>NC_137843.1:23069582-28812082 GCF_948465745.1 Chenopodium album | reverse complement strand
TTAATTCAATCACCAATAAAATCATATAAAACATGTTATTCAAACCAATCACTTTCAAAGGTATCTAGCCACCTAAATGTACTCTGATCCTTGCTAAAAACCACACAAAAGAACTTCAAGAACTCTTATCAAACACAACCTACAAATAAATATAACCTTAATTAATATAAGGTTAACAAATAATCACAACAATTAAATTAAAAACCCCCAATTATATGTACATGAACCTTTTAAATTATTTTCTCATAAACATAATTAAAAATATGATTTTATTTAATTAAAACTAATCATAATAATTTTTATAAATTCCCCATAATAATAATAATTAATTAAATAAGAGAAGAGAAAAAGAAAAGATAGAAAACCAAAGAAGCAGGAGGAGAGAAGTGGCGGCAGCTGGTGGCTGCCGTGGCTGGTGGCGTTGGTGGTCGGCGACAGGTGGTGCCGGTGGTGGAAGGTGGTGTTCGGTGGTGGTGGTTGGCGTAAAAGAGAAGAAAAAGAAGAGAAAAAGAGAAGAGAATTAAGAGAAATAGGGTGAGTGTTTGCTCATGAATTAAAGGGTATTTATAGGCTAGCTCATGCATGAATTATGGTAGAAAAATGTAGGAAGAATTATGGTAAGAAGAATTAAGGAATTACTTGGAGATGTGAATAAAGAAATATGGAAAGTTTTGATATTAAGGTGATTAAGAATAATAAAAATAAGGAAAGGGTGTTGTCATGAAAAATAATATGGTAAAGGAGATTACTTGGGGAATAATCAAGGGAGATATAAGGTAGGAAAACAAGATGATCAAATATTTAGGAATTGGAAAAATAACATTAAGGAAAATAAGAGATTTTAAGGAGATAATTAAAAATACAATTTTCTAAAATAAATCATCCAAAAATCCTTCCAATCAGTAGTATTTAGGAAATATTTTTCTAGGTTTAAGGAATTAAAAATAATTGTGCAAATTATATTGATTGTATAAAATAATTAATTAATAGAAACCAATTATTCACCAATTAAATTAACATAGAAAATCAGATTTTCCACACTAGGAAAATCCGAAATTCTTAGTCAATAATTAGGAATTTTCGGACCTTATTAAATAGATAATAAAATGTAGTTTTTGCTTTAATTAAAATATCCGAAATATATAGATAATCCAGTTTTTAAAATGAAATAAATGGATAATAAATCTTATCCAAATTCTAAAAATAATAATTAGGTTTCAAAATACTTTTGGCTCCGAAATTCGAATATCATTTTGGATCTAAAATTCAAATAGTAAGTTAAATTACTAAAATCCCTTTTTAGGAAATAATAATTAATTAATTAATTAATTAGAAAAATACGTATCAAAATATGGGTATTACAGCACCCAGAAGCAAAGATCGAGTATGATACGAAGATTGCAGTCATAAATTGAAGTAATTGAAGTTATTGAACCTTTCTTTGCGTTTCGTTTAATCCTAATTGAAGCATATATAATTTGCAGTTGAATTAATGTAAAATTTGAATTTTTAATGTGTTTATTGTATATTCAGTTCATGTTGTAGTTTAGGTTATTGAATTAAGGTTACTGTTGCCAAATTTTGTTGGCTGTTTGTTGTATTTTGTTGCGAAATCGTAGAATAATTATGTTTATGTGTGGTTTGTTTCAGAATTTTGCATCATTTATGTTGGATTGTTGATAGATTATGGTGGATGGTACTGTGACGTTGAAGTACTGGTATGGTGGAGTGTTTACTTTCAAAGGAAATTGTGAATTAGTTTATATAGGGGGGAGGGGAAGGCAAGACCTTCAGTCTTGACCCAGATGAGCTGTGTTGGTGGTGGTTGGAGGATTTTGCTAAAATATGTGGGGGTAAGCAGGAAGTACATGGTATTTACTACTTAGTTCCAGGTCTTAGTTTATCAGATGGATTAAGAAAGGTTTATAGTGATGCTGAGGTGTTGGACATGAGTAAGTTGGCTGTTGAGTACAATTGTATGTATTTGAGGGAGTTGAACCCCAGTGTTTAAACCATTACCCCCAGCACAATCTCAGCCATTAGATCAGGTTTTTGCTTCATCTAAGAGACACAAATTACCCATAAAAAGGGCCCCACCAAAGCCTTAATTTCAACTGTCCAAAAATGAGTCTTCCTTTCCAAAGATTCCCAGACTTTTTCAACAACAACAACATGTGTCAACACTGTCCCTCAAAGGACTAGTCCTTCAATAAAAATAGTTTCAAAGAAATTTTTATCTCTAAAAGAAAAGCCAAAACCCTCCTCACAAAAACCAGATTCTCAGATCCAGGCTGAAGTATCTTCAATCCCACCTCAATTACCTTTTGGCCTTAATGTTCAAACCAACCTAGTTCCATCTAATTATGATTGGGAAGATCCCAGACCAGAAAGTCCTATGAACCTTAATGATTTGTTGGGTATATACTCTTCTGAGGATGAATTAGATCCTTTGTATGATCCAGCAGTTGACAAGGGAAAGGGTGTTGTTGGGGAAGAATTAGATGATAGTAGTTGTGAATGAAGATGAGGATGGTTTGCCCGGTGATGATGAAGACTATAGGTCAGCTAGGAACAAAGTTAGGGAGTTCAATTCAAAGCTTGTTGAATTAGCTCTAAAGTTGCAAAAGGATGCAGAACAGAAGAAGTTAGGGATTAGTGATGAAGTTGTAGTCAGATCTAAGCCAATAGGAGGAGTAGATGAACATGTCAGTGATTATGAATGTAGTGATGAGGATGTCCACACACTAGTAGGGTCTGATGAGGATGGAGAAGGTTTAGGTAAGAAGAGAAGCCAGCTTGTGAGTAGGGACACATGCTTTTCTCAATTCAAATGGAAAGTGGGACAAAGGTTTGCAGCATAAAAGATTTCAAGGAGGCAGTGGCTAAGTATAGGATATTGCAAGGTGTGTACATGGCACTTGATGGGAATGCATACACCAATGTGAGTGATTATTTGTGTTCTAATGTTGTTTTGAGTTGTCATGTTCTTTTGTGTACTGATGGATAACTTTATGTTCTCTTTTTTGTTGGCATACGCCAACTGGCAGAGGTACACCCTTTCAGCTTACACAATCAAGCCAAACATCTACAATTCAATAGAGAAGCAATTAGTCCAGCTTAATTCTTTTGCCAAGTCAGTCCAACTAAACCTAGCAATGTTTAATGTTCAATAGTATCAACATTCACTGATGGGCTGCATTATTTTGAAATAAGGGAGGCATGCAATTTTTTGAAACAATGTTGTGATGTTTTGACAAATCTGTGCAATATGTAGTCACTGAAACAATCACTAAGGTAGTGTATATTTTCGAAGTAATGTTAATTAGCTGCCATAATTTAATGAAATGCTGTTTTTATTCATTAAAGGTAGAGTACAACTGCCATTTCATTTCATAAACTACATAGAAGTTACAACATCTTAACCTACATATCTTTTTTAACATCATTCATTTCAAATACAACACTACCATAGCAAAAAACAACCATGAAAACAACAAAGCCATAGAAAAATTCCTTTCATTCCTTACGCTTTTCATCAATTTAATCCTAACTTGGCTAAGTTCAAACTCTAGTTCCTGTACTTCTTCCTGAGCATTCTCCTTCTTAAGCTGCAATTTCTTCATTATTTCATCCCACAAACCCTTCTCATACTCCATCTCAGCAATGGTTGTCTCCTTTTTAAACACTGCTTCAGCATTCTCCCCACCATTCCACTTACAAAAATCACAAGAAGTATCCTATAATTAAATACACACAATCAATTCAATTATCGACCCAAAAAACCTTAATTTACATAGTTTAATTGAAATTGAAATTAAACTTACTGGCCAAAGCGGTCATCCATGGAACTTCATTCTAGCATTAGGTCCATGCTCACTGTGCGCAAAATTGTATCCCTACCATAGTTACATTTCACCTTCGATTGACTTACACCTCTTGAATTAGAGGACGAACCAGAACAACCTGAAATTTGCCTATTTCCCGGCATTGTAGAAGAGAATAAGAGGAGAATCAGAGATTTGGGGAAATAACCTCTTCAATTGGGAAGGGATAACAGGAGAATTGGGGTGAAACGGAGCTATGGTAAGAAGAGGAATACGAGGGAAGGGGAGTTCTATTTAAAGGAATAAGAGTTAAACGGGAAAAAACGAAATGAAAAGGGAAAAAAATATTCAACGATCACTTCCACGTAGGATGGCAACCTGTTGTAGAAGGTTAGTGACCTGCTAGGCTTAATGAAATAGAATGGGATGTAAAGGTGGGAGTAATCATGTATTATCAAAAGGTGGGATGAATAGAATAAGACCAGTGAAAGGTTGGATTATTAGAATCAAATTTTCCTAATTAAAAAGTCGTTTGTATAATTAAATTCCAGCATTAAATTGAGGGCTTTAAACTCATTAGAAATATATTTAAACCACTAATTAAACAATTACAACAACCTAGTATCAAACCCTAACCGTAACCATTAAATTCCCAAATTCTAGGGTTTATAAATTAGGGTTTTTAATTAAATAAAAATTTGAAATTTATATGAATAATTTAACAAAATCAAATACCCAAAATCTATACCAAAGCATAATCAAAATCACGCTTTAAAATTAATAAAATAACGAGAATTAAATTAGGAGGAGGAAAGTGTTTTTTTTTTCTTTGTACCAAACCGTGAGGAGAGAGAGAGAATAAGGAGGGACGGTGGTCACCTGTAATACACTGGAAATTTCCTTCCTTTAAATACCTTCTTACTCCAAATAAAACTCATTTTTAGAAAATAACCAAATTATTACCGCCACCATGATAACGGCTAAGGCTATATTCAAAGTCACACAACGGAAGACTATATTTCAAAAACTCAAATAAAATAAAGTTTAATAAAGCAAACTCAACTTTAAAACCAACTTACATTAAACCAATAAATTGGAACCATTAAAGGCCCTTTTTAAATTTAAACTAAAATATTAAAACAATAATTATATGTTAGTGTCAACAATTACATAAATGATCCAATATAATAAATAATAATAAATAAACATATAACCCTCTTCGCTCAATCCCATCATGCTTGATATGCTCCTTCTACTTGTACTTATCTTTATTTCAACCTCACTACTCGCCATATAAAATGGGTCATAGTAGGGCTAATACAAAGAAAAGTCAACACAAACAACAAAGTATAAATCAGCAAAAGCTGAGTACATGTGCACCAATGGGAATAAACACAATAACATGAATATAAAACATACTTGTCATACAACACAAGTTAACTTACCTTTGACTTATGACTCTACTCTAATTTATCAAAATATAGCTTTGGATAACGCATCGAACAGGTTTCCTTCCTTAACTATATCTTAAAATAATAAGGGACCCCTCACTTGGGAGCTAACTAAGCGAGTACCAACTAGTGTCACCTTGTGACGGAATTCCAGCGCATAATAATAAATAAAGAAAGTACAACGTCTTGTACACCTGTAGAAGCTATGGTTAAATATAAAACCTCATAACTCCCCCATATGTTCATACTCCAGGCATATACGTTTCAACAGTTTTGGTGCGTATCCTCTTACACTTTATGTGATTTACCAATTTAACATGTGAAGACTCCAACCAATCAATCAAGAATAACCATAACAACATTCACATATACACTTCTAATTCATTCTTGAATTAATTAGTGAGCACATACTGTTTATTTTAATTAAGGTTCCTTGCCTAGTTTTGTGCACAAAATTGCACGATTACTACCTTGGTGCATAGAATGCACTAATAAACTTCCTTGATTCAATCTCAACTTATTTGAGCGAGTAAATAAGTAAACTAACTTCTTAACTCAACACCAATAATAAATGGGCGAGAATTAAATTCATGAATCATGCTCAATAATTCTAATTATAGCTCTTTTAAACATATATAAGCCTTGCTTATTAATTTCATGCTTTCTTGGTAATAAATAATAATATAACATGATTCAATCTCTTTCAACTTGTATCAAGCTCATAATAATAATTTCAACATACTCACATGTTTACATATAAGACATGGATAATCAATCAATCATTCCAAGTATCATAATAACAACTTAACATGATACTAATCTCATACTTGATACCAATTTAATTTCCTATCATGGTACTACGCATAGTTAATACAGAGTATATCCTACATTCCTATGTGCAAACGTACCTCAACTCGTCAACTAGCCACAATGCTAGAAGTTACTCCACTTAAAGTCTCCTACAATACCAAATATATAAACTCAATTAATCCCTTGATTACATAAATTTCCAGCAACTTTCTAACACTTTAAAACCTCACTAATAAGTTTAAATTTTGGTTAATTTAAAACCTTTAAAACTCTTTCTTTAAGTGGGTAATTAAAACCACAAAGTAAAAACATAATTATAGTGCTTATATAAAAATTCCAGCATACTTTTAAGGTTTAAACCCCTCAAATAAATCTGAAAATTTCATTAAAACCAATTAAAACCTTCTCTACTTATGGATAATTAAACCCTTTTAATTAAAACACAAAAGTAGTACATGAATAAAAATTTCAGCAATATAATATTAACAAAAACTCATTAAAACTCCATAAAGATACAATCTTTAAGGTTTATTATCGCTTACAATCAATGGGTATATAAAACCCCCAAATCAATTGTAAGTTAGAGCCCTAAAAATCAACTCATTTATAATTAAAACCCTAACTTTTAATACTTTATAAAATCTGAAAATAAAACACTTTATAATCTAAAATTTACAATCTTTACATCAAAACATAGTTATAAAACATACTAATCATGTTTCAACATTTAAAATCAATACCCAAAATATATAATTATAGGAATAATAATTAAAACAAGGAGGAGAGAGAAGAGTGCGCTCACGGCGGTGGACATGGTGGCTGGCCGGACTGGTCGTCGGCGGAAGGTGGTTGATGCAAGTGGCGGTAGTTGGTTGGACACATGGCAGTAAGGTGGTGGGGTCGCAGCTTGGTTTTATGCATGAACACTATCAGGAGAAAAAAAAATTAAGGAAGGAAGAAAATAAGTAAAGTAGAAAAGAAAAGAAAAAGAGAAAAAAAAAGAAAAAAAAGGAAAAGAAAGAAAATAATACTTAACCCAATATGATTCTTGAGCCTCTTTGTGTGGGAAAATTTTGGGGTTTCGAGAGGTATTTATAGAGTAGAGAATAGGGTTTAAGTTTGGGCTCAGTAAATAAATGGGCTTGAGTTATGAAATATTTGACCTACAAGGGTTCAAATAAAATAAAGAATTGGGCTTTGTTAAATGAAATGGGTAGTGTTGGACTTATTGATTTTGATGATGATACAACCTAACTTACTTACAGTCTAATAAGAGCTTGATTGTTTAAGTGTGTGATCAGTTGCAATGACTAGGATTTTATTTTCATTCTATTTTCGAAATATCTTTTTATCAAATAAAATCTGATTTTAAGTTATCCAAAACTTGCGGCCTACTCCCCATGATCTCTTTCATATCATGGTCAGGCACATTAAGGAGTTCATGTCCTTAATTTTAGGACATGTTCTTGTTAGTGGGTTAGAGTAGTGGCGTGATGGAATTGCTGCACAAAGAAGTTTTTCCTAAGTGTTTTCGATCTATAAATAGTTATTGATTTCAGATGGAAAAACTCACCCTTGCTCAAAAAAGTTTTAGCTTTTGCTTTCTTTAATTGAGTTAAGAGTCCAATTCCACATTAGTGAAATAGAGTGTTCTTATGTTCTTATATTGGAGTTATTCTTTCGAGTTGTATTTTGGGGAATTGGGAAGTTTGAGTGAACTTCTGTTTGTGAGAAAGAGAAGTGAGAAAGAGAGGAGAGATAGAGAAGAGAAAAAGAAGAGAAGAGTAACAAGTTGGGTGACTTGTTCCTCGGGGCTTTGAGTTCGTTGAGGAACTTGAAGTTAGAGTCTTTAGTTTGTAATAATTCCATTTGCCCTATTCTAGTGAAGATTCTTTTCCCAAAATCCCAAGTGGTCGTGGTTTTTCTCCTTGTTTAGGGCCAAGGAGTTTTTCACGTAAAATCTTTCTTGTACTTTCAGTTCCTTTAGCTTACTTATTTTATTTCCTGCAAAAAGTTTGACAAATCTGTCATACTACAATTCAACCCCCCCTTCTTGTAGTATTCATTGAAACAACAATTTGTATCAGTGCCTAACTTCTAGGAAAATCAGGAAACCCTGAAGAAGAAAGGTCTTGGAAAGGATGAATACTCATGAAAAGCTTGCGAAAGGATATTCAACTCAGAGGCCTCCAATGTTCATTGGTAAGTTCTTTACTTACTGGAAGAACTGCATGGAGATCTTTATCAAGGCAGAGAACTACCAAGTCTGGAGGGTCATTGAAGTAGGTGATTTTGAAGTCACCAAAACAAACACTCAAAATGAGGTAATCCCTAAGCCTATGTCTGAATTTGAGAACGAGGATTTTGATAAAATGGAAATAAATGCTATGGCTGTGAAATTGCTCCACTATGAACTTGGACCTCACGAACACAATCGTGTTATTGGGTGCAAGAACTCTAAGGAAATCTGGGATTTGCTGCAGATTACTTATGAAGGAACCAATGAGGTTAAACGCTCAGAAATCGATCTACTTATGTCTAAGTATGAGAGATTTGAGATGCAACCTAAAGAAACTATCCAAGAGATGCTAACCTGATTTACAAACATCATAAATGATTTGGTTTCCCTTGGTAGACAGATTCCTACAGATGAGCAGGTTAGGAAGGTTCTTCGAAGTCTCCCACAGGATGAGAGATGGAGAGATAAGGTGACAACCCTTCAGGAAACGAAGGATTTCACCAAGTTCAATATCGAACAACTTGCAGGTTCACTCATGACTCATGAATTACACCTTGGAGTCAATAATGAATCCATGAGGAACAAGGGGCTGGTACTTAAAGCTAAAGAGGAGGAAGACGTAGAAGTGGACGAGGATGAGGCTGCTATAGATGTTTAGAAAAGGCCGCACCTCAAGGAACTTCGGAAAGAAGACTTCAAATCCAAAGCCTGACTACAGCTGCCACAAGTGTGGATCACTGAATCACTTTATCAGAGAATGTCCCCTATGGGAAAATGATAAAGGAAAAGGAAAGCCTAAGGAGCAAGGAAAAGAAAAATTCTTCAGAGAAACTTGTGTCAGGCTTAATAAGTGTGAAAAAGCTCTTAAGGTTTGCAAAGAACATGGCGCTTGGTTGGAAACAACCTATGCCAAGTCTCAAAACAAACTAAGAGAGCTAGACTTGAAGTATAAACACATAACTGAGATAGCTGATAGAATCAAGAATGAAAGTATTCTTCTTAATGTTGAATTAACTCAGTATAAGCTCATGAATTCTGATATCAGTTCTAGCAGCTCATCAAACGATCAATTGCTTAAATTTAATGTTGATTTTGAAAATCTGAAAAATGAACTTTCGACTTTAAAAACTCAAAAGGATCAACTTGAATTGGAACTGAATGCTAGAAAGAATAGAAGTATAGACCCAAAAGTCATACCTAAGTGGATTGCGGAAGCTCAAACAAAACGCACTGAAGGACTTGGTTATATGGCCAAGAGGAAAGGAAAGCAAAAGAAATATGTTGAGCTTCCAAGCATGAAGGTATGCACTTTTTGTGGTAAGTCTGGACATCTCTATGGTCAATGTAGAATAAGAGAAGAAGCTGATAAAAGAAATGTGAAACAAGTGTGGGTCAAGAAAACTGATATTGCATCCACGTCTAAGGAACCCAAGGAAACCTGGGTTCATGATCCTAATGCTTAGTTTTCTTGCAAGTCCTAGTGAGGGGGAACAACTCGTGGTATCTCGACAGCGGGTGTTCAAAGCATATGACAGGTGACAAATCAAAATTCCTCTCACTAGAAGACTACCTTGGAGGAACAGTAACCTTTAGGGATAATAAAAGGGTGAGATCATTGGAAAAGGAAAGATTAGAAGATCAAAGTCTCATTCCATTGATAATGTGTTCATGGTCGAGGGCTTAATGCACAATCTGCTCAGTATATCACAATTTTGTGATAGAGGAAACTCTGTAAGTTTTACTTCTAACTCTTACAACATCATTAACAACAAGTTAGGAAAGGTTGTTCTAGAAGGAACAAGAAGAGGGAATACATATACTGTTAACCTCAACTTAATCCCAAGGAACAACTTTACATGTCTGAGTGTTGTTGAAGATGATCCCCTACTATGGCATAAACGCTTTGGACATGCTAGCTTTTCATTACTGGACAAACTAAGGTCAAGGAACTTGGTTGTGGGACTTCCTATAATTAAGTTTCTACAGAACAAAGTTTTTGATGCATGTGTGAAAGGCCAGCATGTTCGTTCATCTTTTAAATTGAAGAAAATGGTGAGCACCACAAAACCTTTGGAATTAATCCATATGGATTTGTGTGGTCCCATGAGGATTCAAAGCAGGAGTGGCAAGAAATATGTGTTGGTTATTGTTGATTCCAGATTCACTTGGGTTATTTTTCTTGCTAGTAAAAATGAAAATTTTAACGAGTTTGTTGTTTTTTCCAAGAAAATATAGAAAATCAGTGGTCATTCCATAATCCATCTCAGATCAGATCACGGAACTGAATTTGAGAACTCCAAGTTCGATGAGTTTTGCAGGGAAAATGGTATGAATCATAACTTCTCAGCTCCAAGGACTCCCCAACAGAATGGAGTTGTAGAAAGGAAGAATTGAACCCTTGAGGAAATGGCAAGGACCATTCTGATTGCAAGTGGGCTACCAAGGAACTTCTGGGCTGAAGCCGTGAATACAACATGTTATATTCTTAACAGAGTAAAAATCAGAAGCGTCATCAACAAAACTCCCTATGAACTGTTCAGGGGAAGGAAGCCAAACATATCCCATTTTAGAGCCTTTGGTTGTAAGTGCTTTGTACATAACAATGGTAAGAAAAATCTAGGGAAATTTGATGAAAGAAGTGAAGAGGACATATTTCTTGGATATGCCTTGATAGCAAAGCTTATAGAGTTTACAATAAGAGTTTAATGTGTGTTGAGGAAAGCATTCACATAATCTTTGATGACGTTAACCAGTTTTTGAGTGTGCAGGAACAGGAAGAAGATAATGATTTTGAAATTGGATTGATAACAGATAGGGATGAAGAAGAGATTCAAAAGCAAACCAAGGAAAAGCAGCCTGCTCTAGAAGAAGATCCTCAAGAGAATGAAGAAGTTCCACAACCAGATGAATAGGTGAATGAGGAACCAGCAGAAGAAGAAGGAGCAGAAGGAACAGAACAAGAAGCTCCTCAAATTGGAGTTCCAGCAAGGGAATTTCAACCTAGACCGTTCAAGTATCAAGGTTCCCATCCAATTGATCTCATAATCAGTGACATAGGAAAAGGAACTCAAACAAGATCACAAATGAGGAACTTCTGTGCGTTCCATGCATTTTTGTCCATCCTTGAGCCTCGAAATCATTAAGAAGCCTTCGGAGATGCTGACTGGATAGTGGCCATACAAGAAGAGCTAAATGAGTTTGAGAGAAATAAAGTTTGGCATCTTGAGCCAAAGCCTAAGGACAAGAAAGTCATTGGGCTCAAATGGGTGTTTAGGAGCAAGCTAGTTGAGCATGGCACTATAGTAAGGAACAAGACCAGATTGGTTGTGAAGGGCTACAACCAACAGGAAGGTATTGATTTCAATGAAACCTTTGCTCCCGCAGCTAGAATAGAAGCTATTAGAATTCTAGTAGCTTTTGCCTCTTTTCTAGGTTTCAAACTCTATCAAATGGATGTGAAATGTGCTTTTCTTAATGGTTTCTTAAATGAGGAGGTTTTTGTTGAACAACCTCCAGGTTTAAAAAATCCTAAATTTCCAAATCATGTTTTCAAGCTTGATAAAGTTCTCTATGGGCTTAAGCAAGCTCCAAGAGCCTGGTATGAAAGGCTTTCAAAGTTCCTATTGAAAAAACGATTTTAAAAGAGGAAAGGTTGATAAAACCCTTTTTCTTAAATCTCGAGAAACTGATTTGTTAGTTGTACAGATCTATGTAGATGACATTATATTTGGTGCTACTAACAATGGTTTATGCAAGTACTTTGCTGAGCTAATGGGTGGTGAATTTGAAATGAGCATGATGGGTGAATTAAATTTCTTCCTTAAACTACAAATAAAGCAAACTGTAGAAGGAATCATGATTCACCAACAGAAGTATGTCAAGAAACTTCTGAAGAAGTACAATATGGAAAATGCCAAGACAAATCACACACCTATGGGAACAGCAACAAGACTTGATGAGGATCTACATGGAACAAGTGTGGATCAAACTACTTATAGAGGTATGATTGGTTCATTGTTATATCTAACAGCCAGTAGGCCTGGCATTTCCTTTAGTGTTGGATTGTGTGCAAGATTTCAGTCTAATCCTAAGGAATCACATCTAACGGCTGTTAAAAGAATTCTGAGATACCTAAAGGGAACAGATGATCTGTGTCTGTTCTATCCCAGAAGTGATGACTGTATGCTTAGAGGATTTACAAATGTTGACTATGCTGGTGACTTAGTCAACAAAAAAAGCACCTCAGGTTTGGTCCAGTTCCTTGGCTCTTGTCTAGTCTCTTGGGGTTCCAAGAAACAAAATACTGTTGCATTGTCTACTGTAGAGGCTGAGTATGTGGCAGCAGCTGCATACTGCTCTCAAGTCCTTTGGATCAGACAATAGTTACGTGACTTTGGTATTAAATTTAATTGCATTACTATCTATTATGATAACACTAGTGCAATTTGCATATCTAAAGATCCAGTCCATTATTCAAGTGTCAAGCATCTTCTTATAAGGCATCATTTCCTTAAGGATAATGTTGAAAAGGGTTTGATTAAATTAGATTTCTGCCAAATTGACAATCAAATTGCAGATATTTTAACAAAAACCTTGAAAAGAGAAAGGCATGAGAAGATGAAAATGGAACTTGGGATGATTAAGTTAAACTAAGAAAAATGCATCAAGTTTCCTCAGGTATGAAACTCAAACTGACGTGCTTAAAAGTTGTATACTTGTGCACAAGTGTTATATGTTTAATTACATAGTTGAGACAGGTTTGTGAGCAAGAGTAATATTTGTTAAGGCATGTTAACTTGAAAGGCATAGACTATGAAAGTCCTTAATTAATTGCATGAGCCTTATTGAATTGTTCCGTGTACCAAGTTGTATTTGCAAGTATTCCTCATTGAATACTTAAAAGATAAAAGTCTTGTGTTTATCTGACTTTTAAAATTCCAATTTTTTTTTATCTAAACACAAAAATCTGATGAATACATCTAATATTCATCTTTATCTTTTATTCAAAAAGCTTCCCACATACACTTATCTCATAAAACACGGTTTGCGTTTCCCTAAGCAATAAATGTGAGTATCAAATCAACTTAATTCATTTCACCTTCCAAATGACACCTCACAAACTTACCTCTCTAAGTTACCTCCACCATAAAAAGCCTCACCTAAATTTACACCACTAAAAAATTACCTTCTCACTCCTCACTTAGATCAAAACTTCTCTCCCATTGATATTTCGCCAAAAACCCAAGTCGAAACTAAAACAATCACAAACCCTATTCCAGATATCACCATGGAAAACCTTCCAGAAAATCAGACTCTTGAGCCTCCAAAGAGCGAATCCACCACCGAATCCCATTCTTCTCACAAAAGGAAATCCGATGACATGCAAGAAGAAGAAGAGAGTGTTCCGGAAATGGGTGTCAACTACAGAGACAAGCCTGCTGCCATGAAAAGGCAAGAAAAAATAGTTGATAACTTTGTGACAGGTTTGGCACTTAATTTGCCTTGGTGTAAATCTGTTAAACAATATGAATTGCTTGATTTGCTTGAGTTTCAAAATTGGGTCAATTTGTTTAATGAATGTTTTAATCGGAGCATGTATGTTGATGCTATGAAATATTTTTGTAAAAATTTTAAGTATTCTAAGGGTACTATCCATAGCACAGTGTATGGGAAGGAAATTGAATTTGATGCAGTGTACTTAGCTGAGTTGTTTGATGTGCCTAATTCTGGGTATGATTTATATTTCAAAACCAATGTTATTAGAAACCCTCTTTCTGATGCTAATATTGATGAAATTGTGGAGCATCTTAGAGGTGACCCTAAGGAAACCTACATAAGCCACAATGACCTAACCCCTCTTGACAAAATCCTGCTAAAATGTGTGTTTAATGACATAATCCCACGCTCTTAAAAGAGAGATTGTTCCAATAAACTTGATGCCACCCTGATCTATTGCCTAGTCCAAAAAATTCCCATCAACTTCCCCTCTATCATGATCCAACATCTTGTTCACTTTGTTCCAAACGGATGGAAAGTTGGATATGGCAACCTACTCACTTATGTCTTTGAAAGCTTTGGCATTTCCTTTGCTAAAAAGGAACCTTTACCCCTCAAAAACACCGAATACATGCATCCTATTTTCCTTGAAAACCATAAGCTAAAGGTTGTAGATGGATGTTTTGAAGTTGTGCAGGAAGTAAAGGAGAAAAGGCCAAAAGAAGTGAGTGCCTTATCTGAGGGGGAAGTGAAAGAAGAGAAGGCAGTAGGGGTAATTGAGGGTGTGGTGTAGGATATTCTGGAAAATGAAGAAGGAGATCAGGAGGAAGAGGAAAAGAAACAGGTTGAGGGAGTGACTAAAACAGGGGGAAGGAAAAAGAGAAAGAGCTTAAGGTTGTTAAAGAAGAAGGAGAACTCAGGGCCAATTTGCATTGATATCACTGGTGTGCAGGATGAGTTGCAGAAAATCCCTAGCTTTCTAACTTCTGGCAAGTATGCATCTGTAGGTACAGGTTTTGCAGCATTCAGTTCTCCACCAATAGTTCCTATTGAGGAGATGAAGGAGCTCCTCTAGAAAGTGCTTAAGGAATAGGAACAGTCTCAGTTAAAGATGGAGGAGCTGAAGAAGAGTCTTTTCACTCTAGATGCTGACATGAAGAAGCTGGTCACAAGCACTGAAAAGGGGAGACAGTCTACTGTCAAGGACATTGTGTCTCAAATCAGCAAGAAGCTGGAGGATCTTGCTGTTGATGATGACCAGAGCACTGCTTCTTAACCTTGTTTTACCTTGCAGCTTCTTTTATTTTGATGAAACACTTATTTCATCTGCTTTTGGGAACAATTTATTTTGGTCTGTAATATTTGGGCACTTTTATTTTCTTTATGAACTTGCGAATTTGGTCATTTGGCCGATGTTTTAAATCGGTTTTGGATGATTAGTATCTATGTTTATTCTCCCTATATGCTTTGTGAATATTTACTCTCTATGCATGCTTCCTGTCTTAACACCAAACCACTTAGATGGTGCTGTGTTATGGTATACTATTCCTGGTGTGTTGGTTTTTGATAATGCCAAATGGGGGAAAAGATGCAAACTATCAAGGATTCTTAATCATTCTACGGTCTCTGTTCAAAGTCTTCACAGTCAGCCTACTTCTCTAAAAGCAGGTATATGTAAATATAAGTTTTCACGTTTTTCCTTTATGTCTTGTATTATCTTTCTTAATATTAGTTCCCTTTCTGTATTGAACTTTGTTTTTACATTTTCTTTTTTCTAGTTTATATTGGATTATCTTTGTTTCCTTGTAAGTAAGTTTGGTTTGTTTGTCATCATCAAAAAGGGGAAATATTGTTAGACTTAATGATTTTGATGATGACACAACCTAACTTACTTACAGTCTAATACGAGCTTGATTGTTTAAATGTGTGATCAGTTGCAATGACTAGGAGAATTAAGTGTCTTGTAAAGATTCCATGAGGAATATGAAAGCCTGAATCAAAGCTATCCAAAAAGAAGAGTTCCTTTGTAGGAACTGGTGCTTCAAAGATGAAGACTTGAGAAGAGAAGGTTCCCCTCAGGGAACAGAAGCTTCAGAGTTGGAGCGTCATCAGAGAAGAGAAGTTCCCCTCAAGGAACAAAAGCCTCGGAGTAGAAGCTTCATCGGAGAACATGAAGACTAAATATATTTTTATATTTTAGGATTTATGTAAGTACAAGGATAAAGTTACACACGAAATAGGTATGTGGAATTGGGCATATATGATAATATTGTGTTAGCATGTTTTAGGAAAACAGTTTTTCTTCAACGTTTATCCTTCTAACAAAAAAGATTTTATTTTTATTCTGTTTTCGAAATATCTTTTTATCAAATGAAATCTGATTTTATGTTTTCCAAAACTTGCGGCCTACTCCCCATGATCTCTTTCATATCATGGTCAAGCACATTAAGGAGTTCATGTCCTTAATTTTAGGACATGTTCTTGTTAGTGGGTTGGAGTAGTGGCGTGATGGAATTGCTGCACAAAGAAGTTTTTCCTAAGTGTTTTCGATCTATAAATAGTTATTGATTTTAGATGGAAAAACTCACCCTTGCTCAAAAAAGTTTTAGCTTTTGCTTTCTTTAATTGAGTTAAGAGTCCAATTCCACATTAGTGAAATAGAGTGTTCTTATGTTCTTATATTAGAGTTATTCTTTCGAGTTGTATTTTAGGGAATTGGGAAGTTTGAGTGAACTTCTATTTGTGAGAAAGAGAAGTAAGAAAGAGAAGTGAAAGAGAGGAGAGATTGAAAAGAGAAAAAGAAGAGAAGAGTAACAAGTTGGGTGACTTGTTCCTCGGGGCTTTGAGTTTGTTGAGGAACTTGAAATTAGAGTCTTTAGTTTGTAATAGGACCATTTGCCCTATTCTAGTGAAGATTCTTTTTCCAAAATCCCAAGTGGTCGTGGTTTTTCTCCTTGTTTAGGGCCAAGGAGTTTTCCACATAAAATCTCTCTTGTACTTTCATTTCCTTTAGCTTACTTATTTTTATTTCCGCAAAAAGTTTGACAAATCTGTCATACTACAATTCAACCCCCCTTCTTGTAGTATTCATTGAAACAACAGGTAGGTCCAATAATAGTATGTAGGAGGAGTTTACATACGATTATTTAAATGAGCACATATAATTAATAAACGTTTTGCCCAAAATATAATTTACTTTTATAAAACTTTATAATTAAAATACTTTAGCCCTTAAAATATTTGATTAAAATATTTGAGTCTTTAAAATTACATTTTATAAATACTTAAATACTTTATAAAAATACAAAAAAATATGGAGTATTACATCGCCAGCCGCTGCTGCTGTCTGCGTTGGTGGTGGTATCGGTGGCTGCAGGTCGTGACGGGAAGAGAAGACAGAGAGAGAGAGAGAGGCGTGGGAAAGAAAAAAAAAAGGAGAGACAAAAATAAGAGGAAAACTTTTAGGGTTTTTATGAAATCTGACAATTATGATTTTTGAGTGTAAAATGAGGTTTTAAAGTATTTATACTCTCCTTTTAAAACAAAAACTCATATTTACTAGACTAATATTACTAAATCATACTTCCCCTTAACTTCTCCTTTGGGTCCAACTTGTTGGGCTCCTAAGTGTCCTTAATTTCCCAACAAATTGATCCAACCTTTAAATAAAGATGACCCAATTCAAAACTCTTTTATTGCCTCAATTAATGACTCATATTATTTTATACACATTTGCATAATATTTAAATAATTAATTTTTTTTTAAATGAAATGAATCATTTTAATTATATATATATATATATATATATATATATATATATATATATATATATATATATATATATATATATATATATATATATATATATATATATATATATATATATACGGAGTATTACGTCTTCTCTCTAACTTCTCTTTCATCCTCTATTCTCCTCCTTCGGTCTCTGCAACTCCACCACACAACCAGCTGACCGACTTCCCTCCTTCAATCCTCACGGCCGCTTCACTAGCGGCCCACACAACACCCACAACCATTGATATCAACAACCGTAACAACAACCTCAACAACCGTAACCGTACAAATCATCGCTCCTTCGAGCGTCCAACCTGGAACACCAACGACGGCTTCTCAACTTCTTCTAAATGACAATTAAAATATCTTTATTTTGTCTTTTGTAACAGTTAGTTGTAGACGCCAAATTTTGATCTTACAATTGTGATTATTTATTATTATTTTTTTTAACACCTATTATTATTATTATTATTATTATTATTATTATTATTATTATTATTTATCGTTATAATTGTTATAATTGCAACAATTACCATTATTTTGCTATCTTTTTTTTTTAATTATGTGGAAACAACACAATGTATGCTAAAATATTTTTTATAAACTTAATGACAATATTTTAACTATTTAAAACGAAAAAACGAGTAATAATAATAATTTTTATTCAAAATTTCCAAAATGTATGTTACAATTTGTACTTTTAAACTACTAAATTACATAATATTGAAATGCAGCAAACACCAGGTCACATGCATTTTTACCCTGCTCCATCAAAGTAATTTCGAGCTTCACTTGTTGTTAACAAGTAAATTAATGCAACCATTAGGAGGACCACTAATCCCACAATGTACATGAAATACATCCGTATTATCCTCATGTTTCTTTGAAGGTGTTTGGGTCCAATTAAGCCTAATTGGGCCTGATCCATAAATGATTTAATTACAAGCCAAGGTCAAGGCCCAAGTCTCCAATCCTGCCAAGTCAGAGTCAAGTCAGCGGCCCGGTCAACATGGTCAGCCCATATGACTCCAAGCCCATTTCTCCTTATTATGCTAAGGTATAAAAACTTTCAATTGCACCATTCATCAAAAATACACACATATAGCCTCAAGCAATAAATTCTCTTGCATAGCTATTTCTCTACACATTGTACTGACTTCGGCATCGGAGGGGCCTTCCTCGGCACAACCCTTGAGGCCAGTTTACGTGTGCTTGTTGTGCAGGAAACACTCGGCCCAACACCATTTGGACCGAGCCTAGTCTTCACCACTTCTCAGGACCTTCAGCAAGGTCCCATTGTTTTTACCCGAAACAATTTGGCGCCGTCTGTGGCGAAGACTTTCAAAAAAATCTTTAAGCCAATTCCAATCTTGCTCTCGCCTTAGTATCCATGGCTAAGAACCACAAGAACAAAAAATCTGAGGGCGGTCCTTCTTCATCAAAGAGGAGCCGCATAATGATGACGGAGGGAAAGAGGCCCTTGGACCCTCCATCTCCGCTCTCTCCGAACAGGCATTCCTCCGGGGAAGCCAGCTCGGGAGGGCCATCAAGGGAGAGGTCGCAATCTCCCTCCATCCGTTCGTAGTGTAGGACGAGTCCTCTTCGGTCCAGCGCTGCAGCTCAGTCCAACCCAAGGGCTCATTCCAACACTCGAAGCCCACCTTTGAGTATTCATTCTCGCCCCTAAATTCATAGAGGGACCCCTCAAACGGGACCCTCCACCGAGGAAATTGCGCGAGCAGTGGCGGTTTTCATGGAGGCCATGAAGGCCGGCATGATGCTACCACCTCGTGACCGGTCACCTCCGCAAACTAGGCATCAGCGGAAGAAGACCAGGCAAGAGGGGGAGAGACCCCAATCCTTCAAGGAGTTGGAGGAAAATTGGGAAGAGGTTACTTGGAGAACCGAGCGAGAAAGACAAAGGAACTCGCATTTCTTCAAGGAGCCTTCTACTCAGTTCACCTTGAGCAAAACTCATAAAAGTAGTAGTTCAGCCTCTCGGCCGGATACTATTCGCCGAAGCGTTCACGAGCGCCTCGACTGCAGGGAACAGAGTGTGCACAACCGCCTCTCATTCCCGGGGACCGAGCCACAACCTTCTGACCAAGGAACGAAAACCACTTCTACCTCTCTGAGAGGGTGGAGAGCGGTTCCTTCGGCCAGAAGAAAGGGCAAAGCTGTGATGCTTCCAACTAGTTCTCCATTCGAGCAATGGATCCTGGAAGAGCATTACTTATGATTGGACTTCGGATCCGAAGGACCATATTGCCTCCCATGAGGGGCATATGCATCTGTGCCCCAGGTCCGAAGCGACCTGGTGCAAATACTTTCCTACCATTCTCAAGGGGGTCGCGCAAGCGTGGATCTCCAAGGGAGTAAAGGAGGGTTCCATAACCGGGTGGGACGACTTGTCCGCCAAATTCAAAAGCAAGTTTTCCATGGCAAACCGCCGAGAGAAAACAACTGCAGAGCTCATGGGCCTGCAGCAAGGTGAGGCCGAAAGCCCCCGGGACTATCTGACTCGCTTCAGCAACAAGTCATCCAGCATTTCTCTGCTGGATCAAGGGCTGGCCGTTTTCGCTCTTCAGCATGGCCTTCGAACTGGTCCGTTCTCTGACTTCATGGTCATGAATTCACCCCAGACCTTGGAGGAAGCTCTCAATGCTTCGGACAAATTCATCAGAGCCGAGGAATGGAACAAAACAAAGACCCAACCTCAAACTGGGGGTGGGAAACAAAAGCAACAATCAACTGAAGGCCAAGGCCAGAAGTCGAAAGGAAAGGCGAAAGCCTCAGAACAAGCTTCAGCCAACGAACCAAAGAAGGAGAAATCTACACCTTATCTAGGAAGATACGAATTCTACACTCCACTCGCCCTCCCACGCGCCAAGATCTACAGCGTGACGAAGGGAGAGCAGAGTTACTAAAAGCCGAGACCACTTCCCCAGTGGTATCAGCAAAAAAATAAAAATCTTTGGTGTGAGTTCCACGAGTCACCAGGACACAACACTGAAGAATATATCCAGTTGAAGGACCAAATCGAGGATATGGTCCGGAAGGGATACTTGAAAAAATATATCGTTGATCACCGCGAGAAAAAAGAGGCTGAGAAGTCTGAGAAAGACTCTCGGCAAGAGCTGGACTTCCCCCGGAAGAACAACAAGACTTCGGAGGAAAAATTCGCCCCGATACATGTTATATCCGGGGGGACGTGTTCTCGAAGGGAGCATAAGGGTCACCTTAGGGCTTTGACCCACCAGGTGAACAATGCTGATGTCCAACCTCCTCAGTCCCCGGCGCCGAACATGACGTTCTTAGCCGCCGACTGTCGGGGGGTGACATTCCCTCATGAGGATCCCTTGGTGATTGTTGCTACAATTGCCAACCATGATGTGTCCAGGACTCTCGTGGATGGAGGCAGCAGAGAAAACATTTTTTTCCGAAAGGCCTACAACCAAATCAAGCTGAAGCCCAAACACCTAACACCGGTACCCTACCCGGTTTCTGGATTCAACGGAGCTTCAACTTATCCTGATGGGAAGGTCCTCCTTCCTGTCACTATCGGCCGCGCTGAAGCAGCCAGGAACGTCATGACTGAATTCTTGGTCATTGACGCCCCTTCAGTGTACAACGTGATCATGGGGAGACCTATGATTCACGGAATTCAAGGGGTAGTTTCAACATACCATCAAATGATGATATATGTTTTGGATGCTGGCTACCCCGAAAGAATTGAGGGCAGCCAAAAGGAGGCCCAAAGGTGCAACTACCTCAAACCATCCACTAGTCGTTCGAAAGACGACGACGATGAGGATAAGGGGAGAAAGAAAAAGAGCCAAGTTTGAAGAAGCCGAAAGGCCTAAGTGCTTCGGCCCAAGGTTCTCTGGCCAAAGAAAAACGGTCAGAGAAAGAAAAAGCTGGTTCTTCATCTGAGCCGAGCGACTCAGAGAGCCAGCTGAAGAAAAAGTCTAGGACACCTGCTGACATTGACAACAGGCCAGATGATGAAGAATCCGGCCCCAAATCCATGGAGCTGGATCAGCAGACTGAAACGGTTGAGTTGACCGAAGGAGACGCTGAAAAATGTGTTACAATCGGAATGGACCTTGATCCAAATGTCCGCGTTGAACTCATCAACTCCTTCAGGACAACCGAGATATGTTCGCTTTCTCGGCAGCTGACATGCCCGGGATAAGTCCAGACCTCATCTCTCACAAGCTTAATGTCGACCCCACGTGTCGGCGAATGGCTGGCTAATGTGGTGATGGTTCAGAAGGCAAATGGCACCTGGATAATGTGCGTCGACTTCACGGACCTGAATAAGGCTTGTCCGAAAGACTTTTACCCCTTGCCGAGGATCGATCAGCTAGTCGACTCGACAAGTGGCCATGCCTTTTTTAGTTTCATAGACGCATTCTCAGGGTACCATCAGATCTTCATGCACCCCGACGACCGAGCAAAGACGACATTCGTCATGAACGCCGGGGTGTACAATTACAAAATGATGCCCTTCGGATTGAAAAATGCGGGGGCAACTTACCAAAGGCTGGTGGATCAGGTTTTTGCCGATCAAAAAGGCCGCAACATGGAATTCTATGTTAACGATTCGATCGTCAAAAGCAAAAAGGATGAAGACCATGTTAAGGACCTGGCTGAAACCTTCGCCACCTTAAGAAAGCACCAAATGAAGCTGAATCCGAAGAAGTGTGTCTTCGGCGTGAAGTCTGGAAAATTTCTTGGCTTCATGGTCAGCAAAAGAGGGATTGATGCCAATCCCGCAAAGGTGCAAGCAGCGCTCGATCTCCTGAGCCGAAAATAAAGAGGGATGTTCAGCGGCTCACCGGAAGAATGGCAGCCCTCTCAAGGTTCATCTCTAGAGCCTCGGATAAGGGGTTACCTTTCTTCAAAGCCCTGAAAATCCCCAAAAAAAAAGAGCTCATCTGGGAAGACGAGCAAAGAGAAGCCTTCAAGCAGCTTCGAGAGCATCTGGCTCAACTCCCAACGTTGGCTAGCCCGGTGGAAGGAGAATCTCTTTACTTGTACGTAGCTGTTAGCCCAGCCACCATCAGTGCAGTGATGCTGAGGGAAGAAAATAAAATTCAGCAGCCGATCTACTTCGTCAGTCACACTCTGACGGATGCCGAGACCCGCTACCCCCTACTTGAGAAAGTTGCATTTGCAGTAGTGGTAGCTGCTCGGAAGCTAAGACCCTATTTTGATTGCCATCAAATAGTGGTCATAACTGATCAGCCGCTGGAAAAAGTTCTCGGCAAAGTTGAAAAATCTGGTAGGTTGGCCAAGTGTGCTTTCGAGCTCACCGAGTTCAGCATCAGCTACCAGCCGAGAGCAGCCATCAAGGCTCAAGCTCTAGCGGACTTCCTGACCGAATGCTCGTACCAGGAAATGCTAGATGAAGAAAAAAAAATCTGGACCGTTTTTACGGATGGATCCTCCACCGTAAATGGTTCGGGGGCAGGGGTAGTGATAACCTCTCCCGAGGGTAAATCCTTTTAGTATGCACTCAAATTTTCTTTCAAAGATTCGAACAACGAAGCCGAGTATGAGGCAGCAATTGCTGGCCTAGAACTGTGCATCTCTCTAGAAGGCGAACATGTCTGTCTGAAGACAGATTCTCAGCTAGTCGCATATCAGATCGGGGGCAATTATGAGGCCAAAAAACCCTCTATGATAGCTTACCTCGCCAAGATCAAATCAGTTATTGCAAAGCTGAAAACCTTTGAAGTTCAGCTGATCCCAAGGGGTCAGAATTCCCAAGATGACGCACTCTCCAAGCTTGCTAGTTCAACTCTTACCGAGCTGAACTGATTTGTTTATGTGGAGGTACGCCGCGAAAGAAGTTTTGACAAAGCACCTGAAGTGTGTTGCGTCGATCAAGAACCCAGCTGGATGGATCCTATCCTAGCTTTCAAGCTTCGGGGAGAAATTCCCGAAGACAAAACCTTAGCCTCCAAGCTGAAGCGAACCAATTCCAGGTACATTGTTTTCAATGGAGAGCTGCTGAAAAAATCCTTCTCAGCCCCATTGCTGAAATGTGTGGGCCCAACAAACACTGATTATATCCATCTCGGCATCTGTGGAAATCACATTGGGGGAAGGAAATTAGCCCATAAAGCTTTAAGAGCAGGGTACTTTTGGCCCACCATGATCTCAGATGCTAAGGAGCTGGTCAGAAAATGCGAAAAATGTCAAAAATTTGCACTAGTCATCCATCGGCCGGCCTAGGAGCTTCATTCAGTCTTGAATCCGCTCCCATTTGCCCAATGGGGAATGGATATCTAGGGTCCCTTTCCGGATTCTCCATATTAGAAAAAATGGCTGATAGTCGGCATATACTATTTCAGCAAATGGATTGAGGCCGAAGCAGCCTCGAACATTACAGAGCAAACTGTCAGAAAATTCATCTGGAAGAACATTATTAATTGTTTCGGCATCCCTAGAGTATTTGTCTTTGATCATGGAAGGCAATTCGACAATCTGCCGTTAAAACGATATACAGATCAGTTCGGCATCAAATTGGCATATTCAGCAGTGTACCATCCGCAAAGTAATGGACAAGCCGAAGCCGCAAATAAGCAGATTCTTAATTCTCTCAAGAAGAGGGTTGAGGATCAAAAGTCCAAATGGCTGGAGGAACTTCCTGGAACTTTCTGGTCCCTTCGGACAACTGAAAAGGAGGCAACGGGCCACTCACCTTTTGAGTTGGTGTATGGTGCCGAGGCCGTTCTTCTAGTGGAAATCGGTTTTGAAAGCCTACGAGTGCACCACTTCTCGGCTGAGAATGAGCAGCTTATGAAGGAATCTCTTGATTTCCTTGACGAAGTAAGAGACTCAGCCAGAGATAGAGTGGCTGCATACAAGCAGAGAATGAGCAAATTTTATAACTGAAGGGTCCATGCAAGGCCTCTCAGAGTTGGAGACCTTGTCCTTTGGAATGCTGCAGCAGTCCAGAAAAGTCGAATCCATGGGAAACTCTCAGCCACTTGGGAGGGACCTTACGAGATTTATGATGAGCTTCAGCCTGGGACATACCGACTTCGACAATTGGATGGAGCTGAGCTGAAAAATCACTGGAATGCTGATGTACTTAAGAAATATCATGTGTAGACCCTTCGGGGCAGAACAATCTTTGTGAGTACATTTTAAAGTTATTAATGAAAGGCCTCAGAGCCACCATTTCTACATAATTACAATTTTTATTCTTCCATTTTTCTTTATCCTATCTACTCTTTTAAGGGTTTTCTTCAGCCCTGTCTGAAGCCTTCGCCTCTAAGGCACCAGGTTTCAGATTGCTGAAAAACTCGCCTTTTATAGAACACTGGTCTTTCAGCTGAAGTGAAACCTTCAGTAAGACTTGCTCTCCAAGGCTATGAGTCCATGGACGAATCTGGGATATTGCTTTCACTAAGCCCCGTATCCTAGAGGGTGATTATTTGGGACATTGCCTTAAGTTGGCCTTGTGTCTCAGATATCCATTCTTTTAGATAGACAGAAAGCCAAGAATAATCGTATAACAATAAAAAATTTGTTAAATACAAAAAAGCTTCGTCTAAAATTAAGAAAGACAGGCAATCGTCTTAGAAATCCGAAGATTGATCTTCTGAATTTTAGGGGCGCAACAGGCACTACAAGTGCATATTGTCAGCAGCTGAAAACTTCTAAAGCCGAAGGCCCTTTTTACTTAGCAAATTTTTTAGAAATTCATCAGATTAATGCGCAAGTTCAGGGTAGAGCGGTAGAAGAAAAGCATCAGATTCATAAAAGATAGTTATGCTCGGATTACGAGCTACAAAGTTAAATGTTTCAGAACATAAAATAAAGCATCAGCAGCCGCCCACAAGCAGAAAATTACAGCTGCCGAAGTACGTACAAGGGCAAAAACTAAAATGTTTGTACACCAAGGCAAGCTGAAGCAAAACAGAGGCAAAAAATTCAGAAGTGGCAATTCAGAAGTTAAGCACAAGTTGATCCGCAAGATTCTGAAGACGACTGCCCGAGTCCCTAGGCATCAGCTGAAGGATTAAGCCTCCCAGCAACACTGGGCTCCAAGGTGGCATCAGTTCTGGTTGCTGAAGAAGCGGGCTGAACTTGAGCTTGAGTTTCGTTCTCTTTGTTCTCAGCTTCCTCAGCTTCAACATCCTCTATTTCCTCAGCTTGGAGACGGATCTCCAGACCTATCTCAGCCTGGCTGGCGAACTCCATATGAGGATCTTTGGGGTCTTCAGCCCAAATTTCACATTGGTACCAGTCTAGCTCTGGAGCTGCATGAAGGGCCAGTCTTCGGGCCACCTTATACCCGTTGTTGAAAGCCTTCGAGTACTGAGTCGCGGTGTACACCCTCTCAGCGAGCTGAGCCTCAGCATCGACCAACTTCTTTTTGGCTTCCTCCATGCTTTTCTGAGAAGCCTCCTGCTGATCCGCCAGTTTCTGCTTGGCCTCGTCCAGTTCCAGCTAAACTCTGTTGGCGGCATCATTGGTGTTGTTCAGCTAGTCCCGGACTAAGCCAATTGTAATGTCAGCCTGGGTCAGATCATCCTCTTTAGCCTTCAACCGATTCTCTAGGTCTTGAAGCTTCTGATTTTGGGCCTCAACAGCAGCATTGGCCTGAGAGATCTGATCATCCTTGGCTTAATTGCCTCTTCGGCAGTCTTCTCCTTGGCCTCTAGGACCTCTACCCTTGACTACAGCTCTTGGGTCTGAAGGGCCACCCTTGTGTTGACCTCCTCAGAAATTCGGCGCTCAACAGCAACCCTAAAGCCGGGGATGTCAACGACCCCGTATTCATTGATGAGCTTCTCCCCTTCAAGAAGAGTGGGGAAGATTTCATTCTGCATGGCCTTGCAGAAGTCCTAGAGAGCCTCGGCAGCCTGCTTCTGGTATCTCTGGGCCTCGGCTTGCTTCTCCTCGGCAGCCTTGACTTTCATCTCGGCCAGCGTTGCTTCAGCTTGGGCAATCTCCAGCTTGTTCTGGAGATTGTCTATCAGCTCCACAGTGAGAGTCTGATTGTGCATGACCTGGCAACCAGGGCACAAGTCAGTAAAAAAAAAAAAAAAAAAAACTTAACTGAAGAGCTAAAGTTGCAAGAAATAAATAAAGATGAGCAAGTACCTGCATCAGCAGTCGTTGGTTGTCTACTGCAGGGTCAGGGACCCTTCTGCTGGACTCCCCCATTCCAGCAGTAGCCTTGAGCGACCACTCCCTTGCCCGTTCCACTTCGGACATGCCAGCAAAGTCGCCGAAGAAGCCGCAGCTTCTTCTCGGCGACCCCAAATTGTTTCCCGGACACTGTCCGAAACATTGATGAAGGGTGCGTGGAATCCCATGTCTTCAGACCTGAAGGTATGAAATGAAGGAATGGAGGATGAAGGGACTTCAGCGTTCTGCTCCCTCGTCTCTTCAGCAGCGTCCTCCAAGTTAATCATCTCAGCCTCTCCTTTAGGCTGGTCCAAAAAAGCATCGACTTCTTGCTGAATTTCAGCAGTGAAGCCCTCATCAATAGTGGTTTCAGCCGCTTTTTTAGTTGCAGCCGCCTCTTCAGTTTCGTCACCAGGGAGCTCAGCAACGCTTTCCTGGTTCGGCACCTCCTCTTGGACCCCATCTTTTGGATCAGGAGTCCTCTGGTCCACCTCCATTTCTTAGATTTGGGGAGGTGGAGGGGTCTTTGGGGGAGACGGGATTGGTGGTGGTGGCTGAACTGGGGGTGGAGGACCCCTTGAACCTCAAGGAACCCTGCCCCTGTCTGCAACAGGTTCCTTTATAACTACGCCGGGCATCGGCCTCAACTCGAAATCATCAGGGCCCACTACAACTGGACCCGTTCTTCTCCTCTTCCTTTGGACGAGAGGTTGCTCATCCATGTCTTCAGAATCCAAAGACTCAGAAAGATCTTCGGGGCGTACAGGAGTCTTTCCTTCACTCCTTCTGCACTCTTCCTCAGGCTGCAGAAGCGTGGGGCAAGAAGGGTTTGAGTAAAAAAAAAACACAGACTTGCTAAATGCTGAAGAACTTACCGAGGTGCTCAGCCAAGCCTCGTCTACTGCTACTTCCTCTTCGGCAGCTCGGGAGGTCCCTTCGCCTCCTTCTAAGGCTTCAATTGCCCTAGTAACTTCTTCAGTTGTCCGAGCAGCCTCCTCTTCTTTAGGTAGAAAACGTCTCAAAGGGTCCCGTTTAGCCCACCAAGGCTTTTGCTTCGGATAATCTGCAGCAGCTTCAATCTGAAGGCCCGTCGAGTGCAGGTGCAACGGATGGTCCTTTGGATCAGTGATCGTCGGGGCTCGGTCGAGTATAACCCTTTCGGCGTTTACCCCCAGGCGATTGTAGTCAATCCATGAGTTGCTCTCGTTTATCTCTGAAAAGTAAAAAGAATAAATCAATGCAACAAAGTGGACGCGAAAAAAGCACTGAAATAAGTGCAAAACAAAATAAAAGCAAAGAAATGCTAGTCCTCGGCCCCAGCCGAAGGTGCTTACCGTCTCTAAACTTTCGGCTGAGGCCGACAACCGCCAACATATTCTCTTGGAAAGCGTAATGGGAGTCAGGGAGCCAAGTCTTCGGCATGTGCTTCAGCCGGCTGATCCCTCTAGGATTTTCCTTCTTCCCGAAGATAAAAGCTTGCTGATAACTGGGATGGGTAGCAGCATCGGGCTCTTCGGGACGCAGGTCCAACATGTCTGGGTCGGGCTCGGATAGGTAGCGCGGAGCGCCGAAGAAGTAAGGATGTTCGGGGTCTGCGGGTGCCCTAACCCAGACCCATTAACCTCTCCAGTCTTTATCCGAGGAATCGTTCGGCCACATGGTTAAATACTGTGGGTGATTCTCAATCCTCCACCAGCCAGAGCCGTGCGGACCATACCTGCTCTGAGTGTTCGGCACGAGCTTGTGCAGCTTTTTAAAACAGTGCAGATTCGGCTCATGACCGAAGAACCGGCACACCCAAAGATACGTCATCACCCTTCGGATGCTGACAGGCGTTAACTAGCACAGGGAGATCCTGTACTTTCTCAGCAGATCCCTCACGAAGGGATTTAAGGGGAATCACAGCCCGTATTGCAGTTGCCTAGTGTACACCCCCACATATCCAAGAGGTGGACGATGAATCCTGTCTGTGGCCGTGGGCATTCGGCACCAATACCCATCCGCCTCCAGAATGCCGTAGTGCAACTCGAGTTGTTCGGCGAAGTGGTAGGCCTCAGCGTTACGGACCCACCAGGAGTAAGGAATGTTCCCCATCATAGCCGAAATGGCTTCAGGATTCTACCACTCATTGTACCCAGGGAGCAAGTGATAAGTGGTTTTTTTGACCACTTATTGTGTTAATTTAAACCCGGTTTTGCATTCATTTCCCCTCTTTCTAACCCGTTTTGAATGAAAATGTTTTATCTTGGCCTTGCCCCTCCTTGGTTTGTGTTTGTCCATGTTTTGCAGGTTTATTGATTTAGTTTGGCAAGCATTCGATGCATGGATTTTGTCTAAGGCAAGAAAATTAGAGAAAGGAGAGCCCGCTCCTGCTGGAGCGGGCGTGCACCTCTCAAGAGCAGGCGCTCCAAACTTCGTGCAAACTTACTGCCAAGTGCACCCTGTGAGGAGCGGGCGTGCACCTGTGAGGTGCGGGCGCTCCTCCCCAAACTTTCAAAACTGCTTGTATTCTGAAGATAGCTGGAGAGGGCGTGCAGCAATCTGGAGCAGGCGCTCCTAGCCGTTGAGCGGGCGCTCCTTTGCTGGGAATCCGTTTTCTTTTGACGGATTTCCCTATGTGTTTCGGGGAGTATAAATACTTCCCCTTTAGTTCATTTGTAGCAGAGACAGAAATAGCCTAGTTTTTAGAAACTCCTTTTAGTTTGAAACATTAATTTAGCTTAGTTTTCACCAAATTAATCATTGTAATAGTTGGTTTCAAGATTCATCCTCAAGAATTGGCACTTTGTATTTAACATTTCCAAGCTTCAATTAGTAATTTCCTTTTACTTTCCTCCATTCAATTTCTGATTTTATTTGTGCTTGCATGATATTTAAATCTTCTTAGTTCTTGATAATTTGTTATTGGATGATAGTTATTTCAATTGTTAATCACTTTTCCCCAATTATTGAAGAAGTTAGAACCCTAATACTTGTTTGCATGTTGATAAACATGAGTTGTGAGTAGTCTTCTTGCTAGGGGTTGGGTGAAACTCAACCTTTTGGGTTAATTATGCAAATGTGGGAGAAGCATTGATGTTTGTATTGCAATTAAATTGATTATATGAGATTGCTTGTTAGTTCTTCATGATAGGATTAGCTACCCTTGACTTAGGAGCTTGATAGCATGATATGCTTAGTTTGACATGGGAATGTAAATTGAGTATGTCATTACTTATTGCAATTTGATTATGTATCATCTATTGCTAGACTAATGAGGAATCTAAGTTTAGTAGTGTGAGTTGTTTTCTAATTGCATGAGGTCGATTTTACATATTGTCCTTGCTATACCTTGTCTATTTTACTCCTCGTTTGCCTAATTGCTTTGGTTGAGTGGATCCCATTCCCTAGTGTCTTTAACCCATCGATTTAGAATCATAGTTTGTTTGTCTACTTGACGAACCCCAATTGGCCATAGACTTCGAATTAGCTTAAGTGTTAAGATCTTTAGCAACCATATCCCGTTCCTTGTGGACCGAACTCTTACTTATCATTATGCTTGGTTTGTAGGGTGTTTGCTAATATATGTGTTTGATTGAGTGTGGAATGTGCGACCGTTATAACTCCCATCAAAATGGCGCCATTTCCGGGGAACGGTGTTGTTGATTGCTAATTGATTACTTGAGTCTAGTTCACCATAAAATAACAAAAATTCAAAAAGAGTGTTTTTCTTTTTGGCTTCACTTGTAGCCTTGTTACTAATTGCAATTGTTGAGAGTGTATACGCAGAAACCATAACAGGATTTTGTTGCCTTACGATCCCGAGATTGAGCAAACCTATAGGAGGAGAAGGAGAGCCAGTTTTAGGCCATTAACTACTTCCCCATCTAGGGAGGTCAATTTCGAAGAAAGACAAGAGCAAATGGATGACGGGGAACAATCGGTCCAAAGACCTTTGAAGGAGTTGGGAACTCCGGGAGCTTATAGAGCTTCAAGTGGCATTACTCCGCCCGTTACTCAAGCCAATGATTTCAAAATACGCCCCGTAATGATAAATTTGATAGAAAGGAGGCAATTTAGTGGAGCAAAACATGAGAGCCCTCTTGCACATTTGAATGAATTTGAAAAATATTACAATACGATCAAGGTAAATGGGGTAACTCAATAGTTTGTGAGACTAAAGCTATTTCCTTTCTCCTTGATAGGAAGGGCTCTTGAATGGCTTGAGAAAGAAGTAAGGCCGAACTCCTTGAGAACTTGGGACGAGGTCACCACGGCTTTCTTAGGGAGATTCTACTCTCAAAAGAAGACGGTCGAGGCAAGGGCTTTGATCCAAGGTTTTCGTCAACGGGCTAGTGAAACCATTTATGAGGCTTGGGAGAGGTATAAAGAATATCAAAGGGAGTGTCCCTATCATGGCATTCCGACATACCAAGTGCTTCAAATTTTCTATGGAGGCTTGAGCCCACAGGGAAAAACTAGCCTAGATGCGGGAGCGGGTGGCCCGATTATGAACAAGACGGAGGAGCAAGTCATAGAGATAATTGAGGATGTGGTGAGGCACCACATGGATTGGCAAGAAGGAGAGAGAGAGTCTCTAAACAAGGGAGGAAATGCGGTTTACTCCGTTGATCACCTCAACACCATCAATAACTTGACGTCCCAAATCGCCAACCTTGGCAAGGAGATGACGTCCATCAAGGCAAAACTAGAGACCTCTAGTTCAACACAAGAGCATCCCTCCCAATCTAAGGGGAGAGGTATGAATTCTAACTCTTCTCCTTCTACTTCTAATAACATGCCACATGGGTGTCTGTTTTGTGAAAATTGTGGGTCATATGACCATGATACCTCTTCTTGTAATTATGATTCCCAACCTCAACCCCAATATGAAGATGGTAATGATAATGAAAATGAACAAGTCAATGCCTTATCTTATGATAATAGACCTAGGAATGACAATCAAAGATACTTACCACCTAATCGAAGAGAACAAGGGGGAAGTTCCTATAACCTAAGAGGAAATGATTATGATTACCATAACCAAAATCAATGGGGAAATAGGAACCAAAGGGACCAAAATCCCCAAGGTAACTACAACCAACAAGGTGGTTATGGTAACCATAACCATAATAACCAAGGAAACCATGGGAATCAAGGGCAATATCACCAAGGGGGAAACTCTAATAATCGGAACAATTGGAACAACAATAATAATAGAGGTTCTTCTAATCAAAATGCTTCCAATTCGAATGTTAGAGGTAATAGAGCTCCCCAAGATAACTACTATGCACAAGCACCACCTAGTAGGTCTAGCTTCGAGGAAATGATGGAAAGTCAAACCAAAATGTTCAACACTTTCATGGCCTCTAGTGATAAGAAATTTAGTGAAGTCATGACCCATAATAAAATGCTTGAAACACAAATTTCTCAATTGGCCAATGCTTTGAAGGAAGGGACTAGCACTTCTAAAATTCCACCCCAAGGACTAGATACTAAGAGACCCGTAAATGTTATATCAACTAGGAGTGGTAAAGTGTTGAAAGAGAGTGTTCCTAAAAGAAGCAATGAGAGAATGAACATGAGTGAGCCTCCCCTTGAGAGTGATTTTGAACAAGAGAGAGAGCAAAACCATGAGAATGAAAAAAAGAAAGAATGTGAGAAAGAAAAAGATTTTGAAAAAGAGAGTGAAGAGAAAAGAGAAAAAGAGAGAATTGCAAAAGCTACCATATCCTCATAAATTTGTTAGAAACAAATTAGATGTGAAATTTGGAAAGTTTCTTGAAACATTGAAGCAAATTCACCTTTCAATTCCTTTTATCGATGCTATCAAGCAAATGCCTAACTATGCTAAGTTTTTGAAAGATATTTTGAGTGGAAGGAGAAAGTGTGAATTGGTGGAAATGGTGAATCTCACCGAGAATTGTAGTGCAATCATCATGAATAAAATGCCACCGAAATTGAAAGACCCCGGTAACTTTTCTATCCCTTGCGCTATATATAATATGAAAATTGATAATTCTTTATGTGATCTTGGGGCTAGTGTTAGCCTTATGCCATATTCGGTATATCAAAGACTTGAGATAGGGGAACTTCTACTCACCAACATTAACTTACAATTGGCCGAACGTTCCATCAAATTTCCAAAAGGTAAGGTAGAGGATGTTCCTCTAAGGGTGGGAAAGTTTGTAATCCCCGTGGATTTTGTTGTGTTAGAGATGGATGAAGATGTAAACATTCCAATAATTTTAGGAAGACCTTTTCTTGCTACTTCGGGCGCTTTAATAGATGTTAAAAGTGCTAAGAGTTCACTAAAAGTAGGAGATGAGGTGATAGAATTTGATTTGAATGAGAGCATGAAATATCCAAGCTCTAGTCTTGACAATTGTATGATGATTGATACTATTGATTCTATTGTGAATTCTATGCATGAGCACTTGCTCACTACTAACGATGCCCTTGAGAATGTCCTTTTGAATAAGGAAAAGATAGGTGAGCAAGGCAAGGAGATGACATTGTATGAAAGAATGCTTGAAGGAAGTACGGAAGGAAGCATTGAACAAGTATGCATGGGAATCACAAGTGATGATGCTTTAGAAATAGCTACCTCAAGAGAAGGTAAGGGTGTTCTAATGGTAGAGTTGAAACCTCTACCATCACACCTAAGGTATGAGTTTTTGGGTCCTAATTCAACTTTTCCGGTAATTGTGAATTCTGCTTTGAACGAGTGCCAAACTCAAATGTTATGTGGTGTTTTAAGAAATCACCAAGGTGCTTTAGGCTATACCATTGATAACCTCAAAGGTATTAGTCCCGCTTTATGTATGCACCACATAACACTTGAGGAGAGTGCTAAGCCTTCCATTGAGAGGCAAAGGAAACTCAATCCTCAAATGGGGGAGGTGGTGAAGAAAGAAATCACCAAACTCCTTGATGCTGGCATCATCTTCCCAATTTCGAGTTCTAGATGGGTTTCCCCCGTTCATGTGGTCCCTAAAAAGGGGGGAATGACTGTAGTTGAAAATGAGAATGGTGATCTCATTTCAACTAGAACGGTGACCAGTTGGAGGATGTGCATAGACTATAGACGTCTAAATGCATGCACTGACAAGGATCATTTTCCTCTTCCTTTTATCGACCAAATGCTTGAAAGACTAACAAAGCACAAGTATTATTGCTTTCTTGATGGTTATTCGGGTTTCATTCAAATCCCCATAAACCCGGATGATCAAGAGAAGACAACTTTTACTTGTCCATATGGTACTTTTGTATATAGGAGGATGCCGTTTGGACTTTGTAATGCCCCGGCAACCTTTCAAAGGTGCATGATGAGTATCTTTGGAGACATGCTTAAGGCCGAAATGGAAGTTTTCATGGATGATTTCTCGGTAGGGGGCCTTTCATTTGAAGATTGTTTGTCCAATTTGGGCAAATGCTTAGCAAGATGTGAGAAGGTCAACTTGGTCCTAAATTGGGAAAAATGCCACTTCATGGTTGAAGAGAGAATCGTCCTTGGTCACAAGATATCAAGCAAGGGGATTGAGGTCGACAAGGCCAAAGTTGAAGTGATTGAAAAATTGCCACCTCCAATTAATGTGAGAGGAGTAAGATCCTTTTTGGGGCATACCGGGTTCTATAGGAGATTTATCAAGAATTTCTCACAAATTGCTAGACCCCTAAATGCTCTTCTTCAAAAGGATGCCATCTTTAATTTTGATGAAAAGTGTCTTCAAGCTTTCAACAAATTAAAGGAGGCCTTGATCTCTACTCCAATCGTGCAAGGGCCAAGATGGGTTTTGCCGTTTGAACTTATGTGCGATGCTAGTGATGTTGCAATTGGAGGGGTGTTAGGACAAAGAATTGAGAAGAAGCTTCACGTCATTTACTACATGTCCAAGACCTTGAATGAAGCTCAACGGAACTACACCACAACGGAGAAAGAGTTTCTTGCCGTGGTACATGCTTTTGAGAAGTTTTGGAACTACCTCATTGGTTCCAAAACTATTGTTTACACCGATCATGCGGCTATTAGGTACCTTGTGGCAAAGAAAGAGTCCAAACCTCGTCTTCTTCGATGGGTCCTATCTCTCCAACAATTTCATGTTGAAATCCGTGACAAGAAAGGGGTCGAGAATGTGGTTGCGGACCATCTTTCCCGATTAGAGAATGTGAAAGCCAGTGATGATGAAATCCCCATATGTGATGAATTGAGAGATGATGTGCTCTATATCTTGAATGAAAAGGAGCTTCCTTGGTTCGCCGACTTGGTGAACTATTTGGCTTATGGAGAATTCCCTCCCGATTTCTCTAAGAACCAAAGAAAGAAGCTAAAGAGGGAAGCAAGATACTATGTATGGGATGACCCTATTCTCTACAAAAGAGGAGTAGATGGTTTGCTCCGTAGGTGTGTTCCGGATGAACAAGTTCAAAGTGTGCTCAAGATGTGCCATTCCGATCCATGTGGAGGGCATATGGGAGCCAACAAAATAGCGTTGAAGGTCTTGCATAGCGTTTGTGGTGGCCTCACATTTTCAAAGATGCTTGGGGGTTTGTGAAGACTTGTGACCGGTGTCAACGAACCGGAAACATATCCAAGCATAATGAGATGCCTCAACAACCGATTATTGAGCTAGAGGTATTTGATGTATGGGGTATTGATTTCATGGGGCCATTCCCTACTTCTTATGGAAATCAATACATCCTTGTGGCGGTCGATTACGTATTAAAATGGGTTGAAGCCATTGCCTCCCCCAACTAATGACCACAAGGTAATCATGAAGATGTTCAAAAAAGTCATATTTCCAAGATTCGGAATTCCTAGAGCAGTGGTAAGTGACAACGGTTCACATTTCATTCAAGTGCTTTTCAAAAGATGCTAAGAAAGCACGGGGTTCACCAAAGATTCGGCCTTACCTATCATCCACAAACTAGTGGGCAAGCGGAAGTGTCCAACCGTCAAATTAAATCAATACTTGAGAAGACGGTTGCAAGGAATAGGAAGGATTGGTCGGAAAAGCTTGATGACGCTCTATGGGCATATAGAACGGCATACAAAACCCCAATAGGCACAACTCCATATCGGCTAGTGTATGGAAAATCTTGTCATCTACCGGTGGAGCTTGAACACCGAACTCAATGGGAAATTAAGAAAATTAACTTCGACTTGGCTAGCATGGGAGAGCAAAGATGGCTTGATTTACGTGAACTTGAAGAGCTAAGTTTGGAGGCCTATGAGTGTGCTAGCAACTACAAGAATCGCACTAAGGATTGCCTCGACCGCAATATTGAAAAGAAAGCATTTTTTAAAGGCGATAAGGTACTCCTCTACAACTCTAGGATGAAATTGTTTCCCGAGAAACTTTTATCAAGGTGGAGTGGTCCTTTTGTTGTCAAAGAAGTATTTCCTCATGGAGCCGTTGAAGTTTGGGATTTGGACGGAAAGAGATCCTTTAAGGTGAATGGGCATCGCCTCAAGCTTTACTACGAGGGTGCTCATGTCGGTGTAGTAGAATCAATTCAATGTAATCTTACCTCCTGAGTGTGGAGGTCGTCAAGCTATTGACGTTAAAGAAGCGCTTTCGGGAGGCAACCCGAGTAAAAAAAAAACCAAAAAAAAAATATATTTGACAAGAGGAAGAAAATGAGAAATAAGACAATGAGAGAGTGAGAAAAGAAAGAAGAGTGTTGGTAATATCTGATTTTGGCTAACATTTGGTTGAATTATGTCCTTATGGTTTTGATGTAGGAAAAAGAAGCAAAGAAGGAAATTAATCTAGCCATAAGTATCAAGGAGCGGGCGCTCCTAAACATTGCATGCCCGCTCCTCACAGGGGCTCTAATTAAAACCAAAGTCAGAAGGTTGGCAAACAATTAGGAGCGGGCGCTCCTCAGCTTGCACGCCCGCTCCTCAATATGGAGCGGGCGCTCCAATACTTGCACGCCCGCTCCTCACAGGGTGAATTTTTGAAGGAAAAAAACAGTAGGTTCTCCCACGAATAGGAGCGGGCGCTCCTTAGCCTGCACGCCCGCTCCTCCATCTGGAGCGGGCGCTCCTATATTTGCACGCCCGCTCCTAGCAGGGTAAGATTTTTGTAGAAAAAGGCAGAAGGTTGGCAGAAGATTAGGAGCGGGCGCTCCTCAGCCTGCACGTCCGCTCCTCCATCTGGAGCGGGCGCTCCTTGTATTTGCACGCCTGCTCCTCACAGGAAATGAAAAAAAAAAGAACCTTTTGCCCAGGTCTGGAGCGGGCGCTCCTCCTCACTGCACGCTCGCTCCGACCTGTCCGGGTAAAAAAAAAGGGAGAGAATTTTACCCTTCCTTTCAATCTCCTTCACCCATTTTCACCAATCATTCATACCTTCTTATTCTCTCTCCTCATCCCCCATCTACTTCTCACTCTTAAACCCTCATTTTCTCCAACTTCACTCTTTAATTCATCATCAATCCCAACTTTTTTCACTCAAAATTCACAAATTCTTATTATCCATCAAATTCTCTCTCCAAAAACCATAATTTTTCACTAATTTGGGCGAAAATTTTGAAGACCCACGAAATCAAATTAAAGAACAAGCAAGGAAAAGGGGTAAAGTTTGCTAGAGGAGGAGGAAATTTGGGTAAATTGGAGGATTTTAGAGTATCTTCATACTCTAATTGGTAAAATCTTCTTCCCCACTTCACTTTCCCTCTTAAACCTTATCTTTTCTAATTTGTTTATTTCATGATTGTTGTGTGATTAGTTGCATGATTAGGTGAATTAAACAAATTTACTTGCCATTGATAATTAAATTGTAGAATTTTGTGATTAGTTATGGAGTAAGAGAATTGTGATTTGTTTCTTGCTTAAGTTTGATGAACTTGTGCACGAAAATTGGTTAAATTCTGTTGGAATTGTGAATTTGTTGTGTTGGAATTATTGTGTTGGAATTGTTGGTTGTTTGTGTTGGAATATTATTGAATTGTAAGTAGGTACTTGGATTTTATCGGGGGTTTGAAGTTTCGGAGATTGTTTCGTGAGTGTGTTTGTGGTGTTTTAAGTTACCTTTCCTATCCAATCTTAAATTCCAAAATGGTTCTTCGTTTATTTGGAGGTGCGGGAGGGAAGAAGAGGAAGACTACTTCTGGCATCCAAATAAATGAAAATCGTCATTCCGAAAGCCCAACTGAAACCCCAAACCAAACAATAGATCAATCAAATCCTCCCCCTTTAATAAAAATACCCGAAAAATCCAAAGGTTACCACAAAAAGCTATCCGCACGAAAAATGCTTCCAACCCGATTCTATGACCAAGAGTCGTGCCAATTGCTAGGAATAGACGACGAAATTCGTCAAGTGGCTGCAAATTTCGGATGGTTAGACTTCCTTCGAAAGAGGGAGGAAACATTCGAATCGCTCACTCTCGAATTCCTATCCACCCTAACCGTGAGAAAAGCTAATGGTGAGGGAGAGCCCATTGAGTGCGAGATTAAATTTAACATGTTCAATCGACCTCAAAACATAAGCTTAACTCGCCTCAATCATATATTCGGGTGGCCCGTGAACAACCAAATAACCAAACCCGATAGTTACAACCTCACCAGTTACGAAGAGTGTAATTGGTGGAATACTATCGCGGGGTACCCTGCATTCACGTCCCGATCTAGCCACGCTAGCCACATCATCCACCCCGTACTCCATATATTCATGAGAATTATGGGGTACGCTTGCTTCACATAGCAAGATCTTGGAAAGCTATCTAAAGAGGAGATTAAATGCCAATTTATAGCTTCCCGATTTGAGGGGGATCTTGAGGGGAACGTGAATATGGGGTACATGTTCATTAAGCGGTGCTACGATATCAAGATGTGTACGGAGTTGACGGGTGAGATTAAGTGTGGTGGGATGATCACTATCATTGCCAAGGGGAAGGCTCAAATGCTCTTGACCTTTCCGGTTTTGCCACAATGAATATGATTGTGGAAATCCGGGGAAATGTGACCACTTACTCTTGGTTGGTCAAGGGGAAGGACCGTTGCATTCTCCCTAATGCGGCGGTAATGAACACCGTGGGAACCACTTGGCAAGTGCCAAATGAGCCACTCCCCGGGAATGTTCCCAACCTTGATCAACCATCTCAACCCCACCGCCATAGCATATCTACCATTCCTAGTTTTATGGGCGGCCAATCCTCCTCCTCTTCTTCCTCCTTCAACCTTAAGTCGGCCTTTCACCATCTCAACCTAACTAACCAAAGAATTCTTCAAGAGAATGAATATCAAAGTTTTGTGTCCCAAATGTCCTACCAAAACCAAGTTGAGAGGGGAGATTTGCTCCCCTATGTCAACTATCCTCACCGCCCCGTGCAAGAGGGGCCGGTTCCGGGTTGGAACAACAACCAACCCACCTACTCCAATTGGCAAGGACCCCGTAGCACCATTTCGGAGCTACAATCCTTCCCTCCCTACGATTATACACAACCCGGAGGTTGTGATTTTAGAGGGGACCCTTCTTATTAACACGTGCCCGAGACATGTGGTAATATGTCTCCCGAGGAGATCGATAACCACCCCTTGAGGGGATACTTTGGGTTTCCACCCGGGTATGATGGTGGTTGGGGTACTAGTAGTGCACCGGACTACGGGCACTATCGTAGTAGCCCCAAGTATGTTCTTCCTCCATATGTGGATCAACCCTCCTTTTCCGGCGATGTAGACCTCAACTATAACTACATGCCATCGCCGCCTAGGGAGGATGATCGGGAGTAGCCTTTAGACATTTGTTTTTACCGTTCCCTTCTCTTCTTTCCCATCATTTATAACACCGAGGCCGGTGTCGAGTTCTAGCTTGGGGGGAGGGGTTTCTCATTGTGTCCACCTATCGTGGGAACGGTATTCAAATGTCTAGCTTGGGGGAAGTTTTGGAATCTTTGTATATAGGGTAGTTTCGGTTTTGGTAGGATTTGTGCTTTCATGTGATGATCTTGTGCTATATAAGGAGAAGTTTGAGTTTGTATGTGGAATGTTTGGCATGAAAGTCTTAGCTTAGCCCTTGGGACTTGTGGTAGGATTCATGTGTCATTATGTTCTAGATTGCATGCCTATTTTAGGTTGGTTGTGCTCTTTTCTCGATTTTATGGCATGCCTAGGTTAAAACAATTGCATGTTGATGTTTTTGTCTCACTTCTCCTTATATGCGTGCTATTGGAGCATCTTATCTATGGCTTTGATATGTTTATGCTTTGGTTGGTTTGTATGAGGGTTGGTATCATGGGTTGATTAGTATTGCTCTCGATCTTTCTTGATAATGATCATTGATGATGATTTGTGTGGATTAATGATGATGGTTTTCCCTAATATCCAAATTTCTTTTTCTTATCCTCTAACCCCTCTAACATCCAAATTCCCTAACATCCAAAACCCTAATATCCAAATTCTTTAATTAGTTCAAAAAAAAAATAGTTTGTTTGCCTTTGATCAGTTTGCAACGACGATATTGGATTGTATGTGGTGGATGCTTGGTTTCTCTTTGTAATAAAATTTCGAGCATGGTTTAGATGCCCTTGGTTAAAAATAGAATTGGCTAGTTTAGGCTAGTGTGAGAATAACTTTCCCGAATGTACGAGACTTAAAGTCTAGGTTTGTGGTAAGATGGTGTCACCTATCTCAAAGGAATTTGATCCCCGAAAGGTAGTATTTGATCCCACATTGTTCCAAAAAGTAAGGTTTTAATATTTTTCAAGCCTACTACATTTTGCATGAATGGCAAGGATCCTCTTTGATTTAGTACCTAGATCGAGAACTTGAGTCTCAACTCCCAAGACCGTGGCCTAAACTACTCTTAGTGTTGATAAAAGGCGTCATGTATTGTTTATTCACAAAAAGTTAAGGCATATTATTTTTCCTTATTTCTATTATTACCATCTCCATAGTTTAAATTTTAATTCATCGTAATTAGTAGTTAGTGATGTAAATGCCCAAGTTTTGTAAAAAAAAAAAAAAAAAAAAAAAAAGGAAGTGAAAGAAAAAAAAAAAGAGGTTCATTCATGGTTGTAGCTTGGGTCAAGGTTAGGAACCTCTTAAGGTTCGCTCTCAATGATATACATCTTAGTTTGGCTCAAATTGCAATGCACTTCTAGTTCTATTTATGCCTTAACTTTATGTCGAAATCCTTGAGTTTTGTAATGATTAGGAGAGTAGTGGAAGCCTTTGTCGGAGGAGGGAGTTGATTCACAAGCTTATGGAGAGGGTACTTGTTCATTGAGATGTCGAGTGTTTCGAAACCCGCTTTATCTATGTTTTTCCGGCTCCTTCGAGGAGTCATGAGACACTACCATTAGGGGGGATTTGAACTTTTTGATAGGGACGCGGTAAGATGTGTTTAATAGGCTTGAGTTGAGTATTTTCGGAAAGGTTAGCTAGGCCTTGGCTAGTCATGACCGTGGTTGATCTTAGGCATATACCTCATGCTCGAATCTTATTGCTTAAGGATTCTTGTATCTATGCATGTGCTTTTCTTTGAGCAAATTGATCTTTGGGTTTGTTTTTGGGCAATGTAAATTGCTTGACGACAAGCATTTGGCTAGCTTGGGGGGATTTGATAAGTGGTTTATTTGACCACTTATTGTGTTAATTTAAACTCGATTTTGCATTCATTTCCCCTCTTTCTAACCCGTTTTGAATGAAATTGTTTTATCTCGGCCTTGCCCCTCCTTGGTTTGTGTTTGTCCATGTTTTGCAGGTTTATTGATTTAGTTTGGCAAGCATTCGATGCATGGATTTTGTCTAAGGCAAGAAAATTAGAGAAAGGAGAGCCCGCTCCTGCTGGAGCGGGCATGCACCTCTCAAGAGCGGGCGCTCCAAACTTCGTGCAAACTTACTGCCAAGTGCACCCTATGAGGAGTGGGCGTGCACCTGTGAGGTGCGGGCGCTCCTCCCCAAACTTTCAAAACCGCTTGTATTCTGAAGACAGCTGGAGAGGGCGTGCAGCAATCTGGAGCGGGCGCTCCTAGCCCTGGAGCGGGCGCTCCTGAGGTGAAGCGGGCTCCTTCGCTGGGAATCCGTTTTCTTTTGACGGATTTCCCTATGTGTTTCGGGGAGTATAAATACTTCCCCTTTAGTTCATTTGTAGCAGAGACAGAAATAGCCTAGTTTTTAGAAACTCCTTTTAGTTTGAAACATTAATTTAGCTTAGTTTTCACCAAATTAATTATTGTAATAGTTGGTTTCAAGATTCATCCTCAAGAATTGGCACTTTGTATTCAACATTTCCAAGCTTCAATTAGTAATTTCCTTCTACTTTCCTCCATTCAATTTCTGATTTTATTTGTGCTTGCATGATATTTAAATCTTCTTGGTTCTTGATAATTTGTTATTGGATGATAGTTATTTCAATTGTTAATCACTTTTCCCCAATTATTGAAGAAGTTAGAACCCTAATACTTGTTTGCATGTTGATAAACATGAGTTGTGAGTAGTCTTCTTGCTAGGGGTTGGGTGAAGCTCAACCTTTTGGGTTAATTATGCAAAGGTGGGAGAAGCATTGATGTTTGTATTGCAATTAAATTGATTATATGAGATTGCTTGTTAGTTCTTCACGATAGGATTAGCTACCCTTAACTTAGGAGCTTGATAACATGATATGTTTAGTTTGACATGGGAATGTAAATTGAGTATGTCATTACTTATTGCAATTTGATTATGTATCATCTATTGCTAGACTAATGAGGAATCTAAGTTTAGTAGTGTGAGTTGTTTTCTAATTGCATGAGGTCGATTTTACATATTGTCCTTGCTATACCTTGTCTATTTTACTCCTCGTTTGCCTAATTGCCTTGGTTGAGTGGATCCCATTCCCTAGTGTCTTTAACCCATCGATTTAGAATCATAGTTTGTTTGTCTACTTGACGAACCCCAATTGACCATAGACTTCGAATTAGCTTAAGTGTTAAGATCTTTAGCAACCATATCCCGTTCCTTGTGGACCGAACTCTTACTTATCATTATGCTTGGTTTGTAGGGTGTTTGCTAATAAATGTGTTTGATTGAGTGTGGAATGTGCGACCGTTCTAACGCCCATCAGCAAGCTCCACGGTGCGGCGGCGGGAACTTCCTCCTGCCCAGAGATACTAGCCTCTCCTGTTCCTTGGGGAGGCGCCGAAGACAAAGGGGTTGCCCGGATACCCCTTCAGGGTCAGCCCCGACTCTTTCCCCATTCCAAGTGTCGACTCGGTCCCTCGGATCCCGAGCCTGACCAGGTCGTCGGGGTTGACGTGCTCTACCTCTAACCATTGTCGGATTTTCGAAGGAAAAGTCGAAAGAAGGAGAGTGCTTTTAAAATTCAAGAAAAATCAAAGAGAAATCAAAGAAAATTACCTTGATCTGAAGCGGAATTTGCTGGTCTACGAGTTCGGAGCAACGAATTTCGATTTCAAGTTCTTAATCTCGGGAATTTAGTGAAGTTTTGAAGCGGAATCAGGGGTTTTTCGTGAGTTTGAGTGTGAATTCGTGAAGAAGTGAAGAGAGAGAGCGCGAAAACCGGCCTTATATTTTCCAGAAATGAGAAGTTCAAAGGTCCGTGCACTTAATTTCTCTTAAATACCTCACTAAGTAACCGTTAAACACTTTCCTCCAATTAACTGCCCATTATCCGTCCAACTTCCCACTAATTATCCAAATTACAGTTATTTCGTTAATGACTGTTCAAAATTTTAAATCTTTTTGATTTAATTAAATCATTTACTTCCCTCCATTTTATTAAATTCAAACCCGACCCGTCATTCTTCCAAATCGGGTCTAGGGGGGCAAGTTGTTTGGGTCCAATTAAGCCTAATTAGGCCTGATCCATAAATGATTCAATTACAAGCCAAGGTTAAGGCCCAAGTCTCCAATCTTGCCAAGTCAGAGTCAAGTCAGCGGCCCGGTCAACATGGTCAGCCCATATGACTCCAAGCCCATTTCTCCTTATTATGCTAAGGTATAAAAACCTTCAATTGTACCATTCATCAAAAATACACACATATAGCCTCAAGCAATAAATTCTCTTGCATAGCTATTTCTCTACACATTGTACTGACTTCGGCATCGGAGGGGCCTTCCTCGGCACAACCCCCGAGACCAGTTTACGTGTGCTTGCTGTGTAGGAAACCCTCGGCCCAGCACCATTTGGACCGAGCCCAGTCTTCACCACTTCTCAGGACCTTCGGCAAGGTCCCATTGTTTTTACCTGAAACAGAAGGTGAAGACAGGTTGATCTTCTTAGTTATTTTGGAACATGGTGGCCGAATTAGTAGTGGTTTTGCTTAGTTTTTTCGGGTAAGAAGGAAGATAGAAGGAGATAAGAAATAAGTGGTGAGTGAAGATTTGGATAAGGGTAATTTAATCTTCTTTTTATAGTAAAAAATTGTGTATTTTATACCGTTTTTATATGTATATGTATGACAATTGTATAGTATAAAAGTACGACATTTTGCCTCGCCGCTATAAACAAGCATTGTTTAACCCTTAAAAGTATTATAAGTGTATTGGTATTTTCATTTAAAGTGTTAGAGTACTTTTTTTAAATTTTATTTAGTAATTTTTTACGACCTGTGCACAATACTCAAATTTGGGCAGCTTACCTATAAAGTCCACTACTCCAAAGTCTACTGCCCAACAAAGGTAGAGAAATGACAAACATTCCTTTTTCCCTATAATAAAATGACCTCCTTTGATGTACACTTTCTTACCGCAGACTAAAATAATACTACCTTTTCATCTCGCAATTAATACTTCATCCGATAAATATAAATTCGGACCAACCCCATCCATATTTATCTAAGGATAGTTGAATGTTATATGGACAAGAGTAAAAGGGGGAATACTTGTGGGATGTATGAATATAGCATGTTCATGAATAGTAATAAGTATTTTGGAATAGTAAAATCGGCGTGAAAATCGGATCATGCGCCTTCTTTTATTTCACTTTTTATTTTTATTTTTATTTTTATTTTATTGTTTTTATCTTAGTTTTTTTTATGTCTTGATTATTTCAGTCTAGTTTTTGTATTCTTTCGTCAATTTTTGATGTATAATTGTCAATAGTGAAATAATATGACCCTGATAGATATAATTTTGTGTTAATAGAATAAGACATGATAAAAGTTTATACTTTTTAAGGTTCTCTGGTTAAGGCAATATATTTTACCCTTGATTACGTCGACTTTATGTTGTATGACTTTACATATTATTATATTTTACCCTTGACCATGTCAACGTTATGTTGTATGATTTTACATAGTATATATATAAGGCAATTCACATTACTTTATACCTCACCTTTGTTAGTAAGGCTTTTTTTTTTTTTTTTTTTTTTTGTAATTCTTGTGCTTATAAGATTTTGTCGTATGATTAGATGTCTTTTTGTAAATTTATATGAACTGTCTAATAAGGGCAAAAGATAATTTCTTATGAATAATAAGCTTTGAAAATATTTTGTTTGACCCTACTAGTATTATAACCTTATGCCTTTGAGTAAATTTTAGAGTTGATATATTAGGGAGATGTTTATTTTATAAGTACTGTTTCAGTACCTTGGTGAGTGTAATGAATTTTGAAGTTCATGAATAATCACCTAATTGGTTTAGGTACTCTATCATATTTATACCACATGAGTATTTTTGAGTTTTGACATGACTTGGTTATTGTAGGGAATATTTCAAGCATCCCACACTTGAGCCCCACTGTGATCATACACTTAAGCATGGTGGCGTCCAAAGGGAAGGAAGCTAGAGCAAAAGAGTCGACAACAAGTTTTAGGAACTTGTAAACCGTTCACAGGGTGAAGGTTACACCCCTTCACGATCCATGACTAACTCCATAGTGGTCTAGAACTATGACTGGATATTCGGGGATGAAGGTACAAATCCAACCTAAAAGAGATTGAACCTGCCCTAAAAATAAGCCTCTACTTTGTTCTTCTCATATTCATGTGCGCTTTCTGACTAACATACAATCAATATATTAACCCTAAACCTGTTTAATCTATGTTGGTTGAATATTAATGTACAAACAAAACTATTATTGGTGATCACTTGAATTAAAATCACATTACCCTAAACAAAATTATTAATTATCTTATTAAGCGTGATTAAAAGTACAAATTCCCTTTAAACCTGCAAGAGAGGGCGTGATCAAACAATAACAATAATATATCAAGCAATAACAATAATATTGATACAACAAATCATCATAATAATCTCAATAAAGCATAATAATATTATTAGCAAGATCTTAGGCACGATACCAACAAGATTAATAACAAATCCTAGCATGTCACTAAACATTAAAGATCAAAGCTTTAATCCTAACATGATACTAACATGATAGAAGAAAATAGGAAGCAACCTAAACATGATCTTAGAAAGCAATAAATAACATCCTAACATGATACTAGGAATTAATATAATATAAACATGCTTTCTATAAAAATATAGCAATAAAACAACTTACTTTGTTGCCTCGTATCTCTTTCTATCAAAACAATACACACGTTAGTAACTTCAATGAAAATATTAAATCAAATAATTAATTGAAATAGGGATTTGGGACCAAACCCTCAGAAATTATCAACCTTTCACGTCTAGGGCGAAGGCAACTTCGAGCTTGGTTAGGTGTGTCTAAGTCTCGTGAATGAGGAATATTGTATTTTGAAAAGGCTAGGCTTAGAAATCAAGAGAGAGAAGGAAAGAATAAGCTTTAGCTTTTAGAGAGAGAAGAGGTGATGATTGTTGGTGATTTTGAAGAAGGGGAATAAAGATCCTATTTATAGAGAAAATAGTCCCGAAACGATCAGAAAAAGGTCGAATTCGATTCGGAGTAAAACTGCTCCCATCGTGGCGCGACAAAGTTCATCGCAGCGCGACATGGTCCATCGTTGCGCGATAGGGTCCATAGCTGCGCGATGGCTCCATCGCGACGCGATAGGTCCTGTCGTTTCGCAATGGAGAACGTGTTATCTAAAATTCGTACGGAATCATTAATCTAATTAAATTAGATTAATTAAAGTCCGTACTTATCTTTTAAAATCAGATTTAATCTTTTTAAAACTCTTGTTTTATTCCAAATATAATTCTTTATATTCTAAAAGATATAATTATTAATCCTAATCCCACTAGAACTTCAAAATAACCTTCTAGATTATTCTGGAAGATTAAAATCAATCCTAATGACTTTAGGAATAATAATAATTAATGGGCCCTCCACTTGATCATTGGGCCGTATATAAAACTTATTTTAGGCCCAATTTAGTATTTTGGCCATAACTTCCTCATTATTCATCGAAATTGGGCTTATAATATATCGTTGGAAAGCTCTTTTTGAGCTCAATCCAACTACACTATTATTGGACCCTTATCATGGACCAAACTAAACTGGACTGGACATTTTCCATAAATAGAGTATGAAAAGAAATATTTTCAAAAACCAAAAGAAGTATTTTTATTAAAACGACCGCATCACAAGACTTTTCACATTTCACCTTGTTGATAATCAATGACGTGAAAGATATTCATCACTGAGTTTGGTTTTTGGGGAAACACAATCAGGTGTCTATAGTTATATATTTTTCTTTTTGTAATACCATGACATTTTAGCACTTTTCATTTTATGATTATTACTTATTAGGGTCTGATTTAGTTACGATTTTTTTTATTTTATCAATTTAAGCGTTGCAAAACAGATTAATTAGTTTGTTACATAAAAAAAATTTAGGGCTTATTCACATTTACTGAATTGAACTGAATCGAACCGAACTAATTGGAGCTAAACTAAACTGAACTGAACTGATTGGAGCTAAACTGAACTGAACTGAACTGAACTGAATAGAGCTGAAATGAATATTTTATGAGAGAAGAAAATTAGGAGCTGAATTGAATATTTTATGAGAGAAGGAAATTAGGAGCTGAATTGAATATTTTACGAGAAAAGGAAATTAGGAGCTGAACTGCACTGAACTGAACTGATTAGAGTAAACTGAACTGAACTAATTGGAGCTGAACTGAAGTGAACTGAACTGAAATTAAGCTGAAGTGAACATGCCCTTAATAAAAAATATTCATTATTACCAAAATCTTGATATTTACAATTTATATCCTTTAATTATCTTTTATTTATTTTTTATTTACAAATTAACCCCTTTATTTTCCTATAAATACCCCCCTAATTTTTTCATTTTACCAAACAAAAAAAAATCCAACTAATTCTCTCTCTAAAAACTCTCTCTAAAAATCCTTCCCTAATCTCTTATTTTAGTTAAAATCTCTCTAATTTAGCTTTATTTTTAAGTTATTAGCTATAACAAGCATCATCTAGTTAAACTATTATTTCTATTTTGATTTAAGAATTGTTATTATCTTTAACTCCTATAAAAAAAACCACAAAAAATATTTTAATTTTAAATTCAAGTGTTATTGTATTTCTTATCTTCGTTTAAACCAAAAAAATTAGTTTAATTGCTTAAGTATTCCTAGTCTATATTAAAAACCAAAAAAAAATAGTTTATTTCTCAAGATCTAGTTTTATTTTTTCATGTTTATTTTCTATAATCAAAAATCCCAAAAAAAGGGTTCATTAGCTTTATTTCAACCAGCTTCTCTTAATATCTCAAAAATTCCAAAAAAATCACTTAGCCTTTTCTTTTTTCACTTTAATTAAGGAGGTCTTGTCTTTTAATACTTGGTAAGAAAAAGGAGTTATCTAAAAAATAGCTACATCTAACTCAAGGTATTATTCTTCTTCTTTTCTTAATTTCCTTAATTTTTATTATTATACTAGCTCACGTGTTTGTTTCCATGTGATATTACCAATAGGAGTAATGCAGATATTAGGTGCTAAATTAGCCCTAAATCTTTCATTATTCCATAATTAGAAAACCAAGCCTACTGGTGAGGTGATTGTTTATGAAAAAGGGGGGTTAGTTGCATTTGCATTTTTATCATTCTCTAGTGCATTAAAATATAAAGTGTTAATGCATTCATGTGTTTGTCTAAAATATATATAAGAATAATTTCCTTCTTAAGGTGAGTTTAAAATCCTGAGGAAGTAAGAGTTTATGTAAAGAATGTTCAAGGATAAAGAGTAACCTACCACATCCTAAAGATTGCCTACGCAACACATCTTACATCCAGAAAGAATTCCCTTTCTTTAGCTCAAGTAGTCAAGTGATAGGATTTTTCAAGAGCTTTCCAATCGTATCTCACAATAACTTTTTCGATTTTTCTATGATTTTTAATGATTTTTCTCGTTCAAGCTATATAAATTGTGAAAAGGCACGCTTTTCTCTTAATTACTTTTTAAAATTGTATTAATTTATTTTAAAGAAACTAATGGTGTCATGGAGATTATAGTATATTATATTATAGAATTTTAATTTATAAGCTTTATTAATTTAGTGCTCCTTTTAAGAAGGCTTAATGTTGTTTAAAGATGATTTTAGAAATAAAAGAATTTTTAGAATTTTAATTTTATCTATAGATGATTTTAGAAATAAAGGAGTTTTTAGAAATTTGATTTCATCTTAAGATGATTTCAAAAATAAAAGACGTTTTAAGAAACTTTGATTTTATTTTAAGACGATTTTAGAAATAAAAATCTTTATAATTTTGTGAACACTTTATTTCAAACCTTTTAGTAACACAAGAATGAATCATAACTTTGCATACTTGTTTTAACAATTAATGATAATTAATATAAGGTTATGGCCTCATTTCCAAACACGAGGTTAAGATTAATTATTTAGTTGTATAAGGTTGTAATAATTATCCATGTCCATAAAAATAAGCCTATATCCCATTAAAATTACCCGATGGATTAATTAACAATCGGATACAATTAAATAGTTTATTGTTCCCTTTTATTTGCAAGTAAGGCCTTTACAAGTGTCATGTTTTATTTGGCCAATTCCATTAAACCTAAGCATATAACCCTTAAAACCTTACAAAAAATTACCCTAGAGAAATTTTAAACCCAAAGTGAGATAACATAGTGAATCCTTGCACTTTCACTCCAAAAAATACCTTGACCTACTAAAAAAATCGTCAATTGGGACACATTTGTTGAATTGTCTTGTTCATAGGACATTTTTGGTAATCACTTTCCTTAACCAAGGTGGTTCATTTTACTTTTATGAGTGAATCCGTCAAACATCACTAAAATCCCACTTTATGTCAACTACCCAAATTAAAAACCCAATGAAATTGGTTATTTAAAACACAACATCTGTCCAAACTATGAAGGATTTGATCCGTGAGTGGATTCAAATCCCACTATGATCGAGACGTAGTGCAACTTCAGTGCTTAAACCTACCTTATATAGTTATACTAATTATTATATCATTCTACGTGACTAACATGCCTTAAAACTTGACTTTAAACAACGCAATAGTAAGAGCCAGTTCTTTAGGATGGAAGAAAAGACGAGTTCCAGACGTGCGATTCTCTTAACCTAAATCTTGAACCTAAGACTGTGCCTTATTTTTTTTTAATGGAGTTAGCAGTTGATTTTTTACTTTTATTTCTTAAAATTGACTGTTTAAAATCCATCCTTATTCGGGTAAAAATAAGGTGGCGACTTGAAGTTTTTACTTATAAGTCTATCAGACACCTAAGTGGACCTCTATAGACTAATTTGTCCACTAAAAACTAGGTACCACATTAGTTTGTAGATTTGTGTAAAAATTTTGTTTTGTAATTTGTGAAAATTATTTGTTGGACTTTTAAAACTTCTGTCAATTGGACCTTTTTCTTGTTTAAGTAGTTGTAATGAATCAATTTTTTTAGAGAATTGTTGCATAATTAATTTGCTTGATTCGGTGTATATATTAATTTGCCTTTAAAAAATTAAATTTTGTAGTATTTATACAACATTATTAAAATGGTCGGATTTTGGATATTCGAGCTATATGTTCCGAAATTTTCAGATATCCGAAAACTTTCGGATCGAATACAGATCGGATATCAAATTTAGGAATTTTCGGATATGGATATTCAAACCGAAACCCAATTTCCGATCAGATATTTGATCCGTGCTCACCCCTACTGTTGATGCATCCTTAGTCTCATTTGATTGTTAATTCGTAATGCTAGGCAATAAAGGGTGATTCGTCACTTTTAATTGGTTTGTTCAGTTTTTTTTATTTTTTTTTATTTTTTTATGTTACCTTCTTGGCTTCCTTTGACCTCTATCCCTCGTTTTGGATGAACATCAGCCAACACCCAACAAACCACCATGGCACCATCCACCCTTTCTTTTAATTGCTGCTATTGTGGTTACTAACAAGTATATATAGAAATTGCAACTGCATTAATGATATTGATTAAAAATTATAATTCCACCTAGACCTCCAAAACTAAAGCCGCAACCACCAACTACGTATGGGTATTGTCAATTCTCCCAATCCTTTCCTACAACAGAATTGCAGAATATCTATTCTATATTCTATCAAGGATATTAAATGTTGTAGCCACCACTATTCAAATATCGGGTATTAGAATTGTTTGATTATTAAAAGCATTACCTTTGTCGATGAAAACACAAGTAATCTAACATTTAAGGACCTTATATAGATGCAAGGTCTTACGAAGAAAAAGTCTAGAAAAACAATGCTTAATAAATGTTGAGGTTTGAGAATCTCCAGCACCAAGTTCGACACCTAATTTGATCGGATTTGTTTTTTGTTTTTTTGTTTTTTTTTGTTTTTTTTTTGGAGTGTTGATAAAACTATTATCGACATAACCAACTTGATTACCATAGTGTCACTATCCGGGATTGTGGGTATCGGAACGTGCGATGTGCTCTAGCCTTTTGGAGGCAAGAGCGCAAGCCTTAATGCGGAAATGGGGCTTATAAGCACAAAGCAACACAACCGGGAAGTTAAATCTCAAGAGCACTCACGTCTTTTTGGCGACAAAGTACGGGTGGTTGGGTGTTGTGATGGTCGATACTTCAAGGCAGGCACAAGCGGGTCCGAACCACAAGTTTTTAGTGCATCAAGTTGGTGGGGAGGGGAGCTATTATGCAAGTGTAATACCCCGCAAATTCCCTTTCTTTAAATTACCTTCTAACTCCAATTAAAACTCATTTTAAGGAAATCTCCAAAATATTACTTCCACTGTGATAACGGCTAAGGCTATTTTCAAAGTCACACAGCGGAAGCCTAACTTTTAAAAACTCAAATAAAATAAAGTTTAATAAAACCAAACTCAACTTTAAAACCAACTTACATTAATCATTAACTTGTAACCTTCAAAGGCCCTTTTTAAAACCAAACTAAAATATCAAAACAATAATTATATGTTAGTGTCAACAATTACATAAATAATCCAATATAATAAATAATAACAAATAAACATGTAACCCTCTTCGCTCAATCCCATCATGCTTGATATGCTCCTTCTACCTGTACTTCTCTTTATTTCAACCTCATTACTCGCCATATAAAATGGCTCATAGTAGGGCGAATATAAAAAAAAGCCAAACACAAAAGTATGAATCAGCAAAAGCTGAGTACATATGCACCTATAGGAATAAACACACTAACATGAATATCCTAGCAATGAACAATAAATAAATAAATAAAACATGCTTGCCATACAACACAAGTCAACTTACCTTTGATTCATGACTCTACTTTACTTTATTAATATATAGTTTTGGATAACACATCGAACAAGTTTCCTTTCTTAAAAATAGCCCATTAAAAATTAAGCTTCCAACCAGGGAGCTACCCCAATTGGCACCTACTATGTCACACCTTGGTGACGGAATTCTAGCGCATAAATAATAATAAAAGAAATTACAGTGTTGTGTACCCCTGTATAAGCTATGGTTAAATATAAAACCCCATAACTCCCCCCATATGTTCATACTCAAGGTATATACGTTTCAATAGTTTTGTTGCGTATCTTCTTACACTTTACATGATTTATCAATTTAACATGTGATGACACCAACCAATCACTCAAAAATAAACATAACAATAATCAACACATACTTCCAATTAATTCTTAAATAAGTTAGTGAGCACATAGTATTTATTTTAATTAAGGTTCCTTGCCTAGTTTTGTGCACAAAATTGCACGATTACTACCTTGGTGCATAAAATGCACTGATAACTTCCTTGACTCAATCTCAACTTATGTGAGTGACTAATAAACTAACTTCTTGACTCAACCTCAACTAATGTGGGCGAGTAAATAAATAAACTAACTATCTTAACTCAACTCCAATAATAAATGAGTGAGAATAAAATCATGAATCATGCTCAATAAATATAACTTTAGCCCTTTTCAATAAACATAAGCCTTGCTTATTAATTACATGCCTTCTTGATAATGAATAATAAATAATATAAAATGATTCAATTACTTTCAACTTGTATCAAGCTCATAATACTTATTCCAATATATTCACATGCTTACATATAAGACATGGATAACCAATCAATCAATTTAAGTATCACACACCACTACAAAAAGTAGCAAAGAGAGCCGTTGAAAAATGCTTTACAAACCGCCAAGCAACAGGTCTCTAGCTAAGGGGTCTGTCAGATAAACAAACCGCCTCTTTGGAGGGGTCTGTTTGGAAAACATAACAGACCCGTTAATTAAGAAGTCAGGTTTGTCAGACTAGTACTTTGAAAAATTATTTAGAAGGATAAGAGACCCGTTATTTAACATAACAGGTCTTTTTGGTGGGGTATCAAACAGACCCCATATGCTACATAACTGGTCTCTTTCTTCTTCTTTTTTTTTAAAAAAAAAATTCTCGTGATTTTTTTTTATTATACGTAGTATTTTGAAATTTGAATTTCATTTCTTTATTGAATTGGCGGAATACTGAAAATTCAAACTTTGAATATCTTATCAAACAAACCGACATATATTAATTATTGAAATTTACAAAATAATTACTAGAATTTACAAGTGTAGCTTATTGAATAATTTACAAGTATATATATACTCCATACGACCATACATTAATAGTGTATCTTGTACTCCGTATTCCTTCCATGATTATCAATAGCATAACCTGTCCAATGATATAAACAATATTAGGAATAATTATGCCCAATAATATAACAATATCAGGAACAATTATGCAAAATGTTATGTAGTTATATATCTTTCTAAATTAAGAGCCAATAAACAAGTCAAGATTCAATAAAATGAAGAGCAATAATCTAATTTAACATTCAAACTAAAAAAAAAAAATAAAAAACCAAATAAAGATCAGAACACCAACTGACAATTCAACACCACTAGACTACCTCCACAAAAACCACCCTTAACGGCCCAACCCTCCTAAATACCCTAGTCGCCACTGCTACCTCACCCTAAAAAACAATCTAAAGCTACACCCCAATAACCCCTATAAAACCGTACTCACCCATGAAAAAATCCAAAATTAAAACTACCACCATGAAAAAACTTATTTTTACCCACCAAAAAATCTACAAAATATTAAAATTTACCTTTTTCTACAAATTAATGATGAATTTTTAGCCAAATTTAACCATGAAAACTCTAGATCTATAATTTTCAAGGTAAAATTGAACTTTAAAGCCTCAAACTTGAGCTTTAATTTATTGGCGATGATGAAATAAAAGGAGAAGGAAGAGAAAGAAAGTGATACTGCCAGCGTTAAGCATGAAGAGGCAACTGCTACATCATAGATGAAGGGGCAGCAACGTTAGAGGAAGAGGCAGAAATTCGTAGCTTTAAGCTTTGAGAGAAAAAGAACAGGAAGATGGAGGTTAGCTAGAGTTATAAGAGAGGGGCTTATGATAGGAATGAAGTGAAAGAACAAGAGTATGAAGTTATGAGGACGGAGAATACGAATAAGAATAGAAAGGACATTAGGGGTGTATGTCGGTTTAAGTGGTGCCTACACACTACATAAGAGACCCGTTAAGTTAAATAGTAGGTCTCTTATTTCCCTCTCTTTATTTTAAAATAAAAAATGATTGCCTCTTACATACATAAGAGACCCGTTAATTCAAACAACAGGTCTCTTATTACTTTCCCTCTGTCTTTCCAACGAAATTTGTGGGCCCTTTGACATATTAGAGACCCGTTATGTCTAATATTAGATCTTTTATGTGAAAAAGATCCATTGTATTAATTGATAAGTCTTTTATTAGGGGTTTGTTTGCCTATTTTTGTAGTAGTGACAACACAACTTAACATGATATTAATCTCATACTTGATACCAATTTATTAACTTCCTAACATGGTACTACGCTGTAGACACCCAAATGTGTCTCCCCAAAACCAAATCCAGTGATGAATATTTTTTACGTCATTTGATTATCGAATGAGGTGAAAGTGTGAAAAGCCTAGTGATGTGGACGTTTTTATTAAAATATCTCTTTTCCTATTTTTGAAATCATTTCTTCTTTCACTCTATTTATGAAAATAGCCAGTCCAATTTAGCTTGGTTCATGATGAGGGTCCAATAATAGTGTAGTTGGTTTGGGCTTGAAAAGAGTTTTCCAACGATATATTATAAGCCCAATTCCGATGAATAATGAGGAAGTTATGGCCTAAATTGAATTGGGCTCGACATGATTTTTGTATGCGGCCCAATGATCTAGCGGAGGGCCTATTAATTATTATTCCTAAGGTTATTAGGATTGATTTTAACCTTTCTAGAATATTTAGAAGGTTCCCTTTTAATTCTAATGGTATTAGGATTGATAATTATATTTTAAAGAGTTTAATTTGGAATAAAATAAGTGTTTTATCACAAAAAACCGATTTTAATTTGATAAACACGGAATTTGCTGCTTAATCATATTAAGAAGAGGATTCCATACAAAAGCGCGTTTTATCTTTTAATTAGCGCCAAACGACAGGTCTGTCGCCTGGCGCTAACATCTGTCGCCTGGCGACAGATGCTAGTTTTATTCTGAATAGGACTTGATTTGTTTCCGGACTACTTTTATATAAATAGGGGTCGTATTTCCCTGTTTTCTATCAATCATCAATAATCAACAATAATCAACAATCAACAATCATCTATCTCATTTTTCTCTCTAAAGCTAGAAGTTTTCTCTCTCTAAACCTTCCCTCTCACAAAATTCCTCATTCACAAGTTCTATACACACCTAGCCAAGTTCGAAGTTGCCTTCGCCCTAGACGTGAAAGGTTGAATATTGATGAGGGTTTGGTCCCAAATTCCTATTTCAGTTATTTAATTTAATTGTTTTGTTTATTATTTTCCTTGAAGTTACTAACGTGTGTATAGTGTTATTTAAAAGAGGTATGAGGCATCGAAGTAAGTAATTTAATTGTTATTTTGACATAGAAATCATGCTTTGATTATTATTGTTTCCTAGTATCATGTTAGGATGTTTTTATTGATTTCTAATATCATGCATGTTTCTATGATGCTTCCTATTCTTTCTTTATATCATGTTAGTACCATGTTAGGGGTAAAGATTTGATCTTTATTGTTTAGTGACATGCTAGGGTTTGTTATTAATCTTGTTAGTATCATGCCTAGGATCTTGCTATTATTTTTAAGCTTTATTGAGAATATTATGATGATTGTTGTTGTTCTTATGTTGCTTGATATTATTATTGTTATTGCTTGATCACGCCCTCTCTTGCAGGTTTAAAGGGAATTTGTACTTGTAATCACGCTTAATAAGATAATTAATGATCTTGTTTAGGGTAATATGATTATAATTCAAGTGATCGCCAATAATAGTTTTGTTTGTGCATTAATATTCAACCAACATAGATTAAACAGGTTTACGGTTAACCTATTGATTGGATGTTAGTTAGAAAGCGCACGTGAATACGAGAAGAATAAAGTAGAGACCTATTTAGAGTAGGTTCAATCTCTTTTAGGTTGGATTTTTACCTTCATCCCCGAACTTCCAGTCATGGATCCAGACTTATTGGATTTAACGATCTCCTAGATCGTTAAGGGGTGTAACCTTCACCCTGTGAACGGTTTACAAGTTCCTAAAACTTGTTGGCGACTCTTTTGCTCTAGCTTCCTTCCCTTTGGACGCCACCATGCTTAAGTGTATGATCACAGTGGGGCTCAAGTGTGGGATGCTTGAAATATTCCCTACAGTTTTTTGGCGACTCCACTAGGGAGGATTTCTATTTTAATTCCTGAAATTTTATTTTGGCAATAATCTAGAATGAGTGGATGAGACTCGAAAAGTTCTAAGTATTTCATGTGTGTAATTTTGATTAACATTATTGGCATATGCATAAAAAGGTCCGCATTAGAAAGACCATCCGAAATGCGTCAAAAACATAGGATTTTTACACGTAGGAAATTAGGGAAATATCTTTCACAACTAAAATCGAAATAATGCTACGAAAAAGGTGGGAAATTCAAGAACAGAAAGCTGCCGAGGCATGTAGGAATTAGCGCTGAGAAAACAGCTTCATCGTCGAGCGATGGCTCTGTTGCCTAGCGACAGACGCTATTCCCTCGCGCTGAATTCTTCCAATACCGAGCCAGAAATCTACCTTCTTGATTCGACTAGTTTCTAGTACTGTTTGCTCGATTTTACTTTCTGATTGAGTTTTTCCCTTTTTTCTGAAACCCATATGTGTTCTACATATGGCCATAACCCTCTGGGGATTCACGCTCCATCTACCCAATCGAACGCTCCTGGCAACGAAGGGTACATCCGAGTTTGTTGAATTCACCAAACCGTGGAAGCGAGTTGAACTCGCGGGGTCCCATCCACTCGCGCCAACCCTTCCAAAGGTAAGGCTTCCGCGCGGTGCATCTGGACTCATAACCATGGACCCTCTTTGACTAACCCATATCCTGAACTTTAGAGAACTAGAGCCATGGTTAGGTTGCAAACTCATTGCATCATATTGTGACTATTTGACTACTTGTGTATTATTTGTTTGTGCATAACCTATATGTGTTTACACTAACCGTTTGTTTGACTTGTGAATGAGTTTAAATGAACTAATTAATGACTAAAGGACTTTGCTAAATTAATTAATTAATTAACAAATAATTAAAGTCTAAAAAAATTGATCAAACTTGACTTAGTACGACTTTAGGCTTGTCCCTTTGAAGTAAAAATACTGGAAACGGTCCCAGACCAATGTTCAAGCAATGGCGCAGAGGTTTGGACTGCAGCGCCACGCGCTAGTAATTAGCACCAGGCAATAATGTTGTCGTCTGGCACTGGTCCTTAGCGTTTGGCGACAGTCTTGTTTCTCCGGGGACAGTCCGTGTTTTTGCTCGAGTCTTCACAACGAGTCTAATTAATCAGTTTTCTTAATCGGTTTAATCAGTTTATTAATGACAATAGTCATGTTTAGTCCTTAATTAAGACCAATCTAGTCACATGGTCATGACACGAGTCAAACATGTCACCTACACTCACTAGTCCTAGTACACACTTTGTGAATATATCACTAGGACCATGTCTTAGGTTCATGCATGAGTCGTTTTCCGTCATTTGAGTTGGGGGTACATTTTATTCTTAATTCTTGTATACCTCTCCATCTACATCGTCTTTCCATTCTCTACATGCTTTCTCCATATCACAACCTTCATTCTTCCTACCTCCTTCCATCTATTGCATGTCGAATAGAGCTTGAGTCAAAAATAAAAACTTACCCCCAATTTCCCTTTCCACAACACTTGGTCAAGGAGAGAAGGGAGATTAATCAAGGATAACACCTTTGTTCAAGTACTACTTTTTTGACAAACCAATTAGTCGGAAAAGAAAAGCTAAGAAGATAATGGCATCTCAAGAAGAAGTTAACGAACTTAGGAAGGACGTGCCAACTTAACTGAATTGATGAAGGCTATAGCTCTTCAAATCAATGACCCTGTGAAGCAACAACAAATGGAGCTCATGCAAGAAAGCTTGGGCAAGCTCTCCAATGACTATAGATTCCAGGGCATTAGCTCACAAGGGGTCTCAGTGGACAAGGAACTTCTTCCGCAGAAGTTCAATGCCAATGACATCCCTAAGTTCAAGCCAACAGACAATCCTTATTTTCATTTAAGGGCTTTTGAAACCATAATGAACATTAAGGGGACTGATAGGAAGGTTTTTCATTCTTTGTTCTCACTATCTCTTGAAACCGTTTGTCAACATTGGTTCTTTTCTCTTGATAAAGAGAAGACGTCTACTTGGGATGGAATAGTAAACGCTTTCATTGATAGATACAAATGTAACATTCAAGCTGAAACTGACCATAGACAACTTGAGATGCTAAAGCAAAAAGAAAACGAAGGTTTCACTTCTTTCTACAACAAATGGAGGGAAACTTCCGCTAATATGATTGAAGTTCCTACTGAAAAGGAGTATGTAAGGATGTTCATCAAGAACCTTCAAGATAAGTATTCGAAACATTTGAAATATCAACATAATTTGAATACTTTTAAGGCCGTCTACGACATAGGTATTGAAATCGAAGATGACCTTGCAAAACAGAAAACTACTAACAGTAGTAATAACAGTGGCTCGAAAGGAAAGAAGAACGACAACCCTTCTTCTTTCAAAAACACCTACTCTAGTAACAGTGTTAGTACCTTTGACCATAACGGTGTCTTAGCCATGGATAATCAAGGATCTAAAAGGAAACCCAAAAGAGAGTTCACACCCATTGGAATGACCTATGATGTTGCTTTCGATCGTCTCTACGATCGAGGATTAATCAAACCTATTGGCCCTACTAATGATCCAATGCCAGAAAGGCGATCTTCAAGATGGAATCCCAACTCTTATTGCAAGTACCATCAAGGAAATGGTCATACCACGGATGAATGTTACAGATTTCAAAATCTCATTCAAGACCTCATAGAAGCAAATAAGATCCCATTTCCTCTAGCTAGCAAGAAGACCGGGTGATGATCAAGCAAAAGACACAAGGCGAGCTTGAACGACAAGATCTCGTGACCTCTTTTTCTATATTTTTTTGTTCTTCCTTTCCCCAAATAAGTCTAGCATAGGCACCCTTTGTTTTCCTTAGATTTTATTTTGTAGGTTTTTTTTCTTCTCCCTTTAATAAAATGAGCATTTATTTTCTTGCATATGATTATCGCGTTGCGTTGCATAAAAAAAACAATAAAAAAAATAAAAAAGAATAAAAAACATGTCGAACTAAGCACAAGGTATACTTATGATTAGAGGCACCCCTTGTAGCCATATCATATTACCTTCCACCCTTCAAATATACAATCCTTTCTTGATAAACCACTTTGAGCCTCGTCTAACGATAGACCTTTCTTTCTTCGACCCACATCTACCTAACCTTGGGATGGGCTAGTGTGCAACTTATGCAAATTCTAAATACGAAAGCTTGAGTGATTTTACATAGAATTCAAAGATTAAAAAAGCAAATAGCAATAAAAGTGTACAAAAGGCAAGTGTTCCAATGTCTTTGATATAAATATGTCTTTGATATGAACATGTCTCAGATTGCGTCTTTATCGGGTGCTAGGTACCGTGCCTGAGAAACATGAATGCCAAGTGAGTGATAGACTGCATGATCAGGATTGCCTACACTTATAAAAAAAATGCAAAAGCAAAAAAAAAAGAGCAAGAAAAAATAATAATAAACAAAAGAAAGAGAGTTAAAAAGTGAGAAACCTAAAGCATAAGGATTTCAAAAGCAAGGTTGCACACCTTGGGGGGCTTATCTAGGGTCTTGAGCCTTTATCCCCTTCTTCTTCAACCTTTAGCCTAACCACGTTACAGCCCTTAAAAGATCTCTTTGAGGTATACACACACTTGTGCGAGGTTCGGCTAGAGCTACGTTTGGCTTGATTCCTAGTAGATACGTAGGCAACCTCACATCAAGGTGCGGCCGTAACAAAAATGCATTCATTCGTATATACATTCATGCATGATCATATCAAGGGATCTCCTATGCTCATCCCTATCCACTTAGAGCTAGACTTGGGGGCTTGATCCTTACATTATTAACTTACCTAGCCTAAGAGTCACCACTATTTGACTCTTTTCAAGAAAATATTCCATACACTAACCTTTGCAGCCTTGCTTTAGTGTCACTTTCACACACAGACAAATAATCCTACCTTTAGGAACCCTTTGTCATGAAATCTTAACATGACGTTAAAGCATGCCTTGTCATATCAAGATCACTCATTATCATAATTCTTATTGCATTACAAAGTATGAAGTACTTAGCCTCCGTGCCTAAGCTACCCAAATACTTTCATTGTCGAGTCAACAATCGAGATAGCCTAGGGTGAATTAATCCTTGCACTATGAGATACAACATCAATGCATACATTCGACTAAGCTCATTCAACATACACCTCCAACACTTCGATTCTTTTTTGCGTCTTTATTTTTCGGGAGAAAGTTGGTACCCTCCACAAAAATGACGGAAATTTTTTTAATTTTTTTGCTTTTCCGCATTTTGAGTCAAACACATCACAACACAATGCACACACGAGTCATGTACACATTGAGTCATGTTGTGTTATCACATTGAGTTAAGTCTACGCACACGAGTCGATTTGAGTACATCGAGTTACACATCGAGTCAGGCAATAGCATTAAGTCACACAAAGTCAACCTTAAATACATGAGCAAAGTCCTATAGTCCAAAGTATAAATGCAGGCACACTAAGTCCCAGATGGACAGGTGATCTTTACAAAAATTTTAAAGCAAAAGGACATAAACAACTTAGCAAATCAACTAGATTCAAATGGTCATATTGATTAATTGGGTTCCTTGGTATGCCAGTTAGCCCCTATAAGCAAATTGACATGATTAGTAGTCGGCTCGATTACAATCGCAGTAAGTGATCGACCTGACAAATGATCGTTTCACTTAGCTTAAAGCGCCTAATCATTGGCTCATCGCAAGCAACGAAGTAATGGTTCACAAAGAAGCACATCACCAAAACGACAATTTTCTAAGATTGGATTGTCATCTCAAACTGAGAATATTTCCAAGAGTGAATTGTCGAGCATCATTATTCAACGACAAGTTTTCCAAGATTGGATTGTCATCTCAAATTGGAAATGTTTCCAAGCATGGATTGTCGTACTCCTTCTCTATTTGGTAAGTTTTCCAAGCATGGATTGTCATACATGCATCAAATCCTTGGCAATATTTCCGAGATTGGATTGTCATGCATCAAGTTCCCTATGGAAAAATTTCCTAAACGATTGTCAAAGGTCTCTATTCATCTTAACGTTTTGGCAAAGGTTCCCCAACGTGAATTGTCATTCATTTCAGTAGTGGCAAATTTTCCAAAAGGGATTGTCGATCGACTCTTTATTTGCAAATGTTCCAAGACACGGATTGTCAATTGTGGCAATATTTTCCCAAAAGGATTGTCGCATAATATTGGCAAATTTCCAAGGTGGATTGCTTTCAAGAGTTATATTCCAAGACGTGGATTGTCGATCGTAGCAAGGTTCTTATGACAGATTGTTACGAAGCATTGGCAACTTTTCCCAAATTTGGATTTTGGCAAAATTTTCAAGATACGGATTGTCGCTTCATCATGGAAACATTTCTTATGATGGATTGTTATGTGGCATTGACAACTTTCCCCAAATCGGATTGTCGTACATCATACAAGAGTTTTGTTGGCAACTATTCCTAAAGAAGAGAGGATTGTCATCACCCCCAAGGCATCAACACAGCAAATATTCAAGCAAGGCACTGAAGATGGCTATAAGCAGTCACCTTCGACGACGTTCCCTAGGATGTGGAGAGTTGTCATAAACAATAGAAGATGGCTACAAGCGGAGTTATCTTCAATCGTGTTCCTTAGGATGTGGAAGATGGTCATAAAACAACGGAAATTGAAGGCAGCTGCAAGCGTAGCAGTCTTCAGGGGATATCCCCTAGCTTGAGGAAGATCGTAAAACAAAATCGGTTACTCCAGAGACATGTGTTCGACTGTGCAAGATACGCGTTTCTTAACTCTTTTATCTGTTTAACTAATGCTAGTTTGCAGGTATCGGCGTTACAAGAATGATTTAGGATCACAAAACGTTCTGAATCATTCTCCGTCCCTATCGCTACTTTGACTCTCGTTTTTCGAAACTTGCGTTTCTCCAAACTCAGTCAAAGTGGGGGCTTCTTTAGACACCCAAATGTGTCTCCCCAAAATCAAATCCAGTGATGAATACTTTTCACGTCATTTGATTATCGAACGAGGTGAAAGTGTGAAAAGCCTAGTGATGTGGACGTTTTTATTAAAATATCTCTTTTCCTATTTTTGAAAACATGTCTTCTTTCACTCTATTTATGAAAATAGCCAGTCCAATTTAGTTTGGTTCATGATGAGGGTCCAATAATAGTGTAGTTGGTTTGGGCTCGAAAAGAGCTTTTCAACGATATATTATAAGCCCAATTCCAATGAATAATGAGGAAGTTATGGCCTAAATTGAATTGGGCTCGACATGATTTTTGTATGCGGCCCAATGATCTAGAGGAGGGCCTATTAATTATTATTCCTAAGGTTATTAGGATTGATTTTAACCTTTCTAGAATATTTAGAAGGTTCCTTTTTAATTCTAATGGTATTAGGATTGATAATTATATTTGAAAGAGTTTTATTTGGAATAAAATAAATGTTTTATCACAAAAAACCGATTTTAATTTGATAAACACGGAATTTGCTGCTTAATCATATTAAGAAGAGGATTCCATACAAAAGAGCGTTTTATCTTTTAATTAGCGCCAAACGACAGGTCTGTCGCCTGGCGCTAACATCTGTCGCCTAGCGCTAATTTTGTCACCTGGCGCTGATGACTGCCGCCTGGCGACAGATGCTAGTTTTATTCTGAATAGGACTTGATTTGTTTCCGGACTACTTTTATATAAATAGGGGTTGTATTTCCCTGTTTTCTATCAATCATCAATAATCAACAATCATCTCTCTCTTTTTTCTCTCTAAAGCTAGAAGCTTTCTCTCTCTAAACCTTCCCTCTCACAAAATTCTTCATTCACAAGTTCTAGACACACCTAGCCAAGTTCGAAGTTGCCTTCGCCTTAGACGTGAAAGGTTGAATATTTCTGAGGGTTTGGTCCCAAATTTCTATTTCAATTATTTAATTTTATTATTTTGTTTATTATTTTCCTTGAAGTTACTAACGTGTGTATTTTGTTATTATAAAGAGGTACAAGGCATCGAAGTAAGTAATTTAATTGTTATTTTGATATAGAAATCATGCTTTGATTATTATTGTTTCCTAGTATCATGTTAGGATGTTTTTATTGATTTCAAATATCATGCATGTTTCTATGATGCTTCCTAATCTTTCTTTATATCAATGTAGTACCATGTTAGGGGTAAAGATTTGATCTTTATTGTTTAGTGACATGCTAGGGTTTGTTATTAATCTTTTTAGTATCATGCCTAGGATCTTGCTATTATTATTAAGCTTTATTGAGAATATTATGATGATTGTTGTTGTTATTATGTTGCTTGATATTATTATTGTACTTGTAATCACACTTAATCTCTTGCAAGTTTAAAGGGAATTTGTACTTGTAATCACACTTAATAAGATAATTAATGATCTTGTTTAGGGTAATATGATTATAATTCAAGTGATCGCCAATAATAGTTTTGTTTGTGCATTGATATTCAACCAACATAGATTAAACAGGTTTAGGGTTAACCTATTGATTGTATGTTAGTCAAAAAGCGCACGTGAATACAAGACGAATAAAGTAGAGGCCTATTAAGGGCACGTTCAATCTCTTTTAGGTTGGATTTGTACCTTCATCCCCGAACTTTCAGTCATGGTTCCAGACCTATTGGAGTTAACGATCTCCTAGATCGTTAAGGGGTGTAACCTTCACCCTGTGAACGGTTTACAAGTTCCTAAAACTTGTTGGCGACTCTTTTGCTCTAGCTTCCTTCCCTTTGGACGCCACCATGCTTAAGTGTATGATCACAGTGGGGCTCAAGTGTGGGATGCTTAAAATATTCCCTACAGTTTTTTGGCGACTTTACTGGGGAGGATTTCTAATTTAATTCCTGAAATTTTATTTTGGCAATAATCTAGAATGAGTGGATGAGACTCGAAAAGTTCTAAGTATTTCATGTGCGTACTTTTGATTAATATTATTGGCATATGCATAAAAAGTTCCGCATTGGAAAGACCATCCGAAATGCGTAAAAAACATAGGATTTTTACACGTAGGAAATTAGGGAAATATCTTTCACAATTAAAATCGAAATAATACTACGAAATGCGTCAAAATTCCAGCACACTTTTTAAGGTCTAAACCCCTCAAATAAATCGGAAAATTTCATTAAAACCAATCAGAACCTTCTCTACTTAAGGGTAATCAACCCTTTTTTTTATTAAAACACAAAAGTAGTACTTTACAATAAAATTCCAGCAATTTATTTTAAATAAAAACTCATTAAAACTTCATAAAGATACAATCTTTAAGCTTTATTATCACTTACAATCAATGGATATATAAAACCCCCAAATCAATTGTAAGTTAGAACCCTAAAAATCAACTCTTTTATAATTTAAAACCCTACTTTTAATAATTTTTAAAATAAAAAATTAGAACACTTTATACTCTAAAATTTACAATCTTTAATCATCAAAATATAATTACCAAACATACTAATCACATTAAAACAATTAAAATCAAAAACCTAAATTATAAATTGTAAGAATAATAATTAACACAAGAGGAGAGAGTAGAGGACCACCGTGGGTGATGGCCGGTCGGCTAAGTGGTGGCTAGCCGACGGTGTTCCGGTGGACGGCAGGTGGCGTGAGGTGGCTGTAATTTGGGGGCATGCTTGGAGGTATGCCATGCGTGAAGAAATTTCACGCATGAAACGCCAAAAATACAGGGAAGGAAAAAGAAAATTAAGAAAAGGAGAAATAAGGAAAGAAAAGAAAGAAAAAGAAAAGAAGAAAAAAATAAGGGAAAAAAAAAGGAAAAGAAAATAATACTTACCCCAATATAATTCTTGAGCCTCTTTATGTGGGAAAATTTTGGAGTTTTGAGTGGTATTTATAGAGTAGAGAATAGGATTTAAGTTTGGGCTCAATAAATAAATGGGCTTAAGTTATGGAATATTTGACCCATAAGGGTTCAAATAAAGGGTTGGGCTTATTTAAATTAAATGGGTTATTCCAATAAGAGTATGTAGGACTAGTTTACATACGATATTTTAAATGAGCCCAAATAATTAATAAACGTTCGGCCCAAAATATAATTTACTTTTATAAAATTTTAACCCTTTAAAATATTTGATTAAAATACTCGAGCCCTTAAAAATACATTTTATAAATACTTAAATACTTTATAAAAAATACATAAAAATACGGAGTATTACAGCAAGTAAGACACAATATCTATAAAGGCTAACACTTGGTAGAAGGTTTAAGATATATATAAATAGTAAAGCAGTGAAAACTAGTATTCTAGTAGTTAATTCGTATAAATAAAGTTGTTTAAGATGCTAATAGATAATTAACAACTCAAATTAAATATAACTTACAATCATAGATTTAGGTAGAGCATGAGGGGCTATTGAATAAATTGTGGAATAAAAATTATCATGGGCTCTAATAATCCTATCGTTGTAATCCCCCATATTTTTTTTAACTTATTATAATATAATTATTTATTATTTATACAAATATTGTATTTAATTTCATTGAATAAAATTATTTTTATGAAAAGACTTAATTAAACTAGCAAGTTTTGGCTAATTAAAAAACACTCAAGCTCAAACCACAAGTTTTTACTCCTAATCTAATTATGAAACCCAAAGCCCAGATAAAAACCCTCAAAACCCCTCTTCATAGTTCACGTCATTCACCCTTTTCTTCCCCCTCTTACTGTTCACGAAACACACACACACACACACACACACACACACACACACACACACACACACACACACTAACTTACTGCTTGCTTCCTGCTGCTGTCGACGCCACCGCACCACCACCGGCCGCTGCCTTGCTGCTGTCCCGACGTCGGTAGCCCGGTTCTTGGTTCACTTCCCCTTCTTTTCCATCTTGCTCTCTTTTCTTGCTTAAACCCCTTAAAGTTTCAATCTTTATTTATTTATTTATTTCATTTGATTATTAATTATTATGGTTTTATTATGTACTTGGGATATAAAAGATCATGAATTTATGTAGAATAATATGTTTTATTTATAATACAAAATTTCAGATTTATGTATGTATAAAATTTAGGGTTTAAATGTTGATTTTTCATGGTTTTAGGGTTTAAAATGTGTTAATTAAGTTATCTAATTATATTATGTCTAAATTATGTTAAAGCATAATTATTTTGATTATACATAAAATTTTAGATTATTAAAGTTTCAATTTTTATGTTCAAATTGTGTTAGTTTCATATATTTATGCTTTTAATCTCATAAAACAATGATTGTGGGTATTTTATGATTATAAAGCCTTGAAATTTAAAGTCTAATCTCAATAATAAATTTTCAGATTTTATAATTATTATTTTGAAGCCTCTAAGTCTCTAACTACCTTGGATTAGTGTATTTTTGGGTTTTAAACATACTAATCTACTATATAGTGATTATTTCAAGTATACATGTTTATGGGGTTGTTTTATAATCTTAAACTAAATTTTCAGATTATGTTCTTCACTTTAAAGTTTCTGGAATTTTATGTTATAAGCTATATTTTCATGATTTTAACATATAAACTTATAGTTGAATTTTTATACTATTAACTTTGACTAATGGGGACAAATTAAAGACATTATTTTGATGGTTTAAGAGGTTTTAAAATAGTTTGGCATTGCTGTAAATTTATTTGCTTGGGTGTTGATTTAGTTATTGTTGTTTGGTTTAGGAGAGGACTTCACAAAAGGCGACTTCTAGTTTCTAAAGTGGCCAACCAACTTGTTTTATTCAAGGTACGCACAAGTTACGAAACCTTGCCTTTAGAAGCATGTTTAGGGATGTATCGAGAACTTAGTATCATGTATAGAGAAGACTGGGCTCAATTGTTTGGTTATACATTGTGATTTTCGTATGTTGTGTATTAATTTACCTTGTATTATTGTTTATACGTTATTTTGCAAGATGCGCTTAGAGGCAAAGGTACGTGAGTATGTAGAATGTATTATTTTATTACTCATTCATGATTATTGAAATGGAATGAGTAAAGGAAGAATTAAAGTCTTACAAGATGAGGTTAAGGACTTGGGGTACCTTATGCACTAAAGGTGTTTATACATCGAGGCAGTTAAAGGATCCACTAATAAATTTTGCTTGTCACTAATAAATCAAGAATTTAATTGGAAACTTGAACTGCTTGGATGATTGATATTTGATTGACTTTATTGTGTTGCATAAGAGTCATCACCAAGTCTAAACTGGTAAATCACGTAAACTGCAATATGGATGAGCAATAAAACTCTGGATTTGTGCACATCTAGAGTAATGACAATCAGGGGTTGGGGTTCACGGGGTATTAGCCATGTACTTTTTAGAGGCCGTCTGATCTACGAGTCTCTTGTTTTCAAATGCTTTTAAAAATTATAAGGATTTAGATGAGATCTCATACTAGCTATGGCCACGGAGTCGTGCCCGTCGCCATTGGATGTTTATTGATGTTTCCGAAGTGAGGCGTGGGGTTTTTCTTTTATTGATGTTCCAAATTGGAACATGGGAGGACAACCATGTCTATTGCTTAATCCAATGATTATAATGAAATTAATAAATTGTCATTAAATAATGAAGTCTCAATATGTTTGAGTCGTTAATTAAATTGTGTGTCATGAATAACTGTTAGTAGCATGCTAGGAATACTTTCTTTTTATATTCCGTAGCTTGTATGTACCCAACGTTGCTGATTGCATGCTTTTGTGTGCTTTTCTTTGGTCATGGCCTTCGCCTTTCAATGACCCTGTTATGATCCAATTTTTATACTTGTAATATTGGGGAGCGGATTAATCACAGGTATTTGCATAAAGTAGGACTTGCATCAAGTGATGGGTAATTGAGTGGGGAGTTGGTTCTACTCATGATTTATTTCTCGCATAAACATTAGACTTTCTCAAACTCTACTTTGATTTATACACTACTTTGTTAATTGGGTTTTGAATTAGGGCCTTAATGGTTCCAACTTGTAAGATTTGATTTGGTTTTAATTATTGATTTGAAACTTTAATTTAATTGAACTAGTTTTTTGCTGCTAAATTCTGAAATAGCCTTAACGTTTGAACACGTGGCGGTAGCATGTCGATAATTCTCTTGAATTTTGTTCAGGGTATTTATAGGTTTAAAGAGAGAATTATTGGGGTGTTACAATCGTATTACTTTCATAAAAAAAAATCAATTAACATATTACAATGTACATGACAATATAACTTTTCTAAATTTAAGCCCTTGTGATGCACGGGTTTCTATTAATAGTTAAATTCAACATTTAATATTCAATTGTGATAACAAAATATTTATACATAATATTACTATTCTTTTTAATCTTATACAATTAAGGTTCACGCATATATAAACACAGTATATTTTGTAAATTGTTTGTTTAAACAACAATACAAACCAATTCTTGAAGAAAAATAGAAAGAAAATAAAATATGTGAAATTATATGTAATTAGTCAACCAATTTTATTTATTTTTTTTCCAAATTGTGAACGCGGTGAAAATATTATCTTCCAAGCTTCCATCATGCTTTGTAAATCAATCGTTGATCGTGCCAGTTAATAAGTTGCATAATTAAACTCGCCCTCTTGCAAAATTAACATCCCTTAGAAAAATAAACACTTATGACTGAACTGACTTCTTAATATGATCATCGTTCATCGCATGGAATATTAGATGAGTTTATATAGGATTTAAAAAATACTGGATTTAAATTGGTGATAAAGTTTATTATTAGATATGATAAAAATTTTTAACGTAAAACTTAATATTTTAGACGAATAAATGGTGAATATGTTTTTTTTTTGATAGAAAATCAGAAAAGATATATTTTTAATTTCAATGATTTTTTCTTATTTTTAACGTGATTTTAATTTTTTATTAGTCTTTTTTTATTATAAAATATTTTATTATAATCACCTGTCATATTTTCATCTTTTTTTTATCTAATCTATTTTTTTTTATAATATCAATTGAACGTGAATTTCATTTTTTAAGCTTAATAATATTTTTTTAAAAGATATACGAAATAAAATAAATTGTTTTTTTTTCTCTTAGATAAAATTTCCAATTTAAAAAGATAGTATTTTATTTATATAATAAATTGAAACCTTTTATTTTAATGTTACGTGGCGCTTTAAAATAATAATCCTATGTAGCATAATCCTACATATAACGCTTTAAATCCCACATGGTGCTCTAATAATTTTTTAAAAATCAAAATTCTCGTGGCTCTTTAAAAACTCGGAAAAAAACTCCCCTTTATATATATACTAGTTTTGTGTTCGGGCGATGCCCACATAGTTGATAAAAATTTTTGATAATTTTTTGGATTGAAGGTTATAGACGGTCATATAATCCCTTTGATAATGCAGGATATTTAAATATAATGATTTAAAATTATATTTTATTAAACTGAAATTATTTTTATTGAATTGAAAGTATTTTTACCAAAACTAAAATTATTTTCCTAATTAAAACTTATTTTCAGTGATTCTCTATTATTTTTGTAAATAAATTAAATGTAGTCTAATATCTATTAACTATTATTAAAAATGAAGATGTTGATATCACCACTGCCTATGTGTCTCTCTCTTAATAAAAAATTTCCCGCCTAAATGCAATGATGATGCCATTTTTTTTGTAGAGCTATCATATTTAATATTTTTGAAATTAAAATATTATAAGCTTCTACATTACAACTAAAACCTATCAATTTATCGTAGAAAATTGAAACAATTTTAAAAAACACACTAATAAATGACCTCCTACATTGACCTATGAATTCGATGACATTGAACGGATACTATATCATAATTTGATGAAAATAAAATATTTTAAAATTACAAAATGTACGTAATTCTTATTTATATTCATGTATAATAGCGATTTATTTTTAAAATGTACAAATTAAAAATAGGTTTTATATAAACCGTGTATCTCACGGGTTCTAACCTAGTATATAAATAAAGTAGACATTTTTTGAGAGCATTCGGTACGCCACATAAGCAAAGATTTTATTTCAAACAAAAAAAATTGACTAATGAGATTTAAAAAATTTTCCACGTAAGTAAAAAAAAATACTCCCTCCATTTCAATTTGTTAGTCCTATATATTATTTTGGGCATTTCAAAAAGATCTACCCATATTGAATGTATTCCACTTTTAACTTAGTTTTTATTTCCCATTTCATACATATTGAATTCTGATTCGTTAAATTAATTGATTCTGAATTGATGACATCCATAACCATTAAAAGCCAAATTTAGGGTAAAGGTAGATGATATATATATATTTTTTTATGAACAGTGTAGTGCCGCTTTTGCCCTTGAATCATGCCTTTTTTTTATTTTTTTATTTCCCTTATGAACAGTGTTTTCGCGATTTTGCCCTTGCTTTATCTTTTTTTTTTTTATTTTGTTTTTTCTTTTTTTGCACATGGAGTTGTCAACTTCGTTTTTTTATTTTGATTTTGTTTTTCCTTTTTTTTAGTGATGCAAGTTGCACATGGAGCTGTGAACTGATGTGCTACCATGGTATACATTTGTACACCTCAGCTTAGGAAGAGAGGCAGCATGTAGACCTCAGCTTAGCTTTAGTCTATGTAATTAGAGGATTGTGTTTTTGGTGTTGTGATTTGATTTTTGGGTTGTAATAAATGTGATACATTATAATAAGAATGTGCATTTAATTTAAATATAAATTGCTAAATGATTAATTATTTATTACTTCAATTTATATTGGATTTGCATGATTTGGGTTTGTTTTTAATATGATACACTATAATTACAACATGTTCTTTATTGTAATATATTGCTAAGCTTTTAATCAGTTATTTTTCAATTTACATTGGAATTTGCATCATTTGGGTTTGTTTCAAATGAATGTCGGATTAGAACTGATTAATTGTTGTTTAAATTTACATTAGTTACATTTAATGTTGATTATTGAGTTTGAAGCAAACAATGAAAATTGTTTTGTGTCAAAATTGATGTTTATTTCGTTTCTCTTAGTCAAAGGGTTGTGTTTTGGATATTAAGTGGGTTGCAGTTTATTGCCTGGTGGTTAAAAGGCTGTTGGTTGCATATTAAGGTGAATAGCTCAACCCAACCTATTGTCTAGGGGATTTAAAGGTGAGTGCACATGCTGCTTAGTGATGTATTTGATGGTTTGGGTTATGATGCTTAATAGTTGTTTACGCATGTAAGTAAGGCCCCTTTAGTTGGCAATTTCAGGTTTGCAATTTCAGGTCTGCAATTTCAGGTCTATATAAAGGGTCATGCTTCTTTGATTTTTCATTGACAAAACAAAGGCAGGGAAAAAAAAGAAAAAGGAGAGGGGAATAGAAATAGGTAAGAAACTTTCTAGCTGAGGTTTTCTTGATGGTTTTTTGGTTTAAATCTAATTAAATCTTGAAAGATTTACATATAAGCTGCCCAATTTCTGTGTATAATTGCATTGGATTGTATAACCAAAATATTATACTAAGCCTTGATACAAAACATTGGACATTATATACAGACTATAGAACAGATCTATTGATAACGCATGGCTTGTACTGCTTGGACTGATAAAATGGGTTCATGATTAGCATGTTTGGAGTAATTTAGTAGTAGAAATGCTGCAAGCACAGTTGTTCTTTATTGTTTTATGTTTTGGTGCTTATAATTTTATATAAATGATGCTATGACTGTGCTTATCATGAATTGCTTTAAATTACAATGTTCTACTTTGGTTTGGCCTTAAGTTTAGATCTGTTAATACTATGGATTAACAGATCTTTATGTTTGTGTTTGGCATGAATGTGCTTTAAAACTTATTAATTGTACTGATCAGAGGATTAGAATAGATATTATTATTGGGGCCAAATTGTTTTCACTTTGTTAATTTTGTTTGGTAATAAATAGATTAGTGCAATATTGGTGTAAAAGTGATTAGATGTTCATATTAGTAAAATACATTATTTGTTGTGATCTTGCTATAAAAGTTTATGGATGATGATTATTGTAACACTTTGTAACACCCCCAAGTCTCTATAGTCTCTATAACCCTTGCTGCCTATACATAGTCTCTATAGTCAAATAGTGCAATAATAGTCCTGCTGTAACCCTTGATGCTTCTCGTGAAAGGGCTGCTGAACAAGCAACTCGCTTTTTACGGGCGAAATTTGAACTGCAAATTCACGATTTGACTATAGAGACTATGTATGGGCTTGATCTCTGTGCATTCCTTTATGAGATGAAACGCATAGCCTTGGACTCATTGAATAAGCCATCGCCAAAAGATATGAACAAGTGGCCTGTTCCACCAGCTAGACCACAGGGTGACAAATACATATGCATCGATTACATTGATGTGCTGCGTGTAGTAGCGGCTACAACTAAGGCCAGGGTTTCTGCAATTCAGGTAGCTGAGCTTGCTACAGCAAAGTAGGTATCTTGGTTGACAGTATATCCCTTTGTTAATGTTGGGATGGAGTGTGTTTATAGCCAACTGGTCAGCACTTGCAAGGCTGCAAAGCAAGATGCTGCGAAGCGAGCTATTCAGTTCTTGCGTGTTTGTTACAATGTAGGCATAGTTGATCTGAACTATGGAAAAAGGGTTTATTATGGTAGTAAGTGTGCATTATCTAGGGAGAGCTACATGCCGATTAGAGAGCATGTAATTGGGGATAAAGGGGATTTGCATCTAGCTCCTTATATTGGTGGAGGTGATTGCTTGACACCTCGTTCTAGTTATCACAAGATTCCAACTCCTGCATTACCTCCAGTAGCTCCTCGTAGACCTAAGGCTTCATCTTCGTTTGCTCAACAGGCTACTCAGCGTTCTGCCCCAATTCCTGATGGTTTATTTGTTCCAGTCCCTGCTAACTTAGAAGCAGTGTTTAAGCGTAGGAAGGTGTAGTTTAGTTTGGTTGGGACTTTGTAGTTTGGTTGGAGCTTTATAGTGTATGCTGTGTGAGCATTGTTTTGTCTTTTTAGTATGCTGCTGCTGATTTAGGTCCAGCTTGTTTTTGCATTACTTATAATGTTTACATGTTATCCCATGAGATGTAATGTTTAGTTTAAACCAGGACCATGTTATGTTGTGCACTGTTGTTGGTTTGAACGGAATGAATTATGTATTGTTTGACTTTCTCTTATTTCGTTTTGTTACTTGCTTACTATCGGCCTTAAACTATTTACTGCTCTACATTATGCTTATCTACTTTATGACTCTCAACCTGTAATGTATTGCAGAATACAAGCTTTTATTAGTTTGTTACATTCCAGCTTGTTGCATTAGTGACTTTTGAAATGGATATGTGTTTAGCACAGTGTGTAAGGTGGGGCAAAGAAAAATGGTTATTTTATTAAAAAAAAAAATTGGCAAAAAAATAAGACAATTATTTGAAAGTAATGATTGCAATGTATATTTTTGGTCCTAATGCTATGTTAGGGTCCATTACAGATAAGTTTAAAGATAATGCAAATTCTGTGAGGCGGCGTGCTAGCAAACATTCACGTGCAATTGATGCACTTTCGGAGCCAAGATAAAATCAGGTTGGATTAGGTTATGAAGAACGTGCCTTTTGTTATTAGTTGTTTACATGTTAACAATTTATGGTTGTGAATTTAGAAAGGTGGCTGACAATAGTGCAAACATGGCATGTAAGTGCAGTGGCCAAACTAAGGCAAAGTCAAAGACTAATCCTAAACAACCTTCTCTAAAGAAAGACAGTAAGCATGTTTTTGTCATTATATTTTTTCAATTTTATATGATTTATAAGTTGTATTCAACCTTCTTCTTAAAATATATAGAATGATTGTTGCATTTACTTATTCAGAGCAACTAAATGGACTTTCAAGAATAAATTCAGAAGTAGGGGCAAAGAAAATGGTTATTTCATAATAAAACATATGTTTGGCAAAAATCATTGGATAATTGTTTGGGAGTTTCCACTGCAATGTATATTGTTGGTCCTAATTCTATGTTAAGGTCCATTACAGATATGTTTGAAAATAATGCAAATTATGTGAGGCAACGTGCTAGCAAACGTTCACGTGCAGTTGGGGCACTTTCGGATCTAGACAAAATCAGGTTGAATAAGTTATTAAGAATGTGCTTTTGTCTATTGGTTGTCTGCACGTTAATAGTTTATGGTTTTAAATTAAGTGTCTTTGTTGACAATAGTGTAAAGCAAACACGTAAGATCAGTGGCCAAACGAAGGCAACGTAAAAAACAAATGATAAACAACTTTCTCCAAAGAAAGGCAGTAAGCATGTTGTTCTCATTATGACTTTGAATTTGCTACGATCTGTTGGTGGTATTTAACCTTATTTTTTAAACAGAGGGAACAATTGTTGCTGTTACTTATTTAGAGCGAATAGATGGACTTTCAAAAATAAATTTAGTAAGGTTAGAATAGCTGCATTTTATGTTTGCTTTCCTTGTGGAATATGAGCATGCTTTGTCTTATTTCTTTGTTTCGTGTTTGTGTCTTAAGTGAGGTTGGTGAAAGTAGTGCGCAGGGTGTGCATAGGAATGGTAAGAAAAAGCCACAGCCCAATGTAAAGCGACCAAAAACTTCAGCTCCAAAAAAGAAAGGTAAGTATACGTTGATTAATTATTCTTATTACTATTCCATGTGTATTAGACAGTTAGTGATTTTAAAAGTAATGCTAATCAGAAGAACCAGCTGTTGTTATTGGTCAGCCACTTCCACCAGCTCCTTTACATATGGAGGTTTCACATTATTGTCTTAAGTGCGGAGCTAATTAAGAAGTTTCATTATGAATGACTCCACTTTTGTTGTGGGAATGGAAGTATTAGGATTGCTACAAATAACTAACCTGCTGAACTTCATCGGCTCTTTATATCTCAAGATGAAGATGCATTGTATTTTAGACAATATTCTCGCATGTACAATAACTTATTTGCATTTTGCTCACTTGGAGGCGACTATAATGCCAAGACTTACAAGGGAATTTATGTTTTCTTACTACATGGTCAGATTTATCACAACTTGCCTGATTTGTTACCAGGAAATGAAAAACCTAAGTACTTGCAACTTTATTTTTATGATGCAGAGTTCGAAGCTACACACAAAATAGAAACTTTTCCTGAGGTCAAAAAAGACATAGTAGACATTCTGATGTGGGTCACAAGTGCAAACCCATATGCTCGGTTTTTTAGATCATTAAGAGAGTTGGCAATAACTCATACTACACAAATAGCTATTAATCAGAGCACGGTGTTAGATCAGCGAGTGTATAATGCACCATCAACTGATGAAGTGGCGGCTATATGGCCAGACAACATATCTTCTAGTGATTACAGTAGTCCATATATAGTTGTAGCAGGCAAATCCAGTAGGATTCATCGGATATATCACTATTATGGATGCTATGATCCCTTACAATATCCTCTTCTATTTCCATATGGTGATTGTGGGTGGACTCAAGGTATGCGGAAGATTTATAGGAATTCACGACAAGAAGCCTTAATGAATGTTAGCCCTATTGCTTCATGTGTTGTTCATTCAGAGGAGGGTTTCATAGAAGAAGAAGCCAAACGTAAGTATTTAGTAGCAAAAAAATTGCTTTACTAATTGAGTACACTATAGTTGCATTGCTGCATATGAAACCTTATTTGACAACTGTTTTTGTAAATAGGTACAGCAGACTCTTTAGGGAGCTCTAACAGGCATATTTCTCCCAGAGAATATTATGCCTACAAGCTACTAATAAGGCCAGGGAACATGCTTCTCCGTGGAGGTTGATGCTTTTAGCAATACATTGTTGATATGTATGTCAAGATTGAAAACATAAGGCTTGATTTTTTTAGGCGAAATCAGTAGACAATAAGAGCAGATTTGTATCACAGGATTTTGGATACTGTTGAAGATGGGTAGAAAAGTGCTAGCACTATTGGCCGACGAGTTATTTTGCCACCAACCTTCATTGGCGGACCTCGTGATATGAAGAGGCGATACTTAAATGCTATGGTTCTTACACAGCGATTTGGTATGCTAGACCTCTTTGTTACTATGACGTGCAGTGCTAAATGACCAGAAATAATAGCTGAGCTTGCTAAGGGAGAAGTTACATCTGATCGTCCAGATGTTATTGCTCGTGTTTCAGAGCCAAGTAAATTGCTTTGAAAAAAAAAATAACAGAAGATAAGGTGTTTGGGAAGGTGGCAGCCATGGTATATGTTGTTGAGTTCTAAAAAAGAGGCTTGCCACATTCTCACTTTCTCATTATTTTAGAACATGGGTATAAACTTACAGGTCCTTCAGATTATGATAAGTTTGTCAGTGCAGAAATCCCTTCAACTGATTCTCCGGAATTGTGCAAAATCATTCTAAGGCACATGATGCATGGCCCTTGTGGTAGTTTAAATCCTGATTGTGGATGCATGAAAAAGAAAATTGGAGATGAGGTTGTCTATAAATATAACTATCCTAAGTCATATTTAGGAGAGACCACTACTAATGAAGATGGCTTTCCATTGTACAAGAGACGGAACATTAAGGATACGTGGTGCTAACCTTGATAACTGATGGGTTAATCCTTATAATCCATACTTATCATTATTGTTTGACTGCCATCTAAATGTTGAAGTGTGTTCTACCATTCAAGTGGTGAAATACCTTTATAAATATGTCTACAAGGGCCATGATCGTGTTTCTTTCAATGTTGTTGGGGAAAATAATCAGGGTGTTGATGAGATTGAGAATTTTCAAGCTGGTAGATGGGTTTCTCCATGTGAAGCAGCTTGGAGAATATTTGGTTTTGATCTATTTGAAATGACTCCTTTTGTTATGATGTTACCAGTGCACTTGCCAAATATGCAGACTATTTACCTGAGGTCTCATGAAAATCTTGATTCAGTAATTCAGAATGAAAAAAGAAGCATAACTGCTTTAATAAATTTTTAAGCTTAAATGCACACATTCCTAGGGTTATAGGTCTCCGGTATACTGAAATGATTGCAGAATACAAATAGGATAGCAGCCATAAGATTTGGCTTAAAAGAAGTTACAAAAAAAAAAAAAAAAAAAAAAAAAAAAAATTAGACTGATGGCTTTTGTGCTTCCTGTAGAAGGAGAACGTTTCTTTTTGCGCCTGTTGCTTGGTAAAGTTGTGAGTCCTTTGTCATTTGATCATCTGAGGACTGTTGATAGAGTTTTATACTCTACTTTTCAAGAAGCTGCAATCAAACAAGGACTTTTTCAAGAAGACAATGCTACCACTGCTTGCTTGGAAAAGGCAACAGAAGCACAGATTCCTTCAGCAATGCGACAACTATTTGCAACACTACTTATATTTTGCCAGCCAAGTAATCTAAATATGCTTTGGTTGCGCTTTTATAGTTCCTTGTCTGAAGATTTCAAGCATAATTATCCTAACTGCCAGTCTAAGGTTATGAAGGTAACTGTCAGGGAGGTGGAAAGCATTTTAGAAGCCATGGGGAAGTCATTGGAAAATTTTGGGTTGGGCCATTTGATAGATGAAACAGATGAAAGGATCCGCGTTACAAATGATATTGCAGATGCTCTAGAAGCACCTATTCCTCCAGAATGTCTTGATTGTCGAGATAAGCTAAATGCAGCTCAAGCAAATGCATTTAACAGCATTATGTGCCATGTCCAAGATGGAAAGCCTGGATGTTTTTTTGTAGATGGGCTAGGTGGAACTGGGAAAACATTCTTGTATAATGCTTTGTATGCTGAGGTGCGCTTATCAGGGAAAATAGTACTGCCAACAGCAACATCAGGCATTGCAGCTTCTAACATTCCTTCTAGTAGGACAACACATTCTAGATTTAAGATACCACTGGATTCAGAAATATCCCTTGCTTGTGATGTTCCTAAGCAGGAAGCTTGGTTGCTTTAATAAAAGAAGTTGTTCTTATCATTTGGGATAAAGCTTCTATGGCACGTAGAGAGAATATTGAGTCTTTAGATCTATTGTTGCAAGATCTTTGTGATTCTGACAAGCCTTTTAGTGGAAAGGTGACTGTTTTTGGAGGAGATTTTAGGTAGGCCTTGCCTATCCTGCCTAGTCGAACACATGAAGAGGATGTTGGTGTAAGTGTAGTTAGCTCCTACATTTGGCCCCTTTTGATTAAATTCCGATTAACAAAAAATATCAAAGCCAAAGAAGACCTTCTGCATTCATCTTTTCTTCTTGCTCTTGGAAATGGGCAGCTACACTCAACTAAAAATTCTTATGTTCAGCTGCCAAAAAATATTATTAGATATTATGCTCTAGATGAGGATTCCAATTCTACATTAGCTGCAACAATATTCCCTGAAATTAATGTTCCAGGATTTGATAGTAGCATATTTAATGAAAGAGCAATCATCACACCTATGAATGAGGATGTTGATATCATAAATAATCATATGATTGGCTTGTTTTCTTGTCATATCTACTATGTATACAAGTTATGACTCGGTGCTTGATGATAACTGCACACTATACCGTACCGAGTTCTTGAATTCACTTTGCCTAGGGGGGATGAGTCCTCATAAACTTGAGTTGAAGATAGGCAATCTTGTTATTTTTTTGCGTAATTTAGCACCCTCTAAAGGCATGTGCAATGGAACACGCTTTATTTGTAGGCGGTTCCTTCTGAATTCTACTATATGTGAGATATCATCAGGCCATTATAAAGGCACATTCTACTTTGTACCTCGAGTGAAATTAAGGCCTTCAACTTCTTCTAAATATGCTTTTCAGTTTGAACGTAAGCAGTTCCCACTGAAAGTAAGTTTCGCTATGACAGTAAACAAGTCTCAAGGTCAGACAGTAGATCGAGTATTAGTATACCTTCCACAACCATGCTTTTCTCATGGGCAGCTATACGTTGCTCTTTCACGTGCCAAGAGATCTAATATAGTTACAGTCTATACACCTCGACCACCAGTTACTGCTCCTTGATCAAGTGTCAAGAATATTGTATCATATAATGTGTTGTGACTAGCTAATATCATTTAAAATGTCATCTTCTAGGTAAACTTGAATTTATCATCACTACTTTTAGACATAATTAAATTGAAACAGTTTCCTTTGTTTATTACTATATTTTGTTTATTATATTGACTTAATCTTATTTTGTGATGTTGCAGTTACTGTGAAGATTGACTTGTAAATGTGTCCTATTTTGTTAGTACATTGACTTTCACAGGTTAAACTTGTGATGCTTGATGTTCTTTTGGAGAAATGTTACATATTTTAGAAATCTCTACAATGGTTAATATAGCCAGGCTATTTAGATATGCCACATCTTAAGATGATGTGTATATGTTTTGTGTAGTTGCTAATTATAGGTGAATTTAAATTGAAAGATTCAGATTATATTTAGCCATCTTATTTTAATACACTACTGTGTATTCACAACATTAAAATACAAACAGTGCACTATAATAAATAATCAAGTTGAATAAGTAATGCATTTCTATGTTATTTTGCAAAAAAAATAAAAAAGCTAAAAAAAAAGAGTTGTTTTTTCTTTTTGTATTTTCATATGTCAACAGAGAAGTCAAAGTCACATTAGTCATATGTCTCAGTAAAGTAGCGTGCACCTGGGTTACTTATATCATTATACAACTTGAAGTATAAGAAACTTGCTGTTATCTAGGTAAAATGAATACATTCTTATATCCAGTGGACATTGCACAACTTTACTTTTCTAACCAATCAAAGTGCCTCAGCTATAAAAATAAGTCACTTTTAATGTTTTCCTTGTTCTATTTAAAGATTTCCTCATCTAAAATGTACACCTGCATTTTATTTTAGTGCTAAGCTTCTTTGCAGATCATTCTCTCTGATATCCAACTACTAAGGTAAGTGCATTAATGGTTGTATTCTCATATTCTAAAGTTATTGACTTATTGCTTACTTGCATTTATTAGCATGCTGTGTTAAATTTTATTTACTGTCATATCTTAATATATATGGTTGTTGATATGCTTTACAATATGAAACATATTTGTAAATTAGTATTTGACTTCTTATTTATGACCATAATACAGGTTATCTATACTGTATAGGGTAGTTCTTACTGAACTATCTCCCGCTCTCAGCCCTTCTAGGGATGGCGCACCTCGAGTACCATTTTGAGCTCGTTGAGTCAGTCACAAGTTCCCGGCAGCCAGCCTGACCAGGTTGAGTCGATCACAGGCTCCTAGCTACTAGCTCGACCAGAGTGAGTCGGCTCTAGGTTCCCGGCTGCTAGTTCGACCAGGGTGAGTCGATCACAAGCTCCCGGCTGTCAGCCCGACAGAGTAAGTTAGCCACAGGCTAACCATTGAAATTAGGGTTATCATACACTATAAATACCCCAACATATGCCACATAAAAGTGGGTTGATCAAACTCTATCTCTCTCTCTCTCTCTCTAAGCATATTAAGCTTTATACTCTCGCAAAAGGCAAACACTTACTTAGCCATCGGAGGGGGATTCCTCGAAACCACCCCCGAGGGCAGTTTACGTTCTCTCTCTTGTAGGTCCTCTAGTAGTGTTGATGGAGTTTCCCGAGGTTCAGCCCGAGACCCCAACAGGCAGCCCGAGACTCCAGCAGTGCAGTCAGTGGTTCGGATATTCCCATCGGAGTACACCCGAAACAATTGGCACTAGAAGGAGGGGTGAACCAACCTGACCTTGAAGCACTAGCCGGTTGAGTTTTAGGGACAAGCAAGTGAGAAAGCAAAGGATAAGCTTAACCCACCGCCAACCAGGTGGTGGTCGAAAGTAGATCACTAAATTCTACCTCGTATTCATTCGGATCTAGCATAAAATTACTAGTACAAAGCCAAGGAAGGCAAGTTAGGCTAGTTGAAGAGCTAAATCTGGGTGTCTTAATTTCCTCCATGTCAACAACGATCGTTTTCAACATGGAGAGGTCCTGCAATTCCACATCAACTCCAAACCATAAAACCAGGCAAAGTTCTCCATTCTCATATACTACATTTGATTATTATTCATATAAGCACAAATTGAGCACCATACTTGCTACACTTTGTACAAATCATTGAAAAAGAGATAAAGTATAATGTACAAATATGGGAATTTCTAGAGAGTGTCATAAGTCATGATGATGTGATAAAAAATTGAATTAAATCTGAGTTATAGAAGAACTGCATAATTAAGAGTGATAAGCTGTCGCAATTTTTATCAAGTAACGGTTAATTTTAGTTGGTGTCATTCCTTGGAGCATGCGTTTTTGAGAAGACAATCTATGATAAGACCAGGGGTAATGGGATAATCATAGCACTATGTGGGTAATTGCTTATTACAAAGCACTCATGAAATGTAGGGAATTATATATGCACGATAAGTGTTCGATAAAATTCCTAAGAGACATTTTCGAAGCTGGGTGTTAGAAATTAGCGTTACTCATGAACTTTCTGGACAATGCAAGTGATTTCAGGCTCAGACCTTGACTGAAAGCATAATACAGTTGCCAGACTTAATGAAAAGTAGACTGTTACATTACAAGTTACTGTCCATTGTCTATGGCTCTTGCTATTAGTGAAAACGAATGCTGAGTGGCGGGATGCAGTCGATATGATAAAGATGTGCGGTCGATTGCAAAGTAAAGGGTCTATTATGTTATGTCTCAAATTTGTGCCTTCATCGAGTATTCTGAAGACAACATTACTACTGTAGTTGCGATTCTTCAGATGAGAGAAACTTGCAGACTCTGAAGCTCGCAGCTAAAGCTCCGTAGTAGAGTTGCCTGGCCGATCGTGGTGCTTGCTATATCGTATTGAAGTAAGGGAAATTTCCCCTGGAAGATCTTCATAAACGATCAAAAAGCTTTGTGCACTTCGAAGCTCTTGCCATTTCAGAAACCAAAGATTATTAGCTAAGATGATAGCAATTGCACAATCGCTCTACCATGCCGTTTGCTTCTCCAAGAAATTCAGAGCTAATTTTATGCTTAGTCCAGAATGTGAAAGCTGGTTGCATAAGAGTTTAGAACGAGTGAAAAGTTCAGAATGAAACAGTGCAACAAGGAGAAAAATCATTGAAGAAACACAGTTGTACGACTGAAGCAAATCACTCAGCTAGCTAAAAAGAAAGGAGAAAAGTCATTGAAGAAAAATGGTTTCCAGACCTTAGTTGATGCCAAATTCAGAATGTGATTGTGAAATTTAGAAGTTGACTTAGTGCCCCGCTCAGAAACAATAAGGAGAAGCAATTGCGCTAAAAGCTCAACCACATTAAGCTGGGAAATAGCAGCTCCATTGAGTGGTATAACTTATTATTGCAGCGGTCGATGAATGAAACCACTGCTGTTGTTACTAATGACCGAAGGTATATTAGGCTCAGAATTTGGGAGCAGCAGGACAGAAATAAGTTGCAACAGCAAACCTTTCACTATTCTGTTCTGTTCGACAAGTAGCTGGAACACTGAAGCACTCATGTAGAGCTTGCTAATGAGGTTTCGCATAGTATTACTTCAATGTTAACCAGACTACAAGTATGCTCAGACAGCAAACTTGTGCAGATGAAAGATGTTTAGGGTAAAAATACCTCATACACATGGTCCAACCCGGTAGCGACACATGGCCTAGTCAAAGGGCGACACGTATCCCTATGGGAAGATGACGCGTGTCCAAGGCTCAAAAGAGCACCTGAAACCAGCATAAAGAGGCCTTATTGCATCATAGCCCAACTCCGGAGAAAAATTCTTGAAAGCCGCAAAACAGAGCCCTCGTATTACGCGTGGCACCTACTGATTGCGCATCCAATCATGTCACGGAATTTTAGGTCACAAACCCCAAAGGGGCACAAACTCCCACCCCTATAAATACCCCAATCATTTATAATGGGAGGGGTGGATTGCGATATTACATAAAAAGAGCATAAAATAGCTACAACTTCTCTCTACTTTCTCTCTCTAGCCTTTCCGTTTTTGATGAGTGACATTTATGGCACTCATTTGGTCCCTTTTTGGATGAATTTCATTCCATTTTATTATTCCTTTCTTTAGTTTTCCTTAGTTTTATTCTTGTTTTCTTCATTTTATGCTTTTTGTGGTTAGTTTCTCTATTTTGTGCATTTTCTAGTTTATTTGTTATTTTTCCCTTTTATTTGCTTTTTCTCCTTTGTTTGTAGGTTGTGATTGATTGTCCAAGAAATCCCGAGCTTCCTCTCCATGGTCTTTCATCTTTTTTCATGCCTAATGCTTGTGCAAAGAGTTTCAAGTCAAAGGGGGATCCAAGGAGCATGCTTCAAGGCCTTGTTTATGCTCTTTTCATGGCTTATATTCTTCAAGAATTCCAAGAAAGTTGCTGCCTACCTTGTCCTCCATCACCATCATCTAGGATGTGTGCACCACATGAGCTAGGACGAAGAAGAAGAAACGAGGCTGCCAGTTTTGTGCGGGCGCACACGGGGTGTGTGCGGCCGCACATATGTCGTGTGCGGCCGCACATGGGGTGTGTGCGGGCGCACCTTTCTGGGTGTGTCCCGTGCGCCCTTCTCTCTCTCCTCCGAGCACCCGCACCTGCGTGGGTCTTTTCTTGGGCGTCAAAACCGACCTTCCCCTTTGTATATATAGTTATTTTCCTTCTATTTTTTTTTGGGGGGGGGAAGTTTTAATAATAGAATTAGATCATATTCTTAGCTTAGTTGAGAGCTTCTCTCTCTAGATTTAGGGGTTAGTTTTAGGAGTAGATTTTAGAGAGAGAAAGTGAAGAATTTCAATGGTGAGTGAGAGATTGAAGATCCAATGGTGACAATTGTATTGGAGATCTACTCTATTATCAATGAGCATTTCTAAACTCTATCTCATTTATTGTTTTGTTTAGTATTCATGTTTAGATTGTTGATTTTGATTAGATTTTGATGATTTGATGATTGATGTTAGATTAGAGTAATTGTTGATTCTTTGATTGTTGATTGTTGATTTCTCTAGTTGTTTGTTGAATTGATGATGTTGCTAGAGTAGTTGTTTGGTTAGGGATTTGGTGAAGTTTGTATAATGTAATGAATTGATGTAGATTGGGGATTTTGATGGAGTTGATGATGTGATTAAATTGGTTAATTGATTATGTGCATGTGTGTGTTTGATTTAGGCTTGATCACCCTTGTTATTCACACTAGATTGCATTGTAAGTTCACATTGATACGGACCATTGATTTGTGGCTTGCATTTACACGATTGAGGTGTCTTGTGATGTTTCCTAGCTAGAGTTTATCGTAGTTGACGCTAGTTAGACCTCTAGGAGAATAGCTTGATATGCTCTTTTGGTTGCATAATTGATCTTCCCTCACATTGCTTGACTTAGTCAACTTCCTAAACCAATTTGCATTGTTCATTGCTATTATAAGTGAATCCTAATCCCTAGAATTTTATTTGCTTGATTTCTTTGTCTTAGTAGTTGTTAGTATCCTCTTTTACCCTTCCTTTTCGACCTAGCTTAGGCACATAATTGAAAGCACTTAGACATTACCGTTCCTTTGGGTTCGACCCTTGACTTACCTCTATACTTGTATTTAGGTTTGTTGAGTGTTTATAAATTTTGTTTGGCTTAGGAGGATTAGTCCAACGACCTAATTTTCCCACGTCAGTTTTAGATCTCTAACTTGATCGTCGGAGGCGAATATTCCCGTAAAGGAATATTCGTTCATTTTGCAGGTGTCCGAATCTCATTGCCTGAAAAGCGCGACCAGTATCCGAGGAGATCCAAAAAACACCCGAAACATTTGGCGCCGTCTGTGGGGATACTCGTCCGTTATGGCAATAGATGGTCAGACACCTAATACCGGCCCTCGTTCAGGCGAGGACGGTCATGTAGAGGATGTAGTCCCTACAATTCATTCCAGTGACCCTTTGACCGCCTCATTTCAAGAGACCGATGATCTTCCAATTACCTCTGCTTCCTTGCAGACCGCACTCAATAAACTTCGGAAGGAGTTTGAGAGCATCAGAGCTTCTACCTCTAGGCAGCCGCCCAGAAAAGATGGAGAAAGAGCTCCAAAGAAAACTCATAACAAAGCAACCAATGCAACAGATGTTGGGAACACCCCATTTCGCTGGCCGAATGGAAGGTCTCCTAGGGTGCCAAGAACAAATTTGTCTAGTTTGTTGGCAAAAACCCATTCGGCTGGGGGGAGGGGCAGACAGCCTCGAAGAGAGGAGACAGAGCCGTCTCGACGCTGGAAGGACGCGAGAGAGACTACCTTCGGCATAAACAACGGGAACGTGCCGCTTACTCAGACAAAGCCTCCACTCCCACAATGCCAGATGAATTTTCTAACCACTCTCTTTCCCAACATAGCAAATCGACCATCTCCAGCAGGAGTCAGGCTGTTCGTACTCTAACCCCCATTCCAGTACAACCGCTTCAGCGTCACTCCCCCTAGGGTTTCAACGGCACTCTGCAGCCGAGTCACTAGGTCTTCGGATAATATGGGCCATTTGGCCAGACGTTCGGCTAAACTCACTATTTGGCCGGACAGTCCGTGCAGCCCCAGCCAATTGATTGGCAGATGCGTTTGCTGACTCTTGGAGATAAGCCGCCTCCGTTTTCGCAGGAAATTTTAAGCGCTCCTCAGCCGCCGAAGGTGAAGAGTGTACTTGTGGGCACCTATGATGGTACGGGTAACCCCGAGGAACATATCACTTCGTACAGAAACCTGATGTACTTGCAAAGCGTAGATGACACTACCTGGTGCAAATGCTTCCCGGCCACTTTAAAGGGTGTGGCGCATGATTGGTTCAATAGTCTTCCGGCCGGGTGTATCAATTGCTTTACCACACTCAGTTTGTTGTTCGTGGGGAATTTCTCTTACAACATACCACCTCGAAAGACAAGTCTTAATTTGGCAACAATTGTGCAAGGAAAAAATGAGGGCCTACATTTGTACGTCCAAAGATTTAACTAAGAAAAAGCCCAGATTCATAATATGCCGGATGAAATGGCTTACTCTGAATTTCTCCGGGGATTAAGGCATAATGGTTTTAAGTTTGATTTGGTAAGGAAAAAGGTTCGGACATACGCAAGCGTTCTGCTGGAAGCCGAGGCCTACATTGAAGCAACCGACTTTTGTTCGCTTACAAAAGCAGAGGCACCGGCCAAGGGGGCTGAGAAGAAACAATCTACTCAACAAGACTCGGCCGGTAAAAAGAAGGAAGGAAAAAAAAGGAAAGAGGTTTGAGTGGCCGACGACCAACAACCAAAGTCAAAGAAAGTCAAGACGTATGAGCCCCATTACGAGTTCAACAAGGATTATTACTCTATCTTGATGGAAGATAAGGATAAGTTCGAGTTTGAAAAGCCCTAGCCGTTAAGAGGCTTGGCCCAGTACAGGAACAAAAATAAGTATTGCCACTACCACAAAGATGTGGGGCATGACACAAACGATTGTATCAATCTGAAGAGATTGTTGGACAAGCTAGCCGAAAAGGGCATGCTGAACTCCTATGTGATGAAGTCCAAATTCACTTATACACGGACAGACAATACGTCCTAGAGGAAAAAGAAAAATGATAAGGAAAATGATGGGAATAGTACCGATTCAGGCTTTGTGGCTGTAATATCGGGGGGATTCGCCTCAGGCGGCCCCACCATGAAGGGAATCAAGCAGAATGCTTAGAACTTAGGAAAGGTGATGCAAACAGACGTGGTGAAGGTCGAACCCTTCCCCGAAGTAACCGTTAGTGAGGCCGACCGGGGGGAGGTTAAAGCCCTGCACAACGATCCTATGATGTTTATCATGAAGATAGCCAACTTGAAAGTGGGTCCAATACTGATAGATACGGGCAGCTCGTCCGATATTATCAGCCTGGCCGCCCTGAAGAATTTAAAGTTCCCAGAAGATTCTCTTAAAGAAAGTACTCATCCCTTAGTGGGGTTTGGAGGAAGCATCATTCACCCAGTCAGAAAGATAGATTTGTCAGTCCGATTTGGTCAGAAAGGGGAAGGAAGGGATATGGTCGTCTGATTCTTAGTGGTGAAAGAATTGACTGGCTATAATGTCATACTCGGCCGTCCCACCCTAAATGCTGCTAAGGCTGTGATCGTCCCCCATTTGATGTTATTGAAGTTTAAGCGATCGGACGGAAAAATTGGTTCGATTCAAGGAAGTCGGAAGATGGCAAAAGAATGTAATCAGCTAGCTGTTAAGCCAACTATTCGTGGACATGGAATATCGTCCGAGTCAAAAAGGGAAGAACCCCCACTCCAAGCATACCAGGTCGGCCAAAAGCAAAAGCAGGGCATGGCCGACCAAGCATAGCAGTTAATGACCGTCGGCTGACCTGAAGAGGTGAGACCCCAACCGGCCGGCGATCACCAAGATGTGGTGCTCGACCCCGATCAACCAGGTCGGACGGTAAGTGTAGGCACTATAGCTATGGGTCTTCTTGGAGATGAGGTAGTTTAGCTGTTGAGAGAGTTTAAACATGTGTTTGCATTCGAAGTTAGTGAAATGCTAGGCATAAGCCCTAACCTGGCCTTGCACAAGTTGGCTGTGAATCCAGTCATTAAACCTATCCGCCAGAAGAAAAGAAATCATGGAGAAGAGAGGAATCAAGCGGCCGCAGCTGAAGTGAAAAAATTGTTGGACGATGGTTTCATTTGGCAATGCTACTACCCAGATTAGGTTGCTAATGTAGTTCTTGTAAAAAAGCCGAATGGGAATTGGAGGATGTGCATGGACTATACAGATGGGAGACCTGGTGCTGAGAATGACAAAGGCATATAATCGCCGATTGTCTAAACGTCCGCTAAAGATGGGAGACCTGGTGCTGAGAAAAATGGAAGTTGAAGGCCGAGCAAATGAGGATGGTAAGTTAACCCCAAACTGGGAAGGGCCGTATCGAATCAGCGTAGAAGTACGAGATGGTACTTTCCGTCTTGAAGCCCTAGATGGCCGTCCAATTCAACGAACATGGAACACGGACAATCTCAAAAAATATTATGTTTAAAGTCTTTTGTACTTAGCCAAAAAGCTGTATATACAGCTAGGTCTTAATGACCGAGCAATGTAATTAGAGCCGTACGGCCCCAACAATGTAATCTTGACACATTAATGAAAAAGTCAGGCATTGTTATCTTATTGAGTTATCTGATTTCTTTTGCATATGCTTTTTGAAAGGTCGAGTGAAAATCATAACTATGTTGCTTGCAACATAGCAACACAGCCAATAAGAGCTGAACAAAATTGTTTACGATATAGCAAGATGGTCACAAGGGACCACAAATATATATATATATATATATATATATATATATATATATATATAATAATAATAATAATAATAATAATAATAATAATAATAATAATAATAATAATAATAATAATAATAATAATAATAATATATAGAAGTATATATATGAATAATGACTGGAAAGTCACAGGTAAACCCCCATCAGGGCGGACGATAAAAGTATCAGGTATCCTAAATCTGTCAAGGGCATACCTAGGCATAATAGCCCAGCTAAATTTAGAAATTTCTGAGTTGAGATATTACTTGAAATTTCCTGAGCACGTCCGAGCGATAGATTCAACGGACGACTCACATGAGGCACATCAAGCGGCCGCATAAGCTGTTGATTCGGCGTTTCACCTAATCCAAGGGCAATCATTACTATGATTTGATTAACTCGCTAGTCGTTATACCTTTTAAGTTATAAAAACTACCGGGTCAATCAAACTACTCAGAATATGGATTAGGCGAACGCCGAATAAAGGGGCATACCCCCTAGGTTCGTACGAAAGCATAAAAGCGTAAAAATGCGCAAAAATTTGCTAATTATAAAACAGATAAAATGAAAACCGCTTAGAAGGCGGCAAAATTTGCATTAAAAAAAACCGCTCAAAAGGCGCCAAAATATCTTACAAAGCCGCTCAAAACAGGCGACACCAAATAAAAAATAATTTCGCCTTCAACAAAAATAGAAATTAAAGACTAAAAGGCTTGAATTGAGGGACGGCCGGAGGAGGACCTAGGTTCTATTTAGCCAAGTCTTTGTCTTGGGCAAGCTCCTTAGAGGCAAGATTGGATGCATTATCAGCAGGCTGTGTCTCTTCTTCTTCGCCTTCCGCCTCGTCCGCCTCATCCTCCTCATCTTCTTCCTCGTCCGAAGTGGCCGGTGTAACGACCAGTGCGGGAGAAGGTTGTCCGGCCTTCTTGGCCTCCTCTCTGAGACAGACGAAATTGAGACTCTTAGCGAAGGGCTCTTGATAATAGGCGGCCTCCCCTTCCTCCGCCATCAGCTCGAACGCCTCGAATAAGTGGCTTTTCAACCTCTCCTCGGCGTTGTGCTTAATACGAACGATCTCGGTGGGAATGGGCGACCGAGGTGCCTCAAGCTGCTCATACAAGTCTGAGACATTCTTCTTCAGCGTCTCCACCTCCGCCTTGAGGGCCTCCGCCTCTTGGAAGGCCGTCTCTAGGTTCCGTTGGGAAAGGGCCAGGTCCCCCTTCAGCTTTTCGGACGCCTCAAAACCCTCCTTCCATTGTTGGGCGTTAAGGATAGACTCGTCCCTCTCCTGCCGAAAGGTGTCCTTGGTTAAGGTCTCCTTTTCAAGAGCCTTCCCCAGATTCACCAGATCCTCAGCTTGCCGCGCCGCCTTATCGGACAACGCGTTAATCTGGGTCTCCAAGTGAACCCTTTGGATGGCGGTCGTCTCCGTCACTTTATCCTGGGCCTTTTTGACAGCGACCCAGGCCTCTTTTAGCCGTTCATTCTCCTTTTCCTTCCACTCTAGGACGGATATTCGTAAGTAAGAAAAATTATTCAGGTATAGAAGCTAAAATAGCAAGTGGACGCAAACAGTTACCTCAGCGCTGCAATTTATCATGGGGCCGAGGAAGCCCTCGTTAATTCCCCGGAGCTTGTCCCTCTACTCCTGAGGGACGGCCCTAGCCATGGCCTTCCTTATTGCTTTTCTGTTCGCACCAGTCAGTGACTGGTCGGGCAGCCTCATATTCATCTCCTCCCCAATATATGTACACAATCGCAAAAGCTGTTAAGTCAGGAAAAAAATTGCAAAAAAAAAAAAAATAGAGGAAAAAAAAATAGAAGTATGGAATTCCTTTCTGACCAGTTGAGAAGCTGGGAGGAGATGGGAAGTTGAATTTGAAGGTGAAAGGAGGAGGAGGTTGAGGTTCGTCCTCCTCTTCACCTCTGCGGTTGGTTAAATCTTCAGTCGAGTGACTGGCAGCCGCTTGCCATTCCGACTTCTCAACCCTTTGAATAAGGCACCCGTCCTCTCCCAAGGACAGGTCGTGGACCGACCTTGTTGGCAGGTCCACGGATTTGGAGTCCCCACTTGTTGCCAGCTAGGGTTGGTCTCCTTTGGATTTCTTTGAAGCAACCCGCGACATCGTCTTGGCTGCAGAAGCTGAAGGGGTCCTAACAGAGACCAACTTCCTTTGTTTGGACACCTTCTCCTTGTCCTTGGAAGAGGTGGTCGGTGCCTTTCGTTTTGCCCTTGGGGTAGAAGTGGCCAGCTGCAAAGAAAGGAGGAAATTAGCGCAGGAATAATTAAGGCAAGTAAGCGTCCGTGCTAAAAAGGGAAGGAGACCCCTCCAAACATAGCAGCACGGACATGAAGAAAAGTTCGCGCAAAAAGGTGACTCCCCCCATAGTAGCAGCACGGACAGAAGAAATTGTCCGTGCCAAAAAGGGAGGAAGCTTCTCCCCGATATACCAGTACGGCAAAGGAGTTAAAAGAGGGCAGCTCGTACCTCCTTGGTCTACTCGTACATTGGCTGCCGAGCCTTGTACCGAGCAAGATCAATCTCGGACATGTCAGCTTCCCCCTTCTGCTCCTCGTCCAGCATGGCGTACGCTTCCTCTGTAAAAACAAAATTTAACCAACAATTAGAATAATTTCCAACACAAAAGGAGTTCGGACGCTAGAAAGAGCTAAAGTCCCACCTTGAGGAATGTTTGTGTATAGGCCACATGCGGACATAAAAATTGGATCCCGGAGCCAGCCGGCCAAGGGGATCCAGTTCTGGGGCACGACCACCAACTTTCCATCCCGTCTAACCTTCCTGACATTAAAATATTCAAGTTGGTGAGCCTGGTTTGGGTGGACGGGTGGTTTGTATGGTTTATGATCCCCTCGGCCGAGTTGCATCGGCTTGGCATTAAACCGATTCATCTGCAAATTGAACTCTGTATCCTTTGTTTTGATGCGGTAGAATCGGTTCTTCCAATCACGCCACTTCGACACACGGTCCATCACCACCATATAATCCTTTGTGGTGCTAAGTATGAACCATCCGTCCGTGTGCTTCTTGAGACGGATCATTGTGTGCATCTCGTAGAAAACCGGGAAATCCGGCTTGAAGCCCTTACGGATGCACGTCACCAAGTACCCAAATATGTTCAACTAGCTGTTCGGCACCAGCTGAAAGAGGGCAATATCGTACTCGTCCATTACTGTACGAATGAAGGGGTGAAGGGGGAAACGAAGTCCAACGCCTAAAGCAGCTCGGTAGACGCTGAATGATCTGTGGCACGGCCGCTCATCCTCCCAGGCGGCCACCGAAAGAGACCTTTTCGGGGCCTTAACTTCAAATCCTTCTCCCAACTGGAGAAATGCCTTATACTTGTCAAAACCATCATTCAAGTAGGCTAAGGCCGTGTTACCCACTGTACAGGCTTACGGGTCCTTAAAGGTGTCTACATTGGCAACGACCTCCTCGGCCGTTGCCTTACCCTCGGCCACATTCCCGCCTTCAGCCGTATCCACTGCCTCCACTTCAACAGGGTGAGCAGATCCAAACTCAGTAGACAGAACTGTCTTTAGATCAGCAGCCTCGGCCGAGCTCCTACTTCTGGAGCCGTGGCCGCCCCTAGAGACAACTGCCTCTTCAGGAACTAAGGGACCCTTGCCCTTGTCCCTTGCAGCGGCCGCCTGATTTGTCGAAGAAGGGTTGTTGCAAGGTGACAGGTCGGACGGCTCATTAATGATAACCCCAATTCTAGGCCTGTCCATTATGCTATGTTGGAGATGGGATGGTGCAGGAATTGAGACGGACGGACCAGCAGTGGCCGCCCGAGAAAGGGAAGGAGGCCTCTCACGAGATAGCCACTCGGCCGCTTGCATGGCCGAGTTGGCATGTTGTGAGGACCTGAGTTCCGGGGTTGGCCCGGACACTCCCGCAGAAGAAGAGACGCCCTGTGTACGTTGGCACTCTTCAAAAGAATAAGTTACTTCCACCACCGAGCAATGAGTACCCGTGGAAGCGGTTGTATGGGTAGTAGGCCTGGTTTCTACGTCCGCGTTATTTGGGTCATAAGGATTCCTAGGATTGACTATACTACCGTCTGGATTTCTGGCCGCATGAATATCATATGTATGCCTTGTCCTGGCAATGTCCGACTACAGGGACAGAGAAGAATAGGTGGAGTTGAGTAGGTACGCACTAGAAATGGACCCACTCCCAGAAGGAGATAACTCGTCTCCGTCCACTCTATACTCTTCAGTCCCAGGCGAACGGCCGGCCTTATGAGGAGAAACGGACGAAGCCGAGTGTTGAGTGAGATTTTAAAAAAATAAATAACACAAGGAAAAATAATAATACAAGTAAAGGTGAAGGGAAAGAAAACAGGCGGCCTACCTCCGTCCGTGTAGAAAACTCGAAGAGTTTTTGAGAAGACTTGAAAGTTGGCCGGAAAACTAAAAAATATGCCCGGAAAACTCAATCACACGGCGGAGCTCTTGAAAATTCAAAGGAAATCACTTTCTCTCTTTAAAAAGATCTGATCTCTCTCTAAAAATTCGCAAAGTTCCAAAGTGCAAAAGTGAGGTCAAACCCTCTGTATATATAGGCAAAATTTATGGGAGCATATTAGTAAATTCATCTTTCCCGCCTTCAGAATTCGAACGGTTTTAATTTGAAAATGTAACCTAGAATTCAAAAGGGTGAAAAGATAGTCCTCTTAAGTTTGACGGAGAAAGAGACGAACGAGTAACGGCGCATCCAAATGGACGGTCAAGTAAACGGAATTAAGGGATTCGTCCTAAAAATCTAGGCGTCCGAGCTCACCCCCGAGAATCCAAGTGACATAGTTCGTCCGTCTAACTCCCGGATTCGAGCGTCCCCTAGGAAAGTTTTTAGGCGGACGAAGACAGTCAACCAGCGCAGGACGACCAACTTTATGAGGGCGGACAGATCTGCTCGCCTTCTCAGCAATATGCCCAGTCTCCATGTACTCGTACGCCTCAAGATGGGTGAAAGTTTAGAGGAGGCGGCTTGTAACGTACGAGCCACCCCCTATGAGGGGCAAATGTTTAGGGTAAAAATACCCCATACACGTGATCCAACCCCGTAGCGACACGTGGCCCAGTCAAAGGGCGACACGTGTCCCTATGGGAAGATGACGCGTGTCCAAGGCTCAAAAGAGCACCTGAAACCAGCGTAAAGAGGCCTTATTGCATCATAGCCCAACTCTCGAGAAAAATTTTTGAAAGGCGTAAAACGACGCCCCTGTATTACGCGTGGCACCTCCTGATTGCGCAGCCAATCATGTCACGGAATTTTAAGTCACAAACCCTAAAGAGGCACAACCTCCCACCCCTATAAATACCTCAATCATTTATGATGGGAGGGGTGGATTGCGATATTACATAAAAAGAGCATAAAATAGCTCTAACTTCTCTCTACTTTCTCTCTCTAGCCTTTCCGTTTTAGATCTCTAACTTGATCGTCGGAGGCGAATATTCCGGTAAAGGAATATTCGTTCATTTTGCAGGCGTCCGAGTTTCATTGTCTGAAAAGCGCGACCAGTATCCGAGGAGATCCAAAAAACACCCGAAACAAAAGAGCTTCACAACCACTGACACTAGCAGCTGCATACGAGCAGTTGGAAGTTTTCAACCCGCAAGATGCAAGCCGCCATATGGTTGATGGTCAGGCACGCAACAACTTCGAGGGTAAAAATTTCGATTTAGCTAAAAATTGCAGGCAATCTTTGGAGTCTCATTCTGGTTACACACTCACTTAAAATAAAGGGAGAATGGATATAATACCTGCCTATTATTTTAGCGTCATCATCAGCTTACTCATGAAAGCATGACCGCATTCTCAGTGGTACTGCAATTGTTTAGCAGCAGAAGACATGTTATTTTCATCAAGCATACATCGAGCTCAATTTAGCTGAAGCCTATGCGCAATCCTAGTTATCGTCTTCGCTCTGGCCACATTCTCACTCAAAATAAATATTTCAAAGTATTTTCGGGTGTTAGTGGACCAATTCAACCAAAAGCTTAAGCTGATGGTTAAGGGCCAGAAATATATTTTATACTCTATCACTCCCCCTCACATGAAAGACCCTTTGGGCTTGAAATGTGGATGCAACACAGGTCCACCCATACCTGGTGCGAATTAATTCCACTTTAAAGGAGGGGCGGATGAGATTCGAACCCGTGACCTTTGTGTCACGCTGGCTTCGATACCATGTTAGTGGACCAATTCAACCAAAAGCTTAAGCTGATGGTTGAGGCGCAGAAATATGTTTTATACTCTATCAGTATCATTGAGTTTACACTTAATGGTTGCAGATTTTGGCACAGGAGGTTGATGAAAATCCCTTCAAAGGCACCTTATGCTATGATCAGGAAGGTATCCAACAACCAAGGAAGCAAAGAGCTACCGCAATGTTCAGAAATCAATCACGCTCGTCACGACAGAGACAATAAACTACATGATTCTGATCAAAAGGCTTGTACAAAGTTAAATGTCGGAGGTATCCTTAGCAAGTTACTAGCAAGCTGATTAGATAGTAACAAGATAGTATGGAAACAAAGGCCTAAGCTTCAGAAATTACAGTCAAATAGTCAGTTTGAAGTTTAAAAAAATAGCGTGGAGTCTGAAGCACACAGAGCCAATTCAGTATATTCGTCTATACAAATTTTTGTCGGTTTAAGAAGATCTCAGATCATGAAAGAAGAGCTGCAGCACCTAGTTCAAGTAATAATAGTAATGGTGAATGAGTCTTGTAAATTTGAAAGCACGACAGCTAAGATTTTTGAAGTATAATTACTCGGCCTAGAGTTGTGTTTGCTATGTGTCCTGGCCTTGACCAACGGTTCGTGACTTCTGCTGGCAAAAATCTAAAAGCTCAAGTTATGTCAAAATTCATGAAAAAGCTCCACACATGGATTATTAGCCTAGCTAAGGTGTCGGCTTAGGAAGTCTGTCCATTTAAGACAAGAATGAGAAATAAAAATAAATATTTGATGATGAGCTGGGCATAGTAAACAGTGCAAGAAATTTTATCGTCACTTTGTCAGCTGGAGAAGCTCCAAGTTCAGCGCAAGGTGTCTAACAACAGTCCCTGCAGCAGCCTAGTGAGAGACAAGATTGCAAATACTGCAGCAGCATGTGTCAATAAGCAGGCAAGCTCCCAATGAGCACACTACAGCTGGTGGATAACCAGCATTTTTTTAGGGAGAATGGACATATTAGTTGCTTTTTATCTGAGCGTAATCAAGCTCCCACTTAGTTGTTGCGAGTTCTGGCAAAGAATGTTGATAAAGAATCTTGCAAATAAAGCTTTACAATCTTACATTTTGCGATCAGTAAGATATCAAGAAAGAAAAGAGCTGCTGTAAGATTCGGAAATTATTCACCTACAACATGGCAAAAGCGATCTTGAAGGGCAGCATACAAAAGCAGCTGCAGTAGCAAAATGTGACTAATAAGGCTTGCAGATCCTGTTGCTTACAGCCGCAAATCCTTAGTAAAGTTGCTTGCCATATGTGATACTTACTGCATCCTATCAGATTAGAGAAAATTCCCACTGCCAGGACTATTGATGATAACAATTCCACAAATTAGGGGCCCTCAAATTCTGATCAGCTCTAAGTTTAAGATTTTGTTACCTCTTTCAATAGCTATTTCTGCTGAAGAAAGAGTGTCTTTGTGTCTGATAAAATGTCAAAGCGATACTGGATCCCCTAGGATGTCATGATCGTGAAGACAGAGAAGATTAAGAACGCGAAGTCCAGCTTTGCAGCATTTTGAGGGAGATTAACCTATACCATGTCTAAGCATTGTTTACGAGGTGATCAGAATGCAAGAGCTCCAGGGAATATTAGTTTAGCTGGAGTCTCTGCTAAGATATTTTCTGAAGAAAATATAACCGGACTGATCTTCAATAGCAATGTAATTCAGAGCGCAACCTGAATAAGCTTTGCCCAAATCAGTAAATTTATGAGCAGTATATAGTTCAGAGACAGGAACAAATAAATAAAAAGTCTCGAGAAGAAAAGCAGCTCAATGAATCAGCAATTCCTCAATGAAGCATACAAGATTTTGAAGAGAAGATATAAGAACGAGAAGCATCTTAGGTACCACAGGAAACTTTGAAAGAATGATCAACGGTGATAAGTCTACAGCTCCTCGAAAATGAGTAGCAAACATTTAACACAAAGGAGAAGCAATCAGAAGCCAACAAAATGGGAGAAAATCAGAATTTTCAGTAGGAAGTTCAAAATTTTCCAAGGGACCAACTAGGTTTTTGGCGAGAAAATCAGAATTTTCAACAACGCAATAAGAATTTTTTAGAAGAAAAATCAATACTACCAGAAAATCTAAGCAGTAGCGCTCCAGTTTTTCCTATAGGAAAATAAGAATTTCAGTAAGGTAGTAAGCTTCTCAGAAGACAATTCGAGATTTTTGCAAAGCAGTAAGGTTTCTGAGCAAGAGAAATCAGATTTTTCACCAAGTCAGTCAGGTTTTTCAGCAAGAAAGTCGAAGTTTCCAGCGGAAATCAGAACTTTTTAGCGAGCAGGATAATCAGAAGTTTCAAAAAACAACAAGATTTTCAAGAAGAAAAAACTATATCCTCTCAAAACTTTAGCAGAAGGAATCAACATTTCCAGCAGAGAAATAAGAATTTAAGCGAGGTTGTAAGCTTCTCAGAAGAGGATTTGAAATTTTTGCAAGGAAATAAAGTTCCTCAGCAAGAAGAATCAGATTTTCAGCAAGTCAACCAGATTTTTTTTAGCATAAAAATTAAAATTTTCAGCAGATAAATCGAGTTTTCCAGCAGGAATCAGAATTTTTTCAGCGAGCAGGATATTCCGATGCTTTAGCAAGAAAGCAAAATTTTCAGTGAAGCAGTTAAGATTTTTCAATAGAAAAATCAAAATTTCAGCGGAGTAACTTGGTGTCTCAGCCGGAAAGTTAAAATCTTCAGCAAGCCAATTAGACTTTTCAGCAAAAACTAAAGTTTTTAGCAAGGTAGTCAAATTTTTCCAAGTACGCCAAGCCATCTAACTCTGTACTAGCAAGAAGAGAGTGATGCACCTCCAGGCCGCCGCGAATCATCAATCTCCTTTAACTGTAGATGTAGGGGAGCAACTCTACAGTGCTCCATCTTTTGGGGGTTTTGTTACGTGGAATGACTCCCTCCGAGTCATATCACTAACAAATCCGGTTCTTACAACAATCGATTCACTGCTTCTGCTCCAAAAAAGAATAGCTTATGCTATACAACACTGCTACTTCCCTTAAAAGTTACTTTAAAAAGAGTAGCTCATTGACTTCTCTGTTATTTATTTACACTAATTCTCTTTTATGCTGAATATTTGTGTTAAACAGATATAGAGGATTAACTGAGTGACATAGTGCATAAAAAGGCGTCAAGTCAAGCAGCAGCCAATATAGAGCCCACGCACTGAAGTGAGAAAATTGATACCAAGTCTTGCTTGTCAAAGTGGGGAGCCAAAGAATCTCCAGCTCAAAATGAGGCTAAAATAGAAGAAAGCATCCAAGACTTGGTCATAGCCAAGTCCAGCTTGAGCATGTCAAGATTCAGCCAAGACCTGGTCTTATCCAGGTCCAACTTGAGCATGTCAAGATTTAGCCAAGACCTAGTCGTAACCAGGTCCAACCTGAGCATGTCAAGATTCAACCAAGACCTGGTCTTAACCAAGTCACACTGAAAGCAGCCAAGACCTGGTCTTAACCAGGTCTAGCTGAGTGATTAAAATCTACAACAACAAGCAGCAACAATGCTTCTGTAAAGGGGACGATAAGCATATTCTAGAGCTGACAATAGTGTCGTGTCGTGTCGTGTCAATTCATACCCGTGTTTTAAATTAACCCGATATTTTGTGACTGGGTCATGTCTTGTTGTCATGTGTTGTTAGTTTCATCAGCTCTAGTTCAAAGTTCGCTCCCTAAACTAAGTACGAGCAGGAGGATAACTGGTCGGTCACGCATCGTAGAGAATCAATGAGGGGTACCAAGGATCTCTTAGGTACTCCTATTTGACACTCTGGCAAGCAAAAAGGATAGAGTTGAATGGTACCAAGGCACTCTTGGTTTTGCTCCACTTATTCCTTAGCATGTAAGCCCTCACCATCCAAGTGAGCGGCATAATATCAAGCCCTAACAATTCAACGTGATTGGCATAAAGACAAGCCCTCACTCGGCAGGTTGAGCGCTAAAACAATAAGCACTCACTCTAGAGAATGATAAACCTCCAAAAGTGTGAACAAGTGCAAAACAAGCACACTTATAGTCTATAAAGTTCAAACATGCTCAGCCAGAGCAAGGAGAGCAACAAAAGCAAATTTTTCAGCTTGCAGCAGGGAGTGATTGAAATTCCTCGCCTAAGTTCAGCTCGTAACTTTTTAGCCTGCAGCGGGGAGTGATAAAAATTTCTCGCTCAAGCTAGCTCGTAATTTTTCAGCATGCAGCGGGGAGTGATAAAAATTTCTTGCTCAAGCGGGGAATGATAAAAATTTCTCGCTCAAGCTCAGCTCGTAAATTTTCAGCATGCAGTGAGGAGTGATAAAAATTTCTCGCTCAAGCTTAGCTCGTAATTTTTCAGCATGCAGTGAGGAGTAATAAAAATTTCTCACTCAAGCTCAGCTCGTAATTTTTCAGCATGCAGCGGGGAGTGATAAAAATTTCTTGCTCAAGTTCAGCTCGTAAATTTTCAGCAAGCAGCGGGGAATGATAAAAATTTCTTGCTCAAGCTCAGCTCGTAATTTTTTAGCATGCAGTGGGGAGTGATAAAAATTTCTCGCTCAAGCTTAGCTCGTAATTTTTCAGCATGCAACGGGGAGTGATTTAAATTCCTTGCCCAAGCTCAGCTCGTAATTTTTCAACATTCGGGGAGTGATCAAAATTTCTCGCTCAAGCTCAACTCGTAATTTTTCAGCATGCAGCGGGGAGTGATCAAAATTCCTCGCCTAAGTTCAGCTCGTAATTTTTCAGCATTCAGCTGGGAGTGATCAAAATTATTCACCTGGTTCTAGATCAAAAATTTTGGTTCCAGCCCAAATGTGTCTCCCCAAAATCAAACCCAGTGAAGAATACCTTTCACGTTATTTGATTATCGAACGAAGTGAAAGTGTGAAAAGTCTAATGATGTGGTTGTTTTTATTAAAATATCTCTCTTTCTGTTTTTGAAAATATTTCTTTTTATATACTTTATTTACGAAAATAGTCAGTTCAGTTTAGTTTAGTCCATGATAAGGGTCTGATAATAGTGTAGTTGGATCGGGCTCGAAAAGAGTTTTCCAGCGATATATTATAAGCCCAATTCCGATGAAAAATGAGGAAGTTATGGCCTAAATACTAAATTGGGCCTGCAATGAATTTTATATGCGGCCCAATGATCTATAGGAGGGCCTATTAATTATTATTCTTAAAGTTATTAGGATTGATTTTAATCTTTTAGAATAATCTAGAAGGTTCTTTTAAATTCTAATAGTATTAGGATTGATAATTATATTTTAAAGAGTTTTATTTGGAATAAAATAAGGTTTTATGATAACTCCGATTTTAATTTGATAAATACGGAATTTGCTGCTTAATCATATTAAGAAAAGGATTCCGTACAAAGCGCCTCTTATCTTTTAATTAGCGCCAAACGACAGAGTTTGTCGCCAGACGACAGAGTATGTCGTCTGGCGCTAACGTCTGTCGCCTGGCGACAGATGCCAGTTTTATTTCGTATAGAACTTGAAGTATTTTCTATCGTTTCTGGACTATTTTTCTATAAATAGGGTCCTAGACCTCCGTTTTTTTTATCAACAATCAACAACAATCGCCAATCATCTATTCTCTTCTCTCTCTTTAGGCTAGAAGCTCTCTCTCTCCCTCTTTTCTAAACCTTCCCTCACACAAAATTCCACATTCACAAGTTCTAGACACGCCTAGCTAAGTTCGAAGTTGCCTTCGCCCTAGACGTGAAAGGTTGATAATTTCTGAGGGTTTGGTCCCAAATCTCTATTTCAATTATTTAATTTAATTGTTTGATTTATTATTTTCCTTGAAGTTACTAACGTGTGTATTTTGTTAATAGAAAGAGATACGAGGCATCCAAGTAAGTAATTTAATTGTTATTATTTTGATATAAAAACCATGCTTTGATTGTTTTGATTCCTAGTATTATGTTAGGATGTCTTTATGATTCCTAGTATCATGTTTAGGGTAATAACTAATATTTCTAATATCATGTATGTTTCTATGATGCTTCCTATTTTTTTTTTTCTATCATGTTAGTATCATTTTAGGTATAAAACTTTAATTTTTATTTTTTAGTGACATGTTAGGATTTGTTATTAATCTTGTTAGTATCATGCCTAGGATCTTGCTAATATTATTATGCTTTATTGAGATTATTAAGATGATGATTATTTTATGTTGCTTGATATTATTGTTATTGCTTGATCACGCCCTCTCTTGCAGGATTAAAGGGAATTTGTACTTTTAATCACGCTTAATAAGATAATTAATAATCTTGTTTAGGCTAATATGATTATAATTCAAGTGATCGCTAATAATAGATTTGTTTGTGCATTAATATTCAACCATCATAGATTAAACAGGTGTAGGGTTAATCTATTGATTGTATGTTAGTCAGAAAGCGCACATGAATATGAGAAGAATAAAGTAGAGGCCTATTTTTGGGCAGGTTCAATCTCTTTTAGGTTGGATTTGTAACTTCATCCCCGAATATCCAGTCATGGTTCCGGACCACTATGGAGTTAGCGATCTCATGGATCGTGAAGGGGTGTAACCTTCACCCTGTGAACGGTTTACAAGTTCCTAAAACTTGTTGGCGACTCTTTTACTCTAGCTTCCTTCCCTTTGGACGCCACTATGCTTAAGTGTATGATCACAGCGAGGCTCAAGTGTGGGATGCTTGAAATATTCCCTACAGGAGAGTAATCATTATTTTTAACAATTCATCTCGTCATTTCTTCAACTTCAAGGAGGAGTCATCACGCCTTCAATAGTTGCCTTAAGTCTTAGAACCGTCTTGGCACTCCTAAGACTTGGGGGGGCTAGTTGTATGGAAGGAGCTCAGTCGGACGATCTATTGAGTAATTACCGATAAGGTTTCAACCTCAAAAGAGCCGGCATGAGTAACCTCTTACCACCACTTGGGGTCTAGTTGTACAGGATAGCTCCTGCTGAGCTATTTCTTCGCTTCCAGCCTCACTCAAGGGGTGAGGGACGACCAAAAGAGTTGGCATGAGTCATCTCATACCATCTCTTGGGGGGCTAGTTGTATAGGGTAGTTCCTACTGACCTACCTCCCGCTCTCAGCTCCTATGGGGATGACGCACCTCGAGTACCATTTTGAGCTCGTTGAGTCGGTCACAGGCTCCCGGCTGCAAGCCCGACCAGGTTGAGTGTAATACCCCGTATTTTTATACTTATTTTATTTAAAATAATTATTTTGTGAAGTATTTAAATAAATTGAAATGTTTTATTTATAATATTTTAATTATTTATTTTAATAAGTTTAGAAATATTTTATAAAAGGAAAGTTTATTTAATTAATTATTTTATTTAAGTTGGGGCTTAATTTAAGAAAGTTTTATTTTAGTAAAGTTTTATTAGGAAATGGATTAGGAAGTTTAGGAAGAAGGGTTTCTTGAGAAAGGGGTATAAATATTCAACACTTGGGGCAAATCAAACTTTGCCCAGAGTGGAGAAAACCCGAGGTAAACTTTCTCTCTCTTCTCCTTTATTTTTCTTTTCTTTTCTTTTTCTTTCTTTTCCCCTTCCCCTTTTTCGGCCTTCACCACCGCCGGCCACCACCACCACCGGTGGGCCGCTGACCACCAGCAGCGGAAGCCACCAGCGCTGGCAGCGGCCGGCAGTGGCGCCGGCCTGCTGTCCGGCTGCCCTTCTTCATTAAAAAAAAAAAATTAACCTTTTGTTTTAAAAATTGATTTAATCCTAGATCTAATTATTAAATATGAGTTTTGTGATTAATATTATGATGTTTGATTACAAGTAGTATGTAATTTAATTTTCAGATTTTAATTCTAATTAAAAAGCCCAATTTGAAACCCTAGATTCATAAATTGTTAATTATGATATAGGATGGTTTAAACCTTTGATTTAAGTGTTTTAAAGCCTAATTAAAACAAGTTTTCATTAATATATAATGCTGGAATTTTTGGTAGTGCATTAAAAATCAAGTTTCTTTAAGGAATTTTAATTACCCATTAATTGGGATTAAAGTATGATGTTTTAAATATAATTTTAGCTTATGTTAATTAAATTATGAGGGGTTTAATAATAGTATATATTGCTGGAAATTTGTGTAGAGGGGATTTTAATACTCTTCTATCATTTTAAATTGTAGGAGACTTCGAAGTGAGTTATTTCAATTAGTCGTGGCGATATTAAGATTGTATTCAAGGTACGTTCGTGTACTAAGTATAATTTTGATGTTGTAGTAGCATGCTAGATGTGATTAATTGATTACAAGTAGTATCATGCTAGATTTGGAATGGAAATTGTGATATGGTTGTTATTAGTGATTGAATTATGAAACATGATTTATTTGTGATGGATTAATGGTTGGAAAATAATAGTTTGGAATGTTGAATATGAACCACACTTTTATTTATGGCATGCTAGAAAGCATGTTTAATTAAACTAAATGTTTAATTTGGTTTGGAATATTAAAAGAGAATTTTATTATGGTTCATATAATTTTTATTGATGCTATAAGCATGAGGAATGAGCTATATAAGTGTCTATGAACACGAGGAATAAATTGTATGTTGGTGCCTTAGTGCACTTAAGGTGTTTTCAACACCGAGGGATAGGATTTGTGGCGCATTATGCGTTTAAGGTGTCTTTGACATCGAGATAGATTTAAAAAGGGTTCAACATTAAATATTATGTGGTCACTAATTATTCAAGAATTAAATTGGAATGTTTAATCATTTGGATAATTATAATGATTGAATTGTGTTATGGTTTGAAAGTCATCACCAAGTCTAATAATATGTAAACAACGTAAAGTGAAAGAGATTACGCACTAAAAATCTTGGAACGTATATACCTTGAGTATGAACATATGGGGGGAGTTATGCGACTTTATATTTGACCATAACTTCTAATGGAGTACAGGACGCTGTACATTCCTCTTATTATTATGCGCAGGAATTCCGCCACTTACGAGTGATTCTTTTATATTAGCACGGTTAGCTCCCGTGTTAGTACCCCTTTATTGGGGTAGGTTAGGGGGGAAACCCGTTCGATGCGTAATCAAAACTAAATAAATTATTTAGTTACTTAGTTGAGAAGTTTTGTTGAATGTTGTATGCTTGAAAAACAGGTGCAACAAGTTAAGTTGTGTGTTGATAGGTAAATGCATGTTAGTGTGTTTAATTACACTTATGTACTCAGCTTTGCTAATTGTGTGTTTGTGTGTTTGTTGGCCTTGTCTTTACCTTGGCCCTATGATGACCCATTTTTAATGGAAAGTAGTGGAAAAAAGTAGAGAGAAGCTTTTCAGGTTATGAACATATTCATGATGGGCATGAGTGAAGAGCGAATCATGCTAGTTTCCATAAGTAATCGATGTGTTATTGCTTTTATTTATTTTATGATATTTCTATTGCGAGACTAACGTGAAGGTTTTTGAATTGAATTGGTTTGTTAAGGGCCTACAATGGTTCCAAGTTGTAGGTTTGACTTTGTTTTACTTTGGTTTGACTTTATTTTCGTGAGTTGACTTTTAAGTTGATTTGTTTTAAAATATTTTAAAGGAGAGTCTTCCGCTGTGTATCTCTGATAGTTGCCTTAGCCGTTTTCATAGTGGCGGTAATATCTTAGATGTTTCTATTTAAAATTTTAAACAGGGCAAAACAGGTATTTTAAAATAAAGGAATTTATAGGGTGTTACATTGAGTCTGTCACAAGCTCCCGGCTACCAGCTCGACCAGAGTGAGTCGGCTCCAGGCTCCCGACTGCCAGCTCAACCAGGGTGAGTCGGTCACAAGCTCTCGGCTGCCAGCCCGACAGAGTAAGTCTGCCACAGGCTTACCACTGAAATTAGGGTTATCATACACTATAAATACCCCCACATATGCCACATAAAGGGGGTTGATCAATCTCTCTCTCTCTCTAAGCATATTAAGCTTTATACTCTCCCAAAAGGCAAACACTTACTTAGCCATCGGAGGGGGGTTCCTCGAAACCACTCCTGAGGGCAGTTTACGTTCTCTCTCTTGTAGGTCCTCTACGGTTCTGATGGGATTTCCCGAGGTTCAGCTCGAGACTCCAGCAATGCAATTAGTGGTTCGGATATTCCCATCGGAGTACACCTGAAACATATACTTTCTATATCAGTTTGCATCTAATAACATGCCATATTTAATGTACTTCAGTATGATGGATCTATTTGGGTGTTTATTATGTTGTTGACTAGCACAGGGTAGATGTACTTGTTGTTGCCTATATTATATTAAATATGTTATGCATCTTGTCTATAAATACTGACTTCAGCAAAACTTTTTACCAGTTTAGGATGTTGTTGCCTTGCAGTGCACCAATGCTTTTGCTACTATTTTACCATGAACAGTGTAACCTTCATCATTGATAATCATCTTCTAATATTGTTTTGTACATGCATCTGTATTAGATGAAGCCTCAGTATGTTCCTTTAGACAAGCTAACTCCCAAACACAAGATATACAAAATCAAAGTTAAAGTCAAGGAAAAGTCTCCTGCAAAATATCCAGAAAACAAAAAGGCCTACCAGAAACTTGTCTTAGAAGATGATGAGGTATAATGTTGTGATAATTCAGTCCTTATTTTAATAGTTGACACTAAACAAAATCTGATTTTGTTCTTGCTATACATATAGGGTAACAAAATCAAAGACACTTTATTTGATGATGAAATTGAGAATTTTCAAAATATATTAGAACATGAGAAGGAGTATATCATATCAGATGCACCTATCAGAAACACTAATGCAATGTATTTCCACAAGGAAGGCGACTACTACTTGTCATTTGGAGGATCAACTGCAATTCTGTCACTGGATCCTAATACCGGTCATGTTTTGCCAAACTACATTCCTATTGCTGAAGTTCAACCAACAAGTAGTGCTGATGATCGCTTTGGTAATGTTTGCTCTGTGATTTTGCATGTATCTAACCAAGTTTAAAATTTTTAAATCTTCATTAACTTAGTGATTATTAATACAGACATTCTTGGAGTTGTTGTGTACTTGTAAGACACACGAAGGAAAAAAACAACCAGCGACTATGAATTTGATGTGTGCGATGTTATTGTTGTTGATGATAGTGTGCAAAACTTAGTCTACACTAATACATATATATTAAATGACTTTTATTTTTACATCTATTTTAATAATAACTTGACACATGTACAGGCTTGGTGATGGTCTTGTCATTTCTCTGTATGGAGAGCTTGTTACTAAAGACTGTGCTCGACTAACAGCTTGGTGTGAATCTTTCACGATTGTCAGCTTCCGACACTTGCAGCCAGCTACTCATACCGCTCATTCTACTAATTTTATACCTTAACACATATTTTATGGCCCAGGCTTCTCATTGGCATCCTCTATGTCAACAACTATTGACCTTAATCCCACTGGTCCAGAAGTTAATGCATTAAAGGCTTGGTGAGCTATTATACTTTACAAATTTAAGTATTCCTTATTATTTGAGTACTTAATACTTAATGTTTATTTATCTCATACAGGATATTAGAGAACCAGGATCGGCTATCAGCTAACTATCAGGGAGGCTAGCAGCTCGACCGTTATAATGACTTTAAAGATCTTAATAAGAAAACAGTAATTGTCCACTGTCTTATTTATATACAACATCTTAATCTTCAATAAACTATTTTCATACATGTTTGTTTCCTTACAGTCCACTACAACCACTGCATATGAGCGCTATTAGATTCTGATTACAATTCCAGTTGCTAAACAGGAAGATGTGAATGCCTATATTGCGACATATGCAGTGCTCAATGCATTGCAGAGAAGAGGTACATGGTTTCAAGCATAAGGCATCTGTTTTGCAATCCCTCATATCATTTACTGAATATGTTTCTTTCCAGGGTTAGTATTAGCTTCACTGCAATTGACGACACTGGTAGTATCCGCTTGACTGCATATTGAAAGCAATGCAAAACATTGGTCAGCCTTAAAGACACAAAACTTATACAGAAGAAGGTAAACTCTTTTAAATTAATCCTTAAGTATGTGGTAACTATCTTGCACTGCAGTCTTAAATACCATTGCAGGTCATCTTTAAACTAATTTGCTATCTTTTAATGTGTAGATGACAGAGTGGCCTGAATTTGAAACGATAGCTGCTAGATTAAAAGAAAAACCACTTAAGCTTGAAATTGGCCCAACTGGTGCAGTTAAGAGGGTTGGCTATCTAAAGTGGGTTGTGAAATCTGTTTCTACTGAGTGAAATTGTAGCTGCTTATGCTTCGGGCTTCTGATAGGAACACAGTTTCTTAGGTACGACTATATAGTCATTTTGGATGTGTTCCTACTCGAAACCTTTTGTAAGAATGTTATATTTCTTGTGCCCATTTCATATCTGTAAACATTTCTGCAGTGTTATGAAATTCTAAGCTACACAACATTACTACTGTGTTATGTTTTGGAACTTGCTAGGTAATTTTTGGATGCTTATAAGTACCTTACCTTATTGTTATTGTGTTTGCTGTCTACTAAGTGATGTGAGTTTGGAGTAATATATATCAACACTGATAATATCTATTTATATTCTATGCCTTTAATAAATGCTCTATGAATTCAGATAACTTAATACCTCTCTTAATTAATGAAAGTCACATATACATCACCTTTATAGTGAATTTATCCTCAAAGTACAATTTTTTTAGCCATTTTTATTTACAAAGTGCTGATAATACTTTACGAATTCACTTCTCACTTATTTATTTGGACAACAATTAGTTCATCACCACTTCCACTTTTACGTAGTAAGAATGCAAGTCTATCAAATACCAGCTCATTAGTAATGGCTCTGAAACTAATACACTTATAATGTGCTATAAGATTTACTCATAATCATCCATTACAACACACTGTTCCAAATAATTTACCAGTACTACAAACTTACTTATCTTATCACATTCCATAACATGTAGACATAACAATGTTTTGATGTCAACTTAATATAGCAACAAATTCTAATTTAAATGTTAAACAAGATCTTTATCTATTGATTTAATCATTTCCACCATCTCCATAAAAACTCTCATTGTTAGATCTACAGGAAATCATATAATTAATTAGAGATATGGTACACCAACTTTACCCGAACCAGTAGCCAATACTTGCTGCTTCATGTTCATCTTTGTTACTATTTTGGGTAATTTTACCCATGCCACGTGGGCCAACCATATTGTGACACGTGTCATATCCCAATTAGTCTAGATCGGACCGATCTCCATTTGACACGTGTCACTCCCAGAATTTGGGAGAAAAGGGCGGCCTTCAAGGGCCCAAATCCCAAGAACGCCTGTAGGGAATATTTCAAGCATTACCCCAAAATTGAACCCCACTGTGATCATACACTTAAGCATGGTGGCGTCCAAAGGGAAGGAAGCTAGAGCAAAAGAGCCGCCAACAAGTTTTAGGAACTTGTAAACCGTTCACAAGGTGAAGATTACACCCCTTAACGATCCATGAGACTGTCAACTCCAAAAGGTCTTGAACCAAATAGGGTTTGGGGATGAAGGTACAAATCCAACCTAAGAGAGATTGAACCTGCCCTAATAATAGGCCTCTACTTCATTCTACTCGTATTCATGTGCGCTTTCTGACTAACATGCAATCAATAGGTTAACCCTAAACCTGTTTATCTATGTTGGTTGAATTTAATGCACAGACAAAACTATTATTGGTGATCACTTGAATTATAATCATATTAACCCTAAACAAGATTATTAATTATCTTATTAAGCGTGATTACAAGTAAAAATTCCCTTTAGGCATGCATAAAAGGCGTGATCAAGCAATAACAATGAATATAACATCAAGCAACATGATAATCATCATAATAATCATAATTATAATAATCATAATTGAAATAATCATAATCATATCAACGCTAAAGCATAATAATAGCAAGATCCTAGGCATGATACTAACAAGATTAATAACAAACCCTAGCATGTCACTAAGCAATAAAAATCAAAGCTTTAGCCCTAGCATGATACTAACATGATATTGATATGATATTAGAAAGCATAGGAAGCACCCTAAACATGATACTAGAAAGCAATAATAACATCCTAACATGATGCTAGGAATTAATAAATAATAAACATGCTTTCTACAAGAATAGAGCAATAAGATTACATACCTTGATGCCTCGTACCTCTTTCTAATAACAAAATACACGCGTTAGTAACTTCAAGGAAAATAATAAATCAAACAATTAAATCAAATAATTGAAAGAAAGATTTGGGACCAAACCCTCAGAAATTATAACCTTTCACGTCTAGGGCGAAGGCAACTTCGAACTTGGCTAGGTGTTTCTAGATCTCGTGTATGCGGAATTTTGTTTGTGAAAAGCTAGAGAATAAATGATTGATTGTAGATGATTGATGATTGTGAATTGATTGTAGAGAATTGATAATTGATAATTGTGGATTCTTGCTGAATAAAAACGGAGGTTCAGGACCCTATTTATAAGAAAACAATCTGGAAATAGGTAGAATTTGATAAGGAATAAAACTCCACGTTATCGCTGCAAAACCGACTTTGTCGCTTGGCGACAAGCTCTGTCGCGTGGCGACAAGGCTTGTCGCGTAGCGACAGGCCTGTCGTTTGGCGACATCCTGGATTCCTACGCGCTTTCAAACACGGAGTCCACTTATCAATCAAAATTGACTTGTAAAGTCCGTATGAAAATTGAAATCGTATTTTTCATAAAATAATATTTTATTCCAAATAAAACTTATCAAAATATAATTATTAATTCTAATTTTATTAGGACTTAAAAGAACCTTCTAGAGAATTCTAGAAGACTATAATTAATTCTAATAACTTTAGGAATAATAATTAACATTGGGCCCTCCCCCAGATCATCGGGCCGCATGTAAAGATCAAACTGGGCCCAGTTTAGTATTTTGGCCATAACTTCCTCATTATTCATCGGAATTGGGCTTATAATATATTGTTGGAAAGCTCTTTGCAAGCCCCATCCAACTACACTATTATTGGACCCTTGTCGTGGACCAAACTAAACTGGATTGGCTGTTTTCATAAAATAGAGTTGTTTTTCGAAAACAGAAAGAGAGAATTTTTAATAAAAACCAACCGTAACACCGGATCTTTCACACTTTCACCTTGTTCGATTATCAATGACATGAAAGGTATTCATCATTTGGTTTGGTTTTGGGGAGACACATTTGGGTGTCTACAACGCCGCAATTCGGCGTAGCCCAGCAGGATTAGGTCAGAATGACCTAATCAGGGGCACAGTTCCCGATGACCCTATAAATAGGGAGATTTCCTCCATTTTGGGGGCACCTACAATTTAATACACCTACCCTACATTCTCTTACAGTAGAGAAACACCTAATATCGGAATTCGAGAAGATCTCACCAAAATTTCCGCACCTTTTTCCTATTCTCTTTCAAGTACTAACTTGATCGTCGGAGGCGGAGCTCCAACCACCCGGAGTCTCCGTTGTTTTGCAGGTACAGGCCACATTCACTAGTCTTCGAGCCGTAACTCTCCCGAGGGACAAAAACACCCAAAACATTTGGTGCCGTCTGTGGGGAGAGTACCTCAAAGATGGTTCAAGAGTCTATACCGCATTCTGACACCAATAGTCATCAGCCGGAGGTCTATACAGACCAGGAGGATGATGACCTTCAGGTTGAACATATGTGGCCAAGGATGGGTCACTCATTACCAGGCGCCTTCGTCCCAGAGATAACCTGGAACGAGATGAAAGCCAGGCGGGTACAAGCAGGCCTCCTGGGCAGCCGGAAGAGGAAACCTAGATGGCGAGCGGATCCGCCCCAGTCACCAGGGACGAACTCATGAAATTCATGACTAGTTTCAAGGGTGAAATCAAGGATCTGATCAGTAAAAGCAAGGCTGGCCCAAGCAAGGGTCAGACGGCAAAGAAGACTTCTCAGGCTGAGAGGAGGAAGCCAGTCAGGGAAGGCAACCAACTCCACATCCAAAGGAGAAGGCAGCCGCAACACTTAACTGGTCCAACATCCTTCTGCCCCAGAAGGGTCAGAGTAGACCCCGCTGGCAGGATCAACCGGGGGGTAACAAAAAATCTAGTTCTGACGCTCGAGAAACCATTGAGCGCAGGAGAAGTCAGCAGCTGTCTGAGTCAGCCTCTACTTCGAGCTTTCTAGACAGCTTCAAAAATACATCTGCAAGGAATACTCAATCCTTGCATGAGAGCTATACAGGCGGTAATACCGTCCATTCGGGCCCTCAGATGATTGGAAATGCACCGTACGTACCCCCTATGGTCTACGGTCCGTATTCTCCGCATTTCATGCAGTCGACCCTCTTTGGGGGTCAGGCGGCATACAATGTCCAACCCCTGGTGTAGACACCTACTTTTGGCCTCCTGTTCCGACAGGAAGTGCAATGATGATAAATGAAACCATCTTCGTGTTAGATCGAAGTGAAGAATGCTTATGGATAACTGGTTAAACCACAAAACACAAAAGACTAGCCCGAACCAAGAAAAAAAGCCAAATAAAGTCCAATTAATTAAATCCGATCATAATTAGGCTTAAGCTCGTACTTAAAACCCAAATAATGACGGATTTAGAAGCGCCTAGGTCAAAATAAGAGTTGCCGCAGAAAATAACACGTGCATCTGACGTGAGAAAATTAGGTCGTTGGACTAATCCTCCTAAGCCAAACAAAATTTATAAACACTCAACAAACCTAAATACAAGTATAGAGGTAAGTCAAGGGTCGAACCCAAAGGAACGGTAATGTCTAAGTGCTTCCAATTATGTGCCTAAGCTAGGTCGAAGACGAAGGGTAAAAAAGGACACCTACAACTACTAAGACAAAGAAATCAAACAAATAAAATGCTAGGGATTAGGATTCACTTATATTAGCAATGAACAATGCAAATTGGTTTAGGAAGTTGACTAAGTCAAGCAATGTGAGGGAAGATCAATTATGCAACCAAAAGAGCATATCAAGCTATTCTCCTAGAGGTCTAACTAGCGTCAACTACGATAAACTCTAGCTAGGAAACATCACAAGACACCTCAATCGTGTAAATGCAAGCCACAAATCAATGGTCCGTATCAATGTGAACTTACAATGCAATCTAGTGTGAATAACTAGGGTGATCAAGCCTAAATCAAACACACACATGCACATAATCAATTAACCAATTTAATCACATCATCAACTCCATCAAAATCCCCAATCTACATCAATCCATTACATAATACAAGCTTCACCAAATCCCTAACCAAACAACTACTCTAGAAACATCATCAATTCAACAAACAACTAAAGTAATCAACAATCAAGAATCAACAATCAAAGAAGAACAATTACTCTAATCAATCATCAATCATCAAATCATCAAAATCCAATCAAAAACAAAACAATAAATGAGATAGAGTTTAGAAATGCTCATTGATAATAGAGTAGATCTCCAATACAATTGTCACCATTGGATCTTCAATCTCTCAATCACCATTGAAATTCTTCACTTTCTCTCTCTAAAATCTACTCCTAAAACTAACCCCTAAATCTAGAGAGAGAAGCTCTCAACTAAGCTAAAAATATGATCTAATTCTATTATCAAACTCTCTACAAAAATTGGGTTCAAATAGGTATAAGAAGAGAGAGAAAATTGTCGAAATCCGATCGGAAAAGACCCACGTTGGTGCGGCCACACAACAGGGGATGTGCGCCCGCACCACCATGATGTGCGGCCGCACATCCATCGTGTGCGCCCGCACATTCTGCGCGTGCGGCCGCACGCAGCTGGGTTTCTTCGAATCTTCAACTCTTCAAGCTCAAAGGGTGCACACATGATTTATGATGGTGATGGAGGACAAGGTAGGCAGTAGCTAAGGCTTAATATTGAGGGCACACACTTCCTTTGGAGGGAGCACAAGAGAAAAGCCAAGACTTGGAACTTCCACTTCTTTGCATCTTGAGCTTCCCAAACTCCATGAACTTGATCCTAAAGCTTCTTCCACCATAGTGGATCACCAAAATCACGACCCGAACCTCGTCCAATACCTACAACCACGAAAATAGAAAGCAAATAAAGAAGAAAAGGCTAGAAAACCAACGAAATGCACAAAAGCTACAAAATAAGAGAAGAAAGGTAAAACTAAGCAACAAAGCATAAAACTAAGCACTTATTAAGCAAGAAAGCAATGAAAAGAGGATAAAAAGGACCTAAATGCTCATCAAATGTGTGCCATTTATGACACACATCAAATACCCCCAAGCTTACCTTTTGCTCGTCCTCGAGCAAAACAAAACCAAGGGAGTGAAAATGACGAGCTTATTAAAACAAACTAGAGAAGAGACGAGATGAGAATATACACTAACTCACTGTCGTAGGAATCACGGTTGTTTTTAGCTACAACAAGCCCTTTAAACCCCAAAGTCGCCTATGAGGACGAGTGAGGTCTCGTAAGGGTATCCTAAGAGTTTGACCCATAACTCTCATAATAATACAAACAAGGCAAAGCATGAAAAAGAAAACAAAATACAAGAAAAGCAAACAAATGTTCATGAAAGGACTTTTGCAAATGTACAAGCATAAGTGGATGCAAATCTTTCTAAACAAGTAAGGGAGTGCACGTTCCAAGATACCCAAGGTTGATTGAAACATAAATATGCTAAGCATAGGAACTAGCTTTCACAATCCACTTTCATCCCAAACGATCTTACCGCGTTCTTCCTAATAGCTTCAAATCGACCTCAAGTGAGCATCCCAATGATTCCACGAAGGAACCGGAAAAAAGAGAACTTTTAGGCTACTCGACATCTTGACTTTTGCATCCCCTCTCCCTATTCCTAAAACTCACATTCCTCTCCACCGATGAATGACTAAACCATCTAGGTCAAAAGGTCTTTCCCCAAGGTTGTAACGTAAGGCAATAAGGGTGAAGGTAGGCTAAAAATTTGAAATTTGGTGGTTTTCCTAAAAGTGAAGCAAAGAGGGCGCCTTTCTTTAGAAACACAATCAAGTAATCACCAATCCAAACAAAAATACTCACACCCCCAAGCTTATTCAAAGCTATAAACCACAAACATATACACAAAAAAGCGTGAGAACGCTTCCCCCCAAGCTTAAATGGAGCATTGTCCTCAATGCTCAAAAAGGGAGAAAACTCACATCAAAATATTTTTTGAATTTTTCATTTTTCACTTTTTTTCTTCTTTTTTTTCAATAATGCTTTGTCCTTACCTCTTTTTACTTTGGACGGCTTTTTCGATTTTGCACTTATTTGTCCATGCCTTTTATAATGTAGGACGGCTTTTACTCATACTCATTTGCCATTATTCACAAAGAAATCATAACACAATCATGCTTTCATAAGAACCAAACATTCCAACTTCTCCTCCACAAACTCCATCAAGAATGATCAATTGCTTCACAAAAACCAAGAAAAGAAAGAGAATGAAACAAAAGGCCAAAGATCTAAAGATGTGGCTTGAAAAGAAGGTATAAGGCTCAAATGGTTGCAAGGAGGCAAATGTAAACCCAAAAATAACAAAAATAAAACAAACTATCCTAAAAATGAAAAATACCACCCCGAAAAAGGTGCCTTTGTCCTCCCTAAATGGTTCGGTCTCGGTTTCAAGATCTATGAGTCAAGCTTCAAGATTAGGATTGCAAGAAGTCAAGGATCCATGCCGCTCATACAAATATAGGTAGAAGGCTTGAAAAACATAGAACTCACATGGTTGTAGCAAAAACTCACTATTGGTGTCAAATCGACTATAGGAAGCAACTACCAAACGGGCCACAAACAAGTAGAATCCGGCTTCATGTTCCCACTAGTTCTAACCAACTACCTTAGCATGCTTTATCCTAGAATCAACTAAGCGTACTCTCAAACCGTGCACACCGTTACCATTTAGGAAGAAAAGCATTCAATTATACAAGTCCAAATGTTATTATGTCCAAAGCAAGAACAAAACAAAACACATTGCAAATTTGCCTTGATAGAAACAAAAATCTTTTTGGAGTTTTTCAAAATATAAGAAACATGGAAAAGCATATACAAAGGTGCATAACACATGAGGATCAACATCCCACCAAACATGATAGAATACCCTCCCCCAAGCTTGAATGAGACAATACACTCAAACATAAATCATATATAATCCATTGGAGGGGAAAACAAGGAGATTAATCCAACAAACCAACATATGTCCAACATGGCATCATCCACTAGAGAAAGAGCAAGGAAAGATATTACCGGATATTAGGTGGGTGTAAATACCCGCAAATGACCCAATTTAAACCTTTCAAAGCTAATTTCTCAAGAATTAAACCTTGTCTCCATATGCTCGCAAAGATAGGAGTCAACCTTCCTTGATTCTTGATCCAAATCGAATCACCAAAGTATATCAAGTTATGTACCTAGCAAAAGGCACACAAACATTTCCATGAGAGAAAAATCTATTCTAAAAATAAAAGGAAAAATCTAATCTAAAACACGGGTTACTTCCCGAGAAAGGCTTGCTTAAGGTCCAAGCTTGACCGCTCTAGTAAAATAATAATTCAACGCACGCAAGAGCTTGTCAAATGCACTACTACACATTTCATAAGAAAGTAAGTGTGCACATGACAAAAATAAGGCATGCAACAAGCAAAGTGCACACCTATGAGGTTGAGAGGAAGTATGCCAAGAAGAAGAAGGAGAGAAGGGAAAAACAAGAATATAAGAAAAAGGAAGAGAAATTAAAGAAAAAGAAGAAGGCATACTCTTCCCAACAAAATATTTTTGGTTGGAAATCCCACCATCATCCTCAAAAGTCATCAAATGAGGCACTTGGGGGACTAAAGGCTTTTCAAGAGGTGGGAACATGAGAAAAGAAGGTAATGACATGGGATAGGAGGGAACAAGATCAAGCTTTTTTGAAAATGAGGTGTAAGGTGAAGGAATAGGAATTGGTTGCTCACTTACACCACTATCCATTGAAACACAAGCTCTCTCATCCAATGAACTCACATCCAAAGGGCTCTCCTCCAATTCATCATCATTCAAATCAAGCTCATTCTTAATCACATCCTCCTCACAAACTTCACATCCTAAGAGAGCTTTCAAAAGCTTTAAATCATGATCAAGGTTCAAAGGAAGCTCATCAAAGGATTGAGGGTCAAACTTGGGAGGTAGCTCAAAATAATCATGAGAAGTACAATCTCCCTCTAAAAAGGCCTCATCTATCTCAATGGTGGAAAATGTAGAAGAGAAAGGGTCATCAAAGGTGAAAGAGGAGGGCAATGGTTGAAAATTTGAGATAGGAGTTGGAGATTTAACCTCACCAAACACTTCACTCTCATCTTCACAATCATCTAAAGTAGGTTCTACCTCCTCAACCTTATCACATGGAACCTCTTCTTCGTCAAAATCATCTAAGCTCAAGGCCTCACCCTCAATGAAACCATGGTCATCATGCAAAGGAGATGGGGTGGAAGAAGGTTGGTCTTCAAAATTGAGGAATGGGGGGATGAAATTGCAATCAAGGGAGGTGGGTGGGGAAATGGACTCTTCAATTGGTTTTTCATCACTCAAAACCTCTTGGTTCTCATCACCCTCAAACATCCAATCTCCCATGGAGACTACTTCATCCTTCTCATCCTCACTCTCTCTCCTCACAACTTCTCCACGCTTCAAAAATTGCAATGTCCCATCCTTCTTAACTTGAATTAATGTTTCCTCAAAATTAAGAGAAGTCAACCATTTTAGTTTCTCTTCAACTCCATGTAAAGGGTTAATGGAACAAAATTCAAGTTGGGAAGGAGGTTCAAAATGCAAACTCTCTTTTGGAACATCCATCTCTACACCCTTTTCCTCACTCATAGGCTCTCTAATGTCCTCCTCACACACCTTAGGCCTCTCAAAACAATCATCATCATCTTTCTCCACATCTACCAAAGTAGTAGAAACTTCATTTACATTCAATATTGATGACAATTGATTCTCCATCTCCTCATTCCTTCTAGAAACAACCTCATTGCTCTCTTCCAACTTTTTCAACAATTCCATTTGGCTTCTTAAAATCTCCAAATGTCTCATCTCTTTTGGTTCCAAATTAGAATTCATCTCCAATTTTCTCAAAGAACCACCAATTTGATTATAAGAAGACTCAATGTTAGGCTCCAAGGTTTTCAAAGGTGAAGAGAGTTGAGGAGCATAATGAGGAAAAGAATTATGAGCAAGCATGTGATGAGGATCAACACTAGAGATATGAGTGGCATCATTAACATGGGGGATGGGGGCACAAGAAGGCATGCAAGATTCATTATTCATGGAACATGGACCATAACAATCATCAATAGAAGCATTTGAACAACCATGACCACGATTATAACTATCTCTAGCAAACCATACATAAAAATCCCAAGCATTATCAATTGACAATGCCCGAAATCTACCATTAAACATGCTTTCAACAACGTCTCATTATGATAACAAATCTCACAAGCCTTCCAAAGATCATAACCATGGTAACTAATGAAGTTCTCTAATCTATTAAAGTACACCCAAAATGGCTCATTCTCAAATTGAGGAAATGAGGTATTTTCCATTTTTATACAAAACAAGCAAAAATCAAATAAAAGAAAAGTATACACAAAGACCTAGACTCAAGCAATCAAAAACACTCAAACATAGACACCGTTCCCCGGCAACGGCGCCATTTTGACGTGAGAAAATTAGGTCGTTGGACTAATCCTCCTAAGCCAAACAAAATTTATAAACACTCAACAAACCTAAATACAAGTATAGAGGTAAGTCAAGGGTCGAACCCAAAGGAACGGTAATGTCTAAGTGCTTCCAATTATGTGCCTAAGCTAGGTCGAAGACGAAGGGTAAAAAAGGACACCTACAACTACTAAGACAAAGAAATCAAACAAATAAAATGCTAGGGATTAGGATTCACTTATATTAGCAATGAACAATGCAAATTGGTTTAGGAAGTTGACTAAGTCAAGCAATGTGAGGGAAGATCAATTATGCAACCAAAAGAGCATATCAAGCTATTCTCCTAGAGGTCTAACTAGCGTCAACTACGATAAACTCTAGCTAGGAAACATCACAAGACACCTCAATCGTGTAAATGCAAGCCACAAATCAATGGTCCGTATCAATGTGAACTTACAATGCAATCTAGTGTGAATAACTAGGGTGATCAAGCCTAAATCAAACACACACATGCACATAATCAATTAACCAATTTAATCACATCATCAACTCCATCAAAATCCCCAATCTACATCAATCCATTACATAATACAAGCTTCACCAAATCCCTAACCAAACAACTACTCTAGAAACATCATCAATTCAACAAACAACTAAAGTAATCAACAATCAAGAATCAACAATCAAAGAAGAACAATTACTCTAATCAAACATCAATCATCAAATCATCAAAATCCAATCAAAATCAACAATCTAAACATGAATACTAAACAAAACAATAAATGAAATAGAGTTTAGAAATGCTCATTGATAATAGAGTAGATCTCCAATACAATTGTCACCATTGGATCTTCAATCTCTCAATCACCATTGAAATTCTTCACTTTCTCTCTCTAAAATCTACTCCTAAAACTAACCCCTAAATCTAGAGAGAGAAGCTCTCAACTAAGCTAAAAATATGATCTAATTCTATTATCAAACTCTCTACAAAAATTGGGTTCAAATAGGTATAAGAAGAGAGAGAAAATTGTCGAAATCCGATCGGAAAAGACCCACGTTGGTGCGGCCACACAACAGGGGATGTGCGCCCGCACCACCATGATGTGCGGCCGCACATCCATCGTGTGCGCCCGCACATTCTGCGCGTGCGGCCGCACGCAGCTGGGTTTCTTCGAATCTTCAACTCTTCAAGCTCAAAGGGTGCACACATGATTTATGATGGTGATGGAGGACAAGGTAGGCAGTAGCTAAGGCTTAATATTGAGGGCACACACTTCCTTTGGAGGGAGCACAAGAGAAAAGCCAAGACTTGGAACTTCCACTTCTTTGCATCTTGAGCTTCCCAAACTCCATGAACTTGATCCTAAAGCTTCTTCCACCATAGTGGATCACCAAAATCACGACCCGAACCTCGTCCAATACCTACAACCACGAAAATAGAAAGCAAATAAAGAAGAAAAGGCTAGAAAACCAACGAAATGCACAAAAGCTACAAAATAAGAGAAGAAAGGTAAAACTAAGCAACAAAGCATAAAACTAAGCACTTATTAAGCAAGAAAGCAATGAAAAGAGGATAAAAAGGACCTAAATGCTCATCAAATGTGTGCCATTTATGACACACATCAGCATCTCAAGGAGTCGCGCTGGGTTGGTGTGCGTAACTAATTTAGTTACGCGTGACACTCAGCGTAACTTCCAGAGTTGCGCTCGTGAAAGATTCGGAATTTCAGAAAATTTAAAAATCGAATCTTGCCATAAAGCCGCGCGCAAGACAATTAGTTGCGCTGCCTATAGCAGCGCAGCTTAACCACTTGCGTTGGGTGGTCGCGCGCAACTAATCCAGTTGCGCGCGATACCTGCTGCGGCAGAATGTTCAAAACCCTAAACCTACTCATTCCCTATAAATAGAGGCTTAATCCGAGGCTTAAACAGACAGAAATTAACCTTAAACTCTGGTGAAAAACTTGTGAACTTGTGCTACCTAACCCCTCTTGTCCTAAACAGTCACCCCTTTGATATTTTGTTACTACGGTGGAGGTTCCTCAACAAGAAGGAGTCCATAAGTGTTCTAAACGGAGATCTAGCAAAGAGAAGTGGCAAATTCCCAAGCACTTAGATAAATCATTTTTATTTTCTTGTTTAAAAGAACTTTAATTAATTAATTAGTGTTGCTTGATCACTTTAAAAGGTTTAATTAATCAATTCCACATAGTATCTTGCGTTAAATAAGATTAGAATTGAATAATTAATTGTTGGTTGATCACTTAAGCCAAGGCGAATATTGTTTATTTCTTGTCATATTCATGACTTTGATTAAATAAAGAATAACGACGTTGCAATGTAATTCCTACATGAATTAATATGTGTAAATAAAATCAACTAACTTAGTTTCAGGTATCGCGTTGCATATATTTTTTGGTGATGAAATTGTAAAAAAGGAAGAGCTAGTAGAGGCCGTACTAGGGCTAGAATAGCGATTCTCCTCTAAAGGGAACGTTATTTTAGTACCCTCGCTCCCGAACTCATTTATAGTTTATGTAGACCAATTTGGGCATGGGTAAACTTACGATTCGTGCTAATTATTCCATGAACTCCACATGGAAGAAAGGCATGAACGAGGTTTATGAGTTTTCCCAAAACTCATTGGCGACTCCTACTTATTTCTTATAAAAAAGCGTAATGACAGAATCAATTCTAATTTAAGGTCCCCCAAATAGTCAGGAATTCAAATCCTACTATACCTTAACAAGTGTAAAGTCCTAAGCTTTTATATGGCCATTGGCATCTAAGGAAGGACCCCCTTATGATGGGATCACCCTCCTTACAGTGGCAACTCTACTGGGGACTTAGAGGTTACAAGATTAGTTCTTAGTTATGGTCCAAGGTTTCCAACACTAGGTTACCTATGGGTTGTAACGGGAATTAACTTGGATAATCTATAGTTAGAGAGCGAGACTTGAACGCATAATATCTTCCTTTTGCACAAAAGTAAATACCAAACAAGCAACATTGCATCACGCATAAGCATAGCACACTTTAACCACTGGGGATTGCCTCATCGATTAGGGGCTGCCAACATTAGGCTTCTATCCCGAAATCAATAACAATCATCCCACCCATATCGCCAACAAAATGTTGGGAAGGCTATGTCATGGGTCAACACGTTAAGTGATTGATTCGTACATCGTCTCTTAAGATATGGTACCCTTGGACGCCCAAGCCTTGACCTTAGAATGACATTGTATGCTTTGACGATTCCTTTTATGTGCTTATGTGACTACATGAATATTTGCTTCATGTCTAATCTAACTAATTCCAACTTGTTACCTAGAAATATAATTAAAAAAAAATTTCGCAAAAATTGTGGTTCGACAAAAAACAAAAAAAAAAAAAAAAAAAAAAGAAAAAAGAAGTTCTTCTTATCGTTCTTTTTGCGTTTTCGCAAAAAAAAAAATAAACTAAAAAAAATAATATGTCTAACCTACCAAGTGGCATGCGCAATTGTCAAAGTTACGCGCGCCCTCCAAGCGCAAGTTCAGAAGTTGCGTGCGGCACTTCCGTGCAACTCTGTGTCATGCACGCGCCAACTGTTCAACGTTGACTTTGACTCATTACGAGCAATATCATACGGAGAAAAACGATATTACCGCTTCAAGGTTAATCGTTAAGTAGGTGCTAAAAGTATCTCTTTGGCTAACAACGTTGTCTAACTTAATTACCTTTACTTTGATTGTCGTTTTCGTTTTTTCAAAAAAAAAAATAAATCGAAAAAAAAATGTTTTTTTATTGTTCTTTTTGCGTTTCGCACAAAAAAAAAAATCGAAAAAATGTTTTTTTATCATTCTTTTTGCGTTTTCGCAAAAAAAAAAAAAAAGAAAAAAACACATGTGGATACACTTTCCACCTTAGCGCAAGACGGAAAATTGCGCGCGATACTATTTTTGATTATAATGATTCGTTTACGCACTTTATAATCGAACTAATGACATTAATTCTTATGAGGTTCGTCATTAGAAGTTCGCATCCCTTAATAGGACGTCATCAATATGTTTATTCTTAAATGTGCCTATTTCGTGTTCATCATGTTTTAGTTGTAATTGATCAACCTTGATTTAAAAGTATAATTTATTTACATATTCTATGGTTTAAAAAGAAAATCCCGAGAACCTTACTTGGGATGTTTGCTTCACACAAAAAAAAAAAAAAAAAAAAAAAAAAGAGAGAGAGTGAGAAATAAAACGAAAAAATTGTTCTTTTAAAAAAAAAAAAAAGAGTATGATACAAAATTTTTTTTTATTATAATTCTCAAAAAAAAAAAAAAAAAAAGAGAAGATAATGAATGATAAAACCGAGAAAATGATTTAATTATTTCTTGGATTTTACGTTCAGAGGCCATCATTCTTTTTAAGCAAATAGTAAAATATTATCCTTTAAAGATGAGCAATATGAGAATCATAATTGAAAAAAAAATGATATAGATCTCTATTGCAATCTAAGTGATCAACAAATACCATAGTATATTTGATCATTTTAAGGAGTATGTTCGGGTTGATTAATATTCCTAAATTTTGACGAGCACTTTCAATCCAACTTTCTTGTCTTTTTCTTCTACCATTTTCAAAAGCAATTCATTTAAAGTAAAATCCTTAGATGATTACCTTGTTGAAATCAACACAAATCATGACATTCCATTAATGATCGTTCGTGAACTTTTTGACATTCTTCATCAACAAACTTGCTTAAAGTGAATTCGTATTACAAGGATTAAAAAAAAAAAGAAATAAAACAATCATTTTGACTTTGGTTCATTGTTTGAATGCTTGGCAGAAAAGGTTTAAGTGAACGCGCTAAATTTCTCGTGATACACATTACTAGATCATCTTCCACATTCGCATACTAGTCCAATCATGGGTGACAAAGCAGCATTGGAGAAACTTAGAGAGGAACTCCAAAACCTAAAGGCCCTACGAGAAGAAGAAGCCCAAATGAAGGCTCATAAAAAAGTAGAAAAGGCTAAAATAAAAGCAGAAAAAGAAAAAGAAAACATTCTGCAAGAAAAAGCAAGAGCCCAAAGAGTAGAGGCCTTGGAGAAACTTGTCCTTCGAGCTAGCTCAGGGAATAAGTACTTCAATTATGAGCTTGCACCACAACCTAGTGGCAAGACTCTCCCAGAAAAATTCTTTACTACGGATTCGCCAACCTTTAAGGTTATAGACAATCCTAGGACTCACTTAATGAGCTTTATTGGAATTATGGCGTTGAAAGGGGTTGAGCCAAGCCTATATGCATGTACTTTTCCTCTTTCATTGGACCCAACTGCTAGATCATGGTTTTATAACCTCGATGCAAAACAAACTTCCACTTGGAGTGACATTGTAAAAGCGTTTTTAACCCAATATGGAGATAACATTAACCTCACAACTACCTTGTGCGATCTCGAATTGCTTAAGCAAGGGGAAGAAGAAGGCTTCATTGACTTCTTTTCCAGGTGGCGATCAAAGGTTGCTCTTATTCCACAAAGACCTCCGGATCATGAACTTGTCCCAAAGTTCATAGACAATATGTCTCCACCATACAAGTGCCATTTACAATACCTTGGTTTAGACACATTCCGAAAAGTCTATACTGTGGGAATATTAATTGAAAGGGACTTGATAAATGAAACCATGAATCACATAGATGGACTTGATTTTTAGAGAGGATTTCACCTACGTTGGAAACGGACAAAGCTCGAAGACGCAATCTCAAGAAGTTGTCAACAATTCAAGATGTAGCACCCTAGGTCTTGTTTTGTTTCTTTCCTTTGTTTTTTTTATGATAGACTAAGAGATTCATGCTGTCGAATCTACTTATTTTGTACTCTCATTAATTAATGAATAAAATATATATATTCAAGTATGTCTATCTTGTTCTCTTTTCAATCTCTTTATTGTTATTGACTTGAATTAAATAAAACGTATACATACAAACAAGCAATATCAAAAGGCATACATACTCAACACTTTAAGAATCTTGATGAGCTTTGGCTTACAAGATGTATTAAATGAAAAGAGGCCTATCTTAGGCCCACAAAGAAAGGATATGATGATTTCACCAACACAGGAGGCAACTTGAAACTCCACAAATATAATCCCATGTTCTTAACCTTAGAGAAAATCCAGGTTTTTGGCAGCCCTTTTGAGCCTCATCAATTGAGCCTTAGTTATTCAACCTACATTATTTCATACCTTGGGATGGGAATGGTGCAAAGATACAAATAGGAAATTGGGGGAACGAAGCATAAAAGGGGGACACAAAGTTAGTCTAAACCCAAAAGGAAAGATCAAAAAATTGTTCCAAACCCAAAACAAAACTTGTCAAAAAAAAAGAGAGAAAAAAAAAACAAAAACAAAAGAGAGATGACAAGGAAAAGGCACCTAATGTAGGAAGTTACCACACAAAGCAGAAAGGTTTAAATTTGAGAAGCACCAAAAGTAAGGGATTTTGGGAGTATACTTGGGCCTGTCCATTGTTCATAACCCTAAGCCTAGCCACGTTACGACTTTGGAAAGGCCCTCCTAGAGGTAGACTGTTGTTTCAATGAATACTACAAGAAGGAGGGGTTGAATTGTAGTATGAGAGTTTAGCCAAACTTTTCACGGAATTAAAACTAAGTAAGCTAAAGGAACAGAAAGATAAACTGAAGGAACTAAAAGATGCAAGAGAGATTTTTACGTGGAAAACTCCTTGGCCCTAACAAGGAGAAAAACCACGACCACTTGGGATTTTGGGAAAAGAATCTTCACTAGAATAGGGCAAATTGTCCCATTACAAACTAAAGACTCAAACTTCAAGTTCCTCAACGAACTTGAAACCCCGAGGAACAAGTCACCCAACTTGTTACTCTTCTCTTCTCTTTCTCTTCTCTATCTCTCTTCTCTTTCTCTTCTCTCTTTCTCTTCTCTTTCTCTTCTCTTTCTCTTTTCTTTCTCTTCTCTTTCTCACTTCTCTTTCTCACATACATAAATTCACTCAAACTTCCCCATTCCCCAAATTACAACTCGAAAAATAAATAACTCTAGTATAAGAACATAAGAACACTCTATATCACTTGTGTGGAATTGACACTTAACTCGAATTAAAGCTTGAAAACTTATGTGAGTAAAGGTGGTTTTTCCAACTGATTTCAAAGACTATTTATAGATTAAATTCGTTTAGGAAAAACTTCTTTGTGCAGCAAATCCACTACGCCACTACTCCAACCCACTAAGAAGATCATGTTCCTAAAATTAAGGAAACATGAACTCCTCAATGTGCAAGACCCTGACTTGAAGAAGATCATGGAGGAGTAGGCCGCAAGTTTTTAGAAAATGTGGAAGATTTCATTTGCAAAAGATATTTTCAAAAATCAGAATAAATAAAATCTTTTTGTTAGGAAAAAGATAACCGTTAGAAGATAACAGTTTTCCTAAAAACTAGCATGCACAATTTTATCAACTTAGACCAATTCCACATAGCTTTTTCGAGTGTAACTAATTTCTCATACTTACATAAATCCTAAAATATAAAAATATATTTAGTCTTCATGTCTTTGGATGAAGCTTCTACTCCGATGCTTCCTGTTCCTTGGGAGGAACTTCTCTTCTCTGGTGAAGCTTCTGCTCTGAAGCTTCTGTTCCCTGAGGGGAACCTTCTCTTCTCAAGTCTTCATTTCTGAAGCACCAGTTCCTGCAAAGGAACTCTTCTTTTTGGATAGCTTTGCTTCAGGCCTTCTTGTTCCTTATAGTATCTTTACAAGACACTTAATTCTCCTGGTCTTTGCAACTGAGTACACACTTAAACAATCAAGCACTTATTAGTTTGTAAGAAAGTGAGGTTGTGTCATCATCAAAATCATTAAGTCCAACATAGACCATAACCATATACCAAAATTATCATTCCATGAAAATATGGCCAATCTTAGGCCTTTGCACATATGGACCTACTATTGAGTAGTTATGCCCATATATAAAATTCATGAAGTGTTGAGTTATGATTACAAGATCATATAAAAAAAAATTCAAATGATTTGGATGATTTGATAGCCATTGGCTTGATTACATCATGTTAGTAAAGCAATTGAATCAAACTAAATTCGATGTTTTCCATATCTTTTGCCAAAGGAAAATGAGATGATTATCACTTTAAAAAAAAAACAAAAAAACAAAAAAACAATCATCTTATTTTCTTTTAATAATAGGGCTATTTATTACCAAGCTAATTCAAGTTCTATATACATTGCCTAGAAAGAAAAAGAGTTAACACAATAAATTGATTTGATATATCGACAGCCTTGACGTCAACTTTAGATGCCTTTTACAACTCTTGAGCATTGGTCTTCTCACTTATCATGAGCAACTAATATGTCCGCCTGCGTGGGATATCTCCATCTTCTCTAAGCGAGGAACATTGATTGAACATGATCGCTACATGAAAAAAATGATCGTTATCGCTATCACACGTATACCTCACTGCCAAGTCATCACGATGATTCAAATATTAAGTCAATAATCCTTGCTTTTCGAAAACATGTCTTATTTTCTTTCTTTATTCTTCTATGGGAAAGTTGGATTCCCCTTCCTTTCTATACAAATCCGTCATTTTTGTTCATTTCTTTTTTAGGGGGTAAGTCGGGATGATCCCTCCTATTTGGCAACTAAAATACTCGAAAATAGTATAATTTTTCCGCTCTTTGCCTCAAATTGGGGGCTTAAAAAAGCCAGGACATCCCCACTTCTCTCTATTTACAGATTTGAACACGCTATTTATGCTGCGAAATCAATGTCATGCAAAGCTTATTACGAACCATCTTAATAACTTTAAATGGCAAAGGGAAGAATACCACTTCCTATTATGTGACCAAGATAATTAATTATGTTACTTAATCAAAAAATTTATGATAAACATATGCAATATTCCGCAAATTGAAAATACAAATCTTGGGGCCTTAAATAAATATGAGAAACATCCCCTAGCATATGTATACATGAATTCCAAAAGCCACCTAAGTCTACACTTGGGGGCTTCAAATTAAAAATATAGGTCTCACCTTAACTTTCATTTTAAAATGAGATCATATTTTGGAAAGTGATTCGAATGATTTTATAAATTATTCTAACACTTCACTAAACCTAGGTTTGATAAACATTCATTTTCAAACTACGGTGCTTATTTAATTGAAAGAAATTCACTTTCAATTAGCAAAATATGACAATGATGACAAACAGAAAAACATAAACAAAATCAGATATACGAAAATTTGCTCACATTTTCATATCTTTGTTGAAATAAATTGCAAATTACAACTTATCTTCATCAATCTTGGACAAAAAAGTCACACTCAATTACGAGCTAGACTTTCTTTCCATTTTGGGTCCAGTTTTGAAAATAATATAATTATTGGACCCCTTTTCAAATTTTGAATTCTAGCTCAAAATAATATGTTTCTAGCAAAAAAAATAGTATTCAAAATTTCCTTTCTGAATTTTTGCTTCATTTTCTCAAATAAATAAATTTTCAGATTATCAATAACCGTTTGGATAATACATGTATATACATAAATATTTCCAAAAGGAATGAATTAAGATTCAACTTCTTCTTGACTCGAACTTATTCTCGCTTAGTTCCCCTGCGAATATTGGCTAAGGGATGGTAAAAAAAAAAAAAACCACCTACAAGACCAAAATCAAAGATTGATAAGAACAAAAAAAATATTTGATGCTATAAATCAACTTTGAGAATAAAATCACCGCAATGATCTTTACAACCGTTTAGACATCAGGTAAGATTACCAAACCTTAAACACAATTGTTTTGGTTTATAAACAAGCAAAGAACTAACTTGCTTTCTTGAACATGACTTTAATTAAAATGCGAAAGCCATGTCATTGTCCTAAATATCTCAAAACAAAAATAGGACATATACATAGGTCCATCTCAGTATCATATGAATGGCCTAAACAATAGCAAGTCATTAGAACTACCCCAAATTGGGGGCTCCAAGACTTGTGAAATAGCAAGAATGCGCATTACCCGACACATGGGGGCTCCAATATCCACAAGAAAAAAAATAAATGAGATATTCATGCCATTCGAGCTACTTTCGGGAATCGCCTAAACTACAAATGGTTTACGTGGATCTCGAGCCTTACAATTTTCAAATGCATCACAATGATTTAATGATCATTTTGTTCCTTTGAAAACTAAGTTTGCAACCGAACTTGGCCATTAAACAGGTTACATATTCGAGCCATTTTCAAGTTCAACTTCAAAAACTAATCTTAGTGCATAGTTGTTGTTTCGATACTTCAATTTACTCTAAAGGTTAGAGAGTATGACTAGTATAGAGCAAAGAAACAAAATCATGATACATACTTGCTCATATGAAAGTTTAGTACTCAATCATTCATCATGAAAATTGTATCAAGACACTTTATTAACATAAGATAAACAATTTCATGAGTTAGAATGTAAACAAAAGACTCCTAAATTCTAAATTAAGGAGTCTTCATTTAAAATTATTCTCCATTGTTGCACACATTGGAATTTTGCAAGGAGGATAAAATCTCTTTCTCGAGCTTCAAGACAGTGACAAAATTTGAACTCAAAAAAGAAGAATTCAAAAGTAGCAAGAATAGACGAAAAATTTGAACAACATTTCATTTTTTTCCTCTCACTTGTTCTAATGAATGACCAATATTACTAGACTTAGCAAATTTCCTTTGTTAAAACTATGAATGGTCAAAAACGATTTAAACACACTAGTTTAATCGTTTCCAAGATCCTAGTTGTTATCATAATAAGAAGAAACACCGGATTTTTTTAGACCCATTTCAAGCAACATGAAAGGGTCTAATTATTGACAACAAGCAAATCATCGAAGTCACCCAACACTGGGGGCTACAACATTCGAAAATGTAAAATGGGGGCTTACGAACCCGAAATATAATCAAGTTACACTAGTTCGATGATCTCTTCAAGAATTTCCTAAACTAACTAATTTTGTGTAAATCTTGAAATCACAGTTTTATAAGTGAATAATAATAACCATCGGTTATTTTTATCATTGATAAAGCCAATTTTGCAACTTACGCATGAAAAAAAAATATGAGTCGTAAGAACAAATTCATGCTATTATAAAAGTTCAAAATTTCATAATTTTAATGCATAATTGTTGTTCTAAACACTTCAATTTACATTAAAATTAACAAGTATAGTCTATGTGAGAAAAAAAGAGAAATAAAGTTCAAGCAAAAAGTGAAAATTAGAATGAACAAAAAAAAAAAAAAAAAAAAACACACACACACACACATATATGCTTGACATGCTCATACAGGATCAATACTTTATCACTTCACATGAAATTTGTTGCAATATATTGCTTAAACATGTCACAACAACAAACAAACAAATTCATGACAACAAATCGAATCGAAAACCCCAACTTTTGTTAGGATTCTTCATTCGATTTCTCCATTTTATTAACCAAGATCAAAGTCTGGTAGAATAAAAGGAGAAAGATTTACTTTCCTTAGCTTCAAACGACAACCAAAAATGGAAAGAGATCAAAATTGGAGAAAGAGGAGAAGAAGAAAGTGAGCTGCAGATCGCGCTTCTCCAAATCTTTCACTAATTCACATGTTGCGCGCAACTCATTAAGTTGCGCGTGGCATCCCAGCGCAACCCAGTTTCTTGCCCGCGCTTGGCCAGCGAGACCTACTGAGTTGCGCGCGGACACTGATCACTTAAAAGAGCAGTACTTAGATTTCGATCCGTTTTGAATTTTTCTCAACGGTTTTGTACGTAATAACGTGCGAATTATCGAAATCTTTTAAAATTGATTTGCATCCAGTAGTTTCTTTTCTTCTTTGATAGTTTTTTTGCATCATTTTGCGTGCACACCGTGCTTTGTGCCTTCCCTAAGCATACGTTTTGAACGTTTTTCGTAAAAGTGTCTTAAGACGTTCCGTGGTGGTGCTTTACGTAAAAGCTCCCATAGACAGGTTTGTCATTTTACTGTACTGACGTTATAAATGTCCGGCTTTTCTTCTTTTTTCACGTCCAAAGCAAAAAGGAAGGCGTCATCATGCAGCGTAAAAATGCAAGGCGTATTGTACAACGTAAAATTGTATGGCGTAGGTGTTGCGCAAAATTTCACTTCAGCCCAAGCTTTGCGAGATCTACCTCTCGGAACTAAAAGGTAGAGAATTACTTTACTTTAGGCGTTAGCTCACGAGTCGACAGGCACGCCGAACCATCAAGAACAGACACTTCTTGATTTGAAGCAAATATAGTAGTTAGTGAGCTTACTAGCTTACCGGACAGTTAGGGTGTTTGCCACCCCCTGTATAAAGAGCGACGAGACGATGTCGCACCCATGTAGTCACGTGCCCCCAGTCCTGAGACACGTGTACTCATCTTGTGGACAAAACTGCTGAGAGAGTTGCTGACTTTCTTTTCTCTCACTAGATTTGGATATATACCTCCAGTCCTGAGACATGTATTTCTATCTTGTGGACATCCGGTTCGAATACCGATGAGGCTCAAATAGTGAAACATTTAGGCTTGAATGCCGAAAACGTCTAGGCTCGAAGCCGAAAACGCCTTTTTTCATCTTTTTACTTTGTTAAAGTCAGGCTAAAGTTTAAATGACATATCGAGGGACTTTAGACCAACGATGACATGATTGAGAGGAAATCACCCCCTATTCCACTTTTTAAACCGATCTCTTCTCATGATTTGACATCACCCAGAGCACCTTTACTTGTAAAAGCGTTCTACAAAAGCAAAGGATCAATCTAGATTCTTTAGCGAGTTAAGACTAGAAATAACTTTTTCTGGCCTTAATACCTACTTGTTTCATACACTTAGCGAATCAAGGATCGTTTCTACATCCTTAGCATTTCTGAAAGATTCTCTACTCTTTGAGAACTTCGCAGATTGAGTCTCGGATTTATTTCCTTGACTACTTTGATCATCGTTTATTCTAGACTCGATCAAAGTGGGGGCTAACTGTAGACACCTAATTTTGGCCTCCTGTCCCGACAGGAAGTGCAATGACGATAAATAAAACCATCTTCGTGTTGGATCGAAGTGAAGAATGCTTATGAAAAATTGGTTAAACCACAAAACACAAAAGACTAGCCCAAACCAAGAAACAAAGCCAAATAAAGTCCAATTAATTAAATCCGATCATAATTAGGCTTAAGCTCGTACTTAAAACCCAAATAATGACGGATTTAGGAGCGCCTAGGTTAAAATAAGCGCTGCCGCAGAAAATAACACGCGTATCTCAAGGAGTCGCGCTGGGTTGGCGCGCTCAACTAATTTAGTTGCGCGTGACACTCAGCGCAACTTCCAGAGTTGCGCTCGTGAAAGATTCAGAATTTCAGAAAATTGGAAAATCGAATCTTGCCATAAAGCCGCGCTCAACCACTTGCGTTGGGTGGTCGCGCGCAACTAATCCAGTTGTGCGCTATACCTGCTGCAGCAGAATGTTCAAAACCCTAAATCTACTCATTCCCTATAAATAGAGGCTTAATCCGAGGCTTAAACAGACATAAATTAACCCTAAACTCTGGCGAAAAACTTGTGAACTTGTGCTACCTAACCCCTCTTGTCCTAAACACACACCCCTTTGATATTTTTTTACTACAATGGAGGTTCCTCAACAAGGAGTCCATAAGTGTTCTAAACGGAGATCTAGCAAAGAGAAATGGTAAATTCCCGAGCACTTAGATAAATCATTTTTATTTTCTTGTTTAAAAGAACTTTAATTAATTAATTAGTGTTGCTTGATCACTTTATATGGTTTAATTAATCAATTCCACATAGTATCTTGCGTTAAATAAGATTAGAATTGAATAATTAATTGTTGGTTGATCACTTAAGCCAAGGCGAATATTGTTTATTTCTTGTCATATTCATGAATTTGATTAAATAAAGAATAACGACATTGCAATGTAATTCCTACGTGAATTAATATGTGTAAATAAAATCAACTAACTTAGTTTTATGTATCGCGTTGCATATATTGTTTGGTGATGAAATTGTAAAAAAAGGAAGAGCTAGTAGAGGCCGTACAGGGCTAGAATAGCGATTCCCCTCTAAAGGGAACGTTATTTTAGTACCCTCGCTCCCGAACTCATTTCTGGTTTATGTAGACCAATTTGGGCATGGGTAAACTTACGATTCGTGCTAATTATTCCATGAACTCCACATGGAAGAAAGGCATGAACGAGGTTTATGAGTTTTCCCAAAACTCATTGGCGACTCCTACTTGTTTCTTATAAAAAAGCGTAATGATAGAATCAATTCTAATTTAAGGTCCCCCAAACAGTCAGGAATTCAAATCCTACTATACCTTAACAAGCGTAAAGTCCTAGGCTTTTAAATGGCCATGGGCATCTAAGGAAGGACCCCCTTATGATGGGATCACCCTCCTTAAACCTGGACTGGCAGCTCCGTCTGCTCAAATTTGGTGAACAGACTTCTGTGTTCACCAAGAAGATAAACGAGGCGGCACAGGCGGCCAAGGTTAAGAATGTGTTTGTGGGCGCCTATGACGGTACCACCAACTCGGAGGACCACCTCATGGCCTACTCAAACCTCATGCACATGTAGGGGTTGGAGGATGCTATGTTGTGTTGGTGTTTCCCGGCTACATTGAAGGGCATCGCCCAACAATGGTTTGGCAACCTGCCAGCCGGATGCATTGACATCTTTAGGAAGCTTCCCTTCCTGTTTGCCTCCAACTTCTCAACGAACATCCCTGCCAAGAAAACAAGTCTTGACTTGAGTACCATAAGGCAGGGAGAGAGAGAAGGGCTTTGCTCTTACGTCAGGCGGTTCAATCTGGTGAGAATCCAGATTTAAGGACTGTCTGACGAAGTTGCCTACACAAACTTCTTTAAGGGTCTGAAGTATGGGTCTACCTTTAAGTTTGACCTTGTCCGAAAGAGGGTCTTTACCCTTCAAGAGGCGTTGATAGAGGCGGAGAGCTTTATTCAAGCCACTGACCTCTGCTCGTTCAGCCATCAGTCGGACTCCAAGAAGTCTGAGAAGCAAAAAGAGAGTTGGTCTGCTCAGCCGGCTCAAAAAGTTGAAGAGAAAAAAAAAGAGAAAAGAAGTATGGGCGGTTGATGAGCCTGATCAGCCGTCTAAAAAGAAGAAGAAAGAATTCAAGCCGTATGTCTCACGGTATGAATTCAATAAAGACTGCTACACCATCTTCACAGAGGTGAAGGACCGACTAGCCATTGAGAAGCCGAATCCTATGAAGAATTCCGTTCAGTCGCGGAACAAGAATAAATTTTGTCACTTCCATGAGGAGGTAGGCCATGAAACCAACGACTGCTATAGCCTCAAGCGGACGTTGGACCATCTGGCAGACAAGGGCTTGCTGAAGTCCTATGTTTTGAAGTCCAAAGCGGGGTAGTCGTCTAAGACTGTCCAACCTACTAGTAGCTCGGACACTGACAAGGATCCAGTTTACACTATAACCGGCGGTTTCGCATGCGGTGGCCCGACCATTCGGGGCACCAAGGATCATTTGAAGAAGATGATTCACTAGGTTGATCATGGACAGGCGTCTACCAGCGGAACATTCCCAGATGTCCTCATCACTGAGAAGGATCGGGGCAAAGTCCGCCCACCGCGTGACGACCAGATGGTTGGCCGAATCCTTATAGACACGGGTAGCTCCTCTAATCTCATCAGCTACAAGTGTCTGTCCAAGCTTAGCTACAAGCTGGACAATCTGCGCGACGTCTCCCATCCACTAGTTGGCTTTGGTGAAGGGATCGTGCACCCAGTCGGATAAATTGATTTACCCATCCGGCTGGGGCAGAAGGGGAAAGGGCGACATATGATCGTCCGGTTCCTGGTGGTTAAAGAGTTGACCGCCTACAACATCATTCTTAGCCGACCCACTCTTAACGAGTGCAAAACCGTCATCATCCCAGCTCTCATGCTGCTCAAGTATGAAAAGGATGATGGCTCTGTTGGCTCCCTCAACGGGGATCAGAAGACGGCAAGGGAGTGTTATTGCTCAGACATCAAACCAACGGCGGCTGCAGCCGGTCAGCCGAAGGAGCTAATAGACCTTAACGATGTCAAGGATCATGATTCATTCCCTCCAACAGCCGCAAAGAAAAGAAAAATTGATCAACTGGTGGAGGTGAAGAATGAGAAGAAATAGCAATCACTGATCGGGGAGCGGTCAGATAAGCTCCGTCCCCAGCCGGCTGGTGAGCACATTGATATTCCTCTGGACGACAACCGTCCAGAGCAAACTGTTAAGGTGGGGACGGCTGCTTTTGAAAGGTTGGGTGTAGACTTGCACCTCCTACTGAAAGAATTCAAAGACATCTTTGCCTTTGAAGTGGAAGAGATGCCAAGCATCAGCCCGGATCTTGCTGTCCACAAACTCGTCGTGGATCCTAAAAAGAAGCCGATCCGGTAAAATAAGAAAAATCACGGTGAGGAGAGAAGTCAGGCGGCAGCTGTCGAGGTCAAAAGGTTGTTAAACGCCGGGTTCATTCGGCCATGTAACTTCCCTGATTGGGCTGCGAACGTGGTGCTTGTAAAGAAGTTGAATGGTACTTGGCGCATGTGTGTAGACTACACTGACTTGAATAAGGCATGTCCAAAGGACAGTTACCAGCTTCCAAAGATCGACAGCCTGGTCAACTCTACAGTCGGGCACGCCTTGATGAGTTTTATGGACGCCTACTCCGGTTTCCACCAGATACCCCTGTGTAAAAAAGATCAAGAGAAGACGACCTTCGTCACTGATCAGGGCTTATTCTGGTATACGGTGATGCCGTGTGGCTTGAAGAATGTGCCGGCTACTTTTCAACGGATGATTAATACAGTCTTCATTAATCAAATTGGGAGAAATGTAGAGGCGTACATTGATGACATGATAGTCAAATCCAAGCTACAGACGGATCACCTTGCTGATCTCCGAGAAACCTTCACCACACTCAGGTGGCATAAGGTCATGTTAAATCCCAAAAAGTGTGTTTTTGGTGTTGAGTCTGGGAAGTTTCTCGGATTTCTGATTGATCAAAGGGGGATAGAGGCTAACCCCAAGAAGATACAAGCGGTGATTGACATGAAGTCACCACGCATTGTCAAGGAAGTTCAGAGGCTTACTAGTTGTCTGGCTGCGCTTGGGAGATTCCTCAGCCGGTCACGTGACAAGTGACTTTATTTCTTCCAAGCAATCAGGAAGAAGACTAGATTTGAATGGGAAGATGATGATGAGGCGGCCTTTCAAAAGATAAAAGAACATTTACACTCCTTGCCAAGGCTTTTTAGCCCTCTGCCAAAAGAGACGCTTTACATGTACCTAGCCGTCTCAGATCATGCCCTCAGTGTCGTTCTCCTTGCTGAGAGAGACGGTATTAAGCTCCCGGTCTATTTCATTAGCCATGTTCTTAAAAATGCTAAACTCGGGTACCCCATGGTTGAAAATTTTGGCCTCGCTCTTTATATGGCTGTTAAGAAGTTGAAACCATACTTCTTGGCACTTCCGGTGGTGATTTATACAGATAAACCCCTCAAGCGGCCAATGACAACCCTGGAGTCATCCGGTAGAATGCTCAAATGGGCTATTGAAATGCAAAGTCTTGAAATCACTTACGAACCAAGAAAGCCAGTGAAGGGTCAGGCGTTTGCCGACTTCATTGTCGAAATAACAAGGCCGGTTACTCCGGACAACCTTGATCAGGTTTGGAAGGTGCATGTAGACGGGAGCTCTACTATGAACGGTTGTGGTGCAGGCATAATCTGTCAGTCTCTAGAAGGAGATAAATATGTATATGCACTACGGTTCAAGTTCCAGGCCTCAAACAATGAGGCGGAATATGAAGCCCTGCTAGTCGGCATCCGCATGTACAAGGCGGCAGGGGCAACAAAAATTGATGCCTGTTCTGACTCTCAGTTGGTCGTTAACTAGTACCATGGTGAGTATGAAGCCACCCATCTGGCCATGATCAAATATTTGCAGGCGGTCAAAGCTGAAGTTGGGACACTTGAACAATTTCATCTAAGTCAAGTGCCCAGATCTGAAAATAACCAGGCGGATGCTCTATCAAAATTGGCATCCTCCGCCTCCTGTGATACGCCTCGGTCAGTCTTCTGGGAGGTGATGGAAAAAAGAAGTATATCTAATGAAGAGCCCATTGGAGTACTGGACCGGAGCTCCACCTGGATGGATGGAATCCGGGCATATTTGTTAGACGGCACGCTCCCTGATTCACCCCAGGAAGCGGCCGTGCTAAAGAAGCAAGCTGCAAACTTCGAGATGAGGCAAAGAGAGCTCTTCAAAGCAAGTTCTCGAAGAATTGCATGCGGGATACTGCGCCTCTCATGCAGGTAGCAGATCTTTGGCCGTCAGAGCTAGGCGGCACTATTTCTGGCCCACTCTTGAGTCAGATGCCATGGAGCTTGTTAAAAAATGTGACAATGCCAAAGGTTTGACAAGCTAATCCATCGGCCGACTACTGATCTGAAGACAATCCACAGCCCAATCCCGTTTGCTAATGGGGCATGGACATTCTGGGTCCTTATACGCCTGCACCTGGCGGAAAGCGCTATATTCTGGTGGCTGTGGATTATTTCACCAAGTAGGTGGAAGCACAGGCGGTCAAGGGCATCAAGACAAAGGATGTTATCTCCTTCATCTGGAGAAACATTATTACTCGATTTAGGGTACCTATGTCAATGGTGTTTGATAATGGACCTCAATTTGAGACGCCTCAGCTTAAAACTTGGTTGGGAGATAAAGGGATCTCACATTTCTTTGCATTAGTCGGCTGACCCCAAACAAATGGCCAAGTTGAAGCCTTTAGCAAACTCATCTCAGACGGTATCAAAAAGAAAATTGAAAGAGCCGGTGGTTTATGGGCTAAAGAGTTAAATCATGTCCTATGGGCCATCCGGACAACTAAAAAAGGGGCAACCGGTGAAACCCCGTTTTCATGGTTTACGGTGCTGAAGCCATCTTGCCCATCGAGCATTATGAGCCGACTCTACGAGTCATGCTATACGATGAAGAAGTAAACTGGGAAGCCATGCGGCTTGCATTGGACTCACTCCCGGAGCGTAGGGGCAATGCTACCTTGCGTCATGAGATTTACCGTCTGAGAATGACCCATGCCTATAACAAGAGAGTGGACAAACGGCCCTTGAAAGTCGGGGACTTTGTGTTACGGATAATGGAGGCAACAGGTAGGGCCAATGAGTAAGGAAAGCTAACTCCGAATTGGGAATGCCCCTACCAGATATATGAGGAATTGAGAAACGGCACCTACTGCCTGGAAACCCCAGACGGCAGGCGGCTGCCCAGAACTTGGAATGTAGACAGCCTTAAAACGTACTACTTCTAAGACTTGTAAATTTTTGTAAATGAAAAGCCTATCAATGAAAAAGTTGCTTCTTGTTTCCAATCGTGTAATTATCTCGTAAATTACCATCTGCTCATAACATAGACGGCCAATGGCTAGATGCAAGTTTAAAAATTTGTCTGCTCCAACATGAGTATGGCGTCCGGCGACGCCCCTCGGGTGTTATCGTCGCAGAGGACATTCTATCGTTTTCTCTACAAGCATATGCACACGGCAAAGATTGCACGACCTAATAGATCAACTCATAGCTATCTGACCAAAATAGTCTAAAGAATGATTAAGATTAAAACTGGATGTCAAAAGACACCACCTGGTTGATAACCGAAGTTCAAAGTTAGACTATTAGACAAAATTATACAAGTCTCCCCAATGGGGCAGTGGGACAAGTGCAATGGATTGCGAGTATCTCAGGTGGCCTTTAAGTCGCCTAAGGACCATCTTTAAGGCGGACTATCTGTCCCCTGCTTTATTAACTACCAGGCGGCAATATACCGCCTGCGTTATCACAAAAAAATTAAACAAATTGCGAATACCCCTTGACGGAGGATTATGGCTACAGTCTAGCTAATTCTCCGGCTGGGTGAGACGGCTACATATTGGTCATGTGGACGGTTGTGTACTTGGTTTGGGGCAATCACTACTGTGATTGATTAACTGAAGAACTTTTCATACTCCTTAAAGTATCAAACCTCCCCAAGTCAATCAATCATAGTACTGAAACCAACTACACAGCCGCCAGGGGCAAGAGTAGCCGGTGTATAGACGGCCGCATGCTAATAAGATAGGCAAACTCAGACATACATAAACAAATTTAAAGAGAAAAATTTGAAATAAAGCAAACCGACCCAGTCGGTATTTTCATATATAGACTCGGCCACAAAGAGCCGGGGAGAATTGTCTAACCGGACAACCATCCGGTGAAAAAGTTAGAAATTGTTGATTTACATCCAAATACTCGGCACGCAGGCCGAAAAACACTAAAAGTTGGCATACTGCCGCTGAAAGTTAAGGCTGATGCTGGGCCGCCTGGTCCTCCTTCTTGGAATCCTCCCCATCAGATTGGAGATCAATTGCTTCTCCTTCCTTGGGAAACTCCTTTGTAGGCTCCTCAAGCTCAGGCTTCAAAGGACTCGGGCTCCGGCTCTCCTTTCTCTCTCCTATACACAATGTCCTCAGCGTATTGGAAAGCCAAAGCCCAAATCCCATAATCCTTTTTTGGGTAGAGCGCATTCCAGGCAATCCTCATCCGGGTGTTGAAGTCCTCTTCATTCTCAGCAATCAGGCGGTCTTGCTTCGCCTCAATTGTTGCTTTGATGTTCATTTGGACCTGCTCTGCATCCTTTTTCAGGCGCTCCTAGGCAACACCCTGCAAGGCCTTGAGGTTGTCCTGCGCCTTCTTGAGGTTGGTCTCAGCCGCATTGGCCTTCTCCTTAGCCTCATTCAGGGCTACAGTAAGACCTCTGATCTAATCCGCCTGTTGCATCAATTCGGCTTTAGTTTCAAGTTCATTAATTATACATTGATATTCATCAACATCTTGAGAATCCATAGCTGATCTAATGGCTCTCTTTACCTCCTCTCTCTTCCGGGCGTATGGCCGCTTGAGTCCATCAACCCTGAGCATAGCCTGCACAGACAAACGGTGTGAATCATGCGGGATATATTTTACCTATTTCCACAAAAGGAGGAATCAGTTGTACCTCAGACAAGAGTGCAGTGATCCGTTCAACATTGAACGTCTCAATGCCCGGGATGGCATCCTTCTCCTTCTTGGGGACGCCCGCCAGCATGGACTTGGCGTACGCCTGCACGTCCGGCCATCGGGGGGATTGATCTGCACCATATGTGAAAGGGGGTGAGTGAGCTATATAGGCAGCACCAGCTTGAAGCCGGCTGTCTGACGAAGAGGCCTGTTGAAAGTGAGATTTCACTCGCAAGGGCCATCCCAGCTCAGGCGGAGATTCGAAAGGATTGTATGTACCTTCAGAAGCCTGTGGGTTTCCACCACCCACAGGCGCAGAGAGGCCGGATGAGACCATGTTGAAGCCCACTCTGAAGCCTCTAACGGTAACGTTCTTCCCCCCAATGCGCAGGCGGTGTTTCCCAGAAGAGCCTTCTGGGCCCGTCTTACCTGAAGCTGCCTTGGCAGACTTTGCAGGCTTGATTGGAGTGGAGGTGGTGTCGTCCCATCCTCGCTTGAAAAGGTTCTTGGTGAAAGACCTAGCAGCCTCTCCACCTTGCAAGTAAAGATGCGTTAAGCATACAACCGGCAAAACCTGTTTGAAAATCAGGCCAGGGGGCTAGACGGTTCTTTACCTCAGCCTTTAGCTTGGCAGCTTTAGCCTCCGCCAGGTCTTTCCGGATTTGGGCAGAAGACCGTTTAGGGGTTTTCTCGTCTGCAACCATTTTCAAAGCTTCTTCTGCAAAAAAAAATAAACAAACACTTAGTATAAAGTCATGAATGGTTAACAGAGCAATAGCACAAGCGGCATTCCGCCGGATGTGTAACAAACATACGCTTTGGAAACATCGTGCTTAGCCCGTAAGCGAACAAGAATGCCTCGTCTCTAAACCATGCGCATATGGGAATCCAGTTATTGAGAACCTTTATTACCTCCCCGGTTGAGAGAGTCTCTGGCCTGAGCTCAATGAACTTAGTTTCCATAATTTTGTCATAATCATCCCCTGGGATCCGAGGAAGGGCGCATTTGCGGCCCAGAAGGTCGGGCTTTTTATTATATCGGCGGAACTCCTGGTTTTCATGATGGGTGGGGGCAGACAGCAAATAGAAACGATTTTTCCAGCCGTCATATTTGGACACCTTGTCCAAGGTCATCTAATATTGAGGGAGAGTGGACAATGTATACCACGCTCTCCACCCGCCTGGGTTGCGACTGAGATAGTGCATGTGAGCAAACGCCTCCTAGCCGGGGTTCAAATTCTGCATTTCGCAGGCGGCAACATACCCAAGAATGTTAGCCCACGAGATTGGGGATAACTGCCAGACGCCCAGGCCATAACCCCTAAGAATGGCCTTCACAGCATCGTGAAGCGGAAAACAGAGACCAGCCAGGAACGCCGCCTCGTAGCAGCCAAAATAGGCATTGGCGTTCTCCTGGTCATCCTTCTAAGAAATGGTGCTTAGCTCAGGCAGCACCTGGATGGTGTATCCTTCTCCTAGAGGCCGCTTTTGTACAAAGTCTTCAATTCCTTTTAGCATGATCCTCCTATCCTTAGTAGAGATATGGATTCTAAAGGGATCATCGTTGGCCTCCCATTTTTTCCTCTCTTCAGCCTCGCTATCCTCAAGCGGGGAAAGAGGGACATCGCTATCATCCTCAGAGCTGGACCTTGAGGCGGAGCTCTCCCCGTCTCCTTCTTGGGAGACCTCTTTGCCGGCTAACCCCGAGCCTGATGCATACTCTTCCCCGTCTCTATCTTCGGGGCCAACCTCATCCAGTTTCATTAGGGAGCCGACTTCCTCACCATCACTACCCTCTACTTCACCCAAGATTGTATCACTTGGGGTTCTAGGGATCCCAGACGGGGAATATTCCCCTGACTCTTCTCTACTCTCTGATCCCTCAACCGGGGTTATTTTGCTGGATGACACTTCCAATGTACCGTCTCTTCGACGCCGTCTGGAGGCTGTATGTTCAGTTCTGGCCATCGTGTCCTGCACAGACATATAGATGGTCGGTTGGGGGGTACAAAATTGCTCCATCCACCCAGAGCCGGCACTCCCAGTCCTAGACTCAGCCGTACCAGGAGACCGGCTGACTATTATCCTAGGCCGTGGCGTGTATGTTGGTGATGAGTCCATTTATTGAATGAAATGATATAAATGTAAAGAATGAGCTGAAGGAGGTAGAGGCGGTACCATTGTCTCTGAAAGAGGGGCAAGCGGTGATGACCGGCTGGGAAGTGCTGTTGAAGACGACCTTGCTTGCGTGGGGCACAGGCAGAAGGGAAGCAGAGTTTGTGTTCACACACAGACGGAAGTCAAACTTTCTCTCTCTAAAACTTTAGCTTTCTCTCTCTAAAAAGTTTTTGGAAACGTTCAAAATAAGGGGGGTAAAATGTATATTTATAGAGGGGTAAAAGTAGGGGTAATCTTGTAATTTTCCACGGAATGTGAAAAGTTAAAATTTCATAAAAAAAAAATTATTTTACCATTTTAGGTGGCCAAGTGACATGTGTCACAGATTCCATGTGGCACACCACGTCACATCTGTGAGGGGCAAATGTTTTGGGTAATTTTACCTATGCCAGGTGGGCCAACCAGATTATGACACATGTCATATCCCGATTAGTCCAGATCGGACCGATCTCCATTTGACACGTGTCACTCCTAGAATTTGGGAGAAAAGGGCGGCCTTCAGAGGCTCAAATCCCAAGATTAGGTCAGAATGACCTAATCAGGGGCACATTTCCCGATGACCTTGTAAATAGGGAGATTTTCCCCATTTTGGGGGCACCTACAATTTAATACACCTACCATAAATTCTCTTACAGCAGAGAAACACCTGATCTCGGAATCCGAGAAGATCTCACTAAAATTTCCGCACCTTTTTCCTATTCTCTTTCAAGTACTAACTTGATCGTCGGAGGCAGAGCTCCAACCACCCAGAGTCTCTGTTGTTTTACAAGTACAGGTCGCATTCACCAGTCTTCGAGCCGTAACTCTCCCGAGGGACAAAAACACCCAAAACAGTTACCTTTAGCTAGCACATCAACTTCACTGTGTTTAGCTGTTACTTGTACCTCAACATTTTCAGCTAACACAGTTTCCTCAGTCATTTTACCTCTGCATATCGAAATTTGATTTGAATCTCCCAAAAGAGTAGTCTTATCAAAATTTTCCAGAAATGTTTGCTTTGTCTTTTTTCCATCTTTCAAGCTCTTTATTTCAAATATCTCATTTTCAACTTCATGCGATTGCATCTCTATATTGACTATTTTTTTTTTTTTTTTTACATCTAAGCAAATGGCCCTTGCATCAGATAATTGGCCTTGTAAATGAGCTTCTCTATACTTAAGCTCTTTTGGCCTAGCTTCTATACTGCGCTTATAGCATGAAGGATGTTGCCTAAGGCATGGAAGTTCATGCTTTTCTGCCATCTTAAGATGCAGGACTAGGTATCAAACAAGATTCTTAGTATGCTTTTGTGAAATACAAAAAAAAAGGCCAATTTAAACTAAATAAAACTATAGGCAAAGGTTAACACTTGCTGGAAAAGCATCACAAATAGTCAACATTTGCCACAGATTTAATATCTACAAAAAAAACAACAAACACATCAGCTTATTATCCAGAAGACAGAACACAGACTCTCAACTGCAGACCCGTTATGAATCACAATCTCTGCACATTTCTTTGTAACCCAATAGCACACAATTTAGACAATACTTACACAAGTTTACAATCCACAGAAAAGCAAAACATACCAACTTATTATACAAGAGACCAAAAGCCAACATCTTAGCTTTAATAGCTTTATCAGCTACAATCTCAGCATATCTCCTACCAACCCAAAAGGTTACCTAACAACACTGATTTTTAATTATGTAGTGCATTAAAACAATTCAAAATATAAAGAATATTCAAAGAAGTCACTGTCCAAACAATAGTAAACATTGATGCATCAATTTTAAATTTATATAATAAAAACCTTATTTTGAAATGGATAATACCATAGATATTTCGAAAATATGATTTCCAATATATACAACCTAGGGTTACTCAAACTCAGTGGACAATGCTGACACATTTAGGATGATCTAGCCAATTTAACTTAGAAGCAAGCTTTAGCTAATCTAAACCTCCTACCTTAGTTTGTGGCTTCTTACAAAGTAAATCGATTAAGCAACAAAGTGGCATGCTTTATTTTGGACCTAATCATTAAGCTTTATTTTGTAGCTTTACATTCTTATTGTTCAAACCGTATATGTCCCTATTTCATTGCATTCTGATTTCTATTTGGTTACTTACATTGTAAGTAAATAGTACATCTATTGCCATTAAGGATCAATTTACAATTCCGACTATTAAGTATTCATAAACTACATGAAAAGTAAATCACAAAATAATGTAACAAAGCTAACCAAAATATTAACATAGTATCATATATGTTAATATGCAAAACATTACAACCAAATTATTAATAGTCTTTACATTCTAAACCACAAAAGCTTTCATCAGAGAAGTTAAAGGCCAAATCAACTACTACTTTTAACAACTAACAACCTACACCAGGTAAATGAAATGGCCCCTAAATTGATAACTACTCAACCATTATAAAACCTAACAAGCATAACTAATCAGAATCGAAACCATACGCATCAGTGTCTTCACCGGATTCCTCGGGAGAATGATAGTGGTATAGGTAACCGAAATCCTCTTCGGAGCTTGCATCTCATTCCCCGGGTTCCAGCTCTGGTTCAACTTCATCCTCCCCTACTTCCTCCTCTTCCTTTGATTCCCCCTCTTCATCAGCTTGAGCTTGCTGGAGGCCCAGATCCACCCGCACAGCATTTTCCTCCTTAGTTGAATGTTGGTGATGCACCTGTTCGAATTGAATGACAGCCTCCTGATGGACAACCTCCTTAACTTGAAATCTTCGTCGCTGATCTCTATATCAGCCTCGCCTCCTTCGGCACCAAAGCCTGAACCTCACCAGCGTTACTAGGTTCACCTTTACTTTTAGAAAACACGCCTTCAAATCGGGGGAATCTCTTTCCTGTGTTGACATCTTCATCGTTGTCACTATCTACTTGGATAACATCACCACAATTGGGACCAACCTTAGGCCTTTTACCTTTGCTTCTGCTTTCATCAACGTTATCACATTTGGCTAGTTGTTTGTTAATTTCATCTATTTCCTTCAACAACATGTCAAGCTTTCGTGTTGCCTCTAAACGGGTTTCAGCGGCCGTCGTAATTTGACCCCGTACATTCTCTTTCCTTTTTTCATGAAAATTTCGGTACCAGGTCGAGAATGGAGTTCTATCATCGTTTCCTGCCATTGAAAAGCTTAAGTTAGCAAGCTTTAATGAAAGAAGAAAGGCTTTGCAAGTTTGTAGAGAATTTACAGAGGAAAAGTGTGAGAATGTCCAAATAAAAGTAACGTGCCTTTTTTATACACATCAAACCGTCATTTTTCCTTTTCGAATGTGCTGGTTGACATGTTAATGTAGAAGAGAGAAGGTTGCATCGTTTCACACAATGAACAATACCCGAGGAAGCTTGTTACTACATAGAATCTAAGTACTCTGATCTTATTAATAGTATAAGCTAAGAATATTCCTAATATAGAAAACAAGTTTTTTCCGTATTTGTCTAATAATGCCTATACGAAAGCCAAACGTAAAGTTTTTTTACCTGGAAATTAAACACATCACCCATATTTATTTTAAAATATTTGTCGGAAAAAAAAAAAACATTTTTTAAAATAACAAAAATAGAAACATATATTAACTTTTTTGTTCATTCGTATTAAAAATAATAATTCAAATATGCATTTAAGAATGACAATTTAATTTGATTTCAATTCAAATCCGATTCGATTCGTAAAAAAAAAAAAAAAAAAAAAAAAAAAAAAAAAAAAAAAAAAAAAAAAAACCGATTCGAATTTGTTAAAATTAGTCTAAATTCAAATCCGTTAAAATAGATTCGAATCCATTAAAACTAGTATAACATACATTTGTAATAATTCTTCAATTAGTGCAATATAAATTAGTACGCTCCGTTAAAATTAGTATACTATAAATTCATACTAATACTTTAATTTAGGCTAGGTCGCTAACACTTAGGCTTCATACAAGGTATTTTACTACAACACTGTCAGATATATACACTAATACACATAAATTTACGTAGTTGTGAATAGTTACTGTATAGGATAGCTCCTGCTGAGCTATCACCAGGCTCCCAGACTGGCCCACGTGGTGCGCACTCGCCGCTGGAAGAATAATCAGAAGGGCTCACCAGCCTGACAGAGTCAGCCCGCAGACTGGCCAAGTAAGACTCTCCACAAAGGAGATCATACACCTATAAATAAGGGATAAAGTATAACGGAAAAGAGGTTAGACAAACATTCTATTACATCATCTATCTCTCTAAGTACACTTTCTCTCTCTAAAAAACCACATTCTAACTTAAGCATCGGAGGGGGGTTCCTCGAGCCACCCCCGAGGGCAGTTCACGTGTGTTGGCTTGCGCAGGTTGTTAACGGGACTCAGCTCGCACCAGCAGAACCCTTGGATCCACACCTGTAAAAATTGGCACTAGAAGGAGGGGTAAGATCATCTAACCTGAGGTTCACCAGCTGAGCAAAGGACTAGTTGACAGACCGCCATTGCCGGAGAAGAAACTGTACAAACACCAGTCTCTAAGGCTATCAAAGCTAACCAAACACCACAGAAAACAGCGTCAGTAACTCTTGATCCAAAAGAATCAACTGAAAAACCCAAATCCAATATCTCTCAGAAATCTAACCCAACCGGATCGACGTCTGCTGCATCCAAAGCGGCGGCAAAGCCAGTAGATCCGGTAGGGTCTAGTTCCTCTTTTAATTTTGGAATGCCATTGACAGGCGCGAACAATGAACCCATCATTTCAACACCAATAACCTAGAAACCGCAGCCCGTCAATATGCCAGCCATCTTGCAGAACCTCTCTAAGTGTAGTAAAGAACAGCTCGCAGCCATGACAGCGGTCCTTATCAATTTTGGTAAAGGGAAAAGCTCCTCACCAATAGCCGTAGCTATGGAGCCAGTCGTGAAGAAGGCAACACTTATAACCCTCACCCTGGAGCTGAAAGAGCTGGTCCAGCTGAGGAAGAAGGTGTTGGAACTGGAAGCTCGAAATTTGAACCAAGAATAGAGTGTAAAAGAGGCAACCTGAGATAAGGGCAACCTGAAGACTCCAACAGCTCGCAGCAGGTCGCCAGCCTCTGAGCGAGGACTAAGTCTAGACAGGGAGAAACGAGCTCGAATCCAGGTGATTCCAGATGATTCCCTATTTTGCAGGGAGATTCTGGAAAAGCTGATGGAGAAAGTAAAGATGCCAAGCTGTAAGTACAATGGCACCACAACACCTAAGAACCATGTTTCAGCGTTTGAGAACCACATGGTATTGTACACTATGACAGACTCAGTCTGGTGTTCCACCAACCTTAGAGGGGTTGGCAGCTGAGTGGTACGGAGCCATCCCAAAAGGATCCGTTTATTCCTATAATAAGTTGAAAAGAATGTTCATGGAGCACTTTGTCACCCTAACTGAAATGACTACCGAGCTGATGTCACTGGTTAAAGGAAAAGATGAGCCCCTAAGAGAGTTCATCACCAAATTCAACAAGGAGGCAACAACCATCCCAAATATGAGTCAAGAGGTATAGCTACTAGCAATGCAGAACGACCTGTTACCAGGCTCACCATTCAGAGCATACATGGGGCAAAAGAGCCTCAAAACGCTGGCTGAAGCATTTGGAAAATCGCATGAGTTCATAAAGGCAAACGAAACTGACAGAGCCATGATGAAAGAAAGACACCAAGTGACCCAGCCAAGCGGACTGAAACTACCCGGGCAGAAAATTTAGCCAGGGTAGATCAGCCTTGCAGAGCTGAGCAAGGTCGCAGGGATGTAGAAAGAGCAGTGGGAGTAAGAAGATCATATCCGATGCGTGGAGCCAAGGTTGGAAGATTTGATCAATATACCCCGCTCACTCATTCGAGGTCCTATATCTTCAGCGTGAACAAAGCTGATGATTAGTGGCAAAGACCACCTAAGATGGTGAACAGAAACCGTGACCCTAGCAAGTGGTGTGACTTCCACAAGGACCATGGGCATACCACCGATGAATGTACGCACTTGAAGGACAACATAGAGGACTTAGTCTGGAGAGGGTACCTGAACTAGTTCAAGCAACATTCTGACTCCTCCAGGCAAAGGGAAGAAGACAAATCAGGTCATGATAGCAGAGATCGAGATAGTAAGCCAGAGGGCAGAGTGTATGTAATTAATGGTGGACCGGTACATGGAGGAACCGTGAATAGAGCAAGGGCTGACTTGCGAGCAATGATCCACCTAATAGGTTACAATGAAAGGCGCAGATGGCCGCCACTACCCCGCAGCCACGAGCTACCTTTGACGAGTATGACCAGAAAGGCATAATCTACCCCCATGATGACCCTCTAGTAGTCATAGTGAGAATTGCAAACTTGGAGGTGGATAGAGTACTGATTGACGGTGGCAGCTCAGCCAACATCATATACATCAGCGCGTTCAAAGAGCTAAAATTGGATAAGAAAGATTTAAAAAGGGTGAACTATGAAGTCACCGGGTTCAATGGGTCCGAACTGATTCCGGAGGGCATAATCGAGTTGTCAGTCCATGTTGGAGAGGGGTCAAGGCGACGTGATGTGCGAGCTGAATTCTTAGTGATAGACTCCCCATCACCCTACAATGTGATCATGGGAAGACCGCTCATTCACAAAATAGGCGGGGTGATCTTCACCTATAACCTTGCCATGGCATACACAGCCAATGATGGGCGATCTGCAAAGCTCAGGGGAAGTCAAAAGACAGCCTAGCAATTGTTATATCACAGCCTTGAAACAACCAGCTAGGACCAGGCAACAGCCAGGCTCAGAGCCAAGGTCCAATGAGCATGTTGAAAGGAAATCAAGAAAAAGGAAACAAGAAGAATACCACAAGGAAAAAGACAAACAGAAGTTAGCAATGGAGAATTTTAGGCCGCAAAAGAAGAGGTATCCAGGCCATTACCCAGCGGGGAACACGTAATCGTCGAGTTCACAGAGGGCGATAACTCAAGAACGGTAAAAATTGGGAAAGATATTGACCATGGAGTGGGAGTGCACCTCATAGAACTGCTAAGAGCGAACAAAGATATTTTCGCATTCTCAGCAGACGAGATGCCAGGAATTGACCCAGCGGTCATGGTTCACAGGCTGAATGTGAAAGAGACATCAAGCCAGTCAGGCAGAAAAGACGAAGTTTCTCCACGGAGAAAAATCAGGCAATCCAGGAAGAGGTGGAAAAGTTGCTAGAAGCTGAGTTCATTGAGCCTTGTGATTACCCAGAGTGGTTGGCCAACGTGGTCATGGTAAAGAAAGCAAATGGCCAGTGCAGGATGTGCGTTGATTTCACAAATCTCAACAAAGCATGTCTAAAGGATTGCTACCCGTTGCCACGGATTGATTAGCTGGTAGACTCAACCAGCTGTCATGCCTTGCTGAGTTTCATGGATGCCTTCTCAGGGTATCACCAGATCAGCCTGCACAAGCCAGACAGGCAGAAGACCGCGTTCATCACTGAAGGGGGAGTGTACAATTACATAGTTATGCCCTTCGGGTTGAAGAACGCAGGGGCTACATTTTAGAAGACAATGGACAGAGTGTTCATGCACCAGAAGGGACGAAATGTTGAAGTATATGTCGACGACTCAATTGTTAAGAGCGTCATGTAAGCAGGGCATATCATGGACCTAGAGGAGATATTTTCCACGCTGAACAAGTATAATATCAAGCTCAACCCAAAGAAATGCGTTTTCGGGGTGAGCTTTAGGAAGTTTCTAGGTTTCCTGGTTAGTGAAAGGGGAATCGATGCCAACCTAGAAAAAGTGGAGGCAGTCCTAAGCCTCCTAGAGCCCAAATGCACTAAAGATATCATGCGGTTGACAGGGAGAATGGCGGCACGGACTCGATTCATCAGCAAGTTAGCTAACAAAACTCTACCATTCTATCAGTTGCTGAAAGGAAACAGAGAGTTCAAGTGGGGTGAAGCAGTAAAAAGAAGCTTTTGAGGGGATCAAGGACCATTTAACCAAGCTCCCAACCATGATCAGCCCGAAGCAGAGTGAAAAACTCCAACTGTACATCTTCACCTTAATACAGACAATTGGGTCGGTTCTCCTAGTCGAAAGGCAGAAACAGCAAAAACCAGTGTACTTTGTAAGCCATGTACTGACAGAGGCTGAGCAGAGATACCCGCTGGTAGAGAAGCTGGCCTTCGCAGTGGTAACAACAGCAAGAAAGCCGAAACCTTATTTCGATGCACACAAAATTTAAATCCTTACAAATCACCCACTGGATAAAGCCTTACAGAAAATGGATGCTTCAGGCAAACTTCTAAAGTGGGCGATACAGCTCTCTGAATGTGAGTTCGAGGTTAAGCCTAGGGCAACCATCAAAGCTCAAGCCTTAGCAGACTTCATAGTGGAGGCCTCCTACGAGGAGAAATGAGGATAAGGTTGGAGTTTGGAAGGTGGCATTGGACGGATCTTCAGCTCAAACCGGAAGCGAAGCAAGAATAATAATAACATCACCAGAAGGCAATGTATTTGAGTATGCCATTAAGTTCAAGTTCAAGGCATCGAACAATGAGGCAGAGTATGAGGCAACTCTACCGGGACTGAGGATGAGTATCGCAGCAGGAGCCAAAAAAGTGCACCTACAGACTGACTCTCAGCTGGTAGCCAGCCAGCTAAAAGGGGAGTAAGAGGCTAGAGAGCCCACAATGCTAAAATACACAACCAAAGTGAAAGAGCTAGTGGCCCAGCTAATGCATTTTCAGATAGATTTGGTCCCCAGAGCGGAAAATTCCCAAGCTGACGCATTATCAAAGTTAGCCAGTTCCACTCTTCAAAGCCTCACAAGGACAGTCATTGTGGAAGTCCTAGAAGAGAGCAGCATTGCAGATAGCAAGCAAGTGAATTGCACCAGGCAGCAACGAGCATGGTTCTCAGACATACGGACCTATAAGATATACGGCTCGCTGCCTGATGACGAGGCATAAGCCAAAAAAGTCAAGAAGGATGCCAATTGGTATGTGGTGATGAATGGGGAGCTCAACAAAAAGGGCTTCTCCAAGCCATTGCTGAGGTGTATTCTAGAGTGGGAGCAGGAAAAAATTATGGAAGAAGCACACGCAGGAATTTGCACCAACCATATTAGCGGTAAAGCCCTCGGTGTTGAAGTGCTTAGAAGAGGAGCATACTGGCCAACCCTGACACATGATGCCTTAGCATACGTCAAAAAGTGTGAAAAGTGCCAGCAAATGATCTAACCAAAATCCTCATTCCGATCCCATTCGCCCAGTGGGGAATGGACATATTAGGACCTTTCACCACTAGGTCAGCGGGCCGGAAGTATTTCATAGTGACAGTGGATTATTTTACCAATTGGATTGAAGCTGAGCCCACCAAGTACATAAAAGCTTCCCAAGTAAGAACGTTCATATGGAAGAACATCAATATAAGATTTGGGGTGCCGCAATGCATTGTCTTTGACAATGGATGTCAGTTTGACTGTGACACCATCAAGGATTACTTGGAAGAGATGAGTGTCAAAGTATGCAAGCGCCTCAGTCTGCCACCCGCAGAGCAACGACCAAGCAGAAGCAGCAAACAAGCTGATCCTAGTAGCCTTACAAAGGAAGCTGGAAGAGCATAAAGGGCTCTGGGATGACCTAATCCCAAAGGTATTATGGGAAAACAGGACAACAGAAAAGGAGTCCACCGGAAAAAGCCCATTCACCCTAGCCTATGGGGTAGATGTAGTAGTTCCAGTGAGGGTCCAAATCCCCAGTCCGAGAATCCAGCACTATGAGCAGCAGGGGAATGAGAAGCGTCTGCTGGAAGAGCTGAATTTCCTCCCAAAAATGCGGCTACAAGCAGCTCTCAAGCTAGCAGCCCAAAAAAGCAGAATCTCAAGGGCCTCCAACAAAAGAGTTAATCGGGAAATACTTCCTGGAAACTTGTGATAAGTGACATTTATGTCACTACTAGGGGTAGTGTTTAGGTTATTTTCGTGTTTGTTTTCCCTTATTTTTCCTTTTATTCTCTTGTTTTCTCTTTAATAAAGTTTCTAGTTTATTTTGGTAACTTTGGAGTGTTTTAGTTTATTTTCTTTATTTTATTAGCTTTAGTTTATTTCCGTATTTTATTTTACTTTATTTGCTTGTTTAGTTTTTGTTTTATTTTTATTAGTTTAGTTTTATGCCTCTTATTTTCTATTTCATTTTATTTATTTCTATTTTATTTATTTTATTTCATGTCCCGATCCTCTCCTCGGTTTTCTTTGGGTGTGTAGGTTTGCGTTCGGATTGAGGTTCGAGTGTCAAGTTATTCTTGTCCGAGGTTTGAATTCAAAGCCCGGGGTTCGAGGCACAAGAATTTGAGCCAACCTTCTTGCTGCCCTCTTATCCATCACCCCACCTTTCCCTTATCCTCCACAACACGCACAACCAGCCAAACCCCACAACCCCAACAGCAACTGCAACCACAACAAGCACAACTCCCCTGCTCCACAACTCACCTTCCCCTGCTGCTCACTACTTCATCCCAACCACAACACCATCAGCCAACGCCAATAACACCAACACCCACGTAGCACCACTCACCACCACATACCACCAGCCACAACACAAACAACACCAACAGCAACATCAATTACAACCACCAGCAACCCCTGCTCCAGTTCACTAAAATCAACCACCAGCTCCACCATTGCTGCCCCCCTTCACCACACAAATTAACAGCACCTCGCACCTCACCGCAAACCACCAGCCGCACCAGACCATCAACCCACCACCGCAGCCACTTCCAGTCACACGCCCATCAGCACCCACCACTTTCAATCATCTCCACGCAACTAACACCACGAACATCGCAACAACCTCCAACCTCCAGCAACTGCAGCAACAACACGCAGCACCACCAGCAACCAGCAATCACCACCGCAACTCACCGCAGCAAATTCCGGCCTCCCCTCTTCACCATTTGCAAACAATCGAACCTCAACTAAGGTCCAATTTGATTGGAACTTCGCGGCCGCGCAGCCCTGTCAGAAGGCGCACGCAATTGGAGTTCACAAAACAGATTGTAAGCAGTAGCAATTGCGCGACCTCTGTGCGATGTCTGCGCGGGCGCACAAATGAGGGTCAATCACGAGCTTTTCACGTGATTTTTAATGAAAATTTAACGGCCTTGATTGATTGCTAGTTGATGAAGATGTCGGTGATGATGGTGTTTTGATAATGTGATTTGAGCCGTTGATGATGGTTGATCGATGGTGATGAAGAGCAGCCACGAAGAAGAAGGGAATAAAGGTCTGATGATGATTCGTGTATTTGGGGAATTTGTGGGTTTATTTCTTTTTCTTTTATTTTTATTTTCTTTTCCTTTTCCTTTTCTTATTTTCTTTTCTCTTTTATTTCTTTTCTCTTTTATTTTCTTTTTATTTCCTTTTCTTTCTTTATTTATTTTCTTCTTTTATTTTTCTATTTTTCCTAGTTTATGAAGTTAGTATAAATACCCATTTTGGGGTAATTAAAAAAAACAACTTTTCAAGGATCCATTATTCTACTCTCTAATTAGTTTTAGGAGAGCTTCTCTCTCTAGGGTTAGCTTAGGATTAGGGTAGTTTAGAGAGAGAAAGTGAGGGTTTTCACCATTGTTGAACTTGGATTTTGAAGAAGAAATTGATCATCTTTTCTATAGATTTACATCTTCAATCAATGAGAATCTCTAACTCTCTCTCCTCTATTTTTATTGCTTTATTTTGATTATTATTTTTGTTGTTGGTATTGCTTGTTGATCATGTTGATTCTTGATTATTTGTTGATTAATCTTGTTATTATCATGATTAGTGAGTAATTTCCCCATTGAGGGGATGGTTGTGGTGTAGTTGGATCTTGAGCATGTTCTAGGTTTAGAGTTGATTTATTTGTGATTAAAGTCTTTATGTGCTTGATATTCTTTAATCCTCTTGCAAGTGCACATTGTTGGTTGATTAAAGGTGAATCTTTGCTAATAAGGAACGGAAGTTGACTTAGTTAAGGTTCATTAGTATCGATTGTTATTTAATAGTACCTCCTAGTATATGGTTCTAGTGTGGAAACATAGAGGCTATGTTAGGAGAAGCCAATTGACCCCGGAAGGCGGCTAGATTGGATCCTTTATTTCGATATTTGAGCATGTTTAGTTCATAATTAATTCAACTTCTATGCTTTTGTTTATGTTCAAGTGAATGCTATACCTAAATCATTTCCCTTAATGTTTTATTTCTTGTTTTAGCATTTTTAGACTTTAGTTTATTTATCTCCTATTCCGGACTAGCTTAATTGTCGATAACATTTGGTGGTGTTTAACCGTTCTCTGTGGTTCGACCCCTATGCTTGCCTTATACTCGTATTAGGTTTGTTTAGGTTGTATAAATTGTATTTGATCTAGGGATAGACAACTGACGACGCGTTTATTCCCTTGTCAACTTGGTTCTCAAAAGGACTGCAGCAGTAGGAAGAGGAAATCAACATGGAAAGCTATCAACCAATTGGGAAGGTCCTTTCATCATCCACGAGCAAGTAGAGCCAGGTGCTTTCCTCCTCGCAGATCAAGAAGGTCAGGTCGTAAGGAATAGTTTAAACGAAGATGTGTTAAAGAAATATTTCATTTAAAAGGCATGTGAATAAGTAGAAACGGAAAAACTTTGTTAGAATTATGCATGAACTTTGTTTAAAATTATGCTATGTTAATCAAGGCAATTTAAGCCATTTGAATTTAATGAAATACGAGCCTCTACGTGAGGAGTATACTATGTGAGCTTGCCTAAACATGTTTATTCGTTAAGTTATGCTTTAGCATCGCACACTAACATGCAAAAAATACCATACAAACATTAAAGTCAAAGCAGAAAGCATCAAAATAAGGTGCGGCAAGACATCATTAAGCAAGTGAAGATCACACTTCCCTAAGTTTAACCTACCTGCTTAAAGTAAAACAGGGAACCACCTCGGGGACGCCTGAGGAGGAGGCCTAACACGTTCAACTTGAGCAGGGAAAGGTGAACGAAAGGCAAATGAGCAGGCTGAGCGGGCATCACCAAGGTTCTCTTGGTCCCACCTAGCTCACCTCTTTTGTGGGGAGAAAGGAGATAGATCAGTAATAAACCCTTACAAAAGATAAGTAAGGAGCATAATTAATAAGTCACAGCCAAACAAGCTGAAAGACATATGAATAAGTCGCAGCTAAACAAGCTGAATGACATACAAATAAGTCGCAGCCAAACAAGCTAAATGACATACGAATAAGTCGCAGCCAGACAAACTAAATGACATACGAATAAGTCGTAGCCAAATAAGCTGAATGACATACGAATAAGTCACAACCAAACAAGCTGAATGACATACAAATAAGTCACAGCCAAATAAGATGAATGACATGCAAATAAGTCTCTACAAAAACTAAGTAGATGACATAACGCACAAGCCTTCATCATAAAAAGACGAATGGCATAAAATTTGACAAGTTCCCACCAAGTGCAATAAAGGGTAAAGAGATAATGAAGCCCTATACAGCCAGGTCAGGGAGCAAAGTTAGAGGGCAGTAAAAATAAGCGCAACAGGAAAGCCCAACCTACGAGGCTTCACTTAGCACAGCAAAGGGGCTGCTGAGTTAAGGTTTAGGTACCACTATACCATGACTCAGCAGCATGCTTGAGCAAGCGTACTAGCAACAAGATAAGCAATAAATGAAATAACGAAGGAGTTATCAAACGCATATACTAACAAGCTGAACCTCTGACCACCATGATAGAGTAAACATTCAGCAAAAAGTTACAACATTCACAAAGCTGAACCCCCATCCACCAGGATGAGGAAACATTTAGCAAAATAGTCAGAAAAGCACAGAATTCAAGTTGAGATTCCCAAACCCAGCAGACGGAAAGTAAAGTGTTATGAGAAAGCACATAGAAAATACAATCTTTGGCGGCTATACACCCCAAAGACAATAACAAAATCTACCTAGTAACTACAGACCTAGGTGAGGGAAACTCCTATGAGCCGCTAGAGGAAAGGGGAGACAGCCGCCAAAACCTTTATTGCTCGTTAGCCAGAGTCTCACTCCAATGGCATCAGCAATATCAATGCACAAAGGCACCTCCAGATTCAGCACTGCATGGTTGGGCACTTTGCAATTACCAACACGAGAGTGTTTAGCAGGCAGATCGTAAAAGCCAACTTCCCCAGCAATGTCAACCTTAGCCCAAAAGGCGTTGAAACAAGCTTGCTGCTCCTCACTCCCACCATAAAGACCACTCACGCAGCGAGTTGCGGCCTCCTAGCACCCATCATGGCGATCAGTGAGCAATTTAGCAAAAGCTGGAGAAAGGACAAAAGATCTAAGTGCCTCTTTCTTAGCAACTTCAAGCTTATTCTCCTTTCCAGCTCGCAAATCAGCCATCTCAGCTTCCAACGCTTGCACCTTGGCTTGAGAAGTTCCCAATTGTCCCTCACAGTCTGCCAGTTTGATCTTGGTGAGCTGGAATTCTCCTATCTGAAGTTGCAGGGCATCTGCCCTCTCTCTCAAGGGAGCCACCTCACCAGCCATTGCATCCCTCTTAGAGCGAGCCTGTTGAACTTCCTTATCCTTCTAAGCCAGAGCTGAGTTCTGATTTTGATACTCCTTCTCCACTGTAAGCAAGGCATTAGCCAAGTCGCCAATAGACTTGGTAAGCTGCAAATAAACAAAAGGACAAATATAAGCTAAGGCAAAAGCAAAGCAAGCAAGCTGAGACGGATAAGAAAAGTAATAAAAACAGGCTAAGATAAAAGTAAGAAAATAAGCAGATGGAGGAAGCTAGAGCAAAAAAAAAAAAAAAAAAAAAAAGCTAGAAATATAAAAGCTAACCTTCTGCAAATCATGACACGTAGTGGCAGCAGGGAGACTGACTAAGCTGCTAGTAGAGTCAGCGGGAAGTCGGATGCCCTGAGTAAGGCGATAACCCAGGATGCCACCATTCTGTGGGTTATCGACAAACAAGGACTTGTCAGCCCGAGCATTCATCAGTGGGCGGAATGGAGCATTCTCAACCCCAGCAGAGCACAGCAAAGGGTGAAGAGAAAGTTAATGGGAACTTCCCCAAACTCTATAGGTCCAGTAGGACGGAAAGTGCCTCCAGCTGAAATTGAGGTCGCAGAAAGAGGATTCTCAAACGCATCACCCAAGAACTGGTGAACACAACAATAAAGTTCACTAGAGTTTTGAGTGCCAGTCTCCTTAGCAGCATTCTCACCAAGAAGCCCAGTGTTGGTAGAGTGAGAAGCAAAAGGGTCGAGAGCAGAAGAAGTACGGGCCTTTTTAGCAGCGGGCTGATCGGTGTCATCTGATGAAGAGACCACAAGATCATCCTCCAGGTTAATAACTGGATAAACCTATTTGTGCAAACCTCCAGGTTGAGAGTTCCCTCCCCTGCTAGCACTTCGCAGACGGCCTCGCAGCCTAGAGGGGCGAGGTGAAATTTTGGGAAGCTCCATAATAGCCTCATCAGGTAATTGGAAGGCAAGAGCCTTAGTAGAAGGACCAATAGCGTCCTTAACAGCAACGGTAGTACCAATACCGGGAGAATAGAGCAGAACATGCTCAGCAAAAGTTGTGGGTTTCTCACCCACCGTAGCGTTAACCTCAGCCTCCTCAGGGGGAAACTAAAAAATGCTGTCAGCAAAGTTATCAGCATTATCATTCTTGTAATCATCAAAAGCTTGATTTAGTGGTTCATTTACCACAGTGGTCTGAGGTGCCACCTGGCCGAAAGCTGCAGTAGGACGCTTCTCAAAAGAAGCACCCTGCGCCACTAACGCCTCAAACCCTGAGGTAACTTCCTTGGGCGAAAGGCAAGTTTCCCGTCGACCCCCAACAGTAGAAGATGAAGGCTTAGCTTCAGCAAGACTAGACCCCGCACGATCAGCAGCGGTCATAATGCCAAAAACAGCTCTCAGCTCAGCTGGAGCCAAGCGAACCTCACCCTTCAAAAAGCCAGCATAGACCTCTAAAGTCTCAAAAAGTTCTAGAGGATTATCAGGAGTGGCAGTAAGAGGATCTTTCCAGTTATCTTTCATCCCAAGAATGCGCCTATCCAGCTTGTCATAACCTGAAAATCAGGCAGCAAAGGAGAAAAAGCAAAAGGCATAAGAGCGCAGCATAGACAAAAGCAAAGGAAGAAAAACACTTAAAAAATATATAAAATAAAATAAAAAAGAAGACAAGGCTTACCAGGCTCATAGGTAGAACACAAGTGCATAGCAGAAAGCTGCGCATTGCCCACAATGTACAAGGAGTTGTGCAGCTAGAACTTGGGAAACTTCGCATCACCTGTGCCTGCTCCCTGCAGCATATCAAAAGCATCTGTTTCGCGAGCAGATTCAGTGAGAGAAATAGTAACCCCATCTATATTAGTACGAATCTCCTGAAAATTGCGTGGCACAACAAAAGAGGAAGGCACTGTAACCCAAAAGAACTTACCAGTCCAGTCCCTAAAGCGACCAAGCTTAGGGCAAGATAGGACTCTACCCTCTTTGGCAGCCACGTAATACCACCCAAACTCAGAACCAGAAGACGACCTTTTTCAGGCTTATCAAAGACTTGAATAGATGCAGCAATTCTGGATACCTCCGAAATCGCAGAAACCACAGTAAACATATCAAAGTGTGCAGGGAAGCAGGGTGTAGTAAAGCAATACAAAGATTAAAGGCACGAAAGACATTATTCAGAGTAGGGTCAAGAGGGAATCTCAAGCCCAAGTCTAGCTGAGAAGCAAAGACAGAAATATGACCAGCAGGAGGAGCAGACAGCTTGGAGCCCTCAGTTGGAAAAACTAGCTTATAGCCCTGACCAAACCCATAAAACTTCTTTCCCACAGCGGCAAGATCCAACTTCCTTGCGTCCTTACGCCAGTTGGAGTCCAGCACGCAATTTTTGCGGCCATGACACCTTTCGTCCAGAAAGAAGTCAGATTTACCCTCTTCAACAGGATCCTCCACATAAATAGGCTGACAGTCGTAAAAAGCACGCTTACTGGGAGATTCATCCACCCCACTCATATTTGCAGCAAGAGAAGGAGATGGTGAAGAAGTTGCAGCACTGCCACCCCGCACTACATAATGGTCAAATCGATTCACATCATCCATGTCATCAAGCCAAGCAAAACTGTTTAAAGGCTGAACATGGGGAATGGGGCTAACAAGATAAACATCAAGAGGATTAACCTTGACTTGGTCAGCTAATAATTTATGGCACATCGCGCGCATCCTTAAACGGGTGAGATGGGACAAAGGAATCCCATCCTGAATAAGCACCCGCTCACAATAAGGGTCAAAGAAATCAGGACGAGGCCTGGACCAAAAAGGACGAAAAACGCTGCCCTCAGCAGGACGACTACTACCCATTCCAAGTGCAACAGGAGGATTCGCAGCAGTACTCGCCCTGCTCTCAGCAGGAGCGCGATCGAAAGGCATAACCATTTGCAAAGGAAGGGGGGGAGAAGCAAGAGAAGTAAAGGAAGTGCGCGCAGAGCGCTCACCTGAGTGAGATGACTCGGAAGGAGAGCCTAACTCAGTGGCCACAAAAGGCTCACTCATATTTTGGCTGTCAGTAGCGTCGGACATTCTAAAATCTACAAAGACAAAAAAAGCCCCCAAAGAAGATGAAGAAGATGGGGTGCCAAAAAATCAAGGATTAGTCATCCCAAAAGAACAAGCGAAGAAAAAGCAACGCAAGAATTGGGAGAAAGGAATTGCGAGTATAAGTACAACAACAGAAGGGGAAGAATTGGACAAAGATAATTAAAATTGATCAAAAAGACGCAATCTTTCAAAGATAAAATGCAAAAAGAAATGAAATTGGGTACATACATACAAGAAAAGGCACAAAGAAAGTACCTTTACGACAAAAAATTGCAAAAGCAACGAAGCACAACAACAATGGCGACACCAGGAAGCCAAGCGAAGAACAAGGTTTCAAACTGCAGTAAAAAAAAGCAAGAAACCTCAGTGAAAATGAAGAGTAAGAGAAAATAAACAAACAAAACAAAAAAGTGGAATAAAAACAAGGACGAGAGAAAATGAGAGAGACGAGAACTTACAACAACAATGGAGGAACAACGTGCGTCTGTGAAGAAGATGAAAGGCGAAAAATTTGAAAAAGGAAAGAGGAAGATGAAAAAATGAAGAAGGTAAAAAGAAAAGGAAGAGAGACAGTGAATTAAATGGGGAATTAAATGGGCGGTTGAGTAGGTAATAAACCAAACCGCCATGTCACTTCAGTAAAAATAAACTAACCCTCAGATGACTTACACGTGTCCCACTCATGCAAACACTAATCCCGCCAAAAAAAAAAAAAAATCTTCAGCGGGAGTAATCGAAATTCCTCCCTGCAAGCTCGTCATTTCTCAGACTTCAGCAGGAGTAATCGAAATTCCTCCCTGCAAGCTCGTCATTTCTCAGAATTCAGCCGGAGTAATCGAAATTCTTCCCTGCAAGCTCGTCATTTCTCAAACTTCAGTGGGAGTAATCGAAATTCCTTCTTGCAAGCTCGTCATTTCTCATACTTCAGCGGGGTTAATCGAAATTCCTTACTACAAGCTCGTCATTTCTCAGACTGCAGCGGGAGTAATCGAAATTCCTCCTCGTAGGCTCGTCATGTCTCAAATCTCAGAAGGAACAATTAAAGTCCCTTCCAGAAGATCAATTATTCCTCTAGCATCAGCAGGAATAAATTAAATGTCCTTTGATACATGAAAGGCATGCACATCACAGGCAGAAGAAAGCCACTATCAACAAGCAATAGCACAACGCGTCTCCACCAACTTACAGCGTGACCTCTCAAGTCTCATAATCGCGTAGTTAATCCAGAGACTTGAGGGGATAAAGGTGCACGAGGTAATTTAGCCAGACGACTCGTTGAGTAACTGCCGATAAGGCTATATGCTCGGAATAGGTGGCATGAGTGACCTCATACCACCTCTTGAGGGGCTAGTTATAGGGATAGCTCCTATTGAGCTATTTCTTCCAGTTGGAATCATTAAGAAAGGTTGCACCGCACAAACAAGAGCCGGTATGAGTGACCTCATACCACCTCTTGAGGGGCTAGTTGTATAGGATAGCTCCTGCTGAGCTATCACCAGGCTCCCAGACTGGCCCACGGGGTGCGCACTCGACGCTGGAAGAATAATTAGTTAAATAAATTCAAATCCATTAAAATTAATATAACCTACATTTGTAATAATTCTTCAATTAGTACGCTCCGTTAAAATTAGTATACTATAAATTCATACTAATACTTTAGTTTAGGCTAGGTCGCTAACACTTAGGCTTCATACAAGGTATTTTACTACAACACTGTCAGATATCAACACTAATACACATAAATTTACGTAGTTGTGAATTGTTACTTATTTTGATCATGGTAGTGTGATACTATTATGTATTCATTCATAAATTTTGACTATCATCTTATATTTACTTAATTATCTTGCGTATCATTATTACATATTATTAGAGCCCATTATATTGGTCCATTATTTACTACAAACTAATACTAGAATTCAAATTAACACATTATTGTACATATAACCACATGGCCCATTATTGGTTAAGGTAGATTTCTTTTTTTTCCCTTATGAATAGTGTACTACCGAATTTGCCCTTGAATGTTGCCTTAATTTTTTTTTGTGCTTTTTTCTTATGAATGAACATGTTTGTGCGATTTTGCCGTTGCCTTTTCTTTTTCGCTTTTGGTTTTCCTTTTAAATAAACAAAAACTAATCCCTTTTTTAAAAAAAGTTTTGCTTTTTTTAACTTTTTCTAATTTTAAGTTGCACAGAACTCTTTAATCTCTTTCCTTTTTCATTTTACACTTTCTATTATAAAAACTTGATCCTCTCCTATCTTCTCCTCATTATCTGGGTTTTTCAAGGTTTACTTAAAGAATTCAGGTTATAAGCGTTATTTAAAAAAACAACTTTTACGAAATTACATATTCTAGATCACTTATCAAGGTCACTATATAGAATCATTGATGAATTAATAAAATGTCTACTTTTATTAAAACATTTTCGTTGCTTTACAACTACACTTAACATATAAGTTCATAGGATATAAATCTTAATCTAGCATAATTTTACCAGCAAAAAAAGCTTGAACATTTCTATGCAAAATTAATGAGTTAATGTTATTACAATAATTGCATTTCCAGTTAACCTATATAGTTACTTTATATTTCATTTTTCTTATTTTCTTATTTCTTCTATGTTCAGCTAGTCAGTATAACTATATTTACAGTGTTATAGATATTGCCTATATGGTATTAATAGAACTTATGCAAATGACCTGTCAGCACTTAGCCATAATCCCTATTAAATTGCTCATAAGTAACAGAATAAGGGCCTAAACTGTTATTAAACAAACCATTACCAACCAAATGGAATTAGCATTTGATGAGATATTAACAGGCATAATGATAAGAGCATATTGTAATGGAAAAATGCAGGAAAACAAAACCAAACACTTTTCTGCATAAATAACAAATCCTAGCTCACCATTTAATTTCTTTTTATAAAGTCTTCAAAGATGCATAAATATTAAAAATACTAACAAGTACTCATTCAAGGTTCATAGATAAGCAATAACATAACTAGCAGATCACATCAGTTCACACTAACTAAGCACTCAAGAAACAATACACTAGGATAACTAGAAAACCTTACAATCATAAGATCTTTTAACTAAATTACACTAAACTAGACAAGTGAATTAGGAGAGCTAGAACACCTTATAGCCATAAAAGAAACACAGTACATATTTTAGACAAATGTAGCCTGTAGAAGTACTCTCCACCTTAAAATGAACCCCCATATGAGGCATCACTTTCGGGTGAGTATGATGGACTAGAATGGTGATGAATCTCAATGCCATGAAGACTAGGCTTAGTAGTGTAAGTGTTGGTTTCTTCCTTAGGTTTCCATTTTACTTCAATTTCAGCAAGGTTAATGGAACATCCTCTCTTAGAACTAGGTTGCTTATCTTTAGGTTCACCAAAACGAAGAACAGAAACAACAGCTTCTAGCTCTTCCACCTTCTGTTCAAGATAGCTAACACGTTCCTCCACCACTTCTAGAATGATATGTTTGGCTAATTCACACTGAACACTGCTATCAACCTTCTCTTTACCCTTACTTGCCATAATCACAGAGTTACTTCTTGCACAACAAGATAGTCTTTTGAATAGTGTATGCAAGTAGAATATGAAATTTCTAGCACTTTACTCTCCTTTTATATAAGTCAAGAGTGCTACAATATATTACCTGGAGGTTAATTGCAGGTGTCTTAAAATAACTCTCACATGTAGCACAATACTAGGAAACTCTTTATAAAAACTCATGTACAATAATTTGCACTCTTCCAATACACAAGTGATAGCATTATACAGCTCATATATATATAGCATGCAGGTCATTCATACTAGCCTTTAATTGTCAAGCCTATCTAGCTATATATAAGATGCTTAAACAACACACCACCAAGGCATATTCAATCCAAAGCAGCTATGACACTATACAGGATAAAGGTGCTTAGTAGAAATTATAATTAATTCCAAGAATTGTGATTAAATCAAACAAACTAATGGATAAAACTGAGCAACATTGTAAATCTAAAATATACGAAGATATGTAATTTGAAACAGCATAGTAAGTCAAATAATCATAGAAAAGGTACCAATACAAGAACCTAAATTGAGCTCTAACCATTACACTACTCTTATTGTGTCCTTCTTAGGTGCATTATTAGGACCTATTACATTAAGCTTAAACAACATAATATCTTCAGTGACTCACACTAGCACTATATCTTTATCAAAAATTGGAGGATGTCCTATTTGATACTTAATTAGTGCACCCTCATCCTTTTGAACATTATACCGAGCAATGAATTCCTTAACACCGCTTTGTAATTCAAACTTGGTGATGAAATCATCCTTCTTCACAACTTTCAGCTTAACATCAAGTTGTGTGTCAAAATTCTAGAGTAGTACATTAGTTGAATCACTAAATTCACTTAACCAGTTGTTGGCAAAGTCAACAGGGACATTCTGCAAACAATGACACCAAAATTAACAGAATTATTTCATCTAAGGAAAGGGTTTACACCACAAAAAATATACATTAACACAATTAATACTTAGTATCAACACATACAATTGTCCCTTTCTTGAGATAGGCTGCAGTGAAAATAAATTTGAAATGCGGCTCACGACAGCTATGCGCAAGCTCATCGATCCAGGCATTTATTTCGGTCATTTTTTCTGAACTGCCATGATAAGCAGGTCTGCGCCCACGCCTCTTACTCGAACTGTCATTACCCTTGCCAACTTCAGATCCTTGTGTTTTCTTGCTTCCTGTTGGCCTTGAAATCTGCATAGTGAAAAAGTTATTCCCTGTATATGTAAACTTTAAACCATCATCAGCACTTATCCCATTATCTTTAACAAAATCAATCCAGCCACCTTCTAAAACAGTTATCCAATCATCTCCTTCCTCTTCATGTGCCATAGTAGCTTCCCAAATTCTAGAATTACCATGCTCTAGCAAGTTAACACCTTGGAAACATCATATAAGATATCTTTGAATTCACCATAAATCTTTTCTGTGGCTATTTGGCATATTTGGAGGGCTCGCAATCTCACTGTTTTTCAGTTAGCTATGCCACATCCCATATCTATGTTTAATAGATATATGGTGGACTTGGTTGCAAATTTTCATGTGTTGCAGGGACAGAATAACACCTCGACTGTTAGAAAAGAAGCTGCTAAGTGGAAAAGGCCAGTTGGTGGGAGTGTGAAGATAAACACTGATGGGGCATGGACTGGTAAAGGATGCGCTGCTGCTGGTGCAATCATTAGAGACTCGTCTGGTCTGTGGATGATGGGCAAAGCCTGGGAAACTAAGGCTAGAAATCCATCTGAAGCAGAGCTGATTGCTATAATGGGAGGAATGCAAATGGCTATCGATGCTCAGTTCAAGGATGCAATTGTGGAAACCGACGCACAAACTCTTCAGAAAACAATTGAAGACATAGGAAAGCATGGAACAAGTGAACTTGCAGCTATTCTCAATGACATAGAGTCTCTTCTCAGCAAAGGTTGTAACTTCAACTTCAACTACATTCCTAGGGAGGCTAATGGTGTGGCTCATTGCCTAGCCAAATTAGCTTTGGAGAAAGGAGGAATAAATGGAATGGGAAAGATTTATGACTCTCCACCAGTGAGTGCTAGGGACATATATGTGAAGGAAGCTAATGAAAGTGCTGCAGAATGATTTTAGTTACCATCAGCTTGGTTTTAGCCCATCTTTTGTACTACCTGCTCAACTGTCTCAACAGGAGTTTTCCTCTATTTCGTTTATTTTAGTCAAGAACTTGTTATGGCTTTTTATGTATTTGGTTACTCGGTTTACTCCTACTGTAAGCATGCTATGTCTGCTTCTTTGGGTTGTTCTCTGTATTCAGATTATAAGTTAATATAATTTCCTCTTTTTCCATTAAAAAAAAGAATTCATCATGAATGCGCTGTAAATGAATATGCATTGGCAAAATACCAACCCAAAATATTAAGTCAGCAACAAGCAAACAGAAGTAAAATAGAAAATAGTCTTACCAAACCACATAAATACAGCCACATTTGTTACAAGCTTATCAACAATAATAAATCAATAAATAAACATCTCATACCAGCTTCTCTTCCTGATGAGCCTCATAACGGACAGTAAACATAGGCGCAAACTCAGCCATTCAAGTTCCTAAACGGATTACTAAGATATATGCATATACTTAGCTTATAATCACAATTCAGTAGCTAATTTGTATTTGATAGCAAACAAAACTATATATAGAACAAAAACAATGACAGAAATTTGTATCTGTAGACACCTAATTTTGATCCTACTTTTGTAATTATCATTATTATTATCTTTTATTATTATATTTATTGTTTTTTTAAATAATTATTATTATTTTGCTAAATATTTTTATAAACTTAATGACGTTTAAAACGAAGAAAACGAGTAATGATAATGTTTTTTATTCATAATTCCCAAAATACATGTTACAATTTGGACTTCTAAAACTACTAAATTACAAAATATTGAAGTACAGCTAACACCGCATGTATTTTTACCCTGCTCCACCGAAGTAATTTTCGGGCTTTACTTGTGGATTAGCAAGTAAATTAATGTAGCCATTAGGAGGACCACTAGCCCCATAATGTATATGAAGTACACTAGTATCATCCTCATATCTTCCTCAAAGGTGAAGACAGACTTATCTTCCTGGTCATCTTGAAACATGGTGGCCGAAATTAATGGTGGTTTTGTTTGGTTTTCTTTTTTTTATTCGGGTAAGGAGGAAGATGGAAGAAGATAAGAAATAAGTGGTGAGTGGAGATTTTGGATAAGGGTAATTTCTTTTTATAGTAAAAAATGGGTATTTTTATACCGTATTTTTTTGTATATGTATAACAATTGTATAGTATAAAAGTACGATATTTTCTGTCTCGTCAAGGAAATATGTCATTTTCATTATAAACAAGTATTGTTTAACCCTTTTAAAGTATAATAATTATATTGGTACGTTCACTTAGAGTATTAAAGTATTCTATTTTATCTAGAGATTTTTTACGATTTGTACAATATCCCATTATGTGGTCCACTTGCCTATAAAAAGCCCACTAGTCCAAAGACTCGTGCCCAACCGAGTTAAGGAAATGACAAACATTCCATTTCCTACAATAAAGTTTGTCACACATAGAAAAGTTTTGGATGTCTTAGTATTAAAGAGAGCTCCTTTATATACACTTGTTTTACCATAGACTAAAATAACATTATCTTTTCGTCCCGCAATTAATACTTGATCCGATAAGTACAAGTTCGGATCAAACACATCGATATTTATTTAAGGATAATTGAGTATTATATGGACGAGGGTAAAAGAAATATACTTGTGGGATGTATAAATACAACGCATAGAAGACTACGTAAATGAGAATAGTAAAATCAGCGTAAAAAACGGATCTTGCCTACACCTGATTTTCTACATTTCAGTTAAAGATGAATCAATGCTCTGACATGATTCCTTAATGATTTGTTACGTTTTTGTTTTTCATTTTGTTTGTCTTCATCCTACTTTTCCTTCTTTTTTTTTTTTTTTTATTTTTTTACTTTTATTTTCTTTTTTATTTATCTTATTTACTTTTTTTTTTACTTGCTTATTTCGGTCTAGTTTTTTGTATCCTTTTGTTAATTTTGATGAACGATTGTCAATAGTGAAGTAATGTTACTTTTTTTTATCTCTCACAGTTAATATTGTATCCATTAAATTTCAGATTTGACCAATTGTATCAAAAATTATCTGACGAAAATTGGGACGGCTAGATTTCATACTGCATATTACTATTCAAACACTATTTGACACTATTTAAATAAGCATTTTTACGCTTGTTTACACTGTCGACGTGAATTTGGGCTTCTGTTTTATTCGTTTTCCTGTTGTTTTTATCTAGTTTTGTATCTTTTATCTTTTTTTTTCTTACGACTATGATAGATATAAATTTGTGTTTTAGTAGAGTAAGGCAAGATAAGAGTCCACCTGTTTTTTTTAAAGGTCAGTCAGTTGAGGGAATATATTTTACTCTTAACTACCTTAAATATGTCGTATGACTTTACATGGTATATTTTTACTTTGACCACGTCAATCTTATGACCTTATAAGATTTACCTTACTATATAATTTAGTAAGGGTCGTTGCTTGTGATGCCCGTATGTATAAGATTTTGTCGTATGATTAAATGTTCTTAGGTAAATTTATATGTACTGTTTAATAAGGGCAAGGGTTATTTTTTTTTATAAGCTCTGAAAATATTTTGTCCAACCCTACTAGTAATGTAACTAAATGTTTTCGTGTAACTTTTAGAGCTGACATCTTAGGGAGATATTTATTTTATAAGTGTTGTTTTAGTACCTTGGTGAGCTGTCATACGTATACCATGTGAGTATTTTTGAGTTGTGACATGACTTGGTTATATATTTTCTTTTTTGTAATACCATGGCATTTTAGAACCTTTTTATTATATGAATATTAGAGTCTGATTTAATTACGGTTTTTCTTTATTTTATCAGTTTAAGTGTTGCAAAACAGATTAAGTAGTTTGTTACAAATAAAAATTTAATATCAAGATTCTCATCAATACCAAAATCTTGATATTTACCATTTAAATCCTTGAATTATAATTTATTTACCTTTTTTTATTTACAAATTAACCCCCCTATTTTCCTATAAATACCCCCCTAATTTTTTCATTTGAGGACACTAAAAATATTTCATACTAATTCTCTCTCTAAAAATCCTCTCTAAAAAAAATTCTCCTCTAATCTTTTGATTTAGTTAAAATCTCTCTAATTTAGCTTTATTTTTAAGATATTAGCTTATAAAGTATCATATAATTAAGTTGTTATTTTATTTAAGTATTGTTATTATCTTTAATTCCTATTAAAAAAACAAAAACAAATATTTCAAGTTCAAGTATTGTTGTTATTTTCATCTTTGTTAAAAAATTAGTTTAATTGTTTAAGTATTCCTATTCTATATTAAAACGAAAAAAAAGGGTTTGTTTCTCAATATTTAGTTTTATTTTTCAAGTTTATTTTCTATAATCAAAAATCAAAAAAAGTTCATTAGTTTTATTTTGCACTAATTTCTTTTAATATCCCAAATTCCAAAAAAATGTCACTTAGTTATCATCTTTTAAATCTTTGATAAGCAAGAAGGGTTATCTAAAAAATTACTACATCTAGCTCAAGGTATTATCTTTATTCCTTTCTTAATTTCCTTAATTATTATTATTATGCTAACTAATGTGTTTGTTTTCATGTGATGCTACCAATAGGGGAAATGATGATATTAGGTGCTAAATTAGCCCTAACTATTCAATTACTTCACATTAGAAAGCCAAGCCTATTGGTGAGGTGATAGGTTATAAAAGAGGGGGGTTAATTGTATTTTGCATTGCATCTCTTTCTAATGCATTTAAAATATGAAAGGCTAATACATTCATGTGTTTGTCTAATATATATTTTTTAAGAATAATTTCCTTCTTAAAGTAAGCTTAAAGACCTAAGAAATTAAGAGTTTATGTAAAGGATGTTCAAGAGTAAAGAGTAATTTACCACGTCCCAAAGATGACCTATGAAACAACCCTTACGCCCAGAAACAATTCCTTTTCTTTAGCTCAAGTGATAGAATTTTCCAAGAGCTTTCCAACTGTATCTCACAATAATTTTTTCGATTTTTTATGATTTTTTTAGTTCAAGCTATCAAAGAGATGAAAAAGGCACGTTTTTTTCTTAATTGCTTTTTTTTAAAAACTGTATTAATTTATTTTTATGAAACTAGTGGTGTCATGGAACCTATATTACACTATATTATGTATTTTTCATTTATGGAACTTTAATTATTAAGAGTTTTAAGTAACTTTAATCTTATTCTAAAGATGACTTTAGAAATAAGAAATTTTTAACAAACTTTAGTTCTAAAAGATGTTTTAAAAATCTTTAATTTTATTTTAAAGATGACTCTCGAAATAAATGATGTCTTAAGAACTGTAATTTTATTTTAAGACCAATTCAGAAATAAAAGTTTTTTACAAACTTTATTTCTTTACTTTAAGACGATTTTAGAAATAAAATCTTTTATAATTTTGTGAACCTTCTTATTTTAAACCCTTTTGTAACACAAGAATGAATCATAACTTTGCTTATTTATTTTTAATAATTAATGATAGTTAATATGAGGTTATGGCCTCATTTCCAAACATGAGGTTAAGATTAATTATTTAGTTGTATAAGGTTGTAACAATTATCCATCTCCATAAAAATTAGCTTATATCCCATTATAATTACCTGATGGATTAATTGACAATCGGATATGATTAAATAGTTTATTGTTCTCTTTTATTTGGAAGTAAGGCCTTGACAGGTGTTGTGTTTTACTTGGTCAATTCCATTAAGCCTAAACACATAACCCTTAAAACCTTCCAAAAATTACCCTTGAGTGTTTTAAACCCAAAGTGAGATTATACAGTGAACCCTTACAGTTTCACTCCAAAAAATACCTTGACCCACTAAAAAGTCATCAATTGGGATGCATTTGTTGAATTGTCTTGTTCAAAAGGCATTTTTGGTGATCACTAATTAGGGTGATTTTCCTCAACCAAGGTGGTTTATTTTACTTTTATGAGTGAATCCGTCAAAGACCACTAAAATCCCACTTAAAAAATGACGTTTATGTTAACTACCCAAATTAAAAACCCAATGGAATTGGTTACTTAAAACATGGAATCTGTCCGAAATACGAAGGTTTTGATCCGTGAGTGAATTCAAAATCTCACTATAATCGGTACGTAGTACAACTTTGGTGCTCAAACCTACCTTATATTAATTATTATTTCATTTATGTGATTAACATGTTTTAAAACTTGACTTTTAACAACGCAATAGTAAGAGCCCATTCCTTAGAACGGAAGGGAAGACGAGTTCCAGACCTTCAATTCTCTTAACCTAAACCTCGAACCCTGTGCCTTGTTTCTATTTATGGAGTTAGCAGTTGATTTTTTTTTTTTTAGTTTCATTTCTTAAAATTGACTGTTTTAAAATCCGTCTTTATTCGGATAAACATAAGGTGGCGACTCTAAGTTTTTAATTATAGATCTTACACTTAAGTGGAACCTTTATAGACTAATTTTTGTCCGTTAAAAACCATGTACCACAGTCTGGCAACTCCAATGGGGATTTTTTTTTATATATAAAATGTGTAGTGTTTTAAACCTGAATTTGCGTTGTTGAATTGTTTAAGTGTACTTATGGGGTCATTCATCATTCATTAATCGTCATGAGCATGAGCATTCTTTTTTCTTTTTTTTAGGTCGACACCTCTGCCTATTGGTAAGGTCAGATTTAGATAACAAAATTAATGAATTAAGGGCGTAAACCTACATCCATGCGCTATTGCAATGGGCTCTGTTCGGAACGTCCACCCTCGGTGTTCACAGTTGGAAGTGATACGAGGCCACTTGGTTAATAATTTCCTCAAAATGGATTGACCTTTAGATTAAGAAACATGTGCATCAATACATACATGAAGTCTCTACGGTCATTTGTGTTAATGTTTCATTCATGTTATCATGAAAAGTTTTTTTTACCAAAAACTTTTTTTTAAAAAAAAGATAAAACCATTTTTTTTAGAAAGCTTATTTATGGATCTGATAACGAACTGAGAGTTATCCTTAGTCCTTCCCTCATGTGATCTCAAGAGAGTTTAACTTTCTAAGACTAACAAACACCATATGTGGTGCATTTTAAGCAATGCCAAAATCTTACTTTAAAACCTTTTTAACTTAAAGAATGGTTTAATCACTATTTATGAATTAATATATGAGTTAATGTTCTTTTCGAAGAAAAGTCTTACACCCCTCAACACCTTGAAGGTTTGCTTTACCATGTTCTTGAAAATTACAGTTCACTTGTTGTTTAGAGACCGAGATATGTATACAGGAGCACAAATGTGTAGCGGAGGAGGCCGTTGAGGTTCTATCCGCCAGGTTTACTCTAGGAGGTGTGAATCACTAAGTGTTATATATCATCGGCTGAAGTTACAGGGTTTCCTCAAGTCAAAACACAATAACTACACTATGCCGTCTCTTGGGGATGACATGGGGAAATATTGCAACTATTGTCATGACTATGGGCACAATAAAAACATTTGTAGTGATCTAAGACATGCCGTCCAACAATTGATTGATGATGGGAAGATTCCAATTCTAAGATTTTGGACTCCACCTACTTTGAGGTTTACAAATGCAGATTTGCCGAATGATTACAGTAATGATCGACCTTTATCCATTACTTTGGTATCGGATTGTTACGAAGTCTCGGGAATTTTGGTAGACAGTGAGTCTGCATTTAACGTTTGTAGCAAAACCATTCTCGAGAAATTAGGGTGTGAAGACGTTCCTTTAAGACCCTCAAAGAGGATGGTTAGAACAAGCGATCGCACTCTCATACATGCAATTGGAGAAATAAACTTGCCACGAGGATATCATGACTGGGTTTATAACGCCGAGTTTCAAGTAATTGATGATCCGGAAAACTTCACCTTTACCTTGGGAAAATCATGGTTACAAAATATAGGGGCAATTGCCTCTGCAATTCATCAAAAGGTCCAATTTTCAACCCCGGGCGGTGTGATAACAATTCATGGGGATGCAGTCTTACCGAACATGGCAACCACAGTGTGCAATATGGTGGGTTTTGGGGAAGGTTCAACTTCGAGACCGAAGAAGGAGAATTATGAAAGATCATCATGGGACTTGCTATCAAATTCCTCAATGTATCGTGAGGCTTTTAGTGATTATCTCAAAAGAACAATCATAAATGCCTCAACCCCTTTTAGAGATTTGAGGGAAATCTTCAAACTTGATCCTCACCAGGTCAAAGACGATTTGATTAGAAAGGGTTTTATAAATGACTCACTGGATCATGCAATGATATGTTATAACATCAAGTATCATCACATTAACATTGATGCAGAGTCTTCCATTAATATGTGCCTGTACCATACATTTATTGAGTGGGAATTCGAGGAGGAAGAACTTAGACCTGTAACAATAGATGATTTTTGTAACAACAATGTATATGAAAATGTATGTGGTAAAATTGATGCTATCGTTAAATACAAAGGTGTAAGTTTCACCAAAAGTTTCATAATTTGTGACATACAAGTTCCCTGTGATATCAAACTTGGTCAGCCCTGGATTTACCAATTTCATCCACTCGTGTTAGTTCAACCTAAAAGACGCCAACACAACTTCATGAATCTTTAACCTTCCATGATGGCCCTAAGATTTTAACCTTACAGCCTGAATCTCCAAATGATAAAAACCCGCATCCAAAGGTTTCCACTATAGAACGATCCAAGGCCTCTCGCCAAGAAAACACTGTCCCCCGTTCTCGTGAAACTGGCCCCGAATTACTATATGATTTGCCTATCCATGAATCAATGTATTCTCAAAATGTTTTCAAAACCTTAGACGCTTTTCACTCTTCCTCACGAAAAGGGAAAAACATCGAACATCACGATGTCGATCCAGGGCTCACCTTTATAGATAGCGATTTACCCCCTAATCACTATCATAATGAACCACTGCATATCACTCTCCGACACGGTTCAAGTTATATCAATCACATATTGGTTGACACCAGATCTGACATTAATCTCTATTCCCGAGAATACTTATACGAGCTGGGGTACAATGATTTACACATCACTTACCGCTCCATTTTTCTCAGAGGTTTTGACCAATTGCCAAGGGAAGCGACGGGGTCTATAGTCTTACCTTTAGTACATGAGAATATTCTATTCAACATAGAGTTTATGGTAGTGGATTTCGGACTCTCATGCAACTTGTTACTAGGAAGACCCTGGTTGCATGGGTGTAAAGCAGTCTCATCTAGCTTACACCAGAAGCTAAAGATGAGAGCATCTTGGGGCATCATTACCATATGTGGTGACTATAGTAGGGAAACCTATGAAGGTGAAAGTTTATCTCAATATGGCGGTTGGGTAAACACCATAAAAACGACATAGAATTACACAAAAAATGATGAGGTGGTTGTAATAAGGCGCCCGCCATTTTCAAAAAGAACAATATATTTTCCTATTCCGGAAAATGAACGGGACAAGCCGAACTGGATACCAAACAAGGAAAAGACTGATGATATCCAAAGGAGGTTTAATTAGCTTTATGACGAAGACATAGCAGTTCCTTGCGAAGGGGTTGAAACATCTGCAAACAAAGTGGCATCTCTACGAGAAATCATGGAACCTTACATCTTCCTCGACAACATCGATCCTTTTACAACGGAGTCGTGCATGGTAATGTGTAAAGCATGGGCATCATGGATTTTGGATAAAGAAGATAACCCCTTATATGTTGCCAGACGGAAAGCTGTATGGGAGAAGCGACTTTTGACTGGGGAAGTAGATTCATGGTAGTAGTAGTCGTTACATTTTCAGTAAAGTTTATTGTATTTTTTTGTGAACTACGAGCGACTTGATCCCTGAAAAAAAAATGGAAAAATAAAAAAAAAATATAATAAAAAAATCTTGTAACAGGATACGTAGGCAGCTCACTTTGAGTGCAGTTGCAAAAATAAAGATATCTTGTTCTTATGTCGAACTACGACTGGCCTGATTTCCTGAATCACGTTACACTCAGCACATTTTCACACTCAGGAATACGTAGGCAGCCTTTGGGCCCGGCCACTAACAGTTTGTTATTTTTGCAGGTCTCATTTATTTATTTTTTTTTTACTTTCCTTCATGAGGTGGAAAATAGACGGAAAAGAACATTAATTCATATTTATATAGTGACACAACCGTAACAGTGAACTAAAATATACATAATACAAAAGTCAAGAAGGCCCTAATTTAATCTCAGCAGATGGTGGAACTTCAAACATCTCTGTTTGACCCCAAGTAAACCCTTAATGGTCGACAATGAGTCGGGCTCCTCGAAGCATGTATTGAAGGGAGTGTCGAATACTAACTTCCCAACCACAAGAACACATTAGGAGTAGAATGCTCAATGTTTTCTAGGTAGACATCTAGTATAGCCATGGATGAGATGAAGCGATTGACGTCTAGCATTACTTCTAATTGTTTCACTTCTAGAGATCGAGCCTTTTGCAACCCATTTTGCAATAAACATAGCGAGAAAAAGGGAAAACTAGGCCCTCTAAACCTTGAACCAAAACCAAACTTCCAAAAATCCCCTAGTTCTCGTAATGTATAATCACCCCTACATCCATCTGAGCCATCTGATAAAGCAGCTAAGGATAGAGTATGAGGATTTTCATGTAATCAAGAAGTGGTTGACAATGCCCTAGTTAATCTGTCTATTATTATAAAAAGACTTCTTTGACCTATTGTCCATAAAGTCTCGGGGAGATGAGATATATAATATCTCTTATGTGGAGGAAGTTTTTGAACGAAACTCTCCTTAGACTCTCGATAGTTAGAAGGACCACCCATCATCATTGTTAAATTATTATAGGTTATGAAATCTGACATACCCAGCCAAGGTTGATTGACGGAGCTTTGAGGTGGACCTTTCCCTTGGCGTGAGGAAGTTCCATAATAGACACTACGAGGAGTACTGTAAATCAATATGGATATTGACCCCTCAGTCAATCAAGTGAGCAAAAAGAAACACGAATCACTCCATAAGAATAATGTTGATGGGAGATAATTATGTCCTGAAAGAGTACAGGACATTGTCATGCCTAAAATCTCGGTGACTTCCTTCCCGATTGATGAATCAGAGATGAGCAAGAAAAAACAAGTAGGGAGATAAGTTTTAAGTAAAATGGAGATGTTACTTAGTATTTGACTTGTACAGTACCCACGAGCATCCCAAAACAATAACCTAAGAGATGAGTACATGGGGAGATTAAAAGGGAAATGTGAGGATAGGTTTGGACTCTCTACGAGTTCACTAGCAAAAAAGAGGTTTTGTTGACTTATGGTAGCTATGATAGGGTAAACCGAGTCTATAGGGAAGCGTAGAGACAGAGACAGGGCTAGCACCATTGTATCTGCCACAAATAAGAAGATTGACTCTGGAGAACTATTTATCTCGAATACTTGGGGTGGACCAGTCACTAGTGCAAGTTTCACTAGAGGAACTAAAGGTGGGATAGCTGTAGAATTTTGATCATAAGGGAGAGAAAGGTTCTCCCTAGAAAATTGAGAAGGATGATCTTCTGGTCGTATTGAACTAAGAATCTCGTTGCGTTCTCTCTCTCGTAATTCTTGAAGGAAAGAGCGCGAAGTGTCAGAAAAGAAGTGAATTAAATCTCTAACGCGTGAGGCATTAGGACCATAACTCGAATTTGAGCAAAGTGAGAAGAATCTCAAAAGAAAAAAACTTGAGATTTTAGAGAGAGAAGAAGTTTGGGTGAACAATCTTTATTCAAGTTTCAGGTTTTTATAAGCCGAGAACCAATGGTGTGTTCAACACACAAGGAATCTTAGTAGTAGGGTCCAAGTCATTTTTTGAAAAATAAAAAATAAACTTTCCTTTTTTAAAAAAAAAGAAGGGGTGTTAATTTCTTTTAAAAATCATTTATATATTTTTTTAGCTTGTCGAAGAAGTTTTTGTAATGTTCCCTTTTCACCCACTACCTGGACCCGCCCAGGATCTAGGCTTGTCCGTCAAACTTGTTCTCACAGTTTACAATCTGATTCAGTAGCCTTCTCACAAGTTCGTTCGACGCCAATGGAAATTCATTCTCCACCACCAAGCGAAATGTCTAAGATTCCTGCTCATGAAAGTTCGCTAAACCCTGATCTATCTAATGATCTTCGAGGAATGATGCGAGTTTTCTTTGATTGTCAAGATACCATGGAACAAACAATACATAGTTTGTTAAGACAGAGTGCTAGTGCTCCTCCTCCTCACCATGATTCAGAGGTAGCTTCTCCATTGCATTTAGATGATGAAAACACTGATAGAGAAGCTCCTACCAAGATCGAGGAAGATATTCTTAGGCTCAAGGAAGTACTAAAGGGTATGACCAAAGAGAAACCTTGGTTGGATATTCATGGTCTCACCTTATTTCCGAAATCACGACTGCCATCTAGGTTTAAGATGTCAAATATCACGAGATTTGATGGAACAGGAAGTCCCACTAATTTCTTAAAACTATACGTAGGGGCTATGAGTCCTTGGGGTGTTGATGAACTTTAATGGCACAATTGTTTCGACAATATTTATATGGGGCTACTGCTCATTGGTTTCTTAATTTGGAAAATTCAAAGAAAACTTCATGGGCTGATATTGTGAGAGAATTTTCTAGCCAACATAGGTATAACGAATAGATCGATGTAACAAGGAGGGATTTGGAGACAACTGCCCGAAATCATAATGAAACGTTTTCTACCTTCATCACTAGGTGGAGAAATAAGGTTGCAAAGATGGTAAATAGGCCAAACGAAGAAGAACAGTTACAGATGATTGTGAAGAATCTTCTTCCTGTCTATCAAGGACGAATGGCTTTCCAGTATTTTCCGTCATTCAAGGCTCTCATATCAACAGGGACCTTGGTGGAGGATGCCATAAAAAAGGGAGATATCAAGACTAAATTAAAAAAGGGAAATTTTTCTCCATTGAACATGACCTACGCTCAAGCTTTCTCTAAATTAAAAAAGGCTAACCTTGTTCAACCTTTGAACCCAAGGCCACCTCCAAGAAACCCTCCTCCCAGTTACAACCCAAACCAACACTGTGAATTCCATCAAGGGCCTGGACATGACATTGAAAATTACACAGCATTCAAGCACCGTATTCAAGACTTAGTAGATGGAGGGAGGCTTTCAGTTGGGGCATTCTCTAATAAATTTAAAAATACACAACCAAGCATCACTGATAATCCTCTTCCCAATCATAAGCTTCCTGTCTCTATAAACACCATCTCCACTTCTAGTAACCAAATTGATCCAACATTATTAATGGTTCGAAATGCCCCTCGAATGTATGAGATGCCATTATCCAAAAATTATGTGTGTTTTGTGTATGATCACTCCACTCAGTAAAAGGTCAAGCTTGTGCCGTGCAAGGGTTCCGATGTTATCTTCAATAAAGATCCGTTCTCTGATGTCTGCGCCACTATTGGTTATAATGGGGCATTTTGCTTAATAGATGATGATGAGGATGCTTTCTCGTTGTTGTCGATTGCTGAGAAAAACACTGGGACACACCTTAATATCCCTAGTAATCTTCGATGTCCGATCTACCTTGACGATCTTAGTGATGACGAAGATCTACATGTGGCTCATTTGACTCGCGCTGGTCGTCACTTTAAACCTTCATATCTTGAAGATGAGAACCCCGTGGAAGCCTTGAGAAAGAAAGAAAAAGACAAGGAATTAGCAGAGGAGAATAATGAAGAAGATGATGCTATTAAGCGCATGAAGGAGGTTAATGCAAATGTTTCTATATGGAAGTTATTGACCCATTCACAACCCCATCGGGCTGCCGTTTTGAGACATCTCAATGAAGTTTCAATAGATCCATCCATAACACCGGATCAAATGGTAGGACTTATTTATGGGGGCGACCGCACTTTAATGTTTACCGACAACAATCTCCCAGAGAGTGTCAACCATAATAACTCTTTGCACATAACTATGAAATGTCATGGATGGACAATACCTCGGGTACTTATTGACAATGGTTCCGCCATCAACGTATGTCCCTATCGAGTTATGACGAAGCTCGATTATCAAAGAAGATTTGACACCTTCAAGCCAGGTTGTTAGGGCTTACGACAATGCCAAAAGAGATGTTTTGGGGTCAATTGAATTACTTTTGGAATATGGGCCAGTGGCTAGAAATGTTGAATTTGTGGTAATTGACATTGAAGCATGCTTTAACCTTCTACTGGGTAGACCTTGGCTTCATGAGAACAGGGCAGTATCCTCTACCTTACACTAAAAGGTTAAGTTGCTCACGGAGCAGTGACGCTCGTGGGTAATCCAGAAGTTATGAATGTTTCTAGTATTGGAAAATCGGTACTCCACTTAGATGAAGAAGAGGGCAGTCGATTGGACGGATTCACTATTCATAATATTGGATTTCATTCAATAGACTCATGGAAAGAAAAGAAGACTTGGAGGAAGACAAAGAAACCGGATCCGGAAGAAGAAGAAACTGAGGAAGATCCAGAAGAAGGGCTTCAAGAAGATGACAATGACTCTGAGGTTAATCCCCAAGAAGTTAGGGGTGGAACAAACTGGTCCAATGAAGACAAGGCAGAAGAAGAGCCTAAAACTCTAAAAGACAATGATCCTTGTTTTAGAGGAGAATCTTGGACAAGTAATTCTTTTAGACAGGGTCATGATGAGGGATCTCGGAAAAGATCTAGCAGGGCCGATGATTTTGATTTGGACTTCAATATCCTGTGCTATAAAAGGTTAGTGTACCCGAAGGAGATGGTTCTTTTCCCTAACTACAGACATGAAGATCGTTACCATAATCTCCCCCAGTTCAAGAAGTTCAATGGGTAGGGAGATCCCATCCTCCATTTATACAACTTTGTGAACACCTTATATCCCTTAAATGTTCCAGAAGAGCATTTTCCCATGTTGTTCAACAGAAGTCTGGGTGGACCTGCGTTATCTTGGTATTATACCTCAGGGACAACAAGTAAAAGTTCTTGGGGAGAAATTGCTCAAGCATTCAGTGATTGGGCATTTGAATTTTGACAAACTGACACTGAAAAACTAAGACTAGTGAATATGGAACAAAGTGACCAGGAATCATTTTCACATCTCTTTTCAAGATGTTCTTACATTCGGACTTAACTTCATTTTCCCATTACTGATCGGGAGTTCATGTTGATATTACTAAGGAAGTTAAATGATTTTTATTATCGTCATATGGTCTCCATCAAATACACCGACCTCTCGCACATGGAGAGACATGGTTACGAAATTGATGCCTATCGACTACAGGAAAGAAGGCCTAAGGTGCACCCTCAAGGTGAAAGGGCTAACAGGAGGATATTCACTCGAATCGACGAACCATTGAGTGTGGTGTATGACCGTTTGAGCAAAAAAGGTATTCTTCGGGCAAAGAGCTATGTATATTCATTACCACCACATGGAACCGATATGAGACAATATTGCAGTTATTGTCATCAATATGGGCATTGAACAGATACTTGTTATGACCTTAAGTGTGCAATCCAGGATCTCATTGATCGCGAAATCATCACTCCAACCCATCCCAAGACTGACGCACTAGGGACGAACCCGACACAACCACAGGCCTCTCAAACTGATTTGTTCCTTCAACTGCTCGAACAAGGTCGTATCAAGCCACAACCTCGTCGAGCAGGAGCTGATCCTGTTGGGCCAAATCTCAACAAATATTGTCACTATCAACAGTTACATGGTCATGATACTAACGAATTTCACGCCTTCATTGGTGCATAAAGCGCACAACTGGAATTTCCTGCCCGAATTAGAAAGTGTCCATAAATGCCCTTTCCGTTTTGACACGTGAAGGCGATCCCACTCTTTTGATTGCTCGTCACTATTCGGAAAAGATATCTCAACAAGACTATGAGAAAGGTTGCTCCAGGACTATCAAAAACCCTAAAGCCTAAGGAATATCTCTACATTTGAAAGGAAGCATCCGCAATCACTACAACAACATGATGATCTATATCTTACCTTCTATTAAGAAGGATAAATAAGATGGGTAGTATGAACTTTGTAAACCGAGTTTTTTTTTTCCTTTATATTTTCTTTTGGTACAAAGAACTACATATAGCTTGATACCCCAAAGCACTATTTCATGATTATACACAAAAATTGTACTTGTACGCACATTGTAGTTGCAGCTGTTTCAAAAAGAAAAATCTTTTTTCTTTCCATTATGAACTACGACGGGTCTGATTCTCCAACAAAAAAAAAAAAAAAAAAAAAAAAAAAAAAAAAGAGAAAAATACAAAATTTGTCTGGAGATATGAAGGCAACCTTATGGCACGACCCGAAATAATTAAAAGATTTTTAGAATGAACACCCCGCTAACTTATCTAACTTAACAAATGTCTTTTAAATGTTTACCGAAATCTCTTTTTCCTGCATGCATTTTTGCATTTATTGTTTACTTTTTTATTTTCAAAAAAAGGAGGAAATCTTAATCTCGAGTATGTAATGTTTAGGTATCCTTTGCCAACCAATGACCAACCAAATTCGAAAATCTACTCTACCCCCGGATTCCATTCAAGAAACCCAAGATCCAATACCATAAACACTTACCAGAGGACTTCAATTGATGTTGAAAATGGGTTATGTTCTAGGAGCTGGTTTAGGACGGAATGGTGAAGGCATGAGGCACCCAATTCCAATAATTGATAAGCGAAATCGTCATGGCTTGGGTTTCGATAAAAAAAAATAAGTTCCAATGTTATGAAAATGAAGTCTCTCACTTTGAATGGGCAATTTGTGTTACAAAACGACACTGAGCCATTTTATGAGTTTCCTGAACCTTGGTATGACTTGGATAAAGAGAAAATTCACCCTTGGTTAGAAGTTTTCTTTGCAGAAGCAAGGAATGAAGAATCTATTAAGAAATGGTTTGATAAGAAACCGGTATTTAAGAAAGATATTGATTGGGCTGACCATCTAAAGCAAGGAGTTCTAAGAGGCTTGTTTTCACCAATTTCTGATTGCAAAGTCCGATTCGATCCCATTACTCTTATCACTCCAATGAGAACAAATGTTAAAAACAATATCCGGCCCAAAACTCAAGAACAATTCCTTCCTTTCCCCGAACTATATCCTTCAACCCTCTACCTCAGACGGTTATGAAACCGATAGCTCATCATCTAGCCAATCATCTATCCATACATTGCTTGATATCTCCTATCATGCAGATATCAAAGGAGTTGCTTGTAAACATATTTGAATACAAGAAATTGATCTTGATCATGATGTATTTCCTAATAATGAACTTTTCAATGAACCTAAATCATGCGTGACACCCATGGAAGAGTCTATAACTGTAAACAAAGGCACGGATAATGATGTAAAAGAAATCAAGATAGGATCGTCCTTTTCCGTTGATGAACGAAATGCATTCATTATTTTACTTAAAGAATATGTGGATGTGTTTGCATAGTCTTATGCTGATATGCCTGGTGTCGATCGTAATATTGCTGAACATCGTATACCACTCTACCCCGATAACAAGCCAAAGCAACAAAAGCTTCGTAGAATAAAACCAGAAGTTAGTCTCAAAGTTAAAGAAGAAATTCAAAAGCAGCTTGATGCCAACTTCATCAAACCAATCAAGCATCTAAAATGGCTGGCGAATGTGGTGGTAGTGCCCAAAAAAGATGGAAGGGTCAGAGTATGCATTGATTTTAGGGATTTAAATTCAGCATCACTAAAGGACTATTTTCCGTTTCCCCACATTGATGTTCTGGTTGATAACACTGCCGGACACGCCATGTTCTCATTCATGGGCGGATTCTCAGGATACATCAGATACTCATGTAAGAAGAGGACATGTCCAAAACTTCTTTTATTACCCCATGGGGAACCATTTGTCATACAGCAATGCCCTTCGGATTAAAGAATGCTGGGGCCACCTATCAACGGGCTGCAATGACAATTTTTCATGATCTCATTCATGATATTGTGGAGGTCTATGTTGATGACATGATTGTAAAATGTCATGATCGTGAGACGCACATTGATGCTCTAAAATCATTCTTTGACAGAATTAGGAAATACAATCTGAGACTAAATCCTCAAAAATGTGTATTTGGAGTAACTTCGGGAAAACTTCTGGGCTTTGTTGTGAGTCAGGACGGAATTAAAGTCGATTCGGATAAGGTAAAGGCCATACAAGAGCTTCCTCCACCAAGAACGGAAAAGGAGATTCGAGGATTTCTTGGTAGAATCCAATATATTAGTAGGTTCATATCACAATTGACAACCCGGTGTGAACCTATATTCAAGTTACTTAAGAAAAATATTCCTACAAAATGGAATGACGAATGTCTGGCTTCATTCAATTCAATGAAAGAATACCTCTTCAATCCTCCGGTTTTAATGCCACCCAAGCAGGGGCAGCCCTTGATATTATATCTTACTATCACGGAAACAGCCATGGGAGCTCTTTTGGCACAATACCAAGAGGGTACAAGGAAGGAAATAGCTATCTACTACCTCAGCAAAAAGTTCCTTGAGTATGAAACTAGATACACTCCTTTGGAAAGAGCTTGCATTGCCCTTATTTACGCAACAAAGAAGCTTCGACATTATCTGCAAGCACACACTACTTATCTAGTTTCGAGGTTAGATCTAATCAAGTACATTTTTTGAGAAGCCAATCTTGAGTGAAAGAATAGCAAGATGGCATGCGATATTGTCAGAATTTGACATTCAGTGTGTGAATCAAAAGTCTGTTAAAGGGAGGGCTATATATGAAGCTTTGGCTGATGGACCTATATCAGGTGATGAATTTGATTATGATTTTCCAGATGAACATATCTTCTGTCTTAGTACGTCACAATGGAAGATGTATTTTGACAGAGCCTCTAACAGGAGGGGCAATGGTGCAGGAATATTATTAATTGATCCCTATGGGGTACATATTTCGTTCGCTGTGAAGCTTAGTTTCCCAATGATGAATAACACGGCTAAATATAAATCTTGCATCTATGGAATCAAAGCAGCATTGGCAGTCGGCGCAAAACATCTCACGGTACACGGTGATTCTTATCTCATAATGTCCCAGACTATTGGAGCTTGGAAAATTCGGGATGAAAGGTTGCAAATGTACACGGAGTATCTTCAACAATTTATCCCATTCTTTGAAGAAATAGAGTTTAAACATCTCCCTCGCGAGCAAAACAGCTTAACCGATGCTTTGGCAAATCTTGCAGTAAATTTGACTTGGGACGATGATGTAAAGGTACAGTCGGTGACGATTGTAGAAAAAGAAAGTCCAGTGGTTAATTTTGAACCAACAATTGCTCTATTAACCTAAGAAGATAATGAGGATGCTTGGTATACTGATGTTAAGAAGTATTTAATCGATGGAGAATATCCTGAAGGAAGTCACAAAAAGGATCAATTGGCTATTCGAAGGCTAGCTTCTCATTTTGCAATATTAAAAGGTTTGTTGTATCATAAAAGTTTCAATGGAAACTTGCAATTATGCATCGATGGGGAACAGACACAAAGGATCATGGAAGAAGTACATGGGGGAGAATGTGGGCCTCATATGAATGGAAGGATGCTTGCTCGGAAGATTCTTCGAGCAGGGTATTACTGGACCACTTTGGAAAGTGATTGCATCCTTTCGTACGAACATGCAAAAACTGTTAGATATTTGCAAATCTTAATCATATGCCGCCTGTTAGCCTGAATAATTTTACTTCGCCATGGCCCTTTTCCAGTTGGGGCATAAATATCATTGGGCAAATACATCCGAAAGCTTCGAACGGGCATCAATATATGTTGGTTGTTGTTGATTATTTTTCGAAATGGGTGGAGGCATCATCATATTCAAAACTAGGGGCAAAACAAGTTTCAAAATTTGTGATCAATAACATTATATGTCGGTATGGGGTACCTTTTGAAATTATCTCCGACAATGGTTCACAATTTGAAGGCCATCTCAAAGAAACCCTTGAGAAGTACAAAATCAGGCATCACCAATCATCGCCATATCGTCCTCAAACCAATGGAGCTGTTGAAGCAGCTAATAAAACTATCAAGACGATAATCGCCAAGATGACGGATAAGGCTCGAGAATGGCCTGATAAATTGCCCTATGCACTGTGGGGATATAGAATTTCTATTCGAACGCCAACTGGGACTACTCCATATTCTTTGGTATATGGAATGGATCCACTTCCTCCAATCGAAACAGAGATCCAATCACTTCGCGTAATGAATGAAAGCGAGATATCTGAAGAACAATGGTTTAAAGAACGATATGATGAACTTTCTTTAGCAAGTGAACGAAGGTTACAAGCCCTTCACAACATTCAACTTTTTCAAAGACGTATTGCTCGGGCTTTTAATAAAAAGGTCAGGGAAAGGAATATACAAGAAGGAGATTTGGTACTTAAGGAAAATCGAGCACCGATTCATGATCCACGTGGAAAGTTCAAGCCAAACTGGTCTGGTCCATTTCTGGTCAAACATCTTACACCAGCAGGAGTAGTAAAATTGATGGATCTTGATGGAAATGAGTTTGTTCATTTCACCAACCTTGATCAGTTAAAAAAGTATTATGCTTGATTGGTACAGTGTTGTATTTGTGAGATTCGCAAAAAAAAAAAAAAAAAAAAAAAAAAAAAAAAAAAACGTGAATCTCCTACTAGCTTTATATAGGTATATGTGTATCATGTTAAAGTTTAAATTTCATTCATGTTTGCATTGCATGCTTAAGGGTCATGTAGAAATATTCATCATTATTAAAAGATTATGATCAAGTCGATACTTAACAAAATATGATTACAACAAATAAACAGTTTTTTTTATTATTCAAACATAACACAAACTCCCTCGCTTTTTGGCGAGATTGCAACCTTTAAAATAAAAAAATAAAAAAAAACCATGAAAACAACAACCACGTACACCATACCCGAAAGACCAATGCCTTCGGATAAGATTTCTTCTTTTGGAATTAAAAATACACAAACAAGGGAGACACAAGTACAAGTATTGAAATACAATAAGGAAATCCTTCTAAGGATTTGTTCAAGCATCACCCTCGAGGTCCTCCAACAACCATGTTGTGTAAGACGCGGTTGGAACCTCACCTTCAAGAACTGGAAATGCTGGGAGCATTCACGCAAATTGCCATACATGAGATGATGCCCTAAGAGCTTCCACATTACCAATTTCATAGGTGGTACAAGGTACCACTGGGAGCTCATGGAGTTCAAGGAGTCGTTGGAGTTGGCCTGCTTGTCTCAAGCATCTCCAAGGAAGATAGAAGGTGACGCGACACAATCCTAGAAGTTGAACACCTCTGCGCCTGCTAGTGCTAATTGTTATGGAATCTATGTTGAGAAACGAAATGATCCATTCCACATCAGCTTCGGCAAAGAGGTCTGTCCATGCACCGAGGTTACAACATTGACGGAATATAGGAAAAAAAACCTCTCTCCCGAATATGTCGGGTTTGGTAAGGAATTTGAATTGGTGGTCTAGACAGCTTGAATTTCTCATATAACCAAAGTTAAAGCACAATTGGACACCCTTTGACGAAACCCCCTGGATTTTGTTTCAGATATTCAAGCCCCATCATAAGCTCCCCTAGGATAAGAGGCCCTAAACGGTTCCCTAACTCAATTTGTGACAACAAAGAAAGGCAGCGAACATGACAGGAAAATAATGATTCCTTGAGTAAGACAAGGCCAAGCAATAAAAGGATGCAAGCTCTTTCTTGGCACTTTTGGAAATTTTCATTGTTGGAAAATTCCCAATGAGATAAAGAGAAAGTTTCAAGGAAGTTCTCTAACATTAGAATATCAAGCAGGTGATAATTGCTTTCCATATTTAATGGTATACCTAGCAAATCCCTCATGATCGCATCCGTTGCCCTTGGGTCAGCAGGAGTAATCACACGGCCTCGTTTATGAAGACCTAATAAACCCTCCACTTCTTCCAGAAGAGGAGTCATTTCCGTCTCTCCAAAATAAAAAAAACATGGCGTTCTTCATCCCAAAATTCTACGGCAACGTGAATCATATCATATCGAGGTTGAATAGCTAGGAGAGGGGTGATGGTTCTGGTGAAGACACTAGTATAAGGGGAAAGGCGATGTGGAGAAATATTTTCTACCACCCCTTTTAGTTGGAGCTTTCTAGCTCCACTTTCATTGATTTCTTGATACATTGCATTCATTTTTCTTAGAAAAAGAGGAGAGAAGAAGTAAGACTTGAAAAGCTTGGAAGAAGAAGGAAGGAAGTAGTTTGGTGAGGAATGAATGAACATCACCTCCCTTTAAATAGGGGTGGTGGTGATAATGGTGCCAGGATGAAAAGGCCGAAAGAATTTGCTTTTTCGAAAACTCGGTAAAAAAAAAACCACCTGATGTTTTTGCATCGAAATCCATAGACTATGTTATGTTCTTTCAAGAATGATTGTTATTTTCCCTCAAACTCATGCAATTTGGAATTTTAATCTTTGCCTAGAGGACCCAATAAACATCCGTCTAAATTAAACTAGTGCAAGGTTAAGCCAGTTTTTTCAACTGTACCCAAGCTAACATTTATGTTGCAATTAAGTGAGAATTTCACTCTATTTTTTAAGCCAGTTTTTCAACTACACCCAAGCCAACATTTGTGTTGCAATTGAGTGAGAATTTCACCCTATTTTTAATCCGGTTTTTCATCTGCACCCAAGCCAACATTTGTGTTGCAATTGAGTGAGAATTTCACTTTATTTTTTCAGCCAGTTTTTCAACTGCACCCAAGCCAACATTTGTGTTGCAATTGAGTGAGAATTTCACTCTATTTTTCAGCCAGTTTTTCAACAGCACCCAAGCCAATGTTTAAATGAAAGTCAATTGGCATTTTTCTCCTTTTTTTAGAAACATACATCAAAATTTTGTGTCTTTTCTCAAACATTGATCATCGTTTTATTTAAACTCAATCAATGTGGGGCAATCTGTAGACACCAAATTTTGATCCTACTTTTGTAATTATCATTATTTATCTTTTATTATTATACTTATTGTTTTTTTAAATAATTATTATTATTTCGCTAAATATTTTTATAAACTTAATGACGTTTAAAACGAAGAAAAAGAGTAATGATAATGATTTTTATTCATAATTCCCAAAATACATGTTACAATTTGTACTTCTAAAACTACTAAATTACAAAATATTGAAGTACAGCTAACACCGCATGTATTTTTACCCTGCTCCACCGAAGTAATTTCCGGGCTTTACTTGTGGATTAGCAAGTAAACTAATGCAGTCATTAGGAGGACTACTAACCCCACAATGTATATGAAGTACACCCGTATCATCCTCATATCTTCCTCAAAGGTGAAGACATGTTGATCTTCCTGGTCATCTTGAAACATGGTGGCCGAAATTAATGGTGGTATTGTTTGGTTTTCTTTTTTTTTTCGGGTAAGGAGGGAGATGGAAGAAAATACGAAATAAGTGATGAGTGGGGATTTTGGATAAGGGTAATTTTCTTTTTATAGTAAAAAATGGGTATTTTTATACCGTTTTTTTTGTATACGTATAACAATTGTATAGTATAAAAGTACGATATTTTCTGTCTCGTCAGGAGAATATGTCATTTTCATTATAAACAATTATTGTTTAACCCTTTTAAAGTATAATAATTATATTGGTATGTTCACTTAGAGTATTAGAGTATTCTATTTTATCTAGATATTTTTTACGATTTGTACAATACCCCATTATTTGGTCCACTTGCCTATAAAAAGCCCACTAGTCCAAAGACTCGTGCCCAACCGAGGTAGGGAAATGACAAACATTCCTTTTCCTACAATAAAGTTTGTCATACATAGAAAAGTATTGGTGTCTTAGTATTAAAGAGAGCCCCTTTATATACACTTGTTTTACCATAGACTAAAATAACATTGTCTTTTCGTCCCGCAGTTAATACTTGATCCGATAAGTACAAGTTCGGATCAAACACATCGATATTTATTTATGGATAATTGAGTATTATATGGACGAGGGTAAAAGAAAAATACTTGTGGGATGTATAAATACAACGTGTAGAAGAGTACGTAAATTAGAATAGTAAAATCAGCGTAAAAAACGGATCTTGCCTACCCCTGATTTTCTACATTTCAGTAAAAGATGAATCAATGCTCTGACATGATTCCTTCATGATTTGTTACGTTTTTGTTTTGCATTTTGTTTGTCTTCATCCTACTTTTCCTTTTTTTTTTTTTTTTTTTTTACTTTTATTTTCTTTTTTATTTATCTTATTTACTTTTTTTTTTACTTGCTTATTTCGGTCTAGTTTTTTGTATCCTTTTGTCAATTTTGATGAACGATTGTCAATAGTGAAATAATGTTACTTTTTTTTTTATCTCTCACGGTTAATATTGTATCCAATAAATTTCAGATTGGACCAATTGTATCAAAAATTATCTGACGGAAATTGGGACGGCTGGATTTCATATTGCATATTACTATTCAAACACTATTTGACATTATTCAAACACTATTTGACACTATTAACATTATTCAAACACTATTTGACACTATTCAAATAAGCATTTTTACGCTTGTTTACGCTGCCGACGTGAATTTGGGCTTCTGTTTTATTCGTTTTCCTGTTGTTTTGATCTAGTTTTGTATCTTTTATCTTTTTTTCTTACGACTATGATAGATATTAGTTTGTGTTTTAGTAGAATAAGGCAAGATAAGAGCCCACCTGTTTTCTTTTTTAAAGGTCAGTCAGTTGAGGGAATATATTTTACTCTTGACTACCTTAAATTTATGTCGTATGACTTTACATGGTATATTTTCACTTTGACCACGTCAATCTTATGACTTTATATGATTTACCTTACTTTATACTTTTAATAAGGGTCGTCACTTGTAATGCTCGTATGTATAAGATTTTGTTGTATGATTAAATGTTCTTGAGTAAATTTATATGTACTGTCTAATAAGGGCAATGGTTATTTTTTTTTATAAGCTCTGAAAATATTTTGTCCAACCCTACTAGTATTGTAACCTAATGTCTTCGTGTAACTTTCAGAGCTGACATCTTAGGGAGATATATATTTATTTTATAAGTGTTGTTTTAGTAGCTTGGTGAGTATATAGTCACTAACTAAATTTAGGCACTCTGTCATACGTATACCACGTGAGTATTTTTGAGTTGTAACATGACTTGGTTATATATTTTCTTTTTTGTAATTCCATGGTATTTTAGTTACTTTTTATTATATGAATATTAGAGTTTGATTTAATTACAGTTTTCTTTATTTTATTAGTTTAAGTGTTGCAAAACAGATTAAGTAGTTTGTTACATATAAAACGAAAGAATTTAATATCAAGATTCTCATTAATACCAAAATCTTGATATTTACCATTTAAATCCTTGAATTATAATTTATTTACCTTTTTTTATTTACAAATTAACCCCCCTATTTTCCTATAAATACCCCCCTAATTTTCTCATTTGAGGACACCAAAAAAATTTCCTACTAATTCTCTCTCTAAAAATCCTCTCTAAAAAAATTCTCCTCTAATCTTTTGCTTTAGTTAAAATTTCTCTAATTTAGCTTTATTTTTAAGAAATTAGCTTATAAAAAGTATCATATAATTAAGTTGTTATTTTATTTAAGTATTGTTATTATCTTTAATTCCTACAAAAAAAAATACAAAAAAAATATTTCAAGTTCAAGTATTGTTGTTATTTTCATCTTTGTTAAAAAATTAGTTTAATTGTTTAAGTATTCCTATTCTATATTAAAATAAAAAAAAAAGGTTTGTTTCTCAAGATTTAGTTTTATTTTTCAAGTTTATTTTCTATAATCAAAAATCAGAAAAAGTTCATTAGCTTTATTTTGCACTAATTTCTTTTAATATCTCAAATTCCAAAAAAAATCACTTAGTTATCATCTTTTAAATATTTGATAAGCAAGAAGGGTTATCTGAAAAATTGCTACATCTAGCGCAAGGTATTATCTTTATTCCTTTCTTAATTTCCTTAATTATTATTATTATGCTAACTAATGTGTTTGTTTCCATGTGATGCTACCAATAGGGGTAATGACGATATTAGGTGCTAAATTACCCCTAAATCTTTCATTACTTCACATTAGAAAGCCAAGCCTATTGGTGAGGTGATAGGTTATAAAAGAGGGGGGTTAATTGCATTTTGCATTGCATCTCTTTCTAATGCATTTAAAATATGAAAGGCTAATACATTCATGTGTTTGTCTAATATATATTTTTTTAAGAATAATTTCCTTCTTAAAGTGAGCTTAAAGATCTAAGGAATTAAGAGTTTATGTAAAGGATGTTCAAGAGTAAAGAGTAATTTACCACGTCCCAAAGATGGCCTATGAAAACAACCCTTACGCCCAGAAACAGTTCCTTTTCTTTAGCTCAAGTGATAGAATTTTTCAAGAGCTTTCCAACTGCATCTCACAATAATTTTTTCGATTTTTTAATGATTTTTTTAGTTCAAGCTATCAAAGACATGAAAAAGGCACTTTTTTTCTTAATTGCTTTTTTTTAAAAACTGTATTAATTTATTTTTAAGAAACTAGTGGTGTCATGGAACCTATATTACACTATATTATGTATTTTTCATTTATGGAACTTTAGTTATTGAGAGTTTTAAGTAACTTTAATCTTATTCTAAAGATGACTTTAGAAATAAGAATTTTTAACAAACTTTAATCCTAAAAGATGTTTTAAAAATCTTTAATTTTATTTTAAAGATGACTTTTGAAATAAATGATGTCTTAAGAACTAAAAGTTTTATTTTAAGACGACTTCAGAAATAAAAGTTTTTTACAAACTTTATTTTCTTTACTTTAAGACGATTTTAGAAATAAAATCTTTTATAATTTTGTGAACCTTCTTATTTTAAACCCTTTTGTAACTCAAGAATGAATAATAACTTTGCTTATTTATTTTTAATAATTAATGATAGTTAATATAAGGTTATGCCCTCATTTCCAAACATGAGGTTAAGATTAATTATTTAGTTGTATAAGATTGTAACAATTATCCATCTCCATAAAAATAAGCTTATATCCCATTATAATTACCCGATGGTTTAATTGACAATCGGATATGATTAAATAGTTTATTGTTCCTTTTTATTTGGAAGTAAGGCCTTGACAGGTGTCGTGTTTTACTTGGTCAATTCCATTAAGCCTAAACACATAACCCTTAAAACCTTACAAAAATTACCCTTAAGTGTTTTTAAACCCAAAGTGAGATTATACAGTGAACCCTCATAGTTTCACTCCAAAAAATACCTTGACCCACTAAAAAGTCGTCAATTGGGACGCATTTGTTGAATTGTCTTGTTCAAAAGGCATTTTTGGTGATCACTAATTAGGGTGATTTTCCTCAACCAAGGTGGTTCATTTTACTTTTATGAGTGAATCCATCAAAAACCACTAAAATCCCACTTAAAAAATGACATTTATGTCAACTACCCAAATTAAAAACCCAATGGAATTGGTTACTTAAAACATGGCATCTGTCCGAATAACGAAGGTTTTGATCCGTGAGTGAATTCAAAATCTCACTATGATCAGTACGTAGTGCAACTTTGGTGCTCAAACCTACCTTATATTAATTATTATGTCATTTTATATGATTAACATGTTTTAAAACTTAACTTTTAGCAACGCAATAGTAAGAGCTTGTTCCTTAGAACGGAAGGGAAGACGAGTTCCAAACGTTTGATTCTCTTAACCTAAATCCCGAACCTTGTGCCTTGTTTCTTTTTATGGAGTTAGCAGTTGATTTTTTTTTTTAGTTTCATTTCTTAAAATTGACTGTTTTAAAATCCGTCCTTATTCGGATAAAAATAAGGTGGCGACTCTAAGTTTTTAATTATAGGTCTTACACTTAAGTGGAACCTTTATAGACTAATTTTTGTCCGTTAAAAACCAGGTACCACAGTATCACATTAAATGCAATTAAATATAACTTTGACAAGAAAAGACTTGAATAAGATTCTGTTTTCAGAAACTGAAACAGAAATCAGTTTCAATATTTTTTCCCAATATTCATACCAACCATAATGACAGGTCAAATAAGTTCAAAAAAGTCATAATGATCTAGACAAATACCACATTAACTTATATCCCTCTTTATACACCATAGTTACCTTTTAATATCATACAAGTAAATAGTATTGCACCATAGCAACCATTTCTATTGAATATCATTATTCTTGACTATAATTTAACATGTAAACATGCTGCAAAACAGCAAACTATGTAATTACTTATTATCTAAGGTATGCCAAGCAAACCATATGTGTTGTGGTCACTAACAATTGCTAGCTAAGTCAAATTATCTTTCTCTAAACTTTATTAACTATCAAAACTACATATTAGTCAATCTCTTACATATTTTTTAACAAGGACCGCTATTCATTCCTGGTTATTTATGACATTCTATATAACATGCTCACATAGAATAAGGACTAATTAGACTTCATTTTTACTAACTCTAATTTATTTACCCTTATCATAATAAAATTGCTGCAAATACACCAATATCATACAAATGCTAAAGCACATAACCGAATAAAAAATTAAAATACCCTAAAATATATATACCATATTCCTTCTTAGACAATAAAATAGATATCGACTTACATATTCTTTCTCTATATTCAATGAGAAAGATCATGATAAGAAAGTAAAGTCGGGACATATATAATATGCAATACTTAAATTTATTACAATAATACGAACTTCCATAATACAACTAAGTCAATTATACATAATGAAAACCATGCATTTAGTTGATAGCTATCTAAATTGTTGACTTAATTGGATACATAATAATATGTAATTAAGACTATGCATACAATAGAAAACAATTTGAAACATATTTCAATATAAAATAACTATATATTACATGCTTATCTCACGAATTCAAGCACAAAATATTAATCGCTAATCCAAATATATTTATTTAATGCTTTACTATTAGCATCCTAATATGGATTAACAAAATGGTGCGCTTGCATCGCACACGTGGGAAAAACACTAGTGACTATAAGTAAAGAAATTATTCCCTTGAATTATGCAATTATGTTTGACGGTTTCCTAAAAAGACCAAAAAAATTTAAATAAGGCTAAAACTACTTATGAATTATTTTTGACTTTAATATTAGATTTTAAATATTTTTCTTTTTTTATTTTATGTGATTGCTTCCATATGTGTTATCATAGTGAAACGAAGGGCAGTATTTAATAGACTTGTTGACTTGAGTCTCTATCATCATCAACCAATTCGAGAGCATCCATGACCAAATGTTGCCACTGAACTAACAATCAAACAAACCACCCCTAAAAATGGCTGCTCTCAATCTCCCTCCAATCACACCATCCACCACCAAAATCGGCTGGATTGGTATCGGCATTATGGGTTCTGCCATGGCATCTCGCCTACTCTCAGCCGGCTATTCTCTAACCATCTACGCTCGCACCCCATCAAAAGCCGACCCACTTCTCGCTCTTGGTGCGCACCTCGCTGCTTCTCCAGCCGACGTTGCCAAATCCTCGGACATCGTCTTTACGATGCTGGGGCACCCACAAGATGTTCGACAAATTGTCTTAACCAAAGAAACCGGGGTTTTATCAGGTTTGAGCTCTAATGGTGTTGTAATTGATCATACTAGTAGTCATCCTGATTTAGCTAAGGAGATAAATGCTGCTGCTTGTGAGAAGGGTTGTTGGCAATTGATGCTCCAGTTTCTGGGGGTGATGTGGGTGCTAGAAATGGTAATTTGGCTATTTTTGCTGGAGGAGAGAGAGATGTTGTTAGTTGGGTTTTGCCGCTGTTGGAGATTATGGGTAGTAAAGTGAGTTTTATGGGTGGTCCTGGAAGTGGGCAGAGTTGTAAGATAGCTAATCAGATTATGGTTGGTGCAAATTTGGTTGGGTTGAGTGAAAGGTTAGTTTTTGCAGGGAAAGTAGGGTTGGATAGGAGGGATTGGATGGAAGCGGTTCGAGGCGGGGCTGCTGATTCTATGGTGATGGAGTTATTTGGACAAAGGATGATTGATAGGGATTATGAGCCTGGTGGGATTAGTGAGTACATTGTGAAGGATATTGGTATGGGACTTGATTTCGCCAAGGGGCGGAAGGGGAAGGGTGGTGATGAGGATGAGGTGGTTGTTATACCAGGTGCATCATTGAGTAAGCAACTCTTTGTTGGGATGGTTGCTAATGGTGATGGAAAGGTTGGCATTCAAGGTCTTATTAGTGTTATAGAGAGGATCAATGGCATTTGAGGTAATGCTTTATTCTCTATTTTAGCTCCCTTTTGGGAACTTTCTCTTAAGCTTATTATTTTGGTTTATACTGTAAATGCTATCTTGTGGTTTTGCAAATTGGACATTGTGTACGTTATCTTTTGTATGCTAATTTTTAGTGTTCATTAGAAAAGTGTATTTTGCAAACTCATTACCTACACTTATAATGGTTTGATTTTGTTTGTTAAGGCACCTTTAGATAGTTTGATTTTCCCTCTTTTTATAAAATTTGTGTTATATATAGCTCATAATTATCTAGTCCCTCTCTTTGTTCTTGAAACTTTAATTGCTAGCTTGTCAGCTTAGAGTTAACCTTCATTCACTTGGATGACCGTCTAATCAGACATTAGGCTGCAAGTGTAAGTCTGCAAGTGTTTGGGAGGTTGATGCCTGTTTGTTTTAGTATTTTCTGATCCTTTCTCCAGCTAGTAATTCTTGCGTAGCCAATGGAATCTAACTTTCAAAAGCTATGATAAACATGTACGACTACAATATAGTTAACCATACAACTCTATGGGAGACCTATTATTCCCCAACATTCTCATAAGAGTAGAAGGGGTTTCACACGGACTGCCCAAAGACCCATACTGAAGGATGTTTGCATTAAATTGGATAAAGAAACTCTATAGAATCAAGCACTGATGATGCGTGAAATTTGGACTAGCAAATGATTATAATGATGGCGGAGAACATATGATGATTAAATGAACGATAGTGTGGGTATCATGGAATCACGAGTACAGAGGTGTAAGGATCACATTTGATGATTGATAATCAAGGGACTAATGACAAAAAAAACTCTTATGCTTTTTGACGGTTAGTGAACATCTTTAGACTGTCACAGATGATATTGGAATTCAAAGTATATGTACAAGTTATCATAATGTAGGATGATGAAGTATAATACTAATAAAATGGTTTTGGGAATTGGCTCATTTGCATAATGCGGGGATGCATGTTTTATGGTGATCATCAACTACTTTAAGGGAACCAATCACAAGTCACAACATTAAAATTAAGGCTGAAGTTTTAATGAATAATTAGCTTCAAACAAAATCTTATAAAATGTACATAAATTTTTAATACTAGATTCTTATTGGTATAAACTACGTTAAGCAATTCTACTACCTCCGATTTTTTTTAGTTGCAACTTTGGAATATTTTATATCTCTCAAATAATACCCCAAAATTGCAACTAAAAAAAATCGGAGGTAGTATATAGGATCTCATAATAAGAAAGAGAGTTTTTGTTACTTTCGTACTTTACACATAGTATTTACATTAAATTCAAGGGTAGCTCAAAATATCAACTATAAGACTATATAATTAGGAAACTCACTTTGTTATTCTCTCTTCGATCCTTTAAATTCTTCACATTTCCCTTTTATATGATTGCATATTTCCAATGCATATTTTTAAATTGTTATTATCCTAGTTATATGTTAGTAAAAATTATACAAATTTCTTATTTTATAAGTACTCTATACTCATCATGGCGAATCAAATAAGACCCCAATTGACCATGGTTTTTCCTATATATTCAAAAGAATTTGGGAGATTCTCTTAAGTTGTGAATAGTGTCTAGATTCCAAATAAGAAGAACATTTAGTATTGGAGAGAGCAGAAAAACTATTATGAATTAGTAATAAAAGAAAATTCAGAAAAAAAAAAAAAAAAAAAAAAAAAAACTATACTTTATATAAGAAATATACTCTCTAGTTTCTCAAAAATACATTTTTGTTTTAATATATTTATATTTATATATATATATATATATATATGATATTGCCATGGCAAAAAAGCCGCAATTATCTACCCGCCACCCATTATCTATGAGAATTTATATATGTCAAACTTATTTATTCAACGAAATATTTTCTAATCTTTTGATAATCTTTATAGCCAATAATCCGTTGTAATATTTTATTACCTATAATTATAGTAGTTAAATCAATCAATCAATCAAAGCCTTAATCCCATAAGTGGGGATCAGCTTCATTATGGACCAAAAGTGATTATTCCGTGTAGTTATCAACAAATATTTTCCTCCTCATCCCTTTACGATCCAATGCCTCATCCTCATACAAATCCATATACTTTATATTCTTCCTAACTACTTCCAACCAAGTCATTTAGTAGCAAAATATTTCAATTAAAATCATTTCAACTCCACTAATTGATTATTCTCATTAAAATCTACCTTTAATTATTCACCAAGAGTTATCAATGAAATCCTCTTAGAATCACTAGTACTTTTTTTGGGGAAACGACACCATTAACAGAGCTTTACTTCTAAATTTGAAGCGAATTTTTTTGCCTTGGCAATATCAGCACCCTATATTCTATGATTCTATCTTCCTCAAAATACGTTTTTGAAACTTAGATTTGGATAATTTAGGTTTTTTTATGATACCTATTGAGGGTGATTGTTTTGTACTCCTAAGGAGGAAGAATCAAGGATAAGGGTTAAGTGATAGATTAACTCTAACTTTTGTTCAAGGGGTTGATACTAGAAGAGGGGTTGGGATAGGGATAAAACCTTCCCACCAATCCTATACCTAGGGAGGAGGTAGTATGAGGAGGTGGAGAGGAATTATGTAAGAAAAGACAATATACCCTGCATGAAAAGAATGGAAATAGAACAAAACGAGAGAGTTAGTTAAACTATAATGGTAACTTTGCTACTTATTCCTTACTTATATCAAATATGGGAACGTTTGATTTGAGGTGTTACACTTAGTAAGAGAATGAAGTATTTTTAAACTATGATGCAAATGTGTAGTATTCAAGTATCAATTTTCTTTTTAGGAAAAATTGTGAGAAACCACCTTTTATAACACTTTTTTTGTAAAAAAACATCTTATAAAAAATTTCTTGTAAAAACACACCTAAAACCAGATTTTTTTTGCAAGATAACACCTTGGGCTGGTTTCAGGGCATTGATCCTGTTTTCCGGCGTTGACCCTCACGTGAGGGTCACGTGCTCCACCCCTCCCTCCTCAAAACCACCAAAACCACCGCCCTAATCAACCCCAACAGTCAACACCACCACCTAGCCACCACTAGAACCACCGCTCAACCGCCGACACCACCACCCATCATCATAGCTACCATCACCGCCTCCCAAATCACTCTAAAGCCACTGGGGAAAAAAAAATTCTCTTAGATTTAGGGTTTCCAATTGAGGGGAAAAGGGGGGAAACTACTACCTACCCTCTTCTCTATTGGTTTTTGGGGAAAGACGGTACACTATTCCGAGTGAATTTGGGTGGGTTTGGGTGGGACGTAGGTGGTTGTGGAGGTAGGTAAGGATTTTTGCGGCCGGGTTTATAGTGAATTGGGTGGGTGGGATGGCAGCTAGGTTGATGGGTGGTGATGTTGGCGGCAGAGAGGTGTTCTAGTGGTGGCTAGGTGGTGGTATCGGCGGTTAGGGTTGGCTATGCTCTAATTTTGGTGGTTTTGTGGGAGGAGGGGTGGAGCACGTGACCCTCACGTGAGGGTCAATGTCGGAAAACAGGGTCAATGCCCTGAAACCGGCCTAAGGTGTTATCTTGCAAAAAAAATTAGGTTTTAGATGTGTTTTTACAAGAAATTTTTTATAAGGTGATTTTTTACAAAAAGAGTGTTATAAAAGGTGGTTTCTTACAATTTTTCCTAGTAAATAATTAAATATATAGTTGGTCAAACATTTACGTTGGAGACTCCACAAAATGCAAGTGAACAAAACGAAAAAGAACGGGGGGAGTATATGCTCTTACCTACCCAAAACACGCACTTCATTAAAAAATTTCTAATCAAACTTTTGGCTAGTTGTACTCCCCATGTTTTGAATTGATAAAAAAAATAGGTTCCTTTGAGTCATTTTGCAGAAATGATGATGATTTGAAAAACTATGAGTTTGTTATTCATGCCTCTAAAACCAGGCCTTTAATGCTTGTAACAGCTTTCTAATTTTGATGTTTTGGGTTTGCTTAAGGGACACCTTCTCCCAAAAGATAGGAAACTTTGAGATTAAAGAAAATTGCATGCTTCTTGATAGTTGAATATTGAGTAATGTGTGAACAGTTAAAAACTAAGTAATTGAATCTAATATTCTACTGATAGTTGCTGCTACTTAAGATTATTGCCAGTTGCTGTTTACAGTTTCTCAGTCGAAGCTGGATATCGATTTTGTCTTTAAGATGGTGTTAATATACAAAATATTAGAAAATTCTTATAGCAGCCATATCTTTAGTAAACAAAAACTTACTACTTGATTAGCCATATAATTCTTTTCTGTTTCTCTAAACGAGAAGGGGTGGTATATTATGTAGAGGCATGCCTGTGGTGCATGAAATGCATTTTAGAATCGCATCCATGTTGATGTGTATGGGTTTTAGCTGTTTGAGCCACATGGTGTAGAATCAAGATATCTTTTTTCACACATGATAAACTGCGTAATGCGCTGCCTATAATAGTATGTTCTGAACATGCTACGAAATGATCTAATGGCCTTTCCAGTCTAATCTCCGGTATCAGGTAATACTTCAATGTCGAACTTACAAATATTTATGTCCTTTGATGCATATATTAAATGGGTGCTAGCTTATATAATCTATAAGGTTTAACAAGCAATTCAAAGGAAGCCAATTATAAAGAAACTAAATTTTATAACTTCTTTCCAGCTAATGCTTTGAAATTCCTTGTGTTTACATATATTAGAAGTTGCCAGATCTGCATACTCATATATTCTTTGGAGAACATGTTACTACTTGCTAATAAGCTGCCCAAACTCAAAAATTCATACTCACTTTTGGGAAACAGGCTTTTACTTACCAATAAGCTGCCTAGTGAACCTATCATAGCTGTCAACTACAAAAACATTAGCCCTATATTAACAATAACTTCTCAGTTCTTTGGGCAAATGCACAGGTGACATTTCGTGTAAGAGAGCTTTGCTTGCTCGGGAAAATTGTGTATACCAAGAGCGCTGAGGCTGGAATACCAAGGATCCGGTGCTTTGAAATAAGGCAGCTATTACTAAGCTCCTTTGGGCATTAGGAGATAACTTAAAATGTCCCATTACATTACAAGTACTATTCCTTGGAAGGTGAGGAAGCTATTTGGGATGCAGTGAGGTTCCGTTGAAAATCAATGTTATTGCACAAATAAGGTATGTACCTGTTTGTGGTAGCGCATACATATATATATATATATATATATATATATATATATATTGTTTTTTGAACAAACTTCCATATATTGATAGACATTTATATGGAGAATAACCTGTTATTCTATGTATTGCTTTTGTAAGGAAGAATAAGATATTTGGCACCTATTTTGTTGCCTCTACAATTCTCAAAGCAGGTTTATTTTTGATCTGATGGGTTATTCTAGACCTGCAGCAGAATTAGCTGCTGAAGTTGGTTACGCTGTGTAAACGGACAGAAAGACTGCTAATTGTAACCTCTATAACATGTTCTTTGCAAAAACTATATTACCCTGTGAAGGAATACGTATATATATATTTTTTTTTTAAAGAACAAATGTAAAGATCCTATTTTGCTAAGGAAAGAGATCACCTAAGTTGCATGTGGTAGTAGTGATCAAATGTGATGCTTATTGGCTGTATTCGATTGATTCTACTAGGGGTGCTAATCGAGTTGAGCAGTTCGCGAGCAACTCGAGATCGACTCGGTCAATGCTCGATCAAAACTCGACTCGAGTTGTCTCGACTTGAACTCGGCTCAACTCGAAACCTTAACGAGCACGAGTCGAGCATGGTAAAACTCGACTTGATAAGCTCGCGAGCAGCTCGATAATATTTTTTTTATTAATATATATATATATATATATATATATATATATATATATATATATATATATATATATATATATATATATATATATATATATATTATAAGAAATTATAATAAAAATAGGAAATGTAAAAAAAAAAAAAAATTGTTGCATATTATAAAAAAATAAAGAATGAATCACTAAAGCCACTTACTGTTAATTGTACGTTCTACAAGACCATCAATTAGCTCATTACTATTTTTTTGAGGAAAGCCCATTGCAAACTACTCACTTACTCTCGTTTTCAACTATTAACAAAAATAAACCCTAGGTTTCACGTCTCCAGCCACCACGGGCTCCTCCACTTCTCTTTACTCTTTCTCCTTTTACTTCTCAAATCATTCTTGGTTTAATTAACTTTTCTTTCTTATAGATATGTAGGAACCTTCAACTAAACTAATATTTTGTTCATTTATTCAAAAAAAAGTTGGGTAATTTTTTTACCTGGGTGTTTTTGGTTTAATTAACTTTTCTTTCTTATAGATCTACAGTTCTTCATCCGTTTTTTGAGGTAAATACAAACTACAAAGTAATACTCTTAGTTTAGTTGAAGGTTTCTGCCATTTTCTTTTTGTTTGGTTAATTGTTACTTGTCTTGTATTAAGTTACAAAAAAAGAAAAAGAAGAATAATTTTACACAAGTTGAGCAGCGAACTGAACTACATGAGTTACGAGCCGAGTCGAGCATGAGTCGAGCAGTGGGTTAACGAGCTTAGTGAGTAATGAGTCGAGCACGAGCACGAGCCATGATTTCCGATCACGAATTGAGCACCCCTTTTTGTTTTATTATACAAAATGACCCTAAATAAGAAATTTATCTCACTTATGAGTTATGACATTAATTAGTGTTATTTAGTTAAAAAAAATAAAATAACTATGATTAGCTTTGAAAAAAAAAAAACTAAAAAGAAAAACCACTAACCCAGCCATCACCTCCACCCTTATCACCACCAGATGTAGCCAGCACCGTCTCCACCCTCACTGGAGCCATCGAACCCCCTCATCTGAAACGCTGACCTCCCACCCAAACTGCCGAACCATTGTCTCCACCTTTTCCTGCGCCTAGACCTTCGACTATGACCTTCGATTCTCACTTGAACCTACCCTAACCTCACAACTCTGTCTCCTCTGAACTATGATTCTCGCCTCTTTGTCATGAGGTTTCGATTTTGGGCGGGGACCGGAGAAGGCGGAAGATAAAGAAATAGAGGGTGGAGGAGAGGGCGGAATGGAAAGAGAGATCAGGAAGATTGGTGGTCGGTTCTAAGTAATTTGGTGGTCTAGGGTGGTCGATGTTTGGCTTCGGCGGTCTTGGGGTGGTCGGGGTTCTAAGTTCGGCGATCTGGGAGTGGTCGGGGTTCTAAGTTCAGCGATCAAGGGTGGTTGTTGTTTGGGTTCGGCAGTCTGGGAGTGATCGAGGTGGTCGAGGTTCTAAGTTCGGCGATCTGAGGTGGTCGTGATTTGGGTTCGGCGGTCTGGGAGTGGTTGGTGTAGTCTCACCGGAAAAGGAGATGATGGCTGGCAGGTGGGGGTGGCTGGTTTTTGGTGGTTGGGTGAATTATTTTATTTTTTATTTTTTATTTTTTTTTAAATATAAATTTAACCATAGTTATTTTTAATTAACTATTTAATGAAATAAGGTTATGAATGAGATGAAATTTTTAACTAAAATCATTTTGTATAATAAATTTTCAAGAGGGCCACCATTGGTGCGTAGCAGAAATTGGGGGTCACCGTTGAGAATTTCCCAAAAGTTTATGATCACAAGATTCGTAATAACCCTTCTAATTAAAACATTTAATATAGAGTAAGGACCTCATATACTTTTTTTTTTCTCTCCAAACTTGTAAAAGATCCATAGTTGAAGGTTTAAAAAACAGCAAAAAGTTTGACAACGATGGCCTTGCTCTCATCACATTTTAATCCCCGCCCCCTGCATGATAATTGTCTTGCGATTCCTAGTCTGTTCTTCATTATAATTGATTTTGTGTAGCTATAGACTTATAGGTATTGAACAGAGAGAAAAAAAGGAACACCAACAATGGAGGATAGAGGGGGGGGGGGGGGGACCAACAATTCAGGGTTGAGGAAAAAAATGAAAAGCATACAACAATTGGATTGGAAAAACAATAATAAACAATAATAGAGAGAGTGAAAAAATATCTGCTCGTTTTCAATCACGACGATAGTTAAGTTGAATGAACCCTAATGTCTCTGGTGGATTAAAAGAGTAAAAATATAAGGTGGGGGGGTTAATTTTATTTTTTATTTTTTATTTTTTAATATCTAATCTTGAAGTTGAATGAATCTTACAAAATTACGCCCTCAGAAATCCGTAGACTTTATTGAAAGTTGAGTTGCTTTTTACGTTTGGGTTATTATATTATATCAAATCTTATGTATTCACTTGTCACAGAATTTGACTAGCCACATATTAGATTTGGTGTCAAAACTAAAGCAATTATTAGGGTGTTACATACATCTTTCCCATCTCCTCGCCCGCCACTTCACTCTCCCTCCTCCCCAACCTACATGCACCTTGTCATCATACATAGATTTTCCACCGCATCTAATGATATCAAGCCATCTTGTCCTTTCCATGATCCATCTCCTAGCTTACCCACCTCCTCTCCCCCTCTCGTTCCCCCTTAATATGTTGTAACTTTACTATTACTACTACTATCATTGGCGGAGTCACATGGGAACAAGGGGGAAAAAAATATTTTTTTTTAACTTAAACAGATGTAGTAAAAAATTATCTTACATCACAAACATAAGCATGTATGGTGGTTGTAGCCTATGAATAAGGTTTGCTCCTCTCGTAATTGGGGTTACAAACAAAAATTTATTCCTTTACCATATAAGATTACTATCATATGCGATTTCAAATATATATATTTAAACAACTTATGTGATCAATTTTTTTTTAGATTTTTATTGAATTATTCCCCTCGAGTAACCCCTAACTGAGTAACTCGAGTAACCCTGACCAAGTAACTTATTCGAGTAATCTCTGATCGAGCAACTCCTCAAGTAACCCTTGACCGAGTGAACCCCTCGAGAAACCCCTGTCCAAACCCCTCAAGTAACCCCCGATCGAATAAATCGTGTAACCGCTGACTGAATAACTCGAGTAACCCCTGATAAAATAACTTAGGTAACCCCTGTCACACAGTGTGACCTACTATACCATAAAGTTGCTAGTCGTATAAAGCTCATGTCAAAAAATATACTACCTAAAAAAATGTTACACGTCCCTAGTCTAACAATGATGTCAACTAATACGAGTAATAAATAAGAAAACCAAAAATACAAAATATTATCAAAATAAAAAATACATTACCAAAATATTACATATACATTACCAAAAATTAGCAAAAAACACGAAAGGAATAAGAAAAAACGTCCAGGTACATCCTCCCTTCACGTCTTACCAGCATCTACCCCGTTCTCTGAACTCAATCTCTCTCTTCTCATCCCCATTTCCCATTTTCCATTTTCTATAAACCAAACCCTTTCTTCACTCTTCTCTCAATTCTCATTTTCTTAGGGTTTCGATTCTGCTAATTTTAATTTAATTTAATTTTCCATGGGAATTTCATCATTTCTTTCTTCAATCCCTTTTTCCAATTCATCTTCCATTTCCCTAAATCTTATCAATTGTTGTTGTTATTGTTATTGTTCTTGTTCTTGTTGTAGTTGTTGATTTTGGTTTGGCTGTTTAATTTGATTGATTGATTGATTTTTCTGGGAATTGTTGTATTGTTTACAAATTGTGCTTGATTATGGATTTGTCTCACTCTCAATCGAATCTCTCTCTTGGGTTTCACTCCCATTCGTCTGTTCCTGCTTCGACGACGACTGCGAATTCCAATAATTCGAACCCTAATCGAGTTTCAATCAACGACGATTCCATTTCGTTTCAGATTGATTCGAGGTTGCGCGAGTCGTCGATTCCAATTTCATCGATTCCTCTGCAATTGCTGGAATCTCAAACACCGCAGAATTGCCGGAAGATCGAGAATGGGTTTTCTGAGGAGAGAGAGAGAATCGCTGTTTTAGAGCCTAAAAAAGATGTGGAGGATACTGAGGAGAGAGGTGATGAAAATCGTGGCGAAGACGATGAAGAGGTGGAGGAGTTTCGCATTCTAGGTCACTCTATGTGCTTGAAACGTCGCCGTGATAGGGAGGATTCTGTGTCTTCGTCGTCTACAGCTTCGGCAAAACGGGTTTTCTTCGATTCGAGTATGGAGGCGCGCAAGGTTGCAGTCAGGGCATGGGGGAACCAGCCGTTGCGATCGGCTGATCCCGAGATTTTCGATATTATGGATAAAGAGAAGTTGAGGCAATGCAAAGGAATCGAATTGATTGCTTCGGAGAATTTCGTTTGTAGAGCTGTGATGGAGGCATTAGGAAGCTCTTTAACAAATAAGTATTCGGAAGGAATGCCTGGGCAGAGATATTATGGTGGAAATCAGTACATTGATGAGATTGAACTTCTCTGTTGTGACCGAGCATTGGCGGCTTTCGATCTTAGTTCAGAGAATTGGGGTGTTAATGTGCAGCCATATTCGTGTACTTCAGCGAATTTCGCAGTTTACACCGGGATTTTGTTGCCCGGGGATCGAATTATGGGACTGGACACCCTTTCGGGGGGAAATACTAGTCATGGTTGTTATACACCCAATGGCAGGAAGGTTTCTGGGGCCTCAATTTTCTTCGAAAGCTTGCCTTACAAGGTCAATCCCCTTACTGGGTATGTTGATTATGATAAGCTCGAGGAAAGGGCGCTCGATTTTCGTCCCAAGATACTGATTTGTGGTGGTAGTTCTTATCCTCGTGAGTGGGATTATGCTAGGTTGAGGCAGGTTGCTGATAAGTGTGGTGCTATTTTGATGTGTGACATGGCTCAAATTAGTGGTCTTATTGCAGCTAAGGTTGGGGTGATTGCTTTTTGTTTAAATTATATAGATTTATGCCTGTGTTACAATATCTGTTTACATTTTATCATCTTGCCTTTCAAGTTGGGATAATCTGATGAATATAGGTGGAATTAGTAACATTACGTTTGCAATTCTGATGATTGTGTATCATGTATTATCTGATTTTTGGCGCCTAATGATACTCAGCTGTTTCATACTGAGTGTTGTGTAGTTTTACTTGTGAAATTAGAGTTGAATGAGTCTTTTGTATAAAACCTGTAGAATGTTTGTTTGAGAATTATAGTAATTGCAGTGTTTCGGCTCATGGTTAATTGATAAATTTGTAGAATATACTTCTTTTATGGGGAGTGGGACTTAATTTTTTTCCTGTTTTGTTTTATCTCTTTATATTTGCTGGGGCTGAATGCAGAAGCATCATTTAGAGGCATCCATCTTTTTTCACAGTGGAATCACTCATGAATGGACATGCTTAAACTAAATTTAATACCTTTATTATTTGTTTGCTATGATAAAGATGATACAGCTATATAGGGAAAGGACTGTTTGACCTCTATGACCCTGGAACTGGCAGATTTTGTATGGTGTTAGATTGTTATATCACTTATAAGCATGTGTAGGTTGTTGAATGTGTTTGATTTTAAGTTTGTTTGCTAGCCTTGTATCGTGTATGTTATCTAATTTGCTTGCATCAAGGCTGTAGATTGAATGTTTTTGCTTCTAATTACTGTCTTCTTTATGAGTCCTTGAAATTAAACTTTTGTTTTTCTTAATGTTTGCAGGAATGTGTCAGTCCTTTTGAATATTGTGATATTGTTACCTCCACAACTCATAAGAGTTTGCGAGGTCCTAGAGGAGGTATAATATTTTTTAGGAAGGGCAAAAAACAAAGGAACAGAAGCTTGATGAATCCGTCTGAAGACAGTGAGCAGTATGATTTTGAGGATAAGATAAATTTTGCTGTCTTCCCTGTTTTACAGGGTGGCCCGCACAACAACCACATAGCTGCTCTTGCTATAGCTTTGAAACAGGTTGCTACCCCTGAGTATAAAGCGTACATGCAACAAGTTAGGAAAAATGCTCAGGCATTGGCATCAGCATTATTGCGAAGAAAATGTCGGCTAATAACTGGCGGCACAGACAATCACTTGCTCCTGTGGGATCTAAGGCCCCTTGGATTGACAGGTATACATTTTTTTTCCTCTTCTTATTAAGCTCTGTTTAGTACTCCTCCCCTCTCTGTTTTTCCTCGATGGTGTTTGTTACTTTTTGGATTTTTGATGATGGAGGAGAGACAAAATTGGTGGGGCCATGTGAGATTGAAGGGGTGGTCTTGTATGTTCATTTATAGTATGGGGCAAACTTAAAGGGATTAATTTAAATAGGAAGTGTGAGAAATAAGGAGTAGATTAAGCTTCTTGGTAGTTAAACAAATAAATAACATTAAGTAGCAGGGAATTAGTTTGATGACAGACAGAATTTATGTGAATACATTCATCAATTGTGTTTAATTTCATCTGTGAGTTAACCAACCATAAACAGTTTGATTCTTCTCGTCTACCTTATGATAAGAGGTGCTAAATTTATTTTCTGGTTCCTAACCTTTCAGCAACATTGAAATAAATTGAAAAAGGGAATGCTGATGCATGGGAAGCAAGGTGAATTGCCGGAATTCAAGCCACTTGTGGTTCACCCAAAATTGGAGTAATCAGAAATCAAAAGTGAAATTTTAGGATTAATTCTCAGTACATGTGCTCCCTTCAAAGTTTAACAGTTATTCACTTCTGCTCTTTCCTCTCCTCCTTTTCTCATGGTCCAATAAATTTGCATCCCTGTCTCTGTTCTTCGTTCTCTTCTCCGCCTGCCTCTCTTCCTTGTTTCACATCTAGTTGTCTGGGCTCTTCCCTTAGGCCTCTCTTATTGAAGGAAACTAACCACCCTAACCAAAATGTATCGAATATAAAATACTTAATGGCTTGGCTTATTAAACCCCTTATTTTTTACACCCCTAAATGTGTACTTGAGTATTAGATTCTTCATAAGGAAAGTAAAGGGAGAAATTCAGTAAATAGTTGTTTAATACCACTCCCCCCTGGGATGTGTGTTATTTAGGTGACTACTTGTTAGTTGCCACTGCAATATAGTGGTCAAGGATGGGGAGAAATTCTGAGAAAGCTGCCCTTTGGTTATAATGTTACTCAATGTGAAATCTAGCTTAATAGTGAATTATGCACTGGGTATACTTTGCTGTTACCACTTTGAAAATTTTATCCAAACACAGTGATAGCTAGCAAGTATTTTGAGCGAGTTCAAAGGTCCTTGCCATTGTAATTATGTAACTTTACTTTTGTGGGTAATTAGTTTGGTTTTTCTGACCTACATCTACTCGTGCTATGACAAGTAGCTTGTAATGTTCACATACGTTATCTTCTTGTTTGCTGCTCTTTACATCTTCCATGACCACTTTTTACTTTTTCCATTTTACCAGGTAAGAATTTCGAGAAGGTATGTGAAATGTGTCATATTACTCTGAACAAAGTTGCTTTGTTTGGTGACAACGGTACCATAACACCTGGTGGTGTGAGGATTGGTAAGTGTTTTCTATCACTGTTGCATAATTATGAGAATTACTATATTCATCATTACATGTACCCTTACAATCAGTTTGCTGGGTTTATTTCATCAGGTACACCTGCAATGACAACAAGGGGTTGTTTGGAATCTGATTTTGAGGTGATTGCTGACTTTCTTATACGAGCCGCTCAAATCACATGTTTAGTGCGAAGAGAACATGGGAAGGCACAGAAATGCTTCTTAAAGGGTTTGCAAAGTAATAAAGACGTTATTGACTTGCGAACCCGTGTTGAAACTTTTGCTTCGCAATTTGCAATGCCAGGATTTGATGTATAGTTGCAGCAGCAGGGATGGTGGAAGGATGTCATTTGCATCAGCCATGATTTATCTCTAGAATCACTACAAGTCATCATTTGCATAGTTTGCCCTTCTTTTTTACCCTTATTACCTCAATCTTTCTCCTGGCATCTTCTCTCATGCCAAACTCACAAAGTCGATGGTTTACTCATGCTCCTGATTCTGGACAACGTTGCTGTTGTTCTCGGCTGGCACTTAATGAAATGTTCGTTCAGTCATGGTCCTACAAGTTACCCCTGATTTTTCTTACACTTCTTGATCGTCATCCTTTTCGGGCTACTTGCAGTATTTCCTGCCTTCTCTGAAGTTGGACTTGTTATAGTACTTAACGTCGCAGGTCTATGAATGAACAAGGAGCTTTGCTTCTTTTTTTGGAATACTTTATTGTGTTTGACCATGTTATTTATGTACAGTCAAGATTAGCTTATCTATATACTAGTATTTGGTACAGTAATGGAATTGGTAATTTGAGGTTTGAATGCCCCGAATTTTTTTTATTATACAATTTGTATAATCAGAAAGAATGTAGACATTGTTTTTTAATTGATTTGTGCGGATTTTAAGTGCTAAAAACGGCAAAAAAGTAATTTTGATCTTATTTTCTGAAAGTGGGTATGGTGTAAACATTTACTTCTTCCATCTTCCTAATATTGCAATAAAGTGGGAAGACGAGGAGTTTAAGAAGAGGAGATGGATAAAGTGAAATAGATAGAGTTTTATGTGATGAGTAGAGGGAGGGAGAGAAAATATATACATATATACTCCCTCCGTCACCGAAAAAATGACTTTTATGACTTAAATATGATCTCTAAATGATCATTCCATTTGCATTAATATACTCTTCGATTTACAACAATATTTGTGCAAAGTTAGGTTTCCTATGTAAATTTTGCTTTTCCATATACTATTATTACTTTCTCTCTTTACTTTTTTGCAAACCCTATGTGAATTTCACTTTTTAATGTACTTTTACTCCTATTTCTTTCACTTTCTTAATACCCGTGAAATCAGTCCAAAAAGATCGTTCTTTCGGGGACGGAGAGAGTATAATATATATATAGGGGAGGGATCCACTGAGAATAGGTCTATATGTGAGGACCCTATTATTTATGTGAACAAATCTCAACCATTGGATACCTCATGATCCAACTGTTTGAAATTGCTCACATAGATTTGACAAAAATGTAATTTACATTTTTTTTTTTTTGGCTCATTTTAAGTAAATATTTTTTGTTCATTTATCAAATGAGCAAAAGTCATCAAATGAGCAACAATTCTTTGTTCATTTATCAAATTTATTTATTTTATTTTATTTTATTTTTTTAATTTTATTTTATTTTGTTTATTTTTCTCATTTATCAAATGAGCAACCTTTATAATTTTTGTTCATTTGGTAAATAGGCAAATAATATTTGCTCATTTAATAAATGAGCAATAATTCTTTGTTCAGTTATTAAATGAGCAAACAATATATCTTTATTTTGTTTGCTCATTTATCAAATTAACAACAATATTAAAACATTTAAACTAATATGAAACCTTAAACTTACTATATTTGAAGATGTAAACAATTGTTGGACCATAAAGACCAACCGTATACTAGTTTATATTATGCACATAATTTTTTTTTTCCTATTTTTGAACTAGATAGTTGACAAGGTCAATTTATTATATGTTGTTCTACTCATATCCTTCACAAATGAGCAAACAAATATTAAAATGAGCAAACTAAATTAAAATGAGCAAAAACACATGCAATAAAAATGCATAAATGAAAATGAACAAACTTATATTAGAATCTCATTTCTTTTTTTTTTCTTTTTTTTTTTCTTTTTTTTTTTTTGAGGAAACTATACTATCATCACATAATACAAGCTCATTAAACTCATTTTCGATTGTTGAAATCTTTTAATTTCACTGGAACGCGCGACCATAATTGTCGTTGAGTGGAGCTCAAAAATGACATAATTGGTATGAATTTTGAGCTTGATTTATTTGTTATTGATATTGCAAAATTAATAACAATGATTTTAACGGCGATGTTGTTGATGGCATTGGTGGATTCAGGGGAGGGCCTACCGAGCCTTGGCCCCCCAATGCCCAGATTTTGATGTTATATAAATATAAAATCTTGTACATATATACTAGTTTCATAGTTGGTTAATTACTTGTTGCATAGATTTGGAAGGTCAACGGTTCAATTCCCCTTGTTTGCACTTTTCTTTTATTTTTTTTCGTTTGGACTTCTTAAACTCATATCCCTTTATGGCTTTAGTAATTGAAATGTTTTATAACTTTGGCCCGGTCTATATAAAATTTCTGGAAACGCCCTTGGTTGACGGCGAACATAATCGTCGTCGATTGGAGCTCGAAGACGCAATTATCAACTTGAATTCAAGCTTAATTTCCTTGTTTTTAATTGTGTGAAGACGATGGTGATATGAGCACAGTACAAAGATGACATGATTGATTAGACGTTGAGCTTAATTTCTTTGAAATTTATGGCGTGAAGTTAATGATGTATACTGAACAATAGGTGAGAGGAGAGAGAAAGAAAAGGTGAGGAGAGAGAAAGAAAGAAATATGGAGAAATAAGGGGGGTGATTTAAAATATTCTTTTGGTTTTGAATTTTTAGAGAAAAATCACAGCCCTTAGATCACCAATATTGGTCAGGATGCTACAATCCTTTTCCAATTTCTCTCCTCTTTCCTCCACTTGACACATCACATTCTCTTCCTTCCACATCACTTCCCACTATCTCCATCCTTTTACTTATCTTCTTCTTAAATATTTCCAACATCAATGAGTATCCTTTCTCATTTTCTCTCTCCTATTTACATATACCCCACCATATATTCTCTCTCCCGTATAATTATTATTAAAGTTTGTAAAATATTATTATTATTATTATTATTATTATTATTATTATTATTATCAATTGAACAAAAATATGTCAACTAATACTTTTTCACATTAACACGTTAATATAAAAAATTAGTAAAATATGAAATACATGAATTAAAACACATGAATTAAAAATATGAAATACACGGATGAAATTAAGAAACGAAAATAACTTACATAATTTAAAACTATTAAAATGCTAATTTTCAACCAAGCTCCTAGACCTTGCCCATAAATACTAATTACTAAGAGATTGTTGAGATGACAAGCTACTTTGAGGAAAAGGTTGACATTGTGGAATATTATTGACATTTATTGGTCTTGATTGACAACTAAACAATTGCAAAACGGCTTGAAAATGAGGATTACTCAATAAATTTAGATAAAAAAAAGAGGATTATTTTGATTATATTGAAAGTTTGGAATTATTCCCGTAATTTGAATTATTACAATCCATATTGAAGGGTATTTGAAATTGGAAGTGAAATGAAGAAAAAAAAATTTGTTTGAGTGAAATTTGATTTTTTTTTCCCCACAATATATGAGATTAATGGGGAAAAATGCAAAAATGAAAGTGTGTGAAAATATGGAAAAATTATACTTATTTTATAGAGAAAATTTTTTTATGACCGTTGGTGCTTTTGGTTTTCTGAAATAAGTTACTGTTAACAAATTATAGTCGTTTTAAAATTTTAAGTTACAAAAATTATGTCATCATTTAGCTTGGGACAAGTGTCACTCTTTAAATGAATTATTTTCCGTTGCTTTGGCATTTTCTGCCAATAACGCCCCTTTTCTTTTTTTTTTCTTCTTTTTCTTTTGTTTTTTGGTTCACCTTTTGGCTCGTGGGACGAGGAGCGTTTTCCTTTCCACAGAAAGGAATTGGGGTTATCCTATTACTAACAGAATCCTTTACAATTTCTCACATTCATGAGGAAGAGGAAGAAGATGGAAAAGGAGAGCTAAAAGGAGAAGATTTACCATTGATGCTGGTGCTCTTAGATTTAAAAAATTCAAAGATCTAGATTTATTCTCAGATAAGTTGGGATTCCCACGTAAGGGATGTGTTCTCACATGATCACACACACACACACATGCTCCGAGCGTTGCCCCAAATACCCATTTTAAAGAGTATACTTTTTTGTGGACATATTTTGCATTATAATTATAACAATAATAATTATTAGTATTTATATTTTTTTAAAAAAAATTAGATACAAGAAGAGAGTAGTAACACTACCTATCATTCTTTTTTCACGTTTGATATTTTTTATTTTTGTAAGTTGCATTATATTCACTTGGTCTACTACGACAATATTTGTAAATTATACATGAAAAGTTATATAATTAAGATACTGTTTTATCAAAGTTGTATGTCAACATATGTGCTAAATTTCAATGGGACACTAAAATAATAGAGGGAGTATAATTTTGTGAAAAGAAAAGTACATTGATAAGAAAATTAATAAAATAAATAAAAAGTTAAAAGTAATTATTTTTTTCACACATAAAATCTACATATTATATTATTTGCATGATTGGACCATTTGTAATATGTGGCTCATAAATGGGCTACGAAGGCTTTGTCAAACCCGTAAAACTCTAAGACCTTGCTAGCATTGATCACAGTTTACTTTAAGATTCCCTTGTATAGTACAATTTTTGTTGTATCCTAATTTTAGTAGTTTTTTTTACTTCTTTAATTTCATTAACAAAATCACAAACATACACAAAAATATTACAATCGAATATGAAAAATACGTGTGTACACACCTAAAAATGTCTCCCCAAAACCAAACCCGATAATGAACAACCTTTCACCGCCATTATTGGTCAGGTTGAGTATTTAACCTTTGGAGTGCTTAAATCCATATTCATTGCCAATACATTTCATAAACCAATCCAATTCCTAGCTCATTTCCCTAAACCATAACTTACTTTCCACTTTTCGTGTCCACATTACAAAACCGAGAGAAATTGATTTTGTGGTCCTATAATTTTGATCCAATTATTATTTGGTTGGATAGGCCTTTCAATAAGCTTTCCAACAATATATGATAAGCCCAATTCTAATTTAAAACGAAGAAGATATGAGCAAAATACTAAACTCGGCCCAAAACCGATACCCTTTCACTAAAACGGCCATATCTTAAAATCTTAAAATGATTTTGACCTGATTCCAATTGGGTTGGAAAGTAGACTTGATAAGATTAATATATTATTTGCCTTATTCCGAGTTACGGATCAAAAGTTATCATAGTTTTAAAAATGCGTAAAAAACTGGAATTACCGCATAGCAGCTAAAATGCCGCGTCACAGCAAAACCTGACATGGCACGGTGCCTGTTGCCGTGACACGGTATTCTTCACCGTGTCAGAGTGCTTTTTCCGTGTATTTTCCGAGTTTTCTCACACGTTTATGAATTTGGACGCAATTTTGGGTAGGTTGTACACCATGACACAGCGCCACTTGCCGCGCCACGGTGGACTATGTCGCGTCGCGGTGTCCTTTGCCGTGTCACGGTACGCATACTGTGACACGGGATTTTTATGCGTACTCTCCGTGTACAATTTTAACGCGTTTTATCAGTTTAGGGAAAAATTGTGCACCGCGACACGGTAATCTGTACCGTGTCACGACACCCATTGCCGTGTCGCGGTAGACATTGACCTTGTCACGGTGCCCCAAATTAGGGTTTTTATCTTTTCTAGGGTTCCGTGTGATCTCCTACTCATTTCCTCTATAAATACCCCCTCCTTTCTACAGTTCGGGGCACCAAATCATTCTCTCTTCCTCTCTTCTACACCAAAAAAATCATTCTCTTCTCTCTCTCTCATACTCTAAGCCTTAAAGTTATATTCCTATCTACATCATTCCTTCCTTGAGCACTCTAAGGAGTCCATACTTAACTTGACGTTCCGTCCTTAAACCAAGGCGTGAAAGGTATAATTAAGTGAGGGTTTGGATCAAATCAACTCTACTTTTAATTTAATTTAATTTCAATTTGATTTATATTTTTATTGAAGTTACTAACAATTTAATCATGATGTAGCAATTTTAAGGGACGCGCGTAATGTGAGTAATTAATTATTTTATTTTTATATTGCTAGTATTATGATTAGGTTAATTTATATTTGATTTGCCTAACAATTTATTGTTAAATTGCTTCCAATATTAATGTTTATTCTATTATATATTTATTGATCACCATATTGCATGTTTAAAGGGAATATGTAATTGAAAATCACGCCTAATAAGATAATTTGGACGACCGGCTTAGGTTCCTTTTTAATCTTGTTGTTAAATTAAGTGATCACAAATATTTTAGAATTTTATATTGCATTAATATTCAACCAATTTAGCATAATTATAGTTTGGAGCGAATTGAATCTTTGTTTGCATGCCTTTGAGATCGCAGGGAATACTTTTCACTATAAGAATCGTGTAGAGGCCAATACGGGCGAATGTGACTCCATGACTCACTTCGTACCATCATCCCCGATCCTCCTTTCGTGGTTCTGAACCATATGGAGTTAGTAATCTCATGGATTATGAATGGGGTGTAATCTTCATGGGTAAATCGTTTTTGCCTATCGTTGTCCCTTTATTCGTGGTTGCCTTTTATGATCCGTGAACGGTTTACAAGTTCCTTAAAAACTTGTTGGCGGCTCCCTACTTTATTTGTCCCTAATTGTATTCGTCAATTCCCACTTCCTATAAGTGCCAAGCATATTCACAACATGCTTAAGGTAGGCGCACTTGAAACGACGCCTACAACGTGATTCAAAAGCTTTAATGGTAAATCAATGGTACACTAAAAAAAATGATACATGACCATATTTATAATTATAATTACATGGTTATTCGTGTAGGAGTAAAATTCTATTGTTAATGAGATATTCATATTAATTACAGAGTATAATATGTGGTGTGTTGGCAGTGTGTTGCCATATGTAAAATTTAATTGTCAATAAAAAGGAGAAAAATACAAGTTTATAACCTAGATAAACAAAAATTGTTTATCAAGGGGTGTATGTGTAAATTACATCTAACTTGTGGTTAACTGTTGTTTTCTCTCTCCTCCTTCAATAATTTATTTTTTTCTCTCTCCTCTTTAAGTCTTCAATTTCAATGGTAAAAATACCCCTTTTCATTATGACTCGAACAAGTGACATCTATGGAGGAAAAAAAGCTTACCCACCCTCTAGGGGTAACCATATTCGTTATTTTCACTTTGTTATTTGGGTTTTCGTTTAATTTTGACGGATTTGCCGCCGGAAATGGTGGTACAAAGTCGAATTTAATGGAGGAAGAAAAACTCAGTTATCCTTTAGGGTTAACCATGCCGTTTATTTCTCCTTTTGTTAATAGAATTTTAGTTTAAATTTTCCCGCAAAGCCGGCGGAAATGGTGTCAAACGGACTTGGAAGAGGAGGTAAAAGTGGGCAAAGATTGAAGGAAGAAGATTAAGGTGGGTGGGAAGAAAAAATATGAACAAGAGGAAGATGAACATGAAGAAGAAGAAGATTGGAGGAAGAAGATAAAGATGAATAGTAGCAAACGGTGAGTTAACAGTGTTAACTCTAAAATTATGTCCAACTTGTCATAGTGACCCACAAACAGTAAAAATATATTTTTTTTTAATAAAAAACACAATTTTCAATGCAACTTATTTACAAAAATGTCATTTGATAAACATAATTTGTTTATCAAAGTTATAAATTGGGGCTTACTCAATAAAAAGATTTGAATTATAAATTATTATATATATATATATATATATATATATATATATATATATATATATATATATATATATATATATATATATATATATATATATATATATATATATATATATATATATTATCCTAAACAAATCTATCCAATCAATCTAATCTAATGTCACATCTAATCTAATCACAATAATATCTATTTTTCGCTTACGTGGCTTGATACTTGGCGAAAAACTGGAATGTCAATGTCGCTATCTGGTGGCCTGGCTGTGAGACCGGGTTTATATATTAGTGATATGATATGATATGTTGTAATATTTGTGAAACTATAAATTGATATTTGTTGCAATATTAGGGAAACGATGAAAGTATATTGGTATCAAGTATTTGTATCAATAACTATATACTAAAAGACACACCCGCACCAACATGTGTCATTACTTAGTTTTTTTTTTTTTTTTTTTTTTTTGAATTAACTTCTACTACCTCCGTTTTTTTAGTTGACACGTTTTGATTTTAGCACTATTCACACACTTCCCTTTGGCCATGTTTTGTGCTTTATACGTAATGAAAAATATAGTCATGTGTGATCTTGTTAGATTTGTCACGATATTTATTTTCAAAATATCAACTTTTCATAATTTTTGTTTATCGATAATTAAAGATATGAATGGTTGAATTTGTGCATTGGCAAATGTGACTAAAAAACGTGTCACCTAAAAAGAAACGGAGGAAGTATTAAAAAACAAATCTTATGCAAAAATAGTTTCTCTAATCTTATACAACATAATTGCTAATAAAAAAAATTGACATATCTTTAACACATATTTATATAGCTTTAAAAAAAAAAAATACAAGTTTATAATCTAGATATTTGGTGTATATGTAAATTACATATAAATTTGGTTGACTGCTATTATCTCTCTCCTCCTTCAACATTTTGTTGTTTTCTTATTTTCTCTCTCATCCTTCAACCTTTTGTTGTTTTCTGTCTCTTCCTTCTACCTTCAATTTCAATGGTGGAAAATAGACCTTTTCACTACGATGTTGAATATGTCGAAATTAATGGAGGAAGAAAGCTTACTTACCCTTTAGGGTTAGCTATGCCTTATTTTCACTTTGTTATTCGAGTTTTCGTTTAATATTGGTGGCGAAGCCGCCAGAAATGGTTGTGCTAAGTCAAATTCTAAGGATGAAGGAAAACTTAACATCCCTTTAGGGTTAACCATGCCATTAATTGTTCCTTTTATTATTAGGGTTTTCGTTTAATTTTGTCGACAAACCCAGCAAAAATGGTGGTGCTAGAAATGTTGTTGAACTGGGTTGAAAAAGAAGATGAAAGTGGGTAGGGATTGGAGGAAGAAGATTAAGGTGGGTGGAAGAGATATTAGTGCGATTTCTAGTTTGATTTTTGCTAAAATCACGATGATCTATTAAATTATAGGTATATACATTCTAATGGTCCCACCTTTTAAACAATCACTTGGTAAAGATATGGTGAGGTGGGTGGGAAGATAAATTAGTGTGATTTCTAGTTTGATTGTTGCTAAAAACACGGTGACCCATTGATTTTTGGTAAAAACAGGAGATGAACATGAAGAAGAAGGTGGGGAGGAAGAAGAAGGTGGGGAGGAAGAAGAAGATGAATTGGAGTTAATAGTGAGTTAACGCTGTAACTTCCAAAGTGTTGTCCAACTTGTCACAATGGCCTACAAACAGTAAAAATATATTTTTGTAATTAAAAACACAAATTTCAATGTTACTTATTTACTAAAATGCCATTAGATGAACATATTTTGTTTATCTAGGTTATAAAATAGGGCTTGCTTTTTAACGAGGAAATACAAGTTAGCAGAGTAACAATTTATGTTACTCAAGGGGTTACTAGTAGAAAAACATTTATTTACAGTGGTTAAAAATCATTAATTTGCTGCGTTTTTTAGGTGGCAGCAAATCAATTGTTTGATTTGTTGCGGTGCCAACCGCTGTAATCAATGTATTTATTTGCAACACATATCTTTAACCCCTGCAAATAAATATATTCTACCAATAAAATAATCAATTATTTGCTGCACTTTATGTGTAACACCCGCTTCTAATCAATAGTACTTTCTACTAATACTACTACAAAATCTCCACAAAATATAACCAAAAGAAAAATAAAATTATAACTCAATTTTACCTGAACTCTACAGTAAACTATCTGTTTAATAACTAAGAAATGTGCAAAATTCAATCAGAACTAGAAAAAAAAAAATCAACAGATTTTTATGTCAACCAGAACCAAAAGTAAATCAACAGAATAAAAAAAATTTATTCTTGGGAAATAAAAAAATTGAACAAACACATAGATATGGCAATAAATTATGTCAACCACAATCCAGAAAAATACAGCAAATTCCAAACAAAAATGGGCGAAAGAACTACATAACTCATGCAATAACATTAACTAATAGGAATACCTAAATTAACTTAACAGTCCCTCTTTTAACGATGATCACATGTAATTGCAATTGAATATCTCACTTCTTGAGATCCAAAAAAACCATAAATGAACACAAATCATTCAAAAGGTATGACAAGTTTTTCATATAATATCTGAAAGGAATAGTGTCCTTCGAACAAGTGTATTATTCCGATAGGGGGTTCGGAATTATAAGAAAGCTAATTTTTCAGTGAGGTCAAGAGATCGGAATGCCTGGGTGGAGGCCGCTTTCAATCAGTAACATTAAAGCATAATTAATATTACAGCTTAATCTTGACTGAACCCTTCGGGTCACACCCAAGCAATAAACGAGCCGAAGCGACGAATTAATTAGAATTAATTAATAAGTCGACCGAGTAATTAATATTTAGACGTCGGAAATTTGAGCTTGGAGTGTCGAAACCGAGCGTCAGAAGTCGAGTCGAAAATAGTAAAAGACGAGACGTGAAAATAATAATAAATCAACAAAGACCAAAATACCCCTAGCATCGGAATGCCCCAAGCAAACCGAGTGTTAGGGGCATATGGCCTAGCATGGTGGCTAGCATGCGCACCAAGTCGAGCCAAGGCTGGCTGGTGCGTGCTAGCGCACCAATGCTAGCATCGCAAAGCTGGGTGCTGCCTTGTGCGTGCATTGGCTAGCAGCAAGCCGCTGCAGCTAGCACGCTAGGCGTGCCAGCCCGCAGCAGCATGCCTGGGACATTGCGTGCTGCCTAGCAAGCTGGGCTTTGGCCTAGCAGCCCGCAAGCAATGCGTGGCTTGCTAGGCCGTGGCAGCTGGTAGCCCGCACCAATGTGCGAGGCATGCTGGCAGGCAGCAGCTAGCAGCCCGCACATTGTGCGCGGCGTGCTGGCAGCTAGCCTCGGCCAAGCAGCCCGCACTTGGTGCGTGGGCCTGCTGAGCAGTAGCACATGGCAGCCCACCTTGGGTGCCTTGATGCCCAAGTGTGGGTGCCACATGGCGTAAAATAAATGGGAGTTAGGGCATTGAGGTGGCCGGTTATGGGAGTGAGAGTAGGGAGCAAGTTTGGTCCCCCCCTCTTCCAAATGGTCCTCACCTAACCTCTCATATGAGATTGCCACTTGTTGATTTATTACTAGTTTGATTATTAATTTTATTTTAGCTTTATAATAAAATGAAAATCAAATTCTCCCACATTGATGGGAAAACTTTTCACACTCATGATTTTCCCTATAAATACCCAAGTTGGGGTATTGGAAAAATCACTTGAGTAAGAGTTGAAAAAGGCATCACTAGTAGCGAAAACCTTTGAACTCAAGAGTTGAAAAAGGCATCACCTTTGTGAAAACCTTTGAACTCAATTACTCGGGTTTCGGTCGGGCCTTGCTAACTCCAAGGCATTGGACCTAGTCGGTGTTCGAGTTGTGGGTGGACTTTCGTTGGAGGTCGTCGTATTTTCGAGGCTAGCTTTCGAAGTAAGAGCCCCTCGAGGTTGGGCGAAGCACGCGTCAAAGGTATAATTATTATCTTAATCTTGTCATTAAGTTAATTATGTTTATGGTTTTATTTATTGCGAGTGCAATCTTGGTTTCGGGTTTGTTTCCGCGGTGAGTCGGACTCACCAAACCCCAACAGCGGTATCGGAGCCTCGCTCGTTTATTTTAAAATCATATTATTTTTCAAGGTGTTTTATGGCTTAATTTTTCTGGTTTTAAGTTGCTAATTAGATTAGTAGCTCGTTTTATTAATTTTAACCTCGTTATAGAGCTGACTTCAGCTCCCGAACCCAGATTTCGACCCAAAAATAGTGAACTTTGGGTGGAAAAGGCGTTCTGGAAATGGTTTTTCCATTTTAGGCCTCTGTTTTTATCCAAAAAACGACCAGAAGTGCACTTTTCGAGGGATTTTTCGTTTTGACGAAAAATTTTAAGTCTTTCTTACCTTGAAAATTAATTGCATATTTATGGTGGTTATGTAATTGGTTCAATACATATTTTGTATGCAATTTTAAACCTCTTTAGGCATGATTACTTGGTAGTAATTTGTGTTTGAAAGGTTGGTTTTATTTTTCACATAATTGCAAATTAATTGCATTAAGTGTGAAATTGTTGTTCTTTAAGGCTTCTAAGTACTAAAGATTCAATCTTTACTTATGTTAAGTGATTGAAACTTTAAAATTACTAATTTCCATGAATTTTTGATGAACTTTGTTGATTTAATCAATTTTAAGTTGATTGGAATCATAAAGTTTGAATCTTGTGATAGAAATTTGTTTATCTTCATATTGGAAAATATAATTTTTCAAGGATTCACAAGTATTAAAGTTGGAATCTTTATTGAACTTATGTTCATTTTTTCCAAACTCCCTTTTATTTTGTCAAAATCTCAAGATTAATTTAAATTGATTAAATTAATAGTGAGAAATTCCCTTATTTTGTTGCACCAAGTTAAACTAATTTTATTAAAGAATGGTTTTTGGAAATAATTTTAGTTGTATGCACTTGGATGAATTTATTTAAGTTGGACTTGTTATATTTTCATTTTTCCTCAAAATTAATTGATTCTAAAATTAATTTAGAATTGATTAAGAATGTCACACAAAATCGGGAATTTTTCCCGAGGCATGAGAATACAAATCGAGGCCTAAGAGCCCCAAGCAAGCTCTCGGCCAGCTGGGCTGCTCACGCAACCCACATGAGGTTGTCGAGGCTGCTGGGCGCCTCGAGTGGTGTGTGCGTGCGAAGTGTGCGCATTGGCAGCAGGCTGTGCGTGCGTGTGTGCGAGGGAGGTAAGTGGCTGCTGCTCGCTGCCAGCAGCATGGCGCGCCAGCCAGCAACAAGTAGCAGCACAGTGCAGCAGCAGCATGGTGCTATGCGCTGTGCGTGCTGCTATGCTAGGCTGGCCATGGCTGGTGTGAGCAGGAGCTCGTGCGTGGCTTGGTGCGGCAGTGGTGTGCGGGGGATGTGTTGCGAGCTTGCGGCATGGTGCGCATAGCTAGCAAGCTTGTGCGGCCTCGTGGCTTGTGTTCTTGCACGCCCCGTAGAAGAGCCGACGCGTATGCGGTATTCTAAGCTATGGGTGTGACGCTTAGCATGAGTCACGGCTATGCGCACCTCCCCTTAATTAGCACATATACCCCGGTTTTAAGGCAATGTTATTTTGCATTTTAGCCGTTTATTTATTTTAATTAATCTTGTGTATTTTAATTAAAATTTTGGAGGCTAGGCCTCGGTTTTGAGCGGTGTTGGCAAAATTTAATTTTGGCAAATTTTGGGCTTAATTAATTGGATTAATTAAGTTGGATGCGGAATTTAGTAGGAGCTTCAAATGTTAATTGCGCTTATTTACATAATCGGTTAAATCAACTTTGACTAGTTTTAATTAGGCGTGTTAATTGGATTAACCACCTAGATTAGTTACTAGTTATCGCGTGTTTATGCATTGTTACCTGTTTTATCGTTGCAAAATGAATGGGCCATTCACAAATAGTGAATGGATGAATGGAATATATGTTCTCTGACAGGTTTAATAAAATGGCAACTAGTGGGGCCCGATTAGGATAGAAAATACGGACTGCGATCCGTGATGTATTTTTGTAAATCTAAATACGGTCTGCGTACCGTTGAGTATTTTTGAACCTTAATATTTAGATTAGTCCTAATCGTAGATACTAGTAGTTGCATAATTTTGGTCAAGTCGTGAAAATACTACTACAAAATGAGTGTTTTTTCGACACTATAGCCTCGACGCCAGAGCAAGGGCGTCAACATCTAATTATGATGTCCGCTTTTCCTCGACGCTTTTTATAGTCGAAAGTAATTTTAGACTACAAAAAGCGTCGAGAATACTAACATGTGGCCCGCACGTGAACTCAAATAGCTGTACCGCATTCACAAAAACCACCCAACATCAGGAACCCTACCCCTACTCCTCAAATTCGAATATCTTGAAAACTACTATCTTCTTTTTTCCTTCATTAGATCTAAGTTCTTTACATAGATTCATGGAGTCATGGCCTAGAGTTTGAATTCAGATCCTCTTTCTTCTTGCATTTCTCATAATCTATCACAATAATTTATATATCATGCCAAAAATTATTGTCTTTCTATCAAATCTGATGGTTTGCATTGAAATTCGATTTGCGATAGCCATTGCTCTGGTTCTCCTCACAGGTTACGTTTTTACATGAATCTTTGTTAATTTTCTACTCTTAATAGATATAAATTGCTTCTTTCATTTTTTGTGCGATTTTAATTGATAATAGCAAGTTGCAATTATTCAATTTTACTCGTTTTTAAACCCTAGGTTAAAGATCTTGTTGAATTTAATTTCTATTTCTACAATTAATCTCTTAAGTTTCTAGATATTTTCTTACACATTAGTGATTTATTGGATTGCTAATTTCATTTGTTTGGATCTATTTCTTTACGACATGTAAAACTTGACATTGATTTTGTTACTCCATTCTTTCAGAGATATTGGTTGGAACAAAGCAGAGTTTGGACCTCGAATAGAAGAAAAAGAAGGGGTTTTTTAAACCGAAGATCACCTTCTCATTATATTCCATGAAAATGGTGGGCAGTAGGATCGCCGAGTCTCTAACATAGGTCTCTTTGCGATTTGCAGTTTATAAAATTGGTATGAATTTTTTATTTCTTTTTTGTTGCTTTGAGGTGATTTATTATTGGTGATTTCTCAACTTATTAGGCTATTAGCTGAGATGAATTCATTTTTCTGGGTAAGAAGAGTTTTTGATGTTAGTTTGTTTTTTTCAATTGCAGAATTATTTCTGATATAGAGTTAGAATCTAAAATACTCAGCTTCATAATTTTAATTATATTGATTTGCATTAATTTTGTTCAAATATTGCTTTTGTTTTAACTGAATCAACAGTTCATATGTCAGTTACCTCTATTGTAGTGCTTAGTTCATAAAACATGCCTTTTGTGCATAATAATTGAATAAGTGGCTTCAGTTCTTTACCACTAGTTTGTAAGTTTAATTTGTTTAGTAGAAATGTTCTCATGAAAGACCAATTTGCAACTACATACTAACAACCAATTAATAAGCTTAGAGAGATTATCTTTGCAGACATACACACCATAATTAAGTAAGCAAGGCTCCCTTTTTAAAGTCCGTTGATGTTGTGCATGTGTTTATGATATGTGTGCAGCATGACACTATCATTCTCAAGTGTATATATATTGCATATCATGATTTGTTGACCATGATTGGTTATGACTTAAGATGAAGAAAAGTTTAACAAAGAATCAGGAGGGGGGATTAATTAAGATCCGGCTTTTTAAAATAATCTATTTCCTCAAAAGTTATGGATGCTTGACATTAATGAACTCTTATGTTTGTGTTTTCAAATAATCTTTTGCTGCTAGGTGGATACGAATCAAGTAACAATGCTGGACAAGGTTCTCAATCTAAAGGAGATTCGTCAAACACAACTGTAATAGACTTTCTAGAGTAATTTATTACAATTAGGAGATAATTTTGTTTTGTCTTTCAATTATGAATCTATCTTTTTATTACTGTAGATTTTTGTTGGAGGGCTTGATCCTAGTGTCACAGACGAGGATCTTAGGCAACCATGCTCTGAAAAAGGTGAGGCTTATACCATGCTCTGAAACAAAATTAGATGATATGAACTGTCATTAGATTGCTTACATTATAACTGTTGATTGTATTACATGCAGAGGTCATGCTGAAGAGAAAAATAAGCTGAACGGGTCAGTTATAGGAAAGCAAATTGTCCGTCTTTCATGGGGCCGCAACCCTGCAAACAAACAGGTATATTTTCTCTCCTGTCTCTGTTTGTTGTTTAAATTTCAGGTTTTTGTAATTCTATTTTTTGCCTTGAACTGTGATTCTATGCTAAATAACCCTTCACTTATATGGATGCTTGGTTTTAAAAAGGGCGCCTCGGGAGCGCCTAGGCGCGCCTCGGACCCAGGCTCTGGGAAATGGGCTTTAGCTAGTCGAGGCTCAAACACCTACGGAAGGCGCGCACCTCGTGCACCCCAAAGCGCCTTGGTTTCATCGATTTAACTCAGAGCTAAAATCTAGAACTGAATTCAGATCTGAAGTTCAGAAATGGAAATCAGAACTTCAATCCAAAAATGCTTGTGTGTGTGTGTGAAATTCAAAGCTTGTGTGTGTGTGTGAAAGTCAGAGCTTGTGTGAATGCTTGCTTGTGATGTGTGTGTGCCCTGCTCCCCTGCTACTGCTTGTCTGCCCTGCTCCCCTGCTACTTGTTGTATTGTTTAGTAACTTGCTGTTTACTATATTCATAGAAGTATTTTGCTGCTAGTGCTAAGTTGCAAATGATTGACTTTTCTTTTATGATAAATGAAAAGGAAAAGTGGATTACCTACTGTGATGTGCTATTTCTTAATGTGATAAATGAAAAGGAAAAGTGGATTACAAGCTGATTATTTAATGCAGATATGCTGGTTGATTATTTGATTGTGATTACCTACTGTGATGTGCTATTTCTTGACTATCTAGTTGCCTACTTAGAACTAATATTTTGCATCTGGTAAAAGGGTATGACAACGAAAATTATGAATCTTTAGTGATTTGAGATATGATAAAGTGATGTGCTGTATCTTTATCTGCTAAGTTGATATGGACTTAATCTCAGGAACTTCGAAGAGAATCCATTGAGTCTCCATTTCTAAATCTGATCCATTAGTTCCCACCCATTGGGAACACCACCATGCTTTGAACCTAAATATGCTAAGAAAATTTTTATTATGTAGATGATGAGGCTTCATTTAGCCATCTATTGACTTGGTTAATTGGGATAACAAAACCTGTAGTGCTCTGTATAATCATGCTACCAACTGCAACATCAACTTTGATTATGCTCAGTTGCATTGTGCTGTGTATTATGTAGTGTCCTCTTGTATGATGACCATTGAAAGAATAATATTTTAAAGTTTCTATTACACTCTTCTTTCTCCTTTTACTAATTTTATAATAGAAATCCGGGTTGAGTGGTTTTTATCCTTCTTTCTCATTCATTGCATATTCTTCAACGTTCACTAATCCTGATTTGAAACATCAGATGCCTATACATTTACTTCACCCTTCAATTATAATATCAATGAATCACTGAATATGATATCATTTTCCCTTGTAAGAATCAGAAATGCTTGTCCATTGCTTTCTGTTCCGTCTGGGAAAATTAGTTTGGCTGAAAGTCCCATCTTGCTTGCAAGATAGTGAAACTAGAGATCTTTGGTTGATCATGCGCTGTCCTGTCCACAGATAAGCCCATTTATCACTTATCGGGGGGGTGTTTTTTAGAAGAGTCTTCATTACAAATAGTTGTTCTTGTAGAAGCAAAATTTTAATTATGTCCACTTTTTTTACTCAGACAGAAGCAAGAATCTAGGACTAAACAATAGCGCCAAAGTTAATTAGAAAAAGACTGGTTATTATTATAATAACCAGTAACAAAACCTAGGTTTGAAACTTTGAAGTGATGCCATGCTTTTCACATATAGAGAAATGCAGAGTATTAGTTTTTGTTCATTTGTTTTTTAAACATTATGTTTGATGCCATGCTGTAATACCTAATATGTGAAAAGCTCTTTGCTGCTGCAAAATTCAGGCTGATAGGAGATGATTAGTTGATATAGCAGAAACAGGTCCTGCTTTTACATTCCTTGTGGAAAATTGTTGATACACAATATAATTCTTTATTTTGTTAGCAACTTGGATAGTTTTGGACTGAGAAAGTGATGTGTGTGTGTGTGTGTGTGTGTGTGTGTGTGTATAAGCCAATATAATTTTAAGCTTGTGTGTGTGTGTATAAGGCTATATTGTGTAATGTACTAATTTATACTTTTTTTTTTTTCTTGAAGATTGGAAAAGGCAATGTAGGAGCAACAAGAGAATAGGTCGGGACACTTGAGCATCAAAACAAGCGACGATATCGTCTATAACGCCATCATCTATCTATTTTGGTTTTTAGTCTTATTTATATTAGTGATGTATTTATTTAGGGACAAGCTACTATAATATGCGACTTTTTTTATTTTAGTTAATTGTGTTGATGTTTTCTTTTATTTATAAATTTGGTAATTATTAGCAACATACTCTTATTATTGTTGATTAGTTATTGTTTTTTTTTTAATCTAATCTTGTTATATTGAATATTTGTTTATTTTAATTTTAATGTTATTTATTTAATTTATGATAAATTTAAATAACTATAATGTATATATGATGGTAATAATTTAATAAAAGGAAAAAAAAAAGAAAAAAAAAAGCTTAAAAAATAAATCTAGACGCTTTTTAATGTCTACATAATTGCACATTTTCAAATTTCAAAGACTTTCCCACCATACCATAGGCTGACACGAATAAACGCAAGACAACAAAAAGCGTCGCTAAATTTGATTATGTGGACAGGAAAAAACGTCGCTAAAAAATTAAACACATTTGGGATAATGCGCGAAATACGTAATTTTCGACGCTTCGTATATTAGTTTGGACACTAAAAAGCGTTGAGAATCTCGACGCTTTTTTGTGTCCCCGATAAATTTTCGACTCATGGATTTGCGACGCTTTTTTGCAGCGTCGAGAAATAATTTTTCGACGCTTTTAAGCGTCGAAAAAAGGCCTAAAAAAGTCCAAAAAACACGCTTTTTGTAGTAGCGCGGCACCTCCCCTTAATTAGCACATATACCCCGGTTTTAAGGCAATGTTATTTTGCATTTTAGCCGTTTATTTATTTTAATTAATCTTGTGTATTTTAATTAAAATTTTGGAGGCTAGGCCTCGGTTTTGAGCGGTGTTGGCAAAATTTAATTTTGGCAAATTTTGGGCTTAATTAATTGGATTAATTAAGTTGGATGCGGAATTTAGTAGGAGCTTCAAATGTTAATTGCGCTTATTTACATAATCGGTTAAAACAACTTTGACTAGTTTTAATTAGGCGTGTTAATTGGATTAACCACCTAGATTAGTTACTAGTTATCGCGTGTTTATGCATTGTTACTTGTTTTATCGTTGCAAAATGCATGGGCCATTCACAAATAGTGAATGGATGAATGGAATATATGTTCTCTGACAGGTTTAATAAAATGGCAACTAGTGGGGCCCGATTAGGATAGAAAATACGGACTGCGATCCGTGATGTATTTTTGTAAATCTAAATACGGTCTGCGTACCGTTGAGTATTTTTGTACCTTAATATTTAGATTAGTCCTAATCATAGATACTAGTAGTTGCATAATTTTGGTCAAGTCGTGAAGATGGAGGTTCTTGGAAGACAAAGCCATGAAGTTGCAAAAGAAGACCTTTTGAAGACTTGAAGAATTCAAGGGGTCATGCTAGTTGCCAAATATGCATCAAATGCTGATGCTTTACATATTTATGATCATTTATATGAATTATATGTTAGATGCATGTTTAGGATTTCGAATGTTGTGATGATTAATTAAGTTCACTTAAATAAACCAACATAGAAACCCTAGATCCCTAAAATATTGAGTAAAATTGTCATTCCAAACCACACTTATTGACCTATTGAGAGTAGTGATGGGCTACGCAAAAGCGAGGCATCACTACTACTCCCTAGACTCATAAGACATTCCGGGTATGCAAGTTGGTTTTGGTTGTACTCAACGATATGAGTGATGGAGTCCTAACATGTCGTGGCAAAGTGAATAAATTGTTAAGAGAGCATTAGATGCAACGATTTATTCAACCAAGAGTGGCTTGGAGCCATTAGCAAAGCGTTGCTTACATTGGGAGATTGAGCGCTAAGACAAGCCAAAGCATGCTTAGTCACTCTTTGTTTCCTTGGATCTTGGAATCGACTTATTTTCACAAAAATAGGGACAATTTTATGTGTAAATAAGACGTTAAATAAGTTTGAAATATGCATGAATTAAATTCAATCTTATTTAAGTATTATGAATGGTTTTTCATTAAAATTCTTTCAATTGTAGAATCATGTCTTCAACTATCGACAACAATCTAATAATCCTAGATCTTCCCGAGAAGTTACCATATAGCTTGAATTTGGTGAACTTCAAGGAATGGGAGGAAGAACTCCGTATGACCCTCCACAATTGCTACCTAGAGCATATCTTGGACACACCCATCCCGAGTTTCTACTCAAAAGGGGTTATGAGCGATGAGGCTCATGAGGAGTGGAGTTATGATTGCAAGAGAGTCTCGCGACTCATGGCAAACTCTATCCCGGAACAGTGGAAGAAGAAATTCTCCAACTATCTTCCGGATGTACTCCTCAAGGCTCTAGAAGATGTGGTCAATCTGAGGGTCACAAAGAGCTACAGGGGCAACTATGATGGACTTGTGGAGGAAGTGACTAGGTCACTGTTTAACATGAGGATCAAGCCACCGCAAGATGGTTATCTCAGCAAAGAGAGGCAAGAAGTATGGGCTAGGGTCTATAGTGCAAGACTTAGACCCGGGATGCCGCTTCAAGCCCATGTGCAAAAGATGACAAGGTTATTTAACCATCTGGAACTGATTGGTAGGCCGGTGGAGGATGAGCAAGCGGCTCATATGCTTTTAAGCTCACTCCACTCGGGGTACATTGCAATTAAGATGCAACTTACCAACAATCGGGATAAACTATCCTACAAGGAAGTTGTCCAAGAGCTCCAGAAAACCTATTCTTGCAAGGCGGCTAAGGTTGCTTTAAGGCCCAAGAAGAAGGAGTTCAAGAACAAGGCTAAGATGCGCTGCTTCTATTGTAGTAAGCAAGATCACTACAAAAGAGAATGTAGCGAGTATCTGGAAGATGAGGCAAGAGGAAAAGCAGCCTCAATCTCAGGTATCATCTTAACACTTGAATACAAGAAATTTATAAGGTATTAGATACCGAAAATTGACTCACTTTATACTCCTGTTTCAGGAACAAAGTGAGCAGTGCTTTTTCAAGTGGACATGAGTACACAAGTGGAAGATGAAGATAATCTATCTAAAGAAATCTTGTAAACTCATGTGTTTTGTCTAAATTCTAAAACTTGTTGAGTTTTATCTACCATACTTTGATCTCATGACGTTGGACGTCATTTTAACCTTGATCACAAGACTTTTGTTTCATGTCTTGTTCATATTTATGGAAATGACAACTTTTGTGTGTTTAGACAAAATCATTTATTATGATACCAAAAGAGCTAAGACCATGGAGTCAAATCAAACTTACTTGTGGCATTGTCGTCTTGGCCACATTAACATCAAACGCGTCAAGAAGCTTCTACAAGAAGGCGTTCTTGACTCTTTCGATTTAGAATCTTTTGAGAATTGCGAAGGATGTTTATTAGGCAAGATGATTAAGCAGCCATTCTCCAAATTGGGAGAAAGGGCTGGTGACTTATTGGGCCTAATACATACCGATGTATGTGGACCAATGAGCTCCGCCACAAGAAATGGACATCGGTATTTCATCACCTTCACAGACGATTATAGTAAATATGGCTATGTCTACCTCATGTCGCATAAATCTGAATCGTTTGACAAGTTCAAAGAATTTCAGAGTGAAGTGGAAAATCAGCTTGGCAAGAAAATCAAAGCCCTTCGATTGGATCGAGGTGGTGAATACTTGAGCCAAGAATTCAATGACCATCTGCAAGATCATGGCATACTTTCAGAATTGACACCTCCAGGAACTCCACAATGGAACGGAGTATCCGAACGGAGAAATCGAACCCTGTTAGACATGGTACAATCAACCATGGGTCTTAGTGATCTTCCTATCTCTTTTTGGGGACACGCACTTGTAACTGCGGCACTAACACTGAACTGTGCTCCATCAAAAGCTGTTGAAAAGACTCCATACGAGTTATGGACAAAGAAACCTCCTAGGTTGTCTTTTCTAAAGATATGGGGATGCAAAGCATATGTCAAGAAATTGATTTCTGACAAACTTCATCCCAAATCTGATAAGGTTTACTTTGTGGGCTACCCAAAAGAAACCAAAGGGTATTACTTCTACAAAAAATCGGAGAACAAAGTGTTTGTTGCTCGCGATGGTGTCTTTTTGGAAAAGGAACACCTTTCCAAAATCACAAGTGGGAGGAAAATCGAACTTGACGAAGTTCGTGAGGATGAGCAACAAAATCAGAATGACAGTTAAAGTGCTCAAACAACATCTGTTGACAAAAGTCAAAGTGATCAAAATATGCAAAGTCGAACCGATAATGCAAATGCTCAGTCCATTACCCTACGTAGGTCTCAAAGGCCGAGATCTCAACCTGATAGATATCTTGGTTTAGTATTAACCGAGAATCGGGACATCTTGATCATGGATGGAGATGAACCGGCAACCTACAAGCAAGTGATGGAAAGCACCGACTCTGCTAAATGGCAAGAGGCCATGAGATCTGAAATGGATTCCATGTTTGAAAATCAAGTCTGGGACTTGGTTGAATTACCCGAAGGTTACACACCTATCGGATGTAAGTGGATTTTCAAGTTGAAAACCGACAAAGATGGAAATGTATTCATTTACAAAGCTAGATTGGTAGCAAAAGGTTATAGACAAGTTCATGGTATTGATTACGATGAAACCTTTACTCCAGTCACAATGCTTAAATCCGTTCGGATCCTCCTAGCGATTGCTGCATATTACAACTATGAAATATGGCAGATGGACGTCAAAACCGCCTTCCTAAATGGTATTTTGGAAGAAACTGTGTATATGACACAGCCTGAAGGTTTTGTCAACCAAAACAACGCTGGAAAGGTATGCAAGCTTAAGAAGTCCATTTATGGATTAAAGCAAGCAAGTAGAAGTTGGAATCTGCGATTCGATGAAGCCATCAATAAGTTTGGTTTTATTAAGAATCCAGATGAATCTTGTGTTTACAAGAAGGTCAGTGGGAGTGACATCGCCTTCCTAGTCTTATATGTCGATGACATATTGCTCATTGGAAACAGTATTCCATTACTAGAGTCTGTAAAGGTTTGGCTCGGAAAATGTTTTTCAATGAAAGATTTGGGAGAGGCTCAGTACATACTAGGCATCAAGATCTATAGGGATAGATCGAAAAGGATGATAGGATTGAGTCAAAGTACTTATATTGATAAGGTACTAACTTGATTCGGCATGGAAGGAGCCAAGAGAAGCCACCTACCCATGTCGCATGGCATAACCCTAAGCAAGAATTAGTGTCCAAAGACACCTGATGAGCGAGAAAGGATGAATTAGATTCCATATGCTTCGCTTATTGGATCGATCATGTATGCCATGATATGTACTAGGCCAGATGTATTGTATGCCTTGAGCGCTACGAGCCGATACCAATCAGACCTAGGAGAGGCGCATTGGACTGCGGCCAAGAACATCCTAAAGTACCTGAAAAGGAACAAGGATAAATTCCTGGTCTATGGTGGCAGAGATGAATTAGTTGTTGTGGGTTATACCGACGCAAGCTTCCAGACAGACAGAGACGACTTCAAGTCACAGTCTGGGTACATATTCTATCTCAATGGAGGAGCGTTTAGTTAGAAGAGTGCTAAGAAAAGCACAACTGCAGATTCTACAACTGAAGTCGAATACTTGGCAGCATCTGAGGCAGCTAAGGAGGCAGTTTGGATTCGCAAGTTCATTGGTGAACTTGGTGTTGTACCCTCCATCGAGGGACCAATAGACCTCTATTGTGACAACAATGGAGCTATTGCTCAGGCCAGAGAGCCAAGAGAACATCAGAAGGTCAAACATGTCAAGCGGCGGTTTCACATGATTCGGGAATGGAAATCAGAAGGTGAAATCAGAATTTGTAAAGTTGGAACGGATGACAATGTAGCCGATCCACTGACTAAACCTTTGCCTCAGGTGAAGCACAACAAGCACGTTGAGGCAATGGGAATCAGGCACATTGGAGAATGGCTTTGATTTCCTTGTTTTAGTGTTTTAATTAATTTTGAACAATTTTAATGTAAAGCACTATGATGAACCATTCAATTTTAGAGTAATTAAATTTTCATGCGATTTAAATCACTTAATTGGCTATTTAATTGTGGTTTAGAATTAAATAATGAGACCATTCGATTCTTGGAATATTCAAAATAGGGTATCAAGACCAGTCTTGGTAAGGAAACACCTATTAAGTGAACATTGAATATTATAATTGAAAATTATCCCTAATTAAGGTCATTCAAACGATGGACAATTAATGACCATTTGAGATTAGTGTGTAGTTTGATTTATAGAACCGTTTCTTGTGCTACAAGGACATGATCGTCGTAAATCATTTGCACAGGTATTGGTTTAGAACCATACTGGATCGACCTATGAGAATACTTTAAGATATTAAAAATCGTCATAAGTATACTTCTCATTATTGCTATCGGAACCTTTTTTCCTCGACCATGAGTATTGTGAGCTTTCTTGTTTGAGTCTAGCCCGCTTTGATGATTGTCAAACGTCTGCCATAACAGGAGATTATAACGGCATCACTCGGGCGGCTAGGTCCTCTCAGTAAGAGAAGCTTCATTACAAGACTGGAAATGTCCTCCTATTAAATATAGGAAAGATGTCTTTGTTGTTTACAAGGCCTCTCGTAGAGCGAGACTGTAAAAATGCATGGCCGTGCTCGGATGGATTTTAGAAATCATCTTTTTATTGACAGTCGGACTCGGAATCGAGAAACACTTCTAAACGTAATAAGGATGACAAATTAATCTTACCTTATAGTTCATGAAGAGGCATTAAGTGACATAGGAAAAGGGTTATACACTAAAAGCACACTTGTCCGAAAGGACAAATGGGAGATTGAAAGGAATAGTGTCCTTCAAACAAGTGTATTATTCCGATAGGGGGTTCGGAATTATTAGAAAGCTAATTTTTCAGTGAGGTCAAGTGATCGGAATGCCTGGGTGGAGGCCGCTTTCAATCAGTAACATTAATGCATAATTAATATTACAGCTTAATCTTGACTGAACCCTTCGGGTCACACCCAAGCAATAAACGAGCCGAAGCGACGAATTAATTAGGAATTAATTAATAAGTCGACCGAGTAATTAATATTTAGATGTCGGAAATTTGAGCTTGGAGTGTCGAAACCGAGCGTCAGAAGTCGAGTCGAAAATAGTAAAAGACGAGACGTGAAAATAATAATAAATCAACAAAGACCAAAATACCCCTAGCATCGGAATGCCCCAAGCAAACCGAGTGTTAGGGGCATATGGCCTAGCATGGTGGCTAGCATGCGCACCAAGCCGAGCGAAGGCTGGCTGGTGTGTGCTAGCGCACCAATGCTAGCATCGCAAAGCTGGGCGCTACCTTGTGCGTGCATTGGCTAGAAGCCATGCCGCAGCAGCTAGCACGCTAGGCGCGCCAGCCCGCAGCAGCATGGCTGGGCCATTGCGTGCTGCCTAGCAAGCTGAGCTTCGGCCAAGCAATACGTGGCTTGCTAGGCCGTGGCAACTGGTAGCCCGCACCAATGTGCGAGACATGCTGGCAGGCAGCAGCTAGCAGACCGCACATTGTGCGCAGCGTGCTGGCAGCTAGCCTCAACCAAGCAGCCCGCACTTGGTGCATGGGCCTGTTGAGCCGCAGCACATGGCAGCCCACCTTGGGTGCCTTGATGCCCAAGTGTGGGTGCCACATGGCGTAAAATAAATGGGAGTTGGGGCATTGAGGTGGCCGGTTATGGGAGTGAGAGTGGGGAGCAAGTTTGGTCCCCCCCTCTTCCAAATGGTCCTCACCTAACCTCTCATATGAGCTTGCCACTTGTTGATTTATTACTAGTTTGATTATTAATTTTATTTTAGCTTTAAAATAAAATGAAATCAAATTCTCCCACATTGATGGGAAAGATTTTCACACTCATGATTTTCCCTATAAATACCCAAGTTGGGGTATTGGAAAAATCATTTGAGTAAGAGTTGAAAAAGGCATCACTAGTAGCGAAAACCTTTGAACTCAAGAGTTGAAAAAGGCATCACCTTTGTGAAAACCTTTGAACTCAATTACTCGGGTTTCGGTCGGGCCTTGCTAACTCCAAGGCATTGGACCTAGTCCGTGTTCGAGTTGTGGGTGGACTTTCGTTGGAGGTCATCGTATTATCGAGGCTAGCTTTCAAAGTAAGAGCCCCTCGAGGTTGGGTGAAGCACGCGTCAAAGGTGTAATTATTATCTTAATCTTGTCATTAAGTTAATTATGTTTATGGTTTTATTTATTGTGAGTGCGGTCTTGGTTTTGGGTTTGTTTCCGCGGTGTGTTGGACTCACCAAACCCTAACAATATCAATCCCCCTTCACCTTTCCTTTTTCTTTCATGCTTCTAGTCATTTCTTTACTAGTGACAAACTAACTCAGTAACTGTGTTACTAGTAGCAACGTTTGATTTTCCTCAAAAAAAAAAAAAAAAAAAAAGGGTTTGATTGGGGTGTCTTCAAAATAATAGTAGCTAAAGTTGGCACAATATAAAGAAATCAATACTATATATTCTTTTAAAGTAGAAAACATAGTTCAATTTGCTTGAAATTTCTCTAAAACAGTTGTGGCTGGTACAATATAAGTGCAGTGTTCATTATTAGAGAAGAAATACCATATTTAAGCTCACCTCTCAAGGTATAAACCCCATGCAACTACACAGACATCATCTCTGGAAGCCCCCATAGAAAGCAACATCTTGGGTAAGAACATACCAGAATTACCTATCTCCACCCACTTTCCAAAGCCTTCATGATAATTGGCAAATTAAAGATAAAGCAAATTAAATAGGTCCCAACTAGACGAGTTTGGCCCATGTCCCAGTCTAAACCAAATTATTCAAATTCGATCTTGGACACAACAATGAACACTACTTTACAGGAATACAAACAATTTTAAACAGTTAAAATTGAAGCAAGAACTAATCAATTAAAGAGTTTCAAACAATTTTAAACAGTTACAAACACCAATTTGCATGTCATTTAATTAAACATAAATTAGGGCAACTATAAATAACCAAAACACTACCCAAATCAAAATTCAATCTCAATTATAGAGATAATTTCTAACATTACCTTTGATAGCGTGTGAATGAAAGGGAGCGCTACGGGCAGAAAAACAATTGACCACAAAAACGAGCGACAGTGAAAAAGGGCGGTGAGCAAAAATTAAGGAGATAGAGAGACAAGGAGGATCCGCACCGGCGGCAAGGGCACAACAGCTCTGTAAATTGAAGACAACAACTGGGCTATGGTGAGCGACGGTGAAAAAGGTGAATCGATGGTGAGGCGGGTTGAACTTTGAATAATTTTGAACAAATCAAAGGTGAAATAGGGCGGCGATCGGTTGTGGAGAGTGATGCGGTGGAGAGTGACGCAGGGGAGACCGTAAGCGGTGATGGTTGTGGAGAGTGAGGCGTGTTGAACAACTTTGAACTTTGAAGTAGATGAAGGTTGCAAGAAGGAGAGAGAGTGAAATGAATTGGGCGGGTAAGGATGAGAGGGTTTAGGGTAAGGGTGGAAAATGTTGATTTTCTGCGTATTCTATGAAAAACCCATACAAATCAATTTTTTTTATTTATGTTCATGTAAAACTCATTTTAATTTGCAGCGCTTTGCCAAAAACGCAGCAAATAAAGAATTTTTTCTAGTAGTGATGGTTGTCATTTCGCTTGCCTAAGTAGAGGGTAAAATAGTAAGGCTACTTTAATTGTTTTCTTCTTCATCTTCCCCATCTCAAATTTCCTCCAATTTTGGATCCTCCATTCTCCATAGTCTAGCTTCCTCCATCAACCTTTCCTCCATTTCCACCACCTAAGATGGATAAAATTGTTGCTGCGAACAAGATGCTTCCCCTGGAGGGTTGATATGGCCCTACTTGACACTCTTTATTACTAGGGTTTTGTTTTGTTTCGTCGCGAAGCGGTGTTGTGGACTTGTGGGCTTTAAAAAGGACGAAGAAGAGGAGATCAACGGGGAAGAAGAAGAACGGAGGTCGACGGTCTTAAGAAAGGACAGAGGTCGACGAGCTTCATGAGAAAGGATAAAGAAGATCGGTAGTCGACAGGCTTGAAAAAGGTCGAAGAAGAGGCTGTCATGGTGGTGAACACTGGCGAAGAAAGATGATGAAGAAGAAAGAACTGCCCTGCACGAATTTTAAAACCAATATATATTGCCATTTGAGTAAAAACATTTTTTACTCAAATTGAGTAACCTGGGCTCCCTCCTATTGAACATTCTTAACATAATTTTTATAATTTTTTTATATCATTTTATATCTAACATATCTTTCGTAATCCCTTATTTTGATCAAAATTTGTCAACTATATTTTTAGATTTTATTTTGTTTATAAAACACCTAATTATAATAATAATTTAATTATGGTAATTGAAAATTACCATGTATGGCATGAGAACTAACTTAGTTTTCACTATTTGGGTACTCAAAGTGTTTTGGGTAAAAATACCCCTGCTACGTGGCCCAATAAGAAAGGGACACGTGTCATCCTAGGACAAGCCCCACGTGGGCCACTCACGTCTTGACACGTGGCCCCCCTAATCAGCAAGGGAAATGGAGGCCTTTAAGGCCCAATTCTCGAGAAAGCCGCAAAATGGCACAGCCCATTAGGTCAAAATGACCTAAGGGGCGCACATCCCAATGACCTTATAAATAGGGAGATTTCTCCTATTTCTGGGGCATGTTCATTTGTTACAAACACCTGAATTCTCACACATTAGAGAAAACACCTGATCTCGGAATCCGAGAAGATCTCACTTTTACCTTTTTCGCACCTTTTCCATATTCCTCGACCTTTACTTAGTTGATCATTGGAGGCGGAGCTCCAACCACCCGGAGTCTCCGTTATTTTGCAGGTACAGACAGAAGACTCCAGACTTAGTGACGTAACTCTCCCGAGTGTAATACCCCATATTTTTAATGTATTTTATATATTATTTATTTAATTAAAATATATTTTGGGTCAAACTATTTAAATTATTGGATTATAAATAAAACAAGTTTTAATATTTGGGTCAATAAGTATTTAATCCAAATGTAGCCCATCTTCATATTAAACCCAATCATCCTATTTTTATATTTGGGCCAACTTTTTAATCTTCAAAGTCTAAAATTCTTATAAGCCCAAAATTTACCCTAACCTACACTACACTATAAATACTCCTTCAATCCCCAAAATTTGCCACACAAAAAGTTAAGTAGTCAAAACCTATTCTCTTTTCTTTTTCTTTTTTCCTTTTTCTTTTCTTTCTTTCTTTCCTCCTATCTTGTTTTTCTTGCGTGGGGATTTCAAGAGTTGCAACCCCCAGCCGGATTCCGGCGACCACCAGCCGACCACCACCCTCGTGACACCTTCCTTTTCTCCTTCCTCTTTTATATTTTTAATGTTTTTGACATGTATATAATATGGGTTTTGGTTTTAATTGTTCAAATCATGTTTAATTAGTCTTATTATCATATTTTAAAGATTTTAATTTATTTTTTTAGATTATTATCATGATTATTATTTTCAGATTTTGATATGATTAAAATAAAGGTTTCTAATTTATTAAAAACTTGATTTTTAGGCTTCTTATACAAATTGATTTGGGACTTTTGTATACCAAATAATTTTATTAATTAATTGGGCATAAAAGTATGTTTTAATAAAGTTTTTAGGGAGTTTTAATCAAATAATGTTGCTGGAATTTTATTTAAAGTAGTAAAATTGTGATTTTAATGAAAGGGTTTAATTACCCATTAAAGAGGAGTTTAATCAAGAGTTTTTAAATAAAATTCAGATTATTTAGGGTGAATTAAAGTGAGTTTAAGTTGCTGGAAATTTTGTATACAAGGGTAATTAATATAGTGTTATTGTCCCTTTATGTAGGAGACTTGGTTCGGGAATTGTTGTAGTGTACTCGGCTATTTTAAGAGCTTATTTAAGGTACGTACGCGTACTCGAAAGTTTATTAAGCGTGTAGAAACATGCTAGGATTTATTTAAGCGATTCCAAGTTTGTGTTATGTTAGGAATTGGTTGGAATGGTTGAATTGAAATGAGATTGGTGATATGAATTGGATTGATTTAATTGAGAATGGCTTTGGTGAATTATTTGTGAAGTATGATTGGTTGAAATAAATTATTTATTGGATTGGTGCTTGGAAATAGTTAAATTGGCATATTGTATATGAACCACACTTTTATTATTGGCATGATAATGAGCATGTTTAATTAAACTAAATGTTTAATTTGGTTTGGAATATTGAAAAAAGAATTTTATTATGGTTCATATAATTTATATTGATGCTATAAGCATGAGAAAAAAGCTATTTAAGTGTCTTTGTACATGAGGAATAAATTGTGTTTTGGTGCCTTAGTGCACTTAAGGTGTTTTCAATAGCGAGGGATAGGATTTGTGGTGCATTATGCGTTTAAGGTGTCTTTGACACCGAGGTAGATTTAAAAAAGGTTCAACATTAAATATTACGTAGTCTCTAATTATTCAAGAATTAAATCGGTATATTTGATTGTTTGAATAATTATTGTTGATTGTATGATTATGGTTTGAGAGTCCTCACCAAGTTTAATAATATGTAAATAACGTAAAGTGAAAGAGATTACGCACCAATACTCTTGGAACGTAAATACCTTGAGTATGAACATATGGGGGGGAGTTATGGGGTTTTATATTTAACCATAACTTCTACTGGAGTACAGGACGCTGTACATTCCTTTTATTATTATTATTATTATGCGCAGGAATTCCGCCACTTACGAGTGGTTATTTGATGCTGACACGGTTAGCTCCCGTGTTAGTAACCCCATTATTGGGGGAGGTTAGTTGGGAAACCCGTTCGATGCATAATCAATACTAAATAAACTATTTAGTTGTCTAGTTGAGAAGTTTTTGTTAAATGTTGTGTGCTTGCAAACAGGTGTATTGAGGTAAGTGTGTGTTGATAGTATGAAAGCATGTTAGTGTGTTTTTATTTACGCTTGTGTACTCAGTTTTGCTGATTGTGTGTTTGAATGTTTGTTTGGCCTTATCTTTACTTTGGCCCTACGACGACCCATTTCTAATGGCGAGTAGTGGGGACAAGTAGAGAGGAGTTTTTCAGGTGATGAAGCATATTCATGATGGGCATGAGTGAAGAGCGAATCATGCTAGTTTCTATTAGTTTATGATGTGTTTAATGTTTTGATTATTTTATGATATTATTACTCATGAGACTAACGCAAAGTTTTGAAGTTGGTTTGGTCTTTAATAAGGGCCTACAATGGTTCCAAGTTATAGGATGATTTTATTTTACTTCGATCGACTTTGGTTTTGACTTCACTTTCGTTTGGTTGACTTTTTAAGTTGACTTGTTTTGAATGGTTTTGAAATTAGTCTTACGCTGTGTGTCTTTGATAGTTTCCTTAGCCGTTTTCATAGTGGCGGTAATGTCTAAGATTTTCCTATTTCGAGTTTTAAAGAGCAAAATAAGTATTTTAAAGGAAAAGAATTTCTAGGGTGTTACACCGAGGGACCAGAAATACCCCGAAACACAGTTTTTCTAATATATATATATATATATATATATATATATATATATATATATATATATATATATATATATATATATATATATATATATATATATTTAATTTTCTAATTTAAATTTTCATCCTTTGGGTAATCAAGCTAACTCTTAGCACCTTAACCCAAGTTTAACTCTTGCGAACAGTTACACAAACTTTTAGTCCCTTGAAAGCTACTCTTACGAACAATGGTGATGTAATTTTTTTATTTTACAAATATTATTATCAAATGGTGATTAAGTTTTAAATAAAAATTTAAAGTACAATGTAAATTAAAGTTACACCTAAATTTATTTTTTTAATCCACCTAATCTAATCCATTCATAGTCTAAGCATCCATTTAAAATCTTTTCTTAACCTAAATTCACAAACCTTCGCCCAATTTTCTCTTTTTGTGACCACAATCCAAAACCAAGAAAATCTGATTTTCGTGGCCCATTATTGTGATTCAAATATTATATAGTTTAATTATCCATGTGTAGGGAATATTTCAAGCATCCCACACTTGAGCCCCACTGTGATCATACACTTAAGCATGGTGTCGTCCAAAGGGAAGGAAGCTAGAGCAAAAGATTCACTGACAAGTTTTAGGAACTTGTAAACCGTTCACAGGGTGAAGGTTACACCCCTTCACGATCCATGAGATCGCTAACTCCATAGTGGTCCTGAACCATGACTGGATATTCGGGGATGAAGGTACAAATCCAACCTAAAAAAGATTGAACCTACCCTAAATAGGCCTCTACTTTATTCTTCTCATATTCATGTGCGCTTTCTGACTAACATACAATCAATACATTAATCCTAAACCTGTTTAATCTATGTTGGTTGATTATTAATGCACAAATAAACCTATTATTGGCGATAGCTTGAATTAAAATCACATTAGCCTAAATAAAATTATTAATTATCTTATTAAGCGTGATTTCAAGTACAAATTCCCTTTAAACCTGCAAGAGAGGGCCCGATCAAGCATAGTATATCAAGCAACATATAATATTGAATAACAACAAATCATAATCTCAATCTCAACAAAGCATAACAATAGCAAGATCCTAGGCATGATACTAACAAGATTAATAACAAATCCTAGCATGTCACTAAACAATAAAAATCAAAGCTTTATCGTAACATGATACTAGCATGATAGAAGAAAATAGGAAGCAACCTAAGCATGATACTAGAAACATACATGATATTAGAAATATTAGTTAATACCCTAAACATGATACTAGGAATCATAAAGACATCCTAACATGATACTAGGAATTAAAATAATCTAAGCATGATTCCTAAAGAAATAGAACAATAAAACTACTTACTTTGTTGCATCGTATCTCTTTCTATCAAAACAATACACACATCAATAACTTCAATAAAAATATTAAATCAAACAATTAATTTAAATAATTGAAATAGGGATTTGGGACCAAACCCTCATAAATTATTAACCTTTCACGTCTAGGGAGAAGGCAACTTCGAGCTTGACTAGGTGTGTCTAAGTGTCGTGATGGACGTATGGTGTTTTGAAAAGGCAAGGTTTAGATAATTAAGAGAGAGAGAGAGAATAAGCTTTGCTTAAAGAGAGAAGAGAAAGATGGTGATTGTTGATTGATTGTTGGTGATTGAAAAAGGGGTGATATGACCTCTATTTATAAGGAAAAAAGAGGGTCGAAGAATTAAGAAAAGAATCCGAATTCGAATCGGAATTAGACGAGGTTCAGGATTTGAAGTGCCCTATACACTTAGGTGTTTATACACCGAGGTAGTTAAAGGACTCAATACTAAATATTGTTTGTCACTAATAAATCAAGAATTGAATTGAAAATTTGAATTGCTTGTATGATTGATGTTTGATTGGTTGTATATATTGTTTTGCATTTGATTCATCACCAAGTTTAAACTTGTAAATCACGTACAGTGCAAGATGGATGAGCAATAAAACTCTGGATTTGTGCAAATCTAGAGTAATGACAATCAGGGGTTGGGGTTCACGGGGTATTAGCCATGTACTTTTTAAAGGTCATCTGATCTACGAGTCTCTTATTTTCAAATACTTTTAAATTATAAGGAGTTAGATGAGATCTCATACTAGCTATGGTCACGGAGTCGTCGTGCCTGTTGCCATTGGATGTTTATTGGTGTTTTTGAAAGGAGGCATGGGGTTTTTCTTTTATTGATGTTCCAAATTGGAGCATGGGAGGACAACCTTGTCTATTTCTTAATCCAATGATTATAATGAAATTAATAAATTGTTATTAAATAGTGAAGTCTCAGTAATGTAATGTTTGAGTCGTTAATTAAATTGTGTGTAATGATTGATTATTAGTAGCATGCTAGGAATACTTTATTATATTTCGTAGCTTGTATGTACTCAGCGTTGCTGATTGCGTGCTTTTGTGTGTGTATTTTCTTGGTCATGGGCTTCGCCTTTCAATGACCCTGTAATGATCCAATCTTTACACTTGTAATATTGGGGAGCAGATTAACTACAGGTTTTTACATGTTCAGAACTTGCATCAAGGTGGTGGGATTTTGAGTGGAGTGTTGGTAACCATTTACAGTTTATGTTATTTCTTACAATTGAATTTATTTAAACAATGTTTGACTTATTTACCACTTTTATTGAGTTTTGAATAAGGGCCTTAATGGTTCCAAGTTGTAAGACTTAATTTGGTTTTGTTTGTTGGTTTTGAAACTTATTTATAGATGAATTAGTTTTCCGCTGCTTAATTCTGAATTAGCCTTAATGTTTGAACACATGGCGATAGCTAGGGGTGTCAATTTGGATGATCGGATCAGGTCTGATATGGTCGGGTCGGGTCGGGTCAATTTTTAAAGTTAAGTCATACTGAACTGTTATGTTCACGCAAGTCCAAATCTGAATCAAATATTTTTCGGATCGGTTTCTGATCGGGTCGGGTCGGGTGTGCTTTTGACACCTCTAGGCCGGTAGCACGTTAGTAATTCTCTTGCATTTTATTAAAGGTATTTAGAGGTTTAAAGAGAGAATTATTGGGGCGTTACAAAATCGATCTTGACCTAATTCTAATTGGGTTTGAAAGTAGCTTTTAGAGCTTTCCAACGATACATTAAATTCCTAATCCCCGAGTTACGAAGCAAAAGTTATGGAAGTTTAAATAATGCTTAAAATTTGGGAAACTTTTGCGATAATAATTTCCGTGTCGCGACAACTTTTGCCGCGCCACATCAATTTCCTACCTTTTTATTTTTTTTTCTCCATCACCTAGCTAATAAATACCGAACCCGTTCAAAAAAAAAAAAAAAAGACCGAAAATAGTCTATTTTACATTCCTAATACTCCTATTCTTTCATCCTTCAAGCAATTCAAATAGACATTACAATATTCGAAGTACTACTCTTAAACCAAGGTGTGAAGGGTCAAAGTACTGAGGGATAGACAAATCTAAATTTTATTTTTAAAATAATTCTTTTCTTCTAATTTATAAATTCTTGAAGTTACTAACCGATTATTCATTATGTAGCAATTTAAAAAGCGTGTATACAATGTAAGCAATTAATTTATTTTAATTGTTTATGTTACTTATTATTTGTAGTATCATGATAGGATTTTTATTATTTATTATATTCATGTTCAGATGATTTCATTTGTGCCTATTAATCTGTTATGCTCCTTCCAATATTTATGTCGTATGTTTTAATTAATTTGATCACTTCTTGTATGTTTAATCAAGAATGTATAATTGAGTGCTAAGCCTAATAACATAATTTGAACAACTGGTTTCGGTTCCCTTTTAGTCATGTGGACTTAACAAGTGATCACTATATTAGAATTATGTGACATTAATATTAAACTAATTTAGTAATATTAGTTTGGAGCAAATTGAATATGGTTTGTATGTCAATTGGATTACAAATTAATACTTGTCGAAATAAGAATCGAATATAGGAGATATTGTACGTGTCATTGACTCAATTTCGTACCTTCATCCCCAATCCTCCAATTGTGGTTTGTTGACAATATGGAGTTAGCAATCCCATGAATTGTGAATGGAGTACAATATTTATGGATTAATATTCACAATTGCCTTCTTGCCTTTGTCCCTTTCATAGTTACCAACTTACCATGAACAGTTTACAACCTCCTTACAAACTCGTTGGCGCCTCCATAATTTTTCCCTTGTCCCTATCGTTTATGTTAATCCAACCTCCTACGATTGCTAAGTATATTGACCTATGTGAAAGTAGGCACCCCTTTACAGGTACCATGTGAAAATAATTTTGATTAACTTAGTCATTACATTATATAATTTGACTTCAAAGTGCGTTTCACAAGATTGTGTTGCAAGTATTTCAAAATGGAGGAAGTGTATAATATAATTTTTTATTGTTAGGTATTTATCTAACTATCTCAACAATGATAAAAAAAATTCATGTATAATTTATTTGAAAATAAAAAAATCAAATAATAAGCAACAAATAGAATCATAAACTTTTTTATAATGTTTAATTTAAGAAAGAACAAACAAAACGTACATTGCACGAACTTTATATAGTAATAACCTAGGTAGTACTTGTGTGATGTCTGGGGTCTTAACTTCATAAATCTACTTCAAAATTTATTGATATTATAGAAACTTAGTAGCCAAACTTAGTACTTTAAATTACACTTTTACAATTCGGATGAATGATACAAATACTAAAACTTATAACAATATATATAGTATTGTTTTACGTTGAGTTTAATAGTTTTTGTCTTAGATGTATTAAAATTACTAGCTTGGAACTATTCCTAGTTTTTAGAAGAAAACGTATATACATCATAATTATATTAAGTTAATATTCAGCCATAAATGAAAAGAAAAAAAAAGGTTTGAATTGGTTGTTCAAAAATATTTTAATTGGTATTATTATCTACGAGATTATCTAAGAGCGTCTATCGTGCATATTTAAATAATGTAATTTTAATTAAAAAAAAAAAAGGATGAATTGTCTAGTGATAGGCTAAAGTCGTATTACCTAGTCAAAAGTATTACCTAAGTCCTCTAACTAATGTAGAAGGAAAGTAGGGTCGAATCCACAGGAAAACATCGTTCTTTTACTCTTAATTAATTAATATAATCTAAACTATTGGGTAATAAAATTATTTTTAAGATAATTAAACTAAGGAGAATAATTAGGGAAAAACCAATAATAAGAAGCCTAGGGTCACAGGTTCACCAATAACTAATACTTCGGGATAAAATATAACAATAAACAATTATTATTGCACATATAACATGATTAACAGGCTCTCGCAATTTATTGATCAACATAGATCAAACAGGCTCTCGCAAGTTACTAGATCTTAGTTCCTATTGAAAATAGTCTTTAATATCAAATTAACATTTGTTCGATTCATCAATTCAATATTGCTATACTTTTACAATCAAATCACATCTTCTCGATTCATAATCCAATTTTAAAGAATTTAAAGTATTCAATAAGAAATTATCATGCAATATCAATAATCATTAATAACAAATTATCCCTTCATATTAATTATGGATCCCCCAAGAACCCTAGAATTAAACTACTCACACATAATTAAATCAAAACAAATCAAAGCACATGAATAAGACATGATTGAAATCAAACACAAATTAATAAAGCAATTAAAATCAAAGCAAAGAAATAAGCAATAAAAGAGAGAAGAGAAAATACCGAAAGAAGGAAATATGAAATTGCACTAAAGGGGAAAACTTGAGTTTAACAATAATCACCAACTAAGAATCTCTCTAAAGTTTAAGTATGAAAAAAGTAATAATGAAAAGTCACTAAAGAAGATTACAAAAAGAGCTAATACTAAGCTCGAAAATTAGTCAAAACGACAATTCCTAAACCGCCTAAAATTATTGTAATACTCCGTAATTATATTAATATATATATATATATATGGATTAATTATTTTATTTATTTTATTTATTAAAATGATTTATTTCATTTTAAAAAGAAATTATGTATCTAAATAAATTGTTAGTGTGTATAAATAAAATGTATCATGAATTGAGTCAACAAAAGTATTTTTAATTTAGTCAATCCTGTTTAAATAAGTGGACCAACTTCTTGGGAATTTAAGGGCCCAATAAGTTGGCCCATAGGAGGAATTTGTAAGGGAGTAGGAATTAGTAATGGCAAAGATGTAAATATGAGTTTTATTTTTAAAAGGAGAGTATAAATATTTTAAAACCTCAAGATTTTTCCACACAAGTTCATAATTGACAGATTTCACAAAAATTCAAAGGTTTTCACTTTATTTTCTCTCTTTTCTCTTTATTTTCTCTCTTTTCTCTCTTTTTAAAACTCAAAATAGGAAAATCTAAGACATTATCGCCACTGTGAAAATGGCTAAGGCAACTATCAAAGACACACAGCGGAAAACTACTTTTAAAAACCATTCAAAACAATTCAACTTTAAAAGTCAACCAAACGAAAGTAAAGTCAAACCAAAGTAAAACGAAATCAACCTACAACTTGGAACCATTGTAGGCCCTTATCAAACCACACCAACTTTAAAATCTTTGCGTTAGTCACATAGGCATAATATAATAAAATATCAAAGCAATAAATTAATCATAAACTTATGGAAACTAGCATGATTCGCTCTTCACTCATGCCCATCATGAATATGCTTCATCACCTGAAAATCTTATCTCCACTTGTTTCCACTACTCTCCATTAAAAATGGGTCATCATAAGGCCAAGATAAAGACAAGGCCAACAAAAACACAAACACACAATCAACAAAGCTGAGTACATAAGCGTAGTTAAACACACTAACATGCTTTCACCTAACAACACACAACTTACCTCATTGCACCTGTTTAAAAGCACACAACATACAACATGACTTCTCAATTAAGTAACTAATTGATTTATTTAGCATTGATTACACATCGAACGGGTTTCCCCCTAACCTGCCCCAATAAAGGGATACTAGCACGGGAGCTAATCGTGCTAGTATAAAATAACCACTCGTAAGTGGCAGAATTCCTGCGCATAATAATAAAAGGAAAATACAACATCATGTACTCCCAATAGAAGTTATGGTCAAATATAATGTAACACCCTAGAAATTCCTTTCTTTTAGAATACATGTTTTGCTCTTTATAACTCGAGATAGGAAAATCTAAGACATTACCGCCACCCTGAAAACGGCTAAGGCAACTATCAAAGACACACAATGGAAGACTAATTTCAAAACCATTCAAAACAAGTCAACTTAAAAAGTCAACCAAATGAAAGTGAAGTCAAAACCAAAGTTAAACGAAGTAAAATAAAATCATCCTACAACTCTGAACCATTGTAAGCCCTTATTAAAAACCAAACCAACTTCAAAACTTTGCGTTAGTCTCATGAGTAATAATATTATAAAATAATCAAAACATTAAACACATCATAAACTAATAGAAACTAGCATGATTCGCTCTTCACTCATGCCCATCATGTAGGGGTGTCCGTTCGGTTTTCGGTTTGGATTTAGTCCAAATCCGATCCAATCCGAATATAATTCGGTTTTCAATTTTTCAATCCGATCCGATCCGAATTTCTCTCTTGATCCAATCCAATCCAATCCGAATTAAAATTCGGTTATTTGGATCCGATCCGAAAATCCGAATTATAATGCATTATTTTTTACCTCCTAATACAATTATAAAAATAAAGCTTTAATACAAATAAAAGTCTTTAAAATAATGAGTAAAATAAATAGTTCAACGTCAAGTCATTAATTAATTAATACAAAGTCTCCCTAATTTATTTTTTGTAGTAGTAAGTATTTGAGCTAAACTTCAAAAAATAAAGAAATCCATATTTATACAAGCTTAATTTTACAATTCGGTTTTCGGTTTGGATTGGATCCAATTAGGGTAAATCCGATCCAATCCGAAAATCCGAATTTCTAAAAAATCTCAATCCGATCCAATCCGATTTAAAGTTCGGATCCGATCCGAATTGATAATTCGGTTTGGATTGGATTGGATTTCGATTTTTATCCGAATTATGGACACCCCTACCATCATGAATATGCTTCATCACCTGAAAAACTCCTCTCTACCTGTCCCCACTACTCGCCATTAGAAATGGGTCGTTGTAGGGCCAAAATAAAGATAAGGCCAAACAAACATACAAACACACAATCAGCAAAGCTGAGTACACAAGCATAAATAAAAACACACTAACATGCTTTCATACTATCAACACACACTTACCTCAATGCACCTGTTTACAAGCACACAACATTCAACAAAAACTTCTCAGCTAGACAGCTAAATAATTTATTTAGTATTGATTACGCATCGAACGGGTTTCCCAACTAACCTCCCCCAATAATGGGGTTACTAACACGGGAGCTAACCGTGTCAGCATCAAATAACCACTCGTAAGTGGCGGAATTCCTGCGCATAATAATAATAATAATAAAAGGAATGTACAGCGTCCTGTACTCCAGTAGAAGTTATGGTTAAATATAAAACCCCATAACTCCCCCCCATATGTTCATACTCAAGGTATTTACGTTCCAAGAGTATTGGTGCGTAATCTCTTTCACTTTACGTTATTTACATATTATTAAACTTGGTGAGGACTCTCAAACCATAATCATACACTCAACAATAATTATTCAAACAATCAAATATACCGATTTAATTCTTGAATAATTAGAGACTACGTAATATTTAATGTTGAACCTTTTTTAAATCTACCTCGGTGTCAAAGACACCTTAAACGCATAATGCACCACAAATCCTATCCCTCGCTATTGAAAACACCTTAAGTGCACTAAGGCACCAAAACACAATTTATTCCTCATGTACAAAGACACTTAAATAGCTTTTTTCTCATGCTTATAGCATCAATATAAATTATATGAACCATAATAAAATTCTTTTTTCAATATTCCAAACCAAATTAAACATTTAGTTTAATTAAACATGCTCATTATCATGCCAATAATAAAAGTGTGGTTCATATACAATATGCCAATTTAACTATTTCCAAGCACCAATCCAATAAATAATTTATTTCAACCAATCATACTTCACAAATAATTCACCAAAGCCATTCTCAATTAAATCAATCCAATTCATATCACCAATCTCATTTCAATTCAACCATTCCAACCAATTCCTAACATAACACAAACTTGGAATCGCTTAAATAAATCCTAGCATGTTTCTACACGCTTAATAAACTTTCGAGTACGCGTACGTACCTTAAATAAGCTCTTAAAATAGCCGAGTACACTACAACAATTCCCGAACCAAGTCTCCTACATAAAGGGACAATAACACTATATTAATTACCCTTGTATACAAAATTTCCAGCAACTTAAACTCACTTTAATTCACCCTAAATAATCTGAATTTTATTTAAAAACTCTTGATTAAACTCCTCTTTAATGGGTAATTAAACCCTTTCATTAAAATCACAATTTTACTACTTTAAATAAAATTCCAGCAACATTATTTGATTAAAACTCCCTAAAAACTTTATTAAAACATACTTTTATGCCCAATTAATTAATAAAATTATTTGGTATACAAAAGTCCCAAATCAATTTATATAAGAACCCTAAAAATCAAGTCTTTAATAAATTAGAAACCCTTACTTTAATCATATCAAAATCTGAAAATAATATTCATGATAATAATCTGAAAATATAAATTAAAACCTTTAAAATATGATTATAAGACTAATTAAACATGATTTGAACAATTAAAACCAAAACCCATATTATATGCATATCAAAACCATTAAAATATAAAAGAGGAAGGAGAGAAGGAAGGTGTCACGAGGGTGGTGGTCGGCTGGTGGTCGCCGGCAGGATGACGTGGGGGTCCTTGGTAGCGCCACATGGCAGCAACATCAAAAACTCCAAAGAGTTGCAACTCTTGAAATCCCCACGCAAGAAAAACAAGAAAGGAGGAAAGAAAGAAAGAAAAGAAAAAGAAAAAAAGAAAAAGAAAAGAGAATAAGTTTTGACTATTTGACTTTTTGTGTGGCAAATTTTGGGGACTGAAGGAGTATTTATAGTGTAGAGTAGGTTAGGGTAAATTTTGGGCTTATAAGAATTTTAGACTTGGAAGATTAAAAAGTTGGCCCAAATATAAAAATAGGATGATTGGGTTTGATATGAAGATGGGCTACATTTGAATTAAATACTTATTGACCCAAATATTGAAACTTGTTTTATTTATAATCCAATAATTTAAATAGTTTGACCCAAAATATATTTTAATTAAATAAATACTATGTAAATACATTAAAAATATGGGGTATTACATATAAAGTCGCATAACTCCCCCCATATGTTCATCTCAAGGTATATACGTTATTTACATATAATTAAACTTGGTGATGACTCTCAGACCATAACACAATCAAACATTATAATTATCCAAAAAATTAAACATTTCAATTTAATTCTTGAATAATTAGTGACCACATAATATTTAATGTTAAACCCTTTTTAAATCTACCTCGGTGTCACAGATTCCTTAAACGCGTAATGCGCCACAATTCCTATCCCTCGGTGTTAGAAACACCTTAAGTGTACTAAGGCACCAATATATAATTTGTTCCTCGTGTACATAGACACTTAAATAGCTCTTTTCTCATGCTTATAGCATCAATAATAATTATATGAATCATAATAAAATTCCTTTTCAATAATCCAAACCAAATTAAACAATCCAAACCAAATTAAACATTTAGTTTAATTAAACATGATCTCTATCATGCCAATAATAAAAGTGTGGTTCATATACAACATGCCAAAATAATTATTTCCATTCAATAATCCATCACAAATAATTTATACTTCATAATTCAATCACCAACATCAACCAAATAATAAATTCCAACCAAAAACTATCATGATACTATTTGAAATCAATTATTCAAAGCCTAGCATGTTCTTACATCACCAAATAAATACCAAGTACGCGAACGTACCTTGAATACGATCTTAAAATCGCCATGACTAATAGAAATCACTCACTTGAAAATCTCCTACAATCCAAAATTATAATATGGCATTAAAATCTACTCCACACAAATTTCCAACAATATATACTCTTATTAAACCACTCATAATTTAATTAAAATAAGCTGAAAATTAATTTAAAACCTCTTACTTTAATCCCAATTAATAGGTAATCAAAATTCCTTCAAGAAACTTAATTTTTAGCTTATTAACAAATTTCCAGCAAAATTAATTCATGAAAACTTGTTGTAATTATACTTTAAAACCCTCAAATTAAAGGTTTAAACCACCTTAAATCATATTCCTTCAATAATCAATTGTTTACAAATCTAGGGTTTCAAATTTGGGGCTTTTTAATTAAAATTAAAATCTAAAAATTAATTTGTACCATACTTAAAATCAATCATCATAAAATCATCACAAAACTCATAATCAATAATTAGATTTAGGATTAAACAAAAGAAATTAAAAATAAAAAATTAAAAAAAAATTAATTTTTTTTTTTCGAATGGTGGCCGGACAGCAGGCATGGCACCACAGCCGGCTGCTGTTGTGCTGCTGGTGGTGACCGGCGGTCCACCGGTGATGTGGTGGTGGCCGGTGGTGGTGTGTGCAAAAAGGGGAAGGGGAAGGGGAAAAGAAAGAAAAAGAAAAAGAAATAAAGGAGAAGGGAGAGAAAGTTTACCTTGGGTATTCTCTAATCTGGGCAAAGTTTAATTTGCCCATGTGTTGAATATTTATACCCCTTTCTCTATAAACCCTTCTTACCTAAAATTTCCCTTTTTATTTTTACTAATCCTTTTCCTAATAAAACTTTATTAAAATAAAACTTTCCTAAAATAAATCCCAACTTAATAAAATAACTAATTAAATAAAAATTTCCTTTTATAAAATATTTCCAAACTTATTAAAAATAAATAATTAAAATGCCATAAAATAATTCATTTTAAATTATTTAAATACTTCACAAAATATTTATTTAAAATAATATGCGTATAAAAATACGGGGTATTACATAAATGACCGTGGGATGGGAGATAAAATAGCATATAAAACACATATATCATCTAGAAGTAACTAATTGTAACTTAAGTAAAAAAAAATTGGAGGTATTATCTAGAAGTAACAACTGTAACTTAAAAAAAGGGAGATTATCTAGTGATAGCTAAGCTTAACTTTAGTTATTGTTAAAAAATAAAGAGCGGGATTTCAAGGCAATTTGAAAGGAAAAACAGGTTTCACTCTAGCATAAATAGATGAGAAAGCCCCCATTAATCTCCTAGATAAACATAAATTGTTTATCTCAATAGCAAAGTTGTGAATGCATCCAATTATTTTTATGCCACATCATTAAAAGGAAATAAATAAATAAATAGACATATGCTCTATCAATTTTACCATGTATTTTAACGTTTATCTTCTTCTTCCTTCAACTTTCTTTTCCTCCCCTCCCATGACCACCATTTTCTCCCAAGTTTTAGCTTTCTCTCTCCTCCCCTCCCCAATAGAAAGCTCATATGCAAATTTAATGGTGAGACCATTACCATTTTTTTTCTCTCCTCCACTGGCCACCATGCCCATAGTGAAGAAAGCTCATGAACTGCATTATTGGAGATATCAAAGTACTATTTTAGTGGAGAAAGTTTAGAAGATGTTTATATGGAGATATTAGAGTTATAGTCGCCAAATTCAAAGAAAACCCTAAGAAAAACATATCAATGAAAGGAATGGTTAACCCATTGGGTAGGTGTTTGTGTTTGTTGTAAGGTTTCTCTCCTCCATTGATGTCACCATTAAAGATGGATGTGAGCTTCTTGGTGCGACCCTTCTTCTGGGAATCTGGAGTATAGTACATCTAGCTTTGGTATTAACGGCAGAAACAATCGTTACTTAATAGACGTTGGTTTTATAAATATACCCCCTCTTTGCAATGCGAGTTTACTAAAACATCCCTTGATAAACATTACTCCCTCCGTTCCCTTTTGTTCTTTACGTTTAGAATTATGCGTGGTTATTTAGGAAAATTAATAAAGTGAGTACATTCAATCATTTTTGTCATTATAATTCATTGGGAGATGATAAAGGGAACTATTACTACCAAAAATAATAAAAAAAGAAAAGGTTTAAGAGGAGAGAGGAGAGAGAAAGTAATAATGAACATTTAAATTAGTATTCCATCTAATATAAATTGGAAAAAATACACTATCACATGCAAAATGGAGGACAACATGAGATATTAAAAAATAAAGCAAGGGTAAAGTAGTCCAAATTTTATATCTTAAAATAGAAAACTCCTAAATATAAAGAATAAAATAAAACACCCAAAATGAAAACGTAAAAAACAAATGGGAACGGAGAGAGTACTTGCTTATCAAAGAGATAAACTTGAATTTCCTCTAGATAAACTGATAAAGTAAATGAGTGTTTATTCTCTCTCTACAAAGAAGGGAGGGGGGGGGGGGGGTAAAGGAGTACTCTAGACGTTCCACAAGTTAAACACTAATACGAAGGTCTTTTCAACTCTCTAGGCTACCATAGAAAAAGTGAGATGTGATCAATCCAAGAAGACCCTTTTCACTTGATCGAAAAAGTTAATCAATTTGAAAAAACCATTTTTAATTGATTGAAAAAGTTTTTCTCTATGCATATTTTTTTAAAAGTAAAATTATTTCATTGATAGAAGAGTCAAACAACATCTATCATATAAACACAATAGGAAATTGGATCAAATAATTTTAAATTATAAATGGGCAAAACAACAATCGTTGTAGATGAGATCAATTTTAGTTTCGAAATCGAACAATATTTAATGTAATTGATTGTAGATATAGAATGAACCCCATGGCTTTATCTCGAAACTGCACAAATCTTCATTAAAAAAAAAATTCAAATTTTGTTGTAGAATTAAAAAATATAGCCTCAAACTCTCACAATGAGAGAAATTAAACCCGATATACGAGTAGATATAACACAAAAATTTGGGTATAAAAACTCTCTTATAGAGAGCGAAGTGAGATTGATTCTGAGTATAAAATAAAACTAGAATGAAAACAAGACTTACCATCAACCAAAAGGTTGGTGGCAGCCCCAAGAACAACAAAATCTTGTAAGAATTTTTGACGAGGAAGAGGGGAGGCGGCTTACTCCGTACATAACTTGATCGTAGTGCATAAAATAGACAAAAATCACAATTAGGAAAAAAAAAAAAAAGGGTCTAACAGAATCCAAAATAATCCTTGAGTGAGCCCCTTAGATAAATTAATCTGAGTTTTCTAGCAGAAGCTACATTAGTTATTTACTTTTGTTAACCTAATGATCTACATACTAATGTTTTGAGTTATCACCATATTAAAGTTAGAGCAAAAACTTGCACCAAAAGATGTGTAGAAAACCACATGATTCTGGAGCATGGTTAAGCAACAAGAAAAGTTTCCCAATCTATGTGCAGCCCATCCACAAAATACTGTATTATTTCGTTGTAGAGACTAAGCGACAGGCATCTGGCAAAGGCACTCTATCTTTTTCACTCTGGCCTATCTTCCAAACTTTAAACCTTGATGCATAGCTAGCAGATAGTTCATTCCATTGCTTGAGAATGGACATTTTATAGGGTCCCCTAACGTCTCCACATGGACCTATGCAATACCATTCATCAGGGTCTTTTTCTGTAGGTGCATGCCTTCTGATTTTCTTCTTTACTCGCTCATCATCATCATCGCTTAAATCAATGATCTGCACCACCCCAGTCTTTAGTTCCACTTCTTTCTTAAAATTTAAGTGATCCGATCCTTGTACCACCCCAGTTTTTTGCTCCACATTTGTCTGAAATTCAAAGTGATCTAATCCTTGCACTTCTCCAGTGTTTTGTTCCACATCTGTTTGAAAAACCAAGTGGTCTGATTCTTGCACAACCATTTTTTGTTCCACATCTGTCTGAAATTGAAAGTGATTTGATCCTTGCACCACCCCAGAATTTTGTTCTGCATCCGTTAGATATTTAATGTCATTTGATCCTTGCACCACTCCAAAATTTTGTTCTTCATCTGTTTGATATTCAAAGTGATCTGATCCTTCACTTTCTATCTCTGTATTAGGATCATGTTCACTTCGAGCTGCTGCAGAGCAGAGCTCTTCTCCTTTGTAAGGTGACACAACAGGATTTTCATTTTTACATGCTAAGAAAAAACAAAAACAAAAACAAAAATCAATCTATTACCCGACATTGTGCTAGGCAACTCGATTGCAAAAAGAAATCTAGTAGACGGTAGTTTTCTTGAAAACAGGACAACTGAATGAACCTTATATATTTCCCTACACACAACAGGCTCGGAAGTAGTTTATCTATCAATCTAGTACCAGATTAATAAAAGACAGGTTTATTAATGATAATTGTGTAATTAAACCAAATACATACATGATAAGAAACTAATATTTATGGGCAAACAGAAACCACAATATTTATTGTTGGTACCACCTGAAAGACATATCAGCTTCAATCTCAAAGCATATGCAATTTGAGAAACAATTGGTAGCTCTCAAGTCTCAACAATAGATTAAAATGTTAAAGCTAAGTGTAAAACAGCTGGATTAAAATTGATTATACACTGGTAGTTTTTCATTGATCTACACAGTTCACTTATGCAATGTACCTAGAAAAGACATAACAGATGAAAATTGTAAAAGATTTTTATGTCACATAATATTTTAACCCAATATTTACAGAATGAACAGATGATTACTCAGGTGTCTGCAAAAGATCTTTCTAGTGGGCAAGAGAGAAAAACAAAGGCAGAGATGAGTGCTAACCTGCAGCATCTACTCCATTTAGATTTATGTTGGATGAAAAAGTTCTTTTCTTGCTTTCAATTGCACTCACGGAACATGTTTCAAGGTCTACATCATCAGCTATTACTTCTGGAATATTCTGTATTAGTTGTAATTGCTCTGATGGACATTCAAGCCGCCTTCTTCTTTCAGTGTATTCTGCAAGACTAATCAGCTGTTAAGGTTGCAATGACAGAAGAAAAACGAGAATTAATCAGTTTCACCTAAGGTTTAGGAAACAGACAGAGCCAACACCAGGTTTTGTATCATCATGTCAGCTAAATTCAATTTCCTATGCTTTTATAACTAACTAATCAGCCACCTTAGACACCCCCTTTTGGAGGTAACATTTAATATCTATGTGACTGTGCACCTGCTTAGTTCAGTTAACTGCACTGCCACTATAAACCCCCTAATAAAAGCAGTTGTAGAAAAAACTTCAGAACACCAACAGGAGAAAATGACACCAACATAAGAAATAGGTGTCAATCACTGATCATCTCAAGTCCTCAATCAAGTGAGATCATTTTCACCAAATTCCAATCCAACCCGAATAGGATAAAATAGATATACAAAAGGGTTCAGATGGCAGTAAAAAAAATTTGAAATACAAACATGTTTCTCATCTGACAAAGCAAAACTATAGTTAATTCATTTGCAAAGTTGACCACTTACTGAATATAAATCAAGGATATAAAGTTTAAATCAAAGAACAGTCTTCCCAAACTATCTCCTCCATTCCAAATTGGTTGACACGTACTTTTATCACATTTTCCAATACACATTCTTTAATTGTAAATATCTCTAATTATCAAAAAATAAAAATTATAAAAAATTTGATATTTTGAAATACACATTGAGATGAAACTTAAAAGGTCTTCTTATTTTTATATCACAAAAGCTAGTTGAAGTAAAATTTGTAAATAGTGTCAAAAGTCAAAACATGTCAAGAGGAAGTATTAACTTTTGCAAGCACCAGAGTTCAATTATCCAATAGTTAAAACAGATGATAAGCTCATTACACAACAGAATGGATCAAAGCCACAAAGGATACTCTTTTCTCCATCCTTTCTCATTTGCCTTGTCAATTAAATTCTTCAATAATGCACGTTCCTTCACAATCCACTGGACAAAGCAAGAGGTTTGTTTAATAGGGGTTGGAAAACAAAGACAATTAAAAGAAGGATGATATTAAGTATAGATGAAAATATTGCTCAAATTTGTACTTCTTGTCATGGCGTGTATATTAAAAGATAATCTAATAAAGGCATACACACTAACAAAAAAAAACACTCTTTCATAGCAAGTCGTTAATAATTACTTCGTATTATTTACTTTTTGCCCTTGGGTTCTTTCCCTTTAAACTTATCATTAGCCTTGTCTACGTTAAGCTCATGAGCTTGTAATTTAGATACTAAAGTGAAAGAAAAAACTCACTATAGTTGAAGGAGTAGTTTTCTAAAGGTAAGCTAAATGATTCTGTTGACAATTTAGTAGTGCACTCTGAAAGAAAGAAAGAAAGAAAACAAAGGATTTATGGAGGCATTTTCCATCGTCAAGGTTTCAGGTTCCTTTCGAGACAATTGTATAATATAGTGCCTATTTCAATTTGCAAGATCTTCAAGACATACTTTTGACCATGAGTATCTTTAATTACATATTAACAAAAAATATAAAAAGTGATATTATTAAACTACACATTGAGATGAATCTAACAGTATCTGACATAACTATATTTTTTGTTTATATTAATGAGAATATTTGGTTAAAGTTTAAAAAGTTTGACCATAAAGGTAGAAATAGGAACTATACTACGGGACAAAAGGGAATAATTGAAATGTATTGGTATTGTAGATAAATTTCTTAATGATAGCTCAAGGGTAGAAGGATTTCTAGTTCTTAGCTCTCCTTTTGTAAATAGGTGACCGAATGACACTCCCTTTCTTATATAGCTTTGTATTATCAGCTATGCTACTCGGAGTGTCCATGTTGAATACAAGTACTTGACCAAAAATCCAAGTGATTTTATTTTATTTTATTTTATTTTATTTTTTGTAAGGGAAAAATAAAAAATAAAAAAATCCATGAGATAAACTCAGCTCTTTTAAGAAAAAATTCCATCTGTTTGGATTATTGAACAGTCAACAAGGATTTAACAAGTGTACTTAAGAAAAAAACATAAATTATTTGTCATTAAATGATTTTAAAGTAAAAATCAGCACTGCCACATCAAATTTGCAGCTAGCTCTCCACAAATCATACATGGAAATTTGAAGTAGAAAGTTAAACATATTGTTAAAATATCTTCAGATTTAGTTTTATTAGTTTGTGATTAATCTAATCATAAGTGGATGCATGAAAAGAGATTAAACAAGTTACAAATGGAAAAGGTAGAAACCATACATGCTTGATGATGTCTTCGCGCAATTCCCTCGCCTTGTGCTCAAGCTCCACCTGTATAGGAAAAAATAGGTGTCACTTCATACAATATTTCAAATCTCTTTAGTATACTCAAGGACAATCGAAGTACATGTATAAGACAAATTTAAAAATTAAATGTGGGATACAGAACATTAACAAACCATTTTGAAAACATAAAAAGAAAGTAACATGGTTCTGTAAAGTCTATTTTGAGATGAAGTCAACCATGAATTCCAACACTTTGGACAAGAAATATTTGCATCCACCTTTATAGGAATAGGTTTCAATATAAAGATCAATGAAAGGACTTTTTTTTTAATTTATCAAAAAGTTCAAAACTTTTATAGGACTCCTTTTGTGGACTTATTTTTACAAGTATCTACATTCTTCCTCTTGTATCAAAAATGAGCCTTCATACCTGTTATTAGTCGTAGATCATCCTAAATTTGTACTTTTAGAATGAAAAAAAAATGTCCAATGGAATTATCAAATAGAGAACAAACAAGGGAGCCGAGAAAAGAAGATGTTAGAACTTTGTAATCACATTACAGGAATTAAGTAGAAAGCTTGCAAAATTTATAGGTATTCAAAATTCTTCCCAAATCATGTCAGTTCATGAAAGTCTTAATTATTCATTCAAATAAAAAAAATCTACTCCATAAATGCAATGACAACATTTAATTTTAACAAACTCATAAACATCCGATATAAAATATCAAACTGCTCACACATTGACACATAGGGAATGCTACTATTACTAAGTGTTATATATATATATATATATATATATATATATATATATATATATATATATATATATATATATATATATATATATATATATATAGAGGAAGGCTCATGTAAGAACCCTCCTCTATATAAGAACCCAATCTTATATAAGCATCAATCTCATCCCTTTATTACTTTTAATCTAACCATCTAAACTAATCCTTTAGTAATGGCATTTCTGTAATTTTGAGGAGTTCATATTTAGAACATAGAAAAAAATTTAGAACACAGGAAAAATTTTAGAATATAAGGAAAAAAAAATTAGAAGATAGCAAAACTTTAGAACATAAGCAAACAAAAATTTAGAACATGAGAAAAATAATTTAGAATATAAGTTGAAAATATAATTTATAACATAGGAAATAAATTTATAACATAAGCTGAAAATTAATTTAGAAAATAGGAAAAAATTTAGAACATAAACTGAAAAAATAAATTAGAACATAGGAAATAATTTGGAACATAAGTAAAAAAAAAATTAGAATATAGGAAAAACTTTAGAACATAAGCTGAAAAAATAATTTAGAACATAGGAGCATATTTAGAACATAAGCTAAAAAAAAAAATAGAACATAGGAAATAATTTGGAACATAAGTAGAAAAATTTAGAATATGGGAAAAACTTTAGAACATAAGCAGAAAAAAATTTAGAACATAGGAAAAAGTTTAGAACATAAGGTGTTCTTACATAAGAAAGGGTTCTTATATAAGGAGGGGTCTTTACCGAATCCTTCCCCTATATATATATATAGTTTCTGATTTTCTATTTTGAAGATAAAAAATATTGTTCTTGTTTCTATTTTTGGATAGTATGTAAAGACCATTATACCCTCACTTTTTTAACTTTATTCATTATACTTCTTAATTTACCCTTGAATTTTGCACATGCCTTACACTTTTTTCCACTTTCTCTCAAACTTTTGTCTATGATTGTACTTTTCACTTTTATTAATGTACTTCATCCACTTTCTCCTCTGATTTCTTAAATACCGTGAAAAAACACAAACAGGAACTATATTATGGGACGGAGGAAGTATATAATTTGTATGTCAAAGACTAAATTTTGTGGTTATTGGTTAGAAAATTTAAGCCTCTTAAGAATTTATATAAAGGTATTGTCAATCCTAGATTTTGTTAGTTTATAATTTGTAATTAAAATTATACAAGTTCAGAATTCGGTTTATGGATTGGATTCGGTTTTGAGGTTTAAAATTTGGTTCGATTTGGATTGGACCGAATTCTTATTTGGTTAGGATTTGGATTGAAAAATCTAAAACCGAAATATTTCTGTTTGGATTAGGTTTGGGCCATATTCCAAACCGTAATCCGAACATTCAACCCTATTCCTAGCGTCCTTCTACCTCCCGTTTTGACTGCAAGGGTGTTTATATATATATATATATATATATATATATATATATATATATATATATATATATATATATATATATATATTCTGTTATTACTTTTAGCTCCTCAATTTACACCTAAGATTACGCTATGTATCTTGTATATATTGTTATACATCAATGAGAAATGTTGAGGGAAATATTCTAATACCGAGAACTTACCACAGTAAGCTTTTTATGTAGTCCATCATTCATTTGTTGGCGTAGTTGATCACACTCTTCCTACATATAAGACAAATCAAAACTGTCAAAGATTAGCCATTTTGCAACCCCCTAATATTAAATTTTTTAACATCGGATATAATTTGTAATGCTAATAGATCTTATCAATTGTTTAGTTAAATAATATTGCACACAAGAAAAATGGAAAGTAGCTCTCAAAGGTAATGGTTAGAATGATGTCATTTTACTTGAGAAAGGAAAAACAAATAACAGTACAAGGAGTGCAAAAGATGTTTTGACAACAATCATTTTGTAAAGATCCAATTACATAATGTAACTTTCATCCAATCAATTCAATGCATACTGAATGCAACTTTCCTCTACACTGTGCACTACTATAATTCGTTTGTTCCACTTCTTCACTTCATTCTTAATATCGTCCACATATATAGAAAGAGTTTCAAAGAGGCTTGAAAAAAAAAAAAAGCAAACAAACAAAAAACAAAACAAACTTTCAATATTTAATCTTTCAAAAACAAAGATGGAGTAGATAGTAGAACTATGCTACATGAAAGTAGAGTAACAGACGCATATATTAGTACACAATCAAGTAAATAGTGGTCAAACATATTCATCAAATTTACCATAACTTTAATAGACATAATCTTGGAAAAAACAAATCTACCCCTTCCTTTATTTTAAGTGTCGTAGTTTGACTTTTACACTATTTACATACATCACTTTGACCAATATTTGTATTTTATACATAACATTAAATAGTCATATGGGTACATTTTGGAATCATCTAAATGTATAGTTTCCTAATTTCAATATTTTATAATTTATACTTATTGAAAATTAAAAATATCATTGGTCAAAATTCCGCCGGTCTAACTAAGGCACTTGAATTCTCAAACAAGTTTGTGATAAAACAATATGTTTATTGAAATTTGAAAATATACAAATAAAATAACTAATAAAGTGTTAGAATAATATTTTTAAATGAGTCTTTTCATTTTTCATTGTCCTTTATGGTTGTCCATTATTCCTAAATGGTTGTTGTCTAGTGAATGAGAAAATAGAATACTTGGAACAGAAATCATTTTCACATTACTCATATCTTAAAGTTAGTTCACATTTAAATATAATGTTGTACATATGACCTTCGTTGTTGTCCACTCTTCTCTCCTCTCCTCTCCTCTCTTCTCTTTTAGGGTTTTATAAATTTTTGACCGTTTAGGTAAAATTTAGTCTAACTTCACCATATCAAGGAGTCGTTAGTTTTTGTTGGTTTAATTGTTTATTTTTCTTAAGGTATTTTAATTGTGCTGCATATTTTAGTGATGTGTCCCGAGAGATGTACCACAGTGAAAAATTTATTCAGCGATTATGGCTTTGATGAAGGAAACCTTCGTTTGATTCTATTTTATGTATTTGTTGATTTAAATTTTATTTGTAGATTTTTTTTTTAAAACAATAACATACGAGGAGGCGGACTAAGAGGTGAATATAGGATTTGTTTGTGGCTTGCGGATTCGGATGTGGTTGGTTCGAATTCGGAGGCGGACTTAAAGGTGAATATAGGGTCCGTTTGATAATCGGATTGGATTCGGACATAGTAGGGTCCGACCCAAGTCGACCTGTTGCCATTCCTAGGCACCAAACTAGTATTAAGTACAATTTAAATATGAGAAAAAATGTGCAAGACATATCCAAGGCATGCATGTGTTCCCAATATAAATTAAGGACAATTATCTCAAGAAACGCGCATGAAAGCAAGATCTTGGCTACTCAACTGAAAATTCTATTTATAAGCACACCTTAAACACAACATGCCAACATTACAATCTAACCATAAAGGATCTGTTGGTTAATATTCCTCCATATTTTAAGAGTTTGCTAAAAACAAATAAAGGAGAGTTTACAGGAAAGAAAGTGAAAGAATGATGTAGAGGAAAAATAGGGAGAAGAATTATAATGGCGTATAGTTATCTCATTTAAGTCTTTCATTATTTAGTAATAGCAAGAATATATACATCTTATGTAATCATGTAGTCTTTTGTGATAAGAATCATAATTTTCTAATAGAATTTATATCACATTATTTTTCATAAATGGAAACATAATTTAAATTTGAGAGTATACCATCGAATATTAGTTTATAGTTTATAAACATTTTGTGAGTTAATCTATCATATTAGAGATATAATTGTTACCTATTTTGTTTATACACAAAGGGAAAATGAATATTTTTTCCGCTGCAAGATTATTTGTGATCTTTCCCAATAGTCTGGTATCAGAGGCGGTTACATATATACACGTTTTATAAAACAGAATGGAAGATTCGATGGTAAGTTTATTGGGAATAGTTAAATTGACGTCGTCCAATTATTCCATGTGGAAGTCTCGAATGGAGGATACCCTTTATTGTAAGGATTTGTATAAACCGATCGAGGAAGAAAATAAACCGGAAAGTAAAACCGAAGATGTATGGAAATTAGAGAATCGAAAGGCAGTTGGGTTGATACGATAACTTATTGATCAAAGCATTTTTCAACATGTTGCTAATAATACCAATGCCTTAGTTTTAAAAAACGCGCCTCAAGAGCGCCTAGGCGCAAGGTGAGGCGCGAGCCAAAACGCATGTGTCTTCTGATGCAATACCTTAAATTATTCTATTTTAAGTTTCGGGGACGAAACTTGTTTTAAGGAGGGTAGATTGTAATGCCCGAATATTTTATGATTTTATATTTTATAAAAAAAAATAGTTTATCTTCATTTATTAAATAACTTTCCTAATCTCATATTTTTATTTTAGAATTCGAAAAGTTTTAAAACCCTATTTTGTTTCAATAGCACTTTACAATTTAAAGAGTACATAAACTATTTTAAACTCTATAGGTATTCTTAACCCTTAAAAGATACTTATTTTATTAAAAAAAAATAAATAAATAAAAACTTATATTTTTGTATACATATACGTTAAAAAGAAAAAAAAAAAGGGGGGGGGGGGGCAATGTGATAATTTTATGCTCTTGTTCTTATATTCTAAGTTTGCCGCACATGTGTTTATGATGATTAATTTTGTTTCTTTTACCCTTTTCACAAATCCAGTGAAGAGCTTTACTCGTAATTTGGTATTGTAAAGGTAATCACATGTCTTTTGTTGGAGATGTTTGCTTATTACTCTTATTATTATGTGTAATCACACGATTTTAATTCTTGGAGTTGTTTGATTAGAGATTGTTAGTATTGATTGTACTTCATATTATTGTATATAAATTTTATAATTTGTTATTTGTAGGATCGATTTATATATATGTGATTAGTGTGTTGTATTATACTCCCTTCGTTTTTAAATACTTTCTCCATTTCTCCATATGCGGTGTTTTAGGAGAAATTGGAGAAAGTAATAAAATATGAAGGTAGTAGAGTAGGTGGAAGAATAAAAAATTGTAAAAAGCAAAAGTAGTGGAGAGAATTGAAGGAGAGAGATTATGAAATTAATAAAATATGATTCATGATGGGTCAACTAGGTGAAAGAAATTAATTAAATATTGTAAAAGATTTCTAAATAAGGAAACGGAGCAAGTATTTAAAAACGGCCAGAAAAGGAAAGTGGAGCAAGTATTTAAAAACGAGGGGGGGAGTATGATATAATTGTCGTATTGATTTATTGTGTTATTATTTCTAGGGTTTTTCATGTTGTTGCTATAGGGAGTATTGTTTTATTGAGGTTTTAGGGTTATTAATGCAGAGTGTTGTTTTTTCGGGTGTGAGTTAATTATATTTGGGTATTAGTTTTATTGTCCTGTAAGAGTTAGAGATATTAATTTTATGAATTAAGTTTATCATGTTATATTATTTGGGAACATGTGCTATTATTGAGTTATTATTATTAGTTTGTGAATTATTATTTGATTAAAGTATGAGATTAAAAGGTTGAGAATTATATTTTGTTCTTGGTTTAAGGTTCGGCGTTTATTACCTTAGTTCTTGGCATATTGGTAAGGGGATGATAATCATCAGTTAAGAATGAGGTACAATCTTTATTTATTATTTTTCTATGGTCCTCTAGTGGGATGGCCCGTATGTGGTAATTGAGAGTATTCAAGTTTTTATATTTGTTAGTTTGTTATTCAAATTACCCATGTCCAAGGCTAGGTATAAAACAAAGAGCATGGCACACTTATGGGATGTATGAGTTAATTGAGTAAAGGATTGTATTATTATTTGAGGTTGAGTTGACAAAAGTTATTTTTCAGAGTAAAATGTATAATGTAGTTTTGAACTACATTTTTAAGTGAGCTACTATATTAATTATTTTATTATTTATCATAACATCTTGATAAGTGGTAATTACACAGCTTTTTGCTAACGTGTGTGTTGTTTTGTTGTGCTACTAGTGTTTGCGGCCATGTCTTTGTCTTTTTCATATGGTGGCCCTGCGACGATCTATTTTCGAATTTGTTCTTAATGATAAGGAGTCAAATTTGTTTAAATAGGTTAATCAAGTGATCATAGCCAAAGGAGCTCAAGTGTTTCGATTAGTTTGTTATAACAAGTTTGTAAAGTTGTATAAATAGCTCAATTAGATTTATTGAGTGTGTATAGCTGGGATTTTGTAAGCTTAACACTTAATACCTCCGATATAAAAGTTTGCTTCCGCAATTTTATTTAAAAGTTGTTTATTTTTTCTTTAATTCTTGTTTATTATAAGTTAGTAAATCGGGGGTGTTACATCTGAGGCGTAGCACATTCCAGAAAGCGCGCGCCTTAGACCGCCTCCACCCGGACGCAGCGCCTCAACCGCCTTATGTTTAAAAGCGTCATATTAGGGGGATATTGATTATTTTTTGTAAAAAAAAAATTGTTTCAAATTGAAGCTTACCCAGTCTTTAGAATGATAATTCAAGCAAAAGCCCCTTAATAATTGAATGAAATCACTTCAATTTGATCCCCAATTTAAAAACCCTAATTTTCGGGTTTCTTTGCTTGAATAAATTGATGGGTATTGCTACGACAAAAATTGCCAAGAGAAGACTTCCCAGCGGCTTCCGACAACATGTATACCGGCGGCCGGCATCGGTGAAACGATCTCTATTCTTCTCCGGTCTCCACCTACATACTTCAGTAACGTAAAAGAGATGTATTTTCTTCATTTTTTTAAAAAAAAATTGATGATAAAGTAACAAAAGCCTGCTGCCTCCCTTCTAACTTTGTTTATCACATGACCATCTTCCCTCTTTTTTGATTTTTTTTTTATTTTACGAAAACAAATTAATTTTAATTGTTTACTATGCTTAAATTTGAGGTTTTTTAAAAAAAATAATAATAAAAAAAAGGCATAAAAATAAAATAAATTAAATTAATTATCACTTTAATTTAATTTTTTATTAATTTTTAATGCAAAAAAAGAAGTGAAATAAAAATAAAAAAATTTGTGCCTCGTATCCAAAAGGCATGCGCTTTCGCTTTCGCTTTGCGCCTAGGCTCTAGGGACCCGCCTCGGTGCGCCTCGCGCTTTTTAAAACTAAGACCAATGCCTACAAGCTTTTTGAGTCAATGTATGAGAGGAAGACAACTTTAAATAAAGCTACATTAGTGAGAAGGTTGGTTCGTCTTCTATACAAAGAAGGTAAAAATATGGCACAACACATGAATGAATTTCAAGGCATACTTAATTGAAGATGAAGTCCAAGCCTTATTACTCCTTAGCTCATTACCCGATAGCTAGGAAACTCTTGTTATCTCGTGAGCAATTCGGTTCTGAATGGTAAACTCACCCTTGACATGGTGAAAGATAGCTTGTTCAATGAAGAAGTAAGAAGGAAAGAATTTGCCTCAACAAATAATCAAACTAAAGCACACATTGTTGAAAGTCGAGGGAGACCAATGTTTAGAGGCTCTCAAAATCAAGATAAATCAAGAGGCAGATCAAAATCCAAGAAGAGGTTCACTTGCTTTTATTGTCATAAGGCAGGACATAAGCAAAGTGAATGTCGGATATGGAAGAGGGACATGCGATCAAAGAATGACAAGAGTAATGATAATGAAGTCAAGAAAAATGTCACGGCTATAGCAGTTGGTGATGAAGTTTATTATGCAGGTGATGACTCATGTTATAACCTTACAAATGAAGATTATAGTTGGGTGATGCGTGATTGATGATACAAGTGCTTCATATCATCTAATTGCAAACAAAGATTACTTCACATCTTACACTAGTGGCGTTCTTGGCTATGTAAGAATGGGAAATAATGGATCCTCCAACATTATTGGTAGTGGACATGTTTGCTTGGAAACCAATGCAGGATGCAAGCTAACACTACACAATGTCAAACATGTTCGAGATATTCGACTGAAGCTGGTAAACTTGACGATGAAGGGTATGCGAATCACTTTTCTAATGGAAAGTGGAAGTTGTGGAGAGGTTTGATAATTATTGCTCATGGAAAGAAGCAACAAACCCTTTATGTCACAAATGGGAAGCTCAAAAATGTTCTACCGAGCTATGGCACAAACAACTCGGACATATGAGTGAGAAGGGATTGCAAATCCTCACTCGAAAAAAACACCTTCCTTTGAAGGATATTCATTTGAAATCTTGTGTTGATTGTTTAGGTGGAAAACAACACAAAGTTTCATTTCAAAGAAATCCACCATCTAGAAGACCACGAGTTTTAGATTTGATTAACACAGATGCATGTTCTATGACAGAAAAATCTCTTGGTGGGGCATTTTATTTTGTCACATTTATTGATGACCTCTCCAGGAAAGTATGGGTCTATCTTTTGAAAAGTAAAAACCAAGTCCTTATGCATTCAAAGGAGTTTCATGCAAAAGTAGAGAGAGAAATGAGCATGAAATTAGAATGTGTACGATCTGATAATGGTAGTGAGTAAAGAGGTCCATTTGAAGAATACTGCAGGAAGTATGGGATAAAGCTTAAGAAAACTGTCCCAAAAATGCCTCTAACAAAATGGTATTGCAGAAACGATGAATCGTACGATCACTGAAAAATTTCGTTCAATGTTATCTTACGCAAGGTTACCCAAATTATTTTGGGGGGGCGTATCAATCTTTCTCCTTCGGTTCCACTTGATGGTGAAGTTCCAGAAATGATATGGTCAGGGAGAAAAGTAAATTATAAAATTTCAAAAGTATTTGGATGTAGAACCTTTGTTCATATCCCGAGAGATGAGAGATCAAAACTTGATAGCAAGACAAAACAATGTATTTTTCTTAGCTATCCCAAAGATGAGTTCATTTATAGGTTATGGAATCCTGCTAAAAGAAAAGTTGTCAGAAGTAGAGATGTTGTCTTCTTGGAAGATCAAACCATTGAAGGCATACAAAAATTGGGAAAGCCTACAACATCCAATGAAGAATTGCCTAAAATTATGAATCTAGTTCCTTGCGCGGGTGCAGTTGATGATCACGGGGAAGAAGTAGACCAAGAAGATCAACCTCACAATATAAATGATGACGAGGATGATAATAATGAGAATGTGGAACAAATGACACAAAAAGAAAGGCAACCGCCATCACCATTAGAGTTAAAAAGGTCTAATAGAGATAAACGACTTCTAGCAAAATTTGCTAGTGGTGACTATCGGTTTCTACTGAGGTGGAAAGCCAGAGTCTTATGACGAGGCTCTAAGAGACATTCACCAAAAAGAGTGGATTGAAGTCATGCAAGATGAGATAAAATCCTTGCGTGAGAATCGTACATTTGATTTGGTACAGCTACCAAAACGTCGATGACCACTCAAGAATAAGTGGGTGTGCGAAGTGAAGACCGGAGAAAATAATCCGCAACCAAGATACAAAGCAAGGCTTGTAGAAGAAAGGTATTGACTTTGAAGAAATATCCTCACCAGTGGTGAAAATGTCGTCAATAAGAGTTATTCTGAGCATGGTAGCATGTATGGTAGCATGCATGGATTTAGAAATTAAACAACTAGATGTCAAAAAAACTTTCTTATATGGTGATTTGGTGGAAGAAATATATATGGAACAACTTAGAAGGATTCAAGGTTAAAGGAAAAGAGCACATGGTATGTCGATTGAATAAGAGCTTGTATGGTTTGAAACAAGCTCCGCGTCAATGGTATCGAAAATTTGAATCTTTTATGAAAGATCATACGACAACATTCATAGAATAAAAATGCAACATCAGTCGCGATTGCAAAACGGTCACGGTGTTACTGTAATCCCCCACGATTTCGTAATTACTATAATTATATTTTATTATTAATTATAAGATTATTTTACGATAATTATATAATTTTATAAATATTTCGAAAATAATAAATTAGTTTTAAGCTATCTAGCCATTACTAGCTATTGGAAATAATCATTTTATTTTTACACATACAAACTAAGAGCTTGGTCCAAGTTACCTCAAAACCCAACCTTACACCTTGTTTATTTTAAGCTTTTGTATATATTTGGGCCTAAACAAGTTATCCTAATTGTATTTGGATTAGGAAACACTCAAACCCATTTCTTATTGTTTATACCCACCTAAAATCTTCCCCTTTATTCCCCCTCCAATCTCACGTAAAACCTCACCCTCTCACAAATTATTTTGTTGCTTTACCTCTTCTTCCTATTCACGCATCAACCAGCAAAACAAAAAAAAAAAAAAACGCCGCTGCCTGTACACCGCCACTGCCGCCGACGACCATCACCACCACCGGCAACCTTAGCTGCTGACCCGAATAGTCGGTTTCCTCTACTCCCTTTTTCTTCTATCTTTCACTCTTTCTTGTTTAAATTCCTTTAAAGATTCAATCTTTATATGAATTTTTCCTTGATTATTAATTATTATGATGTGATGATGTTTATGAGTTTAAAAGATTGCAAATTTATGAGTTTTACTATGTTTAATTTAGTGACTAAAATTTCAGATTTATTAATTAAGAAAATAAGGGTTTAAAACTTGATTTTCATGGTTTTAGGGCTTAAAAACGTGTTAGTCAAGTTACTTAAATATATAGTGATTATATTATGTTAAAATTATAATTTTGATGATTAAAACTAAATTTTTAGATTTGTTAAAGTTTTAATTTTAGGTTTTATTTGAGGTAATTTCATCACTTCATGATTCTAATTTCTACAAATAATTGTTGGGGTTATTTTGTAAGTTTGAAGCATTGAATTTTGAAGATTAGTTTTAAGATTAAATTTTCAGATTTTTGTTTCTTATTTTGAAGCCTCTAATTACATTGAATTGGTGAATTTTTTGGGTTTAAAGCCTACTAACTTAATATACAATGTTGGTAGTTTCAAAGATTATTATAATTTTAAGATTTCATGTATATAATAAAATTTCAAATTTTTATTAAACTTTAAACTTGCTGAAATTTCATGTATAAGGGTGTGTTTTAAGGTTTTTATGAAGGAAACTTAAAGAACTATATATAAGCTTTTAATTTTAATTAATGGGAAGGTTTTAAAGTGTTGTTTAATTGAATTTCGAAGGTTTTAAAGTAAGTTAGTATTGCTGTAAATTATATTGCTTGGGTATTGATTGAATTCTTATTGTTTGGTTTAGGAGAGAACTTTATAGAAGGTGATTTCTAGTTGGTTAAGCGGTTTACCAATTTGTTTATTCAAGGTACATACGATTTATGAAACCTCGCTTTTAGATGCATGTTTAGTGATGTATCAAGAACTTAGTATCATGTATAGAGAAGACTGAGCTTGATTTTTTGGTTATACATTGTTATTTCCGTATGTTGTGTATTATGCTACTTTGCAAGTATTGTTTACGCATTAATTTTGTAAGATGCGCTTAGAGGCAAAGATACGTGAATATGTGGAATGATTTATTTATTACTCATTCATGATTATTGAGATAGAATGAGTAAAAGAAGAATTTAAGTCTTAAAAGAAGAGGTTAAGATTTTGGGGTGCTTTATGCACTCAAGGTGTTTATACACCGAGGTAGTTAAAGGAATCAATAATAAATATTGGTTGTCCCTAGTAAATCAAGAATTGAATTTAGAAACTTGGATTACTTGTAAGAATTGATATTGGATTGATTATATTGTTTTGCATACGAGTCATCATCAAGTCTAAACTTGTAAATCACGTAAAGTGCAAGATGGATGAGCAATAAAACTCTGGGTTTGTGCACATCTAGAGTAATGACAATCAAGGGGTTGGGGTACACGAGTTATTAGCCGTGCAAGAGGCCGTTTGATCTATGAGTCTCTTGCTTCAAATACTTTTCAAAAACTAGGAGTTACATGAGATCTCATACTAGCTATGGTCACGGAGTCGCGCCCGTGGCCATTAGATGTTTTATTGATGTTTTCGAAAGGAGGCATGGGGTTTTTTCTTTTATTGATGTTCCAAATAGAGCATGGAATGGACAACCTTGTCTATTGCTTAATTCGATGAATAAAATGAAATGATTAAACTACCATTAACTAGTGAAGTCTTAGTAAGACTAACAGTTGAGTCATGTGTTGAGTCTATAATTTAATGGTGTGTGATGATTGAATATTAGTAGCATGCTAGGGATTTCTTATTATATATCGCAGATGCTGAGTCTATAATTTAATGGTGTGTGATGATTAAATATTAGTAGCATGCTAGGGATTTCTTATTATATATTGCGTGTTTTGTGTGTCTTTATTTGGTCATGGCCTTCGCCTTTCCCTGTGACGATCCGATTTTTACACTTGTAATACTGGGGAGTAGATTAACCACAGGTTCTTACATATGCAGCGTTCGCATCAAGGTGGTGGGATTTTGAGTGGAGTGTTGGTTACTTTTCACAACTTATTTTGCTACTTACTTTTGAATTTATATAAACTTGGCTTCATTTATATACTATTTTTACTAATTTGGGTTTTGAACAAGGGCCTTAATGGTTCCAAGTTATAAGACTTAATTTTGTTTTGTTTGTTGGTTTTGAAACTTATTTATAACTGAATTAGTTTTTCCGCTGCTAAATTCTGATATAGCCTTAACGTTTGAACACGTAGCGGTAGCACGTAGTAATATTCTCTTGGATTTCGTTCAGGGTACTCACAGGTTTAAAGAGATAATTATTGGGGTGTTACAGTTATGGTATCGGAAACGATGCATTGATCGCGGACTGGGTTGCGGTCACCGCGGTAGAAATTTAAAAAATATGTTTAGATAATTTATTTAAAATTTTAAATATATTTTCTTATTTATCATAAAATAATGAAAATAATAATAAGAGATTTAAAAGTAATAATTATAATACTACGGTAGTCCATAACAATTCTCTTTCAAATCAAAAAATTAAAAGTAAAAAAGAGAGGTTGAGTGGTCAAAAAGTCAAATATACAATAAAGTGGAGCATCATAAAGCTAACTGATAACAGTTGTCCCACTTACCACATATTTACCTGAGTACCTCGTTCTTATCGGCTCTCTACCCTTTTTACTTTCTTCTTCTTTCTCTCTCTATTTCTCTATGATGCGGTTGCTACGGCTTGCTACACACCGGCAACAATGGAGTCTGCCACATAACTCCGACCAACTCACGCCTTCAAGCTTTTTTTTTCCGGGCGTTTCAGTCATGTACCGGTCGTATCGGTCAAAAATGCGGAGTTTTTCAAAACTCCGTTACAAAATGGTAAATCTCGTAACGGCAACCTTCAAATCCATAACATCCCGGCCGCATCGCGATGTAACGGTCGAGTTTTTATTCTATGACGACATTAGATCATTGTGTGTTTATCAAAAGATCTGCAAAGGGAGATTTTATTATTTTACTCCTCTATGTTGATGATATGTTAATTATTGGCCGCGACACCACTAAAATCGCTTATTTTTAAAAGGCTATGAATAAGTTCTTTGCCATGAAAGACTTAAGACCAGCAAAACAGATACTAGGCATAAAAATCTCACGTGACAGGAAAAATAAGAAGTTATAGCTGTCACAGAAAAGATATATTGAGAAGTTACTAGAGAGGTTTAACATGCATAACGCTAAACCAGTAAGTTCTCCACTAGCAAGTTGGTAGTTTGATGTATGCTATGGTCTGAACAATGTCCTACAAGTGAGAAAGAAAAAGAAGAGATGAATAAAGTTCCTTATTCGTCGCAGTTAGTAGTTTGATGTATGCTATGGTCTGTACAAGACCAGACATTGCCTATTTGGAATCCAGGGAAAGAACACTAGATTCTAAGGCATCTATGGGCCTATTCGGAAAGAAACTAGAAAGGTGTAAAATGGATTCTAAGGCTTCTAAGGCATCTAAGGGGCATATAAAAAATGTGCTTATGTTTTGGTCAAGGAAATCCTGTGTAGATGCAGATATGGCAAATGATGTTGATTCGCGAAAGTCAGTATCACGCTATATGATGACTTTTGCGGGGGGAGCTATATCATGGCCGTTAAGGTTACAAAAATGTGTTGCATGATCAACAACGGAACCCAAGTATATTATTGTGACAAAAGCTTGTAAAGAGCTATTATGGATGAAGAATTTCCTACAAGAGTTAGGGATTAAAAAAAATAAGTATACACTTTACTCTGATAGCCACTGGCGAAAAATTCTACCTTCCATGCCTGTTCTAACCATATAGGCGTAAGGTATCATTGGATATGAGAAGTCTTTGAAGCCAAGCTGTTGCAATTGGAAAAGATCCATACCAACCACTATGGTTCAAATATGATGACAAAAACATTGACCATGCAAAAGCTTGATATTTGTCGAGATAAAGCGAGTCTATCAATTATCTCCTAATAAGTCGGAAGGGGGAGATTTGTTGGTTTATATTCCTCCTTATTTTTAGAGTTTGCTAACAACAAATAAAGGAGAGTTTACGGGAAAGAAAGTGAAAGAATGATGTAGAGGAAAAATAAGGAGAAGAATTATAATGGGGTATAGTCGAGGATGCACGGATTCGTGATGGTAGCCGTCTCCCGTACCGGAAACGTTTCGAGGACGGGTAGGCTTGGAAACGTCCCCAAGGCGTCCCCTCGAAAGTGGTACGGCAAGCCAATTTGGAGACCTCTTACTCATATACGTATCGGGGACGGCTTGACTCATTTACTGACAATTCTAAAAAACTCGAACAATTGCGAACAGCGATTCCCTTAGAGGTGCGACTTAATTTAATCCTCTGCGGTGACCAGAGACCACTGGCGAGCACTCCAACAAGGCGACCAACGAGGCTTCGACTTGTTACTGTTCCTCTTTCTTCTATCTGTTCTGCTTCTAGCTCTCTTTTTCCTCTTTCTTTACACCTTATTTTTTCTTTTTTCTTCTTTTTTTTTATTTTGTTGGTTATTTATGTGAATAATGTGATTAATTGTTTGTTAGTACGGAGTATGTTACAAACAGTAGCATATGATTTTTTTTTTTTTACCTTTTTCCGTTTTAAATGGTACTCTGTACTATAATTTGTGCTGTATGGATTTTTTTTTTTTTTTATTTTTTATTTTTTTTACATTTCATGGATTTATATTTTGCTGATTTTTTTTGCCGTACCCATTTTTTGAAATTTTGATTTTGCCGTGTCCCATCCCCGTAGTCGCACCCATTTTTGTCCCCGTATCCGTTTTCGTGCAACTTAAGGTATAATTATCTCATTTAAGTCTCTCATTATTTAGTAATAGCAGGAATTTATATATCTTATGTAATGATGTAGTCTTTTGTGATAAGAGTCATAATTTTCTAATAGAATTTTATATCACATTATTTTTGATAAATAGAAACACAATTTAAATTTGAGAGTATACCATAAAAAAAATTAGTTTATAATTTATAACCACTTTGTGAGTTAATCTATTATATTAGAGATATAATTGCTACCTATTTTGTTTATACACAAAGGGAAAGTGAATATTCTTTGCGTTGCAAGATTATTTGTGATCTTTCCCAACAGGATCATGTGTGGCATAACTAGATTATTAGAATGATAGTTTAATCTACATGAAAATGTGATTGGTGAAATCATGAAAATTCGCATCATCATAAGGGACTTAAATTGTGAACTCATGATTCAAAAAGCCCACTATTAAAATAGGTTTTTGGGTTGATAAAGTGAGAAACATACAAAACCACCACCACCAAACCCCCCCCCCCCCCCCCACACCACACAAAAAAAAAAAAAAAAAAAAAAAGTCTCAATCTTAACATTTTATCTTTATGGACATTTTTCTTCACCTTACTAGAATTGCCCCAATAGATAGTTGATGCGTAAGAAAATTGGGGTGGGGCAAAAGTAATGTATGTGAGTAAGATAAAGGTTCTTTATGTCATGTGTGGTATGGAGAAAAATCAATGGGACATTGGGGCAATTTGTGTGTAATGGACTGATGTAGGGAGTATATCACACACGCACACACACACACACAAAAAAAAAAAAAAAAAAAAAACACCCTTGGAAAATCAATGTCTTGGAACAACATGTGCATCATAACAATTACTGTAGAAGAGAATCTATAGCCATATTGAATACCTGGGTGAAGTCACTTTCAGACAACATATGGATGCTAATATCTAATGGCACATTTGAAACTTGCAAGATAATTTCCATATTCTCTTCTCGTCGTCGCTCTTTGATTTCTGAAAGTTTGATAATAAATACAAATGAGTTAGTCATAAGAGATCTTAGAAGTCAATGACTAGCTGGTTGAGATGTAAAGGCATGTAATCTGCATTTGATACTTGATAGAAACCCCCCCCCCCCCCATCCTCTTTAAGGCGAGGATAGATGTAAGATGATTATATACATGATACTCAACCACACAAAAATCATCATAGAGAGTTCCAAAATGTCAATACTGTTTAAGGTTGCAGAGCATGCGAGAAAATTTTGAGTATACAAAAACAACCACACAATATGGATACAAACGAATATGATATGTGCAATGTTATACTACACAGCCTTACCCTTGAACAGTTGCAAGGGTACAGAAACATTTTTCAGAGTTCAAAAGACTCACAAAAGAATCAAAGCATGTAATAACTGTACAAGAAGATGAGTAGCAAACTCTAATAGAATCAGTTTAATTAATCACAATATGCTCTTTGAACTCTAAATACATTCTTTCAATGGAATTAATATAAGATGATACAACTAGATGAGCTAGTAATATACACCTTCCATAACATGATTTTTGCTTTTTGATGAGAGTATTTCATCAGGAACAATGTTTTCAAATATGGTGCTTTTGAAACAACCATCTCAATCTATTTGTACAAAAAACTACCCGACTTAGCAAAATTCAAATACTAAAGCCAGCACATGGCGAGCTCATGCCACAAACACATATTCGGCAATTCTTTCCTTCACATCAGTTACACTTTTTCCACTGTGAACTCTAATTTTTGTTTTTGTTTTTTTTTTTTTTTTTTTTTTTTTTTGGCAATTGAACTTCTAATTATTGATAAAAACTATAAGTGTTTCCATGTAGTGAAATAACTATTAGGAAACCAAAAATATACCAAATGAAATTATGCATACCTAAATGCGTTTTGGATGATAAAATAACAACTAGGAATACAAAGATATAATCGGAAATATCAATACCGAACAAAATCCAGTCTCATACAGCTTTTCCCATGATGATGCAAAAGGCAGAACGAACAGAAGGTTCTTGCTTCCAGCAAATTGTAAAAATTACCATGAAAGTAAGTTGGTCATACAAGGTCATTTTTGGGCATAACCTGCCAAGAGGTCACTTCATTATATGATTAAAAATAAGTTTAGGTGGCTAGTAATTTAATCTTACAGCAACTCAATACAATCAAGAAATATAGTCTATTTGAGATTTTGAGGTGAAATACACCACAATAATAATGAGCCTGTGAATGGTTTAAGAAAACTAAGTACAATAAATTAGTAGAAATATACCAAAATTGACGACAAGCAAGTGCTTAAGGTCTCCCCAACCCCTACCCCACAAGTTTAAAAAATAAAATAAAATAAAAAAATAAACCGTTAATGTGTGTCTCATTTATGAGAGTGAAATAATGTAGCAACACTGAATGTTGATCATTTTAACAAGAAAAGGGCTTATACAGAGTTCGAGAAGAAATTAGGACCCTTCATTTAACAGAAAATTAAAGTCTAGGGCCCAAGATGAACGAAATGGATCATAATATGTATTTTGTACAGTTACATCTCAGTAGGGAACGACAGCATTGAGAAGTAAGTGGACAATGATGATATAAAGAGCATGACCCTCGCCCATTCATCAAAAAACTTATGAGACTTACCAAAAAACTATCACATTAAAGCTCACTATAAACTTCTAGCACTTTAGAGGATTTCCTTTCACATCAGTGAAGGGTTTTGCACAATCTATATCATAGTCACATTGCAATCAATTCTGACAAGCAAAGTGCCAATCAACCCAGAAAAAGTACATGAACCTAACTTAGAAACTAAAGATAAGCTTACCAGTGACTTGCACAAGCTGATGACGATACTTTTGCATATAGTCATCTGGATCTGACTCGACCCGTACAAAGCTACCAGATATTTTGGTGTAAAAGGTATCAGATTTCTTCACTAGCTCTTCCACCAGGCTCCGCTTCAAGTACACAAGTTTGATATTTTCTGGAACAATCGATGCCATGTCACCCCTTGAAATCACTTTCTCCTTATACTGAGGTCCACCTCGATTTCTTTCATTCTTTTTTTCACATAACCTTAAGGATTTCTCATCTTCTTTTGAGCTGCATGAAAAATCATCCGATGATTCTTCTTGATTAACAGCTAGATGGGCGTCTAAAAGGTCAAATATTCTATGTTTATTCACCCTTTTTTTCCCCAGCAGTGATACCAGGTTTGGGTCACAAACAAGTGTTTTCTTTTTCTTTGGATCAAAGAGCCTTTTTTCATTGGCATACTTGGTAACAATGTCTACTAAATCGTAATGTGACAATTCAGTGCTTGCATCAATACCTAAGTTTGCAAGAAAATGTACAAGTGGTTTAGAAGCCCAGCCTATAAACTCCTTTTTTTTGGACTTTGCCTTCTCCCTTGACTGCACAGAGACTTTGCTTCTCACGAAAGGCTTTCTTTTTTTATTTTTAGCTTTCTTTGAAGGACTATAATCCTCTATAGTCTCCCATTCCCAGTCCTCGAAACTATTCAATTTCAGATCTTGATCACTATTTGCAAACTCGTCTCTATCATCCAAGTATCTGTAGTTTCTGCCTTTTTTCAACAATGACCGTGCCTTTTGGAGATCTTCCAATCTCAAACCCTCACTTTTCTTGATGATTTCCCAATAATCCATAAAGAGAAATTCACAAGTCCCTCTCTCTGTAAAATCTACCTTCTCCTGGAAAATAAGCAAAAGAAACACCTCTAGTAAAACAGTAGCAAGACCAAAAACTTATGACAGAAAGAAGCAAGAATGTTACGTTGCAAAATTAAATCTCTCATCAAAGAAATTAACAGATCCGCCTACCCTCCCTCCCTGTAACCCCAGACACTGCCTAAGCCAGTAGTTACTAGATAATTCTTATAAGACTGAGAGCTATCTCCAAAACAGCAAGTGTACTTCCTTCACACTTTATCCTCAGTCATACAAACCTTGTGGCTAGAATCTTAGCATATAGCTTTATCGGGGGGGGGGGGGGGGGGGGGGGGGGGGGCAAAAAAAAAAAAAAGAAAATTGTGTTAGTGTAGGAAGTACCAAAATACTAAAGTATCTTTCAAATTCAAACATCACCGGGAGTCAGGAATTCCCTAGAGATTACAAACTCTCTGATAGTTGATTAGGAACATTTGTGCTCCTCCCCTTCGCAAAAACCACTTCAGGAAGTTCAAAACCATATTGCAAACTTTATGTGGCAAAGAGGATATGCGCAAAGATAAGACTTTTTGCAACAAATTTTAACCTATCACTTTACATAGCAAAACGAAACCTCATGACTGATTATTAAAACAGAATGGCAACAGAGGATGAAATTAAAAGGCAACTTAATATCATGGTCATTGATATTCACTTCCTTAATATTCAGTTGCAATACTTTGACTTCCAAGCTTGCCATCTCACAACTTTGACCATTAAAACCTTTAATTGCCTATTAGTAAAACAAAATATGTATTGATACTCTGATAATTAATACAATGAGAACAATCAAACAACATTTTACACAACATTTATATCCTATGTATTAGAACACAATTATGATCAAAATTAGTTATGTAGAAAAAAAGAAGTCAAAGTGTTGCAACTAAATAAAAACAGAGATAGTATCATTTTTCCTAGTTGCTCCTCACAACAAAATAACACATAGAATGGTAAAATAATGTCATCAGCATACCCTCATAGACACCTTGATAAAACAGTTGTCTATGATCCTTTTTACTATCCCGGATTTCAAAATACAGCAGATTTGATTATGTAGCTAGATGAGAATCGAAAACCAGACCACAGTTAACTATTCTATTAAGATAATCAGAGAAAAGAGAAGCTCAAATGAAAATGATTCAGAAACAAAATTTATATGTATCTACAAAAAGCAAACATACCCCATCTGAGTCGACATCCTTTTTTTCCTCCCATAGCAAGGAAAACTTTAGACAATTGCAGCAGAATCCTTTGATGCCTCGGACCAAAACGAATTCTGCTTCACCCATACACTGTCCACAAACAGCATGTGGACAGCAAAAGCAGTGGAATTTTGCAGCTTTCTTACAATTGAAGCAGAAATGCCAATCTATAAAGCAGGATATCATCAATAGATAAATTATATCAAATCATGGAAAAACGCAGATGCATAACTAAAACTCTGCAAACCCTCAATGTTAGTAAAATGAATGGCCCCAAAAAAAAGGCAGATAAATAACACTTGAATTTGTCTATTATAGATTTAAGTGTGAAACTCATCATCTTAAATGGGTTTATTCTATTGTGGCTTTTAAACAGGCACTGTAAATAGAGTTTTAAACTTTAATCTTCCAATCTTTATTCTGGTGATAACCTTTTTTACTCCTGATGTATTTCTAATTACGTTTACGAAAATTGTGCATTCTATTGACAAAAACAACCAAGAAAGAAGAAAGACTTGAGCAAGATAATAGTTTGGAATGCTTCCATTGAAATTATGCAGACCAACACGAAAATAGTAAGATTAGTAATACTCTGTCTAGCCTTCTCAGAAACACAACTTTTACTAAGCTTCCTTAACCTATCCTTTATTATGTGAAGAGCTACATTTTTTGTGCCAAAAGATCAACACAAAAGCACCATGATAACCCACAATTCTCTACCAACCTACCAAAAAGGATGGCCACATGTTAAGTTTAAATGTCACTCGCTCCTCCCTCTCCCCTCAAACTTTGTCTTTGTCTGCTCCTGCCATAAATGGAACTTGGCTGCTGTTTTTGCAGCAGAAGACCTTCTTTGAGTCACTTAAAAGTTATACAATGAAGGTTTTGTGAAGTTTAAAGAAAGGGTTTCTACCATTTTACCGGAGAGGTTTCATTAACATCTATTACTAAACATAAATACATCAGAAAGAAAACCATGAGCCCCTAGAATGAAGCTAATGAGAATCAAAGTGTGCTCTGAACAACCATCACTTAAATAGAGAGTTGGCTTGGAGATAAGGAATAATTTTCCTATTCGCCAAGGGCATGCATATATATATGTATATTTTTTTCAACCCATTTCGCCTCCTCAATCTCATATGCTAGTATTAAATACTCCCTTCGCCTATTAGTAATGCCTAAAAAATGCAAGGACAAATGACTTCTTGCCTCCCCCCACAAGCAAATATGATAAGCCTAAAGTAGGATGTAACGTCTTTTTGGCCCCTAAACCCTATAAAGTCACAAGAGTAATGACTTTCTCCAAACTAGAAACCTACACACAAAAGCTTAACCACTTTCTGAACCTTAGTTTTAGAATCCGTCCTCTTTCAATGTTTCTTTATGCTTTTTAGGCCTTATAGGCATACTTGTTATGTACCTCCTCCGTGTCGTCCCTTAAATGTGGCCTAGTTCTAGCTTAGATGCATTACGTTACTACTGTTTTAGTGTTCAATAAGAATAATTTATGTTTCCAAAATGGAACTCTTAAAGAGCCAATGTAATGAATGAAAATCAAAGCCTTCTACCATAGCAAAAAGAAAAATGTTGTTGATATTTCCTCAATGTTGATCCCCCCTTGCATCTGTCTCTCTTTAAATTATTAATTCTCGTCATTGGTCCCACTTGTCTTGCTTAACACAACCAAGAGTCCCAATGCCTAGCTCTTGTAACCAACAGGGCCTCTTTTTATCAAAAGTTTTCCTTGCGCCTACTTGTGCACAGACTTGGAACAATGTGCTTATGTGCCGCTCAATTCAGTGTCAAAACATTCAACACTTAGCTTTCCAAGTAAAGGTGGAAAGTATGGAAAAAATATGACAGGAAATTTTTGCAGGTGGCTATATAAAAAACTAGTGAAGAAAGTTAGTCAAATTAAAATAAAATTCCCAGATGTCTAAGCATTTCCCCTCTGATTTTCTTTCAAACCCTTTGAACACACTAACACCCTTTTAAAGTTGGTCAAAATATATATTGATGATATTTTAAAATTAAAATAAAGTAATATAAACACACAAACACACTATGAAAATATTTATACTATGAAGTATGAACCCAAAGCTTTGATATGATGGATTCATGTTACAAACGTAACCTACATATATGAAATGAAAGGAGTACTGATTCACAATTAACTGTATTTCTTGAAAATATACCAATGTTGTAGCAGATGTAAAATTCCAAGTAAATAAAAATCAAATTTATTTGTTTTTTATGTCAACAACATTGTTCATGCAAATTTTACTCAGCAACTGAAAATGTGTGAATTGTCCTGTGACACAACACATGGAAAGAAAGAAAAGATACTTCTTTTCACTGAGTAAAGAGAAAGTTCTTTACCACATCTGAAACTCTCATCACAGTCCAGAATTGAATCATCCTTTCCAACACACTGAGGGTGATATGATTTTAAGCAATCCCTAGAAGGAAAATATTCAAGAGTCATTAACTTGAGAAATTACAATCAAGACAAAATAATCAGAAAGGCATGGAAAATAAAAATGCATGGTAATCCGTAATGATAGCTGCACTTTCCATTCCGTTCCTCGATAATTAACACATTACTAAAAATGGCAAGGACCCACTAATATTTAATTGTTTTTCTATCTAGTACTATGGCTCACTTACCACTTTAAGGGTTAATATTAAAAAAATTCCCCCACCCTCTTCCATATGCACAATGGCCCACCACTTGCTCTGTTTCACTAACTTCACTTTACAGTAAACAATTCAATAATACTACGTCACTCAAACTTTTCTTAAACTTTGTGTCAATTATATTACATGAGAACGGAAAGAGTATTTACATATATACTAATCTGATCAATGTTTGTGCTTAATACGGAGTATATAAGATCAAACATGGTCATATAGCTGATATAGGTACTCAAAAATTAGTTTTTAATAAATTATACATTTATTTTTTATAAAATATATTAATGGTCAAAGCTCACTGAGGCAAAAAGCTAGCGGGGTAAAAAATACGGAGTAACCTACTTTTAAAAATATTAGGGTGGCTAACGTGTGCCATACCTAGTCATGTCCAGGAACCCTTTCAGTTGGCAACATTAATGAACGAAAATATGTAAACAAATATTTTTAGAGGTATAAATGTCCACACAATATTCATAAGAAATAAATAAAAAATAAAATAAAAAATAAAAAAAAGTAACAATAATGAGGGCAAGTAAGTAAATAAACATTTTAGAGGGTATAATTGTCTAAATACTATTAGGATTTATCTCAAATTTTTTGAAAGGTAGCGATTACACACTCCCTCCTCTACCGTTAATTGTCATGCAAAAACTCAGACAGAGTGAGTAATAGTGTAATACGGAGTAAATATTATACGAGTAGTCAACAAACTTTGAAACCCACACAACTCGGGTCATACCTAGCCTATACCAGCTGACTTAACCGTTTAACACTAGCAAAAAATATTAGAAATAAATAAATAAAAACATAATAAACCGCCATAAATGAAGCACTAATTCTACACACCATATCTCACGCCAACCTAGAATGATATGGGGTTCCTCCATTCTTAAACAACATTAAAATAGAGATCGTTCTAAACATACCCATTATTATATTATTGAAAAACCTTGATTAAATCAACAAAAGAAACAATTTAAAACTTGGGTTTACAAAAATCAATGGAAAATACTGGGTAATTACATAATTGTGTTAAAGAAACTTACTTGTGTTCACAAAGAATGAGATTTCCACCTTCTTTGCAAAAAAAACACCAATCCTCAGATACTTCTTTTTTCCTCCTGCGATTCTTCCTCACCATTTTCACCGGCGGAATCTGGTGTTAAAGACCGGGGATGATGACGTTGGTGTAAGTGCGTAAATGCGTAATGGTGTTGGCAGTAAAAACTAAAAAAGGTTCAACAGCTGTTGTCACACCTCACACTCACACAGGAGGAGAGAAAGCTCTTTTTGTTTTTGTTTTTTGTTTTTTGTTTTTTTATTTGTTTCAGAAAAGGTATTTAAGGTGAATTAAGGTACATAGTTACATACTCCTTATTTGTCTTCTACTAGTAGTAGCTAAACTGGACCCGGCAATATTGACCCAGATCCTATGACTTGAGCTGAATGACCCGATTTATGACCCAAAAATATTGACCCAACCCAACCCATACTTGACTCGAAAATGAAATTGACCCAACCCATACTTGACCCAATCCTGACCCTACTCGAAATTGACTCGAAGTATTTGACCTGAAGTATTTGACCCGGACAAATCTGACACTCGAAATTGACTCGAACGGACTCGATATCCGAAATGTCCCAAAATAAAGAGAAGAACCTTATGAGAAGAATGAGAAGGAATCTCATACGTTCAAATAAAAAGATCTAATGGCTCTTATTACATCCTTCATTAATAGGCTAATAGTAAAAATGTAAATATCCTTTTTTTCCTATTTCCCTTTCTATTTTCCCCATTCCTCTCCTCTCCCTCTTCCCTGTTCATATTTCTTCCCCATTTTTTTTTTCTTTTTGAATCTAGAAGATGTTCTAAAATGATTATTAAGAGGAATCAAGTAAAAGTGAACATTTGTAAACTGATTTGTGCATATTTATTGTACTAAAGGTGCAAAATTTTCCAATTATATGTGCATATTGCTAGCTGAAAATTCTCCATATGACGCTGTCGGTTGATTAACCCTTATTATTAGATTTTCAAGTTGTTCATGACCACTATTACTTTCTCGTATCTAAAATTATAAGTACAATTAGAACTATGAATAAGCTTTGATAATGGAGTGGGAGTATTCAACTCAACAAAGAGGGAAAACAATGAAAAAAGGAAAGTGAATTATGAATGTGCATAAATTTTGAGTCAAGCATGCATAATTTTTTTAGTCAAATGTGCATAATTTTTAGGGGAGGAAAAGAGAGATAAAAGAATGTGTATGAATCTATAGTTTTTGTTAATTTATTCTAGGTTAACCTGGAATAGGCAGGCTTTCATTATTAGATTGATGCAGTTGATGTTTAAATTTGCATTGAAGTTCATAAAAATATTTACTTTTTTGTAATACTTTTTTTTTATTATAATATTGTTCACTAAATTAACTCTAAGCATTTTCTTTTTAACTTTGTAATACATTTCATTTACTTTAAGATTTCTATGCATTTCATTTACTTTAAGATTTCTATGCATTTCATTTACTTTTTTTTATATTATTTTGTATATAATAGAATTGGGTAATTGAATTTAATATTTGTCCTTAGTTATATACATTCATCTCAAATTTATGTTGCAATCATTTTGTAAATAATTTATTTCAAACCTCATTTATTTATAATTTATGTTACACGTTATGCAAATAATTTTCGTTTACTTTTAACAATTTTTTGTTTACTTTTAAAGATATTTCGTTTACTTTTCATGTAATAGATATTTAAAAACACATACATTTTTATTTAATAAAAATATACACCACATGACATTAAGTGGACTAAAATACACACGTAACATAAAAATTATTCTCATAATTTCGAATAAAAAATATCTATTACTTTAATAGATAATCTTTTTACTATAAAATATATTTCTTTTACTCTTAAAACTTTTTGTTTACTTTTTAACTTATATGCAAATAATTTTTTTTTTTTTTTTTTTTTTTTTTTTTTTTTTTTGTTAGACGTTAACTTTGAACCAACAACATTTTGCAATATTAGAATACTCAATAAAGATATATATTACTTTAACACAAACTATTGGGTGCGGACGTTCTCACCCAACAATTCGTGCGGCAACGCTTTCTCCTTCAAACACATAACCCAACGAAGATGACAATGTGCGATTTGCGATGGATGGTGGACGAAGATGATGATTTGGGTTGTTGGGTGTTGATTGATTTCGATTGCTTCACACCATCGCACCACCAAATCGGCTTCTCATTCCAAATCGAAATTACTGCAATCCAATTTGTGCGATTTGCGGGGTGGCTGCGGTGGTGTGAGTTTGGAGGTGGTTGGCTACGGTGGTGTGAGTGTTCGAGACTTCGAGTTGGTGTGAGTTTGGAGGTGGTTCGGTGGTTGGTGGGTGCGGTGGGTGCGGTGGACGGTGGGTTGGTGGTTGGCTATGGTGGTGTGAGTTTGGAGGTGGTTCGGTGCGTTAGTGGTTGGTTGCTGCGAAGTACGAGCTGCGATGGTGTGAGTTTTGGGTAGTGAAGAGTGAGGGAATGCGTGACAGTAAGTTGGCTGATACATTTTTTAGTTGACTTATTTTTGGGCTTTTGATATTTTGGATTGTTGGTTTATTTGATATATGGTATGTTATTAATTATATTAGCCAACAAAGGATGTATATTAGCCATTTAAATGAACATATAAGCCAATTGATATTTGATATCAGTCAACATTAGGAATATATCAGACATTAATAAAAACGTATCAGCCAACAAAAAATACATATAAGCCAACAAGAGGAGTATGTCAGCCAACAAATTAAAAGATACATAAAAGCCAATTAGAGGAGTATATCAGTCAACAAAAGGTACTTATCAAGTAACAGAAGGAACATATCAGCCAACAAATGAAGCGTATTAGCTAACAAATGAAGTGTATCAGCTAACAAAAGCAACAGGTAAGCCAACAAAATAAACATATCAGCTAACAAAATGAAACATATAAGACAACAATTAAAATATTTATCACCTAACAAAATGAAACATATATGCCAACAATTAAAATATACATATCAGCTAACAAAAATAAATATATCAGCCAACTAAAAAAAGATATAAGCCAAATTATGTCAGCCAACAAAAGAAAAAAAAAACATATCAGCCAACAAAAGGAATATATTAGCCAACACAAAAACCATATCAGCTTACAAATAAAACATATCAGCCAACACATGAAACATATCAGCCAACGAATAAAATATATCAGCTAACCCTCCCGCACCAAACATTTCGTGTGTCCGTACGCACGTAATATGTAATACCCCGTATTTTCATATGTATTTTATTTAAAATAAGTATTTTGTGAAGTATTTAAATAATTTGAAATGTTTTATTTACGGTATTTTAATTATTTATTTTAAATAAGTTTGGAAATATTTTACAAAAGGAAAGTTATTTAATTAATTATTTTATTAAAGTTGAGGTTTAATTAAGGGAAGTTTTATATTAGTAAAGTTTTATTAGGAAAGGGATTAGGAAAGAGTAAAAAGGAAAAGTTTAGGTAAGAAGGGTTTCTAGAGAAAGGGGGATAAATATTCAACACTTGGGCAAATTAAACTTTGCCTAGAGTGGAGAAAACCCAAGGTAAACTTTCTCTCCCTTCTTTATTTTTCTTTCTTTTTTCCCCTTCCCCTTTTCGGCTTGCACCACCGCCGGCCACCACCACCACCGGTGGGCCACCGGCCACCAGCAGCACTAGCCAGCAGCGGCGGCGACCGGCAGTGGCGTCGGCCTGCTGTCCGGCTGCTTCTTCTCCCCTTCGAAAAAAAAATTAAATCTTTGTTTTTAAATCTTGTCTAAACCTAAGATCTAATTATAAATTAAGGGTTTTGTGTTAATATTATGATGTTTGATTATAAGTAGTATGTAATTTAATTTTCAGATTTTAATTTTAATTAAAAAGCCCCAATTTTGAAACCCTAGATTCACAAATTGTTAATTATTGAAGGATTATGATTCAGGGTGGTTTAAACCTTTAATTTAAGTGTTTTAAAGCTTAATTACAGCAAGTTTTTATATAAATATATTGCTAGAATTTTTAGTAGTACATTAAAAATCAAGTTTCTTTAAGGAATTTTAATTACCCATTAATTGGGATTAAAGTATGATGTTTTAAATATAATTTCAAATTATTTTAATTAAATTATGAGGGGTTTAATAAGAGTATATATTGCTGAAAATTTGTGTAGAGTGGATTTTAATGCTCTATAATTATTTTAAACTGTAGGAGACTTTAAAGTGAGTGATTTCTATTGGTCGTGGTGATATTAAGATCGTATTCAAGGTACATTCGCGTACTTGACATATTTTTGATGATGTAGTAGCATGCTAGATGTGATTAATTGAATACAAGTAGTATCATGCTAGAGGAATGGAAATTGTGATTTGGTTATTATTGGTGATTGAATTATGAAGCATGATTTATTTGTGATGGATTAATGGTTGGAAAATAATAGTTTGAAATGTTGAATATGAACCACACTTTTATTTATGACATGATAGAAAGCATGTTTAATTAAGCTGAATGTTTAATTTGGATTGGAATATATAAAGAGAATTTTATTAAGGTTCATATAATTTTTATTGATGCTATAAGCATGAGAAAGGAGCTATGTAAGTGTCTATGTACACGAGGAAGAAATTGTATGTTGGTGCCTTAGTGCACTTAAGGTGTTTTAAACACCGAGGGATAGGATTTTTGGCGCATTAAGCATCTAAGGTGTCTTTGACACCGAGGTAGATTTAAAAAGGGTTTAACATTAAATGTTATGTGGTCACTAATTATTCAAGAATTAAATTAAAGTGTTTAATTGTTTGAATAATCATGATGTTTGATGTTGTTATAATTTGGGAGTCATCACCAAGTTTAATAAATTGTAAAAAACGTAAAGTGAAAGAGATTACGCACCAAAAATCTTGGAACATATATACCTTGAGTATGAGCATATGGGGGGAGTTATGGGGTTTTATATTTAACCATAACTTGTATTGGGAGTACATGACGCTATATTTTCCTTTTTATTATTATGCGCAGGAATTCCGCCACTTACGAGTGGTTCTTTTATACTGGCACGGTTAGCTCCCGTGTTAGTACCCCTTTTATTGGGGCAGGTTAGGGGGGAAACCCGTTCGATGCATAATCAAAACTAAATAAGTTAATTAGTTACTTAGTTGAGAAGTTTTGTTGAATGTTGTGTGCTTGATAAACGGGTGCAACAAGGTAAGTTGTGTATTGATAGGTAAATGCATGTTAGTGTGTTTAATTACGCTTATGTACTCAGCTTTGCTGATAGTGTGTTTGTGTGTTTGTTGGCCTTGCCTTTACCTTGATCCTATGATGACCTATTTTTAATGGAGAGTAGTGGAAACAAGTAGAGAGAAGCTTTTCAAGTGATGAAGCATATTCATGATGGGCATGAGTGAAGAGCGAATCATGCTAGTTTCCATAAGTTTATGATGTGTTATTGCGTTATTTAAATTATGATATTTCTATTGCGAGACTAACATGAAGGTTTTAAATTGGATTGGTTTGTTAAGGGCCTACAATGGTTCCAAGTTGCAGGTTTAACTTTATTTTACTTTGGTTTGAGTTTGCTTTTGATTGGTTGACTTTTTAAGTTGAGTCGTTTTAAAATATTTTAAAGGATAGTCTTCCGCTGTGTGTCTTTGATAGTTGCCTTAGCCGTTTTCACAGTGGCGGTAATATCTTAGGTTTTCCTATTTAAAGTTTTAAACAGGGCAAAATAGATATTTTAAAGGAAAGGAATTTCTAGGGTATTACACAATACCTTCTCATTACTTTAATAGATAATCATTTTACTATAACAGACATTTCATTTACTTTTAAAAAAAATTTGTTTACTTTTTAACTTATATGCAAATATATTAACAAACATTTTTATACTATATATATATATATATATATATATATATTATTGAGATCATGTGAGAACTAAGGTGAATAATGAGAACTGAGAACTCTTGTCAGCCACTGATCGTGAATCATCCAACGGCTGAAATCTCACCTGCTTTATTAAGGGTAAAATTGTAATTTGGGAGTTGAATTACTACCTCAAATTTTCCAAGTTTCTTTTTTCTCTTTCTCTCTCTTCTCTAAACTTTCTCTCTCTTCTTTCTGATTCTCTTTCCTACAAATTTCTCCATTTTTCACATTTGAAATTCTTGAATTTGTACTTGGATCATCGTTGTTTGTTATTTCAGATCAAGTTATTTTATTTCGTTTGTCTTCATTCTATTTAAATTATTCACGATTTTTAATTTCAATTATTTCAAGTTTGAAATTAGGGTTTTCATTTGTTGTTTATTGTTCGATTAATTTGTTCATCGGTTTTTGTTATTGGTTTTTTGTAATCTGGTTAATGATTTCACATTGTTTTGTTAGTGATTTTTTGTTCTATTTTTATTTGTATAGCTTTGTACGATATGAGTTTTTTTTTTCTTCTAATTTGTTCTATTGAGATCTTCAATTTTTTCTATTAAATTGTAGTGTTGTTTACTCTTAATTAGCGGTCTATCTAAGTGGTTATGCTTTTTAATTCTGGTTTTAGTTGTTTGATTTTGCCTTCAAGGGTATACTTCTCATATATTTTGATTTAATTTTTAGTATTTGTATTTACATTTGCAGTAATTAATAACTAGGCATGGTTTCTAACTGTCCCTTGTTTTTTGGTACCGAGTCATGTATGTTTAGTTTGATACTCCCCTTGGTTAATATTTTTGTTATAATAATCTATTTGATTTTGTATGATTCGATTTTTAACTAGTTTAAATAAATTAGAGTTTTGTTTATATTTCTCTAAACTATTGTATTGTTTAATTTCTCTAAATTAATTTATTGTTGTTGATTTAAAGGTCTATGCCAATTAATGGTTTGTTTATTTCTCTTCCAAAGTCGGTCTTGAGTTTTCGATCAATCTTCAGTTTTCTGGGTCATATGAACAACTATGAAAGTTCCAACCCCCTTGTACTTTATAGATTTTTTATTTACTTTTAAGGTTTTATTATCAACTTTTGTGAATTTTTTTTTATTCATTTTTGAGTGAATTTTAAGTGTGCGATTATACTCTGGGTTATACAACTGATGCCTAAGTTCTTAAAGTAGCTTGGCTAATTGAGCAACTAAGCTGTACAGTGCCTTGCTTTGTGTGACTCATCTCTTTGTTAGGATTGGTAATATGTAGCACTTCTTTGTTGTTTTGGTTGTATGTCGTTGTAGTCTCTTGTGATTATTTGATGCCTAATGGGGTAGCCCTTTGATGTGCTGTTTATCACACTCACAAACTCCTTACCATGCCCACAAACTTGAACCTCACAATATGGTCTATTGTAATGTTTATATGCTTTTAGTGTGATACTACGTATATTTGTTTTGTGAAGGTTGCTGTCCTGCAGCTGTTGCCCTGCCTACCAAGGCTGCTGCTACACTGTCTGCCAAGGTTGTTGCTCCCCTTCCAGCCAAGGTTGTTGCTCCCCTGCCAGCCAAGGTTGCTCCTGCTCCCCTGCCACCAAGGTTGCTGCTGCATATACTTTTCCCTTAGATTGCTGCTTGCATGCGTGGAGATAAGAATTTATGAATGTGCAGATTGAAAGTGGTGCCATCCTTATAAGGCAAGCGTGTAGGGATAAGACTATTGAAAGAATATTTCTTTCTTTGTTTTAAGTTCATAAGATTTTTTTTTTTATTATTTTTATTTACTTTTGAAACATTTTGATTAGCTTTTAACATATTTTAATTTACTTTTGAGTTTTTCATTAGTTAATACGATTAACTTTTGAGTGTTTTTCATTTACTTTAATTATATTTTAACTTAATTTTGGTTGTGGCCTGGTGTTACTGCAAGAAGGAATATGACATGTACTTTTAATTGGTTAAAAGTGTATGTGTGCTTGTGTAGAGTTCTTGATTCCTTGTAAACATGAATATGCTATTGCTTGATATGATTCAAAATTGAATAAGTTTTTCTAGAATTCATTGCAATATTTCATGAAACGTTTGGCGACCTTAAAGGAGAATTCAACCAAGAGTAATGTCGTTGTGGAGGAAGGCAACTATTTATTAGGCTCACCCACTTTTCAACCACTCGATAATGGCCGATTCAAATGTGTTGAAACTGGCGGCTATGAGTTGCTTGCCCATGCTCAGGACTCTTATTCTCAGAGCAATGTTGTCGTATTGGCCTCATTGACTTCACTTTGACTCATAGCAAACCCCTTCTCAACATGTTTAAGCAAGACCCTCTAAATAATAAATTAAAAGTGATATTATTTAGAGCAACTACGAGCATTGGAGGAGCACGACCACCTTTCGTAGCGCAAGACCGGTTAGAGTCATCAAACTGGTGATTAAGGGCTCGACATATGAGATACCGAGGCATTAGACCGAGTTATCAAGTCACAAAAGAGGAAATCCGAATTGAGCTAAGGTTCGAAGCCCAATCAAGAGTCCAAGAGCCTCGCCCGTCCGGATAGGGCCTCGCCCGAAGGCGCGCCCGACCGGGCGGGGCGGATGAAGAAGAGAAGTACTCTTCGTCCAAGCTCGCGCCAGAGAAGCTTCGAAGACTAAAAGGCGCACCCGGCCGGTCGGTGCTTCGCCCGACCGGGTGCGTGTTTTGGAGAGGTGTTTTCGATGTTTTTCACTTAGTTTCTAATTAGGATTTTTAGGAGTTTGTATAAATACGTTTTAATAGCTTTAGATACAATTATCTCTCTCTTTCATTAGTTTTAATCTTCTCTTAAGCTTAAACTTCTCTCTTGTTTTCCGTTAACTTTGGTAACGATTTCTTCCTTATTAATTTCAGTAATTTAATTTCTTTAATTCATCATGTCTTGTTTATTTGCTTTGATTAGTATAGATTTAATTATGTTTCAGTAGTTTTCTTTCTAGGGTTTGTGGGGATCCATAAATAATATGAAGGGGTAATTTATTATTGTTGATTGCCAATGCTTGATTAATTTCCTATTGATTGATTTAATGCTATGTAATTAGATTAGGCTCGGTTTAATTGTATGAGTTTAGCATTATTGATTCGAGATTCGAGAGATGAGAATTGATGTTTAGGCTTAGTTTCAATAGGCAGACTAATTTATAAATGGTTAAGTCGAGATTCGAGAGATGAGATTTAATACCGGTAAATTAACCCTGTGATTGTAATACGTAGCGAAAGCCCTTTATGATCTGATTAATTGATGCATTGATGATTGATTATTATGTTTTACCTTGGAATATTATTTATTGGTGAACCTATACCCTAGGCTTTTATTCATTGATTTCTCCCTACTTTTATCTCCCTTAGTTTATTTCATCATATCTATAATTTAGTTACTCTATAATTTAGACTATATTAATTAATTAGGAATAAGAAGACTTGTTTCCCTGTGGATCGACCCTTCTTCCCTATCTGCATAGTTAGAGGAACTTAGGAATTATTTTTGACTAGGTGATACGACTTTATCTTGTCAGTAGACACCTGATTGTGTCTCCCCAAAATAAAACCCAGTGATGAATAATTTTCATATCTTTGATTATCGAGTAAGGTGAAATGTTGAAGAGCCTCGTGAATTTCTCCTTTTCTAAAAAATGTTTTAATTTGTTTTTGTGTCCTATTGATGATAAACGTCCATTCCAATTTACTTTAGTCCATAATCTGGGTCCAATAATTGTGTAGTTGGATAGGGGTTGAAAAGAGCTTTCTAAAGATATATTATAAGTCCAAATCCGAGTTATAACAAGGAAGTTATGCCCAAAATACTAAACTGGGTCCAAACCGAGCTTTATATGCGGACTCAATGATCATGTGGAGGGTTCATTAATATTAATTATATTTCTAAAACCATTAGGACTTATCTTAAGTTTCTAGAATTATCTAAAAGGTTGTTTTAAGTTCTAAAGACATTATGATTGATTATTAGCTTCTAGAAGTTCTAATTATCTTCTTTTTGAAAAGATAATGATTAAAAATTTTGTTTCAGATAAAACAAGTGTATTTAATAGATTTATTCTGATTTAATAAGAATAAGTACAGATATTTGACTAACCCAATTTTATAAGAAGTCGAATTCCGTACGGATCTGATCTTTTGAAAAGCATCGTGCAGCGATGGAATCATCGCACAATGATGCAAATATCATCGCATAATGATGAATCCATCGCCATGCGATGAGAACTGTTTTACCCCGAGTCGGATTTTCTAATCTTTTCAGTCGTTTTTTCTCTTATGTTTGCCTTGATTTTTTATGCATTGTAATGAGAAATAAGATTTTATTGTTATGTTTACTTTTGTTCCTTTTACATGTCATTGGCACCTTGGTTGACAAAATGGCAATACATGATTAATCACTGTTGGAGTTTTTAGATATTCCTCATAGTTAAACTCCAAGTCTAGGTACATTTGCTTCAAAAGATCAATCACAAAATTTGCCTTAATTGAATGACATTAATCACCTATATTTCTTCGTGCCATATTACACTAATACTTCCTTATTTATCCCAGCCGTTTGCATCTTAATTGAAAGGCTAAATTGAATTCTCTTGATTGATTAGTGGTGGTGACTTGATTATAGGGAATTAAAATTCTCCTTTGACTAATCATGTGTCCATGTACATTCTGCACATCATGTTGACTTCCTTTTTGGTTGGAGTGGACTACTACTATATATAAACTAAGCCTTGCATCTCATTAGGACATACGGAAAAAGGAAAACTTCTATTCTTTACTCCAAAAATGTTAGACAAAATAGTTTCTTGTTTTAGGCACTGATCATCGTGTTCTCAATCTAGCTCTCCGTAGTACACTGAACAGTTAGAGTTGTGTAACCCTAGAGGTCGATTGCTATGAGTCCGTGTGTACAAGTACGGGGCAAATTCGACTTTAAGGCAGTGATGCTATGTCACGCCACGACATTAAATCAGATAAGTTTGTTGTATTATTAATTGCTATTAGTCATAATTCCTACAATCTAAAGTCGAATTTTTCTTAAATTTTTTTAGATTATGGCTAATAGGGAGACTAGTTTAGTACACATTGATTTTATTATTTGCTGGTCGATTTGTTTAAGCGTGGATTTTGGAAATCATGTTGCACTTATGGATTTTATATTAACATTTGGGTGGGGTATATGTAGTGCTTCCATACAGGACGTATATTATATAGCCCTTGAATTAGCTTATGAGTCATGACATAAACGAAGTATGTGCATACTCTATTTTACTCTAATAACTTTGTGGTGCCATTGACGATTTTAATCAATTATGCAATTCTACTATTGATTGGTTATCTAGATAAGCTTGTTATAATTTGTTTGTTATAAGTATATTTTAATTTCCTGCAATATAGAAGATTTTTGTAATTGTCTTGGATTATTCGATTGATTTGATGAAACGCAAAATACATATTCATCTTCAAGATGAAATTGAGATCATTATTTGTCGCATTTTCCTATGTTTTTATAATCATCAAAGAGCTTTGATAAGATCAATACTTTAGTTATAATTGTTAGATTGTGTAAGGGGAAGGGTGGCAAGAAAGGTGGTGGTGGTGCTGGTCGGGGCAACCAGCAGGGACAACAGTAGCCACCACAACAGCAATGGGGTGCACAGTAGCAGCAACAGCCAAGCACCGCAGCAATAGGGGTGGATTTATCCCCCCCGGGCTTACTAGAACCAGGCAGCGTGGGCCACCCCACCTTGCCCCTATCCGGCCCAAAGTCCAGGCTCACACCCATTGGCAGCCCGGCCGAATCAAGCTCAGTCAGGCCTTCTTGGACCTTGAGCATCCCAAGCATATCATGTCTTGGGGCCTTCATCTACTACTTCGGGTTCTGTGCCTAGTAACATTGAGCAAGCAATGTACACTATGTCCTTGGCCGATCCGAATTACTACATGGATACCGGTGCTACATCCCATATGACACATTCTCAAGGTAACTTGTCATCGTTTTTTCATTTGAGCAAAAATAAGAATAATACGATTATTGTTGGTGATGGTAGCAAAATTCTAATTACAGGTTATGGTCACAAATCTTTAAACCAAAACATATTCCAACTTAAAAATGTCCTTCATGACCCAAAGCTTGTCAAAAATCTAATTTCTGTTAGAAAATTCACTATTGATAATAATGTGTCTATTGAGTTTGATCCGTTTGGGTTTTCTGTGAAGGATTTGCAGACAGGGAGCAAATTAGTGAGGTGTAATAGCAGTGGCGATCTTTATCCTTTCTTCACTGATCGTCAAGTCTTTTCAACTTCTATTCCGTCAGCTTTTGCAGTTGTTTCTCCTAGTGTGTGGCATACCCGTTTAGGACATTGGGGAAATGCAATCTTAAGATCTTTGCATGTTTTTCATTCTTGCCCGTTGGGTAAATTAATAAAATTGCCTTTTCACGATTCGCAATCTCATACTACTATGTGTTTTGATATTATTTATAGTGATTTATGGACATCTCCTGTTATTAGTTCACTTGGGCACAAATACTATGTTCTTTTCCTCGATGATTACACAAATTTCTTGTGGACTTTTCCAATTTCCTCTAAGACTCAAGTTTATAACTTGTTTCTTCGACTTTGAACATATATTCATACCCAATTTGAAAGGGAAGTGAAAGCTTTCCAATGTGACAATGGTCGAGAATTTGACAACGACCCTTTCATCAAATTTGGTCATCAACATGGGATGATCTTCTGTCTTTCATGTCCATACACCTCACCTCAAAATGGCAAATCCGAATGAAAAATTAAGACCATTAATAATATCGTTCGAACTCTTCTTTGTCATGCTTCTATGCCACCATCTTTTTGGAATCATGCACTTGAAATGACAACCTATCTTCATAACATCTTACCTACAAAGCTTCTTGGTTTTAAGTCTCCGACTCAAATTTTGTATCAAAAACATCCTGATTATTCTCACCTTCGTGTCTTCGGTTGTTTGTGTTATCCTCTTCTTCCATCATCTAAAATTCACAAACTCCAAGCCCGTTCTATTCCATGTATCTTCCTTCGGTATCCATCTAATAATCGGGGATATAAATGTTATGATATGCCGAGTCGGAAATTTATAATTGCTAGGCATGTGTGGTTTGATGAGTCGGTTTTTTCGTTTTCCAAAGTGCATGCTCCTCTTCCTCATACATATGATTTTTTAGGTGACCAATCGAGTCTCTTAGACAATCCTATGATTGGTCAATTTCTTGAGTCGAGCCTTGACACTCCCTACACTCAAGGCATGCCATCCCCCTCCGCAACCCACCTGCGGGGAGACCTCATCAGCTGCGGGCAGCCCGCGGAGTACACTGTCAGGCAGTGCTGTGTAGTCGCAATAGGCAGCCAGCAGCTCGGCACCTGCGCCCGCTGCTACCCAAGCCCATCTACTGCCTGATCGCGGGTTTATCCCTACGCCCGCAGCCACAGCGAGGCAGCCCTCTCCTTCTTCTGCAGGACAGCCGGGTCATTCCTCACTCTCTTCTTCTACTCCCTCCTGTCCTATGCCTAGCCGCTCTCCCTCTATGCGTGACACTTCCCCTATTGCTCAGAAACGTGGCTTTATTCCACCTCTTGCTACCCCCGCCGGGTTACAAGCAGGCAATGGTGTGGACGATGCGTCGCATGGTAAGGACGAGCAGCCCCAATCTTCTCTTGCACCTCCTCCTTTGCTGAAATCTTATTCCATGGCTACCAGGAGTAGTCATGGAATATTTAAGCCTAATCCAAAGTACCGGGATCAATCCCTTCATACCACTACCTCCATATCACCTATTCCCAAAAACCCGGTCCATGCTCTTCGTGACCATAATTGGAAATTTGCTATGCAGGAAGAATATGATGCTCTTATTGATAACGGTACTTGGGACTTAGTTCCCTGTCCATTTAATGTGAATATTATTCATTCATTGTGGATCTTTCGGCATAAAACGAAATCTGATGGCTCCTTTGAGAGACATAAAGCTCGTTTGGTTGGTGATGGTAAAACACAGAGGGAGGGCATTGATTGTGATGAAACTATCAGTCCGGTTGTTAAACCGGCAACTATTTGGGTGGTTCTTAGCATTGCTTTGTCTAAGTCTTGGCCTATTCATCAATTGGATGTAAAGAATGCTTTCTTACATGGTAACTTGAATGAAACTGTATCAACCTTTGGGGTTCAAAGATCCGGCTCGTCCTGATCATGTGTGTCTTCTCCAAAATTCATTGTATGGTTTGAAATCGTTATCCTGGGCTTGGTATCAGCGTTTTGTAGATTTTGTGGCTACTATTGGTTTTTCTCATAGCAAATCCGATAATTCCTTGTTCATTCTTCGCCATGGTACTTCTACTGCTTACATCCTTCTATATGTTGATGATATTGTTCTTACTGCTTCTTCAGAGTCTCTATGCCGTCATGTCATCTCTCAGCTTAGCTCTGAATTTGCTATGAAAGACTTGGGTAGTTTGAGCTATTTTTTGGGTATTGTTGTATCTCGGAACAAAAATGGTTTATTTTTGTCCCAAAAGAAGTATGCTTAGGAAATTATTGAAAAAGCAGGTATATCTAATTGCAAATCTACTACTACTTTGGTAGATTCCTAAGGGAAGTTAAGTTCTACTTCGGGTGCTCCATATGACGATCCCACTACTTACCGTCATTTATGTGGTGCATTGCAATATTTGACCTTTACTCGACCAGATATATCGTATGCGGTGCAACAGGTTTGTCTATTTATGCACGCACAACGTGTGGAGCATATGAATTCGTTGAAACGCATTATTTGCTATCTTCACGGTACGTCAGATTTTGGTTTGCACCTTTATAAGTTATCCGTTTCTTCTTTACTCTCATACATGGATTCAGATTAGGGCGGGTGTCCAGACACTCGACGCTCTACTTCAGGGTACTGTGTTTTCCTTGGCGATAATTTGATATCCTGGTCCTCCAAACGACAGCCCACTTTGTCTAAGTCAAGTGTTGAGGCAGAGTACAAAGGGGTTGCAAATGTGGTTTCCGAATCCTGTTGGGTTCGTAATCTGTTGCTTGAGCTTTATTGTCCTATTTCTAAAGCAACATTGGTTTATTGCGACAATGTTAGTGCTATTTACCTCTTCGGTAATCCAGTTCAACATCAGCGCACTAAACATATTGAGATGGACATACACTTTGTTCATGAAAAGGTTCAGAAGGGCAAAGTTCATGTCCTACATGTGCCATCCCGATATCAGATCGCAGACATCTTCACTAAGGGTCTACCTAAAGTTTTATTTGATGATTTTCGGGACAGTCTCAGCATTCGCAGTCCTCCCTTTTCGACTTCGGGGATGTGTTAGATTATGTAAATAATCTAGTGTATATTATTAGTTGTAATTTAGTAATGTATCCTTAGCCCTAACCCTAGTATAATCTTGTATATATACTAATGTTTAATCAATGAGAAAGGCACGGCAAATATTCTCTCAATAATATCACTAGTCTGTTGTATAACTAGACGAGGGACTATGCAATGATAATTTCGAATTGTATAATGTCACTAATATTTCCATTATTGGATTATAATATTGGAAGTAGCTTAGCGACCGAAATGTTGCGTCATCAATAATCTGAGGGTTTAGTTGGGAATTTTCATATGTCTATATTCTAACTGTGAGCTATGAATACTTCTTGGATGATGCCTTATTATCAAAATTCTTGTTTAACCTGAGGAGATAACAGATGAAAATAGCAAGAGTGGATTCGTCTGTTGCGAGAGAGCTTCGAATATGAAAGTTGAGTTGGACGCATGGCTCATATAAATGCTCGTATAGTCGTATATAATGAAAGAATGTGGCAATGTGTAGACACCCATTTGTGTCTCCCCAAAACCAAACCCACTGATGAATGCCTTTCACGTCGAACCATAATCGAATGAGGTGAAAGTGTGAAAAGTCAAGTGTTGCGGTTAGTTTTTTATTAAAATCCTTCTTTCTGTTTTCGAAAACCCACTCTATTTTATGAAAACGTCCAATTCAGTTTATTTTGGTCCATGATAAGGGTCCAATAATAGTGTAGTTGGATGGGGCTTGAAAAGACCTTTCCAACGATATATTATAAGCCCAATTCCGATGAATAATGAGGAAGTTATAGCCAAAATACTAAACTGGGCCCAAACCGGATTTTACCTACGACCCAATGATCATGAGGAGGGTCCAAAGGTTTAATCCTATTCCTAAAATAATTAGGATTGATTAGAATCTTCTATAAGTTTCTAAAATATCTTAATTATCCTTTTTTGAAAAGATAAGATCATGGAATTTGATTTGAATATAAACTTTCCTTTTTTAAAACTTTCCTAATTCTATTCGGATTTAAAGATGTTCAAAGATAGTCAGATATTATTTTCGTGCCTCATATATTTTATCCAAATTTTATATGGTTGGATAGATCTTGAAATTATCTTTCCAATGATATATTATAATATTAATTCTGAGCTATAACGAAAAAGATATTAAAGATATACAAAACTCTATCCAAAACTGATACCCTTTCACTATTTCGGCCATATATTTTTATCTACAAAAGATTTTAATCTGATTCCAATTGCATTAGAAAGTATACTTCAAGAGCTTTCCAACGACATATTATATGACTTATTTGGACTTCTAGATCAAAAGATATGATAAAAACAAAATCCGCAAAAACTGTCTCTGTCGCCAAACGACTGGCTTGTCGCCTCACGACAGACTCTGTCGCCTGGCGACAGGATAAATTTCTGGCGACAAGGTCGGTTTGTTAGCGACAGCGTGGAGTTTTATTCCTCTTCAAATTCTGACTATTTTCTTATAAATAGGGTCCTCGGATCCCCGTTTTCATTCATCAATTCTCTCTATCAATTCTCATCTACAATCAACTCTCATCATCAATTCTCTCTATCAACTCTCATTAAGAATTACTTAATTCTTTCTTTTTCTCTCTCTCTTTCTAAACTAGCTTTTACAAACACAATTCCGCATTCACAAGATCTTGAAACACCTAGCCAAGTTCGAAGTTGCCTTCGCCCTAGACGTGAAAGGTTGATAATTTCTGAGGGTTTGGTCTAAATCTAGTCAAAACTTTATTTAATTTGATTTTGATTTAATTATTTAATTAATTTTTATTATTTTCATTGAAGTTTACTAACTTGTGTATTTTGTTATTAGAAAGAGGTACGAGGCTTCAAAGTATGTAATCTTATTACTCTCTTTCAATGTAGAAAGCATGTTTATTAATGTTTAATTCCTAGTATCATGTTAGGATGTTTTTAATGCTTTCTAGTAACATGTTTAGGTTGCCTCTTATTATTTCTAATATTATGTTATCATGTTAGTACCATGTTAGGTTTGAAGCTTCGATCTTTATTGTTTAGTGACATGCTAGGATTTGTTATTAATCTTGTTAGTATCATGCCTAGGATCTTGCTATTATATTTAAGCTTTATTATTAACATGCTCTTGATTATTATCATTATTGTTTATTATTATGTTGCTTGATATTTTATTTATTGTTATTGCTTGATCACACCTTTTATGATTGTTAAAGGGAATTTGTACTTGAAATCACGCTTAATAAGATAATTAATAATTTGGTTTAGGCTAATGTGATTTTAACTCAAGTGATCGCCAATAATAGTTTTATTTGTGCATTAATATTCAACCAACATAGATAAACAGGTTAGGTTCAATATAATGTGTTTTGGGTGTTTTTGTCCCTTGGGAGAGTTACAACTCGAAGACTGGTCCTGCTGACTCTGTACCTGCGAAAACAACGGAGACACCGGTTGGGTGGTGCTCCGCCTCCAACGCTCAAGTTAGTAACTTGAAGGAGAATAAAAAGTGCGGAAATTTAGGTGGGGATCTGCTTGGATTCCAAGCTCAGGTGTTCTCTGATGAGAGAGAAAGTAGGATGTAATAAATGATAGTAAATTTCTGAATGTCCCCCATTTTGGGGGAATATCTCCCTATTTATAGGGTCATTGGGAAAAGTGCCCCTCCCTAGGTCATTCTGACCTAGGACTGATGGGCTGCGCCGCCAAATAGCGGATTTTTGGGGAATTGGGCCCTTGAAGGCCGCAATTCTAAGAGAGTATCCGGAGAGGCCACGTGTCAGCTGGAGATTGGTCAAGGATGACCTGCCAGCCCCTGACACGTGGCACCTCCTCATTGGTCCACTTGTCAAGGGTAAAAATACCCCAAACATTTGCCCCTCACAGGTGGCACGTGGCAGGCCACGTGGCGCCTGTGACACGTGTCAGCCCATGAAGGGTGAACAGTGAAAACGGCTATTTTTTTACAGTGGTGACGGGGATTCGTGCCGTTTCACCCCCTATAAATAGGGATTTACCCCCCCTCTCCTCTTCACTTTTCACAATCTTGACTTTCTAGAGAGAGAAAGAGAGTTTTCTAGAGGGAGGTGCTCTGATTCCGGTTGCGTTTAAGCAAGTTCAAGATTTCCGTGTGCTCTTTCGAAGTCACCCGGTCACCGGTTGCTTTGCCGTTTTCAGATTTTTTCAGAACTCAAAGTAAGGTAACCATCCGTTTCCTTCTTTAAGTTTTCTTCTTTTTCCTTTTTCTTTAGCCTGTATACACTCATTTCCGGCTGTATACATTAACTTTTCAAAAAATAAAATGAACTCTCCATTTGCACACACAGCACTGCCTAGGACGCTCAGCCGGTCACCAGGGACGGCTGAGTCTAGAACTGGGGGTGCCTTGTCTGGAGTTTCCGGAGTGCTTTGCTCATCTCCGGCTTCTTCCCTCTCTGTGTGTGTGCAGGACACAATGGCTAGAACTAAGCAAACGACTACAAAGCCCAGCAGGCGGCGCACTAGGGAAGTGCCCGCAAGTGAAGTAGTGAGGGAGGAGGACTATGAGGCGGCTGAGCAAAGCAACTCAGCTGAGGACACCCCGTCTACCTCCAGCAACAGCGACTCGAGGGGAGACGGTGAGGAGACCGCCTCCTCTCCAGACCAACCAAATAACTCAGCTGAAGAGGCTGCTGAAGAGCAAGAAGGATCTGGCTCTGAGGGAGAGGACCTTGCCGAGGCTTATCGCCAAACAGCAAAGAAAGAAGTAAACCCGGATCCAACCAAGACCCGGATGAAGCCTAGAGACAGGGCTCTTCTTGCAAGCGGCTTTGAGGCTTTCAAACAACAACATCCCTTTGGGGATGACTGGGACATTATCGTCCCTCCGGCTGATGCTGTTCTAGCCTGGGGGGATGACATTGAGAATGCAGACAACTACTTTGTCTGCTATGAGGCGGTGATAGAAGCTGACCTCCGCTTTCCCCTTCACAGAGGCATCCGGAAGATCCTGAAGGGGTATGACCTAGGAGTGTGGCAATTAACGCCTAACTCTTGGGTCAATATCTTGAGCTACATCGCCGCCTGCGAGCTCCAGGACATTGAGCCTAGCTTCACCGCCTTCGCCCATATGCACTACCTCAAAAGTGCCCCAGGCGGATATGGAGCGTGGTACACTATTTCCACGCTCCCGGAATATCTGATGACTTTGGACAAGGTGTCCAAGTGGGGAGGCTGGAAAGACAAGTGGTACTTGGTCTCCTCCCCTCAAATAAGAATAAACAAGATCCTCCGGCGCTACAACAAAGAGCCGGCTTTGGTGGGCCAAAAGTGTATACGCCCAGCTCTCACTGCCAAAGCCCGGGAGCAAATAATAGAGCCGGAGTTCTTCAAGACAACAACTGAGCCCTTGGGGGATGGGACTCACATAGTTGTTCCAAGGAACTGGATCCCCCACCCGGATTTCTTTGCGGATGAGAGATTCTTGTCCGCCTGCGGGTTGATCCCTATGTTTCCAAAGGGTAGATACACTCACCCACCCGACGGTCTTCCGCCTGCAATTTAAATTTCATTGCTTTGAACTTATTCTTGTTATAACACTTTCATGTTTTTCTGCAGAGGAAGCAAAGAGAATGGTTGACCCGGCTAAGACTCCGGCCAAGTCTGCGGCTCAGCTCCGCAAGGAAAATGTCTTGGCCAAGAAGGCCACCATTGAGGCCAAAGAGGCCAAAAAAGGAGGGGTAAGATAATCTCCAAACTTCTCTTGAATTTTTTCAAGTTCTTTTGATTCCGGATGACTTATGGTTTCCTTATGTTTTTTGTAGGCTTCAACTGGCATCCTCCCCCGCTCTGTAACAAAGGTCTTAAAGAGACCTGGGGATGAGAACCTTCAGAAGTCGGCTGCCAAAGCTGGGAAGAAGGCTACCTCAACGGCCTCTGGAACTAACGCCAAAGGTCACCCAACAACCGGGGGAAAAGGCCCCGAAGCCATGGCAACTCTGAGTGAAAACTCAGAGAAGTCAAAGAGAAAGCCGGATGCTACTGAAGCATCGAAGGATGGCGAGCCATCCAGGGCTGCAGGTGGTGCTGCAGCCGCAGGGGAGGAGCCGACGAGGGTCGACTCCAAAGGTAAGATAGAGATTCCTTGGCCGCTTGATTTTATGCGCGTTAAGACTATGACTGACCCTTCCGGGGGTTCCGTGAGTAGCCGGCAAAGAATGAATGCCAAATATGCTGCTAGTCTCTCACCAAGTCCTTCTTATGCTGCAGATGCTACTTCTGCCCCGGCCCTGGCGGGGTTTGGAAAACGGATGGTGAGAATCCTCACCCAATCGGAGAAGAACTCCATACCCAACCGCCATGAGGTCGACTTCGACCAGATTCTGGGGCAGCTGGCGGAGGTAAGTGAAACTTGCCCCTTATCTTTTTTCATTTCATTTCATTTCATTTTTCAATTTTGCTAAGTGTTTAGTTTCCCGGATGACCTTGCTCAGGTTATGGTCCGGGTGGATGGGCTCCGGGTGCCATTCCGGAAGAAACAGGAAGAGGTAACTGATGCCAAGAAAAGGGCTCAAGCCAATCTCAACTCTGCTGAATATGCATATATTAACTTTGATCTTGAGATTAAAGCCCTCGAGTTGAAACATGAGGAGCTGGTCAAGACCTTGACGACTGCTAACGATGAGGCTAACAGCCGGATCAGCGACCTGGAGCTTCAACTGAAAAATGCCGGCTCAAACCTCAAAGCTTTGGAGGGGGCTGACAAAGAGAATGCTGATCTAAGGAAGGACAAGTCCCGGCTGACTGCTGAGCTTGCCACTCTGAAAAGTCAGCATGCTGAGGAGCTCAAGGCTGAGCAGGAGCGACTCATCAAAGAGAATGAGCGGGATAATGAGGTCCGCCTCCGGATGGCCTGGGGGCTTCTCTACCCTGACGTAGACTTTGATGTCTACAAACTGAGGTATGACTACGCCACTGTGGCGTATGATGCCAAGGTTCTTGGGGATCCTGCTCCGCCTCGCTTCAAGCCCTGGGCAGCTGAGAATGGTGCTGAGGTCTCGGACACTGAGGAGCCGAACCTTGATGAGATAATGAAGGAAGTGGGCAACAAGGACAACCAGCCTGAAGAGGCTGTGGTTCCGGATGATGTTCCTTCAACAACTCCAGCCCAGCCAGAATAGCCCCAAGCGTAGCTCTCCTCCTTTTCTGCGGCAGTATGCCAATCATCATTTTTTTTTATTTTTCAGCGGCTGTATGCCATTCATTTGCTTTTCCGGCTTGCGTGCCGAGTAATTATGTAGCCTTTCTCTATATTCTCTGTACACCGGATGTTGATCCGGCTAACAATGATTTCTGGCCTTGGGCCAATTTATTTGATGAAGTATACCGACTCAGTCGGTTTTTCTTATACTTGCACAATTTTTTTTTTATTTTTATTTTTTTAATATTTCAGTTTTTTCACTCTTGCATATATACTCAATATATACTTGTGATTTTGCCTATCTTATGAAAAGCATGCGGCAGGTACAAATCCGGCTGTCCTTGCCCCTGGACGGCTGTGTGGTTGGTTTAATCTGAAAAAGGATTGATTGTCTTGGAAAGTTCTCATACTTTAAAGAGTATGGGATGTTTGTAAGACAATCAATCACAATAGTGATTGCCCCAAACCAAGTACACAGCCGGCCAAATGACAGACATACAGCCTCTGCCTTAGTCGGTATCAAACCGCCTGGGTATTCTTTATAGCTATTACGCAAGGGTTTGCCCTAAAAGTGCGCAACTTGAAGAAAATTTTACTAAGTAAAAACTTATGATGGTACTCCGGCTGATACTTGCAGGCAGCCGGAGTTTTCACAATCAAGAATTACTTAGGAGAAATAACATGGTCAGACAGCTATGAGTTGGCTGGTCTAGCCACTCAATCTTTGCCGCCTGCATGGGTATATAGAACGAGCAAGATGGCTTTTCTCTGCGACGATTGCACCCGGAGGGGTGTCGCCGGACGCCTATATCCATAACAGGATAGACGAATTTGTAAAAAAGACAACCATCTAGCCTTTGGCTTCTGGTCTGGTTGGAGACCGGTTGCATAGCCACTAAACGGTTTTGTGCTTAGCTTAAGGATCCGGCCATTGGCCTCTTGTCACTATGGACTTTTGATTTTATATACTGAGTGTCGAACTTAGTTTTTTATCTGGCCATTGGCCTCAAGTTATTCACATATTAAATTTGCTACTAAACTTTTCAACATCCGTATGGGTAAACCCAGACGGAAATAAAAAGACAATAAATGAAACAAAAGCATTTCTCATTAATACTTCTTGTTACAAAAAACTTTACAATACTCAGAAGTAGTACTTTTTTAAGTTATCTACATTCCAAGTTCTAGGCAGGCGTCTACCGTCTGGGGTTTCCAGGCGGTATGTGCCATCCCTAACTTCTTCATAGATCCGGTAGGGGCCTTCCCAATTAGGAGTTAGCTTTCCAAGCTCATTGGCCCTACTGGTTGCCTCCATTTTCCGTAACACAAAATTGTCCACTTTCAAGGGACGTTTGTGCACTCTTTTGTTGTAGGCTCTCGTCATTCTCAGACGGTATATCTCATGTCGCAGGGCAGCATTGCCCCTGCGTTCCGAGAGGGAGTCCAATGCCAGCCGCATGGCCTCCCAATTTGCCTTTTCATCATAGAGCATCACTCTGAGCGTGGGCTCATAGTGTTCAATGGGTAAAACGGCTTCAGCCCCGTATACCATGAGAAATGGGGTTTCTCCGGTTGACCCCTTGGCAGTTGTCCGGATGGCCCAAAGGACATGAATTAACTCTTCAGCCCATAGGCCACCGGCTCTTTCAATTTTCTTTTTAATGCCATCTGAGATGAGTTTGTTGAATGCCTCAACCTGACCATTTGCTTGAGGACGGCCGACTGAGGCAAAGTAACTTGAGATACCCTGATCTCCTAACCAAGTCTTGAGCTGAGGCGTCTCAAACTGAGGGCCGTTGTCAAATACCATAGACATAGGTACCCCAAACCGGGTGATAATATTCTTCCAGATGAAAGAGATGACATCCTTTGTCTTGATATTCTTAACTGCCTCCGCCTCCACCCACTTAGTGAAGTAGTCCACAGCCACCAAGATATAGCTCTTTCCGCCTGGAGCAGTCGTATAAGGACCCAAAATGTCCATGCCCCACTTAGCAAACGGGACTGGGCTGTGGATTGCCGTCAGATCAGTAGCCGGGCGATGTATTAGCTTGCCAAACCTCTGGCATTTATCACATTTCTTCACAAATTCTTTGGCGTCTGCCTCAAGGGTAGGCCAAAAGTAATGCCGCCTGGCTCTGACGGCTAGGGACTTGCCGCCTATATGGGAGGCGCAAAATCCCGCATGCAGCTCTTCGAGTACCTCCTTCCCCTTTTCTGGGGTAACACATTTCAACAAGGGCTTGAGGAAACCAGCCTTGAAGAGTTCTCCGTTTCTCAACTCGAAGTTTGCTGCTCTCTTTTTCATGACGGCTGCCTCCTGAGGTGAATCAGGGAGCGTGCCGTCTGCGAGATACGCCCGGATGCCATCCATCCAAGTAGAACTTCGATCCAGAATTCCAATGGGCTCTTCATAAATACTTCTTTTTTCAAGAACTTCCCAAAAGACTGACCGAGGTGTATTATGGCAGGCGGATGATGCCAATTTTGATAGTGCATCCGCCGGGTGATTATCTGACCGGGGCACTTGATTCAATCTGAATTCCTCAAGTGTCCCAGCCTCATCTTTGACAGCCTGAAGATATTTGATCATAGCCGGATGGGTCGCTTCATAAGTGCCCTCATACTGGCTAACAACCAACTGAGAATCAGAATGGGCGTCAATCTTTGTTGCCCCTGCTGCCTTACACATGCGGATTCCGGCTAGCAGGGCTTCATACTCCGCCTCGTTATTTGAGGCCTGAAACTTGAACCGTAGTGCATACTCATATCTATCTCCTTCTGGAGATTCACAAACAATGCCTGCACCACAGCCGTTCTTTGTAGAGCTCCCATCTACATACACCTTCCAAACCTGATCAACATTATCCGGGAGAACCGGACGAGTCATTTCAACAATGAAGTCGGCAAACGCCTGACCTTTCACTGCTTTCCTTGGTTCGTAGGAGATTTCAAGACTTTGCATTTCAATAGCCCATTTCAACATTCTGCCGGATGACTCCAGAGTGGACATTGGCCGCTTGAGGGGCTGATCGGTGTAGATTACAACCGGATGTGCCAGAAAGTATGGCTTCAACTTTTTGAAGGCCATATATAGAGCAAGACCAAATTTCTCCACCATGGGGTACCGTAGTTCAGCATTTTTTAGCACATGGCTAATGAAGTATACCGGGACCTGAGTACCGTCTCGTTCAGCAAGGAGAACGGCATTGAGGGCATGGTCTGAGACGGCTAAGTACATGTACAACTTCTCTCTAGGCAAATGACTAACAAGCCTTGGCAAAGAGTGTAAGTGTTCTTTCAATTTTTGGAATGCCGCCTCAGCATCATCCCCCCATTCAAATCTAGTCTTCTTCCTGATTGCTTGGAAGAAGTAAAGGCATTTGTCACCTGACCGGCTGAGGAATCTCCCCAAGGCGGCCAGGCAACCGGTGAGTCTCTGAACTTCCTTAATAGTGCGGGGTGACTTCATGTCAATTGCCGCCTGTATCTTCTCAGGGTTAGCCTCTATCCCCCTTTGATCAATCAGGAATCCGAGAAACTTCCCAGACTCGACACCAAAGACGCACTTCTTAGGATTTAACATAACCTTATGCCGCCTGAGTGTGGTGAAGGTTTCTCGGAGATCAGCAAGGTGATCCGCCTGCTGCTTGGATTTGACTATCATGTCATCAATGTATGCCTCTACATTCCTCCCAATTTGATTAATGAAGACTGTATTAATCATCCGTTGGAATGTAGCCGGCGCATTCTTCAAGCCAAACGGCATCACAGTATAACAGAATAACCCTTGATCAGTGACGAAGGCCGTCTTTTCTTGATCTTTTTTCCACAGAGGTATTTGATGGAAGCCGGAATAGGCATCCATAAAACTCATCAAGGCATGTCCGGCTGTTGAATCGACCAAGCTGTCAATTTTTGGAAGTGAATAACTATCCTTTGGGCATGCCTTGTTGAGATCTGTGTAGTCTACACACATCCGCCAGGTACCATTCGGCTTCTTTACAAGCACAACGTTTGCCACCCAGTCGGGGAAGTTACAAGGCCGAATGAACCTGGCATCCAACAGCTTTTTTACTTCGGCAGCTGCCGCCTGACTTCTTTCCTCACCGTGGTTCCTCTTCTTTTGCCGGATGGGCTTCATTTTTGGATCCACGGCGAGTTTGTGGACAGCAAGATCCGGGCTGATGCCTGGCATCTCTTCCACTTCAAAGGCAAACACATCTTTGAATTCTTTCAGTAAAAGGTGCAAGTCTGCACCCAAAACAGCATTAGCAACCGTCCCAACCTTAACAGTTCGCTCTGGACGGCTGTCGTCCAGAACAAGATAAATACTTTCACCAGCCGGTTGGGGACGGAGCTCCTCTAACCGTTCACCGGTCAGTGATTGCTATTTCTTTTCTTTCTTCACCACCACCAGCTCTGCAGCTTTTCTCTTTTTACCGGCTGCTGGTGGGGGTGAGGGAGCATCCTTGACATTGTCAAGGTCTATTGGTTCCTTCCCTTGGCCGTCTGAGGCCACGGTATCCTTGACGGCTGAGAGGTAGCACTCCCGGGCCGTCTTCTGATCCCCGTTCAGGGAACCAACAGAACCATCATCCCTCTCATACTTGATGAGCATGAGGGACGGGATGATTACCGCCTTGGCTTCGTTGAGGGTTGGCCTCCCAAGGATGATGTTGTAGGCGGTCAACTCCTCAACGACCAAGAATCTGACGACAATATGTCGTCCCTTGCCCTTCTCACCCAGCCGGATGGGTAAATCAATTCTTCCGGCTGGATAGACCATCCCACCCCCAAAACTAACCAAGGGGTGGGTGACCGGATGCATGCTGCTGGAGTTGTATTTCAGCTTCTGCAAGCACCGGAGGCTGATGATGTCTGACGAGCTACCGGTGTCAATAAGGATGCGCCCAACTAACTGGTTGGCGACCTTGCATTCAATAACAACCGGGTCGTCATGCGGGCGGCGGACGCTGCCCCTATCCTTCTCAGTAATGAGGACATCCGGAAAAGTGGAGCTAGCAGACGCCTGCTCCTTATCATCCGTATCCATCTTTTGAAGATGGCTTTTAGTGCCCCAGATGGTAGGGCCACCACAAGAGAAACCGCCTGCTATGGTGTAGACCGGATCCCTGTCGGTTTCCGAACTACTAGTAGGCTGGGGGGTAGCCTTAGAGGACTGACCCTTGTTCTTCTTCTTTGCCCCGGCTGGGGACTTAGAAATATAGGACTTCAGAAGCCCTTTGTCAGCCAGACGGTCCAACGTCCGCTGTAAACTGAAGCAGTCGTTGGTGTCATGGCCAACCTCCTCATGGAACTGGAAATATTTATTTTTGTTCCGAGACTGGACGGAACTCTTCATTGGATTCGGCTTCTCAATGGACAGCCGGTCCTTTACCTCCATGAGGATGGAGTTGTAGTCTTTGTTAAACTCATACCGGGGAACGTATGGTTTAAACTCTTTTTTCTTCTTCTGGGACGGCTGCTCAGAATCACTGACCGCCCAGACTTCTTTTCTTTTCTTGCTCTCTTCTTTTTTCTTTGCCGGCTGAGCAGACCGGCTCTCTTTTTGCTTGTCAGACTTCTTGGAGTCCGACTGGCTACCAGGCGTGCAGAGGTCGGTTGCTTGTATATAGCTTTCCGCCTCCCTCAGGGCCGCCTGTAGCGTAAATGCCCCTTTTCTGACAAGGTCGAACTTAAAAGTCGACTCGTCTCTCAGACCCTTGAAGAAGTCTGTAAATGCTACCTCGTCAGACAGCCCCTGGATTTGAATTCTGACCAGGTTGAACCGTCTGACATATGAGCGTAGCCCTTCTTTCTCTCCCTGCTTAATGGTGCTCAAGTCTAAACTTGTTTTCTTAGCAGGGATGTTCATTGAGAAGTTGGTGGCAAACAAGAAGGCTAACTTCTTGAAGTAGTCAATAGATCCGGCTGGCAAGTTGCCAAACCATTGCTGGGCAATGCCCTTCAATGTAGCCGGAAAGCAGCGGCACCAGGTGGCATCGTCCCAACCTTGTAAACACATTAGGTTGGTATACGCCATCAGGTGGTCTTTTGGGTTGGTGGTGCCATCATAAGCACCAACCAAAATTTTCTTAACCTTGGCCGGCTGAGCCGCCTCGGTTATATTGGCTGCAAAGGCAGACGGCTGTTCGCCTAGCCTCATCAGCCGGAGCTGCCAGTCCAGTGGCTGGACATTGGTATATGCCGCCTGACCTCCGAATGGGGGTGGCTGCATAAACTGCAGGCCATATTGCCCATACTGCGCCTGGGGTGCGTATGGCATAGACCCTATCATCAGCTGAGGTTCGGTGTTGACGGATTTACCGCCTGTCCGACTCTCATGCAAGGACATAGAATTCCTTGAAGAAGCTTGCTTGAAGATGTCTGGAAAGCTTGAGGTAGAAGCTGACTCAGACTGTTGCTGCCTCCTTCGATTGATGACTTCTCTAGCATCGAAGTAGACGTCTTTTTGGCCTCCGGCTGGGGTCGCCGGGGCATCAGAATCTTGGACCAGTCAAGTTTTGCGGCTGCCTTCTCCTTTGGATGAGGAGTTGGATGCATGTCCTTGACCGGCTTCTTCTTCTTCCCATCATTGGGAGTCTTTTTAGCCGGCGGACTCTTGGTAGAGCTTGCCTTGTTGTTGATCATCTCCTTGATTTCACCCTTGAAGGAGTTCATGAATTTCATGAGCTCATTCCGGGTGACTGGAGCTTCTCCTCTGGTATTCCGGGTTGCCCCGTCTGACCTCCCAGTGGGCCGGCTGCTTGGACCCGCCTGGTCTATATTTCGCTCCAGTTGATCTCTGGAGCGAATGGACTTAGAGATGAGGGAGCCATCCTTGGTTATGTAGGTCTCCACATCATTGTCTTCTTCTTCCTCCTCCTCAGTGAATACCTCTAGCTGAGGCTGAGGCTGAGGGATTTCAAACCCTTTCGGTTGAATAACCGGTTGCAAGTCCTCTTGGTTACCCGTCTGAGTAACCGGACGTAGAGAGGTAGAATTGAGAATTGGTACAGAATTTTGAACCATCTTGAGGTACTCTCCCCACAGACGGCGCCAAATGTTTTGGGTGTTTTTGTCCCTTGGGAGAGTTACAACTCGAAGACTGGTCCTGCTGACTCTGTACCTGCGAAAACAACGGAGACACCGGTTGGGTGGTGCTCCGCCACCAACGCTCAAGTTAGTAACTTGAAGGAGAATAAAAAGTGCGAAAATTTAGGTGGGGATCTGCTTGGATTCCAAGCTCAGGTGTTCTCTGATGAGAGAGAAAGTAGGATGTAATAAATGATAGTAAATTTCTGAATGTCCCCCATTTTGGGGGAATATCTCCCTATTTATAGGGTCATTGGGAAAAGTGCCCCTCCCTAGGTCATTCTGACCTAGGACTGATGGGCTGCGCCGCCAAATAGCGGATTTTTGGGGAATTGGGCCCTTGAAGGCCGCAATTCTAAGAGAGTATCTGGAGAGGCCACGTGTCAGCTGGAGATTGGTCAAGGATGACCTGTTAGCCCCTGACACGTGGCACCTCCTCATTGGTCCACTTGTCAAGGGTAAAAATACCCCAAACATAATGTTTGTATGTTATTCGAAAAGCGCACATGAATACGAGCAGAACAAAGTAGAGGCCTATTTTATAGGGCGGGTCCTTTCTTTTGTAGATTGGATTCGTACCCTCATCCCCGAACCCTGTTTGGTTCAAGACCTTATGGAGTTGATGGTCCTTTTGGATTGTCTTTTGGGTTTACAAGTTCCTAAAACTTGTTGGCGACTCTTTTGCTCTCTTTTCTTTCCCTTTGGAACGCCACCGTACTTTAATGTATGATCACAGTGGGGTTCAAGTTTGGGGTCATAATGCTTGAAATATTCCCTACAGTTTTTGGCGACTCCACTGGGGAGGATTTCTATTTATATTCCTGAAATTTATTTTGACAATTATTTAGAATGAGCGGATGAGACTCGAAAAATTCTAAGTATTTTATGTGCGTGATTTGATTAACATTATTGTCATATGCATTAAAAGGTTCTCATGGGAGAGCCCCATGAGTCAATATCTAGGAATTTTACACGTAGGAAATTTGAGAAATATCTTTCATGACTAGAATCGAAAAAACGATGCGAAATCTGGAAAATTTTAAGAACACAGAAACTTGCCAAGGCATGTAGGAACTAGCGTCTAGAAAACAGGGCTTGTCGCCCGTAAAAAGTTTCTGTCACCTGGCGACAGAGGCTTTTTTGCGGCGACAGTCCCTGTAGTCTGGCGCCAAGTTCTTCCAATACCGAGCCAGGGGTCTGCCTTCTTGCTTTGACCATTTCTAGCATTGTTGGCTTGATTTTACTTATTGATTGAGTCATTTTCTCACTTTTCTGAACCCATATGTGTTCTACATATGGATATAACCCTCTGGGGGTTCCTGCTTCACCTGCCCAATGGAATAATCCACTATCATGTGCAAAGTTCAAATTTGGGTACGTGCAAAGTTTGTGAATCCACTAAACCACGGAGTCGAGTTCGATTTCATCACGAACTCGCGGGGTCCCGTCCATTCGCACCAACCCTCAAGGTAGGCTTGTGTGCAATGAATACGGATTCATAACCATGGACCTTTTTGACTTAACCCATATCCTTGAACTTTAGAGAACTAGAGCCATGGTTAGGTTGCAAACTCATTACATCATATTGTGACTATGTGAACTACTTGTGCATCCTTACTTGTGCATACTATATATGTGCTAACCGTTTGTTTGACTTGTGATTAAGAATAAATAAATTGAAAAATGACTAAAGGACTTTGTTTAATTAATTAATTAATTTAAACTAATAAATAAGCCTTAAATGGAGTCATAGTTCTCTTTAGTCAACCCGGATCTTTTTACTCTCCACATGCTTTCTCCACACATATCATACCCTTCATCCTTTCTTGATCTCTTCCCATCTATGCATGTTGAATCGAGTTTGAGTCATATAATTGACAAGGAAAAAGTAATGATGAGACAAAATACAAGGCACTCTTCTCACCAAGATTTCATGATTTCTTCTTCTTCTTTTTTTCAAACCCTTCCCCAATAAGTCTAGCATATGCACCCTTTGTCTACCTTAGATTTATTACATAGGTTTTTCCTTTTTCCCTTAAAATGAGCATTTTATTCCTTGCATATGATCATTGCATTGTCAAAAAAAAAAAAAAGAAAAAAAAACATGCCGAATTAAGCACAAGGTATACCAATGATTTGAGGCACCCCTTGTAGCCATATCATATCTCTCACCCTTCAAATATATAATCCATTTCTTGACAAACCACTTTGAGCCTTGTCTAACGATAGACCTTTCATTTTCAACCCATATCTACCTAACCTTGGAATGGGATGGTGTGTAATTTATGCAAGTTCCAAATATGAAAAGCTTGAATGATCTCAAAAAAAATAATACAAAAAATAAATAAAAGTGTGCAAAAGGGCAAGTGTTCCAATGTCTTGGATATGAAAATATCTTTGATAAGAACATGTCTCAGATGGCGTTTCTTATCGAGTGCTCGGTACCGTGCCTGAGAAACATGAATGCCAAGTGAGTGATAGACCGCATGATCGGGATTGCCCACACTTATAAAAAAAAAAAATGCAAAAGCAAAATAAAAAGATAGAGCAAAAAAAAAAAAAAAAAAAAAAAAAAAAAAAAAAAAAGCTCAAAAATGAGAAACCTCAAGCATAAAAATGCAAAGATTCAAAAGCAAGGTTGCACACCTTGGGGGCTTATTTAGGGTCTTGAGCCTTTATCCCCTTCTTCTCTAACCTTTAGCCTAACCACGTTACAACCCTTAAAAGACCTTTTTGAGGTATACACACACTTGTGCGAGGTTCGGCTAGAGCTACGTTTGGCCTGATTCCTAACGGATACGTAGGCAACCTCATATTGAGGTGCGGCCATAATAAAAATGCATTCATTTTCACATTCACACACTTACACCATGATCATATCAAGGGATTTCCAATGCTCATCCATATTTACTTAGAGCTAGACTTGGGGGCTTGATCCTTACATCATTAGCCTACCTAACCTAAGAGTCACCATCTCTTGACTCTTTTCAATATATTTTCCCCACCGTTAGCCTTTGAAGCTTAACTTTAGTGTCACTCTCACACACATCACAGATACATGACCAAATAGTCCTTCCCATTAGGAACCCTTTGTCATGAATTCTTAACATAACGTTGAAGCATGCTTTGTCATATCAAAATCATTCATCACTCATCACTTATAATCATCATTGTATCAAAGTATGAAGTGCTTAGCCTCTGTGCCTAAGTTACCTAAATACTTTCATAATCAAGTCAACTAAGATAGCTTAGGAGGAATTAATCCTTGCACCTTGAGAGATAGCATCAAATTCATATACTTGATTAAGCTCATTCAACATGCACCATCAAACACTTCGATTCTTTTTTGCGTCTTTCTTTTTCGGGAGAAAGTCAGTACCCTCCACAAAAATGACGGAAATTTTTTTGTTTTTGAGTCATGTACACATCAAGTCCAATGCACACACGAGTCACACATAGTGAGTCATCATTAAGTCAAAGTTCACATCGAGTTGAGTCTAACACATGTGTCAAACGATTTGAGTTAAGTCATGTCAAATTAATGAGTCAAGCAACACTAAGTCTTAGGTCAACCCTAAGATAATAAAATAAAGATGAGCAAAGTCCTATAGTCTGAAATATAGATGCAAGTACATTCCAGCGAGCAAGAATATTCTCGGATTTTTTCGAAAAACCGCGAATATAGATGTATGAAACTTTCCCAAGATGAGAGAAGTTTGAGCAAAATTATATGGAGATGAAGAGCCTTAATTTACAAAAGAATTGAGCAGATTTGGTTGTAAGGAAACGACCAAATTGAATGTTCGGAGTGAAACCGAGAAATGAACAGCAGCAGCAGCGGTAGAAATGAAAAAGAAATCTGTCGCCAAACGACAAGGTTTGTCGCCAAACGACAAGGTTTGTCGCCTGGCGACAGAACGATATCGCGGCGACAGAAGGTTCTGGCATGCGCCAGTGCAGCGACAGAATGTGTGGCCCCATATTGGATTATGCGGACCTTTTACAGAAATTTCGGGTTCCTTGGTACGCCAGTTAGCCCCTCTAAGAAATTTGACATGATTTAGTAATTGGCTCGATTACAATCACAACGAGTGATCGACCTGACAAAAGATCGTCTCACTTAGCTTAAAGCGCCTAAGTATTGGCTCATCGCAAGCACCAAAGTAACGGTTCACAACGATTTCCTAGGATGGAAGAAGATTTGAAGATTCGAGATGACGAAGCTTTCAACAGGGGGCTTTAAGATTAAAAAGAGTCTATTATTAGATTTGAGAAGAATGATTCAAGATGAAGCGCTCTTTGATAGCTTTCGCTAAGATTGAGGAAGTTATCACTTGATTTTGAGAAGATAGCACGAGATGGACGATCTTCGACGACCTTCGCTAAGATTGTGGAAGTTATCACTTGATTTTGAGAAGATAGCACGAGATGGGCGGTCTTCGACAACATTCGCTAAGATTGTGGAGGTTGTCACCTAGATTTGAGAAGAGCGGTCTGTGATGAGGCGTTCTTCGACGACATTCACTAAGATTGTGGAAGTTGTCACCTATATTTGAGAAGAGCGGTTCGTGATGAGGCAGTCTTCGACAACATTCGCTAAGATTGTGGAGGTTGTCACCAAGATTTGAGAAGATAGCACGTGATGAGGCGGTCTTCGACGACATTCACTAAGATTGTGGAAGTTGTCACCTATATTTGAGAAGAGCGGTTCGTGATGAGGCGATCTTCGACGACATTCGCTATGATTGGGAAGGTTATCACCATGATTCAAGGAAAAGCTCGAGATGTAGCAGCAATGATAGACAGTGTTCCCTAGGATGTGGAGAGTTGTCACAAATTCTGAAGATGGCGAGATATGGTCACCTTCGACGGTCCCTCAAGATAAAGAAGAGATTGTCTATAGCGGCGACGCACTGCCGTGGCGACGTACTGCTACAACCCTGAAGATGACGACGTACAATTATTTTCGACGATGTTCCTAAGATACCGTGGAGGATTGTCACCAAGAAGTGTTGAAGATGACGACGCAATGTTACCTTCAAAGATGGCGTTCTCTAGCTTGTAGAAGGTCGTCAAAACGAAATGCAACAAATTGGTTACGTTCAGAGACGTGTGCTCGACGGTGCAAGATACGCGTTTCTTAACTCTTTTATCTGTTTAACTAACATTGTTTGCAGGTATCGGCGTTATAAGAATGATTTGGGATCGCAGAACGTTCTGAATCATTCTCCGTCCCTATCGCTACTTTGACTTTTGTTTTCGAAACCTAAGTTTCTCCAAACTCAGTCAAAGTGGGGGCTTCTGTAGACACCCATTTGTGTCTCCCCAAAACCAAACCCACTGATGAATGCCTTTCACGTCGAACCATAATCGAATGAGGTGAAAGTGTGAAAAGTAAAGTGTTGCAGTTAGTTTTTTATTAAAATCCTTCTTTCTGTTTTCGAAAACCCACTCTATTTTATGAAAACGTCCAATTCAGTTTATTTTGATCCGTGATAAGGGTCCAATAATAGTTTAGTTGGATGGGGCTTGAAAAGACCTTTCCAACGATATATTATAAGCCCAATTCCGATGAATAATGAGGAAGTTATAGCCAAAATACTAAACTGGGCCCAAACCGGATTTTACCTACGACCCAATGATCATGAGGAGGGTCCAAAGGTTTAATCCTATTCCTAAACTAATTAGGATTGATTAGAATCTTCTGTAAGTTTCTAAAATATCTTAATTATCCTTTTTTGAAAAGATAAGATCATGGAATTTGATTTGAATATAAACTTTCCTTTTTTAAAACTTTCCTAATTCTATTCGGATTTAAAGATGTTCAAAGATAGTAAGATATTATTTTCGTGCCTCATATACTTTATCCAAATTTTATATCGTTGGATAGTCTTGAAATTATCTTTCCAATGATATATTATAATATTAATTCTGAGCTATAACGAAAAAGATATTAAAGATATACGAAACTCTATCCAAAACTGATACCCTTTCACTATTTCGGCCATATATTTTTATCTACAAAAGATTTTAATCTGATTCCAATTGCATTAGAAAGTATACTTCAAGAGCTTTCCAACGACATATTATATGACTTATTTGGACTTCTAGATCAAAAGATATGATAAAAACAAAATCCGCAAAAACTGTCTCTGTCGCCAAACGACTGGCTTGTCGCCTCACGACAGACTCTGTCGCCTGGCGACAGGATAAATTTCTGGCGACAAGGTCGGTTTGTTAGCGACAGCGTGGAGTTTTATTCCTCTTCAAATTCTGACTATTTTCTTATAAATAGGGTCCTCGGATCCCCGTTTTCATTCATCAATTCTCTCTATCAATTCTCATCTACAATCAACTCTCATCATCAATTCTCTCTATCAACTCTCATTAAGAATTACTTAATTCTTTCTTTTTCTCTCTCTCTTTCTAAACTAGCTTTTACAAACACAATTCCGCATTCACAAGATCTTGAAACACCTAGCCAAGTTCGAAGTTGCCTTCGCCCTAGACGTGAAAGGTTGATAATTTCTGAGGGTTTGGTCTAAATCTAGTCAAAACTTTATTTAATTTGATTTTGATTTAATTATTTAATTAATTTTTATTATTTTCATTGAAGTTTACTAACTTGTGTATTTTGTTATTAGAAAGAGGTACGAGGCTTCAAAGTATGTAATCTTATTACTCTCTTTCAATGTAGAAAGCATGTTTATTAATGTTTAATTCCTAGTATCATGTTAGGATGTTTTTAATGCTTTCTAGTATCATGTTTAGGTTGCCTCTTATTATTTCTAATATTATGTTATCATGTTAGTACCATGTGACATGCTAGGATTTGTTATTAATCTTGTTAGTATCATGCCTAGGATCTTGCTATTATATTTAAGCTTTATTATTAACATGCTCTTGATTATTATCATTATTGTTTATTATTATGTTGCTTGATATTTTATTTATTGTTATTGCTTGATCACACCTTTTATGATTGTTAAAGGGAATTTGTACTTGAAATCACGCTTAATAAGATAATTAATAATTTGGTTTAGGCTAATGTGATTTTAACTCAAGTGATCGCCAATAATAGTTTTATTTGTGCATTAATATTCAACCAACATAGATAAACAGGTTAGGTTCAATATAATGTTTGTATGTTATTCGAAAAGCGCACATGAATACGAGCAGAACAAAGTAGAGGCCTATTTTATAGGGCGGGTCCTTTCTTTTGTAGATTGGATTCGTACCCTCATCCCCTAACCCTGTTTGGTTCAAGACCTTATGGAGTTGATGGTCCTTTTAGATTGTCTTTTGGGTTTACAAGTTCCTAAAACTTGTTGGCGACTCTTTTGCTCTCTTTTCTTTCCCTTTGGAACGCCACCGTACTTTAGTGTATGATCACAGTGGGGTTCAAGTTTGGGGTCATAATGCTTGAAATATTCCCTACACAATGCAATGTGTATTGCTTTTGGAGTAAATTCATTAGCATCTCTTAATTTCAGGAGTCCTCTCAAATTTTATTTTTATTAAAGTTTACATAGCATGGTTATCATATGCCCCTTATAATGCATAATTATTATGATATATTGCTTTGCAATGTGGGGGGTGAGTTGTGTTTGAATTTAAGACTAACGAGTATGTTAGTAAGGTGAGTATGTTGAGGTAGGGTGAATCTCTTGAGAATATCTTTATTTGTGACTATTTTGTTAGTTGATTTGTCAAGTTGTAAGTTAATTACTTGTGTTATATATTTATTCATTATTCAGTGACATGGTTAATTTGGATTTATTTATGTGACTCTTAAAGAGCTTTGAGCATTAAACTTTATTCCTAATTTAGTGTGCAACGGATATGATGATTATGTTCTTTGACTAAATCTATTATTGCAAATCATATGAGTATGAGACTTAAAGAGTAGGTATTTAAATTATATTGAGTTAATCCATGATTATTCATTAAGTTGGAGAGTAGAATTTTAAATGTGTTTTTATTCTACTTGTTTATATAGAAGTAAGTTTTTTTGTTTTGACCATGTCTAAAAGACTTAAGATGGTAAATGGTGGAATTAGGAGAACTCCGTATATTAGAAACATAAGAGGGAATAACCCTAATTTTTTTTAAAGGTCTTTTAAATAGCCTGTATTTTAACTTTGGTTAATATAACGTATGTGGGGGGTATTAATACTTTCAGCTCACTATGTTGGCTAAAGGTCCATCTCACAAGAGTTTGTCTTAGTATCCTCTAATTAACAAATTGTTTATGTGATAACCTAAAATGCTTGTTGTGTGGGGGTACCTGCTTATGATGAGATATTCCTTGGTGTGCTTCGCAGTTATGTTTTAAGACTCTGCGATGTTATGATTATTGTTGAATTTGTTGAATGTACTATTCAAAGGACCTAATATGCGATCAAGGTTAAGTATGCTAACTTATTTTTAGAATTATGTCATAGCGATTTAATGGGTTGTGATTGACATAGTTTTAGTTTGAGGATGACTTGAGCTATGTTATTCATCAAATTTATGAATACTATGAGTCCCATTGAGATTGTCTGTCATTTTGCAATGGTATGATAATTTGTAATCCGATTCATGTAATTTAATTTGGTTCATGTTTCTCGTTGACTTTTCTTTTGTGAAGTTGGTGAAAATATCAACTCAGAAGGATTAAATTCAGATTCCAAACTAGTTAAGTCTAATCATTTTGATTAGATAGGTTGGAGAATTAGAAGAAGTCATGGGGTGTCTTCAAGAAGTGATGGATAAGTATCCGTAACCATATGGAGAAACCATGCCCTTGTGTTTGTACTAGTTTTGGAGATAGAGAAGCAAGTTAAATTTAAGTCCTTATTTGTGACCTATCATATTTGTGAAAGTTAGTTTTGTCGAACCATAATAAAGCCATTGGCTGTAATGTTGACTTTCATGAGCCAGTTAAAAGTAAATAAGTTGATATGGTAGATTCATTGAAGGTTAGTTGTTGATTGACTATTGTTATTGTTTCTCATCATGAACTAAGTTTGTATATTGTCTTGTGTGTTAGTGGCTTGATACTGGTTCAATGAAGGCTTAAATTGCAAACTAATATGACAACTTAGTTATAAAAGTGAGAGTGGAGGAACTTTCTCTAAGTGTGTGTCCTTGTAAGAAATAATACAAGGTAAATAAGTTTATTATATAAATTAAATTGAGCACCAAAGCTATGGTGTGAGAAGACAATCATCACATATATGATTATTCTCGTGATTTGTTAGTTTGACCATGATTGTGAATCATATGCTTTTAACATAATGTTGTTATGTGACAAGAATATTGTCATGATATTAATCATAGTGCAGGTGGAGACTATGAAAGTGCTCTATAATGATCATTGTATGGTACTCTGAAATAAGAATTAAATTTGCAGGTTTAAAATGCTTACGAAGTAACCAACAATGATGAGTTCACTATGAAGGTTTGGCTCAAAATGTTATGCAATCTTATTGCAAAATTTATAAGTAGATAACAATTGTGTGGGGAGCCAACTCCATTAAATACATGTGTTGTGAGTTATAAGTTACAATTAAGGTAGCTTATAATGGAAAAAGAATATATACATGCTAGAGGCATGGATATTAATCATAAAAATGTGTGATCACGTGATAGAAAAATTGGCAGTACAAACTTGATGAACTTACCTATGTGAATGTGGGGGCTACGCTCAACCCCCTATGAGGTTCCAAAGGCTAGGACCTTTAGAGCATTCATGAAAAATCCAGGCAAATGTGGGGCAATTTTAATTTCGCGAGAACACCTTGATTTGAGAAAGGTTTAGTACGCAACTGTGTTTATACTAACCTCATGAAAGATTCAAGGCGAAGTCCACCCAACATGACTGTAAAACACAATTGTAAGTACTGGGTATCAATTCAAGTCCACAAGACATTGATGCTTGTAAAATCGAGTATCCTTTCCCCAAATTCATATCTTTTTACTTTGCTTTTTTGAATCATGTGGGGGGAATGTTGGAGTTTTTAGATATTCCCCATAGTTAAACTCTAAGTCTAGGTACATTTGCTTCAAAAGATCAATCACAAAATTTGCCTTAATTGAGTGACATTAATCACCTATATTTCTTTGTGCCATATTACACTAATACTTCCTTATTTATCCCAGCCGTTTGCATCTTGATTGAAAGGCTAAATTGAATTCTCTTGATTGATTAGTGGTGATGATTTGATTATAGGGAATTAAAACTCTCCTTTGATTAATCATGTGTCCAAGTACGTTATGCACATCATGTTGACTTCCTTTGTGGTTGGAGTGGACTACTACTATATATAAACTAAGCCTTGCATTTCATTAGGACATACGGAAAAAGGATATACTTTTCTTCTTTACTCCAAAAATGTCACACAAAATAGTTTCTTGTTTTGGGCATTGATCATTGTGTTCTCAATCTAGCTCTCCGTAATACACCGAAAAGTTAGAGTCGTGTAACCTTGGAGGTCGATTGCTATGAGTGCGTGTGTACAAGTACGAGGCAAATTCGACTTTAGAGCAACGATGATATGTCATGCCACGACATTAAATTAGATAAGTTTGTTCTATTATTAATTGCTATTAGTCATAATTCCTACAATCACCTCACTAAATTCCATTCCAAATGCGAGAGAAATATTTGGACCTAAAGAATTCTCCAAGTGATCTTGTTTTTATGCTAACATCAGTCAATATCATGAATTTAGTTATACACTCTAAACTAGATTATATAGATAGTCTAGGTGCTTGGGTAATTCAACTGATACAATATAAATACTAATGTATACAACCTTTAGAAATATGTGATTACTATATTTGTTCCTTTACTCAAATGTGATGTGAAGCAAGTTTTACATTATTGAGAGTAAGTGGTAGCTAGTTGCAATTCATTCTTTTAGGTAAATTAGTTTGAGTAGTGTGCTTTTGTGAGTTTTAATGCCTTTAGGTATAACAATTGCTCCTTAACTTTAAAAAATTAATTTTCAATTATGTTAATATGATTTCTTGATCGAGTTGTAGCGAGATATTTTGTTTAATACCCAATATATTGTTATTTCATAAAATATATTCTATTGTTATTTCATAAAATATATTCTATCATATGTAAATTTACTGCTCTTGCCCTATTTTCTTTTTACTGCGCTGTTTTACTCGTTGCTACTCTATTTCCATATTGTTTTTGGTACTTTTTTTGCTGTTGTCTTGTTGATGTATTATTGTTGCATTATTGTTGTTGTTTCTTGATAGCTGTTGTAATGTTGTCTTGATTTTTTGTGTAACTGCTAATTGTGCTGTGTACTTGCTGAATGTTAAACAGGAGGAGCTTATTGCCATCAAGGCCTCCGAAAGGTCTTTCTACAAGACCATGATTTCAGATTCTAACTACACCGAGTTTGAGAACTTCACAAAATGGCTTGGGGTTTCTCATTAATTTTGCTATCTAGATCCAAGTTTATGTTAGAGTTAGGGCCTGTTCTCATACGTTTATTTTCAGTTCAGTTTAGTTCAGCTTTAATCAGTTCAGTTTATGTCTAATGATATTGCTAATGATATAAAGCCAAATTTCATTCTTTTAAGCTCTTATTACAACAACGACAATAATAATAATAATAATAATAATAATAATAATAATAATAATAATAATAATAATAATAATTAATAATAACATTGTATTAACTAGTATAATAAAGAGAGTGGTATACAGTGGGGGGAGGGGTTGGCTCAGTTTAATTTCGTTCCAGCTTTTTTTTTTTTTTTTTTTTTAATTGTGATAATTTTTTACAAAGTGTTTTGTGTTCTTTTGTCATAATAATATTTTATTTTTTAATTAAATAATATATGTTTTAAAAATGTTTTGGGGTTTCATGTTTTTAATATATTTACCATAAATATTTTAATTATATAGTATATTTTTCTTAAATATTTTAATATGTATATTTGTATATACACATATGTATAATAATAAATAATCAAAGATCACTAATCCATAGTTAAAAATCACTAATTAATAAGTTCAGTTCAGTTCAGCTCAATTCAGTTCAGTTCAGCTGAGTTTAGTTAATGAGAACAGACCCTTATTTGATTCAAGGTTTAATCTGCCTATGTTTTGGATTTTGAAGATATTAAGACTTGAAAGTTATCATCCCTACTATTGTTATTTTAAATTTGTGCCTATAGATGTTGTACTTGGAAGGCTCTTTGTTGATAATTTATTGTCTTTGGTTTTTGTTGCTCTAGTTCTTGTATCGATTTTCATACCTTATGTCTTGTTGACTGGGCTATCTATTTTCTTTCACCATGCCCTCATAATGAATACATAATTTCAATCTTACTCTACAAATCATCGACACCAAGTCTAAACTTGAGATCTGAAGTTGCAAAGAAGATTATTGGGTCAACAAAGTAGATGATGAGAATGGAATCTAATGGTTCGAAACTTTATAACAAAAATAGCAGAAATGCAATTAGTAGCATATAAGTTCTCGGCATCATGGAAAACTTGTAGAGTCAGTACAGATAGTCACAAGGAGGTTCAAAAAGGAGAATAAATGTATTACTTATATTTTCCCCTTTGAGCCAACTCAACTCCATATTGACCTTAAATATTTTCCCCTTTGAATTATTACTTATCTCTTCACACTTGATTAGATTTTGTATCAATTTTGTCTGGTGAATTACCATCTTACAGGAGATTTTCATCCCTTGGGACTACTCTATTACATTAATTTAATTTTGTTATTTAGGAATGCCAAGAGAAAGTATAAATACAGTTCCTCAACTTTGGTATAAGTTTGATTTTGGTCTATTTTTTCAAGTGGTTGATTTTGGCCCCTTAATTACCAATGAGTCATCATTTCTGGCGGCTAATAGAATGACTCATCATAGTTTGGGGAACTATCTATATTTAATTGTGGGGTTGCTCCGGTTAATCAGGCTTGTGAACAAAAGAATGTTAACCAGTTCCTTTGTGGGTCATGCTTCACAATATAATACACTTTTTTATTTTTTATTTTTTTAAACAAAAACCAGCTTAGATCTAGCATCAGTGCATCACGATTCACAAACCACCACCATCATCTTAACGACCCCCTGTCATCTCGCTGGTCGTGGGACATCACGAAGCCACCACACTACCATCACTATCCCCCATCCTCTCGCGGTCAACCATAAACCACCACCATCATCTCCTTTTTCCCGTGTTTACCTCGGCCACCACCACCATCACAACCCCATGTTCCTTTTCGAAAGGTCCTCTTTGTGTACCTCTTCTTCCCTCCTTCTTCTTCTTGCTCCTCCTTCCTCAACAACCACCAAAATGCCACTTCGTGGTGGCAACAAAAAGAAACCCTAGTAGAAAATTGGTGTAAATTAGGGCCATATCAACCCCTTAGGAAAATGTTTCACTTTACGTCGGCATTTTTAACCGCCACAGGCGATGATGGCGGTGGTGTGCAGCTTGCTCGTGTGGAGGATGAAGGTGGGTTGGCTGGTTATGGTGAAATGAAGAATGGAGGGAAAAAGGGATGAAAATACAAAGATGCCCTAAATTAAATGAATGAAATGACATAAATACCCCCTGATTTGCATATCAAGTTTATCAGACTAATAAACATATATTTTCTCTTTAACTGCTGACTACCTAAAAGTTTAGGCATTGTTTTTTTTTTTTCTTTTTTTTTTTTTTTAATATTCAATTCCGATTGATTGGACCAAAGTTTAGGGATTTTTCGTTTTTTGTACTCATTCCGAGCTTAATTATATAGTACTAGTGCACGTGCAATGCACAGTACTAATAATTTTTTTCCATAATTTATTTGTGATATAATATAAAAATGAGTCAACTCATGTGAAATAAACAAATGCAATGAGTAAGAAAAATGAAATGATAAGGCAAAAATTAATAAAACTAAAATTGAGAAGAAAAAAAATTTATTGTTGATTAGTAGTGTTAAAAATATTTAAAAGTAGTAGTATACATTATTTTCCATTAATGATGCATGTTATTCCCAATAAAACTATGCAATGTACTTCTAAAAGGAGTTAAGTATAAAAAATAGGGACTCAATTCTTGCAAAATGTGGGGAAAGAGGACTCTATTTATTTTACAGAGGGAAAAAGGACTGGGTTAGAATGGGTTTGGGTTTGGGTTTTCAGTGAGTTTTAATTAAATAAGGGAAAGAATTGAGTCCCCTTAGTTAAAGAATTGAATCCCTTTGATTAAACAATTGAGTCCTTTTGGCCAACAAAAAAAAAGATTTTTTTATAAATTTTTTAATTTAAGACTAATCAAAATTAGAATCCCTTCCTCTTTTCGAAACAAAAATAAGACATAGAATTACAATACTTTGAATGTTTATTTTCTTCATCATCTTCATTACATCCCTGATCTTCCAACTCCACATTTCTCTTTAAAATCAAGACTATCTCATAAAATAACTCTGACTCACTTGGACTGTCAACCCACCTACCACCTAATATAATCACACCCATTTTCTTGTTTACAGTTTGGGTATATTAGAAATAAAAGGATGCTAGGCTGTCTTAGAAACTCTCCTTAATGACCATCTATTGCAATATACACTAGGCATATCGATATTTTTTATAAAAAAATAAAATTAAATTAAAAATAAAATAAAATTAGGACTCTACAAGCCTTCACTAAAATTGTGATGTGTGCTTTAGCTACAAATGCAAGAAAAATAAGCTAAAAACCAGAGAGATGAAGAACATTAAAAAATTATTGAAATAATTATTTTTTTTTGGATAACAAACATTAATAAAATTTCAAGAACAAAGCTTTTGTATTGCTATTGCACTTTTGTAATTTCAAACAACTATATTTTTAAAACAATCAGCAGAAATGAGTAATGAAGGAATTGAATTTGTCTGGTTTAATCAAGACAATAATGAGGGGACTCAATTCTTTACAAGGGACTTAATTCTTCTTGGGTTAAAGGTGAGTTAAGTCACCTGAAAAATACCCCCTACCACCGAAAATTTATCCCCAGTCCCTTTTTCCTCTGTAAAATAAATAGAGTCCTCTTTCCCTACATTTTGCAAGAATTGAGTCCCCTGTATTATACTTAACTCCTTCCAAAAGAAAAAAAAAAAAAAAAAAGTAGAATAAAAACAACCCCCCTTGAAGCTGACATCATATATTGTTTTAGAGGAAAATATTTTAATAATAACTTGACATGTGTCCAACATGATACGAGTATAAGTATGTTTTGTTTTAGTAATACTTAATAGATTTAATTACCCATAATATTTCTGATAAAATTATGTTTCTTTCTCCTTAACTTCTTCCCCTCCCCATTTTTAAAGCTCCACCATCAGACATAGCCAACTTACTTCCACCAATACCATCCACCCTCTCCCACAAAAAAAACCTAAACCTCCACCGAAACCACCAAATTCCCAACAACTCCCACTGAAACCACCATATAAACCTCACCAATCCCTACGAAATCCACCAAAACCCCACCAACACCATCGATGAACCACCAACTCACTCACCACTACCATCGAAAAACCACCAAAACCATCACCACTTTTATCGAAAACCACCAAAACCCCTACTACTCTCACCAAAAATTACCAAACCCATCATCACTTGCACTAAGAAGACCAAAACCACCTAAACTGCCACCACTCTTACCGAAAACCACCACCTCTAGACTTACAAGCCTTAAAACCTATTGCCCCAAGCATTTTATTCTCCAAACTTCAAGGTAGTGGTCGTGAAATTGACAAGGGTTAATCCTTCAATTTTTTTCTTAAATTCAAAACTAATTTGTTTTGATTTATTTTTTGTGTTAAATTTGACTAGCTTTTTTAGATTTGCTGTGAGTTTTTTTTTTTTTTTTTTTTTTTTTTTTTTTTTTTTTTTCTTTCTTAATAAAGAGATGTGAAGATCATGATGGTATGTGTGCAGAGAGTTATTTGTTTTTACTTTCTTAAAATTATTTTATTATTAGATTATTTTTGGATTAATAAAATAAAAATAAAAGAAGTTGTCATCTTGTGGAATTTCCGACAGCGGAAAACATTTATGTCATTTACGAATGGCACCCAACCCCCAAAGTTTGTGTTGTTCATTGCTCTACTTAACTTTCGTCCGATTCAGCACACCAAAGTAATATTTTTTGTTGTTCTAGCCAATGTTGCCTTTTTTTATAATATAAATATCATATTTCAATACTACTTAATCGTTATATCAATCCCTAAGAAAAACAAATTGAATTCAAAACCTAGGGTCTATAGATTTGAGCTTTATTATTGAAAATTATACTTCAATTTATAAATTCAAAACTCATAAAGCATGGTAAAAAATGATTATAACCGAGATAAAAATTTGAAATTAATCAAACAAAAGATTCTTTTTGGTACCACATGCACAAGCAACAGGAAGAGGGGAAAGGAGGGCGACATGTTGTTAGGTGCTACCACAGTATCTGCATGAACATCAAAACATACATAAATGAACGGTATACACAAAAAGAAATCACAAATATAAGTGGCGGAACCACTGTATGCATGCCCTACCAGATTTTTCTTTTAAAAAAAAAAGTTAATTAATTTTTATTTAAATAGAATACAAAGTGAATTATACTGTCCAAACTTACTAGCTTAGTGGTTGGAACATTTAGGCCCTATTCTTTTGAGCTTCTGGGTAGAGCAAAGCAGAGCAGGACAGAACAGAGCAGTGCAGAGCAGAGCAGGGCTAGGCTTCCACACACTGCGGAGCAGAGCAGAACAGAGCAGGGCGGAGCGGAGCAGAGCAACTCTAAAGAACAGGGCCTTACTTGTCTACCAAAGGTCAAGGGTTCTAATCCCTTTCCCAACATTCATTTTTGGTACGTAGCCAACATTTTTTTTTTTTTTTTTTTTTTGCTTAATCTCCTTATTTTTTAAAATTTCTTTTTTTCTTCGCTTAATGTCTTATTGCGGTTCGTAGCCAACATTCATTTTCTTTTGCTTAATTTCCTTATTTTTTAAAAAATTTCTTTTTTTTCGCTTAATGTCCTATTGCAGTATGTGAATGTGTCTTGATTTTTTTTAAACAAAATTTAAGACCTTGATAAAAGTGTTCCGGTGCCCTACCATTGTTAAAATCATGGCTTCGCCACTGAACAGTACTACGAAAATATGAATTTATTGTTTGACTTGTTTTGTACCCGTGCGACGCCCGAGTTGTTTATTGAATTTGTACATATGAATATTGGATTTTATCGAAAATAAAAATCTAAACTAATAATTTCATTCTAAAATTATCTAAATTTGATTGAAAATAAAATTTTAATTTAAACATTTTTATCCTATGTAGTTTATCTAAATCTATCCAACGCGGCACGACACTTGGCAAAAAATTGGAATGTCAAGTGTCGCTATCTCGTGGCCTGGCTAAAAGTTAGCTTTATATATTAGTTATATGATATTCAAGCGATATAACATTAGATAATGTGATGATAAATTACATTCAAAAACATATATGTGTTCGCATGTTATTACAAAAATCCTAGTTTTAATAAATATATATGTTATTTTGTGCATACATGTCATGTACCCGTGCATTTATTAGCTTGCATTGTTGATTTATCTTTGTTGTACACAAGAACATAATATTCAAATATGTACAAACTCGATATGTGAAAAAAAAATCGTTTTAAAAAAATATGTAAAAATCGATACCTGATTAAAGCTGCTAGTCAATGTACTTAAATATGTTGAAAACATCACAGTTATCCTTCATCCATCCATTCATGTTTCTCCTTTTGACAACTCAAATCCTTCATTTGGCTTTAACTACCCTTCAACCCTAAAACCCACAACAAAGAAAAATCCTTGATCTAGCTTTAATTATCCTTTAATCATCCTTAACAAAATGCATTGTACATGTAATGACTCGTCTCCTTAAAAAAAAAAAAAAGGTGAAAAAAAAAACAAAAAAAAAAACCTATGTCCTTTTAATATTTGCATCAATTTAAGTCTTAGATCAATTTATCTTTGAAGACAAAACTTTTACAAAGTATTCATTTAATAATAGTAAAAAAAGATAATGTAACATCTCGTATTTTGATACGTATTTTTTCTAATTAATTATTATTTCATAAAAAGGGTATTTTAGTAATTTAGCTTACTATTTGAATTTTGGAGCCAAAATGATATTTTAATTTTGGTGCCAAAGGTATTTTGAAACCTAATTATTATTTTTAGATTTTGGATAAGATTTATTATCTATTTAACTTATTTTAAAAACCGTATTATATATATATATATATATATATATATATATATATATATATATATATATATATATATATATATATATATATATATATATATATATATATATATATATATATTTTAATTAAATAAAATTATATGCTATTATTTATTTTAAATGGCTGAAAATTCCTAAACTAATGGCTGAGAATTTTAGATTTTCTATGTATAGAAAATCTAATTTTCTTAGTTATTTTATTTAGTGAATAATTGGTATTTTATTAATTAATCATTTTATACAATTGTAGACACCCAAATGTGTCTCCCCAAAACCAAACCCAGTGATGAATACCTTTCACGTCATTTGATTATCGAACAAAGTGAAAGTGTGAAAAGTCTAGTGATGAGGATGTTTTTATTAAAATATCTCTTCTTTCTGTTTTAGAAAATATTTCTTTTCTTACTCTATTTATGAAAACAGCCAATCCGGTTTAGTTTGGTCAACAACAAGGGTCCAATAATAGTGTAGTTGGATGGGGCTTGCAAAGATCTTTCCAACGATATATTATAAGCCCAATTCCGATGAATAATGAGGAAGTTATGGCCAAAATACTAAACTGGGTCTGGTTTGATCTTTACATGCGGCCCAATGATCTAGGGGATGGCCCAATATTAATTATCATTCCTAGAATTAATTATAGTCTTCTAGAATTCTCAAGAAGGTTCTCTTTAATCCTAATAGAATTAGAATTAATAATTAGATTTTATTTGGAATAAAATATTATTTTATGAAAAATACGATTTCAGTTTTCATACGGACTTTACAAATCGATTTTGATTGATAAGTGGACTCCGTGTTTGAAAGCGCGTAGGAATCCAGGCTATCTCCAAACGACAGGCCTGTCGCCACGCGACAGAGCTTGTCGCTAAACGACAGGATTGTCGCCACGCGACAGACCCTGTCGCCAAGCGACAAGGTCGGTTTTGCAGCGACAGAGTGGAGTTTTATTCCTTATCAAATTCTGCTTATTTCCGGACTGTTTTCTTATAAATAGGGTCCTGAACCTCCGTTTTTATTAAGAATCTACAATCTAAAATCAACTCTCATCAAGAATTTCTTGATTCTCTCTCTCTTTCTAAACCAACCCTTCCCTCAAACACAATTCCTCATACATTAGCACTAGACACACCTAGCCAAATTCGGAGTTGCCTTCGCCCTAGACGTGAAAGGTTATAATTTCTGAGGGTTTGGTCCCTAATCTCTATTTCAATTATTTAATTTGATTGTTTGATTTTATATTTTCCTTGAAGTTACTAACGCGTGTATTTTGTTATTAGAAAGAGGTACGAGGCATCAAAGTATGTAATCTTATTGCTCTATTCTTGTACAAAGCATGTTTAAATTTGTTTAATTCCTAGTATCATGTTTAGGGAAAAGGTTATAATATCAAATATGCTTATTATGATTCCTGCGATGCTTCCTATTCTCTTTTCTAATATCATGTTAGTATCATGTTAGGGATAAAGTTTTGATTTTTATTGTTTAGTGACATGCTAGGGTTTGTTATTAATGTTGTTAGTATCATGCCTAGGATCTTACTATTATAGCTTTATTATTAACATGATTGTAATTGTTATGATTATTATTTTTATTCATGTTGCTTGATGCTTATTTATTGTTATTGCTTGATCACGCCTTTTATGCATGTTTAAAGGGAATTTGTACTTGTAATCACGGTTAATAAGATAATTAATAATCTTGTTTAGGCTAATATGGTTATAATTCAAGTGATCGCCAATAATAGTTTTATTTGTGCATTAATATTCAACCAACATAGATAAACAGGTTTAGGGTTAACCTATTGATTGCATGTTAATCAGAAAGCGCAGATTGCATGTTAGTCAGAAAGCGCACATGAATACGAGAAGGTAAAGGCCTATTTAGGGCAGGTTCAATCTCTTTTAGGTTGGATTTGTACCTTCATCCCCGAACCCTATTTGGTTCAAGACCTTTTGGAGTTGACGATCTCATGGATCGTTAAGGGGTGTAATCTTCACCTTGTGAACGGTTTACAAGTTCCTAAAACTTGTTGGCGACTCTTTTGCTCTAGCTTCCTTCCTTTTGGAAGCCACCATGCTTAAGTGTATGATCACAGTGGGGTTCAAGCTTGGGGTTAATGGCTTGAAATATTCCCTACAACAATAAATATTATTTACACAATTATTTTTAATTTCTTAAAACTAACAAAATAACTTCCTAAAATACACTAATAAGGTCCGAAAATTTGAGCTATGGAAGCTCAATATTTTTGGCCCTCTTGGGTGATTTTTGGGGGAATTATTTTGGTAATTTGTATTTTTAATTATCTTCCTCAAAATTAATATTTTCCTTAATTTTATTTTTCCATATCCTAAATATTTTACCATCTTATTATTTTCCTACCTTATATCTCCCTTTATTATTCCCCAAGTAATCTCCTTTACCATATTATTTTTCATGACAACACATTTTCCTTATTTTTATTAAATTATTCTCAATCACCTTAATATCAAAACTTTTCATATTTCTTTATTCACTTCTCCAAGTAATTCCTTAATTCTTCTTGCCATAATTCTTCCTACATTTTCCTACCATAATTCATGCATGAGCTAGCTTATAAATACCCTTTAATTCATGAGCAAACACTCACTCTAATTCTCTTTTCTCTTTTCTCTTCTTTTTCTTCTCCTTTTCCGCCAACTACCACCACCGAACACCACTGGCGCCACCTGCCGCCGACCACCGCCGCCACCAGCCACGGTAGCCACCAACTGCTGCCACCTCTCTCCTTCTTCTTCTTTAGTTTTCTATCTTTTCTTCTTCTCTTCTCTTATTTAATTAATTATTATAATTATGGGGGATTTATAAAAATTATTTTGAGTACTTTTAATTAAATAAAATCATATTTTTAATTATGTTTATGAGAAAATAGTTTATAAGGTTCATGTACATATAGTTGGGGGGTTTTTAATTTAATTGTTGTGATTATTTGTTAATCTTATATTAATTAAGGTTAGATTTTATTTGTAGGGTGTATTTGACAAGTGTTTTGGGTGTTTTTGTCCCTCGGGAGAGTTACAACTCGAAGACTGGTCCAACGGTGCCTGTACTCGCAAAAGCAACGGAGACTCCGGTTGGTTGGAGCTCCGCCTCCGACGATCAAGTTAGAACATGTATGGAGTTGGTAAAAAGGTGCGGAATAAAGTACAGTGGGATCTTCTCGGATTCTGAGATTAGGTGTTTTCTCTAATGTAAGAGAATGTAGGGTTGTTGTAATAAATGTCTCTGCCCCAATAATGGGGGAAATCTCCCTATTTATAGGGTCATTGGGAAAAGTGCCCCTTATTAGGTCATTCTGACCTAATTTGGTGGGTTGCGCCGTAATACGGCTTTCTTGGGGTTCGGGCCAAAAAAGACAGCCTTTTCTCCCGATTGTTTGGAGTGACACACATCGTTAGATGAGAGATCCATTTGGGCCTCCCAAGAGCTGACACGTGTCAGCTTATGATTGGGCCACGTGTCTTGGGTAATTTTACCTAAAACATTTTCCCCTCAAAGATGAGACGTGGCTTGCCACGGGGCATCTGTGACGTTTGTCACACATGCATTGGGTGATCAGTTTTACTGTTCACCCATCTGGGTAATTTACAGGGTTGCCCATGGATTCACCCTATAAATATTATCATTGCCCCTCATTTTTCGCATTTTCACGAAAAAAACACTTGAGAGAATCTGAGAGAATCTTTGACTTTTCTTTAAAGGAAGTTTCCCCCTGCCGCTTGTTTTCATCCGTCTGATACAGCAGGTTCAAGCAATTTCCAACAGTACTTTAACGAGGTAACCGCCTGCTTTTATAAATGGTATCACAAACACACACGGCACGGCCTAGGATAGCTGTCAGTCGGTCACTTGGGACGGCTGAATCTAGGACTAGGGGTGCCGCCTGCCCCAATCTGCACTCGTCCTCGAATCCGACTATGTCTGTGTCTGTGCAGGACACTATGGCCAGAATTAAGAGGACAGCTCAAGCGTCCAGTGATGAAGAGGACGAGAGTCCCATTAGAGTGCCTAGGAATGAAATCTCCTATCATCCGTCTGGCATCCCAACTACGCCGGATGACTCCATTTTGGATGAGTCCGAAAATGAATCTAGTGAAGAGTCATCCGGCTTCGAACAGGATTTGTCTCAGTCGGATGCTATCTCAGGAGGCTCTAAAAGTGAAGAGAGGCCGCCTGAGGCTGCTGAAGAGGAAGATGAAGATGAAGAGGAGGCCGCCTCTGTTGAGAGAGGCCAGGAGGCGACTTCATCTTCTCTTCAACAGAAGTACACCCCGTACTTCACTCACATATCCGCTGCAACGCAAAGGCTCATGCGGAAAAAAATAGAAGAAACCCGAGACACCTATGTGATGGGGGCCGGCTATAGAATAAACGTCCCAACCCTTAATGACACAGTCGTCTGGCCGCTTGACCAAACTATGGGGATTCTTGCTTTGGATGCTATACGGCCACCATATAGGCGGGCCTTCGGTTCCCACTGGATCCGGCCATTGAAAAGATCCTTGACGGGTACCACCTGGGGGTATGGCAATTAGCACCCAAATCTTGGGTCAATATTTTAGGATTTGTATCCGCATGTAGGATGCAAGGGGTTGAGCCTAGCTTTGAGGCATTCGCCCATATGCATTATCTTAGCAAAACTCCCAAGTCATCCGGGCCCGAATGGTTCACTTTATCTTGTAACAAAGGTTATATGATGACTCTAGGGAAAGAAAATAAGTGGAAGGATTGGAGGAACAAGTTCTACATCATCTCTTCCCTAGACCCCATCCAGAATAAAAAAATTCAACTCTTGGAACCAGAACCCTTACTTTTGGGTCCGAAAGCAATTCTCCCGCCTGTGTCTGATGAAGGCTGGGATCAGATTTTGACGCCTAGGCTGTTTAAAGTTGAAATAAAAACTGTGCAAGGGGGATCTGAGAAGGAGATCATCCCAAACAGCTACATCCTTCGTTTTGAATGGCTGACAAATCCCTGCTTCTTGGTTGCCTGTGGCCTTAGCACAGAAAAAGGAAGAGGTGGGGAGCCGGATGAGTGTTTGTAGAGCATTTATAAATTTTTACCTTGTTGTCTTACTAACCACCCAGTCGACCTTTTCGCAGAAGAGGCAATGTCTCGGCTGGATCCCAGCAAGAAGCCAGGCAACTCCGCCTCTGCATACCACTAGATAGTTCGGCAAAAGAGCCAAATTTTCAAGAAAGATCAACTGGAGCATGTAAGCCCTCTTGCATCCGTCTCTTTTCTTTTGGACTTGGATTTTATGCTTTTTTCTAAGTGTTGTGTTTTTTCAAGAAGGATCTGTGAAGCCGCCTGTAATGCCGGCTCTAGAGCAAAGGCCCCCAAAACGGCCCGCTTCCGGGGAGGCGCCAACTCCTACAAAGCAGCGGAGGACGATTACTCACAAACCTTAGAAAAAAGGCGGCAAGTCGCCGGTTGCTATGGCTGCCCTCAAGCAGGCGGAGGAGTCCAAGTCTTCAAAGGACAAGCCTTCGACTGGTACCACCGGCTCTCCAGGCAGTCTTTCCAGCAGGCGGAAGGACAAACATGCTTAGGATCTGGTCGTTATTCCAGGTACCTCCGCCTTTAACCCTTTGCCTTACCCTTGCAGGGTTAAGACTTATAGCTAGTCGCCAACAAGTTCTGAATCCAGCCGGTCTATTGGCCGAATCTATGCCAGCCTCTCACCAAATGTTGAATGTGAATATGCTCCTCAGACGCCGGATGTGCGGCGAATTGCTAGGGACATGCTCAACGCCGTCTCTGCTGAGCAGCATGACTCCATTAAAGGAGTCGGCTCCCTCAACTTTGATGCCATTCTGGAAAACCTGGAGGAGGTAACTTTTCTTTTTAAGTTAGATTAATTTTCAATTCTTGATTTGGCCAACTGTATATTAATCGTCTCTTCTACTGGCCGGATGTAGGCCATGCTGAGGGTGAATGGTCTTAAAAAGCCATTCAACGACAAGCAAAAAGAGGTAAGGGCTGCCAACCTAAGGGCTGCTTCCAATCTTGACAGAGCCATGTATGATGTAAATAAGACTGAGTTTTTGACTCAAGATATCCTATACTCACAAGCGGCTGCAAATTTGCAAGTCAAAAAAGATTTGGAGGCGGCCCTAAAGAAGGTGACGAGCTGAGGGCGGCCAAGTCTGAGTTGGAGAAGCTTCAGGATGTTGGCAGGAAGACGGATAGTCTCAAGCGCCAAAACGAGAGACTGCAAAACAGGCTTGCTGTAACACCCCAATAATTCTCTCTTAAGAACCTGTGAAAAACCTGTAAATAATCTGAACAAATCCAAGAGAATTACTAGAGTGCTACCGCCACGTGTTCAAACGTTAAGGCTATTACAGAAGTTAGCAGCGGAAAACCAAAACAGTTTAAATAAACCTCAAAGCAAAGTATTACAAGATGGAACCTTTAGGGCCCTTATTCAAAACCCAAAAGCATAAGTAAGTAATTAAAATTCAGTGTTAAAACAAACTTAAACCAAAAGAAATGGTGTCAAGTGAAATCGAGTTAAATAAAATCAAACTTGCAAGAAACGCGAAAATAAGCAACCAACTCTCTACTCAAGATCCCACAACCCTGATGAATGCTGCATGTGAGAGAACCTATGGTTATTCTGCTCCCCAATATTACAAGTGTAAAAATTGGATCGTCACAGGGTCATTTGAAGGCGAAGGCCATGACCAAGAAGGACACACACACACAAAAGCACGCAATCAGCAAAGCTGAGTACATACAAGCTGCAAAGTAAAATAAGGAAATACTTAACATGCTACTAATAATCAATCATACGCATAATTATATCACAAACTCAACACACGACTCGATTATTTAATTTATTAAGACTCCACTAGCTAATAGTAGCTAACTCATTTCAATTTATTCATTGGATTTAGCAATAGACAAGGTTGTCCAACCCATGTCCCATTTGGAACATCAATAAAGAAAAACCCCATGCCTCCTTTCGGAAACATCAATAAATATCCAACGACCACGGGCGCGACTCCGTGACCGTAGTTAGTATGAGATCTCACCTAACTCCTAGTTTTATAAAAAAGGTATTTGAAATAAGAGACTCGTAGATCAGACGGCCTCGAGAAAAGTACACGGCTAATACCCCATGTACCCCAACCCCTGATTGTCATTACTCCAGAAGTGCACCAATCCAGAGTTTTATTGCTCATCCATCTTGCACTTTACGTGATTTACAGGTTTAGACTTGGTGATGACTCACATGCATAACAATTCAATCAATCCAATATCAATTCAATCAAGTAAAACAACTTTTCAATTTCAATTCTTGATTTATTAGTGGCAAGCAACATTTATTATTCATTCCTTTACTACCTCGGTGTATAAACACCTTGAGTGCATAAGGCACCCCAAACTCTTAACCTTGTCTTATAAGACATGAACCATTCCTTTACTCATCCTATTTCATTAAATCATGAATGAGTAATAATTGAATCACTTCACTAATCACATACCTTTGCCTCTAAGCATACCTTGCATAATTAGTACATAACCAATAATTGCAATAATAAATAATGCACATCAAATGAAATTCACAATGTATAACCATACAATTTAACCCAGTCATCCCTAGACATGGTACTAAGTTCTCGATCCATCCTTAAACATGCATCTAAAAGCAAGGTTTTGTAACTTGTACGTACCTTGAGTAAACAATTCGATTGGCCACTTTAAAGACTAGAAATCGCCTTCTACAAAGTCCTCTCCTAAACCAATTAATAAGGAATAAATCAATACCAAAGCAATTAAAATTACAGCAATACCAAAGTATTTAAAAACCTCTCAAACCATTAAGATAAAGTCCTTAAATTAATCCAATTAGCCAAAACTAATAGTACAACATCCCAACTACAAGTTTAGGTGTTAAAATCATGAAAATATAGTGTTTAATAATAAATTACAGCAACTTTAAAGTGGTAAAATAAATCTGAAAATTTGGTTTAAGCATATAAAATAATCCCATAAGCATAATTATTTGAAATAGTCATTATATAGCAAATTAGTGTGTTAAAAACCCAAGAATATATCAATTCGATGCAATTAGAGGCTTCAAAATAAAAAACATAAAATCTGAAAATTATTTTTAAGGTTAGAATATAAAGTTCAAAGCTTTTTCAATCACAAAATACCCACAATAAATATTTTATAGGTTTAGAAGCATAAAAACATGAAATTAACACTACTTGTTCATAAAAAATTGAAACTTTAATAAATCTGAAAATTTATATACAACCAAAATAATCATACTTTGACATACTTTGAACATAGAATAATTAAGTAACTTGTTTAGTACGTTAATAAGCCTTTAAACATGAAAAATCAACACTTTAATACCCTAAATTCATACATAACCAAATCTGAAAATTAATATAATAATTTAAACATACAAAACCCATAAATTTATAATCTTTTATAATCTAAACATAGTATCAAACCATAATAATAAGAATTCATAAACAAAATTTAATAAAGATCAAAACTTTAATTAAATAAAACAAAAATAAGAGAAGGAGAAATAAGGGAAAGGAGAAGGGAGGAAGGCAACTGTTGGCTGGGCTGCTGGTGGTCGGCAGCAGGCAGGCGGTGGCGGCAGTGGCGGCAGGCCGGTGGTGCTGCTGGCGGCAGCACTGTAGCAGCAGGTAAGTTTTTTTTTTTTTTTTTTTTTTTTACTTCTTCTCTTCGTGAAAAGCAGTAGGAAGTAGGAGAGTGTGTTTTTTTTTTTTTACGTGAGTTTTGAGGGAGGAGAGGTATAAGGGTTTTTATTTGGGCTTTTTAATCTCCTAATTAAATTAGGATTGGTATTCCTAAATAGGCTAGGATTATTAATAATAAATATAAAAAAAAAAACACTACTTTATTTTAAAAACTTCCATAAAATAATTTATTTAATAAAATTACCATAAATATAATTATAAGAGTAACATATGATTAAATTATAATTAAATTAAAATTTGGGGAATTACAATCTACCCCTCTTAAAAGAAGTTTCGCCCTCGAAACTTAACCCAAAAACCATAATTTTTCAAGACAGCTCAAACTTTTGTGTTTTGTATTGCTGTAAATTGCTTGCTTCTTAACAAACATACTTAACAAATCGGACTTTGTACTCAATGAACTCATATTTGGCTTAAGTGTACATACTTTTATTGTATGTAAACGCAATAATAATGCATAATGATAACCAAAAACATGCAAAAACGTGCAAAATCAAGCAATAAATGGTATAATTAAGGTAAAAGCGCAAAATTACATCGCATTCTTCCCCCCTCAAAAGAAAAGAGTTACGCCCTCGTAACTCACCTCGTCAAATAACTCGGGATACTTGTTTTTCATTTCTTCCTCGGCCTCCCAAGTGGCTTCTTCATATTCCTGATTAGACCAAAGGACCTTCACTATCTTCACATCTTTGTTTCTAGTACTGCGCACCTTGTGATCTAGTATCTTTACTGGTCTTTCTTCATAAGTTAGAGACTCATCTAATTGAATAGTCTCTGGTTGCAAAACATGAGTTTCACTAGGCACATACTTCTTTAGCTGGGAAATGTGGAACACATCATGCATTTTCTCAAACTCCATTGGCAAAGCCAATCTGTAAGCCACCTTTCCCACACGTTGGAGGATTTCATATGGCCCTACGTACTTAGCACTAAGTTTCCCTTTCTTGCCAAATCGCATCACACCTTTTGTTGGAGAAACTTTCAGAAAGACCTTGTCCCCAACATTAAACTCATCATCTCTTCTCTTTAAGTCAGCATAACTTTTCTGTCTATCTTGTGCTGCCTTGATACGCGACTGGATTAGTCTCACCTTGCCCACCATATCCTCAATGAAATCTGTACCCAAAGTAACCCGTTCACTGTAGTCATTCCAGCAAACTGGACTTCTGCACTTCCTTCCATATAGTGCTTCAAAAGGTGCCATCTTGATGCTTGCATGGTAACTGTTATTGTAGGAGAATTCTATCAAAGGTAGGTGATCCTCCCAATTTCCTTGGAAATCTAAAGCACAAGCTCGTAACATATCCTCCATAGTTTGGTTTGTTCTCTCAGTCTGACCATCTGTTGCAGGGTGAAAAGCAGTACTCATCTTCAATGTTGTCCCAAGGTTCTCCTGCACTTTTTGCCAAAACTTTGATAGAAACCTCGAATCTCTATCTGACACTATGTCCTTAGGAACTCCATGCAAGCGAACTACATTCTTCACATAGACACTTGCTAGCTGCTTCTTTTTCCAGGTCTCTTTGATAGGAATGAACATCGCTGACTTAGTAAGTCTGTCCACAATCACCCAAATCGTGTCATTCCCAGAACGAGTCTTGGGTAGGCCTGTCACAAAGTCCATGGATATAGAATCCCACTTCCATTCCGGTATCTCCAAGGGTTGTACTTTTCCCATGGGTCTCTTGTGATCTATCTTCACCTTCTGGCACGTCAGACACTTGGATACAAACTCAGCTACCTCTCTCTTCATATTCGGCCACCAATAGAACTCTTTCAAGTCCTTATACAACTTATCTCCCCCGGGGTGAACTGAATAAGGTGTATTATGGCACTCCTCCATGATTTTCCTTTTAATCTCCTCGCACTTCTGTGGTATACACCATCTCTCTTTATATCTCAGACTCCCATCCTCATGAATCTTGAATTCAGTCTCCGCACCACTAGTCACCCGATCCCTAATCTTCTGAAACGACTCATCCTCCAGTTGCTTTTCCCTAATCTCCTCAAATATGGTAGGTTGGATGGTTAAAGCACTCAGTAATCCCTCTAACTCTCCTTGATTGATAACCTCAAGGTTCAGTCTCCTCATATCTTCACACAACTCATTAGCCACAATTAAAGCATTGACATTATGACTCGACTTTCTGCTAAGGGCATCAGCAACTACATTTGCCTTTCCCTCATGATACTGAATGTGGACATGGTAGTCTGTGAGGTACTCTAGCCATCTACGTTGCCGCATATTCAAGTGATCTTGGGTGAAGATGTACTTTAGGCTCTTATGGTCTGTGAAGATCTTGCAAGAAACACCATAAAGGTAGTGCCTCCAAATCTTCAAGGCAAACACAACAGCTGCAAGCTCCAAGTCATGGGTAGGGTAATTGACCTCATGTTTCTTCAGTTGTCTCGATGCATATGCGATCACCTTTCCATTCTGCTGTAATACACATCCCAAACCATGCTTTGAAGCATCACTATACACTTCGAATCCTTCTCTCCCATCAGGTAATACTAGCACTGGTGCAGTAGTCAATCGCTCTTTGAGGGTTTGAAAAGCTGACTCACAACTCTCATTCCACTCAAACTTACTCTGCTTCTTCATAAGGGTAGTCATGGGTCTAGCTATCTTCGAAAAATCCTTAACAAACCTTCTATAATACCCAGCTAATCCCAAGAAACTACGAACATCAGTCACATTCTTAGGTGTTGGCCACTCACTTACTGCCTTAATCTTCGCAGGGTCCACAGATACACCCTCTTTCGAAATGTAATGCCCCAAAAATGCAACTTTCTCCAACCAAAAATCACACTTAGAAAACTTAGCATACAACTTGTTCTTTCTAAGGGTTTCAAGGGTAGTTCTCAAGTGCTCAGCATGTTCTTCCTCATTCTTCGAATACACCAAAATGTCATCAATGAATACAACCACAAACTTATCCAAATACTCATGAAACACTCGGTTCATCAAGTCCATGAATATGGCTGGTGCATTGGTTAACCCAAAAGGCATGACAGTAAACTCATAATGCCCATATCGAGTTCTAAAGGCTGTTTTGGGAATGTCTTTATCTGCAACCTTCAACTGATGATACCCCGACCTCAAATCAATCTTCGAAAACACACTTGCCCCCTTTAGCTGGTCAAACAAGTCATCTATCCTAGGTAAAGGGTACTTATTCTTCACAGTCACATTATTCAGCTCTCTGTAATCAATACATAGCCTCAAGCTTCCATCCTTCTTTTTCACAAATAACACAGGTGCTCCCCAAGGTGATGCACTAGGCCTAATGAACCCCTTGTCTAACAACTCCTGTAATTGAGCCTTTAGCTCACTCATCTCAGCTGGTGCCATCCTATAAGGTGCTTTTGAGATAGGTGCAACTCCTGGGACTAAATCAATGGTAAACTCAAGTTCCCTCTTAGGTGGCATTCCTGAAATCTCTTCTGGAAAAACATCTAAAAACTCATTCACAATGGGTACATCCTCCACCCGCCTACTCTCACTCATACTCAAATCTTGGACACAGCAAAAGTACAATGGACATCCCTTACTCACTAGCTTCTTGACCTTCAAAGCAGAAATTATCCCAAAACCCTTAGGCTTCCCTAAACGTCTATATGACACCGTCTTACCCAAAGGATCTCTCAACTGCACCCTCTGCATCTCACAGTCTATCTTGGCCTTGTATGAACTCAGCCAATCCATCCCCAAAATTACATCCAAATCCCCTAGATTAAACTCAATAAGATTCGAAGGAAAGATAGCTTCTCCTATTTTCAAAGGCAAGCCTTTGAATATTCTATTACAATGGACAAGTTTTCCAGTAGGCAGACTAACCGACACATCAACATGACTGGACTCAGTTAAGTTTAATTTGCGCACAACAGAAGTAGAAATGAAAGAGTAAGCTGCTCCAGAGTCAAACAAAGTGTTGACAGAGGCAGAATGAATAGAAAAAGTACCAGTAACTACATCTGAGGACCTCTCAGCTTCTCCCTTGCTCATCACAGTCAAGCGTCCGAGAGTGTTGTTTCTTGCCTGGTAACCATTGTTGTTGTTGCCTGAGTTGTTGCTGCCGTTGCCAGATCTGTTGTTGTTGTTGCTACCATTGCCGAACTTCCCATTCTGACCATTTCCAAACTTCCCATTCTGACCATTTCCCCTGTTCCCCTGGTTGTTGAAGTTGTTAGGCCTCTGTTGAGTGTTCCCACCATTCCCACCATTTCCCTGTTGTTTCTGTTTGGTGTAACACTCATATTCCCTGTGCCCCTTCTTGTTACAGAACCGACAAGTCACTAAGTTCCCATCACAATCTCTCCCAGGGTGGTTTCTCCTACACCTCTTACAATGGTAGGTTCTCTCTCCATTATTAACAGTAGAAGAGTTGCTAGCAGTTTGGTCACCTCTATCAAATGAGTTCCCATTCCTAGGCCTCTTATAGCTACTTTGGTGCTCTGGTTTCCCAAAGTCCTTCCTCTTCTCCCCGGCCTTGGCAGTCTCTCCCACACTATTAGAATTTAGGTGGTACATGTGGGCAGCTCTTTCATATACCTTGTCTAGGGTTTTAAATACCTTCCCCGCTAGGTCTTTTTGCAGTTGGTTAGTTAACCCTTGCTCAAACCTCTGAGCCTTCAACTCCTCAGTGGGTACTACTTCAGGGGCAAACCTAGCAAGTGCCATAAACTTGTTATAATACTCAGAGATTGTCATCTGCCCCATTTCCAGGTTTATGAACTCTTGGGCTTTTTGTTTCTTTAGGAAAGGAGGGTAGAATTTGTCTCTCAAAGCGGTTTTGAATACCTCCCACCCAAAGTTAGGTTTGGCTTTTACTAGCTCACAGTTATCTCTCCACCAAATGTCAGCTTCATCCTTAAGATACATGGCTGCTTGATCCACCTTCAAATTATCAGGGCAGTTCAGTGCCACAAACAATTTGTCAAACTCACGTATCCAGTTCTCTAAGAAGGTGGGGTCAGCACCTCCCTTGAACACTGGGGGTCTCACTTGTGCTAGCTTCTTGAACATTTCTGCCTGGGGGTCAAGTTGATCCCCTCGGTTTTGGTTCAGATTCTCTGCCAACATTCGGATGGCTTCAGCAAGGGCGGCGTTATTGGCCATTGTAGTTTTACGCCTGAAAATATAGGGACATCATACTCTAGTTCAAATACTATACGCATATACTCACAGAATCATCATAATAAATATCACATATATTGGTTCAAAAGGGCACCTTGCTTTGCACCCCTTTGTCCCAAGTAGAATCATACAAATATAAACACAATTCACACCCAAATTCAAGTAAAGTTAAGAAAAATAATCCCCATACCACGTCACTCTTACTAGCTTAATAATAACCAAAGGAAATATCTTAAAATCTTTATTTCACCAACTTTAACTTTCTTTGGCTCACAAATATTAGTAAAATGAAACTTCTAATATAATAATGACTTTATTATAACTTAAATAAAAGTATGAATCCCAAAGAACAATAACTCTATAGCTTTAGCTACTTATTTAAATTAATCATCTAAAGCATACTATAATAAAGTTCTAATAACTATTATTAATGGCAAGTTGCCTTATTCATGCTAACTATACTCTAAAAAAAATATCTCAAGGTATCACATTGTTGTTCCTATCCTTCTTTTCATCATAGTTATTGACATCAAAGTCGGGATCCTTTTCATCATCTGAATCTTCAATAGTTATGTACTTGTGAAGCGGATTAGGATTTCTAGTAGCTCTTTTTCCCGCATTTGGATCTTCCAGTGGTGGTTGTAGCCATTCAAGGTCATCCTCATCTGGAAAGTCAATAAGGGTATAGTCCTTGAACATTCTGTTATAAGTGTTAATCTTATGCTTCTTATTCTTCGCAGTTTTAAACTCATGTATATATTGGTAGTCTTCCTCATCAGGATTATCTGGCGTCATAATCCTTTCGTACCTCTCTAAGGTATCTTCACTTCGCGCATCATTCTCATCCTCAGACATAACAATAGGGTTGTTCCTAGTAGCATTATTCGTGCTTCCAGACGTGCTTACTGAATCACTCATCTCCTTTCTACGTCATCCCAACGCAACGAACATACAAAAGCATAACACAAGCACATCACAAAACACATCAATTAAGACATTAATTACTAAATGTTAGATAAATAAGAAAAATGACACTCCAAATGACAATAAAATGTAAAGATATGTATGGAATATGCATGCATTCCCTTCTTAAGTCTACCCAAAGCTCACCAAGTAGACAAAATAAACTTCAAAATCATTTTAGATAAAACATTCCAAACATGCCAAGTTTCGAAAAATCACTTTAGCCTTTGAACTTAAATCCTCAATGTTAATTAGTTAGGCGCCTAAGACATGTTAAGCTAATTGGTTTTAGTGGTAATTAAATCTAAACCTAAGCTCCCAGATACCACTTTGTAACACCCCAATAATTCTCTCTTAAGAACCTGTGAAAAACCTGTAAATAATCTGAACAAATCCAAGAGAATTACTGGAGTGCTACCGCCACGTGTTCAAACGTTAAGGCTATTACAGAAGTTAGCAGCGGAAAACCAAAACAGTTTAAATAAACCTCAAAGCAAAGTATTACAAGATGGAACCTTTAGGGCCCTTATTCAAAACCCAAAAGCATAAGTAAGTAATTAAAATTCAGTGTTAAAACAAACTTAAACCAAAAGAAATGGTGTCAAGTGAAATCGAGTTAAATAAAATCAAACTTGCAAGAAACGCGAAAATAAGCAACCAACTCTCTACTCAAGATCCCACAACCCTGATGAATGCTGCATGTGAGAGAACCTGTGGTTATTCTGCTCCCCAATATTACAAGTGTAAAAATTGGATCGTCACAGGGTCATTTGAAGGCGAAGGCCATGACCAAGAAGGACACACACACACAAAAGCACGCAATCAGCAAAGCTGAGTACATACAAGCTGCAAAGTAAAATAAGGAAATACTTAACATGCTACTAATAATCAATCATACGCATAATTATATCACAAACTCAACACACGACTCGATTATTTAATTTATTAAGACTCCACTAGCTAATAGTAGCTAACTCATTTCAATTTATTCATTGGATTTAGCAATAGACAAGGTTGTCCAACCCATGTCCCATTTGGAACATCAATAAAGAAAAACCCCATGCCTCCTTTCGGAAACATCAATAAATATCCAACGACCACGGGCGCGACTCCGTGACCGTAGTTAGTATGAGATCTCACCTAACTCCTAGTTTTATAAAAAAGGTATTTGAAATAAGAGACTCGTAGATCAGACGGCCTCGAGAAAAGTACACGGCTAATACCCCATGTACCCCAACCCCTGATTGTCATTACTCCAGAAGTGCACCAATCCAGAGTTTTATTGCTCATCCATCTTGCACTTTACGTGATTTACAGGTTTAGACTTGGTGATGACTCACATGCATAACAATTCAATCAATCCAATATCAATTCAATCAAGTAAAACAACTTTTCAATTTCAATTCTTGATTTATTAGTGGCAAGCAACATTTATTATTCATTCCTTTACTACCTCGGTGTATAAACACCTTGAGTGCATAAGGCACCCCAAACTCTTAACCTTGTCTTATAAGACATGAACCATTCCTTTACTCATCCTATTTCATTAAATCATGAATGAGTAATAATTGAATCACTTCACTAATCACATACCTTTGCCTCTAAGCATACCTTGCATAATTAGTACATAACCAATAATTGCAATAATAAATAATGCACATCAAATGAAATTCACAATGTATAACCATACAATTTAACCCAGTCATCCCTAGACATGGTACTAAGTTCTCGATCCATCCTTAAACATGCATCTAAAAGCAAGGTTTTGTAACTTGTACGTACCTTGAGTAAACAATTCGATTGGCCACTTTAAAGACTAGAAATCGCCTTCTACAAAGTCCTCTCCTAAACCAATTAATAAGGAATAAATCAATACCAAAGCAATTAAAATTACAGCAATACCAAAGTATTTAAAAACCTCTCAAACCATTAAGATAAAGTCCTTAAATTAATCCAATTAGCCAAAACTAATAGTACAACATCCCAACTACAAGTTTAGGTGTTAAAATCATGAAAATATAGTGTTTAATAATAAATTACAGCAACTTTAAAGTGGTAAAATAAATCTGAAAATTTGGTTTAAGCATATAAAATAATCCCATAAGCATAATTATTTGAAATAGTCATTATATAGCAAATTAGTGTGTTAAAAACCCAAGAATATATCAATTCGATGCAATTAGAGGCTTCAAAATAAAAAACATAAAATCTGAAAATTATTTTTAAGGTTAGAATATAAAGTTCAAAGCTTTTTCAATCACAAAATACCCACAATAAATATTTTATAGGTTTAGAAGCATAAAAACATGAAATTAACACTACTTGTTCATAAAAAATTGAAACTTTAATAAATCTGAAAATTTATATACAACCAAAATAATCATACTTTGACATACTTTGAACATAGAATAATTAAGTAACTTGTTTAGTACGTTAATAAGCCTTTAAACATGAAAAATCAACACTTTAATACCCTAAATTCATACATAACCAAATCTGAAAATTAATATAATAATTTAAACATACAAAACCCATAAATTTATAATCTTTTATAATCTAAACATAGTATCAAACCATAATAATAAGAATTCATAAACAAAATTTAATAAAGATCAAAACTTTAATTAAATAAAACAAAAATAAGAGAAGGAGAAATAAGGGAAAGGAGAAGGGAGGAAGGCAACTGTTGGCTGGGCTGCTGGTGGTCGGCAGCAGGCAGGCGGTGGCGGCAGTGGCGGCAGGCCGGTGGTGCTGCTGGCGGCAGCACTGTAGCAGCAGGTAAGTTTTTTTTTTTTTTTTACTTCTTCTCTTCGTGAAAAGCAGTAGGAAGTAGGAGAGTGTGTTTTTTTTTTTTTTACGTGAGTTTTGAGGGAGGAGAGGTATAAGGGTTTTTATTTGGGCTTTTTAGTCTCCTAATTAAATTAGGATTGGTATTCCTAAATAGGCTAGGATTATTAATAATAAATATAAAAAAAAAACACTACTTTATTTTAAAAACTTCCATAAAATAATTTATTTAATAAAATTACCATAAATATAATTATAAGAGTAACATATGATTAAATTATAATTAAATTAAAATTTGGGGAATTACACTTGCCAACCAGGAGAAGCAGCTCACATCCAAGTGGACCCCTAGGGTTGAGGAAGAAAAGAGGCTGCTCATTGAGGAGAATGAGGCCGACTGCATCACTCGCATGAAGATGGCGTGGAAGTCTCTGTTCCCCAATGACGATTACTCCGTCTGGGAGTATCGTTACGAGCAAGCTACTGATGAGCTGGATGCACAGGCGGATCAGGGGGCGGATGGCGAAGCGGATGAGGATGAGGCCAAAGAGCATGATGAACAACATCCGACCAATAAGGAGATGGCGGATGACAATGAAGCTGAGTCCTCTCCAGAAGCTGATTAATTTTGAGATCTTTCTACGGCCGGGTGGCCATTTCAAATACATTTCTGGCCTGCGTGCCGAGTAACTTTATTTTTACCGACTGGGAAGTCGGGTGTATTCAACAATTTTCTTTTCCCCCAGATGTATGCCAGGTAACAATATTTGATTTTACTGGCTAAGGGGTCGGTTTTCTTTTATGAATCAGCCGACCATCTGGTCGGCCTTTGCTTTAGAGTTGATTTTTTATATGTTTGCATGAATAACTGCAACTCATTAGATGCAGGCGGCGTACCCCATGCTATTTCGTACTGGATGTTATTGCGCCTGGGCGGCTGTATGCTTGGGTTCTAAAGTGGGTTGATTGACTTGGAAATTTTTGATACTTGAAAGAGTATTACGAATTTCTAAGTCAATCAATCACTATGGTGATTGCCCCAAACCAAGCGTACAACCGGCCATTGACCATCTGGCTTTTTCTAAGTGGCCGAATGTATTGTATCTTAGAGCCTTAGCCCATAACTTCCCACCATTACACTCAGTAAGAGTAGGCGGACTGAAATATGTTATCTGCTTTTACCCGCCTGTTTTGCTAGGTTGCAACAAACAGTCGGGTTTATAGCGCTAGCGATGAAGCAGGCGGTCATATAGGGGTCGCCTCTCATAAATTACTAACCACACGGCTATGAGTGAGCCAATTAGGCTACTCGCTTTTGGCCGTCTGTGTATATTAGAAACAACAAAATATTCTCAAGTTGAAGTCGAATGGTTTTTAAACATTCAGACCATAATTATTATCCAATTATACACCTATCCGTCCTTTCCATAGGGAATATTCTGTACGGGTTAATAATTTCAAGCCATAATTTAAGCAAGGGCATTATGCAATGTGCTGGTTGTGTCATTTGACACAGCCTCACTCAAAGTCTGTTTGTGTTCCCTTTAAATTACTTATGTCAGATGGCTTTGAATTGACCAATTTGATCATTCAATCTTTGCCGTCTGAATGTGGTTGTAGAGCACTTTGTCACCCAGAAGGGAGTTACTCTCCGCGACGATTCCACCCGGATGGGCGTCGTCGGACGCCTTACTCATGTTGGAGAAGACGAATTATAAAATTCAATTTCATCCGGCCTAAGGCCTCATGTCTGTTAGACAGTTGTTTAGCTACTGACTTTTTTACTCAATTGTTTAGCAATGTCCGTCTGTACCTTGTACAGGCGGTGCTTAGAAAGTCACGCATGTATAAACAATAAGTGAAAACGAAAAACTTTTTCATTGACAAGTTTTTATATTTACAAAAAATTTACAAATCTCAGAAGTTGTACTTTTTCAAGTTGTCTACATTCCAAGTTCTGGGCAGCCGTCTGTCGTCTGGAGCTTCCAGGCGGTAGGTGCCATTTCTTACTTCTTCAAAGATCCGGTAGGGGCCTTCCCAATTAGGAGTTAGCTTTCCCTGCTCATTGGCTCTACCGATTGCCTCCATTTTTTGTAACACAAAGTCCCTAACTTTCAAGGGCCGTTTGTGTACTCGTTGGTATAGGCACGGGTCATTCTCAGACGGTAAATTTCATGGCGCAAGACGGCATTTCCCCTGCGTTCTGGGAGCGAGTCCAATGCTAGCTGCATGGCCTCCCAGTTTGCCTCTTCATCATATAGCATGACTCGTAGAGTCGGCTCATAGTGTTCGATGGGCAAGACGGGTTCAAAACCGTATACCATGAGAAATGGGGTTTCACCATTCGCCCCTTTTTCAGTTGTCCGGATGGCCCATAGGACATGAATTAGCTCTTCAGCCCATAAACCACCGGCTCTTTCAATTTTCTTCTTGATGTCGTCTAAGATGAGTTTGTTGAAGGCTTCAACTTGGCCGTTAACTTGGGGTTGGTCGACTGATGCAAAACAATGTGAGATCCCTTGATCTCCTAACCAAGTCTTGAGCTGAGGAGCCTCAAACTGAGGGCCATTATCAAACACCATAGACATAGGTATCCCAAACCGAGTGATGATGTTCTTCCAAATGAAAGAGATGACATCCTTTTTCTTGATGCCTTTGACCACCTCTACTTCCACCCACTTGGTGAAATAATCCACAGCCACCAGAATATAGAACTTTCCGCCTGGTGCAGGCGTATAAGGACCTAGAATGTCCATGCCCCATTTAGCAAACGGGACCGGGATGTGGATTGCTGTCAGATCAGTTGCTGGCTGATGGATGAGCTTGCCAAATCTTTGGCATTTGTCACATTTTTTTACCATCTCCATGGTGTCTGCCTCAAGAGTGGGCCAGAAGTAACCTTGCCGCCTATGTGAGAGGCACAGTATCCCGAGTGTAGTTCTTTGAGAACTTCTTTCCCCTTTTACGGGGTAACACACTTCAATAAAGATTTTAGGAAACCCACCTTGAAGAGCTCTCCGTCTTTCATCTCGAAGCTTGCAACATGCTTCTTTAATACGACAGCCTCCTAGGGTGAATTAGGAAGCGTACCGTCTGTAAGGTATACCCGGATGCCATCCATCCAGGTAGAACTTCGGTCAAGTACTCCAATGGGCTCTTCGTTAGTAATAATCCTTTTTCCATAACTTCCCAGAAAACTGATCGAGCCGTATCACAGGAGGCGGAGGATGCTAATTTTGACAGAGCATCCGCCTGGTTTTATTCAGACCTGGGCACTTGACTTAGATGAAATTCTTCAAGTGTCCCGGCCTCAGCTTTGACCGCCTGCAAGTATTTGATCATTGCCGAATGGGTGGCTTCATAATCACCATGGTATTGGCTAACGACCAACTGAGAGCAGAACAGACGTCAATTTTTGTTGCCCCCTCCGCCTTGCACATGCGGATGCCGGCTAGCAGGGCTTCATATTCTGCCTCATTGTTTGAGGCCTGGAACTTAAACCGTAGTGCATACTCATACTTTTCCCCCTCAGCGTCTAACAGCTTTTTAACTTCGGCAGTTGCCGCCTGACTTCTTTCCTCGCCGCGATTTCTTTTCTTCTGCCGGATGGGCCTCTTTTTAGGATCCACGGTGAGTTTGTGGACAGTAAGATCTGGGTTGATGCCTGACATCTCTTCCACTTCACCGGCAAAAATATCTTTGAATTCTTTCAACAGGTGGTGCAAGTCTGCACCCAACCTTTCAAAAGCAGCCGTCCCCACCTTAACAGTTCGCTCCGGATGGCTGTCGTCTAGAGGAATATCAATGTGCTCACCAGCTGGCTTGGGACGGAGCTCATCTGACCGCTCCCCGGTCAATGATTGCTATTTCTTCTCTTTCTTCACCTCCACCAGCTGATCATCTTTTCTTTTCTTTCCAGCTGCTGGTGGGGGTGAATCAAAGTCCTTGACATCGTCAAGGTCTATTGGCTCCTTCGGCTGACCGGCTGCAACACTCGTTAGTTTGACGTCTGAGAGGTAACACTCCCTTGTCGTCTTTTGATCCCCGTTAAGGGAGCCAACAGAACCATCATATTTTTCATACTTGAGCAGCATGAGAGCTGGGATGATGACAGCCTTGCACTCATTCAGAGTGGGTCGTCCAAGAATGATGTTATAGGCGGTCAGCTCTTTAACCACCAAAAATCGGATGATCATATGTCTCCCTTTTCCCTTCTGCCCCAGCCGGATGGGAGATCAATCTGTCCGACTGGGTGTATGACTCCTGCTCCAAAGCCAACTAGTGGATGGGAGACGTCGCGTAGGTTTTCCAGCTTTTAGCTCAGCTTGGACAGACACTTGTAGCTGATGAGATAAGAGGAGCTACCATTGTCTATAAGGGTCCGTCCAACCAGCTGGTTGGCGACCTTACATTCAATGACGACCGGGTCGTCATACGGTCGGCGGACTTTGCCCCGATCCTTCTCAGTGATGAGGACGTCTGGGAATGTACCACTAGTTGACGCCTGTCCATCATCAATTGAGTGGATCATCTTCTTCAGATGATCTTTGGTACCCCTAATGGTCGGGCCACCACTGGCGAAACCGCCTGCTATTGTGTAGACCGGATCCTTGTCAGTATCCGAACTACTAGTGGGCTGGGGGTCTTTTTGGATGACTGCCCCTTATTCGTCTTCGAGGTGGCCTTAGACTTGAGGATGTATGACTTCAACTCCCCTTGATCAGCCAACCGGTCCAACAACAGCTGGAGGCTAAAGAAATCATTGGTGTTATGACCAATGTCCTCATGGAACTTGTAGTATTTATTCTTGTTCTGATTCTTTGCAGAACCTTTCATGGCCACGAGGTTCTCAATAGTCACTCGGTCCCGTATCTTAATGAGGATGGAGTAGCAGTTTTTATTAAACTCGTACCTTAGACAGTATGGTTTAAATTCCTTCTTTTTCTTCTGGGACGGTTAATTAGAATCTTCAACCGCCCAGACTTCTTTTCTTTTTTTGCTCTGATCAGCTTTGGAAGCGGGCTGAGCAATCTGACTCTCTTTTTGTTTGTCAGCCTTCTTGGAGTCTGACTGATGGCTGGACGTGCAGAGGTCGGTTGCTTGTATGAAGCTTTCCGCCTCTATCAACGCCTCTTGAAGGGTGAAAACCCTCTTTCTGACGAGGTCAAACTTGAAAGTCGACCCGTCCTTCAGACCCTTAAAGAACTCTGTATAATCAACTTCGTCAGACAGTCCTTGAATTTGGATTCTCACCAGATTGAACCGCCTGACGTAGGAGCGGAGCCCTTCTCTCTCCCCCTGCCTAATAGTGCTCAAGTCAAGACTTGTCTTCTTGACAGGGATGTTCATCGAAAAGTTGGAAGCGAACAAGAAAGCAAGCTTCTTGAATCTATCTATACATCCGGCCGGCAAGTTGTCAAACCATTGTTGGGCTATGCCCTTCAAGGTGGCCGGAAAACATTTGCACCACATAGCATCCTCCAACTCCTGCATATGCATAAGGTTGGAGTAAGACATGAGGTGGTCCTCAGGCTTAGAGGTGCCATCATAAGCACCAACCAACACATTCTTAACCTTGGCTGGCTGTGCCACCTCGGTTATCTCCTTAGTGAACGCAGAAGTTTGTTCACCAAGTTTGAGCAGACGGAGCTGCCAGTCCAAAGGTTGGACATTGAATGCCGCCTGTCCTCCAATGAGGGTCGGCTGCATGAAATGAGGGGTGTATGGCCCGTATGCCATCTGAGGCATATACGGGGCATTCCCAATAATCCGAGGGCCAGAATGGACGGACTTGCCGCCTGTATGGCTCTCATGCAAGGACTGAGTATTCTTTGCAAATGTGTTCTTGAAGCTGTCTGGAAAGCTTGATGTAGAAGCCGACTCAGACAGCCGCTGATTCCGATTTTGCTCGATGATATGTCGAGCATTGGTGACGGTCTTCTTGCTGCCATCCGGCTGATCTGCACATATGACCTTCCTTGTGCCCGTCTGGGGCAGAAGGATCTTAGTCCAGTCAAGGGCAGGCATAGTCTTCTCCTTGGGATGTGGAGTAGGCTGCCTGTCTCTGATTGACTTCTTCCTCGCAGCCTGAGGAAATTTTTTGGCCGACTGACTCTTGCTTGAGCCAACCGTCTTTTTTTCGATCAGGTCCTTGAACTCACCCATGAAACTTGTCATGAATTTCATGAGTTCGTCTCGGGTTACTAGAGCCTGACCTCCGGTAGTACCAGGCGGTGGTCTAGCAGACCTGATGTAGGGAATATTTCAAGCCATCCCAAAATTGAGCCCCACTGTGATCATACACTTAAGCATGGTGGCGTCCAAAGGAAAGGAAGCTAGAGCAAAAGAGTCACCAACAAGTTTTAGGAACTTGTAAACCGTTCACAGGGTGAAGGTTACACCCCCTTAACGATCCATGAGATCGTTAACTTTAATAGGTCTAGAACCATGACTGGTGTTCGAGGATGAAGGTACAAATCCAATCTAAAAAAGAAAGAACCTGCCCTAATAATAGGCCTCTACTTTATTCTTCTCGTATTCATGTGCGCTTTCTGACTAACATACAATCAATAGATTAACCCTAAACCTGTTTATCTATGTTGGTTGAATATTAATGCACAAATAAATCTACTATTGGCTATTACTTGAATTATGATCATATAAACCCTAAACAAGATTATTAATCATCTTATTAAGCGTGATTACAATTACAAATTCCCTTTAAACATGCATAAAAGGCGTGATCAAGCAATAACAATAATTAAATGTATCAAGCAACATAATAATAATAAAAATAGTAATCATTATAATAATCATAATATTCATAATTATCATAATCATGTTAAAGCATAATATTAATAGCAAGATCCTAGGCATGATACTAACAAGATTAATAACAAACCCTAGCATGTCACTAAACAATAAAAATCAAAGCTTTAGCCCTAACATGATACTAACATGCTATTAGGAAAGAAAATAGGAAGCATCCTAGAAATCATAATTGATATAAGCAAATCACCTTAAATATCATACTAAGGAAAGCATCCAAACATGATACTAGGAACCAAAATAACAATCTTAACATGATTTCTATATCATAAGATCAATTAAACAATTAAAGTACTTACTTGGATGCCTCGTATCTCTTTCTAATAACAAAATACACACGTTAGTAACTTCAAAGAAAATAATAAATCAAACAATTAAATTAAATAATGAAAATAGTGATTTGGGACCAAACCCTTAGAGATATCAAACCTTTCACGTCTAGGGCGAAGGCAACTTCGAATTGGGCTAGGTGTGTCTAGTGCTAATGTAAGAGGAATTGTGTTTGTAAAAGGCTAGGATAGAAAGAGGGAGAGAGAGAATAAGCTTTAGCTTAGAGAGAGAGAAGAATTAGAGAATTCCGGTTCTTGAAAAACGGAGGTCCAGGGACCCTATTTATAAGAAAATAGTCTGAAATTGATAGAAACGAATCACAGTTCGAAAAGGAATAAAACACGCTTCTGTCGCCAACGACAGGACTTGTACAAAATTGTCGCCAGGCGACAAACCTGTCGTTTGGCGATGCAAGACAGTTTTTGCAGATTTTGTTTTTATCATATCTTTTGATCCAGTAGTTCAAATAAGTCATATAATATGTATTTGGAAAGCTCTTGAAGTCTACTTTCCAACCCAGTAGGAATCAGATTACAATCTTTTATAGATAAAAAGATATGGCCGAAATAGTGGAAGGGTGTCAGTTTTGGATAGAGTTTCGTATTCCATTCATATCTTTTTCGTTATAGCTCGGAATTAATATTATAATATATCATTGGAAAGATAATTTCAACATCTATCCAACCATATAAGATTTGGATAATTATTATGAGGTACGAAAATAATATCTGACTGTCTTTAAACATCTTTAAATTCGAATAGAATTAGGACTTAAAAAAGGAAAGTTTTATTCAATTTCAAACTCTTTGATTTTATCTTTTCAAAAAAAGATAATTAAGATCTTTTAGAAACTTATGGAAGTTTCTAGTTAATCCTAATTAGTTTAGGAATAGAATTAAACCTTTGGACCCTCCACATGATCATTGGGTCGTAGGTATAATCCGATTTGGGCCCGGTTTAGTATTTTGGCCATAACTTCCTCATTATTCATCGGAATTGGGCTTATAATATATCGTTGGAAAGGTCTTTTCAAGCCCCATCCAACTAAACTATTATTCGACCCATATCATGGACCAAACTAAACTGGAATGGAAGTTTTCATAAATAGAGTATAAAAAGAAATATTTTCAAAAACAGAAAGAGAGATATTTTAATAAATACAACCACATCACTAGACTTTTCACACTTTCACCTCATTCGACAATCAAATGACATGAAAGGTATTCATCACTAGGTTGGGTTTTTGGGGAGACACAATTGGGTGTCTACAGAAGCCCCCACTTTGACTGAGTTTGGAGAAACGTAAGTTTTGAAAACAAAAGTCAAAGTAGCGATAGGGACAGAGAATGATTCAGAACGTTCTGCAATCCTAAATCATTCTTGTAACGCCGATACCTGCAAACTAGCGTTAGTTAAAACAGATAAAAGAATTAAGAAATATGTATCTTGCACCGTCGAGCACACGTCTCTGGGATAACCGATTTTGTTGTGACGATCTTCCTCAAGCTAGGGGATACCGCCTGAAGACTACTTCGCTTGCAGCTGCCTTCAATTTCCGCTGTGATAGTCTTCTGCAAGCCATAGAATACTATCGAAGATTGCTTCGCTTGAAACGATCTTCTACCGCTTTGTGACCATCTTCCGCAAACCAGGCAACATGATCGAAGATTGCTTCGTCTGAAGCCATCCTTAGTTGTTGCGATAATATTCCGAAGAAAATTATCGAAGATCAACGCCTGTCGATCCTTAATGCTGCTTGAATTTTGTTGTTGATGCTTTGGGTGATGACAATCCTCTTTTCTTCGGGTACAGTTGTCAACACGACTCTTGTATGATGTATGAGAATCCGATTTAGGGAAAGTTGTCAATGCCACGTAACAATCCATCCTTGGAAATGTTGCTACGATGAAGCGACAATCCGTATCTCGGAAAATTTGCCAAAATCCAATTTTGGGAAAAGTTTCCAATGCTTCGTAACAATCTGTCATAAGAACTTTGCTACGATCGACAATCCACATCTTAGAATATAACTCTTAAAAGCAATCCACCTTGGAAATTTGCCAACGCTATGCGACAATCCTTTTAGGAAAATATTGCCACTATTGACAATCCGCGTCTTGGAACATTTGCAAAAAGGAGTCAATCGACAATCCACTTTGGGAAAATTTGCCACTTACTAAAATGAATGACAATCCAAGTTGAGGAACCTTTGCCGAAATTTATGATGAGTAGAGACCTACGACAATTCTTTGGGAAATTTTGCCATAGGGAACTATGTGTATGACAATCCAATCTTGGAAAAATTCCCAAACAGAGCAAGAGCACGACAATCCACGCTCGGAAACTTTGCCAGAGATGACAATCCAATCTTGGAAAAATTGTCGTTTAAGAAGAATGCGCGACAATCCACTTTTGGAAATATTGTCAGTTGGGGATGACAATCCAATCTTGGAAAAATTGTCGTATAAGTGCTTGCTTTTGAACCGATGTTTTGGTGCTTGTAATGAGCCAATGCTTAGGCGCTTAAGCTAAGTGAGACGATCGTCGTCAGGTCAATCACTTACTGCGATTGTAATCGATCCGACTACTAATCATGTCAATTTGCTTATAGGGGCTAACTGGCGTACCAAGGAACCCAAAATTGTTGTTTGAGGTCCGCATAATCCAATATGGGGCCACGCATCTCGTCGCTGCATCGGCGCACGCTGGACACCGCTGTCGCCGCGTCCTCGCTCTGTCGTCAGGCGACAGATTTTGTCGCTAGGCGACAGCCTTGTCGTCTGACGCTGGAGTCAGGTTTTCATTCGCGGTTTTTCGAAAAAATCCAGGAATGTTCTTGCTCACTGAAATGTACCTGCATTTATATTTTGGAGTATAGGACTTTGCTTATCTTTCTTTAGGGTTGACCTAAGACTTAGTGTTGCTTAACTCATTGACTTGACATGACTCAAGGTATAAACTTGACTTAATGATGACTCACTTCGTGTGACTTGTGTGTGCATAGTTTTAACTCATGAAGCTCGATATGTACATGACTCGAAATGTAGAAAAACAAAAATTTCCGTCATTTTTGTGGAGGGTACCGACTTTCTCCCGAAAAAGAAAGACGCAAAAAGGAAGAAGTTTTTGATGGTGCATATTGAATGAGCTTAGTCAAACGTTGTTTGATACTATCTCTCAAGGTGCAAGGATTAACTCATCCTAGGCTATCTCAATTGTTGACTCAATGATGAAAGTATTTGGGTAACTTAGGCACGGAGGCTAAGCACTTCATACTTTGTGATGCAATGATGAGTGATGAGTGATTTTGTTATGACAAAGTATGCTTCAATGTTGTGTTAAGATTTCATGACAAAGGGTTCATAAAGGTAGGATTATTTGGTCATGTATCTATGATGTGTGTGAAAGTGATATTAAAGCTAGGCTGCAAAGGCTAAGTGTATGGAAAAAGTATTTTGAGAAGAGTCAAATGATGGTGACTCTTAGGCTAGGTAAGTTAATAATGTAGGGATCAAGCCCCCAAGTCTAGCTCTAAATGGAAAAGGATGAACATAGGAGATCTCTTAATGTGATCAATTATGATTGTAAATATGAATGCATTTTTATTACGGCCGCACCTCGATGTGAGGTTGCCTACGTATCCGTTAAGAATCAGGCCGAACATAGCTCTAGCCGAACCTCGCACAAGTATTTGTATAACCTCAAAGAGGTCTTTTAAGGTTTGTAACGTGGTTAGGATAAAGGTTGAAGAAGAAAGGGATAAAAGCTCAAGACCCTAGATAAGCCCCCCCAAGGTGTGCAACCTTGCTTTTGCGTCTTTGTATTATTATGCTTGAGTTTTTTTTTTCTCTCTCTCTTTTTTTTTTTGCTTTTGCATTTTTTATTTTCAACCTTTTTGATAAGTGTGGGCAATCCTGATCATGCGGTCTATCACTCACTTGGCATTCATGTTTCTCAGGCACGGTACCGAGAACTCGATAAGAAACGCAATCTAAGACGTGCTCATATCAAAGACATTTTCATATCAAAGACATTGGAACACTTGCCCTTTTGTACACTTTTATTGTTTTTGCTATTTTATTTATTTTGATCTTTTGAAATCACTCAAGCTTTTTAAAATTGCATAAATTGCACACTGTCTCATCCCAAGGTTAGGTAGATGTGGGTTGAAGAAAGAAAGGTCTTTCGTTAGACGAGGCTCAAAGTGGTTTATCAAAAAAGGATTGTATATTTGAAAGGGTGAAGATGATATAAGCTACAAGGGGTGCCTCAAATCATTGGTATACCTTGTGCTTAGTTCGACATGGATTTTTTTTTTTATGCGATGCAATGATCATATGCAAGGAAATAAATGCTCATTTTATTAAAAGGAAAAAGGAAAAAATCCTACAAAATAAATCTAAGGAAAGTGAAAGGTGCCTATGCTAGACTTATTAGGGAAAGGAAGAATAAAATAAAAATAGAAAAAGAGGTCACGAAATCTTGTCGTTGAAGCCCGCCTTATATCTTTTGCTTTATCATCACCCAGTCTTCTTGTTAGCTAGAGGCAATGGGATCTTGTTTGCTTCTATGAGATCTTGAATGAGATTTTGAAACCTGTAGCATTCATCGGTGGTGTGACCATTTCCTTGATGGTACTTGCAATAAGAATTGGGATCCCATCTCGAAGATCGCTTTTTTGGTGTTGGATCTTCGGTAGGGCTAATAGGTTTGATTAATCCTCAATCATAGAGACAATTGAAAGCAACATCATAGGTCATTCCAATGGGTGTGAGTTCTCTTTTGGGTTTCTTTTTAGATCCTTGATTACCCATGGCTAAGACACCGTTATGGTCAAAGGTACTAACATTGTTACTAGAGTGGGCGTTTTCGGAAGAAGAAGGATTGTCGTTCTTCTTTCCTTTCCACCCACTTTGGTTACTATTGTTAGTAGCTTTTTGCTTTGCGAGGTCATCTTCGATTTTGAGACCGATGTCATAGACGGCCTTGAAAGTATTCAAATTATATTGATATTTTAAATGCTTCGAATACTTCTCTTGGAGATTCTTGATAAACATCCTTACAAATTCTTTTTCGGTGGGCACCTCGATCATCTTAGCGGAAGTTTCCCTCCACTTATTAAAGAAAGAAGTGAACCCTTCATTCTCTCTTTGTCTTAGCATCTCAAGTTGTCTATAGTCGGTTTCGACTTGAATATTACACTTATATCTGTCAATGAAAGCGTTTTTTATTCCATCCCCAGTGGAGTCGCCAAAAACTGTAGGGAATATTTCAAGCCATCCCAAACTTGAGCCCCACTGTGATCATACACTTAAGCATGGTGGCGTCCAAAGGGAAGGAAGTTAGAGCAAAAGAGTCGCCAACAAGTTTTAGGAACTTGTAAACCGTTCACAGGGTGAAGGTTACACCCCTTAACAATCCATGAGATCGTTAACTCCAATAGGTCTAGAACCATGACTGGTGTTCGGGGATGAAGGTACAAATCCAATCTAAAAAAGAAAGAACCTGCCCTAATAATAGGCCTCTACTTTATTCTTCTTGTATTCATGTGCGCTTTCTAACTTATGATTGGGCCATGTGTCGGGTAATTTTACCCAAAACAACAAGAGTTCTTGAAGTTCTTTTGTGTGATTTCTTGCACGGATCAAGGTATATTTAGGTGGTTAGATACTTTTGAAAGTCATTGTTTGAAAAGCATGTTTTATATGATTTTATTGGTGATTGAATTAAATTGATTTGAATTATGATTTATGAAATAAAGTATGTTTGTAGGTATTGATTTAGGTATATATGTTTTAATGAATGTATTTGAAATATTGATTTCAATATCATGTTTTGAATTATGGTTTGAATTACTTATCACTTTTAAATAAAAGGTTTTGAATTATGGAGTTGATTTGAAAAGTTGTTGAATTAAATAAAAGGTTTTGAATTATGGTTTGAATAACTAGTTGTTGATTTTGAAAAGTTATTAATATGAGATTTAATCTCAAGTATTTATTAAAAGGTTGATTTTAAAAGCATGTTGAATTGAATATAAAGGAGTTTTGAGTTATTCTATTATAAAGTTTGATTTTATTCAAAGAGGCATTTCATGAGAATTATTGAATTAATTATTAAAAAGCTTTACAAACATGATTATTATATTAATCACACTATGCGGATTCATTGGAGACTATGGACTTTGTATGACCTAATATTTTTCCAAGAATAGCCTTGAAATAGTAAAAGACTAGTTTGGGGGGTGTGCACACTTAGAGAGGAGATTGAGTTAATTGATTTTATTAATCATTATGATTGAATTATTGAGTTTTTGAAATAATTTATTTTAATAATCATTGTTATTGAGTTATTGGAATTGTGGAGAATATTGAGAATTGGTTTTAAATCATGAGTTTTGGAATTTATTGATTAATCATTGGCATTGTTTTGAAAGCATGTTTGCTAATAAATCGAGTTTAATTATCTTGCACTTATCGTACTTAGCATATTTTGCTAATCCATATTTCCTATTTGTTTTTGCTCGCCCTGTTTGCCTTAATGGTAAGCACTGTTGACTAATTTCAGGTGGAGTCAAATTATATGAGCATTGGAGTCTCGGAAATGTCTTCATCTAGATTAGGAATGTTGGTCCTTGTTTTTATTTATGAGTACTCATAACAATAATTACTCTTTATGGTTTTCATTAATAAATAAGTATTGAAGTTTTCCGCTGCAAAGTATTGATTTTGGTTAAATATTTTGGTAGCCTTGCATAATCATGCGGCGGTAATATGCCTAAGTCTATCTCTACGGTATATTTATACGTATTTTACTAGTATTTCCTTAGAGGGAGATTTGGGGGTGTTACAGATAAAGTTAAAGAGAGTATGTGAATAGTGCATTATTATTTATTTATTTATTGAAGTAGAACGGGCTATTTAGGGTGGTTGAAAAACGAAAAAAGTATATAAAGAAAATAAAATTGACAAAATAACATAAGATTAGGGGTATAATTCCTGTCACAAAAAATAAATAAATAAAAAATTAGGGGTACAATTAAATTTATTACATTTATTACACCAATTTGCTCGTGAATTGTCGATAAATTTCCAACTTAATACTCCCTCCGTTTCTTATTTCTTGCAACAAAGAGGGGTTTCACATTTCCCAAGTCAAAACGTTTAAGGGTGTAAAGTTTCTTTTAATTGAATGTGATTAAGTTTTAAGTGGAGGAACTTTGTTGGGTCCACCACTTCTTTTTACACTTTTTTCATTTTCTAATTTTGGGAGGGTATACTTTTCCCTCCCAAATTTTCACCAAAATTTAAAAACTAGCTTACTATTTCAAATCCCCCCCCCCCCCTTCTTACTTTTCACTAGCTAGTAAAAGAGGGTATAAAAGGTTTAAAACACATCCACTGTTCTACAAATTTTTACACAACTTTGTCTACCTCCTAATGAATACATATCATCTTCAACATCAAAAGCTAGCACTAATTACCTTCTAATTCTACCACATTTACTTACAAACTACATTCCTAAACTTAATTAGTGCTAAATTAGGGGTAGCATCATCATCTTCACACCTATAAAAGGCTGGTTCAGTCCAAGTTGTCTAAAAAGTTGCATCCTCCACTTCATCACCATCTTTAGTTCTGGGTAATCAAGTTAGCATCCGTCAATGGATGTGGATGATTTCTTTGGAATAAAATAGTTAATAGGGGAAGAACATCAAGGATGGAGTGATGATACAAAAAGATTCAGATTCGGAATATGATGCAAAATGGGCATACTCACAAATTTTAAACAACCAGCAAGCCATCTAAGAAGGAGAGAAAAGGAGAGACCTTACCATGGAGCAGAAAAGACAAATTGTAGATACAATTCTATTACAGATGCAAGGGGGTGAAATACCAAGGGGGTTTCTATCTTAGCAACCAAGGAAATCCAACATTCACAGATCAATAATGTCAAGGTTAAATGCAGAGGTCAAGAAACAAATTGCCTAGGGGAATGTCATTGATGTCAGCTCAAAGAAACTTGGTAGAATAGGGCCTAAACCCAAAGAATATTCTAATGAGTGTTTACAATCTGCCCCCTTATATAAGAGGACAACAGAGAAAAGCTATGTTGGGGCATTGAATGTTTCACATTCTACAATTCATAGATTAAGGAAGAAGGGAAGACTAAGGACTCACACAAGTACAAACCATCCAGCTCTAACTTCCAACCATAAAATTGCAAGATTGAAGTTGTTTTGGGTAAAATTACCCTGCCACGTGGTGGCCTGAGATTAGGACACTTGTCCGCCCAGCATTGGTTTAAACAAGACCAATTGAATGTTGACACGTGGACCCCACTGTCATGTCATGGAATGGCGGCTTTCAGGCCCAATTCCCCGTAAACTTATCATAGCCCACCAAATCTAGGTCACCTGACCTAGAATAAGGGCACATTTTCCCATAACCCTATAAATAGGGAGAGATTCCCCATTATGGGAAATGGATTATTCAATCATTTATTACCTCACCTACATTTCTTTCACATGAGAGAAAACACCTGATCTCGGGATCTGTAAAGATCTCATCTTAATCTTTTTCCGCACTTTTTACTCACTCTAACACGTTCTAACTTGATCGTCGGAGGCGGAACTCCAACCAACAGGAGTTTCCGTTGTTTTGCAGGTACAGGCCGTACCGGACCAATCTTCGAGCTGTAACTCTCCCGAGGGACTAAAAACACCCCAAACATTTGGCGCCGTCTGTGGGGAGAGTACCTCAAGATGGTTCAAGAGTCTGTACCACCTCCTGATCCTAGCAATCTACCACCGGTTATCCAATCGGTAACCCAAGAAAATCCTCAACCGATTACTCAACCGGGAAGCTCTGGTATTCCTCAGTCAGTCAGCCGGCCTCAGCTAGAGGTCGTCACTGAGGATGAAACTGATGATGATGATGATGTGGAGACGTATGTAGCTAAGGACGACTCCTTCATCTCCAAGTACAGACGTTCTAGAGACCAACTGGAACGGAATATCGACCAGGCGGGTCCAAGAAAACGGCCCCCTGGAAGGTTAGAAGGGAAAGCCCCTAAAAGCAGAGGAGACACACCAGTCACTCGGGAGGAGCTCATGAAGTTCATGAACTCCTTCAAGGGTGAAATCAAAGAAATGATCAGTAAGAGCAAGGTTGGTTCTGGCCAGAGCCAACCGGCTAGAAAGACTCCTCCCTCTGCGAAGAAGAAGCCAGTCAAGGATAGGCAGCCAACTCCCCGTCCAAAGGAGAAGGCAGCCGCACGACTTGACTGGACTAAGATCCTCTTGCCCACTAGGCCTCAGAGGAACCTCCGGCATGATCAGCCGGAAACCAGTAAGAAGTCATCTCATGACGCTCGGCACATCATCGAGCGAAGAAGAAATCAGCAGCTGTCTGAGTCAACCTCAACCTCAAGCTTTCCAGACAGCTTCAAGGAAACCTCTGTAAGGAACTCTCTGTCCTTACATGAGAGTAGAACTAGTGGCAAATCCGCTCAGCTTGGTCCCCAACTGATCGGACACGCCCCGCATACGTCTCAGGCGCAGTATGGTCAGTATGACCTTCAGTTCATGCAGCCGGCCCCCTTTGGAGGTGAGGCGACATACGTCCAGCCTTTGGACTGGCAGCTCCGTCTGCTAAGACTTGGTGAACAACCTTCTGCGTTCACCAGGGAGATAACCGAGGCGGTTCAACCTGCCAAGGTTAAGAATGTGTTGGTGGGTACTTATGATGGTACTGCCAACCCAGTAGACCACCTCATGGCGTACACCAACCTCATGTATTTGCAGGGGTTGGATGATGCCACTTGGTGCCGTTACTTCCCGGCCACATTGAAGGGCATTGCCCAGCAATGGTTTGGCAATCTGCCAGCCGGATCCATTGATAGCTTCAAGAAGCTAGCCTTCTTGTTCGCTTCCAACTTCTCAATGAACATCCCTGCAAAGAAAACAAGTCTAGACTTGAGCACCATTAAGCAGGGTGAAAAGGAGGGCCTTCGCTCGTATGTCAGGCGGTTCAACCTGACCCGGATTCAAATCCAGGGGTTGTCTGATGACGTAGCTTTCACGCACTTTTTTAAAGGTCTGAAAGACGGGTCAACGTTTAAGTTCGACTTGGTCAGGAAAGGGGCATTCACCCTACAGGCGGCATTGAGGGAGGTCGAGGCTTTATACAGGCGACCGACCTCTGCTCGTCTAGCAATAAGTCGAACTCTAAGAAGTCCGACAAACCAAAAGACAACCGGCCTAGCCAGCCGGCAAAAAAGAAGGAAGAGAATAAGAAAAGAAAGGAAGTCTGGGCGGTGGATGACTCTGATCAACCGTCCCGGAAGAAAAGGAAGGAGTTTAAACTGTACGTCCCCAAGTACGAGTTTAACAAAGATTGCAAATCCATTTTCATAGAGATCAAGGATCGGCTAACCCTTAAGAAGCCGAATCCTATGAAGAGTTCCCTCCAGAAGCGGAACAAGAACAAATTTTGCCAATTTCATGAAGAAGTTGGCCACGATACCAACGGCTGCTTTTGTTTTCAAAGGGCGTTGGATCGTTTAGCGGACAAGGGGATGTTGAAGTCTTACATCTCTAAGTCCAAGGGGAGCAAGAATCCAGGACAGTCGTCAAAGACCGTCCAGCCTACTAGTAGCACAGACACTGATAAGGATCTGGTCTTCACCATAGCAGGTGGATTCTCCTATGGAGGCCCTACTATTCGGGGCACCAAGAGCCATCTGAGGAAGATGGACTCGGCTGCTGATGAGGAGCAGGCGTTTTCTAGCAGCACCTTCCCTGATGTCCTGATTACTGAGAAGGACAGGGGCAGGGTCCGCCGCCCGCACGACGATCCGGTCGTCATTGAATGTAAAGTCGCCAACCAGCTGGTTGGACGAATACTTATAGACACCGGCAGCTCCTCAGATATCATCAGTTACAAGTGCTTGTAAAAGCTGAAGTACAAGCCTAGCAGCATGCACCCGGTATCCCACCCCCTGGTTGGTTTTGGGGGTGGAATGGTGTACCCAGCCGGCCGAATTGATTTACCCATCCGGCTGGGAGAAAAAGGAGAAGGACGACATCTGGTCGTCAAGTTCTTGGTCATTGAGGAGTTGACCGCCTATAACATTATTTTAGGTCGTCCCACCCTCAAGAAGCCAAGGCGGTAATCATCCCTTCACTCATGCTTATCAATTATGAAAAGGATGATGGCTCTGTTGGTTCTTTGAACGGAGATCAGAAGACGGCCCGGGAGTGCTATCTCTCGGCTGTCAAGGATACAGTGGCCCCAGATGGTCAGGGGCATGAACCAATAGACCTTGACGATGTCAAGGATATCAGCCAAGCCCCACCAGCAGCCGAAAAGAAAAGAAAAGTGGCTCAGCTGGTGGTGGTGAAGAAAGAAAAGAAATAGCAATCACTGACCGGAGAGCGGTCAGATGAGCTCCTTCTGCAGCCGGCTGGTGAGCATATTGATCTCGCTCTGGACGATTGTTTTGGGTGTTTTTGTCCCTTGGGAGAGTTACAACTCGAAGACTGGTCCTGCTGGCTTCTGTACCTGCAAAATCAACGAAGACACCAGTTGGGTGGTGCTCCGCCTCCAACGCTCAAGTTAGTAACTTGAAGGAGAGTAAAAAGCGCGGAATTTAAGGTGGGGATCTGCTTGGATTCCAAGCTCAGGAGTTCTCTGATGAGAGAGAAAGTAGGGTGTAATAAATGATTGTGAAATCCTCAATGTCCCCCATTTTGGGGGAATATCTCCCTATTTATAGGGTCCTTGGGAAAAGTGCCCCTTCCAAGGTTATTTTAACCTAGGACTGATGGGCTGCGCCGCCAAATAGCGGATTTTTGGGGAATTGGGCCCTTGAAGGCCGCAATTCTAAGGGAGTATCTGGAGAGGCCACGTGTCAGCTGGGGATTGGTCAAGGGTGACCTGCCAGCCTCTGACACGTGGCACCTCCTCATTGGTCCACTTGTCATGGGTGAAAATACCCCAAACATTTGCCCCTCACAGGTGGCACGTGGCAGGCCACGTGGTGCCTGTGACACGTGTCAACCCATGAAGGGTGAACAGTGAAAACGGCTATTTTTTGACAGTGGCACTTGATTCAATCTGAATTCCTCAAGGGTCCCGGCCTCATCTTTGACAGCCTGAAGATATTTGATCATTGCCGGATGGGTCGCTTCATAAGTGCCCTCATACTGGCTAAAAACCAACTGAGAATCAGAATGGGCGTCAATCTTTGTTGCCCCTGCTGCCTTACACATGCGGATTCCGGCTAGCAGGGCTTCATACTCCGCCTCATTATTCGAGGCCTGAAACTTGAACCGTAGTGCATACTCATATCTATCTCCTTCTGGAGATTCACAAACAATGCCTGCACCACAGCCGTTCTTTGTAGAGCTCCCATCTACATACACCTTCCAAACCTGATCAACATTATCCGAGAGGACCGGACGGGTCATTTCAACAATGAAGTCGGCAAACGCCTGACCTTTCACTGCTTTCCTTGGTTCGTAAGAGATTTCAAGACTTTGCATTTCAATAGCCCATTTCAACATTCTGCCGGATGACTCCAGAGTGGACATTGGCCGCTTGAGGGGCTGGTCGGTGTAGATTACCACCGGATGTGCCAGAAAGTATGGCTTCAACTTTTTGAAGGCCATATATAGAGCAAGACCAAATTTTTCCACCATGGGGTACCGGAGTTCAGCATTTTTTAACACATGGCTTATGAAATATACCGGGAGCTGCGTACCGTCTCGTTCAGCAAGGAGAACGGCACTGAGAGCATGGTCTGAGACGGCTAAGTACATGTACAACTTCTCTCTTGGCAAAAGACTAACAAGCCTTGGCAAAGAGTGCAAGTGTTCTTTCAATTTTTGGAATGCCGCCTCAGCATCATCCCCCCATTCAAATCTAGTCTTCTTCCTGATTGCTTGGAAGAAGTAAAGGCATTTGTCACCTGACCGGCTGAGGAACCTCCCCAAGGCGGCCAGGCAACCGGTGAGTCTCTGAACATCCTTGACAGTGCGGGGTAACTTCATGTCAACTACCGCCTGTATCTTCTCAAGGTTAGCCTCTATCCCCCTTTGATCAATCAGGAATCCGAGAAACTTCCCAGACTCAACACCAAAGACGCATTTCTTAGGATTTAACATAACCTTATGCCGCCTGAGTGTGGTGAAGGTTTCTCGGAGATTAGCAAGGTGATCCGCCTGCTGCTTGGATTTGACTATCATGTCATCAATGTACGCCTCTACATTCCTCCCAATTTGATTAATGAAGACTGTATTAATCATCCGTTGGAACGTAGCCGGCGCATTCTTCAAGCCAAACGGAATCATAGTATAACAGAATAACCCCTGATCAGTGACGAAGGCCGTCTTTTCTTGATCTTTTTTCCACAGAGGTATCTGATGGAAGCCGGAATAGGCATCCATAAAACTCATCAAGGCATGGCCGGCTGTTGAATCGACCAGGCTGTCAATTTTTGGAAGTGGATAACTATCCTTTGGGCATGCCTTGTTGAGATCTGTGTAATCTACACACATCCGCCAAGTACCATTCGGCTTCTTTACAAGCACAACGTTTGCCACCCAGTCAGGGAAATTACAAGGCCGAATGAACCGGGCATCTAACAGCTTTTTTACTTCGGCAGCTGCCGCCTGACTTCTTTCCTCACCGTGGTTTCTCTTCTTTTGCCGGATGAGCTTCATTTTTGGATCCACGGCGAGCTTGTGGACAACGAGATTCGGGCTGATGCTTGGCATCTCTTCCACTTCAAAGGCAAACACATCTTTGAATTCTTTCAGCAGAAGGTGCAAGTCTGCACCCAGAACAGCATTAGCAACCGTCCCAACCTTAACAGTTCGCTCTGGACGGCTGTCGTCCAAAACAAGATCAATACTTTCACCAGCCGGTTGGGGACGGAGCTCCTCTGACCGTTCACCGGTCAGTGATTGCTATTTCCTTTCTTTCTTCACCACCACCAGCTCTGCAGCTTTTCTCTTTTTTCCGGCTGCTGGTGGAGGTGAAGGAGCATCCTTGACGTTGTCAAGGTTTATTGGTTCCTTCCCTTGGCCGTCTGCGGCCACAGTATCTTTGACGGCTGAGAGGTAACACTCCCTGGCCGTCTTCTGATCCCCGTTCAGGGAACCAACAAAACCATCATCCCTCTCATACTTGATGAGCATGAGAGAAGGGATGATTACAGCCTTGGCTTCATTGAGGGTTGGCCTCCCAAGAATGATGTTGTAGGCAGTCAACTCCTCAACGACCAAGAATCTGACGACAATATGTTGTCCCTGGCCCTTCTCACCCAGCCGGATGGGTAAGTCAATTCTTCCGGCTGGATAAACCATCCCACCCCCAAAACCAACCAAAGGGTGGGTGGCCGGATGCATGCTGCTGGAGTTGTATTTCAGCTTCTACAAGCACCGGAGGCTGATGATGTCTGACGAACTGCCGGTGTCAATAAGGATGCGCCCAACTAACTGGTTGGCGATCTTGCATTCAATAACAACTAGGTCGTCATGCGGGCGGCGGACGCTGCCCCTGTCCTTCTCAGTAATGAGGACATCCGGAAAAGTGGAGCTGGCGGACGCCTGCTCCTCATCATCCTTATCCATCTTCCGAAGATGGCTTTTGGTGCCCCGGATGGTAGGGCCACCACAAGAAAATCCGCCTGCTATGGTGAAGACCGGATCCCTGTCGGTTTCCGAACTACTAGCAGGCTAGGGGGTAGCCTTAGAGGACTGACCCTTGTTCTTCTTCTTTGTCCCGGCTGGGGACTTAGAAATATAGGACTTCAGATGCCCTTTGTCAGCCAGACGGTCCAACGTCCGCTGTAAACTGAAGCAATCGTTGGTGTCATGGCCAACCTCCTCATGGAATTGGCAATATTTGTTTTTGTTCCGAGACTGAACGGAACTCTTCATTGGATTCGGCTTCTCAATGGACAGCCGGTCCTTTACCTCCATGAGGATGGAGTTACAATCTTTGTTAAACTCGTACCGGGGAACGTACGGTTTAAACTCTTTCTTCTTCTTCTGGGACGGCTGCTCGGAATCACTGACCACCCAGACTTCTTTTCTTTTCTTGCTCTCTTCTTTTTTCTTCGCCGGCTGAGCAGACCGGCTCTCTTTTTGCTTGTCAGACTTCTTGGAGTCTGACTGGCTACCAGGCGTACAGAGGTCGGTTGCTTGTATATAGCTTTCCGCCTCCCTCAGGGCCGCCTGTAGCGTAAATGCCCCTTTTCTGACAAGGTCGAACTTAAAAGTCGACCCGTCTCTCAGACCCTTGAAAAAGTCTGTGAATGCTACCTCGTCACACAGCCCCTGGATCTGAATTCTGACCAGGTTGAACCGTCTGACATATGAGCGTAGCCCTTCTCTCTCTCCCTGCTTAATGGTGCTCAAGTTTAAACTTGTTTTCTTAGCAGGGATGTTCATTGAGAAGTTGGTGGCAAACAAGAAGGCTAGCTTCTTGAAGCAGTCAACATATCCGGCTGGCAAGTTGCCAAACCATTGTTGGGCAATGCCCTTCAATGTAGCCGGAAAACAACGGCACCAGGTGGCATCGTCCCAACCTTGTAAACACATTAGGTTGGTGTATGCCATCAGGTGATCTTCAGGGTTGGTGGTGCCGTCATAAGCACCAACCAAAATGTTTTTAACCTTGGTCGGCTGAGCCGCCTCGGTTATATTGGCTGCAAAGGCAGACGGCTGTTCGCCTAGCCTCATCAGACGGAGCTGCCAGTCCAGTGGCTGGACATTAGCATATGCCGCCTAACCTCCGAATGGAGGTGGCTACATGAACTGGAGGCCATATTGCCCATACTGCGCCTGGGGTGCGTATGGCATAGAACCTATCATCAGCTGAGGTTCGGTGTTGACGGATTTACCGCCTGTCCGACTCTCATGCAAGGACATAGATTCCTTGCAGAAGCTTCCTTGAAGCTGTCTGGAAAGCTTGAGGTAGAAGCTGACTCAGACTGCTGCTGCCTCCTTCGATTGATGACTTCTCTAGCATCGAAGGTGGACGTCTTTTTAGCCTCCGGCTAGGGTCGCCGGGGCATCAGAATCTTAGACCAGTCAAGTTTTGCGGCTGCCTTCTCCTTTGGATGGGGAGTTGGTTGCCTGTCCTTGACCGGCTTCTTCTTCTTCCCATCATTGGGAGTCTTTTTAGCCGGCTGACTCTTGGAAGAGCCTGCCTTGTTGTTGATCATCTCCTTGATTTCACCCTTGAAGGAGTTCATGAATTTCATGAGCTCGTTCCGGGTGACTGGAGCTTCTCCTCTGGTCTTTCGGGTTTCCCCGTCTGACCTCCCAGTGGGCCGGCTGCTTGGGCCCACCTGATCCAGATTTCGTTCCAGCTGGTCTCTGGAACGGATGGATTTAGAGATGAGAGAACCATCTTTAGTCATATAGGTCTCCACATCATTGTCTTCTTCTTCTTCCTCCTCCTCTGTGAATACCTCTGGCTGAGGCTGAGGTGGAGGCTGAGGGATTTCAAACCCTACCGGCTGAATAACCGGTTGCAGGTCTTCCGGGTTACCCGTCTGAGTACCCGGACGTGGAGAGGTAGAATTGAGAATTGGTACAGAATTTTGAACCATCTTGAGGTACTCTCCCCACAAACGGCGCCAAATGTTTTGGGTGTTTTTGTCCCTTGGGAGAGTTACAACTCGAAGACTGGTCCTGCTGGCTTCTGTACCTGCAAAATCAACGAAGACACCGGTTGGGTGGTGCTCCGCCTCCAACGCTCAAGTTAGTAACTTGAAGGAGAGTAAAAAGCGCAGAATTTAAGGTGGGGATCTGCTTGGATTCCAAGCTCAGAAGTTCTCTGATGAGAGAGAAAGTAGGGTGTAATAAATGATTGTGAATTCCTCAATGTCCCCCATTTTGGGGGAATATCTCCCTATTTATAGGGTCCTTGGGAAAAGTGCCCCTTCCTAGGTTATTTTAACCTAGGACTGATGGGCTGCGCCGCCAAATAGCGGATTTTTGGGGAATTGGGCCCTTGAAGGCCGCAATTCTAAGGGAGTATCTGGAGAGGCCACGTGTCAGCTGGGGATTGGTCAAGGGTGACCTGCCAGCCTCTGACACGTGGCACCTCCTCATTGGTCCACTTGTCATGGGTGAAAATACCCCAAACAACGATAGTCGTCCGGATCGAACTGTAAAGGTTGGGACGGCTGCTTATGCTAATTTGGGTGTAGACTTACACCTTCTGTTGAATGAATTCAAAGACATCTTTGCCTTTGAAGTGGAAGAGATGCCAGGCATCAGCCCGGATCTCGCTGTCCACAAACTCGCAGTGGATCCAAAGAGGAAGCCCATCCGGCAGAAGAAAAGAAATCACGGCGAAGAAAGAAGTCAGGCGGCAGGCGCCGAAGTTAAAAAATTGTTAGACGCTGGGTTCATTTGGCCATGTAACTTCCCTGATTGGGTTGCGAATGTTGTGCTTGTGAAGAAGCCGAATGGTACCCGCCGCATGTGTGTTGACTATACGGATCTCAACAAGGCATGTCCCAAGGACAGCTACCCTCTTCCAAAGATCGACAGCCTTGTCGACTCTACAGCCGGTCATGCCTTGATGAGTTTCATGGATGCCTACTCAGGTTTCCACCAGATCCCCCTATGGAAGAAAGATCAAGAGAAGAAGGCCTTCGTCACTGATCAGGGGTTGTTCTGTTATACGGTGATGCCGTTTGGTTTGAAAAATGCGCCTGCTAGTTTCCAACGAATGATTAACACGGTTTTCATAAATCAAATCGGAAGGAATGTAGAGGCGTACATTGATGACATGATAGTCAAATGAAAGTTACAGGCGGATCATCTTGTTGATCTCCGAGAAACCTTCACCACACTTAGGCGGCATAAGGTTATGTTAAATCCCAAGAAATGTGTTTTTGGTGTTGAGTCTAGGAAGTTTCTCAGATTTCTAATTGATCAAAGGGGAATAGAGGCTAACCCCGAGAAGATACACGCGGTAATCGACATGAAGTCACCCCGCACTGTTAAAGAGGTTCAGAAGTTAACTGGTTGCCTGGCGGCCTTGGGAAGATTTCTCAGCCGGTCAGGCGACAAATGCCTTTACTTCTTCCAAGCAATCAGGAAGAAGACTAGGTTTGAATGGGGGGATGATGCTGAGGCGACCTTCCCAAAATTAAAAGAACACTTGCACTCTTTGCCAAGGCTAGTCAGCCCTCTGCCCAAAGAGATGTTATTCATGTGTCTAGCTGTCTCTGATCATGCCCTCAGCGCCGTTCTCCTTGCTGAAAGAGACGGCATCCAGCTCCCGGTCTATTTCGTTGGCCATGTTCTTAGGAATGCTAAGCTCCGGTACCCCATGGTTGAAAAATTTGGCCTTGCTCTTTATATGGCATCCAAGAAGTTGAAACCCTACTTCTTGGCACATCCGGTTGTTATATATACAGACCAACCTCTCAAGCGACCAATGTCTACCTTGGAGTCATCCAGTAGAATGTTAAAATGGGCTATTGAAATGCAAAGTCTTGAAATCACTTACGAACCAAGGAAGTCAGTGAAGGGTCAGGCGTTCGCCGACTTCATTGTTGAAATGACACGTCCGGTTCCCCCGGATAACCCCAATCAGGTTTGGAAAGTGTATGTAGACGGGAGCTCTACAAAAAATGGTTGTGGTGCAGGCGTCATCTATAAATCTCCTGAGGGAGACAAATTTGAGTATGCACTACGATTTAAGTTTCAGGCCTCAAACAATGAGGTGGAGTATGAGGCCCTACTAGTCGGCATCTGTATGTGTAAGGCGGCTGGGGCAACAAAAATTGACGCCTACTCTGATTCGCAATTGGTTGTTAGCCAGTATGAGGGTATCTTTGAAGCAACTCATCCGGCTATGATCAAATATCTCCAGGCGGTCAAAGAAGAGGCTGGGACACTTAAAGAATTCCACTTGAGACAAGTTCCTAGGCCAGACAACAATCAGGCGGATGCATTGTCCAAATTAGCGTCGTCCGCCTGCTGTGACACACCTCGGTCAGTCTTTTGGGAAGTTCTAGAAAAAAGAAGTATACATGAAGAACCCATTGGAATTCTTGACCGAAGTTCCACCTGGATGGATGGCATCCGGGCTTACCTCACTGATGGAACGCTTCCGGATTCACCCCAGGAGGCGGCCATCCTGAAAAAGCGAGCTGCAACCTTCGAGATGAGAAGCGGAGAACTCTTCAAGGCTGGTTTACTTAAACCTCTGTTGAAGTGTGTTACCCTAGAGAAAGGGAAGGAGATTCTTGAAGACCTACATGCGAGGTTCTGTGCCTCTCATATAGGCGGCAGGTCTTTGGCTGTCAGAGCCAGGCGGCATTACTTCTGGCCAATCCTTGAATCAGATGCTATGGAAATGGTTAAAAAATGTGACAAGTGTCAAAGATTTGGCAAGATGATTCACCGTCCGGCAACTGATCTGACGGCAATTCACAGCCCGGTCCCGTTTGCTAAATGGGGCATGGACATTCTTGGTCCTTATACGCCTGCTCCAGGCGGAAAGCGCTACATTTTGGTGGCTTTGGATTACTTCACCATTTGGGTGGAGGCAGAGGCGGTCAAGAACATCAAGACAAAGGATGTAATCTCTTTCATTTGAAAGAACATCATCACCCGGTTTGGGGTACCTATGTCTATGGTGTTTGATAATGGCCCTCAGTTTGAAACACCTCAGCTCACAACTTGGTTGGGAGATTAGGGAATCTCCAGCTACTTTGCTTCAGTCGGCCGACCCCAAGAAAACGGCCAAGTTGAAGCCTTCAACAAACTCATCTCAGACGGCATAAAGAAGAAAATTGAAAGAGCCGGTGGTTTATGGGCAGAAGAATTAATCTATGTCCTATGGGCCATCCGGACTACTGCAAAGGGGGCAGCCGGCGAAACCCTGTTTCTCATGGTTTACGGTGCCGAGGCCGTCTTGCCCATTGAGCGCTATGAGCCTACTCTAAGAGTCATGCTATATGATGAAGAGGCAAATTGGGAGGCCATGCGGCTTGCATTGGACTCCCTCCCGGAACACAGGGGCAATGCTGCCCTGCGTCATGAGATATACCGTCTGAGAATGACCAGAGCCTACAACAGGAAAGTGCACAAGCGCCCTTTAAAAGTGGACGATCTTGTGTTGCGAAAAATGGAGGCAACCGGTAGGGTGAATGAACTTGGAAAGTTAACTCCCAATTGGGAAGGTCCCTACCGGATTTATGAAGAAGTAAGAGGCGGCACCTACCGCCTAGAGACACCAGACGGTAGGCGGCTGCCCATAACTTGGAATGTAGACAATCTCAAAAAGTACTACTTCTAAGCATTGTAAATTTTTTGTAAATAGTAAGCCTATGAATGAAAAAGTTGCTTTCTGTTTTCAAATTATGTTTTGAAGTTATTTATCATGTTATTTACTTGACATACATGCGCCGTACTATGTAAGTTATCTGCTTAAAACACAGATAGAACCGTTTGATCAATACAGATCTGAGTAAGAGGCCAATGGCCGGAGATCAAACTAAGCACAAAAAGGCTTAGTGGCTATACAACCGCCCTTCGAACAGGGCATGAGGCTTTAAGCCGGATGGTTGAACATTTTATAAATTCTCCTGCTCCAATGCGAAACATGGCGTCCGACGACGCCCCTCCGGGTGTTATCGTCGCAGAGGGAATTCTATTGTTTGCTCTACCAACACATACAGACGGCAAAGATTAAACGGTCTGATTGACCAACTCATAGCCGCCTGCCCTTAGTAACTTGAAGAACGAATCAGTCTTATGAAACCGGATGATCATTATATCACCCGGAAACCGACCAAAGTTTTAACTCAGGTTACTTCCAGAAATTATACGGTCTCCCTAAATGGGGCAAACAGGCTAAGTATAATTAGAAAAAATTATGGGTATCAACCTACACAGACGGACCAATTCTAAAAATTGGCCCTAGTGGGATAACTTAAAACCTGTTTTAATAGGTTGAAGGCACCTGAGGCTGCCTGGAAAATACAAGCCCGTCTGCTATCGTAATAAAAAGAATAGCAGGTGGGGTAAGCAGATTTCACATTCTAATTCATGCACCTGTAATATTTGTAGCATGACTTGTCATTCAACCATGACACAAAGGTCGAAAGACCGCCTGCATTCAGCACCATCTGATCATGTGGCCGGCTGTGTGCTTGGCTTGGGGCAATCACCTTAGTGATTGATTGACTTAGAAATCAGTCATACCCTTTTTTGGTATCACCAATTTCCAGTCAATCAACCAACTTGTAAACCCAAGCGCACAGCCTCTCAGGGGCAAAGCATCCGGTATGCCATACCTATCAAGCCCAAATTCAAATTCAAAATTCAAACGCAAAGTATTAAAAGCAACCGACCTAGCGGCCGGATGATTCATCATAAATTAAAAAGCTGACCCCATGGTCAGCCAAAATATTGTTAATCGGCTAAACAGCCGGAGATATAAAAAAAATTGTTAAGTGACCCGACCCCACGGTCGGTAAAGAAACAAGGAGATACTCGGCACGCAGGCCGGAAATGCATTCAGTATGGCCATATGGCCGCAGAAAAAATCAACAAACAGCTTAATTAGCCCCGGGGCCCGACTGCTCTCCATTATCATCCGCCCCTTCCTGCTCATTGGCGGGATGATTAACAGTCTGGTCCTCAGCCTGGTCTCGGTGCTCCCCATCCAAGGCTCCCTCCTTCGCCTGCTCCTGCTGCTCTTGATCAGAGGCGTCAGTCACCTGCTCATAACGATACTCCCAGATGGAGTAATCGTCATTAGGAAAGAGAGCCTTCCATGCCATCTTCATACGAGTGACACAGTCGGCCTCATTCTCCTCTATGAGCCTGCACTTCTCCTCATCAGCGCGCTTCTCATACTTGGATCTGAGCTGCTCCTCCTGGTTGGCAAGTTTTTTCTTTAAGTTCTCGACCTGACGACGGAGACTGGTGGTGTCTCTGTCGATGTCTTGTAACTTGCCAAGCTCCACCTTGGTCGCCTTCAGCTCCCCCTTGAGCTCAGCCACCTTTTGCTGAGCCGCCTCCAAATCTTTCTTGACCTGCAAGTTGGCAGCCGCCTGAGAATACAGGATATCCCGAGTTAGCAACTCATTCTTGTTAACATCATATTGCGCTTTGTTAAGATTGGAGGCGGCCCTAAGGTTGGCAGCTCTTACCTCTTTGGTCTTCTCGTTGAATGGCTTTTTGAGCCCATTCACTCGCAGCATAGCCTGCATCCGGACAAGAGATAAGGGTCGTTAGCAAAACAAGCGGTCCGAATGAGATTGTAAGTTAAAATATTTTATGTACTCACCTCATCGAGAAGAGCAAGGATAGCATCCAGGTTCATGCTGCCAACTCCCCGAATGGAGTCTCACTGCTCAGCAGTGACCCCCTTTCGGAGCATTTCCTTAGTAATTTATCTAAGGTCTGGAGCTTGGGAGGGGGCTTCTGCACAACAAGAATCAAGTTGGGCGTTAGAGTATACACATCCGGCATGAAAAGAGAAAATAAGACTGGGTGATTGTATGTATACATCTGGCAAAAGATAGAATAAATTTGGGTGTTACTAGACATACATCCGGCATAAGCAAAAAGACCGCATGATAAGCTATACTTAGCTAAAAAAAAAAAGTGAACTCAAGTACCTGAGATGACAACCAGGTCCTGGGCCTGCTTGCCGCGGCGCTTGTCAGGTGAGCCTGCTCCAGCAGACGACGAATCCTTGGAAGCTTTGGATTCGGACGCCTGCTTTAGAGCAGAAAGAGCAGCCGGCGATTTACCGCCGGTGGAGGGGTGAGACTCGGAGTTGTTGGCGGAGGGCTTGTGAGCCACAGTCTTCCGGGAGCGCTTGGAAGGAGTCGGCCCCGCCTCCTCCGCAGTCCGCTTGGGGTGCTTGAGGTTCACCCCAGGGATGACCGGAGGCTTTACTGAGCCCTCGTGTACAAAAACTCAAAAGTTAGTAAAGTTATGGCTAAGTTAATAAGAAAAGGCCGGATGAAAAAGACTTACATGCTCAAGCTGCTCCCGCTTGAAGATCTGATTTTTCTTGTTCATCATCTGGCGGTAGGCGGAGGCGGTGTCGCTTGGTTTGTTGTTTGGGGTAAGCTGCGACATTGCTTCTTCTGCAAAAAGGTCGGATGGGTGGTTAGAAAACAACAATCAAATTTTTGCTATAAGTAAAGCATGCATGATATAACCCCCATCCGTCTACCCACCTCTTCCTTTCTCTAAGCTCAGGCCACAGGCGGCCAAATAGGTCGGGTCCTTGAGCCATTCATACTGGGGGATATAGCTGTTGAATTTGATTTCCTTCTCAGAACCCCCCTCTACCGCCTGGACTTCTACCTTAAACAAACCAGGATCAAGAATTTGATCCCAACCTTCTTCAGAGACAGGCGGTAGAAGGGCCTTTTGGCCTAAGAGATAGGGGTTCTGGTTCCAAGAGTTGAACTTGGCATTCCGGCTGGTGTCTGGGGAGGTGATTATGTAGAATTTGTTCCTCCAATCCTTCCACTTGGACTCCTTCCCAAGTGTCATCATGTACCCCTTATTGCTAGTAAGGGTGTACGAGCCGGGGCCAGCTGACTGAGGGGCTTTGCTCAGGTAGTTCATAGAGGCAAACGCCTCAAAGCCAGGTTCAACGTTCTGCATCCTGCAGGCGGCTACATACCCCAGGATGTTCACCCACGAATTTGGGGTGAGTTGCCACACCCCCAGGCGGTACCCATCTAGGATCGCCTCTATGGCTGGATCCAAGGGAAACCTCAGGCCCGCCTGTATCACTGCGGCATAGCAGCCGAATGCAGTGTCCTTATAGCTTTGGTTAAGGGGCCAGACAACAGCATCCATCAAAGCTGGCACTTTGACTTCATATCTGGCCCCCATGACATACGTATCCCTAAAGTCACTCAGCCCCTTCTGCATTATTTTTTGGGTGGACAGGGAAATGTGTGTGAAATAGGGGGTGTATTCATCTTGAAGAGAAGAGGACGCCTCACCTTGACCCCTTGCAGGGGAAGCGGGCTCCTCATCAGGCTTTTCAGATGGCTCCTGTTCAGTTTCGGAGCCGTCTGAGTCAGAGGTTGAAAGGGAGAAAGAGTGGGAAGACCCCTGGTCAGACTCAGGTTCCTGCTGACCCTAAACAACCGGCATGCCCAGGATTGAGTCATCCGAAGTGCTTGGGGTGCCTGGTTTGTCATAGTACACCTCGCTCCGGGGCACCCTAATGGAGCCATCCCCTTCTTCAGATCTAGCAGTTCTTTTTGTTCTAGCCATGGTGTCCTACACAGACACAGAGACGGTCGGATTGGGGGACGGATGAAGAGTGGGGCAAACGGCACCCCTAGTCCTAGATTCAGCCGTCTCAGGTGACCACTGACATCTATCCTAGGCCGTGCCGTATGTGTTTGTGAAACCATTTTATGAAAGCAAAGGAAAAACAAACACAGGCGGAAATTTTAAAAGTGTAAACAGAAGAGAGTCAGACGGTTACTTTGGGAAAGGTACGGTTGACTTGAAATGAGCCGGTTGACGCAGATGGACAGTAACAAGCGGCAGAGTACACAATTTTTTCGTGAAAATTCTCTCTAGAAACTCTCAAATTTTTCGCAAAGGTGCGTGAAATGAGGGTGAAAATTGTTTTTAAAGAGGGGTAATTCCGGGGCACCTCGGTAATACCCTAGAGGGTGAACAGTAAAACTTTACTTCACCAAATGAGAAAGTGACATGTGTCACAGACGCCCCGTGGCGCGCCACGTCACCTCTGTGACAGGGGCAAATGTTTTGGGTAAAATTACCCTGCCACGTGGTGGCCTGAGATTAGGACACTTGTCCGCCCAGCATTGGTTTAAACAAGACCAATTGAATGTTGACACGTAGACCCCACTGTCATGTCATGGAATGGCGGCTTTCAGGCCCAATTCCCCGTAAACTTGTCATAGCCCACCAATTCTAGGTCACCTGACCTAGAATAAGGGCACATTTTCCCATGACCCTATAAATAGGGAGAAATTCCCCATTATGGGAAAGGGATTATTCAATCATTTATTACCTCACCTACATTTCTCTCACATGAGAGAAAACACCTGATCTCGGGATCTGTAAAGATCTCATCTTTATCTTTTTCCGCACTTTTTACTCACTCCAACACGTTCTAACTTGATCGTCGGAGGCAGAACTCCAACCAACAGGAGTTTCCGTTGTTTTGCAGGTACAGGCCGCACCGGACCAATCTTCGAGCTGTAACTCTCCCGAGGGACTAAAAACACCCCAAACAGAAGTGGGTATTAAGTCACATCAATCCAGTTCCATCTCATGGAGACCCAAAATTTGCAGATATGCAACAAACAATTCATATTGATGAAAAATGGTTCTACTTGAACCAAGAAACAAGAAGGTTCTATCTGCTACCCAAGGAGGAAGATCCGTACAGGTGCCAATAGCCTAAGAGATTTAAAGTGAAGGCAATGTTCATGGCTATGATAGGGAAACCTTTGTATGCAAAGGATGGGACTATGTTGCATGATGGTAAGTATGGAATATTTCAATTTATCATCAAATAGATGGCAAATAAAAAAAAAGCAAGAACAAAGATGCAAGAACAATGGAGAGAAAGGATGTGCAAAATGTCAACAAAGATGTAATCAGGAACATGCTGATGGAACACATCATTCCAGCAATACATCAACAATGGCCACACAATTTACCAAAAAACATCAAAATCCAATGGGATAATGCAAGGCCTCATCAGATTCCCAAAGATGAAGAATTCAATTCTGCTTGTCATGCAAATGGTTTCAACATTGAAATGGTGTACCAACCACCACAATCACCTGACTTGAATGTCTTAGACCTAGGGTTATTCAAAGTCATTTAATCCCTACAATACTAATCCTTCCCCACCAATTTGGATGACTTAATTAAGGAAGTCATCAATGCATACAGTTCTTTTGAACCAAGGGCCAACAAATACGTTTGGCTAACACTGCAATCAGTTATGATTGAAATTATCAAAAAGCAAGGTGGAAATAACTACCCACCTCCACATATGAAGAAGAAAAAGTTGGAAAGATTAGGGGTTCTACCAAAGCATCTCCATGTTCCAAGGGAACTAATACACCAAGCTGTCATTTATCTGGACACTATGTTTATCCCAACAACACAAGCAATAGGGGAAGAAGCATTCATGGAAGTAGATGCTACCTGAAGAAAGGGTGAAGGGAACCTTCAACTACACACATTGATTGCCACACATAACCTTAGAAGTACTATGAAGAGCCATGGTAAGAAGCTTATGTTATTTTATCAGTAGTTTATTTTGAAGTTTTTATGTTTTTTATTTTTTTATTTTTTATGCTAGGGTTATATGTATTTTGATCATCTTTATTGAACATATATAAGGTAGTCATGTAATTGGGGGGGTCCAACTTTTGACATCAATGTAACTGCATCATCAAAGAAATTTTTTGTAAACTCTTAAACACATCTTTATTGGTATGTTACATGAATGTAAGCTTTTGAAAACAAATGGGATGAAACCATCAGAAAGGGTATGCTTATATCAAAACATTGATGTTTGATGTTACCTCTACACCAAGTTCAAAAGAACTAAGGTGGAGCAAATCAACAAATAGCAAATATGATTCAAATGAGTCCCTTCATCATTTGGTCCAAAACAGAACAAGGTATAGGTTTTTGGGGAGACTCGGTCACAAACCATCACATATGTTTGTTCTCTCTATTAACTGTCATTGAGAACATTATAGGGACTCAATTCCAGAATGGTCAATACATTCAAACCACAATAACATCAATCAAGCACATTGATCATCATTCATCAACATGACATTCCCCAGGCCATTAATCAACAAATCAAGGCAGCAATAGCAAGCAACATATGTCCATTGATGAGTCTATTTTATATACATTTTATTCCTCGTCCCACGGTCATATTTGTGCTTATTTGAGCTCTATGGAGATATTTTTATTATTAATATACGTTTTGTAGTGTTTTTGTAGTGTTGGTATTATTTTGTAGGAATTTGCAGAATTATAACGATTCCCGAGCTTATTGAGCCACTACAAAAATATTGGAATTTAATCGTATTTTATGACCGTATATTTAAAGCCTAAGACCGAGTTACATGAATTTAGTACAGTGATTAAGGGCTCTGTTCCTTTTGGATTACAATTTTATTAATAGTCCAATACTTGGATATCAAGGAGAGGTTATTGGGCCAATTCATATAAAAGCACAAGTTACAAATCTAAGATCCACTAGTAGAAAAAATGCTATTTGTAACTGGCATAAATTATATTAGTTATAACAACAATATTAGTAACTGACATAGATTGTGCTGGTTACAAATAAAATAGTATTAGTAACTAGCATAACCAAGGTCAGTTACAAATAGTAGGTCAATGATTGGGTGACCAACTATTAGTAATGGATATATAAAAAGTCAATTATAAATAATAAGTCAAACTTTATTGACTGTATTAATTGTAATGGGCTTTATTAAAGTCAGTTACTAATAATAGTACGCACTTCGCACCACTCACATTTCACTTTTTTTTAGAGAAATCAGTCGCATGCTTTGTTCCTCCCACCTTCACTTTTAATTTTTTTTCCCCCACACATAAACCCGTAACTCCCCTCTCCTCTGAAACTGCTCTAAATCTCCTCTAAAGCTTCTACAATGGTTCATCAAAAATGTCATCAAGGTATGCTCCGATCTCTACCAAATTTATGTACTTTTGATTAATTAAAGTGATTGTTTGATTATAAGAACTAAAAAGAATTCTAGGGTTTGTTTTGAACTTTCTTAATTAGTTTGTTAATTTCACACCTTCTAGTGGTTGCTTCAGGCCAATCTTTAGAGATGATCAACCAATATATGCAAAAGATGTCTAAAAAAATATTAAAGGAATGATGTTTTCATGTGAATCATGTAACAATATGTGATTAAATTACATTATTAGTATATCTAAATTTTCTTCGCTGCTTTGGCGTGGGGCTAATTGCGCTGTATTAAAGTCAATGCTCAATATTCAGGTTAATGTGATTCTTTGTTAATATTATCTGTAGTCGTTTTGCTTTTTGAGAAAAGACATGAAACATACTAGGCAAATACCGAGTAAGTTCAAAATTGGTGGCTTTAAAATCACCCAGGAAATTTCAGATCTCTTTAATTTCTTTTAGACTTTAGAGCTAAATTTCTTTAAGTTAAACTAGCAGCCCTGCAAAAGGATCCTACAAGTTTGTAACAGTGAGTTGAGGTGAGCAAAAGTTGGAAATCTGCTATATATCTCCTCTATGGCTGGTTCTGAAAGACCTGTCATGGCTGTCAATCCAAGCAGTATTAATAGACTGCAAGACTGAAAACCAGAACTGCAGGTAATCTTTAGATAGGCTCCTTGTATTTAAAAACAGTAAAATTCACATCAACTGCTTAATATTGTATCCTCCTGTATATATTTTGATTTACTTCTGCTTGTTTAATTTCTTTTTCTCTCCCCCCCTCCCCTCCTCTTATGCCAGTCAAACATAGAAGCAACCAGTAGACGAGTCCCAAACAATGACACTCCTGCATCTGGTCACCTGTCATCTGATCACCCTAACCAAGGGAAAGCGGTAATTCTACCTAGGTTATGCATATACATTTCTTACAAATTTCTCTTGAATGTAATTGCGTCTTAAAAACCAAAAAATCTTACTTCATTTCTACTTCTTTATTTTTTGGCTCCCTTCCCAGATCTTGTTTTCTTGGTTTAGAAAAGGAAAAAGAACACAATCCAAAATAGCAAAAGCAAGAAAGAAATAAATGTAGTTTCTTGAAGGAGTTGAAGCGATAACAGATTGAAAATCAGATTTGCAGGTAGCCTTTAGTTATGCTTCCCAGATTACAAAAACCCCAAGGCTATTATATCAAGGATTTCTATTTATCATTTATACAAAGAATTTGATATTCTTCCCTAACTTTTCAAATGGGCTTGTTTAAGAAATTTTTGTTGAAGTCGGGGAACTTTTACTCGGGAATATTTTACTTGTATTAACTACAAGTATGCACTATAATGTTTTTGCACTCATTATGAACATGATTAATCTGAAATCTGTCAAGTTGCTAATCTTTGGGGCTAGATGAACACCTACTGATAAATCTTATTAGTTTATCTTCTTTCAGCTCATGGAATTTCTTTAGTAGTTTTCCTCTGGCAATCTAATGTATAGTATTAGTATTAGTGTTGTGTACATGGCATACTTGGTTAGAGAACAAGAAAATTTAGTGAAGGATGTTATGAAATTACTGCGACTTTTGTGGCTTTTGCACTCCAATGTACTGAATTTTGCTACGTAGGATACTAAGAAAATTTACGCGATTTTCTTTGACAATATGCAAGAAGAGAATACAAAGCGTGAGCATACTGTCAAAACAGAACCTCCTGATGCATCTCAATTGAACAATAATGTTCAGAAAAATAAACATGTTGAGCTCCAATTTACCTCACCTCAAGTACCCGTGTCATAAACCTCAAATACTTTCTGTATGTTTCTACATAATGGGGTTGGCCATTGGGCAAAGTCACTAATCCATGTTTATACAACCAGATACCTCTCTCATAAGGCTTCAAAGATGATAGTTTTGCACTTGTTGGCTAGCTTGTGTGCTCATCATTTGGAAAAATATGAAATATTAGAATCTCTTACTTGACACACACATATGTTTAGGAATCTCTTACTAGAATTCATTATCTAGTAATATTGAAGTGGATTTTGATATGTTTGAGTTTTCTTTTCGATTTTCCTTTTTATGTTTCAAACTTTATGGAACATTGTTTTCCTATTCATTATGATTTCTGGCTATAATTTTCATATTTAATCTGAAGCTTTAGTGCATGTGACTAGAAATGTTAGTTTTTGAAGCAGTTTAAGCTAAAATTTGAGTTTATTGAGAAATTAGGTAGAATCTCGCTGGAACAGTTTAGAGGTCTGACTTCTCTGGGCTCGTTCTCCTTCATTACATATGATTTTTAGGTGATTTTTTTTTTTGAATTTGGGTGATTTTTTGTCTACTATTTTCCTGTAAAATTTCAGAATTTTTTGAGTTTGTTTGCTATTAATCTGGGTTGTATTCTGAAAACTGGTCAGTTTTGGTTCAATTTGGTATATGCTTCTGTTTTAGTGCGTTTTTCTTAGAGCTGTGTTGAGATTTTTTCTGTGATATTCCTATTTGGTTTAGGGTGTTTTAAGAGTGTTTAAATCACATAAATTTCATCCTTGCTACTGCTATACTTTGTGTGGTTTTTTGCTCTGAATTGTGCACATATTTTTGTAGGAGTTTATAGGTACTACGCAGCGGAAAATCATGAATCATATTCATAAAAGTACCTAATCCCAAGAACACATGCATAACACACAAGACACATAATCATACCTTTGAAGCGTGAATTCCACATAGCAAATTGATTGACAAATCAGAGAGAGAATAGAGCCCCAAGCGTTGCTCCTCTACTTAGTCCACAAGCTTCGAATGAGCCGTCCACCAATACTAGATTGGTCGAGTGATTGAGGAAAACTGCGATCACCACCTTTAATGGACTAACCGACCACCACGATTTACCACCACCACGAACCACCACACTGGCGCCAAGGGAGGAGGAGAGAGCCATGAGATAGAGAGGAGTATGAGAGGGGTTGGTCTCGTGTTTGCTAATTAGGGTTTGATCACACTGATTAGATAATTGCATTCTCTTCTGCAAACCCTAGGCACCGAATCTAATTATAATCATATTATAATTAGACTAGGGTTAGGAAGCCCAAAACCCTTCAATCCACTTCATGTGGCCGGCCATACTAGAGGATGAGGCCCATCATGGGCCTTGTCCTCTCGTGCCCGATCTAGACCCTTTGTGTGACCTTATAGGATCCGTCCAATTGGGTTTTGGGATATTTTACTAGCCCAAAGATCGTTAGTACCTCTAGCTATGATAAAACGACGACCCAAATGTCCGAACTTAATTATCTCCATAATTTGATCCATTTATATATCTAGTAACTGCACACGACGAAGACATAAATCCTTCAATTTTGTGTTTAAAACATGGGTGAAGAGGGTATAAACAACTTATGTAAAATTTCAAGAGAAATTTGATATGGTGGAGGAAAAGTTGATTGGTAGATCAGAAGCTAGGTTTGACGCCTTTGCTAAGTTGTTACAAGTTCGTAAGAAGAAGAAAAAAAAAATTGAAAGATAATGATGATGAGTATTCAAGTATTCTTGTTTATATCTCTTCTAGCGGCTTCTTCTCATGTCTGCATTTTAAGTTTAAAAGTTAAGGGTAATGATGTAAGAACTGTTGTATGGCAGGATAGAGTGTGCAAATGTTGCAATATTGAGCTGAACTTCAGAAAAAAGTGAAGCAGAGAGCCGATTATGCTGTGCCCAAAACCTACAACAGCAAGAATATGAAACTAAAGAAAATTCTTGGGTATGTTCTGTTTTGCCAGTTATGAAAACATATTTGTTATGTGAGATAGACCTTTCTTTTTTATATATATGATTTTGTTGTGGTGTGATTGGGAAACTATTAGAAGCTTGAAATGACTGATGATGATGTCATGACTTTGGAGGGTGATGCCCGTGATAGTAGGCGTGCCTCCACTCTTTCTAGTAAACTCTCCCAGATTATTCCTGCCAAGGGAAACAGGCTCAAGGTGCATCGTTAACTTTTTCTTTTTACAATATGTCGATTGCAATGTGTTTAAATTTGTAGTAGTGTTCCCGTACTTTGATAACTTAAATTGTTATAAATGCCAAAATGTCTCATGCATTGGAAAGAATGATTTGGCAGTTCTGGTGGCCATGGATTCTGATCCTTCCTTGCCAGATGTTTGAGAACAGTGGAGCATAGAATTTTAAATTTTTTTATGTGTCTTGATGTTAATTGAAGTTCTAAAGCAACATGCCTACTCAGAGTAGTGATGGATGGAAATTTTGATTACTTGAGAAGAAGTGATATTCTGATCCATTGCCACCTTCTAGCTATAGCCCGTAGGATGAGGGTTGTCAATCTGTTGATGGTGAAAGTTATTTTTCATTCATCTAATTAATCCGGTGCTTTTTATGATTTTTTTAGACCTTACAATGTATATAGGTCACACTTTAAAAGAATTGTTTCAAAATGAGTAAGCCGCAATTACTACACATAAGAATGGAGGTAAGTGTATAATTCTTGCTTTTTCATAGTACTATTTAATTTATTAAATTATTGCATTATGTTTATTTGAATTAGTGTGCTCAACAACGTGTGGTACCGAATGTGCTTATTATGTAATGAGATATATGTATGAGATAATTTCTTTCCATAGTAATTGCAAGGGTAGTTTGAAAGAAATTAGTGATGAATTTGCCTCTTCTTTGCAAGCTAAAATGCTTTATACGTATTTTGGTTGATGTTTTATTTTTAAAACTATAATTGTTTGGGTCAAATTTAGTCTCAATTGGGCCTAACCCATAAATGATTCAATTACAAGCCCAAGGTCAAAGGTTCAACTCTCCAATCCATGCCAAGTCGAAATCAAGTCAAGGTCCGGTCAACATGGCAAGCCCATTTGACTTTAGGCCCAATCCTCCTGTTAAGTTAAGGTATAAAAGCCATCAACTATACCTTTTTACGTTCATTCACAATCAGCCTCAAGCAATTAACTCTCTTGCATTGCTTTCTCTCTACACATTGTACTGACTTTGGCATCGGAGGGGCCTTCCTCGGCACAACCCCCGAGGCCAGTTTACGTGTGCTTGCTATGCAGGAAATCCTTGGCCAGCATCACTTGGACCGAGCCAGTCTTCAGCCACTTTAAAGGACCTTCGGCAAGGTCCCATTGTTTCAACAGAATGGCTGCATACAAGCAAAGAATCAGCAAGTTTTACAACCGAAGGGTTCATGCGAGGCCTCTCCGAGTTGGAGACTTCGTCCTTTGGAATGCTGCAGCTGTTCAGAAAAGCCGAATTCATGGGAAACTCTCAGCCACTTGGGAGGGACCTTATGAAATTTATGATGAGCTTCAGCCAGGTACATATCGACTTCGCCAGTTGGATGGAACTGAGCTGAAAAATCACTGGAATGCTGATGTACTTAAGAAGTATCATGTGTAAGCCCTTCGGGGCAAAACAATCTTTGTAAGTACATTTTCAGTTATTAATGAAAGGCCTCAGAGCCACTATTTCTACAAATACTTGCAAATTTTTCTTCTTTCAATTTTCTTTATTCTATCTATTCTTTAAGGGTTTTCTTCAGCACCGTCTGAGCCTCCGTCTTTAAGGCACAAGGTTTCGGACTGTTGATAAACTTGCCTAAAACAGTCTTTCAGCCAAAGTACACGCTTTGGTAAGACTTGTTTTCCGAGGCAATAAGTCTATGGATGAACTTGGGGTATTTCCTTGACTGAGCCCCGTACCCCAGAGGGTTATTGTCTGGGACATTGCCTTAAGTTGGCCTTATGTCTTAGATATCCATTCTTTCAGATAGACAGAAAACCAAGAATAATAGCACGAAGTATTTGAAATTCCTTAAACACTAAAAGCTTCTCCCAAATCAAAAGGGACAAGCAGTCGTCTTAGAAATCCGAAGGCAGAGCCTTCAAATTTCTGGGGGGCAATAAGCATACAAATGCAGATTATCATTAGCTGGAATCTTCCAAGCCGAAGCTTTTTACTTAGCAAATTTTCGCAAATTTTCAAAAAAAAAAAAAAAAAAAAAGAAAGAAAGGCAAATGTGCAAGTCTAAAGCAAAGCAATGGGAAGAAAAGCAACAGATTCATAACATGAGAAATAGGCTCGAGATCCGAGCTACAAGTCTAAGCGTTTCGGAGCGTAATAAAACATCAGCAGCTGCCCACAAGCGGAAAATTACAGCTGTCGAATCAAGTACAACTAAACAAAAACAAGTTAAGAGTTTATACACTGAGGCAAACTGAAGCAAAAAACATCTAAGGCAAAAAGGCTGAAATTAGATTGCGGCAATTTGGAGGTTAAGCACATGTCGATCCGCAAGATTCTGCGGACGGCTGCCCGAGTTCCTATGCTTCAGGGAGGTCTGGTTGTGCTGAGCTGGAACCCAAGGGACCACCAGTGCCAGCAGAGGACGAGGCAGCCTGAGCAGGAGCCTTATCAGATTCTCTCTTCTTTTGGGCCTCGGCTTCTTTCTCCTCGGCTTCAGCCGCCATCTTCTCCAGCTTGGCATCCCAGCGAGCTAGAAATTTGCTCTCAGCTGGATGGGCGTTATCCAAGTAATAGTTATCCCCATTCCAGGCCCATTCTTCAGCTTGGTCCCATTTTATCTCAAGATTGACGTGAATAGCAAGACGTCGAGCCACTTTGTAACCAGTGTTATAGCCCACGTCATACTCGTTCTGAGTATAAATCTTGACCTTCAGCTCTTCCTCAGCTTCAGCCAGCCGTTTCTTAGTTCCCTCAAGCTGGAGCTGAACCTTGGCAGCCTCATCCTTCAGATCTTTCAGTTGGTTCTGGACAAGGCTTGTTGCAGACTGAGCTTGAGACAATTCCATCTCTTTCCCTTTCAGTTTGCCTTCCAGATCTTGCAGCTTCTTCTCATTAGTCTCAGCAGCGAGCTCAGCCTCAGAGAGCTGGTTGTCTTTGTCTGCAACGGCCTGGTTCAGTCGGGATGTATTATCCTCCAGTGCCTTAATTCTCTGGTTAAGCTTCGCTTCTCGGCTGGCCATTTGAGAATCGACTTCAGCTTTAACTTTTCGCTCAATCCGAGCTCGGAAAGTGGGGATGTCAACTGCCCCGTACTCATTCAGCAGTTTCTATCCTTCAAAAAAGGAAGGGAGAACGTCCTTCTCTATCTCGTCGCAGAAGACGTCGAAGGCAGTGACAATCCCATCAGCTCGAGCTTCAGCTTCAGCCTTCCTCTTCTCGGCCGCATCCAGCTTGGCCTCTAGCTCGTCGCGCATGGCCATGGAAACCAGATGGTTATGCGACAGCTGTGAAAAGAAAAGGAGTTGTTAAAAAAGAAAAAAAAATTTAAGAGTGAGAAAGGAGGCTGAAGAGGTTACCTGCATCAGGAGTCTTTGGCTGTCGATGAAAGGGTCAGGGACCCTATCTGCAACTTCTGGAGCCCCAGCAGCAGCTCCATAAGTCCAAAACTTCATCCTGTCCAACTCTGAGTTGTTGGCAGGGTCCCTAAAGTAAACAAGGGCGTGGGGGCGCCACTCATCCAGCACGCGCCAAGCCCGAGGGGGCAAAGGCACCGTCGGAGCAGTGCCAAACCCCGTCTCAGAGGAGTGGAAGGTCCCAAAGGAGTCAGCCGCTAAAGAGGAGGGCATGTAAGTCTTGCACTGTTCAGCAGTCCTCTGCGCTTCGGTAGCATCTCGAAGCTCCTTTTCAGTGAAAATATGTGGTGCCTCGGGTAGGACCTCCACGTCAGGATCGTCTTCCTTCATCTCCTCAGCTGTAGACCCTAGCTTCTCATCCTCAAGTTGAATTTCTGCTGAGAAGGAGGTCGCCATGTGCTGAGGGAAAGGCGCAGTATCTGGAACCACCTGAGCTTCAGCAGTTTGCTCAGGGGTTTGCTAGGTAACCTCTTCCTCCCCCACGAACTTCGGGCTGGAGAGGAGTCTTTTCAAGATCGCCACCTTCGGCGATCAGAGTCTTCGGAGGAGCATCGGCCATTTGAAGGTCATTGATTGTGTCATCATCAATCCAAGGCCTCTTCGGAATTGGTGCTTCCTGGAATCTTCCAAGATTGATGACAGTTCTTTTTCGGTTCAGCATCAGTCCCTCTTCGTCTGAAGGGACCTCCTCTTCAAGACGAACCTCCTCCTGTTCGGGTTGATCCTCCCCTTCAGGGTAATTTCTCTCCTCTTCTTCCTCGTCCTGCTTCAGAAGAGGACAGGGGGGCAAGACGTGAGAACCAAAAAAAAAAGAAAGAAAAAGAAAATGCTAGGTCAGAAAGCCTACCGTGGTCCCAGCAACCTTGCGTCTTCAGAGTCCTCCCTCGGCTCCTCTGCAACAGCGGAAGTCCCCTCTCCGCCGTCAAAGGCTCTGCTACCCAAGACACCTCAGCGACGGTAGCAGTAGCTTCAGCTTCTTCAGGGGTTAAGAGGAAGAGTGGGTCCTCTTTTTGCCACCAAGGCTTCTGCTTCAGATACTCGAAGGCCTAGGTAATAACAAAATTTTTCGAGTGAATGTGCAGAGGTTGATCCTTGGAATCGGTGATGGGGGGCTTGTTGTTGGTCACAATCCTCCCAACATTTATCCCGAGCCGCTGGTAGTCTACGCTGATGTTGCCCTCGTGAAAAACTGAGAAAAAGAAAAATAAAGTATAAGGGCAAAGCAAAAAACACGCTGAAGCGCTAAAATGAATTAAAAAAGGGGCAGCTAAGTGGGTCATTAGCCCTAGCCGAAGGTACTTACTGTCTTTATATTTTCGGCTGAGGTCGACAATAGCGAGCATGCGCTCCTGAAAGACGTAGTGAGAGTCTGGCAGCCAGGTCTCTGGCACGAACTTCAGTTGGCCAGTCCCCCCGAGATTCTCTATTTTCCCGAAATAATTCAGCTGCCTGTCATCCTCACCACTACCTGCTTCAGGCCTTAGGTTTCGCATCTTAAGGTCAGGCCGCGACAAGTAACAGGGCACGCTGAAGATCCACTGGCCTTGCCAGTCCTTATCCGAACTATCGTTTGGCCACATGGTTAGATACCCAGGTAGGCTCTCAATTCTCCACCAGCCAGGACCGTGTTCACCATACCTGCTCTTGGTGTTCGACACCAGCCGATGCAGCTTCTTAAAACAGTGGATGCTCGGCTGCAGACGATAGAACAGGCACACCCAGAGATAGGTCATGATCCTTCGGATGCTGACGGGCGTCAACTGGCATAGGGAGATGTTATAATTGCTCAGCACCTCCACAACAAAGGGGTGTAGTGGGAACCGAAGCCCATACTGCAACGAGGGTAGACGATGGATCCTGTCAGTTTGGGCAGGCATTCGGCATCAGTACCCATCATCCTCCAGGATGCCATAGAAGATCTCGAGTTGTTCGGCAAAGCAATAAGCTTCACCGTTCTTCGTCCACCAAGGGTACGGGAGGTATTCCATCAGACCCCAATTATCCTCGTAACTCCCCCATTTGGTAGCCCTAGGGGGTAAATCCCAGACTGCGGCGGCCACCTCCTCCTGTTGGCCGGAGGTGCTCGCCTCTTCTGCCCCTAAAGGCGCCGCTGCCCTAGAGGTATCAGCCTCCCCAGTCTCTCGGGGAGGCACCATGTTGAGCGGGACGGCGGCGGTCCCCCCTTCTCCGCCAGAACGGGAGCCTTTCCCGGTCTGCCTAATTCTATCTCTTGGGTGTCGTTTTCGACCTCGAGCCATGGCAGAAATTCGAGAGGAAAAGTCGAAATAAGAGAGCACTCTGAAATTCGAGAAAAATCAAAGAAAATTCGAGGACAATTACCTTTATCCGAAGCGTAATTTGCCGATCAACAAGTTTGGAGCAACAAATTTCAGTTTCGGAGCCTTAATTTCGGGGATTCGGTGAAGTTTCAAGTCGGAATCAAGGGGTTTTTGCGCGAGTTTGGAGTGTGATTTTGGTGAAGAAATGAGGAGAGAGAGTGCGAAATGCGGTGTATATTGCCAGAAAAGGGAATTCTGGGAGTCCGCGCCTTTAATTTCTCATTAATCCTCTATTAAGTAACCGTTAAACACACTCCCTCCAAATTAACTGCCCAACATCTGTTCAACTTCCCCCATTATCTTCCAAACCGCCGTTATGTCATTTAATTACAGTTTAAATTTAAATTTTTTGGATTAATTAAATCATTTACTTCCCTCCTTTTTGTCAATCAAAACCTGACATGTCATCCTTCCAAATCGGGTGTGGGGGGCAAGTTGTTTGGGTCAAATTTAGTCTCAATTGGGCCTAACCCATAAATGATTCAATTACAAGCTCAAGGTCAAAGGTTCAACTCTCCAATCCATGCCAAGTTAGAATCAAGTCAAGGTCCGGTCAACATGGAAAGCCCATTTGACTTTAGGCCCAATCCTCCTGTTAAGTAAAGGTATAAAAGCCATCAACTATACCTTCTTACGTTCATTCACAATCAGCCTCAAGCAATTAACTCTCTTGCATTGCTTTCTCTCTACACATTGTACTGACTTTGGCATCGGAGGGGCCTTCCTCGGCACAACCCCCGAGGCCAGTTTACGTGTGCTTGCTGTGCAGGAAATCCTTGGCCCAGCACTTGGACCGAGCCAGTCTTCAGCCACTTTAAAGGATCTTCGGCAAGGTCCCATTGTTTCACCCGAAACAATAATAAATGTGTTTTTTTTATATTTGCAGGAGTATTTGGCAAGATTTGCAGCCAAATGATGTAAAATTGGATTATTCAAGTTTTAATTGTTTTGTGGAAAGTACAGTTTATTTTATTGTATTGTTGAGGATAAATTCAAGTTGTGTCGAATTATTTAGAGTGTTTGATTGTATTGTATGTTGTAAGTGACCTCAAATTATGAGGAATTATTTGGTGTATGTGTTTTGTTGGTTGAATTGTGACATATTTTAACCTCTTTGACGATGGGTCGTTCGGTAGGATATACTACCAAGCTTGTATTCGAATCAAATATATATATATATATACACACACACACACACACACATTATTGGTAACTAGCGTAATCTAATGTTAGTTACTAATAGATTTTAAAAATAAAAAAAACTATTCGTAACTGGCATTAGGTTGTGTCAGTTACAAATAATACCCTAATTGTAACTGGCGTTAGGTTAAGCTAGTTACGAATAGTATATTATTTGTATCTAACATTAGCCAGTTACGAATAATTTTCACTAGTTGTAACGGTAGCAATAGCAACCAACAATGCCAGTTACAAAAAGTCAATTTCGCCAGTTACAAATAGCATTTTTTGTACTAGTGATCAAAAAAGCCCATCTCGCTACCCAGCTGATTGGGCCCGGTCGGGTGGTAGATGGCCCGGTTGGGCTTCATTGTTAGGCCCACGTGATGTTGTTTGTTAGGCGGTGAACTTTGTTTATAAAAACTAAAAAGGGAATAGTAGTACTTAGTTAGGGGAGGTTAGTTTTAATAATTTTTATTACTCTTAGTTTCAGAACTTCTTTCCGCAGCTTTTATGATTAGTTTTTATGATTAGTTTTAAGTTTGGCTTTTTATGTTTCAAGTCTTCTTTACGTAGATTTCGAGACTTGTCCTTTTGTCTTATATTATTAATCATAGTTTTTAGTTCTTAATTCTTTTCATTACGTTTTTGTTTTCTTTAATTAAGTTTACTGCTTTCATTACTTTTATATTTATCATATGTTGGTTTGTTTTCATTGTTTCTTCGTATTTCTTTAGACTTTCGTTATTTCTCCGTAGGTATTATAAAATAAGGGGAAAGGGGGAATAAGAGAGAGATGTAGAGAGGTAATTGTGTTGTCTCTATTCATTCATTTTATGAGTCACCTATATATATACATGATAGACTATTGTAACCTATATGGATAATGAAGAGTCCCTTCATGAGAGGGTTAATGAGACCTAATGCCATATGGAGGGTTACAAGGGTGTATTACTACCATACTTAAGGTAGTCATAAAAGAGATATTTACAAGCTATAATGGCCATCCATAATTAACATATTTTATAACACTCCCCTTGGATGGACATTATCTAAAATAGATTTAATGCGCATATATGATGTCTCATTAAAAACCTTTTCAGGAAAAACCCTATGGGAAAAAAAAACCATGGGTAAGGGAAAAAGAGTGCAGCGCGCAATTACTCCCCCTCATTATTATATCACTGAAGATCTTTTAGATGACGCAATCCAATACGATAAACTAACTTTTTAAATGTTGCTGTCGGAAGAGGCTAGTGAATAAGTCTGCTAAATTCTCACTTGAACGAATCTGCAATACATTTATATCTCCATTCTTCTGAAGATCATGAGTGAAGAAAAATTTTGGTAAGATGTGCTTTGTTCTGTCGCCTTTGATGTATTCTTCTTAAAGTTGAGCAATACAAGATGCGTTATCCTCATATAAAGTTGTCGGTGCCTCTTTCCCCGATGATAAACCACAAACTTCTTTTATATTTTGAACTACCGACCTTAACCATACACATTCACGACTAGCCTCGTGAATTGCTAAAATCTCATAATGATTAGAAGAAGTAGCTGCAATGGTTTGTTTCATGGAACGCCAAGAAATGGCAGTACCACTATATGTGAACACATATCCAGTTTGTGACCGACCATTATGAGGATCAGATAAATAACCTGCATCTGCAAAACCAATCACATTTTCTTTGGACAACTTTGGGAAAAATAAACCCATATCCTTCGTACCTTGAAGGTAACGAAGTAAATGTTTAATCCCATTCCAATGCCTTCGGGTTGGCATGAACTAAACGTTGCTAATAAATTAACTGAAAATGATATGTCGGGTCGTGTATGACTTGCAAGGTACATTAGTGCTCCAATTGCACTAAAATATGGTACTTCAGGACTAAGGATTTCTTCATCATTTTCCCGAGGTCGGAATGGATCTTTCTCTACTTCAAGTGATCTTACAACCATAGGGCTGCTCAATGGATATGCTGTATCCATAGAAAATCTTTTAAGAACCTTTTTTATGTATGTTGATTGATGCACAAGGATTCCATTCTCTAGGTGCTCAATTTGTAACCCCAAGCAAAATTTTGTCTTTCCTAGATCTTTCATTTCGAACTCTTTCTTTAAATAATTGGCAGTCACTGAAATCTCTTCAGGAGTTCCAATGATATTCAAATCATCAACATACACTGCAATTATAACAAATCCCGATCCAAATTTCTTTACAAAAATACATGGGCTGATAGGATCATTCTTATAACCTTCTTTCAACAAATACTCACTTAGACGGTTATACCACATACACCCAGATTGTTTCAATCCATATAGAGATTTGTTCAATTTAATACAGAAATGTTCTCGAGAACTAGATTTTGCCGCTTCTGGCAGCTTGAATCCTTCTGGGAGCTTCATGTAAATGTCATTATCCAGTGGGCCATATAAATAAGTTGTGACTACATCCATCAAACGTAAGTCAAGTCCTTCTCTTATTGCCAGACTAATCAAAAATCTAAAAGTAGTTGCATCCACCACAGGAGAATATGTCTCCTCATAATCAATACCAGGTCTTTGTGAGATCCTTGTGCAACTAAGCGTGCCTTATATCTTCAACTTCACCCTTTTCATTTCTCTTTCGCACAAAGACCCATTTATATCCCACTGGCTTTACACCTTCACGTGTACGGACTACAGGTCCGAATACTTCTCTTTTTCCAAGAGATTTTAATTCTGCTTCAATCGCTTCTTTCCATTTTGGCCAATCATTTCTTTGTCTACTTTCTTCAATGGATTTGGTTCATGATCCTCATTATTATCCATAACATCTAATGCTACATTGCATGCAAAAACATCATCGACGTCGATTTGATTTCGGTTCCATGTAATTCCAGACATGATATAATTTGTTGAAATTTCTTCATTATTAGGTACTTGAATTTCTTCTTGCATCATGTCTAAAGTCTCTTCTGGAGATCCTTCGGAAATTGTTTCTTCAATTTGACCATCATCAATCAATGCTCCTTTTCTTTTCCGAGGATTCTTATCTTTGGAACCTATTGGTCTTCCACGTTTCTGATGTGGTTTAGACTCATTAGCAAATTTATTTTGTCCTTCTGGGACATCTATTTTAAATGGAGCATTTACAGCTGGAATATGTGACTTGGTCACTCTTTTTGGGTCAGCAAACGAGTCTGGCAATTGATTCGCTAAACTTTGTAAATGAATTATCTTTTGAACTTCCAGTTCACATTGTTTAGTTCGAGGATCAAGATAGGATAATGATAATTCATTCCATTTAATTTCCTTTTCCAGCTCTCTCTTTTCTCCCCCTAATGTTGGGAAAAGTGACTCGTTAAAATGACAATCTGCAAAACGAGCCATAAATAAATCCCCTGTTGTAGGTTCAAGATATTTAATTATTGACGGGGATTCAAACCCAACATATATCCCCAACCTCCTTTGAGGACCCATCTTAGAGCGGTGTGGTGGAGCTATTGGAACATAAACCGCACATTCAAAAATTCTTAGATGGGAAATATTTGGTTCCTGACCATAAACCAATTGTAATGGGGAGAATTTGTGATAACTTGTTGGCCTAATGCGAATTAGTGATGCTGCATGTAATATAGCATGTCCCCAAGCAGAAATTGGGAGATTGGATTTCATAAGCAATGGTCTAGCAATTAACTGAATACGTTTAATAAATGACTCTGCCAGATCATTTTGTGTATGAACATGAGCTACAGGATGTTCAACATTTATCCCAATGGACATGCAATAATCATTGAAAGCTTGAGATGTAAATTCACCAGCATTATCAAGCCGAATAGTCTTAATGGGAATATCTGGAAAATGTACCCATAACTTAATCAATTGGGCTAGTAATCTCGCAAACGCCAGGTTACGAGTTGATAACAAAGACACATGTGACCATCTAGTTGATGCATCAATTAAAACCATAAAATATCTAAATGGTCCACATGGGGGATGTATGGGCCCACAAATATCTCCTTGTATACGTTCCAGAAAACTAATTGATTCAAAATTAATTTTAGCTGGTGATGGGCGAATTATTAACTTGCCTTCTAAGCAAGCAGCACATGAAAAATTATTATGAAAAATCTGTTGGCTCTTCAAAGAATGTCCACATGAATTCGTAATTATTTTTCGCATCATTATTGAACCGGGATGGCCTAACCGGTCATGCCAAACAACAAAATTATCAGTAAACTTCTGGTTTACTATAGCATGAGTTTCAATAGTATTGATTTTTGTGTAGTACAAACCACTGGAGAATGTAGGGAGTTTCCCCAAAACATGTTTTGTGCCTTGAGTTATATTTGTGATTTGAAGGAATTCGTTATTTTCTTCATTGATTGTCTCAATATAATAACCATTGTTGCGAATATCCTTAAAACTTAATAAATTTCTTTGAGACAATGGGGAGTATAATGCATCAATTATTTTAATTTTAGTTCCCCAAGGCAATTTTATAGTGGCTCTTCCGAAGCCCTCAGTGATATTTGTACTACCCGATATGGTACTCACATTAATCCTTTTCATCATCAATTTAGAGAAAAAAATTTTATTTCTAAGTATTGTATGAGTAGTTACACTGTCAGCAAGACATAATTCTTTATCATTCATAGCAAACTGAACTTGAGTAATATCCATGTTCTTCATGAAATAAAATATATGTCAAAATATTAAGCATAAAAATAATGATGATAAAATAAATAAATCAATAAAACACTCAAATAGTTCATAAAATCATAAAGCAAAAGTCCTTATTACAACCATGAAAATTAACATAAGTAAATAGCTAGATAAAGTCTAATACTTAAAGTTGACACAAAATAATATAAATTTAATTATTCCCTTCCGGGGCATTGAAGAAATCACCAACTTCTAAATGAGTTGTACTGCCAAAATCAAAATTATTCCCTTCTGAGGAAGTAAGGAAATTAGCAACATCGAAATGATTTGCATTGCCAAAATCAAAATCACCTTCACCATCTTCAAGAACAAGGTTTGCCTCAACTTTCTTTCCTTTCTTCAATGATTCTTGGTAAAGTTCAACAAGATGCTTTGGAGTTCTACAAACCCGAGACCAATGACCTTTTCCTCCACAACGGTAACATATATTGGTATCACTTTTCTCTTTGTCATCCCTACATTCCCACTTCTGGTGGGAATGTGAGTTTGTGAAATGACCTCCACGACCTCTACCATATCCACGTCCACGACCCCGGCCGCGCCATTGGACACGACCGCGACCTCTACCTCGACCACTACTGCTAGAGTGGTCTCTGCCCGCTTCAGGGAATGGAGTAGAGTCAATAGGACGTGATTCATGATTTTTCATTAACAGCTCGTTATTTTGCTCGGCCACAAGAAGGCAAGATATTAATTCAAAATATTTTTTAAAACCTTTTTCTCTATATTGTGTCTGCAGGACAATATTATTTGCATGGAAAGTGGAGTATGTCTTTTCAAGCATTTCTACATCAGTAATATTTTCTCCACATAATTTCAATTGAGAAGTTATTTTAAACATAGCTGAGTTATATTCACTAACAGATTTAAAATCTTGCACTCTCAAATTCAACCATTCATAACGAGCTCTAGGGAGTATCACTGTTTTTTGGTGGTCATACCTTTCCTTTAGATTACTCCAAAGGATTTGTGGGTCTTTCACAGTTAAATTTTCATTTTTAAGTCCTTCATGGAGGTGATGGCGAAGGAATGTCATGGCCTTTGCCTTATCTTGGAGTGTTGCTTCATTACCCTCCTTAATGGTTTCACCAAGGCCTTTAGCATCTAGGTGTATTTCAGCATCTAACACCCATGATAGATAATTCTTTCCGGTAATATCAAGGGCCACAAATTCAAGCTTGGTAAGGTTCGACATATTTCACTATACAAAATAACAAGACAAGATTAAATAGCATACAATAAACATATACTATATGAAAACAATAATACTACTGTTAATGATTTAATCAAAGGGGATATCATGAGTTATACAATTCTTAACATATTTACAAGACATATTAGTAGTCTAAGCAAAATAGTCATCAAACTAAAGTAATATAATCCGTATTATTAGAAAAGAAAAGTAATAATTTAGAAGAAAAGCAAAATAGTCATCAAACTAAAATGGTTAGGAACGAGAGTGAAGGTGGAAAGCATTTGCTATAAATTCCTATGCGTGTTAATATAAAACATTTGCTAGCATACTTACGGACAATATAATTTCTAGCATCAATATTTGATACGTGTTAACTAATGTTATAAAATGAATACCTTTGGACTTTTTTCTTGTCTAGTACTTACGGAGTGATCAATGTAATAGTTTCATTTAGAGTATGGTGCTGATAACGTATTATAAAATAAAGGGAAAGGGAGAATAAGAGAGAGATGTAGAGAGGTAATTGTGTTGTCTCTATTCATCCATTTCATGAGTCACCTATATATATACATGATATAACATTGTAACCTATATGGATAATGAAGAGTCCGCTCATGAGAGGGTTAATGAGACCTAATGACATATGGAGGGTTACAAGGATGTTATTACTACCATACTTAAGGTAGTCATAAAAGAGATATTTACAAGCTATAATGACCATCCATAATTAACATATTTTATAACAGTAGGTATTATATTAGTTTTGTTAATTATTGTTTTAAGTATGTTTTATTTAATTGCTTTGATTAGTTTAGATTTAATTATGCACGAGTAATTTAATTCTAGGGTTGTGGGGATCCATGATTAATATGAAGGGATGATTTATTATTATTGATTGTTAATGCTTTGGATTAATTTCCTATTGATTGATTTAATGTTATGCAATTAGATTAGCGCTAGTTTAATTGTATCAGTTATGCAATATTGATTCGAGATTCGAGAGATGAGGATTAATATTAAGGCCTAGTTTCAATAGGTAGAATTAATTTATAAGTGGTTAAGTCAAGATTCGAGAGATGCGATTTAATACCGATAGATTAATTATGTGATTATAATATGTAGCGAAAGTCTTTTATAATCTGGTTAATTTATGCATTGATAATTGATTATTATGTTTTATCCCAGAGTATTAATTATTGGTGAACCTACGACCCTAGATCTTTTTATTATTGATTATTCTCTTAGTTTAATTATTGTCGTAGTATAATTCTCACAATTCTTCCTAGTTTCTTGATAATTTAGATTATAATAATTTATTATAAATAAAAGAACATTGTTTCCCTGTGGATTCGACCCTACTTCCCAATCTATTTTAGTTAGTGGTTTTAGGAATTACTTTTGGTTAGGTGATACGACTTTAGCCTGTCATTCATCCATTTAACTTGATTTAATGAATTACTGATATTCATCATAATCATGCAACAAATCACAACAGTACCATGTAAACGTATAATTGAGGGACTCAAATGAGTGAGAATTGCATACTAACTAACATTATCAACCAATAGAACCTGAGTTCAGTTTAAAGGACTCAAACCACAATAGACAGCCAAACCATGAACAAAAATCAATTGAAATTTAATAAGATAAGGGGTAGAAAAGTTATACGTTGCAAGATCAGTTTTCAGCACGCAAACCATTCTGGGTGGAACTCCTTTAGAAAAGCAAGATACCCTTCATCAACATTCTCCAGATCAACAGGTAACCTAGATCTGACCCTCTTCATCCCCGAAAGGGAGCCCTTCTTTTGCTGCTTTGAATTCAGGGAATGGGCTTCCCCAATCACCACCTTTGAGGTAACACAGTAGCCTCAACAGTTGCATGGGACTCAACAGCCATCAGCATTGGATCCAGCCACAATCACCTTCCCAGATGCCTCTCTAGCAACCTCTTTCCAGATCTATCACCGCACGCAACACCCTTCTTAGGGTTCTTTTCACCCAGATCTGCCTTCGCCTCAGCCTCATCATTCGAGGAAGTATATTCAGTAAGCTTAGCACCACGAACAACCTACAAGAAAGAGGCCTCAACCTAGCGCGACGAAGGGGTTTAATTTTCCTAGTTCCACGTTCACAGATGTACCTAGTTGCTCCTGGAGCAAGGTCGTCTTTTTGTTCATTTTTTGGGAGATTCTCATATGAGAACAGGGAAGCGTTGTTAGTGTTCGAGGAACTCATTAGGCAAAGATTTTGGAACAAATCTAAGGATGGAAAAGGTGAAATTGTGAGGTTGCGTTACTAGAGAGAAGAGAAGAAGAATTAAGGTTACGTACGAAGGTCCCAGAAAAAGGGAGGACCAAATTTATGTGCAGAGGAGAGAGAGAAGAGTGGCCATGGAGTTAATGAAGGTAGGTGGAGATATGGCAATGAATGCAGTAGTTAGAAGATGAACAATGTTGATGTTCAACTTGATGATTGAATAAATAAGGAGAGGTAGGTTTAGATGATTTTTGGTGGGAAGGATTAATTGATGATAACAGATAACGAGATTAATTAGCTTTAGATTAGTGTGAAAACACACAATAATCAGATAATAGTAAGGGTAATATGGTAATTTCCCCTCTAAAAACTTACTAAAAAAGGAAAAAAATGAACTTGTTGCAAGAAATGTGAAGCAACCAAAAATGGCAAATGTTGCAAGAAATAAGAAACGGATGGAGTATTAAAAAAGAAAGTATATTAAATGCTTATATACAGCCCTCATTACACTTAAATTTTAGAGTAAAGCATAAATACGATCCCTAAACTTTATTTGTGCACTTTTAGTCCCTCGACTTTCATTTGTGCACTTTTGGTCCCTCAGCCACCACTCTTGGTGTTTCTGACCAAAAAGTCGAGGGACTTAGTCTAGTCAGCATTAGTTTAGGGACCATGACTCATATTTTTTTTTCTTTTATTTTCACCAGAATTTATTAAAAAAAGAATCTTTTTATTAGTTTAGGGATCAAATAGTTTAGGGACTTTACTTTAATTTAATTTTTTTTCTTTTTTTTTTTTAAAAAATTGTCTTAAAGAAATAGGAAAAGGAAAAATAAAGAAAGAATTAAGGAAAAATCAAAGAAGAAAAATAAAGAAAACAAAAATAAAGGAGTGGTCAGCCACTCAGCCCCCTCGCTTCTCTTTCAGTTTGGCTGCTCTAACGAGGGTGTAATCCCCCAAACCTTCGAGTAAATTATATTTATATTTATTTATTTTCTTTACAATATTTTAAACATTTCGGAATGATTTATAAAAATAAAAGTAATGATTTATATATTTCAACAACAATATTGTTTTCTTACTCATATTTTGATCAATGTTTTTAAAACTTCCAACCAACCTACTATTTGAAGGCCTTTTTTTCAATAGCAAATTTTTAAGAGCATAATTGCCCACTTTAAGCCCAATACTACAATTCTAGTCCTATTAGAACTAGAGAATCACTAAGCCCATGTTTGATTCATAAAAACCCCCTAAACCCCTCACCTATTCTACGTACATAACCAAAGAAAATCCCGAAAATTTTCCTCTACTTCCCCTCCTGCGTTCACGAACAACAAAAGAAAAAGAAAAAAAAAAAACAAAAACGCTACACCCTCTTGCTGCCGCCGACCGCAGCCCACCACCGGTGTCGCCGTGCTGCCTTCGGCGACCACACCGCTGCCCAGCCAAGCCGCCAGTTTTGCACCCCCTCTTTATCTCTTTCCTCTTCTTTCTTTCTCTCTCTTATAATTTCTTGTTTTAATTTCAAAGATTCAATCTTTATATGATATATTTCATGATTTTTGGTTATAATAGTTTGATTATGAGTTTGGATTGTAAAAGATTAAAAATTTATAACTTTTATGATCTTTAAAGTATTGAATTATTTTTCAGATTTCTTTAATTAAGAATTTTGGGTCTAAAACCTTGATTTTTCATGTTTTATGGCTTAAAACGTGATTAATTTATTCAACTAGTTACTAGGTGTTTATATAATGTTAAATCTTTAGTTTTGAAGAGTAAAAACTAATTTTCAAATTATAAAAGTATATGTTTTGGGTTCAAACTATTCTAAAAATTATATTTTTAGAGTTCTATTTACACTAGTTGACTATTATAATTAAATTATGTTAATGGGTTGATAAAATATCAAGTTTAAAGTTTAATTTTATTACGTTTTTAGATTTATATAATCTGAATTTTATTGTTTTAGTATCAAAATTAAGAACTTTTATGTTCCTATATATATTTTATAAGACTACTGTTTTGTTAGTACAAGTATAGATTGTTGAATTTCCAAAAGATATGATATTAACAAACTAAATTTGTTATTAGCTTAAGTATGCTATAATTTCATGTGTGAAGTGTATTTTAAGGTTTTTATGAAGGAAATATAAAGAATTATGTATAACCTTTTGATTTTAATTAAAGGGAAGGTATTAAAGTGTTGTTTAATTAGACTTTGAAAGTTTTAAAGTAAGTTAGTATTGCTGTAAATTTGGTTGTTTGAGTATTGATTGAAATCTTATTGTTTGGTTTAGGAGAGGACTTTATGGAAGGTGATTTCTAGTTAGTAGAGTGGCATACCAATTCATTTACTCAAGGTACGTACAAGTTACAAAATCTTGCCTTTAGAAGCATGATTAGGGATGTATCGAGAACTTAGTATCATGTATAGAGAAGACTAGGCTTAATTGTTTGGTTATACATTGTGATTTCCGTATATTGTGTATGAGACATGTTTGAGATATAAGTATATGACTATGGTTGTGGGTAATGTATAAGTGATTTTCTTATCAATTGGATATGTTATGATTAATTAAAGGTTATGAATTCTTGGTTGTCTATAAGTGGAATTAATTTTGATAATGGTTCCATGAGGTTAATTTTTAATACTCTTTCATGAATTAATTATGATTTGAGTAGAGGGAGTTTATTAAAGTCTTATAAGACGAGGTTAAGGTTTTGGAGTGCATTTTTATGCACTCAAGGTGTTTATACACCGAGGTAGTTAAAGGAATCAATAATAAATATTGCTTGTCACTAATAAATCAAGAATTGAATTGGAAACTTGGTTTAGTTGATTGAATTGATATTGGATTGATTGTATTGTTTTGCATACGAGTCATCACCAAGCCTAAACTTGTAAATCATATAAAGTGCAAGATGGACGAGCAATAAAACTCTAAATGTGCGCACATCTAGAGTAATGACAATCAGGGGTTGGGGTACACGAGGTATTAGCCGTGCACTTTTCTAGAGGTCGCCTGATCTACGAGTCTCTTGTTTCAAATACTTTTCAAAAACTAGGAGTTAGATGAGATCTCATACTAGCTATGGTCACGGAGTCGTGCCCGTAGCCATTGGATGTTTATTGATGTTTTCGAAAGGAGCATGGGGTTTTTTCTTTTATTGATGTTCCAAATGGAGCATGGGATGGACAACCTTGTCTATTACTTAATCCGATGAATAAAATAAAATGATTTAATTATTATTAACTAGTGAAGTCTTAGTAAAGTTGACAGTTGAGTCGTGTGTTTGAGTCTATAATTTAATTGTATGTGATGGTTGAATATTAGTAGCATGCTAGAGATTTCTTGTTATATTCAGTAGCTTGTATGTACTCAACGTTGCTGATTGCGTGCTTTTGTGTGCTTTTCTTTGGTCATGGCCTTCGCCTTTCAATGACCCTGTGACGATCCAATCTTTACACTTGTAATATTGGGGAGCAGATTAACCAAGGGTTTTTACATATTCAAAACTTGCATCAAGGTGGTGGATTTTGGGTGGAGTGTTGGTTACCATTCACAGCTTATATTATTTCTTACTTTTGAATTTATTTAAACCCTGGTTGTTTTATTTACCACTTTTACTAGGTTTTGAATAAGGGTCTTAATGGTTCCAAATTGTAATATTTAATTTGGTTTTTAATTGTTGGTTTGAAATTTTAATTTAATTGAACTAGTTTTTCCGCTGCTAAATTCTGATATAGCCTTACGTTTGAACACGTGGCGGTAGCATTCCAGTAATTCTCTTAGATTTTGTTTAGGGTACTTACAGGTTTAAAGAGAGAATTATTGGGGTGTTACAGAGGGAAACATTTCCCTACTTTGCACCTCATCAACAATCATCGGCAATAACCATCTTTTAATTCCAACCTTGGATTTATCTTGTGTTGGAATTGCAGGCTGGTGTTGGAGATGCGGCTGCGCGAATTAGGGTGAGCTATGTAACACCCCCAAATCTTCCTCTACGGAAATACTAGTATAATACGTATAATTACACCGTAGAGATAGAGTTAGGCGTATTACTGCCGCGTGATTACGCAAGGCTACTCAAAATACTTAACTCAATAACAAAACTTGCAGCGGCAACTCAACTTTCTTTTATTAATACTTATAAAAATAGTAACATTGTTATGAGTACTCAAATAAAGACAAAACCAACATTCCTAAACTAGGTGAAGTAAAACCCGGGACTCCCATATGCTCATTCATGACTCCACCTAAAGATTGTCGACACTGCTTACCATTACGGTAAACAGGGCGAACCAAAACAAATAGGAAATACGGATTAGCAAAATATGCTAAGTATGATAAATTCAAGATAAGTATACTCCATTTATTTGCAAACATGCTTTTAAAATCAATTCCAATAATTAATCCAATAAATTCCAAACTCATGATTCAAAACCAATTCTCAAATGTTCTCAAAACAATTTCAATAACTCAATAATAATGATAAATAAAATCAATTATTTTCAAAAACTCAATCTCCTCTTTAAGTGTGCACACCCCCACTAAGCTAGTCTCCTACTATTTCAAGGCTATTCTTGGAGAAAGACTAGATCATACAAAGTCCATAGTCTTCAATGAATCCGCATAGTGGGATTAATATAATAAACATGCTTGTAAAGCTTTTTAAATATATAAATCAATAAATCCTCATAAAATTCCTATTTGAATAAAATCAACCTTTATAATAGGTTAACTCAAAACTCCTTTTGTATTTACTTTCAACATGCACTAGTAGAAAAAATGTTATTTGTAACTGGCAAAATTGACTTTTTGTAACTGGCATTGTTGGTTGCGATTGCCACCATTAGAACTAGTGAAAATTATTCGTAACCGACTAATGTTGGTTACTAATAATATACTATTCGTAATTGACTTAACCTAACACCAGTTACAAATAGTCTATTTTTCAAGTTAGAAATCATACTATTCGTAACTGGCATTAAGTCATGCCGGTTACAATTAGGGAATTATTTGTAACCGGCATAACCTAACGCCAGTTACGAATAGGTATTTTATTTCTTTTAAAAAATAAGGAAAATTTGAATTTTAGTACCTCAAAAATGGGGGTAATTGAATTTTAGTACCCATCTAAAATTTTATTTTAAATTAGTACCTCCAAAATGACAAAACTATAGGTTTCAGTACCTCCGTCTAGTTCCGTTAAGTTTTCCGTTAGTGGGGCCCATTTTTAATTATTTAATAATTTAATTTATTAAAAAAAAGGAAAAAACATTTTATAAAAAAAAAACTTAAAAAAATAATAATAATAAAAGCAGCCACTGCCACTAGCGCCGGCGCCGGCTGTTGGTGGCCGAATTCCCCTGGCACCGGCGCCGGCCACCCCTTCCCTTTCCCTCCCTGTTTTCCCCTTCCCTGGCACCGGCGCAACCACCACCATCTTCCCTCCCTTCCTCGTTCCTGGCCGCGACACCCCAACCCTCCCTTTCCCTTTCCCTTTCCCTCCCTGTTTTCCCCTTCCCCGGAACCCTAGCGCAACGGTGGCCACCACTACCCAGCAGCCCCATCGTTATCTCCTCGACCCGAAGCCGTCGCTGAACTACCCAGACCCCAACCCAAACCAGCCCAGCGAGAGAGCCCCCATCGTCATCTCCCGACTCCAAACCACCGTCGAACCACCTAAACTAGCCCAACGAGAAGCCGACAGCAACAAATCAACCCACCACCGCCGCAGTTTTCCTCTCCCTTACCCAAAACCGTCGCCGAACTGCCAAAACCCCAACCCACACCCATACCAAAACCCACAAAGCGCCGTGGTTGTTAGGGTACAATTGGGCTCGTTTCGAAGGTCGATCCAGCTGAGGGTGGTCGGACGGCTAGTTTCGTGGTTCGAGGAAGGTCGGCCAACTGACTTCGTGGGTCGAGGGTGTCAATTGGGATGGGTGACGGCGGTGGGGGTTGGCGCCGGTGGTGGCTGGTTAAGAGTTAGGGATTTTTCATTTTTTTTATTTTTTTTATTATTTTTTTTATTTTTTTAAGTTTTTTTTTTATAAAATGTTTTTTCTTTTTTTTTAATAAATTAAATTATTAAATAATTAGAAATGGGCCCCACTAACGGAAAACTTAACGGAACATGGACGGAGGTACTGAAATCTATAGTTTTGTGTTTTTGGAGGTACTAATTTAAAATAAAATTTTAGATGGGTACTAAAATTCAATTACCCCCATTTTTGAGGTACTAAAATTCAAATTTTCCAAAAAATAATAATAGTAACTAGCATTAGATTATGCTAGTTACTAATAAATAAATAATATTTTTTTATAAATATTTGATTCGAATACAAGATTGGTAGTATACCCTACCAAACGACCAATCGACAAATGGGTTACAACCTGTTACAATTCAACCAACAAAACACGTACTCCGAATATTTTCACATAACTTAGATTCACCCACAACATACAATATAAACACTCCAAATAATTCCACACAACTTGAATTCATCCACAACTTGTACAATAAACAAAACTAACTATACTTTCCAAAAAACAATTAAAAATTGAATTAAAAAATCATTGATTTATAATTTAGAAATGTAATAACAATAACCAATAGGCTAAATAAAACTAGATATATAGAAATATGTTATATTGTTTTATTAAGCTAAATGCGATTAATCATAACATCGATTAATAAGATAACTAGTCTTTCAACAAAAAATCAAGTCTAAAAAACTTAGCCCATTGTTCTCGAATCTCATCCAATTCTACATCGTTGTAGGCTGCAAGTGTTGCCAAATACTCCTACAAATATATTAAAAAAAAATACGTGTCTATTATACTTTATAAAAATAAAACATCAACCAAAACTAGTATAAATCATTTTAGCTTGCAAAGAAGAGGTAAATTTATCACTAACCTCTTTCAAATTACCCTTGCAATCGTTATGGAAAGATACTATCTCATACATATATCTCATTACATAATAAGCACATTCAGTACTACCACGTTGTTGAGCACACTAATTCAAAAAAACATAGTACAATAATTTAATAAATTAAATATTACTTTCATTTCTAATAGAACGAAAAGGCAAGAATTATACGCTTACCTCCATTCTTATGTGTAGTAATTGTGGCTTACTCATTTTAAAAGCATTTCCTTTGAGTTGTGACCTATATACATTGTAAGATCTAAAAAAATCATAAAAAGCACCAGATTAGATGAATGAAAAATAACTTTTAGTTACATGCATATTGTAGACACTAATAGGCTAAAGTCGTAATCACCTAATCAAAAATAATACCTAAATCCACTAACTATGTAGATAGGGAAGAAGGGTCGAATCCACAGGGAAACGAGTCTTTCCATTCCTAATTAATTATTAAAATGTAAATTATCAAGTAACCAATTTGTTATTATAAAAGGGAACTAAACTACTAAGAGTGAAAGTGGGAAGGAATAAAAGTAGGAGGAAACCAAATAATAAAAGACCTAGGGCATAGGTTCACCAATAAATAATATTCCAGGGTAAAACATAATAATCAATCACCAATGCATCAATTAATCAGATCATAAAGGGCTTTCGCTACGTATTACAATCACATAATTAATCTACCGGTATTAAATCTCATCTCTCGAATCTCGACTTAACCATTTATAAATTAACCTGCCTATTGAAACTAGACCTAAACATCAATTCTCATCTCTCGAATCTCGAATCAATATTGTCAAACTCATGCATAAAAGATCAGGCTTAATCTAGTCACAGATCATTAAATCAATCAATAGGAAATTAATCAAGTTTTGACAATCAACAACAATAAATTACCCCTTCATATTATTTATGGATCCCCATAAACCCTAGAAAGAAAACTACTCAGACATAATTAAAACTAAACTAATCAAAGCAATTAAAGGAGACATGATGAAAGAAATAAAGTAAATAGCTGAGATTAAAGAAAAAGAAATCGATACCAAAGTAATCGGAATTAAAGAGTTGAATTAAGAACAAAGTTGTAGAGAAAGAAAATAATCTAAGTAGAGAGAGAAATTCTAAAGGAGAAGGTAAAAAAAGAGTCTAAAAAAAAGATACTAAACTTGCTTAACGGAAAAGTATTTATATTCAGCAAGAATCCTAAACTAAACAAACTTAATCGACGATTAAAAATCTACTAATGCCAACACGCGCCCGATCGGGCGAGGCACCGCCCGATCGGGCCCGCCTTTTTACTCCCAATGAATGTTTCTCTTCTCGCGCCCGATCGGGCGCGCCATCGGGCGGAGACCCTTCGGGCTACTTGGACTACTTGTTTAGGCTTGTACCTCGGCCCAAACCAAATATCCTCCTTGGGGCTTTAATCATTCGGTCCAATGCCTCATCTTCTCATAAGTCGAGCCCTTAATTACCGGTTCGATGACTCTAACCGATCTTGGGCTATGAAAGATGGTCGTGCTCCTCCAATGCTTGTAGTCGCTCCATAAAATCCCGGGAAAATGCTCCAAGAGTGCAATTCCCTATAAAACTCAACCAAAACTACAAAAACACTAGAAAACACGTATTAGTAATAAAAGTGGCTCTAAAGAGCCAAAAACACTACCAATTATGACCAAGGGACGGGGGTAAAATACTATATAAATTGGACACATCAGACACCCAAATGTGTCTCCCCAAAACCAAACCCAGTGATGAATACCTTTTGCGTCGAATGATTATCGAACGAGGTGAAAGTGTGAAAGGTCAAGTGTTACGGTTAGTTTTATTAAAAATTCTTTCTTTCTGTTTTCGAAAAACAACTCTATTTTATGAAAACAGTCAATCCAGTTTAGTTTGGTCCACGACAATGGTCCAATAATAGTGTAGTTGGATGAGGCTTGCAAAGAGCTTTCCGACGATATATTATAAGCCCAATTCCGATGAATAATGAGGAAGTTATGGCCAAAATACTAAACTGGGCCCGGTTTGATCTTTACATGCGGCACGATGATCTAAGGGAGGGCCCAATATTAATTATTATTCCTAAATGTTATTGGAATTAATTATAGTCTTCAAGAATTCTCTAGAAGGTTCTTTTAAGTCCTAATAAGATTAGAATTAATAATTATATTTTGATAAGTTTTACTTGGAATAAAATACTATTTTATGAAAAATACGATTTCAGTTTTCATACGGACTTTACGAATCAATTTTCATTGATAAGTGGACTCCGTGTTTGAAAGCGCGTAGGAATCCAGGCTGTCGCCAAACGATAGGCCTGTCGCTACGCGACAAGCCTTGTCGCCACGCGACAGACCTTGTCGCCAAGCGACAAGTTTGGTTTTGCGGCGACAGAGTGGAGTTTTATTCCTTATCAAATTCTACCTATTTCCGGACTGTTTTCTTATAAATAGGGTTCTGAACCTCCGTTTTTCATCAACAATCAATCCACAATCATCGACAATCATCAATCATCAACAACCATCAATTATCATCAATCATCTATTCTCTAAATGCTCTTTTCTCTCTAGCTTTTCAAAAACAAAATTCCTCATACACGAGATCTAGAAACACCTAGCCGAGTTTGAAGTTGCCTTCGCCCTAGACGTGAAAGGTTGTAATTTCTGAGGGTTTGGTCCCTAATCTCTATTTCAATTATTTAATTTAATTGTTTTGATTTATATTTTCCTTGAAGTTACTAACGCGTGTATTTTGTTATTAGAAAGAGGTACGAGGCATCAAAGTATGTAATCTTATTGCTCTATTCTTGTAGAAAGCATGTTTAAATTTGTTTAATTCCTAGTATCATGTTAGGATGTTTCTATTGCTTTCTAGTATCATGTTTAGGGTGTCTTTTACTCTTTTCTAATATCATGTTAGTATCATGCTAGGTCTAAAGCTTTGATCTTTAATGCTTAGTGACATGCTAGGATTTGTTATTAATCTTGTTAGTATCATGCCTAGGATCTTGCTATTATATTTAAGCTTTATTATTAACATGATTATAATTATTATGATTTATGATTATCATGTTGCTTGATATATATATTTATTGTTATTGCTTGATCACGCCTTTTATGCATGTTTAAAGGGAATTTGTACTTGTAATCACGCTTAATAATATAATTAATAATCTTGTTTAGGCTAATATGATTATAATTCAAGTGATCGCCAATAATAGTTTTGCTTGTGCATTAAATTCAACCAACATAGATAAACAGGTTTAGGGTTAATCTATTGATTGCATGTTAGTCAGAAAGCGCACATGAATACGAGAAGAATGAAGTAGAGGCCTATTTAGGGCAGGTTCAATCTCTTTTAGGTTGGATTTGTACCTTCATCCCCGAACCCTATTTGGTTTAAGACCTTTTGGAGTTGACGATCTCATGGATCGTTAAGGGGTGTAACCTTCACCCTGTGAACGGTTTACAAGTTCCTAAAACTTGTTGGCGACTCTTTTGCTCTAGCTTCCTTCCTTTTGGACGCCACCATACTTAAGTGTATGATCACAATGGGGTTCAAGTTTGGGGTAATGCTTGAAATATTCCCTACACATATGAGTACGTAGTCTATTTAACTAGGAATGTTGTGTACTAACAGCTTCATTATTTTGGACAACACTGAGTTTCGAGCGTTAATCAAACTCATACAGAAGACTCATACGCAAATCAATCACATAGAGTACAATGGTGCCTACATTTTAATAAACTTGTTTATATTATTTACATAATTAAAATAAAAAAATTATGAAAAAACTTAAGAATAAGACCATTCATGCATGCATAATTTCCTTCATTCCTAAAATTAATCTAAAGCCCAATCAATTGTTCATGTCATTACTCCAATATAAATATACAAAAAGTGGCAACCCCCCCCCCCCCCTCCCCTCAAACACTTACCAAAATACAACTAAACAGAAGTATATAATTACCAAAATTATACTCTAGAATAATCAATTGCCAACAATACTAATAAGAAGTATATACTACATGTTTACATCTTCTATGTATTTTCAATTACCAAAAAGCAGAAGAAAAAATAAAAGGTAAAATTTAATATTTCCCAAACACATTTTAAAACTAAAGAGCTCTGATCCTATTTATAAACAATCATAACTCATGAAGAAAAATTGGAACAAAATACTCAAAATCGAGGAAAAATAAAATCTCAAAAATCCTTTTACCTACCCTTAAATTGCGACCAAAGAACAACCCAAAAAAAGAAAATAGGTAATAAACCATACAAAAAGATAATTAAATTATAAAACAATAAGGTAAACAAATTATGGATATTTTACAAAACAGAAGAAAAAGACAACCTGTTAATTTTATTTATTTTGAGACAGAAGAGCAGTGTAGAAAGTTCTCCTTCAACATGAACATCTTAGGTTGCTGTTTTCACACACCCAAAAAAAAAGGTATTCTCTTAGTCATTGTGCTCAAATTAGCAATACTCTTATTGACATATTTGATTCAGTGAAGATGACCCTAGTTTTAGATGCTATACTGTCTTTAATCTCCTGTCAAAAATCAACTACATTATTAGTTTGATTCTTAACTTAATACACTCACAAAACATATCATTTTGGAACCATACACCGATTGTTAATATATACCATACTAAGAATGTTTCGAGAAACTGAAGAGCAACCTGACATTATTTTATAAGAGCTGCTACTTGTTTTATGATATCCTGATTAAAAAGGCTATGTTTTGGGATCTAAAGGACTAGATTTTGACTCTAGCCCTGCAAGATTTCATCTTTTATCTGTTCTTTCTCACACTCCATCGGGATACATAGTTATGTATACTATTTTGGAGTCAGTAGAACTGTTGACTCATTTTTACTACAAAGTATAATAGTAATGAATTAGGACTGGTCTCCTAGCGTGCCCTTAAGTGATGAGAATGTAAAGTGCAAAAGTAGCACAACTGCTACGAAGGGTATTGGTGCATAATCATGTCATGTCTCTAATTCTGGAAATTGTAAGATCAAAAGTTGTTTGAAGCTGAATGTAGATAATCATTTGCAGAGCTGGGGGTGTGGTATCCCCACAAATATTATTGATTAACAATCTATATTGTTGACTAGCTTTAAAATTCATATATTCTCTTTGGTTCAGTGATAATTGCCAAGAAATATTATTTATGCTAATGGGGAGCACTAAACCTGGGTTCAATCCACTATACTTTCCAACTGATGAAATTCATATAAACATTTTTTTCCCCTCTCAATTCTTTATTTGTTATTTCCCATTCATCAAAGAATGATACTAGAGTTTAGACACTTGCCTGGTAACATCCAATCACTAGTAAAGAAGAGTATGTCTTATATAGGATGGAAAGCACACGAGTAAAATTTGTTTTTATTGCAGCTTAGCTCGTGCACATAATCACCTTCATTTTTTAAGCCAAGACTCCAGACTCTAACAGAGTCCATACTGACAGAAGCCAAGAATTCACCAGTGGGATCCCAGCATACAGAATGAATCTTTTTTGTGTGCCCCTACAACAAAAATCATGCAAATTAAGCTTCACAAGCCAAGATATACAAAGAAAAACAGCGCAAACACTTGATGTCAACAGCATATTAAAATATACATCAAACCATGCATAAACACACAAGTTATCCCTTTTCTATCTCTAACTAATTAAGATATCACTCACTCAGAATTCAGATAAGGATAGAATCAAAAGATAAGAAGTTTAATTAAAAAGAATCATTAAAATGCATCATTGATTTGATAAAGGAAATAAAATTAAGCTAGTTCTACAAACATTGTAAAACAGAAAGAGTAACACATTCTATATTTGCTATTGACAATTCAAATTATTGTCAAAATTATTAGAGATAAACTGACTAAAATATCATTACATAATGCAGCAATACAACTTAATTGCTACGGAGTATTCCGTTGTACAACTTTTTCAAGTCCTTTTATAAAAATCATGTCATATCCATAATTATACACGAACAAAGAGAGTACTTTATTCTATTCAACTTTTTCATGCATAGTAAGTTAGTGAGTGCATTATTGAAGCAGAAATGGACTGATAATTCAACTTATTACTTTTGCAATCTTAGTTCTAAGCGTCATATAGTAAACACTATATAAGCCATATTATCAGCCTGAGCAAAAGTACAAAAGCAAAGAATGTAATACTCTGACTAAAATAGTACTCTGACTATTTTTAGTTGGAGTAGACCTTGCTTCATAATCAAATCACTGAACACAAGATCTACTAAAATATATTTGTTCTCACAAATTCACTTAATTGTTTGTTAAAATCTGAGCCTTATGTGATTAATGTAAGTAGGGGTCTTAATCTGTCATGTTTGTGCTACAAATCCCTGCTTAGATCCTTCTGACTTTCGCTAAGCAGTTATCTTTTGGTCTTTTATGTGGTAAGCACTGCACGATGCAGTCAGGATTTATCACGTCCAACCTGCAGAACATGGTCTTACTATAAAAATCAAACATTGTGCATGAAAATAATTCAAAAACTTAGAAATCATCATATTCTAATACCTGTAATTGAGTAGAAAATAGTGAAGAAAAATCGATATTTCTAACTTGGCGAGATCATCTCCAGGACACAGCTTGCTCCCAACACCAAAGGGAAGAAAAGTTCCCGGTGTAGGGATAAGTCCCTAAAAATTATTGTCCATGAAAGTCCATATATATAGATTATTTCAATCAGGGTTATGATGATGGGTGCAAATTTATTTGCCCGATCAATTAAAACACTAGTTACAATCAATCAATCAAAGCCTTAATCCCAAAAGTGGGGTCGGCTAACATGAACCAAATTTGATTATTCCGTGTAGTCATCAACATAAATCTTTCTCCTCCATCCCTTACGATCCAAAACTTCATCCTCACGTAAATCCATGCACTTCATATCCTTCCTCACTCCTTCCAACCAAGTCATCTTTGGTCTCCCTCTTCCTCGTTTAATCCCTCCATGGTCCCACTCTTCCACTCTTCGCACCGGTGCACCCTCGGGTCTCCGTCTTACATGTCCAAACCAACGCAGACGATTTTCCCTTAATTTATCTACAATGCCCGCCACACCTACTTTCTTGCGAATAACCTCATTTCTGATTCTATCTCTTAAAGTGTTTCCACACATCCACCTTAACATGCGCATTTCCGTAACCTCCATCTTTTTAATATGCTCTTTCTTAGAAGCCCAACATTCTGTACCATAGAGCAACACTGGTCTTATGGCAGTCCTGTAGAATTTTCCCTTCAACTTTAAGGGAATGCTGCGGTCGCATAGCACTCCCGTGGCCGCTCTCCATTTAAGCCACCCTGACTTAATCCTGTGGGTCACGTCTTGATCAATGTCACCATTCTTCTGGATGATCGACCCTAGGTACTTAAAACATTCACTCATGGTCAAATCCTTTCCATCCAAACTCACCACTTCATTGCTTGTCCCCCTCTGAGTGCCAAAACGACATACCAAATATTCAGTCTTACTCCGACTTAGCTTAAACCCTCTAGATTCCAACCTTTGCCTCCATTGCTCCAACTTGACATTAACCCCATCCTTAGTCTCATCCACCAAAACGATATCATCTGCGAACAGCATACACCATGGAACCTCATCTTGAATTGGTCTAGTTAATTCGTCTAGAACCGTTGCAAAAAGAAAAGGGCTTAATGCAGACCCTTGATGCAATCCGATTGTAATAGGGAAATCTTTTGTCAACCCTCCGCATGTCCTCACATTTGTTGACACATCCCGATACATATCCTTAACTAGGTCTACATACCTTCGTGGGATACCTTTCTTCAACATTGCCCACCAAAGTATCTCTCTTGGCACCTTGTCATATGCCTTCTCTAAATCAATAAAGACCATATGAAGATCTTTCTTCTTTACCCTATAAAACTCCATCATTTGTCTTATCAAATGGATTGCCTCCATAGTAGATCTCCCAGGCATAAAACCAAATTGGTTATCTGAAATGCTTGTGCATGCCCTCAACCTTTGTTCAATCACCCTTTCCCACAACTTCATAGTATGGCTCATAAGCTTAATTCCTCGATAGTTAGAACAATCTTGAGCGTCTCCTTTGTTTTTATAAACCGGGACCAAGGTGCTCTTCCTCCAATCTTGTGGGATCCTTGTAGCCGTCCATATCTTGTTGAAAAGGTTTGTTAACCAATCAATACCAATCTTACCCAAACACCTCCACACCTCTATCGGTACCCCATCAGGGCCAACCGCCTTCTTAGGTTTCATCTTCCTCAGTGCAATCTCCACCTCTACTCTCCTAATCCTTCGCACATACTCCATGTTGATTTCTTCATCACTCATAGAGGTATCTCCTATCACAACTCCATTACTTCCATTAAATAATTCATCGAAGTACCCCTTCCACCTGTCCTTGATGCCCTCCTCTTGCACTAGGACCATTTGGTTCTTATCTTTGACACACTTCACCATGCCAATATCCTTCCTTGCCTCTTGTCTTCTCTTTGCCATCTTATAAATGATCCTTTCTCCCTCCTTGGAATCAAGCTTTTCATAAACCTCCTGATATGCCTTTTCTTTTGCTTGGCGAACAGCTGCCTTTGCCTTACTCTTAGCCTCCTTATACGCTGCAAAGGTTTCATCACTCCTACATTTTCCTAAGGCTTGATAGCATTCCCTTTTTTGCTTAATTACTGCTTTCACCTCTTCATTCCACCACGAAGTATCTCTCTGTACCGAAGTTCTTCCCCTTACTTCCCCTAAGACCTCTTTGGCCACTCTTAGGAAACAGTTCTTCATTCGTAACCAGGTCATGTCCGGATCCACCTCTCCATCCCAATCCGCTTCTTCAATTACCTTTTCTGTAAAAACCTTAGCTTTTGCATCCCTTAGGGTCCACCATCTTATCCTTGGTTCTTCTTGTCTAACTTTTTTCTTCGCCTTCTCTTTCAGACGAATAGTCATTACCAATAGCCGGTGTTGGGTGACCACACTCTCCCCTGGGATAACCTTACAGTTTATGCAACTTTGTCTATCTATGCTCCTTGTGAGCAGGAAGTCTATTTGAGTTGCATTTGCTCCATTCCGAAAAGTTATCAAGTGTGAATCCCTCTTCTTAAACCAAGTATTAGCCAAAATTAAATCATATGATTGGGCAAAATCCATAATAGCTTCACCACCGGCGTCCCTCTGCCCATACCCAAAGCCTCCATGGACACTCTCATAGCCATCTCGGCTCGCCCCAACGTGCCCATTTAGATCCCCTCCAATATATAACTTCTCTGAGTGGTGGACACCCTGCACCACCTCGTCTAGGTCCTCCCAAAATTGTCGTTTCTCTTCTGCATCTAAACCCACTTGGGGAGCATAAGCACTGATAACATTCACAATCTCCTTGCCACATAGCAACTTCAGCCTTATCAACCTATCGTTCTTCCGATAGACCTCGATCACCTCTTTTGCCAACCTCTCATCGAGAACCACACCAACTCCGTTCCTAGCTCCACCATTCCTTGTTCTGTGGCTCGTTTCTTGCCCAACATACCATACCTTATACCCCAAAACCAAGCCTCGAGCTCCTTCTCCTGTCCATCTTGTCTCTTGGAGGCACATGATGTTCACGCGTCGTCTTTTCATTACTTCTACCAATTCTGCTGATTTTCCCGTAAGAGACCCCACATTCCAAGAACCAATCCGCAAACTAAATTCTTTTCTCCCACGCTCCCTCCTGATCCCAACTCCAAGTCCTTGATTATTTGACACCACAATTGGGCAATATGGCGCGTCGCTTCTGGGCGACGACCTAGCAACCCTTACATACTTATCACTGCACCCGGGTCTGGGAAGTGCAGCGCGTCGCTCAGTAGGGAACGCCCCAATGGCACGCCCTTGCTCATTTGACACCACACTCGGGCAATGTGGCGCGTCGCTTCTGGGCGACGACCTAGCAACCCTTGCATACTTATCACTACACCCGGGTCTAGGAAGTGCAGCGCGTCGCTGAGTAGGGAACGCCCCCACGAAAATATCTGTTTGGCTCATGTCATGGGATGTGACGAAGTTTTATACTGGCTGTCACTGGCCTACCGTAACCCTCCTCCTTTATCCAGGCTTGGGACTGGCAGCGGGAAACCCACTGGCGGAGTTAATTAAAACACTAGTTACAATTAAGAAAATATGAATTGAATATAATGTATAATGTGTAGTCTATTCAATAACTTAAGGGGTTATGAACGCAATAAAATATCAAAATTCAAACGCTCAAGTTCCAATCCCGTGAATTCAATGTTTGACACACAACAATTTTGCCAATCTTATTAATAATTCATCACCTAAACCCTCAACCTCAATTCTTGTTTCGCAACTCTCATTCTTTGTAAATTAAAATTAATCAAACAATCGAACGAAAATCTTATGATAATATGTAAATTAAATGAACAATATCACAGAATTATCATCAACAAACAAGATTCAATTCAAACATTAAGGCTATTATTGAATTAAGAAAGGGAAAATTACAAGAACCCTAATTCAAAAAATTACATACCTTTAAACCTCAATATAGAACCACTTTTTCTGAACCCAAATTCGAAACAAAAATAAACAATTCTGATTGAAGAAGCTGCGGAAGAAGAAACTGTAGGAGGAAGGAGGAAGAAGCCGAGCGGGAAGTTGTAGTTCAAGAAAAAAAAATAACTCCTTTGTTTGTATTAAGCAAAAAGTTGTATGCTTTAAGTTCGATAAAAATTACCTGTCAAAAAATAAAAAATTTGATAAAAATTAAACAAAAATAATAGGAATTTGGAAGTAATAACTTGCATTTGAAAGCCGGCTACTAAATATTTTATCAAAATATATATGACATTGTATTTGTAATTGGTGTTTGTAGTCAGTTACAAAATATTCGTTCAAAATTTTGACTTAAAATTCGTAACTGGTGTCTGTAAGCTAGTTACAAAATTTTTGGTCAAAGTTTCTTTGACTTTATATTTGTAACTGGTGTTTGTAAGCTAGTTATAAAATTTTTAGTCAATGTTTCTTTGACTTAGTATTTGTAACTAGCATTTATTTAGTCGGTTACTAATAAAACTTCAAACAATGATAAACAAAATATTAGTAACCAACATTTACTACGCCAGATACTGATGTCATAAAATTAGTAACTAGCATTATTTTAGTCGATTACTATTGGTGCTTTATTAACTAGCACAACATACGCCAGTTACTAATAGGGCGTTACAAATAGCATTTTTTCTACTAGTGATGCTTCAAAATCAACCTTCTTAATAAATACTTGAGAATTAAATCTCATATAAATAACTTTTCAAAATCAACAACTCTTCCTTTGAAAAATCTTTTATTTAATTTATCAAACTTTTCAAATCAATTTCCTTAATTCAAACCATTCAAAACATGATATGGAAATCAATCCTTCAAAAATACATTTATTAAAACAAATAAAATCATAATTCAAATCAATTTAATTCAATCACCAATTAATTTATATAAAACATGTTATTCAATCCAATCACTTTCAAAGGTATCTAGCTACCTAAACGTGCCTTGATTCCGAATCTCAATCAACACTACACACTTTCGAATTTCAATCACGAATACACCTTGCAATTAACATAACCATAAGGTTATCACAACATAAACCCAAATCTAATGTGCATGGACTATAAAACTGTTTTAAAATAATACTTTAATATAAAATTATAGCTTTGAAATAAGTATTTATATTTTAGAAAACTAACCATGAAGAAAATAAAGGAATTTGATTAAAGAGAATTGGATTTGAGTTGGAAAGAAAAGACAGAACTTGCAAAGGCCATAACTCCTTCAATATAATTTCGAATTGGGTGATTTTTGAGCCTAACCTCAAGGATTTTTTGAGAGGAACAATCATATGTGAAACATCAAAACCCCAAAAATTGACCAGAAGTGCCCGTAAATTGGATTCCAATGTGTACGGGCTGATTATGTATGAAAAGAGTAGAAAGAAAAGTATGAAAAGGTTTAGGGAGAAGAAGAATAAGAAATAAGAAGAGAATTGGGTTTTGGTATGAAGAATATGAGAGGTATGAGGGGGTATTTATAAGCTCATGAATGAAAGAATTATGGTAGGAGAATGTAGAAAGAATTATGGAAAGAAGAATTAAGGAATTACTTGGAGAAGAGAATAAAGAAATATGAAAAGTTTGATATTAAGGTGATTATGAATAATAAAATTAAGGGAAAATAATATGGAAAAATAGATTACTTGGGGAATAATCAAGAAAAATATAAGGTAGGAAAATAAGATGATCAAATATTTAGGAGATGGATAAATAAAATTAAGGAAAATAAGAGATTTTAAGGAGATAATTAAAATACAATTTACCGAAATAAATCACCCAAAATTTGACCATGAGGGCCGAAAATTTGAGCTATCATATTGAGCTTCCATAGCTCAAATTTTCGGATCCTATTAGTATATTTTAGGGAGTTATTTTGCTAGATTTAAGGAATTAAAATAATTGTGTAAATAATATTTATTATATAAAATAATTAATTAATAAAATACCAACTATTCACCAAATAAATTAACCTAGAAAATAAGATTTTCTACACTAGGAAAATCCGAAAATCTTAGTCAATAATTAGGAATTTTCGAACCTTATTAATTAAGTAATAAAATATAGTTTTTTCTTTAATAAAAATATCCAAAATCTATAATAATCTGGTTTTTTTTTTAAGTGAATAATAAATCTTATCCAAAATCTAAAAATAATAATTATATTTTCAAAAACTTTTAGCGCCAAAATTCAAATATCATTTTGGCTCCAAAACGCAAATAGTAAAATAAATTACTAAAATACCCTTTTAGAAAATAATAATTAATTAATTAATTAATTAGAAAATACGTTTCAAAAATATGGGGTATTACATTAGCGAAGGTGGAGGTTGTTGTGGTGGAGATGTGGGAAGGTGGCGCAGCGGTGGGAGCTGCGGTTGCGGCGAGGTGAGAGGTGACCACAATTGAATTTTAATTATTTTTTTAGTTTAATTGGATTGTTTAGTGTTTGATGAGGATAATTCAATGAAATATATATAATGCAACACTTGATCTGACACTTTACGAGTATCAAGTTCATTTGCATTGTTCATAAATCTTCTTTGTCAAATAATTTTTTTTTTTGAATTCATCTGTATTTTTAAAATTGATTAAATGTGAAGGAGATTTATCCGAAAATCCCATTTACATAAAATTGAGGCAAATTAGATGATATTTGTAAACCGAAAGTAAAAACGTCACAAATTAAGTTAATTTGATGCTAAGAATTCTTCTGGATTTCCATCAAATTAACTGTCTCATATTCAGATAGTTGTGTTTGTTTGTTTATTTTTTTTAAAATTTTTTTATTTGACATTTTATTTTGGAAAAAGCAAACTATAATAAGTCACAGGCCAAAAAATAAAAGCAATTTAAGGGGAAAAAATTCCTTTAAAAATAAAAATTCTAACAAAAAAAAAAATAAAATAAAGAAATTAATCAATCATAATCCCTAAACTTTTGCTGACTAGACTAAGGGCCTATTCACATTTACTTAATTTCATTTCAGTTCATTTTAGTTCAGTTCAGTTCAGTTCAGTTCAACTCCTAATTTCCCTCTCTCATAAAATATTCATTTCAGGTTAATTCAATTCGGTTCAGTTCAGCTCCAATCAGTTCGGTTCAGCTCCAATCAATTCAGTTCAGCTCAGTACAGTTCAGTAAATGTGAACATGCCCTAAGTTCCTCAACTTTTTGGTTAGAAACACCTAGAGTGGTGGTTGAGGGACCAAAAGTGCATAAATGAAAGTTGAGGGACTAAAAATGAACAAATTCAAAAATTCAGAGATCGTATTTATGCTTTTCTCTTAAATTTTATTTCGTATTATACAATGTAGTACTCTGTATTTTTCTTTTTTTGCTTGGTATTCTCCGTAGTATTTAGTGTCATACAAACAAAGTTTTATCCAATTTTTAATTTTTTTTTTTTGACGGGACAATTTTTAACTTACTACGCCACAGTTCTCACAAAGTATTAAATTAGCCTCCTTTGTTATAAAATCGATCCATTTTACAACAAAATCCATTTTTTTTTTACAAAACCAGTCTCTCAATTATTACAACAAAAAAAACAAATTCAATCCATTTTTTTCTCCTTTGTTATAAAATCGATCCAATTTCGTAAGAAACAAACAAACAAAAACCATTTCTTCGATTATAGGAAATGTCTGAATCGTCGAACGTCTCGGCGCCGCTGCTGCGGTCGTTGCAAGGGTCGTCGGAGGCGGAGAATTCACCCAGGATGCCACAATCAACGGCGTTAGCCCTTCTTCTAGGCCGAGCTGCCGGCCGCCGTGGTCCGTCGATGTTAGTCCGAGAGACGGCGGCGCGTGAGCTCGAGGAGCGTCGAGCTGATTGGGGGTATTCCAAGCCAGTTGTTGCTCTTGATATGTTGTGGAATATGGTGTTTGTTGTTGCTTCATTTGTGATGCTGATTTTTACTTTTGATGAAAATCCTAATGTTCCGATTAGGGTTTGGATCTGTGGGTATGCTGTGCAGTGTTTGGTTCATGTTTTGTTGGTGTGGATGGAGTATCAGAGGCGGAGGAGGAGTGGAAGTGTGAGTGCCCGTCGTGGTCCGAATGATGATGTCGATGTCGAGGCGGGCGAGTTTAGGGGGAGGTATGATTTGGATGGGAATGATAGTGATGGGGATGATGATGGAGTTATGTTTGGGGGTTCTGCTCAATCAAGGTATACTATAATAAGTTTTAATTTGTTAGTGAAATTCGAAAAATGATATCATGTGTTAATCTTTTATATTGCTAAAGAATTGCATATGTGTTGCGAGTTAATGTTAGTGTTGTACTCCTTATTCAATTTGATGCTGCTTGTTTAGAAGAACATATTGTGATGGTATAAATAATAATAATAGCTGAAGGAGTATAATCTTTTATATCGCTGTAGAATTGCATACTTGTTGTGAGTTAATGTTAGTGTTGATTCTATTTGATGCTGCTTGTTTTCGATACTATCGTCTCTTAGATTATGTAAGCTAGATATATATACTGATAGAGGCCAATATTTAATAACAAAATGACTTGATATTATCATCTTGAAATTTGTAATTGAAGATATAGAAGAGGGGACAGATTACTGTAACTTTAACAATGTTAGAAGGGAATTAAAAGAAGAAGCGGCTAAGGTTGTCTCAAAAGCTATTCTTTTAGCTGAACTTGACCTCTATGTACCTTGTTTCATGTTGCAGCTTTATGAACACAACTTCTAATTTAAGACCAAAAACATGTAAAATATATCTTAAATGACTGAGCTTGGGAGCTGAACTTGTACCCTAATGTTACTATTTAAGTGGATTTGCATGAAGTAAAAAGGATCTTGAACTAGTACTTAGCAATTTGATGTTGATCTCATGTTAGGAATGACGCTTGGTTAGCTTCTTTTTCCTTTTTTTTATTTTTTGGTGTTAATGTTAGCTTGGGATTTGTCTCATGGTTCTAATATCTCTAAATACCCGTTGGTGGTATGTAAAGTTCAAGGTTGATTTGGGTACTAATTAAGTATCATGTGAATAGTGCAAGGCTTCAATTAACAGATTATATAAGAGTTTCTTACATAATGGTTAAAATTTCACCTATTCAAGACATCATTTTGCCAGGAACCATAATTCTTGGATTTTAAAGTGGTTGTTAAATCATAATACTCCTTAGAATGAAACATATGCTTTATAGCTACCTCAATCAGTCACAATATTTATTGAAATCTAGGTTACATTCAAATTTAAAATTTTGAATGGTTATTTCTTCAGACTTTGATGTTTTTGTTTGGATGTCTTGGGTCCCTGCTTCCCTTCCATTTATTTTCTTTTGCAAAGTCATCCACATCATACAATTTTTCTCCTTATTGTGGTGGTGTTGTGTGTTATCTTTTCATGAATTTCTTCTTCAATGCCTATTATCTATCACCTATGGCTTGAAGAACTTGATGGAATTATCTTAAACTCTTGCCCTCTTCAAATGTCCTTTAAATTCGATCAACTAGTTGCCCCAAGAATTTGTGCTTCTTGTAGCATTATTGCTGTTACGAAGGGAGTTGTCCGGATGATGATTTAAGAAAGAAGGTTTTAGTGCTTAAGGAAAAGGGGTTTATGTTTAGAGTAGTGGATCTAAAATTTTGACATGTGGTTCGATTATGTATTTGGAGAGAAAATTTCTAGGTTTTTGGTTTGGCAAATTGTGTAAAAGCTGACAGGAGGTGCATAGTGAGAGCATAGGGAATGAGCTCAAAGGTGAAGCTTTCCAAGTTTATTTAAGTTGGCAACAGTGTTTTATCTACGCTTTGTTTGGATGAGAGGAAATAAAAGGGGAGGGAAGAGATATGAAAAGAAGGGGAGCAATCTCCCTTGTTTGGAAAGGATTGAGGATGGAAAGAGGAATCTATGTTCCCTCCCTCATCAATAACCACAACCCCTCCAATATTGGAGAGATTTGGAGGGAAAATGGAGCTCACCTTTACCTTCTCTTTCTCTCCCATCCCCTTCCTTTCCCTTCTCTGCTACCCAAACAAAGCGATAGAGACACTGATCCGAATTCCTTCACTAATGCAGCTTAACATTGTGTTTGGTATCTTTAAATAGTAATGGTGGAAGGAAAGGGACTAGGGAGTGGAAGGCATGAGAGGATAGGGGAGGAATGGAAGGAAGGAGAAGTGGGCCTGTTTTAATTAGGGAAAGAAACCTGGCTCCATTCTTTTCCCACCCCTTCATGCCGTGACGCTGCTCTTCGTCCCCCCCCCCCCCCCCCCCCCTCTCCATCTCCTCTTTCTCTTCTATTGTGAACATGGCTCCCTCTGTCTCATCTTTTTTCTTTTATTGTGAACATGGCTTTGGTCCCAATGGCTGTTCTGCATGGGGGCGTTTGCATTTTGAGTTCCTGGAAGTAGAATTAGAAGCTTGCAGAATTTATATTTCACGAGGCTGTACACAATGTGTGCCTATATAATGGATGATTGATCACTCAAATCAACCAGAAAATTTAACATTTGTCATGGCTGTCAGTAGTCATCATAATAAATTAGTAACAATGCATTGCTGCATTCTTTCTTTTTTAAAAATTCTTTGACTGCTATATAACTTCATAGCCTAACTGTATTGTGTTTGATGTTATTTGTGAATTGTACAGTTTCTCCAAAAAATGTGAATCTGTGAACACTATGGCATCATTTCTTTGGTGGATTGTTGGCTTTTACTGGGTGGTTTCTGGTGGAGAGCAGCTACCGCAAGATGCCCCACGGCTGTATTGGTATGTTTCTTTTATCCTCCCAATCCCCTGTAATAAAGTAAAAATGAATGAAAATATAAATAGAAAGGAATTGTGGAAGAATTTTATCAAATATGGTAGAGAAGGGTCTTACACTTTGTTGATTTAGTTCTTTTTAAACTCTAATGGCCTGTATGTCAGATATCTTCATAATGATTGTACCTTTAATCACGTGAGCTATGTTTCTAACCAAGTCAATGTATATATGTGCAGGTTGACTGTTGTTTATCTGGCATTTGATGTTTTCTTCGCCATATTCTGTGTTGTCTTGGCCTGTTTAATAGGGATCGCCCTATGTTGCTGTCTTCCATGCATTATAGCAATTCTTTATACAGTTGCTGGACAAGTACGAAATATATCCTACTCTTAACTGCAAATCACCTTGTTATTGTGTGGCCTTTGACTTATTGCTTATTCCTTTTTTCTGGTCTGGAAAGCAGGAAGGTGCCTCTGAGGCTGATCTTAGTGTGCTCCCCAAATACAAATTTCAGGCATCAGCTAATGATGAAAAGCTTGATGTGCGTGCTGGAGTGATGATTCCAGTGGAGTCTAGTAGTGGATACTCGGCGAGTGAACGTGTTCTTTTACCTGAAGACGCAGTAAGTCCTTTCCCTTTTTTTGCTTTGAAGTTGGCACTGTTTAATTAGTCTAATTCATGTGAAATATATGCTCACTGCCGTAATTGAGGAATATGCTTACTTAGGGGTTCCTGTGTCGTCTGTGGAATTGAACTGTTAATATTGCTGAGAAAGAATGAGTTGTGTGAATTGAACTGTTAGTATTGCTTTGTTGTATGATAGGGGAAAAAGAATGGGGTTGAACTGTGAAGGTGATAATGATAAATGTTTTTTTCTGTCCTGTATCACAAGTGAAGACTGAAGAAATTAGATACCAGATAATAATGTTTTTGAAATTCACATCAATTAACAGTGGTCTCAAGACACATGAATCCTTTATATTGTAATTCCAAAGTCATTGATTGTTAGTTGGTGCATTTCATGACTGATAAGGAATGACAACATCCTCTATGTGATACCTTTTTTCGTTCGACTATATGTTGGGAATTTGGGATCTTCGCCTCAGAAAGTGGAAATAGGAAAATAGTAAACTATTAGTTTTACCCTGGCTTCAGAAACGTTTTTTACTCTCGTACTTGTTTAGAAGGCCGATTCTTCAATATTTATTTATGACCTACATATCTCAAATCATGTACAAATCAACACTTGCACTACTTGTTGTCCCTGTTCCAAATCTGCCTGGGGATGTTTTTTTTTTTTTTTTTTTTTTTTTTTTTTTTTTTTTTTTTTTTTTTAAATCTAAAATTAAAGTATTACTGTGGACCCTGCCATCTACAGATTTAATTCATTATCATAAGTACTCTCATTTCCCTTTCTTTCCTCAATGTCGTGGATACCATCCCTTTTATTACTTTAATATAGGAAGCTTAAATATTTTTTCCGTTACAATATAATTGCACCATTCATAGTTGGCTAATTATTTAAGCAAGGGGAATGAAGTTATAAGACAACAATACACTTCTACAGGTGTGGAAACTGGAAAGAGATCAGCGTGGGGTCATGAAAGGAAAATTCGAAGGACAATCTAGTCTTTGTCATAATTTGCCTTCCAAATACTACACAAGGACGGTGCAGTTATAATGACATTTGTATAAACTGGTGCAAATATATTGAAATGAAGTACTAATTATTGATTATGACCAAAAGACGAATTAAGGAATTCTAGCTACGAATTGACCAACTTTTTTCTCATCACAGAATGAAAATAATAAAGGGGAAGTTCGAACTTTGGTCATAATTCTATCTTTTCACAAATCTCAACATCTTATCATCCTAATAGTGCTCAATTTGACCATTCTTTGTGGACTGGGAGAGTATTTGTCATTCTCATTTAAACGATATCTTTGTTAAAAGTCTGATATTGGATAATTTCACCTGAGAGTTTATAGTGAGTTGCTACTTTTCCAGGTTAGGGTTCAGTTTAAGCAGCTGGAATAACATCGTGTACAGGTTTCTCCCCTTAGTTTTAGGTGGGATCCCTGCGAGGTCCTAGTTTGATGATTTAGTTCAGTTGTGTAGTTACTTATAGTACATCTAAATGCATTTTATTTTTCTATCAAAAGCATTATAATGTAAGGTTGCAGTAGCTATTGGCCACGTGATTTGACACGTACTAGCAACTTAGCAAGTCCTTCTGATTGGCTTTGCTATGCTAATATATTGTTTGTACATTAAATCTGATCACACAGAATTCTTGGAGCCTGTAATGTTAGTGCTTTGTCACTTGTACTTTTCTAAAAGCATTGGACTAGAGTATGACATGGATACTAAGCTAGTTGATCTTCGCATCTCTGACATGTATTTATCCTTGGGTTTTTGGGATTTTTTAATCTTGTTAAAAACTTCATACCTATCTCTGGCACGATTATAAAATGGGCACAACAAGAAGGGATCCCAGTGAACTAGCTCTAGTGAAATTCCCTATGTTATAAGATTAGTGTGATTTAGGGTATTATATGCAATATCTTTCTAAATCCAAAGTTTTTAAAATTGAAAGTTTCATGATATGGACATATTATAAGTCATTTTCCATTTTTCCCTACCTTGTAAAAAGTAGAAGATAACTCTTAGGAATAGTGTGCTTCCAAATATACCCTCAAAAATATGTACAAAAATGTATAATTACTTTTTAACCCTCATTAATATGTTTGCTCTCATTAATATATTTAATGATTTTTTTTTTTTCATTAAACATATCAATTAATTCAAAGTTTTTTTTTTAACAAAAACTTATAATGCCTTTTTTAAATATAAAAATTATACTTCATATGTTATTAGTATTATTTAAAAAGAAAAAAAAAATGTATTTACGCCTTTTTTAATATAAAAATTATCTTCATATGTTATTATTATTAATAAGGAACAAAAAAAAAATTGTATTTACGAAAAGACTATTTATTACCAAGAGACTGTTTATTTTTATTCGTTCATGGTTGCTCTTCTTATTTACAATCTTGTCGTCCTTTAATTGTAACACTATTGTTAAGGTTTATTAGCTTTTGAATTGTACATTATTTGATGGCACATAAATAACGTTATGGAATTTGAATGGGATTTATATTAAATAGTGATATTTAAACTTGTACGGAGTATTAATTAAGGAGAGAATTTACGAGGAAAAATATAACTAAGTAGTTATTGATTTAGTATTAGATATAGATATAGATATTAGATGGTCGTAGAACAATAAAGAACTTAGGGTCTGTTCTCTTCAGCCTATTTTCATTTCAGTTGAGTTAAGTTCAATTCAACTCAGTTTAGTAATTAGAACAGCCCTTAGATTATTAAGTTTTTAGCTAAAACGAACATTTCACATATTATTAATCTGTATGACCAGAGTTGAAAAAAATTCATTTGAAGAAAAACAAACTAATTATTATTGAATCATGCAAATTAATTAAGAGTTCTAAACTAACAATAATTTAAGGTATGATGGGATGCAAATCAATTAAATATTATTTAATAATAATTTTGACATAACAGTGTCAAATTTTGAGGGTTTCAAAAAATAATTGTCATAAAAGATTTTGGTGACTTTTTTTTATACTTTTATAAAGTCATCACATACACACATAAACCAAATAGTACGTATTAAAACTAGCAGGTCTACCACCCAAACCAAAGGTGTAAATACATGCCAATACAATTTCTCTACAAGAGCTAACTCCTTCGCGCGCGTAGGCCACCCTAGTTTATAAAAAAAATTGTCTTTTAAATTGTTTTAATGTTCCTCTCATCCTCAAACTCTTTGTTTGTATTTCTGCTCTTTTGTAGTGCCGTTATTTAAATGCATCTGATGTAAATTCTAAGTTTCTAATTCTGCTAGGCTGCTACCAGCTATTTATGGAGTTATCTTCATTTTTATGCAATAAAAATTACCTTTCCTATTATCTACAGGAGTGCTGTATCTGTCTCAGTTCATATGATGATGGAGCGGAGCTGAATGCTCTTCCTTGCAACCATCATTTCCACTCACCATGCATTGTGAAGTGGCTTAAGATGAATGCAACATGCCCCCTTTGCAAATACAACATCATCAAATGATAGTACATCTATGAACATACAAGGGAAACTGTTTAGCTCTCCATCGGCTTTTTTATTTGTACAGATTTGAAAGGGAAGGAAAGTAGTTCCAAGCGTGTGATAGTCATCATTTTGGTCCTTGATGTGCTGCCTTTTCAAATTGCTTGCAGCTATCATTCTTTTATAGATGCTTCTTCCTGCTGGATTGACCAGCCTGATAAATTCAAATCAAGTTCAGTGTAGTTAACGCTTGAATGGATGAAATGAAATATCTTCTACCGGTAGCTATGTATATCGTTTGATTGTAATTATAGAGGTACCAAAATTTCACGCAAAGATTTTAGTGCTGTAAGTCTTATTATCATTGTGTGATTTATGTAATCAGTTTTATTATACAGGTCGATAATGTCATGATTTTATACGGACCGGTCGTCAATAAGTTTATCTCTGCTGTTTGATTCCATCGAATTCACCAAGCCTTGCTTGGTAAAATGGCAAGTAACCCGTGAAAATGATAAACTAAACATGAAATAGAAACAACCCTTTCTTATTTGAGGTCACGAGTTCAAATCCCACAAGCTACATTTGCTTGGGAGTAGGGAGGTTTTCTTACTTTCCCTCTTATTTTTTGCTTGGGAGTAGGGAGATTATCTTACTTTCCCTCTCACTTATTAAACTCTTTATCTGATTATTAAGCTTTTTTTATTTAAACCTCTCTAAACTCTTTATCTGATTATTAAAAAAACCATGTGATTATTAAACTTGGATCTTTCTTTCAAAAAAAAAAAAAAAAAAAAAAAAAATTAAACTCGGATGTAGTCATTGATGGTAAACGTATATGCACAGTTGATAATCTGAGGTAACATTTATTATAGTGGAAAACAATTTACAATCATTAATCAAATTCGCCGAGGTGAGGTATAATTTTTTGAATTAACTATTCTTTTTCCATTTTGTTTGGTTGGAGTGTTTTTTGATTGGAAACGAATTTAAATAAATCATTATCAAGTGTTTGGTTGAAAGGTTTGGATATCAATTGCCATTACCCTTAGGTAATAGTTTCTACCTATTTGTTACCTCTCTAAAACATAAGGTAATAAGTACCCCTACTCTCCTCATACAAAAATAAAGGAAGATGAGAAATTTTGAAAGGACTCAAGGGAAGTATGGGCCCCACCTGTGTGTAGCAGTTAACAATTAAAAAGCTTTAAAAAAATAGGGAATGTTAAAAACAAAAGGAGGACAGTATTGTGGCCTTGTGGGTCATTGTGTCATAATTTATCCCAAATGTATTCCGCCAAAATTAGTTGATAGTGGGAATTTTCTCATTCTTCCCCCAATTCACAAAATTAATAATTCTCAAAATTTAGGCAGAAATAACAATACATTTGGAAACATAGTTGAATTACAACCGATAATATTCCGGAATGGGGTCCAACACTTTTCTCTTTCTCTTCAATTAAATGGGCAATTACATAAAAAGCCCTTCCCTAAACTTCCTTAGAGTCCTTGTGGACTAAAGTTACTAGAGCCTGAGAATTCTTCTGAAATATTATGCTTTCGGAATTACGGAGTTATTAGTTTAGGACCCGTCCCATGCACGGTCTATTTAAAAATTATTCAATAAATATTTAGTTGTATTAAAAAAATGGACAAAACATACATATACAATTTATAGCGTATAAATTTTTTTCTCTCTCTTCTTTATGCTCTGTTCTCTCTCCTCTAAAAAGAAAAACTCCCTTGAAACCTAGCCGCGGCCGGTTCTTCGGCGGGTTCCTCTTCCATGTTTTAAGTTTTATCTTTTGCTCGTGTTCTAGCGTTGAAGTTGAAGTGGAACCAGGTTTCAAACTCCGCCTAACTGCTAACCTCTTCTCGCCGGAATAGTTTTCAAGTGGGTTTTCTCAGTTTTTCAGTTTTAAAGTACAAATAGCTTTGTGATTTGGGTACTGGAGGGTGAGAAGGCGTTTTTCAATTTGGGTTTAAGGTTTCGTTAACGAAACAAGATTCAACGGCTAGCTCTAACGCCGCCGACTATGTGTGATCGGAAAGATCGAGTTGGTAAAGGTAAAGTTAGGGTTTGTTAGTTTTTTTGCGTTAGGCTTTATTCTCGTTCCTTTAATTTCCTCCGCCCATTGTCTGTTTTGTGAAACAAATAACGGGTTTGTCTCTTGGTTGTCTTGCCGCCGGTGATGTTAGTCGAGTTTGACCTTCACGATGAAGGCTGTAATCGGAGGCCGATGATAGTTGGTTGTTTTCTTGCTTGTTTAATGGCTTTATTTGTTTTTCTCGGTTTAATCATAGTTTTCCCTGCTTCAATAGGTCTTTGCTTTGAGTTTGATGCTATGAGATGCGGCTCTCTTTGTTCTAATTGGGGTTTGTCAAGTTTATTTGGGGATTTAAAGGGGTGTGTCCTACTCCTGTTTAGAATTTTGGATATGCAAGTTTTGGTTTTGTGGGGAATTCGCCATTGTTATGGTATGGTTCTGTTCATAGGGTTGGTTAGGGTTTGTCGTTTGTTTGTTGTTTCCTCTTTCGATTTTCTCAGTGGAATAAGTTTTAGAAGGTTGTCCCTTGATGTCCTTTGTTTTAACTTAGTAGTGGATTTTCAATCTATTACTTTGAAAATACCTATCTTAACACTGCTCCCCAAAATGAAATGTTTGGGGGCCTTCGAAATGATATTTTGGAGGTTTATAGTATGTCAATGGTTTCTTTCCTTGAGAAAGAATCAATGGTACCCACAGTTAAGGGTATTGAATCACTTGAATGGGTGATTCAATGTGTGTTGTTAAGCCCTAACCGCTTTGTTTTCCTGCCCCATTTACTTAATGTTATAGGAACTTGGTGTCCTTTTTAGCTCATTAATATGTTTGCTAGAATTTGTTTGTTAGTCGTCCTCCAATGCATTCTCCAAGTTCAAAGGAAAGTAGAATACATAAACAGAATAGTGTGTTCCTCATCGAATGCTCAAAGGAAAAAGGCAGATTATTCAAACTAGCAAGATTAAATGTGGATGTACTTTAATTTAATGTATTCTCATTGTAATAGAGGAGTTAGTAAGACTCTTAGGTTGTACTCCCTCCATTTTTAGATACTTGTCTCACTTTCCTTTTTTGGCCGTTTTTAAATACTTGATTCATTTTCTTATTTGGAAAACTTTTACAATATTTAATTAATTTCTCTGACCTAGTGGACCCAACATAAATCATATTTTATTAATTTTATATTCTCTCTCCTCCAATTCTCTCCACTACTTTAGCTTTATATAATTTTTTATTCTTCCACCCACCCCACTACCTCCATATTTTATTACTTTATCCAATTTCTCCTAAAACCCCGCACATGGAGAAATGGAGCAAGTATTTAAAAACGGAGGGAGTAATACTTTTATTTTAATTTAAACCGTTGTCAAAAAAAAAAAAAAAATTATTGCGTGAACAAACAAAAGGTTGATGTAATGTAATGTTGCAATGACTATCTTATTATTGTTAATAATAAAGTATAGCATAAATATCAGGAAAAAAATCATTAAAGTAAATTAAAAAAAACATAGAGAGAAAGAATAATGTTGAATTGAACAAGTGTTCTCCTTTGCTTTGCCTTTTATTTCTTTCATTTCCTATAGTTGTTCTAGAATAATCTTGAACAATTATTATTTAATCGAGGTAAATAGCTATTGAATGAGATCGCCCTTCTACATATGATCACTGCATATAAAGGGTAAAGATCAATATATTTTATGTAAAATTACATAATAAAATAATTATAGAATGTACAGTTGAGAAGTTTATTTAAAAAAAAAAATGATATGTCATGATTATATAGTATATGTAATAAAATTAAAAGTTATACGAAGTTAAGGTAGTAACTTCTCATATAGTATAGATAGGATATACATTGAACAAATTATTAACATATTTATGAGAGATTTTTACGTTATTATTTTGTGTAAATCTTTGAATTGCTTAATTTATATTTAGGAATGATTGTTATACTAATTTTGCATAGCATTATAATTTACATAGTTGGGGATATGTTTACATAATAGTGCAAATGATGATCATGATACTTATTTAAAACAAATATCTCAAAATTCTATTATGTGGCATATAAGTACTAATTGCCTTCTTTCATTAGATTTACGGACCATGCTCTCCATGATATTAATGTATAATAATTTTTCCATATTTAAGTTGACTAAGAAATAAGTAAGGAAGTAAATTTAAGAATTAAATAAATTAAATTTTAAATTTACACAAAGATAAATTATGTACCTTATTATGCAAATTTTGAAACACCTCTTTGTATACTACATTAGATTAGTGCCCGTGGGATGTACGGATTTAACAAAAAAAATTAATTTTGCTTGAATTAAAGTTGTATATTATTGAAATAGTTTTAAAATCAATACGTAACTTACTACAACAATAATAATAATGATACTGTTTGATAATCTAGTCCTTAATTCAATGGTACATGTGAAGTGAAAAAGGAAAACAAACAAAATAGGGATGTGATATGGTAAAATGAGATTAAATAGAGGAAATGGAGTTTAGTTGATAGTCAAAGTGATCTTGCAATTTTTTTGGAGAAAAGAAAATAGTTACATTAATTTATTTTTCCCAATACAATGTAAAATGCATCTCATTAAATATTAAATGCATCTCATTAAATAAAAAAATGCATCTCATCATATAAAAAAACATGATTATCCAAAAAAAATGATGACCAAATAGGAAATCGATCATATTATACAAATATTCTTTTAAAAGATTTTGTCAAGAAAAGATACGAATTATAATATTTAGAATAAAATTTTAGTTAAATGTGTATATATATATATATTTTTTGAAACCAGTTAAATATGTGTATATATAGAATATATAAGAAAACCAATAATAACAAATCATATTATCTAAATATTCTCTAAAGCGTTTTTGGCAAGAGAAGATGGAGGATGGTTTTGGAGGGAAAATGACAGCACCAAGAAATGACACGTGACATTCTTGGTGTCTGTTTTAGTATTATGTTATTGATTGTGTGTAGTATGAGATATTTTTCCTTCTTTGTCACATACCAAAACTTTTAGTCCACTTTTCTTTGTGACTCTTGAAATCGCAACATAGAGTTGACCATGACTAAATATCGGTCTTGGGAGATATAGACCCACATGTAAAAGAGATTAACTCTCACTTTTGTAAATAGTCATTGCAAAACAAACAACTAATGGATATTGTCCTCGTTGAAATTTATAAGGCAATTTTATGTATACCTTTAATTGACATTCTAAAGTGGATTTTCCTAAAACTTGCACCACCTCTTGATCAAACATTACAAACAAAGCACTTCTCGATTCATCAACAACCCTAACTTGCAGTTTCTACATAATTATTGCACTTATCACACCAAAATTTTGTAAGTTCATTAATAACCGTACTCTAAACTTTCTTAATTATAGTCCTTCTTACATGCGAGGTAGAACCAACCATTTTCAAGATCAATAGAGTGAATTGAGCCAATGTCACACAGCTACAAACCTATGGACAAATAAAAAAAAAATTAAAAAATCTTAATAATTAAGCACTATGATTAATTAATCATGTAATTGAAGTATTTGCTTACTTCCTGTATTTCATGTATCTCATCAATAAGTTTCCTCTCCGACTTGTTCATGAACTCATTTTTTTGTCTTTGAGAGATATTACTACTTATTTGTGCCACCATTTCCGAAGAAGTCTTTCCTCCACCATCAAAACTGAATGATAATTAATTCAAATTATTTACATAATTCATTTAATAGCTGTATAAGAATATTATTATTTAATTTTGACATAGAAAAATTACATACCTCTATTTGAAATCTTTTCTACTCCGTATCCCAGTAATGTTGGAAATTTATATGGAGTTTAGTGACAAACAACGAACTCGATATTCTAACAACACCTATATAGTAGAGAAAGAATTCAAAAGACACATAAAAAGTAAAAATAAATCATACAAGGAATTTTTTTAATAATATATGTACCTTGAAAAGTCTTGATTTTTGCAAATTGAATGACAATAAAAACTTGTCGATTTGGATGCTCGACTAAATAGTCTCTTAGTTGGTCAGCATATGTATTCCACAAAGTGCAATCAAGACATTTTTTCTATAACAGAAATAATTAAAAATTTTAGGTGTGTCATGAATTAATTAAAAAAATTAATACTAAATGATAATAGATGACTAAAAATCATGTATTTATTAAGGGGAAAAAAATATTCTACTTACTACAAATCCTCCAATTGGATGCGGATCATGTTTTGTTGATTACCAACTCTTAAAAATGTATTGACTGGTGATATTCCAGAAAGATATCCAACAAATATTTTCGCCATTAATAACAAACAAACAATTGTGTAAAAATAAAGTAAGACAAATATATATTATTTTAAAAAACTTAATTCATCATACCAACTAAAATATTGGTGTCTACTATTGAATCGTTGAATCGTATGGTTTCAAATCAAAACCATGAATGAGAATGCTTGTTCCTTTCACTTGATTGACTGTAGTTAAGTGTCTAAATAGAATTTTGTACGCATGTCCAGTGGGTTTATATGATCCATTATTAAATCCAACTCTAAAATTTTAAATATTATAAACTTGTCTTTCTGCTAGATTAGTCTGAAATGTCACAAGCAAGGAGTTTTAACGGAAGCCTGGATCTTTCCTCCCTATTATTAAAAAAAAAAAAGAAATTAAAAAAAGATTTATAAAACATAAACATTGAAACTTATTAAAATGCTAATACAACTTATACACATAAAAAAAATGATGACAAACATTAGATTATATACTTGTTCATCTAGTAGAACCATGTCTAGAGAATTTACATCATTTGCATTATTAAAAGATAGAATAATCCATAACTAGATAACCCTAGCTTGTATAGTAATATTTTCATTCGATGGAATGATATTTTGTATAATTAAGTGTATGCTTTTGTGCCATTAGAAAAAATAACGTTTAAAGTTATTTAGCGGGTATGATTCAAAAATTTAGATTAATACTTTTTTATCATGGTTAGGTAAGATGTTTTTGGAAAAATTAAGATAAAAATAAAAGGTAAAAAGAATATTGCATGATTTAACGAACTTTTCTTAAATTTATTCAAATTTTCTTATCTTTGGTAAGTCTAAGACTGCCTTATATATATATATATATATATATATATATATATATATATATATATATAACCAAGTTATAATGAGAACCAAGGCTAAATAAGAACTAGGAACTAATCTATGCCCTTAGATCATGTTTATCGGACGGCTCACATGCTTCCCGTGTCATTAATGACATTTTTGTAATATTTTAACTTTATAAAGTAGTTTCCAGTTTCATTTCTCAAAAGTAAATGAAAATTTAGTTAAAGTAAATGAAATTGCCTAAAAAGTTAAAAAAAAAAACTGGAAAAAATATTTAAAAACAGCGAAATTACGAGAATGCCATTAATGAGAGCGGGTGCAATGTGAGCCATTAAATGGAGTGCGATCAATGGCTGAGATTAGTTCATACTTCCTATTATTCACCTTGGTTCTCACATGATCTCAATTTTTATAAATAAATATATATATATATATATATATATATATATATATATATATATATATATATATATATATATATATATATTAAGGTAATACCTTTATTAACGTCAGCTTTGCTAATAATTAAATTTGCTTTGTTGAATTGTTTATTGTGGCTAGCATTTGCTGCTGCAGAATAAATCAATTTAAAAATAGGATAACATGCTCAATAGGGCATGAGTTCTAATATCATAAGTGTTTCGGTGTAGGAACGACCCCGTATTCGATCAATTACTCTTCGTACTTTGTCAACAGACATGGATATAGAATGACCTCTTGTAGTAATCTCATCACATTGTCCCAGTTTTGGGTGATGTGATCCGTATAGACGAAAGACATCAAATTCTGATTTCTTTTCTTTTTTTTTTTTTAAAAAAAACCCATAAAGTTTACCTCCATTAATAAATGATAAGCAATTTTTTTTTATATTAACTTAATTAACTTTAAGTTAAACTTAACGACAAGACTTATTATCGTTTTTTGCATGTCCCTGGAACTTTAGAGTTAGTGCAAATTCGCCTAATTTAACCATCCGATCGGTTATGTAAATGGGCAAGTGTTCTATTCCATTATGAACAGCGTTATTAACATAATAGTATATAGCGGAACTACTAATTGTTTGTTACCAAAAGTGAGTCAAATATAAATTTAAGTATATTTTACTTACTATTATTTATTACTTACTTTGTAAAAAGATATTGCATAATTTATATTTATATTAACTAACTCTTCTTATCTTTGTTAAGTCTTTTTTTAAAGGGTACCTTTGCTTGTTAAGTTTAAGATTACAAATTTAAAGTTGAATTTTCCTTATTTTTGTTAAATCAAAGGTTGTTTTTTTTTAAGGGAAGATTGCACAATTATATATCACCATAATATATATGTTAGGATAATCATGGTATGTTTAATTAATAGATATTTTCTTGGTGATTATTGTTGTTTGTTAATTCTAGGAGATAATTGATGGTGGGAATATTTATTCATATCTTTGACAAAGATAATTGTATCTTTGTCATATTTCTCAATTTATCGTAAGATTTATATTTATGCAAAATATTTGTTTCTTTAAATAAATTTTTATTTTTTTTAAAAAAATATAATAAGGACTCGCCAGGAAATGACACATGTCATGAATGGTGTGTCTTTTAGTATATTAATTATTGATGATTGATGATTGTGTAATTAAATATTATATAAAACTTATTATGCATAAGATTTATTATGTTGTTGTGTCATACTTATTATGCAGTCTTGATTTCCCCCGAGTGTAATACTCCCTCCGTCCCTTAATTAGAAGTCTACTTCTAAAATTACACAAGAATTAAGGAACTTAGAGATTCCTTAAAACCCATGATTGGAAAGTACAAAGTGCATGTTGGGTTAGAGAGAGATAGAGAGAAAAAAAAAGTAGTTGGTAATTATTAAAGAGATAGAGAGAGAAAGAGAAAGTGTTGGAAAATAATGTCAAAAGTACAAAATAAATAAAAGAAAATTGATGATAACTCATCAAAAAGAGGGAATATTGTCAAAAAATACATTATTAAAATAGAAATAGGCATCTAATTTTGAAAACCCTAGAAATGAAAGTAAATATCTAATTAAGAGACGGAGGGAGTAGTATCAATACTTATCGAGTTGATATTATTATAAAATAAAGGGAAAGGGAGAATGAGAGAGAGAGAGAGATGTAGAGAAATATTAGTGTTATGTCTATATTCATCCATTTCATGACCATCTATATATATACAAGATGTAAACATTGTAATTTATATGGACAATGAAGAGTCCATCAATGAGAGGGTTAATGTGGACTAATGACGAAGGAGGGTTACAAGGATGCTATTAAAACCATACTTAAGGTAGTCATAAAAGAGATAATTATAAGCTTAATGACCATCCATAATAACATATTTTATAACACTCCCCCTTGGATGGTCATTATCTAAAAATAGAATAATGCGCATTTATGCTGCCTAAAGCATCAATTATTTTAATTTCAGTTCCCAAAGGCAATTTTATAGTGGCTCTTCCGGAGCCCTCAATGATATTGGTACTACCCGATATGGTACTCACATTAATCCTTTTCATCATCAAATGAGAGAAATATTTTTTATTTCTAAGTATTGTATGAGTAGTTGCACTGTCAGCAAGACATAATTCTTCACCATTCATAGCAAACTGAACTTGAGTAATATCCATGTTCTTCATGAAATAAAATATATGTCAAAATATTAAGCATAAAAATAAAGATGATAAAATAAATAATTCAATAAAAACACCCAAATAGTTTATAAATTCATAAAACATATAAAGTCCTTATTACAACCATAGAAAATAACATAAGTAAATAACTAAATAAAGTCTAATACTTAAAGTTGACATAAAATAATATAAATTTAATTATTCTCTTCCGGGGCATTGAAGAAATCACCAACTTCTAAATGAGTTGTACTGCCGAAATCAAAATTATTCCCTTCCGGGGAAGTAAGGAAATTAGCAACATCGAAATGATTTGCATTGCCAAAATCAAAATCACCTTCACCATCTTCAAGAATAAGGTTTGCCTCAACTTTCTTTCCTTTCTTCAATGATTCTTGATAAAGTTCAATAAGATGCTTTGGAGTTCTACAAACCCGAGACCAATGGCCTTTTCCTCCACAACGGTAACATATATTGGTCTCATTTTTCTCTTTATCATCCCTACGTTCCCACTTCTGGTGGGAATGATAATTTGTGTAATGACCTCCACGACCTCTACCATATCCACTAAAACCACGCCTACGACCGCGACCACGCCATTGGCCACGACCGCGACCACGACCTCTACCTCGACCACTACTACTGGAATGGTCTCTGTTGTTAGTTTCTTTCCCGTTATGGGTTGTCACATTCGCTTCGGGGAATGGAGTAGAGCCAGTAGGACGTGATTCATGATTTTTCATTAACAACTCGTTTGCTCAGCCACAAGAAGACAAGATATTAATTCAGAATATTTTTTAAAACCTTTTTCTCTATATTGTGTCTGCAGGACAATATTATTAGCATGGAAAGTGGAGTATGTCTTTTCAAGCATTTCTGCATCAGTAATATTTTCTCCACATAATTTCAATTGAGAAGTTATTTTAAACATAACTGAGTTATATTCACTAACAGATTTAAAATCTTGTAATCTCAAATTCAACCATTCATAACGAGCTCTAGGGAGTATCACTGTTTTTTGGTGGTCATACCTTTCCTTTAGATTACTCCAAAGGATTTGTGGGTCTTTCACAGTTAAATATTCATTTTTGAGCCCTTCATGGAGGTGATGACGAAGGAAAATCATGGCTTTAGCCTTATCTTGAGGTGTTGCCTCATTAGCCTCCTTAATGGTTTCACCAAGGCCTTTAGCATCTAGGTGTATTTCAGCATCTAACACCCATGATAGATAATTCTTTCCGGTAATATCAAGGGCCACAAATTCAAGCTTGGCAAGGTTCGACATTTTCACTATATAAAATAATATTCAAAATTAGATCTCATAAAACATCAAACAGATACAAATCAAAATATAATGGTTGATAATAAAAAAAAAAGTAATGGCAAGATAAACAAATAAAAATTAAGCAGTATCCAAAAGATACATAATATAAAGAATTGTTAACATTAAGATCCTATATATAGTATTATTGACCGTAAATGCATATAGAGACGTAAATGTATTGCGTGGATATAAAATAAAATGATGTAATCAACTCATGCAATATTTATCCATGATGAAACAGTAGCAAATTGTAATCATACCAAATAATCAACGACATATTTGTCCATGATAAAATAATCTATTAGAACAAAATAGCTACAAAATGAAGCTTACCTCAACGAGAGAAGAAAAAAAAATGTGTACAAAGTAGTGTATATTTCGTCAGCAATATTATGATCCTCTCGTTATATTGTTTGATTAATGTTTTCTCCGATTACCGATAACTAAAGCAATGGTGCTGATAACGTATTATAAAATAAAGGGAAAGGGAGAATGAGAGAGAGAGAGATGTAGAGAAATATTAGTGTTATGTCTATATTCATCCATTTCATGACCATCTATATATATACAAGATGTAAACATTGTAACTTATATGGACAATGAAGAGTTCATTCATGAGAGGGTTAATGTGGACTAATGACAAAGGAGGGTTACAAGGATGCTATTAAAACCATACTTAAGGTAGTCATAAAAGAGATAATTATAAGCTTAATGACCATCCATAATAACATATTTTATAATAGATATGCTATTATTTCCCCTCATGGTATATTTCAACTTCAATTTATTGGTAGATAACACATACCAATCTAGGGGGACAAAATGGGGGAACACTGTTTGAATTCGCAAATCTCCAACTAGCGAGATCAAATCGCAATCCTCTTTGAACTCTTTTTTTTCTCACTCCTCTCAAACCCTTTCTTTTCTTTTTTTCTCTCCTCTCGCAAGTTTTTTTTTTTTTTTTTTTTTTAATTTTTGAATGCCATTTGATTTTCCTTTTTTTAAAAAAAAAATAAATAAAACTATTGAATTATAGTCGACAATTTCAGAGTGGGGTCCAATACTTTTCACTTTTCTCTTTCTCTTCAATTAAATGGACATTTACATAAAAGCACATCCTTAAGGTCATTGTGGACTAAAGTTACTAGAGCTTGAGAATTTATCAAGAAAGATAAGTTTAAATGATTCCTTTCCATGATCAGACCAAACAAATGGAAATGTAAGAGTTAAATAATTTCTTTCCTCCCACTTATTTGTTTCTTTTTCACTCCATTTTCATTAGTCATACCAAACGTCCCCTTAATATCATGATTTAATGATAAGTATAACCTTTAGTAATTATTCATAAGAAGCTAAAAATGGAAAGATTAAGGATAGATTAACATTCATTATACTGATTTACATGTATTTTTGTCTTGAATTTTCAACTTTATACGGAGTAACATTTTAGAAAAATTTATGTAATGCTTATATATAACTAGAAGGTGCAAGTGAGTGAAGTGACCATCAATTGCAGAATGGCTAGACATACTAACCAGACTTGAAAAAAAAAATGTAGCTACGGAGTAGTGTTTAAATAAATAAAAGAAAAAAAGTGAAATGTTAGCAGTAGTCCCTTGGAAAATTACAAAAAAAAATAATAAATAAATAAATAAATAAAAAAGTAGTAGGATGGGTACTTATTGGTTTTTGTATAAGTTTAAATATAAAAAAAAATAGTGAGATGGGTAGTTATTGTAAAAAAAAAAAAAAAAAAAAAAAAAAAAAAAAAAAAAAAAAAAAGCCCAAAAAAACACCGTTAGTGTTATAAGGGTTATTTTCGTCGGTGTTTGAGCAAGATTAGCGCAGTCTTGTCTAATACATTGCCAAATTAGTTATTAAATTATTTTTTTAATTTATAATTATGGTAAGACTCCTTAAGACTCGATCAGATTTACATCTTTATCCCTAAACTCACTTAAGACTTCTCATACCATATATTATTATTATTTATTTATTTATTTATTTATTTATTTATTTTTGGTAAGTAAGTAGTTTTATTGCTCAAAAAACTATTTTACAAACCAGTTCCTAAGAAAGGGAACAGAATAGCCTCACAGAACAAACTGCCTAAAAAACTACAAAGAGCAAGCCTATACAATTTGCTCTTGTAACCAATCCCTATCTACACTTTGTATTTTCTTTGAATTTACATTTAACATTCTATTTCTAACTTCTATTTTGACATTCTTTACAACTGTACGAGTACACATAACTTTCAACTCCCAATGAGCCATGTTTCTAGCCTTCCAGACCCAATATACAGTTGCCAGAGTACAAACCCTCAGCAGACATTGCTTGAAAACAGGGTTGTAGTTCCTAGTTCTCTTAACAACAGTCTGTAAACTGTAACCTTTACCATCTGCTAATTTAATCCCAAATCCTTCTGCTATTCAGACAATAAAAAAACAAATGAGTATGAGACTCATCTTGTGTCCCGCATAAAAGGCACTCAGCAGAATTAGTTACCCCAAAATGCTATAACCTATCTCTAGTTGATAATTTTCTCTGAATAGCCAGCCAAGCTATAAACTAATGCTTTGGAACAGCTAATCTCTCCCAAATCAGCTTATCCCATTTGCACCTTGCAGCACCATGCATCATCTCCTTATACACCTTGCTAATCTGGTATCTACCTTGCTCAAAAGAACTGATAGAGTGCATGCTTTTAAGTTTATCTTTAACACTGCAAATCTTCCTCCAGTACCAGCTAGTATCTAGGCCAGGCTGGTAGTTATACCAGTTCTGCCCTTTCAAGTACACCACATTAACCCATTTCACCCATAGGTTTTCTTTTCCCTGAGCTATAGCCCAGACATGCTTTCCCACAGTTGCCAGATTCTAGGTTTCAGTATCCTGCAAACCCAAACCACCCTCTGCTTTTTTAATTTCCTACAAACTTTATCCCAAGAAACATAGCCTGGTTTTTGCTGCAAGCTCCCATGCCAGAGAAATTTTCTGCATATCCCATTCATCTTCTCAAACACAGCTTTAGGTAAAATCATGATTTGAGCCAGTAAACTTGGATACTCATCAACACTAAATTCACCAAAACTGGGCTGGCAGCAAAGGACATATGCTTAGAGCCCTAAATTCTGATCCTTGCACACATCTTGTCTAGCAAATGCTCACAATCAGTAGCAGTCAACCTTTTAGAACAAATAGGAACTCCTAAATATCTAAAAGGAAGACCCCCCTTGCTAAAACCTGTCATGTTCAAAATATCTTGGATAGTTGTCTCATTCATTCCAGCACAATAAACAACTGTTTTCATAGGGTTAGCCTATAATCCAGTAGCCTTAGAGAAGCATTAAAACCCCTCATCAGCAACTTTACTGATTTAATTTCACCTTTGCAGCATAGAATCAAATCATCAGCAAACAAAGATGGGTGAGCCCAGAAGCCTTACACCTTGGATGAAACTTGAAATTGGATTAACTGCTCATTATCTTTAGAATCCTAGATAGGTATTCTATGAAAAGAACAAATAGCAAAGGAGAAAAGGGATCTCCTTGCCTAAGTCCTCTTTTTGCATTGAAAAAGCCATGCATAGAGCCATTGATTTTCAATGAGAATTTAGGAGTTCACACACAGGTCATGATTAGCAAAATGAAATGCTCTGGGAAACCCAAGGCTTGCATCATCTCTTCCAAGAAATCCCACTTTACTGTATCATAAGCTTTCTTCAAATCCAGCTTAATAAGACAGCTAGGAGCTGCAGAAGAAGCTCTGCCATATTGCCTTACTAGATCTTGACAGACCATGATATTGTGCACTATATGTCTGCTATAAACAAATGCACTCTGATTTTCTGCTATAATTTCTGGCAAAACCAGTTTCAAACTTTCACATAAAACCTTGGAAATGCACTTGTAGATAATATTGCAGCAGGCAATTGGCCTGAACTCTGTCACACTTACAGGGAAGTTCACTTTAGGTACTAGAGTAATAGCATTGTTATTAATCTCCTTCAACATTCTTCCAGTGTAAAGAAAATTAAGGATAGCACCACAAACATCATTTCCAATTACATCCCAGCTTGCTTTAAAAAAATTGCTACCAAAACCATCTGGACCAGGAGCTTTGTTCTTATTGATTGCAAACATAGCTCTTTTCACCTCATCCTTAGTAAAAGGGGCACTAAGAAAAGACCCTAAATCCTCAGAGACCATAGGACCAGTGTGAACAACAGCCCTATAAATAGGTTACCTATTAACAACACTTGTTCCTAGCAAGACATTATAGTACTCCAAAAAGGCATTTGGGACATCTCCCATAGAATCATCTACATTCCCATTAAGGTTTCTAATGCTATAGACCCTATTATACATATTTCTTTTTCCAAGGGCCCTGTGAAGAAAAAGAGCAGTATTCTGATCACCATCAGCTATCCAGTCTACTTTTGCTTTCTGTCTGAGAAAGAACAGTAAGCTTCCTGAGCTTGAGAGAAAAGTTCTCTAGCGTTATGTTCAGCTTCCCTATTAATAGGACACCTATTAACAACACTTGTTCCTAGCAAGACATTATAGTACTCCAAAAAGGCATTTGGGACATCTCCCATAGAATCATCTACATTCCCATTAAGGTTTCTAATGCTATAGACCCTATTCTGCATATTTCTTTTTCCAAGGGCCCTGTGAAGAAAAAGAGCAGTATTCTGATCACCATCAGCTATCCAGTCTACTTTTGCTTTCTGTCTGAGAAAGAACAGTAAGCTTCCTGAGCTTGAGAGAAAAGTTCTCTAGCGTTATGTTCAGCTTCCCTACTGTCAAAATCCCCAAGATTTCTATGGAGTTCACTCTAGCAGGCATCCAGATTCTGTTTGCCTAGATTATACTGTATTTCAACATTTTGACAACCATTCTTGTTCATCTCAATTAATCTTTGCTTCACAATCTTCAACTTTTGCACTATTTTATACATAGGAGTTCCTTCCACTTCATTCTTCCAAGCTTCACACACCAAGTTGCTAAACTTAGGTCCTTTGCTCCACATATTGAAGTATCTGAAAGGCTTCTCCCCCATTTGTTGCTTAGGAAAGACATGGACAATCCCAGGGCAATGGTCAAAATCTCCCTCATTACTGAAAAATAGCTCTGAATTTTGGAACAAATTGCACCAGTGATTATTCACCAAGCCTCTATCCAACTTAGAGAACACCCTAGCATTTCTCTCTTGTTTATTATTCCAAGTGTAGAAATTGCCACTATACTTCATATCAGCAGATCACAGTCTTCCACACACGCTCTAAAGTTAGCCATATCATTCCAAGAGACAGGAGCTCAAATTCTTTCATCAGCTTCAAGAACACAGTTGAAATCACCAAGGACAATCCAAGGGCTATCAATTGAAAGACTGAAAGCCCTAAGATCATTCCATAGTGGGATCCTCTCTAAATTAGTGTTAAAAGCATAAATGAAGGTACAATGAAAACTTTCATTCCTACTTTTAGCAGTAACATAGCAATGTATCAATTGACTAGTGCCTAACATAATATTCACATTAAACATCTGAGATTCCCAAGCAACGATAATTCTTCCCCCAGGATGTTTATTATTATTGCAAGTAAAGTTCCACCCATCAAACACACCAAGATAAAGTTTACCCATATTATGAGCCTTTACCTTAGTTTCTAAGAGCCCAACTAAACCATAATTATTAGCAATAATGAATTGCTTTATCTTCTTTTGTATACTGGTTAAGTTGGCTCCTCTAACATTCTAAGAAAGGATACTATCCATGACTGTCAGAGGGAATTCCTCCCTCTGTAGTATGGACACTGTCCACATCCTCCTGCCCTATGTTATTCAAAGCAGCAAAAGTGTTCTGAGTTACCACCATCTACACCTGATTTGAGCTCTTCCTGGCAGACCTAATAGGTTTCTGGAAGTCCTCATTCTGATGCTGATTCTGGTGCTTAACAGCCCCATTTCCTGCCTGCTGATCAGTCTCATCCCATGTCTTCTGATCCTGAGTTCCAGCCTCTACCACAACTACTGCAGTACTAGCCTCAGTCACTTTCTTATGGTGAACAGTTTTTGGGATCCATTTTTGTTTCTTCCTTCCCATGCAATTCTCAGTAGTATGACCAAGTTTCTTGCAAGTAAAACATACAACCGACTTCCATTCATACTTCACCTTAAACTCAATATTAACCCCATTTTCATTAATGAACGAGATAGAGTCAGGAAGCTTTTGATCAAATCCCACTTCAATCATCACTCTAGCAAACTGTAATTTCTCTCTACCTGCAGTTGCATGATCCATTTTTACCCAATTTCCCAACTATCTTTTCCATCGATTTTAGCCCCCAATACTTCAAATCCAGGAGACTAAGTTGAACCTAGATAGGAATCACCTTAAAATCCTCCCAAGTAATTACCAAATCAGCAGACCAAGGTTTCAGAATACTGGTTTATTATCAAAGAACAGTTTCTGTCCAATCAAGACTTTGTCTCTGTTTTCCATAGTAGTAAAAGGAACCAAGAAAATCACCCTATCTTTCACAGAGACCTTCTATAGAATCCCTCCATTACAATTAATGGTGGATTAGCACCGCAAACATAGCAGACAACAGTGGAATTCCATAAATCAATTTCATCTTAAATGTCATCCAAATCAATTTTAATGCAATCAGAATTATCAATATTAACTCCAATTTCAGTATTATCAACAATTTCTACATCATCAAAACTTTACTGCAGATTTTTAGAAGCAGAAATCGCATGCAAAACAGGGGTTTGAATATCTAGGTTACCTCGCATTTGGGATGAGATCTTCGCACTAGTCTTCACAGCGCTTACCCAATCCGAAAAAGTCTGCCTAACCCTTTCCCTTTGTTCAAATTCCGCCATTGAAGCTCGAGGTGAAAGAATTTGGTCCTCCATGAATTTTTCGATTTCTGGGTTCCAGCTTCTTCATCTCCAATGTCTTCGATTCCATGCTTATCTCAATTTTTCTTGCTATTTTTTAGTTTTTGTGAATATTTTTGTTTGTTGTGCACAATTTCTGAGGAAGATTGAGTACGAGTACCCACTGCCATGGCTGCTAAGGTGCACGCACCCTAGAGAGAAAACCACATGCTATATTTGAGTGTTTCTAGTTTGAACTTTCTTAATTAGCTTGTTTTAATCTTTGTAGTAGTTAATTTGATCATTGGTATTCACAAAAACCAATCAAAATACCCCTTGTTACTTGCAATAGATTCTTAATTTCGCTTGATTGTGAAATACTATTATTATTTTTTTACTCTAAGATAATAATAAAAAAAAGTAGGGCCCACACTTAAGTTTTAAGTTAAGTCTTGAATTTTCAAGACTCAATTTAAGACTTAGTTAAGATTTCTCAAGAAAAATGGGATCAAATAGAGAGTCTTGTCTTAAGACTCAAGATGATGATGTTACGTGCAGTCTTAGGACTCAGGGATAATCTTGCTCTTATTGGAGTTACATTGTTCTTTTGCAAGCGGGCTACACTGGTGGTTTGTCGCACAGAAAACATATTTTATATTTACTTTTTTTTAATGATTATTGGATTAACAATAAGGTAGTTATTGAACAACTTTTAGAAACATCAGTCAATGCGCATACCCGTGCTAATGCCTGGTTTATATTATATGCGAAGGAAAAAAGGAAATTATTAGGATGAGTAGTAAACATGATGTATACATTTTTTGTTTCACAAAGTTTCATATGTGGCTGGCCACACCATGTGGCCAGGTTATTTGTTCTGGGGTTCCTAAGTTGCTTAAAAGTTACTCGATGTAAGGAGGGTGTTCCCATTGTAGGGGTTTCTTCTCCTTTATACCCATGGCCCTTTAAAAGCCTACGACTTTACACTTTTGAGGGTGTATTAGGATTTGAATTCCTGACTGTTTGGGAGACCTTTGAATTAGAGTTGATCCTATCATTATGCTTTTTTGTAAGAAACTAGTAAGGAGTCGCCAATGAGTTTTAGGAAAACTCATAAACCTCGTTCATGCCTTTCTCCCAAGTAGAGTTCAAGGGATATTTAGCATGAACCATAAGTTTATCCCATGCCCAAATTGGTCTACGTGTACCAGGAATGAGTTCGGGAGCGAGGGTACTAAATAACGTTCCTTTTAGGGAGGAATCGCTATTCTAGCCCTAGTGCAGCCTCTACTAGCTTTTCCTTTTTCACAATTTCATCACCAAACAATATATGCAACGTGGCTCCTAAAAATAAGTTAATTGATTTTATTTACAAGCATTAATCATGTAGGAATTACATTGCGAAAGTCGTTATTCTTTTGTTATTCAAATTCGTGAAAAGAACAATAAATAAACAATATTCGCCTTGACTTAGGTGATAAAACAATCAATTAATTATTCAAATTCTAGTCTTGATTAACACAAGAATGCTAGGTGAATTAAATTAATTAAAAGTTTGTTTAAAGTGATCAAACAACACTATTAATTCAATTAAAGTTATTTAAACAATAAAAGAAAAGTGATTTATCTAAGTGCTCAGGAAACTAACCGTTCTTCTTTTATGCTAAATCTTCGTTTAATGCGTTATGGACTTTATTTCTTCTTCGTACCTCCAAAGACTTCAATGGATTCAATTAAGGTCGGAAATTATTTGAGAAGAGAGAAGAAAAGTAGTATGATAGTAAGAGAACTTGAGAGATTAGGGTTTTAAGAATGCTAGGGTTAGAATTATGGTTTTTCCGTTCTGTTTAGGGTTGAACGAAGACCCCTATTTATAGGCGTAGGAATCTAGGTTTAGGGTTTTAGAGTCGTGCCGTCAGGTGGCGTGCGCAACTCTCTGAGTCTCGCTGGGTGCCGCGCGCATCTCAATGACTTGCGCGTGCTAGGTGTGCGCACTCATTGAGTTGCGCTCGGTGCGGTTTGCCTTATACGAAAACGCATTTTTAAAAATTCCATAAATTTTGATTACGAAGTTGGATTAAGGCGTGTGAGATATCATTGGAAAGCTTTGAATGTCTACTTTAAAATTCGGTTAGAATTAGGTTAAAAGATGTTATTATCAAAATATATGGCTGTTGGAGTGCAAGGGTGTCGGTTTTAGGGCCCTATTTAGTGTTTTGATCATAACTTCTTCGTTTTAACTCGGAATTGGGATTATAATATACCGTTGGAAAGATCTTTGAAATTTCTATTCATCTGTATAGGCCTTGAATGGAAATTTGATTGTTCTTTTATCTGATTGGCTCGGTTTTTAACAATGTAAGATCCATTGGATCTAATCATTGTATTTGACGCATTTAGGTCCGTTATTAATCAAGTTTAAACATGTATGAGCACGTTTTAGGCCTGATTAGTAATCGGAAAAGGATCTAAGATAATTTGGTCTCAAATATGGGTTTTAAATTACTTCATAATGCATTTCATAGTCCATAAACACTTCAACTTTGATCTAGCATGAAGAACGGGTTTTTGTAACATCATCGCACTTCCTGTCGGGACAGGAGGCCAAAAGTAGGTGTCTACAGTTATCCCCCACTTTGACGATGATCAAAGTAGCCAAGGAAATAAATCCGAGACTCATTCTGCAAAGTTCCATAAAATAAGGAATCTTTCAGTAGTGTTGAGAATGTCAAAACTATCCTCGATTCGCTAAATGTTCAAGACAAATAACTGCTAAGTCTAGAAAAAGTATTTTCAAGACTTAGTGCGCTAAAGAACCTAGATTGATCTTTTGCAAATGTAGAAAGATTTTACAAGTAAAGGTTGTCCTAAGTGATCTCATGTCATTTGAAGATATCGGTTTAAAAAAGAGGAAAGAGGAAAGAGGATGATATCCTCTCAATTATGTTATCGTTGATCTAAAGTCCCTCGATATGTCATTGAAACTTTAGTCTATATTTAACAAGTTAAAAGATGATAAAAGAGAGGTGTTTCGGCGTTTGTAGCCTAACACGGGAATAGAGGTTTTGACACTCGCTTGCCAAAATGCTGTATTCGGGGTCCACAAGATAGAAATACATGTCTCAGAACTGGAGGCATATATCCAAATCCAGTGAGAGAGAAGAAAATCGGCAACTCTCTCAGCAGTTTTGTCCACAAGATGAAAACACGTGTCTAAATAGGTGCGACTTTGGCATGTCGCTCTTTATACAGGGGGTGGACGGACACCCTAACTGTCCGGTAAGCTAGTAAGATCACTAACTACCTGTAGGGAATATTTCAAGCATCCCACACTTGAGCCCCACTGTGATCATAAAAGAGTCGCCAACAAGTTTTAGGAACTTGTAAACCGTTCACAGGGTGAAGGTTACACCCCTTCATGATCCATGAGATCGCTAACTCTGTAGTGGTTTGGAACCATGACTGGATATTCGGGGATAAGGATACAAATCCAACCTAAAAGAGATTGAACCTACCCTAAAAATAGGCCTCTACTTTATTCTTCTCATATTCATTTGCGCTTTCGGATTAACATACAATCAATAGATTAATCCTAAACCTGTTTAATCTATGTTGGTCGAATATTAATGCACAAACAAAACTATTATTGGCGATCACTTGAATTATAATCATATTAGCCTAAACAAGATTATTAATTATCTTATTAAGCGTGATTACAAGTACAAATTACCTTTAAATATGCATAAAAGGCGTGATCAAGCAATAACAATAATATATATAAAGCAACATAACAACAATCATCATAATAAAATCAATAAAGCATAATAATATAGCAAGGTCTTAGGCATGATACTAACAAGATTAATAACAAATCCTAGCATGTCACTAAACATTAAAGACCAAAGCTTTATCCCTAACATGATACGAACATGATAGAAGAAAGAATAGGAAGCAACCCAAACATGATACTAGAAAGCAATAAAAGCATCCTAACATGATACTAGAAATTAAAAATAATATAAGCATGATTTCTATATCAAAAGAATAATAAAGTAATTAAATTACTTACTTGGATGCCTCGTATCTCTTTCTTTTACGTCGAGGGCGAAGGCAACTTTGAACTTGGCTAGGTGTGTCTAGAACTTGTGAATGCGGAATTTTGTAAAAAGGAAGGCTTAGAAAAAGAATAGAGAGAGAATAAGCTTCTAGCTTTTAGAGAGAGAAAAAATAGAATTAGATGATTGTGAATGAATAAAAACGGGGAAATACGACCCCTATTTATAAGAAAATAGTCCGAAATCGATAGAAACAAATCAGAACCTGGATCGGAATAAAACTGCTCCCTGTTGCGAGCGACAGAGTCTGTCGCCATCCGACAAGAATCATGCATGGTGACAAGCTCTGTCGTTTGGCGACAGGCTTGTCGTTTTGCGATAATTAAAAGATAAAACGCGCTTCTTGTACGGAATCCTTTTCTTAATATAATTAAGCAATTTAAACTCCATTTTAATCAAATCAAATCAGATTTTATCAAAATAAAACACTTGTTTTATATTATTTCAAACCAAATTCATTAATTATCAAAGATATTAATCATCAATCCTAATGCTATTAGAACTCAAAATAACCTTCTAGACTATTCTAGAAGACTATAATCAATCTTAATAATTTTAGGAATTAACGGGCCCTCCACTAGATCATTGAGCCGTAAAAGCATTCCACACCCAATTTAGTATTTGGACCATAACTTTCTCATTATTCATCGGAATTGGGTTTCACTAGTAGAAAAATTGAAAAATACAACGCTCATTGCCCACCGGTTTTTGAAAACCCGTGGCAAAAATTAGTGGCGGGATGAGGCAAAGAGTTATTGCCACCGGTTCAACCAAACCCGTGGCAAAAATTTGAAAGGCCACTGGTTTTGAACCGGTGGCAATAACTAAGTATATTAAAAAAAAAAAAAAACCCGGCCCTTTATATACCCAAACCCTACCATTTCGATCTTCTCCCAGCCGTTTCCTCCATCCTCTCTCCTCTCTCCATCCTCTCTCCTCAACCAAACATCCACCTCTGATCTCCTCCTTCTCTTTCAACCTCAACTCCGATCCCCTCTCCCCTCTTCTCCTTCATCCTCTCCTCCTTCTCTTTCTCTCTCATCTCTTCCCTCTCCTCCTTCTCTTTCTCCTTCTCTCGATCTCTCTCTCTCCTTCTCTCCCTCTCTGTTCCCTCTCGTCCTCTCTCCTCCATTTTCCTCCTTCGCCACCATCAACCCACGAAATCACCACCACGCCACCACCACACCAGCAACACCAACATCAACAACACCGACAGATCTACATCATCAACACCACTTTTCGCCTTGATTTGTGCATGTTTATGGATCTACAGGTAAATGCCTTGATTTTTATGGATTTGGTTGTTGTAATATTGTTCGAAATTGATTTTCGAAATTTCTGGGTTTAATTGATTTTCGAAAGTTTTGGGGTTAATTGATTTGCCGGGTTTGATTGATTTGCGTTTAATTGTGATTGATTTTCGACAGTTTATAGGTACATGCATGATTTTTGGGTTTTTTTTTCGCAATTTTTTTTTTAGTTTTAATAATTTATGATTTCTGTGTTTTTTTAGGATATTTATCGTTTTTTTTTTTGGATTTTTTTCTGGGTTTTAAAAAACTGATTAGTGTTCTTTTTTTTTTTTTTTTTAATTCCGAGATTAGTGTTTGTTTTTTTTTTCATCAGCTTAATTTAAACTGATTAGTGTTCTGTTTTTTTTTTAATTCCGAGATTAGTGTTCTTTTTTTTTTTATTATTCAATTTATATTTTTGTTTTAATTGATGCAGGTATATTGATTTGGATGTGAAAGTGAAGAATCAAGATTTTGATTTAGATGTTGTATGGGGTTTTTGTGATTTTGATGTTGTAATTTTTTATGATTTATATTGTAATTTTTTACTGATTTATTTGATGTAATAATTGTTGGATTATATTGGAATTTTTTTTTTAATTAAATGTTGTAATTTTTCGATTAAATTGAATGATATTGTTCGATTTATATTTAGATGCTTGTCATTTTTTTTTTGATTTGATTGTTCAGTTATATTTCAAGTAAAAAAACAAAAAATATATATATATATATATATATATATATATATATATATATATATATGTTCATTGCCACCGGTTAACCGGTGGCAATAGTTGTTAAAACCAAAAAAAAAATATTGCGGGAACGACTATTGCCACCGGTTAACCGGTGGCAATACTTAATTTTGCCACCAGTTTTGAACCGGTGGCCTTTTCAACTGAGTATTGCCACCCCCCAACTGACCACCGGTTCAAAACCGGTGGCATAGGGGGGTTTTGAACCGGTGGCCAATTGATATTTTCGCTAGTGTTTATAACATATCATTGGAAAGCTCTTTACGAGCCCGACCCAACTACACTATTAATGGACCCTAATTATGAACCAAACTAAATTGGACTGGCTATTTTCATAAATAGAGAAGATTTTCAAAAATAGAAAGAAAGATTTCTATTAAAAACTAACACATCACTAGGCTTTTCACACTTTCACTTCATTCGATAATCAAGCGACGTGAAAAGTATTCATCACTGGGTTTGGTTTTTGGGGAGACACATTTGGGTGTCTACAGAAGCCCCCACTTTGACTGAGTTTGGAGAAACGCAAATTTCAAAAACAAAAGTCAAAGTAGCGATAGGGACGGAGAATGATTCAAAACAGTCTGCGATCCTAAATCATTCTTGTAACGCCGATACCTGCAAACTAGCGTTAGTTAAACAGATAAAAGAGTTAAGAAACGCGTATCTTGTACCGCCGAGCACACGTCTCTAAAGTAACCGATTTGTTGCTACGTTTTTGTTGTGACAACCTCCACAGTGCCTTGATGGGCGTTAGAACGGTCGCACATTCAACACTCAATCAAACTCACTTATAAACAAACATCCTACAAACCAAGCACAATGACAAGTAAGAGTTCGGTCCACAAGGAATGGGATATGGTTGCTAAAGATCCTTACACTTAAGCTAATTCGAAGTCTTTGGTGAATTGGGGGTTCGTCAAGTAGACAAACAAATTATGGTTCTAAAACGATGTATTAAAGACACTAGGGAATGGGATTCACTCAACCAAGGCAATTAGACAAACGGGGAGTAAAATAGACAAGATATAGCAAGGACTACATGTAAGATCAACCTCATGCAATTAGGAAACAACTCACACTACTAAACTTAGATTCCTCATTAGTTTAGCAATAGAAGATACATAATCAAATTGCAATAAGTAATGCCATGTTTCATTCACATTTCCATGTCAAACTAAGCATATCATGCTATCAAGCTCCCAAATCAAGGGTAGCTAATCCTATCACGAAGAACTAACAAGCAATCTCATATAATCGATTTAATTGCAATACAGACATCAATGCTACTCCCACATTTGCATAATAATCCCAAAAGGTTGAGCTTCACCCAACCCCTAGCAAGAAGACTACTCACAACTCATATTTCATCAACATGCAAACAAGTATTAGGGTTCCAACTACTTCAATAATTGGGGAAAAGTTGTTAACAATCGAATTCACTATCATCCAACAAGGAATTATTAAGAACTAAAAGGATTCAAGTAACATGCAAATACCAAATAAAATCTGAAATTAAGTAGAAGAAGGTTGAAGAGATTACTAATTAAAGCTTCAAATGTTGAGTACAAATTGCCAAACCTTGAGAATAATTCTTGAGTTTCACTAATACAATGATTTGATTTGATGAAAACTAAGCTAAATTAACTAAAAGGAATGTTTCAAACTAAGAGAGATATTTGAAAACTAGGCTGCTGTTCTGTTATTACAAATGAGTTAAAGGGAAAGTATTTATTCTCCCCGAAAAACATAGGGAAATCCGTCAAAAGAAAATAGATTCCCAGCGAGGAGCTCCCGCTCCACAATGAGGAGCGCCCGCTCCTAGGCTTGGAGTGCCCGCTCCATTCTGCTGCATGCCCGCTCCTCCTGCTTCAGTGAAAATTCAAATTTGAAAGTAACAAGGAGGAGCGCCCGCTCCTGGTCAGGTGCACGCCCGCTCCCCTGTTCCACAGCATAGGCAATTTTCAAGTTTAAAGGGAGGAGTGCCCGCTCCTGGTCAGGCTCTGGACTTGGGCAAAATGTTGCTGAAGTTGAGGAGCGCCCGCTCCCACTGGAGCGGGCTCTCCCTTCTTTGTCTTCGATCCTTGAAAATTACTCCATGCTTTGAGTGCTTGTCAAATTGAGATATAGTACCTGCAAAACATGGACAAACACAAGCAAAGAAGGGGCGAAGCCGAGATACAACATTTTCATTCAAAAACGGGTTAGAAAGAGGGGAAAAGATTACAAAATCGGGTTTAAATCAACACTATAAGTGGTCAAATAAACCAATTATCATGCCTCGTGAACGCCATCGTCGAAGATCGCTGCTTGTAGTTATCCTCGATTGTTTGTGACAATCCTCCACAGTACCTCCGGAACATCGTCGAAGGTGACTGCTTGTAGCCATCTTCAAGGTTGTGGCAGTACCTTGCCACGGCAGTGCCTCGCCGCTATAGACAATCTCCACTCTACCTTGGGACATCGTCGAAGATCGCTGCTTGTAGCTATCTTCAGGGATGTGGCAGTACCTCGCCACGGCAGTCGGCAGTACCTCGCCGCTATAGACAATCGTTTCTCTACCTTGGGACATCGTCGAAGACCACTGCTTGTAGCTATCTTCAGCTTTATTACGATAATCTTCCTAAAAAGATTATCGAAGATCACCGCTTGTTGATCCTCAGTGCTAATACTTTGCTTTGCTATTTGTTGTTACTTCGTTGTGATTCCTTGTTGTGCCAGTTCCTCGGTGCATTTTGTAATGAGCCAGTACTTTGGCGCTTGTGCTTGCTTGTGAACCATTACCTCGGTGATTACACTCGCTTTGTGAACCATTACCTTGGTGCTTGTGATGAGCCCATACTTAGGCGCTTTAAGCTAAGTGAGATGATCGTTGTCAGGCCGATCACTTATTGCGATTGTGATCGAGCCGACTACTAAATCATGTCAATTTGCTTATATGGGCTAATTGGCGTACCAAGGAACCCAAACTGCTGCATTAGGTCCGCATAAACGAGTATGGGGTCCACCTGTTGTGTCGCTGAGCCAGCGCGCGCTAATTCGTGTTGTCGCCGCAATTTAGCTCTGTCGTTATGCGATAAGAATCACGCTCTGCGTGATGTTTGTTGTTTGACGCTGGAGTCGGGTTTTCGGAATAAAAGCCCTTTCTCCTTCCTCATTTCGCTGCTGCTGTTATGATTTGTGTTTCGCTTCGAATCTTCGACTTGGTCGTTTCCTTTCAACCAAATCTGCTCAAATCTTTTGTAAATTAAAGCTTTTCATCTCTAGTTTGCCGATATATGTAAGTTTTGCTCTTTGGAAGTGATAGCTTCCTCGGCCTAGAAATCTTATCCTTCAAGATCTTACCGAATCCAAGTTAATTTCCATAGAGATCTTTTATCTTGGGAAATTCGCGTTCATAACCAATTACTACTCCAAATGAGGTGCTTGATCAAAACCCGGATGTGCTCAATCAATCAACATGATTATCATCAGGCCGGTCGTTAATCCAACTGCAATCAGGACGACTCTAGTTGATTTGTTAAGTTGTTTGCGTCCTTTTGCTTCAAATCCTTTGTAAAGGTTTCTCGTCCATCGGGGGCTTAGTGTACCTGCATTTATATTTTGGACTATAGGACTTTGCTCATGTAATCAGGGTTCACCTAAGGCTTAGTGTTGCTTGACTCATTGTGTAAGACTTAATGTGCTTTTAACACATATGACTTGTCATGACTCGACTCAAAACGTCTGACACGTATGACTTGACATGACTCAAGGTGTAAACTTGACTTAATGATGACTCACTGCGTGTGACTCGTGTGTGCAGAGTGCTGACTCCTGACGCATTATGCGAATCGAAAACGCAGAAAAACAAAATTTTCGTCATTTTTATGGAGTATCGACTTTCTCCCGAAAAAGAAAGACGCGAAAAGACAAGAATAAAGTGTTACGATGCATGTTGAATGAGCTTAAACAAATGTATGTGCCGATGTCGTATCTTAGGGTATGTAACATCCTAGACTATTTCGATTGTTGATTCTAGATGAAAGTATTTAGGTAACTTAGGCACGGAGGCTAAGTACTTCATACTTCGTGATGCAATGATGACGATGTATGCTTCCACGGTATGTTAAGATTTCATGAAAAAGGTTCCTAAGGGAAGTATCATTTGGTCATGTATCTGTGATGTGTGTAAAAGTGATACTAAAGTTAGTCTGCAAAGGCTAACGGTACGGAAACATATTATTTCGAGAAGAGTCCAATGATGGTGACTCGGCTAGGTAAGCTAATGATGTAGGGATCAAGCCCCCAAGTCTAGCTCTAAATGGATAGGGATGAGCATTAGAGATTCCTTGATATGATCATGGTGTAAGTGTGTGAATACGAATATGAATGCATTTTTATTACGGCCGCACCCAATGTGAGGTTGCCTACGTATCTGTCAGGAATCAGGTCGAACGTAGCTCTAGCCGAACCTCGCACAAATGTGTGTATACCTGAAAGAGGTCTTTGAAGGGTTGTAATGTGGTTAGGCTAAAGGTTTGAAGAAGAAAGGGATAAAGGCTTAAGACCCTAGATAAGCCCCCAAGATGTGCAACCTTGCTTTTGAATCTTTGTATTATTATGCTTGAGGTTTCTCACTTTTGAACTCTCTTTCTTTTCATTATTTTTACTCTCTCTTTTTTTTTTTTAGCATTTGCACTTTTCATGTTTGAATCTTTTTCAATAAGTGTGGGCAATCCCAATCATGCGGTCTATCACTCACTTGGCATTCATGTTTCTCAGGCACGGTATCGAGAACTCGATAAGAGACGCAATCTGAGACATGTTCATATCAATGACATGTTCATATCGAAGACATTGGAACATTTACCCTTGTGTACACTTTTATTGTTTTTTTTTGCTTGTTGCTATTTTAATCTTTTGAAATCACTCAAGCTTTTGAAATTGCATAAGTTGCACACTATCCCATCCCAAGGTTAGGTAGATGTGGGTTGAAGAAAGAAAGGTCTATCGTTAGACGAGGCTTAAAGCGGCTTGTTAAGAAAGGATTATGTATTTGAAAAGTAAAAGTGATATGATATGGCTACAAGAGGTGCCTCAAATCATTGGTATACCTAGTGCTTAGTTCGGCATGGATTTTTTTTATTTTTAAAAGGAAAAAGGAAAAATCCTACACAATAAAGTCTATTAAAAGGAAAAAAAATAAAATCTAAGGAAAATAAAAGATATTATGCTAGACTTATTGGGGAAAGAAAGAATAAAAGAAAATAGAAAAAGAGGTCACGAAATCTTGTCGTTGAAGCTCACCTCGTGTCTTTTGTTTTATCATCACCCAGTCTTCTTGCCATTTAGAGATATGGAAAGCTTGTTATTATCAATTAGATATTGGCTGACCTCTTTTAGCTTCCAATAACTCTCAGTAGTATGACCCCTACCTTGATGGTACTTGTAGTGTACATTTGGATCCCAACTAGGCAACCTCTTCTCAGGTGGGGGATCTTGAATAGGTCCAATGGAAGTAATGAGTCCCTTGGCATGGAGTCGATCGAAAGCAGTATCATAGCTAATCCCAATAGGAGTGAATTCCTTTCTTAGTTTCTTTCTAGATCCTTGATTATCCATGGCTAAGACTTCATTAAGGTCAAAGGCACCAACATTGTTACTAGAGTAGGTGTTTTCGGAAGAAGAAGGGTGGTTGTTCCTATTTCCTTTCCAGCCACTGTTGTTATTGCTACTAATCTTGGCCTTCTGGTTGCTCGGAGAAACATGAAGGAGATTTGAATCAATGAGGTCTTGAACGCGATCCTTGAGGGCGAAACATTCTTCGGTGGTGTGACCATGGCCTCTATGATATTGGCAATAGGATTTTGGGTTCCAATTGGAAGACCATCTCTCAGGTACTGGATCTGGATTTGGACCAACAGGATGAATGAGACCTTGGCCCTGGAGGTAGTTGAAAGCTTCGCTATAAGTCATTCCTATTGGTGTGTATTCATCAATGGTCCGTTTTGCCCGCGGCTTAGGAGCATTGAGATTTTCATTAAATCCTTGATGGGAGGAAGAGGAAAAATAGTGATTCTCCTTTTTGTCCTTTCGGTCTTGACAATGAGAACTTTGTTCGATAACCATTATCCGGTTTGCTAGTCCTTTTATTGCACCCATAAGCATGACAACAGTATTTCGTAGTCATGAACGTCCTTTTCCAGATTTGATGAGTTTTCCAGGGTATTACTTAAGAAAATTTCTTCTTCACTGGCCATTATTACGACCCTTGTTCTTCTATCAAAGAGTGCTACAGTGTTGTCTTGGTTAAACACTTTTCTTTCCTCGATCAAGTGCTGCGGAAAGGGAAGTTAGGGGTAAATTTTTATTTTTGATTCAAGCTCTATTCAACATGCAATGAATGAGAAGAGATCATGGAGGAAAAAGGAGAATGATATGAGTGGAAAAATGATGTTGATAGAAAAATATGGGAGAATTAGGAATAGAATAGGCCTCCAACTCAAATGACGGAAAAACGACTCAAGCATGAACCTAAGACATGGTCATGGTGACATATATACACAAAGTGTGCGCTAAGACTAGTGAGTGTAGGTGGCATGCTTGGCTTGTGTCATGACCCTGTGACTATGTGCTTAAACTTAACTAACGACTAACCATAGCTTCTGCCGTTAATAAACTGATTAAACTGTTAATAAACTGATTAATTAGACTCGACGTGAAGAGTCGAGCAGAAGACTGGACTGTCGCTAAAACGACAGAACTGTCGCCACACAACATAACCCAACGCGAAACGACAAAGTTGTCGCGTCGCGCCAAGCACTAGTGTGTTGCGCCACAGTCCAAACCTTTGCATCATTGCTGAAGCATCAGTCTGGGTCTGTTTCTAGTATTTTACTCTAAAAGGACAAGCCTATAGTTGTACTAAGTCAGGTTTGATCAATTTATTTAGACTTTTTAATTACTCATATTAATTAATTAAGCAAAGTCCTTTAGTCATTAATTAATTTATTTAAACTTATTCACAAGTCAAACAAACGGTTAGTGTAAGTACACATAGGCTATGCACAAGTAAGAATGCACAAGTAGTCAAGTAATCACAATATGATGCAATTAGTTTGCAACCTAACCATGGCTCTAGTTCTCTAAAGTTCAGGATATGGGTTAGTCAAAGAGGGTCCATGGTTATGAGTCCAGATGCACCGCGCGAAAGCCTTACCTTTGGAAGGGTTGGCGCGAGTGGATGGGACCCCGCGAATTAAACTCGCTTCCACGGTTTGGTAAATTCAACAAACTCGGATGTACCCTTCGTTGCCATGAGCGTTCGATTGGGTAGATGGAGCGTGAATTCCCAGAGGGTTTAGCCATATGTAGAACACATATGGGTTCAGAAAATTGAGAAAAACTCAATCAGGAAGTAGAACCGAGCGAACAGTACTAGAATCGGTCGAAACAAAGAAGGTAGATTTCTAGCTCAATATTGGAAGAACATGGCGCGAGACAACAGGGCCTGTCGCCAAAAGATAGCTCTGTCGCCAAACAACATTGCTGTCGCGCAGCAACAGAGCCATCCCATGGCTCTGGCTCTGTTTTCTCGACGCCGATTCCTGCATGCCTCAGCAACTTTCTGTTCTTTGAATTTTTTGATTTTTCGTAGCGTTTTTTCGATCCTAGTTGTGAAAGATATTTCCCAAATTTCCTACGTGTAAAAATCCTATGTTTTTGACGCATTATGGATGGTCTTTCCAATGCGGACCTTTTTTATGCATATGTCAATAATGTCAATCAAAATTACGCATATGAATATTTAGAACGTTTCGAGTCTAATCCACTCATTCTAAATTATTGCCAAAATAAATTTTAGTAATTAAAATAGAAATCCTCCCTAGTAGAGTCGCTAAAAAATTGTAGGGAATATTTCAAGCATCCCACACTTGAGCCCCACTGTGATCATACACTTAAGCATGGTGGTGTCCAAAGGGAAGAAAGCTAGAGTAAAAGAGTCGCCAACAAGTTTTAGGAACTTGTAAACCGTTCACAGGGTGAAGGTTACACTCCTTCAAGATCCATGAGATCGCTAACTGCGTAGTGGTCTGGAACCATGACTGGATATTCGGGGATGAAGGTACAAATCCAACCTAAAAGAGATTGAACCTGCCCTAAAAATAGGCCTCTACTTTACTCTTCTCATATTCATGTGCACATACTGACTAACATACAATCAATAGATTAATCCTAAACCTGTTTAATCTATGTTGGTCGAATATTAATGCACAAACAAAACTATTATTGGCGATCACTTGAATTATAATCATATTAGCCTAAACAAGATTATTAATTATCTTATTAAGCGTGATTACAAGTACAAATTACCTTTAAATATGCATAAAAGGCGTGATCAAGCAATAACAATAATATATATCAAGCAACATAACAACAATCATCATAATAAAATCAATAAAGCATAATAATATAGCAAGATCCTAGGCATGATACTAACATGCGACGTGAAAAGTATTTATCACTGGGTTTGGTTTTTGGGGAGACACATTTGGGTGTCTACACTACCGTATTTGCTTCCAATCAAGACTGTGTCTGTTCACGATTGTTCGGCGCGCCAGTCGACTCGTAAAGCTAACGCCTAAGGTTGAAAAGAAGTTCTACCGTTTTCGTTACGGGAGGTAGATCACGTTGCCGGGGAAAAGGATGCAATTTTATGCAGCACCTACGCCATACAATTTAACGTTGTACGATACGCCATGCAATTTTACGCTGCACGATACGCATTCTTTTTGCTGTGGACGCCAAAAAAAACGAAAAGAACGTGACATTTCTAAAGTTAGTACAGTAAAATGACAAAGCTATCTATGGGAGATTTTACAAAAAGCACCACTACGGAACGTTTTAAGACACGCTCACGAAAAACGTCCAAAATGTATGCTTGGGTCAGGCACAAAGCATGGTGTGCATGCAGGATGATGCAAAAAACTATCAAAGAAGAAAATAAACTACAAAATTCAAAGCAATTTAAAAGATTTCGATGATTTAGGCGTTATTACGTCTAACAATACACAAAACCGTTGGAAAATTTTCAAAACGGATCAAAATCTAAGAACCGGTTTTTAAAGTGACCAGTATCCGCGCGCAACTCAGTGGGTCGTTGTAATACCTCGTATTTTTATATGTATTTTATTTAAAATAAGTATTTTGTGGGGTATTTAAATAATTTAAAATGAATTATTTATGATATTTAAATTATTGATTTTAACAAGTTTGGAAATATTTTATAAAAGGAAAGTTTTATTTAAATTAGTTATTTTATTAAGTTGGAATTTATTTAGGAAAGTTTTAGGGATTTGGAAAGATTAAAAAAAAAAAAGGGGGAAGTTTAGGAAAAAAGGGTTCTCTAGAGAAAGGGGTATAAATATTCAACACTTTGGGAAATTAAACTTTGCCCAGAGTGGAAAAAACCAAGGTAAACTTTCTCTCTCTTCTCCTTTATTTTTCTCTTTTTTTCTTTCTTTCCTTTTCCCCTTCCCCTTGTTTTCGGATCACCACCGCCGGCCGCCACCACCACCGGTGGGCCGCCGACCACCAGCAGCGGCGGCAACCACCAGCGGGCTGGCAGCAGCCGGCAATGGCGCCGGCCTGCTGTCCGGCTGCTCCTATTCACGAAAAAAAATTTAAAAAAATTAAATCTTTGTTTTTGAATCTTGTTTAAAACTTAGATCTAATTATAAATCAAGGGTTTTGTGTTAATAATATGATGATTGGTATTATGTATGATGCAATTTAATTTTCAGATTTTAATTCTAATTACAAAGTCCCAATTTTGAAATATATATATATATATATATATATATATATATATATATATATATATATATATATATATATATATATTGCTGGAAATTTGTGTAGAGTGGATTTTAATGTTCTATTATTATTTTAAATTGTAGGTGACTTTGAAGTGAGTGATTTCTATTAGTCGTGGCGATATTAAGATCGTATTTAAGGTACGTTCGCGTACTTAGCATATTTTTGATGATGTAGTAGCATGCTAGATGTGATTAATTTATTCCAAATAGTATCATGCTAGATTATGATTGGAAATTGTGATTTGGTTGTTATTGGTGATTGAATTATGAAGCATGATTTATTTGTGATGGATTATTGATTGGAAATAATCGTTTGGCATGTTGAATATGAACCACACTTTTATTTATGGCATGATAGAAAGCATGTTTAATTAAACTAAATGTTTAATTTGGTTTGGAATATTAAAAGGGAATTTTATTATGGTTCATATAATTTTTATTGATGCTATAAGCATGGGAAAGGAGCTATGTAAGTGTCTATGTACACGAGGAATAAATTGTATGTTAGTGGCTTAATGCACTTAAGGTATTTTTAACATCGAGGGATAGGATTTTTGGCGCATTAAGCATTTAAGGTGTCTTTGATACCGAGGTAGATTTAAAAAGGGTTCAACATTAAATATTATGTGGTCACTAATTATTCAAGAATTAAATTGGAGTGTTTAATTGTTTGAATAATTATTATGATTGTATGATTATGGTTTGAGAGTCATCACCAAGTTTAATAATATGTAAATAACGTAAAGTGAAAGAGATTACGCACCAAAACTCTTGGAACGTATATACCTTGAGTATGAACATATGGGGGGAGTTATGAGGTTTTATATTTAACCATAACTTCTACTAGGAGTACAGGATGCTGTATTTTCCTTTTATTATTATGCGCAGGAATTCCGCCACTTACGAGTGGTTCTTTTATACTAGCATGCTTAGCTCCCGTGTTAGTACCCCTTTATTGGGGCAGGTCAGGGGGAAACCCGTTCGATGCGTAATCAAAACTAAAAAAATTATTTAGTTACTTAGCTGAGAAGTTTTGATGTATGTTGTGTGCTTGAAAACAAGTGCAACAAGGTAAGTTGTGTGTTGATAGGTAAAAGCATGTTAGTGTGTTTAACTACGCTTATGTACTCAGCTTTGTTGATTGTGTGTTGGTGTGTTTGTTGTCCTTGTCTTTACCTTGGCCTTATGATGACCCATTTTTAATGGAGAGTAGTGGAAACAAGTAGAGAAAAGCTTTTCAGGTGATGAAGCATATTCATGATGGGCATGAGTGAAGAGCGAATCATGCTAGTTTCCATAAGTTTATGATGTGTTATTGCTTTAATTACATTATGATATTTCTGTTGCGAGACTTACGTAAAGGTTTTTAAATTGAATTGGTTTTGTTAAGGGCCTACAATGGTTCCAAGTTGTAGGTTTGACTTTGTTTTACTTTGGTTGACTTTACTTTTGTTGGTTGACTTTTTAAGTTGAGTCGTTTTAAATATTTTAAAGGAGAGTCTTCCGCTGTGTGTCTTTGATAGTTGCCTTAGCCGTTTTCATGGTGCTGGTAATATCTTAGATTTTCCTATTTAAAGTTTTAAACAGGGCAAAACAGGTATTTTAAAAGAAAGGAATTTCTAGGGTGTTATAGTCGTGCTGGCCAGGCGCGCGCAAGACGCTTGGTTGCGCTAGGATGCCACGCGTAACTTGATGAGTTACGCGCGACATTTGAATCAGTAAAAAGAGGTGGAGAAGCGCGATATGCTGCTCACTCTCTTCTTCTCCTCTTTCACCATTTTCGATCTCTTTCCTTTTTTTTGTCGTTCGAAGGAAAGTAAATCTTGCTCCTTTTATTGTACCAGACTTTGAATTTGGTCAGTAAAATGGAGAAAGCCAAATGAAGAAATCTAACTTTTAGAAGTTGGGGACTTTGATCCGACTTGTTTTCATGAATTTGTTTATTCTATGTCATTGGGACATGTTTAAAGAGTGTATTGCAACAAATTTCATGTGAAATTGTAAAGTATTGATCATGTATGAGCATATACAAGCATATACGTATATAATTTTCGAATTTGTACTTGAAGTTTTTCTTTTTTGCTCACGTAGACTATACTTGTAAATTTTAGTGTAAATTGAAGTATTATTAAAATGACAATTATGCACTAAAATTATGATCGAAATTTTGAACTTTGATAATGGCATGAAATTGTTCTTGCGACTCATATTTATTTTTGTCATGCCTAAGTTGCAAAATTGGTTTTAACAATGATAACAATAACCAAAAGTTATTATTATTCACTTATAAAACTATGATTTCAAGATTTGCATAAACTAGTAAATTTAGGAAATTCTTGAAGACATCATCGAATTGGTGTAATTTGGCTATATCTCGGGCTTTTGAGCCCCCATTTTATATTTTGAATGTCGTAACCCCCAACATTGGGTAGTTTCGATGACTTGTTTGTTTTTAAAAGTTAGACCCTTTCATGTTGCTAGAAATGAGTCTAGAAATCCTGTGTTTTGTACTAGGATTTTTGAAACGTTTAAACGAGTGTGTTAAAATCGTTTTCGACCATTTATAGTTTTAACAAATGAAATTTGCTAATTCTAGTAATATTGGTCATTCGTTGGAACAAGTAAGAGGAAAAAATGAAATGTTGCTCAATTTTTTTCCTCTATTCTCACTACTCTCGAATTCTTTCTCTTGAGTTCAAATTTTGTTACTGATTGAAGCTCGAGAAAGTAAATGTTATCCTCTTTGTGAAATTCCAATGTGCAACAATAGAGGATGAAGACCCCTTAATTTTTAACTTAGGAGTCTTGTATTTATGTTTTAACTCATGAAATTGTTTGTCTTATGTTAATGAAGTGTCTTGACACAATTTTCATGCTGAACGATTGAGTATTAAACTTTTGTATGAGCAAGTATGTTGTATGCATTTTATTTTGATACTCATGATTTTGTTTCTTTTGCTTTATACCAGTCGTACTCTCTAATCTTTGAGGTATTGAAACAATTATTGATATGGAATTTAATGGATATAACCTTCAATCGCAGTTGAAAAGTTTGGAATCTTGAGTCTCGGTCAAGAAACACTAAGCAACACGAGCTTTAAACCTAAACTAGGCCAAGAATACACAAGCAAAAGATTACGTAAAACTGTATAAATTTCAAATTTACAAAACTGATTTTTATTGAGAGCCTAAATGCCATTATATAGGCTACAAATAAGTACTAAGATTTCTAATTACATTAGAATCCTAGATAAATCAACTAGCCAAATTCCTAAACACACTTCTAATAAAGATAGAACTATTTAAAAGATAAAATTTCCTAAACTTAATCCTAAACTTAAACTCAAAAAAATGTAACACCCCAATAATTCTCTCTTTAAACCTGTGAGTACCCTGAACAATATTCAAGAGAATTACTGGCGTGCTATCGCCATGTGTTCAAACGTTAAGGCTATAGCAGAAATTAGCAGCGAAAAAACTAAATCAGTTATAAATAAGTTTCAAAACCAACAAACAAAACCGAATCAAGTCTACAACTTGGAACCGTTAAGGCCCTTATTCTAAACTCAAACCAGTAGAAGTAGTATAAAAGTGAAATCGAGTTTAAATAACTTCGAAAGTAAATAACAAAATAAATAACTCAAACCACCTAGATGCGAATGCTGCATGTGTAAGAACCTGTGGTTAATTTGCTCCCCAATATTACAAGTGTAAAAATTGGATCGTCACAGGGTCATTGAAAGGCGAAAGCGATGACCAAAGAAAGACACACAAAGCACGCAATCAGCAAAGCTGAGTACGTACAGGCTGCGAAATATAATAAGAAGTCCCTGGCATGCTACTAACATTCATTCATCGCACACAATTAAATTATATACTCAACACACGACTCAATTGTCAGTTTTACCAAGACTCCACTAGTTAACAGTAGCTAAATCATTTCATTTACAAGGTTGTCCATCCCATGCTCCATTTGGAACATCAATAAAAGAAAAACCCTATGCCTCCTTTCGGAAACATCAATAAAACATCCAACGACCACGGACACGACTCTGTGACCGTAGCTAGTATGAGATCTCATCTAACTCCTAGTTTTTTAAAAGTATTTGAAATAAGAGAATTGTAGATCAGACGGCCTCTAGAAAAGTGCATGGCTAATAACCCGTGTACCCCAACCCCTGATTGTCAATACTCTAGATGTGCACAAATCCATAGTTTTATTGCTCATCCATCTTGCACTTTACGTGATTTACAAGTTTAGAATTGGTGATGACTCATATGCAAAACAATATAATCAATCAAATATCACATCATTCCAAGCAATCCGAATTTCCAATTCAATTCTTGATTTATCAGTGGCAAACAATATTTAGTATTGAACCTTTTAACTACCTCGGTGTATAAACACCTTAAGTGCATAGGGCACTTCAAATCCTGAACCCATCTTAAAAGACTTTAATAAACTCCCTCTACTCAAATCATAATTAATTCATGAAAGAGTATTAAAAATTAACCTCATGGAACCATTATCAAAATTAATTCCACTTATAGACAACCAAGAATCCATAACCTTTAATTAATCATAACATACCCAATTGATAAGACAATCACTTATACATCACCCACAACCGTATTCATATACTTATATCTCAAACATGCCTCATACACAATATATGGAAATCACAATGTATAACCAAACAATTTAGCCCAGTCTTCTCTATACATGATACTAGGTTCTCGATACATCCCTAAACATGCATCCAGAGGCAAGGTTTCGTAACTCGTACGTACCTTGAGTAAACGAATTGGTATGCCACTTTACTCACTAGAAATCACCTTCTATAAACTCCTCTCCTAAACCAAACAATAAAATTTTAATCAATACCCGAACAATCAAATTTACAGCAATACTAACTTACTTTAAGACCTTTAAAATCCAATTAATAAACAACATTAAACCTTTCCTTTAATTAAAATCAAAAGTTTATATACAGTTCTTTAAATTTCCTTCATGAAAACCTTAAAATACACCTTTTTCATGGAATTACAGCAAGTTTCAAACTTTATAAAAATCTGAAAATTATTTTGAAACTCTTAATTAATCTCTCTTTTAATGGGTAATCAAACCCCTTTCATTAAAATCACAACACTACTTCTTTAAATAAAATTCCAGCAATATAAATTTGATTAAAACTCCTTAAAACCTCCTTTAAAACATGTTTTTATGCTTAATTAATCATTAGAAATTCAATAGGAACAAAAGCCCCAATTTAATTGCTCATTAGAACCCTAGAATCCCAATTTAAATAAATTGAAACCCTAGGTTTATAATTTATAAAATTTGAAAATTAAAACAACATTATAATCTGAAAATTATAAGTTTAAACTATCAAAAACAAGATTTTTGATACTAAAAACATAAACTTTATACTACAAAATCAATACCCAATACTAATACATTAAAATTCCTACAAGTTAAATAATACAAAGGAGGAAGAAGAAGGAGCCACGACTGAGCTAACGCCGGTGGTCTTGGTGGCGTTCGACGACCGGCGACGGTGGCAGAAGTTGGTGGTCGTGGCAGTAGGGTGAGCAGCAACGTGAGATTACTCACGTGAAGAAGAGGAGGAAAGAAAGAAAGAAAAAGAAAAAGAAAAGAAAAAATAAAGAAAATAAATGGGAAAGAAATAAAGACTAACCTTTTAGTGTGGGGAAAATTTGGAGAATAATGAGGTATTTATAGGAGAGAGAGTTGTAGGGTAAGTAGGAGTATTGTGCCTCATAAAAAAAATAATGGACCAATTAAGTAAGTAAAGTGGGTTAGGCTTTGTTTGTTTGGGACATAAATTGTAGAATGAAAGTGCGTAAAATAATTTGTACCAAAATAATTTTCGACCCAAATTAATAATTTGAAACTTTTGAAATTAAAGTCTGGAAAAATACAAATAAATATTATAAATAAAATAAAATTTCATTTATAAAATATTTAAAAATACGGGGGATTACAAAAACTAATCAAAATAAATAACAAGATTAAAATAAGGAAATAAATCCTAACCGCTTAAAACAAGAAAAACCCTTTCAAGTGAAAGGTAAAAACTTGTAAGAAAAATCTAAAATAACAATTAATAAACTACTAAAAATCAAAAGTTCCAAGAGAGGTAAAATTTTTCATTATTATTTTGCATCAATTATGCACTAAGATTAGTTTTTGAACTTGAAAATGGCTTGAATATGTAGCTTGTTCTATGGCCAAGTTCAATTGCAAACATAATTTTCAAAGGAACAAAAGGATTGTTAAATCATTGTGATGCAATTGAAAATTGTAAGGCTCGAGATCTATGTAAACCATTTATAGTTTAGGAGATTCTCGAAAGTAGCTCGAATGGTATGAATATCTCATTTTGTTTATTGTGGATATTAGAGCCCCCATGTGTCGTGTTATGCGCATTCTTGCCATTTCTCAAGTCTTAGAGCCCCAATTTGGGGTAGTTCTAATGACTTGCTATTGTTTAGGCCATTCATATAATCATGATATTGAGACGGACCTATGTATATATCCCTTTTTTGTTTTGAGATATTTTAGACAACATGGCTTTCGCATTTTAGTTAAAGTCATGTTCAAGAAAGCAAGTTAGTTCTTTACTCATTTACCAACCAAAAACAATTGTGTTTAAGGTTTAGTAATTTTTACCAAATGTCAACACGTTTATAGAGATCATTGCGTTAATATTATTCTTCAAAGTTGGTTTAGAACGTCAAATACTTTCTTTGTTCTTATCAATCTTTGATTTTGGTCTTGTAGGTGGTTCGTTTACCATCCCTAAGCCAATGAGAACAAGTTCGAGTCAAAGAGAAGTCGAATCTTAGTTCATTCCTTTTAGAAATATTTATGTATATATATGTATTATCCAAACGGTTATTGAGAATCTGAAAATTTATTTATTTGAGAAAATGAAACAAAAATTCAGAAAGGAAATTTAAAAGACTATTTTTTTTAGAGAATAAGAAACATATTATTTAGAACTAGAATTCAAAATTTGGAGAGAGTCCAATAAATTTAATAAAAGTTTGTTTTGAAAATGAAGCAACTTTTTCTAGTATGCAAAATACATAATCATGTTATTTTCAAAACTGGACCCAAAATGGAAGAGAAGTCTAGCTCGTAATTGAGTGTGACTTTTCCGTCCAAGATTGATGAAGGTAAGTTGTAATTTGCAACTTATTTCAACAAAGCTATGAAAATGTGAGCAAACTTTTGTATATCTAATTTTGTTTATATTTTTCTTTAGTGTTTGTCATCGTTGTCATATTTTGTTAATTGAAAGTGAAGTTCTTCCAATTAAATAAGCACCGTAGTTTGAGAATGAATATTATCAAACTTAGGTTTGATGGAGTGTTAGAACAGTTTATAAAATCATTCGAATCACTCTCCAAATTATGGTCTCATTTCAAAACGAAAGTTAAGGTGAGACCTATTGTTTTGTAACCCCCAAGAGTAGACTTCAGTGGCTTTTTGGAATTCATGTGTGCATATGCCAGGACATGTTTCTCATGTTTGTTTGGAGCCCCATGATTTGTATTTTCAATTTGTGGAGTATTGCATATGTTTATCACAAACTGTTTGATCAAGTAACATAATTAATTATCTTGGTCCAATAATAAAAAGTGGTATTCTTCACTTTGTCATTTAAAGTTATTAAGATGATTCGTAATAAGCTTTGCATGACATTGATTTCGTAGCATAAATAGCGTGTTCAAATTTGTAAATAGAGAGAAGTGGGGATGTATTGGCTTTTTGAGCCCCCTAAAGAGCAAAAATTTACCATTTTTGGAGTTTTTAGTTTGCTAATAGGAAGGATCATCCCGACTTACCTCCCAAAAAAGAAATGAACAAAAAAGACGGATTTGCATAAAAAGGAAGGGGATCCAACTTTCCTATAGAAGGAAAAAAAAGAGAGAAATAGACATGTTTTCAAAAAGCAAGGATTATTGACTTAATATTTGAATCATCGTGATGATTTGGCAGTGCGGTATACGTGTGATGGCGATAACGATCATTTTTTCATGTAGCGATCATGTTCAATCAATGTTCCTCGCTTAGAGAGGATGAAGATATCCCACGCATGCGAACATATTAATTGCTCATGATAAGTGAGAAGACCAATGCTCAAGAGTTGTAAAAAACATCTAAAGTTGACGTCGAAGCTGTCGATATATCAAATCAATTTACTGTATTAACTCGTTTACTTTCTAGGAAATGTATATAGAACTTGAATCACCTTGGTAATAGATAGCCCTATTATTAAAATTATTTTTTAAAGTGATAGTCATCTCATTTTTCTTGGCAAAAGATATGGAAAACATCGAATTTAGTTTGATTCGATTGCTTTACTAAAATGATGTAATCAAGCCAATGGCTATCAAATCATCCAAATTATGTGAATTTTTTTTATATGATTTTGTAATCATTTACTCAACACTTCATGAATTTTGTATATGGGCATAACTACTCAATGGTAGGTCCATATGTGCAAAAGGCCTAAAGTGGGTCATATTTTCGTAGAATGATGATTTTTGTGGTACATGATTATGGTCTACCTCAAGGAGGGCCTTTCCAGGGTTGTAACGTGGCTAGGCTCAAGGTTATTATAAAGAAAAACAAAAGGAAAGAAGCAAAACAAGACCTAGGGTGCTACATCTTGAATTGTTGACAACTTCTTGAGATTGCGTCTTCGAGCTTTGTTCGTTTCCAACGTAGGTGAAATCCTCTCTAAAAATCTTGTCCATATATATGATTCATGGTTTCATTTATCAAGTCACTTTCAATTAATGTTCCCACAGTATAGACCTTTTGAAATGTGTCTTAACCAAGGTATTGTAAATGGCACTTGTATGGTGGAGACATATTGTCTATGAACTTTGGGACAAGTTCATGATCTGGAGGTCTTTGTGAAAGCAGAGCAATCTTTGATCGCCACTTGGAAAAGAAGTCAATAAAGCCTTATTCTTCCCATTGCTTAAACAATTCAAAGATCGCGCAACGTAGTTGTGAGCTCGATGTTATCTCCATACTGGGTTAAGAACGCTTTTACAACGTCACTCCAAGTGGAAGTTTATTTTGCATTGAGGTTATAAAACCATGATCTAGCAGTTGGGTCCAATGAAAGAGGAAAATTACATGCATATTAGCTATTCTCTACCCCTTTCAATGCCATAATTCCAATAAAGCTCATTAAGTAAGTCCTAGGATTGTTTGTAACCTTAAAGGATGGTAAATCAGTAGTCAAGAACTTTTTTGGGAGAGTCTTGCCACTAGGTTGTGGTGCAAGCTCATAATTGAAATACTTATTCCCTGAGCTAGCTTGAAGGACGAGTTTTTCCAAGGCATCTACTCTTTCGGCTCTTGCTTTTTCTTGCTGAATGTTTTCTTTTTCTTTCTCTGCTTTTATTTTAGTCTTTTCTGTTTTTTTTATGAGCCTTCATTTGGGCTTCTTCTTCTCGTAGGGCCTTTACATTTTGGAGTTCCTCTCTAAGTTTCTCCAATGCTTCTTTGTCACCCATGATTGGACTAGTATGCGAATGTGAAAGATGATCTAGTAATGTGTATCACGAGAAATTGAGCGCGTTCACTTAAACCTTTTTCTGCCAAGCATTCAAACAACGATCAAAAGTCAAAATGATTGTTTTTTTAGTCCTTGTAATACGAATTCACTATAAGCAAGTTTATTGATAAAAATGTCAAAAAATTCACAAACAATCATTAATGGAATGTCATGATTTGTGTTGACTTCAACAAGGTAATCATCTACGGATTTTACTTGAAGTGAATTGTTTCCGAAAAAGGGAGAAGAGAAAGAAAGGGAAAGTTGGATTGACATGCTCATCAAATATTAGAAATATTAGCCAACCTTAGTACACTCCTTAAAATGATCAATATACTAGAAATATGGTATTTGTTGATCATTTAGATTACAATAGAGATCTTTATCATTTTTTTTTATTATGATTCTCATATTGCTCATCTTTAAAGGATAGTATATTATTATTTGCTTAAAAAGAATGATGACCTCCGAATGTAAAATCCAAGAAATAATCAAATCATTTTCTCGATTCTATCATTCATTATCTTCTCTCTCTCTCTCTCTCTCTCTCTCTCTCTCTCTCTCTCTCTCTCTCTTTTTTTTTTTTTTTCTTTTTCTCTTTTTTTAAGAACGATTTCTTGATTTTTTTTTCGTTCCATTTTTTTTGCTTTTTTTTTTTGAGGCAATCATCCCAAGTAAGGTTCTCGGGATTTTCTTTTTAAACCATAGAAGAGGTAAATAAATTATGCTCTTAAGTCAAGATTGACTAATTACAACTAAAAGATGACGGCCATGAAAATAGGCACGTTTAAGAATGGGAATATTGATGACGCCCTATTAAGAGATACGAACTTCTAATGACGAACCTTATGAGAATTAATGTCATTAGTTCGATTATAAAGTACATAAATGAATCATCATAATCGAAAACAGTATCGCGTGCAATTTTCCATCTTGCGCTAAGGTGAAAAGTGCAATTTCGAGAGTAGCGCCTGCCACACGCGGTTTTTTTTTTTTTTTTTTTTGTGCGAAAAAACGCATACAGAACGATAAAAGACTTTTTTTTTGGTATGAAAAGGACGATTAAAAGACATGTTTTTGAATTTTTTTTTAACACTAAGAATGATTAAAGTTTTTTTTTCTTTTTTTTTTTTTGACGAATCACATTTTTTTGCAAATTTTTTTCAATATTTCTAGGTAACAAGTTGGAATTAGATTAGACACGAAGCACATAATAAGCACATATTCATGTAGTCACATAAGCACATAAAAGGAACTGTCAAAGCATACAATGTCATTCTAAAGTCAAGGCTTGGGTATGATAAGTCTATTTTATATATATTTTTATTCCCCGTCCCACAATCATATTTGTGCTTATTTGAGCTCTACAGAGCTATTTTTATTACTAATATACGTTTTCTAGTGTTTTTGTAGAGTTAGTATTATTTTGTAGGAATTTACAGATTTATGATAATTCCCGAGCATTTTGAGCCACTACAAAAACATTGGAGTTTGATCGTATTTTATGACCGTATATTTTAAGCCTAAGACCGAGTAAAAAGAATTTGATTTGATCATTAAGGGCCCGGTTCTAGGAGAAGGGTTAAAGCCAATAATGCAAATATAAAGGATTTATTTTTTACAAGGCTAATCAAGCTCGAGGCTAAGAAATAAAGCCCAGGTCAGATATAAAAGTGAATGAAGCTATAACCAGGAGCGAAGATTGAAGACTGATTGGACTCGATCCAGCAGACCAAGGCCCGGTCGGGCGCGCTCACCTATTGCTTCTGCAACTGCATTGTATTGTCGGTCTTGGTATTTTATAAATACCGAATTACGGAAGTATTAGGGGGCAGTTTTTATTTGATAAAAAACCTTTTAGCTAGGATAAGTTTTCCGCAGCTTTTGATTAGATGAGAGTTATTAGCTTGAGAAAATTAAGTTGACTATTATTCTTTTTAGTTTTTATGCACTTTAACAGCGTCCATTAGTTATTGAGTTTTGTTTTCTTTATAAGATTCTTTAGTATTAGTTGTTTTCTGGTCAACTTAATTTGTTTTGTTTCTTTCGTCAATTTTGTTTTTCGTTCATTAGTATTAGTTGTTTTCTTATTTTACGATCATAAGTTGAAGACTATTATTTTCTTTGATTTCTTGTTCTTGCTAATCTTTATGCTCAATTTAATCGCTTTGATTAGTTTAGTTTTAATTTAGCGCGAATAGTTTATTTCTAGGGTTGTGGGGATCCATAAATAATATGAAGGGGTAATATATTATTGTTGATTGTCAATGCTTGATTAATTTCCTATTGATTGATTTAACGCTATGCAATTATATCAGGCTTGATTTAATTGTTAAGTGATGCAATATTGATTCGAAATTTGAGAGATGAGAATTGATGTTTAGGCTTAGTTTCAATAGGCAGGTTAATTTATAAATGGTTAAGTCAAGATTCGAGAGATGCGATTTAATACCGATAGATTAATACTGTTATTATAATACGTAGCGAAAGCCTTTTATGATCTGATTAATTGATGCATTGATTATTGATTAATTGATAACATTGATAATTGATTATTGATTAATAAAAATAAAAATAAAAGTGAAATGTTTTTAATAGTCCTTTGAAAAATAAAATAAAATAAAATAGGGATGAATAGTTATTGATTTTTGTTTTTAAAAGTTAAATAAATAAATAAAGTAGTGGGATGGGTAGTTTTTTATTTTTTATTTTTTATTTTTTATTTTTTTTAGCTGTTGTGGACTTGTGAAAGAGTAAGAAACTATTCTTTGAGCTGTTGTAGACTTGTGGTTTGGTCCTCAGATTAGTTCTGTTCTACTGAGTATTAATAATCTAGTGACACTTGTTTGCCCGCTGACACTTGCTCTACTCTGCTGAAATCTGATATTGTCTGCTCTGCTTAGAAGCTTAAAAGAATAGGTTCTTACTCTTATATGTCGGTGGCCAATTATTATGGGGTTTACTTTGTCTAATGTTTTTAGTAGTCCTTTGAAAAAAATACCAAAAAAAAAGTGGGATGAGTTATTGATTTTTGTTTTTAAAAGTAAAAAAAAATCTATAAATATTACTAAAGTAACAACCGCTGACATCATCACTTTTTTTAAATTGTACACGTGTCAACTTTTCTTTCATTTTTTTTCCCGCCTAAACTTTATTCTCCTTTCATTTTTTTTTAAATAAAATCTAAATATTAATTGCAAAAAAATGTTAAGGAAAACAAATATCAACCTTTTTATATATGTGATTATTCCATCTAATTACAAAGTTCACTAAATTTAATTGTAGACGAGAATTTTCTTTTGTTTATATTATTTTAATTTTTGTAGTTTGATTTATGTTAATAATATCGTATGTAATACAAAGATTTTACGTAGTATAACTGATATGTCTTTAAAATTTACACAATTATAAATTCTTTTATTATATTCGTGCATCGCACGGGAGTTAATCTAGTAAATAAATAAAGTAGTGGGATGGGTAGTTTTTTTTTTTTTTTTTTTTTGGAAAGAGGATGGATACTTGGGTAGGTATTTTTTTTTCTTTTAAAAAAAATATTAAAAAGAAAAAAATCTGAACGCATGGGAATTGAGAATCCTCTTTAATTGACTCTGCAATTATATTATAGACTAGTTTTGTGCCCCGTGCGATACCCAAGTTGTTTATTGAATTTTAAGATAAATTTTCATTCTATATCAAATTTTAAAATATATAATTGATACAAAATTAGTTAGGAATTGATGTACTTTTGTTACGATTTGCTATCTAGTAGACATGTAATGACTAATAATAATGTTGGTGGAAATTTTCGATTTAATTTAATACATTAAAAAAAAAATAGCAAACCCAAAACTTTAGGCAAGGGTTGAACATTTCTTGACTCATAACCTGAAGTGACCTAATCCGAGATGACTCATGACTCGACCCTAATTGACAGGTCTACATAGTATTAAAATTCTACTAGATTGTGAAGTATATTATTTTAACCGATTTGTATATATTATAAATAAATGTTTTATGCTTTAAACTACTTCCTTCACTCAAAAAAATATTATGATATAAAAAATAAATTTGTATGATAATTATTTAGAATTATAATCTATTAATTTTTTGTTGAATAAAATTATAATTCAATTTGTACATCTGAAATATTGGTATTTTATCGAAAATAAAACTCTAAACTAACAATTTTATCCTAAAATTCTATCCAAATAGAATTCTAAATTAATTTTTTTTTATCTTATGAAGTTTATTTAAATCTCCAACGTGGCGCGACACTTGGCGAAAAATTAGAACGTCAAGTGTCACTGCCTCGTAACTTGGCTAAAAGTTTAGCTTTATATATTAGTTATATGGGGGATGTTTGGTAATTAGAGTGACCAAAAAAGAGCTTATTTGACCAAGTTAGAGGTTTGACTGCCCCAATCATCTATTTTGGGTGTTTGGTAAAAAAAGCTTTTTAAATGAGTTGATTGGGGCAAATTAGCTAATTTGTAAAAGCTAAAAAATAGAGCCTTTTGAGTTAGCTGGTTGAACAATAAATATCAAATGACATGTTTACCCTCCCAAATTCTTACCCTAATACTATTCAACCATGAAGCATTCCAGCCGTTTTTTTTACCAAAGCATTTCTCCTTCTTTCCTCCATAAAGCTAGTTTGCAATGGTATTATTATTAACAAGTAAAATAAAAATGCCAATGTCCTAAGTTGTCATTTCATGTGTTCAACTAACAAACAACTACAATTAATAAGCCAATTTTACCAAACAACTCTATATAATAAGCTTTTAACAATCAGCTAGTCAAATCAGCTCTTATCAATCAGCTAACCGTTAATTACCAAACAGGGCCATGATATGGTATATGATATGATTACAAGTAAAAAAAATTAAAAAAAAAATTTACAAGTACTAATAAAATTTGTTAAATAAAATAAAATAGAATAAAATAAAAAAAGTAGCCTATCTAAAAAGCTCTGTCCTTTCTCTCTCTCTCTCTCTCTCTCAGTTTCCCTGAAGCACATTCAACTTTCTCCATTGAGCCGATTTCTATCTTTAATTGAAGCAGCTTCTGAGGTAAGATGTTGGGTTCTATTTTTAATCATCCTATATCAATCTCACATTCTAGGGTTTATCGTTAATTTAATCCTCAGTATATTCAATTTATGGTTCTTCTAAACTCAAATTTTGAACTATTGCTTATAATGAAGTAGTTACAAAATGAGAAGAAAGTTATGAGCTTTATTTTGATATTTGAATCTAATTTTCCCTTTATGTTAGGATGTAACTATGAAATTGGACCTTTTTCTCCTTAAATTTATGAGTATTATTTGATAATTGAATCAAATTTGGTTGCTAATGTGTTGCAGAACCCTTTGATGAAATTGGGACTTTTCTCCGTGGGCGCAGGGCGACTGCCTCTCCTACCCTGGCTCAGGGACGGGCCTGTATTGATTATAAATAAGTATGTATCTAGTTGGTTATAATAGTGCTACATACCTGTTTCACATTTTTTTTATAATTGCTTTGTCATAGCAATGTGTTACTAGGTGAGGTTAAATGATTGCAATGATAATGGATTTCTGTGTAATCTCGTCGAAGAAATTTTCATATCTTATGTCTGCGGGGGTGTACCATTCATTACCATTTTGGGTGTGATAGTAAGTAGGAGGGGATGTGACAAAAAACATAAGCTTGGCTAGAAATTGTATTTCTTGCAAATGGGTGCATTTGGTTCACCTTGAAGAATAAGTTTTAGGGTTAATTAGGTCTACTTAAGTGTATATATAAGATAAAAAAATCAGGTCTAATAAGTTAACTTTACTTAAGTTGAGGAGGGAAAGCAACATACAATTATACAAGTTGGTGCCGGAACCATGCTTGGATTTAAAAATTTGTACTTGGTTTAATAAATACTAAAATTGTAGTTTAGTCAATGTAAATTGGTTATCTATTGCTAATTATATTTTCAATCTAGCTTAGGAAATACTTTATACTTATAATGCAATATCTTTCCTGAAAAAAAAAATATAAAATAAGGAGCGATACAATTAAAAAAAAACAATTTAGTGTATTCAATAATTGAGATGTAGGGGAAAAATAAAAAATACAGAGTAAAATATAAAAACCTAAGTTCATAGAATATGTTGTTAGTTGTCATAAATGCTTTTGCTGAAATATGAAATAGATATAATATTTTCAAGAAAAACTAGAAAATAATTTAAAAGAAAATGTGGATTTAGGAGGGAAAATTCTCCCAACAAATTTCACTTTAGTACGAGTATTTAATATGATTACGCCATTTATTATTGATTGCTAAACGAGCTTAAATGTAATGGGTACGAATTTTTAATACGGTAGAAGCAAGCACGTTTCCTTCTCAGTGATAACAGATCTAAAGTAAAATGTTGGTGTGAAAAGTGTAAGAAAATGGCCCTTAACTGCCCTTTTTTTTTTTTTACTGTCACCAGGGCACTTTTAAAACAACCACTCCGTAGTATGGACTGTGTCCATCTGTGGCCATCTCTTCATACTGCAATGGAATATTTTAATCATCAATCGATTACAGGGAAGTTCTTTCACCTTACCACACCTCTAAGGTGTTCATTTATGCCCTTAGCCGTCTCAAGCGCAGTCAGCAGACTACAATCTGTAGGAGCAGTTGCTGCTGCAGTATGTGAGTCCTCTGATCTGAATTCTGAACCGGATAATTATCCAAGTTCACATGGCAATGAGGTTTGGGGTGAAGTTGGAGGAATTGCTGGCCCTAATTCTGGACCTGCAGAGACTTGTAGCACAGAAACTCTAAGGAGGCGGAGAATAGGCTTAGCAAACAAAGGAAAAGTTCCCTGGAACAAAGGCAGGAAGCATAGCCCTGGTAAATGTTGCATACCATCTGGAGTTGACCTCCATGACTTGTGTTCTTTGCTGATTTTTGTGAAATTGATGCAGAGACTTGTGCACGGATTAAAGAAAGAACCCTTGAAGCCTTAAGAGACCCCAAGGTGAAGTGAAGTAAGAAACATTCAATTTCTTTTCACCATTCTGCTGTCCAGTTCTATTTATGTTCTATGTGGTTTAGCCGGTTAAGGCTTGGAATATCACTATCAGACCCTGTATGTGATACTCTGCATGGAACCTCTCTTACTTTTCCTGTCAGTTCCCTAGTATTAACTTTAAAGGATATTGATTTTATTTTGCTTGCTGATTCTTAGCTCTTTGCTTCATCTTTCATAGATATTGTAACTTGTGCTTTTATTTTAATTCACGCTTTCAGATAAGAAAGAAGATGTCCGAAGCTCCACGCTTGCACAGGTAGTCCTTCCTCTTCATGTCTTGGAATATTTATTTGATAAGAATGGAAAAGAGTGTTTGGGAATTTCAAAATCATGTCTCTATCATCATCAGATACTGTATCAAGTCAGGCTCTTATGTAATTAATGGCTAAGAAGTTTCATTATATTGTTGTATTGAAAAGTATATGAGTCTCTATACGGTAAGATTTATTTTTGTTGCGTCTCTTGTACTGTAAATCATTCACCTCTGCCTTTTGAAAGTCTGGAACCACCACGATTCATTTTCGTCGCAAAGTTGCACTATATTCGCGCAAAGAATACATATATGGCTAAGGTACTTTGTATCAATCTACCATTAGCTTGATAGAGGGAATACTGAAGGGCAGGCAATTAAATGTTGTGCATATATGTGTGGAAGTGATAAGGGATGAGATTTAGAGCGGTGCTACACTGCTATGATTGAAGTAATTTTTATTTTTTTACTTTATTTTTTTTTTTGAAATAAAATTGATTTATAAATAAGTCATACGGCATCTACAAATAGATTTAGATCTAACAAATACATTATAATTGAATCAAATAAAAACATTCCGTAAGCAAAGCTACGATCGTTGTTGCAAATCGTACATTCTTTATACCCTCTTTCATATCACTGTGAATTACAGCCTTCTTCGGCGAAGGGGTCTATCGATGTGTTGTAGCCGTGTAGAAAATTTCCATCTGCTTCGTTAGATTGTTGTCGAAATATTAACCTCTTTTTCAATCCCGCACAAAATTACCTATGAAACAACTGTATAGCAATCCATGAAATAAAAAAGCAAATCCTCCCTCAAAAGAGAGAAGAAAAACCCGGTCTTTCAAAGGAGCCAAATCCTCCTAAAGAAGAAGAAAAACCCTGTCTCTCAAGGGAGAAATATTCCTCCTAGAAGAGGAAATGTTATTATAAACCTAAAACAAGAGAAAAAGCACACAAAAACAACGATTGGGGCTTTCCACCGGTAAAAACTGATAGAAGCCCCTTCAAAATTTAACAATGAGGGTTTGGGTTTTAGAGAGAGAAGAGAGGAGAGAGAGGCTAGGGTTTTTGTAACAAAGCTTTATAAATTAATACATTTGTCTTGTCTATGATTGAAGTAATTGACCATTTGAAGGCCTTTCCTTTTCCTCTTATGTTACAATTGTCGGTGGTAAGGATTTATTTTTTATCCTTTCCTGTGGTTTGTAGGATTCACCTGTACCTGAGTCGGGAACTACTCTATGCTTTAATTTTTCTTTTCGTTTTCTATTTTGTTTTATCTTTTACTACATACTGGGAAGTCTTTTTTTTTTTTAAAAAAAATGACTCTGATGCAGTTTATGTCAAAACTCATTCAAAAGTAACATTTGAATGATTTGATGGTTTTTCTTTTCGTTATTCCTTATAAAAAAAAATGGAAATAGTAGTTGTACTTTCGATTAAATGTCTATCCTCTTTTCTTGAGGGACGATGTCTATGTTAAGAGTCAGCATTTTTACCAAAAATCAGAACTCAGGATCATAGCTGTCTGCAAATTGTTTGTCTACTTTTAGGCCTAAGAAGCACCAGATTCCATTTTCCTAGCAAACAACAATCTTTAGCCAAATGCAAGTGAATTTCTTGGCAAAGTAAAGCTTTATTTAGTTTCTGTGTTTTCTGAGTCCAATATATTAAAGTTCTTTAGTTCTTGTTTATGTAAACTCATGCAACCAGCCAACCATTAAGATTTTTGTGTGACTATTGACTTTATCTATTTCCAGAAGTATGTATCTTTTTTAGTTCTCAACATGTAGTGTTGGAGAGTTTGAAAAATTGCATTGTTTGATTGCATTAATTTCAAATTAGATTGGATAAGTGTTGATCAGCCTTGTTTTTCTGTGATCCTTGAATTAGTTGTCAATGATTTTTCCATTGAAGCTATGACTTGGAAGATACTCTTGTTGACTTTTGGGGAATATCGATTCATGCAGCAATTAGCTTAGCAAGGGCTTTAATTAATTTTCCTTAACTAGCTGCGTAGCTTCGTCATTGAATTTTTCAAGTTGATGACGAGTCTAGAGTGGGGCAAGTGGGCAGTTAAGGTTACCACTCACTAGCATAGATGTATTGCATGCAGCGTGATTCTTCTCAAGTTTCTCTGTGTTACTATGCCTCATTCACATGCTTCATAGACCTTTTCAAGATTACTTCATCTGTTATACAATGTAGTTGTAGTCTTTTAGTTTATCCATTATTAGTTGAAAACTAGTTGTCTTGGTGTAAAGGTTGTATTCTGTATTGATAAAGTCCTTTTATTATTAAGAACAAGAATCTGGATTCTGCTGAATGCCTTTTCTGTAGCTATCAGCCCTCTTATCGAAGTTAGAAGTTGAAAGCTTATACAATTTTGTTTGTTTGTTTGTTTTTTTTTTTTTTTTTTTTTTTTTTTTTTTTTTTTTTCTTTTCATGCTGTACTGATTTTGTAGAGCCTCAACTTTTGTTGCCAGCATACGTATTTTGCAGAGCATGGCCCTGGCTGATAAATATTCAATTTCTCACTCGGAAGGGTATTTCTTTCTTGCAGTGAACATTCCAAGAGGAAAATTGGTTCTTCTCTCAAAAAACTGTGGGCGGAGCGTTTGAAAAGAAAACGTGCAAAAGAAAAGTTTTATACCTCATGGGCTGAAAGCATTGCAGAGGCTGCTAGACGGGGAGGAGTTGGTGAAGAACTACTCAATTGGGATAGTTATGAGAGGCTGAAAGTTGAAATAGCCTTTCGACGACTTCAATGGGTTGAGGAAAAGGCCAAGGTAAAGGACATGAAAAGGATTCGAGCAGAGAAGAAGGTACAGAAAAGAGTGCAAAATGTAACTCGGGTTGCACAAAAGAAGTTGGAGCTCAGACAAAAAGATGAATTGAGGGCCAAAAAGAAAGCGATGAGCCGTAGAAAAAGGAGAGAAAAGAAGGAAGAGCTAGGTTCTTCAACGGAGTTAAACATCACAGACAGATTAGTAAAGGTAAAATGGCTATGCTTACATTTTGTGTTGTAGATTGTCAATTTTAAATAGCTAATGTATTTTCACGTTGTCATTGGAAGGCCATGCATGATGTTCTTCCCAATGTGATTTATACTGTTTCTACTGTTAATATTCATACAAGTTTTTACCTTTACCTCAGCCTACGCGAGGATGATTAGTGAAGGTATATATATTAGTATCTTTTATTATCAACATCTTTTTTTCTCAGACTAGGAAGAAAAGAAGTAAAATTTGGGATTGCTGAAGAACAGGCTGGGACATTTATGTCATTTGTATTTGTGTTTTTTCCATCTATAATAGTTTCTGAAAGGGTAGTCAATTGTATGATATGATGCATGTATAGCCTTGAGTACATCAAAATTATTATGCAACAAAAGTGTTGCTTCTTTTTCTTTTTGATCTTAGAATGCAACCCGTCCATTATTCCTTGGAAAGATCTTAGAATACAATGTGTGAAAAAAGGAATCTCTGAGGAAAAATTATCTAACAAGATATAGAGAATATAGTTATGTTCTCAAGACATTTGACTATTTGTTTACTTTGTGGAAAGTTTTATATTGTGTGTTTCTCCTATCTTACAGATGTTTGGAAAGAAATCAACAGATGAACCTTCCTGCAGTCAGCCTGGATCAATGATTTATCTTCAGTCAGCACTGGAGAAATTCGACATTGAATCCATAAAAGCTGAACAGAGGCGTAGCACAGTTTCACTTGCAGACCAGATTCAAGCTGCTAAGAGCAGAAGACAGCATATTGTCACCAGTAGATCTAATATTACATCAAGTCCATGAGGGTAAATTCTTGGCCTTGTGTTGAAGCAATTAGTGCATACCGTCACCCTAATGCCAGGAAAGGTGAATACTTTGCCTTTTGAAGTCTTGGTCAGATTTTCCTTTTCCTTGGCCCATTGTTTTTGGTAGAGCCATAGAGGTGGAAAATGGATCACTTAGCTTGGTCATATTCGGTGTACCATAGACTAGTTTATGATGGAAATTAAATCAATTATTGTCTTGTTTTTTCAGGTTGGTTCGATTTCGGTTTGGGTCAGTATTGGGACATCCAATTCCTAGTATAGTTTAGGTTGGGTCATTTTGGATCTGGTAATTCAGGTCGGTCAGTTTTGCCGTTTAACGAGGATTCCTCAAAAGGGCATCGGCTCATTGCCCAAGAATTTTTCTTTTAAAAGAGCTTTGGGCAGTCCCTAATTTATCCTCTAGTTTTTTGCGACCTGCCTTGATTTAGACCATGTTATCTTGTAAGTTGTAACTAAGCTGCAATTTATGTATATGTCGTTAGCCATACATGTGATTTAGAACCAATCCTTGACATTTTAAATTTGATTGTAGTAGATATAAAGAAAGAAATGTTTCAGCAAATTTATATGTACGTAATACGTATTTGTAATGTACTTGTTTAACCTGAGAATGCTTATCGAAATAAAGCATGCATGTATGTGATTATGGGGTTATGGCTTTGTTCACTTCCCTCGGAAACAAATTGTTTGATTTTGTCTTGTCTCTTGGTTGGATTATGCAACCTCATTTTCAGATTTAATTGAAACAGTGCTTTTGAAAAAAAGACAAAACATTTAAAAAAATCGGATGTACAATTAAATATTTGTATATCCACTTCAAAATTACCTTAAAATGAACAAAAGTTACCCTAAAATGAATGAAAGTTACCTAGTATGTATAAGTTATCTTGATATGAATAAAAGTTACCATAAATTCAACAAAAGTTACCTCGATGTATACAAAAGTTTTTGCAAAAAAAAATTTAATCCAAATGTCATTTGTACTTGAGGAATACTCAAGGACTTTAAAGAAATTTATTCGGAAAGAGCTGAATGTTATTATCTTCCGCAATTAGACATTTGACATTTTTAGGATTTACCATCGAGCGCTATTTGATTTCAATGAGCGGCACCAAAAAAGTCTTATAGATACCTATTTTTCCATGATATCTCCCATTATGATATCCTTTAATATTTTTCCTTGTCATCATACCCCATCATCCATTTTGATATCATGGAAGATGCACCCCCAACAATTATGTCTTTACACTCAACTTTGATGGTTCGCTTCGAACCATCTAACAGAGTCATCATCAGAGATAACGACGGAATCCTCATGAAGACATCTAAGTTCAACTCTAGCAACATTAAATATTCATAAAAGAAGCTACATCTCTTCATATAGGAGTCAAACTAGCTCTTCCATGTGGTATTCAAAACATTCGAAGGTGTCATCAACTCAATAAAAGACATTTGGTAGTTCCTTGGCAGATCGAGCATATTATCAAAGACATTCATTCCCTCCTAATTTAGTTTCACAATTATTGGAATATCCAGCATATCTACCGAAAAACAAAAAAATTGGATTGCTAATTTAGACCATTTAGTATTTGGTGTATGGATATTAATATTTGTAAAACTTTAAACCGTTTAAAATTCTTTGTTTTGATACATTAGAAATTTATTTATAAAAAGAAAAATTACAAAGTTTTTTTTTTTTTTTTTTTTTTTTTTGGTGAGAGCCACAAAGACGGAGGTGAGAATCGATCCCAATATCTCCTGGAATCGGGAGGGAAGCTTTAACCACTTGAGCTATCCCTCACTCTCTCTAGTTTATGATTTGGTCATAGATAACAATTTTGTGCGATTTAGGTTCTAAGATTTTAGGCTTATATAATATCATTGTAAGCCCAATATTGAAACTGCCATGGCATGGTACCTAATAGATCTTGGTTCCAAATATTTAGAAACCTGAAACGTGATATGTTGCACCAAGTTCTCGATTTTGTAATCCGAAATTGAAACCTATGCTCTATGTTCCAACATCAAAATTGTAAGTTCTTAACATCTGATTACGAATTTTAAGTACATTGGTATTTTGCTCACCCTAGCAATTACAAGACCTAAAGAATCACAAGGGTTGAACCGTTGGAAGTATCGACATAGTCCTTTATCCTTACCTTAGCAGGAAAATAAAAACATACTCACCCCCCTTCATTCCTTTTTCCATTATCTGGATTTCTTTTGGAGACAGGAAGAACTTGCTTGGAATTAAGTTTGCATTGAAGTTAAGAGACAATAAAAAGGATTTGTGCTATTTAAAAATGGTTAATATTAACAAATCAGTAGCTACTCCACAATCAGACAATCTCCATAAAACATTCTATTAGTATCAAAGATGTCTGTTGATCCATGCTTTAGATGAGATCCTATAATAATAGTATTAAAAATACATCAACCATGCCATTAATTGCAGATGGAAACTAACTTGGTAAAGTCTTGGGGCTAATACCAACAATATGCTCTTCATTTTACAGTTTCTGATCAAATGGAGTTTCAGTGGAGTTGCAGGATGAAAGCCAAATCCATCAGCAAATCATTGAGCAAGTGTTGTTCGGGAATCAATTACCTCTATAATGGAAAGAGGTCAGCTTAGATGGCGTACAAGATCTGCATGCAAAGCATGGCCAGCCTGTGTTAAAGAGAAACATGCAACCGTGAGCGTTAAAGAGCAAAATCATACTAATGAAGTAGTGTAGACAGTATCCAAGTAATCTTTTACATAATGCAAACAAAAGAATTAATTCCATGCAACATGGCTGCATGATCAGGATATTGATTTGGCAGCTTAAATGGAAAATACTTGCTCTGCATCAAGATAAAAGAAAACTACAAAAAACAGCTTAACCTAAGCTTGAAAACCCTTGTATTACTCCCTCTCTCATACTCAGATGTTGCTTATACAAACATATGAAGGTGCTTGTCACAACAAAATTCATATTAGCCACTGGAAGCCATTGCTACAGTGATACTATCCCTCTTCCCATTTTCAAAGCAAAACCAGCAGACCTATAATTAAAGACAAAACTTGTACTACCAAGACTCGTATTACATGATCTCTCAGAAGTATTGGATAGCTAAATCAAGTTGCAAATTAACTGCAAAATTACTTGATTTGGCCAATGATGCTCTCTCTCTCTCTTTCTTCATCACACGCATCATTCATTTTATCTCTCTCTCTCTCTCTCTCTCCTCTCCTAAAATACCATGCATCCCCTCCACATTGCACTTAAACAGACAAGTACAGTATAGCATAAAATGTTCAATAAACTTGATTGAACACAGTACTACCCCACAGTTGCTGGTTTGATTTCCACTATTTACAATAACCACTAGTCCACCATAATACCATATATCCCCCTCAAATTCTATCCACATGACTGTGTGTCTGATCCACATAAAATACCAATTATAATTACCAAGCCCACATCAAGCTCATATTGAAAGCTTTAAAAACTTTTTTGCATATCAATAGGCAGTAGTATCCATCGGACTTCATAGTGCTTTGATTTCCATCATTAAAAACCACCATCCCTGCTACTAGAATTACTAGATCTCCTTCATCCTCAGATATTGGTTTTATAAATGCATTACCATACACCGGCATGGAATTTCGGTCCAAAAAAAGCAGAAAGCCTTTTGCAATTAGTGGAAGGGAAGAGGAATAAGAAGCAAGAGAGAGACAGTTAAAAAGACTCATTTGATGTCACCAACACCCTTTTCTTTCCCATCATCAAGCACAGGCCACGAAACTGATGTTTATAGTCTTGTAGAAGTTAGCTAGTAATTACTGTGGACCAAGAATATCAAATCCTTTGCATTTTTTCTAAGATATTAATGTGAAATAGATATTAGTGTGAAATAGTATGCTTGAAGTTGAAATTTGGAAATTGCTCAGTGTCAAACAAGACACAATTCAGTAAACAGAATAAGTTCCTAGCAAAAAATCTCAAACTAGGAAACTTAGTAAGAAAGATAAGCAGTCACACCTCACTTGCCCTCGCCCCCGCGCCCTCTCTTTACCGGATAAAAAAGTTAAAAATGATTAAATAAACTGCTCAACATATATCGTTTTTATGTTGTATTTTTTTTTAAAGGAGAATTCGCACAAAAGACCTTTAATGGTAATTATTTTTTAAAAAAGACCCTTTTAAAAAAGGTGGCAAAATAGAAGCTTATATTGTGTTTTGGTTGTGAAAAGGGACCGTATGACGGGTTCTGACCGTTGACTATTTTTCCGACGTTGACTGGCACGTGTCTACAAATAAGCCTATATTTTTCCCCCACACTTTGGCTCTTAAAGGGAAAATTTGAGGTCAAAATTGGTAAAGAATTACCCAAAATGCTTCGTTTTGCATCCCAAGTAATGCCTTGATACATATGTATTTTGACACGCAAACTGAAGTGTATCTAGAATAGTAGAATATTTTGTCAATTTTGACCCTTAAGAGCTATAATGACCCCAACAACCTTAATTGAACAATTAATTTTGCTTAAGAACCAAAATGTGGGGAAAAAAAAAGAGAGGCTTTTTTTAAAGTCACGTGCTGGTCAACGCCGGGAAAAAAAATCAGTGGCCGAAATCCATCATAAGGTCCATTTTCACAACCAAAACATAAGATAAGGTCCTTTTTTGCAAATTTGTTTTAAAGGTTCTTTTTGACAAAAAATGGTACTCCCTCCATTCCCAAAAGAAGGTCACGTTTGGTGTTCATACATGGTTAATAAGAAAAATAAGATACTATAAAGCAATGAGTAGATGTCACATATATAAAGTACTTCCTCCTCTCATAATACAATGACTCTTTGGGTTTTTACACGAGAATTAAGAAAGTTATTGATTCCTTAAAACTAATGATTAGAAATACATATGTGCATGTGGGGTTAGAGAGAGATAGAGAGAAAGAAAAAGTAATTGGGAAAAATTTAAGAGGTAGAGAGAGAGAAAATGTTGGAAATTTATGCCAAAAGTAAAAAAAAAAAAAAAAAAAAAAAAGGAAAAAAATTACAACTCGTCAAAAAGAGGGTAATAATGTCAAAAAGTACAACCTTTAAATAGAAAAGGGCTTGTATTTTGGTTTACCCAAAAAGGAAAAGAGACATTGTATTATAAGACAAAGGGAGTATTAAGGCATTATAATTACTTTGAAAATAGGAATATTTGCATTCGAAGTAGGTAAATATTTTTGTACATAGGAATATTTGTATTGAGAGTATGCAAATATTTTGATAAATGGGGATAGTTGCATGAAATATATGTATGTATGACGAAAATGTGTGATAAAATCATTATTAAATGTGGGAAAAAATTGAAACGTAACCTAAAGGGGAACACCTAAAATGACAAACATAACCCACTGTGAGGAATAAAGGGAGTACCATAAAAGGCTCTTTGTGATAAATTTTCTTACAAAAATGAATTCATTTCAACAAATATAAGTTTACTTCAAAATCCCAAATACATTCAGCAAAAATATGTACAAAAGAACAAAGCCTAAAACAATCTTGGTAAAACCTGAAAGTGTATCTATTACTCCCTCCGTCCCATAATATAGTTTTTATTTTCCTATTTTGTAGATCCAAAATGTTGTTCCCGTTTCTATTTTTGGATTATATGTAAAGACCATTATACCCTCACATTTTTAACTTTATTCATTGTACTTCCTAAATTACTCTTAAATTTTGCACATGTCTTATACTTTTTTCCACTTTCGCTCTCTAACTTTTGTCTATAATTGTACTTTTCACTTTTATTAATGTACTTCATCCACTTTCTCCTCCTATTTCTTAAATACCGTAAAAAAACACAAACAAGAATAATATTATGGGATGGAGAGAGTACATCTTTTGGTTGTCATAATAATTAAGAATTTTGACTCTTTCTAAATCAAACCAAACCAAAAAAAAATAGAGAAATCACCTTATAAGCAACAATGTGTGCTATAGGAAGCCCTTGATTGCCAGATTTTGCAAAGATAGAGAGATCACCAATAAGATCCAAGACTTTATGGCGACAAGGCTCATCATGGAAACGCAATAGTGAATTTAACCAACCTTTCGAGGCACTGCACAATTAAATTTTGCACACTACTTTGATTATAAATTCAGAATACCAGAATAATACAAAATTACAACAGCAGAAGCAAATGTCAAAACAGAAATAGGTGAGGCTTTATGGAAAACTTTTAAAAGGCCATACCTTTGATTCAGAACTCAAGCATAATTAGTCAATTATAGATTAAAAATAAAAAAGAAAAAGGATTAAAGAAAGCATTATCCCAGCTTGCAACTTTAGAGGAAAGTGGATCTTTACAATGATAGAGGCTTATTTTGTACTTGAAACTATACGCGTTTCTTCTATGAGTGAACTTTGTCAACATAATCCTACTTGCAATTCTACAATGAATAGTTCCAAGAACACTACAACAACGAAATGTTTCCAAAAGTAACTACAAAACCTAATTGGATATAATAAGATGCATGGAATTCACAAACTTCCAAAAATATAAATTGTCAATGTTCAAGTGTTTCTAGTGAAGGTTCCCAAAAAGAAAGAAAGAAAAAAAAATTCAAATTCGAATTCAAAAGAGAAAAGTGAATGAAATAAAATTCAAAGTTTGGTTGTTTCATTCAAGTTCTGTAATGTTTAATCTTTTGAGTGATCAAATGTAAGTGTTGGAAAAAATTGAAAAAGTGGATTGATTTGCTTGATGAATTCTTGTGAAGTTGAGTTGGAGATTTACGGTTATTATTTATTTTTTATTAGCTTTTATTAGGATATTTGGCTCCTCAAAGTTTAGTTAAACTCTCACATTTTACCAAATATTTTATATTCTTTATCATTCAATGAATGATTTAATGTATGCCGAGTCGAGTTGACTATTAGGTTGAGTGCATGTCTTTTTAAACACATGAATATTGTGAGTTTGGGGGGGCATTGTTCACATAAAAAGGAGTAGGCGAAGAGCGATTGAGTAAATCTTTTACTCGCCACATAAATGAGAGTAGAGTGTGTGAGCACTAGTCTTGAATTGAATTCTAAATGTTCTTGTGGTTTTCCCATTTGACAATTGTTAGGGAACATTGTTAGTCGAATGGATTTAATTGGTTGACTTTGATACAAATTTGTAAGGTTCGCCAAGAATTATTTTATTGGTTTGTTTTGTATTTGGGGTGAAGTATTGATTTTTATGTTCATTGATGAGTCTTTGCTTAGAGACATGCAAAGGTTTGACTTGAGGGAATTAGATGTGTGTATTTTATATACGATTTTTTTCCCGACTCGTCTCGATCAGGGAATAAAATCGTACATAAATTACACATCACCTCTCAATCCTCCAAAAAGAATAACACTCTTCAAGTTGATGGCATGCTACTAGAGGAATGAAGAAGATTGGTTTTAGGACGCTATTGCGAAACTAGAAACTATTAGTCTTCCTACCTAGGCGAGCAAAAGATTTCGTAGGTTTGAACCTCTTACATCCAATACTTTTCTTTGCACTTCTTGTGAAATCTCATGTTTTGCTCGTTTTCTCCTGCCATCCCAAATGCCTAGCCACAGAATTTGGTCTTCCACACTAGCTCGCTTTTTTTTTTTTTTTTTTTTTTTTTTTTTTTTTTTTTTTTTTATCTATTTCACGTGTAAGATGATTAAGAAAGCAATTGCTCCACATCTTGTTTTAAGATATGGTGGAACCATTTCAATCACCACAAACAAATATTGCCATGGAAATGGTGATTGAATCCAAGACCTTCAATTTAAAAAGTTTTTAAGAAAGGGATAATAGAAAGATGCACTGATGAAGCAAAAAAAGAGATTTCTTCCCTAAAAATGAAACTCAAAAAACGTCCAAAAGACGTGAGTAATTTCAATGAGAAAGGGAAGAGGATAGTGGGGGAGACAAAGGGGTGTAATCGACTTTTCATGTCCAAAAAATAAAGGGAAAACAAATAGAAAGACCCACAAGGCCACAAATGAGTTGTTTAGATGGAAGCCGTTTATGGGTAATGTTATTGAAGGAAGATTGTTTTTTTTTAAATAAAAAAATTAATTAAAATACTGTTGTTTTTGAAGTGTATGTTTAATCGATAATTTTTTATCGTAATTGCCATTATATCTATCAACAATAATATTTACAAGAAGCAATATGTTAAACTCATTACGTAATGATTGGATCTTAAATAATCTATTAATACAAAAACTATAATCTCTCACTGTCCCAAAAAAACATTCATGTTTGCCTTTTTTTACGTGTTTTTAGAAAGGTTAATAAAAAAAAAATTAAAAAATTAAAATTAAAAAAAAAAAAAAGAGTGAAATAGTGAGGTTCGGTGGGTCAAAAGTGAATAAAATAAACAAAATAGTGGAATTTAGTTGATAATAAGTGAGTAAAAAAAATTTTAAAAAAAATAGTGGAGTTAGGTTAATTAAAAGTGAATAAATTTGTTAGAAACAACCTTTTATAATGACGTTTTTGTGATAAACAAACTTTTAAAAAATCTTGGCAACTCAAAACCTTAAACTAATTTTTTTTTGGAAAACAAAACCTTACCTTTCTTTTCCGACTTTGACCAAGCGTTTTACGACATTGACCAAACATGTGCAAGTCACATGAGCCCATTATTTTCTATCTCCACCCTTTTCCCGCCAATTCCCCCACAACCTTCTCTTCTTCCTTCCTTTTCCATTTGCAACACCCTTCTCTTTTCTCTCAAATTTGAAGGTCCAAATCCTCCCATTTTTTATATTCTAGTGCCAGAAATCTTAATTCGGCCAAGGTAGGTTATGTTTCCCTTTCTAATTTCTTCTAAAATTTGTAATTTATGCATAATGAAAATTAGGGTTTTCCTCCTAATTTTTAAAAGAATCAAATCTTCCGTATTCTCACAATTCTATCTGAAAGAAGGATGCTATCCATTTTTTTTTTTTTTTTTTAAATTAAGACTTCATGCTTTGCCATAGAACAATTCAAATTAAAGGCCATGAATCAATCTCAATTATTCAACAAAGAGTCATGATTTGTGATGAAAGCATCAACAAACCTTGGCCATGTAAATCATGTGATTAATTTTAGTGAATACATTAGTTTCAGAATTGTATATAAGGTAAACAATATTTTGATTTGATAAATTTGGAGGTATATGATAAACATGGTGGCTAATTGAAAAAGGAAGAATTTGAAGGAAATGTGAACAAATTAAAGGAGAATGAAAGAAAAGCTGGGGGGGGGGGGGGGGGGGGGGGGGAGTATGAGATCTATTTATTGAATTTTTTTTCTTGTAATTTCCATCCAATTTCTTTTCTTCAACGATGTGCTGAAAATTGATGGGGTAGGAAAGATCATGAGGTGAAATTGGATACATATATATATATATATATATATATATATATATATATATATATATATATGGGAAGTTTAACTTGTTGACGAAAGAGCTCACGTAAATTAATCACATGATTTACATGGGAAGTTTGAAAGGATAGGGAGTGCAAATAGAAGAAAAAGGATGGCATATAGGGGAGAAAAAAGAAAAAAAAAAAAAAAAAAAGAAGAGCTCATGTGATTTGCACATGTTAACGAAAACACTTGGTCAACGTCGAAAGTAAGGTAATGTTGTGCCTTTAAAAAATAAAAATTTAAGGTTTGAAGTTTCCAAAAAACAATTAAAAGGTTGTTTCTCACAAAAATGTCATAATGAAAGGTTTTTGACAAATTTTACGAGTAAATAATAGATGAAGGTGAAATGAGACTTTTATTTAGGGACAATGTTTAAGAGTGAAATGAGACTTTTATTTGGGGATGGATGGAGGAAGTATAAACAAAACCGCAACACTGCACATCAAAGTATGCAGACACAAAACAGTTTTACATTATGTAATTTAACTTGTGTCAGTAAGATTAGAGGCCTTACCTACAAACAATAGCATTCTCTAGTGAACCACCTTTTATAAGTCCCATTTCACGCATCTTCTCCACCTGTCGTGAGATTTAAAATAAGTTCAAAACCTGATACATTTTTCCGGCCTAGATTAAGTTGCATTCACATGGACAAAATCCAATATGTGTCATTAGAAATATAAACAGGAAAAGAAGAAAAAAAAAAAAAACTGAAAATAATTCAAACACTAAAAAACTGTATAAAGGTACTCCATTGAATGAGGCACAATTAGACAAAATTCAAACTAGGATGTTTAATTCTTTCTTTAATATCATCAACATTTTATTCACCATAGTAGCAAAAGTTTAAGCATATAAGCATTAGTTTATAGGTATGAATACATATTTCAATAATCAAAACATGATTAGAGTGCCAAAAATTTATTCAAGAAGAAATTTCTTAAATTTACCTCTTCATGAACACAAAATGTTCTGGCATGAGCTATCTCTGTTGCATAGAAAGACCCGCTAAAAATCTTTGAAAAAAACCACTGGCAACCAATCAAAGGTACCTGCAAAGGCAAAGTGATTGAAATTAGTTTCCAAAACACTTTTTACAGAAAGCTAACTAGCTCTAATCTCAATTTTTTGAAATAAAATTGGAATAAAGACATTTGCAAATCATAACTAGATTCTTGTTATTTTACAGATATCTTCTATAAAGATCTGCAGATGTGTGCTGTATATAGTAACCTACCAAGCTTGGTAAAGCAATTCACTATCAACGAAAACAGAAAGACTAATAGATACAATAGATTCACAAACAGTCAACAAGGGATAATCTTTGATATCCATTTTTTAAAACTTGTTTGTCATTCTATACCATATAATAATCATTTCTAAATGTGTCTCAATGTATAAAAAAGCTCAAGGCGCACTGAAGCGAGAGGGGTTCTACTGCGCCACCGCGCCTCATGTGAGCCTTGGGCGCTTTTTGTGCGCCAAACCCAAAACGCCTCGCCAGACCATATTAAGCTCTCACCCCTGATCACCTTGCGCCTCAGCGCCTAGGCGTGCCTAAGGCGCGCTTTTTCAAACACTGATGTGTCTTTACATTTTTGGTTTTCAGGTTATGTGTACGTTGAAGGAAAGAGTGGAGAAAGGAAGGATGCAGAATATGGGGTTCAAAGTCTTCAAACTGATTGGAAGTTCAAAGGAGACAGGAATCAAAATTGTGGCTATTAAAGCACATGACGAAATATTGGTGACAAAAATGAAATGATCATGCAATGTCAAATTGTAGGTCTATTGTGCTTTTATAAGTATGTTTCATGTCATTAGCCCCTTATGAAGTTATTGCAGATTTAGAAGCTCAATATATGTTATATCAAATTGGCAATAAAAGAGTGATTATGGAGTTCACATGAAGATTAATTTAGAAAATGGACTACAAGCCAGGGTTACGAATCATGGATCATTTCTAAGGATTTTTTATGGTTTACATACTCTCTTCATGACACCAACCCATGCGAGTAGCCAAGTAAATAAAGCGAGTGTGTGTGTGTGTGTGTGTGTGTGTGTGTGTATATACATATATACATATATATATATATATATATATATATATATATATATATATATATATATATATAGAGAGAGAGAGAGAGAGAGAGAGAGAGAGAGAGAGAGAGAGAGAGAGAGAGAGAGAGAGAGAGAGAGAGAGAGAGAGAGAGAGAGAGAGAGAGAGAGCTATTGCACAAGATAAAGGTCAAGAACAGACAATTAAGTATTCCTTCTTCTCAAGCATGACACTTGAATCAGTTATTTAACACTCCAACAGATGCATAGTCCATATCTGTAAAAAGGTGCAACTGTCTTGCATTGCAACATCATCTTGAGGTAATTACCTTCAAAGTTAGTACTATCATAACACAAATCAATCTTACTCAAAATTTGTACTAAACTCCTAGTATTGCCCCTTTTGCCCTTTTCTGAGGAATTTGAAGTAACCAACAATCACATGTTTTGTTTTGTTTTGTTTTTTTTTTTTTTTTTCTTGGAAAGAACAATCACATGTTATGTTAACATAATGCCACATGGCCTGATGAGGCTCAACCTTGTCTTACTGGAAAATGTACCACATTAATAGGATTCCAAGATAGCAAGAACAGTTAAGCAGCACAGATAAAGTGCTAATCGGAAAAGAAAACTACATAAAACCAAGAATCAAATTGTTTGACAATGAAATGCCATGAACAAAATATCAAAGCAAAGGAAATTAGCAAAGATTGAACCTCTGAAAAATTGATGCCGTAACTAATTTGAATCTCCTGGGATGGAAAAGCTGCAATGAATGAGTCTTTTCTCCTGATATGAACAGGCATGTTGACATATGGCGCCATCTTATCACAACTATTGCCCTCTTCATCAGTGGCATCCACTAAGCCAGTCTGTTCGATTGCTTCCACCCACTCCCTTGCCGAACCATCCAAAATGGGTATCTAATACCATAATCGTACTAATTATCAAATTTTAATCTATAACAGTATTCATGTTTACCAAATTTCATACTCTTTAATTAGTCATCTACATCATAGCCAGAGCTAACATTTTAGTAAAACAACGATTTAAACCATTTGTGATAAAACTGTTTACATCATAATAAAAGAACTGGCAATTGATCTAGACCTGTAAATCAAGTGTGCATATTTACAAAGTTGGTCTTTTTTTGGTTAGTAAAGTATTATTCAATCTTTTAAAAAATTGATCTTTAACTTTAATCTTACTTTTTACCAATTCAATTAAGGGATTTTCTAACGTGTGCTCCTTCCGCGCTAATGACACACGACATGACTGCAAAGATTCCCAATTTGTAACAAATAAAATGAGAATCTTTCCCTTCTTGATTAGTCTAAGTCGATGAAGTTTAAAACTTTCCGATCAGCATTCTGAATCTATCCTAGGATCGCCTCAACAAAAGCTTAAGTTGATGGTTTGATCTCGGGGTTGGTTATATACTCTTATCATATTCTATTAATTCATAAAACCCTATTTGTTCCAAGAATTACAAAATCAGATAATGTCACCAATAAATCACATCTATCACAAACAACATTCAACAAAAATAATCCCAACAAATTATTAATCAAGATGAACAAAATTCACAGCAATAACCAATTAACGAAATTCGAAAAGCGAAAAAACAACCTCAACTATAGGGTCATCCGGGTTAGCGGGGGTGAGCTCAATACAGCAATTATCAACCCCAATTGCTTCCAAAGCTGAAAGCAGATGCTCAACAGTAGTAACCTTAACACCATCTTTACAAAGCGAAGTACAAAGAGGCGATTCTTTGACAAAATCAATGGAAGTTTCAATTAAATTATTACCCACTTTGAAATACCTCCCTTTTTTGGCTAACTCCGGCCATAACTTGACCTTGGTTGATCTGCCTGAGTGTAAGCCAATGCCATGCTTTTCTATGCATCTAGATAGTGTTTTTTGAAGCTTCCCCGTCTGATTAAATACCAAGAAATTGAAGAAAAATGACAGATTATTCAACTATTGATGTAATTCAGGAGAGAGAAAGAGAAGTGAGAGTGTTTTGGGGCGTACTGATTTCCATGAAATTGCTGCTGAAGTCGCATAGGACTTCAAAGGGTTGAATGACATTTTTTTATGGGAGAATTTTTGGTTTTGAATGAAGGTATTTATATGCAAGGTTGAAAATTTTATTTTATTTTAAGGTTGTGGTCAGGGCTGGTTAAACATGACCTGACCTGATAACCCGACTCGAACCCGACCTGAAAATAGTGGGTTAGGGTTGAGATTTTCAACCCAAAATCTTAAATGGGTCGACACAAACCTAACCAGAATTTAAATGGGTTAGGTTAAGGTTGAAAATTTCAACCCGAAAATAGTGAACCGAAAAAGAGTTAAAAACATAAAAATAAAAATAGAAGAAACAGCCCAGCCCAATTGCCCAAAGTAAATAGGAAAAATGGAAACTAATGATCCTACCTTTGCTATTTCTGCTCAAAACAATCCCACCTTTGGATAATTTCAAAACAATCCCACATTTCCACCCCATCTGCTCAAAACAGTCCCTTGACCGGTTTGTTAAATCGGTAACTGGTTAAAATGGGTAATTTGCCACGTGTCTTATTTTAATTAGTTCTTTTTTTAATTATTTAAAAAACAAAATTAAAAATAATTATACATAAAAAAAAAATCTTCTTCATGTTCCCCCACCAATTTGCCGGAGCATTCCCCTCAACCCCGCCTTCCCAGTCGACAACAACTCCCATTCCCTTTTCCACAATAGAAACTGTGGAAGTACCTGCAGGGGTGGGACTTCGATTTGGTGCGCAAGTGTTTTGAAAATGGGGTGGGGGTTCACTCCAATGCTCTGGGTTTCAAACTAGGGTGGGGTTTTTGGTCCAATGTGTCAGATATCGGGGGTCTGGTGGGAATGGGGTTTTGGTTCGGCGGTGTGTGAATCTGGTGGGAAGGGATGAGGGTGGAGGTGTTTAATGCGTGCCTTTGTGAGTGAGAGTTTTTAGCATGGTTTTGTTTTGGTGGTGATGAGTCTCTGCTAGTTCAAGGGTGGGTGTTCTGGGGTGGGGCGTCAGATCGTCTGGTGGGTGGGGTTTGTGGGAAGGACCCATCATGGAGGTTCGGTTCGATTCAGTGGCGTAATACCCCATATTTTTATACGTGTTTTAATTTATACAAGTATTTTGTGAAGTATTTAAATAATTCGAAATTAATTATTTATGGCACTTTAATTATTTATTTAATAAGTTTGGAAATATTTTTAAAAAGGAAATTTTTATAAAAGTCAAGTTTGATTAAGAAAGGGATTATTAAGGATAGAAAGGGAATTCAAGGGTAGGAGGGTTTCTAGAGAAAAAAAAAGGGTATAAATATTCAACACATGGGCAAATTAAACTTTGCCTAGAGTGGAGAATACGCAAGGTAAATTTTCTCTCCCTTCTCTCTTATTTTTCTTTTTCTTTCTTTCTTTTTCCCCTTTCCCCTTTTTTTTAATCACCGCCCACCACCACACCACCGGTGAGCCGCCGCACCAGCAGCCAGCTGTGGTGTCGGGGTTGCTGCCCGGCGCACCCGATTCAAAAAAAAAATTTATTTTTTTAATTCTTTTGCTTTAATCCTAAATCTAATTATTAATTATGGGTTTTGTGATATTTTCGTGATGTTTGATTATAGGTAGTATGTAAATAAATTTTCAGATTTTGATTTTAATTAAAAAGCCCCAAATTTGAAACCCTAGATTTGTAAATAATTGTATATTAAAGGAATATGATTTATGCTGGTTTAAATCTTTGATTTGAGGGTTTTAAAACATATTTACAACAAGTTTTAATGATTTAATATTGCTGGAAATTTTGTTAGTAAGCTATAATTAAGTTTCTTGAAGGAATTTTTTACTACCCATTAATTGGGATTAAAGTAAGGGGTTTAAAATTAATTTTCAGCTTGTTTTAAATAAATTATGAGTGATTTAATGAGAGTATATATTGCTGGAAATTTGTGTGGAGTGGATTTTAATGCCTTGTTATAATTTTGGATTATAGGAGACTTCCAAGTGAGTGATTTCATATAGATCGTATTCAAGGTACGTTCGCGTACTTGGTATTTATTTGGTGATGTAGGAACATGCTAGGCTTGAATAATTGATTCCAAATAGTATCATGATAGATTTTGATTGGAATTTACTATTTGGTTGATGTTGGTGATTGAATTATGAAGCATGAATTATTTGTGATGGATTAGTGAAAGAAAATAATTAATTTGGCATGTTGTGTATGAACCACACTTTTATTATTGGCATGATAGAGAGCATGTTTAATTAAACTAAATGTTTAATTTGGTTTGAAATATTAAAAAGGAATTATTATAGTTCATATAATTTTTATTGATGTTATAAGCAAGAGGAAAGAGCTATTTAAGTGTCTATGTACACGAGGAATAAATTATATATTGGTGCCTTAGTGCACTTAAGGTGTTTTTAACGCCGAGGGATAGGAATTTTGGCGCATTATGCGTTTAAGGTGTCTTTGACACCGAGGTAGATCTAAAAAGGGTTCAACATAAAATATTATGTGGTCATTAATTATTCAAGAGTTAAATTGGTATGTTTAATTGTTTGAATAATTATAATGATTGATTGCGTTATGGTTTGAGAGTCATCACCAAATCTAATAATATGTAAATAACGTAAAGTGAAAGAGATTACGCACCAAAACTCTTGGAACGTATAAACCTTGGTTATGAACATATGGGGGGAGTTATGGGGTTTTATATTTAACCATAACTTCTACTGGGAGTACAAGACGCTGTATTTTCCTTTTATTATTATGCACAGGAATTTTGCCACTTACGAGTGGTTCTTTTATACTGGCACGGTTAGCTCCCATGTTAGTACCTCTTTATTGGGGTAGGTTAGGGGGAAAACCTGTTCGATGCGTAATCAATGCTAAATGAATCAATTAGTTATTTAATTGAGGGTCATGTTGTATGTTGTATGCTTGTAAGCAGGTACAATAAGGTAAGTTGTGTGATGATAGGTGAAAGCATGTTAGTGTGTTTATTTACGCTTATGTACTCAGCAATGCTGATTGTGTGTTTGTATGTTTGTTTAGCCTTGTCTTTACTTTGGCCCTATGATGACCCATTTTTAATGGAGAGTAATGGGGACAAGTAGAGAGAAGCTTTTCAGGTGATGAAGCATATTCATGATGTGCATGAGTGAAGAGCGAATCATGCTTAGTTTCCATAAGTTTATGATGTGTTTATTGCCTTGATTATTTTATTATATTATAATTGTGAGACTTACGCAAAGATTTTGAGTTGGTTTGGTTTTGATAAGGGCCTACAATGGTTCCAAATTGTAGGTTGACTTTGTTTTACTTTGGTTTGACTTTACTTTCGTTGGTTGACTTTTAAAGTTGAATTGTTATGAATGTTTTTAAAGATAGTCTTCCGCTGTGTGTCTTTGATATTTGTCTTAGCCGTTTTCACGGTGGCGGTAATACCTTAGATATTCCTAATTTCAGTTTTAAAAAGAGCAAAATAGGTATTTTAAAGGAAAGGAATTTCTAGGGTATTACAAAGTAGTATCTGGGAGCTTTGGTTGAGATTTTATTACCATTAAAGCCAAAAACGTGTTTTAAAGTGTTTTGTTTTGAAACTTGACCAAGTACTTATTTAATTGTGTAATTTCTAAAGTGAGTTATTTTATTTAATTTTGTTTTAAGAAGATCAAATATTTTATTTAATTATTTTAAAAATCCGAAATTTTTTTTATGGAGAGGTCCGAATTTTTTTAGGGACATCCGATTTAATTTTTTTTTTAATTTTTTTTATGGTGGGTGTCCGAATTTTTTTTATGATGGCCGAAATTTTCCAGTCTTTTTCGAAGCATATTTTTGAAAATTCTTTTTTAAAAAAAGAGGAGTCAAAAATATTTTTAGTTTGTTCATTTTGCAGGAAAGCAAGTATTGAGGTAAGTATTATGTGTTAAAAGCTTTTAAAAGCACGTTGGTGAATTTGGGTAGGAAAGAATTTGGGCATATAAGTTAGAAATAATTATGTTCTTGTATGCATTAATATATAGGTTATGATGTTTAATCATGTGAATGGATTGCTTGTGAGCATGTAATTATGTGATTAGAAATAAGGAAATTATTTGATTGAACATTGAACCTAATTCATGCAAGAACTGTATTATTTTTGCTTTCTTTGGGAAAGAAATTCTTTTTCTAAGTCTTTTCCTTTACAGGATGCTGATTCTTCCTAGCAAAAACACCCAAATTGGTACCCTTGTTAAGAAAAACAATGAACACCCCTATGATTTTGTAGAGAAAATCTGCTACGACTGTTCTTACATGAGTAATGTCCTTAGAAACAAGCTTTATGACCTTCCCGACCGTATCTCTGCCATGATCATTCATTGCCTTCCGGATGAACCTCCATATCTCGCTGTTAAAGCAAGGTTCTTTGATTTCTACCTTCCTGGGGACATCCCAAACTACTCCAAGCACAAGGATTTCTATGGTCAGTGGTATCCGGATTATCGATACTTAATTACTTATCTCATTAGGGTCGAGAAAGCCCATTGTCAGCGCATGCATATCCCATATCCAGACTACTATTATGATAACCCAGTAGAGAATAATCCCCCTTCTTCTAGCCACCAGTTAGGTAGTTCTTCTTCCACAGGATACCAAGCAAGGGCGAATGGAGAGCAAGAAGAGGGAAAAGCGATGGAAGAAAGTAACAATACCGTTGACAATTCCCTTTTGGAGATTTCTAATCCAAATCCACCTCCAACCCCAATTATAATCGATATTTCATCTGATGATGAGGAAGAGGGAGAATTCGTTCAAGTTGAGCCTAAATCGGAGTCACCTAAACCCATGGAGGAGGCAGATGATCCCGAATTTGATCCTGGAAGCTACTAACAGTCCACAGATAAGAGGGACAATGTTCGAAAGGACTAGATCTTTGTAGTTTCATTTCTTGTAGGGATTCTTAGTTTCATTTCCGCTTATTGTTTCTTTCAGTTTTAGTAAAGTAATAAGTGGCATGTCCACAGTGAGTCAGTGAGCTTATGTAATGCATAATTTTTTACAACTCATTTTATTTTAGTATTCTATTCATTTTCTTAATTATTAATAAACTTCCATTTATTTCCTTGTCAATTAATTCATTTCATTGACAATTAATTCATTTCATTCCCAATTAATTCATTTCATTCCCAAAATTATTCTTTTCATGTCACTATTCCAATGAGACAATCCTCACTCAAAAGCAATCCAATAAATTATTTCTAAACTCTGGGAATTTATTGGAATTATTTTTATTTATTTATGTGATGCCTTATTAAATGTATGGTTGGTTAGCAATCAATAATTGATTGACAAAGCTACAAATTTAGGGAATTTTTAGCTCTTGCTATGCCAATTTGTTAGCTTCAAATTTATTGTGTATGATTCAAGGGTGTTAATCAATAGATGAGTGTATACCTTGAGAGCTAACCAAGACCATATTTAACATAGACCCTTGTTTTAATTCAGGCGAAGAAAGATGGCAGGAGGAAGTGGTAACAACAATGATGGAGGAGAGTTTAGTGAAGTTGTGAGGCAATTGGCAGCTGTTTCCCAACAGTTGGCAAGGAATTCAACTAACAATGGGGATGCTCAAGGAGAGCTTTTCAAGAAGGTGGCGCAAAACAAGCCACCAACCTATTAGGGAGAGCCTGACCCTACCATACTAGAAAACTAGTTTAGGGAATTCGAGAAACTATTTGGTGTAGTAGCGTGCCCAGAGAATTCTAAAGTGGGTTGTGCTACTTTTTATCTAAGAGGCAAAGCTGACCTTTGGTGGTAGTAAACGAAGCTACCATTAAGGCATTACCTGGATTCAATTGGACTAAGTTCCAGGAGAAAGTGAGAGATAAGTTTTACCCTAGCTTCTTACAGAAGCAGAAGGCTGAGGAATTTTCAAACCATAAGATGGAGGAGATGTCAGTCACTGAGTATTACACAAAATTTATCAAGCTATCTCGTTTTGCCGAGGAGTCTGTTGCTACAGAGAAGGCAAAGGCTAGGAAATTTGAGAGTGGTTTGACTACTGATTTGCAGCTGAAGTTGTGTGGGCAAGTATTTGAAAACCTTGGATGAGGTGTATGGGAGAGCCGTACACCTTTATGCACTAGAAGTGAAGAAGGGAAGGAGAAGAGAAAAGAGGCGGGACAAAATTTTAGAAACCAACAAGGTAACCAGAACGGTTTTAAGAAGCAGAAATACCACCATAACAACAACTTCCACAACAACAATAATTCCCAAGGTAACAATCGTCAATGTAATACCCCGTATTTTTAATGTATGTTATAAATTATTATTTATTTATAAAATATATTTTGGGTCAAATTATTTTAATTATGGGATTTAAATAATACAAGGTTTAATTTTTGGGTTAATAAATATTCTATCCGAATGGACGACATTTTCAGAATAAACTCAATCATCTTATTTTTATATTTGGGCCAACTATCTCATTATTCAAGTCTATAGTTTCATAAAACCCAAACCTACACTAACCTACTCTACACTATAAATACTCCATTTATCCCCAAATTTGCCACACAAAAATTGAAGTGGCAAGTTTTCTTCTCTTTTATTTTCTTTTCCCTTATTTTCTCTTTCCTCCTCCTTTCTTTTCCCTTGGTTTCACGTAGGAGTACTACTTTCCCCCCCCCCCCCCTTTTTTTTTTTTTTCCTTTTCTTTTCTTTCCTTATTCTTTTTCCTTTCTTGTTTTTACGTGGGAGCAAGCCCACTTAGTACAGTCACCCCTGACCGCCGCTGTTGCCTCCGGCCACCGCTGCCCAGCCGGCCATGCTGCCAACTCGGTTCTTCCTCCTTTCTCTCTCCTCTTGGTTTTCATATTTATTTATTAGTTTGAGTTCTATTTTCTATTGTTTAAAATTTGTTTAATTAGTATCAAAATCATGTTTTAAAGGTTTTAGATTATATTTTCAGATTATTTTTTTGATTATTATTTTCACATTTTGATATGATTAAAGTTAGAGTTTTAATTTATGAAAGATGGGAATTTTAGGGTTCTTTCATAAATTGATTTGGAGGTTTTGAATACCCATTAATTTTGATTATTACCTAAGTATAAAGATATGATTTTGATGAGTTTTTAAGGAGTTTTTAACAAACTATTATTGCTGGAATTTTATTTAAAGTAGTAGAATTGTGATTTTAATAAAAGGGTTTAATTACCCATTGAAAGAGAGACTAATTAAGGGTTTTTAAGATAATTTTCAGATTTTTATAAGTTGTTTAAAGTGAGTTTAAGTTGCTGGAAATTGTGTATACAAGGTTAATTAATATAGTATTATTGTCCCTTTATGTAGGAGACCTGGTTTGGGAATTGTTGTAGTGTACTCGGCTATTTTAAGAGCTTATTTGAGGTACGTACGCGTACTCGAAAATTTATTAAGCGTGTAGAAACGTGCTAGGATTTATTTAAGTGATTCCAAGTTAGTGTCATGCTAGAAATTGGTTGGAATGGTTGAATTGAAATGAGATTGGTGATATGAACTGGATTGATTGAATTAAGAATGGTTTTGGTGAATTATTTGTGAAGCATGATTGGTTGAAATAAATTATTTATTGGATTGGTGATTGGAAATAGTGAATTTGGCATGTTGTATATGAATAAAGATGGGCACGGGCCGTGCCGGCACACGGGTGGCACGGGCCCGGCACGACTCCGACATGGCACGGTGGCCCACCAGCCCGGCACGTGGCACGACCAGGCATGGCTCGGCACGGCACGGCCCGCGCCAAAAGAGCCGTTAAATTAGCCGTTTTTTCCAATAGCTAAAAACGGCCATAAACGGCTAGTTTTTGGCTTAATTTCCCACCCAAAAATCCTATAAATACCCCATTTCTACCTCCCAATTTTTTCACAATTCATCAACTCATCTTTCCTCTCTTATTATCTAATTCTCTTATTCTCTAATTGCTACAATCCTACTCTCTTTTGTGCAAAGAAAAAAAAAATTCCTACTCTCTTATAAATTCTACTAGTCTACTACTACTACTACTACAAAAAAAAAACAACAACTTATATTTAAATTCGGGAAATTATAAGTTTGGAAAAGCAATTGAAACGTCATTGTAAGATCTAACTCAACTTTATTTTAATTTGTTATTATTGTTGTCGTTGTTGTTATTATTATTATTATTATTATTGTTGTTGTTGTTGTTGTTGTTGTTGTTGTTGTTGTTGTTGTTGTTGTTGTTGTTGTTGTTGTTGTTATTGTTATTATTGTTTTCTTGGAACTACTTAATTATATAAGAACTAGTTTCTATTTTTATTGTGAATAATTTAGATTGTTAGTGAAATCTGTCTAAGGCGGGACTTGGGCTCAGGACAACGTCGTTCCTAACCTCTCCTACCTGGGATCTCACTGACCTAAGTAATCTACTATTGTTATTATTATTATAATTATTTTTAAAAACTTTATTTATATAAAAACTACTTACTAATTCTTATTGTTATTATTATTGTTGTTAATTGTTATTATTGTTGTTATTGTTATTTGTATTATTATTGTTGTTGTTATTATTATTTTTATTGACTTATTGTTATTATTATTAAATTTTAATCATGGTATCAAACCCGAACGCTTCCTCCTCCTCTAGGAAAGCCAAGTCAAAGCGTACGGAATCACCAAACCCAAACACTTCAATGCCCCCCACCCAACATGCCTTTTCCCTCCCCTAACATGCCCTTTCCAAACACTTCCACCCCTTTCTTTCATCCCCAAACCACGAGAGGGCACGAACAAATGGATGATATGGATCCTTGGACTATGCCTAGTTCGGGATTTCAACAACACCATTTCTCACCTCATTTATACGTATCACAACATGAATTTTCTATTCCTAGTAACCAAGGTAGCCAAACACAAGCCTCCGGGTCGAGTGAACAATCCACCCAAATGCCAAACACCCAAATTCCAAACCTATTAGAGTGGTGTACCCAAGAGGAATTTGCCCAAACCAACCAAAAGAGTGAAGTTTGGGCACATTATCAATTAAGTAAAGATGGACGAAAAGCCCGGTGTCGGAGTTGTAGGAAAATTTTCTCGGCCGAAACCAAGGGAGGGACGGGACACCTTAGTAGACATGCAAAAAAATGTAGTGAACCTTCTAGTGATCCAACCCAACCCAAAATTTCTCAATTCCATCCACAAGGCTTCACTTACAGTTATGAGAGAGATAGGGATGAACTTGGGAGAATGATAGTACATGCCGAACAACCTTTTCTTTTCGCTGAAAATGATGCCTTTAACAATTACATTAACCGAGCACTACAACCCAAATACAAAAAAATCTCCTGAAAAACCGTTCGATCTGCTGCCATGAAGAATTATCAGAGTATAAATTGAAATTAGGAAATGAATTGGGTAATCTTCCTAGTAGAATTTCTTTAACTGCCGATGCATGGGATAGTGGTTACGGACTGCACTATTTATGTGTTACTTGTCATTGGTTGGATAATGATTGGTTGTTACAAAAACGCATCATTCATTTTAAAATGCTTGAGTACCCTCATACCGGTCTTAACATTTCTCATCATTTAATGCAAGCTATTGATGCATATAGTCATAGGGATAAAATCATGTCTATGACTTTTGATAATGCAACTTCTATGACATTTAGTGCGAATTTGGTTAAACCCCAATTGACCGATTTAGTATTAGATGGAGATGCACTTCATATTAGTGCATTTGTCATGTTCTTAACTTGTGTGTGAAGGATGGAACACAAGCAATTGGTCCATTTTATCACAAAATTAGGAATGCTATTATGGCTATTAATAGCTCTAATTTGAGATATCAAGAATGGAAAGGTTTTTGCAGGAAACAAAGGGTAAAGGCTATAAAAATAGCACCGGATTGTCCAACTAGGTGGAACTCCACCTATGAAATGTTGAGTAGGGCAATCAAGTACAAGGTTCATTTAACACATTTTTATAATAAAAAATTTCCACAATTTGCTTTACTAGAAGATGATTGGGGTAATTGTGAAAAATATATGTAGTTTTTACAATTACTATATAGTATGACACATTGTTTTTCTTCTGTATATAATTCTTGTTCCCATTCTTTTCTTAGCAATGCATGTTTACTTGCACAATTTTTTGCCGAACACCGATCACTATTTTTGCTTAAATATCTTCCATCTATGGAGGAAAAATAGCGTAAATATTACACTAATATTCCTATGATTTATATTTTTGCTTCTATTTTAGATCCAAGGAAAAAGTATGATGGCACTTTTTTGTTAATTGATATTTATTATAGTAACATGGATTTTGAAGATGATGTTGAAACTTTTAAAACTAAGGTGACTAATGATTTTTTCTCTTTATATTGAGTTTATGAAAGTAAATATGGGACCGTGTCTCAATTTTCCCCTTCTCAAACATCCAAAAACGTAAGTAAAAGGGCCAAAGGTTTATTTGCACAAGCTGCTAACATGATGTCTAAGTTTTCAGGTACGGAATCATCATCAACTAGGAGAACTGTAGACACCCAAATGTGTCTCCCCAAAACCAAACCCAGTGATGGAATACCTTTCACGTCATTTGATTATCGAACAAAGTGAAAGTGTGGAAAGTCTAGTGATGATGATGTTTTTATTAAAATATTTCTCTTTTGGTTTTCAAAAATATTTCTTTTCTTACTCTATTTATATAAAAATAGCCAATCCAATTTTGTTTGGTCCATGATAAGGGTCCAATAATAGTGTATTTGGATTGGGCTTGGAAAGAGCTTTCCAATGATATATTCTAATCCCAATTCCAATGAATTATGAGGAAGTTATGGATTAAATTAAATTAGGCCCAATGATGTAGAGGAGGGCCTATTAATTATTATTCTTAAAGTAACTAGGATTGATTTTGATTTTCTAGGAATATCTAGAAGGTTCTCTTTAAATTCTAATAAGATTAGGATTGATAATTATATTTTTTAAAAAGATGTTTTATTTTGAATAAAACATATTAAATCTGATTTTAAATCTGCTTGGACGCAGAATTACCTGTAACCGGTTTAAAAAGTGATTCTGCGTGTAAAAGCGCGTTGTACTTTTGAACCACCGTGAGACGACAGAGTCGTCGCCTGGAGCTGACCTTCGTCGCCTGGCGACGAGCTTGTCGTCTGGCGCTGACTCCTGTCGTTGGCGACATGAGGTATTTTATTCCGAATATGACTTTCTTTGATCCCGTGCTATTTTTCTTATAAATAGGGGTCGAATTTCCCTGTTTTCAATCATCAACAATAATCTATAATCTACAATTCACAATCATCCATCTCTTTCTCTCTCTACAGCTAGAAGCTCTCTCTCTTCTCTTTCTAAACCTTCCATCTCTCAAAATTCCTCATACACAAGTTCTAGACACACCTAGCCAAGTTCGAGGTTGCCTTCGCCCTAGACGTGAAAGGTTGAATATTTCTGAGGGTTTGGTCCCAAACCTTATTACAATTCTTTGATTAGATTTATTGTTTTATTATTTTCCTTGAAGTTACTAACGTGTGTATTTTGTTATTAGAAAGAGGTACGAGGCATCCAAGTAAGTAATTTAATTGTTATTCTTTTGATATAGAAAGCATGCTTTGATTATTTTGATTCCTAGTATCATGTTAGGATGCTTTTATAGATTTCTAATATCATGCATGTTTCTATGATGCTTCCTATTCTTTCTTTATAACATGTTAGTATCATGCTAAAGCTTTGATCTTTAATGTTTAGTGACATGCTAGAACTTGTTATTAATCTTGTTAGTATCATGCCTAGGATCTTGCTAATATTATTATGCTTTGAGATTGAGAATATTATTATTATTGATGATGATTGTGATTATTTATTGTTGCTTGATATATTATTGTTGTTATTGCTTGATCACGCCCTCTAGGGAATTTGTACTTGTAATCACGCTTAATAAGATAATTAATAATCTTGTTTAGGTTAATATGATTATAATTCAAGTGATCGCCAATAATAGTTTTGTTTGTGCATTAAATTCAACCAACATAGATTAAACAGGTTTAGGGTTAACCTATTGATTGCATGTTAGTCAGAAAGCGCACATGAATACGAGAAGAATAAAGTAGAGGCCTATTTTTAGGGCAGGTTCAATCTCTTTTAGGTTTGATTTGTACCTTCATCCCCGAACTTCCAGTCATGGTTCCAGACCTATGGAGTTAACGATCTCCTGGATCGTTAAGGGGTGTAACCTTCACCCTGTGAACGGTTTACAAGTTCCTAAAACTTGTTGGCGACTCTTTTGCTCTAACTTCCTTCCCTTTGGACGCCACCATGCTTAAGTGTATGATCACAGTGGGGCTCAAGTGTGGGATGCTTGAAATATTCCCTACAAGAACACAAAGCGATGTTTCGGAGTTGCAAATGTACTTAAGTTACGACTTCATGAAAGGCATGGACGATGAAGAGAAGTTCGACCTCGACATCCTTGATTGGTGGAAATCACAAACCACGAAACATCCAATTTTGTCGGCAATGGCTCGTGATATTTTTGCTGTCCAAGTCTCCTCCGTTGCCTCCGAAAGAGCTTTTAGTGTGTCGGGACGGGTTTTAGACGATAGAAGAACAAGACTAAAACCCGAAACACTTGAAATGTGTGTTTGCTTCAAGGATTGGTTGGATGCCGAAACTCGTTCCCAAGATCGTACTTATGCACAAAACGACGACGACGAAGGAACGTCGGGTTCTTTTAGTTCTCATACTTCTCAATCAACTCAATTGGCCAATGAACTTGAACCACAAGAAGACGAAGACGAAGATGAAGAATAATAATTACATATTTACATTACACACTATTGTACAATTTTTGTATTATCGAATCTCGTATTCCGTATAATAAATGACGTTATTCACCAATTATTGTACATTTTTAATTATCATTAATTTTGTATTATTGATTTATCGTACCGACTACCGGCATATAATAAAATAAGTTATTCATCAATTTTTTGTGTTTTCGGCTTATCGCACTCGTAAGTTTTTTTATTATATGCATTGTTGTTTTTTACTAAATTAATTAAATTATTTATATAAACTTAATTAAAATGAAGTTGTTCAAAAAAAAATATATTAATAATAACATAAACATAAATTAATAACATTATTTACATAAAATTAAGTTGTACTAAAAAAAATATATACATCGTTTTTTTTTATTTATTTACATTATATATATATATATATATATATATTTAATCTAAAAAAAAAAAAACGGGTTGGCCCGCGGCCTGGCACGGCCCGCCAGGCACGTGGGCCGTGCCGTGGGCTGGGGTGTGCCAAATTTTGGCACGACCCGCCGCGAAGCCGGCACGGCACGCCAACCACCCTGGTACGGCCAGGCACGGCCCGCGACGGCACGACACGACACGATGCCCATCTTTATATATGAACCACCCTTTTATTATTGACATGATAATGAACATGCTTAATTAAACTAAATGTTTAATTTGGTTTGGAATATTGAAAAGAAATTTTATTATGGTTCATATAATTTTTATTAATTCTATAAGCATGAGGAAGTAGCTATTTAAGTGTCTTTGTACACAAGGAATAAATTATATTTTGGTGCCTTAGTGCACTTATTGTGTTTCTAACACCGAGGGATAGGAATTGTGGCGCATTATGCATTTAAGGTGTCTTTAACACTGAGGTATATTAAAAAGGATTCAACATTAAATATTATGTGGTCACTAATTATTCAAGAATTAAATTGATATGTTTAATTGTTTGAATAATTATAATGATTGACTGTGTTATGGTTTGAGAGTCATCACCAAGTCTAAAAATATGTAAAACAACGAAAAGTGAAAGAGATTACGCACCAAAACTCTTGGAATGTATATACCTTGAGTATGAACACATGGGGGGAATGATGGGGTTTTATATTTAACCATAACTGCTACTGGGAGTACAGGACGCTGTATATTCCTTTTCATTATTAAGCGCAGAAATTCTTTGGTTGATTTCGTTATTAAGTTGTAGGTTGATTTCATTATTAAGTTGTAGGTTGATTTCGTTTGACTTTAGTTTGACTTTACTGTCGTTTGGTTTGACTTTTAAGTTGACTTATTTTGAATGAGCTTAAAAAGAGTCTTCCGCTGTGTGTCTTTGATAAATGCCTTAGAATTTCCTATCTCATGTCCTAAAAAGGTTAAAACAGGTATTGTAGGGAATATTTCAAGCATCCCACACTTGAGCCCCACGGTGATCATACACTTAAGCATGGTGGCGTCCAAAGGGAAGGAAGCTAGAGCAAAAGAGTCGCCAACAAGTTTTAGGAACTTGTAAACCGTTCACAGGGTGAAGGTTACACCCCTTCACGATCCATGAGATCGCTAACTCCATAGTGGTCTGGAACCATGACTAGATATTCGGGGATGAAATTACAAATTCAACCTAAAAGAGATTGAACCTGCCCTAAAAATAGGCCTCTACTTTATTCTTCTCATATTCATGTGCGCTTTCTGACTAACATGCAATCATTAGGTTAACCCTAAACCTGTTTAATCTATATTGGTTGAATATTAATGCACAAAAAAAAAACTATTATTGGTGATCACTTGAATTATAATCATATTAGCCTAAACAAGATTATTAGTTATCTTATTAAGCGTGATTACAAGTACAAATTTCCTTTAAACCTGCAAGAGAGGGCGTGATCAATCAACAACAATAATAATAATAATATCAAGCAACATAATAATAACAATCATCAACATCATAATATTCTCAATAAAGCATAATAATAATATTAGCAAGATCCTAGGCATGATACTAACAAGATTAATAACAAATCCTAGCATGTTACTAAACAATAAAAATTAAAGCTTTAATCCTAATATGATACTAACATGAAAGAAGAAAATAGGAAACACCTAAACATGATACTAGAAATTAAAATAATCTAAGCATGCTTTCTAAAGAAATAGAACAATAAAATTACTTACTTTGTTGCCTCGTATCTCTTTCTATCAAAACAATACACACGTTAGTAACTTCAAGGAAAATATTAAATCAAACAATTAATTTAAATAATTGAAATAGGGATTTGGGACCAAACCCTCAGAAATTATCAACCTTTCATGTCTAGGGCGAAGGCAATTTCGAGCTTGGTTAGGTGCGTCTAAGACTCGTGAATGCGGTATTGTATTTGAAAATGGGAAGGCTTAGAAAGAGGGAGAAAGAACAAGCTTCTAGCTCAAAGAGAGAAAAAAGAATAGAATTAGATGATTGTTGATGATTGAAAACGGGGAAATAACGCCCCTATTCTTAGAGATTACATCCAAAACGCTTCGAAAAGAGTCAGAATTTGACTTGAAGTAAAATAGACCCTATCGCGACGCGATAGAGCTATCACGATGCGATAAGGGCTATCACAATGCGACGACCCTATTGCCGCCATAGGGTCTGTCGCATCGTGATAGGCTCTCCGCATCGCGACGGCTGGACCAGGATAAAAATCCTGTACGGAGTCCTTTGCGATAGGGTCTGTCGCGTCGTGATAGGCTCTCCGCATCGCGACGGCTGGACCAGGATAAAAATCCTGTATGGAGTCCTTTCCCCTATATAATTAGGTAATTAGACTCCATAACTATCTTAATTAAAATCAGTTTTATCTTTTCAAAACACTTGTTTTATTCCGAATTAAATTCCTTATCATATTAAAAATATAATTATTAATCCTAACTCTATTAGAATTTAAAATAACTTTCTAAATTAATCTAGAAAATTAAAGTAATTCCTAATAACCTTAGGAATGATAATTAATGGGCCCTCCACTTGATCATTAGGCCATATAAAAACATTTTGGGCTTAATTTAGTATTTTGGCCATAATTTCCTCATTATTCATCGGAATTAGGCTTATAATATATTGTTGGAAAGGTCTTTTCAAGCCCCATTTAACTACACTATTATTGGACCCATATCATGGACCAAACTAAATTGCACTGGACATTCTCCATAAATAAGGCACGAAAAGAAATATTTTCAAAACAGAAAGAAGTATTTTTATTAAAAACAGACGCATCACAAGACTCTTTCACATTTCACCTCGTTCGATAATCAAATGACATGAAAGGTACTCATCACTGGGTTTGGTTTTGGGGAGACACAATCAGGTATCTACAGAAGCCCCCACTTTGACTAAGTTTGGAGAAACGCAAGTTTTGAAAACAAAATTCAAAGTAGCGCTAGGGACGGAGAATGATTCAGAACCTTATGTGATCCTAAATCATTCTTGTAACGCCGATACCTGCAAAGTAGCGTTAGTTTAAACAGATAAGAGAGTTAAGAAATGCGTATCTTGCACCGTCGAGTACACATCTCTGGGGTAACCTATTTGTTTGTTGCTACATTTGTGACGACCATCCTCAAGCTAGGGGAATATCCCGAAGACCGCTCCGCTTGTAACTGTCTTCATTTCCGCTGTGACAGTCCTTCGCAAGCTAGGGAACACCATCAAATATTACTCTGCTTGTAGCAATCTCCTGTTGTTTTGTGACCATCTTCCGCCAGCTAGGGAACATATTCGGAGATAACTTTGCTTGTAGCCATCTCCCGTTTTCTAAACAATTCTCCACAAGGTAGGGAACATTGTCGAAGGTGACTCTGCTTGTAGTCATCTTCAATTGTTGTGAAAACCTTCCACATCTTAGAAAACATTGTCGAAGATCATTCTGCTTGTAACGATCCTCAGCTATTTGTGACAACCCTCCACATCTTAGGGAACGTCGTCGAAAATCATTCTGCTTGTAATGATCCTTAGTTTGCCTATGCTTTTCCTGTGCTTCGTGCTTGAATGTCTGTTATGCTGTTGCTTTGCTGTATTTTATTATGAACCAATATCTTGGTGCTCGCGATGAGCTAATATCTTGGCGCTTGCGATGAGCCAATGTTAGACACTTGAGCTAAGTGAGACGATCATTATCAGGTCGATCACTTACTGTGATTATAATCGAGCCGACTACTAATCATGTCAACTTGCTTATAGGGCTAACTGGCGTACCAAGGAACCCAATTTGCTGTATAAGGTCCATATAAACCAATATGGAGCCTAAGGAGTTGCGTTGCTGAGAAAAAGAGACCATCGCTCGCTATCACGTACTATCGCGACACGCCATGTTTATCGCGTCGCGATAGGCCTATCGCGGCACGATAACCTTATCGCGCCGTGATGGAGTCGGGTTTTCGGATTTAAACCCCTTTCTTCTCCATTTCGCCGCTGCACCTCATTTGCTCCATTTTCGCTCGAAAATTTTCATTTTGCTCGTTCTCCTTCGTTTCTCAACGAAATTCGCTCAAGTTTTTTGCAAATCGAAGCTTGTGATCTCTAGTTTGCCGATCTATGTAAGTTTTCCCCAACTCACTTTATTTTGGACGAATTTGGTGTGTTTGTTTATTCGCAAATTTTCGAAAATTTCGAAATTAATGTTGCTTGTTTTGCTTTGTTTGTCGAATTTCTTGCCATGAAACCACTTGTTTATGTTGGTATATTTCCTTGGGAATATTTTGAAACTTGTTTGGCTCAATTTGGTGAAGAAATGAGCAAATTGCCATTAACGAACACCTTGAGCTCGTGAGCATGATGTGGCTTGTTCTTCGTGTTTTTGCTTGCTTTTCATGCTTAATTTGTCACAATATTTGCCATAATATTGCAAGAAATTGTTTGATTGCTCAAAATTGCTTGTTACTGTCGAATTAAAATCATGCTCTGTTTTTAGTACTACATACTTTTTTTTTGACGAACATAGTATCATGCAGCTAGGCGAACCTTAGATACTATAGAGCCATTAATTTACCGTTTTTATGTTCTTGAACATGATTAGCATGACTCATCGTCGAGGTTCTAGCTCTCGTTCTTGCGGGGCTCACCTGGTGGACGAGCCTGTCGACGCAGGCGAGGGGACTTCCACTAGCCTTGGGGAGTTCCTTGAGTGGGATGGGCATTCCCTGTATTTCGCGCCCAGGTTCCACATCTGAGAGTGCGTTCGACTCGGTACGACCGACGAGCGGGTTCGTTGCCATGGTTCGGGCAACGATACCATCGGTCATCTGTACGATACCTATTTCATCAAAAATGCGGAGCTGCGCGCGTTGTAGGAGTCATGTGGCTTGACTCCTCTGCTGTAGGCCACTCGGGCCCTTTACTCCCTACGTCGAGTTGCTTCATTGTACGTGGTTTGGTGGAATCCTTTTGGGATACCACTAACGCGTTCCATTTTCCGTGGGGTGAGATGACTACTCCTCCCTTGACTTCTCTGTGATTACTAGACTCGAGTTCCAGTCGACCGTGGTTCCTTTGGGTAAGGATATTACCCTTTTGTCACTAGAGGTGGACGAGCTGTTGGGTCCTATTGCTGTTCGGGCTCGTGCAGAGTCGCGGTCAGTGTAGATGAGTGGTCGTTCTATTCGTCGGGCGCTGCTTGTAGAGGCTTTTCGAGATGATGCGACCACCCCTGAGCAGCAGGTGCTCATTTTTGTTCTTATTCTGCTATCAGGGTCCTTTTTCTCCTGACAAGGGTAGCCGAGTGCTACTCTATTATTTGCCTGCCCTCCGCAACCTGCAAGCGGTCGGGACTTTTGACTGGGCCAGCTTAGCCTATGCTGACTTCTTGCCGGGATTGCGACTCGCATGTCGCCATCGTGATTGTAGAGGTATTTTCTGTTTTCAGAAGCTTTCTCTTGAAGCACGTTAGCTTTCGCCGACCCTTCCCCGTTGTTACAGGTGTGGTTCTACGAGTATCTTCCATCTTTGTCGCCAGCCAGGCCTTCACCACTAGGGCTCCCCGTTGCTGCTAGTTGGGGAGGCTGTTATCCTGTCCTGACCACTGCCAGACTTGTTCGAGAGGCACTTCTCTCAGTATGCATTGTTACTGTCATTTCTATTTTGTCCTGTTCCACGGGATTCTGACTCATGGCTATCTCTTTTACAGGGGCCTGAGCCTCTTTTCCGTCCATGGGATGGTTTGGATGCTCTAGCGCGAGCTGTCGCCTATTCAGCTCAGCGTCGTTATTTCCAGGGGACGTACGACGTTGTGGTGTACTTGGGTGAGAGAGTCGCGATTCAGCACTCTACGGAGTTCTTCGTAGTTCCGCGACGTCCTCCACCACATATGATGGATCAGGAGGCTCTTCGAACTCATATGGAGAGATCTGCGGCTGGTGATGGTTGGCAGAGACATAGCCATCCGTCCTAGTATTATGCTAGGAAGCTCTTGCTGCGATTGGCTCCACAGCCTTATGTTTTGGAGGAGGAGGAGGTATGCTTTATTTCTTTGATTTGTCTATCTTTTGGTAGCCGTTGTCAACCTTGATCGTTAGAGTTTAATTCTGCAGGAGGCGGCTGCTGAGAAGTTTGTACCTCCGCCTATGTCTATCACCTACTAGGGATCGTTTGGGCCCATAGAGGAGATGATACCTCCAGCCCCCAAGGAGTGGCATGTGGTGGAGAGATCGATTCCCCGCCGTCAGACTTCGGTAAGCTATCTCTGATTCTTTTATATATGCATTTTTTCGATTGCCTTTAACCCTTTTTTACTTTTGCAGTTTTCTCGCGAGGTGGTGACGAGGATGGCGAGGGCTATGGACGTTTCGTTGCTAGCTTGTGAGGCTGAGCCACCAGTTGTCGTGTCGTCGTGGCAGCGATGTGGCAGAGGTATGCCTCTTTTCTTGCATTTGATTACTTTTGTTTTATCTGTGTATTAATCTTGGCTTACTTTTCTGTTTCAGCCTGTCCCTCCGACGCGTACTCGCACGAGACCTGAGAGTGAGAGAGAGAGAGATCTGGCTCTAGATCGAGACATCGCCGCACCTCAGCTGAGGATCAGGGCGGACGAGAGGGGTCGAACTGTACTGTTGTCGTAGAGGGTTCTGGTTCCTCTACTAAGGGGGAGGTTAGGCAGCCCCCTGGTCAGGATACTTCGGTGCCGATTCCGTTCACGGATGGTGGAACGTACGAGGTTGGCTCGTTGTCGCAGCAACCGCCTTATCAGGAGCCCCAGCAGGGTGAGCCCGGTCGGACTAGTCCTACTCTTTCTTTTCCTCCGACTGGATAGGCTGATGCTGGGAAGGAGGTGACTCCCAGACTTTGCGATTTTACAACACATTCGGGGTTCGTCCTCCGGGATCATAGATTCACCTGTGCTCATTTTTTATTCGACATGTATAGGACTTTGCTATGACACTTATGTTTAGACATATTGTATATACATACTTTTATTATTTATGTCTACTCTAATTTTTTGCATTTTATTTTTTATTTTGTATGTGCATGTGAGTGTGCGAAAAAATTGACAAATTTTTGCGTAAAAATTACCATCATTTTTATTACTAATGGCGGGTATCCGACTTTCTCCCCCAAAAGAAAAAATGAAAAATAAAATGAAATTTGATTAAAAATAAGCTTAATTAATTAAACTTAAGAATAATCAATGTGGGATATGTATTTGTAGGAAAGTTGCCAAAAATAGAATTTGAATAAGGTTTTGAAAGGATAAAAAATAGTAAAGTCAAAGTACAAATCGAGTCAATGATGAAAAAAATGCGGCCAACATAACGCGTGACACTAACGCAGGCAAGAGCAGGCTATCGCAGCGCGACACACCAATCGCGTCGCGATAGCCTTATCGCGGCGCGATAATTTTATTCTCTCGAATTTGTTCAGGATTCGGTTTGTGTCGATCCCTGTTTATAAATAGCCCCCAAATCTGTCGTTTTCAGCATAATTCGAACAGATTAAAAAAAACTTAGCTTGTTAATTTTCAACCAAGTAGTCATGGCTAAGACTTTTAGTGATTTTACTCGTGAGTGGTGCCGGTCTTTGACAGCTAAGGAGAGGAAATAGCTTGACTTTTTTAACTTGGGGGGTTTATATGGTATCAAGGGGGTAGATCTCGATATAGACTTTATTCATACCGCCTTAGAATATTGGGATTCAAATACCCATTGCTTTAGACTAGGTTATGATGAAATTTGCCCTTTACCGGAAGAATTTGGTGCCATTCTTGGCTTTCCTTCTTTAGATCTTGCGGTGATTCCTAAGGCAAGCGAATATTATTATAAAGATTTTGAGCGTTTCCCCAACCTTAGGGATAGGGATTTGAAGGATATAGTGCATGGGAATATGATCAATTTGAAAGAATTTGCTCGTTTTTATTTTGACAGACCACGATATGAGTCTTTTCACGTTTATAGGAGGAGGGCTTTCCTCTTTTGCATGTTTAGCCAATATCTCCTTAATAGCGGAAACATTCATGAGGGTCAAGCAATTTTGGTATCTGTTATGGAGCAAGTTGATTCAGGGAGAAATCCAATGCCATTAATTGTTGGAGAAACTATGCTTAGTTTGGATGAATTAAAGGACCCTAAAACACCTATTCAAGGTTCTCCAATTTTATTACAGGTAGAAAATCAATATTTTTAATTACAGAAATAATAAATATTTAATTGTGTATAGTAATACTAATTATTTTCATTGAATTTTTGCAGATTTGGCTAATGGAAAGGCTTGAATTAATTAGCCCTCCTGACAACATTGAAAGGTAAACACTAAATTGTTTTGTAAGAAGAAAGAAACGTTTTTCCATAAAGATGGGTCGTCGGGAGTGGAGTAGAGTCTTTGAAACTCGCGACTTCTTCATTAAATGGGTTGTTCCTTCGTGGAAAATTGAGAAGATGATCGGCGTCAATACTTGTAGGGAATATTTCAAGCATCCCACACTTGAGCCCCACTATGATCATACACTTAAGCATGGTGGCGTCCAAAGGGAAGGAAGCTAGAGTAAAAGAGTCGCCAACAAGTTTTAGGAACTTGTAAACCATTTACAGGGTGAAGGTTACACCCCTTAACGATCCAGGAGATCGTTAACTCCAATAGGTTTGGAACCATGACTGGAAGTTCGGGGACGACGATACAAATCCAACCTAAAAGATATTGAACTTGCCCTAAAAATAGGCCTCTAATTTATTCTTCTCATACTCATGTGCGCTTTCTGACTAACATACAATCAATAGGTTTACCCTAAACCCGTTTAATCTATGTTGGTTGAATATTAATGCACAAACAAATCTATTATTGGCGATCACTTGGATTATAATCATATTAACCTAAACAAGATTATTAATTATCTTATTAAGCGTGATTACAAGTACAAATTCCCTTTAAACATGCATAAAAGGTGTGATCAAGCAATAACAATAATAATCATCAAGCAACATAATAAATAATGATCATCATAATCTCAATCTCAATAAAGCATAATAATAGCAAGATCCTAGGCATGATACTAACAAGATTAATAACAAACCCTAGCATGTCACTAAACAATAAAGATCAAAGCTTTATTCTTAGCATGATACTAACATGATATTAGAAGGAAAGAATAGGAAGCATCATAAAAACATGATATTAGAAACATTAGTTAACCCTAAACATGATACTAGGAAGCAATATAACATCCTAACATGATACTAGGAATCAACAAAATAATCTAAGCATGATTTCAATATCAAAAGATCAATAAAGCAATTAAAGTACTTACGTGGATGCCTCGTATCTCTTTTTTTCATGTCTAGGGCGAAGGCAACTTCGAACTTGGCTAGATGTGTCTAGATCTAATGTATGTGGAATTTTGTAAAAGGGAAGGTGTAGAAGAGAGAGAGAAAGCTTCTAGCTTTTAGAGAGAGAGAATAGAATTAGATGATTTTTTTATTGTAGATCCCCTGAAAACAGGGAGATACGACCCCTATTTATAGAAAAAATAGCACGGGATCGAAGAAAATCATATTCGGAATAAAATACCTCCTGTCACAAGCGACAGAAGCCAGCACCAGACGACAGGCTCGTCTCCAGGCGACGAAGGACAGTGCCTGGCGACGACTTTCTCGTCTCGCATTGGTCCAAAAGTTAACGCGCTTTTCCACGCGTAATTACCTTTAACACCAGTTGCAGGTAATTATACGTCCGAGCAGTTTTCAAAATCAGATTTAACATATTTTATTCTAAATAAAACATCTTTAAAATATAATTAATAGTCCTAATTCCATTAGAATTAAAAGGAACCTTCTAGAAGATCAAAATCAATCCTAAAAACTTTAGGAATAATAATTAATAGGCCCTCGTCTAAATCATTGGGCCACATGTAAAAATCATTTCGAACCCAATGTAATTTAATCCATAACTTCCTCATTATTCATCGGAATTGGGCTTATAATATATCGTTGGAAAGCTCTTCTCGAGCCCAATCCAACTACACTATTATTGGACCCTTATTATGGACCAAACCAAATTGGATGGCTACTTTTCATAAACAAGAGTAAGAGAAGAAATATTTTTTGAAAATAGAAAGAGAAATATTTTAATAAAACATCCTCATCATTAGACTTTCCACACTTTCACTTCGTTCGATAATTAAATGACGCGAAAGGTATTCATCACTGGGTTTGATTTTGGGGAGACACATTTGGGTGTCTACAATACTCAACCCTCTTGTCGTCTTCCCAGCTTGTCTAAGTTGACTTTCTATATTATCTCTGTAGAGTAAGGAGACAATATGGCCTTGCTCAAACCATTCCTTCCGGGGATCTTCGTCGTCCTTACAAATTCTCAGGATGTAGAGAAGTTTGACAACTATTGGTGTGCTAGACCTTTGTGAGAAGTTGTTACCTATAAGGTCCCTCATCCTTTGTTTAGAGATGTGAAACAATGGCTACTTGATAGATCTCAAAAGGACAAGAACAAAGTTCAAAACAGGTACAAAACTAGTGTTAAAGATCTCTTAGGAGATAAGAAAATTCCTCCAAAAGATCGCCTAGGTGCTAGAGTTGAATTCAAGACTCCCATTATACCTAAGAAAAAGAGTGTTGCAAAAGGCAAAGAGAAAAGAAAAGCTAACTCTACAAGAAAGAAGGTATAGGTTGAAAAGGAGCATGGTGTAATGGCTAAAGGAGAAACTATCTCTACAAAAATTGTATGCAGATCATCTAAGGGATCCCTATTGGTGCAAGAGATGGATGATGAAGAGGAAGCAGACAAAAATTGGAAGAGAGCTAGAAAAGAGAAGACCGATTAGAGGCATTGCTTTACTTCCAATTTATTAGACATTTATCTTAATTTCAAGTCAATTTCATTTTTAATCTTTTTAATTTCATCAATAATGTATTTTTACTTTATTAATTATTAATGCAATTTTTCAGCTTTTTAAATTAAATTAACTCTTTTATATTGAAAATAAAAATTTATTAAAGAAATGAAAACGACTCGAATAAGTTTCGAAAACAGTTTGAGAACGAAAGTCGAAAATTCCCAAAATACACCGATATGCGCCCAGATTGACGAAAATGTACCGGCGTTGGGAATTTGAACCTATCGCGGTGCGACTGGCCTTGTCGTGGTGCTCTGGTCTTGATTTTTGTGCGTCGTTCTTTCTGCTTCAGCCGATTGATGCCGGAGTGCGAGATTTATAAAAAAATTAAAGTGGCCTCGCCTCATAAAGGGTTGCCTACGTATCATTTCCTTAGGAATCAGGCCAAATGTAGCTCTTTTGAGTATAATACTCAAATTTTTATGGGTATAACTTTTTAATTTGGTCAAGATTTGTCATGTTTGGGAATTCATTACCATCCTTATCAGTCAGTTTTACGGCACCTCCTGATAGGATGGTTTTGACGATGTATGGTCCATACCAATTAGGCCTAAATTTGCCTCTTGAGTCTAGAACATTTTTCCTTAATTCTTTTAGCACCAAGTCTCCTACTTTGATGTTTCTTGTCTTGACCTTTTTGTTAAAGTGTCTAGCCATGCGAGTTTGATCGCATTGAGTGTGATGTAGAGCTTCTAGTCGTTTTTTATCAAGTAGAATTAGCTCTTCATATCTCATTCTAGTCCATTCAATTTCATCGAGTTTACTTTCCAAAGCGATGCGTAAGGAAGGTATTTCTAGTTTTACAGGTTGTACGACATCCATTCCATAGACTAACGAAAATGGCGTATTTCCCGTGGATGAACGAATTGACGTGCGGTAACCCCTAAGAGCGAAATGAAGTTTGTCAGGCCAATCCTTGTAGTTTTCTATCATTTTTTCGATAATAGTTTTCAAGTTTTTATTGGCTGCTTCTACTGCACCATTTTATTGAGGCCTATATGGGGAAGAATGATGGTGTTAAATGCCATATTTTTTGAAGCAATTCTTCACATTTTGCTTGGAAGTGAGTTCCATTGTCACTTATCATTTCATGTGGGACTCCGTATCGACATATAATGTTTCTTTCGATAAAGAGTGCTACATGTTTTGTGGTGAGTTTTGCATATGATGCTACTTCAACCCATTTTGTGAAGTAATCAATTGCTACAAGAATGTATTCATGGCCTCCTGTCTCAAGAGGGGTGATTTTTCCAATAATGTCTATTCCCCATGTTGAGAAGGGCCATGGTGATGTATAAGTATAGAGGAGCGATGGAGGAACGTGTTGTAGGTTAGCGTATATTTGGCATTTAGGGCATCTTTTTACGTATTGATGGAAATCCCTATTTATGGTAGTCCAATAATATCCTTGGCGCATTATCTTTTGGACTAGCATTTTTCCATTCATCTGAGTTCCACATGCTCCTTCGTGGATTATCCTCATTGCCCTTTGAGCTTCCTTTTTACCTACACATAGGAGAGCCCTACCTTTAGGTACCCTTTTATGTAGCTCGTCATTTATGAGCACATATTAGGAAGCTGTAGGCGTCGTTTGTAGTGCGCCTACGTTAAGCATGTGTGAATATGCTTGGCACTCATAGGAAGTGAGGGTTGTCATATACGATTAGGGACAAGGAAGGTAGGAAGCCGCCAACAAGTTTTTAAGGAACTTGTAAACCGTTCACGGATCATTTAAGACAACCACGATAAAGGGACAACGATAGGCAACAACGATTGACCCATGAAGGTTACACCCCATTCATAATTCATGAGATTACTTACTCCATATGGTTCGGAACCACGAAAGGAGGATCAAGGATAATGGTACGAAGTGAGTCATGGAGTCACATTCGCCCGTATTGGCCTCTACTATATTCTTATAGTGAAAAGTGATTCCTGCGATCTCAAAGGCATACAAATAAAAATTCAATTCGCTCCAAACTATAATTATACTAAATTAGTTTAATATTAATGCAACATATAATTCTATTAGTGATCACTTGATTTAATAACAAGATTAAAGGAACCTAAACCGATTGTCCAAATTATCTTATTAGGCATGCTTTTCAATTACATATTCCCTTTAAACATGAAATATGGTGATCATAATAACAATTGAATTAACATTAATATTGGAAGAAATTTAACAATAATCCAACAATTAATATATGACAAACATAATAAAAATCGTTAGAAAAATAATAGAAATAAAAGGAACATGATTCCTTACTTTGATTTTGTTTGCTTGTAACTACAAAATAATAAACGCGTTAGTAACTTCAAGGAAATCAATAATACAATAATTAAAATTAAATTAAATAAATTTGATTTGGGGCTAAACCCTCAAATAGTTCTACCTTCCACGCCTTGGTTTAAGGATGGAACCTCGGGTAAAGTATGGACCCTTAGAGTGCTAAAGGGAAGTATTGTGGAAGAATAAGGTAGGCTAGTATTTAGGCTAGAGCATAGAAGAGAGAATAGAGATTATTTGATTCCCTGAACGGCAGAAATGAGGGTCGTATTTATAGGGGAAATGAGTAGAGGGAACACACGGAACCCTAAAAAGATAAAACCCTAATTTTGGGACACCGTGACACGACAGTGGTTGCTGTGACACGGTATATATTACCGTGACGCGGGACACTATTTGCCTTAAAACATGTTTAGATGGATAAAGCGCGTGCAGGTATATGCGGAGAAAACTCGGAAAACTCCCGTGACATGACACATGTGCCGTGACACGACAGAAAATGCTGCGACGCGGCAATTTCCATCGTGGCGCGGCACTGACACCGTGACACAGTGTACATTTTTTCCATATTTGCGTCTAAATTCATTTTTAACCTAATTACGCTCAGCATTTTTAAGTGCCGTTTCATAATTTTGGGCTATTTAGGTTTATTATTCATTAATTGGGCTAAATTAATAAATCATATGAAATGAATCAAAAAGGTTCGGGCCAAAATACAAATTGGACTATGCTTTGACTAAACATTAGGAATGATCCGTTGACTATTTTATGAACTGAGTTTGATTGAACATGGACTTTAAGCACTCCCGGGATTAAATATTGAACCCGACCAATAATGGCGGCGAAAGGTTGTTCATCATCAGGTTTGGTTTCGGGGAGACATTTTTAGGTGTCTACAGAAGCCCCCACTTTGACTGAGTTTGTAGAAACGTCAGTTTCAAAAACGATAGTCAAAGTAGTCGATTGGGACGGAGAATGATTTAAGACGTTCTGCGATCCTAAATCATTTGTATACGCCAATACCCGTAGAAAAGCGTTAGTTCCACAGATAAAAGAGTAAAGGGATAGAATGCGTATCTAACACCAGTGTATCGGTGGCAAACGAGTTTGGTAGTTTTTCTATGCTTGAAGAAATCCACCGGATGATGTTTGTTGAGATACTTTCCATGCTTGAGGAAAGTCGAAAGATGATATAATCGCTGACTTCTTCGCCTTGAGAGGTGGCAATGACCGACAATTTTCCATGCTTGTGGAAAAGCTTGTCTGATGATAAGTTTGCAAGTCTCTGTATACTGAGAACCTTGCGCCGTGAATCACCTTTTCCTGGAAGATGATCACTAAAAATGGTGATGGTTCGATTGTCCCTGAACATGGGCCGTATATGGTTTGCTTGTCCCCGAACGTGGGCTGTAGATGGTTCGCTTGTCCCCGAACATGGGTCGTAAATGATTAGACCTTCAAGTCAACTATCTGACTGTATTAGGTGCTAGAAATATGACTTTGATGCTTGGTAGGGGTAAAATGGTAATTTTGGTACCATTTAAATATCAGTAAGAATTTCCCGCGAGTTTTTCGGTGGAAAAATAACTGTCACAAAGTTGCGGAAAATAATTCAAACTGGTCAAAGATGCTTGGAATATTCCAGGAATAAAAAATTCTTGCGGTGTGAAAGTCACGCGCATGCACCGTGCCACGTGGGTGGTTGCCGTGACACGACATGTTTTGCTGTCACGCGGCAAACTATTTCATGACACGTGCTTGTTCTCTGCTACTGAATTAGTCAAAAGCTGCCAGGAATTATTCGCTGGCAGATTCCTGAAATTGCAGACCACTCGTCAGCACCGTGTCACGTGGTTGGGCACCGTGACACGGTAATACTTGCCGTCACGCGGTATGTTTTTTCGTGACACGGAGCTCCTTTTTTTGCTGCAACAATCACGTGTGCTTGAATTTTGCGCCGTTGACGAACTGTTTTGCCGCATCACACGGATTAACACCGTGACACGGGACATTACGCTGTGTCATGGCGTTTTATTTTGCCTTTAAATTCGAAATTTCGCATGCTTTCTTCCTCATTTCATTTTGTTGCCACTGCTCGTGTTCTCCGCCATTGCCGCCAGCATTTTCGAGCTTTTCTCACTCAATTCTCCATCAAATTCACTCAAATTTCTAGCTAGCTTCCTCATTTTCGAATCTTTACAAGGATCTATGTAAGTTTCTTTTCCTTTTGTCTCAAATTTTGCTGTAAATGATCCAATTTCGCATGAAACCCTTAAAAAATCAAATTGGGGTTTTTTTTTTATTTTGTGCTTTTATGTCGAAATTCTTGTCATGAATTAGCTTGTATATGAATGTATGTTGGTTTGTAAGCAATTTGAGACCAATTTTGCATGATTTGGTGAAGAAATGAGCAAATCACCATTTTTGGTACTACTTTGTGCGTGAATGGTGTTCTTGTTGTTTCTTGCACTTGAAATGATGATATAATTGTTGTAGATCTTGTAAAACATGCTATGATGTGCCGATCTATTGTTTTTTTATGCAATTTCGAACATGCTCTGTTTTTTTTTATGTGTGCATGTATTACATTGTCATGGAGAACATAGTATCATGAGATTAGGAGAACTGTAGTATTAGTTTGTCATGAAGAAACAAAATACCAGAAATGATTCTATTATTTTGCTAATTTTTAGCCTTGAGGTAAAAATTTAGCGTATAACAGAAAATGCAACTTGAAGTAGCTGTTAAGCTTTTTTTTTTTTTTTTTTTTTTTTTTTTTTTTTTTTTGAATAAATAACTAAATAACTTAGGAAATGATGCTAAGTATTTAGATTTTTATTTTTTTGTTTGAACATAATAGCATGCCTAGACAACGAGATCGAGATATTTCTACTCGTGGCCGGCGTCAGGCTTTCAGAGAGGACACTCCCTTGGTTCCTGAAGACATAGATGATGCCTTGGAGACCGAGCCTTGCCTCTCTATGAGTAGGGGTAGGTGGATTCCACCCTCGTGGACATCAGATGAGTTAGTTTTCTATCGTGAGAACCATATTTCTCATCGTCTGCTTACCGTATTAGTCGATGGCGTACTTTGCCATCATGGTTCAGGAGTTGGAGACTTGATTCCCCGGCTATACAGGGTCATCATAGGGGATCCCATCACCAACGCCTTGTGGGAATCTGCTAGTTCAGAAGATTTTTATTCAGCAGTTATGGGATTTCGCAGCCCCCGAGGTTGTGGTTCGATAATCGTCCGAGCGTTGTTGGAGTATTTTTGGGATACTACCAACACTTTCCACTTCTCTTAGGGGGAGATGACGGTGACTCCTCTTGATTTCAGCATGATCAGCGGCTTGCGTTTCACCGATCGGCCCGTTCAGCAGATTCTTGACCTCACTTGGGGGGCGAGTGAGGCAGTGGACTTGTTAGGTCCTGTCGTTCACCATATCAGGACTCGACCGGTGCCTTGGGGTGGTCCTCGGAGTGGGCGATTAGAGTCGGCTTCTGTTCTCGCTCATGGTTTTGATATTGATGAGACGACGCCTGAGTAGCGAGTACGGATCTTCATCTTGATCCTTATTTCTAGGACTCTTTCTCATGATAGGAGTTCTCGCGCGCTCGTTTGTTACCTGCCGTCTCTGACCAGGATCGCTGAGATAGGATCCTTTAATTGGCCTAGTGTAGGGTATGCTGATCTGCTCTCGTCGCTGTGTCATGGCTGCAGGTAGCTGAACGATCAGTCCCCTGTCGCCGTTTATGGTCTTTGGAGAGTCGTAGAGGTGACGATCCTTTTTTCTTCGTGTTTTGCTTTTACTGGTTTGGCTCATGTACTTAAAGATTATTCTTGTTGCAGCTGTGGTTCTATGAGTACTTTCCAGGATTAGCTTGACGGCGTCGCGGAGCATTCCACGACTTTCCTATCGGTGCCAGCTGGCGTGAGCGGGGCGAGTCACGAGTAGAGTCAGTACCGAGTCTGCGAGGGTTGCTGCGTCGGGGTACCTCTACTGTTAGCGTAAGGATCAACTTCACAATGTATTTCTTTCACTTTGATGTTATTTTTTTTGGCATTCACTGCATTCTTTTATGGTTTTCAGGTCCCGGTCGAGATCCAGTATCGGCCTTGGGCTGGCTTAACTGAACTTCCCGAGGCTTTGGAGCGCTCGGCGTGTCGTACCGTCTTCTTTGGTACATCACGTCTTGTTTTGTACCTCGGAGAACGTGTAGTTCGTCAGCACAGCGTTGATCGTTTTGTGGTGCCATTGCCTCCGCCTGAGTCGATGTTGCACTTACGCTTGTTGGAGGAGCTGCTGAACAGAGGAGAGCGCTATCAGTTTTCTTGGCAGGAGCTTGTACGCATAGACGGTGATTATTCTCAGGACTTGCTTCCTTACTTGGCTTCTCCACCCCGTCTTCCTGAGGTTTTGATTTTTTGAGAATTTTTTATGGTAATCCCTGCTTAAACCGTCGAATAACCTGATTATTCGATCATGTTTTAGGCGACTGCTCGTCGTAGGGGGAAGGTCGAGATCCCGCCTCAGTCCGTCCGTTACCTGAGGCCGATTGGTATAGTCGAGGAGCATATTGCTGATGCACCAGAGGGTTTTAGACAGGCGTAGGAGTCCCTGCCTGATGAGTTCGAGTCGGTAAGCTTTCTAACACAGCTTTCATTGTTCTTAATATTGCTTGTTACTGATTTTTTTTTTTTTTTTTTTTTTTTTTTTTTTTTTTTTTTGCTTTCAGATCACGCACTCGGATATGATAGGCATAATGAAGCTGGTTGATGCTCTAAAACACTGCCTCATCACGCAACGACGCGGTGCGAGTTGTCAGAGTGGTTCAGACGATGTTCATGAGGTATATTCACTTGTTTTCCCATGTTTACCTTTTGTTTTATCTTACACCACTGATATTTTTTTTTCATTTTGTGTCCTTCAGGAGCGACGGAGGCGACAGAAATTTCGCTCGCGCTCGAGGCATAGAGGCTCGAACGAGGGGGAGCCTAGTCGTCGCAGACGATCCCTTGAGGTTCGTCGGCATTCTCAGACCTAGTGGCAGCAGCCTCAGTCTTCTCAGCCATTTCAGGAGTTTTAGACTTAGTGGCAGCATCCTCCATCTTCCCAGCCATTCCAGCACTCTCAAACCCAGCAGCCTCAATCTTCTCAGCCATTCCAACACTTTCAGGCCTAGTGGCAGCGTCCTCCATCTTCCCAGCCATTACAGCCTTCACAGCTTGAGTTTAGGCCGATCATTACTCCGTGGATCAGGGCTTGTTTTTGGTTCCATTGTCTGGGACGATGCCTCCACCGACGATGCCTACATCTTGGAGTCATCCTACGCAGTTTACCAGCTGGACAAGACCTGCCTTGACTATGTCTTCTGCTGGAGTTGTGGGGACTAGTAGGGACACTACTCCTCGTACTCGGATGATGAAGGGTCTTTTTGGTCGGCCATTCCCTTACTCGCAGTCTCGTGATGACACTGATCCTAGTTCTTCGGGATCTGGAGATTTTTGACCGAGGGTTTTATTATGTACATTGACACTACTTGTACCATGACTCACTCTTGTACATGTTATTCACACTCTCTGTATTTGACACTTTATTTATTCTATTAGTGTGTATGTTAGTGTGTGCTTGTGACTGTTTGTGTTTGATTGTGTATTTATTAATGACACAACAAAAAAAACCGTTAGTTTTTTCGTAAGTGGAGGGTACCGACTTTCTCCAAAAAGAAAAAAAATACAAAAAAAGGAATGGAAAAATTATAAAAAGAAATAAGAAAAAATGGGACAAGTTTTACAACTTCCCAAAAAAAAAAAAAAAACAATTGGACAAGTTTTACAACTTCCCAAAAAAAAAAAACAATGGGACAAGTTTTACAACTTCCCCAAAAATAAAAAGAAAATAAAAATAAAAGTAAAAATAAAATAAAGGGAGAATTTTATTAGGAATAAAACTCTCAGAAAAAAGAGCTTGAAGGATAAACGGTTAAGGAAAAAGAAAAATCCAGAAAAAGAGGTCAAGGATAAAAAATTAATGATGCGTAACCACCGTGACACGTGGCCTTACCGTGTTGCGGCACGCAAATAGTGCAGCGGTGTGTTTGCGCGTGGGACAGATAAATTTTTTGAGTTTCTGGACTATTTTCGCTATAAATTATGACCAGTTAATTCGTGATATGCATAATTACGAAACATAAAATAACTAAAATTTCATATTTCAATAATAATGTCTCAGAATTTTGATAATACATTGCGTGACTGGTCATATTCTTTGACCAATGCAGAGAAAAGAGAGCTAGAGTTGTTCCATGTCAGAGGTTTATTGGCGTTAAGGCACGTAGCAATTGAACATGAGTTTCTAAGAGCGGCCTTAGACTATTGAGTCCGAAAAACCATTGTTTCAAGTTCTATTATGATGAAATATGTCCTCTGCCGGAGGAATTTGGTGCTATCTTTGGCTTCCCTACTGGAGTTCTCGTTGCAATGCCTACTCTGCGTGAATATTATTACCAGGAGTCATCTAAATCTGACAGATCCAGATTTAAATAAAATTACGTGTGTGTGGGGAATATTTCATGCCATCCCACACTTGAGCCCCACTATGATCATACACTTAAGCATGGTGGCGTCCAAAGGGAAGGAAGCTAGAGCAAAAGAGTTACCAACAAGTTTTAGGAACTTGTAAACCGTTCACGAGGTGAAGGTTACACCCCTTAACGATCCATGAGATCGTCAACTCCAATAGGTCTGGAACCAAGACTGGAAGTTCGGGGATGAAGTTATAAATCCAAGCTAAAAGAGATTGAATCTGCCCTAAATAGGCCTCTACTTTATTCTTCTCGTATTCTTGTGCGCTTTCTGACTAACATACAATCAATAGGTTAACCCTATTAATCTATGTTGGTTGAATATTAATGCACAAATAAACTATTATTGGCGATCACTTGAATTATAATCAAATTAGCCTAAACAAGATTATTAATTATCTTATTAAGCGTGATTACAAGTACAAATTCCCTTTAAACATGCATAAAAGGCGTGATAAAGCAATAACAACAATAAAATATATCAAGCAACATAATAATAATAAAAATAAATATCATCATAATAATAATCATTATAACAATCATAATAATCATAATCATGTTAAAGCATAATATTAATAGCAAGATCCTAGGCATGATACTAACAAGATTAATAACAAACCCTAGCATGCACTAGTAGAAAAATTCCAAAATACAACGCTCATTGGCCACCGGTTTTTGAAAACCGGTGGCTTAATTAAGTGGCGGGATGAGGCAAAGAACAATGGCCACCGGTTCAACCAAACCCGTGGCAAAAATTGGAAAGGCCACCGGTTTTGAACCGGTGGCAATAACTAAGTATATTAAAAAAAAAAACCGGCCTTTATTTGTTCCTATATATACCCTAACCCTAAATGATCGGCGCCTCTTTCCTCAATTCCTCCTTCTGTCTTCTCCTCTCTCCTCTCTCCTCCTTCTCGTTCTGTCTTCTGTCTAGCTTATCCCCTTTATTTTCCTCCTTCTGTCTTCTCCTCTCTCCTCCTTCTCTCTCTCCCCTCTCCTTCATCTCTCTTCGACCTCTCTTCTCTGTCCTCTGTCCTCCCTATCTTTCCTCTTCTTTCCAATTTCTCTTCTTTCCTCTTCTTTCAAAATTAGATCCAAAAATGCATCTCAAAAATCTGAGGTTAGTGCATGTCCGCTTACAATCCAAAAATTTCATCTGTCTTCTTCCCACCACCACCACCGCCGCCATCAAGTTCGCTTACAAGTCAAATTTGAGGTTAGTGCATGTTTTTGGGTTTAATTATTCGGGGTTATGGTTTATCAGTTTAATTATTTATTTTATATGCCTTGATCTTTTTGGGTTTGATTGTTGTAATATTGTTTGAAATTGATGGGTGTAATTGATTTTGGAATTATTTGGGATAATTGATTTTTTCAATATTTTGCGCGTAATTGATTTTTCGAAATTTTTGGGTTTAATTGAGTTTCGAAAGTTTTGGGGTTAATTAATTTGCTGGGTTTAATTATTTGCTGGGTTTAATTGATTTTCTGGGTTTGCTGACTTTAATTGATTTGCTGGGTTAGATCCGTTTTCGAAAGTTTTGGAGTTCGTAGATTTGCTGGGTTTTATTAGGCGAAATTAATTTTGCTGGGATTTGCTGTGTTCGAAAGTGTTTTTTTTTGACGAGAAAAAAAAAAAAAACATTTTGCTGGGATTTGCTGGGTTCGAAAGTGTTAGTCCTGCATGAGTTTTCAGGGTTTTTTTCGCATTTTTTTTTTAAGTTTTATTAATTTCTGTGTTTTAATTGATGCAGGTGTTAATTAAGGAAACAAGGATTCAAGACTTGATTTTGGAATAATTTTTTTGATGTATTTTTTTATATATATTGTACAACAACAATTCCTGAGTTGAATTTCATAATAAATCATTGTAATTTTTAATTTTTTTTTGTATTGTACAATAAAAATTTACTTGTTGAATATAATGGGATTACATTTCATTGTTTTTGCGCTTCTGCTATACTGTGATGTTTGGTTTGCATTTTACTTGTGTTTTTATATAATTTTTATTATAATTGCAGCAAAATGCAAAAGACAAAAAAAAAAAAAAAATACATGTTATTGCCACCGGTTAACCGGTGGCATTTATCTTAAATATTAAAAAAAAAACCGGGAAGCATTTTTGCCACCGGTTAACCGGTGGCAATACTTGTTTTTGCCACCGGTTTTGAACCGGTGGCCTTTATTCTGGGATTTGCCACCCCCCAACTGACCACCGGTTCAAAACCGGTGGCATAGGGGGGTTTTTGAACCGGTGGCCAACTAGTTTTTTCGCCTAGTGATGTCACTAAACAATAAAATCAAAGCTTTAGCCCTAACATGATACTAACATGCTATTAGGAAAGAAAATAGGAAGCATCATAATAAAATATACATGATATTAGAAATATTAGTTAATCCTAAACATGATACTAGGAAGCAATAAAACATCCTAACATGATACTAGGAATCAACAAAACAATCTAAACATGATTTCTATATCTTAATATCAATGAAACAATTAAAGCACTTACTTGGATGCCTCGTATCTCTTTCTAATAACAAAATACACACGTTAGTAAATTCAAGGAAAATAATAAAACAATTAAATTAAATAATTGAAATAGGGATTTGGGACCAAACCCTCAAAAATATCAAACCTTTGACGTCTAGGGCGAAGGCCACTTCGAATTGGGCTAGGTGTGTCTAGATCTTGTGAATGCGGAATTTTGTTTGTGAAAAGTTGGTTTAGAAAGAGAGAGAGAGAGAGTATTAAGAAATTCTCGAGGTTTAAGGAGGCTATTTATAACGAAAATCAGGCGGAATATGATAAAAAAGAATCAGAGTTAAAGAAGAATAAAACACGACGCTGTCGCTACACAAGCCTCTGTCGCCGAGCGATAGGCGTGTCGCCGCGCGACAGGCCTTTCTCCAGGCGACAGCCTGTGGTGCTGCGCTGCAGGCTGTTTTTTCACACGTTTTCATATTTTTGATAAAATTAAGCGTACGAGTGACAAAACTGTAATTTCATTTAAAACACTTCCTTTATTCTAAATAAAACTCATAAAACTCAATCATCAATGCTAATCACATTAGGATTCAAAAGAACCTTCTAGAAGATTCTAAAAGACTATAATCAATCCTAATTGCATTAGGAATGATAAATCATAATAGGCCCTCCTCTAGATCATTGAGCCGCATATAAAGGTCAAATCGGGCCCAGTTTAGTAATTTGGCCATAACTTCCTCATTATTCATCGGAATTGGGCTTATAACATATCATTGGAAAGCACTTTTCGAGCCTAATCCAACTACACTATTATTGGACCCTTGCCATGGACCAAACTAAACTGGATTGGCTATTTTCATAAAATAGGTTTTCGAAAATAGAGAGAAAGAAGAGAAATAAAAGCTAACCGCAACACTAGAGTTTCTTCACTTTCACTTCATTCGATTATGATTCGACGTGAAAAGTATGCATCACCGGGTTTGGTTTTGGGGAGACATATATGGGTGTCTACAGAAGCCCCCACTTTGACTGAGTTTGGAGAAACTTATGTTTCAAAAACAAAAGTCAAAGTAGCGATAGGGACGGAGAATGATTCAGAACGTTCTGCGATCCTAAATCATTCTTGTAATGCCATTACCTACAAACTATCGTTAGTTAAAACAGATGAGAGAGTTAAGAAACGCGTATCTTGCACCGTCGAGCACAAGCTAGGGAACACCATCCTGCTGCTTTTGACGATCTTCCTCAAGCTAGGGGATACCGCCTGAAGACTGCTACGCTTGTAACTGCCTCCAATCTCCGCTGTGATAGTCTTCTGCAAGCTAGAGAATCCTATCGAAGACTGCTTCGCTTGAAACGATCTTCATTGCTTTGTGACCATCTTCCGCAAGCTAGGGAACATGATCGAAGATTGCTTCGCCTGAAACCATCCTCAGCTTTCTGGCAACCTTCCACATCCTAGGGAACGCCGTCTAACAATGCTGCTACATCTCGAGCTTTTTTCTTGAATCATGGTGACAACCTTCCCTAATCATAGAGAATGTCGTCGAAGACCGCCTCATCACGAACCATCTTTCCCAAATCTAGGTGATAATCTCCACAATCTTAGTGAACGCTGTCGAAGACCGCCCATCTTGTGCCATCTTCTCAAATCTGGGTGACAACCTCCACAATCTTAGCGAACGTCGACGAAGACCGCCCATCTCGTGCTATCTTCTCAAATCTGTGTGACAACCTCCATAATCTTAGCGAACCTCGTCGAAGATAAATTCGCTTGAAGCCATCCTTAGTTGTTGCGATAATATTCCGAAGAAAATTACCGAAGATCAACGCCTGTCGATCCTTAATGCTGCTTGAATTTTGCTGTTGATGCTTTGGGTGATGACAATCCTCTTTTCTTCAGGAACAGTTGTCAACACGACTCTTGTATGATGTATGACAATCCGATTCAGGGAAAGTTGTCAATGCCACGTAACAATCTATCCTTGGAAATGTTGCTACGACGAAGCGACAATCCATATCTCGGAAAATTTGCCAAAATCTAATTTTGGGAAAAGTTGCCAATGCTTCGTAACAATCTATCATAAGAACTTTGCTACGATCGACAATCCACATCTTAAAATATAACTCTTGAAAGAAATCCACCTTGGAAATTTGCCAACGCTATGCGACAATCCTTTTAGGAAAATATTGACACTATTGACAATCCGCATCTTGGAACATTTGCAAAAAAGAGGTTGACTGACAATCCACTTCGGGAAAATTTGCCACTTACTGAAATGAATGACAATCCATGTTGAGGAACCTTTGCCAAAATTTATGATGACTAGAGACCTACGATAATTCTTTGGGAAATTTTACCATAGGGAACTATGTGTATGACAATCCAATCTTGGAAAAATTGCCAAACAGAGCAGGAGCACGACAATCCATGCTTGGAAACTTTGCCAGAGATGACAATCCAATCTTGGAAAAATTGTCGTTTAAGAAGAATGCGCGACAATCCACTTTTGGAAATATTGTTAGTTGGGGATGACAATCTAATCTTGGAAAAAATTGACGTATAAGTGCTTGCTTTTGAACCGATGCCTTGGTGCTTGTAATGAGCCAATGCTTAGGCGCTTAAGCTAAGTGAGACGATCGTTGTCAGGTCAATTACTTACTGCGATTGTAATACTAATCATGTCAATTTGCTTATAAGGGCTAACTGGCGTACCAAGGAACTCGAAATTGCTGTATGAGGTCCGCATAATCTAATATGTGGTCATGTATCTCATTGCTGCTCCGGCGCACGCTGGAAACCGCTGTCGCCGCGTCCTCGCTCTGTTGTCAGGCGACATATTTTGTCACCATGCGACATCCCTGTCGTCTGACGCTGGAGTCAGGTTTTCATTCGCGGTTTTTCGAAAAAATCCGGGAATGTTCTTGCTCACTGAAATGTACCTGCATTTATATTTTGGACTATAGGACTTTGCTTATCTTTCTTTAGGTTTGACCTATGATCAGTGTTGCTTGACTCATTGACTTGACATGACTCAAGGTATAAACTTGACTTAATGATGATTCACTTCGTGTGACTCGTGTGTGCATAGTGTTGACTCATGAAGCTCGATATGTACATGACTCGAAATGCAGAAAAACAAAAATTTCCGTCATTTTTGTAGAGGGTACCGACTTTCTCCTGAAAAAGAAAGACGCAAAAAGGAAGAAGTTTTTGATGGTGCATGTTGAATGAGCTTAGTCAAACGTTGTTTGATACTATCTCTCAAGGTTCAAGGATTAACTCATCCTAGGCTATCTCAATTGTTGACTCAATGATGAAAGTATTTGGGTAACTTAGGCACGGAGGCTAAGCACTTCATACTTTGTGATGCAATGATGAGTGATTTTGTTATGACAAAGTATGCTTCAATGTTGTGTTAAGATTTCATGACAAAGGGTTCCTAAGGGAAGGACTATTTGGTCATGTATCTATAATGTGTGTGAAATTGATACTACAGTTAGGCTGCAAAGGCTAAGTGTTTGGAAAAAGTATTTTGAGAAGAGTCAAATGATGGTGACTCTTAGGCTAGGTAAGCTAATAATGTAGGGATCAAGCCCCCAAGTCTAGCTCTAAATGAATAGGGATGAGCATTGGAGATCCTTTGATATGATCATGGTGTGAGTGTGTGAATGTGAATATGAATGCATGTTTATTACGGTCGCACCCCAATGTGAGGTTGCCTACGTATCCGTTAGGAATCAGGCCGAACGTAGCTCTAGCCGAACCTTGCACAAGTGTGTGTATACCTCAAAGAGGTCTTTTAAGGGTTGTAACGTGGTTAGGCTAAAGGTTATAGGAGAAAGGAATAAAGGCTCAAGACCCTAGATAAGCCCCCAAGGTGTGCAACCTTGCTTTTGAATCTTTGTATTATTACGCTTGAGGTTTCTCATTTTTGAATTCTCTTTTATATTCTTGCTCTCTCTTTTTTTGCTTTTGCATTTTTATTTTGAACCTTTTTGATAAGTGTGGGCAATCCCGATCATGCGGTCTATCACTCACTTGGAATTCATGTTTCTCAGGCATGGTATTGAGCACTCGATAAGAAACGCAATCCGAGACGTGTTCTTATCAAAGATATTTTCATATCGAAGACATTGGAACACTTGCCCTTTCGCACACTTTTATTATTTTTTGCTATTTTAATTTTTTGAAATCACTCAAGCTTTTGTTCTATGAAAATTGCATAAATTGCACACCATCCCATCCCAAGGTTAGGTAGATGTGGGTTGAAAAAATAAAGGTCTATCGTTAGACAAGGCTCAAAGTGGTTTATCAAAAAAGGATTGCATATTTGAAGGGTGAGAGGTGATATGATGTGGCTACAAGGGGGTGCCTCAAATAATTGATATACCTTGTACTCAGTTCGATGAATTTTTTTTTTGTGATGCAATGATCATATGCAAGAAATAAAATGCTCATTTTATTAAAAGGGAGATAGAAAAAAAACTACAAAGTAAATCTACGGGGAAAAAAAGTGTCTATGCTAGACTTATTGGGGAAAGGAAAAAATGAAAAAGAAAAAGAGGTCATGAAATCTTGTCGTTGAAGCTCGCCTCTTGTCTTGTGTCGTTTGCTTTATCATCACTCGCTCTTCTTGCTAGCTGGAGGTATGGGAAGCTTGTTATTATCGATCAAATGTTGGATAGCCTCTTTTAGCTTCCAACATCTCTCAGTATTATGACCCCTACCTTGATGGTACTTGCAATGTGAATCTGGGTTCCAACTAGGCAATCTTTTTTCGGGCGCGGGATCTTGAATAGGTCCAATGGGAGTAATGAGTCCCTTGGCATGGAGTCGATTGAAAGCAGCATCATAGCTCATCCTAATAGGAGTGAAATCTTTCCTTAGTTGTTTTTTAGACCCTTGATTATACATGGCTAAGACTTCATTGAGATCAAAGGTACTAACATTGTTACTAGAGTGAGCGTTTTCGAAAGAAGAAGGATTGTCGTTCTTCTTTCCTTTCTAGCCACTGTTGTTGCTATTGTTAGTAGCTTTTTGCTTTGCAAGGTCGTATTCAATATTAATTCCAATGTCATAGAAGACCTTAAAGGTATTCAAGTTTTGATACTTGAGATGTTTAGAATATTTTTCCTGGAGGTTCTTTACGAACAATCTCACATATTCTTTTTCAGTCGGTACCTCAATCATCTTAGCAGAGGTTTCCCTCCATTTATTAAAGAAAAAAGTAAAACCTTCATTTTCTTTTTGTTTAAGTATCTCAAGTTCCCTATGATCAGTTTCAACTTGAATATTACACTTGTACCTATCAATAAAAGCATTTACAATGGCATCCCAAGTAGAGGTTTTCTCCTTGTCAAGGGAAAAGAACCATTGTTGACACACAGTTCGAGTGATAAAGAAAACCATGTATGAAAAATTTTCTTATCTATCCCCTTAATATTCATTATTGTTTCAAATGCTCTTAAGTAGAAATAAGGGTTATCTGTTGCCTTGAACTTAGGGATGTCACTGGCATTGAACTTTTGCGGAAGAAGCTCCTTGTCCACCGAGACCCCTTGCGAGCTAATGCCCTGGAATCTATAGTCATTGGATATTTTGCTCAAGCTCTCTTGCATGAGCTCCATTTGTTGTTGCTTCACAGGGTCATTGATTTGAAGGGTTAAGGCCTTCAACACCTCAGTCACGCTGGCCATTTGTTTCTTAAGCTCATTGACTTCTTCTTGACTCGCCATTATCTTCTTAGCTTTTCTTTTCCGACTGACTGGTTTATCAAAAAGTTAAACTTGAACGAAGAGGTTGTCCTTGATTAAACGCCCTTCCTTTCTTGAGCACGCGCTATGGGAAGGAGAGTTAAGGGTAAGTTTTCCATTTTTGACTCAAGCTCTATTCAACATGCAATAGATGGGAAGAGATCATGGAAGAAAGGGGAGAATGATAGGTATGAAAAAGTATGTAGAGAGTGAAAAAATGATGTATATGGGAATATATGGAAGAATTTAGGAATAAAGTGGACCCCCAACTCAAATGACGGAAAGGACGCGCATACGAGACTCTCTAGACATGGTCAAAATGTGACATATTAGGTGTGTGCTTTTAGTGGTGAATGTGAATGACATACTTTGACTCTTGTTTAAGACCATGGGACTAAGTGCCTAGACTCAATTAAGGACTAAACAAGGGTACTGTTATTAACAAAATAATCGAACTGATTAGCAAACTGTTTAATTAGACTCGTCGTGATGACTCGAGCAAAATCCTGAACTGTCGCCAAAGAAACAGGACTGTCGCCACCCACTGCAGTGCAGCGCCAGACAACAGGGGTGTCGCTTGGCATTGCATAGCAGCGTGTGGCGCTGCAGCCCACATTTTTGCGCCATTATTGGAGCATTAATCTGGGACTCCTTTTAGTATTTTTACTCTACGGGACAGGCCTAAAGTCGTGCTAAGTCAATTCTAATTACTTTATTCAACCTTGATTACCCAAATTAATTAATTAATTAATTAGGCAAAGTCCTTTTAGTCATTAATTAATTTATTTAAGGCTTAAACACAAGTCAAACAAACAGTTAGGAAAAACATATAGAGTATGCTCAACAAATAATGCACAAGTAGTCAAGTAGGCACGATATGATGCAATGAGTTTGCAACCTAACCATGACTCTAGTTCTCTAAAGTTCGGGATATGGGTTAGTCAAAGAGGGTCCATGGTTATGAGTCTGGATGCACCGTGCGGAAGCCTTACCTTTGGAAGGGTTGGCGCGAGTGGATGGGACCCCGCGAGTTATACTCGCTTCCATGGTTTGGTGAATTCAACATTCTCGGATGTACCCTTTGTTGATCAGAGCGTTCAATCAGGTAGATGGAGCATGAATTCCCAGAGGGTTATGTCCATATGTAGAACACATATGGGTTTCACAAAAGTGAGAAAAACTCAATCAGGAAGTAGAATCGAGCCAACAGTGCTAGAACTAGTCGAAATTAGAACTCATATTTCTGGCTCGGTATTGGAAAAACGCAGCCCTAGCCAACAGAGACTGTCGCCGCGATATAGCCCTGTCGCCTGGCGACAGAATTGTCGCTCGACGACAAAGCCATATCTTCGGCGATAGGCTCTGTTTTCTAGATGCCAGTTCCTACATGCCTCAGCAGCTTTCTGTGTTCGTAAAATTTTTTCAGTTTTTCACAGCATTATTTCGATTCTAGTTGTGAAAGATATTCCTCGAATTTCCTACGTGTAAAAAATCCTATGTTTTTGACTCATTACGGATGGTATTTCCAATGAGAACCTTTTTTATGCATACGAAAATAATGTTAATCAAAATTTTGCACATGAAATACTTAGAACTTTTCGAGTCTCATCCACTCATTCTAAGTCATTGCCAAAATAAATTTTAGGAATTAAAATAGAAATCCTCCCCAGTGGAGTCGCCAAAAACTGTGGGGAATATTTCAAGCCATCCCACACTTGAGCCCCACTGTGATCATACACTTAAGCATGGTGGCGTCCAAAGGGAAGGAAGCTAGAGCAAAAGAGTTACCAACAAGTTTTAGGAACTTGTAAACCGTTCACGAGGTGAAGGTTACACCCCTTAACGATCCATGAGATCGTCAACTCCAATAGGTCTGGATCCAAGACTGGAAGTTCGGGGATGAAGTTATAAATCCAACCTAAAAGAGATTGAACCTGCCCTAAATAGGCCTCTACTTTATTCTTCTCGTATTCATGTGCGCTTTCTGACTAACATACAATCAATAGGTTAATAATCTATGTTGGTTGAATATTAATGCACAAATAAACTATTATTGGCGATCACTTGAATTATAATCAAATTAGCCTAAACAAGATTATTAATTATCTTATTAAGCGTGATTACAAGTACAAATTCCCTTTAAACATGCATAAAAGGCGTGATAAAGCAATAACAACAATAAAATATATCAAGCAACATAATAATAATAAAAATAAATATCATCATAATAATAATCATTATAACAATCATAATAATCATAATTATCATAATCATGTTAAAGCATAATATTAATAGCAAGATCCTAGGCATGATACTAACAAGATTAATAACAAACCCTAGCATGTCACTAAACAATAAAAATCAAAGCTTTAGCCCTAACATGATACTAACATGCTATTAGGAAAGAAAATAGGAAGCATCATAATAAAATATACATGATATTAGAAATATTAGTTAATCCTAAACATGATACTAGGAAGCAATAAAACATCCTAACATGATACTAGGAATCAACAAAACAATCTAAACATGATTTCTATATCTTAATATCAATGAAACAATTAAAGCACTTACTTGGATGCCTCGTATCTCTTTCTAATAACAAAATACACACGTTAGTAACTTCAAGGAAAATAATAAAACAATTAAATTAAATAATTGAAATAGGGATTTGGGACCAAACCCTCAGAAATATCAAACCTTTGACGTCTAGGGCGAAGGCCACTTCGAATTGGGCTAGGTGTGTCTAGATCTTGTGAATGCGGAATTTTGTTTGTGAAAAGTTGGTTTAGAAAGAGAGAAAGAGAGAAAGACAGAGTATTAAGAAATTCTCGAGGTTTAAGGAGGCTATTTATAACAAAAATCAGGCGGAATATGATAAAAAAGAATCAGAGTTTCAAGAAGAATAAAACACGACGCTGTCGCTACACAAGCCTTTGTCGCCGAGCGATAGGCGTGTCGCCGGGCGACAGGCCTTTCTCCAGGCGACAGCCTGTGTTGCGGCGCTGCAGGCTGTTTTTTCACACGTTTTCATATTTTTGATAAAATTAAGCGTACGAGTGACAAAACTGTAATTTCATTTAAAACACTTCCTTTATTCTAAATAAAACTCATAAAACTCAATCATCAATGCTAATCACATTAGGATTCAAAAGAACCTTCTAGAAGATTCTAAAAGACTATAATCAATCCTAATTGCATTAGGAATGATAAATCATAATAGGCCCTCCTCTAGATCATTGAGCCGCATATAAAGGTCAAATCGGGCCCAGTTTAGTAATTTGGCCATAACTTCCTCATTATTCATCGGAATTGGGCTTATAACATATCATTGGAAAGCACTTTTCGAGCCTAATCCAACTACACTATTATTGGACCCTTGACATGGACCAAACTAAACTGGATTGGCTATTTTCATAAAATAGGTTTTCGAAAATAGAGAGAAAGAAGAGAAATAAAAGCTAACCGCAACACTAGAGTTTCTTCACTTTCACTTCATTCGATTATGATTCGACGTGAAAAGTATGCATCACCGGGTTTGGTTTTGGGGAGACATATATGGGTGTCTACAGAAGCCCCCACTTTGACTGAGTTTGGAGAAACTTATGTTTCAAAAACAAAAGTCAAAGTAGCGATAGGGACGGAGAATGATTCAGAACATTCTGCGATCCTAAATCATTCTTGTAATGCCATTACCTACAAACTATCGTTAGTTAAAACAGATGAGAGAGTTAAGAAACGCGTATCTTGCACCGTCGAGCACAAGCTAGGGAACACCATCCTGCTGCTTTTGACGATCTTCCTCAAGCTAGGGGATACCGCCTGAAGACTGCTACGCTTGTAACTGCCTCCAATCTCCGCTGTGATAGTCTTCTGCAAGCTAGAGAATCCTATCGAAGACTGCTTCGCTTGAAACGATCTTCATTGCTTTGTGACCATCTTCCGCAAGCTAGGGAACATGATCGAAGATTGCTTCGCCTGAAACCATCCTCAGCTTTCTGGCAACCTTCCACATCCTAGGGAACGCCGTCTAACAATGCTGCTACATCTCGAGCTTTTTTCTTGAATCATGGTGACAACCTTCCCTAATCATAGAGAATGTCGTCGAAGACCGCCTCATCACGAACCATCTTTCCCAAATCTAGGTGATAATCTCCACAATCTTAGTGAACGCTGTCGAAGACCGCCCATCTTGTGCCATCTTCTCAAATCTGGGTGACAACCTCCACAATCTTAGCGAACGTCGACGAAGACCGCCCATCTCGTGCTATCTTCTCAAATCTGTGTGACAACCTCCATAATCTTAGCGAACCTCGTCGAAGATAAATTCGCTTGAAGCCATCCTTAGTTGTTGCGATAATATTCCGAAGAAAATTACCGAAGATCAACGCCTGTCGATCCTTAATGCTGCTTGAATTTTGCTGTTGATGCTTTGGGTGATGACAATCCTCTTTTCTTCAGGAACAGTTGTCAACACGACTCTTGTATGATGTATGACAATCCGATTCAGGGAAAGTTGTCAATGCCACGTAACAATCTATCCTTGGAAATGTTGCTACGACGAAGCGACAATCCATATCTCGGAAAATTTGCCAAAATCTAATTTTGGGAAAAGTTGCCAATGCTTCGTAACAATCTATCATAAGAACTTTGCTACGATCGACAATCCACATCTTAAAATATAACTCTTGAAAGAAATCCACCTTGGAAATTTGCCAACGCTATGCGACAATCCTTTTAGGAAAATATTGACACTATTGACAATCCGCATCTTGGAACATTTGCAAAAAAGAGGTTGACTGACAATCCACTTCGGGAAAATTTGCCACTTACTGAAATGAATGACAATCCATGTTGAGGAACCTTTGCCAAAATTTATGATGACTAGAGACCTACGATAATTCTTTGGGAAATTTTACCATAGGGAACTATGTGTATGACAATCCAATCTTGGAAAAATTGCCAAACAGAGCAGGAGCACGACAATCCATGCTTGGAAACTTTGCCAGAGATGACAATCCAATCTTGGAAAAATTGTCGTTTAAGAAGAATGCGCGACAATCCACTTTTGGAAATATTGTTAGTTGGGGATGACAATCTAATCTTGGAAAAAATTGACGTATAAGTGCTTGCTTTTGAACCGATGCCTTGGTGCTTGTAATGAGCCAATGCTTAGGCGCTTAAGCTAAGTGAGACGATCGTTGTCAGGTCAATTACTTACTGCGATTGTAATACTAATCACGTCAATTTGCTTATAAGGGCTAACTGGCGTACCAAGGAACTCGAAATTGCTGTATGAGGTCCGCATAATCTAATATGTGGTCATGTATCTCATTGCTGCTCCGGCGCACGCTGGAAACCGCTGTCGCCGCGTCCTCGCTCTGTTGTCAGGCGACAGATTTTGTCACCATGCGACATCCCTGTCGTCTGACGCTGGAGTCAGGTTTTCATTCGCGGTTTTTCGAAAAAATCCGGGAATGTTCTTGCTCACTGAAATGTACCTGCATTTATATTTTGGACTATAGGACTTTGCTTATCTTTCTTTAGGTTTGACCTATGACTCAGTGTTGCTTGACTCATTGACTTGACATGACTCAAGGTATAAACTTGACTTAATGATGATTCACTTCGTGTGACTCGTGTGTGCATAGTGTTGACTCATGAAGCTCGATATGTACATGACTCGAAATGCAGAAAAACAAAAATTTCCGTCATTTTTGTAGAGGGTACCGACTTTCTCCTGAAAAAGAAAGACGCAAAAAGGAAGAAGTTTTTGATGGTGCATGTTGAATGAGCTTAGTCAAACGTTGTTTGATACTATCTCTCAAGGTTCAAGGATTAACTCATCCTAGGCTATCTCAATTGTTGACTCAATGATGAAAGTATTTGGGTAACTTAGGCACGGAGGCTAAGCACTTCATACTTTGTGATGCAATGATGAGTGATTTTGTTATGACAAAGTATGCTTCAATGTTGTGTTAAGATTTCATGACAAAGGGTTCCTAAGGGAAGGACTATTTGGTCATGTATCTATAATGTGTGTGAAATTTATACTACAGTTAGGCTGCAAAGGCTAAGTGTTTGGAAAAAGTATTTTAAGAAGAGTCAAATGATGGTGACTCTTAGGCTAGGTAAGCTAATAATGTAGGGATCAAGCCCCCAAGTCTAGCTCTAAATGAATAGGGATGAGCATTGGAGATCCTTTGATATGATCATGGTGTGAGTGTGTGAATGTGAATATGAATGCATGTTTATTACGGTCGCACCCCAATGTGAGGTTGCCTACGTATCCGTTAGGAATCAGGCCGAACGTAGCTCTAGCCGAACCTTGCACAAGTGTGTGTATACCTCAAAGAGGTCTTTTAAGTGTTGTAACGTGGTTAGGCTAAAGGTTATAGGAGAAAGGAATAAAGGCTCAAGACCCTAGATAAGCCCCCAAGGTGTGCAACCTTGCTTTTGAATCTTTGTATTATTACGCTTGAGGTTTCTCATTTTTGAATTCTCTTTTATATTCTTGCTCTCTCTTTTTTTGCTTTTGCATTTTTATTTTGAACCTTTTTGATAAGTGTGGGCAATCCCGATCATGCGGTCTATCACTCACTTGGAATTCATGTTTCTCAGGCATGGTATTGAGCACTCGATAAGAAACGCAATCCGAGACGTGTTCTTATCAAAGATATTTTCATATCGAAGACATTGGAACACTTGCCCTTTCGCACACTTTTATTATTTTTTGCTATTTTAATTTTTTGAAATCACTCAAGCTTTTGTTCTATGAAAATTGCATAAATTGCACACCATCCCATCCCAAGGTTAGGTAGATGTGGGTTGAAAAAATAAAGGTCTATCGTTAGACAAGGCTCAAAGTGGTTTATCAAAAAAGGATTGCATATTTGAAGGGTGAGAGGTGATATGATGTGGCTACAAGGGGGTGCCTCAAATAATTGATATACCTTGTACTCAGTTCGATGAATTTTTTTTTTGTGATGCAATGATCATATGCAAGAAATAAAATGCTCATTTTATTAAAAGGGAGATAGAAAAAAAACTACAAAGTAAATCTACGGGGAAAAAAAGTGTCTATGCTAGACTTATTGGGGAAAGGAAAAAATGAAAAAGAAAAAGAGGTCATGAAATCTTGTCGTTGAAGCTCGCCTCTTGTCTTGTGTCGTTTGCTTTATCATCACTCGCTCTTCTTGCTAGCTGGAGGTATGGGAAGCTTGTTATTATCGATCAAATGTTGGATAGCCTCTTTTAGCTTCCAACATCTCTCAGTATTATGACCCCTACCTTGATGGTACTTGCAATGTGAATCTGGGTTCCAACTAGGCAATCTTTTTTCGGGCGCGAGATCTTGAATAGGTCCAATGGGAGTAATGAGTCCCTTGGCATGGAGTCGATTGAAAGCAGCATCATAGCTCATCCTAATAGGAGTGAAATCTTTCCTTAGTTGTTTTTTAGACCCTTGATTATACATGGCTAAGACTTCATTGAGATCAAAGGTACTAACATTGTTACTAGAGTGAGCGTTTTCGAAAGAAGAAGGATTGTCGTTCTTCTTTCCTTTCTAGCCACTGTTGTTGCTATTGTTAGTAGCTTTTTGCTTTGCAAGGTCGTATTCAATATTAATTCCAATGTCATAGAAGACCTTAAAGGTATTCAAGTTTTGATACTTGAGATGTTTAGAATATTTTTCCTGGAGGTTCTTTACGAACAATCTCACATATTCTTTTTCAGTCGGTACCTCAATCATCTTAGCAGAGGTTTCCCTCCATTTATTAAAGAAAAAAGTAAAACCTTCATTTTCTTTTTGTTTAAGTATCTCAAGTTCCCTATGATCAGTTTCAACTTGAATATTACACTTGTACCTATCAATAAAAGCATTTACAATGGCATCCCAAGTAGAGGTTTTCTCCTTGTTAAGGGAAAAGAACCATTGTTGACACACAGTTCGAGTGATAAAGAAAACCATGTATGAAAAATTTTCTTATCTATCCCCTTAATATTCATTATTGTTTCAAATGCTCTTAAGTAGAAATAAGGGTTATCTGTTGCCTTGAACTTAGGGATGTCACTGGCATTGAACTTTTGCGGAAGAAGCTCCTTGTCCACCGAGACCCCTTGCGAGCTAATGCCCTGGAATCTATAGTCATTGGATATTTTGCTCAAGCTCTCTTGCATGAGCTCCATTTGTTGTTGCTTCACAGGGTCATTGATTTGAAGGGTTAAGGCCTTCAACACCTCAGTCACGCTGGCCATTTGTTTCTTAAGCTCATTGACTTCTTCTTGACTCGCCATTATCTTCTTAGCTTTTCTTTTCCGACTGACTGGTTTATCAAAAAGTTAAACTTGAACGAAGAGGTTGTCCTTGATTAAACGCCCTTCCTTTCTTGAGCACGCGCTATGGGAAGGAGAGTTAAGGGTAAGTTTTCCATTTTTGACTCAAGCTCTATTCAACATGCAATAGATGGGAAGAGATCATGGAAGAAAGGGGAGAATGATAGGTATGAAAAAGTATGTAGAGAGTGAAAAAATGATGTATATGGGAATATATGGAAGAATTTAGGAATAAAGTGGACCCCCAACTCAAATGACGGAAAGGACGCGCATACGAGACTCTCTAGACATGGTCAAAATGTGACATATTAGGTGTGTGCTTTTAGTGGTGAATGTGAATGACATACTTTGACTCTTGTTTAAGACCATGGGACTAAGTGCCTAGACTCAATTAAGGACTAAACAAGGGTACTGTTATTAACAAAATAATCGAACTGATTAGCAAACTGTTTAATTAGACTCGTCGTGATGACTCGAGCAAAATCCTGAACTGTCGCCAAAGAAACAGGACTGTCGCCACCCACTGCAGTGCAGCGCCAGACAACAGGGGTGTCGCTTGGCATTGCATAGCAGCGTGTGGCGCTGCAGCCCACATTTTTGCGCCATTATTGGAGCATTAATCTGGGACTCCTTTTAGTATTTTTACTCTACGGGACAGGCCTAAAGTCGTGCTAAGTCAATTCTAATTACTTTATTCAACCTTGATTACCCAAATTAATTAATTAATTAATTAGGCAAAGTCCTTTTAGTCATTAATTAATTTATTTAAGGCTTAAACACAAGTCAAACAAACAGTTAGGAAAAACATATAGAGTATGCTCAACAAATAATGCACAAGTAGTCAAGTAGGCACGATATGATGCAATGAGTTTGCAACCTAACCATGACTCTAGTTCTCTAAAGTTTGGGATATGGGTTAGTCAAAGAGGGTCCATGGTTATGAGTCTGGATGCACCGTGCGGAAGCCTTACCTTTGGAAGGGTTGGCGCGAGTGGATGGGACCCCGCGAGTTATACTCGCTTCCATGGTTTGGTGAATTCAACATTCTCGGATGTACCCTTTGTTGATCAGAGCGTTCAATCAGGTAGATGGAGCATGAATTCCAAGAGGGTTATGTCCATATGTAGAACACATATGGGTTTCACAAAAGTGAGAAAAACTCAATCAGGAAGTAGAATCGAGCCAACAGTGCTAGAACTAGTCGAAATTAGAACTCATATTTCTGGCTCGGTATTGGAAAAACGCAGCCCTAGCCAACAGAGACTGTCGCCGCGATATAGCCCTGTCGCCTGGCGACAGAATTGTCGCTCGACGACAAAGCCATATCTTCGGCGATAGGCTCTGTTTTCTAGATGCCAGTTCCTACATGCCTCAGCAGCTTTCTGTGTTCGTAAAAATTTTTCAGTTTTTCACAGCATTATTTCGATTCTAGTTGTGAAAGATATTCCTCGAATTTCCTACGTGTAAAAAATCCTATGTTTTTGACTCATTACGGATGGTATTTCCAATGAGAACCTTTTTTATGCATACGAAAATAATGTTAATCAAAATTTTGCACATGAAATACTTAGAACTTTTCGAGTCTCATCCACTCATTCTAAATCATTGCCAAAATAAATTTTAGGAATTAAAATAGAAATCCTCCCCAGTGGAGTCGCCAAAAACTGTGGGGAATATTTCAAGCCATCCCACACTTAAGCCCCACTGTGATCATACACTTAAGCATGGTGGCGTCCAAAGGGAAGGAAGCTAGAGCAAAAGAGTTACCAACAAGTTTTAGGAACTTGTAAACCGTTCACGAGGTGAAGGTTACACCCCTTAACGATCCATGAGATCGTCAACTCCAATAGGTCTGGATCCAAGACTGGAAGTTCGGGGATGAAGTTATAAATCCAACCTAAAAGAGATTGAACCTGCCCTAAATAGGCCTCTACTTTATTCTTCTCGTATTCATGTGCGCTTTCTGACTAACATACAATCAATAGGTTAATAATCTATGTTGGTTGAATATTAATGCACAAATAAACTATTATTGGCGATCACTTGAATTATAATCAAATTAGCCTAAACAAGACTATTAATTATCTTATTAAGCGTGATTACAAGTACAAATTCCCTTTAAACATACATAAAAGGCGTGATAAAGCAATAACAACAATAAAATATATCAAGCAACATAATAATAATAAAAATAAATATCATCATAATAATAATCATTATAACAATCATAATAATCATAATTATCATAATCATGTTAAAGCATAATATTAATAGCAAGATCCTAGGCATGATACTAACAAGATTAATAACAAACCCTAGCATGTCACTAAACAATAAAAATCAAAGCTTTAGCCCTAACATGATACTAACATGCTATTAGGAAAGAAAATAGGAAGCATCATAATAAAATATACATGATATTAGAAATATTAGTTAATCCTAAACATGGTACTAGGAAGAAATAAAACATCATAACATGATACTAGGAATCAACAAAACAATCTAAACATGATTTCTATGTCTTAATATCAACGAAACAATTAAAGCACTTACTTGGATGCCTCGTATCTCTTTCTAATAACAAAATACACACGTTAGTAACTTCAAGGAAAATAATAAAACAATTAAATTAAATAATTGAAATAGGGATTTGGGACCAAACCCTCAGAAATATCAAACCTTTGACGTCTAGGGCGAAGGCCACTTCGAATTGGGCTAGGTGTGTCTAGATCTTGTGAATGCGGAATTTTGTTTGTGAAAAGTTGGTTTAGAAAGAGAGAAAGAGAGAGTATTAAGAAATTCTCGAGGTTTAAGGAGGCTATTTATAACGAAAATCAGGCGGAATATGATAAAAAAGAATCAGAGTTTCAAGAAGAATAAAACACGACGCTGTCGCTACACAAGCCTTTGTCGCCGAGCGACAGGACTGTCGCAAGGCGACAGCCTGTGGTGCTGCGCTGCAGGCCGTTTTTTCACATGTTTTCATATTTTTGATAAAATTAAGCGTACGAGTGGTAAAACTGTAATTTCATTTAAAACACTTCCTTTATTCTAAATAAAACTTATAAAACTCAATCATCAATGCTAATCACATTAGGATTCAAAAGAACCTTTTAGAAGATTCTAAAAGACTATAATCAATCCTAATTGCATTAGGAATGATAAATCATAATAGGCCCTCCTCTAGATCTTTGGGCCGCATATAAAGGTCAAATCGGGCCCAGTTTAGTAATTTGGCCATAACTTCCTCATTATTCATCGGAATTGGGCTTATAACATATCATTGGAAAGCTCTTTTCGAGCCTAATCCAACTACACTATTATTGGACCCTTGCCATGGACCAAACTAAACTGGATTGACTATTTTCATAAAATAGGTTTTCGAAAACAGAGAGAAAGAAGAAAAATAAAAGCTAACCGCAACACTAGAGTTTCTTCACTTTCACTTCATTCGATTATGATTCGACGTGAAAAGTATTCATCACCGGGTTTGGTTTTGAGGAGACACATTTGGGTGTCTACAGTGTGGTAACGAGGTAGATCTAGAAAAGCTTGCAAATTTATATTTCAGTCGTCCTGTCTCTGAGTCATACCATGTATACCGTGGGAGAGCTTATATTTTTTGCATGTTTAGCAAGCTTTTATTTGCAAACGTTAGAGTAGGACATGTTAGCTTAGCATCTGTGCTTGAACATGTTGAATCTGGAAGATCCCCCATGCCTACATGCCTTGGAGAAACTCTACGTGGTCTCGACGAAGCAAAATCTGATCGGAAAGCCGTCAGGAAGGGCTCTCTAGTACTGTTGTAGGTAAAAAATAGTTTCTGTTTGATAATCGTGACATGTGGCTGGCACCGTGCCACGGTACTGTTTGCCGCGACACGGTGCTGTGTGCTGTGTCACGACGCTCCATCAATTTTTTTTTTTTTTTTTTATTTATTGTTTTACTGATTATCTGCATTTTTTTTCTTTTATTTTTTTATTTTTATTTTTATTTTTTTTGTAGATTTGATTGATGGAGCGTTTAGAACTTTTTGAAGCCCCCGACGATATTGAAAAATATGGTCCCAATAATCTAGTTCGTAGGAAGTAAAACTACTCTGTAAACATGTCTTATGATGATTGGAAGTTGTTCTTTGCGAAGAGAGAATTTTCCATTCGATGGGTGGTGCCTTGGTGGAGGCTTACTAGGATGGTCGGGACGAATGATACCTCGTATTGTCGTATTCCTAGTCTCTAGAAAATGACTTTTTATTGCCCTTCCCGATTGATGCGACAATATGGACTTGAACAAGTAGTTCCACCCTATAATGATAGCCCTCGTGAAGTATCATTGCATGAAAGCAATGTTCATAAGTATGAGACGTATTGGATTGGAAGACCCTTGTGGACTGTTTCTGCGAGTAATCAACCTCCTCCACCCTTGTCTAGTGCATACAAATCATGGTTGAATCCTCGAAGTAGGAGAGAGCGAGTTAGATCACGTAGGTTTGACGGTGATGTGAAGGAACGACTTGGAAGTAAGAAGGCACCTCCTTAAGATCGTCTTGGTCCGAGGACGCAAGGAATTGAGTTTAAGACTCCTATCATGCCTAAGAAGAAGAGTTGGATAAAAGGAAAGGGCAAGGACAAGATGGTGTATAGAGAGAAACAACCTAAGAAACCTGAGAGAGGTGAAAGGGGTGAAAGCTCTACTAGGGGTGTGACGGTTCGAGCTACGAAGGACACACTAATGGTGAAGGCCGACCTAGTTGAAAAGAAGAAAGAAATTCCTAAGGCTAAGAAGGACTAGACCAATATTGCTTTGCTTTTATGATTTAAGTTTTAATTTTAATAAAGCATATAATGCCAATAGTTGTAGTGACATTTACTTCATTAATAATAGCATATTTATTTTTACCTTAATTAAAACCTATAATGACTTTTTATAATTTTATTTAATTTATCCGAGTCAAGATGTCGGACGCAATGGAAGAACGAAATAATCATAAAACAATTAACAAAAGTGCAAAATCCCGGGAAAGCTGTCTGCCGCGTCACGACGATTTTTGCCGCGACATGGTACATTTTGCTGTGACAGCACTAGGTGAAAAAAGAAGATAAACACCGCCCTAAGGCCACCGGTTATTAAAAACCGGTGGGGAAAATAGGAGGAAAAATACGCGGGATTTTGAGGGGAGGTTTTTGCCACCGGTTCGGTTTGAACCGGTGGCAAAAATCATTATTGCCACCGGTTTATCAAACCCGTGCCATTTCATTTAAAAAAAAAAGATCCCCTATATAAACCCTAACCCTACTTCATGAATACATATGGCCGCCTCCTTCGTTCTCTCTCCTCTCATCACTCTCATTCTCATCACTCTCATTCTCTCTCCTCTCTCTCCTCTCTCTCCTCTCATTCTCATCAGTCATCACTCTCATTGAGAGTTCTCATCACTCTCGTTCTCTCTCCTCTCTCCTCTCCCTCTCTCATCTTCTCCTTCGTCTCACCACCACCACCACCACCGTCTTCTTCTCTAACCTCTCCTCTCTCTCGTCTTTGCTTCTCTCTCCTCTCTCTCGTCTCTCCTTCTCTCTCCTCTCCCTCTACCGCTCCTAATCACCCACACGAAAATCACCACCGCTACTAACCACCCCCGCCACCAAGATCGACAACCCCCTTCGACAACACCACCGTCGCCCTCCAAGTCCAAGGTAAGTGCTTGTTATTGGGTTCAATAATTTGAGGTTAGGGGTTCTGATTTAATTAATTTTCGAATTTTTTGGGGTTTTTTCGAATTGATTTTGGGGTTTTTCGAAATGGGCTAATTGATTTTGGGTTTTTGTTGAATTGATTTTGAGTTTTTTCGAATCGATTTTGGGGTTAATTGACCTTCGAATTGATTTTTCTGGGTACATGGCTACATGCATGTGTTTTTTGGGTTTATTTAATTTTTTTTTTTTTGAGTTTTTTGAGTTTAATTAATTGAGTTTTGGGTTTAATTGGATTTTATGGGTTTAATTTTTTGGGTTTATTTAATTTTTTTTTTTATTTTCGATTTTTCGTGGTTAATTTTCAATTTAAATTATCGTTTTTTTTTTGTTATTTAATCGAGTTCTATGTTAATTAATCGAGTTATGTATTAATTTTCGATTTTTCTTGGTTAATTATGGCTAGCATTTTGATTTTTCTTGGTTACTTTTCGATTAAATTAATTGTTTTTTGGGGTTCATGAATGCGTTTTTTTTTTCCAGTTTTTTGGGGGGATTTCTGGGCTCATACGTTTTATTAATTTTTTTTTTGTTTTAATTGATGCAGGTATATTTCAAGAAGCAAGATAAATTGAAGAATAAGATGTTGTATAGGGGTTTTTCATTTTGATGTTGTAATTCTTTTTTTTTTTTTATTTATATTGTTATTTTTTTTATTATACCGTTATAATTGATTGTTTGATTATCAATTTGTATTCTAATTTTTTTTTTATTAAATGTTATTTATCTATTATAATGAATGAAATAGTTTGATTTATATTTCGATGTTGAATTTTTTTAGTTCATTGCTTTTAATTATTTTTATAGTCAAGAACAACAAAAAAAAAAAAAAAAAAAAAAAAAAAAAAAAAAAAAAATTATATACATGTTATTGCCACCGGTTAACCGGTGGCATTTATGCTAAATTTAAAAAAAAAAAAATTGGGTAGCATTTGGGCCACCGGTTAACCGGTGGCAATTATCAGTTTTGCCATCGGTTTTGAACCGGTGGCCTTTTGTTCTAAGATTTGCCACCCCCCAACTGACCACCGGTTCAAAACCGGTGGCATAGGGGGGTTTTGAACCGGTGGCCAACTAGTTTTTTCGCCTAGTGCAGGGTGCTTCTGTATTACATTTTTGTGCCAAAATCCTGCCGTGTCGCGGTGTATTTTTCCGTGGCGCTGTGGTGTTTGCCGCGACGCGGTGCATCGTGCCATATGCGAAATCTAGAACTTCTGCCATAACTCTGCCGTGTTGCGGTAATTTGCGTCGTGGTACGGCGTCTGATTTTCTTGGCTTTTTCGCATGTTGTTGCTTTGTGTAAGGTATTTGGCTGACGAAGGAGGGATTTTTATTTTTAAAGTGGCCGGGCCCCCTTGAGGGGTTGCCTACGTATCCTTAAAAAGGAATCAGGCCAAACGTAGCTCTATCGGGTCTTGAACCCATTCAAATAGGCATAAAATTTCTTGAGTTGATCCAAGTTGGTTAAATTATGGAAGCCGTTGCCATCCATGTCTACTAATTATGCCCTCCGCCCAACAAAATGGATTTGACAATGTATGGACTTGACCAATTTGGTTTAAATTTTCCTCTTGGATCTAACACATTTTTGCGCAGTGCCTTAAGCACTAAATCCCCTTCTTTGATATTCCTTGGCTTGAATTTTTTTATTGAAGTGTCGTGCCATACGCTGTTGGTAGATTTGGACATGATGCAAAGCTGCCAAGCGTTTTTGGTCAAGTAAGACTAGTTCATCATATCTCGCTTTAATCCAGTCGACTTCATCTAGTTGCTTTCTAACGCAATCCGTAGAGAAGGGATTTCTAACTCGATTGGTTGTACGACTTCGACTCCATAGACTAAAGAAAAAAAGGGTAGCCCCCGTTGATGTACGAACGGAAGTTCGATAACCCCAAAGAGCGAAATGTAGCTTGTTTGGCCAATCTTTGTAATTTTCAGTCATTTTTTCAATGATAGTTTTCAAATTCTTATTGGCCGATTCAACCGCACCATTCGTTTGTGTTTGTAGGGTGATGATCTGTGAAGCTTGATATGATATTTCTGTAATAGTTCGGCGCACTCGGCTTGGAAATGCGTCCCATTATCACTTATCATTTCGTGCGGTACACCGTAACGACATATGATGTTCTTCTCGATCAATTGAGCTACATGTTTTGCCGTAAGTTTAGTATATGAAGCTACTTCGACCCATTTGGTGAAGTAGTCGATCGCTACAAGAATAAACTCGTGTCCCCCTTGTCCTGGTGGCGTTGTTTTCCCAATGATGTCGATTCCCCAAGTAGAGAAAGGCCATGGAGAAGTGTATGTGTAGAGAAGTGAAGGTCGAACGTGTTGTAAATTTGCGTAGACCTGATACTTTATACATTTCTTGACATATTCATGACAGTCTCTCTCCATGGTAGTCCAATAATAACCTTGTCGTTGAATCTTTTGGAATACATTTTAGCGTTCATATGCGTTCCACATATTCCGGCATGAAGATTTTCCATGGTTTTGCGCGCTTCTTTCTTAGCTATGCATAAGAGATTTCTCCCTTGTGCGGTCCTCTTGTGGAGTTCTCCCCTGAGGAGCACATACTGTAAGGCTAGGAGCCTCAAAGCACGGCGTGCCCTTTTATCAGTGTTAGGAGGGTATTCTCCCTTTGTCACGTAGTTAAGGATATCTGTATATCATGGCTCTTCATCTTCTTCTTGTGATTCTTGTTCATCATCAAGTGCATGAACATACGCTGGCTCATATCTTCTTTCTATAGTCAATGGCATTCTGACTGTGTCTCTTGGGATTTGCACCATTGATTCCAATTTAGGTAGTGCATCGGCAAACTAATACTCCTTTCTAGGCAAATATGTGTATTCCACTTCATCTAGTTGCTCCGTGAGAGTTTCTGGATGAGCTTGATACATAGCGAGACTTTCACTTCTCACTTTCCATCTCTTAGAGATCTGGTTGATGATTAATGACGAGTCGCCATAGATTTTGAGCTTCTTAATTTCCAAGGCCACAGCTGTTTCTAATCCCAAGATGCACGCTTCATATTCTGCAGCGTTGTTGGTGACATCAAAGTCGAGCTTCATGGATATTGAGATGTGTTCTTCGTTGGGTGATACAAGCAAGACTCCTACACCACAACCCTTTTGGTTCGAAGCTCCATCGAAATAGAGTGTCCAACTATCATCTTCGATCATAAGTAGATCTTTGTTAGGGAAATCATACTCTTCTTCTTCTTTCTTAATTTCTTCCAGTGGGAAATCTGCTAAGAAGTCAGAGACTACAAAACCTTTGATGGCCTTTTGTGGTACGAATTTTAAGTCAAACTGGGCAAGATTAACTATCCACCATGATAATCTACCATTGATTATTGCTTTCTCGAATAGGTACTTAAGAGGATCCATCTTTGATACGACATGCACTGTATGAGTGAGCATGTAATGTCTTAATTTCTGTGCGGTCCACACGAGTGCGAGACACATCTTTTCGAGTGGCGTGTACCTGGTCTCATAACCTTGAAGCTTCTTACTCAAATAGTAGATTGCATTCTCTTTGCATTCGATCTCTTATGCTGGCATTATTCCCATCGTTTCTCTTGTGACCGTAAGGTAGAGTCGAAGAGGAAAGTCAGGTATTGCTGGCGCTAGCACGGGTGGATTTGCCAGGTATTCTTTGATCTTGTCGAAAGCTTTTTGGCAATCATCATCCCATGTAACCGGAACATTTTTCTTTAGTTTCTTGAATATAGGTTCACATATCGCAGTGAGTTTGGATATGAACCTGCTTATATGTTGCAACCTTCCGATAAAACCTCGAATCTGTTTCTCAGTCTTGGGTGGTGGCATGGCCATGACTGCCTTGAATTTTGTGGGATCTATTTCAATCCCTCTAGAACTGATCACATAACCAAGGAGTTTGCCTGATGTAACTTCAAATGTGCAGTTTGCTGGATTCAATCTCATGTTTTATTTGCGGAGTCATTCAAAGAATTTGCGTAGTGCAGTGATGTGGCCTGGTCGATCTTTTGACTTGACGATCATATCATCAACATAGACCTCCACCTCTTTATGCATCATATCATGTAACAATGTTGTGGCTGCTCTTTGATAGGTGGCACCCGTGTTTTTCAACCCGAATGACATTAACATATAACAATATGTACCCCATTGTGTAATGAATGTGGTTTTCTCCTTGTCTTCCTCGGCCATCAGTACTTGATTATATCCAGCGTAGCCGTCCATGAAGGAGAGGAGTGCATGGTTTGCTGTATTGTCGACCAGAATGTTAATGTGAGGTAGAGGGAACCCATCCTTTGGGCTTGCCTTGTTGAGATCCCTGTAATCAACGCACATTCTGACCCTTCCATTTTTTTTGGGACTGGAACCACATTAGCTATCCACTTTGGATACTTGGATACTTTGATGAATCCTGCAACCAATTGTTTTCTGATTTCTTCCTTGATTTTGAGAGCTACATCCGATTTCATATGGCGTAGCTTTTGTTTGACAGGCTTCATACCTGGAATGAGTGGTATCGTATGCTGAGCTATATCCTTGTCAATACCTTGCATATCTTGGTATGACCAAGCAAATACATCAACAAATTCACTAAGTAAGTTAATTAGCTCCTTGTGTTCGTCTTGACTTAGTGTTAATCCAATTTTAACTTCTTTGATAGTCGTATCATTGGAAATATTACCTATTTCTATATCTTCAATGATTGCAGTTTTATTTTCATGTTCTTCCATTGCTTTTATCATTTCTTTGTCATTTTTATCATTAGCAAAGCAATATTGATCAGGGTTGGGGGAATGACTCGCATTGTAAGCAAAGGTACTCATCTTATTGAATTCATTAAACATTACATCAGAGAGGGCGAGGTCAGCTGCGACCTTACCGGAATTATTTGGGATATAGGGAGGAGACTCGACAAGAGGCCTAACACTAGGAGGAACTATAGAAAATGACTCAATAGTAGAAAGGGGGTCGGCCTTAGATCCTACAGGCTCATCAACAGACTCAAACTCGGACTCGGACCCAGACGATTCAGATTCATCAAACAAAGGGCCTTCGCCAGTGGTCACTTCCAGCTTTTCTCCACTCGGCGTAGTGATCTTCACCGTCTTGCGCCACTCCTTTAGAACACCATCAGCTAGGACAATTAACTCAGAGGGGTCGAAATCTTTGCTTGACATGACAGCTTGAATGAGCTCAGAATTATCATTGTTGATGTACTTAGGCTCATTCTTTTCCAGCCCGAAAAGAAGATTAATATTCATATCATTAGAGCCTGGACTAGTTGGTTTCTCCTATTAAGAACACATCGCCTTTGTCGATAAAATCACAATCCATGAACACCACGAACCCTGGCTTATGTTTCCCATTGTGGATGAAAGGCTCGGGAAATTCATAGCATGGGAAGTCTTCCCCTTCTTTAATGTACTAGCCATTGAGAGTGAAGGGATAAGGATCCATGGTCATTTCTGTTTTCATGGTTCGAGCATTGTTGCGAGCTTTCATCTTCAAGAGAGCTTGTTTCATATCTTCTTTTGTTGGCTTGAATCCCAAGCCAAAGGTGTCTTTCTTGGGTGCACCTAGGTGGCCCCAATGTTCATCCATCTTTTTCTTGATGCCAAGGGTCATTCCAGGGAAATGCCCTTGCTTCTTCATGATTGCATTAATGTTGACATTTGAATAAGGATCAAAATCGAGGTGATACTTCTCCTCTTCTTCAATCATGAGAACATCTTCTAGAGAGAACCCCTAGAGATCCTCATCTTCCTCATCATGCTCGACATGAACAATGGGAGTGTTAATAACTTGAATACGCATAGGAGAGGCATCAATGGTGATTGGAACCCCTCCAACTATGGCTTTGACTTTCTGGTGCAGCGATGATGGGATTTCCTTTAGCTTATGAAGCTAAGGGCGACCTAACTACAGATTGAAAGAAGCCTTAATGTCCACCACCTGAAACTTGGTGCGATGTTCAATGGCTCCAATAGTGGTATTTAGCGTGATAGTACCCACAGCTTGACGGCGGGTATTATCATAAGCACGAATCCCTTGAGTAGAGGGAATCAATTCTTCATCTTTTGTGCCAGCTTTTCCCAGTGCTTAGCGGCATACATTGATTGTTGAGCCATTATCAACTAGGCTCATGGGAACATTCATCTGCCTACACACCACATAAAGGTGTAAGGCCTTGTTATGTTGATCCCCTTCTGGAGGTAAATCCTTATCAGAAAAGGAAATCAGATTGTTGGTACTTGGCAATTCAGTAGTGAAAAAGCTGACTAGCCCTTGAGGAGTCATGTCACTATCAACCCCTATCTTCTCAAGAGCATTCATTACAGCCTTTCGATGCTCGTGGGAGGTAGCTAAAAGCTTCCAAACATTCATTTCCACCTTAGTCTTTTGCAGCTGCTTAATCACATTATTGCTTACAAGGTCGATGGGATCAACTATTGGTTGTGCTTGTGGTGGAGGTGGAGGTGGATTAGGTTGTTGTAACCTTCTATTCATGGTGAGAACCTTAAACTCAAGGTCCCCCCAAACATCTTTGTTATCTTCATGACTGACAGTGCCAAGAGATGTACATGCTATATCTTTGAGATAGACGTCTTCGTCGTCACTATCCTAGATTCCATTAACTTCTTCATAGCTTGAAACAAAAACAAGCTCTGGTACGGGTTCATCCACGGATTGGATGAGTAGTGACGGGTCAAAGGAGATTTCATCTCCTGTGATAGCCAAAGCATCAGAAAGAGGACCTGTTTGAATATTAGGCTTCTTGGCCCCTAGAGGGACAGGAAGCTGATTAGCATCAATCGGGTCTTGAATTGCATCCTTTAACTTCCAACATTGCTTAGTAGTATGACCTTTTCCTTGGTGAAATTTGCAATGAGCATTGGGGTCATAGATAGCGGTTCTGTTCTCAGACCTGGGCTCTGGAAACGGTCCAATAGGCATGATCAATCCTTGATTGTGCAGGCGATCAAAAGCAGTATCATAGCTCTTTCCCAAAGGTGTGTAAACCCTCCTTTTCCTTTGGAATCTCTCAGTGGGAGCATTAAGAGCCAACACATTAACCTCATCAACCTCAATGATGAGGTTAAAGTAGGAGAGTTCACGTTCAGAAGTGTTTGCTTGGATGTTACATTTGTAACAACTCATGAAGCTTTCAGTAACATCCTCCCAAGTTGCAGTATGCTTGGAATCCAAAGAATAAAACCACTGTTGACAAGCGTGCTCCTAGGAAAGAGGGAACACAGTAGGGAAGAGTGCTACATCTAATCCTTTGAGAGCCATAGTTGCAGAAAAAGCTTTCAAGCGAAACATAAGGTTATCAGTAGGCTTGAATTTTGGGATGTCAGCAGTAGAAAACTTCTCAGGAAGCTTGTCCTTGCATTCAGAGAAGTAGTAGATTGCTCCACATAGGTGAAGTCTTGAGAAATCTTACTCACTTGTTCTTTGATCTTATCTATTGCAGCCACAGTGACATTAGTCTGTTCCATGGTGGAGACTTTAGTAGTGTTGTTTGCACCATAGCAGCGAGTGCTTCAATGGTCTTGTTAAGGTTCTCGATGTCTTCCTTAGTGGCCATTGGAATGAGCTCAAAATGAACTGGAGACAAAGGTGGATTCTGTGGAGATGATTGTGCAGGTTTCCTTGTATGCCTCTTAGGTTTAAGAGGTTGTTGAGGTAATGATTCGAACCGTAACAATCTACCTCTGCTTCTCGACCAAGCACTGTGATATTAAAAACAAATGCACCTTTAATGACTAGACTCAACCTTGATCCAACCGGAAAAGAAAAAAGGCAAGAAATTTTTCGAAATTTTTTTCTTTTTTTTTTATAGAAAATAATAGTAAAAGTATGTACGGGAGGATACCATCCGACTTACTCCCTAAAAAAAACAAAAGAAAACACAAGACCTTCCTAATGTACAGTCATGAACGAAATGGTGCATGACTCAAGAAAAAGTGTGTGAACTCGACATGACTTGTGATTGTTTAAGTGAGGTTATGAACAAACACATATGGGGTTAGCACCAAATAAACCACATAGCACTTAGTCACGATGATACGAAAAAAAATTTCGCAACCTAAGGTCAAGATCTATGTTCAACTATGGTCAAGCTTTTTGGTGTCAAAAGGTTCCATGGTTAAGAGTTTGGACGCGTTGGCAAGGCAGCCTCCCTTGAGGGTGTATGCCAACGGGCGGCTCCGCGAGTTCGTGGTAAAATCGAACTTGAATCCATGGTTTGGGTGGATTTAATAACTCGGATGAACCCTTATTTCCAAGAGCGTTTTTAGGTTGACAAAGCTTAAATCCCCCGGGGCTAAGACGTATGTAGAACATACACGTTTTTCCAAAAAATTCGAAGGAAGCTGACTGTGAGAAGTGAAATAAAGCCACTGGAAATATTTCAGGACTGCCGTGACATGGCAGAATATATCGTGTCACGGTGCTGAACTCCGCGTGACGGTGCCCTGCGCCGTGACATGGCAAGCTCTGCCGTGGCGCGGCAATCAGGAAATCTGACTGGTGCCCCGTTTTCTTCGTTCACGACCAGGTTATCCAATTTTTCCTACGGGACAGACCTGAATACGACGTTGGAAACATCTATGCTATGAAAAAATGCCAAATTAATCACAAGAATACTTTTCAAGAATATTTCAAGTCTCATCCACTCATCTTAATTAAACACCGATCACCCAAATCGATAAATAACCAAGAATCCTCCCCGGTGGAGTCGCCAAATTGTAGGCGTCGTTTGAAGTGCGCCTACGTTAAGCATGTGTAAATATGCTTGGCACTCATAGGAAGTGAGGATTGACATATACGATTAGAGACAAGGAAAGTAGGTAGCCGCCAACAAGTTTTTAAGGAACTTGTAAACCGTTCACGAATCATTTAAGGCAACCACGATAAAGGGACAACGATAAGCAACAACGGTTGTCCAAATTATCTTATTAGGCGTGATTTTCAATTACATATTCCCTTTAAACATGGTGATCATAATAAAAATAGAATTAACATTAATATTGGAAGCAATTTAACAATAACCAAACAATTAATATATGACAAACATAATAATAATTGTTAGAATAATAATAGAAATAAAATGAACATGATTCCTTACTTTGATTTTGTTTGCTTGCAACTACAAAATAATAAACTCGTTAGTAACTTCAAGGAAATCAATAATACAATAATTAAAATTAAATTAAATTAAGTTGATTTGGGGCCAAACCCTCAAAAAGTTCTACCTTTCACGCCTTGGTTTAAGGATGGAACCTCGGGTAAAGTACGGACTCCTTGGAGTGCTTAAGGGAAGTATTGTGGAAGAATAAGGTAAGCTAGTGTTTAGGCTAGAGCATAGAAGAGAGAATAGAGATTATTTGATTCCCCGAACTGCAGAAATGAGGGTCGTATTTATAGGGGAAATGAGTAGAGGGAACACACGGAACCCTAAAAAGATAAAACCCTAATTTTGGGGCACCGTGACACGGCAGTGTCTGCTGCGACACGACAGTGGTTGCCGTGACACGGTATATATTACCGTGACGAGGGACACTATTTGCCCTAAAACGTGTTCAGATGGATAAAGCGCATGTAGGTATACGCGGAGAAAACACGGAAAACTCCTGTGACACGTCACATGTACCGTGACACGGTAGAAAATGCTGCGACGCGACAATTTCCACTGTGGCTCGACACGTGGCACCGTGACACGGTGTGCATTTTTTCCATATTTGCGTCCAAATTCATTCTTAACCTAATTACACAGTAATTTTAAGTTCCATTTCACAATTTCAGGCTATTCAGGTTTATTATTCATTAATTGGGCTAAATTAATAAATCATATGAAATGAATTAAAAAGGTTCGGGCAAAAATACAAATTGGACTATGCTTTGACTAAACAGTAGGAATGATCCGTTGACTATTTTGTGAACTGAGTTTGATTGAACATGAACTTTAAGCACTCCCGGGATTAAATAATTAACCCGGCCAATAATGGCGGTTAAAGGTTGTTCATCATCAGGTTTGGTTTCGAGGAGACATTTTTAGGTGTCTATAGAAGACAAAAGTCTTAGTGCTCGTTTCGCTCTTTTATTAGCGTGAAGTGGATATTCTCCTTTGGTGCGTGACAAAGTTGAGGATGTCAATGTACCAAGGCTCCTCCTCCTCTTCTTCTTCTTGAATTAACTCGTCATCTTCTATAGCTTGGATGTAGGCCGGTTTATGCCTTTTTTCTATTGTTAAGGACATTTGCTCAATTTCCTTAGGAATTCTAACCATCGAGGCTAGTCTTGCCAAGGCATCAGCAAATTGATTTTCTTCTCTTGGTAGATATGTGTATTCTACCTTTTCGAGTTAATCGGTAAGAGTTTCCAGATATGTTTGATAAGCAGCTAAGCTTTCACTCCTTACTTTCCATCTTTTAGAAATTTGGTTGATGATTAGGGAAGAATCCCTGAATATTCGAAGTTTCTTTACTCCCAATGCCAAAGCTGTTTCGAGGCCTACCACACATGCTTCGTATTCAGCAGTGTTGTTGGTAACGTCGAAATCTAACTTTATTGAGATTGGAACGTGTTCTTCTTTAGGTGATACTAATAATACTCTTACACCACATCCTTTTTGGTTGGAAGCTCCGTCGAAGTATAATGTCCAATTGTCATCTTCTGTAACCATCAAATCTTCGTCTGGAAAATCATTCTCATGTATTGGTATTGAATATTCCATGGGAAAATCTGCCAAAAAATCCGAGACCACTGATCCCTTAATGGCCTTTTGAGGCATAAACCTTACATCGAATTGGGCTAAATTGACTATTTATCTAGATTTTCGCCTGTTGAGTGTAGACTTCTCGAATAGATATTTAAGTGAGTCCATTCGAGATACTACGTAGACTGTATGGACGAGCATATAGTGTCTTAGCTTGGTTGTGGCCTACACTAATGCGAGGCACAATTTCTCAAGTGGTGTGTAGCGTACTTCATACTTGAGCATCTTCTTACTTAAGTAGTAGATGGCGTTTTCTTTTCCTTCTACTTCTTGTGTAAGCATGACTCCCATTGTTTCTTTAGTGACTGTTAAGTACAATCGAAGAGGAATTCCTGGAAGCGCTGGTGCTAATACAGGAGGATTAGCGAGATAGGATCTGATCTTATCAAAGGCTTTTTGGCACTCATCGTCCCATATTACTGGCACATTCTTCTTAAGCTTTTTAAATTTTGGTTCACATATTGTGGTTAGCTTAGATATAAACCTACTTATGTATTGCAACCGGCTAATAAATTATCGAATCTGTTTCTCGGTCTTGGGCGGTGGAATTGACATGATTGCTTTGATCTTGGTTGGATCTATCTCTATTCCTCTAGAGCTAATGACTTAGCCTAAGCGTTTTCTTGAGGTGACTCCAAAGGTACACTTAGCTGGATTTAACCTCATGTTGTATTTCCTTAACCTTTTGAAGAATTTTCTTAAGGCGATTTGATGTCCTAGACGGTCTTTTGATTTTACTATCATATCGTCCACATACACTTCCACTTCTTTGTGCATCATGTCGTGGAGCAAGGCAGTCGCTGCTCTTTGGTAAGTGGCACTCATGTTTTTCAACCCGAATGGCATCACCGTGTAACAGTAAGTGCCCCAAGGTGTTATGAATGTAGTCTTCTCCATGTCTTCTTCAGCCATGAGAATCTAGTTGTACCCTGTGTACCCATCAATGAACGAGAGGAGTGCGTGATTTGCTGTGTTATCTAATAGAATGTCGATGTGTGGTAAAGGGAAGTCGTCCTTTGGACTTGCCTTATTTAAATCTTTATAATCGACACACATTCTTACTCTTCCATCCTTTTTAGGAACTATTACCACATTTGCGACCCATTCGGGGTATTTGGATACCCTGATAAAACCTGCAGTTATTTGTTTTTGAACTTCTTCTTTTATCTTAAGAGCTATGTCGGGTTTCATTCGCCGTAACTTTTGTTTTACAGGTTTCATTCCTGGAATTAGTGGTATTGTGTGTTGAGCTATTTCCCTATTTATTCCTGGCATATCTTCATATGACTAAGCAAACGCATAAATGAATTCCTTTAGTAGATTAATTAAATCGATTCTTTCTTTTTTATTAAGAGTTAAACCAATTTTAACCTCTCTTTTAACAGTGGGATCCTTTGAGATGTCAACCGTCTCGGTGTCTTCAATTATTATTGTTTTATTTTCAAGCGTTTCCACTGATTTAATTATTTCTCTGTCATTTTCATTGTTAGTTAAGCAATGCTTGTCATCTTGAGTAAGAGAATGACACAAGGAGTAAGCAAAGACATGTTATTAAACTCGGAAACCATTACATCAAATAAAGAAATGTCCGTTGGGACTTGACTACTAACTATCCTAGGAGTAGATTTTGAACTAGAAGGGAGAGAAGGGGATGATACTATAGGAGGTTTAGAAGACTTGATTACAGAAGACTTGAATTCAGACTCAGATTCATACTCAGACGATTCAGACTCATCGAACATTGGTCCTTGTCCTGTTATTATAGAGAACTTTCTTCCACTTGGCATAGTCACCTTCACAGTCTTTTGCCATCCTCGAACTAATCCTTCTGCCGGAGTAATCAGCTTTGTAGGATCAAAGTTTTCACTCTACAAGATTGTTTGGATAAGCATAGAGTTATCGTCGATACGCTTAGGCTCATTCTTCTCGTAGCCAAATAGGAGTCCCATGACATTAAAGTCAAAGAATGGGGGTGCTTTCTCCTTGTGATTAGGAGTTGGGATCTCATCTAAGAAGTTGCAATCCAAGAATATTTCGAACCCTGGTTATCTTACCCCATTTTTGACAAAGGGTTTAGGAAATTCGTAGCATGGGTAATCCTCACCCTCCTTTATGAATTGTCCATTCAGAGTGAGAGGGTAACGATCCATTGGGATTGTACTCCTCCGTGCATTAATCTTTTCTCGGGCTTGCTTATAGTCTTTCGGAGTCGGTTCGAAACCAAGTCCGAAAGTATCTAATTTAGATAGACTTGGCAATCCCATTTGTGTTGCTACTCCCTTCTTCTTTCCTAGAGTCATTCCCGGAAAGTGCCCTTATTTTATGAGAATGCCATTGACTATCATGTTCAAATGGAGGTCGTAGCGAAGAGGGGTTTTCTCATCTTCCTCGATGAAAGAGACCTCTTCAGCATTGAAGACCCATAAATCTTCGTCATTCTCATCAAGCTCCATATTTATGAGAGGCTTATCAATTGCCTTGATCCTCATAGGAGAAGCGTTAATTGTGACAGAAAGTCCTCCAACTATTGCCTTAACTTGTTGATGAAGGGATGAAGTGACGCCCTAAGTAGTAGCATGCTTTATAAACCCTGTAACACTCGTAGTAATAGTTCCAAGAGCTTGGGGATGAGTGTTGTCATAAGCTCTTATGCCTTGTGTTGATGGGGACAAGTCTTCATCCCTTATTTCTAGCATCCTCACATTTCTAAGTGGACAAACATTTATTGTCGACCCATTATCCACAAGGGTCATTGGGACATTCATTCGTTTGCACACCACTGTGAGGTTCAAGGCTTTATTGTGTTTATTACCTTCAGGAGGTAAATCCTTGTCAAAAAAGGTGATTAGATTGATGGGGCTAGGAAGATCACTTGTGAGAAAGTTGGCCAACCCCTCAGGATTGGTTTATGAGTCTATTTCTACTTTAGTTAAAGCATCCATAACTGTGAGCCTATGTTCATGGGATGTAGCTAAAAGGTTCCATATGTTCATCTCGACCTTAGTCTTTTTTAGTTGTTTGACAACATCGTTGTCTTCTATGATTTGTATGGGAACTTGTTGAGTGGTAGGAATAGGTTGCATTGTGATGGGAGGTTGCATTCTCCCTAATCTTGTGAGGACATCGATAGGGGAATCCTCTTCATCCCAAATATCATCAACTGGATAAATTGAGGAGAGTGGAGTTTCTTCTATATCTTTGAGGTAAACATCCTCATCATCACTGTCCCACACTCCATTGATGCTAACATCTTTTCCTGGTTGCATTTGAACCAATTTCTTACTGTCAATTAATCCTTGGACTAGATCCTTGAATTTAAAATAGTTCTCTATAGTATGTCCTCCTAATTGATGGTAGGGATAATAAAACCTATATGTCCTTTTGAGCGATTCAAATGGTCTTGGCTTGAGAGGTTTGATATTCCCATTCTTGAAGAGCATTTGAAACATGTTCGCATAAGAAGTCCTAATAGGTGTGTATACCTTGTTACCCCTTTTGGGTGTTTCAACTACTTTGAAAGTAAATGGTTTTCTCTCAGTAGTTTTGAGAGACATCATTTTTTCAGTGGCACGCTTACTTTGTACCAACTTTGTATGGTCGAGGGCCTCGCGACATATGTCTATTGCTTCCCTCATGATGTTTATGAGAAGCCATACCTCCATTTTAGTGGCCAGTTGCTCTCCTGCGAGAAAACTGCTAACGACATCGAAAAAGGTTTCCTCCTCTTCTTCGATAGCATGAGTTTCTTCAATTGGTTTAATGGGAGTGATGGATCAGCATGGCCTTCCTCATCAGAAATTGCCAAGGAGTCTGAAAGTGGAGAACTATTGATACTTGGCTTCTTACTTGCAAAAGGCAATGGGAGTTTATTGCTATCAATTAAGTCTTGAATAGCTTCTTTCAACTTCCAACAATTCTTAGTGAGATGGCCCTTGCCTTGATGATACTTGCAATTATGGTTGGGATTCCAACTAGCCGTCCTCTTTTCTACTGGTGGCTCTCCAAACAGTCTAATAGGAGTTATGAGACCTTTAGCGTGAAGACGATCGAATGCGGTGTCATAACTCGTGCCAATAGGTGTGAAATTTCTCCTAAATGGCTTCTTTTGTCCTAGATTTTTCATGGCTAGGACCTCGTTTAAATTAACGGTGCTAACATTATTTGAGTGGGTGGTTTTGGAAGAAGAAGGATTGTCGTTCTTCTTTCCTTTCCAGCCACTATTGGAGTTGCTAGCAGCTTTCTGTTTCGCAAGGTCGTCTTCAATATCAATTCCTATGTCGTAGACGGCCTTGAAAGTATTCAAGTTACTTTGGTATTTTAGATGATTTGAATACTTTTCTTGGAGGTTCTTGATGAACAACCTCACATATTCTTTTTCAATGGGAACCTCAACCATTTTACCGGAAGTTTCCCTCCACTTATTGAAAAAGGAAGTGAACCCTTTGTTCTCTTTTTGTTTCAACATCTCAAGTTCCCTATGGTCAGTTTCAACTTGAATGTTGCATTTGTATCTATCAATGAAAGGGTTTGTTAAAGAATCCCAAGAGGATATTTTCTCCTTGTCAAGGGAGAAAAACCATTATTGACAAACAGTTTCTAAGATAAAGAGAACAGCAAATGGAAAGCTTTCTTATCAATTCCCTTAATGTTCATTATTGTTTCAAAAGCTCTTAAATGAAAATAAGGGTTGTCAGTTGGCTTGAACTTAGGGATGTCGTTGGCATTGAACTTTTGCGGAAGAAGTTCCTTGTCCAAAGAGACCCCTTGAAACATATAGTCATTGGAGATTTTGCTCAAGCTTTCTTCCATTCGCTCAAGCTGTTGTTGTTTCGTAGGGTCATTGACTTGAAGAGCAAGAGTTTTGAACATCTCGGTCAAACTAGCCATGTTCTGTCTTAGCTCATTAAGTTTTTCCTGGGTTGCCATTTTCATCTTAGCTTTTCTTCTTTGTCAAAACGGTTTATCAAAAAGTGAGACTTGGACGAAGGTGTTGTCTTTGATTAGTCGCCCTTCCTTACTTGACCAAGCGCTGTAAATATTAAACCATTTTGATTTAATGACTTGACTCAAATTGACTTTGACTTTTGGGTTTTAAAAAGCAAAAGTAGGGTGCATATTTTTGGGAACAAGTATGGGGTTTCGAACAACAAGGTTATGTTGGGAGGATTAATATCCAACTTACCCCCCTAAAAAAGTGACGGAAAACACCCGTACACAGGACTCTCTAGACATGGTCATGGTGAACATGTATACAAAGTGTGTGCTTAGAAAGTGAGTGAAAGTGACATGCTTTGACATTTGTGTAAGACCATGGGACTATGTGTCTAGACTCAATTAATGGACTAAATAAAGCTTTAATTATTAATAAACTGATTAATTAGACTCGGCGTGAGGACTCAGGCAAAAAACTGGTCCGTCGCGAAACACCGGAGGCAATTGCGGCGCGATATGGTTATCGCGTCGCGATGGACTCTTTCGTATCGCGCCACAGGTCAAACCTTCGCGTCATTACTAAAACTTCAGTCTGGGCCTGCTTCCAGTGTTCTACCTTAAAAGGGCGAGCCTATAGTCGTACTACGTCAGATTTAGTCAATTTATTAGGATTTAATTAATCATATTAATTAATTAATTAAGCAAAATCCTATGTATTCATTAATTAGTTTATTTAGATTTGTACACAAGTCAAACAAGAGGTTAATGTAAACACATATATATTATTCACAAGCATGAATGCACAAGTAGTCAAGTAAGCACAATATAATGCAATGAGTTTGCAACCTAACTATGGCTCTAGTTCTCTAAAGTTCAAGGATAAGGGTTAGTCAAAGAGGGTCCATGGTTATGAGTCCAGATGCATCGCGCGGAAGCCTTACCTTTAGAAGGGTATGCGCGTATGGATGGGACCCCACAAGTTAAACTTGTTTCCATGGTTTGGTGAATTCACAAACTCGGATGTACCCTTCGTTGCAATGAGCGTTCGATTGGGTAGATGGAGCATGAATTCCCAGAGGGTTATGGTCATATGTATAACACATATGGGTTCAGAAAAGTGAGAAAAACTCAATCAGGAAGTAAAACCGAGCAAACAGTACTAGAACCGGTCAAAGCAAGAACGCAGATTTCTAGCTCGGTATTGGAAGAACGTAGCGCGAGACAACAGTGACCATTGCGAGACAATAGCCCTGTCGCGCCGCGATATTGCTATTGCGCCGCGACAGAGCCATCTTACTGCGATGGGCACTATTTTCTCAGCGCCAGTTCCTACATGCCTCAGCAACTCTCTTTGTTCTTAGAATTTTCTAGTTTTCGCAGCGTTTTTTCGATTCTAGTTGTGAAAGATATTTCCCGAATTTCCTACGTGTAAAAAGCCTATGTTTTTGAAGCATTATGGATGGTCTATCCAATGCGGAACTTTTTATGCTTATGCCAATAATGTCAATCAAAATTACGCACAAGAATACTTAGAACTTTTCGAGTCTCATCCTCTCATTATAAATTATTGCCAAAATAAATTTTAGGAATTAAAATAAAAATCCTCCCCAGTGGAGTAGCCAAAAAACTGTAGGGAATATTTCAAGCATCGCACACTTGAGCCCTACTGTGATCATACACTTAAGCATGATGGCGTCCAAAGGGAAGGAAGCTAGAGCGAAAGAGTTGCCAACAAGTTTTAGGAACTCGTAAATTGTTCGCAGGGTGAAGGTTACACCCCTTCACGATCCATGAGATCGCTAACTCCATAGTGGTCCGGAACCATGATTGGATATTCGGGGATGAAGGTACAAATCTAACCTAAAAGAGATTGAACCTGCCCTAAATAGGCCTCTACTTTATTCTTCTCATATTCATGTGCGCTTTCTGACTAACATATAATCAATAGGTTTACCCTAAACCTGTTTAATCTATGTTGGTAGAATATTAATGCACAAACAAAACTATTATTGGCCATCACTTGAATTAAAATCACATTAGCCTAAATAAAATTATTAATTATCTTATTAAGCATGATTACAAGTACAAATTCCCTTTAAACCTGCAAGAGAGTGCGTGATCAAGCAATAACAATAATATATATCAAGCAACAGATAAATTATAAATACGACAAATCACCATAAAAAAACTCAATAAAGCATAATAATATTAATAGCAAGATCCTAGGCATGATACTAACAAGATTAATAATAAATCCTAGCATGTTACTAACCAATAAAGATCATAGCTTTAATCCTAACATGATACTAACATGAAAGAAGAAAATAGGAAGCACCTTAACATGATACTAGAAATTAAAATAATCTAAGCATGCTTTCTAAAGAAATAGAACAATAAAATTACTTACTTTGTTGCCTCGTATCTCTTTTTATCAAAACAATACTCACGTTAGTAACTTCAAGGAAAATATTAAATCAAACAATTAATTTAAATAATTGAAATTGGGATTTGGGACCAAACCCTCATAAATTATCAACTTTTCACGTCTAGGGCGAAGGCAACTTCGAGCTTGGTTAGGAACGTCTAAGACTCGTGAATGCAGTATTGTATTTGAAAAGGGGAAGGCTTAGAAAAAGGGAGAAAGAACAAGCTTCTAGCTTAAAGAGAGAAAAAAGAATAGAATTAGATGATTGTTGATGATTGAAAACGGGGAAATAATGCCCCTATTTATAGAGAAAACATCCGGAACTCTTCGAAAAGAGTTAGAATTTGACTCGAAGTAAAACAGACCTTATCGCGACGCGATAGGCTCTCCGCATCGCGATGGCTGGACCAGGATAAAAATCCTGTACGGAGTCCTTTTCCCTATATAATTAGGTAATTAGACTCCGTAAATATCTTAATTAAAATCAGTTTTATCTTTTCTAAACACTTATTTTATTCCAAATCAAATTCCATATCATATTTAAAAAATATAATTATTAATCCTAACTCTATTAGAATTTAAATAACATTCTAAACTAATCTAGAAAATTAAAGTAATTCCTAATAACCTTAGGAATGATAATTAATAGGCCCTCTACTTGATCATTGGGCCATATAAAAACATTTTGGGCCCAATTTAGTATTTTGGCCATAATTTCCTCATTATTCATCGGGATTGAGCTTATAATATATTGTTGGAAAGGTCTTTTCAAACCCCATCCAACTACACTATTATTGGATCCACATCATGGACCAAACTAAATTGGACTGGACGTTCTCCATAAATAAGGCAGGAAAAGAAATATTTTCAAAACAGAAAGAAGTATTTTTATTAAAAACAGACGCATCACGAGACTCTTTCACATTTCACATCGTTCGATAATCAAATGACATGAAAGGTACTCATCACTAGGTTTAGTTTTGGGGAGACACAATCAGGTGTCTACAGGTATTTTAAAGGAAAAGAACTTCTAGGGTGTTACAGTTAAAGGAGACGAAATTTCAATGGAGGAGCTAGGAACTATTACCAAGGGAATAACAAGAATGAAAGGCGTTATTTTTGCAAGAGGTGCAAGAATAACAACCCTGGGAAGGATTGTGATGGCAATCTGGTTACTTATCGTGCTTGTAATAAGCTGGGCCATAGGGAGTACGAGTTTTTCTCCAAAAATCCTAATGGGAACAAGCAGAATATTAATTCCGGAGGATCCCAACGGAGCTTTCAAGGGAACAACAACTATTCTAGGAATAAAGAAGTGCAGTAGAATGGAGCGAAGGGAAACTACAATAGCAATGGGAATAATCAACAAAAAGGTGGAGCTGCAGGGAAATTGAATGTGATGAGTAGGCATGAGACCGATTCCACGAAAGATGTCATCACCGGTACTTTTTCTATTAACTCTATTCCTGTTAAAGTTTTGTTCGATTCTGGTGCAACTTTTTATTTCATTTCAAAGACTATTGTTTCGAAACTTAAAGACTGTTTGAAAGCAGTAAAAGTAGTAGACTTGTCTATAACCATTCCCACGGGTGAGGTAGTTAAATTTACTAAAACCTTTAGGGATGTACCTTTAGAAATTGAAGGGAAAGTATTTCTATCTAATCTCGTCAAGTTTTGGATTGAGTGATTTTGATCTCATTCTAAGAATGGATTGGTTGAGCAAGTACAGTGCAGAAATCAGTTGTCGATCGCAGAAAGTAAAAATGAGTACAAGTGAAAATGAGTCGGTAACATTTTGGATGCATGGTAAGACCAAGTGCCCAAGGTTAATATCCGTGCTAAAGTTGGAAAAGTACATTAAGAAGGGATATCCAGTGTATTTTTCTAGTGTGAGAAACATGGATCATGAGGAGACAACTAAGCCAGAGGATATAGAAGTGGTGAATGAATTCCTGGATGTGTTTTCCATAGGAGATCCCTAGAATGCCACCTAAGAGGGCAATTGATTTCACAATAGATTTAGTCCCAGGGACAACACTAATTTCCAAAGCATCATATTGTATGGCACCTACAGAATTGAGTGAGTTAAAGGAGCAATTGCAGGACTTATTGGAAAAGAGGTACATTAGACCAAGTGCATCACCTTGGGGACCACCAGTCTTGTTTGTTAAGAAGAAATATGGAAGTATGAGACTGTGCATCGATTACATGGAACTGAATAAAGTAACAATAAAGAACAAGTATTCGTTACCAAGGATTGATGACCTATTTGATCAGTTAAGAGATGCAACAGTGTTTTCTAAGATTGATTTGAGGTATGGGTATCATCAATTGAGGATTGCAGATGAAGACATTCCTAAGACTGCATTTAGGATAAGATATGGACATTACGAGTTTACAGTGATGCCATTTGGATTGATAAATGCACCGGCAATCTTTATGAATTTGATGAACAGGGTGTTCCATCAATTTATGGACAAATTCGTAGTAGTATTCATAGATGATATATTAGTGTATTCGAAGAGCAAAGAAGAGCATGTAGAACACCTAAGGGCAATTCTACAAACACTAAGAGAAAACCATCTTTATGCAAAGTTCTCTAAGTGTGATTTTTGGTTGGAGAAGGTAGCATTTCTAGGTCATTTTGTGTCCAAGGATGGAGTGAAAGTAGATCCACCAAAGATCAAGGCAGTGAAGGGTGGGCCTACGCCAAAGACAATATCTGATGTTCGGAGTTTCTTAGGTTTAGCAGGGTATTATAGGCGTTTTGTGAAGGATTTCTCGAAGATACATAAACCTATGACCACTCTAATGAAGAAGGACAAAAAGTTCGAGTGGGATGACAAGTGTGAAGGAGCATTCCAACTCTTGAAACAGAAGTTGATTACAGCACCAGTGTTTACACTGCTAGACAATAGTGGAATCTATGATGTATAGAGTGACGCATCCAAGAATGGCTTGGGATGTGTGCTTATGCAAAATGGAAAGGTGATTGCATATGCATCAAGGCAATTAAAGACTTATGAAGTGAATTACCCAACTCATGGCTTGGAATTAGCTGCAATCATTTTTGCACTAAAGATTTAGCGGCATTACTTGTATGGAGTGAAATGTAGGATTTATACAGACCATAAGAGTTTAAAATATATTTTCACTCAAAGGGATTTAAATTCACGCCAAAGAAGATGGTTTGAATATACGACGGATTATGACTTAGACATACAATATCATTAAGGGAAAACAAATGTAGTTGCGGATGCTCTAAGTCGTAAAACCAGTCATGGATTGAATTCCTTGATAGTGGCCAGTGAGTTATATAGAGAAATGAGGAAAATGAATCTAGAAGTTGTAGAATGGGGAGTGCCAGCAGGCATACTTGCGAACCTAACCATCTAACCAACAATATTCGATGAGATAAGGGAAAATCTGGCAGGAGATGTGAAGTTGTATAGGATTCGCGAGAAAATAAAACAAGGCAAAGCTACAAATTTCAAAATTCATGAAGATGGGAGTTTAAGGTACAATGGTCGATGGTGTGTACCACAGAAATGTGAGGAAGTTAAAAGAAAGTTAATGGAAGAGGGTTACAATACACCATACTCAGTGCACCCAGGAGGGGACAAGCTATACAAGGATTTGAAAAAGGTGTATTCGTGGCCTAGAATAGAGAATGAAGTTGCGGAATTTGTAGCGAAGTGTTTGACTTGTCAAAAGGTGAAGATAGAATACAAGAGACCCTAGGGAACTGTGCAATCATTGTAAATTCCTGGATGGAAGTAGGATTGTATCTCAATGGAATTTGTGACTTGCCTCCCAAAGTCAAAGAGGGGAAATGACACCATTTAGGTAGTGGTGGACAGACTTACAAAATCTGCAATGTTCATACCAATGAAGGAGACTTGGAAGATGGAACAACTTGCAAAAGCTTACATCAAATATGTTGTGAGGTTACATGGAGTTACAAAAGATATTGTGTCTGAGAGATTCTAAATTTCTTTCGAAATTCTGGAAAAGTGTACAGGAAAACTTTAGTACAACACTAAAGATGATTACAGCATTTCACCCTGCCACAGATGGACAAACTGAGAGAACCATTCAAACCTTGGAAGACATGTTAAGAGCTTGTGTTATAGAATTCCAAGGGGGATGGGAAGAAAGCTTGGACTTGATTGAATTTTCCTGTAATAATAGTTATCATGCGAGCATAGGCATGGCTCCATTTGAGGCTTTGTATGGAAGAAAGTGTCGCAGTCCAATTTGTTGGAACGACATAAGTGAAACAATGATCTTAGGGCCTTAAATGATTGAGGATAAAGTCAAACAAGTGAAGGAGATTCAAGCTAAAATTCAAGCAGCTCAAGACCGTTAAAAGAGCTACGCAGATTTGAAGTGTAGAGAAGAGGAGTTTGAGGTTGGTGACAAAGTGTTGCTGAAGGTGTCACCAATGAAAGGAGTGATGATATTTGGAAAGAAAGGAAAGCTTAGTCCAAAGTATATTGGTCCATATGAAATACTGCAAAGGATAGGCAAAGTAGCTTATAGGTTGGCACTACCTATGGAGCTAAGTAAAGTACATAATGTATTTCATGTGTCTCAGTTAAGGAGGTATATCCCTGATAAGTCTCATGTGCTACAACCTGAAACCATTAAGTTAGATCAAAGCTTAACCTATGAGGAAAGACCTGTCAAGATCCTTGACAGTGTGCGTAGTACACGCAATAAGAGTGTTAAGATTGTTAAGGTGCTATGGTCTAACCAAGAGTACGAAGAAACAACTTGGGAAGCTGAAGATGAAATGAAAAAGAAATATCCCGAGTTGTTTCAGGTATGTTGAATTATGAGGACGTAACTCGTTTTCTTTAAGGGGGGTAGAATGCGGTAGAATTTCAAGCTTTTCCCTATATTTTTAGTTATTTTTGTGCTTTTTACAAAATTTTAACAACCATTTTGAGTAATTTTGATCTCAAAGAGTCACCAAAAGGTAAAAGTATGACAAAAATTACAACAATATTATATTATACAAAGTGAGGAAAAAAGTTTGAATTTTGTTACCCAAGTTTCGGGACGAAACTTCTTTTAAGGAGGGTAGACTGTAATACCCCGTATTTTTACACGAATTTTAATTTAAACAAGAATTTTGTGAAGTATTTAAATAATTCGAAATGAATTATTTATGGCATTTTAATTATTTATTTTAATAAGTTAGGAAATATTTTTAAAAAGGAAATTTTTATAAAAGTCAAGTTGATTAGGAAAGGGATTAGTAAGGATAGAAAGGGAATTCAAGGGTAGGAGGGTTGCTAGAGAAAAAAAGGGGTATAAATATTCAACACATGGGCAAATTAAACTTTGCCCAGAGTGGAGAATACCCAAGGTAAATTTTCTCTCCCTTCTCCTTTCTCTCTTATTTTTCTTTTTCTTTTTTTATTTTTCCCCTTTCCCTTTTTTTTAATCACCACAGCCGGCCACCACCACACCACCGGTGGGTCGCCGCACCACCAGCCGGTGCCGGTGGCAGCAGCGGCACCACCAGCAGCCGGCTATGGTGTCGGGGCAGCTGCTCGGCGCACCCAATTCAAAAAAAAAATTATTTTTTTAATTCTTTTGCTTTAATCCTAAATCTAATTATTAATTATGGATTTTGTGATGATTTTCGTGATGTTTAATTATAGGTAGTATGTAAATAAAATTTCAGATTTTGATTTTAATTAAAAAGCCTCATATTTAAAACCCTAGGTTTGCAAATAATTGTATATTAAAGGAATATGATTTAGGCTGGTTTAAATCTTTGATTTGAGGGTTTAAAAACATATTTACAGCAAGTTTTAATGATTTAATATTGCTGGAAATTTTGTTAGTAAGCTATAATTAAGTTTCTTGAAGGAATTTTTGACTACCCATTAATTGGGATTAAAGTAAGGGGTTTTAAATTAATTTTAAGCTTGTTTTAAATAAATTATGAGTGATTTAATGAGAGTACATATTGCTGGAGATTTGTGTGGAGTGAATTTTAATGCCTTGTTATAATTTTGGATGGTTGAAGACTTCCACGTGAGTGATTTCATATAGTCGTGGCGATTTTAAGATCGTATTCAAGGTACATTCGCGTACTTGGTATTTATTTGGTGATGTAGGAACATGTTAGGCTTTGAATAATTGATTCCAAATAATATCATGATATATTTTGATTGGAATTTATTATTTGGTTGATGTTGGTGATTGAATCATGAAGCATGAATTATTTGTGATGGATTAGTGAAAGAAAATAATTAATTTGGCATGTTGTGTATGAACCACACTTTTATTATTGGCATGATATAGAGCATGTTTAATTAAACTAAATGTTTAATTTGGTTTGGAATATTAAAAAAGAATTTTATTATGGTTCATATAATTTTTATTGATGTTATAAGCATGAGGAAAGAGCTATTTAAGTGTCTATGTACATGAGGAATAAATTATATATTGGTGCCTTAGTGCACTTAAGGTGTTTTTAACACTGGGGGATAGGAATTTTGGCGCATTATGCGTTTAAGGTGTATTTGACACCGAGGTAGATCTAAAAAGGGTTCAACATTAAATATTATGTGGTCATTAATAGTTCAAGAGTTAAATTCAAGAGTTAAATTGGTATGTTTAATTGTTTGAATAATTATAATGATTGATTGCGTTATGGTTTGAGAGTCATCACCAAGTCTAATAATATGTAAATAACGTAAAGTGAAAGATATTACGCACCAAAACTCTTGGAACGTATATACCTTGAGTATGAACATATGGGGGGAGTTATGGGTTTTATATTTAACCATAACTTCTACAGGGAGTACAGGACGCTGTATTTTCCTTTTATTATTATGCGCAGGAATTCTGCCACTTACGAGTGGTTCTTTTATACTGGCACGATTAGCTCCCGTGTTAGTACCCCTTTATTGGGGCGGGTTCAGGGGAAAACCCGTTCAATGCGTAATCAATGCTAAATGAATCAATTAGTTATTTAATTGAGGGTCATGTTGTATGTTGTATGCTTGTAAGCAGGTGCAACAAGGTAAGTTGTGTGATGATAGGCAAAAGCATGTTAGTGTGTTTATTTACGCTTATGTACTCAGCAATGCAGATTGTGTGTTTGTATGTTTGTTTGGCCTTGTATTTACTTTGGCCCTATGATGACCCATTTTTAATGGGGAGTAGTGGGGACAAGTAGAGAGAAGTTTTTTAGGTGATGAAGCATATTCATGATGGGCATGAGTGAAAGCGAATCATGCTTAGTCCATAAGTTTATGATGTGTTTATTTCCTTGATTATTTTATTATATTATAATTGTGAGACTAACGCAAAGGTTTTGAGTTAGTCTGGTTTTGATAAGGGCCTACAATGGTTCCAAGTTGTAGGTTGACTTCGTTTTACTTTTGTTTGACTTTACTTTCGTTAGTTGACTTTTAAAATTGAATTGTTTTGAATGTTTTTAAAGATAGTCTTCCACTGTATGTCTTTGATAGTTGTCTTAGCCATTTTCACGGTGACAGTAATGTCTTAGATATTCCTAATTTGAGTTTTAAAAAGAGCAAAATAAGTATTTTAAAGGAAAGAAATTTCTAGGGTGTTACAAGTGGGGGCAAGATGGGTCAGGAATTTGGGGTTGCAATGTGGTGGTCATGGAGGGTAGGTGGTAGTCATGGTGGGTTATCCAAATAAGAATATGTTGAGGTGGAAAGAGAGAGAATAAAGAATAAAATTATTAAAAAAAAAAAATTAACTTGTACAACTGGTTTTAGGTAAAAAGGTTTGTTTTGAGAAGATGGGGGTTAAAGGTGGGATTGTTTTGAGGTTATTCAAAGCTGGGATTGTTTTGAGTATAAATGGCAAATGTGGGATTATTAGTTTCCATTTTTCCAAGTAAATATCCATCTAAAAGCCCTAGTAAAACATCAGCCGCCTCTTTCACACACTCTCTCTCAATTTTCATTTTTTTTTCTCTTTCTTCAACTTACAAGAGTCTCAAACTCTTTACTCTCAACACTTTTCTTAAATAATTGTCCAAAGCTCCTCTTCTCCACGATTCAAGCCTTAGCTTCAAAGATAATTTCATTTTTCTTTTTACGGTTTTTCATTATCGTATTTTTTGGGAATACGTTATAGCTTTAGATGAATTAGATCTTGTTTTTCTTTTTTAATAAGGTAAATTCGATGTTGTTGTTTCTTTGAAATATTATTCATGGTAATTTCGATCTGTAATGTCATCAGATTGTTTATTTTTTTGCTTTAATTTGAAGATGTATACTTCAATTTTATTTGAACTTGGTACTTTATTATTGCAAATTTCCATTTTAATGCTTCAATTCATATTTGATATTAGTAAAATTAAGCTTAATTTGACTGTAAATTTGTAATGGATGTCAAATCTGGGTGAAAATTGAATCATAGACGATATTTGTAATATTGCAAAAAAAAAAAAAAAAAAAAATCAGGTCAAAGCAGGTTGAAATCGGGTTGACCCGAACCCGTAAAAATCAGGTTAGGGTTGAGAATCCTGACCCAAAAAGTTAATTAGGTCAGGTTCAGGTCAGGGTGTTTTAACCCGAACTCGAAATGACCCGAACCTCAAAGTGACCCAACCCGACCCAATTGCCACCCCTAGTTATGGTTAAGAATTAAGAAATTTGAAAAATTTTAAGTTGAGAACTAGTGAATATCTTGATGAACTGTAAAATTTACATTTACACGGCTTCATATATATGCAATATAGTCATGAGCAAGGCTATGGTGCAATAATTTATCATATGTAGACATATGAGTTCATAAGCTTTTGTATTTATTTCAGTATAGTATAATCAAATCAACTTATTAGGATCACATTGGACCTATTTTCTCAACACTTCCCTTGAATACCCATACTCATACAAGGAAAGGTATATGTTGCCTCATTAAAAACCGCGTTAGGTAAAATCCTATGAGATGAAAACCATAGCTAGTTGTCAGGAAAAACCCAAATGGATAAAACCCTGATCGAAGGGAAAAAAAAAGAGCGATGTTCATATACTACTCCCCCTGATTATAACGTAGCTCACGAAGATGTCTCATTCCAATTTTGTGAACTAATTGCTCAAATTTTTTCGAAGGAAGGGATTTGATGAACATATTGGGAAAATTATCACAAGATTGAATTTGTTAGACATCTATTTTCTCTTCCTTTTTCAGATCATGTGTGAATAACAGTTTTGGGGATAGATGGTTTGTTTAATCTCCCTTAATATATCCTTCAGTTACTTGAGAGATGCATGCAATATTGTCTTCAAAGACGATGGTTGGATATTCCATTATTACATTCATTCCACATTCTTCTTCGATATTACTGATCATCGACCTTAGTGTAGACACCTACTTTTGGCCTCTTGTCTCGACAGGAAATGCGATGATGTTACAAAAACCCGTCCTTCATGCTAGATCAAAGTTGAAGTGTTTATAGACTACGAAATGCATTATGAAGTAAGTTAAAACCCACATTTGAGACCAAGTTACCTTAGAGCCTTTTCTGATTACTAATTAGGCCAAAAACGTGCTCATACATGTTTAAACTTGATTAAAAAAAGGACCTTAATGCGTCAAATGCAATGATTAGATCTAATGGACCTTACATTGTTAAAAACTGAGCTAATCAGATAAATCAACCATCACATTTCCATTAGAAATATCCCTTTCAAAGAGCTTTCCAACGGTATATTATAAGCCCAATTCCGAGTTAAAACGAAGAAGTTATGATCAAAACACTAAACCGAGCCCTAAAACCGACACCCTTGCACTCCAACGGCCATATCTTTTGATCCATAACATATGTTAACCTAATTATAATTGCATTAGAAATAAGAAAGTCAGAGCTTTCTAATAATATCTCACACGCCTTAATCCGACTTTGCAATCAAAAGTTATGGAAGTTTTAAAAACACGTTTTCGTATAAGGCAAACCGCACCGAGCGCAACTCAGTGAGTTGCGTGCGCTTGGCACGCGCAAGTCATTGAGATGCGCCCGACACCCAGCGCGACTACAAGAGTTGCGCACGTCACCTAACGTCGCGGCTCTAAAACCCTAAACCTAGATTCCTACGCCTATAAATAGGGGTCTTTGTTCAACCTTAGAGGGGACCGAAAAATCAGAATTCTAAACCCTACCATTCTTAAAACCCTAATATCTCAAGTTCTCTTAATATCATACTACTTTTCTTCTCCCTTCCCAAATACTTTCCAACCCTAATTGAATCCATTGAAGTCCTTGGAGGTACGAAGAAGAAAGAAAGTCCATAAACGCATTAAACGGAGAATTAACATAAAAGAAGAACGGCTAGTTTCCAGAGCACTTAGATAAATCACTTTTCTTTTATTGTTTAAATAACTTTAATTGATTAAATAGTGTTGTTTGATCACTTTAAAAAAACTTTTAATTAATTTATTTCACATAGTGTTCTTTCGTTAATCAAAGATTAGAATTGAATAATTAATTGTTGTTTTATCACCTAAGCCAAGGCGAATATTGTTTATTTTTTGTTCTTTTCACGAATTTGAAAACAAAAGAATAACGACTTTCATAATGTAATTTGTACATGATTAATGCTTATAAATAAATCAACTAACATAGTTTTTAGGAACCACGTTGCATATATTATTAGGTGATGAAATTGTGAAAAAGGATGAGCTAGTAGAGGCCGCACTAGGGCTAGAATAGCGATTCCTCCCTTAAAGGAACGTTATTTTAGTACCCTAGCTCCCGAATTCATTTCTGGTATAAGTAGACCAATTTGGGCATGGGGTAAACTTATGATTCATGCTAAATATCCCTTGAACCCTACTTGCGAGAAAGGCATGAACGAGGTTTATGAGTTTTCCTAAAACTCATTAGCGACTCCTTACTAGTTTCTTACAAAAAAAGCATGATGATAGGATCAACTCTAATTCAAAGGTCTCCCAAATAGTCAAGAATTCAAATCCTAAAACACCCTAAAAAGTTTAAAGCCCTAGGCTTTTAAAGGGCCATGGGCATAAAGGAAAAAGATCCCCTACGATGGGCACACCCTCCATACAGTGGCGACTCCACTGGGGACTTAGAGGTAAAAGACAAGCAAGTAACATGGCATCATGCATAATCATAGCACACTTTAAGCATTGGGGATGAGCTCATTGAAGAGGTCTTCCAACACCAGGCTTCAATTTCGAAATCAAAACCATCATCCCACCCATATCGCCAAAAAAATGTTGGGAGGGCTATGTCATGGGTCAACAAGTTGAGTGACTGATTCGTGCATCATCTCTTAAGATATGGTACCTTTGGACGCCCAAGCCTTGACCTTAGAATAACATTGTATGCTTTGACGGTTCCTTTTTGAAGGATTTATGTCTTTGTCATGTGCAATTACTAGATATATAAATGGATCAAATTATGGAGATAATTAAGTTCGGACATTTGGGTCGTCGTTTTATCATAGCTAGAGGTACTAACGATCTTTGGGCTAGTAAAATAGCCCAAAGCCCAATTGGACGGATCCTATAAGGTCACACAAAGGGTCTAGATCGGGCACGAGAGGACAAGGCCCATGATGGGCCTCATCCTCTAGTATGGCCGGCCACATGATGGTCTCTCCTCCTCCCTTGGCGCCAGTGTGGTGGTTCGTGGTGGTGGTAGATCGTGGTGGTCGGTTAGTCCAATAAAGGTGGTGATAGCGGTTTTCCTCAATCACTCGACTAATCTAGTATTGGTGGACGGCTCGTTCGAAGCTCGTGGACTAAGTAGAGAAGCAACGCTTGGGGCTCTATTCTCTCCCTGATTTGTCAATCAAATTGCTATGTGGAATTCACGCTTCAAAGGTATGATTATGTGTCTTGTGTGTTATGCATGTGTTCTTGGGATTAGGTACTTTTATGAATATGATTCATGATTTTCCGCTGCGTAGTACCTATAAACTCCAACAATGGTATCAGTTAGCCTCTTGCATGAACACGCTTGATCATATTAATACGATTAATTTGAAGTCCATGTTAATTTTATAATCAATTAAGAGGGAGAAATTAATTTAATTATGGTTCAATTATTATATTTAATGTGATTAAACTTTTGGAATCGATTAAATGCGATTTAGTTATGCTCAAAATAGCCATGAAGAGGACCGAATTAAGCCCTAGAGTTTCGAATTTTCGAACCCTAGAACCCTATCTTCGAATTTTCGAATTCCCTTAACCCTAATTCGAATTATTTCGAAAATTCATAGCCCTAAAATATGATTTTGTGCTTGATTTTTTATTTAATTCGATTTGTTTTACGATTCATAATTTGAATCAGATTGATTTATGCATAAAAATGTTTTGTGTATGATCATTGATTTAATTTTAAGAGTTAGAATTAAATTGGGATTAATTTTATGATGAACCCTAATTTTAATATTGAATGATGATTTAATTTTAATTTTGGACTAATTTGATTTAATTTTTGTAAAATTTATTTAAATTAAATTCAAAAAAAAAATAGTTTTAAGGCCGGCAGTCGCGGCTGGGTGGCGCAGCCACGGCGGATGCCGACCTGGTGGTAGTCCAAGAGGGAGAGGAAGGGAGGGCGACGGTCCAAGGTGGCTGGGGCAGCAGCTGTGCAAGCATTGCACGCTCCTGCCGTGGTTGCCACTGCTACTGGCTGCTGCTGCCTTGCGGCAGCTGGCGTGGCTAGCTCCGGCTAGCCAACCACGGTGGCCAGCAGCCGTACAGTACGGTTTTTTCAAAAAAAAAATTCTGTTTTTTGAAAAATATTTCAAGATAATAACAAAATTATTTTGGGATAAAATCGGTTTTATTTTGGATAAAATCTTTTGTTTTAGGATAAAATCAAATATTAAAAAGTTGTTATATTTGATATTATCCATATTTAAAGTTGTTAAATTAGTAATTATCCATGATTAAAGTGGTTAATTTTGGATAAGATTGATTAGGATATTCTGAGCATATTCCAAAAGGATAATAATTGATTTAAATAATGTGATTATCCCATAATTAAATTAGGATAATTGATTTTAAAATTATTTGATTGGCTAATAATTAGGATAGAATCTCCTAAAGTTGTTAGGATCATCATGGAAGATTAAATATGATTTATCTTTCTAGATTAAAATAAGATTTGATTCTATCTCATGCCTAAATTAAAATATATGATATTTTATGATTGGTCATGAATAATATGCGATATTTATCTAATTATGATTAAAATATATGATATTTTAGGAAATGCGTTGCCTTAATTATGAACCATTCGATGTTGTAGTTTAGACAAGCATGTTGAGTGATTTATTATATGGCACTTTTATAATATATGATATTATGTTGCTATATATAGACTAGTATGGCCCATAGATTCTAAAATACGATATGCGCATCGTGATGTATTTTTGTAATCTAAATACGGTCTGCGTACCGTTAAGTATTTTTGTAACTTTTATTTAAAGTAAATAGATTAGTTACTTAAATAGTGTTAGTCCAAAGAAGCCCATGAAGTGAAGGCCCAAAGGAGCAAGGTGGATGGAGATCCATGATGATTCAAGAGGGAGCTTTTCATTTCTAGTTTTCTTAGGACTAAGGGGCCATACTATGTCAAGTTTTATTGCATTAGTAAATTATGCATGTTAGATTTTATTTATGTTGATTGATGATGCGCTAGAGTTCACTATATAATCACAACATAAATGAATCTAGGTCCCAGAAATATTGAGATTGTTTTTCCAATTAGATACCCAACAATCCTTCGATCGTGAGTGATGGGTCGGCCTCAGCAGAGTGTCACTTGATATCTTGGGTAATTTGGGGTAGATCACGTTCTACATATTTAATTGGTTATGCTCAACAAGGTTACCTAAAGCGTTTAGAACCTTGAAGCAAAGGGTAATAATAAAGAAAGTAATGGTTAATTATTCAACCAAGAGTTACAAGAGTTGTAATCAGTAAAGAGTTTACTCACCTTAAAAATGTAATGCTTGATGGTATGGCCTCAGTCCTGTCAACTATTACACAAATAAAGGATTTTGGAATCACTTAAAATTTAATTGGGATCAATTAATGTTGAATAAAGTGCTTTAAAGTTACCAATTTAATCGTTTATGGTACTTTAATGTTGAATTAAACATAATTATTAAACATTGCCTTATCTTGACTTAGATGGGTAGCCGTAATCACAATGACAACAATATTTACAATCTTTGACCATTCCTTGAGAAGGATAGGTTGACAGGAGAAAACTTTTCCACTTGGGAAAGAATGCTAAGGCTTGTTCTGAAATCTGAAGGTAGAGAGGATGTCATTGACACTCCATTGCCAGGACCTCTGCCAGAAAATGCAACTACGGCAGAAGTCAAGAGGCACAAGGAAGCTCATGATAGAGCTGTGCCTATCACTTGCTTGATGATTGCTACCATGGAACCTAGTCTTCAAAAGCGTTTTGAGGATCAGGATGCGTACACAATCATGCAAGAACTCAAAGCTTTGTTTAAGAAACAAGCTAGAGTTGAAAGGTACGAGCTCCACCGTGAGATTCTGGATTGTAGGATGGAGAAGGGTGCCACAGTTCATGATCATGTTTTCAAAATGATCGGCCTTATTCAAAGTATGGAGAAACTGGGGCACACATACAGTGATGAGATGGCAACAGACATCATTCTCCACTCACTTCCAGAAAGTTTCAACCAGTTTATCATGAACTTTAACATGACTGTGACTGCAAAGACTATGAATCAATTGCACGCAATGCTGGTTAGTGCTGAAAAACAAATCCCTAAGGAACCTAAGAAGGAAGTTCTTATGATTCAAAAGGGAAAGGGGTTCAAGAAAAAGGGGCAAAAGGCTAGTGCCAAGAGCAAGGGCAAGCAAGTTGCCAAGGCTCCTAAGAAGCCTAAGGCGAATCCAAAACCCAAGGCTGTAAGTGAAAGTGAATGCTTTTACTACAAGAAGAAGGGGAATTGGAAACGCAATTGCCAGAAATACCTTGACTTCCTCAAGAAGAATGGAGCATCAACCTCAGGTATCTTGTTATAAACATTTTAACTTTCACTTAGGTATGCGATACCAAGTTGCAGTGCTTAACATTATTAATGTTGTGCAGAAGCTGCAAAGAAGTGAGGCTAGCATAGGAATGGAGCTTGAAGGCGCACTAGAAGTGTTTGAGTGGCCAGAGATAGCTTCATAGTTTTATTTTCTAATCAGTTTATCGTGATTTTAGAACATTTTCCAGTTTTGATGAGACAATTTTCAGTGTTAGTTTGAATACTGATTTGTTTTACTTGGCTTGGACAAGTGTTGATCCATGACCAAGGTAATAAATTGTTTTCATTTTGCTAGATACGAGTTAAATTTGTTTTATGACATTGATATAAGTAGATCAGAAAAGCAAAATTAGATGATTTAAAGTAGACTTACTTATAACAAAGTAAGATTAGGTCACATAAACCATTTGCACATCCACAGTTACATTGGATGGACTCTTATTCTAAATTGATTATGAATCACTTGAGAATTAGAAGTCATGCTTGATAAGGTAAGATGACCAAGTTGCCTTTTAGTTGAAAGGGTAAAGGAGCTAATGACCTTTTGGAACTCATACATATGATGTGTGTGGACCATAAGTTCAAGAATTAGAAAAGGGATTTAACTATTTCATTGCTTTTTCTAACGATTTAAGTAACTATATTTTTAATTACTTAATGAAGCTTGGAATCATTGAAAAGTTCAAAATTCCAAAATGAAATGTAAAATCAGTTTGAGATGAACAATTTAACACCACAATATGATTGTTGTGATAAATATTTAACTCAAAATAAATGATCATCTAAAGGGAATTATTGAATTAGTTCACAATCCAGAAACATTGCATTTAAAGTGTATGTAGAAAGAAGGAATCAAACTTTGCTTGCCATGGTTCGATCCTAGATTAGCTTTAATGATTTACAAATATCGTTTGAGGATATGCATTACAACAACAATTGCGAATATACTAAACAAAAAACTTAACCAAAGCAGTAGAAAAGATGTCATAAGAGATATGATTTGGAAATGTTCCAAAAGTTATCTTTTCTAAACAGGATTAAGGTTTATGAAGTCGATGTAAAATGTTTACAAAGATGATATAAAGCACCCTAAATCAAACAATAGTTCTTCATGGGTTTTCTCATGGAAACTAAGAGGTATTATTCCTACAATCGCATAGAAACAAAGTGTTTGTTGCTCACGATAATGTCTTTATAGAAAGAGATCTCTTCCTACAAAAGCCAAGTGGGAGTAAAGTTAGATCTCGATGAGATTCGAGACGAACAACAAATGGATGTGGATAACACTACATCAGAGATGAAGGCATATGAAATCAGTTAATTTGATAAACCATGTGTCGAAGCAAGCTAATTCCACTAGCGAGGCTTCTATCGTCCCAACTTGAATGAAAGGCTTCAAAGAGTTGAAGAGAATAATTTTATTGTTGCTCATACCTATTATAGGTTACTTAGGATCAAAACAAACAGTTTGTTAAAATTCTAAGAAAAGGTGGATTCTAAAATTTTCCTATTGGAATGGTTAGAACCCATACCCTACAAGCAAGCTTTGGATAAGTGCCAACTCAAGAAATGGATTAAAGCCAAGAAATCCAATATGGACTCCATGTCTGTGAAGGTGTATTAGTCCATGATAGTCTTACAAATAGGGTCAAACCTATTAGATGTGTAAGCCTATTCGGATTCTTCTAGTGATTACTGATTTCGATTACAAAGTTTAGCAATGGAGAACAAAATCACCTTCATGAAATGTTCTTGATGGATGATATGTATATGTTACAATCTAAGAATTTTGAAATCCATAATTCACAGAAAGTTTTGAAACTTCAGAAATTCATTTAATGGATTGAAGTAAGCATAAGGGAATTGAAACATTCGTTTCGATTAGGCAATCAAACAGTTTGATTTCCTCAAAGAAAGAAAAAGGAATCTTGTAGAGACAAGAAGTTTAGTGGGAGCAATTGGTCTTCTTGGTCATGTATGTAGATGACATACAGTTCATATGAAATGACATATCAATGCTTGAATAAGTCAAGCAGTGGTTAGAGATTTATTTCAATATGAAAGACTAAGAGATGTTGAGAACATATTGGGAATTAGGATCCATGAAGTGAATCTTGAAGAATGATTGGACAACATCGAGAGATTTATGTTGATAAGGATCTTGACAAGTTCATGAAGCAAGACTCTAAGAGAGGATGTTTTTCCATGTTTCATGGTAGTACACTCAGTAAAACTCAATGCCTTCAAAAGCTAATAGAGTTGAGTTGTATGGATAATGTACCTTATGCTTCTGCAGAAGGGTCGATTATATGTGCCATGATATGTACAAACAAGATGTTACATATGACTTGTGCATGTGTAGCAAGTTTCAAGTAAATTCAGAATAAGCATGCTGAAAGTTGTAAAGAGCAAATCCTTGAGTTCTTGAGAAGAACTAAAGGAATTTTTCTAGCTAATGGTGTTAAAAGTAAATAAGTTTTCAAAAGGTTATACGGATGCAAGTTTAACAAATAGGCAAGATGACTCTAGATGTTGATTTAGATGCACATTCGTGTATGTATGAAGAAGGACAGTAAGCTTGAAAGAGTTCAAAGCAGAATACTATTGCATACTCATTGTCAGAATATGTGTTTTAGCTATAGTAAGAGTAGTTAAGGAGGAAGTTTGGATCAAATTGTCTTGTGACTAAAAGGATATATTTGCACAAAACAAAGGAGTCAGGGTCACATCACAAATCCAAACAAATAGATATGAGATATCACCTCATTTATGAGATCAATGACAAGCGGAATGTTGTGATCTGCAAAGTTTTTTTATGAGTGAGAAATCACTAAACCCCTTCCATAGACTAAGATATGAGAGTCATATTAAAGACTTGGATTGAAGCAAGTTATGTAATTCAAGTTGTATATGTTTTGAGAAAACATATTACATAAGGAATGCATATACTTCCAGAATTATGTTTAAAATAGAAATTTCATTTCTCTTATTTAATTATGGTTTTGGAAATTAAATAAAATGTCCAAAATAATTATGGATTGATGGGCTCATCAAGTTAATTTATTTAAATGACCTGGTGAATGAAACCCCACAGGTGAACAAAATTCATATATTATTTAAGTTCCTAGTTTGAAATCATTAAAGTGGACATAAATGATTTCAATAAATGGACTAGCATGTAAGATTTATTAGATACCGCAGTTTCATGGGCTATAGGGGCATAGAGATTCTCGGTCAATCACTTGGATATGCATGAATGATGCATGATCGAACTATTGACCTACTTTGAAGTTCAAGCATAGAGCTTCCGGATATATTAGTGGATTCCTTTGACATGAGTGGAACATTGATTTCATTCAATGATTGATGTAATTGTGTACATTCAAACGTCTTCCCGTAACTGGAGATTATAAAGGGTATTTCCTGGTTACCTCATGATTTGAGTGGGAGCCTTGTTGCCACAAGATTAGATTGAGTTTACCTATTAAATTAGGAAATGTGTCATGGCCGCTTGAAGAGGGAGAATTCGGAAAATACGTGGCCGCGTTCAAATGCATTACTCAGTGATCATTTGGTTTTGTAATTCTAACTCAGATTTCAAGAAACGATTTGTAGATTAATACGATCTCGACATGTAATGCAATCATATTATCAAATCGACACATATTGACTTAAGGAATTTGAATATTGCACACTTGTCTTAGACAAGTGGGAGATTGAAGGATTTATGTCTTCGTCATGTGCAATTACTAGATATATAAATGGATCAAATTATGGAGATAATTAAGTTCGGACATTTGGGTCGTCGTTTTATCATAGCTAGAGGTACTAACGATATTTGGGCTAGTAAAATAGCCCAAAGCCCAATTGGACGGATCCTATAAGGTCACACAAAGGGTCTAGATCGGGCACGAGAGGACAAGGCCCATGATGGGCCTCATCCTCTAGTATGGCTGGCCACATGGAGTGGATTGAAGGGTTTTCGGCTTCCTAACCCTAGTCTAATTATAATGTGATTATAAATAGACTAGGTGCCTAGGGTTTGCTAGTAGAATGCAATTATCTGATCAGTGTGATCAAACCCTAATTAGCAAACACGAGACCAACCCCTCTCATACTCCTCTCTATCTCACGACTCTCTCCTCCTCCCTTGGCGCAAGTGTGGTGGTTTGTGGTGGTGGTAGATCGTGGTGGTCGGTTAGTCCAATAAAGGTGGTGATCGCGGTTTTCCTCAATCACTCAACCAATCTAGTATTGGTGGACGGCTCGTTCGAAGCTCGTGGACTAAGTAGAGGAGCAACGCTTGGGGCTCTATTCTCTCCCTGATTTGTCAATCAAATTGCTACGTGGAATTCACGCTTCAAAGGTATGATTATGTGTCTTGTGTGTTATGCATGTGTTCTTGGAATTAGGTACTTTTATGAATATGATTCATGATTTTCCGCTGCGTAGTACCTATAAACTCCTACACATTTATGTGCTTATGTGACTACATGAATATGTGCTTATATGCTTCGTGTCTAATCTAATTAATTCCAACTTGTTACCTAGAGATATTAAAAAAAAAAAATAAAAAAAAAAAAAAAAAAAAAAAACTGCAGTTTGGTTTTCGAAAAAAAACTAGATGGCACGCACAATTGTCAAAGTTGCGAGCACCCTCCAAGCGCAAGTCTAGAAGTTGTCTGCGGCCCTTCCGCGCTACTCTGAGTCTTACGTGTGCCCACTGTTCAACGTTGACTTTGATTCATTACGAGCAATGTTATACGGAGAAAACGATATTACCGCTTCAAGGTTAATCGTTAAGTAGGTGCTAATATAATAATATCTCTTTGGGTAACAATATTGTCTAACTTGGTTGTTTTTTTTTAATTGTTCTTCTTTTCTTTTTTTTTTAAAAAAAAAAATAAACTTTAATCATTCTTTGTTAAAAAAAATCCAAAAACATGTCTTTTAATCGTTCTTTTCTTTCTTTCCTTTTTTTTAAAAAAAAAAAGAAAAAAAACGCGTGTGGCAGGCACTACTCTCGAAGTTGCACTTTCCACCTTAGCGCAAGACAGAAAATTGCGCACGATACTATTTTTGATTATGACGATTCATTTACGTACTTTATAATCAAACTAATGACATTACTTCTCATAAGGTTTGTCATTAAAAGTTCTCATCTCTTGATAGGACGTTATCAATATTCCCATTTTTAAACGTGCCTATTTTCATGGTCGTCATCTTTTAGTTGTAATTAGTCAACCTTGACTTAAGAGCATAATTTATTTACCTCATCTATGGTTTAAAAAGTGAATCCCGAGAATCTTACTTGGGATGATTGCCTCACAAAAAAAAAAAAAAAAAAAAAAAAAAAAAAAAAAGAGAGAATAGAGCAAAAAAAATCAAGAAACCATTCTAAAAAAAGTATTATACAAAAAATTTTATTCTCAACCTAAAAAAAGGAGAGGATAATGAATGATAATACCGAGAAAATGATTTACTTATTTCTTGGATTTTACGTTCGGAGGAAATCATTCTTTTTAAATAAATAGTAATTATCCTTTAAAGATGACCAATATGAGAATCACCATAAAAAAAAAATAAAGATCTCTATTGTAATCTAATTGATCAACAAATACCATACTATATTGATCATTTTAAGGAGTGCACTAAGGTTGACTAATATTTCTAAAAAGTTGATGAGCATGTCAATCCAACTTTCTTTTTCTTTCTTTTTTCCCTTTTTCGAAAACAATTCACTTCAAGTAAAATCTTTAGATGATTAGCTTGTTGAAGTCAACACAAATCATGACATTCTGTTAATGATTGTTGGTGATTTTTTTTTGACATTTCACTTGTAGGAAAAGGCTCATTTGCGTCACTCATTTATAGTGTATTTGCGTCGCTTCTATGAGCGACGCAACTGCTCGCGACGCAAATAACTTTTAAATCATTTGCGTCGCTCCTAGGCGCGACGCAAATAAGAGTCATTTGCGTCACTCCTTTATAAACAAGTGACGCAAATAAGAGTTATTTGCGTCGCTCCTTTATAAACAAGTGACGCAAATAGCTGTTCTGAGCAACTTCTTGTTTGTTATTTGCGTCACTTGTTTATATAGGAGTGACGCAAATGACTTACTAGACAATACAAAATTGCTTTATTTGCGTCACTTGTTTGTTTAATGAGTGTCGCAAATGATGTGAATTTTTTTTTTTTAAATTATAATAATTGCTTGTATATGTTTGTAGTACTTGTTTTCCTTGGTAGTGGTATAAAGTAATATGCTAACGCCAATAATTGAAATTAAAATGCAATATTAATGAATGCAAATGTAAATTTCGGCAAACTCTCCTTTGTATTTTGGCCTACCCATAAAATTGGGAATGACGGCATTATATTAACAACCTGTCCAATAATTTACATCTCAATATCATTGACATTATACTCATCATCCCAACACCAATAAACCAAAATCATTCATGTCAAGCCTATAATTCAAAACAAGAGTCCAACATGTGCTAAGTGTAAATCTAAAGTTCAACATTACATATAAAATACTCTTCCCAAATATCTCGAATCTCATTTATCTCCTCCTCGGTATATGGTGTAGTTCTTGAAGAATCCTATCAACACAACAAATATACAAGAGGAAAGTTTTAATTCAAGATTGTAGCTAACATCAAATTGTATTTATCAAACAAAAATGAAATATTTGACAACTCATACCTTAATAAGATCCTCACTGCTATGATGATGTTCAAGTATTTCGTACATATAACGCATGACGTAGTAGCCTTCTTGTGATAGAAAACCAGGCATACAATCAGCTACAAACGCAGCATTGGAATGTTTCTCACTTTCTCAAGAGAATCTACATGGAGCATATACAATTCAATGCGAAGCACTGCAAAAGTCTTTAAACATCTAACCAAAAAGATTCTAACATTATAAAATCAAACGATATTACCCATATAACATCAAGGTAATTTAAAGTAGCGAATATCAAAAGCATAAAACTAAAAGACTAAAAAAAAAATCTGAAATATATAGAAGCAGGGGATATGTTATTAAGCACTCATTATTGACAACCAAATACATTAATCATTGACTCATATATTAAACAACATAAATTATTAAACAAGCAATAAACATACCTAATCAATGTCTTTTTCTCGGCCTCTTCTTTTTTACAGGGAGTTCTTCAAGTGTTGCTTATATATAGATAACATATAATGGAATTATAGCTTCAATTATTGATTAAATAGAAAGAAAAAACCAGATTAATAAGGCAAAACAGAATCGAAATTGACAAAGTAAGTAAACATATAGTAATGAGAAATTGACAAAACCCAAAACATTCGTTAAATCGTATGGATTATAGCAAAGTAGATAAAAATTAAGCAGAATTAAAAGGGGAAATTAGCAAAACTAAAAGATTAATGAGAAAAACCTTCTTTAAGGATGAGGAAATTCAGCAAATTGTATGGGTTGAATGAAATTCACAAATAGACTTGAAGAATTAAGCAAATTTTAAGATCAAATTCAGCAAAAGGGTAACAAATTCAATGTTTGGGGTTCTTCAAGCAAAATTCGAGATTAATATCGAGATTAAAATCAATTAGCAATTCTCAATGGAAACCAAATTAATCAAAAAATTGGACAACAAACTCAAAGATAACCCTAAAATTCGTTTAATTGGCAAATTGCAAAAACACAAGATATTGGACCAGCAAAACAGATAATAAACATTTAATTCAAAGCAAATTTACTCACTCTCAATCGATGCGAATCAGATACAGAACATCTCCTCCTTCAACTCTCCATCAGCATAATCACTAGCAACCCACATACAAGATTTTTCATTCCCGGCATGCTCTTGAACCATCATACCCGCAATAACTACAAATACAAATTGATCATTCATAGAAAAAACTCATTAATTCAAGCAATTTCACACAATAATTATACAAAAAAAAAAAAACAAAACCCAGAACAATTAACAAATGATAGAAATAAAGTCACATACTCAGATGATTAGCACAGATCTTAAGAGTTTTAGATTGCCGCATAACCAATCGAACTTTCCCATAAACCTTATGCTTTAGAAACTTCACTGTACCAGTACCCCTTTATTTCCATTGATTTCCTTCTTTATCAAATCTGTAAAGCTTCGTTTTTCTAATAACAATTCCAAAACACGAACAATTAGAAATAATAATACATCACAATAACCCTAGAAAGCCGAACATATCCATAAATTAGAGGCAAAATTCAAAGATTGAATCAATAAATGCATTGAAAACAACAATTGAAGAGCACCCAATTAAAAATAACACAAAACCCTAAAAATCAAGGCAAAAAAAACCTGGGATTGTGGCAAAATTCAACCATTAAATCAACAAAAATCATAAGGAAAACAAGGGTTCAAATTTGTTGGGGTTTTAGGTTCGAATTTCTGCTCGAATTGGGGGGTTTTTGGCTCGAAAATGTGCAATTTTTCTGGGGTTTTCAGGGTTCGAAATTGCTAGGGGTTGAGGTTGGAATTTCTGCTCGAATTGGGGGGTTTTTGGCTGGAAAATGTTCGATTTTTCTAGGGTTTGCAGGGTTCGAATTTGCTGGGGGTTGAGGTTGCTCGAATTGGGGGGGTTTTGGCTGGAAAATGTTCTATTTTTTTGGGGTTTGCAGGGTTCAAATTTGCTGGGGGTTTATACAACGAACTTCTGCTCGAATTGGGGGGTTTTTACTCTATTTTTATGCGGTTTTTAGTGTTCGATTTTGCTGGGGGTTTTGGTTCAATTTTGTGCTCGAAAATGGGAGATTTTTGGCTTCGATCTTTCTATTTTTCTGGGGTTTTAGTTTGGTCAAATTGCTATGTTGAATTCAGTTGTTGAAGGCAGCAACAAATGGGGTAGAGTATTTTTTTTGTGGGTATATCGAATTTGGATGCAGCAGCAAATGGCGAGCTGGGTAGAAAATTTAGATTAATTACATACCTATACTTATTTGCGTCGCTCATTAATTAAAGAAGTGACGCAAATAACTTAAATGTAATGATGTGCATTAACTATTTGCGTCGCTCACTAATTAAAGAAGTGACGCAAATAACTCACAAACTCATTTGCATCACTTGTCCCTAAAGGAGTGATGCAAATAAGAGTGTTATTTGTGTCGTTCTAATAAATAAACGCGACGCAAATAACATAAAGCTGAAGCATATCAGGCTTTTGTGTCGCTTCATAGCCAATGAGCGACGCAAATAACTTATAATGAAGCTAAAATATATCATTTGCTTCGCTTGTTTCTACGAGTGACGCAAATAAGGCGACGCAAATGAAAGTTTTTCTACTAGTGTTTTTATCAATAAACTTGCTTATAGTGAATTCGTATTACAAGGATTAAAAAAAAACAATCATTTTGACTTTTGATCGTTGTTTGAATGCTTGGCAAAAAAAGTTTAAGTGAACACGCTCAATTTCTCGTGATACACATTACTAGATCATCTTCCACATTCGCATACTAGTCCAATCATGGGTGACAAAGCAGCATTGGAGAAACTTAGAGAGGAACTCCAAAACCTAAAGGTCCTACGAGAAGAAGAAGCCTAAATGAAGGCTCATAAAAAAGTAGAAAAGGCTAAAATAAAAGCAGAGAAAGAAAAAGAAAATATTCTGCAAGAAAAAACAAGAGCCCAAAGAGTAGAGGCCTTGGAGAAACTTGTCCTTCGAGCTAGCTCAGGGAATAAGTACTTCAATTATGAGCTTGCACCACAACCTAGTGGCAAGACTCTCCCAGAAAAGTTCTTGACTACGGATTTACCAACCTTTAAGGTTACAGACAATCCTAGGACTCACTTAATGAGCTTTATTGGAATTATGGCATTAAAAGGGGTTGAGCATAGTTTATATGCATGTATTTTTCCTCTTTCATTGGACCCAACTGCTAGATCATGGTTTTATAACCTCGATGCAAAACTAACTTCCACTTGGAGTGACGTTGTAAAGGAATTTTTAGCCCAATATGGAGACAACATCGAGCTCATAACTACCTTGCGCGATCTTGAATTGCATAAGTAAGGGGAAGAAGAAGGCTTTATTGACTTCTTTTCCAGGTAGCGATCAAAGGTTGCTCTTCTTTCACAAAGACCTCCGGATCATGAACTTGTCCCAAAGTTCATAGACAATATGTCTCCACCATACAAGTGTCATTTACAATACCTTGGTTACTATGGGAACATGAATTGAAAGGGACTTGATAAATGAAACCATGAATCATATAGGTGGACTAGATTTTGAGAGAGGATTTCGCCTACATTGGAAATGGACAAAGCTCGAAGATGTAATCTGAAGAAGTTGTCAACAACTCAAGATGTAGCACCCTAGGTCTTGTTTTCTTTATGATGGACTAAGAGATTCATGCTGTCGAATCTACTTATTATGTACTCTCATTAATTAATGAATAAAAATTATGTTTTCAAGTACGTCTATCTTGTTCTCTTTTCAATCTCTTTGTTGTTATTAGCTCGAATTAAAACATATACATGCAAACAGGCAATATCAAAAAAGGCATACATACTCAACACTTTAAAAATCTTGATGAGCTTTGGCTTACAAGATGTAGCGAATGAAAATAGGTCCATCTTTTGGCCCACTGAAAAGAGATATGATGATTACACCAACACAGGAGGCAACTTGAAACTCCACGTAGATAATTCCATGTTAATTACCTTAGAACAATCCATCTTTTGTTATCCCTTTTGAGCTTCATCATTTGACCCTTACTTATTCAACTTACATTATTCCAAACCTTGGGATGGGAATGGTGCAAAGAGATATGAATGAAAAAATTGGGGGAACGAAACATAAGAGGGGCACACAAAGCTAGTTTAAACCCAAAAAAGGAAAGATCGAATGCAAAATCGTTCTAAACCCAAAACCAAACTTGTTAAAAAAAAGAGATAAAAAAAAAAAGAAAAAGAGAGAGAGAGAGAGAGCGAAGAAGAAGAAAGAGAAAAGGCACCAAATGTAGGAGTTATTGTACAAAGCAAAAGGATTTAATTTGAGAGGCACCAAAAGTAAGGGATTAAGGGAGTATACTTGACCCTGTTGCTTTTTAATAACCTTGAGCCTAGCCATGCTACAACCCTGGAAAAGCCCTCCTTGAGGTAGACGATAATCATGTACCACAAAAATCATCATTCTACGAAAATATGGCCCACTTTAGGCCTTTTGCACATATGGACCTACCATTGAGTAGTTATGCCCATATACAAAATTCTTGAAGTGTTGGGTAAATGATTACAAAATCATATAAAAAAAATTCAAATAATTTGGATGATTTGATAGCCATTGGCTTGATTACATCATTTTAGTAAAGCAATCGCATCAAACTAAATTCGATGTTTTTCATATCTTTTGCCAAGAAAATTGAGATGACTATCACTTTAAAAATAATCATCTTATTTTCTTTTAATAATAGGGCTATTTATTACCAAGGTGATTCAAGTTCTATATACATTTCCTAGAAAGAAAACGAGTTAATACAGTAAATTGATTTGATATATCGACAGCCTCGACGTCAACTTTAGATATCTTTTACAACTCTTGAGCATTGGTCTTCTCACTTATCATGAGCAACTAATATGTCCGCCTACGTGGGATATCTTCATCCTCTCTAAGCAAGGAACGTTGATTGAACATACATGGAAAAAATGATCTTCATCGCTATTACACGTATACCTCACTGCCAAGTTATCACGATGATTCAACTATTAAGTCAATAATCCTTGCTTTTCGAAAACATGTCTAATCCTCTTTTTTATTCTTCTATGGGAAAGTTGGATCGCCTTCCTTTTTATGCAAATCCATCTTTTTTGTTCATTTCTTTTTTAGGGGGTAAGTCGGGATGATCCCTCCCATTTGGCAACTAAAATACTCGAAAAATAGTATAATTTTTTCGCTCTTTGCCTCAAACTGGGGGCTAAAAAAGCCAAGACATCCCTACTTCTCTCTATTTACAGATTTGAACACGCTATTTATGCTACTAAATCAATGTCATACCAGCTTATTATGAATCATCTTAATAACTTTAAATGACAAAGCGAAGAATACCACTTCCTATTATTGGACCAAGATAATTAATTATGTTACTTGATCAAACAGTTCGTGATAAACATATGCAATATTCCACAAATTGAAAATACAAATCTTAGGACTCCAAATAAACACGAGAAACATCCCCTAGCATATGTATACATGAATTCAAAAAGCCACCTAAATCTACACTTGGGAGCTATAAAAATATAGGTCTCACCTCAACTTTCATTTTGAAATAAGACCATATTTTGGAAAGTGATTCGAATGATTTTATAAATTATTCTAACACTTCATCAAACCTAAGTTTGATAAATATTCATTCTCAAACTGCGGTGCTTATTTAATTGGAAGAACTTCACTTTCAATTAGAAAAATATGACAATGATGACAAATACTGAAAAGAAAACCATAAACAAAATTAGATATACAAAAGTTTGCTCACATTTTCATAGCTTTGTTGAAATAAGTTGCAAATTAAAATTTACCTTCATCAATCTTGGACAAAAAAGTCACACTCAATTACGAGCTAGACTTTTTTTTCCATTTTGGGTCCACTTTTGAAAATAACATGATTATGTATTTTGCGTACTAGAAAAAGTTGCTTCATTTTATTTTCAAAAAAAACTTTCATTAAATTATTGGACCTTCTCCAAATTTTGAATTCTAATTCGAAATAACATGTTTATTACTCTCTAAATAAAAAAATAGACTTCAAAATTTCCTTTTTGAATTTTGTTTTATTTTCTCAAATAAATAAATTTTCAGATTCTCAATAACCGTTTGGATAATACATGTATATACATAAATATTTCCAAAAGGAATGAACTAAGATTCGACTTCTTCTTGACTCGAACTTGTTCTCGCCTAGTTATCGTGCGAACATGAGCTTAAGGATGGTAAACGAACCACCTACAAGACCAAAATCAAAGATTGATAAGAATAATGAAATCATTTGATGTTTTAAATCAACTTTGAAGAATAATATTACCGCAATGATCTCTACGAACATTTTGACATTAGGTAAAGATTACTAAACCTTAACTATAATTGTTTTGGGTTTATAAATAAGCAAAGAACTAACTTGCTTCCTTGAACATGACTTTAACTAGAACGCATAAGCCATGTCATTATCCTAAAATGTTCTCAAAACATGGGAAACATAGGCTCATTCCCATATCATGATTATATGAATGGCCTAAACAATAGCAAGTCATTAGAACTACCCCAAATTGGGGGCTCCAAGACTTGTGAAATACCAAGAATGCTCATAACCCGACTCATGGGGGCTCCAATGTCCACAATAAACAAAATGAAATATTCATGCCATTCGAGCTACTTTCGAGAATCACCTAAACTATAAATGGTTTGCATAGATCTCGAGCCTTACAATTTTCAATTGCATCACAATGATTTAACAATCATTTTGTTCCTTTGAAAATTATGTTTGCAATTGAACTTGGCCATAGAACAAGCTACATATTCAAGCCATTTTCAAGTTTAAAAACTAATCTTAGTGCATAATTGTTGTTTCAATACTTCAATTCACCTCAAAGATTAAAAAGTACAACTAGTATAGAGAAAAAGAAACAAAATCATGAGTTTCAAAATAGAATTCAAACGCATACAACATACTTGCTCATACGAAAGTTTAGTACTCAAACATTTATCACGAAATTTGTATCAAGACACTTCAGTAACATAAGACAAACAATTTCATGAGTTAGAATAAAAGACTCCTAAATTCTAAATTAAGAGGTCTTCATTTTAAATTCTCTATTGTTGCACGAATAAAAAATTTAAAAACATTGGAATTTCACAAGGAGGATAATATCTACTTTCTCGAGCTTCAATCGGTAACAAAATTTGAACTCAAGAAAAAGAATTCGAGAGTAGCGAGAATAGAGGAAAAAATTGAGCAACATTTCATTTTTCCTCTTACTTGTTCCAACGAATGACTAATATTACTAGACTTGGCAAATTTCATTTGTTAAAACTGTGAATGGTCGAAAACGATTTTAACACACTCATTTAAACGTTTCAAAGATCCTAGTTGTTGTAACAATAAGACAAAACATGGGATTTTTAGACCCATTTCGAGCAACATGAAAGGGTCTAATTCTTAAAAACAAATAAGTCATCAAAGCTACCCAATATTGGGGGCTACGACATTCGAAAAAATAAAATGGGGGCTTAAAAGCTCGAGATATAGCCAAATTACACCAGTTCGATGATGTCTTCAAGAATTTCCTAAATTTACTAATTTATGCAAATCTTGGAATCATAGTTTTATAAGTGAAAAATAATAACTTCTAGTTATTGTTATCATTGTTAAAACCAATTTTGCAACTTAGGCATGACAAAAACAAACATGAGTCGCAAGAATAATTCATGCCATTATCAAAGTTCAAATTTCAATCATAATTTTAGTGCATAATTTTAGTGCATAATTGTCGTTCTAATAAGTATAATCCATGTGAGAGAAAAAGAAAAAAGTTCAAACACAAATTCAAAAGTTAAATACGTATATACTTGTATATGCTCATACAGGATCAATACTTTACCATTTCACATGAAATTTGTTTCCATATACTCTTTAAAACATGTCCCAATGACATAGAAGAAACAAATTCATGATAACAAGTCGAATCGAAAACCCCCAACTTCTAAAGTTAGAGTGCTTCATTCGACTTTCTCCATTTTATTGACCAAGTTCAAAGTTTGGCAGAATAAAAGGAGCAAGATTTACTATCCTTCAAACGACATCAAAAAAGGGAAAGAGATCGAAAATGGCGAACAAGGAGAAGAAGGGAGTGAGCTGCAGATCGCACTTCTCCACCTCTTTTTACTGATTCAAATGTCGCGCGCAACACATCAAGTCACGCGTGGCATCCCAACGCAACCCAGTTTCCTGCGCGCACCTGGCCAGTGCGACCCATTGAGTTGCGTGCGAATACTGATCACTTAAAAGACCGGCTCTCATATTTTGATCCGTTTCGAAATTTTTCCAACGATTTTGCTCGTTGTTAGACGTAATGGCGTGCAAATTATCGAAATCCTTTAAATTGCTTTACATTTTGTAGTTTATTTTCTTTTTGTTAGCTTTTTGCATCATCGTGCATGCACACCGTGCTTTGTGCCTGCCCCAAGCATACGTTTTGTACATTTTTCGTGAGCGTGTCTTAAAATGTTCCGTAGTGGTGCTTTACGTAAAAGCTCCCATAGACAGGTTTGACATATTACTATACTAACTTTAGAAATGTCACGTTCTTTTTGTTTTTTTGGCGTCCACAGCAAAAAGAATGGCGTATCGTACATCATAAAATTGTATGTTGTAGGTGCTGCGTAAAATTGCATCCTCTTCCCCAGCAACATGATCTACCTCCCGTAACAAAAACGGTAGAACTTCTTTTCAACTTTAGGCATTAGCTTTACGAGTCGACTGGCGCGCCGAACCATCGAGAACAGACACTTCTCTATTGGAAGCAAATACGGTAGTTAGTGAGCTTACTGGCTTACCGGACAGTTAGGGTGTTCTTCCACCCCTTGTATAAAGAGCGAATAGAGCAAAGTCGCACTTGTTCAAACACGTGCCCTCAGTCCTGAGATACGTGGTTTCATCTTGTGGATAAAACTGCTGAGAGAGTAGCCGATTTTCTCCTCACTGGATTTGGATATATGCCTCCAATCCTGAGACATGTATTTCTATCTTGTGGACCTCGAATATTTTGTTTTGTCAAGAGCGTGTCAAGACCTCTATTCTCGTGTTAGGCTACAAATGCCAAAACACCTCTCATTTTATCATCTTTTACTTTGTTAAAATCATGGACTAATGTTTCAATGAAATATCGAAGGACGTTAGATCACCAATGCCATATTGAGAGGATATCATCCTCTTCACTCTTTTTTAAACCGATATCTTCTCAAAACATGACATCATCCAGGATAACCTTTACTTGTAAAAGCGTTCTACACTTGCAAAGGATCAATCCAGATTCTTTAGCGCAATAAGACTAGAAAGGACTTTTTCTAGCATTAACAGCTACTTGTCTTGAACATTTAGCAAATCGAGCATAGTTTCGACATTCTCAAGACTATTAAAAGATTCCTTGTCTTTAAGGAACTTCGCAGAATGAGTCTCAGATTTATTTCCTTGGCTACTTTGATCATCGTCTATTCTAGACTCGATCAAAGTGGGGGCTAACTATAGACACCTACTTTTGGCCTCCTGTCCCGACATGAAGTGTGATGATGTTACAAAAACCCGTTCTTCATGCTAGATCAAAGTTAAAGTGTTTATGGACTACGAAATGCATTATGAAGTAAGTTAAAACCCACATTTGAGATTAAAATACCTTAGAGCCTTGTCCGATTACTAATTAGGCCTAAAACGTTCTCATACATGTTTAAACTTGATTGATAACGGACCCAAATGCGTCAAATGCAATGATTAGATCCAATAGACCTTACATTGTTAAAAACCGAGCCAATCAGATAAACCAACCATCACATTTCCATAAAAGGCCTATACAAATGGATAGCCCTTCAAAGAGCTTTCCAACGGTATATTATAAGCCCAATTCCGAGTTAAAACGAAGAAGTTATGATCAAAACACTAAACCGGGCCCTAAAACCGACACCCTTGCACTCCAACGGCCATATCTGTTGATCTATAATAGATTTTAACCTAATTTTAACGGCATTGGAAATAAGACATTCAGTGATTTCCAATGATATCTCACACGCCTTAATCCGCCTTCACAATCAAAAGTTATGGAAGTTTTAAAAATGCGTTTTCGTAAAGGCAAACAGCACCGAGCGCAACTCAGTGAGTTACGAGCGCCTGGATGCGTGCAGCACCCAGCGCGACTCCAAGAGTTGCGCGCATCACGTGACGTCGTGGCTCTAAAACCCTAAACCTAGATTCCTACGCCTATAAATAGGGGTCTTCGTTTAACCTTAGAGGGGACCGAAAAATCAGAAATCTAAACCCTAGCATTCTTAAAACCCTAATCTCTCAAGTTCTCTTACTATCATACTACTTTTCTACTCCCTTCCCAAATACTTTCCAACCCTAATTGAATCCATTGAAGTCCTTGGAAGTACGAAGAAGAAAGAAAGTCCATAAAGAGAATTAACATAAAAGAAGAACGGTTAGTTTCCTGAGCACTTAGATAAATCACTTTTCTTTTATTATTTAAATAACTTTAATTGATTAATTAGTGTTGTTTGATCACTTTAAAAAAAACTTTTAATTAATTTATTTCACATAGTATTCTTTCGTTAATCAAAGATTAGAATTGAATAATTAATTATTGTTTTATCACCTAAGTCGAGGCGAATATTGTTTATTTATTGTTTTTTTCACGAATTTTAATAACAAAAGAATAACGACTTTCACAATGTAATTTTTACATGATTAATGCTTATAAATAAAATCAACTAACTTAGTTTTTAGGAACCACGTTGCATATATTGTTAGGTGATAAAATTGTGAAAAAGGAAGAGCTAGTAGAGGCCGCACTAGGGCTAGAATAGCGATTCCTCCCTTAAAGGAAAATTATTTTAGTACCCTAGCTCCCGAACTCATTTCTGGTATAAGTAGACCGGGCATGGGGTAAACTTATGATTCATGCTAAATATCCCTTGAACCCTACTTGGGAGAAAGGCATGAACGAGGTTTATGAGTTTTCCTAAAACTCATTAGCGACTCCTTACTAGTTTCTTACAAAAAAAAGCATGATGATAGGATCAACTATAATCCAAAGGTCTCCCAAACAGTCAGGAATTCAAATCCTAAAACACCCTAAAAAGTGTAAAGCCCTAGGATTTTAAAGGGCCATGGACATAAAAGGAAAAGGATCCCCTACGACGGGCACACCCTCCATACACTTAGCCATACTTATTCTCGTCCTACTTCATAAAGAGATATCAATTTTGCATGATACGAGGATGTTGTGGTCAATGTTTGCTTTGTTGATTTCCATGATGTTGCAGTACGTGCCACCATAAGTGAGCAGATATCCCGTTTGTGATTTGGCATTTTGTGGATCTGCTGATAAGTATCCAGCGTCTGCATACCCAACGAGAGTTCTTGTTTTGTTTAACAAAACAAACCAAGGTCTTGTGTCCCTCGTAGGTACTAAAGTAAGTGCTTAATTCCCTTTCAATGTCTATAAGTCAGTGCGTTGTTGTACCTGAAAAGCTCACGGAGAAGCTATGTCGGGTCTTATGTTGTTAGCTAAATACATTTGATTCAATTGCAATTAAGTTTGGTATTTCTGGACCTAGAATTTCTTCATTTTCCTCTTTATTGTTTTTCATATTCAGAGAACGAACAACCATTGGGGAGTTGATTCTCTTTGCTTTGTCCATTAATATAGTTTGATTGATGGACAAAAATACCAATACTTAAGTGCCCACTTTGTAATCCAAGGCAAAATTTTGTTTTTTCAAGGTCTTTCATCTAAAACTCTTTCATCAAGTATTTTGTAGTTCTTTCAAACTCACTTGGGGTTCCAATGATATTCACATGAGCAACATAAAACCGCAATAATAGCAAATCCTGATTGTGATCACTTAATGAAAACGCAAGGACTAATTTGATGGTTCTTGAATCCTTCTCTCATAAGGTATTAAGTAACACGGTTATGCCACATCCTCTCATATTATTTTAATCCATAAAGTGACGTTTTTAGCTTTATGGAAAGTAATTGTCTAGAAATTGTGGTTTTTTGGTAGTTTTAATCCTTTAAGAACTTTCACCATATAAATGTCTATTAATGAGTCTATTTTGTATTTTATTCCCCGTTTCATGGTCATATTTGTGCTTATTTGAGCTCTGCAGAGCTATTTTTTATTATTAATATACGTTTTCTAGTGTTTTTGTAGAGTTGGTATTATATTACAGGAATTTGCAGAGTTATGACATTTCTCAATCTTATTAAGCCACTACGAAAAATATTGGAGTTTGAAGCGTATTTTATGACAAAATATTTGACGCTAAGGCCAAGCTAGATTTACTTAGTTCGGTGAATAAGGTCGGGCTTAATTAGAGGAAAGGTCCAAATTACTATCACGGATTATACAAATAATCTATTACAGCGGATCAAATAATGCAAAAAATGCTTAGGTGCACCCTTGTGCAACTAAGATGGTTGCCCTAGCCCAAAACGCGAACTATGTTGAATAAAACACATACGATTACTAGCTCCTTCCTCAAGCATCTTCCTTCTACGTTCTACTGCTGTACAACAATTTTCTTGTGATATTCTCTTTTTTTTTGGGTAAATTTTTATCTCCTTTTTTTAATTCTCTCTCTTTTCTCTTTCTTTTAATTTCTATATTTTTCCTCTTCTATGATTTCTACATTTTTTCATAGACATTTTCTCTCTCCTCTGTTTTTTTCTATTTTTATTTCCATTATTGTTTTGTGAAATTGATGATGTATTGATTATTATTCCCGAAGAGGTCTATGATGGATATCAATTAGATTGATGTATTTAGCATTAATTTGGGATGAATTTGATTATTTGAATATTAATTCAATTGTTGAATCTGTGATGAATGTCAATTGATTATGTGAATATTAGGTTTAACTTGTAATCGATATTACAAAAATTATGATTGATGTATGAATTTGTGATGAATTATTGAATTGCTGCATCTTGAATTTGTTTGTTATTACAATTTTTGATTTTTTTTAATTAAGTTGCTAATATGTGTGTATATATTTTTTTTGGAAAAAAATGAACACGGTGTACTTTAAAACTGAACATTTAGTACATAAAAATTGAAACATGCGCGTGCATTATAAGCATTAAAAATATGAACATGTACATTGCAAATGTGAATAAATGTATTTTAGAAAATAAACATACACATTCAAAATATGAACATATGCATTGGATCCCTGAAAGTGAACAAATGCATAAAAAGTATATGAACATATGCATTTAAGAAAGTGAACATAAGTATTCAAAATATGAACATATGCGGTCCCATAAAGTGAACATATGCATTTCAGAAAGTGACACATATGCATAAAAAATACAGTATGAACATATGCTGATATGAAATAACCAAGAAAAACCAAGAAAAAGGGGGAAAAAATCAAGTAACAGCAATTTTAAATCAAGAAAATAAGATAAACCTATCTCAACAATCACCAAGATATATGAAATAGGGATTCTTAATCAAAGCTAACACAAAGTAAAGCTAGGATTAAGGTGTTACCACAAAAATTATTAGTAGCAATCACAAAGATTATGAGTAGAGAGAGAAAATCTCATTGATTTCAAAATTAAGCAAAGTTCCTCCCCAAAAGAAAGTTGAGCCCTATTTAAAGGCTTTACAAATAACCCTAAAGTTCCTAAATTACACCCCTTGGATTACAAATGAAAGGCCAAGATTAAAAGATAATAAAAAGAAGCACAAAAGAAGCTCGAAATAGGGCATCGGGAGTGGCCGCTCTAAAGGGTAGGAGCGGGCGATCTTCACTTCTGGGATTTCAAAAGACACCCATAGGAGCGGGCGCTCCTCCTGGGGGAGCGGCCGCTCTTCGCGACTGCCTGGACAGCTCAACTTCAAACGTTCATAACTTCTTCGTTTCTTGCTCAAATTTGGCATGTGACCTGTCGTTGGAAAACTCTTGAACTCTACTTTCATGTCCATCTTGAATCACCTGAAAATTTCTTGTAACGAAGAAGATATAGATGATTGAATTTGAGTGTTGCATTTTTTTACCAAGTAAAAGCTTTTCTTCCTCATCATTTTTTCATGTTTCATCTTCAACCATCAATTGTAAAATTAAGACACAAAGATTGCTCTTATTCACCTAAACCACATCATAACAAAGAGAATTCATCCAAAATGTTGATTGAGCCTTAAATGCCACTAAAAGAATCATATAGCCATATAATTTGTAGGTTTCAAGGATGCTCCCGCATCATATACGTTTCAGAAAGTGAACATAAACATTCAAAATATGAACATATTTTGTAAACATTAATACTTAAGATTATGAACAACAAATATTTATATTATGAACATTTCAAAGCATTTTATGAACATAAGGTATCCAAATAAATGAACATGCACTAATATAGACTAAACTGGGACTTGCCCCTCGTCTGAGTTGTCTCCACCTAAAAAAACTAATATAGGCTAATCGGTATTTTATTAAAAAAAATTAAATTTAAAAAAAAAATATGGTGGTTTGGATGTGACGGTTTTTCTATAAATTTTTGAAGTATTTTATGAACATAAGGTATTTAAATTATTTAGAGGAGAGAGAATGAACTTTATTTGATTGTTTGAAAGAAAAAACCACATGGAGAAGAAATTAAATTCATAAATTTAATTTTGAAATAATTAAAGTGTTTTTTTTTTTTTTTTTTTAAATATAGCAGTTGAGAAGTGATGGGTTTTCTATAAAATTTGTGTAGGTGGACTGCATTGTTGTTTGGGTCGCGTTTGTAATTAGGCGCATTTGCAATTGGGCTTCTTCAATGGGCTGACTTGTGTTGCATCTGTTGTAACAAGGGTGCAACTTAAACTAATTTGCAAATAATGCAACAGAGAATCTGGGTCGAAGAACTCTAAGAAAAAGAAGCCCAAATTACAAACTAAAGCAAGGAAATAAGATAGGCCTGCAAGTTTAACCGGGCCCGATCAAGCAAGGCCTGGCCCGACAGGCGAGAGATCTCTTCAGCTGGACGCGCTAATCTTGCACCTACCTGATTGTTTTGTAATGTCGGTTAATGGGTACTATAAATACCCATATATTTCATACTTTTTTTACGCAAAAGGGAAATATGGGCGTTAAACCACAAGTTCAAAATAAGAATAGGAGGGCGCATGTGTAGCAGCCCAAGCCTATTCAAAAACATAGTTACATAGTAGTTGAAATTAGTAAAGTAGTTAAAAGAAGTTTGCAGGGACTTCACAAAAGCGTTCCTAAGTAGACACATGTAGAGCAAAATGTGCTACAGGAACTGTCATCTTCATCAGCTTTAAGCAGCATCCATATAATCTGGAATTTCATGAGCATAGATATCGAACAATTCTGCAGGAGGGTAATAGTAGTTCTCCTTTTCTCCAGCCTTCACCTTGGTTCTTCCCATAGTTGCTAACTTATCTGCCACCATATATTGACAGTTCTGCTAGCATGAAAAATGGTTACTGTCCAATTCCTCTCAAGGATTGAAGCTACATCTCTTATTATGTTACTCAGATCACTGTCTTCATAAGTTTCTAGCTGTTTCCGCATCTTGGTAAGAGCATCTGCATCAGTTTCAAGCTCAAGAAGCAGTATCTTCCTCTTCCAAGCAATGAGAAGCCTTTCCCTTATAGCAAGGAGCTCTGCAGCAACTGCACTCATGGCATTGAAGTTGACTGCAAGAAGCTGTATCTTCCTCTTCCAAGCAATGTGAAGCCCTTCCCATACATTTCATACGAAGGCAGTAGTTTTAGATAGTTAGATTCTTTTAGTTTAGATTGTTTTCATTTTCTTTTACGCAACTTTGTTTTAAGATTTGTTATTTTTATGTTCTTTGACTTTTCTTATTATTAGTTTTATTACCTCTGTTTTCTTATTAGTTTTATGATTTATTGTTTTCTTGTTTTCCTTTATGTTTATTTTAATTGCTTGTTTAGTTTAGTTTTAATTATGCACGAGTAGTTTATTTCTAGAGTTCTTGGGGATCTATGAATAATATGAAGGGATGATTTATTATTGTTGATTGTGAATGTTGTGGGTTAATTTCCAATTGATTGTTATAATGCTATGCAATTATATTTGCGCAGGTTTAATTGTATGAGTTATGCAATATTGATTCGAGATTTGAGAGATGAGAATTGATGTTTAGGCTTAGTTTCAATAGGTAGGTTACTTCCCTATCTATTTTAGTTAGTAGATTTAGGAATTACTTTTAATTAGATAATACGACTTTAGCCTGTCATCTATATCGAGTGACCCATACAAAAAATATACAGTCGCTACATCCATTAATCGCATTTGCAATTCTTTTGAGACTGTCAAACTTACCAGAAATCTTAATGTAGATGCATCAAACTTAATCGCATTTGCAGTCCTAGACTTTTTTTTTTTGTAAATTTTCTAGCCTTTAAGTTTCATTACTAAACAATGTAATTTCAAAAAGGTCTTGAGAGCATGAATATTGTCTAAGGAAACTTGTTTCCTTCCCCATATTATCTATCCTCTCCTTCATTTGACACATCGCACTCTCTTTCCTCCACATCATTACCCACTATCTCAATTCTTTTCCTCATTCTCTTTATTCTATTTTTCCAACATTAATGAGTATCTTTTCCCACTCTCTCTCCTACTTTACATATACCTCACATTTATTCTCTCTTCAATTAATTTATTTCATTTGGCGTGAAGTCGTGTGAAAAACAACTGACAACTTCCCACCCAAATACAATATATCCTTTTTTTTTAAAACCCCTTTATTGGCACACAAGCCAAAGTTCTCAATCATCTCCACCAAGAGGAATGGGTACTCTCCTTTTGCTAAAAGGATACTTTTAGCAATTGTAACATCAATGAGGATTGTGTTAAGTACAAAAAGGAGAGCTGAGAGGATATCAATCCTCATTGATGTTCATGCTCGAAGGCGTAAGTGATTAATGAAAATCCAATAGCTTCCTATTGAGTGTTGGCTCACTTTTGTACTTGTGCGCTGTTAAACTAACCTTTATAGCTATGTTGTTTGCATACATTTTAGCACTCCAAACTCACTAAATGCTCCAAGAACCCCATGATTTGAACTTGCTTGTACCCCCTTGATTAGCTCAACCATCACAAGCTCCAATAACTCGCACTCCATCGTCAAGAGATCGATAAGAGTGCTCCTTGAGATTCAGACGCCCACTTGTGTTGTGTAGTGAATTTTTCAACTTTCGCCCTATACTATGGTTCATGTTTTTAAGCATGGCGGTGCTCCAAGGTAAAAGAAGCTAGAGATAAAAGAGACGTCAACAAGTTTTAGAAACTTGTAAACCGTTCGCGGATGTGAAGGTTACACCCCATTCACAATCACAGAGATTGCTAACTCCATAGTGGTATGGAACCATGACTGGATGTTCGGGGATGATGGTATGAATCCATCCTTAAAGAGATTGAACCTGCCTTAAATAGGAATCTACTTAATTCTTATGATGTTCATGTGCGCTTTTCGATCAACATACATATATCAAATTAATCCAAAACCTGTTTAATCTACGTTGGTTGATTATTAATGCACAATCAAATCCATTATTGGTGATCACTTGAATTAAAATCATATTAGCCTAAATCAAATTATTAATTATCTTATTAGGCGTGATTTCAAGTACAAATTCCCTTTTAAACCTGCAAAAAGGGGCATGATCAAGTAATAATAATAAACCATGAATAATCAAGCAACATATGATTAATATAACAATCATCATCATAACAACATCATCAAAATATCGTTAATAGTAAGATCCTAGGCATGATACTAAACGGATTAATTACAAATGCTAGCATGTCACTAATAACGAAATCAAAACATTATCCTAAACATGATACTAGAAATTATAATAACATCCTAAACATATGATAAAAGATTTGGCCGAAATAGTGGAACCGTGTCAGCTTTTGGTAGAGTTTGATATTTCGTTCATATATTTTTCTTTATAGCTCGAAATTAGGATTATGATATATCATTGGAAAGATAATTTCAAGGGATATCCAACCATCTAAGATTTGGATAAAAATTAAGAGGCACAAAACTCAGAATGGCTCGGTTTGGGCTCAGTTTAGTATTTTGGTCATAACTTATTTGTTTTAAGTCAGGTTTGGGCTTATAATATATCGTTGGAAAACTCTTTTCAAACCCCATCCAACTAAACAATAATTGAACCTGTATTATGGACCAAAATAATCTGGTTTGGAAGTTTTTATGTTTTGGACACAAAATGAATGATTTTAAGGACACGAAATGAATGATTTTGGAGTTAAAGACACGTAATAAATGACTTTGAATTAAAACATTTTAGGTAAGGTTAGGAATATCGTTAAGGCCTAAGGAGACTTTACGAGAGTCTTCAACTCTTATCGAACTCGTTAATCAAAGACGTAAAAGGTACTCATCACTAGGTTTGGTTTTTTGGGGAGACAATCAGGTGTCTACATGTTGTTGTTTACTCACAAGCCTAATTTTCCGCAGAACTCTTGCGCCCTTACTAACAAAAGGCAAGAGCATGCCGCAAGATCCAGGGTCAAAATATTTAGATTGTGACAAAATGAGACAAGGCATCAAAAGCATCTATTTTGAAAGCGACAATCTCTTGAATATAAACTATACTAAAGGTTTATGGACATCACATAGAAGATTGGCCATATTATTGCAAACATTTAACATTCGTCTTATTCTCAACAAATTTTGACAATTGGAGCATTCAACACATTTATCGTGAAGCAAATCGAGCAACTGACATAATACCTAATGTTAGTGACTTATTTAGTGATAGTATGGTTGTACCTTGTAACAATTTTGGTTTATATTCTTTTTTTGTATCCTATATGTATTAGGATTTTCCCTTTAAAAGAGTCTCCTAATGTTTCCTCTTTTTCCTTGCCTTAAAAAGGTATGTATGCAAGATATAATCTTTTAAAAATATCGTACAATTTTTTATGACTTAAAAATATACAATATACATTGACATTTACTTTTTTGTTTATCTAAAAGATAAGGAAAAATTTACAATATTAATATATAGATACATATGTAGGTGAAAAGGAACAAATACGTAGAAACACGAGAGCCAGCACCAAGCACACTACTATAAAACAATCAAGCCCACCTAAACACATCTAGTTATCTACAGATTACTGTCAGTAACCTATCAATTGCAACAACAAAGGTACACACGAGAAGCACCAAGAGCAAGTAACTTTGTACATCATAGAGCATAAATTCTCTCATGGTCGGAGTTATACTCGTCAATGTCAGAGACATTGATGGAATAGGACCAAGAAAATGATTTGCTTCCATTTCCCCTTCTGATGCGTCTCTGCGAGTCATTTCCAAAAATCTTGAAATGATGTCGAAACACTAAGTAGCACATACTAGCCAAAGTCCCCATCAACACAATTGTCCCCAGTATCGTTACAGTGATAGCCATCCATGAACCTTCATCGCCTACAACCACAAAAGCTATTGCCAAGAAAGCTCCACAAGTGCTAAGACAGGCAGCCCACATTAGCTTGTTAGTTACGGTGACAACTAGCTTTTGAGCTTGAGTATCCCATGCTACTAAAGTAATTTGGATAACGACGACAGCTAGAGAAATGAAAAGAGATGCTGCATTTAAAAGGCAGAAAATTCGAAAGGCAACAGTGTCAGCAATGTTGGCTTTCCCTGCATCTGGTCCAGTTGTTACATACTGGCCATTTAGATTAAATATTGCCAAGAAAGCAATAGAGGCAAACAGCACAGCTACAACTGTAACAGAATTGGTCGTGTTTTGGACAGCTTCTCTATGAAGTTTTTTCAGTTCTTTTGCAATGCCAGAAACCCTTTTGTTGGTCTTCTCATTTTGTAAAAGTTGTGACTGCACCTCATGTTTTATGTCACTCACAGTCCTCTTCAGTTCCATAGCTGCATCCATCTTACCAACATTCCTGGCACACATTCCACCAGACTCTATCAAGGCTTCCCGAATCACCAATGCAGATTCTCCATATTGAAGCTTTGACGCTATGTCCATTGCTGTTTCTTGCTGATTGTTGATGGCATTGACTTCAATAGATGTGTAGCTCAGGAGAAGGCAGACTATCTGTAACAGAGAATCTATTAGTACTCCAGAAACTAAAATTAATACGAGTGACAAATATGAACTAAAGGATGTGTCACCAAATTCCTGAGGAAGAGGTACTCTATAAACATGACAAAGCAAACCTCAACATAAAAGAGAACATGGCAACTAAACTGGGCAACATCTCATTCTCAACTTCAGATTACTGGAGTAATAAACATTTATCAATATGAATGAGCAATATTTAGACAAAACGTTTCTTGAAGTGTGCTATACTTGTTTTCATAGAAGTCAATTGCCAAATAGAGCTTTGCACTTTACAAGGTTTGGAGAATGGCTGCATAGTCAAATCCTCTCACACTGTATTAGTGAAAGGCATTGATATGTTAAAAGAAGAGTTATCAAATAAGTTTCCTCTTATTTACAGGCTATGATATTTACAAGTTTCCTCTTTGATAAGCCCGAGACTAACAAGGGGTAAAGATATCATATAAAAATAATACCTCAAGAATTATTGTGACAAGAAAGTGACAACTAAGGAAATATACAAATACTTATGCTGATATCTCACACGGCAGTCACGTGCACGCATGCATGTAATTGAGATGCCAGGACTCAAGATAAAAAGTCAGAAGACAGAATCTTGGAAGTCAAAGGAAAAAGGTGAAGACCAAATAAAAATTCTACCACGTACAGGTACACCCACCCAGACACAACAAAGCACATTGCGAAACACACAGATGTCGTGCCCTGGTACACACACTCCAACACAACCCAAAGACACAATGATGCACGTATGTGAAACACACAAATGTGCATTCCTAGGTACACACACTCCCACCCACCAGCACACCCCTACGTGCACACCCTTGCATGTATGCAATAGACATAATGCGCACACACTTTCCCTCTCTCCTACCCACCAAAACCTCACATGAAAGCACAAAGAAAAAGTTAATCCAAATTATTCCACACAGGTTCCTGATCCTTGGCTACAACAGGTGAATTTTTAGAACTCAATTGTATGGTATCTCTGTGTTTCATCGATTGTTACCTAGGACTACATCTATTGGGGTATTGATCACGTAGTGCAATGAAATTGTCATCAATTTATGGCCTTGTGCACCAAGTAGACCAATCACTAATTTGATGGCCATTTACAAAGTTTGTGTGAAAATATAGACAAGGTTTTGTAAAGGAGCATATAAAAAAGTACACACCAGATAATTTTGGATCATCGCAAACCTAATGATCCTAGTTAGAATGATCAGATATAGCGGTATTCTTGAGGCTCTAAGCACAAATTCTAAAAAGCCTACAAACCTATAGTGCCCTTCGTCTCATAGAAATAAAGAGAAGTGGAGGGAGTGTGTAACGTTCTCAAAAGTATTAATGAAGCTTTCAATATCGGGGGTATATTATGTTAAAAAAAAAAGGTTGGTGCACCAGGGTAATATTATGTAACATAAAAATAGATTGATTAGACATTTTGGGACACCCAAATAAAATTCAAGCACTATATTTTAGGATGTAGAGTGTATTAAAGATATTAAAATATATGTTTCACCATTTATACTCTAAGACAAACTTATCATCATACTTGAATACGATTATGGGACTTGGGTATGGATCCAAGCGTCAAGTGAGAAATTTATAACCTGTAGATACAAGGACAACAGACAAGGTTGGTAAGTGTTCAAAATTAAAAAGTGGGACTGGTAGCCAAAAGAATAAACAAGAATTGTTTGATGGGATGATGCTTCTGATGAAAAAAGGCTTAGATTATATATGTTTGGTTTCAAATTAACTATTCACTGCCATGAAACTCACTCCTTATGTCCTTCGGTTAACATTTTAAATTGGAGAAGAGCTTCCACATTTCCCTCCAATTTCTCATTTTTTTCATTTCCTCCATGAACTAGGAAAGATAACTACTTCATTTCACAAACTACGTATCATATAGACACAATTTTATACAAAAGTAAGATACTGTTCTCTTTACTTGAATTTGACTTATCCAATATTGTCTTATCTTATTACTCCTATAATTATCTAATCTAACTAATCCTAACTTATTAAACTTTATCTTATCTTTAAACTCTGATTTATCTTATCTTATTAGACCTTTATAGACCTTACCTAAGATGTTATTAGATTTTACTAGATGAAGCCCATGTGATGCACGATTTGTTTGAATTTTTTAAATAATTTTTTTAATATATATATTTATGTGCTAAAATTTGTTATATATTTAGATAAAATTCCTGATATTAAAAGATAATATTTTATATTTAATTAATTTAAACTTGGAAATCTCATTCGCCAATTTTGCTTACGTGTCATTTAAATCATTTAATTCTAAAAGAAATTGATAATCTCGTATTTAATTGGCTACCACTAAAATTTATTATCCTACATGGCGCGTTGAAAAAATTAAATCCTACACGACTCTCTAAGAACTCGGGAAAAAACTCCCCTTTATATATATATAAGATTGGAACTTATTAACTCTTATCTTAAATTATCCAAACTTATTAACCCTTATTTTATATTGTCTAAACTTCTTAGCCCTCGTATAATATTATTTGAACTTATTATCCCTTATATTATTTGAAAATATGAAACTTGAAATAAGTGAAAATAGGGTGAAGAGAACATAGCCTAAAGAGTGTTTAAGGGGGAATATAAGGTTTCGTTATACAAGATGCAAGGCACAAAAGTTCTTGGAGCCTAGGCAAGGCGAAGGTGCACGCCCTTTGTAGGTGAGGCACACTTCACTTGCAAACAAAAATGTATTAATTTCTAAAAAAAGTATACGAAATATGAGGTTTCTCTAGTAGTTAAGTAAACCTAACCTTCATAGAGTTCCATAGTGCTTTTTTAAAAGAATAATCTTACACGTTAGCAATATAATTGTTACAACTTAAGGCGCAGGAAGCAGCCTAGAAAAAAGCACATAGGTGCGTGTCTTTTGTAGGTCTCTAAGCCTCGCAAAGGTCAGGCCCCAGCTTTCGTACCTGATTGTGCCTAGTGCAAAATTAAGATTTAAGGGGGTTTTAATTACATAAAAAGTCACAGACAAATAAGCTCCTCAGTTTTAGCAAAAGCAATGTGGCAAATGAACATAGAAGTTTAGGGAGGACTGGAGTGAAGTCAAATGTAGAGGAAAGAAGCCTACATAATAAGTAAGATTGGACTTTCTCTTCCCCCCCCCCCCCCCCCCCCCTCTCCCCAGTCATTTGAGCAAATGAGAAAATCTGGACAACCAGGTGCAACCAGTTGTATGTTGGACACGTTGAAGGAACATATAAAACATCCACAAATTAATTTGCATACTCTTAATCATCTCAAACATCAAGAATTAACACTTCAAAAAAAAAAAAAAACATAACCTGAGAGCGGCATTTTCTTGTTGCTATATGCACAGCTGTATTTCCCTTTTTGTCACGTTCATTTAGTACTGAACAATCAGCAAGAAGCAACTCCTCTATAATTGCAGGATCTTGGCCTTTAGCAGCCATATGGAGTGCTGTTTGACCCTTCTTATCTTTGATGGAGACAATTCCAGGGTCCCTTTCTACAAGTATTTTGACCATATCTAGGCGACCATATCTAGCAACATTATGCAAAGCAGTTTTCCCATTTTTTCTGACAATTCTTGCTGCACTGTCATCTGTGTCCAATATGGCATTCACCACTTCCAGCTGATCCTGAACAGCAGCCGAGTAGAGTGGAGATGTATTCGAGGAATCACATGACATACAAAGCTCAGGCCAGATTTTCAGCATTTGTCGCACAATCTCTGAGTGCAAAAAAAAAAAAAAAAGGCAGGTTCAGCATTAATTACTTGTACATGAATTCAAAATTGATCAGCTCCCAGAGAGATTTTAAATCATATATTATGGAAACCAGTTCCTGCTGAACAGGAAAGCTATACTTCTCTGGGATAAATGACTTGGAACTTTGCACATATCATTAATAGGAAGAGATCATGAACCCAACTAAAATACAATATAAAAGTCTAAAACTCTTTCCTTGACAAATAATAAGGAAAAATGTTAAAGATCTAATCAAGTAACATATATATTATAAAATAATCAACTAACACTAGATTGAAACAATAATATTATAACAATATAAGAAATACTTGGAATCATGTACAATATGTGAGACAAACTAGGGACTTTATGTGTCTTAAACATCCTGGTTATAAGTTATAACCCACAGTGGAAAAGGGAAATTAAACTTAATAAACTTAGTGAAGAAAAACAATTTATGGGTTTGATCTTGATGTAGTTCAAGATCAAATGCTAGGCTTCTTAAGCAAGTAAAAGTGTGCCTCACCTACAAAAGGTCTGGATTCATTTATGCATCTTTGTGGACATATTAATCTTAGGTATTATCTCAACCTTGTCTAACTTTGTGTGGGATTAAGATAGAAACCCTTCAATTCATTGAACACTGTGATTCGTGAAAAGCGTATTAATCTTTAGAAAATGATAAACATGCCTAAGTGTTACATATAAGAATTGAAGCTTAAAAAGGAAATAATAAGACTAACTAAACATTATAAACACCAATCTGTGTGATTTTGTCAAAAATTCCCAAATTTATACCATTTTAGGAAAAGCATTTAACCCAAAGGTAGTGTTTTCTTGTATTTCATTGATTTTCTCCCAAAAAATCAAAAAAGTTCCTTGGAATGTGAACAATATCTAAAAATGGACTGTTTCGTTGAAAATTCCACATCAGCTTAGGTGTCCTATATCTCCCCCTCAAAATGCTTATATTGTGAGTTTCAATGAGAGAAAAGACATTCATGCTCATGTTATGCTAAACAAAAATCTCATGAAGGTTTATAATTATATTTAATGGAGCTAAATGGTGTGCACTTAAAAAAATTTAAGGTTCCGTTTTGTGATGCCCCCTCATGATTAGTGTAATTGTATCTTCTTAGCTATATTCTTTTTCCAGTAAAAGAAGTTGATGGATACTTCAAAGGAGCAAAAGGGTTGGAGCAAGAGGACCTAATATAAGAGCATGTAAAGAACTAGCCTGAGGACTATGCTAATACTAGCTCTAGAGTTTTATATATATTTAGTGACTATAAGATCAATTTGTTATACCTAAGGCTATTTTCTAACTCATTTGTTAACAAGTCGCTCCCAATAGGTAAGTAGTGGAATCTAAGATCGATTACACCCCCGATCATAGATAAAATTAGTTATACCTAAGGCTATTTTCTTGCTCATTTGTTAACAAGTCGCTCCCAATAGGTAAGTAGTGGAATCTAAGAGCGATTACACCCCCGATCATTGATAAAACTAGTTACACCTAAGGCTATTTTCTTGCTCATTTGTCAATAAGCCGTTCTCAAAATGAGCAAACGAGCAAGAATTTACCTTAAAACTTTCTAATTCTAGTTTTACGTACACCAGGATGTATAATAAAGGCGCCGGCAATTGACAGTTATACACCAAACAAAATTCATTCAATAATCAACCTTAAAATAAAATAAACCCAATATAAAATAAAATCAAACAATTGAAATCAAACCATCTAAATTTAAAAATCAATCAAAACAAAAATTAAGAAAGAAAACATTAAACATACCTAAATGACCACGCTTAGCAGCAATATGAAACGCATTGAAATCAGACTTAGACCTAATCATCGCAACTCCCACATCACAAAAAGCAACCAAATAAGTAAAAACCTCGACCAAATTATTCATTGCAGCAATAAACAAAGCAGTTTCTCCAGAACCATTTTGCAACGCCATTAAAGCAGGAATTGAAGCTCGTTCATCATCTTCAGCCAATTTGTTGATAATCTGGTGTAATGATTGAAGATCACCGGATTCAACAGCAGAGAAGAACTGCTGGTGTTGGTGCGTAAGTAGCCGAAGAAGAATTGGTGGTTTAGAGTCCATTTTCAGTCGACGAGTAAGTAGAAATGGTGCGTAGTTGAGTTTGTCAATGAGAAGAAGAAGGAGAAAGGAGAGAGAAATAATGGAGTAGAGTAGAGTACATGTGGTGGTGTCTTCTCGCTTTCTTCCCCATCTTTTTCACTCGTTTTCAGACTTTTGACGACTTTTTTGGTTTAATGAAAGTTGAACATGTTATGGTATTTTTGTTGGGCTGCTGATTGAAAAAGTTGTTGGAGGTTCCTGTAATTATTTGTTAGAGGCTATCACGGGCCAGGGCAGGGTTAGGTTGGGGCAAACTTTTGTTCTAAAATCGGGTTGGGTTGGGTCAGGCTTGAAATTTGTGCCAAAAAAACCATTTCAAATCTGACATTTTTGGGATTGATAACGCTTGTTTTGATTAGGTTTGAATATTTGTCACAATGAAGGTGGATGTTAAAAAGTTATCTAAAATTATTAATAAAGGTCGAAAATCAACTTAACCTAATGACTTGAATTTTGGTATGCATGCAGCATGAACACAATGACATAAATACATAATATGACTAAAAAATGAGCTAGACCAGACTCGACCCGTCTTATCCAAACCCTACTTTATGAGCAAGATTGACACCTACACCTAGAGTCCTAGATTGTTTACAAAAAAAATCTTTAATTTATGTTTTTTTTAGGAAAATTGATTCAAAATAATGAGGGCACCCCCATTTATTATCTTGATAAACAGGCGAAGTTTATATTGTCAAACTGGCGATAGCCACAGTGTCAGCGTATGTTTACAAGGATATGATATGGTTGGTGAGGATTTCCACGTAGTGAAACGGCGCCTTTTCAAAATAATGGAGGTTTGTAAAGCGTTCAGTAATGTTGACTTATGTGGAGCTTGAGTTTTAACAAATTGTTGGTTGGGGATGTTTATATGTGGCCAAATCGAAGCTGTTTCTGTAGGAGCAGCAAGCGGGTGTGGAGGGAACGTAAGCGAGTTGGGATAGAGGGTTTGGAGGCAGTTCGTTAGATCGCCGTTGCCGTCGGCTCTGTCGTTGCCGTCGGCTCTGCCGTAGCCGCTGCAATCGCCATTAAGCTACTTGTACAGTAAGTGAAGTGTTGAATTTAACTTTTTATGTAATATATTTAAAAAGTAGGATTTACGGTGATAGTTTAATGCGCAGTTTATTAGTCGATGTATGTTGTTACTCAAAGTATGTATCCCGTGTAGTTATGTATTTTGCGGATTATGGAGAAACATGGGAAAAATAATTGATTTTCGCAAATTTTGTTGTTCTGTTATACTGGTCTAACTTGCTGGGAAATAATGTTTGAGAACTTTTATAGTTTGAAGATTTCAATTATATTTGATCAACAACTCCCAATTTCAATCAATGCATAATATCTTGAACCACCTGAAAAATATATGACTTGTAATTGTAATTGTTAGATAAATAATTGGTAATCTCGTTGGTTGAATAAGATTTGTAACGGTTACTTTCGTGTTAGATATTGATTGGGTGATTATGAAAACGTGAAATAGTTATTGGTGTATATGGGTGTGTTGGCGAAATATGTAGCGAAAATAAAAACAATACATGTTGGAATGTTTATAATGGTGGTTTTTATTGTATTGTTTTGATGTTGGAATGTTTATAATACTTGATCGTTGTATTGTGTGTTGTAGTCCCGAAAAATCATGTATGTAGAAATACCAAATTCCTTTATTGTGTCTTGTAGGGGTTTGATTCAATGCAAGATTGAGAATGGTGGAAATAGCAGTTGTTGGCGTCGAAGGGGATAGTAGCATGTTTGATAATGGCACCGACGTGAACCAACATTTTCCTACAATTCATGAAGAGGATTTGGGAGATGGATTAAGTCCCGTTACAGGTCTCGGTGAATTAGACCCTTTAGTGGAGGGGTTTACAACCCCTGTTATGAACTTAGGCTGGAAGCACTGTACTTCACCAATAAGAACATCTGAGACGGTACAAACGAATGTAGCGAGCAATCACATTGGTGTAGTCACTTTTGTGGAGGCTCCTAGGTTGGGAATGGTGTTTAAGACTTGGCAAGAAGTAGAAGAATATTACAAAGAGTATGCACAACAAAAAGGGTTTGGGGTAAGCAGGGTTGCAGGAGTGTATTCTAATAAGTCTGGTGTTAGAGATAGGATTGCCACGACATGGAGGTGTGAGTGCTGGTAGGCTTGACATGAGGGCTGTAAGGGAAGCCAAAAAAAGAGCAAAAGCCATGGAAGTTGGTAGGCTGATGAGTCTATTTTATATATATTTTTATTCCCCGTCCCACGGTCATCTTTATGCTGATTTGAGCTCTACGGAGCTATTTTTATTACTAATATACGTTTTCTAGTGTTTTTGTAGAGTTCGTATTATTTTGTAGGAATTTACAGATTTATGAAAATTTCCGATCTTATTGAGCCACTATGAAAATATTAGAGTCAGATCATATTTTATGACTGTATATTTTAAGCCCAAGGCCGAGTTGGAGAAATTTGAGTCGGTGATTAAGGGCTCGGTTCAAGTAAAGAGGCTAAATAAAGGCCACGACTACTTAGATGCTCAAGCTAAGCATGCAAGTGAAGGAAGCCCAATGAGTAAAAGCCCAAAGATAAAAGTCAACTTTGTGGGCTGAGAGACAGCCGGGCCCGATCGAGCTGACTGTGGCCCGATCGGGCGCTTGATATTGCAATAATGCTGCTGCGTGATTTTCAATGTTTGGGCTCAACAATATAAAGCCCAGTAGCACGGAGTACTTTTCCTAATCCTAGTTTTAGTGGAAATTCTTTTCATATAAATAAGGGATAGCTCTTCACGTAGTAAAGTAGTTTTTTTAGGTTTGTTTATTAATTAGTTTTAGTTTTTCTTTGGTTTTTAGTTTAGTTAAGTTTTCTTTTCTCTTTCTCTCTCTAACTTTTCTCTCTCTCTTTCTCTCTCTAACTTTTCTCTCTCTCTCTCTCCTCTTAATTAAACTCTTAGTATTAGTTTCTCCCTTATTTCTCTCTCTAAACTCTTGGTTTATGCAATTTTATATTTCCTTCTTTTGGTACTATCTCTTCTCTCCTTTATTACTTATTTTCTTTGCTTTGATCCTTATCATGTCTCCTTTAATTGCTTTGTTTGGTTTAGATTTAGTTATGTGTGAGTAGTTTTCTTTCTAGGGTTTATGGGGATCCATAAATAATATGAAGGGGTAATTTATTATTGTTGATTATCAATGCTTGATTATTTTCCTATTGATTGATTTAATGCTATGCAACTAGACATGCGCAGGTCTCTTATGTATGAGTTTGGCAATATTAATTCGAGATTCGAGAGATGAGAATTGATATTTAGGCTTAGTTTCAATAGGCGGACTAATTTATAAATGGTTAAGTCGATATACGAGAGATGAGATTTAATACCGGTAAATTAACTCTGTTATTGTAATACGTAGCGAAAGCCCTTTATGATTTGAATAATTGATACATTGATGATTGATTATTATGTTTTTCCCTGGAATATTATTTATTGGTGAACCTATTCCCTAGGTCTTTTATTCATTGATTTTCCTCTTACTTTTGTTCCTTCCCACTTTTACTCTTAGTAGTTTAGTCTCCTTTTATAACAATAAATTTGGTTACTTGATAATCTAGATTATATTAATTAATTAGGAATAGAAAGACTCGTTTCCCTGTGGATTCGACCCTACTTCCCTATCTATTATTAGTTAGTGGTTTTAGGAATTACTTTTGATTAGGTGATATGACTTTAGCCTGTCATAGGCCAGTAGGGACGGTTGGGGGACTCGTATGTAAAGATGAATTAAGTAAGAGGAAGAGAAAGTCAAAGAAATGTGAATGTAAGGCAATGATATATGCAGGTCGTTCTAGCGATGGTGATTGGGTGATTAGAAAAGTTGAATTGGAGCACTCGAACCATGAGCCTAAACCTGAGGATGCAAAAATCTTGTGAAAGAGTACCGAATGAAGAAAATGACCTCGAGTGTTAGGAAGAAGTTGTTGACCTTGTTTTATTAGGGTGTACCTGTATCCCAAATCCTGGGCTGTTTTGAGTCTGAAGCTGATGGGAATGAAATATTGCGAATGACTTTGAAAGACCTTCAACACGAAGTGTACATGGCTAGGAGGATTCAGATGCTTGGAGGTGATTCGGCTGCAATGATGGCATATATCGAAGAAATGCAGGCGGGAAACCAGCACTTCTACCACGCTCAGCGTTTGGACGAACATGGACGTCTCAAAGATGTTATATGGGTTGATGCTCGTAGTCGTGCTGCGTACGAGGAGTTGGTGATGTTGTTTGCTTTGACGCAACGTATCTTAACTTTGTCGGCATGAACCACCATGGACAGTCAATTCTACTAGGATGTGCTTTGGTATCCCATGAGGATTGCGAAAGTTTTACATGGATATTCAAACAGTGGTTGTCCTGCATGAACAACCAAGCTCCATTAGCGATTCTTACAGTTCAGGCACCTGCCATGCGCAAGCCGTTAGAGGAAACTATGCCTGGAACTCGACATCGGTGGTGTATTTGGTACATAATGAAGAAGATCCCGGAGAAACTTGGGAAATGTCCACGGTATGGATATCAGTGAATGATAGTAACTATTCTTGTGCCTAGATATTTTTCTTCTTATTTGGAAAGTATTTGTCTGGTACTTATAATAATATATTTGCATATTTTGATTTTAAAAAAACCATGTTAAAAGCGACTAGTTATTGTGTGCTTATTTATGCTATTTCTGAGTTTGGATCATTGAGTGATTCAGAATTATGTTTATCAGGTACGCAGAGTTCAAGAGTAAGCTAAAGGATGTTGTCTATGAGAGCCTTAATGTTGAGGAATTTGAGAAGCGGTGGAAGGCTTTTGTGGGGCACTATAAGTTAGAGGGTAATGACTGGCTAACTACTTTGTTCGTAGAGAGAGAAATGTGGGTTCCAGCATACATGAAAGAGTATTTTTGGGCTGGTATGAAGACAACACAACATGTGGAGAGTATAAACAGCTTTTTTGACGGATTTGTGAACTGGAAAACCAAGCTGTGCGAGTTTCCTGTGAAATATTCAATGGCTATAAAAAAAGGGTTCGGGATGAAACGGATGCAGATGCAAATTGCTCTAAGTACTTGCGGCGTCTTGCAACTGGTTTCAAGATTGAGAAGTTGTTTCAGAAGGTTTATACTAATAGAAAATTTCAAGAAGTGCAGACGGGATGTATTCGGATGAATTATTGTTATCCTCGGGAGGAGACAGCTATGTCTGAAAGTGTTATAGAATATGTCTTGGAGGATCGTGTGTAGATTATTTTGGAGGGTTCAAGTGAAGAGATTATTACTGATCGTAGGAGGTATTACCGTGCTATATTTAACAAGGACACAAAAGAGGTGTCATGCGAGTGTCGCAGATTTGAGACCCACGGTATAATGTGTAAACACATGATGAGAGTACTAGATCTCAACCTTGTGTTTGACATTCCAAGTAAGTACATTCTCAATCGGTGGAGGAAGGACTTAATGAGGAAACACACACTTGTGAAGGTGTCATACCATGATCCATCTCAGACTGTCGAGGTCAGAAGACACAATAAGCTAATGAGAGCATTTGAACCCATATGTGATGATGCTTCCATGGTCGATGATGAGACTGTTGATCTGGTTATAAAGAGCTTGGAGGATGTTGGGACAAAAGTAGAAATGCGCCGTCGTATGAAGTTGGAGCAGACTTTTGGCATGAACTTCCCCGGAGAGGGAAAGGGTTCCTTGCAATCAGTGTCTGGGGGCGGTGCAACATCAGTTTCTGTTGTGCCCGAGACAGAGATTCCCCAGGTTGATTTGGAAACCACCCCACATTCGAAGATCCAAGATCCTATTCTAAAAAAAAAGGGGAGAGGTAGGCCTAAGGGTCGTCGCAGAATTCCCTTCAAGAGATTGGGTATAAGATTCCCCCCAAAAAGAAGGAAAAACAGCCGGTGCGTATCAAAATGATTAATGTTGACAATTAGTTTTGAATTCTTCCACTTAGTAATTTGATGCGGTTCTTATTCTATTTTAGGTGTGCACTGCTGATTATAGCATGTTTGAGGATGAGTTGGTTGACGTTCCTATTCAACTGCCGGTAAGTGTATACCTTATCAAAGCTCTAAGATCTTGAAACGTTGAATAACTTAATATTATAACATGGTTTTGTAGGAGAAACCAAAAAACAAAAAGAGAAAGACAAGTTCTTCAAACTTTTCACAACAATGCAGTGGATTGGAGTTCATTCCGGAAGACGAAGAACTTCTTGAAAACAGTACATCGTCCTCGTCATTTGTTTCTGACAGCTTCTAAGGACGGTGAAGCCATTACCTTCGTCTTGGAGCTACAATCATTAAGGAAGCTGCAGCTTGTGTCTTGGAAACTTGTATCGAATTTAGAATTTTGCTTTGTTAAGACTTTAGGCTGGTGGAAACTTGTTAAAACTTTTAGCTTTGTTTGTTTTCAATTGGGCTTACTTATTCGGTCTGTTACTTATGGCTACTGACTTTGGGCCTAACATCAATTTGTGGCCCAATATTGTGGTAAGTTAATTGCATGTGCTTTTAGTCCATTTTGTTGCCATTTCCTTATGGGTTTGTACTTGGACTAAAACACAAATGGACTTATTATCTATGTAATGGTGTTATTAGACTTTTGCAGTCAGCCGTGTAACTACTATTTATGATTAGATATTTTTCTAATTTTCTGTAATTATCTGATCAACAGGCCGTTTAAAAAAAAAATTTAAAAAAAAATCAAAAATTAAAAAAAAAAAACCAATTAAACAAAATATAACCATCAACCAGTGGAAACTGTGATTATTAAATAGCCTTAATATTTCGTACATAATCAAAGTAAATGACGTTAATTAGCATTAACTCCCATACAAATTTAGTACAAATCTACTATTAAAGCGAAGTACATCACCCTAAAATTATACCTAGTTAGAAACTTGTTAACACAGACTGTACTTTACTACGATCTAAGATTACTTTACTTTACTAGATCTAAGATTACTTTACTACCACAACAGTAAAACATGGTTAAGGACACTACTACTTAAACTTCAAAATAAAACTACTTACTTAGGATAGTAATACATAAACTTAAGTGGAGATTCATTAATACTTAAAAGTAATATTTGCCAAAGGTGGGCTTGAAACACTTGAAGACACGCATAACCATCCTAAGTGGCTTTGCCTTCTTCATGAACCCTGTGAGAGTAGAAGTGGTTTTTTGTTGCACAACGATCGGCACCCCACGCCTCCTCCAACACCATGGCATGCCAGGAGTGTGTGTGTAGTTGGAGTCGAACAAGTGGAACGGTGGTGTATCAAGGTAACACTCCACATCGTTGAGAACGTAACCATCCAAATCACCACCCATCTCGATGATCACATTTGCCAACTCAAGGGATAGCATCTCATCGAACTCGTAAATGGTCGGCAACGGACCAAAGGCAGGACCGAAACTTGGGTAAAGCTGATCTTGAACCCCATCCATAATGTGTTTGAGTGTTTTTTTCTAGAATAGTTATGATAACTAACACACAATGCACTCCTTTTATAGCACCCCAAAGCCTTAGGGGGATCAAATTGGTTGGAAGTTGAAGTATTTAATGTTTGTTTTTAATAACATAAATTTTAACCTGAAGTTGAAGGAACCCAGGCATGCGCCTCCGTTTTGGTATTGCACTTCATATAATACCTAAGCCAAAAGGGTTTAACTTACCATGTAAAGCATAGTTATTGGCAGTCCTTTGCACATTGGACATTATTATACTATTGCACATTGGACACCAATATAGTACTCTACATCCCTTGCAATATACATGTAGAAGGAGACGATGATAATACCAATAATAGTAATAACAAGGATAATAATAGCTATATTATATTAATGCATACAGATACATGTAGCACATTTCACATTCCTACTAGAAATACCAATTACATTCAGATTTACTTAATTCGATATTACTACGCCTAAGATATATAACATAACAAGTCTTAAGGCCTGATTTAAGACCATCCAACTAGATCAAACATATAAGGAGCCCAAAAGATTATCCCCCAAAACCAACCTAACAAGCATACAGGTCCATAGTCTCTTAATTATTATTGGTTTGTCAACACTACTCCCTCATGAAGCATTTTATCCTATGTTAACTTGCAAAATAAGCGATGACCACCAACTTAACCATACAAATACATACTATCACTTAGAAGCTACTTAATATTAAAATATGCATCATAGTTATACCCATGGACCATATCATATTTGAAGCAATCAAAGCCAAAACCCCGGGTGAGGGATTAAGAACAAGTTGTACTCATTCTTGATTCCAACCGACGCAACAGTCTGTATTGAGCAATATGTCTTGTTCTCGTACATGACCTGTATTTCACGAGTTGAGAGATTGTGTTGTAACCCCCATTCCTCATAAAGTTAGCAAATTCTTTGGTGATGAGCTCCTATCACCTTCACCTTCTTAGGAAAGGTCACAATATCCCTCATATAGAACTGCTTAACTCTAGTATCAACGTTATGTTCCGGGTTCGGCAAATTTTAATTCAAAGTCAAAATTTTAAAAAAATAAAACTAAAGAAAATGGAAAAAAAAATTAAAAACCAATTCAATTAAAACAGTTTCTCAATTAAAACTTGTTGACTAAGTTTAGCATATTAAAATACACTTACTACATACACTTATATTAAAACACTTTTTTTAAAAAAAAAAATTCTTCGTTGATCTAATAATATTGACCCCACACTGACTTTATCAACAACCTTACATGATTTATTCCACTTAAAGAACCATTCCTTAGCTCATGGCCTAAAGGCAGAACCTTTGTTCATAAATTATAAAGTCAACACAAAGTTTTTAAATTTAAATGTATTTCCTATTTTTTTTATTTTTTCTGGGAAAGTCAACACATAAACTTATGTGACTTCTATGTCTCTAATATGAACTTACAAAAAAATTAAAAAATCGTAAAGTTCATTAAAGCGCAATGGACATCATAATCTAGTGATGGAATTATTTATATTGCGGTTTAATAACATACAACAATTTTAATAATACCGAAGTCGAACAAAATATGTTTCAATACTATCATCTTAAATAGAACACTGACTGTGAAGGGATCCTGCTCAATATTATTTTTCCATTGGAATATAGTTTGATATATTTTAATCATATACTTCATGGCTAAATATATGACTCCACGCAGCATAATCTATCATTTGATTAAGTCCAATGTTTTAATTTATCCCAAATGATCTATCATTTCTTTTAACTATTGCTCTACTTATGACATTAATTATTAATAATAAATTCAACCTACTTATAAAATTTGTAAAACACAACATGACTATACAATTCCAAAATAAAAATATAACACGTGTTAACTAAGACATAATTAATTAACGACCAAGGCCACACACAGATATTGGTTTCAATTATGTAAGAATTACATCCACAAAGCAACATTAACATTGATATAATTAGTGATTTATAAGCTGGATAAAGAGTACTAAAAGTAATTAAACACGAGCAGGTGCAGAGTATTACCATAGGCCACACAAAAAGCACGGTGTTCGAGACCAGACCTGAGAGTCCAAGGGTGCTCATCCGAGGTATCACCACCGAATCCTTTTGAACAACGATCTCGAAGTATTTGCGATCCACCCTACTCGTATAGTCGTCATATATGTGCTCAAAGCTCTCATCCTTCCGAATGCTGTAGAGCACTCCCAGGTCCCCATGTTCAAGGCTTCTAACCCTCACAACATACACGGGTGTTTGATTCAGATTATCACCCAGGAATGTTCCAGCTTGCGAAGGAGCCGTTGGTAGGGTTTCAAAGCCATAGTATGGCCTTGACACAGCTTGGGTAAATGGATAACGAGGGACATGCACCTAGATTTGGTTTTGTGAATGCATAGCCACCGCATGGGACGACCCCTCACCTTCCTTACCGGGATTTGGTTTAATATGGCCTGTGCGACACGAGCTTTCACCATGACATGTAATTCTAAGGGGTTGGGAAATTCTTCCAAAAGCACCCACAGCTTGAGTCGATCGGTTCTCAGCAAGGTTGCTTATCTGGGCAGATACCCCCATAAAATCAAATCCATCTTCAGGAAGTAGCTTAATAATTGGTGCGTCACGATTAACAGTGTTTGCGGGAACAACCGCAACTGGTGCGTTTGGCACTACCTGGTCACTCGGCACTCCTACTTGGCGGGGTGGTGTGGGAATACGCTCACGCTTGGAACGCCATGGAGCTAGGTTGTTAAGCATCCTACGACGACGAGTGTCGTTCGAGCGTGAGTTGGTGGACCTTGGGCGTCTAACCAGAATAAAAGTTGAAGAAATTCCGGCCACGTAGGTTTCGGTGGCAGATAAAGGGCGTTGTGGAGAAGACATAGTTAATAGTTTAGGGTTTTTTTTTTCGTGAAGTTGGGATGAAGGAAAGGAAACACACTTCCACGTCTTTATATAGTAGAGAAGAGGGGTAATTATGGTGTTGACAGGAAAATTTATGGCTTCAATAGATACAGTTGATTTATGCATGTTAAATAATGCTACACCATATAATATACTCAAATTACTTATGAATGTAAAACTGGTTATTTTGTTTACCATCATTATGATTAAATGCGTTTAAATCCATTACAAAAGTGTGAGGAGTTAATTAGTGGTTATTTTTAATGTATAAAATTAAGCCATTGAATTCATGACCCTCAATATTTAAATCAAAGAAAAATTTCATAACAGGAGTATGCCTAATAATATATGTATGTTGTTAATTACATGGGACAATAAATTTAAGTAGAGTTATACTTGTACTAAAACAAGCATTACGTTACGACTTAACTTTGATTTGGCTTCTAGAAAATAGAAATAACCTTTTGCTTAACAATTACCGAATGCAATTACATTAGTTCATTTTTGTTATCTGACTTTGCCTCTTAAAAACCTAACCTAAAGTCAATACTTATGAATGCTCTTATGATGATTACCTTACGAGGTTAAAAAAATGATGTCAATTAACTTTCCCTTTATAAACCTATGATTTTATGCACTACACATAATTCATTTGAATTTGTATTCGATTAAGCAATTACATTAGTTCATTTTTGTTATCCGACTTTGCCTCTTAAAAACCTAACCTAAAGTCAATGCTTATGAATGTTCTTATGATGATTACCTTACGAGGTTAAAAAAAATTATGTTTATTAACTTTCCCTTTATAAACCTGTGATTTTATGCACATACACATAATTCATTTGAATTTGTATTTGATTAAGTAATTACATTAGTTCATTTGGGTTATCCTACTTTGCCTCTTAAATAGCTAACCTAAAGTCAATGCTTATGAATGTTCTTATGATGATTACCTTACGAGGTTAAAAAAAATTATGTTTATTAACTTTCCCTTTAAAAACCTATGATTTTATGCACATACACATAATTCATTTGAATTTGTATTCGATTAAGCAATTACATTAGTTCATTTTTTTTATCCTACTTTGCCTCTTAAATAGCTAACCTAAAGTCAATGCTTATGAACGTTCTTATGATGATTAGCTTACAAGGATTTAGTCTCACCTTTTTAAAAATATGTATGTATGTTTAGCCTGATACATATCATGTACTAGGTTCCTCAACAAGGAAATAACATCTAGTTCACTATTGCAACATTAGTACCTTTATGATAATACTTTAGTATACTAAAATTCTTTTGCACCCAATAAAAATGGAAGTAGATACATGGTGGTCCACAATATAACTATAAGGTAGTAAAGGAATTTTGGAATGCCTTATAAAATATATTCAGAAATCAAATAAAAAAAAATGGATTTTAGTAATAGACAAAATCTGCCATAAGCGGCTAGATAGTGACACACTACAGGTTTTATTCAGATGAGTGTCAGCAGCCGGGCAATAACTACCAGCCCAACTACTAGTTTATCTGGACTACACTCATATGCAATAACATAATGACATCAGCAAGCTTATGTTTATTTATGAAAATTGGGTGTGGTTGATTTAGATATATAATTTCTCACGTAATCCTCTCTAATCTTGTATATAAGCTTAAATCTATCTCGAGGATGTCATTATAATTAACACGTGTTAAGTATAATGCTTTAATAAGCTCACCAAGTACACATAGGATAAGAGGCAAAATGTTGCACGTACAAGTCCTTAAATAGACTTTTTAAAAATTGGGCCCCATTTAAAAAAGCCACATTTGTAGCAAGTTATGTTAAAGCCATAAAATGGTGATGCATATTATGTTTACTTAAACCTTAACTGACCAAAATGGACATTAAGAACTCGGTAATGTTTGGTTTAAAAACAAGCTCTATGTCTTACATTCTCGAGATAAAAATAAAAAAAATTGTAAAAAACTAAATTAACATAAAAAGGAAATTGATCCAATAAAAATCATATCTAATATAAACAAATAACTTTACATATGTGTAGGACTTACGGGTGAGCCTACCCTTTACCGAATAATATTATATGCTTACTTTTCAAACGTCACTCGAAACGCTTCTTTATATTTGAACTACAAATAAGGGGATAGTTGAAATATAAGTAGATATGTAACTCCGTAGGACGCGTATAAAATTTCTCCACCCAAAAATAACTAATTCATATTTAAAAGTAACTAACATGTATTCTTTTATTAAGTGACTACAATAATTAATAAAGCTAATCTAATCTTTGCCATTTTGTTGAAACAATGAACTAAGGGAGGGGAAAACGCTTCAAAGTAAATGTTGCTATAAAGACAATGTACTTGGGTTGAACTTGTAGAATTGAAGATTCCCAATGAAGGAGCATTTACTCGCCACACCCTTCCCTGCAACATTAGCTATTTTCCATTTTTTTTATCCCACATATTATTACATTACAAAAGGTGATAGAGGAACCAAGCTTTTTTTTTTAAGACAAACTTGAGCTCTTATAATTCAGAGATGTTACATGCCACTTTTAAACTTAGCATGTACAATGTCATACTTAAAAAGGTAGGCAATTTACCCATAAAACATGTACTTGTTAGTCTACGACAAAACAAAGTTACATGTGCTCGTTAAAATATCTATTAATTAATCTCGAATAATCATGACGTAATCTTTGAGAATTCATCTCGAATTATCTTGACTTAATCTTTGAGAATGATCCAAGTAAACATTAACGTGTAACAAAAAAATAAAAACATATACTTGCCTCGTTATAATTTTTTAACACACAACAGCACAAGACAAGTTGATTTATTAGTATGCCTAGTACAAATTTTGTTAAAAATCTTCTACGGAGTAACAAGATTTAAACATTATTTAAATTTTTGGGAAATTCTCAATTGTACTCATCAACTTTTTATTTTTCTCAATGGTAAACAGTAGAATTTTCAATTATTTGTTAATCATAAATTCTTAATATATATTAACAATAGCATTAATGATATATTTTAGGATATAATCTTTAACTAGGGGTAGTTTTATATTGATAATTAAATTATTTTTTTTAAAAAAAGAACACCACCCATCCTCTACCAACCCAGCAGGCAGCCACCCCTCACGCCATCCCTCGACCCACCACCCAATACTCCACCGGCGCACCCATACCCCTTTTAATTTCCTTGGTGCCGTCGCCGTTCTAAACCCCCTCCCCAATCGTATCTCCCTTCCCGAAACCCCCCTCCCTCCCCCACGAATTCCCCTAAAACCATCACACCATCCCTTAAAAACCTTAACCGGACCTTCCCAGCCATGGCTAGGGTTCCGATTGGGGTTTTTTCGAGGGTTGGAGATGGTTTTTGGAGTATTTTGCGGGGATAGGAGGCCGCACTGATGGGATTCAAGGTCTAGACCGACCAGCGTTGGAGGTCTAGCGCGACCGAAGCCGAGGGAGCCGCATTGGGGCTGGCCGTATGGGCGTAGGTGGAGGCGGCGGGTTGGAGCGGTTGGGGTTATGAATTGGGGGAAGGGGTTCAATGGGGTTTCAATGAGAGAGAGGGGGTTTGGGGGATGGGGCGGTGGTTTAGGGGAGGGACGACTGCTGGGAAGGCCAGTGCGCCGGCGAGGGTGGAGTCAAGGCCTGGGTGTCGGCAGATGTGGCGTCAGTGGTGGCGAGGGTGGCACCATGGCAGGGAGGAAGGTTGGCAATTGGTGGTGGCTGACTTTTGTTTTTTTGTTGTTTGTTTTTTTTAAACTCTTATTTAATTGTAAAAAATTAAAATAAACCTAACCATAGTTAACTTTTAATACAAAACTATCATTAATGTTATAAATAAATTTATGTAATAATTTCATGATTACCAAGGATAATTTGTTTTTTTGCTGTTTACCATTGAGAAAAAGAAAAACCTCAAGAGCACCATTGAGAATTTCCCTAAATTTTTTAATTAATATTATGTTTTGTAACTCTAAATTTGGTTACATATTGAGTTTGTCAGTAACAATTAGCACCAAAAACTAGTACAAATGGAAAACTCAAAATAAATGATTTGGTAGTTGGGTACAATTAATTTAAGGCAAGTTTTTTCAACGCAATCTACTTGCATCAAAGATTACCTGACTGAATAAGGAATGTGGGACCGGGTAATCCAAAATTCAAGCTTATCATTTATTCTACTGAATGATAGGTCCTACAAGTCCTTTTAAACTCTGAATTTGTTCTTTTCCTACTATAAGTGGGTTGGTTCCAAAAGACTTCATCAATAAGCTTTGTACCCACTTTCCAATATAAGTGCTGAACTAATTCAACACATGGCAAAGTGCAGCTACAAATCTTACCCTCTTGATGATTTCCATGTACGAAAGCACGTAACGACATTGTTAGAATATATAATTCCTTAGCTCCATTCCTAATTTAGAATGGTGGCTCAAGAAAGTGAGTAATTAATTTGGTGTAGAATGAAGTAAATATAATCAACGTACCCTATGAGAGTATGATGTGTGTCATAAATGGCACACATTTGACGAGCATTTAGGTGATTTCTATTCTCTTTTCATAGCTTTCATGCTTAATAAGTGCTTAGTTTTATGCTTTGTTGCTTAGTTTTACCTTTCTTCTCTTATTTTGTAGCTTTTGTGCTTTTCGTTGGTTTTCTAGTCTTTTCTTCTTTATTTGCTCTATTTTCGTGGTTGTAGGTATTGGACGAGGTTCGGGTCGTGATTTTGGTGATCCATTATGGTGGAAGAAGCTTTAGGATCAAGTTCATGGAGTTTGGGAAGCTCAAGATGCAAAGAAGTGGAAGTTCCAAGTCTTGGCTCTTCTCTTGTGCTCCCTTCAAAGGAAGTGTGTGCCCTCAATATTAAGCCTTAGCTACTGCCTACCTTGTCCTCCATCACCATCATAAATCATGTGTGCACCCCTTGAGCTTGAAGAGTTGAAGATTCGAAGAAACCCAGCTGCGTGCGGCCGCACGCGCAGAATGTGCGAGCGCACACGAAGGATGTGCGGCCGCACACCATGGTTGTGCGGGCGCACATCCCCTGTTGTGTGGCCGCACCAACGTGGGTCTTTTCCGATCGGATTTTGACGATTTTCTCTCTCTTCTTATACCTATTTGAACCCAATTTTTGTAAGAAGTTTTCATAATAGAATTATATCATATTCTTAGCTTAGTTGAGAGCTTCTCTCTCTAGATTTTAGGGGTTAGTTTTAGGAGTAGATTTTAGAGAGAGAAAGTGAAGGATTTCAATGGTGATTGAGAGATTGAAGATCCAATGGTGACAATTGTATTGGAGATCTACTCTATTATCAATGAGCATTTCTAAACTCTATCTCATTTATTGTTTTGTATTCATGTTTAGATTGTTAGATTTTGATTATATTTTGATGATTTGATGATTGATGTTTGACTAGAGTAATTGTTCTTCTTTAATTGTAGATTCTTTGATTGTTGATTGTTGATCACTTTAGTTGATTGTTGAATTGATGATGTTGCTAGAGTAGTTGTTTGGTTAGGGATTAGGATGAAGCTTGTATAATGTAATGAATTAATGTAGATTGGGGATTTTGATGGAGTTGATGATGTGATTAAATTGGTTAATTGATTATGTGCATGTGTGTGTTTGATTTAGGCTTGATCACCCTTGTTATTCACACTAGATTGCATTGTAAGTTCACATTGATACGGACCATTGATTTGTGGCTTGCATTTACACGATTGAGGTGTCTTGTGATGTTTCCTAGCTAGAGTTTATCGTAGTTGACGCTAGTTAGACCTCTAGGAGAATAGCTTGATATGCTCTTTTGGTTGCATAATTGATCTTCCCTCACATTGCTTGACTTAGTCAACTTCCTAAACCAATTTGCTTTGTTCATTGCTAATATAAGTGAATCCTAATCCCTAGCATTTTATTTGTTTGATTTATTTGTCTTAGTAGTTGTTAGTGTCCTCTTTTACCCTTTGTCTTCGACCTAGCTTAGGCACATAATTGGAAGCACTTAGACATTACCGTTCCTTTGGGTTCGACCCTTGACTTACCTCTATACTTGTATTTAGGTTTGTTGAGTGTTTATAAATTTTGTTTGGCTTAGGGAGAATTAGCCCAACGACCTAGTTTTCCCCACGTCAAAATGGCGCCGTTGCCGGGGAACGGTGTCTATGTTTGAGTGTTTTTGATTGCTTGAGTCTAGGTCTTTGTGTATACTTTTCTTTTATTTGATTTTTGCTTGTTTTGTATAAAATGGCATGTCTCTCATTTCCTCAATTTGACAATGAGCCTTTTTGTGAATATTTTAATAGACTAGAGGGATTTCTTGATTGTAATTGTAGTAGCCTTTGGGAGGCTTGTGAGATTTGTTATTTTGGTTTGAATGAGCAAACTAGGGATAAAGTTGAATGCATGCACAATGGTGAATTTAGAGCATTGTCAATTGATGATGCTTGGGATTTTTATGTTTGGTTTGCTAGGGATGTTTATAATAGGGGTAATCATGATCCTAATATCGATGTGCAATGTCTTGATTCTTCTTATGTTAGCATGATTTCCCATGATTTGTCACATGATCCCATTAGTGAACCTAGAACACATAATTTCAACTCTATTTCCCCTTTTGTTCATGATGAAGAAGTACATGCTCAAGTTGATGCTAATGGTGTGTTTCAATATTCTTCATTATTTACCATGCCTTCTTGTGATGTGCTTCGTTCCCTTGATGACAAATCTCATATGCTTGATTTTGCCCCCACCCCCCAATGTGATGTACATGCTCATGATTTCAATGTTGATTCTTCCAATCTTGGTTGTACTTCTTCTTCTTTTGTTGAGCCTCAATCTCCTACATCTTTTGAATCTCTTATTGCTACCATGGAAACTCGAATTAGGCATGTTGAGCTTAGTGATGATCTTGGGCCTAAAATGGAGTCTACTCTTAATTGTTTGAGAATTCAATTGGAGATGATGAAAAAGAGTGAGGAGCGTTTTGAGGAAGGAAGAAGGAGAAATGAAGAGCTAGAAAGCCAATTGTCATCTTTGATGCTTGTGTGTGAAAATAACAAATCCAAGGTGTGTGTTGAGGATGATGATGGTGATTTTGAGCAACCAAGAGTGTGTGAGGATACCATTGGTGAGCATATGAGTGATGGTGGAGGAGTTGTGAACGAAGAGAGTGTTGAATTTGACATTCCCAACCCTCCCACCCATTGTAATGAATCTCAAATGTATGAATGTGACTCTTCTATCCATGAGTATTTGGACTCGTTTGAGGTTATGTCAAATGTGTTTATTGAGTGCATAAGGAATAGCCATAGCCTTTTAAGCAAGTTGATTAAGAAAGCTTCATGGGAGAGAGATGATTTTGAGTTATATTTACCTCCATTCATGCATGGTTTTGAGACTCTAGGCTTTAAGGAAGTTGAGGGAGCTATTGTTCATGAAGGTAGTGGAGGAGATTATGTGGTTCCTCTTGGGAGTTGGATGTTTGAGGGAGATGGTGATCATGAGTGTTCTTCTTTTGAGGATTCTATGATTGATTTTCATGCCCTCATTGGCGATGAGAGACCTTGTGTTGAGGGAGTCGCGAACCCTTTACCTATTTCTCATACCCCTTTCTCTCAAAAGTTTGACCACATCCCCTATTGCCCTATTTTTCTCCCTTCCTTTGTTGGTAAGCCTATTGGGGACCCTTTTGTCTATGAAGATTTTCTTGTGGCTAGTTTGTCTCAAATTGAGGAAGAGGGTGATGTTGCCACCCAAAAATATTCTAGTGAGAAGGATTTGCCTTTTTCTTTTTCTTTTCCCCCTTCTTTTTCTTATTTTCTTGTTTTTCCTTTTGACCCTTCTTCTTCTTTCTTTTGGCACCTCCCTTCTCACTTGCGTGCAATGATCTTGTTGCACGTTTTTCTTCCGTCATTTGCCTACCTTCTATCATATGAAATGTGTAGTAGTGCATTTGACAAGCTCTTGCGTGCGTTGAACTATTATTTTACTAGAGCGGTCAAGCTTGGACCTTAAGCAAGCCTTTCTCGGGAAGTAACCCGTGTTTTAGATTAGATTTTCCTTTTCTTTTTAGAATAGATTTTTCTCTCATGGAAATTTTTTTGTGCCTTTTGCTAGGTACATGACTTGATATACTTTGGTGCTTCGATTTGGATCAATAATCAAGGAAGGTTGACTCCTATCTTTGCGAGCATATGGAAACAAGGTTCAATTCTTGAGAAATCAGCTATGAAAGGATTAATTTGGTCATTTGCGGGTATTTACACCTACCTCAAATCCGGTAATATCTTTCCTTGCTCTTTCTCTATTGGTTGGAGACTTGTTGGACATATGTTGGTTTGATAGATTGATCTCCTTGTTTTCCCCTCCCATGGATTATATGATTTATGTTTGAGTGTATTGTCTCATTCAAGCTTGGGGAGGGTATTCTATCATGTTTGGTGGAATGTTGATTCTTATGTGTTATGCACCTTTGTATATGCTTTTCCATGTTTCTATTATTTTGAAAAACTCCAAAAAGATTTTTGTTTCTATCAAGGCAAATTTGCAATGTGTTTTGTTTTGTTCTTGTTTTGGACATAATAACATTTGGACTTGTATAATTGAATGCTTTTCTTCCTAAATGGTAACGGTGTGCACGGTTTGAGAGTACGCTTGGTTGATTCTAGGATAAAGCATGCTAAGGTAGTTGGTTAGAACTAGTGGGAACATGAAGCCGGATTCTACTTGTTTGTGGCCCGTTTGGTAGTTGCTTCCTATAGTCGATTTGACACCAATAGTGAGTTTTTGCTACAACCATGTGAGTTCTATGTTTTTCAAGCCTTCTACCTTCCTTGTATGAGCGGCATGGATCCTTGACTTTTTGCAAACCTAATCTTGAAACTTGACTCATAGATCTTGAATCCGAGACCGAACCATTTAGGGAGGATAAAGGCACCTTTTTCGGGGTGGTATTTTTCATTTTTAGGATAGTTTGTTTCTTTCTTTATTTTTGGGTTTACATTTGCCTTCTTGCAACCATTTGAGCCTTATACCTTCTTTTCAAGCCACATCTTTAGATATTTGGCCTTTTGTTTCATTTTCTTTCTTTTCTTGGTTTTTGTGAAGCAATTGATCATATTTGATGGAGTTTGTGGTGGAGAAGTTGAAATGTTTGGTTCTAATGATAACAAGATTGTGTGATTTCTTCCTTGTGAATAATGGCAAATGAGTATGAGTAAAAGCCGTCCTACATTATAAAAGGCATGGACAAATAAGTGCAAAATCGAAAAAGCCGTCCAAAGTTAAAAGAGGCGAGGACAAAGCACTATTAAAAAATAAAAGGAAAAAAAAAGAGAAAAATGAAAAATTCAAAAAATATTTTGATGTGAGTTATCTCCCTTCTTGAGCATTGAGGACAATGCTCCATTTAAGCTTGGGGGGAAGCGTTCTCACGCTTTTTGTGTATATGTTTGTGATTTATAGCTTTGAATAAGCTTGGGGGTGTTAGTTTGTTTTTGTTTGGTGACTACTTGATTGTGATTCTAAGAATTGGCCGTTCTTTGCTTCACTATTAGGAAAACCACCAAATTTTAAATTTTAGCCTACCTTCACCCTTTTGCCTTAACGTTACAACCTTGGGGAAAGACCTTTTAACCTAAATGGTTGAGTCATTCATCGGTGGAGAGGAATGTGAGTTTTAGGAATAGGGAGAGGGGATGCAAAAGAGAGTATCCATTAATAAGTTTTGGAGTATTTGCTTTGGTCTTTTGTTAGTATGTTTTAAACAAATTTGATAACTAATTTGATTTAAGTATATCCGGAGCGAAAACAAAAATGGTCCCATACTTGTATACATGATTAGATTCTCTTGTGAACATACTTTATAAACATTACTTAGTCAATTACTCATATTATTCGGAGAAAGGTTGACTTCAAATTTATATGTGAACTCATGTATGTGTTTTTTAGGTTATAAATAAATTTTTTTTATATGGTTAATTTAGGAAGTAATTAACCTAAATAGGTAACATAAAAGTTAAACACTTTTTTTTAAAAAAAGGAAAAAAATTAAATACAAAATAAAAAATAAAAAACCGCTTGCCTTCATATTTAATCACAATTTTCCTTCAAAACAATAAATAAAAAAAATATTAACAAAAAAATCGCAATTACCTGGACAACCTCCTGCCTTTAATTTGTCAAGTAAAAAATAAACTACAAAATAAATATAAAACAAAAAAAAATTACACTCATAGAGATGCCCTTTTAGAGTATTTGATTCGGTGTTTTATTAGTATGTTCTAGGTTTAAACGAACTTGATAACTACTTTGATTTAAGTTTATCCGGAGCGGAAACGAAAATGGTCTCATACTTGTATGCATAATTAGATGTTGTTGTGAACATACGTCATAAGCATTACTTAGTCAATAACTCAAATTATTCGGAGAAAGGTTGACTTCAAAATTATTTGTGAACTCATGTATGTTTTTTTAGGTTATAAATAAAATATTTGATACGGTTGTTTTTAGAAATAAATAAACCTAATTAGGTAACATAAAAGTTAAACACCTTTTTTTAAATGGACGAAAGACATTAAATACAAAATAAAACATAAAAGCCCGCTTGCCTTCATATTTAATCACAATTTTCCTTAAAAAAAAATTATATATATATATATATATATATAAAAATTCACAATTACCTGGGCTACCTCCTGCCTTTAATTTGTGAAATAAAAAATAAACTACAAAATAAATATAAAAAACAAAAAAATAATACACTCGTGCCTTTATATTGAAAACCACAAATATTCAACACTCAAATACAAAAAAAGGAAAAGAAAATACAAAAAAAAAAAAACAACCCATTAATAACCTCATTACATCTTATACCTAAGGCCCACCAAAGTTACACATAGTTTTACAGTAGTTTGACTTATGTGACAAAGAAGTAAGAAAATGACAAATTGTAGTTGGGTTTTGGATTAATGGGCCCACAACAATGTCATAAGGCCATAAGGGACACAATATCGACTTATAACTTAAGCAATCTTAGCCATTTTTTTCCCCTATTGATGGTAAAACTACTCACCCTCGTTACAGGCAGATAAATACATTTAAAATCTTATCACTTCATGAGATCGAAAAAAATAAAACTTATAAAATTTATTAATAGATTATGTATATTTGAAAAAAAAAAGAAGGTCAATATAATCTGGTCGTTTAAGTTAAATTAAGATGTGATGCCTTTTAATACAATTGTTGTTGAAAGAGGTGTGCAACACACTCACAACGGGCTAGGCTTACTAAACAATTACGATGGTGGGGCCGGACTTATTTTTTTGTATAAACTATGCACATCCTTCACTTAAACACTCACTTGTAACGTGTGACAATGAGCGCCACATCCAGATCTTCACAAACACCTACGTCGGCATGCAGACAAATACTTTGCCACCATGGTATCCCAGCCAAACTATCTACTTCACGGAGGGGATCAAATGCGGGAAGGCATTTCTTTGGATGTCCATATTGGCAGGTTACTAATTATAATCTTTAATGTATTAGTTGATGCATTCTTTGTAATCTTGTTTAATTGTAGATGAGTAATGGACCGATACTATGTTTCAGGATGACAACAAAATTTGTGGGGTCTTCGAATGGGACATTCACCAGAAGGCGAGTCCTATCCCGGATGAAGGACAAGAAACCTTTGCCCTTTTGGAGTCAAAGCTTGCTGACATTATAATCAAATCAGACGAAGTCCACACAAGTGTTTTAAACATGAAAAAGGAGATGCATAAGGAAATGGTGGAGGTGCTGCGTCAAATTGCAGTATTCTATGATCAGGAGAAGTGGAAAACCAAACTCATGAAATTACTTTTTGCGACACAAGTTTTTCTATTTGGATTGCTACTAGGTCTGTTGTATTGAGTAAAAAATGCTAGTGGTAGTATTAACATAAAATTTGTGTTTTGTTGGTTTTATGTTTTAATAAACCCGCTAATGGAAGCTAACAAGTTAGGCTTATGTACCTGACCATAATTAGACTAGTACAACTGGTTGTTAATTAATATTAATGTTCAATGTTTTATTCTCAATGTTAATAGTAGTTTAAATGTTCGATTTCATTAGTAATTGTGAATTATTGTCATCCATTATAAACACTATATTTGCCATTTTAAGCGCTAAATGTTTCATTAAGTTAATTTAAACTTAACCACTTTCTCATTAAAGCAGTAATTTTTTTCATCAATTATAAACTTCAGCACTAAATTTGTCATCAATTATAACCAATTTCTCATTAAGCTAACAGAAATAATTTTTTTCGATGCCATTATTGAGAATGTAGTCATTAAAGTTTACTAAGAAACCAAATCAAAAGTACACATTGCATTAATATAATAATTATCACAACAGGTGCGGTTTCACTTCATACACTTTGACTTAAAACTAAAAATTAAAAATGAAATTGCGACACTTAAAACAACATTAAAATAGTACACTGAATTTTGACACATCCACCCTTAATTCAACAACACAAGATAAAAAGACACAAACTCCTTCAAATCGATGAACCAGGCCCAAATTCAAGTTTCTCATACTTCAAATAGCTTCCGATGAGATTCAGGGTGACCCTACAAAGGATAAAGGTGATTATTAAAGGATTTAAAAATAGTATAATTTGTGTTGCAAAAAATTAATCTATAAAAAATAATTATTTAAATTAGGAAGCCTACCTTGAAAAACATATCAGCCTTGATGAAAGTGGAGTGTATCCTTAGCTCCTCAAAATACACACTATCACCTTGCCACAAGATCACTATCCCACCACATATACCCTCATCAGGCTGACTAAAGTGGAAAGTGTAGTTGCCAGGTAACTCAGAAACAAGCTGTGTAGTAGTTGCTAAGTTGTGCCTTGTTTCGATTAAGACAAAAATAGCTGGATGATGTTTTTCATGAATAAGACGGAATTTCTCAATCAAGGAAGGCCTAGCAATACCCCTTACATTTGGTTGATGATTATGGTAAATTAAGTGTGATTTGCTAGGTTAGGTGATTGAGAATTGTAACATTTGTGGATTGAAATTATTGTGTTGGTTGGAATTGTTAATCATTGTGAATTTTGTGTTGGAAATCTTTGTGGATTGTGTTGGATTATATATTTGGAATTGTTTAAACAGGTACTTGGTTTTAATCGGAGGTTTAAAGTTAAGGAGGTTGTTGTGTGGTGAATTTTGGTGTTTGTGGTGAGGTATTTTGATTGAACCTCTTTACCCTTTTTCCGCTTTTTGCCACAATGGTTCTTAAATTGTTTGGAGGTGGGGGTGGAAAGAAAAGAAAGACTTTCGGAATCCAAATCAACGAAAACAAAACCACTGAAAGCCAAAATCAAGAACAAAACCAAAATAATGGCCCTCCATACACTAGAATACCCGAGAAATTCAAAAAGTACTATACCGAGCTCCCATAGGGAAAAATCCTCCCCACGAGATTTTATGACCAGCATGATTGTTAACTCTTAGGCGTATATGAAAGTGTTTGTGATGAGTGTCATTTATGGCACTCTTAGGCTAGGTTTTCTTTATAGTTTTATTCTCATTTTTAGTCCTTTTTGCCGTGTTTTTACATAATAATGCTTGCTTTGCGTGTTTGTGAGTAACTTTAGAGAAATGCATGCTTTTAATGGTTTTCTTGTCATTTTGTTCATTTCTCGACTATTTCTCTCGATTCTTTGTTTCCTTGATTTTTTTTGTAGGAGTTTCCCGAGGTATGACCACCAAGGAGAAAGCTCGAGCGCATTCAAGAAAGTTGATGGAGCAAAGTTCGGGATTCCGAAAACGCAATTCAAGCTAGCTCCGCGAGCTCGAAAGCTTTGGAAGTTATGCTTTGGCTTGAGGCATTCAAATGCTTGGAAGATAAAGGAGCTGCCCTTCTCACGAGCATCGCCTCGAGTGCACCAATGATAGGGATGCTCGGGAGTGCGGAGATTGATCAAGCAAGCAAAGAAGGCAAGGCCACGAGCACCTAGCAGGGGTGCGCGCGCGCGGCACAGGGGATGCGTGCACGCAGACCCACCTGTGCGCGCGCACCAGGCGCCCCACCCCCTTCGCTCGTTTCTTCTATTTATACCCTTAAACTTTTCCTTTTTGGGGGGACGACTTAATTTGTACTTGACATATATTTTTCCAGAATTAGTAGAGAGAGAAGCTTAAGATTACTTGATTGTACTTGAATTTGATCTTAGATTTCAACTTGATCTTGGATTTCTTCTTCTCATCAATGAAAGTTTGTGAGATTTCTTGCCTTTGAATTTACTTTTATTGCAATTTCCTTTAATTTTTGAATGTTTGATTTGAATTTCTTTCTTTGCTTTAGAATTTGTTGAGAGATTGAATTCCTTCTTGATTAAACTTGAAATGAATATGATTTTGATTGAATTTGTTTTGTTCCTCATTTTCACCATGATTAGTGAGTAGATTAGTTGCTAGGGAGAAGGGGAAGCATGCTAGATTGATGATTTTTGCTAGTTGATGATCCTTGATTGATTGAATTGTTGCAATTAAATTGGTTGACATGGTTGTGCATGTGATTAATTAGACTAGGAGTGATCAACTTATAGGATTAATCTAGATTGCATTGCAAATTTCAATGACATGAACCCTTGATTTGAGAATTGCTTGAATTGATTGAATTTGATTGTGATTTTCCTAGTTATCCATTCATAGTGAACCCTAGCTTGGCTTATAGGAGATAGCTCTTGAATTCCTTTGATTGCAACTATTGTTTGTCCTTTGCAACGTTTGAATTGATTGAGTGATCCATCAATTAGTATAATCATTGAGCTTGCATGTGGAACCTATATCCCTAGTGTTTAGTGTATTGAATTTCTCGATTTATCTAGTTTTCTCGATACCTTAGTTACCAACCGCATCTTCCCACAATCTTCGAAGTAGCTTGACCTAGGCTATAGCTTGCACCTGCTCATTCCTTTGGGTTCGACCCTTGATTTACCATATACTCGTATTAGGTTGGTAGAGTGTGTATAAATTTTCTTTGGCTCTAGGAAAGGGTAGAAAACGACCTACTTTTCCCTACGTAAAAAATGGTGCCGTTGCCGGGGACTACACCACAACGGAAAAGGAGTTTTTGGCTATTGTTCATGCTTTTGAAAAATTCTGTTGTTATTTGTTAGGTTCCAAGACCATTGTCTTCACAGATGATGCGGCTCTCAAGTACCTTTTTCCCAAGAAAGAATCAAAGCCTAGGTTGATCCAGTGGGTGCTTGAACTTCAAACTTTTGATATTGAGATTAGGGATAAGAGACGAGCGGAAAATGTTATGACGGATCATCTATCTCGTCTTGAAGATTCTCAAATTCATGATGATGGTTCTCCAATTGAGGATAGGATGCTTGATGACTTCTTATATGCTATTGAGACAAAGGAGCTCCCTTGGTTCACCGACTTAGTGAACTTTCTTGCATGTGGGGAGTTTCCACCTTCCTTTTCTAAGAATCAACGAAAGAAGCTCAAGAGAGAGGCAAGACACTATGTGTGGGATGATCCCATATTGTACAAGCGAGGAGTCGATGGCTTACTTAGGCGTTGTGTTCCAAATGAAGAGGTGCCTAGTGTTTTGAAGATGTGCCACTCGGATCCGAGTGGTGGTCATATGGGTGTTTCTAAAACCGCTACCAAGATTCTTCAAAGCGGTTTATGGTGGCCGTATCTCTTGAAGGATTCATGGGGTTTTGTTAAGACATGCGACCGTTGTCAACGAGTTGGGAATATCTCCTAGCAAAATGAGATGCCTCAACAACCGATTCTTGAATTGGAGGTATTTGATGTTTAGGGAATTGATTTCATGGGACCGTTTCCCTCATCTTTTGGAAATCAATATATTCTTGTTGCGGTGGATTACGTGTCTAAATGGGTTGAGGCCATTGCTTCCCCAACTAATGACCACAAGGTGGTAATGAAGTTGTTCAAGAGGGTCATTTTTCTAAGGTTTAGTGTTCTAAAGGCGGTGATAAGCGATAATGGTTCTCATTTTATTCACAATGCCTTTCAAAAGATGTTGCGAAAGCATGGAGTTCATCAACGATTTGGCCTTTCATATCATCCTCAAACAAGTGGCCAAGTCGAGGTTTCCAATCTTCAAATCAAGTTAATCCTTGAAAAGACGGTTGCAAGAAATAGGAAGGATTGGTCGGACAAGTTGGATGATGCTCTTTGGGCTTATGGAACGGCTTTCAAGACACCTATAGGTACCACTCCATACCGCCTAGTCTATGGAAAATCATGCCATCTCCCGGTTGAGCTCGAACACCGTGCTTTGTGGGCAATCAAGAAGATAAACTTTGATTTGGCAAGTGCGGGGGAGAAAAGGTGGTTAGATCTTCATGAGCTAGAGGAGCTTCAATTTGATGCTTATGATTGTGCTAGTATTTACAAAGCTCGTTCCAAGGAAACTCATGATAAGCTTATTGAGAAGAAAGAGTTTTGTGTTGGTGATAAAGTTCTTCTCTACAATTAGGAAATGAAGTTGTTTCCAGGAAAGCTCATGTCAAGATGGAGCGGTCCTTAATTGGTTAAGAATGTCTTTCTTAGTGGTGTTGTAGAGGTTTCAATGATGGATTCTTCGTCTCCATTTAAGGTCAATGGCCATCGACTCAAGAAGTATTTTGATGGTGCTTCTTTTGGCCTTATTCACATATTGCTTCTCCGACAACCACCTTAATAGGTGGAGAACGTTGAGCTATGACGTTAAACAAGCGCTTCTCGGGAAGCAACCTGGTTTTCTAACCCTTTTCTTTTGATTTTTCATTTTTCTATATCTTTTATTTTTGAGAACTTATCTTATTCTTCTTTGTTTTCTTGATTTTAGGTACCATGAGATTGGATCGATGAAAATTTCCAGCAATTTCGGTGTTAATTCAAGGTTTCACGAGGTTTGGTTAAGCTTAGGTGACAAAGTTTGTTGGGGTTTTATGATCTCGTGTTTGCATTTTTATTGATTTTCTACTCTTTTTCGAGAGAGTTTTCAACTAACTCGTTAGTGCAAACACGAGAGTATGTTCATGGCCGAAATTTTCTTGCTTGGTGCGCACGCATCATAGGCTGCGCGCTCGCACCAAAGGGGTCAGAAATCTAAGCTCATGTTGTTGAAATTTGACGGTTTTTGAACCCCCCCCGTACCCCCTTGGTGCGCACGCACCACCATCCCTGCGCGCGCGCGCACCAAGAGGGTCAGATTTTTAGCTTCTTTTGGTGTGTCTCAAGAAAAGTCAGCCCCCCCCCAAGCCCCTACCTGGTGCGCACGCACCACCTGGCTGCGCGCACGCACCAGGTAGGCAGCGTTTTTGGCTCGTGTTTCAGCCCTAAGCACGCAGCATGCCCTTCCCCCTGCCGTAGCTGGTGTGCACACACCAACCCAGTTGTGCGCACGCACCAGCCACGACACAAAAGCCCCCCTATTTCGTGTCCTCTTCTCCCTTGTTCACCCCCTTATTCACTCCTTTATCTTACCCCGATTTCCCCTTCATTCCTCTACTCTTTCATTGCTCATAAACCCTTTCAATCTCTTTGAATATTCAAGCACATTCATCCTTTTTAATTTCAATTCATCACAAACATACATTAACCTCATTTCAAATCTTTTAAATTTTTTTTAAAAAAAAAACTGAAATTTTCGATTTTGATTTTCGAAAATTTGGAGCTAAAAACGCACCAGGTAGGCAGCGTTTTTGGCTAGTGTTTCAGCCCCAAGCACGCAGCATGCCCTACCCCCTGCCGTAGCTGGTGTGCACGCACCAACCCAGCTGTGCGCACGCACCAGCCACGGCACAAAAGCCCCCCTATTTCGTGTCCCTTTCTCCCTTGTTCACCCCCTTATTCACTCCTTTCTCTTACCCCGATTTCCCCTTCATTCCTCTACTCTTTCATTGCTCATAAACCCTTTTAATCTCTTTGAATATTCAAGCACATTCATCCTTTTTAATTTCAATTCATCACAAACATACATTAACCTCATTTCAAATCTTTCAAAAATTAAAAAAAAAAAAAACTGAAATTTTCGATTTTATTTTCGAAAATTTGGAGCTAAAATTCGAATTTTTGAGTTTGTTTGGGTGCTTGAATCTTAACTTTGGGTGTTCGAATTGTTCTATATTCATCATTTGTGAAATTTGCAAGTAATTCAAAGCTTCATTGAGGTATAATTTCTCACTTTCTAGTCATCTTCTTCCTCATTTTTGAAGCTTGAAACTCTTGTTTGTGCTTTCATGGTAGAACTCCATTGTTGGTTCTTTTAACTTGTAATTTGTGTTGAATGATGTTATTGGAGGTTAAATTAAAGCTTTTTCATGATAAATTTGTATACCTTGCTTGAATCCTTGATTCACCATTGTTGGTCATTTTCTCTCTCATGGGTATTCTATATGATAGTTTCATTTCTTTGATTATTCAATGTTTTGGGATTAATTTGCTCATAATGATTCATGATTTGGTCTCTTGTGTCCAATTTTGCCTTTACTTCATGACTAGTTGCTTCAAGCTTATGTCTCAATATTCATGGCATTGTTCATGTGTGACTATTTCTTGTTTCATTTTTGATTGAATAATGTTTGTGCTTGAATTTAGAGCAATTTCTTTTGAATATTCTTGAACAATGATAATTGTAAATGAATTGCTCATGAATTGCTTTGCTTTGTAGATGGTTCCCATCCGTCATAAGAAGCGTGCTAGAACAAGTTCAAGCAAAGCAAGGCACGTTGTTCCACCTCCCTCTAAGGTGGTAGAGACATACGGCATTGAATTCTCTAAGGAATTACATTGAGATAGGTTCAAGCAACTATCCAAGCGGAAGCTCAAGTCAACAAGATTCTACGATCAAACAACAACCAAGCTACTTGGAATAGATGATGACGTTCGCTACCTAGCCAAGAACCTCGGTCTCTTAGAGTTCTTGGATTTGAGCGCCCCTACCTATGCTAGGGTGACGTATGAGTTTCTATCATCCCTTGAAGTGGTCTGAGAGTCAAGTGGTGACTCTTCGAGAACTTTGACCTTTCAACTTTTCAATAATGATCATCGGTTGTCGAAGTCATAACTTTGTTCATACTTTCGGTTTCCTTGGGCCGTTGATGAAGACCATCTTGTCTATCCGGCCAATGGAAAAATGACTAGCGACCATGAATATGATGAACTCAGGTGGTGGCGGCGTATCTCTGATGAGCGGAAATATGAGCCTCAAACTTCTAAATCTGCATCGATCGTTCATCCGGCTATAAGATACTTTAATCGTATTCTCACTTATGCCCTATGCTCTAAGGACTCTTTGGGAGCTATCTCCCGTGAGGAGCTTTGTTGGCTATGGATTTCCGACCAAGAGCCGCATGAGATCGAGCTTGTTGATTTCAGTCAACATTTAATCAACCGATTTTTGGATATCCGAGATGGTCACTAGTAGAAAAAATGCTATTTGTAACGCCCTATTTGTAACCAATAATTTTTTATTAGTTACAAGTACTATATTTGTAACCAACATTAGCTAATGCTGGTTACAAATACATCCTATTTGTAACGGACAACATAATGTTGGTTACAAATATATATTATTTGTAACGGACAACATAATGTTGGTTACAAATACATCCTATTTGTAACAGACAATATATAGTCGGTTACAAATAGAAATGATATTTTTTTATAACCGTCCAAAGCCCATTATTTTTTCCCTAACTCTAAACATGACTTTAGCCGCCACCCCCTTTTCTTTCTGATCTCTATTCTCTCTCCTCCTCCCTTCTCATCTTTCTCTCTCCTCTCGATTCTCTCTATCCTCCTCCCCTCTTTCACTCTTCCTTCATCCCTCTTTCCTCTTGAATTTCTCTATCCTCCTTTCTCTTTCCTCTTTCCCTCAACCGATCTCTTAGCAATTCATTCGTCCACGAGCATCCATGAGAATCATCAAGCACAAACCGTGCACCACCCATGTATTGTTTCATCAACAACCAAGCTTCACGTACTGTCAACCCATGAACATATATCCACCGTCAACGAACAACCGTGCACACGGTGCTTAACAACCTAGCATCAACCTACAACGCAAGCCTCTGTTGTCAACCCAAGGTTTTTGATTTTTAGATCTATCTTATTTTCATTTAGATTAGACATTAGATCTAGGTTTTTTTAGTTTAAATTTCTAATTGTAATTATTATTTTTTTATGAAATTACAATTTCAATATATAATTTATAGATAATTGTATAATTGTTTATTCTTTTTGAATTTTTGGATTTTTTATGTATAATTTCGGTTAATTATTGAATTTTTTGTTCAATTTTTCAGATAATTGTGTATTAATTTCTTAATATTTGTGTATAATTTTAATGTTTTGTTATTTGTATGATGGTTTGTTGTTTATGTGTGTTTGATGGTGGCGTTTGGTGTTTATTGGTGGTTTTTGTGGCGGTCATGGGAGGAGGAGAAGGGGTACGAGTTGTAGTGGGTGGTGGTGTGGGTCACGGGGTTGGGGCCTGGTGATGTAGGACAGTGTCCTGGTAGGGGTAGTGTGGGTGGGTTTGGGTCATGGGCAGGGTATTTTCGGATTTTGGTTCAGGTTTAACTAGGAATTCTTAACCTAGCATTTTTGCTAGGTATTTTTTTTTTAATTTTCGAAAACAAGCATTTGTAACTAACAATTGATAAGTCCGTTACAAATAGGTACGTATTTGTAACCAACAATGTCTGTTACAAATGATTGGACTATTTGTAACCCCAGTAGTTGTAACCCCTAATGTTGGTTACAAAAAGCCCGTTTTTGTTAGTTACAAATAGCATTTTTTCTACTAGTGGGTGTTTTGCTTTCGGGGAGCATCCAAATTGGAGGAATGATCTTTATCCTCGCTCTTTGCCTAAATGATTCATATAAAGATTTGCTATGCGAGCTCCCTCCGATAGTTGATCTTAGGGAGAAAACGCCTTCTCATTTCCTCAATGTCTATACCCTTGTGAACCAAAAGTTCCTTGATCGTACCAAGAAGCATAATGTTTTCATATGGAAGGTGTCTCGAGTGAAGGATTGGTTCTTGATTCCGAGTAAGGAGGCTACAACCGTAAGTCAAAGACGGATTCTTTGACTTGGAGACCTCCAAGATGCAACATCGACCCCTCTCTTCGCAAGAAGTTAAATCATACAAGAACCGCCTCCAATGATGCTCTCTTGACGGATTTTCAAGCTTTACCCCCGGTTGAACGGGGAGGTACTCCTATCCCTCCTTCTACTTTTTCTTTTACATTTGATTTATCTACTATTCATGCCAAGTTAGATTCCATCACTAATGTCTTGTTTTCCATGCCTTTGGGGCGTGATTCTTCTCTTGGCTATGATTTTCATGCTAATCAATTGTTTCAATACCATGTGAGGAGGGGGGAGATTGAACCTTACTTGAACTACCCATACATCCTGGTTCAACAAGGACCTATCCCTCAATGGGAACCCTTTGACCCTATCGTGGGTCCTAGACCTTTTTCCCCTATTAGAAGGGTCCTCATATCCCTCCTAGTGCTATCATGGGCACCACCCCGGCCACTTACGACTACAAGCGGCCCGGTGGATGCGATTATACATATGATCTCGCGAACCCTATGCCTTTCCCAAACCCCGAGACTTTTGGTAGGTGGGGATTATCGGGAGAGCCGGTTTTAGATGATTGGTCTCATTTCTTTGAGATAGACCGTGCCAAGCGGGAAGGGAGGTTAAAGGGGAAAGCTCCTATTGAGGTGAGTGAGATGGCTAGCTCGGTTCATGTCTTAGAGACCGGTGAGGGGAGTTCTCATTCTACCCCTTCCCATAGTGCGGAGTGAGTCTATTGTGGCTACCCCCCTTTCTTATGTGCTTTATATGATGTTCTCTTTTGCCTATGTGTTATTAGGTTTGGAGTTTGGGGGGTAGTTCATTATGAGCTTGGGGGTGATTTATGTTGTTTGTGTGTTTCATTGTTTTCCTCCTCGGTATTGTAGTTCACTCTTGGTCTCTTTTGCTTCTGGTATTGATCTCTGTGTATCTCTTGCTTCTCTAGTGATGATGATGATGTATTTCTGCTGACTTCTCTGTCCAGTTCTTGGTATTGTTGTTTGTTCTGCTAATCGTTGTCTACTGTGTATCTCTGCTTTTCTGTGATTATGATTCCTTATGATGGTTGTTCGATATCTTGTTTCCTGACTCTGCTTCTGTCTGATGATTCTGCTTCCTGATTTCATTGCTGACCCTATTCCTGATACTATCATATATTACTTTTTCTTTATTTACATACATTTTATCTTTTATATTCTTCTTTTCTTTTGTATTGAAGTTACTAACAATCTTCTTTGTATATAGTCTATATTCTCTCTCACCCTGCTTCGTCGCTTATGCTTTGGATATTGATGCTTCATTAAGGTGCTTTCTCTCTTTGTTTAATGTAGCATAGCTTCGACGCCTGGTGAGATCCTTCTGATCTTCTTTTTATTCTTTTCTCTTGGATGCTTAGTTTAGGTTTAGATTAGGAGAAGTTGAACGGTTCGAGGATGTTTGCTTTCTAACACCTTAGTGTGTTTGGGAACATTGGCGTTGTAGCCGAATGTTCACTTGTTTGTCGATTGGGACTTTTGTGTGTTAGCATGACTTCCTTGTTGCATTTCTACTTCTCCTTTGCTTTTCTATTTCTTATTTTATTTCTTTTTCCTCCTTTTCTATTTTCTTATGTTTTTCTTTTTCTTTTTCTTTCTGTTTCCCTTTTCTATTTTCTTCTACTTTCCTTTTTACACTTTGCTTTCATACATTTTGATTTTATAATTTCCTTTACAACACACACACAAAAAAAAAAAAAAAAACAATTAAACAAAAAAAAAAAAAAAAAGAAAAGAAGAGTAAAAATTAAAAAATTAAAAACCAAAAAGGATTTTGTAAATATGAATAAAATGTTTTTGAGGCATTGCTTTTCTTTCTTAAAATTTTGCTTTTGCTTTGGACTTAGTACTACTTGAGCTTGCACATTGGCTATTATTCTTCCTAAAAACAATGGTTTGCACGGTTTGAGAGTATCTTTGGTTGATTCTAGGATAGAGTATGCTAAGGTAGTCCTTTTGAGCCTTTCTCCCTTCTTTTCAAGCCACATCTTTAGAACTTTGGGCCTTTTGTTTCTTTTTGTTCCATTTTTGGTTTTTGTGAAGCAAATGCTCATGTTCTTGGAGATTGTGGTATATGAGTTTGGATATTGGTTCTTATTTGTGAGCAAGCTTGTGTTTTGTATATCTTGTGAATAATGACAAGTGAATAAATGAAAGCAAAAACCGTCCATAGTTAAAAGAGGCAAGGACGATGAATAAAGTGAATAATGAAAAATTGAAAAAATGAGAAAATGAGAAAAAGCAAAGAAAATTCAAAAAGCTTTGGCAAAAATTGAAAAAAAAAAAGTAAAAATGAAAAAGTTCAAAAACATTTTGATGTAAATGTTTCTCCCTATTTTAAGCATTGAGGACAATGCTTTGTTCAAGTTTGGGGGGAAGGGTCTACGCTTTTTGTATATATGATTGTGGTTATAGCTTTGAATAAGCTTGGGGGTGTTAGTTTGTTTTTGTTTGGTGATTTCTTTGTTTTGGTGTTGAGATTTGGCCAATCTTTTCTTCACAACTTAGGTGTACCACCAAATTCTAAATTTTAAGCCTACCCTCAACCTTTTGCCTTTACGTTATAACCTTTAGGAAAGCCCTTTTGATCTAGTGGTTGAGTCATATACCGAGGGAGAGAATTATTAGTTAAAGCCTAAGGAGAAGGGATGCAAAGTCAAGATGTCGAGAAAACCTCAAATCTATTGTTTTTCCGGTTCCTTCGAGGAACTATTGAGACGCTTGCTAAAAGAAGATTTGAAGCCAATTGGGAAAATGTGCTAAATTTGTTTTTAGATGAAGGTCAATTGCGTTTTGGTAGTTTTCTATACTTAGCATGTCCTATGTTTCAATCAACCCTCGATATCTTAGAACGTGCTTACCATTGTTGTTTTAGAAAGTTTCATATCCTCTCATGTTTTGATCATGTGCAAAAGTTCATTGTATAAGCTCTCCTTTTCTATTCAAGGTTTAAATTTTCTCTTTTCCCCTTTTATGTTTTACCTCCTTTTAATAAAGAGTTATGGGTTAACCTCTTAGGAAACCCTTATGAGAGCATTACTCGTCCTCTAGGGCGATCTAGAGGTTTAAATGGCTTGTCAATTGTTGCTAAAATTGATCGTGATTCCTACGAAAGTGAGTTAGTGTATATTCTCTTATTCTCTAGTCTTTTTTTTTTCTTGCTTGCCTAATTAATGTCATCATTTTCCTTTAAGCTTGATTTTGTTTTGCTCGAGGACGAGCAAAGGTTTAGCTTGGGGGAATTTGATGAGTGTCATTTATGGCACTCTTAGGCTAGGTTTTCTTTATAGTTTTATTCTCATTTTTAGTCCTTTTTGCCGTGTTTTTACATAATAATGCTTGCTTTGCGTGTTTGTGAGTAAGTTTAGAGAAATGCATGCTTTTAATGGTTTTCTTGTCATTTTGTTCATTTCTCGATTATTTCTCTCGATTCTTTGTTTCCTTGATTTTTTTTGTAGAAGTTTCCCGAGGTATGATCACCAAGGAGAAAGCTCGAGCGCATTCAAGAAAGTTGATGGAGCAAAGTTCGGGATTCCAAAAACGCAATTCAAGCTAGCTCCGCGAGCTCGAAAGCTTTGGAAGTTATGCTTTGGCTTGAGGCATTCAAATGCTTGGAAGATAAAGGAGCTGCCCTTCTCACGAGCATCTCCTCGAATTCACCAATGATAGGGATGCTCGGGAGCGCGGAGATTGATTAAGCAAGCAAAGGAGGCAAGGCCACGAGCACCGAGCAGGGGTGCGCGCGCGCGACACAAGGGGTGCGTGCGCGCAAACCACCCTGTGCGCGCGCGCGGCCTGGTGGTGCGCGCGCACCATGCGCCCCGCCCCCTTCGCTCGTTTCTTCTATTTATACCCTTAAACTTTTCCTTTTTGGGGGGACGACTTAATTTGTACTTGACATATATTTTTCCAAAATTAGTAGAGAGAGAACGTAGATAGAGAAGCTTAAGATTACTTGATTGTACTTGAATTTGATCTTGGATTTCAACTTGATCTTGGATTTCTTCTTCTCATCAATGAAAGTTTGTGAGATTTCTTTCCTTTGAATTTACTTTTATTGCAATTTCCTTTAATTTTTGAATGTTTGTTTGAATTTCTTTCTTTGCTTTAGAATTTGTTGAGAGATTGAATTCCTTCTTGATTAAACTTGAAATGAATATGATTTTTATTGAATTGGTTTTGTTCCTCATTTTCACCATGATTAGTGAGTATATTAGTTGCTAGGGAGAAGGGGAAGCATGCTAGATTGATGATTTTTTTCTAGCTGATGATCCTTGATTGATTGAATTGTTGCAATTAAATTGGTTGACATGGTTGTGCATGTGATTAATTATACTAGGAGTGATCAACCTATAAGATTAATCTAGATTGCATTGCAAATTTCAATGACATGAACCCTTGATTTGAGAATTGCTTTAATTGATTGAATTTGATTGTGATTTTCCTAGTTAGCCATTCGTAGTGAACCCTAGCTTAGCTTATAGGAGATAGCTCTTGACTTCCTTTGATTGCAACTATTATTTGTCCTTTGCAACGTTTGAATTGATTGAGTGATCCTTCAATTAGCATAATCATTGAGCTTGCATGTGGAACATATATCCCTAGTGTTTAGTATATTGAATTTCTCGATTTATCTAGTTTTCTCAATACCTTAGTTACCAACCGCATCTTCCCACAATCTTCGAAGTGGCTTGACCTAGGATTTAGCTTGCACCTACTCATTCCTTTGGGTTCGACCCTTGACTTACCATATACTCGTATTAGGTTGGTCGAGTGTTTATAAATTTTTTTTGGCTCTAGGAAAGGGTAGAAAACGACCTACTTTTCCCTACGTCTGTTTGGCGTGTGGCCGATAATTTCGGATGGTTAAACTTCCTCAAAAGAGCGAAATGACCTGCGAATCCATCACACTCGAATTTCTTTCGACCCTAGCCATGCACCAGATAAACAGTGAGGGAGAGCCTCTCGAGTGTGAGATTAAGTTTAGGCTTTTTAACCAAGAAAAGACCCTAACCTTAACTCAACTCAATGAAATCTCTGAGTGGCCCGTCTTTAATCAAATCGACCATCCCGATAGTTTATACCTTTTTAGCTACAAAGAGCAAAATTTGTGGAAAACTATTGCGGAATATCCCAATTTCACCACCCGGTCTAGCCATGCTAGCCACATCGTCCACCCTGTATTTCATATATTCATGAGAATTATGGGGTATGCTTGCTTCTCGAACAAGATCTCGAGAAGCTAACCAAAGAGGAGATAAGATGCCTCTTTATAGCTTCCCGATTTGAAGGGGACTTCGAGGGGAATGTAAATATGGGATATTTGTCTATCCAAAGGTGCGAAGAGATTAAGAGGAGTACGAAGTTGAGAGGAGACATAAACTATGGAGGGATGATCACGATAATTGCCAAAGCATTGGGGTTGACCAATTAGGTTGAAAACATTGACCCCGGTTAACGGCTCCAACGTCCTTGACATTCCCGAACTTTCTTCAATGCACATGCTTGTGGAAGTCCGTGGTTGTGTGACAAAATACTCTTGATCGGTCAAGGGTAAGCACCGTTGCATGCTACCTGTAGGGAATTATTTCAAGCATCCCACACTTGAGGCCCACTGTGATCATACACTTAAGTATGGTGGCGCCCAAAGGGAAGGAAGCTAGAGCAAAAGAGTCGCCAATAAGTTTTAGGAACTTGTAAACCATTCACAGGGTGAAGGTTACACCCCTTCATGATCCATGAGATCGCTAACTCCATAGTGGTCTAGGACCATGACTGGATATTCGGGGATAAAGGTACAAATCCAACCTAAAAGAGATTGAACCTACCCTAAATAGGTCTCTATACTACTTTGTTCTTCTCATATTCATGTGCGCTTTCTGACCAACATACAATCAATATATTAACCCTAAACCTGTTTAATCTATGTTGGTTGATTATTAATGCGCAAACAAATCTATTATTGGCGATCACTTGAATTAAAATCATATTAGCCTAAATAAAATTATTAATTATCTTATTACGCGTGATTTCTAGTACAAATTCCCTTTAAATCTGCAAGAGAGGGCGTGATCAAGCAATAACAACAATATCAAGCAAAATAATAATATATAACAACAAATCATCATCATCATAATAATCTCAATAAAGCATAATATTAGCAAGATCCTAGGCACGATACTAACAAGATTAATAACAAATCCTACCATGTCGCTAAGCAATAAAGATCAAAGCTTTATTCCTAATATGATACTAACATGATAGAAGAAAATAGTAAGCACCCTAAACATGATACTAGAAACATACATGATATTAGAAACATTAGTTAATACCCTAAACATGATACTAGGCATCATAAAGACATCCTAACATGATACTAGGAATTAAAATAATCTAAGCATGTTTTCTAAAGATATATAGCAATGAAATTACTTACTTTGTTGTCTCATATCTCTTTCTATCAAAACAATACACACGTTAGTAACTTCAAGGAAAATATTAAATTAAACAATTAATTTAAATAATTAAAATAGGGATTTGGGACCAAACCCTCAGAAATTATCAACCTTTCACGTCTAGGGCGAAGGAAACACTGAGTTTGGCTATGTGTGTCTAAGTCTCGTGATGGACGAATGGTGTTTGAAAAGGCTAAGTTTAGAAAAAAGGAGAAAGAAAGAATAAGCTTCTAGCTTTGAGAAAGAGAATAGATGATCGATTGTTGATGATTGAAAAAACGGGGAAATACGACCCTATTTATAGAGAAAAACATCCGAAAATGATTAGAAAAGAGTTAGAATTCGAATCGGAATAAAATTGGTTCTGTCGCAAAGCTGTCGCAGCGCGACAGGTCCATCGCGACGTGATGGCTCCATCGCGCACGATGATGATGCTGGATAATTTTTAGTCGTACAGAATCCATTATTGAATATAATTTGATATTAGAGCCCGTACTTTATCTTTCAAAATCAGATTAAATCCTTCTTAAAACACTTGTTTTAAAAAATATAATTATTAATCCTAATCTCTTTATACTTAAAATAACCTTCTAGATTATTCTAGAAAATTAAAGTAATTCCTAATGACTTTAGGAATGATATTTAAATGGACCCTCCACTTGATCATTAGGTCACCCATAAAACTCATTTAATATCCAATTTAATATTTAGGCCATAACTTCCTCATTATTCATCGGAATCAGGCTTATAATATATCGTTGGAAAGCTCTTTTCGAGCCCCATCCAACTAAATTATTATTGGACCCATATCATGGACCAAATTAAATTGGATTGGACATTTTCATCAATAAGGTACGAAAAGAAAGATTTTCGAAAACAAAAGGAAATATTTTTATTAAAAACAGAGGTATCACGAGACTCTTTCACATTTCACTTCGTTCAATAATCAAATGACGTGAAAGGTACTCATCACTAGGCTTGGTTTTGGGGGAGACACAATTTGGTGTCTGCACTACCCAATGCCGCGGTGATGAACACCGTGGGGAACACTTGGAAAGTGCCAATAAAGCCACTCCCCACGGGTGTTCCCGATCTTGACTAACCATCCCATCCTCGCCGCCATAGCATTTTCACCGTTCCTAGATTTATGGGCGGCTCCTCCTCTTCTTCTTTCTCTTTCGACCTAGAGTCGGCTTTCAACCATCTCAATCTAACCAACCAAAGAATCTTACAAGAAAATGAATACCAAAGCTATGTGGCGCAAATGTCCTATCAACACTAAGTTGAGAGGGAAGACTTTCTCCCCTATGTCAAATATCCTAAGCGCCCCGTTCAAGAGGGCCGGTTGCGGGTTAGAACAACAACCAACCCACCTACTCTTATTGGCAAGAACCTTATAGCTCCATTTCGGAGTTATGATACTTCCCTCCCTATGATTATACACAACCTGGGGGTTGTGATTTTAGAGGGGACCCTTCTTATTACCACGTCCCCAAGACATGTAGTAATATGGCTCCCAAGGAGATCGATAACCACCCCTTAAGGGAATACTTCGGGTTTCCACCCGGGTATGATATTGGTTGGGGCACGAGTAGTGCACCGAATATCGGTCCCAAAGTTGCCCCAACTATGATCTTCCTCCCTACGTGGATCAAACCTCTTATGCCGGCGATGTAGACCCTACCTACAATTATTTAACATCGCCGCTAAGAGAGGATGATGAGAGTAGCATGTAGACATTTGTATTTACCGCTCCCTTCTCTTCTTACCCATCATTTGTAACATCGAGGCCGGTGTCGAGTTTTAGCTTGGAGGGGAGATGTTTCTCATTGTGTACACTTTAGTGAGGGAAAGGGCGGTAATCAAATGTCTACCTTAGGGAAGGTCTTGGGTTCTTTGTGTATAGGGTAGTTCTCGGTTTTGATGAGATATGTGCTTATATATGTGATTCTATTTTGTGCATGTATTGAGAAGTTTGAGTTTTTATGTGGAATGTTTGGCATGAAAGGCTTGGTTTAGCCTTTGGGACTTGTGGTAGGATTCATATCGTATTATATTCTAGATTGCGTGCCTAATTTAGGTTGATTGTTGTTCTATTTATGATGTTATGGCACGCCTAGGCTAGAACGATTGCATATTGATGTTTTTGTCTCACTTCTCTACTATATGTGTGCTTTAGAGCGTCTCTCTCCTATGATTAGCTTTGGTCCATTTGTGGTTGGTTATTTTGATGGTTGAATGCATGGTATGTTTGGCTTGCATTTGGTCTCTATATTGATGATGATATTTTGACAATGATTTTGATGATTGATGAGGTTGTTTCTTCCCTAGTATCCAAATTTCTTTCCTTCTTCAAATCTTCTTATTCCCTAGTATCCAAATTCTTTAATTAGTTTTCTTATCCTCCCATTCTCTCTCTCTTTTTTTTTTTTTTTTAAAAAAAAAAGGAGCTTTGAAAAATGAAAACTTGTTTTGCCTTTGATTGGTTTGCAATGATGATATTGGATTGTATGTGGTAGATACAAGCTTTCTTTTTGTAATAAAATTTCGAGCATGGTTTAGATGCCCTTGGTTGAACATAGAATTGGCTAGTTTAGGCTAGTGTGAGAATAACCTTACCGAATGTACGAGACTTAAAGTCTAGGTTTGTGGTAAAATGGTGTCACCCGTCTCAAAGGAAATTGAACCCCAAAAGGTAGTATTTGATTCCACATTTGTCCCAAAAAGTGAGGATTTATGTTTTCAAGCCATTAACATTTTGAATGATTGGCAAGGATCCTCCTTGAATTAGTATCTAGATCGAGAACTTGAGTTTCAACTCCTAGGCTCGCGGCTTAAACTACTCTTGTTACTAATGAAGGTTGTTTCATAAGGTTTATATGCATAGTGCAAGTTAAGGCATTCGGATTTAGTTTTATCAAATGTATTCTCCTTGTTCATTGTAAATAATAGTTGATTTTGTATATGAAGCTTTCTACAAAAAAAAAAAAAAAAAAAAAAAAAAAGGCCACCACTCTAGCAAATAAACAAGCTTGGGGGTGCATTTTTGTTTAAGAGTATGGTTATAATTTATATTTAGAGATCGAAGTTAGAACCCTACTTAGAGTTGTTCTTTATGAGTTACATTTTATCTTGGAATCAAATACAAGCTCTTCTGGTTCTCTTCTATGCGCTAACTTTACGACGAGATCCTCATATTTTTGTGTAATGTTAGAAAAGAGTAGTTGAAGCCATAGTCGGTGGAGGGAGTTGGTTCATAAGCATATGGAGAGGGTACTTTTTCATTAAGATGTTGAGTGTTTTAAAACCCGCTATATATATGTTTTTCGGCTCCTTCGAGGAGTCATGAGACATTACCATTAGGGGGGGTTTGAACTTTGTGATGTGGACGCAATAAGATTTGTTGAATAGGCCTAAGTTGAGTATTTTCAGGAAGGTTAGCTAGGCCTTGGCTAGCCATGACCGTGGTTAATCTTAAGCATAAACCTCATGCTTGAGTTTTATTGCTTAAGGATTCTTTTATCTATGCATGTGCTATTCCTTGAGCAAATTAATCTTTTGGGTTGTTTATGGGCGATGTGAATTGCTTGAGGACAAGCAATTGGCTAGCTTGGGGGGATTTGATAAGTGGTTTATTTAACCACTTATTGTGGTGTTTTTAACCCAATTTTGCATCCATTTCCCCTTTTTCTAACCCGTTTTGTATATATATCTTGCATTTTGTCTTTGCCCTTCACTGTATATGTTTGACCATGATTTGCAGGTGTTATGACTAACTTAGACAAGCAATTAAAGCTCGTAGAAGTGCCTAGAGCAAAGCAGCAATGAAGGGAGAGCCCGCTCCTGGAGGAGCAAGCGTGTACCTATCCAGGAGCGAGCGCTCCATCAAGTTCACAACATTCTGCCTAAAATCCGGACCTTAAGGAGTAGGCGTGTACCATGTAAGGAGCGGACGCTCCTCCTCGTGAACTTGAATCTGCCATCTACTAAAGAACAGAGGAGCGGGCGCGTACCCCTGTAGGAAGGGGCGCTCCTTGCAGCCATCATCGATTCTGCCTCTATTTGAAGCCAAGAGGAGCGGGCGTGCAAAGCTTAGGAGCAGGTGCTCCGAGTTTAGGAGCGGGCACTCCTCACTGGAAATTTGTTTTCTTTTGATGGATTAACCTGTGTAATTCGGGAGTATAAATGTAGGGAATATTTCAAGCATCCCACACTTGAGCCCTACAGAAGAGAGCCTATGCTTGATCCTTATTGGTTTCTGTTTCTCAGCGATGGTTCCTACATGCCTCAGCACTTAGAATTTTCCGATTTTTGCAGCATTTTTTCAATTCTAGTTGTGAAAGATATTTCCCGAATTTCCTACGTGTAAAAAGCCTATGTTTTTGACGCATTACGGATGGTCTTTCCAATGCAGACCTTTTTATGCTTATGCCAATAATATCAATCAAAATTACGCACATGAATACTTAGAACTTTTCGAGTTTCATCCACTCATTCTAAATTATTGCCAAAATATATAATTTTTAGGAATTAAAATAGAAATCCTCCCCAGTGAAGTCGCCAAAAAACTGTATGGAATATTTCAAGAATCCCACACTTGAGACCCACTGTGATCATACACTTAAGCATGGTGGCGTCCAAAGGGAAGGAAGCTAGAGCAAAAGAGTCGCCAACAAGTTTTAGGAACTTGTAAACCGTTCACAGGATGAAGGTTACACCCCTTCACGATCCATGAGATCGCTAACTCCATAGTGGTCCGGAACCATGACTGGATATTCCGGGATGAAGGTACAAATCCAACCTAAAAGAGATTGAACCTGCCCTAAAAATAGGCCTCTACTTTATTCTTCTCATATTCATGTGCGCTTTTTTACTAACATACAATCAATATATTAATCCTAAACCTGTTTAATCTATGTTAGTTGATTATTAATGCACAAATAAAACTATTATTGGCGATCACTTGAATTAAAATCATTTTAGCCTAAATAAAATTCTTAATTATCTTATTAAGCATGATTCAAGTACAAATTCCCTTTAAACCTGCAAGAGAGAGCGTGATCAAGCAATAACAATAATATCAAGCAACATATTAATATTGACACAACAAATCATCATCATCATCAAAATAATCTCAATCGCATCAAAACATAATAATATTAGCAGGTTCCTAGGCATGGTACTAACATGATTAATAACAAATCCTAGCATGTCACGAAACAATAAAGATCAAAGCTTTAGCCTTAACATGATAATAGCATGATTGAAGAAATAGGAACCAACCTAAACATGATACTAGAAACATACATGATATTAGAAATATTAGTTAATACCCTAAACATGATACTAGGAATCATAAGACATCCTAACATGATACTAGGAATTTAAATAATCTAAGCATGCTTTCTAAAGATATATAGCAATAAAATTACTCACTTTGTTGCCTCGTATCTTTTTCTATCAAAACAACACACACATTAGTAACTTCAATGAAAACATTAAATCAAATAATTAATTTAAATAATTGAAATAGGGATTTGGGACCAAACCCTCAGAAATTATCAACCTTTCACGTCTAGGGAAAAGTCAACTTCGAGCTTGGCTAGGTGTGTCTAAGTCTCATGAATGGAGTATGGTGTATTTTGAAAAGGCTGGGCTTAGAAAAAGGGAGAAAGAACAGGCTTCTAGCTTTAAAAGAGAGAGAGAATAGATGATTGATTGTTGGTGATTTAAAACGGGGAAATACGACCCTATTTATAGAGAAAAACGACCAAAAACGATTAGAAAAGAGTTAGAATTCGAATTGGAATATAATATCTTTTGACGCGGCAAGATAAAAAGTATCGCGGCGCGATGGAATTATTATGGCGCGATAAAAACAGTTTTTTTTGGGAAGGATTTTGTTTTATCATATTTTTTATCCAGAAGTCAAAATAAGTCATATAATATGTCTTTGGAAAGCTCTTGAAGTCTATTTTCCATCTCAATTGTAATCAGATTAAAATATTTTGTAGAAAAAAAATATATGGCCGAAATAGTGGAAGGGTGTCAGTTTTGGATAGAGTTTCGTCAGAATTAATATTATAATATATAATTGGAAAGATAATTTCAAGATCTATTCAACCATTTAAGATTTGGATAAAAATTATGAAGCACGAAAATAATATCTGACTGTCTTTGAACGTCTTTCATTTCTAATAGAATTAGGACTATCAAAAAGAGAAGTTTTATTCAATTTCAAATTCTCTATCTTATCTTTTCAAAAAGGATAATTAAGATATTTTAGAAACTTATAGAAGCTTCTAATTAATCCTAATTATTTTAGAAATATAATTAAGATTAATGGACCCTCCACATGATCATTGGGTCGCACATCAAACTCGTTTAGACCCAGTTTAGTATTTTAACCATAACTTCCTCGTTATAACTCGGAATTGGGCTTATAATATATCATTGGAAAGGTCTTTTCAATCCCCATCCAACTATACAATTATTTTACTATGGACTACACTAAAATGTATTGGAATTTCTTCATAAATAGGATACGAAATGAATGATTTTCGAAAACAGAAATGAATTATTTTTATTAAAACATTTTAAAAAACAGAAGAATTCACGAGAATCTTCACATTTCACCTTGTTAGATATTCAATGACGTGAAAGGTACTCATCACTATGTTTGGTTTTGGGGAGACACAATTTAGTGTCTACAATAAAGACTACCCTTTTAGTCCATTTTAGGATAAGCGGCTATAGCATAGTTCTTAGCAACTTTCTCTTAGTTTGGAACAATCATCTTTGGTATTTTAGCTTAGAAATCCTCAAATTAATCATTGTAGTAGCCAGTTTCAAAGATTATTCTCAAGATTCAACATTTCTACTCAACATTTGAAGCTACAATTAGTAACTCCTTCTACTTTTCTCCACTTAATTTCTGATTTTATTTTGTTATTGCATGTAATTTAAATATCTTTAGTTCTTGATAATTTTTTGTTGGATGTTAGTTTTATCATTAGTTAATCACTTTCCCCTAATTACTAAACTAGTTAGAACCCTAATCTTGGTTTGCATGTCATTTGAAATGAGTTATGAGTAGTTTTCTTTGCTAGGGGTTGGGTGAAGCTCAACCTAATGGTTAATTAATTAAACTTGGGAGAAGTTTTGATGTTTGATTTGTGATTAAATTGATTGTATGAGATTGCTCGTTAGTTCTTCATGATAGGATTAGATACCCTTGAATTAGGAGCTTGATGGCATGTTATGCTTAGTTTGACATATAAATGTAGATTAAGCATGTCAGTACTTATTGCAATTTGATTATGTATCTCCTATTGCTAAACTAATGAGGGATCTAAGTTTAGTAGTGTGATTTGTTTTCCTATTTGCATGAGGTCGGTCTCGATCTTACATATAGTCCTTACTATCTCTTGTATCTTTTACTCCCAATTTGCCTAATTGCCATGGTTGAGTGGATCCCATTCCCTAGTGATTTTAATTACTTGATTTAGAACAATAGATTGTTTTTCTACTTGACGAACCCCCAATCATCAAAAGACTTCGAATTAGCTTCAGTGTTAAGATCCTTAGCAATTATATCCCGTTCCTTGTGAACCGAACTCTTAGTTATTTTTGTGCTTGGTTTGTGAGGTGTTTGCTTATTGATATTTCCATTTTATATATTGTTTTACCCTCGTCCCTTGGTCATAATTAGTAGTGCTTTAGGCTCTTTAGAGCCACTTTTATTACTAATATGTGTTTTCTAGTGTTTTCGTAGTTTTGGTTGAGTTTTATAGGGAATTGCACTCTTGGAGTATTTTCCCGGGATTTTATGGAGCGACTACGAGCATTGGAGGAGCACGACCATCTTTCGTAGCCCAAGATCGGTTAGAGTCATTGAACCGGTGATTAAGGGCTCGACTTATGAGAAGATGAGGCATTGGACCGAATGATTAAAGCCCCAAGGAGGATATTTGGTTTGGGTCGAGTTACAAGCCCAAAAAAGGAGTCCAAGTAGCCCGAAGTGTCACCGCCCGATGCAAGGGTCTCCGCCCGAAGCACGCCCGATCGAGCGCGAGAAGAGAAGCCCACGAAGGAAAACAAGGCGGGCCCGATCGGGCGCGTGTTTCTGAGGAGAAGTTTAAGCGTCGTTTAATTTGTTTTAACCTAGGATTTTCGAGCTTAGTATATATACGCTATTGTTAAGCGAGTTTAGTATTCTTTTCTCCCTTACATTACTCTCTCTCTCTTTCTCTCTCTAACTTTTCTCTCTCTCTCTCCTTTTAAACTCTAGTATTATTTTCTCTCTCTAACACTCTTTGTTTAATTCCATCTCTTGCTTCCTTCAACATTGGTAACGATTTCTTCTCCTTTAATCTCAGTTATTTATTCTCTCTCTTTCATCATGACTTGTTTAATTACTTTGTTTAGTTTATATTTAATTATGTGTGCGTAATTTTCTTTCTAGGGTTATGGGGATCCATAAATAATATGAAGGGGTAATTTATTATTGTTAATTGTCAATGCTTGATTAATTTCCTATTGATTGATTTAATGCTATGCGGTTAGATTTGGCTAGATTTAATTCGTATGAGCTTAGCAATATTGATTCGAGATTCGAGAGATGAGAATTGATGTTTAGGCTTAGTTTCAATAGGCAGACTAATTTATAAATGGTTAGGTCGAGATTCGAGAGATGAGATTTAATATCGGTAAATTAACTCTGTGATTGTAATACATAGCGAAAGCCCTTTATGATCTGATTAATTGATGCATTGATGATTGATTGTTATGTTTTACCCTGGAATATTATTTATTGGTGAACCTATGCCCTAGGTCTTTTATCATTTGATTTCTCCCTACTCATATTCTTCGTAGTATAGTTCCTTTAAATAACAACTTTTGGTTATTTAATAATTTAAATTATAATAATTAATTAAGAATAGAAAGACTTGTTTCCCTGTGGATTCGACCCTACTTCCCTATCTATTATTAGTTAGCGGTTTTAGGAATTACTTTTGATTAGGTGATACGACTTTAGCCTGTCAAAATTCGGCGCCGTTGCCGGGGAAATGGTTTTATTTTTATTTCAGATTGTTTTTATAGTTTAGATTATTTTCTTTCGTCCCAGAGAACGTAAGTTCTTTGGGACAGCTCTCATATTTGTCGTCTAGTTCTTTGTGTATGCCCAGGTGTTCCAGATCAGGTTAGATCCCATTCGACCCTGAGATCGAACGCTCTTTTCATAGATAAAAGAATCTTTACAGGCAAATCCTGGCCGGTTCTGGGGATAACAATAATCGCCGAGACTCTCCAACTGATTCTAGTGATTCAGAAGTACCTTCAGATTCAGAATCATAGATGACGGCACCTAAGAAGCTCAGTGATAATTCGCAGCCGCGCTTACAGATTTTCCACATCTTACTCCCACTCCGGCTCATGATGGGGTACAATTCGAGATTAAACCCCAATTTATCACGATGATAGAAAGGAAGCAATTCAGTGGAGCTAAGGGTGAAGAGCCAAATCTTCATATTGCGGACTATTGTCAATATTGTAATACCATCAGGCAAGCTGGGGTCACACAGGACCAAATCAGGGAGATTCTCTTTCCTTTTTCTTTATGTGGAAAGGCCAAATCATGGTATAATGGATTAAATAGAGCTGCACTTGGCATCACTAACTGGGAGACTCTTGTTTTAAATTTTTATAATAAATATTACCCTGCAGAGAGGACAGCTTTGCAAAGAAGCGCAATTCAAAACTTTGCCCAAGAGCCGGATGAAACTTTGTATGAGGCTTGGGAAAGATTTAAAGATCTGCAGAGGGAGTGTCCCCACCATAATTTGGCACAGTGGCAGTTAATCCAAGCCTTTTATAATGGGATTGGAAATTCATCTAGAACAATATTGGATTCTGCAGCTAGTGGGAGGTTTATGAACCTTAATGTTGATGATGCAGGTCAAGTTATCGAAGGTATGGCAATCCACAATTCCCAATATGGGAATCCTAGAGGCTTTGCTAACAAAGGGAAACATAGTGTCGACTCTGTATCCTTTTTACAAGCTCAATTAACCTCTATTTGTCAAAAATTAGATAATCTTAGTACTGCAAATATAGCTAATATTTCTACAATTAATAATAATGCTAATGAGGCTTTTTGTGACAATTGTGGAATTGTAGGTCATTGGGAGCAAGATTTCAAGAGTTTCGTGGAGCAAGTCAATGCCTTTCAAGCTTATAGGCAGAATGAACCATACTCCAACACCTATAATCCTGGGTTCCGGAATCATCCATATCTTTCTTACAGGAGCACCAATGTTCATAATCCGCCACCTCCACAACAATCACAGGCGCACAACAACCACAGCAGAAATATTACCACCCCAATGCTGGCCAGAAGAACCAACCACAACAACCCTCCTCATCTTCTGACCTTGCTTTGGCAGAAATTAGAGTGATGCTGGCTAGTATGCAAAAGCACATGGAGAGTAGAGATGCTCAAATTGATTCGATCATAGCACATAACAAAATAGTAGATAATCAAATTGCGCAGATTTCTTCTACTCTACAAGCCCGTCAATAGGGAGCCCTGCCAGCACAGCCAACCAGGCCTACGGATCAAGCTTTCGCAATTACTCTAAGGAGTGGTTCACACTATGAAGGGCCCCCTATGCCTAGAGATGATGAATCTGTTTTAATGAATAATGCTAATCTTGATTCCATTAAACCTAACAAGGTTGCTAATAGCCCTACAGGGCTAAAGAGTAGTACTAATATTTCTGATAACACATTGTAGGGTACAACTCTAGGGAAGATAGCAGCTCCAGATAAGAGAAGTAATGCTCCAAAGCCGGTTATCGAACTACCATTCCCCAATCATCACTTAAAAACAAATTTGGATAAGCAGTTTGATAAGTTTCTGGAGATGGTTAAAGATTTACAGGTAACGGTTCCCTTCACAGAACTAATTACACAAATGCCTGCATATGCAAAATTCATGAAGGAAATATTGACTAGAAAGAGATCTATTAGTGAGGTAGAGACAGTCGCTTTTACTGCAGAATGTAGTGCCGTACTACAAAATAAATCTCCACCTAAACTAAAAGACCCCGGTAGTTTTTCTATTCCTTGTCATATTGGCAATCTGAAGATTGATAATGCATTATGTGATCTGGGTGATAGTGTTAGTGTCATGCCATTGTCTGTGGGTTCAAAGCTAAATATGGGTAAATTAAAATCTACTAATATTACTCTGCAAATGGCTGACCGTTCTTTTAAATACCCCTAGGTATTTTAGAGGATGTTCCCGTTAGAGTAGGTAAATTTTTTATACCTGTTGACTTTGTTGTTCTTGATATGGCTGAGGATCTGCAAACTCCAATCATTTTGGGTAGACCATTCCTTAATATCGCGAGAGCAATTATAAATGTACAAGGTGGAAAATTGACACTATCAGTAGGGGATGATAATATTGTTTTTAATTTGAATAATGCCCCTAAAAGCCCCATGATTGAGGAGAATTATTTAAGCATTGATGTGGTTGAAAATAATTGTTCTAATGAGCCCCAAGTTCTTGTTAAAGATCCCTTGGTGGCGGTATCTTATGTTGCATCTTCTACAGGTAAAACTAAGACATGGAAGGAAGAAGTGGATGCAATAGAACGAGCTCTATACTGTGAAGGGCTTGGTTTTGATGAGGAGGACGAGGAGCAAGGTGAGCAGGTTGCGATAATTGAGCCCTTAATGAGAGTCCCACCTGATCGAGTAGTAGTGGCTCAGTCGAGTGGGGAACCAAGGCAATTTGAGCCTAAGGAGGTACCCCTTGCAATTACTAATAAAGAACCCCCACTGCACACTACGGAAGATCCGCCCGACCGGGCGAAGTCTTGCCCGATCGGGCACGAGAAGAAGAAAGATTGTGGCCTTAATTTCGCCCGATCGGGCGGGAGAAGAGGTCCGTATATGACAAATTTTGCCCGGCCGGGCGCTAGAAAGAACTTTATCGAGGACACAAAATCGCCCGATCGGGCGCGAGATTAACGAGTTTATGTCCTTATTTTCGCCCGACCGGGCGCGCCATACCCCCCCTTTCCCGCTTTATTTCTCTTTTTCCTTTTTCTTTCCTTTTTCTTTTTATCATTTCCCTATTTGCCTTGTCTCTTTCTTAAAACCAGATGACGTTTAGCCAGCTAGGCTAATTCTTGAGCCAATGAGGACATTGTCTGATTCTGGCTTGGGGGAGTTTTCGGATTGAGGTATGATTTCTTTCTTTTATTGCTTTCTAGTATAGTGTTAGTGCTTTCCTATTTGAAAAATACAAAAAAAATTGAACAAATTAAAAAAAAAATCCAAAAATACGTTCCAATGAATTGTAAATCATGCTTCCCTGTGCCCCATACTTGAAAAAAATTGAAAAAATTTGTTTTGATTCTTGGTATATGACGATGAACATTGTGGATTTTTTTATCATGATTTGAATTTTGATTGCTTAGATATCTTAACATGCGTCAATTTTGTCCAACTACCTGTGAATATAGTGCTTGACTAGTTGATTTGTTTAGAATGTGTGATAGTTCCTAGTATGTCAATGAATCTGAGTATTGACTTGTGACTATGAGTAATGTTTATATGATTCACCATTATGCACATTGTGGAGGACAAAGGCGTTCATTCTTTTAGGTAGCCTTCAGACGATATTAGATACATTTGTTCCCTTCTTGCTACCCATGTTGTTGCTTGTGCCCTTTTGTTGTTTATTAGCCACGTTACAAGCCTTTTTAGCCCTATTGGTTACTAGTCCTATGCTTGGCTGGGGGAGCTTTTAGTTAGTGAGGTGAGGGAGTTGTAGTGTGCATATAATTTGCACAATGTGGGAATATAAGATAAGTAATTTGTTCTTTTGATTTTGTGATTGGAAAATTGTTGATAGTTTGTGTTTCAAAGTTGGAAATTCCAATGTGAGATAAAAAAAATAAAAATAAAAAAAGAGTAAAAGAAAAAAAATATTTCAATGTTCAAGTGTTCTATGTGAAGGTTACTCAAAAGAAAAGGAAAAAAAGGAATTAAAAAAAAATCAAGTCAAAAAAAAAAAGATGAGTTCAAAGTTTGTTTATTCACTCTAGTTCTTTAATATCATATTTTTATGAGTGAAGTTGTAAGTGACGGTGATTTTGTGAAATATTGATTTGGTTGTTTTGTGAATTTTTGTGGATTTGAGTTGTGTTGGAGATGTTTGGTCATTATTTATTTTTGATCTTGGGTTTTATTAGGATATGGCTTCCTTAAGCATAGCTTTTCTCTCACTTTTTCCCAAATATTTCCTACCCTTTTACCTAAGCCTTACATTACAAGCTTTAAAGACCTTTCGACCTTTGTGCATAGAGTTGTGTGAATGTGAAAGTAGTCTCCTATCAATGCAAGGAATGACTTGACATATTCCGAGTAAACTACTAGGTTGAGTGCTTGTCTTTTTAAACACACGAGAGTGTGAGTTGGGAGGGCATTATTCACATAAAGGGGTTGGGATGGAGAGCGATCGAGTACATCTTTTACTCGCCACATAAATGAGAGTTGAGTATGTGAGCACTAGTCTAGAATTCTATATGCTCTTGTGGTTAGCTCTACTTGACAATTGTTAGGGAAGATGAGTGATTGGATGGATGAGATTGGTTGATGTTGAAGCATGCTCGTTAGATTTTCCTTGAATTGTTTGGTCTTGACTTTGATTATTTGGGGTGAGGCATGTATTTATTTATTCATTGATGAGATCTTTGCTTAGGGACAAGCAAAGGTTTGGCTTGGGGGAGTTTGATATGTCCATTTTATATAGTGTTTTACCCCCGTCCCTTGGTCATAATTAGTAGTGCTTTTGGCTCTTTAGAGCCACTTTTATTACTAATATGTGTTTTCTAGTGTTTTCGTAGTTTTGGTTGAGTTTTATAGGGAATTGCACTCTTGGAGCATTTTATCGGGATTTTATGGAGCGACTACGAGCATTGGAGGAGCACGACCATCTTTCGTAGCCCAAGATCGGTTAGAGTCATTGAACCGGTGCTTAAGGGCTCGACTTATGAGAAGATGAGGCATTGGACCGAATGATTAAAGCCCCAAGGAGGATATTTGGTTTGGTCCGAGTTACAAGCCCAAACAAGGAGTCCAAGTAGCCCGAAGTGTCACCGCCCGGTGCAAAGGTCTCCGCCCGAAGCATGCCCGATCGGGCGCGAGAAGAGAAGCCCATGAAGGAAAAAAAAGGCGGGCCCGATCGGGCACGTGTTTCTGAGGAGAAGTTTAAGCGTCGTTTAAATTGTTTTAACCTAGGATTTTCGAGCTTAGTATATATACGCTTTTGTTAAGCGAGTTTAGTATTCTTTTCTCCCTTCCCTTACTCTCTCTCTCTTTCTCTCTCTAACTTTTCTCTCTCTCTCTCTTTAAACTCTAGTATTATTTTCTCTCTCCACAACTCTTTGTTTAATTCCATCTCTTGTTTCCTTCAACTTTGGTAACGATTTCTTCTCCTTTAATCTCAGTTATTTATTCTCTCTCTTTCATCATGACTTGTTTAATTGCTTTGTTTAGTTTATATTTAATTATGTGTGCGTAATTTTCTTTCTAGGGTTATGGGGATCCATAAATAATATGAAGGGGTAATTTATTATAGTTAATTGTCAATGCTTGATTAATTTCCTATTGATTGATTTAATGCTATGCGGTTAGATTTGGCCAGATTTAATTCGTATGAGTTTAGTAATATTGATTCGAGATTCGAGAGATGAGAATTGATGTTTAGGCTTAGTTTCAATAGGCAGACTAATTTATAAATGGTTAGGTCGAGATTCGAGAGATGAGATTTAATACCGGTAAATTAACTCTGTGATTGTAATACGTAGCAAAAGCCCTTTATGATCTGATTAATTGATGCATTGATGATTGATTGTTTTGTTTTACCCTGGAATATTATTTATTGGTGAACCTATTCCCTAGGTCTTTTATCATTTAATTTCTCCCTACTCATATTCTTCGTAGTATAATTCCTTTAAATAACAACTTTTGGTTACTTAATAATTTAGATTATAATAATTAATTAGGAATAGAAAGACTTGTTTCCCTGTGGATTCGACCCTACTTCCCTATCTATTATTAGTTAGCGGTTTTAGGAATTACTTTTGATTAGGTGGTACGACTTTTGCCCGTCACTTATAAATGTGTTTGATTGATTGTGGAATGTGCAACCGTTCTAACGCCCATCAAAAACCCATCTCAAGACTATGCATGTGGGGGCAATAAGATGACAAACTTTGCATGGCCCAATAATATATTGCCAACTCATCACAAGTTGTTGAATAATTATCTACTTCCAACAGCTATGTTTGTAAACCTTCTAACAACTATATTTTTAAATGGCTTTATATATGTTTAAACTGATAAAAATTTTTGATGTAAAAGTTAACTGTAACTTTCTCCCTTACTTTTCCCCTACAAAAAATCCCTCACAAAAATAAACTAATGGATCCAAATCAAAATTTTGATTTGATTTTTCTTTTTTATTTGTTGCAAAATAATCCTCAATTACATTCCCTTATAAATTCAACTCAACAAAGTCAATCCCAAATATGGGTAATGTGCAAGTGGAAAATTTAACCCAATTTCTCCAATCTCAAAATTATCAATCTACTCCTACTAGTCAAATATTGAGCAACCTTCCATTACACCCTTTATTAGTTAATCAACATCCGACATTCCATTTTTGTCGGATAATAATATTGATGAAACTACTACTACTCGTCGTCCCACACAACGCAAATTAACTCAAAGAGGAGATAAAAAAGGTTTATCTTGGTCGACTGAAGATGAAACACTTCTTGCCATTGCTTGGTTAAATACTAGCAAAGACAAAATCAATGGCAATGCACAAAAATCAGATGCATATTGGGGGAAAATTGCAGATTTTTACAACGAAAATAAAAAAGAAGATCAAGCTAGGAGGGGGACAAATGCTTGCAAATAACATTGGTGGGCAATAAATACTGTCCTCGGTAAATTTGCAGGTTGTTATGCCAAGTTCAAAAATAAAAGTGGGTATAATGAAGCACTGAAACTCTAGGATGCACGCGCACTATATCATAAATTATACACTTCCAAGTTTCAATATGATGATGTGTGGAGTATTGTGGGCAATTCTAAAAAGTTTTAAACCGAACTAGCAAGTAAGCGTAACAAATCTGATGGTAGCGAGTCGTCAAAGAGGAGTAAGTTGTCCGACGCAAGGGATTACACCTCAAGTGGAGGGGACTTTGATACTTTCATTGAGGATGAAGAAGGTAGACCAATGGGTCAACAAGCTGCAAAGAGGTTAGAAGCTGCCCAAAGGAAAGGAAAAAATACTAAAAGTGATCATAACAGTAAAGCCCTTTCAGTAACAAGAAGTATTGAAGAACACTAGTAGAAAAAGATAAATGTGCAACGACAAATGAGAACCGATTATGGAAAACTGGTGTGAAAAATACAAGCCTAAACCAAAAAAATAAAATAGTCTTAATAGGACACTGGTGAACCAATGCCCTTTTCCCAAATATTCCCTAAAATTATAATCTCTCGATCTCTCTCCTCTCTCTTCTTTTTCTTCTCTCTTCTTGAACTCTCTCCTCTATTTTCTCTCTCTTCTCGAACTTTCTCGTTGTCTCTCCTCTTGAACTCTCTATTCCCTCTCTCTTCTCCATCCCTCTCCTCTCTCTCTTCTCTACATCTTAGCTTCCCACCGCAGCCACCACCAACGCAACCCTCCTCTCTCTCCATCCTATCTTCCCCCCACTAGCTACCACCACTGCAGTCACTGATGGAGATGTTAAAGCAAGCCCTTAAAAAGCTAGGAGAACGATGCCTAGATCTATAATGGAAACGCCGCTCCTCACAAGGTTTATCCCTCCTTTTTTTGTTAATTTTGTATAATTTGGGTTAGGGTTTCGATTTCGTTGAGTTTTTGGGTTTTGATTTTGGATTTTGTGATTTTGTTGTTGTTGTTTTTTTTAGTTAGACTTTATATGTCATGTTTGATTTTGTCCCTTTTGTTCGATTATAATTCTAATTTTTTATTCCCAAAAACCCCCCTTTTTTATTTTTCTTATATTTTTGATATCTAGGTGTTTTCACTTAGTTTAGATTATGGGTTTAATTGGGTTTTAGTTGCCTTAGCAGACTTGATAGTAAGTTTTGGGGTTTGAAATCAGATTACACAACTCAGTAGTATTGCAATTGATAGGGTTTCGTTAATTTGTTTTAATATTTGCGATTGATCTACAATTTTTTTAATTTGAGCTTTTGGAATTGTGAATATACGAAATGAAATATGGGTCTAGGAGTAGTATTTTTGAGTATTTGATACTTGAATCTTGAAATTTCAGTACTTTGATTTGTGAATGCATTGTGAATACTGTATTGGTTGTCTTGCATATCTAATATTAGTACTTTGCATTTTATTTTGTTCTTTCGATCCAAAAATCAAATATTCACTTATTAACTCGTGTTGATTTGAATTTTAACATACCCAGAAAGGTTAAATTCATTAATTTGATTGATTCTTTGTTTTTTTTTTTAAATCTGGGGTTGTTGATTTTTAAGGTCTCTTGTTGAATTGAGTGGCTGCATTAGATTGCTGATGTCATAACACACAGTCACTGCCTCCTGCTCATTAAGATATGATTTCTGCAGCACCCTAAAGCGTTGGTTGGACTCCTTAGGGTATGATTTCTATATTCTCTTATTTCGTTCTTTACTTGAATTTCTTGGTAATTTGCATGACAACCTTTTTGGATGAATTTCATTGAATTTGTTATTCCCTTTTGATTAGTTGATATTGTTATGTTTGGTTTCTAAATGTATGTGCTTAATGTTTGTGTGTGTGTTAATGATGTCCAAGAAATCTTTGTTAAAGGAGTTTAGTCAGTTTGGGGAAATCGATTTTGTTTGAATTCGTTCTGTTCCAACATTGGATGTGAGTTAGTGGTATTTTTCTTTGTTGTTGGGAGTTTATTTTGTTCTTGGGTATGATTTGATTTGTGTGTCTCATTTTTTGCTATTCAATTCTTGCAGAACTAGTATGGCTTTGCTAGATTGCCAAATGCAAGACATTTGTTGCTTTGTTCTAGTTTTTAATGGGTTATTTTCTTATTTTGGGATAATACAAGTGTATTAAATTCATTAAGTAGATGCATTAATATTATGGATTATGATCATATTTTGTTAAATAAAACTTATTGAATTGCTACTTGTTGTATTGCTTAGGTGGTCCATCGAACTTGGACCTGACAAAAATGGTTCTCGGAAACTACATACTATGCTTGCAGACAATGGCGGATCAAGGATTTTCAACAAAGGGGGGCACCAATATCTACCAACATAAAAGGATATAGACGAAATTTTTTTAAAAAAAAAACTTCTATTCATAGAAGTAAATTCATAATGTAATAAAAAATTTCGATCATAACAAAGTTCTACTTAAAAAGTTACAATTGTTCTCGTCGAGTTTTCATATTTTGAAATTGGTTTACGATAGCATCTATGCTTACATTCAAAAACAAATATTTTTCTAGACTAGCAACCAAACAATCATTCAACAACTGATCTCCCATGCTATTGCACAATTTGCTTTTAATTTGAGTCATTTCTGAAAAAAGCTCTTTCAACACTTGATGTCGCCACAGGGAGAAGCAACACTAACTTCAAAAGCAGATATACTATCGGATGAGTTTCATTCTTTTGTGTCTCAACAAGTTTCATGGAAAGCTCATTAAGGTTCTTCAAAATCAAAAATCTCTCATCACTTTTTATATCCACAATAAAAATTTTAAGTGAATCTTCCATAAAAGAAATTTCGACACTAGAAAATTCATTGGGATAAAATTTAGCAAGTCGGATCAATTTGTTGATGTCAAAAGAAGAAAATTGGTTAATGGGATTGAAGCAAGACATGCATATAAGTAATTCCTTACTTACCTCATCAAATCGATAATCAAATTCTTGCAATTGTAGATCAATGACACTTAGAAAGACTTCAACTCGAAAATGGTGAAGATTAGTCACTCACGAAATTGTCGTCTCCTTGGGACAACATACTTTTCCTCCATGTTAGGAATTTCAATGTCATACTTTACCATAAATGTGGTTACTTTTTCCATGTGAGAATTCCAACCATCATATCGTAACTCTTGTAAATGTCTCTTAGTTACATCAGCCATTGTCATTGCATTCACAATATCTTGATCACTTTTTTGTAATGCCATGTTCAACTCATTTGTAATAGAAAATATACTCTTAATCAAATGTGCCACAAAGATAAAATCAAATGTCATCAATAAGTGAGTAAGTGACTTAGCTTTATTCCTATCAACACGATCAGAAATATCTCCAATGTCATCAAGTGACTCAAGAATCGTGGGATACAAATTAAGCACATTCAAAATGGTTCTAAAGTGAGAACCCCAACAAGTATCGTCGGGTCTACTCAAGCTACGCTCTCGATTTAAACCAGTTTCCGATTCAAGTTCACCCAAAGTTAGTGCCTCCGCAACATGTTCAGCCTGTTTTTGTCGAAGAAATTCTTTTCTCTTAGGTGAACCACCCACAAAATTCAATAATGGTGCAAGCACATCAACAAATAGCACCCACAATCAGCATTTTTCTTAGCTACGGCAACAAGAGTCAATTGGAGTTGATGGGCAAAACAATGAACAAAATATCCAGATTCAGATTCACTTTTAATTAAAGTTTTAAGGCCGTTAATTTCACCTTGCATATTGCTGGCACCATCATAACCTTGACCACGAACTCTAGAAAAGTGAGAGGATGCTCCATAAGTAAAGATTCAATTGTAGCTTTTAGTTTAGAGATTTGGTATCAGCAACATGGATAATACCAAGAAAGCGCTCAGTCACCTCTCCTCTTTTATTTATGTATCGCAAACAAAGAGCCATTTGTTCTTTACCAGATATATCAGCAAACTCATCAGCAAGAATAGCAAAAAAATCACTTCCCAATTCATCAATTATTGCTTTGGTTGTTTCTTTTGCATAAGCATTAATGATGTCTTTTTGAATAGTAGGAGATGTCATTTGAGAGTTACCCGGAGCATTTTCAAGAACTACTTGCTGAACATCAAATTTTTCAGTTACAAGAAATTTCAGAAGTTCTAAAAAATTACCTCGATTCGACGAAGACTCACTTTCATCATGACCACGTTGGGGTAACCCTTAAAGTAATAACCACCTCAAACACTTAATAGAAGCTTGTAGTCTCTTTCGATACTTACTCATAGTATCCTCAGTTTGCTTAGATAAACCAGATGCAATGGAACCCTTCTGATTTTTAAAAGCATTTAAATTCCCCATAGCTTGATTGTGGGCACTCATATGTCCTCTAATATGCTTATCATATGCATCTATTTTATTCCAAGCTCTAAATCCACCACTTACAAAATCATCTCCACCCGGTGAATTTTCATTCTTGAATAAATAGCAAGGAAAACAAAACGCTGCATCCTTTTCAGCACTATACTCAAGCCAAGATTTATACTTTTTAAACCAAAGACTATGAATTTCCTCAAGCCACCCAGGACACTGTATAGGTCCGCCCCTGCTTGCAAATTACATATATTTTGAGACACCGGAGGTGGTAAGTTGACACGAAACTTGCTACAAGAATGGCAACTGGTTAGACTTGTAGTTGTTTGGTTAATTTAATTAAATTACATGTTCTAATATAAACAATGATCTGTTGAACTCTAATTTTCATCCTTTCAAAAAAAAGAAAAAAAAAAACTGATTTTCATGGCTAAATCTTTTTAATTGATGATAAAATGTAAGTTTACTGAAAAAAGACAGTATGTGCTTTGGAAAATGTGATGGTGCTGACTGATTTCTATCTTTGCTATCCATTTAGTCAAGCATTCATTGAAGTTGTCTATCCACTTCTAAAGACATGGTCATGACTCAGATAACTTGTTTACCTCTAGAATTAACTAGTTGAACTACCAGTTTAATGTCATACTTATGGCATAGGCCCCAAGCTTCCTGTCTTATAAAAATTATTCTGTTAAATCGTTATTGAGAAGCATGATCTCTTTCATTTGGGCAATTAATGCTTCCTTTTTTTTTAAATATGTTCGGTCTGTATGATGAAATTCTATTTTTTTGTTCATTATTTCATGGTTTCTTATAGTGTAATGGTATAACTCACATCCACCACACTTTCACAATTGTAGGACATGGACAAAGTACCATTCCATTTGTTCGTGGGAATAGTCCAAAGAAATTTGTTGATACACTCAAAAATTTCATGGAGAAGGTAAAGCATTCAGCAAATAAATCAAAGATATCTCTTTCTCTTAAACTTTCGCAATGGAAATTAAACTGTCAATTCAAATATATTCTAATAGTTTTTAATGAGTTATGTTCCATCTTTTTGTTTATCTTGCTGCTTCGGAGCTGCTGCTGTTCTGCTACTGGGCTGCTGCTCTGCTACTAGGCTGCTGCTGCTCTGCTAGTGACTGTAAGAAGCTATTGTTGCTCTTGTTATAGTGAATATATCTAATGTATTTTTTTTTTTTATGTTTTTTTTTTGCAAGTGTAAAATTACAGGTTATCAATGAAATTATCAGTTTCAAGTATATTATGTATATATATATAACAGTCTGCCGACAAATTTAGGTGAGAAAAGCAAAAAAAAAAAAAAATCTTTATGGGCATTTTTGGCACTGGTTAATCGGAGCCAAATCTTATTAATAACAAAAGAAAAAAAAAACAGCAAAGTTTTTTAGCACCGGTTAATCGGTGCCAAAAATTAAGAATTGCCACCGGTATGAACCGGTGCGATTGTTTTACTTTTTTGGCATCCTTCATAAATCTAGACCGGTTCAAAACTGGTGCGATAGGGGGTTTTGAACCGGTGCTCATTTATGTTTTTCTACTAGTGGAAACACGTGCACAATCGCTAGCCGGTTGGCAGATTTGAAAGAGAAAGAACTTGAAAATCAACTCTTATGTGCCGACGTCAGCAAGATAGGTCCTTTACAAAGAAAGATACATGAGAAAAAATTGCAAGCATTAGTTGAAAAATATGATGGACTTTCGATGATTAGGTAGATTTGAGCAAGTAATGGTGGTTAATTTCAATTACTTTGTAATACTAGTACTAGTAGTAATATATAGTAGTAGTACTAGTAGAACTAGTAGTGGTAGTCAAAATAGACTATAAGTAGTAGTAGTAGTTGTTGTTGTTGTTGTAGTAGTAGCAGTTGTTGTTGTAGTAGTATTAGTTGTAGTAATATTAGTATGTAGTAAATGATATGATGTAATATTATGTTTAATTTAAAGTCTTATAAAAAAATATGTTTAATTCAAAGTCATATTAGTAAATATAATTATAACTTTATTTATTAAATAATTTAATTTGCCACATTAGTTCATAATAATAATAATAATAATAATAATAATAATAATAATACATGTTGATCAACTTCTTCTCGTTGCTACTTCTGCTGTTGTTTTGGATCGGATTAGGAGTTTTCCGCGTGGCACTTCATGTGGTAGGGACGGTTTACGTGCTCAACTATGGGTTTCTTGAGTGGTGTTGCTGTGGCTGTCTCAGATGAGTTGGTTGACTCTATTTCCGGGGTGGTTAATCTCTTTCTTGCTGGCAGATGTCCTATGGAACTAGGAGAGTATATTGCTAGTGCTCCTCTCACACCACTTATCAAGCCCGGTGGTGGTATCTGTCCTATAGCTGTGGGTACTGTTTGGCGGCGTTTGGTTTCGAAGGTCGATGTTATTATGGTTGGTCATTCTTTGGGCGGTTACTTTGATGGTCTTCAATTTGGCGTTGGGGTTCCTTTAGGTGGTGAGGCAATTCTTCATGCTGTGAATCGGTTGGTTGAGGATCGTGGTTCTGATGTTGGTCTTTCACTGTTGTTGGTGGATTTTCGAAATGCCTTCAATCTAGTTCATCGTGCGGTCATGTTACGTGAATTCCGTTGTCGTTGTTAGGGTATTTCGCGGTGGGTTGAATTCTGCTACTCTAATCCGGCCAGATTGTATTATGGGGATCACACCTTATGGTCGTCTCAGGGGGTGCAGCAGGGTAATCCCCTTGGTCCTCTCCTTTTTCCTTTGGTTTTACAACCTCTTGTGTGTAAAATCAGAGATGCTTTTGAGGTATGTCTTCAGGCGTGGTATTTGGATGACGGCACTATTATTGGTGACACTTTGGTGATAGGGAAAGTTCTACAGTTGATTATGGAGGAAGGGCCTCGTTTTGGGTTGCATCTCAACGTGGAAAACCTGAAGTTTTCTGGCCTAGAGAAGACCCTCGAAGCAGGCTTGTGGGTGTTTTCCCCCTTCTATTGCTCGACCTTTGCATGGTGTTAAGCTACTTGGTGGTCTCGTTAATTCCGATTCCAGGTTTAGTGGTGAGCTTGTGATGCAGAGGGTGACTAAGACCATTCCTCTTATGGATATGGATAAGGTTGCTATGCTGGATGATCCTCAGTGTGAGTTGTTGTTACTTAGGGCATGTACTGGAATTTCTAAACTCTACTTTGCCTTGCGTACTTGTCCTCCAAGTGCTTTTGAGGAGGCTCAGCGCGTATTTGACAAGGCTCTTCGATCTTCCTTGGAGCGTATTGTTACTGCTTCGTGGCTCGGGTTTGGTGATTGGCAGTGGCGGCTTGCCACCTTACCATTTGCGTTTGGCGGGCTTGGTATTTATTCCGCAGGTGATGTTCGTCATTATGCTTTTCTTACTTCTCGGTTGTAGTCTGCTGGGTTGCAGACAAAGCTTCTGCGTCGTACTGGTATTTTCGGTCTTGGTCAAGCTTTTAAGGATGCGTTGAGTCTGTTTAATGGGACGGTGGAGTCTGAAATTTTAGGTAATCCTTGTGAGGTTGGTGCCCCTAAACTCATGAAGAAATTGGTAGATATATATTTCACAAAGGTTACCGCTTCTGCAGAATCCGCCTTTTCTTTGTCTCCTCGTCAGTTGGCATTGTGGAAGTCGCAGCAGGGAGATCACACCTCTACTTGGCTTCGGGCAGTCCCTATTTCTGGGTTGGGTCAGACGATGAATGCAAAGACATACCGATGTGTGTTGTGCTACCGGCTGGGTATTCCATTGTTCTTTGTCTCGACGTCGTGCTCTGCTTGCTCTCGGGTTTTTACTGGGGATATTTTGGACGACCACGGGGGTGTCGTGTGCTGGTATTGTAGGTATTAAACATCGGCATAATGTTGTTCGAGATACACTTGTTGATATTTGCTACAGATCTAGGATTTCAGCAAGAAAGGAGGTTGACATAAGGTTGTCTGGAGGGAATGATGGGGCCCTCAAACTTGCCGATGTGTTACTTTATTCACGGGATCGTGGTCGTGATGTATGTGTCGACTTCACAGGGTCTTCTCCTTTGACACAGACAGGGCTATCTGACTTTTTTCCTAGACGGGTTGTGGCTGATGCGGCTCATCGGAAGCAGGTTAAGTATGAAGCTCGTTGTCGGGCGATTGGCTATGGTTTCATTTCCTTCTCCTTTTCTTCGCTTGGGTAATTAGAGATGGAGGTTGTTGCATTGCTGAAGCGGATTCAGAGGTTCTCAACGACGCAAGACATTGGGGCTCATGCTGCAGCTCATATCTTCACTAGGGTAGGCTTTACTATAGCTAGAGGAGTGGGGGCCCAGATTGTATCTCGGCTTCCCACTAATTTATTGTAGGTTGTATGACTTTTGTTTTTGAGATATAACAATAATAATAATAATAATAATAATAATAATAATAATAATTGCATTTTCATTGAGTTGTCAAATTCAACTTTGTATTAGCATATGACAAATTTTGTATGTTACAGTGGCATTGTGTAGTCTAATCATTGATATATTTTTAGTAAAAAAATATTATTGTTGTTCATTGCTTATTGAAAGAAATTTTAAAAAATTGTACTACCTCCGTTAAATGTTATGTGCAACTTTGGACTATTTTATATCTCACAAATAATACCCCAAAGTTGCACATAACATTTAACGGAGGTAGTATATGACTTTTCAATTATGTATTGTTACCTCAAATTTTCTTGAACCATTCATTGTATGATTGCATGTACGCAAAGTCTATAAATTGTAGTTACTTTGGTACTCAACTTCACCCACCAAACAATCAACTCTTTCTCCCTATTTCAAACACTTAACCAATTACCAGTATGTCAGATTACAACCCCCCTTACACATTTGATGAATTATACAATGAATTCTATTATTCATATATGGAGGGCAACACTTCCATGAGTTTGGTAGATAATATCCTAAACGATGTCATAGAAGCAACTTCTTCCTCAAATGTCAGAAAAACGAGAAAGAAGCAAGAATACACAGAGAGATACCGTGAGGAAGGTCATGAGCGTATATGGAATGATTATTTCTCAAATAATCCAGTGTATAATGAACAAGAATTTTGCCGGAGGTTTCGAATGAGAAAGGAGCTATTCATTCGCATTGTGAAGGATCTTGAGAATAAATATCCATATTTTCAACAAAAAATTGAAGCCATCGGCAGAACCTCACTATCACCCCTACAAAAATTGTTGTTGCCATTCGAATCTTGGCTTACGGAGTGGCTGCTGATGCCGTAGATGATTACGTGCGTATTGCTGGAAATACAACCCTTCAATGTATGAAGAATTTCTGTAGAGGGGTGATCGAGATTTATGAGGCTCAATATTTACGTAGGCCCACTGCCGATGATGTTCAATGTCTTCTCCGAGTGAACGAGGCCCGTGGATTTCCTGGTATGCTAGGAAGCATCGATTGTATGCACTAACAATGGGATAAATGTCCAGTTGCATGGCAAGGCATGTACACTCGAGGTGATCGGGGGGTCCCTACCATGATATTTGAAGTTGTTGCTTCCAAAGATTTATGGATATGGCATGCCTATTTTAGTGTTGTAGGTTCCAACAATGATATCAATGTATTAGATCGATCTCCAATATTTGATGAGCTTCTTGAAGGCCGAGGCCCTGACATTCAATACATAATAGATGGAACAATGTACAATTTAGGATACTATCCAGCATATGGTATTTACCCAGAATGGCCAGTTTTTGTCAAATCCATTCCTCGAGAAAACGTGCTCTCAGAGAAAAGAAAACATTTTGCTCAATATCAAGAAGGCGCAAGAAAGGATATAGAACGAGCATTTGGAGTGCTCCAAAAGAGATTCGCAATTGTATGTAACCCGACCCGTTTGTGGAAAAAAAAACTGAAGTAGGAGATGTCATGAAAGCATGCATCATATTGCATAATATGATCATTGTAGATGAAAGAGACAATAACAACGAAATGAATCCACCACGAGATGTCCAATATTCTGTAGCTGTGAGTCAAATAGAAGCACCCGAACTTCATAATGGTCTTCTTAGAAATTATTATGCAAATCGGGATCGACACTTTGAAAATCATATTCGAATTCGTAACCGAACTCAATGTCATCAGCTGCAACATGACTTGATGGAGCATATATGGTCACGTTTTGGAGGAGGTGCTAGATAAATATTGTTATTTTAAGTTTCATGTATTTTTAAGTTTCACTTGCCTTTAAATTTCATGTGCTTTAGAATTGTATTCAAAATTTCATGTGCTAGATAAATATTGTTATTTTAAGTTTCATATATTTTTAAGTTTCACTTGCCTTTAAATTTCATGTATTTTTATTGTATTGTATTCAAAATTATCGTTGTTTTATATTTTATGTATTTTTAAGTGCAACTTGCCATTAAATTACCAAGGTACATTACAAGTTTTATTCTAATTTAATTTTTCTCCCTAATTATTATAATGCACAAAGTTTTTTTTTTCCCAAATTACAATATATACAAATAGACATTATATCATTATTATTAAAAATAATTATATAAAAGAAATAGATTTATAAATAAATTAATGTTAATATTTAGGAGGGTAAAGTGAGTCTAGAGTGAGTCTTGAGATAATGTGTGAAAATAGAAAGAGTCTTGTGTAAGTCTGAATAATAAAAAAGTAATTAAAAGTTAGTGGAAAGCTGATGTGGCAGAGTCTGGAGCTGAGTCTGAGATTGGGGATAAACTCACCCTAACTCAATGCACAATGACTATTCTAACTTGATTTTATCTAAAATCTCAATTAGTTCATTCACTCAATTTTAGATTTTTAGATAGAAAGATTGGAAAAGTTTAAAACCATAAACATTTTTTTTTTTTAGTGTTAAAAGGGACACAAGGGCGGGTGATGACAAATTGAGAATCAATTTCAAGATCCTCTAAAATCTAAAAAAAAAAACTCTAACCACTTGAACTATCCCTCAGTTTAAACACTACTATTTTTTAAATATTGATGTGTTTGTTTGTGAATTGTGATCATCTAAACTTACTACATAATCTATTGTGATTTTCTTCCTCATAGACGGACAAGAATTCACCTTAGCAAACTAAGCCCATAAGTTGCTTCACCTCATTTATAAGTGACTGGTTCTACATTGAGCCTAACTTACAACATATTAATAATGAGTAATTTTTCTCACTCTGCAAATATACTATTAATATTATGTTCACACTATAAACATATTAATATGAAAAGTTGCATGTAATTTTTTTTACATTATATTTATTTTCTTTATGCATTAAATTGGACAAATAATTTGGCCATATATTGACCCTACTCAATAAGGGCCTTGTCAAATAAAAATCCTGCCCATTAAGAGCCCTAAAAGCTTGACCCTAACCCTATTATCATTGGACTACCTTATCCAATAATCAGGTCTATTTGTAAGCTAATCAAGTGGCTAATTTCATAGTGAATTCAACACTAATGGAAGGACCTTAACATGATTCATTTACTATATCCATAACTAGAAGAAACATACCTCTATTTAGTTGAACTACCTAATTAAGCAATACTAGTAATAAAGCCTCGATATCTCGTGCATATGTGCTTAATAGTTGGCTAAAATCCAAAGTAGAATTAAATTACGTAACTTAACTTAGATGAGAAACTAAAACAAACGAGGAGCACCAATTCTCAAGTCAGGATTAAACGTAGAGCTAGCAAAAAGTCATGTCATGTTGTGTACACAAAACTTTGTGTGTTCATTTTGTGTTGTTCATAAAATCTTTCAAAAACTATGTAAAATTTAGAATAATTGCATAATTTGACCAATTAAAAAACATGTCATGTTCAACTTGTTTCGTTCCGTGTCAACTTCGTGTTTTCTCTCAGTAATTTCGTGTTCGTATCATGCTAGTTTTACTCATGTCGTCTTGTCTTGTTGTGTCAGAGATTATCAACTATAATCAAACACATGTTCAGGATTATATTTTCCATCCAAAGTCCTTTAAAAGGAGACGATTAAATTGTATAATTTTCTTCTAAATCCAATAATCTTGAGTTTGAGATTTACATTTAGATAGTTCATTCATTGTGATCATGATTTGTATTTTTTTTTTCGTGGTTGCGTAAACAAAGACTAATTAGAGAACGACAATAAAGAAGCTTAAACACCAGTTACTCATAACCCAACAAAAATTGTGATATTACTCCCCATTCCCTTATTTAATGCTATCACCTTTACTTGAATGTTGAGTTTATAATCTTGTCCAAACATATTAGATAGGCACACTAGTGCAAAAGAAGCAAAGGTTCAAGAAGAGGTACAGATTCAAGATGAAGTTAAGATGCAAGAAGCAACTATATTAGCTAGAGTGCTAAAACTCCATTGTCAAGTCCTAACGTAAAGCGAGAAGCCTCAGGAGAAGAAGTTCAACACATCACAAAGGTTATGCTCCTCCCCTTCCAACCATGGTTTAGAGTGCATGAATCACACTGACGAAAAAAGCAAGTGTGTTGTTCCCCCCGCTACGGATCTCTCCATCCATCCAAGGAAGAAGTCTTCTCTAACAACATTAGATTGTGTTTAAGGTTTTTGTACCGTGTTGTAAGGAAAAAATTAAAAACTTTAACCCAATAAGAGCCATATTTTTTAACGTTTTACTGACATATTAACAAATTCATTGCTATCATAGTGAGTGTAGTTTTCCACTTCCATGGTGTTGTAAAAACGGTCAATGATGACAATTTTTTTCTAAAACAAGCGGTAATTTTAATATCAAAACCTATGGCTACAAAGATTATCGAGTTTATAAGAAACAAAAGTCACAAATGCTGATCAAAACCTAGTGTTTCGAGGCCAGTTTCAATTTTTGAGTTGAGCTTCTTAGTTTTTACTTCCTCTCTTCCTAATTGTTTGCTCCACTTTTCTTTTTAAGGTGTCCCTAAAAGATTATCCCATACTACTTTTGGCATGTTTTCCCACTTACACTCTCTAATCTCTCTCCTCATTGATATTTGCGTCAACCCATGTGAACCATTTTTTGCCCAAAGCCTTAATAAAGTGGATTTATGGTTTGGGGCAAACAATTGGGGACAGAGGGAGTACTCTTCAACACATGAATCAAACAACTCTGTCCCTTAAATTTTGTGGCATTATCTTTTTTAGGGTATCTCTATAAGATTGTCCCATATACAAGGAACCACAACTTTACTAACAAATAATACAACGTAATTTAAATTTTTAGGATCACCACTTTTCCCTCTCATCAATTCCACACAATCAAAACTTAATAATAAAATGGAAAAAATTTGTTTAAAAAAAAGGAAAAATTAGTTTAAATAATCCAACATTTGTCTCATTCTCCCAAAATAAATCAACTTTCGAATTATTCCAGAATAATCCAACCTTAATACCTCTTCTTCCCATAATGAACCAAAATGACCGGCTACCTAGACAACAGGTCATCCCTTTCTTTCTCCTCCATCCCTCCATTACCATCACCCAAAGCTCCACCCCCATGACCAAACCACCACCCCACCACCAAACTACAGCAGCATCGATCTCCCACGCAAATTTGCAGCACCATAGCGACACGACAACACCACCGAGCACCACCACTATAAATAACACCCACAACAATAGCCCACCACCTCTAATATACAGCCACAACGAACCACCATAGCCACCACTGGAACTACTATCCCCCTCTCCCCATCACCAAAATTAATTCCGAATTTTCAAAATCAGGTGAAAAATAATTATGAAAGATCCAAATTCAACAAAATTAATCAATTAATTCAATAAATATGCATCATTACATAATAATTATGAAAGATCCAAATTCAACAAAATTAGTGAATTAATTCAATAAATATGCATAATTACATACAACATTTCTAGGTAATTTAATAATTAGCTTCAAATTAAAGAAAGGGGAGTAGGAAAGAGTGAGCAGAGAATACACAAGAGAAGGTGGTAGTTGTTTTAACGGTGGCCATGGATGGTTTGGGGTTCGTGGTTTTGGTGGGTGGGTAGTAGTTTGTGGTGGGTGGTGGTTAAAGGGAGAACGCGGTGGTTGATTTTGGTGTTGGTGGATGTCAGAGCGATCGAGGGTGACGAAAATGAAGGTGGGTGGGGATTTCGGTCGGGTTTGTGGTGGGGGTGACGGAAATGAAGGTGGGTGTGGATTAGGGCCAATTTCGTGGGTTGTAGTGATGTTGTTGGTGGGAAAATGGGAGGGGAGGTAATAAGGTGGTAGTGAAGGAGGTGGCCATGGAGGAAGGATGAAGGAGGTGGATCATGGAGAGAAAGAAGGAGTTAAGTATACCAAAGGTCCTTAATGTTAACAGTTTGTTTGATTTTAGTCCCTAAAGTTACAAATGGCTGATTTTAGTCCCTCAACCACCAATAAGGGTGGTCTGAAAGGTGACTGGGAATAACTTCAGGGAAATGTTTGGTGAATAGGATTGAAAACATCAAACATGAGGGACCTGGAATTAATGACTAAGCAAAACATGAAGGACCTTAACTCATTTGGATGATTTAATTGCTCACTGAACTCCTTTGGTTGATATCATCAGCAAAATCTAACAAAATAGGATGCTGTTAAACTTTAAGGAATACAATAAATGCCCAAAAAAAAATTTTGACAGCCAAAATAATTGAATTTCACTGTGTTTTCAAAAAACTAGCCGTTACACTTGAAAAATGGCTATATATATATGAGTTTTTCATCAAAACAGGATATCACGATTCCAAAAACATGATGTTGCTGCTTCAATTAGTACATCCTCTATAGAATTATTTGAAGTTTTAGCCTACAGGAAAAAAAAATCTATCAGTTTTGTGATAATGTCTAGCAACAGGAGGGGGTGCAACCACTTGCCACTGTGGTCTGCCATTATCAAGGACTAGATCATGGACAAAGGACAATCCTGGAAGGAGATTCATGGCATGTCCAGATTACGTTGCAGACACAAATAGAAGGGGATGTAGGGTTTTCAAGTGGTTTGATGAAGGGCAGACTAACTGGCAGAGAGATGTGATATTAGGGTTAATGGAAGAGAAGAAGTTGTTAATTGCTGATGTTGAGAACTTTAGGGTGAAAATGAATGAAGCTAAGGCCCATGCAACGAAGATGCAGACTAAGTATATGATGCTAAAGATAAAAAGGGAAAAGGGGAGGGTTTATGTAGGGTTTAAGTGTGAAAGAAGGGTGTTAATTGCATTAGTAGTAGTTGTTGTTTGTGTTTATGTGCTTAGCAATATTTTCACTTAATCAGTAGTTTTAATAATAATGGTACTATTTGTACTTAGTTTGTGTTTAATGAATGGAAAATATGTAGGTCTAGAATCTATTAGGATCAGAACACTCACAGTAGCAATCCTCTGAAATCCATTGGGATAAGTGTACACTCCAACACCTCTGTTGTGCATAGGGATAGAGTTGTTGCTTATATTTGCAGCAGCTTCATTTTGAACTGGTTTGGTGTAAGACCTTTTGTTATGGCCAGGCAGTCCACATGATGTGCACTGTTGTTGTTGCCCTTTCTTGTTGGGCTTCCCTGTTGCTGTGGTTGCTTCACTGTGAACTGTGTTTTCCCTTGAAGAAGGAACATCACAGTGTTGTTCTGGTGGTGCATTCTTGCAAGACCTTTTGTTATGGCCTCCAAGTCCACATGTTGTGCACTGTAGTGGTAACCCTGTCTTTCTGACCTTCCCTTTGGCAGTGACTTCTCCTACCCCTTGCCTTCTATTCTTCTTGGTGCAGAGATTGTCTGATCTGAATGGGCCCATTCTTGTGGGCCATTGAGTGGCTCCAACAAGTACTAGTATGCCAATGCATACGTTGACTTTCTAAAGTAGTCAATCACATAGGCTTCAGGCTGCTCCCATTTGTTCCATATGACAACAATAGAATGCTTGCATGGTATACCACTCACCTGCCATGCGTTGCAGCTGCATGTCCTATGGGCTAAGTTCACAACATACTTAGTTTGTGTTGCCCCTTCCCTAACACCATAACAGAATCCACCATCCCAAAATGCAGTCCATCCTCTAGCCCAAACCTTGTGTTTCTCTAATTGTTGGTGTATTCTTGGATAAAGTGACATGTTAGCTTCTTTCATCATATCCCTCTTTTTGTGAAGTCTTTCCATTAAACTCTCCCTGATGTCTTCCAACATTGTTATGATTGGTTTGTGTCTGAATTTCAAGATGAAGGCATTAAACACTTCACTCATATTGTTGTCCACACTGTCATAACAAGACATAGGTGTGTAAAAAGCTCTGCACCATTTTTTGTAATTTCTCTTCATAAGGTCTTCAGCAGCATCATCTGAGAGTTCTTTAATTCCCTCAATCCTAGTATGGAAATCATTCTCATCGTTGCTTTTAGCTATCATCCAGAATTGTTTCCTAAGCTCAAGGCTTCCCCCAAACACACCTCTGAAATTGCAGTACACATGTCTTGCACACACCCTTGTTTCTGCTTGAGGGAAAACTTCAGCTACTGCCCCAATTAAACCTTTTTGTTGATCAGACATAATTGTATACCCTCCACCTTCAGCACTCCCCAAGTCTGATTTTAAAAGGGTCAGGAACCAACTCCAAGTGTCTGCACTCTCTACCCCCACCACTGCCCAAGCTAATGGAAACATTTTGTTGTTCCCATCTCTCCCAACTGCAACCAAAAGCTGACCCCCATAAGGGCCTTTCAAAAAACACCCATCAAGTGAGATAAAAGGCCTACAACCACTTAAAAAACCCTTCCTTAAAGCTTCAAAGCAAATGTAGATCCTATCAAACACCTCACCATTCAACTTCAACTTCACAGTGTTTTCCCTGTTTCTTCTCATCATCTCTTGTGCATACCTAGGTAGCAGACCATATTGTTCCTTATACTCACCAAGTATAAGCCCTTGCCCTCTTTTCCTAGCTCTGAAAGCCATGTACTTAGTTATTCTAATACCCCAATCCAACCAAACAGACTCCATTATATCATGTAGTCTCATGTATGGGTTTACTTTAAACTGATTCTGGTGGGTCTTAGCTAGCCAAGTAGATGACATTGACTTCACCTTGTGAGTTCTACCACATGTGTGTTCACTGACATATGTTTTCACAGAGAAGGAGTGTTTGTCTTTAGTCCATGAAGCTCAAATCCTCCTTGGACAACCTTTACTACTGTGCTCACACTCATCCCCCACTCTAGTTTTGTCATTCTTAGTGAAAGGCATGTTCCTACCTTGAGAGACATAGTAGTGCCTCAATGCCATTTTAAATTCAGATGGGTTCATAAACTTTTGCCCAGGGTAAAAATAAGATTTACTTTGTTCAATTTAGTTGGTTTTTACTCCACTATACTTATTATTGCTTGGTGGAACTAGATATCCACAATCTCCTTCCTCATCTGATTCCACAAGGCTGTCAAGGTCACTAAATCCCTCAAAATCACTGCCAATATCAACTACACCCTTTGATGCAGCAACCTTTTTCAACATCTCAACCTCCTCTTCATAAGATACTTCATGTTTCACATTGTTAGCAATTTCAGCCTTGGCTTTCACAACTTCTTCATCTGTACCTTTTGTGTCATAGTCTATAAATGGGCCACTGTGTCTAGGATGGTAACCAGCACTCAATGGATCAAAATCAGACTCTCCTTGAAGTAACCCCAGCACACCACTCCTAAACCCCATATTATGAGTCACTGGTGTATTTGTTTCAAGATGTTCAGTGTATATGTGTATTAGTTTGTGTTCCATAAGTAAAGGTAAGAGAGGATCACGTATGTTGCTTTCAAATCCCAAGTATCTTATGCCATTATCAAAATCCTTCCTAGGATCCAAGAAGTGAACCTTAACAATGTCATCATACCCAGCCCAGCTATTAATTGCTTCACATAGGCTCCATCAACATTTTTAGGTATATTATCAAACACATTAATTCTCCCACCCAAGTATGAAGCATTACTACCAATTTTCCAACACCCACCATGATGAACAACCAAACATGCAATCAACTCCATGTTCAATCTAAGATAATTAGCATTATTGCACACAATTAACATAAATCACTACTAAAAGAGCTCAAAATAAATACTCAAAGAGAATAAGTAAGCACAAACTGCAATTTCATATATGTCATCATTTTAATTCTTTACAAAAGTATTGTGATTGATATGACAATGTGTTACAACTTACACTCACACTGTCATCTACAATCACAATCATTGCAGATCAAAAGTAATGTTCAATGCATTTCATCATAATCATAAAAACTACACAAATAGATTGATAAGGCCAGTAAGCAAAAAAAACAACATGGCCATACACCACAACTTCCCCCAAAAAACTACAACTACTCCTACCCCAACCCCTGATCAACAGTCATCTTCTCCAAACAACATGGGAAACCCATCACAGTAAACCCACCACTCCCCAGACATGCCTTTCCAAAACTCAGACCCATCACTATCCATCAGAGACTCCAAAGCCCAGTTCTTGGTGGTTGGCTCAAGGTTAACTGTCTTAGGCTCCCAAGGTCTCTTGTACCACATCCTCCTCCAATCCTTGCAAACCAGCTTCGCCATCTTACCATCCCAGCTATCAAGTCTTGGAAACACATTCCTACACATAATGTCCTCCATGGACAACAGAGGGTGGGTGTGGTCAAGGCCATGACGAGCTATCTTCCTCCAACCCCTGCAAACACTTGTAATACACTCACTGTCCGCAGGGTCTCTCAAACGAGAGAATACATGCACAGTCAACACGTCTGCCATTGACAACACTAGGTGAGGTTCATCAAGGTCGGCCATGTTTATCCTAGGTAATAAAAACCAACATTGAGCGACCATAAAAACAATTGCAGAGTTTATTCACAACATCCCCTGTTGTTTACACTACTTAAAACGATTTTCTAGTGTTTCAATTCAACAAGAAAGTGATAATTCAGTTTAAATTTTATCATCTAACCATTAAAAACAAACTAACATGTTCTTTAACAACAAAAATCAATTAATTTCACAACATAAATCAGCTAATCATCAACCACAAGTAAACCCTAAAAATACCCATAAAAATTTTCACCACAATTTCGAAAAAAAAAAACACAACAACAGAGTAAGCAATGTACCTTACAAATTTGGAGAATTCAAGTCGAAAAGGACCTTGCAAATGCTTAATCGCCTCCTTTGAAGCTTCGACAATGGAGTGCTTTTGTTGAAGAACAGAGGAAATGAAAGGGCGCCAAGCTTTTTTGGGAGAAATGATTTTTTTTATTACAGACTTAACTTAAATCAATCATGTTGCACGCTTCCCCACGTTATTTAACCTAAGTTAACCTTAACCAAGGTTAATACTTAAAGAATTTATCAGAATTACCTTTCAGCCGCACTCCATTGGTCCACGTGTCCAGATGTTTGGTTTTTTACTGAAGCGTACTGAGGAAGCTTCCTAATTAATGATGAATAGTGCCACGTCATTTTTTCAGGTCCTTGATGTTTAATGTTTTCGTTCCAAGTAAGCAAACGTTTCCCTTAAGTTTGGTTTTTTCAATCCTAATTACCAAACGTTGCCCTTAAGTTTGTCCATGTCAGCATATTCACCACCCGTATTGGTGGTTGAGGGACTAAAATCAGCCATTTGTAACTTTAGGGACTAAAATCAAATAAACTGCAAACATTAAGGACTAATGGTATACTTAACTCGAGAGAGAAGTGGGTGGTTTTTTTTTTCAAATGTAAATTAAAAATTAGACCAATTAGAAAATGACACATAGGCAAGACAACCTGTTATATCGGCTTGGTGACCTGTTGGGTTGATTATGGAAGGATGGGGTATAAAGGTTGAATCATTTAGGAATAATCCAAATGTTGGTTTATTTTGGGAAAATGAGGCAAAAGTTGGATTATTTAAAGTAATGTTTCCTTAAAAAAAACTTTTAAAAGCACCATTTTGTGAAAAAAAAAGCCCTTTTAAAAGCTTTTTGGTTTAAAAAAACCACCACGTTCTTTTTTTTTTACGAGAGGAAACCTATTTCCTTAATTACCCTCTAATTAACTTAATGAGACTCTAATTTCCTCTCATTTCTTCTAATTAACCTTACTAAATAATTAGATTTAATTTATATACTACTTTCCTTAAATGTTATGTGCAATTTTGGAATATTTTATATCTTATAAATAATACCCCAAAGTTGCACATAATATTTAACAGAGGTAGTAGATAAAAAAAACCACCACCCCCTCCCTTTCCCCCTCCCCTAACGAAAACCCCTTCCCACCGAACCCGCTGCCTTATCCCCCACCTCCGATGACCTCCTCCACCGTCGAACGACCCTCCCTTTCCCCCTTATCTCCGCCGGCGACAACCACCTCCTGGATTTGAAAAACCCTAGAAAATCAATTTGGGGACTTTTTAATTTTGTGCATCTTGCTTACAATTAATGCTTGTTTTGGCTTTGATTATGTATGTATGTGATGCTAGGGTGATTTAGAAGCAAATTGCAATTGATTTGGACTTGATTTGAACATGTATTAGTAAATAAGAGCCAAAAATTCGAAAGGAGGTAGTGGTTGCCAACAGGGATAAGGGGAAAAAGGAGGGTCAGTCGTTGGTGGAGTTAGATTGTCAGAGGTAGGGGAATCTAAGCGGCTGGTCCGGTGGGGGAGGGGTTGCTGCCAAGGGAGGGGGGAAGAGAGGAAGTAGGGGAAGGGGTGGTTGGTTGGTGGTGGTTTTTTTCATGTATTAATTAAATCTAGTAATCAAGTAATTGGGCTGGTTAGAGATTAATTAGAAGAAATGGGAGGAAATTAGAGTCTAATTAGTTAATTAGAGGATAATTAAGGAAATGGATTTCCAATCCTTTCGAAAAAAAAAAAATGAACGTGACGATTTTTTTTTAACAAAAAAGCTTTTAAAAGGTTTTTTATGACAAATTTTCCCAATAAAATAAATATAACTATAGGCCAAACAATTGAGGACAAAAACTGTAACAAATTTATTGTAAACCAAAAGAAGCACCAAACACAAAGAAAAATGGAACTTCTAATAAGTATCCAATTTCCTCAACTCATTTAGTACTTTTTTTTTTTTTTTTTTTGGTGTTCCACCTAGTTCACCCTTAATTAGGGGCTAATCCGGATTCGGGGATCAGTTCTGGGTGGTTAGGTTCCATTCCCCTCCCGATTGTTGTTGTGGGGGATCGAACACGAATCCTTCCTACCAAGTGTAGTCCCAATCACCACTACACCAACATCCAATTGGTATATAGTACGCTATCTGACATTACAAACTGATCACCCAATAGCCTCATTAGTGTCATTGTCATTGTACAACACTACACCAACATCCAATTGGTATATAGTACGCTATTTGACATTACAAACTGATCACCCAATAGCCTCATTAGTGTCATTGTCATTGTACAACTATAAACAAGGCAGAACAAATTATTGCGAAAACAATTAGCTAATCGGTGATGTTGCACAGCTTAAATACAGAAATTCACGAATTACAAATGCTATAAATTCAATCTAGCCAGAGGCCAAGTATATTCACAAATAAGACGCCTGCTTATTTTATTTTGCAATAGATGAACAACAATCGACCGCCTTTGCAAAGTAGAAAATATGCTCCCTTCATCCCCCCGTGGTTTATAATAAAACAGGAACCACATGGGCAAAGCGCCATTCTTTAACCCACATCACCCCAAAACCACCCCCCCCCCCCCCCCCCCAAACAACAAAAAAAAGTAACCAAGAATAGACCTCTTTTTTTTCTTTAATGATCCCAGGGTTCTCTCGATATAAACTACCGACAACCATATCTCCCCTAATCAAAAGGCTAGAAATATACAATTTTACAAATAATATCAGATCCGACCATGGCTTCGATGAAGAGATCTGGGCAGGAGTGAGCAGCCGTGCCAAAATAAATGAGATTACCTAATTACAATTGCAACTGCCCTGGACCCATTCTTGATGGATTGGTAGGCTGGTTTGTGTCAGACGTAGATGATTGCTCCCTGTTTTCTTCAGGTCTCTGAGTCTCCTACATATATCAATATTCAGAGCAACATGGTTGTAAATGTAAGAATACATGGAAGTTGCAGACAAACATTTTTAGAAGGCATAAGTTCCTCGGTGGCTTTCTTTTCAAAGAAAATAGAAAGATAGCCAGAATGAATACCAGTAACTTTTAAGAAAATAGATCTTCAATGGTAAAACGAAGGTCCGAACCACAGATAACAGGTTCAGAAATGTTACATTGCATACCAGACATAACACACTTTACCTGGCTCGCTCACAACTAGTCAAACACTTGATGAAACAAATGTTTGCCTCAAAAACTTAATGCTGCAGCTATAATTTGTATTTCTAATGACACACAAATGCATAGTGCACTCAGTAAACAGATTGTTGTGCCACGCAGCATTGAGCACTTGAACAACATGCATGCCAATAGTCTGTCCCTTTTAAAGGTATTATATTAATTAACAATTTCAGATATATAAGTAAATTACTTAAAGAAATCTCTACAAAAAGTGTGCCTTGCATATATGATGTACAAGTCCACCTTGTGCCTTAGCTGCAAAGACCTTTGCACTTTCAAATTCCACACATCCTAAAACTAATAATAGGCCAAGATTTGGCACAAAATCGTGGCCATTTCGGCCAAATTTAAGTTGCAACTAATCCATAATATAGTCACAAAAAACTGATCAAGCTTAAGCCTGGAGCTTCTTCTTTTTCTTTTTACGAAAAAAAAAAAAAAAAAAAAAAAAAAAAAAAAAAAAAAAAAAAAAAAGAAAAAGAAGAGCTATTGAGTCATTAATCTCATTATTTTGGTGTGAGACTTAGCCCTGCCTTCAATCATTTTTGCAACCTCAATCAATTTTTCTATGCCCTTCCTCAACAGAATATATATATATATATATATATATATATATATATATATATATATATATGATCAGTTGAACCTTGCTCATTTGACCAAGTTCAATTTAGGTTGAGTTTGATTAAATAAGATCAAATCCCAAATACAGCTCAAATTAGGGTTAGGGTTTGAAGATCAGATCCTGATAGGCCTAACAAGATAACACTTACTCCCTCTATACCACATAATATACCATTCTATGAATCTATGTTATTTGGATTCTTCATTTTACCTGACTACCCTTGTTAGATTCACTACCTAACATGGGAAGTGGGCCGACATTTCATTTTGAGCCAAAATCCTGGAAAACATTTCAAAAAAGTGATACCCTTAGACACGTACCCACGTCTGACATGAACACCTCCAAGTAAAATAGCTATTAATGTCCCACTGTTTATTAATGTGTTCCCTTTCCTATTGTTGGACCAAGAAGGCTCTCGTGAGAATACCTCCTTTATGTGAGAACACATTCTTATGTGATTACACACTTTATGTTCTAAATTTAAAATAAGGTGTTTAAGTCTTTACTCACATGTTCTAAAAATAATTTTAGTTCGGTAAAAATAGGTAATTTTAAAAATAATTTCAGTTTAGCAAATATAATTTTGATTAAAACAAAATAACTTAATTTCACCAATAAGAATTTCAGTTCAATACAAATAATTTAAATTCAACAAAAATAATTTCAATTCAGTAAAAATAATTTCAGTTTAACAAAAATAAGGTAAAGTGAACAGCTAACTGTGCAAATTTGATTTTTGAGCTCATAACAATTTTTCCAATTTTTTGTAAGAAAAAATGTGTGCACATTGTATTTAAAATTTATGCAAATTAAACTTGTGTAAATTTTTTTTGCAAATTGGTTAAAAAAGATATGCACATTTAGTACAATAAATATGCACATAATATACACTTCCTCCATTTTTTAATATATGCAACACTTCCCTAAAGTGGAAATGTGACAATACTTCCAACACTATAATATGAAAAATATTTTGAGGAAAAGTTGTACTATTTCCCTTATTTAAAGTACATGACCCATTAAATTATACTTCTAACAACCTCTCACCCCATTTTAAAGTATATTAAACCATGTAAACCCCACTTTTCTTAAAATATCATGAAAAGTGTGTGTTGCAACTATTAAAAAACGGAGAAAGTATATATTAACTACTCCTCACAAACTCTATATACTATACACCAAAGGTAAATGTCCCACGTCCAAACAACAAAATAGATGTCAAGTGTAACTTGGTCCAAAATGTTCTGACTTATAGGATGAAAGTCATAAAAGGACTATAAGAACAAAATATAAAGCTAACACTTAAGGAGCAGCTCATTTTCTACCTTTGTCAAATTGGCTGAAGCCTTTTTAACCCGTGCTTGTGATTTAGCTTGTACGCGATGCTCCTGCTGCATTTTCTGAAACTGCTGCAGTCTTGAAGCAAAATTAATTCCATTGCTCATAGTCTCCACATCTTGTAAGATACCATCTTGGTTACAGTCTGGTCCACTATCCATGTGATTTGCAACCTTTGAGTGTGAGGCTTCTGGAAATGAATTCCGATGTTGCTCACTGCTGAAGGAGTATGGGGGAACAGTTTTCAATCGAGTACGCAATATTTTGAAGGCTGCACTTTGCTGCACAAAAAAGATTATTATATTTGAATTCAAGACATCAAGGAATCCCTGAAACAAAACTATAAGGCATTTAAGCCCCATTTTTGAAATTTCACATTAACGTAGTTTCTATATAAAGATATATATACCCAAAGGTCAACGAATTGGTCAAAGACAACATCAGTAATATGTCTTCTGTGATAAACAGGTTGGACTACACAGCACAGTATAAAGTAAAGTGTAGTTCATAATTTTCATCATGTAGAGGTCATAACAAGTCTATTTAACTTGTAATTCCAAAAAGCTGTTAAACAAAACAAGAGTTTCACACCACATCCATAATAAGTCATGAGCCAATATTTTACTTAGCACTGTTGCACATGTTATCACTATTGATATGTATTTAGAACCATCCTTGGAACTGTTGCACATATTTATACCAATGAAATTACAAGCAGCATTCAAAAACATTTCACCCATTGTAACATATTTAAATCTCACCACCAACTAATAAGATCCAGTGAAAAGATTCTAAATTGAGGAGAAGAATGCAAGTGCACCTTTTTTCTAATTTGATAAAATTGAACATACATATATTACTTTTTGAGGAATTTATATTTGATGACAAAAAAGAAAAAGAAAAAGAAACATGATCATTTTTTCAAAAAAATTATTCACATAAAATTAAGTTTTACAAAAGTTGATATCTTTTGAATACAAACCAACCCTCTTTTATAATAGGAAAATACATAGCTAGAATTCATGTTGTACACATATTGTAAGATCCTCATTATGATATACGAAGTAAAAAGTATTAGATAATACTATCTATAAACGATAAAGTATAAATATGCTGTTTTGTCTTTAACAATGAGAAATTACCTGGGGAAGTAGCATAAGCAGGCCATAAAGGGCTTTCAACAACCATGTATACCTTCCAGGCTCCAGAAGCTGCACCAAACAAAACACCAAAGCATTGTTATTCACCACAATTTTTTTAGATAATGACACAAGCATATAAACTTATTTTTTGGAGACTGGTTGATGACACATATGTTCATCTAAGGGCTACCACCAACCTCATTGTTGATGATGGTAAGCTCCTCTATTCTTGCATTTAATTCATGTTTACAATATAACTTTATCTTTTTTTATTTGAAAGTTTTTCTTCCAAATAATTGGATGAGTTCTACGCATAAATTGGGTTTTATCTCAACCCTTGTGAGTTTAGGGATATGTTGATGAAGAATGAGTGGTCACACAGAAGATGCCAGTTCTACATCTACACTCAATTGCATCAGATTTATTACAGATTTCAATAATTTCAAAACTACAACAAATTGGAAGACCCCCTCGTGAAAGGTTGTATCGAACAACGATATAAAAGAGGCTAGACACAAATTTCAGATATCATCCACAATGATGATTTTTTAAAATTAGAATTTTATTTGATCCAAATTGTTTTGTAATTTTTTTAGTTTCGAATATCAATATATATATTTCATATCACTTTATAAATTGTACACTACCTGCATTTCAAATTAATTGCAATGACTTAAACTTTTTTTACTCACACTTTATGTCAAATCATTGCAAATAATTTGAAACAAAGGTAGTATATATTATTAACATGTTTGTACTGAGGACACAATTCTTTTCTAGGAGGTTGGGGGCTAGGTCTGCATGTAAAGCAAAGTGACCATGAAGCAAATAACAACTAACACTCCAATATTTTATAAACCCCAACTACCTAGCTCATCAATGCAAGTTCAATTATAATGTGAATCTCAATTTGCAAAGGCAGACTGCATAAATATATATACCTGCAATCTTAGATAAGCAAATGTTGGAGTCTCAAGTAACCGAATCAATTTGTCAAGCTGGACCAAAAATTTAATGTTGATATCCTCTTCAACCAGAGACTGTATAACAGTGCTGGCATGCTGATATGTCTATTAAAAACAATAACATGAATTTTTAGCAAAAAGACAATGATTTCACAATCGTGGACAGTCATGACAAACAATTACCTGAGCTAATAAGCACAAACTAATGATTGCCATTGGAGAATGGCACCAAGAAGCATATAAAGCATGAAACAAGTCTTTCCCAGCACTGTTGACAAGAGAATGCTTCAGTAGCTCCCGCAGTTCCGATAACTCAGCGGATGTGAGTAAAATTAAGTTTAATGCCTGAAGGTGAGAAAATCTCAATTAAAACGTACATGTACGCTATAGCAAGCAAATATTAAATTAAGATCAAACAAGATTTAGGCCGTAGGACAATTTATACACATGATATAATCAGCTGATTCAGCTCTATCTTTTTCATTTGACTAGTGAACTTAGATACAAAGATTCTGAACTAAGTCAATAAAAATAACTCACAAATAGATATTTAATGAATTAAAATCACACAAAATTCTCCATCAGTCCCTAAATAAAAGATTCATTTCCTTTAGAGACATAATATTAAGGTAGGTAGCGATGGGTTATCGCCGAAGAAAGTTGAATAAAAAAAGGAAGTGAAAATAGTTTATTGTTCCTAGGAAAAGAGAGAGAGAGAGAGAGAACATAGGAGGGTTAGAGAGATTTTGTTGATCAACCGTGAAAAAAATGGAATGGGTGATGGAGCCCACCCAAATGGGAAATGAGGCTTTTGTTTAGGAACAAGAATTTTGGGATAAATGGGGCTTTAATTTTGGGGCAAATGGAGTATCAGGTATTATCTAGAACCTACTTTGCTTATAGCATTAGTCACTAGCCCTGAACCAGAACAGTCTTTCCCTTATAATTCTTCTCTCTGCCTTACTCAATAAATGGGCACATAACATGATTGTCATGAAATCATGCAAACCAGTTTTTGAAAGAATGTCAAGGTGGCATAGGGTGGCCAGTGGGCAAGGCCCATGTTGATTAGCTCTAAATGATTTCTACCAAATATTCTTCAAGCCAAATTGATATTAAGTGATGTTATGCTGATGAGAGAGTACACATAATAATGAAATTTAGTCCATGTGGATATACTTATGTTACTGATTTAATTCAGCATATTACTGAATATTAAAGTAAATAAATCCATAACTAGTATAAGATGAGAATAATAATTCATTTTCAATTTAGTCCATGTGGATATACTTATGTGACTGATTTAATTCAGCATTTGCCAAGGAAGGAAAATCAAAACAGTGATTGACAACTATTTACTTTTGTAATGAAAATTATATTTAACTACTACGGGAGCCTGGTCCATCACTACGGAAGCCTGGTCCATCGGTCCATCAAAGAAATTGATGAAACACAAGCTTTAATGATGTAAAATTAATCAGGATCAGTTTTAGTCTAAGAAGACAGTAGTATGGAAATTCCATGGCATGCAGCTAATGTTAAATGGCATAGTTGAATATCATGCATTTGTTATGCATATAAAGAACAGAATACCGTGTAGGTTAACAGTTTCGCAATCCAACTCATTGACATAAAGATACATATACAAGTAAAGCATGGAATATTCCAAATACAACAGGGGAAAAAAAAAAGGATTTTACAAAAATGAAGCAATGCAATACAGCTGGATGGTGACCAAAAAGACCAAAATAGATGCATTCCATTTATTACACACCTGAACCATGATAGAAGCAAAATCAAGATCAGGTTCCTTCTGAAGAATAATGGAAAGCTCGCGATATACTGTCTGAGCACCAAGGAGTACACAGAGCCGCCGAATTATCAATGCACCCCGTCTGAGTATAAAAGAAAATCATACAAGTCATTCGAAGTTAGACAGAAGGATGTAGCATAATTGGCAAATTTAATTTGGGCACAAAAAAATTAGCAAACACGGAGTAGAAAATTTACTTTTCTAATAGAGAATTGTCGTTCTGAAAGTTCTGAAGCAAATGAACCAGAAGATTGCGAAAGTGCTCTGTGTCTTTGGCTATGCATGCATGCACCTCAAGCACCAAGAGCACTACCTAAGAAACATGCAGATGCAAAGACTTCTGTCATCCAAAAAGATGTAAAAAAAAAAAAAAAAAACTTTAAAAACTCTCTAAATAAACCTATTAACAATATTGTTACTTCATTGTCTCTAATGTATGCAGCCTTACCCTATGAAGATATATTGTTTCATATCAACCATTAATAAAAAATAAATAAATAATAAAAAATAAAATAAAAAAATAAAAAAATAAAACTGTTTCACAATGAATTACGGGTACGAATAAACCTATGCATGCATGCACCTCAAGCACCAAGAGCACTACCTAAGAAACATGCAGATGCAAAGACTTCTGTCATCCAAAAAGATGTAAAAAAAAAAAAAAAACTTTAAAAACTCTCTAAATAAACCTATTAACAATATTGTTACTTCATTGTCTCTAATGTATGCAGCCTTACCCTATGAAGATATATTGTTTCATATCAACCATTAATAAAAAATAAATAAATAATAAAAAATAAAATAAAAAAATAAAAAAATAAAACTGTTTCACAATGAATTACGGGTACGAATAAACCTATGCATGCATGCACCTCAAGCACCAAGAGCACTACCTAAGAAACATGCAGATGCAAAGACTTCTGTCATCCAAAAAGATGTAAAAAAAAAAAAAAACTTAAAAAACTCTCTAAATAAACCTATTAACAATATTGTTACTTCATTGTCTCTAATGTATGCAGCCTTACCCTATGAAGATATACTGTTTCATATCAACCATTAATAAAAAATAAATAAATAATAAAAAATAAAATAAAAAAATAAAACTGTTTCACAATGAATTACGGGTACGAATAAGTGAATAACTTAATACAAGTACCATAACTCTGAATATTAAACATCAAGCATAATACAAAAAATTGCAAATGGCAATTGGTAGATAAATACTAGTAAAGCATCATTGCATTGGTCTACTCAGCCAAACTTTATAACTTGCTGCGGAAAGTGCAAAATTAAATTAGTTCAAAGACATATTAAGCGCACCGATGAAGTAGAAACAAGTTATTCAGCTCTAAGACACGTGTTAAAGAGCACTAACTGAATCTAGGTCAACTTATATCAATAAATCATAATGCGTCATCGTAACTGCCCAAGTCACAATGAGCTTAGGTCTATACACATTTCAATCACCTACTAAGCTCACAAATCACAAACCAGAGTGTCATCATGCATATTTTCCCACCAACAATAATTCTTTTTATTATACAGCCAAGCAAATGCAAATTATAAACATCTAAGAAAATCCATCTACATCCAACCAAAGGACCATGTTAGATTTGAAAACTTCTATCTACACATATAGTCTCTTCATCAGTACAAGCAAAACATATTTGCACACGTGTATTCACTTCTGCATTACATGTGCACTTGTTACCGACAAACAACTAAGCCTCATCAAAACTCCATAGGAATCAATCACCTTTCAGCCTTTCCATACCATATTACATAATTTCCTAATACACCTCCTTTCACCACCGCCCACCCCGCCCCTCCCAAAAAAAAAAAAAAAACGCACACACACACACACACGAAATTCTTAAAGTTAGTTACTTTCTGATTTTGTAGGTGTCATTGGAGCACATTACCCTCATATATTCACCTGTTTCTGTCTTATCATACCTACAGAGACAAACTTTATGAATAGAGAAAGGGTCCAACTGAGATTAAACCTTAACTCCTAAAAAAATAGGAACACGTCAGTAATTTGATGTCTTCAGATTACTTGTACAATTTAGCTGCCGTCTTCACCCCTTCCTTTCACACTCTTTATCCCTGTGCGAGCCTAAATGCCCAAGGATTCTCAAAATCACCCACCCAATCCCTGCCTGACATGGATTAGAAGCCACAAGAGAATCAAACCCATGGTATTAAATCTCTGCCACATTACCACATTGCAACCACTGTAAAGGATTTAAACCATGAATTCACCCCCTAATTATCCCAACCCCATACGTCAGCTAAAAATATATAATATGGTTTGTGATGTAAGAATCAGGAAGCCTGAATGAAAAATGACAGAAATTTTGATGGAAACTAAAGAAACATAAAACATGGTAAATGAATAGAGATGTGTGTCTTCAGTTGGAGTAATCAGCTTTTAAGAGAAAAGCTTCAGTTTAGAATTTTTTACGAGGTTTGTGTGAAATTGATATGTTGACACTCGAGTTGTGAATAGTTAAGTTTAGGCAGAAATGAATACTTAGTACTCATCCATCCCCAAATAAAATTCAAATTTCTCACAGATATGTCCCTGAATAAAGTTCCCAATTGTCATTCTACAGTAAGTGAGAAATAATCAAATAATAAAGAGATATAAGGTCATTTCCTTTCATAGATGTGTTGCAAGTATTCTAGGACGACTTCACAAGCAAGGTGGTACAACTATCCGGATGGAAGGAGTATTGGCTATTGGCTAAAACAGGGACATCAACTAAATATGAACAAAGGAGTCAGTTGAACCAAGCTTCAATTTTAAAGTTCATGCGTCTCAAGCCAAACTGAGCTTTGGGCCTTAAGCTGCTTATGTAAACTTGCGCTTCAGTTGTTTAATTAATATTGCCATGTAGAACTATTAGATGAAAAAACTTTCCACATCCAAGAAATATGTCAAATAAGTCATCATATTTGTTCCAAAAAGCTTTCTAAGTGTACCACAAATAAGATAATTAACTTACCAAAACAACCCACTCCCCTCCCCCCCCCCCCCCAACACACACACACACACACACAAAAATAATAATAAAATAAAATCTGCATTTAAGCTTGGAAGCTAGAAAATTGTCACATAAATATTAAACCTTCTATACAATGTGGGCAAAGATAGAATTAAAAATTACTTCCACCGTTTCTTTTTAGATAACACGTTCAATTTAGGCACACACTTTAAGGACAAGAGAGAGAATGTTAAAGCAAGTGGGTAGACCATGTGCTTAGCTTATTTAATCAAGTTTGTAGTGGGGACTTCCCAAAAAGGAATACATGTCAATTAAAAAAAAAATGTGTCAACTAAAAAAAACGGAGGTAGTATGAGATTTGGAGAAATAAATCAACAAAAGTCCAAGTAGAACAGAAAGTTACCTCGTCCGAAGAATCAGAGAGTGCTTTGAGAAGTGTATCAACTATATCGCTTAAAAAAGATAAAACCTGTCCAGAGTTTAAATTAATAATAGGTCAACAAGAAAGGAATTCTTCAATATAGTGAAAAAAAGAATTGACAAGCAGAGAGACAACTATCAGATCACTTTGCAAATATCGTGATAGAATTTTGTTCTTCACACCATATGGAAAATTATATAGAAGTAACCGTTAATATAAGTTCAAGACCACTAAATTTAGATAAGGGCACCCAACTGCATCTTACAATTAGGAGCAACTTCAGATAAGAACCACTAACTTTAGATAAGTTCAAAATAAGGACACAAGGAGAAAAGAGCAAAGCCTAAGTGAGCAGCCATGATATCAGATATGGGCAAGAGCATATCTAAATGATATATCTAGAGAGAGAGAGAGAGAGAGAGAGAGAGGGAGAGAGAGCTAGGCAGGTAAATCAAAAGTAAAGAGTTATTTTATCATACATTACAAACAGCTGAGAACAAAGAGCAATTCTTGTGTACTTAATTCATCATAAGTTCCCATTATCAAAAATTGCAATAGACATTTTCTCAAACTATCAGTGCAATCCAATACACAAAAATAAGAGAGAATAGCAGGACACAAATAAGAGAGAATAGCTGGACAAGCTTGAAGCTTCAGGAATGTTGTAGAAAGGCATTTAAAGCCAACGGTGGGCATAAAGAGGTGCAAAAGGCTTTACTGTTAAAAAAAAAAAAAAAAAAAAAAAAAAAAAAAAAAAAAAAAAAAAAAAAATTCCCAATTATATTCAAAATAAAAGCACAGGTCCATTTCCTGAATGGAGGTACATCTGTGAAAGCACAATGTGATCAGTCAAACAGAATTACAGAAGAGCTAATAAATCCAAACGAAGTATCATTAAATACCAAGTTTTACTTAATAAAAGGCCATACAAAGAGTATAACTCAACAGACGATTGCAATTAAGATAAATACTCTCTCATTCTATATCAGGTAATTAAAAACAGTTTTTAAAACTTCAATTGGACAATTTTTTCAGTAAATAGTTTCAGATAGAGAAATTCTGGAGGTACCTCACCACGATGCTTATCCAAAAGGGCTGAAATCCAATGCAGTGCTTCAATACGAGTAGCTTCCCATTCACTGGATAAATGTCTGCAAAAGAAGGGGCACATTATACCTGACCTCTTAGAAATGATTAACATGAAAAACTCAGTGCTTCTTGGTTGACATGGGGAGGTTATATCCCATAAGAATATTTCATAGAAAAATTTCGCTTACTAATGATGGAATCTCTTCATCTGATTGGACCTAATCAACTCATATTTCATTTTATGTTTACCATTGATTGTACTTCCAACTTATTATTTTTTTTAGGTGAATATAACACACCCTGAATATTAGGAAATTCCTTAAGTTGTTTAATTGACAACCTAGAAAGTTGACATTTCCATCCTTCAAAAAAAAAAAAGTTGACATTTCCATGTTAATAACCAAGGGACGACTAGGTAATTTATTTCCCCCTTCCCAAGAATTCCCAATTCCTTCCATGTTAACTTTAAGTGTCAACCAAACAGATAATCTACCAAATTTTCATGAATTTGCACTTTCCCCAATTTTTGTTGACACCAAACAAGCATTAACACTTCTGTAAAAACATATGCAATAAGCATTTCATGTCTACAAAGCAAAAGCAGTTGCAAATACTCAAATTCTTCTTATAAGCTGTAGAATTCTCATCACCAAAATTAAAAATAAAAAAAATTAAATAAAAATTAAATAAAATAAAAAATAAAAAAATAAAAAAGAGATTTTGTCAACAACTAGCATTTAAATGACCACTTTTGAAAACAACTACCTTTATTTATTTATTTTTTTCAAAAAAAAAAAACTACCACAAAAACAAAAAAAACTTTGAGTAGCACTATTACATTACATTTTCCGGCAAGAATCTCCAGTCGAAGGACCCTACTTTATAAAATTCCAATTAATTGCAATAGAGAAAATAAGGGAATTCGGTAGTCGAACACAATTACAGATAAATTGTCTTTAATTTCGTATTGTAGTTGATTTAATTTATCAATTAAATTTCAAAATTAGGGTTCTTGGTAAAAAAAATGAATTTAGGGTCTTACGAAATTGGAGGATTTGGGGCAATTAAAGTGTATTACCTAATATAGGGTTAATGTAGAGCAATGTTGTCATTTAATATGGGTTTTTTTGGATGAAAATTTTACACAATAGTCCCCAAAAACGGAAATTCTTGCCAATGCTACACAATGTTTTTGTAGTAGTTTTTTCAAAAAAAATATATTAAAAGGTAGTTGTTTTCAAAAATGGTCATTTAAATGGTAATTGTTGACAAAAAAATAAGAAAGAGTACCTTTTTGCAACAGCAAGGATTGCTCCTACATTAAATCCTTCACCTGGAGCCACCTTGAATGAGCGAAGTTCTTCATTTGTTTCTCGAGCAACCTGATTAGACATTTAGTTAAGAAACAATATAATGACATTAGTCTCAGTAGAATAAAAAAAGTTACACGGCATCTATTTCAAAATAATGCAGAATAATTGTTTTAAACTATTCACATACTAAACTTATTGAAAGCAAATGTTCAAGTAACATGTTGTTACTTGTTAAATTAATTTTACTAAATTAATCATCACACTTTTCATTTTCACGAATTCCAATTTTTTTGTTATACTTCTTGTTATAGGATAGATGCAACATTATTTTATTACCTCCCCACACTACCATAAGTAAGGGTCTAGGACTCCCTCTTGTTCAATTAAAATAATCTTCCACTATCTTTAACTAACGACAACAATCTTCCATTATCTTTCACAAAACCTTCATAATACAATTAAATTAGGATGGAAAGAGTACCAAGTTTTTATATATTTTAAACTAACTTTGACTTTAATATCTATAATCATATATTTAGTAATAAATATAAAAAACTAATATATTGATAACATACTTTAAGATAATCCAACATCTTACTAAGGCCTTGTTTTCTTCACCTTAAAATAATACTTTCTCCGTTACCCTAATATTGCAATAATTACCATTTTAAGAAACTTCACAAATTGCAACATTACTATATATGCTCATGCTCTCTCTCTATCTCTTTTCTCATCACATGGGTCCTTATCCTTATTTCTCTCTCTCATCTTAAATTTCGTGCCTTCCCCCTTGTTGCAATATTAGGGGAATGGAGGAAGTAGTATTCAGTAAAAATAATTTCAACTCAGTAAGAATAAATTTTAATTAGAAACTTTAAAAAACAAATATAATAGAAAATCAATAAAAATAAGTTTTAATCGGGAAAAAATAAATAAATAAATTCAATAAAAAAAAAATTGAAATTCGTAAAGATAATTCAAAAGGCCGAACTAACATTTATTTTTGAAAATTAGCAAAAAATAATAGTCAAAATTATGTAAAAGTTAAAGCACATCAAATTGTAAACTAAACTAAATAGGGATAAAAGGAAATATATAATTTTAATAACGGAGACTTTTTTCGAGAGCATATAGAACGCCACAATAGGTACTATAAAAATTAAACTAATGATAAAAAAAAAAAAAAAAAAAAAAAAAAAAAAAAAAAAGAATTACAATTTAAATCTAGAACTAAAAAATTCAATAAACATATAAGCAAAACTAACAAATGAGTTCAAATTAATAAAAATAATAATTTTTTTACTAGGATTTTACATAAATATGTGATAATGAGAACAGATTTACAATTTATTTTATGATAAATGAAAATAAAAAATTCAACAGCTACATATGTAGTATTAGTTAATGAATAACGAATAAGATCACAAGCTTTAAATCACTTTAAAAAAAATAAAAAAAAAAAATTTACCCATTGTTATAGGAAGTTAATCAATATTTTTTAGGGCATACAATTTTTTTAAGAAGTATCACATTCAAGAGTCTCAATGTTCAAGCAACCCATTAGTAGAGGAATGGGACAATATGCAAGCAATTATCCATCACTAACGGAGATTTATATTTAAAAAAAATAAATAAAAGGTGTTAGAGATTAAGAGATCGTATATAAAGATAGATATGGTAATAGTTGTACAATGGTAAGCATGTTAGTCAAGGTGTTGCAATTTTTTGGAAACATAGGATGAAGATATTAAGAACAAAAAGCAACTTACAACTCTAATCTTCTCCTCTTTGTCTGAAATACAAGGCAATATGGCCTCCAAAATAGCAGCATAATATGGTAAAAGCTGATCCCCCCCTAATTTTACAAATTCATTCATCTGCAAAGTTAAATTCCACATTGGATTGGTTAAGTAATAAATAAACACGAAAATGAAATAATGGTAAATGCAGAATTACATATTAAAATTGAAATTATATACAAAATAAGGTAAGGAACATTAGTTTAACTCTTTAAAAAGCATACCCAAGTAATAGAAGTCTGACGAGTAAATGCATCACCAGACTTCGCCCTTTCCACCAAAATTTGAGCCATGCGACCATAGTCTACAGACTTTAAAACAGTAACACCATAATCAGAGATATAAAAAGCTGAAAGGGAGTCACCAAAAAAAACAAAAAAAAAAAAAAAAAAGATGCCATTTCTTGCTACAGTAGTTTAATATAGTTCCGGAAATAAAAGAGCAAATCAAAAAAAAATTTACTGGAGAGTTTTTGATCTCTTGGAGAAATTCTGATAGTGCTGAGTCAGCCTGTTGTCGTATTTCATGGCTAGAATCACTTAGCATATTAAATAAACCTGAAACCAAGAACAAAAGGCACAAGCTATATGATTGAGAAGGCCTAATGAGGAAATCAAAATACAAAAAGTTAAAAAACAACTGTATATTTGGCAGTTTCTCCATACAAATTTCTCCTAAGGGCATGCTTGTATTGAGGCAAATGCAGTAAAGATAGTAAAAGTAAAACTATCGAAAAATGAAAATGTACACGGTAATTAATGGGATGAGGTTGCGGTGAAGGGAATAAGGTAGTATTAGTATGAAGAAGAAGCAAGAGCGAAAAATGACAGGAAATATTACTCTCGTAGTGGGATTGATAGTTACCTAACACCACCCCGAAGATAACTATTACCCTCTATATGATCCCACCCTCATTTCTCATCACCTATCCATTACATCATCTCCTTCAAAACAACCTAACTTACATTTTCTTTTGTTCAACTTTTATTACCCCTTAATGCATTATGTTCAATCTTAGCATGCCCTAAATCTGTAAAAATTACATATAACTAGAGCGTACATAAGCTAATGCACGGGATATGTTATTTGCAAAAGAAAACAACACAAAGTAAAACGTTGGTAGTTATTAGAGTCCCTTGAAAAAAAAATAGGAATATTAGTGGATAGGTAATTATTGGTAGTTTTATTTTATTTTATTTTTTTTAAAAAAAATAAAAAAGAAAGAAAAGAAAGTGAAGTGCATAGGATTGAGTATATTGGGGTTTTGGAGGATTTTGGTGAAATGTTATAAAAATGACTCTGCAATCATAATATAGATACACATCTAATAACATCTTGGAAAGTAGTTTCCAACTACTCCAGTTGATCTACATTTTGGAATATTGTTTTAAATTCTGTCACACTAAACAAATAAACTACTACTCCCACTAGTTCATATTGGAGTTCCTGGTTTCCTTAGTGTTTCAAAAAGATGATACTATTGTGAATCTTTGCTTCTTTTGGCAAATTAATTTTCAAAACTTACCACACAAAATAATTTTGTTGTCAAGTCTATCCCCCATAAGTCCCATTCAAAGGACCACTACCATTCTTTATTAGAAGAGATTATAGCAGGTACAGTTACTTTTTCAAAATAATTAAAAATAAATAGAGTTTCTATGGGGGAAAAAAAAGTAGCACATGATGACTGTATTGGTTTCTCACTGGCTTGGCTTCCAACTACAAACATCAATATGAAAATGAGGGGGTATATGACATGTTAAGAAATTACTAATAGTTATTATATTTATTGTTTTAAGTACATGTCATGCATCATACACTTCTGAACTAGTCAAAATACTAGAATCATATATGAACAATTACCGTCAAGGAAATCAGGAAGAAAACCCAGCATATCAATATCAGGAACACTGTCCAAGACAGTGATCCATCCAACCAGAAATTGACGAACATAGGGATTTAATACATTCATGCGCTCCCTCAGCAACGGTATGAATTCTTCAATGCTTTGTAAAACACAAGAAAACCAATTAAAATATACTCCATGAAATAAATAGATATAAATAGAACTACTTCAAGAACATCCTATCCCAAATAGAGAAAGAATCAAATGGATTACCTGAATTGATCACTTTCTGTCACAATATCCTATCCCAAATAGTAGCTTAAGGTTAATTATGATATAAAACTTCTAGAGACTGTATTAAAATTAAACAACAGAATGAGGTCACCTTTACAAGCCTATCTAAAAGATGAGCAGCACTCTGCACATTAGCATCGGAATCTGCAGATAGCTTGCACAAAGCATCAAATATCTGATTAAAAAACACAATGAAATCCCCTCTTACAACCTGCAAAAAGAGCAAAAACTGCATGAGATCTAAATCCTGTAAAATTATAGAATACAAATAAGTATTACACTCTCACCTTTGCAATGTTGTACAAAGCTTCACATGCATAATATCGAACTCTGCTATCTTGATCAGAAAAGGATTTGAGCACAGGCGGAACAATTTGCTGATAGTTCGGAGGACAAGTAATTAAAAAACAGATCAAGGAAATAAATGTTATAAAATTGCAACGTAAATCAGTCACAATGTACAGTAGACAATAAAAGATCATCTCACCATCAAGCTAAATCAGTTTGCTAATAAAATGTCAACATTATTGTATGATAAACTACTCTAAAAGTAATTCATGTAATAAACAAAAATACTAAATATGTTTTACAGTCACAAAGATTGCAAATATGACTCATATGAGTATAGCTTCATCACAACCACAGCACCACTACTGACCAATCTCTCATCTACTTGCCTATCCTAGGTCCCATCCCACAATCCATTTCCTGCCTTATCCCAACACATTAGCACCTTAAACTCCTTTCATTCAATTAATATACTGGGCAAAAGCAATCAAGAAGTGCTGAAGGAAAATCAATGTGAGTGCCATCAAAGGTCTCCATGCTCATTCACATCTTTAAATTAAAACATACAACTATTGCCTTTGAGTCCGTAACGCATAATTGATGGTTATCATCGTTATCTTCACCATTATCAGCATCATCCCACAAAAGCATCACATAAAAATTAAATGCCTTGAAACAAGTCATTTCAGATCTTCAAGAAACTAAACTACTAAAGGGTAACTCTTCCATAGATATCAAACCTCTATATAGGTTCTCTCTCTAATCTTTAGACACCCACAACTGGATCCAATTTCTACCAATCTCTTAGCCCAGCAAAAATGACACTAATCATCAATTTCTGCAACTAATTATCTAGATTTCTGACCAAATTACCAGACAATAATTTGTATTTTTGAAGCCATTTCTTTACCAGACAACTGGACCACATGAACACTCAACAGAAGACAAAATGTTGTCAAAACGATGCCCCGTCCCCATTAGATAAGTCAGCAATAAGGATAGCAATCATCCAATTGATAACTTTTCTCAAAAGTTATCCTAAAAAAAAATTGGAAATTTTATTTTGTATACAAAAAACAATGAGAATGGGTATTATAGGCCATTCTTTGATAAATGTGGAAATGTCTATTTGAGATTCATGATAATTTAACTTAAAATAATTTTTTTAAAAACAATTCTCATAATTATCGTAGACAAAATTCCAAAACTAAATTGTTTTGTTATGGGTAAAAAATGAGCCTAGTGATAAGAACTTTGACCCCGAAATTATTGATGAGTTGTAAATTAACAATTATCTTAGAACTTTGTTACTTTCTACACTTTTATACCAAGAATATGACAGATAATATTAGCCTAAAAGCTATGTTAGCTACACATGTTAGCGTGAAGGCACATATGAGATACAAGAAAAAAAAGAGAAATGAGGAAAGAACTAGTACATTTCTAAAGACTAATAAACCATTAGGACCCTATACATGCCCCATACTAAGCTTAATTCAATAATTCAAATTTCTAAGACTATTAGTACCCTATACATCTCACTCAATCATACGAAGGACATGTTGAATTGGAAAAATAATACAAGAAAACTTAATCAAACAGCTTATTATGAACTGAAAAGGTGGCTTGTCAAATATAGTAAAAATGATTGGAAAAGAGGACTTCTAACACATATGTACTAAATAGTAAATTGCTTTTACAAACACCGTCTTACTTAATTTTTCACAAACATTGAATAACATGACTAATAAGATATATGCAACCAACAACTAAAAGAGATTGAATGAAATTGCATTCATTGACTAAACAAAACAAAACAATAAGATGGGATTGATTAGTAAAACCAGGGTTAGCTAATACTCCCCCACCCCTCCTCACCCAATTTTGTATTATATAATACTTTCATTCCAATACTCAATAATTTGCGCATAAATACTCCCAAAATAGTGTATTTTGCATATTATGATATGAGAGAGAAAATTTAACAAGGGGAATGGATAGTAAGAATTGATCAACAAGGGTAGGGCTTGTTTATTTGTCTCCATTACTTCACCCAAACACCATAGAGGCTTTCCTTTTCTTGGGGGTGTTTCAATTTGATTATTTTAAAAACTTACCTAATACTCACCTTCCCTGCATGATTTCTACCAAATTTTTTTTTAAAAAAAATATCTTTAAATTTATTAGGGTGTATTATTCATATTGATTTATGAGTTTATGACCACAAAAAATCGTATTACAAAAAAAACTTAGATGAATTAAAAATATTCCTACATAGAGCATTGTGAATTCATACTCGTTTCGCGCATTAAACGAGTGTTATATCATGTTTAAAAGCAATCACAACATAAACTCACATTTAAAAAGTACACTACATCATTGATCAACGTCCATGACCTTGAGATGATTCTATCAATTATACCATACTTACTATTGTGTTTCTTAATGTTCTCCTCTTCCATCTTTTTTACCATTGATAATAAAACTTCTCTCACATTCTTTTCTTTATACTACATTAAATTATAGTCAAGCTCTTTATACAATCAATATGAGGCTAGAGTGGTGAAAAAATGAGGTAAAAGCAAGATGAAGTAGTTTATTTTGTATCAAGGAAGACAAAGATGGGAGCAACCAATTAAACTAAAAGAAGGGGTAAGGGAACAACCTTCACCAAAACTTGACCACATTTTTGTTTGAATAGAGGTTTTTCTATAAAAAAATAATGGGATAGATGGGTATGACTTTATGACAGGTGGAAGTTACCACTTTAATTTTTACTTTGAAATTTCAACCCGACTAGCTAACCCACAACCTTTTCTATTCCCTCTTCTTTTTTTTTTTTCATTTCCTACGTGACCAATAGTCCCCGCCCCTTATTTCCACCTTTTCAATTAACTTTTATTAACCCCCCTTTTCAATTACTTGATCCAAGATGATATACCATGGTGCATGATGTTTGCTAACGATTTTGTGTTGATTGATGAGACGAAAGGTGTGAAAAGTAAGTTGGAATTGTGGAGACGGACTATGGAGCCTCGTGTCTTGAAAGTGAGCAAAAGTAAGACGGAGTATTTGGAATGTAAGTTTAGCGATGTGAGAAATAGTGAGGTAGGGCATTCAAGGTTTTGAGGTCTTTCTATATCAAGGATCTATTATTCCAAAGAATGGAGAATTAGATGGAGATGTAGCTCATAGAGAATTAGTTGGTTGAAGTGGAGGGTCCAACGGATTTTTAATGTAATCCCGACATACCCCATAAATTAAAGGGAAAATTCAACCGAATGGCAATAAGTTAAGGCCTACTTTGTTATATGGTACATAATGTTGGGTCGTAAAGCATTGCCACGTGCATAAGATGAATTTGGCAGAGATACATATGTTGCGGTGGATGTGTGGCCATAAGAGAAAGGATCGGTTGAAAAATGAGATAATAATGAAGAAAGTAGGGTTTACATCGATTAAGTCCAAGATGAGGGAAAATCATTTAACATGGTTTGTCCATGTAAGAAGGAGATCAAGTGACGGTCCGAAGAGTAGGCTTGAAGAATTGCGAAGTATTGGGGTCGTGAGAGATAGGGGAAGACCTAAGAAAACTTTGAAGAGGGTGATTGAGAATGACATGAGTGCTTTGAGGATCGAGGAAAGTATGATGTTGGATAGGTTTGTGTGGAGGGAGAAAATTCACGTCAACGACGAGCCCTAATTATATATATACTTTCTTAACTTATTTTCGTATTTAATTTTATTATTTAATCTCACTAATGTTTTATGGACTGCATTGTTTTCCTTTGCTAATGTTTTCTGAAACCTTTATGTTTTTTTCACTTTAACATTTAAATCACTCCTTTAAAACATTCTTGATATTTATTCTTGGTTCTCTTTTAAACTCCCTTAATTTTTCTTGGATGCTCTTTTGTTTGCTTACTTTGCTCACCTTAAGTGATTATCTTGTTATCTCTCTTTTTTAATATCATACGATTCTTTATGACGATTCATTTTAGCCAACCCCAAATCATTTTGGGACTAAGGCTTTATTAGTTAGTCCATTAGTAATAATAATAAATAAAAAAAATAAAAATAAAAAAAGGTTGTAGTACTTACCATTACGAAGAAAAAAAGATTTTTAAAAATTATGATAAAATAAAATTAAATTAACAAGAATAATCCAAACTATTGACTCCCTCCTCATTTTAATCCAAACTATTGTTTAAATCAAATAATCCAAACTATAGGTGATCCCTTCTCAAATTAGTCTCTCTTACCTACAACTTGTAATACCGGTTAAATTTTTTTTTTTTTATTAATTTGATTTATATATTATCATCCACCGTTCACCTACAACCACAGCCACTTCCATAACCACAACCACCACCCCAAAACTCGCGACCACTAACAACAACCCCATCCACCACTCATCTCCCTCCCCCATGTGCTGCAACTCCAGTGCCCCACCACTCCCCCACCTCCACCCCGTGACCCCACCTACATCCCATACCCATTTATTTAGTTTAATCTGTCTGCCATTAAATTGCACGTCGATTACCCAATTGAAGTATTTTTTTTTTGTACCATTAATAATGTGTATGAGAGCACATGCTCATTTGTGCGCTTGTTTGAGAGATTATACAGCTGAAGTGGCAGCCATGGTTTGAGCTTGTCCTGCTGCTGCAAAATTTGCAATGCCGATTTAAGGCTAGGGTGGTTTCGAGAGATGGGTTTGGCTGGAAAGATACTTTTGGTGGCTAGGAGTGGATGTAAAGGTGGTTTTAGTGGGTGAACTTGGTTGGGTAGGTGGTGAGAGTGTGGTGCCGTGGTGGTTGGAGTGTGGGTTTAAGAGCAGGTGGTGTTTTTTTTTTTTTTAATAATGTTAAATAATCAAACCAATAATATGTTGACACTTTGCTCATTTAACCTGATTAAGAGGTTAAAAAAAGTCTAAAACTAATTTGAGAAGGAACCCTTATAGTTGGGATTATTCTGATATAAACCATAGTTGGGATTAAATTAAGAAGGGAGACAATATTTGGATTATTCTTATTAATTTTTCCCCCAAAAAAAAAAAAAAAAAAAAAAAAAAAAAAAAAAAAAAAACATTGAAAAAATTGTGCGCAACAACCGTGATGTGGTCCGCAATCCATGGTTCGAAAATGCGTCCGAAACGTCACGTATTGCCCGTTTTGTAGCGGATTTGAAGATTACCGAACCAAGATTTGCCGGTACGACACGCTGTTATTTGACAACCCGCAATTTCGGCCGCATCGACCGTTTTGAATAGAATTTCGGCCGCATCGGCCGTTTTAAGCAGAAATTCGGCTGGTTTGAACGATTTTAGCCAAGATCTGAACAAAACACACTCAAAATTTAAGCCCTTACCTCTTTTCCGGCGAAGGCTATCGACTACTGCATTAAAGTCTACCCTTTTCAATTCAAAAGTGAGTCTTTTTCTTTTTGTTTTTGTAAAATAATGAGTCAGAGTGTGTGACAGCTGGAAGGGTCTTATCTTTTGTTTTTCTTTAGAAGGTAAACCTGACCCCACCAACACATGAGCACACTCTTCCCTTTTGACCCTTCCCACTTATAATTTCTAGCACATAGAAATATAGAATAGGAATTTAATCTAAAAGAGTTACAGTACTCGTATTAAATTAGTGTAGTTACTGAAAGTACTCCATAGTAATAAAACTATGGAGAAATAAGAAATTAAGCATATAAAATTTTCGAAAAATATGAGAAAAATCATTATAAAACACATAAAACTAAAATATAAAATTCATGCGTGACAACCGCGATCAACGCATCAGTTCCGTTACTGAAATACCGCGATCGTTTCCGCGATCGTTTCCGCGATCGCGACCGAAACCGCATTTTCGAACCATGCCGCAATCAACGTATCAATTCCGTTATTGAAACATCATGATCGTGATCGCGACCGAAACCGCATTTTTGAACCATGGTTGTGGAAGGGGGGGGGGAGGGAGGTGAAAAAAAGTATCTACAAGTTAGCATGGATCCCTTGTACATTATCAATTAGATATAGTCGAAAGCCGCAATTGCCTCATCCCATAATCACTTATGTTAAACTTTCCAAAAATATCATCCAAACTATACCTCTCACATCAAAAGGAAAATCTTGGCCTTTGAACTCAAAACCATAATTACTCATACTAATATACACATAGAAAACCAATATTCCAAAATTAAAGAGCCGCACAACTTCCCTAAAGTTCACGAGAAGTTATCAAGTAGAAGCATAAATCTTGATATACACTTTTAGGTATTGCAAAAAGATTTCCTAAACTAAGACCAACATATTTTGTAAGAGTGTCCATATAGCCTCTTAAGCCAACTCCAAACAAAGGTTAACACCTAAACATGCTAGTTTCAAAAGCACAAGACTTCAAATCAATGGCCAAGGGGTCCATTAATGACATTTAATCCTTCCATGCATCCTTATGTGTGTAAAAAAAAGCACAAGGGCGTGCCTAAGAACTTTCCTCCCAAAACATGATACTAAAATTCCTCCCTTCTGCAATAAAATAAAAAGAAAACTACATCTTTTTTTCCACCAAAAGATGCATGTCAATAGGGGAAGAAATGCAATGCCAAAATCTCTTTAAAGAACTATAATTTTCTATAATGAACTATAAGAGATCACCAATACATATAGATGATTAACTTTATATTCACTAAATTACCATATAACTACAACCAAGAACAAAACGAAGATGAAAGTAGAATAGGAACAATTCTTTAGTAAAAAGTTTAAGAAAATTCCAATGGATCAAAAACTATTGATCCTTGCGAAGGCCTCTAAAATGATTACTTGCATTAAAAAATCTTTGTCATAAAGATGAATAATTTAAGATTTCTTACATTAGATTTTCACCATGACAAAGTAGCTATAATTCAATCCAAATTATGCTTCAATAATAAGACAAAGAATCAACAAAAAACATGGACTATAATAATATTTAAACAAAAAAAAAAGATTTGATAAGGAAATATTAGCCGAAGTGTCAAAGAAGAAGTTTGCACTCAACATCAAAAATTAACATAGCTTCTAAGGGTTTCCCCTTACTTGCATAAAGACAAAGGCTATGCATAAGATGAATAACTACAAATTGTTGCTAATTAGAAAGAGATATAAGATAGAATGAGAGATAGCCACAAACCCTCATAGTTATGGAAGCAAGATTATCTTGGCCGTCGTACAAGTAACTCCCATATGAACCCTAGTTGTACCAATGAGCATAGCAATAGAATTATACAGATTATCCTGGAATATGCTCTATCTGACAATTTTTCAAGAAATAATAACATCAAAGCTTATCACTTGTATCTGTCAATAAAACCATAGAGGCGAGATTGTCCACTGGTATTCTTAGTTATAACGAGATTATATGCTAATTTTCAAGAGAAGTAATAGTGCAATCTTCAAGGCCTAAGTAGGACAGCATGCCACTAAAAAACTATTCTAAAAAACCACCACAAATTGCTTTTTTACTACAGCCCGATACATATGAATCCCTAATCACAGAAAATAATCATTAATGTGTAACGGAAGCAAAAATTAATTCTAACCTCGAGATGCTGAGCGGCCTCGGAGGTCAAACCAACAGTTGCCGCAGCTAATCCAATTAATCCACCCTGCCAAAATGAACAAGCAACCAAAATTCAATTCAATTCAACTCAACTCAACTCATGCTACAATTTCACAAACTGTTCACAATACCCAGCACATTGTAATCAATTATCGAAACAAAGAGCTCGTACCTTTCGATGATTAGCCTGCGGCGAAAATGTGAATTCATCAGTCAACAAATTGATCACAGCAGTTATTTTCTCATGATCTCCAGCCGCAGCCAATTGCTTCACAATCCCTTCAACCTTAACAAAACCAATCAAAAACCAAAATTACTCCCCAGCAAAAACCAATTTACAAAAATCAATTGAAATTCACCAAAAATTAACAAATTCAAATTCAAACAACCTCAAGAGCAGCATTCTTCCGCTTTTCATACAACTTATCGGCAAGATTACGAAGCACAGCAGCCGGAATTATGGACAATGCATCCGCCATTACAGGATCCTATCTCACAGAGCAATCAAACAATGAAACCAAAATAATGACAATCGATTGTTCTCTTGTCAATGGATGATACTCTGAAGTTCAAGCAACAGCATGATTGTTGTTAATGAGTTGAGAATTTAGGGTTTTTGTCGTTGAGATCGAAGAATTCATTTTTGGTAAATAATTTTGAAAATGAAAAAAAGAAGAAAAAAAAAACTGACTAATCGTATTTTTCTGGGTTTACCAAATATTCAACCACAGATCTAGGGAAATTTGAACGGCCTTATATTTTTAATTTTTATTTAGGCAGTTTCTTCGCACTACGATCTTTGAACACAAAGGATGTTTTGGTTTGGATATTAATGACACCCATGTGTATCCTTATTTTCTTTTCTTTTTAGCTTTTGTATGTTTTTTTTTTTTTTGGTAGGTGCTAGTAAAAATTAACTAAAATGAAAAGATTTTTCGGGCTGAAACTCCTTAAAGGTCAATCCGGCTTAGGTTAGGCCCTATTTGGAAAAACTAGTGGTAGCGGGTAGCTTTTAGCGGTCGAGTAGCTGTCAACTAGTAACGGTTGATAGTCTGAGTGTTTGGCAAAAGTAACGGTTGTAATACTAAAATATATATTTTTTTAAAATAAGCAAAAATTAACAAGCACTACCCTTAAACGCTACTATTTTTAACGTTTGAGAAAAGCTACTTAAACGCTAGGGGTGAAAGTTCGTTTTGCGGTGTGATTTATAGCCCAAACCAAAATCAAACCACATTGATTCAGTTTTGGGATTTTTCAAACCACTTCGCACCATATTACTATTGAAACCGAACCAAACCACATCGTTTTAAATTCGGTTTTTCAAAAGATTATCAAACCATACCGAAATTTTTCATCCTCTTCCTTTTTGCTCCATTAAACTGGTCATTCACTCCAACATTCCCCGTGTTGGTTGACATTCTAAGACATAAAAAAAAATACAAGTTTTATTATTTTTTGGCTTTATATATGTAGGGTAGAAACTAGCTAGACTATAATTTGGATATGGGCCATAATTTGATTTGGATTTCGGTTTTTGGTTTTTCAAATCTTAAAATCGAAACCAAACCATATTAATTCGGTTTTGGGATTCTTCAAACTGCACCAAACCATATTTGAAAAAAAAAATGGCACCACACTTCTAATTCGGTTTGGTTTGCGATTTGGTTCAGTTTTAAACCGCATTAGTTTCACCCCTACTAAACCCTAACTCTACCGCTAACCGCTACTCGCATCGCTATCTTACCAAACACTGTTATTTTTTTTCTAGTAGTGTTTTGACTGGTCAAAACGCTAATCGCTACCTCAAACGCTACCGCCAAACAAGGCCTTAGTATAATAGACAAATTGGGAGAGTGGGGAAGATAAGGGTATTCAATCTTTCAAATTGTCACTAGTGGTGATTGGTTGGAATGTACTCACTTTTCTACTAGAAGACCATGTTTAGATTAGTATGTCTAAATAGTTATTGGACTGATCACTGGTGTATCTAATTTGATACTCCCTCCCTGTGTTAAATAAATGAAATATTTTACTTGTACACGTATGCCAATGTAATACTTTGACGGACAATTTCTTTAGTTATAAAGAAGTAAATGAATTATAAAAATTGAATATTATTCAATGGGATAATTTCAATAAGGACCCACAAGACTATATCTATTCTTAAGTACAAATCACAAACATTAATCAAAAGGAATTAGATGAATAGTGCAAAAGGACAAAATATTTTATTTATTTATTTAAACACGGAGGGAGTAATGCAAATCATTAATCCAAAATCTAGTTTGAGCCTATAAATATTTAATTATCTTTATTACTATAGAGTGATGGGCGTTAGAACGGTCGCACTTTCCACACTCAATCGAACACATTTATAAACAAACAACCTACAAACCAAGCACAATGATAAGTAAGAGTTCGGTCCACAAGGAACGTGATATGGTTGCTAAGGATCTTAACACTTAAGCTAATTCGAAGTCTTTGGTGATTGGAGGTTCGTCAAGTAGACAAACAAACTATATTTCTAATTCAAGTGATTAAAGACATTAGGGAATGGGATCCACTCAACCATGACAATTAGGCAAATTGGGAGTAAAATAGACAAGAGATAGCAAAGACTATATGCAAGATCAACCTCATGCAATTAGGAAACAACTCACACTACTAAACTTAGATCCCTCATTAGTTTAGCAATAGAAGATACATAATCAAATTGCAATAAGTAATGTCATACTCAATTCTCATTTCCATGTCAAACTAAGCATACCATGCTATCAAGTTCCTAAATCAAGGGTAGCTAATCCTATCATGAAAAACTAACAAGCAATCTCATATAATCAATTTAATTGCAATTCAAACATCAATACTCCTCCCAAATTTACATAACTAACCAAAAGGTTGAGCTTCATCCAACCCCTAGCAAAGAAGACTACTCACAACTCATCTTAGATGACATGCAAACAAGGGTTAGGGCCCTAAATAGGGCTGAGCAAAACTATCTGAAAATCTGAAAATCCGATGATCCGATCCGAACATTATGGATATTCGATCCGAAAATGATTTCGGATCGAATATCCGATCCGAAAAAAAATCGGATATCGGATATCCAAATTTTGGATTTTGGATATCCGATATCCGAAAAAAATATCCGAAGAAATTACTCATTATACTGTATCATTTTTACCGTACATGTTATAAAACATCCCAAACCCTAAAGTTTGAGACCCCCAATATAAATCCCTCAGACCCGCCCCCACCCGCCTCTCTTAACCTCTAACTTTCTTTCTCCTCTTCTCTATCATCTACCTATAACTTTCTCTCTCCTGTAAATTTTAGTCTCTCATTTTCTCAGATCTCCTCCATTGACAAGCTTATCAATTTCTCACTCAATCATCGCTTCTTTGTCCTTACAATTAGCACTTCACTAGTTGTTCTCACTCAACCCGCAACTCAACGACCTGTCGTTCTCAACTTCGCAAGTTTGCTTTGGCTCCGCCTCACTGAAATTTGTTCAAATCGAAAAATAAAATGGAACACTAATACTTCAATTTGGTATTGCTACACAAATTGCCATGAGTATATACATGTATATAGTGATTGCATGATTTGGGGTTTATTTCTCTTGAATAAAAGTATAGTTTTATAACTTTATTCAGCTCAAATTAGCTTGTAGTAGTAAATAATATATAACATGTATGATAAATTGATGCTATAATTTTTTTTAAGTTGATTGTTTATGAATTTTGATGTCCTGAGGCAATACAAATTCCGTTCAATTTTTATTTTTTGAAGATGTTTTTCTTTCAAATAGTAAAATACTGTCAATTGGTAAAAAAAAAAAAAAAAATCAATTTCGATTAGTGATATCCGAACTATCCGATCCTAAATTTAAGAATCTTCAGATTCGGATATCCGATCCGAAATTGGATTTTGATATCTGATATGTATACTTTATATAGTATTTTACCCCCGTCCCTTGGTCTTAATTAGTAGTGCTTTTGGCTCTTTAGATCCACTTTTATTACTAATATGTGTTTTCTAGTGTTTTCGTTGTTTTGGTTGAGTTTTGTAGGAAATTGCATCTTTGGAGCTTTTCCCGGGATTATTGCGGTACAACTACGAGCATTTGAAGGCATGACCGATTGCATTTGGACACCGAGTATTCAAGACCCGAAGTGGAGATTCGAATTGGGCCAAGAATGAAGCCCAATCCAAGTCCAGCATATAGCCGGGCCCAATCGGGCGAGCTTTAGCCCGATCGGGCGGATGCCCAAAACGAGTGGGCGAAGAAAAAGGCGGGCCCGATCGGGCGGTGCCTCGCCCGATTGGGCGCGTGTTTCTGAGGAGAAGTTTAAGCGTCGTTTAAGTTGTTTTAACTTAGGATTTTCGAGCTTAGTTTGTATACGCTTTTGTTAAGCGAGTTTAGTATTCTTTTCTCCCTTCCCTTACTCTCTCTCTCTTTCTCTCTCTAAATTTTCTCTCTCTCCTCTTAAACTCTAGTTTTATTTTCTTTCTCTACAACTCTTTGTTTAATTCCATCTCTTGTTGCCTTCAACTTTGGTAACGATTTCTTCTCCTCTAATCTCAGTTATTTATTCTCTCTCTTTCATCATGACTTGTTTAATTGCTTTTTTTAGTTTATATTTAATTATGTGTGAGTAGTGTTCTTTCTAGGGTTATGGGGATCCATAAATAATATGATGGGGTAATTTATTATTGTTAATTGTTAATGCTTGATTAATTTCCTATTGATTGATTTAATGCTATGCGGTTAGATTTGACCAGATTTAATTCGTATGAGTTTAGCAATATTGATTCGAGATTCGAGAGATGAGAATTGATATTTAGGCTTAGTTTCAATTGGCAGACTAATTTATAAATGGTTAGGTCGAGATTCGAGAGATGAGATTTAATATCGGTAAATTAATTCTGTGATTGTAATATGTAGCGAAAGCCCTTTATGATCTGATTAATTGATGCATTGATGATTGATTGTTATGTTTTACCCTGAAATATTATTTATTGGTGAACCTATGCCCTAGGTCTTTTATTATTTGATTTCTCCCTACTCATATTCCTCGTAGTGTAGTTCCTTTAAATAACAACTTTTGGTTACTTAATAATTTAGATTATAATAATTAATTAGGAATCGAAAGACTCGTTTTCCTGTGGATTCGACCCTACTTCCCTATCTATTATTAGTTAGTGGTTTTAGGAATTACTTTTGATTAGGTGATACGACTCTAGCCTGTCAATATCCTATCTGTGCTCACCCCTAGCCCTAACTACTTCAATAATTGGGGAAAAGTGATTAACTAATGAATAAACTATCATCTAACAACAAATTATCAAGAACTAAAGAGATTCAAGTGACATGCAAATACAAAATAAAATCAGAAATGAAATAGATGAAGGTGGAAGAAATTACTAATTGAAGCTTCAAATGTTGAATACAAAGTGCCAAATCTTGATAATAATCCTTGAAACTCACTATAACAATGATTGAATTGATGAAAACTAAACTAAATTACCAAAGTGGAATGTTTCAAACTAAGAGGAACTACTAAAAACTATGCTACTCATGTCTGCTTTCTAAATGAACTCAAGGGGAAGTATTTATACTCCTCGAATTACATAGGTTTATCTGTCAAAATAAAACGGATTTACAGCGAGGAGCGCCCGCTCCTCAGCCAGGAGCGCCCGCTCCTGAGTGATGCGCGCCCGCTCCTGCTGGCTTCAGAAGAAGGCAGATTTCAAATGATCGGGGAGGAGCGCCCGCTCTAGAGGCTCTACACGCTCACTCCCCTTTTCTTCAACATATGGCATATTCTTCTTGCTAGGGGAGGAGCACCCATTCCAAGGAGGGTGCACGCCCGCTCCTCCCTACTTCAGAATTGTGGTAGAAAGTACTGGAGCAGCTAGGAGCACCCGCTCCTCACAGGATGGGCTGTTGGGCAGAATGTCATGATTTCGGTGCAGTGCCCGCTCCTGGAGAAGTGCACACCCGCTCCCGCTCCACCAGGAGCGGGCTCTCCTTTATTTGATTTCAAGCCTTGAACATCATTCCACGCTTTGAATGCTTGTCAAATTGAGTCATAATACCTGCAAAACATGGACAAACACAAACAAAGAGGGGGCAAGGCCGAGACACAACTTTTATATACAAAACGGGTTAGAAAGAGGGGAAAGGATAGCAAAATCGGGTTAAAATTACCACAATAAATGGTCAAATAAACCACTTATCATAGAGCCATATCAAAGGGAGGTTAATTAGTTATGCACCAACAAATAGGGGTGTAAAAAAAAAACCTGACCCACTTAACCCGTCTCGAAAACCCGAAGACCCGCAAACTACCCGACGGGTAGTTAGTGATTTTTTTTCATTCTTACCCGGCCCATTAAACAGCTTGAAATCCAAGTCGGGTAATGGACCGCACGTTGTGTATCTCGGGTACCCATTAATTACCCGATATAATTTTTTTCTTGAAAATACGTTTTAAAGGTTTACTCTTTAGGTTCTTTACTCGCATCTTTTTTTGTTTCACACACAACCATTTTCTCTCTCATCAACCTGTAAAAAACTCAAAATAACCGGATCATCGCACCGCTATCAGTCTTCTACTTAACTCCATCGGCCAGATCTGCATTCTTCGAGACCAATTCAAGCATGGTTAGTCATTTTTCTCTTATTCCAACCACCTCTTGTCATGAATCAACCAAACTACTTCAAACATGAAATTTGTTGGCTAATCTACTAGATCGCAGTCGATAACCCATTGAAATTCAAACCCATAGTTGGATAGTCCCACAATACCACCATACCAAATGATAAATGATTTCATCTTCCACGCCTATATCACTCCGTCTCTTTGTAATGGATCAGATGCATTATACTTTTCCTCTTTTTTTTAGTTGACACCGTTTGACTTTTATACTATTCTTACAACACGCTTTGACTCGCTTTTGTGGTTTATAGATACGATAAAACATATTCATGTGGGATCTTGTTTGAATCATTTCAATGTATATTTTATTAATATCCACTTTTTATAATTTTACAGTGTTAATAATTAGAGATATTAATCATTTAAAACATGCGTTGGCAATAGTGATAATAGAAAGGTGTCAAATAAAAAAAAACAGAGGAAGACCCTGCTCTCATCAGATTATTTTCAGTTCAGTTTAGCTCTAATAAGTTCAATTCAGTTCAATTCAGTTCAGTTCAGTCAATGAGAACAGGCCCAAAATATCATTCTTTGTGATTGATAAAGGTAGTAAGCTATGAAGGGTTTTATTTATTTTTTTTTTGAAGTAATATTTTTTGGATTCTGTTCCAAATTTTGTAACTAATTGTACATTTCTTTTGAAATTTTGGTTTTTAATTGATGCATTATATTTTATTTGCTAGTTTTCGCTATTTTATTGGGATAACAATCCCATAAAAATTTTAGTACGTACTCAACTATGCGGGTACCCTATGACCTGACCCAATAATTTTGGGTACCCGATATGCGAGCACTCGATTTTCTTAGGTCGGGTCTTCACTACTCGACAACCCGAGTACCCAGACGATTGGGTATCCGAAAATCCGGGGACCCGGCTATGAGCACCCCTACCAACAAATACATAACAAGGGGCAGTGTAGTCAAATTTCACAATTATTTTTAAAATTTGAAACCAAATCCTAATCAGCCTCCCCGCTTTGAGGTTTGACATCCCGTTTTGTGTGTGTGTGTGTGTGTGTTTTTTTTTTTAAAATTTGTTAGGTCTGGCTTGAAATAAAAAAAAAATAAAAACCCTCACATTTTCGTCATTTTCTCTCTCTTCTGCTCAATCTTCTTCCCACTTTTCTTTGTCTTTGTTACTTTTGTTTGTTGTTGTTCTTCATATTCCCGTCCCCTCGGTTGTTTACGTTCAGCTTCGGTCATTGGGACTTCTTTCGTTCCCTTTATAAGAGTTGGGGTCAAGGAACTTGACGAATTAAGGTGAGTCGAATTTAGGTCAAATTCTTCTTATCTTAATTTATGCAAGGTGTAATACCCATTCTTTTAAAACACCCTTTTTACCTTAAATATTATCTCCGTTACATATTAGTTGCAACTTTTTCCATTTAGGGGTGCTACACATTAGTTGCAACTTTCTATTTCTTTCTTTTTTTGGTAAATTTTTTCATATAAAATTACTACTTTACTCTTACTTAAAAAATCGTATTCTCAATTACATAACATAATCTGGTCACATTAAACCATTTATCCAACATCATTAAATTAATGATTCCTCACAATCACTAATCCGGGTTCTTCTTCCTCCATGAGTTTCTCTCTCCTTCCTCCATGAATTGCTTTCTCCTTCCCCGATCTAACCCAGACTATCCTCACATTCGCTATCAGATGTAACCCAAGAAAATCCTCAAAATCGCTCTCAGATCTAACCCACAAAATCGTTCTCAGATCTAAGCAACAAAATCCCCACGAAAATCCTCACAAAACCCACGAATTCCTCACAAAACCCACAAGTTTGCGCAAAGAGGGTGGTTGTTTGAGGTGGTTTGAGTTGAGAAAGGGTAGTTATAAGGTGGTTCGAGCTAAGAGAAAGTGGTTTCGGGGTTGTTCGAGCCAAGAGGGGGTGTTTTCGGGGCTATTCGAGCCAAGAGGGGGTGATTTCGGGGTTGTTCAGATGGAGAGGGAGTGGATTAAGGTGGAGAGGGAGTGGTTTCACGGTGGTTTGGGTTGAGATGCGGTGGTTGTAGGGTGTGAGGTGGGTGGTTTTGAGGTGGCTGTTATTGGCCGACAATGGTGGGATGGCTACTATTGGTGGACGGTGGTGGGTAGGGTGTTGTTGATGGTGGTGGGTAATTTATTAATTACCTTTGTTTCTCTCTCCTACCTTACTTAATTTCCTATTATTTAATTCATTAATCCACCATTATGAAATTTTATCTTAGAATCCGTGTCAAGCTGAAAGTTGCAACTAATATGTAACGGAGGTAGTAAATCATTAACTTAGGAAATAACCAAAATAGTGCCGCCACCGAGATAAAGACTAAGGCTTTTCAAAGTAACACAACGGAAGACTAACTTTTCAAAAACTCAAATGACATAAAGTTTAATAAAACCAAACTTAAATTTTAAAACCAACTTAATTTAAACCAACATCTTGGAACCAATAAAGACCTTTAAAACCATATCAAAAATATTAAAACAATGATTATATGTAGTGTCAACAATAAATAAATAACTGAGTATTATAAGAAACAAATCAAAGAAACATATAACCCTCTTCGTCGCTCAATCCCAGTTAGTATGCCTGGTATACTTCCTCTACATGCATCTCTCTTTGTTTCAACCCTATTACTTACCATCAAAATGGGTCATCATAGGGCCAAGATAAAGACAAGGCCAAACACAAACAATAAAGTACAAAATCAGCAAAAATTGAGTACATATGCACTATTAGGATCAATCACACACTAACATGAATATCCTAACAATAAATTATAAATAATTAAATAAAACATGATTGTCATACAACACAAGTCAACTTACCTTTAACTCATGACTCTATTTTTTTTAATATCAATTTGTTTTGGATAACGCATTGAACGAGTTTCCTTCCTTATCTTATCCCTTATAATATAAGAGATCCCTCACTTGGGAGCAACCAAGTGATACTAAATAGTGTCACATTGTGACGAAATTCTAGCGCATAAATAATAATAATAATAATAATAATAATAATAATAATAATAATAATAATAATAATAATAAAAGAAAGTACAACGTCTTGCACCCATGTAGAAGCTATGGTTAAACATAAAACCCCGTAACTAGGGATGTCAATGGGGCGGGGCGGATGTTGGCCTTCCCATCCCCATCCCCACCAAAAATTTTCATCTCCATCCCCATCCTCATCCCATCCCTGCGGCGGGTCCAAAATTCATTCCCATCCCTGCCCGGCGGGTATAATTTCAAAACCATCTCCGCCCCACCCCCCACTTGGATATCCATCCCCACTGTATCCCCACCTCCCAATACACAATTCAACATAATTAATATAGATTACAAGAAAAAAAATTATTGTTAACATTACACACTCTTTTTTTTTTTAAGAAGTATTACACACTCTTTTAATTATAATATTAGTGTATTACAATTATTATATCTACTTTTTTAATTTACATATTTTTTTATCAAATAGTATAAAAATATATAATTTTGTTTTTAAAAATATATAGATGTGGGTGTGACGTGGGTACGAAGTGGGGCGGTAGGGCGGGGCGGGGATGGGGCGGGTACAATGTAAAATCCACCCCCGCCCCATCACCCATGGCTGGTATGATTTTTATCCCCATCCCCGCCCCACCACCCGTCAAACCAAGACCTATCCCCACCCAATTGGGGCGGGGATGGGGAGGGTCTCCTACTTGACCCGCCCCACTGACATCCCTACCCGTAACTAGCTCCCTCTATATGTTCATACTCAAGTTATATATATACGTTCTAAGAGTTTTGGTGTGTACCTTCTCCCACTTTACATGATTAACATTTTGACTCGTGATGACTCCACATAATTGATGAGTGTCATTTATGGCACTCATTTGATGAGTATTTAGCTTATTTTTACCTTCTTTTCATAGTATTCTTTTTTAATAAACGCTTAGTTTTATGCATTTTCTCTTTATTTTCCTTTTCTTTCTAGTTTTGTGTTTTTATGGTTTTTCTTGTGTTTTCTCCTTTATTTCTCCTCTTTTCGTGGTTGTAGGTATTGAACGAGGTTGGGTACTTGATATTGGTGGTTTTCTAAGTTGGAAGATGCTTTTGGAGTAAGCTCATAGCATTGGGAAAGCTCAAGATGCAAGGAAGTGGATGCTCCAAGTTCTAGCTCTTGCGCTCTTAAGCCGTGCTCCCATGAAGAAGTGGTGTTGAAATGGGTGCACCCGGCTGATGGGAGGGTGAGAGTGAACATAGATGTTGCAATTATGGAGGGGATTGGTGTGGGGCTGGAGGGGAAGCTGCTTGCTGTAGCAGATCTGCTGTTGAATCTGTGAAGCTTGTTGAGTCTCTAGCAGCAAGGATGGGAGTCAGGCTTGCTAAGAGGCTTGGATTTAAACACATTGAGTTAAAATGTGATGCTCTTGAAATTGTTAAGGCTATATGGTTGGAGCCCCCTGGCGGAACCCCAACAGACATAGTGATTGAAGATATTAGATACATGTGATTTGTAGAACCCTCACAGATGCTGCAAATTCCCTCATGAATCTCTTCCTTCTTGCTTCATTATTTTCATTATTCTTATTAATATCGATCATTAATTCATTATGCTTATGCTTATGTTATACTTTATGATATTTATATGTGTGATTCAAGTATATGAATGAAATTAGACTGAGTCAACTGCCCAACCTGACAAACCTAAGCCTGCTCTTGCTCCAGCTCCTGCTCTAGCACCCGAGCCTCAAAACCCAATGCTCCAGTACCTAATCATGTAAAGCCTAAGACATCTATTTCAGACATGGTAATAACATAACAACTCTATATCCTACTATAAAAGATGACCCTACATAAAAATGCAGAAGATAAATAAGGTTGAATAAGGTAATTCCTTTACATCAATTATCTCTAAAGTATCTAATCGAAAAAAATAAAAAAGACTTTAAAGTAAACCTATTAGCTCAAATGGTAGAATACTATGCAGATGCATAGAGGTGTAGGTTCGATTCCTACATAGGTTATCTATAAAAGTAAATATAAAACACTATAAAGGTATTCGAAATACCTCAAAAGTAAATTAAAATAACCAAAACGTAAATCAGCTTAGCTTAAAGGTGTATTGAAAATTAATTGGCTTTGGATGTATTTTGTCATCATTAAACCTGAAAATTCCCAAAAACTAAAAAATATGATCATAGTACTAAGATTGATTAGAGAACCAACTTCAGCTCTAATATTCCTCCAACTTAAAGTAAACATGAAACACTTTAAAGTTATTTAAAATGTCACAAAAGTTAATAAAAACTAACTATAAAATTATTTCAAGTTATATGGGACTAAACCTATGTGGGATTCGAACCCACATCCTTTGTGCATTTACGCAATGCTCTACCAATTGAGCTAGTAGATTAGTGTTATTAACATGTTTATGTAGTACCAATTCTAACAAAGAAAACAAGTCTTGCAAAGTAATTCAACATAATAAATTAAGCTAGTATATAAAACATTCATAGTAAAGAAATATTACTTAAGGTAAATCAAAATATCTTTAAAGTAAATGAACTAATCTATCAAAGTAGGCTAGTATATATTAAACATTCGAAGTAAAGGAAAAGTAAATAAAAAAATTATAAAAGTAAATAAAACTATCGCACAAGTAGATAAAAAAAATATATAAACTTACAAATATATTAAGCTTGATGTAGAGGTTTTCAAATTAAAAGTAAATAAAACTATATCAAAAGTAAACAAAAAAAGAACTATATATATCAAAAGTAATTAGAAAAACTAAAAAAGCAAATTAATATATCTCTAAAGCAAATCAAAATGACTCTAAAAAGAAATCAAAAGTACAACAAAATATGCCAAAGCCTAGAGGACATTTTGCTTAGCTGCTACTATGCTATGCCTATGCTGTTGTTGTTGGCTGCTCATGGAGCTGGCTCTACTCATGCTTCTGCTGCTCTTCACAGCCTTGGGAGGGCCTGTAGGGTAGCAGCACTCAACCCAATCATTTTTCGGGCTGATCTACACATGTTTCTCCCTTGACAATGGGATCATTATTAGTTATAATCATAAAAGCATCACGACTACACAGCCTGGCCTTGCAGGTACAGAACGTTATGTAGTGTAACACTTTAAACAATGGAAGAGAATTTGACGTTTTATAATAGCAAAGTTTAGTAAATCAGCTAGTTTCCTTCTGTAGTACTAGACAACATCTTTTTTTAATTCTTTTAGCATAACTTTGACATATTATTCTTTAGAATTATACATGTAATAATGTTGTACTTCACGCAACACTTTAATTCTAAATTCAAATATTCTGAATCAGATTGTGCAGCCAAATGGAAATCAGATCAGAATATGTAATGCAAACAAAAATCGTCAGGCTAAAAACTAGGTCATTGGAGGAAAGCCTAGCAACCACTAATCTTAATAAGCATTTTATTAGAAGTGAACTACCACAAATCAGCAATGTATACACATGAGTTCATACAGCCACACAATTATAGAAACCCTTGCCCATACAGCCACACAACTACACACACCCTTGTTCAGAATGCCCAACATTATAGATGTATATTAATCTAGGATCAAGCAGCAATTGATGCATTGAACATTAGCCAATCAAAAGTAAAAAGGAAAAAGTCAAAAGTAAATCAAAATATCTTCAAAACAATACCAAAACAACTATGCAAAACTAGTTACAATTTGGGAAGACAACTAGGATAAGATAATAAGGTAATTCAACATGGCACACTCATCTATTAGGTTGTTTTCCGTAATCTACAAGCTAAGCTAGCCCATGATACTTTCATCAAATAAAAACATCATATAAAAACATCATATAAAGTACTTGGTTAAAAAGTTAGAAATTAAATATAGACCTTTTACATTTTTCACTAATCTTAGGCAGTGGAGTTGCCTATGGAGAAGCAACCTGAGACTTCATAGAAGCTCCACTCTTAATAGAACCCACAAAGTCAAACCTTTTGAGATACAATTTGCCTCTGTAAGCAGCAAGGTGAACATAGTAAGAGATGCAGCTCCTAGAAGTATAATAAAGTGACTGAATAAAAAAAAAGCAACAGAATACAACAACTTACCACTAATTTAGAGTAATCAAACAAAATAAAACAAAACTCTAATTCAAATAGATAAAAATGAAGACCTCATATGAAAAAATAGAGAAAATTTCGAATCACATCAAAATCAAACGAATTATTATCACCAAAAATGAAAATAGAACATAAAATTACCAAAATAATGAGTAATCATTAACCTAATTAAAAAAACGCAAAACTACAAATAAATCAAACAAAAAATAACAAAAAGAACCCTAATTATTTCAAACTCAAAAAATCGAGATTTCAAACAACAAAACCCTAATTGAATAAAGAGAACAATGAAAAACAAATCAAATATCTTACTTAATCAGAAATATCATGGAATGAAGATCCAAGAACAAAATTTCAAAAAAAAAATGTGCGAAGAACAGAAGATAAATATCGCAATAGGAGAGTTCTTTGGAAGATAAGAATTGCCTTCGAGAGGATTCGTAGGTAGAGAGAGAAATTGCGGAAGAAGAGAGAGAAAAAAAATGAAGCGACACCTGAAAAAGAAGGGAGGTCATTCAACTAACGAAATTACAAAAAAATATACATATATATATATACTAACGAAATTACTAACGAAATCACTAACGAAATTACGAAATTACAAATTAACGAAATCACTAACAAAAAAAATGAAGCGGCGCCTGAAAAAGAAGGGAGGTCATTCAACTAACGAAATTACTAACGAAATCACTAAGCATCAGCCATTGGATTGAGAGCGATCAATGGTCACGATGAGTTCCTAGTTCCTATTATAGGACTTGGTTCTCACAGGAACTCAATTATATATATATATATATATATATATATATATATATATATATATATACTGCTTCATATTTCGTCTTTTCTAGGATTTCTATTGAAATTTAAACTTTACATATTATTTTGAGTCATGATTAAATTATTATTATTGATTATTATTGCTCTTATTATGATTATTTTTGTTACTGTTATTGATAATATCATATATTATTATTCATAGTGTTGTAGTTTTATGTGTATTTCATTTGCTCTTGTTTCGTTTCTTCTTCTTGATTTTTGGGCGAACTATGATTAGCTCGGGATAGAATTCGGGTTAGTAATTAACTGTCTAATTAGGCTTGCTCAGTTTTCCACCCTAGTAACCCCCCATTTACACCCTCAATCAATGTCATTCAATCACCAATTAAATGTTATCCAAAACACTTGATATTCCCCAACTTTTATTTACCAAAAAGAAGGCTTCCTAAACATGATTTTGCTGCACTTTCACAGCGTTTTTCTCCCCTCAAATTCCCTCAAATTTTCGTGTATTTATCAAGGGTTTTCTTGGGTAAATTTCTGGTGTTTTTCCCCTCAAGTTCGAGTACTCAATCATCCTCAAGAACACCAATAAAAAACAGGGTAAATAGAGCTTTGTTTGGGCGTTTTGGTGGGCAATCCTTGTTGCACTTTAATTTGATTTTATGGCCTTCATTTAAGAGGTAACTAAATTTATTCCAAGCTTTAGTAAACATGGCTAGGATAGGTTAAGGCTAGGTGCAAATTAAAGTTGATTATATTAGAATTTGTTGCGATTTAAGGTGCTAGAATTTCATGTTTGTGTGCTGTTTTGTGCTTAAGAAATAAGGGTCACTTATTCATGTTTATTGCCAGATTTTATGCTAGATAATCATTACTATAAGTATATTAAGGTTTGGTTCCATAAATTATTGTTGTGTTTTGGTGGTTTTTAAGCATGATTTTTACGCTAATGCTCAATGAAATAGCTGTTGTAATTGTTGTCATTGTACCGTGGGTTTACATCACTATTTGCCTAGTTTTTGGTTGATTTTGTACCCTAATTGGTGTAGTATCATGATAGGTGTGTTCCTAAATTGTTTAATCATATTTTGGGAAGTTATGCCATGTATTTTAAGCACTAGAAGGACCCAATTGCTGCTGCTATACTCATTGAGGTTGTCGTATACTCCTAGAGCCCCTAGTCATGTTATTTGCTTGGTTTCTAGGCCTTTATTGTTGATTAATAATCTGGTATCATGTTAGGAATATCCCTAAATTTAATTATCATGTATTGGGCAAGTTTTTGATATGAATATAAGCCTAGAACTAAGCAAAGGTGCTGCTGCCAGGTCATTTTGTGAACAATGGAAATTGAGTTGTTTTAAGTGATGTATTGCCTCATTTTTATGCCTAATCTTGTGCCTATCATGATCTATTATGTTTTTAGAGTGTTTATGTTAATGGCCTAGGATCAATTAGGTTTTGGGTGAATTCATTGTGCAATATGCTGCTGAAATTCTTATTCGGGGCTGCTGCGTTGTCATGTTGTTTTTACCATGTTAAAGTCATGAATTTAAGCTTATCTTGTATTTATATATTGCCTAATATGTGGATTAATATGCCATGGTTTTATTTTATCATTTTGGCATGATTTGGGTGTGTTTGTTTAAGATGTTGTATAGCTGCTGCCATTTTTGGGTGTTAAGTGAATTGTCGACGTTGTTGTGCTTTAAAGAAGAATTACACTATATTTAGCATCGCTTCGTCAAGGGTTGTGTACGGAGTGTCTTGTGATATTTTGTCATAATTAGCTTCGTACCCAAATCCAGACAATAAGAGTGACACCTTGTTATGATATATAAATGATTTTGTATACTTTGAAGAATTTTGAGGTAAATTCTTTTAAATGATTTTTGATGAATTTTGGTCTTAGAAGTAAAGACCTGCACTACTTTAAATTGGGGTTGATGATCCCTAAATGTGTTCGAATGATTTTTTAAGAAGAATGTTTACAAATTTTATATATTTTGTGAGTGTAAGACAAACATAAGGCTGCGAAATTCAATGGTTGGAACATGCCAACATCTTGGGCTGCGGTATTCGAGATGGAATTTTCGAGGTTAATTGTTGTCGTCCGGAACTACTCGGGCTGCGGAATTCGAGTAGGAAAACTGAGAGTTTGGCCATTCTTAGACGCAGACGGCTGCGGGATCATCTGTAGGTTCGCCCTGACAAACCTTTGGTGGTGGGCTGCGGGATTCACCGATGTTCATATATTATATGCTTACCTCATATTCCATCTATTTTTGAAAAGTTAAAATTCGTTGTTTTAAAAGTATTACTATTTTGGAAATGTCTTCTTATGTCAAGTCCAGAATTTTTCTTAATCTCTTTAAAGAACTTTTAAAGGTGTTAATTAATGTTTATACGAGTTTATCGTTCTATTTTTGGTGTTGTTATTTTACTTTGAAATTAGTTGTAAATTATTGATGTTATTCAATATGTTTGTTTTGTATTAAAATCGTGTCGCATATGTGTAGACATCTACTTTTGGCCTCCTGTCCCAACAGAAAGTGCTATGACGATAAATAAAACCATCTTTGTGTTGGATCAACGTGAAGAATGCTTATGGACAGCTAATTGAGTCACAAAAATGCAAAACATCTAACCTAACCCAAAAAAATGAATTAAAGTCCAAATTAACTAAGCCCGATCATAATTAGGCTTAAGCCCGAGGTTAAAACATAATTTTCACGAATTTAGAGGCGCCTAGGTTAAAAATTAAAGATGCCGTAGAAAAATCCGCGCGCATCTCAATGAGTCATGCTGGTCTGGCGCACGCAACTCACACGGTTGTGCGTGACACCTAGCGCAACTTCTAGTGATGCGCTTGCGGAAGATTCAGAATTTCATAAAAATATAAAATTGAATCTCATCATAATACCGCGCGCAAGACATCCAGTTGCGCTGCCCTTTGTAGCGCATGCATCTAAATCACTTGCGTCGGGCTGTCGCGCGCAACCCATTCAGGTGCGCGCGATCCTGCTGCGGCGGAACACTCGAAATCCTAAATGCATCCATTCCCTATAAATAAAGGCTTAATACGAGGCTTAAATAAACAGGAATGAACCCAAAACTCTGGCAGAAACTTTGTGAACTTGTGTACTCTTAACCCTCTCTTTACTACTTGTTACTACGGTGGAGGTTCCCGAACAAGGAGTCCATAAGTGTTCTAAACGAAGATCTAGCAAGGAGAAGTGGTAAATTCCCGAGCACTTAGATCAATCATCTTTTCCTTTTGTTTAAACAAACCTTTAATTGATTAATTAGTGTTGTTTGACCATTTTAAACAAACTTTTAATTAATTCATTTCACATAGTATCTTGCGTTAAATAAAGAATAGAATTGAATAATTAATTGTTGTTTGATCACTTCAGACAAGGCGAATATTGTTTATTTCTTGTTCTTTTTCACGAATATTGAATAAATAAGAATAACGAATTTTGCAATGTAATTCCTATGTGATTAATGCTTGTAAATAAAATCAACTAACTTAGTTTTTAGGTAGCACGTTGCATACATTGTTTGGTGATGAAATTGTGAAAAAGGAAGAGCTAGTAGAGGCCGCACTAGGGCTAGGATAGCGATTCCCCCCCCTAAAGGGAACGTTATCTTGGTACCCTCGCTCCCAAACTCAAATCTGGTACACGTAGACCAATTTGGGCATGGGTAAACTTACGATTCATGCTAAATATCCCTTGAACTCTACTTGGGAGAAAGGCATGAACGAGGTTTATGAGTTTTCCTAAACTTCATTGGAGACTCCTTACTTGTTTCTTACAAAAAAGCGTAATAATAGGATCAAGTCTAATTCAAGGTCCCCCAAACAGTCAGGAATTCAAAACCTTATACACCCTAACAAGTGTAAAGTCCTAGGCTTTTAAAGGTCCAATGGGCATACAAGGAGAAGGATCCCCTACGATGGGCACACCCTCCTTACAGTGGCGACTCCACTAGGGACTTAGAGGTTACAAGATTAATTTTTACTTATGGTCCAAGGTTTCCAACACTAGGGTGCCTATGGGTTGTGACGGGAATTAATTTGGATAATCTCTAGTTAGAGAGAGAGACTTGAATGCATAATATCTTCCTTTTTCCACAAAAGTAAAAGCCAAACAAGCAACATTGCATCATGCATAATCATAGCACACTATAACCTTTGGGGATTGGCTCATTAACTAGGGGTTGCCAACACTAGGCTTTTATCCCGAAATCAATAACAATCATCCCACCAATATCGCCAACAAAATGTTGGGAGGGCTATGTCATGAGTTAACACGTTGAGTGATTGATTTGTGCATCATTGTAGGGAATATTTCAAGCATCCCACAGTTGAGCCCCACTGTGATCATACACTTAAGTATGGTGGCGTCCAAGGGGAAGGAAGCTAGAGCAAAAGAGTCGTCAATAAGTTTTATGAACTTGTAAACCGTTCATAGGGTGAAGGTTACACCCCTTCACGATCCATGAGATCACTAACTCCATAGTGGTCTTGAACCATGACTGGATATTCGGGGATGAAGGTACAAATCCAACCTAAAAGAAATTGAACCTGCCCTAAAAATAGGCCTTTACTTTATTCTTCTCATATTCATGTGCGCTTTTCGATCAACATACAATCAATATAGGGAAATTCACTCTAGTAATCACAAACTTTTTTTTTTCTCAGTGGTAAAGCCTAAAACTTTTGATTGTCAATGGTAATCACATATTAATATTATTAAGCTAATGGTAACTTAAGTTAAACAATTTGTTAAAATCTTTACCATGGTTTAGCTATTGGACAGTAAAGACATAAATACCCTTATGTCTTTCCTCCTCCATCTTCTTCCATTAGAGCCACCACCACCATTTTTAAACTGCTGTTAAGGTCGGAAAGGGAGTGCAACGGCAACACCAAAAGCGGCGGCACCAGCGAATTCAACAAATTAGACCCCGAATTCAACAAAATCCCAACAAATTCGACCCAAAACCAACAAATTAAATCCCAAAATCAACAAAATCGACCACTAATTCGACCCCAAATCAACATATTTGACCAATTCGACTCCAAAAATTAACAAATTTGACCCTTAAAGTAGCAATTCGACCCCCAAAATCAACAAATTTGACCCCAAAATCGACAAAGTCGACTCCAAAAATCGACAAATTCGACTCCAAATCAACAAATTCGACCACAAAACCAACAAATTTAACCCCAAAAACCAACAAATTCGAACCCAAAACCAACAAATTCGACCCCAAAAATCAACAATTTCGATAAATTCGACCCCCAAAATTAACAAATTCGACCCCAAAATCACCAAAAAACCTAGAAATTTCAACCCAAATTCGGGGAACGAGAGGGAATCGGGGAAGGGAGGAGGGTGGTTGATTCCGGCTAGGGAGGATGGCTGATTTCGGCATTCCGACAAGCGATTTTAATTTGGTGGTTATGACAGGAGAGAGAGGGTGGGTCGAGAACAAGGGAGGGGTGCTCGTTTTGGGATTAGGGTGTTGGTGGTGGGGGTCTCCGGCGGGGTAGAGGGTTGAGACGCCGTCAGCCGCACCGAGCTGAGCTCCGACAAGGAAAGGAGGGCTGGTGGTCGGAAGGGGTTTGGATTTTTTGTTTTTTTTTAAAAAAAAAAATAATTTGAAGGGTATTAATGTAAATCTATTGTTACTTAACATAAGATTAACCCTGGTTAATCGTTTTATGATGTTTTAATATCATTAATGTTACCATTAGCTTAGTTTTATTAATTCGTGATTACCATTGAAAATCAAAAGTCTTAGGCTTTACCACTGAGAAAAAAAAAGGTTTGTGGTTACCAGAGAGAATTTCCCATCAATATATTAATCTTAAACCTTTTTAATCAATATATTGGCGATCACTTGAATTAAAATCATATTAGCCTAAAAAAATTATTAATTATCTTATTAAGCGTGATTTCAAGTACAAATTCCCTTTAAATCTGCAAGAGATGGCGTGATCAAGCAATAACAATAATATCAAACAACATTTTAATATTGATACAACAATCATCATCATCATAATATATTCTCATCAAAGCATAATATTATTAGCAATATTCTAGGCATGATACTAGCATGATTAATAACAAATCCTAGTATATCACTAAACAATAAAGATTAAAGCTTTAGCCCTAACATGATACTAACATGATAGAAGAAATAGGAAGCAACCTAAACATGATACTAAAAAGCAATAAATAACATCCTAACATGATACTAGGAATTAAAATAATCTAAGAATGCTTTCTAAAGATATAGAGAAATGAAGCAACTTACTTTGTTGCCTCGTATCTCTTCCTATCAAAACAACACACACGTTAGTAACTTCAAGAAAAATATTAAATCAAACAATTAATTTAAATAATTAAAATAGGAATTTGGGACCAAAACCTCAGAAATTATCAACCTTTCACATCTAGGGCAAAGGTAACTTTAACCTTGGCTAGGTGTGTCTAAGTCTCGTGAATGTAGTATTGTGTTTAGCAAAGGCTAGGCTTAGAAATCAAGAGAGAGAAAGAAATAATAAGCTTCTAGCTTAAAGAGAGAGAATTAGATGATTGTTAATGATTGAAAAAGGGGTGATATGACCTCTATTTATAAGGAAAAAAGAGGGTCAAAAGATTAAGAAAAGAATCCGAATTCGAATTGGAATAAAACTCGATGGATAACAGTTTTTGCGGTTTTTGTTTTTATCATAACTTTTGATCCAGAAATTGAAATAATGCAAATAATATGTTGTTGGAAAGATCCTGAAGTCTACTTTCCAACCCAATTAGAATCAGATTAATATCTTTTGTAGAATAAAAGATATGGCCGAAATAGTGGGACGGTGTTAGTTTTAGATAGAGTTTCGTATTTCTTTCATATCTTTTTCGTTATAGACCGGAATTAATATTATAATATTATTGGAAAGATAATTTCAAGAGATATCCAACCAAATAATATTTGGATAAAATTTATGAGGCACAAAAATAATATTTGAACATATTCCATTTCGCACAGAACAAGGATTCTAAAAAAGAGGAGTTTTATTCAATTTCTAACTCTTTGATCTTATCTTTTCAAAAAAGGATAATTAAAATCTCTTAGAAACTTATAGAAACTTCTAATTAATCCTAATTAATTTAGGAATGGGATTAAACCTTTGGACTCTCCATGTGATCATTGGGTCGTAGGTAAAATCGGTTTGGGGCTAGGTTAGTATTTTGGCCATAACTTCCTCATTATTCATCGGAATAGGGCTTATAATATTTCGTTGGAAATATATTTTCAAGACCTATCCAACTACACAATTATTGGACCCATATTATAGACCAAACTAAACTGAACTGGATGTTTTTCATAAATAGGGTATGAAAAGAAAGATTTTCGAAAACAGAAAGAAGTATTTTTTATTAAAAACAGAGAGATTCACGAGACTCTTTCACATTTCACCTTGTTCGATAATCAAATGACGTGAAAGGTACTCATCACTGGGTTTGGTTTTTAGGGAGACACAATCAGGTGTCTATAGAAGCCCTTCTTTGACTAAGTTTGGAGAAACATAAGTTTCGAAAACAAAAGTCAAAGTAGCGATAGGGACGGAGAATTATTCAAAACATTTTGCAATCCCAAATCATTCTTGTAACCCCGATACCTGCAAATTAGTGTTAATTAAACAGATAAAAGAGTTAAGAAACGCGTATCTTGCACCGTCGAGTACACGTCTCTGGGGTAACCGATTTTGTTGCATTTTATTGCTGTGACGACCTTCCTCAAGCTAAGGGATATCGCCGAAGGCCGCTCCGCTTGTAGCTGTCTTCAATTTTTTTTGCTATGACAGTCCTCCGCAAGCTAGGGAACACCATTGAAGATTGCTCCGCTTGTAGCGATCTTCTGCTGTTTTATGACCTTCTTCCGTAAGCCAGGGAACATAGTCGAAGATAACTCTGCTTGTAGCCATCTTTCATTTTTTATGATAACCTTCCGTCGTCGAAGGTGACTTTGCTTGTAGTCATCTTCAGTTATTTGTGACAACCCTCCACATCCTAGGGAACGTCGTCGAAGACCATTCTGCTTGTATCGATCCTCGGTTTTGTTGTGAAATCTTCCACATCCTAGGGAACATCGTCGAAATCTGCTACATCACGAGCTATTTTCTTGAATCAAGGTGACAACCTTCACAATCATAGCGAATGTCGTCAAAGATCGCCTCATCACGCGCCATCTTCTCAAATTTGGGTGACAACCTCCACAATCATAGCGAACGTCATCGAAGACTGCCTATCTCGTGCCATCTTCTTAAATCTAGGTGACAACCCCCGCAATCTTAGCTAAATCCGTTGAAGATCGCCCATTTTGTGCTATCTTCTCAAATCTAGGCGATAACCCCACAATCTTAGCGAAAGCCGTTGAAGATCGCCCATCTCCTGCTATCTTCTCAAATCATGTGACAACCCCCACAATCTTAGCGAAAGCCGTCGAAGACCGCCCATCTCGTGCTATCTTCTCAAATCAAGTGATAACTTCCTCAATCACAGCGAAAGCTATCGAAGACCGCCCATTTTGTGCTATCTTCTCAAACCAAGTGACAACCCCCACATCTTAGGGAACGCTGTCCAAGATTGCTTCGCCTTGAGCTATCTTCTCAAATCGGGTGACAACTTTCACATCTTAGGGAATGTTGTCAAAGACCACTACGCCTTAAGCCGTCTTGTCAAATTTTCTCATCTCCACGCCTTGGAGGTGATAGCTTTGCATGTCTTTGAAAACTTGCGTCTTTTGCCTTAGATCTTTGTAAAGATCACTTGTCCGTCTGGGATTTAGTGCACCTGCATCTATGTTTTGGACTACAAGACTTTGCTTATGTTTTTCTTAGGGTTGACCTAAGGCTTGCTGTGTTTGACTCATTGTGTTTGGTTGACTTAAGGTTGACTCAAGGTTTAGCTTATTTGACTCTTTATGTGATTTAATGTGGTTTGACATGTGTGTGTAGACTCAACTCGATGAGATATGACATGACTCAACGTACATGACTCGTGTGTGCATTGTGTTTGTGCTTGTGTGACTTAAAATGCAGAAAAGCAAAAAAATTTCTGTTATTTTCGTGGAGGGTACCGACTTTCTCCCGAAAAAGAAAGACGCGAATAAGAATCGAAGTGAAGTGTTTAAGCTTTGTGGTGCATGTTGAATGAGCTTAGTCAAATGTATGCATTGATGTTGTATCTCATGGTGCAAGGATTATAACATCCTAGGCTATCTCAATTGTTGACTCGATGATGAAAACTTAGGCACGAAGGCTAAGTACTTCATACTTTGTGATGCAATGATGATTATAATAATGAGTGACCTTGATATGACAAGGCATGCTTCAACGTTGTGTTAAGATATCATGAAAAAGGGTTCCTATGGGAAGGTTTTTTTGGTCATGTATCTGTGATGTGTATGAAAGTGACACTAAAGTGATGCTGCAAAGGCTAAGGGTGTGGAAATATATTTTGTGAAGAGCCAAATAATGGTGACTTTTAGGCTAGGTAAGCTAATGATGTAGGGATCAAGCCCCCAAGTCTAGCTCTAATGGATAAGGATGAGCATGATGTGAGTATGTGAATGTACGAATGCATGATTATTACGACCGCACCCAATATGAGGTTGCCTACGTATCCGTTAGGAATCAGGCCGAACGTAGCTCTAGCCGAACCTCGCACAAGTGTGTGTATACCTCAAAGAGGTCTTTGAAGGGTTTTAACGTGGTTAGGTTAAAGGTTGAAGAAGGGGATAAAGGCTCAAGACCCTAGATAAGCCCCCAAGGTGTGCAACCTTGCTTTTGAATCTTTGTATTTGTATGCTTAAGGTTTCTCACTTTTGTTTTTATTTTTGCTCTCTCTTTTTTTGTTTTTGCATTTTTTTTAATTTTGAATAAGTGTGGACAATCCCGATCATGCGGTCTATGACTCACTTGACATTCATATTTCTCAGGCACGGTACCGAGCACTCGATAAAAGACGCAATCTAAGACGTGTTCATATCAAAGACATGTTCATATCAATGACATTGGAACACTTTCCCTTTTGCACACTTTTATTTTTTTGCTATTGAATCTTTTGAATTTTTGTAAAAAATCACTTAAGCTCTTGTATTTGTAAATTGCATAAGTTGCACACCATCCCATCCCAAGGTAAGGTAGATGTGGGTTGAAAAAATGAAGGTCTATTGTTAGACAAGGCTCAAAGTGGTTTATCAAGAAAGGATTGTATATGTGAAGGGTGAAGATGATATGATATGCTATAAGGGGTGCCTCAAATCATTAGTATACCTTGTGCTTAGTCTAGCGTGGATCTTTTTTTTTTTTTTTTTTATTTTTTTTTTTAAATGCAATGCGATGATCATATGCAAGAAAGGAAATGCTCATTTTATTAAAAGGAAAAAAGAAAAAAAATCCTACAAAATAAATCTAAGGAAAATAAAAAGGTGCCTATGCTATACTTATTAGGGAAAGGAGGAATAAAAAAAAGAAGAGGAGGTCACAAAATCTTGTCGTTGAAGCCCGCCTTGTATCTTGTGTTTTATCATCACTCGGTCTTCTTGCTATCTGGAGGTATGGGAAGCTTGTTATTATCAACCAAATATTGGATGGCCTCTTTTAGCGTTCAACAGCTCTCAGTAGTATAACCCTTACCTTGATGGTATTTGCAGTGTGCATTAGGGTTCCAACTAGGCAGCTGTAGGGAATATTTCAAGCATCCCACACTTAAGCCCCACTGTGATCATTCACTTAAGCATGGTGGCGTCCAAAGGGAAGAAAGCTAGAGCAAAAGAGTCGCCAACAAGTTTTAGGAACTTGTAAACCGTTCACAGGGTGAAGGTTACACCCCTTAATGATCCAGGAGATCGTTAACTCCAATTGGTCTGGAACCATGACTGGAAGTTCGGGGATGAAGGTACAAATCCAACCTAAAAGACATTGAACCTGCCCTAAATATAGGCCTTTACTTTATTCTTCTCATATTCATATGCGCTTTCTGACTAACATACAATCAATAGGTTAACCCTAAACCTGTTTATCTAAGTTGGTTGAAATTAATGCACAAAAAAACTATTATTGGCGATCACTTGAATTATAATCATATTAGCCTAAACAAGATTATTAATTATCTTATTAAGCGTGATTACAAGTACAAATTCCCTTTAAACTTGCAAGAGAGGGCGTGATCAAGCAATAACAACAACAATAATATCAAGCAACATAATAACCACAATAATCATCATCATCATAATCTCAATCTCAATAAAGCTTAATAATATTAGCAAGATCCTAGGCATGATACTAACAAGATTAATAACAAACCCTAGCATGTCACTAAACAATAAAAATCAAATCTTTACCCCTAACACGGTACTAACATGATATAAAGAAAGAATAGGAAGCATCATAAGCATAATAATATCAGAAATATTAGTTAACCCTAAACATGATACTTGGAAGCAATAAAACATCATAACATGATACTAGGAATCAACAAAATAATCTAAGCATGATTTCTATATCAAAATAATAATTAAATTACTTAATTCGATGCCTCGTATCTTTTTCTAATAACAAAATACACACGTTAGTAACTTCAAGGAAAATAATAAATCAATTAAATTAAATAATTAAAATAGAGATTTGGGACCAAACCCTCAGAAATATTAACCTTTCACGTCTAGGGCGAAGGCAACTTCGAACTTGGCTAGGTGTGTCTAGAACTAATGTATGAGTAATTTTGTGAGAGGGGAAGGTTTAGAAAAAGAATAGAGAGAGAATAAGCTTCTAGCTTTAGAGAGAAAGAAGAGATGATTGTTGATTGTTGATGATAATTGTTAATTATTGATGATTGATGAAAACGGGGAGATACGACCCCTATTTATAGGAAAAATAGCACGGAATCAAATCAAACCCCATTCGGAATAAAATACCTCATGTCGCCAACAACAGGAGTCAGCGCTAGGCAACAGGAGCAGCGCCAGGCGACAACTTTGTCGTCTCGCGCTAAGTCAAAATTAAAACGCTCTTTGTACGCGGAATCATCTTCTTAATACGATTAAGCAGCTAATTCCGCATTAAGAAGATTAAAATCATATTTGTGCTAAATCACATATTTTATTCAAAATAAAACTCTTTAAAATATAATTATCAATCCGAATCTCATTAGAATTAAAAAGAACCTTCTAGATAATCTAGAAGATTAAAAACAATCCTAATAACTTTAGGAATAATAATTAATAGGCCCTCCTCTAGATCATTGGGCCACATATAAAATTCATTTCGAACCCAATTTAATTTAATCCATAACTTCCTCATTATTCATCGGAATTGGGCTTATAATATATCGTTGGAAAGCTCTTTTCGAGCGCAATCCAACTACACTATTATTGGACCCTTAACATGGACCAAACCAAATTAGACTAGCTATTTTCATAAATAGGGTAAGAGAAGAAATATTTTCAAAAACAGAAAGAGAGATATTTTAATAAAAACATCCGCATCACTAGACTTTTCACACTTTCACTTCGTTTGACAATCAAATGATGTGAAAGGTATTCATCACTGGGTTTGGTTTTGGGGAGACACATTTGGGTGTCTACAAAAGCCCCCACTTTGACTGAGTTTGGAGAAACGTTTCGAAAACGAAATTCAAAGTAGCGATAGGGACGAAGAATGATTCAGAACGCTCTGCGATCCTAAATCATTCTTGTAACGCCGATACCTGCAAACTAGCGTTAGTTAAACAGATAAAAGAGTCAAGAAACGCGTATCTTGCACCGTCAAGCACATGTCTTCGGAGTAACTGATTTTGTTTGATGGTTTTCCTCAAGCTAGGGGATATCGCCTGAAGACTGCTACGCTTGCAGCTACCTTCAATTTCTGCTGTGACAATCTTCCACATCCTAGGGAACACCGTCTATCATTGCTGCTATATCTCGAGTTATTTTCTTGAATCATGGTGAGAACCTTCCCAATCATAGCGAATGTCGTCGAAGACCGCCTCATCACGAACCGTTCTTCTCAAATCTGGGTGAGTACCTCCACAATCTTAGCGAACATCGTCGAAGACCGCCCATCTCGTGCCATCTTCTCAAATCTAGGTGACAACCTCCACAATCTTAGCGAACGTCGTCGAAGACCGCCCATCTCGTGCCATCTTCTCAAATCTAGTAATAATTTCCACCATTCTAGTGAAGGCTATCAAAAATCGCTTCATCTCGAATCGTTCTTTTCTCAAATCAAATAATAACCTCCCCAATCATATGAAAGCTATCGAAGGCTGTTTCATCTCGAATTGTTCTTTTCTCAAATCAAATAATAACCTCCCCAATCATAGTGAAAGCTATCGAAGGCCGTTTCATCTCGAATCGTTCTTTTCTCAAATCAAATAATAACCTCCCCAATCATAGTGAAAGCTATCGAAGGCCGTTTCATCTCAAACCATCCTTCTCAAATCTAAGCGAGAGACTCTTTTGGAGCCTTATGTTGAAAGCTTCTTCATCTTGAATCTTCAAATCTTCTTGTTCTTACTTTTAGGAGTAATCGACCTTTTTAGATTTGGGAGGAATTTTATCTTAAGATTCTTCGATCTTCAAGTCAATCTCTGTAGAAATCTCCATCCTAGGGATCCTTTGTGATTATAATCAATCACTACTTAAATCAGTTTTCAAATTCACTTAATCAATATGCAATCGATAATTAGATCGTCATCAGGCCGATCATCAATCAAGACCGTAATCGGGCCGGCTACTAATCATGTCAATTTGCTTATAGGGGCTAACTGGCATACCAAGGAACCCGAAATTAGTGCATGAGGTCCGCATAATCACTTATGGGGGCCACGCATCTTGTCGCTGTACCATCGCGCGTCAGTGCATACTGTCGCCAATATTTTGCTTTGTCGCCAGGCGACTGACATTAGCACCAGGCGACAACTCTGTCGTCTGACGCTGGAGTCGGGTTTTTTTCGAATAAAACCCCCTTTTTCCTCCATTTCCGCTGCTACTGCTGTTCGCTGCTCGGTTTCGCTTCGAATCTTCAACTTGGTCGTTTCCTTTCAACTAAGTCCGCTCAAATCCTTTGCAAATTAAAGCTCTTCATCTCTAATTTTACTGATCCATATAAGAATTTCATGCGTTTATATTCGCGGTTTTTCTTTTTTCACAAAATCGGGGAACATTCTTGCTTGCTCGCTCTTTGGAAGTGATAACTTCCTATGCCTTGAAACTTTGTCGAAAACCGAGTCCAAGTTAATTTCCGTAGAGATTTTTGTAATACCTCATATTTTTATACGTATTTTTATTTAAAATAAGTATTTGTGAAGTATTTAAATAATTTGAAATGTTTTATTTACGGTATTTTAATTATTTATTTTAAATAAGTTTGGAAATATTTTATAAAAGGAAAGTTTATTTAATTAATTATTTTATTAAAGTTGGGGTTTAATTTAAGAAAGTTTTATTTTAGTAAAGTTTTATTAGGAAAGGGATTAGAAAAGAGTAAAAAGGGAAAGTTTAGGTAAAAAGGGATTCTAGAGAAAGGGGTATAAATATTCAACACTTGGGGCAAATTAAACTTTGCCTAGAGTGGAGAAAACCCAAGGTAAACTTTCTCTCTCTTCTCCTTTATTTTTCTCCTTTTTCTTTCTTTCTTTCTTTTTCCCCTTCCCCTTGTTTTCGGTTCACCATCGCCGGCCACCACCACCACTGGTGGGCCGCAGGCCACCAGCAGCACCAGCCGGCAGCGACGGCTACCACCAGCAGCAGGCAGTGGTGGCCGGCCTGCTGTCAGCTGCTCTTTTTCCGAAAAAAAAAAATTTATTCTTTGTTTTAATTTTTGTTAAACCTTAGATCTAATTATTAAATATGGGTTTTGTGATTGATATTATGATGTTTGATTATAAGTAGTATGTAATTTAATTTTAAGATTTTAATTCTAATTAAAAAAAGCCCCAATTTTGAAACCCTAGATTCATAAATTATTAATTGTTGAAGGATTATGATTTAGGGTGGTAAAACTTTTGATTTAAGTGTTTTAAAGCCTAATTACAGCAAGTTTTCATTAAAATATAATGCAAGAATTTTTGGTAGTACATTAAAAATCAAGTTTCCTTAAGGAATTTTAATTACCCATTAATTGGGACTAAAATATGATGTTTTAAATATAATTTCAGCTTATTTAAATTGAATTATGAAGGGTTTAATAATAGTATATATTGCTGGAAATTTGTGTAGAGAGCATTTTAATACTCTTTTATTATTTTAAATTGTAGGAGAATTCGAAGTGAGTGATTTTTATTAGTCGTGGCGATATTAAGATCGTATTCGAGGTACGTTTGCGTACTTAGCATAATTTTGATGATGTAGTGGCATGCTAGATGTGATTTATTGATTACAAGTAGTATCATGCTAGATTTGGAATGAAAATTGTGATTTGGTTGTTATTGGTGATTGAATTATGAAGCATGATTTATTTGTGATGGGTTAATGGTTGGAAAATAATAGTTTGGAATGTTGAATATGAACCACACTTATATTTGTGGCATGATAGAAAGCATGTTTAATTAAACTGAATGTTTAATTTAGATTGGAATATATAAAGAGAATTTTATTAAGGTTCATATAATATTTATTGATGCTATAAGCATGAGAAAGGAGCTATGTAAGTGTCTATGTACACGAGGAAGAAATTGTATGTTTGTGCCTTAGTGCACTTAAGGTGTTTTTAACACCGAGGGATAGGATTTTTGGCGCATTAAGCGTCTAAGGTGTCTTTGACACCGAGATAGATTTAAAAAGGGTTCAACATTAATTATTATGTGGTCATTAATTATTCAAGAATTAAATTAAGTGTTTAATTGTTTGAATAATCATGATGTTTGATGTTGTTATGATTTGAGAGTCATCACCAAGTTTAATAAATTGTAAAGAACGTAAAGTGAAAGAGATTACGCACCAAAACTCTTGGAACGTATATACATTGAGTATGAACATATGGGGGGGAGTTATGGGGTTTTATATTTAACCATAACTTCTACTGGGAGTACAGGACGCTGTATTTTCCTTTTATTATTATGCGCAGGAATTCCGCCACTTACGAGTGGTTCTTTATACTGCCACGGTTAGCTTCCGTGTTAGTACCCTTTACTGGGGCAGGTTAGGGGGGAAACCAGTTCGATGCGTAATCAAAACAATATAAGTTAATGAGTTACTTAGTTGAGAAGTTTTGTTGAATGTTGTGTGCTTGATAAACAGGTGCAACAAGGTAAGTTGTGTATTGATAGGTAAATGCATGTTAGTGTGTTATTTACGCTTATGTACTCAGCTTTGCTGATTGTGTGTTTGTGTGTTTGTTGGCCTTGTCTTTACCTTGGCCTTATGATGACCCATTTTTAATGGAGAGTAGTGGGAACAAGTAAAGAGAAGCTTTTCAGGTGATGAAGCATATTCATGATGGGCATGAGTGAAGAGCGAATCATACTAGTTTCCATAAGCTTATGATGTGTTATTGCTTTTATTATATCATAATATTATTGTTGTGAGACTAACGTATAGGTTTTTAAATTGAATTGGTTTTGTTAAGGGCCTACAATGGTTCCAAGTTGTAGGTTTGACTTTATTTTACTTTGGTTTGACTTTGATTTTGATTGGTTGACTTTCTAAGTTGAGTCATTTTAAAATATTTTAAAGGAGAGTCTTCCGCTGTGTGTCTTTGATAGTTGCCTTAGCCGTTTTCACGGTGGCGGTAATATCTTAGATTTTCCTATTTAAAGTTTTAAACAGGGCAAAAAAGGTATTTTAAAAGAAAGGAATTTCTAGGGTGTTACATTTTTCATCTTGGGAAATTTGCAAGGTGCTTGATCAAAATCCGGATGTGCTCAATCAATCAGGCTGATCGTCAATCTAACTGCGATCAGGCCGACTCTAGTTGATTTGCTAAGCCATTTGCGTCCTTTTGCTTCTAATCTTTTGTACCTGCATTTATATTTTTGACTATAGGACTTTTCTCATCTTTTCTTTTTTTAGGGTTGACCTAAGGCTTAGTGTTGCTTGACTCATTGCATATGACTTGTCATGACTCGACTTAAAGCGTTTTGATATACATGGCTTGACATGACTCAAGGTGTAAACTTGGCTTAATGTGATTCACTTCGTGTGACTCGTGTGTGCAAAGTGTTGACTCATGTAGAAAAACAAAAAAATTTCCGTCATTTTTGTGGAGGGTACCGACTTTCTCCCGAAAAAGAAAGATGCAAAAGGGAAGAAGTGAAGTGTTTGATGATGCATGTTGAATGAGCTTAGTCAAATGCATGCATCGACGTTGTATCTCATAGATTTCCACGTTGTATCTCATAGTGCAAGGATTGTAACATCTTAGACTATCCTAGTTGACTCGATAGTGAAATTATTTGGGTAACTTAGGCACGGAGGCTAAGTACTTCATACTTAATGATGCAATGATGAGTGATTTTGACATGACAAGGCATGCTTCAACGTTATGCTAAGACTTTATAACAAAAGGTTCCTAAGAGGTGGATTATTTGGTCATGTATCTGTGACGTGTGTGAAAGTGATACTAAAGTTAGGTTGCAAAGGCTAACGGTATGGAAAAGTATTATTTCAAGAAGAGTCAAATGATGGTGACTCTTAGGCTAGGTAAGCTAATGATGTAGGGATCAAGACCCCAAGTCTAGCTCTAAATGGAAAGGGATGAGCATCGGAGATCCCTTGATATGATCAATTATGAACGTAAATATGAATACATTTTTTATTACGGCCGCACCTCAATGTGAGGTTGCCTACGTATCCGTTAGGAATCAGGCCGAACGTAGCTCTAGCCGAACCTCGCACAAGTCTGTATATACCTCAAAGAGGTCTTTTAAGGGTTGTAATGTGGTTAGGATAAAGGTTGAAGAAGAAGGGGATAAAGGCTCAAGACCTTAGATAAGCCCCCAAGGTGTGCAACCTTGCTTTTGAATCTTTGTATTTTTATGCTTGAGTTTTCTCACTCTTTGGATTCTCTTTTGTTTACATTTTGCTCTCTCTTCTTTGCTTTTTGCATTTTTTGATAAGTGTGGGCAATCCCGATCATGCAGTCTATCACTCACTTGGCATTCATGTTTCTCAGGCACGGTACCGAGCACTCGATAAGAGACGCAATCTGAGACGTGTTCTTACCAAAGACATGTTCATATCAAAGACATTGGAACACTTGCCCTTTTGTACACTTTTATCATTTCTATTTTTTGCTATTTTTAATCACTCAAGCTTTTGTTCTTTAAAAATTGCATAGATTGCACACCATCCCATCCCAAGGTTAGGTAGATGTGGGTTGAAAAAAGAAAGGTCTGTTGTTAGACGAGGCTCAAAGTAGTTTATCGAGAAAGGATTGTATATTTGAAAGGTGAAAGGGGAAAGGTGATATGATAGGCTACAAGGGGTGCCTTGAATCATTGGTATACCTTATGCTTAGTTCGACATGGAGTGTTTTTTTTTTTTTTTTTTTTTTTTTTTTTTTTTTTTTTTTAATGAAATGTAATGATCATATGCAAAGAAAATAAATGCTCATTTTATTAAAAGGTAAAAAGGAAAAAACCTACAAAATAAGATCTAAGGAAAATAAAAGGTGCCTATCCTATACTTATTGGGGAAAGGAAAAAAAAGATAGAAAAAGAGGTCACGGAATCTTGTCGTTGAAGCTCGCCTCTTGTCTTATGCCTTATCATCACTCGCTTTTCTTGCCAGCTGGAGGTATGTGAAGCTTGTTATTATCGGTCAAGTGTTGGCTGACCTCTTTTAGCTTCCAACAGCCCTCAGTAGTATGACCCCTACCTTGATGGTACTTGCAATGTGCATCTAGGTTCCAACTAGGCAATCTCTTCTCAGGTGCGGGATCTTGAATAGGTCCAATAGGAGTAATTAGTCCCTTGGCATGGAGTCGATCGAAGGCGGTATCATAGCTCATCCCAATAGGAGTGAAATCTTTCCTTAGTTGCTTTTTAGACCCTTAATTTTCCATGGGTAAGACTTCATTGAGATCAAAGGTACTAACATTATTACTAGAGTGGGCGTTTTCGGAAGAAGAAGGATTGTCGTTCTTCTTTCCTTTCCAGCCGCTGTTGTTGCTATTGTTAGTAGCTTTTTGCCTTTGCAAGGTCATCTTCGATTTCAATACCTATGTCATAGACGGCCTTGAAAGTATTCAAATTATGTTGATATTTCAGATGCTTCGAATACTTGTCTTGAAGGTTCTTGATGAACATCCTTATAGACTCCTTTTCAGTAGGAACTTCAACCATATTAGTGGAAGTCTCCCTCCACTTGTTGAAGAAAGAGGTGAACCCTTCGTTTTCTTTTTGTTTTAACATCTCAAGTTGTCTATGGTCTATTTCAACTTGAATGTTACATTTGTATCTATCAATGAAAGCGTTTACTATTTAGTCCCAAGTAGAGGTTTTTTCTTTGTCAAGGGAAAAGAACCATTGTCGACAAACGGTTTCAAGAGATAAAGAAAACAAAGAAGGAAAGACTTTCCTATCAATCCCTTTAATATTCATTATTGTCTCGAACGCTCTTAAGTGGAAGTAAGGATTATCTGTTGCCTTGAACCTAGGGATGTCACTGGCATTGAACTTCTGTGGAAGAAGTTCCTTGTCCACTGAGACCCCTTGTGAGCTAATGCCCTGGAATCTATAGTCATTGGATATTTTGCTCAAGCTTTCTTACATGAGCTCCATTTGTTGTTGCCTTACAGGGTCATTGACTTGAAGAGCTATACTCTTCATCAATTTAGTTAGGTTGGCCACGTCCTTCTTGAGTTCATTAACTTCTTCTTGAGACGCCATTATCTTCTTGGCTTTTCTTTTCCGACTAACTGGTTTGTCAAAAAGTAGTATTTGAACAAAGCTGTTGTCCTTGATTAATCTCCCTTCTCTCCTTGACCAAGTGCTGTGAAAAAGGAAGTTATGGATACTTTTTGTTAATTATTTGACTCGAACTTTATTCCACATGCAGTAGATGGAAGGAGGTAGGAAGAATGAAGGTTGTGATATGGAGAAAGCATGTAGAGAATGGAAAGACGATGTAGATGGAGAGATATGAAAGAATTAGGAATAGAATGTACCCCCAACTCAAATGACGGAAAAAATCAACTCATGCATGAACCTAAGACATAGTCAGGGTGATATATTCACAAAGTGTGTGCTAAGACTAGTGAATGTAGGTGACATGTTTGACTCGTGTCATGACCATGTGACTAGACTATGTGATTGGACTTAATTAAAAACTAAACATGACGACAATATTGTGACTATGTGATTGGGTTGTCGTCAGACGACAGAACTGTCGCCAGACACTAAAGGTCAGCACCAGACGACAATATTGTCGCCTGGCGCTAATCACTAGCGCATGGCGCCACATTCCAGATCTCTGCGCCATTACTGGAACATCGATCTAAGACTGTTTCCAGTATTTTACTCTAAAGGGACAAGCCTAAAAGCGTACTAAGTCAAGTTTGATCAATTTAATTAGACTTTAATCATTTGTTAATTAATTAATTAAATTAGCAAAGTCCTTTAGTCATTAATTAGTTTATTTAACTTATCCACAAGTCGAACAAATGGTTAGGGGAAAACACTGCACATGTAAGATATGCACAACAAATAATGCACAAGTAGTCATATAGTCACAATATGATGCAATGAGTTTGTAACCTAACCATGGCTCTAGTTCTCTAAAGTTCAGGATATGGGTTAGTCAAAAAGGGTCCATGGTTATGAGTCCGGATGCACCGCGCGGAAGCCTTACCTTTGGAAGGGTTGGCGCGAATGGATGGGACCCCGCGAATTAAACTCGCTTCCACGGTTTGGTGAATTCAACAAACTCGGATGTACCCTTCGTTGCCAAGAGCGTTTGATTGGGTAGATGGAGCGTGAATCCCCAGAGGGTTATGGCCATATGTAGAACACATATGGGTTACAGAAAAAAGGGAAAAACTCAATCAGGAAGTAAAATCGAGCAAACAGTACTAAACTAGTCGAAACAAGAAGGTAGATTTTTGGCTCGGTATTGGAAGAATTCAGCGCGAGAAAATAGCGTCTGTCGCTAGACGACAACTTTTGTCGCTAGGCGACATAGCCATCGCTCGGCGATGACACTGTTTTCTCAGCGCTAATTCCTACATGCCTTGGCAGCTTTTTGTTCTTGAATTTTCCAGTTTTTTCGTAACATTATTTCGATTTTAGTTGTGAAAGATATTTCCCTAATTTCCTACGTGTAAAAATCCTATGTTTTTGACGCATTTCGGATGGTCTTTCCAATGCGGACCTTTTTATGCATATGCCACAATGTTGACCAAAATTACGCACATGAAATACTTAGAACTTTTCGAGTCTCATCCACTCATTCTAAATTATTGCCAAAATAAATTTTAGGAATTAAAATAGAAATCCTCCCCAGCGGAGTCGCCAAAAAACTGTAGGGAATATTTCAAGCATCGCACACTTGAGCCCCACTGTGATCATTCACTTAAGCATGGTGGCGTCCAAAGGGAAGGAAGCTAGAGTAAAAGAGTCGCCAACAATTTTTAGGAACTTGTAAACCGTTCACAGGGTGAAGGTTACACCCCTTAACGATCCAAGAGATCGTTAACTCCAATAGGTCTGGAACCATGACTGGAAGTTCGGGGATGAATACAAATCCAAGATTATTAATGCACAAAACATCCTAACATATGCACAAAAATTAATGCACAAAAAAAAAATATTATTATTGGCGATCACTTGAATTATAATCATATTAGCCTAAACAAGATTATTAATTATCTTATTAAGCGTGATTACAAGTACAAATTCCCTTTAATTCTGCAAGAGAGGGCGTGATCAAGCAATAACAATAAACATCAAGCAAAATAATCATAACAACAAATCATCATCGTCATAACAATAATATTCTCAAAGCATAATAATATTAGCAAGATCCTAGGCATGATACTAACAAGATTAATAACAAACCCTAGCATGTCACTAAACAATAAAGATCAAATCTTTACCCCTAACACGGTACTAATGTGATATAAAGAAAGAATAGGAAGCATCATAAGCATAATAATATCAGAAATATTAGTTAACCCTAAACATGATACTAGGAAGCAATAAAACATCCTAACATGATACTAGGAATCAACAAAATAATCTAAGCATGATTTCTATATCAAAAGAATAATTAAATTACTTACTTTGATGCCTCGTATCTCTTTCTAATAACAAAATACACGCGTTAGTAACTTCAAGGAAAATAATAAATCAATTAAATTAAATAATTGAAATAGAGATTTGGGACCAAACCCTCAGAAATATTAACCTTTCACGTCTAGGGCGAAGGAAACTTCGAACTTGGCTAGATGTGTCTAGAACTAATGTATGAGGAATTTTGTGAGAGGGGAAGGTTTAGAAAAAGAATAGAGAGAGAATAAGCTTCTAGCTTTAGAGAGAAAGAAGAGATGATTGTTGATGATAATTGTTAATTATTGATGATTGATGAAAACGGGGAGATACGACCCCTATTTATAGGAAAAATAGCACGGAATCAAATTAAGTCCCATTCGAAATAAAATACCTCATGTCGCCAACGACAGGAGTCAGCGCCAGGTGACAGGAGCAGCGCCAGGCGACAGCTGTTAGTGCCAGGCGATAGCTTTGTCGTCTCGCGCTAAGTCAAAATTAAAACGCTCTTTGTACGCGGAATCATCTTCTTAATACAATTAAGCAGCTAATTCCACGTTAAGCAGATTAAAATCATATTTGTGCTAAATCACATATTCTATTCAAAATAAAACTCTTTAAAATATAATTATCAATCCTAATCTCATTAGAATTAAAAAGAACCTTCTAGATAATGTAGAAGATTAAAATCAATCCTAATAACTTTAGGAATAATAATTAATAGGCCCTCCTCTAGATCATTGGGCGATGACCGAGTTATTATATATATCACGAGCGAGATGGAATATAAAATTCATTTCGAACCCAATTTAATTTAATCCATAACTTCCTCATTATTCATCGGAATTGGGCTTATAATATATCGTTGGAAAGTTCTTTTCGAGCCCAATCCAACTAAACTATTATTGGACCCTTACCATGGACCAAACTAAATTAGACTGGATATTTTCATAAATAGGGTAAGAGAAGAAATATTTTCAAAAACAGAGATATTTTAATAAAAACATCCACATCACTAGACTTTTCACACTTTCACTTCGTTCGACAATCAAATGACGTGAAAGGTATTCATCACTGGGTTTGGTTTTGGGGAGAGACATTTGGGTGTCTACAGCAGCCTCTTTTCAGGTGTGGGATCTTGAATAGGCCTAATGGGAGTAATGAGTCCTTTGGCATGGAGTCGATCGAAAGCAGTATCATAGCTCATCCCAATAGGGGTGAACTCTTTTCTTAGTTGCCTTTTAGGTCCTTAATTATCCATGGTTAAGACTTCATTAAAGTTAAAGGTACTAACATTGTTACTAAAGTAGGTGTGTTCGGAAGAAGAAGGATTGTCGTTCTTCTTTCCTTTCCAGCCACTGTTGTTACTATTGTTAGTAGCTTTTTGTTTTGCAAAGTCATCGTCAATATCAATACCTATGTTATAGATGGCCTTGAAAGTATTCAGGTTGTGTTGGTATTTCAAATGCTTTGAATACTTCTCTTGGAGGTTCTTGATGAACATTCTTACAGACTCCTTTTCAGTAGGAACCTCTACCATTTTAGCGGAAGTCTCTCTCCACTTTTTGAAGAAAGAGGTGAACCTTTCGTTTTCCTTTTGCTTTAGCATCTCAAGTTCCCTATGGTCAGTTTCAACTTGAATGTTGCACTTATATCTATCAATGAAAGCGTTTGTTATAGAATCCCAAGAAGAGATTTTCTCTTTGTCAAGGGAGAAGAACCATTGTTGACAAAGGTTTCTAAAGATAGTGAGAACAACGAATGGAAAGCGTTCTTATCAATTTCCTTAATATTCATTATTGATTCGAAAGCTCTTAAATGAAAGTAAGGGTTGTCAGTTGGCTTGAATCTAGGGATGTCATTGGTATTGAATTTCCGTGGAAGAAATTCCTTGTCCACCGACGCGAGACCCCTTGTGAGCTAATTCCTTGGAATTTGTAGTCATTGGAGATTTTGCTCAAGCTTTCTTCCATTTTCTCAAGTTGTTGTTGTTTCGCAGGGTCATTAACTTGAAGAGCGAGAGTTTTGAATATCTCGGTCAAGTTAGCCATGTTTTGTTTTAGTTTGTTAACTTCTTCTTGGGACGCCATTTTCTAAGCTTTTCTTTTTTCTCGAATTGGTTTATCGAAGAGTAGTACTTGAATGAAGGTGTTGTCTTTGATTAGTCGCACTTCTTTCCTTGACCAAGTGCTGTGGAAAAGGAGGTTATGGATACTTATTGTTAGTTATTTTGACTCAAACTCAATTCAACATGCAATGGATGGGAAGAGATCATGGAAGAATGAGGGGAATGACATGTATGGTGAAATCATGTGGAAAGTGGGAAGATGGTATAGATGGAGAGATGTTTTAGGAAGAATTTAGGAATAGAGTGGACCCTCAACTCAAATGACGGAAAGAGCAACTCATGCATGAACCTAGGACATGGTCATGGTGTGAAAAGAGTATGTACAAAGTGTGTGCTAAGACTAGTGAGTGTAAGTGATATGTTCAAGACTCGTGTTATGACCATGTGACTAGACATGTGATTAGACTCGTACAAAGACTAAGTTGAGACTTCATCTATATACACTAAACTGGACAGGTTGTGGTATTTCAGTAATAACTTTTTATCCGTGACTCCGAATTGGACGAAACCAACGCCAAATGAAAGATATAACTCGGGTCTACAGATACATAGGTTGTACAACTCATAATTCTTTCTAAAACTCCGATTATGACCAAAACAAGTTGATGCTTGTGCAGGATACGGGAATAAAAATCCAGGTTGACTCAAAGAAAATATGACTCGATTTTAGATATATTTATTGGTTCAAATTAACTAATCAATTAATTAAGAAAAGTCCTTTAGTCATTGGTTAGTTTATTTAAGCTTATTTATAATCACAAATTAAACCAAACGGTTAGTTTAATCACATTTAAATATGCACAAGTAGTCCAGTAGTCACAACACGATGCAATGAGTTTGCCACCTAACCATGGCTCTAGTTCTCCAAAGTTCAAGGATAAGGGTTAGTCAAAAGAGGGTCCATGGTTATGAGTCCGAATGCATCGCGTGGAAGCCTTACCTTTGGAAGGGTTGGCGCGTATGGATGGGACCCCACAAGTTAAACTTGTTTCCATGGTTTGGTGAATTCACAAACTCGGATATACCTTCGTTGCAATGAGCGTTCGATTGGGTAGATGGAGCGTGAATTCGCAGAGGGTTATGGCCATATGTAGAACACATATGGGTTTCAGATTAGAGAGAAAAACTCAATCAGGAAGTAATATCGAGCAAACAGTACTAGAATCGGTCAAAGCAAGAAGGCATATTTCTGGCTCGGTATTGGAGAAACTTGGCTCGAGACAACAGGGACCATCGCGAGGAGATGGCCCTGTCGCATCGTGATATTGCTATCGCATCACGACAGAGCCATCACACTGCGATGGGCACTGTTTTCTCAACGCTAGTTCCTACATGCCTCAGCAGCTTTCTGTGTTCTTAGAATTTTCCAGTTTTTGTAGCGTTTTTTCGATTCTAGTTGTGAAAGATATTTCCCAAATTTTCTACGTGTAAAAAGCCTATGTTTTTAACGCATTACGGATGGTCTATCCAATGTGGAACTTTTTATGCTTATGCCAATAATGTCAATCAAAATTACGCACATGAATACTTAGAATTTTTCGAGTCTCATACACTCATTCTAAATTATTGCCAAAATAAATTTTAGGAATTAAAATAGAATTCCTCCCCAACGGAGTCACCAAAAACTGTAGGGAATATTAAGTATGGTGACTTCCAAAGGGAAGGAAGCTAGAGCAAAAGAGTCGCCAACACGTTTTATGAACTTGTAAACCGTTCATAGGGTGAAGGTTACACCCTTTCATGATCCATGAGATCGATAACTCCATAGTGGTTCTAAGGCATGACTGGATATTCGAGGATGAAGGTACAAATCTAACCTAAAAGAGATTGAACCTGCCCTAAAAATAAGCCTCTACTTTATTCTTCTCATATTCATGTGCGCTTTTCGATCAACATACAATTAATATATTAATCCTAAACCTGTTTAATCTATGTTAGTTGATTATTAATGCACAAACAAATCTATTATTGGCGATCACTTGAATTAAAATCACATTAGCCTAAACAAAATTATTAATTATCTTATTAAGCGTGATTTCAAGTACAAATCCCCTTTAAATCTGCAAGAGAGGGCGTGATCAAGCAATAACAATAATATCAAGCAACATAATAATATTGATACAACAATCATCATCATCATAATATATTCTCATCAAAGCATAATATTATTAGCAATATTCTAGGCATGATACTAGCATGATAGAAGAAATAGGAAGTAACCTAAACATGATACTAAAAAGCAATAAATAACATCCTTACATGATACTAGGAATTAAAATAATCTAAGAATGCTTTCTAAAGATATAGAGCAATAAAGCAACTTACTTTGTTGCCTCGTATCTCTTCCTATCAAAACAACACACACGTTAGTAACTTCAAGAAAAATATTAAATCAAACAATTAATTTAAATAATTAAAATAGGAATTTGGGACCAAACCCTCAGAAATTATCAACCTTTCAGGTCTAGGGCGAAGGTAACTTCAACCTTGGTTAGGTGTGTCTAAGTCTCGTGAATGCGATATTGTGTTTAGCAAAGGCTAGGCTTAGAAATCAAGAGAGAGAGAGAGAATTAGGTGATTGTTGATGATTGAAAAGGGGGTGATGTGACCTCTATTTATAAGGAAAAAAGAGGGTCGAAAGATTAAGAAAAGAATCCGAATTCGAATCGGAATAAAACTCGATGGACAACAGTTTTTACGGTTTTTGTTTTTATCATAACTTTTGATCCAAAAATCGAAATAAGGCAAATAATATGTCGTTGGAAAGATCCTGAATTCTACTTTCCAACCCATTTAGAATCAGATTAAAATATTTTTTTGAATAAAAGATATGGCCGAAATAGTGGGACTATGTCAGTTTTGGATAGAGTTTCGTATTTATTTCATATCTTTTTCGTTATAGATCGGAATTAATATTATAATGTATCATTGGAAAGATAATTTCAAGAGCTATCAAACCATGTAATATTTGGATAAAAATTATGAGGCATGAAAATAATATCTGAACATTTTCTATTTCGCACAGAACAAGGATTCTAAAAAAGAGGAGTTTTATTCAATTTCAAACTCTTTGATCTTATCTTTTTAAAAGAGGATAATTAAAATCTCTTAGAAACTTATAGAAGCTTCTAATTAATCCTAATTAGTTTAGGAATGGGATTAAACCTTTGGACCCTCCACATGATCATTGGGTCGTAGGTAAAATCCGGTTTAGGCCCAGTTTAGTATTTTGGCCATAACTTCCTCATTATTCATCGGAATTGGGCTTATAACATATCGTTGGAAATCTATTTTCAATCCCTATCCAACTACACAATTATTGGACCCATATTATGGACTAGGAATGAACGTTTTTCATAAACAGGGTAGGAAAAGAAAGATTTTCGAAAACAGAAAGAAGTATTTTTATTAAAAACAGAGAGATTCACGAGACTCTTTCACATTTCACCTTGTTTGATAATCAAATAACGTGAAAGGTACTCATCACTAGGTTTGGTTTTTGGGGGGACACAATCTGGTGTCTATAATCGTTCCTTAAGATATGTTACCTTTGGACACCTAAGCTTTTGACCTTAGAAAGGCGTTATGTAAATCTTGGCTTATGGTATGCTTATATGATTATGTGACTATATGTGACATGTTTAGGATAGCCTTTTAGTTTGGTTAGGTTCCCAATTGCGAAGTTGTCCCTTCGTAATTTTGAGTCGCATTTAAAGGGTATCATAAAAAAAGTCGTTAAAAAAAAATGAGGCACAAACATAAAAACTACTGGAAAAAAAAAATCGCACGAGCAGGTGGCGCGCGCAACTCACGCAGTTGCGTGACCACGACCAGCGTAAGAGCCAGTGATGTGCGCGCCTTACACGCGCAACCTGGTTACTTACACGCGCCTGCTGTTACGAGATCCTTTTGATTCCTCAAGAACAATTGACTCGTACAAACAATATGATTATTAATGAATTGTTTAAAGGCGATGTTATCCATTTGAATGCATCTTGCGTCTTTTTCCTTTTTTTTTCTTTTTGTCTTCTAAACAGCGTATCGATCTCCTTAACCTTTCGTACTTCCTTTACAGCCGGTTTTCAAGCTTGGGAACAAAGACTCCCGGGCGCTCGCATTCTACGTTTACCATTAAACAATTCACCCCTTTCAAACCACCTTCCCTCAACAACTAGTCCAACAACGATGCCAACCATAGAGCAACTCCAGGAAGAAATTGTTCGTTTGAGAGAGGAAAAGGCTCAAGAGGCCGAGGAGAGAAGAATTAATAAACTTAAAAAAGCTGAAAAGAAAAATACCGAAGCTTTGGCTTTGCAACAAAAGATGGCTGAACTATCCATAAAAGAGAAGTCGTTGGAGAAGCTTGTTCTTCATTCCATAATGGGGAACAAGTACTTCGACGCAGAAAATTTTGCTCCTCCTACAGGACTCACTTTACCAGAAAAGTTCGTAGCTACGAACTTGCCAATATTTAAGGTGACCAATAATCCAAAAAATTATTTAATGAGTTTTACTGGCACCATGGCTTTAAAGGGAGTTGATCCTAAGCTTTATGCTTTGACTTTCCCTTTATCTCTAGACCCAGCTGCGAGAGAGTAGTTCTATGGGCTAGATGCTAAGTTCAAGACATCATGGAAAGATGTAGTTTCGGCTTTCATCACCCAATATGGGAGTAACGTAGAGTTTAAATCGACTTTGCGTGAACTTGAAATGCTTAAGCAAAGCGACGATGAAGGTTTCCTTGCTTTCTATGGTAGATGGCGAGAAAAGGAGCCCACCTTGCCCAAAGGCCACCTGAACGCGAGTTGGTACAAAAGTTCATTGACAATTGTCATGAAAAGTACAACAAATATTTACGCTACCTTGGTTTAGACACTTTTCAAAAGGTCTATTATGTGGCTACTAGGATTGAAGATGATCTTGCTAAAGAAAAGGCAAACTACAAAAAGGGGAATGATAATGCTTCATCCTCTATTGATGTATTTGCGACTTCCACGCAATATAATAGCACAATGCAATATAATGACCCTCGGAAAACGTGGGTAAGAGAAAGAAGGTTTACACAATTTCCTGTGAGCTATAAAGAATTGCTAGAAAAAATAAACGAAAAAGGATTGCTCTCACCAACAGGGCCAACGCCACCCACTCCTCCAGAAAAAAGAAACTCTTAATGGGACGACAATGCCTATTGTGCTTATCATAGAGGTGTTGGACATGATACCGAACATTGCTTTGTCCTAAAGCACAAAATTCAAGACTTGGTAGACGATTACGCCTAAACCCAACAACAATATATCCCCATTGGGAACATTTCACATTGATGAGGATCATATGGGAAGCGATACATTCAATCCTTTGAATTATATCACCCCTATAGGGAAGCCTCTAAGCACAACACTCATATGGGCGACTAATGAAGTGTGTGGGTTATGGGACGACGAATTCTAAGACTTATATGTCTCAAAGTATGCCGCCGTCCCACCTCCACCTTGTCTCCAAAACGAAACAAGTGGAGCGCTTGATTGGGATTATTTCTTGGGGAAATCACAAGATTTATCAAATCTCTCCTTGGATGAACAATGGCATCAAGCACAACTCATGGAGCATCTTGAAATGGAGGCACATTCAAAGCCTCTAGAAGAAAATTGGTTCACTAGTCCTACAACTAACCCAAACGAGATAGATCATTTAACTCGTTTTGGGTGAGTTTATCAAACGCAACCAAATGGATCTTCAACTACTCAAAATCAAGTTCAAAATCCAGTACCACCTCCACTTGAGGTGGAAGATCCATTGGTTAAACAACTTCGCCAATCTAAGGCGAATGTTAGCATTTGGGAACTCCTAAGTACTTCTAAAGAACATAGGAATTCTCTTATGAATGCTCTAACTGCTTTCTCTGTAAGTATGGACACAACTCCACAGGATCTTGTTAGCTTACTTACTAGCGAAAAATTCGACAAATCAATCACCTTTACTAGTGATGATTTGCCTTCAAAAGACACTACCCACAACAATGCATTATATCTAACCGTGGGGTGCAAGGGATACAACATCCCTCTTACTTTAGTTAACAATGGGTCTGCCGTAAATTTATGCCCATTACGAACAACAAAATATTTAGGCCTTAATCCAGAAAAAGACTTTCACTCAACAACACAAAGCATTAGGGCCTATGACAATTCAAGGAGATCGGTGTGTGGGACTGTTAAACTACCAATTACTACAGGCCCAATACAAAAGATGGTTGAATTCCATGTCATGTACATTAAACCTACATTCAACCTTCTTCTTGGACATCCTTGGATACATGAGCTTGGAGCAATACCATATTCGCTCCACCAAATGATTATGTTGAACTATCGAGGTCTTCCTATGACTATACATGCTTCTCCTCTTAAAATAGCGATAAATGATCAATCGCTTTTAGAAATAAACCATGATAATGATGAATAGGACATGTGGGGATTCGCTGTGGAGGCAATTTGCACAATAGAAATGGAGGAAAGCTTTGAAGAACCATTCAAGCTTGATCCATATTCCACCTCAATAGTAAACAACATCTTATTCAAGAGTAGTTACTTTCCTAGGATGCCTTTGGGAATAGGAATAAAGGAAACTCTTTTACTTCTTATCCCAAAGAAAAGTTTTTCTTTTGGATTGGGATATAAGCCAACCAAAGAAGAACTCAAGTCTCATGTCACGATGCTAAGATCAAAGCACGTAGAGACAATAACAAGAAAGGGATAATCTCTTTACTCCCATCCTACAATCAAACTCTCAACGGAAAATTCGTTAGGGAGGGAGAAGATTACCCATTCTATGACTTTCCAGAACCACTAGTTCTAGAAGGCATCAAGAAGCCTGGATTCGAAATATTCCACGGTTACTACTTCTTGAATGACGACTTTGAAATCATTCAGTCAAAACACCCAACTCCAGGGTGCTATGATAGGTAAGCATTTAACTTGCTATTTGGATTAGAGCAAAACCATGTTGCTACGATGACTAATCAAAATGCCACCCAAGATGAAGCTTTTGACCCAACCTCGTTGATCACCCCTTTCAACAAAACCTTCGAGCATGGATGGAGAAAGACTTTCAAGTGGATTAACCATAAAGGTGACAAGCTGGAGATCACCACAGGCGAAGGGGAAATGTTCGAAGAATCTGATGATGAGTCTAGTCTAGATTTTAAGGAAGCTGAAAATTTAGGCCTTGTGGCCATTACTAAGTCTTTATTTTCTAGTTCTAAGGATCAGGATCCCAAAAAGGATTCTCCTCTCGATGTACTTTCTTTTGATTTCAATAATATGAGCTCTATTTCCGAGTATATGCCTTCTATTGAATCTTTTGAATGCTATAATAATCAATCTAATGAAGATGATAACATTAACAAACTCGTTGAATTAATGAATGAACGAGAACAAAAGAATCCTGTAATTGAAGAAACTAAAACAATCAATATAGGAACTAATGAAAACAAAAAGGAAGTCAAAATTGGCTTAACCTTAAATTCGAAAGAGAGATCGATCCTCATATCGACGCTCAAAGAATTCAAAGACGTGTTCGCTTGGTCATACAAGGACATGCCTGGAATAGATAGGGAAATCGCGGAACATACCATTCCCTTGAACCCTATTTCTAAACCAGTGAAACAAAAATTTTGACGAATGAAACCTAACATCGCTTAAAAAATAAAAGAAGAAGTACAAAACCAATAAGACACAGACTTCATTCGCGTATGTAATTACCCAGAATGGGTAGCAAACATCGTCCCAATCCCTAAAAAGGATGGACGAGTTCACATGTGTGTCGATTTTAGGGACCTCAACAAGGCTAGCCCTAAAGACGATTTTCCTCTACCTCATATTGACATATTGGTAGATAACACGGCTGAACATGCGATGTTATCCTTTATGGATGGATACGCAAGTTACAACCAAATTCTAATGGCAAAAGAAGACGAAGAAAAGACATGCTTTATTACCCCTTGGGGTACGTATTTCTATATAGTCATGCCATTTGGTCTAAAAAATGCAGGAGCTACGTACCAAAGAATGACTACGACTCTCTTGCATGATATGATGCATAAAGAAATAGAATTTTATGTGGATGACATGATCGTGAGGTCCAAAGATAGAATGGGACACATAAAAGCTTTACGCAAATTCTTCACTCGCATAAAAGAATATAAAATGCGCTTGAATCCACAAAAATGCGCCTTTGGAGTGACTTCCGGCAAGTTACTTAGATACGTAATAAGCACACGTTTTATTGAGATTGATCCCTCTAAAATAAAGGCAATTGTTGATATGCCTCCCCCTCAATCGAAAAAAGAAATTAGGGGTTTCTTGGCAAACTTTAGTACATTAGTTGATTCATCAATAAGTTGACAATGACTTGTGAGCCAATATTTAAAAAGTTGAAAAAAGAAGAAAAACATGAATGGGAGGATCAATGCCAAGAGGCCTTTAAGAAAATCAAAGATTATCTCAAAGGTCCACCAGTTTTAGCACCACCAATACCCAAACTACCTCTTAGGCTATACATCACCGTTACATATACAGCCACAGGAGCCATGTTAGCACAAGAGGTAGAAAAAGTAGAGCGTGCAATATATCATATAAGTAAAAAATTCATCTAATATGAAACAAAATATAGCACCTTGGAAAAAATAAGTTTAGCATTGGTATGGGCAACCAAAAAATTATGACATTATATGCTACCTAGAGTTGTCAATTCGAGTAAACGGGTCGGGTAAGAGTGGGTCGAGTCAACTCGGATCTGGTCAATTTGGGTTAATGACGTAACCTATGCAAGTGCGGGTCGGGTCCGGGTTGGGTCATGCTTGAGTCGGGTCACGTCGGGTCATACATCCTATTGGGTTTGGGTCGGATTTAGGTCGGGTTACATTTGGGTCGGGTGAACAATAGGTTGGGTTTAATTCGGGTTTTCACGGGTAGGGTAATTCTCGAGTTCAAGCCAAGTTCGGTTCAAGTCAATAATTTGCGAGTTAGAATCAGGTCGGGTCATTCTCGGGTTTGAGTCGGGTTCGGTTCAAGTCAATAATTTACGGGTTATAATCAGGTCGGGTCATTTTCAAGTCCGGTCATTCTCGGGTTCAAGTCGGGTTCGATCGGTTCAAGTCAATAATTTGCGGGTTATAACCAGGTTGGGTCATTTCCAAGTCGGGTCATTCTCGGGTTTTAGTCGGGTTATGTTCAAATCAATAATTTGCGGGTTATAATCAGGTCGGGTCATATTCCGGTTCAACTAGTTATAAATAGTTAATTATCATTTTAATCAAGCTAATTATTTCCTTTGACTATAATATATATGGCAACATGCTAGGGAACTATAGTCTATAATTTAGGAAGATAATTATCTCCTTTGACCATACAACAAATATATACTATATTTAACTCTTAAATTTGGGGATGATGCTCCTTTCTTTTGCTGGCCTGGATCGACTTGGTCTCCTTAGACAAAATGCTTTAATCAACATTAATAAGGTGGTCTAAATTGAATTTAAGGTGATTTGAAATCGGGTTAGGAACAATTTGTGTTGAATTTAGGTCGGGTCAATAACAAGTCGTGTTGATTTCGAGTTAGGTTAGTAACAGATCGGGTAGAATTTTTGAGTCGGGTTAGTAATAGGTCGGGTAAAATTCAGGTCAGGTTAATAACAAGTCGAGTTGAATTTCGGTAGGGTCAATAATAAGTCGGGTTGATTTCGAGTCGGGTTTATAACAGGTCGGGTTAAATTCGGGTCGGCTTAGGAATGGGTCGGGTTGAATTCAAGTCGGGTTAGTAACAAGTCGGGTTAAATTCGGGTTTTGATGGGTTAAAATGGGTTTGGGTCAATTTCGGTTCAAGTTGGGTTCGGTTCAGGTCAATAATTTACGGGTTACATTCGGGTCGGGTCATCTCTAGGCCGGTTCATGTTTTGATTCGGGTCTCACATACTCGGGTCACGTCGGGTTTGGGTCACCATTTTTTCGGGTTCAAATGGGTCGGTTAATAATCGGGTTCTGGTCGGGTTAGCTTTTGATAGCTTTAATGCTACCCCACACCACTCATGTGATCTCACCACAAAATCCGATAAAGTATTTGTTTGAACAACCACCCATACAAGGAAGAGTATCCAAATGGATGGTAATGTTAGCCGAATTCGAACTAAAATACATTCTTGACAAATCAATAAAAGGAAAAGTAATATCCGATTTTCTGCCTCAACATCCTATTCAAACAAGCCATGCATAAACTATTCATCTTTCGAATGAAGAGATTCTCATGACACAAGATGACAAATGGGTAGTGTACTTCGACGGTGCGTCTAATAAAAAAGGATGTAGTGTAGGAGTGTTACTCATAAGTCTAAAGGGAGCACATACTCCAATCTCTGTAAACTAGACTTTGAGGCTACTAATAATGTCGCGAAATGTGAAGCGTGCATTATTCGATTAGAAGCAGCAGCTAGCATAGGTGTGCAAAAATTAGAGGTATATGGAGATTCAAGTTTAATAATAAATCATATACTAAAATAATGGAAAATTAAAAACTCCACAATGATATTATACTAAACACACCTAGAGCAACTCATCGAGCATTTTAATTATATTGACTTTAAATATCTCCCAATGGATGAGAGTTAATTTGCTGATGCGATAGCAAAAGTAGCCTCAATGATCAACATTCCTAATCACTTAAATATGATGCCATTATGCGTTGATAGAAGAAGTAAACCAGCTTATTACAACGTCATAGAGGAAATAAATGACATCGAAGGAGAAAGTCCTTGGTATGATCATATCCTCCAATACATTACTCATGGCACATATCCTGCAAATACTTCATCAAAAGACCAACGAGCTTTGAGAACACTCGCAGCCCAATATGGTTTATTAAATGGTCAATTAAGCAAAAAAGGACCCAATGGTCAAAGCTTATTGTGTATAGACCACCCTGAATCCACGCGCCTTATGGAGAATACTCACAAAGGTCTTTGTGGACCTCAGATGAATGGAAAAATGCTTGCTAAAATAATCTCATGACAAGGGTACTTTTGGTCCACCATGGAACATGATTGCATACAGTATGTCAAGAAATGTCCAGAGTGCCAAATGTTCGCTAATTTACAACACCTTTCACCATCCGAACTATATAACTCACTTCCCCTTGGCCCTTTTCAACTTGGGGAATTGACATAATTGATAAGTTTCTCCAACAGGAGCAGGAAGACACGAGTACGTACTAGTAGCCATCGATTACTTTACTAAGTGGATTGAGGCCGCTTCTTACGTTAATATCACTTCTAAACATGTCGCAAAGTTTCTCAAACGAAACATTTTTTGTAGATATGGAGTTCCACATGAACTAATTGGTGACCAGGGATCTCAATTCAAAGCAGAAGTTGAGACCCTCTTAACTCGTTATAAAGTAAAACATCATCATTAGTCTCCATATAGACCCCAAATGGACGGAGCAGTAGAATCGACAAATAAAAACATAACAGTTATCATTAAGAAAATGGCAGAAAACTATAAGGACTGGCCGAACAAACTACACTTCGCTTTATGGGGTTATTGAACATCCATACGAACATCAATAGGAAATTCCATCCCTACGCATCGTACTCGAAAGTAAGCTACCGGAAGCCGAATGGGTATGAGTGACAGGATAGAGTCGTATTACCTAGTAAAAAAAAAATAATTCCTAAGTTCCTCTAACTATGCAGATAGGGAAGAAAGGGTCGATCCACAGGGAAACAAATCTTCTTATTCCTAATTAATTAAAATAATCTAAATTATAAAGTAACTAAATTATAGATATAAGAAATTAAACTAAGGGAGATATAAATAGGGAGAAATCAATTAATAAAAGCCTAGGGCATAGGTTCACCAATAAATAATATTCCAGGGTAAAACATAATAATCAATCATCAATGCATCAATTAATCAGATCATAAAGGGCTTTCGCTACGTATTACAATCACAGATTTAATTTACCAGTATTAAATCTCATCTCTCGAATCTTGACTTAACCATTTATAAATTAGTCCGCCTATTGAAACTAAGCCTAAACATCAATTCTCATCTCTTGAATCTCGAATCAATATTGCATAACTCATACAATTAAACCAGGCCTAATCTAATTGCATAGCATTAAATTAATCAATAGGAAATTAATCAAGCATTGACAATCAACAACAATAAATTACCCCTTCATATTATTTATGGATCCCATAAACCCTAGAAAGAAAACTACTCACCCATAATTAAATCTAAACTAATCAATGCAATTAAACAAGACATGATGTGATAAAGAAATTAAATTACTGAAAATAATAGAGAAGAAATCGTTACCAAAATTAACGGAAATAATGAATTGTATTAAGAACAAGGTTGTAGAGAGAGAAACAATGAGAGAAATCTAATCTGAAAACTAAGTAATGAAAGAAAGCTAAGGGAAAAGGGGGTCCTCCAATTACATAACAAAATCTTGTATATATTAAACTTGAAAATCCTAAACTTATACGAACTAAAATCGAGCTTAATTATCTTCCAAAAACACGCGCTCGGTCGGGCGCCACACCGCCCGATAGGGTGCCACACAGCCCGGTCGGGCGCGCCTTTTCTCTATCAGGTCTTCTCTCATGCCCGGTCGAGCGTGAGATCGGGCGTCTTGCTTCTTCCGCCCCACCCGGCCGGGCGCGCCTTTGGGCAAGACCCTCTTGGCCGGGCAAGGCCATCTAGGGCACTCTAGCCCACTTTGGGCAAGCCTTGGACTTCGATTGGGCCCCGATCATTCGGCCCAAATCCGGATTTCCTCCTTGGGGCTTGACTACTCTGTCCAATTGCCTCGGTACATCAGCGTGCTCCTCTAGTGCTCGTATTCGCTTCATAAAATCCCGGGGAAATGCTCCAAATGTGCAATTCCCTGCAAAACTCAACCTAAACTACGAAAACACTAGTAAATAACAATTAGTAATAAAAATGGCACAAAAGAGCCAAAAACACTACCAATTACGACCAAGGGACGGGGGTAAAACACTATATAAAATAGACATATCAATGAGCAAGGTATGAAGAGCTTTTATTCCTCGATGAGCGGCGATTAAAAGCTTTGCATCATGTACAAGTCTACCAATGACGCATCGCGCGACGCTTTAACAAAAGGGTACGACCCCATAATATTAAAGAAGGTGACTTTGTACTAAAAGAGGTTAGAGGTCCACCAACCGATCTAAGAGGAAAATTCAAACCTAATTGGATAGGGCCATACCGCGTAATTGAAATTCTATTAGGAGAAGCCGTTCGATTAATGGATATTGGTGGCGATGAAATCCGTTAGTTAATAAACATTGATCAACTTAAAAAGTATTACATATAAATATCCGGATAAACTCATTCATTCATAATTAACAATCATGTCTCTTAGCATTCAAATAAAGATTCTAAGTGTTATGCACTTTACCGAATCACACGGTGTAGCCACCTAAAAATGTCTCCCCGAAACCAAACCCGATGATGAATAACTTTTCACCGCCATTGGTCGGGTTGAATATTTAATCCCGGGAGTGCTTAAAATTCATATTCAATCAAACTCAGTTCCTAAAATCAGTCCTAATGTTTAGTCAAAGCATAGTCCAATTTTTATTTTGGTCCAAACCTTTTTTATTCATTTCATATTATTTATCATTTTATCCAAATTAATAAATAGTAAACCTAAATAGCCCGAAATTATGAAACGACACTTAAAAATGCTGAGCATAATTAGGGTTAAAATGTATCTGGATGTAAAAATGAAAGCAGGATTCGCTGCGTCACGACAAACTGTGCCGTGTCACGAAAAATGTTGTCGCGCCATGGCATATTTTCCCGTGCCACGGTGCATATATTGTGACACGGGATTGCTCCGTGTTTTCTCTGCATAATCCTTAAACGTGTTTTATCTTCTGTAGTTTGTTTGATGTCTCGCGTCACACTATTTTCCCCCATGTCACGGGATTCTACACTGTGTCGCGGCGTAAAGCTGACGTGTTGCGGCATTGGTTTTTAGGGTTTTTATCTTTTTAGGGTTCCGTGCGTTCCCTCTGCTCATTTTCCCCATAAATACCCCCCCCCCCCATTTCTGTTGTTCGGGGCATCAAATTCTCTTCTCTCTTCTATGCTCTAGCCTAAACACTAGCCTACCTTATTCTTCCAAAATACATTCCTTAAGCACTCCGAGGAGTCCATACTTTACCCGAGGTTCTGTCCTTAAACCAAGGTGTGAAAGGTAGAACTGTTTGAGGGTTTGGCCCTAAATCAACTCTATTTAATTTAATTTTAATTATTGTTTTATTTATTTCCTTGAAGTTACTAACTCGTTTATCGTTTTGTAGTTGCAAGCAAGCAAAATCAAAGTAAGGAATCATGTTCCTTTACTTCCATTATTTTTCTAACGATTTTATATTGTTGGATTTATTGTCAAATTGCTTCTAATATTAATGTTTGTTCTATTATTTACGATCACAATATTACATGTTTAAAGGAAATGTGTAATTGAAAATCACGCCTAATAAGATAATTTGGACAACCGGTGTAGGTTCCTTTTTAATCATGTTGTTTAACTAAGTGATCACGATATTTTAGAATTGTGTGTTGCATTAATATTCAACCAATTTAGCTTAATAATAGTTTGGAGCGAATTGAATCTTTGTTTGCATGCCGTTGAGATCGCAGGAATCACTTTTCACAATGAGAATCGAGTAGAGGCCAATACGGGCGAATGTGACTCCATGACTCACTTCGTACCTTCATCCGCGATCCTCCTTTCGTGGTTCCGAACCATATGGAGTTAGTAATCTCATGGATTATGAATGGGGTGTAACCTTCAAGGGTTAATCGTTGTTGCTTATCGTTGTCCCTTTATCGTGGTTGCCTTATAATGATCCGTGGACGGTTTACAAGTTTCTTAAAAACTTGTTGGCGGCTCCCTAGTTTCCTTATCCCTAATCGTATACGTCAATTCCCACTTCCTATGAGTGCCAAACATATTCAAAACATGCTTAACGTAGGCGCACTTCAAACGACGCCTACAATTTGGCAACTCCACTGGGGAGGATTCTTGGTTATCTATCGATTTGGGTGATCGGTATTTAATTAAGATGAGTGGATGAGACTTGAAAGATTCTTGAAAATATTCCTGTGATTAAATTGGCATTTTTGCATATGCATAGACGTTTTAACGTCGCATTCAGGTCTGTCCCGTAGGAGAAATTGAATAACCTGATTGCGAACGAAGGAAAAAAGAGACCAGTTAGATTTTCTGACTGCTGTGCCACGGCAGATCTTGCCGTGTCATGGCGCTGTGCACCATTACGCGGTGTTCAGCACCGTGACACGGTACATTCTGCCGTGTCACGAAAGTCCTGATATCTTTCCAATGGCTTTATTTCTCTTCTCACAGTCAGCTTCCTTCGATTTTTCTGAAAAAACGTGTGTGTTCTACATACGTCTTAGCCCCGGGGGATTTAAGCTCTATCAACCCAAAAACTCTCATGGAAAAAAGGGTTCATTCGAGTTATTAAATCCACCCAAACCATGGAGTCGAGTTTGATTTCATCACGAACTCGCAGAGCCGCCAGTTGGCGTACACCCTCAAGGGAGGCTGCCTTACTAAAACGTCCAAACTCTTAATCATGGTACCCTTTGACACCAAAAATTTTGACCATAGTTGAACATAGATCTTGACCTTAAGTTGCGAACTTTTATTTATATCATCGTGACTAAGTGCTACGTGGTTTATTTGGTGCTAACCCCACATGTGTTTGTTCATTTTGTCCTATGACCGAGGGTTTTATTTCCACATAGTAATTAGTACGGACTTAAAATTGAATAAAACCTGAAAAATTCACAAAACCGGACCTAGAACTGTGCACTGTGTCACTGCAGCTTTGTCGCGCCGGTGTATAGTGCCGTGACACAGCGCTTGTACCATCTGACAGTGCATTGCACCGTGTCACGACATTCAGCACCGTGACACGGTGCCCAGGAAAAGTGTCCTGTCAGTTTACTTTTGGTTTTTGTGTGTACTTATGTGGTTCGTATGTCCGGTTTGATGTCATGTCTAGCTGTACAGTCATAACACGCATCCACAACCTCACTTAAGCACTCACAAGTCATGTCGAGTTCACACACTTTTCCTTGAGTCGTGCACCACTTTGTTTATAACCGTACTTTAGGATGGTCTTGTGTCGTTTTTTCATTTTTTTAGGAGTAAGTCAGATGGTATCCTCCCATACATACTTTTATTCTTCTAACAAAAAAATATTCGAAAAAATTTCTTGCCTTTTCTTTTCTGGATGGGTCAAGGTTAAGTCTGGTCATTAAAGGTGCGTTTGTTTTAATGTCACAACACTTGGTCAAGAAGCAAGGGTAGACTGTTACGGTTCGAGTTACTACCTCAACAACCTCTTAAACCTAAGAGGCGTACAAGAAAACAATCGCAATCATCTCCACAGAATCCACCTTCATCTCCAATTCATTTTGAATTCGTTCCAATGGCCACTAAGGAAGAAGTTGAGAGTCTCAACAAGACCATCGAGACACTTGCTCCTATGGTGCAAACACTCACCACTAAGGTCCACACCATGGAGCAAACTAATGTCACTACGGCTGCGATGGACAAGATCAAGGAACAACTGAGCAAAATTTCTGAGGACTTCACCTACGTGGAGCAACCTGCCACTTCTTTGGTTGTCAAGGACAAGCTTCCTGAGAAGTTTTCCACTGCTGACATCCCAAAATTTAAGCCTACTGATAACCATATGTTTCATTTAATGGCTTTTTCTGCAACTATGGTTCTCAAGGGAGTAGATGTAGCACTCTTCCCTACTGTGTTCCCTTTTTCCTTGGAGCACGCTTGTCAACAGTGGTTTTACTCTTTGGATTCCAAGCATATTGCGACTTGGGAGGATGTTATTGAAAGTTTCATGAGCCGTTACAAATGTAACATCCAGGCTAAGACCTCTGAACGTGAACTCTCTATTCTCAAACAGAAGGAAAATGAAGGCTTCACTACCTATCTAAGCAGCTAGAGAGAAACAGCTGCACTCTTGTTGGATCCTCCTAAAGAGAAGGATATGGTTCGCATCTTTATTTTAAATCTGACTCACAAGTACAAGTAACATTTGAAGTTTCTACCTTTGAACACCTTTGAAGTTGCGTACAATATTGGGATCAATATTGAGGATGAGTTGATGAAGACTGCTGGTAGCAATAATAACAACAACAATAACACTTGGAAAAACAAGAAGAACAACAATCCTTCTTCTTCGTCTTTCAAGCCCAATAATGCTACCAACAACATTAACCTCAATGATGTGTTGGCTCTTAGTGCTCCTACTCAAAGATTCCAAAGGCAAAAGAGGGTTTACACGCCTTTGGGAATGAGCTATGATGTTGCTTTTAATCATCTGCATAGTCAAGGATTGATCATGCCTATTGGACCCTTTCCAGAACCTCGACCAGAGAACAGAACTGCTAGCTATGACCCCAATGCTCATTGCAAGTTTCATCAAGGAAAAAGTCATACTACTTAGAAATGTTGGAGGTTGAAGGATGCGATCCAAGACCTGATTGATGCTAATCAGCTTCCTGTCCCTCCAGGGGGTAAGAAGCCTAATATTCAAACAGGTCCTCTTTCTGATGCTTTGGCTATCACGGGAGATGAAGTCTCCTTTGATCCGTCACTACTCATTCAATCTGTAAATGAACCTCTACCAGAAGTTGTTTTTATTTCAAGCTATGAAGAAGTGAATGGAATTTGGGATAGTGACTATGAAGACGTCTATCTCAAAGATATAGCCTGTTCATCTCTAAGCACTAGCGAAGATGTTTGGGGGGACCTTGAGGTCAAAGTTCTCACCAGGAATGGAAGGTTACAACAACCTAGTCTACCTCCACGTCCACCGCAAGCAAAACCAATAGTTGATCCCATCAACCCTGTAAGCAACGATGTGATCAAGCAACTACAAAAGACTAAGGTGGAAATGAATGTATGGAAGCTTTTGGCTACCTTCCACGAGCATCGGAAGGCTGTGATGAATGCTCTGGTGAATATAGGAGTTGATAGTGACATGAATCCTCAAGGGCTAGTCAGCTTTCTCACTACTGAATTACCAAGTACCAATAATCTGATTTCCTTTTCTGATAAGGATCTGCCCTCGGAAGGGGATCAACATAACAAGGCCTTACACCTTACTGTGGTGTGTAGGCAGATGAATGTTCCCATGAGCCTAGTTGATAATGGCTCAGCAATCAATGTATGCCCACTGCACAATGCAAAGAAGTTGGGCATAAAAAATGAAGAATTGATCCCCTCCACTCACGGGATTTGTGCTTATGATAATACTCGCCGTCAAGCCATGGGTACTATCATGTTAAACATAATTGCTGGAGCCATTGAACGTCGCACCAAGTTTCAGATGGTGGACATTAAGGCTTCTTTTAATATGTTGTTAGGTCGTCCGTGGCTTCATGAGCTAAAGGTGATCCCGTCATCGCTGCACCAAAAAGTAAAAGCCACGGTTGAAGGGGTTCCAATCACCATTGATGCCTCTCCTATGCGTATTCAAGTTATTGACACTCCTATTTTCCATGTCGAACATGATGAAGAAGACGAGGATCTCTGGGGGTTTTCGCTAGACGATGTTCTCATGATTGAAGAAGAGGAGAAGTGTCACCTCCATTTTAATCCCTATTCAAATACCAACATCAATGCAATCATGAAGAAGCAAGGGCATTTCCCTAGAATGACCCTTGGACTTAAGAAAAAGATGGCTGAACTCTAGGGTCACCCTGGTGCACCCAAGAAAGACACCTTTAGCTTGGGGTTCAAACCAACAAAGGAAGATGTGAAACAAGCTCTCTCGAAGATGAAAGCTCGCAACAATGCTCGAACCATGAAGACGGAAATGGCTGTGGATCCTTATCCCTTCACTCTCAATGGCCAGTATATTAAAGAAGGGGAAAACTTCCCATGCTATGAATTCCCGGAGCCTTTCGTCCACAATGGGAAGCGTGAGCCAGGTTTTGAGATGTTCTTGGATTGTGATTTCATCGACGAAGGCGAGTTCTCAACAGCTGAGAAACCAGTTAGTCCGAGCTCTGATGATATGAACATTAATCTTCTTTTTGGACTGGAAAAGAATGAACCCAAGCCTATCAGCAATGACAATTCTAAGCTCATTCAAGCTGTCATATCGAGCAAAGATTTCGACCCCTCTGAGTTAATTGTCCCAGCTGATGGTGTTCTAAAGGGATGGCGCAAGACAGTGAGGATCACTACGCCGAGTGGAGGAAAGCTGGAAGTGACCACTGGCGAAGGTCCTATGTTTGATGAATCTGAATCGTCTGGGTTCGAGTCCGAGTCTGAGTCTGTTGATGGGTCTTTAGGATCTGAGGCCAACCCCCTTTTTGTTATTGAGTCTTCTTTTGTAGTTCCTCCTAGTATTGAGCCTCTTGTAGAGTCTCCTCCCTATATCCCAAATAATTCCGGCGAAGTCGCAGCTGACCTTGCCCTCTTTGATGTAATGACCAATGAATTCAATGAAATGAGTACCTTTGCTTACAATGCGTGTCATTCCCCTAACCCTGATCAATATTGCTTTGCTAATGATAAAAATGACAAAGAAATAATAAAAGCAATGTAAGAACATGAAAATAAAACTACAATTATTGAAGATACAGAAATAGTTAATATTTCGAATGATACGACTCTTAAAGAAGTTAAAATTTGATTAACACTAAGTCAAGGCGAACGCAAAGAGTTAATTAACTTTCTTAGTGAATTTGTTGATATATTTGCTTGGTCATACCAAGATATGCCAGGGATGGACAGGGATATAGCTCAGCATACAATACCACTCATTCTAGGTATGAAGCATGTCAAACAAAAGCTACGCCGTATGAAACCGGATGTGGCTCTAAAAATCAAGGAAGAAATTAGAAAACAATTGGCTGCAGGTTTCATCAAAGTGCCTAAGTATCCAGAGTGGATAGCTAATGTGGTTCCAGTTCCAAAGAAAGATGGAAGGGTCAGAATGTGTGTTGATTACAGGGATCTCAACAAGGTAAGCCCAAAGGATGGGTTCCCTCTACCTCCATTGACATTCTGGACGACAACACGGCAAACCATGCACTCCTATCATTCATGGACGGCTACGCTGGATATAATCAAGTACTGATGGCTGAGTAAGACATGGAGAAAACCACATTCATCACACAATGGGGAACATATTGCTATACGATAATGCCATTCGGGTGAAAAACGCGGGTGCCACCTACCAAAGAGCAGCCACAGCTTTATTACATGATATGATGCATAAAGATGTGGAGGTCTATGTTGATGATATGATTGTCAAGTCAAAAGATCGGCCAGGCCACATCACTGCACTTCGCAAATTCTTTGAAATACTCCGCAAGTATAACATGAGATTGAATCCAGCAAAGTGTGCATTCGGAGTTACATCAGGAAAACTACTTGGCTATGTGATCAGTTCTCGAGGGATTGAAATAGATCCCACAAAAGTCAAGGCAATCATGGCCATGCCACAATCCAAGATTGAGAAGAAAATTTGAGGTTTTATCGGAAGGTTGTAATATATAAGTAGGTTCATATCCAAACTCACTGCGATATGTGAACCTATATTCAAGAAGCTAAAGAAGAACGTTCCAGTTACATGGGATGATGATTTCCAAAAAGCTTTTGACAAGATCAAAGAATACCTGGCAAATCCACCAGTGCTAGCACCAGCAATACCTGACTTTCCTCTTCGACTCTACCTTACGGTAACAAGAGAAACGATGGGGGCAATGCTAGCACAAGAAATCGAGAGCAAAGAGAACGCAATCCATTATTTGAGTAAAAAGCTTCAAGGTTATGAGATCAGGTACACACCACTTGAAAAGTTGTGTCTCGCACTCGTGTGGGCCGCACAGAAATTAAGGCATTACATGCTCACTCATACAGTTCATGTTGTGTCAAAGATGGATCCTCTCAAGTACCTGTTTGAAAAGGAAACACTCAATGGCAGATTATCAAGATGGATAGTCAACCTTGCTTAGTTTGACTTGAAATTCGTACCACAAAAGGCCATCAAAGGTTCTGCTGTTTCTGACTTCTTAGCAGATTTTCCATTGGAAGAAGCTAAGAAAGAAGAAGAAGAGTATGATTTCCCTGATGAGGATCTACTAATGACTAAGGATGATAGCTGGACGCTCTATTTCGATGGAGCTTCGAACCAAAAAGGTTGTGGTGTAGGAGTCTTGCTCGTATCGCCCAACGAAGAACACATCCCAATTTCCATGAAGCTCGACTTTGATGTCACCAACAATGCTGCAGAATATGAAGCATGCATCTTGGGATTAGAAACAGCAGTGGCCCTTGGAATTAAGAAGCTCAGAATCTAAGGCGATTCGTCACTAATCATCAACCAGATCTCCAAGAGATGGAAAGTGAGAAGTGAAAGTCTCGCTGCGTATCAAGCTCATTTAGAAACTCTCACGGAGCAACTAGATGAAGTGGAATACACATATTTGCCTAGAGAAGAAAATCAGTTTGCCGACGCACTAGCTAAGTTGGCATCAATGGTGCGAATTCCAAGACACACAATTCGAATGCCATTGACCATAGAAAGAAGATACGAGCTGTCTTATGTTCATGCACTTGATGATGAACAAGAATCGCAAGAAGAAGATGAAGAGCCATGGTATACAGATATCCTTAACTATGTGACGAAGGGAGAATACCCTCCTAACACTGATAAAAGGGCACGCCGTGCTTTGAGGCTCCTGGCCTCACAGTATGTGCTCATTAGGGGAGAACTCCACAAAAGGACCGCTCAAGGGAGAAATCTCTTATGCATAGCTAAGAAAGAAGCATACAGAACCATGGAAAACCTTCACGCCGGAATATGTGGAACGCATATGAATGCTAAAATGTTAGTCCAAAAGATTCAACGACAAGGTTATTATTGGACTACCATGGAGAGAGACTGTCACGAATATGTGAAGAAATGTATGAAGTGTCAAGTCTACGCAAATTTGCAACACGTTCCACCTTCGCTTCTCTACACATATACTTCTCCATGGCCTTTCTCTACTTGGGGAATCGACATCATTGGGAAGATAACACCACCCGGACAAGGAGGACACGAGTTCATCCTTGTAGCAATCGACTACTTCACCAAATGGGTAGAGGCTGCTTCATATGCTAAACTCACGGCAAAACATGTAGCTCAATTCATCGAGAAAAACATTATATGCCGCTATGGTGTACCGCACGAAATGATCTGTGATAATGGGACGCATTTCCAAGCCGAGTGCGCAGAATTGTTACAAAAATATCATATCAAACATCACAGATCGTCACCCTATCGACCACAAACCAATGGTGCGGTTGAATCGGCCAATAAGAATGTGAAAACTATCATCGAAAAGATGACGGAAAATTACAAAGATTGGCCAAGCAAGCTACATTTCGCTCTTTAGGGTTATCGAACTTTTGTTCGTACATCAACGGGGGCTACCCCTTTCTCTTTGGTCTATGGAGTTGAAGTTGTACAACCAATAGAGCTTGAAATCCCTTCTCTACGAATCGCGTTGGAAAGCCAACTGGATGAAATCGACTAGATTAGAGTGCGATATGATGAACTAGTCTTACTTGACGAAAAACGCTTGGCAGCTTTGCATCATGTCCAAATCTACCAACAGTGTATAGCACGACATTTCAACAAAAAAGTCAAGACTAGGAATATCAAAGAAGGTGACTTAGTACTTAAGGCACTTCGCAAAAATGTGTTAGATCCAAGGGGAAAATTTAGACCAAACTGGTCAGGTCCATACATTGTGAAGTCCAATTTGTCTGGCGGGGCGGCACAATTAGTAAACATGGATGGCAACAGTTTCTACAATTTAACCAATTTGGATCAACTCAAGAAATTTGATGCTTAGTTGCAAGGGTTCAAGACCCGATAGAGCTACGTTCGGCCTGATTCCTTTTAAGGATACGTAGGCAACCCCTCAAGGGGGCCCGACCACTTTAAAAATAAAAATCCTTTCTTCGTCAACATACCTACAGCCACCGTGTCACGTTCTGAAAATGTCGCGACACGGCAGAAAATGAGGCTAAATGGCAGAACTTTGGCGAACATATGCAGCAGCAAAGGCACCGTGACACAGCATTGTACGTCGTGACACGGCAACAGCCACCGTACAACGGCACATATTACCGCGACACGACGACATTTTGGCATAAAAATACCACGCAACAACACCCTGTCACAGCAAAATGTACAGCGACGCGGCAAAAATTGTCGTGACACGGCAATATTCATCGTGACGCGGCGGTATTTCCATGAGTTTTATTAATTGTTTTGTTCGATTCTTCCGTTGCATCCGACTTCTTGACTCGGATTAAAAAAAAAGTCATTAAGGCAAAAATAAATATGCTATTATTATTGAAATAAATGTGACTACATTATTGGCATCATACGCCTTATTTAAAAAATAAAAACTTAAATCATAAAAGCAAAGCAATATTGGTCTAATCCTTCTTCACTTTAGAAGCTTCCTTCTTCTTTTCAACTAGGTCGGCCTTCACCATTAGTGTATCTTTTGTAGCTCGAACCGTCACACCTTTAGTTGAACTTTCACCCCTTTCACCCCTCTCATAGTTCTTAGGTTGCCTTTTCCTATAAACCATCTTTTCTTTACCCTTTCCTTTCACATAACTCTTCTTCTTAGGCATTATAGGAGTCTTAAATTCAATCCCTTGTGTTCTCGGACCTAGACGATATTTAGGAGGCCCCTTCTTACTTCCAAGTCGTCCCTTCACATCAAACTTACGTGATCCGACTCGCTCCCTCCTACTTCGAGGATTCAACCATGCCTTGTATGCACTAGATAAGGGGGAGTAGATTGGTTGCTCGCAGAAACAGTCCCCATAGGCCTTCCAATCAAATAGGTCTCATACTTGTGAACATTACTTTCATGAAATGATACTTCACAGGGACTATCGTTATAGCGTAGAACTACTTGTTCAAGTCCATATTGTCGCATCAATCGGGAAGGGCAATAAAAAGTCAACTTTAACATACTAGGAACACGACAATACGGTGTATCATTCGTCCCAACCATCCTAGTGAGCCTCCAGCAAGGCATTACCCATCGAATGGAAAATTCTCTCTTTGTAAAAAATACCTTCCAATCATCATATGACATATTTGCAGAGTAATTTTTCTTCCTACGAACTAGATCATTGGGACCATATTTTTCAATATCGTCCGGGGCTTCAAAGAGTTCCAATCGCTCCATCAACCAAATCTGTAAATTAAAAAAAAAAAGAGCGTCGTGACCTTCCTGATGGCTTTCCGTCAGATTTTGCTTCGTCGAGACCACGCAAAGTTTCTCCAAGGCAAGTAGGCATAGGGGATCTTCCAGATTCAACATGTTCAAGCACAGATGCTAAACTAGCATGTCCTACTCTGTCGTTTGCAAATAAAAGCTTTCTAAACATGCAAAAAATATAAACCCTTCTATGATATACATGATATGACTCAGAGATAGGACAATTAAAATATAAATTTGCAAGTTTTTCTAGATCTACCTCATTACCACACACAATTCTATTTAAATCTGGATCGATCAGATTTAGATGGCGTTCAAAATCCTGGTAATAATATCACGCAGGGTAGGCATTGCAACGAGATTTCTAGCAGGGAAGCCAAAGATAGCACCAAATTCTTCTGGCAGCGGACAGATTTCATCATAACCGAACTTAAAACAATGAGTTTTCAGACTCCAATAATCTAAGGCTGCTCTCAGAAAATCATGTTCAATTGCTACATGCCTTAATGCTTATAAACCTCTGACATGAAACAATTCTAGCTCTCTTTTGTCTACATTAGTCAAAGAATATGACCAGTCACGCAATGTATTATCAAAATTCTGAGACATTATTATTGAAATATGAAATTCTAGCTATTTTATGTTTCGTAATTATGCATATCACGAATTAACTGGTCGTAATTTATAGCCAACAGCGTTCAGAAACGCGAAAAATCTATCCAGTTACACGCGGAAAACACACCGCTGCAGTATTTGCACGTTGTGACACGGGAAATTCCACCGTGTCATGGGACAAAATGCCGTGACACGACAAACGTTACCATGACGCGGTATATTCTGACGTGTCACGGTGGTTACGGGCTTTTTAATTTTTATCCTTGACCTATTTTTTCCGGATTTTTATTGTATTTTCCTTCACCGTTTATCCTTCAATCTCGTTTTTTGAGAGTTTTATTCCTAATAAAATTCTCCCTTTATTTTATTTTTATTTATATTTTTTTTTCTTTTGGGGAAGTTGTAAAACTTGTCCCATTTTTATTTTTATTTTTATTTTCTTTTGGGGAAGTTGTAAAACTTGTCCCATTTTTTTTTCTTTTTGGGGAAGTTGTAAAACTAGTCCCATTTTTATTTTCTTTTTCTTTTGGGGAAGGTCGGTACACTCCACTTACGAAAAATAAAGTTTTTTTTCGCATCATTAATAAATACACAATCACACACATTCCGTCTCAAGCACACAGTAACATGCACACTAATTGAGTAAATAACGTCAAATACATAAAGTGTGAATAAAATATACAAAGTGAGTCATGGTACATAAATAGCGTCATGTGTCATCAACCAAGTACATAATGAAAACCCTCGGTCAAAACTGCTCAGATCTAGAACTGGGATCAGTGTCATCATGAGACCGCGAGTAAGAGAATGGCGGACCAAAAAGACTCTGCATCATCCGAGTGCGAGGAGTAGCGTCCCTACTAGTACCAACATCTCCAGCAGAAGACGTACTCAAAGCAGGTCCTGTCCAGCTGGTAAACAGCGTAGGCTGACTTCAAGATGTAGGAAGCGTCGGTGGAGGCATCGTCCTAGACAATGGAACTGAAAATAAGCCCTGGTCCATAGGAGTAGTGACCGGCCTGAACTCAGGTTGTGAAGGTCGGAATGGCTGAGAGGGCCGAGACTTCTGCCACTGAGTCTCCTAAAATGGCAAAGAAGGTCGAGTCCTGATATTCTGAACGACAGGACCTAACAACTCCGCTACCTCACTCGCCCCCCAAGTGAGGTTAAGAATCCGCCGTACAGGCCGCTCGGTGAAGCACAAGTCGCTGATCATGCTGAAATCAAGAGGAGTCACCGTCATCTCCCCCCAAGAAAAGTGGAAAGTGTTGGTAGTATCCCAAAAATACTCCAACAGCGCTCGAACAACTATCGAACAACAGCCCTAGGGGCTGCGAAATCCCATAACTGCTGAATAAAAATCTTCCAAACCAGCAGACTCCCACAAGGCGTTGGTGGTAGGATCCCCTGTGATGATCCTGTATAGCCGGGGAATCAAGTCTCCAGCTCCTGAACCATGATGGCGAAGCACACCATCGACTATTCCGGAAAGTGGACGGTGAGAAATATGTTTCTCACGACAGAAAACCAATTTGTCTGGTGTCCATGAAGGTGGAGTCCACCTTCCCCTACTCGTAGAGGGGCGAGACTCGGTCTCCAAGGCATCGTCTATATCCCCGGGAACCGTGGGAGTGTCCTCTTGGAAAGCCTGACGTTGGCCACGAGTAGAAATATCTCGATCTCGTTGTCTAGGCATGCTATTATGTTCAACAAAAAATAAAAATCTAAATACTTAGCCTCATTTCCTAAGTTATTTAGTTATTTATTCAAAAATAGCTTAACAGCTACCTCAAGTTGCATTTTCTATTATGCGCTAAACTTTTACCTCAAGTCTAGAAATTAGCAAAATAATAGAGTTATTTCTAGTACTTAGTTTCTACATGACAAACTAATACTACACTTCTCCTATTCGCATGATACTATGTTCTCCATGACAATATAGTACATACACAAAAACAGAGCATGTTTCGAAATTGCACAAAAACAATAGATCGGTACATCATAGCATATTTTACAAGATCTACAACCATTATATCATCAGTTCAAGTGCAAAGAAACAACAAGAACACCATTTCACGCACAAAGTAGTACCAAAAATGGTGATTTGCTCATTTCTTCACTAAATCATGCAAACTTAGTCTCAAATTGCTCATAAACCAACATACATTCATATACAAGCTAATTCATGGCAAGAATTTCGACATAAAAGCTCGAAATCAAAAACCTCCCAATTTGATTTTTTAAGGGTTTCAAGCAAAAATGCTCATTTACAGCAAAATTTGAGACAAAAAGCAAAGAAACTTACATGATTCTTGTAGAGGTTCAAAAATGAGGAAGCTAGCAAGAGATTTGAGTGAATTTGATGGAGAATTAAGTGAGAATGAGCCCAAAAAGTGCAGCAGCGAGGGCGGAGAACACGAACACACCATGACATGGTATCACGACGCCGCGACATGGTAACACACGTCGTGTCACGAAGGCGGCCGTCGCGACGCGGTAATTTGAGCGAAAATATAAAAAAAATATAAAAAAACAAAAAACGAGAGAGATAAGCTTCAAGAATAGTGAAAATGGTGATCTCGAGCTCGAATAGCAGCAAAATGAAATTAAAATGAGGAAAATGAAGCGAAAATTCAAATTTAAAGGGCAAAGCAACACGCCATGACGCGGTGACGTGTGTCGTGTCATGGTGCGGTCTTCACGTGACGCGGTAATGTAGCAAGTCAACGAGTGCAGTATTCAAGCATGCTGACCGTTTCAACAGAAAAAGCATTACCGGCCATGCAAAACTATGTCGCGTGACAGAGAGCACTGCCGTGTCACGACGTTCTGCCATGTGACACGCGTGACCTGCACCCCTGCAATCTGTCAGCAGCTTTGACCAATTCAGCAGCACAAATAAAAAAAAGGGAAAAAATGTCGTCTGACGGCATATTACGCCGTGTCACGGCAGATTGCCACGTGACACGGTGTGTATGCGTGTCCTGCCCTTTTCCAGCGAATATTCCTGGCATCTATGACCAGGTTTGGACGATTTTTCGTAGCTTTTGGACAGTTATTTTCTCACTGAAAATACGCCGAAAATTCTAACTGATATTTAAATGGTACCTAAATTACCATTTTGCCCCTAGTAAACATCAAAGGTCTGATCATCTGCGACCCACGTTCGAGGACAATCGAACCACCATCATTTCATGGCGCAAGGTTCTCGATACAAAGAGACTTGCAATCTCATAATTAGACAAGTTTTTCCTCAAGCATGGAAAATTGTCGGTCGTCGCCACCTCTCAAGGTGGAGAAGTCAACGATTATATCGTCTATCGACTTTCCTCAAGCATGGAAAGTATCTTAACCGGTGGATTTCTTCAAGCATAGAAAACCACCAAATTCAATGTCGACTTTCCTCAAGCACGGAAAGTATCATCCGATAGATTTCTTCAAGCATAGAAAGTTACCAAATTCATCATTCGACTTTACTCAAACATGGAAAGTATCTCAACAAAACGTCATTCGGTGGATTCCTTCAAGCATAGGAAGCTACCAAACTCATTTGTCACCGATACACTGGTGTCAGATACACATTTTATCCCTTTACTCTTTTATCCGTGGAACTAACATTTTTCTGCAGGTATCGGCGTATACAGAGTGATTTAGGATCGCAGAACATCTTAACCCATTCTCCTTCCCTATCGACTACTTTTACTATCGTTTACGAAACTGACGTTTCTACAAACTCAGTCAAAGTGGGGGCTTCTGTAGACACCTAAAAATGTCTCCCCGAAACCAAACCCGATGATAAACAACTTTTCACCGCCATTATTGGTCGGGTTGAGTATTTAATCCCGGGAGTGCTTAAAATTCATATTCAATCAAACTCAGTTCATAAAATCAATCCTAATGTTTAATCAGAGCATAGTCCAATTTTTATTTTGGCCCAAACCTTTTTTATTCATTTCATATTATTTATCATTTTAGCCCAATTAATAAATAGTAAACCTAAATAGCCCGAAATTATGAAACGGCACTTAAAAATGCTGAGCGTAATTAGGGTTAAAATGTATCTGGACGTAAAAATGAAAGCAGGATCCGCCGCGTCACGACAAACTGTGCCGCGTCACAGGAAATGTTGCCACGCCACGACATATTTTCCCATGCCACAGTGCATATACCGTGTCACGGGATTGCTCCGTGTTTTCTCTGCATAATCCTTAAACGTGTTTTATCTTCTGTAGTCTGTTTGCTGTCCCGCGTCACACTATTTTCCCCTGTGTCGTGGCATAAAGCTGACGTGTCGCGGCATTGTTTTTTAGGGTTTTTATCTTTTTTAGGGTTCCGTGCGTTCCCTCTGCTCATTTTCCCCATAAATACCCCCTTATTTCTGTTGTTCGGGACATCAATCAACATTCTCTTCTCTCTTCTATGCTCTAGCCTAAATACTAGCCTACCTTATTCTTCCAAAATACATTCCTTAAGCACTCCGAGGAGTCCATACTTTACCTGAGGTTCTGTCCTTAAACCAAGGCGTGAAAGGTAGAACTATTTAAGGGTTTGGCCCTAAATCAACTCTATTTAATTTAATTTTAATTATTGTTTTATTTATTTCCTTGAAGTTACTAACTCGTTTATTGTTTTATCGTTGCAAGCAAGCAAAATCAAAGTAAGGAATCATGTTCCTTTATTTCCATTATTTTTCTAACGATTTTATATTGTTGGATTTATTGTTAAATTGCTTCCAATATTAATGTTTGTTCTATTATTTACGATCACAATATTTCATGTTTAAAGGGAATGTGTAATTGAAAATCATGCCTAATAAGATAATTTGGACAACCGGATTAGGTTCCTTTTTAATCCCGTTGTTTAACTAAGTGATCACGATATTTTAGAATTATGTGTTGCATTAATATTCAACCAATTTAGCTTAATAATAGTTTGGAGCGAATTGAATCTTTGTTTGCATTCCTTTGATATCACAGGAATCACTATTCACAATAAAAATCGAGTAGAGGCCAATACAGGCGAATGTGACTCCATGACTCACTTCGTACCTTCATCCGCGATCCTCCTTTCGTGGTTCCGAACCATATAGAGTTAGTAATCTCATGGATTATGAATGGGGTGTAACCTTCATGGGTCAATCGTTGTTTCTTATCGTTGTCCCTTTATCGTGGTTGCCTTATAATGATCCGTGAACGGTTTACAAGTTCCTTAAAAACTTGTTGGCGGCTCCCTACTTTCCTTGTCCCTAATCGTATACGTCAATTCCCACTTCCTATGAGTGCCAATCATATTCACAATATGCTTAACGTAGGCGCACTTCAAACGACGCCTACACACGGTAAAGCTCATAACACTTGGGGGGGTAATAAAAAAACATATACCGTTCAAATTGTTCAGATTTTTTTCGAACATCACGAAAAAACTCTTCACACTTGGGGGGGTAATAATGATTAATTTTTTTTAACACTCGTAGTACAGGTGTCGCGCGCAACTAAATTAGTTGCACGCTGATTTCACACGCAACCTTGGACATTGCGCGCGCCACCTGATGACGAACTACGAACCTAGAATTTTATGCTTGAATAAAATTTTGATTTTTACTAGTGAATAAATAAGGGCGTTTTCAAATATTATGTAAACTCGAAAAACAACAAAATTAAACTTTGATTTAAGTTATTAAAAAAAGTTTGATTAATTTTTCATTTAATTTCTACAAGTAGGATTAAAGAAATTTTTTTTTCTTAAAAAAAAACTCTTTTTGCAAAGAACTACGCAAAGACCTGATTACTTAATACGAATACGTAGGCAATCTTTATGATTCGGTCATATAAAAAAAAGTGCTCATATTTATTCCAAACAAAATTCAAAAACATCATAAAACTAGATAATAAGTAATTTGAAAAAAAAAAAACATAGTAGTGATTACACTTTATTCAAAAAAAATTCATTAAACTATTAATATTGTGTAACATTCTAAGGTTTTACTATATCCTCAATCGTTACAGTTGAAGGAGGAGTAGTTTTCATTGCAGTACTCTCAGCAACCTTAGAGCTTTCCCCTTCGCTCTTCTTTTTTACCCAAATGTTGTTCTTCAACTGAGGAATAGGGGGCTTTTCAACTCTCTTTCCCTTGTCCTTAGTATTTGATGGAGCCTTTTCACGAGGATTTGATGAAGGTTCCTTAATCTTCACGCCTTGTTGCACAGGTTTAGAAGGAGCCTTCCTTTTAGGTTCCCTTAAACGAGCCTTAGGTGATGAGGAGGAGTCTAACTTTCTTCTCACTCCTTTATTTTAGCCATTAGGAGGAGTAGTAGTGGCCGAATGCATCGAAGGCTTGGGCGGATTGCGAGCCAAGGCGGCTTGATTTTGTTGACGAGCCTTATTTGACTCTCCCTTGTCCGCCGCATTCATCCAAGCTTTGTAGAAGGAAGATAGTACTATGCTTGCCGTGGGATTTTGCACCACCCACTTAGGAAGACTAGACCAATATTCCCTCCAACGAGAAATCCGTTCAGGTTTAAAAATCACATCTTTAGGGGCATCACAATCCTGTGGGGGAATAATTTGTGTCATCCCATACTGTCTCATCACCCTGCAAGGAAAGATGTAAGTAGTACTAGAGAGGCCTAAAAGCTTAATGTAGAGACAATTAAAACTATTCCCAATCATACTACTTATGTTCCACCAAGGAATCACAAAGCGTATGTTAAGAACCCCATGACAGAAAAAAGACGTCCATTCTTCCTCATTTTTATGTTTGTAAAGAATGCGATGACCAGGGAACGTTCTCACTCTATTATCCTCAAGATTTTGTGGCTGATCAACAATTCGCAAGTGCTACATGAGCCAAATATGAAAAAAAAAGAAGAAAAATTAATTTGCGAATTTACACCAGCAGGTGGCGTGCGCATGATAATCAGTCTTGTGCGCCACTCGCGCGCATCCTAGAAGATTACGCTGGTCAGGCCAGCGCAACTTTCAAGGCTGCGCTGGGATACGACGTAATAGAAAAGAAATAAAAACGTACATGTAATAGTAGTGGACTTCCAGTGAAACCGTTCTCCTTTGGATCTCCTCTGAGGCGATTCAAGCAAAGTATAGTTTCCGCCAGATCTAAGGGAGCAGGTAAATGACATCCCTCTATTTGCTCCACTATGGACACCATGGAATAATCTCCATATTCTTTACCTGTCCTAAGCAAACAATTGACAATAAGACAAAAACACAAAGAACGAAGTTTAAAACGTTGTTTAGTCAAATTGTCACGAGGGGCGACGAAATGTTCAATAAATTGAATTAAGTTCACGCCTTCTTCTGTCCCAATTTTTGCCATATAATTGTCATTCAAGCCAAAAAATCGTTGAAATATAGGTTTGGAATCTAACAAGGTAAGGGCATATGTCACGGGGAGAGTATTTGTAGGGAAGCCTAGTAGAGCCTCAAACTTGCCAGGTAATGGGACAATTTCATCCCCTTTAAAGAGGAAAAGATGATGGTTCGAGTCCCAATGATTAACTCGGCATGGAGGAAATCAAAATTTATATTGAGTTGCATATAGCTTAATAAAGGGTCAAGGTGGTATATTTTAAAAGCTAATTTATCCTCAGTTGAAAGGGAGGTGACTCAATGTTTCAAACTTTGCTTAAATGTTTTTACCATTGGAAAAGTAAAAAAAAAAAAAAAAAAAAGAACAAGTAGAAAGAGAGCAATAATTTTTCTTCTTAATACTATCAACGAATGAATGTGAGATGATCAAAAGCCTACACGAAACCACGTTTAAATAGACCCAAACGGGGTAATTTTTTTGGCAATTTTCGCCCAAAGGAAAGTTCACCCGCAGGTGGCGCGTGCCTACCACGCGCAACCAATTTACATGCGACAGCCGCGCGCAACCCACCTAGTTGCGTGCGCCCTATTCTGTCGCATCATGTTGGTTGGTTGTTTCCATATTTCGGAGTACCAAATATGGAATACTAACGAAATCTTATGACTAATCCATACGCTTGCCTTTGTCAGTTTTGTTTCCTTTCTTTACTTTTTTTATTTTATTTTATTTTCTTTTTTTCTTTTTCTTTTTATTTCTCTAAGTTCATTTTTTATTTCTTTTTTATTTTATTTTTCTTTTAAGTTCTTTCTTTTTTTTCATCCTTTTTTTTTCTTTCCCTTTGTTTTCTTTTGTTTTTTTTTCTTTTCTTTTCTTTTTCGTTATTTTTTCGAGGGGGTAAGTCGGGAACCCTTTCCCTCCCTCGGAAAATTTTTTCGCTTTTAAATTCTTATGGAAATAAATTATAATATATACAAAAAAAATGTGTCATATGTACAACGGTAAAAGTATAAAAATGTATTCCATAAGCCAAAAAAAAATAATAACGGAAGTCAGGATGCTCGGCGACTCCCGGAAGGCTGCTGTACATCCTGCAAAATCCAAAACAAAGATTAATACACAACACGTGTAATAACTTTGATATACAAAAAAAAAAAACAAGCAAACAAACTTACCGCAATCATCCAATGATCACGACATGACAAAGCCACGAGGGCTCTCCGATAAGCAGCTCGGAAAGTGCGCATAGTCCTCAACATGTCGTTCACGGTCTCTCGCGGAACCTGTTCCAAAAAATAATAGTAATAAAGGACAGTTATAAAACAAATGTATATGATATATGAAAAAGAAAAAATATACATATACAAAATAAACATACCGACTCAACCGTCTCCGGTACGAACGGTACGTCCTCATCCTCCGCCGCTGGAAGAATCTCACGAATTACCAACTCGAAAGTGTCGGTATACATAATCTCCGCCGTGGGAGGCATCCAACCACCCAGCTAGACTCGCTGAAAATACAATAATAAAAGAGTCAAAGTTCTGAACAATAGATAAAGAAAAGGAAGTGAAAAGAAAAATTCTAATCGAAACGAAAGCTGCAAAAGGAGTCAGCCTGGATGCAACAAACGTCGGGTAAGATGCACCCGGCAGCACCAGCTGCTCCGCTCGATATCCAAGGATTGCCGAGCTCGATCCTCGGTAGACAACAGGTCCGGACGCAGCATCTAGATCGGAGGGTTCGTAGGAACCAAAATGGTTCCTCGGACGAGAACTGCCAGAACACACGCTTGCCTAAGAACCAAGCGTCCGTTCTCTAGAGCACAGGGAGTCCTTGATAAAGGGCCCGGAAACAGCAGCGAACCATACCTGCTCGGACAGCCTTAGGGACCCCAACAATCAATCTCCAAGGACGGAGATCGATCTACAAAACACAACCACATGAGAAAATCATTCAAAAAAATATATACATGGAAATGTGTGTTGTCAAAATCATACTCACCGACGCAGGAGTCGCCGAAAGAATCCTCTGGCGAAAGTCGCAGGCTGAAGTTGCTCGTATTTTCCTAATCGTGACTAAACGATGGTCGATAGGAAAACGAGCCTCCCCAAGTATCCCGGGGGCTAGAAAAGGCAGGTACGAGTACCCCCAAGCCTAAGGAAAAGAATACAATTAATCAAAGCCAAAATGATGATGAACAAAACATGAAAAAGATTAAGATACGCACCTCGAGGATATGACCATGCCACGAAATGGAGATCCGAGGCACCTCAGTAGCTGCTGCGGAATCCAACACCCGGGTCGCCTTGCCCATAGCTGTAAGCATACGGGCATATGGCACCTCCGCCCAACTCAAGTTACTCACTTGCCCTTAATCACTGAGGAAAACGAGTAACCCGATAGCGAAACGATCTCCCCGATTACTCAGAATAGTGATGGAAAGAACGTGGGCAATATATATCCGAGCCAGCTGCTCAGGTGTACACTATCGATTTACCACGTCAGCCGACAGCTTGTCGGCAAGAAACGAGTACGGACAAGACTGCGCGTACATATGAAGGGCCGCCGCTAAACGGTCCCCCACGAGGTCGTGCAGCCTCTCGTTTGACCCCTTCACGGTTTCCATAACCACAAGCTCACCTCCGAAAGGAAAACCCGTGATCATAGAGAAGTCGAAAGGGGTAACTGTCATCTCTCCCCATGGGAAGTGGAAAGTGTTGGTGGAATCCCACCAAAACTCCAGCAACCCACGAAGGAAAGCTGACGATGCAGGCTTACTCGATAAGTCTCGAAGAGCCGCCAGCTGGAGGCTGATCCCCGAAAGCTCCAGCACCTCCTTTACCGCGTCGGGTAAACTCTCGAAACTGCCTCTCAAGTCACCCGAGCTGTACAAACGCATGCTAGGCTCACTTTAAAAGAAAATATACGAGAAAATACGGTCATGACTTTTCAAAAGAGAAAGAAACGATGAAAGGACAAAGGCACAAAAGAACTCACTATGCCGCGCCAACTCCGAATCGAAACATGATGGTTCGGGTCCCACTTAAGGACCTGAGGGTCCCAGTTGGGAGGAGCCTCCCAGACCACATCCTCATGACGATGTCGATCAGCCCTGACACGTCGCTCTCAAACCTCCTCACGGGGACGTGTCATCCTCTTTCGAGGGCAAACCGCCTCGTCAGGCACAGGCACTCCTAGGTCCTCCTCAGCATCGATGAATGGAGGGGAGTCCATGCTATAATGGATAAAATTCCTTATTAGTTGTTTTTTTTTCCTAAAAAGACTAGTATACGTGTTCTAGACTCATTTCGGCAGCATAACGACTGCCGAAAGAGCAAAACACAAAATCGAATGCCACCCACGCTTGGGGGCTACAATACCTGCAGTTAAACTCAGTAAATGGGGGCTTTAACACCCACAAAAGCCATCCTATACCAGTTTCAACTAAAGTATTCTAGAGATTATATTCCTAAATCTCAAAGAATTAACTACTTTGAGATGAATAATAATACCATAAACATAATTATTGTCTATCAAACAATCTTGAGGTTGGAACATGGAAAAAAAAGCTAAAGTGTATACTTCGCACCATTTTTCGGATCACTACAAGAAAAAAGGGAATTAGCGACGGACTAAGTAGTCGCAAATCCGTCGCAAAAATAGATTTGCGACGGATTTGCAACTAATTTGGTTAGTTGCCAAAGACCTCGTCGCAAATCCATTTTTGCGACTAATTTTTGAACAGTCGCAAATTTAGCGATGGATTTGCAACAACTTTGCAACTGTCATTTAGCAACTAACTTTCAAATTTTAGCAACTAAATCTTGTCCGTCGTAAAATATTTGCGACGGATTAGCGACTACGGAGACCAATGTTTTAAGACTACATTTGCGACAGATTAACGACTCAAGACCAAACTTTTGTGACTACGAGACCAAACTTTTGCGACTACATAGACTAATTTCTTGCGACGGATTTGCAACTATTAAGGCTAATTTTTATCACGACGGATTAGCGACTACATACGAGACCAAACTTTTGCGACTACAAAGACTAATTTTTTGCGACAGATTCCCGACTACTGAGACTAATTATTTTGCAACTAACTAATCAGTCTCTAAAACAAATCTACAGTCTCTAAATTTTTACGACTGATTATCAATATTTGGAGACCATAATTTAGCGACGACTAATATCAATCACCAAAAAAAAAAAGGTACCCACGCATAAATTCAAATAACCAAAATGTTAATTTTATTCAAATATCCAAATTATTATCAATTTTGTATCAATGTATTAATAAACAGTATTATAAACCATATGATTGATTGTTTCAAAAATCATCTTCCACATCAAGGAAGCTACTTCCAATAAGAACTAATGACGATATACAAGCCTCTAAAAATTAAAGATCGGTTGTGCATAGCTAATTTTTCCTTCTTCCATGTAGCTTTTTTGATCTCATGATTTTCGACAATTTCCTTTGCATATTTTAAGCTTTCTGCCGGTAATTTTTGGCTTTTTTCTGCCTTGTTATGGTGTTCTTCAACCATCTTCTTTAATTCTTCAACTTGAGAGCTTAGTTGAGAAATCATGGAAGGAGTAGAAGATGATGCAGTACGGTGAGAAGTTCAACACCTTCCTATTCCTTGTATCCAACTTATGCTGAGATTCATTCTAACAGCAACAGATGAGATATTTCAGGAAGTAGAAGATTAAATACACAAAGAGTCGGCAAAAGAAGACATTGCATGTTGAACGAAATTAAACAAATACAATACTACTAATTCAATAATTCATTAGTTTGGGCCACTGGTAGAAAAAATGACATTTGCTACGATTTTTTTAGGGGTATTTTCTACGATTCTGAACCGTAGAACTAGTGGGCATAGCAAGGAGCGAGAATATAATTCTAGATATTTGAAAGGGAAATAAACAAAGAGTGTACAAAAAAATAGAAAAATGATAGTATAAAACAACAAAAAGGTCACCTCTTGAACTTATCCACCATTGTAATCTGACTAACAGCAAAGGAGGGGAAAAAGGCAGCAGCAGCCAGTAAGGGGGGAAAGTACATCAGGGAAGCATGCAGGGTGAGGGAAAGGTAGTAACAGCCAGCAGGGGGGAAAGAAAAAAAGGAAAAAAAAACAATTTACTGTCCAAGTGAAACTAAATGAGCAGTCACAGGATTTGAAGCAGAGATATGCATTCATCGACTCCTTAAGTGCCATCACAACCATGTCCCCTACAATAGCACCCCCTCGAAACTTCTCTTGGTACCTTTTAAATAGATCTCTGTAACATGTGTTTCAGGTAGCAATTCAGTTTCCATAAGTTCTTATATACACCCATACTACTAAAACATAGTACTGATGATATCCCCAACCCCAAAAATAGAAAAAGGGGCACATAAAAAATAAAACAAAGTACTATCATTATTAAGGATGTGAGAGGCTTCATATTTACAAGTATAATGTAGCCAGTCATTTCAGCTAAAATCTAAAATATCCGTATAATGTCTAAACTAGCAAAGCAGTCTACAACAACTATTTCTATCAAGCCAAGTTCCAAATGTCACTATACATTGAGCTTTATAAGTTTACATGCACATAATCAGAGATACGCAAGTTCTAAAATTCAAAGCATAATACTATATTTCAGCAACCATTAAAGCAATCAACTCCAATACTTAGGAGTCATGATCAAATTACAACAAATATATAGAAATGAAAGCCTATCTACAATAACCCCTACGGCCCTACATGGAAAAAACAATAACTCACACAAAATAAATTCAAGCAAATTATTAATCGACTAAGCTTTCAACAAGATAACAATGAACACATCAATTTTAAAAAATCCGACATTAAAGATTGAAAGAAACACAATAGCCATTTCACGCAATATTTATCTATAAAGAAAAACAAAACTCAATAAATTATCAAATAAAAGGAATAAAGTTACATACTCAGATGATTAGTATACATCGTCTTGGATTGCCGCATAACCAATAAAAATTTTCCCGGTAACCATATGCTTTAGAAACTTTACTGTACCAAACCAATAATAATTGACTGTACATCCTCTCTTTCCATCGATTTCCATATATATCAAATGTGTAAGCTTTGTTTTTCTGATAAAAATTCCAAACAAAAACAATTAGACAAATTTTTTTTTAAGAAAAACACCTAGAAAACAGAAAATATAACTAAATTAATGGCAAAATAAAAAAGATTTGATTTTTCCAACAAATGCACATTAATTAAAGACTAAAAGAAACAATTCAAGAGCACCCAATTAGAAACATCACAAAAGATCGAAATCAGAGCAAAAATAGCCCAAAGATAGCTGCAAAATAGAGAGCATGTCAAGATAAAATGAGCAAAAAAACAATAATTGCTAAATTAAATGGCAAAAACACTAGAGCAAAGCAAGAAATAACACAAAGTTTTGTGCATTAATGATTGATCCACAATAACCATAGCAGAAACTAGATGATTTGAAAGGGAGGGAAACTTGATAATGCAACCCTTCACTATGGTTTGCAAAACCCAACATATGTAGCATTCAATTTAACCTGATGTATCAATATCCTAAACAACTAATCACATCAACACCTAAATTATAATGTCAGATTGAGAAAGCTTGACTATATCATGGGTATGCAAAAGACTTATAGTTTGTAAATCTGACTAAAATTTCCTGATTCCCAAGCATTTAATGGCACAGGTTTTAACTATCAATCTACAATCTGCAAACATCATTCTTTCAAACCAAACAACCAAAAAATCTTTGGATGGAACAAAATAAAATAAAATGGTGCACTCAACCGTTTGAATTTCAAAGACTACTCCACTAATAAATAATCACTTTTCTCTGCTATTCAAAATTCACCATCTAATTAAACTGTTCCGACAACCGTCGTAGCGCAGGCCAGCACCCACGATCACTGCGCGCAGCACCGCTACCACGCAACATTGCCAGGCTCGCAATAATTTATTGTTTATTTTATTCCTTATTTTTATTTGATTCGAATTATAACATCTCTTTCTGGGGTTATATATGCATAATTTATATGTGAAATCAAAGTTTAAGATAAAATTCTTGTTTAATCTTCTTTTAATCAGACTTGCGATCCTTACATTGAAAATAATTAGGGCTTTTGCATAATCAATAAATTTTAAATGGTTTTTCATTAATTGACTTCAATTAAACCATGAAAACCAGATTAAAATAAAAAATTGGACAAAAAAACTCAATAAACCCTAAAATTCGCAATTTTAAACCCTAAAATTCGCAATTGGTGAATTGCACGAAGAGAAAGATGGAATGGATTGTAGGAAGGGGAAGAATACGTAACTAACCTGGGAGAAAAATGGAAAGGTGGCGCAGCGGCGGCAGAGGAACTACGACGGCGACGGGTTGATTCTCGATCTGAACTTGGCCTTCTGAGAGTTTTTTTTTTATTTTTTTAATTTTTTTTAAGGAAGAAGAGTATGTAAACTCTGTATTATACTGTATTACTGTAGTGACTCAAGGACTAAGAAGTGTAGTTCTTGTTTTTAGCGGAAACTCCTTATCATACTAACTTACTAAGGGTATTTTAATTTCTTTTTTAATAAATTTTAAAAACAATGGTATCAACTAGTACCATATTAGTCGCAAATTTGTTTAAAAAAATAGTTTCAAAAGTATTAACTCTAGCAACTACAATTTAGTCGCAAAAATTATAAGAGTGTTGCATATTAGCGACTACATAGCAACTACTGCAAAATCGGTTGCAAAATTTGCGACTACTCGTCTTTTTCAGTCGCAAAAATTATTTTTGCGACGGATTATTATGGTAGTCGCAAAAAACAGTTGCTAATTAGCGACCGCATAGCAACTACTGCAAAATCGGTTGCAAAATTTGTGACTACTCGTTTTTTTCACCGCAAAAATTATTTTTGCGACTGATTATTACGGTAGTCGCAAAAATCAGTTGCTAATTCCCCTTTTTCTTGTAGTGGATTCAGAATTTTCGAAACATGATCCATGAAAGTAATTGTAGTTCAAATACTATTATTCACTTCATAATTGTCAAGTATAACCATGTGAGCAAGAAAAAACAACAAGTTCAAACTAAATTCGAAGAAAAAATATCAAGAAAGCACTTAAACAAAGAAATGCTCATACAAAGTTCAATACTCCACCATTTTTCATGAAATTTGTTGCAAAACACTCCTTAAACAAAGCATGACAACATGGAAAAACAATTTCAAGAATAATGGATCGAATAAAAAACCCCCAAATTCGAATTTTGGGGTTTAATGGTTCAAAATTCCCTAAACTCAGCCAAAAAACGAAATAAGATTAGCAAAAACTTACATTGGATTGTGGAAAATATTAATAGGGGTTGAGATTTGCTTCCTTTAGCCTCAAAGAGCAAAGAATTCCGAGCTTTGTAGAGTGAGAAAGGGACGAAAATGGAGAAAGAAAGAGGAGAGAGCGAACTGAAATCGCGCTCTTCGATTTCTCTTGTACTGACTTAAATGTCGCGCGTAACTGAATCTGTTGCTTGTGACAGCCCATCGCAACTCAGAACGATACGCGCGCCTGGCCAGCGCGACCTATTGAGTTGCGCGCAGATACTGGTCACTTAAAAGACCGGTACTTTGATTTCGATCCGTTTGATTTATTTCTAATTGTTTTTGCTCGTTATTAGACGTAATGGCGCGCAAATTATCGAAATCTTTTAATTGCTTTGCATCTTGTAGTTTGTTTTCTTCTTTGATAGTTTTTTGCATCATCCTGCATGCACACAGCGCTTTGTGCTGCCATAAGCATACATTTTGGACGTTTTTCGTGAGCGTGTCTTAAAATGTTCCATAGTGGTGCTTTACGTAAAAGCTCCCATAGACAGGTTTGTCATTTTACTGTACTGACTTTATAAATTTCAAGTTCTTTTCTTTCTTTTTGGCATCCACAACGAAAAGGATGGCGTTATCATACATCATAAAATTGTATGGCGTAGGTGTTGCGTAAAATTTCACCTCTTCCCAGCAACGTGATCTACCTCCCGTAACAAAAAGGGTAGAATTTTTAGTCTTTCTATCTTTCTGTAGGAATTAGCTCAAAGAGTCAACTAGCGCGCTGAACCAATCGAGAACAGACACTTCTTGATTGGAAGAAAATACGTTTGTTAGTGAGCTTACTGGCTTACAGAACAGTTAGGGTGTCCGTCCACCCCCTGTATAACGAGCGACATGCGATGTCGCACCTGTTTAGGCACGTGCCCACAATCTTGAGACGCGTGTTTTCGTCTTGTACACAAAACTGCTGAGAGAGTTGCCGATTTTCTTCTCTCTCACTGGATTTGGATATATGCCTCCAGTCCTGAGACATGTATTTCTATCTTGTGGACCCCGAATACCGCGTTTTGGCAAGCGAGTATCAAAACCTCTATTCACGTGTTAGGCTACGAATGCCGAAACACCTCTTCTTTTATCATCTTTTAAACTTGTTAGAATCATAGACTAAAGTTTCAATGACATATCAAGGGACTTTAGATCAACGATGCCATAATTGAGAGGATATCATCCTCTTTACTCTTTTTAAACCGATATCTTCTCAAGACATGACATTACCCAGGACAGCCTTTACTTGTAAAAGCTTTCTACAGTTGCAAAGGATCAATCTAGATTCTTTAGCATGTTAAGACTAGAAAATACTTTTTCAAGCCTTAATAGCTACTTGTCTCAAACACTTAGCGAATCAAGGATCGTTTCGACATCCTTAACATTACTGAAAGATTCTCTATTCTTAGGGAACTTCACAGAATGAGTCTCGGATTTATTTCCTTGGCTACTTTGATCCTCGTATATTCTAGACTCAATCAAAGTGGGGGCTAACTGTAGACATCTACTTTTGGCCTCTTTTCCCGACAGGAAGTCCTATGACGATAAATAAAACCATCTTTGTGTTGGATCAACGTGAAAAATGCTTATGGACAACTAATTGAGCCACAAAAATGCAAAACATCTAGCCTAACCCAAAACAAAATGAATTAAAGTCCAAATTAACTAAGCCCGATCATAATTAGGCTTAAGCCCGAGGTTAAAACCTAATTTTAACGGATTTAGAGGTGCTTAGGTTAAAAATTAAAGCTGCCGCAGAAAAACCTGCGCGCATCTCAATGAGTCGCGCAAGTCTGGCGCTCGCAACTCACAAGGTTGCGTGTGACACCTAGCGCAACCTCTAGTGATGCGCTTGCGAAAGATTCAGAATTTCATAAAAATATAAAATCGAATCTTACCATAATACCGTGCGCAAGACATCCAGTTACGCTACCCTTAGCAACGCATTTGTATCACTTGCGCTGGGCTGTCGCGCGCAACCCATTCAGATGCGCGCGACACCTGCTGCGAAAGAGCACTCAAAACCCTAAATGCATCCATTCCCTATAAATAGAGGCTTAATACGAGGCTTAAATAGACTGGAATGAACCCGAAACTCTGGCAGAAACTTTGTGAACTTGTGTACTCTTAACCCTCTTGTCCTAAACACTCACCCCTTTACTAGTTGTTACTACGGTGGAGGTTCCCGAACAAGAAGGAGTCCATAAGTGTTCTAAACGAAGATCTAGCAAGGAGAAGTGGTAAATTCCTAGGCACTTAGATCAATCATCTTTTTCATTTGTTTAAACAAACCTTTAATTGATTAATTAGTGTTGTTTGACCATTTTAAACAAACTTTTAATTAATTTATTTCACATAGTATCTTATGTTAAATAAAGAATAGAATTGAATAATTAATTGTTGTTTGATCACCTAAGACAAGGCAAATATTGTTTATTTCTTGTTCTTTTTCACGAATATTGATTAAATAAGAATAACGACTTTTGCAATGTAATTCCTATGTGATTAATGCTTGTAAAGAAAATCAACTAACTTAGTTTTTAAGTATCACGTTGCATATATTGTTTGGTAATGAAATTGTGAAAAAGGAAGAGCTAGTAGAGGCCGCACTAGGGCTAGGATAGCAATTCCCCCCTAAAGGGAACGTAATCGTGGTACCCTCGCTCTCGAACTCATTTCTGGTACACGTAAACCAATTTGGGCATGGGTAAACTTACGATTCATGCTAAATATCCCTTAAACTCTACTTGGGGGAAATGCATGAATGAGGTTTATGAGTTTTCTTAAAACTCATTGGCGACTCCTTACTTGTTTCTTATAAAAAAAACGTAATGATAGGATCAACTCTAATTCAAGGTCCCCCAAACAGTCAGGAATTCAAATCCTAATACACCCTAACAAGTGTAAAGTCCTAGGCTTTTAAGGGCCATGGGCATATAAGGAGAAGGATCCCCTACGATGGGCACACCCTCCTTACAATATGTCTCATCTTGTATATGTTATTAAGTTATTGTTTGACTTGTATGTTGTATTGCCTATATGTCTGCTTCTATGCTTTACCCTACGCTTAGCTTTGTGTTTCTACAAGTTTTGGGATAACTGCTAGGTACTCGCCGCTGATTGTGGAACCTAAATGTTATTTGCAGGTGAAGAGTAGTTCCTATTGAGTCGGGGCTGAGAGCAGAGTGTTAGTTTGTTTTTGGAAGTTTTATAGACTTTCTTTTGTTATCTTTTAAACTTCTCTTTTTGGGATAGTCGGTTTGAGGTTGTTCTGTCACGTTCAAAGTTTTCTTTAATCAATTTTTTTATATTTATTTCTATTATTTATTTATTCCCTTTAGTTTTTAGTAACCTTTAGAGTGACATTTCCGTCTTGACGTTATTTCCGCTAACGTCTCACCTTCTGTTTTAAACGGGGTGTTACAGGCCGCGCTCATTTAATTATTGTAACTAACAATTAATTAAGGTGATTTAAATGGATTTAAGTTTCTGGTTTGCTTTCTAATTAGATTAGAAGCTCGTTCTAATTAGATTTAATCTCGTATTTAAGCTAATTTTGGTTCAAGAACCTAAATTTTGACCCGAAACTAGTGAATTTTGGGTGGAATCAACGTTCTAAATCATTCTTTACCCACATAGTGATTAAAAATGACCTTCCATAAGCCACAATCCACCCAGAAAGTGGTTTTTCGAGGGGTTTTTCGTTTTTGATGAAATTTTTTAAATCTTTAAACCTTGATTAATTATGGCATGTTAATGGTAGATTATGTGTATGGTTACATAATTAATCTACTACAATATAAAGCCCTTTTAAACATGATTATAAAGTTATAATATGTGCTTAATTTGGTTGGCTCTTTTTCACATAAACTTGTTATTTTACATTCTAGCAAATTAATTTCTTCAAGTGTGGATATTTAAGGTGAATTTGTAATTTTGAAGCCCCTAAAATGTTAAAGTACCAATCTTTAATCTTTTATTTGGTTGGATCTTTACTTTCTAGATTCCATGTTGAACTAATCTTGGATTTAATCATTTTACAAGTTGATTAAAGTCATAAAGGTTCAAACTTGTGATTGATTTGTGATTGAAAATTGATTAATCTTCATATTGTAAGATGTGATCTTTTCAAATAAACACAAGTTAGTGTTGGAAAATTTTCATTAGATGATTGTGTTTATTTTTCCAACTTCTTTTATTTTTGTCAAAGCTCCTTTTTTATTTATGTTTTGGTTGAATTAATTGTGAGATTAGCCCTTCAATCTTGTAGCATCAACTTGAACAAAAAATAATTTAAAGAATGGTTTTTAAATTAATTTAAGTTTGTGCACTAAAATTGAATTTATTTAAGTTGGACATGTTTTATTTTCATTTCGCTTAAATGTTGGTTCTAAAATAAATTTAGAATTAATTTAATGTCACAAAAAAATCGGGACAAAAAAATCAGAAAGAACAAGCACGTAAATCGAGGCACAATAGCCCCAAGCAAGCTTCGGCCAGCCAGGCTGCTTGTGCAACCTGCATGTGACTGCCAAGGCTACTGGGCTGCTGCGTCGACATGCGTGCGTGCGAGCAGCATTTGTGCGGTGCTTGGTACGTGTTGGGCAGGCCTGTTATGAGGAGCTACGGCTTGTGGCTGCCAAGCAGCACGAGCCTAGCACAGCAGCAAGGGTTGTACGAGTAGCAGCCACGCAACATGCCGAGGCTCGGTGCCTAGAAAACCAAGCCTCGTTGTGTGGTGCTAGGCACTCAAGCATGGTAGGGCTTTATGTTTTGCGATTTTTGCAAAAATTATTTATTTATTTAATTGTTTAATTATTTTAATTAAAATGAGGCTAGGGCCTCGGTTTTTCCCGGCACTTGCAAAATTGTTTGGCAAAATTTTGGGTTTACTGGCTTAATTAATTGGATTGATAAATTTGGATGCGAAATTTAGTGGGAGCTTCATTATTTACTTGAGCTATTTTATTGCGTTTAATCACATAATAGGTTAACAACTTTGACTAGTTTTAATTAGGCGCGTTAATTGGATTAACCACCTAAGTTAGTTACTAGTTTGCGTGTTTTTGCATTATTACTTTCTTTACGTTGTAAAATGCATGGGCCATTCACATGTAGTGAATGGATGAATGGAATGAGTATTCTATCACAGGTTTTTATGAAAAGGCAACTAGTGAGGCCTGATTAGGATAGTAAATACGGATTACAATCCGTTATGTATTTTTGTAAATTTTAATACGGTCTACGAACCGTTGCGTATTTTTGTACCTTCATATTTAGATTAATCCTACTCGTAATTAATAGTAATTGCATAATTGATGGTGATGTCTCGAAGACGGCGTTTCTAAGAAGACGAAGCCATGAAGTTGCCATGGAGACCCTTGAAGACTTGAAGACTCAAGGGGTCATGCTAGTTGCAAATTGCATCTTTTACTTATATTTTCTATACATAATTGTGCTTATATATGAATGATATGTTAGATGCATGTTTAGGATTTCGAATGTTGTGATGATTAATTAAGGTCACTTAAATCAACCAACATAGAAACCCTAGGTCCTTATAAAATTAAGTCAAATTTGCCAGTCCAAGATAACACTTATTGAACTAATGCACATAGTGATGGGCTATGCCAAAGCAAGGCATCACTATTTCCCTAGGAACGTAAGGTATACTAGGCATACATGTTGATTTTGGTGAAACTTAATGATATCAGTAAGGAGTCCTTAAATGTCGTGGTAATGGAGATAAACGTCATGGAAGCATTAGATGAGACGCTTTATCGAACCAAGAATAGCTTAGAGCTATCAGCAATCAGATTGCTTACCTTCAAATATCAAGTGTTAAGACAAGTCAAAACATGCTTAATCAATTTCTGATTTTTGGGATCTTGGAATCGTTTTATTCCGCCTAAAAGGGACAATTTTAATGCGTGGATAAGACGCTTAATAAGATTGAAAGTTTGCATGTATGCTTTTAAATTTCAAACTTACTATGTTATTATCTTAATAAGTGGTTATACTTTACGCTTATATTTGTAGAATTCTAAATCAAATTATATTGTTTTCATTGATTGGTAAAGGAAATCCTTGAGGATGGTTCTCAAAGAAAGGAAAAGCATTTCTAAAATACAACTCTCATAAATGACTTTTATAAACTAAGTCCAAAAGGACGGTTGGACATCATGTATTCAAAATACTAGGTAGTTTTGATAAACATGAAATATTGAGTTGAAGACTCAAATTGTCAATATTTGACAACCAACTGTAGGCGTCGTTTGAAGCGCGCCTACGTAAAGCATGTTGTGAATATGCTTAACACTCATAGGAAGTGAGAATTGACATTACGATTAGGGACACGATTAGGGATAAAGCAAAGTAGGGAGCCGCTAACAAGTTATTAAGGAACTTGTAAACCGTTCATGGATCATAAAAGACAACCACGAATAAAAGGACAACGATAGGCAACAAAGATTGACCCGTGAAGGTTACACCCCATTCATAATCCATGAGATTACTAACTCCATATGGTTCGAAACCACGAAAGAAGGATTAAGGATGATGGTACGAAGTGAGTCATGGAGTCACATTCGCCCGTATTAGCCTCTACTCGATTCTTATAGTGAAAAGTGATTCCTGCGATCTCAAAGGCATAAAAACAAAGTATTCAATTCGCTCCAAACTATTATTCTACTAAATTGGTTGAATATTAATGCACACATAATTCTAAAATATTAATGATCACTTTAATTAACAACAAGATTAAAAAGGAACCTAAACCGATCATCCAAATTATCTTATTAGGCGTGATTTTCAATTACATATTCTCTTTAAACAATGGTCTTTTTTTTTTTTTTTTTTTTTTTGTTTTTTTAAATAATAAAAAATCCTAAACCCTAATCAAGTCGATGAGCCCGCCAGCCGCCACCCCCCTCATTTCAACATCTCCCTTTCTCTCTCCTTCTTACCACGTCCCACCATCTCCCCCATCACTTTCTCTTTCCTCATTTTAGGTTCACTTTCATACTTTTCCCTCAATTTCGCAATCTGGGATGATCAATTATGTCTACTGTTAATGTAATCAAGTCATTCCTTGATTCCATACAACAGGTAAATCTTCTTCTTCCTGATTTTTTTCTTTTTTAGAAATTTGGGTTGTTTATCACTCAATTGGTGTTTTTTTGATTGAATTGATAGTATTGAATTTGTAATGCCTTAGAATTTATCAATCAAATGTTAGGTTGTTCTTAGTCATACAATGGTGTATAGAATGCCTTTGTTTGAGGTAACTTAAGTGTCCGGGCTTGAGTTGGTATTTGAACATAGGAAGATTTTATTTTTACTGCAAATTTGAACTTATTTCAGCAATTGATGAGGAACTAAATTATTCATTTCATTCGGATCGAACTCGAGTGTGCTCTTGCTTTGTATGCCTTATGTTTGAAGTGCATTGATTCGGACAGAAATTGAGCTCATTCAACGGCTCCAAGGTTAATTTGTAAATCTCGGTTGTGTTCTCGACTTCTCGTCCAGTCGGTGGTGAAAGTCGAGTTCTTGGCTTCCCGTTCGTCCTAGTTGAGGTGTTGACGGCGTCGGACGGAAGCGGCCTAGCCGATTGTGATTCTCGGAAGGCAGCATCCCGGTTAAGGTATATATATATATATTATACTTTTGATTCTTTTGATTCTTTTACTTATGTTACATTAGTGAATTAGTTGGTTATTAAGAAAACACCAATTGATATGTGGATTAAAATGACTTATTAGTAATTTCAATTTTATTCAATAGATTAAGATTAGAATATTTTGAACATCATGGCCGAATTCTAGTAAGTTGGGCTTTCTCTAATGCTAGATAATTAGGTGTCTGATGTTCAATTGTTGTTGTATTTTAATGCTTAATTATAAGATAACTAGGTAGGCAGGTAGCTATGTCAATTAGTGGGTTAATTCTCAATGCTATGTTTTTCGTTGTTCCATATAGATTTAAATTTGTTTTTTTTTTTTTTTTTATTAATTTTTCGTTGTTCCATATAGATTTAAATTTGTTTTGTTTATATATGGCAGCAGCTGAGCCCGTGAACAATCAAGCTCTCTTGTGTGGAGACTTTTAGCAGCATCAACTCTTTTTCACTAGCGATTTTTCGATAATGGTTTTGCTTGTTAAATTTTTAGTTGCCGTGAGATTGATGTTACAAGTAGAGGAATTGTAGCATTAGAAGGCCTTGCCCTTGACTAGTATTATAGAGTATTTTTTTAGTATGAGATTTGTATAAATTTCTTGCAAGTATATACTAGTTGTATTTGTTGTAAGTGTTACAGGCAGAAGAATTGTATTTTTTTTGTTTAAATGAAATTGTATTTTTGTTTAAATGAAATTGTATATATATATATTTCGTCAAAAAGAAATTGTATATATATTAAAATACAAATTAAATTTTTTTTTTTCAAAAAAAAAAAAAATACCCTCAAAAAAAAAAAAAAAAAAAAAGAGGAAAGAGACCATGTATTTGAAACAGGTGGTCTTAGCTTTTCAAAAACAGAAACCATCTATTTCAAATAAATGGTCTCAATTTTTCAAAAACTGAGACCATCTATTTGAAATAGGTGGTCTCAGTTTTTTCATAAATTGAGACCATATATACCAAATAAGTAGTCTCTCTTTTTAAAACAAGAGACCTGTGAGGTAGAGACCACCCCTAAGGTAGTCTCTTTGGCCATTTTGATATGGTCACCTTGGTCAATTTTGTAGTAGTGTAATTTACTATTGGGGTGGAATATGGATCAAGCTTGAATGGTTCATCAAGGCTTTCCTCCATTTCTAGTGTGCAAATTGCCTCCGCGGTGAATCCCCACATGTCCTCTTCATCATTATCGTGGTTTATTTCAAGAAGTGATTAATCGTTTATTGCTATTTTAAGAGGAGAAGCATGTATAGTCATAAGAAGACCTGGATAGTTCAACCTAATCATTTGATGGAGCGAAGATGGTATTGCTCCAAGCTCATGTATCTAAGGACGTCCAAGAAGAAGGTTGAATGTAGGTTTAATGTCCATAACATGGAATTCAACCATCTTTTGTATTGGGCCTGTGGTAATTGGTAGCTTGACAGTTCCACACACCGATCTACTTGAATTGTCATAGGCCCTAATGCTTTGTGTTGTTGATTGAAAGTCTTTTCCTGAATTAAGGCCTAAGTATTTCACAGTTCGTAATGGGAATACATTTACGGCAGACCCATTGTCAACTAAAGTAAGAGGGATGTTGTATCCCTTGCACCCCACAGTTAGGTATAATGCATTGTTGTGGGTAATGTCTTTTGAGGGCAAATCATCACTAGTAAAGGTGATTGATTTGTCGGATTTTCGCTAGTAAGAAAGCTAATGAGATCCTGTGGAGTTGTGTCCGTACTTATGGACAAAGCCGTTAGAGAATTCATGAGAGAATTCCTATGTTCTTTGGATGTACTTAGGAGTTCCCAAATGCTAACACTCGCCTTAGATTGGCGAAGTTGTTTGGCCAATGAATCTTCCACCTCAGGTGGAGGTGGTACTTGATTTTGAACTTGATTTTGAGTGGTCGACGATCCATTTGGTTGCGTTTGATAAACTCGCCCAGAACGAGTTAAATGATCTATCTCGTTTGGGTTAGTTGTAGGACTCGTGAACCAATTTTCTTCTAGAGGCCTTGAATGTGCCTCCATTTCAGGATGCTTCATGAGTTGTGCTTGATGTCATTGTTCATCCAAGGAGAGATTTGATAAATCTTGTGATTTCCCAAAGAAATGATCCCAAGCAAGCGCTCCACTTGTTTCTTTTTGTAAGCAAGGTGGAGGTGGGACGGCGGCATACTTAGAGACATATAAGTCTTGGAAGTCGTCGTCCCATAACCCATACACTTCATTAGTTTCCTCTATGAGTGTTGTGATTAGAGGCTTCCCTATGGGAGTGATATAATTCAAAGGATTGAACGTATCACTTCCCATATGATTCTCATCAATGTGAAATGTCCCCAATGAGGATACATTGTTGTTGGGTTTAGGCGTGTGAATTCTCCCATAGTCTACTAGATCTTGAATTTTGTGCTTTAGGACAAAGCAACGTTCAGTATCATGCCCAACACCTCTATGATAAGTACAATAGGCATAGCCATCCCATTGAGAATTTCTTTTTTCTGGAGAAGTGGGTGGCGTTGGCCCTGTTGGTGCGAGCAATCCCTTTTCGTTTAATTTCTCTAGCAACTCTTTATACCTCACAGGAAATTGTGTTAATTTTCTTTCTCTTGTCCATCTTCTCCGACGGTCATTATTATGATACTGCATTGTGCCATTATATTGTGTGGAAGTCGCAAATAATTCAATAGAGGATGAAGTGTTATCATTCCCCTTTTTGTGGTTGTTCTTAGGTTGATGATGATAAGGCTTATTTGCCTTTTCTTTAGCAAGATCATCTTCAATCCTAGTAACCACAGAATAGACCTTTTGAAAAGTGTGTAAACCAAGGTAGCGTAGATGTTTATTGTACTTTTCATGACAATTGTCAATGAACTTTTGTACTAACCAGAGTTCAGGTGGCCTTTGGGTAAGGTGGGCCACCTTTTCTCGCCATCTACCATAGAAGACAAGGAAACCTTCATCGTCGCCTTGCTTAAGCATTTCAAGTTCACGCAAAGTTTATTTAAACTCTACGTTACTCTCATATTGGGTGATGAAAGCCAAAACTACATCTTCCCATGATGTCTTGAACTTAGCATCTATCCCATAGTACCACTCTCTCGCGGCTGGGTTTAGAGATAAAGGGAAAGTCAAAGCATAAAGCTTAGGATCAACTCCCTTTAAAGCCAAGGTGCCAGTAAAACTCATTCAATGATTTTTTGGATCATCGGTGACCTTAAATATTGGCAAGTTCGTAGCTACGAACTTTTCTGGTCAAGTGAGTCCTGTAGGAGGAGCAAACTTTTCTGCGTCAAAGTACTTGTTCCCCATTGTGGAACGAAGAACAAGCTTCTCTAACGACTTCTCTTTTATGGACAGTTCATCCATCTTTTGTTGTAAGGATAAAGTTTCGGCATTTTTCTTTTCAGTTTTTTCTAGTTTCTTAATTCTTCTCTCCTCAGCCTCTTGAGCCCTTTCCTCTCTTAAGCGAACAATCTCTTCTTGGAGTTGCTCTATGGTCGACATCGTTGTTGGAGTAGAGTGAGTTGTTGAGGGAAGATGGTTTGAAAGGGGTGAATTGTTTGATGGTAAACGTCGAATGCGAGTGCCCGGGAGTCTTTGTTCCCAAGCTTGGAAACTGGCCCTAAAGGAAGTACGAAAGGTTATGGAAATCGATACGCTTGTTTAGAAGACAAAAGAGAAGAAAAAAGAAAGAAAGAAAAAAAAAAGAAAAAGACGCAAGATGCATTCGAATGGATAACATCGCCTTTAAACAATTCATTAATAATGATATTGTTTGTACGAATTAATTGTTCTTTGAGAAATCAAAAGTACCTCGTAACAGTAGGCAAGCACAAGTAACCAGGTTGCGCGCGTCTTGCAAGCACAAGTAACCAGGTTGCGCGCGGAGGACGCGCGCATCCCAGGCTCTTGCGCTGGTCGTTGTCGCGCAACTTCATGAGTTGCGCGCGCCACCTAGGGATGGCAATGGGTCGGATCTGGATGGACCCGGATCTAGATCCGTTTTTCAACCTTGGATCCAGATCCGCCCCGGATCCGTCGGGTCTGGAAAATGAAGACCCAGATCCAGATCCGACGGATCTACGGATCTGGGTCCGGATCCGGGTCCAAAACGGGTCCTACATGTTTTGCTTAATTTTTTGAAACAAATGTAATAAAAAACGCATTTCAACCGAGTTTAATACATAAATTAGGATTATACAACTAAATACAAAGTAACACAAATATTGTCTTTGAAAAAAAATTACAAGCTAGCATTTAAATAAAGTACGAATGTACGATGTTACAAATGATGATGTATCTGATATGAACATCCAAAATCCTTCTCCGGAAAGGACTAATCTTCATCACTACTAAGTACTAACACCATCAACATCCTAGAATAAAGAAACAAAGAGAAGAATTAGCAATTGGCAAAAAACTAAATTCTACAAAGTATGTCTTAATAATAATTTATGAATCTTACCATATCAATAATTTACCTCACAGTAGTAAATTACAAATTAATCAAACAAATTAACACAAATTACATTTACACATAAAATTGCAGCATATATGCATATTAAACACACAAAATCGCAGCTACAAATTAGAGAAGACAAAAAAAACATGTACAGAAATAGAAAAGGCAATAATAAAAAATAACTAGTACAAATTAACCCTTAAAATCGCAGCACATAAACATGATACAAATTCATCAAATAAACAAAAATTTGTACAGAAACATCAAAAACAAAATTTACTACTACTATCTTACTTTATTTTCTCATAAAAGGTAAACAATAAAGAAAGAGAAGGGAGTATTGGAATTACGGATCTGAAGTTTTGAACGGAGGTAGGCTCGCGATTGGAGAAGGTTCACCGTCGATCTGAAGGTCCTCGTTTCGTTCGTCGCCGCTTTGATAAAGAGTTTGGAGTCGTGGAGATTGGAGAAGGGAAATTAGATTGAGAAAGTTAGGGTTTGTTTATTTGGGTTTTGTCTTTCTGATATGTGGGTAAGGTTGGGTACTTGGGTATTTTGGTTGAAAGTTGTGACCATTAGATTTTTTATTTTTTTTTAATATTTTTTTAATGAATTTATAAAACGGATCCACGGATCCGGGTCCGGGTCCAGGAATTAGACCCGGACTCAGATCCGTTTTTTCTAGCAGGATCCAGATCCGACCCGGATCCGTCGGGTCCAAAATTTGAGGACCCAGATCCGTGAAAAACGGATCTGGATCCACGGATCCGGGTCGGGTTCAGATCCATTGCCATCCCTAGCGCCACCTGCTCGTACAATTTTTTTTTTACGAGCAATTTTTGTTTTTTTTTTGTGTCTTCTTTATTTTTTGACGATTTTTTTTTATGATACCCTTCGAATGCGACTCAAAATTATAAAGCGACAACTTCGCAATTGGGAACCTAAACAAACTAAAAAAGCTATCCTAAACACGTAGCATATAGTCGTATAATCACATAAGCATACCATAAGTTGGGATTCACATAATGCCTTTCTAAGGTCAAAAGCTTGGGTGTCCAAAGGTACCATATCTTAAGAAACGATGCACAAATCAATCACTCAACGTGTTGACTCATGACATAGCCCAAATCAATCACTCAACGTGTTGACTCACGGCAACCCCTAGTCAATTAGCCAATCCCTAAAGGTTATAGTGTGCTATGATTTATGCATGATGCAATGTTGCTTGTTAGATTTTTACTTTTGTGAAAAAGGAAGATATTATGCGTTCAAGTCTCGCTCTCTAACTAAAGATTATCCAAGTTGATTCTCATTACAACCCATAGGCAACCTACTGTTGGAAAACTTGGACCATAACTAAAAATTAATCTTGTAACCTCTAAGTCCCTAGTGGAGTTGCCACTGTAAGGAGGGTGTGCCCGTCGTAGGGGATCCTTCTCCTTAAATGCCCATGACCCTTTAAAAGACTAGGATTTTACACTTGTTAGGGTGTATTAGAATTTGAATTCTTGACTGTTTGGGGGACCTTGAATTAGAATTGATTCTATCATTACGTTTTTTTTGTAAGAAACAAGTAGGAGTCGCTAATGAGTTTAATTTTAGGAAAACTCATAAACCTCGTTCATGCCTTTCTCCCAAGTAGAGTTCAAGGGATATTTAGCACAAATCGTAACTTTACCCATTTCTAAATTGGTCTAGGTGTACCAGAAATGTGTTCGGGAGCGAGGGTACTAAAATAACGTTCCCTTTAGGGGGGAATCGCTATCCTAGCCCTAGTACGGCCTCTACTAACTCTTCCTTTTTCACAATTTCATCACCAAACAATATATGCAACGTAATACCTAAAACTAAGTTAGTTGATTTTATTTACAAACATCAATCACGTAGGAATTACATTGCAAAGGTCGTTATTCTTATTTAATCAATATTCGTGAAAAGAACGACAAATAAACAAGATTCGCCTTGACTTAAGTGATCAATCAACTATTAATTATTCAATTCTATTCTTTTTTAACGCAAAATACTATGTGGAATTAATTAATTAAAAGTTTGTTTAAAGTGGTCAAACAACACTAATTAATTAATTAAAAGTTATTTAAACAAGAAAATAAAGGTGATTGATCTAAGTGCTCGGGAATTACCACTTCTCCTTGCTAGATCTTCGTTTAGAACACTTACGGATTCCTTCTTTTTCGGTAACCTCCACCGTAGTAACAAGTATTGAGGGGGTGAGTGTTTAGGACAAAAGGGTTAAGAGTTCACAAAGTTTCTGCTAGCGTTTTAGGTTAATTTCTGTATGTTTCAGCCTCGTATTAAGCCTCTATTTATAGGGAATTGATGCATTTAGGGTTTCACGTATTCTACCGCAGCAGGTGTCGCGCGCTGAATGGGTTCGCGACAACCCAGCGCAAGTGATTTTGATGTGTTGCTATGAGCAGCGCAACTGAATGTCTTGCGTGTGATATTATAGTAAGATTCGATTTTATATTTTTATAAAATTATGAATCTTTTGCAAGCGCATCACTAGAGATTGCGCCGGGTGTCACGCGCAACCTTATGAGTTACGCGCACCAGACTAGTGCGACTCATTGAGATGCGGGCGGATTTCTCTACGGCAGCATTGATTTTTAACCTAGGCGCCTCTCAATCCGTTATAATTAGGTTTTACCGTTTTAACCTCGGGCTTAAACCTAATTATGATCAGGCTTAGTCGACTTGGACCTTAATTCATTTTGTTTTGGGTTTGGCTAGTTATTTTGCATTTTTGTGAGTTAATTAGTTGTCCATAAGCATTCCTCACATTGATCCAACACAAAGATGGCTTTATTTATCGTCATAGCACTTCCTGTCGGAACAGGAGGCCAAAGGTAGATGTCTATGGTTAATAATACCACCAAGAAAGCTAAGACCATTGAGTCAAATGAGACGTACTTGTGGAATTGCCGTCTTGACCACATTAACATCAAACGCATCAAGAAACTTCTACAGGAAGGTGTTCTTGACTCATTCAATTTACAATCGTTTGAGAATTGCGAAGGATGTTTATTCGGCAAGATGATAAAGCAGCCATTCTCCAAGTTGGGAGAAAGGGCAAGTGACTTGTTGGGTCTAGTACACCGATGTTTGTGGACCAATAAGCACAACCATAAGAAACGGCCATCGATATTTTATCACCTTTACAGACGACTATAGTAGATATGGATATGTCTACCTTATGTAGCACAAATCTAAATCGTTTGAGAAATTTAAAGAATTTCAGAGTAATGTTGAAAATCAGCTTGGCAAGAAAATTAAAGCCCTTCGATCGGATCGAGGTGGTGAATACTTAACCCAAAAATTCGATGACCGTCTGAAAGAAAATGGTATACTTTCATAATTGACACCTCTAGGAACTCCACAATGGAACAGAGTATCCGAAAGGAGAAATCGAACCTTGCTAGACATGGTACGATCAACAATGAGTCTTAGTGATCTTCCTATTTCTTTCTGGGGAAACGCACTTCTAACCGCGGCCTAACACTGAACCGTGCTCCATCAAAAGCTGTGAAAAAGACTCCATACTAATTTTGGACGAAGAAACCTCCAAGGTTGTCTTTTCTCAAGATATGGGGATGCGAAGCATATGTCAAGAAATTAATTTCTGACAAACTTCACCCCAAATCTGACAAGGTTTTCTTTGTGGGCTACCCAAAAGAAACCAAAGGGTATTACTTCTACAACAAATCCAAAAACAAAGTATTTGTTGCTCGCGATGGTGTCTTTTTGGAGAAGGAACACCTTTCCAAAATGACAAGTAGGAGGAAAATCGAACTCGATGAAGTTCGAGAGAACGAGCAACAAAATCGAATTGACAGTCAAAGTGCTCAGACAACATCTATTGACGCTGGTCAAAATGTGCAAAGTCAAACCGATAATGCAAATGCTCCGTCCATTACCCTACGTAGGTCGTAAAGGCCAAAGTCTCAACCTGATAGGTATCTTGGTGTCGTATTAACCAAGAATCAGGACATCCTGGTAGTGGATGGAGACGAACCGACAACCTACAAGCAAGCGATGGCGAGCACCGACTGTGCTAAATGGAAAGAGGCCATGAGATCTGAAATGGATTCCATGTTTGAAAATCAAGCATGGGATTTGGTTGACTTACCCGAAGGTTACACATCTATCGGATGTAAGTGGATTTTCAAATTAAAAACCAACAAAGATGGAAATGTATTCATTTACAAAGCTAGACTGGTAGCAAAAGGTTATAGGCAAATTCATGGTATTGATTATGATGAAACCTTTTCTCCAGTCGCAATGCTTAAATCCGTTCGGATCATCCTAACGATTGCTGCATATTACAATTATGAAATATGGCAGATGGACGTCAAAACCGCCTTCCTAAATGGAATTTTGGAAGAAACTGTGTATATGACACAGCCTGACGATTTTGTCGACCAAAACAACGCTGGGAAAGTGTGAAAGCTTAAAAAGTCCATTTACGGGCTAAAGTAAGCTAGCAGAAGTTGAATTCTGTGATTCGATGAAGCCATCAGTAAGTTTGGTTTTATCAAGAATTCAAATGAATCTTGTGTTTACAAGAATGTCAGTGGGAGTGACATTGCCTTCCTAGTCTTATATGTCGATGACATATTGCTCATTGGAAACAGTATTCCAATGTTAGAGTCTGTAAAGGCCTGGCTTGGAAAATGTTTTTCAATGAAAGGCTTGGGTGAGGCTCAGTACATATTGGGCATCAAGATCTATAGGGATAGATATAAGAGGATGATTGGATTAAGCCAAAGTACTTACGTTGATAAGGTATTGGCTCGATTCAACATGCAGGAGGCCAAGAGAGGTCACCTACCCATGTCACATGGCATAACCCTAAGCAAGATGCAGTGTCCAAAGACACCTGATGAGCGGGAAAGGATGAATCAGATTCCATATGCTTCCCTTATTGGATCGATCATGTATGCCATGATATGTACTAGGCCAGATGTATCGTATGCCTTGAGTGCTACGAGCCGATACCAATCAGACCCAGGAAAGGCACATTGGACTGCGGCCAAGAATATCCTAAAATACCTAAAAAGGAACAAGGATAAATTCCTGGTAAATGATGGCTTAGAAAAATTAGTTGTTGAAGGTTATACCGACGTAAGCTTCCAAACTGACAGAGACAATTTCAAATCACAGTCTGGATATGTGTTTTGTCTAAATGGAGGAGTGTTTAGTTGGAAGAGTGCCAAGCAAAGAGCAACTGCAGATTCTACATTTGAAGCCGAATAATTGGCAGTTGCTGAAGCGGCTAAGGAGGAAGTTTGGATTCGTAAGTTCGTTGGTGAACTTGATGTTGTACCCTCTATCAAGGGTCCAATAGCCCTTTATTGTGACAACAATGGAGCTATTGCTCAGGCTAGAGAGCCAAGGGGACATCAGAAGGTCAAATATGTCAAGCGACGATTTCACATGATAAGAGAATGGAAGTTAGCGGGTGAAATCAGAATTTGTAAAGTTGGAACGGACGACAATGTAGCCGATCCACTAACTAAACCTCTGCCTCAAGTGAAGCAAAACAAGGGTCCAATAGCCCTTTATTGTGACCACAATGGAGCTATTGCTCAGGCTAGAGAGCCAAGGGGACATCAGAAGGTCAAACATGTCAAGCGACGATTTCACATGATAAGGGAATGGAAGTTAGCGGGTGAAATCAGAATTTGTAAAGTTGAACGGACGACAATGTAGCCGATCCACTAACTAAACCTCTGCCTCAAGTGAAGCAAAACAAGAACGTTGAGGCAATGGGAATCAGGCACGTTGGAGATTGGCTTTGATTTCCCTGTTTAGTGTTTTAATTAATTTTGAACATTTTGATGTAAGACACTAAGATGAACCATTCAAGTTTTAGAGTAATTTAATTTTATGCAATTTTATCACTCCGTTTCTATTTAATTGTGGTTTAGAATTAAATATTGAGTCCATTCGATTATGAGAATATTCAAAATAGGGTATCAAGACGAGTCTTGGGTAAAGAAACACCTATTAAGTGAACATTGAATATTATAATCGAAAATTATCCCTAATTAAGATCATTTAAATGATAGACGATTAATGACCACTTTGTTGGGGTTTGGTGAGTCCGACTCACCGCGAAAACAAACCTAAAAACAAGACCGCACTCGCAATAAATAAAACCATAAACATAATTAACTTAATGACAAGATTAAGATAATAATTATACCTTTGACGTGTGCTTCGTCCAACCTCAAGGGGCTCTTACTTCGAAAGCTAGCCTCGAAAATACGACGACCTCCAACGGAGGTCCACCCACAACTCGAACACCGACTAGGTCCAATGCCTTGGAGTTAGCAAGGCCCGACCGAAACCCGAGTAATTGAGTTCAAAGGTTTTCACAAAGGTGATGCCTTTTTCAACTCTTGAGTTCAAAGGTTTTCACTACTAGTGATGCCTTTTTCAACTCTTACTCAAGTGATTTTTCCAATACCCCAACTTGGGTATTTGTAGGGAAAATCATGAGTGTGAAAAGCTCTCCCATCAATGTGGGAGAATTGGATTTTCATTTTATTTTAAAGCTTAAATAAAATTAATAATCAAACTAGTAATAAATCAACAAGTGGCAAGCTCATATGAGAGGTTAGGTTAGGACCATTTGGAAGAGGGGGGACCAAACTTGCTCCCCACTCTCACTCCCATAACTGGCCACCTCAATGCCCCAACTCCCATTTATTTTGCGCCATGTGGCACCCACACTTGGGCATCAAGGCACCCAAGGTGGGCTGCCATGTGCTACGGCTCAATAGGCCCACGCACCAAGTGCGGGCTGCTTGGCCGAGGCTAGCTGCCAGCACGCCGCGCACAATGTGCGGGGTGCTAGCTGCATGCCTCGCACATTGGTGCGGGCTACCAGATGCCACGGCCTAGCAAGCCACGCATTGCTTGCGGGCTGCTAGGCCGAAGCCCAGCTTGCTAGGCAGCATGCAATGGCCCAGCCATGCTGCTGCTAGCTGGCGCGCCTAGCGTGCTGGCTGCTGCGGCATGGCTGCTAGCTAATTCACGCACAAGGCAGCACCCAGCTTTGCGATGCTAGCATTGGTGCGCTAGCACGCACCAGCTAGCCTAGGCTCGGCATGGTGCGCATGCTAGCCACCATGCTAGGCCATATGCCCCTAGCACTCGGTTTGCTTGGGGCATTCCGATGCTAGGGGTATTTTGGTCTTTGTTGATTTATTATTATTTTCACGTCTCGTTTTTTACTATTTTCGACTCGACTTCCGACGCTCGGTTTCGACGCTCCAAGCTCGCATTTCCGACGTCTAAATATTAATTACTCAGTCGACTTATTAATTAATTCGTCGCTTCGGGTCGTTAGTTGCTTGGGTGTGACCCGAAGGGTTCAGTCAAGATTAAGCTGTAATATTAATTATGCATTAATATTACTGATCGGAAGCGGCCTTCACCCAGGCATTCCGATCACTTGACCTCACTGAAAAATTAGCTTTCTAATAATTCCGAACCCCCTCGGAATAGGGTCCTTCGAACAAGTGTATTATTCTAATAGAGGGTTCGGAATTATTAGAAAGCTAATTATTCAGTGAGGTCAAGTGATCGGACTGCTTAGTTGGAGGCCGCTTCCGATCAGTGATATTAATGTATAATTAATATTACAGCTTAATCTTGAATAAAACCTTCGGGTCACACCCAAGCAACTAACGATCCGATACGAGGAATTAATCCAGAAAGGAATTAATGAGTCGCTTGAGTATTAAATATTTAGACGTCAGAAATCAAGCTAGGAGCGTCGAAACCGAGCATCGCAAGTTGAGTCGAATTAATAAAAGACGAGACGGTAAAATTAATAATTAATCAACATTTACTAAAATACCCCTAACATCGGAATGCCCCAAGAAAACCGAGTGCTAGGGAAACTTGGGATAACATTGTGGCTAGCATGCGCACCGCACCGAGCCTAGGCTGCTAGCAGCGCTGGCTGGTGCGTGGCGCGGCATGCTAGCGCACCACTGCTAGCATCGCTGATAGTGCATGGCTAGCAAGCAGTGCTAGCACATGCACAGCAGCAGCAGCAAGCTAGCAACAGCTAGCTAGCAGCGCGCTAGCGTGCTAGCACTGCTAGCAATGCGCGCATAGCAGCAACAGCTGTGGCGCTCGAGCAAGCAGCCAATGCGAGCAGCCCAACCAAGGTCCTAGGCACCAGCCAGGTTGCCTTAGCACCCAAGGCTGGTCGCACATGTGGCTAGTGAGTGGCGGCTAAAGGGAAGCTTGGGGAGGAAGGAATGGTCCTCTCCCCTTGTTGTCCTCACCTAACCTCTTATTCTATGATTGCCACTTGTTGAATAATTACTTGTTTGATATTTTCTTTTATTTTTGATTTAAAAATAAAATGGGAAATTGATTTTACCAACTCTCCCACATTGATGGGAGAGTTGAATTCTCTCATGACATTCTCTATAAATACCCACCTTGGGAATTCGAGAAATTCACTTGAGTAGAAACTCAATAAGGCATCTCCACTTGAGAGAAAACCTTTAAGTTTATATAATACTCGAGTAGTGTTTTGGTTCGACTCGGCTAATCTCTGAGTTAGAGACCAATCGTGTCGAGTTGTGGGTGGATACCGTAGGAGGTCTTTGCGCTTGTAAGACTTGGCTTTGAAGTAAAAGCTCCGAGTGTGAGCGAAGCATGCGACAAGGGTAAGATTGTCTTTTCTCTCTTTCTTGTTATTTATGTCATTTAGTTATATTAATTATGAGCGAGTCTTGGGGTCGGGTTTTGTTCCGCGGTGAGTTAGACTTACCGAAACCCAACAGCGGTATCGGAGCCTTGCTCATTTATTTTTGAAACTAAAATTTTCAAGGGTTTATAAATTGATTTAATTTCTGGTTATGTTTTTAATTAGATCAGTAGCTCAATTTTATTAATTTTAATCTCGTTTTATTAAGAACTTTGGCTTCAGAACCCAGATTTTCGCTCTAGATTAGTGAATTTTGGGTGGAATCGATATTCTGGAAATATTCTGATCCTTTTAGGGTTGCGAAAAAGCCAAATTCTGCCAAGAAATGCCTGTTTCGAGGGATTTTTCGTTTACCAGGGCTTACATCAGGTTTCCAGTGTTTGGGATGATGCCTCCACCGACGATGCCTACATCTTGGAGTCAGCCTACGCACTTTACCAGTTGGTCAAGGCCTGCCATGACTTTGTCTTCTGTAGGAGTCGCGGGGACTAGTAGGGACACTACTCCTCGTACTTGGATGATGGAGGGCCTTTTTGGTGCGCCATTCCCTTACTCGCAGCCTCAGCAAGACACTGATCCTAGTTCTTCCAGATCTAGAGAGTTTTAATCGAGGGTTTTTATTATGTTCTTGGTTGATGACACTTGACATTATTTATGTATCATGACTCACTTTGTACATTTTATTCACACTTTCTGTATTTGACACTTTATTTATTTAATTAGTGTGTATGTTAGTGTGTGCCTGTGACTGTTTGTGTGTGATTGTTTATTTATTAATGATGCGAATAAAATCATAGTTTTTCGTAAATGGAGGGTACCAACCTTCTCAAAAGAAAGAGAAAAAAAACTAAAGAAAGGAAAAAATTTACAATTTCCCCAAAATAAAAATAAATAAAAAATAAAATAGGACAAGTTTTACAACTTCTCCCAAAATAAAAATAAAAATAAAAAATAAAAAATAAAATGGGACAAATTTTACAACTTCCCCAAAATAAAAATAAAAAGAGACAAGTTTTACAACGTCCTCGAAAAAAAAATGAAATAATAAAAATAAAGGGAGATTATTAGGAATAAAACACTTGAAAAAGGAGTAGTTTGAAGGAGAAATGGTTAAGGAAAACAAAAGAAAATCCGGAAAAAATAGGTCGAGGATAAAAATTGGTGACGTGTGAACACCGCAACACGTGGTAAATACCATGTCACGATGTAGTAATGTCGCACCACGGAGCTCTGTCCCGTGACACGGTATCCATTGTTGTGTCGGGTGCGCAAATAAAGCACCGGTGCTTTTGCGCGTGCAACTGGATAACTTTTTCGCGTTTATGGACTCTTTTGGCTATAAATGATGTCCAGTTTATTCATGATATGCATAATTACGAAACATAAAAAGCTAGAATTTTATATTTCAATAATAATGTCTCAAAATTTTGATAATACATTGCGTGATTGGTCGTATTCCTTGACCAATGCAGAGAAAATAGAGCTAGAATTATTCCATGTCAAAGGTTTACTAGCGTTAAGGCACGTAGCAATTGAATATGATTTTCTTAGAGTAGCCTTAGATTATTGGAGTCCGGAAACCAATTGTTTCAAGTTAGATTATGATGAAATCTATCCTCTGCTGGAGGAATTTGGTGCTATCTTTGGCTTCCCTACTAGAGTTCTTATTGAAATGTCTACCCTGCGTGAATATTATTTCCAGGATTTTGAGCGTCATCTAAATCTGACAGACACAGATTTAAATAGAATTGTGTGTGGTAACGAAGTAGATCTAGAAAAGCTTGCAAATTTATATTTTAATTGTCCTGTCTCTGAATCATATCATGTATACCGTAGGAGGGCATATTTTTTTTTGCATGTTTAGCAAGCTTTTATTTGCAAACGGTAGAGTAGGACATGCTAGTCTAGCTTCCGTGCTTGAACATGTTGAATCTGGAAGATCCTCTATGCCTACTTGCCTTAGAGAAACTCTGCGTGGTCTTGATGAAGCATAATCTGACCGAAAAGCCGTCTGGAAGGGCTCTCTAGTAATATTGCAGGTAAGGGAAAATTCTACGTTAATACCGTGACACTTGGTATGCGTCGTGTCACGGTAGTTTTTGTCGCATCACGTTATTGTTTGTCGCGACACGGCAGTGTTTCCCATGTCGTGGTGCGTAGCCTATTGCGATGCTGAATTTTTTTTTTTGGGCAGATTTGGTTGATGGAGCGCTTGGAACTTTTTGAAGCCCCCGACGATGTTGAAAAATATGGTCCCAATGATTTAGTTCTTAGGAAGAAAAACTACTCTGCAAACATGTCTTATGATGATTGGAAGTTGTTCTTTGTGAAGAGAGAATTTTCCATTCGATGGGTGGTGCCTTGGTGGAGGCTTACTAGGATTGTCGGGACGAATGATACTCCATATCGTTGTGTTCCTAATATCTCGAAATTGACTTTTTATTGCCCTTCCCGATTGATGCGACAATATGGACTTGAACAACTAGTTCCACGCTATAATGATAGTCCTCGTGAAGTATCATTGCATGAAAGTAATGTTCATAAGTAAGAGACATATTGGATTGGAAGGCCTTAGTGGACCTTTTCTGCGAGTAATCAACCTCCTCCACCCTTATCTAGTGCATACAAGTCATGGTTGAATCCTCGAAGTAGGAGGGAACGAGTTAGATCGCGTAAGTTTGATGGTGATGTGAAGGAATGACTTGGAAGTAGGAAGGCGCCTCCTAAAGATCATCTTGATCCGAGAACACGAGGAATTGAGTTTAAGACTCCTATCATGCCTAAGAAGAAGAGTTGGGTAAAAGGAAAGGGTAAAGACAAGATGGTGTATAGGGAGAAACAACCTAAGAAACCTGAGAGAGGTGAAAGGGGGGAAAGCTCTACTAGGGGTGTAACGGTTCGAGTTACAAAAGACACACTAATGGTGAAGGCCAACCTAATTGAAAAGAAGAAAGGGGTTGCTAAAGCTAAGAAAGATTAGACCAATATTGCTTTGCTTTTATGATTTAAGTTTTAATTTTTAAATGAGGTGTATAATGCCAATATTTGTAGTGACATTTATTTCATTAATAATAGCATATTTATTTTTACCTTAATTAAAACTTACAATGACTTTCATGTAAATATTTTTTTATTTATTTATCCGAATCAAGAAGTCGGACGCAATGGAAGAATAATAATTGTCAAAACAGTGAAAATAAACCAAAATTGCAAAATTCCGCACAAATAAACTGCCGTGTCACGGCAGAGTCTGCCGCGTCACGACGTATTTTTCCGCTTCACAGTGTGTTTTGCTATGGCGCGGTACTCGCTGCTGTGCAATTTTTCTCGGTTTTTCACATTCTGCTGCCTTATACACTGTTTTTGGTTGACGAAGAAGGAATTTTTATTTTTAAACTAGTCGGGTCCCCTTGAGGGGTTGCCTACGTATCCTTGAAAAGAAATCAGCACAAACGTAGCTCTATTGGGTCTTGAACAATGCAATTAAGCATAAATTTCCTAAGATGATCCAAGTTGGTTAAATTGTGGAAACCATTGCCATCCATGTCTACTAATTGTGCCACTCTACCAGATAAGATAGCTTTGACAATGTATGGACCTGACCAGTTTGGTCTAAAATTTCCTCTTGGATCTAGAACGTTTTTGCGAAGTGTTTTAGTATCAGATCACCTTATTTGATGTTCCTAGTCTTGACCTTTTTATTGAAGTGTCGTGCCATACGCTGTTAGTAGGTTTGGACATGATGCAAAGCTGCCAAGCGTTTTTTGTCAAGTAAGACTAGTTCATCATATCTTGCTCTAATTCAGTCGACTTCATCTACTTGGCTTTCTGATGCAATCCGTAGAGAAGGGATCTCTAACTCAATTGGTTGTACGGCTTTAACTCCATACACTAAAGAGAAGGGGGTGGCCCCGGTTGGTGCACGAATAGAAGTTCGATAACACCAAAGAGCAAAATGTAGCTTGCTTGGCCAATCTTTATAGTTTTTCATCATCTTTTCAATGATGGTCTTTACGTTCTTGTTAGCCGATTCCACTGCACCATTGGTTTGTGGCCTGTAAGGTGATGATCTGTGATGTTTGATGTGATATTTCTGTAATAATTCTGCACATTCAGCTTGGAAATGCGTCCCGTTATCACTGATGATTTCATGAGGCACACAATAGCGACATATAATGTTTTTCTCGATGAACTGAGCTACATGTTTTGCTGTGAGTTTAGCGTATGAAGCAACCTCAACCCATTTGGTGAAATAGTCGATTGCTACAAAGATGAACTCGTGCCCCCCTTGTCCCGGCGGTGTTTTCTTCCCAATGATGTTTATTCCCCAATTAGAGAAAGGCCATGGCCTGAAGAAGTGTATGTGTAGAGAAGCGAAGGTGGGACGTGCTGCAAATTTGCGTAGACTTGACACTTCATACATTTCTTGTCATATTCGTGGCAGTCTCTCTCCATGGTAGTCTAATAATAACCTTGTCGTTGAATCTTTTGAACTAACATCTTAGCATTCATATGTGTTCCGCATATCTTAACATAAAGGTTTTCCATGGTTTTGTATGCTTCTTTCTTAGCTATGCATAAGAGGTTTCTCCCTTGTGCGACCCTCTTATGGAGTTCTCCCCTAATGAGCACATACTGTGAGGCTAGGAGCCTCAAAGCACATCGTGCCCTTTTATCAGTGTTAAGAGGGTATTCTCCCTTCGTTACATAGTTAAGGATGTCTGTGTACCATGGCTTTTCGTCTTCTTTTTGTGAATCTTGTTCATCATAAAGTGTGTGAACATAAGCCAGCTCATACTTCTTTCTATATTCAATGGCATTCTGATTGTATCTCTCGGGATTTGAACCATTGACGCCAACTTAGCTAGTGTGTCGGTTGTAGGCGTCGTTCGAAACACGCCTACGTTAAGCATGTGTGAATATGCTTGGCACTCAAAGGAAGTGGGAATTGACATGTACGATTAGGGACAAATAAAGTAGTGAGCCGCCAACAAGTTTTTAAGGAACTTGTAAACCGTTCACGGATCATAAAAGGCAACCATGATAAAGGGACAACAAAAGGCAACAACGATTGACCCGTGAAGGTTAAACCCCATTCATAATCAATGAGATTACTAACTCCATATGGTTCGGAACCACGAAAGGAGGATCGGGAATGATAGTACGAAGTGAGTCATGGAGTCACATTCGCCCATATTGGCCTCTACTCGATTCTTATTGTGGAAAGTGATTCCTGTGTTCTCAAAGGCATACAAACAAAATATTCAATTCGCTCCAAACTATTATTATGCTAAATTAGTTGAATATTAATGCAACATATAATTCTAAAATATTTGTGATCACTTAATTAAATAACAAAGATTAAAGAGGAACCTAAACTAGTTGTCCAAATTATCTTATTAGTCGTGATTTTCAATTACATATTCCCTTTAAACATGCAATATGGTGATCAATAAATATAATAAAATTAACATTAATATTGGAAGCAATTCAACAATAATATCGTTAGTCAAATAAAATATAAATAAACCTGATCATGATACTAGTAACAAGAATAAAAATAAGAGTAATTAAGTGAATTAATCACTCACTTTTCGTGTTTCCTTGAATTGCTACATCATGAATAAACTGTTAGTAACTTCAATAAATAATAAATTAAATTGAAATTAAATTAAATAAAAAGTAGAGTTGATTTGGTCCAAACCCTCAGTTAATTATACCTTTCACGCCTTGGTTTAAGGACGGAACCTCGGGTAAAGTATGGACTCCTTGGAGTGCTTAAGGGATGTATGGTGGAAGAATAAGGAAGAATAGAGGGATAAGAGAGAATGATTTTTTAGTGTAGGGAGAAAGAGAATGATTTTTGGTGATCAAGCTTGTTGATGATTGAAAAAGGGGTGATACGACCTCTATTTATAAAGAAAAAAGAAGGGTTAAAGAATCAAGAAAAGATTCAAATTCGAATCGGAATAAAACTCTTGCGATAGGCAACTGTTTTTGCAGTTTTTGTTTTTATCATATCTTTTGATCCAGAAATTGGAATAAGATAAATAATATGTCGTATTTCTTTTATATCTTTTTCGTTGTACCTCGGAATTAATATATAATAAATCATTGAAAAGATAATTTCAAGGGCTATCCAACCATCTCAGATTTGGATAAAATCTATGAGACACGAAAATCATATCTGACTATCTTTGAACGTCTTTCAATTCAAATAGAATTAGGACTTTTAAAAAGAGGAGTTTTATTCAATTTCAAACTCTTTAATCTTATCTTTTCAACAAAAATAACTAAGATCTTTTAGAGACTTATAGAAGCTTCTAATTAATCCTAATTGGTTTAGGAATGGGATTAAAGCATTTGGACCCTCCACATGATCATTGGGTTGTAGGTGAGGTGGACTTAGGTTCGATTTAGGCTCAATTTAGTATTTTGGCCATAACTTATTCGTTATAACTCGGATTTGGGCTTATAATACATCGTTGGAAAGCTCTTTTCAAGAACTATCCAACTATTCAATCATTGGACCCATATTATGGATCAAATTAAACTGGTCTAAACGTTTTTATAAAAGGACACGAAATAAATGATTTTAAGGGACACGAAATGTATTATTTTGGGTTTAAAGGCACGGAAAGAGGAAAATAAGTTATGGTTTGGGGAAATGGGCTAAGAATTGGGTTGTTTTATGAAATGTATTGGGATTGAATATGTATTTAAGCACTCTAAGATTAAATACTCAACCCGACCAATAATGGCGGTGAAAGGTTGTTCATCATCAGGTTTGGTTTTGGGGAGACATTTTTAGGTGTCTACATCGGCAAACTGATTTTCTTCTCTAGGCAAGTACGTGTATTCCACTTCATCTAGTTGCTCCGTGAGAAAGATGATGGCCTTTGATGGCCTTTTGTGGTACAAATTTCAAGTCAAATTGAGAAAGTTGACTATCCTCCTTGATAATCTGCTATTGAGAGTTACTTTCTCAAACAGGTACTTGAGAGGATCCATCTTTAACTCAACATGCGCTGTATGAGTGAGCATGTAATGCCTTAATTTTTGTGCGGCCCACACGAGTGCAAGACACAACTTTTCAAGTGGTGTGTACCGAGTTTCATAGCCTTGAAGCTTCTTGCTCAAATAGTATATTGCATTTTCTTTGCTCTCGATCTCTTGTGCTAGCTTTGCTCTCATTGTTTCTCGTGTGACCGTAAGGTAGAGTCGAAAAGGAAAGTTATGATTGCTAGTGCTAGCACAGGTGGATTTTCCAAGTACTCTTTGATCTTGTCGAAAGCTTTTTAGCAGTCATCATCCCATGTGACTGGAACATTCTTCTTAAGTTTCTTGAATATAGGTTCACATATCGCAGTGAGTTTAGATATGAACCTACTTATGTATTGCAATCTTCCGATGAAACCTCGAATCTCCTTCTCAGTTTTGGGTGGTGGCATGGCCATAATTTCCTTGACCTTTGAGGTATCTATTTCAATCCCTCGAGAACTGATCACATAGCTAAGGAGTTTGCTTAATGTAACTTCGAATGCACACTTTGTTGGATTCAATCTCATGTTGTATTTACGGAGTCGTTCAAAGAACTTGCGGAGTGCAACGATGTGGCCTAGTCGATATTTTGATTTGATGATCATATAATCAACTTACACCTTTACTTCTTTATGCATCATATCATGTAATAATATTGATGTTGCTCTCTAGTAGGTGGCACCTGTGTTTTTCAACCCAAATGGCATTACCTTGTAGAAATATGTTCCCCATTGCGTAATGAATGTGGTTTTCTCCATGTCTTCCTCGGCCATCAATACTTGATTATATCCAGCGTATACATCCATGAAGGAGAGGAGTGCATGATTTGTTGTATTGTCAACCAGAATGTCGATGTGAGATAGAGGGAACCCATCCTTTGGGCTTGCCTTATTGAGATCCCTGTAATCAACACACATTCTGACACTTCCATCTTTCTTTGGAACTGGAATCACGTTGGCTATCCATTCAAGATACTTAGACACTTTGATGACACCCGCAGCCAGCTGTTTTTTTATTTCTTCTTTGATTTTCAGATCCACATCCGGTTTCATGCGGCGTAGCTTTTGCTTGACATGCTTCATACCTAGAATGAGTGGTATCGTGTGTTGAGCTATATCCCTGTCAATACCTGGCATGTCTTGGTAGGACCAAGCAAATACATCAACAAATTCACTAAGCAAGTTAATTAGCTCTTTGCGTTCGTCTTGACTTAGTGTTAATCTAATTTCAACTTCTTTGGGAGTAGTATCATTGGAAATATTAACTGTTTCTGTATCTTCAATTATTGCAGTTTTATTATCGTGTTCTTCTATTGCTTTTATTATTTCTTTGTCATTTTTATCATTAGCAAAGAAATATTGATCAGAGTTAGGAGAATGACACGCATCGTAAGCAAAGGTACTCATCTTATTGAACTCATCAAATATTACATCAAATAGGGCAAGGTCAGCTGCAACCTCGCTGGGATTATTGCGAATAGAAGGGGGAGACTCGACAAGAGACTTGACACTAGGAGGAATTACAGAAATAAACTCGATAGCAGAAAAGGGGTCGGCCTTAAATCCTACAGGCTCATCAACAGACTCAAACTCAGACTCGGACTCAGACGATTCAGATTCATCAAACATAGGGCCTTCGCTAGTGGTGACTTCCAGCTTTTCTCCACTTGGCGTAATGATCTTTACCTTCTTGCGCCATCGTTTCAAAAGATCTTCAGCTGGGACTATGAATTCAAAGGGGTTGAAGTCTTTGCTCGACATGACATTTTGAATGAGCGCAGAGTTATCATCATCGATGTGCTTGAGTTGATTCTTTTCGAGCCCGAAAAGAAGATTGATGCACATATCATCAGAGCTTAGACTGGCTGGTTCTCTAATTGGGAGCAAATTACCTTCATTAATGAAGTCACAATCCAAAAATACTTCGAATCCCGGGTCGCGCCTCCCATTGTGGACGAAAGGCTCAGGAAATTCATAGCATGGATAGTCCTCCCCTTCCTTGATGTACTGACCATTGAGAGTGAGGAGATAGGAATCCATTGTCATTTCTATTTTCATGGCCCGAGCATTGTTGCGAGCCCTCATTTTAAGCAAAGCTTGCTTCATATCTTCTTTTGTTAGCTTGAATTCCAAGCCAACAGTGTCCTTCTTGGGTGCACTAGGATAGCCCCAAAGCTCAGCCATTTTCTTTTTGAGTCCAAGGGTCATTCCAGGGAAATGCCCTTGCTTTTTCATAATTGCATTAATGTTGACATTCGAATAAGGATTGAAGTCGAGATGACATTTCTTCTCTTCTTCGATCATGAGAACGTCCTCTAGAGAAAACCCCCAAAGATCCCCATCTTCCTCATCATGCTCGACAATGGGAGTGTCAATAACCTAGATACGCATAGGAGAGGCATCAATGGTGATTGGAACTCCTCCTACTATAGCTTTGACTTTCTGGTGCAGCGACGATGGGATCGCCTTTAGCTCATGAAGCCAAGGGCGCCCTAACAACAAATTGAAAGAAGCCTTAATGTTCACCACTTGAAACTTGGTGCGACGTTCAATAGCTCTAGTAGTGATATTCAACATGATAGTTCCCACGGCTTGACGGCGAGTATTATCATAAGCACGAATCCCTTGTGTGGAGGGAATCAATTCTTCATCTCTTATGCTAAGCTTCTTCGCAGTACGAAGTAGGCATACATTGATTGCTGAGGCATTATCGACTAGGCTCATAGGAACATTCATCTGCCTACACACCACAGTAAGGTGCAAGGCCTTGTTGTGCTAATCCCCTTCCGGGGGCAAATCCTTGTCAGAAAACGAAATCAGATTGCTGGTACTCGGTAACTCGGTAGTGTGAAAACTAACTATCCCCTGAGGAGTCATATCACTATCAACTCCTATCTTCACCAGAGCATTCATCACAGCCTTTCGATGCTCGTGGGAGGAAGCCAAAAGCTTCCATACATTCATTTCCACCTTAGTTTTTTGCAGTTGTTTGATCATATCGTTGCTTAAAGGATCAATTGGATCAACTATCGGTTGTTCTTGCGGCGGAGGTGGAGGTGGGCTAGGTTGTTGTAACCTTCCATTCCTTGTGAGAACCTTGACCTTAAGGTCCCCCCAAACATCCTCACTGTCTTCATAGTTGACAGCGCCAAGAGGTGGACATGCTATGTCTTTGAGATAGATGTCTTCATCATCGCTATCCCAAATTCCATTTACTTCTTCATATCTTGAAATAAAAACAACTTCTGGTAGAGGTTCATCCACAGATTGGATGAGTAGTGATGGATCAAAATAGATTTCATCTCCTGTGATAGCCAAAGCATCAAAAAGAGAACCTGTTTGAATATTAGGCTTCTTGGCCCCTAGAGGGATAGGAAGCTGATTAGCATCAATCAGGTCTTGAATTGCATCCTTTAACTTCCAGCATTGCTCAATAGTATGACCTTTGTCTTGATGAAACTTGCAGTGAGCATTGGGATCATAGCTAGGAGTTCTATTCTCAGTTCTAGGCTTTGGAAATGGCCCAATAGGCATAATCAATCCTTGACTGTGCAGCGATCGAAAGCAATATCATAGCTCATTCCCAAAGGTGTATACACCCTCATTTTCCTTTGGAATTTCTAAGTAGGAGCATTGAGAGCCAACACATTACTGAGGTTGATGTTGTTGGTAGCATTATTGGGCTTGGAAGACGAAAAAGCATGTGGAGAGAAGGTGATTTAGAAGGAGAGATGTGGAAGAATTTAGGAATAGAGTGGACCCCCAACTCAAATGACGGAAAGGACGACTCATGCATGAACCTAAGACATGGTCATGGTGACACATATACACAAAGTGTGTGCTAAGATTTGTGGGTGTAAGTTCCATGTTTAGACTCGTATCATGACCATGTGACTAGACTCGAACAAAGACTAAGTTAAGACCTCACGTATGTGCACTAAACTGGACAGGCTATAGTATTTTAGTCATAACTTTTGATCTGTGACTCTGAATTGAATAAAATCAACGCCAAATGAAAGATAAAACTCGGGGCTACAGATCCATAGGCTTTACGACTCGTAATTCTTTCTAGAACTCCGTTTATGACCAAAACAAGTTGATGCTTGTGCAGTATACGGGAATTAAAAATCCGGGTTGACTCAAAGGAACTATGACTCGATTTTAGACATATTTATTAGCTCAAATTAATTAATAAATTAATTAAACAAAGTCCTTAAGTTATTGGATAGTTTATTTAAGCATATTTATAATCACAAGTCAAACCAAATGGTTAGTGTAATCACATATAAATTTGCACAAGTAAATAATGCACAAGTAGTCAAATAGTCACAACATGAATGCAATGAGTTTGAAACCTAACCATGACTCTAGTTCTCCAAAGTTCAAGGATAAGGGTTAATCAAAGAGGGTCCATGGTTATGAGTCCGGATGCATCGCGCGGAAGCCTTACCTTTGGAAGGGTTGGCACGTATGGATGGGACCCTTACCGTTCGCAGGGTGAAGGTTACACCCCTTCACGATCCTTGAGATCGCTAACTCCATAGTAGTCTTGAACCATGACTAGATATTCAGGGATGAAGGTGCAAATCCAACCTAAATGAGATTGAACCTGCCCTAAATATAGGCCTCTACTTTATTATTCTCATATTCATGTGCGCTTTTTGACTAACATACAATCAATATATTAATCTTAAACCTGTTTAACCTATGTTGGTTGAATATTAATGCACAAATAAATCTATTATTGGCGATCACTTGAATTAAAATAACATTAGCCTAAATAAAATTATTAATTATCTTATTAAGCGTGATTTCAAGTACAAATTCCCTTTAATCCTGCAAAAGAGGGCGTGATCAAGCAATAACAATAATATAAAGCAACATAATTATTGATTGACACAACAATCATCATCATAATAATATTCTCAATCTCAAAGCATAATAATATTAGCAAGATCCTAGGCATGATACTAACAAGATTAATAACAAATCCTAGCATGTCATTAAACATTAAAGATCAAAGCTTTAACCCTAACATGATACTAACATGATAGAAGAAATAGGAAGCAACCTAAACATGATACTAGAAAGCAATAAAGGACATCCTAACATGATACTAAGAATTAATATAATCTAAGCATACTTTCTAAAGATATAGAGCAATAAAACAACTTACTTTGTTGCCTCATATCTCTTTCTATCAAAAGAACACACACGTTAGTAATTTCAATGAAAATATTAAATCAAACAATTAATTTAAATAATTGAAATAGGGATTTGGGACCAAACCCTCAAAAATTATCAACCTTTCACGTCTAGGCCAAAGGCAACTTCGAGCTTGGTTAGGTGCGTCTAAGACTCCTGAATGCGGTATTGTATTTTGAAAAGGGAAGGCTTAGAAAGAGGGAGAAAGAACAAGCTTCTAGCTTTGAGAGAGAAAATAGAATGAGATGATTGATGATGATTGAAAACGGGGAAATAATGCCCCGATTTATAGAGAAAAAATCCAAAACGCTTAGAAAAGAGTCAGAAATTTACTCGAAGTAAACAGACCCTATCGCGATGCGATAGAGCTATCGGGACACGACAGATCCTATCACGATTCGATAGGCCTATCGTGGTGCGACAGACCCTATCGCAGCGCGATAAGCACTCCGCAGCGCGATGGCTTGATCAGGATAAAAATCTTGTACGGAGTCCTTTCCCAATACAATTAGGTAATTAGACTCTGTAATTATCTTAATTAAAATCAGTTTTATCTTTTTAAAACACTTGTTTTATTTCAAATTAAATTCTTTATCTTTTCTAAATAATATAAAAGTATAATTTTTAATCCTAATCCTATTAGAATTTAAAATAACTTTCTAGATTACTCTAGAAAATTAAAGTAATTCCTAATAACTTTAGGAATGGTTATTAATGGGCCCTTCACTTGATCATTGGGCCATATAAAATCGTTTTGGGCCCAATTTAGTATTTTGGCCATAACTTCCTCATTATTCATCGGAATTGGGTTTATAATATATCATTGAAAAGCTCTTTTCAAGCTCCATCCAACTACACTATTGTTGAACCAATATCATGGACCAAACTAAATTTAACTAGACGTTTTCTATAAATAAGGTACGAAAAGAAATATTTTCTAAAACAGAAAGAAGTACTTTTATTAAAAACAGGCGCATAACGAGACTATTTCACATTTCACCTTGTTAGATAATCAAATTACATGAAAGATATTCATCACTGGGTTTGGTTTTGAAGAGACACAATCAGGTGTCAACAGATGTGTTTATGTTTTTTAATATCATGTTTAGGAAATTAACTAATATTTCTAATATTATGCATGTTCATAGCATCATGTTAGGGATAAAGCTTTGATTTTTATTATTTAGAGACATGCTAGGATTTTTTATTAATCATGTTAGTATTATGCCTAGGATCTTGCTAATATTATTCTTTGAGAATATTATTTATGATGATGATGATGATTTGTTGTGTCAATATTAATATTATTATGTTGCTTGATTATTCATGATTATTGTTATTGCTTGATCACGCCCTCTCTTGCAAGTTTAAAAGGAATTTGTACTTGAAATCATGCTTAATAAGATAATTAAAAATTTGATTTTAGGCTAATATGATTTTAATTCAAGTAATCACCAATAATAGAATTATTTGTGCATTAATAATTAACTAACATAGATTAATGATATATGTGTTTTATATGCTATTTAATCCCCCGTCCCACAGTCATTTTTATGCATATTTGAGCTCTTCAGAGCTACTTTTAGTACTAATGTGTGGTTTCGAGTGTTTTGTAGAGTTGGCATTTGTTTTGTAGGGATTTCCCGAATTTGTCAGAAATTTCTATGGTGTTTTGGCCACTACGAGATATCAAAGCTTGTATCACATTTATGACCGTTGATCATAGCCCAAGACCGATCATATTGGTGATTAAGGGCTTGGTTCGTGGATTTAGTTCGAGCTATGGACCAAGGAAGATAAGGATTTGGGCCCCATAAGAGTTGAAGCTCAAAGTAGAAGAGAAGCAAAGGATTCAGCCAACAAAAGACCGGGTCCGATTGGGCGGCCTATGGCTCGATCGGGCGGATGCCCAAATTGTGGAGGAGAAGAAAAAGGCGAGCCCGATCGGGCGCGTGTATTTCTTGGGGGTTTAGGATCGTCTTTTTGGCTAATTCTTGATCTTAGTATTAAAACTCTTTTTGTAATCTTTATTAGCTACGTTTTTTTTACTATTCTTCATACTTAACTCTAGAGAGATTCTTAGTTGGTGATTTATTGTTGAACTCAAGTTTTTCCCTTTTAGTGCAATTTCATGATTCCTTCTTTCAGTATTATTTCTTCTCTCTTTTATTGCTTATTTCATTACTTTGATTTTAATTGCTTCATTAATTTGTGTTTTGATTTCAATCATGTCTTATTCATATGTTTTGATTAGTTTAGATTTAAATATGTGTGAGTAGTTTAATTCTAGGGTTCATGGGGATCCATAATAAATATGAAGGGATAATTTGTTATTGGTTGTTATTGATATTTCATGATAATTTCTTATTGAAATGTTTTAATTCTTTACATTGGATTATGAATCGAGCAGATGTGATTTATTGTAAAAGTATAGCAATATTAAATTGATGAATCGAGCAGATGTTAATTTGATATTAAAGGCTATTTTCAATAGAAACTTAGATCTAGTAAATTGCGAGAGCCTATTAGATCTATGTTGATTAATAAACTACGAGAGCCCTTAATCATATTATATGTGATACGACTTTAGCCTATCAAAATTTGGTGCCGTTGTCGGGGAAACGATTTTATATTTATTTGTAATTATTATTAGCGTCTAGATTATTATTTTTTTCCCCTTTTATTCCTTATGAGTTGAAAATATCCATACTTACGCTACTACAAGAATTATAGGATTTTTATGTAGAAGCTGACTACTATTGTTGTCAATATCGTTTTTGTCATGAAAATCCTGAATGCCCTTATAGTGAGTTTTTTGTGCGTGCTCCGGATGATTTTAGAGTCTTTCCATATATACATGTGATCATATTCGGAGACGAGTAGTTGCAAATGAAAGTTATTAGAAGGCTCTTGATGAAAATCCTATGGACACTATAATAATATGAATGTTATTGAGGATGAAGAACCACCGATTATAGAATATGTAGTTGGAAAATCATTGGTTGACGAATCGGTATTTGAAAAATCATTAGTTGTTGATGATGAGGTTATTCGTGAGGGTAAAATATTCAAATCATTATTGGATGATAAAGACAATGACTACCTCCATGTGGTTTCTATTATTCTAAATTTTTAGTGAAGGAAGTAGAAGTTTGTGGTGTATTTTCATCTTTTGACTTTTCCTTTTACCTTGAGTTCTATTTACATGTGCCTAATTTTTTTTCTATCTAAAGATAATTGTGCTTGCAATTAAGCCCTATCTAGTGCTTAATGAAATGTTTACAGGAGCGTTTGATGAGTTACTCAAGGCATTGAATTCTTCCGATTGAGAGAAGGAGTATGGTCGAGCGGGATCTTGATAAACTAGCACTTTGCGGGTGGCAACCCGTATTTTTGTTGCTTTTTATTTAGTTTTGTGTGTTTTCTTTTTGTTTTTTTAGAGAGGTAAGGTGTAATACCCCGTCCTTTTAGAACTAGAAGCGTTAGCGGAAATACGCCTGAACGGGAGGCTACTTAACTTCGATTGGCAAAGTCAAGCTTTACCTAGGTCTAAAAGTTAATTTAAATCATTCAAACATCCCAATTAAGTTATTTAACTTAAGCGTGAACTAAGTGATAAAATAGAGATAAACAAAAGAACATAAAAATAGACAAATCAATTGCATTCAAAAGCTAAGGGCAGAACAACCCTTATCGGCCAAATTGAAATCAAACTAAAACCAATTTCAAAGTACTTAAACAATCAACTAACAACAAAGGCATACTCTAAGAGAAACTAATATAAGGAGTCCCTCGTCTAGGGTTGTTCGTCCCTCGTCTAGGGCTTGTTAGTTTTCCTGCGATTTTGCCCTAATTTCCATTAAATCTTTACAATTTTCAATCGAATTTTCAAATCCATCCAAGACTTGGAACCATGGCAGATGATTTACTGAACGATTTCGAAAAAATTAAATTGACTGAGGAGGAATCGAAGGTTATTGGGGAACGGTCTGGAGAACATGAGGATGAAGGAATGCAACATCAGATAGCCCTATCGTTGGTAGGGAAATTACTGACATCCAAACCTTTCAATATGGAGGCGATGAAACACACGTTAATGTCAGTTTGGAAACTGCGGGACAATGTAGTGATCAAAATGGTGGAGACAAATCTCTTTGTTTTTCAGTTTCTCAGTGAAGCGGACAAGGAGAAGGTCTTAGATGGGTGCCCGTGGTTCTTCGATGGAAAGTTACTTATTCTTAGAGAGATTGATGGGGAAGAACAACCCTCTGAAGTGATCTTCAAGTATGCCCCTATGTGGGTAAGACTCCTTGATGTCCCTTTTAGCAAGTGCAACAAGAAGACATTGATTGAAATTGGTGACTTTTTAGGCACTTTCCTGGAGATAGACAAATCTAACCCGTTGGGGTGGGGAGAATTTATGCGGATGAAGGTGATGATTGACATTGAGAAACCGCTTCAAAGGGGGTTGTTTGTGGCAGTTGGTGCTTCGGCTTATGAATTTCCCTGAAATACGAGAGGCTAGAGGATTTTTGCTTTTTCTGTGGGAGGTTAGACCATAACGAGGGGGGTTGTGCTTTTAAGGAGGATGCTAGAGAGGTGAGCGAGGAGATAGTCTACCAATATGGCCCCTGGCTTCGAGCTTCACCAAGGAGAGCCCCTCGAAAATCTGAAGCTGAGATTGCGAAGGAGAGATGATGGAAGGAAAGTTTGTCCTCGATGAGAAAGGCTCGGGTTCCGAGCTACAATGATCCAGAGGCTGTGAAACTTGGCCCTCCTAGGGTAGCACGCAAGTTAAGCTTCCCCCTCCAAGGGCCAAGGAGGTTGCTTTGGTCAAGGTGTTTGATGCTACGACGACAAAATCTATGTTGAGGTTGAAGAGCTTGACTGAAGACCCTGCTTCTGAAACGGAAAAGGGAGACATAACAACTGGTCAGGGTGTAACTTTAGATGGCAGCCTTCCTATTTCGCCTGTAGAAGAGACTACTGATGATATGGAGCATGACTTACCTGACACTAGAAGTCGCAAAATTGTTATTAATAGGAAGAGAGCAGCAGAGGTGGATGGTGTTAGGAGGATGATACAGGAGGATAATGCTAGTGTTATGGCAGTGAAGAAGAGAAGTTTGGAAGAGCGCAATTGCAATGAGATGAGTTAGGCTTCGAAGCAAACTATCAAAAAAACAAAAAATCACACAATCCTTTATTGCCGAAGACGGGATAAATCAAGTAAGGGGTGTTGGAATGAACCAACCCCCTGAAGAGCAATGAAAATCTTGTGTTGGAATTGCCAGGGGGCGGGCAACTCTCGTGCAATTCGTGCACTCCGGCATTGGAGTGGTAGTATTAGCTCGAATTTAATTTTTTTGTGTGAAACTATGATCAGTAGGAAAGAATCAAAAAATATAAAAAATAAAATTGGCTATCCTATGTCAATTGTTGTTGATAGTATGGGCAAGTCGGGAGGCCTGTGTATGTACTGGAAGGAAGGAACCCAATTTTCTTTAATTTCTTTTTCAGACCACCATATTTGTGGAGATGTTACTGAGGTTGGGGGTCGGATATGGAGGTTTATTGGGGTTTACGGGTGGGTTGACAGAGCACTAAAGAACAACACTTGGGCACTTGTGCGTGACCTCTATTTGGACTCTCCTCATCCCACGGTTTTTAGGGGCGATTTTAACGAAATTCTTAGTTCCAATGAGAAGTCGAGGGGGGCTATGAGAGAACAACGAGCTATGGATACCTTTCGGGAAGTTCTAGATGACTGCAATTTGAAGGAACTTGGTCATGATGGTTCGTTGCATGTACTCGGTGGTGTGCTTGGTTTAACCAGGCTCATGTGTCTCATCTAACCAAATTCAAGTTGGACCACGTGGGAATTTTTCTAGACATCGAAGCTAGGGTGCGACAAAAAAAGAAGGTAAGGAAGAAGAGGTTTCGTTTTGAAACCTCCTGGTTGCTCGCTGATGGAGTTGAGGATGTAATTAGGAATGCTTGGGATGATTCACGCCATCTTGACATGCCAAATAAGTTGCTCACTGTTGCAAACAACCTCACATCATGGAGCAAGGATGCTTTCGAAAATTTAGGTGAGAAGATAGAAGAAACCAAAGAGGCCCTCAAAGAAGTGCAGCAAAATGCGGGTTCCCACCCATATTTTACAGAATGTAGCAGGCTAGAAGCGATCCTTGATGATCTTCACGAGAAAAATGAAGCATATTGGTTCCTTCGATCGAGGGTTTCTGAGATTAAAGATGGGGATCGTAACACAAAATACTTCCACCACAAGGCTTCTCAAAGAAAAATTAAAAATTATATAAAGGGGCTTAACAATGCAGATGGGGTATAGTGTACTGGTAAAAAAGAAGTTGAAAGGATAATTCTTGATTTTTATGGCTCCTTGTTTGCTAGAGGTGATATCGACGAGACATTGATGGAGGAGGTCCTTGAGAGTGTTCCAGCCATGGTGACTGAAGGAATGAATTTGTCTCTATGTCGCTCTTTCCCCAAAGATGAAATATTTTCCGCTCTTTCTCAGATGAGCCCATGTAAGGCCCAAGGGCCAGATGGTCTTCATGCAATTTTTTACCAGAAATATTGGCATGTTGTTGGTGATGATGTGACTGTTTTTGTCAATAATATTATTTCTGGTAGAATTCCCCTGATGTGACTGTTTTGGTGATGATCGTACTAATGTTGCTCTTATCCCGAAAATTAAAGACCCCACTAGTATAGCTCAATTCCGACCAATCTCTTTGTGTAATGTGCTTTACAAATTAGCTTCAAAAACTGTGGCTAATAGACTGAAGCCCCTTCTTCATGGTATGGTAACTGAAAATCAGAGTGCTTTTGTTCCCAAACGTCTGAAAACTCATAATGCTTTGATTGCCCTCGAGCTTTTTCACACTATGAAGAAGAGATCTAAGGGTCGAAGGGGGACGGTTGCAATGAAACTGGATATGAGCAAAGCGTATGATAGGGTGGAATGGGAATTTTTGAGGAGACTTTTGACTAAATTGGGGTTTGCCGGAGCTTGGGTTGATACTATTATGGCCTTTGTGTCTACTGTGCAGTATTCTTTCATCATCAATGGGGGCCCCTCGGATCCCCTGATTCCGTCGAGAGGACTTCGTCAAGGTGACCCTATTTCTCCTTATCTTTTCATTCTAGTCGCTGATGTCTTGTCTAGAATGTTACAGTTGGCATCGGAGAAAAAATTGATCCACGGAGCTCGGGCTAGCAGAAATGGTTTGGAGATTACTCATTTGTTCCTTACAGATGATAGTATTTTATTTACTAGAGCTACTCGACAGGAATGTTCAGTCATTGTTGATATTCTCAACAAATAAGAAACAACTTTCGGGCAAAATATTAATTTGGAGAAGTCGGAGGTATCTTTTAGTGAAGGAGTTCCATTATTATCTCGGGTCACTTTTAGCTCTATTCTGGGTATGGAAATGGTTGAGGGCCATATCAATACCTTGGTTTGCCAACTGAAGTGGGGAGATCGAAGAAAGCGGTTTTTGCTTTTGTGAAGGACCGAATTTGGAAGAAAAGGATGGAAGGAGAAACTTTTGTCGAGGGCGGGAAAGAATTACTTCTTAAAGCCGTCATTCAAGCTATCCCTACTTACCTTACGGGAGTTTATAAGTTCCCGATTGGTTTAATTCAAGATATCCATGGCATGATGGCTCGATTCTGGTGGGGGTCTAATGAAAAGGGTAGGAAAATTCATTGAAAGAGTTGGGATTCACTGTGTAAGCCCAAGTTCCTTGGTGGTATGGGTTTTAAAGACTTGGGAGTTTTCAATGAAGCTCTTCTCGGAAAACAGATTTGGAGGCTAGCAACTAATAAGACATCTCTTGTTAGTCGTGTTCTCAAAGCAAAGTACTACCCGCGGACGTCCATTTTGAGGCAGCTCTTGGGCCGATTTCGAGTTATTCTTGGCAGAGCCTATGGAGTTCTAAAGCTCTTGTGAAGGAGGGCATGTTATGGAGGGTGGGTGATGGTCGCAACATTAATATCTGGTCGGACCCCTGGCTTATTGATGATGTAAGCCGTTTTGTTACCTCTGACAACAGAACTGATCTTTGTTCCACAGTTGCTGAATTGATTGATGAGGAAGGCTGCTGTTGGGATTTAAACAAGGTGGAAAGCATTTTTAACGATCGGGACAAGCTTACAATTTTAGCTATCCCCATTAGTGAACGTAGACCAATGGACACTCTTACTTGGGCATGGTCGAAATCGGGCTGCTATGAAGTAAAGTCTGCTTACATCTTGGGAAAATCCCTAGCTCTTGACAACTTTGAACGCTTCTGGGTTGAAGTATGGAAGGCGAAGACTACCCCGAAGGTTCGTCACTTCTTGTGGAGATGCTGCTCTAACTCTCTGCCAACTCGAAGTCTCTTGGTGCATAGGCATCTCATTGATGATCACCTTTGCCCCTGTTGTGGTTCTGCGAGTGAAACAACAATCCATGCTGTAATTTTGTGTCCAAGTGCGCAAAAATTATGGGTGAAAAGTGGCTGCAAAGAAGCTCTGAACTTGGTTGACTCTGTTTCGTCTGGAGAAATTTTGCTAAGGTGGGCAAAAAACCAAACCTGATGATATTTATCAAAGATGCTTATTTCTCACTTGGTTTATTTGGTTTTGCTGTAACAAATGCGTCTTTGAGAATGTGTGGGACCTGGATGAGGCTGTTCTCCTTCACCACAGCAAATTAGTGGCTGATTATGGTGAGTATACAGAGAGAATATATGGTGGTACTTCTCCTCCCATTGAACCTGCTGGAAGACAGGTGTGGCAGCCTCCCCCTTGTGGTGTTGTGAAGTTAAACGTTGATGCTTCTATCACTGAAGAAGGTTGGGTGAGGTTGGGTGCCATTACTCGTGACAGTAGGAGTCGGGTTCTTTTCTCGGTTGTGAGCAGGGTCAGAGCTCATTGGGAACCGTTGGTTGCAGAAAGCAAAGCATCGCTATTTGGTTTGAAGAAGGCCAGAGACAAGGGCTTTAACGATGTCATCCTTGAGGCAAATTCTTTGTCACTTGTCTCTAAGCTTAAGAAGAAATCCTTCTCCTTTGCTATGGTTGATGGTATCTTAGAGGACATAGTCTCTGTTAGCTCGAGTTTTTCTTCCATTTTTTGGTCCCATGTAAAGCGTGATAGGAACTTCGTAGCCCATCACCTAGCTAGGTTAGTGCTGGTTGATCGTGAACAACTTTGGGATTATCTTGTGCCTAATGAGATTTCCCCGTATGTACTTTTGGATACTATTTCTATGATTTAATGCACTAATCGTTTTCTTCCAAAAAAAAAAAAAAAAAAAAAAAAAAAAAAAAAAAAAACTAACAACAAAGGCATACAAGCCCAAAGTTTGGATTCTAAACTCTTAATTCCCAACCTATCGTCACATAGATCAAATAAACAAATAGAACCTGCAAATTATAACAACGTTCCACAATCAGTGGGGAGCAACTAGCAGTTCTCCCTCAAATCAGAAATAAAATATTTTAGACTTAAATTAATAGAAAGAAACCACAATCACATACAACTTGTAAACTCAAATGAAATCACTTAAATCCAACAAACTACAAAACTATAAAATACTTCGATATAAACTTAAAATAAGAAATTGATATTCAAACACTTAATTTCAATCATAATTTATATAAGCTTCAAAATAAGTAATAATTTCATAGTTTCAATATTTCAAACTCAAAACATTCAAAACATCAGAACTGGCATGGAGGGAACGCTAGTGGCCTCGCAATCCACTTCCTAAGGTTTGTCAGGACGAACCCCCGGTCATCTCGCAGAGACCGTGTCTAAGATTGGCCAACTCCCGGTTATGGGTAGATGCCTATAAGGTCTTACACACCCCCGGACGACAACAATTAACCCAGGTTGAGCTACCCAAGACTCGCAATCCAGGTAGTTAGCATGTTCATTAACCATCGGGAAGCAACTCGGCCTCACACCCGACTATGGCCCCACACACAATTCAAAAATCATTTAAAATAACTAATAAAATATATTTCACTGAGAAATTTGCAGAGAAGCCCAAAATGGTCTTACACTCAATTCAAACTGCATAAGAAAATCATATTTCTTAAATTCAATTGAAACTCCAATTTAAAATACATTTCACCGCAATAAATCACAAAAGGTATCGTCTGGGAATATGATTAATTATCGGAGTTCAACAATTAAGTGCATTCACAACTCTTGGCGAAGTAATGCTAAAGACAGTGTTATTCTTCTCTAAAGCATTACGACGTCGACAATACAATTACAACTCACACAAATTCGAACACACATCAAAATATTTTACTTTAGGGGTTTATAATACCCAAATATTCCCACATCACTTATTTAAAATATAATTTCAGCTAATATATAATAGTTATAAAATTTTCATAAATTCATTTGATAAAACGAAAAATCCAAACTACAATTTCATAAAACAACCAAAACAGGGCAGCAAGATACGAGTCCAAAAATCATCATAAAAACCCAATCAAACATAAATCAAATGCGAAATAAAAATTAGGGCACATACATATACTCAATAAGAATCATATAAAACCATTTCGGACTTAAAATTCTAGAGTTCACATGCTTAAATAAAAATCATAAACACAACAGCTCCAATTTAGGATCTAGCAGTACCATTCACACAAAACACCCCTAAAACCAACCTTAAACATGAAACTAAGCTTAGCTCATTTTAGTACACACTCTAAAAACACAATAGGTCATGTTAATCATGCATTTAGGCTTATAAATTTGGCAAAACACATCTTGAAAACTCTCTAATCACACTCCTTTCGCAGTGGATGGCAGCAGTTCCTATACTTAGTTATACGCCATTAAAACAAATCAAACTTGCTTAGAATCCTGCCAGAATTAATTAGGTGATAGCCTACCATGATACTAATTCAATTTAGGAAATAAAATCAACACAAATAGTTAATTCAAAGCCTAGGAATAGGTGAAACACAAGCTGTCATTACAGCACACTAATTCGAAAGTACATGTATATAAAAGATAGAATTTTGCCTCAACACACATATTTTGACTAAGATACAAACTTCTATATAATCCTAACATGATAATCTAGAAGATATATTCAATTGGTCACAAAAAATAAGATATTTACATGCTCATAAACTCTATCTAATATCACGTCCTAATTCACGTTGGCAGCACAACTTGTCCCACAAAATCAGTCATTTGGAGGCCTTAAACACCTTCGAATTTTACCCATAATATATCAAATCAATCGCAAAACAATCCTCTACAATAATGTAAAATAAAATCATTAGATTCATGGCTCATTCACGACCAATAACCACCGCATAAACTGCAGTCTTATACGCACATAATCAGATTACAAAATCAGTTTTAAGTACCCAAAAATCGTCACAAAACCTAATATAATCATAACAAAATATCATACACCTATTAGGGATTGATTGTAAGATAATTCAATCATGAAAAACATGATTCAAACACCCAAAATCTCCTTAATTGTACACGAAATTCTGACATACATTTCAAGAACGAAAATAAACAAATCAATCTAATCCTAACATGATTTCTACCTATCAATTCAACCCTAAAACCTAGCATTTCTAATCTAAGGGAAGAAAGGCTAGTTAACTTGATGTATAGGCCACCAAAACAAGAAGAAAAGGACAGCAACGCCAAGCACAAACAGTAGCAACAACACGCACAAAGATCCACCCAAGCAGCCCTCTCGAAAGCCCTCAAGGTTCTTCAATTTTGACACTTCGAAAGAGGGGGAATTTGAGCACGAATTGGGGTAGGTTTAAGCAGAAAATTAGACTTTGATTTCCCCCTTGATTTGCCTTTGAAACCCACGAATAATAGAAAGAGATGTGCTGCGTTTTTTTTTTTGGTGAAGAAAACTGATGAAAGCTAGCCTTGTTTTGTACGTAAAAGGAGAAAGAAGAGGAGTTGGGCAGCCATAATTAGGTGTTATTACCATTGATTAGAGGAGGTTACTTAGGGTAAAATGATCAGCCACTAATCCCTCAAAGCTGCTATGTAAATCAGCATAAAATGGGCTCAAATGAAGCTCACAAACAAGCCTCATAATACATCGGTTCAAGGCTCTTCTTTTGGGCTTGATTGAGTGATTACTTCAGGCTTAAGAATGGGTTTAAGAAATATAATAAACAAACCTATATTAATCTATTTAGTCATGAAAATGTTAAGGCAAAACCCGACTTATAAATAAATTCTAATTAGCCCGAAACTAGACTAGGAAAGGAATGTAACAAGAGGCGATTTGAAAATATGTTTAAAACATATAATATAGATTATATTATTAATATTTCAAAAATAATATAAATAGTAATTACATTAATAATAATGAAAACAATAATTTAAATTACGATACAAAAATATATATAAAGTTCATATTTTACGGAAAAACAATATAAAAAGGCGAGATGTGAAACCAATAATATTATTCATCTATGATGACCTAAAGAATAAAATGGCATTATAATGAGTTTTATAAATATAAATTAAAGAATAGTTTATAAACAATATCAATTTGACAAATGAGTTGACGGAATCACCCAATACAACTTTATTTATCGATACTGATACAATTGAACGTAAAATGTATTAAAAACTCTAAAATCATTTTATACGTATAGAATTGACACTTTAGTCAAGAAATCACCCATGATGACCCATATCAATTTTAATAGGTTAAATATCTGAATTGACGCTTAAACTTAAGGAATCACCCTTTAAAGCTAATATCAATTTAGATAAGTCAAATATAGTTTGAAATGATTAAAACTCAAATATGAAACCTTTTAAATAATAACTTTGAATCGTTTTGTCAAAACATTAGGATATGAAAAGCTTGGGATAACCCTTAAATCAAAATAAGGATTTTGATGACTAAATAAACATTTCAATTTAGAAATTTAAATTAGAAATTACGTTTAATAATAGGTTGAAATGCACATTAAATAGTAGTTTGAAAATACGGGGTGTTACATAAGGAGAGTGTATCTTATGCTTTTGGGAATTTCTTTTTGTGTAGATTTTGATTTAGAAGGCTAATTTAAAAGGAGAAGAATACGCTGGACTGCACTCATATTCGATCGGGCGAGCGTACGCGTCAGCAAAATTTGTCGACTTTGACAAGCCATAACTTTTACGTTTCTTATTTGATTTTTGCGTGTGACTTACCGTTGGAAAGATCTTCAAGTCTACTTTCCAATTCAATTAGAATCACTGCATTATCATTTCTACATCAAAAGTTATGATCAAAATAGTGCATCTGACTCAATTTTTATCTTTTTCCCACTAACACTTTGTTTCATTATTGCCCAAATTTGTTCCAAAGAGATGCATTGTGATCCTCGAGGTTTTGGTGACATTGATGCGGTTATGATGAGGAGTAGTCACCTTGACTACTAGCTTCCCTTTAAGACGATGAGGACATTGTCAGATTTAGCTTGGGGGGAGGTTGTCGTGTGCGCATGGTATATCTTTCACCCTCTCTCTTTTTAATAATTTTTTTTTCTTTTGGTCAGATTTATTGCTTTAAAAAAAATGCAAAAATACGTTCCAATGAAAAGATGAATCATGCTTCCCTGTGCCCCTTGATGAAAATTGTTTTGACTCTTGGTTATTGATAATGAACATTGTAGATTAGTTGGTCATGATTTGATGTTTGACTGCCTTGAAATTTTAACATGCGTCAATTTTGCCCAACTTCTTGTGAACATAGTGCTTGACTAGTTGATTTAGTTAGGAATGTGTGTTAGTTCCTGGTATATCAATGAATTTGAGTATGAGTAATGTTTATATGATTCATTATTATGCACAATGAGGAGGACGAAGGCGTTCATTCTTGTAGGTGTCCTCGGGTGAAATTAGATATATTTGTTTCCTTCTTGCTACCCATGTTGTTGCTTGTGCCCTTTTATTGTTTATTTAGCCACATTACAAGCCAAATTTGGTTATTAGTCCCAAACTTGGCTTGAGGGAGCTATTAGTTAGTGAGGTGAGGGAGTAGTGTGCACATAATTTGCACAATGTGGGAGAATAAGAAGAGTAGTTTGTTCTTTTGGTATTGTGATTGGAAAAATGAGAATTTTGTTGTTCAAAGTTGAAAATTCCAATGTGAGATAAAAAGAAAAGAAAAAAAAAGAGCAAAAGAAAAGAAATTGTTTCAATGTTCAAGTGTTCTGATTGAAGGTTGCTCAAAAGAAAAGAAAGAAAAAAAGAAAAAAAAAAGTTTAAAGTTTGGTTCACTCAAGTTCTATAATATCATATCTTTATATTGAAGTTTTAAGTGTTGAAAAATTTGTGAAATATTGATTTGGTACTTTGGTTAATTTTTTGTAGAGTTGAGTTGTGTTGGAGATGTTTTGGTCATTATTAATTTTTGCCCTTGACTTTTTAGGATTTGGCTCTCTTAAGCATAGCTTTACTCTCACATTTTCCCAAATATTTCCTACCCTTTACCCTAGTCTTACATTACAAGCTTTAAAGACCTTCCAACCTTTGTGCATAGAGTTATGTGAATGTGAAGGTAGTTGTTTATCAATGCAAAGAATGACTTGATATATTTCGAGTCGACTATATAGGTTGAGTGCTTAACTCTTTAAACACACGAGTGTTCTGAGTTTGGGAGGGCATTGTTCACATTAAAGGGGTTGGTTGGAGAGCGATCGAGTATATCTTTTACTCGCTACATAAATGAGAGTCGAGTGTGTGAGCACTAGTCTTGAATTCTATATGCTCTTGTGGTTTGCTCTGCTTGAAAATTGTTAGGGAAGATTGGTAATTGGATGGATTTGAGTGATTGATTATGATGCATGTTTGTTGGATTGGCTTTGAGTTGTATTATGGATTTTGAATTTGATTTGGGGTGAAGTTATGATTTGTTTTGTTCATTTCCTTGCTTAGGGACAAGCAAAGGTTTGGCTTGGAGGAGTTTGATATATATGTTTTATTTGCTATTTTATCCCCCATCCCACTATCTTTTTATGCATATTTGAGCTCTTCGGAGCTACTTTTAATACTAATGTGTGGTTTCGAGTGTTTTCTAGAGTTGGCATTTGTTTTGTAGGAATTTCCCGAATTTGTCGGGAATTTCTATGGTTTTCCGGTCACTACGAGATATCGAAGCTTGTATAACATTTATGACCGTTGATCGTAGCCCAAGACCAATCATATTGGTGATTAAGGGCTTAGTTCGTGGATTTGGTCCGAGCTATGGACCAAGGAAGATAAGGATTTGGGCCCCATAAGAGTTGAAGCCTAAAGAAGAAGAGAAGCAAAGGATTCGGCCAAGAAAAGACCGGGCCCGATCGGGCGGATGCCCAGATTGCGGTGGAGAAGAAAAAGGCGGGCTCGATCGGGCACGTGTATTTCTGAGGGGTTTAGGAATCGTCGTTTTGGCTAATTCTTGAGCTCAGTATTAAAACTCTTTTGTAATCTTTATTAGGTACCTTTTTTTCATATTTCATACTTAACTCTAGAGAGATTCTTAGTTGATGATTTATTGTTGAACTCAAGTTTTTCCCTTTTAGTGCAATTTCATAATTCCTTCTTTTGATATTATTTCTTCTCTCTTTTATTGATTATTTCATTACTTTGATTTTAATTGCTTCGTTAATTTCTGTTTTGATTTCAATCATGTCTTATTCATATGCTTTGATTAGTTTAGATTTAAATAAGTGTGAGTAGTTTAATTCTAGGGTTCTTGGGGGATCCATAATTAATATGAAGGGATAATTTGTTATTGTTGGTTATTGATATTGAATGATAATTTCTTATTGAATTGTTTTAATTCCTTACAATTGGATTATGAATCGAGCATATGTGATTGATTGTAAAAGTATAGCAATACTGAATTGATGAATCGAGCATATGTTAATTTGATATTAAAGGCTATTTTCAATAGGAACTTAAATCTTGTAAATTGCGAGAGCCTGTTAGATCTATGTTGATTACTAAATTGCGAGAGCCTGTTAATCATGTTATATATGCAATATTAATTGTTGATTGTTATGTTTTATCTCGGAATATTAATTTTTGGTGAACATGTGACCCTAGGCTTCCTTTTATTGATTTCACCCTAATTATTCTTCGTAGTTTAATTCCCTTAAAAAATAATTTGGTAACTCAATAGTTTAGATTATATTAATTAATTAGGAATAGAAGAACGCTGTTTCCTTGTGGATTTGACCCTACTTCCTTATCTACTTTAGCTAGAGGACTTAGGAATTACTTTTGATTAGGTGATACTACGTTAGCCTATGAATTAAATATGCTTAGAATTAATTTATTGATTGTATGTTAATTGGAAAGCGCACATGAATATGAGAAGAATAAAGTAGAGGCCTATTTAGGGTAGATTCAATCTCTTTTAGGTTGGATTCGTACCATCATCCCCGAATATCCAGACATGGTTCAGGACCACTATGGAGTTAGCATCTCTGTGATCGTGAATAGGGTTTAACCTTCACAGCCGTGGACGGTTTACAAGTTCCTAAAACTTGTTGGAGACTCTTTTGCTCTAGTTTCTTTCCCCTTGGACACCATCGTGCTTGATTGCATAATCACAGTGGGGCTCAAATTTGATGCTTGAAATATTCCCTACAGCACTATAGATGGTTTTGGATACACCATAATTTCTGACCAGCATAAGGGCCTGTTAAAGGCTGTTTCACTTGTCTTTCCTAGGGCTAAAACTAGATGATGTGCAAGGCATGTGTACTGCAACTTCAAGACTATGTTTGGTGGTGGTTTACATTGTAGGAGAGGGTTTTGGAAGATTGCTAAGAGCACAATAGCTAATGGATTTGAGGCAAACATGGAGCTCTTCTATGAGATCAATGTCAAGGCTGCCCAGGACTTGAGGAAAAGGAACTATGTGAAGTGGGTGAGAGCATTCTACACACCACAGTCACAGTGTTATAGCATAGACAACAATATGAATGAGACATCATAGAGGTGTTTATTGCATATATTTTATCATCAAGACATAAACTAGTGATTACTATGTTTGAAGATATAAGAGAGGGTTTGATGGAGAGGATGAACAAAAAGAGGGACTTCATTCATAACAAAGACATTACCATCTGTCCTAGGATTCAGAAGAAGCTTGAGAAGGCCAAAATTGATGCAAGGGCCTGGGTTGCATACTGTACTGGGATGAGCATTTCTCCTATGGGGTCAGGTGAAAGGGAACTCAAACAAGATATGTGGTGAGCTTGCTTGAAAGTAGATGTAGCTGCAATGCTTAGCAGCTAAGTGGTGTTCCTTATCACCATGCAGGCATAACTATTTGGAAAGCTATGAAGCAACATGAGCACTATGTTTCCCACTGGTTCACCAAGGAAACTTACCTAAAGGCTTACCAATGCCCATTAGAGCCCCTGAATGGCCCAGATGAATGGCCTCAGATATCATAGGTACCAATCATACCACCTGTGCTGAAAAAAGTGAACCACAGACCAACCACTAAGAGAAGGCCTTCTGTGGGAGAAAATGAGGGCATCAGGTTGGGCAAAAAAGGTGTGGTTCACAAATACAACAATGATAAGCCGTCGTCGAGCCTGCCAAATCCTATCTTTGTCTCATTAACTAATAGCAAGGGTAAGAAAGGGTCGAACTCAAGAGAGGCGTTGAATCAATCACCGAGATACTACCGTTTAAATAAGTTAAATGAAGTCGAAATTGGTTTGGTTTTATGTAACTTCTACTAGTTTAATTCAACTAAAGCTAAGAGGAGATTAACAATATTTAGGGGATTCTAGGGCTTGGGTTATACCACTCAACTTCATCACAAATCACAATTAGCATGTAACAATCAAGGTAAATTAAGGGGATAATTTAGGGAAAGTCATCTAAAGCACCCAACTACTCTCTCAAGCTAGAGAGACTACTTGAATCATGAATACAACCTACTCTCGTGGTTACAAATCATAAAGCAAGTGTTAATGCATAATCACGATGACATAAATATTCCCTTAACTGGAAATTCCTATTCTCATGGCATTTCAAGTCAATTAAGCATAGGGGAGCTAACTCAAGTTCATCTCTCGATCCTTTGTTGAGAAAGCTTGGATAAATAGTCCTAACATTGGCCAAATGCAAGAACTAACAATAAAACCACTTAAGCCCAACTAATTAACACCCCCACAATTACCAAATTTGCACATGCAACAAGTAATTAGTGACTACATTGAGGGTTTTACCCAAACCCTAGAAAATTAGACTACTCACTATCTATGGAAGATAAAGCAATTAAAGATTTCAAGCAATTCATGAATAGATTCAAACTAAGGATTAAGCTAAATAACAATCTAAGCATACAAGAATTAAGCAAATAATTAACAATTAAAGCAAGTGAAATGGAAGAGAATAGTAAGAAATAATTACTAGAAGTTTCAAACTTTGAAAAACAATGGTGGAACTTGTCTTTTACAATGATTGAGATTGAAATTTCCAAGCTAATAATTAAAACTAACTAATGATTTGAGAGTTTTGATGTTCTAAGATTACAAACTAAGAGAAAAGCTCTAAAAACTTGGATGTTGTACAAATGAGCTCAAGGGGGTATTTATAAGACCCCCAAATAAAAAGGACGGAGAAAACAAGAGTCCGGCTCGTCTGCAGGTGTGCATGGACGTGCCACCTTGTGCACGACCGTGCAGAGCTTGAGAGTTGGAAACAATTTTGCTACTGATTTAGGATGGAAATTCAGCACGGTCGTGCCAAGTATGGCACGGACGTGCAGCCTCTTTTGCACGGACGTGCTAACTTAAGCACGACCGTGCATGCCTTGTTATGCAAAATCACGCTACACGGATGTGCTTAACTCTGCACGGCCGTGCATGCTCTAAAACTCTTGGGCAGAAACTTCTAGCTTTGCTGGAACACTCCTGCACGGACGTGCAAGATCTGGCACGGTCGTGTAGGGTCTGCTAGGCCCTTTTCTTCACCTTTTCATCGGTTTTGCTCCTTTGTCTTGGCTTCTTTCCATCATTTTCTTGCTTCTAACCTCGGTTTGTCATCCATGTGCTTCAATTGGTTGTCTTTGAACCTAAATCTCAACAAAAATACTAACAACCCGTGAAGCATAGGATACACAAAAATTGCATAATAATAGAATAAAAGCGAACCAAAACACCAATTTATCAAGTAAACAAGGTTTAAAGTCACCCTAAAATCATATTGAATAACAAGTTATCAAGCAACTATGGAGAAGCTGGGCATAAAAACACAACATGTATGAAGCCACTAAAGTAGCCTAACCAAAGGAGAACACAAACAGAAACATCAAAGTAGAATGTCCTAGCACAAACTCAGCAAAGTTAGACTGCACAAGGAAGTTCCTCAACACCAAGGCAGCATGTCCCAACATAAGAATCACAAGCTTATGTGGCTATGCATAACATGGGTATTTGTATTTACACCTATCCAAATGGATTTCGGAGACCGTTAGTGTAACACCCTAATAATTCTCCCTTTTCCAAACCACCTAATTTAAATAAAGTAAAGGAGAACCATTGACATGTTACCGCCACGTGTTAAAACGTTAAGGCTTTATCAAAGTATCGCAACGGAAAATCCAACTTAAATCTTGAAATAATATAATTTAGAAAACCAATAAGTCAAAGCTTACAAAGTAGAACCATAAAGGCCCTTATTAAAACCAAACCAATATTCAAAATCCCAAAACATAAATGAAATAGTAAAACATAATTAAATTCAACACAAAGAACGAATACTCTCAATCACACCAATCCCTTGATAATGCATATGCCAAGTCCCCGAACTTTACATCATCAAGCTAACATATGCAATACTGGTCCCCAATAATACAAGTGTAATAATTGGATCATCATAGGGTCACTGAAAGGCGAAGGCCATGACCAAAAGAAAACACACACAAAAGCACGCAATCAGCAAAGCTGGGTAAATAAACATGCTCAATTAATTAAAGTAAATAAACATACAACACGAATTCATTAATCAAGACTCCATACTTGAACAATTCAATTAACCCAACATACTTACTAACCAATTCCAAATACTTGACTCTTATATATTTAATTTAATTAATTTAATTTGGAGTAAGCAATAGATGAGGTTGTCCAATCCACCAAATCATTTTGGTCCCAAAAGACCATTTAAAATAAAAGTTTAGCGCGATGCAAGAATGGGCGTGACTTCATTCTCACAAAGTTAGTCTAGGATCCCATCTAACTTTCATTATAAAATAAAAATGTAAATACCAAAAGAGAAAAGGACATGTTGATCAAACAAGACTCGGAAAGCCACAGGCTACCCCCGTGTACCCCAACCCATAATTGTCAATACTCTAGAAGTGCACGCTTTCTAGAGTTTTATTGATCATCCATGTTTCACTTTACGTGATTACAATTTTAATTAAAAGTCGACTCATTCAAGTAGACCATACATAACAATCATACATCAGTTCACTTTTAATCTTATTTAGGACAATGGTGATCACATCACAAATTGATCTTTAATTCCATTAAACTTCCAAAATATCCAAAATTGTTGAACATAGTCAACCCACTTAGCCATTTCGGCTTAATCCACCTTTACTCAACATACTAACAAGTCATGCTTGAGTAATAAATAAAATGTTAATAACCTTGTGGAATAATTAATAAATTCATTCCACTTAAACCATTCAATTCCAATCCTTCAATAATCCAAATGTGGTTAACAAACCAATCCAATAAAAATATGCTTGTTTCAACATTCCATACAAACAATTAATCCAATATAATTCAACATACTTGCATTCATAATTCCATACAAACGTAATCAATTCCACAAAAATATGTCTCATAACATAAGCACATGAATTAATTTAAATGTATAACCAAACAATTTCCATCCAATTGTTCTATAAACGTGAAACTAAATTCCTTCCTTTTGGTACCTAAACATGATACTACTTAGAACGAAGTAGACATGTACGTACCTCGTATAAACAATCCTTTGTGCCACTTTTAATCACTTAAAAGTCTCCTAGGGAATAATCACTTCCTAGAAAACAACCAACACTTATAAATTAATACTTAAACAAATTTCCAGCAATATAAATTTGATTAAAACTCCTTAAAACTTCCTTTAAAACATGTTTTTATGCTTAATTCATCAATAGAAATACAATAGGAACAAAAGCCCCAATTTAATTACTCATTAGAACCCTAAAATCCCAATTTAAATAAATTAAAACCCTAGGTTTATAATTGATAAAATCTGAAAATTAAAACATGATTATAAATCTGAAACTATAATCTTTATACCTTCAAAATATAATTTTGATACTAAAAACATAAACTTTATACTATAAAATCAAAACTCAAAAAATTAAAACTAAATCCAAAATCAATACATTAAAATTGTATAAAGTTGATGAAACAAGGGAGGAAGAAGGGAAGGAAGGCCAGCCATGGTGGCCGGGCTGGTGGTCGACTGACCGGAGGTCGCCGGCGACAGGTGGTGCGCCGGAATTCAAGGCGGCAATGAGTTTTACTCACGTAAAGAGCAAAAGAAAGAAAAAAAAAGAAAAAGGAAATAAAGGAAAAAGAAAAGAAAAAAAAATAAAGGAGAAAGAAAATAAGACTAACCTTTTGTGTGGGGAAAATTTTGGGGATGTATGGGGTATTTATAGGAGAGAGAGTTGTAGGGTAAGTAGGAATATTGGGCCTCATAAAAATAATGGGCCAATTAAGGAATAAAAATGGACTAAGCTTTGTTTATATGGGCATAAATTATAGAATGATGGTTCATAAAAATTTCTTTGTAAAAAAATCGTTTATCAACCCAAAAATAATTTGAAATTTTTGAGATTAAATTCCGAAAAAATACAAATAAATATTATAAATAAAATAAAATTTCATTTATAAAATATTTAAAAATACGGGGGATTACAGTTAGGGGTATGTATAAGTCATATAAGGTTAAAATTTTGCTTCTTATTCAGTCAATTAAATTAATTCAGTACATATTCAATGCAGCAGCAAATACAAGCTAAAAGGAAAACCCCTTAATTTTGCAGCAATTACTTCAACTAAAACAATTACAAGACTGTGAAGTTACACCCCACACACTCAATCCAACGACAATACTAATTAGCAAAATGATTACAAGGCTTTGATATTGAATCTTCTTCTTCAAATTGAGCATATCCTGTTCTGTTTTCATTTTGCTATTAATCATCACTGCCCCATTCACTCCTCAATTTTATTGGATGAGGCATGTTAACCCATTCAAAATAATTGCATCCATTGAAGCATTTGTAATTCTCACATATCTTGAACCTCATGAATGGATGTTTGGTTGTTCTTGAAACTCTATGCAGCACTCTTTTGTTACAGTGGCAGAAGTCCATAATCCTAACTTGACTTTGCTCTTTGCAGGTCTTCAACACAGAAAGGAACAAGCTAGGCTGCTTTTTCTGAAATTCTTACTCTGGATTTTTTTTAGGGAAATCTTGCTCTGAATTTTGGCATACTGTTATGGTTTTTTTTTTTTTTTTTTTTTTTTTTTTTTTTTTTTTTTTTTTTTGGTTTGCAAGTATATTTTTATGGCTTTTTTTGCTGTTGTTAACTCGTTTTAATAGACTCCAACGGCTAGGTTTTTTTTTTTTAAAAAAAACAGATTACTTTAATTAATGCATTTTTTATTAAATTTTATTAATAGTATTTTATTACTTGTAGTTAATGGTGAGTTAGAGGTGAGTTAGTTGGCCATATTTTGGGTTAGAGTACCCAAAGAGTGAAAAAAATAAATGGAGTACCCAAACAGTGAAAAATGTAAGAATTGAGGGTCTGGTTGTGATGCTAACTTAATTAAATATAAATAAATGTTACAAAAGTTCTAGTATAAAATAATAAATACCTTTTGTCCCTCTATTTCATAATAATCGGGGCTTTGAATTTTGCACTATTCACATGCTTACTTTGAGTATACTTTTTATTAATATATATATATATATATATATATATATTATATATATATATATATATATATATATATAGCATTTATTGTCATGTAAAATATATTAGATTAGTTTTTATGTACATTTTCATTAGATCAAGCTTTTATACTTCTTAATAGCATCCCTACCTTATAAAAAGTGGGAGAATACTCTTATGAATAGTGTGAAGACTATTATACCCTTAAAAAAGTTAATTGACATATTTACCCCCAATTAAAATTAATTTTGATGCATTTAAGTATTTAACCTTTCGTATTTTTGTCCTCTATTTCTTTTGTTTATCTTCCTTCTTATCATTCCACCGAAAAGGCCAAAACTCCTTATTTCTCAATTTCCTCTTTTCTCATGAACTCCTTTTCTGGTTGTTGAAAATTACTGCTAACATGTCAGTTTCCATTCTAGCTAGTACCCCCGGTCACCACCCACCGCCGCGATAATTCTATAAGGATGATGACCCTGCTGGTTATTTTTTTATACTAAAGGAAATGTAAAGTTTGTGCAATCTATTTGTTTATGTTATACGAAGAGGTGAATAAGCATGCTATTCGGAGACGCCCGTATCCGGTTAGAGTTGGGGACAGCTCAAGATTGGTGGAGTTGACGGATGAATGCAATAATGGTACCTTCGTAGTGGTGGAGTGTAATTGCTTGGATACCATTAAAATGATAAAAGAAAAATAAAAAATAAAAAAAAAAGAGTAATACTTTTGATGTAATCTCTTTTAGTTGTGTTTATAGGGGAGTCAAACAAAGCAACTCTTTTGATGAGTCTTCTACGGAATGTAGCAGTTATGTCTCACATATGAGGTACTATAGTCTTATGCTTTTGATTAAGAGGCTATTTGAAGATGTATTTTGCTTTAGTTACTATGTCATTGTCTCGATTTTTATCCTAGGAAAAGCGTATAGTTTATGTTTATAGGAAAGAGTTAAGATGTACTCATACATCATCAGTTAAATACTCGTAGCTCATAAATGCTATCTCCTCCATTATATGGTCCAAAGACTATCTAATTGCAGGGAAATATACTAATTCACATAGCCTTTGTGCCAGGGTGTTCAACGAGGGTTTTGTCCTCTCCATAACACTCCTATTGTAGTTATAGAATGATGCAATAGCTTTGATTGCCTTTTTATATAGTAATACGTACATTGGCGAGTTATAATATATATGATCATTTTCAAAATAAATAATCATAACACAAAACATGTTTCTACAATTAAATAAATTAAGATATAATCTCTTATTGATCGACCTAAGACAAGTATAATTCAACAGCAACTCAAAGTACGTAAACTTTGAGGTTCAAATTTATAACTCCCCTACGATAGCTAGCTGTATCGCACGCGTAGGCTTCCCTAGTATAGCTAAAATTATTAAGGGTCAAAGTTAAGCATTGATACATGTGCCGGTGACAGTGTTGCGATTATTATGTAACAGATAGAGTATATACTAAAAAAAATTAATTTATTAAGGGTATATAAATACGAGGTGTTACAAGGTTGGGTCGAGCCTTAACATTATATCTTGTGTCCAAACCTGCAAAAAAAGTAGTAGGATAGTCAAGCCAAAGCGAGCTTTTTGGGTCGGATTCGAGTTTTTAACTAAAATTGCGTTTTTAGGCATGCCCCACCCGCCCTATTTTCAAGTCACATTAGGCGCAATTTTTTAGCTGGTCCCGAGTCCAGCCAATTCTGACTGGTCCCTCATTTTGAAAATGAACATTTAATATAATACTGTAAAAATGAACATTTTCTTGTTATAGGATATTTATTCTTACAATATTAAAGTTCATTTTCATATACTATCAGTTGTTCATTCTTATAATATTAATGTTCACAATTTGGCAAAATGTTCATTCTTAATGTTCACAATTTGGCAAAATGTTCATTCTTAATGTTCACAATTTGGCAAAATGTTCATTCTCGTAATATCAAATGTACATTATCAATGTTCACAATTTGGCAAAATATTCATTCTTGTAATATCAAATGTTCATTCTTATACTATCAGATGTTCATTCTTATAATATCAGATGTTCATTCTTATATTATGAATGTTTACAATTTTCATACTATCAGATGTAATTAATTAACCAAAGTTGAAAATGTAGATAAAATCAACCAAAATTGCAACAAATTTTGGTAAAATTCCTCCATAATAATCAAATAAAATTGCTACAAATAGTCTAGCTTGTAATCAAACAATTATACTACTAGTACAAAGAAAATTGCAAAATTACCGTTTTTCCGAGGTCGTTTTTTATATTCTTTAGATGTTGCTCTACTTTCATCTCGAATATCCATGTTTATGCATGTCATTTTGATCTTTAAGCTTTTGTAGTTTGATAGATTATGGTGGTTTTGAGAGGATATAGAGAGAAAAAATTTTGGTGAGAGAGAGAAAGTGTGTATGACAGTTTTTGAGAATGGAAAATGGTTTTTTTCCCTCTTTTAATAGAGATAGTTATATATGATTTAACAACATGTGTTTGACTGACGTCACGTGTTGATGTTGAAATAATTAAACAGTGTCGTTTATAGTGAGGGTCTATATAGATATAGCTTGTCTCGAGACTAGCTATTAATAACTGCAGATTAGGCCAGGCTAGTGTGGCGGACCGTAGTTGATCACCTCTATCGCTCTATGGGAAATGTAGTAAAACAAATGAATGATTGTGAGGAAATTCGGGAGAAAAAAGAGGAAGAAATTAAGCAACTTTCTCATTGTTCAAAGTCAATTTTAAGAAGCTGACCAAGATCGCAGGGGAAATTTCGTCAAATCAACAGTTGAGGGTAATTTTGGGAGTACGCTATTCCTTTGAGCAGTAGCACATTAACTCATACCCTGGTTTTTGAAGGGTTGAGAAAATATAGAGGTGATCAAGTTGAGCCCGACCCATTGGCTCGACGTGATTTTGGGCGGGCTTTGGACAACTTTTTTCGGCACGAAATCAGTTCGCGCCCGGCCCGGCCCGATTTTTGAAAAATTTTGGATGGGCTTGGAAAATCAATTTTATGTGATTTTTGTTGTTGTTTTTTTTTTTTTTTTTTTCCGACCCGAAAACCCGCTTGGCCTGTCTAGTTTGGTGTGTTTGGGAACACATATTACGGCCTAAAGTTTGGCCCGACCCGGCCCGGCCCGATAAATGCCCATTTTTTTTTATTATTGCCTCGGCACGCCCATTGATCACCTCTAAGAAAAACAAGATGTTGGTGCGCAACTCAGTTGTAATAGGTTATTGGAGATCAGCGGTTCGATCGCTCAAAGCTTCAATTGTATTTTTAAGACATTCACTCATTTCAAATTACAGGGTTAATAAACTTACTACTCCCAATTTCTTATTTTGCCCCACACTCCGAACTCAACGCGCCGCCCACGACACCGAACTGCAGTGTGCGACCGCCGCCTCCGGCAGTCCTGCTGCCTGCTGCATAGACGCATACTCGCCCACTCACCTGAGCCCGAGCTGCCCGGCAGCACATTGTGAGTTCAATTTACTAGTTTTTAATCTAATTGATAATTGCTAATTTGAAATATAATTGAATTATTGATTGCAGACTTAGATTCTTGCTTGTTGGGTTTTTTTAATTGATGATTGATACTCCGTAGTTTTTAATTCATTTGTGTATATTGGGATTTTTGTTTTGTGTGTAATATTGATTTTTTTTTTATTTTATTTTTTATTTTTTGTTATAATTGATAGTTTTGAACTTATGTTGGTCAATTTGATGTTCGTAATTTGATTTCCTGTGAATGATTAGACTAGTATAATTATGGTGGTTATGAATGCTCTAGTGTCTTTTTATTTATTTATTTTTTTCCGGAAATTTTGTTCTTGATAAAATTTGAGATTTATTAAAAAAATAATTGAAATTTGTGTTGAGAATTCAATTTTATGGTGGAGGTTACAATTAATAGCTTTTTATATTGAATTTTCATTGCCAATTTGCTTTTCTCGAGCTTCACACCTAATTGATACTTTTCGTTTTGATTCTGTGTTAAAAATTGAAACTTTGATGAAAAATGTGTTGGTAATTTAGGTTAGGGTCACAATTTGATTATTTTGCTGAAGATAGCTGCAGTTTTGGTTATATATTCAGTTTTATATGGTTGCAATATTTGTAAGGCTACTTTTCAATTTTGATACACTTTGTCTTCTCCCAACAACATTATTGACATTCTGTTCTTTTTCAAGTCCAGTACCCAATCTGCAACATTGATTAAAGTTCAGTACCCAAATTTTATCTTCACTCTTTTCTACGGTGGCGGAAGAAGTAGAGGAAGGGAGGAGATAGAGAGAGCCTTGGAACGGCGGTAAAGAAGGTGTTGAATAGTATCAAATATGTCAATGGAGCCGAAGAATGACGAGTCGAACTCGGAAGCGTACTCTGCAACAAAGAAGAAGAAAAGAGGAATAAATATACAAGGCTATCAAATTGAGGGTTTATCAATTGCTGGCCAAGAAACATGCGTTATCTTCCCTTCTCTCAACCTCGCTTTCGATATCGGAAGGTGCCCTCAACGTGCCATTTCTCAAGACTTCCTTTTTATCTCCCATGGTCATATGGACCACATTGTATGTCTTCTCTTCTGCTCTCTATATAATCTTTATTTTGTTGTATTTCATGGGTTTTTTCTTGTGTTTGAATTTTTTTGATCTTTGGTTAATTTTTGTCGACTTTTATTTCTTGAGTTTTAGGCTTTTAGCCATAATCTTGATTTGGTTTTTTATACGAGTTTCAATGAAATTCTTGAGTTGAGTAACAGTGATGTGGAGATTTTTTATAAAATGTTTACTGAATTACTGTGCTCTGTTTTAAGAATGTATATTACTCCCTTCCCCATCCCTCGGTCGTTCGAGTAATTGTATAACAAATGGAACAGATTGTCTCTTCAATCATCAGTTGATAAGTAAACAAAGTAATAGATAGTTTCTTTTGCTGATACTGAATTCTGAAAATGATTGTTTTCTCTTTTAAATTTTTTTTTTTTTTTTTTTTTTTTTTTTTGCTATATGCTCTTTTTTTTTTTTTTTTGCTATATGCTCTTTTTTTTTTTTTTTTTTTTTTTTTTTTTTTTTGTGTGTGTGTGTGTGTGTGTGTGTGTGTGTTTTTTTCTTTTTTTTTTTGACACAGCCAAATGCTCTTTCAAGTAGACCTACTATGGAGTATTTTTGAGCTGTGTCCATCTCCTAAATACTAAATGTACTGTGTAATGTGATATGTATATCAGGGAGGATTACCGATGTATGTTGCTACTCGTGGATTGTTCTCTATGAAACCTCCTACAATTTTTGTGCCTAAAGCTATAAAAGAGGATGTGGAAAGGCTTTTTGATGTACACAGAGCAATGGACCAATCTGAGCTGAAGAATAATTTAGTTGGTCTAGATGTGGGTAATGTTCGTATTAGATCCATATTTTCATTGTATATAACTACCTCCAAGCTTGTTCTCTTCAATGATCATGCTAACTGTTTCTACTAAATTACTCTGCTTTCACTTTTTATTTTTATGATTTTCAGGAGAAGAATTCTATATTAGGAGGGATCTTAAAGTTAAAGCATTTAAGACATATCATATCATTCCCAGTCAGGTACGAAGTACTCCCTTTTTAGTTATATCCCCTTTTATCACCTCATCTGTGCGGGTCAAAGATATCCTCGAGCTATTAACCAAGTATAATTTGTTCATTTATATGATATGGTGCAGGGATACGTAGTTTATTCAGTTAAGCACAAGCTTAAGCAGGATTTGATTGGTCTTCCTGGAAAAGAGATCAAGGCTTTGAAGGATAAAGGTGTGGAGGTATGTTTGGTAGTTGTGTTATCAAAGTGACAATTGTTGCATATATGATGATAGGGTAGACTGTTATTCAAAAAGTTAGTTTGTTCATTTATGAGACAGTAAGTTACCTGTTCTCGATTCATATCTGTAATTAGTTGGAATATATGATAGGAAGAGAATTTTGGACTATGTAACGAATAAATGATACTTTGTATCTGTTTTGGAATTGTTTCCTTACTTTAGATGTATCCATCTATTGAGTTCCATGCAACCATTCAGTCATATGTCCAGATGGATGTAGTTAGTGATTGACAGACAAACATAATATCATTCTGAATTATAAATTTAATTTAATTGACTGCTTACTTTCTTGTGGTCCTCTTTTTTCTGTAGTTGGTACTTGGTATCTTAAGGTTCAGTTAGAGCATTAATTTAGCTGGAATCGTTTTTCTTAGTCCTTCCTAATTTGATAAATTGTACACATTTTGTCACAGCTGCAGTTGAAGGTACATATTTGACGCCTTCTTGTGATGTGTTGTGCCTTTCAAAGTCTTAGGAGTAGACTCTTCTTGCTTCTTGTATCCCCCCTCCACCTTCCCCCCATTACCAACCCTGTAGAGCTAGTATAGTTTCAAAACACTAGCTATGCAAATGCATAAGTGGACAGCAACTTAGCATACTTCTTTCTTATGCATTTGATTCTGCTGCCTTCTGCATATTTCTGTCTGATGGATTGGTTCTAAATTGGCAGATTACCACAACAACTACATCACCTGAGATAGCATTTACTGGAGACACAACAGCTGACTTCATTGTTGATCCAGCTAATGTTGATGTGCTGAGGGCAAAGATTCTTGTGATGGAGGTAACTCACTTCATGAGCGCTTGATTTTTCAGATTTATTTATTGACTATTACTTGTTCGATCAATGATGTTTCCTGATAATTTTAATTTATTTGAGCTTCTGCCTTCTTCTTTGTTTGTGTTCTGGTTGTTCAATCTGCAAAACGGATGTATATGATGTTTGTGTTGATGATTTGTGATGTAAGATCCATGTGACCTGCTTTTTAAACCCTCTCTTGCGTTATCATGCTCTTCTTACAAGTTTTACGGGGAGAAGGAATACTTTCAGTCTTAAAACTCTCGGATAAACACTTATGAATGGGTATTAGGGAAATTCGCATATTTAGCAAGGGTTCTCGAGTTTTCTCTGTTTGTTGTCCTTTGTTGAAGAGTTTTAGCAGGGGAACACTAGTTGGAACTTGAAATTGAATGGTTATGGAAATGGCACAACCTCTTCTTTTTTTAGTACTATTTTAAAACCAAAAAATTCCCTTCCTCCCAACAAATGTTTTTGTGTTTAGAGAGTGTTGAGTTTGGAATATTGTTCTGTGAGTTTGCTAGATGTGCATAGCATAAGCTCATTAATAGTGCTGAATTTTGCTCACCACAACATCAATGTTAATTTTAGAAGTAGCCTCTGTTTTTGGGTCTAGAGCTGTAATCATCTTATCCTTCCTCAATACACAAAGCCCCAAACACATTATCGGCATTATGGCAGGGACTTCAGTGGGTTGTAGACCTTGCGGTACTTGTATGTCTAAGATTGCTGGAATTCTCTATCAAGTACTGTTTCGCTCTCAATTTACTCTCTCAACTGGTAGCTTCTTAGGAGAAAAATAGCTGTGTTTTTCCTTGAGATTCAGATGATTAATAGGCATGTTCTGTCTTTTATGTTGTCATGCAGTGCACCTTCTTAGACAAAGCAGTTGACGTGGTGCATGCAAGAGATTATGGACATACACATCTGGATGAGGTTTCTTTTTTATCCTTTTGTATCTGATGTTTGTACAATGATGCTGCATTTTCTTATAGATGTTTGTTTAACCATCATGCAGGTTGTAAAGTATGCTGATAAGTTTCAGAATAAGGCAATTCTTCTGATCCACTTTTCTGCAAGATACTTCGTAGAGGTAAGAGATTTAAATATCCAGCCTTGTTTCTTCTTTCTAGTGGCTGTGGAATTGTTTATTCTTTGATTTATTGTTTGTGCATATGAATGTATATTCACTGGAATAAGTGCATGGCAGATAGGAGATGACTTGGATATTTGGATCTTTTGCTTCCTTTTGTCAATTCTTCTTTGTTCACAAATGTGGTTTTCATCCTTGTCCACTTAGGGCTTGTTTACATTTACTTACTTTCAGTTCAGTTCAGTTCAGTTCAGCTCCAATCAGTTCAGTTCAGTTCTTAATTTCCCTCTCTCATAAAATATTCATTTCAGCTCACCTCACCTCAGTTCAGTTCAGCTCCAATTAGTTCAGTTCAGCTCCAATCAGTTCTGTTCTGCTCTGCTCCAATATGTAGATATGTAAAGGGCAGATCTTGATGCCTCCAAATATGTAGATAAGGAGGGAGAAAATATTTGGATCTTCACTTGGGAGCAAAAATTAACTAGTTGTCAAAAAAAAAAAAAAAAAAAAAAACTCAGCCTGATTTTGATTTGTGTTCTCTCTTGTTGAATGTTACAGGAACTCAGTTTCGCCTTTGCTTAGCCATTTATTTTAAATTTCATTTGCTCCATTATTAAAGTGATTCTTAATTCTGTACCTATAATTGCAAAGTAAACTTTAGCTGGGTTACATCTTCTGACCCCTTAAATCGAGTTCTACTGCTGCGTAACTGTTCTGCCAATATTGTTTACTCTCACTTACTGTAATTATTGTCTATTTAGATGCCAAAATCCAGCTATTAATTATGCAGCTTTGGCAGGAAATTGAAGAAGCCATTTTGAGATTGCCATCTGCTTTTGCTGGCCGGATCTTTGCACTCACTGAAGGGATTTGATGATTGGTGTTATAATGAGGGCTTTCAGCCACATCCATCTCTCCTGTACAGAAGTCGAGTTGTTTTTGTGTATTAAATTATTGAACTGGTTAGTTTCTTCTTTATTTTCTCCCCCTTTTCCCTCACAAGAAATATTAGCATTTTTACATATGACATGTGCAATCACCCTAGTAGCTGTCAAACATGAATATGTTTATTACTGATTATTAAGTTTCACAGTGAACCATGAATTCAATTTTGATATCACTTTATATCTGATTTTCAGCCTAGTATTGTATAAACTTAGTAAAGTGTAACTATTAGCTTTATGTAAATCTAGTTTTAAATAGAATGAAATTAATCTCAGAAAGCTAAGGTATCATGCCTGCTCTTGGTTGGTAAAGAAACAAAATACTCCTTATTCAACTGGTGTCTGGTTTATATCATCTAGTTAAGGAACTTAGCCTATTTCTACCGTTTGATTAGTATTTAATTTTGTTTTTAGTTTCATTTAACTAAGACCGACCCTTTAACTAGTAACTAAGACTGAAGTGTCCTAGGTTGCTAAAAGTGTCGAATATTTGTCTAACCAATACAATGATGTTGAACAAACCTTATCGGTTATAATGCCTTAACTCTGAATACCTCTCTACTAGCATTGGAGTTACTGTTAAACTAAACTTTAAAAGGCCAAGTCTTGTATTACTCGTAAAGTCTTAAATTTCCTTTCTTCTTATGTAAAGGGTGACATTTCTTTGGCAGTTGTCAATGTACTCACATTCGACTATTGTGATATCAGATAACAACACTACTGGCAGGATGGATCTTTCGTGAGATGCATTCTTCTTTGGTTTTGGGAGGTGGGTCTCGGGCTTTCCTGGCTGTCTGCTTTGCAAGCTGAGCTCTAAGCTTGTTTTTGGGCTTTCATTTGGCCCAACGGCGAGAGTTTTGTAAATTTGCTATCAATACTGACTGCTCTTCCTTACCTGCTTTTCTTGGGGGTTCTTGCTCGGTTGATATGTCTGCTTTCTGGTTGTCTCGGGAAATTTGAGCTGCTATCCAGGACCTTTCCGCCTGCTTTATTCGCAAGGTGCCTCGTGCTTGGGTTTCATCTGCTCATTGGCTAGCTCTTGGTGCTTGGCGTAGTTAGTTTCTTTATTTTGTTCGTTCTGTTTTTGTTTGTTAGCTCTTTTTTTTTTTTTTTTTTTTTGGGTAAAAAACTATTGTGGTATGACCTACTAAGACTTGCTTCATATCCGCAAAAGTTTGCAGGCGAACAACTCGAAAACTACATTTAATATATATATATATATATATATATTGGTAAATTGTTCCATATATCCTTCAGGTTTTAAAAAATGCATTGTGTACCCTTGCAAAGTTTTGAATGAAATATGTACCTTGACAAATAATAAATATGTACTAACACCTAGGATGTCAATGGGACGGGCGGATGTTGGTCTTCCCATCCCCATTCCCACCTAACAATTTTATCCCCATCCCCACGGCGGATCCAAAATTCATCCCCATCCCTGTCCCGACGAGTACAAGTCTAAAACCATTCTCGCCCCACCCCCCACTTGGATATCCACCCTCACCTAATCCCCACCCAAGACCCACCTAATCTCCGTCTCTTAAATACACAATCCAACATAATTAATATGGATTACAATAATAAAAAAAAAAACATTCTTAATATTACACACGTTTTGTTTACAATATAAGTGTAGTACAAAATATTATAATTAATATTTTATTTCACGTAATTATTTTATAAAATAGTATAAACGTATATAATTTTGGTTTAAAAAATATATAGATGTGGGTATGAGGTGGGGATGGGACGGGTACGAAGTGGGGCGGGGCAGGGATAGGGTGGGTACAACTTAAAATCCACCCCCGCCTCATCACCCATGACGGGTATGGTTTTTATCTCTATCCCCGCCCCCCCACCCGCCAAACCAAGACCCACCCTTGCCTCAGTAGGGGGTGGGGCGGGTCTCCTACTTGACCCGCCCCACTGACATCCCTACTAATACCCTTACACCATTTCCGATAGTTTAATGTTCAAAAGTGCAAAACTGCAACATTTCCACTTCTTGCTTGCTTTGCTAATCATTTAGTTCTTTGAAAAAAGTGATGTAAACAAACTAAGTTTTGTTTTGGGCACTAACATAGTTTAAAAGGAGTAACAAAAAATTCAAGCGGTAATCTTATCCAACTCCCTCAATATGTCATCATCATAAGCAGAACAACAAACATAAAACAATAGCTTTGAAAAATTAATATGATGAGGTAAAAATGACTAGCAATGGATAAATATAGCATATAAATAATTGTGTTATCACTTATCAGTGAGTCCATACAAAACAAAAGGAAAAAGAATAGTCAACAACCTACATATTAAGCATGGTGATCAATCCAAATAAGCTACACCAAATACAATGCAGCTTTGCTTCACAACAGACTTCCTTGCAAAGCCTAATGGGCTAATGGTGAAGTGAAGATCAATCCTTGACATAAAGTTCTGGTAGGTTGTAGCAATGGTTAGGCAGCAGCAGTTGATTCCTTGGCTAGTAAAAGCTTGACCCGTTTCGACATCTCCCTCATTACATTCACAATCATGTACTTCTTTTCCAATCTGAATTGGATAGCCAGCTCTGAGAAGGTAGAGACACCCTGTTTTAGTAAGGCCTCATCCTCCGCCATTTGTGTGGGAAAATTTTTCAGTGATAACACACACAACCCAATTATAGTTCGAAGAGCAGCCAATTCATTTTGGATTCCGAGAGGAGCTTCAGCAGACAACAACTGAAGGGTACTCAAATCATGCTCACGTACTTTTTCCACATCACTTGCATGCTGTACACGTAAAGAAGCCAAGAGTCGACCATCAACCAAATCTGGCCCACCCAATGTTACCTTTCAAGAGATGGGACAGCAAAAGCTTTAAATACCATAGTAATAGCTCTAGCAATAAGAAATTATCTTAGATTTATGGAAGTTATAGAAAACAACCTAAAATTATAGACGCAACACTTTCTGAACTCTTAAGTACCATTAATTTCACTAAAGATCTGACTATCTTCTCTTGCGAAACAATACTTTCAATCATAGAATGATTAAATTTGACCTTTAGTATCACTAATATGTCAATACAAATAGTGTGGGCTGATGGCTATTACAATTGGCATTCAATTTAGAGTAATATAAAATTCAACAATCAGTTTAAAGGTTCATACTAGAATATTTCTTTAGATTAGGGAACAATTAAAAGGGGAAAAAAGCCACAAAAGTACTCAGTATGGGGTCTCTGCCAATTTACTTCCTACTTTCTATTTTGGGGTTTCCCTCTTATCTATTTCCTACTTATAATTTACATTATAATGGTCTTACTGTCCTCACTGTTTGGGTGGCACCAAATACACGTTCCCCTAAGGCCCTCACCAACCCATGATTTCCTCTCTTCGAAAGTGAGGAGCTAAACTCACTCACTCTTCACTCCTACTTCCTCTATTCTCTTATAATCGCATTGTTTTTGCACTGTTTATACACCCAGCTCAATCTATATTTACTATACTAATACTTTAACAACGCTAATTCGTAAAAGATATTAGTCCCTATGCAGATTTCCATAATATCAATTTTTATACAGTTAACTAGTATTACATTATTAATGATATTAATGGTCATAGCAGTGCATGATCAAGTGTGAAAGTCAAAACATGACAACCAAAAGAGAATGCAGGAAGTACATTCTTAGAACAGTGCACCCAGAACAAAGTTGAAAGCAGTTCAAAATACAGAGGGAGTAGTTCAAAAATCATATAAAGTACATATTGTCAAGGGTCTACCAAAATAACCAGGCATACTATGAACATTAAAGCCAATCAGGTAAACAGGAAAAGAACAAACCTTAGATAGAGCCCTCTTATCATCTAGTTCTAAAGCCGACAAGATTTCAGATTGCCATGAAGCTGGTGAAGAGAAATTTGGGGAGTAGAGACCAATGGCAGCACTAGAAGCCTCTAAAAGATATGGCTCATATCGGAGCTCAATAGAGTCATAAGGATTTGCAGCTATCACAAATCCATAGTCCAAGAGGAAAATGTCATTGTTCATACAACCATAATTGAGTTCCAAAGGAGCATCCTTCTGTACATGCTTTTCTGCCACTACCTGCATCAGTCAAGTAATTCACACAGATAAGACCAACTTCCAGCATTTTTAGTATCTGTTAAATCAAGTTACAATAGAAAAGAAAAAAGATGAAAAAATAGTTCTGAACTGTGTTAATTGAGCGGTAGTAACTTGCCTTAACCAGCATCTTAGTATTTTCAGCACCTTTATCCTGAATAATTTTAGCATTTGGACTAAAGCTGTGATTGCACATGTCAATTAGAGGCAACATCATAGGGACAGATTTGTGGATCCCATCAGAAAGTTTATCTCCATGCAAGCAAAATGCTCTCGATGAAACAGCTGCCATTGCCCATCCCAGGGCAGATGCATCAACATCTTGACCCCCAAATGGATGATCCCCAGGTTTCACGTTAGCAATAGCCCCTTTGACTTGCTTCCCAAAGTCAAAAAGAAATCGGCATCTCTTGTTTACCTGTTACAGCAAAAGAAATGAAGAAAGCAATTGTAAATTTCAGAAGGATCCAGTTGACAAGAATAAATAGTAATTTTTCTGCATCCCATGGCATAGATTTCACTTACAACCAATAACAATACCTGAGTTATTAGAGGAACAAATTCCAAATTTTGTATATCTTCTTTGTTGAAGAAGATTGGAACACTGTATGTCTCAGGAAGATTGCTGATGTATGGCCACCAAAAAGACCCAGTTTTTGCTCTTTCTTGAAGAAGCTTCAGACCCAACCTCATAGCCCAAAGCTCCTCTGCCAAATGCTCCAGTGTCCAATTTACTCATTTTCAAAATTCAGTACAGCCTAATTTCAGAAAATAGTTACTACCTAATGCAGTTTGCAGTTTAAAGGAAATCCTAGAAAATTTACAGTCAGCTATAGGGGACTAAGCGGAGCGTAAAGGGTTTTCTATGAGATGGGAAATAAAAACTATTAGCCCCACAAGAGGTTTGTGAATAAGTGATTGTCGGATCCACTGTTTCCTGGGAACAAACAAAAAAGAGCTTGTCCAACAAGTTGAAAAGCAGAAAGTGAAGCAAATGCAAACACTGAAGTCAGTGCCTTGGCTGAAAACAAGCAAATCCGGAAAGATTGCAAAAGGATGAAACTTGAGAAAGAAGCCAAAAAATGTGAGCATTGTGGCATGAAAGGGCATTTGAAGGAAGAATGTTTCAAGTTACAAATGTGTCCAGAAGCATGCCTATGACTGTGAAAAGGAAAAATGTTATGTTTGATAAGAAAGTGGGCAGGTTAAATGTAAAGATATACTCCCTTAGTCTAGAATTAGTCTTAAAATTGCTAGTTCATTATTTAAAAGACTATTAATTCCCAATGAAATGTTTCACCAAAGTACATCCAACAATAGTTGGCGAATCTTCCATTCACCAACAGATTTCACCTCATGAAGACTTGTACATGCCACGTAACAACAACAGCTTATAATACGCTAATAACAAACAAATATGTCATACTTACTCTGTTTATTTTTAGTTGCAGTTTTCAACTTCTATGTTATTCACACATAGTTTTGATTATCTTTGATAATTAAACTTAAATATAGTCACGTGGGATCTTGTTAGATTTGTTTCAATGTATACTTTGAAAATATCAACTCTATATAATTTTACTTATGGTAGTAAAAGTTATCAATGATTGAAGCTATACACTGGCAAGCATGAAAGTAGAAATGCTGCAACTTAAAATAAACTGAGGGAGCATAACTCAACAACTCCAAACTCCGCCATAACATTTCCATTATTTTGATCTTCCCTACAAATTATTATTATGATTGCATAACCCAACTGGGACTACTCTCCGTAAAACCAGCATATCGATTTACAGTATATGCATATCAAGTTTCAATTACTGGTTCCTGTTTTAGTTTGCTAGCTAGTTGGTTTCCAATAAACAGAACAGCCTACACCAATTGACTAGTATACTTGCAAATTATACAACATTGTTATTTCCACACATCACTGGCTCTTCTCAAAATATAGCACAGTCAAGCGTGAATTCGTGAAAATAACAACGTTGCAACTAAAAATAACCACATATAATGTCAGGATTGGCCTTGACAACATTTCCAGTATACTGATCTTCCAAACAAGAAAATTGTTATGATTGCTTATCTCAATTGCGACTAGCCTTATTAACAACACGTATCGATTTGGATATATCTGTATATGTATATCTAATTATCTACTTTCAGTTCCTTGTTTGTATTTCGATATTTTAGCTAGTTAGTTCCAAACTTCCAATCCGACGAACATACTCCAATAGTAAATGAGAAATCCAAGTTTTACCAATTCCACATTTCCACACATCACTTGTTCATCTCAAATTATAGAAAATTAAACTTGCAAAAAATAGAACATTGTCGTTTCCCACATCACTTGTTCATCTCAGATTATAGCAAAGTCAAGCCAAAAATTAAAACCCTTATAAACCAAAAAACAGCAAAACATCTGAAAACAACCACTTATCACAACAAAATGTGCATAACATTAGAACCAACAAAAATCGCGGAAAATAAGATAAAATACCAGGAATTTGGCGAGCCAACTCAGTCAAAATAGGCGAAGAAGCAGACCCATCAATGGAATCATCAAATTTCAAGGGTAAATGAGGAGGAAGAGCAATAAGATCAGACCCTTTAGGAATTTCATGGGAAGCAACAAGAGCAAGGCCATAAGAAGGAACTTGAGCAATGTTGATAGATTCATGGACAAACCCACCTTCCTTTCGAACCCATTTGAGGAGGTCAGGTGGGTGCGGCACCAGACGAGATGGATTCGAAGAAGCACAAGTGAATGGACGAATGTAGGTGCGAGAGAAGGTTGAACTTGAAAGTGCTCCCACTTCTCTGCTGCTGGTTCTCCACATTTTTTTCTACACAAGCTTGCAATGTTGCTTTTGGATGGGTAGACCGGTAGATACTAGATAGATATATCGGCACCGTAGACCCAGCAAAACTAACTCGGTCGTACTCGAATATCTAAACTGAAACACCTATTCATCGATGTACGTCTTAGTGTAGAGAGTATCAATACGCAACAAGTTTGGCCTAATGATAAAAGATTGAGGCCCTGTTTGGTAATTAGCTACTAGTTGCTTCATATAATTGATTGAATTAGCTGATATGACTAGTTGGATTATATTAGATGGTTTGACTAGCTGGTTGTAAATAATTGATTGTGTATAAGTGTTTCATAAATAGCTATTAATTGTTAGTTGTTTTAGTATATTTAATAGCCAAAAGCTAATTGTTCAATAAGCTCATTTCAAAAAGCTCTTATAATGAGATGTTTGTAAAGGAGCTTTTTGAACCCCCAAAACTCTTTTAATAAGCTATTTACCAAACACCTATATTAACTTTTTAAAATCCTTTCATTAAAAAAAAAAAAAAAAAAAAAAACCTTTTAAAATAGTCAAATCTCTAATAGGGCAAAATAAGCTAAAATCTCTCCAAAAATCTCTTTACTAAACAAGGCCGAAGTCTTTTGAACTTTAGGTTGGAGTTCAATCCCCACTAGGAGCACTCTACCATAAAAAAATTAATTAATAAAAAAAGCGATTTATATGTTACTATTCTAAATAAGTAGTTATTGTATGAGCGTACTACATATTTGTTTTGATAACTTACACAAACAATTTTTTTAGAGAAGGTATTGCGTGCGTACGAACGCACGAATTGTTTGGTGTAGGATGCTTGACTGATATATTTTATTTGTTGGCTGATATGTTTCATGTGTTGGCTGATACGATTTTTATGTTGGCTAATATATTCCTTTTGCTGGTTGAAATGTTTTTTTTTTTTTTTTTTAATTTTTTTTTTGAATGATATCAGACATCATTTGGCTTACATGTTTCTTTAGTTGGCTGATATATTTATTTTGTTGGATGATATGTATATTTTAATTGTTGGCTTATATGTTTTATTTTGTTGGTTGATATGTTTATTTTGTTGGCTTACCTGTTGCTTTTGTTTGTTGATTTCATCTATTTGTTGGTTAATATGCTTTATTTGTTGGCTGATATGTTCCTTCTGTTGACTTATTTGTACCTTTTGTTTACTGATTTTATCCTTTTGTTGGTTGATATGCTTCTTTTGTTGGATGATATGTTCCGTCCCTTGGCTGATAAGTACCTTCTGTTTGCTGATATTTTACTCTTGTTGGCTGATATGCTTCTTGTGTTGACTGATACGTTTTTATTAATACCTCATATGTCCCTAATATTGACTGATATCATACCTCAATTGGCTGATATGTACATTTTGATGGCTGATATGAGTTATGTTGGCTAATATGATACTACTATATTTATTTCTTTTTCTCTCCTCTTTCTCCCTTTCCTCTCTCCTCTTTTTTCCTTTCTCTTTGTTTTTCACGCAATTGTTTCTCTTTGTTTCTCATGCCATTGTTTCTCACGCCACCGCCCAAGAGCCAACAAACCACGACCCTAACCTCACTCACCCTAACCCACCACCCTAACCTCACGCCACACCAAACCAGCCACCACCCTAACCTCAACTCAACACCCAACCAGCCACCACCCTAACCTCAACTCAAGACCCAACCAGCCACCACCCTAACCTGCTGTTTCCGTGCTACGAGCCACCACGAACCTTCCCCTGTTGATGTCCTGCTACGAGCCACCACCCCTCCCCTGCTACGAGCCACCACAATCTAGGATTTCAATCGCCGATATCGTCATTGTCGTCATCCACCATTGTTGTCATCGTCATCGTTGTCTTCATTGTCATTGTCTGATATGGTTTGAGTGTGGGTGGACGCACAAACACTTGGGTACAGGTGGACGCACCCAATAGTTTGCGGTTTATATATATATATATATATATATATATATATATATATATATATATATATATATATATATATATATATATATATATATATATATATATATATATATATATATATATACTTCCTTTGTTATTTTAATATTGTGCTTATTAATCATTAAGAAGGTGCTTTTAAATGGTTTATATACATATTTCCATTTCATTCAACCTTGTATACTTATATACTTCCTTTGTTATTTTAATATTGCATCATAAGTGCAAGTGCCCATGTGATTGTAAGGATAACTACATAAACAAGTGTTAATAAGGGTATATTAGATAATTGCAGTATGAACATAGATGTTTGTTTTTCTAAAATAGATATGGTGCAGTATTTGACAATGCGGCCAACGTTGATGAGTCGGCCAATGCTGGTGGCGGTGCCAAGGAGGCGGCCAAGTGAAGAGCCCTCCCCTGCAACTTTAAGCGTTATGTCTTCTATCTTTTTCTGTTTTTGCTAAACATTTTTTGCTTCTCATTGCCGCCTGTTTTGAGTGGGTTGTAAAGATATTTTGCCGCCTTCTAAGCGGTTTTAATTTATTTAATTTTGCCGCCTTCTGAGCAGTTTATGCATTTTCATACTTAGCAATTTGCAAATCTTATTTATTTATGCTTTTTATTGCTTTTTGTACGAACACTGGGGGTATGCCCCTTTTTTGGCGTTTGCCTAGTCCATATTCCGAGTGGTTTGATTAACTTAATAGATTTTATACCTTGAAGGGTATGACAGCTAGTAAGTTAATCAAATCATATAATGATTGCCCTTGGACTAGGTGAACGCCGAGTCAATATTAAGTATATGGTCTCTTTACTGGCTTTGTTTGAGTCGTCCGTTAAAGCTATCGCTCAGACGTATCCAAGAATTTCAAGTGTTCTCTCAACTTGCTTGTACAAGGCTCATACGCCTAGGGAAGTCTCCATCCTAAATGGGTAATACATACCTTAGGCAGATTTAGAACTTCTTGTTTTTTCTTTACTTTGGCCTGGTGGGGCCGAATGATAAGATTGACCTTTTAAGCTAAGTGGCCGAGTGGTTGAAGAAATTATGCCCTTGCTACACTTTGTAGTCGGCATCTTTGGAGGACTTTCTTAGTACGGACGGTCCATTTGGCGTAGGCCGGACGTTTGATCGTCCGTTTGGACTTCATGGCCGAGCTGTTTAGCTAGGGAAGCCTTTGCTCAACATTTTACTCGGCCGATGTATAGTTCATGGCCGAGTAGCCTAGCTAGGGAACCCCTTGCTTAACATTCCACTCGGCCGTTGGGAATTGACCGAGTTGCCTTGCTAGGGAAGCCCTTGCTTAGCATTTACTCGGTCGATGTATAGTTCATCATTGTTCGACTAGGTGTGGCCAAGCAGGTTTGTTTTTGACATGCTCTTGGTGAGTTTCTACTCGGCCTCCACTCTATGCCCTATTTTGAGGCTACCGAGCTGCTATGTTGTAAGCAGCATCGGTGTCTCTTTTCAGGCTGCTGCTTTGTCTATTTTTGGGTGGCCGATCAGCATTGTTGTGAGCCACCTTGTTGTTACTTTCATTCAACATTTGAGCTTAACAATATAGACATTCATAACAGTAAATAACAAAGAACTTTACTAACAATGCTTGACTTCTCATTGATAATTGTCAATTTTTTACATTGTTTCTGGCCGTTCGGCTTAATTACATTGCTTAGCCATTAAGGCTCGGTTACACTACTTAGTCATTCAGACTTAGATGCAACATTTGGCTGATAAGCTTTTAAACATGGTATTTTTTCAAGTTGTCCGTATTCCATGTACGAGGAATAGCACGACCATCTAAGGCTTCGAGACGGTAAGTTCTATCTCACACTTCTTCCTTGACTCGATAGGCCCTTCACAGTTCGGGGTTAACTTTTCATCTTCATTGGCTCGACCTACCGCTTCCATCTTTCTTAAGACCAAATCCCCCATCTTTAGCGGCCGCTTAAACACTCAGCGGTTGTATGCCCTTGTCATCCTTAGACGATAGATTTCGTGTCTGAGTGCCGCATTGCCCCTGCCTTCGGGAATAAATTCCAGGGCAGTCTTCATGGCCTCCCAATTGGCCAATTCATCATATAACATTACTCGGAGAGTAGGCTCGTACATCTCAATTGGGAGCACTGATTCGACACCATACACTAGAAAGAAGGGGGTTTCTCCTGTTGAACTTTTTGTCGTTGTACGTATGGACCATAGCACGTAGACTAACTCATCTGCCCACAGGCCGCGTGCTTTCTCAAGCTTACGCTTGATGCCGTTAGAGATCAGCTTGTTATAGGCCTTAACTTGGCTGTTGGCTTGGGGCAGCCGACCGAGGCAAAACAGTGAGTGATGCCCTGGTCACTCAGCCAGCCCTTGAGTTGACGCGTTTCAAATTGTGGTCCATTATCGAATACCTTAGACTGTGGTACCCCAAAATGAGTAATGATATTTTTCCAGATGAAGGTTGATACGTCCGTCCACTTGATTCCTCTGATGGCCTCAGCTTCAACCCACTTTGTGAAGTAGTCCACGGCTACTAATACATATCACCTTTGACCGGACGCTGGTGTATACGGCCCTAAGATGGTCATGCCCCATTTTGTAAAGGGGAGTGTACTACTTATGGCCGACAGGCTATTTGCCAGGCAGTGAATTAGGGTTGCAAATCTCTAGCACTTATCACATTTCTTACCATTTGCATGGCGTCCGCATTCATACTCGGCCAGTAAAACGCCAGGTGGGTAACTTTCTCAGCTAAGGCTCGCCCTCTAATGTGCGACCCGCATTGCCCTTGGTGGAGGTTGTCCAGCACATCATACCCTCTTTCAGGGGAGATAAACTTCAGATACAGTTTCACAAAAGCTTTTTTAAATATTCCCCACTCTTCATCTCGAACCAGGCCGCCCTCTTCTTCATTAGCCAACTCTCTTTTGGATCGGTCGGATGTATCACATCCCTTAGGTAGGAGGTGACTCCGTCCATCCATGTGGAGCTTCTATCAATAATTTGTATGGGCTTGGCATCAATACTCTTCTTTTCCTTTACTTCCCAAAATACCGATTTGGGAGTATCACATGATGCCGAGGATGCTAACTTGAAGAGCGCGTCCGCTTGATGATAATTTGAACGGGGAACTTGTTGTAAAGATAAATTCTCTAGGCCCTCGGCCTCATTTTTTTACCATCTGTAGATATTTCATCATAGCCGGCTCCCTGGCTTCATAATCACCATTCATTTAGCTGACTATCAGATGAGAGTCCGAACTTGCATCAGTTTTTGTTGCCCCTGCCGCCTTACACATTCTAAGGCCGGCCAGCAGAGCTTCATACTCAGCCTCATTGTTGGAGGCTTGAAACTTCAATCTCATAGTGTAGGCGTCGTTCGAAGTGCGCTTACGTTAAGCATGTGTGAATATGCTTGGCACTCATAGGAAGTAGGAATTGATATAATGCGATTAGGGACAAGAAAAGTAGGGAGCCGCCAACAAGTTTTTAAGGAACTTGTAAACCGTTCACGGATCATTAAAGGCAACCACGATAAAGGGACAACGAAAGGCAACAACGATTGTCCCGTGAAGGTTACACCCCATTCATAATCCATGAGATTACTAACTCCATATGGTTCGTAACCACGAAAGGAGGACCGGGGATGATGGTATGAAGTGAGTCATGGAGTCATATTCGCCCGTATTGGCCTCTACTCGATTCTTATAGTGAAAAGTGATTCCTGCGATCTCAAAGGCATACAAACAAAATATTCAATTCGCTCCAAACTATTATTATGCTAAAATGGTTGAATATTAACATATAATTCTAAAATATTTGTGATCACTTGATTAAACAGCAAGATTAAAAAGGAACCTAAACCGGTTGTCCAAATTATCTTATTAGGCGTGATTTTCGATTACATATTCCCTTGAAAATTGTGATATAGTGATCAACAAATATAATAAAAATCAACATTAATATTGAAAGCAATTCAACAATAAATTGTTAGTCAAATCAAATCATAATAAATCTAATCATGATACTAGCAACAAGAATAAAATAAGAGTAATTAAGTGATTAATTACTCACTTTCTGCGTTTCCTTGAATCGCTAAATTATGAATAAACTGTTAGTAACTTCAATAAATATATAAATCAAATTGAAACAATTAAATTAAAAAAAAAGTAGAGTTGATTTGGTCCAAACCCTCAGTTAATTATACCCTTCACGCCTTGGTTTAAGGACGGAACCTCGGGTCAAGTATGAACTCCTTGGAGTGCTTAAGGGATGTATGGTGGAAAAATAGGGAGGCTAGTGTTTAGGCTAAAGAGGGAGAAGAGAATGATTTTTGGTGTAAGGAGAGAGAGAATGATTTTTGGTGTAACGAGAGAGAGAATGATTTTTTGTGATCAAGCTTGTTGATGATTGAAAAAGGGGTAATATGACCTCTATTTATAAAGAAAAAAAAGGGTCGAAGAAACAAGAGAAGATCCAAATTCGAATTGGATTAAAACTCTTGCGATAGGCAGCAATTTTTACGGTTTTTGTTTTTATCATATCTTTTGGTCCATAAATCGGAATAAGATAAATAATAAGTTATTGGAAAGGATTGAAGTCTACTTTCTAACCCAATTAGAATAAGATTAAAATCTTTTGTAGAATAAAAGATATGGCCGAAATAGTGGGACGGTGTCAGTTTGGATAGAGTTTCATATTTCTTTTATATCTTTTTCGTTATAGCTCGGAATTAATATTATAATCTATCATTTAAAAAGATAATTTCAAGAGCTATCCAACCATCTAATATTTAGATAAAAACTACGAGGTACAAAAATCATATCTGACTATCTTTGAATTTCTTTCAATTTGAATAAAATTAGGACTTTCAAAAACAGGAGTTTCATTCAACTTCAAACTTTTTAATCTTATCTTTTCATAAAGGATAATTAAGATCTTTTAGAAACTTATAGAAACTTACAATTAATCCTTATTAGTTTAGGAGTGGGATTAAATCCTTTGGACCCTCCACATGATCATTGGGTCGTAGGTAAGGTGGGCTTAGGTTCGGTTTAGGCTCAGTTTAGTATTTTGACCATAACTTATTCGTTATAACTCGGATTTGGACTTATAAGATATCGTTGGAAAGCTCTTTTCAAGATCCATCCAACTATGAAATCATTAGACCCATATTATGGACCAAAATAAACTGGTCTAAACGTTTTTATAAAAGGACACGAAATAAATGATTTTAAGGGACACGAAATGAATTATTTTGGGTTTAAAGCCACGAAAAGAGGAAAATAAGTTATGGTTTGGGGAAATGGGCTAGGAATTGGGTTATTTTATGAAATGTATTGGGATTGTATATGGATTTAAGCATTCTAAGATTAAATACTCAACCCGACCATTAATGATGGTGAAAGGTTGTTCATCATCGGGTTTGGTTTTGTGGAGACATTTTTAGGTGTCTACACATAGCGTACTCAAACTTGTCCCCTTTGGAGGACTGACATATGATACCAGCGCCGCATCCAGTTGCTGTTGCACTACCATCAACATAAACCTTCCAGATTTGGTCCCCTACCGACTACAAATCCGCTCGAGTCATTTCAGCCAAAAAATCAGTAAAGGCTTGCCCCTTAATCGCTTTCCTGGGCTCGAACGTGATGTCGAAACCTCTCAGTTCTAAGGCCCACTTAAGCATCCGACCGCTGGCTTCCAAAGTTGCAAATGGCTTCTTAAGCTACTGGTCTGTGTAGACCACGATTGAATAGGCTAGAAAATATGGTCGTAGCTTCTTTGACGCCATGAACAATGCTAAGACGAAAATCTTAATGGGGGGAATACCTAATCTTGGTGTTATGTAGTACGTGGCTAATGAAGTATATAGGGATCTGATGGCTGTCCCTTTCAGCAAGTAGGACGACACTTAAGGAATGTTCTGAAATGGCAAGATACATATATAGCTTTTCATCCTTGAGTGGGCTGATGAGCCAAGGGAGTGTATGCAGATGGTTGTTTAGTTGTACGAAGGCTTCCTCGGCCTCTCCCGTCCACTCAAACGTGGCTTTTTTCTTGATTTTCTAAAAGAAGTATCGACACTTATCCCCTGACCTAGACAGAAATCGGTCGAGCGCAGCTAAACAGCCGGCCAGTCTTTGCACTTCTTTGATTGTTCTCGGCGACTTCATGTTTAAAACAGCCTGAATCTTCTCAGGGTTGGCCTCAATTCCACGTTGATCGATCGAAAATCTGAGAAATTTGCCGGACTCAACACTAAAAACACACCTTTTTGGATTTAACATCATCTTGTGCCGCCTGAGTTCGGTAAAGGTTTCTCGGAGATCATTCAGATGGTCGGCCGACTGCTTTGATTTGACAATCATATCATCAATATAGGCTTCCATGTTCCGCCCGATCTGATCTCTAAAGACCATATTCACAAGTCCCTGAAAGGTAGCGAGGGCATTCTTAAGGCCGAATGACATGACTTTGTAGCAGTACAGACCCTGCTCGGTCACAAACGCAGTTTTTTCCTGATATTCTTCCCACAAGGGGATATGGTGGAATCCAGAGTATGTGTCCATAAAACTCATAAGGGCATGTCCGGTCATTGAATCGACCAGCTGGTCAATCTTTGGCAGGGGAAACTATCCTTCGAACATGCCTTATTGAGGTCGGTATATTCCACGCACATTTTCCATGTTTCATTCAGCTTTTTCACAAGGACTACATTTGCTACCCAATTGGGGTAGTAACATTGCCGAATGAAACTGGCGTCCAGCAGCTTCTTTAGTTCTGCTGCGGCCGCCAAATTTCTTTCTTTTCTATGATTTTTCTTCTTCTGCCGGACATGCTTCATCATTGGATTCACCGCCAACCTATGGATGGCCAGACTTGTGTCTATGCCCGGCATCTCATGTAATTCAAATGCAAAAACATCCTTAAATTCTCTCTGCAGCTTTATCAGGCCATCCCAAGCAAGCCCACAGCCATAGTACCAACCTTGACCGTCCGATCAGGCTAATCCGGGTCGAGCACTATGTCCGTGTGATCGCCAGCCGGCTGTGGCCTTAACTTCTCTGGCCGGCCGACGACCATTAGCTGCTATGCCTACTCTTTAATTTCTTGATGCGCTTCTGGCCGATCTGCTGTGCTTGGAGTAACCCTTCATCTGAATTTGGCCCGGACGATCGTGGTCGTCCTCTTGCTATTGGCTTCACGGCGAGTTGATTGTATTCCTTAGCCATTTTTTGGTTACCATGAATGGTACTAATTTTTCCGTCCATCCGCTCAAACTTCATCAGCATTAAGTGAGGTACAATTACTGCCTTGGCTGCTGTTAAAGTCGAATAGCCGAGAATGACGTTGTAGCCTGTAAGCTCTTTGACCACCGGGAAGCGAAAGACCATGTCTCTTCCCTCTCCCTTCTTCCCAAATCGGACGAGCAAATCAATTCGTCCGAATGGGTGAGTGATACTCCCACCACATCCAACAAGTGGATGGGAGATATCCTGGAGGGAATCTTCTGGAAACTTCAAATTTTTCCAACGTCCTAACCTGATTATGTCAGACGAGCTACCAATATCAACTAGCACCCGACCGACCTTCAAGTTAGCTACTTTCATGATAAACACCATAAGGTCATTGTGAGGGGATTTTATCTCGCCTCGGTCCGCTTCGCAAACCCTCACTTCCGGGAAGGGCTTGTCCTTCACCCCCTCGGTGTGCATCACATTTCCCAACTTCCAAGTATCCTGCTTGATTCCCTTCATGGTAGGGCCGCCTGCGGCAAAGCCGCCTGAGATGACGACCACAAAACCAGAATCAGAGATGTTCCCATCATCTTCTTTGTCATTTTGCTTTTTCTTCTCGGATTTGTTGTCTGTCCGAGTGTACGTGAATTTTGACTTCAAGACGTACGAATTCAACATGCCCTTCTCGGCCAGTTTATCCAGCAATCTTTTCAAATTGATGCACTCATTCATGTCATGTCCCACATCCTTGTAGTAATGACAGTACTTGTTTTTGTTGCGGTACTAGGCCGAGCCTCTTAGTGGTTGGGGCTTCTTGAACTCAAATTTATCTTTGATTTCCATCAGGATTGAGTAACAATCCTTGTTGAACTCATACTGAGGTTTGTACGTCTTGGCCTTCTTTGATTTTTTCTGCTGGCAGTCGGCCACCCAGTCTTCCTTTCGCTTGTTATTTCCTTGTTTTTATTTCCCGGCCGAGTCTTGCTGAGAAGGTTGCTTCTTCTCAGCCCCCTTGGCTGGTTGTTTTGCTTTAGTGAGGGAACAAAAATCTAATGCTTCAATGTAGGCTTCGGCCTCCCGTAGCACGCCTACGTACGTCCACACCTTTTTTCTGACTAGATCAAACTTAAAACCATTATGCCTTAATCCTCGGAGAAATTCAGAGTAGGCCATTTCATGCAGCAGATTATGAATTTGGGCTTTCTCTTGATTGAACCTTTGCTCATACGAACGTAACCCCTCATTTTTCCCTTGGACGATCATAGCCAAGTTAAGACTAGTCTTCCTTGGGGGAATATTGTACGAGAAGTTTCCAACAAACAATAGACTGAGAGTGGTAAAACAATTGATGCATCCGGCTATCAGGCTATTAAACCAATCCTGCGCCACGCCCTTAAGGGTGGCCGGGAAGCATCTGCACCATGTGGCATCATCCACACTTTTTAAATACATCAGATTTCTTTACGAAGAGACGTGCTATTCGGGGTTTCCCGTACCATCATAGGCACCCACAAGTACACTCTTGACCTTAGCTGGTTGAGGAGAGTTAAGAACTTCCTGAGAAAACGGAGGCGGCTTGTCACCGAGATTCAATAAACGCATTTGCCAATCAATGGGATGAGGTTATGCGGCCGGTCCGGCCAGGTATGTAGCCTGGTCGAACGACTGGCCATAATGCCCGTACTGTCCGAAGATAGGGGGATTAGGCGGTAGAATTGCATTGAAATTCTGAGGGGTCTGATACTAAAACAGTTGAACTGGAATTGGAGTTTGAGTACGATGATCTTGACTTCTACTGGTATTGGCTAAGCTGGTATGCTTGGAGGGGGTATGGTTTGAGAAATCATTCGGCATAGTTGGTGTAGAGGCGGTGTCCGAATAGGCTATTCGTTCACGTTGCTTATGCCGAATGTACTCCCTTGCATCCTTCCAATGCCAAGCCGACTCAGTTATCTCCTTCTGAGGCTATCTGGTCTTCCCCCAGCCGACTGCGTTTTCTCGAGGAGCCTAGACATATCCGTCCGCGGCACCCTCGGTGAACGTTCATGTCAGCGGAATGGGGTATTCCCAGCATCTTCAGCATTGATCACCTTGCTCTGGGTCTTATTTTGAGTGCCCTCTCCTCCCCTTCTGGGCGGCGGCCAAGAAGAAGAAGACATCTTACCTTTAAGCTCCCTTCGGAGTTTACTCAAGGCGAGCTTAAGTGAACCAGCAGTCATCGGAGGATCCTTCGCCTCATGAAATGAAGCGGTCAAAGGATCACTAGAATTGATTGTTGCGATTATATCTTCTACATGTCCGTCCTCACCAGGACCAGGACCTGTGTTAGGTGTCTGACCATCTATTGCCATAACAGATGAGTATCCCCACAGACGGCGCCAAATGTTCTGGGGTTTCTTTTGGAATCCTTTGGGATATTGGTCGCGCTCCTCGGACAGAGTGGCTCGGACACCTGCAAAATACGAATATTCCGTTGCCAGAATATTCGCCTTCGACGGTTAATTTAGTAACCGAAAATCAGAAAGCTAGAGAGAGAAAGTAGAGAGAAGTTGGCGTTGTTTTTATGCACTATTGAATGTTATGTCACAATCCACCCCTCCTATCATAAATGATTAGGGTATTTATAGGGGTGGGAAATTGTGCCCCTTTAGGGTTAGTGACGTAGGATAACGTGCTCTGATTGGCGGCGCAATCAGGAGAGGGCACGTGTTCCCTTGGGGCGCCATTTTGCGGTTGTCTAGGATCTTAGGCCTCCTGATGTAAGGAGGCCTTCGTTCTCTTTTTTCAGGTGCTCTTATGCTTGACCGTGTCATCTTCCTATAGGGACACGTGTTGCCTCTAAATTTAGGCCACGTGTCTCTATGGGACTAGACCACGTATTTGGGGTATTTTTACCCTAAACAACAACGTTTGGATCGGGCTTACATGACCTCTTATTGGTTTCATAACCATCCAGATAGTCGATTACTCAATCAACCAATTCTCATTTCTGATCATGCTGCTATTTTTTTATGACTCTCCGTTATAATGCAGTCGAATCGTCCTTATCAACTGGATATCTGGTGCCTAAATTTTCAAGAGATACATGACTTTGTCCTCACTACTTGGCTAACAAACATCTCTAGCTCACCAATGTTCATCCTTTCGAAGAATCTGGAACATGTAAAGTCACTAGGCAGGAATTGGTCTCTCAAAAATAAGAAATTTTGGGGTATTGATTGGAAAAATTTCTCAAAGGATCTTTTTAATGAGGGAGAGTCACTTCACTCAGTTACTGATTCCTCTCTCTACATGAAAAATATAGTGACTTCAAAAGAGTGTATTTTGTTGCAGCTATAATTTTGGAGACAACTAACGGTGCAAGAAAAACTGGATACTGAAAGGTGATTGCCCATCTAGACTATTGTTCTCAAAGGTCAAGAGTAGGCAGAAGAAAAATGAGATTTGTTCTTTAATTAATGATCTTGGAGTTCTCCAACATGGGCAGACGGATGTTCAGCGTGTTGTTGTGCTATCTCTTAAGAAAACCTTTAAATTTGATTGCATGCCTCCTTATGTAACACCCCCAAAATTTGAGTCTTTTTAAAACAATAAGAGTAATCTTTTAAAATTTCAAACCCAACCATCGATCTGTGGGAGTGTTACTACTACACTTATTTTCCGTAGAAAATAAATGCAAATAAAAACAAAATACAATTTAATAAACTAAGTGGTCTAGGTGGTGGCAAAATAAAATAGTCATTACATCATAACTGCAAATTATTTAAAAACATATATTAATTAATGGAAAATAAATAAGTTTGGAATTAAACTAATTTGTCTTAGCTATGCAATTAATCTATCGTCTCCTCACATGTAACCGAGTACCCTCTTACCAACCTGCAAAATAAATCAGAAACAAGAAAAGAGAGAAAACTCCCAAAAACAGATAAAATGAGTAATTCCAACTCCTTCCCGTAAAATAAATAATTTTAGTTCGAAAACATTTTATACATAATACAGTTTCATAAACATTATAATACTAAACCAAAATCAAATTGTCACACAACACTTTATGTAATACCCCGGAAATTCCCTTATTTTAAATTACTCTTTTTATTCTAATTAAAACTATTTTAAGGAAATAACCAAAATATTACCGCAACCGTGATTACGGCTAAGACTATTTTTCAAAGTCACACAGCGGAAGTCTAAATTAAAAACCAAATTTCAAAATAAAACTTGAGTTCACAACCTCAAAACAAAATAAAAATAATTAAATCACAAGTTAGAACCATTCCAAACGTGGCTCTTTTAAATATCCAACTTTAAATAACACATAAAGGTTAGTCCATAATAAAATAATTCAAAACATAAAACTAGGAAGGCATAACAAGTAACTCTCGACACTCTTTCCCATCATGCTCTTCATGCTTCAAGTACCTGTCACTTCCCCTTTATTTCAACCGTATACTCACCATATAGATGGGTCATAGTAAGGCCAACCAAAGGAAAGTCAAACACAAACACAAAAGTACAAATCAGCAAAAGGTGAGTACATATGAACCACACTAACATGAATATCCTATTAATAAGAATAGTAATAAAACATGCTTGCCATACAATCACAGTCAACTTACCTTTGACTCATAACCAACAATATTAATTATTAATTAATATCTTTAGATTACGATCGAACGGGTTTCCTTCCTTAAAAATATAGCCCATTAAAAATGGAGTTTCCAGGAAACTACCCCAATTGGCACCAACTATGTCACACCTTGGTGACGGAATTCCAGTGCATAAATAATAATAATAAAATAAAGTATAGCATCCCGTACCCCTATAGAAGTTATGGTTAAATATAAAACCCCATAACTCCCCCCCATATGTTCATACTCAAAGTATATACGTTCCAAGAGTTTTGGTGCGTATCCTCTTACACTTTACGTGATTTATCAATTTAACATGTGAACACTCCAACCAATCAATCAAGAATGAAAATAATAATAATCAACACATTCTTCCAATTAATTCTTGAATTAGTTAGTGAGCACATACTGTTTATTTTAATTAAGGTTTCTTGTCTAGTTTTGTGCACAAAATTGCACAATTACTACCTTGGTACATAGAATGTACTAATAAACTTTCTTGACTCGATCTCAACTTACTTGAGTGAGCAAATAAATAAACTAACTTCCTTGACTCAACACCAACAATAAATGGGTGAGAATAAAATTCATGAATCATGTTCAATAATTCTAATTATAGCTCTTTTAAACATACATAAGCCTTGCTTATTATTTTCATGCTTCCTTGATACTCAAAAATAAAACATACTTCCATGATTCACATAAATTCAACATGTATCATGCTTTAAATATGATACTCACATGCTTGCATAATATTTCATGTTCAACCAACATCAATTCCAACCATAACTACTAGTGGGCAACCTTTTCTTCACCCTTTCGGGTTTCATTTCCCTTCTTAGATTTAATGTACATTTTAATAGATTAAATTGTCCGATCACATTGCACATACGCATTGCACAAATCAATTTAATCCCTAGTAACAATATTTCAATTCCAGTATGATTAGAACATAGTCATTATACACGACATAACAGTTACAACTCATTTCACAATAGGCCTTGGAGACCATCAATTCAATGATATCAATAATCCAATTCCCAAGATTTTAATCATATTAAAAACTCATACAATATTGATTAATCAGATTTTTGAAAATACCTATACTGGTACATGATGAGTGTCGTTTATGGCACTCATTTAGCCTCTTGTAAGATGAATTTTCATTGTTTTTATGTCTTATTTATCTCTTTTTCTTTAGTTTTACTTGATATTTCTCTACTTTGTGTTTTCTTTAATTGTTTTCCTATTTTCTTACATTTCTTGGTTTATTTTGCTTTTTCTCTTTTATTTGTTTGCCTTTCTTTGATTTTAGGAAATTGGTGACGTCTAAGGATCCAAATGACCTTCTCTCGGGATTTTCAAAGCTTAAGGTGCAAGCCGGTTCCTCCCCTTGAAGCTCAAGGTGAAGGAGTGCAAAAGCCAAGTCTTCAAGGCCGCGCTCTCAGCTGCGTGGACATCAAAATCGATGTTGAACCCATCGTGAAGACCTTTGGAGACTGTCACCCCCAACATGTATCAAGTGGAACGCATGGGAGCATCAACGATCGCACGAGAAGGAGGTGCCCTGCTCCCAGACGCGGGCGCGCACGAGGGTGGCGCGGCGGCGCAGGTCTGTAGCGCAGCCGCGCAAGAGAGTGGCACGAGCGTGCAGCCTTCCTCCCCCTGTTCCGTACCCATTTCATTGAGATCGCGCATGTAGAGGAGAGGGCGCGCCTATTGGGGTTCTTTTTGGACGTTTAACTAACTCTTCCTTTGTTAGTTTTACTATATATAGAATTTCTTCATTTTTGGAGAGAGAATTAGCTTAGAATTAGATTTTTATTAGAATTTTAGAGAGAGAAGCTCAAATTGGGGAAACTTTTGTTCTTAGATTCTAGAGAGAGAAACTTGGTGAATTTGATGAACGCTACTTTCAATCTTCTTCCTCTTTGATTTTGATCAAAGTTTTTGTAAGAATTCTTTACTATTTAATGCAATTTTAGCTTTTGATTCTTGATATTTGATTGAATTACTTGTTGTTTATTTGATTTGATCTTTGATAGCTTGAGTATATTTTGAATATAATGTTGATGATGAAATTGGTGATTAGTTTAGTTTTGTTATTCAAATTTGCAATGTGTAGTGAGTAGATTACTTGTTAGGGATATGGTGAAGCATGTATGAGTGATAATTCATGGCTAATTGGGGGATTCATGGCTAATTCAGGTACGAGACACTTCTGAAGGTAATCCACCTTTGGAACCCTCATTTGATTCTAGCGATTCGGAAGTTTCTTCAGAACCTGAATCAGAGATGGCACCACCACCACCTCCTCCAGCTCGCAAGCTTAGCGATTATTCGCCGCCGCCCCTGATGGATTTTCCACATCTCACTCCTACTCCGGCTCTTGATGGAGTGCAATTCGAGATCAAGCCCCAATTCATCACGATGATCGAGAGAAAGCAATTCAGTGGAGCTAAGGGTGAATACCCTAATCTTCACATTGTAGATTTATGTCAGTATTACAATACCATTAGGCAAGCTGGGGTCACGCAAGACCAAATCAGGGAGATCTTTTTTCCCTTTTCTTTATGTGGAAAAGCTAAATTGTGGTTTAATGGTTTGAATAGAATTGCACTTGGTATTACTAACTGGGAAACTCTTGCTTTAAATTTTTATAATAAGTATTACCCTGCAGAAAGAATAGCTTTACTAAGGAGTGCAATTCAAAACTTTACCCAAGAGCCAGATGAAACTTTATATGATCGAGGCTTGGGAAAGGTTCAAGGATCTGTAGAGAGAAGGCCCCCACCATAATTTAGCACAGTGGCAGTTGATTCAAGCTTTTTACATTGGGCTTGTAAACACATCTAGAACAATTCTAGATTCTGCAGCTAGTGGGAGGTTTATGAATCTTAATGTTGATAATGTAGGTCAAGTTATCGAAGATATGGAAATTCATGATTCCCAATATAGGAATCCTAGAGGGTTTGCTAATAAAGAAAACATAATGTTGATTCTGTATCCTTTGTGCAGGCTCAATTAACATCTATTTGCCAGAAATTAGATAATCTTAGTACTGTTATTCCTAATTCTGTAGCTAATGTTTCTGGTGTCAATAATACTAATGAAGCTTTTAGTGAAAATTGTGGAATTGTAGGACATTGGGAGCAAGATTGTAGGAGTTCCATGGAGCAAGTTAATGCCTTCCAAACCTATAGGCAAAATAACCCATACTCTAACACTTATAATCCTGGCCTCCGGAACCATCCATATCTTTCCTACCAAAGTACCAATGTACAAAATCCTCCACCTCCACAACAACCACAACAACAACCACCACCACAGCAAAAATATTGCCATCCTAACTCTGGCCAGAAAACCCAATCACAACCCTCCTCATCTTCTGACCCTGCTTTGTCAGAAATTAGAGCGATGCTATCAAGTATGCAAAAGCACATGGAGAGTAGGGATGCACAAATTAATTCGATTCTAGATCATAATAAAATTATGGATAATCAAATTGCGCAGGTTTCATCTACCCTACAAACCCGTCAGCAGGGAGCCCTTCCATCGCAACCAATCCACCCTACGGATCATGTTAATGCAATGATTCTAAGGAGTTGTTCACATTATGATGGGCCTCCTATGCCCAAGGATAATGAACCTATTGCTAATCCTGATTCTCTTGTACCAAATGCTAATGCTACTAACCATGCAGGGCTACAAATGAAAACTAATCCTTCTAATGTTTCTTTGCAGGGTAAATCTCGGGATAAAGGTGGATATGTGCAGGGCCCAGTCATCAAACTTCCATTCCCAAATAGAAATTTGAAGAGTAAGTTTGATAAGCAATTTGGTAAGTTTTTGGAGGTTGTGAAAAATTTGCAAGTAACAGTTCCTTTCACTGATTTAATCACTCAGATTCCTGCGTATGCTAAATTTATGAAAGATATTTTGACTAAGAAAAGGGCCTTTGATGAGGTAGAAACTGTAGCTTTTACAGAGGAATGTAGTGCTTTATTGAAAAATAAATTCCCTCCTAAATTAAAGGATCCTGGTAGTTTTTCTATCCCTTGTCATATTGGTAATGCCTTCAAAGATAAAGCATTATGTGATTTGGGTGCTAGTGTTAGTGTTATGCTATCTTCTGTGTGTTCTAAACTTAATGTGGGTGATTTGAAAGTTATTAACATTACTTTACAGATGGCAGACCATTCTGTTAAATACCCCTTAGGTACTTTAGAGGACGTTCCTGTCAGAGTTGGTAAATTTTTTACCCTGTAGATTTTGTTGTTTTAGACGAGGCTGAGGATACACAAATTCCCATTATATTAGGTAGGCCTTTCCTCCACATTGCAGGAGCCATAATTGATGTGAAAAATGAAAAACTAACCCTTTCTATTGGAGATGATAATATCACTTTTAATTTAGGGAAGGTTTTGAAAGGACCTATGCTAGAGGAAAACTGTTGTTTAATTGATGTGATTGATATAATCGATGATATTTGTGAAAAAATCTTACCAAAGGTACTTGCAAGAGATCCCTTGGAGGAAATTCTTTGTGGGAAATTAACTACAGGTAATGCGAGTATTTGGAGTACAGAGGTGGACGCCATAGAAAAAGCTCTCGCAATTGAAGAACTTGATCCTATAAAGAGCAAGAAGGTAGTAAAATTAGTTCAGGAATCAAAACCTGCAGAGGTCAAGAAACCTGTACTAAAACCTCTCCCTTCTCATTTAAAATACGTTTTTCTTGATGAGCAGGAATTATACCCTGTGATCATTAGTGCTGCACTTGATGACCCACAAACTTCCCAACTTCTAGAGTTTATTCGAACCCACAAAAGGGCAATAGGGTACAGTATTGATGATCTCAAGGGTATTAGCCCTGATTTTTGTATGCATAGGATACATCTAGAGGACAACTATAAGCCATGCATTCAATCGTAGAGGAGGTTGAACCCCAATATGCAAGAAGTAGTCAAGAAAGAGGTTATGAAATTACTTGATGCAGGTATTATCTATCCTATTTCTGACTCAAAGTGGGTAAGTCCTATTTAGGTGGTTCCTAAAAAAGGTGGGATGATTGTTATAAAAAATGACAAAAATAAATTAATTCCTACTAGAATTGTTACAGGGTGGCGTATGTGCATAGACTATTGTAGATTAAATATCGCCACTAAAAAAGATCATTTCCTTCTCCCCTTTATTGATCAAATGCTTAAGAGGTTAGCTAATCATAAGTTCTTTTGCTATTTGGATGGGTATTCGGGATTTTTCCAAATTCCAATTCACCTTGAAGGTCAAGAAAAGACTACATTTACATGCCCTTATGGTACTTTTGCTTATCGTAGAATGCCCTTTGGTTTGTGTAATACCCCTGCCACCTTTCAACGTTGCATGATGAGTATCTTTTCTGATTTCATAGAGTCTATCATGGAAGTCTTTATGGATGATTTTAGAGTGTATGGTTCTTCATTTGATGCATGTCTCATTAACCTCACTAAAATTTTGAAAAGATGTGAAGAATGCAATTTGATTTTAAATTGGGAAAAGTGTCACTTTATATGGTGACTGAGGGAGTAGTTCTTGGTCATATTGTATCTAATAAGGGTATACAGGTTGATAAAGCTAAAGTTTCTGTGATTGAACAATTACCTCCTCTAGTTAATGTTAAGGGGGTTAGAAGTTTTTTAGCTCATGCGGGGTTTTATCATCGCTTTATCAAAGATTTTTCTAAAATTGCTAAACCACTAACTCAGCTTTTACTCAAGGATGCCCCATTTATTTTTACTGATGAGTGTCTTGAGGCTTTTAACAGGATTAAGCAGGCTTTGATATCGACACCTATCATATGTGCTCCCGATTGGGATCTCCCTTTCGAGATCATGTGTGATGCCAGTGACTTTGCATTAGGAGCCGTGCTAGGACAGAGAAAGAACAAGGTTTTGCATGCTATCTACTATGCAAGCAAAACTTTGGATGAAGCCCAAGTTAATTATGCCACTACGGAGAAAGAGTTTCTTGCTGTGATTTATGCTTTAGAAAAATTTAGATCATATCTAGTTGGTTCTAAAGTTATTGTTTTTACTGACCATGCAGCTTTGAAATATTTGATAGCCAAGGCAGAATCAAAGCCTAGGCTCCTCCATTGGGTTATCTTGCTCCAAGACTTTGATGTGGAGAATAAAGATAAGAAAGGTGCAGAGAACGTTGTGGCAGACCACTTGTCACGAATTAGGTATGATGAAGGTAAGGATTCTCTTCCTATACATGATTCTTTCCCTGATGACCACTTGTATGCAGTCGTAGAGCAACATCCTTGGTATGCCGATTCTGCAAATTATTTGGCGGGAGGTACTCTACCTCCTGACTTCTCCTACCAATAGAAAAAGAAATTCCTTTCTGATGTTAAACATTATTTTTAGGATGATCCTTTTTTGCTTCATGAGCGTGCAGATGGATTATTTCGCAGGTGTGTTCCCAAATGGGAAGTTCACGGTGTTCTTAATAGATGTCACAACTCACCTTATGGAGGACATCATGGTCTCACCAAAATGGTGGCTAAGATCAATGAGTCGGGATTCTACTGTCCTACCATGTTCAAGGATGTTAACTCTTTTGTGCAAGCTTGTGACTCTTGCCAGAGGACTGGCAACATCTCGCGGCGGTATGAGATGCCTCAAACAGGTATATTAAAAGTTGAAATTTTCGATGTTTGGGGTGTTGATTACATGGTACCTTTTCCTTCTTCACGAGGGAATCGATATATACTTATCACCGTTGATTATGTATCCAAGTGGGTTGAAGCCATTGCCACACCTACCAATGATGCCAAGGTGGTCCATAGGCTTTTCAAGAAAACCATATATCTTTCCCAAATTTGGAGTACCTAGAGCGATAATTAGTGATGGAGGATCTCACTTTCATGAGCGGAAGTTAGACACCCTTCTCAAGAAGTATGGTGTATACCATATGACAAGTTTAGCTTACCATCCCCAAACTAGTGGCCAAGTTGAAGTTTCTAACCGTGAGATCAAGGCCATTCTAGAGAAGGTGGTAGCAAAATCTAGGAAAGATTGGAGTGATAAGTTGGATAATTAGAACCGCATTTAAGACCCCAATTGGTACTACTCCCTTTAGGCTTGTGTATGGTAAAGCATGTCACCTCCTAGTGGAATTAGAGTACAAGGCATATTGGGCTATTAAAGAGCTCAATTTGGATGCTAAGCTAGTGGGAGAAAAGAGGCTCCTACAACTTAATCATTAGATGAGTTGAGGTTGATGGCCTATGATAGTGCACGCGTCTATAAGGAAAAGACCAAGAGATGGCATGACAAGATGATCCTTCCAAGAGAGTTCAAAGAGGGTGATAAGGTTTTGTTATTCAACTCTAGACTTAAACTTTTCCCAGGAAAGTTGAGGTCAAGGTGGTCGGGTCCTTTTATAGTAAAAAGGGAAAATAAGTTCGATTCTGTGGAATTATACAATGATCATGGTAGTGTATTTAAGGTAAATGGTCAAAGACTCAAGCTATACCACGAGGGGGCTACAATTGGTGCAGTTGAATTACTTCACCTAATCGATCATGTCCCATCTTGATAAACATATGGTAAGAAGGTCGTGCGGGACCTAGATAAACCAGCGGTTTGCGGGAGGCAACCCATATTTTCTCGCTTTTTAGTTTAGTTTTATTTCTCTCTTTTTCTTGTGAGAGGAGAGTGGAGGGAATTTAATGAGGTTCATAGTTTTTATACAGGTTTGGAGAAAAGAGTTAACCAAATTTGGAGTAAAGAAGAAAAAAAAAAATCGGACCCTCTTTGCTGTAGTGCGCCCAACTGGGCGGGAGAGGAAGCCAAGAAAAGAAGAATTCTCGCCCAACTGGGCGAATCACCGCCCGACTGGGCGCGAGAAGAAGATAAATTTCATGTATTTCGCCCTACCGGGCGAAGGCGCGCCCGATCGGGCGTGAGAGTTGACGAGTATGGACCACTTTGTTCTCCCGACCAGGCGCGAGAGTCGAAAATTTTTTAAGGGTTGGCTCTCCCGATCGAGCGAGATGGCGCCCGACCGGGCGCAAGAGCGGCAACATATTCAAAGTTAGATCACCCGACTGGGCGAGCAGCCGTCCGACCGGGCGCGACATCAGCCGCCCCTTTTCTCCTTCCTCCTTCCTCTTCTTTCTTCTTTCTTTCCTCCTTATTTCCCTTTCCTCTATTCTTTCTCTCTCTAAAAACTCAAAAACCTCTACCTTCTCTCTAAGATCTTCCCTCCATTTCTCATCCAAATCCAAATATTTTTACATATTCATTCTCCTCTCTTCACCCTCTACATTTCTATACCAATTTTGTTCACTTTTGAACAAGTTTTTTTCAAACTCAATATTCTTAACAATGGCATCAAAGAGGTCAAGAACTCAAGGGGGGCGTGGTTCAAGCTCAAGCCAAGCATATGACCCGGAATTACAACTCGAGGAATGGCTGACGATCCGTATTACAACACCAACCCAACGGGAACGGCTCATCAAGCTCTATGAGCGCGAGGTAATTCCTTCTCGGTGGCTTCACCGACCCTCTCTTGAATCTCTAGGTTTGTATGATCATGTTAGACGATTCATGAATGATATAGGATTGAGAAAAATTTGTTGATATGCATTATCCTACATATCGTGAACTAACATGTGAATTCCTATCTTCTTTGAATGTTGTTAATACTAAAAATGGTCCTAATTTTCAATTTAGGTTGAACAATAGAAATATTAGTTTAACTTATATTGAATTTTGCAATTTTTTTGAATTGGAATCGGAACTCCCCACCACTTGGCATGAAAATTACAAAATGGAAGATATTTATCGTGTTCTAACTGGTTTACCGGCCCCAAACTCCCAACATGCTAGTGCCCGACCTATTCACCATCCCGTCCGTAAAATCTGGCAAAGATTTGCGAGCGCTTGTTTTTTAGGTAGGTATGAACCGCATAACGCTCAAACCAATGAACTAGATATAATAGGTCACTATGTGTTTGGTTTTGGTAAATTGAACATCGGTAGGTACATTATACACCATTTGAGTCGACATGCCACCTCTAGTACCACCACTAGGACCCCTATTCGATTAGGAGGCCTTATTACTAGGATAGCGGTTAAAAAAGTCGGGTTTAGTGAGACTAGGGTTGAGGGTTTCACTAACTTTAGGGGGGATACTTATATGACCACTAGGTATTTACAGAGTTTGGATTAGATTGAGCTAGATTGTCAGCAAATCCCCCATTGGTGTGTTATAATAGCAAATCCCCTACCTAGCCCTTAGTTGACCGCTTTTCCCCTTAGGCAAGAGACGTATACCTATGATCTTTTAGTTGCCCATGCCCAGGGGTGAGCGTCACCACCACCACCATCTTCCCATGTGCCACAGCCCGAGCATATGGCACCACCATCACCGATTCACATACCACATCATGCACCTCCACCTCCCTATGCACGATCCCGAGACCGTTTGGGACTTGCAGAGTATAGGACAGGACATAGGCCGTATTAAGGGGTCTTATAGGGAGCTTAGGCAGATGGTTGGTTCTATAGACCAACAGTTAGGGTACATTGAAAGAAACCAAGGTAGAGCTTTATATCCCATGTTTGATGACTATGCTCGTCGGGATGCTATTCCCGATGATGCTCTCTACCCCGATTGGTTTCAGGCACCACCTCAGGGATACGTCGATCCGACCTCCCATGGCATTTATACGGACTATTCGGCCTTTCATGGATATGGCCAAGACATTTCTTTTGGGGGGCCTCTGGGGGGGACTTATAACCCTAACTATTTTGGTGGTAGTTCTTCTGGTGGTGCAGGTGGCAGCGGTAGAGGATTTGACCCGGTGAATGAGGACGAGGATTAGCCGTGCTGGGCTAATTCCCGAGCCAATGAGGACATTGTCTGATCTTAGCTTGGGGGAGATTTTTGGATATTGATATCTTTCTTCTTCTTTTTCTTTTATTTTTGGTGTGTTTAGTATAGTTTTTATTGCTTTCTAGTATAGATTTTATTGCTTTGAAAAAAATTGAAAAATACAAAAAAAAAACTAGAAAAATAAAAAAAATAAAAAAAAATACAAAAATACGTTCCAATGAATGATAAATCATGCTTCCCTATGCCCCATACATATGAAAATTGTTTTGATTCTTGGTATATGATGATGAGTATTGTGGATAGGCTAGCTATGATTTGATGTTTGATTGCTTGGATGCCTTAACATGAGTCAATTTTGTCCAACTACTTATGAATATAGTGCTTGACTAGTTGATTTGGTAAGGAATTGTGTGCTAGTTCATGGTATGTCATTGAATTTGAGTATTGGTTTGCAACTTTAAGTAATGTTTGTATGACTCATTATTATGCACATTGAGGAGGACGAAGGCATTTGTTCTTTTAGGTGGCCTTCAGATGAAATTAGATACATTTGTTCCCTTCTTGCTACCCATGTTGTTGCCTTGACTATTTGTTGTTTTTTAGCCACATTACAAGCCGATTTTTGCCCCATTGGTTACTAGTTCCAAGCTTGGCTTGGGGGAGCTATTAGTAAGTGTGGTGAGGGAGTTTGTAGTGTGCTTATTATTTGCATAATTCGGGTGGTTATAAGAAGTTATTTTGTTCTTGATTGTGTTTTGTTTTTGACACTTTTGAAAGTTGAAATTCTTGAGAAAAAATAAAGCATGATAGTGAAAAAAAAGAAAAGAAAAGAAGTTCAAGAAAGAAAAAAGAGGAAAAAAAAAAGAAGTGAACTTCAAAGGAAAGAAAAAAAGAGCAAAAACAAAAAAAAAATATTTCAATGTTCAAGTGTTCTAATTGTTGGTTGCTCAAGAAAGAAAAAAAGGGTTTTAAAGAAAAACTCAAAAGAAAAAAATTCAAGTTCAAGTTGAAACAAAAAAAGAATTCAAAGTTTGTTTATTCACTCAAGTTTTACTTTATTATATTGTTATGAGCGAAATTGTAAGTGTTGGGAATGTTTGTTATGATTGGATTATTGTTTGGCGAATTTTTGGTGGAGTTGAGTTTTGTTGGAGATGATATGGTCATTATTTATTTTTGGCCTTAGTTTTATTAGGATTATGGCTCCCTTAAGCATGGTTTTACTCTCGCATTTTCTCAAATTTATCCTACCCTCTACCCTAGCCTTACATTTCAAGCTTTAAAGACCTTCCGACCTTTGTGCATAGAGTTGTGTGAATGTGAAATTAGTTGTTTATCAATGCAAAGAATGATTTGATATATTTCAAGTCGACTATTAGGTTGAGTGCTTGTCTTTTTAAACACACGAGTGCGTGAGTTGGGAGGGCATTGTTCACATAAAGGGGTTGGGATGGAGAGCGATCGGATACATTTTAATTTATATCCGCCACATAAATGAGAGTTGAGTGCGTGAGCACTAGTCTTGAATTCTATATGCTCTTGTGGTTTTCTCTATTTGACAATTGTTAGGGAGGATGAGTGATTGGATGGATTTGATTGGTTGGTTTTGATGCATACTTGTTCAATTTGCCTTGAATTGGTTATGCTTCTTTTTGATCGATTTGGGGTGAAGTATGTTTTATTTGTTCATTGATGAGCTCTTTGCTTTGGGAGAAGCAAAGGTTTGGCTTGGGGGAGTTTGATATGTCAATTTTATATAGTGATTTACCCCCGTCCCTTGGTCATAATTAGGAGTATTTCTGGCTCTTTAGAGCCACTTTTATTGCTAATGTGTGCTTTCTAGTGTCTTCGTAGTTTTGGTAGCATTTTGTAGGAAATTGCACAGTTGGAGCATTTTCTCGGGATTATTTGGAGCAACTACCAGCATTGGAGGGGTACGACCACCTTTCGCAGCCCAAGGCCGGTTGGAGTCATCAAACCGGTGATTAAGGGCTCAACATATGAGAAGTCGGGGCTATGGATCGAGTGATTCAAGCCCCAAAGAGGAAATCCGGATTGGGCTAAAGAGTTGAAGGCCAATCATTAGTCCAAATTAGCCCAAGTATCACCGCCCGGTAGGGTAGGCCCTCGCCCTGAGGCGCGCCCGACCGGGCAGGGTGGAAGAACTAAGTCGCAGCAACCCTTGCCCTGTCTCGCGCCCGACCGGGCGCGAGAGACTGATAGGCTAAAGTCGTATCACCTAATCAAAAGTAATTCCTAAAACCGCTAACTAATAATAGATAGAGAAGTAGGGTCGAATCCACAGGGAAACAAGTTTTTCTATTCCTAATTAATTATTATAATCTAAATTATTAAGTAACCAAAAGTTGTTATTTAAAGGAACTATACTACGAAGAATATGAATAGGGAGAAATCAAATGATAAAAGACCTAGGGCATAGGTTCACTAATAAATAATATTCCAGGGTAAAACATAACAATCAATCATCAATGCATCAATTAATAAGATCATAAAGGCCTTTCGCTACGTATTACAATCACAGAGTTAATTTACCGATATTAAATCTCATCTCTCGAATCTCGACCTAACCATTTATAAATTAGTCTGCCTATTGAAACTAAGCCTAAACATCAATTCTCATCTCTCGAATCTCGAATCAATAGTGCGAAACTCATACGAATTAAATCTGGCCAAATCTAACCGCATAGCATTAAATCAATCAATAGGAAATTAATCAAGCATTGACAATTAACAATATTGCCCCTTCATATTATTTATGGATCCCCATAACCCTAGAAAGAAAACTATTCACACATAATTAAATATAAACTAAACAAAGCAATTAAACAAGTCATGATGAAAGAGAGAGAATAAATAACTGAGATTAAAGGAGAAGAAATCGTTACCAAAGTTGAAGGAAACAAGAGATGGAATTAAACAAAGAGTTGTAGAGAGAGAAAATAATACTAGAGTTTAAGAGGAGAGAAAGAGAGAAAAGTTAGAGAGAGAAAGAGAGAGAGAGAGTAAGGGAAGGGAGAAAAGAATAATAAACTCGCTTAACAAAAGCGTATCTATACTAAGCTCGAAAATCCTAAGTTAAAACAACTTAAACGATGCTTAAACTTCTCCTCAGAAACACGCGCCCGATCGGGCGAGGCACCGCCCGATCGGGCGAGGCACCGCCCGATCTGGCCCGCCTTTTTCTTTGCCCACTCGTTCTGGGCATCCGCCCGATCGGGCCCGGCTATATGCTGGACTTGGATTGGGCTTCATTCTTGGCCCAATTCGAATCTCCACTTCGGGTCTTGAATACTCGGTGTCCAAATGCAATCGGTCATGCCTTCAAATGCTCGTAGTTGTACCGTAATAATCCCGGGAAAAAGCTCTAAAGATGCAATTTCCTACAAAACTCAACCAAAACTACGAAAACACTAGAAAACACCAATTAGTAATAAAAGTGGCTCTAAAGAGCCAAAAACACTACTAATTATGACCAAAGGACGAGGGTAAAACACTATACATAATAGACATATCAAACTCCCCCAAGCCAAACCTTTGCTTGTCCCTAAGTAAAGATCTCATCAATGAATAAATAAATGCATGCCTCACCCCAAGTAGTCAAAATCAAGCACAAACAATTCAAGGCAAATATAATAAACATGCTTCAACATCAACCAATCTCATCCATCCAATCACTTGTCCTCCCTAACAATTGTCAAATAGAGCAAACCACAAGAGCATATAGAATTCGAGACTAGTGCTCACACACTCAACTCTCATTTATGTGGCGAGTAAAAGATGTACTCGATCGCTCTCCAACCACCCCTTTATTGTGAACAATTCCCTCCCAAACTCACAACACTCGTGTGTTTAAAGAGATTAGCACTCACTTAAATAGTCGACTCGGAATACATCAAGTCATCCCTTGCATTGAAAAACAACTACTTTCACATCTACACAATTCTATGCACAAAGGTCGAAAGGTCTTCAAAGCTTGTAATGTAAGGCTTGGGTAAAGGGTAGGAAATATTTAGGAAGAAATGTGGAAGCAAAGCCATGCTTAAGGAAGCCATATCCTAATAAAACCCAAGGTCAAAAATAAATAATGACCAAACATCTCCAACACAACTCAAATCCACAAAAATTCACAAAACAACCAAATCAACATTTCACAAAATCACCGTCACTTACAACTTCACTCATAAAAATATGATATTAAAGAACTAGAGTGAATAAACAAACTTTGAACTCATTTCTTTTTTTTTCTTTATTTTCTTTTGAATAACCCTCACATAGAACACTTGATCATTGAAACATTTTTTTTTCTTTTTTGCTCTTTTTTTTCTTTTTATCTCACATTGGAATTTAACTTTGAAACACAAATTCTTATGTTTTCCAATCACAAAACCAAAGAACAAATTACTCATCTTATGTTCCCACATTGTGCAAATTATATGCACACTACAACTCCCTCACCTCACTAACTAAAAGCTCCCCTAAGCCAAGCTTGGGACTAGTAACCAATGGGGCTAAAAAGGCTTGTAATGTGGCTAATAAACAACAAAAGGGCACAAGCACCAACATGGGTAGCAAGAAGGGAACAAATGTATCTAATATCGTCTGAAGGCTACCTAAAAGAATGGCCTTCGTCCTCCACATTGTGCATAATAGTGAATTATACAAACATTACTCATAGTCACAAGTCAATACTCAGATTCATTGACATACCAGGAACTATCACACATTCCTAACCAAATCAACTAGTCAAGCACTATATTCACAAGTAGTTGGACAAAATTGACGCATGTTAAGATATCTAAGCAATCAAAATTCAAATCATGATAAAAAAATCCACAATGCTCATCGTCATATACCAAGAATCAAAACAAATTTTTTCAAGTATGGGGCACAAGGAAGCATGATTTACAATTCATTGGAACGTATTTTTGGATTTTTGATTTTTTTTTCAATTTTTTTTTATTTTTTATTTTTCATAAAGGAAAGCAATAAAACTATACTAGAAAGAAATAAAACAAAGAAACCATACCTCAATCCGAAAACTCCCCCAAGCCAGAATCAAACAATGTCCTCATTGGCTTAGGAATTAGCCTAGCATGGCTAAACGTCATCTGGTTTTAAGAAAGAGACAAGGTGAAGAGGGAAAAGAGAAAAAGAAAAAGGAAAGAAAAAGGAAAAAAAATAAAATAAAATAAAGCGGGAAAGGGGGGGTATGGCGCGCTCGGTCGGGCGGCCGTTCACCCGATCGGGCGAAAATAAGGACATAAACTCGTTAACCTCGCGCCCGATCGGGCGGCTCTTCGCCCGATCGGGTGATTTTGTATCCTCAATAAAGTTCTTTCACGCGCCCGGTCGGGCGCCATCTCGCCCGATCGGGCGAAATTTGTCGTATACGGACCTCTTCTCCCGCTCGATCGGGCAGGGGTTCGCCCGATCGGGCGAAATTAAGGCCACAATCTTTCTTCTTCTCGCGCCCGATCGAGCTAGACTTCGCCCGGTCCGGCAGATCTTCCGTAGCTTTTATTGGAGGTTCTTATCATTAATTGCAAGGGGCACCTCCTTAGGCTCAAATTGCCTTGGTTCCCCACTCGACCGAGCCACTACTACTTGATTAGGTGGGACTCGCATTAAGGGCTCAATTATCGCAACCTGTTCACCTTGCTCCTCGTCCTCATCATCAAAACCAAGCCCTTCATAATATAGAGCTCGTTCTATTACATCCACTTCTTCCTTCCATGTCTTAGTTTTACTTGTAGAAGATGCAACACAAGATACCGCCACCAAGGGATCTTTAACAAGAACTTGGGGCTCATTAGAACAATTGTTTTCAATCACATCAATGCTTAAACACTTCTCCTCAATCATGGCGCTTTTAGGGGAATTATTCAAATTAAAAACTATATTGTCATCCCCTACTGATAGTGTCAATTTGCCACCTTGTACATCTATAATTGCTCCCGCAGTATTAAGGAATAGTCTACCCAAAATGATTGGAGTTTGCAAATCCTCAGCCATATCAAGAACAACAAAGTCAACAGGTATAAAAAATTTACCTACTCTAACGGGAACATCCTCTAAAATACCTAGGGGTATTTAAAAGAACGGTCGGCCATTTGCAGAGTAATATTAGTAGATTTTAATTTACCCATATTTAGCTTTGAACACACAGACAATGGCATGACACTAACACTAGCACCCAGATCACATAATGCATTATCAATCTTCAAATTACCAATATGACAAGGAATAGAAAAACTACCAGGGTCTTTTAGTTTAGGTAGAGATTTATTTTGTAGTACGGCACTACATTCTGCAATAAAAGCGACTGTCTCTACCTCACTAATAGATCTCTTTCTAGTCAATATTTCCTTCATGAATTTTGCATATGCAGGAATTTGTGTAATTAATTCTGTGAAAGGAACTGTTACCTGCAAATCTTTCACCATCTCCAAGAAATTACCAAACTGCTTATCCACTTTAACTTTCAAATGTTGATTGGGGAATGGTAGTTTGATAGTTGGCTTTTGAACATCATTACTCTTATCTTGAATTGCAACCTTCCCTGGAGATTTACCCTACAATGTAACATCAGAAATATTAGTACAACCTTTTAGCCTTGAAGGGCTATTAGCAACATTGTTAGGTTTAATGGAATCAAGATTAGCATTATTCATTAAAACAGGTTCATCATCTCTAGGCAAAGGGGGCCCTTCATAGTGTGAACCACTCCTTAGAGTGATTGCGAAAGCTTGATCCGTAGGCCTGGTTGGCTGTGCTGGCAGGGCTCCCTGTTGACGGGCTTGTAGAGTAGAAGAAATCTGCGCAATTTGATTATCCACTATTTTGTTATGTGCTATGATCGAATCAATTTGAGCATCTCTACTCTCCATGTGCTTTTGCATACTAGCCAGCATCGCTCTAATTTCTACCAAAGCAGAGTCGGAAGATGAGGAGGGTTGTTGTGGTTGGTTCTTCTGGCCAGCATTGGGGTGGTAATATTTCTGCTGTGGTTGTTGTGGCGCCTGTGATTGTTGTGGAGGTAGCGGATTTTGAACATTGGTGCTCCGGTAAGAAAGATATGGATGATTCCGAAACCCAGGATTGTAAGTGTTGGAGTATGGGTCATTCTGCCTATAAGCTTGAAAGGCATTGACTTGCTCCACGGAACTCTTGCAATCTTGCTCCCAATGACCTACAATTCCACAATTTTCACAGAAAGCCTCATTAGCATTATTATTAATTGTAGAAACATTAGCTATATTTGCAGTACTAAGATTATCTAATTTTTGACAAATAGAGGTTAATTGAGCTTGTAAAAAGGATACAGAGTCGACACTATGTTTCCCTTTGTTATCAAAGCCTCTAGGATTCCCATATTGGGAATTGTGGATTGCCATATCTTCGATAACTTGACCTGCATCATCAACATTAAGGTTCATAAACCTCCCACTAGCTGCAGAATCCAATATTGTTCTAGATGAATTTCCAATCCCATTATAAAAGGCTTGGATTAACTGCCACTGTGCCAAATTATGGTGGGGACACTCCCTCTGCAGATCTTTAAATCTTTCCCAAGCCTCATACAAAGTTTCATCTGGCTCTTGGGCAAAGTTTTGAATTGCGCTTCTTAGCAAAGCTGTCCTCTCTGCAGGGTAATATTTATTATAGAAATTTAAAATAAGAGTCTCCCAGTTAGTTATACCAAGTGCAATTCTATTTAATCCATTATACCTAATTTGGCTTTTCCACATAAAGAAAAAGGAAAGAGAATCTCCCTGATTTGGTCCTGTGTGACCCCAGCTTTCCTGATGGTATTACAATATTGACAATAGTCCGCAATATGAAGATTTGGGTCTTCACCCTTAGCTCCACTGAATTGCTTCCTTTCTATCATCGTGATAAATTGGGGTTTAATCTCGAATTGTACCCCATCAAGAGCCGGAGTGGGAGTAAGATGTGGAAAATCTGTAAGCATCGGCTGCGAATAATCACTGAGCTTCTTAGGTGCCGTCATATTTGATTCTGAATCTGAAGGTACTTCTGAATCACTTGAATCAGATGGAGGGCCGCTAGGAATATTACCACCAGAATTTGCCAGTATTTGTCTGTATAAATTCTTTTGTCTATGAAAAGAGCGCTCGATCTCAGGATCGAAAGGAATGTAACCTGATCTGGAACACCTGGGCATAAACAAAGAACTAGACGACAAATATGAGTACTGTCCCAAAGAACTTACGTTCTCTGGGACGAAAGAGAATAATCTAGACTATAAAGACAATCAGAAATAAAAATAAAACCGTTTCCCCGGCAACGGTGCAAAATTTTGAAAGGCTAAAGTCGTATCACCTAATCAAAAGTAATTCCTAAAACCGCTAACTAATAATAGATGGGAAGTAGGGTCAAATCCACAGGGAAACAAGTTTTTCTATTCCTAATTAATTATTATAATCTAAATTATTAAGTAACCAAAAGTTGTAATTTAAAGGAACTATACTACGAAGAATATGAATAGGGTGAAATCAAATGGTAAAAGACCTAGGACATAGGTTCACCAATAAATAATATTCCAGGGTAAAACATAACAATCAATCATCAATGCATCAATTAATCAGATCATAAAGGCCTTTCGCTACGTATTACAATCACATAGTTAATATACCGGTATTAAATCTCATCTCTCGAATCTCGACCTAACCATTTATAAATTAGTCTGCCTATTGAAACTAAGCCTAAACATCAATTCTCATCTCTCGAATCTCGAATCAATATTGCTAAATTCATACGAATTAAATCTGGCCAAATCTAACCGCATAACATTAAATCAATCAATAGGAAATTAATCAAGCATTGACAATTAACAATAATAAATTGCCCCTTCATATTATTTATGGATCCCCATAACCCTAGAAAGAAAACTACTCACGCATAATTAAATATAAACTAAACAAAGCAATTAAACAAGTCATGATGAAAGAGAGAGAATAAATAACTAAGATTAAAGGAGAAGAAATCGTTACCAAAGTTGAAGGAAACAAGAGATGGAATTTAACAAAGAGTTGTAGAGAGAGAAAATAATACTAGAGTTTAAGAGGAGAGAGATAGAGAAAAGTTAGAGAGAGAAAGAGAGAGAGAGTAAGGGAAGGGAGAAAAGAATAATAAACTCGCTTAACAAAAGCGTATCTATACTAAGCTCGAAAATCCTAAGTTAAAACAACTTAAACGATGCTTAAACTTCTCCTCAGAAACACGCGCCCGGTCGGGCAAGGCACCGCCCGATGCTTAAACTTCTCCTCAGAAAAGCTCGCCCGATCGGGCCCGGCTATATGCTGGACTTGGATTGGGCTTCATTCTTAGCCCAATTCGAATCTCCACTTCGGGTCTTGAATACTCGGTGTTCAAATGCAATCGGTCATGCCTTCAAATGCTCGTAGTTGTACCGCAATAATCCCGGGAAAAAGCTCCAAAGATGCAATTTCCTACAAAACTCAACCAAAACTACGAAAACACTAGAAAACACCAATTAGTAATAAAAGTGGCTCTAAAGAGCCAAAAACACTACTAATTATGACCAAGGGACGGGGGTAAAACACTATACATAATAGACATATCAGAGACGCATCGCATGGAGAAAAGGCGGGCCCGTCCAGGCGAGATTGCGCCTGACCGGGCGCGTGTCTTGAAGCTTGATTCCGGCGATTTTCTTACTTAGATTTTAATTAGGATTTTTATGTTTTATATAAATACGTTTTAGTTGTTTTGATACAATTATCTCTCTTTCATTAGTTTAATCTTCTCTTAAGCTTAAACTTCTCTCTTGTTTCTCTCTCTACAACTATTGGTTTAATTCAATTCATTATTTCCGTTAACTTTGGTAACAATTTCTTCCCTTTCTATTTTAGTAATTTATTTGCTTTTGTTCATCATGTTTTGCTTAATTGCTTTGATTTGTTTAGATTTAATTATGTGTGAGTAGATTATTTTCTAGGGTTGTGGGGATCCATAAATAATATGAAGGGGTAATTTATTATTGTTGATGTCAATGCTTGATTAATTTCCTATTGATTGATTTAGTGCTATGCAATTAGATTAGGCCTTGTTTAATTGTATGAGTTTTGCAATATTGATTCGAGATTCGACAGATGAGAATTAATGTTTAGGCTTAGTTTCAATAGGCAGGTTAATTTATAAATGGTTAAGTCAAGATTCGAAAGATGCGATTTAATACCGGTGGATTAATTCTGTGATTGTAATACGTAGCGAAATCCCTTTATGATCAGATTAATTAATGCATTGATGATTGATTAATGTGTTTTACCCTGTAATATTATTTATTGGTGAACCTATACCCTAGGCTTTTATTACTTGATTTTTCTCCTAAAACTTTAATCTTCATAGTTTAGTTCTTTACATACCTATAAATAATTAGTTTAATTAATAATTTAGATTATTTAATTTAATTAGGAATAAATTGATTCGTTTCCCTGTAGTTAGGCCCTTCTTCCCTATCTACATAGTTAGAGGACTTAGGCATTATTTTTTACTAGGTGATACGACTTTATCCGGTCAATCATCATTGTGATTAAATTGGTTGGTGAAATTTGTGCATGTGTTTGATATCTTGAGGAGCGATAAACCTTAACTATCAAGCTAGATTGCATAATAGTTTTCATTGATAAATTGATTTGGAAGCTATTATTATCGATTGATTTTGTTTTGCGATTTTCCTTTGAAGTCATTTGTAGAGACATCTAGCTTGACCCTAGGAAATAGCTCTTTAAGTGATTTTGATTGCATTTGTTACCTTCTCTTACATTGTTTGATTGGTTGAATTCTAGCCTAATTAGTATGATTGTCATGAGTGCATGTGGATCCTAATTCCCTAGCATCTTTAATATCGTTCTTGTGTTCATTTAATAGTGTTGTTTAGTTTGCTTAGACCAACCCTTACCTAGGCTTCGGAATAGCTTAACTTGAGACTTTAGCTTGTACCACATTCACTTGGGTTCGACCCAGACTTACCCTTATACTTAGGGTTGGGTTTGGTTTTATAAATTTGGTTTTGATCGGGGATACTTAGAAATCAACGACCTAGGTTTCACCCGCGTCAGTACACAAAATATAGAAACTAGTATAAGATATAATTTCATAATATCATACGATAACACACTCATTACATATAGTCACATAAGCACATAGTTGGCACACAATAATTTAAAACAATTTCCTAACGGGATTCTAAAGATGATGGACATTGAAAATTACCTTGGTGGTGCGTAAATACTCAAGGTAATTAACCTCCAAAACGTTCACCTAGTAGCCTCCGTCTACAATACTAAGTCAGTATGACTCATATAGCAGATACGAAGTTAGTAGTATTACACTAGAATGTGGGTAATTAAGAAACTTCTTGTAATATGTTGTATTGATAATTAAGTTTGGAGAAATAAGAAGAATTTTATTTACGGATTTTTCACCAAATGCCCCTGACTTATTTTTTTTATTCACCATATACCCACGAAATTGTTCAAATTCACTATATTCACTTGAGTTTCACAAAAATGTCATTAAATGCCCTTAATTACTAACGGTATTTAATTCTGTTTGTCATTAGGGTTAAATATGCCACGTGGCATCATATTATTGGTATTTTTTTAATTAATTAATTAATTCTTACGGAGTATTAAAAAAAACCTCATTTTTTAAAAATAAAAAAACCTCATTTTTTTTAAAAAAAAAACACCATCTTTTAACCCCCACTAGCCAGCCACCTTAGCCCAACCACCGCTCCATAACCGCCACCCAGCCCAGCATCTCTGCTGCCAGCGCCTAGACCCCCTCCTCACCGCGCCGACGCCTCCCGTCCCCTCAACCCTGCAATAGTGCCAGCTGAACCACCATACCCGACCTCCTCCCTCCTCGTTAACTGTAAAAACCCCTCACTGTCTTTCCACCTTAGCCAAACATCCGGCAACCACTCCGGCTGAAACCCTTCGCCGACAGCCTAGTAACCTCCTCCACGTAGCAGCCGCCCTCCTTAGCCAAAAACCACTATGTGGAAACCCTTAAACCCAAAAATCAAAACCCTAAAAATCAAAATCTAGGGTTTTGATTTTGGGGTGCTTTTTATTTTGGAGTTTCGGGGTGGTGGTTCATGGGGTGGAGATGACAAGGGAGAGGAGCGGTTTGGTCGTCGATGCGATGAGGAGTTTTTGGAAGTCGGCGGTGGGGAAAAGAGGGGTTTTCGAGGGAGAGAGGATGTGGTTTTAAGATTGGGGCGTGGGTGGTTCATGGGAGGGGTGTCGGCTGGTGGCCTTGGTTGTCGAGTTCGCGTGGCACCGGCGCGGATTTCTCCCTTAACACCTGCACCGACGAGGAGTGGCGAGGACAAGGTGGTGGTTGGGGCTGGCTATGGTGGGTGGTTTTATTTTTTATTTTAATTTTAATTTTTTGATAATTAAATGTATAGTTATTTTAAAATTAAAAAAAATTAAAATATCAACCAATAAAATGCTGCCATGTGGCAAATTTAGTCTTAATGACTAACGGAGTTAACGTCCGTTAGTCATTTCGGAATTTAATGACATTTTTATTAAACTCATGGGTATATGGTGAATTTGAACAATTTCGTGGGTATATGATGAATTAAAAAATAACTCAGGGGCATTTGGTGAAAAATTTGTTTTATTTATAAGTCAACTATGATCATAAATTTAGAAATGTAGAGTACTGAATAAATAAGTGGTCCACAACGAACTTTTCAATTCTTAGCCTGCAAATCCCACGCACAAAACTCCAAAAACACTTCAAAGGTTTCTACTTTGGCAGAAAAGAAAACAACCCATTTTCTTACAAAAAAAAAAAACACTTCCAGTTCATAAATTTCAAGATGTTCATTGAGGAGCAAGAAGATTAAAGAAATTGAGGAGGAAATACTAGTGTAGTGTTGTTATGCATTTGCAAATGCATAACAAATACTAAAATATTAAGTCACATGGAAAAGAGAGAAAGGAAGAAAGAAAAGATGTGTGGGACCATTTCTAATTGTACCACTGAAAGTTTATATAATACCATTAGTTATTTAGTGATACTATATACGCACGTAGTTAGTACCACTGAATGCATATATAGTACCACTGAATGCATAAATTGCATACATATTGTACCACTGAAATATTCAATGGTACTATTTGATCACCCAATGATACTATTGATCACTCAATGGTACTACTCTAAAATCAATTACTAAATTACGTGCAATTACAGTCTTACCCCTCGTTATGCAATTGTTCTTGCATAACGGGACTCCCTTTAAACAAGCTTGAAATTGAGTAGGTAGAATAAGAAATCAAGAGAAGGTTCAATCGTCATTTCGAATTTTCCAAGCTCAATTCAATACAAGAGAATCACAGTAAGAAAACTCATGGCTTACCGATGAAAGATCAGTTGGGGATGACTACTTGGGCATAATTGAAAGGGATGGGTATTACTCCGTATTTTATAGTGTTACACGGCATATCAGCTTTGAGATTTAGGTGTATATATAGAGATTAGAAAGCTTAGGTTGAATTGATTTGGAATATTCAGAAGATAAGACCCAATTCAATTTGAGTTTGTTGTAACTTCCTATCGAAAGGACCAGCTTCAATTTTATTTTTTTTCAAAATCAGTTTTTGTAAATCATCCAAAATCAGCTATTTATTTATTTTATTTTTTATACTAAATTCAAAAATAGAAAATAATAAATATATATTTGAAAATAAATTATAAATTTAAAAGTTTATACTAGAAAATCGTTGATTAAATATGCTCAGAAATTTAGGGTATTACACCTTATGATCCGGATATTGATATTGTCCAGTGTGAACTAGATCTTCCTCGTTTCAATCCCTCTCAACTCGCTAATTTGGAACGTCCCTTCACGGTTGCTGAAATTTGAATAGCCATGTTTTCTTTAGGGAATTGTAAGTCTCCGCGTCCAGAAGGAATTACAGTTGAATTTTTCAAATTTCACTGGGACGTTGTGGGAGAATCGGTGGTACTAGGCATTCAAAGTTTCTTTCAAACGGAGTACCTCTTGATTGGAATGGAATCAGTCCCTCCTTGTTATGATTCCAAAGATTGGTACCCCAACAGAGATAGGGAATTTACGACCGATTAGCCTTTGTAACACAGTGTATAAATGCGCTTCTAAATGCTAGGTGGCCATATTGGGCTAGTATCTCCCTCTTCTCATCTCAGATTCTCAGCACGCCTTTGTTCAAGGTCGTGTTATGATGGATAATATTTTGCTGAGCCATGAACTAATGGAGAAAATCAATTTTGTTCTAAAACTGGCACTAATTGGCTTGCTTCGATCAAAATTGATATGAGCAAAGCTTATGACAGAGTTCACTGGAGTTTTCTTTTACAAGTCTTAAAAGCCTATGGGTTTTCGGCTCGTTGGTTACAGATGATCCAACAATGCCTCGCCACGATTTTTTACAAATCTCTGGTTAACGGTACTACCTCAAACACCGTATCTTTTCCTATTCTGCATGGATATTTTTTCTCGTATGCTGCATTACAGGATTTGAGGCTTTTTGAGGAAATCAAGATATCCAGAACAAGCCCTACTATCTCCCATTTATTCTTTGCGGATGACGCTCTCATCTTTTTTCTGCCTACGGCTTCTTCCTGTACTAATATCATGCAGATCATTCAAAGGTTTACTAAGATTTCTGGAGAAGAGCTAAACCTATCAAAATCTTTGATTAAGTTTAGCCCGAATATATGTACCTCTTCTCAGGCAGGGTTCAAATCTATATTCCAAATGAAGCATGTTCAAGCGTTCGATCATCACCTGGGGGCTCCAATCGACTTCATCGGAAAAGAGAAAGACCACTTCCAATTCATCATCGACAAAATTATTAGAAGAATTCATTGTTTAAATGCTATCCGGCTTTCACAATCGCAGAAGTTAATAATTTTTATTAACTCTATCCTTGTTGCAATGGCTTCCCATGTGCTTGCTTGCTATGAGCTGTCGGTCTCTGTTACTGGGAAAAGTAATTCCTTGCTTATGCACTTCTTTTGGGCGCATTCGGATAATAAAGGCATGTATTGTGTTAATAAGGATACCATGCATCTTCGTCGTGGGTTGGGTGGCTTGGGCATTCTCTGCTTGTCATCCTTTACCAATCTGCAGTTGCTAGTTTCTAAAGTTTTCGGTGCGCGAACGACTTTTCTTTCCAACAACCATAATAGTCGGCCAATTTATTCTGGTCGTCATTCGTATGGCCTTCGGGGGTTGCTTATGGCAGACACTCTTTTGAAACAGGGTTGTAATTGGAAATTTGGTAATGGCCAGTCCCCTCTAGCTAGGTCAGCTAAGTGGATCAATGGTTGCATTCCTGAGTTCAAACCATGAATTCCTTTGCCAATTTCAGCTCCTCATACGGTCATTTTTTTCATCAATCCTCACAATAGGGTGGGATATTACTAAAGTAGTCGACTGATTTGTTCCTGCGAATGCTTCAGCAATCCTTGCAATGGAGGAACCTGATACGACTCAGGATGATTTTCGTTATTCGGAGAGTACCCCATTGAGATGGTACTCGGTTAAAACTGGTTATGCAATGCTTCAACAACAACTTTCTCCTGCTTCCACACATTTTGCTTCTGACTCTTTCTGGAAGGTTCTTTTGTTTCTCCAGTTACAACCTAAATGGAAGTTGTTTTTATGGAAACTGCTACACCGCGCTCTTGCAGTCAAGGTGGAACTCAATCACAGAGGGGTTTCGATTCAAGACGTGTTCTATGACCTCTGTCGTTCAAAACCAAAGGATTTACATCATCTCTTCATAATGTGCTTTAGTGCACAATCAGTCTGGAGGGGTGGATGCCTCGGCACCCGCTCATAATTTAATGGAGACCTTTCTCTCTCAAATTGGATCCAAGATTATATCCGACTTTTTATTAATCAGGATGGACCTTCTAGTACTCGCTTAGGTACCTTCATGGGTATGCTTTGGAGCTTGTGATTATGTCGTAATTCCAAAATCTTTAGGGATTCTTCTGCGTCCCGGCCTTTTGATTCACTGTTTTAGGAGGTCATGGATACACATTCAATCTTTGTCAACTTGGACATCCCTGCAAGCACCCCTAATATTGTGGCGATTGATGGTGGTGCCTCTCCTCCGCCTGGGTTTTACATAGCTCAACATGGCCTGACCTCCTATGGGAGTGCTTTACTTTCACTTCAAATAGATGACTCTTGGTTCAAAGATTCTCAACAAGCTGGAATGGGATGGTGCTTAGATAACGATGACCCGCTGGATGATCGGATTAGTTGAGGTAGTAAATACGGGGTTTGTTCCCCAGCTTTACATGCGGAGGCATTGGCATGCATGTATGAGCTTCAATGGGCTTTTGATCGAGGGTTATGTCTCTCACGGTTTAAACAAATTCATATAATCTTGTGACCCTGCTTCAAGGGAAGGGGCAAGGTAATGTCGCTTACCTTTGGCTCATTCGTAAGATTAAACATCTTGGCTCAACCTTTCGGTTTTGTAATATTCATAAAGCGGATCGTCAGCGTGTTCAGAGAGCTCATCTAATAGCTGGAGAAGTTGTGGTTAATTCTATTTGCTTTAGTATTAATATGTAATCTATTTGTATCCTTTGTCAAATAAAAATTAAAAAAAAATATATTGTAATTTTTTTTATTGTATTATTATATTGTATGTTATTATAGCATTTTCTCATTTTTTCTTAATTAACGTTTGATTAGGAAGCACTTCATATCAATAAATAATTATTATGTCTAATTTACAATAATTAAATACAATTATTATAATTATTTGTTATCATTTACTTAATAATTGCAATGGGTATAGTAGAGTAAAATAGAAGTGAGAAAATCTATGCCCAATTTTTTTTTTCTTTAGAGAGCCACAAGGGCGGGTGTGAGAATCGATTCCAGAATCTACTGAAATCGGGAGGGAAGCTCTAACCACTTGAGCTATCCCCCACTCTCATGCCCAAAAAATTGTGGACAACCTACAAGATTATGCTGTTATGGGTGAGTTGGAAGAGAGTACGATTGGTACAAAATTTGATAACGACCATTCAATAGGATAATAGATGATTACGCTCTAAGAACAAATAGAAACAAAAGGAGTAATAATTATATTACTACTAACTCAATATGTAATTGTTAATTTATACCATTGTTCTTTATAAGATTATAAAATTCTAATGGCTAAAAGCTCATAAAACCTTCAAATAGAATCCAATTTAGTCTAGTAAAGTCCATACAAGTTCAAAAGGATTCAATCGTCTAATTAGATCTACTATTCTACTAGTAATAATTTTAAATAAGTTCAATGTAAATAATTTGATGCAGAGTCTAACTAGTTATACGCTACACATTACACTTATGTTATCTATAAACTAATGTTGACTAGTTGAAAATAGATTGAGGAGACTAGGACAGTAGAGTCCAATAAGTTATAAGTACACATTACAATTAAGCTTATTGGTATTCTGAACATGTAGTAATAATAAACAATAATAAAATCTACATATCCAAATTAATTCTACTTCCTCCCTTCTTTAAAAATTGTTACACATTAGAGTGACATACATATATAGTAAGGAACAAGTTATAACTAGAAATCATGTGATGAGGAAAGATAAAGCAAGAATATTACCAAAAGCGATTAGCTATTAATAGAATAAAAGATGTATATACATTGATTAATATTCCCAAAGAAAAAGAAAAAAAAATTAAATAAAATTAAAAGAACCATTAAAGTACATTATCATATGTACACCGTTCATTTGAGAAAGGCGGTGGTTCCCTTATTCCATCCACAACCTCATTTAAGGATTACCGCTGTAAGATTAGATAACAGAATAGCTCAGCCAAAGAATGAGGGCAGTATCATGTTCAGATTTGAATGGGACAAGTTTTGAGGGCTGGCATCAGGTATCTAATGCAGGTATCAGAAAATGGTTATAGGTGATAAAATGTCACAATTTGCACAAGGCTAATCATGAAGTGTAAGAGAAAGCTCATGACATAGGATTCTGGACAAGCTTTGGATGAGTAGAGGCATAGATGGAAGTATTTACATCTGTTGTTAGGTGTGATAGAAGGTGTTGTACATCCGGTCGCAAACTTTCCAATGCTCTACCAAACAGTACCAAAACCTCTGCTCTAGGTTTACTTGCAGATTGTACTGGCCCACCCTGCCCTTCGTAATGCACAACATGGTACCTGAAACCAAAAAGAGCAGTAACTGGTTAGGAAGACAAATGTAAGGTTAGCAACCATTACAACAGATTGTTCATTTCATCTTAACAAAAAGAATTGCAGGAAATATAAATTATGACAAGTTCCATATTCCAATAAGTTCCAAAAACTAGAAATGTTGTAATAAAATTCGATAAATTCATATAAGTTCAATTCACAAATAAGTTTTGACCATTTCAAAAAATTTGCTATAAATTCTGATTAGCCGTATTCTGGTGAAAATAATGAAACCCTATTCTTACAGGAAGTCAATCAGGTCGATTATCTCTGAAGCCTGAGCAGGCACGGAAGGTTGTGCTGTCTTTCCAAAGACATCCACCATTGCACCAAGTAGAAGAGAGAGAGTCTGCAAGATTAGATTGACGTATACGTCCAAAAGTTAGAACTTAAAAGGATAATTAAGAAAACAGGTCACAGAAATCTATACGAATATTTTTCTTTCTTTCTTTTTTATTTTATTTTTTTTCTAGCTAAAAAACCTTGCACTAAAAAACATATCACCTAGCTTGGGATGCCATATTGGATAAAGAGTATATCCTTTGCTGTAGATCAAGGATGACTGCTACATCATCGTCTCATCATTATTAATGATAAGCAAAAAGAACTTGTCATTCATTCTTTATGGTATTCTTCAAAATTTGGAGCAAAAAAAAAAGAGAAAAGCACATGTAGCATATTTTCAATACCATTCCATAACTATTACCCTCTCTTCAGCAAAAATGAGTGATATTCAGATGTAGATCGGGAGCAGGAATGAATGTGTTGTTGGGCCCTATTGGCCAGGGACTAATAGAGAAGGGGAGATGGTATCCTGGTGGCTATGGTGGCAAGAGGAAAAGAGAAAACATGAGTTTGTGGTGGTGAAGGGGAGGAAAATGAGAATGACTTTTTCTTGAACTTGGGATTTATTAGTAATTAACTGGGAATAAACGAGCAATGAGACATACTTGGATTTTTGACAATTTTTCCTACAACTCTATAAGTGTAAAGCAATTAAGCATAATATATAAATATCACACTCAAAATAAACAAACAAATAAATAAATAAATATCAAAGAAAACTATATTTAGGGTCATAGGGAGCACCTGCTAGGCAAGATATATCATTTTATGGACAGGAAAAGGTGATGACACAAAATAGGATATACAATAGTGCATAAAGTCCGTACCTTGTTAAAGAGTGTATGAGCATTTGCAAGTCTTGGGAGCAATGGACCCATTATACGGAAAACTATCCTAAGCATAGCCACGGAAGTTATTGGCCTGAGTTGCTTTATGATTACATGGGCTCCTTCAAGCCATTCTTGTGGAAGGTTGCTAAAGAATGAGTGGAGCAAACCGATAACATTGCCTGGAATATTCAAAATCAAACAATATAAGAATCCTACATATTATATTATATGAAATACAGCATAAAACTGCAAAATTTATAATTTTGAGGTTGGGTAAAGTATAATTTCAGCAGCCTCTACATTGTGTCATGTAACTCATGTTAACTAAATTTCAATTACTTTGCATAGTACATTGCGCTTTGACTTAGAAACATGATGCAACCACCAAAAAATCTTAAGTTCATTACAATCTACTACCTCCAGATCATACTATACGCAACTTTGGGGTATTATTTGTGAGATATAAAAAATTCCAAAGCTGCGTACAATACGATCCGGAGGTAGTAATCTTTTTTGTTTTTTTAATTATTTTGGACAATCTATTTTATCTGTCTTTGATTGTACAATATTGCTTTTTTTCTTTGATACCATGATAATGTAAACCAGTCTTGTTGCTGCCTAAGCTTAACAAGTAAAAAGCTGCAATGCTATCTGTCCATAAATCAAAAATACCTTCACTACTCATTTACAAGACATCATTAATTTTGAATGTTTACTGAACGTCCATTTGCCAAATTGTGTCTACATATCTACACTTCAAAGTGTGTGTGTCTTTATATATCTACACTTCAAATTATAGTTTGTTGATGTTGACAGTAGCGCTGGTTATTAGGGAATTTTAAATTAAATGCACCAAATAAATACAATGGAATATAAAGGGGAGAATTTCTAGTTCCTCTATTGAAACCACCTAATCAAACAGGCCCTAAGATGTTTTTGAGTGATTTTCACATTACTTTATCAAGAAATGGTAGTCACATAACCTCTAGATATTGCCATTAGATCATCAAAACGGACCAGAGTGTTATGGATTGTAAACACTAATGAGGTGCATTAGGGAAGGTAAAAAAAAAAAGGAAAAGAAGAAAAAACCCCTTGATTAAGATCTTTTCATCCCTTCAAAGTCCTATTTTTCTTTGAGATTGCAACCAACACCAACCTCCTAGATATACAACTTAAGATGAGGATAAAGAAGGCAGATGGACAAACAAACTAACTAAAATAACTTATAAGCTTTATATTAACCCAACCCACCATCTCAACAATGTTGAAGTTAATTTGATACATTGACGATATTGTCCATTCATAATCTTTATATTCTTTTGTAATATGTGAGCCAAGGAGCTTGGATGCACGTTTTTTGAATTGGAGGAAGTATATAAGAGAAGCCCAAAAAAATTAGGTTTAATAACAGAATTTAAGTATTCTACAGTTGCACCACCCAATAACATCGACATTCCTTCTTATCAGTCTTTTCTAGATTTACTTGCCAGTTCAGAGTAAGGAAATGAATGTCACAAGGAAAGAGAATGACGTGCTGGGACCTAATTACAGAGCTGATATAATTTGGCTGTGTATAAAACCCGACCATATCAACTAATTTAAGACGGAATTATTCAAGCTTAGAATTTTGACATGTTAAACTATGATACTAACCCAATATATTTGCAAACAACAAAAAGTAATGATATGGTAGTAAAATCCCAAAAGAATCCACAAATGCAAGCTAAATATAATAATGGAAAATTTGTCTGAAAGGTATTCACAAATGCAAGCTAAATATAATAATGGAAAATTTGTCTAAAAGGTCCTTTTAAGTGGTCGACTTCGTGAGAAAGGTGGCAAAAAAGGTGCTTATATCCCATTTAGGTTGTAAGGAGGGATTGTTTGACCGAATTCCGACAATTGATTTTATTTTCCAGCCATTGACCATCACCTGTCCAGCACATGACTTATACCCCCCTTTTTTGTCTTTTTCCCTTCCCCCTCCAATTCCAACTGACCCTAAATCCCCTCCCCCTCCCCACACCCCCTATTTCTCCTTCCTCTCTTCTCTTATCTGATGTAACTTGCAACATTCCGTTAATGGTGGTGCAATAACTCAACTGGGCAATTGGAAGCCTACAATTACACCTCTTCAACAGTTTGTGTGGGGATGAAATACTATAATGTAAAAACAACATTTTATATTTGTAATTGGAAAATTAGAAATTGAAAAAACCATTAATCGACATTAACAAATACATTAGTATAATTAACAAAGGGGTTTTAACCTCACTAATTCGACTTCCCTTAAATTTGAATGGGAAGGACTAGATTTGAACTTTGTTTTTGTGAACAAGCTGTTTTGTGAAAATTAGGGTTCACAAATTAGACAGAGGAAGGAGAAATAAGGGGATAAGAATTAGGGTCAGTTGGAATTGGAGGCAAAAGGGAGAAAAAGGGAAAAAAAAAGGTGGGGGAGATTTTATAGTCACGTGATGATCAATGGCCGGGAAATAAAGTCAATCGCCAAAATCCGGTCAAAGGTCCCTCCTTACAATCTAAATGGAATATAATTATATAAGGACCTTTTTTGCCACCTTTTTTATATAAGGACCTTTTTCACAAAGTCGACCACTTAAAAGCACCTTTTTGATAAATGTTCGTAATTTTTTTTAACTGAATAAGCAGGAAAAAAACAATAATAAATAATACCTATGGCTGTGGAGGTATTGTCTTGAGCAGCCCACGTCGGATCAAGTAAAGCATAATTAACAGCTGAATCCAGCTCACTAGGGGACCTCTTCCCATCATTGAGCCACCAGGTCTCTTTAACAAGACGTGACACCTCAAGATAGAGTTGTACATGAAAATCTTGTGGAAGCTGAGCCAGTAAAAGACCACAAGCTTGAATCAACAAACACGATAGCTGTTGACACGTATAGCCACTACGAGAAACAAAATTGGACTTATTCAGTCCAGAAACTGGTGCGGCAGATCTGCTTGCATTCATAGAATCTGTGCTTCCACCAGAAGGTGATGTTGGTAACACAGAGGTTTGCCCCGAACTATTTGAAGTTCCATGCAACCCATGGCTGGACTGAATAAGTGTAGATTGGATATGGACAACGATTTGAACAAGTGATACCACAATTTGGGAAGCAGAAACTGGAAGAGAAAGCAATTCCATTACAGCTGTTTCAAGCACCAGCTGTGTGTGTGTCCCAGGATCTTGGATCTGATAGAAAGCCTTCTGAACCTCAGAAACATTTGTTTGCCCAGATTGATTTGCAACAGGATTTTTATTCGGTGGACAGCGCGCTGAAAGGTATGAAGCATCTAAGATTGATCCTGATTTTGAGCTGCTACTAAGGGGAGGAATGACGTTATTCACTAGACCCAACAGCAGGGAAGCAAAGTAATCTGGAGGAGGGCATGAAGAATTTGATAGGGCAATGTGTTGTGGAAACGACTCTGAAAATGGAATCTAAACCAAGATTTGCATCACAAAAGATATCAGCCACCAAGATGACAAGAATCACAATGAAATTACAGATCATGAAAACAAAGCCTTTAATTACCTTGGGTATATCAAGCAAATTCAATATGCGGACAATTAGCTTTCCTGGAAGATGACCATAAAAATATGCTAATATGTCACGGACAAAAGTAAACCTTAAAGGATGGTAGGCTAGCAATTGTTTATACATAGCCAGAACTCTCTCAGCATGATCCATAGCATCATTTTCAATGAGTCGGTAAACAACCAAAGGAATAACAGGCAGCAAACGGGCAGCAATATCATCAAAAATCACAGGAAACCTACAAGATAAGTGAAAGAGTGATATGCTTCAGTCAATAAATTATCACATAGTTAACATAAGTCAATTACATTACACCCAATGTCAGTCAAGTGTTCGAAGTAAAATGGAATATGAGTAACCCTATACTATAATTCAAAAGCTTTCCAATAACTTCAAACTTCAGAGGCAAAAGCTGTTCAAGCTTCAAGAACATTATTAAGTCGCTAAAAAAAGGATAAAAACATTGTTAAATAAATAAATAAATAAAAATTTCTTTTTACCTAAAGTACCCGTGTCAGACCTTAGACATTCCAACACTTCAACATGGGTAGGCCATTTCAACATCATTTTAAACCAAATATAGAAAATTTTCATTAAACAGTCGAGTCAGCCACGTACGTGCTCCCTAGTCTAAGTAACATAGCCCCCCTGACCACCCACATCCCTGCTCTCCTTCATCAAACAACCACCCTATAATTTGTCTCCATCTTCCCGCACGGCCGCACTCCCCCCCCCCCCTCCCTGCGGTCCCCTTAAAAATTATTCAATAATTACTCTTTTAACTTTATTGCACAAATACTGAAGATATCCATTTTTATAAAGGGTCACTCTAGATATCAAATAAGACCTAAGGCTACAATGCAAGGGCCCCGAAAAGCACAATGGAACAAGGACAATGTAGAATATTCCTTGATATAACCCGCTGGATATCGAAGGTTCTAACCAGGGGCGTAGCCAGAAATTAAAAGCTAACGGGGCCAAGGCTATTATTTTTTATGGCCAAAATATCTTTCGTGTTAGCATTGACAATATAAATTTTTCTATACAAAAATTCAAAGTTAATTATTTTACCTCAACATTAAAACAAATCACGAGACTAATACGAAGTACTTTGCAGTAAAAGTTAAAAACTACTCTAATTAATAAAAATAAGGAGAAGCATAAACTAGCAATATATAACATTTAAATTTTAGAAAGTTGTGTTTTTTGAATGTACGTCACAACATCATACAAAAGCAAACTCTACTCTAATTTATTAACAATTAACAAAAACAAGTAGAAACATAAACTAGCAATATTGAACATTTAGATTTTAGAAAATACATGTTTTTTTGAACGTATGTCACAACATCATATACAGAAGATAAATCATGATGATCATCAATTAATAAAATTTAGACAAAGTATTATTGAATTTGAAGCATTGAATCTTCATTATAAAAGAAAAAATAAAGTGGGATTATAAAAGAAAAACAGCCAAATTATAAAAGGAAATAAAAGGAGGGGGGGGAATAAATAAGTGAGATTGTAAAAGATAATAAAAACACCCTAATTACACAAGAAAAAATAAAAGAGAAAAAAAATAAATAAATAAAGAAGTGGGGATATATAAGAAAAAGAAAAAGAAATTAAGTGGGAGATCTAGGAGAATTGAACAAGTGACCATTTCTGACCATGTGTGGTATCATGTAGTACCTTTTCACCACTAAAGCAAGACCATTTACGTGATACTGGTCTTCACTTAATAATACATATACAATAAATCTACAGGGGCCAAATTAAAAATTATGGGCCGCATGGCTAGGCTACCGGCCCCCCAGCCCCCCTTGTAGCTCTGCCCCTGGTTCTGGCTGCCACTGAAGATGACAGCCAATGAAGCTACTTCCACTCTAGTCTCTACGACAAAAACCCACTAGATTTGCCACATGCCCATAGTCATATGAAAGAAAGCATCAACATATCAATTATAATATTGATGGGTGAATGGATTTTCCAGTCAAACCCTTGATCTTAAAATCCTTAACTTCATTTCGTATCATGGTGATTAATCCAGGCTAGACAACCATTTTGGAATATCATGTATAAATTATGTTTTGAGGTGTTAATGTAGAAAACACAGAAATACTTTGCCACATCAAGTAGAAGCAACCAATTTACAGGGCAATCTTGATCCTCAATAGGCTGCCCTTCTAAGATGGCTACCATAAATTAATGCATCTGAATATAATAAATAATGGCAACTGTCTTCCAAGTCCATATCTTATACATTTATCCAAAAGAGATCTACCACAAGCCCACACCAATAAAGCATAATGTAGAAAAAAAAATTACCTTTCTTTCCAAGAGAGATGATTTCCTAATGCCTTCTGCAGATCCACACGTTTGAATATTCCGGAATATAGCCAATGCTCAGGAGGTCCACGGGTCAAATAGAATAATTTCAATCTTTGCTGAAGCTCTTGCCTGTCAAGTAGACTGATCTGCAAACCATTTTTGCAAGACAACTCAATCATCAGATAACAATAAAAAAAAAAAATTAAAACTAGGAGTCTAGGACTGCCCTTAGGAATAACTATAACAGTAAAAGAAAAGAAGGTTTAAAGAGCAACGTATGGTATATGCTACGGAAGTAAGAATAGAAAGATAGAAAGGTTTTTCTCTAGTAAGAACTAGGGGAAGAAAGCCTATCAGTCCTGTCACCATCCCAATGGTTGTTATGTTTAAAAGCTAATGGGATATTAGGATATGAGTTAGGCAGTTAGGGTCCATGTAAGAGACTAATTGCGTTGAGGAATTGTAAATAATGTAAAATTGACAGCTCCTGGAGCCATAGTAGTTTTATATTTCAGTCCATTATCAAATCAAATAATTACTTTTACATCAGCAATAGACTTATCCCTTTCAAGCAAGCTAGATTTTCATTTATACCTTGTAACCTATATTAATGCACAGAAGTTTTAGTACTCGACATAACTTGTCTTTTCCTGTAATTTATGTGCTGTTTGAAATGAATGACATCCATTTGATCTTAAGAGATTATTGGTCATTAACCTTGGGCATTGTGCAAGGAATTACTGACACTATCTCTAGGAAACAATATGAGCTTATTGAACTCAAGAACACCACTTGTTAAAGCGCTAAATCTTCAAAGTCATAAGGTATTATCATAAAATCCTACATTCAATTTTCATGCTCTTGCATATGAGCAGCTATAATCATAAGGAAGAATAAACTACTGAATTTGGAATAACTATTCTTATTTCTGTAATTACAAGCTTCCTTGTAATACAGTCTAGAAGAGACCAAGACTGAAACCCACTTGAATTTGAAAACCAGAGGTCATTTGGGAAAGAAACTTGTAATAAAAAATAATGATAATAATAATTATTTAAAAAAAAAAAAAAAAAAAAAAAAAAAAAAAAAAAAAAACTCACTGCAATATGTAACGCATGTGTATCATCATCACGATCAATCAATGCAAGGACTAAAATATCCAAAGGAAGCAACTCATGAGTCCAAATAAAGAATGCCAAATTTGTAGATGCTTTCATAAGAAGATCCTGCAACGAAAAACCAAGATGAAAGAAAAATATAAATGAATTGAATTTTCCAATTGTGAGTCAGTGAAAAGTTTTAAGATATTTATATGCTGGCAACAGCCAACAATATCACCTGCAAAGGATGTCCACGCTGAAGTTCTACATGAATGTGATGAAGCAGAACATCAACCATGGTGTAAATATTAGCAGTCACTTCTTCAGGGGAAAAATCTCTCAACACACGTGCCTGTGCTTGATTGGATAGAAGCCTCAAATTAGAATATATCAAATAAGATTGCATAGTTTACATACACAAAAATCATTCCATCCATACTCATGTAATTATTTATAAATTGCTCTTTTTTTTAAGGAAAAAAAAATATTTTATAAATAAGAAGAAAAAATAAATACGAGCAGAAAAGGGTAAGTACCAAATTTGCGCTATTTATACTTTCCGGATGTCCATGCATAAGTATCCAAGCACCAGCACAAAGATATTGCCGGTGTTGAGGAAAGCTATGACCTAGGTAAGTCGATACATAAGAAGGATCAGCTGATGGGGATAGAAGTTGGGTGCATTGATTGATAACCGTAGTCTCAGCCTGTCACAAAAAACAACATATAGGATTAAATATCAAAGCAATTATACAACTATTTTAGGCATTGGTATCCCCAAATGTTACATAAGCTCAACATACAAGTTTGATTCCCCAACATGGCATCAGCACATGAGGACCCTATATAGAGCAATTAAAAGCAATCAAGTACCCAGAATACAATTGGGCTTTCCCCAATTATACAACTACTTTAGGTACAGGTTTGTCCATATTGCTTATAGTGTAATTAGTAAATTCTTCAGCAAATAAATAAATAAATACATAAATAAATAATAGGTACTAATTTTAAAGTCCCTTACTTAAGAATATCATTAAAAATATCACAGAACACAAAGTCACAGACATATTAGATTGTGAAATCACTGAAATGGCACAACAGAGTGATTACTAGAAAAGGTGTAAGCAGCCTTAAAAATCTGTAATTCAAACTTGCAGCTGTGAAGCACTGCAAGAAAATAATAAATAAAATAAAAGGAAAAACCTGCTGCCATGCTTGAATAGCCAGTCCCCTTTTATCTGAACGGCCAGCTAAAGTTTCACGTAGAACAGGAGGAAAATAACGTAGAGTTTTGTCAGACCAAGTATGTTGACTACTCGACAATATTTGCTCCAACATCGCAGGAAGATAAAGTAAATGCTCAGACTCAGCTATTCCACGCGTCTTGATAATAATAGCAAGAGAAATGACAGCAATTCGATTCAAAGTTTCAGTGAATTCAGTAGGACCCTGCAATTTTAAAAAATGATAAAATAAAAGAATTATACCCAGGGTAAAATAAAACTGAATGGATACAAGTAAGCATTATGGAGACCTTAACACCTTTCCTTCCTTCTTCACTGAAAAGAAATCTCTCAGGGACAAGATCAAGTTCATGCATAGATTTTCAGCCAGTCTAAATAAACGATGATCACCGCGTTTCCCTTTCAATGCAGCAACAATTTTCGTGACATCATACATTAAGCTCTTGTTCTTTCCTTCATACCTACAATTCAAGTTATGCATCAATTTCCTTCATTCTGAAGTAGAAAATAAATACATAAAAGAGGAGGGGCAAAAACCACGTGATACCTGCTACTCATTGATAGAGAGTAAACAAGTTCAAACTATGACACCGTATTATAATAAGTAATAACTTCCTATTAAAACAGCTAGGGCAACTAACCAAACAAAAAAAAAAGGATACTAGAGCAACTAAAAGCCCAATGTCACATAGGCTCACTTCATCACTCTCAAAGAAATATTTGATTGAAGGAATAATTCTCCAATAGATTACACAACCCCTCACCATATACAACAGCACATAAAGACCGTACTTGTACCAAGAAACAAATTTATGAATTGAAGGGATAAGCCCCATCACTGTTGTAAATCTTGTAATCATAAGGATTTTTTTCAGATCACACCTTTTAAAACACAAATTTCATGAGAAAAGTACCATTGTTCAAATATACGGTTTTGGTCGCCATTGCGGGAATGTTACGGTGTCGCACGAACATAAACGATGCGTTGATCTCAGACAGTTGCGTAACTATTCATTTGAAAGTCTTTTAGGGATTTGAATAGTTGTACGCTGTCATGGTTAAGAGTAGACTATTAGAGGCTTAAAGCCATTATTGACGAGACATGGGGAATCTTCCACTTTATCTCTGAAAAGCAACTTCTAGTGAAATACTTGGTTAAACCTTCAATGCGGGTCTATTAGGGGTTATAACATTTGATTCAAACAAGGTCAAGATCCCAGGCTTTTGAAACAACTCATACTTCAGGTCAAATGAATATCCTCAATATGGATTAATCAAAATGATGCAATCTTTTTTTGCACCTCAGAAAGTGCCTTTTAGAATCTTTTGTACTTCTAAGAAAAAACTTTCTTGTGGTTCCTTAATCCCTTTTTGGTAAATTCTAGTGGTTTCACCCTTCCTTTCCTTTTCCAACCTTTTTCTCTCCAGTCACACACACTCCCAATGACAAATACACTCTTTTTCTTTCTCTTTCTCACATACATTCCCACTCCTTTTCTTTTTTTATTCTCTTTTCTTTAGAACTTCAACAACAATATTTCGCTTCTTTTTCTAGAGATACATAATACTTAGGTATTTTTTCTGTAGCTATCCATTCCTTATAATTTCCTTCACAGCATAAATTTTGGGAAGAAAGCTAGGAAATATTCCAGATCCCAATGATGTATCTTCATTTCAATTCTAGTTGATAGGCAATAATAATGAGTTTAAGACTTTAAGTGTATTATAAATTTATAATTGCTCAATATTTAGCAGAAACTGTTAAGATTCTGGGAACCATCACCATTTTTTTAGTGCTTCATTGCCATAAATGACAACATCCAGGGTTATGGTAGATTAATAGTAAATTTTCCTTCAACTCAACTCCAATTAGAGAAAAAAGTAGTTGGAGGTGAAGTGAACAACACACATGAAGCCATATAGTAGCCTTTGAGTCAAAAATCATCACAGGGGTACAGCATGGCAATAGCTGGTGATAGGTTTGACCAATTGATGTTCAAAATCAACAAATTGTGTTTTCTTGAATCCTTACAAATAATAATTTTGAAGAGAGTGATCTAGATTATTTTTCATAGAAAGTAGGGTTCTAATTCTTTTAATGGATTCCTCACTCTATATGAGTACACATATAAAGACACACACACAAACAAGTCATACTCACCGATAGAGTGGAAGCAACCGATAATTCAGAATCTCTAGAACCAGAAGTGTTGCTAGTGGCTTGCTTAGTGTGCTTGGGTTCCTTTGAGTCAAATGCTGCCACAATGAAGCGATAGACATTTACACATGACAAGCACACAATACATAATAATTCAAGTTGTAATCTTGTTGATACATTCAGAAGTTTAAACAAATCATCTGCATCTCAAAGCCCTTAAAATAGTTCTCCATAGCAACCTATTAGTCTTTTACCTCTAATTATTATAGATAAAAACATAAAATAAACCAGCTTAAAAATCAGCCAATAGAGTAAAGAAGTTTACACTGAAGTGTGAGCGAAACAATGAATATGGCGCGATGAGAAGCAACCTTGTATAGGTTTCAACCATTGCAATGCTAGGAATAACCTACACAGTGAGAACAACTTGTTAGAGCCACAGAGAACTACTACCTCAGGCCTCAAATTTTTACAATGCACCGAAACTACTGTCGTAATTTTAGATCAATATTCCTACATAGTTCAAATGTCATTGTTAGCAGGGAAGCAATAAAATGCTCATGGATTGGGTAAAAATATGTATCTTGTGTGTAGTTTATTTTTGAGTTTTTGTAGGGGTAGGTAAATTGGCACACTCTTTGGTTAATGGTATGCTGTAAATGCTGTAAATAGCTTACAATCATAGGATCAATTAAGATCCAATGCTCCACATCTACCCCGGTCAAAGTAATGGCAAAATTTGTAAATTTTAGATTGTATATTAAAAAAATTAAAAATTTTGGTCCAGCTTTTTCTAGGAATAAGTATAGATGGGAGTCTGGGAGAAGAGAAAGAAAGTTGACAAAAGACAGCAAATAGATAATTAAAGGCTTAGAGCCTTAGAGTATAGATGGGAAACCTTACAACAGGTAGCCCATAAAACAGGCAAAAATGAGCAGAATTGTAAGGCAAAAGGTCTTAAGGATGCCTTACAAAACAATACTCGATCTAAGTCAATGAAGCATTATACACAAAATTGTAGGGAAAATCCCAGTAAGTGTAATCACGAGCAACTATAGGATATGAAAAGACAAAGAACGTAGCATATGAGCTTATCAGTAGTCAATATTCATGGAACGGATGCCAAAGGGAGCTTCTCAAATTTACCCCTAGAAATAGTTTTTTGATTCCTTTGTAGTACTACAATTCTGCTATTAAAAAGTTTGGTTGCTACGATTTCATAAAAGCAAAACACTAATGACATAATAACAGTATACCTGTCCAGAGAATAAAGAATCCTCCATTTGATAAGCAAGTTTCATGCACAAGTTGATTGAGAATCCAGATATTAGTGATATTGGTAGAGGACTTGTTTCCCGCATCATTACAAGTCTCTCATTTGACTGCATACCAGAGACTGGTAATAGTTCTGTACCAGCAGCATTAAGCCAATTCATCACCATCTCACAAGCAGGCTGTGCCATTGTGTAAGATACAACCCAAAACATTCCAATTGATCTGTCATCCATATTCATGTAATCCAGCATCCGTTCACCTGTATCAGGAAAGCATAAACTTTTGACTCCGATACACAATCAACATCTACACATTACTACATTGGTAGGTCTTCATATTCTCAACATTCATAAGGGAAACTCTCCTCTTTGCACCAGCACTAAACACATGCATACATAATGCTACAAATGAAACTTAAAATAAAAAAATATATATATTGGAATTGGAATTCTTAACCCTTAGCACTAAATCAGTAATTACTTATTTCTTCAAGATTTTTCATCCTATTTCCATAACAGCTTTTTACTAGGGTAGGGGGAATAAAACAAATTATCACTATCACTCTTTTAGGAAGTAGAAGCTCTTTATAGAAGAAGATGACCTAAAAAGACTGTTAAAAAAGAAAGAAGGTAACAGACAACGTTTCTTTTATCGTATATTACATTAAAAATACATTAGTTACTGTTGTGCCTAACATGTCTCATTCAAAGTTTTAAATTTGAATGAACTATTGGTATCTAAACTCTAACAAGCTTATCTAGAAGTTGTGCATGCAAAACCAAATGTGTGCATGTGTGAGAGAGAGTGTGCATATTGCCCCAAATTTTCGGGTATACTTTAAATATAACTATCATACAAAAAAAATGATTTTATGTCACAAAAAGTTAATCATCTCAAACTTGAAATTTTCTTTTATTATCTAATTACAAGATCATACTTATCTTAAACCCCCAAAATTATCCTAAACCTTGTTTATATAAGCTTTGCCATGAGATTAAGGAGGCAACCAACTCTTAAATTTTCTCTGTATTTCACCATACTTCCACCAGCCATCCCTTAATAATTTCCCCAACCACAAGATTGTGGTCAATAGATAAGTGAAACATCAATCTATCTAAAATTTCTTCTTTTGGATGAATGAAATCAACTATATTATGCTCCAACCTTGCACCTAGAGTCCTAGAACTGCTCAACTGTCTCTCTTGATCTACCCTGTTCTTGACCACAAGATTTGCGGTCAATAGATAAGTGAAACATCAATCTATCTAAATTTCTTCTTTTGGATATCAACTATATTATGCTCCAACCTTGCACCTAGAACTGCTCAACTGTCTCTCTTGATCTACCCTGTTCTTAACATCTAAACCAATTTTCTTTGAAAAAAATGAAAAAAAAAAAAAACCATCACATCATATCAAACCTCCTTTGCTGGAGCACTGCTACACCAACCACCACCTCTGCTCCTATCCCCCCGTTCATCCTTGAATGTTATACTCTTTATCGTATTCATAACTTTTGCTGTGCAGAGGCATATATTGAGAAGTTATAATGACTTTGCCCTCTGTACAACAATGCCTGTACTTATTTTTTTATGATTAATTGATCTTAGCGACCAACTAATATTGTTAAGTATAAGTAGGAATAAAATGGCTGCCATGACTAGTAGTTGACATTAGAGAATTGATCAGGTAACCAAACTTTTCAACTCACTTGGTTTTTTTTCAAGTACAAGTTCTGTAATGATTTTGTTGACTTGGAACATTAATACAGTGTTGTGTCGTCACTCAATAGTAAAACTATTGTACCAACACCTCTCTCTCTCTCTTTTACACCCACCCACTCACCTTTTTCAAACTATACAAAACTTTAAGGATCAAGGAAAAAAGGATGAACATGGTTGTGCTTGTGCAAATTAAAAGAAAGGTTTTATAATAGGTACAGAAATGAACATGTACTTCATTGTATGCATCATATAAGCTTCATATTTTGGGTGAAGTTGATTAGTCAGGCATCATTTCTTTACTCCTGATTAGTAACAGGTATCATTATAATATAATTGATGGTTACCTTTGCTCACTTGCCTCCACCACTCATCTATTTGCTTTCCTTTCTGAAGCTGCTCATTATTCAAGTGATCTCTATGTAGTGTGTTCAAAGACCATATTCTCAAGTTCTGGCAGCTGCTTATAAAGTCAAGCAGTATACTTTGAGGGCTATTGGGATCAGAACTCTTATCCTCTCTATGAAATGACAAGATCTTTTTTGTTGTCTCAACCTGTATGCATAAAAGGGAAACTCGCACTTTATACAGTCAAATTATGAGATCAAAACAATGAAAAAGTATCGAGAGGAAAAAAAAGAAATTATTCATGTACATGTTACAAAATTATTTTGCACGACAATCATTATCACACAAAAAAATGCAATAGTCAAACTGACTAACTACTTGTAAGCCCCTATAAACTATTTTTCCAACTTGCTTTACTACATTTGAGAGGGGAGATAAGAGGGGACAAAATTAAAGATAACGCAACTTTTAGCCATAATCTGCTGAAATACCTTTCTGGAATCATTATTTAGAGCGTTCATAACAAGCTCAACACGAATAATCTGTGCAAGCAACCATGTAACATGATTTGTCCGAAGAATATGGCGGTCATCTTCAATCAGCCGCAAAACAAGCTTGTCCACAAAATCGACAAAGTCAATGCAGCCACTCTTCATCAGAAAGAAGAATATATCTGAAAAAATAAGCCACTCCTGCCAACAATTTGACTCTGAACATACATTAGAAACACCAATTAGCTCACTATAATGGTAACGTCTGCAGACACAAATACAATGCAGTAAAGCACAATCACAGATCACAATATTTGGGATAAAAAAAAAATTGATTAACATAAACATAGGATCAAAAATCTGGTACACTGATAGCCATATCAAGAGTTAAGCGAAATATTAAAAATTAAAAATAAAATTTAAAATATAGGATGAACTAAAATTGGAACGATCTTATGCCTACCAAAAACATACATCAGGATGCTTAAGAAGTTTGGGAATATAACTATGCTAGAGTTGCGACCGATACATTTTAACTATTGATCAGGAACTCTATATGTCGTGGAAGACTTGAAACAGTAATTATAAAATATATACTACCTCCGCTTCATATTACTCGCAACATTTGCCAAAAATGGCCACTTCACATTACTCGCAACAAATATTTTTCTTCCCTTAGTTAGTAAGTTTTTGGCTACGAAATGACAATTTTACCCTTACTTTTTTTTTAAACATCCTAATTAAAATATAAATCTGTTCTTATTACATTAATCCCTAAGGTTAATTAATTTCAACTTACCACAAATTCATTCCCCTCCTCCATCTACATTCAACATCTTCCTTCATAAGTTTTCTCTCTCTTCCTTCATAATCCACCACCTTCAATGGCAACCACGACCATCACCACCACCATTACCACCGATCACCACCACCACCATCTTCAATGGCAACCACCACCTACATCGCCGCCTCTGTTTTCTCTCTCTTCCTTTGTTTTTTGTTTCCTCATTGCCGATGAAACCCAAATTCGAAGGTTTTATAGTCAAATTTAACCATCAAAACTCTAGATCTAACCATCAAAACTCTTGATCTAGAGTTATGATGGTTAAATTTGACCAATAAAGCTTTGTTGATGATAGAGAAGGGTGTGTGGTTGGTTTGTTCGTGACTGCTAGGTTCGTGGGTGCGGTGGCATCGTGGGTTTGTGGGTTTGATTAAGGATTCGGTTATGGTTTTGATTGTGGGTTTGGTTTTGGTTTCGATTGTGGGTTTGATTGGGTTCTGGGTTTTGATTGTGCAGGGTGGTACGGTGGGTTGCTGCAGCTTGGTTTTGCTGGGTTCGTGGGTGGTGCTGGGTGCGTCGGTGGTGCTGGGTTCGTGGGGTTCTGGGTAGTGGTGGTGGTGGTTGGTTTCGGTGATGCTTGGTGGTGTCGGTGGTGGTGGGTTATTTAATTTAATTAAGGTTGAATTTGTTTTTTCTTTTTTCGGGTTGGATTAGTAGTTAAGCATATACCCTTATTTTTCAATAATCATGCTTTCAATCTTTTGCCTAGGAGTCCGCGTGCACCCCTTTGTTGCGAGTAATCTGAAGCGGAGGTAATATTTGTATAGAAGAATATTCAGATTGTAGAATAACATTCTGATTGAGGCACAATAAATATAAATAAATAAAAAAAAACAGCCCTGATATATCACCATCTACTGAAAAATGGTACACTCACCACCGGCGCCGGTTCCCCCCGCCCCCAGTGCCACTGCTGGTTCCCCAGCCGACCACTCTTGACCTTCCACCTGAAAGACATACCACCCTAACCCTAAAACGCCGTAACAACTCAGCCTTAGCCCCGATTCAATTCGGTTTCTAGAAACGGGTTAGGGTTTAGGTGAAGGCGATTTTTGGGTTGGTGTGGGTAGGGGAGAGGATTTCGGCGACGATGGTGTTGATGTAGCTGAGGTAGGTGGTGGTGGCGTGATGTTGCTAGTAGGAGTTCGGCGGCATGGGGTGGTTTTCGGGTTTGGTGGTAGGATTTTGGCGACATGGGTTGTTTTTGAGGAGGGGGAAGGCAAAATTCGGCGGCGTGGGGTGGTTTCGCCAGTGGTGGGGCTAGGGGGTTAAGGGATTTTTTTTTAATTTATTTTTCTTTTTATTAATTCAATTTTTTAAACCTATAGGCTATTGACATGTGTCAAATTATGGGCCCCACTAACAGATTCCATCCAAGAATCCCTTAAGTGGTGGTAAAATCAAATTTGTGAGTTTTTTTGCAGTGTTATAATAAAAGTTTTTTTTTTAGGTGTTACAATCAAAATTTGTGTTTTTTTGTGGTATTATTTTCTAAAATTTCCAAAATTAAATTAATTTAGAAATAATTATTTTTTTACAAAAATAACCCAACCCCTCCCCACCCACCCACCACCCAACCCCCTTTCCCCTATTGGCGCCATACTCTTCACCCTGGTACGATGCCCATCCCCCTTACCCCGCCGCCACCCACCCTTGACACCTTGCCCTTTTCATTTCCCACCCCCTCCTCCCATTCCTCCACGACGACTCCCACCCCCTCCCTTTCCCCCTTCCTAAAACAACCCCCCTATCCCATGTTCCCCGCCCAAAATAGGACCCTCCGTGAAACGGCCCCTCCCCGAAACGACCCTCTCCCTTGTTCCCCTCTTAAAAAACAACCCCCAAACCTTAAACACCCCACTCAAAACCAAACATGTTAAGGGTTTGGGGGTAATTTGCAAGGAGGGTGTTCGTTTCAAGAAGGAGATTGTTTTCCGGGTGAGGAAAGGGAGGAGGAATGGGCGTCGCACCGAAGATGGGCGAGGATGGGGGAGCTGGGCGTCGGCAGGTGTAGGGGGCTGGAGCTTGGCTGGGTGGGTGGGGAGGGTGTTGGTTGTTTTATAAATTTTTTCCAAAATAGTTTGATCATTAAAAAAAAACACTAACTATTATTAACCCCAACTCTACTTAAATTGTTAAATTAAATTTAAAATATAAAAAGCAAAAAAACAAAGTTTAGGGAGTTGCAAACTTTTATGTCATAAAGTTTACGGACTTCATAGAATTAACCTGCTATTGTAGGTCATATTTGATTTGAGTGAGTGAATTGCAACTTTTTATAAGTTGAATGAGTAAGTTGCAACTTTAGTCTAAGTTTAGGGAGTGATTGTAGAGTTAACTCAATTTTAAGTGATTTTATAATTCAAGGCTATTAAGCAAAGAATAACTTGTCATTTCATCATAAGTAATTAAGTTGCATGTCAATAAAAAATAAAAAAAAATAAAAAAAAAAGATCCCCTGCATCAACACCAGAAGTATTCAACTGACCCTGGCTGATGACTGCAGCTCACAGCATTAACAGCAGATACATAGCTGCTGTAGAAATGTAGAATTTTCAGTTAGGGGTAAAAAGTTGGCAGCTTTTTTGTTTTATATAGGTTATACATATTTCATAATAGTTTTCCAAGCACCTATGCTAAGAGGTGATGGTGAAAATATTTTTTATTCTATTTTTTTTTTTTTTTTTTTTGGGTGTTGTGGGGGGGGGGGGGGGGGGGTTAAAGGAAGGAAAATTAAAGGGAAAGTTTGAGGGAGGGTGCACTTATTGAATTGATGTTCCTTCAAATGAGAAAGGAGACAGCAACGTGAACTAATTTCTAAGCCAAATTTAAAGCTTTTAGTTTACCAAATAACCCAGAATAGCTCATCTCATTTTTCACCCTAAACTTTATTACCATATGTTCCCATGTATAGATGTTTGACTAGAAAAAAAATGAGAAATGGCTAGAAGCTTCTTGCCTGAATTTGTCAGCTTCAATAGTTCAACAATTCTGTCAACAGTTGCCTCACAAATCATGTCCCATGTGAAAACAGCTCCAGGAGAGGAAACATTAGGTTGTGGCCGGTAACAGGGGGCAACAAGCAACACACGTTTCCACCAATCTGGAGAGGGAGTTGTACGCAGAGCATGTCTAATACACCGCAAAGCTCTATCCCAATCCAAAGTACCCTTCTGGATACAAACTGCCAAATCCTGCAACAAAGTACAAGAGAATCCACAAATATTATCTCAAGAATAGACATCACAGAGACTTGTGAATGTATCAAAGACAAACAAGAAGCATCTATTAACAGAAAATTACATGTACATGTGTTCAATAGAAACTAATTTATTCATATAAACAACACAATCTGAAAATCTAAAATCCATTGTAAGGACTTTATGAAGCAAAAGGCAAATGAGTAAACTTGCTGGAATTCCCTATTCTCCCTGATATCTTTCAAACCACTCCATCTCAAGAATTTAAAAAGCCTTATCTTTACCAGCCACTTTATATACATGATTTCAGCACCCTTAATCAACCTCACAATTATCTTCTCATCATTAATGCATGCTGTGTCAACCTCAAAACCCAAAAACAGATTGTTTACAGGAAAATTCAGAAAGAAGGTGAAGAAAATTTGATGTTTTGTTGATCTGCGCAGACTTTGGAGTATTTTAGGAGGTTGCAAAATGTTTGATGAAAAGGACAGCCAATGAAATGATGAGTAAAGAAACACAAAACACATATTGTTTTGAGCAACATAGAAGAAAAAAAACGCTTGTTAAGCATCTTCTGGCCTCCTTTCGTTGGTTTTTTTTTCTCTTTAGCACTTCCTATTAGCCTTGTTTTAGGCTTGAATAAGTAGCAAAACAACAATTTCAAGGGTAGAATTAGATCGCATGAAAAGTACAGGTTCTGTTCTTTGAGGCAATTGTATAGCTGGAGTCAAATGACAAGACCTTACTATTTGCATTTTCTTATCGCAAATATCTGGAATTTTGTATTTATTAAGATTATGAAAATAGACATTTGGAAAATACATTAAGAAAAATCTAACAAGACCCCTCTTGGAGATAAGATCTGACCCAACCATGCCAGAAATTTCAGACAAAACCTATCAGACTAAAAATTTCAAACCAAAACAAATATCAGGTGAAGAGAACATAGCCTTAGTGTACTAAATGTTAAAGAGTGAGTTCTAAACAACCAACATAGCTAAGCTGGCTTAGGTAGGATTTTTGTATCCTATATCAACCCTAGAAGACACTCACAGTATACATAAGCAGCTAATAGGTATCTACAGTTATCTATGTTTATACTCAGTCCTAGTTATTTTTTTTTTTTTTAAGCTGCTGAAACATGTCAAACTTTCCCTTTAATTTTCAATTCAATGCAGCTGAAACATGTCAAGAACTATCCTTCTCAGGCAGATTGATTTACCACAGACAAATCTATAATTTTTCTCACTATATAATCCTAAACCAAATTATTTTCTTGATGACATAAACTAATTAATAGCCGCTGTAAGTTGAAACATGATTTTAAGCCAAACTTTCATAATTAAGCATAAAAATGTGTTGTGAGAGAAATTAAACTTATAATAGCATTGACATGATCACCTCTCCATGCAATGGTTCTCCCAAAACACTTGGATATGTGATAGGTGAATACCGCAAATTTGTTATTGCTTCACCTCCAAAATGAGGAGTGGCTAGAGGTAAAAATCGTTGGGTACCAAAAGTTGGACAGTGTAAGTGTTGGTCTAACATTTGCATATGCATAGCCATCATGTCCCGTCGTCGGTGAATCTCCATTATAAGTGTAAACAAGGATTCATCATCTGGTATGTTTTCAATAAATTGTAATCCACTGCGTAGTAACTCATAAAATGGAACTCGACATTTGTCCTCCTTGACTAACAGCCAAATAACATCCAGACAACTATTAAGCCAGTCAATGAGAGCCTTGTCAAGTCTCCAGGATTTTGCAACATCAGATTCATCATTGAATTGATGTCTTTGATCCCAATTGACCAGCCAAGTTTGCATATGAGATAATATTTCAGCATGTGTGGCAGGTTTCAAAGTAGACTCTAGACTTAATAGGATAATTTTACAGCACAGCTGACGCAGACTACTTCTGGCACTATCCCTTATCGCTGAACTAACCATCAGGGATGACTGTTGGTGGTTACTAGATATCTCATTCAGCTTTACTGGAGATGACGTTAGAGCAGATGATGGTTCATTAACAGATTGAGCAGGGGATCCTATATTTTGAGCGGAGATTAATGGTGATGCAGGGTTTGACTGAAAAGTAGAAGATACCGATATGGTGTTTGTGGTTGGCAACATCCCAGTTTGAGATACTATTGAGGTGGCTGCAGGTGTAGCTTGACTACCTTGACCAAATGACATCTCCGCAGAGGACACTGCACTGAGAAGTGATAGTAAAAAAGTATCCCATTTTATATGCTCAATACTGCACAAGCTTCTCAAAGCAAACAGAAGAAATTCTGCTCGTGGAGAATGACTACAACACTGAACAACTAGAGAAATCAGAACAGCTTCTGTTACCAAACGCAGTTGCTCTTGATCCTGAAACAATTGTCACAGATACATTAGGTCAAAGGTGAAAGTAAGAAATAAAAAATGAATAAAACATATCAAATGTGAACATTTTAGATCCGACATCCAAAGCTGAAACTCACAGGAAATTGCCTCAGAACTTGTTCAAAGTCAGAAACAAATTGCTCATTTGGAGGAGGAAGATCTCTGTTTAGCGCTGTTACACGCTTTTGTGCTTTATTCCTAGAGACAATAAACCAATTATCATATCAATTTATAATACCACAGTATACATATATGACATTCAATTCATAAATTCGAATCAGATACATTTTAGTATACCTTTCCTCTTCTTTTCAGTCATTCAACAACAACGACAACAACAACAACAAAGCCTTAGTCCCAAAATGATTAGGGGTCGGCTAACATGTCATAAGGAACTGATTGTAAAGGAAATAGAGCATAGCAAGAAAATTGATCGAATAGAAGGTTTAGATAAATCACCACAAGTGATGGGGATACAAGATTTAGATAATGCAGTAACTGATTATTCAAATATTTAACTGATGAGTTAATAAGTTATTCACCAAGGAACATGCATGTTGATTGCTAATGACCCAAGAGTATTACTAATGGCTAAGTACTAATATGCGTAACTGGATAACAACAATGAGTTTGTTTATAACTTTATAAATTATGAGATACGTCCAAAATCAACGACCATAGCAATACCACACAGACCCAATAACATTGCACTCTAAGCCAACCCCCGCCCGCCCCAAATGGAAATCAGCTAGGGTTTAATCATCTACGCTTCTAAATAAAGGTTGTTTAAGCCCGCGACACCAATTCCACCATCAATCACCATATTTCCCAATAGCTAGATAGTTTATTAAAGACAGCAATCTGCATTAATATCTGCATTTATACATTTTTAGCCTTGTTCAAATTCATAACCATATCCATACTATCTCAGAACAATTGAATTGTTAGCTTTTGTATCTTAAAGATGAAGAATAAAATTTGAATCAGTGAGCTCCCAGCTAGGAATTAATCATCTATGCTTCACCCTAATCATAGGATTGCTCAATTCACTGACCACTTTCACCAATCACCATCAATCACCAAAAGCGTTATATTGATATTCAATAGATAACAACATGAACTTTCAAAGTGTTCATACCTTTTTCCACTTTATCGACGATGACGGTCGTCAATTTAGTCATTTTAAAAAGATATTCCAATACACTCTAAAAATACAGATTGAATAACTTAAAAGAAACAAATTATACCCATTTTTAAGTACTCCATAATATACCAAATCAACTAACAAACACAGCAGAATATTTATGAATACTAAACAATGATTAAACAAATTCCATAACATACAGCATAATTATAAACAAATAAATTCATTCCAAAATAAGTAAAAAAAATAAAAATAAAATTAATGGGCATAAATTAAATTGGGCAAGAACTTAACAACTGAGAACGAAACTTACGGTGTTTGTTCATCAGATTTTTGGCGCGAAATTCTCTGCTATGATGAAAAGAAACAAGCTAAATTGGAAATGAAGTGTCAAAAAATACCAGATTAGAGAAAATTGCAGGAATTGGTGACTTACCCCTAAATAAAGGTTGAAAAGATCAGTAATAACTGATTTAGCTGGGTGTAATTGATAAGATCTTGAAGAAGATGGTCTTTGATTTTGCTCCATTTCAATTTAGCAGCTTGAATTGGGGAGTAAAAGTGAAGGTGAAAGGGGAGAAAGAACGAAGAGCAAGAGTATTTAAAATAAAAAATTAAAAAAAAAAAAAAAAAAAAAAAAAAAAAGGAAATTCTGCGACAGTTTTTAATTTTCTCTTTCGTGAAATCCTAAAAATTCTTAGTGATTATTAAACTTTTTAATTAAACTTTCTTAGTGATAAGCGTTAAAAATATTTATTATCATTGGTAGAGTTAAATTATTGATTATCATTGATAAGTGTTATTTTAATAAAAATTCTTAATTATAGTGGTTTCAAAAAAAAAAAAAAATCCTTAACTATAGTTAGTATTTTATTTTTTTAATAATTAAATTATCATAAAAATATTTAACAATTTTTTTTTAAAAAAAAACACCCCTCCACACTTGCCATCTTCTCCCTCCCACTGTCGCCACCGGCGTCGGAGCACAGCTCCCGGCCTCCCCATCTTTCTCTCTCCGTTGATTTTCCCCTTTCTCTTTCTCTAATTTCCATGGTCCAGCAAATCCTTAACCTTCATTCCGAAACCCAATTTCTTCAATTTCCTTAACCTTCAACCCAATTCCTTTTGAAATCTCACTCCTTCACGATGCCGTGTTCTGAAAATTCCACCACAACATCCTAGAGTGATGAAGAACGTAAATTGAGATGAAACAAAACCCTAATTTTGTTCGAAAATTTTCAAAGCAAAGCAAAATGAAGGATTGAAGGGAAGAAGAAGAAAGACCTAATGGCTAGCGAACTAAGGTGAGTTCATCAACAACGCCGGCAAGTTCGAGGGTGGGGAATGGCCGGCTGGGGGTTATGTGGGGGTAGGGGAGGGGTTTTAGGGATTTTCTAGGGAGGGAAGTGGGATTCGAGTCGGGGGATGAGGATAGAGCTAGTCTCCATTAGGTGCCGGTGTCGAGGAAAGGGGTTTGAATGCCGGTAGGGGATGAGGGTAACGCCAGAGAAGGGGGGTTTGGGGTTGCTAATGGACTAGTGAAGGTGGGGCGAGGGAGGCTGTTGCCGACTGGGTTGGGGGAGGTCGGCATCGCCGGGGGTGGGGGAGGACGCCGTACCGGCGAAGGTAGGGTCGGGCGTTGGCGTGGGTGGGGATAGGGGTGGCGCAGAGGTGGCTTGCCGTTAGGTTATATCTTTATTAATCAAATATTTCTAAAATAAACGAAAAAAAAAAACTAACTAACTATGGTTAAATATCTAGTTAAAATTTATCATTAATGTTATAGTTGACTTACTATAAAAAAAATTAGGTTTACCAAAGATATTAAGTTTTTTTAACGTTTACCACTGAGAAAATTAAAAAGTTCGACTTCACCAAAGAGAATTTCCCAAATTCTTATTATCCTTGGTAAACCTGAATTATTGATTATCAATAGGGGTGTTAAAAAAAAAACCCGACCCGATTACCCGACAACTTGCAAAAAACCTTTAATACCCCGAAAATTTCCTTATTTTAAATTACACTTTTTATTCTAATTAAAACTACTTTAGGAAATAACCAAAATATTACCGCCACTGTGATAATGGCTAAGGCTATTTTTCAAAGTCACACAACGAAAGTCTAAATAAAATAAACCAACTTTTAAAATAAAACTTGAGTTCACAACCTCAAAACAAAATAAAAGTAATTAAACCACAAGTTGGAACCATTCCAAATGGCCCTTTTAAAATCCAACTTAAAGTAACACACAATGTTAGTCCATAATAAAATAAGGAAATTTTGACTTTTACCACCTTCAAAAAACGACTTAATTGATTTTACCACCTCCATAAAAAAAAGATTTATTTTACCACCAACAAAATTTCCAAAAATTCGATTTTACCACCAACTAACGGATTCCGTCCATGAATCCGTTAGTAGGGCCCACCTTTTTGACGTTTCTTCTTCATCTTCCCCGATCTTCCATGCACCACCACCGCGCCACCACCGCCCTCTCCCCAACCCAGCACTGCCCTCCCCGAACCCACCACCGGCGTCACACCACCAGCCCCAACCCACCTGAACCCTCACCCTCCCTTTCGCGCAACCCTGTCGCCCCCGAAAACAACGAAACCCAAAACCCTCGTTCCCCAAAACGGCGACAAATCTGGCCACAAATGGCCGAAATCGGCCGATTTTGGGGCTTAGTGGCCTTAACCGGCCGATTTCGGCCTTTTAAGGCCGGATTCGTGGCCGTTTAGGGGGGACGAGGGTTTTGGGTTTGGTGGTTTTTGGGGGCGATATGGTTGCGGGAAAGGGAGGGGGAGGGTTCAGGTGGGTTGGGGCTGGTGGTGCGACGCGGGTGGTGGTTTCGGGGAGGGCTGTGGTGAGTTGGGGGGAAGGCGGCGGTGGCGCGGGGGGTGGCGCTGTGGTGGTGGCTGGGGTAGTTTTAGGTTTTTTAATTTTTTTTTTGTTTTTTTTAATTTTTTTTTAAAAATTTGCCCAATAATATGGCGACACGTGTGCAAGGTAGGCCCCACTAACGGATTTATGGACGGAATCCATTAGTTGGAGGTGATTGGTGGTAAAAGCCAACTTTTATTTTTTTATGTGATGGTAAAATAAATCTTTTTTTTATGGAGGTGGTAAAATCAATTAAGTCGTATTTTGGAGGTGGTAAAAGTCAAAATTCCCATAAAATAATTCAAAATATAAAACTAGGAAAGCATAACAAGTAACTCTCAGCACTCATCCTCGTCATGCTCTTCATGCTTCAAGTACCTTTCACTTCCCCTTTATTTCAACCCTCTACTCACCACATAAATGGGTCATAGTCAGGGGTGTCAAAAACTTACCCGACCCGAAAGGTTTACCTGAAATCGAACTGTTATCGAACTAGTTGGACCCGAAATTTTTTCATCCAAATTCGATTTGGAATCAACCCAAAGTTAACTCGAATTCGATTTTACCCAGTAATTTACGATCCAAACCCAACTTGGTACCGACTCATTGTTTATCCGAAACCTATAATACCCGATAATTCAAGACTTTCATTCGATTCAACCCGAAACGAAATCTACCTGAAACCATATATACCTGAGAAATACCTCATTTTACCCGACCCTTATTCAACCCGATCCAAAAATACCCACGACCCTAAACCCGATCCAAAACTTAATAGAAAATTTGTTATTGACTTATTGATTATAGTGGAGACCAAAGGGGGATTTTAAATATAAAGTGTTGTTAATGAGGGTTATATTTAATTGTTAGTAGAAGAGTGAAATTTTAAAACACTTGTTAAATAGGGTTGATAGGAGTGAAAGATAATTTATATACTTGTATAGAAAATAGCTCAATATTGAGTTTAAAATTACATAATTGATTCTAACTGAGATCCAATCGAAACTGAATTGATTTAATTTGAACTGAGATCTAACCGAATCCGATATAACCCGATCCAAAGTTAATTAAATCTATTTTAACCCATATAAACCTAATTAAATCTGACTCCGAGCTCACCTAAACTCGACATGGCTCGACTCGAATTTGACTTGACCCAAATTCGTTTTGTACCTGACCATACCTGGACCCACTTTTGACTTGAATATAATTAAGTTTGACCCGACTTGATTTGGTTTGTTAGGATAAAATGATCCGTTTTTACCCGCTCCAAACCACCCAACCCATCGTGGGTCAACCCAAACTCCATTTGAATACCCGATTTGACACCTCTAGTCATAGTAGGGTCAGCCAAAAGAAAGCCAAACACGAACACAAAAGTACGAATCAACAAAAGTTGAGTACATATGCACCATACTATCATGAATATCCTATCTATAAGAATAGTAATAAAACATGCTTGCCATACAATTACAGTCAACTTACCTTTGACTCATAACTAGCAATATTAATTATTAATTAATATCTTTTGGATTACGCATGGAACGAGTTTCCTTCCTTAAAAACATAGCCCATTAAAAATGGAGCTTCCAACCAGGGAGCTACCCCAATTGGCACCTACTACGTCCCACCTTGGTGACGGAATTACAACACATAAATAATAATAATAATAATAATAAAAAGTACAGCGTCATGTACCCCTGTAGAAGCTATGGTTAAATATAAAACCACATAACTCCCCTCATATGTTCATACTCAAAGTATATACGTTCCAAGGGTTTTGGTGCATATCCTCTTACACTTTACATGATTTACCAATTTAACATATGAAGACTTCAACCAATCAATCAAGAATAAACATAACAACATTCAATACATACTTCCAATTCATTCTTGAATTAATTAGTGAGCACATACTATTTATTTTAATTAAGGTTCCTTGCCTAGTTTTGTGCACAAATTTGCACGATTACTACCTTGGTGCATACAATGCACTAATTAACTTCTTGACTCGATCTCAACTTACTTTAGTGAGCAAATAAATAAACTAACTTCCTTGACTCAACACCAATAAATAATGGATGAGAATAAAATTCATGAATCATGTTCAATAATTCTAATTATAGCTCTTTTAAACATATATAAGCCTTGCTTATGAATTTCATGCTTTCTTGATACTCAAAAATAAATCATAGTTCCATGATTCACATATATTCAACTTGTATCATGCTCCAAACATTATATTCACATGCGTGCATAATAATTCATGTTCAACCAACATCAATTCCAATCATATAATCAACCAAACATGCTACTAATTCATCACTTCAATCACAATTCACAATCCTAGCATGATACCACGCACATACAAATATTCTTGTGCACATACGTACCTTGAATAACACCTAAACTCGGCCACATTTGCTAGAAATCACCTAGCTCGAAACTTCCTACAATTAAAAATACATAACTATAATTAATTCACTATTCTCACAAATTTCCGGCAACTATAATACTATTTAAACCATAGTAATTAACCCCTTTTAATGACATAAAAAGCCGTAAAACCTTTTCTTTAAGTGAGTACTTTAAATCCTTTCAAAAAGACTTAATTTTTATGACTTAAATAAAATTTTAGCATACTTATTTAGTATAAAACATCACTTTTAGACTTGAAAATCATATATAAATCATTAAAACCTTTTTCCCTTTTATGGGAAATCAAACCCTAACTCAATAATTAAAAAGTAGTGTATGTAAATAATTTCCAGCATTAAATTGAAGGCTTTAAACACATCAAAAACATGATTAGACCATGAATTAATCGAGAACAACAACCTAGCCCAATCCCTAACCAATTATGCAAAATCCTCAATTTCTAGGGTTTATAATTTGGGGTTTTTGATTAAATAAAAATCTAAAATTTATTTCAATAAATTAGCAACATCAAAATCCCAAAATCAACACCAAAACATAATAAAAATCATTCCTTTAAAACAATAAATCAATATAATTAATTTTAGGATTCAAGAAGGTTTTCTTTTTATTTTTTTATTTTTATTTATATATATATATATATATTATAACCGAAAAGAGAGAAAGAAGGAGAGAAGGGTGCGCCGGCCGGCTGGGCTGCCGACGCTGCTGCCGCCGCCGGTGGCCGGCCGTGCAAAGGAGGGAGGAGGAGAGAGAGTGCGTGGGATTTTTGGTGAAAAAGAAGAGGAAAAAGAAAAGAAAAATAAAGGAAAAAGGAGAAAGAGAAAATACAGAGAAAACTTTTGAATTTTTGTGAAATCTGACAATTATGAACTTGTGTGGAAAAATATTAAGGTTTTAAAGTATTCATACTCTCCTTTTAAAATTAAAACTCATATTTACAACTTTGTCATTACTAATTCCTAATCCCTTACAATTATCCCTTTGGGCCAACTTATTGGGCCCCTAAATTCCTAATAAGTTGATCCACCATTTTAAATAGGATTGACCAATTAAAAATACTTTTGTTGCCTGAATTCATGATCCATTTTATTTACACACACTTATAATTTATTTAAATAAATAATTTCTTTTTAAAATGAAATAAATTATTTTAATAAATAAAATAATTAATTTATATATATAAAAATATAATAAAATACGGAGTATTATAGTCTACCCCCTTAACAGAAGTTTCGTCCTCGAAACTTGAGCACGGAAACCATAAAACTTTGTTCGAAACTTATTTAAAATCATACTTTTTACCCACTTAATAAAAACTTTTATTAATACTTATAGTTGCTGTACTTTTTGTAACCATCCCCATCGAATTCTGACCAGATCCCTTTCATCCCCTTCCAATTCCGACATCCCCTAACCCTTTCTCTACCATTTCCACCCCTTCCATTCCCTTTCACACGCGAATTTCGCCCTTCCTTCCTTTCCCCTTTCAATTTCGACCACCCTGCTAAAAGCTCTCATGGAGATCAACATAAGTTGAAGGAAATATTTTTCTCAAGCAGCCTTCAATTTCAACATCAATATAAATATGAGAAATAACAAATAGAAAGATATCCAATAAGAAGAAAAAGAGACAAAAATAGGAAAAAAAATTTAAAAAACAGAAGATAGATACGAGAAAGAAATGCCGAAAAATAAATTTATTAATATAATACCACTCCAACATGTGCTTTGTCATATTCTATTTCATTCACATGGGCATAAGAAGCAGACATATAACGCACAATATCATCGTCAGATCGATTTTTAAGAACCTTCTTACTTTTATCAGGTTTCTCAAAAACCTCTCTAAGTACTCCGAGCCCAATGGATGAACCCCAAAACGAGCCCTAACTACGAAAGCCACTGAAAAAAGTACAACGGTCAACACACGTGTCAAAGTCACTCAAGTAGAGTGCCTTTTTCTTCAGCAAACGTTTGATCTTCTGTATAAAAGCAACACGTTCTCCCCATTTCCAGAATAAAGGATGATTCACAATCCAGAAGACAGGAGCATAAGTCCTGAACATTAAAAAACATAAAAAAAACCTAAAAACATTAAATTAGATAATAATCATAAGGAAAAGCCAAAGCATTTTATACGATAATTATAATTTCATACACTTTAATTTGTGGTTATGTAGACATAATAGGAGATTATCAAGCTCTGGAGACAAGTCAACTACATTATTGAATCGTGAAACTGAAAATGGAAGGTTTAGTATTCAATGGCGAATCTAGCATCTTTCATAAGTGGGTTCAAATTATAAAAATTAACTTCAAATAAAATAAATTTAATTTTATAAATCATTAAAAAAACATTTAAATGCATTTTTCTAATGACTTACAAAATAAATATAATTCGGTGAGAAACAACTATGTATTTTGTTATAAAAATAATTATGAGCACAATTTTGTTTTATTAATAATTACTTCGGTGTAAATAATGTTTTCTATGTTTATATAATTAATACGGTAACTCTAATATATTTAAATAATATTATATATATCTAACTCAAGCTTGTGTAACCCATTGGTATTATTATTGAAATAAAATTAGTTATTAAAATGTGAAATATTAAAATTATTTATGCATTAACAAATTACATGAAATTAAATTGATGAAATATTTTTTTTGTATTCAAAAAAAAAAAGTGTTGTAGGGATTATTTTGTCGCTCAGTTGAAATCTATTAGGGCAATGGGTTTCGGGTCGTTAGAGTATTTAAAGGTGACCCAATTGTCTTTTCACTTGGGTTTGTGGCTGGTACAACATTTTGACGTCAAAACTTCTAGTTTGTGCATACCATATTGTAAGCCGTTGTGTATTACTAAGCAAGATGTGCACGAAGTGTTTGGTTTTCCTATCAGAGGTCAAGATATAAATGATGCAACAATAGAACCAAGTGTGGTTAGGCGATGGAAAAAACAGTTCAAGAGGAATTCAGTTAGTGTTAAAATGGGTGAACTCACCTCATATTTGAAAAATCACAAGTCTGGCGGTCCTATGTTCATGAGTAACTTTGTTATTCTCTGCGTTTCCATGTTAATGTCAGGTTAATGAACTAATTTAAGTTAGTTTTAGCTTTGATCTCAGTACATTCGCTTTCTTTTATTGACAGTTAGTTTGCTCATTGTACACCTATTTTACACTGACTTATGAACACACTCTCACTCTCAATCCTTTTTTTATTCACCCTTCTCTTGAGAATAATTTAATTCAATTTACTCATTTTATGTTAGATGGACAAAACATGAATGTGAATCATAAGATTATGAAATATCTTGGTGATACGGATAAAATCAAAGATTTCAATTGTTCGAAGTACATTCTTGATTGTCTTGTGGCTAGTAAGATATATCGAGACGAGCGTCCAACTCGCTATTTTCCCGGGTCTTTGCTATTGCTTATGGTATTATTACAACTTCTTCTTCTTCTTCTTTTATATATATATATATATATATATATATATATATATATATATATATATATATATATATATATATATATATATATATATTTATATATAAATAAAGTTCCTCATTTATGTGTTTGTAATTGTCTATTCATATTCTTATTTGTTTGTAGCTTCTTTATGTTGATCGATTTGTAATCGAGGAAGTTCGAGCTCAAAGAGAAATTCCATTTCTTAAAGGTTAGACAACTAATATGTTGTCTACATGTGAGAAATTGGAATTCCTTAAAGGGAGGATTGGAAGCTTTGGTAACAACCAACCTGTTGCTGGTTGTTCTAGCAGCAAGAAGCCAAAGATGGTATCTAACTATCATTTTTTTTATTTCATTTTACTTTTCATTATATATTTCTAACTTTCTTTTTCTTTTTTGTTTAGTTTTCATTTAGGAAAAATTTGTTCCAATTGATATAGAAAATGATAAAGGTGTTGAACCAGATTCGAAGAAGGTATACATTTTTTGGTCAAATCAGATTTTGCTTTAATTTTTTACTTTTCATCATATATTTTTAACTTTATTTTTCTCTCGTGTTTTGTTTTCATTTAGGAAAAAATTGTTCCTGTTGATATAGAAAATGATAAAGATGCAAAACCAGATCTGAAGAAGGTATTTGGTCAAATCAAATTTTGACTTGTAGACTATTGTTTATGCTTGTTTATTCAAACATTGAATTTGCTCATTTTTTAAATGGTCATATTATTTTTGCTCATTTTAAAAGTGATTAGATTATAATTACTCATTTTTTAAAATGTCATATTATTTTTGTTCATTTTTTAAGTGATTAGATTATAGTTGCTCATTTTTTAAATGGTCATATTAGTTTTGTTCATTTTTTTTAAATGATTAGATTATGCATCTATTCTTTTTATTTAAATACTTTTTTTTTAATTTTTTTTTAATTTATATATATATATATATATATATATATATATATATATATATATATATATATATATATATATATATATATATATAGAAGTGTTTAATGGAGCTTGCCAATGCATCTACGAATCTGGTTTTAGCGTATATTGACTTTGGTAAAAAGCATGAAGCTACAATTAAGCATTTTCCAAATAATGAAAAGATTAGAAAGTTAAAAGAAGATGCTATGATGATATGTGATGAGCATAAATTGCATTCAGAAGTTATAAATGAAGGTCAAGGTTTGTCCTTTAGTTAAGATGAAAAATATTGGCAAGATCCTGCTGTTATTGAAGCTTAGGACACGTTTTCTAAGGTTTCTTCCACTGATAATCATTCTGAGTCAGTTCATGCAAACATTATACAGCCTAATGTTGGCAGCAATGAATCAGAAGCTGTAGATGTAAGATCAACGGATTTTTCATCATATGCCCATGAGTTTTTCTTTTATTCACCATATACCCCTGAACTTTTTTAAATCATATACCCTCAAGTTTTCACAAATATACACTATATACCCTTGATGACTATGATTGTTAATTTTTGTCAATCATTAAAGTTAATTATGAACTGAAACCATCCTATATACATTCCCTTACCCCCGAAACCACCCACATTCCTTTTTTCCACCACCAAAACCACCTAAATTTCCTTTTCTCATCCTCAAAAGCAATCATACGAATATGGTTATGGAGATTTGGAGTGATTTCGGGGGTTGGAAAAAGAAGAAAAGTGGTTTTGGGGATGAGGGGGAGAGATCTAAGGTGGTTTCGAGGTATAATTAACAAAATTCCACTCATCTTATTTTCATTAGGGGTATATAGTGAATTCTTGTAACTTAGGGGTATGTGGTGAATTTGAAAATTTTCGTGGGTATATGGTGAATAAACAAAAAACTCAAGGGTATTTGGTGAAAAAACCGTAAGATCAATTGCAGCTGAAAGTGTTCATATGTGTAGGCATCGTTTGAAGTGCGCCTACGTTAAAGCATGTGTGAATATGCTTGGCACTCATAGGAAGTGGGAATTGACATTACGATTAGGGACAAAGCAAAGTAGGGAGCCGCCAACAAGTTTTTAAGGAACTTGTAAACCGTTCACGGATCATAAAAGGCAACCACGAATAAAGGGACAACGATTGACCCGTGAAGGTTACACCCCATTCATAATACATGAGATTACTACCTCCATATGGTTCGAAACCACGAAAGGAGGATCGAGGATGATGGTACGAAGTGAGTCATGGAGTCACATTCACTCGTATTGGTCTCTACACTATTCTTATTGTGAAAAGTATTTCATTCAATCTCAAGGCATGCAAACAAAGATTCAATTTGCTCCAAAGTATTATTATGCTAAATTGGTTGAATATTAATGAAACATATAATTCTAAAATATTGTGATCACTTGATTAATAACAAGATTAAAGGAGCCTAAACCGGTCGTCCAAATTATCTTATTAGGTGTTATATTCAATTACATATTCCCTTGAAACATGCAATATAGTGATCAACAAATATAGTAAAAATCAACATTAATATTGGAAGAAATTCAACAATAAATTTTTAGTCAAATCAAATCATAATAAACCTAATCATGATACTAGCAACAAGAATAAAAATAAGAGTAATTAAGTGATTAATTACTCACTTTCCGCGTTTCCTTGAATTGCTACATCATGAATAAACTATTAGTAACTTCAATAAAAATATAAATCAAACTGAAATTAAATTAAATAAAATTAGAGTTGATTTGGTCCAAACCCTCAGTTAATTCTACCTTTCACGCCTTGGTTTAAGGACGGAACCTCGGGTCAAGTGTGAACTCCTTGAAGTGCTTAGGGGAAGTATTATGGAAGAATAGGGAGGTTAGTGTTTAGGCTAAAGAGGGAGAAGAGAATGATTTTTGTGATCAAGCTTGTTGATGATTCCAAAAAAGGGGTGATATGACCTCTATTTATAAAGAAAAAAGAAGGGTCGAAGAATCAAGAAAAGATCCGAATTTAATCGGAATAAAACTCTTGCGATAGACAGCAGTTTTTACGGTTTTGTTTTTATCATATCTTTTGATCCAGAAATCGGAATAAGATAAATAATATGTCGTTGGAAATATGTTGAAGTCTAATTTCTAACCCAATTGGAATCAGATTAAAATATTTTGTAGAATAATATATATGGCCGAAATAGTGAGACGGTGTCAGTTTTGGATAGAGTTTGATATTTCATTCATATCTTTTTTGTTATAGCACGGAATTAATATTATAATATATCATTGGAAATATAATTTCAAGGGCTATCCAACCATCTAAGATTTGGATAAAAACTATGAGGCACGAAAATAATATGTTTCAATTCGAATAGAAATAGGACTTTTAAAAAGAAAAGTTTTATTCAATTTTAAACTCTTTAATCTTATCTTTTCAAAAAGGATAATTAATATCTTTTAAAAACTCATAGAAGCTTCTAATTAATCCTAATTGGTTTAGGAATGAGATTAAAGTCTTTGGACCCTCCACATGATCATTGGGTCGTAGGTAAGGTGGGCTTAGGTTCGGTTTGGACTCAGTTTAGTATTTTGGCCATAACTTATTTGTTATAACTCGGATTTGGGCTTATAAAATATCGTTGGAAAGATTTTTTCAAACCCCATCCAACTATATAATCATTGGACCTAGATTGTGGAGCAAATAAACTGGTATAAACGTTTTTATAAAAAGGACACGACATGAATGATTTTAAAGGACACGACATGAATGATTTTAAAGGACACGAAATGAATTATTTTGGGTTTAAAGCCACAAAAAGAGGAAAATAAGTTATGATTTGGGGAAATGAGCTAGGAATTAGGTTGTTTTAAGAAATCAATTGGGATTGAATATGGATTTAAGCACTCCAAGATTAAATACTCAACCCGACCAATAATGGCAGTGAAAGGTTGTTCATCATCGGGTTTGGTTTTGGGGAGACATTTTTAGGTGTCTACAATATGGCTAATCAAATCCTTGAGCATGAACCTCCTCTTGTAATTGCAATTGGAGATTCATTAGAGGCTTTATATCCAAGTGTTGACGTTCAGAAATCACCATCCAAAAGGGTAACAAGAAGTTCAGTTGCACCTGCACTTGGTAGAAGTCCTTCGTTTAGTTTACGACTCAATTCTCCACAATCATCTTAGGAGATGTCTCTAGTCATTCCACTTGCACCTTGCTGTCATGCCAAATCAGTTGAAGCAAAAATTGCTGAGATCAATGAAGAAACAACTGATCAACCAACTGATCAAGCAGTTCATCGGACAATAGATGAAGGAACATCGCTGGTTCATTAGCATACTGATCAAGAAACTGCAACTGTTGAAGTTCAGAGGGCAAAAGACACTAAGACAACAAATTCAGAGCAAAATTTGGTGAAGGCTATTCGATTTGTGCTTAAAAGGAAAATAGAAACTACAAATCAGGTTATAAATTTGAAGAAAAGGAGGAAAGTGCAACCATCAATGATGAGGTCGCGTTATAAATGTTGAGTTATCAACTTCCAAACACCATTGACAAAAGCTCAGAAAGCTCTACTAGATTCTATTTTTGATGAAGAGAAATCTCGCTTGTAAGTGTCATTTTGAATGAGTTTGATTAAATCTGCATTATTACTCTTATTTGTTGTTTATTTTTCATTAATCTTTTTTTATCATTCTTTGTAGTGATGTAGTGTTTGCATACAAGACTAATGTTGATCATGAAGGCAATGATCTCCATACAATGAGATTTTAACTTGTAACTTTGAAAACTCCATCTAAAATAGCTTCTTCATAAGTGATTTCTGCTTGGTTTGTTATTTTGAATTATAATGAGAAGTTTGAATATCATGCTTCTCCTACGCATTTCTTTTTCACTCTTCTTGCAAGTGTAAGTTGATTTTTGCTCATATTATTTTACTTTACTATATTTTTTTTTAATGTGTTCTGTTGCTCACTTAAGTATCATGTTCGTCTGTTGCTCGTTTAAGTATTACGTCTCGATTTTTGCTCGTTTACATACTCATTTAAGCTTGGGATGCCTTTTGTAAGTTACTTTACTGTATTTTTTTCAATGGGTCGCTCATTTTAACTTTATTTACTTATTTAGGTTGTAGTTTGCTTATTAGCTTATTTTTTTAGAGTAATTTGATGAATTAAGATTTGTTCATGCATCATGAGTGCCTAGCCCACTATGAAAGTGATAGAATTGATCAAAGAAACCAAATGTGTTTGTGAAATTGTTGAAAAATAATTATTTTGCAAAAGCTTATTTGCAAAGAAGGATGTTCAATTATTCTTTTTCTCGGTTTATCAAAATTGTCACTATTTTTTTGGTATGTTTTAATACAAATACACTACATGGGACAATGGAGATTATTAGGGGTGCTAATGATGCGAGACAACTCGCGAGCTACTCGGGCTCGACTCAGTCAAAACTCGGTCAAACCTCAACTCGAGTGAGATCTACTTGAGCTCGAGCTCGACTCGAATTGTTGACGAGTCGAGGCGAGCAACTCCTTACTCGACTCAAAAAGCTCGTGAGAAACTCGATTTTTATAATACACTATGGAGCATTATATTTAATAACATACATACATACATATATATACATACATACATATATATATATGTATGTATGTATATGTACATATATATATATGTATGTATGTATATGTACATATATATATATATATATATATATATATATATATATATATATATATATATATATATATATATAGGAAATGTGCAAAATGCACATTTAACACAAAAATTATGCACATTTAACATAAAAAATATGCACATTTACTACAAAATTTATGCACGTTTAATTCAAGATTTATGCACATACATTTTTTTTTTTTACTCTCAATTTCTATCTGCACTGCAACTCTCTCTATCCTCCTAATAAACTTATTCAAAGTTTAAACTTTTGATTTTGGAGATGAGAATGGAATTGTCATAAGGAGCAATTTGGAAACCAATAATAAATATTTTTGTGCTTCATTACCAAGTGAATTCATTTGTCGAATTGCAACCTCGAACTTATCGTAGCGTCAATTATTCTAGTTTTACTGTTCACAATGTAACAGAATGTCTTAGCCTAAAACGGATCTATATTGTAACTTACCACAGATGGATTGTGCAAATCATCAATTGATTGACATGAGTTTAAAATAGACATACCTTCCTTATTTATAGAATATCTAACATTATGCGTATTTAATTAAAAGAACATGCATCTTTAGTTCAGAGGATTTACACAATTCTGTCTGTAAATATGCATACACATGTCAATTTTAAACTATGCACATTTTTTATAAGAATAATGTGCATTTAGCTTAGATATTATGCATATTTGATTTTCACTACTTGCTTTACTACCTACTATGTCCATGATTCCTTTACTGTATTCATAAAAATGTTTTTGAAATTTGAGAGAAAAAGGGTAGGAAAAAGAGATGAATAAGGAGGAGAGAGAGGGAGAGGAATTGGGTGGAGAAAGAGAGAAATAGGGATAATTATCTTTAAGAAAAAAAATGGCCTGGGGTAGAGAATAGAGAGATGAACCTGAAAGAAAAGAGAGGAAGAAGAACATGAGAGGAGAGAAAGAAAGGGACAAATTATATATATATATATATATATTTTATTATTTACAGTTTTGCCATTAATGAAATATGTTATTAGAGCCATTAGTTAATTTTATTTCAACGAATGAGATTCCTTCTCATTCTTCTCATTACGAGGTCCTTCTCATTTGACCCTATATACATACATACACACACACACACACACACACACACACATATATATATATATACACTACTTATTATTTTAAATTTGTATTTCAAGGGATACCTAATAAAGGCCTTGCTTCATGCCTATTGATAATGAGAAGGATCTTAAAATAGGAAGGATGAGAAGTAATCTAAACCATCCAAATCTAATCATCGGACCCTCACAATCAACTGAAATATAATGAGTAATGAAACGTGAGATCCCCAGCTACGACTTCGATTCTTCTGTCCATGAGTAATACTCTGTTTCTGTGTACACCTTCCCCCATTCCTCTGTCAATTTGTCATCGTTTATTTTGCTCCAAATTATTTACAGTTGGCCCCTCCATATCTATATAGCTAGGTTTCTCTCTCCTCTCAATAAGTGAGAATTAAAGTAGAAATCTACAACTAATTAATTTTGATCTTCTACTTCAACTTTCATATGTCAGAGTACATCAATTTTAAAAGTTGAAAGTGAACAATGATTAATCATATTGCATTCAACGAAATAGTACTGTAGTATAGTAGTAACTATGAAAATTAGATAATTGAATATTTCGAAATCTCATATTATCAAATTAATTGTTTCAATTTTAATTTTAAAAAATCTGAAGATCCAAAATCAAGAAATCTCACCGTGAAGTGATGAGTGTAGAATTACAGAGTGAATCATGAGAGGTTTGTAGGTTATCATGAGTAATTGAGTATGTCATCTTACTGTGAAAAAACAATGCACATTCATGTAATAAATTTTGCATATTTAAACAATAAATTATGCACATGATGTGAAAAAACTTTCCATATTCAATTTATAATTTATGCATATATTTACTTAAGAAAATATACACATTGGATAGTAAAAATATGCACATACAGTTTAAGAAATATGCACATTTGATTGTGAGGGTTGGATTTTATCACAGCCATTGGATAAAAATATGAATGGTGAGGATTCCTTCTCATTCTTCTCATTTTGACCCTTCTCATTAGACCCTAAATCTATCTATCTATCTATCTCTCTCTCTCTATCTCTCTCTCTCTCTCTCTCTCTCTATATATATATATATATATATATATATATATATATATATATATATATATATATATATAGAAATGGGATCATGTGAAAACCAAGTCCTGTAATAGGAACTAGGAACTCATCATGATTGTTGATTGCTCTCAATCCGACGGCTTGTGTTTCATTAAGTGCATTTTGGTAATTTCGCCAGTTGGATGACCTTCCTCCTTTTTATTTCGCAGCTCATTTGTTTCTCTCTCCTCTCTTGGACTTTCTCTCTCTACTCTCAAATTGGGACTTTCTTCTTTGCTGATCAATTTTTTTGTTGTAATTCTTTGATTTTCGTCATTGTTTGAGGTATTTTTTTTTATTTATTATACTTTTTGTGATTTTTCTGAATTTTTTTTATCGATTTGCGATATATTTTGTTCGATTTGAGATTTTTCGTTTTTTCGTTCGATTTATTATTTTTGAATTGTTGTTTTTGTTTTTGTTCGAATTTTCCAACTTACTTCTGTTTTATTTAGTGTTGTTTTGTTATGCTTTGGTGTTTTTTTAAGTACTTTATACGATTATGGTTCATATACTACGATTTAGGGATTTTTTTTCAATTACTTGCTACATTTTAGGGTTTTATATTACGATTTGGGTTTTTTTTTTTATTTTTTTTAAAGTTTGAGTCTAATTGTATGATTTTGTGTTGTTTTGAGTCTTATAATACGATTTATTGTTCATTGCATTATATTATGATTTTGTGTTGTTTTGAGTCTTATATTACGATTTTGTTATGCTGTGATTTACTTTTCATTATTAATTTTGCTTAATCTTTATAACTTCATGTTTTTTACTTTGTTTATTTTTTTCAGTTTATTTTTTTTTTATTTTTTTTATTTTTATTTTTATTTATTTTTTGCTTTGAGTCATTAACTTTTTAGTATACCTCTAATAGTTTTTATTAGTATACTTTTTAAAATTGGTTTACTTTTTGTTATTGTTTATTTACTTTTTTCTTTGATTCATTTACTTTTCAGGAAGATGACTGAAAGTGTAGAGCATTGTTCTGCTGCTGTCACTAATGAAGATATGAATGTAAGAATTTTTAAAACACCCACTCAGCCTGTGCTTCCTAGGATATATTATAATTCTAGAGGTGATAAAGAGTATATGCCAGGTTGTTCTTTGGAAAACAAACCCTTTGTTGGAATGAAATTTGATACTCTTGAACTTGGTATTGCCTTTTATTACAAATATGCCAATGAGTGTGGATTTAAAGTTCGTTCTAGTACTACTAAAGTACAAAAGAATAAAGATGATTTTAATGATAAAGGAGTTACTGTAATTAAATATTTATTATGTAGCAAAGAAGGGTATGTGACAAATAACAAGAAAGTTGGTAAACAAGTTGAAGGTGCATGTTTAAGGAAAAAGACTGTGAAAAGAGTTGGATGTCCTACTAAGATTAAATTTAGGTTTTGTAATGGTGGTCAGTATAGTGTTTATTCTTTTTATGAGCCTCATTCTCACCCTTTTTCTACACCTATTACTAGGCAGGTTACTAAATATGAAGTTGGTTTAAATTTTTCTCATAAGAAGTTTATTTTTGACAACTCAAAGTTAAATATAGGGGCTGTTATGTCTTATAGGATCATGAAAAACTTTGTGGTCGGTTTGAAAATGGCAGGGGCAGTAAAAATGATTTCAAAAATTTTTCTAGGGACTTAAAAGTTTATATTTGTAATGCTGATGGTGCAATGTTTGTTCAAAACCTTGAACAAAAAGTGAAAACCAGTAAAGGGGGTTATTATTTTGATTACTGTGTTGATGAAAGCAGGCACTTGACTCGTGTTTTTTGGGCTGATGCTATTGGTAGAAGAGATTATCAATTGTTTATGGGACTTTCTCTCTTTTGATTCTACCTATGATACAAATAAATATTCATTGGTTTTCTATCCTTTTATTAGAGTTGATAATCATAAGAGATGTGTTACATTTTGCGCTGCTTTATTATCTAAAGAAGATGTAGAATCTTTTGTGTGGCTATTTCAAACTTTTTTTGAAGTGTATGGGAAGAGAACCCTCTTGTATAATCACTGATCAAGATCCTGCAATGGGTATTGCCATATAAAAGGTTTTTACCAAGACTAAACACAGGTTATGTATGTGGCACATAATAAGGAAGGTACCTGAAAAGGTTGGAACTCAGTTTTGTAATGAAACTGACTTCTTGAAAAAGCTAAGTGCAGTAGTTTAGGATAGAGAAATTGATCCCCATGTATTTGTTGATGGCTGGAACAGTGTTATGGAGGAATTTGACCTTGTCAATCATGTTTGGTTTGCATACATGTTCAAGATTAAACATCTTTGGATCCCTGCGTATTTCAGGGACTTATTTATGGGTGGGTTACTGCGTTTTACTTCTAGGTCTGAAGGTGAAAACAATTTCTTTTGTAATTTTACAAACCCCCATGTGACCTGTGTTGAATTTTTTGTTCGTTATGAAATTTCTCTTGATGCTCAAAGGCATGAACAGGATGATTTGAACGAATAAATCTGAGCCTCAATTGCTTACTCATTTACACTTGGAAAAGCATGCTGCTGTTTCTATACTCGTTCCATCTTTTATGATTTTCAAGAAGAATGCCAGGCAGCCTGTTTCTCATGTGGTGTTGAAAGTTGTAGTTCTCTGTATGGAGATGGTGTGGAGTTTTCTGTAATTGTTGATCACGAGAAAAGGAAAAATTTTGATGTAAATTTTGACTTGGCTACATATGAGTCAAGTTGTACCTGTAAAATGTTTGAGAGTCAAGGCATCTTATGTAGACACATTCTTTTTGTTATGAAAGGCAAGTCTATATGTGAAAATCCTGATTTTTATATCTTGAATCGTTGGAGAAAAGACATTCTGAAGAAAGCTTCAGCCATAAACGTTGTTCTGGATGATGCTTTTAAGTATGATAAGAAGAAGCAATTGGTGAGTGATGTGTGGTCCAAGATTTTCAGTTGTGTTAGTTTATCTGACCAATCTGAGGATGATTTATCTAAGCTTATTAGGACATTATCTTCATTTGAGGAGCAGATGCTGAGAAAGAATAATCCTGAAAATGTAACTAGTTCAAAAGAGGTGAAAGATGCTGATATTCAGGTTTTGTTGGGTCAAATGAAGTAGATATAAACATCTTGCCTCCAAATCAGTGTCTTAATAAAGGTTATGCCAGAAGTTCAAAGCGTTTGAAGAGTGAAAAAGAAATAGCTTCTGAAGAAAAATCCAAAAAGGGCAGAACTTGTACAGCTTGTGGGCAATCTGGTGTTTCACATGACAATAGAAACTGTCCAAACAAGTAGTTCTTCAGGTATTTTACTTTTAAATGTGTTATATTTACTTTAATCTGTTATTTATTTACTTTAACATTTACCTTGATATACCTTTTATTTTTTTGCAGGTATTATTATATTTGGTACTTTTTTTTGTTATTTTACCTTTGTAATTTTCTCATTTACTTTTAACTTGTAATTTATTTACTTTAATTTGTCACTAATTTTCTGATGTTTATTTTTGAGTAGTTATTAAAATACATGGAAATTTTAAGATGTTTTGGAAGATCATGATCAAGATATACTGAATAAATATTTTATTTTTATTTTTATTTTTATCATTGTAGTATTTTTACATTTACTCTAAGTAATTGTACTACTGAATTAAAATTCAGTTTATTTACTTTTATCTATTAGACATTAACTTTATGAAATATTTCATTTACTTTATAATATTTTATATTATATGAATTGTTTGATTTATGAAATGTCTTTATTTACAAAATTGAAGATAATATTTTGTATTACTCTTTTGTCCCAGAATACCTGGCACGATTTCTATTTTTCGTTCCAAAATACTTGACATATTTCTAAAAATAGTATGGAACCACATTTACCATGAGACCCCATGGTTCCATGGTATTAAAACTAGCACTATAATATGTAGAGCTGTCAAAAGCTGACTTGACCCGAAATACCGACCCAAACTCGATTATTAACCGACTCGTCTGAACCCGAAAAAATGGTGACCCGAACCCAACTTAACCTGACCTAAAACCAACCCTAGATCCGAGTTGACTTGCGTATTTGAGACTCGAATCCGAACATGAATTGACCTGGAGATGACCCGACCTAAATGTAACCCGTAAATTATTGACTTGCAGATTTGAACCCAATAATGATTCGACTTGGAAATTAAAAGACCCAACTTGATTATAACTCGCAAATTATTGACTTGAACCAAACCCGACTAAAACCCGAGAATGTCTTGATTCTAACTTGCAAATTATTGACTTGAACTGAACTGAACTCGAACCCGAGAATGACCCTATATCATTTTAACTCGTGATAACCTGAATTAAACCCAACCTATTATTCACCCAACTTGAATGTAACCCGACCTGTTATTAACTTGAGCCAAACCCAACCTAAACTTGATAAGATGTAAGACCCAACGTCAACTCAAGCATGACCTAACCCAAACCCAACCTGCATAGGTTACAGCACTAATTCGAATTAACCTAACCTGAGTTGACCCGACCCATTCTTACTTGACCCAAACTTGACCCGTTCTTACTTAAATAGTGTTGTGCATGACCTTCTAACAAACAATAATTTGGAAAATTTGTACTTTTTTTAATTTAAACAAGCATTGAACTATCACCTTCACAACCACCACACAACCACCTGCACAACCACCTCCACCTCTACAATCACCTCATAAAGACTTTATTTTTTAATTTTTCATTTACTCTTAACTTCATGCCTTTTACTTTAACACTAATTCCCTTTACTTTAAATTGAACATCATATTTTTGACTTGAATTTTTTTTCTTTTTAAATTTGTTCTTTTTAGTTAAATGATAATTTATTTATTTTTGGTCCATTTTTTATTACTTTAATAGTATTATTCTTCACTTTAAAATCGAACACCATATTTCAGAAAGATTTAATTTTCTAAAGTTTTTTCTTTTACCTTTAACATAGTTTTTGTTACTTTAATACTATTTTCATTTACCTTTTGATTGATTTATTCTACTTTTATATCAGCACCATTTTTCAAACAGAATAATTCTACTACTTAAACTAAGAGATATAATATGTATTCTTCATACTAATATACTACTTAAACATTCAAACGAATGTTTTGGATTAATACTATACAACTAAAGTACTCTAATGTCTATGATATATGCAAATCTATTAAAAACATTTACAATTCTTCGGATGCTTTCTTCTCTTCCCAATCCTCAACATTTGTCTGCAGTTTCTGTTGCATTTGATTGTTATCATTGAGAAGTAGGTCAAGTACTGTTGTTATATGATGGTGTGTCAATCTTGGAAATTCCCGTAAAAAAAAAACAAAAGATTAACCTTAGTTTAAATAAATTATGCTCTAAGTAATCCATATAAGTTAAAGAATTTAAGGACTTCAAAAATAAGTATGGTAACTTACCTCTTTTATGGTTCCCAATCCTATCCCATTAACACCATCATACACCTTCATGTGCAGCAGTAGATAGCTTCCAGAGTAATTTTCTTCTTTTTCTTTTTGGAATGAAAGTTCGATTATTCTCAGCTTGTAGGACAGTATATCATTTGCCTTTGGATGCTTTCTTTTCTTAAAAACCTTCTGCATTTGTATAATCTGCAATGGAATGAATATTAATGTAATATGATACATTGAAAAATAAATTTAAAGGCACTTTGTTAATCTATTGATGCTTTACCGTTTCTAAGATAAAACTCTGTAGAGGCTCATATTCTTCATTAGTCTCGTAGAAAGTGCTGTCCAAATGATCAATTGTTTCATCTTTGAAGTTTATGACAGCAAGAAAATAATGATCTTCCTTCTTCAGAGGTATAAATACCTACACATAGATTGTTTTTACACATATTTACTTTAAAGTTGTTTTTTTTTAATTACTTTAAACATATATTTTTCTACTTTAAATATTTATTCTATGTCTTACACATTGAGCTGCATCCAAGTTCAATGATTGTGAATTGTTCCAATCAATCTATAGTTTTTACAGACTTGTTACTTCCTTTTTACCATGAGCTTTCAAACACATAGTTAAAGTATCCTGCAAAAAAATTCCCAAGATTATTTCAAATATTTATTTAATGCATAATTTTATATTATAAATGTAAATGTAAAAAACTTACCATGAAGTCAAATCCAAAGAAGAATCTGACCAAGTCATTTTCAGACCTGTCTTTTTGCATTTCATTGTTATTGAGGTGGTTTGCCCAAGCAGTGATCAGATTACTTGAAACTTTCCAATTATTGAGCAAAGCGTTATAATCTTCCCTTACTATTTCAATTGAATCTATAAACCAACCTACTACTTCGCTGTAATGTTGAATTAAATTTAAAGTTAAATATATGCCAAACAATTTTATATACAATGCAACAGGAGTATTTATGTTTTTACAAGTACAAAACATACCTTTTGTTTGGAAAGTTTTCATTATTATTGATTGCTAAGTAGTCAATCACTTGGTAACATTTCAAGCTCATGTTTTTATTACTTCCTTGTGTGTTTTCAAGAAATCAGAAACATATATCATATCTTCCACCCCTTTCTCCTTTTCAAGTTTTCTAACTACCCTGAACCTTGAAACTTTTTACACAAGCTGTTTTCTTTTATTGTTTATCTCTGCCAAAGCAAGTGCAGCACATATTTCTGCACGATACACCTTTTTCCTATTTGCTAAATCAAGGTCAGAATCAAAAGTGTCTCCAGAAAAACACAGCATATGGATCATTGCAAAAACACCACAATCAAGAGTATATCTTGGTGTCTTCCACTTGAAGTTAATTTCATCAACTCATATTCTAGTATTTCCTCAGCTTTTTCATGATTAATTCTCTTTAGCAAGTTTGACATTTCCTCCACCTGTAACATGTGTAAAGCAATATATAAGTAAAACAAATTTAAAGTATAGATTACTTTAATAAACATATGATTTACTTTAATGAGAACATCTTTTACTTTATATTTTATCTTATTTTTTTAAAGGCATTATAATGTATACTTTTAATAAAAACTTATTTACTTTAATAGTAATGTTATTTACTTTGTATTAATAATAATTTACTTTTAATAAATAAAAAAATCTTACCACAAGAGATCCAAGGATTCTGTAGAAAGGCTTACGCTTCTCATCATACTCCCTGTTATCCAAGTGTTGAATGGACTCTTTCAAAAAGTTAACCACTATCAAACTATAGTGGTTACTCAGACAGATTGGAACAAAGATCTGTCAATAAAATTACACTTATTAGTCTACAAATTCAAAATCATAATGCCCTACAATGTAGTTTAATTGACATGAATAATAAAACATACCAACTGAGCTGTCATAATTTTCTCCTCTGCATTACAGAGGCACATCTAATCATACCATGCCTGATTCAATTCTGCTGTGTGTACTGAAGGAGACTTCTGGTCTTTTTTATCTGTTGTCTGGGAAGCATCTTGTGACATGAGAGACAGCTCTAGAGGTCTCTGTGTATTAATGAGGACATAAAATATATTACTTAATTACATCATACACATTTAGTTGTGAATTTAGCTAAACATTTAATTTAACGCTTACATTGTGGTCAATGCCAAAGAAAAATCATGATGGATCTTCTTTCAATCGAGAATCACTCATAAGAAATGATCAACATTGAACTACATTGGATTTTATCATTTGAGGGGGGGTTGTTGGAGCTAGGGATGTTGTGTCATCTCTTGTTACCATGAGAAAACCTTCATATTTCACAATCTCTTCACTGTGCACATTTAAATGTTTATAGTAAATAAAATATTATTTAAAGTAAATTAAATATTAACTAAAGTAGATAGAATATTTTTAAAATTAAAAAATTTCATAACTTACTGTTTGAATGGACTGTACTTCACAAAGCAGTAATCAACCACTACTTGGTACAGCTTTGGCATTTCATTCATTCTTGATTTGTTTCCTCTAATTGTCTTTGAAACAAATTCAACTTCAACATCTTTTTCTCCACAATCTAAATTGATGTTAATCTTTGAAACTATCTCTTAGTGAATGTCCTTAAGCACAATGGTTGTTTCTACAACAGGTTGTTTATCAGCATCACCTGAAATAAAACAGCAGATGTAATTTCAAAGAAATCATACACTAACCACTATGGATTGATTAATATTTACTTTTGTTAACAACTTACTTTCATTGTTTTTTCTGTTGCTTCCTTTATAAGTGTTGGCTGATTTTCTTCAACAACAGTATGCTTTAGGATACTTTTAGTGACTGAGCTTACTACATTAACTGTCTGCTCAGCATCAACTGTCTGCTCATTAACTTCAACCTCCTTCTCTTGTTCCTTTTCATTTTTCTATTTCTCTTGTTCCTTCTGTTGTTCCTTTTCATTCTTCTCTTTCTCCTTCTCCTTTTCATCTTCATTTTCCTTATCCAGATCCTTTTCCTCCTCTTTTTCAGAATCTTCATTTTCATCATCCTGATCTTTTTCGTCCTCTTATTCAAAATCCTCTTTTTCAGAATCTTCATTTTCGTCATCTAGATTGACAGTTTTATGATTATCTGCATCCTCTTGATTATCTCCATCCATTTCAGGATCAGTTTTAGAATTTTTATGATGCTCCTCCCATGTTGATAGAAACACATTAGATACATCTCTCAAATCATCATAAAGCTTTACTATTTCATCCATAGCCCTTTGTACTTTAGGGTCTTCCATCAGCCTTTGTGTTTCAGAAAACAGTTGAGAATTTGATGTACACATTCAATTGTTGCTTTTTCATCTTCTCTGTTAAGCAAGTTATACGCTCAGCGTGTAACATTGCAAAGAGTGTTGAATCTCTAGCCAATAAATGCAGTTCTTCTTCAATTTCCTTCCAAATAAATAACAAAAATTCATTATTACAATATTTTTGAACACAAATACTATTTACTTTTAAAGTTAATTTGTTTACTTTTCAGTGTACATTATTTACTTTATGTTTATCATTTAACAATATTATTACTAGAAGCAGAACAATTAAATCTAATAAAAGTAAACAAACATGAAATAAAAGTAAAGACATTTCATTTTAAAGTAAATACAAGAAATCATTGGAAGTTATAAAAAATTACTCACATCTTTTGCAGCATCATGTATTTCACTATCTGTCATGACACCTTCTAGTAGGTTGAATGACACTAATCTTCTCTCTCTGCCAGCAAAGTTTCTATAAGCATTCTCAATTACATCTCCCAAATATGCTTGTTGACCTACTTTTCTACAAATTGGATAGATATCCTTTTAGAGTTCTCCTTGACCAAAAGATGCCTTTGCTTCACTTGCTATTCTTTCTCTGACTTTCTCATCTGACCAATGCTTGATCAAGGGAAATGTTGTTGGTTGCTTCCTCTTGAATCAACATGTTTGCTATAGGTTGCTTCCTTAGCTGATAAGTCACCTTGTTCTCAGTTACATGTGGAAGTAAGAAAATATCTTGAACATTATAGGAACTAACTGAAAATTGTAGGAAAATATAAGCACTATAAAGCGGAAAATCATGAATCATATTCAATCAAGCACCTAATCCCAAGATCACATGCATAACACACAAGACATATAATCATACCTTTGAAGCGTGAATTCCATGAAGCTATTTGACAGGCAAATTAGGGAGAGAATAGAGCCCCAAGCGTTGCTCCTCTACTTAGTCCACGAGCTTCGAACGAGCCTTCCACCAATACTAGATTGGTCGAGCAAAAGGGAAAAACGCTATCACCGCCTTTAATGGACAAAGTCGACCACCACCACAAACCACCACACTGGCGCCGAGGGAGGAGAGAGTGCCGTGAGAGAGAGAGAGAGATTTGAGGGGCTTGGTCTCGTGTTTTCTAATTAGGGTTTGATCAAACTGATCACTGAATTCCAATACTGCTCTATCAAACCCTAGGCACCTAGCCTATTTATAATCTTATTATAATTAGACTAGGGCACGAAGCCCAAAAACCCTCCTTATTCCTCTCCATGGCCGGCCACCTAGAGTGATGAGGCCCATGATGGGCCTCGTCCTCTAATGCTCGATCTAGGCCCTTTGTGTGACCTTATATGATCCGTCCAATTGGGCTTTGGGCTATTTTACTAGCCCAAAGATCGTTAGTACCTCTAACTATGATAAAACGACGACCCAAATGTCCGAACTTAATTATCTCCATAATTTGATCCATTTATATATCTAGTAATTACACACGACGAAGATATAAATCCTTCAAAAACTCCTTCACCAAGTCAATCTTGAACATACAACTATTTTCATTGAAATGATGACAAAGCCATGGAAGCATCTTTGTTGAAACTCTTGTCAACTTCAGTTCAAGCAAGCCTCCAAAACTAACACTTATTATATCTGATTTTTGTCTCTCACTGAAATCTTTGATCAAATCAAAAACTGCATTGGGTCTGCAGTGTGTTTTCTTGATTTCTAGATTACCATCATCATCATCACTTCCATCTTTAACCTCAAAAACTTCATGTACCTCCTTATCAGAAATGTCAAGCTTCATTTTATTCTTTAAATGAGCTTTTGCCTTTTTTCTGTCTTCTTCTGATGATCCATCAGATTCCTCATTCTGATCTTCTTCTGGTTCATAATTGCTATCTTTAACTTCAGCTTTTATTCTTTTCTTTGTTCCTATAATTTGTTAAACTAGAAGATATTAAAATATTTACTTTTAAAATTAAAATATTCAAGAACAATTAATCTAATTCACAACATATCAATCTAAGTTAAGATCCTAATACAATAATTTTTTATAAACCTTCTGAAGGTTCTAGTTCCTTAAGCCTTCTCTTTATCAATAATTGCTTTTTTGAAATCCTTTGAAGTGTAGCACCTAATACAGTTAAGTACAACATAAAAAACATATTAAATAACTTTAACATACATATGTACTTTATAATCATTTTTATTTACTTTATTAAACTTATCAGTTACTTTTATGATCAATCATGTATTCATAATATTTATATTAACATCATAGACTTATAAAGGTAAATAGTTTACTTTATAATTGTTTCTATTTACTTTATAAAATGAATCATTTACTTTAAGATTTATACCTTGGAGTAATAGATTCATTTACTTTATAAATTTAATACAGAACATATGAATTTAACTTTAGATTCTAATTTAATAAACTTTACTTTATAACTTTATATATATATTTCTATTTACTATATCAAATAACTATTGTACTTCAAGATTTTATACCTTTAATTGGAGATTGCTTTGAATTTGCTGCTTTTTTTGGAGACTTCTTCTGTGCTGCAGGAACTTTCTTGGCTGCAGGAGAATTTTTGGCTGCAGGAGCTTTTTTTCTTGCAGCAACCTTCTTTGCGGCAGGACTTTCCTTTTCTGCAACTTTTTGTGTTGCAGGTTTTTTTGCAACATTTTTCTTTGTCATTTTAATATGTTTGCAATTCAAACAAAAATGAATCATACTTTCAAACTATATGTATTTTCAAACTCTAGGTTTAGCAATTATACACAAGCCATAATAGCTACATAAGCCATAATATCTACATTTGTTTATAATGTGCGCATTATCTAGTTTTCAAAATCTTATGGATTAGTCTCTTTGTACAATAAATTGTTTTGACACATTTTAAGAACTAAAGGGGCATTTAGATCAGGGGTATTCAAGATATGGTAATGTAATGAGCAAGGATGATCATTTTGTTTGATATTATTATACACAAGCCATAATACAAAAGCCACATCAATTTATTGATTTATACACAAGCTGTAATAGCTACAGATCTCACAGTAATTCGTTAACATTTAATTAATTTAAAGTTACTTTTAGCCAATTTCTAACTACTTGTAAAAATAATCCACTGAAAACTATAGAAACTCAAAACAAACTACTCCAAACATATGATTTTATTTTGTTAACTTTTAATTACATTTTAGCAAAGTAGGAGCAAGCTAGGGAAGGGCAGCAGCACCCTTGGCATGACTTATTATCTACTATAAATCTCAGCTGTTCTGTTTACTTTTAACAACAAATGACGGTTAAACTGATTCTTAGTGAAACTAGGGCTCACAATGATAACATTGGACAACTTAAAATAAAACATTTCATGAAAGATTCTTATAATTTCAACCATTGATAAACTGATAAAATCATACCAAACAATTTAACCATCGAATTCTACCATAGAAACTCAGAACAAACTACTCCAAACATATGATTTTATTTTCTTGACTTTTAATTATTTTTTATCAACTTTTATTTGATTTCTTTAACTATTATCAACAATTACTCATAAGTTAACCCAAATTACTCTAAATTAGTAGGAATAGAAGTAAAATTACTTAAATTCATATATATATAAACAGATTTAAAGTTTTATGAATATTATTCAAAAAAACTTTGTTATAATTTTATACCAAAATTTGTGAAAAAAACTGATATAAATTTATGTTAAAATTCATACAAAAATAAATATATAAATAAACCTTTAATTCAACTTCGAATTAGTTTCTAATTAATTTTAAATTAAATTACAACAAATTTAAACAGAAACGATAAGTAAATCAAACATAATTTGAAAAAAAACAAACGAAATTGTGAAAATACCTGATTATGAAGAAAATCGAACTTAAAAATACCAAAATTGAACTTCGAACTACTCCGATTCAACTTCTACTACTTCAAATTTAACATATTCAAGCAAAAAACACAAAAATAAGTAATAAATTGCATCAAAATTAGACGAAAGAGTATGAGCTTCAAAGTTTTGATGTAATACCTTATATTCGCCAAATTTTGCACATTTTCGAAATTTTTTGTTCCGAAACTGAAAAATGTAGACAGTAGAATTTAAAATTGTGATTATATAGTGAAATTAAGAAGTTAAATTGACGATTATGGCGGTTTGTCGAAGGATTTGAGCAGTTGAAAATGGCGAAGAAGAGAGAGAAAATGGCGGAGGAGAGAGAGAGAGAGAGAGAGAGAGAGAGGATAGAGAAACGCGCCTAAATTTTCGTGCTCATTTAATTTGTCAGAAATAATTTAGGCCGTTAGATCACGCAAATATTGTTTCTGATCTAACGGTTTGGATTAGTTCCTAGTTCCTATAATAGGATTGGTTCTCATTATAACCTAGTCCTATATATATTATTATTGTAAATTTGTATTTCAAGGGATACCTAATAAAGGCCTTGCTTCATGCCTATTGATAATTTTTTAATACTCTAGGCTTCTAATCTTCTAGCCGTCACTTTCATCTTCCTTCCATGCTCTCCTTCCTCTTCAATTTTCTTTACTAAAATTCAATCAAATATATTACAAAGCCTACAAGCTTGTAAATCAATCAAACAAAGCACACATTAGCATAATGTAGGGAATATTTCAAGCATTACTCCAAACTTGAGCCCCACTGTGATCATACACTTAAGCATGGTGGCGTCCAAAGGGAAGGAAGCTAGAGCAAAAGAGTCGCCAACAAGTTTTAGGAACTAGTAAACCGTTCACAGGGTGAAGGTTACACCCCTTCACGATCCATGAGATCGCTAACTCCATAGTGGTCCCGAACCATGACTGGATATTCGGGGATGAAGGTACAAATCCAACCTAAAAGAAATTGAACCTGCCCTAAAAATAGGCGTCTACTTCATTCTTCTCGTATTCATGTGCGCTTTCCGACTAACATGCAATCAATAGGTTAACCCTAAAACTGTTTATCTATGTTGGTTGAATATTAATGCACAAGCAAGACTATTATTGGCGATCACTTGAATTAAAATCATATTAGCCCTAAACAAGATTATTAATTATCTTATTAAGCGTGATTACAAGTACAAATTCCCTTTAAACATGCAAGAGAGGGCGTGATCAAGCAATAACAATAATATATATCAAGCAACATAATAATCATCATAATAATAATAATCATTATAACAATCATAATTATCATAATCATGTTAAAGCATAATATTAATAGCAAGATCCTAGGCTTGATACTAACAAGATTAATAACAAACCCTAACATGTCACTAAGCAATAAAAATCAAGGCTTTAGCCCTAGCATGATACTAACATGATATTGATATGATATTAGAAAGCATAGGAAGCACCCTAAACATGATACTAGAAAGCAATAATAACATCCTAACATGATACTAGGAATTAATAAAATAATAAACATGCTTTCTACAAGAATAGAGCAATAAGATTACATACTTTGATGCCTCGTACCTCTTTCTAATAACAAAATACACGCGTTAGTAACTTTAAGGAAAATAATAAATCAAACAATCAAATCAAATAACTGAAATAGAGATTTGGGACCAAACCCTCAGAAATTATAACCTTTCACGTCTAGGGCGAAGGCAACTTCGAACTTGGCTAGGTGTTTCTAGATCTTGTGTATGCGGAATTGTGTTTGTGAAAAGCTAGAGAGATGAGAGCATAGAGAGAATAGATTAATTGTTGATTGTAGAATTGATGATGAAAACGGAGGTTTAGGACCCTATTTATAAGAAAACAGTCCGAAAATAGGTAGAATTTGATAAGGAATAAAACTCCACGCTGTCGCCGCAAAACCAAACTTGTCGCTTGGCGGCAAGCTCTGTCGCGTGGCGACAGGACTGTCGTTTGGCGACAGCCTGGATTCCTACGTGCTTTCAAACACGGAGTCCACTTATCAATCAAAATTGACTTGTAAAGTCCGTATGAAAACTGAAATCGTATTTTTCATAAAATAATATTTTATTCCAAGTAAAACTTATCAAAATATAATTATTAATTCTAATTTTATTAGGACTTAAGAGAACCTTCTAGAGAATTCTAGAAGACTATCATTAATTCTAATAACTTTAGGAATAATAATTAACATTGGGCCCTCCCCTAGATCATCGGGCCGCATGTAAAGATCAAACCGGACCCAGTTTAGTATTTTGGCCAAAACTTCCTCATTATTCATCGGAATTGGGCTTATAATATATCGTTGGAAAGCTCTTTGCAAGCCCCATCCAACTACACTATTATTGGACCCTTGTCGTGGACCAAACTAAACTGGATTGGCTGTTTTCATAAAATAGAGTTGTTTTTCGAAAACAGAAAGAAAGAATTTTTAATAAAAACTAACCGCAACACCTGACCTTTCACAGTTTCACTTTATTCGATTATCATTCGACGCAAAAGGTATTCATCACTGGGTTTGGTTTTGGGGAGACACAAATGGGTGTCTACACACAATTCAATCAAACTGCCGCAACTCCTGACCACTACGTCTCCTCCTTAATGTTGGTAAATTTCCCTTTATTTCATTTTTTATTAGTTAAACATATATTTTGGATTAAAGGATTAAACTAATTGTTGGATAAAAAAAAATAAAAAAACCAAATGCTTTAAATTAATGGGATAATAACTTCACTCTGCAAAAATAAAAAATTTCGAGTTCAAACTCGAGTCGAGTTTAAGTAATGGGTTTTCAAGTTCGATTCGAACTACATTTTTTTGAGCTCGCAAGTTTTGAGTTCCAGTGGAGTGTGTAGTTTTATGTTTTCGAGTTCGAGTCGAGCTTAGCTGAACTCGAGCTCGACTCGCATCATAAGCACCCCTAGAGATTATAGATTGGAATGAAGGCAATGGGCATTACAACAAATTTCTGAAAAATTTGGTTAGCATTAATCCTGTTCTTTTCAAATTTGTGTTATATTTATGTATTAAATCATCTTATTTTTCTTTTTTTTTTGTGTTTCTAAAAAGTGATTTTTCTTGTCGGACTCTGAACTTGTTTTGTCCAAATAAGTTAAGAATATGGGCACTGCCTCTATTGATTTCACTTGGAAATCAGTGGATGAAAAGCATGTCGATTGTGATGTTTTGATGAGACACATGGAGACTTATATGGGCTCCAAGGTTTGGGATTCTGGCTTGAAAAAGAATGATGTAAGTTTTAAATTTATATTTCCTAGAATCAAATTTTATGTGGAATATGGGAATTTGAGTCAACTTTCTACTTTAGATCAGAGGCCCATATGGGCAAGCACTAATAATTCACTGGCTAATTCTTTTATACCATTGAGTCAGTACTTCAGGTGAAGGCATTGTTGACCAGCTTCTTCTTATAATTTGCACGTCCTATGAGTAATTGAATTTAGGGTGATTAGATGGTTCACAAAGTGACCTTAGGTCTAAATCTCTATGTTTTCTGTACCTGATTGTTACGGATTGAATGATAAGCACACTGCAAAGCTCATCTGGGCTTAAAAGTTAAATCTGTTCGCCAATATGATCATATACCATTATTAGATAGTTGATACTCTGATATTGTTTCTTTTGTCTAAAGCTTGTCTGAATAATCTGATGCTTGCTATTGGTAGTCTGAAGTCAGAATCTTAATGACAAACATGCTTTAATACTAATATATAAAATCTCTTGTAACTTATTTTGAACAGCATGCTAGCATGTTAAATCTGATACAAAGTATATTTGTCAGTCTTGTTATTTATGGCTGTTTGCAATTGTAAAGTCATAGAATTAGAGCACCTTCACAATGTGAAGCATAATGTAGACATCAACAACCGCAATCATAGATATACAACATCTGTTTTTTTTTTGTTTGTTTTTTTGTCAAGTTAGTTGATTTCATTTTGCTCATTGTAAATTCATTATCTGTTATATCCTTTTTTTGCAGTTAACCATCATTGAAAAGCTTCGGATGATATATTGTCACTCAATCTTATCAAGTAAAGCTAATTTTGCAGATTTTGTAAGCCAGTTAACTAAAGGAATGCCAAAGAAATCTTCAAGGAAGAAAAGAAAATCTGAAAATTAGTTGTAATTGGAATTCTTTATAACTTAGAACTTGTATAAAGCTTAGAAGTTTTTACATTCAATCTTAAATCTTATTAGAACAATAGAACTTGTAGTTTTACTTTGAATGTGTATGAGCTGACATTTGCTTATTAATCAAATGCTTAAGTTTGTATGAGCTGACATTTGCTCATTAATCAAATGCTTAAATTATTTTATTTTTGCTTGTTTGTCAAATGCTTAAATTTTTTTGGCTCATTTGTCAAATGCTTAAATTTTTTTTTGCTCATTTGTCAAATGCTTAAATTATTTTTAGTTATGCCAAATAGCTACTGAATTCATCTTCAAGTTTTTAGCTTTGCACCCTTTTTAATTTGTCAATGATCCAAACTTCTATATATGGCTTAGGGAGCTCTCATTTAATTTTGCTCATTTGCAAATGTTTAGAATATTTTTACTCAACTTTCAAATGGTTAGAATATTTTTGCTGTCAAATGGTTAAAACACTTTTTTTTTTCATATATTTCAAATGGTTAGATTACAAGCTCTGATTTATACTATAGTTCATTGTTGAGAAAACAAAAGATGTAACACATTTTATCAAAAAAGATATAACACTTAGCAATTCAAGTTATCAAATGTGTAAGGAAATAAGGTCTAATGATAATATCAAATTGTTACATTATTATTGAAATCAAAAACTGATATGCATGTAAATTTCTTATGATCACCAAATTATGTAAAACAACTTTCAGTCTTCCAGTAGCAAATGTTGCTTAGCTTGCTTCATCTCCTTGAAAGCTTCATCACGAGGAACATATACTGCATGAATTTCCAATAAAGAACAATAAAAAACAAGTTCAAAATAAGAAGCAAAGTACCAGATATATGAGTATTGAAATTTGTAAAATACTAGATATAAAACTGATATGCATATAACTTTCTTCTTTCCTAGTGATTAATAGGTACTTGTGGCGGCTTCTCTCTATTTTTTTTAGCTTCTTAACTTGATGTAACATCTTTCTTCTTTTTTTCTTCTAGCAATATTACTCTTCACTTCAAGGATACTCTTCGGACGGTCATTGCTTACATACTTTTGTTTCTTTCCCTTTGGATTGGCTATATATATTCATCATTTTCTGTAATTTCTTCATCAAATATGTAAATGGTTCCAATGTGGTCAGATATCATCATTTTCTATAATTTCTTCATAAGATATTCATCATTTTCAACTTCTACTCTAGCTTTGTTAAAAAGCTCTTCAATTGATCTTCTACACTCCATATTGTTGTCAGCAACAACCACTAATTTGTGGAATTTTCTTTGGATATGGAGTCTCCAAACAGCTTAAGCAACCATTTCCTTTCTCTCTAGTGGTTTTCCAGATTCATTTGTAGGCTTAGGCTTTGCATCACGGAACCAGCGATTTAATATGTATGCACTTGGTATGTCTTCCATACAATGCACATGGTATATTCTTAATACATGTCTACATAATATGCCAAATTCTTCAAACCTCTTACAAGTACAACAAATTAAACATTGTTGTTACTGATATCACAGGATACAAAATTCCCAAAGTAATTGTAGCCCGAAATCCAAACAATATAAACCAGAATCCTATCTTCCTTGGATCTCAGCTCATGCTTATGTGTCATTCATCTAAAAAACTTTGTCTCAAATAGTTAGTATGCATTTTTTGTGTATATTCTAGAGGCATTATTGTAGGGAATATTTCAATGCACTCAACTTTGAGCCCCATTGTGATCATGCATTTAAGCATGGTGGCCTCCAAAGGGAAGGAAGCTAGAGTAAAAGAGTCACCAATAAGTTTTAGGAACTTGTAAGCCGTCCACAAGGTGAAGGTTATACCCCATTCATGATCACAGAGATCGCTAACTCCACAGTGGTCTTGAACCATGACTAGATATTCGGGGATGATGGTACAAATCTGTGGGGAATATTTCAAGAATCCCACACTTGGGCCCTACTGTGATCATACACTTAAGTATGGTGGCGTCCAAAGGGAAGGAAGCTAGAGCAAAAGAGTCGCCAACAAGTTTTAGGAACTTGTAAACCGTTCACAGGGTGAAGGTTACACCCCTTCACGATCCATGAGATCGCTAACTCCATAGTGGTCCTGAACCATGATTGGATATTCGGGGATGAAGGTACAAATCCAACCTAAAAGAGATTGAACCTGCTTTAAAAATAGGCCTCTACATTATTCTTCTCATATTCATGTGTGCTTTCTGACTAACATACAATCAATATATTAATCCTAAACCTGTTTAATCTATGTTGGTTGAATATTAATGCACACCAAAACTATTATTGGCGATCACTTGAATTAAAATCATATTAGCCTAAACAAGATTATTAATTATCTTATTAAGCGTGATTACAAGTACAAATTCCCTTTAAACCTACAAGAGAGGGCGTGATCAAGCAATAACAATAATATATCAAGCAACATAACAATCATCATCATAATATTCTCAATCTCAAAGCATAATATTAGCAAGATCCTAGGCATGATACTACAAGATTAATAACAAATCCTAGCATGTCACAAAACATTAAAAATCAAATCGTTAACCCTAACATGATAGAAGAAATAGAAAGCAACCTAAACATGATACTAGAAGCATACATGATATTAGAAATATTAGTTAATACCCTAAACATGATACTAGGAATCATAAAGACATCCTAACATGACTAGGAATCAAAATAATCTACGCATGCTTTATAAAGATATAGAGCAATAAAACAACTTACTTTGTTGCCTCGTATCTCTTTCTATCAAAACAATACACACGTTAGTAACTTCAAGGAAAATATTAAATCAAACAATTAATTTAAATAATTGAAATAGGGACTTGGGACCAAACCCTCAGAAGTTATCAACCTTTCACGTCTAGGGCGAAGGAAACTTCGAACTTGGCTAGGTGTGTCTAGAACTCGTGAATGCGGTATTGTGTTTGTAAAAAGGCTAGGCTTAGAAAGAGGGAGAAAGAAGAAGCTTTGGCTCAAGAGAGAAGAGAATAGAATTAGATGATAGTTGATGATTGTTAATGATTGTTGACGGGGAAATACGACCCTATTTATAAAAAATAGCCCGGAAACGATCTGAAAAAGACCGAATCCAATCTGGAATAAAATTACTTCTGTCGCGGCGCGACAAGGTCCAGCGCGGAGCAATAGCTTTGTCACTGCGCAGCAGCGTCTAACGCGGCGCGACATCTTTGTCATTTCGCGATGGTTCACGTGTTCTCTAAAATCCGTACAGAGTCCTTAATATAATTAAATTAGACTAATTGACTTCCGTACTTATCTTTTAAAATCAGATTTAATTCTTTTTAAAACACTTGTTTTATTCCAAATAAAATTCTTTATTTTCTAAAAATATAATTATTAATCCTAATTCCACTAGAATCAAAATAACCTTCTATATTATTCTAGAAGATTAAAGCCAATCCTAATGAATTTAGGAATAATAATTAATGGGCCCTCCACTAGATCATTGGGCCGTATACAAACCTTGTTTCGAGCCTAACTTAGTATTTTGGCCATAACTTCCTCATTATTCATCGGAATTGGGCTTATAATATATCATTGGAAAGATCTTTTTGTGCCCAATCCAACTACACTATTAATGGACCCTTATCATGGACCAAACTAAATTGGACTGGACATTTTCATAAATAGAGTACATTTTCAAAAACAGAAAGGAAGTATTTTTATTAAAACAATCGCATCACGAGATTTTTCACACTTTCACTTCTTCGACAATCAATGATGTGAAAGGTATTCATCACTGGGTTTTGTTTTTGGGGAGATATAATTAGGTGTCTACAGAAGCCCCCACTTTTGACTGAGTTTGGAGAAACGCATGTTTCGAAAACGAAAGTCAAAGTAGCGATAGGGACGGAGAATGATTCAGAACGTTCTGCGATCCTAAAGCCGATACCTGCAAACTAGCGTTAGTTAAACAGATAAAAGAGTTAGAAACGTGTATCTTGCACCGTCGAGTACACGCCTCTGGGTAACCGATTCTGTTGACGCATTTTGTCATGACTTCCTTTCTCAAGCTAGGGGATATCGCAGAAGACCGCTCCGCTTGTAGCTGTCTTCATTTTCTGCTGTGACAGTCCTCTACATCTTAGGGAACACCATCAAAGATTGCTCCGCTTGTCGCAAACTTCTGCCGTTTTGTGACCATCTTCCACATCCTAGGGAATACGATCGAAGATAACTCCGCTTGTAGTCATCTCCCGTTTTCTGACAATCTTCCACATCCTAGGGAACATCGTCGAAGATAACTATGCTTGTAGCCATCTTCAGTTGTTTGTGACAACTTTCCACATCCTAGGGAATATTTCAAGCATCCCACACTTGAGTCCCACTGTGATCATACACTTAAGTATGGTGGCGTCCAAAGGGAAGGAAGCTAGAGCAAAAGAGTCGCCAACAAGTTTTAGGAACATGTAAACCGTTCACAGGGTGAAGGTTACACCCCTTCACGATCCATGAGATCGCTAAGTCCATAGTGGTCCTGAACCATGACTGGATATTCGGGGATAAAGGTACAAATCCAACCTAAAAGAGATTGAACCTACCCTAAAAATAGGCCTCTACTTTATTCATCTCATACTCATGTGCACAATATGACAAACACACAATCAATATATTAATCCTAAACCTGTTTAATCTATGTTGGTTGAATATTAATGCACAACAAAACTATTATTAGCGATCACTTGAATTAAAATCATATTAGCCTAAACAAGATTATTAATTATCTTATTAAGCGTGATTACAAGTACAAATTCCCTTTAAACCTGTAAGAGAGGGCGTGTCAAGCAATAACAATAATATATCAAGCAACATACAATCATCATCATAATATTCTCAATCTCAAAGCACAATATTAGCAAGATCCTAGGCATAATACTAACAAGATTAATAACAAATCCTAGCATGTCACTAAACATTAAAAATCAAATCTTTAACCCTAAAATGATAGATAAATAGGAAGCAACCTAAACATGATACAAGAAGAATAAATGATATTAGAAATATTAGTTAATACCCTAAACATGATACTAGGAATCATAAAGACATCCTAACATGATACTAGGAATTTAAATAATCTAAGCATGCTTTCTAAACATATAGAGCAATAAAACAACTTACTTTGTTGCCTCGTATCCCTTTTTATCAAAACAATACACACGTTAGTAACTTCAAGGAAAATATTAAATCAAACAATTAATTTAAATAATTGAAATAGGGATTTGGGACCAAACCCTTAGAAGTTATCAACCTTTCAAGTCTAGGGCAAAGGCAACTTCGAACTTGGCTAGGTGTGTCTAGAACTCGTGAATGCGGTATTGTGTTTGTAAAAAGGCTAGGCTTAGAAAGAGGGAAAAAGATTAAGCTTTGGCTCAAGAGAGAAGAGAATAGAATTAGATGATTGTTGATGGGGAAATAAGACCCTATTTATAAAAAATAGCCTGGAAACGATCAGAAAAAGACCAAATCCAATCTGGAATAAAACTACTTCTATCGCGGCGCAACAAGGTCCAGTGCGGAGCGACAGCTTTGTCGCTGCGCAACAACTTTGTCGTTTCACGATGGTTCACACGTTCTCTAAAATCCATACATATTCCTTAATCTATTTAAATTAGACTAATTAACGTCCATACTTATCTTTTAAAATCAGATTTAATTATTTTTAAAGCACTTGTTTTATTCCAAATAAAATTCTTTATTTTCTAAAAATATAATTATTAATCCTAATTCCACTAGAATTCAAAATAACCTTCTAGATTATTCTAGAAGATTAAAGTCAATCCTAATGACTTTAGGAATAATAATTAATGGGCCCTCCACTAGATCATTGGGCCGTATACAAACCTTGTTTCGAGCCTAACTTAGTATTTTTGCCATAAATTCCTCATTATTCATCGGAATTGGGCTTATAATACATCGTTGGAAAGATCTTTTCGTGCCCAATCCAACTACGCTATTATTGGACCCTTATCATGGACCAAACTAAATTGGACTGCACATTTTTATAAATAGAGTACATTTTCGAAAACAGAAATGAAGTATTTTTATTAAAACAACTGCATCACGAGACTTTTCACACTTTCATTTCGTTCGACAATCAATGATGTGAAAGGTATTCATCCCTGGGTTTGGTTTTTGGGTAGACATAATTAGGTGTCTACATTATCCAACCTAAAAGAGATTGAACCCACCCTAAAATAGGCCTCTATTTTGTTCTTCTCATATTCATGTGCGCTATTCGATCAACATACAATCAATAAATTAATCCTAAACCTGTTTAATCTATGTTGATTGATTATTAATGCACAAATTAATCTATTATTGGCGATCACTTGAATTAAAATCATATTAGCCTAAATAAAATTATTAATTATCTTATTAAGCGTGATTTCAAGTACAAATTCCCTTTAAACCTACAAGAGAGGGCGTGATCAAGCAATAATAATAATATCAAGCAACATATAATTATTTACATTGACACAACAAATCATCATCATCATAATAATAATCTCAAAGCATAATAATATTAGCAAGATCATAGGCATGATACTAACATGATTAATAACAAATCCTAGCATGTCACTGAATACTAAAAATCAAAGCTTTAATCCTAACATGATACTAGAAATCATAAAGACATCCTAACATGGTACTAGGAATTAAAATAATATTCTAAGCATGATTTCTATATCAAATTAATAGGAAGGATTAATCTAATTACTTACTTTGATGCCTCGTACCTCTTTCTATTAAAACAATACATACGTCAGTAACTTCAATAAAATATTAAATCAAAAAATTAATCTAATCAAAGAATTGAAATATTGATTTGGGACCAAACCCTCAGAACTATCAACCTTTCAAGTCGAGGTCTAAGGCAACTACGATCTTGGCTAGGTGTGTCTAAATCTCGTGAATGAGGAATCGTGACCAAATAATAAAGGATGTGTGTTTGTGTGGTTAGGCTTAGAAAATCTAGAGAGAGAAAGAAAGAATAAGCCTTAGCTTTGAGAGAAAGAAGAGATTATCAACGTGGGTGAATTGAAAACGGGGAAAATCGTCCCTATTTATACAGAAAACGACCGAAAAAGATCAGAAAACGAGTCGGAATCCGACTCGGAGTAAAACAGGTTCTATCGCAACGCGATAGCGTTATTGCATCGCAATAAGCCTATTGCATTGCGTTGGACCTATCGCGGCACGATATATTTTGTACGGAATCCGACTTCCAATCAAATTGGGTTAGTCGAAGTTCAAACTTATCTTTATTAAATCAGTTTTACATCTTTTTTAAACACTTGTTTTATCCGATGTAGAATTCTTGATCATTATCTTTTCAAAATAAATAATAATAATAATATTTATTAATCCTAATGCCTTTAGAACTCAAAATAACCTTCTAGATAATTCTAGAAAATTAAGACAAATCCTAATGACTTTAGAAATACAATTACAATTAATGGACCCTCCACATGTCCATTGGGTTCGCATATAAAGCTCGACTTAGGCCCAATTTAGTATTTTGGCCATAACTTCCACGTTATAACTCAGAATTGGGCTTATAATATATAGTTGGAAATCTCTTTTTGAACTCCATCCAACTACACAATTTGGACCCATATTATGGAACAAAATAAAATTGATAGGACGTTTTTCATAAATATGACACGTAATGGATGATTTTCGAAATATGAAATGAACTATTTTTATTTAAAACATTTTAGAAAAGAGATATTCACGAGACTCTTCAACATTTCACCTTACTTGATAATTAATGACGTGAAAAGTACTCATTACTGGGTTTGGTTTTTGGGGAGACACAATCAGGTGTCATAGAAGCCCCCCACTAAGACTGAGTTTGGAGAAACATAAGTTTTGAAAACAAAAGTAAAAGTAGACGATAGGGACGAAGAATGATTCAGAACGTTTGGAGATCCTAAATCATTCTTTTAAACGGCGATACCTGCAAACTAGCGTTAGTTATTGTAGACACCTGATTGCGTCCCCCCAAAAACCAAACCCAGTGATGAATATCTTTAATGTCATTGATTATCAAACAAGCTGAAATGTGAAAGAGTCTCGTGATGCATCTCGTTTTAATAAAAAATATTTCTTTCTGTTTTCAAAAATATTTCTTTTCGTACGTTATTTATGGAAGATGTCCAGTCCAATTTGGTTTGGTCCATGATATGGGTCCAATAATAGCGTAGTTAGATAGGACTTAAAAAGAGCTTTCCAACGATATAAGCCTAATTCCGATGAATAATGAGAAAGTTATGGCTAAAATACTAAAACTGGGCCCAAAATGATTTTATATGGCCCAATGATCAAGTGGAGGGCCCATTAATTGTTATTCCTAAAGTTATTAGGATTGACTTTAATTTTCTAGAGTAATCTAGAAGGTGATTTTAAATTCTAATGGAATTAGGATTAATAATTATACTTTTATTTTATTTAGAAAAGATAAAGAATTTAATTTGAAATAAAACAAGTGTTTTAAAAGATAAAGCTGATTTTAATTAAGATAATTACGGAGTCTAATTACCTAATTATATTGGGAAAAGGACTCCGTACAGGATTTTTATCATAATCGCGCCATCGCGCTGGATGGGATAGGCTCTGTCGCATGGCGATAGCTCTATCGCATGGTGATAGCTCTATCGTATCGCGATAAGGGATGTTTTACTTTGAGTCAAATTCTGACTCTTTTCTAAACTTTTTGGATGTTTTCTCTATAAATAGGGGCGTTATTTCCCCGTTTTCAATCATCAACAATCATCTAAGAGAATAGAAAGATGATTATTGATGATTGAATACGGGAAAATACGACCCTATTTATAGAAAAAAAATCCGAAAAAGATCAGAGAAGATCGAATTCTAATCGAAGTAAAATTGCACCCATCGCGGTGCGACAAGACCATTGCGACGCGATGGCTCTGTGACAGCGCGACAAGCCTATTGCAGCGCGATGGACCTGTCGCAGCACGATGTTGTTGCTGGATAATTTTGTCGTACGGAATTCTTTTTCGAATATAATTCAATAATTAGAGTCCGTACTTTATCATTTAAAGTCAGTTTAAATCCTTCAAAACACTTGTTTTATTCCAACTAAAATTCTTTATCTTATCTAAAAATATAATTATTAATCCTAATCTCTTTAGAACTTAAAATAACCTTCTAGATTATTCTAGAAAATTAAAGTAATTCCTAATGACTTTAGGAATGATAATTAATGGACCCTCCACTTGATCATTGGGTCACCCATAAAACTCATTTAATATCTAAGTTAATATTTGGGCTAGAACTTCCTCACTATTCATCGAAATTGGGCTTATAATATATCGTTGGAAAGCTCTTTTCGAGCCCCATCCAACTACACTATCATTGGACCCGTATCATGGACCAAACTAAATTGGATTGGACATTTTAATAAATAAGATACGAAAAGGAATATTTTCGAAAACAGAAAGAAGTATTTTTAGTAATCACGAGACTCTTTCACATTTCACCTTGTTCGATAATCAAATGACGTGAAAAGTATCATCACTGGGTTTGGTTTTGGGGAGACACAATTTGGTGTCTACATGATGCGATAGGCCTATCGTGACGCGATGGACCTGTCGCAGCACGATGGTGTTGCATGATAAAAAGTGTTGTACGGAGTCCTTTTTCCAATATAACTAGGTAATTAGAGTCCGTACTTTATCATTAAAATCAGATTAAATCTTTTTAAAACACTTATTTTATTTCAATTAAAAATCCTTTATCTTTTCTAAATCAAATAAAAATATAATTATTGCGACGCGATGGCTCTGTGGCAGCGCGACAGGCCTATTGCAGCGCGATGGACCTGTCGTAGCGCGATGTTGTTGCTGGATAATTTTGTCGTACGGAATTCTTTTTCGAATATAATTCAATAATTAGAGTCCGTACTTTATCATTTAAAGTCAGTTTAAATCCTTCAAAACACTTGTTTTATTCCAACTAAAATTCTTTATCTTATCTAAAAATATAATTATTAATCCTAATCTCTTTAGAACTTAAAATAACCTTCTAGATTTTTCTAGAAAATTAAAGTAATTACTAATGACTTTAGGAGTAATAATTAGTGGACCCTCCACTTGATCATCGGGTTGCCTATAAACTCATTTAAGATCCAATTTAGTATTTTGGCCATAACTTCCTCATTATTCATCGAAATCTGACTTATAATATATTGTTGGAAAGCTCTTTTCGAGCGCCATCCAAATACACCAATATTGGACCTATATCATGTACCAAACTAAAAAGGACTGGACATTTTTCATTAATAAGGTACGAAAAGAAAGATTTTTGAAGAAAGAAGTATTTTTACTAAAAACAGAGAAATCACGAGACTCTTCCACATTTCACTTCGTTCGATAATTAATGACGTGAAAAGTACTCATCACCGGGTTTGGGTTTTGGGGAGACACAATCAGGTGTCTACACAAATCAACACACATTGACTTAAGGAATTTGAATATTGCACACTTGTCTCAGATAAGTGGGAGATTGAAGGATTTATGTCTTCGTCATGTGCAATTACTAGATATATAAATGGATCAAATTATGGAGATAATTAAGTTCGTTCATTTAGCTAGAGGTACTAACCATCTTTGGGCTAGTAATATAGGCCAAAGCCCAAATTGGACAGATCCTATAAGGTCACACAAAGGGCCTAGATCGAGCACAAGAGGACGAGGCCCATGATGGGCCTCATCCTCTATAGTGGCCGGCAATAAGGAGGGTTTGGAGAGGTTTCGGGCTTCCTAACCTAGTCTAATTATAATATGATTTTAAGTAGACTAGGTGGCTAGGTAATTCGAAAGAACAGTTTTACTGTCAAGTTTGAAACCCTAATTAGAAAACACGAAACCAAGCTTCTCTCAAACTCTCTCTCTAACAGCTCTTTCTCCTCCTCGGCGTCGGTTGTGGTGGTTTATGGTGGTGGTTCGTTGTGGTCGGCGTTGTCCATTAAAGGTGGTGATCGTGGTTTTCCCCTTCACTCGACCAATCTAGTATTGGTGGATGGCTCGTTCGGATACCGTGGACTAAGTAGAGGAGCAATGCTTGGGGCTCTATTCTCTCCCTAATTTGCCGATTGAATAGCTTCGTGGAATTCAGGCTTCAAAGGTATGATTGTGTGTTATGCATGCGATCTTGGGATAGGTGCTTATGAATATGATTCATGTTTTTCCGCATATAGTACCTATAAACTCCTACAATATATACCATCAGGGAAGCGCAGATTGAGCAAGGCTCCATAGTCCTCAACCACACCGACTCTTGCCTCAATGATATTCCCTTCTTTGATTTTCTTAGAGTACCAAATTGTGTCTTAATGCTACAGTTGATAGAAATACAAAACTTGACATAGATTTCGTTGATATATGGAAGTGCAAGAGTACTGACTTCCTTATAATAAGTATGTTAATGATAATACCTAACGTAATTCTAACTGTATGGCTGAATATCAATATCCAAATGGAATAACCAAAGCAACACATTGCTATTAAAAGCTAAAAGAGATGCCTGAAGCCTAAGTGTATTTTACTCTGGATTATCCTTGGCCCTACAATATCTTTTATTGCATTCAATCCAAGACGACAAATATTGCATTCAAAAAGCTATCCTGAGTTTATATTGTGCTTCATTGGCAGATAAGTTTGGTCCCCTTTTGTCCTTCCATTATGTGTCTCTTTTACACTCAGCTTTCCTTACCCTCCATCTTTCCATAATATGAGCATTTATTCCTTTGCATATGATCATTTCAACTAGCAGGGAAAAAAAAAAAAAAAAAAAAAAAAAAAAAATTCATTGTTGAACTAAGCTCAAGGTATACCAATGATTTGAGGAGACCTTTGTAGTATAGCCATACTATTTTCCTTAACCTTTCAAACACATATCATCTTTTTTCTCAGCCACTTTGAGCCCCGTCTAATGATTGACCTTTAATTTTTTCAACCCACTTTTACCTAACCTTGGGATGGGAAGGTTTGCAATCAGTGTAATGTACAAAAAATCAAGTAAATAAAAATGTAAAAGGGCAAGTGTTCCAATGTCTTTGATATGAACACGTCTCGAATTGCGTCTCTCATCGAGTGCTTGGTACCGTGCTTAAGAAACATAAATGCTGTGAGTGATGGATCACATGATTCGGGATTTCTTGCATTGCAAAAGAAATTTCAAAGCAAACTAAACAAAAGCAAAAATCAAAAAAATTGAAAACTAAAGCTTGCAAAGTTCAAAATTCAAAAATATAATTGCACATTTTCGGGGGATTATCTCGGGTCTTGAGCCTTTTATCCCTTCTTCTTTAACCTTTAGCCTAAACTCGTTACAACCCTCAAAAGACCTCTTTGAGGTGTACATACGCTTGTGCAAGGTTCGGTTAGAGCTACGTTTGGCCGGATTCCTATGAGATATGTAGGCTACCTCACATCGAGGTGCGACCATAATAATAATCATTATCATATTCATATTCATTGCATACATGATCACATTCAAGGATTTTCCCATGCTCATCCCTATTCATTTAGAGCTAGACTTGGGGGCTTGAACCCACATTATTAGCTTACTAAGCCTAAAAAGTCATCACATTGTGACTTATCTTGTGAATTTTGTCAAGTCATTTATTCCATAGCCATAGCCCTTGCACTCTATCTTAGTATTAATCTCACACACATCACACATACATATATAGCCAAATTATCCTCCCTTTAGGAACCTTTTTTATGAAATCTTTATTCAATACTAGGCATGCTGTAGACACCTGATTGTGTCTCCCCAAAAACCAAACCCAGTGATGAGTACTTTTCACGTTATTAATTATCGAACGAGGTAAAATGTGAAAGAGTCTCGTGATTTCTCTGTTTTTAATAAAATAGTTCTTTCTGTTTTTGAAAATATTCCTTTTCGTACCTTATATATGAAAAATGTCCAATACATATTAGTTTAGTCCATAATATGGGTCCAATAATTTTGTAGTTGGATAGGGCTTTCCAACGATATATTATAAGCCCAATTCTGCTGAATAATGAGGAAGTTATGACCAAAATACTAAAGTTGATTTTAAATGAGTTTTATGGGCGACCCAATAATCAAGTGGAGGGTCCATTAATTATTATTCCTAAAGTCATTAGGATTTACTTTAATCTTCTAATTAATCTAGAAGGTTATTTTAACTTCTAAAGAGATTAGGATTAATAATTATATTTTTATTTGATTTAGAAAAGATAAAGGATTTTAGTTGAAATAAAACAAATGTTTTAAAAGACTTAATCTGATTTTAATAATAAGTACGGACTCTAATTACCCAATTATATGGGAAAAAGTACTCTGTATAGCAATTTTTATCGTACAGCGCCATCGCGTGGCGACGAGCCAATCGCGTCGCGACAGGCCTGTCGCTGTGCGACCGAGCCATCGCGTCGCGATGGGAGCAGTTTTACTCCGATTGAAATTCGATCTTTTTTTTATCATTTCCGGACGATTTTTCTCAATAAATAGGGGTGTTATTCCCTGTTTTCAAATCATCAACAATCATCTATTCTATTCTCTCTCTCTCTCTAAAAGCTAGAAGCTTGTTCTTTTTCTCTCTTTCTAAACCTTGCCTTTTCAAATTCAACATTCCTCATTCACGAGATTTAGACACACCTAGCCAAGCTCGAAGTTGCCTTCGCCCTGGACGTGAAAGGTTGATAATTTCTGAGGGTTTGGTCCCAAATCCCTATTTTAATTATTTAAATTAATTGTTTGATTTAATATTTTTGTTAAAGTTACTAACGTGTGTGTTGTTTTGATAGAAAGTGGTACAAGACATCAAAATGAGTAATAATTTCATTGCTATATTATTTAGAAAGCATGCTTAGATTATTTTAGAAAGCATGCTTAGATTATTTTAATTCCTAGTATCATGTTAGGATGTTTTTTATTGTTTTCTAGTATCACGATTAGGTTGCTTCCTAGTTCTTATATCATGTATGTCTCTAATATCATGTTAGGGCTAAAGCTTTGATCTTTAATGTTTAGTGACATGCTAGGATTTGTTGTTAATCATGTTGGTATCATGCCTAGGGTCTTGCTAATGTTATTATGCTTTGTTGGGAATATTATGATGATGATTTGTTTTATCAATAATATTATATGTTGCTTGATATTATTGTTATTGCTTGATCATGCCCTCTCTTGCAGGTTTAAAGGAAATTTGTTCTTGAAATCACGCTTAATAAGATAATGGATTTTTTTGTAAATTACCACCCTAAAATGTAACATGTATTGAAATAACCACCCATTTTTGTTGAAATTAAAAATAACCACCCATATTTTACAAAACTGTAGGTTTTACCACCCTAACCTATACTCCGGCCAGTTTTCCAAGCATGTGCCCCACAATTTCATTATGAAGAACCCTAATTTCCAATTCAAGTAAAATTGAATGAATCAAACAACGATTACATCAATAAATTCCTAATAAAACACATTCCAAACAACAAATATCGTATAACTTGAATTCTACTTAATTAAACATTGCAAAATAGCTAAAAAAATAAAAATTAAGTGTGTTCTTCAATTACCTTGCTGTACAAATTGGTGTAAAAAAATTTAAGTGCATTCTTCAAAGAATTCGCTTGTCAATTTGCAAAACTTGGAGTAAAAATTGGTAAAATTTGTGGAAAAAATGAAGAATTTTAAGTTTGGGAGTAGTTTGTGAAACGAGGGAGGAAATAAATCAAGAAACAACTTTTATAAAAAAAAAATAGCCGTTATGTGGCTCAGAAAACTGGTCGGAGTATAGGTTGGGTGGTAAAACCTACATATTTTGTAAAATATGGGTGGTTATTTTTAATTTAAAAAAAATGGGTGGTTATTTCAATACATGGTACATTTTGGGGTGGTAATTTACAAAAAATCCTAAGATAATTAATTATTTTATTTAGGCTAATATGATTTTAATTCAAAGGATCGCCAATAATAGCTTTATTTGTGCATTAATATTCAATCAACATAGATTAAACAGGTTTAGGGTTAATACATTGATTGTATGTTGATCGGAAAGCGTACATGAATATGAGAAGAATAAAGTAGAGGCCTATTTAGGGCAGGTTCAATTTCTTTTAAGTTGGATTTGTACCTTCTTCCCCGAATATCCTGTCATGGTTTACAGGTTCCTAAAACTTGTTGGCGACTCTTTTGCTCTAGTTTCCTTCCCTTTGGACACCACCATATTTAAGTGTATGATCACAGTCCGGCTCAAGTGTGGGAAGCTTGAAATATTCCCTACACATACCTTATCATCTTTTGAGTCACTCATCACCAAAGTCTTCGTCCTAACATGATGAGGCAACATGTACAATTCGATTCAACCCACTCAGCTTATTCATACTCGGCTCATGTCTCTATCATTTTCTTTTCTTTGTAAAGAAAATAAAACTTTTCTTTTATTTTCAATTTCTTTTCTTTTTGAGGAAGCTCAAAAACTTTTCCTTCTCATTCATTTTTCTTTTTAGGGAAGTCAAAAACTATTCCCGATTTTTTATCAACTTTTCTTTATGGAAAATCCAAAAGTTTTTCTACTACTTTTTCTGTTTTCACATCTTTCTTTTCGGAAGAGAGTCAGTACCTTCCACTTGTTACAAAAATGACGGAACTTTTTTTTCATTTTTGTTTTTATTTGTTCTTGCTTGCACACATGCACATACACTTTCACATATCACAAGTCATACATAGTCTAAACACACTACACACACAGTCATACACAAGTTGGTCATAAGTCAATCATGTCAAGTACAACCTGGTCGAGTCGGTCAGTTGAGTCTTGAGTCAATCATAATCCATATGAGTCCCTCGACAAAACTCTCCTTTTTTAGGTCTCGAGTACATTAATCATTCTCTATACAGTCAAAATCACTTGACTTCAAGGCATCATCATTGTCATCACTTTCATCATCATTATTATCTTAATCGTCACTTTCCTCATCATCTTTATCTTTATCATCACTTTCATCATCATCACCAATGCCTATATATACAGTCAGATGCATGTCACTTGAAGGTACTGAGCAACATCTATATAGTCAGATACATATGACTTGAAGGTGCCACCACCATTATCATCATCATTTCAATATCTATATACAGACAGACGCATATGACTTGAAGGTATCGAGAAATGCCTATACACTTAAACAATGAGACACATATGACATAAATGTGACATCATCATCATCCACAACTTCTGTTCGGAGACAATCGAACTACTTCTATACCTTCTGTTCGGAGGCAATCGAGCACTCTAGTAATTAATGTCCTGCGGGCGTAGTGAATTACTACTCATCTCTTGGTAATGTCCTATGGGTGTAGTAAATTGTCAGCCGTCATTTTAGGCGATGTCTGTAGGGAATATTTCAAGAATCCCACACTTGAACCCCACTGTGATCATACACTTAAGTATGGTGGCGTCCAAAGGGAAGGAAGCTAGAGCAAAAGAGTTGCCAACAAGTTTTAGGAAATTGTAAACCGTTCACAGGGTGAAGGTTACACCCCTTAACGATCCATGAGATCGTTAACTCCAATAGGTCTGGAACCAAGACTGGAAGTTCGGGGATGAAGCTACAAATCCAACCTAAAAGAGATTTAACCTGCCCTAATAATAGGCCTCTACTTTATTCTACTCGTATTCATGTGCGCTTTCTGACTAACATGCAATCATTAGATTTACCCTAAACCTGTTTATTTATGTTGGTTGAATATTAATGCACAAATAAAACTATTATTGGCGATCACTTGAATTATAATCAAATTAACCCTAAACAAGATTATTAATTATCTTATTAAGCATGATTACAAGTACAAATTCCCTTTAAACATGCATAAAAGGCATGATCAAGCAATAACAATAATAATATCAAGCAACATAATAATCATAAAAATTATAAAAACAATAATTATAACTATAATAATCATGTTAAAGCATAATATTATTAGCAAGATCCTAGGCATGATACTAACAAGATTAATAACAAACCCTAATATGTCACTAAACATCAAAAATCAAAGCTTTAGCCCTAACATGACACTAACATGATATTAGGAAAGAAAATAGGAATATTCTTTTAATCATACTTGATATTAGAAATTACCCTAAACATGATACTAGAAAGCAATAAAACATCCTAACATGATACTAGGAATCAACAAAACAATCTAAGCATGATTTCTATATCAAAAGATCAATGAAACAATTAAATTACTTACTTCAATGCCTCGTACCTCTTTCTAATAACAAAATACACGCGTTAGTAACTTCGAGGAAAATATAAAATCAAACAATTAAATTAAATAATTGAAATAAAGAGTTAAAAAGTTTAGACTGGATTTGGAACCAAACCCTCAGAAATATCAAACCTTTCACGTCTAGGGCGAAGGCAACTTCGAACTTTGCTAGGTGTGTCTAGATCTTGTGAATGCGGAATTGTGTTTTTAAAAGGGTTTGTTTAGAAAGAGAAAGAGAGAGAGAATCAAGAAATTCTTGATGAGAGTTGATGACTGAAAACGGAGGTCCAGGGACCCTATTGATAAGAAAATAGTCCGGAAACCAATAGAAAAGAGTTAGAATTCGAATTGGAATAAAACTCACCCTGTCGCCAGGCGGTGCTTGTCGTCAGGCGGTGCTAAGACAGTTTTTTGCAGATTTTGTTTTTAACATATCTGTTGATCCAGAAGTCTAAATAAGGCATATATTATGTCTTTGGAAATATCTTAAAGTCTAATTTCCAATACAATTGAAATCAGATAAAAATATTTTGTAGATAAAAAGATATAGCCGAAATAGTGGAAGGATGTCAATTTTGGATAGAGTTTCGTATTATGTTCATATCTTTTTCGTTATAGCTCGGAATTAATATTATAATATATCATTAGAAATATAATTTCAAGATCTATTTAACCATATAAAATTTGGATAAAGATTATGAGATACAAAAATAATATCTGACTGTCTTTGAACATCTTTAAATTCTAAAAGAATTAGGATTTAAAAAAAGGAAAGTTTTATTCAATTTCAAACTCTTTGATTTTATCTTTTCAAAAAGGATAATTTAGATCTTTTAGAAACTTCTGGAAGCTTCTAATGAATCCTAATTATTTTAGGAATAGGATTAAACCTTTGGACCCTCCACATGATCATTGGGCCGTAGGTAAAATCCGGTTTGGGCCCAGTTTAGTATTTTGGCCATAACTTCCTCATTATTCATCGGAATTGGGCTTATAATATATCGTTAGAAAGGTCTTTTCAAGCCCCATACAACTACACCATTATTGGACCCATATCATGGACCAAACTAAACTAGAATTCATTTTTTCATAAATAGGGTAAGGAAAGAAATATTTTCAAACCAGAAAGAAGAGATATTTTAATAAAAACATCCTCATCACTAGAATTTTCACACTTTTTCTTTGTTCGATAATCAAATGACATGAAAGGTATTCATCACTTGGTTTGGTTTTGGGGAGACACATTTGGGTGTCTACAATGTCCTACGGGCGTAGTAAATCGTCTTTGTTGCGATCTTCTCAAGGCGTAGAGGTTCATGATTTATCTCTTCGACAATGTTATACGAGTGTAATGAATTGTCAATCATCTGACGACTTAGCAAGTCGTCAATCTGTTTTTGCGGCAATGTCTTAATTACGGGTGTAATGAGTTTGCATTCTTTGAGTGATGTCATGCGGGTGCAGTGAATCATTCATCATCTATTCCAACAATATACTACGAACGTAGTGAATTGTCATCCATTCATCCGGCGGTGTCTTACGAGCGTAGTGAGTCGTCAACCATATTTTCGGTAATGTTTTACGGGCGTAAGGAGTTGCCAATCATTTATTCATCCGACAATGTCCTGCAGGTGCAACGAATTGTCAACAATCTTTTGATAGTGTCCTACGGGCGTAGTAAGTTGTCAATCATTCATCTGACGATGTCCTACAGGCGCAGCGAATCGTCACTCTTCATCATCCATTTATCCATATTTAGTGAGTTGCTCGGGGCGCAGGAGGTCACAGTAGATTTCTCGAGGCGTGGAAAACTACCAATGTATTTGGTGTCGACACACTAGTGTTAGATACGCCTTTATATCCCTTTACTCTTTTGTCCGTGGAAGTAGCGCTTTTCTGCAGGTATCGGTGTATATAGAGTGGTTTAAAATCGCCAAACGTTTTAAATCATCCTCCATCCCTATCTACTACTTTGACTTTCATTTTCAAGACTTATGTCTCTACAAACTCAGTCAAAATGGGGGCTTCTGTAGAAACCTAAAAATATCTCCCCAACCGAAACCCGATGATGAGTAAAACCTTTCATCGATATTTGGTTCGAGTAGAGTATTGAAGAAAGGAATATTTTATTCATGCTTAAAAATAAAATGTTCCCTCATTTTGACACATCATATTCTCTATCTTCCACATCATTTCCCACTATCTCCTTCATTTTCCTCTTCCTATTTTTATATTTTTCACATATCAAAGTGAATTTTGTCTCTCTTCCCGTCTCCTACTTTCCATACATGAGGATCCTTTTCCATTTTCTCTCCTACTTACATGTACCCCACATTTTTTTCTCTCCTATTAATATATTTTATAATTAATTAAGTATTTAGAATATGTCGATTAAGTTATTATTATATTAACTAATAAAAAAAGTAATTAACATTTATAAAAAAACGTGAACATTTTTTAAGTAAATTAGTACGTTAATAATAATTTTAAATACTAATACATCACTTAACATAAGTAACTAAGATCAAATACATGTGATTAAAATACATGAATTAAAAACATGAAATACAAAAAAAAAAAAAAAAAAAAAAAAAAAAAAAAAATAAGCAACAAAAAAAAAAAAAAAAAAAAACGAGTGAAATACTAATCCACAATTGAGTTTTTAGAACTTGCCCATAAATGGTTAACCAAGTCGTTCTTCAATTCTACATGGACTTGTCTATCACGAATCTCCCCCCCCCCTCAAAGTTATCAATCTCCCATAACTTTTTGGATCAAATGGCCTGAAGTAACGGTGAATGTTGAATCATTTCTGGTAGATGACGACCCCGCTAAAATTAATAGCCGTACTTACCAATTCCGCTTAGTGGGAATAAATTCAATAATGAATGATCATGCTTTTGAATAAGCTTTCTAAAATACTCAATTAATTCTTTTCATTAAATAATTTGGCAACCCAGGTTATGCGTTTGAAGCACATGTCGACATGTCGTGCATCTGAAGCACGATCACATATTTGACACACGATGTCGTGTGTGCGATAGTTTTTCTTTTGTTTTTCCCCAAGGATTTCAGAAAGATGGGGTTCAAGAAGGTTCAGTGAAGATATTTTTGGTGTTTGGAGGTTTACGGAAAGGTAAGGGAGGTTTGGGGTTTGACTTTTAGGGGTTGTAGATTAGACTTCGACTTTAATACTTAAGAAGTATTTTGGATTTTTCAAGACTAGGCAGGGGGTTTTGACGGTCAAAAAAATGCATTAAACTTAGCAACATTGTTATTCACTTTTGTGTCGACCCAATTGTGTATAGAATTGTTTCGTCATTCGGTGCCAAAATGGGGATACACTTTTTTTGGGTGTCCTACACATTGCAAATCTTTAATCTCAAGAAGAGGGTGAATCGTCACTTTTACCTCATTGTGATTGTGAAGCAAACAAGATCGCAGCTTTGGCTAGTAAATTGTTGTGTATGACAATTGTCAATAATGGAGGAAACTGAAAGTGCAACTGGTATTCAAGAAGGAGGGAGGTTGAATTGAGTACAGTAACAAGTGGCAAACTTATAATTTTTTTCCCAATCAAAGGAGAACTAGTATAACCTAGTTCATGCACATCGGAATAGTAGAATGAATCGTCACTTCATCTCATTGTGATTGTGAAGCAAATAAGATCGCAACTTGGCTAGTAAATTGTTGTGTACAACAATTGTCAATAATGGAGGTTACTGAAAGTGCAACTGGTATTCAAGAAGGAGGGAGGTTGAATTGAGTACGGTAATAAGTGGCGGACTTGTAAATTTTTTCCCAATCAAAGGAGAACTAGTAGAACCTGGTTCCTGCACATTGGAACAGTAGAATGATAAAAGCGATAAGAGCACCAAGATTTACCGAGCTTTGGCTCAACTTAGAGTATATGTCCTCCCTACCATAATTACTCTTATTAATTACATTTGAAAAACAAAATCAATTATAAAGGATTATTTACCTACTTGAGCTAAATAATCCCACACCTAACTCTAGGTGTCAAAAACTCAAAACGCACTTGATCTAATCAAGAGGGCTATCATTTTTCAAGTATCCAAATTAGCTGTTACCGCACATGAAAAATAGTTGACAAACCGAAACAAGCAGTAACCATGTAACCTTTTTGTCATCACTTCGAAACCTAAGAAACCCAACAACTACACAACATCCTACCTAAGTTACCTCACATAATCACATTGTTAGGGATGACAATTGTCACTTCTTGTTAAATTGTAATTTTTGTCATCAATCTTATTTCATCGAGCCTTTACTCCTCCTGTAGACACAAAATTGTGTCTCCTCAAAAACCAAATCCAGTGATGAGTACTCTTCACGTTATTTGATTATCGAACGAGGTGAAATGTGAAAGAGTCTCGTGATGCCTCCGCTTTAATAAAAATAATTCTTTCTGTTTTTGAAAATCTTTTTTTTCGTACCTTATCTATGAAAAATGTCCAATCCAATTTTATTTGGTCCATGATATGGATCCAATAATAGTGTAGTTGGATAGGGCTCGAAAAGAGATTTTCAAACGATATATTATAAGCCTAATTCTGGTGCATAATGAGAAAGTTATGGCCCAAATATTAAATTGGATATTAAATGAGTTTTATAGGCGACCTAATGATCAAGTGGAGGGTCCATTAATTATCATTCCTAAAGTCATTAGGAATTGCTTTAATTTTCTAGATTAATCTAGAAGGTTATTTTAAGTTCTAAAGATATTAGGATTAATAATTATTTTTTTATGTATTTTTTTAAAAGATAATGAATTTTAAGTGAAATAAAACAAGTGTTTTAAAAAGATTTAATCTGATTTTTAATGGTAAAGTACGGACTCTAATTATCCAATTATATTAGAAAAAGGACTATGTACGACAAAACATTACACGCAGCACCATTCGCACTGCGACAGGTCTATCGCGCCGAGATAGGCCTGTCACGCCGCGATAGCTCCATCGCGTCGCGATAACCCTATCGTACCGCGATGGGTATAGTTTTACTTCGATTGGAATTCAGTCTTCTCTGACCGTTTCTGGATGTTTTTCACTATAAATAGGGTCATATTTCCCTGTTTTCAATTCACCAACAATCATCAACAATCATCTTTCTATTCTCTCTCTCCCTCTCTCTCAAAGCTAGAAGTTTATTCTTTCTCACTCTTTCTAAGCCTTGCCTTTTTAAAAACACCATACGTCCATCACGAGACTTAGACACACCTATCCAAGCTCGAAGTTGTCTTCGCCCTAGACGTGAAAGGTTGATAATTTCTGAGGGTTTAATTGGTCCAAAATCCCTATTTTAATTATTTAAATTAATTGTTTGATTTAATATTTTTATTGAAGTTACTAACGTGTGTATTGTTTTGATAGAAAGAGATACGAGGCAACAAAGTGAGTATTTTTATTGTTATATATTTTTAGAAAGCATGCTTAGATTATTTTGATTCCTAGTATCATGTTTAGGGTATTAACTAATATTGCTAATATCATGTATGTTTCTAGTATCATGCTTAGGTTGCTTCCTATTTCTTCTGACGATCAAAATAATCTGACGATCAAAATTCCCAAATTAAATCAGTTATCCCTAATAAATATCTTAAATTTAAACTCAAAGTTCAAAAGAGAGAATATGAAAATTGAATAGAAAGCATACCAGAAACACTCAGAATGGTTACTTGATTAGCAGCAACTCAGCTAGTATCATTATCAAACAACATCACATTGTTCATTTCCTCCTCCCACTTTCCCTTACTCCACTTATGCAAATTCATGTGCTTATGCAAAATCATGTGCTATGCAAACTACACTGAATTCTACTAAATAAGATAAGAAATTAAATTAAAGTGAGATTTTTTTTTTTTTAAAAAAAGCATATATTAGTATGATCTTAATTAGATATACAATTTTACTCATAAGTCTATCTTGAATTACTGCAGTAGTTAAAATAAGTAGGGCTTTCATAAGCTTTTTAGACAATAGATAGGGGTTAATGAGAAGTTGCTCCACACCATTATGCAATTTAATCAACTAATGGAATAGGTACTACGTACCTTTCAACCAGAATTCAATGGTTTATATATTTGTCGTCATTAGAGTTTTGACTAATACTATACAACCAATGTTTCAAGTAGTTTTGATATCCTAACAAGCAGCTACATACAAGCAATGAGTAAAAAATAAAACTTCAGAAATAATTGCCACTTATATTGTAGCAACTAGCAGGCACACAAACCGTTGAGCGTAGATATAAAACTCCCATTCCAATTATATACCTCTTTAAATGGCCAATTTATACACGTTACACAATCAAGGTTCAAAATGCATCAGCGATAATTTTCACTACTTATTTTCCTAAACCTTCCGATTATCAAGCATATAAGAGTATAGAGTATAGTGGATTGACAATTATATAAACCTTTAAATTTGATATTGGTTGATACCTTCTTTAAGCTTGACGAGTGACATTTATGTCGCTCTTAGGGAGTAGTTTTAGAGTCATTTTTTGTATTTATTTTCCTCTATTTTCCCTTTTATTCTCTTGTCTTCTCGTTAATTTAGTTTTCTTTTTATTAGTTAATTTTAGAGTGTTTTAGTTTAATTTCTTTATTTAATTAGTTTTGATTTATTTTAGTATTTTATTCGATTTTATTTGCTTGCGTAGTTTTAATTATTTTTAGTTTTAGTTCGTGTCGTCTCTTATTTTAGTTTACTTTATTTATTTTTGTTTTATTTTATTCTATGCCCCAATTATCCTCTCGATTTGCGTTTTATGTAGGCGAATATTTGTGGGTCAAAGCACGTGTTCCAGATCCAAATTGCTAGCGTCGGAAGCTTTGTGTTACAAGAGTAGTGGCTCAAGTTCTCGATTTGTGTTACTCCAAGCCTCTCCAAGCTGTTGCCATGCTTCCTTCCAAGAGCAGCTACAAATCCCCTGCTCCCTCACGCATACAACAGCCCACCTTAACCTTCACCCCACCATCTCTTATCCTACACCACACTCCCCTGCTCCCTAGCTTCTCACTTAATCACCAGCCACGCTGCTCCCCTATCCAGCCCATTTCGTACCCAACAATAACCAACCCACACTCCGCACCAATCACCAATCACCAACCACCAACCACCAGTTCGTAGCCACAACCACACCTAACAGCTGCTCCAATTCGAACAGCAGCAACCCATCTTCAATTACCACCGCAATCAACCATCTCCAGCCACCGCAACCAAAGCCATGGCAAATAGTAGCAGCCACCAATTAAATCACAGCCACCTGTCACGTGCTGACTGATCCCTTAGTCCTTTGCACACGCGCCTACTAACTTCCTTCCCCAAGGTTGCTAGTCAAGGCTTACCCCGAGTATTACTTATAGCAAGTAAGGCAACGAAAGTTAAAGTAAGTGAGTAAGTAAAGTGCAAGAGAGATTTTAAGAGAACTTGTATTGCTTGAGAAAGAGTATTTTCAAGTGCTAGGTGGTTTGCAAAATGAGGGGAAGGTCCCTATTTATAGGCCTTCCAGGTGACTAGAATGTTCTACTCTAGATCCTTCTAACCTCCTCAATTGGAGGGTCCTAGAAGCTAACTTTTCTAGAGCCTTCTATACAATTCTGATTTCCTACTCATATGTACATCTTCCGGAGTATTTCACACTACTCTAGAGATTACAAGTATGTACAAGAGCAACCTAGAAACTTTTAGAAGCTTTCGGACGTATTCCGAGTCTCCTAGCGTATTCTGGGAGGTTCCGGACTTCTCCTTGAAAATCTGGTTGCCTCATTGTGTTCCTTGGGTCCAAAAACGGTGGACCACCAAGTTTGGGCTCATTTGGATTCCATTTGGTCTCCCAAATGACCCATTATTGTGTTATTGTCAATGCGGTGTTCACTAGTATTCCAGCAGGGGTGCTAAATAAAGCTCTATAGGGGGAAGGTGCTCACTAGCACCCATGGGCATCTCCCTTGGCCCAAATTGTTGCTTACTGCCCATACGACCGTATTAACGCTAACAAGGGTGTGGGACGTGAGGCGTGACATGCTCCCCCACCCAAGTCTTGACGACCCCGTCAAGGCCGTCCCTCGAACTCGGAGATCTTGTCCCGGAACTGCCAAAGGTCCTCCTCTTTCTCCCATGTTGCCTCGCTGTCTGGGAGACCTTTCCAACGGACAAGATACTCATTGTAGCTTGGCACACCTCTTTTTCTAATGGCCCTCTTGGCCTCAATGACCTCGATGTTCCGATCAAACGAAGTCACCACTGCTGTTGGTGCTCGGTGTGACTCACCCCTTAATGGATCTTCCTTGTCTTCATGATAGGGTTTGAGCATACTTACATGGAACACCGAGTGAATTTTAAGCTTTGGTGGTAGCTCAAGCTTATCAGAAACCTTCCCAACCTTCTTAATCACCGGGAGAAAGGTCCTTCGTACTTCCGCACAAGGCCCTTGTGCACTTTGCGGAAGACTTTAAATTGCTGAGGTAGCAGCTTGACCATGACCAAGTCGCCCTCCATGAACTCCAATGGGCGTCTATGCTTGTCTGCCCACTTCTTTATCTTCTTGGCGGCTTTGTCAAGATATGCCTTCGTGATATCCATTTGCTCGTGCCACCCCTTGGCTAGCTTGTAGGCTGCGGGGCTGCTACCTGTGTAGCCCGATGCAACGGCTTGTGGCGTCAAGGGTTGTTGGCCCATGACTATCTCGAAAGGACTTTGTTGTGTTGCCTCGGACTTTTGTAAATTGAATGAGAATTGGGCTATGTCCATAAACTTTGCCCAATCTCGCTGATTGGCACCCACATAGTGCCTTAGGTATAACTCAAGCAAAGCATTCACCCTTTCCATTTGCCCATCTGATTGCGGGTGAAAGCTCGTTGAGAAATGAAGCCCCGACCCAAGGAGCTTAAACAACTCCGTCCAAAACTTGGCGGTGAACCTTGGGTCCCTGTCACTGATTATACTCCGCGGTAAGCCCCAATATTTCACCACATGCTTGAAGAACAGCTTGGCGGCTTGCTCCGCGGTGCAATCCTTCGGTGCCGGGATAAAAGTGCCATATTTGGAGAAGCGATCCACGACCACCATTATTGAGCCGCACCCATCTGACTTTGGCAAGGCTGATATGAAATCCATTGAGACGCTTTCCCAAGGCCTCTCCGGAACTGGTAACGGTTGCAATAGTCCTGTCGGCACTCGTTGCTCCACCTTGTCTTGTTCACACACAAGACAAGTCTTGACATAGCCCTCAATATCATCCCACATATGAGGCCAATAATAGATCTCCTCCAAGAGCGCCATGGTGCGTTGGATGCCTGGGTGTCCCGCCCATAGAGAATCATGACACTCCTTCAGCACATCGCGCCTAAGGTTATCCCACTTAGGCACGTAGATACACCTACCAACGGTGTAGAGCACCCCATTCTCTACCCAAAACCGTCGGGTCTTCCCATCCTTGGCCAAATCAACGAGCCCCTTGGCCATTGAATCATGCTCCAACCCATCCTTGATCCGTCCAAGGATGTTGCTAGCGACACTGCTAGTACTAGCAAAGATAGCCTTTCGGCTAAGAGCATCAGCATCAACATTGACCCTTCTTGGCTTGTACTCCATAACATAGTTAAAATCGGCCAGGAAGTCTTGCCACCGAGCTTGCTTGGGGCTGAGCTTCTTCTGATTTTGGAAATAGCTTGTTGCAACATTGTCGGTATAAATGATAAACCGACTCCCAAGCAAGTAGTGCCTCCAAACGCGCAAGCAATGGATGATAGCTGTCATCTCCTTATCATGCACTAGGTACCTCTTCTCGGTATCATTAAGCTTACGTGATTCATAGGCGATGGGATGCCCTTCTTGCATTACCACCCCTCCAATGGCAAAGTCGGAGGCATCTGTATGAAGCTCGAATGACTTGTTGTAGTCTGGCAATGCTAATACGGGCTCATTGGTGACTGCTTTCTTCAAATCATCAAAGGCCCTTTGACACTCCTCACTCCAACACCATTGTACTTTCTTCTTCAACAAATCCGTCAATGGTGCTGCCCGAGCTGAGTAACTCTTGATGAACCGTCGATAATAATTTGCTAGCCCAAGGAATGAGCGTAACTCCGAGAAATTCTTGGGCTCCTCCCATTCGTTGATGGAGCGTACCTTGTCATGCTCCATCATGATTTTTCCAGCCTTGATGCGCTGCCCTAAGAAGGACACCTCTTGTTGAGCGAACGAGCACTTCTCCCGCTTAACATAGAGCTCGTTCTCCCATAGTACCTGGAACACCTGTCTCAAATGCTCCAAATGACTTGTTAAGTCACCGTTATGCACGACTATATCGTCGAGATAGACGACGACGAATTTGTCGAGAAATGGCTGGAATATTCTATTCATAAGTGTGCAAAATGTAGCCCGGGTGTTGGTGAGACCAAATGGCATCACCAAGAATTCAAATGACCCGTAGCGAGTGACGCATGTCGTCTTAGGCTCGTCGCCTTCGGCGATGCGTACTTGCCAATACCCCGACCTAAGATCAAGTTTTGAGAAGTACCTGGCTTTCCCTAGACGATCAAAGAGATCGGCGACCAATGGGATCGGATATTTGTTCTTCACAGTGATCTTGTTCAAAGCCCGATAGTTGATGCACATCCGCAGGCTCCTATCATTCTTGCGTTGGAAAAGCACAGGTGCTCCAAACGGTGCTTTGGATGGCCTAATGAACCCGGCATCTAGCAACTCCTTAAGTTGCTTCCTCAGCTCCTTAAGCTCTGGTGGTGCCATCCGATAAGGTGCCATGGCTGGAGGCCTAGCCCCTTGCTCCAGCTCGATCTCATGATCAACTTCCCTTCGAGGGGGAAGCCTTTTTGGTAGCTCCGGAGGCATTACATCGTCAAATTCCTCTAGCACTCCGGCAACCTCTGACGGAACCTCGCCCCCACAAGGCTCGTCTTCGACTAGGGTGGCCAAGAATGTTTCTTGACCCCTCTTTACCCCTTTCTCCAACTGAATGGCCGAGATCATCTTAGCCTCGACCTCTTCTCGAGTGATAGGGACGGACCATGCTCCTTGGTCCTTCACTATTGTCATCAACTCGTCCTTTTCAAATGAAAAAGGCCTCACCGAGTCCATGAACTCCAGACCTAGCATAAGTGAGAAGTCGTCCATGTTGACGACGGTGAGATCCACGGTGCCACTCCATTCTCCCAAACAAAGTGGCACCTCCCTAGCGATGCCAAGGATAGGCACCGGTGAAGCGTTTACGGTCTTCAACGTGCCTGGCTCCTTGACATACTTGACCCCCAACTTGCTCGCCTCCTCCTTGGCGATAAAGTTGTGTGAGGCACCCGTGTCAACAAGTGCCCTCGAAGCCCTGCCATTTACCAATGCTTCAACAAACATTAGTTTTCCCTTTGGGCAGGGAAGTGTGCTTACCTTGACCACACTGTCGTTTCTCTTGGACTCGAATGTAGCCTTCGCACTTCCCATCATGCGCAACGACCCTATCTGCGCCTCGTCTCCCATCGACTCGCCACCCGAAGAGATAATGGCATTGAGCCTTTGTCTTCCGGGGCATTCTCTAGCCCAATGCGGCCCCCTACATAGGAAGCAGTCCCGGTGTTTGCTCTTGTCCGAAGAAGAAGATGATTGGCCCTTGCCCTTATCCTTGTCCTTCTTCTCAAACCGATTGTTGCTATTGCTACTGCTTCGGTCGGTGGGTTTTGCTCCCCCACCTTTCCCCTTGTTACTGCCACCTCTACTATCCTTCTTTGCATCCTTGAACTCGAGCAAGGATTCGGCCACGGCTATAGCCTCAGCAAGCGTCTGTACATTTCTCCGTTCGACTTCTTGCTGAGCCCAACGTTGCAGCCCCCCAATGAAATAAAGGAGTTGATTTTCCTCCGAGAGGTCATCGATCTCGAGCATCAACGTAGAAAATTGCTTGATATACTCTTTGATGGTGCTGTTGTGCTTGAGGTCACGCAGCTTCATCATTGAGAGTTTCTTAGCATTCTCCGGGTAGAATTGCCGCTTGAAATCCTTCTTGAACTCGTCCCAAGTGGTGATGGAACAAGTTCCCTTCTTAATATCTTGCTCTCGGCGCCTCCACCAGAGTATGGCATCCTCTCCGAGATACATGGTGGCAGCGTTAATCTTGGAAACATCACTTTCCAAGTGCATAGCGTCGAAGTATTTTTCGACGCCCCATAGGAAGTCGTCGATCTCCCGTGCATCCCTCTTCCCATGGAATTTTTGTGGCTTGGGGACCTCCATCTTAGGCCCCGCGTTAATGGTAACACCCCCGGTTACCGCTGCATTGTGGCAAAGAGCGAGCTCCTCCTTGAGGACCTCGTTTTCCTTCTTCAAAGCTAGGAGTTCCCCCGAGAACTCCTCGCGTACTTTGGCTAACTCGCTCATCATTTTCTCCATAGCTTGATTAGCGAGTGTGTGAGCTTCCGTTGTACGCTCCAAGCCCAACTCCTCAAGTCGGTTGTCTAAATTAACCACTTGATCTTTAAGCGATGACACATCAAGCTCTACCTTGCCGATGGCATCGGACAAGCCCCCCATGGCTAGTTCGAGGTTGGCTGTCTTCTCGTCCCCTTTGTGCACTCGCTTCTCAAGCTTTTGGAGGGCCTGAGGCATGGCCTCAGTCTCCCCACCTTCGAGCACTTGTGATGCGCTAGCCTCCTTGTTCTTGCCCATCGTCCTAGCACTTACTCCTCTTTCGTAGGTTACAATGCTAGCTAAGCCAACAGAACGTCGCCCCACACGACCGTTGCTGCTCTGATACCACGTTGTCACGTGCTGACTGATCCCTTAGTCCTTTGCACGCGCGCCTACTAACTTCCTTCCCCAAGGTTGCTAGTCAAGGCTTACCCCGAGTATTACTTATAGCAAGTAAGGCAACGAAAGTTAAAGTAAGTGAGTAAGTAAAGTGCAAGATAGAGTTTAAGAGAACTTGTATTGCTTGAGAGAGAGTGTTTTCAAGTGCTAGGTGGTTTGCAAAATGAGGGGAAGGTCCCTATTTATAGGCCTTCCAGGTGACTAGAATGTTCTACTCTAGATCCTTCTAACCTCCTCAATTGGAGGGTCCTAGAAGCTAACTTTTCTAGAGCCTTCTATACAATTCTGATTTCCTACTCATATGTACATCTTTTCGGAGTATTTCACACTGCTCTAGAGATTACAAGTATGTACAAGAGCAACCTAGAAACTTCTAGAAGCTTCCGGACGTATCCCGAGTCTCCTAGCGTATTATGGGAGGTTCCGAACTTCTCCTTGAAAACCTGGCTGCACCATTGTGTTCCTTGGGTCTAAAAACGGTGGACCACCAAGTTTGGGCTCATTTGGATTCCATTTGATCTCCCAAATGACTCATTATTGTGTTATTGTCAATGCGGTGTTCACTAGTATTCCAGCAGGGGTGCTAAATAAAGCTCTATAGGGGGAAGGTGCTCACTAGCACCCATGGGCATCTCCCTTGGCCCAAATTGTTGCTTACTGCCCATACGACCGTATTGATGCTAACAAGGGTGTGGGACGTGAGGCGTGACACACTGCTCGCCACCGCAACCAAATCAGCCCACATCAACCAATTATCCCAGACCACCATCACCGCGCGCACCACCCTGCTCCACCAGTCAGCCACACCCTCACCAAACTCCCCTGCTCCCTCTTCTTAAACCAAACAGCCACCTGCTCAACCCCCGCAATCAAATCGCCACCAAAACCACCAATTGCAGGCTCACAATTCTCACTTGACCAACTAAACCGCAGCTCCACCTCTCAACCGTCCAATACAGCAGCAGCGCATAATCCGGCCACCAAGGCAGCCATAATTCTCGCAACATCAAAGCAAAATCAATTTGAATCGGGTTCAGGCAAACTTTTGAAAAGTTCGGTCGAAGTGCCTAAAAGTGCCAAAATAGTCAGAATTATTCGAGGTTTTCTAATTTGAAGAGTTTTGGCCGAACACACCCATAGTTCGGCCACACCAACCTTCGGTTCGATCGAACCATTTCACGAGCTCTACGCGTGATTGTTAATGAAGATCGAACGATTTTGATTTTGATGCTTGATGATAGACGATGAGGATGAGCGGTGGCGATTTGATGATGATGATTGATGATGGAGTTTGGTGGTGTTTGGAGCAGGGGATTAAAACCCCATTTAGAGCAGCCGAAATTGAAGAAGAAAAGGGTCAGTGTTGGGGGGGGGGGGAAATTGTGGGTTTATTATTTTCCTTTTGTCCTTTTATTTTATTTCTCTTTTCTCTTTTCTTATTGCTTTTTCTTTTCTTAATTTATTTTCCTTTCTTATTTTTACTTTCTTTTTTTCTATTTATCTTCTCTTTTTCTTTTATTCTTTTATTTTTCTAGCTTTGTATAAATACCCATTTTTGGGTAATTAGTTTTAGAAAAGGAACAATTATTCTATTCTCTTATTTAGTTTTAGGAGAGCTTCTCTCTCTACGTTTAGCTTAGGATTAGAGTAATTTAGAGAGAGAAAGTGAAAGTTTCACCATTGTTGAGCTTGGATCTTGAAGAGGAAGATTGATTATCTTGCTTGTAGACTTTCACATTCAATCAATGAGAATTTCTAACTTTCTCTCCTCTATTTTATTTGCTTTCTTTTGATTATTGTTTTAGTTGTTAGTATTTCTTGTTAATCATGTTTATGCTTGGTTATTTATTAATTAATCTAGTTGTTAGCATGATTAGTGAGTAATTTCCCCATTAAGGGGATGGTTGTGGTTTAGTTGGATCTTGAGCATGTTTTAGGGTTTGGAGTTGATTTGTTTGTGATTAAAGTCTTTATATGCTTGATGTTCTTCAATCTACTTGCAAAATGCATGTTGTTAGTTGATTGAGGGTGAATTATTGCTTGATAATGCGATAGCGGACCTAGCAAAATTCATTTGCATCAATTGCTACTTAATTGCACCTCCTAGTATATGGTTCTAATGTGAGAACATAAAGGCTATGTTAGGAGAAGCCAATTGACCCCGAAAGGTGGCTAGATTCGACCCCTTATATCGATATTTATGCATGTTTAGTTCTTGATTAATTCAACTTCTATGCCTTTATTTATATTTGAGTGAATGCTATACCTAAACCATTTCCCTTAATGTTTTATTTCTTGTTTTAGCATCTTTAAACTTTAGTTTACTTATCTCCTATTCCAGACTAGCTTAGTTGTCGATACATTTGGTGGTGTTTATTCGTTCCCTGTGATTTGACCCCTATGCTTGCCTTATATTCGTATTGGGTTTGTTTAGGTTGTATAAATTGTATTTGATCTAGGGATAGACATTTGACGACGTGTTTATTCCCTTATCAAAGCTCTTTGTCATTGCCTTTGCAAAAGCTTGCCTGAAATTCTGAAAATCTTAGAAGTTAACTAAAATGTCAATTTACTACTCTCATCAAACTTTATGACTAATTTCATACAAAATTTAAATGCAGTCAAATTGGAAAATATCTGATGCATAATAGAAGAATTTAATTTAATTAACATGAACAATAAATTAAGAAACTATAAAGTTGGCATCCAACAGCTTGATAGAAAAACTCATAGTCTAATGTTGTTGAAAATTACGATTAAAACATAAATGAAGTCCAACAATATAAAGATTCCAGAAATTATAGATATAGTTCAAAAAAACAACTATTGAAGAAGAAAAACAAATTAGACCTAGAAATTGGCTCCTCTTTCTTTGTTTGACCATCTTTTACAACTTTTTCTCTGATTTGTTGAAGTGCTGAGAAAATTCCCATAATTTCACTGAAAAACAAGCCCAAATTTCACAAATTAGGAAGAAATTTCCGAAATTAACCACATATTTTGTAAATCCCTAGACTACCAAGCTAAAGGAAAAAAGTGAAAATTGCAAAAGTAAAAACTTACAAAACCCTAGAATACCAAGCTAGATGAGTGAGAAAAGGAAATGGGAGGGAGAATTTACGGCCGGCAGTGGTTGCAGTTGCGACTGCGGCTGTGTGTCTACACTTTCATCTTTAAGGAGAGAGAGAAGAGAGAATGATAATTGAGATTGAGATTGAGGAGGAGATATAATGAAAAATAAATAAATAAAAATATATAAAAAAAATTAAAGGTATCGATCAAATCGGATACCTTTGTGTAAAAAAGTTATTGTAGTAGTTTTTTATTTAAATAGGTACCATGTATTAGAGTATTGAGCATATTAAATATAGTGTTACAGCAAAGTGTTACCTCATATCAAAGTGTTATAATAAAGTGTTACATAATATTAAAGTGTTACAAAAAATGTTACCTAATACCACAATGTTACAAAAGTGTTACGTAAAAATCAAACAATCATGAAATTTTTAAAGTGTCCAATGGTTGTTACTTAAGCCCCATTTTGTACTAGTGGGAGTAAGTGATCTCATGGATCGTGAAGGGGTGTAGCCTTCACCTTGCGAACGGTTTACAAGTTCCTAAAACTTATTGGCGACTCTTTTGCTCTAGCTTCCTTCCCTTTGAACGCCACCATGCTTAAGTGTATGATCACATTGGGGCTCAAGTGTGGGATGCTTGAAATATTCCCTACTATTTTTGGCGACTCCTGTGGGGAGGATTTCTATTTTAATTCCTGAAATTTATTTTAGCAATAATTTAGAATGAGTGGATAAGACTCGAAACGTTCTAAGTATTCATGTGCGTAATTTTGATTGACATTATTGGCATAAGCATAAAAAGGTCCGCATTGGAAAGACCATTCGTAATACGTCGAAAAACATAGGCTTTTTACACGTAGGGAATTTGGGAAATATCTTTCACAACTAGAATCGAAAAAATGCTGCAAAAATCGAAAAATTCTAAGAACACAGAAAACTGCTGAGGCATGTAGAAACCGTCGCTAAGAGAACAGAGCCCATCGCAGTGCGATGGCTTTGTCGCAACGCGATGGAAACATCGCGGCGTGACAGGGCCATCTTCTCGTGATGGTCCCTGTTTTCTCGCGCCATGTTCTTCCAATACCGAGCCAGACGTCTGCCTTCTTGCTTTGACCGGTTTTAGTACTGTTTGGCCGATTTTACTTCCTTATTGAGTTTTTCCCTCTTTTCTGAAACCCATATGTGTTTTATACATGGCCATAACCCCCTGGGAATTCACACTCCATCTACCCAATCGAACGCTCATTGCAATGAAGGATACATCCGAGTTTGTGAATTTACCAAACCATAGAAACAAGTTTAACTTGTGGGGTCCCATCCATACGCGCCAACCCTTCCAAAGGTAAGGCTTCCACGCGATGCATCCAGACTCATAACCATGGACCCTCTTTGACTACCCTTATCCTTGAACTTTAGAGAACTAGAGCCATGGTTAGGTTGCAAACTCATTGCATCATATTGTGACTATTTGACTACTTATGCATCTCTTGCTTGTGCATAGTTTGTATGTGTTTACACTAACCATTTATTTGACTTGTGTATGAGTCTAAATAAACTAACGAATGACTATATAGGACTTTGCTTAATTAATTAATTAATTAATGAGTAATTAAAGTTTAATAAAAGTGAATAAACATGACGTAGCACGACCATAGGCTTGTCCCTTTTAAAATGGAACACTGGAAACAAGTTCGGACTGGCGTTGCAGTAATGGCGCGACACGCAAGTGTCCATCGCGACGCGACAGTGCCATTGGTTTGTGAGATGGTCCAATTTTCTGCTTGAGTCTTCGTTCCAAGTTTGGTTAATCACTTTATTAATAATCGAAGTCATATTCAGTCCTTAATCGAGTCTAGACACATAGTCCCATGGTCTTACACAAGTGTCAAGCATGCCACTTTCACTCACTATTTTAAAGCACACACTTTATGTATGTTTCACTATGACCATGTATAGAGAGTCTTGTGTACGCGTGTTTTCCGTCATTTTTTTAGGGGGGTAAGTCGGATATTAATCCTCCCAACATAACCATGTTGTTTAAACTATTAAACTTGATTCCCAAAAATGCACCCTATTTTTTGCTTTTTTGCCTTTTAAAACCAATAAAAGTCAAAGTCAATTTGAGTCGAATCATTAAAAATCAATGGTTTAATATTACAGCGCTTGGTCAAGAAGAGAAGGATGGTTGATCAAGGACAACACTTTCGTTCAAGTTCTACTCTTCTATAAATCCATCAGACACAGAAAAAAGTTCGTATTAATGGCTACCCAACAGGAAATCGATGAGCTAAGGCAAAACATGAACAACTTGACTGAGATGTTGAAGACTATTGCTCTTCAAGTCAATGATCCTGTTAAGAAAAAACAACTTGAGCGTATGGAGGAAAGCCTTAGCAAAATCTCTAACGACTACAAGTTTTAGGGAATTAGCTCTCAAGGGGTCTTAGTGGACAAGGAACTTCTTCCACAGAAGTTCAATGCCAATGACATCCCTAAGTTCAAGCCTACCGGCAATCCTTACTTCCATTTAATAGCTTTCGAGACTATAATGAGCATTAAGGCTATTGACAGGAAGGTCTTCACTTCGGTATTCTCACTATCTCTTGAAACCGTTTGTCAACAATGATTTTTCTCCCTAGAAAAGGAGAAGACCTCCTCCTGGGAATCTATCAAAAATGCTTTCATTGATAGATACAAGTACAACATCCAAGTTGAGACTGACCATAGGGAGCTTGAGATGTTAAAGCAAAAGGAAAACAAGTGGAGGGAAACTTCTGCTAAGATGGTAGAAGTTCCTACTGAAAAGGAATCTGTGAGGATGTTCGTCAAGAACCTCTAAGAAAAGTATTCAAAACATTTAAAGAACCAAAGTAATTTGAATACTTTCAAGGTCGTCTACGATATAGGTATTGACATTGAAGATGACCTTGCAAAACAAAAAGCTGCTAACAACAGCAACAGTGGCTGAAAAGGCAAGAAGAACGACAATCCTTCTTCTTCTAAAACCACCCATTCGAATAATGTTAGCACCTTTAACTTGAATGAGGTCCTTGCTATGAACAATCAAGGACAAAAGAAGCCATTTAGGAGGAATTTTACACCTATTGGCATGAGTTATGATACAGCATTCGATTGACTTCACGCTAAAGGACCCATAACTCCTATTGGACCGTTTGGAGATCCACTAGTCGAAAGGAGGACGGCTAGTTGGAACCCCAACTCACATTGCAAGTACCACCAAGGCAGGGGCCATCTCACTGAGAATTTCTGGAAGTTGAAAGAAGCATTCAAGACTTAATTGATAGCAATAAACTTCCATTGCCTCCTGCTAGTAAGAAGCCAAGTATCAATAGTGCTCCACTTTCAGACTCCTTGGCAATTTCTAATGAGGAAAATCTCGTTGACCCATCACTCCTCATCAAACCGATTGAAGGAACTCATGCCAGCGAAAAAGAGGAGAAAACCTTTTTCGATGATATGAGTGATTTTCCTTCAACTAAGGAACCTGCCTCCAAAGAAGATGTATGGGTTCTCATAAACATAATGAGGGCGGCAATGACCCAACTTCATTATTATGGAGGAAAGACGCATCGCTGAAAGGATGACACCTACTAAGACTACTGAAAGAAAACCTTTTTCTCTCAAAGTAGTCGAACCACCCAAAAAGAATAATAAGGCATACACACCTATTGGGACTTCTTATGCAAACATGTTCAAAATGCTCTTTGATAATGGGAAGATCAAACCTCTCGAGCCAAGACCATTTGAATCGCTAAAAAGGACAGATATGTTCTACTGTCCATACCATCAATCAGGAGGACATGCCATTGAACACTGTTTCAAATTCAAGGATTTAGTACAAGGATTGATTGACAGTAAAAAGTTGATTCAAGTTCGACCAAAGAAGGATGTTAGCATCAATGGAGTTTGGGAAAGCGATGATGAGGATGTCTACCTCAAAGACGTAGAAGAAACTCCACTCTCCACAATTTATCCGGTCGATGATATTTGGGATAAAGAAGATTTTTCTATCGACGTCCTTGCAAGATCAGGGAGCATGCAACCTCCCATCACGAATCAACCCATTCCTACTACTCAACAAGTCCCAACTCCAATTTTCAAAAACAACGATGTTGTCAAACAATTGAAAAAGACTAAGGTAAATGAACTTATGGAAAATCTTAGCCACATCCCACGAGCATAGGCTCACAGTAATGGATGCCTTGGCTAAAGTAGGGATAGATTCAGAAACCTCACCTGAAGGTTTAGCTAACTTCCTTACCAGTGATATTCCCAGTCCCATCAACTTGATCACCTTTTCTGACAAGGATTTACCTCCTAAAGGTGATAAGAATAATAAAGCCTTGAACCTCACAGTTGTTTGCAAAAGGATGAACGTTCCAATGACCCTCGTAGATAGTGGGTCAGCAATTAATGTTTTCCCACTCCGAACGGCGAGAATGTTAGGAATAAGAAATGAGGATTTGTCTCCATCAACATAAGGCATAAGAGCTTATGATAATACTCGTCATCAAGCTCTTGGGACCATTACTATGAATGTCACAACAGGAGTCATTGAGCATGCTATAATTTTTCAAGTATTAGATATTAAGGCTTCTCTTAACCTATTGTTGGGACGTCCTTGGCTTCACGACCTTAAGGCCGTCCCTTCATCCCTTCACCAACAAGTCAAAGCCATAGTTGGAGGAGTTCCTGTCACCATCGATGCTTCCCCTATGAGAATCAAAGCAATTGATAAGCCAATCATAAATGTGGAGCACGATGAGAACGATGAAGACTTATGGGGCTTTAATGCCGAAGAGGTCTCTTTTATTGAGGAAGATGAAAAGACCCCTCTTCGATATGACCTCCATTCAAACATGATAGTCAATGGTATTCTCAGAAAACAAGGACACTTTCCCGGAATGACTCTAGGAAAGAAGAAAGGAATAGCGAAGCAAATAGGACTGTCTGGCCTCCCTAAATTAGATACTTTTGGACTTGGTTTCGAACCGACTCCGGAAGACTATAAGCGAGCCCAGGAAAAGTTCAATGCACGGAGAAATGCTCGTACCCAGAAAAAAGCTATCCCAATGGATCACAATCCCCTCACTCTAAATGGACAATTTATAAAATAAGGTGAAGATTATCCATGCCACAAATTCCCCAAACAGTTTGTGAAAGATGGGATAAGACAACCATGATAAAGGGACCTCCATGCTCCCAACTCCCATCTACAAGGTGCAAGCACCTCCATGCTTCTTCTGTTACACGGTGATGCCATTCGAGTTGTGTAGGCATCGTTCGAAGTGCGCCTACGTTAGCATGTTGTGAATATGCTTGGCACTCATAGGAAGTGGGAATTGACGTATACGATTAGGGACAAATAAAGTAGGGAGCCACCAACAAGTTTTTAAGGAACTTGTAAACCGTTCACGGATCATAAAAGGCAACCATGATAAAGGGACAACGATAGGCAACAACGATTGACCCGTGAAGGTTACACCTTATTCATAATCCATGAGATTACTAACTCCATATGGTTCGGAACCACGAAAGGAGGATCGGGGATGATGGTACGAAGTGAGTCATGGAGTCACATTCGCCCGTATTGGCCTCTACTCGATTCTTATACCGAAAAGTGATTCCTGCGATCTCAAAGGCATGCAAACAAAGATTCAATTCGCTCCAAACTATTATTACGCTAAATTGGTTGAATATTAATGCAACACATAATTCTAAAATATTAGTGATCACTTGATTAAACAACAAGATTAAAAAGGAACCTAAACCGGTCTTCCAAATTATCTTATTAGGCGTAATTTTCAATTACATATTTCCTTTAAACATGCAATATGGTGATCATAAAAAATATAATAGAATAAACATTCATATCGAAAGCAATTCAAAAATAAATTGTTAGTCAAATCAAATATAAATTAACCTAATCATGATACTAGCAATATAAAAATAAAATAAGTAATTAAATTAATTAATTACTCACATTTCGCGCGCTCCTTTAAATTGCTACATCATGAATAAATTATTAGTAACTTTAATAAAAATATTAATCAAATGGAAATTATTTTAAATAAATGTAGAGTTGATTTGGTCCAAACCCTCAGTTATTTGTACCTTTAACGCCTCGATTTAAGTACGGATCCTCTGGTTAAGTATGAACTCCTTGGAGTGCTTAGGGGAAGTATTATGAAAGAATAGGGTGGCTAGTGTTTTGGCTAAAGAGAGAGAAGAGAATGATTTTTGGTGTAAGGAGAGAGAGAATGATTTTTGGTGCCCCGAACTGTAGAAAGGAGAGGGGGTATTTATGGAGAAAATGAGTAGAGGGAACACACGGAACCCTAAAAAGATAAAACCCTAGTTTTGGGGCGCTGTAACACGGCAAAACGTGCGGTGACACGGTACATAATACCGCGTCGCAGTGCAATAGCTGCCCTAAAATGATAAAACGCGTGCAGGGTTTATGTAGAGAAAACAAGGGAAAATCCCGTGACACAGCACATGTACCGTGACACGGTAGAAAATGCCATGAATGATGCGTGGTAATCTAGGTCGTTGAAAACTAAAGCACCACCAATCAAACAATTAAGAAAATCAAACTTATTCCTAGTATAGGACAAGTCCGAGTCGAATCACGAGGAATGAGAGGGAGATTGCTATAGTCTATGGTCAAGCTACTTCGAAGAATGAGAGGTGAAGTGAATTGAATTGTAACTAAAGTATCAACTAGCTAATCAAGTCAAAGAAAATCAATATGCTAAACACTAGGGATATAGGTTCCACATGCAAGCTCAATGACTATGCTAATCGATGGATGACTCGATTGATTCAAACATTGCAAAGGACAAACAATAGTTGCAATTAATAGAATCCAAAAGCTATCTCCTATAAGCCAAGCTAGGGTTCACTAAGAATGACTAACAAGGAGAATCACGATCAAATTCAACCAATTAAAGAAATTCTCAAATCAAGGGTTCATGTCATTGAAATTTGCTATGCAATCTAGATTAATCTTATAGGTTGATCACTCCTAATCTAATTAATCACATGCACAACTATGTCAACCAATTTAATTGCAACAATTCAATCAACCAAGAATCATCAACTAGCAATAATCACCAATCAAGCATGCTTCCCCTTCTCCCTAGCTACTAATCTACTCACTAATCATGTTGGAAAAACAAAGCAAATTGAATCATAAACATCATCATTTCAAGCCTAATCAAAGAGAAAATAAAACTCAACAAATTCTCAAACCAAAGATCAATAATCAAATCAAACATTCAAGAATTAAAGGAAATAGCAAGCAAAAGTAAATCAAAGGAAGAAATTCTCACAAACTTTCATTGATTGAAGATGAAATCCAAGCTTAAAGATGACATTAAAGTACAAAACAAATAATCTCAAGTTTCTCTCTCTACTTTCTCTCTCTACTAATTCTGGAAATAAGTCTCAAGTACATATAAAATCGTCAACCCCTAAAAAAGGAAAAGTCAAGGGTATTTATAATAAATCGAGCGAAGGGAAACGGAGCAGGCCTGTGCGCACGCACCACCCCCCCGTGCGCACGCACAACAAGGTCTGCGCGTACGCACAGAGGGGCCTGCGCTCGCGCACCCCTGCTGTGGTGTTGCGTATGCTCGGCTTCCTTTGCTCGCTCGTAGATCCTTGCGCAAAGCCTTTGCTCCTATCGCTCTCGTGCATCCCCATCGTCGGTGCTCTCGAGGTGATGCCCACGAGGAGGGCAACCTTTGATCTTCAAATATTTGCACATTCCCGACCTAAAATCAATGAGAAAATATCCGTAAGAGAGCGGCAAATAAGATCTCAAAACTTCACTTGCAAGAATTCAAGTAAAAGTAAGAGAGAAAGAAAAAAGAATAGAAATTAAACTAAAATATCTAAATAAGAACAAAAATTATGAAAAACTCATAAAAGTGAACGAAAAACCAAAATGAGCTATAAAGACGGAAAATAAAAGAAAACTAGAAAAATTATATGAAAATAAAGCAAGAAAATATAGAAAAAGGAATAAAAAACTACTCTATTGAACGCCATAAATGATGCTCATCAGTGACTCGGCGAAGTCCACCGTGGCACGGCACGTGGCGTAACACGGGAAAATCCCATGACACGGCACATGTACCGTGACACGGCAGAAAATGTTGTGATACGGCAAAGTCCACCGGAGCGCGGCACGTGACACCGTGTCACGGTGTACTTTTTTTCAGGAAAATACACGAAAAAAAGCACTGTGACACGATATAGAGTACCGTGTCACGGAAATATGCATCGTGCCACGTCAGTTTTTACCGCGTCGCGGCATTTTAGATGATGCGCGGTAATTCCTGTTTTTTATGCATTTTTAAAACTACGATAACTTTTTATTCGTAACTCGGAATAAGGCATATAATATATCATTGGAAATTTTATCAAGTCTAGTTTCCAACCCAATTAGAATCAAGTCAAAATAATTTGTAGATTTTAAGATATGGCCGTTTTAGTGAAAGGGTGTCGGTTTTGGGCCGAGTTTAGTACTTTGCTCATATTTTCTTTGTTTTAAATCGGAATTGGGCTTATGATATATTTTTAGAAATATTATTTCATGGCCTATCCAAACAAATAATAATTGTATCAAAATTATAGGGACACAAAATCATTGTCTCTCGGTTTAGTGATGTGGACACGAAAAGGGGAAAATAAGTTATTGTTTAGGGAAATGAGCTAGGATTTGAATTGGTTTATGAAATGTATTGAATGGAAACATGGATTTAAGCACTCCAAATATTAAGTACTCAACCCGACCAATAATGGCGGTGAAAGGTTGTTCATCATCGGGTTTGGTTTTTGGGAGACATTTTTAGGTGTCTACAAGTTGAAAAACGCGGGTGCCACTTACCAAGGTGCAGCGACTGCTTTACTCCATGACATGATGAATAGAGAGGTTGAGGTATATGTGGACGATATGATTGTAAAATCAAATGATCGTTCAGGACACCAAATAGCCTTAAGGAAATTCTTTGAGAGATTAAGGAAATATAACATGAGGCTAAACCTAGCCAAGTGTGCATTTGGAGTCACCTCAGGGAAACTCTTAGGCTATGTCATTAGCTCTAGAGGAATAGAAATAGATCCAAATAAGATCAAAGCAATCATGTCAATGCCGCCTCCTAAAACCGAGAAACAAATTCGATGATTTATTAGCCGGTTGCATACATAAGTAGGTTCATATCTAAACTCACTACGATATGTGAACCAAAATTCAAGAAGCTCAAAAAGAATGTACCAGTATGGGACGATGAGTGTCAAAAAGATTTTGATAAGATCAAAGCCTATCTCGCTAATCCTCCTGTATTGGCATCTACGCTTCTAGGAATCCCTCTTCGATTGTACCTAATGGTTACCAAAGAAACAATGGGAGCTACGCTAGCATAAGAAGTAGAAAAAAAAAAAGAAAACACCATCTACTACTTAAGAAAAAAGATGCTCAAGTATGAAGTTCGCTACACACCACTTGAAAAATTGTGCCTCGCATTAGTGTGGGCCACAACCACGCTAAGACACTACATGCTTGTCCATACAGTGTATGGTAGTATCTTGAATGGATCCTCTTAAGTACCTCTTTGAGAAATCTACACTCAACGGGCAAATATCTAGATGGATAGTCAACTTAGCCTAATTTAATGTAAGATTCATGCCTCAAAAAGCTATCAAAGGATCAGTGGTTTCAGATTTCTTACCGGATTTACCGATTGAAGATTCGACACCAATGCACGAAAGCGACTTTCCGGATGAAGACCTAATGGTCACAGAAGATGATACTTGGACATTATATTTCGATGGAGCCTCTAACCAGAAAGGATGTGGCGTAGGAGTACTATTAGTGTCACCTAAGGATAAACATGTCCCATTCTCGATAAAGTTAGATTTCGACGTTACTAACAATGCTATGGAATACGAAACATGTGTGGTAGGCCTTGAAACCGCTTTGGCATTGGGAGTAAAGAAACTTCGCATATTCGGAGACTTTTCCCTCATCATCAACCAGATCTCCAAAAGATGGATAGTAAGGAGTGAGTGTTTGGCCCCTTACCAAACATAATTAGAAACCCTTACTGACCAACTCGAGAAGGTAGAATATACATATCTACTAAGAGAAGAAAATCAGTTTGCTGATGCCTTAGCAAGACTAGCCTTGATGGTTAGAATTCCTAAGGAAATTGAGCAAATGCCTTTAACAATAGAAAAAAAGGCATAAGCCAGCTTATATTCAAGCCATAGAAGATGGTGAAACCGTTCAAGAAGAAGAGGAAGAGAAACCTTGGTACACTGACATCCTTAACTATGTCACCAAAGGAGAATATCCACTTCATGCTGACAAGAGAGAAAAACGTGCTCTAAGACTTTTGGCTTCCCAATTTGTGCTCATAAATGTTGAGCTACACAAAAGGGTACCTAAAGGAAGAGCTCTCTTATGTGTAGGAAAAAAGGAAGCTCAAAGAGTGATGAGAATAATCCACGAGGGAGCATGTGGAACTCATATGAATTGCAAAATGCTGGTCCAAAAGATAATGCGCCAAGGGTATTATTGGACTACCATGAATTGGGATTGCCATCAATATGTAAAAAGATGCCCTAAATGCCAAATATACGCTAACTTGCAACATGTTCCACCATCGCTAATGTACACCTATACATCTTCATGGCCATTTTCAAGGTGGGGAATAGATATCATTGGGAAAATCACCCCTTGTGGGACAGGAGGCCATGAGTACATCCTTGTTATAATTGATTACTTTACAAAATGGGTTAAAGCTGCATCATATGCGAAACTCACCGCAAAGCATGTAGCACTCTTTATCGAAAGAAACATCATATGTCGATACGGAGTCCCACATGAAATGATAAGTGACAATGGAACTCACTTTCAAGCAGAATGTGAAGAATTACTGCAAAAATATGGCATTCAACATCATCACTCTTGTCCATACAGGCCTCAAGAAAATGGTGCAGTAGAAGCAGCCAATAAAAATTTAAAGACTATCACCGAAAAGAAGAGAGAAAACTATAAGGATTGGCCTGACAAACTACACTTTGCTCTTAGGAGATATCGCACGTCAATTCGCTCATCCATAGGAAATACGCCATCCTCCCTAGTCTACAGAATGGATGTCGTACAACTTGTAGAGTTAGAAATACCTTCCTTATGCATTGCGTTAGAAAGTAAACTCGATAAAGTTGAGTGGACAAAGAGCAAGATATGAAGAGTTAATTCTACACGATGAAAAGCGACTAGAAGCTCTACATCATACTCAATGCTATCAAACCCGCATGGCTAAATACTTTAACAAGAAGGTCAAGATAAGAAACATCAAAGTAGGAGACTTGGTGTTAAAAGCATTAAGGAAAAATGTTCTAGACCCAAGAGGCAAATTTGGGCCTAATTGGTCTGGATCATACATCGTCAAAACTGTTCTATCAGGAGGTGCTGTAAAACTAATTAATATGGATGGTAATGAGTTCTCAAACATGACAAATCTTGACCAACTTAAGAAATTCTACCCATGATCGCTTGAATTTTATACTCAAAAGAGCTATGTTTGTCCTGATTCCTAAGGAAAGGATACGTAGGCAACCCTTTACGGGGCGCGGCCACTTTAAATTTTATAAATATCGCATGTTTACATCAGGACGCTGAATCAAAATCAGCATCGTATAAGAATTCAAGCCATCGTACCACGACAAAGACTGTCGCGCCGGGATAGGAACGTCACGCCGCGATAGATCTTTACTTCTGGCATTGCAAAATTTTCGTCAATCTGGGCAAGTTTCAATGAATTTCAGAAAATTTTAACTTCTATACTCGAATTATTTTTTCGAAATTATTTCAAGTTTTCCATTGCTTAAAATAAAATAAAATTGTTATATAAAAGTTTATTTAATTTTTAAAGCTGAAAATTGCATTAACAAAGTTAAAAAATTGTAATTAAAGAAAGATTAAAAAAATAATAAAATTGACTTGAAATTAAAAATTATCTAATACATTGTAAGTAAAGCAATGCTCTAATCGGCCTTCTCTTTTCTAGCCCTTTTGATATTCTTGTTCACTTCCTCTTCATCACCCATCTCCTTCACCATTAGGGACCCCTTAGATGATCTACATACAATTTTAGTAGAGATAGTCTCTCCCTTGGCCATTACGCCAGTCTTTTTCTCAACCCAAATCTTCTTTTTTGTAGAGTCAACTTTTCTTTTTTCTTTACCTTTAACAACACTTTTCTTTTTAAGCATCATAGGAGTCTTGAATTCAACTCTTGAACCTAGGCGATCCTTAGGAGGAATCTTCTTATCCCCTAGGTGGTCTATAATACTGGTTTTGTCCTTGTTCGTGTTGTGGATTTTGTTCTTGTCCTTTTGAGATCTACCAAGTAACCACTGCTTCACATCTCTAGACAAAGGAGGAGGAACTATGTGGGACACAACTTCCCATAAAGTCCTAGCGCACCAATAGTCATCAAATATTTCCACATCTTGAGAAATAGGAAATTCATAAGGGTGGCAAAGATCTCCTGAAGGAATGGTTTGAGCAAGACCATATTGTCTCTTTACCCTAGAAGGGCAGTAAAAAGTCAACTTTGATAAGCTTGGAATACGGCAGAAGGGTTGCGCATTGACACCAATCATCTTCTCAATTCTCCACTAAGGAACGATCCACTTGACGGAAAAGTCGAGAGTTTCAAAGATTCTACTCCACTCCCGACGCCCCATTTTTATGGGAAAAGCGCTTCTTCCTTCTTACAAGGCAATTAGGAGTATATTTTTCAATGTTATTGATGAGTGTCATTTATGGCACTCGTTTAGCCTCTTTTAGGATGGATTTTAATCGCTTTTATAGCTCTTTTATCCCTTTTTCTTTAGTTTTATATGACTTTTTCTCTAGTTTGTGCTTTCTTATTTGTTCTCCCATTTTCTTGCAATTCTTAGGTTTATTTTGATTTTTCTCTTTTATTTGTTTTCTTTTCTTTGATTTCAGGGGATTGGTGATGTCTAAGGAGCTTAATGGCCTTTTCTCGGGATTTGCAAGGCTTAAGATACAAGCCGGTCTCTCCACTTGAAGCTCAAGTTCTAAGGAATGCAAAGTCCAAGTCTTCTAGGCCATGCTCTCAAGCTGCGTGGGCATCAAAAATGGTGTTGAACCCACCGTGGAGGCCTTTGGAAATTGCCACCCCCAACATACATCAAGTGGAGCGCACGAAAGCATCAACAGACGCACAAGAAGTCTTACCCCGTTCCCAGGCGTGAGCACGCATGAAGGTGGCGCGGGCACACAGAGCCTGTGCCCCGGCGCGCAGGTGGGAGGTGCGGCCGCGCTGGGCTTCTCCTCTTGTTCCGTACCCATTTCTTTGCGGCCGCGCACAATGAGGAGAGGGCGCGCCTATTAGGGTTTTTTTGGACGTTTAACTAACTCCTCCTTTGTTAGTTTTACTACATATAGAATTTCTTCCTTTTTAGAGAGGGAATTAGATTAGAATTTGTTTTATATTGGATTTTAGAGAGAGAAGCCCAATTTGGGGAAACTTTTGTTCTTATATTCTAGAGAGAGAAACTTCGTTATTTTGATGAATGCTACTTTCAATCTTCTTCCTCTTTGATTTTGATCAAAGTTTTGTAAGAATTATTTACTCTTTAATGCAATTTTAGTATTTGATTCTTGATATTTGGTTGAATTACTTGTTGTTTGTTTGATTTAATTTTTGATAACTTGAGAATATTTTGAGTACAATGTTAATAATGAAATTGGTGATTAGTTTGGTTTTGCTATTCAATTTTGCAATGTGTAGTGAGTAGATTGCTTGTTAGGGATGTGGTGAATCATGTATGAGTGATAATTCATAGCTAATTGGGGGATTTTGATTAATCAACTTTGTGATTAAATCGGTTGGTGAAATTTTTGCATGTGTTTGATGTCTTGAGGAGTGATCAACCTTAACTATCAAGCTAGATTGCATAATAGTTTTCATTGATATGACACATTAATTTGGAAGCTATTATTATCGATTGATCTTGCCTTGCGATTTTCCTTTGAATGTCATTCATAGGGACCTTTGGCTTGACCCTAGTAAATAGCTTTACAAGTGATTTTGATTGCACTTTCTACCTTCCCTCACATTATTCGATTGGTTGAATTCTTGCCCATTAGTATGATTGTCGTGAATGCATGTGGATCTTAATTCCCTATTATCCTTAATATCATTCTTTATATTCATTTAGTATCATTGTTTAGTTTGTTTAGACCAACATTTATCTAGACTTTAGGATAGTTTAACTTGAGACTTTAGCTTATACCTCATTCCCTTGGGTTCGACCCGGACTTACCCCTATACTTAGGGTTGGGTTTGGTTATAAATTTTGTTTGATTGGGGGATTCTTAAAACTCAACGACCTAGGTTTTCCTCCCGTCAAAATGGCGTCTTTGCCGGGGAATGGCATGGTTTTTTGCTATTGTTGATTGAGTCTATTCCACCTTACTTGAAAATTCAAAAAGATTTTCTTTCTTTTACGCTACATTTGTAGTTGTGCTACTAACCTTTTCTTTGAGATTGTATGCGTAGATCTTGTGTTCGTTCTCTATTGCCTTTCAATCCGGAAATTGAAAGGAAAATTACAAAGTTGAGAGTTGCTAGACGTTCTCCAAGGCAAGAAGAAGCGCAAGTCATCATGGGAGATAACCAAAGAGTGGCATTAAAGGAGTTAGGAGTTCCGGGAGGCTATAGGTATGAGAGTGGGATTGCTCTACCTACGACACCGGCAAATGACTTTGAGATTAGACCGGCCATGATTACATTGATAGAAAGGTGTCAATTTAGTGGTGCAAAGTGAGTGGGGTTTCTCAAGGAATTCGAGAAGTATTGCAACACTATCAAAGTGAGTGGGGTTTCTTAAGAGTTTATTCGGCTTAAGCTTTTCCCTTTTTCTCTCATTGGACGTGCATTGGAGTGGTTGGACAAGGAAGTGAAACCGAACTCCTTAAGGAAATGGGATGAGGTGAAAAAAGAGTTTTTATCTCTGTTCTATTCTCAAAAGAAGACGGCCGAAGCAAGAGCTCTCATTCAAAGCTTCAAGAAAAAGCCCAATGAAAGTCTTTATGAGGCATGGGAGAGATACAAGGACTACCAAAGAGCGTGCTCACACCATGGGATTCCTACCTATCAAGTCATCCAAATCTTCTATAGCAGTCTAAGCCCTCGAGGAAAATCTTGCCTTGATACGGGAGTCGGAGGACCAATAATGAATAAGACGGAGGAGGAAGTAGTGGACATCATTGAAACTGTAGTGTGGAATTATATGGATTGGCAAGATGATGAGCATGAAACAACAAGAAAAAGTGGTGCTTCAGTGTACTCGGTTGATCACATCAATGCCATCAACAACTTGTCCTCACAAATCTCGAAATTAGGGAAGGAAATGACCTCCATCAAAGCCAAACTTGAGAGTGCTTCATCTCAAGCACCGATTCTTCCCTCCCAAAATAAGGGGAGAGGTACATTTCCTAACTCAAATCCCCTTCCCTCTTCTAGCAACATGTCTAGTGGCTAAATGTTTTGTGATTTGTTTGATTCATATGATCATGATGCTTCAAATTGTCCTAATACTTCTTTTGATGGATGTGATGACTATGTTAGCAATGAGAATGAACATGTGAATTATGTGTCTAATAACAATGTTGGACCTAGATTTGATAATCAAATAAATAATGGGAATAGGAACTATCATAATGGGAATTTTGATAATTATAACCACAATGGGGGTTATAGAAACCAAGGTTTCCGAGGCAACTATAACCACCAAGGTTATGGTGGTCAAAACCAAGGCCAAGGATATGGGAACCATAATCAAAATTATGGTAATCATAACCAAAATGGCCAAAATCAAGGTCGGGGCAATTGGAGTAACCAAAATCGGGGCAATTTTCAAAGCAACAATCAAAGGGGTCCCCCACCCGGTTTCACTCCAAAGGCTCACACTACTACAAAAATTTCCAAAGAGACATGTTGAAATATGCATGAGAGACCGCCTCACAATGGGTCTCTATCTTAGGGGTCTGTTGGATAAAGAGACCAGTTCATTATGGGGGGTCTGTTTGTGAGAACAAAGAAACCCGTTGTAAGTTATACGGGTCTATTATGTAAGTGATTAAATTAATAATTTAGATAGAAAAGTGACCTGTTATTTGAGATATGGGGTATGTTTAGTGGGTATCTACCAAACCTATCATGTCAAATAACGGGTCTCTTTGTTCTCCAAGTTTTTTTTAAAAAAGTTATTTTTTTTCTTTTTATTTGATGTGGCTTAATTGGGAGGCTTTCGTTTGAATTTTGAAAACTTTGTTTTTATGCTATATTAAAATTGCCAGATAATTCATAAATTGTAAGTTACATTTTAAGACCATAGAAAATAGCAATGGAAATTTAAATTAATGTGATACAGAAAAAAATTCATCCTACATAAAATTGCAAAAAAAATAAAAAATAAATAAATAATAAAAGTTTAAAAAAAATAAAAGAACATTCGAATTAACTGAAATTTACAATTATAGTTATAGCAATACGCTAAGACTTGAATACTCCATTATCTTCTTTGTTTCAGAATACAGTGGGACGAAATCATGCAAACCTGACAAAACAAAAAAAAAAGACAAATTAATACTCTTCATTAAGAAAACAATATGCTATAACCAACACTCTAATAAACAACATAATTACCCACTTGACATGGGGGAGAATTGAAGAACACCAGAAACTACAAGCTGTAAAAAGGAATAACTCCCAGAAAATACAACAACAATCTCAATGAAACCGCTATTAATTAGCCATTGTACAGAAATGACCCCAAAGGCGAGACCCGAATTACATTCAAAATAAAGATATGAGCAATTGTAATTAAGAATTCTACTAGAAAACTTATTTAGAAACACATTTTAAAAAAAACACCACAATTATTGAAAGAAACCACGACTTCACAAGAACTAGACTACAACAAATATAATTCATAAAAACATACAAAAAAACTGCAATACTTTTCAACATTCAACTCATAAGTTTGTTCAATTTGAGAAAATTTCAGAGACGAATGGTAGGAAACTTCATATAAAATACAATTCAAAAGGTAAATAACAATAAAATCTTAAATATTGATACAAGCTGTTCATGGACAATAAACAACCTTTAAGAAAAGGAAAAAAGAAACAAAACATTTGACAAACTAGGTGAAATTTTAAGCAGACATCACCTCCAAAAGGCCACTTGTGAGAAGTAGCATTAGAGTGAAGGAACTTGGGGTGAACATGCATATGTGTCTTGGTGTCTGCCAAAAAAAAAAAAATTAAAAACAGAAAAGTTATATAATGCAAAGCAAAACTCATTAGACCTCATTGAATGTAGATATTGGTGAAAGCATAAAACAAGTGACAAGTATATAAATGACATTGCCGATATCTACTGTTGTGGCATACACCCAACATCTCCAATCAGAGATATCTTAAGATATACAATCCAATTTACAAAATTAAAGCAGAAAATCAATTTATAGATTAATTACCTCAATTTTGATCGCAAGTTAGGTCATCAATTAGACAACACTTCTTCATAATTTCCAGATCTATTAGCATAGGAGGTTAAGCTTCTTTCTGCCTTTGAAAATTTGAAGTAGACCTTGAATTAAAGTTCGATGTTTGGAAAAATTGAATGCGATTAATGATTTTTGTAGAGATGTTGAATCAATTGTTGGTTAATGTGTTTTGAAATGGAGAAAGGAAGAAGAAGTGACAGCGGCTTCATAATAAGTGGAGGACTTGGGGTTAGGGTTGGGCGGAGGTTTTGAAGAGAGAGAGAGAGAGAAAGAGGTGAATGAGTTTGAAGGGATTTAATGATAATTAAAAAGAAAAAAAAAAGTGGAGTACCAAACACATACAATTCTTATAGTCAGGAAGAGAAAATGTAAGAGACTCGTCAAATTATAGAACAGATCTCACATTTTATTCTCTTATCAGAGTTGTTGGACCTAATATAATGAAGAGACCCATTAGGTTTGGCAACGGGTCTCTTATTTTTACTTTTTTTTCCTAATATACATAAGAGACCCGTTATAATTAAAATTGGGTCTTTTACATTAAATAGACCCGTTAGTTAAATAACGGGTCTTTAATTGGGGGTCTTTTTCCCAAGTTTTATAGTATTGTCAAGGACAAAATGATAGCTTTTATGCCCAACCATCTTCTTCTAGAGGTAGTTTGGAGGATGTCATTGAAAATCAAATCAAGGTATTGAACACTTACATGTCATCTAGTGATAATAAGTTTAATGACATGATGGCTCATAGTAAGATGTTGGAGAATCAAACTTCTCAATTAGCAAATGTTTTGAAAGAGCATGCTAACCCTTCTTCTCTACCATCTCAAGGTTTAGATCCCAAGAGACCAATTAATGCCATAGTGACAAGGAGTGTTAGGATTCTTGAGAATGTAGTGCCTAAGAAGAGTGAGGCTAAGGAGACTCCTAAGGAAGTTTTGGTTGAGGATGAGGAAGGAAAAATCTCTTTGAGTTAATATGTAAGTCAGAAACCAATTGAAAAAGAAAAAGAGAAATTAAGAGAAGTTGTCAAACCCAAGCTCCCATATCCCCAAAAGTTCAATAGGCACAAATTAGATGAACAATTTGGTGAATTCATAGAGATGCTTAGGCAACTTCATCTTACCCTTCCATTTACCGATGTCATTTTCCAAATGCCGAATTATGCAAAATTCCTTAAGGACATCTTGAGTGGAAAAAGAACTTGTGATGTGGCAGAAACGGTAAGCTTAACCGAGAATTATAGTGCAATCATTATGAACAAGATGCCGCCCAAGTTGAAGGACCCCGGGATCTTTTCTATCCCTTGTGCTATCTATAAGATGCAAATTGATAATGCCTTGTGTGACTTAAGAGCTAGTGTTAGCCTTATGCCATATTCGATTTATCAAAGACTTGAGTTAGGGGAACTTTTACCTACCAATATTACCTGCAACTAGCCGATAGATCAATTAAGTTTCCAAAAGGTAAGGTAAAGGATTTTCCTTTGAGGGTAGGAAAGTTTGTAATTTCGGTTGATTTTGTTATTCTTGAAATATATGAGGATGCCAATATTCCTATCATACTTTGTAAACCTTTCCTTTCTGCATCGAGTGACATGATTGATGTTAAAAGTGCTAAGATTTCTCTCAAAGTTGGTGAAGAAGTCATTAAATTTGATATGAATGAAAGCATGAAATATCCTTTTTCTTCACTTGAAAATTGCATGAGAGTTGAAATCTTGGATAATATTGTGAATTCTATGCTTGAGAACTTGCTCACTTCTAATGATCCACTTGAGTGTGTTTTATTGAATAAGGAAAAGATAGGTGAGCATGGCAAGGAAATGGCTTTCTTTGAAAGAGTCATTAATGAGAGCATGGAAGAGAGTGATGATCATATTTGCATGGGAATCTCAAGTCAAGATGCATTGCAAGCGACCTCAACCAAAGAAGGTAAAGGAGTCCCAATGGCAAAGCTCAAACCTCTATCATCACACCTTAGGTGTGAATTCTTGGGCCCCAATTCTATTTATCCTGTTATTGTTAGCTCCTCCTTGAGTGAGAGTCAAGCTCAAGAGTTATGTGGTGTTTTAAGAAGGCATCAAGGTGTTTTGGGTTATACAATTGATGACCTCAAAGGTATAAGTCTGGCTTTATGTTCACACCATATTACTCTTGAGGGCGCCTCACCTAGCATTGAAAGGCAACAAAAGCTACACCCTCAAATGGGGGAGGTAGTTAAGAAGGAAATCACTAAGCTATTGGATGCGAGAATCATATTCCCCATCTCTAGCTCTAGATGGGTTTCCCCGGTCCACGTTGTCCCAAAGAAAGGAGGCATGACCGTTGTAGAGAATGAGAGAGGTGAGCTCATTCCAACAAGGATAGTCACGGGATGAAGAATGTGTATAGACTATCTAAGTCTAAACACATCCACGAAACGGGATCATTTTCCCCTTCCCTTCATTGATTAAATGCTTGAAAAACTAACAAGGCACAAGTATTATTGTTTTCTTGATGGATATTCCGGGCTTTTCTAAATTCCTATTCACCCGGATGACCAAGAGAAAACAACTTTTACTTGTCCATATGGAAATTTTGCCTATAAGAGAATGCCATTTCGGCTTTACAACGCCCCCGCCACTTTCCAACGGTGTATGATGAGCATATTTGTAGATATGTTGGAAGAGGAAATGGAGGTGTTCATGGATGATTTTTCGGTAGGTGGTGTTTCATTTGAAGCTTGCCTTGAGAATCTTGAGAAATGTTTGGCTCGATGTGAGAAGGTGAATTTGGTTTTGAATTGGGAGAAATGTAATTTCATGGTTGAGGAGGTCATTTCCTTGGTCATAAGATCTCCCACAAAGGCATTAAGGTGGACAAGGTGAATATTGAAGTGATTAAAAAAACTTCCACCTCCGATTAATGTGAAAGGAGTGAGATCTTTCTTAGGGCATGCCGGGTTCTATAGAAGATTCATCAAGGATTTCTCTCTTATTGAAAAACCTCTCAATGATCTTCTTTAAAAAGATGTCGTATTTGTATTTGATGATAGATGCTTGGAAGGTTTTAACAAGTTGAAAAAAGCTTTGATCTCTACTCCCATTGTCCAAGCCTCGAGATGGGATTTGCCTTTTGAATTGATGTGTGATGCTTGTGACACGACCATTGGGGGAGTGCTAGGTCAAAGGGTGGATAAGAAGCTCCATGTCATCTACTACATGTTGAAAACCCTTGATGGGGCTCAAAGGAAATACACAACAACGGAAAAGGAATTTTTGGCAATTGTGCATGCTTTTGAAAAGTTCCATTGTTACTTGTTGGGTTCAAAGACCATTGTCTTTACGGATCATGCGGCTCTCAAATACCTTTTTGCCAAAAAGGAATCCAAGCCTAGGTTGATCCGTTAGGTGCTCGAACTTCAAACTTTTGATATGGAGATTAGAGATAAGAAAGGAGCGGAAAATATTGTGGCGGACCATCTTTCTCATCTTAAAGATTCCCAAATCCATGATGATGGTTCTCCAATTGAGGATAGGATTCTTGATAACTCCTTGTATGTCTTGATGTGAAGGAGCTCCCGTGGTTTGCTGATTTAGTCAATTTCCTTGCATGTGGGGAGTTTCCACCTTCATTCTCCAAGAATCAAAGAAGGAAGCTCAAGAGAGAGGCTAGGCACTATTTGTGGGATGATCCCATCTTGTACAAACGAGGGGTTGATGGCTTGCTAAGGCGTATGTTCTAAATGAGGAGGTGCCAAACATTTTGAAGATGTGCCACTCAGATCCTAGTGGTGGTCATATGGGTGTTTCTAAAACCGCTATTAAGATTCTTCAAAGTGGATTGTGGTGGCCTAACCTCTTCAGGATACATAAGGCTTTGTCAAGTCTTGTGATCGATGTCAACGAACTGGGAACATCTCAAAGCGAAATGAGATGCCTCAACAACTTATCCTTGAGTTGGAAGTATTTGATGTGTGGTGAATTGATTTTATGGGTTCGTTTCCTTCTTCTTTTGGGAATCATTACATTCTTGTGGCGGTGGATTATGTGTCAAAATGGGTTGAGGCCATTGCCTCCCCAACAAATGACCATAAGGTGGTGATGAAATTTTTCAATAAAATCATTTTCCTAAGATTCGGTGTTCCTAAGGCGGTGATAAGTGACAATGGCTCGCATTTTGTGCACAATGCCTTTCAAAAGATGTTGAAAAAGCATGGGGTTCATCAAAGTTTTGGCCTTCCTTATCATCCTCAAACAAGTGGACAAGTTGAAGTGTCCAATCATCAAATCAAGTTAATTATTGAGAAGACGGTTGCTAGAAATAGGAAAGATTGGGTGGAAAAGCTTGATGATGCCTTGTGGGCATATCGTACGGCTTTTAAGACTCCTATCGGCACTACTCCATATCGTCTTGTCTATGGAAAATCATGCCATCTTCCGGTGGAACTTGAGCACCGTGCTCTTTGGGAAATCAAGAAAATCAATTTTTATTTAGCAAGTGCGGGAGAGCAAAGGTGGCTAGATCTTAATGAGTTAGAAGAGCTTAGGCTTGATGCATATGATTTTGCTAGCACTTACCAGGCGCGTTTTAAGGAAGCTCATGACAAGCTTATCGAGAAAAAGGAGTTTTGTGTTGGTGATAAAGTCCTCCTCTACAATTCCAAGATGAACTTATTTCCTGGAAAACTTATGTCTAAATGGAGTGGTTCTTTTTTGGTGCAAGGTGTTTTTCCTAATGCTGTTGTGAAAATTTCTTCATTGGATTCATCTTCTTTTAAAGTCAATGGTCATTGGCTCAAGAAGTATTTCGATGGTGCTTTTGTCGGCCTTATTTACAAAATGACTCTTTATGATCCACCTTGAGAAAGGTTGGAGAACGTCAAGCTAATGACGTTAAACAAGCACTTCAAGGGAGGCAACCCGACTTTCTAACCTTTTTTCCATTTTTCTTTTGATTTTATCTTTCTTCTTGATGTTTATTGACCAACCAATTTTCTTTGTTTGTTGTGATTTTAGGTAGTTTTAATATGATGGAAGTTAGTTTACCAACAATCTTGGTATCAAATTTTGAAGATGAAGTGTTTTTGTGCTTATTGGAAGTATTGAGTAAGAATTGAGTCTTGGTAGGTGCAATATGTTGGGTTCATGAAATATGGATGTTGAATCCACTACCAAGTGGTTTAAAAAATGCTTATATTCGTGTGTTATCATCATCATAGGTGTTATGCGCACCGATGTGCGCACGAAATTGCTCGGAGGCATGAACAACCTCAGATTGCGCGGCCGCGCAGCCTAAGGGCGCATGCGCGCTTGTCTGCTGAGTGCTCCCTTAAATGCACCTTCTCTCTTTTCCCTCTCATTCTTCATCCATTTTGTTTCATTTTTCATTGTAGTACTCAAGCTTTTTCCCTATTTTTACCCCTATATTTCATCAAAAGATCATTATTATTCATTTTCCTTGGTTGATAATCACTTCAAATCCCCAATTTTATGCTTTTCAATTGATTTTCTCTCTCTAAAAGTTGGGAATTTGGGTATTATTGATTGGGTTTTTGAAACTTGCAAGATTGGGATTGATAGCTAGTAGTTGTGCTTTTTGCTCCATTTCATTTGATTTAACTACTTATGCAAGGTATGAATTCTCTATTTCACTTGATTTTCATGATATATTTCTCACCTTATATGGTCTTGTTGGATTTGAATGTCATGGTGTATGCTCTAATGGTGTCTCTACTTTGCCTATCTCATGTCCCCAAATTTTGTCTTAATGATGATTATTGATGTATATATGAACTTATGTTGCTATGGTTTTGCTTGATTGAACTACAATTTTGTTACCACTATTGTTGGTCATCTTCCTTGAAATGATCATAGATGGTAGTAAGAATGTTGTTGCTCACTCGTTATTCTTAATGGCTTATGAATCCTTGCTTATATTGAAGATTGAATGTGCTTCCATACTAGTTATGTGTCAATTCACTCATTCTATTTTCAATGTTGATTGTGGATTCATTCATTTTTATTATGCAACTTGTTGTGAGCACTATATCTTTCATGCTTTTGAACTATTATTTTGGCTTGTTTGTGCTGTAGTTGGCACCGCTCCGACGTCCCAAAAGAGCCCGCGGCTCTAGTTCCTGAGAGGTTATGCCACCTCCTCCAAACGTGAGCGAAACTTACGGTATAAAATTTTCCAAGTAGGAGCATTGGGAGAACTTTATCCATCTCTCCTCCCGAAAGATCCTCTCAACAAGATTTTATGATCGATCAACGACTACGATGCTTGGAATCTATGATGATGTTTGGCGTTTGGCCCACAACCTTGGTTTGGAGGATTTCATAGGCCTAAATGCTCCAACTTATGCCCGGTCGTCTCACCTTTGAGTTCCTCTCTTCTCTCGAGGTGCATGAGGAAAAAGAAGGTGGTGAGCTTGTTCGTACCTTGAAGTTCCAAATGTTCAATAATGACCACTGTACTCCATCCTGTTTTCTTACCTCAATGAGATATTCAAATTCCCCACACCTTTGGAAGAAACCGAGTACATCTACCCAGCCTTCGAGGAATTACAAAATAATCATGGGTATAACGAGGGTCGTTGGTGGAGGCATATATCGGTGGAAGGGTCATATCAACCTCAATATTCCAAAGCGGCTTCAATCATTCATCCAACTTTGAGGTATTTCAATAGGTTACTTACCTATGCTTTCTTCTCGAAGGAATCCCTCGGTGCCATCTCTAGGGAGGAGTTAAGTTGGTTATGGTTGGCGGATCAACCATTTGAAGATGTTGGGGTTATTGACTTTGGGATTCAATTGCTTGATCGATTTGTCGATATTCGTAATGGTGTCTTTCTTTCTGGAAGCATCCAATTGGGAGGATTGATCACCATCATTTCTCTCTCTCAACATGAAGTATGAGAAGATGATCTTGTCTCTTAAGCCCATCCGAGACCGCCGAGAGAAGTCTCCGTCCTATCTCCTTAACACTTATGCTTTGATCAACCAAAAATTCTTGGAGCGGACTTCTAAAGAAGATTTGTACATTTGGAAAGTTTCTAGGACTACCGATTGGTGCCCGATCCCTCATCCGGAGACCACCGCTCGGTGCTTAGACACCCCTCTCCCTTGGCGGCCCAACAAGTGGCCTATAGACCGGTCTCTCAAGCGGACTCCTCCACCTAACCTTCGCATTAACTTGCTTACTCCCGTTCGTACTCTCTCTCATGATTTGCCCTCGGTATCTTGGAGAGGTACTCTTCTTCATCTTCTTCTTCTTCTTCTTCTTCTTCTTCTTCTTCTTCTTCTTCTTCTTCTTCTTCTTCTACTTATCAATGTGATTTGCCTAGTTTGCATGCAAAAATTGATTCCATTACCAATGTGTTGAATGCTTCCCCTTTGGGAAATGAATTTGTGCTTAGTGATGACTATCATGTTAGGCAAATTTATGACTTGCATGTAAGGAGAGGAGAGATTGAGCCATATTTGAACTGCCCCTAACTCCCGGTCTAACAAGGACCCGTACCTCAATAGGTCCCTTACAATCCGGACGAAGGGCCATCTTTGTTCTATCCTTATTGGGAGGGGCCCCATGTTCCCCCTAATGCAATTAGAGGGACCACCCCGATCTCCTATGACTATAAGATGCCCGGGGGTTGTGATTTTACCTATGACCCGGCTAACCCTAACCCCTTCCCTAATCCCGAAACCTTTGGTCGATGGGGGCTATCGGGTGAGCCGACTCTTGATGATAAGCACATCATATAATAAGAATACTCCCCCAAGCCTAAAATGAGCTACCCCTCCCCCCCCCCCCCCCCCAAAGCTAAAATCTAAGCAACAAGCAGGCAAAAGAACAACATCAATGCAAAGAAAGCACATAAAGGAGGGTAGCTAATATGGTATCACTCAGCGCTATGGTAAGGGGTAGAATGGGTACTCCCCTCACCGACCTCAGGAAAGACTTGGCTAACAACTCATCCACCTTTGCTCTATGTTTCACTGCGGTTTTGTCTTTGAGTTTCTGTCTCATTTCTGATGATGATTTCTATCTTATGATGATGATTTCTGATGATGATGATATGATATTGGTCTGTTGTTGATCGTTGTTTTCCTACTGATTGATTGATTTTCTACTTGGATGAGCTTTTTCTCTGCCTTTCATTCTGTTTCTCTAATTCTATGATCATTTCTGTCTCAGCATAGTTATATCCTGCTTTTGCGTGGAAGTTACTGACAATTTTTCTTTGTATATAGTATTTTTATTTCTCACTTGGCGTATTATCCTTGCTTTTGCTTTTTGGAGCATCGTGACGATTTATGTTTTTTCTTGTTTCTCTACATTAGCATTGCTTGGAGTACCCCGTGAGATCTTTCTATTTCTTCTCTTCCTTTTTTCTTTCTTGTCTTAGAATAGGATTAGTCTAGGAAGAGTTGATTGTTCGAGGACGCTTGACTTGTAACACCATAGAGTGTTTGGGGTCATTGGCGATGTTGCCGAATGACTGTTTGTATGTTGATTGGGTTTTACATGTCTTGCATGCATTTTCTCGCCTTTCTTTCTCTTTTCCTTTCCTTTTCTTTCTCTTATTTTCCTTTTTGCTTTCAAATTTCTAAACAAGAATGAAAAAGACAAAATGATTTCGAGGCTTTGTTTTCTTTTTATTAGTTGTTTTGCTTTTGAATATGGACATAATACCATCCGAGCTTTTGCTTTTGAATGAATAATTTCCGATGTCATATCGGTGTGCATGTTTTGAGAGTATCTTTGGTTGATTTTAGGATATGGTATGTTAAGGTAGCGGTTCAAACCTTGTAGCCGGATTCTATTTGTTTGTGGTAAGAAGGAGTTGCTCCCTTTAGTGGATTTGAAGCAAATAGTGAGTTTTAGCTACAACTGTGTGAGGTTTTATTCTTCTTTCTTTCAACAATTCTTGATTGAGTGGCACATGGATCTTTGATTATTGCTTGCCTTATCTGGAATTTGATTCACATCTCCCGAGATCGCGACCGAGTCGTTTAGGAAGGACAAAGGCATCTTTTCGGGGTGGTGATTTTTACTTTTCTAGGATAGTTTTCTTTTCTTTGTTTTGGGTTTACGTTTTCCTTCTTACTAACCATTTGAGCCATAAACCTTTCTTTTCAAGCCATATCTTTAGATTTTGTGCCTTTTGTTTCATTCTTGTTTCCATTCTTGGTTTTTGTGAAGCAATTAATCATTATTGTTGGAAATTGTGGTGAATGAGTTTGAATATTGGTTCTTATAATGTAAGCAAGTTTGTGTTGTAAATACTTGTGAATAAAAGGCAAATGCCTAGTTGAGTTAAAAGAGGTGAGGACATTGCAGTAAAGTGAAAAAATTGAAAAATGAAAAAATGAGAAAAAGCAAAGCACATTCAAAATGCTTTGGCAAAAGTGAAAAATTGCAAAAATGAAAAATTACAAAAATATTTTGATTTAAGTGTTTTTCTTCCTATTTTACGCATTGAGGACAATGCTTCATTTTAGCTTGGAGGGAAGCGTTCTACGCTTTTTGTACATATGATTGTGATTTTGGCTTTGAATAAGCTTGGGGGTGTTGGTGTTTTTGTTTGGTGATTACTTGGTTTTGATGTTGAGATTTGGCCATTCTTTGCTTCATAATTTAGGTATACCATCAAATTTCAAATTTTAGCCTACCTTCACCCTCTCGCCCTTACATTACAACCCTTTCAAGACCTTTTGACCTTTGTGCTTGAGTCACAAGTTGGTGGAGGGAGATGTGAGTCAAGCCTATGGAGTGGTGTGCATAGTCAAGATGTCGAGTAGCCTTAAAATCTCTTCTTTTTCGGTTCCTTCGAGGAATCATTGAGATGCTCATTAAAGGTGGATGTGAAACTAGTTGGGAGAACGTGGTAAGATTGTTTGGGATGAAGGTGAATTGTGTCTCATTAGTTCTCTATGCTTAGAATATCTTCTGTTTTAATCGCATATCTTATGTTTCAATCAACCTCGGATATCTTGGAACGTGCATACCCTTATTGTATAGAGAGTTGTTTATTCACTTGCATTTGATCATTTGTAAAAGTCCATTTCAAAAGCTATTTGTTTGAATTTTTCCTTTTTTATTTTACTTTCTTTTTAATGATTTGCCTCATTTTTACCGCCAAGAGTTATGGGTCAAACTCTTTGGATACCCTTACGAGACCTTACTCGTCCTCATTGGCGACTTTGGGGTTTAAAGGGCTTGCTGTAGCTAAAAACAACCGTGATTCCTACGAAAGTGAGTTTTAGTGTACATTCTTATCTTTTTCTTTCCCTTTTCTGTTTGAATAAATTTTTCATCCTATTTCTACTTGCTTTTGTTTTGCTCGAGGACGAGCAAAAGTCTAGCTTGGGGGAATTTGATGAGTGTCATTTATGACACTCATTTAGCCTCTTTTAGGATGGATTTTAATCGCTTTTATAGCACTTTTATCCCTTTTTCTTTAGTTTTATATGACTTTTTCTCTAGTTTGTGCTTTCTTATTTATTCTTCCCATTTTCTTGCATTTCTTAGGTTTATTTTGCTTTTTCTCTTTTATTTGTTTGCTTTTCTTTGATTTCAGGAGATTAGTGATGTCTAAGTAGCTCAATAGCCTTTTCTCGGGATTTGCAAGGCTCAAGATGCAAGTCGGTCTCTCCCCTTGAAGCTCAAGTGCTAAGGAGTGCAAAGTCCAAGTCTTCTAGGCCGCGCTCTTAAGCTGCGTGGGCATAAAAAATGGTGTTGAACCCACCGTGGAGGCCTTTGGAAACTACCACCCCCAACAGGCATCAAGTGGAGCGCACGGAAGCATCAACGGACGCACGAGAAGTCCTCCCTTGCTCCTAGGCGCGCAGAGCCTGTGCGCGGCCACGCAGGTAGGAGATGTGGCCGCGCTGGGCTTCTGCTCCTGTTCCGTACCCAACATTGCGGCTGCGCATGATAAACAGAAGGCGCGCCTATTGAGATTCTTCTTTGACGTTTACTATATATAGAATTTCTTCCTTTTTAGAGAGGGAATTAGACTAGAATTTGTTTTAGATTGGATTTTTAGAGAGAGAAGCTCAATTTGGGGAAACTTTTGTTCTTAGATTCTAGAGAGAGAAACTTGGTGATTTTGATGAATGCTACTTTCAATCTTCTTTCTCTTTGATTTTGATCAAAGTTTTGTAAGAATTCTTACTCTTTAATGCAATTTTAGTATTTGATTCTTGATATTTGGTTGAATTACTTGTTGTTTGTTTGATTTGAGTTTTGATAGCTTGAGAATATTTTGAATACAATGCTGATGATGAAATTGGTGATTAGTTTAGTTTTGCTATTCAATTTTGCAATGTGTAGTGAGTAGATTGCTTGTTGGGGATGTGGTGAAGCATGTATGAGTGATAGTTCACAGCTAATTGGGGGATTTTAATTGATCAACTTTGTGATTAAATTGGTTGGTGAAATTTGTGCATGTGTTGATGTCTTGAGGAGTGATCAACCTTAACTATCAAGCTAGATTGCATAATAGTTTTCATTGATACGACACATTAATTTGGAAGCTATTATTATTGATTGATCTTGCCTTGCGATTTTCCTTTGAATGTCATTGGATCTCTAGCTTGACCCTAGGAAATAGCTTTACAAGTGATTTTGATTGCATTTGCTACCTTCCCTCACATTGTTCAATTGGTTAATTCTTGCTCAATTATTATGATTGTCGTGAATGCATGTGGATCCTAATTCCCTAGCATCCTTAATACCGTTCTTTATATTCATTTAGTAGTATTGTTTAGTATGTTTAGACCAACCTTTATCTAGACTTCGGGATAGCTTAACTTGAGACTTTAGCTTATACCTCATTCCCTTGGGTTCGACCCGGACTTACCTCTATATTTAGGGTTGGGTTTGGTTATAAATTAGGTTTGATCGGGGAATTCTTAGAACTCAACGACCTAGGTTTTCCTCCCGTCAGTTGTCAGGAGGGCTAATTAGCTCTAGCCTTTCCATTAGCCAAATCGGCAAAAATTCAATGCAATAAATTATTATTACTATACAAAGTTATATATTTTTGATTTTTGTAATTAAAAAAAATGATTTTCTACTATTGGAGAACCTCGAAGAGATGCTTTTGGATCTTTTTTTAGCTCATCTAAGCTAAGCATGGTTTCTCCAACGATTAGTAGCATGGGATTCCTCCCGGCATCCACTTGCTCCATGACACAAGCTAAAATAGCTTGGCCTTTATGCATATTACCATTGGTGAGCAAATATTGGCTAAACATACAGAAAAGGATGGCTCTTCTCTTGTAAACATGAAAATATTCCGACTTTGGTCTATTAAAATAAAAAGACGCAAACTTTTTAAGATCAACTTCAATGCCATCAACTATGACTTTCAAATCATTACCCTTGAGATTAAGAAATCGCTCAAAATCTTTGTAGTAATATTCATCTAACCTAGGAATTACTGCGAGATCTAGAGAAGGGAAGCCAAGAATGGCACCAAATTCTTCCGGCATAGGGGAAATTTCATCATCTCCTAGTCTAAAGCAATGGGTATCAGGATCCCAATATTCTAAGGCGGTATGAATAAAATCTATGTCAAGATCTACCCCCTTAATACCATATAAACCCCCCAAATGGAAAAAGTCAAGTTCTTTTCTATCTTTAGCGGTTAGAGAACGACACCACTCACGCGTTGTATCACAAAAATTCCTAGCATAACTACTTGATTGGGAATTAATAAGCTAATGTTTTTATTGTTTCGAATTATGCTGGAATCGGTAGATTTGTGGGCTATTTAAAAGCATAAATCGACGCAAACCGAATTCTAGTCGGATTCGGAAAAATCAAAGTTATCACGCCGCGACAGCCTTTATCCTCTGCGACAAATAAACGCGAGATATCAAATGCATGTTTTTCAACTTTAGGCTCGATTTGTACTTTAGCTCTACGGTTTCTTAACCCCTCAAGCCTTATTCAATTTTATTTTTTGGCATTCTTTTTTTAACACTTTTTCCATATTAATTATTTTAAGTTTAATATTAAGCTTATTTTAGTCAAACTTCATTTTATTTTTTCATTTTTTCTTGTGGGGGAGAAAGTCGGATACCCTCCAAGGTAATAAAAATAATGACGGAAATTTTTGCGCAAAATTTATCACAATATTTACACACACACACGCATACACATAAAATAACATAAAATGAAAAATAAAAATGCGAAGGAGCGATAAAGACTACATAGTAATAATACTAGTATATATACACATCGCATAAAAGTCAATAATATACAAAGTCCTATATAGTCAAAATAAATAAGCACAAGTACGACTATGACGCCGGAGGACGAATGCCAAAGGTATCATAAAACCGCAAGGTCTGCGGAGTCACTTCCTGTCCAGCGTCAGCCTCTTTAGTTGTAGGAATCGAAAAAGTAGGGCCAGCCCATCCTGGCTCACCCTGTCGAGGCTCCTGTCGTTGTGGCTGCTGCGATGACGAGCCAACCTCCTACGTCCCAACGGCCGTGAAAGGAGAAAGTTTCGGCGTACCCTGACTAGGTGGCCTCATCGCCACAACCTCGGAAGAAGAGCTAGAGTCGTCCAAGACAACAGTGTGATCCGACCCCTCTCGCCCGTCCCGGTTCTCAACCGAAGTACGACGGCGCCACGATCCAGATCTCTCCCTCCTACCCTCCGGCCTCAAACGAGTACGAGATGGAGGAACAGGCTAAAATCAAACAGTAAGCCAAGTCAAATAAAAGAAATAAGAAAGACAAACACAATACAGGGCAAAAGACATACCTCTGTCGCACCACCATCCCGACGGCATGATGCCTGATGGCTCAACCTCACTAGCTGATAACGAAAGGCGTCCATAGCTCTCGCCATCCTCGTCATCACCTCCCGAGTAAAATTCAAAAGAAAAAGATTAGAAACAATCAAAATATACATACAGACAGATTTAGGAGATAAACCTACCCAAGTCTGACGTCGAGGGATCGATCTCTCCACTAGGCACTACTCCTCAAGAGCCGTGGGTATCATCTCCTCGACCGGCCCATAAAACCCCTGATAAGTGATAGACATGGTCGAAGGTACAAACTCCGCAGCCTCTACAGCAACCTGCAACAATAAAATTCCCACAATTAAGCATCGTTGGGGGCTACCAAAGGATAAATCAAAAGATGCAAAGACACACCTCCGCTTCCTCTGATATGGAAGGTGGCGGAGCCAACCGCGACAAAAGCCTCTCAGCATAGTACTGGTTCGGGTGGCTGAACCTCTGCCAATCAACGCCAGCTGGCGACGTATCCATATGAGTCCGAAGACTCGCCTGGTCCATCATATGTGCTGGAGGACGAATCGAAACGATGAAAAACGCAGACGAGTGCTGAATCGCAACTCTCTCGCCCAAATAAAGCACAGCGTCGTACGTACCCTGGAAATAACGCCGCTGAGCTGTATACTGAACAGCCCGCACAGGAACATCCAATACGACCCATGGACGGAAAACGGGCTCAAGACCTGTAAAAAGAGATATCCATAAAACAGAGTCCTACAAAGAAGAGTAAACGAAAATAATGGTAATAATTCGTACTACTAGAAGCGACTCTCGTACGAGTCCGGTAACAACCATGCTAGGATAACGACCTCCCCAACTAGCAGCAATAGGGAGCCTTCGAGGCAAAGACCTAGCCAGAGACAAGGTCTGAAAGTACTCGTAGAACCAAACCTGTAATAACAAGGAAGGATCAGCAAAAAACTAGCTAGCACGGAACAGTCAATTGTATTTGAGGAAAACAAGATTATACCTCTACGATCCTCCAGAAACTAGAGAGGGTGACCTCCTCGTCGTAGCTCCAATGGCGACAAGCGAGTCGCAATCCAAGCAGGAAGTCAGCATAGGCTAAGCTGGCCTAGTCAAAAGTCCTTACCTGTCTAAGGTCGCGAAGAGCAGGGAGGTAGTAGAGCAACGCTCGGCTACCCTTGTCAGGGGATAAAATCCCTGACAAAAGAATCAGAACAAAGATGCGCACCCGCTGCTCCAGGATAGTCGCATCATCTCGGAAGGCCTCCACTAGCAGAGACCAGCAGATGGATCGGCCGCTCATCTGTACCGACCAAGACTCAGCGCGAGCTCGGATAACGATAGGACCTAGCATCTCGTCCACCTCTGGTGAGGAAAGAGTAAGGTCCCTACCAAGAGGAACAGTAGTCGATCGGAACTCCAATCTGATGATGACAGAAAAGTCGAGGGGAGTGACAGTCATCTCGCCCTAAGGAAAATGGAACGTGTTGGTGGTGTCCCAAAGAACTCCACCAGAGCTCGAACTAGGAAACAGCTCGATTGCAAGGAGAAAAGCGCCTGCGTAGTCTGGAGTAGAGGAGTCAAGCCGCATGACTCCCAAAGCGTGAGCAGCTCCATGTTGTTGCGAAAGTAGGTGTCGTACAGATGCCTAATGTCACTGTTGCCTGAGCCATGGCAACGAACTTGATCATCGATAATGCCACGCCGAACGCGCTTCGAAATATGAAAGGTGGGCGCGAAGTACAGAGTATGCCCGTCCCACTCAGGGAACTGCCCAAGACTGGTGGACGTACCCTCGCCTTCGTCGACAGGCTCGTCCTCTCGGTGAGCCCCACGAGAACGTGAGTCGGAACCACATCGAGCCATACTAATTATGTTCCAAACATAAAAATAATAAATTAAAAGGTGCTATAGTATTTAAGGTTCGCCTAGCCGCATGATACTATATTCACCAAAAACAAAGTATGTAGTACCAAAACAGAGCATGTTTTTGGTTCAAGCAATAACAACATTTTTGAGCAATCAAACAATTTCTTATAATAATATGGCAAGTTTTGTGACAAATTAAGCACAAAGAGCAAGCAGAAACATGAAGAACAAGACACATTTTATTCACGAACTCAAGGTGCCCAACAATGGCAAATCATCCATTTCTTCACCAAATTGAGTCAAACAAGTCTCAAAACACTCCCAAGGTGATATACAAACATATACAAGCAATTTCATGGCAAGAAATTTGACAAACGAAGCAAAATAAGCAAGAACATTTTCGGATTTTTTGAAAACCCGCAAACAAACATGCACAAAATTCTTCCAAATTGAGAGGAGTTGGAGCAAAACTGACATAGATCAACAAACTACAGATCGAGAGCTTCGATTTGCAAAAAATTTGAGCGAATTTGGTTGAGAAATGGCCAAGAACGAGCGAAGTGAAGTTTCGAGCGAAACCGAGCAAAAAATGAGGCAAACAGTGAAAAAGGAAGAAGCAGGGGTTTTATTCCGAAAAACGCAACTCTATCGCGCCGCGACAGAGCTGTCGTGCCATGACAGGATTGACGCGTCGCAATGGCACGTGGCAGCACGCGTTGGCTCTCCTTTCTTCAGCAATGCAATTCCTAGGCCCCATAAGTAGCTTATGTGGACTTTAATCAGCATTTTGGGTTCCTTAGTACGCTAGTTAGCCCCTATAAGCAAATTGACATGATTTGTAGCCGGCGATTACAATCGCAATAAGTTATCTACCTAACGACGGTCATCTCACTTTACTTAAGCGCCTAAGTATTGGCTCATCACAAGCACCGAGGTATTAGTTCACAGGCAAACGCAAGCACCAAAGCACCAGCTCAGTACATCTACAAACGCGCCGAGGTACTGGCACGCACAGCAAGCATTCAAGCAGAGCATCAACAAATTGAGGATCACAAGGTAACGAGGTCTTCGACGACTTTCGCTAAGATGTAAAAGTTGTCAATCAAAATGATCGAGTCGAGGTATAGACGAGATTTCGGAGACAGCTATAAGCAGCGGTCTTCGACGATGTCCCAAGGTATAGAGGAGATTGTCTACAGCGGCGAAGTACTGCCGTGGTGAGGTATTGCCACAATAACTGAAGATAGCTACAAGCAGCAATCTTCAACGATGTCCCCTAGCTTGTCGAAGATTGTCACAGCAAAACAGAAGATGGCTACAAGCAGCGGTCTTCGACGATGCTCCCTAGGATATGGAGGATTGTCACAGCAAATGAAGATAGCGAATCACTGTTACCTTTCGATGGCGTTCACGAGGTACTGTGGAGATCGTCACAACAAAACACAACAAACAAAATCGGTTACTCCAGAGACGTGTGCTCGACGGTGCAAGATACGAGTTTCTAACTCTCTTATCTGTTTAACTAACTCTAGTTGCAGGTATCGGCGTTACAAGAATGATTTAGGATCGCAGAATGTTCTGAATCATTCTCTGTCCCTATCGCTACTTTGACTTTTGTTTTCGAAACTTATGTTCCTCCAAACTCAGTCAAAGTGGGGGCTTCTGTAGACACCAAATTATGTCTCCCCAAAAACCAAACCCATTGATGAATATTTTTCATGTTATTTGATTATCGAACGAGGTGAAATGTGAAAGAGTCTCGTGATGCCTCCGTTTTAATAAAAATACTTCTTTCTGTTTTTGAAAATCTTTATTTTCGTACCTTATTTATGAAAAATGTCCAATCCAATTTAATTTGGTCCATGATATGGGTCCAATAATAGTATAGTTGGATGGGGCTCGAAAAGAGCTTTACAAACGATATATTATAAGCCTAATTCCGATGAATAATGAGGAAGTTATGACCCTAATATTAAATTGGATATTAAATGAGCTTTATGGGCGACCCAATGATCAAGTGGAGGGTCCATTAATTATCATTCCTAAAGTCATTAGGAATTACTTTGATTTTCTAGATTAATCTAGAAGGTTATTTTAAGTTCTAAAGAGATTAGGATTAATAATTATATTTTTATATATTTTTAGAAAAGATAATGAATTTTAGTTGAAATAAAACAAGTGTTTTACAAAGATTTAATTTGCTTTTTAATGGTAAAGTACGGACTCTAATTATCCAATTATATTGGAAAAAGGACTCCGTACGACAAAACATTATCCCGCAGCACCATCATACTGCGACAGGTCCATCGCGCCGCGACAGCGTTATCGCGTCGCGATAACCCTATCGCACCGCGATGGGTGTAGTTTTACTTCGATTGGACTTCGGTCTTCTCTGATCGTTTTCAGATGTTTTTCTCTATAAATAGGGTCGTATTTCCCCGTTTTTAATTCACCAACAATCATCTTTCTATTCTCTCTCTCTTAAAGCTAGAAGCTTATTCTTTCTTCCTCTTTCTAAGCATTGCCTTTTTAAAAACACTATACGTCCATCACGAGGCTTAGACACACCTAGCCAAGCTCGAAGTTGCCTTCGCCCTAGACTTGAAAAGTTGATAATTTTTGAGGGTTTGGTCCCAAATCCCTATTTTAATTATTTAAATGATTTGTTTGATTTAATATTTTTTATTGAAGTTACTAACGTGTGTATTGTTTTGATAGAAAGAGATACGAGGCAACAAAGTGAGTAGTTTTATTGTTATATATCTTTAGAAAGCATGCTTAGATTATTTTGATTCCTAGTATCATGTTAAGATGTCTTTATGATTTCTAGTATCATGTTTAGGGTATTAACTAATTCTAATATCATGTATGTTTCTAGTATCATGTTTAGGTTGCATCCTATTTCTTCTATCATGCTAGTATCATGTTAGGGATAAAATTTTGATTTTTATTGTTTAGTGACATGCTAAGATTTGTTATTAATCTTGTTAGTATCATGCCTAGGATCTTGCTATTATTATGCTTTAATGAGATTGAATACTATTATGATGATGATTTGTTATAATTATATGTTGCTTGATATTGCTTGATCACGCTTCTCTTGCGGGTTTAAGGGAATTTGTACTTGAAATCACACTCAATAAGATAATTAATAATTTTATTTAGGTTAATATGATTTTAATTCACGTGATCGCCAATAATAGTTTTATTTATGCATTAATAATCAACCAACATAGATTAAACAGGTTTAGAATTAATATATTGATTGTATGTTGATCAGAAAGCGCACATGAATATGAGAAGAATAAAGTAGAGACCTATTTAGGGCAGGTTCAATCTCTTTTTTTAGGTTTAATTTGTACCTTCATCCTCGAATGTCCAACCAACATAGATTAAACAGGTTTAGAATTAATATATTGATTGTATGTTGATCAGAAAGCGCACATGAATATGAGAAGAATAAAGTAGAGACCTATTTAGGGCAGGTTCAATCTCTTTTTTTAGGTTTAATTTGTACCTTCATCCTCGAATGTCCAGTCATGGTTCAGGACCACTACGGAGTTAGCGATCTCATGGATCGTGAAGGGGTGTAACCTTCATCCTGTGAACGGTTTACAAGTTCCTAAAACTTGTTGGTGACTCTTTTTCTCTACCTTCCTTCCCTTTAGACGCCACCATATTTAAGTGTATGCTCACAGTGGGCTCAAATGTGGAATGCTTGAAATATTCCCTACACCTCCTTTCCCCTTAAAATAACCTTACAATTATCATTATGTTTATTACTAACTTTCCTTTAAAATATTTATTTAATTGAAATCCAAAGACTTACCAACGTTGCCAAATTTAATTAATTTATTAATTGATTAATTATTAAAGTATTTATAGAAAGACAAAAGCATATTCCATAGTAAATGTCCCTTGGTAAACATAATAAGCCACACCACACACAGTCGTACACACCAAAATCTCACATCTCCATCCTCTCTTCTTCACATCTCTCACCCACCCTTTTCAATCTCCCTGTTTTAGCGACAGTCTCAGCAGCAACACCTGCACTTCAACAATGGCGGCCGCAACGACAAATGCAACGATGCTTCAACAATCATTCCTTCAACAATGTCCGTCTCTCTCCGCATTTCCTCATTCTCCGCCATCAATTTCCTTGCCTCCTTCTTCCTCTTCTCGCTTTTGTGTGAAATTCTTTGTCAACGCTTGCTGTCAAACATCTCCTTCGCCGCTGAATGTCGTTAATGGAAACGCTGATTTACGGCCTACTGCGCGTGCCGAAATTCGGCTTGGTCTTCCTAGTAAAGGTCGTATGGCTTCTGATACTCTTGAACTTCTTAAGGTTTGTGTTAATTTTTCTGTGATTTTTGTGAAATTTGTTGTGATTTTTTTTGTGTTTTTGGTTGTTTATTTGGTTGATTGTTGAAATTCAGGATTGTCAGTTGTCTGTGAGGCAGGTGAATCCACGGCAATATGTTGCTCAAATTCCTCAGGTTTGTATGTTTCTTATAATTTCCCCTTTTTTTTTTTTTTCTTTTTTCATTTCATCTGTTTGCCATTACTAAAGGCGTGCCTCGGTTCGAGGTAATTACTTATTTGATTACATTAGTTCAGGTTATGTTGCACAAATGTTTGAGCTTCGGTTCAAGATATACTATTTACTGTGTTTTATTTGATTACATTGGTTCATGTTATGCTGGACAAATTTGGTTCAGTTCAAGATATACTAATTACTTTGACTTATTTGATTACACTAGTTTATGTTATGCTGGACAAAATTTTGGGCTTCAGTTCAAGATATACTAATTACTGATTACAGTGTGGCTTATTAGATTACATTAATTCATGTTATGTTGGACAAATTTTGAGCTTCAGTTCAAGATATATCAACTACTGTTGTTTCGATTTTTCGAGGAAATGACATTGAATGTTAGATTGTAGCTACTGATTGATTTGAGTTTGAGATACTAGGTGCATTGTGTTTAGGGTTTGAACTTTCGGTTTTGATTTTTGAGATATTAGGTGTTGGAATACCCTTTTTTTTTTGGTTTGTTTTTGTTTTTCTAATCGAGTTAAAATCTACCTCTGCTCATAAACTAAATTTGATCATATTTTCTTCAAGATATAAGGACAAACATAATTATGTAAAACATTGTTGGATTCGTCTCAATGTATATTTTCATAGTATCAACTTTTTATAATTTTTTGTAAATAGATTAATAGAGATATTAATGGTCAATGTTGTGGATTGCCTACTAACAAGTGTACAACTCCAATTGTTGTAATCACTTCATATTCAAGAACGGTGGAAATCATTTTGTTAGGGTTTTGGGTTTCTAATGTTGGTAACATGTTGGGTGTTGGACTTGTTTTTGGCTTTGAAATGATCATCCTTGCTTCCAGGTCAATAAGGGTGACAATATGCTATGCCATTATGCTCTTTTGATCACATGACTGCTTAAGTAAATGATGATAAGTTTGATTTCCTTGGTTTTTTCTTAAGGTGATTCAAACATTATGGGCATCTATAACTTTCCGATTTACTAACAATTATATGTACCTTTGCTTGTCAATATCAGAAATGCCTTGTTCTATATAAGAATACAAGGAAAAATTAAACATTTTACTTAATTTTTAAGTGGCCCTGCTGATATATTGCTTTCAATGGATGATAAGTGTGGTAGAATTAGTAGATAACTGGAAGATCTGAATATCTATTGGAGTTTTAAGGATGTTAATGCATACACCTGAAACCTTATTGATTGAGAAAGCAAATTCTTGGGACTGATTTTTAGTCTTGAATTACGATATGGAAGAAGAAATAACTTTCCTGGTTAAGTAAATAACACCTGTTAATTGCTTAAAATAGGCATATGTTGGTTTTCTAAGATACTTTATATGAAATCTGAACAATTTTTCCTACAAGTTTATAAATCCGTAGGCTGGGTAGATAGAGTGTAGAACAAACTTGATTTATTTCCCGAGTAATTCATAGTTGTAGATCTTGTGTTTGTGTTGCACAAGATTATTTGTTTCATCACTATTTGTTGTGTTAAGAAATTAGAACTACAATGAGGCCTGTGATGTGCAGATGAAAGGACAATATTGTGTGCATGTGTATTTCAAGTGCGCTATTTGAACATTAAATGAAGGCTAATATATTGAAGTCCTTGATGAAAGGTCTGTTGAGTTTAAAGTAATGAAAGTGGGGCTCACCGCCAGTTATGAGTAAGATAAAGACACGGTGTTTTAGCCTGAAGCTTACCTAAAAGTCAAATCAATAGTCAATAGAACATTTAAGTGTTAAGGGTGGTATCAGTCAATTTCCCCTTTTGAAAAACAGTAAGAATGCAACAACAATTTAAGTATTTCGAAACTGCAATTTTGATGGATGATGACCGTAGATGAAGCCTTTTCTTAGTTTTTGTCTCCACGTGCAGTAGCTAAACCTGTACTAAATAAATCATTGAGTTAATGATTAGTAACACTAGCAGGCCATTAAAACAAATCCACAAAGGAGTTTTAGAGAAAAGAGTGTTGTGAAGTCCATAATGAGAATCCATATTGAGCATAGAATAAAGCCAGTGAGGGTTTACAACTACTTTACTATATGTAATGAAGCTATAACATAAGCATTAAATTCAGAATACATGATCTAATGCTTATGACCTTGAAAAGGAAAGATAAATGTTGAAGACTGTATTTGAGGAGAAATTCAGAGACCTCGTAAGAATGGACTAAAACCACCTATAGGGCAATGAAGCTAAAAGCGTAGGCAATATGCACCATAGCTGTGACCATGATCAAAACTGTCTATGTTAAGTTCAAAACTGTCTATGTTAAGTTCAAAACTTTGTTCATCTAGAATTCATGCTGGTGCAATTGTTTTCTTTGAACATTGTGGTGGTCTTAATTATGGGTACATCATATTAATGGTTCTAATTTTCACATCCTCCTTTGATGCAATATGATTAAGATGAAAATATTGAACGCCACAACCATATGTGGAATTGTGGATTAGCCTTTACTTCTCCAAATTAACTTTTGAGTCTTGATTTCATCTTGAAAGTCACATAAGGCCAACTCTTTTTTAATCGAGGTGGTCAACTCCAAAGATGTACCTTTTGAGCACTTATTCAGGCCTAAGATTCTGTCTCACAAGAGTCACTAAAGCTTGAATATTTTCACCAAATTTAGAATAAACAACTATTTCTTTTGTTCCCTTTTAGTTGCAACACTTTGACTTTCACGCTTACCAATGCCTAATTTTAATCTTCCATATCTTTAATTGTGACGAGTAAAAAATATAAAAATTAGATATTGTGAAAATATAAATTGAAAAGAATCTAACAAAATTCCGCATGACTATATTTGCCTTACATATAAATCAATAAAATAGATCAATTGTAAGGATTTGAATAGTGTAAATTGTCAAGTGTTGCTATTAAAAGTGAACGGAGGAAGTATGTCCGTGTATAAGCGTATCCTATCAAGATGGAGTATAGAGAGGTATGTACTTAACTTTATCCCGAAATGCCAAAACTATTTTAGATTTGTTTCGAAAGACAAAATCAGAAATCAAACTTTTACTGAAATCAAATTTACAAGTTTAACCCTTTTCAAGGCATTCACTCATAATGGGTCGACCAAAGGATGAAATTCTATAAGTTTTTGGCGTAAGGAATGTAATTACTGTCATTAAACTTAAATTCACAGTATAATCAAGAAAATTATATCTCTATGCTCAAAGCTTAATGTTTAATCAATAAATTGAGTTTTTATGACATAATGTTAATTACATATGTGGACAGAGGTATGCTATTAAGAAGACTTTATATGTGTAGTTTTTTTGTGCATAGCTCCCTCTTTTGACTTTGAGCGTTGCCAATTGTCATTATAATGGTCGTTTTGGTTAGCTCGAAAAAGCCAATTTTGAGTAGTTGCTAAGATTACCAATCAAGTATTTATGTGTATCATTTTAATATGATGCACCCTTTAATTGAACTTTATAAAACTTTAGGATCTTGAAATATTATACAGTTCAAAACTTTACCAAATTTCGAGTCAGATGAATTTGGGTCGGGTTGATTTCGGTTTGATTAAGATAAGGTTAATTCTGTATTTGGTCAATTCTGATTCAAATCCTTTCCGTGTTTGTCTAGATTTTGGTCGAGTTGACCAAATTCAATATCCAAATAAGGTCATTTTTAGAGTAATTATTGAATTTTTACCTTATTATTGGGTCGATATCAAGTCATTCATGTGTCATTTCTCATATTGCGTTGTTAATTACGAAATGCAAAGAATTAGTTTTCTCATTCAATCAACTCTTGTGTAATATTTATCTTGGAGCCAAATTCAAATTGAATAATTATCGATGAGTTATCATACCTACGTACATAAGTGTGACAAATAGTAATGAACTAGTGATAGACTGATAGATTGATTGATGATAGTCACATATGGTGACATGCAAAAAAGAATGTCCTCTTTTTAAGGTACTACTCTTCAATTGTTTAATCTCATGAGGCTATGAGTACTATTAGTTTGCTTTTTTACTAATTCAATTTGTATAAGATATTTGTTAGAGTTTTAAACTTTCTAACTTTTTAATAATTAGTAAATTTGTAAATATATAGTAGTATAAGAACTTGAAAAAAAGGGTCAATAATAAGTTAGGTTTAAAATTATGGCCCGGTTAAAATCGGATCGGTTTAAAATTGGGTCGGGTTAATATCAATTTGGGTTAAAACAGTTCGGGTTAAATTGGTTATTTGTCGGGTCATTTTCAGATCGGGTTGAGTTCAAGTCGGGTCAAATCAGTTCGGTTTAAGTTCAAATCGGGTCATATCGGGTTCGGGTTGAGTTCAAGTCGGGTCAAATCAGTGCCGGGTTAAGTTCAGATCGGGTTAAATTCGGATTAAGTTCAGGTCGGTTACAGATTGGATTTGGGTCTTGAATTTTCTCAGGTAAAATCGGATCGGTTCGGTTTTGACACCTCTACTCACACAGTCACACCCCTCTTTCAACAAGCTCGTAGAAAAAAGGGGGGAATCTGAAAGTCATTAACTTTGGTTTTCTTTTGTTATGGATAATTCTTTTCATAATTTTATCTTCTCTTACTTTATTTTTTTGTTATTCGTCTGAAATATAATGGAACCAAGTTTACTATGCTAATCATGATATATCTGCCATTTTAGATTTCAGATTTGGAAGTGTGGTTTCAGCGGCCTAAAGACATTGTGAGGAAGTTGCTATCTGGAGATCTGGATCTTGGAATAGTGGGATTTGATACTCTTAGTGAGTATGGACAGGTGATTTTCACTACTTTGAAATGGAATGTTCAATTATAAGAACCACTAAATAGTGAGAGTTAAATCATTGGAACATATTTATTTTCTGTAGAGTGAAGACAGATAATGAAGTTCCAATCTCCTGTTTTTTATAGTCTTGATTATTAACACAAAAATGCAGCTTTGATCACTGTGTGGTAAGTTTATGGGGTTGCGGAATCAGATTTGTTGTTTCTACCAGATTCGATTCTACGTTGCGTTTTGGACATGCATGTAAATTTTTTGTCAGTCTAGAGTTGTTTATGAATTGTTACATTTGAATTCTGTGGAGTAAGTTATAAAACATATCAAGTTCATACTAATATTATTCTGGTGATAAGCTCTGTTGTATGACTCGTGGCTAAGTTCCCTAAATCCCATGCCAATTATCACATGTCGTGCAGAAGTTCTACTGGAAATATGTGCATCAAAATTGTACGAAGTATGATTTAAAGATGAAATATAATCAAGCTTAACAAAAATTCCATTATTTAAATGTGGATAGTCTTAATGTCAATTTATGAACTTCAAAAGGTAAACTCATGAAAGTGCTAAGGTGGTTGCTTTAGAATAACCACAATTTCCATGTGTAGATGCTAGATGTTATTAGTAAAATTACTCAATAGTATGAAGTAAACTACAGTCACTGTTGCATTTGCAATTTGCATCATTGAGCACTTAGGTTTTCTGATGCAAATGAAGAGCAATCCCCAACAAAAGAAATTTAAATTTTAAACAACTAATGCACCAAGCCACATACATATACATCTTCCAATCTGGAGGTGGACCGTGAATTATTGGTCACAGAATGGCTAGCTCTACTTCTTTCTGATGTTCAGCATTTAATTTCAGATTCATGGAGTGGACTGCGAAAACAACAAACCATTTGTTGTTGTACATTCTTGAAGGACTTATTTGTATTAGTTTGCTGTTCAAGACAAGGTCTTTATATATATATATATATATATATATATATAATATGTGTACATCTTATGTGCTTCTCTGTTGTTGTACCTTTTATCGCCATAGTTTCTTGAATGACCTAGTATAATTCTTTTGTTCAAAACAATGCTGCAGGACAGTGAAGATCTTGTTATTGTTCACAATGCTCTGGATTATGGGCAGTGCCACTTATCAATTGCTGTAGGTTTCATTGGTTTAATTTTCTAATTATGATTACATGAGGAATTAAATAATCTTAATTTGATACTGTCTTTGTTTTCCAGATTCCTAAATACGGCATATTTGAAAACATAAATTCCTTGAAGGAGCTTGCAGAAATGCCTCAATGGACAGCTGACAAACCTCTGCGAGTCGCCACTGGTTTTACTTATGTAAGAAAATTGTTGTTGTTGGTTATAAATTTCATTGGTTCTTTGTGATCCTGTTGGAATAAGTAGATACACCTGTAATGTTGACAAAGGATTAAAAAAGAGAGAGAGAGAGGGGGGGGGGGGGGGGGATGGCTTCAGGATGTGTCTTGGGACTATCATATAATTTGTGTTCCAACTATCTGGTTTTAGTTAGAGTGAATTTGATATTTATGTCACTGAAAATTTCCTTGTTATGTTCAATATACAGCTTGGTCCAAAGTTCTTCAAGGAAAATGGATTGGAGCATGTTACTTTTTCAACTGCAGATGGAGCACTTGAGGCAGCACCTGCTGTAAGATTGTTATTTGATATGTGAATTGCTTTCTTTGTAATTTTATATTTACTCTAATGGCACGTTTGGTAAGCAGGTATAAATTGTGAGAATGGTAATGTATTTGTATGTAGTTTTGCTAGGTAAATCCTATGGTCATTACCATGTCAATGAAACTCTACCTACAAATATGTGTTTTTGTGCACAAATTTTCATTACCACATAAAACCACCTCTAAATTGATAATGGATGGGAATGGAAATTTGTGCAGAAAATGTGGTATTTGAAGAGGGGCTAGAATTACTAATGGGCATTGGCATGGAATCTTCTTTACAAAAGTTACTTATAAAATCATTACCATGGTAACCGTTTATCACCAACAACCAAATGGGCCGAAGTAATGGATCTGGGAAGTGGGAACAATAGATCTTTGCTTGTTAATATGGACAAGTTCAAACCCTTATTTTCTATGGATGGACTATGTAATGTGTACAAATATTATGACTGCTGTTGTGATGTGCTCTACATCTTTGTGTTCTCTGGAGCTGGAAAAGATCTAATACTATTAACATATGGTAGCTTTGACATGTATACATGATTTTGGGTCTTCTGTTGAAGTAATAATCCAGCATTTATAGAATGCGGTGCCATATGGCTTCTGGGTGTCCAGCACTTTTATTTTAATATTATTATCCTTTCTATACAAATTTTGAGCATTCCAGCTATCTTCAGGATCCCCATCATTTTCTAGGTCATAGTAGTATACTAGTATCAACATTTTGTACATCATAAGAAAATATGCTCACATGCCTTTGGCAGTTATTTACTTGTCATGATATCTGTCATCTCTTTAAAAGAAATTATGATATGCTTGATGTCAAACTCATTTAACAGTCTCCCTGTAACTGTAGGACTAAGGCTCTATTAGCCTATTATGACAGAACTAATCGAGTAGCTTTTTGAACTGTAAATGTATCTTAAAGACACATGAAAGCTATATCAGCTATTACATTTTGGATCGAGACTCAATTTGAAATTAGCAATCTGTTTCAGGGGTAAAGCTGTTTAGCCAGCCTCTATAGACATTAGAATTATGTCATATTGACATGTAACATGTAAAGTGGCAATTTACAAATTGTACCAAAAGAATTTACTAAAGGCAATACACAATGCATACTAGGTATGAGCTGTAGATTACTCATGTATATTTAATTTTCCCTAAAGCTGCTTGACTTTTGTGATTTGCTCAAGGCATAACATCCTACTTGACTATCAGATGGGGATAGCTGACGCAATATTGGACCTTGTAAGTAGTGGGACAACCTTAAAAGAGAATAATTTGAAAGAAATTGAAGGTGGGGTTGTGTTGCAGAGCCAGGTACTGTCTTGTATTTGTGAAGATATTACTGTTTTATATATATTTCCTTACTTCCAAAGATCTTACATTGACACACAAAATTCAGGCTGTGCTTGTTGCAAGCAGGAAATCCTTGGTTAATCGTAAAGGTGTTCTTGACACAACTCATGAGATATTAGAGAGGTTTGAGGCACACCTAAGGGCAGAAGGTCAATTTACGGTGTGCATGCTATCCCTCTATTCCTGTCTCACAATTATTTTTTCTTTTCTTTTTATTGCTAATACTTTTTAACAGGTTGTTGCAAACATGAGGGGCAGTAGTGCACAGGAAGTAGCTGAGAGAATACTTAGCCAATCATCTTTATCTGGACTGCAGGTGATGTATTTATTCTTGAATCTTGACTATGGGCCAGTTTCTATAAACTGAGAAACTGAGAATATGTCTCTCTATAAATTGTCATCAGACTCATTACATAGTTCTCCATCACCCATTTTATATAATTAAGAATATTATTTTCGTACAATAATTTGACCATCTTTATTGATTCTCCATCACCCATTTTATATAGTGGTTTTTTGTGAAGTCCAATCATTTATCATTTATTTCCTGAAAGATGTGGCAATCAAATTTTAGCACCAGTGAAATAACTTGTAATACCATCCTTCTCAGTACTGTTTATACTTTCATGTAGGGGCCCACTATTAGTCCTGTTTTTTGCAAAAAGGATGGGAAGGTGTCAGCAGATTATTATGCTATATGTATCTGTGTACCAAAAAAGGACCTCTATACATCTGTTAAGCAACTTAGAGCTGTAAGTATTTTTCTTTCACCCTTTGATATTGATGCTATGATTCATATTGCTTGCCAAACTCTGATTCTTCCCAAATGGATGTATAGTTGTGATATGTGTAAATGATTCTGGCAAGAACCATATTGATATCTCCTACTTGGTGATATGTGAGATTAATAAAAATGACTATGAATGTGAATAAGACACAATGATATGTAGGAGGAAGAGAACGAATCTACTATTGTAATGGAGAACTCTAACGATAGAATTGTTATCATTTCTACACACTTACAAGGACTTGAATACTGGACCCAATTGAGTAACTCTTTTAAATTTAACTCATTTAAGGCTTATTGGAAACATTCAAACCCAACCGAGATATCTTTTTGATGAGCGTTAAATCTGTATTTATGGGGCTGCAAACACCAAACTGTACTGTCGATCAACTAAAATTAGTGAATTGAACAACTTTTCTAGATTCAACTAGATACACCTTTCCTTTCAAAATTTTCTAAATTCAAACAATTAACAAGTAGGAAATAATTAGAAGGCCTAGAATTAGGAATCTCATTACAATAAGGCTTTAAAAGAATAACTTCAAGATCTTTAGCAGATTTCTCTGATCCTTTAATTCGCACATCATCTTAATCACCTTTGCAACACGGATTATTGGGGGACCACTTTCGATTCTAAATCAACTATGTAAATTTATGAGCCGGAATAGCTATTTGAGACACGATCTTATCAAACTCTGCCTTGGCTCGATTCATGGTTGGATTTGAAATTTTTGTGTCAACACTGTGCTTGTTGATATTTGACGGACATTTTGGATAACTTTGCCCTCATGTTTCTTCTATCTTTCAGATATTTGGATTAGGAATGTTGATGGAAGTTTATTACTCCATATTATATTTTGAGGCTTACTTAGAGTGGATCGAGTTACTTAATACTTCCTCCGTTTCTTTTTAGTTGACGCGTATCTTTAGTCATGTTTGCCAATGCACAAATTCAATCATTAATATCTTTAATTATCGATAAGCAAAAATTATAAAAAGTTGATATTTTGAAAATATACATTGTGACGAATCTAACAAGATCTCACTTGCCTATATTTTTCTTTTTAAATCACAAAATATGGTCAAAAGGAGGTGTATGAATAGTTTTAAAATCAAAACGTGTCAACTTATAAATAACGGAGGTAATATATTACTGTTTTATGCACTTCTTAAATTATGCTATTCGTAGTAATCCTTTTTTTTTTCTGAAAGATGCTATTCTTAGTAATCTAGCTCCAGTCTATTTAGTTATTAAAAATCTGTGAGCTGTGGTACTAGACTCTGTTCCTCTATACTTTTTTTTTTTTAAAAAAAAAAAATCCTAAATTAGGGATATATGCATCTCACATGCTGTCCAAGATAACTGTTTTCTTTAATAATTGATTAGAAATTCACTGATAACATTTGTTTGAACACCTTGTCTGTATTACAATTTCATACAGCCCACACTTCTCCATTTTTTTATAGGATTAAATTGCTCAATGAGTTGGAATAGCATCAGGGTGCAATTATACTGCAAAATCCTTTGATTGCTTTTGGATTTTATTGAATTTGAATCAAATCAAACAATCACTTATAACTGTAAATTTTAGTTCATTTTGAACTTAAATGCCAAATTTCCTGAGGCTGCCATTGTTATCTTTCTTCAATTGATATCCTCACTACTATTGTTTAATACTCAACAATTGTCTGATGCAGATTGGTGGCAGTGGAGTCCTCGTCTCACCTCTCACCTATATATTTGATGAAGAAACTCCAAGATGGTGTGAGTTGCTCACCAAACTTGGCCTCTGATGATTGTCGAATATCTTAGTCGTTTCTTGTATGCTCTTCAATCTTCAGACGACACATGGAGTAACTTACATATACAGTTTCGACAGAAGTATCTGAAAGCATTCAGTAAATTTTGTATGTCATGTTTATTAGAAATTATGTATCCACTATTGTCTTGTCCAACCTTCAACAGAGTAGATGAAAGGAAAGTGCTAATTACTTCGTTGTAGTGAGTGTCTCTTCTCAATTAATGTTGGATAGAATAAGAGATACTTGCATAGATGATACCAGGGATCATGGTCAATGTATTTTATTTTATTTTTTTTTTTTTTTTTTTTTTTTTTTGGGAACAAATGCTCAATGTACTATATAACAATGTAAGTACTTTCTTTTTTATTTGGTTACAAGCTTTACTTTTACTGAATTATTTCATCGTTCTTTGTACTTTATCAGTGTTTGGAATGAGTTGTGGATGGGTATTTGGATAAATATGATTTTTGTAAGAACGAGAAGCAGTATAAGCTCGGTTTACTAGCAATTTCCATTTCCTGGTAAGCTGATGACATAGTTGCAGGAATCAGAGAGCAGTTTCGTTATGAGAGCAATGATATTATCAGCAACTTGCTACTAAAATGTAAGAGTGTACGTTAGAACTACTTCGTTACACTGGCCCTATTGACAGATTTGTTCTTTATATCCCTTCTTGGTTTCCACAAAGCAGAACATTAGACACTGGTACAATTTGTTTCTCATTTTTCATTGCTTGGTTTGTGAAGAGGGGTAAAAAAAAAAAAGCATTTTCCTTTCGAAAATAAGGAATGCCGCATTATATTCTCTACCCTATTATCCCTATATACTCCTCCCATGCATGATCAATCTTCTCCCGAGCATTTTCTTTAGCCTAAAGATGATACAGAGGCAAATCAGATAAGTCGTCGAAGAATAAATTAATCAAACGTAACAATGAAATTGATAACAGAGTGAACAGATCATATGAATAAAAAATTCCTTGAACTTACTTTAATGTATAGTCTCTCCAACCGCGGGGAGCTTGCAAACAAGTGCAGAACAAAAGAAATGTTGTAAATCATTATATAGTTCCGTATCTACCAAATTCAAAGTACGAATTGTCCCAACTCTTTCAGAATTATTTCAGTAGACTAGTGTTCAATTAATGTCTGCAAATCCAGTAGTAATGAGTGAAGAAAAAAAGTGAAGAAATGCTTAGCTGCTAGCCTGCTAAATCATGAAGCTGCAAGGAATCAATATTAGGGGAAGGGTATGTTAGTCATAGCCTATTAATAGTAGCTTGGGGAATAAGTTAGAGTTTGTTATGAGAGTTTTTCTATAAATAGGCCTCATTAGGAGGAATAATCATCATGTTGAATATTGTTGAGGTTAAGTTATTGGGAGAAAGTGAGCCTCTCGAAAGCTCATATTAGGGGAGAATCCACCTCTTGAAAGTGGACTTATCATCCAATTTAGTGTAATTCTCATCTTAAGGCTATAATCATCTTCTTCATCTTAATTTATGCCATTAATAGTGCTGTAACCAAGCTAATTCCTAGTAAATTGGTATCAGAGCATTTTTTTCCTGGTGGATTAAGCTACTGAAATTTTGTTTTCAAAAAGAAAAAAAAAGGAGAATGGAGGTTGCCGGAGCTCTGATTTGGTCACAATCACTTGAGTAATCCTCCAAAAGGATGGAGAAATCCACGGAGAGAATTGTTGATAACCTTCAAAGAAATCTGGAGAAATATATTGATGATGTTTTTTCTCCGATTTTCTCTTCCATGAAATTGGAGTTGAAGGAAATGGAAGACGAGTTTGAGGAAGAAGAAAACCAGGAAGATTTAATGGAGGAGGAGGAAGTGCCAGAGGACATCCACGCTGGCGAGGAGTTGCAGCCAGCCACCATGTCCATAGGTGAGGAAATTTCCAGGCGCAAAACTTTTGCTCCATCATTAGCAGCTTCTCTAGTGGCGAGATGGTGGGGAAATTTGGTAGAGGATCTCGTGGAGGTGCTGGTGGAAGCCATGGTGATTTTCAGGTGGATTTACCAGCGGAGGCCAAGGTGATCGCACCGGCGAAACTGGTGGTCTGCTTTTTGCGAGTGGTGTTAGCGGTGATTTTGAGAGCAGTGGGTTGAGGAGTAAGGTAGGTGGTTTTGTTGGTGGTTTGTATGGTGGAATATTTGAGAGAGGGGGCGCCGGATGCTATGGTTCGGGTGGTGGTCTAGGAGATTGTGCCGATAATAGTGGTGGTGGTGGGATATTTGGTTCGAAAAAACGAGTGCTGGATGTAATAATCTTGCAAGAAAATCGCCAGGAGGTATGTTCGAGCATGGTGGTGCCGGAGGGAGCAGATCCGATGGTGGCCCGGGTATGCATGCTGGTGGTTGTGATTTCTTGGGAGGCTTGAAACCGTGGGATTTGCTGCAGAAATTTCCAGAAGATATAGAGTATTGTAGAAGCTCTGACTTGGGGAAGAAGACAACTCTAGAGGGTGATGCTAGTAAGGGGAATTTGGTAAAAGACCAAAAGGATGACATGGGTAAAGCACTGCTAGGTCACGTGCAGCTCAAAAAGGGGAATTGCCAACAGGATCCAATTAGAATTGGTGGAGAAGCAAGGCCCATATTATTTAAGCCCTATTATTCTTTTAAAAATAAAAGTCAAACAGTGGGGCTTAATGAACCCATTTCACAGCCCCTAAATGTCAGCCTTCATAATCCTACCCCTCTTTTTACAACCCAACCTAACACATTTTTTCATGATCCATTTATTAGCCCCAACCTTCACACCCAATTGTTTAGCCCAAAAAATTCTAACTCCAACACTAAACACTCCACCCAACCCAGGATTTTTGTCCATCCTTTAGCCCCCAAACCAATCTATTATGCCTTCTACTCTCCCATCCTACATATAACATCGTTCCATGGCAAATCCCATAACTGTTTTTTCACATACAGTTCAGCCATTGAAGGATGAACACAACCTCATGGTTGAGGAGCCTTACAGCAAGCTAAGAAAGTGTGACTAAGATCATCATCATTGCTGCCACTGTCAAGAATTGGGTGCCGACTACTATCCACCTTGAGGACAAGGTGAAAGTTTGGGCGGCGGGTAATGCAAGGAATCAATATTAGGGGAAGGGTATGTTAGTCATAGCCTATTAGTAGTAGCTTGGGGAATGAGTTAGAGTTTGTTATGAGAGTTTTTCTATAAATAGGCCTCATCAGGAGGAATAATCATCATGTTGAATATTTTTGAGGTTATGTTATTAGGAGAGAGTGAGCCTCTCGAAAGCTCATATTAGGAGATAATCCACCTCTCGAAAGTGGAATTATCATCCAATTTAGTGTAATTCTCATCTTAAGGCTATAATCATCTTCTTCATCTTAATTTCTGCCATTAATAATGTTGTAACCAAGCTAATTCGTAGCAGAATCTTCAAATTCAGTTTACTTAATTACCCGCCAAAATGAGTCCTTTAGAATGAGATTCTCTACATTAGAAAAGCAACTGAAGATCTTATTCCAGCCATAAGTTAAGTAAACATCCAGGGCTAGTGTTTTTATAATCGTAGTACCTTCCAAGTGTAGGCTACAAAGGTAGCCAGTCACAAACAAACTACTACCTCCGTTAAATGTTATGTGCAACTTTGGGATATTATTTGGGAGATATAGAGAATATTCCAAAGTTGCACATAACATTAAACGGAGGTAGTGTTAAGTTTAGGAGCATAAATTGTCAAATTTTTTGCCTCAAAAACCATTAGATGTAGGCTCTCTAGTTTTAGGCATCTTGAAATAAGAGTCTCTAGCACTTTCGCGTAATCGTGTCTATATTACAGTAAGTTTCAAACTTAAGATAAACAAGGCATGGATAGCCTATAACAGATACAGAAAGAGAGACAAGTTTGCGTCGAATTGGAGTCAAATGTGTCAAGCTCGAACAAGAAAACAAACATGTAGGAAAATTCTTTTCGAGGTTGGATTTAAACTCCAGAGTGAACTATTTGACATCATTAGCACAAACATACCGTTTCCACTTATATGTTTCTCATGGGAACCAAGAGGGAACATAAAGCACAAACTTAGATATCGGTCCAATGTGACTAAGAAGTATATTGTTGACAGCAACTGAGTAAGTTGATGAAATAATGACTGCAGGATCATTTCTTCCCTTTTGAATACTATAAAAGAATGGCACACCAACTCACCAAGTGTAAGATGTGGAATGGAAGCCCATTTAAACCTCCAATGTTGCGACGGCACGCTCGTCTTAGCGGCTTCTTGCAGTGGTAAACATTGTAAGATCTTATGTGTTAAATCTACTGGCAAGTTACTGATTCGATCAACTTCTATTCCACAGCTTTGTTTCGTCATAGAAGCTTAAATGGCAGAGAAACTATTGATTGATTTAGGAAGTGATGAAGAATGAGAAGTGGGATGTCAATGTGATTTATAAGCTTTTATAAGTTTAATTGTTTGAAGTAGAAAAAAAGGTTTAATTTCAAGTGAAGTTGAAGGGTTTTTAGTTTTTGTATGGATTATATACAATAAATTAGTGTATATGATTATTTGGTTAGTCAATTGGAAATTAATACCCTTGAAAATGCATATTCATCATTCTTCATTTATTAGAGGACTACTAATTGTATCAATTTGACTTTTTATTTATTATTATTCATGCATGTACCCACTCTAATCATTTATTTTTACTAATATACCCCGTATATGAATGTGTAACGTGGTGTTTAATTTAATGTATTTTTTCAAATATTCACTTTTATCTCTCTTTTAATTTCCCTTTGTTTTAAAACTCCAACCAAATTATTATCATACATTCTTGTTTCTAAGTTAATCCGATAGAAAAAGTGAATGAGTACAAAAAAATTTGTAGATAAAGTACATGATTTTGCACAAAAAAGAAAAACAACTTTAATCATGAAGAATGTTAAGGGTGTGGAAAAACAACAATGTTGTTTTTATTTTCTGGTATAAAAATAAGACGAGAGTTGAGAAAAATTCATGTGCCAAATTTTAACTCTTTATTTGCACTGGGCATAAAAAGGGTACCATTGAGTTGTCACAATGATAAAAGTGGCGCATTGTAGGGCCTGGGTGTGGTTTGGGCTTGTGGCCATATATCAGTCCAATGCGAGTAAGAAGTATATTGTTGACAACATCTGAGTAAGTTGATGAAATAATGACTACAGAATCATTTCTTCCCTTTTGGATACTATAAAAGAATGGCACCCCAAGTGTAAGATGTGGAATGGAAGCCCATTTAAACCTCCAATGTTGTGACGACATGCTCATCTTGGCGGCTTCTTGCAGTGGTAAACATTGTAAGATCTTATGTGTTAAATCTACTGGCAAGTTACTGATTCGATCAACTTCTATTCCACAGCTTTGTTTCTTCATAGAAGCTTAAATGGCAGGGAAATCAAAGACCTCATCAACAAAAGGACGGCTGGCTCTAACAAGGGACAGTCGGCGAAGAAGTCTCCTCATACTGAGAGAAGAAAGCCAGCCAGGGACACGCAGCCTACTCCACACCCAAAGGAGAAGGTCGCCGCTGCGATTGACTGGTCCAAAGTCCTTCTGCCTCAGACGGGCACAAGGAAGGTCATCCGGCACGTCTAGCCAGATGAAAGCAAAAAATCGTTCTCTAATTCCTGACTCATCATCGAGCAAAAGAAGAACCAACAAATGTCGGAATTAGCCTCCACGTCGAGCTTCCTAGACAGCTTCAGAAACACCTCGGCAAGGTGTACCCAATCTTTATATGAGTGACAGGCTAAAGTCATATCACCTAATCAAAAGTAATTCCTAAAACCGCTAACTAATAATAGATAGGGAAGTAGGGTCGAATCCACAGGGAAACAAGTCTTTCTATTCCTAATTAATTATTATAATCTAAATTATTAAGTAACCAAAAGTTGTTATTTAAAGGAACTATACTACGAAGAATATGAGTAGGGAGAAATCAAATGATAAAAGACCTAGAGCATAGGTTCACCAATAAATAATATTCCAGGGTAAAACATAATAATCAATCATCAATGCATCAATTAATCAGATCATAAAGGGTTTTCGCTACGTATTACAATCACAGAGTTAATTTACCGGTATTAAATCTCATCTCTCGAATCTCGACCTAACCATTTATAAATTAGTCTACCTATTGAAACTAAGCCTAAACATCAATTCTCATCTCTCGAATCTCGAATCAATATTGCTAAACTCATACGAATTAAATCTGGCCAAATCTAACCGCATAACATTAAATCAATCAATAGGAAATTAATCAAGCATTGACAATTAACAATAATAAATTATCCCTTCATATTATTTATGGATCCCCATAACCCTAGAAAGAAAACTACTCACACATAATTAAATATAAACTAAACAAAGCAATTAAACAAGTCATGATGAAAGAGAGAGAATAAATAACTGAGATTAAAGGAGAAGAAATCGTTACCAAAGTTGAAGGAAACAAGAGATGGAATTAAACAAAGAGTTGTAGAGAGAGAATATAATACTATAGTTTAAGAGGAGAGAGAGAAAAGTTAGAGAGAGAAAGAGAGAGAGAGAGAGAGTAAGGGAAGGGAGAAAAGAACACTAAACTCGCTTAACAAAAGCGTATAAATACTAAGCTCGAAAATCCTAAGTTAAAACAACTTAAACGACGCTTAAACTTCTCCTCAGAAACACGGGCACGGCATCGCCCGATCGGGCGTACCTTCGGGCGGAGACCCTTGCACTGGGCTGTGACACTTCGGGCTACTTGGACTCCTTGTTTAGGCTTGTAACTCGGCCCAAACCAAATATCCTCCTTGGGGCTTTAATCACTCGGTCCAATGCCTCATCTTCTCATAAGTCAAGCCCTTAATCACCGAGTCAAACTCATTTAACTTGGTCTTGGGCTTTAGATACTCAGCCATAAAATACGAACAAACTCCAATATTTTTGTAGGGGCTCAATAAGCTCGGGAATCATCATAATTCTGCAAATTCCTACAAAATAATACCAACTCTACAAAAACACAAGAAAACGTATATTAGTAATAAAAAGAGCTCCGCAGAGCTCAAATAAGCACAAATATGACCATGGGATGGGGAATATATATATATATATATATATATATATATATATATATATATATATATATATATATATATATATATATATATATATATATATATATATATATATATATATATATATATATATATAATAGACTTATCAATGAGAGCCATACAGTCGGCAAGACCGTCCATACAGGCCCTCAGATGCCATACAGGCAATATTCCCCACCTTACATGCACCCGACTCTCTTCGGAGGACAGGCAACATACAACGTCCAGCCTCTGGACTGGCAGCTTCGTCTGATGAAACTTGGTGAACAACCCTCTGCGTTCACCAAGGAGATAACCGAGGCGACACAGCTAGCCAAGGTTAAGAATGTCGTGGTGGCTACTTATGATGGTACCACCAACCCTGAGGACCACCTCATGGCTTACACCAATCTCATGTACTTGCAAGGGTTGGATGACGCCTGCTAGTGTAGGTGTTTTCCAGCTACATTGAAGTGCATTGCCCAACAATGGTTCGGCAACTTGCCGGCCGGATGTATTGATAGCTTCAAGAGGCTTGCCTACTTGTTTGCTTCCAACTTCTCAATGAACATCCATGCCAAGAAAACAAGTCTCGACTTGAGCACCATTCGGCAGGAAGAGAGAGAAGGGCTTCGCTTCTACGTCAGGCGGTTCAATTTTGTAAGAATCCAAATTCAAGGACTGTCTGACGAAGTGGCTTACACAGAATTCTTCAAGGGTTTGAAGGACGGGTAAACTTTTAAGTTTAACCTCGTCCAAAAGAGATTCTTCACTCTCCAAGAGGCGATGATGGAGGCGGAAGCCTATATACAGGCAACCGACCTCTGCTCGCTTAGTAACCAGTCAGACTTTAAGAAGTCTGACAAATAAAAGGAGAGTGGGGATGCTCAGCCGGCTCCCAAAGCTGAAGAGAACAAGAAGAGAAAAGAGATTTGGGCGGTTGACGACTCTGGTCGGCCGTCCTAGAAGAAAAAGAAAGAATTTAAACCGTACGTCCCCAAGTATGAGTTTAACAAGGACTGCTACTCCATCCCCATGGAGATCAAAGACTAGTTGACCATTAAGAAGTCGGCTGCAATGAAAGGTTCCGCCAAAAATCGGAACAAAAACAAATACTGCCATTTTCATGAGGACATTAGCCATGACACTAACGAGTGCTATAGCCTCAAGGGGCTGTTGGACCGTCTGGCTGATCAGGGGGTATTGAAGTCCTACATCCTTAAGTCCAAGGTTACCCTAAAGACAAATCCTGGGCTGTCGTCCAAAAAGGTTGTCCAGCCTACTAGTATATTTCGGACACTAACAAAGAGCCGATCTATACCATAGCAGGCGGCTTTGCCGGAGGGGGCCCTACCATCCGAGGTACCAAGTACCATCTGAGGAAGATGGATTTCAACTCTGTTGATGAGGGACAAGCGTTTACCAGCACATTCTTGGAGGTCGTCATCACTGAGAAGGAACGGGGCAAAGTCCGCCGGCCGCATGATGACCCCGTGGTGATCGAATGCAAGGTGACCAACCAACTAGTTTGTTGAATCCTTATAGACACTAGTAGATCGTCTGACATCACCATCTACAAGTGCTCATCCAGGTTGAAGTACAAGCCTGACAGCCTGTACAAAGTCTACTACCCCTTAGTTGGTTTTGGGGGTGGGGTAGTACACCCAGTCGGCCAGATCGATCTACCCATCCGACTGGGAGAAAAAGGAAAAGGACGCCATATGGTAGTCCGGTTCTTGGTCGTTGAAGAGTTGACCGCCTACTGTAAGGAGGGTGTGTCCATCGTAGGGGATCCTTCTCCTTTATGCCCTTGGCCCTTTAAAAGCCTAGGACTTTACACTTGTTAGGGTGTATTAGGATTTAAATTCCTGACTGTTTGGGGGACCTTGAATTAGAGTTGATCCTATCATTATTCTTTTTTGTAAGAAACTAGTAAGGAGTCGCCAATGAGTTTAAAAAAACTCATAAACCTCGTTCATGCCTTTCTCCCAAGTAGAGTTCAAGGGATATTTAGCACGAATAATAAGTTTACCCATGCCCAAATTGGTCTACTTGTACCAGAAATGAGTTCGGGAGCGAGGGTACTAAAATAACATTCCCTTTAGGGGGGAATCACTATTCTAGCCCTAGTGCGGCCTCTACTAGCTCTTCATTTTTCACAATTTCATCACCAAACAATATATGCAACGTGATACCTAAAACTAAGTTAGTTAATTTTATTTACAAGCATTAATCACGTAGGAATTACATTGCAAAATTCGTAAATCTTTATTTAATTAATATCCGTGAAAAGAACAATAAATAAACAAAATTCGCCTTGGCTTAGGTGATCAATCAACAATTAATTATTCAATTCCTACTCTTTGCTTAACGAAAGAATACTATGCGAAAATTAATTAATTAAAGGTTTATTTTAAGTGATCAAACAACAGTAATTAATTGATTAAAGGTTATTTAAATAAGAGAAGAAAAGGTGATTGATCTAAGTGCTCAGCAATTTACCACTTTTCCTTGCTAGATCTTCGTTTAGAACACTTATGGACTCGTTGTTCGAGAACCTCCACCGTAGTAACAAGTAATAAGGGGGTGAGTGTTTAGGACAAGAGGCAGCGCCGGTTTTGGGCCTATGCAAGCAGACCTATTGCACAGGGCCCCAAAACCAGAGGGCCCAATTTATTTATTTTTTTTAAGCATTAAAATAAAATCTGAAAACTTCCTTCTTCTTAGCTATCTTTAATGGCAGATTGATAGTCAACAATATACTCCTAGTCTCCTAGTTTACTCCGTCAAATTAGCTTCCTAGTTTTTAACAAAAAGATCCAATTTTCCATTTACAAATATTTACCTTCCTTTAATTTCACCATTTTTTCAAAAAAAAAAACCCTCTATTTACTCTCTTTTCTTGCAATTCCCACAAAAATATCAAACCTTCCATATTCTTCATTTTAATTTCTGCTATTATACTCTGTAATTGATAATGGAGCAATTAAATCAATTTTTGCCTCATTTAATTTCCATTTCAATGATTAAAATTTTCAATCCAACATATACTCCTACCAAATTTTTATCTTTTCATAAAAAATTATTGATCAATTTTGTTCTTAAGGGAAAAAAATTTAGATTGATTTGGCCTTACAAATCGGCAAAGTTTTATAATTGTTCAAAGGATTGATACAATTTTATTGTTGGAGTCTTGAAGAGGATTAATGGAAGCTTTCATCTTCATTGTTCAATTGCCTCGAAATCTGGAAAATGTAATAAGGTATGTGTTTTTTTTTTATTTATTTTTTTTTTCTTTTCTGAATTAATGAATCAGTTTTTTTTTTTTATTTGAAATAAGTAACTTTTTTTCGCTAATTAGTGACTTTTTTGTATTGCAGATTTTTTACAGTAGATAAATCACCTTTAATTGAGCAATTAGAGGTTGAGATCTTCTGATTTCTTAATTTTTGTTTGAAGATTCAATTAGCAGGTTGTTTATTAAATCATAGTATACCATTGACTCTTAATTGTTAAATTATGACTATTAAAAGAAAACAAGAGTCTGGATATGCTAAGTGTAATAAAAAAAAGAAAAAGAAAATTGAAGAGCTAATTCAATCCCAAGTAGGAGCTCTTGATAAATTTATTATCAAAGAACCCCAAGTTTCTGTTGAAAATCATAATGTTGATAATAATGATGTTGAAATTACTGAGAATGTGGCTGTTAATGATGATGTTGATAATGTTCAAATTCCTGAGAATGTGGCTATTAATGATGATGTTGAAATTCCTGAGAATGTGATTACTGATGAGAATGTTAGTATTGAGAATAGAGATGTTGATGTTGAAAATAGGGAGTTTGATAATGTTCATAATGAAAATGTGAATTACCAAAATGTTGACACTAAAAATGGCAATGATGATAATTTGAATAATTCACTTGATAATGAAGATGATATTGATGATAATGGCAATGCTGAACAAACTACCCCATTTGTGCATTTGTTTGATATATTTGATCTAAGGAATTAGGATGCTCTTGATTCAAAAATGATTGATTTTTTAGTCACAAAAGGACCTAAAAGAGATTGTTCCATTGTTACCAGTCCCAAAGATAAATTCTCTAGACGATTTATCGCTAATTTGTATACTAGAGTTTTATCAAATGGAGAGAAATGTGATAGAGATTGGTTTGTTTATTCAAAAGAGCTTGATAGAGTATTTTGTTTTTGTTGTAAAGTTTTTAGAAAAGGGATTGGTAGAGGTCTATTAACAAATGAGGGCTTTAGTTGCAATCTTTAGATGATGCATGCTTAAAGTCTTGTTGTATTCATTTTGAAAATGCATTGAAACATAATGAGAAATCTGATATTGATGGCATGAATTATTTGTGGAGTTGAAGCTACTAAGAGATGTTCTTCCGAATAGAAGAATGGGAGCAATTGATATATTAATGTTTCTGAAAATTTTTTATTATTTTCCCAATACAAATATTGCATATAGAATTTTATTAACTATTCCCGTGACCATTACTTCTGCAGAATGAAGTTTTTCGAAATTGAAGTTGTTGAAATCCTACTTGCAGTTTACAATGTTACTAGAGAGACTTAAAGGATTAGCAATGATATCAATTGAAAATGAAATTTTGGATACTATACAATATGGAGATTTGGTGGATGAATTTGCTTCAAGAGTGTTATAAGGATGGCTTTTTTTAAGTAGTAGTTTGATACTAAGATGTAGTTTGGTAAGGAGTTTGATTTATTTTAATAAGTTTGTTTAATAAAAGATTTTGATATATATATATATATATATATATATATATATATATATATATATATATATATATATATATATATATATATATATATATTTACGTTGTTTTTTTAATACAATATAAATAATTTATTTTTATATAAGTATTAGGGCACCATTTTTCAGACTAGAACAGGGCATCAAAATTGTTCAAGACGACCCTGACAAGAGGGTTGATAGTACACAAGTTCACAAATGTTCTACCAGAATTTCGGGTTAGTTTCTGTCTATTTAAGCCTCGTATTAAGCCCCTATTTATAGGGAATGAGTGTGTTTAGGGTTTCGAGTGTTCTGCCGTAGTAGGTGTCGCGCGCATCTAAATAGGTTACACACACCTGCTCATCGCAAGTGATTCGGGTGCGCTACTATGGGAAGCGCAACGGAACGTCTTGCACGCGGCATTATGGTAGGATTCTATTTTATATTTTTATAAAATTCTGAATCTTCTGCGAGCTCATCACTAGAGGTTGCGCTGGACATCACGCGCAACCCTATGAGTGGTGCGCGCCAGACCAGCGCGACTCTTTGAGATGCGCGCGGATTTTTCTGCTACAGCTTTAATTTTTAACCTTGGCCCCTCTAAGTCCGTCAAAATTAGGTTTAGACTTCGTGTTTAAGCCTAATTACTGATCGGGCTTCGTAAATTGGACTTTAATTCATTTTGTTTTGGGTAAGGCTAGGTGTTTTGTATTCTTGTGGCTCAATTAGTTGTCCATAAGCATTCTTCACGTTGATTCAACACAAAGATGGTTTTATTTATTGTCATAGCACTTCCAGTAGGGACAGGAGGCCAAAATTAGATGTCTACAGTTAGCCCCCACTTTGATCAAGTCTAGAATAGACGAGAATCAAAGTAGCCAAGGAAATAAATCCGAGAATCATTTTGCGAAGTTCCCTAAGAACAGAGAATCTTTCAGTAATGTTTAAAGATGTCGAAACTATCCTTGATTCGCTAAGTGTTCGAGATAAGTAGCTACTAAGGGTAGAAAAAGTATTTTCTAGACTTAACATGTTAAAGAATTTAGATTGATCCTTTGTAAATGTAAAACATTTTTACAAGTAAAGGCTGTCCTAAGTGATGTCATGTCATGAGAAGATATCGGTTTAAAAAAGAGTAAAGAGGATGATATCCTCTCAATTATGGCATCGTTGATCTAAAGTCCCTCGATATGTCATTGAAACTTTAGTCCATGATTTTAACAAGTTAAAAGATGATAAAAAAAGAGGTTTTTTGGCGTTCGGAACACGTGAATAAAGGTTTTGACACTGGCTTGCCAAAATGCAGTTTTGGGGTCCATAAGATAGAAATACATGTCTCAGGACTGGAGGCATATATCCAAATCCATTAAGAGAGAAGAAAATCGACAACTCTCTCAGCAGTTTTGTCCACAAGATGAAAACATATGTCTCACGACTGGGGGCACGTGTCTAAATAGGTGCGACTTCGGCATGTCGCTCTTTATACAGGAGGTGGACGGACACCCTAATTGTCCGGCAAGCTAGTAAGCTCACTAACTACCGTATTTGCTTCCAATCGAGAATGTGTCTGTTCACGATGGTTCGGTGCGCCAGTCACCTCGTAAAGCTGACGCCTAAAGTTTAAAAGAAGTTATACCGTTTTCGTTACGGGAGGTAGATCACGTTGTTGGGGAAGAGGATGCAATTTTACGCAACACCTACATCATACAATTTTACGCTGTACGATACGCCATGCAATTTTACGCCGCACGATACGCCATTCTTTTTGTTGTGGACGCAAAAAAAAAAAAAAAAAAAAAAAAAAAAAAAAAAAAAAAACGAAAAGAACGTGACATTTCTAAAGCCAGTACAGTAAAATGACAAAATTGTCTATGGAGCTTTTACGCAAAGCACCACTACGGAACATTTTAAGACACGCTCACGAAAAACGTCCGAATATTATGTTTGGGTCAGGCACAAAGCACAGTGTCCATGCAGGATGATGCAAAAAACTATCAAAGAAGAAAATAAACTACAAGATGCAAAGAAAATTAAAAGATTTCGATAATTTGCGCCATTACGTCAAATAACGAGCAAAAACCGTTAAAAATAAATCAAACGGATCGAAATCTCAATGTCGGTCTTTTAAGTGACCAAAATCCGCGCGAAACTCAGTGGGTCTTATTGGCCAGGCGCGAGCATTGTTTCTGAGTTGCGCTGGGCTGTCACGCGCAACTGATGCAGTTGCGCGCAACATTTAAGTCAGTAAAAAGAAGATCGAAGAGCGGGATTTCTGTTCGCTCTCTCTCCTCTCTTTCTTTCGCCATTTTCGTCCCTTTCTCTCTTTACAAAGCTCGAAATTTCTTTCTTTTTGAGGCTAAAGGAAGTAGATCTCGTCCCTTGTTCATATTTTCCACAATCCAATGTAAGTATTTGCTATTTTTATTTCGTTTTTTGGCTGAATTTGGGGAACTTCGAATCATTTAATCCCAAAATTCGAATTTGGGGGTTTTTAATTCGGTCCATTATTCTTGAAATTGTTTGTTCCATGTTGTCATGTTATGTTTAAGGAGTGTTTTGCAAGAAATTTCATGAAAAATGGTTGAGTATTGAACCTTGTATGAGCATTTCTTTATTTAAGTGCATTCTTGGTATTTTGGTCAAATTTTAGTTCGAATTTGTTGTTTTTTGCTTGCTCATTTGGTTATACTTGTTGATTATGAAGTGAATTATAATATTAGAACTACGATTACTTTCATGAATCATGTTTTGAAAATTTTGAATCCGAAAATAGGCACGAAGTATACACTTTAGCTTTTTTTTTGCAATGTTCGAACCTCAAGATTCTTTGGTAGGTGATAATTATGTTTATGTTATTATTATTCGCCTAAAAATAGTTGATTCTTTGAGATTTGGGATTATAATCTCTAGAATACTTTAGTTGAAACTAGTATAGGATGGCTTTTGTGGGTGTTAAAAGCCCCCATTTACTGAGTTTAACTGCAGGTATCGTAGCCCCCAAGCGTGGGTGGCATTCGATTTTTGTGTTTTTCCTCTTAGCATTTGTTATGCTCCCAAAATGGGTTTAGAACACGTATATTAGTCTTTTTAGGAAAGTAAACTAATAAGGAGTTTTATCGATTATAGTATAGACTTTCCTCTGTTCGTAGATACCGAGGAGAACTTAAGAGGACCTGACGAGTCGGTTTGCCCTCGAAAGAGGGTGACGCGTCCTCGTGAGGAGGTTCGAGAGCGACGCGTTGGGGCTAATCGACGTCGTCATGAGGATGTGGTCTGGGATAGGGCTGGCAATTTCACCTGAACCCATGGACAACCACCTGATCTGATAAAATGGATGAAACCCGACAAAACACGGATTTTATGTGGATGATGGATGGATCGGGTGATGGATCGGGTCGGATTCGAGTGGAGCTTCATCCATCCATCACCCGACCCATCCATCCATCCGCTTATATTTTTTACAAAATTTCAAATATTTTTTTACCTATTTGTAATACTACATAACTATATATTTCATATATACTTGTAATATAAGTTAAACTTCGTATAATAATGTGAATGTTGGAAAATTTAAAGATTTTGTCAACTATATATCAAATTATTAGTTTATTTATATTAGTATTATGACTATAGGATGGTGTATTTTATTTCACCCGTTATTCACCCGATCCACCCGATTCATCCGCGGACGATGGATGGATTGGATGTGGATGAATGGGTTGGATGACAGATGGATCGTTGGCGGATGGAGGTGGATTAAGCTCCACCTGATCCACCTCCGATCCATTGCCAGCTCTAGTTTGGGAGGCTCCTTCCAACTGGGACCCTCAGGTCCTAAGGTGGGACCCAGACCATCACGTTTCGATCCGGAGTTGGCGTGTCATAGCGAGTTCTTTTGCGCCTTCGTCCTTTCATCATTTCTCTCTTTTTTTTTGAAAAGTCATAACCATATATATATTTTTTTAGAACGAGCCTAGCATGCGTCTGTACGGCTCTGGTGACTTGAGGGGTTGTATCGAGAGTTTACCCGACGCGGTAAAGGAGATAGTGGAGCTTTCGGGGATTAGCCCCCAGTTGGCGGCTCTTCAGGATTTATCGAGTCAGCCTGCGTCGTCAGCTTTCCTTCGCGAGTTGCTGGAGTTTTAGTGGGATTCCACCAACACTTTCCATTTCCCGTGGGGGGAGATGACGGTTACCCATTACGATTTCTCTATGATCACAGGTTTTCCTTTCGGTGGTGAGCCTGTGGTTATGGAGACCGTGAAGGGGTCAGAGAGAGACTGCGTGACCTTGTAGGGGACCAACTTGCGGCGGCCATCCATGTGTACGCGCAGTCTTGTCCGTACTCGGTTCTTGCCGATGAGTTGTCGGCTGACGAGGTTAATCGGCAGTGTACTCCTGAGCAGCTGGCTCAGATATACATTGCCCTCTTTCCGTCACTATTCTGAGTGATCGGGGAGAGCGTTTCGCTATCGGGTTACTAATTTGCCTGAGTGATTTGGGGCAAGTTGGTAACTTAAGTTGGGCGGAGGTGTCATATGCTCGTATGCTTACAGCTATGGGTAAGGCGACCCGGGTGATGGATTTCGCGTCAGCTACTGAGGTACCTCGGATCTCCATTTCGTGGCATGGTCATATCCTCGAGGACGTTTTTACCTTAATCTTTGTTTCGTTTAATAACCATTTTGGTTCTTTTGATCATGGTGTGTGTGTGTGTTTTTTTTAGGCTTGGGGGTACTCATACCTACCTTTCCTAGCCCCTAAGATACTCGGGGAGGCTCGTTTTCCTATCGGCCGTCGTTTGGTCATGATAAGGAAGAAGCGAGCTACTACAGCCGGCGACTTTCGCCAGAGGATTCTTTCAGCGACTCGTGTGTCGGTGAGTATGGTTTTGGCAACACACATATGCATATGTTTTTTTTTAGTGGCTTTCTCATGTGGTTGTGTTTCGTAGATTGATCTCTGTCCTTGGAGTTTGATCATTGGGGTCCCTGAAGTCGTTCGAGCAGGCACAGTTCGTTGTCGTTTATGGGCCCTTTATTAGGGAATTTCTGTGCTCCAAAGGACATATGCTTGGTTTTTAGGTGAGCGTGTTCTTTGGCAGTTTGCGTTCTAGGAGCCTTTGGTTCCTGCGGATCCTCCGATCCGAATGCTACGTCCGGATTTTTTGTCTACCGAGGATCGAGCTCAGGCGATCCTTGGTTATCCAGCGAAGCAGTTGGTGTTACCGGATGTATCTTACCCGGCGTTCGTTGCATCCAAGCTGACTCCTTTTCCAACTTTCGTCTCGATTAGCATTTTTCTTTTCTTTTTCCTTTCTTTATCTATTGTTCGGAACTTTGACTTCTTTTATTATATCTTTTTAGCGAGTCGAGCTTGGTGGCTGGGTGCCTCCTACGGCGGAGGTGACGTATACCGACGCTTTTGGGTCGGTAATTCGTGAGACTCTTCCGGCGGCGGAGGATGAGGACATAATGTTTGTACCAGAGATGGTTGAGTCGGTATGGTTATTCTATACTTGTATATCTTTTCTTTTCATATATCATATTCATTTTTTATAACTGTCCTTTGCTGTTATTACTTTTGGAACAGGTTCCACGGGAGACTGTAAACGACATGGTGAGGACTATGCGTGCTTTCCGAGCTGCTTATCGGAGAGCCCTCGTGGTTTTGTCATGCCGTGATCATCGAATAGTTGCAGTAAGTCTTGTTTTATTTTCTTATCAAAGTTATTACACATGCGTGTATTAATCTTTGTTTTGAATTTTTCAGGATGTACAACAACCGTGTGGGAGCCGCCGAGCATCTTAACTTCCATTTTTTTTTCCTTATGGAAATGTATATGTACATTGTATATATTTTTTGATTATTGTACACATGACACTTTTTTTCTAATAAAAATAAAAAAGCAAGCGTATATATTTTCTGAGGGAGGGAAAGGGTTCCCAACTTACCCCCCTTCGAAAAAATAACGAAATTAAAAAGAAGATAAATAAAACAAATAAAGAAAAATTAGAAAAAAGGAAGAAAAAAGAAATAAAAAAAAAAAGAAGGTAAAAAAAAAAGGAAAAAGATCTTTAAAAAATAAAAAAGCAAGCGTATGGACTAATCATAAGATTTCGTTGATATTCCATAATTTGGTAATCCGAAATATGGAAATAACCCAATAATCATGTCGTGACAAAATAAGGCGCGCGCAACTGTATGGGTTGCGCGCATGTAATTTGGTTGCGTGCGGCTGGCGCGCACAACTCATGAGATGCGCGCGCCACCTGCGGGTGAACTTTCCGTTTGGGACTATTTAAACGTGGTTTCGTGTAGGCTTTTGATCATCTCACATTCATTCGTTAATAGGAAATCAAATCGCTTTCTTTTTGTTCTTTTTTTCATCTCTTGTTTTTTTTATTTTTATTTTTATTTTTTTTATTCTTTGAACAATGGTGAAAGCTTTTGAGCAACGTTTGAAACAATGGGTTACTTCCCTTTCGGATGAGGACAAATTAGCTTTTAAAATATAGCATCTTGACCTCTTATTAAGTTATATGCAACTCAATATAAATTTCGATTTTCTCCATGCTGCGGTTAATCATTGGGACTCGAACCATCATCTTTTTCTTTTTAAGGGGGATGAAATTGCCCCCTTACTTGGTGAGTTTGAGGCTCTATTTGGCTTCCCTGCAAATGCTCTCCCTGTGACGTATGCCCCTACCTTTTTAGATTCGAAACCTTCGTTTTAACGATTCTTTGGCTTGAATGACAATGATATAGCCAAAATTGGGACAGAAGAAGGCGTGAATTTAATTTAATTTATTGAACACTTCGTCGCTCTTCATGATAACTTGACTAAACAACGTTTTAAAATTCGTGCTTTGTGTTTTTGTCTTATTGTCAATTGTTTGCTTAGGACAGGCAAAGAACATGGGGATTATTCAATGGTGTCCATAGAGGAGCAAATAGAGGGATGTCATTCACCCGCTCCTTTAGCTCTAGCGGAAACTGTACTTTACTTGAACTGTCTCAGAGGAGATCTAAATGAGAACGGTTTCACGGGGAGTCCACTCCTATTACACGTACGTTTTTTTTCTCGTCGTAAATCAGCACAACTCTGAAAGTTGCGCTAGTTTGACCAGCGCAATCTACCAGGATGCGCGCGGTTGGCGCGCCCGACCTTCTCTCTTGCGCGCGCCACTTGCTGTCATAATGCCGCAAGCTAATTTGTTTTTCTCTTTTTTTTCATTTTAGATTTGGCTCATGGAGTGCTTGTGGATTGTTGATCAGCCACAAAATCTTGAGGCTAACGGAGTGATAACGTTCCCTGGTCGTCGCATTGTTTTCTGTCATAAGAATAAAGAAGAATGGACTTCTTTTTTCTGTCATGGGGTTCCCAACATACGCTTTGTGATTCCTTGGTGGAACATAAGTAGTATGATCGGGAATAGTTTCAATTGCCCCTACATTGGGCTTTTAGGCCTTTTTAGTACTACTTACATCTTTCCTTGCAAGGTAATGAGACGGTACGGGATGAAGCAAATTATTCCCCCACAGGATTGTGATGCTCCTAAGGATGTGACTTTTTAGGCCGAAAGGATCTTACGTTGGATGGAATATTGGTCTAGTCTTCTTAAGTGGGTGGTGCAAAATCCTACGGCAAGCAGTACTCTCTTCCTTTTACAAGGCTTGGATGAATGCGACGGATAAGGGAAAGTTAAACAAAGCTCGTCAACAAAGTCAAGCCGCCTCGGCTCGCAATCCACCCAACCCTTCGATGCAATCGGCCACAACTACTCCTCCTAGTGGTCAAAACAAAGGAGTGAGAAGAAAATTAGACTTCTCCTCATCACCTAAGGCTCGTTGGAGAGAACCTAAGAGGAAGGATGCTCCCAAACCCGCGCAACAAGGAATAAAGATTAAAGAACCTTCATCAAATCCCCGTAAGAAGACTCTGTCTAATGCTAAAGACAAGGGAAAAAGAGTTGAAAGGGCCCTTATACCTAAATTGAAGAAGAATGTTTGGGTCAAAAAGAACCTCCTTCGACCGTGGCGATTAAGGACATAGTAAAACCTTAGGGTGTTACATAATATTAGTAGTTTTAATGTTTTTGAATAAAATGTAATCACTACTAGTTCTTTTATTTTATTTTTTTTAATTACTTAGTATCTAATTCTATGATGTCTTTTGTTTGGAATAAAAACGAGCTCTATTTTTCTTTCTTTAAATGAACGAATCAAAAAGATTGCCTACGTATTCGTATTACTAAATCAGATCTTTGTGTAGTTTTTTGCAAAAAGTTATATTATTTTTTATTATTTTTCTTTAATCTTTTTGTAGAAATTAAATGAAGAGTTAATAAAACTTTGTTTAAATAATTTAAATCAAAGTTTAATTTTGTTGTTTTCCGAGTATACATAATGCTTGGAAACGCCCTTAATTTAATCGCTAGTAAAAATCAATATTTATTTAAGCGTTAAATCCTGGGTTCATAGTTCGTCATCAGGTGGAGCGCGCAACGTCCAAGGTTGCGCGTGCCTGTTGCGGCAACTCATTTCGCTGCACGTGACATCTGCGTGCAACTCGTTTAGTTGCGCGCGACACCTATGCTACGAGTTAAAAAAAAATTTCTTTATTTATGTCATTATTACCCCCCCAAGTGTGAAGAGTTTTTCGTGATGTTCGAAAATATCTGAACACTATGAATGGTACACATTTTCTTGATTACCCCCTAAGTGTTATGAGCTTTACCGTATGATTCGGTAAAGTTTATAACACTTAGAATTTTTATTTGAATGCTAAGAGACATGATTGTGAATTATGAATGAACGAGCTTATCCGGACTTTTATATGTAATATTTTTTAAGTCGACAATGTTTATTAGTAATATTTTTTAAGTCTACAATGTTTATTAGTTGGCGGATTTCATCGCCACCAATATCCATTAATCGAACGGCTCATCCTGATAGAATTTCAATTACAGGATACGGTCCTATCCAATTAGGTTTGAATTTTTCTCTTGGATCAGTTGGTGGACCCCTAACCTCTTTTAGTACAAAGTCACCTTTTTTAATATTACCGGGTCGTACCCGTTTGTTAAAATGTCGCGCAATGCGTCGTTGGTAGACTTGCACATGATGTAACGTTTTTAATAGTAGTTCGTTGAGGAATAAAAGCTCTTCATACCTTGCTCGTACCTATTTAGCTTCCGGTTGCTTACTTTTGAGTACGATGTGTAGGGATGGTATTTCCAGTTCAATTGGTTAAACTGCGTCCATGCCGAAAACTAAGGAGTATGGGGTTACTCCTATTGATGTTCGTATGGATGTTCTATAACTCCATAGAGAGAAGTGTAGTTTGTTCGGCAAGTCTTTTTAATTTTCTGCCCTTTTCTTGATGATGACTGTTATATTTTTATTTGATGATTCTACTGCTCCATTCATTTGGGGTCTATATGGGGACGAATGATGATTTTTTACTTTATAACGAGCTAAGAGGGTCTCAACTTCTGCTTTGAATTGAGATCCCTGGTCACTAATTAGTTCATGTGGAACTCCATATCTACAAAATATGTTTCGTTCGAGAAACTTTGCGACATGTTTAGAAGTGACGTTAACGTTGTTGGGTTTTGATGAGTCCAACTCACCACGGAACAAAACCCGACCCCAAGACCCGCTCACAATTAATATAACTAAATGACATAAATAACAAGAAGGAGAGAAAAGACGATCTTACCCTTGCCGCGTGCTTAGCTCTCACTTCAAAGCCAAGACTTGCAAGCGCAGAGACCTCCTATGGTATCCACCCGCAACTCGACCCCGACCGGTCTCTTACTTGGAGTTTAGCCAAGTCGAACCAAAACACTACTCGAGTATTATATGAACTTAAAGGTTTTCTCTCAAGTGGAGATGCCTTATTGAGTTCCTACTCAAGTGAATTTCCCCAATTCCCAAGGTGGGTATTTATAGAGAATGTCATGAGAGAATTCCACTCTCCCATCAATGTGGGAGAGTTGGTAAAATCAATTTTCCCATTTTATTTTTAAATCAAAATAAAAGAAAATATCAAACGACTAATTAATCAATAAGTGGAAATCATAGGAGGAGAGGTTAGGTGAGGACCACAAGGGGGGGGGGCCAAAATCCTTGCTCCCCAAGGATCCTCAAAACCGCCTCCCAGGAGCCACATGCGCCAATCGGGTTGTGCCATATGGCGCGCCCAACCTTTGGTGCCAAGGCCCTTGGTTGGGCTGCTCGCATGGGCCGCTTGCATGGGCAGCTGGCGCGCCATAGCTACTGCTATTATGCGCGCCTTGCTAGCACGCTATCGCACTGTTAGCTATGTTGTTGCTGCTGTGCGCATGCTAGCACAGCTTGCTAGGCATGTGCTAGTAGTGGTGCGCTAGCATGTCGCAGCACCCACCAGCCAGCCTAGGCTTGGTGTGGTGCGCATGCCTGCCACCATGCTATCCCAAGTGCCCCTAGCACTCGGTTTGCTCGAGGTATTCCGATGTTAGGGGTATTTTGGTAAATTGTTGATTAATTATTGATTTTACCGTCTCGTCTTTTATCAATTCGACTCGACTTGCGACGCTCGGTTTTGACGTTCCTAGCTCGATTTCCGACGTCTAAATATTTAATACTCGAGCGACTCATTAATTCCTTCCGAATTAATTTGTCGTGTCGGATCATTAGTTGCTTGGGTGTGACTCGAAGGGTTCAATCAAAATTAAGCTGTAATATTAATTATATATTAATATCACTGATCGGAATAATACACTTGTTCGAAGGACACCATTCTTATCAATCTCCCACTTGTCCTTCCAGACAAGTGCGGTTTTTTGTGTATAGCCTTTTTCCTATGTCACTTAATGTTTCTTCATGAACTATAAGGTAAGATTATTCGTCATCCTTATTACGTCTAAAAGTGTTTCTCAAAATCCGAGTTTGACTGTCAATAATTTCTAAAATCCATCTGAGCACGACCATGCATTTTCACAGTCTCGCTCTTCGAGAGGCCTTGTAAACAATAAAGACATGTTCCCTATTGATGATAAGGGGACATTCCCAATATTGTACTATTAGTTTCTCTTACTAAGAGGACCTAGCTGCCCGAGTGTTGCCGTTATAATCTCCATGTACTGAAGACGTTTGACTAACATCAAAACGGATAACTACTCAAACAAGAGAACTCACAATACTCATGGTCGAGGAAAGAGGTTCCGATAGCCATAATGAGAAGTATACTTATGACGATTTTTAAATCTCTTAAAGTATTCTCATAGGTCGATCTAGTATGGTTCTAAACCAATGCCTATGCAAATGATTTATGACAATCATATCCTTGTAGCACAAGAAACGGTGCTATAAATCAAACTACACACTAATCTCAAGCAGTCATTAATCGTCCATCATTTAAATGACCTCGATTAGGGATAATTTTCGATTATAATATCCAATGTTCACTTAATAGGTGTTTCTTTATCCAAGATTGGTCTTGATACCCTATTTTAAATATTCTCATTATCGAATGGACTCAATATTTAATTCTAAACCACAATTAAATAGAAACAGAGTGATAAAATTGCATGAAATTAAATTACTCCAAAACTTGAATGGTTCATCTTAGTGTCTTACATTAAAATGTTCAAAATTAATTTAAACACTAAATAGGAAAATTAAAGACAATCTCCAACGTGTCTGATTCCCATTGCCTCTACGTGCTTGTTGTGCTTCACTTGAGGCAGAGGTTTAGTAAGTGGATCGGCAACATTGTCATCCGTTCCAACTTTACAAATTCTGATTTCACCCTCTGACTTCCATTCTCTTATCATTTGAAATTGCTGCTTGACATGTTTTACCTTCTGATGTTCCCTTGGCTCTCTGGCCTGAGCAATAGCTCCATTGTTATCACAATAGAGGGCTATTGGACCCTTGATGGAGGGTATAACATCAAGTTCACCAACGAACTTACAAATCCAAACTACCTCCTTAGCCGCTTCAGCAGCTGCCAAGTATTCGGATTCAATTGTAGAATTTGCATTTGTGCTCTGCTTGGTACTCTTCCAACTAAACGCTCCTCTATTTAGACAGAACACATATCCAGACTCTGATTTAAAATCGTCTCTGCCTGTTTAGAAGCTTACGTCGGTATAACCTTCAACAACTAATTCTTCTAAGCCACCATATACCAGGAATTTATCCTTGTTCCTTTTCAGGTACTTTAGGATATTCTTGGCCGCAGTCCAATGCGCCTCTCCTAAATCCTATTGTTATCGGCTCGTAGCACTTAGGGCATACGATACATCCGGCCTAGTACATATCATGGCATACATGATCGATCCAATAAGCAAAGCTTATGGAATTTGATTCATCCTTTCCCGCTCATCAGGTGTCTTTGGACATTGCTTCTTGCTTAGGGTTATGCCATGTGACATGGGTAGGTGACCTCTCTTAGCCTCCTACATGTTGAATCGAGCCAGTACCTTATCAATGTAAGTACTCTGGCTCAATCCAATCATCCTCTTAGATCTATCCCTATAGATCTTGATGCCCAATATGTACCGAGCCTCTCCCAAGTCTTTCATTGAAAAACATTTTCTAAGCCAGGCTTTTACAGACTCTAACATCGTAATGCTGTTTCCAATGAGCAATATGTCATCGACATATAAGATTAAGAAGGCAATGTCACTCCCACTGACCTTCTTGTAAACACAAGACTCATTTGGATTCTTGATAAAACCAAACTTACTGATGGCTTCATCGAATCGCAGATTCCAACTTCTGCTAGCTTGCTTTAGCCTATAAATGGACTTTTTAAGCTTGTACACCTTCCCAGCATTGTTTTGGTCGACAAAACCTTCAGGCCATGTCATGTACATAGTTTCTTCCAAAATTCCATTGAGGAAAGCAGTTTTGATGTCCATCTGCCATATTTCATAATTGTAATATGCAGCAATCGGTAGGATGATCCGAACGGATTTAAGCATTGTGACTGGAGAAAAGGTTTCATCATATCAATACCATGAATTTGCCTGTAACCTTTTGCTACCAGTCTAGCTTTGTAAATGAATACATTTCCATCTTTGTCGATTTTCAATTTAAAAATCCATTTACATCCGATAGGTGTGTAACCTTCGGGTAAGTCAACCAAGTCCCATACTTGATTTTCAAACATGGAATCCATTTCAGATCTCGTGGCCTCTTGCCTTTTAGTAGAGTCGGTGCTCGCCATCGCTTGCTTGTAGGTTGTTGGTTCGTCTCCATCCACTACCAGGATGTCCTGATTTTTTATTAATACGAAACCAAGATACCTATCGGGTTGAGACCTTGGCCTCTGTAACCTACGAAGGGTACCATACTGAGCATTTGCATTGTCGGTTAGACTTTGCACATTTTGACTAGTGTCAACAGATGTTGTCTAAGCACTTTGACTGTCAATTTGATTTTATTGCTCGTCCTCTTGAACTTCATCGAGTTCGATTTTCCTCCCACTTGTCATTTTGGAAGGGTTCCTTCTCCAAAAAGACACCATCGCGAGCAACAAACACTTTGTTCTCGAATTTGTTGTAGAAGTAATACCCTTTGGTTTCTTTTGGGTAGCCCACAAAGAAACCTTGTTAGATTTGGGGTGAAGTTTGTCAGAAATTAATTTCTTGACATATGATTCGCATCCCCATATCTTGAGAAAAGACAACCTTGGTGGTTTCTTCATCCATAGTTTGTATAGAGTCTTTTCCACAGCTTTTGATGGAGCACAGTTCAGTGTTAGTGACGCGGTTAGAAGTGCGTGTCCCCAGAAAGAGATAGGAAGATCACTAAGATCCATTGTTGATCGTACCATGTCTAGCAAGATTCGATTTCTCCTTTCAGATACTCTGTTCCATTATGGAGTTCCTAGAGGTGTCAATTCCTAATATATACCCTTTTCTTTCAGATGGTCATCGAAGTATTCACCACTTCGATCCGATCAAAGGGCTTTGATTTTCTTGGCAAGCTGATTTTCAACTTCACTCTGAAATTCTTTGAACTTTTCAAATGATTCAGATTTGTGCAACATAAGGTAGACATATCCATATTTACTATAGTCGTCTGTGAAGGTGATAAAATATCCATGGCCATTCCTTGTGGTTGTGCTCATTGGTCCACATACATCGGTGTGTATTAGGCCTAACAAGTCACTTGCCCTTTCTCCCAACTTGGAGAATGGCTGCTTTATCATCTTGCCTAATAAACATCCTTCGCAATTTTCAAACGATTGTAAATCGAATGAGTCAAGAACATCTTCCTGTAGGATCTTCTTGATGCGTTTGATGTTAATGTGGCCAAGACGACAATGCCACAAGTACGTCTCATTTGACTCAATGGTCTTAGCTTTCTTGGGGGTATTATTAACATTATAAACTTGTTTGTCTAATGAAAGCACACATTTTAGATAAACGTGTCATGCCATAAACATATAAGAAAGACTTTTGAAACAATAGTCCTGTGATCAAACAAAACGACGTCCAACGTCGGAAGATCAATGTATGGTTAATAACAAAACTTAAACAAGTTCTATGTCAAGACAAACTATGTGATTACAAGCCTTTTCGGAAAGATCTTCTTCTTTGTCTTATATATCCACATCCACTTGGTTAGCCCTTCTCACTTGGTTCCTAAAATAAGAGCATATAGTGAGTCATTAATGGTATCTAATACCTTATGAATTACTTATATTCAAGTGTAAGTTTATAAAGAAGATACCTGACGCAGAGATTTCTTTTCCCTTTGCCTCATTTTCCAGGTACATGTTGCATTCTCTCTTGTAGTGGCCCTGCCGACTATAGAAGCATCGCATCTTTGCCTTGTTCTCGAACTCCTTCTTCTTTGCCCTTAAATCAAGCTTGAGCTTGGTACTTCCGCAAGAATCGGTCCTTTGAAGCTCATTGACAACCTCAATCAAATAGAGTTTGTTCCGATTGACAGTTAGCCGAATCTTTAATGTAACATAGCCCGAGTAGAGAGAACTTAATAGCATGTGAGCCGCTTGCTCATCTCCACCAGCTTGCCAATGAGCTCCAATTGAGTGAATAGCCTTGTCATTCGGAGCACGTGGGCTCGAAGTGGCATTCCAGGTCTTAGTATTGCATTGTAGACTTGTGCCCATACCTCTTGCCTCTCCTTGGTAAGGCATCCCTCTTGCGGTGGCTTGATCTTCATGTTGGAGAGTGACCTAGTCACTTCCTTCACAAGACCATCATAGTTGCCTTTGATGCTCTTGGTGACCCTCAAATTGAATATATCCTCTAGAGCTTTGAGGAGCACGTCCGAAAAATAGTTGGAGAACTTCCCCTTTCATTGTTCCGGGATGGAGTTTTCCATAAGTCGTGAGACTCTTTTGCAATTCCAACTCCATTCCTCATGAGCCTTATCCCTTATAACCCCTTTTGAGTAAAAACTCAGGATGGGTATGTCAAGAATGTGCTCTAGGTAGCAATTTCGGAGGGTCTTTCGGGGTTCTTCTTCCCACTCCTTAGAGTTCACCAAGTTCAAGGAAAATGGTAACTTTTCGAGAAGTTTCGGGCACATTAGGTTGTTGTCGTTGTTAGTTGAAGACATGATTCTACCATTGAAAGAATTTAAAGTGAAAAACAATTCATAATACTTAAATAAGATTGAATTCATGCATATTTATCAAACTTATTTAAACGTCTTATTCACACATTTAAAATTGTCCCCATTTGGTTAGAATAAGTCGATTCCAAGATCCAAATAATCAATGAGTGGTTAAGCATGCTTTGGCTTGTCTTAACACTTAATATTCTAAGGTAAGAAACTCTTTGCTAATGGCTCCAAGCTATTCTTAGTTAGATAAATCGTCGCATCTAATGCTCTCTCAACAACTTATCCACTTTGCCACGACATGTTAGGACTCCATCACTCATATCATTGACTATAACCAAAACCAACATGCATACCCGGTATGCCTTACGTTTCCTAGGAGTAATAGTGATGCCTCGCTTTGGCGTAGCCCATCACTACTCTCAATAGGTCGGTAAGTGTTGTTTTGGAATGTCAAATTTTATTTAATATTTTAGGGACCTAGGGTTTCTATATTGGTTGATTTAAGTGAACTTAATTAATCATCACAACATTCGAAATCCTAAACATGCATCTAACATATCATTCATATATATAAGCATAAATATATATTGAAAATATAAGTAAATGATGCATTTGGCAACTAGCATGACCCCTTGAGTCTTCAAGGGTCTTTTCTTGCAACTTCATGGTTTCATCTTCCAAGAACCTCCGTCTTCAAGACATAACCAAAATAATGCAACTACTAGTATCTAAGATTAGGACTAATCTAAATATTAAGGTACAAAAATACGCAACGGTTCGCTGACCGTATTTAGATTTACAAAAATACATGACGGAACGCAGTCCGTATTTTCTATCCTAATCGGGCCCCACTAGTTGCCATTTTATAAAACCTGTGAGAGAATATACATTCCATTCATCCATTCACTATATGTGAATGGCCCATGCATTTTACAACGATAAACAAGTAACAATGCACAAAAACGCGTAAACTAGTAACTAATTTAGGTGGTAATCCGATTAACGCGCCTAATTAAAACTAGTCAAAGTTGTTTAACCAATTATGTGATTAAGCGCAATTAAAATTGAAGCTCTCACTAAATTCCGCATCCATCTTAATTAATCCAATTAATTAAACCGGTAAACCCAAAATATTGCCAAACTAAAATCTTGCAAGTGCCGCTCAAAACCGAGGCCTAGCATCTAAAATTTTTAATTAAAATAAATAAACATAATTAAAATAATGAAAATCGGTAAAATGCAAAAATTACATGGTCCAAAATATCTAAGTGCCTAGCACCATGACTTGGAGTGCTATGTATAACTACCACTCGCACAACTGGTTGATTCTCAATGAACGTGGGATTGGGTTATGATGTCGCTTGCGCGTTACACCGACCACATCAGCGAACTTTCACACATCAAGACGTGGTCCATAATGGCCTTGTTGCACGAGCTCATTGCACCACATTGCTACACGAGCAATGCTCTACGCTCATCAAGCCCCTTCGCATCAAGCTAGCGCGCACACACACACATGGTCGCCCAACCGCACCAAGCATCACACAACCCACACACAGCACGCATGACGTGCACGGCATAGGCTAATGCTGCGCCATGCTGCTGCTGCTTTGCTATGCTATGATGCTGGTGCCTTGGCGCCATGCTGCTGGTCAGCAAGCATCAGCCACGCATGGGCGCACGCACCAAGCAATAGCTAGCCCTTGGCAGCCACATGCGGGCTATTGTACAGCCCGACTAGCCAAGGGTGGGTTTTTACCTTGGTCTGCGTGCTAAAATCTCGAGATTAATTTCGAGTTTTTGCGTAACTTATAATCCCAAATTAATTTTAGAATTAATTTAATGAGCAAAATGAAAAATTATAACAAGTCTAACTTAATAAATTCATTCACGTGCACAAAACCAAAATTATTTCCAAGAACTATTCTTTAATAAAATTGGTTCAACTTGATGCAACAAGATGAAAAGGGCTAATTCTCACTATTAATTTAACCAACATAAATTAATTATGAGATTTGACAAAATTAAAGAGAGAGAGTTGGAATTATGAACACAAAATATTCAAATAAAGATTCCAACTTTAACTTGTGAATCCTTGAAAAATTATATCTTCCAATATGAAGATTAATTAAAATTCTATCACAAGATTGAAACTTTATGATTCCAATCAACTTAGTATATCTTAAATAAAAAAAAAGTTCAATAAACATACATGGAATTTAGTAACACAAAGTTCCAATCACTTAAAATAATTAAAGATTGAATCCTTAGTACTTATGAGCCTAAAGATACAAACTTTTCACACATAAAGCAATTTATTTGCAATTATGTGAAAATTTGAGCCAATTATTAAGCACCAATTACTACCAAGTAATTATGCTCAAAAGTGGTCTAAAAATGCAGAAGCATAAAGGAAAGAACCAAATGCATAATCACAATTAATATGCCATTAAGATTCAAGATTTAAAAGATTTAAAATTTTTCGTCAAAAAACAAATTCCTTGAAACAGGCATTTCCGGGTAGAATTTGGCTTTTTTGCATCTCTAATAGAATCAGAATGTTTCTAGAATATTGATTCCACCCAAAATTCACTAGTCTTGGGCGAAAATCTGGGTTTTGAAGCCAAAGTTCTTAATAAAACGAGATTTAAATTAATAAAATCGAGCTACTAATCTAATTAGCAACACAACCAGAAATTAAATCCATTTTTAAACCGTTGAAAATTTTTAGTTACAAAAATAAATGAGCAAGGCTCCGATACCGCTGTTGGGTTTCGATAAGTCCAACTCACCGTGGAACAAAACCCAACCCCAAGACCCGCTCACAATTAATATAACTAAATGACATAAATAACAATAAGGAGAGAAAAGACGATCTTACCCTTGTCGCGTACTTTGCTTTCACTCGGAGCTCTTACTTTAAAGCCAAGTCTTGCAAGCGGAGAGACCTCCTACGATATCCACTCGCAACTCGACCCCGACCAGTCTCTTACTTGGAGTTTAGCCAAGTCGGACCAAAGCACTACTCGAGTATTATATGAACGTAAAGGTTTTCCTTCAAGTGGAGATGCCTTATTGAGTTCCTACTCAAGTGACTTTCTCCAATTCCCAAGGTGGGTATTTATAGAGAATGTCATGAGAGAATTCCACTCTCCCATCAATGTGGGAGAGTTGGTAAAATCATTTTTCCCATTTTATTTTTAAATCAAAAATAAAAGAAAATATCAAACAACTAATTAATCAACAAGTGGCAATCATAGGAGGAGAGGTTAGGTGAGGACCACAAGGGAAGGGGGGACCAAAATCCTTGCTCCACAATGATCCTCAAAATCGCCTCCCACAAGCCACATGCGCTATTTGCTGCGCCATGTGGCGCGCCCAACCTTGGGTGCCAAGGCAACCTAGCTGGCACCTAGGCCCTTGGCTGGGCTGCTTACATGGGCCGCTTGCGTGGACAACTAGCACGCCATAGCTACTGCTGCTATGCGCACCTTGCTAGTAGTGCTAGCACGCTAGCACGTTGCTAGCTAGCTGGCACTGCTAGCTATGCTGCTGCTGCTGTGCGCATGCTAGCACAGCTTGCTATCCATGTGCTAGCAACAATGCTGGCAGTGGTGCGCTAGCATGCCACAATACCTAACAGCAGCCTAGGCTCGGTGTGGTGCGAATGCTAGCCACCATGCTATCCCAAGTGCCCCTAGCACTCGATTTGCTCGAGGTATTCCGACGCTAGGGGTATTTTGGTAAATTTTTGATTAATTATTAATTTTGCCGTCTCGTCTTTTATTAATTCGACTCGACTTGCGACGCTCGATTTCCGACGTCTAAATATTTAATACGCGAGTGACTCATTAATTCCTTCCAAATTAATTCGTCGTGTCGGATCGTTAGTTGCTTGGGTGTGACCCGAAGGGTTCAGTCAAGATTAAGCTGTAACATTAATTCTATATTAATATCACTGATCGGAAGCGGCCTCCAACTAGGCATTCCAATCACTTGACCTTACTGAATAATTAGCTTTCTAATAATTTCGAACCCTCTATCGAAATAATACACTTGTTCGAAGGACACCATTCCTATCAAACGTAAGAAGCGGCCTCGATCCAATTAGTAATTTAATCGATGGCTACTAGTATTTACACTACAAAAATATGGCAATTTAGCTACGTAAATTCAGCAACAAAATTATTTTCGTTTCTAATATAGCGACAGAAAATGAAAATCCTTCGCTAAATCAAGTCACCGACGGAAAATTAATATCCGTAGAGAAGTCTAGCGACGAATTAAATTTTCCTGTCTCTAAAGCAGCGACAGATTTATACTATCTGTCGCTTAAATTAAATTTCCTTTTTTTATTTACAAAAGTTGGGTATCTTAAAAATAAAAGTAAGCAATTTTCATTTCATTGGCGCTGAACTTTTTAATAACCCTTTGATAAGTCTTTTCCATCTTTTTCTGCAGAGCCACGAAATGTTCGACTTGGGCTTTGCACGGATGGATTTTTGCCTTTTGGAAAGTCAGGGAAGCAATATTCATGTTAGCCGGTTATGTTAACTCCTTATAACTTGGCACCATAGTTATGTATGAAAAAGCCTTTCACATTCTTAAGTTTGATCATTTCAGGTCCAAAGAGTCTTAAAGGGAATCTAGATATCTTCTTACAACCTCTTATTGATGAGTTGAAGCTTCTATGGGAGGAAGGGGTTCCAACTTACGATGTCTCAAAAAAGAAAAACTTTCAAATGAGGGCTATGTTACATTGGACTATTAGTGACTTTCTGGCATATGGAATGTTGTCAGGTTGGAATACTGCTGGAAAGTTGTCGTGTCCATATTGCATGGAGCACACTAAGGCTTTTACCCTCACAAATGGTAAGAAGCAAACCTGGTTTGATTGCTATTGCCCATTACTACCAAAAGATCATCCTTTTCGGAGAAATAAAAGTGCTTTTCGTAAAAATAAAGCTGAGTATTCTCCCATCCCACCAAGATTAAGTGGTGAAGAAGTATGAGAATGTGTTTCAAAGCTGCCAAGAATAGGAGAATGTGAACATTCTTAATTCTTAAGCCTTCTTAAAGGCTTGGGAGTTCCTCATAATTGGAATAAACAAAGTATTTTTTGGCAACTCCCATATTGGAGCAAACTTTTAATTCGCCACAATCCTGATGTCATGCACATTGAAAAAAAATGTGTTTGATAATGTGTTTCATACTGTGATGAATGACAAGAAAAAGACAAAGGATAACTTGAAAGCGAGGAAAGATTTGAAGAAATTTTACAAACGGAGAAAGTTAGAAGTTGCTGATGATGCTACTGATGAGACTAATATGCCAACTGCTCCGTACGTCCTGTCTAAGGAGAAGAGAAAGGCTTTTTGTGAATGGTTGGAAGGGTTGAAATTGCCTTATGGATACACATCTAATTTGAGTAGATGCATAGACGCCAACGAGTATAAACTTTTTGGCATGAAAAGTCATGACTGTTATGTCCTTATGCAACGTTTACTTCCAATTGTTTTCAAGGACTTGATGCCTGTTAATGTGTGGAATGCTCTCACTGAGTTGAGCCAATTTTTAAGGGATATTTGTTCATCTACTGCTCCGCACTACGACACCTAGCAATAATCTGGTCAGTATGGACACCACCGTTCCTGTAGATGGTGTTCTAAGTCTTGACCTGTAGCTCCTCCGTAGTCAACTGTAACAACTCAGCTACAAATGTCCTATACAGGTCACTAGGGAGTTCATCGGCAACCATATCCTCATCAACCTGAATACCAAGTATGTGGTGTACGTCGTGCATCGTGATGGTCATCTCACCAAAAGGTAGGTGGAATGTGTTCATATCTAGCTGCCATCTCTCCACAAAAGCAGAAATCAGCGAAAAATCAAGGTGGTCATGCATAATGCTCGGTAGGTGCGACAACCAGTCTGGCGTATCGCGTAGTAGTGGCAGGCGTAAACCCCTCTATCCATTCACTCAACTCTTTACACACACCAGCTCTAGTATGACACCGCAAAAACCATCGATCTTCCCCATCCCAAATATAACGAGCAACATGGGCCCCAAAACTAGGAATAACGCTCCCATCCTCGGGCCCACCGTCCATCGACCCCTGAACAAGCCAAGACGCTACAGATCGAGGTGGTCGTGAACTCGTAAATCTCCCATCAAGACCTCTCGTCACGACAGTCGGCTGCTCCTCAGCCTCAGCCTCAACCTCAGCTTCATCGTCCTTAGGTCCATCATCCTCGTATCTTGAACCCGAACCCAAGCCAGTAGTCCTCAACAAAGCATTAGGCCAACTACCGGCTCCCTCCTTCTCATCCAAATGAGTCCCAGAATCATCCACTACTCAGTCGCGCTCCTGTACCAAACTACCTTCCCGTATACTAATCCCCGGTCCCCTATCTCTCTAAATCGACGCATTAATACTTCGTGATCTAGCATGTCGTGGACTAGAACCCTCGACTACATTCTAAAATTAGAATAAAATGGCATCAATACTAGTGATTTTTAATCTAATGAGTTTAAAAATGGCATTGATACAATCCTATAATGTATTGCCACAAAACTTTGCACCTAAATACAAGAAACAATATTTCTAATCAATAACACCCAAATTAGATGTGTATGTACATATGTTAAAATCCAATAATAATAAGCTTGAAAGAAAATAATTTGCCACCTACCATTGTGGACGAATTATGTAAGTAATATACTAGCTTAACTAACTTAATTTAGCTAGCAGTCCCAAAATGACGTCACATAATTACAAGTGAGGAACTAAGATAATATTTCTTTCAAACTGAGTCAATAACTCAATCATTAGGAAACAAATAAAACCAAATCAATCACTTGCTCTCAAGAAGCAGTTTACACGCTTGTAAATGATTACATGACTCACCACTTTCCATAAAACCAAATCATATTATATTTTGCTACTTTACAAAATACATCCTCCAAAAATATTGCGACTACAATATACAATATCTCATAAATCACAATATCATTACCATAATAAAGCACTATTGGAGAAATTATCTACTCAAAAAGAAGTTACGAGTAATTTATAGCAAATAAAGACCCATCATATAATCAACTTTTATGTTCAAATCATATATATATATATATATATATATATATATATATATATATATATATATATATATGGGTCATGAAAAGTTGATTGTATTAAAGGTAATTTCTTAAGAAAGAAATAATTAGGAGTATAAATTAACTAGTATGTAGCGCACTTTGCCCCAAGCTATATGGTCCATCTTGTATCCAAATCACCTAATTAAAATATAATTTGTAGAAATAAACTCTACACAACTTATGGTGAAAAACTAGCCATGATGATACACAAATAAAACTAATTAATCTACCACTTAGTACATGGATTGTACGCTCATGTTCTTAATCTGAGATTATCAATTATTAGCAAGAAATACCCCCATTCATGCCAATTAAACTAGCTGTAGACTTTTAAGACAAGAAGACAATTCAATACAAAACTATACTATTTAAATAACCATTAGAAAATTTTAGTTTCCACCAAACAATTATTCAATTTTCAAACAAATAATAAATCATAAATTCAATTTTCTAAATAATAAACTAGTACACATATCAACCAATTAATTATAACAAAATACAAGAAACAATATTTCTAATCAATAACACCCAAATATCCAAACTTTAAACCAAATAATAAATCACAAATTCAATTTTCAACCCAAAAAAAACAAATTAGTACAAATCTAAACTATAAACAAACTAACGAAGCTGTGAATTTTTTTTTAAAAAAAAAAAAAAAAAACAAACAATAATAAACAACAACAGCGAAAAATAAGAAATCGAATTTTAAAAAAAAATAATAAAACCTAGGCAAACGCCCGGTTTTTTCGAACGACCTAGGCGAAAACGCCAAGTTCGTGCGAACAACTGTACAGTCGTTCGAAAAATCTGGACGTTTCACCTCAACCGCCCAGATTTTTTGAACGACCGTATGGTTGTTCTCACGAACTAGGCGTTTCCGCCTAGGTCATTCGAAAAAAACCGGGCGTTTGCCTGCGATTTCAGAAAATAAAAAAAAAAACCAAACCTTTTCTTCGGCGACCGACTTCCCCTTGTCCTTCCTCGGCATTACCGCGGCTGTGTAGATCGTGAAACCGAAGGTAAAAGGAATTGGTGGTTGGTGGTTAAAAGAGGAGGAGGTGGTGGTGGTAGTGGTAGGTAGTAAGAGGAGGAGGTAGTGGTTGTTGTTGTTTAGAGAGAGAGAATTATGTTTAAGAGAGTGAAGAGGGAGTGAGGGTTGGGGGTGGGGTAAATTCTGTTTGAGGGGGGTAATTTTTTTTTATAAAATTAGGTTAAATTTGCAATTTATTTTATTTTGCGAGCTTTAGTTAGATATTCGAGGGCTACATTTAGCTTTTGACAATTGAAAGGTTAGGGTTAATTTGAAATTCAAACTTAAAAATTTCATAAATATAGTTTTAAATTCAAATGGAAAGAGGGATGACCCACATAACAAAAAGATACCCTTTCCACCAATGAGAGCTTTGTGTACAATAGTCTTTTGTACACTATGTGTACCTCTAGTCCCTGGACAGATCCAAGACGTACTCCTACAAGTAAAAGGAGTTTGAATGGATATTGGTTGGGTTCGAAAGGCCATAAACATATTCATTTCCAATAAAGTGTATTCCCAAGGTGTTTTTTTTTTTTTTTTGTATGTGTATATATGTGCAATATATAATATATAATATAAAATTTTTATTTAGGTTTTTACAATCATTATGAAAGTTTTTATTAATAATTTAGGATAATAAATCCATTATCTTTTGGTTAAAAATTAGTAAAAATTGATTTGAACCCACTTGTTAAAAAATTTTGCTCCACCATTATTAAAAAAGAGAGAAATAGAGGAGTACGTATTAATTAACTACTAATCTAGTATAATTTTTAAATACATATGCACTTAAATAACGGTGCCGCACAAGAAGTACCTAAAGAATAAATACAAGTTAATGCAATTATAATAAGATGTATTTCTTTGTCAAACATTATAAGTTATACATAGTTTTTTATGTAAGAAATGACAAAAACACATTGTACCAGAATTAGCTACCAAAGAAATAAATCTAAAAGAAATCATATATTCTTCAAATTATTATTTTTTTTTTGTTATTTTTCTTTTAATTTTAAAAATGTTTCTATTTGTCAAAAATAAAAATGTTTCAACTTTTTATTTACTTAATATATATGAAAGCAGGGGACCTTACATAAAAAAAATAAAAAAAAAAAGTTTTATTAACCACTAACAAAATTTCCGAAAATTAGATTTCACCACCAACTAACAGGTTCCGTCTATGAATCTGTTAGTAGGGCCCACCTTTTTGACGTTTCCTCTTCATCTCCCCCGATCTTCCATGGCAACCAACCGGTAACGAAATCAACTCACCTCGGTTGGTCAGAATTTCGTGTCAGGCTAGGGAGGGGTCGGAATTCGGTGTTGGCTAAGACGGGGTCGGAATTAAGTGGTGGCTAGCTAGGGCTTTAGGAGTGCGAAATTTAGTGGTGGATAGGGTTAGGAGTGATCAGAAATTAGTGGAAAGAGGGTCAAAATCTGGTGAGATGGGGTCGGAATCTGTGGCTTGGCTTGTGCATTGTGCGGTGCGGCGGTGCAGTGGATGTAGTTGTGTGGTGGTTGTTGTATGGCAAGTTGGTGATGGGGCTGGTAGCTGGTTCGGCAGTGGGGCTTGTAGCTAGTCCGGTGGTGGCTGGGAGCTGGTTAGTGGCTAGGTTTTTATTTTAATTTATTTTACTTTTTACTTTTTATGTTTTTTATTATTTTTATTTTAAAATTTTACACAATGATATGGTGATACATGTACATGGTAGGCCCCACTAACGGATTTATGGACGGAATCCATTAGTTGCAGGTGATTGGTGGTAAAAAGTAAAAACCAGTCTTCATTTTTTTATGTAAGTTGTAAAAGCCAAAAATTGATTTTTTGGAGGTGGTAAAAGTCAAAAATTGGTTAATGTTTTATAATTTACAATTAAAAACACAAATAAAAGACATATTGCTTCCTTTCACTGCACAATTTTATTAAGTGTAAATTTTTGTTTATTATATTTTTAACTTATCTTGTAAATTGTAATTTGTGAAATTAGAAGAAATTTTTTTTTAGAATGGTTAAGGAATTAAACTTCAATCTATAACTTATTTTTGCTAATATAGAGAAAAAAATTATAAGTATTTTTTCATAGATATCTATATACTATTTTAAAACAGGAACATTTACAAGAATTGTAGAGTGCTGCCACGTGACCTTTTCCTTAGTATTCTATTTTATAAAAAAAAATTATTAATTTTTTTTACAAAATACATAACTTTTTTAAAAAAATAAAATAAAATAAAAGAAATAACTTCCATTTTCAGTTTCTTTTTTATAGTACTAAGCACAACATAATATTGATTTCAGTTTTCATTCCAAACAATAATCCTCCTATTCCAATTTGGAAATCTCTTCCTTTCATTCCCTCTTGCCTCATGCCCTCTTCTTTCTCTTCCTCTTCAATAATTCTATAATTTCCATCAAACCACATGATACATTCTAAATTATTATTCCTTGCAAAGCACTTAAGGCGATTCTATGGTGAACCAAAACTTAAAAATTATGGAAATTGGAAATGCATATTCACTTAGTTTCGATTGCATTTTGAAATATAATCAATTATCATTGGTTTTTAATTAATCATTTTTTTTTCTATTTGGTTTAATTGTAATTTTTTTTATAACAATTTGCTTGCTTTTGTATTTTTTAGGTTTATATTGCATTTTTTATTTTGATGCCAAATATCTTCATAATCAAAACAATTTGAAAACTATAGTCAATCAGTAACTTGTAATTTGATGTTTGATATAGGATGTATCAATTCATGGTTATGAGAATTTTGATTAGTTTTTATGTAAGTTTTGTTTATATGAATTGAGTTTAAATATATATAGATGTATTTGACATTATGATGGATTTGGAGTGTTGTAAGTATTTCTATGAAAATTGAAAATAGATGTTCAACGAAATTCGATAACCATCTGAAACAAACATTTCCCATATTAGTATAATCGCATATGGTTTTGTTTCATTTCGCAATTTTGGTTTTGTTTCATTTCGCAACTAGTTGGTTTTGAATTTAACACTACTACTAAAATATTTTCTACTATTCTTATATGAAATTGAAATACTAGGCAAAAATACAAATACAAAAACAATTATCATAATACAATTAAACTGTCGTGCATTGCACGGGTTTAAGACTAGTTATTATATACAAGGAGTATACATAGAAAGAAATAGTGATTCATATCAATCAGATAAACTCAAACGACCTAGATCAAATTAGTGACAAAACTAACCAAGAATTAGGTAAAATTGGTATAAATCACCTTTTTGTCCAACTTTTTTGAAAAAATCACCTTTTATGTTTTTTTATTTACTAAACCAGCTTTTAAGTACCTAAATTTTTTATTGCACTACCCCTATTTCAAATCTAACAGATTGCATCTCTACCATCCACTTCCAAATCATCAACCATAGCAAAACCTTCCCTTCCATCTCAACCGTCACTTCAGTTACCTCAATTTAGGGTTTGAGAATAAACAAATACTACAATTTAATTTTTGTAGCAAAATTAGGTTTGGTTTTTTAGAGCTTTACTCAATTTAGTCATGCATTTATATAGAGAGAAGGGTCAAACGTTTTGGGGGTGAAAAAATACATGATTTAGGAGCGAAAGGCACAAGTTGTGGGCCTCTTTGATGTCTCAGTTAAATTTTTCGTCAAAATTTGAAATAGGGGTGGTGCAATCAAGAATTTTGGTACTTAAAAGGTGGTTTAGTAAATAAAAAAACATAAAAGGTGGTTTTTTTCAAAAAAGTTGGACAAAAAGGTGGTTTATACCAATATTTCCCAAGAATTATATAAAGGAAAATTTGTCAAAATAGTACAAACTTTGAGCTGTCCGCTTAAAATAAGTCAATCTTTTGATTGTTTTTAAATAATACAAACTTTAGACGGCATCCGCTTTAAACAATTTATGACCTGTTGTTAACTTAATTAATAAGTATATGGGACACCGTGCCAAAATGTTTGATTGGTTGAAAATTTAATTTATAATTTCATTTAATATTTTTATTTTTAAAAGATAATAATATTAATAATTATTATTATTTAAACAAGTAATTCCCTCCCCACTAACCACCCCTTCCCCTCCCTGTCAGGCTGCCAACACCTGTTCCCCGACGCCCAAGCCTCCTGCGACCACTTGCCGGTGCCACAGCCTCTTCCTCGCGCCAGAAACGTTTCGTGATTTCCACAACCCCATGAAAAACGCTAAAAACTCCTTTTCCCACCCCCAAATCCCAATAAATCGCCCTCCCCCACCCTAAAAACCTAGCGGCTAAGGTTTTGAAGGTGGAGGGAAAGCAGGTTGGGATTTTAGGGTTAGGAAGGGTGTTTTTAGTGAGTATTTAATTCTTTTGTTTTTTATTAGAGTAATTATTTTTATTGTTTTGATTACTAGTATCATGTTTAGGATTGATTTTTAATAATTAGTATCATGCGTAAAAGTGTTATTAATAGTTTTTTAGTGCTTTAATTCGTTTCCCAAATTATTTGTCAATTAAGTTGCATGCTTCCTATATCTATGCATGTTTGTTTGAATTATTGCTTTGATCACCAATATTGCATGTTTTTAATCGAGACTTGTAATTGAAAATCACGATTAATATGATAATTTGGACAACCGGTTTAGTTAGGTTCCTATTAATCTTGTTGTTTAATTCAAGTGATCGCAATAATTACATTTATGTGTGCATTAAATATTGAACAAACTTAAATTAAAATGTTTGGAGGGAATTGAATCATGTTTGTATTTCTTTTGAGTTGCAATTAATACATGTCTCTATAAGAATCGAGTAGAGGCCAATACGATCGACATAGTTATCCTTGTTGATAGTTAATTATAGATCTTCAACATTTCCATCTAAATCGGGTAAGGTGTCTTTTGACGACCATTTTAGTTGTGTCCCCACATACGACACCAAATTTTTTGGGTCTTATTGGAATATCCCTCAAGAAACAAATCGTCAATCCACCTCTTTCAGTCTTGGACACTTGCAAAACCACGAATACTACATTACCAGAATATTAGCCTCCGGCGATTAAATTAGTAACTAAGAAACAAAGGGTTTTAGAGAGAGAAATTAGAGAGAAGAAACAGCAAGCAACTATTAAAATGCATTGAATTCTTATCTCGCAATCACATCATAAATGATTAGGGGTATTTATGGGGGTTGGAGTGCGTTCCTTTTGCGACAAAAGAAGGGTGAAAGAAAGAAGGTGTTAACTCCACCTTCTAGCAGCAGGTCACATCAGCAGATGTGTGGCAACAGCAGGACAGTTTGGATGCAGCGAAAGGTGGCGGGAAGGCAGCAGTTGGGCGGTAGTGATAGTGGCAGTGGCTAGCTTTAGGTTGCGCTTACGGTGATAGCTTTAAGCATGAAAGAATGAAAAAGAGAGAGAGAAGGAAAAGGTCGTGAGGTTTTATAAATAGAGAAGACTTTCTGATTTTTAGTGTGAGTGAGTGAGGAGAATTAATGGTCTATTTATACCAAAAAAAAAAACACACACACACATTTTTCACAACGATTAAATTCGTTGCAATATATAATTGGTCGTTGCTAAAGATGTATTTGTCGTTGCAGATTCGTTGCCGGTAAGCCTGTAGCTAGAGGCTTAGCAACGACTATTGTTGTTGCGAAAGATATTGTTTAGGCAGCAACTTTATTTGTTGTGAAAGATTTGTTGTTGTTGAATATGCATTAAACTTTATCGATAGTAAATAGTTTAAACAACAACAATAGTCGTTGCAATAATTAAGTAAGGAAAGACAACGACAAATATCGTTGTGTTACTTCATGTTTTTTGCAACAACAATAGTCGTTGCAATAATTAGTTTAGGAAAGACGACATATGTCATTGTATTACTTCAACGTTTTTGCAACAACAATAGTCTTCGCAAAAATTATGTAATGTATGATTTTGATTCTTTTTAGAAATGATACACTATTGTTACCTAATTCAATTTTAATAGTAATTATTTATTTTAGTTTTATCATAACAATTACCAAGATATCTGAATTTATAATGGGAAATTCCCAGTTTCAATGAGAAACGAAATTTGTTTCTCACGGGGGCATTTTCGTGAATAAATCAACAACTTTTCATTATTGTGGGCTCCACAATTGAATAAAGTTGTTGGTTTATTTACGAAAATGCCATGTGAGAAACAAATTTTGTTTCTCACTATGAGAAATTAGGGCATCCCCATTTATAATTTTGGATACATAAAAATGGACGTTGTTCCAAATACAAACATTTTCCATGTTTGCCCAAAATGTGACATCAATGTCACACAATATTCAAAATACACATAGTTTAATGTCATGCCCAAAAATTGGTAGTACTCTATTCCTACCACAACATTCAAGATAGTATTTTAATCATTCCAAAAAAATACATCATATGTTCATTCAATGCCCAAAAACCCAATACCTATCTTCTTTCAACATCCACAAAGAAGGCACGTTAGCAAAACTTCTATATCCTAATGTGCATACAATTGGAGATATAAATTAAATTGTATCAATAAAAACTTTTCAAAGGTTAGAGCAAGCAAATTCCGTAACATTAGTTGTAGCATACAACTTTAGACGTCACTTATACAAGTTTACAGTAACATAAAAGATGATAAGAGTAATAATAGTTTAACTTAATCTATGATAGCCAAATAATAGGAACAAATTTCGTACTTCATTTGAGTTATCAAAATATGAGTTATTTGTAAATTGATATTTTTTACAAGAAATTACCAGTTTTTTTTTTCATCCTAATTTATATATATTAAGTCAAGTATAAGTGATACATAGAAAGTCTAATAGGAAGAAAAATAAAGAAGAAAAGGGAATAACAAGATTTAAAGAAAAAGAAAAGAAAAAATAAATGTGATCTTTGCCAGGACAAAAAAAAAGTATTCTGCGAGTTTAGAGAAAAAGATCTAGTGGTCTCTAAACAACTAAAACTAATTTGATGATCTGAAAATTTCTGTACAGAAGTGTGGCAGGGGATATTGTGTTCACTTTGTCAGTGGTTGTACGAAAGGGTATGCACCTTTCTTTTTTGTTTACAAGGTGAGAACCAAAAGAAATTACTGATTTACTCACCCTTTATACAGTCTAAACCATTTTTTTATTGATGATAAATTTTAAAATTTTGGTGGGCTATGTAAACCGAGTTTTGCAACTAACATCCAGTTTTGGAACTTTTAAGGTTAATGAATATAAAGCACAAAATAAAATACATAGTAAAATTTTTACCTCTATCTTAGGCCCTGTTCTGTTCACCTTATTTTCACTTATTTCAGGGTTAATAAGTTCAGATAAGTTCAAGAAAAATAAGTTCAAATAAGTTGTGATAAGGATTCATCAGGGCTATCCAGGTTTAATTTATAACTAAAATAATTCTAATAAGGGATAATAAGTTCAGATAAGTTCAGATAAGTTCAGATAAGATCAGATAAGTTCAGATAAAGTAAAAATCAGGTGAATACAACACATCCTAATTGCTAGATACCTCCGTTTGTAAGTTGCTGCAACAACTCTCTTTTAAAATCTTCCATTGCTTGTTGTTGTTGTGCTTTATGCTCTTCAAGTTCTTTTTATTGCCTTTGTTTACAGTCTTCTAACTCTTGTTGTTGCTTTTGATGGCTTTCTTCTAGCTCTTTTATCCTTGTTCTTGTTCTTGTATTTTCTGTTGTTGTTGCTCAACAACTCTTCTTTGTTCCAATTGTTGTTTTTCTTTAGTATAACCGCGTAGTGCAGTCCCTTTTCCACGAACATACCCAAACCTTGGCTCTAAAACTTGAATTAATATCTCTTCTTATGTCATTGAATCACCAACAGTAGCAACTACATTTTTCAGTTTTTCCTACCACGTAATCAAAGTTTTAAAATGAACTTATAGTTAGATTAAAGGAAAATTTATATTACATCAATAAGAGAATATATAATATATGTGACACATACATGAATTATCTTATAACGTGAGCCATCAGCTCATTCAAGTTTATCTTCTTTGTTTGTATGTGTATGTTGAACTAGCCATATCACATCTGCAGAAGGCTTCACACCATCGTTCTCTTTTGTCTAATGCAACAAAAATGCCTTTCCTTTAGAGTCACTATACAAAAAAAAAATTGAATATCATGTGCTGATGGTATATATTGTATGTTAGTATTACTAGTACATAATTGAGTTTATGTAACACGTGTTGGTAACACTTTTTAAAAATCAAAATTATTAGACTTATAAGTAACACTTTGGTAACATTTTTATAAAACATAACACTTAATATAACACTTTTAAAATAAGTAACATTTCAAAGTAACACTTTTAAAATAGGTAACATTTTATGGTATCATTAAAAAGTGTTACCTTATTTTAAAAAAAAAAAATAAAAAATTTGCAATTGAAAAAGAAAAGTGGTAATCCCCAAATTAACTTACCAATTCATTGACCTAATCTATTTCCGCCAACGGGAAAAAAATTGAATTTGGGCCAAAAAAAACATTCTGAAACCGTCAGGCTAAAGAAAAAAATGAAAGAAAAATTCAATCTCTCAAAAGTTTCCTCTTAGCTAGCAAAGATACTCCCTTAGGTTTAAACCCATTCGTCGTCTCGCTCGATTTCATAAAAAAGTCAGTCGTCGTCTCGGTCGTGATCCTGGGTTTCATCAAATTTGCTCTTTCAATTTTAGATATTTTTTTAATTTGTAGTTGTTGTTTTTAATTTTTTTGGTTATTTAATCATAATCTTCAAGAATCTATGAATTATTGCAATCGGATTATAGCATTTATATATATATTTTTTTTTATTGGATTCTGAACGGTTTTTAAGTTGCTTTTTTTTTTTAAATTCCTGATTCGGTTTTTCGAGTTTGGTTTGTTGATTCTGAATTTTCTTGTGTGTTAGTGGTTTGTCGTAGTGATATAGTTTTTGGTATTTCTAGTGTGCATGTAATGGATATTGATTGTTTTCCCTAAATTAGATACTATTGGCTAAGGTCTCTATTAGGTTTTAATTTAGCTTAAGTTGATATATATTTTTCAGGTTTATGTAGTTTTTCTTGGTTTGTTTCAAGGATACTTTAATATTGTCTTGAAAGCAGTGGTTTATTGTTCAATTTAATTATATTGTTAAGTGGTAAGGTATTAAATTTAGTTTAGAGGTCCCACAGAAATTTAATTAACACTGATACTGTCGACATTGCTTGAAGTATCTACATTTGCTGCCAAATTGTAAAATCTCTAATTGTCGAGGCCGTTGACTTTTCAAGAAATACAAAGATACGTAATTGAATGATAAAGTTCTCTTCGATATAAAATCAATAGTTTTCTGATCAAGTAAAATATAGATGATTTATTTTGTAAAAGCTACGAAATTTATACTCGTTTCCTGCTTGCAATGGATTTTTTATTGAATAGATTGTTTAGGCTTTAAAAAACTTAAGTTATATGCCTTCCATATGTAAGAAAAGGGCTGTTGGATAGCCTAGAATTTGGTTTAAAGGAAATTCAAGAATTTGCTAATAGAGAATTAGATATCAGTTTCACCATATGCTAAATGAATAGATGAAATTTATAGTACATGTAACTAATTGCAAATAAGAAAGCCACGAGAGGATAATAAAATGCTTGTGCTTGCGTATATACTATATAGAGATGTGTGATATCAAGATCAATCTAAAATAAGATTTTTCAGGAAATATAAAGATAGGTTACTACTTCACTCTCACCCACCCAATAAAATGTAACCAAAAAAAAAAAAGCATGTCCTTAGTTTATCAAACTGCACTACTCGTATAGTATACCAGAAAATATGTGCAAAAATATCTCGACTTATGACCATTAAGGTAGTTATCAGGGCCGTCTTATACATTTTGGATGCCCTGTTCTAATCTTGAATATTGGGCCCTAATAAAAGCAATAGAATACTCAAATTATTATCGTTATTATTATTATATCTGCCAAATGAAGTACCAAATAAACTCAATAATTTTGACGCTTAAAATTTTGCCATTGATCTCAACCTTTAAAAAATCAGAAAAAAAAAAAAGAAAAATGTATGCAATTTGTTCGCTTACTTGGTATATTGGAGTGGTGGCTTTCTTTTTCCAAACAATCCAAAAGCATAGAAAAAAATTTCAGACTTTCAGTTCATAGGAATTCATTAATTCAAGAATTGAAAAAAATTTAAAGATGTAAACGTTTTTTTTAAAAAAAATAAGGAAATGAGAAAATATTCTTCAAATATAATTTATAGCAAATTGATTGAGAATAATTAGATGAGAGTAAGTTAGAATGCAAAAGGTTTGTAATTAAAATCTGAAATTGGAAAGAGAAAAAGTAATCAAGCACATTTTTGGTAAATTCAACAGATATTTAAAGATTTGATTAATTGGTAATTTATTGCTGCAGCTTTGAATGAGAAAGCTAATTTAAAGCAAATATAAAAATTTGGGCTTTTGGTTTATGAGGCCCTTATCTATCTGGGGCCCTGTGCTGAGGACCAGGATGCACAGGGCCTTAGCCGGCTCTGGTAGTTATGATCATGGACCTCTATATTTAAAACATATGAATAGAAGAAAATAACTCAGAGCATAAATCCAGTGATTTTCCTAACCTGAAAAGGAAATAGAATAATGAGATGCGTCAAGACTAGTTTTACTAAACCATACATTGTTTACCATGTAGAGTTTGAGAAAAGATTAGTGTTAGGGGTTGTTGTAGTACTTAGTATTAAATTTCATTCACCTTGCCTTGTGTGTTGCAAAAGAGAACTTGAGAAACGAACATAGTGTAAAGGCAAAAAAAAAAAAAAAAAAAAAAAAAAAAAAAAAAAAAAAACTGTTGGAAATTGTTTTATTATTTCTTCTCAATCTACTGTTGTATTTAATTTTCAAAAGTAAATATTGTTTCCAACCTATAAAGCTGATAAAATAAAGTTTTTATACTAATCAGGAAAAATCATTGTGTCATATTCCCTGAGTGGCTAAGTGACCCCTCCCCCCTCTTTCCCAGTATGATTTCTCTATATCACTATGTTAATATGAATTTGTGTATGGGTTTTCATCACAAAACCTTTAGGGGTTTCTAGCAAAACCTAATTATAAACGATGGTTCTTTGAACATGTCTGCTGTTTACAAACAGAGTAAATTAGTAAACTGATATGCCTTTCTATCATTAAATTTAATTTATGTCAATTAGCAGGGATGATAATATAAGAGTCATATACAAAGTATATGCATTTTTAGTTTTTATTGAAGGACATTGAGCTTTAATATTACCCTTTGGTACTCAGGGTGGAGATCACATTATTGTCTACTCTTCTAGTCTAACCATTCCATAAGTTAAGGAAATAAGTTTTCAATTAGTGAGCATGTGTGCTAGTGACGAATAATCTGAATAGCACTGCTTCAAAGTGTGATACTCATCCTCTCTTGCTTCTTTTCTATTTCTAAGTCTGCCAAAACACTTTTTAGACAAGAGTTATGTGTGACACGTAGACCTGGCAATTCTTACCCAGACCCGATGACCCGACCCGAATGACCCGATCCATGACCCGAAATCGAACAGAAAACAGTGACCCGAAATTGACCCAAAACCCGAATCAACCCGACCTGACCCATACCCGACCCAAAGTGGAATTGACCCGACCTTAACCCGAAACCCGAAGTTGACCCGACCCAAAATGACCCGAAATGACCCGACCCGAAGTGACCCGAGACCCGAAATTGACCCAATACCCAAAATGACCCGACCTTTAAATTGAATTAATTGACCCAAATAGACTCGAAACCCAAAGTGACCTGAACCAAAATTATCTTTTACCTTAAATGACCAGAATCTATTTAAGCTAAAGACTTGACCTGAACAAATCGAAATAGAAAAAAACCGCAATCAAACTGACTTAATTTTTTTTTATTAATTTGTAATGTGTAACAGTGTAAGTAATTTACATATTTTGATTACTTTTCTCGATTTCTTCGGCCTTTTATCTCTATAAGTTATTAAAAAATATCGTAAAATGATTGAAATTTAACAACTATTCTACAGAGCTTGTCCATAAGATTAAAAAAATTGACTAAACCTCGAAATAAAAGTCACAATTCTCACAAGTCTAGAAAAAAAATAGTACAATAATAATGCGTACATAATATAATATTCAATACCAAATGAAATTACAAAATAATCTAAAGTCAAACAATTACTGTATTCCATGAAAAAAGTAGCCTTAATAAATATAGTGAGTTTCTCGTCAAAAAATATATATATAGAGAGTTGAATTTAACCCAATGCATCAACCCGAATATGACCCGACCCGAAAATTGACCCGACCCGATCCGATTATCTTGACCCGAAACCCGAAATGACCCGACCCATACCCGACCCGAATGACCCATTTGCCAGGTCTAGTGACACGGAAGCTACCTTTGTTTAGTTTGTAATTTGTAGTAATGAGCTTGACTGATCTATACTATACTAGTTACAGGATATTATAGTGGTAGACACTTGTTCCCTAGAGATGAATAATATGAGGTACTATGGATAGCAATCCTTGACATGGATCTTTTCTCCGCCTTTAGTTCTTGATGGTGAACAATGTTAGTAATTTTATAGGGAACCCCTGACAAGGATCTTTTTTCTGTCAAGGTTAGTAATTTGTACTAATGAGCCTTTTGTTCAAGATTAGTTTTACATATATTATTCTATAGGTAAAGCTCTAGTGGATTTAATGCCAGTGTTAAGTTTTCAACTTATCAAATTGTGTGAAATGTGGGCAATATGTGGAAGAATGACGAACATAAAACCTCACTAACATAGAACTTCACTGATACAATAGACTGCAGGCTTTCAGGAAACTGTATGAGGCTGTTAACCTTGGATGGATTTACGCAATCGCGAAATTCGAGCCTATAAGTCATCTGCATCATATGTTAAGTATAAATTAGACTTTTATATCTTTTGGTTTTGCTAGTTGGGGAACTCTATGTCTTGCTCAGGTTGCAACTATAGCAGAAGCAATTTACGGTTTATGGGCAAAGTACTGTCTTCAGATAACAGCAGGTGACTCTTACTAATCTACCAAAATTGCTAGAAGAGTGTTGTATAGACCTAAGAAAAATTGGGTTAATAAACTAAAATAATATGAGTATAAGGTCAGCAACCTACCTATTATGGTTATTATGTCTATAGTTTCTGGAGTTGATTTCTCCTTAAAGATGTGATTTGTAGAAGATAACAACATTTTGCTGATATTTCTGGTGGTGCAAGTTTGTCGGGGAACAAGTTGAACAGACAGATAGAAACAAGTTGTGGGCAAGAGCTCTTGATGGCTCTGAAATGCTATTTCAGCTCTCTTGACTGACTTAAAAATAAAAAAAATAAAAAAACCTTTTTGCTCTTGCTCTTGTTGTTCTTCATCTATCTGCTAAGTGAAAATATATAATTAGGCATCCTATGTTATAGCATATTGGCTGACCATTTTAATCATTTTGTTTTCAAGTAGGGCTTAATATCATCAAGGAGACTGATTTTGTTAATTTTCCAATTCAAGTGCTTATGCACGTTACATCCTTGAGGAATTTTCTCTTGATTCGAGAGAACTACCAACACCGTAAATCTTTCATGGTTCATCGTTTTGGGGAGCTCACTCGTAAAAAATTTCAACTATTATTATTGTTGCTGTCACTTTTACCGCTGACTGATGTCTGCTGTTATTACTGGTGCTATTGCTATCTGCTGCTACCGTTTGTTGTTACTGATGCTGTCTGTTTGCGACTGTGCTTGCTAACATTTTGCGTTTTTTGTTTTGGAATTTGGTGGTCATAGATAGAGACCAAAGTTGACTTTCTTTTTGTTTAGATTATTAGATTGTTTAGCCGAACAAAGAAATCGATATTTATAGATTTTTTTTTATATATATATTACATATTGTATGTGTTAATTTCACATCCGTGGTTGTTGTACATGTTAATATTATTTTTTGAAAAAAAATATTGCATATTATAAATAATAATAATAATTAATGTTACCTATCAGTTAACAAGGTATAACTAGACCTGGCAATCCTGACCCGACCCGATTGACCCGACCCGAATAACCCGACCCGTAACCTGAAGTTGACCCGAAATCATTGACCCGAAAATGACCCGAACTCGAACTAACCCGACCCGACCTGAACCCGACCCGAAATGGAGTTGACCCGAACATGACCCGATGACCCGAAGTGACCCGACTCGAATGACCTGACCCGAAATTGACCCAAAATCCGAACTTGACCCGACCCGAAATGACCCGAAACCCGAAGTGGCCCGACCCAATTTTAACCCGAATTGATTGACCCCAATCAACCCGACCCGAATTGACCCGAATAATAAGAGAATAGGATGAAATGGTTAATTACTTCTTTTAAGGCTTCTTTATTTTCTAAGTAATGGGTACTCACGATTTTTTTTTTTTTAATGATTTTACTTTATTTTCCAACTATTTTTTTTAAGTGAATTTATATTGGTGACCCAACACAAACTTGACCCGAATAGACCCGACCCGAGTTGACTCGACCGAAATTGACCCGAAAATTGATCCTAAATATTGACCCGACCCGAAAAGACTCGACCCGAATTGACCCGACCCGAACTTAACCCGACCCGAACTTGACCTGACCCGAACTTGACCCGAAGTGCTGACCTGAATTTGACCCGAAACCCGAGTCGACTCGAGTCGACCCGACTCGACCCGAACATTTGTTGACCCGAACTTGACCCGACCTGAATTGACCCGACCCGAACCCGACCCGAATGACCTGTTTGCCAGGTCTAGGTATAACATTAGTTTGTAAAATGTGATACATAATGTCTAATACTACGTATAATGATACTATATGTCAAAAGATGTTTGAAAAATGTTACATTATAATCAACAAGGTGCTACATTAGTTTGCAAACGTGATACACAATGTCTGATAAAGTGTTACTATATGATTGAAAAATGTTACTAAAGATGGGTAAGTGTTACATAAGAAATAAAAAGTAAATCTATAAGAATGATACTAAAAATATAAAAAGGTGTTACATAAGAGGGTTTATGTAACATATTTTAAAAGTTTACATATGTTATCTAAATTGTTACATAAGACCTTAGGTAACATGGGCGGATGTATCACCCACTAAAGTGTTATCTATTGTCTATAATAACACTTTTACCACTTATGTAACACTTTTTGGGTGTTATTTAAAGTTCGTTATGTACTAGTTAAGATTAAGGGTAAAAGTAATCTGGATAAAAATCAAAAATCGAACCAAAATAGCAATTCGTTTCGGTTTTTTTCATTTTTCAGTTTGAATCAGTTTCAAAAAATCAAAACTGAAATATTTCGATTTGGATTCGGTTTGAGGCTTCCAAAAATCGAAAACCAAAAATCCAAACCAAAATTTATGAAGCCCAAATATCCTAGCCCATTTCCCCTACATATATATACTAAAACCATAAATTACTTCCCTCTTTTCCCCGTCTTCTTTCCCCTCTTCTGCGGCACTTTCCTCACCAAAACCGTAATCCTCCAAATTTTCCCCTTTTCTCCCAAATTTTCCCCTTTTCTCCCTCACCACCTCACTAGCTTCGGCCACCACCTTCCTCACTCCGGTCACCACATATCCGGTCAACGTTTCTCACCACCAGTTCGCTTGTGGTCATGGCTTCGTGCTCCCTCAAATCGCGTTTCTCACCGCCGCTTGTGTTCGTGGCTTCGTGATCCCTCATATCACCACCAGTTCACCGCCACGGCGCCGCTCATGTTCGCGTTCCCTCACTATCTCCTCTCTCAGTCACTCAAAGGTAAGAATTCTCATTTTTTGCTTCTCTTCTTCCTGTTAATTTCACTTTCGTTCTGTTAATTTCACTTCTCTTTTCCTGCTTCTCTTCTTTCTAGATGTGTACTCATTTCCTACTTCTCTTTTCATTCATTAGTTCTGTTGTGTTCAAATTGGTTAATTTGATGTTTTGTTCTGTTCGAAATTGGCGAATTTGATGACATTGATGTTCTGTAATGTTCGAATTGGTGACATTAATGTTTTGTTTGTTCGAATTTGATTATATTGATTTCCTTATCATTATTTCATATATATTATGTAACTTGTTTATTTTTTAATTGTTAGACTTGGTTGAGCTTGATTGTTTGAAGCTGCCATGTTGAAGAAATGAAGAAGCTGCTGCCCTGCCATGTTGATTCTAGCTGCTGCCAATCTACCATATTCATTTTAGCTGCTGTTATGGTGGTTTTAGCTGCCATGTAGACTCTTATTTCATGTTTAAGACTTTTATCATGTCTGTAATTTTATTCTAATGGCTGGACAATTTTTTTTTTTTTAATTATGCTTTTCCTTTAATTTGGCAAATTTTAGGCTTAAAGACCAAGGGTTGTAATTCATTAATTTAGGCCTACAAAAGGTCCAATTAAAAGCCCAATTATTGAGGCCCAAAACAACAGCCTAGAAAAATTCGGTTTGGATTGGATCCATTTTTCAAAACCGAATAATTTCGGTTTGAATTGGATTGGATTGAATCTAAATTCGGTTTGGATTCGGTTCCAAAATTCAGAAACTGAAATAATTCGGTTTGGATTTGGTTTGGGGTATAATTCAAATCGAATACCGAACTTTCACCCCTAGTTAAGATTAATCATACCAATATATTTTCAACTTCAACAAAAGCTAAATTTCCAGTAGTGTGAATACTTCTTTTGTCTGATAATCGATTTTTGGAATTCCTCTGGCTTACTATCTACAAAAACACATGAACAAGGATTATAAGAATATAGATAAGAGGTCAATTTAAAGTTCTAAAATGTAGGTTCAATGAGAAAATACCTTGAACTCATTTGACCCATATTGCTTTACACACCATTCCCATTGCTCTTTCGGTAAATCCGGTGGAGGATTGTTAAGGCGTTCCGTATCAGTTTTTCCACATTTGGCACTCTTATAGTAGTAATGCAGTCTGCATTTCCACAGCCTATACAAACATTGCATAGTATCTACAACGAAAGTATACATTTTGGCTAAGTGATTTACATCATTAACTTGAAATTTTTCCAGTGAATTTATTTGAATGATTTGGCTAAGTGATTTACAGCATAATTGAAGTTGCTGTAATTATGCTTGTTTTAAAGCCAAAATTTTCCAATTATTGAAGTTTCATTTAACACAATATGTAGGCTTTAAAACAAGCATAATTACAGCAATTTATTTTAAATTATTTCAGTGAATTTCCTTCCACATGCTAACATCGGCAATAGATAAAGCTTCGTGCCAATTCTTTACATTCAATGGAGCTTTGGTTCTCACTATGCGACCACACTCATTCACCAAATGTCGTGCATTTTCTCCAATTGCTCAATCGATTTCATCAGGAATTTCAACATTTAATTTTGAGCCTTTTCCTTTGATTTTCATATTGACAACAAAAATTTTATACTTTCCCCTACTACCTCTTGCTCTTGTATTACTTGTAGCTTTTAACATGTAATGAATAAATGTATTATGTAAGTTATTTTTAATTACTAAAAACTTGAAATTTATATTTAATGCTAGAAAAAATAGGTTTACTTTCATTTTCATTAGAGCAACCATTTCTAGGTGCTTGCTGCTTATCTACATCATTATTAGTTCATATATTCCTAGGGAGAGGATCAACAACTTCATTCACTTGCAATGACACAGCAACTCTATTAGCTAATCTAGTCATCCTTTTTCGTTTCCCAAGTACACCTACAGCTAAACGTACATTCAAATAATTATGTGCTACAACAAATGAGTAACAAGTGGTGACAATGATTTTAGTGTGGTATAACATACTCTCTGCCCTATCATCATTCACAAAACCTTCAGAGTGATTGTTGGTTGCTAGTTCTTCTTGAAATTGTTGTTCTTCAACTTGCTCTTCTTCAAAAGCATAGTTCTTCTTCAACTTGCTCTTCTTCAGCTTGCTCTTCTTCAAAAGCATAGTTAAATTAGCATGATTCATAGTCGGAAACTCTACGACATTGTTTTCCATGCAAGCTGCTCGTTGTTTTTCCAAATCTACATTTACCAAAATTATTTCAAGGTTAGAAAAATTGACTCAAAGGCCATGAGGAAATTTTATTTATAAGAGAAAATAAGTAAAGCATAAATTTTTCCTTACTTTTTGCAACCATTTCTTCAACATCTCTATTATATTGAGTACACAAACCAATTTGCATCCTTTTAGTAAGTGCAGATTTTGTCTTTGCACCTTAGTTGATAAAACCAAAACCCATAATAAGTGTGTTAAAAAAATATAAATACAAGATAAAATTTTAATGAAAAAGATAGCTAATATACATAGACTTACCTTTTTCGGATCGAATGATATTTTAAAGTTGTCCAGGAGCAATAACATTACGATTTCCAAGTCTTCTACCTCCTCCTCTTCAAACCATCTTTAGAAATGTAAAAAAACTAGAACCCATAGGATTTAATTATATATATAAATATAGGCTGCAACTTATATAGATTATTACTAGAGTAATTAAATTCAAACATTTGATGTTAAAAAAATAAATAAATAAATAAACACTTATATAAGTCATATTATTTCGGTGAACAGAAAACAAATGTTCCAAAAAAAAAAGGGACACACACACATATTGTTAACCAGTTAATAATGTGATTTCATCATTCCAGTTATTCAGAATCAAACGACCCTTCCTCTTCTTCCTCTTCTTCACTTGAATCATCAAATACTTCAATTTCACCATCCTTGATAAACTCGTCATCTAAGTCATTAATGGGAAGGCTACTGTAACACCCTAGAAATTCTTTTCTTTAAAAATACATGTTTTGCCCTGTTTGAAACTCAAAATAGGAAAATCTAAGACATTACCACCACCGTGAAAACGGCTAAGGCAACTATCAAAGATACACAGTGGAAAACTCTCTTGAAAATATTTAAAAACGACTCAACTTAAAAAGTTAACCAACGAAAGTAAAGTCAACCAAATTAAAACAAAGTCAAACCTACAACTTAGAACCATTGTAGGCCCTTAACAAAACCAAACCAAATTCAAACCTTTACGTTAGTCTCGCAACCAATAATATCATAAAATAATTAAAGCAATAACACATCATAAACTTATGGAAACTAGCATAATTCGCTCTTCACTCATGCCTATCATGAATATGCTTCATCACCTGAAAAGCTTCTCTCTACTTGTTTCCACTACTCTCCATCAGAAATGGGTCATCATAGGGCCAAGGTAAAGACAAAGCCAACAAACGCACAAACACACAATTAGCAAAGCTGAGTACATAAGCGTAGTTAAACACACTAACATGCTTTAACCTATCAACACACAACTTGCCTTGTTGCATCTGTTTTCAAGCACACAACATACAAAACTTCTCAACTAAGTAACTAAATAATTTATTTAGTTTTGATTACGCATTAAACGGGTTTTCCCCCTAACCTGCCCCAATAAAGGGGTACTAACACGGGAGCTAACCGTGCCAGTATAAAAGAACCACTCGTAAGTGGCGGAATTCCTGCGCATAATAATAAAAGGAAAATACAACGTCCTGTACTCCCAGTAGAAGTTATGGCTAAATATAAAACCCCATATATATAACTCCCCCCATATGTTCATACTCAAGGTTTATACGTTCCAAGAGTTTTGGTGCGTAATCTCTTTCACTTTACGTTATTTACATATTATTAAACTTGGTGATGACTATAAAATCATAATAACATCAAACATTATAATTATTCAAATAATAAAACACTCCAATTTAATTCTTGAATAATTAGTGACCACATAATATTTAATGTTGAACCCTTTTTAAATCTACCTCGGTGTCAAAGACACCTTAAACGCATAATGCGCCACAAATCCTATCCCTCGGTGTTAAAAACACCTTAACTGCACTACGACACCAACATACAATTCATTCCTCGTGTACATAGACACTTATATAGCTCCTTCCTCATGCTTATAGCTTCAATAAAAAATTATATGAACCATAACAAAATTCCTTTTCAATATTCCAAACCAAATTAAACATTTAGTTTAATTAAATATGCTTTCTATCATGGCATAAATAAAAGTGTGGTTCATATTCAACATGCCAAACAATTATTTTCAAATCAATAATCCATCACGAATAAATCATGCTTCATAATTCAATCACCAATATCAACCAAATCACAATTTCCAATCATAATCTATCATGATACTACTTGGAATTAATTAATCATATCTAGCATGCTACTACATCATCAAAAATATGCTAAGTACGCGAACGTACCTTGAATACGATCTTAAAATCGCCACGACTAATAGAAATCACTCACTTTAAAGTCTCCTACAAACCAAAATCATAATATGACATTAAAATCCACTCTACACAAATTTCCAAAATATATGCTCTTATTAACCACTCATAATTTAATTAAAACAAGCTGAAATTTTATTTAAAACCTCATACTTTAATCCCAATTAATGGGTAATTAAAATTCCTTAAAGAAACTTGATTTTTAGTATACTACCAAAAATTCCAGCAATTTATATATTAATAAAAACTTGCTGTGATTAGGCTTTAAAACACTTAAATTAAAGGTTTAAACCACCCTAAATCATAATCCTTCAATAATTAATTATTTATGAATCTAGGGTTTCAAAATTGGGGCTTTTTAATTAGAATTAAAATCTGAAAATTAATTTGCACCATACTTAGTATCAATCATCATGAAATTAATACAAAACCCTTAATTTATAATTAGATCTAGAATTTAAACAAAAATAAAAACAAAAGATTAATTTTTTTTTTCGAGAATAGGGTGGCCGGACAGCAGGCCGGCACCACAGCCGGCTGCTGCCAGCCTACTGGTGGCGTCGCCGCTGCTGCCGGCTTGCGTTGGTGGTGGCCGGCGGTGGTGAACCGAAAAAGGGAAAGGGGAAAAAGAAAGAAAAAGAGAGAAAAATAAAGGAGAAGGGAGAGAAAATTTACCTTGGGTATTCTCCACTATGGGCAAAGTTTAATTTGCCCAAGTGTTGAATATTTATACCCCTTTCTCCATAAACCCTTCTTACCTAAACTTTCCCTTTTTACTCTTTCCTAATCCCTTTCCTAAATAAACCTTACTAAAATAAAAATTTCCTAAATTAAATTTCAACTTAATAAAATAATTAATTAAATAAAAATTTCCTTTTATAAAATATTCCCAAACTTGTTTAAAATAAATAATTAAAATATCATAAATAATTCATTTTAAATTATTTAAATACCCCACAAAATACTTATTTTAAATAAAATACGTATAAAGATACGGAGTATTATAGCTACGGAGAGGATAGAGCACCAGAATGCTCTAAGGAAGATTACATCTATTTTTTTTTTTTTTTATTTCCATTGTTTGAGTTGTTGTTATTAAATTACAGGTTTTTTGAGGGCTAGCCCTTTTCCAGACCGTTGTCAAGGAAAAAAAAAAAAGAAAGTGTACCATTAAGCTATTACATTCATCTTATTCAAAAACTTAAATATGTACATTGCCCTTATTTTATAATACAGAATCTGTGAATGATTTTCACCCTAAACTCAAAACCTCCACTAATTATAACTAAATCATAAACAATGTTTTTTAAAAAAAGAAGCTCATCTAGCTCAAATTTTTCATCAAGGATCGACGAGCTAAGTAAACTTTGTTATTGACAATTTGGTCATTAATCTGATATTCAAGATGCTAATGTCATGGTTCAAATGAAAAGAAAACGTGAAGAAGGGTATAACTAATTGGTCAAAGACTATATCGCGAATCTGATCACCACATCAGGAGATTCGAACCCTCAATCTCTTATAAGAAAAATGACTATTTATCCATCTAAGCCAATTATCGACTATGTTATTAATATATATCAAAAAAAAATTATGTTAGTACAAATCACAAGGTTCAATTAAAAAAAAATACTAAAAAAATAACTATATTTTGGTCTGACAATGACAATTTTAGTTTTGAAAAGCCTTTAAAAAATGTTATCTATTGCACGTCAACAACAGTAGAAACCTAAAAGTAAGGGATAACTCAAGTAGTTAAAGCTCCCCTCCCAATTCCAGATGATCCTGGGATCAATTCACACCACTCTTGTGACTCTCTAAATACCAACATTAAAAATAAAAAAATAAAATAAAAATAAAAAAAACCAACAGGGGCAACATTCAGGCTACTAATTAGTTTAAGATTTAATATAAGTTTTTTTTTTTTTTTTTTTTTTTTTTTTTTTTTTTTGACAAATAATAGATGTCGCTTAAATGAGGTAACAACGAGCAAAATGGTGTTAAGTCCATTCACGCTCCAAATTTAGAGCTAGTCCCCATTGATATCCTATATTAATATCAATCAATCAATAATAACTAAATACTAAACACAGACATCCGGAGTGACACATGTCACATCCTGGTGCAGTTTTTCCCTCCAAAACCCTCCTTTCCTTTTTAACTTTTTTTTTTTTGTGAATATTTGATACAATCAATCATCAATAACTAAATACTGAAATAGACATCGGGAGTGACACATGTCACATTCTGGTGCTGTTTTTTTCCCTCCAAAGCCCTCCTTTCCTTTTTAACTTTTTTTTTTTAATGAATATTTGATACAATTATAATAATATCATTCAAAATCTTTTATATTATCTTATGAAAAATATATTCGGTTTCAATTGGTGTTTATTATTCTTCCATAAACATTTACCTAAAATATTATTCAACTCCTTTTTAATTATTTGATAAATGAAGTAATATTAGATTTTGCTAGAAAAAGTAGTTTTAATAAAATTTATTTATATTATTGATATTAAAAAAATTATTACATTAAAGTAGAGCTGTCAAAAACCGACCCAAACTGGTGAATTCGAACCGTTTTGAAAAGGAACCGAACCGCTAAAAACCTGTTATTTTAAAACCGTAAACCGACCCAACCTGATTTTTTGAAACCTAAAATTGAACCGATCCGAATGTTTGAGAACCGTTAATGAACTGTACCCATTATCAAGCCGAACTGGTACAACCTGAAACCAAGAACAACCCTAACCAAGTACTTCCGAACCCAATAGCAACCCAACCCATTGTAAACCGAAACCGTTTAAACCCAACAAAAACCCGATAAACCCAAATCGTTTACAACCTGTAACTGGTTAGGACCGAACTGTTTATAACCCGTAATAAGTTATGACCGAAGCGTTTACAATCCGTAACCGATTATAATCAAACCGTTTATAACCCGTAAGTCTATAACCCGTTATGACCGTAGAGTTTTTTTTTTCTTTTTTTGGGTATATTTTATCGATAATAAAACAAAAGGGTTTAATTTGAATTATGAAGTATTTATATTGAAAAGATTTGGAAATTTGATGTCATTGAAACTCTTATGGTAAAATATTATCGTCCTTTTACGAGTAATGGCTTATGGAACACAATAATGTATTAAAAAAAAATCTGAATCAAAAGTTAACTCTAGATTTGTTATTATTATTTGATCCTGAATATTATTATACAAAAAAGGGACATAAAGCTAAACAACTAATTAATACTCCTTATGATCTACTGGAATAAATAATTTAAGAATGTTGAGGATATACTAGAAGATATACATTATCGAAACCCATTTAAAATTGGCAAAACCAGTTGTCAAACCGACTGAGTTCAACTCAAACCGATTATGACCTGAACCTATTACAAACTGACCCGATATGCTTTGACCCAAAACCCGCTTTAAACTGACAAAACTCGTTTTTAAACCAACCGAATTTAACCCGAACCGATTATAACCCGAACCAGTTATAACCCAGCCCGAATAGAATCCGACCCGAAAAGAAACTGTAATAAAAATAAACCAAACCGAACCGACTCGAAATTATTTAAAACCGACCCGAACTGACCCGATAATAATTCCAACCCGTTAAAAATCGACCCGTTACAAACCGATAAACCGAACCGCAAACTCGATTGACACGCCTAGTTTAAAGCATCACTTTTATTTGTTAGATATAATTGTTTTAATTTTTTACAAAAAAAAAAAAAAAAAAAAAATTAAAAAAAAAAAATTAGACTTACCGTGCATGGCACGAGACCTAAGCTACTATCTTGTTAATATAGTGACATTTCGGAAAATAAAGCGTTGCTTTTTGGAATTTATTCATTTATTACTGCTGATTTATTAGGACTTTGTTATTTGCCTTTCTCGTGCCAATTCCATTTTAAGAGTTTAGTTGATGGATAATTTAACGTTGTCTATTTCTTATTGTTTGCAATTCTGGGTAAAAGGAGAGAGAAACCATAACTTAGACATAGAAATCGAAGAGGATTCCACTTAAATTCCAGGTGGCACTGGTTGACCATCAACAAAATTTTAAATTTTCAGCTCGTGAGTTGGATCATTTCAATGCTTACTCTATGCTCCACTTTCGCTTTAAACATCTTCGTCCATCCATATCTTAGTGCTAGTGCAAGATTAAAACATTGTAAAATCAGACAACAACAATTTACGAATCCAACAATTAATAAATGGGATAGTAAGTAATTACTGATTCAAACAAATAACTCAATACAAGCAGAATTAAATACAATGAACACAAGCATAATCTAAATTATATTCATGACAAAAGACCACACCGACTTACAAGAATTGCCAAGAAACATGAGAGAGTACCAATTTGCCCCCTCATTTAACACGGGAAAAGACCACATCATCTTTATAATAACAAATTTTGTTGATATTAGATATCAACTTGTATTTTCTCCCAAATTTACCTAATCATATTGCCAAAATGCCCCTTAATCGACGTTTTTTGTCCATCAACACGATTAACTCATACTCCCTAGTCCTAATGTAAACAAAACCATAAACTACATCAAAATTGCATAAACCTCAGCTCTCACTTCTCATAAAACCCTTCATTCTCCAACTCTCAACTCTCTTCTTCCTCCTCCTCTAATGGCGCTCAACGCCATTCGTCTCCGCCGAGCACTTTCTCTGTCCTCCACCTTCCTCGCCACTCATCGAAACCTCTCAACCACCTCAAATCCTCTCTCCTCTCTCCTCCTCCAAACCCCCCTTTCCTCCTCTTCTACCTCCCCTTCATTCTCCCGTCGTTTCTTCCACTCTACCCACTTCTGTCTCTCTTCCGCGAGATCGTTCAACGATGCCGAAAAGATCGATCCCGATACCATTCTGTTCGAGGGTTGTGATTATAAACACTGGCTTATTGTTATGGACTTTGGAAAGGATCCTCAACAACGACCTTCTCCTCAAGAAATGGTTGAGACTTATGTTCAAACTTTGGCTAAAGTTGTAGGAAGGTATTCGTTTTTTGCTTCTCGAATTATTTGTTTGTTTGTTTTTTGAATTTGAATCTATTCATGGTTTAATTGATTGGAAATGAGGGGTTATTGTTTTTTTTTTAAAAAAAAAATTTATAAGTTCAATTAATTGGGCTTCATTTGGTTGAGGGAAGTATTTTCTCATTTTCATTCAGAGTTTATGCCCTGTTCTGTGTTCTTCCCACCTTACTAAAAAAAAATAAGTAAGAAGAAAAAAAAAAACAATTTTAATCGAAAAGATTCAGTAACTTCAATTAAAAATCGACAAAAATTAATACGAAGAAGTTGCAATTAGTAAAAATTAGTTGTATTTGGTAAATGTCAGTTTAATTTGTTGGTGGGATGTAATTGCTGGGTTGTGGGTGTGAATATGGCAAGGTGGTGGCGGCTGGCTAGGCATGTTGATGGGGCCGTTGGCTAGGCAGCTAGGGTGTACGGAAATGGTCCGGGATAAGGAGGGTAAGTGGTGTGACTATGGCGAGGTGGTGATGATTGACTAGGCAGGTTTATGGTGTGGTCTGGGAGAAATAGCTCAATCTGGAGGTAGGTGGTGCTGGTGTGTGGTTGTATTTGGAGGGAGGTTTCATGGTACTGGTTTATTAGTAGAGGTGTCATGATGTTGGCGGCTGGGGTTCCATAGGTAGAGTGGTTATGGATTTATGGTTGTAGGGTCTGCTGCAAGTGAGTTTTGGTAGGGGGAGGGGGAAGAAGCTGATTATGCATTAATGTCATTAGCCTATTGCTACTAGTAACCCTTTGTATTGGCAAAATGTTATGGTTTATTGATGACAGTAACCAAATAGATTTTGAATTCTACTTATTCTACAAATATTACAGCCACAAATTGGAAATATAGATTAGAAAAAGCACAATAAAGGGGAATCATGGTCTTATCTTGACATGGAAGTACTAATTGTAGCAACTCTCTCCCTCGGAAAAAAAAAGTAGCAACTCTCCCTCTTTGGACTATGAACTAGTTCGGACTTCCCCGATGGCCAGGTGGATCACTGGTTTTGTTCATTCTTTTATTATGAAAGTTGTACTCAACTTTATAGGCCAGGCCTAACATGTGTGTATTCATCACAAAGAATAATTGTATTGGAGCAATGGATATTAGGGGACTAATTTAAGGGAGAGATTCCGCGGAAGTTAGTTAATGTAAGATTTGGGATAAACAAAACAAAAGCGGGGTTAAAATGGTATGAGGGGAACAATTGCATCTATATTGCAACAAGATTATCTCACAACAAATACATATTAGCTGTTTGTTCTTGCAATTCACTCCAGTGTATTGTAACGAATCCCTTTACCCACTTAAACTGTCCATTTGATCAGAAATTTAGTGACCTCTTTCTCTCTCTCTCTCTCTATAATAAAATACAGCCTCTTCTTCCTAATCTGTTCTTAATAAGCATTTTAGCCTGTTCTATTTCTATCATGCTTGTTTCAATCAAGCACTAGAGTCGTATGTGTTGATCTTGGATTAATATATAGTTCTTTCTCAACATTATCAGTGTTGAAGAGGCAAAGAAGAGAATGTATGCATGTAGCACCACTACTTACACTGGTTTTCAAGCTGAGATGGATGAGGAGACATCACAGAAATTTGAGGGTAATATTGTGCTAAAATAAATTATTTTAATTGCCAAACTATAATGTTTTCTTTAAAGATGAACTTTTCTGCAGGTATGCCTGGAGTTATTTTCGTATTGCCAGATTCATACATAGACCCAGTGAACAAGGAATATGGAGGTAAAAGCAACTTATGCTTCTATATGCAGTCACTTTTAAGCAAATTGAAGCTGGGGATTTTTGTGGTCATTTCTCACATATATGTTGTCAAGTTTATCCCACTGTTGTTTCTATAGCTGTACTTTCAGTGTATCCTGCACGGCTTATTGTTATGCTTCCTTATTGAAGTTTTGTTTCGAATGCCCTACTACAGGAGATAAGTACATTAATGGAACCATCATACCAAGACCACCTCCAGTTCAGTATGGTAGAGTAAAGAGACATAGACCAAATGAACAAAGGCCAATGAATAATCCAATGCCTGGAGAAGGGAGAGGCTATATGCCACAGGGTGGTAATCTAGAGCGCCAAAACACTCCTCGTCAGGGAGGGATGGGCTACCCGCCAAATAGGACAAATTATCCTGAGCAAGGAAGGGATGGTTATCAAGGTGGTGGAAACACTTACATGCCTCCTCATCAGGGAGGCAGAAACACTTCTGTGCCTCCTCAGCAGGGTGGTGGAAACACTTATGTGCCTCCTCATCAGGGAAACTACAACCATAGCTATACCCATCAGCATCAGACGCAAAATTTCCCCAGTGACCATGGTACTCCTGTCCCACGTGGACAAAGCAGCAATTACCCAGGAGAACATGTCTATAACCATCCCCAAGGACAGATGAGGAACTACCCTAGTAACCATGGGGGCTACACACCCCAAGGACAAATGGAATATCCTAATGATGGTAGGAACTACGCTCCCCCGCCTCCAGCAAGAGGAGCTGATGGGCAAACTGGGGTTGGATCTTTTGAACAAAGTGAGGCTGGACGATATGGTCAAGGACCCAGTGGTACTTCTTTCCAGGGAGCAAGTATAAGATATGGTCCAGAATATGTATCTCAAGCAGAAAACCAAAGATTTTCACAGACGCCAGATGAACAGAACTCTAGGAACTATTCACCTGCAATGCAAACTGGTATTAATCAAGTAAGTGATATTTGTCATACTTGTCATGTTTAGTTCACCTTATTTTTGCTTATCTAGTGGTCTGATTTGATCTGATTTTTATTGTCTGATTTGACCAAACTTTGACTTTAAGTGTACGATAAGTTATAAGGAAAAAATATATCAAGTGGGATCTTCTTAGATTCGTAATAATGTGTATTTTATTAATATGTAAGTTTCATAATTTTTTTTATTACGAAATTAAATATATTTAGCGATAAAAAATTGCACATAAAACGATGATCTGATTTGAACTTATTTTTTCTGATTTGATGTGAACTTATTTTTTCTGAAATAAGTAAAAATAAGGTGAACTAAACAAAACCTTAGTTAATAATGCATTTTAAGCTTTTCAGCCTTTCCTGGCACGACATAAAAATGGAATCGGGACAGCTTTCAGCTGTGATGTTCCGACGCAGCTTTTACCTCAGCTGTACGCGTATCAACCTGACCCTAACTGGATGTGAACATGGGATGTGGTTCAGACCTTCCACGAAAAAAATGTATTTAGCATAAAATCAACATGGTCTGAGAATTTTTGTCAAGGTTTTGAAAATCCTAGATCTGAAAAATGGTGCACCAAAAAATTAGGATAAATAAAATATACTAATAGTGTGTTTGGATAAAGAAAGATGAAGGAAAAGAAGGGGAGGGAGGAGAAGAGGAGGGGAGGGAAAGGGAGGGGAGTGAAGAATGGTGAGTTTTCCTTCCAAATCTCTCCATTCTTGGAGGGATTATTTTCCTACTATTTAATCCCTCCATTTCTCTCCCCTTCAATTCTCTTCCTTCTTCATTTGTTATCCAAATGAATGATATCACATCTCTCCATCTCTCTTCCCTTCTTTTCCCTCCATTTCCTTTAATCCAAACACACCGTAAGAGAATATAGGCTTGAGTTTGAAGATTGGGTGTCCTAACTCTTCTAAGAGATGACACATTTATAGAACCAGTGGTGGATCCACGATTTCTAATCAGGAGTAGCGCGCGCGCAGTTGTTTGAGAAAATTTAAAATGGAAATTAAAATTGGACTTTATTTTAGGGATTCATATTGAAATATTTCCCACAAAAACGATTAGCAAAATAATAAAACAAGTGATTTTAATGATGCAATGCAATGTGTTAGTACATTGTTGTGCTCCTTATTAATTGATAATGTGATTTTGGATATGCATACATGACTGAGAACTTATTAAAAAAAAGGTAATTACTAATAAAATATATTATACTTATAAAAAATAATTACGATAAAAAAAATGCATTGTGGGATGGAGTATCAACTTAAATAATTTTTAAAAAATTAATACTAGTAATTTTGTACTCGTACTTTTTTTTTTTATTTTTTTATTTTTTTATTTTTATAGTCAATTCGTATCTAATTTATCAATATAGTTCATAAAATACTCCATACATCATAAATATTTTGTGAAAATGAAATAAAAATTTTATTAATAAGACTAATGGAGAATTTTAAATTACTTTTAATCTTATTAATGCTTTGCTTATAGCACATAGTGTAAGATATAAAGTTAAGAGGGAAATGGATTTGGAACAAAGAGTAGGGTAGGTGAAAAAGCTTAGAAAGGAAGATAATGAAAAAATAGGAAAAAAAATAGCATAGTGGGGTTCGAACCCTTGATGACATTGCCCCGCATAAGCTCATCACGTTCTCCTCTTACCACTACAACAAAGTTTAACAATTAGTATAACTCTTCAGCTTAAAAACTTTTATACCAAAATTCTGACCCCTTGTGACTATGTAGATCCGCCACTGTATGGAGCTTTGGTGATCAAATTCAGGATTAGCTTTAACACCCTCTCCAATGTTGAGACTCTAGTGAGTATTTTTAGGAGAGAGAGAGTATTTTTTGCAATGTATACCAATAATTTGGTATCTAAACTTAGCAACTACAAAAGAAAGTTGCTAAGTTTAGATACTCAACTTTAAGTCTCATTTGACAAAAAGTGTGGAGCCCTTGTTAATATTCTAATATATTTTGTAATTTATTTAAGTTTTACCTTTATTTTTTTTTTTATTTTTTAATCTTATAATATTTGATATTAAAAAAGAAATGGATTTGGTGGGTCATAAATTGAAAGTGACATTTGTATATTTTTACAGAGTCTCACCGTTGGGAAATTAGACTTCATATGAGTTGCTAAATTGAGAAGTGGGTTGGGTATCATAATTAGAGGAAAAAAACAACTCATTTTGTAATTCAATACTAAAACTTGAGTCTCACCATTGGAGATGGTCTAAGACCACTAGACAAGTATCCCTCCTGTGGCCTGGCCCGATCTATGCTTTTTAAGCAAAGCAACCTAGCATTCTAGCCCCAAAAGTGTTGTTCGGGCTAAACCATCCGACTTAGCATCTAATTATTCTAGTATGCACTTTTTTGTTTTTGTATTTTGGCTTGAATCAAATGGTGTAAACAAGCCATATATTAAGTGTATAGTGAACCACAAAAGCGGGAGATGCATGTAAGATTCGATCTTCAAAATCCCAAGATTTTAACCTACTAAACTTTTTGTCATCCACAATAATAAGCCACCTGCCACCCTTTGGGTTAGCATGAATGAGAATTATAGAAGTTTGGGACACTTGTTCAGTTATTGTTAGAGGCTCTATCTCAACTCAATGGATAAAAGTTGCAGAGAGAAGCTTGCTTTATTAGGGCATTGTACTAACCCATGATTTCTGTTTTGGCTTGTTGGCCCTTACTCTTCGGGTCATTTTCAAACTTTAAAATTTCTGACAGGTTCCAGTGTTTAGTAGAGGACATGCACCTATGCACTCTCCTCTATCCTAGATTACTCAATATGCAAAAAAGAATATGTTTACATAGCTCTTAAAAATTACGCGAAGTATTCTCAAAGTAGAAATACCAAACATTTATTTACTGCATACAACACATAATTATAGATTTCCCTCGTAATTCTATTTTGTAAAATTTAGTAAATTATCAATATCCCTAAAATCTATGTTCAAAGAAACCCTTAAAAGAACACAATAGCACTTTTGTATAGCTTTTTTTTTTTTTTTTTTTCTTTTTCAAATATTTTCCCGGATAGTTCGCTGTTATCTTAGGTTTATGCCTTTCATTATCTGGTAACAGAGTAATAATGTGACTGACTGCTACTCTTTAGTTCCCATTTTTTTTTTTTTTTTTTTTTTTTTTTTGGCTTTAATATCTGTTTGTTAGTACTTTATTCCTTTGGAATTAGTTTCAACTTAGGGCATGTTCACTTCAGCTTAAGGCCCTGTTCACTTCACTTTAAAAAAAATAATATTTAGTAAAAATAATTTCACTTCACTAAAATTAAGTTCAATTCAGTAAAAATAAGTTCAGTTCTGTAAAAATAATTTCAGTCAGGAAAAATCAGTAAACTTAATGAAGAAATATAATAGAAAATCAGTAAAAATAATTTCAATTCTATAATTTTAATTTCAGTTCAATAAATAATTTAAGTTCAACAAAAATAATTAAGTTCAGTAAAAATAATTTCAGTTCAGCAAAAATAAGTTGAAGTGAACAGGGCCTAATTTCAGCTCAGTTCAGCTCCAATCAGTTCAGTTCAATTCACAGTTTAGCTTCTAATTTCCTTTTCTCGTAAAATAGTCATTTCAGCTCAATTTAGTTTAGCTCCAATCAGTTCAGTTCAACCTAGCTCAGTGAATAGGCCCTTAATTCTAATCTTGTAATATGATTATAGTTCATTTTACCGAAGTACCTTTTGTGATGGCTATTGAATCTTTTCTATCCTTTGTTCACGACTTAATTATAGTGAAAAACTTTATCATAATTTGATTTTTGTTTAGCACAGGTGAACTTTTTTCTGCAAGTTTTTAATAGGATTATGTTGTTATTATTTGAGGCCGGAAAGAGTATTCATTTTCTCCCATTTTTTTGCAGAGAAGATTTTGAACGGATATTCAACACCATAGCAGCCTATGAAGCTTTTTGAAGTTGAGAAACTGCATCGGATAGGATTTGATGAACAGGATTTCAGTTTGTGTAAGCAATGAGTTAACAAAAACTCACTTTATGGCTTCCTTGAGCTATTACGCAAGCTTAAAAGTTATGTACAAGGTTCTAAGAATTATTCACCTTTGAAGTTATATAGTTTACAAGTATTAGGACTTGCATCTATAATAATTCAGTGTCAACAAATCTCTTTGTTTCACTTATTAGTATAGACTATAGGGGCTGTTGTTACCTCAATCTGGAGATCATGTATAAATGCATTATTGTCGGTCTCTTAGTTTTTTTTTTTATTTTTTTTATTTTTTTTTGACAAAGAGAACTCATAATTAAATAACAAAGACAAATTACAACCTAGGAGCTAAACAAAAAACAAACACACACCAACCTAAACACCAACAAGAAACGAACACCCTATAGAGAAAGAACGAAGTGTATGATAGAACCAGAACGCCTTGCGCTATACCAGTTACTCTGGAGCCTTGACAACCATACGAACCCTATCAAAACCTTATCGTGGACCAAGAATTGCCAAATGAACTGAAAACCTCAAGATGGACGTAGACCACAGGTTGAAACCTGGGAAGAAAACCGAAACTTGCAATGACCCATAAGCCCATTTGCAATGGAAGAAGCAGAGAGATGAAATAACAACCCAAAGTTGAATGCACCCTGCTGCTGTAAAAAAAGCCTTTGACCCGATTCCACTCCTAGAGAACGAAAAACATAGCGACCTCCTAGGAGTCTAGGAACATAACTTGAGAATCCTGTTTTCGAACGACTCTGCCATGAGAAACCTTGCACCAAAATGCAGGTTCCTCTCTTGCTACTCTACTAACAGAGAGTGCAAGAAAATGGAGGGCTTTGCTTACTCCAAACATTAAAGATGGGGAGCCTCCTTCAAGATTTAGATTAACAACGATGTCAAACTCTGTCATCACCAACACCAAAGACGGGATGATATTTACCGAATAGATATCCAAATCATCCCACAACCTAGAAGCAACAAGAATAGCAAACCAACCTTTCCGCGCAAAACCACTCAGCTCCTGCAGACACCAAATGCAGGCTAATCCTCGTGCCTGCACCAAACACCTTACCCCTGGAAAACCAAAAACAAAATTCCACCCAAACAATTGAGAGGAAACACACAATCAAACCTAAAGCTCCCCCTCACCCGATGAAATCTAAATCCCAGGGAAACATAATCCCACTCCGAAAAGGCAATCAAATGGACCACCCATCCAACAAGGCATGCGCAGCCTAAACCTACTTCCCTTAAATCCAAGGGAAAGCCCGACCAGCCTAACTCCAAGAGCAGCAATAACACTTCGTAAGCTTCCATAACTAGAACTAGCCCATGAAACGCCAGCTCATGAACAAGCATGGCAAGAGTATTATTGAAATAAACAAACCTAAACAACAAAACAAACAAACTAAGCAAGCACAACACAACAACACTAACACTAAACATAAACTTAAGCTAATACAACATACTAAAGCAAAGAAAACCAACAAATATCCACAAAGCCACTCGTGAGTCCCGGAGAAGCAAAGAACCAGTAGCCACCACAATGGAAGAAACAAAGCCAAACACAACAACTAGTCGTCAAGTCCAACACAAGAAGACCGCCTCCCTTGAATCAAACCTTGGATTAAGGGAGAAAACCCTAGTCTTAACTTCACCTTTACCGCCGGGAAACAATTAACGAAATTCCTTTCAACGGCGGCGTTAAGAATAGCCTTGGCTCCTTGATTCGTTGGAATATTAGAGATCAAACACTTGACGACCTACCAAAACTTGATTGAATCCCCGATGAACTCGAAAAACAAAACCAATTTGCAACTCCTCTGTTTTCTTTGCCGGGAAATACCGAAATAGAAAGCAAAAAACACCTAACTATAAAGAACGACACTCGCCAGCGATGGCAAAGATAGGAGCGCAGATCGCCGGCGAGTAAAAGGTGAGAAAAGGGGAAGCGGTGGGTGGTGGTAAAGATAAGGACAGGGGTTTGTAGAGAGAGAATTTGTCGGTAAAGTTTTTTTTTTTTTTTTTCCCTGGAGGAGGAATTGTTGTCGGTCTCTTACTTGATGTACATCAATGTGCCGATTTCTTCTGTTTCTTATTTGTTTCTTTTCTTAGAGCATGCAAGTGAGAGTAGTGTTACTGTGTTGGTATGATATATAAATCAATCAACAGGGTTGAGCAAATTTGTCCTCTCAATATTAGAGGTGATAAAAAAAATTCAGGTGAGACCAGGCCTTAACATCATATATCATGCCCAAACTCGCAAAAAAGTAGCGGTACAAATTTTTGCCTACATCCATATGCAGGTAGCCTTGCTTGCACCCCTTCTTTTCACGTCATTTTATAGTTTTTATATTTCGCATCTCATGTAACATGTTCGTTTTTATATAATTAAATGTTCAATTTTGTATCATTAAATGAATCTTGTTAATATGATGTACTATATTCAAATTATTATATTTTTTTTCAAAGTTCTTTTTAGACAGTTTTTTTTAATTAATAATCTTATTGTTTAATTTAATAGATTTCATTTCAAACAATATCTTTCAATATAAAATATATAAAAATATCTTTCAATATATACTCATTCAATTACAATTATAATATTATTTAAATTAATATCTACTCATTGTTTCTTAAGCATAAAGAGAACTTTTTAAACTTTTAAAATGTAGATATGCTTAATTTTTTTTATTTTTTTTTTGAAAAAAAAAGGTTTAAAATAACTTCAAAATGTACATATCACATATGTGCTTTACAAAATAAATGTCGTCTTTTGATTTAATACATTTAGTATAAGTAAAAGATATATAGAAACATGCATCCTCCTTGTTGTATGGTTGTACCCATGTTTTGTGATTTTCTTGATACATATCTTTTTCTTAATATATTCATTATCGTCTTCAACTTTTTTTATTTCATTATACTGTGTAATAAAAGAACGAATAAATTATCTAAAAGAAAATATTAGTAACAATCAAAACACTATACTATAAACAAAACAGGATTATGAAATAAACATTTGCAAATAAAAATTTGAACACATTGCTAGAAAGAAACACAACTAAATATGAGAATGAACAAATGTTAAAATCCAAATGAACATCAACATAAAAATGAACAAATATTAAAAGTCAAATAAGCATATTTCAATACAAGAATGAACAATTATCATAATTTAATTCAGCTGTTTTTGGAACGACAACATAACAAGTAATAAAATAAAAACAAATACTCCGTATCTTTTAATTTAAGAATGAACAAGTATTAAACTAAATGAACATGTTTAGGCATGAGAATGAATATTGTATTAGATTGCAAATGAACCTCTTTCAATATGAAAACTAGTGAGTAGCCCGGGCGCAACCCAAGTTGCTACTGTTGTAGACGTACAATCAATTAATCTTATTAAAAGCTTTTTAAAATTAAAATTGTCGTTGTCAAACCAAAATTGAATTATTCTTTGAGTATCTTTTTTCACTTATTTATTTTTTAAAAAAAAATATTTATTTTCATATACATATTAATAACATATTTGATAATTGGCTTAGATAGTTAAATAGTTATCTTTGGTATGAAAGGTTGAGGGTTCAAATCTCCTTATCCTTATGTTTTTATACCAATCTATACTAATATATTAAAAAGCGTTTCTAAAACATCGATATGCCATGTGTTAACCTTTTATATCAAAGGTGACTACTTAACCATCTAAGCTCATATCAACTATGTTATTCATATGTAAAAACTTTTATATAAATGCAAACCAAAAGATTCGATTAAAAAAAAAATCAATTTTGGTTTGACAACGATAATTTCAGTTTTAAAAAGCCTTTAATAATAGGAAAAATGGAAAAGAATAATCCCACCTTTGTCCGGTCTTCCGAAAACAATCCCACCTTTAATTATTCTAGAAATAATCCCACCTTTAACCCCCACTTCTTTTAACGGTCCTTTTGACCTATAACCTATTTTACAGGTTAAGTTTTTTTTTAAAAAAAAAATTAATTTTGTTTTGCTCTTTTTTCTTAATTCCCTCTCCTCTCCACAACCGCAATACCACTGACACCACCAACATCCCCACCGTCGCCACCTTGAATTAGAACATTCACCTATCTTCTTCCTACCACTGCCCACCACTCCACCTTCAAACCCACACATAATCCCACCCTTTAAACACCATTACCCCCCAAAAAACCCACGTATAGCCAACTACAATAACCCCACCCATCCAATCTGCATCACAATTAACTCTCCCTCCTCGTTGATACCAATCAAGCGGCCCTAAGTTGTTGCTGCAACTCTACTCATCACTCTATCAAATCACACAAAATCAAATAAATTATACAATTCATCCAATTAAATACATTTTTTTAGTTATTGAGAAGATAATTTAGAATAATTGAAGGCAAAAGCTTCAAAATTAAACTGTTTTTTCTTAATTGGGGTCGACTTGCTCGTGTTATGGGGGGGCTTTTGGGGATTTTGGTGCTGTTGGTTTCTTGTTGTCATGAGACGAGGTGGTTGGATGGTGGTTGTCAATTTGTGGGGCAGTAATGGTACGGTGTTTCTATGGAAGAGGGAGGGGAAGGTGGCTAGGAAGCCATAGAAGGAGGAAAGGAACAAGGCTAGGAGAGAAAGGATTTTTTTTTTCTTTTCAATATTTTGACCAATAGAAAAACGACATGTGGCATGTTACCTTCTCCAATAGGTTGAACTTCTACAACAGTCACAATCCAAAGCAACGCCCGAGCTACTCACTAGTTTATATTAGTTTCTTGGGTGACATGACATAATGGTTAATTTCAAATGAATATCCTTTAATATGAGAATAAACATGTATCAAATTTAATTAAAAATATATTATTATAAAATGACCATAAATGAACATAAATTCCATCTAAAATGAATGTTTATGATATATTTAATTTACTAGCCAAAATTCAACAAATAAGAGTTTTAATTAAAGAATTAAGTTATATTAATTAATAATTAATGCTTCAATTCCATTAATAAATTGATAATTTGTCTTTATATTTGAATATTATTCCTTCTACATATGAACATTAATTCCATCTAAAGTGAACATTTACTATAACTTAAATTTACTATATGAAATTCACTAAATAACTGTTGTAATTACAGAAATAAGTAATATTACTTGATAATTGAAGTTTTAATTTGAATATTATTCTTTCTACAATTAAACATGAATTCCACCTAAATTGAACATATACGGCCGATTACATTACAAAGTCAAACTTCACTGAATAACAATTTTAATTAATGAATTAAGCAATATAAATTGATAATTGATGTTTCCATTCCAATAATCAAATTGGTAATTTATCTTTAGTTTAAGGCCAATTATTATAATTTGAATATTAATCATTCTGCAAATGAACATAAAGTCCATCTAAAATGACATTTATAATAGACTAAAATTACACGAAATTTATATGAGCAACTTTTAAAATGTGATTGACCATATATCCATATGAGAATGAGTATATAATATGAGAATGAGTATATAATGAAATTCAAAATTGAAACGAACAACTGTCAATATATTTATTTTTTTTACCATGTATACAAATGTGTACGAGTATGTATCAAAATTCAATTAAGATTCTCTCTAAATAAAAATGAATAGTTCAAGATACTGATGAAATTTTGCAAAATTAAAGAAAAAATTGAAGAACTACGTAGAAATGAACATTATATAAAAATTTAATAATAATCTATTATATGTAAATAGCCATAAATATTTATAACATGAATAAACATCTATCAAACCGAGAATAAATAACTATTAATAAAAGAAGGTTTTTTTTTTTTACTTTTACCACCAAGAAAAAACACGAAATTGTTTTTTATCACCAAACTTTTAAAAGTTTTATTTTAGGATATTTTGTCTAGAACTATCCTAAAGATAGGGTCATTTGTGAACAACTACCCGTTTTTTTTTATTTGTTAAGAACTACCCATAAGTTGAGAAAAGTTTGGGTAGCACTACCCATTAACGTTTTCTGTCCAAAAATCCGTTAATGGGGCCCACTTTTTTACTTTTTCCACTTAATTAACCCCCCTAATTACCTTCTCTCTCCTCCGTACTTAATTTCCCCTAAACCCTAGAAATCAAAATTCCCAAATTTAGACATCCTACCAATTACAATGGCTAATTAGACATCCTACCAATTACAACGGCCAATTAGTAATTAAAATGCAATTGAATTCAATCTCAAAGTTAAAATAACCGAAACCTAGAACTCAATTGAACTCCTAAATCCTAGAAATCAAAACCCCCAAATTTATTTGAACCCATAAACCCTAATCCGAATCACTAATTGACACCTTAATTATGTTAATTGCGTTCAATTAAAACTTGTAAATAGATACAATAAACAATGAATTAAAAGGAAAGTGTGAAACATTACTTGAATAATTGAGAATTTGTGTTCAATTGACTGGGTATGTTCTCTTGGATTTTTTGAGTGAGAATGGAGGGGAGGTTAATTCGAGAGGAGAGAGGAGGTAATTAGGGAAGTTAATTAAGTGGAAAAAGTGAGCCCAATAACGTCTTAATTGGATGGAAAACGTTAATGGGTAGTGCTACCCAAAAGTTTTGTAATTTCTGGGTAGTTCTAAACAAATAAAAAAAATGGGTAGTTGTTCATAAATGACCCTATCTTTAGGGTAGTTCTAGACAAAATTTCCTTTATTTCACCACCAACTAAAAATCAAAAAATTATTTTTCACCACTAGCCATCAAAAGAACCATTAAATTTAACGGTTTTTTTTAAAAAATTATTCAATATTCATGCCAAAAACACATTCTTTAGAGGTTTCGAGGGTCATTTTGGTCCTTCAGATCTGATTTGAGGTCATAATTAATTAAAATTATCTAAAATGTCTTGTTTTGTGTGGGTCACACAAACCGAGGTAATTTTATTAGGCAAAATGAGGAATTTAACAAAAATTTTAGTCAATTCTGACCTTAAATCGAATTCAAATGGCCAAAATGACTACAAAAACATTAAAGAACATGTTTTTGACATGAAAATCGAAGAATTTTTTTAATTCTGTTAGATTTAATGATTATTTTGACAACAGGTGGTGAAAAATAATTTTTAGATTTTTAGTTGGTAAAATAAATTTTTTAAAAGTTTGGTGGTGTAAGGAATATTTCAAGCATCCCACACTTGAGCCACATAGTGATCATACACTTAAGCATGGTAGCGTCCAAAGGGAAGGAAATTAGAGCAAAAGAGTCACCAACAAGTTTTAGGAACTTGTAAATTGTTCACAGGGTGAAGGTCACACTACCCCCTTCATGATCCATGAGATTGCTAACTTCATTGTGGTCCTGAACCATGATTGGATATTCGGGGATGAAGGTACAAATCCAACCTAAAAGATATTGAACCTGCCCTAAAATAAGTCTCTACTTTATTCTTCTCATATTTATGTGCGCTTTCTGACTAACATACAATCAATATATTAATCCTAAACCTGTTTAATCTATGTTGGTTGAATATTAATGCACAACTAAATCTATTATAGGCGATCACTTGAATTAAAATCATATTAGCCTAAATAAAATTATTAATTATCTTATTAAGCGTGATTTCAAGTACAAATTCCCTTTAATTATGCAGAAAAGGCGTGATCAAGCAATAACAATAATATATCAAGCAACATATAACCATTAACAAATTATATATGAATTATTCGTAAATTAACAAATAACGTGAAACAATTTGTAAATAACAAATAACGTGAAAATATTGGTTAATTAACAAATTACGTTAAATTATATATAATTTGACACAACAAATCATCATCATCAAAATAATATTTTCATCAAAGCATAATATTAGGCATGGTATTAACATGATTAATAACAAATCATATCATGTCACTAAACTATAAAAAGTAAATTTTTATCCCTAACATGATAGAAGAAATAGAAAGCAACCTAGGCATTATACTAGAAAGCAATAAATGACATCCTAACATGATACTAGGAATTAGGTCTTGTTCTCATTGACAGAACTGAGCTGAACTGAATTGAACTTATTAAAGCTGAACTGAACTGAACTGAACTGAACTTATTAGAGCTTAACTGAATTGAACTGAACTGAATATTTTATAAGAGAAGGAAATTAGGAGCTGAACTGAACTAAACTTATTAGAGCTGAACTGAACTGAACTAAACTTATTAGAGCTGAACTGAACTAAACCGAACTTATTAGAGCTGAACTGAACTGAACTGAACTTATTAGAGCTGAATTGAATTGAAAATAATCGTATGAGAATAGGTCCTTAATATAATCTAAGCATACTTTCTAAAGATATATAGTGTAGACACCCAAATGTGTCTCCCCAAAACCAAACCCAGTGATGAATACTTTTCACGTCATTTGATTATCGAACGAAGTGAAAGTGTGAAAAGTCTAGTGATGTGGATGTCTTTATTAAAATATCTCTCTTTCTGTTTTTGAAAACATTTCTTCTCTTACTCTATTTATGAAAATAGTCAGTCCAATTTGGTTTGATCCATGATAAAGGTCTAATAATAGTGTAGTTGGGTTGGACTCGAAAAGAGCTTTCCAACGATATATTATAAACCCAATTCCGATGAATAATGAGGAAGTTATGGCTTAAATTAAATTTGGCCCAAAATGATTTTTAAATGTGGCCCAATGATCTAGAGGAGGGCTTATTAATTATTATTCCTAAAGTTATTAGGATTGATTTTAATCTTCTAGAAATATCTACAAGGTTCTTTTTAATTCTAATAAGATTAGGAGTGATAATTATATTTTAAAGAGTTTTATTTTGAATAAAATATGTGATTTGGCACAAATATGATTTTAATCTGCTTAATGCGGAATTAGCTGCTTAATCGTATTAAGAAGATGATTCCGCGTACAAAGCGCGTTTTAATTTTGACTTAGTGCAAGACGACAAGTCTGTCGCCTGGCGCTAACATCTGTCGCCTGGCGACAGATGCCAGTTTTATTCTGAATAGGACTTAATTTGTTTTCGGACTGTTTTCTTATAAATAGGGGTCGTATCTCCTCCGTTTTCCATCATCAAGAATCAACAATTCACAATCACCAATCATCTCTTTCTATTTTCTCTCTAAAAGCTAGAAGCTTTCTCCCTCTCTATTCTTTTTCTAAACCTTCCCACTCTCAAAATTCCACATACATTAGTTCTAGACACACCTAGCCAAGTTTGAAGTTGCCTTCGCCCTAGACGTGAAAGGTTGATAATATCTGAGGGTTTGGTCCTGAATCTCTATTTCAATTATTTAAATTAATTTAATTGTTTTATAATTTTCATTGAAGTTACTAACGCGTGTATTTTGTTATTAGAAAGAGATACGAGGCATCGAAGTAAGTAATTTAATTACTTTATTGATCTTTTGGTATAGAAATCATGCTTTGATTATTTTGATTTCTAATATCATGCATGTTTCTATGATGCTTCCTATTCTTTCTTTATATTATGTTAGTATCATGTTAGGGTTAAAGCTTTGATCTTTAATGCTTAGTGACATGCTAGGATTTGTTATTAATCTTGTTAGTATCATGCCTAGGATCTTGCTATTATTATTATTGAGAATATTATTATGATGATGATGATTGTTATTGTTGCTTGATATATTATTGTTATTGCTTCATCACGCCTTTTATGCATGTTTAAAGGGAATTTGTACTTGTAATCATGCTTAATAAGATAATTAATAAGCTTATTTAGGCTAATATGGTTATAATTCAAGTGATCACCAATAATAGATTTGTTTGTACATTATATTCAACCAACATAGATTAAACAGTTTTAGGGTTAATCTATTGGTTGTATGTTAGTCAAAAAGCGCACATGAATACGAGAAGAATAAAGTAGAGACCTATTTAGGGCAGGTTCAACTATTTTAGGTTGGATTTGTACCTTCATCCCCGAACTACCAGTCATGGTTCCAGATCTAATAGAGTTAACGATCCCCTGGATTGTTAAGGGGTGTAACCTTCACCCTGTGAACGGTTTACAAGTTCCTAAAACTTGTTGGCGACTCTTTTACTCTAGCTTCCTTCCCTTTGGACGCCACCATGCTTAAGTGTATGATCACAGTGGGGCTCAAGTGTGTGATGCTTGAAATATTCCCTACGTATAGCAATAAAACAACTTACTTTGTTGTCTCGTATCTCTTTCTATCAAAACAATACACACGTTAGTAACTTCAAGGAAAATATTAAAGCAGTAAATCTAATCAAAGAATTGAAATAAGATTTGGGACCAAACCCTCAGATATTATCAACCTTCACGTCTAGGACGAAAGTAACTTCTAGCTTGGCTAGGTGTGTCTAAGTCTCGTGATGGACGAATGTTGTTTTTGAAAAGGCAAGGTTTAGAAAAAGGGAGAAAGAATAAGCTTCTAGCTTTTAGAGAAAGAGGAAAAAAATAGAAAGATGATTGTTGATGATTATTGGTGATTAAAACGGATCAAATCAGCCCTATTTATAGAGAAAAACATCCGGAAACGATAGAAAAGAGTTGGAATTCGAAATAAAGTAAAATTTCTTTTGACGCGAGGCAAGATAAAAGTATCGCGGCGTGATAAAAACAATTTTTTTACGGATTTTGTTTTTATCATATCTTTTGATCCATAAGTTGAAATAAATCATATAATATGTCTTGGAAAGATATTAAAGTCTACTTTCTATCCCAATTCGAATCAGATTAAAATCTTTTGTAGAATAAAAGATATGGTCGAATTAGTGGAAGGGTGTCAGTTTTGGATAGAGTTTCGTATTTCTTTCATATCTTTTTCGTTATATCTCGGAATTAATATTATAATATATCATTGGAAAGATAATTTCAAGGGCTATCCTACCATCTAAGATTTGGATAAAAATTATGAGGAAGAAAATAATATCTGATCATCTTTGAACGTCTTTCATTTCGAATAGAATTAGGACTTTAAAAAAGAGGAGTTTTATTCAATTTCAAATTCTTTGATCTTATCTTTTCAAAAAGGATAATTAAGATCTTTTAGAAACTTATGGAAGCTTATAATTAATCCTAATCAGTTTAGGAATATAATTAAGATTAATGGACCCTCCACATGATCATTGGGTCGCACATAAAACTCATTTTAGGCCCACTTTAGTGTTTTGACCATAACTTCCTAGTTATAACTCAGAATTGGGCTTATTATATATATATCGTTGGAAAGGTCTTTTCAAGCCCCATCCATTTACACAATTATTGGACCTATATTATGGACCAAACTAAACTAGATTGAACGTTTTTCATAAACAGGATACAAAATGAATTATTTTCGAAAACAGAAATGAATTATGTTTATTAAAACATTTTAGCAAATAGAAGAATTCACGAGACTCTTCAACATTTCACCTTACTCGATATCAATGATGCAAAACGTATTCATTACTGGGTTTGGTTTTTGGGGAGACATAATCAGGTGTCTACAGAAATCCCCACTTTGATTGAGTTTGGAGAAACGCAAGTTTCGAATACAAAATTCAAAGTAGCGATAGGGACGGAGAATGATTCAGAATGTTCTGTGATCTTAGATCATTCTTGTAACTCCGATACCTGCAAACTAGCGTTAGTTAAACAGATAAGAGAGTTAGAAACGCGTATCTTGCACCGTCGAGTACACGTCTTTGGAGTAACCGATTTTTTCGTTGCATTTTTGTTATGACAACCTTCCATATCCTAGGGAACATCTTCGAAGACCGTTGCTTGTAGCCGTCTTCCGTTTGCTGATGCTTCATTTGAATACGCGCTTTGGGGGTGATGAAAATCCTCTTTTTCTTTAGGAATAGTTGCCTACACAACTCTTGAATGATGAGCGAAAATCCGGTTTAGGGAAAGTTGTCAATGCTGCGTAACAAATCATGTTGTCATAATGAAATGACAATCCACATCTCGGAAAATTTGCCAAAATCCAATTTTGGGAAAAGTTGCCCATGCTGCGTAACAATATGTCATAAGAACCTTGCTACGATCGACAATCCACATTTTGGAACATAACTCTTGAAAGCAATCTGTAACACCCTAGAAATTCATTTCCTTTAAAATACCTGTTTTGCTCTTTTTAAAATTCACAATAGGAAAATCTAAGACATTACCGCCACCGTGAAAACAGGTAAAACAACTATCAAAGACACACAGCGGAAGGCTATCTTTAAAAACATTCAAAAACCATTCAACTTAAAAGTCAACCAAACGAAAGTAAAGTCAAACCAAAGTAAAACAAAGTCAACCTACAACTTGGAACCATTGTAGGCCCTTAACAAAACCAAACCAACTTAAAAACCTTTGCGTTAGTCTCACAAGCATAATATAATGAAATAATTAAAGCAATAAACACATCAAAAACCTATGGAAACTAGCATGATTCGCTCTTCACTCATGCCCATCATGAATATGCTTCATCACCTGAAAAGCTTCTCTCTACTTGTTTCCACTGCCCTCCATTAAAAATGGGTCATCATAGGGCCAAGGTAAATACATGACCAAACTAACATACAAACACAATCAGCAATGCCGAATTAAACACACTAACATGCTTTCACCTATTAACACACAACTTACCTCATTGCACCTGTTTACAAGCATACAACATACAACATGACTCTCAATCAAATAACTAATTGATTCATTTAGCATTGATTACGCATTGAACGGGTTTTCCCCTAACCTGCCCCAACAAAGGGGTACTAACACGGGAGCTAACCGTGCCAGTATAAAATAACCACTCCTAAGTGGCGGAATTCCTGCACATAATAAAAAAAGGAAAATACAGCGTCCTATACTCCTAGTAGAAGTTATGGTCAAATATAAAGTCACATAACTCCCCCCATATGTTATACTCAAGGTATATACGTTCCAAGAGTTTTGGTGCGTAATCTCTTTCACTTTACGTTATTTACGTTTTATTAAACTTGGTGATGACTCTCACACCATAACACAATCAAACATTATAATCATTCAAGCAATCAAACATACCAATTTAATTCTTGAACAATTAATGACCAAATACTCTTTAATGTTGAACCCTTTTTAATCTACCTCGGTGTCAAAGACACCTTAAACGCATAATGCGCCATAATTCCTATCCCTCGGTGTTAAAAACACCTTAAGTGCACTAAGGCACCAAAATATAATTTAATCCTCGTGTACATTGACACTTAAATAGCTCCTTGCTCATGCTTATAGCATCAATAAAAATTATATGAACCATAAAGAAATTCTTTTTCAATATTCCAAACCAAATTTAACATTTAGTTTAATTAAACATGCTCCTTAACATACCAATAATAAAAGTGTGGTTCATATACAACATGCCAAATTAATTATTTTCAATCACCAATCCATCACAAATAATCCATGCTTCATAATTCAATCACCAACATCAACTAAACAACAAATTCCAATCAAAATATATCATGATACTACTTGGAATTAATTATTCATAGCCTAGCATGTTCCTACATCATCAAATAAATACCAAGTACGTGAATGTACCTCAAACCGTCTTTTCAACTAGCCAAAATGCTAGAATTTACTCAACTTAAAGTCTCATACAATACCAAATACATAAACTCAATTAATCCCTTGATTACACAAATTTGCAGCAACTTTTAAACATCTTAAAACCTCTCTAGTAAGCTGAAATTTTGGTTAAAAACCTTTAAAACTCTTTCTTTAAGTGGGTAATTAAAACCACAAAGTAAAAACATAATGATAGTGCTTATATAAAAATTCCAGCACACTTTTTAAAGTCTATACCCCTCAAATAAATCTGAAAATTAAATTAAAACCAAATAAAACATTCTCTATTTATGGGTGATCAACCCCTTTTTATTAAAACACAAAAGTAGCACTTTATAATAAAATTCCAACAATTTATTCTTAATGAAAACTCATTATAACTCCATAAAGATACAAGCTTTTAGCTTTATTAACACTTCCAATCAATGGGTATATAAAACCCACAAATTACTTTTAAGTTAGAACCCTAAAAATCAACACTTTAATAATTAAAACCCTAACTTTTAATACTTTATAAAATCTGAAAATTAAACACTTTATAATCTAAAATTTACAATCTTTAATCATTAAAACACAATTATAAAATATATTAATCATGTTTAAACAGTTAAAACCAATACCCAAAATATAAAGTATAGGAATAATAATTAAAACAAGATAAAAGAGGAGAGAGAGAGAGAAGGCCGGCCGGCTAGCCGGCAGCGTTCCAGTTGGCGGTAGGTGGCGTGAGGTGGCTGCACATGCGTGAGGTGGAATTTGTAATTCCTCACGTAGCAAGAAACAAAAGAAGGAATAAAGAAAAGAAAGAAAAAAGAAAGAAAAAGAAATAAAGGAAAAAGAAAAAGAAAAGAAAACTTACGTTGTACAAATCTGATTTTTAGCCTCTTTGTGTGGGAAAATTTTGGGGTTTTGAGAGGTATTTATAGAGTAGAGAATAGAGTTTAAGTTTGGGCTCAATAAATAAGTAGGCTTAGATTATAAAACATTTAACCCACAAGGGTTCAAATAAAGGGTTGGACTTATTTAAATGAAATGAGTTATTCCAATAAGAGTATGTAGGACTAGTTTACATATTATATTTTAAATGAGCCCAAATAAGTAATATACATTTGGCCAAAATATAATTTACTTTTATAAAACTTTATAATTAAAATACTTTAGCCTTTTAAAATATTTAACTAAATTACTTGAACCCTTAATAATATATTTTATAAATACTTAAATACTTTATAAAAATACATAAAATACGGAGTATTATAGTCTACCCTCCTTAAAAGAAGTTTCGTCCCCGAAATTTAGGTATGAAACTTTAAAAACTTGTTTAAAGATGAATAAATACTTAAAAATCTCAAAAAAACTTTTCTTAATACTTTTAGTTGCTGTACTTTTTGTGACTCATACTTCCTATTTCTTTTACTCATTTCTACACAAACTTATGTGTAGAATAACAAACTTTCTAACATCTTACATAGCTTAGTGCGTAAAATAACAACTTTACTAACAGACTTACACAAAATAATGTGTAAACTATCAGACTATCTAACAAACTCACACTACATTAGTGTAAGATTCAACTTTGGTAATAAACTTACACATCCTAGTGCGTAAGACAATAAAACTAAATAACAAAATTGGTGTAAAACTGATCGAAAAAGCACTTAAAATGCCAAAATTTAGGGAAAAGCACGTAATTCTATCGCACTCTACCCCCCTTAAAGAAAACGAGTTACGGCCTCATAACTCCGCTTAACTCAACTTTAGAGTTATGTTGTTCTCTTTCTCATTCCATCCTTGGTAAAATCATAATACTTCTTTATATTCATTCTTTGTTGCGAGTACTAATAATATTGTCAATCCTTTACTCATCATACTAAAAGTAATTAACTCCCATCTAAACCATCTTTCACCAATCCTTTAGATAAGTAATAAGCACTTTGTTATTCAAAACTTTTGATTTTGTCTAGCTTTCTCATGATCAAATTGGTTAAACTCCATAGTTTCCTTTGTAACTCATACCTTTAGTCAATGTTCTTTCACAATATAATGACTTGTGAAAAATGTCTTGTACCTTACCAAGGTCCAATAATATGCAAGTTATTCATCACTTTACCAATCTTATGCAAACTCATATATTTCTATATACTTTGGCTCATCCTTTCTTTCTTACCAAATTCATCCTTTGTTTCATTGATTACATTTTCAATAACACCTGTCCCTTGTTTAACTTGCAACACTCAAATCCATTCTTAGATACTTTTCACTTACATCACTTTATGTTTTAGTTCTTTAAACGGTCATCTCACTAACGTCCTTGACATAGTGAACTTTCATGGTTCTTTCTATATCAATCTCAAAATGTTGCCATGCCAATGCTGGCTTGTATTGTGATCTTGTGTTTTTTTTCACTTCAAGCTATATTTACATCCTTTCTGAAAATCGAATACACATGTTCTCTACATAACCTCCCATGTCATACATTCTTTTCTTCGTTTGTCCATTTACCAATTGGTGGATGTTGTAATTGCCTCAATCTATTACCAAAGTTCTCCTATATACCTTCCAGGATCTTGAAAGAAACTTGGAATCTCTATCGGAAATGATATTCTTAGGAACTCCATGTAGTCTCACAACAAATTTGATGTAAGTCTTTGCAAGTTGCTCCATCCTCCAAATCTCCTTCATTGGTTTTTAGACATAATAGACTTAGACAACCAATCCACCACAATCCAAATGATGTCACTTTTATTATAAACCATCAATACACCTTTACTAAATCCTTATACAACTTGTCCTTTCCTGGATAAGGTGTATTGCGTCTTTCTTACAAAATAAATCCAGGCTTTTATCTCTATGATTATTAAAATCAATCATTCTCTAACGAATTCGATCCAAATTCACATTCTCTACTTGATTTTCCTTCATCTCCTCGAATATTGTTGGTCTCATACTCTTGTTACCCCAACATCTTCTTAACTTAACTTTTCCAACACTTTCGAATAGGTTAATTTCCTTATTTCTCGTTTACTTTTCAAATATGACTAATGCATCATCCATTTCTATGCTTCCTTTCGACGATATTAAGTGTCTCATCCATGGTCTTTTATTAATTCCAATCATCTCTTTATTACATATTCAAATTCTTCTGTGTGAGAGTCCATCTCAAACTTTGAACTTCATTCAAATAATCATGTTTTCGTACAAAGTTATTTTACACTTATTACTCTCCCAAGAACTTTCAATTACTCTCCATTAATGCATTCACTTGTCAATAATCCTTGAAAATCCATCATAGGCCTTTTTCATCACCATTATCCAACTTAAAAGCCTCAAACATCAACATACTTATGACATAGTTCATAATTCACAACTTCTATCCTTGCCACACCAACAATTCCCTCTAAAATTTGCCACAAGATCTCCCAAAATGGTCCTTCTTTCAATCACAACTCTCTTGGAAAACCTTGCGTGCATTTGCTTGTCTCTCTATATTAATAACTTTATCACAAGTGATCCCATTGTCCTTTCCTTTACATATTTAAATTTTACCAAAATATCTTCAATGAAAACACTTGATTCATTAAGTTCATAGAAAGTATAGGTGATTCATTAACCCAAAAGGTAAAATAAAACTCAAACCGTCCATATCTTGTCATAAACGTCAATTTCAAAATGTCTTCTTTCGAATATTTATACTTGATATTTCCTATCCTCAACCCTAACCTCTAAAATAAAGATGTTCAATTCCTTCCATTTGATCAAACAATCGTCACTCCAATTCAAAAGATAATTACTCTTCATTGTCACCTTGATCAATCTTTCTAAGCCACTCTACAAATACACATTTTCATTCCTTCACTTAACAAATACATGCGCTCCCCAAGGCAATATAACTATTTTTCAATGACTTACAATACTATCCTTTAACTCCTTTAAACAATGCAACATTAATCCTTCCTTCACACACAAAGATGTCCTTATATTACTTCCAAACTTCACTCAACCCATATATTTCTTTGCTTACATTTCTCCTCCAATCAACCCATAATCTTCCCTCTAACATCCATTGCATATATCTCTTGTGACTCATAATTAATCTCAACATTAATTATTCTCACAAACAATCCATACTCAAATTACATCAACCAAACAACAAATTCCAATCAAAATCTATCATGGTACTACTTGGAATTAATTATTCAAAGCCTAGCATGTTCCTACATCATCAAATAAATATCAAGTATGCGAACATACCTCAAATCGTCTTTTCAACTAGCCAAAATGCTAGAATTTACTTAACTTAAAGTCTCCTATAATACCAAATACATAAACTCAATTAATCCCTTGATTACACAAATTTCCAGCAACTTTTAAACTTCTTAAAACCTCTCTAACAAGCTGAAATTTTGGTTTAAAACCTTTAAAACTCTTTCTTTAAGTGGGTAATTAAAACCACAAAGTAAAAACATAATTATAGTGCTTATATAAAAATTCCAGCACACTTTTTAAGGTCTAAACCCCTCAAATAAATCTGAAAATTATATTAAAACCAAATAAAACCTTTTCTATTTATGGGTAATCAACCCCTTTTTATTAGAACACAAAAGTAGCACTTCATAATAAATTCCAACAATTAATTCTTAATGAAAACTCATTAAACTCCATAAAGATACAATATTTAAGCTTTATTAGCACTTCCAATCAATGGGTATATAAAGCCCCCAAATTAGTTTTAAGTTAGAACCTAAAAAATCAACACTTTAATAATTAAAACCCTAACTTTTAATACTTTATAAATCTAAAAATTAAACACTTTATAATCTAAAATTTACAATCTTTAATCATTAAAACACAATTATAAAATATATTAATCATGTTTAAACAATTAAAATCAATACCCAAAATATAAAGTATAGGAATAATAATTAAAACAAGATAAAAGAGGATAGAGAGAGAGAGAACCACCGAGGGGTGGTGGTCGGCCGGCTGGCCGGCAGTGTTTCGGTGGGCGACAGGTGGCATGAGGTGGCTGCACATGCGTGAGGTGGGATTTGTTTCCCAAATTCCTCGCGTAGCAAGAAACAAAAGAAGGAATAAGGAAAAGAAAAAAAACAGAAAGAAATGAAAGAAAAAAAATAAAGGAAAAAGAAAAATAAAAGAAAAAGAAAAGAAAACTTACATTGTACAAATATGATTTTTAGCCTCTTTGTGTGGGAAAATTTTGGGGTTTTGAGAGGTATTTATAGAGTAGAGAATAGGGTTTAAGTTTGAACTCAATAAATAAGTGGACTTAGATTATAAAACATTTAACCCACAAGGGTTCAAATAAAGGGTTGGACTTATTAATGAAATTGATTATTGAGTATGAAGGACTATTTTACACACGATATTTTAAATGAGCCCAAATAATTAATAAACATTTGGCCCAAAAGATAATTTACTTTTATAAAACTTTATAATTAAAATACTTGGAAAAATTGCAAATAATAATACAACCTTTGGCCGGTTCTTTTTTAATAATACAACCTTTCGATTATTTATTAATATTACAACCTTTGGGGGTGTTGAATTTTAACAGGCAAAAACCGGTTGGTAACCTGTTTTTACAGGTTACCATGCCATGTGTCGTTATTTTATTGGTTTTGTTAATTTAATTTGATTTTTAAAATTTTATTTAATATTTTTTATTTTTAAAATATATTAAATAATAAAATAACTTTTATAAATATTATTATATATAAAAAAAATCCACCACCCTTGCCACCACCTTCACCACCATTCCTTCTCCCCTTCCCCTTCACGCAGGTCCCTCTCCCCCAGCCCAGAAACCGGACGGCCGGTGTCCAGCTCACCATGACCTACCCCCTGTTACCACGACCTCCTCTTACTCGTCGCGCCAACCATCCAAACGAAACCCTAACCAAGCCCCACCATCAATCATCATCATTGAATCACCACCATTTATCCTGAACATCAATCATCGAGCATCAAATCAAGGCCGCGATGTATGGATGCGCGCCCGCGAACAGTTCCAATCAAATTGGGGCTAATTGAGGTTCGTTTATGCGGCTGCAATGGTGTTCGAGCAACGATAGTTGAGAATTGTTGCTGGCTAGTTGCAATTGATGTGGTCGATGTTGGATGAGTGGGGGAGAAGATTTGGTGGCTGGAAGATGCAAGTTTGTGCGGTGGTGGAGCTGCTATGATGCAGGGGATAGGTGGTTTGAGGTTAGTGGTTGTTGGTGGTGATTGGTGGTGATTGGAGGCAACAGTGCGTGGTGGCTGCTCTTCTTGTTGTTGGCGTGGCGAAGATGATGGGAGTTGTGGTTGTTGGTGAGGCGATTCATGGGATGATGATTGATGGTTCTTGGAAGTGGTGCTGATTGTGGCGGCAGTGGTGGCAGTGAGGGAGTAGGGACGTGGGGTTGTGAGGGAGATGCGGAGGTGGTTCGGTGCTGCTGTTGTTGGTTGGGTGGTGATGGCAGGGGAGTGAAGAAAACAAGGGAGAGGTGGTGGTGCATGGTGGTGGGTGGATTTTTTTTTTAATTAATTATTTTTAAAGATTTAATTAAATTTATTTTATTAAAAAATTAAAAGTTAATTACAATTTTAATTACAATTTAATTTTTTTTTTAATTTTAAACCAATTACATGACGACACGTGTCATGGGTAACCTGTCCAACAGGTTACAAGTTATTTTGCCTGTTAAAATTCAACACCCCCAAAGGTTGTAATATTAATAAATAATCGAAAGGTTGTATTATTAAAAAAGAACCGGTCAAAGGTTGTATTATTATTTGCAATTTTTCCAAAATACTTTAACCTTTTAAAATATTTAATTAAATTACTTGAACCCCTAAAAATATATTTTATAAATACTTAAATACTTTATAAAAATACATAAAAATACGGAGTATTTCACAATCCGCCTTGGAAATTTGCCAATGGTATGAGACAATCTTTTTAGGAGAATATTGCCACTATCGACAATCCGCGTCTTGGAACATTTGCAAAAAAGAGTTGACCGACAATCTGTCTCGGGAAAATTTTCCACTACTGAAATGAATGACAATCCACGTTTGAGGAACCTTTCCCGAAATATTAAGTTGAATAAAGACCTAAGACAATCCTTTGGGAAATTTTTCCATAGGGAACTTGGTGTATGACAATCCAAACTCGAAAAAATTGCCAAGGAGTTGATGACAATCGGAAAAATTTGCCAAATGGAGAAGGAGCACGACAATCCATGTTTGGAAACATTGCCAATTTGAGATGACAATCCAATCTTGGAAAAATTGTCGAAGATTTGATGAATGTATGACAATCCGAACTTGGAAAAACTTGCCAAATAAAGAAGGAGCACGACAATCCACGCTTGGAAACATTGCCAAAGGTGACAATCCAATCTCGGAAAAATTGTCGTTTGAAGAAGATGCTCGACAATCACTCTTGGAAACATTGTCAGTTTGAAATGACAATCCAATCTTGGAAAAATTTTCGTTTGAAGAAGATGTTCTTAAGCCCTGTAAAAGAGATCAAATTTTTCCAAAGGACCTTGATAGTTGATTTGCTTAAGGTTGACTCAAGGTTTGGTGTTTACTCGACTCATTGTGTAAGACTTAATGTTTTTTGCTTGACTTGATAACTCGATGTACTCAAATCGACTCGATGTGATAACCCGACATGACTCAAAGTGTACATGACTCGTGCTCGTAGACTCAACTCGATGTGATGACACGACATGACTCAAAGTGTACATGGCTCGTGTGCGCATTGTATTGTGATTGTCCTCGTGCGACTCGAAAATGCAGAAAAACAAAAATTCCGTCATTTTTGTGGAGGCTACCATCTTTCTTCTGAAAAAGAAAGACGTGAAAGGAAGAAGTGAAGTGTTTGAGTGTTTGATGGTGCATGTTGAATGAGCTTAGTTAATGTACACGTCGATGTTCTATCTCATGGTGCAAGGATTGTAGCATCCTAGGCAATCTCAATTGATGGCTCAATGATGAAAGTATTTGGGTAACTTAGGCGCGGAGGCTAAGTACTTCATACTTTGTGATGTAATGATGATTATGATAGTGAATTACCTTGATATGACAAGGCATGCTTCAACGTTGTGTTAAGATTTCATGACAAAGGGTTCCTATAGAAATTTATTTGGCCATGTATCTGTGATGTGCGTGAAAGTGACACTAAATTTTGGGCGCAAGGGCTAAGTGTGTGGAAAAATATTTTGAAAAGAGTCAAATTATGGTGACTCTTAGGCTAGGTAAGCTAATGATGTAGGGATTAAGCCCCCAAGTCTAGCTCTAAATAGATAGGGATGAGCATTGGAAATCCCTTGATATGATCATGATGTGAGTGTAAATATGAATATGAATGCATTTTTATTACGGCTGCACCTCAATGTGAGGTTGCCTATGTACCCGTTAGGAATCGGGACGAACGTAACTCCAGCCGAACCTCGCACAAGTGTGTGTATACCTCAAAGAGGTCTTTTAAGGGTTGTAACGTGGTTAGGCTAAAGGTCGAAGAAGAAAGGGATAAAGGCTCAAGAGCAAGGTGTGAAACTTTTCTTTTGAATCTTTGTATTTGTATGCTTGAGGGTTCCTCACTTTTGAACTCACTTTGTTTATATTTTTGGTCTCTCTTTTTTTGCTTTTGTATTTTTTTATTTTGATAAGTATGGGCAATCCTAGGGCTGGCAAAAACTGACCCGACCCGAAAACCCGACCTGAACCCGACCTGAAAAAAGCGGGTTAGGGTTGAGTTTTTCGACCCGAAAACTTAAATGGGTCAACACGAACCCGAACCCGAAATTAAATGGGTTAGGTTAAGGTTGAAAATCTCAACCCGAAAACGACCCACTTAACCTGAAATAAATTTCAGGTCAAAATCAGGTCGGGTCAACCCGAACCCGACCTGATAACCCGAGCATTATAAGGTAAAAAAATATAATAATAACAAAAAAATACAACAAAACTGATAAAAATTAAGCCCAAGCCCAATATATGTGACTAATATCTAAAACCCTAAAATCCAAAATGCCTCCTCCTCACAAATCAGCCGTTTAGGCTATCTCTCTCTCTCTCTCTCTCTCTCTCTCTTCAACTCTCAACTCTTCAAACCTCTGATCCAAATCAACCATTTTCAGTTTTTCCATCCTTAAATCTTCCTCTCCTTCATAATTTAAGTGTTTAAAGATTCACCACTTCAACCTTCAAGGTAATTACTATTTTGGATTTTGCTTTTGTACGATTTTTTTTTTTTTTGTTGTTGTTGTTTGAATACGAATCTTGCATGTTTATTGTTGTTGTTTTTCTTTGCTATTCAAAGCCTAATTTTGATGTTGTTTGTTGTTTTAATTGTTATTCAAACCATAATTTATATGATATTGTATTTTTGTTTTAATTGTTGTTTGTGTTTGTTATATTATTGTATTGTAGGGATTGAGTCCTTTATTATTGATGTTTGCTTTTATTGTTTTTAGCAGATTTGGATCCTCACACGCAACAAACATAGCCCCTGCTTCAGCTTGCTTCAAGTCTCCATCATTGTACAATATTTGAGAACTATGTTGTATAAAGTCTTATATAAAATTAAAAACATTGATTGCTTTTAAATTTTGGTTTGTAATTTATATAATATACTATATTTTTGTATCTAATCTTTAATTAGACGTGCTAAATAACTTAATTTAAATATCAGGTTGAATTCGGGTTGACCCGAACGCGGCTATTATCAGGTCATTTTCATGATTTAAACCCAAATAAAAAAATCAGGTCAATTCAGGTTACTTTCGGGTTGACCCGAACCCGAAAATATCAGGTTCAGGTTGGGATTCTCAACCCGAAAACTTAAATGGATCAGGTTCGGGTTGAGGGGTAGCTGACCCGAAATCAGCTGACCCGAACACGAACCCGTCCCGACCTGATCCATTTGCCAGCCCTAGGCAATCCCGATCATGCGGTCTATCACTCACTTGGCATTCATGTTTCTCAGGCACGGTACCGAGCACTCGATAAGAGACGCAATCTGAGACGTGTCTTATCAAAGATATGTTCATGTCAAAGACTTTGGAACACTTGCCCTTTTGCACACTTTATTGCTTTTTGCTATAATTTTTTTTAAATCACTCAAGCTTTTATTTGTAAATTGCATAAGTTGCACACCATCCCATCCCAAGGTTAGGTAGATATGGGTTGAAAAAAGAAAGGTATATCGTTAGACGAGGCCCAAAGTGTTTTACCAAGAAAGGATAGTATTTTGAAAGGTGAAAGTGATATGATATGGCTACAAGGGGTGCCTCGAATCTTTAGTATACCTTATGCTTAGTCCGGCAATTTTTTATTTTATTTTATTTTATGATGCAATGCAATGATCATATGCAAGAAAAGAAATGCTCATTTTATTAAAGTAAAACCTATGGAATAAATCTAAGGAAGACAAAAGGTGTCTATGCTAGACTTATTGGGGAAGGGGAAATCAAAAGGAAGAAAAGAAGTCACGAAATCTTGTTGTTGAAGCTCGTCTTGTGTCTTTGCTTTATCATCGCCCGGTCTTCTTGCCAGATAGAGGCAACGGAATCTTGTTTGCATCTATGAGATCTTGAATAAGATTTTGAAATCTGTAACACTCATCCGTGGTATGACCATTTTCTTGATGGTACTGCAATAAGAGTTGGGATTCCATCTCGAATATCGCTTTTCTGGCGTTGGATCTTCAGTAGGGCCAATAGGTTTGATTAATCCTCGATCATAGAGACGATCGAAAGCAACATCATAGGTCATTCCAATGGGTGTGAATTCTCTTTTGGGTTTCTTTTTAGGTCCTTGATTATCCATGGCTAATACATCGTTAAGGTCAAAGGTACTAGCATTGTAACTAGAGTAGGTGTTTTAGGAAGAAGAAGGATTGTCGTTTTTCTTTCCTTTCCAGCCACTTTTGTTACTATTATTAGTAGCTTTTTGTTTTGCAAGGTCATCTTCAATGTCAATGCTTATGTTATAGACGACCTTGAAAGTATTCAGATTGTGTTGGTATTTCAAATGCTTTGAATACTTCTCTTGGAGGTTCTTGATGAAAATCCTTACGGACTCCTTTTCAGTAGGAACCTCAACCATCTTAGCGGGTGTTTCCCTCCACTTGTTGAAGAAAGATGTAAATCCTTCGTTTTCCTTTTGTTTTAACATCTCAAGTTGTCTATGGTCTGTTTCAACTTGAATGTCAATGAAAGCGTTTGTAATGGTTTCCCAAGAGGTAACTTTCTCTTTATCTAAGGAGAAAAACCATTGTTGACAAACGGTTTCAAGGGATAGTGAGAATAGCAAAGGAAATGCCTTTTTATCAACTGCCTTAATGTTCATTATGGTCTCGAAAGATCTCAAATCGAAGTAAGGGTTATCAGTTGGCTTGAACTTAGGAATGTCATTGGCATTGAACTTCTGCGGAAGAAGTTCCTTGTCCACTGATACCCCTTATGAGATAACTTATAATCGTTGGAAATGTTGCTAAGTCTCTCTTCTACGCGCTCAAGTTGTCATTTCTTGCTTGGATCATTGACTTAAAGAGCGAGAGTTTTGAACATCTCGGTTAAGTTAGTCATATTTTGTCTCAACACATCAACTTCTTGTTGGGTAGACATTTTCTTAGCTTTCCTTCTTTGACGGATTGGTTTATCGAAGAGTAGTACTTGAATGAAGATGTTGTCCTTGATTAAATGCCCTTCACTCCTTGACCAAGTGCTGTGGAAAGGGAAGTCTGGATACTTATTGTTAATTATTTGACTCAAACTCGATTCAACATGCATAAATGGGGAAAGATCATGGAGTATGAGGGGAATGATAAGTATGGAGAAAGAATGTAAGATGAAAGTATAAGAAAGGTGTGAGGTATGTAATGTACGGAAAGTAATGTGAAAGAACGTGGAAAGCTATAGACATTTCTGGAATAGGACGGACCCTTAACTCGAATGACGGAAAGGACGACTCATGCATGAACCTAAGGCACGGTCATGGTGTTAAAAAAGCATGCACAAAGTGTGTGAAGATTTGTGAGTGTAAGTGATATGTTCAAGAATCGTGTCATGACCATGTGACTAGACTATGTGACTAGACTCGAACGACGACTAAATTAAGACCTCACGTATGTGCACTAAACTGGACAGGATGTAGTATTTTAGTCATCATTTTTGATCTATGACTCCGAATTGGACGAAACCAACACCCAATGAAAGAAAAAACTTTGGGCTACAGATCCATTGGTTGTACGACTCGTAATTCTTTCTAGAACTTCGGTTATGACCAAAACAAGTTGACGCTTGTGCAGCATATGGGAATAAAAATCCGGTTGACTCAAAGGAACTATGACTCGATTTCAGGCATATTTATTGGTTCAAATTAATTAATCAATTAATTAAGCAAAGCCCTTGTTGGGTTTCGATGAGTCCGACTCACCGCGGAAATAAAACCCGAGCCCAAGAACAAACTCACAATTAATATAACAAAATGCATAATTAACAAGAATAGAGAAAAGACTAATTTACCCTTGAAGTGTGCTTCGCTCACACGGACGTAGCTCTTACTTGAGAAAATCCGAGCCTCCCAAATGGCAAGGACCTCCAACGAAAGTCCACCCGCAACTCGACCCGACCGGTCTAATACTTGGAGGTTAGTCAAGTCCGACCAAAAAGACTACCCGAGTAATTTATGAGCTTATAGGTTTTCTCTCAAGTGGAGATGCCTAATTGAACTCTAACTCAAGTGAACAATCCCAAGGCATACCTTGGCTACTTATAAGGAGTGCTTCCTTGTGAATTCCTCTCATCTTTCAATGTGGGACTTTTTCACAAAAAGATCCCATATAAAAAGAATGTTGAATTCAATCCTTAGTTAAATAAAACCAAGGAATAACAAAGTAACAAGTGTCACATGGTTAGGTAAGGACCACTTCCTCACTTGCTCCCCAAGGCAACTCACATGCATTGTGAGCTAACCATGTGGCACCCAACCTTGAGCCCCAAGTTGGGTTCGGTTGGGCCGCCATCCTTCGGCCAGCGTCCATGACCCATCACCCGGGTCTGCTGCCCGTTGCCACATGGCATTGCCAACGTGGTACGCTACCATGTGTCACGCTGCCACGTGGCACGCTGCCAACTTGGCGCACTGCCACTTGGTGGCTGCCACGTGTGCTGCCATTTGGCGTACTGACATGTGCGCTGCCACGTGGCGCGCTTCTATTTGGCGCGCTTCCCTAGACTTCGCGTGACTAGGGTTTTTACTTGTTACTTAAAGCATTTTCCCGTCTCGCCAATGAAGGAGTTATGTCTTCGATAAGTGCAATTACTAGATATATCAAGGATCACTATTATGGAGATAATAAGTTCATTCTCTTGGGGCGTCATCATCTGTTGCTAGACTATGAGAGATGATCTTTGGGCTAGTAAAATAGTCCAAAGCCCACTAGAATGGATCCTATGAGGTCACACACAAAGGTATTGGGTTAAGCAAGTAAGAGACCCATTAATGGGCCTTATGAGCATTTAACTAATCATGAATAGGATTGGGCTAGTGTAGTTTGATTGGGATTAGGAATTGGGCTTTGTCATGGACTCTTATTTAGAGATGGGATCTATAATTAGATCCATGCCTAGGGTTGACAAGTTAAGTCACAATTAACTTACAATGAATTGTGAATCAAGGCAACCAAAATCCCAAAAACCCTAACCTCCCTCTATCTCTCTCACGGCACTCCTCTCCCCCTTTGGACTTGCGGCCGACCAACCCTAGTGGCGTTCGTGGTGGTTCGTGACTAGTTCGTTGTTCATACTTCTCCGTAGAAAGTCAATTGAAGAGTTCGATCGCGACTAACTAGCATTAGTGGAGGTCTTAATCCGTGCCTGTGGACCAAGTAGAGGAATCACGTTTGAGGTTCTTTATCTCCCTTTGTTCTTGCTCGATCACTAGTGGAATCACGCTTCAAAGGTATTAATTCTAATTCTTTATGTGTTATGCATGATCTTGGGAATGGGTGCTATATGAATATGATTCATGTTTTCCGCATTTGTACCTATAAACTCCTACAACCAATTCCTAAATTTTGGCTCGACTTTTGAGATTCGGTTCCGACGCTCTAAGCTCGGAATCCGACGTCTTTGTTCATAATAATACTCGGGTGACTCATTAATTCCATTCGGATTAATTTGTCGCGTCGGATCGTTAGTTGCTTGGGTGTGACTCGAAGGGTTCAGTCAAGATTAAGCTGTAATATTAATTATGCATTAATATTACTGATCTGAAGCGGCCTTCACCTAGGCATTCCGGTCACTTGAACTTACTGAATAAATAGCTTTTCAACAGCTCCGAACCCTCTATCAGAATAATACACTTGTTCGAAGGACACCATTCCTTTCAATCTCCCACTTATCCTTCCGGACAAGTGCGCTTTTAGTGTATAGCCTTTTTCCTATGTCATTTAATGTCTCTTCATGAACACAATACTTCATGTTTGTCAAAACTATCTAGTATTTTGAACACATGATGTCCAGCCGTACTTTTGGACTTGTAAAAGTCATTTATGAGAATTGTATTTTAGAAATGCCTTTCCTTTATTTGAGAACTATTCTCAAAGATTTCCTTTACCAATCATGGAAAACAATATAGTTTGATTTGGAATTCTACAAATATAAGTGCAAAGTATAACCATTTATCAAGAAAATAACATAATAAGTTAGAAATTTAAAAGCATTCATGCAAATTTTCAATCTTATTAAGCGTCTTATCCACGCATTAAATTTGTCCCCATTTGGCGAGAATAAGGCGATTCCAAGATCCAAAGAATCAATGAGTGATTAAGCATGCTTTGGCTTGTCTTAACACTTAATATTCTAAGGTAAGAAACTATTTGCTAATGGCTCCATGCCACTCTTGGTTAGATAAATCGTCGCATCTAATGCTCTCTCAACAACTTATCCACTTTGCCACGACATGTTAGGACTCCGTCACTCATATCGTTGTGTATAACCAAAACCAACGTGTATGCGATGTCTTGGTTTGGCAAACCCATCATCATATCTTACGTATTCTAGGGAATAATAGTGCCTCGTTTTGGCGTAGCCCGTCACTACTCTCAATAGGTCGATAAGTGTTGTTTTGGAATGGCAAATTTTACTCAATATTTTAGGGACCTAAGGTTTCTATGTTGGTTGATTTAAGTGAACTTAATTAATCATCCCAACATTCAAAATCCTAAACATGCATCTAACATATAAGTCATATATATATAATCATAAATATATATCGAAAACATAAAAAAATGATGCATTTGATAACTAGTATGAACCCTTGAGTGTTCAAGTCTTCAAGGGTCGTCTTTTGCAACTTCATGGCTTCGTCTTCCAAGAACCTCCGTCTTCAAGACATAACCAAAATAATGCAAATACTAGTATCTACGATTAAGACTAATCTAAATATTAAGGTACAAAAATACTCAACGGTTCGCAGACCGTATTTAGATTTACAAAAATACGAGACGGAACGTAGTCCGTATTTTCTATCCTAATCGGGCCCCACTAGTTGCCATTTTTATAAAACCTGCAAGAAAATATACATTCTATTCATCCATTCACTATTTGTGAATGGCCCATGCATTTTACAACGATAAACAAGTAACAATGCATAAACACGCGTAAACTAGTAACTAATTTAGGTTGTTAATCCAATTAACGCGCCTAATTAAAACTAGTCAAAGTTGTTTAACCGATTATGTAATTTAGCGCAACTAAAATTGAAGCTCCCACTAAATTCCGCATCCATCTTAATTAATCCAATTAATTAAGCCGGTAAGCCTAAAATTTTGCCAAAATTAATTTTGCAAATGCCGCTCAAAAGCCGAGGCCTAGCCTAAAAAAATTTTAATTAAAATAATTAAAACAAGTATAATTAAATTAATTAGAATCAATGAAACGACCACAACCGCAAAATTAGCATAGCGTTAAAACCCGGGGCTAAAGTGCCAAGTGTGGGGTTGTGCGCATCGTGCCACAAGCACGCATCACACCCCACACACACTCTACCACGCATCAATGCACTACACTTGCTCGCATTACACACACTCACACATGCGCACCAATCCTCGCACGCACCAAGCACACAGCCTTTATCCCTCGGTAGCCACATGCGGACTGCGCGAGCAGCCCAGTTGGCCAGGGGAAATTCGAGGCTATTGTGCCTCGGTTTGCGTGCTAGTGCCTTGGGATTATTTCCCTATTTTGTGTGACGTTTCTAATCAATTCTAAATTAATTTTAGAATCAATATTTTGAGCAAAATGAAATTAAAACAAGTCCAACTTAATAAATTCAGCCAAGTGCACAAAACCAAAATTATTTCCAAGAACTATTCTTTAATAAAATTGGTTCAACTTGATGCAATAAAATGAATAAAGCAATACTCACTATTAATTTAATTAATTTAAATTAATCATGAGATTTTGACAAAATAAAGGGGACTTGGAATTATGAACACAAATATTCAAATAAAGATTCCAACTTTAACTTGTGAATCCTAGAAAAATTATATCTTCCAATATGAAGATAAATTAAATTTCTATCACAAGATTCAAACTTTATGATTCCAATCAACATAATACATGATTAAATCAAAAGTTCAACCAAAAATTCATGGAATTTAGTAACTCAAAGTTCCAACCACTTAAAACAATTAAAGATTGGATCTTTAGTACTTAGAAGCCTCAAAGAATAAATTTTTCGCACTTAATGCAATGGATTTGCAATTATGTGAAAATTTTAACCACTCTTTCAAGCACTAATTACTACCAAGTAACCATGCTTAAAGAGGTTCAAAAAAATCAGAAACATTAAGGAAAGAACCATATACATAATCACCATAAATATGCCATTAAGATTCAAGGTTAGAAAGACTTAAACTTTTTCGTCAAAACGAAAAATCCCTCGAAAAAGGCATTTCTGGTCAGATTTTGGCCTAAAACACAGTTCTAAAAGGGTGAAAACATTTCCAGAACGCCTTTTCCACCCAAAATTCACTAATTTTGGGCGAAAATCTGAGTTCGGGATCATAATCAGCTTTTAAACGGGATTAAAATTAATAAAACCGAGCTACTAATCTAATCAGCAACATAAACCAAAAAAATAAATCATTTAAAACATCTTGAAAATTATTTGTTATAAAAATAAATGAGCAAGGCTCCGATACCGCTGTTGGGTTTCGATGAGTCCGACTCACAGCGGAAATAAAACCCGAGCCCAAGAACAAACTCACAATTAATATAACAAAATGCATAATCAACAAGAATAGAGAAAAGACTAATTTACCCTTGAAACGTGCTTCGCTCACTCGGACGGAGCTCTTACTTGAGAAAAGACGAGCCTCACAAATGGCAAAGACCTCCAATGAAAGTCCACCCGCAACTCGACCCTACCGGTCTAATACTTGGAGGTTAGCCAAATCTGACCAAAAAGACTACCTGAGTAATTTATGAGCTTATAGGTTTTCTCTCAAGTGGAGATGCCTAATTGAGTTCTTACTCAAGTGAACAATCCCAAGGCATATCTTGGCTATTTATAAGGAGTGCTTCCTTGTGAATTCCACTCATCTTTCAATGTGGGACTTTTTCACAAAAAGATCCCACATAGAAAGAGTGTTGAATTCAATCCTTTGTTAAATAAACCAAGGAATAACAAAGTAACAAGTGTCACATGGTTAGGTGAGGACCACTTCCTCACTTGCTCCCCAAGGCAACTCACATGCATTGTGAGCTAACCATGTGGCACCCAACCTTAAGCCCCAAGTTGGGTTCGGTTGGGCCGCCAACTTGGCGCACTACCACTTGGTGGCTGCCAACGTGGCGCGCTTCCCTAGCCTTCGCGTGGCTAGGGTTTTTAATTGTTACTTGAAGCATTTTCCCGTCTCGCCAATTCCTAAATTTTGGCTCAACTTTTGAGATTCGATTCTGACGCTCTAAGCTCGGAATCTGACGTCTCTTTGTTCATAATACTCGGGTGACTCATTAATTCCTTTTGAATTAATTCGTCGCATCGGATCGTTAGTTGCTTGGGTGTGACCCGAAGGGTTCAGTCAAGATTAAGCTGTAATATTAATTATGCATTATATTATTGATCGGAAGCGGCCTCCACCTAGGCATTCCGACCACTTGAACTTACTGAATAAATAGTTTTTCAACAGCTCCGAACCCTCTATCGGAATAATACACTTGTTCGAAGGACACCATTCCTTTTAGTCCTTTAGTCATTGGTTAGCTTATTTAAGCATATTTATATTCACAAGTCAAACAAGCGGTTAGTTTAATCACATGTAAGTATGCGCAAGCAAATATGCACAAATAGTCAAATAGTCACAATATGATGCAATGAGTTTGCAACCTAACCATGGCTCTAGTTCTCTAAAGTTCAAGGATTATGGTAGTCAAAGAGGGTCCACGGTTATGAATCCGGATGCATTGCGCGGAAGCCTTACCTTTGGAAAGGTTGGCACCTATGGATGGGACCCCGCAAGTTTAACTTGCTTCCATAGTTTGGTGAATTCACTAACTTGGATGTACCCTTCGTTATAATGAGCGTTCGATTGGGTAGATGGAGAGTGAATTCCCAGAGGGTTATGGCCATATGTAGAACACATATTGGTTTCAGAAAAGAAGGAAAAAACTCAATCAGGAAGTGGAATCGGCCAAACAGTGCTAGAATCGGTCAAATCAAGAAGGCAGATGTCTGGCTCGGTATTGGAAGAATATGGCGCGAGAAAAGAGGGACCACCGCGAGGAGATGGCCATGTCGCGCCGCGATCGCGTCGCGACAGAGCCATCGCACTGCGATGCGCTCTGTTCTCTCAGCGACGGTTTCTACATGCCTTAGCAGTTTTCTGTGTTCTTGGAATTTTTCAATTTTCGTAACTGATCAGTCTATTTTATATATATTTTTATTCCCCGTCCCACGGTCATATTTGTGCTAATTTGAGCTCTGCGGAGCTATTTTTATTACTAATATAAGTTTTCTAGTGTTTTTGTAGAGTTGGTTTTATTTTGTAGGAATTTGCAGATTTATGATAATTCCCGAGCTTATTGAGCCACTATAAAGTCATTGGAGTTTGATCGTATTATATGACCGTATATTTTAAGCCCAAGGCCGAGTTAAAGAAATTCAATCCGGTGATTAAGGGCTCGATACGAGAGAAGGTCCAAGATTTTACAAGCTATTATATCACGGACCAAACAAGTGAATAAATTTGGGCTAATGAACTCTAAAAGCCCGAGTCCAAGAGCAAAGGGTAGTAGAGAATGTCGAGGCCCAGTTACAACCCTAGCCAAGCGGGCCCGATCGGGCGTGGATGTATCAAGCTACCGCTGCTGCTTTGTTGGTTAAATTATTTTGGGCCAAGCATGTTAGTGGGCTAACTTTTAGTTTTGTTTTGTTAGTTTTACGCTTTGTTTTTCGGGAGTTCAACTAGGATTAGTTTTCTTAGTTGAGTTTTAGTAGGATTCCTTTTCTTTTCTTATATAATAAGGGAAGTAGTAGTACGTGGAGGGCAAGTTTTTAGCTTAGGTTCTTAGTTTAAGTTTAGTTTTTAGTTTTTAGTTTTTAGATTAGTTTTCTTTTCACTTTTTACTCTCTAACTTTTCTCTCTCTCCCTTAATTAAACTCTTAGTATTATTTTCTCTCTTGTTTCTCTCTCTACAACTCTTGGTTTAATCTCAGTTATTTATTTTACTTCTTCTATCATGTCTTGTATAATTGCTTTGTTTAGTTTTTATTTAATTATGCGTGAGTAGTTTTCTTTCTAGGGTTTATGGGGATCCATAAATAACATGAAGGGGTAATTTATTATTATTGATTGTCAGTGCTAGATTAATTTCCTATTGATTGATTTAATACTATGCAATTAGATTAGCGCTGGTTTAATTGTATGAGTTACGCAATATTGCTTCGAGATTCGAGAGATGAGAATTAATATTAAGGCCTAGTTTCAATAGGCAGTTTAATTTATAAATGGTTAAGTCGAGATTCGAGAGATGAGATTTAATACCGGTAAATTAACTTTGTGATTGTAATACGTAGCGAAAGCCCTTTATGATCTGATTAATTGATACATTGATGATTGATTTATATGTTTTACCCTGGAGTATTATTTATTGGTGAGCCTATGCCCTAGGCCTTATTATTATTGATTTCTTCCCTAATTATTCTCCTTACTCATAATCTTCGTAGTATAGTCTTTATAATCACAACAAATATTGGTTACCTTAATAATTTAGATTATAATAATTAATTAGGAGTAGAAAGACTTGTTTCCCTGTGGATTCGACCCTACTTCCCTATCTGCATTAGTTAGAGGACTTAGGTAATTATTTTTTGATTAGGTGATACGACTTTAGCCTGTCAGTAACGTTTTTTTTATTCTAGTTGTGAAAGATATTTCCCAAAATTCCTACGTGTAAAAAGCCTATGTTTTTTGACGCATTACGGGTGGTTTTTCTAATACGGACCTTTTTATGCTTATGCCAATAATGTCAATCAAAATTACACACATGAATATTTAGAACGTTTCAAGTCTCATTCACTCATTGAAAATTATTGCCAAAATAAATTTTAGGAATTAAAATAGTTTTCCTCCCTAGTGGAGTCGCCAAAAAACTGTAAGGAATATTTCAAGCATCCCACACTTGAGCCCCATAGTGATCATACACTTAAATGTGGTGGCATCCAAAGGGAAGAAAGCTAGAGCAAAAGAGTCGCCAACAAGTTTTAGGAACTTGTAAACCGTTCACAGGGTAAAAGTTACACCTCTTCACGATCCATGAGACCGCTAACTCCATAGTGGTCTGGTACCATGACTAGATATTCGGGGATGAAGGTACAAATCCAACCTAAAAGAGATTAAACATGCCCTAAAATAGGCCTCTACTTTATTTTTCTCATATTTATGTGCGCTTTCTGACTAACATACAATTAATATATTAATCCTAAATCTGTTTAATCTATGTTGGTTGAATATTAATGCACAACTAAATCTATTATTGGCGATCACTTGAATCAAAATCATATTAGCCTAAATAAAAATTATTAATTATCTTATTAAGCGTGATTTCAAGTACAAATTCCCTTTAATTTGTAGAAAAGGCATAATCAAGCAATAACAATAATATATCAAGCAACATATAACCATTAATAAATTATATAAGAATTATTTGTAAATTAACAAATAACGTAAAACAATATGTAAATTAATAAATAATGTGAAAATATTCGTTAATTAACAAATTACGTTAAATTATATATTATTTGACACAACAAATCATCATCATCAAAATAATATTCTAATCAAAGCATAATATTAGGCATGGTACTAACATGATTAATAACAAATCCTAGCATGTCACTAAACAATAAAAATTAAAGTTTTATCCCTAACATGATAGAAGAAATAGAAAGCAACATAAGCATGATACTAGAAAGCAATAAATGACATCCTAACATGATACTAGGAATTAGGGCATGTTCTCATTGACTGAACTGAGTTGAACTGAACTGAACTACAGTGAACTGAAATGAAAATTTTATAAGTGAAGGAAATTAGGAGTTGAACTGAACTGAACTGAACTAAACTTATTAGAGCTGAAATGAACTGAACTTATTAGAGCTGAGCTGAACTGAACTTATTAGAGCTGAACTGAACTGAAAATAATCGTATGTGAACAGGCCTTTAATATAATCTAAGCATACTTTCTAAAGACATATAGCAATAAAATAACTTACTTTGTTGCCTCGTATCTCTTTCTATCAAAACAATACACACGTTAGTAACTTCAAAGAAAATATTAAAACAGTAAATCTAATCAAAGAATTGAAATAAGATTTGGGACCAAACCCTCAGAAATTATCAACCTTTCACGTCTAGGGCGAATAGGGAGAAGACAATTTCGAACTTGGCTAGGTGTGTCTAAGTCTCGTGACGGACGAACGTTATTTTTGAAAAGGCAAGGTTTAAAAAAAGAAAGAAAAAAAATAAGATTCTAGCATTTAGAGAGAAAAAAAAATAGAAAGATAATTGTTGGTGATTTAAACGGAGGAAATCGACTCTATTTATAGTGAAAAATATCCAAAAACGATAGAAAAGCGTTACAATTCGAGTCGGAGTAAAATTCCTTTTGACGCGGCAAGATAAAAAGTATCTTGGCATGATGGGACCATCACGGCACGATAAAAACAGTTTTTTGAGGATTTTGTTTTTATCATATCTTTTGATCCAGAAGTCGAAATAAATCATATAACATGTCGTTGGAAATATCTTCAAGTATACTTTCCATCCCAATTAGAATCAGATTAAAATCTTTTGTAGAATAAAATATATGGCCGAAATAGTGAAAGGGTTTCAGTTTTGGATAGAGTTTCGTATTTCTTTCATATCTTTTTCGTTATAGCTCGCAATTAATATTATAATATATCATTGGAAAGATAATTTCAAGGGCTATCCAACCATCTAAGATTTGGATAAAGTTTATGAGGCACAAAAATAATATCTGATCATCTTTGAACGTCTTTCATTTCGAATAAAATTAAGACTTTCAAAAAGAGGAGTTTTATTCAATTTCAATTTCTTTGATCTTATCTTTTCAAAAAGGATAATTAAGATCTTTTAGAAAGTTATGGAAGCTTATAATTAATCCTAATCAGTTTAGGAATATAATTAAGATTAATGGACCCTCCACATGATCATTGGGTCGCACATAAAACTCATTTTAGGCCCAGTTTAGTATTTTGACCATAACTTCCTAGTTATAACTCAGAATTGGACTTATAATATATATATCGTTGGAAAGGTCTTTTCAAGCCCCATCCATCTACACAATTATTAGACCTATATTATGGACCAAACTAAATTAGATTGAACGTTTTTCATAAACAGGATACGAAATGAATGATTTTCGAAAACAGAAATGAATTATTTTTATTAAAACATTTTAGCAAACAGAAGAATTTACGAGACTCTTCAACATTTCACCTTACTCGATATCAATGACGTGAAAAATATTCATCATTAGGTTTGGTTTTTGGGGAGACATAATCAGGTGTCTACAGGTGGTAAAAAATAATTTTGTGTTTTTTCTTGGTGGTAAAAGTAAAAAAAATGAACATTTTATCAAAAATACAATTCTTAATAATCCTACGAAATAATAGAAAATTACAACAATTACATTGTTTAAAATTTCTTGTCCACCAATCATAAAATATGAGAACACAATATAATTTAGTTCAAGAAAAAAAAGAAAATTCCAAACTCTTACATAATTCAACCATAATACTCCCTCCGTCCCCAAATGATAGTCCTTTATGGGCAAATTTTAGTCCCAAAATGTTCACCCCATTTGCTTTTTCTAACAACCATTAATATTAATTTTTTACCAAAATTCCCTCCAATTTGCAACAATATTGGTGCAAATTTAACTTTTCCATGTAAATTTTGTTTTCCCATGTATTTTTGTTACTTTATCTCTCTACTTTTTTGCATACCCAATGCCAATTTACTTTTTCAATGTACTTTTACTATTCTTATTTGTGTTTATTAATTCCCGTGAAAAATGCTCATAAGGGACTATCAAAAGGGGACGAAGGGAGTAATAAGGAAAAATTGTCAAAAATAATACAAACTTTGAGCAGTCCGCTTAAAATAAGTCAATCTTTTAATTATTTTTGAATAATACAAAGTTTGAGGGATATCCGCTCTGAACAAGTTAAAACCGGTTAGTTATCTCATGAACAGGTTATATGAAACGCGTAACATTGTATATTTTTTAAAAACTATTAAACAACTTTATAAGATAAATAAAAAAAATTAATCGGCCAAATAATTTATAAGTAAAATAACTTGTTTAAAGCGGATATCCCTCAAAGTTTGTATTATTAAAAAATAATTAAAAATTGACTTGTTTTTAGCGGACCGCTCAAAGTTTGTATTATTTTTGACAATTTTTCCTAATAATAATATGACATCTTACCAATATATTAATATCGAAAAAAAATATAATATACTCCCTCTGTTTTTTTATTTGCATCAGTTTGACCGGCACATTTGCCAAGATGTAACTTTGACCGTGAGTATCTTTTATTGTTTATTAGTAAAAATTGTAACAAAATTAAATTATGAAACTAGACGTTTTGACTAATCCAAGGATATATTATATAATAACATTAATTTATTTTATAGAGGTGAAAAAAATTAAGTCAACCATGGTATGTGAATAGTGCAAAAATCAAAGTGATGCATTTAAAAAAAATGGAGGGAGTATAGCAAACATTAATATAATTCAACCAACAATTTAAGATTTCCTTCTATGCTTTGTCAATTAATTTGGGGAAAAAATTAGGGTGATGAAGTCGACATTTAACAATTATATGAAATTATTGAATTGGAAAAAAAAAAAAGAGAAATTAGTACCTCATTAATGAATTTGTGTCGACAATGAAGTTTCGGTAAGTAGTGACGTAAATAGATTATGACAAAACTCATGTGAGGAAATATATGAAGGTTTTTAGAGAGAGATTATGAAGAGGATGAAGGTTTGGAGAGAGAAAATGAAGTGGATTGAAATGTTTGGAGAGAGACAATGGAAGATGAAGGTTTTTGAAGAAAATAATGGAGAATGAAATTTCTTTTTCTTTTTTTAACAAAAATTACTTTATTTGGTAGCTGGGTGGATGGGGGTGTAGGTAAATATCCCCACACTTGGATGTAAGGCTATAAGTATATATTATTAAAGTAGCGGGTCTGTTGATGTAAAGCGTGATATGTAAAAGATGAACAAAGATCTAATTTTGATGATTTTTGTGAGTTTTTGATGGCAAAGAAAAATAAAGATATGATCTTGGATCAAGATCTAAGAACAAGGGTAAAATAATCAAACACCAAGTAAGATTATCTAGCAAAATAACTTGATTCACTAGTCACAAAGTGTAATGAAACAATGATTTCAATCTAATCAATCACAAAGTTTGATAAAGATTGAGATTTTACCACAAAGGAGAGATCACAAAGAACTCAAAAAGGAGAAAAATCCTCATATTTTCAATAAGCAAAACAAGTCTATCTATTTCATCATAAAGTAACTTCTTTTATAAAAGGCACTAGTACATGAAATATAACCCTAAAGCTCAATAAATCTAAACGATACAAAATGAAAGGCTAGGATTAATTACAAGAAAATAACTAAAATAAATACAACCAAAGTTGCCTCCCACATATGAGGAAAATCATCCAAATAATTCAAATCGAGCCCAAATATTTTTCCGTGTTAGTCAAATCAACATTAGTCGAATACGGCCCAAAAGTAGTGTTGATGCTCTCGCATTAAGAGGCTTTTAGGCTTTTTTCGGGTCGGGTTCATGATTTTAACAAAAAAAAAAGCATTTTTAGGCTTGCCCAAACCTGCTCTATTTTCAGGTTGGGTCAGCCGGACTAGTGGGTCAGGCTAATGTCAATCACCTCTACTCAATATGATTAATCTGCTCGACACCCCCATGGATACACCTTAGATTTTTTTTTTTTGAAAGACCTTAGAAAATATTTAACAATTGGGTCTAACGACTAAAACCCTCTTTTAGCTAAAAACCTTCTTATCTAAAGCCTAGTTTACCTTGAGAAATTCCATGAATCACCTCTACTCAATATGATTATCTTATTGATAAAAACATACAATATTTTTTAAATGACAAAGTTGCAAATAAATGCAACTTTTTTTTATTTTTTTTTATTTTCGGGAAAAGACCCAAAACATCTACTTCGGGTAACAATTAGGTGTAAAACATTTTTTTTTTGAAACAACCCACAAAGGGGCACAACTACTCAATTAACAGAGAAACATCATCAGTAGCAAGGTTACATATAATAGAAGGAAATTTATCAAACCATAAAGTTCTACCAACTACAAAAGGAGGAAAGTGAGCAAGCTCATGCGCAACGTGATTCCCCTGCCTACGCACCCAAGACCATTTGACAGAGTCAAAGTTACTAGCAGCCTGCCTGATATCATCTAGCAGCAAATGGAAAGAATTTCCACCTTGATCATCGCGTGAGATAGCGTTTATCACAGATTCACTATCGTTCTCTAATACAACTCGAAGGCGGCCATTATCATGAGCAAATTTTAGGCCTAACAAGATAGCTTTAGCTTCTGCGCATTTAGTATCCCACTCCCCAGCAATCTTCACGCTAGCACACCAAAGCAAAGTTCCAGCCTGGTCCCTAGCAGCAATCCCAATCCCAAAGCCAATTGCCCCTAACATCCCAACATCCACATTAATCTTTACATAGTTCGACGGAGGAGCTTGCCAACACTGAGCTTCATTACGACCCTCATGCTGCACAGCACTAGCACCATCAGGTTCCATCTCACACATCAGTTTTTCCACATAGCTCACCACTTCCCTCGGAGTACTCCACTCACCCTCAAATAACCTCCTGTTTCGGGCACCCCAAATAGCCCAACAATAGGCCATCACGCACCTTCGTCTGTCTTTCTCAAGATGAGAAAAGACATTGATCACCCAATCAAGGAAGGAACACCACCTACCCGACACTTCCCCCTCTAAACCACATTCTTCCCAAATATCACTTGCTCTAGGACAATGCAAGATTGCGTGGGCAGCATCTTCACTCTCCCTACCACATATACCGCAGCTTATAGGAATGTGAGGCACTCGAATATTAAGACTCTTGTTAGTGGGAAGAGCTTCATTACAAGCACGCCAAAAGAAGGTTTTGATACGGGGCAGGACAAATTCCCCCTAAATTTGATTCCAAACCTTATGCAGGGACTGATTATAAGAGCTACAGCTAGCTTCCGATTGCTCACCAAAAATCAGTTTATAAGCTGATTTAACAGCGTATTGCCATCTTGTTCATGATCCCAGCAATGAGTGTCACCAGGGAGTCTTTTACTAATCGGGATAGCAAGGATGCGCTCACACTCAAATGGGATAAAAAGCTCTCGCACTTTACTGACATTCCACTCCCCACCATTCTCGGTATCAATCAGCTCTGCCACCCTCATACATTCTGCCCCGGGGGACAAGGGGAAATAATTCTCTTAGTCTGAGTCCCGGGAATCCACCTGTCACCCCATACACAAACCCCTTGCCCATTGCCAGTTCTCCACCTCGATCCCCTATCTACCACCCACTTTGCCTCAAAGATATCTCGCCAAGTATAACTAGGATTAAATCCCAGATTTGCTTCGAAAAATGAAGAATTAGGGAAATACCTTGCTTTGAGCACACGATGTAGGAGAGTATCGGTTTGCATTGCGAGACGCCAAGCTTGTTTTCCCAACAATGCGCAGTTGAACATCTTAAGATCACGGAACCCAAGGCCCCCTTCAGCTTTCGACCTACAAATTTTCTTCCAAGCTAACCAGTGTATCTTCCGTTCGCCCTTTTTTTGACCCCACCAAAATTGAGAGATAAGAGATCGGACTTCGTTACAAAAAAAGGAAGGGAGTCTAAAACACTCATCACGTAGGTAGGGATAGATTGGGCCACTGCCTTTATCAAAATTTCCCTATCCGCTTTTGAAAGACACATTCCCTTCCAACCTTGCAACTTCTTCCATAATTTCTCCTTAATACCCTTAGTCAAAACTTTTTTCGATCTCCCAACTATCGTCGGTAAACCTAAGTAGCGGTCATGAATGTTCACCACACGAACACCCAAGGTTGAGGCGACTTCATTCTTACGGTTCTCATCAATTCCACCACTAAAAGAGATAGTGGTTTTATCAAAGTTAACCTTTTGTCCGGAAGCACACTCATAAACATGGAGAATATTTTTTTATCACAAACGCTTCTTCAATGGTAGCCTTTGCAAAAATCACACAGTCGTCAACGAAAAGGAGATGAGAAATGGGAGGGGCCTCAGTCGAAATTCTAACACCATGAATAGCACCATTCTCAAGGGACCTACGGAGTAGACCCGAAGAGCCTCCGCCACCAAAATAAATAAATAAGGGGATATGGGGTCCCTTTGACGAATTCCCCGAGATGGCACAACCTCATCAGTCGGAGTACCATTGATCAAAACCGAGAATCTCATTGTACGCACACACTCCATCACCCTACCAATCCACAAGGCATCAAAATTCAAACAAACCAAGACCGCTTCCAAAAGAACCCACTCAACTCTATCATAGGCTTTTGCCATGTCTAACTCGAGAGCCAAGTTCCCTTTTTTTAGCCTTCGACGTTTTCATATGGTGGAACATCTCAAAAGCAACTAACACATTATCTGTAATAAGTCTCCCCGGGGTGAAAGCACTCTGATTTACTAAAATAATCTTACTTAAGAAGACCTTCAACCTATTTGCCAACACTTTCGAGATAAGCTTATAAATCACATTACAAAGGCTAATGGGGCGAAAATCAGTCATATTGGTAGCATTCTTCTTCTTTGGTATAAGCACAAAAAAGTATTATTCAAATAAGCAGGAATGGAGTCACCTCTCAAAATACCAAGAACAAGACTACACACCGAAGGGCCAACAATATGCCAATAAGTTTGAAAAAATAAAGGGCACATACCATTCGGACCCGGAGCTTTGATATGATGCATTTGGCTCAAAGCTTTACGAACTTCGTCACCCTTATACTCCGCTCTCAAAATTGTGTTCATCTCAGGATAAACACGGCTTTCAATACCACTCAATGCCTCTTCAATACCACACAGCCTTCAGTCGAAAAAGAGGTTCGAAAAATAGGCCTTTGCAACAGTCCCAACGCCCACATTTCCCCTTCTTTCTATTCCATTATCATCAACTAGGGAATGAATAGTATTCTTTTTCTTTCGTCCAGATGCCCGGCGATGAAAGAACGAAGTAATTCGATCTCCCGCTTTGTTTAGGAAAATCTCAACAAGGACATATGAGAATCTGCTAGGTTTGAGGGGTAATAACAATCATACTACCAAAAGCATATAAAATAGCAATAAAGCAATAGATAAGCAATGAACAAACAATAGGCAAACAGAATGAACTCTATTATGTAAAGAGAATAAGTTTAGAGATACAATACTGATTAAGGACAAGCCTCCTTCTTCAGTAGGGACGAAGCTCCGTAGGTGAATGCAGAGTAATTCTATTATATTTAGAGTATATGTGCGTACATGAATGCTCAAAATGTCTAATTATGCTTATTTATACCTAGGGATCTCTAGGGTTTACAAAGATATTTGGAATATATTCAAAATGAGGAAGATCTTCTTGATTTATCTTCTTCCCTGTTCTGTAGGTGTATCTTTGGCAAGTATCTCCTTGATTGATATCCTTGATGCTGCTTTCCTTGTTTATTCCAATCAAGCCGTTTTGCTCATTTTTGCTGAGTTATTGTTTCTTGGACTGGTGCCCTAAATGTAATGGGTCGTATTACAATACGGGCCCAACATGCTTCAAGCCACAAGGCCCTTGATCTTTTCTTCCAAAAGACTTCCTCATGCCTCACCAAATTACCAATATCCCGCACCAAAGCTCTCCTTTGTTCTTTCTGCCTTGTAGTCAGCCCACCTTTGTTCAATTTCATCAATTTTTTCCTCTATTTTCGTAACTCTTTAAAGATTTTATTGAATTTTTCATCACCCCAAGATCGCAGATTAGCCGCACACACTTGCAACTTATGCTCAATGCTTAAGCCACAATCCCACGCATCACGAATAACTCCCGGGTGTTGTTATTTGTCGCTCCCATTTTACCGGGTAACGCTCCCTTTTTTTCTTGAAATTCCAATCTTACCCTTGATATATAAATACGGTTTTTTCATTCCCGACCCACATTTCTCACTTCTTTACTTCTCTCTCTAACTCTCTTACTCTCAAACTCTCTTACTCTCTAACTCTCAAACAATTTTTTTGTAAAAAAAAAAAAATTCAAAAATTGTTTTACATGGGTGATTCGAGGCGGATTAGGCTAAGATTCGGAGGGAGGACTTCTGGCGGAGCTGGTGGCAGCGGCGGAGGCGGCGGCGGCGGCGGTGGAGACGAGGTAAAATTTTTTTTTTTTTTTAATTTCGGATCCTGGAACTTCCGCCCAGAATATCCGGAAGTTCCATGGAGGATCCGCCTGGAATTTCCGGATCCTCCATGGAACATCCGGAAATTCTGGGCGGAAGTGTGACATCCGCCCAGAATTTCCGGATGTTCCATGGAGGATCCGGAAATTCCAGGCGGATCCTCCATGGAACTTCCGGAAATTTAGGGCGGAAGTTCCAATTTTTTTTTTTTTTTTTTTTTTTTTTTTTTTTTTTGGCCGTTTAAAAAAGTTGTTAATTTTATTTTTTTTTTCGGATTTTGTTTTGTTTTTTTTTTTATTATGAAGTGTTATTATTATTGTTGTTATGGTTAGTATTATTATTATTATTATTATTATTGTTATTATTATTGTTATTATTGTTGTTATTATTGTTGTTGTTGTTATTTTGAAGTGTTATGGTTAGTATTATTATTATTATTATTATTATTATTATTATTATTATTGTTATTATTATTGTTATTATTGTTGTTATTATTGTTGTTGTTGTTATTTTGAAGTGTTATGGTTAGTATTATTATTATTATTATTATTATTATTATTATTATTATTATTGTTGATATTATTATTACTATTATTATTATTATTGTTATTATTATTGTTATTATTATTGTTGTTGTTGTTATTGTTATTATGGTTATTATTGTTATTGTTATTACTAAAATCGGATTAATTTTTAATTTTATGTAGATCGAGGGTTCTGGTGCTCGACATGCAATATCACGACGTCTGAATGCGTCTGTTAGGAGACAGACATCTCGATCTTCACTGGCTCAGCCCGAGCAGCAGCAATACGGGTCTACTAGTGGTTGGTCGAGAGACCAACAGTCTGGTAGTAGTCGGCCCTTGTACTCTGCAAGTGGAGCACCCATATCTGACGAGGAAGACGAATGTTCGGGTAGTCATGCTGGTGACCGGGATGAAGAACAGGACCCTCAGGATTACCATATGGTATATAGGGGTCAGTTTGGGAGATTTGTTGGTAGTGGGTCGAGTCAGCCTACTTCCAGCTCTGCAGAGGCATGGTTAGTGCAGGAACCGATGCCGGGTGGGCCTGAGGATGGGTCAGTTATCCCTAGTTTTGGCGGTCACGTGGCACGATATATCTGGATGGAGCAGGAGCGTAGTGTTTTGCGCTGTTTGAGTAGGACAAAGTTATGTTCTGACTTGTGTACTTGGCGAGGCCGTCAATCTGTGGAGGCCATTGCGGAGATTGATGCTAGTTGGTTGTCTCACTTGCCCGGCCTGATGTTTAAGAGACTTGATTGGCCGTTGATTTCTGCTTTTGTTGAGAGGTGGCAGCCAGATACGAACACCTTTCACATGCCATTTGGGGAGATTACGATCTTGCTGCACGACGTGTACAACATACTTGGGTTACGGGTTGCAGGCAATATGGTGTCCACTACTCCTAGCACGGACGTGTTACGGGACGAGTGCTCGGTCACCATGGATATGACTCCAGATGATCTGTCTGAGGTTTGCGGCACAAAGACCATTTGGCAGGGTAGTGGGGTGTTGACTGATAAGATTTTTGAGTCGACGTTGGCGGTCGACCGGGATTTTAGTGAGCAGCTTGATGCATACTTGTGGTTAGTGCTTGGAGGTACACTGTTTGTAGACAAGAGTGGTAACCGTACGCATCCTTCCTTCCTCCACGAGCTATGTCACACGGATGTCCCTATTAACGAGTATGCTTGGGGAACAGCTGCACTGGCCTACTTGTATCGACAACTGGGCACGGCATCACGGAAAGGTGCTGATTCGATTGCTGGTTGTCTCACGCTTCTGCAAGCGTGGATTTACGAGTACTTTCCGTGCTTTCGGCCACAGCAGGGTACCTTGACCCGGGACCTTCAAATGCCTCGTGCGTCTGCTTGGGATGTAGGAGCGGGATGTCCTAGCAAGAACCTGGAGCGCCTGTTAGCTTTTCGTACTAGGATTGATGCGCTTACCGACCGTGAGGTGAACTGGCTACCGTACGGAGCTGATCCTGCATTACGAGTGCCCCCCACTTTATTCATTGGCTGCATCCAGTACCGTAACATCATTGAGCCGTACATGCCGGATAGAGTGGTCCGCCAGCTTGGTTTCGTGCAAGGCATTCCCCGCGAGATCATCAGGCCAGAGAAGGCCAAGAGGCCGACTAACTTGAAGATGTATCGGGTAGACTTCCCGACTGAGATGACAGCTGTGTTGTGGAATAGGTTTGTCCCTGGGGTATCTCAGAGTGTTGTTTTAGGTGCCCTACCCAGGCTTAGTGCTGCAGCTCCTTCGGTTGCGCCCGGTTACATGCAGTGGCTGTACAGGTTTTCTCACCCGCGGGTATCTCCAGGTCCAGGAGTTACAAGCAACCTGCCTGAGCGGACTAACACTGATTACGTACGTATTAATGCTTAATATTATATTAACAATGACTTCTATTAATTTTTGTGTTATAATATGTTATTGTTTTATTTGCAGTGGATGGGTCGGTCCATGGAGATTCACCAAAGAGCACTAGCTGAGTATCCTGAAATGTCGAGTGAGACTCGAACAATGACTGAGCAACTTGTATTTGATTGGAAGTCAAAAATGGGACTTTAGATTATTTTGATTAGATGTTCTGTTAGTGATGGTTTTAATTATGTTATGAACTTATTTGTATTTTATTTTTAAAAATGTAATGTATAAACTGGACACTTATTTTATTTTATATTTGATGTTTTGTACAAATATCATGTTAGATTAAAAGCAAATACATATAAAATTAATTTCATAAATCTAATTTTCGTACAAATGTTCAAAGTTAGTGAATGTACATTACAAACTACCTAACTAATGCATCCCACATGTCCCTTCTCAATTGATATGCTTGATCCCATCCGTTGACACTATCCTCGTGGTGTTCCGTCCACCAACCGGCGATCGGCGGGAGTGGTGAATCAGGTACAAGGTCAAGACGGATAAAATGTGATCCACCAACTGTAGCAATCACAAACTCTCGAGTCGGTGACCGAACCCCGTTGCGTGCCCTAACCAGTGTCTTCCAGAAATAATGAATTTGGCTGCTATACAATCCCGTCTGTGCAACTATCGAATCATGTATCTGGCAAGCACATGGAAGACCATGGGTCACACGCATAGCACATCCGCACCGTTCATGGACCTGGTAACTCAAATCCCGCATCCTTTTCATCTCCTTATCCAGAACTTTCAAGCAATGTTGAGACACTTTGCCATTTATACGTGACAGGGGCAACTGTCTGTACATCTGACCAATTTTAGACCTTGATGCCTCCAACTCATTACGAATTTCTATGATGCGATTACCGATATGACAATGGACTCGGGCCCATACGGTATCCAAAGCACCTGCCAATGATTCCAATTAGTAAATTGAAATGCAATTACAATTACGTAACAACCAGAACAACTAATAAAATCATACAACTAACCTGTGGATGATTCAAACCAAGTTTTCACTGCTGAATGTTGGCTCTCAACTCTGCAATTGGTGGTGTTACCAAAATGAAGAATCTGGTTCGTCCAAAATTTCACAATTTTCTCCTTATGACAAAGCCATGTTCTCTGAACATACTGAATCACTTCCGGATATTTTCCCCACCTCACTTGCATGGCAGTTAGAGCACGATCATACTCCGCCTGTGTTGTTGCATTCACGATTTTGAACCATCTCCCAGCTCTAAAACTGACACCAACCGTCTTGTTTCCAAACATCTTCGTCACCTTAGCCTCCACATCTCTGTTGATGTGCCATAGACAGAGTAAATGTGACGTCCCTGGAAAGACTTCTCTCAAAGCCGCACAAAGCCCAAGATCACGGTCTGAAATAAATACAGATCGCTCTATATCAAACCCAATCAACTCCCTTAATCTCTGCAACACCCACCAATAGCTAGCCGTGCACTCGTCGCGCATGAAAACATATCCAACTAGAAAATTCTGGTTTGTCGGTGTCACGCCTACTACCTCAAAGAAAGGCATGTTATATCGATTGGTCTTGTAAGTAGAATCCATACCTATGACATGTGGGTATGTGCGGAGTATGTTGACCATGATCGGGTGCACCATAAATGCATGTTGCAAAACGTTGTGATCATCGTTCGTGACCCAGTAAATGTATTTACTCTCTCTCGCCAGATGAAGAAATTGCTGAACAACTCCTCTTCCTTCGGACATCTCCATCCTGAAGTCATTTCGGCAATTGTAAATGTGTCGGATGTTTGGATGATCATCAGGAAATTGCTCGGCAATAGTGGACATGATGTTACGGGGAGCAACCTTGGACTTTGTCATGTCCCGCACAACCTGTTTTGCACCCGGACTCAATCCGCTCACTTTACGGTGTCCCTCTGGGTACACAATCATTGGGTGGTTATGTGTCCCGGTGTGATCATTTTTCGCAATGATCTTCCAACTTTCGGTGCTGACATCATAATATATCTTGATGTAGAATGGACAACCATTAGCTTTGGTTTTGGTGTCCTTCCGTATCGCGTTCTCCAAATCTCTCGGCTTGCTCCTTCGTGACCGATCACATCGCAAATACCGATACGGCCGACCATAAATGGTTTTGTTATAAGACGATTTCACCAATATAAATCCCAATTTTATGGAAACACCATCAGCCCATGTAACAGCATCGTCAAATGTAGGAAAAAACGTATCGGTGACAAAATTCCCACTATAATTCACACCGTCACCGCCTTCCTCAGATTCCATATCCTATACAAATTAAAACAAAACATGCTTTATGTCAAAATAATAATAATAAAAACAATAATAATAATAATAATAAAAATAAATAAATAATAATAATAATAACAATAACAACAATAATAATAATAATAATAATAATAATAATATTAATATTAATATTAAAATTATATTTCTACTAATTAATAATAACAAAATCAACAACAACAACAACAATAAAAATAACAGCAACAACAACAATAATAATATCAACAACAACAACAACAATAATATCAACATATTAATAATAATAATAATAATAATATTAATAATAATAATAATTAAACATATTACTAATAATCATATTAATACAACAAAATTACATTAATTATCAAATACTAAATCACAACAATAATCACAAGACATATGTTGATAAACGTACTTTAACAATTTAAAAAAAAAAAAAAAAAAAAAAAAAAAAAAAAAAAATTTTGGGACATCCGCCTAAAATTTCCGGATGTCCCTAGGTACATCCGCCTAAAATTTCCGGATGTGCCTAGGTACATCCGCCTGAAATTTCCGGATGTACCATGGAACATCCGAATTTTTTAGGCGGATCCCAACTTCCGCTTGGAATTTCCGGATGTTCCATGGTACATCCGGAAATTTTAGGCGGATGTACCTTGGACATCCGGAAATTTTAGGCGGATGTCCTACTTACCGAAAATAAAAAAAAAAATACTTACAGAATGATCCGACGCATTCTCCGGCGTACGTATGTTCCACTCGCCGTCCATGACCCAAGACCCGTCGGAAAATTTAACGATTTTTGAAAATAGAAATTTTAGGTGGTCGTGGGGACCGATTTGGTTGCAAGGTCGTGGGGACCGATTTTGGGAAGCTCGGGACAACAATGTCGTGAAGTAAGGGTACCGTTTCATGTATGGTGTCCAAATGGGGAACAAGTTCATTTTTATAACCCATATTGCATAAAGGGCATAGTGGTAATTTCAAGAAAAAAAGGGAGCGTTACCTGGTAAAATGGGAGCGACAAATAGCAGTTGAGATAACTCCCTCACACCCCTCTTCAACAATCCAGATTTGCTCAAAACGGAAAAGTTTTTTTTTTCTCTCAACCTCACTAACATCAGCCTCGAGAATGAGCTTTATTGGGCTATGATCAGTCCACTCACGATCAATATGTATCAGCTTTGCTTGAGGGAAAAAAATCAAACCAAGCATTAGTAGCCAACGCTCGGTCCAAACGGCATTGAACATTGTCATCCGCTTCCCTCCCATTATCATACGTGAAGGCATAGCCCTCAAACCTCACTTCCCGAAACTCACATAAATCCACAGCCTCTCTAAAATTTGACATTTGCCGATCCGCTCTATCCCCTCCACAATTTTTATCGAGTTAGCAAGAATCTCATTGAGGTCGCCAATGCAAATCCAAGCCGACTGAATTTGATTAACGAGTTATGTTCCTCGTTTACCCTCGCTTACATCTCTTTATCCCAAAGTATAAAAGAATATTTGGAACTAAACTAAATCAATTTAATTCTTTTTAAAATCAACGCCTTATTTATTACGAAGTAGTTCTACTCTATTTCTCTTCCTCTCTCTTCTCACGCTTCATAGTAATGGCTAGTCCACCAATTGGAGAAATTACATTAGCAAAGCTAAAGCAAGGATCTCTTCTTTGGTTTCATGGTTTCAAAGAGGCTTGTCGCGTTCATAGAGTTGCCATTCTCTGTTACAGGTTTATTCCTAATTTTATTATTTTTGAAGAAAATTTGTGTTTTTAATTTATTTATTAACCTGCTGAATTTTATTTATTTTAGATTGAACTAATTTGATTTGTTTCACTTTGCAGGTCTAAAAGCCTTTTGATTCGAACTAGTCAATGTTTTCTCTTCAATGGATTTATTTTTCTGGGCAGGTGGTTAAAATTATAATCTTTATTTAATTGTAGTTTAATTTGATTATTGTTTCACTTTTGTTTATATTTATTTTTAATCACATTGTTTAGGTAATTAAAAGCTTAAAATTTTGTTAAATTTGGAAATTGTTTGGCAATATATTAGTTGTGTACCTAATTAATTGGTTTAATTTTGTCAAAATTTGAAATTATTTGGCAATATGTTGATTGGCATATTGATTGTTTACCCAAGTACAAGTATTTATATTCATCCACACAAGATATAATGCAGAACCTTGCTTTCTATTTATTTTCAGTCCACTTTAGGATTGAAGTTAGCGTTTTTTTTTTATTTATTTTTTTTATTTTTTATTTTTATTTTAAATTATGGTTTTATTTTGATCTTTTGTTTGTATTTTTAATTCCTGGCTGCATATAATATAGTCGGGTTTGTTAGAAACTAATTCACAGCAATTTCTATGTTAAGCACATATGTTGTATGCTGTAGATTTCATAAACATAAAATTTTCTTTCCACATCATTTTTTTTAATGTGATTTTATCTCGCAAGTGAATCTAGCTACACGAGGAGGATGGACGCAATAATTGTTCTTGTGAGTATAGTTTTTGTTATTTGGGGTTGTGTCAAATCAAGGTTAAAGTTAATGAATAGGAGAGACTTGTTCCATAGCATACATTTTGTAAAAAATCCTCTTGTTTGGGACCCCTTAATTGGTTCTTACCGGGAGAGAACAATTTGTGGGTAATGATGTTGGTGGGTGCTGTTGGTTGGCTCGCCTGTTTTTAACCCCTTTTCATGTCATGTTGATCTGTTTTGGCTTGAATAATTCCACGTCAACTGTGAAAGAAATTGAATTGATTAAAGTTTCTTCCTGTGGTTGTAAAATGACAAAGGATGATTTTTGGAATGGTTTCATGATCCAAATCTTAAGTAGGATTATTGTGGTTGTTGAGGCCTGTATTATATTTGGCTTTGCGATATGTATGTACCAATACTTGTACATCTACATATAAATGCATGTATGTGGTTATGTATCTACCAGTGGTGGAAAATTAAATTTTTTGATGAGAATAGTGACCTATGATTTTTATCTACCATGCTTGTTTTAACAGCCTTTTTATCAGTAACTGTTGACTGTAGTCCTTTTGAATTGTCTTTCTCTTATTAGATTGCTTATAGATAATGCTGTTATCATTACCTTCATAGATAATGCTGTTATCATTACCTTCATAGTTGCTAGTCATATTACACTCATGTTGCAGTATTATTGATATATCTTCCATATATGTTGTTGCAGTGTATATATATTGAAAGCATTTCTTGTTCCTATGTTGGAATGGATATTGCCATCTCAATGCCCTCATATTATGTATGATGAAGTATGGAGATATGGAGTGATTTTGACTATTTATTCGACAATGCGAAAACTTCTGATTCAACTCATCTATGTGAGTTTTGTTTTCAATTAATTTGTAGTGTCATCCTGTACATTTTTTTAGTTGCATGGCTAAATAATTTGCCTGAGTAATCAGTTACTGTAGACTTATTGAAATCTTATTGTTCAGTCTGTGAATCTTGTCATTTCTTTTCAACTGACATCATGGTATAAATTTGGCTGTTCCTGAATTTATAGATGACTCATATCAAGTCTCTGTAACATAGGATCATAAATTGATCTTGTTATGAATCTTGTCATTTCTCCTTGAGATGCTTGGTTTTTTTTGTTTCCTTTTCCCTTTTATTTATGAGATGCAACATATGATATATCCATGAAAAGTTTGCCACTGTTAGAAAAAGAGAGTCAAGTTTCCTTCAAATCTAATTGCAAAGTATTAGTTAACAAACACTCTGAAAGATCAGATTGGAGAATAAATACTAAAGTTTGAAAATTATATTAAAAAAGAATGCTTGATTGATTTCTGAAGTGCTCTACATAAGATCATATAATTTATGACTTCTGTTGCGTGTGATTTATATGTCATCATCCTTTGCAATGTGATTACATGTTTATTCTATTGGCTGTTTGGAATCTAAAGGGTTATTGGCCATAAATATCCCTGTCCTCATGAAGTCTTTCTTTGCTATCTCCTCATTTTCTATGAATTCACCACAGTTGCCTTGGTCTTAGGTAATTTTGTCTTTCTTCCCTGTGACGTTCCTCCTTTGAGTTGTTTTCTATATGTTTCAACTTGATAGCATGTGGAAAATTACTGATTGGCGCATTGCTTATATTTTTTGTGGTTCCTTCTTGAGTGGACTTTTTTCTTGAGAAAGAATATTTTGCATACCTGTTTCAAACAATTTTGGAGTTTGAAAGTTTTGTTTGCCTGTTTAATGCAGCTGGTGTGGTTCTATCCATTGTACGTGTCCAGCATTATACTGAGCAATATCTGGTAACTTTTTAATGTATTTGCTTTTATCTTCTGGATTCTTACGCTTAAAGTATATTGTAGTATCATAGACAAATGAATCTAGTCTATTTTCTAAAAGTTGCATAAGTAAAAAAACTAGAGGCTTCTTGCATTTATGAATTAAATAAATCTTTCCCACAACACATTTCTTTTCAATGAAAATAAAGGCAATCACAGTTGTCGTGTTTTTCCACTAAGATGAATATGCAACAACCCTTTTTTATTAATTCTCATCCTGGCACTATATTTTTTGTTTTATCCCCTATATTTTCATAAACTCTTGAATTGACTGTAGTAAATGCAAAAGGTTTGAACATTGGAACTGTTAAAAAAAGCTCTCTCGTCTTTTTTTACTAGTCTTCAAGTTTTATTTATAATTTTAAGGTTGTTCAACCTTCTGTATATATAGGTACAATGATATAGCTAAGCATGGGTTTATTGCTATGGGGAAACATAAGCCTTCAACAGCACCGATGGCAGGTGAAAAAGAGGCATTAATTGCACAAATTCCTGGTTCAGATAAATCTGCTGGTCTTGGAGGGTAAATCTCAAATGTGATTGCTACTATCTTTTGAATTTACACTTAATCTGTTTTTATAAAAAATAACCTCTCTAAGTGACTGTCCTACTTATACAAGACATAATGCTGAGTAACTTCGGTGCTATATCCATTAGGGATAGTTGTCATCAGACTTAATTGCTACTATTTGTCCAACTTTTAGCATGATTGATTTGTACATTAATCTTATCATCAATTTGTTAGTTGGAACCGTATTTTTAATGCCGGGATCATTTTACATTAAATTCCGTATGATTGAATATTTTCTCACCATCCACTTCTAGGATCATGATTGGAATAGGAGAGCAAGTCTACTCAGTTCTTCTCCTGAGCTTCTTCTTCCTAGAGGTGAGACTACTTCTGATGTTTTTTGTATGTATTTTTTGTCACAGGCGTGTAAGCTAGTCATCATTATCAGTGAACGTTGGCCTCTGCACATACTATGGTGAAGAAATCAGCTGCTTTTCTCTACCCTCTACGGCTCTAACCCTTTTCCTCTCAAAAATTTTTTTTTTTTAAAAAAAAAAGATCTAATTAAAAGAAGCTAGTTTGATCCTACCTTGACTGTTCATGGTGATATATGCAGGTTTTTGCCACTGGTTTCATACCATATGCTGGGAAAGCACTCAATTTCTTGCTGCTCTCCTGGATGTATGCTTACTACTGTTTTGAGTACGTCCTCTTGTTTTTTATTCAATGTACTCTATTGTATTTGCATCTGTTTGATTTTGAATATCTATGATGCTGTTCTATCAGGTACAAATGGAATCTTTCAGGAGTTACACTCGATCGAAGGCTGGACTTCTTTGAGTCCAATTGGGCATTTTTTGCTGGTTTTGGTATGCATGAACAAATAATTATTAAGTGATTGATATATCCCGTGATTGTTGATCCATATTCCTGTAACTTTTGAGTCAATTTAAGTCAAATCTTAATATTCACCATTATGTTGGGTTCAAGCTTTGTTAGTAAATTCAAGTTAGTTTCTGGATGGTAAGTGATATAAGTTCTTGTATTGAGCTATGAAGAACTTTATGTTTTCCTTTTGCTTGAAATTATATATTTTTATGATTATTCCCGATTGACAAATATGCTTTGTAATTTAAGTACAAGGAAAATCAAATGTATTAATTTAAATTTTAACTATTTCTTTCACTGTCATTTTGGCCATATGCATAGAAGGCACATCTTGAAGTACAAATGTACTTTAAGGTTGATTTGGTTTTGATACAAGTAAACCAATGTAAATGTAGTTAATTAAGAAATAGGACAAAGTAACTCTATTGTAGACACGTTGAAAGTTCAATAGCTTAATGGGTCTTATACATACAAGTATGTGGACCAATGGCGTATCTAGGATTTTGATATAGGATATGCACAATTATATACTCCGTACTTTGATAAGTAACAATGATTAAAACCTGGTTTGATAAGCTTATTTATTCATCTATGACCTCTTGTAGTCCCTTCTATAGGCTGGTGCTATTATGTTATCTTTATAACTTTTGACAATTTATAGTGAGAAAAAAATCAAGATTATGTCATTATATGAAACATTTTGGGAAAAAAAAAAAAGTAATCAGAATATTGTCCAGTTGACAATGTAAGAACACTAGACCCACATTAATATGATATAGCTCTATTGTATATTAGGGTCAACCAAAATGCTACCTTTATAATCTTGCATCAAGTTGCCTCAAATAGTTTTTATTGAAGCATTGAGTAGTGCACACCCTTGGTTTGTTGTGGATCTGCCTCTGATGTGGACCAATGAGCTCGATCCATTTCGGTTTCAGGGTTTTTTTTTTTTTTTATATATTTTTCTACTTTTTCATTTTCAAATTATATGGTTATGTTCTTTGAAATGAACTAAAAAGCTGAGTCCTTTTAAAAGCTTTCCAAAATGATGTATTATGTGGACTTGCTAAATTATTAAATATCATTGAGTGGATTGAGGAGGTAAATATATAGATTAAGAATCTATCTATCATCTTAAAATTTCAAGAAAATACATGGGTCTGAGTCAATGAGATAAGAACGAGATTCTTAGTTTGTCTTTTTCTTAAGATTTGGGGCATGATTTCAGGAAGTCCATGTGTGCTGGCAATTTTCTTTTTCCCTCCTCTGGAGAGCTATGCTGTCATGGCCACTCTTTTTCCTCTGGTACGTTAGCTCTGCATTTTTTTATATCTATATATGGACTCCTCTTCTTGATTTTAGAAAATCCTTATGGGCATTATGGACATTTTGTTCCATAGGTTGTTTTACTAATGGCTGCCTAGTTATTGTGTCAGTGAATCCATTTTGATTTCCCTCTTTGTGGCATAGATGGATTCAATGCAAAGATTTCTGGATTCTTTAAGTTCTAGGGATCAATTATTGAATAATGATTGCATGAGAGGGACTCTAATGGTTAACTTGTGTTGTGGCAATTTTCTTCTAATTGTGAAATTATAATGAAATGCATTCTGCTGGTAAAAGTGTTTTATATCTGGAGAAGTCAAAAACCTGCTTTGGATACGCTGGTATCTAAGAAACTAACTGATATTATATATTTAAATTAATTTATTATAGCATAATCCCCAAAGCGACATATATGATCAGTTTTCCATCCTATGACATGTATCTGTTTTACCTAGCAAGCATTGAATTGTTTTCTCTTCTCTTGAACAAGTGAGTGTCAGGATATATTTGGTTGGTAAATATTAGATGAGATTTGGAAAGAGAAGAAAATCATTCATACCGTGTTAAATGGTGTTCATGCATTTGCACAAGGGTTTAACGTTCTCAGTCACTTAAGTTGTTGGAATTCTAAAATTGATGAAAAAGTAGTTATATTGTTGTTCTTTCTCTCTTTGATTGGAATTTTAGATTAGGAAAATAAGGTATATCCTTCAGACCTTCGGGGGACTTGGTTGTTACCATTTATATCATAGTAAATAATGTTTTTTCCAATTATATCTGATGCTCTCAATCTCTTCTCGAAGTTTGTTTTGACAGCAACAGGTTCAGATGCTGATAATCTAGTATCTTCACCGAGGAAGCACTGGCTTGGCGTAGGATTAGGAAGGGTTCCTATATTTTGTGGCGCTGATACTGTCTCGTAAGTATTCCATTTCTTTTCTCAATTAGAAGCTTTGATTCTCTTAACAATCTATAAGGCATAAATATGTAGTTGGTACTGAGAATTTAATATGTGCCTAGCCACAAGAGAGTATGAATACCTTGTTTACAATGGGCTTGTTCTTGATATTGGGCAACTTTAGTGGGTTGACATCTCAACAATGAGAAGATTTTTATGAATTATCTTAGTTGTCAGTTTGTCACCGTAGCAGCTCTATGCCACTTTCTACTTTGATAGTTGTAAGTATTTTTTCTACATTGTAATCAGAAAAATATGGTGACAAGCTGAGCACAGCTTTGGTCAATCCAAACTTGAGATTAAGCCAAGCTTGAAATTGTGGAGCTCAGACTTTTCAGTCTCGGCTCGGCTCGACTTCTTTACCAAGCTTGAATGTGCCGAGTTATGAGCTTTAACCAAGAAATTGTCTTTCATGCTACAATGTCTCATCATTGCTTTTTGTAATGATTAGATCTGAATGCCTAAATGTCTAAATGTTATCAACATAAAAGGAAAAAAAAAATAAATTAGAATGCTTACTCATCCAATCACAATGGAATTTTTGTGATTTTGCTTATCAAGGCCTTACATATATTTCCTTGCTTGTTATGTGCACAACAGCTAGGTATTAACACTTAAAGTTCTGATACATTAAGATTCTCATAGGTATTTGTTGAATTTGTTTACTTATAAAACATAACTAGTTTCCTATATTTTATTTAAACTAATTATTTTAACCCTCACGAACTTCTTGACCCAATCATAGCTTTGCTTAGGGAGCTTTTGGCTCAAAAAAATTAGAATGGAATGGATTGGGGACTTATACCAAGGAGGTATGGATTGAAAACCTCATACATAAGTCAAAGTGTTTGGTTTAATCCTTGATTGGATTGATGTCTTGTTTATACTGTTTGGTTCACTCTAGGTATGGAATCAAAATTTCAAGAAGAATTGTAGTATTGTACGAAGTATTTTTTTTAATAATAATTTATCTATCTTTACCTTTTATTAAAATTTAACAAATTCATGTATCTTCAGAATTAAAACAATCAATGATATCAACCAAGACCCAAATTAAGAAAATAAAGAGCAGTCAAAATTCCATTTAATCCTGTACAATTAATGGGTAGTTTTTTTTATAGAAAAAAAGATGGCACCTAGGGAGAATTGAAGCACACTAATGGAGATAGAAGATTAAATGAAGCTACTTGAAAATTTTTAAAAAAGAGAGACAGAGAGAGCTTATAACAAAAATTCTAAATCCCAAAAAAGTTGCTTGCATCACTTGTATTCTCGCTGGAAAAGTTCGACAACACATTCAGTCCCTCTCTTCTGTCTTTCTTAATGAGAAATTAGGGTTTGATTCTTGGGGGTATGGAGTTATAATTTTACAGGGGTGAGGTAAGATTGAGGTTCCTTGGATTTGGGTGTAGAGTTTGATACCAAAGGTATGACATTCTCCCTAAAAAATACCAACCAACATTGGAATGGTATCACTTCCCTTCCATACCATTAAAAAAGCTCCAACCAAACACTCCTTCATCTTTTTAAAATCCGCATTGAGCTCAGTGGAGTTTCTCACAAGTAGGCTAGAGCTGCTAGACTCATTAATACTCCTCATAAGAAGAACAAAACACCCGCTAAAGCAAGCAAAAAGAGAAAAAAAAAAATCAATTATGTTCAGGATAATAACATACATTGCAGAAAGCCACATTAGTTTGAGAGAAATGAGTAGATAGGGAAACCATCTTGTCCCACAAACAAAGCTGGAGAAGACGCCTGACCATGAGAATCCTATAATTTCTTTTCCGGCCAATTAGCACATACAATAACAGATATTACAACACCCATTTTGCCTCTGAAACTTTGAACTAAACTGGATAATACATGATGAAACAAAGCCTTGTTTGGCCTCTGAACACACACATGTTCACTACTCTGAAGTGTCTACTCTCTCTACATTAGCTGCCCATACAGATGCTTTCACTTGTCTGGGGACTGTAGCCTTCTAAATAATGGCATAAAGGGGGGAAGTTGTAGAATAGTAACAAGAAACCTGAAGAGTTCATCAGACAACATATTTAAACAAGCAATTAACTACTTACCATAGATGCATACCCAAAGGATACTCAACGAGTTAGCCCGGTGTACTCCCCTAAAATGACAATTCCCGAGATTTAACCCCCCCTTTCTTCCTTCATCCTCTCACTTTCAAATATGGAAGAAATTTAAGAAAATACAAGGCCATAACCATTATGAGCATCATATGCTTCATTACTTCCTTAGAGCTAATTGTTGTTTCATTCATTTAGCTTTCTCAAGATCTCTCCCCGAGACTATCCCTTATTGAAGCTCATGTTATGAGCAATTCTTGGTGATGGATCTAGATATGAATAAACAAATCTTTGGCAGTGTTTGGTTTGAATAGGGTAAAGTGAATGAAATCAAGAAAAGGATAAAGAGGGAAAGGGAATCAAAACCCTTTAATATAGAGTTGTTTGGGGTATTTGGTCATTCACCTCCGTTGTTCCATCACCATTGCAACACCACCTTCTCCCCTATTCTTATGGTGGTGCCGCCACTCTTTGTTGTTGCTACCTCCTTGCCCTCACCTTTTAGTGCTTCTTACCCGCTATGGCGCCAACCCCGCCCCTTGTCGCCGCCCCTTTTCTCTCCTCTTTCTCTTTTTGCTTCATCACCATCATTGAAGCTTGAGGTTTTAATAGTCAAAATGTGACCATAAAAACTCTAAATCTAGAGTTTTTGTGGTTGAATTTGACCATCTAATGCCATTATTGATGAAGAAATGGTAATAATTTCCTGTTTTAATGTTTTTTTTTTCCAAATATTTAGTGTTGTGTGGTTGGGAGTGGGTATCAAGGTAGTGGATTTTTCCTAGTGAGTGGGTGTGGGGTAGGTTTTGAAAGGGCAGGGTGTAGTTTCACTGAATCTGGTTTTTGGGTGAATCTGGTTTTTGGGCGGTCAGGAAGGGTGGTTACAAGGTGTGAGAAGGTGGGTCTAAGTGTTTGGGGTGTGGTTTTATTGTGCTTTGATTTGTCATGGGTGATGATGGTAGGGTGGTAGTGGTGGTGGTGGGGCAGAGCCAATTGTGGTGGTGGTGACGATTGAACAGTTGTAGTAGTTCGTGCTAATAGGGAAGTGGTTGGTGGTGGTAAAAGGGTTGTATGGTTTTTGGGTGGGTTAAGAAAGGGAATGGAAAGGCTAAGATAAATGTTTAGGATTATTGTGACTTAATCAATAGTTGAGAGTATTTTGAGAAGGTCGATGATCGGTAGGGTTATTATTATTTTTTCCATCTTATTATGAGGGGAATCACACCTCTAACTTAATCATTATAGCCTTTACTAGTTATCTTGACTTAGATGCCATATATCAATAAAGGGAGTCTTGACAATAACATTTTAAATGGAATTTTCTCTGAGCTCATTAATATTACTCCTATTAACTACTTTGTAAAGAAGGAAAGTTAGCTTAATATAATCCTAGCTATTAGCAGTGTATATAAAATAATATGAGTTTAGCTATTTGCTATTAGCAGTATGTGCAAATTGGTAAGTTGGCTATCGGAAAAGGTATTTTTGAGGAATATTCCATCCTTATTCATTATTATATTATTGTATTTTCATTTTTTATTATTATATATTACTTTTGTTTTTCAAAATATATATTAGTTAATAATTTCCTTACTACCCAAATCAATAATGTCATACTACTTTGTTACGTGGCTAGTTAAATCCCCTTCCCCTTTTTCTTTTTGTCTTGTTTAGAACATACCCCATTATCAATTGTAGAGTTTTTTCTTTTTTTTTTTTTTTTTTTTTTTTTTTTTTTTTTTTTACAAGAAGAACTAATAAACAAACAACAAGTCAAAAAGAAAAATACAAAAGTAGACAACGTCGGGCTTTCGTGGCTAACCAATGAGCTGGATTAACCCAAGATCCAGGGACCGTTGTAAGCCTGCACACACACAGAAAGACTCAAAAGAGTAGAATGGATATCATGAAATAACCACCTCGAAGTAATGGGAACTGAACCGCAACCGGATAGCAATGACAGCGGGGTAGAACAATCGGTGTACATGAGAATCCGTCCATAACCTTTTAGAATACCCATTTGGAGTGCCCACAGACATGCTTGGAATTCCGCTTGCAAAGCTGAAGTGGAGTGACAAGCCCGGCGCCACCCCCGAGAACTTGCGAAGAGTCAAATGACCGAATAATCCAACCCATACCAGCACAATCATCCGACGACGACCGCACACCGTCGAAAATTAAACACACATCCACTGAATCCGAAGATATCCCTCGAAGACAACAAATAGGATCCGGAGAAGAAGAGTGATTAATAGGACGCATAAGTAGATTTTGATGTTTGAGCTCAAAGGCTTGTGAATTTCTAGCCACCCAATTTGCAGCTGCTCGGAATATCATCTCCGGAGAAGAAGGAGATTGACGAAAGCGAACATTGTTATGAGCCAGCCAAATAGTCCAAAGCCGAGCAAAAAACCAAGCTAAACCATCCCAGTACTTGGAGGATCGGAAGAGGGAAATAATAGCGGTAAACCAAACAAGAAAAGGTTCAGAATGTAAAGAGTCCTAAGTGAAACCCAACGGACCACAGACCCAAAGACGGCTGGAGAAAGGACAATCCCGAAATAGATGGGATACCGACTCCTGATCTTGCTGACAGAAAACACACACTGGGTCTATTAAAGCTTAGTAGTAAGCGGTAAAAATGTTTCTACCAAGAAGATGGAACCCAAACAGAAGAAACAACTAAAGAGCACTGACGAACGAGCATTGCATATGCTGTTTTAGATGAAAACGAACCGTCCTCGGTAAATTTCCAATAAACAAAATCATCCATCGGTTAAAGAGGCCGATCTAGTGATAGTATACGGGAAGTTGTAGGATCATTAAAGAACCGATGAATTTCAAAGGAGTCCCACGCGTTAGAACGCAGATCAAGTAGATCAGAAACAAGAGACGGATGCACCGACTCAGAACAAGAATATTTAAACTGGACCAAATTTCCCATAACCCAAGCATCCTCAGTAACCCGAACCCGAGAACCATTGCCAACCTTCCAAGCAATTCCCTGGGTTAGAGTAGAAAAACCCTCCATTAAACCACGACAATCCCAAGAAGGCCGATAAACCCTACCAGGATTATTAAGAGAGTTAAGAGAAGGATACTTGGCGAAGAGAAGTCGTGACACCAACCCAACCTCCGAAGACCAAGCCCACCTAAACCCTTAGGCAAATGAAGGAGGGAAGAAGACCTAGAAGCTATACCCCGAGACTCAGACGACTTCCACCAAAAGCTGGCAAGGAAATTATCAATTCGGTCACAAATGGTTTTCGGAACACTGAACACTGAACACTTAAAGGATGTGGTTAAAAGAGGCAACTAGAATACTATTGATAATGACCAACTTTGCAGTAGCCGAGAGATTAAGACAAGCAAAGCTCGATAACTGACGAACGATCTTATCCACCATAAAACCAAACTCAGCAGTTTTACTTCGACCCATATCCACCGGTAGACCCAAATATGAGCCTAGAGAAGGTTTAGCAGTAAGATGCATGTTGTAAGCCTCTGAAGTCCTCCGGAGTATTGGAGTATTGGGACTGAACTTAACAAAGGACTTTTGACCAGAAACCAAACAGAAATCATGTAATAAAGACATAACCTGATCACAAGCCGCCGATGAAACTCGGAAGAATAATAAGGCATCATCCGCTAAGAATAAGTGAGAAATAGAAGGGCTTCCCCTAGAAATACGAAGACCCTCTAATAAAGAGGCCTTTTCAGCCTTACGGATCATTGCACAAAGAACTTCCATGCAAAGAACAAAAAGGTAAGGCGACAAAGGATCACCCTAACGGAGACCACAATGTGGGTGAAAAGAAGAAGGGTGCCCATTGACCAAAACCTGATAGGAAACAGTAGAAATACACTGTTGGATGAGATGGATCCAGTAAGGAGGGAACCCAAAAGCCTATAACACTTGAAGTAGGAAGTCCCAGCGCACACGATCATAAGCTTTATTCATATCAAGTTTTAGGGCTGCATAAAATCGTTTGCGTGTCCGGGAGGCATTCATGTAAGAGAGAAGCTCGTGAGCCATCAGGACATCAAGCGGCTTGGGACAAACGCATTCTGGAGATCCGGTACCAGAAACGGCATATTCTGCCTAAGACGACCGGTGAGACATTTAGCAATGCATTTATAAAGCACATTGCACAACCCTATAGGACGAAATTGAGAAATCAGTTCCGGATGGTCCACCTTAAGCAGAAGAACCAGGAAAGTACGATTCCAGTCTTTTAGCATGTACTCGTGAGCAAAACAATATTAAACTGCGGAAACAACATGGTCTCCCACCTTATGCCAGTAAGATTTGAAGAAAGCCGAAGTAAAACCATCTGGACCAGGAGATTTCCCGTCGTCAATACCAAACATTGCGTTTCGAATCTCAGGATCCGAAAAATGAACCAATAACTGACTTCGAAGATCCATAGATAGAGTTGGAAGGTGTAATTGTTCCCAATCCAAAGGTGATGACTCAGAAGATGAAGGTGGTGCAGCATACAAGTTGGAATAGAAGTCCATAATCTCCTTACGAATCAAAGCAGAGATCCATAAACCTGAATCATCTTTCAGAGAGAGGATCCGATTGCGGCGACGATGAGCCTGAACGGAAGAAAATAGCAACCGAGAATGAGAGTCTCCGAAGGCATCCCACTTAATCTTTGCGCGTTGACGCCAAAATAGAAAAGCAGCTTGAGCTTCAGCAATCTTTTCCTGTCTTGTAGAAAAGAATTAGGCCCGATCAACATGAAAATGGAGACGTAAAGAAGTACGTTCATCTGAAATTAACCCTTTCCAGTCAATACCCCACTCCTTATGAGAAACACACCATGCCAAAAGACAACTACGGATTACTGAAAGTTTGTTCGTAAAGAGAACATCGGGGAACCAGAAATATGTTGTGGCCAAAGAGTGGAAATAAGCGTTGCAACCTCAGAAGATAATAAGCACCAATTTTCAATTTTATTTGGCCTCTTTCCCATATATTGCGGAGCACAATCAGATAAAATGATTGCAGCATGATCAGAAAATAGAATGGGATGATGAACAATAGCCGTATCCGGATAATCTTGAAACCAAGAAGCAGTTGCATAGGCTCTATCCAGGCGCTCAAAAGTGGAGTCAAAATCAGAACGATTATTAGTCAAGTAAACTCTGGCCCCGTGAACGGGACGTCCAATAAACCCGACTGTAATCGCCATTAAGAGCCACCCACTTTATCTGTTAAAAACTCCACCCGGTTAAAATCCCCGAGCAAAACCAAATTCGGAGTTGAACATAATATATTTGAAAGAGCAGACCGAATATGAGGTCGATCTCCAACATGGGGAGCACCATACACAAAAACCACAAATCTCGTTACTGAACCCACAAGTATTTTACAGAAGATGAAATTTGGAGTTATTAGAATAGGAACTAACTGAAGTGGTGAAAACAACAACAAAACCAAACCACCACTCAAACCTACTGCATCTGAACCACAGAAACCAGAAAAAGCAACTCTAGATAACTTTTTTACAGCAATTCCATAAAAAACATAACATCTAAACCACTAGAGCGGACTAAAGACATAATATACGAAACTTTAGGGGAGTCCACTTGACCAAGACCCCTACAGTTCCATGATCCAAATTTCATCTCGCATCGGGTGGCCCCTATGTTACTCGGACACGGCAAAAATTGCCGTCATACCCCGACACAGATGTGGGTATGAAATCCGTTCCGCATACGTCATCTTGCTCTCGGGTACGACTGTTAATTAAATATCAGAAATTCAGACTATTAACTTTAAACTTTGGCGAGTTCATGGCTTCAAGCTCTTTGGAGCTTTAAAAATGGCTTATGGCTGGAGAGAGAAATATAGACCGACAAGTATAGAGGAGAGAGGAGAAAGAAATAAAAAATAAATGGCTTATGGCTGGAGAGAGAAATATAGACCGACAAGTATTACTTTTCTTTTGAAGAAAGACCGACAAGTACTGCTACAGGCTACCCCACACTCCATTTTCTCTCTTTTTTTTTTTTTTTTTTTTTTTTTTTTTTTTTTTTTTTTTTTAAAGAAATTATAATCTATACTTTTTAAAGCTTGCACAGTAAATAAGAGTACTTTATATTTTTTAAATTTGTGCAGTACATTTTTAGATTAGGTAAATAGTACTACACTATATAGTCTAATACATAAATACTTGTTAACATATTTATGGGAACTTGCCACAATTATCCTTTTTTTTGACTTTTATTGCTGTATCCGTACCCGAGTCCAAAGTTAAGACGGTGTCCCCGTGTCCTAAATTTTTGAAAATGACGTATCGGACACTCGGATCCGTACCAATATCGGATACCCGTACCCGTGTCAATGTAACATAGGGTGGCCCAACAGGGGGAGCCACCGACCCCTCAGTAGAGTTATCAGCAGGATCATGAGAAAATTGTACATTGTCAGGTTCATTTCGCTTTGACAAGGGTAAATCAGAGAAACCTCCTGATGACATACAAATTTCCAAGTCCTTATATTGACGATGTTTGTCCAATGCCTGTAGAAAATTGACTCACCATTCCTGTCCCCTCCTGCTCCAAGGACACATCCCATGAACATGACCAAAATATTTCCTAAAGCCAGCCTTAGTCCATTTCATATGCTGTCTTTCCAAAGCTTTCTTCTTCACATTCTTCTTTTTCAGAGGGTTAGAAAATGAAAGATCATCCCAGGAGAACTGAACCCCAACCCAGACAACTGAGATGAAGAAATAATGTACTCCATAGAAAATCCAGGTGAATCAAAGTTGAAATCATCATGGTCAAGGAGGGGTAAAAGATTGTAGACTAAGGGCATAAAGTTTGATTTCAACTTTTTACAGGTGACCTAGGAGGTTGAAGTAGGGGATTTTCTCTTACGTGATAGGTTCGGGTTTGGATTATGTGAAATGGGATTCAAGATGAAAGTGAAGTTGTGTACTATTGGTGTTTTGGGCAGGGTTGGTGTTTTGGGCAGGATTGGTGTTATGGCCTGGGTGTTTTGTCTTTTTGCTATATGCTGGCGGGGCATTGGAAATTCTAGCTTTCGTTTCTGTTGGAGTACTGTTGCATGGGAATTAAGTCCTGAAAAACTAGTATCAATTGTAGAGTTTATTTAGGTGAAAATGTGTCAATAGGATTCCTTATCTTATCATGGGTTACATTTGTAGTGCTTAATGGAATTCTTAAGCATCAGAAAGATTTGTTTTAATTTATTTTTATTTTTTATTTATCTTGTTTTTTAACACCAGCTTTAGAAAAAATATGTAGCTGCTAATATTTTTTATTAAAAAGCATGTGTTGGTAACAAAATTATTAGCTGCTAACAAAATTTTGTTAAGTTCTGTATAAAAAAAAATTCTACTATCACACAAAAGTAAATAGAGCATTTAACAGGTTAAACCCCATGCATTGCACGGATGTTGAATAATTATAAAAACAATCTAATTATATAAAACATAATGAATTGATTCACGCGGTAGGCTAGTATTAAAATGCATGAAATATATTAAAACGATAAAAACAGGTGGGAAAAAATATTTAAATATGTTATACTTAATGCGCAAGTGTCCCCTTGGATTCGCTTTTAGTAGTATGTAATTGATTGCATTATTATATTGATATAATTTGTTTCAAAAATTGTTTTAAAAACCAAAAATTTACTCACATTCACCAACCAATATAACTAGTATCCTCCTACTTAGCTTGAACAACTGTAGAACTAAAAGAGGATACAAAAAATTTTAAAAAGAAAAACAAAGGGGTGGGATTATTGATTTAGGTAGTAAGGAAAATAATAACATAATATGTATCTTGCAAAAAAAAAAAAAAAAAAAAAAAGTAAAAAAATAAAATAAAAAATAGTATAGAAATGAATTTAGACGGAATATTCCTCGAAATACCTTCTCTGATGGCCGGTGTACCATTTTGCACATATAGTACAAAAGGTGGTACTACTGATATCAAATAGCCACGGTCATATTATTTTGCGCAGAGCACTTATAGTTGGGATTATTTGAGCAGATTTTTCTAAAAAAGAACCTCTATCAATAAACTCTTAACTCCTTTTTACTACACTTTGAACCCATCATTTGATTCATACTTCTCTAATCTAGTAACAAGTCCTCCAACTCATTCCTTATACCTATGTGCTGCTCCAGATTCTCCTTTTATAGACCCTTTACTCCATGGCCTATCTATAATGGCAATCTCATAAACTGTTTATCGTATCTTAGGCCTTATCTCACCAAATTTATTCATGTTCCGCACCTCCATAGATTACATATTATATGCCTTGGCATTTGCCAACGAAAGGAAGTGTGCCCCTATAAATGCATGAAGGATGTCTTCAATTTAATTAGCGGCCAAGGCATAGAGACTAATAGTGTGTTTGGATAGATTAGGGGGAAGGAAAAGAGGGGAGGGAGGAGAAGGGGAGGGAGGAGAAGGGGTGGGAAGAATGAAGAGTTTTCCTTCCAAATCTCTCCATCGTTGGAGAGATCAATTTCTTGCAATTCTATCCCTCTATTTCTTTCCCCTCCAGTTCTCTTCCTTCCTCATTTGCTATCCAAATGAGAGATTATCTATCCCTCAATTTCTCTTCCTTCCTTTTCCTCTATTTCCTTCAATCCAAACAAAGTGTATAGGGAATTTGCGATGTAAAAAGATAGCAGCCACTTGGACAATGGGAGATGATCTTTAAACAGCAGAGGTGGACGAATCTAAGCTTAGTTCCAAGTAGAAGGTACCTGGACCCTGAAATGTGCACGTGGTAAAAAATTACATCGATCTATTGGAAACCACCTTTGTAAAATTATCCTTTAATGTTTTAGTAAACAAAGAAACATTCTGAATATGCAGAATAAAGAACATATACGGAAAAATTAAAAATTTACACTAGAAAAAAATATAAAATAATAGAAATTCTAAAAGTTCAAACTTAGCAAAATTTTTTTGTACAATTTGTTGGTGCTCAGTTTGGTTTGAGTTTGCCACCTATTTTTAGAGTTGTATTTGGTTATAGTCATTTCAGTTTAAGGTTGCAACTGTCTCTAAGTGACTTCGACTTTAGGTCACTTCAGGTCTAGCTAATATCACTATATCAAGGTAGTTTCAGCTAAGTGTAATTTTCTTAAAATTTCAAGGAAAAATTGTAAATAATAATCCCAAATTTGCTCCATTTTCTTTTAATAATCCCTTTGGATTATTCTGGAATAATCTCAACTTTAGGGAGTGTTTGCTTTCTTCAATCCCAAATCGGTCAACAAAAGTCAATGACCTATTGTATTAGGTTACTTGACATGTATCAAGTCTCGATTGGACCTAAAATTAAAAATATTTTTTTTTTTTAAAAAAACCACCAGCCCCCCCTCTTTCCACCACCGACCCACCTTAACCTCCACCCACTGCCAGTCCGTCGCTCATCCCTCGCCGGCCTGTCGCGCCTCCTACACCCCTGACGTCGTCGTTTTCCTCCCCGTCTGAAACCCCCTCTCATTCTTCCACTCAAACACCAAGGAAACAATCAAATTCCACATGCCTCGAGTTGAAATCAATGATAATATTCCAGAATTAGCAGTATCAATACCCTGAAAATAAATTACCAAAATTTATCACAATAAACAAACAATTCACCCCTAAAAACCCGAAAAAATTCAGAGAATTTCAAAGCTGCAGAGGCGGATAATTGGAGAAGCAAGAACCGGAAGCGTGTTGATGAGTTTGATAGAGAATCTTTGATGAGGTTGCTTCCACCATTGAAGAACACGATTTTTTCGGAGAGAGTAAATATACTATGTGTGACCACCATTAAAAGCGGCGACACGCCGTAAAGAGCACCGTTGAAGCGTCGAGAACGGCGGAGATCATGATTAATGACGATCTTAGCAATTGGGGGATGTGTTTCTAAGGGAGTTTTGGGTTTCCTTGGTGGTTGCGATGGTTGGGGAGAGCCGAATAAGGAGGAGGGCGGGGGTCGCAACACCAACACGGGGGGAGAGAGAAGTGGTGGCGGCTGGCATATCGGTGGCCGGCGTCAAGGGTTTGGCTGGGTGGTCTTTTGTTTAAATTTTATTTTTTATTTTTTGTTTAAATTTTTTTTCACCAATAACATTGCGCTACGTATCATTTAAAGAAAAAAAAAACCACTTAACCGGTAATTGGTCATTGGGATTGAAGAAAATAACACCCTCCCAAAGTTGGGATTATTCCAGAATAATCCAAAGTTTGGATGATTAAAAGAAAACGGAGGAAAGTTGGGATTATTATTTATAATTTTCCAAATTTCAATTCAAGTTTATGTTTTTATTCTAGGGCTTGGGTCATGTTTTAGTTTCATCCTTGATATGCTTTACTTGCTCCACATGATGTTATGCTGTCTTATCATTTCGCCTCAAGTAGCCGTGTTGGGTAATTAAAACTGAAACATGGGTATCATTTCGCCTCAGCATCATCCTCCTGCTCTTTCCTCCCTCCTTACTTCACCCATTACTACTCACTAGTCACTACTACCTTTTCTCGCTTTTCATTTCTTTCTTCTACCCAATGCATTCTATGATTCTCCCCATCTCTTGACTCTCCCAAGTCCCAACTTTTAACGTGGTTTGAGATATTAAATCTGATGTCTAGGCAAATTGTCAGACTTCTTACTGTGGATCATTTGCACTATTTGATCTTGAAGAGTAAAAATGCTGAAATAGTTAGCTACGTGTTGAATTGGAGTGCTTGCATGAATAAAGTCATGGTTTATAATCCATTTTATCTTTTTCACACTACTGAAGAGTCTGTTATATGAATCATTTCATCTTTGCGACTTGCAACTTACGTGCTCTGTATTTGTAGGATGAAGGTCTTGTCTTTCCTCCCTTTGAGATCGCAGGAGCTGAACCAAGGAAAGAAGGCACTTTAAGAAATTCTTAACAATTAATGAAAATCTCAAGTGAGTCTATTACAAAAGTTCATGTCATTCTGGAGGAATCAAGTGCTCCTGCTCATTCTTTTGTCTTCCTCTTACTTTACATAGTTTGAGGATATTTGTTATTCATTTTTTCTCTTCTAACATTTTTTGTTCTAATGTCAATTTGTAATGTTCCTTTGTAATCAGGGGAAGATCATCAATTTCTTTTTTCTCTCTCTTATCAAAATTGTACATATAACAACTTATATACAATGTATAGAGCTTTAAGAACTAGTGTGCAACTTGGGTGATACCAGCTGTTGTACAATGTAATGATGTATACACTATACATTATGAGTTCTTGCCTTCTTAATATATAATATTTAAACTCCCACAAGCATAAGATACACTCTCCTTACCTCTCTAAAACAAAACAAAAAGAAAACACAAAAATAAATATAAAAAACTAAATAAAAAGTAATAAAATACGGGTTGCCTCCCGCAAAGCGATAGTTTATCAAGGTCCTGCTCGACCATACTCCTCTCAATCGGAAGAATTTAATGCCTTGAGTAATTTATCAAACGCTCCTGCAAACATTTCATTAAGCACTAGATAGGGCTTAATTGCAAGCATATTAATCCCTACAAAGAAAAGGTTAGGAGCACATAAAGAGAAATCAAGGTAAAAGGAAAAATAAAAAGAAAGAGATGGAAATACTCAAAACCTTCTACTTCCTCCTCTCTCACATACTTTCTCTTCATGGTCCCCATCTTATTTTTACTATAAAAATTTATTCACTCACTCACAATATTATATTACTCTTTTAAAACTTTGTGCAATCCAAAGTGATGCAAATAAAAAAAAACGGAGGGAGTATAATTCTTGTAGTGGCGTAAGCATGGATATTTTCAACTCATAAGGAATAAAAGGGGAAAAAAAATAATAATCTAGACTCTAATAATAATTAGAAATAGAAATAAAATTGTTTTCCCGGCAACGGCGCCAAATTTTGACAGGCTAAAGTCGTATCACCTAATCAAAAGTATTACCTAAGTCCTCTAACTTATGTAGGTAGGGAAGTAGAGTCGAATCCACAGGAAACAAGTCTTTCTATTCCTAATTAATTAATATAATCTAAACTATCAAGTAACCAAATTATTTTTAAGTAAATTAAACTAAGGAGAATAATTAAGGAGAAATCAATAATAAAAAGCCTAGGGTCACAGGTGCACCAATAATTAATAATCCGGGATAAAACATAACAATCAACAATTAATATTGCACATATAACATGATCAACATAACAATTAGGGGTGTTCATAATTCGGATTAAAATCGAAATCCAATCCAATCCAAACCGAATTATCAATTCGAATCGGATCTAAACTTTAAATCGGATCGGATCGGATTGAGATTTTTTGAAAATTCGGATTTTTGGATTGGATCGGATTAACCCTAATTGGATCCAATCCAAACCGAAAACCGAATTGTAAAATTAAGCTTGTATAAATATGGATTTCTTTGTTTTTTGAATTTTAGCTCAAATACTTAATACTACATAAAATAAATTAGGGATACTTTGTATTAATTAATTAATGACTTGATGTTAAACTATTTATTCTAATCATAATTTTGAAGCCTTGTATTTATATTAAAGCTTTATTTTTAAAATCGTATTAGGCGCTAAAACAATAATGTATTATAATTCGGATTTTCGGATCGGATCCAAATAACCGAATTTTATTTCGGATTGGATCGGATTGGATTGGGACAGAAATTCGGATCGGATTGGATTGAAAAATTGAAAACCGAATTATGTGTCGGATTGGACGGATTTGGACTTTGGATTAAATCCAAATTGAAAACCGAACGGACACCCCTAATAACAATCAACAATTTTTAATAAAAGTAGAAAGAAATAGAGATCAAACCTCAGCAGATGATCCATGGGTTCAGTCAAAACAACTCTGGGAAATCCATCATTATCAATCAGATTGACAGGCATCTGCTTTAACTTTAATCTTCCCTTCAAATTCCCAACAAATGGGTTCAATTTCCCTTTTCTCCACTCCATTTGTAATTCAACATTCACAAATTAATCATTCAAAATAAAATAAAAAAAAACCCCAAAAAATAATAAATATAAGTATTCTAACAAATTCTTAAAAAAAAAACATACATATATATAAATGAAAGGAGAATTAGACAGTAATAAAAGAAGGTAATTGTTGAAGTTCATGAATTGAACTTTATTCTGTAAAAAATACTCCAGAAAATAGAGAGAAAATTGAGAGAGAAAGAAGCTTGGGAAAGAAGAAAGAAAGTTGTTATTGATTGAATAATGAGAATACAGCACGAGTTTTGCATTTATACAATAGTTAGTTACAGATTGTAACAACTTTTCTAGTGCTCTAACAAACTAAAAAACTGAGCTGGAAGTTTGTTGCTGCTGTAATATTATCAAGCTGAGCTGACTGCTGACTTGAGCTCTGTAGGCTGAGTTAGCTGCTGACTTGTGCTGTATACTCCAACACCCCTCCTCAAACTTGGCAGAGGTGAGGAAACCATGCCAAGTTTGGACAAAAGAGTTTGTTGCTGAAGAACAGGAAGTTGTTTAGTGAAAACATCTGCAAGTTGCTGTCCTGTAGGAATATAGCATAGCTCAATCAAGCCTGCAAGAACCTTATCTCTGGTGAAATGGCAGTCCACTTCAATGTGTTTGGTGCGTTCGTGGAAAACTGGATTCTTAGCTATATGAATAGCAGATTGACTATCACAGTGTAGCTTGACAGGATTCAAATCAACCAAGCCTAACTCACCAAGAATTCTAACCAACCAGTCAACCTCACTGGCAGCATGGGACATAGCTCTGTATTCAGCTTCAGCTGAGCTTTTAGAAGTGGTACTTTATTTCTTGGACTTCCATGAAATTGGAGAATTACCAAGAAGTAGCACATAACCAGTGACAAACTTTCTAGAAGATGGACAAGCAGCCCAATCAGAGTCACAAAAAGCTTGAAGAACAGGTTGATCAGTTGCCTTAAGTAGAATTCCTTGACCAGCAGTGCTAGCAACATATCTTAAGGTATGTTTCAAGGCTTCAATGTGAGGGATCCTTGGAGAATGCATAAACTGACTCAAGGACTGAACAGCAAAAGCAAGATCAGGCCTTGTATTAGTTAGGAAGTTCAGTTTCCCAACATAGCATCTATAAAGGGCAAGATTATCATAAAGATCACCTTGATCATAGTGAAGCTTCAAAGTAGAAGGAAAAGGAGAGTTTGCAGGCCTTGAGATATCAAATTCACAATCCTGTAGAAGCTCCTTTGTGAATTTTCTCTGAGATAAAACATAACCATTGGCACACTTACTCACTTCAATTCCAAGAAAATAATTCAGCTCTCCCAAATCTTTGATGCTGAAAGTCTTGTGCAAATGAGTCTTCAAATTAGAAATTAACCGATCATTTGAAGCTGTGTATGATTATATCATCAACATAAACAGCAACTAAGGTAGTATCATTTGCATCCTTCTTCAAAAAGAGAGAGTAATCATTTTTTGACTGGCTGAACCCTTGAAACTGTAATTCTTCAACTAATCTGGCAAACTATTGCCTAGAAGCTTGTTTGAGACCATATAATGACTTTTTTAGTCTACAAACATGACCTGCAGGAGCAGACACACCTTCTGGAATCTTCATATAAACCTCTTCATGTAAATTTCCATGAAGAAAGGCATTGTTTATATCAAGCTGAAATAATTTCCAGTTGTTCTGTGCAGCAAGAGAAATCAAACATCTGACTGTGGACATCTTGACAACTGGAGAAAATGTTTCTTTATAATCAACCCCATACTTTTGTGTGAAGCCTTTAGCAACCAATCTGGCTTGTATCTTTCAATAGTAACATCTGCATTCTTCTTGATTATGTAAACCCATTTGCATCCTATAGCTTTCTTCCCTTTAGGAAGCATACCAATATCCCATGTGTTGTTTTTGTTAAGGGTAGAAATCTCTTTATCCATAGCATCAACCCAAGAAGGATGTGTAGCAGCCTCTGCATAACTTGTTGGTTCAACAAGAGATTGATTTACACATATTGCTAGTTGCTGCTTAGCAGGAAGAGCATCAAAAGACACTAGGCTACACCAGTGTTCTGTAGCAGCATAACACTGATAATCAAATAGATGGGAAGGGGGTTTAGTTGGTCTAGAAGACTGTCTAAGTGGGGTTTCTGCAACATTTTGTGAAATAGAAGGTAAAGTAGAATTTTGAGGAATATGAGTAGGAGGATTAAAAGAAGAAATATCAGGAACAGAATTGGTGGTTGTGTTTTCTGAGAAAGAATTTGAGAAAATTTCGGGAATATTAAGATAAGTGGGTGAGACTGATGTAATAACAGGAAGAAAGAATTTGTTTGAATAGGATTGGTGAGGGTTAGAAGAAAAATGGAATGGAAAATGTTTTTCAAAGAAAACATCTCTGGAAATTACTATTTTGTTTGTGCCAAGATTAAGAACTTTGTAAGCTTTCTGATTGGGAGGATATCCCAGGAAAACACATGGAATGGCTCTAGGATCTAGCTTAGTCCTGTGTATTTTGGAAGTGGAAATGTAACATACATATCCAAAAACTTTCAGGTGATAAATGTCAGGAACAGAACCATATAGCTTCTCATAGGGTGTAACAAAATCAATGGATTTAAGAGGCATCCTATTGATCAAATAGGCTGCTGCTAAAATACATTCACTCCAAAAACGAGCTGGAACATTTGATTGAATATACAATGCTCTTCTAGTCTCCAATAGATGTTTATGCTTTCTCTCTACCACCCATTTTGCTGGGGTGTATCACTACAGGATTTTTGCTGTAAAATACCATGCTGTAGAAACAACTGTTTCATACCTCCTTCTGTAAGATCCAAGGCATTATCTGATGTTACAGCTAAGACCTTTGAGGAAAACTGAGTTTCAACATAACTAAGAAATTGAGTCATAATAGAAACTGAATCACTTTTATTCTTCATAAAATGAATCCAAGTCATTCTTGAAAAGTCATATATAATTGTCAAGAATTGATTACAACCAGTGTATGTAGTATGAGTGTAAGGACCCCATACATCTATGTGAACCAGCTTAAAAGGCTTATAAGACTTTATTAAACTAGTAAGAAAAGAAAACCTAGACTGCTTAGCTAATGGACAGACTTGACACAAGTTTTCAGCTAAGCAACCATGTACATCAGTACCTTTGATGGTTTTTATATTGTCAAAAGACATATGTCTTAAACGAAGGTGCCAAAGTTTGGCTTCCTCAATAGCAGCAAGGCCAACATTTCCAAGAGTAACAACATTATTTGCAAATAAATGGTCATCATAAACTGTACAGTCCATTGTCCAACTTACCAAGCTCTATTGGACTGGTCAAAGAAGGGCCCTGAATCAAGCATGTATCATTAGTAAATGATACTGAACATGACATATCTTTGCAGAGTTTTGATATTGAAACCAAGTTAAAATGAAAACCAGGACCATGCAGAACATTATGAAGTATAATGCCTGATTTTAATGAAATTGTTCATGTGTGTTCAACTTTTAACTTCTTCCCATCTGAAATTGTTATGTATCTTTCATCATATAATTTTGAGTATGATTTGAATATAGAAATGTCAGCACACATATGCTCAGATGCACCACTGTCTAAAATCCACTTAGGAATTAATGACGTAGATAGACAGAAAGTACCTGCCAACTGAGAAGTAGCAGCTAAGCCAAGGGAACTAGAACCTCCAGAGAGTTCACCTTGCTCAGATGAACGTTGCTTATCCAGATATTGCAAGATTTGTTGATGCTGATCTTGAGTGACTAACATATTAATCAAATTTGCAGACTCAAAAATACTTGAGCTCTCAAGCTGAGCTGATGCTACAACTCTCTTTCCTTTGTTCTTGAAATCAGAAGGATAACCATGCAACTTGAAACACTTGTCCCTTGTATGATTTCTCATCTTACAATGGTCACAGTATAAGTTGTTCCTTGTGTACACAAAATTTCTTATGTTTGAAATTCCAGAATTAAACTCAGCTGATTGTCCTGTTCCTCCATTAGAGGGAGAGAATCTGGTGTTGGTGAACTGATTTCTGCTGTCATTAAACTTTTTAGCATAAAATGCTGCAAATTCCAGACTGTGCTAATTCTTGATATTACTCAGATTCATATGAGTTTGCTCTTGTAACAACAAGCTGTATGCCTTTGACACAGTTGGCAAAGAATTCATCATCAAGATAGTACTCTTAGTATGTGAGTATTTATCATGAACTTTAATCAAAAAATGAATCAATCTTTGATTCTGCTGAGATCTGAACAACTGCTGAGTTAAGGTACAATTGCAACCAGTGCATACACAAGCAGGAAAAGGAACTAAACTATCTAATTGATCCCATAGTTGCTTAATTCGAGTATAAAATTCAGGAATACCTTCAGAATCTGTTTGAGCAATATCAGCTAACTGTTGTTGAACAGAAAACAATTGAGGTTCAGAAGATTGGCTAAATCTTTCATCTAAATCCAGCCAAATTAGCCTTGCTGTCTTCAAATATAGAACACTACGAGCAATTGAAGGATCAAGAGAATTCAAAATCCAAGATATTACCAGATTGTTGCACCTGGTCCAGATTTTGAGATTTGGTGAATTACTTGAAGGTTGATTCAATCCTCCATCAACGAAGCACAGCTTATTCCTCGCTGATAAAGCAATTGTCATTGATCGTTTCCAATCATTGAAGCTTGTTCCATCAAACACAATGTTCACCAATTTTGTAACTGTGAGATCAGAATTGCTCAAAAAATACATAGAATTTGGATTCTGTGAAGGATTAACTTCTGCATTTGCATCAGTATTTGAAGAACTATTTCCAGAATTACGAGGTGCCATTTTTTAATGACCAATCAATCAAACGCAAGAAAAATGATAGAAAAATTTGTTTAACAGAAAACAATCAAGAAATCAAGCGGAATTTGGATAAAAAACAAGCTAAATTCTTCTCTGATACCATGTTGAAGTTCATGAATTGAACTTTATTCTGGAAAAAATACTCCAGAAAATAGAGAGAAAATTGAGAGAGAAAGAAGCTTGAGAAAGAATAAAGAAAGTTGTTATTGATTGAATAATGAGAATACATCACGAGTTTTGCATTTATACAATAGTTAGTTACAAATTGTAACAACTTTTTTAATGCTTTAACAAACTAAAAAACTGAGCTGTAAGTTTGTTGCTGCTGTAATATTATCAAGCTGAGCTGATTGCTGATTTGAGCTGTGTAAGCTGAGTTGGCTGCTGACTTGTGCTGTATACTCCAACGGTAATAGAGCAGAAAATGGTATGTGAAGTTGTATAAATAAAGAAATACAAACCCCAGTTGGTAGATGGAAGTGATTAAACGTTTGGTTTAACTATTCAATTTTCTTTTCTTTTATTAGTAATCCAATAAATTTTTATAATTTCTATATAAGATTTAAAAAATTATATAAAAATAGAAGTAGCAATTTAAATTTAAAAGGCTTATGTTTACGGGTTTGGTTGTTAGCGCTTTGTAGTTTGAAGTTTGAAGAGGTTCCCACCAACTATTGGATCAAGTTTAACAAAATTTATCTAGTTTATGTCATATATACAAAGCCAGCTAATATATGAGAAGTAGAAGAAGTAAAAAGGGAGAAAAAAGGAACTAAGACATATGCCTAATCTTAATCATCATAATATCCTTACGGAAATGAAAAGGATTGTGTTTGTGTGTATTTTCTACGCAATAACGCACAACAATTCCTTTTCCAGTTGCCCTTTCCAGGTTATAGTTAAAATAGGATATAGCTTCCTATCGAATATTGTTCATGCGCAAGAAATGGATCAAGATGTAGACTATAATATTTGTTGCAAAATTATATGGAGGCTTGATATACCACCAAAATGGAGTATGTTTCTTTGGAAAATCCTTTATGATGCCATTCCGACAAAGGAGAATCTAACAAAACGAGGAGTGCAAATAAATGAGATATGTGGCCATTGTGGTCTGGATGTTGAAAACTCGGAACACTTGTTCAGGTTTTGTACTATGGCTGAATTTGCGTGGAAAATTATGTCCATGTCACTAACAGCCAAACAATTAATGACTCTATTTCTATTACGTTGGGGAAATGGATTCAATCTTATATCCTACTGTTTAATAGTCGGGATGGAATTCACAGTGAAGCTATAACAATCTTCATAGCTACTTTGTGGGGCATATGGGATATGAGGAACCAGCGTGTTTTTAGGGGTGACACCGGTTATACTGGTAGTGTAACCAGGAATATTGAAGAAGGCCTAAAATTTTTAGAAGAATTTAGGAAGCCGAATCTTCAGGAAAATTGGAATATTGGATGATCCAGGAGCGCAAAATCAAGAACCGCTAGGTTTTAGTCAAGTCCACATTGGTAAGGAAAAATTTATTTTCTGCCAAAGTATAGGCTTGCCGGTTTGTACTTTACAGGTGGACGGATCGTGGGTGAAAATAAGTGGTAGAGCTGGCTTTGGATGGTCTGTGAAGATTCATGAAGGGGAGTTCTTTGATGCGGGAGCATGTTTTGGACTTGCAACCTCGGCTTTACATGCGGAAGCCCAAGCTTGCCTTGAGGGACTGAAATGGTATGCGAATATGGGTTTTGCGAAAGTACTCATATACTCAGATTCAATAAATTTAATAAACTTCTTGTAAAAAGAGGACATCAATGATTAAGTATCTACTGGAGTTTTCAAGAAATTAAGAAACTGGGTATGAATTTTCAATGTTGTAATATTCTTAAGGTAGACAGGGACCAGATTCATAAAGCTCATTTGTTAGCAAATGAAAGTCGTAATAGTTTAATTTAGTTTTTCCTTTACTTTGTAATTTGTTTGGTTATGTTGATGTCAAAAAAAAAAAAGATTAACAGGCTCTCGCAATTTATTAATCAACATAGATCTAACAGGCTCTCGTAATTTACTAGATCTAAGTTCCTATTGAAAATAGTCTTTAATATCAAATTAACATCTGCTTGATTTATCAATTTAATATTGCTATACTTTTACAATCAAATCACATCTGCTCGATTCATAATCCAATTGTAAAGAATTAAAACAATTCAATAAGAAATTATCATGCAATATCAATAATCAACAATAACAAATTATTCCTTCACATTAATTATGGATCCTCAAGAACCCTAAAATTAAACTACTCGCATATGATTAAACTAAACCTAAAACTAAACCTAAAACTAATGAAAACTAAACCTAAAACTAATACGAAGCTAAACTACTAAAAGAACAAAAACTAAAAAACAAAACTAATCCTGCTGCCAACCTAAGTACTATTTGCCTCCTTTTATTAGGTGTCCACAAAGTACAGCTCCTAATAAAACTCAAACAAGAATCCTAGGTAAACAAAGCTTAATGTCAGCCAATTAACCGCCTCGCTAACTAAAGCTATTGGGCTTCTTGCAACAAGGCCCAATCAGCTTATAGCAGCAACAACAAGCATTTGCCTGACCAGGCCATAGGTTGCCCGATCGGGCCCGGATAATAGCAAACTGGGCTTCTTTCTTGGGCCTTCTTGCTTACTCTTGGACCTTTGTTTTTTGTCTTATGATTTGTGGTCTCATTATTTTGTCCGTAATGGTAGCTTGTAAAACTTGTACTTCTTAACCAATCAAGTCCTTAATCACCGAACTAAATTTATCTAACTCGGCCTTAAGTTAAACATATTCGGTCATAAAATACGACCAAACTCCAATATCTTCGTAGTGGCTCAATAAGCTCGGGAATTGTCATAAATCTGCAAATCTTACAAAATAATACCAACTCTACAAAAACAATAGGATACGTATATTAATAATAAAAATAGTTCCGCAGAGCTCAAGTAAGCTTAAATATAACCATGAAATGGGGAATAAAAATACATATAAAATAGACTCATCAGGCTAGTTCTCATGGTAACTCGTTTATATATATGTACATATATATATATATATGTACATATATATATATATATATATATGTACATATATATATTCTTTTTTAAAAATACTTACTATTTATGGCAACACAAACTTTACAATCTGACTCAACCGCGCGAAATGATAGTATTTTGATACTGCTGAGTGACAATATAATTATATCCAATGACGGGTGCAAAATAGCTAATTTGAGCAACACAGATAATATAATACCAGTAATGACAATCAAACTTTTAAAATGACAATGTTTTTTGAGTTTTAAACTTATCCCGTTGATAAGACTAGTTTTAGAGTTCCGGTACTTGTTTTTATTTTTTTTATTTACCTGTGCACGGATTAGTAGCCACAGCACGTTGATGGGCTAAGCATTACCCATTATGGTATTGGCATACACAATTGATTAGAGAACTAATTTAAGATAAGATACTCATACATAATGTTAAATAGAAGATTCTCCCTCATGTGCTCTAATTATTATGAAACTTAGACGAGTTTAATGACACTATCGACTTTACTCAAATGAATCGAGACCACTATGATAACCTGATAAGTGCACATTCTTTATTTTTTGGGTTTTAATTATTCTAGGATTTGCTAACCTTTATAAATATTACTGTATTATGAATGTGACATTTTGGTTTTACATTATTTTTAATTTTGTTCCTTGTTGTGCGTTACTAAATTTGATGGAAACTGTTTATTCTGTAGGATTATAGTGATTATAGAAACTACTTATTGAATTGTAGGAATATGGAAGTCATTAAGTAAGAATCTTATTCTGGAGCCGGTCCCCATTTATAACAGATTTCAACATGCCATGTTAATATCATGGCATAATCGTACATAGTTGGAACTTATTCTGAAATGTTTGTGAAAAGTAGTGGAATGCTGACTAGGACTCCGTTCCTACAATATTTTATTCCAATACTGTAACCTTTCTGAAATTGACGGAAATTTTGATGCCTTGTCTGCTCTATTCATGAATTGGGGGTAAAATTGGAGTAGAGGAGAGAGAATAATAACCTTGGTTATAGGAAGAAAAATTTTCACGAGAGCGATGATGTTCGGCGGTGGATAATTCGACACCACCGTGATACAGACGATCCAAGCATAACTTCTATCTTCGACTTGATTTCGCTACTGGACCATCACTGGTTTAGACGGGGTAAATGTGAAGCAGAGGAGAGAGATATTGCAAATTATCGATTGTTAAGCCCTAAGTCAAATCCCGTGTCCCTAAATTTCCAAGTATGGTCTTCGACTTACTGGTTAACTTTGTAAAAAAATTGAGCTGAAGTTGACAGTGTTTAATTGATTTAATTTGGTTAATATAAGCAAGAATTGAGGAATGATGGTTGTTTATTTTCTATTGGTTAATATAGGCCTTTCTTTGATTATGGTTTTTTATTCTAGTGTAATTGGGGTTGTATGTATGATGGTTATGATGAAATTGGGGTTGTATGTATGATGGTTATGGTGTGGTTGTTTAATTTGGCTGTTCTTGGGATTTTAGTACAAATTCGTGATGTATGTAAATGGTATATTATACTTCTTCAGTGCTTGTAAGTTGGATGAAACGATGTTGTGATGTATTATTTATTTATTTGTCAAAGTCGTGTTATAAAACAATATTGCTCATGAGTTGTTTCTGTTGGTAATTAATTTGCTATTTCTGTTAATTTATTGTATAACTTATGACTTAAAAATTAGTTGTGTTATATGGTTTTGTGAAGCTGTACTTTTGACTCTCAAAAGTTGGTGTATCGTGGAAGCTGAAATTGTTTGCCCTGAGTCTGGTTTGGTGAATGAGGTAAATATGTCTAATCAGAGTCTTGTACATGATAGTCCTCTTGAAACTAAAGTTCCTTCTTTGGATTGCTTGACACCTTATGTTCAGCCCACCCAATGTAGTCAGTATGGCCTTTCTTTATCATATCCGGTTAAAATCCTTGATACAGTGGAAATTATTGTGTCCACAAACAAGATTTGTGTTTATTCTACTGTTGAACCACCTATAGTTGGGATGGTTTTTAAGAGGTGGGAGGATGTTGAAAGCTATTATAAAGAACATGCAGAGCAACATGGCTTTGGTGTAACTCGTCAGTCAAGGTCGTACACCAAGGATAAGGAGAGGAGGGCGATAAATTGGTGATGTGAGTGTTGGGCCCCCCTGATATGAGGGCTAGGAGGGAAGCCAAGAAGAGGGAGAAAGCTATGGAAGTGTGTGGTGCAGGGGCTGTAGTGAATGGGGAAATTGGTGAAAATGAATTAAATCGGGGGAATAGGACCTCCAAGAAATGTGAATGTGAAGCTAGAATATATGCAAGTGTGAATTCTCAAGGCGAGTGGGTATTGAGGACTGTTGTTCTAGACCATGTCCACGACTTATATCCTACCAAGTCCAAATTAGTAAAAGAATACCGAATGAAGAATTATACTTCAACGGTGAAGAGGAAGTTAATGGATTATTATGAAGAAGGTGTTCCTGTAACACAAATCCATGGGTGTATGGATACTGAGATGGGTGGTGTTGATAATTTTTCGACAGTAAAAGACCTTTAACACGAGGTATACAAGGAAAGACGCTTGAAAATGGAAGGTGGTGATGCTGCTGCCATGATGGCCTACTTTGACCGGATATAAGCAGATAATCAGAATTTTTTTCAGGTTCATCGATTAGATGAAGATGGCCGGTTGAAGGATGTTTTTTGGGTTGATGCTAGGAGCCGGGTAGCTTACGAGGAGTTTGGGGATGTTTTCTTTGATGCAACATACCTTACAAACGAATATGAGCTCCCGTTTGCCAATTTTGTTGGGGTCAATCATCATAGCCAATCCTTACTCTTGGGGTGTGCCTTAGTGTCACATGAAAATTCTGACACATTCTTATGGATTTTTAAATAGTGGTTAGCTTGTATGGGCAACAAACCCCCGAGTGCTATCTTAACAGATCAAGCAGCCGCTATGAGGAAGCCCCTGGCAGCTGTGATGCCCTCTTCTCGCCATTGCTGGTGTATTTGGCATATCATGACGAAAATTCCGGAGAAGTTGGGCAAGTGTAAAGAGTAAGTATACTGAAGGTTTTGTTAAAAAAGATCTCTTAATTAAGTTGAATGGACTTGTTTTTGGGTGATTTTACATTGCAATAGAATCAACTAAAATGTTTCAGAAATGAATATGCTACTGTGTTGCTTTAGGATGCCTTCTAAGTCCATTTGTTGGTGGAGTACCTCTCCATCGAGTGTTGTGTTCAGTTTAACATGACTTCTGCAATTGGGATTCAGTTCTTAAAGTTAAATATTCAATACTCTGTATTGTGATGAATTTTGAATGTGATTCTACCATACCTAGAAGTTCAGAACCTGATCTGTTTATGTGTTGGTGGTCCCAAATTGACCTCCTTTATCTGTTTTTCCATTTCATATTTGGTTCTGCATTGATTTTTTGTTCTGTAATTTCATATTTGGTATACGATGTTTGCTCAAGGTATGTAGTGTTATACCTAGAAGTTCAATACCTGTTCTATTTATGTAATGGTGGTCCCAAATTGACCTCCTTCATCTGGTTTCCATTTCATATTTGGTTCTGCATTGATTTTTTTTTTTCTGTATTTTTATATTTGGTATACGCTATTTGCTGAAGTTATGTAGGGTTGCAGCTATGCTTATTTTAAGAGTCCGTTAAAGACTCTTATATATGAGAGCTTTACTTGCGAGGAATTTAAGACCCGGTGGCATGCATTAATTGAGAAGTATCATCTACAAGATAATGATTGGTTGTCTGATCTGTTTGAGGAAAGACATATGTGGATTCCGGCTTTTATGAAGGAGCATTTATGGGCTGGAATGAAGACAACGCAATGTGTGGAGAGTATAAATAGCTTCTTCGATGGCTTTGTTAACAGAACTACGAAGCCACATGAATTTCCCGAGAAAACATACCAGAGCGACGAATAAGCGTATACGAGCGGAATTAGATGCTGATGCAAGATATGGAAAATACCTTAGGAGGCTCGTTAGTGGTTTCAAAATTGAGGAAGTATTCTAGGAAATATACACCGATGCTAAGTTTCAGGAAGTACAGAAGGAGTGTGCAAAGATGGGGTATTGTAACACCAATGAGAGGCGAGATATTGGGAACAATCATACGGAGTACGTACTAGAGGACCGGGTTTGGATTATACCCGAAGGTAAGAGTGAGGACGTAATTACTAACAGGAGCGGTTAGTCCGTGTCAAATTTGACCATGACAGTAAGGAGGTTTCTTGTGAGTGCCGTAAATTTAAGACATTTGGGATTTTGTGCAAGCATGTGATACGTGTTTTTGATTTGAATTGTGTTCTTGATATTTGATTTGAATGGTGCCGTAAATTGGATGCTGATGCAAGATGTGGCAAATACCTTAGGAGGCTCGTTAGTTGTTTCAAAATTGAGAAAGTATTCCAGGAAATATACACCGATGCTAAGTTTCAGGAAGTACAGAAGGAGTGTGCAAGGATGGGGTATTGTAACACCAATGAGAGGCGAGATATTGGGAACAATAAGACGGAGTACGTACTAGAGGACCGGGTTTGGATTATACCCGAAGGTAAGAGTGAGGACATAATTACTGACAGGAAGCGGTTAGTCCGTGTCATATTTGATCATGACAGTAAGGAGGTTTCTTGTGAGTGCCGTAAATTTGAGACATTTGGGATTTTGTGCAAGCATGTGATACGTGTTTTTGATTTAAATTGTGTTCTTTATATTCCCAAGAAATACATTCTTGATAGGTGGAGGAAAGATATACCTCGAAAGCATACCCGGGTTAAAGTTGCCTACCATGACCCAGGTGATACACCACATGTGCAGCAGTGCCGTAAAATGATCAGGGAGTTTGAAGAAATTTGTGACGTGACCTATGCAGTAGACGATACTGACACCGTTGAGATGGTCATGGGAAGTTTAAACCAGCTGTGTTTGAATGTTAAAGAGAGCAGGAAAACCTTCTTTGATAAGCAAGCAGCACTCCCATCTTTACCTCCCTTAGGAAAAGGATCAAACCAGATGGCAACCCAAGCCCAGACACCATCATCTGTTGTACAAATCAAGGATCCTATCCCATGCAAGAATCCTTGTGGCAAGCCTAAAGGGTCAAGGTACAAGAGTTTAGTGAAGAACAGATACAAGACCAAGAAACGATCTCCCAATAACCAGAAAAGTAACGAGGTGATCGAGGTGAGTGCTGCATGTAATGTCTGCGGTTCTCAATTTTTTGAATTTAACGAATTAAACTGACACATTCTTTGCAGGGTAAAAGAAGGAGATCAACCCGTCAGCTTAGCGATGTGTATAAGGACTGCGTAGATCCTGATTTGATCGAAGAAGACAGTGACTCAGATAACTCGTACGAGTTCTGAAAGATGGTGCTTTATGCTATGTATTTGGTTGGAAACTGCTGCATTTCTTTTGTTAGACTAATGGCATAACTTTAGTTTACTGTATGATTCGGCTGTTTTGTATCAAATTTATGCTATGACTTATGACCCGACACTTATTGATGTTGTTTGTTAGACTTATTTATGTTGGCTTGTAGACTTTAAGTCTGTGTGATTATATGCAGGTCATGCAGGTCTTTGTGAGTATATGTGTTGAACTGAACTCGTCGTGGTAGTAGAACCATAAGTTTAGTACTACTTGTTTATCTGCATGCACATCATGATTGGGCTTACTTGATTGGGCTTAATTGATAACCCATAAGTATTAGCATGCCACCCCGTATGTGTTAATTGCGTTATTAAACCTCTGTTTAAAACTTTAAAACAAACTTATGTTGTGTTTGAGGGTTCATAGTTTCATATTTCACGCATCTCATAAGACTACCACATTCAAATGTTAATGCATTACTCAGATTTCATGATCATTTTGAACTTTTTTTTTTAGTAAACGGTGTTTAAAGAGCTGGAAGGTTATGGTTCGAATCGATCACAGATAAGTGCATGCAGTAGTCATATTTCTTCTACTTCATCTGCATCTGCAAAGGGCTTGTCCTTTTTGGGCTGTTATGTGATTGTGATATAGTGTCTTTGGGCTATAGTCTTTTAGCTTGGTTAAATAAATTTGATTGCAGCACGGTTTTCATATTCAATTTTTGAAAATTTATTATACTTGTTATGAGTTCATATGATTAGGCCTTTTCCCCTTTTAGTGGGTGTGATTGGGCTACATCGTTTTAGGCCATTTTTAATTAGGCCATTTTTTTGTTGGGTATTTCAATGTAGTAATAGTTTTAGAATTTACTTACTCACTATTTCTATTACAACAATCTGACATATCACTAACCACAATCCCTAATAATAACATATCATCCAAAAAATCAAAAACTTTATTAACACAATAAAATTTACTACATTCATACTTCATAACATGCATGTAATGCATGTAATGTGCTACATAAAAGGCTCAGCCACAACAGTACCTAAACTTAGTGAACTACATCCATGGTCTTGTACTAAATACTACCATTTGATTAACTACATTCATAACATTTGACCTTGTTCAACAACAGCTCGCAGCTTCTAATTTAAAGTAAGTGGACATTCACAAAAGATATTAGTCTACGATCGTTTACATTTTTACAACCATTACCAAATCAAAAGAAAGAGTTAGCCACACCAATAGATAATGTTTCACAACAAAATAAAATGTTTCGCCATTTTAACAATCACATATAACCAAAATAGAACTATCCATTCTCATGTGCGATAGAGAATCCACTGTACTTAGTAGATGAAGTCAGATGAAGTCAGGCAGGGCAACAATCTTGTCATCATTTTGAATGTGGGCTTGACGAATAGTGTGCATGGTTGTGAGAACATTGTCTTCATGCATAAACAACAAGTTAGTTGGATCCACCTTCACTTCCTTCGCCCAAATGTGAAACAACCTGCATAATGGGGTGTCCAGCTTGCCCTGAACTTGCAGCTTCTTCTTGTTACGGTGGCCTGTGTTTTTGATGTAGAAGCACTTGATACAAGTGGTTGTGTTCACAATACCAGGCTGCCACCCAAAAGACAGACCAAATTAAGAATTTTCGATGTATTTGTTGAATATAAACTATACTCTTTAATTTAATATTTGTTGAATATAAAGCATTTTATAAAATTGTAAACTAATTAAGGTGCGTGTATCATGGTGTTTAATCATTCAGCAATCCAATATCAATCCCACCAACAAATTCACAGGATTTAAAACTAGTATCAATAGTTTCACAATACTTTAATTTTTAACAATATACATTATATCACTTTACTCATTGACTATACTAAATTCTATCATATCTAACAATCGCGATAAAACAGTATTACACAATAGTTGCCATAGATATTTAAGTAACGATTACTAAACACACCCTACAAACGGATCTTATTTAATAAGTTGTATCAAAAACTCAAATTAGGAACCTTTCTTGTTAAAATAATAAAAAGGAATTCATAGGAACATGTTACTTCAGAATAATAGGGGAAAAAACGAAATAAATATGGAGAGAGAAGTTTAAGTGAATACCAGCCCAACGACGTACAAAACATCTCCAGTTTCGATGTCGATTTCACCAGCGACTTCCCATCTGGTGATGTGCTCCTCTTTCTTGTACAACCTTATCCTTGATGGCTTCACGTCAATCTTGGACGCGTAATCATCGAAGATACTTTCAAAGGTCTCATCACTACGAATGTCATACAACACCCCCACGTCTCCGACCGTGTAGCTCCTGACGACGATGGAGAAAACCACAACGTCTTCGTCTACAACAGGAGGTGGTGCTTGGTTCAAGTCCACGTCAGCGTTAGGTGCAAGGGCTTCCACCAAAGGCGGTGCCTGGAAGACGGCCGGAGCAGGGCTTTTCATCATGGGAGGTTCCTGGCTGATGGCAGGGGTAGGTGATTCCACCGCAGGTGGTGCCTGGCTGATGGCAGGGACAGGTGATTCTACCACCGCAGGTGGTGCCTGGTTCATGGCAGGCTTGGTGATGGTCAAAGAAGCTCGTGGTTTCACGACATCAGCACGTCGAACCGGAGGTGATGAATATGGCTCACGTTTTGGAATGCGGGAACCCTTGGAACTTCCTCCTGCTTCATTTTATTCTTGAATAGGGTATAAGATGGAACTTCCAACCTTTTCTTAGGGATGTTTAGGGCTTTGCTAGCATTTTTTTTTGAGGATTTTGTTGAGCAGTGCTCGCTGACGCTTCTTGAATTTCTCAGCAACACTCTGGGCATATTTACCAGAACTGGAACCAACAAGCACATAGTTAGGGTGTTTTGACATAGTGAAGAACTTTGGTGTTGGGTGGGTTAGCGTTTCTTAGGTGCAAGGGATGATCACATGTAGGGGTGTGCAGAAATGGACCTGGACCGGAAAACCGACCGGGACCGAACCGGAATTGGACCGGAACGGTTGATTCCGGTCCGGTCTTCGGTCCTCACAAATTGGGGATTCCGGGTTTCTGGTTTGGTCCGAGTAAAACCCAGAATATTCTGGTCCGGACCGGAATGGACCGGAAAGTGTATTTTTGTAATTTTTTGGGTGAAAATTTTAAATTTTATGTTTAAATTTCTAAAAAATTTAGGTACAAAACTTGTAATTTATAAATTCTAGGTGCAAAATAGGAAAGCACGCAAACAAAAACAAGACGTTAAAAATGTATGTATATATTTAAGATACTAAAATGAAAAAAAAAAAGTATTGTTATTTAACTAAGCGTTGTTTATTTAGATTATATTACGTTGTTATTATAACTAAGCGTTGTTTATTTGAGTTAAATATTTCACATGTGTTTTATAGTTGTGCTCAATCCCTAAAACAACCATTTTACTTCTTCTTATCTATGCCTAATTCCTTTTATGTAGCACATTACATGCATTACATAGAATTATCGTTAAAAAAGTAACACAAAATAAACGTTCGAAGGAATTATAAAATAAACATAGAATATCGTTAAAAAAGTTACACAAAATCATTTTCTTTGCTCTGACAAAAATGAACAATACTCATTGTTAAAAAAGTTTAAAAATTATTTTAGAAAATTTTAAAAAAACCCAAAAAAAACATGACATTAAAAAACCAATAAAGTGAACCAAACCGGTTCAAAGAAAGATAAGAATTAGATAAAGTTTACATTTAGCCGTAAAACTGCATAAAAACTTATTATTCTAAATTTTAGAATTACTAAAATGGCAATTCTTGTGTATGATACTAATGAACCATTTACAATTTACCTTTTTATGCCCATTTTACCTTTTGTTACACATGCTTTTATATTGTTATCTGCTTCCAAACTTTCTTATACAAACAAAGTATAGAATAATTATATTCATTTGGAAAACTGATGGGATGGAGTACATACTCAACATTTTTTAAGGATGATTTTAAGAAGTGGAAAGTTAGTTTAAAGGTTAAGGTAGAGAAAAGGTACAAAAATACGGAGTAACTTGTATTAATATTAAGTCATATAGATGGCGAATTTGCTAGCTATTTTGTTTAATTCAATTACTTAAGCTATTTTTTGTTGTAATAGAAAGATGTGAAAGTTGTAATCGGTGAAATTCCTATTAATATTACGGGTTTTGTAGATATTAGTGTCAATTATATTATAAGATATACTACCCTTTACGTCTCTACGGCACAGGTTAACTAGTTAAGTAAATAACTTGGTGTGTCTTAACATATACTACGTATTTGGGTACGATCTACCATTTTCATTTTGTATATTAATGTATCTGCTTTGGCTTTTGGCCCATAATGCCGTAAGCTATAAAAATATTTGTGAAAATTTTTATCCTTTGAACTGAACAGAAATATTCATTTGTGAAATTTTTTTATCCAAATCCAATTGCCACCCTACTCTATGAAAAATATTAACCAAATCAAATCCTTCTTTTACCCTTTGATAATATAAGCTCCAAATTGACAGTAACCAATATTACTGTCATTAAAATTTATACTTTGTTACATGTAACACTGGAAATGTTACAATTATTTTATTTTTAAATCAAGTGTGTTAAATTTGAAATTTTTACTTAATTAATGACAATTGGTAAAAGTGGTTGGATATTTGCAGACTTAGACCGGACCTTTCACCATAGTGTACTTCATCTATGTAATTATAGACCCAATAAAGTTACTTCTCTGTGGTGCATGGGACAGTTTCCTGACAACAAATCCCTGCACACCATATTTTGCATGTGAAAGGCAACATCAGTTTTTTGTTTATACATCTTCAAATTTTTTTACCTTTCCCGCAAAAAAGCTTTTATCCTTTTTCGTCACAATATACGATTTTTGGACTTAAAGAGATTTTAAAATTCACATGCCCCTCTACTTACAATTTAACTTGTTCCTTGTACTTCATACTACACCGTATTATCGGAGAGCGATCATTCTACACCCGGCTGTACCCTACACCCGGGCTAATTTCCTTATAAATGACCAACAAATTTTTTTGTGCAATAAACCCGGGTGTACAGTGAACCCAGGTTTATAAATTAAATTCTAGTATTATTGCTGCCTTTTCCCCTAAACGTAATGCTAAACCCAAAGGTAAAACATTTTTTAATCTTAATTATGATAGTTTTTTTGGTATTTTGAGTAGGACCGTAACGATTAATTTCAGCATTACTGTTTATAAAAATTTGTACATCACAGCTTTACCTTGTAAATCATTTTAATTGTTCAACTTTTTCCTATGAATGTAATCCCTGGTTGGTTGTACTAAATTTGGAAGAATATTAAATATTTAAGATAACTAATAAATATAATTTACAAATTATAAGTAAACGTTAAAGCGAATTAAAATTCATAAATTTTTCGTTGATCCACTTTGATCTTCTTTGCCATGTACTACACTTACAAATGTGTACTACTACAACCCATGTTCTTCCCCAATGAGTTCATTGAAATTATATTAATCTTAAAAATTTGGAAAACAAAATAAAAAGGTACAATGATGCCTACACTCCTCTAGTTAGCAGGTCCACTCTTTCATTGCTTGGATGCAATTCACGGGATATCGGGTCACTTCCATTAGTTGTTCAACCTTCTCTTCCCCATGTATCAGTATGTATTGTCACTTCAACCTTACTCTAGTCAGACTACTTTGCAAAAGTAGGATGCCTTGTTGTAATAGATAAACATTGTGGTACGTCTTCTCAAATCTAGGTCCAAATATTTTATTTGAAGTAGTTTTTTTTGTAATCTAATTTTGACCATAAAACTTTTTTTTTTTGGAATCTAATTATTTAGAAGAACTTTTATGTGAACTAATTTTCACCAAATTCAACTACAATAAATTTTCGCCTGGGTACTATTATTACTAGAACGTGTTTTTTAAACCCGATAAGATTTAGTAATGATATTCAAAACTTTTCTGAAATCAAATGATTAAACATAGTGTGGGAACTTCCCTTATTAAAAACTTTATGTATTTTTTAAGTTGTAATGAAATAATTTTCAGCATACCCATCTAGTAAATTTTTGCCTTTTTTAGTACTTAATTTGGGTTGCAACTAATTATGTGTGCAAATTTATTTATGTGTTCAACCTTATGCAATCCGTTCTAATATTAGTTATTTTTTTTAAGTAGTCCTCCAAATTAATGTATTGTAAATAAATGCCATAAATTTGTAGACCATCATATTTGTAAATAATGTATTCATCTCCTACTAATGTCATGTAAGCATGCATTGTGATTTTAAACTTATGTGAACCATGTGTTACTCTACTTTACGTTACCTGCGACGACTATTAATGACAGAAAATAGTAGACAAATTAGTATTCCTTATTACTTAGTTAAACTATTACACTAAAACAAGTCCATACCTTGTGACACAAAGCCACTTAGGTTAATACATACCACAAAAAACCTACATTAACATATAGTCACTTAGAGTAATACATTAACTACTGTTGATTAAGATCATCACATTAGAAAGCAGCTTCATACGGATAATTAAACATTATAATATTCCTACTCCATTGATGCAGCACCAGACTCAACAATCCTGCAGCAAGCACAACCAAAAATTCATTATTGAGTGACAAAATTATTTTATGATACTAAATAAATTAAATTGATACCCAAAATAATAACTTATTACCCCTGCATTTCAAATCTCCACAGGAGATATAGCTCCAACCATGCGAAGTTCAATAGAGGCAGAATCTGCTAGGGTTACACTAGCAGCAACCCTAGTCGGATCCCATAGCAATACACTGCCGCCTAGTAAGCCCCCTCCGGCTTCAACCTTCCAGCACATCGTGGTGCCCAGATTACCTAGCACCCTGGTACAGTTTGTTGCTGTTCTCCCAACCTTAGTCAACACCATGAAGATAGGGTTATGCGTAGCAACTATTTCACGGAAATGGACAGTGAATGACGGCCTAGAAATTCGAGACCATTCCAAAGGACAATAGTTGCTCCTTCTAGGAGATTTTTCTTACCATGTTCTACTTCTGGAACGAGCCTCACTCTCTAGTAGCGGCTACAGGGATTATCTGCGTCCACTTTAGCACAGTACACCATAAAATTGATGCTTGTCATCTCACACCCCACCTAGACACCCATTACAAAGTTGGTACAAGATTTTCAATTAGGCAATGTGAGGACAATTTCATTTTTTTTCGTCTTAAAGCATCCAAAATTTAAGAATACGATCAACACAAGAGTTCCACTTTACATTTTGGTGGAGCTATTACAATTTGCAAACGCACAAGCTCAAAAATTTATTCAACTTCACAATAGTGCATTTGCCAATGTCATGAACGTCATGTTAATTTAGTACAATGAACACGTACTATTCAATGTCAAAGCTAATCAATGTTTAAATCAGTCAATTGTTAAATCAATGGTTATAAATTGTTATAAATAAATCTTATCAAAACATGCAATTTAAATTAAATAAATGTTTATATACAAATCAATTTAAAACATGGAATTATATTAAAATCATTGTCTATGTATAAATCAAATAAAAACACGAAATTATATGTAAATCAACATCTAATTTTAAATCAAACTTAAGCATGCAATAAAATTTAAATCTACCTTCATAAATTGAACAGAGTCCGAGCACGATCCAAAGTGAGTGGTTGCATTGCTGATCTTCAGAGTGTAGATCGGCCCACCCCTAGGTATAAACGGCTTGGGGTCAATCATGTTAACTAGTAGCTTTGGTATGATTTTGGTTGCCCCTTCGTACACAATTTCAGGGTCATTCTCCAACTGACGAATAGCGCTCTGGACATCGGGTCTACCAACAACATCTGCAATGTTTGGTAGGTGTGCTGGGAAGATGACTACAGCCTTGTTAAATATCATGAGATTGTTCATCATGTATTGTTTCTCCTCCGGTTTCGCGATTATATCACGAATCTCATTGCCCTCAACGATGTTCTTAGTAAGAAAACCAGTAGTACTGTAAAAGTACACGAAATCATTGAAGTTAATTTCAGGTTGTGTATAGTAGTTCAATTGGAAGTAGTTAAATTCAGCATTTTTTGAGATGGGAGAAGGGTATAAACTAGGTGGATAGTTTGAGGCCATTTGAGAAAATAGAGTTCTAAGTTGGAGTGGATTCTGGTAATTTTAAGGTTGTATTTTTGCGGGTTTGGAGTGAAGAGTTAAAAATTGCTTATATAATGGAGACAGAGAGTGGGAAGGAATCCTTGTTCAAACCCACCCACCACCTAGTTCAGCCTACTAACCCCTACTAACTCCTAAAATGACTTTTATACTAATTATTTGAAATTAATTAGCACGGAGTAGAATTTTTAAAAAGTGAAACAATGCATATTTATTTACAAATACATACATTGTATTAGGTTTAATTTGCTTGGAAATTTTATATTTGATGTTTAGAATTGATTTACAAAATGAGATTTGAAATTGAAATACAAAACAATGTTACATACTTAGAAACCGAAGACTGTAGTCATGCATTTAATTATATTTTAGTACGTTCCTAAAATAATATAGTAAATAACTTAAAAAAAAAAGTATAGGGCCTATTCAAATTTACTTTATTTCAGTTCACTTTAGTTTAGTTCTGTTCAGTTCAGCTCCAATCGGTTCAGTTCACTTCAACTCAATTCAGTTCTTTTTAGCTCCAATCAGTTTTGTTCAGTTAAGGTCCTAATATCCCTGTTCAGTTCAGCTCCAATCAGTTCATTCAGCTCTAAACAGTTCAGTGAAGTTCAATTTAGGTCATTTTAGATCAGTTCAGTTCAGCTCCTAATTTCCCGTGCCGCCTAAAAAATTCATTTTAGCTTAGTTCAGTTCAGTTCAGTTCAACTCCAATCAGTTCAGTTCAGTTCAGTTCAGCTGCACTACGTTCATGTCAGGTCAGTTTAGCTCAGCACAGTTTAGTAACATGCCCTTACTCAATCAATAACTTAGAATCCAAACCAAACTAAACAGAATTACCAATTCGTATCGCACCCAAACTTATAATCGGATGTGATCGGATTGAATGTCATACAAAATTCGGATTTTCGGATCGAAACAGATTGACCTTGTTTGGATCCAAAAAACGAAATAGCTGAATTACGAAAGCGTTATATAGCGAAAAAAAATTGTTAATATTAATCATGTTAAACTATGTTTATGATTATAATAATATTTAATCATGTAAAGCTATGTTTTCAATACTTGTATAGATCATGTACTACTTTACTTTCAAGATTTGAAATTTTATTATTGCAATCTTATTTTTATAATGATTTTATGCCCCTAAAAATTTGCAATGTATTTTCATTTTGATTTTCGGATCGGATCCAATTACCCAAATGTTCTTCAGATTGGATTTGGGAATTAAAAATTGAAATTTATTTCGGATCGGATTGGATTTGGGCTAAATCCAAACCGAAATCCGAATGGACACCGCTAGTTATGGGAAAAAACATATCAGATCTATTTCGGGTTGTGTTGTAATCGGATAAGGTCATAATCGGTTCAAGTTTAACTCACTGAGTTTGACAACTGGATTTGCCATTTTCAAACGGTTTTCATTAACGTATATCTTCTAGTATATCCTCAATATTCTGTTATTAGTTATTCCAGTAGATCATACGGAGTAGTACAACATTGTTTAGTTTTATATCCCTTTTATATATAATGATTTAGATCAAATAATAATAATAACAAATCTATAGTTAGCTTTTGATTACATTTTTAATTTTTTAGTTTAGAATTTTATTTTTTGTAACACAATATAGTTTTCCATAATCCATTACTCGTTAGAGAGGCCGACAATATTTCAGCATAAAAGTTTCAATTGAAGAGCACATAACTGAATTGAATACTTTATGACAAACAACCTATTAGGAAATGAAATCTATTAAATAGGGTCATACTCAGCCATATCAATCATGTGGATGGCTATTGTGCATATCCTTATAACTATTCAATCAAAGTAAGTGGCAGGCGTATTGGAGTGATCGTGATTAATGGTTTCATAAATGAGCATGAAATGAAGTCAAAGCTCTAAGTCAAAGTTCCACAGAGAGTTTGTTGCTGTTGTTCGTGCGGTATGTTCTACAGAGACATCTAGTGTCCAACATAGTAGTTTTCATCTCTATAATCATTATTATGGATGTAGTTTATATCTGTATTCATTGATCTGAATGTAGATTTCCAATTTTCAATTACTTATATGGAAAACACGTTTTGATTATAAAGGGTACTAGGGTGTAAGAGGCTTGAGATATTGTAGGTATTGAAAATGTAAGAGTGCAAAGTGTAAGGTTCTAGGGTAAACCCAAGGGCGCCGCTTCTAATGACACGCCTAAAAGAAAGTGCATGTAGTTAGATCCTAGTCAACAGTACTCTGCGAGTATTGAGTAGGAAATTAGTTCGGCCCTTAGGTTTAGTTATAAAGAAGTAGATCAAGGGGTTGTAGTTTTTAGTAGGATCTAAGTCCGAGATTTAGGTAGGGGTAGGGTTTTATCAACTAGCAAGTATATTTAGTAATTTGTGAGTAATTGGTCTTATTATAAATAGCTAGTAGCTACGAGTGTTTGCCTTAGTACAGTGGAATGGTTCATAATTTTTGAGTAAAGGTCTTATTATAATAGCCATGCATTAATGACGTTGTTATTACCTGAATTGTAGTTTAGTTAAATTTAGGGTCTGTTCTGTTCAGATTCTTTTCAATTCAATTTAGTTCAGTAAAGTTCAATTCAGTTCAGTTCTTAATTTCCTTCTCACATTACATATTTAACTCAGTTTACTTCAATTCGGTTCAATTAAGTTCAGTTCAGTTTAGTAACATTCAATTCTATTCATTTCAGTTCAGATCTTAATTTCCTTCTCCACATAATATTCAGTTCAATTCAGTTCCGATCCGAATTTTGCAGGAATCTAATCCAAATTAAAATACCTTGCAAATGCAATTATAAATAGTTTAGTCTTAAATACATAGTTGTAGAAGATTAATAAAAATATTAAAAACATATTTTATATTTATGTAATTATGAACATAATTTAACGTGATTTATATAAAGTATTTTTATTTGTAAAAGCATGTTTCATATTTCGGTTCTTTAGATCCAAACAAGGTCAATCCGATCCGATCCTAAAATCCGAATTTTCAATAAATTTCAATCCGATCCGATCCGATTTAAATTTTATATCCAATCCGAATTAATAATTCGGTTTGGTTTGGATTGGATTTCTGTTTTTATTGGACACGAATATCGTTGATGATAAGTTCTGATATTCATATTGTTTAATTATTAACAGTTTCACATTACCAACTCCTTTTTCTTGGGTAGACAGAATTATTAATAATTTTTTTAATTTTTTTATTTCTTGGTAGATAGAATTATTAAATGTGCTGCGTTCTCTATATAAACGATGTCTGATAAAATCATAATCTAATCTCCCCTTACTCTGACCTGCAACCGTTTAGCTCCAATCTCCCCTTAGTCACACTTGCAACCCTTTATACCATGGCCATCAATGGGGTAGAACTGAGTGAAATAGTTAGCCCATTTAATGGGTTACCACATGAATTTGTTTCTCCTCCCAGTAAAAAAAGGAAGCAAGCTACGAACGCGGGGATTATAATGGCTCGCATTGAAGATGGCCCAACCCAGATTCAATAGATTCTTGGTTATGTCACCCTCAAGGTTCAAAACAGGTCGCTGATGTTCAGCCATCAACTAGCTGCTATAAGTCGAAGCGGTCGAGCTGTGGCAGGTATAGAATTCCACCCTGAACACCCTTACTTGAACCCATTTAATATTATAGATCTACCAAAATTTCGTCGTGAAATGTACTACTTTTTTTTACATGACCGACTTGTTCAAAATTTGTTTCTCGTTCAAGTTGAAAACACTAAGAGGTTTGCTTTGGTTGTGCGAAAATTATGCTGAGAAATATTGCTATTTGTCTAGTTTCTTCCACCTGTTCATGAAACTTAATAAGTGGAAAAAAAAAAATGGTTGCTGAATTAATTGAAATTCACGGGGAACCTTGGGGGTCAGTAGTCTTTGGTAGTGAATTTTTGGTAAAGCATGTAACTGGCAAAAAAAGGAAGCATGGGGAGTGGATTAATTTTGGGGAGGAATATATATGTAACACTTTTAAATCAGACTGAACAATTTACCATGTTTAAGGACTTAATGTGCCAAAAGAACGGGGTTATGTCCAACTACCCAGAGATGGCGCAGACACCATTGTATGGGCAGGCTAATTATCCAGAAAATTATGTTGAGAACTTGCAACATTCTCTACTCACATATGCTGAGAAGTTGGCTGATGGAATAAGGGGGTCATTTGACTCGGAGGTTCACACCAGCGACGATGACGATGATGAGTAGATGAAATTAAAGGGGGTCAGTTAACATATTCTCTAGTAATTTATTTTTTACCACTATTATGTATAAGTGATGTTAACAGATGGATAGTGTTTGTATTTAATTTCCTTAATGTGGTGGTGTTGTATTTTATTTTAATGATGTAATGCATTTCAGCTATTTTATTTTTATTTAATGGTGTTATGATCTTAATTTAATGATTTAATGCATTGCAAGTGTGTATGATGTTTTTCTATAGTTTTTATGTCATTTGATGTCATTTTACCTATGAATTAATTTACTTATAAAAAAAATAGAGTCATTACAACAAAGCAAGTATTACCAGCTAGATGACATGTGAATAGCAACAAAATAACAAGTATAGGGAAAAAATTACCCATCCCCCTATTCCAATGTCTCAGTTGTAGCATGTACTTAATGTCAGTATTTGTTGCCACTTACCTTGCAATGAACCTGTTACTGATTTCAGTTCCTTTCACAACTAAGAAGGACCAAGACATCCTTGTTCCTTCTCATTTCCACAAATCCATATGCAGCTCACTATAATTCTATTGTAATAAATTATTCTTTTACACCCAAAACACAATGAATCGATCTAGTCCGCAGCATGTGAATGATGTTTCAAACATCGATCCTTATGCACTAACAACTGAAGAGATCCAACTGATGTTTGGATCAAACAACGAAAATGTCCGGGTGATCAGATTACAAAACTCAACAAGGATGGTGAAGGTAGATGTTGTATCGTTCATACCGCGTAACAGGGCAACAGGCCATTACAGGGTAACGGTGAATGGAACATCGGCTCATGTAAATGATCCCTTGGCCAGGTTTAAAACTGGTGAAAATATTGTTTGTTGGAACGCAATTGATATACTCAGGCCATCATTCATAAACATTTTTAACCAAATTCATCAACAGTTTTCTCCCGTTGTTGTAATAGTAACAGAGGCTAGAGCACAAATTGGACAATTATCACCCGTGAGGATGGCTTTGAGTGGTGATTACACCTTATACGCGACTTCCAACCAGAGACTGGGTGGTGTAGCACTGTTTTGGAATGAAATTGCATCTCCTCTATTCTACCAAAGATCAGGCACATTAATTGGCCACTGTTAAGGGGCAGAATTAGTGGTAACAATCAACTGTATTAAGCGCTTTATATTGGGTATTGCCTCATTCGATAACACTAATGATTTTGTCTATTGTTTTACTTTTCAGCGACGTCCATCAACCACCAACCGCCTCCCGTATCCAATCTTGTATGATGAGGAGGACTAGACAAGAGGACCCTTAAGAGCGAACATCGAACAGTTAGTAGGCAAAAGAGACAGTGGGGAATGAAAGCATGTTTGTTGCTACTTTGTAATAATCTAATGGTTGATACTCTAATGTCAATTATATTAACCATTTTGTTCTAAATGTTCAAGTTCTATTGAAACAGTAAACTTAGGTCCTTCAATGTTTAATATTCTAATCTCAATTTTATTAACCAATTGTCCATGTTAGTTACCAAATTTAATTACTTTAAAGGGACTACTTTGCCCCGTGTAGTATTACAAAGTAATTTCACATGGGAAGAGTCAGCATAGGCATTTAGCCCACAAGGCATCAGTACATTCATAAATATAACCTTATACCATACAACATAAATAACACCATAATAAAGTAATAATTAAAAAAAAAGATGTCTTGGGATTAACTAGGAACAAAATAAGACAATTGATTTGTAGAGGATAAGTTTGTTACTTTGATTTAAAAGGAAGAGAAATAAAAATAGAACAACTTAATGCACATGCGAATTTATTGGTACCAATCCTGCGTCTGTGATACAAAACGTACATTTCCGGCCTTGTAAGATGGTGTTTGTACTTTTTACAATCATCCATTCCCGGTACCAGAAACTGGTTCCTTCACCTTGAACAAATTGTTTCGATAAAAACATCTTATTCGGCATCAATTCTTCCCATGTTGCTCCAAGAGCTGCCTTAACCTACTTTCCTGAAGTGTAAGTGCAAAACCTCCCAGAGAAAAATCCATTTGTCTGAAAGACATCAGTGACCTCGTTGACCACGATGAAGGCTAAATTAAATTATCTTTTTATTTGTTTCATTTTTCTTGCCACAACTATTAACTGGTGCGTCCGATTGACTAATCCTCATTGTGTATTATCATGAGCGTGTCCAAAAAAATACTCTATTAAGTCCAGAACAACAACTCTAGTGTGTCTACAACCTTCAGAGGAATTCAAAACCATGGCCTCAACTTGATTAAGGACCAAAAAGATATGCTCTAGATCATCTACTCTCTTTACCTGAACAAACCCTAGAGGATCTTCATCAATGAACTCGGTACGAAATAGGTTCCTACTAAGCTGGTGCAGTCTCTCCACAGGAAATATTGGGGACGCTTGCAAGTAATTGGATGAGCCGTATAAGCCTGCTTCAGGATCCAACATGCAATTGATGGCCAACTGCAAACATGTTTGTGTTTTACCAACCCCGCTTTCTCCATAAATTTCTGTAACTTCACTAATACGGATTCCTCCCTTCAACATTACATCTAGTGGTCGGCAATTGGTTATACACTTTTTATTCATGATAGTAATTTGGTGAAAGCTAATATGTAAGTGTACTATTATGTCCTAGACATAATGCGTTTAGGAAAAGGAAAATTACTTATCCATATATATAATGAGTTCAGGATAAGGAAAAAATCTACTCCTATATAACTTCACCAATAGAATTTGTATGGGGCCCGCAACTAGGATAGGAATAACATATGCATTTCATAAATTCACCAATAGATTTTGTATGGGACCCGCAATTGAGGTAGGGATAACATATACATTTTATATAATAGACCCTTAACGAATGAACACTGTAACCCATAACCCTTGTAATTGGGTTAGTATCAAGTCGTATCATATATCTATGTTGCTACATTGTTGCATATTTGCAGTGCAAAAAATAATATAAATTTTGATCGAAGTTCATTCAATGCAGTTGTTATTAAAAGTACGATTTTTTGAAATAAATGTTACAAACTTTAAATCAAATTAGCTTATGTAGTAACATAATTGATAATGATTTCATTATTTAAATATTGTAATAACAATTTTTTTTAAAAAAAAAAACAAAACATTAAAATAAAAGATTGGAAAAATCAACAGTGAAGGTGTTTATAGAATTGACTTAAGGCACTTGGCGGTAAATATTGGCGCTTCTCTTATATCAAAATCTGTTACACTTTCATTTTCATTATGGCGGGATATTTTACTCACTTCACCGCTTAAAATGAATCAACATTTTTGGCTGTATTTATAACCAACAACGTCTTACCTTCTACCCACACAACGAAGTTGAAGTCCACCCAAAAATGGTGAAAAGAAATCTAAATATTCCTGTGTCACTCATAAAACCAATGTCAAATTCTGAGTTTTCCAAATTTGAAAAAAAAACCTTGAATCAAAACCTTCAATTGTTGTGAATACAACCACTTTAAGTTTATTCAAAAACCAAGTACCACGATCTACAAATACTAACCCCATGAACAAGGGTCTGTTGGGCATAATTGAGGATCCGAAATTGAAGGACAACATGGTAACTTTAAAATTGGTTAATTCAATGGAAGCAGCAGCTTGGGTGGCGAATGGAGAAAGGGTTAAGGGAGACCTGGTGCGGATAACACCTGCGAACTATGCCACGCCAGCGCACTTACCAGACCTTTTCGACCTGGCTTTACATCCAAAAGTTTTTAAGGTGTTTATACAGTGGTTCATTTCCAAGTTTTGTGGTGTTAAGGGGCCCGGGTGTGAATGTGTTCTACCCGCAACAGTTAGGGCTGTAATTGATCCTTGCTCAGAAATTCCAGATGTGAAAGAGATGTGTTGGATATCAAAAGGGGAACATTCAATCAAGCTGCAAAGTTACATGAATGATTTCAAGTTGTTCAACGTCAAAATCCCCATTGTATGCTACTGGTTTAACCATATCATTTTCTGCAAATTCAACCCACAAGTTAGATGGGAGGATTGCATTGATAAAGGTGTTGGTCACCAAGAGCGATGAGAAGGTCCTGAATTTGGAAACCACTAAATTCATGCTGTGGAATTGCAGGGACATGGCTCAGGAGACGTTTTTGCCATCAATCAAGTCAGCAATAGAATTAAACATGCCGGATATGATAATATTAACTAAAACACGAGTGTCGATACACATGGCACGATTACTCCTTCAAGGGTTACACACATTCCGCGTCTGTGGCGTTTCAAGAACCGCCACTGCTGGTGGTTGTCTTTTAATAACATTCACAAGGGACGTGTACTACAATTTGAGGACTTCAACAAGCAACTCATACATTTGGGAGCTTGTACCACAGTAACTTCATCAACTCATTCGTATGGGTGTTCGAATTATAGCAATTGGTAAGGCTAAAAATATTATATTAAGTAATGTAGCTTATAATTCTGTACCTTATAATTATGTAGTATGTGTGAGATTTTTTTTTTTTATTTTTTTTTTGTTTCAATGTAGTAAATGTTAGCTTTGCTTGTAGTGAGTGGACTAATTGGACTAATGGGCCTGACAAAGGCCTTTCATCAGACTATAATTATTTTAATTGGGTTACATTTCTTGTTTTTTCTTCCAAACGTCTCAATACGACAACTAGTGTTAGGTGGCTGCAAGGAAGAGGTTCATCATCACCTACTTAGAACTACAAATCACTTATTAAAACGTAAAACCATAATGTCCTTAAACAAATACTCACCCGACTGCTAGCTCTATCCCTTTCCAATATCACCTCCCCTCTAGCTTTTATTTGTCCGCCAACAATTAATGAATCATCCTGCAGCATCAATAGCAAATACAAAATACATGTAACCATTGCAACAACTACATCAAATAGCAGAGACAAAATACATTTTACCTTAAAAATGTCCTTAGTTAGAACCTTTAAAGGAGTGGCTGTGTAAAAATCAACCTCCAATAACATAACATTGCCGATTATTAAAGATTGCAATCAACAACTTACAATGTATGCTGTAAAACTAAATTACAGACAAATACCTTTTGGAAGTCGTCTTGTTAGGTAGCACTCCTTTTACGCTTCAAACATCTCCTTCCACCCATATATTCTACCTACCAAAACAAAATTACCCTTTAACTGAGTATTTGCAACAATAAATTAACCAATTTAACAGTACATCAACATGCATACAATTAATTAAGACCAAATTTTAATAAAGAACTAATTTCAAGAATCAATTCATCTTTCAATTATACTAACAGTAAAAACAAAATTAGATAAAATTAACATTGCAATTAGCTTCTGGAATAACAATTTGCAAGCCTGATCTTCAAAAATTAATAATGTTTAGTTGCCAAAATCAATCCAGAATCAAATATTTATCAGCGAATCTAACAACTCAAATATACACAGCATCGACATTAATATCAACAACCAATTAAATAGTTAAAACAATTCAACATTGCAATTACCTTACTTAGATTCAACTGAAAACGCCTACACCGACTACCGGGAACTGGTAATCAGGTTTGCAAATAGCCCTCTAATTCAACAAATCCTCCGCCGACTCCCAACAACTGGTCATAAATGAGGATTTTGGTTCAAAGCCTAACCAATAATTGCGGGCAACTGACTGCCGGAATTGATGCTCAACCAATCCGACCAACCGATAATTGGGGATTTGCAATTAGCCAGCAATTGAACAACTCCTCGACTGACTACCCACCAAACAATCATCGGATTCGATTCAACCATTGAAGTACTATTAGAGTTTCACAATATGGAAAGGGTAGATAGCAAACTGACAAAGAGCTTAAAGAGGAAACCAGACGTTAACGTCGGTTCCATACAAAAACGGGAATACAAAAACGGAAAATACTTGCAAAACAGCTTATTTTATTATCTTTACGATTTTGCCCCTAACTAAACCATGTGAAATGACATCAGTACCCTGATATTAACAAATGAAGTTGATATCAAATATAAACTAGGAATTCCTCCTTATTCTGTCTATAATCCCTTCAAAATATGGTAGTAAATGATCTGACTCCTCCAGAAGGTTCAAATTCACAAGCAGTTGGCTTCTTGATAGAAACTACTACAGTTTTCTTACTACCGAATCCAACAGCTTAGTGGCCGATGCCGATGATGTTGGATCTAAGCTTGGGACTAGAAGCCAAAAGTTTGTTCCTCTAATTTAAGAGTTATTGTTATAAGCTGCAAATTATAAATTTGGCTACATGGTACTATAGTCGTGTAGCTGAAATAGATGTAGCTAAAACTTGAATGTCCTATATGAGGCCTAAGGAACTAAGGTAGCAAGTACTAGTACAATTCAGTGCATAAGCAATTGTGTTGCAGGGAGATGTGAAGTGGAAAACCAAGTTTGTCATTTTGTGTCTAAAACTAAAATTGATTTGAGAAATCAGGTTCAATTGTCGGTTGGTAAATCAATTGGAATTACTAATTTAGTAACAAAAAACTGATGTCTATGCTCATGACATCAAGTTTACAAGGGTATTGATTCATTTTAAATTCCATGAAAGTGAAATTTGAAAGATCATATGTGCAGCTCTAGCAGGGAATTAAAAAAAAAAAAAAAAACTAGAAGCTATGTCAAAGGTTGGCCAAATACATTAACTATAACTCAAATCCAGGGGCAAAGCCACATTTCATGATTTATAGGCACTTGGAACACACATCGACGATATGTCTTCATAATTATCGGTATTGCCGTGTCATGACTATCACAAGCATTCTTTAAATTGACATCTATCAATCTATTTTTTTATCGACATGGACCATAATTGAAAGTTAAATACATTTTAATTGTAACACCATACATCTATACAAGTAATTATACAGGTCTCAAGTCTTCTATACTTGTTTGGTATAATATATGCAAGCTTATTTTTTGACTATTCTATTGCTTTATCTAATGTTTATTTTTTTGTCATAGGTACTTATTCTTCCACTAAACATAGTTTTCAAGATCAACTTGAATGAACTCGATACTAAGTATAAAGTAGCTTGCTAAAGTTTTGAACATTGAAAAGATATATAACATTCAACACATGCATTAATCACCTATAAACAAATGTTTATAATTACAGGAGGACATCGTGCCGTGCTAGGTGGTGGCTTGTGTCAGGTTGTGCCAGGTCGGGCCAGCTTTTGGCACATCCTAGCCCACGGCACGACCTTGAATTTTTCAATTTTTTTTTAAAATCGATATATATATATATATTTTTTGAACAACTTTAAAATGAGTATTTTTAAATAGTTTAATAATTTATGTTTTTGTATTATTATATTATAATTTAGCAAAAAGCAACAATGCATATAATTAAAAAATTTACGATTGCGATAATACAAAAATTGATGAATAACTTATTTTATTATACGTCGGTACGATAAATCGATAATACAATAACTTATAATGATAAAAATTGTACAATAATTGATGAATAACTTCACTTTATAGCTTATTTTATTATACGGGGTTCGATAATACAAAATTCGTACAATATTATGCAATCTGATTATTCTTCTTGTTCTTCTTTGTCTTCGTCTTCTTCTTGTTCAAGTTCATTGGCCAATTGAATTGATTGAGATCTAGTAGAACCTGACATTCCTTCATCGTCGTCGTTTTCTACATAAGTACGATCTTGGCAGCGAGTTTCAGCATCCAACTGATCCTTGAAACAAACACGTATTTCAAGTGTTTCAGGTTTTAGTTTTGTTCTTATATTGTCTAAAACCCTTCCTAACACACTAAAAGCTCTTTCAAAGGCAAAGGAGGAGACTTGGATAGCAAAAATATCACGAGCCATTGCCAACAAAATTGGATGCTTCATTCTTTGTGTTTTCCACCAATCAAGGATGTCGAGGCCATACTTCACTTCATCGTCCATGCCTTTCATGAAGTACATTTACAACTTCGAAACATCGCTTTGTGTTCTCTTAAATAATGAATCACTACCTGTAGGGAATATTTCAAGCCATTAACCCCAAGCTTGAACCCCACTGTGATCATACACTTAAGTATGGTGGCGTCCAAAGGGAAGGAAGCTAGAGCAAAAGAGTCGCCAACAAGTTTTAGGAACTTGTAAACCGTTCACAAGGTGAAGATTACACCCCTTAACGATCCAGGAGATCGTCAACTCCAAAAGGTCTTGAACCAAATAGGGTTCGGGGATGAAGGTACGAATCCAACCTAAAAGAGATTGAACCTGCCCTAAATAGGCCTCTACTTCATTCTTCTCGTATTCATGTGCGCTTTCTGACTAGCATGTAAACAATAGGTTAACCCTAAACCTGTTCATCTATGTTGGTTGAATTTAATGCACAAATAAACTATTATTGGCGATCACTTGAATTATAATCATATTATCCCTAAACAAGATTATTAATTATCTTATTAAGCGTGATTACAAGTACAAATTCCCTTAGGCATGCATAAAAGGCGTGATAAGCAATAACAATAATAATAATCAAGCAACATAATAATCATCATAATCATCATTATAATCAATTAAAATAATCATAACAATTATAATTATGTTAAAGCACAATAATAGCAAGATCCTAGGCATGATACTAACAAGATTAATAACAAATCGTAGAATGTCACTGAGCAATAAAGATCAATGCTTTAAACCTAACATGGTACTAACATGATATTAGAAAAGAGTAAAAGGCACCCTAAACATGATACTAGAAAGCAACAAAAACATCCTAACATGATACTAGGAATTAAACAAATTTAAACATGCTTTCTACAAGAATAGAGCAACAAGATTACATACTTTGATGCCTCGTACCTCTTTCTAATAACAAAATACACGCGTTAGTAACTTCAAGGAAAATAATAAAATCAAACAATTGAATTAAATAATTGAAATAGAGATTAGGGACCAAACCCTCAGAAATATCAAACCTTTCACGTCTAGGGCGAAGGCGACTTCGAACTTGGCTAGGTGTTTCTAGATCTCGTGTATGTGGAATTTTGTTTGAGAAAAGCTAGAGAGAGTTTAGAGAGAGATGATTGTAAATGATTGTGGACGATTGTAGATGAATGTTGATTGTAGATGAATAAAAACGGAGGTTTAGGACCCTATTTATAAGAAAACATTCCGGAAATAAGTAGAATTTGATAAAGAATAAAACTCCACGTTGTCGCTGCAAAACCGACCTTGTCGCCAGGCGACAGGGTCTGCCGCGTGGCGACAAGGCTTGTCGCGTGGCGACAGCCTGGATTTCTACGCGCTTTCAACACGGAGTCCACATATGAATCAAAATCGATTTGTAAAGTCCGTATGAAAACTGAAATCGTATTTTTCATAAAATAATATTTTATTCCAAATAAAACTTATCAAAATATAATTATTAATTCTAATTCTATTAGGATTAAAGAGAACCCTATATAGAATTCTAGAAGACTATAATTAATTCTAATAACTTTAGGAATAATAATTGGGCCCTCCCCTAGATCATTGGGCCGTAAGTAAAGATCAAACCGGGCCTAGTTTAGTATTTTGGCCATAACTTCCTCATTATTCATCAGAATTGGGCTTATAATATATCGTTGGAAAGCTCTTTGCGAGCCCCATCCAACTACACTACTATTGGACCCTTGTCGTGGACCAAACTAAACTGGATTGGCTGTTTTTATAAAATAGAGTTGTTTTCGAAAACAGAAAGAAAGAATTTAATAAAAACCAACCGCAACACTTGACCTTTCACACTTTCACCTCGTTCGATAATCATTCGACACAAAAGGTATTCATCACTGGGTTTGGTTTTGGGGAGACACTTTTGGGTGTCTACACTACCTAAAAACTTAGACATCATGTTAGCAGCTAGTGCAAATAAACTGTTGGCCTTTTTACTTACGTTTTTGGATGATTGAGAAGGAGAAAATCGAGACACGATTCCATATTTAGATTTATAAACTCTATATAAGGAAAAAAATTGATTAGTCACATTAGTTTTAAAAAATTCAACATCATCTTCAAAATTATTCAAGCTTTCAAAATAATTATCAATTAATAATGTGCCATCATACTTTTGTCTTGGATCTAATATAAAAGCAAAAATATAAATCATAGGAAGAGTAGTGTAATATTTACGCCATTTTTCCTCCATAAGTGGAAGATACCCATCATAATCGTGTTGTGATCGGTGTTCATCGAAAAGTTGTGCAAGTAAACATGCATTGCTAAGAAAAGAATGAGCACAAGGATTATAAAAAGAATAAAAACAAAGTGTCATACTACATAGTAATTGTAAAAATTGCATATATTTTTCACAATTAGACCAATCATCATCTAGTAAAGAAAATTGTGGAAATTTTTTACTATAAAAAATTGTTCATGGACTCTTGTACTTGATTGCTCTACTCAACATTTCATAGGTGGAGTTCCACCTAGTTGCACAATCCGTTGATATTTTAATATCCTTTTTCCTTTATTGCCTGAAAAACGCTTTCCATTCCTAAAATCTCATGTTAGAGCTGTTAATAGACATAATAACATTTGTATTCTCCTAAACAATAACAAAAACAAATAATAATAGTAATAATAATAATAATAATAATAATAATAATAAACTAAACTCTCTCTTGTGGGCAATTAGCGGTGGGTAGGGTAGGCTTCCATATCATTTTCCGGTGGGTTTTCCGGCAGCTTCAAGAGTGTTCAAGTCAGGCAACGGGTTCAAGTCAAGTCAGGAAATTTACAAGCGAAATTCAGGCGGTTTCTGGGCATTTTTTGGTGCGATTTGCTCGTTATTTGGTGCAGTTTACAAGCAAATTTTAGGTGGTTTTTGGGCATTTTCTTGAATGGCTTGTTTTTGGGCGATTCTATTGCGTTTTCAGGCGGCTTTCAGGTGCGGTTTGGGGGTGAAATTCTTACGTTGTTCTATTGTATTTTCAGGAGTGATCTTTCCTGTTTTCAAACATGACTTTGAGAGTGTCGAAGACCATTGTGCTAATGGATGTTGTTGCTAAGCTCAATGATCCCAAATGTGAGTTATTGCTTCTTCGTGCATTTACCAGGGTTTCAAAACTCTACTTTGCTATGTGCACTTGTCCTCCTCGTCTTTTTGAAACGGCACAAATTTCTTTTAATGTGGCCCTTCGGGCTTCTTTAGAGCGCATTGTAACTGCTTCGGGGACTGGTTTTGGTGATTGGCAATGGCAACTTGCCACCTTACCTTTTGCTTATGGTGGTTTGGGTGTCTATTCGACGGGTGATGTTCGACACTATGCTTTCCTTGCGTCGCATGTGCAGTCTTTTGGTCTTCATGCTACGCTTTTTCGCAATTCTGGTATTGTTGGTCTAGGACCGACCTTCAATGATGCTCTTAGTCTTTATAATAGGATTGTGGAGAATGAACTTATAAGTAACCCAAGTGAGATCCCTGCCCCCCAAACTCATGAAAAAACTGGCAGATATATATTTCACGTAGGTCACTACATCTGCGGATTCCACTTTCTCCTTATCTCCGCGTCAGGTTGCCTTATTGAAGTCCCAACAGCGGGATCACACTTCGGCCTGGTTGCAGACGGTCCCGATATCAGGTTTGGGTCAGACTATGAATGGTAAGACTTACCGTTGTGTTCTTTGCTACCGGTTGGCTGTTCCTTTGTTCTCCGTTTCAACACCGTGTTCTGCTTGCTCAAAGGTTTTTGATGGGGAAATTTATGGGGATCATGAAGTGTCTTGTGCTGGGATGGTAGGTATTAAACATCGGCACAACGTTGTTCGTAACACCAACACCCTTGTTGATATTTGTTTTCGGTCTGGAAATTCTGCAAGAAAGGAGGTTAACGTTGGGTTGAATGGAGGGAACGACGGGGCTCTTCGACCAGCAGGTGTGTTGCTTTATTCCTGGGATAGAAGCCTTGATGTATGTGTTGTCTTGACGGGGTCTTCAATCGAAGTTGTCTGACTTCGTTCCTAGTCTTGTTGTGTCGGCGGCGGCTCAGCGGAAGCGAGACAAGTATGGGACGCGTTGCAGGGCTATTGGCTATTTTTTTTTCCTTTATCCTTTTTCTTCGTTGGGGGAATTAGAGAAGGATGCTATTGCGTTGTTCAAGCGGGTTCAGGCGTTCGCTAAGACTCAGGATATAGGTGCTCGTGCAGCTGCTCACATCTTCACCTTGATCAGGTTCGCTATAGCTAGAGAGGTGAGTGGCCTAGATTGTATCTCGGCTCCCTACCAATTTCTTGTAAATTGATTGACTTTGTAGGTTTTTGTTATTTTCATAATAATAATAATAATAACAATAATAACTTTTTATAGGTTATATAACTTTAACCGTTTTTGAGATATAATAATAATAATAATAATAATAATAATAATAATAATAATAATAATAATAATAATAATAAAATTGAGTTAGAACTTACAACGACGCTTCGATTGCTTTCCACTAATTAATTTCCCAAACTTATAATTTTTTTTATTAATTTTAATATATGAGAGAATTAGAGATTTAGAGAATTAAAGATTATATGATTTCTTTTTTTTTTTTTTGGGAAGTAGTGATTATAAGAGAGTAGGGAATTAGAGAATTGAGAATAGATGAGTTGATGAATTGTGGAAAAAAATGGAAGTTGAAGCATTTATAGGGAAGGGGATGTAGTAACCGTTAGAGAGGGGAAATATATCCGGTAACTAGCAGTTTATAGCTGATAAAAACAAAGTCGTTGAAAAAGAACAACAACAAATTAGTCTTTTTCTCACGGGCCGTGCCTGGCGTGCCGCGTGTCGTGCTGGGTCGTGCCATGTTAGTGGGTTGTGCCGGAAGTACCGCCCACCGTGCCTGTGTTGTGCTCATGCCTAATTTACCAAATAAGAAAATTGAGAGGAATCTATTGTTTGATATGACATTAATAAAGGGGGGAAATGGAGAGAAAAACTAATTTTAAGTTAAATATATTTAAATTCTTTCTTTCCTCCCAAATTCCTTCAATTTTGTGATGAAATGAGAGGGAAGATTTTGTAAAAGGAGCTTTTCTTCTATTTTCCCTCATTTCCTATCAAATCCCATTTGATTTTTAAAACCTAACATAATAAGAATCCATTTTTTTTTCTTTTCCTCCCAATACCTCCTAACCAAAAGGGCTTGAAGCTCTTTCGTAAAATAATCCAAGAACAACCTATTTATGATTTTATGTTAGTTAAAAATTAAACTTGTAGCTAGTAATTGTTTAGCATACATAACTTATAATAATCATAAACTAATTAATTAATATGTAATAAATATACTCTCTCCCTTCCTAAAAGTTTGATTCACTTTGTATTTGCACGGTCTCCAATGAACATCTTTGACCATTAATAACTTTAGCTATGTATAAGTAAAAGTTTTAAAAAGTTAATATTTGAAAAGTTATCATAAGGGGAATCTAATAAGATCAAATTTGTTAATTTATTTTGATTATATAAATAATAAAATGTAGCCAAAGTTATTTTAATTTGATTATATAAATAGTAAGTGAGTCGAAGTTTTAGGAACGGAGGTAGTACAAGGTACAACAAAAACATTTTACTAAATAAAATTTACACAATTGGGGGGTGTGCACGTTGCGCACACACGCACAACTAGTTACACAATTAGTTTCAGTGAAAAAAATTTGAATATACATTCAACAATCAATGATTTTGATTGAGCAAAAACTATAGTTTATCATGAATTACTTGAAAAATTTAGGAAAAATACAACAATGAGGAAGAAGTATCAATTTCAAATTATTTTCATATCTGTCCATTAAATTTCATAAAAATTTGGCCATATACCTACCTTTTTAGGAATTATTAATTATCAACACTAAATATTTGTCAATGTCCTTATTGATAATTTTACCTACTCATATAACTATCAACTTACACTTATTTACCAAACACTTTTATATAATTAAGTTAGTTAAATAAATTAAAATAATCAACTAGTCAAAATCAACTTACACATTCAGCTTCATCTTTCAACTATTCACCAAACATGACCTAAATCTGAACCATTTGTTGTGTCTATCTTTGTCATATCAATCTCACTTAAGCCTAAAAACTAATGAGAAGCAGGCTATGTATATGCCAAATTCAGAACATAAGTCACGAGACCAATGATCAACCACATCAAGGAGGAGTTCATGAGTGACATTAACTTGCATGAATTTCAATTAAAAGTCGAGGTGATATAAAAGCATTTTTATCATCACTAGAAAGGATTGTCTAAGGCGTTGTACAAGTTCAATTCTTAGACATGATTTTCTCTTTTTTCTTAGTTTTCTTTTTGGAGTAAAATGCTAGTTTGTGTGAATGTGTGATACACAAGACCTACACGTTTGTTGTGATAATAGAGCTTAAAGGAAACTATTTCAGCAGAGGCCGCACGCAACTTGTGAAAAAGTGAAAAATATATGTTCGGGTCGCTAACGAAATTTTTAAATGAATCCATACACAGCCTGTTGTGAGAAAGAAAGAATAAAATAAATTTTAATATTACTTTTTTATTTTTTTATTATTTTTTTAACGAGTTCTTTAATGAAACTACGCTTGTTGTGAGAACATATTTACGGTTAGTCCATTATGCACAATATTTTTCGTTTAAAAAAGGAAAATTTGTTAGAAAGGTGCTTATGTGTTCATTTTTTTGCGGAGAAGGACCTTATATATTTAAAGTGGTGAAAACGGTTTTTATAAGTCATTTTTTGTTGTGAGGAAGGACCTTGATATTGGAATACGACCATTGACTTTACTTTTCCGGCGTTGACCATCACGCAAGTGGCACGTGATGGTTTTTTCCCAACGCTTTCATATTCTCTCTCTTTCTATCCCCAAATTTCTCTCAAATCTCCTCTTTCCTCAAAATCATGGGAAAAAAAAGAAGAAAAAGACATTTTTTTTATATATCACGTGCATGTCACTGATGGCTAATATCGGAAACATGAATTAAGTGGTCATATTCTAATGTCAAGGTCCTTAATTATATAAGGATCTTTTTCATCACTTTGAACATATAAGATCAATTTTCACAAAAAAATAAACAAATAAGTATCGTTTAGATAAATTTTCCTTAAAAATAAGGAAATATTGAATTTTAACATCATAAATAAACCAAAATTTGACTTTTAACACTACCAAAAAAAAAAAACACTTTTATTTTAACACCACAAAATTTTTTTAAAATTGGATTTTACCACTATTTAACTGATTCTGTCTTAGAATCCGTTAAGTGGGGTCCAAGTTGCCAAGTGTCGACATGTTATTAGCTTAAAAAAAATAAATAAATAACCCTAAAACTAACCTAACCACCACCACCACCACTACCACCATCATCGGCACCCCTTCCCTACCCAATACGCACAGTCGCCACCCCCGCCCCCAACAGTGCACTCCTTTTCCAGATCCGACCACCGAACGCATCCTTTCTATCGGCGTCGACAAACCACTCGTTGGTGGATTCCCAACCCAATACGGCTCCCCTGTCTCAAAAACGGTGACTATTGGCCAAAATCGACTGGTTTAGGGTCAAAATCGACTACTCAGCCCCTAAACCGATCGATAGCGACCGTTAGTGGCTAATGTCAGTGGTCGTTTTTGGAGAATGATGGTTGTTTTCGGTGGGAAACACTTCGTGGACCGATATGGTTTACGGTTGCGAAAAAGGAGGAGGGGTGGGTTTCGATGGCCGTGGGCGGGGAAAGCGCTCGCCGGTGGTGGTGGAGGGTGGCTGTGGTTAATTTTTGGGTTTTTATTTTTTTTTTTACTTTAATTTAACCAATAGCATGACGACATGTGGCACTTTGACCCTATCTAACGGATTCCATCCATCAATCAGTTAAGTGGTGGTAAAAACAAATTTTGTAAAATTTTTGTGGTATTAAAATAAAAGGTTTGTTTTTGTTTGTTTTTTTATTTATTTATTTATTTTTGGTAGTGTTAAAAAACAAATTCAGGTTTTCATTTTTTTTTTATTTTTTTATGGTGTTAAAATTCAAATTTCTTAAAAGTATAAGTGGAGTACATTTCAGTAAGTTCTTTTCACTTTTTAATGTTTTGGTTGTTTTCCTCTCATCAGTTGACACTTGACATCAACCATTATCCACAAATCCTCAATAGATTATTGTACCTACTTTTAGCATAAAATATTATAATCTTTCGTTGCACTAAACGGACATTATTTTTCCCTAAAAAAAAAAAAAAAGAAAAAAAAGGACATTATTTTGGCAATAATTCATTTTCTCACTTTCAGAGTTTGTCTTTATTTTATGCTCTCATTTTCAATGCTAACAGCCTAACAACAACATATAATGATCCAAAAGTTTCATCAATAATAATCTTGGTTGGTCCAATTTGCATTAATTATGCAGTTAAACGAGCCAAAATGGTCACCCCTAGCCTACAAAGCCAGCCTTATAAGGTTCCAAATCTACTAGGCCCTAGCCTACAAAGCCAGCTTTTTAAGGTCCCAAATCAGCCTATTATTTGTCTACGGATTAGTATGTTATTTATCTCCGGTTATATATGATAATATAGGACATATATCAGATGAGATTATATCCTCACATAGTCACATTTATTTACTAGTATATCTGTATATGTATGAAAATGAGAGTGTGGGATATCTTATGTGGTTAGAGCTTTCTTTGTGGTTTTAAAAGATCCTGAAATCAATTCTAATCATCTGTCCTTGTGGCTCTTTAAATAACAAAAAATGTATATGTATCAAAATAAATCAAGGTCATTGAATTTGAAAAGATCTAACAATTGAAACTGGATGTACGTGTGTTTCAAAAAAACATAATAACAAATAAAAAATGGATGTACGTGTTATTAACATTGCTAATGTAAATAATTTAACTTCCGTGCATTTGGGTTGGCTAACCATGTTTAATGAGTAGAATACGTAAACAAATATTTTTGTAAGGGTGTAAATGTATACACACTGTTCTTAATATTTTAAAAAAGAACTAATCTATTCTAATATATTTAATATCTAATATTATATCACTAATACATAAAGTTGGTCTGGCACCTAGTCCATGAGACAGTAACACTTGACATTCCACTTTTTTGCCAAGTGTTGCGTCACATAAGCAACAACTATAAATAAACATGCCACATATGATGTCACGTAATTTAAGGATTATTAGATAGATTTGTTTAGTATAAAAAAAGTTATGAGTTTTAATTTTGATAGACTTTTAATCTTTTTTTTTTTAATTTTAAATTCCTCTTTTTAAATGATAAAATAGTGTTTAGATAAAATATTGAAATCTATTTTACCCATCTAATTAATAATAAAATTTTATTTCTATCGATGCACCATATAATTATAATTAATATGAGTATCCAATTAACAATAAAATTCTATTCATATACGAATACACCACATAATTATAACTATAAATAAGGTCAAGTATCATTAATTTTTTAGTCTATACCATCAAAGCTAGCTTTATCAAAGAAATATTCTTTATATTCAGTTTTAATAATTTTTGTGTAAGTTTATGATTTTGTTTTCGGTTTCATTAATTTTGTTTATGCCTTGATTCCTTAATGTATTTAACCGCGACTAATTCGTATATTGTACTTATAGATAAAATAATGTACTTTACGTAAATAGATAGTGTATTTTTGTGTACAAGTCCTTTCCTTTTACAAGTGTCCAAGTACTTCTCAATTCATATCCAATTTCTCAAGATAATTTGATACTAATAGCATAGATGTGATACCAAAAACAATGGAATACATTGACTCCAAAAAAATAATATTAGGCATCTCATCACCAATATCATAGTTTTCCTTTCAATCCTAAAATTATTTACCCTACCTTAGCTCCTCAATGTTTTCGATTTCGATATAATATAGAGTAGATAATTATTTTCATCCTAATCATATTTTTCCAGCTTATTTGAAGAAGAATAGATGTAATAAAATGTAAAAGGTACTCTGTACTAATATTAGTACTACAATTAGTTCCTATTTTACTCTTTTTTTTTTTAATCACAAAAATTGTTTAGATTTGGGGATTAAGTGATTTATAATATTTTAACTTAATAGTTCAGAGGCATAGAACATCACATGAACAAGAATATATCATTTGATCAAGGATTTTAGAAATTAATAACGAGATACAAGACTAGATTTTAAAAGTGATGATCAAGTAGGTCAAGCTAAAAGTGCCAAAAGTAACATTAAAATAATAGAGCGAGTAGTAATTTATTTAAAAATAACAAAAGTTAAAAATAATTTTCTTCAAAAAAAAAGAGAAGTTAAAAATAAAAATAAAAAATGGAAATTTGGGGCAACAACCGGGGTATATACTAGATTAATATGTCGAGATTATTATTAAACAAAAATAATTAGTCAAAAACGCCCGGGCCACGAGACAATGACACATAACATTCCAATTTTTGCCAAATGTCGAGCCACATAGGCAACAAATAGATATAATTGTGATAAGATTAGGTGCCACGTTAGATTAGATTAGATTTGTTTAGGATAAAAATGTATACATAAAATAATTTTAAAAATTATTGAAAAAATTTAATTTTTTTATTGACAATAAAATTTTACTTATAGCATAATAATGTAAGGAGGGTGTGCCCGTCGTAGGAGATCCTTCTCTTTTATGCCCATGGCCCTTTAAAAGCCTAGAACTTTACACTTTTGAAGGTGTATTAGGATTTGAATTCCTGACTGTTTGGGGGACCTTGAATTAGAATTGATCCAATCATTATGCTTTTTTGTAAGAAACTATTAAGGAGTCGCCAATGAGTTTTAGGAAAACTCGTAAACCTCGTTCATGCCTTTCTCCCAAGTAGAGTTCAAGGGATATTTAGCGCGAATCATAAGTTTACCCATACCCAAATTGGTCTACTTGTACTAGAAATGAGTTTGGGAGCGAGGGTACTAAAATAACATTCCCTTTCGGGGGGAATCACTGTTCTAGCCTTATTGCGGCCTCTACTAGCTCCTCCTTTTTCATAATTTCATCACCAAATAGTATATGCAATGTGATACCTAAAACTAAGTTGATTTTATTTACAAGCATTAATCACGTAGGAATTACATTGCAAAAGTCGTTATTCTTTTTAATTCAAATTCGTGAACAGGAACAAAAAAACAAGATTCGCCTTGGCTTAGGTGATAAAACAACAATTAATTATTCCAATTCTAATCTTTGATTAACGCAAGAATTCTATGTGAAATCGATTAATTAAAAGTTTATTTAAAGTGATCAAACAACACTAATTAATTAATTAAAGTTGTTTTAAATGATAAAAAGAAGGTGATTTATCTAAGTGCTCGAGAAACTAACCACTTTTCTTTGCTAGATTTTCGTTTAGAACACTTATGGACTCCTTGTTCGGGAAACTGCACCGTAGGGACAAGTAATAAGAGGGGTGAGTGTTTAGGACAAGAGGGTTTATAGTACACAAGTTCACAAAGTTTCTGCCAGTGTTTCGGGTTAATTTCTGTCTATTGAAGCTTCGGATTAAGCCCCTATTTATAGGGAATGAGTGCATTTAGGGTTTGGAGCATTCTGCCGCAACAGGTTGCGTGAAGTGATTGAGATGCGCTGCTAGGGGCAGCGCAACTAATTTTCATGCGCGCGGTATTATGGTAAGATTCGATTCAGTATTTTCACGAAATTTTGAATCTTCCGTGAGTGCATCACTGGAGGCTGCACTGAGTGTCACGCGCAACCTTGTGAGTTGCGCACGCCAGACCAGCGCGACTCGTTGAGATACGCGCTATTTCATACGGCAGATTCAGTTTTTAACCTAGGCGCCCCTAAGTCCGTCAAAATTAGGTTTTAACTTCAGGTTTAAGCCTAATTATTGATCGGGCTTAATTAGTTAGTTGGTATTTAGTTCATTTTGTTTTGGGTCAGGCTAGTTGTTTTGAATTCTTGTGACTTAATTAGTAGTCCATAAGTATTCTTTACGTTGATCCAATACAAAGATGATTTTATTTATCGTCATAGCAATTCCAGTCGGGACAGGAAGCCAAAAATAGATGTCTACAAATACACCACACATTCTAATTAATATGAATATCCAATTAACAATATAATTTTACTCCTATACGAATAACAACGCAATTATAATTATACATATGGCCATGTATCATTAATTTTTTTTTATATCTAACATTTTTAAAAAAATTGCATACAAATAATTATTATTATTATTGTTGATGTTGTTATTATAACAATAATAATTATACAAAACATGTCCACAAATAAGTACATTCTCTAAAATGGGTTTTTGGAACAACACCCGGGGCACTTACTATTATATAAATAAAGTAGACATTTTTCGAGATTGTTCAGCGCGCCACATAAGCAAAAATATTTTTTCAACCAATTAAAAATTAGATTTGTATTTTATTTTAGAATTGAAAATTTCACTCGCCACTTAAGCAAAAGTGACGAATGAGATTTAAGAATTTTGTCATATGGCTAAAAACAATGAATAGTGATTTATTAGTATTTAATGGTTTTGTATTAAACCTCCTATGCTTAAGATGATAATTAAATATTAGATTAAAATCATATCACAAATAATATTATATTTAAATGATAAACGACTACACTTAATTACCAATATAAGATAAATTTTGATAGTGTTTAGCATAAATTTTTTTTACTAATTATAATTAAATTAAAATTTTACATTGTGATACCTAATATTATAAATTGACGCATCATACGGCACCAACTAAATTTCAAACGAATCATCAATGGCCGGGTGATTGTTAGCTTAATTTCAAAATTTATGTTTAAATTTATATTGACAATTATTATTTATATTGTAATTAATTTATTTCGGTACTTCATGATTATGTGTTTATGGTTTGTTTATTAAATATTGTTTTTACATTCAGATCTATTTCGATTAAAGAATTAAATTCGAGCAATGATGATTTATCATAAAATCAAAGTATGAGTTTCTTACTTGTTTGACGTCCAAAAATTCCGCAAATAATATAGCTTAATTAGTTAGGATATGGTCCTGATGTGGGGGTAATTTAGGTCGTTGAAATCTAAAGCACCACCAATCAAACAAATAAGAAAATCATACTTACTCCTAGTATAGGGCAAGTCCGAGTCTTACCACGAGGAATGATGAGGAGAATGCTATAGCCTATAATTAAGCTACTTCGAAGAACGAAAGGTAAATCGAGGTGTAACTAAAGTTTCAATCAACTAAACAATGAAGGGAATCAATATGATAAACACTAGGGATTAAAGTTCCACATGCAAGCTCAATGATCATTCCACACGACGAATAAATCAATCGATTCAAACGTTGCAAGGGAAGACAATAGTTGCAATCAATAGAATTCAACAACTATCTCCTATAAGTCAAGCTAGGGTTCACTATGAATGACTAACAAGGAAAATCACAATCAAATTCAATCAATTAAAGCAATTCTGAAATCAAGGGTTCATATCATTGAAAACTACAATGCAATCTAGATTAACATCAAGGTTGATCACTCCTAATCAAATAAATCACATGCACAACTATGTCAACCAATTTAATTGCAAAATTCAATCAATCAAGAATTATCAACTAGCAAAGATCATCAATCAAGCATGCTTCCCCTTCTCCCTAGCTACTAATCTACTCACTAGACATAACTAAATTGAAAAACAAAACAAATTGAATCACAAACATCATCATTTCAAGCTTAATCAAGAAGAAAATCAACTCAAACAAACTTTCAAACCAAAGATCAACAATCAAATCAATCATTCAAGAATTAAAGGTAGAATCAAGCAAAAATTTAATTCAAGGGAAGAATTTCTCACTAATTTTCATTGATTAAGGAAGAAATCCAAGCTTAATGAAGTAATTTGAATTACAAATCAAGTATTTAAGTGTTTCTCTCTCTACTTCTCTCTCTACTAAATCTGATAAAATATATCAAGTACTAGAAAAAACTTCCTCCCCTAAAAAGGAAAGGTCAAAGGTATATATAGCAAAAGAAAAACAAGGGGACGGGGAGCCATGGTGCGCACGCATAGCAGGCCCGTGCACGCGCACAGAGGGGCCTACACGCATGCATAGGGGGGTCTGCGCGCGCGCACCCCTATTGCAAGCTTGGCGCGCGGCTCCTCTCGTCGCTAGCTCGTGGCCCCTTTGCGTGAAGCTTCGATCCTAGCACTCTCATGTATCCCTATAGTTGACGCTCTCATGTGATGCTCCTAAGGAGGGTAGCCTTGAAAACTTAATTTTTGCACGTTCATGACCAAGACTTGCGATGATGGTGATGCACGAGAGCGCCAAAGCCAAAAGTGGGAGCTTACCTCTTCACTTGCACATATGCCAATCGAATGATACGAAAGATTTTCCCAAGAATCCAAAAGACTTGGAAAGCCTTCCAAAACGAATCCCGAGGCCGAGAAAGTCCTGTTAAGAAAGAAAGTAGAGCAAGTAAAAAGGAAAAGATGAAAATACCCTTAAAACGCAAGACATTGCAAAGTAAAGGGAATGAAGAAACTAAATCATAAAAGATCAAAACTAAAGCATTATTTGAAGATAAAAGCTATAAAATATAAGAAAAACATTAGAAAAAGCTACCGTATGAGTGCCATAAATGACACTCATCAGGTCGTATTGGACAAGGTGGTATTATATTTTTTTTAAAAAATTGTTTACATTTATTAAATTTGTTTATAAACCTTTGTAGTTTTTATTAATTAATTTTATGAAAAAACAAAAACTTTGTGATTTAGATTCCTTAATCAGGTTATTAAATTAAATTAATATCTTATTTTAAATTAATGGGTGATTACGTTCATGCCTCAATTAAAGCCAACTTTGTTCAACACTTTCGTCCAATATTAATTGAAGGAAAAGTTTATTCCATTAGATACTTTCAGTCAATCCAAATAAGAAGCAATATCGTGTTGTCAATGACAACAAAATAATAATTCAATTTTTTCAAAATATTTTTTCGGGCAATTGGGGACGATAGAAAAATTTTCAATGCATAGATTTGATTTTGTACAATTACAATTTTTAGAACAATTTTGTAACGATTTTTCTCTTTTCGGGTAAATATATTGATTTATTTTATAAAGTTGCAAAGATTAATTTTATATTAGTTTTACTTTTGCTAATGTTTTTGTGTTCTATTTATCCACTTTGGTTAGATGTAGTAGGTACGGCTATGAACGAAGTTGATGTATCTATCAACATAGAGTTAAATGGTATATATGTTTTTTTTTATTTTTTTAATAATACTTCTTAATTAAATACATATAAATAAAGTAGCCATTTTTGGAGAGCATTCGGAGCGCCACATAAGAAATATAATTATTTCGACCAATAAGAAAAGAGATTTGTATTTATTTTTTAATTAAAAAATTATATCGCCACCTAAATAAATGTAAAGAATTAGATTTGATATATCTAAATTTTAATACCACCTAGAATATAATCCACGAATTAGATAATTTTAATGGAAAAAATAAAGTAAGAATATAGTAAAAAATAAATTTATTAAATCAATACTATGAGTATAAGAAATCCAAAAAATATAGGAAAAGATAAATCTCCAAAAAGATATTTAATTGGGTTCAAATTATGAAATTATCCTACTGTAGGGAATATTTCAAGCCATTACCCCAAGCTTGAACCCCACTGTGATCATACACTTAAACATGGTGGCGTCCAAAGGGAAGGAAGCTAGAGCAAAAGAGTCGCCAACAAGTTTTAGGAACTTGTAAACCGTTCACAAGGTGAAGATTACACCCCTTAACAATCCATGAGATCGTCAACACCAAAAGGTCTTGAACCAAATAGGGTTCGGGGATGAAGGTACGAATCCAACCTAAAAGAGATTGAACCTGCCCTAAATAGGCCTCTACTTCATTCTTCTCGTATTCATGTGCGCTTTCTGACTAGCATGCAAACAATAGGTTAACCCTAAACCTGTTCATCTATGTTGGTTGAATTTATTGCATAAATAAACTATTATTGGCGATCACTTGAATTATAATCGTATTATCCCTAAATAAGATTATTAATTATCTTATTAAGCGTGATTACAAGTACAAATTCCCTTTAAACCTGCAAGAGAGGGCGTGATCAAGCAATAACAATAATAATCATCAAGCAACATGATAAGAATCATCATAATCATCATAATCATCATAACAATCATAATTATGTTAAAGCTAAAGCATAATAATAGCAAGATCCTAGGCATGATACTAACAAGATTAATAACAAACCCTAACATGTCACTAAGCAATAAAGATCAAACCTTTAAAACCTAACATGATACTAACGAATTCGAATCGAAATAAAACTCGTCGGTCAGCAGTTTTTGTGAATTTTGTTTTTATCATAACTTTTGATCTAGAAGTCCAAATAAGTCATATAATATGTCGTTAGAAATCTCTTGAAGTCTACTTTCCAACCCAATTAAAATCAGATTAAAAGAATTTGTATATAAAAAGATATGGCCGAAATAGTGAAAGGGTGTCAGTTTTGGATAGAGTTTCGTATTCCTTTCATATCTTTTTTGTTATAGCTCGGAATTAATATTATAATATATCATTGGAAAGATAATTTCAAGATATATCCAACCATATAAGATTTGGATAAAAATAATGAGTCACGAAAGTAATATCTGACAGTCTTTGAACATCTTTAAATTCGAATAGAATTAGGACTTAAAAAAGGAAAGTTTTTATTCAATTTCAAATTCCTTGATTTTATCTTTTCAAAAAGGATAATTAAGATCTTTTAGAAACTTATGGAAGCTTCTAATTAATCCTAACTAGTTTAGGAATAGGATTAAACCTTTGGACCCTCCACATGATCATTGGGCCGTAGGTAAAATCCGATTTGAGCCCAGTTTAGTATTTTGGCCATAACTTCCTCATTATTTATCGGAATTGGGCTTATAATATATCATTGGAAAGGTCTTTTCAAGCCCCATTTAACTACACTATTATTGGACCCATATCATGGACCTAACTAAACTGGAATGTACGTTTTCATAAATAGAGTAAGAAAAGAAATATTTTCTAAAACAGAAAGAAGAGATATTTTAATAAAAACATCCTCATCACTAGACTTTCCACACTTTTTCTTTGTTCGATAATCAAATGACTTGAAAAGGTATTCATCACTAGGTTTGGTTTTGGGGAGACACATTTGGGTGTCTACAGAAGCCCCCACTTTGACTAAGTTTGGAGAAACGCAAGTTTCGAAAACGAATGTCAAAGTAGCGATAGGGACGGAGAATGATTCAGAACGTTCTGCGATCCTAAATCATTCTTGTAACGCCGATACCTGCAAACTAGCGTTAGTTAAAACAGATAAAAGAGTTAAGAAACGCGTATCTTGCACCGTCGAGCACACGTCTCTGAAGGTAACCGATTTGTTGTATTTTGTTTTGACGACCTTCTACAAGCTAGAGAACGCCATCCCGCCTGAAGACTGCTACGCTTGTAACTACCTCCAATTTCCGCTGTGATAATCTTTCGCAACCCGGGGAACAATATCGAAGATTGCTTCGCTTGAAACGATCCTCTTCCGCTTTATGACCATCTTCCACATCTTAAGAAACACGATCGAAGATAACTCCGCTTGAAATCACCTTCAGTTGTCATGATAATATTCCGAAGAAAATTATCGAAGACCAACGCTTGTCGATCCTTAATGCTGCTTGAATTTTGCTGTTGATGCATTGGGTGATGACAATCCTCTTTTCTTCAGGAACAGTTGTCAACACGACTGTTGTATGATGTATGACAATCCGATTTAGGGAAAGTTGTCAATGCCACGTAACAATCCATCCTTGGAAATATTGCTACGATGAAGCGACAATCCGTATCTCGGAAAATTTGCCAAAATCCAATTTTGGGAAAAGTTGCCAATGCTTCGTAACAATATGTCATAAGAGCTTTGCTACGATCAACAATCCACATCTTGGAATATAACTCTTAAAAGCAATCCACCTTGGAAATTTTCCAACGCTATGCGACAATCCTTTTAGGAAAATATTGCCACTATTGACAATCCGCATCTTGGAACATTTGCAAAAAAGAGTCGACCGACAATCCACTTCGGGAAAATTTGCCACTTACTGAAATGAATGACAATCCACGTTGAGGAACCTTTGCCGAAATTTATGATGAGTAGAGACCTACGACAATTCTTTGGGAAATTTTGCCATAGGGAACTATGTGTATGACAATCCAATCTTGGAAAAATTGCCAAACAGAGCAGGAGCACGACAATCCATGCTTGGAAACTTTGCCAGAGATGACAATCTAATCTTGGAAAAATTGTTGTTTGAGAAGAATGCGCGACAATCCACTTTTGGAAACATTGTCAGTTGGGGATGACAATCCAATCTTGGAAAAATTGTCGTATAAGTGCTTGCTTTTGAACCGATGCCTTGGTGCTTGTAATGAGCCAATGCTTAGGCGCTTAAGCTAAGTGAGACGATCGTCGTCAGGTTAATCACTTACTGCGATTGTAATCGAGCCGACTACTAATCATATCAATTTGCTTATATGGGCTAACTGGAGTACCAAGGAACCCGAAATTGCTGTATGAGATCCGCATAATTTAACATGGGGCCATGCATTGCGTCGCCGCACTTGCGCCTGCTGGAAGACTCTGGCGCCGCGCTTTTCTTTTGTCGCCAGGCGACAACCTTGTCGTCTGACGCTAGAGTCAGGTTTTCATTCGCGGTTTTTCGAAAAAAATCCGAGAATGTTCTTGCTCACTGGAATGTACCTGCATTTAAATTTTGGACTATAGGACTTTGCTTATCTTTCTTTAGGGTTGACCTAAGACTTAGTATTGCTTGACTCGACGTGTAACTTGATGTACTCAAATCGACTCGTGTGCGTAGACTTAACTCGATGTGATAACACGACATGACTCAATGTGTACATGACTCTTGTGTGCATTGTAATGTGATCGTGCGACTCGAAAAAGCAAAAATTTCCGTCATTTTTGTGGAGGGTACCGACTTTCTCCCGGAAAAGAAAGACGCGAAAAAAGAAAGAAGCGAAGTTTTTGATGGTGCATGTTGAATGAGCTTATTCCGTTAACGTTGTCTCTCACAGTACAAGGATTGTAACATCTTAGACTATCATGGTTAACTCGATAATGAAAGTATTTAGGTAACTTAGGCGCGGAGGCCAAATACTTCATACTTTGTGATGCAATGATGAGTGATGAGTGATGAGTGATTTTGTTACGACAAAGTATGCTCCAACGTTGTGTTAAGATTTCATGACGAATGGTTCCTAAGGGAAAGACTATTTGGTCATGTATCTGTATAGTGTGTGAAAGTGACACTAAAGTTAGGCCGCAAGGGCTAAGTGTGTGGAAAAATATTTTTAAAAGAGTCAAATGGTGGTGACTCTTAGGCTAGGTAGGCTAATAATGTAAGGATCAAGCCCCCAAGTCTAGCTCTAATTAGATAGGGATGAGCATAGGAGATCCCTTGATATGATCATGCATGTTTATTACGGCCGCACCTCGATGTGAGGTTGCCTACGTATCCGTTAAGAATCAGGCCGAACGTAGCTCTAGCCGAACTTCGCACAAGTATTTGTATACCTTAAAGAGGTCTTTTAAGGTTTGTAACGTGGTTAGGCTAAAGGTTGAAGAAGAAAGGGATAAAGGCTCAAGACCCTAGATTAGCCCCCAAGGTATGCAACCTTGATTTTGAATCTTTGTATTATTATGCTTGAGGTTTCTCACTTTGAGCTCTTTCTTTTTTTTTTTTTTTAATTTTTTTTTGCTCTCTTTTTTGCTTTTGCATTTTTCATATTTGAATCTTTTCTATAAGTGTGGGCAATCCCGATCATGTGGTCTATCACTCACTTGGCATTCATGTTTCTCAGGCACGGTACCGAGCACTCGATAAGAAACGCAATCTGAGACGTGTTCATATCAAAGACATGTTCATGCAAAGACATTGGAACACTTGCCCTTTTGTACACTTTTATTGTTTCTATTTTGCTATTTTAATCTTTTGAAGTCACTCAAGCTTTTTATGAATTTGAAAATTGCATAAGTTGCACCCATCTCATCCCAAGGTTAGGTAGATATGGGTTGAAAAATAAAAGGTCTATCATTAGACGAGGCTCAAAGTGGTTTATCAAAAAAGGATTGCATATTTGAAGGGTGAAAGGTGATATGATGTGGCTACAAGGGGTGGCTCAAATCATTGGTATATCTTATGCTTAGTTTGGCGTTTTTTTTTTTTTTTTTTTTTTTATTTTTTTTAATGCGATGTAATAAATGATCATATGCAAGAAAATAAATGCTTATTTTACTATAGGGAAAAAGGGAAAAAAAAAAACCTACAAAATAAATCTAAGAAAGGTGCCTATGCCAGACTTATTGGGGAAATGAAAAAATGAAAAAGAAATAGAAAAAGAGGTCATGAAATCTTGTCGTTGGCGTTCGCCTTTTGTCTTGTGTCGTTTGCTTCAACATCACCCAGTCTTCTCGCTAGCTAGAGGCAATGGGTTCTTGTTTGCTTCTATGAGATCTTGAATGAGATTTTGAAACCTGTAGCATTCATCGGTGGTATGACCATTTCCTTGATGGTACTTGCAATATGAATTGGGATCCCATCTTGAAGATCGCTTTTCTGGCGACGGATCCTCGGTAGGGCCAATGGGTTTGATTAATCCTCGATCGTAGAGACGATTGAAAGCAGCATCATAGGTCATTCCAATGGGTGTGAACTCTCTCCTGGGTTTCTTTTTATATCCTTGATTATCCATAGCTAAGACATCGTTATTGTCAAAGGTGCTAACATTGTTACTAGAGTGGGCGTTTCCAAAAGACGAAGGATTGTCGTTCTTCTTTCCTTTCCAGCCACTGTGGTTACTATTGTTAGTAGCTTTTTGCTTTGCGAGGTCATCTTCGATTTCAATACCGATATCATAGACGGCCTTGAAAGTATTCAAATTATGTTGATACTTTAAATGTTTTGAATACTTCTCTTGGAGGTTCTTGAAAAACATCCTCACAGATTCTTTTTCAGAGGGCACCTCAATCATCTTAGCGGAAGTTTCCGTTCACTTATTAAAGAAAGAAGTAAAGCCTTCATTCTCTTTTTGTCTTAGCATCTCAAGTTGTTTATAATCGGTTTCGACTTGAATATTACATTTATATCTATCAATGAAAGTGTTTACAATAGCATCCCAATTAGAGGTTTTCTCTTTATCAAGAGAAAAGTACCATTGCTGACAAACGGTTTCTAAAGATAAAGAAAACACAGAATGAAAAGCTTTCTTATCTACTCCCTTAATATTCATTACAGTTTCAAAGGCTCTTAAATGAAAATAAGGGTTATCCATTGCCTTGAATTTCGGGATGTCGTTGGCATTGAACTTCTGCGGAAGAAGATCCTTGTCCACCGAGAGCCCTTGTGAGCTAATGCCCTGGAATCTATAGTCATTGGATAATTTGCTCAAACTTTCCTAGATGAGCTCCATTTGCTGTTGTCTCACAGGGTCATTGATTTGAAGAGTCAGATTCTTCAACATTTCAGCCATGTTAGCCACTTGTCATCATCTTCTTCCTGACTTGCCATCATCTTCTTAGCTTTCCTTTTTCGACCGATTGGCTTATCAAAAAGTTGAACTTGAATAAAGGTGTTGTCTTTGATTAATCGTACTTCTCTCCTTGACCAAGTATTGTCGAAAGGGAAATTAAGGGATATTCATTGTTAATTATTTGACTCAACTCTATTCAATATGCAATGGATGGAAGAAGGTAGGAAGAATGAATATTGTGACATGGGGAAAGCATGTAGAGAATGGAAAGATGATGTAGATGGAGAGATATGAAAAAAAATTAGGAATAGAATGTACCCCCAACTCAAATGACGGAAAAAACCGACTCATGCATGAACCTAAGACATGGTCATGGTGACATATACAAAGTGTGTGCTAAGACTAGTGAGTGTAGGTGACATGTTAAGACTCGTGTCATGACCATGTGGCTAGACTATGTGACTAGACTCAAGCAAAGACTAAGTTAAGACCTCACATATGTGCACTAAACAGGACAGGCTGTAGTATTTTAGTCATAACTTTTGATCTGTGAATCCGAATTAGACGAAACCAATGGCAAATGAAAGAAAAAACTCGGGGCTACAGATCCATAGGTTTACGACTTGTAATTCTTCCTAGAACTCTGGCTATGACCAAAAAAAGTTGACATTTGTGCAGTATACGAGAATAAAAATCCGAGTTGACTCAAAGGAACTATGACTCGATTTTAGACATATTTATTAGCCAAATTAATTAACTAATTAATTAAGCAAAGTCCTTTAGTATTTGGTTATTTTATTTAGACTTAAACACAAGTCAAACAAACGGTTAGCACATATAGGGTATGCACAAGCAAAGAATGCACAAATAGTTCAAATAGTCACAATATGATGCAATGAGTTTGCAACCTAACCATGGCTCTAGTTCTCTAAAGTTCAAGGATATGGGTTAGTCAAAGAGGGTCCATGGTTATGAGTCCGGATGCATCGTGCGGAAGCCTTACCTTTGGAAGGGTTGGCGCGTATGGATGGGACCCCGCAAGTTAAAAACTTGCTTCCACGGTTTGGTGGATTCACAAACTCGGATGTACCCGTCGTTTCCAGGAGCGTTCAATTGGGTAGATGGAGCGTGAACCCCCAGAGGGTTATGTCCATATGTATCACACATATGGGTTTCACAAAAGAGAGAAAAACTCAATCAGGAAGTAGAATTGAGCCAACAGTGCTAGAAATGGTCAAAATAAGAAGGCAGAGTCCTGGCTCGGTATTGGAAGAACTTGGCGCCAGACTACAGGGACTGTCGCTGCAAAAGTACCCCTGTCGCTAGGCGACAGAAGCACTTTACAGGCGACAAGCCCTGTTTTCTAGACGCTAGTTCCTACATGCCTTAGCAGGTATCTATATTCTTAGAATTTTCCAAATTTTGCAGTATTATTTCAATTCTAGTTGTGAAAGATATTTCTCAATTTTCCTACATGTAAAAATCCTATGTTTTTGACTCATTTTGGATGGTCTATCCAATGAGGACCTTTTTTATGCATACGACAATAATGCTAATCAAAATTACGCACATGAAATACTTAGAACTTTTCGAGTCTCATCCACTCATTCTAAATCATTGCCGAAATAAATTTCAGAAATTAAAATAGAAATCCTCCCCAGTGGAGTCGCTAAAAACTATAGGGAATATTTCAAGCCATTACCCCAAGCTTGAACCCCACTGTGATCATACACTTAAGCATGGTGGCGTCCAAAGGGAAGGAAGCTAGAACAAAAGAGTCGCCAACAAGTTTTAGGAACTTGTAAACCGTTCACAAGGTGAAGATTACACCCCTTAACGATCCATGAGATCGTGAACACCAAAAGGTCTTGAACCAAATAGGGTTCGGGGATGAAGGTACGAATCCAACCTAAAAGAGATTGAACCTTTCCTAAATAGGCCTCTACTTCATTCTTCTCGTATTCATGTGCGCTTTCTGACTAGCATGCAAACAATAGGTTAACCCTAAACCTGTTCATCTATGTTGGTTGAATTTAATGCACAAATAAACTATTATTGGCGATCACTTGAATTATAATCATATTATCCCTAAACAAGATTATTAATTATCTTATTAAGCGTGATTACAAGTACAAATTCCCTTTAAACCTGCAAGAGAGGGCTTGATCAAGCAATAACAATAATAATCATCAAGCAACATGATAAGAATCATCATAATCATCATAATCATCATAACAATCATAATTATGTTAAAGCTAAAGCATAATAATAGCAAGATCCTAGGCATGATAATAACAAGATTAATAACAAACCCTAACATGTCACTAAGCAATAAAGATCAAAGCTTTAAACCTAACATGATACTAACATGATATTAGAAAAGAGTAAAAGGCACCCTAAACATGATACTAGAAAGCAATAATAACATCCTAACATGATACTAGGAATTAACCAAATTTAAACATGCTTTCTACGAGAATAGAGCAATAAGATTACATACTTTGATGCCTCGTGTCTCTTTCTAATAACAAAATACACGCGTTAGTAACTTCAAGGAAAATGTAAATCAAAACAATTAAATCAAATAATTGAAATAGAGATTAGGGACCAAACCCTCAGAAGTTATAACCTTTCACGTCTAGGGCGAAGGAAACTTCGAACTTGGCTAGGTGTGTCTATTGCCAATGAATGAGGAATTGTGTTTGAGGGAATGTTTAGAAAAAGAAAGAGAAGAAAAGCCTCTAGCTTTAGAGAGAGAAAGAGAGAGGTGATTTTTGATTTTAGATTGTAGATGATTGAAAAAAGGGGAGATATGACCTCTATTTATAGGAAAAAAGAGAGTCGAAGAATAAGAAAAGAATCCGAATTCGAATTCGAATCGAAATAAAACTCGTCGGTCAGCAGTTTTTGTGAATTTTGTTTTTATCATAACTTTTGATCTAGAAGTCCAAATAAGTCATATAATATGTCGTTGGAAAGCTCTTGAAGTCCAGTTTCCAATCCAATTAGAGCAGGTTAAAATGTTATGTATATAAAAATATATGTCCAAAATAGTGAAAGGGTGTCAGTTTTTGATAGAGTTTCGTATTCCTTTCATATCTTTTTCGTTATAGCTCGGAATTAATATTATAATATATCATTGGAAAGATAATTTCAAGATATATCTAACCATATAAGATTTGGATAAAAATTATGAGGCACGAAAGTAATATCTGACCGTCTTTGAATATCTTTAAATTCGAATAGAATTAGGACTTAAAAAAGGAAAGTTTTAAAAAAGGAAAGTTTTTATTCAATTTCAAATACCTTGATTTTATCTTTTCAAAAAGGATAATTAAGATCTTTTAGAAACTTATGGAAGCTTCTAATTAATCCTAACTAGTTTAGGAATAGGATTAAACCTTTGGACCCTCCACATTATCATTGGGCCGTAGGTAAAATCCGATTTGAGCCTAGTTTAGTATTTTGGCCATAACTTTCTCATTATTCATCGGAATTGGGCTTATAATATATCATTGGAAAGGTATTTTCAAGCCCCATCCAACTACACTATTATTGGACCCATATCATGGACCAAACTAAATTGGACTGCACGTTTTCATAAATACAGTAAGAAAAGAAATATTTTCTAAAACATAAAGAAGAGATATTTTAATAAAAACATCCTCATCACTAGACTTTCCACACTTTTTCTTTGTTCGATAATCAAATGACTTGAAAAGGTATTCATCACTGGGTTTGGTTTTGGGGAGACACATTTGGGTGTCTACACCTACTATCAAAAACTTATCACCACGAAAAGTATCTACGTAACTATACTTGGTGGAGAAATATGATGGGTTCAAATATTTATTTATTTTTTATTTTATGACATAGATGGCGGAGAAATATGGTGGATTCAAATAGAAAAATACATAACTTTAATAAGTGTATCTAGATATACATGGAATGAGAATACGACTTCATAATAACCCAATAAAATAAATAAAAAATATTCAAATGATAAACGATTATAATAAAGCTAAGTTTGATACCTACCATTATAAGATAAATTTTGATAGTATTTATGATAAGAAATAAAAATTATTCATTAATGTAGGGAATATTTCAAACACCCAACTTTGTGCCTCACTGTGATCATGCACTTAAGCATGGTGGCGTCCAAAGGGAAGGAATTTAGAGCAAAAGAGTCTCCAACAAGTTTTGGGAACTTGTAAACTGTTCACGGGGTGAAGGTTACACCCCATTCACGATCACAAAGATCGCTAACTCCATAGTGGACCAAAACCATGACTGGATATTCGGGGATGATGGTACTAATCCAACCTAAAAGAGATTGAACCCGCCTTAAATAGGCCTCTACTTTGTTCTTCTCATATTCATGTGTGCTTTTCGATCAACATACAATCAACAAATTAATCCTAAACCTATTTAATCTATGTTGGTTGATTATTAATGCACAAATAAATCTATTATGCGCGATCACTTAAATTAATATCATATTAGCATAATTCAAATTTTTAATTATTTTATTAAGCGTGATTTCTGGTAAAAATTCCCTTTAAACCTACAAGCATGGGCGTGATCAAGCAATAACAATAATATTATGGACCCAACAAATCATCGTCATCAAAACATCAATCTCATCAAAGTATAATATTAGCAAGATCCTAGGCATGATACTACCACGATTAATAGCAAATCCTAGCATGTCACTAGGCAATAAAGATCAAACCTTTAATCCTAACATGATATTAGAAGCAATAAAGATATCCTAACATGATACTAGGAATTAAAATAATAATCTAAGCATGATTTCTATATCAAAAGGATATTTAATAAGTAATAAAATTACTTACTTTGATGCGTCGTACCTCTTTCTATCAAAACAATACACACGGTAGTAACTTCAATGAAAATATTAAATAAACAATTAAAATAATATGAATTAAAATTAGATTTGGGATCGAACCCTCAGAACTATCAACCTTTCACGTCGAGGTCTAAGGCAACTTCGAGCATGGTTAGGGACGTCTAAGTCTCGTGAAGGACGTATGGTGTATGTTTATGAAAAGGTTTTGAAAATCTAGAAAGAGATAGAATAAGCTTTAGCTTTAGAAAGAGAAAGAGAAGATTGATGATTGTGGGTAGGGGTGATAAAAAATACTCGACCCCTTTGACTCGACCCGCCGACCCGCAAAGTATCCGACGGGTATTTTTCATTTTTTTACCAATTTTGCGGGTCGGGTACCCGACCCGCTAAAATATCAGATTTACGAGTCAGGTAATGGGCCAGCCTCTGACTGTATCGGGTACCCATTAAATACTCGGATTTTTTTTTCTTATTGGCTGAAAGTCCCTTTACTTCTTTAGGGAATTAGGGTTACTTACTCTTTTTGAGTGTAGCTGCATCTCCTCTTTCACACTCACCCCTCTTCTATCTCCTCTTTCACTCTCAAACAGGACAATCACACACTCTTAAACACTCCCTTTCAGGCGACCTCCTTCCTCCCTTTCAGGCGACCTCCGTCAGTCCTTCTCAAGTGAACCTCGATAAAATATAGCGAAGTTTCTTCCTCCGTTGTTGTTAAAGATCATCTCACTAATACACCTCGAGGTTTTGGGTTTGTCACTTTCGCTGATCCTTCTTCTATTGACGATGCTCTTTGTGCTCAACACGTAATTTCAGGTAGACCGGTCAATTTTTAGAATCTTTGATTGTGAATTTTGGAGTTTTTTTTCCAATGTTGGTGGTTCCTTTTCTAGATTGCATGAACCCTAATTAAGTTTTGATTTTTATTTTTGGTTTAGTTATGTTAATGCTTATACTATATTCAATTTACTGGGATATATAGTTTTAATTTTTAATAAACTTTTTTTAATAAAATTAGCAGGTTTTTAAGTCCATATACAGGTTTTTTTTTTTTAAAAAGAAAACATATATATTAAAATTCAGGGTACCCGATAAGCGGGTGCCCGCTTTTAGCGGGTCCTAAATAACTACTCGCACTTCTTGGTACCCGAAATCCCGGGTACCCGGTTATGAGCACCCCTAATTGTGGGTGAATTAAAATAGAGGAAAAAGACCCTATATATAGAGACAAACAATCGAAAATGATCAGAAAATAATTAGAATTCGAATTGGAATAAAACTCCTTTTGTCGCGGCGCAATAAGAAGTATTGCGGCGTGATAAAAACAGTTTTTTTTCGGATTTGTTTGTATCCTATATTTTGATCCATAAGCCAAAATAAGGCAAATAATATGTCGTTGGAAAGATCTTGAAGTGTAATTTCCAACCCAATTATAATCATATTAAAATCTTTTGTACAATAAAAGATATGGCCGAAATAGTGAAAGGGTATCAGTTTTGGATAGAGTTTCGTATTTCTTTCATTATTTTTTTCGTTATAGCTCGAAATTAATATTATAATATATCATTGGAAAGATAGTTTCAAGGGCTATCCAACCATCTAAGATTTGGATAAAAAATATGAGGCATGAAAATTTTATCTGACTGTCTTTGAACGTCTCACAATTCGAATGAATTAGGACTTTGAAAAAGAGGAGCTTTATTCAATTTCAAACTCTTTAATTTTATCTTTACAAAAAGGATAATTAAGATATTTTAAAAACTCATAGAAGCTTCTAATTAATCCTAATAGTTTTAGAAATAAAATTAATATTAATGGTTCCTCCACATGATCATTAGGTCCGCACATAAAGCTCAGATTCAGAATGTTCTGCAATCCTAAATCATTCTTGTAACGCCGATACCTGCAAACTAGCGTTAGTTTAAATAGATAACAAAGTTAGAAACGCGTATCTTGCACCGTCGAGCACACGTCTCTAGAGTAACCTATTTTGCTGCATTTTGTTGTGACGACCTCCACAGTACCTCGTGAATGCCATTTGAAGGTAACAGTGCCTTGCTATCTTCATTTGCTGTGACAATCTTCCACACCCTAGGGAACCGTCGAAGGTGACCTCGATACCTTGCGATCCTCAGTTTTGCTGATGCTTCATTATGTCGAATGTGTGCTTTGGGAGTGATGACAATCCACTTTTAGGAACAATTGCCAACACAACTCTTGAATAATGAGCGACAATCCGGTTTAGGGAAAGTTGTCAACGCCACGTAACAATCCATCCTAGGAAATGTTTCCAAGATGAAATGACAATCCAGATCTCGGAAAATTTGCCAAAATCCAATTTTGGGAAAAGTTGCCAATGCTGCGTAACAATCCGTCGTAAGAACTTTGCTATGATCGACAATCCACGCCTTGAACATAACTCTTGAAAACAATCCACCTTTGAAATTTGCCGATGCTATGCGACAATACTTTGGAAAATATTGCCACCATCACCAATCCGCGTCTTGGAATATTTGCCTTAAGAGCCAATCGACAATCCGTCTCGGTAAAACTTTTCCACTACTAAAATAAATGACAATCCTCGTTAGGGAACCTTTTGCCGAAATATTAAGTTGAATACAGACCTACGACAATCCTTTGGGAAATTTTGCCATAGGACCTAGGTGTATGACAATCCATTCTAAGAAAACTTGCCAAGGATTTGGTGAATTTATGACAATCTAAACTTGGAAAAAAAATTTCCAAACGGAGGATGAGTGAGATAATCCTTTCTTGGAAACGTTTCCAGAGGTGACAATCCATTCTTGGAAAAATTGTCGTTGAAGAAGATTTTCGACAATCCATTCGTGGAAATATTGTCAATCGAGATGACAATTCAATCTTGGAAAAATTGTCGTTGAAGAAGATGCGCGACAATCCACTCTTGGAAATATTGTCAATTTGAGGTGACAATCCAATCTTGGAAAATATTGTCGTTGAAGAAGATGCAAGAGAATCCACTCTTGGAAATATTGTCAATTTGAGATGACAATCCAATCTTGGAAAAACTTGCCGTATAGGTGATGTGCTTGAGCCCTGCAAAAAGGATCAAATTTTGCCAAAGGACCTTGACAGTTGATTGGCTAATGGTTGACTCAAGGTTCAGTGTTACTTGACTCATTGTGTAAGACTTAATGTTTTTTAAAGACTCGATGTGTAACTCGACGTATTCAAATCAACATGACATGACTCAATGTGCATGACTCGTGTGTGTATTGTATTGTGATTGTGCTCATGCGACTCGAAAATGCAGAAAAAACAAAAGTTTTCTGTCATTTTTGTGGAGGGTACCGACTTTCTCCCGAAAAAGAAAGACGTGAAAAGAAAGAAGTAAAGTGTTAGATCTTCTTCAAAAGGAAAGAAGATGCGGAAATTGAATCAAGTGATGATGCATGTTGAATGAGCTTAATAAAATGTATGTGTTGATGTTGTATCTCATGGTGTTAGGAGTGTAACATCCTAGACTTTCTCCGTTGATATCTCGATGATGAAAGTATTTGGGTAACTTAGGCACGGAGGCTAAGTACTTCATACTTTGTGATGCAATGATGATTATGAGTAATGAATAACTCTAAGATGACAAAGCATGCTTCAAAGTTGTATCAAGATTTCATGATAAAAGGTTCCTAAGTGAAGGATTACTTAGCTATTGAAGGGAATTATTTCAAGCATCCCACACTTGAGCCCCACTGTGATCATAAACTTAAGCATGGTGGCGTCCAAAAGGAAGGAAGCTAGAGCAAAAGAGTCGCCAATAAGTTTTAGGAACTTGTAAACCGTTCACAGGGTGAAGGTTACACCCCTTCACGATCCAAGAGATCGCTAACTCCATAATAGTCTTGAACCATAACTGGATATTATGGGATGAAGGTAAAAATCCAACCTAAAAGATATTGAACCTGCCCTAAAATAGACCTCTACTTTATTCTTCTCATATTCACGTGCGCTTTCTGACTAACATACAATCAATACATTAATCTTAAACCTGTTTAATCTATGTTCATTGAATATTAATGCACAAACAAACCTATTATTGGCAATCACTTGAACTAAAATCATATTAGCCTAAATAAAATTATTAATTATCTTATTAAGCGTGATTAAATTCCCTTTAAACCTACAAGAGAGAGCATGATCAAGTGATAACAACAATAATATCAAGTAACATAAAAATATTGTTACAACAAATCATCATCATCATAATAATCTCAATCAAAGCATAATGATATTAGCAAGATCCTAGGCATGATACTAATAAGATTAATAACAAATCCTAGCATGTCACTAAACAATAAAGATCAAAGCTTTATTCCTAACATGATACTAGAAAGCAATAAATAACATCCTATCATGATACTAGGAATTAATAAAATATAAGCATGATTTCTATATCAAAAGAATAATTAAGAAGTAATCTAATTACTTACTTTGATGCCTCGTATCTCTTTCTATCAAAGCAATACACACGTTAGTAACTTCAAGGAAAATATTAAATCAAACAATTAATTTAAATAATTGAAATAGGGATTTTGGACCAAACCCTCAGAAATTATCAACCTTTCACGTCTAGGGCGAACGCAACTTCGAGCATGGCTAGGTGTGTCTAAGTCTCGTGATGGACGTATGGTGTCTTGAAAAGGCTAGGCTTAGAAATTAAGAGAGAGAAAGAAAGAATAAGCTTTAGCTTAACGAGAAAGAGAGATGGTGATTGTTGGTGATGAAAACGGGGAAAATCGACCCTATTTATAGTGAAAAATGACCGTATACGATTAGAAAAGAGTTAGAATTCAAATCAAAATAAAACTGATCAGTCGCGGCGCAATAGGATTATCGCGGCGCACAAAATCATCGCGGCGTGATAAGACAGTTTTTTGCGAATTTTTCTTTTATCATAACTTTTGATCTAGAAGTCAAAATAAGGCATATAATATGTTGTTTGAAAGCTATTGAAGTCTACTTTGCAACCCAATTGGAATAAGATTAAAATATTTTGTAGAATAAAAGAAATGGCCGAAATAGTGGAAGGGTGTCAGTTTTGGATAGGGTTTCATATTTCTTTCATATCTTTTTCGTTATAGCTCATATATCATTGGAAAGATAATTTCAACAGCTATCCATCCACTTTAGATTTGGATAAAAATTATGAGGCACGGAAATAATATTTGACTTTCTTTGAATGTCTTTCATTTCGAATAAAATTTGGACTTTCAAAAAGAGGAGTTTTACTCAGTTTCAAATTCTTTAATGTTATCTAATCAAAAATGATAATTAAGATCTTTTAGAAACTTATAGAAGCTTCTAATTAATCCTAATTGGTTTAGGAATATAAAATTAAGATTAGTTGAATTTCCACATGATCATTGAGTTACACATAAAACTTGTTTTAGGCTCAGTTTAGTATTTTAGCCATAACTTCCTCGTTATAACTTGGAATTGGGCTTATAATACATCGTTGGAAAGTTTGTTCAACTCCATCCAACTCTACAATCATTGAGCCCGGATTATGGACCAAAATAAATTGTTTTGGATGTTTTTTCATAAATAGGATATGTAATGAATGATTTTCAAAAACAGAAATGAATTAAAACATTTTAGAAAACAGAAGAATTCACGAGATTCTTCAACATTTCACCTCACTTGATATTCATGACGTGAAATGTACTCATCACTGGGTTTGGTTTTTGGGGAGACACAATCAAGTGTCTACAGCTATGTATCTGTGACGTGTGTAAGAGTGACACTACAGTTAGGCTGTAATGCCTAAGTTGTGGAAAAATATTTTGAGAAGAGTCAAATGATGGTAACTCTTAAGCTGGGTAGGCTAATGATGTAAGGACCAAGCCCCCAAGTCTAGCCTTAAATAGAAAGGGATGAGCATTGGAGATCCCTTAATATGATCATGCATGAATGTAAATATGTATGTGAATGTATAATTATTACGGCCGCACCCTAATGTGAGGTTGCCTACGTATCCGTAAGGAATCAGGCCAAACGTAGCTCTAGCCGAACCTCACACAAATATGTGTATACCTTAAAGAGCTCTTTTTAAGGGTTGTAACGGGGTTTGGTTAAAGGTTGAAGAAGAAAGGATAAAAACTCAAGACCTAAAAATAAGCCCCCAAGGTGTGTAACCTTGCTTTTGAATCCTAGTATTTTTATACTTGAGGTTTCTTACTTTTTAACTCTTTTTTTTTTACTTTATTTTTCTTTTTGCTCTCTTTTTGCTTTGGTATTTTTTCATATTCAATTTTTTTTTATAATTGTAAGCAATCCCGATCATGCGGTCTATCACTCACTTGACATTCCTGTTTCCGAGGCACGGTACTAAGCACTCGATAAGAGACGCAATCTAGGACGTGTTCATATCAAAGATACGTTCATATCAAAGACATTGGAACACTTGCCCTTTTGCACATTTTTATTGTTATAAGACTTTTTGAGCTTTTGACATTTTTGGGAAAATCACTCAAGCTTTTGTATTTGGAAACGTTGGGTTTCGATGAGTCCAACTCACTGCGGAACAAAACCCGACCCCAAGACCCGTTCACTATTAATATAACTAAATGACATAAATAACAAGAAAGAGAGAAAAGACGATCTTACCCTTGTCGCGTGCTTCGCTCACACCTGGATCTCTTACTTCAAAGCCAAGTCTTACAAGCGCAGAGACCTCCTACGGGATCCACCTGTAACTCGACCCGATTGGTCTCTTCCTTGGAGTTTAGCCAAGTCGGACCAAAACACTACTCGAGTATTATATGAACTTAAAGGTTTTCTCTCAAGTGGAGATTCCTTATTGAGTTCCTACTCAAGTGAATAATCCCAACTCCTAAGGTTGGTATTTATAGGAAAAGGCTCTCCAAAATTCCCATCATCTTTCCATGTGGGAGAAATGATAGTGTGAGAAAAATAAGCAATTAATTTAATTCTAAATTAAATTAAATTGCAAGGAAAATAATCTAACAACACTTGGCACACACATGGGAGTGGTTAGGTAAGGACCACAAGGAGAACCACATGGTCTCCTTGATCCCCAACCCACAAAACCCACCAATCATAAGAGGGCATGACCGGTCAACTTCCTTGGTCACCAAGGAAAACCGGTCAAGGCCCCTTTTAACTTGGTTGGGCCTTTCAGCCACTAGCAAGCCATGCGGACTGCTAGTGCGCAAGCCATGGGTCGTATTTTTTCATATCTTTTTCGTTATAGCTCGGATTTAATATTAGAATATATCGTTGGAAATATAATTTCAAGGGCTATCCAACAATTTAATATTTGGATAAAAATATGAGGCACGCAAATAATATCTGACTGTCTTTGAACGTCTTTCAATTCGAATAAAATTAGGACTTTCAAAAAGAGGAGTTTTATTCAATTTCAAACTCTTTAATCTTATCTTTTCAAAAAGGATAATTAAGATCTTGTAGAAACTCATAGAAACTTCTAATTAATCCTAATATTTTTAGAAATATAATTAATATTAATGGACCCTCCACATGATCATTGGGTCCGCATACTCGGTTTAGGCCCAATTTAGTATTTTGGCCATAACTTCCTCGTTATAACTCGAAATTGGGTTTGTAATATATCGTTGGAAAGGTCTTTTCAAGCCCCATACAACTACATAATTATTAGACCAAATTATGGACCAAAATAAATTGGATTGGATATTTTTTGTAAATAGGATATGAAATGAATGATTTTCGAAATAAGAAATGAATTATTTTTATTAAAACATTATAGAAAACAGGAGCATTCACGAGACTCTTCAATATTTCACCTTACTCGATCCCAATGACATGAAAGGTACTCATCGTTGGGTTTGATTTTTGGGGAGACACAATTAAGTTAGAAAGTGTTTAAGAGAAAGAAAATTATAATAAAATAAAATTTGTGATATCTACTGTTAATTATAATAAAATAAAATTTGTGATATCTACTGTTCCAGCTCAGATCCAATAATCCGTATCCGAGATCCGTGAAGACCCTATCATCCAGCTAAGCACCTGCACAAGAAATGAGGATTAGCTAACCCCGGGGTGAATTAGAGGATAACCACTCCGATAATAGAGTTAGAAAGTGTTTAAGAGAAAGAAGAGATGGTATGAAGAGAGAGAGAGAGAAAGAGAGAGAGAGAGAGAGAGAGAGAGAGAGAGAAAGGGAGAGTGCGTGTGTGTGTGATAAATGCCCCCTTTTAATTAAGATAAACCCACCTATTTATAGTGATCTCAACTGTCATGTGGCTGGATGCCATGCAAACCACTTTAATGCCAAGTGTTGATGAATTAACGCCACGTGTTGATTTGTAACAGGCCAATATCTTTGCTGTTATGCGTATATACCGATATGACCATTATGTCCAAAAACCCGGATCCGTTCACTCTGTAATGCATTCGATATTGGCATCTCCCCATAAAACTAGCTCCCCAAGTGAGGACGTTAGAGAAACTAATGTTCTCACTTAGAAATGCTATCTCCACTATTCAATGGGGGTCTTTCGTAGATGCTTTTACCTTGAGTGTAATCATTTTGACATTTGGAGACTGAAAATCAACTCAATATTGTATGTTTCTTTCATTCTGTTTAGCACCTTTCTTGGTACTTTATATGTTATCACACTTGGGTTTGCTGAAGTGAGGTTAAAACACCTGAATATTTTTTTTTCTTCTTGATTTTTGGTTTGTTTTTAATTTTTAAGTGATCATTGCGCGTGATTTAAACTAGGCCTAATTTAAAAATAAACTAGGAGCGAAAAAACTCCATTTCCCCCGCAAGTGACCTTGTTTTCCGACAGTAGACAAGGTCTACTTCAAAAATAAACTATGAGTGAAAAAACTCCGTTTTTCCCCTCGAGTGACCTTGCTTGTCGATAGCAGACAAGGTCTACTTTAAAAATAAACTAAGAGCAAAAAACCTCTGATTTCCCCCCAAGTGACCTTGTTTTCCGATAGCAGGCATGGTCTCAAAAATAAACTGGGAGGGAAAAACCTCCGTTTTCCCCCCAAGTGACCTTGTTTGACGATAGCAGACAAGGTCTACTTCAAAAATAAAATGGGAGCGAAAAAACTTCATTTTCCCCCCGAATGACGTTGTTTGCCGATAGGAGACAAGGTTAACTTTAAGAACCTTAATCGTCTTGATGTTTAATTGGGAATTTGAACACTATTGGGGCACCTGTTCTTAATCCAACGGCAGAATTGTAAATTTGGAAAAATTTCCTACAGTTTGATCTCTAACAAGATAGTAATATCAATCGTCATTCCTTAACCTCTTGACGACCCTTAGTACTGTTAGGTGTCGTTTTGTTATACAGTCTCTAGGTAAAGATATCGGTAGACCTAAAGGAACAACATCATCACTTTCTGACAACGTTGACGACCACTTTCAGCTGTTATCTACTGAAGAACAAAAGCAATCCTTCCTACGACATAAGATTTTGGCCGACTGTGAGAAAGATGTCCGTCCTAATAATCTTGATCTCCCTGATAATATTGAATTTATTGACATTGAGCCGGTCAGTGTTCGGTACGATTTGTGTAGTTTCACCGATAAACCCAACCTTGACGAATACGGCTCTAATGTTGGTCATATTCGTGTTAATACTTCTTCAATGCGGAGAGTTAAGCAAACCAGCCACCAACCTCAGGTCGCTGTCGACAAAGCGAGTCCTAGTAAAAGACTTGGGCAAGCTTAGGTGGTAAGTTCTAACAGCTGTGAGTCCGAAAGAGGTTCTAAATCCCCTTTGCACGACTCTACCGTCAAATTTGTATTAAATGACGAAAACAGGGGGGTAAAGAGGTTAATCAAGAGGAAGATGTTGCTGCCAAAGAGAGAGACAAATTAATAGATTTAATGGCACAAGTTACCGAGGAAGAAAGTCTTGATGATGAGTACAACTCCGACACTAACGATGCCAATCATCGTAACCCTCTTAATCTTCCCGCTGACAGCAAAGTGGCGAAGGCTAAAGTTAGCAAAGTCTGGGTCAAGTTAGTTCTTGAGAAGGATTATTGCCGACATGCCAAAAGATTTTACAAGTTATTAGAAGGTTTTGAGCTTACCATTCCCCCCCCCCCGAAACCAAGTGTTCTCGACTGTTCAAATGGACATGTTGCCATCTACGCCAAGCACTTCGATTTCGGTCTCTATTTTCCCCTTCATCCATTTATTTCCAAGATATATAAGGCCTGCAATGTCTTTCTTGCCCTACTTACTCCTCCTACCATTCGAGCCGTTGTTACTTTGGTCTGGGTTTTGTTGTACAAGAACTTTTCGTTAACCCTTAACCTATTCTGAAAGCTGCTGTCACTAAAACGTGACGGGCAGTCTGAGGGATGGTGGTCTCTATACACAACACCTCACAAGTATACCGTCCATCCCAAGTTATCCAGTTGCAAAGGCTGGCAAAATAAATTCTTTTTTATGCGTGTTCCTGAGGATTTTCCTATCACGCGAACTTTTTATCGTCTCCATCCCTGTTTTGGTCATATTGCCAATAGGGAGCTCGGTGAACAGGAACGCAGGGCTTTTGTCTACTTTGATATTAAGGAAGCTGACGTCGGGGATGGTAAAGTTCAAATTGCCCCTAAAGTTTTGTTGCCGAATGTGAAGTAAATTCTCGGCAACGCTCCTTTGTCATATGTCAGTCTGTTTTGGATCGATAATTATGGTACTTGCCTTGTATTTTATTGGAATTTGTGTTCATGTATTTTAGTCGCATCTCGGCTTCCTTACTTGCATTCTCTTTTATTACTACTCTATTTGTCTAACTAGTAAGTTCACTTGTTTTTTGTTCCAAGCGTTGAAAAGCTAGAGAACAAGATCCTAGGCCTTTTTGCTGACGGAAAGAGAGTTCTGAGACGTTGTCTTCAGCTGCCTAAGCACAACTACGACAACCTTGTCTCATACTACAGTCGCGCTCCTGTTCGCAATCCCAAAAGAAGAGCTAAGGAAATGACTGATGACAATCTTAGAAGGGGGAGTAAACGAATTGTATCTCTCACCAATCGGCGTGGAGGAGCAACTAGGGCTACCAGCTTGAGGAAAGATGATGAGAAACCAACTAAAAGATCTAGGAAAGCTCAAGATCTGCAGAAACCGTCAACCCCTAAACATCCTGAGGCCCCAAAAGACAAGGTAAGTGACCCCTCCACAGAGTTTGCAAAGAATACAATGCCGATTGGAGTCGCTGTTGAGGATATCGTGGATTCTCCTCCTCTATCCCATGTTGATGCCGCTATTCATCCTGAAGCTCAAACCAGGGTTGTTGTCGGCTCAAATGTGAGTGCTCCCGACCTTGTTTATCGTGCTAACCAATGGATTGAACGTCCATCAGTTAAACTTCCTGATGAGGTTGTTAAGAGGTTTGCCATCCCTGAAGGTCGTTCAAGACACCGGTGGAAGCCCGAGTTTGACATGTGCCCAAATGAGTCTATTTTTACCAATGACCCAATGCGGGGTGGGAACCTCGGGTATCGGCTTCTTCTCAACCTGGCCAACCCAGTTGATAGGCCTCCTCACTACTAAAAATTAAGGTTTTTGCGACCGCCGTAAACGGTCGCTGAAAATAGAAAAAACGGTCGCTGAAAATAATTGTGATAGCTAACGGTCGTAACGAGGTGGTCGTTATTCACTTGGTCGCAAAAATTCATAATTACGACTGATTGACGGTCGCAAATTTTTTGCGACCGTTTCCTTTATTTTCAACGACCGGTAGTTAAACGGTCGCAAAAAATATTAATTGTGATCGTTTTAGTACCGGTCGCTAAAATTTAAAAAAACAATAAAAAAAAATGAAAACAAACGCAACCCAATACCTACAATACGCCTAGCCCCATTGTTTCCACCCAAAATCAAGCAACTCTACCCACCACCCTATCTCCCTAAACAGCCTCTACCCACTATCACCACCACCCTAAACAACCTCTACCCACCACCACCATCCACCTTACCAAACCCAAAAAGTTAAACCCACAATTCTTAAAAAAATTACATAACCACCTACCAAAAGAAACCACTAAAATTTCGTATGAAAATCAACATAAATAACAAAAAATCATTTGAACATCAACAAAATCAAACCCAAAAAACAAACAAAAAATCAAACTCAAAAAACAAATAACAAAACGTATGATTATCAACAAAAACCTAACCTAAAAATAACAAAAATCAAACATAAATTCATATGAACATCAACAAAAATCAAACTCAAATAACGAACGAAAAATCAAACTCAAATTCGTACGAATATAAACATAGAAATTCAAACAAAAACTGAAATAAAACCACAAAAATTGAAAATAAACAAAAAAATCAATATATCTTTTCAATAAATTCATCCTCTTTGTGTTTATATGGTAAAATTCGACCATGAAAACTCCAGATCTGCAGTTTTTATGGTCGAATTTGACCAAAAACACCAAATTTCGTTTGTTGCTCCAAGTCTCATCCCTTTTCAATATATTCATCCTCTTTGTGTTTATATGAAACGCTGTTGTAGACACCTGATTGTGTCTACCCATAAACCAAACCCAGTGATGAATATCTTTCACGTAATTGATTATCGAACAAGGTGAAATGTGAATTTGTTATGCGGTTATTTTAATAAAAATACTTCTTTCTGTTTTGAAAAATATTTCTTTTTGTACTCTATTTATGGAAAATGTCTAGTCTATTTTAGTTTGGTCCATGATAAGGGTCCAATAATAGTGTAGTTGGATTGGGTTCAAAAAGAGCTTTCCAACGATATATTATAAGCCCAATTCCGATAAAAAATGAGGAAGTTATGGCCAAGATACTAAATTGGGCCCGAAATGAATTTTATATACGGCCCAATGATCAAGTGGAGGGCCCAATATTTATCATTCCTAAAATCATGAGGATTGGCTTCAATCTTCTAGAATAATCTAGAAGGTTCTCTTATGTTCTAGTGGAATTAGGAATAATAATTATATCTTTCAAAAAAATAATGAATTTTATTTGGAATAAAACAAGTGTTTTAAAGGATAAATCGGATTTTAAAAGATAAGTACGGACTTTAATTAATATAATTTAATTAGATTAAGGATTCCGTACGGATTTAGATAACACGTTCTCCATCGCGAAACGACAGGTGCCGTCACAATGACCTTGTCGCGCCGCGATGGAAGTAATTTTACTCTGAATCGAATTCGATATTTTTCTGATCGTTTCGGGACTATTTTCTCTATAAATAGGGTCTTTTTTCCCGTTTTTATTCATTCACAATCATCAAAAATCATTTAATTCTATTCTCTTCTCTCTAAAAGCTAGAAGCTTGTTCTTTCTCCCACTTTCTAGCCTAGCCTTTTTTACAAACACAATACCGCATTCACGAGTTCAAGACACACATAGCCAAGCTCGAAGTTGGCTTCGCCCTAAACGTGAAAGGTTGATAATTTCTTAGGGTTTGGTCCCAAATCCCTATTTTAATTATTTAAATTAATTTTTTGATTTAATATTTTCCTTGAAGTTACTAACGCGTGTATTGTTTTGATAGAAAGAGATACGAGGCAACAAAGTAAGTAGTTTTATTGCTCTATTTCTTTAGAAAGAATGCTCAGATTATATTAATTCCTAGTATCATGTTAGGATGTTATTTATTGATTTCTAGTATCATGTTTAGGTTGCTTCTTATTTTCTTCTATCATGTTAGTATCATGTTAGGGTTAAGGATTTGATTTTTTTTTTATTGTTTAGTAACATGCTAGGATTTGTTATTAATCATGTTAGTATCATGCCTAGGATCTTGCTAATAACATTATTATGCTTTGAAAAGATTATGGTCATCATGATTGTTGTTATGTTGCTTGATATTATTATTGTTATTGCTTGATCACGCATTCTCTTGCAGGTTTAAAAGGAATTTGTACTTGAAATCACGCTTAATAAGATAGTTAACAATTTGATTTTAGGCTAATATGATTTTAATTCAAGTGATCGCCAATAATAGTTTTGTTTGTGCATTAATATTCTACCAACATAGATTAAACAGGTTTAAGATTAATATATTGATTGTATGTTAATCAGAAAGTGCACATGAATATGAGAAGAATAAAGAAGAGGCCTATTTTTAGGGCAGGTTCAATCTCTTTTAGGTTAGATTTGTACCTTCATCCCTGAATATCCAGTCATGGGTCCGGACCACTATGGAGTTAGCGATCTCATGGATCGTGAAGGGGTGTAACCTTCACCCTGTGAACGGTTTAAAAGTTCCTAAACTTGTTGGAGACTCTTTTGCTCTAGCTTCCTTTCCTTTGGACACCACCATACTTAAGTGTATGTTCACAGTGGGACTCAAGTGTGGGATGCTTGAAATATTCTCTACAGTTTTTTAGTGATTCCACTGGGGAAGATTTCTATTTTAATTCCTAAAATTTATTTTGGCAATAATTTAGAATGAGTGGATGAGACTCAAAAAGTTCTAAGTATTCATGTGCATGATTTTGATTGACATTTTTGACATAAGCATAAAAAGGTCTGCATTGGATATGCCATCCGTAATGCGTCAAAAACATAGGATGTTTACACGTAGGAAAGTTGGGAAATATCTTTCACAACTAGAATTGAAAAAACGCTGCGAAAACATAGCCCATCGTAGTGCGATGGCTCAGTCGCGGTGCGATAGCAATAACGCGGTGCGACAGGGCTATCGTCTCATGATGGTCCCTGTTGTCTCGCGCTAATTTCTTCCAATACCGAGCAAGAAATCTGCGTTCTTCTTTTGATCAGTTCTAGTACTGTTTGCTCGGTTCTACTTCTTGATTGAGTTTTTCTCACTTTTCTGAACCCATATGTGTTCTACATATGGCCATAACCCTCTGGGAATTCACGCACCATCTACCCAATCGAACGATCATTGCAACGAAGGGTACATCCGAGTTTGTGAATTCACCAAACCATGGAAGCAAGTCTAACTTGCGGGGTCCCATCCATACGCGCCAACCCTTCCAAAGGTAAGGCTTCCGCGTGATGCATCTGGACTCATAACCATGGACCCTCTTTGACTAACCTTTTTCCTTGAACTTTAGAGAATTAGAGCCATGGTTAGGTTGCAAACTCATTGCATCATGTTGTGCGTATTTGACTATTTGTGTATTTTTTGCTTGTGCATTATCTTGTGTGTTTACACTAACTGTTTGTTTGAATTGTGTATAAGTCTAAATAAACTAACCAATGACTAAAGGAATTTGCTTAAATTAATTGATTAATTAATTTGAGTTAATAAATATGTCTAAAATTGAGTCATAGTTCCTTTGTGTCAACCCAGATTTTTATTCCCGTATATTGCACAAGCGTCAACGTGTTGTGGTCATAGACGGAGTTCTAAGAAGAGGTACGAGTCGTACAGCCTATGGATCTGTAGCCCCGAGTTTTATCTTTCATTTGGCATTGGTTTCGTCCAATTCTGAGTCACAGATAAAAAGTTATGACTGAAATACTACATCCTGTCCAGTTTAGTGCACATACGTGAAGTCTTAACTTAGTCTTTGTTTGAGTCTAGTCACATAGTCTAGTCACATGGTCATGACACGAGTCTTGAACATATCACTTACACTCACAAGTATTCAAAAACTTTGTACATACTCTTTTCTCACCATGACCATATCTTAGGTTCATGCATGAGTCGCTCTTTCCGTCTTTTGAGTTGGGGGTCCACTCTATTCCTAATTTTCCATATCTCTCCATCTACATCATCTTTCTACTCTCTACATGCTTTCTCCATGCATACCACTCCCACATTCTTCCATGATCTCTTTCCATCTATTGCATGTTGAATTGAGTTTGAGTCAAATAATTAATAATAAACATCCATGACTTCACTTTCCACAGCACTTGGTCAAGGAGAGATGGGCGTTTAATCAAGGACAACACTTTCATTCAAATATTACTATTTGATAAACCGATTCGACAAAACAGAAAAGCTAAGAAGAAAATGGCAACTCAGGAAGAAGTCAATGAACTTAGGCAAAACCTTTCTGGTTTAACTGAGATGATGAAGACTATTGCTCTTCAGGTCAATGACCCTGCGAAACAACAACAAATAGAGCGAATGGAAGAAAGCTTGAGCAAAGTCTCCAATGACTACAAGTTTCAAGGGTTTAGCTCACAAGAGGTCTCGGTGGACAAGGAACTTCTTTCCCTGAAGTTCAATGCCAATGACACCCCTAAGCTCAAGCTAGTTGACAACCCTTACTTTCATTTAAGAGCTTTCGAAACTATAATGAATATTAAGGGAATTGATAGGAAAGCTTTCCACTCGTTGTTCTCACTATCTTTAGAAACCGTTTGTCAACAATTTTTCTTTTCCTTAGATGAAGAGAAGATCTCTTCTTGGGACTCTATTACAAACGCTTTCATTGATCGATACAAGTGCAACATCCAAGTCGACATAGACCATAGGCAACTTGAGATGCTAAAGCAAAAAGAAAACGAAGGGTTCACTTCTTTCTTCAACAAATGGAGGGAAAATTCCACTAAGATGGTTGAAGTCCCTACTGAAAAAGAGTCTGTAAGGATGTTCATAAAAAATCTTCAAGAAAAATATGCAAAGCACTTAAAATACCAACACAACTTGAATACTTTCAAGGCTATCCATGACATAGGCATTGATATCGAAGACGATCTTTTGAAAGTTGATGATGTGAAAGGAAAGAAGAACGACCATCCCTTTTCTTCCTCTCCCATTAATGAAGTACATGCTACAAACACCTCTAAACCACGAATCCAAAGGTCGAAAAGAGTGTTCACTCCACTTGGTATGAGTTACGAGACAGCTTTCGAAAAGCTACACCACAAGGGACTAGTCATGCCCATAGGACCCATCAAAGACCCAGTTCCAGAAGCTAGGCCACCTAAGTGGGATCCTAATAAACACTGCAAATATCACCAAGGAAAGGGTCACGACAATGAGGAGTGTTAGAAACTCAAAGAAGCTATTCAAGACCAGATCGATAGCAATAAAACTTCCGAGATTCTAGCCATCGCAGAAGATCAAATGTCCGTCGATCCTTCGCTCCTTATCACACCAGTAGGTGAGCCTAAGATCGAGCAATTCATATAACCTCTATCGATGAAGTAACCATGATTGAGGAGGATGAAGGAATTTTCTTAGATGATACCAAGGAAAACTAGACAAGTCTAAAAGAAGACGTTCAAAAACTACAAGATATCATCACCATGCTCTTGAATATGGTAGAAGGCCTAGAAAATCAGATGTCAGTCATCGAACAATGCTATCATCACCAAAACCATAAGAATGGAAAGGACAAGCATCCTCCTTCTTCTTCTTCCCATCAAGAACTTAAGGAAAAACTTAATGCTCTTAAGCCACGGGAAAAACGGGTCATTGAAGAATACACACCAATAGAAATGACTTATAATGAAGCTCTTGACTATTTTCATAGTCAAAACCTTATTCATCCAATCGGTCCAAGTCAATACCCACCACCTGAGAAACGGTCTCCCAATTAGGATCCAAAATCCTATTGCAAATATCATAGAGGCCATGGTCACACCACTGAAGAGTGCTTCACCCTTAAAGGCCGAATTCAAGACCTTCTTAATTCAAATTGCCTTCGTATTTCTCCGAGTGACAAGAAGGTCAAAATCAATAACAATGATGGCAGAGCAGAAAGAATGACAATCCTTCTTCTGCTTCTTCCTATCAAAATGGAAGTCACATCAATAAAAATGCTTTAAAGGCCAAAGAACAAGAAAGAAAGTTCACCCCAATTGGGATGAGCTACAATAATGCCTTTGATCGACTCCTTGCTAAAGGACTTATCACTCCAATTGGGCCCATACAAGATCCTCCTCTTGAAAGGAGAACAACCGAATGGAACCCAGGCTCCTATTGCAAGTACCATCAAAGCAACGGTCATACTACAGATTAACGTTGCAAGTTTCAAAATCTCATTCAAGACCTCATCGATGTAAACAAGCTTCCATTCCCTCTAGCTGGCAAGAAGATCGTGTCATGATAAGCGCAAGACGAGCTTCAACAAAAAGATTTCGTGACTTCTTTTCTTCTTTTTTATTTTCCTTTCCCCAATAAGTCTAGCATAGGCACCTTTTGTTTTCTTTAGATTTATTCCATAGGTTTTTCTTTTTCCTTTAATAAAATGAGCATTTATTTTTCTTGCATATGATCATCGCATTACATTGCACATAAAAATAAATAAATAAATAAATTCCACGCTGGACTAAGCATAAGGTATACTAATGATTTGAGGCACCCCTTGTAGCCATATCATATCACTTTTACCTTTCAAAAATACAATCCTTTCTTGATAAAACACTATGAGCCTCGTCTAACGATAGACCTTCATTTTTTTTAACCCACATCTACCTAACATTGGGATGGGATGGTGTGCAAATTATGCAATATTCAAAAATACGAAAGCTTGAGTGATTTAAAAAAATTCAAAAAAGAAAAAAAAATAATAAAAGTGTGCAAAAGGGCAAGTGTTCCAATGTCATTGATATGCACATTTGTTTGATATGAACACGTCTCGTATTGCGTCTCTTATCGAGTGCTCGGTACCGTGCCTGAGAAACATGAATGAGTGATAGACCGTATGATCGGGATTGCCCATACTTATCAAAAAAGATTCAAATAAAAAAAATGCAAAAGCAAAAAAGAGACAGCAAAAATATAAACAAAAGAGAGTTCAAAAGTGAGAAACCTCAAGCATACAAATATAAAGATTCAAAATCAAGGTTGCACACTTTGGGGGCTTATCTAGGGTCTTGAGCCTTTATCCTCTTCTTCTTCAACCTTTAGCCTAACCCCGTTACAACCCTTCAAAAGACCTTTTTTAGGTATACACACACTTATGCGAGGTTTGGCTAGAGCTACGTTCGGCCTGATTCCTAATGGATACGTAGGCAACCTCACATTAGGGTGCAACATAATAAAACGCATTCACATTTACATTCACATTCATACATGATCATATTAAGGGATCTACAATGCTCATTCCTATCCATTTAGAGCTAGACTTGGGGTCTTGATCCCTACATCATTAGCTTACCTAGCCTAAGAGTCATCATCATCTGGCTCTTCACAAAATATATTTCCACGCACTTAGCGTTTGCAACTTAGACTTAGTGTCACTTTCACACACATCACAGATACATGATCAAATAATCCTTCCCTTAGGAACCTTTTGTCATGAAATCTTAACACACTGTTGAGGCATGCCTTGCCAATCTTAGAATCACTCATCACTTGTAATCATCATTGCATCACAAAGTATGAAGTGCTTAGCCTCCGTGCCTAAGTTACCTAAATACTTTCATCATCGAGTCAACAATTGAGGATGTTACAATCCTTCCACCATGATATACAACGATCAACGCATACATTTGACTAAGCTCATTCAACATGCACCGCAAACACTCACTTTGATTCTTTTTCGCATCTTTTTTTTTCGAGATAAAGTCGGTGCCCTCCATAAAATGACGGAAAATTTTTGCACCTCTGCATTTTGAGTCAAGCACATTACAAAACAATGCACACATGTGTTATATCACATCGAGTTGAGTCTACACACACGTGTCAAAACACATTGAGTCAACCTCAAGTCAGTCAATCACATTGAATCAACCTCAAGTTAGTCAATCACATTAAGTCAACCTCAAGTAAAAGTAATCATAATGTCAAGCACACCAAGCCTTAGGTCAACCCTAAGGAAAACACCAGCAAAGTCTTTTAGTAATCTTTGATTTTACAGGATACAACCAATCATTGAAGCTCCTGTTTGCAGCCAACCGAACGATCTCAATAAAATAGCAAGCTCTTTTGTTCAGAGACGTGTGGACATTTCAATGAAGCTCTTTTGTTCAGAGAAGCGTGGACATTTCAATCAAGCTCTTTTGTTCAGAGACGCGTGGACATTCCTATCAATCAAGCACTTTTGCTTAGAGACGCGTGGGCATCCTATCAAAGCTCTTTGTTCAGAGACGCGTGGACATCTCCCCTAAGCTCCGTTGTTTAGAGACGAGTGAACATCCCTCATCAAAAGGCTCTTTTATTTAGAGACGCGTGGACATATCATCAAAAGCTCTTTGTTCAGAGGCGAGTGAACATTTCTCAACAAAGGCTCTTTTATTTAGAGACGCGTGGACATATCATCAAAAGCTCTTTTAATTTGTTTAGAGGTGCGTGGACATCTCAAAAAAGGCTCTTTTGTTCAGAGATGAGTATACATCAACTATGGGGAAGCACGGCCCCAACATCAAAGTGGCAAGGTACCGCCACAGCAAAAATTGAAGATGGCTAAAAGTATTCACCCTCACATGGCATTCACGAGTACTGTGGAAGTCATCACAACAAATACAACAACAAAATTCGGTTACCCCATAGACGTGTGCTCGACGGTGCAAGATACGCGTTTATTAACTTTTTTATTTGTTTGAATAACGCTAGTTTTCATGTATCGGCGTTACAAGAATGATTTAGGATCGCAGAACATTCTAAATCATTCTCCATCCCTATCGCTACTTTGACTTTTGTTTTCAAAACTTATGTTTCTCCAAACTCAATCAAAGTGGGGGCTTCCGTAGACACCTCATTGTGTCTCCCCAAAAACCAAACCCAGTGATGAATATCTTTCATGTCATTGATTATCGAACAAGGTAAAATGTGAAAAGTCTTTTGATACGGTCGTTTTAATAAACATACTTCTTTCTGTTTTCGAAAATATTTCTTTTTGTACTCTATTTATGAAAAATGTCCAGTCCGGTTTAGTTTGGTCCATGATAAGGGTCCAATAATAGTGTAGTTGGATTGGGTTCAAAAAAAGCTTTCCAACAATATATTATAAGCCCAATTCCGATGAATAATGAGGAAGTTATGACCAAGATACTAAATTGGGCCCGAAATGAATTTTATATACGACCCAATTACAAAGTGGAGGGCCCATTAATTATTATTCCTAATGTCATTAGGATTGGCTTCAATCTTCTAGAAAAATCTAGAAGGTTCTCATAAATTCTAGTGGAATTAGGATTAATAATTATATCTTTCAGAAAAATAAAGAACTTTATTTGGAATAAAACAAGTATTTTAAAGGATAAATCTGATTTTAAAGGATAAGTACGGACTTTAATTAATCTAATTTAATTAGATTAAGGATTTCGTACGGATTTAGATAACGTGTTCTCCATCGTGAAACGACAGGATCCATCGCGTCGCGATGACCCTGTCGCGTCGTGATGGAAGCAGTTTTACTCCGAATCAAATTCGATTTTTTTCTGATCGTTTTGGGACTATTTTCTCTATAAATAAGGTCTTTTTCCCCGTTTTTATTCATTCACAATCATAAAAAATCGTCTAATTCTATTCTCTTCTCCCTAAATGCTAGAAGCTTGTTCTTTCTCCCTCTTTCTAGCCTGGCCTTTTTTACAAACACAATACTGCATTCACGAGTTCAAGACACACATAGCGAAGCTCGAAGTTGCCTTCGCCCTAGACGTGAAAGGTTGATAATTTCTGAGGGTTTGGTCCAAATCCCTATTTCAATAATTTAAATTAATTGTTTAATTTAATATTTTCCTTGAAGTTACTAACGCGTGTATTGTTTTGATAGAAAGAGATACGAGGCAACAAAGTATGTAGTTTTATTGCTCTATTTCTTTAGAAAGCATGCTTAGATTATATTAATTTCTAGTATCATGTTAGGATGTTATTTATTGCTTTCTAGTATCATGTTTAGGTTACTTCTTATTTTCTTCTATCATGTTAGTATCATGTTAGGGTTAAAGATTTGATTTTTTTATTGTTTAGTAACATGTTATGATTTGTTATTAATCATGTTTGTATCATGCCTAGGATCTTGCTAATAACATTATTATGCTTTGATGAGATTATGGCCATGATGATTGTTGTTATGTTGCTTGATATTATTATTGTTATTGCTTGATCACGCCCTCTCTTGCAGGTTTAAAGGGAATTTGTACTTGAAATCACGCTTAATAAGATAATTAATAATTTTATTTTAGGCTAATATGATTTTAATTTAAGTGACCGCCAATAATAGTTTTGTTTGTGCATTAATATTCAACCAACATAGATTAAACAGGTTTAGGATTAATATATGGATTGTATGTTAGTCCGAAAGCGCACATGAATATGAGAAGAATTAAGTAGAGGCCTATTTTTATGGTAGGTTCAATCTCTTGTAGGTTGGATTTGTACCTTCATCCTCGAATATCCAGTCATGGTTCCGGACCACTATGGAGTTAGCCATCTCATGGATCATGAAGGGGTGTAACGTTCACCCTGTGAACGATTTACAAGTTCCTAAAACTGGTTGGCGACTCTTTTGCTCTAGCTTTCTTCCCTTTGGACGCCACCATACTTAACTGTATGATAACAGTGGGGCTCAAGCGTAGGATGCTTGAAAAATTCCCTACAGCTGTCATTGGTAAAATTCAGAACAAGAGAAACACTGATTAAGGAAGAAAAAGACAGAAAAATGCGAGTGCATATAGCTGATGGGGCTCGGCCTTACGGAACAAAGGGAGGAAAAAAGAGAAGAGAAAGGGTGTGAGAAGAGAGAGAAAGGAAATAGACAGAAGAGTTAGAAAAAAAAACAGCGGCGTGAGAATGAAAGTAAATTAGGGTTAGGTCGGGTTATATACCATATTTATAAAAAAAAAAAAAAAAAAAAAAACCTTAATTTCTCCTTCTTTGATTTTTAACACAACACTCCAGTGCTCATTATTAGCATCTGTTTCAAGGACTAAATCATCTTCACTAGTAGGTAGTGTTAGTACAGGAAGATCTTTACACATAACATTTAAATCTTGAACAATTTTGGAATCACTTTCCTTCCAGTTCCAAGTTATTTCTTTCTTGAGTTTTTGTTGTAATGGTTTTCTTAATAGAGCAAGATTTTCTATGAAATCAAAAGCATAGGTTAAACATCCTAGAAATCTTTCTAGTTGTTTTCTATCTTCAATTTTATCTAGGAATTTTTCAATCTTTTCCAAAATATGCTTTTGCAATATTATTTGTCCACCTTTGATTTCTAATCCTAGAAACTCAATTTCTTGTTTAGCATAAACACATTTATCTTTTCCAAGGATTATACCATGCTCAGCACATTTTTGAGTTACCGCTTTAAGATCATTCTTATGTTGCTCTAAATCTTTTGAGAATATAAGAATATTATCTATATAGACCAAACAACAATGATTAAGTTCTCTAAAAATATTATCCACTCTTCTCTGAAATATTTGTGGAGTATTTTTTAATCCTAAAGGCATTACCAACTATTCGTAATGCCCTTGAGGGGCGCTAAATGCAGTTAATGGAATGCTCTCTTCTTCCATTTTAATTTGCCAATAACCGCTCTTACAATCCATTTTAGAAAACCATGTGGTTCCTTGTATTCTATTAATAACACAATTTTATTAGGAACATAATAGCCATCAAAAACAGTATTGTCATTTAGCTGTTTATAATTACTGACCATTCTAGCTTTACCTCTTTTCTCTTCTGCATGATTCCTTACCATGAATGCTAGACTATTATGAGGACTCTTGCTCTTCCTAATTAGCTTTTTATTCAGCATTTCTTTTATTTGTTCATCAAATTCCTGTATATCTTGGTAGGTATAGACCATTTGTCTTACTCTAATAATCTTATTAGGATTTGTTAGAGTTATCTTAGCAAATGCCATATCCTTTTCCCAATGTTCAAATGGATTTGTTGAATATAATTTTTCACATAATTTTTCTTGCTGCTTATTTATCTCATCTATTAATGATGAATCAAACTAAGAAATTCTAAGTGCAACCTCTTTTTGTGTAGGAGTGACCCTATCACCACGCTTGCTGCACGTAAATTCCATAGTCTGATGAGTATAAGCCTTTGTTATTTTCTGTATAGGAACAAAATGACCATTAATAGTAAAGATTATTTGATCAATTATTTAAGTGCATGGAGAGTGTAATCTCTGAAAATTATTTCCTAGTATCATATCATGACTAGGTTGATTAGTTGCCCATGAAATAGGAATAACACATTGAACTCCTCCGATTTCTATTGGTAATTCTTCGATTATCTCTGTATGCATCATGACACTATTATTAGCAATTCTAACTTGCATAGGATTTTTAGCCTTTTTCCACAAGAATTCTGGAAATAATGACCTCTTTCCAAAATATGTAGAACAACCACTCTCAATATATGCACATAATTTATATTTATTATAATCCTTAATGCATATATCAATTGGAATATAAATGCTATTAGGATTAGTACTGGATATTTCATTATAAGCTTCCATTTGCATATTAACTTCATCTTTGTATCCAATTACCTTCATGTAGAAATATTAGTTCACTCACAATTTTGGTTTTATATCCAATTACCTTTCTTTTATTAAAAGGATTATTTGGATCTTCATTTAACTCTAAATTAGAATATGACCCCATATCAATGATACGCCTTGCCGGTTGTTTTAGGCTTTTTTACTCTCATATTTTTCATTTAGTTTCTTTAGTAGAACTAATATTTCTTCTTCATCCTCTTCTGGCTTAATTTTCATCACCTTGTTTTTTCATTCCTATTATTGTTGAATTTTGTCTACTTAGAATTGGTGTTCTAAAACTCATATTTCTCTGTATTTTAGGTTTTGTAGTCATTCCAATATGAAGTAATCCTAATTCATCAATTAACATCTTACTTGATCTATTACTAACTTCAGGGTTCATAAAGAATTCCTCCCAAGTTTTTTCAATTTCAATTTCGTTAGGATTTACTTTTACAGGTGTAAATTTCTCCTTAGGACCTCCTCCTTGCTCATATTTTTGAGCATCGACTATTTGTTTCTTGAAAGATGAGTCTATAGTATTTACCAACTTATAAACCACCTTCCATCTTAATTGTATGGGTCGTGTTCCTTTATGCATTTTCACTCCTTCTGTTAATAACTTGATAGCTAAAAACTTTGACGCAAATGAATCCTCTAAGCTAACATTATATCCAGGTTCACATATATAGCTTACCGTTCCTTGACTTAAGTTACATGTGATACCACTAATTATTTAATCGTAAAATTCTTTATGTCTAATATCACAAATAAAACTCAAGCATTTAACATCCTTGCCAAAATCTTGTAAAGGAGTTATGTATACTTGTACTACACCAATACAAATATAGCTATAATTTCCTTTTTCTTTATGTTTTTTAATACTTTTCCGGTTTATGATATTAATTTCGACTGCCCAATCTTCAATTACTATACTTCCTTTCATTTCTTCACATACATATTTAGTTCTAGTTTTAAAGAAAGAAGTTTTAAATATTTTATCCTTAGTAATCTGGGGGAAATTCTAGCTTTCATTGTTTATCTAATCTAGGTTATTATCTTCAAATGAATACTCAGCCCTTTTTAGTTGACCTATAGTCATTTTACTTTTATCGTTATTGTCATCTGATTCTGAGTTTTCTAATACTTTTCCTTCCATCATATTATTTATTTCTTCATAATTTTCATCTTCAAACTCATCACTATCTTCAGGTTCTTCATTATACTCATTTTCCTCTTCTATTATTTCTACTATTCCTTTATTATTATTACTTAAAGCCAATTCTAAAGCCTCGTCTTCTGGTATTTCTATATAATCCCAACTACCTAAGGCTTCCATTAATTTATGATTAGCTTTCTTACATTCATTAGCATAATGTCCTAATTCTCTACAAGACTAACACTTGCATGTTTTCTTTTTCTCAGGACTATATGTTGCCTTTCTAGAAAACCTACTTGGTTTTATATATTTATGTTTATATTACTTTTTCTTATAGGTTCCTCCTCTTGATTGGTCAAATTTATTTTTCTTATAATTCCTTCTCTTATTATAATATTTCTTTCACATCCATAGTTATTTGGGAAATCCCAATAAGTGAGAAATTGTCTTTTCATTTTTTGAGTTCCTGCAACCTCTCTACATTTCTTTTCAATCCATTTTCTTAGAAAAGAAATTCTATTACTTAGGGCATCCCTAGCTAAGAATTTCTCTCTCCATTCTTGATATTTTTCGCTAATTTATTCATTAAGGGACTGGGTAATTTGTCATAGAACATTCCAAGATTTGTTTCATTTTCACCAATTTTATAATAATATGTTTCAAATTCCATAATGTAATTATCAACATATTTCATATTACAGATGGATAAATTAATTAATTTTCTTTGATATTTCATTCGTTTTTCATTAGGATCGGCTCAAGGTCCAATGAATTCTAACTCAATGTATTGACATAACTGCCTGAACATTCTAGTAGGTGATTTACTAGCTCTTAATGCAGTTTTGACTTCTTCATCTATTCCATCGTACCAGTCTTCTACACAGCCATAGAGACTATGTTCGATATAATTTAATAAATTTTCAAAAGTCCATTCAATGTTTAAATTAAGTACACTACTCATACTCTTTTTCCACTGATCTAAAACATCTTGTCTAACTCTTACACCATCTAATTTAAGCTTATAACCAGTTTGACTTATAGGTTCAAGAGTCACTTCTTCTTGTTTAGGTATATGATTAGGCATAACCTTGACACTAAACTGGGTCGTCTTCCCTGGTATGTATCTTGGTCGTGTGCAACTTCCTTCTCTTTGATACCTTGGTCTTTGGATAACATTTACGTTAATATTTACATTAGTAATTTCTTCTCCAACATCATTATTATCCATTACTCTTTTACCTAGTTTGTTTTCAATCTTTTGTCGGACAATTTCTATTCACATCCAACTGGAATGCGTTTGTCATTTGCTGCCCCCTACCTTGTTAACAGAGCAAGGGGTGTGTGGCATTTCATTTTGCTGTTCAGCTTACTCAATGTTATTGCCCCCCACCATAGACTCCACTCTAACCTTACCTTCCTTCTCATCCAGTCGCATTGCCATTACCCGAATTTGTTCTATCAGGACCTCAATCAACTCTTCGGACATACTGGCTCTAACTAAAATAGGTTCCAAAGCAACCGTTGTCTTATCATATCGCTGCACCTCTTCTGTTTTAGAGGGATCATAGTACTCAACCTTTACCATGGTATGCTTCCGCTGAATATCTTTCCGCCACTTCTCAAGAACAAATTCTTTCGGCACCTCTTTCACAAAATGCAGATACAACACCTTCACAATGTGACTACAAGGTATCCCGTGGCATTCAAAGTGCTTGCAATCACACTCTGTAAACGACGTTTCCAAACAGAATCTAACCACCACATTACGTTTCTTATCTTGAACATGACCCTCTTTCTTTTTGAAGTTAGGCCAAATCCATACTCGGTCCTCAATCACATGTTTAACAAAAATATGTGACATATTCTTTCTGGACAGAGTAGTTAAATAAATCAGCCTCTGACATTGAACCTGCACTTCTTTAAAATTTGCGTCTGTGTACACTTTCTAAAACGCACGCTCCACAGCTAACTCAAACATTAAAGGGCGAACAAATCGTCTACTATTTACATCAGACGCCTGCTCATCCTTTGTCGTGCTCTCCATAGCCTTGCAATATCTGGGAGCAAACTGGAACAGCTGCGTGCTCTTCTTTTCATATCCATCAAAAAGCCATTCATGCTTTCCACTCTCTTGGTTGTTTGCATTCCGGCCCAAAAAACATGTTTTAGATAAGCCGATTCCACATCTCCCACTCGTTATACAAACCTGATAACAAGTTTTTCAAAAAGTAAACAGTTCCATCGCAAGTAATCATCGAAGCTGAATTGAACACATCAAAATTACCTACAGAACTAACCTTCTAGCCAAGATTAACAGTCTTTTTCGGCCAGATTGTACTTCTCCATGACACCCATCCAAGATGCCTCAAAATCCTCTGCATTCAAACTATTGTATATAACATTCTTAAGGTTCTCCTTCAATTGTTCATATTTAGACAAAGCTCCAAGATTGCTTGAAAATTTTTGCACAATATGCCATATGCCGGTGATACGTAGTGGGCATTGGAAATACCTCAGCGATTGCCTTTCTCCTCGCAGCATCTTGGTCAGTCATTATGGCATCCGAGGGTTCCCCCCCCCCCATACAAGCGAGCCAAGTCTTAATCAATCCACACAAATATCTCCGCATCCTCATGAGACACCAACGCACAACCTAATAACATACTTTGACCGTGATGGTTAACGCCTACAAAAATTAGAAAAGGGTATGTGATATTTATTGGTCAAGTAGGTTGAATCAAAACAAACCACATCACCAAAATCTTGATACACAACTCTACTACTTGCATCAACCCATATGACATCCTTCAACCTCCCTATCTCGTTAACCCGATGCATATGGTAAAAATTCTGGTTATCTTCAGTCATTTTCTTGAAATAATCAAGCATAGCCATCACATATCCGTCTTTTAACTTCAACCGTGTCTTCCTATTCATAATATTATACATGTCTTTTTTTGAAAACCCCACATTTTCATATTATTTTCAATTCTATTCTCCATTGCCTTGTTTATTTTGTCTTTTTTGTACATTGCAATGTGATTTGAGTCCTAGGGTTCCACTGTGTGGTTATGACTGTTATTTACATTAACCACCTTCCATTCACCAAACTCATTCATTGACGCATACAAAACAACATAACACTCACACTTCTTAGACTTTCTTTTAACTAAAGGGTCGTGAGTCACATCCACCCTCATGCCATTTAGTACACTAGCTTCTATAATTTAGACATAGAAATCATGCTTAGATTATTTTATTGATTTCTAGTATCATGTTAGGATTAAAGCTTTGATTTTTATTGTATAGTGACATGCTAGGATTTGTTATTAATCTTGTTAGTATCATGCCTAGGATCTTGCTAATATTATTATTATAATTTGATGAGATTATTATAATGATGACGATGATTTTTTATCAATATTATTATGTTGCTTGATATTATTTTTATTATTGCTTGATCACGCCTTTTCTTGCAGGTTTAAAGGGAATTCGTACTTGAAATCACGCTTAATAAGATAATTAATAATTTGAATTAGGCTAATATGATTTTAATTCAAGTGATCGCCAATAATATATTTGTTTGTGCATTAATAGTCAACAAACATAGATAAATCGGGTTAGGATTAATAGTCAATCAACATGAATATGAGAAGAATGAAGAAGAGGCCTATTTAGAGCGGGTTCAATCTCTTTTAGGTTGGAATCGTACCATTATCCCCGAATATCCAGTCATGGTTCCGGACTACTATGGAGTTAGCGATCTCTAGGATCGTGAAGGGGTGTAACCTTCACCTCGTGAATGGTTTACAAGTTCCTAAAACTTGTTGGCGACTCTTTTACTCTAGCTTCCTTCCCTTTGGACGCCACCATACTTAAGTGCATGATCACAGTGGGGCTTAAAGTTGGGTGACCTTAAATATTCCCAATAGTTTTTGGAGACTCCACTAGGGAGGATTTATATTTTAATTCCTAAAATTTATTTTGGCAATGATTTAGATGAGTGGATGAGACTTGAAACGTTCTATATATTCATGTGCGCAGTTTTAATTAACATTATTGCATAAGTATAAAAAGGTCTGCATTGGAAAGACCATCTGTAATGCGTTAAAAACATAGGATTTTTACACGTAGGAAATTTGGGAAATATCTTTCACAACTAGAATTGAGAAAACCCTACGAAAAATCGGAAAATCCTGAGAATATAGAAAGCTGCCGAGGCATGTAGAAACTGTCGCGAGACGACAGTATCCATCGCAGTGCGATGGCTTTATCGCGATGGATCCTGTTTTCTGGCGCCGAATTCTTCTAATACCAAGCCAGTAATCTGCTTTCTTGTTTTGCCCGATTCGAGTACTGTTTGTCCGATTTACTTCTTGATTGAATTTTTTCCTTCTTTTCTGAAACCCATATGCGTTCTACATGTGGCTTTAGCCCTTGGGAATTCACGCTACATCTACCCAATCGAACGCTCCGTGCAACGAAGGGTACATCCGAGTTTGTAAATTCACCAAACCATGGAAGCAAGTTTAACTTGTGGGGTCCCATCCATACGCGCCAACCCTTCTAAAGGTAAGGCTTCCGTGCGATGCATCGGAATCGTAACCATGGACCATTTTGACTACCATAATCCTTGAACTTTAGAGAACTAAATCAATGGTTAGGTTGCACACTCATTGCATCATATTGTGACTACTTGACTACTTATGCATTTTTTTTACTTGTGCATAACCTATGTGTGATTAAGCTAACCGTTTCTTTGACTTGTGATTAATAATAAGTCTAAATAAACAGATTTGATAATTTGCTTAATTAATTAATTAATTAATTGGGATTATTAAAGTCTAATAATATTGACTTAACATGACTTAGCACGACTTTCGGTTCACCCTCTTCGAGCAGAACACTGGAAACATGTTCAAACTGACGTTTTATTGTTGACGCGGAAGTTTGGCTTGTGACGCGAAACGTCAGGATCATCGCGACGCGATAGTTCCGTTGGTCACATGACGGTCCAGCTTCTTGCTCAAGTCTTTGCGTCTAATCTAATTATTAATTAATTAATAACCGAGGTCGTAATTTGGTCTTTAATCGAGTCTAGTCACATAGTTCCATGGTCATAACACGAGTCTTGAACATATCACTTTCACTCACAAGTCTTAGTACACAATTTGTACATACTTTTTTCACACCATGGCGATGTCTTAGGTTCATGCATAAGTCGTCCTTTCCGTCATTCGAGTTGAGGTTCCATCTTATTCCAGAATTTTCCATATCTTTCCACATTCTTTCACATCACTTTCCATACATTACATACCTCACACATTTCTTCTATAACACTTTCCACTTTCATCTTACATGCTTTCTCCATACATATCATTCCCTTTATACTCCATGGTCTTTCCCTATCTATGCATGTTGAATCAAGTTTGAGTCAGATAATTAACAATAACTATCCATGACTTCCCTTTCCATAACACTTGGTCAAGGAGAGAAGGGCTCCTAATCTAGGATAACACCTTTGTCCAAGTACTACTTTTTGATAAACCAATTCGACGCAGAAGAAGGTTCGTGATAATGGCTACCCAACAAGAAGTTGATGAGATGAAACAAAACATCAATGAACTTACTGAGATGATCAAGACTCTCGTTCTTCAAGTTAATGACCCTAGCAGGCAACTACAGCTTGAGCACATGGAGGAGAGCCTTAACCAAATTTCCAATGACTATAAGTTCCATGGAATTAGATCACAAGGGATCTCAGTAGACAGGGAACTTCTTCCGCAAAAGTTCAATGCCAATGACATCCCTAAGTTCAAGCCAATTGACAATCCTTAATTTCACTTAAGGGCTTTTGAAACAATCATGGACATTAAGGTAACTAATAGGAGAGTCTTCCCTACACTCTACTCGATTTCGCTTGAAACAGTTTGTCAACAATGGTTTTTCTCTTTAGAAAAAGAAAAGATCGCTGCTTGGGATGCTATTACACATGCTTTCATTAATAGATATAAATGTAATATTCAATTAGAAACTCATCATAGGGAACTTGAAATGCTCAAACAGAAAGAAAACGAAGGATTTAATGCCTTCTTTAATAAGTGGAAAGAAACTTCCATTAGGATGGTTAAAGTTCCAAATGAGAAAGAGTTTGTGAGGATGTTCATAAAAAACCTCCAGGAAAAGTATTAAAAGAACTTGAAATACCAAAACAATTTGAATACTTTCAAGGCCGTCTATAACATAGGAATTGACATTGAAGATGACCTTGCAAAACAGAAACCTACTAACCATCGTAACAACAGTGGATGGAAAGGAAAGAAGAACGACAATCTTTCTTCTTCCGAAAACACCTACCCTAGTAACAATGTTAGTACCTTTGATCTTACTGATATCTTAGCCATTGATAATCAAAGACCTAGAAAGCAACTACGGAAAAAGTTCACCCCTATTGGGATGAACTACGATACTGCTTTCGATCGACTCCATGCCAAGGGACTCATCACTCCTATTGGAGCTCTTCAAGATCCAGCACCCGAAAACAGATCACCAAACTGGGATTCTAATGCTCATTGAAAGTACCATCTAGGTGGGGGTCATACTACCGAGAGTTGTTGGAAGCTAAAAGAGGCCATCAAATATTTGATCAATAATAACAAGCTTCCCATTTCGCCAACTACCAAGAAGATCGAGTGATGAAAAACACAAAGCACGAGGTGGGCTTCGATGACAAGATTTCATGATTTATTTTCTTTTTTTTTATCTCCCTTTTCCCAATAAGTCTAGCATAGGAACCCTCTATCTTTTACTTAGATTTATTTCACGAGTCTGATTTTTGCACCCTTTTTTCCTTTTTTTTAAATAAAATGAGCATTTATTTCCTTGCATATGATCATTGCATTGCATCTCAAAAAAAAAAAAAAAAAATAAAAAATAAAATCATTGTCGGACTAAGCATAAGGTATACCAATGATTTAAGGCACCTCTTGTAGCCACATCATATCACCTTCACCTTTTCAAATATATAATTCCTTACTTGATAAACCTCTTTAAGCCTCGTCTAACGATTGGTCATTCTTTTTTCAACCCACGTCTACTTAACCTTGGGATGGGATGGTGTGTAACTTATGTAATTTCCAAAAACAAAAGCTTGAGTGATTTTACCTAGATATCAAAAGTTCAAAAAGCAAATAGCAATAAAAGTGTGCAAAAGGGCAAGTGTTCCAATGTCTTTGATATGAACATATCTTTGATAAGAACACGTCTTAGATTGCGTCTCTTATTGAGTGCTCAGTACCGTGCCTGAGAAACATGGATGCCAAGTGAGTGATAGACCACTTGATCGGGATTGCCCACACTTATTAAAAAGGATTTGAATATGTAGGGAATATTTCAAGCATGCCACACTTGAGCCCCACTGTGATCATACACTTAAGTATGGTTGCGTCTAAAGGGAAGGAAGCTAGAGCAAAAGAGTCGCCAACAAGTTTTAAGAACTTGTAAACCGTTCACAGGGTGAAGGTTACACCCCTTCACGATCCATGAGATCGTTAACTCCATAGTGGTCTGGAACCATGACTAGATATTCGGGGATAAAGGTACAAATCCAACCTAAAAGAGATTGAACCTGCCCTAAAAATAGGCTTCTACTTTATTCTTCTCATATTCATGTGCGCTTTCTGACTAACATACAATCAATACATTAATCCTAAACATGTTTAATCTATGTTGGTTGAATATTAATGCACAAAAAAATCTATTATTGGCGATCACTTGAATTATAATCATATTAACTTAAATAAAATTATTAATTATCTTATTTAGCGTGATTACAAATACAAATTCCCTTTAAACCTGCAAGAGAGGGCGTGATCAAGCAAGAACAACAATATATCAAGCAACATAATAATATTGATATAACAAATCATCATCATCATAATCTCAATAAAGCATAATAATATTATTAGTAAGATCCTAGGCATGATACTAACAAGATTAATAACAAATCCTAGCATGTGACTAAGCATCATATCTCATGACCATGGGACTATGGGACTAGACTACGTGAGGTCTTAACTTAGTCTTTGTTTGAGTCTAGTCACATAGTCTAGTCATATTCAAGACGCGTCTCATGACCATGGGACTAGACTATGTGACTAGACTCAAACAAAGACTAAGTTAAGACCTCACGTATATGCACTAAACTGGATAGGCTGTAGTATTCTAGTCATAACTTTTGATCTGTGACTTCGAATTGAACAAAACCAACGCCAAATGAAAGATAAAACTCGGGGCTACAGATCCATAGGTTTTACAACTCTTACATCTTCCTAGAACTCTGTCTGTGACCAAAACAAGTTGACGCTTGTGTAGTATACGGGAATAAAAATCCGGGTTGACTCAAAGGAATTATGACTCGATTTTAGATATATTTATTGGTTCAAATTAATTAATCAATTAATTAAGCAAAGTCCTTTAGTCATTGGTTAGTTTGTTTAAGCATATTCATAATTAAAAGTCAAACCAAATGGTTAGTTTAATCACATATAAATATGCACAAGTAAATAATGCACAAGCAGTCAAATAGTCACAACATGATGCAAAGAGTTTACAACCTAACCATGGCTCTAGTTCTCTAAAGTTCAAGAATAAGGGTTAGTCAAAGAGGGTCCATGGTTATGAGTTCGGATGCATCGCGTGGAAGCCTTACCTTTGGAAGGGTTGGCGTGTATGGATGAGACCTCGCAAGTTAAACTTACTTCCATGGTTTGGTGAATTCACAAACTCGGATGTAACCGTCATTGCAATGAGTGTTTGATTAGGTAGATGGAGCGTGAATTCCCAGAGGGTTATAGCCATATGAAGAACACATATGGGTTCAGAAAAGTGAGAAAAACTCAATCAGGAAGTTAAATTGAGCAAACAGTACTAGAACAGGTCAAAGCAAGAAGGTAGATTTCTGGCTTGGTATTGGAAGAACTTAGCGCGAGACAACAAGGCCTGTCGCGAGACGATGATCCTGTCGCCACGCGACATTGCTGTCGTACAACGACAGTGCCATCGCACTGCGACGGGCACTGTTTTCTAGTGTCGATTCTTACATGCCTCAACAACTTTCTTTTCTTAGAATTTTCTAGTTTTTCATAGCGTTATTTCGATTCTAGTTGTGAAAGATATTTCCCAAATTTCTTACGTGTAAAAATCCTATGTTTTTGATGCATTACGGATAGTCTATCAAATGCGGACCTTTTTATGCTCATGCCAATAATGTCTATCAAAATTACGCACATGAATACTTAGAACATTTTGAGTCTCATCCACTCATTCTAAATTATTGCATAAATAAATTTTAGGAATTAAAATAGAAATCCTCCCTAGTGGAGTCGCCAAAAACTGTAGGGAATATTTCAAGTTTCCCACACTTGAGCCCCACTGTGATCATACACTTAAGTATAGTGGCATCCAAAGGGAATGAAGCTAGAGCAAAAGAGTCGCCAACAAGTTTTAGGAACTTGTAAACCGTTCACAGGGTGAAAGTTACACCTTTTCACGATCCATGAGATCGCTAACTCCATAGTGGTTTGGTACCATGACTAGATATTCAGGGATGAAGGTACAAATCCAACCTAAAAGAGATTGAACCTTCCCCAAAAATAGTCCTATACTTTATTCTTCTCATATTCATGTGCGCTTTCTGACTAACATACAATCAATATATTAATCCTAAACCTGTTTAATCTATGTTGGTTAAATATTAATGCACAAACAAATCTATTGTTGGCGATCACTTGAATTATAATCATATTAGCCTCAATAAAATTATTAATTATCTTATTAAGCGTGATTACAAGTGCAAATTCCCTTTAAACCTACAAGATAGGGCGTGATCAAGCAATAACAACAATATATCAAGCAACATAATAATATTGATATAACAAATCATCATCATCATAATCTCAATAAAGCATAATAATATTATTAGCAAGGTCCTAGGCATGATACTAACAAGATTAACAACAAATTCTAGATCAAAGCTTTATCCCTAACATGATAGAAGAAAATAGGACGCAACCTAAACATGATACCAGAAAGCAATAAAGACATCCTAACATGATACTAGGAATTAAAATAATATAAGCATGTTTTACTACAAAATATATAACAATAAAACAACTTACTTTGCTGTCTCATATCTCTTTCTATCAATACAATACACACGTTAGTAACTTCAAGGAAAATATTGAATCAAACAATTAATTTAAATAATTGAAATATGGATTTGAGACCAAACTCTCAGAAATTATCAACCTTTTACGTGTAGGGCGAAGGCAAATTCGGGCTTGGCTAGGTGCGTCTAGAACTCATGAATGCGGTATTGTGTTTGTAAAAGGGCTAGGATAGAAAGAGGGAAAAAGAATAAGCTATTGCTTGAGAGAAAAAAGAGAATAGAATTATATGATTGTTGATAATTGTTGATGATTTAAAAACGAGAAATATCACTCCTATTTATAAGAAAAATAGTCCGAAAATGATCAGAAAAATACCGAATTCGATTCGGAGTAAAACTGCTTCTGTCGCGGCGCGACATGGTCCGTCGTCGTGCGATAGCTCCATTGCTGCGTGACAGCTCTGTCACTGCGCAACAGGGTTCGTCGCCGCGCGACAAGGTCTTGTCGTTTCACGATGGAGAACGCGTTTTCTAAAATCTGTACGTAATCCTTAATCTAATTAAATTCGATTAATTAAAGTCCATTCTTATCTTTTAAAATCAGATTTAATTCTTTAAAAACAATTATTTTATTCCAAATAAAATTCTTTATCTTCCAAAGGATATAATTATTAATCCTAATTCCACTAGAACATAAGAGAACCTTCTAAATTATTCTAGAAGGTTAAAGTCAATCCTAATGACTTTAGGAATATTAATTAATGGGTCCTCCACTAGATCATTGGGCCGTATATAAAACTTGTTTCATGCCCAACTTAGTATTTTTGCCATAACTTCCTCATTATTCATCGGAATTGGGCTTATAATATATCGTTGGAAAGCTCTTTTCGAGCCCAATCCAACTACACTATTATTGGACCCTAATCACGAACCAAACTAAATTGTACTGGACATTTTTATAAATAGAGTACATTTTCGAAAACAGAAAGAAATATTTTTATATTAAAACAACCACATCACAAGGATTTTCACACTTTCACTTTGTTCTATAATCAATGACGTAAAAGGTATTCATCACTGGGTTTGGTTTTTTTGGGGAGACACAATCAGGTGTCTACAGAATATGAAAACAAAAATAAAGTAAAACAAAGAGAGAGAGTTCAAAAGTGAGAGAACCTCAAGCATACAAATACCAAGATTCAAAATTAAGGTTGCACACATTAGGGGCTTATTTTGGGACTTGATCCTTTATCCCTTCTTCTTCAACCTTTAGCCTAACCCTGTTACAACGCTTCAAAAGAGCTCTTTGAGGTATACACATACATGTATGAGGTTCGGCTAGAGCTACGTTCGGCCTGATTCCTAACGGATACGTAGGCAACCTCACATTGGGGTACGGTCGTAATAAAAATACATTCATATTTTTACATTCATTATGATAATATCAAGGGATCTCCAATGCTTATCCCTATCCATTTAGAGCTAGATTTGGGGGCTTGATCCCTACATCATTAGTCTACCCAGCCTAAGAGTCACCATCATTTGACTCTTCTCAAAATATATTTCCACACCCTTAGCCTTTGCGGCCTAACTGTAGTGTCACTCTCACACACGTCACAGATACATAGCTAATATAATCCTTCCTTTAGGAACCCTTCGTCATGAAATCTTGACACAACTTTGAAGCATGCCTTGTCATCTTAGAGTCGTTCATTACTCATATCATCATTACACCACAAAGTATAAAGTACTTAGCCTCCGCGCCTAAGTTACCCAAATACTTTCATCGTTGAATCATCAATTGAGATAGTCTAGGATGCTACAATCCTTGCACCATGAGATACAATACTGACGCATACACTTGATTAAGGTCATTGAACATGCACCATCAAACACTTCACTTCATCCTTTTTTACTTCTTTCTTTTTCGGGAGAAATTCGGTACTCTCCACAAAAATGACGGAAATTTTTTGCTTTTTCTGCATTTTCGAGTCGCACAACCATAATACAATGCACACATAAATCATGTACATTGAGTCATGTCACATCAAATTAAGTCGAGTTGAGTACATTGAGTAACACCAAACCTTGAGTCAACCTCAAGTCAAACCAATCACAATGAGTCAAGTAAACCAAGCCTTGGGTCAACCCCAAGATAATTATAAACATGAGCAAAGTCCTAATGTCTAAAATATAGAGTCAGGTACACTATGTCCCTGACGGACAAGTAACCTTTGCAAAAGATTGAAGGCATTGATGAGCGACAAGGTGCAAGTTTTCCAAGGCATTTGAAGCTATTACTTCCAAGGCGTGAAGGTGAGAATATTTGAGAAGACGGCGAGAGGCGTAGTGGTCTTTGATGGCATTCCCTAAGATGTGGGGGATGTCACCTTGATTTGAGAAGACGGCTCAAGACGAAGTGGTCTTTGATAACATTCTCTAGGATGTGAAGGTTGTCACCCGATTTGAGCTCGAGGCGTAGCGATCTTCGACGGCGTTCCCTAAGATGTGGAGGTTGTCAAACAAAACAACTTTGATTCAACAAAAATTGAATGTGTCTTGAGGCATGGACGATTCTCATCGCAAGTTTCTCAAGGCGTAGACACCTATAATTATCAGACAAGTGTTCCCAAGATGAAAAAAAATTGTCGATCGATACACACTTCCCAAGGCGTAGAAGTTGGTGATTGCATCCCAAGGCAAGGGTACTCAGTGGAATTTCACTTCCGAGCTACTTGAGGCGTAAAAGCTAACGACAGGACTCCCAAGGCAGAAAAACTATTATACTTCTCACGGCGTGGAAAATCATCATTCATAAAACTGCTCAAGGCGTGGAAGTCTACGACATGTTACCCGAAGCGTGGAAATTTGTTATCTTTCACTAGTGGTTTGCTCAAGGCATAAAATCTTACAATAAACATCCCGAGGCGTTGAAGATCGTCATCCAATGGATTGGTCTAGGTGTGGTGGTTTGCGATAGAATTCCCGACGCGTGGAAGATCGTCATCCAATGGATCGCTCGAGGCGTGGTGGTTTGCGATAGAATTCCTGAGGCGTGGAAGATTGTCATCCAATGAATCACTCGAGACGTAGTGGTTCGCGATAGAATTCCAGAGGCGCGGAAGATCGTCATCCAGTGGATCGCTCGAGGCGTAGTGGTTCGCGATAGAACTCCCGAGGTGAGGAAGGTCGTTACAACAAATGCAACAGCAAAATTGGTTACTCTAGAGACGTGTGCTCGACGGTGCAAGATACTCGTTTATACCTCTTTTATCTGTTTAACTAACGCTAGTTTGCAGTTATCGGCGTTACAAAAATGATTTAGGATCGCAGAACTTTCTGAATCATTCTCCGTCCCTATCGCTACTTTGACTTTTGTTTTTGAAACTTATGCTTCTCCAAACTCAGTCAAAAGTGGGGGCTTTTGTAGACACTTGATTGTGTCTCCCCAAAAACCAAACCTAGTGATGAGTATCTTTCACGTCATTGCATATCGGACGAGGTGAAATGTTTAAGAGTCTTGTGAATTCTTTTGTTTTCCAAAATGTTTTAATAAAAATAATTCATCTTAATATTTCGAAAATTATTCATTTTGTATCTTATTTATGAAGAACGTCCAATCTAGTTTAGTTTATTCCATGATAAGGGTCCAATAAATGTGTAGTTAGATAGGGCTTGAAAAGAGCTTTCCAACGATATATTATAAGACCAATTCCGAGTTATAACGAGGAAGTTATGCTCAAAATACTAAACTGGACCTAAAACGAGTTTTATGGACGGCCCAATGATCATGTGGAGGGTCCATTAATTATAATTGTATTCCTAAAGTCATTAGGATTTATCTTGGTCTTCTAGAGTTATCTAGAAGGTTGTTTTGAGTTCTAAAGGGATTAGGAGTGATAATTATAATTATTATTGATTTTGAAAAGATAAACAATTCTATTTGGAATAAAACAAGTGTTTTAAAAGGATTAATCTGATTTAATTAAAGATAAGTACGGACTCTAAGTAACCCAATTCAATTTGAAAAAGGACTCCATAAGAAATTTTATCGTACAGCTTCTATCGTTCCGCAATAGGCCTTCACGCTGCGATGGAGCTGGTTTTACTCCGATTCATTTCTTATCGTTTCGGTGGATTTTTCTCTTATAAATAGGGTCGATTTTCCCCGTTTTCAAAAACCAACAATCACCCAGAATCATCATCTCTTCTCTCTCTCTCTAAGCTAAATCTTATTCTTTCTTTCTCTCTCTATTCTTTTTCTAAGCCTAGCCTTTTCAAAATACACCATACGTCCATCACAAGACTTAGACACACATAGCCAAGCTCGAAGTTGCCTTAGACCATGACGTGAAAGGTTGATAGTTCTGAGGGTTTGATCCCAAATCCATTTTTCAATTAATATTTTAATTGTTGATTTAATAGTTTCATTGAAGTTATTAGCGTGTGTCTTGTTTTGATAGAAAGAGGTACGAGGCATAAAAGTAAGTAATTTAATTACTTAATTATTCTTTTGATATAGAAATCATGCTTAGATTATTTTATTGATTTCTAGTCTCATGTTTGCATTAAAGCTTTGATTTTTATTGTTTAGTGACATGCTATGATTTGTTATTAATCTTGTTAGTATCATGCCTAGGATCTTGCTAATATTATTATTATGCTTTGATGAGATTATTATGATGATGATGATTTTTTATTAATATTATTATGTTACTTGATATTATTAGTGTTATTGCTTGATCACGCCTTGTCTTGCAAGTTTAAAGGAAATTTGTACTTGAAATCATGCTTAATAAGATAATTAATAATTTGAATTAGGCTAATATGATTTTAATTCAAGTGAACGCTAATAATAGATTTGTTTGTGCACTAACATAGATTAAACGGGTTAGGATTAATATATTGATTATATGTTGATCGAAAAGCGCACATGAATATGAGAAGAACAAAGTAGAGGCCTATTTAGGGCGATTTCAATGTCTTTTAGGTTGGATTTGTACCATCATCCCCGAATATCCAGTCATGGTTCCGGACAACTATGGAGTTAGAGATCTCTATGATGGTGAAGGGGTGTAACCTTCACCTTGTGAACGGTTTACAAGTTCCTAAAATTTTTTGGAGACTCTTTTACTCTAGTTTCCTTCCCTTTGGACGCCACCATGCTTAAGTGCATGATCATAGTGGCGCTCAAAGTTAGGTGACTTATTATATTACCTACATTAACGAATGAATGTGAGATGATCAAATGCTTATACGAAATTACGCTTAAATAGACAAAAATGGTACAAAGGAAAGTTCACCCGTAGGTGGAATGCGCATCTCATGAGTTGCGCTCGCTAGCCGCACGCAACCAATTCACATGCACGCGACAGTCACGCACAACCCATGTAGTTGCGTGCGACCTATTCTGTCTCGACATGTTTTTGGGTTATTTCCGTATTTCAGACTACAACATGACGGGAATATCAACGAGATTTTATTACTAATCCATACGCTTGCCTATTTTTTTTTATTATTGTTTCCTTTTTTATTATTATTATTTTTCTTTCATTTTATTTTATTTTCTTTTTCCTTTTTCTAAAATCTTTTTCTTTCTTTTTCTTTTGTTTTCTTTTGCGTTCTTTTATTTTTTCACCTTTCTTTTATTTCCCTTTATTTTTATTTATTTATTTTTTCAAAAATTGTCTCTTTATTTATTTTTTCGAGGGGGGTAAGTCAAGAACCTTTTCCCTCCCTCGGAAATTTTTTTGCTTTTTTTTTAATACTTATGGAAATAAAAATAAAATACGATATATACCAAAAATGTCATGTGTACAATGATTGTATATAAAATATATATACATTGTCCATAACGAAAAAATAAAAATAAAAGATAAATAAAAAATAAAAAGGGGAGTCAAGATGCTCGGCAGTTCCCAAAAGGCTGCTCTACATCCTGCAAAGCCCGAAACAAAGATTAATACATGTACATTTAATATCTTTGATAAATGATAAATAAAACTTACCGCAACCATCCGATGATCATGGCATGACAAAGCCACGAGGGCTCTCCGATGAGAAGCTTGGAAGGCACGTATAATCCTCACCATGTCGTTCACGGTCTCCTACAGAACCTGTTCCAAAATTCGGATAGTTATAAAAAATGTATATGATTTATAAAAAAAAAAGGAAGAAAGAAGAAAATATACATGTATGGAATAAAACATACCGACTCAACCGTCTCTGGTACGAACGATATGTCCTCATCCTCTGCTGCCGAAAGAATCTCGCTAATTATCAACCCAAAAGCATCGGTATACGTGACATCAACCGTAGAAGGCACCCAACCACCCAGCTCGATTTGCTAAAATATATGGAATAACAAAACAAGTCAAGTTTTGAACAATAAAAAAAAATATAAAGGATAAAGAAAAGTACTAACCGGGTAAGATGGAATGAATCCCGGGTAAGATGCGCCTGGAAGCACTAGCTGCTCCGTGGATAACTAAGGATCTCCTGAGCTCGATCCTCGGTAGACAGCAGGTCCGGACGCAACATCCGGATTGGAGGGTCTGTAGGAACTAAAGGCTCCTTGGACGAAAACTGCTAGACGACGCGCTCGCCTAAAAACCAAGCGTCCGTCCGCTGAAGCACGGGGGGTACCTGATAAAGGGTCCAGAAACAGTAGTGACCTACAACTGCTCGGACGGCCTCGGGGACCCCAATGATACAACTTCAAGGGCGAAGATCGATCTATGAGAACACAATCACATGAAAAACGTCACTTGAGAAATTATATATAATAAAAAAGGTATCTGTTGTCAAAACCATACTCACCGACGCACGAGTCGTCGAGAGAATCCTTTGGCGAAAGCCGCCGGCTGTAGTATCTCGCTTCTTCTTTATTGTGTCCAAGCAATGACCGATTGGGAAACGAGCCTCTTTGAGTATCATGGGGGCTAAGAAAGGTAGGTACGAGTATCCCCAGGAAAAAATGAAATAAATACCTACCTCGAGAAAGCGACAGTGCCATGAAATGGAAATCCGAGGCACCTCAGTAGCTGCCGCGGAATTTATCACCCGGGTCGCCTTGCCCATAGCCGTAAGCATACGGGCATACGACACCTCCTCCTAACTCAACTTACCTACTTGCTCCAAATCACTAAGGCAAATAAGTAACCTGATAGAGAAATGCTCTCTCCGATCATTCAGGATAGTGACGGAAAGAACGTGGTCAATGTATATCCGAGCTAGCTGCTCAGGAGTACACTGCTGATCAACCTCATCAGCCAACAGCTCGTCAGCATGAACCGAGTACGGACAAGACTGCGCATACATGTGTAGGGCTGTCGCAAGACGGTCCCCCACGAGGTTACGCAATTTCTCGTCTGACCCCTTCACGGCCTCTATAACCATGAGCTTGCCTCCGAAAGGAAAACCCGTAATCATAGAAAATCGTAAGGGGTAACCGTCATCTCCCTAGGCCCCACGGGAAGTGAAAAGTGTTAGGGGAATCCCACCAAAACTCTAATAACCTGTGAAGGAAAGCTGACGACGTAGGCTGACTCGATAAATCTCGAAGGGATGCCAGCTTGGGGCTTATCCCCGAAAGCTCCACCACCTGCTTCACCACCTCGGGTAATCTCTCGAAACGACCTCTCAAGTCACCCGAACCATACAGAAGCATGCTAGGCTCATTCTAAAAAATATATATAGATAAAAAAAGTGATGACTTTTCAAAAAAGAAGAAGAGGAAAAGAGAGAAATGATAAAAAAATAGAGGCGCAAAGGAACTCACTATGTTGCGCCAACTCTGAATCAAAACTTGATGGTCTAGGTCCCAGTTGGGAGGAGCCTTCTAAACCATATTCTCTTGGCGACGTCGATCAGCTCCGACGTGTCGCTCCCGAACCGCCTCGTCAGGCACTTTTCCTCTTAAATCTTCCTTCGCATCGACGAAGGGAGGGGAGTCCATACAATAATCGATAGAATTTTTACCCGATTAATAACTTTTCTAAAAATTAATATATGAGTTCTAGACCCATTTTGGCAGCATAACGACTGCCGAAAGGGCAAAACGTAAAAATTGAATGCCACCCATACTTGGGGGCTATGATACCTGCAGTTAAACTCAGTAAATGGGGGGCTTGTAACACCCATAAAGCCATCCTATACCAGTTTCAACTAAAGCATTCTAGAGATTATTCATATACATCTCAAAGAATTAACTATTTCTAGATGAATAACAATTATACAAACATAGTTATCATCTACCAGACAATTTTGAGGTTCGAACATGGCAAAAATAAAACAGAGCATGTACTTCGCGCCATTTTTCTGATTTAAAATTTCCCAAATATTATTCATGAAAGTAATTGTAGGCCTAACACTATAATTCACTTTATAATCGGCAAGTATAACCAAATGAGCAAGTAAGAAACAGCAAATTCGAGCAAAAAATTCAAAGAAAGTACGAAGAACGAACTCAAATGATCACATGCTCATACAGGGTTCAATACTCAACCACTTTTCATGAAATTTATTGCAAAACACTCCTTAAACATAGCATAAAAACATGGAGTAAGCAATTTTACGAAAAAGAAACCGAATAAAAAACCCCAAATTTGAAATTTGGGGTTCTTCGGTTCGAATCTCCCTAAGTTCGGCCAAAAAATGAAATAAAACAATGAAATACTTACATTGGATCTTAGAAAATGTGAATAGGGGACAAGATTTACTTCCTTTGGCTTCAAAAAACAACAAAAATTGAGCTTTGTGGAGGAAAAAAGTTGAAAATGGCAAAGAGAAAGAGAGGAGAGAGAGTGAACTGAAATCGCGCTCTTCGATCTTCTTTTTACTGACTTAAATGTCGCGCACAACTCTCAAAGTTGCGCATGACATCCCAGCGCTACTCAGAAACTTGCGGGCGCTTGGCCAGCGCGACCCACTGAGTTGCGCGCGGATATCGGTCACTTAAAAGACCGGTACTTAGGTTTCGATCCGTTTTGATTTATTTGTAACGTTTTTTGTACTTTATTAGACGTAGTGACGCGCGAATTATCAAAATATTTTAATTTTCTTTGCATTTTTGTATTTTATTTTCTTCTTTGATAATTTTTTACATCATCCTTCATGCACACTGTGTTTTGTGTCTGCCCTAAGCATACGTTTTGGGTGTTTTCGTGAGTGTGTCTTAAAATGTTCCGTAGTGGTGCTTTACATAAAAGCTCCCACAGACGTGTTTGTCATTTTACCCAATTAAGTAAACGATCAATAACGACGAATTAATCCGAAAGGAATTAATGAGTCATTTAACAGGACTGGTGTCCTTCAAACAAGTGCATTATTCTGATAGAGGGTTCGGAATTATTAGAAAACTAATTATTCAGTGAGGCCAAGTGATCGGAATGCCTAGTTGGAGGCCACTTTCGATCAGTAATATTAATATATAATTAATATTATATCTTAATATTGACTGAACCCTTCGGGTCACGACGAATTAATTCGAAAGGAATTAATGAGTTGCTCGAGTATTATTAACATAGACGTCGGATATCGAGCTAGAAGTGTTGAGACCAAGCGTCACAAGTTGAGTTGAATTAATAAAACGACAAGATGGTAAAAATCAATTAATCAACAAATTACCAAAACACCCCTAGCATCGGAAAGCCTCGAGAAAACCGAGTGCTAGGGGCACATAGTACTAGCATGACAGCTAGCAATGGCGCACAAGGGCCTCGTCAGCAGGCTGCAAGCATGCGAGGCATGTTGGGTCGAGGCAGTAGCAGCCCGCACAAGCTGGCGCCCAGCCAACAGGCCCATCCGAGGGCACCAAGCGCCAGGCACGCTAGTTGGTTAAAGCGGAGAGAGAGTAAGGGTGAGGCGGTTTAGGAAGCTTGTGGAGCAAAGATTTGGTCCCCCCCTTATGGTCCCCACCTACTCTCTCCCTCCCTGCTTGACACTTGTTGATTAATTATTGCATTGCTTTTTCTTTTGATTTTTGATTTTAAAATAAAATGAACATTGAATTTTTTACCAACTCTCCCTCATTGATGGGAAAGAGGAATGTTCATGGGAATTCTCTATAAATACCAAAGTATTGGGATTTGAGAAACCCACTTGAGTTGAACTCAATAAAGCATCTCCAAAAGTGAGAAAACCTTTAAGTTTATAAAAGCTCGAGTAGTCTTATTTTTGGTCTACCTCGGCTAAACTCCGAGTAAGAGTCGAACGGGTCGTGTTGTGGGTAGATTTCCGTAGGAGGTCTACGCATTTGCTGGACTCGTAGCTTTCGAATTAAGAGCTCATAAAGGGAGCGAAGCACACGCCAAGGGTAATATTGTCTTTCTCCTTATCTTATTAATTATGCTTATTAGTTATATTAATTGTGAGCGGGTCTTGGGGTCGGATTTTTTTTCCGCAGAAAGTTGGACTTTCCGAAACCCAACAGTTGTATCTGAGCAAGGTTCATTTATTTTTGTAACTAATATTTTCAAGGTGTTAAAATGGCTTTAATTTCTTGTTGTGGTTGCTAATTAGATTAGTAGCTCGATTTTATTAATTTTAATCTCGTTTTAATTAGAATTGTGGCTCCCGAACCAAGATTTTCACCTAGATTAGTGAATTTCGGGTGGAAACGCCGTTTTGGAAAATATTCAAACCTTTTAGGGTTGTGAAAAAGCCAAATTCTGCCTAGAAATACATGTTTTGGGAGATTTTTCGTTTTGACGAAATTTTTTAAAATCTTTTAAACCATGAATATTAATGGCATATTAATTGTGATTATGTGATTGGTTCTTTTGTTTAAGCTTCTACAATTTTAGACCACTTTTGAGCATGATTACTATGTAGTAATTGGTGCTTAATGGTTAGCTCAATTTTTTCACATAATTGCAAATAAGTTGCTTTAAGTGTGAAAAGTTTGTGTTTTGAGGCTCTTAAGTATTAAAGATCTAACCTTTAATTATTTTAGTTGGTTGGAACTTTGTGTTACTAAATTCCTTGATTGTTTATTGAAGTCTCTTGATTTAATCATTTATTACGTTGATTAAAGTCATAAAGTTCCAAACTTGTGATTGAAATTTAATTAATCAACATATTGGAAGATATAATTTTTTAAGTGTTCACAAGTTAAAGTTGGAATTTTCATTGAATATTTATGTTCATTATTCCAACTCCCTTTAAATTTTTTCAAATCTCATGATTAATTTATGTTGGTTAAATTAATAGTGAGAAAAGCCCTTCATTTTTGTACCATCAAGTTAAACCAAATGTTATTTAAGAATAGTTCTTGGATTAATTTGGTTTGTGCACTTAAATGTTTTTTATTTAGCTGGACTTGTTTTAATTTTCATTTTGTTTGCTCAAAATATTAATTTTAAAATTAATTAAGGATTGATTACAAATGTCACACAAAAAACGGGAAATAATCCCAAGGCACGAGCACGCAAACCGAGGCGAAATAGCCACGAGCCACCCTCGGCAGCAGGGCTGCACGCGCTGCCCGCATGTGGCTGTCGAGGCATGGAGCTGGTGCTCATGGTGCGTGTTGTGCAAAGGTGTGCGGGGAAGCAGCTTGGTGCGACTTTGGGTGCGCATGTGTGTGCGCTGTGCTGCTGCGAGGCAGCAAGGGGCATGCATAGTAGCAAGCCCGAGTGGCCTTCAAGGGCATGCCGTCGCGAGCACACCTCGTAGGCAGCATAACGCCTAGTGTGATGCTATTGGCTATGGGGTGACGCTTGGCGAGGGCCATGGCTGTGTGCGCGAGCCCTCACAAGGCACCCATGCCCTCGATGCCTAGCACACCAAGCCGAAAGGCTTGATGCTAGGCACTTGGGGTTTTAGAGCTATGTAATTTTGCGTTTTATTGCCAATTTAATTATTTTATTTATGTTTATTTATTTTAATTAATTTTTGGAGGCTATGCCTCGATTTTGAGCGGCAGTTGCAAATTTTGATTTGGCAAAATTTTAGGTTTACCGGCTTAATTAATTGGATTAATTAAATTGGATGCAGAATTTAGTGGGAGCTTTATTATTTATTTGAGCTATTTTAATTGCGCTTAATCACATAATCGGTTAACAATTTTGACTAGTTTTAATTAGGCGCGTTAATCGGATTAACCACCTAAGTTAGTTACTAGTTTACGCGTGTTGATGCATTGTTACTTTTTTTTCGTTGTAAAATGCATGGTCCATTCACTTATAGTGAATGGATGAATGGAATGTATATTCTCTCACATGTTTTATGAAATGACAACTAGTAGGGCCCGATTAAAATAGAAAATACAGACTGCGCTCCGGCGTATATTTTTGTAAATCGAAATACGGTCTGCGAACTGTTGCGTATTTTTGTACCTTAATATTTAGATTAGTCCTAATCATAGATACTAGTAGTTGCAATATTTTGGTTATCTCTTGAAGACGGAGTTTCTTGGAAGACGAAGCCATGAAGTTGCAAATGAAGATCCTTGAAGACTTGAAGACTCAATGGGTCATGCTAGTTGCCAAATGCATCATTTACTTATGTTTTCGATATATGTTTATGCTTATATATATGAATGATATGTTATATGCATGCTTAGGATTTCGAAATGTTGCAATAATTAATTAAGTTCACTTAAATCAACTAACATAGAAACCCTAGATCCCTAAAATATTGAGTAAAACTTGTCATTCCAAAACAACGCCAAAGCGAGCCATCACTACTTTCCTAGGAACGTAAGGCATACCGGGTATGCATGTTGGTTTTGGTTAGACTCAACGATATGAGTGATGGAGTCCTAACATGTCGTGGCAAAAGAGATAAATTGTCACGGAGCCATTAGCAAAGAGTTTCTTACCTTAGAGTAATAAGTGTTAAGACAAGCCAAAGCATGTTTAATCACTTATTGATTCTTTGGATCTTGGAATCGCCTCATTCTCACCAAATTGGGACAATTTTTAAAATGTGTGAATAAGACGTTTAAATTAGTTTGAAATATTTGCATGAATTTAATCTTATTTAGTTTTCTGAATGGTTTTTCAGATCAATTGTAGAAACAAATATGCGAATAACTCAAACAACCAATTCACGTTACGCTCAATTCTCGACAAGGAGAAACTGAGTGGGCCAAATTTTCTTGATTGGCAAAGAAAATTGCATATAGTTCCCATGCATGGGCAAAAGGAATACGTCCTTGATGAGGAAATTCCCGAGACTCCCAATGAGGAAGTCACTCAGGCTGCCCTGAACCGATGGCAAACTGCCGATTGGGATGTTAAATGCATCATGTTGGCCACTATGTCTCCCGACCTTCAAAAGACTTTCTTTGAGAAGGAGACGACTTTTGAGATCATTTCTGAACTTCAAAATATGTTTTAAGAGCAGGCCCGAACTAAAAGGTTTGAATCCCATAGGTAGATCCTAGAGAGCAAGCTCAAGAAAGCAGAGCTAGTCAACCCACATGTACTCAAAATGATTGGTTTATTTGAGAACATGGAAAGGCTTGATGTGGGGTATTCGATTGAGATGACAATTGACATTATTCTCTACTCACTACACAAAGGCTATGATAAGTTCAAGATGAACTATAACATGCACAGCATAGAGAAAACCCTCACCGAGCTTCATGGTATGTTGAAGCATGCCGAGCAAACGCTTAAGGATAAGGGAAAGCATGACATGCTTATGATCAAGAAGGGCAAGCCATCAAACGTTCAGGCAAGAATAAGAAAGGATTTAAGGGGAAGGGTAAGAAGACCTTTCAATCTAAGACAAAAGCTACCAAAGACAACAAGGAGAAGAAGGTAGCCTCTTCTAAATCTTATTCAGAATTTTTCTACAACATCAAGAAAGGACATTGGAAGAGAGATTGCCTCAAATTTAAGGATGATAAGAAGAACGACACCGTTGCTTTTGCATCTATTTACGTTATAGACATAAACTTCACTAGCACAACATCATGGGTATTAGATACCGGATATGGCTCACACCTTTGTTCCAATTCTCGGGGATTAAGGAAAACTAGAAGGCTAGAGAAGGGAGAGGTTGAACTCTGGGGCGGTAATGGAGCCAGAATTGCAGTCGTATCCGTGGGAGCTCTCAGTTTGTCTTTTCCCTCTAGGCTTGTATTAGAACTTGAAAATTTTTATCATGTTCCTAATGTTACCATAAACATCATTTCAATTTCGGCCTTAGACTCCAAAGGATTTGAGTTTCGAGTAAAAGACAATTTATGTTCGTTTTATCTCGATAATGTTTTATATTGTACAACACATTCTGAAAATGGCCTTTATGTGCTTTCGTTAGACAAAGAATTTTATAATGTTAATAATAACATTCAGAAATCTAGGACCGTTGAGTAAAATGAGACATACTTATGGCATTGTCGTTTTGGCCACATTAACATTAAACGCATTAAGAAACTTCTACAAGAAGGTATTCTTGACTCTTTCGATTTACAATCATTTGAAAATTGCGAAGAATGTCTATTAGACAAGATGATAAAGCAGTCATTCTCCAAGTTGGGAGAAAGGGCAGGTGACTTATTATGCTTAATACACACTGATGTATGTGGTCCATTGAGCAAAAATGCAAAAAACGGTCATCGATATTTTATCACCTTCACGGACGACTATAGTAGATATGGATATGTCTACCTTATGTCGAACAAATCTGAATCGTTTGAGAAATTCAAAGAATTTCAGAGTGAAGTTGAAAATCAGCTTGGCAAGAAAATCAAAGCCCTTCGATCAGATCGAGATGGTGAATACTTGAGCTATGAATTCTATGACCATCTGAAAGAACATGGTATACATTCAGAATTGACACCTCCATGAACTCCACAATGGAACGGAGTATCTGAAAGGAGGAATCGAACCTTGCTAGACATGGTACGATCAACAATGGGTCTTAGTGATCTTCCTATCACTTTCCGGGGACACGCACTTCAAATCGCGGCACTAACACTGAACCGCGCTCCGTTAAAAGCTGTAGAAAAGACTCCATATGAATTATGGACGAAGAAACCTCCTAGGTTGTCTTTTCTCAAGATTTGGGGTTGCAAAGCATATGTCAATTAGTTAATTTTTGACAAACTTCACCCTAAATCTGACAGGTGTTTCTTTGTGGGCTATCTAAAAGAAACCAAGGGGCATTACTTTTACAATAAATCCGAGAACAAAGTGTTTGTTGCTCGCGATGGTGTTTTTTTAGAGAAGGAACACTTTTCCAAAATGACAAGTGGGAGGAAAATCAAACTCGATGAATTTCGAGAGACGAGCAACAAAATCAAATTGGCAGTCAAAGTGCCCAAACAACATCTGTTGACTTTGTCAAACTGTGCAAAGTCAAATTGAACATGCGAATGCTCTATTCATTACCCTACATAGGCCGTAGAGGCCAAAGTCTCTACCTGATAGATATCTTAGTGTTGTATTAACCGAGATTAGGACATCCTAGTTGTGGATGGAAACGAACCAAGAACCTATAAGCAAGCTATGGAGAGCCCCAACTCTGCTAAATGGCAAGAAGCCATGAGTTCTAAGATGGACTTCATGTTTGAAAATCAAGTATGGGACTTGTTTGATTTACCCAAAGGTTACACACCTATCGGATGTAAATGGATTTTCAAATTCAAAACCCATAAAGATGGAAATGTATTCATTTACAAAGATAGTCTAGATAAGTCTTGTGTTTACAAGAAGGTTAGTGGGAGTGACATTGCCTTCCTAGTCTTATATGTCGATGACATATTGCTCATTGGAAATAATATTTCGATGCTAGAGTCTGTAAAGGCCTAGCTTGGAAAAGGTTTTTCAATGAAAGACTTGGGAAAGACACTATACATATTAGGCATCAAGATCTACAGGGATAAATCTAAAAGGATGATTGGATTGAGCCAAATTACTTACATTGATTAGGTACTGGCACGATTCAATATTGAGAAGGCCAAGAGAGGTCACTTACCCATGTCTCATGGCATAACCCTAAGCAAGAAGCAGTGTCCAAAGACACCTAATGAGTAAGAAAGGATGAATCAGATTCCATATGCTTCACTTATTGGATCGATCATGTATGCCATCATGATATGTACTAGGCCAGATGTATCATATGCCTTGAGTGCTACGAGGCGATACCAATCAAACCCAGGAGAGGCACATTGGACTGCGGCCAAGAATATCCTAAAGTACCTGAAAAGGAACAAGGATAAATTCCTATTTTATGGTGGCTCAGATGAATTAGTTATTGAAGGTTACACCGACACAAGCTTCCAAATAGACAGGGACGATTTCAAATCGTAGTAAGGATACATATTCTGTCTAAATGGAGGAGCGTTCAGTTGGAAGAGTGCTAAGCAAAGCACAACTAAAGATTCTACAACTGAAGCCGAATACTTGGCAATTTCTAAAGCAGCTAAGGAGGCAGTTTGGATTCGTAAGTTTATTGGTGAACTTGATGTTGTACCCTCCATAAAGGGTCCAATAGCCCTTTATTGTGACAACAATGGAGCTATTGCTCAGGCTAGAAAGCTAAGGGAACATCAGAAGGTCAAACATGTCAAGAGGCGATTTCACACGATAAGGGAATGAAAGTCAGAGGGTGAAATAAGAATTTGTAAAGGTGAAACGGACGACAATGTAGCCGATCCACTTATTAAACCTTTGCCTCAAGTGAAACACAACAAGCACGTTGAGGCAATGGGAATCAGGCAAGTTGGTGATTGGCTTTGATTTCTTTGTTAGGTGTTTTAATTAATTTTGGGATATTTCAATGTAAAACACTATGTTGAACCATTTAGATTTTGGAGTAATTTAATTTCATGCAATTTTATCACTCCGTTTCTATTTAATTGTGGTTTAATTAAATATTGAGTCCATTCTATTTTGTGAATATTCAAAATAGGGTATCAAGACAATGTCTTGGATAAAGAAACATCTATTAACTGAACATTGAATATTATAATCGAAAATTATCCTTAATCGATGTCAATTAAATGATGGACGGTTAATGACCACTTGAGATTAGTGTGTAGTTTGATTTATAGAACCGTTTCTTATGCTGCAAGGACATGATTGTCATAAATCATTTGCATGGGTATTGGTTTAGAATCATACCGGATTGACCTATGAGAATACTTTAAGAGATTTAAAAATCGTCATAAGTATACTTCTCATTATGGCTATCGGAACCTCTTTCCTCGACCATGAGTATTGTGAGTTCTCTTGTTTGAGTACTAGTCCATTTTGATGTTCTACAAACATCTACTGTACATGGGGATTATAACAGAAACACTCGGGCGGCTAGGTCCTCTTAGTAAGAGAAGCTGACAGTACAAGACTGGGAATGTCCCCCTATTAATAATAGGGAATATATCTTTGTTATTTACAAGGCCTCTCAAAGAACGAGACTGTGAAAATGCATGGCCGTGCTCAGGTAGATTTTTAGAAATCATCTGCTTATTGACAATCGAACTCAGATTTCGAGAAACTTTTCTGGACGTAATAAGGTCGACGAATAATCTTACCTTATAGTTCATGAAGAGACATTAAGCGACATAGGAAATAGGCTATACACTTAATACGCACTAGTCTGGAAGGACAAGTGGGAGATTGATAGGAATATTGTCCTTCGAACAAGTGTATTATTTCGATAAAGGGTTCGGAATTATTAGAAAGCTAATTATTTAGTGAGGTAAAGTGATCGGAATGCCTAGTTGGAGGCCGCTTAGATCAGTAATATTAATGTATAATTAATATTACAGCTTAATCTTAATTGAACCCTTTGGGTCATTGTAAGGAATAATTTCAAGAAACCCACACTTGAGCCCCACTGTGATCATACACTTAAGCATGGTGGCGTTTAAAGGGAAGGAAGCTAGAGCAAAAGAGTCGCCAACAAGTTTTAGGAACTTGTAAACCGTTCACAGGGTGAAGGTTACACCCCTTCACGATCCATGAGATCGCTAACTCCATAGTGGTCCTGAACCATGACTGAATATTCAGGGATGAAGGTACAAATCCAACCTAAAAGAGATTGAACCTGCCCTAAAAATAGGCCTCTAATTTATCCTTCTCATATTCATGTGCGCTTTCTGACTAACATACAATCAATATATTAATCCTAAACCTGTTTAATCTATGTTAGTTGAATATTAATGCACAAACAAATCTAATATTGGAGATTACTTAAATTAAAATCACATTAGCCTAAACAAGATTATTAATTATCTTATTAAGCACGATTACAAATACAAATTCCCTTTAAACCTGCAAGAGAGGGCGTGATCAAGCAACAACAATAAATATCAAGCAACATAATAATATATTGATACAACAAATCATCATTATCATAATATTCAATCTCATTAAAGCATAATAATAATAGCAAGATCCTAGGCATGATACTAACAAGATTAATAACAAATCCTAGCATGTCACTAAACAATAAAGATCAAATCTTTAACCCTAACATGATAGAATAAATAGAAAGCAACCTAAACATGATACTAGAAAGAAATAAAAACATCCTAACATGATACTAGGAATTAATAAAACCTAAACATGCTCTCTAAAGATTAGAAAGTAAGACAATTACTTTCTTTGATGCCTCGTATCTCTTTCTATCAAAACAATACACACGTTAGTAACTTCAAGGAAAAGATTAAATAATAAATCTAATTAAAGAACTGGAATAAGATTTGGGACCAAACCCTCAGACTTTATCAACCTTTCACGTCTAGGGCGAAGGCAACTTCGAACTTGTCTAGGTGTGTCTAGAACTCGTGAATGCAGAATTTTATTTGAAAAAGGTTAGGCTTAGAAAGAAGGAGAAAGAATAAGCTATTGCTTAAGAGAGAAGAGAAAGATGATTGTTGATGATTGTGAATGATTAAAAACAGGAAAATACGACCCTATTTATAAGAAAAATAGTCCGAAAACGATATAAAGTAGTCAGAATTTGAATTGGAATAAAATTGGTTCTGTCATGACGCGACAGGGTTCGTCGCCGCGTGACAGGGTCCTGTCGTTTCGCGATGGCAAACACATTTTCTAAAATCCGTACGGAATTCTTAATCTAATTAAATTCGATTAATTAAAGTCCGTACTTATCTTTTAAAATCAGATTTAATCTTTTTAAAACACTTCCTTTAATCCAAATAGATTTCTTTATTTTCATAAAAGATATAATTATTAATTCTAATCCCATTAGAACTTAAAATAACCTTTTAGATTATTCTAGAAGATTAAAATAAATCCTAATAATTTTAGGAATATTAGTTAATGGTCCCTCGACTAGATCATTAGGCCATAACGTTGCTGGGAAAAGGATGCAATTTTACGTAGCACCTACGCCATAAAATTTTACATTGTACGATACGCCATACAATTTTACGATGTACGATACGCCATTCTTTTTGCTGTGGACGCCAAAAAAAACGAAAAGAACGTGACATTTCTAAAGTCAGTACATCAAAATGACAAACCCGTCTATGGGAGCTTTTAAGTAAAGCACCACTACGGAACATTTTAAGACACACTGACGAAAAAATTCCAAAATGTATGCTCATGGAAGGCACAAAGCACGGTGTGCATGCAGGATGATGCAAAAAGCTAACAAAGAAGAAAATAAATTACAAAATGCAAAGAAATTTAAAAGATTTCGATGATTCGTGCGTTATTACGTCTAACAACGCACACAACTGTTGGAAGATTTCAAAACAGATCTAAATCTAAGTACTAGTCTTTTAAGTGACCAGTATTCATGCGCAGCTCAGTGGGTTATGCTGGCCAGGCGCACGCACAAAACTGGGTTGCGCTAGGATGCCACGCGTAACTTGATAAGTTGCGTGCAACATTTGAATTAGTAAAAAGAGTTGGAGAAGCGTGATCTGCAACTTACTCTCTTCTTCTCCTCTTTTACCATTTTTTATCTCTTTCCATTTTTGTTATCGTTTGAAGCTAAGGAAAGCAAATCTTACTCCTTTTATTGTACCAAACTTTTAACTTGGTCAATAAAATGGACAAGCCGAATGAAGAACTCTAACATTTAGAAGTTGGGGACTTTGATCCGACTTGTTTTCATGAATTTGTTTGTTTTATGTCAATGGGACAAGATTATAGAGTATATTGGAACAAATTTCATGTGAAATGATAAAGTATTGATCCTGTATGATCATATACAAGTATATACATATTTAACTTTCGAATTTGTTTTTGAACTTTTTTCCTTTTTCGCTCACATGGATCTTTAATGTAAATTGAATTGTTATTAGAACGACAACTATGCACTAAAATTATGATCAAAATTTTGAACTTTGATAATGGCATGAAATTGTTCTTGTGACTCATGTTTATTTTTGTCATACCTAAGTTACAAAATTGGTTTTAACAAGGATAAGAATAACCGAAAGTTATTATTATTCACTTATAAAACTACGATTTCAAGATTTGCATAAACTAGTAAATTTAGGAACTTCTTGAAGACATCATCGAACTGGTGTAATTTGGCTATATCTCTAGCTTTTAATCCCCCATTTTATTTTTTCAAATGTCGTAACCCCCAATATTGGGTAGCTTCGATGACTTGTTTGTTTTTAAGAATTAGACCCTTTCATGTTGCTCAAAATGGGTTTAGAAATCCCGTGTTTTGTCTTATTGCTACAACAACTAGGATCTTTGAAACATTTAAACGAGTGTGTTAAAATCGTTTTCGACCATTCATAGCTTTAACAAATGAAATTTGCTAAGTCTAGTAATATTGGTCATTCGTTGGAACAAATAAGAGGAAAAATGAAATGTTGCTCAATTTTTTCTCTATTCTCGCTACTCTCGAATTCTTTCTCTTGAGTTCAAATTTTGTTACTGATTAAAGCTCGAGAAAGTAGATATTATCCTCTTTGTGAAATTCCAATGTGCAACAATAGAGGATGAAGTCCCCTTCATTTTTAACTTAGGAGTCTTTTATTTACGTTTTAACTCATAAATTGTTTATCTTATGTTAATGAAGTGTCTTGATTCAATTTTTTTGATGAACGATTGAGTATTAAACTTTCATATGAGCAAGTATGTTGTATGCGTTTGAAATTTATTTTGATACTCATGATTTTGTTTCTTTTGCGCTATACTAGTCGTACTTTCTAATCTTTGAGTTAAATTGAAGTATTGAAACATCAATTATACAATAAGATTAGTTTTCGAACTTTAAAATGGCTCGAATATGTATCTTGTTCTATGGCCAAGTTCAATTACAAACATAATTTTCAAAGGAACAAAATGATTGTTAAATCATTGTGATGCAATTGAAAATTGTAAGGCTCGAGATCTATGTAAAACCATTTATAGTTTAGGTGATTCTCGAAAGTAGCTCGAAAGGCATGAATATTTCATTTTGTTTATTGTGGACATTTGAGCCCCCATGAGTCGGGTTATGAGCATTCTTGCTAATTCACAAGTCTTAGAGCCCCCAATTTGGGGTAGTTCTAATGACTTGCTATTGTTTAGGCCATTCATATAATCATGATATGGGAATGAGCCTATGTATCACATGTTTTGTATTTTGAGAACACTTTAAGATAATGACATGGCTAACGCATTTTAGTTAAAGTCATGTTCAAGGAAGCAAGTTAGTTCACTTGCTTGTTTATAAACCCAAAACAATTATAGTTAATGTTTAGTAATCTTTACCTAATTTCAAAACGGTCGTAGAGATCATTGTGGTAATATTATTCTTCAAAGTTGATTTAAAACATCATATAATTTCATTGTTTTTATCAATCTTTGATTTTGGTCTTGTAGGTGGTTCGTTTACCATCCCTAAGCCCATGTTCGCATGATAACTAGGCGAGAACAAGTTCGAGTCAAGAAGAAGTCAAATCTTAGTTCATTCCTTTTAGAAATATTTATGTATATACATGTATTATCCAAACGGTTATTGAGAATATAAAAATTTATTTATTTGAGAAAATGAAACAAAAATTCAGAAAGGAAATTTTGAAGACTATATTTTTTATTTAGAGAGTAAGAAACATGTTATTTTGAACTAGAATTCAAAATTTGGAGAAGTTCCAATAACTTTAACTAAAGTTTGTTTTGAAAATAAAATGAAGCAACTTTTTCTAGTACGTAAAATATATAATCATGTTATTTTCAAAACTGGACCCAAAATGGAAAGAAAAGTCTAGCTCATAATTAGTGTGACTTTTCCGTCCATGATTGATGAAGGTAAGTTGTAATTTACAACTTATTTCAACAAAGCTATGAAAATGTGAGCAAAGTTTTGTATATCTAATTTTGTTTATGTTTTTCTTTTTAGTGTTTGTCATCATTTTCATATTTTGCTAATTGAAAGAGAAGTTCTTCTAATTAAATAAGTATTGTATTTTGAGAATGAATATTTATCAAACTTAGGTTTGATGGAGTGTTAGAATAATTTATAAAATCATTCGAATCACTTTCCAAAATATGGTCTTATTTCAAAACGAAAGTTGAGGTGAGACCTATATTTTTGTAGCCCGTAAGTGTAGATTTAGGTGGCTTTTGGAATTCATGTATACATATGCTAGGGGATGTTTCTCATTTTTTTTGGAGTCCCAAGATTTTTATTTTAAATTTGTGGAATATTGCATATTTTTATCATGAACTGTTTGATCAAGTAACATATTTAATTATCCTGGTCCAATAATAGGAAGTGGTATTCATCGCTTTGTCATTTAAAGTTATTAAGATGATTCATAATAAGCTTTGTATGACATTGATTTAGTAGCATAAATAGCGTGTTCAAATCTGTAAATAGAGAGAAGTGGGGATGTCTTGGCTTTTTTAGCCCCTAGTTTGAGGTAAAGAGCGAAAAAATTATACTATATTTTGAGTATTTTAGTTGCCAAATAGGAGGGATCATCCCAACTTACCCCCTAAAAAAGAAATGAACAAAAAAGACGGATTTGCATAAAAAGGAAGGGGATCCAACTTTCCCCCCTAGAAGAATAAAATAGAGAAATAGACATGTTTTCAAAAAGCAAGGATTATTGACTTAATATTTGAATCATCGTGATGATTTGGCAGTGAGGTATACGTGTGATAGGGATAACAATCATTTTTTCATGTAGCGATCATGTTTAATCAATGTTCCTCGCTTAGAGAGGATGACGATATCCAACGCATACGGACATATTAGTTGCTCATGATAATGAGAAGATCAATGCTCAAGAGTTGTAAAAGACATCTAAAGTTGACGTCGAGACTGTCGATATATCAAATCAATTTACTGTATTAACTCGTTTTCTTTCTATGTAATGTATATAGAACTTGAATCACCTTAGTAATAAATAGCCCTATTATTAAAAGAAAATAAGATGATTGTTTTTTTAAAGTGATAATCATCTTATTTTTCTTGGCAAAAGATATGGAAAACATCGAATTTAGTTTGATTCGATTGCTTTACTAAAATGATGTAATCAAGCCAATGGCTATCAAATCATATAAATTATTTGAATTTTTTTTATATGATTTTATAATCATTTACTCAACATTTCATGCATTTTACGTATGGGCATAACTACTCAATAGTAGGTCCATATGTGCAAAGGCCTAAGGTGGGCCATATTTTCGTAAAATGATGATTTTTGTGGTACATGATTTTGGTCTACCTTAAGGAGGGCCTTTCTAAGGTTGTAACGTGGCTAAGCTCAAGGTTATGAAAAATGGACAGGCTCAAGTATACTCCATTAATCCCTTAATTTTGGTGCTTCTCAAATCAAAACCTTTCTACTTTGTGTGACAAATCCTACGTTAAGTGCCTTTTCCTTGTGTTCCCTCTATCTTTTTCTTTATTTTTTCTCTCCTTTTTGACAAGTTTGATTTTGGGTTTAGAACGATTTTGCATTCGATCTTTCCTTTTTTGGGTTTGGACTAACTTTGTGTCCCCTTCTTATGTTTCTTTCCCCTAATTTTTTCATTTGTATCTCTTTGCACCATTCCCATCCCAAGGTTTGGAATAATGTAGGTTGAATAAGTAAGGGTCAATTGACAAAGCTCAAAAGGGCTAACAAAAGATGGATTGTTCTAAGGTTATTAACATGGAATTATCTACTTGGAGTTTTAAATTGCCTCCTGTATTGGTGTAATCATCATATATCTTCTTAGTGGGCTAAAAGAGGGGCCTCTTTTCATTTGGTAAATCTTGTAAGCTAGAGCTAATCAAGATTCTTAAAGTGTTGAGTATGTATGCCTTTTTTTATATTACCTGTTTATAGGTGTATTTCATTTAATTGAAGCTAATAACAACAAACGGATCGAAAAGAGAATAAGATAGACGTACCTGAAAATATAATTTTTTTTCATTAATTAATGAGAGTACATAATAAGTAGATTTGACAGCATGAATATCTTAGTCTATCATAAAGAAAACAAAAGAAAAAGAAACAAAACAAGATCTACGATGCTACATCTTGAATTGTTGATGACTTCTTGAGATAGCGTCTTCGAGATCTGTCCGTTTCCAATGTAGGTGAAATCCTCTATATAAATCTAGTCCATCTCTATGATTCATGGTTTCATTTATCAAGTCCCTTTCAATTAATGTTCCCATAGTATAGACTTTTTGAAATGTGTCTAAACCAAGGTATTGTAAATGGCACTTGTACGGTGGAGACTTATTGTCTATTAAATTTGGCAGAAGTTCATGATCCGGAGGTCTTTGTCAAAGAAGAGCAACCTTTGATCGCCACCTGGAAAAGAAGTCAATAAAGCCTTCTTCTTCCCCTTGGTTAAGCAATTCAAGATCGTGTAACGTAGTTGTGAGCTCGATGTTGTCTCCATATTAGGCAAAAAACGCTTTTACAACGTCACTTCAAGTAGAACCTTGTTTTGCATCGAGGTTATAAAAACACAATCTAGCAGTTGGGTCCAATGAAAGAGGAAAAGTACATGCATATAAGCTATACTCAACCCCTTTCAATGCCATAATTCCAATAAAGCTCATTAAGTGAGTCCTAGGATTGTCTGTAACCTTAAAGGTTGATAAATCCGTAGTCAAGAACTTTTTAGGGAGAGTCTTGCCACTAGGTTGTGGTGCAAGCTCATAATTGAAGTACTTATTCCTTTAGCTAGTTCGAAGGACAAGTTTCTCCAAGCCCTCTACTTTTTCGGCTCTTGCTTTTTCTTGCAAAATGTTTTCTATTTCTTTCTCTGCTTTTATTTTAGCCTTTTTTGCTTTTTTTATGAGCCTTCATTTGGGCTTCTTCTTCTCGTAGGGTCTTTAGGTATTGGAGTTCCTCTCTAACTTTCTCCAATGCCGCTTTGTCACCATGCTTGGACTTATTTTGGGTGTTTTTTGGTCCCTCGGGAGAGTTACATCAGCAAGACTGGTCCGACACGATCTGTACATGCAAAATACGGAGACTCCGGTTGGTAGAAGTTCCGCCTCCGACGATCAAGTTAGTATTGGTCGTAGAAAATGAAAAGGTGCGGAAAAGGTAAAGATGAGATCTTCTTAGATTTGGAGATCAGGTGTTTTTATCTAATGTGAGAGAATGTAGGGTTGTTGTAATAAATGAAGGTGCCCCCAAAATGGAGGAAATCTCTCTATTTATAGGGTCATTGGAATACGTGCTCATTAGGTCATTCTGACCTAATGGGTTGCGCTGTTTTGCAGCTTTCTTTGGAATTGGGCCTTGAAGGCCTCAATTCCATTTGTCATCTGAGGCTAACATGTGTTAGCTGGTGAGTGGTCCATGTTGGACCTTCCCAGGGTTGACACATGTCCCTCTCTGATTGGCCACGTGTCTAGGGTATTTTTACCCTAAACATTTACCCCTCACAGGGGTGACGTGGTAGGCCACGGGGCGCCTGTCACACGCATCCCCCTATAAGTGGTGAATAGTAAAAAACCGTTCACCTTCTGGTAGAGTGATGGGGATGCCTCCGTTTTCACCCTTCCATAAATAAGGTTTTACCCCCCCCCCCCCTTTTCCCTTCATTGCTGACTCATTTTACAAGTCTAGAGATAGAAAGAGAGAAAATTTTCTAGAGAGAGATACTCTACCCCTGCCTGTAGCTGATTTCTAGAAAAATTTACGTCTGTAGTTTCATGGACACAACCGGTCACCGCTTGAGAAGTTTTTCCAGAATTCTACAGAGGTAACTATCTCTCCCCTTCTTAGCTCTTTTAAGATTTTATAGTTCGTATTTTTATTTTTTTCAAAAACGGGTTCACCATCAACCCACATGGCATAGCCTAGGACCACTAGTAGAAAAAACTAAATGGGAAGCCCCAATTGGCAAGCGGTTTTTCAAATCCTCTTCGAAAGACCCAATTTTTTTAAAAAAAAAAACTCTTGTTTAGAATGGCAAGTGGTTTTGGCGTGAACCGCTTCCCATTACAAGTATTGGCAAGCGGTTCGGGGTTGAACCGCTTCCCATTTGTTATAATGGTAAGCGGTTCAACCCCGAACCGCTTGCCAATTCAAAAAAAAAATGCGGGAAAGATTGGGCTCAATTCCTTAGTCGAAATTTTCGGCAAAATTTCAATCCCCCCAATTGAAACATACATGCAGTAGCTGCTCTCTCCTCTCTTTCACTCCCCTCTCTTTCTCAGCCATACTCCTCCACCACCACGCCTCCGCCGCCACCACTCCTTTCACTCCCTTATCTTTTTTTTTTTTTTTATTTTCGCGGGTTTGTATGTAAGTAGCTGCGAATGGACTGTGCGAGCTGAGGGTTGCTGCGTTCGTGTGGGTTGCTGCGCTCGTGGGGAGGTGTTGCTGGTGGTTGCTGGTGTTTTCGTGGGTGTGGGTGTCATCAGTTCGTGGGTGCAGTGGCTGGTGCCTGGTGGTGTGCGTTCTGATTTTTCGCCCCACCACCACACCTCTCTCTCTCTACCCTAATTGAAGCTACTACCTCTTTCAAAGGCACAACAATTAACTCTCACTCTCAAATTAGGGTGAGCTCTTGCTAAACTTTACTTCAATATGTATTAATTGTTTGTTTATTCCAAACTTTAAAGTTAGGGTTTCAAATTTAGTGAACTCATTTATCTTAATTGTTTTATTAATTGTGATTTTTTTCCATAAAGTATGTTAATTGTTACTTTAATTGTTTAAATTTAGTGAACACATTTAGTTAACATGTTAATTAGTTTGTTAAATTTGGTTAGTAAATTATAATGTTTGAATGGATTGCTATGAATGAATGAATGGAATGTAAACCTTAGTTTGATGTTAGGTAATTTAATTAGCAATATATGAATGAATGAACTTGTGTATTGTTAGTTGAATGTCATATAAATGCAAATTATTGAATGCTTGCATCATCATTTGCCTAGATACCCGTTCGAGTCTTTCTCATTAGGAGAAAGTCTTGAATAGTCCCCGGTTGGGACTGTTCTTGGACGTTTAATCTCACTTAGGTAGTGAATGTATGTCTCTTTTTCGATTTTAAGGAAATCTCGGCTTATCATTTTCTCACCATGTTCTCTGGGTGCATATGTAGGTAAGTAATTACCTACATTGTGTACTTGGAGAACTGGGGGGAAATGCTGCCGAATTTTCCTTAAAATTGAAAAGTTGACATACCTTCACTAGTGAGATTAGACGTTCAAGGATGGGTTAGGTTGGAGTGATAAGGACCTTTTGGGAGCATTCATTTTTACGCGATATGGATGAATTATATGATATATGTACTTTGATTAACATAATTCATGTTACATTTATACATTATTTGAAATGTGTCGGTATATTTAAAGGCAATTTAAAACGACAATGGATCGCGGTTGGATGTATGGTAGACGTGATACATTCGAATTCTTTAATGGGCTTCAAGAGTTTTGCAAGAGTGCTTCACAGTATCAGCTCAGTACGGGTGAAAATTACCTTTATTGTCCTTGTGTCAATTGTAATAATGTCACAAGGGTCGATAGTGTTGATACCATCATGGCTCATGTACAATGTCATGGGTTTAGGCCTCAATATCATGTGTGGGTTTGGCACGGTGAAAAGGGATCGTATAGAGAGAATGTTGTTGGGAATGTGACGCATTGTAAAAGTGCCGAGATTCGTGTTGAAGAGGAATATAGGAGTGATGATGATGGAGATGGGGATGAGGATGGGGATGAGATCGAAGATGTTGGTTATGATCACTTGGATGAGATGATGCGTGATGTTGAAGGTGAATTTGGTGACCGATCTGATGTATTTGACTCATTATCAGAGGCTGCCAAAAAGCCTTTGTATCCTGGGTCCAAAAAATACACAAAACTCTCAGCCGTGCTAACACTTTTTAATATTAAGTCGAAGCATAACTGGAGCGACACTAGTTTTACTTCTTTGTTGACTGCGTTATGTGACATGTTGCCTGATGGGAATGAACTTCCTAATTCCTACTATTATGCAAAGAAACTCATGTGTCCATTTGGTTTGGAATATAAGAAGATACATGCATGTCCTAATGATTGTGTTCTGTATCGAAATGAATATGAAGAATTGGAGGAGTGTCCACTTTGCGGTGAGTCGCACTACAAGCAAACAAGCTGCAATGTTGGTATGAATGGACCTCCTGCCAAGGTGTTGTGGTATCTTCCCATTATTCCAAGGTTAAAGCGTCTATTCTCAATACCAAAAGATGCTAAGAACTTGAGATGGCATGCAGAGGGGAGAAAGAAAAATGGTTTGTTGAAGCATCCGGCTGATTCTCCACAATGGAAGAACATCGATATGAAGTTTAGGGAATTTGGTGATGAAGTTAGAAATTTAAGGCTTGGGTTGTGCACGGACGGTATGAATCCATTTGGCTCTCTTAGTACCAAACATAGCACATGGCTAGTACTTTTAGTGATCTACAACTTGCCTCCGTGGTTGTGCATGAAACGGAAGTACATAATGCTTTCACTTTTGATAACGGGGCCAAGGCAACCTGGAAACGACATAGATGTTTACCTTGAGCCCCTTGTTGATGATTTGAGAAAGATGTGGGATGAAGGAGTTTCCGTTTTTGATGCCCATAAGAACGAGATGTTCATATTGCGTGCTGCCCTTATGTGGACCATCAATGATTTTCCCGCATATGGAAACTTGTCCGGGTACAAGAACAAAGGGAAGAAAGCATGTCCCATATGTATCGATGACACACCAAGCGTGTACCTTCACAACTGGGGCAAAGATGTGTACGTGAGGACCCGAAGATTGCTTAGGCGCGATCACCCATATCGTAGGCAGAAAAAGGCCTTCAATGGGAAAGTGGAAGAGGGGGTTGCACCTAGGGCATTGAGTGGAAAAGAGGTTTATGCTAGAGTGAAGGGTATACCATGTGTTTTTGGTAAAACAACGAAACCAATAGACCCACATGCTCTTTTTAAAAAGGAATCAATCTTTTGGAAGCTTGAGTACTGGAAAGAACACGATGTTAGACATTGTCTCGATGTGATGCATATAGAGAAGAATGTTTGTGATGCAATTGTTGGGACAATTATGAACATTTCTGGAAAAACAAAGGATGGAAAGAGTGCACGATTAGATTTGCAAGCTTGGGGGGTTCGTCCGGAATTGTGGGTTAACACAAAGGTAGTGAAGGCAATGGTAAAGGAAAAGGGAAGCGAAGATGGTGGACAAAAACGTAAGGGGAAGCGCAAGGACAAGGCCACGGGTAGCTCAAAGAAGAAAGTTGATGGAAAAGGCAAGAATAAAAAGGTTTATTTACCTCCAGCTTGCTACACATTGTCAAAGGAAGAAAAACGAAAGTTTTGTGCTTGTTTGTATGACATTAAAGTTCCATCTGGGTTCTCGTCAAACATGAAAAGATTTGTGTCCTTAAATGGAGAATTGAAGTTGACAAGTATTAAATCCCATGATTGTCACATGATGATGCAAGTATTCCTACCGATTGCAATTCGTGGTATTTTACCGAAGCACGTGAGAGAAGTTATTACAAGCCTTTGTTCGTTTTTCAATACTATATGCAGCAAAGTGCTTGATCCCTTTACACTTGATGCGCTCCAGGCGAATGTTGTTGTAACTATGTGCAAATTTGAGATGTATTTTCCACCGTCACTTTTTGACATAATGGTGCATTTGATTCTTCATTTGGTTCGAGAGATTAAGTTGTGTGGTCCAGTCTTTATGAGGTGGTGCTATCCTTTTGAAAGACACATGGGTACATTGCAAGATAAAGTCAGAAATCCAGCCCATCCGGAAGGTAGTATGGTACAAGGAATAGTGGCTTAGGAGATTGGTAATTTCGTGGCAGAGTATGTTGCCGTTGCCGAACCTATTGGGCTTCCCACTTCCCGACATGAAGGGAGACTTGATGGTCATGGCACAATCGGGTCGAAACGGATCTCACCTACTCGAGATCAGTTCTTGCAAGCTCACCTATTTGTGCTTCATCATGTTGTTGAGGTTCACCCTTATTTAGAAGAGCATATGGATAGTTTGCGTGTCGAATTTCCATCTAAAGGGGAAAGGGCACTAATGCAGTTGCATAATAAGATGTTTGTGAAGTGGTTCCATGATCGTGTGATGCATCAATTGGAATTGGATGAGGGTGTCTCTAGTACAATAAAATGGCTAGCTTATGGTCCAAAGGAAGATGTTCATTCATTTGAGGGATATGACATAAATGGATACACATTCTGGACTGAGCGTCGGGATCAGAAATCCTCATCGACTCAAAACAGTGGTGTCACTCTTGTGGCTTCATCAACAGAATTTGCAAGTGCAAAGGATACATCACCAGTTGAGGCACTATTATCCTACTATGGACGAATTCAGGAAATATGGGAACTAGATTACCGTCAGTTCAAGTTAGGTCTATTCAAGTGTAAATGGGTCGATAATAACAGGCGCAACGTCAGACATGACGACTTCACTCTTGTAGACCTTGGCCACTTGCGGGATAGTTTGGAAACATTCATCCTTGCATCTCAAGCTAAGCAAGTGTTCTATGTAACTGACCCAGCCGATCCTAAATGGTCCATTGTCCTTGCTGGCAAAAGAAGAATTTTAGGGGTTGGAGATGTTGAAGACGAGGAAGAATATGATGCATTTGATGATTCACCCCCTTTCACTGCTCCTAGACTTGATGTAGCAAATGATGTAGACAATGACACTACTTATATTCGATCAGACCACAACGAGGGAATACTCGAATGAGGTACTTTTATTGATGCATGATTATAAAAATCTCTAGCTTGATTAGATGTGAACTATAAATTCATGAATATAAAGATGTTGGGAAAATTAGAACCTCATTTATGTCATTTTGAGCTTATATCGCTCCTAAAACCTTGTTTTTGCATCAAATCAATGACTTTTAAGCATTTTCTACTTATAAACATGTTATGTACACCAAATATATATAGTTAGAAAGATTAGATGTAAAGGTGGAATGATAAGAAAGAAGTTGGGAAAGTTAGAACATGTTATATATAACAAATATCTTTCGCTCTTAGCGCCTAGTTTTTGCATGAAATATTTGACTTTTAAGCATTTTCAACTTATATACATGTAATATACACTAAATATGAATTGTAAAGAGGATAACATGTGAATTTGTTGTGAAAACAAAGAAGTTGGGTAAGTGTTTGATATTTTGGTGAAGCACCTTTGATTACTTTTAGTTATGACTAACAATTTGCTTTGCTTGTGATCGTAGGTGTGTATACATCATGAGTAGTGATGAGAACCTTCATTTGGATGAGGATGTGGATGATGAAGACCGTAGAAGTTCTCACTCTGATTACCCGGAGTATGATGTTAATAAGGAGACAGATTTAGGTGAAGAGGAAGACCAAGCTCATGACGAGTTGCAACGTAGGCTTGTAGAGTATGAGATATCAGCTGAATGTGCCCCCCCTATTAATGATAATGTTGTATCCAAGTTTGTATGTGATTCACAAGGACAAAGTCACATGCAAAGTCAAGTGAAAACCACCGGTGGTGGAGGGCGGGTAAAGGAACCGGTGAAGAGAAAAGCTAGGGGTGCAACAAAAGCTTTTAAGAAACCCGGGGTACCCATGGTTCTTGAGTATGACGAGTTCGGTCAACCTGCTGGCCAATGGCGCGACAAATATTCCCCACACGTTGGCATACTAACTCGTAAAATACCCATTACACTTGATTGGGCCGAGGTACCACCCGGGTTGCTTCAAACGGCTTGGGACGATACAATGGTAAATGTTTTGAATTTGCTGTTTTATTTTGGCTTACAAATCATGTAGTACATGAAAGAGGCAAAACCCGCAATTCCCCTCGGCTTGGGCCTGCCAGGGCTGCTGCTGCTGCCAGGGCTGCTGCAGCTGCCTGGGCAGTTGCCTGGGCCTGCTGCAGCTGCCTGGACTGCCAGGGCTGCTGCTGCTGCCAGGGCTGCTGCAGCTGCCTGGGCCTGCCAGGGCTGCTACTGCTGCCAGGGCTGCTGCAGCTGCCTGGGCAATTGCCTGAGCCTGCTACAGCTGCCTGGGCAGTTGCCTGGGCCTGCTGCAGCTGCCTGGGCCTGCTGCAGCTGCCTGGGCCTGCCAGGGCTGCTGCTGCTGCCTGGCTGCTGCTGTTGCCTGGGCTGCGGCAGTTGCCTGGGCCTGCTGGGCTTGCTTCTCCTTTTTTTTTTTGCTTTTTTTTTTTTATAAAAAACTATTAATGTCATTCTTACAGAGTGTGTTTAACATTCCTGATGAGCCAGCCAAGAGAAAATCATTTGAAGCTTTTGTACAAGAGAGATTCAAAAATTTCAAAAGTTACTTGAGAACTAGATGGATCCATAAGAAAAAAAGGAAAAGACCGAAGAAAAATAAACAAGCTACTGAAGGAGAGGAGAAACCTGATATCAAACCGTGGGAGCTATATCCACAAGTTTGTGGCGAAATCAGTTACCGCGGCTGCACTTGTATGTTTTGTTTATATATATATCAGTTTGAGTAGTTGTTTGATGTGATTTTGGTTTACTACAAATATGGATGCTAACATTTCTTGATATGTAGGAAAAAAGTGAAAAAGCTAGAACCAATGCTCAGAAGAAATTGTATAGCCATCATATGGGTTGTAAGACATTTGCGGAATCTAGACCAAAGTGGATCAAAGAGGGTCTATACCCCATAGACAAATTTTCAAAATCTGATAAACCGCTTTCTTCCACGGTCTCCACTTTGGTATCTCGTGCAATTGACTGGTGGTGTGCTATGCATGGGATTGACAAGAACACAGGCAAGTATGTCATGCATCCGGATACAAAAGCAGTAGCAGATGCACTTGTAAGCAACCTAAGCTACTTTTGCTATTATTACACCCTTATTATTAAATATTTTCATATAAACTACTTCTTACTTGGAATTTGTAACTTCTTGTTTTGTTACAGCTTGATCATACATCGGAAGTAATTGAAGGCAAGCTCACTCCAAGCATCGAGAATGATCCTTTTACCTTGGCTTTGGGAAAACCATACCACCCTGGGCGAGTTATTGGTTCAGGAGGGAAACAACTAGGGTGGGAAAAGGTGATGGGTTCAGAATACACTAGATCGGGAAGAAGTAGATCAAGTGTTAATTCACCATATCATTTGGATGACAAGGAAAAGGAATCACTTAAGGCAGAGATACGCGCGGAGATGCAAGAACAAATGCAAAGTCAATTCAATGCCATTTTGAAGCACATGAACTTGCCAAACTTGTCGTTACCCTCGATTACCCCGGTGGACTCATGTAGTACTTACCCAGACCACGTCGTGGACGATCTAGTTGTTGAGAGCGAGGTAATTTCATTACAATCAAAATATAAAATATGAACTTAATTGGTCTCTTTAAGAACTTGGTGTAACTATTACCATTGCAGATTCATAGTCCTCCGCATGCAGAGTTAATGAAGATTGCAAATCCAACACCAGAACCTTTCCCTGATGTTAAGGTAAACTTCAGTAGCTAATCATATGTGCTTCTATTAAACTTTCGTCGGTTAGTTCATAACTAATGTCCTTATCAACTGTGTAGGAAGAGACGCCTTGTGAGCTTCTTCACCCCGGGGAAAACAAGGATGGAGAGTTGTCTTTGGTGGGGTATGGTAGCGCACAACCGTTTGACAAGGTCCATTTCAAGTCTAATACTAGTACCCGCTATATCTCGGTTGGGATCAATTCTATAGTAGTCGGGTTTGAGGACTTACCACTACCGGTGCCTAGAGAGGAATATGATTTCTTTAACCTGATTGATGCGAAAGGTAGCTTTGTGCAATAGCCACGTGATCGGGTGAGGTTGTTAGGAGTGGTAAGTATAAACTACTTGTTTTTAATTAAAACATGTCTACATAAACAATAACTTCTAATATGACCGTGTGTTTTTATGTTACCAGGTGACAAAGGAAAATCAGCCCGCTAAAAGGAAGAAGGTGGAGAAGCCAAAATCCAAGGATGTCCAACCTCCAAAGATCATGGAACAAGGACAAGGGTCAAAGGGTGAACACTTGTCGAATAAGAGTTCGAGAGCTCCTTCGACTCCACTCGTAGAAGCCGATGTCCTTAAGTCGTTCTCAAAAGCTTGTTATTTTCTTCACAACCGTGTTAGTGAGTTACCCATGGACAAACAAATTCAAGTGTTTTTACCTAAGGCATTGTTCCACTATGATGAGGATGCGATCGCATTTATTTTAAGAGTCGATGTGAAGGAATTTCTCACCGGTTCAGAGCTTAACATTTCCATTATTCAAGCGTTCATGAGGTAATGCAATGCTACCATTCCTAATGATATTGTTTTCTTGATATTTCTGAATGAAAACAATGCAAATACTAATAATTTTCCCACATTACTCTTATGAAGGTCACTACAGGTGCTCATTCTTAGTAAACCCAATTCTCAGGCTACAGTTGGGTGGTTATGCCCCGAGCAGACCTCCGAAACCAGATGCTTACATAACCCTCGTGAGGTGGTAGATTACCTTGCGCGGAGTTTGAAAGAATCAACGCATGCGGGAGACAAGTTCATATTAGCCCCATGCTTTGAGGAGTACGTTTAAATATGTCATAATTTAGTTCTTTGTTAAGTATATATGTTGACGTCTAACACTGATGGATTGTTATTTGGTGAAAATATATATGCAGTTCTCATTGGAGCCTTATGGTGGTATGTGTTTCTAATAACACAATCTACTACTTTGATTCAGCTAGTACTTGGCCACCACGGAAGTTGCTAGTGCAGAACCTACTGAATGGGTAAATATTGATTCCTGTTGTTGAATATCCTCACCTATGTTATTGAGTATTTATGTTTCTTACTTTGAACTTATTTTCCTAAAGTGTTATGAAGAAGCTAAATTGTCGTTCTGTTGCGGGTCCAACGTGGAAATATGCAAAGGTAATGCTTTGAACAGTGCTTTGTTTAGTAAACTTGGCTTCGATTATGGCTATGCATGACTAGATTACCTTTGTGTCATGTAAGTGTGCGCAACAAGACAACGGAGTTGATTGTGCCCTATACGTGATGAGGTTTATGTTTGCCATAGTCAATTGTTGCACGGAAGTTCAACACGTTGAGGAGGTATGGGTTTTTTTTTTTTTTTTTTTATTCTCCAGATCAATAATTGCTTCCATGGCAGCTGCAGCAGCCACGGCAGCAGCAGCAGCAGCAGCCCAGGCAGGTGCCCAGGCAGCTGCTGCAGCCATGGCAGCAGACCAGGCAGCTGCAGCAGCTACGGCAGCAGCAGCAGCAGCCCAGGCAGGTGCCCAGGCAGCTGCAGCAGCCCAGGCAGGTGCCCAGGCCGCTGCATCAGCCACGGCAACAGCCCAGGCAGCTGCAGCAGCCACGGCAGTAGCCTTGGAAGCAGTAGCAGCAGCCCAGGCAAGTGCCCAGGCAGCTGCAGCAGCCATGGCAGCAGCCCAGGCAGGTGCCCAGGCAGCTGCAGCAGCCACGGCAGCAGCCCAGGCAGCAGCAGCAGCCCAGGCAGGTGCCCAGGCCGCTGCAGCAGCCACGGCAGCAGCCCAGCTAGCTGCAGCAGCCATATGGCAGCAGCCCGGGGAATGTGGTAGTATTTTATGAACTTGGTGCGTAAATGAAAGTGAATTTGGCCATTGTGGTAAAATTTTTTGAACTTGTTGCATAATTGATAGTGAATTTGGTAATGAAGTCATACATGTCATATTTGGGACATTTTGGGTAAATTGCGTCCTAAAAACAAGTAAATTGTTATTTTGATGTGATTTCAAACCTTATACACCTAAGACTAGGTAATAGTGACATGTTATGAGAAAGAAATAGTCCATTTGATAAAAAATGTAGAAATTGGGCAAAGTAGTAGTCACATATGCCTTATTTGGGCCATTTTGGATGAAATCCGTCCTAAAACTTAGTAAAATGCATTTTGATGGGATTTCAAGCCTTAAACTCCTAAGACTAGGTAATATTGACATGTTATGAGAAAGAATTAATTCATTTTATAAGAAATGTAGAAAATGGGCAAAGTGGAAGTCATATAGGCCTTATTTGGGGCATCCATGTATAAAATGTGTCCTAAAACTTAGGAAAATGTTCTTTTGATGTGATTTCAAGTCTTAAACACCAAAAACTAGGTAATATTGACATTTTATGATAAAGAATTAGTGCATTTGATAAAAAATGTAGAAAATGGGCAAAGTAGAAGTCATATAGGCCTTATTTGGGGCATCTTGTATAAAATGCGTCCTAAAACTTAGTAAAATGTTCTTTTGATGTGATTTCAAATCTGAGACACCTAAGACTAGGTAATATTGACATTTTTTGATAGAGAATTAGTGCATTTGACTAGAATAGTAGAAAATGGGCAAAGTAGAAGTCATATAGGCCTTATTTGGGGCATCCATGGATAAAATGTGTCCTAAAACTTAGTAAAATGTTCTTTTGATGTGATTTCAAGTCTTAGACACCAAATCCTAGGTAATATTGACATGTTATGATAAAGAATTAGTGCATTTGATAAAAAAATGTAGAAAATGGGCAAAGTAGAAGTCATATAGGCCTTATTTGGGGCATCTTGTATAAAATGCGTCCTAAAACTTAGTAAAATGTTCTTTTGATGTGATTTCAAGCCTTAGACACCTAAGACTAGGTAATATTGACTTGTTTTGATAGAGAATTAGTGCATATGATATGAAATGTAGAAAATGGGAAAAGTACAAGTCATATAGGACTTATGTGGGGCATCAATGGGTAAAATGCGTAATGCTCTTTTGATGTGATTTGTAAATGGCATAATGCTCTTTTGATGTGATTTGTAAATGGCATCAATTAGTCCTAGCTAGCTAATTATTTTAATTTTTTTTATAATAGTCAAGTGTTATATATATAATGTTTGTTTTTTTTTTTCCTAAAGGTTTGCGCGATTCAAAGGGAAGGCCCGTTAACAAGCAAAGAAATCGATGAAATTCGCGACATGTGGGCTTATTTCGTGAGATTTGATGGCATCTATTAGTATTGTCGGAGTGGGTGCACACACACCAAATTAATTAGTGAGCTTGAGTTTATTAGTTATTAGTATGATGAACATTATTTTAGTTAGTATATGTTTTTTTTATATTAACATTAATTATGATTAGTACGTAGCTATTGATGGTGTTATATATCTTTACACATTTTGTTGTACTTACATATTATTGTTAATTCAATATTACTTTTGATGTTACTTTTGATATGATATATATATATGTAATTTTTATTTCATGTTATATTATATTGTATTATTATTAATAATATTAATATTAATATTAATAATAATAATAATAATATTATTATTATTATTAATAATATTAATATTATTGTGAAAGGTTCCTATTATAATTAAGACATGACTATTTATATTAAAACAGGTCACTAATTATATTATTTACAAATTAATAATAATTTTGGAAAAAAAAAAAAAGAATGGCAAGCGGTTTAGGTTCAGAACCGCTTCCCATTTGAAGATAATGGCAAGCGGTTTGGCGCCAAAACCGCTTGCCATTACAATTGACATAAGAGTATGTCATATGTAATGGCAAGCGGTTTTGGCGCCAAACCGCTTGCCATTCTCATCAAAAGGCAAGCGGTTCTGAACCGCTTGCCATTTAAATGGTCATTGGCAAGCCCCCCATTAGGGAGCGGTTCAAAACCGCTTGCCATTGGGGGGTTTGAACCGCTTGCCAATTTGTTTTTTCTACTAGTGGACAATAGTCAGCCGGTCTCCTAGTATAGCTGAGTTTAGGACTGGGGGTGCCGTCTCTGGATGTATGGACCTGCTTTTCTCATCCCTGAATCCCGTCGTCTCTTTGTCTGTGCAGGACAAAATGGCGAGGGTTAAATAGACAGCTACAAAGCCAAGGAGGAGAAGGTGCACTGTGGAAGTGCTTGCAGATGAGGTAACCCCAAACGGGGAGTACCAAGAATCAGATGAGCAAGCAGAGTCTTCTCCACGTGCCCCCATCACTCCCAGTGATGGGATCTTCGAAGACTCAGACGGCGAAGGATCCGCCTCTGCTCATAGTCCCAATAACGGCGAAGAGGACGATGACAGGTCCGACTCTAAGGCATATAGCTCCAATCAAGAGGATGCCAGATGTGAGTACCAAAATACGACCAAGGGGCCATCTATAACGAACCCCACTAAGATGGGGATGTCCCCTAAAGACATTGCTACCTTGAAGGGTAGCTTCAGAGCTTTCCACGCTAAACACACAATAGGGGACGGTTGAGATATAGAGGTGCCGCCTTTGGAGGCGACGGTTGCCTGGGATGATAACATAGAGCACGCCGATAATTATTTCGGCTGTTATGAGGTGGCGTTCAAAGCCGACCTTCGATTCCCCCTCCACCTACGAATCCAATGCTAGCCGCATGGCCTTCTTGTAGACACCTAAAAATGTCTCCCCAAAACCAAACCCGAAGATGAACAACCTTTCACTGCCATTATTTGTCGGGTTGAGTATTTAACCTTTGGACTGCTTAAATCCATATTCATTCCCAATACATTTCATAAACCAATCCAATTCATTCCCATAACTTACTTTCCACTTTTTGTGTCCACATCACAAAACGAGATAAACTGATTTTGTGGCCCTATAATTTTGACCCATATATTATTTGATTGGATAGGCATTTCAATAAGCTTTCCAACAATATATCATAAGCCCAATTCCGATTTAAAATGAAGAAGATATGAGCAAAATACTAAACTCGGCAACAGTATTCTTCACCGTGTCACGGTGATTTTTCTGTGTATTTTCTGAGTTTTGTCACGCGTTTATGAATCTGAACGCAATTTTGGGTTGGTTGTACACCATGACACGGTGCCAAGTGCCGCGCCACAGTGGACTGTGCCGCGTCGCAGTGTCCTTTGCCATTTTTTATGCGTACTCTTCGCATACAATTTTCACGCGTTTTATCAGTTTAGGGAAAAACAACATACTGCGACACGGTAATCTGTACCGTGTCACGACACCCATTGCCGTGTCGCGGCAGATACTAACCGTGTCACGGTCCCCAAATTACGGTTTTTATCTTTTTCTAGGGTTCCGTGTGATCCCCTACTCATTTTCTCAATAAACACTCCCCTCCTTTCTATAGTTCGGGTTACAAAAAATCATTCTCTCTCCCTCTACACCAACAATCATTCTTTTTTCTCTTTCTCTCTTGCTTTAGCCTAAACCCTAGCCACCTTATTCTTCCATAATACTTCCCCTAAGCACTCAAAGGAGTCCATACTTGACCCGAGGTTCCGTCCTTAAACAAAGGCATGAAAGGTATAATTAACTAAGGGTTTGGACCAAATCAACTCTACTTTTAATTTAATTTAATTTCAATTTAATTTACATTTTTATTAAATTTACTAACAATTTATCAAATGTAGTAATTAATTTATTTAATTACTTATTTTTATTAATATTGCTAGTATCATGATTAGGTCTATTTATATTTGATTTGATTAACGATAATATTTTTAAATTTCTTCTAACATTAATGTTTATTCTATTATATTTTCATGATCACCATGTTGTAATTGATAATTTAGACAACCGACTTAGGTTCCTTTTTAATCTTGTTGTTTAATCAAAGAGATCACTAATATTTTAGGATTATATGTTGCATTAATATTCAAAGAATTTAGCATAATAATAGTTTGGAGCAAATTAAATATTTGTTTGCATGCCTTTAAGATTGCAGGAATCACTTTTCACTATCAGAATCGAGTAGAGTCCAATACGGGCGAATGTGACTCCATGACTCACTTTGTACCATCATCCCCGATCCTCCTTTCGTGGTTCCGAACCATATGGAGTTAGTAATCTCATGGATTATGAATGGGGTGTAACCTTCACGGGTTAGTAGTTGTTGCCTATCGTTGTCTTTTTATTCGTGGTTGCCTTAAATGATATGTGAACGGTTTATAAATTCCTTAAAAACTTGTTGGCGCCTCCCTACTTTCCTTGTCCCTAATCGTTGTCTCTAATTGTACATATCAATTCCCACTTTCTAAGAGTGCCGAGCATATTCACTATATGCTTAACGTAGGCGCATTTCAAACGACGCCTACAATTTGGCGACTCCACTAGGGAGGATTCTTCGTTATTTATTGATTTGAGTGACCGGTATTTAATTAAGATGAGTGTATGATACTTGAAAGATTCTTGAATTGTATTCCTGTGATTCAATTGGCATATTTGCATAAGCATAGACGTTTTAACGTCGTATTAGGTTTGTCTCGTAGAAAAAATTGGATAACCTGATCATGAACGAAGAAAACAGAGGAACCAGTCAGATTTCCTGACTGCACGCCACGGCAAAGCATGTTGTGTCATGGCGCAAAGCACCGTCACGCCGTGTTCAACACCGTGACACGGTATATTCTGTCGTGTCGTGGCAATACTGAAATCTTTCTAGTGACTTTATTTCTCTTCTCACAGTCAGCTTCCTTCGATTTTTCTGAAAAAATGTGAGTGTTCTGCGTTCGTCTTAGCCACGGGGAATTTAAGCTCTATCGACCCAAAAACGATCATGGCAATAAGGGTTCATCCGAGTTATTAAATTCACCAAAACTATGGAGTCGAGTTCGATTTAATCATGAACTTGCAGAGCCGCCCGTTGGCATATACCCTCAAGGGAGGCTGCCTTGCTAACGCGTCCAAACTCTTAACCATGGTATCCTTTTGACACCAAATAAACTTGACCATAGTGGAACATAGAACTTGACCTTAGGTTGCGAATTCTTCTTTGCATCATTGTGCCTACGTGCCCTATGTGTGATCGTTTTGATCTTAACCTTAACAAGTTTTCTTTGTCTATGGTGGTTTATTTTATGACTAACTATTGCCAACAGACCGCACTCACTTAGTAATTAGCGCAAACATTAAAATAAAAAAAAAAACGGAAAAAACACACAAAAAACACCTTGAACTGATCACCGCGCCATGGCAGAAATGCTGTGTCACGGCAATCAGTGTCGTGTAACGGCAGCTTGTACCGCGACACGGTACAGTGCGCCGTGTCACGGTGCCTAGGGAATAAGTCAAGTCAGCTTTTTTTTTAGTCTTTTGTGCTAATTTGGTCCTCGCGTTAGTCATTTTGGTTATTGTTCACATGTCTAGAGTAGACACCCAAATGTGTCTCCCCAAAAACCAAACCCAGTAGTGAATACTTTTCACGTCGCTTGATTATCGAACAAAGTGAAGGTGTGAAAAGTCTTGAGATGCCGTCGTTTTAACAAAATACTTTTTTCTGTTTTCGAAAACATTTCTTTTCTGAAAACGTCTAGTCCAGTTTAGTTTGGTCCATGATAACGGTTTAATAATGGAGTAGTTGGATGGGGCTTGAAAAGATCTTTCTAACGATATATTATAAGCCCAATTCCGATGAATAATGAGGAAGTTATGGCCAAAATACTAAACTGGGCCCAAATCGGATTTTACCTACGGTCCAATGATCATGTGGAGGGTCCAAAGCTTTAATCCCACTCCTAAACTAATTAGGATTTGGTTAAGGTTGTAAAAGATCTTAATTATCCTTTTTGAAAAGGTAAGATCAAAGAATTCGAAATTGAATAAAACTTCTCGTTTTGAGAGTGCTTATTCTGTGCGAAATAGAATATGTTCAGATATTATTTTAGTGCCTCATAATCTTTATTCAAATATTATATGGTTGGATAGATCTTGAAATTATCTTTCCAATGATATATTATAATATTAATTCCAAGCTATAACGAAAAAGATATGAAAGAAATACGAAACTCTTTCTAAAACTGACACACTTCCACTATTTCGGCCATATCTTTTTATCTGCAAAATATTTTAATCTGATTTTACTTGGGTTGGAAAGTAGACTTCAAGAGCTTTCCAACGAAATATTATATGACTTATTTGGAATTTTCGATAAAAAGATATGATACAAAAAAAAATCCGCAAAAAACTGTCCCAGCGCCAAACGACAGCCTTGTCACCAGACGACAATATATGTCGCCAGACAACAGAGTCTGTCGCCAGACGAAAGAACCAATTTTATACCGATTTGAATTCGTACTCTTTCTATCAGTTTTCGGACTGTTTTCTTATAAATTGGGTCCTAGACCTTCGTTTTCAAATCACCCAGAAGTATCTAATTCTCTCTCTTCTCTTTCTTAAGCAATAGCTTATTCTTTATCTCTCTAGCTTTCTAAACTAGCTTTTTCACAAACGCCATACTGCATACATTAGATCTAGACACACCTAGCCAAGTTCGAAGTGGCCTTCGCCCTAAACATGAAAGGTTGATAATTTCTGAGGGTTTTGTTCCAAATCCCTATTTTAATTATTTAATTTAATCGTTTGTTTATTATTTTCCTTGAAGTTACTAACGTGTGTATTTTGTTATTAGAAAGAGATACGAGTCATCCAAGTAAGTAATTTAATTGTTATTATTTTGATATAGAAATCTTGCTTTGATTGTTTTGATTCCTAGTATCATGTTAGGATGTCTTTATGATTCCTAGTATCATGTTTAGGGTATTAACTAAGATTTCTAATATCATATATGTTCCTAGTATCATGTTTAGGTCGCTTCCTATTCTTTCCTTCTATCATGTTAGTATCATGTTAGGGATGAAGATTTGATCTTTATTATTTAGTGACATGCTAGGATGTGTTATTAATCTTGTTAGTATCATGCCTAGGATCTTGCTAATATTATTATGCTTTATTGAGATTATTAAGGTGATGATTATTTTATGTTGCTTGATATTATTATTGCTTGATCACGCCCTCTCTTGTAGGATTAAAGGGAATTTGTACTTGTAATCACACTTAATAAGATAATTAATAATCTTGTTTAGGCTAATATGATTATAATTCAAGTGATTGCCAATAATAGACTTGTTTGTGCATTAATATTGAGCAACATAGATTAAACAGGTTTAGGGTTAACCTAATGATTGCATGTTAGTCAGAAAGCGCACATGAATATAAGAAGAATAAAGTAGAGGCCTATTATTAGGGCAGGTTCAATCTCTATTAGGTTAGGTTTGTACCTTCATCCCCGAATATCCAGTCATGGTTCCAGACCACTATGGAGTTAGCGATCTCATGGATCGTGAAGGGGTGTAACCTTCACCCTGTGAACGGTTTACAAGTTCCTAAAACTTGTTAGCGACTCTTTTACTCTAGCTTTCTTCCTTTTGGACGCCACCGTACTTAAGTGCATGATCACAGTGGGGCTCGAGTGTGGGATGTTTGAAATATTCCCTACAGTTTTTTGAAGCCCCCACTTTGACTGAGTTTGGAGAAACGCATGTTTCAAAAATGAAATTCAAAGTAGCGATAGAGACGAAGAATGATTCAGAACGTTCTGTTATCCTAAATCATTCTTGTAACGCCGATACCTGCAAACTAGCATTAGTTAAACAGATAAAAGAGTTAAGAAATGCATATCTTGCACCATCGGGCACACGTCTCTAGAGTAACCAATTTTGTTGCTGCATTTTTGTGTTGTGACAACCTCCACAGTGCCTCGTGAACGCCATCCTCGAAGATCGTTGCTTGTAAGCATCTTCAACTGCTTGTGACAATCCTCCACATCATAGGGAACATCGTCGAAGGTGACTGCTTGTAGTCATCTTTAGGGTTGCTGTGACAATCTTCCACATCATAGGGAACACCGTCTATCATTGCTGCTATATCTCGAGCTATTTTCTCGAATCATGGTGACAACCTTCCCAATCACAGCGAATGTCGTCGAAGATCGCCCATCTCGTGCCATCTTCTCATATCTGGGTGACAACCTCCACAATCTTAGCAAACGTCATCGAGGACCGCCCATCTCGTGCCATCTTCTCAAATCTAGGTGACAACCTACACAATCTTAGCGAACGTCGTCAAAGACCGCCCATCTCTTGCCATCTTCTCAAATCTAGTGATAATTTCCACCATCCTAGCGAAAGCTATCAAAAACTGCTTCATCTCGAATCGTTCTTTTCTCAAATCAAATAATAACCTCGCCAATCATAGTTAAAGCTATCAAAGGCCGCTTCATCTCGAACCATCCTTCTCAAGTCTAAGTGAGAGACTCTTTTGGAGCCTTCTGTTGAAAGCTTCTTCATCTTGAATCTTCAAATCTTCTTGTCTTTACTTTTAGGAATAATCGACCTTTCTAGCTTTGGGAAGAACTTTATCTTAAGATTCTTCGATCTTCAAGTCAATCTCTGTTAAAATCTCCATCCTAGGGATCCTTTGTGATTATAATCAACTACTAGTCAAATCAGTTTTCAAATTTGCTTAATTAATATGCAATCGATAATTTGAATGTCATTAGGCCGATCATCAATCAAGATTGTAATCGGGCCGACTACTAATCAAATATCTATCAATTGCTCAAATGTTCTTAAAAAAGGCTCAAAATCAAAGTCTTGAGACCATCGAAGGCCGGCGCAAAAAAAATCAAAGTCGTCGCGCAGCGACATGGCTGTCGCGCCACGTCAAAGAGTATTGTGATGTGCTAAGGTGTATCGTCCTGCGCCGGGGTACAACCTGCTGCATTGTGCTTTAATCCAAGTCCGAGCTTTTTTGCTCATTCATTTGTACTCAATCCAATTGCCTGTAATTGTACCTGCATCTATATTCTTCAACTATAAGACTTTGCTCATGTTTGTAATTATCTTAGGGTTGACTTAAGGCTTGATATTACTCAACTTAATGTGCAAGACCACATATGACTTGGCATGACTCAAGGTGATTGACCGTGTTAGACTCAACTTGATGTGATATGACATGACATGACTCAATGTGCATGACTCGTGTGTGCATTGTATTGTGATGTGCTTTACTCAAAATGCAGAAAAGAAAAAATTTTCCGTCATTTTTGTGGAGGGTACCGACTTTCTCCCGAAAAAGAAAGACGCGAAAAAGAAAGGAGTGAAGTGTTTGAGGTGCATGTTGAATGAACTTAGTCGAATGCATGTGTTAATGTTGTATCTCATAGTGCAAAGGATTAGTTCATCCTAGGCTATCTCAATTGTTAACTTGATGATGCAAGTATTTAGGTAACTTAGGCACGGAGGCTAAACACTTCATACTTTGTGATGCAATGATGAGCGAGTGATGAAGGACTCTAAGATGATGAGGCATGCTTCAACGTTGTGTTGAGATTTCATGACAAAAGGTTCCTAAGGGGAGGATTATTTGTCTATGTATCTATGATGTGTGTGAAAGTGACACTAAAGCTAGGCTGCAAAGGCTAATAGAAGAGTCAAATGATGGTGACTCTTAGGCTAGGTAAGCTAATGATGTAGGGATTAAGCCCCCAAGTCTAGCTCTTAGTGGATAGGGATGAGCATAGGAGATCCCTTGATATGATCATGCATGAATGTATATATGAATGAATGGATTTTATTATGGCCGCACCCCAATTTGAGGTTGCCAACGTATCCGTTAGGAAGTAGGCCGAACGTAGCTCTAGCCGAACCTCGCACAAGTGTTTGTATACCTCAAAGAGGTCTTTTGAGGGTTGTAACGTGGTTAGGCTAAAGGTTAAAGAAGAAAGGGGATAAAGGCTCAAGACCCTAGATAAGCCCCCAAGGTGTGCAACCTTGCTTTTGAAATCTTTATATTTTTATGCTTGAGGTTTCCTCACTTTTTAACTCTCTTTTGTTTATATTTTGCTCTCTCTTTTTTTCTTTATCATGTTTTCAAATTCAAATCTCTTTTATATAAGCGTGGGCAATCCCAATCATGCGATCTATCACTCACTTGACATTCATGTTTCTCAAGCACGGTACCGAGCACTCGATAAGAGACGCAATCTGAGACGTGTTCATATCAAAGACATGTTCATATCAAAGACATTGGAACACTTGCCCTTATGCACACTTTTATATTTTTTTCTTATTTTGAATTTTTTTTTTTTGAGATTTAGGTAAAATCACTCAAGCTTTTATATTTGCATAAGTTGCACACTATCCCTTCCCAAGGTTAGGTAGATATGGGTTGAAAAAATAAAGGTCTATCGTTAGACGAGGCTCAAAGTGGTTTGTCAAGAAACGATTGTATATTTGAAGGTGATATGATAAGCTACAAGGGATGCCTCAAATCATTGGTATACCTTGTGCTTAGTTCGGCATGGATTTTTTTTTTTTTTTATTATTATTATTATTTTTTAGAATGCGATGCAATGATCATATGCAAGAAAAGAAATGCTCATTTATTAAAAGGAAAAAAGAAAAATCCTACAAAATAAATCTAAGGAAAATAAAAGGTTCCTATGCTAGACTTATTGGGGGAAAGGAAGAATCGAAGAAATAGAAAAAAGAGTCACGAAATCTTGTCGTTGAAGCTCGCCTCATGTCTTGTGCTTTATCATTACTCGGTCTTCTTGCCGGCTGGAGGTATGGGAAGCTTGTTATTATCGATCAAATATTGGATGGCTTCTTTTAGCTTCCAAAAGCTCTTAGTAGTATGACCCCTACCTTGATGGTACTTGCAATGTGCATCTGGGTTCCTACTAGGCAATCTCTTCTCAGGTGCGGGATCTTGAATAGGTCCAATGGGAGTAATGAGTCCTTTTGCATGGAGTCGATCGAAGGCAGTATCATAGCTCATCCCAATAGGAGTGAAGTCTTTCCTTAATTGCTTTTTAGATCCTTAGTTTTCCATGGCTAAGACTTCATTGAGATCAAAGGTACTAACGTTGTTGCTAGAGTGGGTGTTTTCGGAAGAAGAAAGATTGTCGTTCTTCTTTCCTTTCCAGCCACTGTTGTTGCTATTGTTAGTAGCTTTTTGCTTTGCAAGGTCATCTTCGATTTCAATACCTATGTCGTAGACGACCTTAAAATTATTCAAATTATGTTGATATTTCAAATGCTTCGAATACTTGTCTTGAAGGTTCTTGATGAACATCCTTGCATACTCCATTTCAGTAGGGACCTCGACCATATTAGCGGAAGTTTCTCCCCACTTGTTAAAGCAAAAGGTGAACCCTTCGTTTTCTTTTTGCTTTAGCATCTCAAGTTGTCTATGGTCTATTTCAACTTGAATGTTGCACTTATATCTATTAATGAAAGTGTTTATTATTCCATCCCAAGTAGAGGTCTTCTCTTTATCAAGAGAACCAATGGGGTCATTAATTTGTAGTGCCATAGCCTTCATCATTTCAATCATGTTAGCCACGTCCTTCCTAAGTTCGTTGACTTCTTCCTGAGACGCCATTTTCTTCTTAGCTTTTCTCTTTTGTCGAATCGGTTTATCAAAAAGTAGTACTTGGACAAAAGTGTTATCCTTGATTAAACGACCTTCTCTCCTTAACCAAGTGCTGTGGAAAGAGAAATTGGGGGTAAATTTTTATTTTTGACTCAAGATCTATTCAACATGCAATATGATAAGAGATCAAAGAAGAATGATATGGATGAAAAAATGATGTTGATAGAGAAATATAGGAGAATTAGGAATAGAATAGGCCCCCAACTCAAATGACGGAAAAACAACTCATGCATGAACCTAAAAACATGGTCATGGTGACATATACATAAAGTGTGTGCTAAGACTAGTGAGTTCATGTGATATGTTCAAGACTCCTGTCATGACCATGTGACTAGACTATGTGACTAGACTCAAACAAAGACTAAGTTAAGACTTAACGTATGTGCTCTAAACTGGATAGACTGTAGTAATTTAATCATAACTTTTGATCTGTGAATCTGAATTGGATGAAACCAATGCCAAATGAAATATAAAACTTGGGGCTACAGATCCATAGGTTTTATAACTCGTAATTCATTCTAGAACTCCGGCTATGACCAAAACAAGTTAACATTTGTGCAGTATACGGGAATAAAAATCCGGGTTGAATCAAAGGAACTATGACTCGATTTTAGACATATTTATTAGCTAAAATTAATTAATCAATTAATTAAGCAAAGTCTTTTAGTCCTTGGTTAGTTTATTTAAGCATATTTATAATTACAAATCAAACCAAATGGTTAGTTTAATCACATGTAAGTATGCACAAGTAATTAAATAGTCACAATATGATGCAATGAGTTTGCAACCTAACCATGGCTCGAGTTCTCTAAAGTTCAGGATCCGGGCTAGTTAAAGAGGGTCCATGGTTATAATTTCGGATGCACCGCGCGGAAGACTTACCGTTGGAAGGGTTGGCGCGAGTGGATGGGACCCTGCGAGTTAAACTTGCTTCCACGGTTTGGTGAATTCAACAAACTCGGATGTACCCTTTGTTGCCAGGAGCGTTCGATTAGGTAGATGGAGCGTGAATTCCCAGAGGGTTATGGCCATATGTAGAACACATATGGGTTCAGAGAAAAGGGAAAAACTCAATCAGGAAGTAAAACCGAGCAAACAGTACTAAAACTGGTCAAAACAAGAAGGTAAATTTCTGGCTCGGTATTGGAAGAACTCGGTGCGAGACTACAGTGCCCGCCGCCAGACTATGGCTCTGTCGCTAGATGACATTATTGTCGCCAGGCGATGGCATTGTTTTCTCAGCGCTAGTTCCTACATGCCTCAGCAGCTTTCTGTTCTTGAATTTTCCAGTTTTTCGCAGCGTTATTTCGATTCTGGTTGTGAAAGATATTTCCCTAATTTCCTACGTGTAAAAATCATATGTTTTTAACGCATTACGGATGGTCTTTCCAATGCGGACCTTTTTTCATGCTTATGCCAATAATGTTAATCAAAATTACGCACATGAAATACTTAGAAGTTTTCGAGTCTCATCCACTCATTCTAAATCATTGCCAAAATAAATTTTAGGAATTAAAAAAGAAATCCTCCCCAACAGAGTCGCCAAAAACTGTAGGGAATATTTCAAGCATCCCACACTCGAGCCCCACTGTGATCATACACTTAAGTATGGTGGCGTCCAAAGGGAAGAAAGCTAGAGTAAAAGGGTCGCCAATAAGTTTTAGGAACTTGTAAACCGTTCACAGGGTGAAGGTTACACCCATTCACGATCCATGAGATCGCTAACGCCATAGTTGTCTAGAACCATGACTGGATATTCGGGGATGAAGGTACAAATCCAACCTAAAAGAGATTGAACCTACCCTAATAGTAGGCCTCTACTTTATTCTTCTCATATTCATGTGCGCTTTCTGACTAACATGCAATCATTAGGTTAACCCTAAACCTATTTAGTCTGTGTTGCTTGACATTATTATTGCTTGATCACGCCCTGTCTTGCAGGATTAAAGGGAATTTATACTTGTAATCACGCTTAATAAAATAATTAATAATCTTGTTTAGGCTAATATGATTATAATTCAAGTGATCGCCAATAATTGATTTGTTTGTGCATTAATATTCAAGAAACATAGATTAAACAAGTTTAGGGTTAATCTAATGATTGTATGTTAGTCAGAAAGCATACATGAAAATGAGAAGAATAAAGTAGAGGCCTATTTTTAGGGCAGGTTCAATCTCTTTTAGGTTGGATTTGTATCTTCATCCCCGAATATCAAGTCATGGTTTCAGACCACTATGGAGTTAGCGATCTCATGGATCGTGAAGGGGTGTAACCTTCACCCTGTGAACGGTTTACAATTTCCTAAAACTTGTTGGAGACTCTTTTACTCTAGCTTTCTTCCCTTTGGACGCCACCATACTTAAGTGTATGATCACAATGGGGCTCGAGTGTGGGATGCTTGAAATATTTCCTACATCTTGCCATACGATCATACCGTAAGTCTTATAACATCACTGAATCACTGACGAGTCAAGCATAGTCCACACACTTTCTTTATTTTCCGACTCGAGTCGTGCACCATGTCATTTATGATCGTATACTAGGTTCATGCACCTCTTTTTTCCATCATAAAAATGAGTGGATCGGAGTTTCTCTTACCTATTCTCAAATATCTATCTTTCTCTCATCCTTTCTCGATTTCGAATAGTGCATCAAACCATTAAGTGAATTTATTTTATTTCCCAATACTTGTTCAAGGAGAAGGGGTAGATTAATACGGTTCGAGTCATTACCGCAACAATCTCTTAGGTCTAAGAGGCGTTCAAAGAAAACTTTGCCATCTCCACATTACTTATCACCTTCAAACTACTTTCAGTTCTTTCCAATGGCCACTAAGGAAGATATTGAGAACATCATCAAATCCATCGAGGCATTGTCTGCCATGATGAAAACCCTTACCACTAGGGTCACTACCATGGAACAAAACAAGGTCACTGTTGCTACCCTTGACAAATTTAAAGAACAGATGAGCAAGATTTTTAAGGATTTCACCTATGTGGAACAGCCTCCTACTCCTTTGGATATGAAAGACAAGCTCCCTGAAAAGTTCTCCACTGCTGATATTCCAAAGTTCAAGCCTACTGACAATCCAATATTTCATTTGAAGGTGTTCTCTACAACCATGGCTCTCAAGGGATTGGACGTCACACTCTTACCTACGGTGTTCCCTCTCTCCTGAGAGCATGCTTACCAACAATGGTTTTAATCCCTAGATGCCAAGCGTACTACGACTGGGCAAGATGTCACTGACAGTTTCATGAATTGTTACAAGTGTAACATTCAAACCAAAACTTCTGAACGTGAACTCTCCATTCTCAAACGAAAGGAGAATGAAGGCTTCATTGCTTATCTGAACAAGTGGAGGGAAACGGCTTCACTCTTAGTAGATCCTCCCAAAGAAAGAGAGATGGTTTGCCTCTTCATCCAAAATTTGACTCACAACTATAGGAAACATCTCAAATTTCTTCCACTGAACACTTTCGAACCTGTATATGACATTGGCATCAATATCGAGGACGAGCTAATAAAAACTGCTGGTAGTAACAATAATTAACACTTGGAAAAACAAGAAGAAAGACCTTCCTTCTCCTTCATCTTCTAAGCACGAAAATACTACCAACAATATAAGCCAAGTCGATCTCAATGAAGTGTTAGCTCTTGATGCTCCATTGCCCAAGAAAAGGAGAACTTACACTCCATTAGGAATGACTTATCTTGCGTCCTTTGATCGCCTCTACGGTCAAGGCTTGATCACACCTATTGGGCCATTTCCAGAGCCAAAACCTAAAGAAAGGAGCGGCAAATGGAATCCCAATGCCCATTGCAAGTACCATCAAGGAAGGGGTCACTCTACCGAACAATGCTGGAATTTGAAGGACGTCATTCAAGACTTAGTAGATGCCAACAAACATCCCGTCCCTCCAGGTGGTAAGAAGTGACAACCAGTAATGAAGATAAGACGCACGGCAAGCCCTTCGCGCGAGATTTCATGAATTTTTTTTTATTAGTTTTCCTTTCTCTAATTCAAGTCTAGCATAGATTTCCCTTTCTGTAATTTGATAATTCTGTTAGCTTAATCACCATTTTCATCAATAAATTGAGTATTCTTTACATCTCGATCATTTTCACAAAAAAATAAAAAAATCAATTTTCGAACTGAACACAAGGTACACCAATGATTTAAGGCACCTTTGCAACCCATTTTTTTCACTAACCATTCAAACATACACTCCATTTCTTGACACAAACCATTTTGAGCCTCGTCTAACATTTGGCCTTCATTTCTTCAACCCACACCCACCTAACCTTGGGATGGGAAAGTGTGCAATTTGTGTAACATCAGAAAGCAAATTCAAATGAAAAAAAAGAATAAGTAAATAAAAAACAATGTCTAAAGGTATGTGTTCCAATGTCTTGGATACGAACACGTCTCAAATTACGTCTCTCATCGAGTGCTTGGTACCGTACCTGAGAAACATGAATGCTAAGTGAGTGATGGACCGCATGATCTAAGGTTGCCTACATTGATTCAAAAGAATGAAAAAGAATAAAAAAAAATCAAAGCAAAAAAAAATACATGAAAAATAAAACTTGCAAAATTCAAAATTTTTAAATTCACAATTACACATCTTTGGGATTCTCTAGGGTCGTGAGCCTTTTACCCTTTTCTTCTTTAAACCATCGAGTTAACAACATTACAACCCCTAAAAGACCTCCTTGAGGTGTACATACACTTCTGCAAAGTTCGGTTAGAGCTACGTTCGTCCTGATTCCTAACGGATACATAGGAAACCTTACATTGAGGTGCGGCCACATTCATATGCATGATCAAGTTGAAGAATATCCAATGCTTATCCCTATGACCCTATCAATCTATAGGTAGAATTGGGGGCTTGAACCCACATCATTTAGCCTACCTAGCCTAAAGAGTCACCATTTTGACTTTTCTCACATCTCTTTCCATCGCCATATATAGCCTTTGCGGCCTCACCTTAGTATCACTTTCACACACTTCTTTCACACATACATATCCATATCATCTTTCCCTTAGGAACCCTTTATCATGAAATCTTGTTTCCCTACCGCGCATGCTTCATCATCTTTCAAGACAACATTCATTAGAAGAAACATTATATATACTTGCTTAGCTTCCTAACCTGAGCAATGTTCATTGTTTCACGCATCGCATAATGTGCTGAGCAACATTTATGTATCAATGATTTGTAATCATACAAAGCATATCGTGTTTAGCTCCTTGACCTAAGCAACGTTCATTATGAAATAATCCCTTCATCTATATACATGCTTAGCTTCTAGACCTAAGTGACGTTCAAGATCGTTTCTTTACACCACATATGATGCTTAGCTCCATGACCTAAGTTCATTCATTTCTCGTGTCACGTGATGTAATTTTCCTTAGCCTCCTGGCCTAAGAACATGCATCATGCATACATTAGTTTCAAGACAAGAAATTCAATCCATACGATTCATTTCCTCTTGCTTAACGAGGAAGTTCAAAACTTCTTCCCTTTTTTCATGTATTTTCTTTTGAGGAAGTTCAAAAACTTTTTCAAAATTTTTTCATCTAGGGAAAGTTTAAAAAAAAAACTTTTTTTCACGTCTTTCTTTTTTAAGAAAAAGTCGATACCCTCCACTCATGACAAAAATGACGGAAATTTTTTACTTTTACATCTTCATTTGCTTGTGTCTACGCACACACTTACAAGTGATACACATGTCATGTCATGTCAAGTCAAGTTTGGTCAAGTTAGTTGGTCAAGTCAATCGCAGTCTATACGGGTCCTTTGGTAAATTTTATTTTGCAGGTCTCACCTACAGCCCACGTTCGAGGACAAGAGAACCATCTAAAGCCCGCGTACGTGGATAAGAAAACCATTTACAGCCCATGTTCGGGGAGAAGCGCAAGATTCTCAATACACAGAGACTTGTAATCTCATCATTAGACAAGTTTTTCCTCAAGCATGGAGAATTGTCGGTCGTTGTCACCTATCAAGGCGAATTATATCATATGTCGACATTCCTCAAGCATGGAAAGTATCTCAACAAACATCATCTGGTGGATTTATACAAGCATAGAAAACTACTAAACTCGTTTGCCAACGATACACTGGTCTCATATACGCATTCTATCCCTTATCTCTTTTATCCGTGGAACTAACATTTTTCTTCAGGTATCGACGTATACAGAGTGATTTAGGATCACAGAACGTCTTAAATCATTCTCCGTCCCTATCGACTACTTTGACTATCGTTTTCGAAACTGACGTTTCTACAAACTCAGTCAAAGTGGGGGCTTCTGTAGACACCTAAAAATGTCTCCCTCAAACCAAACCCGATGATGAACAACCTTTCACCGCCGTTATTAGTCGGGTTGAGTATTTAACCTTTGGAGTGCTTAAATCCATATTCATTCCCAACACATTTCAAAAACCAATCCAATTCCTAGCTCATTTCCCTAAACTATAACTTACTTTTCACTTTTCGTGTCCACATCATAAAACCGAGAGAAACTGATTTTGTGGCCCTATAATTTTGATCCAATTATTATTTAGTTGGATAGGCCTTTTAATAAGCTTTCCAAAAATATATCATAAGCCTAATTCCAATTTAAAACGAAGAAGATATGAGCAAAATACACTCGGCCTAAAACCGACACCCTTTCATTAAAACGGCCATATTGGAAAATAAACAATAGATTTTGACCTGATTATAATTGGATTTGAAAGTACACATGATAAGATTTCCAATGATATATTATATGTCTTATTCCAAGATACGGATCAAAAGTTATCATAGTTTTAAAAATGCGTAAAAAACTAGAATTATCGCGCAGCAACTAAAATGTCGCGTCACGGCAAAAGCTGACGTGGCACGTTGCCTGTTGCCGTAACATGGTATTCTTTACCATATCACGGTGATTTTTACGTATATTTTCTGAGTTTTCTACGCAATTTTAGGTAGGTTGTACACCATGAAACGACGCCACGTGCCGCGCCACGGTGGACTGTGCCGCGTCGCGGTGTCCTTTGCTGTGTCACGGTAGACAAATCGTGACATGGGATTTTTTTGCGTACTGTCCGCGTACAATTTTCATGCATTTTATCAGTTTAGGGCAAAACTGCGCACCGCGACACGGTAATCTGTACCGTGTCACGGCACCCATTACGGTGTCGTGGCAGACACTGACCGTGTCACAGTGCCCCGAATTAGGGTTTTTATCTTTCCTAGGGTTCCGTGTGATCCCCTACTCATTTCCTCTATAAATAACCCCTCCTTTCTATAGTTCAGTGCACCAAAAATCATTCTCTCTCCTTCTACACCAACAATCATTCTCTTCTCTCTTTCTCTCTTGCTTTAGCCTAAACCCTAGCCACCTTATTCTTCCATAATATTTGCCCTAAGCACTCCCAAGAGTCCATACTTCACCCGAGGTTCCGTCCTTAAACCAAGGCGTGAAAGGTATAAGTAACTGAGGGTTTGAATCAAATCAACTCTACTTTTAATTTAATTTAATATCAATTTGATTTATATTTTTTATTAAAGTTACTAACGATTTATTCATGATGTAGCAATTTAAAGGAGCGCGCGAAATGTGAGTAATTAATTTATTTAATTACTTATTTTTATTAATATTGCTAGTATCATGATTATGGTTTATTTATATTTGATTTGACTAACAATATTATTGTTAAATTGCTTCCAACATTAATGTTTATTCTATTATATTTTCATTATCACCATATTGCATGTTTAAAGGGTATATGTAATTGAAAATCACGACTAATAAGAAAATTTGGACGACTGGCTTAGGTTCCATTTTAATCTTGTTATTTAATCAAAGTGATCACTAATATTTTAGAATTATATGTTGCATTAATATTCAACAAATTTAGCATAATAATAGCTTGGAGCAAATTAAATCTTTATTTGCATGCCTTTGAGATCACAGGAATCACTTTTCACTATAAGAATCGAGTAGAGGCCAATACGGGCGAATGTGACTCCATGACTCACTTCGTACCATCATCCCCGATCCTCCTTTCATGGTTCCGAACCATAGGGAGTTAGTTATCTCATGGATTATGAATGGGGTGTAACCTTCATGGGTCAATTGTTGTTGTCGACTATTGTTGTCCTTTTATTCGTGGTTGCCTTAAATGATCCGTGAACGGTTTACAAGTTCCTTAAAAACTTGTTGGCGGCTCCCTACTTTCTTTGTCCCTAATCGTTGTCTTTAATTGTATATGTCAATTCCCACTTCCTAAGAGTGCCAAGCATATTCACAAAATGCTTAACGTAGGCGCACTTCAAACGACGCCTACACTCCCAGTTTACCTCTTCATCGTATAGCATGACTCGTAATGTTCGATGGGCAAGCCGGCTTCAGCTTCGTATACCACTAGAAATTGGGTTTTCATCAATTGTCCCTTTTCAGTGGTCCGGAAGGCCCATAGGACATGAATGAACTCTTCTGCCCATAAGCCACCAGCTCTTTCAATTTTCTTTTTGATGCCGTTTGAGATGACTTTGTTGAAGGCTTCAACTTGGCCGTTTGCTTGGGGTCGGCCAACTGATGCAAAGCCATGTGAGATCCCTTGATTTCCAACCCAAGTTTTGAGCTGAGGCGTCTCAAATTAAGGGCTATAGTCAAAAATCATATACATAGGTACCCCAAACCAGGTGATGATGTTCTTCCAAATGAAAGAGATGACATCCTTAGTCTTGATATTTTTATCACCTCTGCCTCAACCCACTTGGTGAAATAAACCACAGCCACCAGAATGTACCGTTTTCCGCTTGGCGTAGGCATATACGGACCCAGGATGTCTATGCCCCATTTAGCAAACGGGGCTGGCCCGGGCTATGAATTGTTGTCACGTCAGTGGCCGGTTGATGGATGAGCTTGCCAAACCTTTGGCACTTGTCACATTTTTTTACCATCTCCATGGCATCTAAGTCAAGAGTGGGCCAGAAATAACCCTGCCGCCTGGTCTTGATAGCCAAGGATCTGCCGCCCATGTGAGAGGCGTAGTATCCCGCATGCAATTCTTCGAGAACTTCCTGCCCCTTTACTGGGGTAACACACTTAAACATAGGCTTTAAGAAACCTGCTGTGAAGAGTTCTCCGTTTCTCATCTCGAAGTTTGCAGCCCACTTTCTCATGACAGCCACTTCAATATGTAAGATTTCAGCTCCCCCTTATCAGCTAGACGGTCAAACGTGCGCTTGAGGCTATATCAGTCATTAGTGTCATGGCCGACTTCCTCATGGAAGTGACTGGACGGAACTCTTCATCGAATTCGGCTTCTTAATAGTTAGCCGGTCCTTTATCTCCATGAGGATGGAGTAATATTCTTTATTGAACTCGTATCTTGGGACGTACGGTTTGAATTCTTTCTTTTTCTTCTAGGTCGGCTGATCGGATTCATCAACCACCCAGAATTTCTTTCTCTTTTTGCTCTCTTCAGCTTTCTAAGCCGACTGAGTAGACCGGCCCTCCTTTTGTTTATCAGACTCTTTAGAGTCTGACTGATGGCTGGATGAGTAGAGATCGGTGGCTTGAATAAAGCTCTCCGCCTCCATCAACGCCTCTTAGAGGGTGAAGACCCTCTTCCTGACAAGGTCAAACTTAGAGGTTGACCCGTCCTTCATACCCTTGAAGAAGTCTGTGTAGGCTACTTCGTTATAAAGCCCTTGAATCTGTATTCTTACCAGATTGAACCTCCTAACGTAGGAGCGGAGTCCTTCTCTTTCTCCCTGCCGTATGATGCTCAAGTCGAGGCTTGTTTTCTTGGGAGGGATGTTCATCAATAAGTTAGAAGTGAACAAGAAGGCTAGCTATCAATGCATTCGGCTGGCAAGTTGCCGAACCATTGTTGGGCTATGCCCTTCAAGGTAGCCGGGAAGCATCTGCACCACATGGTATCATCCAACCCCTACATGTGCCGCTTGTCCTCCAAAGAGGGCCGGCTGCATGAAATGTGAGACATATTTCCCGTATGTCATCTGAGGCACATACGGAGACTGACCCAATCATCTGAGGGCCAATATGAACGGATTTGTTGCTTGTATGACTCTCATGCAAGGATTGAGAATTCCTTGTGGAGGTGATTTTAAAGCTATCTGGAAAGCTCGATGTGGAGGCAGACTCAGACAGTTGTTAGCTCCTGTTATGCTCGATGATGTGTCAAGCATTGAAGAAGGTTTTCTTGATGCCATCTAGCTGAACAGCTCGGATGACCTTCATTTTGCCCGTCTGGGGCAGAAGGATCTTGGACCAATCAATGGCAGGCGTGGCCTTCTCCTTTGGATGTGGAGTAGGCTGTCTGCCTCTGACTGGTTTTCTCCTCGCAGCTTGAGGAGTCTTCTTGGCCGACTGACCCTTTCTAGAGCCAGCCGTCCTATTGTTGATCAGGTCCTTGATTTCACCCTTGAAACTTGTCATGAATTTCATGAGCTCGTCTTGGGTGACTGAATCCTGACCTCTTGCCGTCTGGGTTTCCCCAAGCGGTGATCCAGTAGACTTACTTGGACCAGCTTCAACGTTGCTCCATTCCAGTGTATCCCAAGGACCGATGCACTTAGAGATGAGTGACCCGTCAAGGGCCATATATGTTTCGACTTCACAGTCGTTGTCTGTATCTTGGTCTGTATAGACCTCCCCCTCGGCTCCAAGCCGGTTGGGTTTTAGTGGCAGTATGATGGGCGTTAGAATGGTCGCACATTCCACACTCAATCAAACACATTTATTAACAAACACCTTACAAACCAAGCATAATGACAAGTAAGAGTTCGGTCCACAAGGAACGGGATATGGTTGCCAAAGATCTTAACACTTAAGTTAATTCGAAGTCAATGGTGAATTGGGGTTCGTCAAGAAGACAAACAAACTATGGTTCTAAATCAATGGATTGAGGACACTAGGGAATGGGATCCACTCGACCAAGGAAAATAGACAAACGGGGAGTGAAATTGATAATATATAGCAAGGACTATGTGTAAGATCAACCTCATGCAATTACGAAACAACTCACACTACTAAACTTAGATTCCTCATTAGTTTAGCAATAGAAGATACACAATCAAATTGCAATAAGTAATGCCATGCTTCATTCACATTTCCATGTCAAACTAAACATATCATGCTATCAAGCTCCTAAATCAAGGGTAGCTAATCCTATCATTGAAGAACTAAAAAGCAATCTCATATAATCAATTTAATTGCAATACAAGCATCAATGCTTCTCCCACATTTGCATAATTAACCCAAAAGGTTGAGCTTCACCCAACCCCTAGCAAGTAGACTACTCACAACTCATATTTATCAACATGCAAACAAGTATTAGGGTTCTAACTTCTTCAATAATTGGGGAAAAATGATTAACAATTGAAATAACTATCATCCAATAACAAATTATCAAGAACTAAGAAGATTTAAATATCATGCAACAACAAATAAAATCAGAAATTAAATGGAGAAAAGTAGAAGGAAGTTACTAATTGAGGCTTGAAATTGTTGAATACAAAGTGCCAATCTTGAGAAACAAACTTAAAACCAACTATTATAATGATTGAATTAATGAAAATTAAGCTACATTAATTACAAGGAATATTTCAAACTAAGAGGAGTCTCTAAAAACTAGGCTATATCTGTTTGGGATACAAATGAATAAAGGAGGAAGTATTTAGACTCCCCGTAACACATAGGGAAATCCGTCAGAGAAAACGGATTTCCCAGCGAGGAGCGCCCGCTCCGAAAGTAGGAGCGCCCGCTCCACAGCCAGGTTCGCCCGCTCCTCAAGGCTGCACGCCCGCTCCTCACAGGGTGTGCAATTCTTGAAGCTTTCGCAGAAAGTTGGCAGAAAGATCGGAGCGCCCGCTCCTGAGGGGTGCACGCCCGCTCCTGCTGGAGCGCCCTCTCCATTCTTTAATTCTCTTGCCTTAAACACAAACCATGCACAGAAAGTTTGCCAAATTGAGTCCATAGACCTGCAAAACATGGACAAACACAAACCAAGAAGGGGAAAGCCGAGACAAAACATTTTCATTCAAAATTGGGTTAGAAAAAGGGGAAATGATCGCAAAACCGGGTTTAAATTAACACTATAAGTGGTCAAATAAACCACTTATCAAATCCCCCCAAGCTAGCCAAATGCTTGTCCTCAAGCAATTCACATTGCCCAAAAAAAAAACCCAAAGATCAATTTGCTCAAAGAAAAGCACATGCATAGATATAAGAATACTTAAGCTATAAAACTCGAGCATGAGATATATGCCTAAGATCAACCACGGTCATGACTAGCCAAAGCCTAGCTAACCTTCCCGAAAATACTCAACTCAAGCCTATTCAACATATCTTACCGCGTCCCTATCAAAAAGTTCAAATCCCCCCCTAATGGTAGTGTCTCGTGACTCCACGAAGGAGCCGGAAAAACATAGATAAAGCAGGTTTCGAACGCTCGACATCTCAATGAAAGAGTACCCTCTCCATATGCTTGCGAATCAACTCCCTCCACCGACAAAGGCATCCACTACTCTCCTAATCATTACAAGACTCAAGGACTACGACACAAGGTTAAGGCATATATATAAAAATAGAAGTGTTTTGCAATATGAGCCGACTAAATTGTATCATTTATAGCAAACCCAAAAAGGCTTCTAAACTTGACCCAAGTTGCAACTATGAATGAACTTTTTAGAGTACACCCCCAAGCTTATTTGGTTGCTAGGGCGGTGACAATACATTCCTTCTTCGCACTATTTCCCTTTCTTTTTATTCTTCATTTATCCCCCTTTTTCCCCCTTTTTTTTTTTTTTTGGTATATACATCACTAACTACTAATTATAGAGAACTAAAAATTAAACTATGGAAATGGTAATAATAGAAATAAGGAAAATGATATGCCTTAACCCTTTGTGAATAAACATTACATGACACCTTTTATCAATACTAAGAGTAGTTTAGGCCACGGCCTTGGGAGTTGAGACTCAAGTTCTCGATCTAGGTACCAAATCAAAGAGGATCCTTGCCACTCATGCAAAATGTAGTAGGCTTGAAAAATAATAAAACCTCACCTTTTTGGAACAATGCGGGATCAAATACTACCATCCGGGGATCAAATTCCTTTGAGATAGGTGACTCCATCTTACCACAAACCTAGACTTTAAGTCTCGTACATTCGGGAAAGTTATTCTCGCACTAGCCTAAACTAACCAATTCTATTTTCAACCAAGGGCATCTAAACCATGCTCGAAATTTTATTACGAAAAGAAAACAAACATCCACCACGTACATTTCAATATCATCATTGCAAACCGATCAAAGGCAAACAAAATCCCTTTTTTTTAGCTCATTTTTTTTTTTCATTTTTCATTTTTTTTTTTTTTTTTAGAAAGCTGAAAATAGGGGAAAGGAAAACTAATTAAAGAATTTGGATATTAGGGTTTTGGATATTAGGGAATTTGGATGTTAGAGGGGTTAGAGGTTAAGAAAAAGAAATTTGGATATTAGGGGAAACCATCATCATAAATCCGCACAAATCATCATCAAAATTCATCATCAAGAAAAACCAAGGACAATGCCAATCAACCCACGATACCAACCAACAAGCAAACCAACCAAAGCATAATCATATCAAAGCCATAGGTAAGATGCTCCAAATAGCACACACATAAGGAGAAGTGAGACAAAAACATCAATAAGCAATTGTTCTAGCCTAGGCATCCATAAAAACGTGAAAAGGGCAACAACCAACCTAAAATAGGCATGCAAACTAGAACATAATACCATATGAATCCTACCACAAGTCCCAAAGGCTAAACTAACTCTTTCATGCCAAACATTCCTCATACAAAATAAAACTTCTCCATACATAGCACAAAAAGCATCACAAGAAGGCACACATCCTATTAAAACCAAAAACCTACTCATAGGCTTAAAAACCCCAAGACTACCCCCCCAAGCTAGACTTTTGAATACCGTACCCACAAAAGATAGACACGAAGAGGACAACTCTCCCCCCCAAGCTAGAACTTGACACCGCCCTCGGTGTCATAAAAGACGGGAAAGAGTAAAAAGGAACGGTAAATACAAAAGCCTAAGCCTACTCCCGATCACTCCTCCCTACTCGGCGATGGCATGAAATTGTAGTTAGGATCTACATCGCCGGATTAGGAAGGTTGATCCACATAGGGAGGGAGATCATAGTTGGGTCTACTACGGTAATGACCGTAGTCCGGTGCATCACTAGTGCCCCAACCACCATTATACCCGGGTGGGAACCCGAAGTATCCCCTTTGGGGGTGGTTATCGATCTCCTCCGGAGTCATCCTACCACATGTCTCGGGGACGTGGTAGTAAGAGGGGTCCCCCCTTAAATCACAACCCCCGGGTTGTGTATAATCGTAGGGAGGGAAGGAACGAAGCTCCGAAATGGAGCTACGGGGTCCTTGCCAATAAGAGTAGGTAGGTTGGTTGTTGTTCCAACCCGCAACCGGCCCTTCTTGAACGGGTCGGTGAGGATAGTTGACATAAAGGAGAAAGTATCCCCTTTCAACGAGGTTTTGGTGGGACATTTGGGAGACATAGCTTTGATATTCATTTTCTTGGAGAATTATTTGGTTAGAAAGGTTAAGGTGGTGGAAGGCCGACTCGAGGTTGAAGGAGGAAGATGAGGAGGAGGATTGACCGCCCATGAAATTAGGAATGGTAGAAATGCTATGGCGGCGGGGTTGAGATGGTTGATCAAGGTCGGGAACATTGTCGGGGAGTGGCTCATTTGGCACTTGCCAAGTGGTTCCCACGGTGTTCATAACCGCCGCATTAGGGAGAATGCAACGGTGTTTCCCTTTGACCAACCAAGAGTAGGTGGTCACATTTCCCCGGATTTCCACAATCATATTCATTGTGGCAAAACCGGCAAGGTCAAGAGCATTTGGGCCTTCAATTGGGGTTAATTGGTTAACCCAACCGGTGAAACCCAATGCCTTGGCGATGATTGTGATCATCCCACCACACTTAATCTCACCCGTCAACTCCGTGCTCATCTTGATATCGTAGCACCGCTTTATGAATATGTACCCCATATTCACGTTCCCCTCAAGATCCCCCTCAAATCGGGAAGCTATAAAGAGGCATTTAATCTCCTCTTTTGTTACTTCCCGAGATCTTGCTTTGTGAAGCAAGCATACCCCATAATTCTCATGAATATACGGAGTACGGGGTGGATGATATGGCTAGCGTGACTAGACCGGGATGTGAATGTGGGGTACCTCGCGATAGTGTTCCACCAGTTACACTCGTTTTAGCTGGTGAGCTTGTAACTATCGGGTCTGGTTATTTGGTTGCTAACGGGCTACCCGAATATCTAATTGAGGCGAGTTAAGCTTATGTTTTGAGGTCGATTGAACATGTTAAACTTAATCTCGCACTCAATGGGCTCTCCCTCACCATTAGTTTTTCTCACGGTTAGGGAGGATAGGAATTCGAGAGTGAGCGATTCGAATGTTTCCTCCCTCTTTCGAAGGAAGTCTAACCATCCGAAATTTGCAGCCACTTGGCAAATTCCGTCGTCTATTCCTAGCAATTGGCACGACTCTTGGTCATAGAATCGGGTTGGAAGCATTTTTCGTGCGGATAGCTTTTTGTGGTAACCTTTGGATTTTTCGGGTATTTTTATTAAAGGGGGAGGATTTGATTGATCTATTGTTTGGTTTGGGGTTTCAGTTGGGCTTTTGGAATGACGATTTTCATTTATTTGGATGCCGGAAGTAGTCTTCCTCTTCTTCCCTCCCGCACCTCCAAATAAACGAAGAACCATTTTAGAATTTAAGATTGGACAGGAAAGGTAACTTAAAACACCACAAACACACTCACGACACAACACAAACAATCTCCGAAACTTCAAACCCCCGATAAAATCCAAGTACCTGCTTACAATTCAATAATATTCCAACACAAACAACCAACAATTCCAACACAATAATTCTAACACAACAAATTCACAATTCCAACAGAATTTAACCAATTTTCGTGCACAAGTTCATCAAACTTAAGCAAGAAACAAATCACAATTCTCTTACTCCATAACTAATCACAAAATTCTACAATTTAATTATCAAAGGCAAGTAAATTTGTTTAATTCACCTAATCATGCAACTAATCACACAACAATCATGAAATAAACAAATTAGAAAAGATAAGGTTTAAGAGGGAAATTGAAGTGGGGAAGAAGATTTTACCAATTAGAGTATGAAAATACTCTAAAATCCTCCAATTTACCCAAATTTCCTCCTCCTCTAGCAAACTTTACCCTTTTTCCTTGCTTGTTCTTTAATTTGATTTCGTGGGTCTTCAAAATTTTCGCCCAAATTAGTGAAAATTTATGGTTTTTGGAGAGAGAATTTGATGGAGAATCAGAATTTGTGAATTTTGATTGAAGAAAGTTGAGATTTGATGATGAAAATGAAGATAGAAGTTGGAAAAAGTGAGGGTTTTTAGAGTGAGAAGTAGATGGGGATGAGGAGAGAGAGCATGAATGTTAGAATGATTGGTGAAAATGGGTGAAGGAGATTAAAAGAAGGAGAAAGATTCCCCCCCTTTTTTTTTACCCGGATCGGCTGGAGCGGGTGTGCAGGGAAGAGGAGCGCCCGCTCTGATCCTAGGAATTCACTTCTGTTTTTTTTTCGTTTTTTTTTTTTGAATTTTCCTGTGAGGAGCGGGCGTGCAATTTTTGGAGCGCCCGCTCCTGCTGGTGGAGCGCCCGCTCCAGGTTCCGGAGCGCCCGCTCCAAACTCTTCTTCACCCTTCTGTTTTTTTTTTTTAATTTGGTTCTCCCTGTGAGGAGCGGGCGTGCAAAATTTGGAGCGCCCGCTCCTGGCTTTGGAGAACCTTCTGTTTTTTTGTTAATTTGGGACACCCTGTGAGGAGCGGGCGTGCAATTTTTGGAGCGCCCGCTCCTGGGGGTGGAGCGCCCGCTCCGAACTTACTAGAACTCTCTGTTTTTCTTCTGTTTTGGCTGAAATTAATTTCATGTGACGAGCGGGCGAGCAAGGCTGAGGAGCGCCTGCTCCTCACTGCTTAAAGCTTTGATTAAATCCTTCCTTGCTTTTTTTTTTTTTTTTTTTTTTTTTTTTTTTTTTTTGCTTCCTTCTCCTACATTAAAACCACAAGGACATAAATCAACAAAATTAGCCAAAATCAGATATTCTCAACACTCTTATTCTTTTCTTCTCTCACTCATTGTTTTATTTCTCACTCCTTTTATTTTCTTGACTCTCTTTTCTCTCTATTTTTTTTTCTTTTTTTTTTACTCGGGTTGCCTCCCGGAAGAGCTTATTTAACGTCAATAGCTTGACGACCTCCACATTCAGGAGGTAAGATTACATTGAGTTGATTCTAAAACACCTACATGAGCACTCTCGTAGTAAAGCTTGAGGCGATGCCCATTCACCTTGAAAGATCTCTTGCCGTCCATATCCCAAACTTCCACGGCTCCATGAGGAAACACTTCCTTAACAACAAAAGGTCCACTCCACCTTGATAAAAGTTTCCCGGGAAACAATTTCATCTTAGAGTTGTAGAGGAGTACCTTATCGCCTTTTAGAAATGATTTCTTTTCAATGTTTCCGTCGTGGCAATCCTTAGTGCGATTCTTATAGTTGCTAGCACACTCATAGGCTTCCAATCTTAGCTCTTCAAGCTCATGAAAATCAAGCCATCTTTGCTCTCCCGGGCTAGCCAAGTCGAAGTTAATCTTCTTGATTGCCCGTTGAGTTCGGTGTTCAAGCTCCACCGATAGATGACAAGATTTTCCATACACAAGACGATATGGAGTTGTGCCTATTTGGGTTTTGTATGCCGTTCTATAAGCCCATAGAGCGTCATCAAGCTTTTCCGACCAATCCTTCCTATTACTTGCAACCGTCTTCTCAAGGATTAATTTAATTTGACGGTTGGACACTTCGACTTGCCCACTAGTTTGTGGATGATAGGTAAGGCCGAATCTTTGGTGAACCCCGTGCTTTCTTAGAATCTTTTGAAAAGCACTATGAATGAAATGTGAACCGTTGTCACTTACCACTGCTCTAGGAATTCCGAATCTTGGAAATATGACTTTCTTGAACATCTTCATGACTACCTTGTGGTCATTAGTTGGGGAGGCAATGGCTTCAACCCATTTTGATACGTAATCGACCGCCACAAGGATGTATTGATTTCCATAAGAAGTAGGGAATGGCCCCATGAAATCAACATCCCACACATCAAATACCTCTAGCTCAAGAATCGGTTGTTGAGGCATCTCGTTTCGCTTGGATATATTGCCGGTTTGTTGACACCGGTCACAAGTCTTCACAAACCCCCAAGCATCCTTAAAGATGTGAGGCCACCACAACCCGCTATGAAAAACCTTCAATGCTGTTTTGTTTGCTCCCATATGCCCTCCACAAGGATCGGAATGACACATCTTGAGCACATTTTGCACTTCTTCATCCGGAACACACCTACGGAGCAAACCATCTACTCCTCTCTTGTAGAGAATGGGGTCATCCCACACATAGTGTCTTGCTTCCCTTTTTAGCTTTTTCCTTTGATTTTTTAAGAAATCGGGAGGGAATTCTCCACAAGCCAAATAGTTCACCAAGTCGGCGAACCATGGAAGCTCCTTCTCATTCAAGATATAGAGCACATCATCTCTCAATTCATCGCAAATGGGAATTTCATCATCACTAGCTTTCACATTCTCTAATCGGGAAAGATGGTCCGCAACCACATTTTCGGCCCCTTTCTTATCCCGGATTTCTACATGAAATTGTTGGAGAGACAATACCCATCAAAGAAGACGAGGTTTGGACTCTTTCTTTGCCACAAGGTACCTAATAGCCGCATGATCGGTATAAACAATAGTTTTGGAACCAATTAGGTAGTTCCAAAACTTCTCAAAAGCATGCACCACGGCAAGAAACTCCTTCTCCGTTGTGGTGTAGTTCCGTTGAGCTTCATTCAAGGTCTTGGACATGTAGTAAATGACGTGAAGTTTCTTCTCAATTCTTTGTCCCAACACCCCTCCAATTGCAACATCACTAGCATCGCACATAAGTTCAAACGACAAATCCCATCTTGGTCCTTGCACGATTGGAGTAGAGATCAAAGCCTCCTTTAATTTGTTGAAAGCTTGAACACACTTTTCATCAAAAATAAAGATGGCATCCTTTCGAAGAAGAGCATTTAGGGGTCTATCAATTTGTGAGAAATCCTTGATAAATCTCCTATAGAACCCGGCATGCCCTAAAAAGGATCTTACTCCTCTCACATTAATTGGAGGTGGCAATTTTTTAATCACTTCAACTTTGGCCTTGTCGACCTCAATCCCCTTGCTTGATATCTTGTGACCAAGGACGATTCCCTCTTCAACCATGAAGTGACATTTTTCCCAATTTAGGACCAAGTTGACTTTATCACATCTTGCTAAGCATTTGCCCAAATTGGACAAACAATCTTCAAATGAAAGGCCCCCAACCGAGAAATCATCCATGAACACTTCCATTTCGGCTTCAAGCATGTCTCAAAATATACTCATCATGCACCTTTGAAAGGTTGCCGGTGCATTGCAAAGTCCGAACGGCATTCTCCTATATGCAAAAGTACCATACGGACAAGTAAAAGTTGTCTTCTCTTGATCATCCGGGTTTATGGGGATTTGAAAGAAACCCGAATAACCATCAAGAAAGCAATAATACTTGTGCTTTGTTAGTCTTTCAAGCATTTGGTCGATAAAAGGAAGAGGAAAATGATCCTTATTAGGGGATGCATTTAGACGTCTATAGTCTATGCACATCCTCAAACCGGTCACCGTTCTAGTTGAAATGAGATCACCATTCTCATTTTCAACTACGGTCATTCCTCCCTTTTTAGGGACCACATGAACAGGGGAAACCCATCTAGAACTCGAAATAGGGAAGATGATGTCGGAATCAAGGAGTTTGGTGATTTCTTTCTTCACCACCTCCCCCATTTGAGGATTGAGTTTCCTTTGCCTCTCAATGGAAGGCTTAGCACCCTCCTCAAGTGTTATGTGGTGCATACATAAAGCGGGACTAATACCTTTGAGGTTATCAATGGTATAGCCTAAAGCACCTTAGTGGTTTCTTAAAATACCACATAACATTTGAGTTTGGCACTCGTTCAAAGAAGAATTCACTATTACCGGAAAAGTTGAATTAGGACCCAAAAACTCATACCTTAGGTGTGATGGTAGAGGTTTTAACTCTATCATTGGAACACCCTTACCTTCTCTTGAGGTGGCTATTTTCAAAGCATCAATGCTTGTGATTCCCATGCATACTTGCTCAATGCTTTCTTCCGTACTTCCTTCAAGCATTTCTTCATACAATGTCATCTCCTTGCCTTGCTCACCTATCTTTTCCTTATTCAAAAGGACATTCTCAAGGGCATCGTTAGTAGTGAGGAAGTGCTCATGCATAGAAGTCACAATAGAATCAATAGTATCAATAATCATACAATTATCAAGACTAGAGCTTGGATATTTCATGCTCTCATTCAAATCAAATTCTATCACCTCATCTCCTACTTTTAGTGAAATTTTAGCACTTTTAACATCTATTAAAGCACCCGAAGTAGCAAGAAAAGGTCTTCCAAGAATTATTGGAATGTTAACATCTTCATCCATCTCTAACACAACAAAATCCACCGGGATTACAAACTTCCCCACCCTTAGAGGAACATCCTCTACCTTACCCTTTGGGAATTTAATAGAGCGATCGGCCAATTGTAGGGTGATGTTGGTGGGTAGAAGTTCCCCTATCCCAAGTCTTTGGTATACCGAGTATGGCATTAGGCTAACACTAGCCCCTAGGTCATACAAAGCATTATCAATTTTCATCTTGTATATTGCACATGGGATAGAAAAGTTACCGGGGTCTTTCAATTTGGGTGGCATCTTGTTCATGATAATTGTACTACAATTCTCGGTGAGACTCACCGTTTCAACCAATTCACACTTTCTCCTTCCACTCAAAATATCTTTCAAAAACCTAGCATAGTTAGGCATTTGCTTGATAGCATCGGTAAAAGGAATTGAAAGGTGAATTTGTTTCAATGTTTCAAGAAATTTTCCAAATTGCACATCTAATTTGTTTCTAAAAAATTTGTGAGGATATGGTAGATTTTGCAATTGTTTTGTTTCTCTCTCTCTTTTTCTCTTCTCTCTTCACTCTCTTTTTCAAAATCTTTCTCTTTCTCACATTCTTTCTCTTTTTCATTATCATGGTTTTGCTCTCTCTCTCTTGTTCAAAATCACTTTTAAGGGGAGGCTCACTCATGTTCATTCTCTCATTGCCTTTTTTAGGAACACTTTCTTCCAACACTTTACCACTCCTTGTTGATATAACATTTACGGGCCTCTTAGGATCCAGTCCTTGGGGTGGTAGTTTAGAAGTGTTAGTCCCTTCCTTCAAAGCATTGGCCAATTGAGAAATTTGTGTCTCTAGCATTTTATTATGGGTCATCACTTCACTAAATTTCTTTTCACTAGAGGCCATGAAAGTATTGAACATTTTAGTTTGATTTTCCATCATTTCCTCCAAGCTAGACCTACTATGTGGTGCTTGTGCATAGTAGTTGTCTTGGGACGCCCTATTACCTCTAACATTCGAATTGGACGCATTTTGATTAGAAGAACCTCTATTATTATTGTTGTTCCAATTGTTCCGATTATTAGAGTTTCCCCCTTGGTGAAATTGCCCTTGATTCCCATACTTTCCTTGATTATTATGATTATGGTTACCATAACCACCTTGTTGGTTGTAGTTACCTTGGGGATTTTGGTCCCTTTGGTTCCTATTTCCCCATTGATTTTGGTTATGGTAATCGTAATCATTTCCTCTTTGGTTATAGGAATTCCCCCCTTGTTCTCTTCTATTTGGTGGTAAGTATCTTTGATTGTCATTCCTATGTCTATTATCATAAGACAAGGCATTGACTTGTTCATTTTCATTTTCATTACCATCTTCGTATTGGGGTTGGGGTTGGGAATCATAATTACAAGAAGAGGTATCATGGTCATATGCCCACAATTTTCACAAAACAAACATCCATGAGGCATGTTATTAGAAGTAGAGGGAGAAGAGTTAGAATTCATACCTCTCCCCTTAGATTGGGAGGGATGCTCTTGTGTTGAACTAGAGGTCTCTAGTTTTTCCTTAATGGACGTCATCTCCTTTCCAAGGTTGGCGATTTGGGAAGTTAAATTGTTGATGGCATTAAGGTGATCGACGGAGTAAACCGCATTTCCTCCCTTGTTTAGAGAAACTCTCTCTCCTTCTTGCCAATCCATGTGGTGCCTCACCACATCCTCAATTATCTCTATGACTTGCTCCTCCGTCTTGTTCATAATCGGGCCACCCGCTCCCGCATCCAAGCTAGTCTTTCCTTGTGGGCTCAAGCCCCCATAGAAAATTTGAAGCACTTGATATGTCGGAATTCCATGATGAGGGCACTCCTTTTGATATTCCTTGTATCGTTCCCATGCTTCATATATGGTTTCACTAGCTTTTTGACGGAAACCTTGGATCAAAGCCCTTGCCTCGGCCGTCTTCTTTTGAGAATAGAATCTTCCTAAGAATGCCGTGGTGACCTCGTCCCAAGTTCTCAAGGAGTTAGGCCTTACCTCCTTCTCAAGCCATTCAAGAGCCCTTCCTATCAAAGAAAAAGGAAATAGCTTTAGTCTCACAAACTCTTGAGTTACCCCATTTACCTTGATCATGTTGCAATATTTTTCGAACTCGTTCAAGTGTGCAAGAGGGCTCTCATGTTTTGCTCCACTATATTGCCTCCTTTCAATCAAATTAATCATTGCGGGCCGAATCTCGAAGTCATTGGCTTGAGTAACGGGTGGAGCAATGCCGCTTGAAGCTCTATAAGCTCCCGGAGTTCCCAACTCCTTTAAAGGTCTTTGAGGTGGTGGTTCCGCGTCACCCATTTGATCTCGATCCTCCTCGAAATTGGTCTCTCTAGTTGGGGGAGTAGTAAACGGCCTAGAACCGGCTCTCTTTCTCCTTCTATAAGTTTGCTCAATCTCGGGATCGTAAGGTACCAAGATCCTGTTATGAGTTCTGCGCATACACTCTCAACAAACGCAATCAGTAACAAGGCTACAAGTGTAGCCAAAAAGAAACAATCTTTTTGAATTTTTTTTTTTTGTTTTATGGTGAACTAGACTCAAGTAATCAATTAGCAATCAACAACACTGTTCCCCCGCAAACGGCGCCATTTTGATGGGCGTTAGAACGGTCGCACATTCCACACTCAATCAAACACATTTATTAACAAACACCTTACAAACCAAGCATAATCACAAGTAAGAGTTCGGTCCACAAGGAACGGGATATGGTTTCCAAAGATCTTAACACTTAAGCTAATTCGAAGTCAATGGTGAATTGGGGTTCGTCAAGAAGACAAACAAACTATGGTTCTAAATCAATGGATTGAGGACACTAGGGAATGGGATCCACTCGACCAAGGAAAATAGACAAACGGGGAGTGAAATTAATAAGATATAGCAAGGACTATGTGTAAGATCAACCTCATGCAATTAGGAAACAACTCACACTACTAAACTTAGATTCCTCATTAGTTTAGCAATAGAAGATACATAATCAAATTGCAATAAGTAATGCCATGCTTCATTCACATTTCCATGTCAAACTAAGCGTATCATGCTATCAAGCTCCTAAATCAAGGGTAGCTAATCCTATCATTGAAGAACTAACAAGCAATCTCATATAATCAATTTAATTGCAATACAAGCATCAATGGTTCTCCCACATTTGCATAATTAACCCAAAAGGTTGAGCTTCACCCAACCCCTAGCAAGTAGACTACTCATAACTCATATTTATCAACATGCAAACAAGTATTAGGGTTCTAACTTCTTCAATAATTGGGGAAAAATGATTAACAATTGAAATAACTATCATCCAATAACGAATTATCAAGAACTAAGAAGATTTAAATATCATGTAACAACAAATAAAATCAGAAATTAAATGGAGCAAAGTAGAAGGAAGTTACTAATTGAGGCTTGAAATTGTTGAATACAAAGTGCCAATCTTGAGAAACAAACTTGAAACCAACTATTACAATGATTGAATTGATGAAAATTAAGCTAAATTAATTAAAAGGAATGTTTCAAACTAAGAGGAATCTCTAAAAACTAGGCTATATCTGTCTGGGATACAAATGAATAAAGGAGGAAGTATTTATACTCCCCGTAACACATAGGGAAATCCGTCAAAGAAAACGGATTTCCCAGCGAGGAGCGCCCGCTCCACAGCCAGGAGCGCCCGCTCCTCAAGGCTGCACGCCCGCTCCTCACAGGGTGTGCAATTCTTGAAGCTTTCGCAGAAAGTTGGCAGAAAGATCGGAGCGCCCGCTCCTGAGGGGTGCACGCCCGCTGCTGCTGGAGCGCCCTCTCCATTCTTTAATTCTCTTGCCTTAAACAGAAACCATGCACCGAAAGTTTGCCAAATTGAGTCCATAGACCTGCAAAACATGGACAAACACAAACCGAGAGGGGGAAAGCCGAGACAAAACATTTTTATTCAAAATTGGGTTAGAAATAGGGGAAATGATCGCAAAACCGGGTTTAAATTAACACAATAAGTGGTCAAATAAACCAGTTATCACAGTACATAATCTTTAACCATCTTAGAGGTACTCTCCCCACAGACGGCGCCAAATGTTTTGTGTGTTTTTTGGTCCTTCGGGAGAGTTACGTCACCATGACTTGTCTGGCGCGGTCTGTACCTACAAAACATGGAGACTCCGGTTGGTAGGAGTTCCGCCTCCGACGATCAAGTTAGTATTGGTCGTAGAAGATGAAAAGGTGCGGAAAAGATAAAGTTTATATCTTCTCGGATTCCGAGATCAGGTGTTTTTTCTAATGTGAGAGAATGTAGGATTGTTGTAATAAATGAAGGTGCCCTCAAAATGGGGAAATCTCCCTATTTATAGGGTCATTGGAATACGTGCTCATTAAGTCATTCTAACCTAATGGGCTGCGCCATTTTGTGGCTTTCTCGGGAATTGGGCCTTGAAGGCTGGAATTCCATTTGTTATCTAAGGCTGACACGTGTCAGCTGGTGAGTGGTCCATGTTGGACCTGCCCAGGGTTGACACGTGTCCCTCTCTGATTGGGCCATGTGTCTAAGGTATTTTTACCCTAAACAGGACTAGTATGCGAATATGGAAGATAAATAATCTCGTAATGTGTATCACGAGAAATTAAGCGTGTTCACTTAAACCTATTATGCCAAGCATTCAAACAACGATCAAAAATCAAAATGATTGTTTTTTTTTAGTCCTTGTAATACGAATTCACTATAAGCAAGGGTGTTGATAAAAATGTTAAAAAATTCACAAAAAATCATTAATGGAATGTCATGATTTTTGTTGACTTCAACAAGGTAATCATCTAAGGATTTTGCTTGAAGTAAATTGTTTACGAAAAAAGGGAGAAGAGAAAGAAAAGGAAAGTTGGATTGACATGCTCATCAAATTTTTAGAAATATTAGTCAACCTGAATACACTCCTTAAAATTATTAATATAGTATGGTATTTTTTGATCAATTAGATTACAATAGAGATCTTTATCATTTTTTTTTTATTATCATGATTCTCATATTGCTCACTTTAAAGGATAATTACTATTTGTTTAAAAAGAATGATTGCCTCCGAACGTATAATCTAAGAAATAAGTAAATCATTTTCTCGGTTTTATTATTCATTATTCTCTCTCTCTATTTTTTTTTGGTGGAGAATAAAATTTTTTGTATCGTACTCTTTTTTTTAGAATGGTTTCATGATTTTTTTTTCGCTCTATTCTCTCTCTTTTTTTTTTTTTGTGAGGCAATCATCCCAAGTAAGGTTCTCGGGATTCTCTTTTTAAACCATAGAAGAGGTAAATAAATTATGCTCTTAAGTCAAGGTTGACTAATTACAGCTAAAAGATGACGACCATGAAAATAGGCACATTTAAGATGAGAATATTGATGATGTCCTATCAAGAGATGTGAACTTCTAATGACGAACCTTATGAGAAGTAATGTCATTAGTTCAATTATAAAGTACATAAATGAATCATCATTATCGAAAACATTATTGCGCGCAACTTAACGTCTTGCGCTATTGTGAAAAGTGCAATACACGCTTTTTTTCTGAAAAAAAGGAAAGAAAGAAAAGAACGATTAAAGTACATGTTTTAGGATTTTTTTTTAACAAAGAACGATTAAATATTTTTAAAAAAAAATGAAAGAAAAGAAGAACAATAAAAAAAAACAACTAAGTTAGACAACATTTTTAGCCAAATAGATATTATTAGCACCTGCTTAACGATTACGCTTGAAGCAGTACATTACTAAAAATGAAGGTTTTTGCGACCGTCGCAAACGGTCGTTGAAAATTGGAAAAACGGTCGTCAAAAATATTTGCGACCGTCAAAGGTCGTAACCTGATAGTCGTAATTTACATGGTCGTAAAAAAACAAAATTACAACTGTTTGCCGGTCGCAATGTTTTTGCGACCGTTTCCCTGATTTTCAACAACCAGCATAAACACGGTCGCATATGCAGCAATTTGTAATAAATGCGATCGAAAAATATCCGGTCGTAAATATAAAGTTTAGTGACGGTTTTTAGCAATCGCTAAAATTTTAAAAAAAATGAGACCAGCGTACACAACCCCAACGCCAGATCCCACTAGAAACTAATTCAGCCTACCACCACCGCCCACGAGGAACCACCTCTATCCACCACCACCGCCCACCAAGAACCACCTTTACCCACCACTACCGCCCATCAGGAACCACCTCTACCCACCACCACCGCCTACCCTAAACTACCCATAACCCAAAAAAAACATTAATCTATCAATAAAATTAAACCTAAAAAAATAATCCACAAAATTACCAAAAATTCATAAAATTACCCATACAAAACAAACCATGTAATTTAACATACGATCAAAAATTCAAAAAAATTTGTTTAAACACAAGTCGAACAAAATTCGGAAAAAAGATCGACAAGTATCCGAACAAAATTCGGAAAAAAGATCAACAAATATTCGATCAAAAACAAAGAAAAATTCAAACAAAAATGAAATTCAACATTGAAATTCAACGAACCACAAAAATCAAATAAAAAACAACCAAAATCAAACCAGAAAAAATCAAATCAAATAAACCTAAAAATAGATCCAATCAAACCCAAAAAAAACCAAAAACAAACCACAAAAATTAACCAAAATCAACCAAAATAAACGATAATCAACCAATACCGAAACCAAAAATCAACAAAAAACATGAAAACATACCTCAAACCCCGAATGGACTTTGAATTTTACCTCAAATTCGGTTTAATAAGGCCAAATTGGACCATGAAAAGTCTAGGTCTAGAGTTTTCATGGTCGAATTTGACATTAAAAACCATGAACTTCTTAACATCACCACCAAAGATGGTAAAGAAGAAGTTTTCGGACTCAATAATAGCACCAACGCTGTCGGAGAAGAAGGAAAAACCCGACTACTCAACCCAAAACAGATCAGAAGAGGAAAGAGAAAGAGAAGGAGAAGAAGGAGATAAGAGGAAAGAGAAGGAGAGAAGAGGAAACACGTGAGGAAATAGGAGGAGGATGAGAAACAACGTGAGGAAAGAGAGAAGAGGAAAGAGAAGGAGAAAGGAGGAAAGAGAAAGAGAAAGAGAAAGAGAACCGGCGTGAGGAAGGAGAGAAGAGGAAAGAGAAGGAGAATGGAGGAAAGAGAGGAGAAGCGGCGCCTAAAAATAATTAGGGTTAGGGTGACTTGGGAACCCTTTTTATACTTTTTTTTTTTAAAAAAACTATTGTGACTGCAAATTACGACCGTTTCTTAAACAGTCGCAATTTTAAATATCAATTTTATATATTTTAAACATGGATTTTATTTTTGAAAAATGTTTTAATACTTTTACGACCATTTAATAGCCCCAAAAACAGTCGCAAGTTTGCGACCGCTTTGAAAACGATCGTAATACTGCGACTGCGAATAAAACAGTCGCGAATTCCATATTTTGCGACCGTTTTTACGTCGGTTGTAAAAAATCGATCGCAATTTGGCTAAATTTTAGTAGTGGTAATATCGTTTTCTCGTATAACGTTGCTCGTAATGAGTCAAAGTCAACATTGAACAGTGGGCACGCGCAAGACTTAGAGTAGCGCAAAAGGGCCGCGTGCAACTTTTAGACTTACGCTTGGAGGGCGCGAGCAACTTTGACAGTTGCGCGTGCCACCTGGTAGGTTCGACATTTCTTTTTTTTTTTTTTTTTTTTTTGCGAAAACGTGTTGTTTTTTGGTCGAACCACATTTTTTGCGAGTTTTTTTTTTTAAATATCTCTAGGTAACAAGTTGGAATTAATTTGATTAGACACGAAGCATATAAGCACATATTCATGTAATCATATAAGCACATAAAAGGAACCGTCAAAGCATACAACACTATTCTAAGGTTAAGGCTTGGGTGGCCAAAGGTATCATATTTTATGAGACGATACACGAATCAATCACTCAACGTGTTGACCCATGACATAGCCGTCCCAACATTTTGTTGGCAATATGGGTGAAATGATTCTTATTGATTTGGAGATTGAAGCCTGGTGTTGGCAGCACCTAGTCAATGAGCCAATCCTTAATGGTCAAAGTGTGCTATGATTATGCATGATGCAATGTTGGTTGTTTGGCTTTTACTTTTGTGAAAATGGAAGAAATTATGCATTCAAGTCTCGCTCTCTAACTAGAGATTATCCAAGTCAGCCATCGTTACAACCCACAGGTAACTTGATGTTGGAAACCTTGGACCATAACTAAGAACTAATCTTGTAACCTCTAAGTCCCAAGCGGAGTCGCCACTGTAAGGAGGGTGCGCCTATCGTAGAGGATCCTTCTCCTCTATGCCCATGACCCTTTAAAATCCTGGGACTTTACACTTTTTAGGGTGTTTTAGAATTTGAATTCCTAACTGTTTGGGAGACCTTTAAATTAGAGTTGATCGTATCATTATGCTTTTTTGTAAGAAACTAGTAAGGAGTCGCCAATGAGTTTTAGGAAAACTCATAAACCTCGTTCATGCCTTTCTCCCAAGTAGGGTTTAAGGGATATTTAGCATGAATCATAAGTTTACCCCATGCCCAAATAGGTCTACATGTACCAGAAATGAGTTCGGGTGCGAGGGTACTAAAATAACGTTCCTTTTAGGAAGTAATCGCTGTTCTAGCTCTAGTGAGACCTCTACTAGCTCTTACTTTTTCACAATTTCATCACCAAACAATGTATGCAACGTAGCTCCTATAAACTAAATTAGTTGATTTTATTTAAAAGCATTAATCATGTAGGAATTACATTGCGAAAGTCGTTATTCTTTTGTTATTCAAATTCGTGGAAAGAACAATAAATAAACAATATTTGCATTGACTTAAGTGATAGAAAAATCAATTAATTATTCAAATTCTAGTTTTGAATAACACAAGAATGCTATGTGAATTAAATTAATTAAAAGTTTGTTTAAAATGAATAAACAACACTATTTATTCAATTAAATTTTTTTAAACAAGAAAAGAAAAGTGATTTATCTAAGTGCTCAGGAAACAAATCATTCTTCTCTTATGCTAAATCTCTATTTTATGCATTTATGGACTTTCCTCCTTCTTTGTACCTCCAAGGACTTCAATGGAATGTATTAAGGTTAAAGAGTAGTTGGAAAGAGGTAACAAAAGTAGTATGATAGTAAGAGGGTTTGAGAGATTTGGGATTTCAGAATTTAGGGTTTAGAATTCTTTTTTTTTTTTATCCTCTTTAGGGTTGAACGAAGACCCCTATTTATAGGCGTAGGAATCCAGGTTTAGGGTTTTAGAGCCGCGGTGTCAGGTGGCTAGCGCAACTCTCAGAGTTGCGCTAGTATGCCCAGCGCAACTCTTTAACTTGCGCTCGGTAGGCACGCGCAACTCTGACAGTGGCGCGCGATGAGGTTTGTCTTATACAAAAACGCGTTTTTAAAACTTCTATAACTTTTAATTGCGAAGTCGGGTTAAGGCGTTTAATATATCATTGGAAAGCTCTGAATGTATACTTTTCAATGACGTTATACTTAGGTTAAAATCTATTATGGATCAAAAGATAAGGCCATTAGAGTGCAAGGGTGTCGGTTTTAGGGCCCGATTTAGTATTTGGATCATAACTTCTTCGTTTTAGCTCAAAATTGGGCTTATAGTATATCGTTGGAAATCTCATTGAAAGGGCAATCCATCTGTATTGGCCTTAAATAAAAGTTTTATGGTTGTTTTATCTGATTGGCTTGGTTTTTAACAACGTAAGATCCTTGGATCTAATCATTGTAGTTGACGCATTTGGGTCCGATATTAATCCAGTTTAAACATGTATGAGCACGTTTTATGCCCAATTAGTAATCGGACAAGGATCTAAGATAGCTTGGTCTCAAATGTAGGTTTTAACCTACTTCATAATGCAATTCGTAGTCCATAAACACTTCAACTTTGATCTAGCACGAAGAACGGGTTTTTATAACATCATCACACTTCCTGTCTAAGGATAGGAGGCAAAAAGTAGGTGTATACAACGATAAACATGCTAATTTGAAAGAAAGTTGATTAATCGAATAATACAAGGGAAAATAGTATTTGCATTCAAAATCACTTGAAAAGCTATTTCCTAGGTATCAAACTAGTGGTCTCTACAAATGACTATCAAAGGAAAATAACAAGTCAAGTTCAATCGATAAGAGTAGTGTTGGACTTTATTATTTTGATGATGACACAACCTAGCTTATTTACAAACTAATAAGAGCTTGATTGTTTGAGTGCGTGATTAGTTGCAAAGACTAGGAGAATTGAGTGTCTTGTTGAGATTCCATGAGGAACAAGAAAGCCAGAAACAAAGTAATCCAATAAAGAAGAGTTCCCTCACAGGAACTGGTGGTTTAGAAATGAAGACTTGAGAAGAGAAGTTTCCCCTCAGGGAACAACAGAAGCTTCGGAGTGGAAGCTTCACGAGAGAAGAGAATTTCCTTCTAAGGAACAGAAGCCTCGGAGTAGAAGCTTCATTAGAGAATCATGAAGACTAAGGTATTTTTATATTTTAGGATTTATGAAAGTGTAAGGATAATATTACACTCGAAATATCTGTGTGGAATTGGTCTAAGAAGATAATATTGTGTAAGCTAGTTTTTATGAAAACAATTGAGTTTACAGTTTTATCTTTGTATTTTATATAAAGGATTTTATTTTATTTATTTTCGAAAATCAGTTGAACAAATAAAATCTGTTTTATTTTCCAAAACTTGCTGCATACTCCAAATTATCTTTCTTAAGTCATAGTCTTGCACATTGAGGAGTTCATGTTCCTTGAATTTAGGGCATGATCTTTTTAGTGGGTTGGATTAGTGGCGTTATGGATTTACTGCACATAGAAGTTTTTCCTGAACGAAATTTGGCCATTAAAAAGTCATATGATTTCAGTTGGAAAAACTCACCCTTGCTCAAATAGATTTCAATCTTTGTTTTCGTTAATCGAGTCAAGAGTCAATTCCACACTAGTGAAATAGAGTGTTCTAATGTCCTTATACTACAGTTAATATTTTTGAGTTGTATTTTGGGGAATGAGGAAGTTTGAGTGAACTTCTATTTGTGAGAAAGAGAAGTGATAAGGTGAAAGAGAAGTGAGAAGAGAAAGAGAAGTTAGAAGAGATAAAGAGAAGAGAAAGAGAAGTGAAGAGTAACAAGTTGGGGTGACTTGTTCCTCGGGGCTTTGGGTTTGTCGAGGAACTCAAAGTTAGAGTTTTTAGTTTGTAATAGGTCCTTTTGCTTTATTCTAGTGAAGATTGTTTTCCTAAAATTCCAAGTGGTCGTGGTTTTTATCCTTGATTAGGGCCAAGGAGTTTTCCACGTGAAATCTCTCTCGCACTTTCAGTTCCTTTAGCTTGCTTGTTTTTATTTTCGCAAAAAGTTTAACAAATCTGTCATGCTACAATTCAACCCCCCTTCTTGTAGTATTCATTGAAACAGTAATTGGTATCAGAGCCTAACTTCTCGAAGAATCAGGAAACCCTGAAGAAGAAGGGTCTTGGAAATGATGAATACGCTTGAAAATCTCGAGGAAGGATACTTAACTCAGAGGCTCTGATGTTCAATGGCAAGTTCTATACTTACCAGAAGAACCAAATGGAGATCTTTATCAAGGCAGAGAACTACCAAATCTGGAGGGTCATCGAAGTTGGTGATTTTGAAGCTACCAAAACAAACGCTAAAAGTGAGGTAATCCCTAAGCCCATGTCTGAATATGAGAAAGAGGATATTGATAAAATGGAAATCAATGCTATGGTTGTGAAATTGCTACACTATGGACTTGGACCTCACGAACACAATCGTGGTATGGGGTGGAAGAACACAAAGAAATTTGGGATTTGCTGTAGATTACTCATGAAGGAACCAACGAGGTTAAAGGCTCAAAAATCGATCTACTTATGTCTAAGTATGAAAGATTTGAGATGCAACCAAGAAAAACTATTCAAGAGATGCTAACCTTATTTACTAACATTATAAATGAGTTGGTTTCCGTTGGTAGACAAATTCCTACATATGAGCAGGTTAGGAAGGTCCTTCGAAGCCTCCCATAGGATGAGAGATGGAGAGCTAAGGTGACAGCCCTTCAGGAAACTAAGGACTTTAGCAAGTTTAATATCGAGCAGTGGGCAGGTTCACTCATGACTCATGAGTTGCACCTTGGAGTCAAGAATGAACCTGTGAGGAACAAAGGGCTGGCACTTAAGGCCAAAGATGAGGAAGACTCAGAAGTAGATGAGGATGAAGCTGCCATAATCATGCGAAGAGTCAAAAAGATGTTCAAGAAAGGACGTACCTCAAGGAACTTCGTGAAGAAGCCTTCAACATCTAAGCCTTACTACAGCTGCCACAAATGTGGATCCCATGACCACTTTATTAGAGATTTCCCTCTTTGGTAAAATCATAAAGGCAAAGGAAAGGAAAAATTCAGTAAAGTAAACTATTCCAAGTCAGACATGAAGAAAGCCATGATAGCTACTTAGGGAGATTCAGATAGTGAAGAAGATGATGATCAACTAGAGCAGGAGACAGCTAATCTTTGTCTGATGTCTAAATCAGATGATGAGAAAGCCTACCTTGAGAACTTCAGAAAGAGGTATTTCTTGTTCCTAAACAGCTTAAAACTCTCGCTAAAAAAGTCCTAATTGATATATGTCTAGAAGTAAAAGAATTCTTTAGAGAAACTTGTGTCAAGCTAAATAAGTGTGAAAAAGATCTTAAGGTTTGCAGAGAACATGTCGCTTGGTTGGAAACAGCCTATGCTAAGTCTCAAAGTAAATTAAGAGAGCTTGACCTTAAGTATAAACACAAAACTGATATAGCTGATAGAATCAAGAATGAAAGTATTCTTTTGAATGTTGAATTAACTCAGTATAAGCTCATGAATTCTGATATCAGTTCCAGCCGTTCCTCAAGTTATCAATTGCTTAAATTTAATGTTAATTTCAAAAATCTGAAAAATGAATTTTTGACTTTAAAAACTCAAAAGGATTAACATGAAATGGAACTGAATGCTAGAAAGGATAGAAGTATAGACCCAAAAATCATACCTAAGTGGATTCTAGAAGCCCAAACAAAACGCACTAAAGGACTTGGTTATATGGCCAAGAGGAAAGATAAGCAAAAGAAATATGTTGAGCTTCCGAGCATGAAGGTATGGACTTTTTGTGGTAAGTCTAGGAATCTCTATGGTTAATGTAGAATAAGCGAGGAAGCTAATAAAAGAAATGTTAGACAAGTGTGGGTCAAGAAAACTGATATTGCATCCACGTCTAAGGAACAAAAGGAAACCTGGGTTCTCGATCCTAATGCTTAGTTTTCTTGCAGGTCTTACAGAGGGGGAACTAATGAGTGTTCATTAGAGAAATGCATGCTTTTAATGGTTTTCTTGTCATTTTGTTCATTTCTTGACTATTTCTCTCGATTCTTTGTTTCCTTGATTTGTTTTTTAGGTATGTTGAGTTTCCCGAGGTATGATCACCAAGGAGAGAGCTCGAGCGCATTCAGGAAAGTTAATGGAGCAAAGTTCGGGATTCCGAAAACGCAATTCAAGCTAGCTCCGCGAGCTCGAGGGCCTTGGAAGTTATGCTTTGGCTTGAGGCATTATAATGCTTGGAAGATAAAGGAGCTACCCTTCTCACGAGCATCTCCTCGAGTGCACCAATGATCGGGATGCTCGGGAGCACGGAGATTGATCAAGAAAGCGAAGGAGACAAGGCCACAAGCACCGAGCAAGGGTGCGCGCGCAACACAGGGGGTGCGTGCACGCAGACACACGCGGCCTGGTGGTGCGCGCGCACCTGGCGCCCCGCCCCCTTCGCTCGTTTCTTCTATTTGTACCCTTAAACTTTTCCTTTTTCCAGGGATGACTCAATTTGTACTTGACATATATTTTTCCAGAATTAGTAGAGAGACAAAGTAGAGAGAGAAGCTTAAGATTACTTGATTGTACTTGAATTTGATCTTTGATTTCAACTTGATCTTGGATTTCTTCTTCTCATCAATGAAAGTTTGTGTGATTTCTTTCCTTTGAATTTACTTTTATTGCAATTTCCTTTAATTTTTGATGTTTGATTTGAATTTCTTTCTTTGCTTTAAAATTTGTTAAGTGATTAAATTCCTTCTTGATGAAACTTGAAATGAATATGATTTTGATTGAATTTGTTTTGTTTTTCATTTTCACCATGATTAGTGAGTAGATTAGTTGCTTGGTAGAAGGGGAAGCATGCTAGATTGATGATTTTTGATAGTTGATGATCCATGATTGATTGAATTGTTGCAATTAAATTGGTTGACATGGTTGTGAATGTGATTAATTAGACTAAGAGTGATCAACCTATAAGATTAATCTAGATTGCATTGCAAATTTCAATGACATGAACCCTTGATTTGAGAATTGCTTTAATTGATTGAATTTGATTGTGATTTTCCTATTTAGTCATTCATAGTGAACCCTAGCTTGGCTTATAGGAGTTAGCCCTTGAATTCCTTTGATTGCAACTATTGTTTGTCCTTTGCAATGTTTGAATTGATTGAGTGATCCTTCAATTAGCATAATCATTGAGCTTCCATGTGGAACCTATATCCCTAGTGTTTAGTATATTGAATTTCTCTATTTATCTAGCTTTCTCGATACCTTAGTTACCAACCATATCTTTCTTCAATCTTCGATGTAGCTTGACCTAGGCTATAGCTTACGCCTACTCATTCCCTTGGGTTCGACCCTTGACTTACCATATACTCGTATTAGGTAGTTCGAGTGTTTATAAATTTTCTTTGGCTCTAGGAAAGGGTAGAAAACGACTTACTTTCCTTACGTCAAAAATGGCGCCGTTGCCGGGGAGTGATATTGGTGCTTTGTTATAGTTGTTGAGTCTATTTCACCTTTAATTGAAATACAAAAAGATTTTCTTTTAGGCTACACTTGTAGCCGTGCTACTAACCATTTCTTTTGAGATTTTATGCATAGAGCACGTGGTTGTTCACTAGTGCCATTTGATTCGGAAATTGAGAGAACTATTGCAAGGTTAAGGAGAACTATCATCTCAAGGAGTTTGAAAAGTATTGCAATAGTATCAAGGTAAATGGAATTTCCCAAGAATTCATCCGCCTCAAGCTTTTTCCCTTTTCCCTCATAGGGCGTGCCTTGGAATGGCTAGACAAGGAAGTTAAGCCGAATTCTCTAAGGACATTGGATGAAGTGACCAAGGAGTTTCTATCCCGTTTCTATCCACAAAAGAAAATGGCGGAGGCTAGAGCTTTGATTCAAGGTTTCAAGAAAAAGCCTAGTGAGAGTCTCTATGAAGCATGGGAGAGATACAAAGAGTATCAAAGAGAATGTCCTCACCACGGAATTTCTACTTACCAAATTATTCAAATCTTCTATGGAGGCCTTAGTCCCCAAGGAAAATCATGTTTAGATGAAGGAGCCGGAGGTCCTATCATGAACAAAACGTAAGAGGAAGTGGTAGACATAATTGAAGACGTAGTGAGGTACTATAGAGATTGGCAAGATGGAGAAAGAGAGTCAACTAGCAAGAGTAGATCTTCGGTGTACTCGGTTGATCATCTAAATGCAATCAACAATCTATCCTCACAAATGACAAACTTGGGGAAGGAGATGTCCGCTATCAAGGCGAAGTTGGAAAGTGCTACCTACCAAGTTTCAAGTCTTCCCTCCCAATCTAAGGGGAGAGGTATGTCTTCTAATTTTCAACCCCCTCCCTCTTCTAATAACATGCCTAGTGGATGCTTGTTTTGTGATGATTGTGGGTCGTATGATCATGATGTTTCTAATTGCCCTCATGCAAGTATGGATGTTTGTGATGATCAAGATGGAAATGTGAATGAGCATGTGAACTATGTGTCAAATAATAATGATTCTAGATTTGAGAATCAAAGAGGTCAATGGAATAGGAAGTACAACAACCATGGCAATTTTAACAACTTAAACCAAGGTGGCGGTAATAGGAACCACGGGAACCAAAATTCCCGAGGTAACTATAACAACCAAGGTTATAGTACCCAAAATCATAACCAAAATTATGGTAATCATAACCATGGTTATGGTAACCATAATCAAGGTAGAGGTAATTGGAACAATCAAAATAGGGAAAATGTTCAAAATAATTCTCAAAGGGGTCCCTCACCCAGTTTTGCTCCAAATGCCCAAAATGATAATTCCTATGTTCAATCCTCTTCTTCTTCACATAGAACCAATTTAGAAGAAATCATTGAAAATCAAACAAAGTTGTTGAACACTTACATGGCCGTAAGTGACAAGAAATTTAATGAATTGATTACTCATAATAAGATGCTTGAAAACCAAATTTCGCAACTTGCTAATGCTTTAAAAGACCATGCTAGTCCTTCTTCTTTACCTTCCTAAGGCCTAGATCCCAAGAGACCGGTCAATGCTATTGTCACAAGGAGTGGTAAGGCTCTTGAGGAGAGTTTGGCTAGGAAGAGTGAGACCAAGGAGAGCACAAAAGAGGTTTTGGTTGAAGATGAAAGAGATGGTGCATCTTTGAGTGAGGTTGTGATTGAGAAGCCTAGTGAGGTGAGAGTGGAGGAAGAAATTGTGAAACCCAAGCTTCCTTATCCACAAAAATTCTTGAGACACAAGTTAGATGAACAATTTGGAAGATTCATTGACATGCTCAAGGAACTTTACCTTTCTCTACCATTTACCGAAGTTGTCACCCAAATGCCTAACTACTCAAAATTCCTCAAAGACATTTTGAGTGGTAGGAGGACTTGTGATGGTGTAGAGACGGTGAACTTGACCGAGAATTGTAGTGCAATCATAATGAACAAGATGCCACCTAAGCTAAAAGACTCCGGAAACTTTTCCATCCCTTATGCCATTTATAAAATGCAAATTAAGAATGCCTTGTGTGACCTAGGAGTTAGTGTTAGCCTTATGCCATATTCGGTGTACGAAACACTTGAGCTAGGGGAAATATTACCTACTAACATCACTTTACAATTGGCCGATAGGTCAATTAAGTTTCCTAAGGGTAAGGTAGAGGATGTTCCTTTGAGGGTTGGGAAATTTGTTATTCCGGTGGATTTTGTGGTGCTTGAGATTGACGAAGATGCTAACATTCCTATCATTCTAGGGAGACCATTCCTTGCTACTTCGGGTGCTTTGATAGATGTGAAAAGTGCTAAAATTTCACTCAAAGTAGGGGATGAGGTGATATAATTTGACTTGAATGATAGTACAAAGTATCCAAGTTCTTCTTTAGAAAATTGCATGTTGATTGATTCTCTTGATCATGTTGTGTCTTCTATGCATAAGCAATTGCTCACTTCTAACGATGCTCTTGAGAATGTTTTGTTGAATAAGGAAAAGATAGGGATTCCTAGCAAGGAGATGGCTTTGTATGAAGATGTGCTCAATGGAAGCCTTAAGGATGCTAAAGAGCAAATGTGTATGAGCATTTCTAGCCAAGAAGCGTTGCAAGTGGCTACATCAAAGGTAGGTAAAGGTGTTCCAATGGTTGAGCTCAAACCTCTTGGGACCCAACTCCACTTATCCCGTGATTGTTAGGTCTTCTTTGAGTGAGCGCCAAGCTCAAGAGTTGTGTGATGTTTTGAGAAAGCACCAAGGTGCTTTGGGTTATACCATTGATGACCTCAAAGGTATAAGCCCCGCTTTATGTACACATCACATAACCCTTGAGGAGGGTGCTCTACCCTCTATTGAGAGACAACGAAAGCTACACCCCCAAATGGGGGAGGTAGTGAAGAAAGAGATCACCAAACTTTTGGATGCGGGAATTATATTCCCCATCTCAAGTTCTAGGTGGGTCTCTCCCGTTCATGTTGTCCCAAAGAAAGGAGGCATGACCGTCGTCGAGAATGAGAAAGGTGAGCTCATTCCGACGAGGACGGTCACGGGATGGAGGATGTGTATAGACTATAGACGTCTAAACACGTTCACTTCCCCCTTCTTTTTATTGATCAAATGCTTAAGAGACTAACGAGTCACAAGTTCTATTGTTTTCTTGATGGTTATTCAAGATTTTTCCAAATCCCTATCCACCCGGACGACCAAGAGAAAACGACATCACTTGTCCATATGGAACATTTGCTTATAGGACAATGACGTTAAGCCTTTGTAATGCTCCTGTAACATTTCAAAGATGCATGATGAATATATTTGGAGATATGTTGGAGGAGGAAATGGAAGTGTTTATGGATGACTTCTCCGTGGGCGGTGTTTCATTTAAGGCATGTCTTTAAACCTTGAGAAATGTTTGGCAAGGTGTGAGAAGGTGAAATTGGTTTTGAATTTGGAGAAGTGTCACTTCATGGTGGAGGAAGGCATAGTCCTTGGCCATAAGATTTCTCACAAGGGGATAGAGGTGGACAAAGCAAAAATTGAGGTTATTGAGAAGCTTCCACCTCCGATTAATGTGGAAGGAGTGAGATCTTTCTTAGAACATGCTGAGTTTTATAGAAGATTCATCAAGGATTTCTCGCTCATTGCAAAGCCCCTCAATGATCTTCTTCAAAAGGATGCCGAGTTTGTATTTGTTGATAAGTATTTGGAGGCATTTAATAAGTTGAAGAAATCTCTAATCTCTACTCCTATTGTTCAAGCCCCAAGATGGGATTTACCTTTTGAGTTGATGTGCGATGCGAGTGATTCGGCAATTGGAGGTGTCTTGGGTCAAAGAATGGAAAAGAAGCTACATGTGATCTATTATATGTCCAAGAATCTAAATGGTGCTCAAAGGAACTACACCACAACGGAAAAGGAGTTTTAGGTTATTGTTCATGCTTTAGAAAAGTTCCGTTGTTATTTGTTTGGTTCCAAGACCATTGTCTTCATGGATCATGCGGCTCTCAAGTACCGTTTTGCCAAGAAAGAATCCATGCCTAAGTTGATCCGGTGGGTGCTCGAACTTCAAACTTTTGATATTGAGATTAGGGATAAGAGAGGAGCGGAAAATGTTGTGGTGGATCATCTATCTCGTCTTGAAGATTCTCAAATTCATGATGATGGTTCTCCAATTGAGGATAGGATTCTTGATGACTTCTTATATGCTATTGAGGCAAAGGAGCTCCCATGGTTGCCGACTTAGTGAACTTTCTTGCATATGGGGAGTTTCCACCTTCCTTTTCTAAGAATCAACGAAAGAAGCTCAAGAGAGAGGCAAGACACTACGAGTGGGATGATCCCATCTTGTACAAGCGAGGAGTCGGGATGGCTTACTTAGGCGTTGTGTTCCAAATGAAGAGGTGCCTAGTGTTTTGAAAATGTGCCACTCGGATTCGAGTGGTGGCCATATGGGTGTTTCTAAAACCGCCATCAAGATTCTTCAAAGCGGTTTATGGTGGCCGCATCTCTTCAAGGATTCATGGGGTTTTGGTAAGACATGCGACCGTTATCAACGAGTTGGGAATATCTCCAAGCAAAATGAGATGCCTGAACATTCGATTCTTGAATTGGAGGTATTTGATGTTTGGGGAATTGATTTTATGGGACCGTTTCACTTATATTTTGGAAATTAATATATTCTTGTGGCGGTGGATTACGTGTCTAAATGGGTTGAGGCCATTGTTTCCCCAACTAATGACCAAAAGGTGGTAATGAAGTTATTCAAGAAGATTATTTTTCCAAGGTTTGGTGTTCCAAAGGCGGTGATAAGCGATAATGGTTCTCATTTTATTCACAATGCCTTTCAACGATTTGGCCTTCCATATCATCCTTAAACAAGCGGCCAAGTCGAGGTTTCGAATCGTCAAATCAAGTTAATCCTTGAAAAGACGGTTGCAAGAAATAGGAAGGATTGGTCGGACAAGTTGGATGATGCTCTTTGGGCTTATAGAACGGCTTTCAAGACACCTATAGGTACTACTCCATACCGCCTAGTCTATGGCAAATCATGCCATCTCCCGGTTGAGCTCGAACACCGTGCTTTGTGGGTAATCAAGAAGATAAACTTTAATTTGGCAAGTGCGGGGGAGAAAAGGTGGTTAGATCTTCATGAGCTAGAGGAGCTTCGATTTAATGCTTATAATTGTGCTAGTATTTACAAAGCTCATTCCAAGGAAACTCATGATAAGCTTGTTGAGAAGAAAGAGTTTTGTGTTTGTGATAAAGTTCTTCTCTACAATTCGAAAATGAAGTTGTTTCCAAGCAAGCTCATGTCAAGATGGAGTGGTCCTTACATGGTTAAGAATGTCTTTCCCAGTGGTGTTGTAGAGGTTTCAATGATTGATTCTTCGTCTCCATTTAAGGTCAATGGCCATCGACTCAAGAAGTATTTCGATGGTGCTTTTGTTGGCCTTATTCACAAGTTGCTTCTCCGACAACCTCCTTAATAGGTGGAGAACTTCGAGCTATGACGTCAAACAAGCGCTTCCCGGGAGGCAACCCGGTTTTCTAACCCTTTTCTTTTGATTTTTCATTTTTCTATATCTTTTATTTTTGAGAACTTATCTTATTCTTCTTTGTTTTCTTGATTTTAGGTACCATGAGATTGGATCAATGAAAATTTCCAACAATTTCGGTGTTAATTCAAGGTTTCACGAGGTTTGGTTAAGCTTATGTGAAGAAGTTTGTTGGGGTTTTATGCTGTCGTGTTTACATTTTCATTGATTTTCTACTCTTTTTCGAGTGAGTTTTCAACTATCTCGTTAGTGCAAACACGAGAGTATGTTCATGGCCAAAATTTTCTTGCTTCATGCGCACGCATCATAGGTTGCGCGCGCGCACCAAAGGGGTCAGAAATCTAAGCTCATGTTGATGAAATTTGACGGTTTTTGCACCACCATCCCTACGAGTGGGCACCAAGAGGGTCAGATTTTTGGCCTTCTTTTGGTGCGTCTCAAGCAAAATCATCCTTCCCATACCTCCCTGGTGCGCACCCACCGCCTGGCTGCGCACACGCACCAGGTAGGGCAGAAGTTGGCGTGTGTTGCAGCCCCTAGCAAGCGAAGCAGCCCCCCCTACCGTCGCTGGTGCGCACGCACCAACCTCACTGTGCGCACGCACCATCAACAGCAGCAATGCCCCCTTTTCGTGCCCATTTCGTTCCCAAACCCTCCCTTATTCACTTCTCTCTCTTACCCCGACTTCCCTTTCATTCCTCTACTCTTTCATTTCTCATAAAACCCCTTTTAATCTCTTTGAATATTCAAGCACATTCATCCTTTTTAATTTCAATTCATCACAAAATTACATTAACCTCATTTTCGAAAATTTAGGGCTAAAATTCGAATTTTTGAGGGTTTGTTTTGGTGCTTGAATCTTAAGTTTGGGTGTTCTAATTGATCTATATTCTTCAATTGTGCAATTTGCAAGTAATTCAAAGCTTCATTGAGGTATAATTTCTCACTTTCTATTCATCTTTTTCCTCATTTTTGAAGCTTTAAATCCTTGTTTTTGCTTTCATGGTAGAACTCCATTGTTGGTTCTTTTAGCTTGTAATTTGTGTTGAATGATGTTATTGGATGTTAAATTTAAGCTTCTTCATGATGAATTTGTATACCTTGCTTGAATCCTTGATTCACCATTGTTGGTCATTTTCTCTTTCATGGGTATTTTATATGATAGTTTCATTTCCTTGATAATTCAATGTTTTGGGATTAATTTTCTCATAATGATTCATGATTTGGTCTCTTGTGTCCAATTTTGCCTTTACTTCATGACTAGTTGCTTCAAGCTTATGTCTCAATATTCATGGCATAGTTCATGTGTGACCATTTCTTGTTTCACTTTTGATTGAATATTGTTTGTGCTTGACTTTAGAGCAATTTCTTTTGAATCTTTTTGAATAATGATAATTATAATTGAATTTCTCAGGAATTGCTTTGCTTCTTGTAGATGGCTCCCATCCATCGTAAGAAGCGTGCTTGAACAAGTTCAAGCAAAGTTAGGCACGTTGTTCCACCTTCCCCCGAGGTGGTAGAGACATACGGCAGTGAATTCTCTAAGGAATTACATTGGGATAGGTTCAAGCAACTATCCAAGCGGAAGCTCAAGTCAACAAGATTCTACGATCAAACAACAACCAAGCTACTTAGAATAGATTATGACGTTTTCTACCTAGCCAAGAACCTCGGTCTCTTAGAGTTCTTGGATTTGAGCGCCCTTACCTATGCTAGGGTGACGTATGAGTTTCTATCATCCCTTGAAGTGGTCCGAGAGTCAAGTGGTGACTCTCCGAGAACTTTAACCTTTCAACTTTTCAATAATGATCATCGGTTGTCGGAGTCACAACTTTGTTCCTACTTTCGGTTTCCTTGGGCCGTTGATGAAGACCATCTTGTCTATCCGGCCAATGGAACTCAGGTGGTGGCGACGTATCTCTGATGAGCGGAAATATGAGCCTCAAACTTCTAAATATGCATCGATTGTTCATCCGGCTATGAGATACTTTAATCGTATTCTCACTTATGCCTTATGCTCTAAGGACTCATTGGGAGCTACCTCTCGTGAGGAGCTTTGTTGGCTATGGATTGCCGACCGAGAGTCGCATGAGATCGAGCTCGTAGATTTCACTCAACATTTGATCAACCGATTTTTGGATATCCGAGATGGTGTTTCGCTTTCGGGGAGCATCCAAATTGGAGGCATGATCTCTATCCTTGCTCTTTGCCTCAATGATTCATATAAATATTTGCTATACGAGCTCCTTCCGATAGTTGACGCTAGGGAGAGGACGCCTTCTCATTTCCTCAATGTCTATGCCCTTGTGAACCAAAAGTTCCTTGACCGTACCAAGAAGCATAATGTTTTCATATGGAAGGTGTCCCGAGTAAAGGATTGGTTCTTGATTCCGAGTAAGGAGGCTACAAACCGTAAGTCAAAGACGGATTCTTTGACTTGGAGACCTCCAAGATGCAACATCGACCCCTCTCTTCGGAAGAAGTCAAATCATACAAAAACCGCCTCCAATGATGCTCTCTCGACGGATTTCCAAGCTTTACCCCCGGTTGAATGGGGAGGTACTCCTATCCCTCCTTCTACTTCATCTTTTACATTTGATTTATCAACTATTCATGCCAAGTTAGATTCCATCACTAATGTCTTGTTTTCCATGCCTTTGGGGCGTGATTCTTCTCTTGGCTATGACTTTCATGCTAATCAATTGTATGACTACCATGTGAGAAGGGGGGAGATTGAACCTTACTTGAACTACCCATACCTCCCGGTTCAACAAGGACCTATCCCTCAATGGGAACCCTTTGACCCTATCGTGGGTCCTAGACCTTGTTATCCCTATTGGAAGGGTCCTCATATCCCTCCTAGTGCTATCATGGGCACCACCCCGGCCACTTACGACTATAAGCAGCCCGGTGGATGCGATTATACATATGATCCCGCGAACCCTATGCCTTTCCCGAATCCTGAGACTTTTGGTAGGTGGGGATTATCGGGAGATCCGTTTTTGGATTATTAGTCTCATTTCTTTGAGATAGACCGTGCTAGGTAGGAGGGGAGGTTAAAGGGGAAAGCTCCTATTGAGATGAGTGAGATGGCTAGCTCGGTTCATGTCTTAGAGACCGGTGAGGGGAGTTCTCATTCTACCCCTTACCATAGTGCGGAGTGAGTCTATTGTGGCTACCCCGCTTTTCCCATGTGCCTTATATGATGTTCTCTTTTGCCTATGTGTTTTTAGGTTTGGAATTTGGGGGGTAGTTCATTCTGAGCTTGGGGATGATTTATGTTGTTTCTATGCTTCACTATTACCCTCCTCGCTATTGTAGTTCACTCTTGGTCTCTTTTGCTTCTGGTATTGATCTCTATGTATCTCTTGCTTCTCTAGTGATGATGACGATGTATTTCTGCTGATTTCTCTGTCCAGTTCTTGGTATTGTTGTTTGTTCTGCTGATCGCTGTCTGCTGTGTATCTCTGCTTCTTTGTGATTATGATTCCTGATGATGGTTGTTCGATATCTTGTTTCCTGACTCTTCTTCTATCTGATTATTCTGCTTCCTGATTTCATTGCTGACCCTATTCCTGATACTTTCATATATTACTTTTTCTTTATTTACATACATTTTATCTTTTATATTGTTATTTTCTTTTGTATTGAAGTTACTAACAATCTTCTTTGTATATAGTCTACATTCTCTCTCACCCTGCTTCGTCGCTTATGCTTTGGATATTGATGCTTCATTAAGGTTCTCTCTCACTTTGTTTAATGTAGCATAGCTTCGACGCCTGGTGAGATCCTTCTGATCTTCTTTTTATTTTCTTCTCTTGGATGCTTAGTTTAGGTTTAGATTAGGAGAAGTTGAACGGTTCGAGAATGTTTGCTTTCTAACACCTTAGTGTGTTTGGGAACATTGGCGTTGTAGCCGAATGTTCACTTGTTTGTCGATTGGGACTTATGTGTGTTAGCATGACTTCCTTGTTGCATTTCTACTTCTCCTTTGCTTTTCTATTTCTTATTTTATTTCTTTTTCCTCCTTTTATATTTTCTTATGTTTTTCTTTTTCTTTTTCTTTTTCTTTTTCTTTTTGTTTTTGTTTTTTGTTCCCCTTTTCCATTTTCTTCTACTTTCCTTTTTACACTTTGCTTTCATACATTTTGTTTTTATACTTTCCTTTGGAAAAAAAAAACCAAAAAAAAAAAAAAAGGAAAAGAAGAGAAAAAAAAAATTAAAAATTTTTTTTTTTAAAAAAAAAAAAAAAACCAAAAAGGATTTTGTAAATATGAATAAAATGTTTTTGAGGCATTGCTTTTCTTTCTTAAAATTTTTCTTTTGCTTTGGACTTAGTACCACTTGAGCTTGCACATTGGCTATTATTCTTCCTAAAAACAATGGTTTGCACGGTTTGAGAGTATCTTTCGTTGATTCTAGGATAGAGTATGCTAAGGTAGTCCTTTAAGAAGTATTGGGACCTTGACGCCAGATTCTTTTGTTTTTGAAAACTCGCAATCGTTCCCCTTTGGTGAATTTGAAGCTTTTAGTGAGTTTTTGCCACATCCTTGTGAGGTTTCATTGTTTTTCACGCCTTCTACAATTACTTGCATGAGCGGCATGGATCCTTGACTATTGCAGACCTAATCTTGAATCTTGACCCATAATTCTCAAACACGAGACCGAACCATCTAGGGAGGACAAAGGCATCTTTTCGGGGTGGTAATTTTTCTTTTCTAGGTCAATTTTCTTTATTTTTAGTTTCTGGGTTCACATTTGCCTACTTGCTAACCATTTGAGCCTTTTTTTTCCTTCTTTTCAAGCCACATCTTTAGAACTTTGGGCCTTTTGTTTCTTTTTGTTCCATTTTTGGTTTTTGTGAAGCAAACGATTATGTTCTTGGAGATTGTGGTATATAAGATTGGATATTGGTTCTTATTTGTAAGCGAGCTTGTGTTTTGTATATCTTGTGAATAATGGCAAGTGAATAAATGAAAAAAAGTCGTCCATAGTTAAAAGAGGCAACGACAATGAATAAAGTGAATAATGAAACATTGAAAAAAATGAGAAAAAGCAAAGCAAATTCAAAAAGCTTTGGCAAAAATTGAAAAAAAAAGTAAAAATGAAAAACTTCAAAACCATTTTGATGTAAATGTTTTTCCCTATTTTAAAAATTGAGGACAATGCTTTGTTCAAGCTTGTGGGAAGTGTCTTACGCTTTTTGTATATATGATTGTGGTTATAGCTTTGAGTAATCTTGGGGGCGTCAGTTTGTTTTTGTTTGGTGATCTCTTTGTTTTGGTGTTGAGATTTGGCCAATCTTTGCTTCACAACATAGGTGTACCACCAAATTCTAAATTTTAAGCCTACCCTCAACCTTTTGCCTTTACGTTACAACCTTTGGGAAAGCCCTTTTGATCTAGTGGTTGAGTTATATACCGAGGGAGGGCATTATGAGTTAAAGCCTAAGGAGAGGGGATGCAAATTCAAGATGTCAAGAAAACCTCAAATCTATTCGTTTTTCCGGTTCCTTCAAGGAACTAATGAGAGGCTTGCTAAAAGAATATTTGAAGCCAATTGGGAAAATGTGCTAAAATTGTTTTTAGATGAAGGTGAATTGCATTTTGCTAGTTCTCTATACTTAGCACGTCTTATGTTTCTATCAACCCTCAATATCTTAGAACGTGCTTACCATTGTTGTTTTAGAAAGTTTGATATCCTCTCGTATTTTAATCATGTGCAAAAGTCCATTATATAAGCACCTCTTTTCTTTTCAAGGTTTTAATTTTCTCTTTTCTCCTTTTATGTTTTGCCTTCTTTTAATAAAGAGTTATGGGTGAACCTCTTAGGAAACCCTTACGAGAGCCTTTCTCGTCCTCTAGGGCGATCTAAAGGTTTAAATGGCTTGTCAATTGTTGCTAAAATTGACCGTGATTCCTACGAAAGTGAGTTAGTGTATATTCTCTTATTCTCTAGTCTTTCTCGTTTCTTGCTTACCTAATTAATGTCATCATTTTACTTTAAGCTTGATTTTGTTTTGCTCCAGGACGAGCAAAGGTTTAGCTTGGGGGAATTTGATGAGTGTCATTTATGGCACTCTTAGGCTAGGTTTTCTTTATAGTTTTATTCTTATTTTTAGTCCTTTTTGCCGTGTTTTTACATAATAATGCTTGCTTTACGTGTTTGTGAGTAAGTTTAGAAAAATGCATGCTTTTAATGGTTTTCTTGTCATTTTGTTCATTTCTCGACTATTTCTCTCGATTCTTTGTTTCCTTAATTTGTTTTGTAGGTATGTTGAGTTTCTCGAGGTATGATCACCAAGGAGAGAGCTCGAGCGCATTCAAGAAAGTAAATGGAGCAAAGTTCGGGATTCCGAAAACGCAATTCAAGCTAGCTTCGCGAGCTCGAGGGCCTCGGAAGTTATGCTTTGGCTTGAGGCATTCAAATGCTTGGAAGATAAAGGAGCTGCCCTTCCCACGAGCATCGCCTCGAGTGCACCAATGATCGGGATGCTCGGGAGCGCTGAGGTTGATCAAGCAAGCGAACGAGGCAAGGCCACGAGCACCGAGCAAGGGTGCGCGTGCGCGACATAGGGGGTGCGTGTGCGCATACCCACCTGTGCGCGTGCGCGGCCTGGTGGTGCGCGCGCACTAGGCCCCCCGCCCCCTTTGTTTGTTTTTTCTATTTATACCCTTAAACTTTTCCTTTTTGGGGGACGACTCAATTTGTACTTGAGATATATATTTCCAGAATTAGTAGAGAGAGAAAGTAGAGAGAGAAGCTTAAGATTACTTGATTATACTTGAATTCGATCTTTGATTTCAACTTGATCTTGGATTTCTTCTTCTCATCAATGAAATTTTGTGAGATTTCTTTCCTTTGAATTTACTTTTATTGCAATTTCCTTTAATTTTTGAATGTTTGATTTGAATTTCTTTCTTTGCTTTAGAATTTGTTAAGTGATTGAACTCCTTCTTAATTAAACTTGAAATGAATATGATTTTGATTGAATTTGTTTTGTTCTTCATTTTCACCATGATTAGTGTGTAGATTAGTTGCTAGGGAGAAGGGGAAGCATGCTAGATTGATGATTTTTGCTAGTTGATGATCCTGGATTGATTGAATTGTTGCAATTAAATTGATTGACATGGTTGTGCATGTGATTAATTAGACTAGGAGTGATCAACCTATAAGATTAATCTAGATTGAATTGCAAATTTCAATGACATGAACCCTTGATTTGAGAATTGCCTTAATTGATTGAATTTGATTGTTATTTTCCTAGTTAGCCATTCATAGTGAACCCTAGATTAGCTTATAGGAGATAGCCCTTGAATTCCTTTGATTGCAACTATTGTTTGTCCTTTGCAATGTTTGAATTGATTGAGTGATTCTTCAATTAGCATAATCATTGAGCTTGCATGTGGAACCTATATCCCTAGTGTTTAGTATATTGAATTTCTCGATTTATCTAGCTTTCTCGATACCTTAGTTACCAACCATATCTTTCTTTAATCTTCGAAGTAGCTAGACCTAGGCTACAGCTTGCGCCTACTCATTCCCTTGGGTTCGACCCTTGACTTACAATATACTCGTATTAGGTTGGTCGAGTGCTTATAAATTTTCTTTGGCTCTAGGAAAGGGTAGAAAATGACCTACTTTTCCCTACGTCAGGTACAACTCGTGGTATCTCGACAATGGGTGTTTAAAGCATATGACAGGTGATAAATCAAAATTCCTCTCACTAGAAGACTACCCTGGAGGAACGGTAACCTTTATGGATAATAAAAAGGGTTAGATCGTTGGAAAAGGAAAGATTGGAAGATCAAAGTCTCATTCTATAGATATTGTATTCCTAGTCGAGGACTTAATGCATAATCTGCTCAGTATATCACAATTTTGTGATAAAGGAAACATTGTAAGTTTACTTCTGATTCTTGCAACATCACCAACAACAAGTTAGGAAAGGTTGTTCTAGAAGGAACAAGAAGAGGGAATACATGTACTGTTGACCTCAACATAATCCCAAGGAACAACCTTACATGTCTGAGTGTTGTTGAAGATGATCCCCTGCTTTAGCGTAAACATTTTGGACATGCTAGCTTTTCATTACTCGACAAACTGATGTCAAGGAACTTGGTTGTAGGACTCCCTATAATTAAGTTCCTAAAGAACAAAGTTTGTGATGCATGTGTGAAAGGCAAGCATGTTCGTTCATCTTTTAAATTGAAGAAAATGAGGAGTACCACAAAATCTCTAGAATTAATCCATATGGATTTGTATGGTCCCATGAGGATTCAAAGTAGGAGTGGCAAGAAATATGTGTTAGTTATTGTTGATAAAATTCCAGATTCACTTGGGTTATTTTTCTTGCTAGTAAATATGAAACTTTTAACGACTTTGTTGTTTTTGCTAAGAAAATACAGAAAATCAGTGGTAACTCCATAATCCATCTCAGATTAGATCACGGAAATGAATTTGAATGGAGTTCGATGAGTTTTGCAGGGAAAATGGTATGAATCATAACTTCTCAGCTCCAAGGACTCCCCAACAGAATGGAGTTGTAGAAAGGAAGAATCGAACACTTGAGGAAATGGCAAAGACAATGTTGATTGCAAGTGGACTACCAAGGAACTTCTGGGCTGAAGCCGTGAATACAGCATGTTACATACTTAACAGAGTAACAATTAGAAGCATCATCAACATAAATCCCTATGAGCTGTTCAGGGGAAGGAAGCCAAACATATCTCATCTTAGAGCCTTTGGTTGTAAGTGCTTTGTACATAACAATGGTAAGAAAAACCTAGGAAAATTTGATGAAAGAAGTGAAGAGGCTACATTTCTTAGATATGCCTCTAATAGCAAAGCTTATAGAGTTTAAAATAAGAGTTCAATGTGTGTTGAGGAAAGCATTCACACAATCTTTGATGAAGTTAACCAGTTTGTGAGTGTGCAGGAACAAGAAGAAGATAATGATTTCGAAATTGGATTGATAAGAGATAGGGATAATAGTTCAAAAGAAAACCAGAGAAGAGTAACCTGCTCCTGAACAAGAAGAAGTAGAAGGAACAGAATAAGAAGCTCCTCTAATTGGAGCTCCAGCAAGCGAATTTCAACCTAGGTCGTTCAAATATCAAGGTTCCCATCCTACTGATCTCATCATCAGTGATATTGGGAGAGGAACTCAAACAAGATTGAAAATGAGGAACTTCTATGCGTTCCATGCATTTCTATCCATCTTAGAGCCTCGAAATCATCAAGAAGCCTTGGGAGATACTGATTAGGTTGTAGTTATGCAAGAAGAGCTAAATGAGTTCAAGAGAAACAAAGTGTGGCACCTTGAGCCAAAGCCAAAAAACAAGAAAATCATTGGTCTCAAATGGGTGTACATGAACAAGTTGGATGAGCAAGGCACTATAGTAAGGAACAAGGCCAGATTGATAGTAAAGGGCTACAACCAACAGGAATGTATTGATTTCGATGAAACCTTTGCTCTTGTAGCTAGATTAGAAGCTATTAGAATATTAGTAGCTTTTGCCTCATTTATGGGTTTTAAACTCTATCAAATGTATGTGAAATATGCTTTTCTTAATGGTTTCTTAAATGAGGAGGTTTTTGTTGAACAACCTCTAGGTTTCCAAAATCCAAAATTTTCAAATCATGTCTTCAAGCTTGATACAGCTCTCTATGGGCTTAAGCAAGCTCCAAGAGCCTAGTATGAAGGCTTTCAAAGTTCCTACTAAAAAATGATTTCAAAAGAGGAAAAGTTGATAAAACTCTTTTTCTTAAATCTCGAGGAACTAATCTTTTAGTTGTTTAGATCTATGTAGATGATATTATATTTTAGCAACTAACAGTGTTTTGTGGAAGTACTTTATTGAGCTAATGGGTGGTAAATTTGAGATGAGTATGATGGGTGAATTAAACTTCTTCCTTGGACTTCAAATAAAGCAAACATCAGAAGGAATTATGACTCACCAGCAGAAGTATGTGAAGGAACTTCTGAAGAAATACAACATGGATAATGCTAAGACAAATCACACACCCATGGGAACGGCAACGAGACTTGATGAGGATCCATTAGGAACAAGCGTGGATCAAACTACTTACACAGACGTATGATTGATTCTTTGTTATATCTAACAGCCAGTAGGCCTGACATTTCCTTTAGTGTTGGATTGTGTGCAAGATTTCAGTCTAATCCTAAGGAATCACATCTAACAGCTGTTAAAAGAATTCTGAGATACCTAAAAGGAATAGATGACCTATGTCTGTTCTATCCTAAAAGTGATGACTTTATGCTTAGAAGATTTACATCAGCTAACTATGCTGGTGACTTAGTCAACAGGAAAAGCACCTTAGGTATGGTTCAGGTCCTCAGCTCTTGTTTAGTTTCTTTGTGTTCCAAGAAACAAAATACTGTTGCATTGTCTACTACAGAGGCTAAGTATGTAGCAGCTGCTGCATGTTGTTCTCAAGTCTTGTGGATTAAACAACAGTTACGTGACTTTAGTATTAAATTTGATTGCATTACTATCTACTGTGATAATACTAGTGTAATTTGAATATCTAAAGATTCAATCCATCATTTAAGAGTTAAGCATATTCATATAAGGCATCATTTCCTTAAGGATAATGTTGAAAAGGGTTTGATTAAATTAAATTTCTTCCAAATTGACAATCAAATTGTAGATATTTTAACAAAACCCTTGAATAGAGAAAGAAATGAGGAGATGAGAATGGAACATGGGATGATTAAGTTAAATTCAGAAAAATGCATCAAGTTCCCTCAGGTATGAAACTAAAATTGACGTGCTTAAAGATTGTATAATGTGCATAAGTGTTATATATTTAATTACATAGTGAGATAGGCCTGTGAGCAGGAACAATATTTGTTAAGGCATGTTAAATTGAAAGGCATAGATTATGAAAGTCCTTAATTAATTGCATGAGCCTTGTTGAATTGTTCCGTGTACCAAGTTTTACAAGTGTTCCTTATTGAAAATTCAAAAAATAAAATTCTTGTGTTTAACTGACTTTTAAAATTCCTATTTTTCTCTCTCTAAACACAAATTTTGATGAATGCATCTAATATTCATCTTTATCTTTTGTTAAAAAAGTTACCCACATGCGCTTATCTCATAAAACACGGTTTGTGTTTCCCTAAGCAATAAATAGAGTGTCAAATCATCTCAATTCAATTCACCTACTCCAAACGACACCTCACAAATTCACCTCACCAAGTTACCTCCACCATAAAAATACGTCAGCCTCACCAAAATTTATACCACTCAAAAATTACCTTCTTACTCCTCACTCAGATCAAAACTTCTCTCCCATGGATATTTCACAAAAAACATAAGCCGAAATCGAAGCAAACCTAAACCCTATTCAAGATATCACCAAGGAAAACCTTCTCGAAAACTCAGTCAAAAAGATCCCTGAGCCTCCAAAGAACGAATCAACCACCAAATCCCATTCTTCTCGTAAAAGGAAAGCCGATGACATGCAAGAAGAGAGGAAAGTGTTCCAGAAATGGGTGTAAACTATCAAGACAATCCTGCTACCATGAAAAGGCAAGAGAATATAGCTGAGCACTTTGTGACAGGTTTGACACTCATACCTTTGTGTAAATCTGTTAAATTGTATGAATTGCTTAATTTGCTTCAGTTTCAAAATTGGGTAAATCTATTGAGTGAATGTTTTAATCGGAGTATGTATGTTGATGCTATGAAAGAGTTTTGCAGAAGCTTTAAGTATTCAAAGGGTACTATTCGTAGCATGGAGAATGGAAAGGAAATTGAATTTAACGCGGTGTACTTGGCTGAGTTGTTTGATGTGTCTAATTCTGGGTATGACTTATATTTCAAAAACAATGTCGTTAGAAACCCCCTTCTTGATGCTAATATTGATGAAATTGTGGAGCATCTTGGAGGTGACCCAGAGGAAACCTATATAAATCACAATGACCAAATCCCTCTTCACAAAATCCTATTGAAATTTGTGTTTAATGACATAATCCCTAGCTCTCAAAAGAGAGATAGTGCCAACAAACTTGATGCAACCCTGATCTACTGCCTAGCCCAAAAAATACCTATCAATTTCCCCTCTATCATGATCCAAAACCTACCTTACCCACTGTGTTCCAAAAAAATGGAAGGTTGGATATGGAAACCTTCTCACCTAGTCTTTGAAAGCTTTGACATTTCTTTTGCCTAAAAGGATACCCTACCTCTCAAAATAAGCGAATACATGCAACCTTTTTTCCTTGAAAATCATAAACTAAAGGTTGTGGGTGGATGTTTTGAACTAGTGCAAGAAGAAAAAGAAAAAAGGCCAAAAGAGGTGAGTGTTGTAGTTAATGGGGAAGTCAACGAAGAGAAGGAAGTAGGGGTGATTGAGAAGGTTGTCCAGGATATTCAAGATGAGGTTGAGGGAGAGCAGGGAGAGGATGACAAGAAAGATGTAGAAGAAGTAATTGAAACAGAGGGAAGGAAAAGGAGAAAAAGTTTGAGGTTGTTGAAAAATAAGGAGAATCTTATTCTAGTATGCATCGATTTTTTTGGTGCCCCGGAGGATTTGTAGAAAATTCCTAGTACTCCTACTTCTTGCAGGCGTGCATATGCAAGTACAGGGTTCGCAATGAGGAGAGTTTGAAGGAGGTGAAGGGACTTCTTCAGAAAGTGCTCAAGGAACAGAAGAAGTATCAACCAAAGATGAAGGAACTGAAGAAGAGTGTGCTCACTCTTGATGCTGACTTGTAGAAGCTGGTCACAAGCATTGAAAAGGGGAGACAGTCCACTGTCAAGGACATTGTGTCTCAAATTAGCAAGAAGCTGGAGGATCATGTTGTTGATGATGACCAAAGCATTGCTTCATAAACCTATCTCACCTTGCTGCCTTTTTATTTTGATTAAATTTATCTCTATTTGCTTTTGGGAACAATTTCCTTTGGTTTGTAATTAATGGGTACTTTTGTTTTTTTTTTTTTTTTGCTAAACTTGTGAATTTGGTACACTTGGCTGATGTTTTTAAATCGGTTCTAGATGATATCTATGTTTGCTCTACCTATATGCTTTGTGAATATCTGTTATCTATGCATGCTTCCTGTCTTAACACCAAACCGCTTAGATTGGTGCTGTTTTATGGTATACTATTGCTTGTGTGTTGGTTTTTGATAATGCCAAAAGGGGGAAAAGATATAAACTATCAAGGAAACTTAATCATTCTATGGTCTATGTTCGAAGTCTTCACAAGTCGGCCAAATACAAGTTTTTCGTTTTAGTATTGTTTTTCTTTCTTAGTTTCTACATTGTGTTTTGTTTTTGCATTTTCTTTCTTTTAGGTAGGATTATTTTTGTTTCCTTGTAAATAAGTTTGGATTGTTTGTCATCATAGAAAAGGGGGAATATTATTGAACTTTGTCATTTTGATGATGACACAACCTAACTTATTTACAAACTAATAAGAGCTTGATTGTTAGAGTGTGTGATCAGTTGCAAAGACTAGGAGAATTTAGTGTCTTGCGAAGATTCCATGAGGAACAAGAAAGCCAAAAACAAAGTAATCCAAAAGAAACGAGTTCCCTCACAGGAAATATTGCTTTAGAAATGAAGACTTGAGAAAAGAAGTTTCCCTTCAAGGAACAGAAGCTTTAGAGTGGAAGCATCACTAGAGAAGAGAAGTTCCTTCCAAGGAACAGAAGCCTCAGAAAAGAAGTTTCATCAGAGAATCATGCAGACTAAGATTTTATGTTTTAGGATTATGTAAGTGTAAGGATAATATTACACTCGAAATATATGTGTGGAATTGGTCGATAATATTTTGCAAGCTAGTTTTTAGGAAAACAGTTGAGTTTAAAGTTTTATCTTTCTATTTTATAAAAAGGAATTTATTTTAGTTATTTTGAATATGAGTTGATCAAATAAAATCTATTTTGTTTTCCAAATCTTGCAGCATACTCTCATGATCTTTCTTAAGTCATGGTCTTTCACATTGAGGAGTTCATGTTCCTTGAATTTAGGACATGATCTTTTTAGTGGGTGGGAGTAGTGGCATTATGGATTTGCTGCACAAAGAAGTTTTTCCTGAACGAATTTTGGTCTATAAGTAGTCATATGATTTCAGTCAGAAAAACTAACCCTTGCTCAAATAGATTTCAATCTTTGTTTTCGTTAATCGAGTCAAGAATCAATTCCACACTAGTGACATAGAGTGTTCTAAAGTCCTTATACTAGAGTTAATCTTTTCAAGTTGTATTTAGGGGAATTGGGAAGTTTGAGTGAACTCCTGTTTATGAGAAAGAGAAGTGATAAGGAGAAAGAGAAGTTAGAAGAGAAAGAGAAATTAGAAGTGATAAAAAGAAGAGAAGAGAAGAGTAACAAGTTGGGGTGACTTGTTCCTCGGGGCTTTGGGTTCATTGAGGAACTCAAAGTTAGAGTCTTTAGTTTGTAATAGGTCCTTTTTCCCAATTCTAGTAAAGATTCTTTTTCCTAAAATCCCTAGTGGTTGTGGTTTTTCTCCTTGATTAGGGCCAAGGAGTTTTCCACGTGAAATCTCTCTTGCACTTTTAGTTCCTTTAGCGTACTTGGTTTTATTTCCGCAAAAAGTTTGACAAATCTATCATACTACAATTCAACCCCCCTCCCCCCCCCCCTTCTTGTAGTATTCACTGAAATAACAAGTAGCTTCCAAATCAATGTGTCATATCAATGAAAACTATAATGCAATCTAGCTTGATAATCAAGGTTAGCTACTCCTCAACAAATCAAACACATGCACAAATTCTATAAACCAATTTAATCACAATATCAAATCAATCAAAACCCCTAAATAGCAATTGTCTATCATTAATACATGCTTCACCATAAACCTAGTAAAGGATCTACTCACTACACATTATAGAATTGAAAAGCAAACTAACACAAATCATCAATTTCATCATCAACATTGTAATCAAATTATGAACAATCAAATCAAACAATCAACTAGAAATTCAACAATATATCAAAGATCAAACACTAAAATTGTACTAAAGAGAAGGAAATTCTTACAAAACTTTGATCGATATCAAAGAGAATGATGATCAAATGTAGCAATCATGAAATCACCAAGTTTCTCTCTCTAAAATCTAAGAACAAAGGTTTCCCCAATTTTGAGCTTCTCTCTCTAAAAATCTAATTATATTCAATTTCTAATACAATTTTAATACCATCCTAATACATTTCTAATACAATTCTGAAACAATTCTCTCTCTAAAAAGGAAGAAATCTATATATAGTAAAACTAACAAAGGTGAAGTTAGTTAGTCGTCCAAAAGGAACCTGTACAGGCGCGCCTTCTCTTCATAATGCGCTGATGCGGAGAAATGGGTACGGAATGGGGGAGAAGGGGTTGTGCGCCCGCGCCTTGCTCGTGCGGGCCCATGCCCCTGCCTTACGCAGCCGCGCCAAGGTCATGCGCGGCCGCGCCTGGGAGTAGGGAAACCCTCCCTCGTGCGTCCATCAATGCCCCCATGCGCTCCACTTGATGAAACATTGGGGGTGACATTTTCCAAATGCTCCCACAATGGGTTCAACACCACTTCTGATGCTCATGCACCTTGAGAGAACAGCCTAGAAGACTTGGAGCTTGCACACCTCCACTCTTGAGCTTCAAAAAGGGAGATATCGGCTTGCATCTTAAGCTTTACAATTCTCGAGAAAGAGCCATTGCATTGAGATCCTTTGACATCACCTTTCTCCTGAAATTAAAAAAAAAAAAAGCAAACAAATAAAAGAGAAAAGCAAAATAAACTAAGAAATGCAAGAAAATGGGAAAACAACTAAGGAAAACACAGACCAGAGAATTAGATGATAAAATTAAAGAAAAAGAGATATAAGAGCTATTAAAGAAATTTAAAATAATCCTAAAAGAGGCTAAATGAGTGTCGTAAATGACACTCATCAAGACGGAAGAGGAAGTGGTGGATATCATTGAAGACATGGTGAGGCACTATATGGATTGGCAAGATGATGAGCGTAAAGCAACAAGAAAAAGCGGTGCTTCGGTGTACTTGGTGGATCACATCAATGCCATCAACAACTTGTCCTCACAAATCTCGGAATTAGGGAAAGAAATGACCTCCATCAAAGCCAAACTTGAGAGTGCTTCATCTCAAGCACCTATTCTTCCCTCCAAAATAAGGGTATTGGTACATTTCCTAACTCAAATCCCCTTCCCTCTTCTAGCAACATGTCTAGTAGCTATATGTTTTGTGATATATGTGATTCATATGATCATGATGCTTCTAATTGTCCAAATGCTTCTTTTGATGGACGTAATGACTATGTTGGCAATGAGAATGAACATGTGAATTATGTGTCTAATAACAATGTTTGACCTAGATTTGATAGTACAAGGAATAATGGGAATAGGAACTATCATAATGGGAATTTCGATAATTATAACCACAATGGGGGTTATAGAAACCAAAAAAACCAAGGTTTCTGAGGTAACTATAACTACCAAGGTTATGGTGGTCAAAACCAAGGTCAAGGCAAAATCATGGTAATCATAATCAAAATGGCCAAAATCAAGGTCGAGGCAATTTGAGTATCCAAAATCGGGGCAATTTTCAAAATAACATTCAAAGGGGTCCCCTACCCGGTTTCACTCCAAAGGCTTAAGGCCCAAGTGATACCTCTTATGACCAACCATCTTTTTCTTGAGGTAGTTTGGAGGATGTCATTGAAAATCAAATCAAGGTGTTGAACACTTACATGTCATCTAGTGACAAGAAGTTTAATGACATGATGGCTCATAGTAAAATGTTGGAAAATCAAATTTCTCAATTGGCCAATGTTTTGAAAGAGCATGCTAGCCCTTCTTCTCTGCCATCTCAAGGTTTAGATCTTAAGTGACTAATAAATGCTATAGTGACAAGGAGTGGTAGGATTCTTAATGATGGAGTGCCTAAGAAGAGTGAGGCTAAGGAGAGTTCTAAGGAAGTTTTGGTTGAGGATGTGGAAGTAAAAAGCTATTTGAGTGAGGATGTAGGTGAGAAACCAATTGAAAAAAGAAAAAGAGTAAGTAATAGAATTTGTCAAACCCAAGCTTCCATATCCCCAAAATTTTAATAGGCACAAATTAGATGAATAATTTGGTAAATTCATAGAAATGCTTAGGCAACTTCATCTTACCCTTCCATTTACCGATGTGATTGACCAAATGCCAAATTATGCTAAATTCCTTAAGGACATCTTGAGTATAAAGAGAACTTGTGATGTGGCGGAAACGGTTAGATTGACCGAGAATTGTAGTGCAATCATTATGAACAAGATGTCGCCCAAGTGGAAGGACCCCGGAATCTTTTCTATCCCTTGTGCTATTTATAAGATGCAAATTGGTAATGTCTCGTCTGACTTAGGAGCTAGTGTTAGCCTTATGCCGTATTCAGTTTATCAAAGACTTGAATTAGGGGAACTTTTTCCTACCAACATTACCTTGCAACTAGCCGATAGATCAATTAAGTTTCCAAAAGGTAAGGTAGAGGATGTTCCTTTGAGAGTAAGGAAGTTCGTGATTCCAGTTGATTTTATTGTTCTTGAAATGGATGAGGATGCTAATATTCCTATCATACTTGGTAGACCTTTTCTTGCTACATCGGGAGCCATGATCAATGTTAAAAGTGCTAAAATATTTCTCAAAGTTGGAGAAGAAATCATTAAATTTAATTTGAATGAAAGCATGAAATATCCTTCTTCTTCACTTGAAAATTGCATGAGAGTTAAAATCTTGGATACTAGTGTGAATTCCATGCATGAGGACTTGCTCACCTCTAATATTAATAGGTGAGCATGGCAAGGATATGGCGTTATTTAAGAGTGTCATTGATGAGAGCATGGAAGAGAGTGATGATCATATTCGGATGGGAATCTCAAGTCAAGATGTATTGCAAGCGGCCTCAACTAAGGAAGGTAAAGCTCTATCATCACACTTTAGGTATGAGTTCTTAGGCCCCAATTCTACTTTTCCCGTTATTGTTAGCTCCTCCTTGAGTGAGAGTCAAGCTCAAGAGTTAAGTGGTGTTTTGAGAAGGCACCAAGGTGCTTTGGGTTATACAATTGATGATCTCAAAGGTATAAGCTTGACTTTATGTACACACCATATCATTCTTGAGGAGGGCGCCTCACCTAGCATTGAAAGGAAATGGAAGCTACATCCTCAAATGGGGGGGTAGTTAAGGAGGAAATCACTAAGCTATTGGATGCGGGAATCAGCATATTCCCCATGTCTAGCTCTAGATGGGTTTCCCCAGTCCACGTTGTCCCAAAGAAAGGAGGTATGACCGTTGTAGAGAATGATAGAGGTGAGGTCATTCCTACAAGGAAAATTACGCGATGACAGATGTGTATATCGACTTCTAAACATATCCACCAAAAATGATCATTTTCCCCTTCCCTTCATTAACCAAATGCTCAGCTTCAAACGAATATAACTCCCTCTTTTTACATCGGGATTGAGCATATGACCTGCCATTGGAAAGCTCTCAAGATAAGATTTTATCTCCAATTGGAATCACTCCAAAATGTTTTGTAAAGAAAAAGATATAGGCATTTGAAGTTCGATCTTTGCAAATCAAGTGCACATTTCTTCATTACTTGTTCTTTTATATTTTATATTTCTTCAATCTTGAACAATGAACTTATCTAAGTGTTCCTAAACATATGAAAAAATCAATAAAGTTTAATCTAATGCAATAAGCAACAAAAATATGCAAGAAAAGCAAAAATTAAGCAATAACGACATTTCACACGCAAACATGACAAATGTAATAAAACATTATTAAAACTAAATAAAAAGATATCAAAACTATGAAAGAATAACTAGAAAATCCTAAAAAATAGTGACATAAGTGACACTTATCACGGGCACGCGTGCCTTTTGCGCAGGCGTGCAATAACTGATGCGTGCATTCTTATGCACACCTCTCTAATTTGTCTCTCATTCTTCATCCATTCTATTTCATTTTCCATTGTTGTGCTTAAGCAATTTCACTATTTTTGCTACTATATTTCATCTAGAATCATCATTGTTCATTTTAATTAGTTGATAATCACTCTAAATCCCCAATTTTATGCTCTCCAATTGATTGTCTTTCTCCAAAGTTGGAGTTTTGAGTATTATTAATTTGGATATTGAAACTTGCAATTTAGGATTGAAATCTAGTAGTTTTGCACTTTGCTCCATTTAATTTAAATTTTCCACTCATTCAAGGTATGAATTCTCTATTTCTCTTGATTTTCATGATAAATTTCTCACCTTGAATTATCATGTTAGATGTGAATGTGTTGGTTTATGCTCTAATGGTGTCTTTACTTTGCTTATCTCATGACCCCTAATTTGGTATTGATGATGATTATTGATGCATATATGAACTTATGTTGCCATGGTTTTGCTTGATTGAACTACAATTTTGATACCACTATTGTTTTTCATCTTCCTTGAAAATGGTCGTGGATGCTAGTGTGGAATGTTGTTGCTCATTGTTTTCTTGATGGTCCATCAATCCTTGCATATGTTGTTGATTGAATGTGCTTCCATACTAGTTGTGTGTCAACTTACCCATTCTATTTTCAATATTGGTTGTGGATTCATTAACTCTTGCTATGCAATATCTTTTGAGCACCATGTCTTTCATGCTTTTGAACCATGCTTTGGTTTGCTTATGATGTAGATGTCACCGCTCCACTATCCCAAAAGGGCTCACAGCTCTAGTTCTCGAGAGGTTGTTCCACCTCCTTCCAATGTGAGCGAAACATATGACATAGAGTTCACCAAGCATGAACATTGGAGAACTTCATTCGTCTCTCTCCCTGGAAAATCCTTTCAACAAGATTCTATGATCCATAAAAAACAACGAAGTTAAGGATCGATGATGATGTAGGACGGTTGGCTCGAAACTTAGGATTGGAAGACTTTATAAGTCTCAGTGCACCTACATATGCCCGTCTTACCTTTGAATTCCTTTTTCTCTCGAAGTGCATGAGGAAGATGGTGGTGAACTTGCTCGCACCCTAACATTCCAAATGTTCAATAATGACCATTTTATTCCGCTTTCAAATTCCCCGCACCATTGGAAGAAACCAATTACATCTACCCGGCCTTCGAGGACTTACAACGTGATCATGGGTATAACGAGGGTCGGTGGTGGAGACATATATCGGTGAAAGGAACTTATCGACCTCAAAATTCCAAAGCGGCTTCAATTATTCATCCGACTTTGGGGTATTTCAATAGGTTACTTACCTATGCTTTTTTTTCGAAAGAATTCCTTGGTGCCATCTCTAGGGAGGAGTTAAGTTGGTTATGGTTAGCGGATTAACCATTTGGGGATGTCGAGGTCCTTGACTTTGGGATTCACTTGCTAGATCGTTTTATTGATATTCGTGACAGTGTCTTTCTCTCCGGGAGCATTCAATTGGGAAGATTGATCACTATCATCGCTCTTTCTCTAAAAAAGAAGTATGAGAAAATGATCTTTTCTCTTGAGACCATTCGAGACTGCCGAGAGAAGTTGTTGCCTATCTCCTCAACATTTATGATTTGATCAATTAAAAAATTTTGGAGCTGACTTCTAAAGAGGATATGTACATTTGGAAAGTTTCAAGAGCAACCGATTGGTGCTCGATCCCTGCATCCGGAGGCCATCGTTCGGTGCTTGGACACCTCTCTTCCTTGGCAGCCTAACAAGTGGCCTATCGACCCATCTCTCAAGAGGAGTCCTCCACCCATCCTTTGCATCAATCCGCATGCTGCCGTTCACACTCTCTCTCTTGATTTGTCCCCTGTATCTCGGGGAGGTATTCATATGATCTCTTCTTCTTCTTCTTATACTTTTCAATTTGATTTACCTAGTTTAATTTGCATGCTAAAATTGATTCCATATCTAATGTGTTAAATGCTTCCCCTTTAGGAAATGACTTTGTCCTTGGTTATGATTGTCAAGCTCGGCAAATTTATGATTTGCATATTAGGAAATATTTGAACTATCCCTACCTCCTGGTCCAACAAGAACATGTGCCTTCATGGGTCCTTTATGATCCGGACCAAGGGCCATCTTTTTGCCATCCTTATTGGGAGGGGCCTCATATGCCCTCCACTGCTATTCGAGGGACCATTCCGGCCACTTATGACTATAAGAGGCCCGGGGGTTGTGACTTTGCCTATGAACTGGCTAACCCTAACCCCTTCCCTAATCCCGAGACCTTTGGTAGATGGGGGCTATCGGGTGAGCCGAGTCTAGATGATTGGTCCCACTATTTTGCTATGGATAAGGCTCGAAGAGAGAGTAGGTTGATAGTTAAAGGGCCAATAGAGATGGATGATGTTGTTAGCCGAGTCTTTTCCGAGGTCGGTGAGGGGAGTACCCATTCTACCCCTTACCATAGCGCCGAGTGATACCATGTTAGCTACCCCCTTATTTCCTTGCTTTGCATTGTTATTGTTCTTTTGCCTACTTATTGTTAGCATTTTAGCTTGGGGGGTAGCTCATTATAAGCTTGGGGGAGTATTTTTATGATTGGGTGTGCTTCATTGGTTTCCCCTTTGCTTTTGTGGTTCACTGCGGCTCTGATTTTGAGGTTCTATCTGATAATGATGTTGTCTGATGATTATGCTGTGATATTGATCTTATGTTGATTGATCATTTCTAATTTAGCTTAGTTATATTTTGCTTTCGCGATGAAGTTACTGACAATTTTCTTTGTATATATTCTTTTATTTCTCACATGGCGTATAATTCTTGCTTTTGCTTCTTGGAACGTCTTGAAGGTTTATGCTTCCCCTTGTTTCTCTATATTAGCATTGTTTTGACTACCCAGTGAGATCTTTCTATTTCTTCTTTTTCTTTCTTTTTTACTTAGATTAGGATTAGTCTAGGATGAGTTGATGGTTTGAGGATGCTTGCTTTATAACTCCATAGGGTGTTTGGGGTCATTGGCGATGTTGCCGAATGACCTTTTGTATGTTGATTAGGTTTTACATGTCTTGCTTGCATCTTTTCGCCTTTCTTTCTCTATTCCTTTTCTTTTCCTTCTCTTATTTTTCCTTTTGCTTTCAATTTTTTTCTAAAAAAAATATTTTGAGGAATCACTTTTGTTTCTTTTGATGTTTTGCCTTTGATTTGGACATAATACCATCCGAGTTTTTACTTTTGAATGAATAATTTCCTATGTTGTATCGGTGTGCATGTTTTGAGAGTATAGTTGGTTGATTTTAGGATAGGGTATGCTAAGATAGCGGTTTAGACCTTTTGGGACCTTGTAGCCGGATTCTATTTGTTTGTGGTACGAAGGAGTTGCTCCCTATAGTGGATTTGAAGCTAATAGTGAGTTTTTGCTACAATCGTGTGAGGTTTCTATTCTTCTCGCTTTCAACATTTCTTGATTGAGTGGCACATGGATCCTTGACTATTGCTTACCTTATCTAGAATTTGACTCTCATCACCCGAGATCGCGACCGAGCCATTTAGGAAGAACAAAGACATCTTTTCAGGGTGGTGATTTTTACTTTTCTAGGATAGTTTTTTTTTCTTTATTTTGGGTTTAAATTTACCGTCTTGCTGACCATTTGATCCATATACCTTTCTTTTCAAACCACATCTTTAGCTTTTGAGCCTTTCGTTTCATTCTTGTTTCCATCTTTGGTTTTTGTGAAGCATTTGGTCTTTATTGTTGGAGTATTTGGTGGATGAGATTGATTAGTTTAAGCTTGGGGGGAAGCATTCTTACGCTTTTGTATATATGTTTGTCATTATGGCTTTGAATAAGTTTGGGGGTGTTGGTGTTTTTGTTTGGTGATTACTTGGTTTTAGTGTTGTGATTTTGACAATCTTTGCTACACAATTTAGGTATACCACCAAATTTAAATTTTAGCCTACCTTCACCCTTTTCGCCTTTGCATTACAACCCTTTTCAAGACCTTTTGACCTTTTTGGTTGAGTCACAAGTCGATGGAGGTAGATGTGAGTCAACCCTACGGAGCGATTGGAAAGTCAAGATGTCGAGTAGCCTTGAAAATCACTTCTTTTCTGGTTCCTTCGAGGAATCATTGAGATGCTCACTAAAGGTGGATTTGAAACTAGTAGGGGAAACGCGGTAAGACTGTTTGGGATGAAGGTGAATTGTGTCTCAATAGTGAAACGAATGGTGTCCTTTGAACAAGTTTATTATTCCGATAGAGGGTTCGGAATCAATTACGGAGCTAATTATTCAGGAAGGTCAAGTGATCGGAATTCCTAGTTGGAGGCCGCTTCCGATCAGTACTATTAATGTATAATAAATATAACAGCTTATTCTTGACTGAACCCTTCGGGTCACACCCAATCAAGTTAACGATCCGTGTCGACGAATTAATCCGAAAGGAATTAATGAGTCATTTGAGTATTACCAAGAAAAACATCGGATTCCTAGCTTAAAGCGTCGGAACCAAATCTCAAAAGTCAAGCCAAAATTTGGGAATTGGCAAGATGGGAAAATCTTCAAGTAACAAGTAAAAACCCTAGCCTCGCAATGGCTTAGCCACGCAAAAGGCTAGGGAAGCGCGCACAATGGAAGCACGCTAAGTGTCAGTGCGCCACGCTGGCAGCGCCTAGCCATGCGGGCCGCGAACCCGGTTGACGGGTCATGGACGTGGGCCGATGGATGGCGCCCCAACTGAACCCATCTTGGGGATTAAGGTTGGGTGCCACATGGTTAGCTCATAATGGATGTGAGTTGCCTTGGGAAGCAAGTAGGGAAGTGGTCCTCACCTAACCATATGACACTTGTTACTTAGTGATTTCTTGGTTAATTTAACTAGGAATTGAATTAAACATTCTTTCCATGTGGCATGTTTTTGAGAAAAAATCCTACATTGAATGATCAGAGGATTTTACAAGGAAGCACTGCTTATAAATACCCAAGGCATACCTTGGGAATTAACTTGAGTTGAGCTCAATAAGGCAACTCCCATTAGTTGAGAAAACCTTTTAAGTTCGTAATACTCTAGTCTTTCTTGGTCTAGCCCCGGCTAAACTCCGGGATAGGGGCCGCACGAGTTGTGCTTGAGGGTGGATTCCGTTGGAGGGGCCACATTTAGGGCTCTTTCCGTTCTTGAGTCCGTGTTCGTTCAAGTAAGAGCTCGGGTGAGCGAAGCACGCTAAAAGGGTAAGATTGTCTTTCTTTTCTCTTGTAAATTATGTTAATTAATATGCTGATGTTTAGTTGCATTTATTTATGTGCGGGTCTTGGGTCGGGTTTTGTTTCCGCGTGGTGTTGGACATCGCGAAATCCAACAGTGGTATTAGAGCCAGGTTCATTTAATTTATGTAACTAATTTTTTAAGGTGATTTAAATGGCTTTAAATTTCTGGTTATGGTTGCTAATTAGACAAGAAGCTTTTTTATTTTAAGCTCGATTTTAAATTGAATTTTGGCTCAAAAACCCAGATTTCGACTAAAGATTAGTGAATTTTGGGTGGAATCGATATTTTGGAACACTTTTGACTCTTCTAGGGTTGTCCAGAAGCCAAATTCTGCTCTAAAACACTGTATTCGAGGGTTTTTTCATTTTATCGAAAAATTTTAAATCTCTAACCCTTGATTGTTTAATGGCATATTAATTGTTCATTATATGTTTGGTTATTATTGTTAACCTACGACATATATAAGCCTATTTTGAGCATTATTATCAAGTTATAATTAGTGCTCAAGTAGTTGGCTAATCTTTCACAAATTGCAAATTAATTGCTTTATGTGTGAAAAATTTATATTTGAAGCTTTCAAGTATTAAAGTTCCAATCTTTAATTTTAAATGGTGGGAACTTTATATATTACTAGATTCCATGATTGTTTATTGAAATTTATTGATTTAATCATTTACTTAAGTTGATTAAAGTCATAGAGTTTCAAACTTGTGAATGAAATTTAATTAGTCTTCATGTTGGAAGATGTAAATTTTTTCAAGTATGCACAAGTTGATGTTGGAATTCTTATTAAATGTTTGAAGTTCATATTTCCAACCTCCTTTTAATTTTGTCAAAACTCATTTTTAATTTATGAATGGTTAAATTAATTATGAGATTCGCTAGCCCTTATCAATTTTGTTGCACCAAGTTAAACCAAGATTATTAAGGATTGATTATTGGAATTATTTTTTGTTATGCACTTGAAATTGAATTTATTTGAGTTAGACATATTTTATTTTTCATTTTTGCTCATAATATTTATTCTAAAATTATTTAGAATTGATTAAATACGTCACACTGACATAGGGAAAAGTAGGTCGTTTTCTACCCTTTCCTAGAGCCAAAGAAAATTTATAAACACTCGACCAACCTAATACGAGTATATGGTAAGTCAAGGGTCGAACCCAAAGGAATGAGTAGGTGCAAGCTACTTCGAAGATTGAAGAAAGATATGGTTGGTAACTAAGCTATCGAGAAAGTTAGATAAATCAAGGAATTCAATATATTAAACACTAGGGATATAGGTTTCACATGCAAGCTCAATGATTATGCTAATTGAAGGATCACTCAATCAATTAAAACAATGCAAAGGACAAACAATAGTTGCAATCAAAGGAATTCAAGGGCTATCTTCTATAAGCCAAGCTAGGGTTCACTATGAATGGCTAACTAGGAAAATCACAATCAAATTCAATCAATTAAAGCAATTCTCAAATCAAGGGTTCATGTCATTGAAATTTGCAATGCAATCTAGATTAATCTTATAGGTTGATCACTCCTAGTCTAAATAATCACATGCACAACCATTTCAACCAATTTAATTGCAACAATTCAATCAATCAAGGATCATCAACTAGCAAAAATCATCAATCTAGCATGCTTCCCCTTCTCCCTAGCAACTAATCTACTCACTAATCATGGTGAAATTGAAGAACAAGACAAATTGAATCACAAACATTTTCATTTCAAGCTTAATCAAGAAGAAAATCAATCACTCAACAAATTCTAAAGCAAAGAATGAAATTCAAATCAAACATTCAAAGATGAAAAGAAATTGCAATAAAAGTAAATTCAAAGGAAAGAAATCTCAAAAACTTTCATTGATGAGAAGAAGAAATCCAATATCAAGTTGAAATCAAGGATCAAATTCAAGTACAATCAAGTAATCTTAAAGCTTCTCTCTCTACTTTCTCTCTCTACAAAATTTAAAAAAATATGTGTTAAGTACAAATTAAGTCGTCCCCCCCCCAAAAAGGAAAAGATTAAGGGTATAAATAGAAGAAACGAGCGAAGGGGGCGGGGTGCCTGGTGCGCGCACACCACCCGGCCGCGCGTGCGCACAGGTGGGTCTGCGCGCACGCACCCCTGATGCCGCGCGCGCGCACCCCTGCTCGGTGCTCGTGGCCTTGCATCCTTCGCCTGCTCGATCAATCTCCGCACCCCTGAGCATCCTTATCATTGCTGCACTCGAGGCGATGCTCGTGAGAAGGGCAGCTCCTTTATCTTCCAAGCATTAGAATGCCTCAACCTAAAGCATAACTTCCAAGGCCCTCGAGCTCGCGGAGCTAGCTTGAATTGCGCTTTCGGAATCTCGAACCTTGCTCCATCAACTTTCTTGAATGCGCTCGAGCTTTCTCCTTGGTGATCATACCTCGGGAAACTCAACACACCTACAAAACAAATCAAGGTAACAAAGAATCGAGAGGAATAGTCGAGAAATGAACAAAATGACAAGAAAACCATTAAAAGCATGCATTTCTCTAAACTTACACACAAACACGCAAAGCAAGTATTATTATGTAAAATCACGGCAAAAAGGTCTTAAAATAAGAATAAAACTATAAAGAAAACCTAGCCTAAGAGTGCCATAAATGACACTCATCAAATTCCCCCAAGCTAAACCTTTGCTCGTCCTCGAGCAAAACAAAATCAAGCTTAAAGGAAAATGATGACATTAATTAGGCAAGCAAGAAACGAGAAAGACTAGAGAATAAGAGAATATACACTAACTCACTTTCGTAGGAATCACGGTCAACTTTAGCAACAATTGACAAGCCATTTAAACCTCTAGATCGCCCTAGAGGATGAGTAATGCTCTCGTAAGGGTTTAACCCATAACCCTTTATTAAAAGGAGGCAAAACATAAAAGGAGAAAAGAGAGAATTAAAACCTTGAAAAGAAAAGGAGAGCTTATACAATGAACTTTTGCACATGATCAAAACACGAGAGGATATCAAACTTTCTAAAACAACAATGGTAAGCACGTTCTAAGATATCGAGGGTTGATTGAAACATAGGACATGCTAAGTATAGAGAACTACCTAAACGCAATTCACCTTCATCTAAAAACAATTTTAGCACATTTTCCCAATTGGCTTCAAATCTTCTTTTAGCAAGCGTCTCAATAGTTCCTCGAAGGAACCGGAAAAACAATAGATTTGAGGTTTTCTCGATATCTCGACTTTGCATCCCCTCTCCTTAGGCTTTAACTCATAATGCCCTCTCTCGGTATATGACTCAACCACTACATCAAAAGGGCTTTCCCAAAGGTTGTAACGTAAAGGCAAAAGGTTGAGGGTAGGCTTAAAATTTAGAATTTGGTGGTACACCTAAGTTGTGAAGCAAAGATTGACCAAATCTCAACACCAAAACAGGGAGATCACCAAACAAAAACAAACTAACACCCCCAAGATTATTCAAAGCTATAACCACAATCATATATACAAAAAGCGTAAGACCTTCCCTCCAAGCTTGAACAAAGCATTGTCCTTAATGCTTAAAATAGGGAGAAACATTTACATCAAAATGTTTTTGAACTTTTTCATGTTTTATTACTTTTTACTTTTTTTTTTCAATTTTTGCCAAAGCTTTATGAATTTGCTTTGCTTTTTCTCATTTTTTTTCAATTTTCATTATTCCCTTTATTCATTGTCCTTGCCTCTTTTAACTATGGATGACTTTTTTAATTTATTCACTTGCCATTATTTACAAGATATACAAAACACAAGCTTGCTTACAAATAAGATCCAATATCCAAACCCATATACCACAATCTCCAAGAACATGATCATTTGCTTCACAAAAACCAAAAATGGAACAAAAAGAAACAAAAGGCCCAAAGTTCTAAAGATGTGGCTTGAAAAGAAGTGAAAAAGGCTCAAATGGTTAGCAAGTAGGCAAATGTGAACCCAAGAACTAAAAATAAAGAAAGTTAACCTAGAAAAGAAAAATTACCACCCCGAAAAGATGGTCTTTGTCCTCCCTAGATGGTTCGGTTTCGTGTTTGTGAATTATGAGTCAAGATTCAAGATAAGGTCCGCAATAGTCAAGGATCCATGCCGCTCATGCAAGTAATTGTAGAAGGCGCGAAAAACAATGAAACTTCACAAGGATGTGGCAAAAACTCACTAAAAGCTTCAAATTCACCAAAGGGGAACGATTGCGAGTTTTCAAAAACAAAATAATCCGGTGTCAAGGTCCTAATAGTTCTTAAAGGACTACCTTAGCATACTCTATCCTAGAATCAACCAAATTAAAGATACTCTCAAACCGTGCAAACCATTGTTTTTAGGAAAAATAATAGCCAATGTGCAAGCTCAAGTGGTACCAAGTCCAAAGCAAAAGCAAAAGTTTAAGAAAAAAAAAAAGCAATGCCTCAAAAACATTTTATTCATATTTACAAAATCCGTTTTGGTTTTTAATTTTATTTTTTTTTATCTTTTCTATTCTTTTCTGTTTTTTTTTCTTTTTTTTTTTTGTTTTTGCAAAGGAAAGTATAAAATAAAAATGTAAGAAAGCAAAGAGTAGAAAGGAAAGTAGAAGAAAATGGAAAAGGGAAACAAAAAGAAAAAGAAAAACATAAGAAAATATAAAAGGAGGAATAAAATAAGAAATAGAAAAGCAAAAGAGAAGTAGAAATGCAACAAGGAAGTCATGCTAACACACATAAGTCCCAATCGACAAACAAGTGAACATTCGGCTACAACGCCAATGTTCCCAAACACACTAAGGTGTTAGAAAGCAAACATCCTCGAACCGTTCAACTTCTCTTAATCTAAACCTAAACTAAGCATCCAAGAGAAGAGAAAAAAAAGAAGATCAAAAGGGTCTCACCAGGCGTCAAAGCTATGCTACATTAAACAAAGTGAAAGAGCACCTTTATGAAGCATCAATGTCCAAAGCATAAGCGACGAAGGAAAGTGAGAAAGAATATAGACTATATACAAAGAAAATTGTTAGTAACTTCAATACAAAAGAAAAGAAGAATATAAAAGATAAAATGAATGTAAATAAAGAAAAAGTACGTAATATATGATAGTATCAGGAATAGGGTCAGCAAAGAAATCAGAAAGCAGAATCATCAAACAGAAGCAGAGTCAGGAAACAAGATATCGAACAACCATCATCAGGAATCATAATCACAGAGAAGCAGAGATACACAACAGACAGCGATCAGCAGAACAAACTACAATACCAAAAACTGGACAGAGAAATCAGCAAAACTACATCATCATCACCACCAAAGAAGCAAGAGATACACAGAGATCAATACCAAAAGCAAAAGAGACCAAGAGTGAACTACAATTGCGAGGAGGGAAACAGTGAAACACACAAACAACATAAATCACCCCCAAGCTCAGAATGAACTACCCCCCAAACTCCAAACCTAATAACACATAGGCAAAAGAGAACATCATATAAGGCACATAAGAAAGGGGGGTAGCCACAATAGACTCACTCCGCACTATGGTAAGGGGTAGAATGAGAACTCGTCTCACCGGTCTCTAAGACACGAAACGAGCTAGCCATCTCACTCACCTCAATAGGAGCTTTCCCCTTTAACCTCCCCTCCCGCCTAGCACGGTCTATCACAAAGAAATGAGACCAATCTTCCAAAACCAGCTATCCCGATAATCCCTACCTACCAAAAGTCTCGGGGTTCGGGAAAGGCATAGGGTTCGCGGGATCATATGTATAATCGCTTCCACCGGGCCGCTTGTAGTCGTAAGTGGCCGGGGTGATGCCCATGATAGCACTAGGAGGGATATGAGGACTCTCCCAATAGGGTTAACAAGGCCTAGGACCCACGATAGGGTCAAAGGGTTCCCATTGAGGGATAGGTCCTCGTTGAACTGGGAGGTATGGGTAGTTCAAGTAAGGTTCAATCTCCTCCCTTCTAGAGGTTCTTCGAACCCACAAAAGGGCAATTGGGTACAGTATTGATGATCTCAAGGGTATTAGTCCTGATTTTTGTATGCATAGGATTAATTTAGAGGATAACTACAAGCCATGTATTCAACCCCAGAGGAAGTTGAATCTAATATGCAAGAAGTAGTCAAGAAAGAGGTGATGAAATTACTTGATGCAGATATTATCTATCCTATTTCTGACTCAAAGTGGGTATGTCCTGTTCAAGTGGTTCCTAAAAAGGGTGGGATGACTGTGATAAAAAATGATAAAAATGAATTGATTCCCACTAGAACTGTTACAGGGTGGTGTATGTGTATTGACTATCGTAGTTAAATATCGCCACTAAAAAGGAGCACTTCCCTCTCCCTTTTATTGATCAAATGCTTGAGAGGTTGGCTAATCATAAGTTCTTTTGTTATTTGGATGGGTATTCGGGATTTTTCTAAATTCCGATCCACCTTGAAGATCAAGAGAAAACTACATTTACATGCCCTTATGGTACTTTTGCATATCGTAGAATGCCCTTTGGTTTATGTAATGCACCTGCTACTTTTCAACGTTGCATGATGAGTACTTTTTTCTGATTTCATAGAGTCTATAATGGAAGTCTTTATGGATGATTTTAGTGTGTATGGGTCTTCATTTGATGCTTGCCTAGTAAATCTCGCTAAAATTTTGAAAAGATGTGAATAATGCAATTTGGTCTTAAATTGGGAGAAGTGTCACTTTATGGTGACAAGGGGAATAGTTCTTGGTCATATTATATCTGATAAGGGTATACAGGTAGACAAAGCTAAGATTTCTGTGATTGTGCAATTGCCTCCTCTTGTTAATGTTAAGGGGGTTAGAAGTTTCTTAGGTCATGCGGGGTTTTATCGTTTCTTTATCAAAGATTTTTCTAAAATTGCTAAAACACTAACCCAGCTTTTACTCAAGGATGCCCCTTTTAATTTTACTGACGAGTGTCTTGAGGCTTTTCACAGGTTAAAGCAGGCATTGACATCGGCACCCATCATATGTGCACCCGATTGGACTCTTCCTTTCGAGATCATGTGTGATGCAAGTGATTTTGCATTAGGTACCGTGTTAGGACAGAGAAAGAACAAAGTTTTACATGCTATCTATTATGCAAGTAAAACTTTGGATGAGGCTCAAGTCAACTATGCCACTACGGAGAAGGAGTTTCTTGTTGTGATTTATGCTTTAGAAAAATTTAGATCTTACCTAGTTGGTTCAAAAGTTATTGTTTTCACTGACCATGCAGCTTTGAAGTACTTAATCGCCAAGGCAGAATCAAAGCCTAGGCTACTCCGTTGGGTTCTCTTGCTCCAGGATTTTGATGTGGACATAAAGGATAAGAAAGGTGCAGAGAACGTTGTGGCAGATCACTTGTCACGTATCAGGTATGATGAGGGTAAGGATTCTCTTTCTATAGATGACTCTTTCCCTGATGACCACTTGTATGCAGGTTAGAACAACACCCCTGGTATGCCGATTTTGCTAATTATTTAGTGGGTGGTACTCTACCTCCTGACGTGTCCTACCAACAGAAAAAGAATATCCTTTATGATGTTAAGCATTATTTTTGGGATGATCCTTTTTTGTTTCGTGAGTGTGCAGATGGATTATTTCGCAGGTGTGTTCCCGAATGGGAAGTTCACGGCATTCTTACTAGTTGCCACACCTCACCTTATGGAGGACATCATGGCCCACCAAAACGGTGGCGAAGATTAATTAGTCGGGTTTTTATTAGCCCACCATGTTCAAGTATGCTAACACTTTTGTGCAGGCTTGTGACTCTTGCCAGAGGACTAGCAACATTTCGCGGCGGCTTGAGATGCCTCAAACTGGGATTTTAGAAGTTGAAATTTTTGATGTTTGGGGTGTGGATTACATGGGACCGTTTCCCTCTTCTAGAGGGAATCGCTACATACTTGTCGCCGTTGACTATGTATCTAAGTGGGTTGAGGCCATTTCCACTCCTACCAATGATGCCAAGGTGGTCCATAGACTTTTCAAGAAGACCATCTTTCCAAGATTTGGAGTACCTAGAGCTATAATCAGTGATGGAGGATCTCACTTTCATAAGCGGAAGTTAGATACGCTTCTCAAGAAGTATGGTGTATACCATAGGACAGGTTTAGCCTATCATCCCCAAACTAGTGGCCAAGTTGAAGTTTCTAACCGTGAGATCAAGGCCATTCTAGAAAATGTGGTAGCAAAATCAAGGAAAGATTGGAGTGATAAGTTGGATGACACCCTTTGGGCATACATAACTGCATTTAAACCCCAAATAGGTACTACTCCTTATAGACTTGTGTATGGTAAAGCATGTCACCTCCCGGTGGAATTAGAGTACAAGGCATACTGGGCTATTAAGGAGCTCAATTTTGATGCTAAGCTAGAGGGAGAAAAGAGGCTACTTCAACTTAACCAACTCGATGAGTTTAGGTTGACGGCCTATAACAGTGCACGTGTCTACAAAGAGAAGACTAAGAGATGGCACGACAAGATGATCCTTCCGAGAGAGTTCAAAAAGGGTGACAAGGTTTTGTTATTCAACTCTAGACTTAAACTTTTCCCAGGAAAGTTAAAGTCAAGGTGGTCGGGTCCTTTTACTGTTAAAAGGGCTAATAAATTTAGCTCTGTGGAATTAATCGATGAGCACGATAATGAGTTCAAGGTAAATGGTCAAAGATTTAAGCTATACCATGAAGGGGCTACGATTGGTGCAGTTGAATTACTTCACCTAATCGATTCCGGTTCATCTTGAGCAATATTGTGGTAAGAGGGTCGTGCGGAACCTAGATTAACCACCGCTTTGTGGGAGGCAACCCGTATTTCTTGCTTTCTAGACTAGTTTCTTCTTTTTATTTTTATTTTTTATTTTTTTAGAGAGGGGAGGAGAGTGTAATTTCACCTTTTCAAAGTGTTTTTGTACAGGTTTCGAATCAACAAGTAAGGAGATTTAAAGAGAAAAAGTTAAAAAAAATAAAAATAATGATTGTTCCGAGCTGGGCAGGGGCCCGATCGGGCGGACCTCGCCCGATCGGGCTCGAGAGTAAAGTTCAATTTGAGCTTCAATTCGCCCAATCGGGCAGGCACGCTTGATCGGGCGCGCAAGTTAGCCAAATTTCTAGTGTGAAATTCGCCCGATCGGGCGAAGCTTGCCCAATCGGGCGCGCAAGTAAAGGAAGAAATTGCAGCAAATTCGCCCAATCGGGCGGATGCGCCCGATCGGGCACAAAATCGGAGAAATCGAGTGACCCAAAAAGATATCCCGGGCGAGGGGATCGACAAAAAATCGAAACCCCCTCGCACCCGATCGGGCGGGGCTTGCCCGATCGGGCGCGCAACATGCAAACCAAAAATCTGAAGCTTCGCCCGATCGGGCGGACCTGTGCTCGATCGGGCGCGCCTTTTTATCCGGATTTACTTAACTTTTTTCTCCTTTTTCTTTTCACTTTCCTCCTTATTTCTCCTCTTTCATTCACTCTTTCTCTCTATAAACTCCATTAAAAAACCTTCAACCTCAAAAATTTTTACATATTCTTCATCCTCTCACTTTCCTCTACATTCTACATATAATTTTCACTAGTTTTTCTCAATTTTTTTTAAGAAACCCTAAGAGAGAGAAAGCTTCAACTTGTCAAGAAATCAACTCAAATGGCCTTCAAGAGATCAAGAACACAAAGGGGTGATCCATTAAGGCAACAACCAACGCCCACGGTTGACCCGGAGCTCCAAATCCCGGGATGGAGCGAGGTGGTGGTCACAAGCTTGGAGCAAAAGACTAGGATGCTTTATCTCATCGAGAGCAGGTAATTCCTACTCGTTTTGTTCACCACCCAACTTTGTCTAAATTAGGAATTGACAAGCATGTGGAAAATTGTTTAAAGGAATTGGAATGAGTGGTTTATTCAATTTACATTATGATACTTATGATTATTTGACTGTGGAATTTATTTCTACATTTAATTTGATTAAGTCTAGTACGTCTGTGTATCATGTTCAATTCCGTCTACTTAATAATGATGTGAGAATGTCCTTAAAAGATTTTGGTAAACTTTTTGAGTTAAAATCCGATAGGCCTCCGGAGCCACCTAGGGATTATTTTGCCGAAGTCTACTTAGCTTTAACTGGGAATGTGTTAGAAAGCCTCAAACATGCCAAGGGAACTTGGATTCAACATCCCGTGCCAAAATTTTGTCATGGTTTGTTGGCCTCACCATCTACGGGAGGCATGAACCGGCAAAAGTGAGGAGGGATGAGTTAGAATTATTGGGCACCTACATGATTCCTAGAATTGAGAAGCTAAACATCCCACTTAGGATGGCTCAACACTTCCAAAGAAGTGCTAAGGCGGCCGAGGCCGGTAGGGCTAGGACCCCTATCTATTTTGGTGGGTTAGCCACCCACATTACGGTGAAATTGATGGGTTTTACACCAAATGCCCATAGGAGAGTAGATGGCCCTACCCTTATGGACCTAAAATACCTAGGAGGCCTCAACTGGATCCAACCTACCCATGGCGTGACTCAACCTAGTGAGATGTGGTGGATAATTCAAAGAGAGTCGGGTAGGAGGGATCAAGCCTTCACACTGCCTAACCCAAACTTGACCAAGTTTGATAAGGGTTAGTCCACCTACACTTTTGAACTAGGTAACCAAGGAGAGGCTCACCACTCACCACCTCAACCACAACCCTAATTCCAACCTCCTCCACAAACCCAACCCTACATGCATGATATCCCTATCGCTACCTCTTCCTTTGACTACAACATCGATCCTAATGCACCATAGGACTTTTCGGTTTTTAGGAGCCTACTTGATAGGATCGACAGGGGGCAAGGAAGGGTGGAGGGTTTAGTTAAAAACCTTGACTTTAGAGTAGGTTCTCTAGATAGACGGGTTGGGCACGTGGAGAGAAACCTAGAGAGGGGTTTATACCCCATGTATGATGATTATGCACGCCGAGGGGCTATTCCCCCCGAGACTCTTGTTCCTGATTGGTTTCAATACCCCCAAGGAGGGTATTCGACCCCCGGTGCTTTCGGTAGTTATGTGGACTATTCTTCGATCCATGGTTATGGGGCCGATGTCCTTTTTGGAGTTGTTGGTTCGGGTCATGGAGGCTTTGGCTCTAGCCATGGTGGTGGTTATGCTAGGATGGAGGAGGATGAGGATGATGATGAGGAGTAGCTAGTTCTAGCTACACTCCCAAGTCAATGAGGGCATTGCTTGATTTGGCTTGGTGGGGATATGATCTTGTATATATGGTATTTCTCTCTCTTTTTCTTCTTTTTATTGCTTTCTAGTATAATTTCTTTAATGCTTCTTAGAGTAGCTTTATTGCTTTTGAAAAAAAAAATACAAAAAAAAATACAAAAATACGTTCCAATGAAGAAAACGAATCATGCTTCCCTGTACCCCTTGGAAAAAATTGTTTTGACTCTTCGTTATTGATAATGAACATTGTGGATTAGTTGGTCATGATTTGATGTTTGATTGCCTTGGAACCTTAACATGCGTCAATTTTGTCCAACTACTTGTGAATATAGTGGTTGATTAGTTGATTTGGTAAGGAATGTGTGTTAGTTCCCGGTATATCAATGAATCTGAGTATTGATTTGTGACTATGAGTAATGTTTATATGATTCAATATTATGCACAATGTGGAGGACGAAGGCGTTCATTCTTTCAAACAATTTAGATACATTTGTTCCCTTCTTGCTACCCATGTTGTTGCTTGTGTCCTTTCATTATATTGTTTATTTAGCCACATTACAAGCCTATTTGAGCCCCATTGGTCACTAGTCTCAAGCTTGGATTGGGGGAGCTATTAGTTAGTGAGGTGAGCGAGTTGTGGTGTGCATATAATTTGCACGATGTGGAAATAAAAGAAGAGTGATTGTTCTTTTGATATTGTGATTTGAAAAAAATGTTGATAATTTATGTTTCAAAGTTGAAAATTCCAATGTGAGATAAAAAGAAAAAAAGAGCAAAAGAGAAAAATTGTTTCAATGTTCAAATGTTCTATGTGAAGGTTGCTTAAAGAAAAAGAAAAAAAATTCAAAGAAAAAAAGAATGAGTTCAAAGTTTGTACATTCACTCTAATTCTTTAATATAATATTTTTGTAAGTGAATTTGTAAGTGATGGTGATTATGTGAGATGTTAATTTGGTTGTTTGGTGAAGTTTTGTGGAGTTGAGTTGTGATTGGAGATGATTTGGTCATTACTTGTTTTTGACCTTGGATTTTATTAGGATATGGCTCCCTTAATCATGGCTTTGCTCTCACACTTTCCCAAATATTTCCTACCCTTTAGCTTAGCCTTACATTACAAGCTTTAAAGACCTTCCGATTTTTGTGCATAGAATTGTGTAGATATGAAGGTAGTTGTTTATGAATGCAAAGGATGACTTGATGTATTCCGAGTCGACTATCTAGGTTGAGTGTTATTCTCTTTAAACACACGAGTGTTGTGAGTATGGGAGGGCATTGTTCACAATAAAGGGGTGGTTGGAGAGCAATCGATTACATTCTTTACTCGCCACATAAATGAGAGTTGAGTGTGTGAGCACTAGTCTTGAATTCTATATGCTCTTGTGGTTTGCTCTACTTGACAATTGTTAGGGAAGATAGGAAGTCGAATGGATTTGAATGATTGATTTTGATGCATGTTCGTTGGATTGACCTTGAGTTATATTTTGGATCTTTGATTTGATTTGGGGTGAAGTCATGGTTTGTTTGATTCATTGGCTTGCTTAGGGACAAGCAAGGGTTTGGCTTGGGGGAGTTTGATATGTCTATTTTATATAGTATTTTACCCCCGTCCTTTGGTCATATTTGGTAGTGTTTTTGGCTCTTTGGAGCCACTTTTATTACTAATTGGTGTTTTCTAGTGTTTTCATAGTTTTGGTTGAGTTTTGTAGGAAATTGCACTTTTGGAGCATTTTCCCGGGATTTTATGAAGCGACTACGAGCATTGGAGGGCACGACCACTTTTCATAGCCCAGGGCCGGTTAGAGTCATCGAGTCGGTGATTAAGGGCTCGACGTGTGAATACCGAGCATTGGACATCGAGTGTTCAAGAACCAAAGTGGAGATTCGAGTTGGGCCAAGATGTGAGCCCAAATCCAAGTCCAACTAATAGCCAGGCCCGATCGGGCAATCCTTAGCTCGATCGGGCGGCTGCCCAGAACAAGAGTTCGAAGAAAAAGGCGGGCCCGATCGGGCACGTGTTTCTGAGAGGATGTGTTCGGCTATTTACTTGGTTTTAATTAGGATTAACTAAGAGTTTTGTATAAATACATTTGAGAGTTATTAGTGTACGATCTCTTCTCTTAGACTTTCTCTCTCTACTTAGCTTTAGTTTCTCTCTTTATAACTCTATACTTTGTTCTTGATTCAACTCATTATTTCCGTAACTTTGGTAACAATTTCTTCTCCATTAATTTCAGTAGTATTATTTCTTTAATTCATCATGTCTCCCTTAATTGTTTTGTTTAGTTTAGATTTGATTATGTGTGAATAATTCTCTTTCTAGGGTTTGTGGGGATCCATAAAAATATGAAGGGGTAGCTTGTTATTGTTGATTGTCAATGCTTGACTAATTTCCTATTGATTGGTTTAATGCTATGCAATTAGATTTGGCCAAATTTAATTTGTATGAGTTTAGCAATATTGATTTGAGATTCGAGAGATGTGAATTGATTGTTTAGGCTTAGTTTCAAGCAGACTAATTTATAAATGGTTAAGTCGAGATTCGAGAGAAGAGATTTAATACCGGTAGATTATCTCTTTGATTGTAATACGTTGAGAAACCCCTTTATGATCTGATTAATTAATGCATTCACGATTGATTATTATGTTTTACCCTGAAATATTATTTATTGTTGAACATGTACCCTAGGTCTTTTATTCATTGATTTTTCCTTCTACTTTTATTTCTTCCCACTTTTACTCTTAGTAGTTTAGTTCCCATTTATAACAACAATTTGGTTACTTGATAATCTAGATTGTATTGATTAATTAGGAATAAATTGACTTGTTTCCCTGTGGTTCGATCCTTCTTCCCTATCTGCATAGTTAGTGGATTTAGGTATTATTTTTGATTAGGTGATTACGACTTTAGCCTGTCAGAGAACCATCATCATGAATTTGAGAATTCTCTATGCGAGATAGATGATCCGCCATAACATTTTCCGCTCCTCTCTTATCCCTAATCTCAATATCAAAATTTTGAAGTTCGAGCCCCCACCGGATCAACCTAGGCTTTGATTCTTTCTTGGCAAAAAGGTACTTGAGAGCCGCATGATCCGTGAAGACAATGGTCTTGGAACCTAGCAAATAACAATGGAACTTTTCAAAAGCATGAACAATAGCCAAAAACTCCTTTTCCGTTGTGGTGTAGTTCCTTTGAGCACCATTTAGAGTCTTGGACATATAATAGATCACATGTAGCTTCTATTCCACTTTTTGACCCAAGACACCTCTAATTGTCGAATCACTTGCATCGCACATCACCTCAAACGGTAAATCCCATCTTGGGGTTTGAACAATAGGAGTAGAGATTAGAGCCTTCTTTAACTTATTGAATGCCTCTAAACACTTATCATCAAATACAAACTCGACATCCTTTTGAAGAAGATCATTGAGGGGCTTTGCAATGAGCGAGAAATCCTTGATGAATCTTCTATAAAACCCGTCATCAAATACAAACTCCTTTCACATTAACTGGAGGTGGAAGGTTTTCAATAACCTCAATTTTTACTTTGTCCACCTCTATCCCCTTGTGAGAAATCTTATGGCCAAGAACTATGCCTTCCTCCACCATGAAGTGACACTTCTCCAAATACAAAACCAATTTCACCTTCTCACACCTTGCCAAACATTTCTCAAGGTTTTAAAGACATGCCTCAAATGAAACACCGCCCACGAAGAAGTCATCCATAAACACTTCCATTTCCTCCTCCAACATATCTCCAAATATATTCATCATGCATCTTTGAAATGTTACGAGAGCATTACAAAGGCTTAACGTCATTGTCCTATAAGAAAATGTTCCATATGGACAAGTGATGTCGTTTTCTCTTGGTCGTCCGGGTGGATAGGGATTTGGAAAAATCTTGAATAACCATCAAGAAAACAATAGAACTTGTGTCTCGTTAGTCTCTTAAGCATTTGATCAATGAAAGGAAGGGGGAAGTGATCTTTCTTGTTGGACGTGTTTAGACGTCTATAGTCTATACACATCCTCCATCCCGTGACCTTCCTCGTCGGAATGAGCTCACCTTTCTCATTCTCGACGACGGTCATGCCTCTTTTATTTGGGACAACATGAACGGGAGAGACCCACCTAGAACTTGAGATAGGGAATATAATTCCCGCATCCAAAAGTTTGGTGATCTCTTTCTTCACTACCTTTCCCATTTGGGGGTGTAGCTTTCGTTGTCTCTCAATAGATGGTAGAGCACCCTGCTCAAGGGTTATGTGATGTGTACATAAAGCGGGGCTTATACCTTTGAGGTCATCAATGGTATAACCCAAATCACCTTGGTGCTTTTTCAAAACATCACACAACTCTTGATTTTGGTGCTCACTCAAAGAAGGCTAACAATCACGAGATAGGTGGAGTTGGGTCCCAAGAATTCATACCTAAGGTGTGATGGAAGAGGTTGAGCTCAACCATTGGAACACCTTTAACTTCCTTTGATATAGCCACTTGCAATGCTTCTTAGCTAGAAATGCTCATACACATTTGCTCTTCAACATCCTCAAGGCTTCCATTGAGCACATCTTCATACAAAGTCATCTCCTTGCTAGAAGCACCTATCTTTTCCTTATTCAACAAAACATTCTCAAGAGCATCGTTAGAAGTGCGCAATTGCTCATGCATAGAAGACACAACATGATCAAGAAAATCAATCAACATGCAATTTTCTAAAGAAGAAATTGGATACTTCATACTATCATTCAAATCAAATTCTATCACCTCATCCCCTACTTTGAGTGAAATTTTAGCGCTTTTCACATTTATCAAAGCACTCGAAATAGCAAGGAATGGTCTCTCTAGAATGATAGGAATGTTAGCATCTTCGTCCATCTCAAGCACCACAAAATCCATCGGAATAACAAATTTCCAAACCCTCAAAGGAACATCCTCTACCTTACCCTTAGGAAACTTAATTGACTTATCGGCCAATTGCAAAGTGATGTTAGTAGGTAAGAGTTCCCCTACCTCAAGTCTTTGGTACACCGAATATAGCATAAGGCTAACACTAGCTCCTAGGTCACACAAGGCATTCTCAATTTGCATTTTATAAATGGCACAAGGGATGAAAAAGTTTCCGGGGTCTTTTAGCTTAGGTAGCATCTTGTTCCTTATGATTGCACTACAATTCTCGGTCAAGTTCACCGTCTCTACACCATCACAAGTCCTCCTACCACTTAAAATGTCTTTGAGGAATTTTGCGTTGTTAGGCATTTGGGTGACAAATTCGGTAAATGGTAAAGAAAGGTGAAGTTGCTTGAACATGTCAATGACCTTCCCAATTGTTCATCTAACTTGTGTCTGATGAATTTTTGTGGATGAGGAAGCTTAGGTTTTACAATTTCTTTCTCCATTCTCACCTCACTAGGCTTCTCAATCTCAAACTCACTCAAAGATGCACCATCTCTCACATCTTCAACCAAAACCTCTTTTGTGCCCTCCTTGGTCTCACTCTTCCTAAGCAAACTCTCCTCAAGAACCTTACCACTACTTGTGACAATAGCATTGACTGGTTTCTTGGGATTTAGGCCTTGGGAAGGTAAAGAAGAAGGACTAGAATGGTCTTTCAAAGCATTAGCAAGTTGAGAAATTTGGTTTTCAAGCATCTTATTATGAGTCATCATTTCATTAAATTTCTAGTCACTTGCGGCCATGTAAGTGTTCAACAACTTTGTTTGATTTTCAATGATTTCTTCCAAATTGGTTCTATGTGAAGAAGAATAGGTTTGAACATAGGAATTATCATTTTGGGCCTTTGGAGAAAAACCAGGTAGGGGACCCCTTTGAGAATTAATTTGAAAATTTCCCCTATTTTGATTGTTCCAATTACCTCTACCTTGATTATGGTTACCATATCCTTGGTTATGATTACCATAATTTTGGTTATGATTTTGGCTACTATAACCTTATTTGTTATAGTTACCTCGGGAATTTTGGTTCCCATGGTTCCTATTACCACCACCTTGCTTGTAGTTGTCAAAATTGCCATGGTTGTTGTAGTTCCTATTCCATTGACCTCTTTGATTCTCAAACCTTGAAACATTATTATTTGACACATAGTTCATATGCTCATTCACATTTCCATCTTGATCATCACAAACACCCATACATGCATGAGGGCAATTAGAAACATCATGATCATACGACCCACAATCATCACAAAATAAGCATCCACTAGGCATGTTACTAGAAGAGGGAGGGGGTTGAGAATTAGAAGACATACCTCTCCCCTTAGATTGGGAGGGAAGACTTGAAACTTGGTAGGTAGCAATTTCCAACTTCGCCTTGATAGCGGACATCTCATTCCCCAAGTTTGTCAATTGTGAGGATAGATTGTTGATTGCATTTAGATGATCAACCGATTACACCGAAGAGTTACTCTTACTAGTTGACTCTCTTTCTCCATTTTGCCAATCTCTATACTATCTCACTACGTCTTCAATTATGTCCACCACTTCCTCTTCCGTTTTGTTCATGATAGGACTTCCGCCTCCTCCATCTAAATATGACTTTCCTTGAGAACTAAGGCCTCCATAGATTATTTGAATAATTTGGTACGTAGGAATTCCGTGGTGAGGACACTCTCTTTGATACTCTTTGTATCTCTCCCATGCTTCATAGAGACACTCACTAGGCTTTTGCTTGAAACCTTGAATCAAAGCTCTAGCCTCCGCCGTTTTCTTTTGTGGATAAAAACGGGATAGAAACTCCTTGGTCACTTCATCCCATGTCCTTAGAGAATTCGGCTTGACTTCCTTGTCTAGTCATTCCAAGGCATGCCCTATCAGCGAAAAGGGAAAATTCTTGAGGCGGATGAATTCTTGGGAAATTTCATTCACCTTGATAGTATTGCAATACTTTTAAAACTCCTTGAGATGATTTAGCGGGCTTTCATGCTTGGCCCCACTAAATTGTCGCCTCTCCATCAAAGTGATCATTGCCAGTCTTATTTCAAAGTCATTTGCCGGTGTTGTAGGTGGAGCAATCCCACTCTCAAATCTATATGCACCGGGAATCCCCAATTCTTTCAATGCCACCCTTGGATTCTCTCCCATTCTTGTTTGTTCCTCTTGTTTTGGTTCTTCTTCACTCGAAATGCTAGGGCTCAAAGATCGTCTAGCACCCCTTAACCTTGCAATAGTTCTCTCAATTTTCGGATCAAATGGCTCTAGTGAACGACCACGTGCTCTATGCATAAAATCTCAAAAGAAATGGTTAGTAGCACGGCTACAAATGTAGCCTAAAAGAAAATATTTTTGTATTTTCAATTAAAGATGAAATAAACTGAACAACTATAACAAAGCACCAATATCATTCCCCGGTAACGGTGCCATTTTTGACGTAGGGAAAAGTAGGTCGTTTTCTACCATTTCCTAGAGCCGAAGAAAATTTATAAACGCTCGACCAACTTAATACGAATATATGGTAAGTCAAGGGTCGAACCCAAGGAAATAAGTAGGTGCAAGCTATAACCTACGTCAAGCAGTTCGAAGATTGATGAAAGATATGGTTGGTAACAAAGGTATCGATAAAGCTAGATAAATCGAGGAATTCAATATACTAAACTCTAGGGATATAGGTTCCACATGCAAGCTCAATGATTATGCTAATTGAAGGATCACTCAGTCAATTCAAACATTGCAAAGGACAAACAACAGTTGCAAGCAAAGGAATTCAAGGGCTATCTCCTATAAGCCAAGTTAGGGTTCACTATGAATGGCTAACTAGGAAAATCACAATCAAATTCAATCAATTAAAGCAATTCTCAAATCAAGGGTTCATGTCATTGAAATTTGCAATGCAATCTAGATTAATCTTATGGGTTGATCACTTCTAGTCTAATTAATCACATGCACAACCATGTCAACCAATTTAATTGCAATAATTCACTCATTCAAGGATCATCAACTAGCAAAAATCATCAATCTAGCATGCTTTCCCTTCTCCCTAGCAACTAATCTACTCACTAATCATGGTGAAATTGAAGAACAAAACAAATTGGATCACAAACATATTCATTTCAAGCTCAATCAAGAAGAAAATCAATCACTCAACAAATTCTAAAGCAAAGAATGAAATTCAAATCAAACATTCAAAGATGAAAAGAAATTGCAATAAAAGTAAATTAAAAGGAAAGAAATCTCATAAACTTTCATTGATGAGAAAAAGAAATTCAATATTAAGTTGAAATAAAGGATCAAATTCAAGTACAATCAAGTAATCTTAAAGCTTCTCTCTCAACTTTCTCTCTCTACAAAATCTGGAAAAATATGTGTCAAGTACAAATTAAGTCGTCCCCCCCAAAAAGGAAAAGATTAAGGGTATAAATAGAAGAAACGAGCGAAGGGGGCGGGGCGCCTGGTGCGCGCGCACTACCAGGCCGCGCGTGCGCACAGGAGGGTCTGCGCGCACGCACCCCCTGTGCCGCGTGCGCGCACCCCTACTCGGTGCTCGTGGCCTTGCCTCCTTCGCTTGCTCGATCAATCTTCGCGCTCCGGAGCATCCATATCATTGGGCAGATCCTTTATCTTCCAAGCATTAGAATGCCTCAAGCCAAAGCATAACTTCCAAGGCCCTCACAGAGCTAGCTTGAATTGCGCTTTCGGAATCCCGAACCTTGCTCCATCAACTTTCTTTAATGTGCTCGAGCTTTCTCCTTGGTGATCATACCTCGGGAAACTCAACACACCTACAAAACAAATCAAGGGAACAAAGAATCAAGAGGAATAGTCGAGAAATGAACAAAATGACAAGAAAACCATTAAAAGCATGCATTTCTCTAAACTTACACACAAACACACAAAGAAGCATTATTATGTAAAAACACGGCAAAAAGGATTAAAAATGAGAATAAAATTATAAAGAAAACCTAGCCTAAGAGTGCCATAAATGACACTCATCACACACAAAACTCGGGAAATAATCTCGAGCCACAAACACGCAAAACGAGGCAAAATAGCCACGAGCACTCCCTTGGCCAGCTGGGTTGCTTACGCAACCCGCATGTGGCTGCCGAGGGAATGTGGGCCGGTACGTTGCTTGTGCGTGCTAGTGCAGTATGTGTGCGTGGGCAGCAGGTTGGTGCGACTAAAGAGGAGCACTTGTGCGTGTGGCCTGCTGTTGCGAGGCAACGAGGGCGCGCACAGCAACAAGCCCGAGTGGCTTTCATGTGAAGGCCATGGAGTCTTGGGCACGCCTCGTAAGCAGTATAACGACTTGTGCGATGCTGTAGGCTACGGGGTCACGCTTGACACTAGCTATGGTTGTGCGCACGAGTCGTCACAAGGCCCCCATACCCTCGATGCCTATCACACCAAGCCGAGAGGCTTGATGCTAGGAACTTGGGCGTTTTAAGGCTACGTAATTTTGCGTTTTTTTCGATTTAGTTATTTTAATTGTGTTTAAATTATTTTAATTAAAAATGGAGGCTAGGCCACGAGCTATAAGCGACATTTGCAGAATATTTTATTTGGTAAAATTATGGGTTTACCGGCTTAATTAATCGGATTAATTAAGTTGGATGCGGAATTTAGTGGGAGCTTCATTGTTTATCGCATTTAACCACATAATTGATTAACAACTTTGACTAGTTTTCATTGGGCGCGTTAATTGGAATTACCACCGTAATTAGTTACTAGTTTGTGCGAAATGTTGCATTGTTACTTGTTTTTTGTTGTAAAATGCATGAGACATTCACATATGCTGAATGGATTAATGGAATATATATTCTCTCACAGGTTTTATGAAAATGGCAATTAGTGGGGCCGAATTAGGATAGAAAATAGGGACTGCGATCCGTTATATATTTTTGTAAATCTAAATACTGTCTGCAAACCGTTGCGTATTTTTATACCTTAATATTTAGATTAATCCTAATCGTAGTTAACTAGTAGTTGGATATATGTTGGTGATGTCTTAAAGATGGCGTTCCTTTGAAGACGATGCCTTGAAGTTTCAATGAAAACCCTTGAAAACTTGAAGATTCAAGGGGTTATTCTAGTTGCCAAATGCATCTTTTACTTATGCTTTCGATATATATATTTATGTTTAAATTATATATGAATGATATGTTAGATGCTTGTTTAGGTTTTCGAATGTTTCGATGATTAATTAAGTTAACTTAAATCAGCCAACATAGAAACCCTAGGTTCCTAAAATATTGAGTCAAACTTGTCATTCCAAAAATGACACTTGCCGAACTAATGAGAATAGTGATGGGCTACGTCAAAGCGAGGCATCACTACTTTCCTAGGAACGTAAGGTATACCGGGTATACATGTTGATTTTTGGTTAAACTCAACAATATCAGTAAGGAGTCTTTAGATGTCGTGGAAAAAGAGATAAATCGTCACGAGAGCATTAGATGCGACGATTTATAAAACCAAGAATGGCTTGGAGCCATTAGCAAGGAAATGCTTACCTTAGAATAATAAGTGTTAAGATAAGCCAAAGCATGTTTAACCACTTGTTGATTTTTTGGATCTTGGAACCGCCTTATTCTCGCCAAATGAGGACAAATTTAATGCGTGGATAATACGCTTAATATGATTGAAAGCTTGCATGAATGCTTTTAAATTTCAAACTTATTATGTTATTATCTTGATAAATGGTTATACTTAGCACTTATATTTCTAGAATTATAAATCAAATTATATTGTTTTCAATGATTGGTAAAGGAAATCTTTGAGATTAGTTCTCAGATAAAAGAAAAGCATTTCTAAAATACAACCTCTCATAAATGACTTTTATATCTAAGTTCGTAAGGACAGTTGCACATCATGTATTCAAAATACTAGGTAGTTTGGATAAACATGAAGTATTGAGTTGAAAACTCAAATTGTCAGAAGTTGACAACCAACATATCTTTTCGCTTCATACACTAATGAGTACAACTCATTGATGTAGTAATTCTAGTACGAATTAAAGGAAACGATGGAACTTTGTTTTACAGCGCACTAGATGCTTAATTATTCCAAACAAATTATAAAAGTTAAAATACTTAAGGAAATGGTTTTTAAAGATTATGAGATAATGTATAGTCAGAAATATAGGAAACAAGGAACAAAGAAAATGAATGAATTTCATTTCTACCAAAGAGTTCATGTTATTGTAATTAAGTTAGCAACTTATTATCTTCAGAAGTATCGGATACTCCTTGAGTGTTCCACTTTGATAGTGACCTCAAACCATTGAAGTAAAGCTAATTTATTGACTTACAAGCTTGGAAAGAAGCAAGTGGTGCTACATCAATTGTAAAGTCATAAGCTTTGTTTAAAGACCTTTTTAAGCTAAGGCAGAAATAAATAATAGTTATTATTATGTTCCATAATCAGCAAACAATCCGTTACACACGGAAAGACTCACATTCAAAGTAAAGAGCAATAGTTGTGAATTTATTTAAATGACATGGTTGTCTAAGCCAAGAGTCAAGAATGCTTGATTATAAACAAACATTTCCCTAACATGAAAACTCACAAAGGTTCAAATCATGGGCATGATTTGTGTCCCGAACACCTTTAGCAATGTCACATTAACAAAAACGTACTCAAGGCTATATGGCTCTTGACAATTGATCGATTCGGAATCGTTCTAAGACAAGAAAGTCTTACTTGTTAAAAACCGACAAAGTAAAGAGCTATTGTTCTTGGTATAAACAATTAAACTCAGAAAGCTAAAAAGGTTTCAATTACTTCAACGTTTCACAAAGAATTTAAAAGAATATGGCTATATTCATCAAATGTGAACAAAGTTGACCTTGAGTAGCTCAAAAGTTCAGTGAAGTATAGAATTGACTTGGCAAGATATCAAAAACATTTTAGATTAGATCGAGTGATATTTGCTTGATCCAAGTGTGACCATCTCGAAGTTATGAAATTTTCATAAATAACTCCACCAAGAACATACTATGTCTTCACAGAGACCTCGATGCCATTTGAAAATGACCCGAACGATGATGGATCACATCCCTTCCTATAAAGTTCTTACAGATTTGCACAAATGACTAATGTTAGACTAAACAAAATGTCAATGCTAAAAAAGGACATCATATTCAGTTATGGATAGAAATTAAATAACTTCTAAATGTCTTTTAAAGTATATGTCTAAGGCTCTTAGCCTCAGATGGAGCTCACTGGCACAGTGGGATCTAAGAGGCTCAATGGGAGCATAATGGCTCAATAAAGGCTAAGATAGCTCAAATGAGAGCTAACTGTTTGTTTCACAACAAACTTTTACCCAAAGACAATGTACATGTCTTTTTTTAAGCATTCAAATGAGACAACGGGCAAAACATAGTATTTGCTACTCTAAGTGGTGTCTTTCTAGAAAATAACACATTTCCAAAACGACAAGTAGGAGGAAAATGAACTCGATGACCATCGAGCTTTACAACAAACTAAAACTAAGAATCTAGAAAGACTTCAGAAGGACTTCATGAGAATGATTGATCAAGAATACTCAAAAGGGCTTTACCCGAATTCATTACTCACAAAACTTCTAAAGTGTTGGAGTAAGATAGACATAATCAAAGGGCTTTGAAAGCGCCTTGAAACTCGGTGTTTGATGCAATTACCCCGTATAGGTATAGAATTCACCAAAGATTAAGTTAGAAATAAACCTGAGACTTACAAATATATTATTTACTATTAGATAGTAAGGGAATGATGTATTATAAGATAGCTACGACAAATCCAAATTCCGAATAATGGTTAGAGGCCATAAAAAAAATTCAAAATAGACTCCATATTTGAAAATCGTGTTTGAAACTTGATTAATTTGCATGAAGGGTGAAAGACCCATCAATCACAATTAAGTTTTCAAAGAGAAAACTAACAAATGTGGAAATGTATATGCATACATAGCTAAGTTGGTTGAAAAGGATATAATTAAATTTATGGTGTTGATAAAAACTTTTTCACCAATCGAAATTCTTAAGTCTTTTCGCGATTATTCTAGCAAAATTGCGTATATAGAATATGGCAAAATAGATACCAAAATCGTCTTCCTAAAATAGGATTTTGGAAGTGACTATGAAAATAGTATAAGGGTTTTGAAAATCTAAATAATGCTAAATCTAAAAGCAAGCTCAAGAAATCCACACTACTACAAAATTGACCAAAGAGACCATATTAAAATGGCCAAAGAGACTACCTTAGGGGTGGTCTCTAGCTCACAGGTCTCTTTGGCCAGAGTGGTCTCTTGTTTTAAAAACAAAGACCACTCATACCACTCATTTAATATAGATAGTCTCAATTTTTGAAAATCTGAGATCACCTATTTGAAATAGATGATCGATCACCCGGTCTCACTTTTTCAAAAAGTGAGACCACCTATTTCAAATAAATGGTCTCTTTCTTCTTTTTTTTTTTAAAAAAAAAAAAATTATTTGTGTTTTAATATATTCTCCGTATATGATTTTTATAAAACAAAAATACAATTCATTAATACGAAAATTATACACGTAGTTTATTCAAAACCAATCCCAAAAACTCATTAATACGAAGTATTTGAGTACAATCAATATTCTATCAAAATTTACACAAAATTCATACTCCGTACTTAAAAAAACCCATTCACACTATAACCAAGGCCTTCTAAAATCTTGTGTAGCAACCTCACGCCAACCAAATAAATCAACAAGCAAATTAATCTTCACTTCTTATCTTGAAAAATTTTCAAAAAGATTAAAAATTAGCACACAATTATTAAAAAAAAAATATATGCATACACAAACTTGAAACTAAAATTACACTAACCCACAACTAAAATCAAAATTGAAGACTCAAAATTAAAGAAAGCAGAAGTAGCATCCATATTTCTGGGTTAATGACGTTATAAATTACACCGATCAAATTGAACATAATTTAGCCATAATTTCTGGGTTAATGACGTTAATTTCTTGCTGCAAGCCGTTTAGGGGGTTCTTCTCATCTAATGTAATTGAAAGCTTATCTATAAATTACACCAGTCAAACTGAACATAATTTTGCCATTAAAATAAAGACACCCCTTAATTATCACCCCAAATGAAATCAATCAGAAGTCCAAGAATTTTAGTATGAAGTCTGATGCAATTTCACAGCAAATTTGTAAAAAGTAGATGGAAATCAGTCAAATTTCTAAACTTTCTGGGTTAATGACGTTATACCCATTGAAATTCAATAAAAAAAAAAAAAAACACAGCAAAAATAAAGGAAGAAAAGAAAGAAGAAAACCTGGAAGAGTGCAAGAGAGCAAGCTTGAAGGAGTCAGAGCTGAATTCGGCCCAACGAGGAGTGCAGACATTAATGGTGAAACCCAAACCATCAGAGTAGAATTTGGCAGCTCTGGGTACATCCTTGTGCATCTGCATCACCCATTTGAACACCGCTCTTCCCATCTTTCTCACCGAAGTGACCGAACGAATTATATCTGAGAGATTTCAAGGGTTTTGAATTGTTTTTTAAAGCTTAGTTTCTTGTCAACTTATTTCGTTTATGCGAAAGAATGAAAATCTCAGAGACAATCAACAAATTGAAAAACGAGAGAACAATTATTAGATCTGAACTTAAAAATTCCTCGATTAAACCCTAAACAGAAACAAATCCATAATTTTAAAGCAACCCAGATTTTAAATCAAATCTTAAAAACTTAAAAAAAAAAAAAAACCCAAATTACAAAACCCTAAAAATCAACTTCATACCTGCGGATGCTTTTGAGGGAAAACCCGGATGCGATAGACCTTATGAATCCTAAGATCTGGAGCATTAAATTCTATCCATCAGGAGGATTCAAGAAGAAAGCTCCAAAAATTCAACCACGGATCGCTACCACCATAACCATCATCGCCTTTGAGACAGGGAATGAGGAAAGAAAAGAAATAGAGAGATGGTGTGGGCTGGCGGTGGAAGGTGTGGTGGTGGAAGTGGTGGCGCTGAAAACTCGATAAAGAGAGAAAGAGACAAGGGCAACGAGAATAAGAGAGAGAAATGAGACTGATGAACGAGCTGAGGGTTTACTTGTTTTTTAATTATAAAAAAGGGGAAAAAGAGAAAAAAGAAGATTTATATAATTAATTAGAAGAAGTTGAGACCGTATCTCCAATAAATGGTCTTTTTTTTATTTAATTAATTAAAAAAAAGGAGAGACCACTTCTTTTAAATAGATAGTCTCCCTTTCCCTCATAAAAAAAAAATAGATAGTCTCCCTTGTTATTTATTTATTTAATTAAAAAAGGAGAGACCGCTTCTCCTAAATAAATGGTCTCTCTCTTTTATTTATTTTATTAATTAATAAAAGGAGAGACCACTTATCTTATATGAAGGGTCTCTCTCTTTATTTATTTATTTGATTTAAAAAAAAAAGACCATTTATCTGAAATATTGGGTCTCTTAAAACCAAGAGACCAGACATTTAATTAAATGGTCTCTTGTTTGAGGTCTCTTTGGCCAATTTTATAGTAGTGCCATTATGGGATTGAAGGAAGCATTGCATATAGGAATTGGAACGTATTTTCTCATAAAGTTAATCAAAAGGATTTGCTTATGGAGAAACATAGAAATTCTTATTGATAAGAAGTTTTGTTGGAGCAAAAGTCAACCTTGTAAGGTCCAACAAGAATTTTACGAACTCTGTTCTAAATTAACTATCAAATGCTAAATGCTTAGATTTGAAAGTATTTTCAACATTGAACTAAGCAAAAGGCAACACTTAGTACATATTGGGAATTAAGATCTATTTTTTAGACTTAATAAAATGTTTAAACGAGTAATTAAATTTACCGTGTTAAACATAAATTGGAGGACTTTGAAAGGCTTTTGACCCACATGTATAAAACTATGTAAATGGTTGGACTAAGTATAAGCTAGGCAAATACTAAGTCAAACAAGAAAGACTCTAGTGGACACTTTTAACCGTATTACATTGCAAACATTTTAGCAAGACTCGGTGAAACTGGATGAGCAAAAAGGTCACATGAATGGAATAAAATTGAGAATAATTCTGCAATTAAAACCATCACTACTAGAAAATCCGTGTGTTTTGGACGCTATTTAAGCACTTTTTTCGACGCAAAAAAGCGTTGAAAATTTCTTTCCCAACGCTTAAAAAAGCGTTGAGAAAATGTGAGTCGAGAAAATTAGGTGTCACAAAAAGCGTCGAAAATCTCAATGCTACTATGTGTCCAAATATTTATACAAAGTGTCGAAGTTTGTAATAGTTGGTGCACTCTCTCAACTTTATCGACGCTTTTTGGGGTCTAGAATCTTATCATCGACGACACTTTTTAGTGTCTAAAGTTTCATGTATTTGATATTCAACATTTTGGCGACGCCTTTTTCTGTCTTAATTATCTAATTTGGTGACGCTTTTACTTGTCCATATTCTTTAAAACAATATCTAGAGTATATTTACCAAAAATTATATTTCACACTAAAAATTATTGCTTGTATACTAGTTTTACCAAAAGATACTTTAATATATATACACACAGCAAAACTAGGCTAAATTTATTTTTATTGCACATAAATATAACATAGTATATATACAATATCTCATAGTAATAAGTTTTTTTATATTACAACAGATATAATTCCAGCTTATACTTCATTTGTGACTTGTTGTAGTGGAACAAATTTCAAGACACCGACATAATATCTTTACATAGCTAAAAAATATCTTGCTTTCGTCCTTGTCATCTTGCATCATTAGATGTTAGCCCTTTTGCACGGCTTCTCATTATTCATACATGGATGTCCATATAATCTTTTGGCTCTGCACCATAATTCAGCATTTGCATCAAGACATTAGTAAAAGGATATAAATACAATAATATATTTAAATTAGTAACACTAGGGAGCAGTATCCCAAAAAAAAAAAAAACATAGAGAATACATTCCCTGAAAAATAGTCTTTACCTAATCAAACCAAAATCACAAACAGCTTTCAAAATCAATTACGGAGTAGAAAGCTTACCAAAGGATCAAGGCATCCATATTAAGAAGACAAGACATCATTTGCCAATGTTTAATATGACTCTATAGGCTCAAAATATGACATTATACAATTCCATATTCTGAAGAACCAAAAGACAAAGATGGTATAAATTAGAGATTCATTAGATGAAACCTTAGAGTCCTTGTCCAATGGAATGTAAGCCATTTTCTTTGAAAAGATCAAACAAACTGTACTTGCACTCTTGCAATAAAAATTTTGCAAGGCACCCACATAAAATGCTGCTAGAAAAGGAGTCAACTTACTATCCAATTACAGGTGCAAGTGGAGCACCAAGCCAAATCAATGAAAAGAAAACAACTCCTGTAATGAGAAGAACAAATGAGAACAAGCATAACTTATACAAAGATTTGTTATTGGTTTTATTTTTTTAGAGCTAGATGTCAGCAGCTTGTAATGTCAGAGTATAATTTCATTAATAAAATAATTTATCTCTTGTTTAATATTGAAACATGGAACTAACTACGTACAAAACTATAGCTGATAGAGTATAGGAAGAAATTAACCTTGAACCCAATGAATTACAGAAAGTTTTTTTTTTCTCAGCTTTGAAGCATAAAGAGTTATCAAAAGCTTGTTTTCTTACAGCTAAGTTGTAATTAATTTAATAGAATTAGCTCTTTTGATAAAATATTGGTAAAATTTTGCTAATAATAATTGCATAACAATAAAATGCTAGATAAAAAATAGTGAAAAAAGAGAAAGACTCATAGAACAAACATTAGCTAAATAAAATACCCCAGAGAGGGCAGAGAAGAGTCCAAGCAGCAGCAAGAAAAAAAATACTAAAATTATCAAAGACCAAACGTTTCACACAAAACAATAATTATTATCACCTAATTCTCAAATGTGCCACGATATACAACTATCCTTCTCAATCATTCATTCAATTATAATATAGAACCTAAATAGTCACAACATAGACTAACATTCATGACTTTCCATATATACAGGTGATAAGTGGTTTATTTTACCACTTACTGCGGTGATTTTAACTCGATTTTGCAATCCTTTCCCCTATTTCTAACCCGTTTAGTATATAAAAGTTGTGTCTCGGCCTTACCCCCTCTTTGTATGTGTTTGTCCATGTTTTGCAGGTATTATGACTCACTTTGACAAGTAATCAAAGCTCGGAATGGAGTTCAAGGCATGAAAACAGAGGAAGGAGAATCCGCTCCTGGTGGAGTGGGCGTGCACCTATCCAGGAGCGGGCGCTCCATCGAAATCAAGATATTCTGCCCAAGATCCCATCCTGTGAGGAGCGGGCGCTTCTACCTGCTCCAATACTTTCTGCCACAATGCTGAAGAATAGGGGAGCGGGCGTGCAGAGCCTTTGGAGCGGGCGCTCCTCCCCGATTATTTGAATTCTAACTTCTTCCGAGGCAAGCAAGAGCAGGCACGCAGCTGTTCGGAGCGGGCGCTCCTAATCTAGGAGCGCGCGCTCCTCGCTGGAAATTTGTCTTATTTTGACGGATTAACCTATGTAATTCGAGGAGTATAAATACTTCCTCTTTGGTTCATTTGAGACACAGACAACAGTAGCATAGTTTTTAGCAGCTCTTCTTAGTTTGAAACAATTCACTTTGGTAATTTAGTTTAGTTTTCATCAAATTTATCATTGTAATAGTGAGCTTCAAGGATTATTCTCAAGATTTGGCACATTGTACTCAACAATTGAAGTTTCAATTAGTAATCTCTTCCACCTTCATCTATTTAAATTCTAATTTCATTTTGTATTTGCAAGTCACTTGAATCTCTTTAATTCTTGATAATTTGTTGTTGGATGATAGTTTATTCATTAGTTAATCACTTTTCCCCAATTATTGAAGTAGTTAGAACCCTAACCTTTGTTTGCATGTTACTTAAGATGAGTTGTGAGTAGTCTTCCTTGCTAGGAGTTGGGTGAAGCTCAACCTATTTGTTAGTTATGTAAATTTGGGAGAAGTGTTGATGTTTGAATTGCAATTAAATTGATTGTATGAGATTGCTTGCTAGTTCTTCATGATAGGATTAGCTACCCTTGATTCAGGAGCTTGATAACATGGTATGCGTAGTTTGACATGGAAATGTGAATTGAGTATGTCATTACTTATTGCAATTTGATTATGTATCTTCTATTGCTAAACTAATGAGGAACCTAAGTTTAGTAGTGTGAGTTGTTTCCTAATTGCATGAGGTTGATCTTACATATAGTCTTTGCCATCTCTTGTCTATTTTACTCCCTATTTGCCTAATTGCCTTGGTTGAGTGGGTCCCACTCCCTAGTGTATTTAATCCATTGAATTAGAACTATAGTTTGTTTATCTACTTGACGAATCCCAAATCACTAAAGACTTCGAATTAGCTTAAGTGTTAAGATCCTTAGCAACCATATCCCGTCCCTTATCAATGTGCTTGGTATGTAGGGTGTTTATTAATAAATGTGTTTGAAAAAGTGTAGAATGTGCGACCGTTCTAACTCCCATCAAATGGCGTCGTTGCCGGGGAGCGGTGTTGTTGATTGCTAATTGATTACTTGAGTCTAGTTCACCATAAAACTACAAAATTCAAAAAGAGTGTGTTTCCTTTTGGCTACACTTGTAGCCTTGTAACTAAATTAATTGTTGGTGTCTTACGATCCCGAGATTAAGCAAACTTATAGAAGGAGAAGGAGAGCCAGTTCTAGGCCGTTAACTACTTCCTGACGAGGGGAAAACTAAGCCAAACAAAATTTATAAACACTTAACAAATCTAAATATCAATATAGAGGTAAGTCAAGGGTCGAACCCAAAGGAATGGTTATGTTCAAGAGCTTTGAATTGGGCGCTAAGCTAGGTTGAAGTCATGAGTAAAGAAGTAACACTAACAACTAACAAACAAACAACCAAACAAATAAAATACTAGGAATGGGAATCAACAAGTAATCATGACAATTGCAACAACTTGGGACAAACATGCCAATCAATGGTTGTGAATACTATTGATAAGAGCTATCAATTGGAATCAAAGAGCTATCTCCTAATCGTTAAGCTAGATGTCTCTACGAATAAAAAACTAAGAAAATCACAAACCAAATCAATCGATAATTGCAATTCCTAAATCAATTGGTCGTGTCATTAGCAATCACAATGCAATCTAGCATAATTCTCAAGGCCTAATCGAATTACATACATGAAAACTTACATTAATCACTTTAATCTCAACAATCAATCAACACAATTCCCAAATTAATCATAATCAATCAATCATACAAGTTTCACCCAATTCCTAGCCAAACAACTACTCAAGAATCATCATCTATCAACAAACAACTAAAGAAATCAAGAATCAACAAATTATGAAGAACAATTACACTAATCAAGATCAAACATCAAAATCAAACCAAACAAACATGAAATTAAACAAAGCAATAAAATGAGATAGAGTTAGAAATACTCATTAATTGATTATGGAGATCTTTAATACAATTGTCACCTTGAATCTTCAATCTCTCAAATCCCCAATGAAATTCCTCTCTTTCTCTCTCTAACTCTACTCCTAAAACTAACCCTAGATCTAGACAGAGAAGCTCTTTACTAAGCTAAAATTATGATCAAAATTATGTCTCCAAACTTCTCTCAAAAATCGGGTTAAGAAAGATATTTATAGAGGTTCGGAAAACGAAATCGAGCGAAGTCGGAAAACAGAGAGGAGCACCCGTGTTAAGGCCACGCGTTCGCAATTAGGGCATTCGAGAGCACGCATATGATGATGATCAACACTAAACATGGCAGATTCAAATGGACTCTCCAGTGGGTTCAACACCACCTTTCATGAGGCACGGCTTGAGAGTGCAAGAGCTAGAACTTGGAGCACCCACTTCCTTGCATCTTAAGCTTTCCCAATGTTATGAGCCTACTCCAAAATCATCTTAGAAAACCATCAATATCAAGACTTGAACCTCGTGCAATATCTACAACCACGAAAAGAGGAGAAATAAAGGAGAAAACACAAGAAAAACAATAAAAACACAAAACAAGAGAAAGAAGGGAAATAAAGAGAAAATGCATAAAACTAAGCATTTATGAAGAAGAAAAGCTATGAAAAGAAGGTAAAAACAAGCTAAATACTCATCAAATGAGTGCTATAAATGACACTCATGAAATGCCCCCAAGCTTAACTTTTGCTCGTCCTCGAGCAAAACCAAAACAAGTAAGGAAAAAATCATGATCTTATTCAAACAAACAAAAGAAGAAGAGAAGAGACAAGAATATACACTAACTCACTTTTATGGGAATAACGGTCAATTTTAGCAACTAAAGACAAGCCATTTAAGCCCCTAGATCGCCCTAGAGGACGAGTGATGCTCTCGTAAGGGTTTCCTAAGAGATTAACCCATAACTCTCACAAACCAAACAAACAAGGCAAAGCATGAAAAAGAAGCAAAAAAGAAAAGAAAAGAAAACAAATATTCATGAATGGACTTTTGCAAATGAACAAGCACAAATGGATGCAATTCTTTCTAAACAAATAAAGGAGTGCACGTTTCAAGATATCCAAGATTAATTGAAACATAAGATATGCTAAACATAGAGAACTAATGAAACACAATTCACCTTCATCTCAAAACATAGCAACAGCCTAACAATTATTTAAAGAAAACTTTTTTTTTCCTCAGGTTTGAAGCATAACAAGACCTTGTTTTCTTAGAGCTAAGTGCTTATTTGGTTCAACATGGGAAATAAATTCCCACATGAAATCATATACCATAGGAAATTTTTTTCTTTTGCTAATTGCATAAAATTTTTTCAAAAGTGTTTGGTTGACATCATGAGAATTAGTATTTCCTAGGAAATAACTTCCTATGGATTGTAGGAATGCACTCACCTAGGGGGCTTGGTGAGTTATTTCCCATGCTATGTAGGAATTTACATTTCCCTTGAAAATATTATTTTCTAGGAAATTTGCAACCGAACACAACATATCTTAGCTATTGCCTAGGAATTTCCATTTCCTAGGGAAATATCTTCCAACCAAACAAGCACTAATTTGTAATTGATTAAATAGGCATTGGCTCTTTAGACAAAGGATGGGTAAAATTTAGCTAAGAATAATTGCTCGAAAATGAAATTCTAGAGCTTAGTGAAATCAAAATCAAGACGAGTAACACCAATTACAAAACATTAAGAAATGACAAAAAAATTGATTACAAACACCAAGTACAATAGATGATGAATGAATAGAAGCTAGGTTGCAAAGGTTAGTCACATCCTCTATAAACCTACTAAAATTTACCAGTATTTAGTAGAAAATACTCTAGAGAAGAGCTTATTCAATGGATAATATTCATGTCAAATTCTGTAGATATATTTTTTGAAAAAATAGTTGTAATTATAAGGACCTTATCAAATGACGATTTGGTATCTATGACCCTGTTTACCAAGATAAAGTTCTAAGAGTAATTATTTTTTTTTTACTCTAATAACCAAAAATTTCAATGTCGATTATTTTATATCGTAATAAAAAATATCTAAACTTTGCAATCTACAAATGTATAAAAAAATCTAGAACCTAAGAGTTTTACTTGAAGAAACAGAAATTCAACAAGATCTATAACATAGGGTTTGAAACGAGTAAAAATTGGGTAATTGCAACTTGCTAGTATCAATTAACTCAAAAAAAATAAAATGAAAGAAATACTATTAGGAGTTAAAAATCAACAAAGACTAATGTAAAAATGTAACATGTGAGGAGACCAAGAGCGGTAGTAGTCGCAAATCAATTTTCTATGCAAACAATCAGATCTGAGAGAAAGAAAATAATTTTTAGCAAGATATATAAATTATTTTGATAGAATTTGTGAAACGTAAGGAGGAAGAAGATCTGAATTCAAAATCTCGCCCATAATTCCATGAGTCTTTACATAGAATTTCGATCGAATGAAGAAATTTTTTTTTTAGAAATAGTTAGGGTTAAGAATAGAAATATGATGAGTGGTGGGTTTTGTGATTTTGGGCGGTATAATGAACGCGTGGTTTCACCTGGTAGAGTACACGTGCGGGGCACAGTTTCGTGTTGTTGACGCTAAAAACAGCCTAAAATACTCCAAACAAAAAGCGCCGAGGACACACGGAATCATTAATTTGTTGTTGACACCCCAACCTTAGCGTCGAGGCAATAGTGTCGAAAAAAGGCTCCTTTTATAGTAGTGATAATGTATGCTATGATATGGAGTCGTCACACAATTTACATGATTAAAGCATGAGAAGTATAAAGTACCAATAAAAATAAATCTAAGTAATGGATCGTTAGATTATGATCAAGAACATCCAAATTACTTGGATAAGTAAGAGGATGAGTTCTTGACGCATGGAAACAAATATAATTTGAGTATTGATGTTGCAAGCAAATAACCTTAAACAAGGATCAGATTCTTAACAAGGAAGCCATTTGTAAGCACGAGCTAAGAAGCGTCGTGGCTTGAGAATGGTAACATGGATGTGCATCCATGTGTAATGTGCGAAAAGTTAAATTTTCATGATCACAAGTGATGAGGGTATCCCAAATCGTTGTGAGCCGTTTGGAGTGAAACCTAAGAAAAGCATCATCAGGAAGTCTACTAAAATATATGTTGAGAATATTGTTTCCTTAAAAGAAATAACAAGAAAATTGTTTAATGGAAAGTTCGTTGTTGAACGTTGATGATTGTAGGGTGTCAAGTTTAAGAACTCAAATCATGAAAATGAGTGGGAGTCATCACTTAGACAATAAATCTTAAATTACATATAATCCATAACACTCTCAAATTTTATCATCTTATTATGAAAGTATTCGATAATGAAGACGCTAAGATCTGCAAAGTAATTATAACTAAACCTATGAAACAAGGGAATGACAACATTCACAATTGCATGAAAGAAATCAAGCATATTAAAATATGGGTATGATTTCTATTAATGTTTTTTGAAGAGTATTACACTTAAAACATTTTAGGAAAACTATTTATCATAAGATGAAACGTTGAAAGGTTTCATAGTGGAATAAAAATTTACTAATTATTCCATAAAACTATTTAATCGTGGTTTAGAATTAAATAATGAGTCTATTCGATTTAGAGAATATTCAAAATAGGGTATCAAGACAATGTCTTGGATAAAGAAACACCTATTAAGTGAACGTTGAATATTATAATCGAAAATTATCCCTAATCAAGGTCATTTAAATGATTGGACGATTAATGACCACTTGAGATTAGTATGTAGTATGATTTATAGCACCGTTTCTTGTGCTACAAGGACATGATTGTCATAAAATATTTGCACAGGTGTTGGTTTAGAACCATACCGGATTGACCTATGAGAATACTTTAAGAGATTTAAAAATCGATATAAGTATATTTCTCATTATGGCTATCGAAACCTCTTTCCTCGACCATGATTATTGCAAGTTCTCTTGTTTGAGTACTAGTCCGTTTTGATGTCTATCAAACATCTACCGTACATGGGGATTATAACGGCAACACTCGGGCGGCTAGGTCCTCTTAGTAAGAGAAGCTTACAGTACAAGACTTGGAATGTCCCCCTATTGAACAAATAAGGAACAATGTCTTTGTTGTTTATAAGGCCTCTCGATGAGCGAGACTGTGAAAATGCATGGCCGTGCTCAAATGAATTTTAGAAATTATCTGCTTATTTACAGTCGAACTCGGATTTCGAGAAACACTTTTGGAAGTAATAAGGATGACGAATAATCTTAACTTATAGTTCATGAAGAGACATTAAGTGACATAGGAAATAGGCTATACACTAAAAACGCACTTGTTCGGAAGGATAAGTGGGAGATTAAAAGGAATGGTGTCCTTCGAACAAGTGTATTATTCCAATAGAGGGTTCGGAATCAATTAAGGAGCTAATTATTCAGCAAGGTCAAGTGATCGGAATGCCTAGTTGGAGGCCACTTTCGATTAGTAATATTAAATACAACGTAATCTTGAATGAACCCTTTGGGTCACACCCAATCAAGTTGACGATCCGTGTCGACGAATTAACCCAAAAAGAATTAACGAGTCATTTGAGTATTACGAAGAAAGACATCGGATTCCGAGCTTAGAGCGTCGGAACCAAATCTTAAAAGTTGAGGCAAAATTTGGGAATTGGCGAGACGGGAAAATGCTTCAAGTAACAAGTAAAAACCCTAGCCTCGCAATAGCCCAGCCATGCGAAAGGCTAGGGAAGCGCGCCATGTGGCAGCGTCCAGCCATGCGGGGCGCGGACCCGAGTGACGGGTTACGGACGCGGGCCGATGGATGGCGGCCCAACCGAAACCATCTTGGGGCTCAAGGTTGGGTGCCACATGCTTAGCTCATAATGGATGTGAGTTGCCTTGTTGAGCAAGTGCGGAAGTGGTCCTCACCTAACCACGTGACACTTGTTACTTAGTGATTTCTTGGTTAATTTAATTAGGAATTGAATTTAACATTCTTTACATGTGGGATCTTTTTGAGAAAAAGTCCCACATTGAAAGATGAGAAGATTTCACAAGGAAGAACTCCTTATAAATACCCAAGGCATACCTTGGGAATTACTCACTTGAGTTGAACTCAATAAGGCATCTCCCATTAGGTGAGAAACTTTGAGTTCGTAATACTCTAGTCTTTCTTGGTCTAGCCCCGGCTAAACTCCGAGGTAAGGGTCGTACGGGTCGTGCTTGAAGGTGGAATCTATTGGAAGGGGGCTCTTTCCGTTCTTGAGTCCGTGTTCATTCAAGTGAAAGCTCGGGTGAGCGAAGCACGCTGCAAGGGTAAGATCGTCTTTCTTTTCTCTTGTAAATTATTTTATTAATTATGTTAATTAATATGCTTATGTTTAGTTGCATTTATTTATGTGCGGGTCTTGGGGTCGGGTTTTGTTTCCGCGTGGTGCTGGATATCACGAAACCCAACAATTAGTTCTCTATACTTAGCATATCATATGTTTCTATCAACCTTGGATATCTTAGAACGTGCATACCCTTAATGTATAGAAAGTTGTTTATTCCCTTGTATTTGATTATTTGTAAAAGTCCGTTTCAAAAGCTTTTGGTTTCACTTTTTTCCTTTTGATTTTAGTTTCCTTTTCATTTTTTGCCTCATTTTTATTTAAGAGTTATAAGTTAAACTCTTTGGATACTCTTACAAGACCTCACTCGTCCTCATTGGCGACTTTGGGGTTCAAAGGGCTTGTTGTAGCTAAAAACAACCGTGATTCCTACGAAAATGAGTTTTAGTGTATATTCTTATTATATTCTTTCCTTATTCTTGTTTGAATAAGTTTTTCATCCTATTCCCACTTTCCTTTGTTTTGCTCGAGGACGAGCAAAAGTCTAGCTTAGGGGAATTTGATGAGTGCCATTTATGGCACTCAATTAGCCTCTTTTAGGATGATTTTTAATCTCTTTTATATCTCTTTTATCCCTTTTTCTTTAGCTTTACATGTCTTTTCTCTAGTTTGTGCTTTTCTTAGTTGTTTTTCCCATTTTCTTGCATTTCTTGGTTTATTTCGCTTTTTCTCTTTATTTGTTTGCTTTTCTTTGATTTTAGGAGAAAGGTGATGTCTGAGGATCTCCATGGATTTTTTTCGGGATTTTTAAGGCTTAAGATACAAGCCGGTCTCCCCCTTTGAAGCTCAAGTGTTGAGGGGTGCAAGGTCCAAGCCTTCTAGGCTGCGCTCTTAAGCTGCATGGGCATAAAAAATGGTGTTGAACCCACCGTGGGGGCCTTTGGAATCTGCCACCCCCAATGTTCATCAAGTGGAGCGTACAGAGGCAGCGATGGATGCACGGAGGAGCTGCCATGCTCCCAGGCGCGGGCGCGTAGAGTAGAGGCGCGACCGCGTATGTGCGAGGCGCGAGCGCGCAACCCTGCTTCCCCCGTTCCGTACCCATTTCTCCGCGTCCGCGCATTATGAGGAGAGGGTGCACCTGTACTGGTTATTTTTGGATGTCTAATTAACTTCTCCTTTGTTAGTTTCGCTATTTATAGATTTTCTTATTTTTAGGGAGAGAATTAGACTAAAATTGTATTAGAATTTGATTTACATTAGATTTTTATAGAGAGAAGCTAAAATTGGGGAAACTTTGGTTCTTAGATTCTAGAGAGAGAAACTTGGTGATTTGATGATTGCTACTTCTAATCTTCATCCTCTTTGATTTTGATCAAAGTTTTGTAAGAGTTCTTTACTCTTTAATGCAATTTTAGTGTTTGATTCTTGATATTTGGTGGAATTTCTAGTTGAATGTTTGATTTGATTTTTGATAATTTGAATACAATGTTGATAATGAAATTGGTGATTAGTTTAGTTTTTCTATTCAAATTTGCAATGTGTAGTGAGTAGATTGCTTGTTAGGGTTGTGGTGAAGCATGTATGAGTGATAATTCATAGCTAATTGGGGGATTTTGATTGATTTGATTTTCCGATTAAATTGGTTGGTAGAAATTGTGTATGTGTTTGATGTCTTGAGGAGTGATCAACCTTAATTATCAAGTTAGATTGCATTATAGTTTTCATTGATACGTCACATTGATTTGGAAGCTACTCTTATCTGTTGAACTTGTCTCGTGATGTTCCTATGTCAGTCATTCGTAGAGACCACTAGTTTGGCACCTAGGAAATAGCTTTTCAAGTGTTTTTTTTTATTGCGATTACTACTTTCCCTCGCATTATTCGATTGATTGATTTATTACCCAATTTGCATGATTGTCGATGCATGTGGATCCTAATTCCCTAGTATCGCTTGATATCGTTTTTCATATTCAAATAGTAGTGTTGATTAGTTTGTTTTAGACCAAACCGTTTACCTAGACTTCGGAATAGCTTGACTTAAGACCATAACTCTTACCTCCATTCCCTTGGGTTCGACTTAGACTTACCCCTATATTAGGGTTAGGTTTGGTTATAAATTTTGTTTGATCGGGGGAGTTTTAGAATCCAACGACCTAGAATCTTCCTCCCGTCAGTGAAGTCTCTTAAGGGTATCCAAAGAGTTTGACCCATAACTCTTAAAGGTAAAAATAAGGCAAATCATAAGAAGGAAAGTAAAATTAAAAAGGAAAAATTAAAACTAATAACCTTTGAAATGGACTTTTACAAATGATGAAATACAAGTGAATAAACAACTTTCTATACAATAAGGGTATGCATGTTCCAATATATCCAAGGTTGATTGAAACATAAAATATGCTAAGCATAGAGAACTAATGAAATACAATTCACCTTCATCTCAAAAAATCTTACCACGTTCTCCTAACTAGTTTCAAATCCACCTCTAGTGAGCATCTCAATGATTCCTCGAAGGAGTCAGAAAAGAAGAGATTTTAGGGCTACTCGACATCTTGACTATGTACACCGCTACATAGGCTTGACTCACATCTCCCTCCACCAACTTGTGACTAAACCAAAAAGGTCAAAAGGTCTTGAAAAGGGTTGTAATGTAAGGGCGAAAAGGGTGAAGGTAGGCTAAAATTTGAAATTTGGTGATTTACCTAAATTGTGAAGCAAAGAGTGATCAATCGCCAACACCATAATCAAGCAATCATTAAACAAAAACATCAACACCCCCAAGCTTATTAAAAGCCAAAATCACAAACATATATACAAAAAGCGTGAGAACGCTTCCCCCCAAGCTAAAATGAAGCATTGTCCCCAATGCTCAAAATAGGGAGAAATACACTTACATCAAAATATTTTTGAACTTTTCAATTTTCATATTTTTTTCACTTTTGCCAAAGCATTTGAATTTGCTTTGCCTTTTCTCTTTTTTTCATTTTTCTATTTATTTTTCACTTTATTGCATTATCCTTGCCTCTTTTAACTATAATGGACAGCTTTTTCAACTTGGTATTGGCCTTTATTCACAAAATATACACAAAACAAACTTGCTTACATTATAAGAACCAATTTTCAAACTCATCCACCACAATCTCCAACAATAATGATCAATTGCTTCACAAAAACCAAGAATTGAAACAAGAATGAAACAAAAGGCTCAAAAGCTAAAGATACGGTTTGAAAAGGAGGTTTATGGCTCAAATAATTAGCAAGTAGGCAAATGTAAATCCAAAATAAAGAAATGTAATCTATCCTAGAAAAATAAAAATTACTACCCCGAAAAATATGTATTTGTCCTTCCTAAATGGTTTGGCCGCGATCTCGGGAGATAAGAGTCTAGTTTTAGATAAAGAATACAATTGTCAAGGATTCATGTGCCGCTCATACAAAATATGTAGAAATCTAGAAAAGAATTAAACCTCACATGGTTGTAGGAATAACTCAATATTAGTTTCAAATCCATCAAAGGGAGCAACACCAGGTCCCAAAAGAGAAAAGAGAAGAGAAGGAAAAGAAGAGGAAAAGATAAAGAAAAGTACAAAGATGCATGCATATCATATAAATCCCAATCGACAAACAAGTGGTCATTCGACAACATCGTCAATGATCAAACATCCTCGAACCGTTCAACTCTTCCTAAACTAATCCTAATCTAAGCAAACAATGAAAGAAAAGAAAGAAATAAGAAAGATCTCACCGAGTTATCCAAGCTAAGCCAATAAAACAGGGGTAAAGGAAAATACCACCTCCATGAAGCTCCAAAAAGCATTAGCATGAACCTCAAAACCAAGTAAGAATAAAAGAGAAAATGGAACTATATACAAGGAAAAAGGTTAGTAACTTCAAAACAAAATAACAAAATAGCAAAATCAAACTATACACTAATCTACAAGTATTTGGATTATAGAGTTTGGATTCAAGAGCTTTGGATTAAAGGGGTTTGGATTAAGGGAGCAAAATCATCATCAAAACATCATCATAAACAATCATCTCAATATAATCATCAAAAAGATACTCAACAAGATAAACATGAGACACTCATAGGAAACAACAACATAACTGACAACACTCCACATCATCAATCAAGACAAGCAATGACAAGGCATTAAGGCACTAAAGATCAAGGATATTCACAACAACAAAATTGGCCACCGAGTCTTTCCCACAAGAAAAATGTTCCCCCAAGCTAGACAAAAATACATCTCAACATCCCAACAATACAATACAAAACAAAAGATCACATAATAAAAGGGATGGAGGAAAAAGCACAAAGAGGGGGAACTAATTACCACTAGGCCCAACATCATCATTGTTGTCATCCCTATCATAGGAGAACCCAGATGGGGGACCATAAGTATCCCATTCCCCGGTGTAGCCGGGTGGCCAACCATAGTGGCCCCTTAATTTTTCTTGTTGACAAGGGGCCAAGGTAGTAAATTTCCAAGGCAATGCTAGTGGTAAAGGATTGGTGGGGTCGACATATGGGTAGTTAGAATCACCCCTATAGTCGCTCCCATCGGGAACACAGTAATCATAGTTACCATGCTCATCGAGAAAAGTGTGAGTCTCGGTGTTAGACCCTTGAGATGTAACACCCTAGAAATTCCTTTCCTTTAAAATACCTGCTCTTTTTAAAACTTAAAATAGGAAAATCTAAGACATTATCGCCACCGTGAAAACGGCTAAGACAACTATCAAAGACACACAACGGAAGACTGTCTTTAAAAACATTCAAAACATTTAACCTTTAAAAGTCAACCAAAGGAAAGTAAAGTCAAACCAAAGTAAAACGAAGTCAACCTACAACTTGGATCCATTGTAGGCCCTTATTAAAAAATTAAACAACTTAAAAACCTTTGCGTTAGTCTCAAAAGCATAATATAAAATAATCAAAGCATTAAATCACATCGAAATCCCTTGGAAACTAAGCATGATTCTCTCTTCACTCATGTCCATTATGAATATGTTTCATCACCTGAAAAGCTCCTCTCTACTTGTCCCCACTACTCTCCATTAGAAATGGGTCATCGTAGGGACAAAGTAAAGACAAGGCCAATAAACATACAACACACAATCAACAATGTTGAGTACATAAGCGTAAATTAAACACACTAACATGCTTTCATCCTATCATCACACAACTTATCTTGTTGCGCCTGTTTACAAGCATACAACATACAACATGACCCTTAAATAAATATAACTAATTTATTCATTTAGCGTTGAGGCACCAATATATAATTTATTCCTCGTGTACATAGACACTTAAATAGCTCCTCCTAATGCTTATAGCATCAATAAAAATTATATAAACCAAAATAAAATTCCTTTTTAGTATTCCAAACCAAATTAAACATTTATTTTAATTAAACATGCTCACTATCATGCCAATAATAAAAGTGTGGTTCATATACAACATGCCAAATTAATTATTTTCAATCACTAATCCATCACAAATAATTTATACTTCATAATTCAATCACCAACATCAACCAAATAACAAATTTCAATCAAAATCTATCATGATACTATTTGGAATTAATTATTCAAGGCCTAGCTAGAATGTTCCTACATCATCAAATAAATGCCAACTACGCGAACGTACCTTGAATATGATCTTAAAATCGCCATAACTATACGAACTCATTCACTTAGAAATCTCCTACAATAAAAAATTATGAAGAGGCGTTAAAGTCTACTCTACACAAATTTCTAGCAATATATACACTCCTTAAATCACTCATAAATTATTTAAAACAAGCTGAAAATTATTTAAAAACCCCTTACTTTAATCCCAATTAATGGATAATCAAAAATCCCTTCAAGAAACTCAATTATGGCTTCCTAATAAAATTTTCAGCTTTTTTTAAATCATTAAAACTTGCTGTAAATATGTTTTAAAAAACCTAATTTAATGATTTAAACCACCCATAACCAAATTCCATCATCATACACTAATTTAGAAACCTAGGGTTTTCAATTTTGGGGCTTTTTAAATCAAAACCAAATCTGAAAATTTATTTGCATAATACTTATAATCAAACGTCATAAAATCATCACAAATATCCAAAAACATCAATTAAATAATGGCGAGTTTAGGATTAAAGAAAGAAAATTAAAAAAATACATTTTTTTAATAGTGCCGAGCAGCAGCCCCGACACCACAGCTGGATGTTACCACACCGCTGGTGGTGCCATCGCTGCTGCCGGCGCCTGCTCATGGCGCAACGGTCGTCCGGCGGTGTGGTGGTGGCTGGCGGTGGTGCTAAAAAAAATAAGGGGAAGGGGAAATAAGAGAGAGAAAGAGAAAATAATAGGAGAGAGAGAAAAATTTACCTTTGGTATTCTCCGCTCTAGGCAAAGTTCAATTTGCCTATGTGTTGAATATTTATATCCCTTTTCTCTAGAAACCTTCCTAAACTTAAATTGTAACACCCTAAAATCTTCCTCTACGGAAATACTAGTATAATACGTATAATTATACCATAGAGATAGACTTAGGCGTATTACCGTCATGTGATTATGCAAGGCTACTCACAATACTTAACTCAATAACAAAAACTTGGAGGGGAAACTTAACTTTCTTTTATTAATACTTATAAAAATAGTAACATTGTTATGAGTATTCAAAATAAAGACGAGACCAACATTCCTAAACTAGGTGAAGCAAATCCCGGGACTCCCATATGCTCATTCATGACTCCACCTGAAAATAGTCAACACTGCTTACCATTACGGTAAACAGGGCGAACCAAAACAAATAGGAAATACGGATTAGCAAAATATGCTAAGTTCGATAAGCGCAAGATAATATAAACTCAATTTTATTTGCAAACATGCTTTTAAAACTAATTTAAATAATTAATCCAATAATTCCAAGATTCATGATTTGAATCCAATACCAATAATCCAATATTTCAATAGAATAAATAATAAAACCAATTCCTCTTTTAAAACCAATTCCTAACCCAAGTGTGAACACCCCTCAAGTTAGTCTCCTACTATTTCAAGGCTATTCTTTAGGAAAGACTCGTTCATACAAACTCCAAGGCCTTATCAAACAAAAACTGCATAGTGGGATTACTAACATGCTTGTAAAACTTTAATTCAATAATAATTCAATAACTCATCCTTAAATAAAATCAACCTTTGTAATAGGTTAAATCAAACCCCTTTTTATTCAATTCAGTCATGCTTTCAAAATCAACCTTTTAATAAGTACTTTAGAATAAAATCTCTTATTAATAACTTTTCAAAATCAATAACTGTTCCTTTGAAAACCCTTTTATTTAATTTAACAAACTTTTCAAATCATTTCCTTTATTTAAACATGGTAAGTAATTCAAATCATTCAAAACATGATTTTAAACTCAATCATTCAAAATACTTTTATTAAAATAAATATTAATTAAAATCAATACCTCCAAACATAATTTATTACAAAAATCATAATTCAAATCAATTTAATTTAATCATCATAAATTCATTCAAAACATGTTATTCAAACCAATCACTTTCAAAGGTATCTAGCCACCTAAACTTACCTTGATTCCAAATATCAAACAACACTTCGCATTTTCAAAGTTCAATCACGAATACACCATGCAAATAACATAACTATAAGGTTATCACAACATAAACTCAAATCTAATGTGCATGGACTATAAAACTCTTTTAAAATAATACTTTAATATAAAATTATGGCTTTGAAATAAGTATTTATATTTTAGAAATCTAATCATGAAGAAGATAAAGGAATAGGATTAAAGGGAATTGAATTTTCGTTGGAAAGAATAGGCAGAACTTGCAGAGGCCATAACTCCTTCAATATAACTCCGAATTGAGTGATTCTTGAGCCTAACCTCAAGGATTTTTCGAGAGAGGAACAATCTTCCGTGATACACCAAAACTCCAAAAATTCACCAGAATTACCCGAAAAGTGGCTTCAAAGGTATACGGGCTGATTTGTGTTAAAAGAGGAGAAGCAAAGTATGAAAAGGTTTAGGGAAAAGAAGAAGAAGAAGAGAGAAGAAGAGAATTGGGTTTTGGTGTGAAGAATATGAGAGGTACGAGGGGGGTATTTATATGTTCATGAATGGAAGAATTATGGTAGGAGAATGTAGAAAGAATTACGGTAAAAAGAATTAAGGAAATTACTTGGAGAAGAAAGTTAAACAATTATGGAAAGTTTAATACTAAGGTGACTAAGAATAATTAATTTAAGGAAGGTGTGTTGTCATGAAATATAATATGGCAAAAGAGATTACTTGGAGGATTATCAAGGGAGATATAAGGTAAGAAAATAAGATGATAAAATATTTAGGATATGGAAAAATAAATTGAGGAAAATAAGAGATTTTAAGGAGATAATTAAAAATACAAATAACCAAAATAATTTACCCGAAACCCAACAAAGGTGGCAAATATTTTGAGCTTCCATGCTATAAATTTTCGGATTTCCATTGTAGTATTTAGGGAATGTTTTTGCTAGATTTAAGGAATTAAAAATAATTGTGTAAATAATATTTATTTTATAAAATCATTAATTAAGATAATACCAATTATTCACTAAATAAAATAACTAAGTAAATCAGATTTTGTACACATAGAAAATCCAAAAATAGTAAATAATTTAGGAATTTTTAGCCCTTTTAAATAAATAATAAAATATAATTTTGTTTAATTAAAATATCTGAAATATATATAAATAATCCGGTTTTTCAATAAAATAAATAGATAATAAATCTTGTACAAAATCCAAAATAATAATTGAGTTTTAAAATACTTTTAGTGCCCAAATTCAAATATCATTTTGGCTCCAAAATTCAAATAGTAAAATAAATTACTAAAATATTCATTTTAGAAAATAATAATTAATTAATTAATTAGAAAATATGTTTCAAAAATACGGGGTATTACATAAATTCCCTTCCTACCCTTAATAATCTCTTTTCTATTCAAACTTGTATTTGACTGACTTTAAAATTTTCCTTTTATAAAATCACATGCCCCAAACTATATTTTTAAATAATAAAATAAAGTATTTCCAAAATTATTAAATAAATAATTAAAGTGCCATAAATAATTCATTTCAAATTAATTAAATACTTTACGAAATACTTATTTAAATAAAAAAATATGTATAAAAATACGGGGTATTACAGTCTACCTCCCTTAAAAGAAGTTTCGTCTCGAAACTTTGGTAACGAAATTCAAACTTTTTCCTCGCTTCGTATAATATTGCTGTACTTTTTGTCATACCTTTACCTTTTTGTGACTCTTTGAGATAAATATAGCTTAAAATACTCGTTCAAATTGTTCAAAAAGCACAAAAATAACTAAAAATATAAGGAACAAGCGCGAAATTCAACCGTATTCTACCCCCCTTAAAGAAAACGAGTTACATCCCCGAAACTCAACATACTAGAAAAAACTCGGGATATTTCTTTTTCATCTCATCTTCAGCTTCCCAAGTTGCTTCCTTATACTCTTGGTTAGACCATAGCACTTTAACAATCTTGACATTCTTATTGCGTGTACTACACACTTTACTGTCAAGGATCTTGACAGGTCTTTCCTCAAAGGTGAAGCTTTGATCTAACTCAATGGTTTCAGGTTGTAGCACATGAGACTTATCAGGGATATACCTCCTTAACTGAGATACATGAAATACATCATGTACTTTTCTTTGCTCCATAGGTAAGGCCAACCTATAAGCTACTTTGCCTATCCTTTATAGTATACTACTACATTTTTTATCAAATGCAACGGTGAAAAAGAGCTATTGCAACGGCTCGTTTTATTGTCATTGCATTAGGTAAGCCTAATACAACGGCATTAACTTTGTACATCAAAAGGTGGGGCTAACGCAATGGCTTCTTAAAGCCGTTGCATTAGGGGTGCTAATACAATGGCCTAAAATGCTAATGCCACGGTACTGAATTTGAAATTTTTAAATGCACTTAAATTTAGATAAATCAGCACCTCAAATTTTTTCAAGAATTTGGTGAGTCACTAGTTGGAGGACCCACTTTACGTGTTATCCCTCTCTTCCGCACATTCTCATACATACTCTCTCTCTCTTTCACACACACTCTCTCTGTCTTCTCCATTGAACCGAGCTTTCCAATGAAGTGGCGTACTCTGGGGTTTCTTCCCTCCATTGAAGCTGGGTTGAGGTATTTATTATTCTTCATAATCATCAAATATCAATTTGACAATCTAGGGTTCAACTATCTTTGATTTAATTGTCAATATAGACAATCTAGAGATCTTTGGTGGATTTGAATTTCTAGTAATTTGTTATTTACTCACTATTTGTATCACGTGTTACTCCAATGGTCGTGGATCTTGTGTCTGACCACCATCAGTAACACCTCGAGAAGATTAGGCGAAGGGAGATCTAATATGCCACCAGACCACCGCACCACCAAAAGTCAGTGCCACCAACAGCGCCACACCTCCTAGCTGACACCACTAACACAACCGACACCGCCAGGGGTTTGGGTTAGTATTTTTATCCTTACTCAATTTCTAATACCTCTTGCAGCTCTTAATTGAAAATGCAATTTATGTTTTTGATTTCTTTTTTCAAATTGTATATTGAAACTAAAATATATTTGCTTCATTGTCTTACATTACTTTCTTTGAGAATTTTGAATTGTGTTATTTGATTAATATTTTGTACTTTGAAATTGGAGTTCCTATAGAAAAAATTAAAAAAAATAATAGGGATTGTAAATCTATAGAGCATCACCTACCCATGGTGTGTAATTTTTGATGTTGGACATAATTATGTCTCAAAAGGCCTGATTGTAATTTTGCTTGGGTTCTATTTTTTAAATTGTAATTGTTTTGTAGTTTGTGTATAATTAATAATCCTTGGAACTATTAATGTAGCTCCTCTCGCTGAAGATAATATGCAGTACTTTAATGTTGGGGTCCATCTCAATATGCTTATGAAGGTTTTTTTTAACCCTTCTTAATATCTGTATTTTTGTAAATTCCATTTTTTATTTAGTTGAAAACATGAAATTACATGTTTATTGCTTTCTCTTGTTTGTATTTCCATAATGTATGTCCTAGTATAAGAATTTGCTATTTTCTTAATTAAGGATCTTTGAATATAATGCTATCAGGCTATTATTAATTTAGTTCAATCTTTATACTTGTGTATTATTGTGGTCGATTGTGTGTGCTGGTTAGATATATTATCTATGTTCATATTAAATCATTATTATTCATCAGATTAAGATATAATACGATATGTTAAAATTATAATGGAAATGAAACTGCCCCTTTGCTTTTGTGAGCATCTCATTGACCTTCTATCAATTTAAGATAGCATGATATTACTTTTGTTGTCATTTGGTCATCATGGTATAAACATTTTTTAAAGTTACTTTGTGATTAATTTACCTTTATTTGTAATGTATTGCATACGTCTTTTAAGGAACTCTCACGTGGATCCTTAATTGTTAACATATATTGCAATTTTGGGGCTATCTATTACTTTTGTTAAATACATAATATTGTTTGTTCATAGGAAGCATTGGAGATAATATTAGCTTGTTCATTGATGATCATAATCAAAGGATAAGTCGAAAAGAGAGATGATAGTGATCCTAGGGTGAAATGGAAGCAAGGTGGCATGATTGGTGGAGCTACTTTAGTTGGAGGAGCAGTGTTAGCTATATCTGGAGGTATATGTCTGTAGAGTGTAGACTATATTGGTTAAAAATATCATAAATCTCAAATAGTTAGAAGGACTTAGAACCAGTTCTCACTACTAAATTTCTCTTCTGATATTGTAGGAGTAGTTGCACCTACAATTGCTCAAGGGCTGAACATTGTGGCTCTAACATTAGGAAGCCTTTTACCTGCCATTGGTGCAAGTGGATTTGCTCTAGCTGCTATAGCTACTAGAACTATTGGTGGTTCGATTGCTATAGCTGCATCTTTTGGAGGTATGTATTTGGGTTCTTTTCTCATATTTTTCTTAATATAATTCCTTGGTCTTTTTTTATTTTTTTATTTTAGAATTCCCTAGTCATTGCCGAGTAAATGTCAGTGTGAAAATATGGTTGGTTACATTGCGAATTGATAGAGCATGGGCAGTTGGACAGTAGGATATCCTAGTCAGAATTAATAAGCTTTGTTTTTATGAATATATCAATATAGCGTTTATTTTATTGAAGCTTATTTACACTTTTGTCTGCAATTTGGGTTGGTACTCTAGCTACTATTCCTCCACATATTCACAATGCCTCAGTTACTCTCCATATCATCAGGCCCTTATTCTCTCATTTTTATGCATTGTTACATACTACACTAAGGAATAGCTTTGTTTCTACATAGTTATAATCTGATCAACGTCATATTGTCATTTTTTACATTGATTTTTTTTTAATTAGCAGTTTGTGTAATGGCAGGATTCAAATGAGAATTAATGATAAAAGTGGAATGTTGGTTATTGTCGTGGTCTATTGTAAGGAAATTAAAAAGTTATTATGCATGGGAAAAAGGCACAAGATGGTGATAAAAGTACCAAAAATATGGGGAAGAAATGAGCACAACCCCAAGCCTGGAAAGCAGAATGCCTGAATTGATTGTATCAAGCAAGACTTAATAAGACACGACACACAAATATTTAATTTTGATATTTTTTTCATAGTTTAATTAGTGAGATACTATATAATTTTGTAATTTCCACTAAGGGTAACAAACTAACAATGTACAAGTCTACAATTTATATTAATAAAGTTTGGATTTGATTGTTATTATTATTACAATTATTATAAGTATAATTTCTTTTTTTTCTTGTTGAAAATTATTATAATTATTGTTATAGCCGTGGCGTTAGCACTCTGTGTTGGGTTTCGATGAGGCCGACCCACCGCGAAAGGAAACCCGAGCTAAGACCACACTCATAATAATTATAACCATAAAGCATAATTACCTTAAACAATAAGATTAAGAAAGAGATTAATACCTTTGTAGCGTGCTTCGCTCACTTAATTGAGCTGTTACTTCGAAAGCTCTTAGCCCCGCTCACACGAGGACCTCCAACGAAGTCCACCCGCAACGCGAGCACCGAACTCGGTCTGTTGCCTTGGAGTTAGCAAGGCCAGACCTCAAAACCCGAGTAATTAGTGTTCAAAGGTTTTCACACTGTGATGCCTTTTTCAACACTGACTCAAGTGAAGAATTCCCAACTTCCTAGGTTGGTATTTATAGGCAAATTCTCTCAAAATTCCCATCATCTTTCAATGTGGGAAATTTTGATTTTATTCATTTTATTTTAAATCTAAAATAAAATAAATAAGCAAGCTACTAATAAATCAACAAGTTTCAAGCTCACATGAGAGGTTAGGTGAGGACCATTTGGAGAGGGGGCGACCAAACTTGCTCCTCACTCCCTCTCCCAAAACTGGCCAACACACCACCAAGCCCACCTCTCAAATCGCGCCAAGTGCCACCCACACTTGGGCACCAAGGTACCCAAGTGTGGGCTACATTGCTGCTGCCGCACACTTGGCCCAGCAGGCCACGCACTTGCGTGCAGGCTGCTTTGGCGGAGGCCTGCTGCTGGCCGTTTGGTGCTTGTGGCATGGTTGTTGCCTAGCAGCGCCAGCCTAGCAAGCTTGCTGGCTGCTTGCTGCTGGGCATGGCGCGCCATGCCGCAGCTCCCCTTGGCTAGCCCTACGCGCCAGCACGCACGCACTGCTAGCAGTGCTAGCATGCTAGCGCGCTGCTTGCTAGCTAGCATTGCAAGCTTGGTGCTGCTAACGTTGGTGCGCTAGCATGCACCAGCCAGCATAGGCTCGGCTTGGTGCGCTTGCTAGCCACCTTGCTAGGCTATATGCCCCTAGCACTCGGTTTGCTCAGGGCATTCCGATGCTAGGGGTATTTTGGGAATTTGTTGATTTATTAGTTTTCTTGTCTCGTCTGTTTATTATTATCGACTCGACTTTTGACGCTCCAAGCTCGAATTTTCGACTTCTAAATATTAATTACTCGGGCGACTCATTAATTCCTTCTGAATCAATTCGTCGCTTCGGTTCGCTAGTTGCTTGGGTGTGACCCGAAGGGTTCAGTCAAGATTAAGCTGTAATATTAATTATTCATTAATATTACTGATCGGAAGCGGCCTCTACCCAGGCATTTTGATCACTTGACCTCACTGAATAATAAGCTTTCTAATAATTCCAACCCTCTATCGGAATAATAAACTTGTTCGAAGGACACCATTCCTTTCAATCTCCCACTTATCCTTCTGGAGAAGTGCGCATTTAGTGTATAGCCTTTTTCCTATGTCACTTAATGTCTCTTCATGAACTATAAGGTAAGATTTATTCGTCATCCTTATTATGTTCAGAAGTGTTTCTCGATCCCGAGTCCGACTGTCAATAAACAAATGATTTCTAAAATCCATCCGAGCACGGCCATGCATTTTACAGTCTCGTTATTCGAGAGGCCTTGTAAACAACAAAGACATCTTCCTTATTTTAGTAGGGGGACATTCCCAATCTTGTAATGTAGCTTCTCTTACTGAGAGGACCTAGCCGCCCAAGTGCTGCCGTTATAATCCCCTATTTCGGGAGACGTTTGACAACATCAAAGCGGACTAGTACTCAAACAAGAGAACTCACAACACTCATGGTCGAGGAAATAGGTTCCGATAGCCATAATGAGAAGTATACTTATGACGATTTTTAATCTCTTAAAGTATTCTCATAGGTCGATCCAGTATGGTTCTAAACCAATACCCGTGCAAATGATTTATGACGATCATGTCCTTGTAGCACAAGAAACGGTTCTATAAATCAATCTACACACTAATCTTAAATGGTCATTAACCATCCATTGTTTAAATAACCTCGATTAGGGATAATTTTCAATTACAATATTCAATATTCACTTAATAGGTGTTTCCTTACCAAGACTGGTCTTGATACCCTATTTTGAATATTCTCATAATCGAATGGACTCATTATTTAATCCTAAACCACAATTAAATAGGAAACAGAGTGATAAAATATTGCATGAAATTTATATTACTCCAAACTTGAATGGTTTTTCTTAGTGTCTTACATTAAATGTTAATAATTAACTAAAACACTAAATTAGGAAATCAGAGCCAGTCTCCCACATGCCTGATTCCCATTGCCTCAACGTGCTTGTTGTTTTGGGTAATTTTACCCATGCCGCGTGGACCAACCAGATCGTGACACGTGTCATACCTTGATTGGTCCAAATCGGACCGATCTCCATTTGACACGTGTCACTCCTAGAATATGGGAGAAAAAGGTGGCCCTCAAGGGCCCAAATCCTAAAAAAGCCGTAATTCGGCATAGCCCAGCAGGATTAGGTCAGAGTGACCTAATCAGGGGCACATCTCCCGATTACCCTATAAATAGGGAGATTTCCCCCATTTTGGGGGCACCTACAATTTATTACAGCATACCCTACATTCTCTTACATCAGAGAAACACCTGATCTCGGAATCCGAGAAGATCTCACCTAAATTTCTGCACCTTTTTCCTACTCTCATTCAAGTACTAACTTGACCGTCGGAGGCGGAGCTCCAATCACCCGGAGTCTCCATTGTTTTGCAAGTACAGGCGCAGTCGGATCAATCTCTAAGATGTAACTCTCCCGAGGGACAAAAACATCCAAAACACTTGTTGTGCTTCACTTGAGGCAAAGGTTTAGTAAGTGGATCGGCTACATTGTCATCCGTTCCAACTTTACAAATTCTGATTTCACCTTCTTATTTCCATTCTCGAATCATGTGAAATCGCCGCTTGACATGTTTGACCTTCTAATATTCCCTTGACTCTCTGGCCTGAGTAATAGCTCCATTGTTGTTACAATAGAGGGCTATGGGACCCTTGATTGAGGGTACAACATCAAGTTCACCAACGAACTTACGAATCCAAACAGCCTCCTTAGTTATTTAGCAGCTGCCAAGTATTCGGCGTTGTAGAATCTGCAGTTGTGCTCTACTTGGCACTTCTAAGTAAACACTCCTCCATTTAGACAGAACACATATCCAGATTGCGATTTGAAATCGTCTATGTCTGTTTGGAAGCTCGCGTCGGTATAACCTTCAACAACTAATTCCTCTGAACCACCATACACCAGGAATTTATCCTTGTTCCTTTTCAGGTACTTTAGTATATTCTTGGCCGTAGTCCAATGGGCCTCTCTTGGGTCTGATTGGTGACGGCTCGTAGCACTCAAGGCATACGATACATCTAGCCTAGTACATATCATGGCATACATGATCGATTTAATAAGCGAAGCATATGGAATCTGATTTATCCTTACCCGCTCATCAGGTATCTGTGGACATTGCTTCTTGCTTAGGGTTATGCCATGTGACATTGGCAGGTGACCTCTCTTGGTCTCCTCCATGCCAAATCGAGCAAGTACCTTATCAATATAAGTACATTGGCTCAATCCAATCATCCTTTTCGATCTATCCCTGTTGATCTTGATGCCTAGTATGTACTGAGCCTCTCCCAAGTCTTTCATTAAGAAACACTTTCCGAGCCAGACCTTTACAGACTCTAACAACGGAATGCTGTTTCCAATGAGCAATATGTCATCGACATATAAGACTAGGAAGGCGATATCACTCCCACTGACCTTCTTGTAAAAACAAGATTAATTTGGATTCGTGATAAAACCAAACTTACTGATGGCTTCATCGAATCGCAGATTCCAATTCCTGCTTACTTGCTTTAGTCCATAAATGGACTTCTTAAGCTTGCAAACTTTCCCAGCATTGTTTTGGTTGACAAAACCTTCAGGCTGTGTCATATACATAGTTTCTTCCAAAATACCATTGAGGAAGGCGGTTTTAACGTCCATCTACCATATTTCATAATTGTAATATGCAGCAATCACTAGGAGGATCCGAATGGATTTAAGCATTTCCACTGGAGAAAAGGTTTCATCGTAATCAATACCATGAACTTGTCTGTAACCTTTTGCTACCAATCTAGCTTTGTAAATGAATACATTTCCATCTTTATCGATTTTCAACATGAAAATCCACTTACATCCGATAAGTGTGTAACCTTTGGGAAAGTCAACCAAGTCCCAGACTTGATTTTCAAACATGGAATCCATTTCAGATCTCATAGCCTCTTGCCATTTAGCAGAGTCGGTGCTTGCCATCGCTTCCTTGTAGGTTGCCGGTTCATCTCCATCCAAGATTAGGATGTCCTGATTCTCAGTTAATACTAAACCAAGATATCTATCAGTTTGAGATCTCGGCCTCTAAGACCTACCTAGGGTAATGGATTGAGCATTTGCATTGTCGATTTGACTTTGCAAATTTTGATCATTTTGACCTGCGTCAACAGATGCTATTTGAGCACTTTGACTGTCATTTTGATTTTGTTGCTTATCCTCACGAACTTCGTCGAGTTTGATTTTCCTCCCACTTGTCATTTTGGAAAGGTGCTCCTTCTCCAAAAAGACACCATCGCAAGCAATAAACACTTTGTTCTCCGATTTATTGTAGAAGTAATACCCTTTGGTTTCTTTTGGGTAGCCCACAAAGTAAACCTTATCAGATTTGGGATGAATTTTGTCAAAAATCAATTTCTTGACATATGATTCGCATCCCTATATCTTTAGAAAAGACAACCTAGGAGGTTTCTTCGTTTATAACTCGTATGGAGTCTTTTCCACAGCTTTTGATGGAGCACGGTTCAGTGTTAGTGCCGCAGTTAGAAGTGCGTGTCCTCACAAAGAGATAGGAAGATCACTAAGACCCATTGTAGATCGTACCATGTCTAACAAGGTTCAATTTCTCATCTCGGATACTCCGTTCCATTGTGGAGTTCCTGGAGGTGTCAATTCTAAAAGTATACCATTTTCTTTCAGATGGTCATCAAATTCTTGGCTTAAGTATTCACCACCTCGATCCGATCGAAGGGCTTTGATTTTCTTGCCAAGCTGATTTTCAAATTCTCTCTGAAATTCTTTGAACTTTTCAAACGATTCAGATTTGTGCGACATGAGGTAGACATAGCCATATCTACTATAGTCGTCTGTGAAGGTGATAAAATATCGATGTCCATTTCTTGTGGCGGAGCTCATTGGTCCACATACATCAGTGTGTATTAGACCTAATAAGTTTCATGCTCTTTCTCCCAACTTGGAGAATGGCTGTTTAATCATCTTTCCTAATAAACATCCTTCGCAATCCTCAAACGATTCTAAATCGAAAGAGTCAAGAACACCTTCCTGTAGAAGTTTCTTGATGCATTTGATGTTAATGTGGCCAAGACGACAATGCCACAAGTAAGTCTGATTTGACTCCATGGTCTTAGCTCTTTTGGTAGTTTTATTCACATTATAAACTTGTTTGTCTAAAGAAAGCACATAAAGACCATTTTCAGAATGTGCAATACCATATAAAACATTATCGAGTAAAAACGAACATTCCTTGTTCTTTACTTAAAATTCAAAACCCTTAGCCTCCAACGCCGAAATTAAAATGATGTTTTTGGTAATGTTGGGAACATAGTAACAACTTTCAAGTTCCAAAACAAGCCCAGAGGGCAAATACAAACTGAGAGTTCCTACGGATATGGCTGCAATTCAAGCTCCATTGCCGACCCGGAGTTCAACCTCTCCCTTCGCTAGCTTCCTAATGTTCCTCAGACCCTGAGAATTGGAACTAAGGTGTAAGCCACATCCGGTATCTAATACCCATGATGTTAAGCTAGTGAAGTTTAAGTCTATAACGAATATACCTGATTCAGAAGCAACGGTTCTGTTCTTCTTATCTTCCTTGAACTTGAGGCAATCTCTCTTCCAATGTCCTTTATTCTTAAAGTAGAAGCATTAGGAATCAGATTTAGAAGACGCTACCTTCTTTTCCTTGTTGTCTTTGGTAGCTTTAGACTTAGGCGAAAAGGTCTTCTTCTTACCTTTCCCCTTAAAGCCTTTCTTCTTCTTGCCTGAGAATTCGGACGACTTGCCCCTTTTAATCATGAGCATGTCATGCTTCCCCTCATCCTTGAACGTTTGCTAGGCATGCTTCAACATACCATGAAGCTCGGTGAGGGTTTTCTCCATGCCGTGCAAGTTATAGTTCATCTTGAACTGATCATAACCATTGTGCAACGAGTGGAGAATGATGTCAATTGCCATCTCGGTTGAATACCTTGCTTCAAGCCTTTCCATGTTCTCAAACAATCCTATCGTTTTGAGTACATGTGGGCTGACTGAATGTCCTTTCTTGAGGTTACTCTCAAGGATCTGCCTGTGGGTTTCAACCCTTCAATTCAGGCCTGCTCTTGGAACATATTCTGCAGCTTAGAAATGATCTCGAAAGCTGTCTCCTTCTCAAAGAAAGTCTTTTGAACCTCGGGAGACATTATGGCCAACATGATGCATTTGACATCCCGATTGGCTCTTTGCCATCGGTTTAGAGCAGCCTGAGTCGCCTCCTCATTGGGAGTCTCGGGCATTTCCTCTTCAAGGACATATTCCTTTTGCTGTTGCATGAGACTATACGCAAGTTCCTTTGCCAATTAAGAAAATTTGGCCCACTCAACTTCTCCTTGTCGAGAATTGAGCGTAAAGAGAATTGGTTGTTTGAGTTATTTGAAGACATGATTCTACAATTGAAAGAATTTTAAATGAAAAACCATTCATAATACTTAAATAAGATTGAAATCATGCATTTTAATCTAACTTATTTAAACGTCTTATTCACACATTAAAAATTATCCCCATTTTGGTGAGAATAAGTCGATTCCAAGATCTTAAGAAACAAAAAAGTGGTTAAGCATGCTTTGTCTTGTCTTAAAACTCAATCTCGTAAGGTAAGCAACGCTTTGCTAATGGCTCCAAGCCACTCTTGGTTGAATAAATCGTCGCATCTAATGCTCTCTTAACAATTTATTTACTTTGCCACGACATGTTAGGACTCCATCACTCATATCGTTGAGTATAACCAAAACCAACTTGCATACCCGGTATGCCTTATGAGCCTAAGGAGTAATAGTGATGCCTCGCTTTGGCGTAGCCTATCACTACTCTCAATAGGTAGATAAGTGTTGTTTTGGAATGACAATTTCACTCAATATTTTAGGGACCTAGGGTTTCCATGTTGGTTGATTTAAGTGAACTTAATTAATCATCACAACATTCGAAATCCTAAACATGCATCTAACATATAATTCATATATAAATATTCATAAATAGATATACATCGAAATCATAAATAAAGACGCATTTGGCAACTAGCATGACCCCTTGAATCTTCAAGTCTTCAAGAGACAACTTTTGCAACTTCATGGCTTCGTCTTCCAAGAACCTCCGTCTTCAAGACATGACCAAAATTATGCAAAATCTAGTATCTACGATTAGGACTAATCTAAATATTAAGGTACAAAAATACTCAACAGTTCGCAGACCGTATTTAGATTTACAAAAATACATCACGGATCGCAGTCCGTATTTTCTATCCTAATAGGGCCCCACTATAGTTGTCATTTTATAAAACCTGTGAGAGAATATACATTCCATTCATCCATTCACTATTTGTGAATGGCCCATGAATTTTACAATGATAAAACAAGTAACAATGCATAAAATGCGTGTAAACTAGTAACTAATTTAGGTCGTTAATCCAATTAACATGCCTAATTAAAACTAGTCAAAGTTGTTTAATTGATTATGTAATTTAACGCAATTAATTATTGAAGCTCCCACTAAATTTTACATCCATATTAGTTAATCCAATTAATTAAGTCGGTAAACCCAATTACTTGCCAAAATTAAATTTTGCAAATGTCGCTCAAAAACCGAGGCCTAGCCTCCAACATTTATTAAAATAATTAAAACTAAATTAAATTAATAAAATAATTAAAACGACAAAATAAGAAAACACGAAGCCAACCGCACTCAAGTGGCTCACGCACTCTTGCGTGCCATATGCAAGCCAAGGTCGTCTAGCAACCCCAGACTATGCGGCTTGGTGCATATGCCTCCACCACCCCACGTAGCACTAGCTAGGCCGAGCCTAGTAGTGTTTGCTACGTGTTACCTGGTGCTGGGCACACGCCCCATGGCTTCTTGCCCATTCGCACCAAGCTTGCACATGCTGCCCACGACCCACGCAACACAGCAGCTCGCACGCACGCACGTACAGCCGCAGTGTGTTGCTGCTTGGCCTGTGCTGCTGTGCGGCTACTATGGCTAAGTACACAGCCACGCTGCCTTTGTGTGTGGTGCGCACCAGGCAACCCCACCTCGGCAGCCACATGCGGGCTGCACAGCAGCCCGACTAGCCGAGGGGTGTTGCTTGGTTTGCGTGCCACACTCTCGGGATTTAAAACCGAGTTTTTTGCGTGACTAATTAATTAATTATAAATTAATTTTTAGAACCAATTTAGTGAGCAAAAATGAAAAATTAAATAAGTCCAACTTTAATTAAAAATTCATAAAAAGTGCACACAACCAAAATTATTTCCAAGAACCATTCTTTAATAAAATTGGTTTAACTTGGTGCAATAAAATAATAAGGGCAATCACTCACTATTAATTTAATTAATTTAAATTAATCATGACATTTTGACAAATTAAAAGGGAGTTGGAAATTTGAACACAAGTTCAATAAAAATTCCAACTTTAATACTTGTAAATCCTTAAAAAATTATATCTTCCAATATGAAGATAAATGAAATTTCTATCACAAGTTTCAAACTTTATGATTCCAATCAACTTAATACATGATTAAATAAAAAGTACAACATAAAATTCATGGAATTTAGTAACTCAAAGTTTCAATCACTTCAAACAATTAAAGATTGAATCTTTAATACTTGGAAGCAACAAAGAACAACCTTTTCACACTTAATGCAATTAATTTGCAATTATGTGAAAAATAAAACCAAACTTTCAAGCACAAATTACTACCAAGTAATCATGCTTAAAGAGGTTTAAAATTGCATGTAAATTAAGGAATGAACCAAATACATAACCACCATAAATATGCAATGAATTTTCAAGGTTAGAAAGACTGAAATTTTTTTCGTCAAAACGAAAAATCCCTCGAAAAGTGCATTTTTGGTCGTTTTTTGGCTAAAGCACAGTTTTTAAAGGGTAAAACCATTTCCAGAACGCCTTTTCCACCCAAAATTCACTATTTTTGGGCGAAAATCTGGGTTCGGGGCTGAAATCAGCTCTAATACGGGTTTAAAACTAATAAAACCGAGCAACTAATCTAATTAGTAACTTAAAACCAGAAAAATTAAGCCACAAAAACACCTTGAAAAATATGATTATAAAAATAAATGAACCTGGCTCTGATACCACTGTTGGGTTTCAATGAGTCTGACCCACCGCGGAAGGAAACCCCAGCCCAGATCACACTCACAATAATTATAACCATAAAGCATAATTAACTTAAACAACAAGATTAAGAAAGAGATTAATACCTTTGTAGCGTGCTTCGCTCACTTAATTGAGCTGTTACTTCGAAAGCTCTTAGCCCCGCTCACACTAGGACCTCCAACGAAGTCCACCCGCAACGCGAGCACCGAACTCGGTCTATTTCCTTGGAGTTAGAAAGGCCTAACCTCAAAACCCGAGTAATTAGTGTTCAAAGGTTTTCATACTGTGATGCCTTTTTCAACACTTACTCAAGTGAAGAATTCCCAACTTCCTAGGTTGGTATTTATAGGCAAATTCTCTTAAAATTCCCATTATCTTTCCATGTGGGAGATTTTGATTTTATTCATTTTATTTTAAATCTAAAATAAAATAAATAAGCAAGCTACTAATAAATCAACAAGTGTCAAGCTCACATGAGAGGTTAGGTGAGGACCATTTAGAGGGGGGGACCAAACTTGCTCCTTACTCCCTCTCCTAAAACCGGCCAACACACCACCAAGCCCACCTCTCAAATCGCGCCAAGTGCCACCCACACTTGGGCACCAAGGCACCCAAGTGTGGGCTGCATTGCTGTTGCCATACACTCGGCCAAGCAGGCCACGCACTTGCGTGCGGGCTGCTTGGCCGAGGCCTGCCACTGGCCGTTTGGTGCTTGCGGCATGGCTGCTGCCTAGCAGCGCCAGCCCAGAAAGCTTCCTTGTTTCTTGCTACTGGGCGTGGCGCGCCATGCCGCGGCTCCCCTTGGCTGGCCCAAAGCACCGGCACGCACGCACGCTTTGCTAGCAGTGCTAGCACGCTAGCGTGCTGCTAGCTTCCTGCTGCTAGCGTTGGTGTGCTAGCATGCACCAGCCAGCCTAGGCTCGGCTTGGTGCGCTTGCTAGCCACCTTGTTAGGCTATATGCCCCTAGCACTCGGTTTTGCTCGGGGCATTCCGATGCTAGGGGTATTTTGGGAATTTGTTGATTTATTAGTTTTCCTCGTCTCGTCTTTTTATTATTATCGACTCGACTTTCGACACTCGGTTTCGACGCTCCAAGCTCGAATTTCCGACGTCTAAATATTAATTACTCGGGCAACTCATCAATTCCTTTTGAATTAATTCGTCGCTTCGGTTCGCTAGTTTCTTGGGTGTGACCCGAAGGGTTCAGTTAAGATTAAGCTGTAATATTAATTATTCATTAATATTACTGATCGGAAGTGGCCTCCACCTAGGCATTCCGATCACTTGACCTCACTGAATAATTAGCTTTCTAATAATTCTGAACCCTCTATCGGAATAATATACTTGTTCAAAGGACACCATTCCTTTCACTTTGGCCGTTGTGTTAGCTACATATTGTCATCGCATTAGCTAAATATAGCTACTGCAACGGCCATAAGGGTGCCATGGCATTAGATGTTAGCTATTGCAATGGCTATAAGCTTGTCGTTGTGTTAGGTAATTTTACCGTTGCATTAGACCTACTGCAATGCCAGCAGATGCAACGGTACATGGCCGTTGCAACAGGCCTAATGCCACAGATTTTGACACCTAATGCAATGGATTTGAGGGTTGAAATAGGTTAAAAATGTAGTAGTGGTATTTCATATGGACCAATGTAATTTGGACTAAGTTTTCCTTTCTTTCCAAACCTCATCACTCCTTTCGTTGGTGACACTTTCAACAACACTTTATCACCTACCTCTAATTCTTCTTCTCTACGTTTTAAATCTGCGTAGCTCTTTTAACGATCCTGTGCTGCTTAAATTTTAACTTGAATCTTCCTCACTTGTTTGACTGTATTCTCAATCATTTGAGGCCCTAAGATCATTGTTTCACTTATGTTGTTCCAACAAATTGAACTGCGACACTTTCTACCATATAAAGCCTCAAATGGAGCCATGCCTATGCTTGCATGGTAACTATTATTATAGGAAAATTCAATCAAATCCAAGCTATATTCCCATCCCCCTTGGAAGTCTATAACTCAAAATATCTTCCAAGATTTATATGGTTCTTTTTGTTTGTCCGTCTGTGGCAGGGTGAAATGTTATACTCATCTTTAGTGTTGTACCAAAGTTTTCCTGCACACTCTTCTAGAATTTTGAAAGAAACCTAGAATCTCTATCAAACACAATATCTTTTGGAACTCTATGTAATCTCACAACATTCTTGATGTAAGCTTTTGCAAGTTGCTCTATCTTTCAGGTCTCCTTCATTGGTATGAACACCGTAGATTTTGTAAATCAATCCACCACTACCCAAATGGTGTCAGTTCCACTCTTTGACTTTGGGAGACAAGTCACAAAGTCCATTGATATACAATCCCACTTCCATCTAGGAATTTCCAATGATTGTACAGTTCCATGAGGTCTCTTGTGCTCTGTCTTCACCTTTTGACAAGTCAAACACTTTGCTATAAATTCTGCAATCTCATTCTTCATTCTAGGCCACCAATACACCCTTTTCAAATCCTTATATAGCTTCTCCCCTCATGGGTGCACTGAGTATGGTGTATTGTGACCCTCTTCCATTAATTTTCTTTTAACCTCCTCACATTTTTGTGGTACACCCCAACGACCTTTGTAACTTAAACTCCCATCTTCATAAATTTTAAAATTTGTAGCTTTGCCTTGTTTTATCTTCTCGCGAATCCTATCTAACTTCACATCTCCTGCTTGATTTTCCTTTATCTCATCAAATATTATTAGTTGGATGCTTAGGTTCGCAAGTATGCTTGCTGGCTCTCCCTATTCTATAACTTCTAAGTTCATTTTCCTCATTTCTCTGCATAACTCATCGGCCACTATCAAAATATTCAATCCATGACTGGTTTTACGACTTAGAGTATCTACAACTACATTTGCTTTCCCTTCATGATATTGTATGTCTAAGTCATAATCTGTCGTATATTCCAACCATCTCCTTTGACGTGAGTGATGAGCGTCATTTATGGCGCTTAAAAGAATAGTTTTAGGTCCTTTTTCAATATTTTCTTTCTTTATTTACAATTTATTTTCTTAGTTTTCTTTGATTTTTCTGCTTTAATAACTCATTTTGGTTTTCGATTAGTTTTATGAGTTTTTCATTATTTTAGTTCTAAATTTGTGGTTTTAGTTTAGTTTTATTTCATTTTGTTTTCTCCCTTACTTTTATTTGTATTTTGTAGGAGAAGTTTCAAAGTTTAAGTTGTCGCACTCTTACAGTTGTGCTCTCATTGATTTTGGTGATGAACACACAATTTTATGAAGTTCAAGGGATGCCCTCCTCGTGACCATCACCACGAGAGCGTCGTCCATAGGGATGCACGAGAGCACTAGGAGCGAAGCTTCACACAAGGGGCCACGAGCTAGCACAAGAGGAGCTCTGCGCCACAAGGATGCAACAGGGGTGCGTGCGCGCAGACCCCCCTGTGCATGCGCACAAGGCTGCTGTGCGAGTTCACCGCCGCCTTCTGTCCCCTTATTTTTCTTTTTCTATTTATATCTTTGACCTTTCCTTTTTTGGGGATAACGTTTTTTCTAATACTTGATACATTTTCCAGATTTAGTAGAGAGAGAAAGTAGAGAGAGAAACACTTGAATACTTGATTTGTACTTCAAATTACTTCATTAGGCTTGGATTTCTTCCTTAATCAATGAAAGTTAGTGAGAATTTCTTCCCTTGAATTTACTTTTGCTTGATTCTACCTCTAATTATTGAATGATTGATTTGATTGTTGATCTTTGGTTTGAAAATTTGTTTGATTTGATTTTCTTTTTGATTAAGCTTGAAATGATGACATTTGTGATTCAATTTGCTTTGTTTTTTAATTACATTATCTCTAGTGAGTAGATTAGTAGCTAGGGAGAAGGGGAAGCATGCTTGTTTGATGATCTTTGCTAGTTGATGATTCTTGATTGATTGAATTGATGCAATTAAATTGGTTGACATAGTTGTGCATGTGATTAATTTGATTAGGAGTGATCAACCTTGATGATTAATCTAGATTGCATATCAATTTTCAATGACATGAACCCTTGATTTGAGAATTGCTTTAATTAGTTGAATTTGATTGTGATTTTCCTTGTTAGTCATTCATAGTGAACTGTAGCTTGACTTATAGGAGATAGCTCTTAAATTCTATTGATTGCAACTATTGTTTGTCCCTTACAACGCTTGAATCAATTGAGTTTTTCATGTTTAGATTAATCTAAAAGAGTTAATTTCATCGATTGGCATGATCATTGAGCTTGCATGTGGAACCTTAATCCCTAGTGTTTTTCATATTGATTTTTCTTCATTGTTTAGTTGATTGAAACTTTAGATATACCTCAATTTACCTCTCATTTTTTGAAGTAGCTTGACCATAGGCTATAGCATTCTCCCCTTCATTCCTCGTGGTTCGACTTGGACTTGTCCTATTCTAGGAGTAAGTTTGATTTTCTTAATTGTTTGATTGGTGGTGCTTTAGATTTCAACGACCTAGATTACCACACATCAAAATGGCGTAGTTGCCGGGGAGTGGCTTTGGTGCTTTTCTATAGTTGTTGAGTCTACGTCATTTTAATTGAAAAGTAAAAATAGATTTTTCTCTTTTTGGCTACATTTGTAGTCGTGCTACTAATTGTTTCTTTTGAGATTGTATGTATAGAGCACGTAGTCGTTCTTTAATTCCATTTGATCTAGAAATTGAGAGGACAATTACAAGGATAAGAGTTGCTAGACGTTCTTTGAGTTCTAGCCCTCCAAGTGAAGAAGAACCACAACAAGAAGAACAAGAAAGAATGGAAGAAAATCCAAGTGTGGCATTGAAGGAATTGGGGATTCCGGGTGTATATAGGTTTGAAAGTGGGATTGCTCCACCTACAACACCGGCAAACGACTTTGAAATAAGACTAGCGATGATCACTTTGATAGAGAGGCGGCAATTTAGTGGGTCCAAGCATGAGAGTCCGCTAAACCATCTCAAAGAGTTCGAAAAATATTGCAACACTATCAAAGCGAATGGAATTTCCCAAGAGTTCATCTGCCTCAAGCTATTTTCCCTTTTCTCTCATAGGGCGTGCATTGGAATGGTTAGACAAGGAAGTCAAACCAAATTCTCTATGGACATGGGATGAAGTGACCAAGGAATTTCTATCCCGTTTCTATCTATAAAAGAAAACGGCGGAGGCTAGAGCTTTGATTCAAGGTTTCAAGCAAAAACCTAGTGAAAGCCTCTATGAAGCATTAGAGAGATACAAAGAGTATCAATGAAAGTGTCCTCACCACGAAATTCCTACTTACCAAATTATTCAAATCTTCTATGGTGGCCTAAGTCCTCAAGGGAAATCTTGTCTTGATGGAGGAGCCGGAGGTCCCATTATGAATAGAACGGAGGATGAAGTGGTAGACATCATTGAAGACGTAGTGAGGTATTATAGAGATTGGCAAGATGGTGAAAAGGAACTAACTAGTAAAGTAGCTCTTCGGTGTACTCGGTTGATCATCTTAATGTCATCAACAACTTGTCCTCACAAATGACAAACTTAGAGAAAAAGTTGTGTTCTATCAAAGATAAATTGAAGAGTTCAATCTTCCAATCTTCAAGTCTTCCCTCCCAACTTAAGGGGAGAGATACATCTTCTAACTCTAACCCCCCTCCCTCTTCTAATAACATGCCTAGTGGTTGCTTGTTTTGTGATGTATGTGGTTCATATGATCATGATGCTTTTAATTGCCCTCATGCATGTATGGATGTTTGTTATGATCAAGACGGTAATATGAATGAACATGTGAACTATGTGTCAAATAATAATGATTCGAGGTTTGAAAATCAAAGGGGTCATTGGAAAAGGAATTACCACAACCATGGCAATTTTGACAACTATAACCAAGGTGGTGGTTATAGGAACCAAGGGAACCAAAACTCCCGAGGTAACTATAACAACCAAGGTTATAGTGGCCAAAATCAAAACCAAAATTATGGTAATCATAACCAAGGTAATGGGAACCATAATCAAGGTTATGGTCAAAATCAAAATAGGGGTAATTAGAACAATCAAAATAGGGGAAATTTTCAAAATAATGCTCAAAGGGTCCCACCCGGTTTTGTTCCAAAGACCCAAGTTCAAAGTGATAATTTCTATGCTTAACCCTCTTCTTCTTCTAGGACTAACTTGGAAGAAATCATTGAAAACCAAACCAAGTTGTTGAACACTTACATGGCGGTGAGTGATAAGAAATTCAATGAGATGATGATTCATTACAAGATGTTAGAGATCCAAATCACTCAACTTGCCAATACCTTAAAAGAGAATGCTAGCCTTTCTTTTTTACCCTCTCAAGGTCTTGACCCCAAGAAACCGGTTTATTCTATTACCACTAGAAGTGGCAAGGTGCTAGAGGAAAGAGTTTCTAATAGGAGTCAGGAGAAGGAGAAGGTGAGTGATTCATTCGATGATGATGAGCATGATATGTCAAGCAAGAAAAGTAAGAGTTCTAATGAGAAGTCCAAGGAGAAAGAAAGAATGCAAGATGACGTATCAAACCTAAGCTTCCCTACCCCCAAAGATTTATGAGGCATAATTTAGATGCACAATTTGGGAAGTTTCTCTAGATGCTTAAGGAACTCCATATTTCTATTCCGTTGATCGAAGCTTTGCAACAAATGTCAAATTATTCTAGGTTCCTTAAGGACATTTTGAGTGGTAAGAGAGAGTGAAACTTTATTGATTCATTGAGTGTTGGGGAATGTTGTAGTGCTCTTATCCATAATGACCTACCCCCAAAGATGAAAGATCTCGGAAATTTCTCCATCCCTTGCAAAATCAATGGCAAATTGTTCCAAAATGCTCTTTGTGATTTAGGTGCTTGTGTTAGCATCATGCCATACTCTGTTTTCAAGAAGCTTAAAATAGGAGAGCTATTTCCTACCAAAATGACCCTACAATTAGCCGACCATTCCATTAAGATTCCCAAGGTAGGATTGAGGATGTCCCCCTCAAGATAGGAGAGTTTACTATTCCCGTTGATTTCATTGTGCTTGAGATTGCGGAAGATGACAATATACCTATCATCATAAGGAGACCATTCTTATCTACCTTGGGTGCCTTAATTGATGTGAAGGGTGGCCTCATTACTTTGTGTGTTGGTAATGATAAGGCTAGTTTTAAGCTCAAGTCAATGCATGAGTCTTTATCTTACGTGAAGGGTATTATGTGTATCAATTCATCTCCTTCAAATGACAATGCTTGCATGCTTGTGTCTTCTACTAACAACATTTTTGTAGATTGTGATGATGTTCCTATGAGTGTTGGAAAGCAAGTTGGTTAGTAAAGATGTCAAGAAGCCTTCAAGGTAGAGGATGAGGATGCGATTGAAATACCTTCATGGTTTGAGTTTTCATTGAATGATGATCAACATGGTTCAACAAGTGTTGATAGTGTGAAGTCGCTAACTCAAAGGAAGGAAGAAGAAGTCAAAGAAGAAAAAGAAAGTTCCGAAGAAAAAGAAAGAGAAATTAAAGCACAACACTTTTGGTTCGGTTTCTTTGATTTAAGATGATACATCTCATGATGTGATTTTGCCCAAGCTTGGCAATGACTTTACTCTCCCTACCACTTTGGACAAAGTGGTTTTCTTTGGTCCTCCATGATTTAGAGGAGACGTCGCGCTTCCCGGGAGGCAACCCGGTTTTCTAACCTTTTTCTTATTTTTCTTTCTTTTATTTCTTTTGTATTTTTGGATTACTTCCTTATTTTTCTTTGTTTTCTTAATTTTAGGTACATTGGGATTCATTGGATTTTGATTTCCAACTATTTTAGTGTCATTTGAAGGTTTGGGGAGTTTGGAGTTGAGTTAGAAGTGGAGATGTGATTGATGAGCAGGGACACTCTCATGGCTACGCTCTCGTGGATTTTAATCATGAACGAGTACGTTTTACAATATTTTGTGATTTTTCGTCTGTCTTGCTCGTGGGCATCATTCGAGCTTGACGCTCAAGAGTGTCGATGCGCGCACCATTCCACACACACTCCGCACGCACCCCTACCCCTGCTGTTGACGAGAGGTGGATTCTAGGTCGTTGAAACTAAAATTCCTCCAATCAAAACTAAATTTGTAACCAAACCTACACCTAGTAATAGGGCAAGTTCGGGTCGAACCATTAGGAATGGGGGGAAGTTAGCTATTGCCAAAGTTAAGCTATTTCGAAGCGTAAAAGGGAATGTAGGTTATCTAAGTTCAACTAAACAAACAAAGCAAACGCAAAGTAAATCAATATGTCAAACACTAGGGATTTAGGATCCACATATTCTTGCAATGGACACACACACTATCAAATTGGAGATTGATTAATTCAAGTATTGCGAGGGAAGATAGACAATGCAATCAAAAGAGCTCAATAATCTATCTCTTAGAGGTCTAACTAGCACCAACTACGAAAGACTCTACTAGGAACGTCACAAGCCAAGCTCGATCTTTGAGCTACAAATCAATGGTCCGTATCAATGTTGGCACACAATGCAATCTAGTATGACAATTAAAGTTAGCTACTCTGTAACTAAATACACACATGCACAAAATCAATCAACCAATTTAATCACAATGCTAAATCAATCAAAAACTCCCAATTAGCTATGATCCATCACTCAAACATGCTTCACCACATCCCTAGCAATAAACTACTCACAATCCATGGAAGAAATCAAAATCAAAACTAAGCTAATCAACAAATTCATCATCATCATTCCAATCAAACCAAATTCAATCAACTAATCAACAAATTTGAGCAATCAACAAACAATTGAAATCAAAAGCGAAAGATTGCATTAAAATAAAAGAAATCCTTACAAACTTTGGTGAAATCAAAGAAAAATGTGCTTAAAATCATCAAACATCAATCATCAACCATGAATTTCTCTCTCTAAAAATCTAAGAACAAGTGTTTCTCCCTCTAAACTTCTCTCTCTAAAAAGTCTAATTCTAATTCTCTCATTCATTCTCCTCTCTAAAAATAGAAGAAAAATCTATGTATAGTAGAACTAACAAAGAGAAATTAGTTAGATCGTCCAAAATAGACCCGTACAGGCGCAACCTTCTTCAATAAGGATGCGCGGCCACGCAAAAATGGGTACAGAACAGGGGAAGCAACAGGCGCGGCCGCGCCAGGGCCACGCGCGGCCGCTCTTTAGTCGCACGCGCCCGCGCCTGGGAACAGGGCAGCCTCCTTCCCCTACATCTTGATGCTCCTCGTGTGTTCCACTTGGTATGCTTGATGAACACGGAGTACGGCAGACCCAAAAAAAACTCGACGGTGGGTTCAACACCAGAATTGGTGCCCCCATGGCTTGAATGCACAGTCTAAGGTCACTTAGAACTTGCACATCTCCATACTTGGGCTACAAATGGAAGACACTAGACATCCTAATCAATGCAAAACGCTGGAAGAAACCTCGGGAATTCTTGGACAACGATCTTAACCTGAAAATAAAAGAAAACAAGCAAATAAAAGAGAAAAAGACAAGAAAAACCAATTACATGAAAATGGAAAATCAACTAAGGAAAGTGCAAACTAAAGAAATAAAAAGCAAAACTAAGGGATAAGGAATGAAAAGAGCTATAAAAGCAATCTAAAATCACCCTAAAAGAAAACAAATGAGTACTATAAATGACAATCATCAACAGTGCGCGCGCACGCATAGCTGGGGCATCAGGCCTCCTCTCCTTATGTCTCACTCTCTCGCACAGCTCACTCACTCAACCCTCCTCACTTTCGTTATTTCTCACTCCCAGATTTTCTCACTCTATTTCTCCTCCCTTTTTCTTTCTTTTCATTTCTCTTTTAATTTTACTTCAACTTTAGAACATCAAATTCCCTTACTTCATTAACATTACACAATTTACAAGTTGTATTCGCTTTTGTTTTTCTTTTGTTTATTTCTTTATGAAGTTACTAACATTCTATTGTGTAGATATTTCTCCTTTTCTTTCTTTTTATCTCAGTTTTTAGGTCCTTGATTGGGGCATTCGACGCATGGAATTTGGTAACGAATTTCTTGTTATCGTGCTTGTTCTTTCATATCAGGATCGTTTGGTGAAACCTTTCTATTTTCTTTCTTTTACTCTTCCTTTTCTGTGCATAGTTTAGGCTTAGATTAGGAAGAGTTGAACGGTTCGAGGTTGCTTGCTATTAACACCTTAGTGTGTTTAGGGTCATTGGAGTTGTAGCCGAATGACCATTTGTTTGTCGATTGGGATATTATGTGTTTGGCTTGCTTTCTTGTGTTTTCCTTTTCCCTTTTCATTTTCCTTCTTTTATTTCTTTTTCTTTTCCTTTCCTTTCTCTTCTATTTTCCTTTTGTTTTGTCTATTGTTTTTGTTTTCTCCTTTTGTTTTCCCTTTTTCTCTTTATAATTGCTTTTTGGCAAATGCTATTTTTGAAAATTTTAAAAATTTAAAAAAAAAAAACAAAACAAAAGCACAGAAAAAATTGAAAAAAAAACCAAAAAAAAAAGACAAATAAAAAAAAAAAAATTCTTTTTGAGGCAAAGTTCTAGTTTCTTCTTGTTTTTGCCTTTGCTTTGGACTTAGTACCTTTTGGACTTGCATTTCTAGATATTACCCTTCCTAAATGGCAATGGTTCGCACGGTTTGAGAGTATCCTCGGTTAATCCTAGGATAGCGCATGCTAAGGTAGCCCGGTTAAGAACTTTAGAGGACGTTTGAACCCTTAGTCAACGGGAAAGTGGTAAGATGGAGTTGCTCCCTATGGGTGGATTTGAAGCTCTTTAGTTGGTATTTGCTATTTTCAAACATCCCTTGTAAGGTTCACTTTGTTTCAGCCTCCATCATTCTTGTTGTGTGGCTTTTTGGATCCTCTACTATGCATATCTTAATCCTTGTGTTGTCTTTTAGCTCCTAAGACTGTGACCGAGCATCTTTAGGGAAGGATATGGGCACCTATTCTCATTTTTCTTTGTTTTCTTTTTATTTAGTTACATATTTGATTTTCTATTTTCCATAAACCTTCTTGCTAACCATGTTGAGCTTCCTATTTCCCGCTCTTGTTTATACCACATTACAAGCCTTATGACCTATGTTTACCAACCCTCTTAGTTAGTGAAGCATTGGCTTGTGAGGTTTGAGTTTTATTTTTATTGTATATGAACATGAGCTCTTTGAATGATGGTTTTCTTTGAGACTTTAAGTTGGGTACTATTGTCTTTACTAGAATGTTTCAAAAGCAAGTTGTGTTCTAGGGAAATAAAATGTTGTTTCATGATAAGAAAGAAATGAAACTAATTGAAAGAAAAAGCCGTCCATAGTTAAAAAAAGGCAAGGACATGAAATAAGTGCGATTATGTGCATTATTCAATGAAAAAATGAAAAAATTGAAAAAATAAAAAAAAAAAGAAAAAAAAAAGTGAAAAACCAAAAACCTCAAAATGTTTCAAGTTAGTTTCGTTTCCTTCCCTATTCTACGCATCGAGGACAATGCTTTGTTCAAGCTTGGGGGGGGGGAACGTTACTTCGTTCTTGTATATATTGTGTAATAGTGTTGAATAAGCTTGGGGGAGATGGCATTAATCGGTATTTTTGTTTGTTATTTGGTGACTTCTTGAGTGTGTTTTTTGAGAGTTGGCCGCTCTTTTGCTTCACTTAAGATTTGCCACCAAATTTTTCTCGTCTTTACCCTTATCCATATCATTACAGCCATAATAAAGACCCATGGACTTTAGAGATGTTAGGTCATTTAATCAGTGGAAGGAGATAGTTTTCAACGCTATGGAGAGAGAGTGCATAGTCGAGATGTCTGGATAACCCTATAATTCCTCAAAATGAATCTTTTTTCGGTTCCTTCGAGGAATCATGAGGCGCTAGATAAGGGGTAATTTGAAGCCTATGGGGAGAACGAGGACCGTCTTAGAGGGTACTAGGGGGAGGATGAAGTCTCTAGTTCTCTATGCTTGGCATGCGTTATGTTTCTATTAACCTTGGATATCTTGGAACGTGCTTACCCTTGTTTGTTTAGAAAGCTTGGTATCTACTTGTGTTTTGACTATTTGCAAAGGTCCATTGTGAAAGCATTTTTCTTCCTTTTGGTTTTAACTTTCTCCTTTCTCCTTTTGGTGCTTTGCCTCGTTTTACTTTGAGAGTTATGGGTTAATCTCTTAGGAAACCCTTACGAGAGCATCACTCGTCCTCTAGAGCGATCGAGGGGTTTAAATGGCTTGTCTTTGGTTGCTAAAATTGACCGTGATTCCTACGAAAGTGAGTTAGTGTATATTCCCATCCTCTTTAGTTTTCTTGTTTCTTTCTTTGCTTGAATAATGTCATCATTTTCCCTTGGGTTTGATTTTGTTTTGCTCGAGGACAAGCGAAATTTTAGCTTGGGGGAATTTGATGAGCGTCATTTATGGCGCTCAAAAGAATAGTTTAAGGTCCTTTTTCTATATTTTCTTTCTTTATTTTCAATTAATTTTCTTAGTTTTCTTTGATTTTTTCCGCCTTAATAACTCATTTTGGTTTTCGATTAGTTTTATGAGTTTTTCATGATTTTAGTTCTTAATTTGTGGTTTTAGTTTAGTTTTATTTAATTTTGTTTTCTCCCTTATTTTTATTTGTATTTTGTAGGTGAAGTTTCAAAGTTTAAATTGTCACGCTCTTACGGTTGCGCTCTTATTGATTATGGTGATGAACACGCAATTTTATGAAGTTCAAGGGCTGCCCTCATCGCGAGCATCACCACGAGAGCGTCGTCCATAGGAATGCACGAGAGCGCTAGGAGGGAAGCTTCACGCAAGGGGCCACGAGCTAGCACAAGAGGAGCTACGCGCCATAAGGATGCAATAGGGGTGCGTGCGCGAAGACCCCCCTGTGCGTGCGCGCAGGGCTGCTGTGCGCGCACCATCGCCTTTCGTCCCCTATTTTTATTTTTCTATTTATATCTTTGACCTTTCCTTTTTTAGGGATGACGTTTTTCCTAGTACTTGATATATTTTTCCAGATTTAGTAGTGAGAGAAAGTAGAGAGAGAAACACTTGAATACTTGATTTGTACTTCAAATTACTTCATTAAGCTTGGATTTCTTCCTTAATCAATGAAAATTAGTGAGAATATCTTCCCTTGAATTTACTTTTGCTTGATTCTACCTCTAATTCTTGAATGTTTGATTTGATTGTTGATCTTTGGTTTGAAAATTTGTTTGATTTGATTTTCTTTTTGATTAAGCTTGAAATGATGACATTTGTGATTCAATTTGCTTTGTTTTTCAATTACATTATGTCTAATGAGTAGATTAGTAGCTAGGGAGAAAGGGAAGCATGGTTGATTGATGATCTTTGCTAGTTGATGATTCTTTATTGATTGAATTGATGCAATTAAATTGGTTGACATAGTTGTGCATGTGATTAATTTGATTAGGAGTGATCAACCTTGATAATTAATTTATATTACATAGCAATTTTCAATGACATGAACCCTTGATTTGAGAATTACTTTAATTGGTTGAATTTAATTGTGATTTTCCTTGTTAATCATTCATAGTGAACCCTAGCTTGACTTATAAGAGATAGCTCTTGAATCCTATTGATTGCAACTATTGTTTGTCCCTTGCAACGTTTGAATCAATTGAGTTCTTCATCGATTGGCATTATCATTGAGCTTGCATGTGGAACCTTAATCTCTAGTGTTTTTCATGTTGATTTTTCTTCATTGTTTAGTTGATTGAAACTTTAGATACACCTCAATTTACCTCTCATTCTTCAAAGTAGCTTGACCATAGGCTATAGCATTCTCCCCCTCATTCCTCGTGACTCGACTCGAACTTGTTCTATACTAGGAGTAAGTTTGATTTTCTTTATTGTTTGATTGGTGGTGCTTCATGATTTCAACGACCTAGGTTACCACATATCAGTGAGTTGAAATCCCTTTGAGTGAAAATGCATTTTAAACTCTTATGGTCTGTATAAATCCTGCATTTTACTCCATACAAGTAATGTCGCTAAATATTTAGCACAAAAATAATTGCAGCTAATTCCATGTCATGAGTTGGGTAATTTACTTCATGAGTCTTTAACTACCTTTATGCATACGTGTAGACACCCATTTGTGTCTCCCCAGAACCAAACCCAGTGATGAATACCTTTTGCGTCGAATGATAATCGAATAAAGTGAAAGTGTGAAAGGTCAGGTGTTGCGGTTAGTTTTTATTAAAAATTCTTTCTTTCTGTTTTTGAAAAACAACTCTATTTTATGAAAACAGCCAATCCAGTTTAGTTTGGTCCACGACAAGGGTCCAATAATAGTGTAGTTGGATGGGGATTGCAAAGAGCTTTCCAACGATATATTATAAGCCCAATTCCGATGAATAATGAGGAAGTTATGGCCAAAATACTAAACTGGCCCGGTTTGATCTTTACATTCGGCCCGATGATCTAGGGGAGGGTCCAATTTTAATTATTATTCCTAAAGTTATTAGAATTAATTATAGTCTTCTAGAATTCTCTAGAAGGTTCTCTTAAGTCCTAATAAAATTAGAATTAATAATTATATTTTGATAAGTTTTACTTGGAATAAAATATAATTTTATGAAAAATACGATTTCAGTTTTCATACGGACTTTACAAGTCAATTTTGATTGATAAGTGGACTCCGTGTTTGAAAGCGCGTAGGAATCCAGGTTGTCGCCAAACGACAGGCTTGTCGCTATGCGACAAGCCTTGTCGCCACGCGACAGAGCTTGTCGCCACGCGACAGAGCTTGTCGCCAAGCGACAAGTTGGTTATGCGGCGACAGCGTGGAGTTTTATTCCTTGTCAAATTCTACCTATTTCCGGACTGTTTTCTTATAAATAGGGTCCTGAACCTCCGTTTTTATGGATCTATCATCTACAATCTATCAGCTACAGTCTACAATCAACAATCAATCTATTCTCTAAATTCTCTCTAAGATCTCATCTCTCTAGCTTTTCACAAACACAATTCCGCATACACGAGATCTAGAAACACCTAACCAAGTTCGAAGTTGCCTTCGCCCTAGACGTGAAAGGGTTATAATTTCTGAGGGTTTGGTCCCAAATCTCTATTTCAATTATTTAATTTGATTGTTTGATTTTATACTTTTCCTTGAAGTTACTAACGCGTGTATTTTGTTATTAGAAAGAGGTACGAGGCATCAAAGTATGTAATCTTGTTCCTCTATTCTTGTAGAAAGCATGTTTAAATTTGTTTAATTCCTAGCATCATGCTTAGGATGTTATTATTGCTTTCTAGTATCATGTTTAGGGTGCCTTTTACTCTTTTCTAATATCATGTTAGTATCATGTTAGAGCTAGAGCTTTGATCTTTATTGCTTAGCGACATGCTAGGATTTGTTATTAATCTTGTTATTATCATGCCTAGGATCTTGCTATTAATATTATGCTTTAACATGATTATGATAATTATGGTTATGATAATTGTTATGATTATTATGATTATGATTATGTTGCTTGATGCCTATTTATTGTTATTGCTTAATCACGCCTTTTATGCATGTTTAAAGAGAATTTGTACTTGAAATCACGCATAATAAGATAATTAATAATCTTGTTTAGGGTTAATATGATTTTAATTCAAGTGGTCGCCAATAATAGTTTTATTTGTGCATTATATTCAACCAACATAGATAAACAAGTTTAGGATTAATCTAATGTTTGCATGTTAGTCAGATTGTGCACATGAATACGAGTAGAATGAAGTAGAGGCCTTATTAGGGCAGGTTCAATCTCTTTTAGGTGGGATTTGTACCTTCATCCCCGAATCCTATTTGGTTCAAGACCTTTTGGAGTTAACGATCTCATGGATCCTTAAGGGGTATAACCTTCACCCTATGAACGGTTTACAAGTTCCTAAAACTTGTTGGCTACTCTTTTGCTCTCTTTTCTTTCCCTTTGGACGCCACCATGCTTAAGTGTATGATCACAGTGGGGTTCAAGTTTGGGTTAATGCTTGAAATATTCCCTACAATACGCAATCACCTTTCTATTTTTCATAAGCACACATCCCAAGCCGTTCTTGGATGCATCAATATATACATCATAGATCCCACTATCGTCCGGCAGTGTAAGCACTGCTGCTGTAATTAACTTTTGTTTCAAGAGTAGGAATGCTTCCTCACACTTGTCATCCCACTCAAAATTTTTGTCGTTCTTCATTACAGTTGTCATAGGTTTAGAAATCTTCAAGAAATCGTTCACAAAATGCCTATAATACCCTGCTAAACCTAAGAAACTCCTAACATCAGACACAATTTTCGGTGTAGGCCAACCTATCACAACTTCTATCTTTGCTGGATCTACTTCTACTCTATTCTTGGACACAAAATGTCCTAGAAATGCTACTTTCTCTAACCAGAATTCACATTTAGATAACTTTGCATAAAGTTAGTTTTCCTTTAATATTTGTAGAATTGCTGTAGGTGTTCTACATGTTCCTCCTTGCTTTTCGAATGCACTAGTATATCATCTATCATTACTACCACAAACTTATCCATAAATGGATGGAACAGCCTATTCATCAAATCCATAAAGATTGCTGGAGCATTTGTCAATCCAAATGGCATCACTGTAAACTCATAATGTCCATATCTTGTTCTAAATGCAGTCTTGGGAATGTCTTCATATGCAATCCTTAATTGATGATAACCAGACCTCAAATCAATCTTAGAAAACACTGTTGTGCCTCTCAGCTGATCAATCAGGTCATCAATCATTTGCAATGAGTACTTGTTCTTTATTGTTACCTTATTCAGCTCCTTGTAATCAATACATAGTTTCATACTTCCATCCTTTTTCTTAAAAAACAAGACTGGCACACCCCAAGGTGTTGCACTTGGTCTAATGTATCCCTTTTCCAATAAGTCCTAGAATTGCTCCTTTAACTCACTCATTTCTGTAGGTGCCATTCTTTATGGTGCCTAGGAAATTGGTGTTGTCCCTTGGACTAATTCTACTGTGAAATCAATTTCCCTCTTAGGTGGCATTTCGGGGATCTCCTTTGGAAACACACACTACAAGAATCAGGTCGATTTCCGACGGAAAGGTTCTGACGGACCCGTAATTCCGTTGGAAATACCAAAATTTCCGACGGATTTATATTCCGTCGAACATTTTCGACAAATTCAAAAATTTTGGCAGAAATTCCGTCGGAAAATATGTAATTTCCGACGGATTATTCCCTCGAAAAGTTAAATTTCCGACGGAATTTAAATCCGTCTGAAATTTTCGATAGAAATTCCGTCGGAATATATATAAAAAAAAATAAAAAAATAAAAAAATCAAACCCAAAAAAAAATCAAAACAGCTATCAACCCCCCTCTTTTCATTTCTGTCGTTCCTTTTCTCTTCTCCTTCTCTTTCTCTCTCCTCTCCTCTTACTTTCCTTTTCTCCCTCTGTGCCTCTTCTTCTTCTCTTGTACTCCTTTCCTAGTCTTCTCTTCTTCCCTTTCCTCTTTCTCTTGTCTTCTTCTCTAGAGTATTCGGGCTTCTTCTCTTTCTCTTGTCTCTCTCCATCCACCACCATCAAGAAACGTCAACAAACAACAACGTCAACCACCACAACATCAATCGCAACAACAACGCCGCAACACCACCAACATCGGCGCAACAATATCACCATTGCGAGCCACCCAGTCAAGGTTTTTGTTTTGTGGATCTAGTTTTAATTTAGATTAGATTGTAGATCTAGTTAATTTTTTTTGTAATTGTAAAGTTAATTTATGAATTTTATTAGACAATTGTATATTTATATATTTTCTGTAATTTTTGTTGGTTAATTATCTATTTTTTTTACGAAATTCTGATTAAATGTGTAGATCTATTGGTTTTGATATTTTTTGTGTGGTACTTTTTTATTTTCTTGGGTTGATTTTCGTATTTTTGGGCTTATTTTCGCCTTTTTGGGGTTAATTTTCGATTTTTCTTTCTTGATTTTTGTTTTTTGGCTAAATTATGGTTTTTTGGGTTGAATTTCGTTTTTTAGGCTATGTTATGGTTTGTTGGGGTAAATTGGTGGTGTAGGTGGTGTCGGTTGTGGTGTGTGGTGGTGGGATAGGGGTGAGTTTGTGGTGGAGGGTGAATTTGTGGTTGGGGTCTGTGTACAGTGGGGTCTAGTTGGGTGGCCTGGTAGTCTTATGGTGGCGGTTGGTGGTGGTGAGTTTGTATTGTCTGATGTTGGGGTTAGGGTTAGTTAGGGGTTGGAGGTGGTGATACACCGCGCCGGTGGTGGTGAGTCGTGTTTTGTTTTTAATTTCCTAAAAGCATTTTTCGACAGAAATTCCGTTGGAGATTTCCAACGGAGTTAGATCCGTTGGAAATTTCCGACAGACTTTTCTGGGGCCGAAAAATCTCTTTCGACGGGAAATTCCGTCGGAAAAGTGTTTTCGACGGAAATTCCGTCGAAAAAGGTAATTTTTCCTACCAAGTGCTTTCTGACAACCAGTTCTGACGGAATTCCGTCGAAAACTGCTTTTCCGACGAAATTCAGGGTGTTTCCGACGGAATTTTTCCATCGAAAATGACCTGTTTTCTAGTAGTGACATCCAGGAATTCATTCACCATCTGTATATCCTCCGGTTAGTTGTCTCTTCATGATCCATGTTTCTCATACTACAAAAATACACTAGATAACCATTCTTTATGTACTTTGCCAACTTTAACACAGATATTATCCTTGGCAGTTGGTCTCACCATGCATCCAATATGTTAACGACTCATTTTCACTTGTACTCATTTTTACTTTCTACGATCGACAACTGATTTTGGCATTGTACTTGCTCAACCAATCAATTCCCATAATGAGATCAAAGACACTTAATCCAAACTTGATGAGGTTAGATAGAAATACTTTCCCTCAATTTCTAAAGGACATCCTTAAAGGTTTTGGTATATTTTACCCCACCCGTGTGAATGGTTATTGGCAAGTCTACTTCTTTTACTGCTTTCAAACAGTATGATAGTTTCAAAACAATGGTCTTTGAAATGAAAGTAAAGTTGCACCAGAATCAAACAAAACTTTAACAGGAATAGAGTTAATAGAAAAAGTACCAGTGATGACATCTTTCGTGTTATCGGCCTCGTGCCTACTCATTACATTCAGCTTCCCTGCAGCTCCTGCCTTCACTTGGTTATACCCATTATTATTGTTGTTGCCCTTTGCTCCATTCTGCTGCACTCCTTTATTCCAAGAATAGTTGTTGTTCCCTTGAAAGTTCCTTTAGGACCCTCCTGAATTATTATTCTGCTGATTAGAATCCTTGGAGAAACACTCATACTCCCTATGTCCCATCTTATTGCAAGCACGACAAGTAACAAGATTACCATCACAATCTTTCCCAGGGTGGTTATTCTTGCACCTTATGTAAAAATAACGCCTTCAATCCTTGTTTCTCCCTTAGTTAAAGTTCCTAGCTCCTCCATTGAAATTTCGTCCCCTTGACGATTATTACTTTGTGAATTATTGTTGTTGTAGAAGTTGTTGTTATGGTGGTATTTTTGCTTCTTAAATCCGTTTTGGTTACCCTGTTGGTTTCCAGAATTTTATCCCACCTCTTTTCTCTTCTCCTTCCTTCTATCTCAGCTAATTCTTTCTTCTACTTCTTCACTTCTACTGCGTAAAGGTGTGCGGCTCTCCCATACACTTCATCCAAGGTTTCGAATACTTTCCCACATAACTTTAGCTACAAATCCGTAGTCAAGCCACTCTCAAATTTCCTAGCCTTTTCTTTTTTCCGTAGCAACAGACTCTTCAACAAAACAAGACAACTCGATAAACTTTATATAGTACTCAGTGACTGACATATCCTCCATTTTAAGATTTGAAAATTCTTCAGCCTTTTGCTTCTGTAAGAAGCCAGGGTAAACTTGTCTCTCACCTTCTCCTGGAACTTAGTCCAATTAAATCCAGGTAGTGCCTTAATGGCAGCTTCATTTTGCTGCCACCAAAGGTCAGCTTCACCTCTTAGGTAATAAGTAACACAACCAACTTTAGAATTCTCCGGGCACCCAACTGCCCCAAATAGTTTCACGAATTCCCTTAACCAATTTTCCCATATGGTTGGGTCAGGCTTTCCCTGATAGGTTGGTTGTTTATTTTGTGCCACCTTTTTGAATAGTTCACCCTAAGCATCCCCATTGTTAGTTGAGTTCCTTGCAAGTTGTTGGGCAACAACTGCCAATTGTCTCACCACTTCACTCAACTCTCCTCCATCATTGTTGTTACCACTTCCCCCCTGCCATCTTGCTTCGCCTGAATTAAAACAAGGGTCTTTATTAAATATGGTATTGGTTAGCTCTCAAGGTATACACTCGTATATTAATTAATACCCTTGAAATATACACAATAAATTTGAAGCTAACAAATTGGGATAGCAAGAGCTAAAAATTCCCTAAATTTGTAGCTTTGTATAATCAATTATTGATTGCTAACCAACCATACATTTAATAAAACATCACATAAATAAATAAGAATAATTCTCATGAACTTTCAGAGCTTAGAAATAATTCATTGGATTGTTTTTGAGTGAGAATTGGCTCATTGGAATAGTGACATGAAATGAATATTTTGAAATGAAATGGATTAATTCTCAATAAAATGAAATTATTGATAAGGTAATAAATGGAATTTTATTGATAAGTAAGAAAATGAATAGAATACTGAAATAAAATGAGTTCTAACAACTTATGCAACTACATAAGTTCATCGACTCCTTGTGGACAAGCCACTTATTACTTTACTAAAACTGAAATAAACAATATGTGGAAACGAATCTAAGAATGCCTGAAGGAAATGAAACTACAAAGATCTAGTCCTTTCGAACATTGTCCCTCTTGTATGTGGACTGTTTGTAGCTTCCAGGATCGAATTCAGGGTCATCTGCTTCCTTCATTGGTTTAGGTGACTCTGGTTCTTCCTCAATTTGAACGAACTCCTCCTCTTCCTCATCGTCAGATGAAATATCAATTATAATTGGGGTTGGAGGTGGATTTGGATCAAAAATCTCCATAAGGAAACTATAAACCGTATGGTTACTCTTCTCCATCATTTACCCCTCTTCTTGCTCTCCATTTGTCCCTGCTTTGTTACCCGTGGAAGAAGAACTACTTGACTGGTGACTAGAATAAAGGAAACTATTCCCTACTGGATTATCGAAATAGTAGTCTGGATATGGGATTTGCATGCGCTCACAATGGCATTTCTCGACATTAATGAGGTAAGTAATTAAGTATCGGTAATCTGGATACTACTGACCATAATAATCCTTATACTTGGAGTAGTTTGGGATGCCCCATGGAAGGTAGACATCAGAGAACCTTGCCTTAAAAACGAGATATGGAGGTTCATCCGGAAGACAATGAATAATCATGGTAGAAATACGGTTTGGAAGGTCATAAAGTTTGTTTCATAAAACATTACTCATGTGAGAACAGTAGTAGCGAATTTTCTCTACATAATCATAGGGGTGTTCATTGGCTTTCTTGATAAGAGTACCAATTTAGTGTATTTGTTAGGAAGAATCGGTATCCTGTAAAGGAAAAGACTTAGAAAAGAATTCCCTTCCTAAAGAAAACAAATAATACAGTTCTTGCATGAATTAAGTTCAATGTTCAATCATACAATTTGCTTATTATTAATCACAAAATTACATGCTCACAAGCAATCCATTCATATGATCAAACATCAAAACTTAAATATTAATGCATACAAGAACATGATTTTTCATACTATATGCCCAAATTCTTTCCTACCCAAGCTCACCAATATGCTTCTAAAAGCTTTTAACACATATTTCTTACCTCAATCATTGCTTTCCTGCAAAATGAACAAACTAATAACATTTTTTACTGTTCTTTAAATTTTAATTGTCGAAAATATGTTCCGAAAAAGGCCATTATAATTGGCCAAATAAAAAAAAATTTCGGACACCCCTCATAAAAAAATTTTAGGAGTTTTTTTTTAAAAAAAAAAATTTAGACTTTTAAAAGAAATAAATAAAATATTTGATCTTCTTAAAACAAAATAAAATAAAATAACTCACTTTAAAAATTACACAATTAAATAAGCACTTGGCCAAGTTTCAAAACAAAACACTTTAAAACACGTTTTTGGCTTTAGTGGTAATAAAATCTCAACCTAACTGTGATACCACTTTGTAACACCCTAGAAATTCCTTTCCTTTAAAATACCTGTTTTGCTCTTTTTAAAACTCAAAATAGGAAAATCTAAGACATTACCGCCACCGTGAAAACGGCTAAGGCAACTATCAAAGACACACGGCGGAAGACTGTCTTTAAAAAACATTCAAAACAATTCAACTTTTAAAGTCAATCAAACGAAAGCAAAGTCAAACCAAAGTAAAACGAAGTCAACCTACAACTTGGAACCATTGTAGGCCTTATTAAAAAATCAAACAACTCAAAAACCTTTGCGTTAGTCTCACAAGGATAATATAAAATAATCAAATCATTAAATCACATTGGAATTCTATGGAAACTAAGCATGTTTCGACCTTTACTCATGCCTGTCATGAATATGCTTCATCACCTAAAAAGCTCCTCTGTACTTGTCCCCACTACTCTCCATTAGAAATGGGTCATCGTAGGGCTAAAGTAATGACAAGGCCAACAAACATACAACATACAATCAGTAATGCTGAGTACATAAGCGTAAATGAAACACATTAACATGCTTTCATCCTATCATCACACAACTTACCTTGTTGTGCCTGTTTACAAACATATAACATACAACATGACCCTCAAATAAATAACTAATTTATTCATTTAGCATTTATTATGCATCGAACGGGTTTCCCCCCTAACATGCCCCAATAAAGGGGTACTAACACGGGAGCTAACCGTGCCAGTATAAAAGAACCACTCGTAAGTAGCGGAAATCCTGCGCATAATAATAAAAAGGAATATACAGCATCCTATACTCCCAGTAGAAGTTATGGTTAAATATAAAATCCCATAACTCCCCCCATATGTTCATACTCAAAGTATATATGTTCAAAGAGTTTTGGTGCATAATCTCTTTCACTTTACGTTGTTTACATATTATTAGACCTAGAGATGACTCTCAAACAATAACAAAATCTACCATCATAATTATTCCAAACAATTCAACATACCAATTTAATTCTTGAATAATTAGTGACCACACAATATTTAATGTTGAGCCTTTTTTATCTACCTCGGTGTCAAAGACACCTTAAACGCATAATGCGCCAAAATTCCTATCTCTCGGTTTTAGAAACACCTTAGGTGCACTGAGGCACCAATGTATAATTTATTTCTCGTGTACATAGACACCTAAATAGCTATTTTCTCATGCTTATAGCATCAATAAAAAATATATGAACCAAAATAAAATTCCTTTTTAATATTCCAAACCAAATTAAACATTTAGTTTAATTAAACATTCTCACTATCATGCCAATAATAAAAGTGTGGTTCATATACAACATGTCAAATTAATTATTTCAATCACTAATCCATCACAAATAATCCATGCTTCATAATTCAATCACCAACATCAACCAAATAACAAATTCCAATCAAAATCTATCATGATACTATTTGGAATTAATTATTCAAAGCCAAGCATGTTCTTACATCATCAAATAAATGCCAAGTACGTGAACGTACCATGAATACGATCTTAAAATCACCACGATTACACGAACTCACTCACTTGGAAATCTCTTATAATCCAAAATTATAATGAGGCATTAAAATCTACTCCACACAAGTTTCCAGCAATATATACACTCCTTAAATCATTCATAATTATTTAAAACAAGCTGAAAATTAATTTAAAACCTCTTACTTTAATCCTAATTAATGGGTAATCAAAAATCCCTTTAAGAAACTCAATTATGGCTTGTTAATAACATTTCCAGCTTTATTAAATCATTAAAAACTTGCTGTAAATATGTTTTAAAACACCTCATTTAATGATTTAAACCACCCATAATCAAATTCTTTAATCATACACTAATTTAAAAACCTAGGGTTTTCAATTTGAGGCGTTTTAAATCAAAACCAAATCTGAAAATTTATTTGCATTATACTTATAATAAAAAATCATAAAATCATCATAAATATCCAAAAACATCAATTAATTAAGGGAAGTTTAGGATTAAAGCAAGAGAATTAAAAAAATAATGTTTTTTTTAAATTGTGCCGAGCAGTACCCCTAACACCACAGCTGGCTACTGTCGCGCCACTAGTGGTGCCGTCGCTGCCACTGGCGCTTGTTGGTGGCGCGACGGCCGTCCGGCGGTGTGGTGGAGGTCGGCGGTGGTGCTAAAAAAATGAGGGAAGGGGAAATAAGAGAGAGAAAGAGAAAATAAGAGGAGAAGGAGAAAAATTTACCTTTGGGTATTCTCTACTCTAGGTAATGTTCAATTTGCCCATGTGTTGAATCTTTATACCCCTTTCTCTAGAAACCCTCCTAATCTTAAATTCCCTTCCTACCCTTAATAATCCCTTTCCTATTCAAACTTGTATTTGACTTTGACTTTAAAAATTTACTTTTAAAAAATCACATGCCCTAAACTATATATTTAAATAATAAAATAAAGTATTTCAAAAATTATTAAATAAATAATTAAAGTGCCATAAATAATTCATTTCAAATTATTTAAATACTTTATGAAATACTTATTTAAATAAAAATACGTATAAAAATACGGGGTATTACACAGAGCTTGCTCAAGCTGGGCGAATTGGCTAAGAGCTCAGCATACATTATCTTGCTAAAAATGACCCAAGGTCCAGGGGTGAGACAGATAGACCGAGAGCTAAGCCTAGGATAGCGACACTGAGGGCCTGGGGTATGTCTAGCTTTTGAGTTTATCACAAACCTAAGAGATTCTTCTTTTTCTTCAAATTGAAATGTGATGAATGCTATGCTGGCTTGGCTTGGCTTGGAGATTAATTCTAACTTTTGAATTTTGTTGATGTTGTAGGAGGTGGTCCCAAGAGTACGCTTAACTTGCATTGAAGAGATCTTCTTGCCTTGCTGTTTTAACATTTAACTTTCTTGTGATGTATTTGAATGCATTGATTTGTACTTGGCATCATCCCTTTTATGTATGACACATTTATTCTGACTTTGCAATTTATTCATGCCCCTCCGCTTGACATTTCTCTTCGTTGGCTTGCAGTTTACCCTTCTTGATGATTCTTCATGAATTTTGAAGTACCGAGGGACTAAAAGCCCCGAGTAACACTTTAGTGAGGGCTTGGCACGCCTCTGTCTCAAATTTTGTGATATTTGAGGGTCAATGAGCCCCATGTTTGCTGAGCAGAATGCTATCTCAAATCTTAAGATAAGCTAAGGGCTAAACGAGCCCCAAGTTAAAAATAATGAATGAATGATACCCTATTTTCAACATTGAGATATGATGAGGGCTGAAGAAGGCCTTTAAATAAAAATCGATGAGCGATATGTGTTCCAATCATTGGGATAGGTTGGGGGGCTAAACGAGCCCTATGTTATTATTATAAGAGAGATATGCTATCCCAAATCTTTAGATAGGCTAAGGGCTAAACGAGCCCCTTGTTATGGATGAACAAGAGGTAGGCCATCTCAACTCTTGGGTTAAGGCGAGGGCTAAACAAGCCCGTCATTATAGATGCATGAGAGGTAGGCTATCCTAACTTTTGGGATAGGCTGGGGGGTAAACAAGCCCTTTGTTATAGATGTTTGAGATTTGAGATATTCAAACTTTTGGATAGGTATAGGGGCTAATCGAGCCCCATGTTAAAGATGTATAAGAGTTAGGTTATCCCGTCTTTTGGATAAGACGAGGGCTAAACGAGCCCCAAGTTGAAAATGAATGATAGCTTGGTTATCTCAACTTTTGCGGTAGGCTGAGGGCTAAATAAGCCTTTTGTTATTTTAGTAATTTGCTAGGAAACTATCTCGAATATTGAGTATGGGCTAGCCCCAAACATTGAAACAAACTTGTTATTGATAACATTAGTTAACGACCCGGAGTGTCCTGTATATAGGGAGGCCCGGTGCTTCAAGATAAGATAATGAATCCCTGAGCTTTTAGAGCTTTAGGCGGCTATATAGGTAACCAACCTGAAAAATAGCTAGGGGGAACTTGTCCTATTGCTGAACTTATTTAATTACACAACTTTAACTTTTACAATGATGCGCTATTAAAAGAAAGATCTCCTAGGATTGGCCCTTATTGCCCCTAGGGCATCATTGTAAGATGAGGAGTTGTTCAAACACAAAACCTTCTAAAGTTGACATTCAAAGCATGTTGGTTTTTGCTCAGCCATATAAATATTCATTATTGATGACGAGGGTGAGCTAAGGGCCTTGCTATTTGGAACTTATGAGCGGAGGACCCTCGAGCGAGTAACCTCCTTGATCTTGTAAGGTTTATCTTCAAAAGGGGTGCTTCCATCTTAGCATAGCCCTCAACTAGGCATGCCAAGGGATTAATAGAAGCATAGCCCTCGACTAGGCATGCCAAGGAGATGATAGAAGCATAGCCCTTGACCAGGCATGTCGAGGGGTTGATAAAAGCATAGCCCTCGACTAGGCATGTCGAGGGGTTGATTGAAGCATGCCGAGGGTTGATGGAGGCATAGCCCTCGGCTAAGCATGCAGAGGGGTTAATGAAGGCATATCCCTTGGCTAGGCATGCCATGGGGTTGATAGAAGTATAGCCCTAGGTTAGGCATGTCGAGGGGTTGATAAAGGCATAGCCCTTGGCTAGGCATGCCGAGGGGTTGATAGAGGCATAACCCTCGTCTAGGCATGCCGAGGGGTTAATAGAGGCATAACCCTCGGCTAGGCATGCCGAGGGGTTGATAGAAGCATAACCCTCGGCTAGGCATGACGAGAGGTTAATTTAAGCATGCAGAGGGGTTGATAGAGGCATAGCCCTTGACTAGGCATGCCAAGGGGTTGATGGAGGCATAGCCCTTGGCTAGGCATACTAAGGGGTTGATAGAAGTATAGCTCTCGGCTAGGCATGTCGAGGCGGTTATAGAAGCATAGCCCTCAGCTAAGCATGCCGATGGGTTGATAGAAGCATAGCCTTAGGCTAGGCGTAACGAGGACGGGTTCTTGAACAACCATGTCATCCCTTGGAACGTTTTTGATACATATATAACCCTCAACTCGGCATGCAGAAGGGTTTATGGAAGCATAGCCCTTGGCTAGGCATGGGACAGGTTGATAGAAGCATAGCCCTTGGCTAGGCATGACGAGGATTTGATACATGTATAGCCCTCGGCTAGGGATGTCGAGGGGTTAATGGAAGCATAGCCCTTGGCTAAGCTGCCAAGGGGTTAATAGTAGCATGACCCTCGGCTAGGCATCTTGAGGGGTTGGTAGTAGCATATCCCTCGGCTAGGCATAGGGTTGATAGTAGCATGGCCCTCAGTTAGGCACATTGAGGGGTTAGTAATAGCATATTTCTCGGCCAGGCATGCCGAGGGGTTGATAGATGCATAGCCCTCGGTTAGGCATGCCGAGGAGATGATGGAAGTATAGGCCTAGGCTAGGCATGCCGTGGGGTTGATAGTAGCATAGCCCTCGGCTAGGCACGTTGAGGGGTTGGTAGTAGCATATCCCTCGACTAGGCATGCCGAGGGGTTGATAGATGCATAGCCCTCGACTAGGAATGCCGAGGAGATGATAGAAGTATAGCCCTAAGCTAGGCATGCTGAGGGGTTGATAGTAGCATGGCCCTCGGCTAGGCATGTTGAGGGGTTGGTAGCAGCAAATCCCGCGGATAGACATGCCGAGGGGTTAATAGATGCATATCCCTCGGCTAGGCATACCGAGGGGTTGATAGAATCATATCCCTCAGCTAGGCATGGTGAAGGGTTGATAGAAGCATAGCCGTCGGCTAGACTTGCTCATTGGTTGATAGAAGCATAGCACTCGGCTGGGCATGCCGATGGGTTGATAAAAGCATATCCCTCGGCTGCCCCTTCTTTTCGAATTTTTCAAGTTGTACACCTTTCTTGTGACGCCTAGCTGAGAGATGGTGTGCTTTAGTGAGTTAGACCAAGGGCCGAGAGCTTGCGGTATAATTTCCATAACTTCATAATTATGCCAAGCCGAGAGAATCGGAGCTTTTCTAGGAGCATCTTCATACGCTTGGGGACGCCTAGTATTCACCATAACTTTTTGTTCATTATCCCCACAGACGACACCACCTGTTTCTAGAAACAAAATCCTCCTAAGCGTGTTAGGGTATTATAAGATATATCAAGATGTCTTAAAGGTATTGTCCGGATGCCAGGGTACCCTTCAGCTCCGCCTGGCTAGGGTAAATCCGAGGGCTCTGCCTTGAGATCCGAGAGCTCGGCTTATAAAACAACGAAGGTTAGCTGGCCTAGGGGTGTGACCCAGCAAAACTCCTCCGATGCTTAAGTTAGCAAGAGTACTTTCTAGAGAGAGAAAGTAGAAAGAGAGTGTGTACTTAGAGAGAGAAAGTAGAGAGAGAGGGAGAGAGAATTAGGAAAAAAATTTCATCATTAATGATTGGAGTGCTATTTATAGTTGTACTTTCAGGTGGCAGAAGTTGTACTTAATTTGACAGATTAAGGGTAAATCTGTACTTTGTAATAATTTATAATGAGTTTGGATCATAGAGGGACATTTTCGTAATTTCAGGTCATTGGGCTTAGGACAGTGGACTTGGCCCAAAAAGAAGGTAAACGACTCAGAACTGATGATACCAAGTGTCATGGTGTTATTGAAATAGAGATTGATAGTGATGATGATTCCCCACCAAGGAAGAGGCAGATTATTGTTGGTGAATAATCCGAAATGCGGCGTGGGGGTGGTCATTGAAGCGGCGCTGTGGCTGGTGGCGATGCGGGCGGTAAAATTGATATGGAGATAAGTGAGGATGAGGAGCCTGTTGTTCCGGTGAATCAATTAGAGCAGCCCCCTGTTTTGCCGAATGAAGTGGGGCAGGCCCCTATTTTACCGAATGAAGTGGAGCAGCCCCCTATTTTGCCCCCTGTTTTGGTGAACCAAGTGGAGGAGCCTCCTGCTCATGCCTATCAAGTTGAAGCAAAAGTGGAAGAAGAAGAAGAAGAAGAAGAAGAAGAGTGGGATGAAAATGATGAGGATAAGGAGGAGGGTGAGGCTGATGAAAATGGTTTCCAAGAGGAAGCCAAAGTGATGATGAGGAGGATGCTGACGGAGGGCACTCGTCTTCTGGGTCTGATAGTGGAGATGAGTTTGGGGGTGATGATAATATTTATGGTGATTTAGAGTCTTCAATCGATTCAGATGCTTACCGGCGATCCCTTAGTAACTTCAATGGAATGTGTTAGATTAGGCTATTATGCATCCATCAAACTTTGTTTTAAAATTAGGTTGGTTTGTTTATAGTTAGTTTGGTTTGTTAAGATAGAATTATGTGCAGATATGATAATTATGTTAAGTTGTGATATGATATGGCCGTAGGGTAGAATATGGAATATTTTTTAAGGTCGTTAGAATTTTTAATGTGTTTATATTTTTGGCCAACAGATGAATAAACACAAGCTTGATCTCTTGCTTATATATTTCACAGTACTCTATCTTACTAAGGCTTTACTTTATTTATTTTGGTTTGTTATGCATCCATCAAGGCTTTACTGTATTTATTTTGGTCCATATTGATAGTTGCAGTGTTCTAGAACTATTAAATATTATTTACATTTAAAGCATTTTTACGATAGCAGTAGAAAATTTAGGTACCACTGTATTGACAATGGTACAAAGGTCCTTATATAATATACCATTGTATCGACAATTTGGCTAATGCATGGTTTTTGTTCATAGGTGGTACATAAACAAATTATAATTGGAAATAGATTAAACAAAGGAAACGGTAATAGGAAACGACTTGTAATTAAATTACGTAGAAAACTATAAAAATTGAAAGTGAATTAATTTATTAAAAAAAAACTAAAAGCGTACATGAACATAATAAAAGAAACAAACAAGCAAACATGAATAAAAACTAAAAGAAAAAAAAATCAACGTTTCAATTGGTTCTCATTTTCATTCAGATATTTTTCCAAGGCAAGATGTTGTGCCTTTTGTTTCACACGACACTTTGCAGAACCTCTTGCTAAGCCGTGGGCATGTTCCACTAAAGTCCTAAAACGGTAGTGTTTTATTTTCTTCCCCGGACGAAAGGGGCCCCTAAAACCGGACAAACGGTAGTGTTTTATTTTCTTAACTCTTTTATCTGTTTAACTAATGCTAGTTTGCAGGTATCGGCGTTACAAGAATAATTTAGGATCGCATAACGTTCTGAATCATTCTCCATCCCTATTGCTACTTTCACTTTCGTTTTCAAAACTTGCGTTTCTCCAAACTCAGTCAAAGTGAGGGCTTTTGTAGACACCCAAATGTGTCACCCCAAAACCAAAGCCAGTGATGAATACCTTTCATGTCATTTGATTATCGAACGAGTTGAAAGTGTGAAAAGTCTAGTGATATGATTGTTTTTATTAAAATATATGTCTTTCTATTTTTGAAAACATTTCTTCTTTCACTCTATTTATAGCCAGTCCAATTTAGTTTGGTCCATGATAAAGGTCCAATAATAGTGTAGTTGGATTGGGCTCGAAAAGAGCTTTCCAACAATATATTATAAGCCCAATTCCGATGAATAATGAGGAAGTTATGGATAAAATTAAATTGGGCCTGAAATGATTTTTAGATGTGGCCCAATGATCTAGAAGAGGGCCTATTAATTATTATTCCTAAAGTTGTTAGGATTGATTGTAATTTTCTAGAATATTTAGAAGGTTCCTTTTAATTCTAATGGAATTAGGATTAATAATTATATTTTAAAGAGTTTTATTTTGAATAAAATAAGTGTTTTATGATAAACCTGTTTTTAATTTGATAAACACGGAATTTGCTGCTTAATCATATTAAGAAGAGGATTTCGTACAAAAGCGCGTTTTATCTTTTAATTAGCGCCAAACAACAAAGTCTGTCGCCTGGTGCTGGTCTTGTCGCCTGGCGTTGATGTCTATCGCCTGGCGACAGATTCCAGTTTATTCCGTATAGAACTTGAAGTATTTTCTATCGTTTCCGGACTGTCTTCTTATAAATAGGGGTCGTATCTCCTTCATTTTCTATCAAGAATCAACAATCAATAATCAACAATTCACAATCATCTCTTTCTATTCTCTCTCTAAAAGCTAGAAGTTTATTCTCTTTCTTCTTTTTCTAAACTTTCCCTCATACAAAATTCCACATTCACAAGTTCTAGACACACCTTGCCAAGTTCGAAGTTGCCTTCACCCTAGACGTGAAAGGTTTAATATTTGTGAGGGTTTGTCCCAAATTCCTATTTCAATTATTTGATTTAATTGTTTTTTTTATTATTTTCCTTGAAGTTACTAACACGTGTATTTTGTTATTAGAAAGAGATACGAGGCGTCGAAGTAAGTAATTTTATTGCTCTTTTTGATATAGAAATCATGCTTTGATTATTTTAATTCCTAGTATCATGTTAGGATGTTTTATTACTTCCTAGTATCATGTTTAGGGTAATAACTAAGATTTCTAATATCATGTATATTATTATGATGCTTCCTATTCTTTATAATATCATGTTAGTATCATGTTAGGGATAAAGCTTTGATCTTTATTATTTAGTGACATGCTAGGATTTGTTATTAATCTTTTTAGTATCATGCCTAGGATCTTGCTATTATTATTATGCTTTATTAAGGTTATTATGAGTAATAATGATTGTTGTTATTATTATGTTGCTTGATATATTGTTATTGCTTGATCACGCCCTCTCTTGCAGGTCTAAAGGGAATTAGTACATGTAATCATGCTTAATAAGATAATTAATAATCTTGTTTAGGCTAATATGATTATAATTCAAGTGATCGCCAATAATAGCTTTGTTTATGCATTAAATTCAACCAACATAGATTAAACAGGTTTAGGGTTAATCTATTGATTGTATGTTACTCAGAAAGCGCACATGAATACGATAAGAACAAAGTAGAGGCCTATTTTTAGGGTAGGTTCAATCTCTTTTAGGTTGGATTTGTACCTTCTTCCACGAACTTCCAGTCATGGTTCTAGACCTATTGGAGTTAACGATCTCCTGGATCATTAAGGGGTGTAACTTTCACCCTGTGAACAGTTTACAAGTTCCTAAAACTTGTTGGTTACTCTTTTACTCTAGCTTCCTTCCCTTTGGACGCCACCATGCTTAAATGTATGATCACAGTGGGGCTCAAGTGTGGGATGCTTGAAATATTCCCTACAGTTTTTTGGCAATGATTTAGAGTGAGTGGATGAGACTCGAAAAGTTCTAAGTATTTCATGTGCGTAATTTTGATTAACATTGTGGCATATGCATAAAAAGGTCCGCATTGGAAAGACCATTCGTAATGCGTAAAAAACATAGGATTTTACACTTAGGAAATTAGGAAAATATCTTTCACAACTAAAATCGAAATAATGCTACGAAAAAGTTGGTAAATTCAAGAAACAGAAAGCTTCCGAGGCATGTAGGAATTAGCGCTGAGAAAACAGCGTCATCGCCGAGCGATGGCTCTGTCGCCTGGCGACAGATGCTATTTTCTCGCGCTTAATTCTTCCAATACCGAGCCAGAAATCTACCTTCTTGTTTCAAATAGTTTTCTAGTACTATTTGCTCGGTTTTACTTCCTGATTAAGTTTTTCCCTTTTTCTGAAACCCATGTATCTACCCAATCGAACGCTCCCGGCAACAAAGGGTACATCCGAGTTTGTTGAATTTACCAAACCGTGGAAGCGAGTTTTAACTCGCGGGGTCCCATCCACTCGCGCCAACCCTTCCAAAGGTAAGGCTTCCGCGCGGTGCATTCAGACTCATAACCATGGACTCTCTTTGACTAACCCATATCCCGAACTTTAGAGAACTAGAGCCATGGTTAGGTTGCAAACTCATTGCATCACATTGTGACTATTTGACTACTTGTGCATTATTTGTTTGTGCATAACCTATATGTGTTTACACTAACCGTTTGTTTAACTTGTGAATGAGTTTAAATAAACTAATTAATGACTAAAGAACTTTGCTAAATTAATTAATTAGTTAATTAATAAATGCTTAAGGTCTAAATAAACTGATCAAACTTGACTTAGTACGACTTTAGGCTTGTCCCTTTTAAGTAAAAATACTGGAAACAGTCCCAAACCAATGATCCAGCAATGGCGTAGAGGTTTTGACTGTAGCGCCACGCGCTAGTGATTAGCGTCAGGCGACAATGTTGTCGTCTAGCGCTAATCCTTATCGTTTGGCGACAGTCCTGTTGCTTCGGCGACACTCCATGTTTTTTCTCGAGTGCTCACGACGAGTCTAATTAATCAGTTTATTAACGACGAGTCTAATTAATCAGTCACATAGTCTAGTCCCATGGTCTTGACACGAGTCAAACATGTCACCTACATTCACTAGTCTTAGCACACACTTTGTGAATATATCACCATGACTATGTCTTAGGTTCATGCATGAGTCGGTTTTTCCGTCATTTGAGTTGGGGGTATATTCTATTCTTAATTCTTTCATACCTCTCCATCTACATCGTCTTTCCATCCTCTACATGCTTTTTCCCTATCACAACCTTCATTCTTCCTACCTCCTTCCATCTACTGCATGTTGAATAGAGTTTGAGTCAAATAATTAACAAAGAGTATCCATAACTTCCCTTTTCACAACACTTGGTCAAGGAGAGAAGGGAGATTAATCAAGGACACCACCTTTGTTCAAGTACTACTTTTTGACAAACCAGTTAGTTGGAAAAGAAAAGCTAAGAAGATAATGGCGTCTCAAGAAGATGTTAACGAACTTAGGAAGGACCATGGCTCTTCAAATCAATGACCCTGTGAAGCAACAACAAATGGAGCTCATGGAAGAAAGCTTGGGCAAACTCTCCAATGACTATAGATTCCAGGGAATTAGCTCACAAGGGGTCTCAGTGGACAAGGAGCTTCTTCCACAGAAGTTCAATGCCAATGACAACCCTAAGTTCAAGCCAACAGACAATCCTTATTTTCACTTAAGGGCTTTTGAAACTATAATGAACATTAAGGGAATTGAGAGGAATATCTTTCACTCTTTGTTCTCACTATCTCTAGAAACCGTTTGTCAACATTGGTTCTTTTCTCTTGATAAAGAGAAGACCTCTACTTGGGATGGAATAATAAACGCTTTCATTGATAGTTATAAGTGCAACATTCAAGTTGAAACATACCATAGACAACTTGAGAAGTTAAAGCAAAAAGAAGACGAAGGGTTCACTTCTTTCTTTAGCAAGTGAAGGGAGACTTCCGCTAGCATGGTTGAGGTTCCTACTGAAAAAGAGTCTGTAAGGATGTTCATCAACAACCTTCAAGAGAAGTATTCAAAGCACTTGAAATATCAACACAACTTGAATACTTTGAAGGCCGTCTACGACATAGGTATTGAAATCAAAGATGACCTTGCAAAGCAAAAAGCTACTAACAATAGCAACAACAGTGGCTTGGAAAGGAAAGAAGAACAACAATCCTTCTTCTTCTGAAAACACCCACTCTAGCAACAACGTTAGTACCTTTGATCTCAATAAAGTCTTAGCCATGGAAAATCAAGGACCTAAAAAGCAACTAAGGAAAGATTTCACTCCTATTGGGATGAGCTATGATATTGCCTTCGATCGACTCCATGCCAAGGGACTCACTACTCTCATTGGACCTATTCATGATCCCGCACCTGAGAAGATATTGCCTAGTTGGAACCCGGATGCACATTGCAAGTACTATCAAGGTAGGGGTCATACTACTAAGAGCTGTTGGAAGCTAAAAGAGGCCATTCAATACTTGATCGATAATAACAAGCTTCCCATACCTCCAGCTAGCAAGAAGACCGAGTGATAATAAGAGCGCAAGACACGAGGCGAGCTTCAACGACAAGATTTCGTGACCTTTTTCTTTTATTCATCCTTTCCCCAATAAGTCTAGCATAGGGACCTTTTATTCTCCTTAGATCTTATTTTGTAGGTTTTTTCCTTTTTACCATTTCATAAAATGAGCATTTATTTTCTTGCATATGATCATTGCATTGCATTGCATTAAAAAAAATAATAAAAAAATAAAAAATAAAAAAATAAAAAAATAAAAAATAAAAAAATAATCCATGTCGAACTAAGCACAAGGTATACTTATGATTAGAGGCACCCCTTGTAGCCATATCATATCATCTTCACCCTTCACATTAAATCCTTTCTTGATAAACCACTGTGAGCCTTGTCTAAATGGTAGACCTTTCTTTCTTTAACCCATATCTATCTAACCTTGGGATGGGATGGTGTGCAACTTTTGCAATTTTCAAAGAATAAAAGCTTGAGTGATTTCAAAATATTCAAATAGCAAAAAGCAAAAAATAATAAAAGTGTACAAAAGGGCAAGTGTTCCAATGTCATTGACATGAATATGTCTTTGATATGAACACGTCTCAGATTACGTCTCTTATCGAATGCTAGGTATCATGCCTGAGAAACATGAATGCCAAGTGAGTGATAGACCGCATGATCAGGATTGCCCACACTTATCAAAAAAGGTTCAAAATAAAAAATGCAAAAGCAAAAAGAGAGCAAAAAAATAAACGAAAAAGAGCTCAAAAGTGAGAAACTTCAAGCATAAAAATACAAAGATTCAAAAGCAAGGTTGCACACCTTGGGGGCTTATCTATCCCCTTCTTCTTCAACCTTTAGCCTAACCACGTTACAACCCTGAAAAGTCCTCTTTGAGGTATACACACACTTGTGCGAGGTTCGACTAGAGCTACGTTCGGCCTGATTCCTAACGGATACGTAGGCAACCTCACATTGAGGTACGACCGTAATAAAAATGCATTCATATTTACGTTCATAATTGATCATATCAAGGGGTCTCTGATGCTCATCCCTTTCCATTTAGAGCTAGACTTGGGGGCTTGATCCCTACATTATTAGCTTACCTAGCCTAAGAGTCACCATCATTTGACTCTTCTTGAAATAATACTTTTCCATACCGTTAGCCTTTGTAGCCTAACTTTAGTATCACTTTCACACACATCACAGATACATGACCAAATAATCCACCTCTTAGGAACCTTTTGTCATAAAGTCTTAGCATAACGTTGAAGCATGCCTTGTCATATCAAAATCACTCACCATTGCATCATTAAGTATGAAGTACTTAGCCTCCGTGCCTAAGTTACCTAAATACTTTCACTATCGAGTCAACTAGGATAGTCTAGGATGTTACAATCATTGCACTATGAGATACAACGTGGAAATCTATGAGATACAACGTCGACGCCTACACTTGACTAAGCTCATTCAACATGCACCTTCAAAAACTTCACTTCTTCTTTTTGTGTCTTTCTTTTTTCGGGAGAAAGTCGGTACCCTCCTCAAAAATGACGGAAATTTTTTTTTTCTGTTTTTCTGCATGAGTCAACACTTTGCACACATGAGTCACACGAAGTGAATCACATTAAGTCAAGTTTACACCTTGAGTCATGTTAAGCCATGTATGTCAAAACGCTTTGAGTCGAGTCATGACAAGTCATATGCAATGAGTCAAGCAACACTAAGCCTTAGGTCAACCATAAAAAATGAAAATATGAGCAAAGTCCTATAGTCCAAAATATAAATGCAGGTACAAAAGATTTAAAGCAAAAGGACGTAAATGGCTTAGCAAATCAACTAGAGTCGGCCTGATCGCAGTTAGATTGACAATCAGCCTGATTGATTGAGCAAATCCAGATTTTGATCAAGCACCTCGCCAATTTCCCAAGATGAAATATCTCTACGGAAATTCACTTGGACTCGGTTTTCGACAGAGTTTCAAGGCATAGGAAGCTATCACTTCCAAAGGGCAAGCAAGCAAGAATGTTCCCGGATTTTGTGAAAAAAAAAACCGTGAATAATTAACGTATGAAATTCTTCCAAGATAAGAGGAGTTTGAGAAAAACTAACATGGATTGGTAAATTAGAGATGAAGAGATTTAATTTGCAAAAGATTTGAGAGGGTTTAGTTGAAAAAAAACGACCAAGTTGAAGGTTCGGAGCGAAACCGAGCAACGAACAACAGAAGCAGTGCAAATGGAGAAGAAAGGGTTTTTTATTTCAAAAACCTGACTCTATCACCAAACCTGACTCTGTCGCATGGCGAAAGAAGTGAAATTGTGGCGACAGTATACACTGGCGCGCACGAGTGCGGAGACAAGATATGTGGCCCCTATAAATGATTATGCATACCTCATGCAGTAATTTCGGGTTCTTTGGTACGCCAGTTAGCCCCTATAAGCAAATTGACATGATTGGTAATCGGCCCGATTGCACCTTGATTGAAGATCGGCCTGATGACGATCATATCGAATGAACAACTTTTGACACCTTTGATTAGTAGTCGGCCCGATTACGGTCTTGATTGATGATCAGCCTGATGACGATCAAATTACCGATTGCAAATTGATTAAGCGAATTTGAAAACTGATTTGAGTAGTGATTGATTATAATCTCAAAGGACCCCTAGGATGGAGATTTCTACAGAGATTGACTTGGAGAATCTTAAGATAAGGTTCTTCGCAAAGCTAAAAAGGTCAATTACTCCTAAAATTAAAGACAAGAAGATTTGAAAATTTAAGATGAAGAAGTTTTCAATAGGAGGCTTTAAGATTAAAAGAGTCTCTCGCTTAGATTTGAGAAAGATGGCTCGAGATGAAACAACCTTCGATAGCTTTCACTATGATTGGGGAAGTTATTATTTGATTTTAGAAAAGAACGATTCGAGATGAAACAGTTTTTGATAGCTTTCGCTAAGATGGTGGAAATTATCATATGGATTTGAGAAGATGGCACGAGATGGGCGGTCTTCGACGACGTTCGCTAAGATTGTGGAGGTTATCACCTAGATTTGAGAAGATGGCGCGGGATGGGCGGTCTTCGACGACGTTCGCTAAGATTGTGGAGGTTGTCACCCTGATTTGAGAAGATGGCACAAGATGGGCGATCTTCGACGACATTCGCTATGATTGGGAAGGTTGTCACCATGATTCAAGAAAATAGCTTGAGATGTAGCAGCAATGATAGACGGTGTTCCGTAGGATGTGGAAGGTTGTCAAAAACCAGGAAGTGACTACAAGCGGAGTCATCTAAGCGAAGAAGTCTTCGGGTGATATCCCCTAGCTTGAGGAAGATCGTCAATCAACAAAATCGATTACTCCTGAGATGTGTGCTCGACGGTGCAAGATACGCGTTTCTTAACTCTTTTATCTGTTTAACTAACGCTATTTTGCAGGTATCGGTGTTACAAGAATGATTTAGGATCACAGAACATTCTGAATCATTCTCCGTCCTTATTGCTACTTTGACTTTCGTTTTCGAAACTTGCGTTTCTCCAAACTCAGTCAAAGTGGGGCTTTTGTAGAAACCCAAATGTGTCACCCCAAAACCAAAGCCAGTGATGAATACCTTTCATGTCATTTGATTATCAAATGAGGTGAAAGTGTGAAAAGTCTAGTGATGTGGTTGTTTTTATTAAAATATATGTCTTTCTATTTTTGAAAACATTTCTTATTTCACTCTATTTATAGCCAGTCCAATTTATTTTTGGTCCATGATAAAGGTCCAATAATAGTGTAGTTGGATTGGGCTCGAAAAGAGCTTTCCAACAATATATTATAAGCCTCATTCCGATGAATAATGAGGAAGTTATGGATAAAATTAAATTGGGCCCGAAATGATTTTTATATGTGGCCCAATGATCTAGAAGAGGGCCTATTAATTATTATTCCTAAAGTTGTTAGGATTGATTTTAATCTTCTAGAATATTTAGAAGGTTCCTTTTAATTCTAATGAAATTAGGATTAAAAATTATATTCTAAAGAGTTTTATTTGGAATAAAATAAGTGTTTTATGATAAACCTGCTATTAATTTGATAAACACGGAATTTGCTGCTTAATCATATTAAGAAGAGGATTCTGTACAAAAGCGCGTTTTATCTTTCAATTAGCGCCAAACGACAAAGTCTGTCCCCTAGCGCTAACATCTGTCGCCAGGCACTGGTCTTGTCGCCTGACGCTGATGTCTATCGCCTGACGACATATTCCAGTTTTATTCCGTATAAAACTTGAAGTATTTTCTATCGTTTTCGGACTGTTTTCTTATAATAGGGGTCGTATCTCCTTCGTTTTCTATCAAGAATCAACAATCAATAATCAACAATTCACAATCATCTCTTTCTATTCTCTCTCTAAAAGCTAGAATTTTATTCTCTTTCTTCTTTTTCTGGACTTTCCCTCATACAAAATTCCACATTCACAAGTTCTAGACATACCTTTCCAAGTTCGAAGTTGCCTTCGCCCTAGACGTGAAAGGTTTAATATTTCTGAGGGTTTGGTCCGAAATTCCTATTTCAATTATTAGGATAATTGTTTTGTTTATTATTTTCCTTGAACTTACTAACGCGTGTATTTTGTTATTAGAAAGAGATACGAGGCTTTGAAGTAAGTAATTTTATTGCTCTTTTTGATATAGAAATCATGCTTTGATTATTTTAATTCCTAGTATCATGTTAGGATGTTTTATTACTTCCTAGTATCATGTTTAGGGTAATAACTAAGATTTCTAATATCATGTATATTATTATAATGCTTCTGTTAGGGATAAAGCTTTGATCTTTATTGTTTAGTGACATGGTAGGATTTGTTATTAATCTTGTTAGTATCATGCCTAGGATCTTGCTATTATAATTATGCTTTATTGAGATTATTATGATTAATGACGATTGTTGTTATTATTATGTTGCTTGATATATTGTTATTGCTTGATCACGCCCTCTCTTGCAGGTCTAAAGGGAATTTGTACTTGTAATCACGCTTAATAAGATAATTAATAATCTTGTTTAGGCTAATTTGATTATAATTCAAGTGATCGCCAATAATAGCTTTGTTTGTGCATTAAATTCAACCAACATAGGTTAAACAGGTTTAGGGTTAATCTATTGATTGTATGTTAGTCAGAAAGCGCACATGAATACGAGAAGAATAAAGTAGAGGCCTATTTTTAGGGTAGGTTCAATCTCTTTTAGGTTGGATTTATACCTTCATCCCCGAACTTCCAGTCATGGTTCCATACCTATTGGAGTTAACGATCTCCTGGATCGTTAAGGGGTGTAACCTTCACCCTATGAACGGTTTACAAGTTCCTAAAACTTGTTGGCGACTCTTTTACTCTAGCTTCCTTCCCTTTGGATGCCACCATACTTAAGTGTATGATCACAGTGGGGCTCAAGTGTGGGATGCTTGAAATATTCCCTACGAGGATATATAGAATGATTAGGGTGGGAGTATGTGAATATGTCACAATTCGAAGTCATATGTGTATTAATTTTGCACTTGAATATGGTGAGTTTTGAAAGTACCAAGGAGTTCATTCTTTGATTTACTAGTACATTTCATCAGATTAATTGTACGTAATGGTACATTGTATCAATTTACTGTTAATATTTTGCCACTGTATTTAAGATGGTACATATGGTCAGTGTTAATGTACCAAATTATTCTGAATGGTACAACATTCCTGGAATTCTATGTTCACACAAGAGGTCAAGTGCATATATTGCTACAGCCATGATTCTAGAAATGACCTGTTCACATACTGAATTCAACTAATGAGAATCAGTGGAGCGACCATCCCTGTTCACACACTAAAATTTTTGTGTCCAACCATGATTTTATGGAATCTCCCTTGTTCACACACATAAACTCAATTCGGTATAATTGGACGTAATTTTGTACCATCTTATTCTAGATGGTACATATGGTCGGAAATAATGAATTATTCAGAATGGTACAACCATCCTGGAACTCTATGTTCACACGCAAGTTATGCGTCGTAATCGCGGTCGTTCGTGGGAAGTAACTATTCTTGGTAATACTGTTCCATGTAGCCGACCAGTGATTCTTAAGGACTGATGGGATACATTTGTTACGGATAATGCCATTGTTGGCCGTGTAATTTTGAAGGTGTACCACACAGCAGGCGGGTTATTTTACGTTCGCGTTTATATATACAGCACAGGATGAGGAAAGTCTTCCAAATGCAGTTGAACCATATAACCTATTAATGTATTACTCCCTACGACTTTTTTTTATTTGCATCACTTTGGATTGCACAAGTTTTAGGAGAGTAATATAATATTGTGAGTAGGTGAATAAATTAGTAAAAGTAAGATGGGGACCATGAAAGAGAAAATATGTGAGAGAGGACAGATGTTTTTATTATTTTAGTGGGGACCATGTAAGAGAGAGAAATGATAAAATAAGTTGAATGGGGTTTAAAGTGAGAGAGATAAATGATAAAGTATAGTATAAAGTTACCAAATATTGCTCTTTACTTTGAATGTGAGTCTTTCCGTGTGTTAACGGATTGTTTGCTGATTATGGAACACAATAACCATTTATTTGTTCCAGCCTTAGCTTAAAAGGTCTTTAAACAAAGCATACGACCTTACAACTGATGTAGCTCTTCGTGCTTCATTCTAAGCTTGTAAGTCAATAACTTAGCTTATCTTCAATAGTTTGAGGTCGCTTTCAAAGTGTAACACTCAAGCAGTATCTGATACTTGTGAAGATAATGACTTGCTAAGTTAACATGAATTCTTTAGTAGAAATGGAATCTAATTCCTTTTCTTTGTTCCTTGTTTCCTATACTTCTTATCATACTTCATCTCATAATGTTTAAGAACCATTTCTTTAAGAGTCTTTGACTTTTATACTTTGTTAGGCATGATTAAGCATCTTATGCGCCGTATAACAAAGTTCCATCTTTTCCTTTAATTCGTACTTGAATTAATACATCAATGAGTTGTGCTCACCGGCGTATAAAGCGAAAAGATATGTTGGTTGTCAAGCATTGACAATTTTGAGTTTCCAACTCAATAATTCATTTTTATCAAAACTACCGTATTTTGAATACATGATGTCCAACCGTCCTTTCGAACTTATAAAAGTCATTTATAAGAATTGTATTTTAGAAATGTCTTTCCTTTCTTTGAGAACTATTCTCAAAGATTTCCTTTACCAATCACGGAAAACAATATAGTTTGATTTGGAATTCTACAAATATAAGTACAAAGTATAACCATTTATCAAGAAAATAACATAATAAGTTTGAAATTTAAAAGCATTCATGCAAATTTTCAATCTTATTAAACGTCTTATCCACGCATTAAATTTGTCCCCATTTGGTGAGAATAAGGCAATTCCAAGATCCAAAGAAACAATGAGTGGTTAAGCATGCTTTGGCTTGTCCTAACACTCAATCTTCTAAGGTAAGAAACTCTTTACTAATGGCTCCAAGCCACTCTTGGTTGGATAAATCGTCGCTTCTAATGCTCTCTCAACAACTTATCCACTTTGTCACGACATGTTAGGACTCCATCACTCATATCGTTGAGTATAACCAAAACCAACATGTATGCGATGTCTTGCTTTGGTAAACCCATCATCATACCTTACGTATCCTAAGGAATAATAGTGATGCCTCGCTGTGGCGTAGCCCATCACTACTCTCAATAGGTTGATAAGTGTTGTTTTGGAATGGCAAGTTTTACTCAATATTTTAGGGACCTAGGGTTTCTATGTTGGTTGATATAAGTGAACTTAATTAATCATCCCAACATTTAAAATCCTGAACATGCATCTAACATATGAATCACACACATATAAAATCATAAATATATGCATTTGGCAACTAGCATGACCCCTTGAGTTTTCAAGTCTTCAAGGGACGGCTTTTGCAACATCATGGCTTCGTCTTCCAAGAATCTCCGTCTTCAAGACATGACCATAATTATGCAAATACTAGTATCTACGATTAAGTTGATCTAAATATTAAGGTACAAAAATACTCAACGGTTCGCAAACCGTATTTAGATTTACAAAAATACATTACGAATCGCAGTTCGTATTTTCTATCCTAATCGGGCCCTACTAGTTACCATTTCATAAAACCTGTGAGAGTATATACATTCCATTCATCCATTCACTATTTGTGAATGGCCCATGCGTTTTACAACGATAAACAAGTAACAATGCATAAAACACGCGTAAACTAGTAACTAATTTAGGTCGTTAATCCAATTAACATGCCTAATTAAAACTAGTCAAAGTTTGTTAAATCGATTATGTAATTTAGCGCAATTAATATTGAAGCTCCCACTAAATTCCGCATCCATCTTAATTAATCCAATTAATTAAGTCGGTAAACAAAAAATTTTGTCAAAATTAAATTTTTCCAATTCTGCTGAAACCGAGGCCTAGCCTCAAAATTTTAATTAAAATATTTAAAACCAAAACAATTAATTAAAATAATTAAACGAAAAAATTGTAAATAAACATAGCCTTAAAACGAGGCACAAGCGCTAAGTGAGGGGTTGTGCGCACACCTAGCCACACCAAGCAACGCATGCACCACAAGGCTCAACCACACGTAAGCAACCACGGGCAACTGAGCCTATGCACAACAACCCATTTGGTCGGCGTTGCTGCGGCACCATGGTGCTACACTACTTCGGCTGGCAGCCGTGGTTGCTGGTTGTGGCAGCAGCCACGCATGGGCTGCACCTTCGTCGAGGCTGCCCTTGGCAGCCACATGCGGACTGCTATGCAGCCTGGCTCGCCAAGGGGCATTTTGCCCTCGATTTTTGTGCAACACCCCGGGTTTTTAACCCTAATTTTGCGTGACTAATTAATTAACTCCAAATGAATTTTAGAATTAATAAAATGAGCCAAAATGAAAAATTAATACAAGTCCAACATAAATTAAAAATTCATCAAGGTGCACATAACCAAAATTATTTTCTAGAACCATTCTTTAATGAAATTGGTTTAACTTGGTGCAATAAAATGAACAAGGGTAATAACTCATTATTAATTTAATTAATTTAAATTAATCATGAGATATTGACAAAATAAAGGGGAGTTAGAATTATGAACACAAATATTCAAATAAAGATACCAACTTTAACTTGTGAATCCTTGAAAAATTATAATTTTGCTAAACCCGAACATAAGAACTTGTACGCGTGCTCCTTCGCGAAGTAGTCGAGCTTCGGAAAAGTTCCTTAGCATATCTTCTAACATGAAGATAAATCAAATTTCTATCACAAGATTCAAACTTTATGATTCCTATCAACTTAATACATGGTTAAATCAAAAGTTCAACAAAAAAAATCATGGAATTTAGTAACTCAAAGTTTCAATCACTTAAACAATTAAAGATTGAATCTTTAGTACTTAGAAGCCTCAAAGAACAAATTTTTCACACTTAATGCAATGGATTTGCAATTATGTGAAAATATGAACCAATATTTCAAGAACCAATTACTACAAAGTAACCATGCTTAAAGAAGTTTGCAGAAAAATTAAGGAAAGAACAGAATATATAACCACCATAAATATGCCATTAAGCTTTAAGGTTAGAAAGACTTAAAATTTTTCATCAAAACGAAAAATCCCTCGTAAAAGGCATTTTTGGTCGGATTTTGGCCAAAAACACAGTCGTGAAAGGGTAAAATCATTTCCATAACACGTTATCCACCCAAAATTCACTATTTTTGGGCGAAAATCTGGATTCTGGGCTGAAGACAGCTCTAATACGGGCTTAAAAATAATAAACCCGAGCTACTAATCTAATTAGCAGCTTAAAACCAGAAAAATTAAGCCATAAAAACACCTTGAAAATTATAATTATAAAAATAAATGAGCAAGGCTCCAATACCGTTGTTGAGTTTCGATGAGTCTAACTCACCGTGGAAGAAAACCCGAGCCAAGACCACACTCACAATTAATATAATCACAAAGCATAATTAACTTAAAAAACAAGAATTAAGGAATGATTAATACCTTTGACACGTGCTTCGCTCTCAACAAGAGCTCTTACTTCGGAAAGCTTTTAGCTTCACTCGTACGAAGACCTCCAACGGAAGTCCACCCACAGCACGACCCCGACAAGGTCTAATGCTTAGAGGTTAGCTAAGCCCGACCTAAACTCGAGTAATTATATGTGTTTAAAGGTTTTCTCAATGGAGATTCCTTATCTAACACCTACTCAAGTGAACAATCCCAAGGTATGCCTTTGCTATTTATAAGGAGTGCTTCCTTGTGAATTCCACTCATCTTTCAATGTTGGACTTTTTCACAAAAAGATCCCACATAAAAAGAATGTTGAATTCAATCCTTAGTTAAATAAACCAAGGAATAACAAAGTAGCAAATGTCACATGGTTAGGTGAGGACCACTTCCTAACTTGCTCCCCAAGGCAACTCACATGCATTGTGATCTAACCATGTCGCACCCGACCTTGAGCTCCAAGTTGGGTTCGATTAGGCCGCCACCTTTTGGTCTGCGTCCATGACCCGCCACCTGGGTCCGCGACCCGTTTCCACATGGCATTGCCAACGTGGCACGCCGCCACCATGAAGGCTGCCACATGGCGCACTTCTATTTGGTGCTTCCCTAGCCTTTCGAGCGGCTAGGGTTTTTACTTATTACTTGAAGCATTTTCCCGTCTCGCCAATTCCTAAATTTTGGCTCGACTTTTAAGTTTTGGTTCCGACGCTCTATGCCCGGAATCCGACGTCTTTGTATACAATACTCGAGCGACTTATTAATTCCTTTCGAATTAATTCGTCGTGTCGGTCCGTTTGTTGCTTGGGAGTGACCCAAAGGGTTCAGTCAAGATTAAGTTGTAGTATTAATTATACATTAATATTACTGATTAGAAGCGGCCTCCACCTAGGCATTCCGATCACTTGACCTCACTGAATAATTAGCTTTCTAATAATTCCAAACCCTCTATCGGAATAATACAGTTGTTCGAAGGACACCATTCCTATAAAAGGTTATCATTTATACCATTGCACCTGTAAAGGTACATTCTAGTTAGCCTAGGGTACCATTTATCAGATCACAGTCAAGTGTACCACTAAAGTTGATAACTAACAACTACACCAACAAAAGTATTTGAAATCCTTGGATAATTATCTCACAAAGAGTGTTATTATAAGCGACTTGTATCAAAATGATCTTACGGTTAAGTCTGCACGACTCGGTTACATGTATCTTGAATTGGTAATCAAAACCATTGGTATTGTAGCTTTCCTTAGTAAAGCAATTACTACTAATTAGCTTTGGCTTAGGAGGTGATAGAAGCGTAGCCCTCGGCTAGGAATGCCAAGGAGATGATAGAAGCATAGCCCTCGACTAGGCATGTCAGGGGTAACTAATAGGTAGCTTTGGCTTAGGAGGTGCTCTATCCACTCTAATAGCTAACTGTTTACAAGTTAATGTCTACACTAGGTGTTTTTTTGCATGTATAGATTATGCAGAATCTGGAGTGTACATAAGTACATTTCCAGAAATTGAGCAGCGTAATTACATGAGCAATTAGTGGTACTAAAAACATGTCCGCATTACTTAAAACTTGCCACTTGTACTAAAAATAAATCAACGGTACTAAAAAAAATGCCACTGGTACTAAAAACAAATCAATGGTACTAAAAAAATGCCACTGGTAGTAAAAACTTGCCAATGGTACTAAAAACTTGCCACTTTTACTAAAAATGAAACTGGTGATGTTAAAATTTCATTGTTGTCTATTATCTTAATGGTACATTGCAAGGGCCACTGCTACAAAGTAAATGATATTGTTACAATTTTTTGAAACAATGGTAAGTTAAAAAGGTATGGTTTGTTCCATTGATTAACAAATTAAGCTAAGTGTTAGTTAAATGTACAGAGTCTAAAGGGAAGAATGTACTAATTAATACAAGTGGAATTTAATAAAATGATACAAAGTAGTTAACAATAACAACATTAAAATCCATAATTCATCTGAAATTTCATCTAAATTTTTAGTGCAAAGACTAATCCAACTACAGACAAAACATGGAAATTAATTTAAGCCAAAGGATGAACCAAAAGTTGTGTTTGTCAATTATGTCACCCCAATTGGTATATGTGTGATACATTTCAATTTACATTTCAATTGGGAGAGTATTTTAAGTTATGAGAATTCGACGTTTGACAAAAATTAAATTGAGCAAAACAAAGATAATTCAACATAACCAACGGTTGCACCATAATTTATAACATCATACAGAAACTAGTTAACCGAATTTGTTCCCTAAAACATAACAACATTAACAAAAGTAGTTACTAAAAATTTACATGAAAACTTTTAAACTGGATCTAACATAAACTACTTAAACATAATAATGCCAACAAAATTTAAAATAACCCCCTGACAACAGATTCAGGCACCTCCTCCCCGAACAGCATCGTCTAGTCCACCTGGTCTGACGAGTTCCAACTCTTCTCCGAACATGCCCCATTACTGTCATTGTCGTCGTACCCGTCTTCAAAAGCTGAACCGCTAAAGGAAGACGAGGAAAGACCAGGGCTATCTAAGTGAGTGGATGAAGAGGAGTTGTTGGTGGATGATGAAGATGACTTGATGGTGGACGACTTGGACGATCCCTCCGATGACCCGGAGTCTTCCGTGGCCTCAGGCGACGCCGGTGCATCTTGAACGACATGAAGGGTCGGGGGCTCCTCCTCGTCATCGGGAATGATGATGGGGTTCGATTCTTCACCGCCGGGTGGTGGTGGTAGAACGACGATGGCTGTTGGTTGGGCTGCCATTGTGGGGTTCAATTTTAGGTTTTTTTTGGTTTTTTTGGTGGAAAAGGAAGGAATAGCAAATGATTAAACATAATTGGGTAGAGTGATAGTTATTTATAGAACAATCATCGAAAACCCTTTGTGACTATTCACTTCAATTGTCATGAATGATGATTACTTTCGAGTGGGTTCAGCTTTTGCAAGGGGAAGATCAACTCTGTACTATTTATTATGTGATATATACCATTCAATTACCAATTTATGCTATTATAATTTGTATAGTTGTACACCACGTAAAACTAATTAAAATTTAAGATGTACTGTTACCTTTTAGAAATTTTAGAACTTAATCTGCTCCGATCACTGAACTATGAAACACACAAAGTATGGCATTATTAGTTAACTCTATTAATCTTCAATATCCAAAAAAATAAATTTAGTACATCTATTGCGGGTGTTTTGAGTGTTTTTCTTTTTATGTTTTTAGTTTTTTTTTTTTAAATACAACAAAAATGCAGTAATAATCGTATCCTATACAAAAAATTTTAGAACAAACATGATTTATTGAATTTTGTTTTAAAATTTCCAAAAAAAATAAAAAAAAATTAATTTTATTAGTTTTAGACATCTCAGTTTCTGTTATTGATGTTCGTGGGAATATAATTTTTTGTGACATGAGCATTTCTTAAAAAAAACGAAATGGGAAGGATTTTGATTGTTGTGCCATTTAGTTAACATCTCTCCCTCTCTCTAATTTCTCACCACTCTAAATCAATTAAATGACTTTCTTACACTAAATAAATTAAATGACTTTCTTACACTAAATCAATTAAAAGACTTTCTCACTCTAGATATCTTTTACTTTACTTACCCATTAAGTATAATTATTGAAAATCATTTCATATCAATCCCAACTCATTTAATGAATTGTGTAAGGTGCGTCCTCAATATTTAATGAAGTGTGGAGTGTTCTCAATTTTTTTGTACCGTGTAGTTCATAAGATTAATCGTCCAAATCCCTATTAGTACAATATGTATGTTGGTTTTTTAAGTAGCATTTTTACTATGAAGGTAGACATCGTTATGATATATTAAAATTGAATATTCCTTTCCCCCACTTTATTTTAATGGCTTTCATAATTCTATATATAGTAATCGGAGATATAAGTAAAAATATCTACTTCAAATTTTCAGGAATATAGAAAATAGAGATGGGGAGGCCTTTGGATGTTGTGCCATTGAAATGACATCTCTTTCTCTCAAGTAAGTTCTCACTCTAAATCCACTAAATCTATTGCTCTCACTCTAAATTCACTAAAACTGATTCTCACTCTACATATCCATTACTTGGCATAGTATTAAATTTATCCCAACTTCCGTTGTGAATTCTAACATGTAAGGGTGTCCTCAACATTTGTTGTACAAGTAGTTAATAACTAAACCTTACTCGTTCAATTAAATTAATTAAGTTTTGTTTGTTAGTCTTTTAACTAACGGTTTTGGTATGAAGGTGGACAGTAAGTATGTTGTTATACCTATAAAGTGTAAAAATTGGTCATAAATCTAAAGCGCATAAGTAAATTGTTAAGATTGGTCATAGATCTGGTTTTATATGAAAAGATCCAGGGTAATCGAATAGTAAAGCACTAAAGCGTAATTATTAGAATCTTATATCGTTTTATATCAAATATATAGTTTCGTAATTCCGAAATTTTAGTTTTAATTCTCATCCCAACCAAATCAAAACTCATCATAAAATAAATTGTAAATTATCTTCATTTCCATTTTGTTTTTATGTCTAGGGTTGAACTTACAACACCGCAATCATACATAATTATTAAAAAAGAAACTCCCAAACGTTTTCAATGAACATGAAATAATTAAACATCACAATCAACATGAAACATTAATAACATTTCACTTAATTAAATAACTAAAATATACTTAAGACATTAAATAACTAAATCAAGGATCTAAGATCCTACAACTAATGTCCATAATGTCCTACTAAAAAAAAGAATTTTTTTTAAAAAAAGAATCATAACCTCCATCAAACAAAATACTCAAAACCCAAGAAATATAAAATCTCAAAAATTCCAATTTCAATTTCACAACTCGGTTAATTACAATTTCACAAGAAAACACACAAAAACATACTCCGTAACAAAAATCATACCCCCTATCAAACGTTCTTTACAATTTATTTCGTTTCAATAATTCATAATTCTACACTAATTAATTTCAAACATTTGTAATCCCATAAAAATCTCATAAAATGACCAATTACGACATTTATAAGGTGATGCCATATGAAATCAATCATGAACATGAAAAGGAATAAAAACCAGTAATAATACTTCAAGTAATTAAGATAAATATAAACATAAATTCAATTACAAGAAAAAAATACAACATACTTAAAACAAAGTAACAACAACACAACAAATATAAATTAAAAGTACAACAACAACAGAAACAACTGAAAATATAAAACTAATAACCATATAATCCAGGAAAAGCTTCATCAGGAACCTCCCATTCATTGCTGGCGTCGGGCATTTCCTCCTCCGACGGAACATAACTCCCGTCGGAGGAGTGACCACCACCACCGATGTCCGACGACCCCTAGCTAACGCTGTCAGACAGCGCAGGGCTGCCAGAGGAGGAGGCGGAGGAGGAGTCTGTCTCCGTCCTCTCGTAGTCGTCATCCTCCTTCTCCTCCACCTCCGCAACAACGGCAGGGGCAGGGGCAGCAACAGGGGCAGAGGCAGGAGTGGGGGCAGCAGGGGCGGTGGCAAGGGGCGGAGGGCAGCGGCGGCAGCATCGGTGGCAGGGGCACCAGCGGGACCATCATCGTCGTCCGCAAGGACGATTGGGTTGTAGATCGTGTCTCTGGGCATAACGACGTTGGAGCCCATGGATTCGGCGACCATGGTGGATAATGAGAGAAAAGAGAGGAAGTTAAAAAAAAAGTAGCAAATGAATAATAAATTAGACGTTTAGAATGAAGATTGTGAAATGGTGAAGAGGGATGATTGATTATATATAGAAATAATGAAAACCTTTCATGTCTGTTCACTTCACTTCCTGTGATGATTATCCAAAATCCTTTGTTTTGGGTTTAGTAGTAAATGCATGGGCAAGATGAATTATTAAAACTGAAATTATACCATGAACTTTGTGAAATGTACCAGTACTTAGTGATATTGTCATATTAAGAGAGTACTAGTATTTTGTTACGTGAAAATAGTTTAAATTAATATCTAAATCGTACTTTAAATTATTTAACAATAATATAAATCTGTGAAATATAAGATATTAAAATTGAATTATCTCGAATGACCTATAAGTTTATTAATTTAAAAATTTAAACCTTGTTATGAGTGTCCATGACTTATATATGTTAATAAGATGGACAAAATAAAAACGTACCTTGTTGGTCTTTCGGTTATGATTTTTGGTCTATTTATTTTGGTCTGAAAGTTCTATCTTAGACTTGAAAAGTCAAAATGCCGTTGTCACGCCATGACATTATAATTTCCCAATTTATAGGAAAATTTTTAAATGTAAAAAATAAATAAGATATTAACCGTCAATAAACTAATACATTAGGACAATAATCCATTATTATTATGTCATGTCGCGTAATATAACATCACTATCAATCCTTTAATAAAGTAGAAAATTTTTTAAGTACTCCTTATGTCCCACTTTATAAACATTAAATCCTTTGAGTGTTGTAAAAGGAGATAGTAAATGTTTTCTCTCTCTCTCTCTCTACTTTCTCTCTCTTAATGTATCCTCTCTCTCTAATTTCTCGTTTTAAATATTTACCTTTACCACAATTCATTTATTGAAACTAGAAAATTCAATAAAGGGGTTTTGGCTTATTAATTTAAAAATTAAAACCTTATTATGAGTGTCCATGACTTATATGTTAATAAAAAATTTCAATAGATGGGCAAAATAAAAACGTACCTTGTTGGTCTTTCGGTAATTATTTTTAGTCTATTTATTTTTGGTCTAAAAGTTCTATCTTAGACTTGCATTAGTGAATTAATTAAAGTGGCATTGTCACGCCCAATTTATAGGAAAATTTTTAAATGTAATAAAAATATAAGATATAAAACATCAATTAACTAATACATTAGGACAATAATATATTATTATGTCATCTCACATAACATTATTTCTTAACACTATACCCTCACATACATCCTTTACCCCAACACTAGTAATTTTGAATACACATGATCTCCCTCGTAAATGCGCATGCTGATTGTTTACAACGCAAATCACTCTATTCGTACAGCCGTTGATAGGAAGTTGTTTCCCTATGAAGATTCTAGTTGGGATTTTTCGGCTCAGGGCACGATCCATCTCCCCTTTCACCTCCCTGCAAGAAGTGTAGGTCCGTAGCGGTTCCCCATTTGATTTGGCAATATCAATTACTTCAATCACAACTATAACTGCTAAGTTGTAAACCTTTTCCATATTCCCTAACCTTGTAATCACACTTTTTAGAGCCGAATCCCGTCTTTTATATCCCCTTGATGTGTTGTCATGGTCATGTCCAAACAAGGATCATATTGAGTCTATCACAACGACCCTTGTATTTCTATAAGTATCCAGGGGGCGATTTATCTGTTCCTCTAACTGTGGTCGAGCCAAGTACAACTCATCAACGTCAGTTATCTATTTCACGAATATGTTTTCCATAGGATTATCGACCTTACCAAGTGAACCTTACCCTAATACTGCTATTTGTGCTAGCCTTTTCATAGGAAAGGGATTGACCGCTTGTATGTACACAGCTGAGCCAAATAAAGCCCCACTTGTAGGCACTTTTTGGCATACAAGACAAAGCTTGAGACACAAATGAAGCCTATTGCAGGACAACCCGTCTTGCACTTACATTTCTATCAAATCCACTCTCGCCATACATTTCTGTCACCATTCCGGTGAGGATCTCACCCATAACGAGGAAGTCTATTGCAGGACAACCCATCTTGCACTTATGATATGATTCATATCATTACAATGAAGCCTGAAACATATCAGTACTTTTAATAATCATGCACATGACCTTGGTCTGTTACAATTAGGAGTGAAAATTAAACCCAAACAATTATGGTAATAAAACATTCGAATTACAAAATATTTAACCTTAAATTGCGGTACCAATACATAGAGATCCTTAGTGTAGAATTACTTAAAATTACGATTGCTTCTCTTATTCTCAAACTCCCTCTTTGCATCTTCAAGATGTTGCACATACTAGGTCGGGTAGTCGCAATACCTAAAAGGATTAGCAATGACTAACTTCAGTTGTTCCATCTTATCTAATCCATTCTCCGCTAACATTTTACTCTTAAACACCATGTACTCGTCAGACTTCTCAAACACTAAAGTACAAACATCTTCTTTGGAGAAATTTAACCACTCAAAGGTCACCCGGATATTACCCGGGTTTGATGAGAAATCCCTCCCTAGAAGGAGGAGCCACAATCCTCTCCTTCTAGTACATGGTCCCAAAATATAGGCTCTAACATTGAATACCACTGGTCGACGTCCTTAAACAAACAGAATAAATACCTCAAGAATCTACACTGACTTGGGTTGTTCATGCAGTCAATAAAAGCAAGTCTCAAATCTTTGAAATTAAAACTAACTGCCATTTTGAACCTGTCTAGTAGGTACAACATGAAACCATATGCATCTTTCGTGAAGTACCTTGGTTTGCAAAGCTTTAATGGTGTTAGAAATGGGTAGTTTGGATGAAAATCTATGCCATGAACTAGACCAGATATACCACTTGTTTCAATCGTAGCACATTGGTGTCGAAACATTTTTTCGGTAGTACTCATCGAATCTCCTAAACCAATTACTTATAGGACAAATAATAGTGTTATAGTTATAGCAAAGACAATAATAGATCAAAAATATTGCAATTCAAAACATACAACACCGTTTGAAGATCTAAATATGGAAGTAACAAAAGTAGTTATGAGTGAATTAAAAATATTCAACAAGCTTACTACCAACTAATCCACCTTAGTCTGCTATTTCTACAAATCAATAGCCACGATATGTATTGGTTTTTAGATATGTGAGGAATTACCAATTATGCGAACTAGGTTGAAGAAAAGGTTGTGTATACATTGTTAATTATGAAACCAACATTAAATAGATTTAAGCCAACCTTCTAAAGTTGTCGTGTCACATTAATTGAAGAAGGTGGTGGTTGGAAAACTGAAACCACATATCCTTTATATTTGATATATAATTCTTCCCTCTTCTATTTAGATTCTGTACTTTGTTTACTTGTTTCCTTTCTCCCTCTTCTATTTAATTTTAATTGCTAAAATATTTTATTTACTAGTCGAAAAATATGTATGTTGGTAAAAGGTATAGGACTGTTGGTACAAATGAACACATACTTTCATTCATTACTAAGCTAATACGCAGAATCATAACTGACTAATTCATAAATATTTTCGAACGTAAAATACTAATTCCTTCTCATACTTGCAACTTAAATTACTAACTCACTACTCATACTAATTATCATTAATCGTGCTTAACTTACTAATTTTTAATCGTAAACCGCATTCACCCACTCATAATTGTCACTATCGGTTGACCCTTCATCCGAACTATGATGCACTACTGAGGGCCCTTGCACTATTGCGTCATTGAGCTTCCATACATGCTTGGGTGGAAAATCTTTAATCGGGTCGGCCAACAACAGATCCATACGCTCTATTGTATCGAACCCGTTGTACTCAATCATCTCATTATTGAAGATCAAGAATGCATCCTCATCTTCTCTTAAATGCACAAACATGTCGTCCTTGGAAAAGTTCATCCACTCACAAGTTCTATCATATTTTTCTTCCACATGAATTGAACCCAAAAACTTTCTTCCCAACAGTAGAAGGCCCAAAAACCCGGTGCTGTGAACCAGTGCGGACAAGATCTTGAACCTAACATCCATGTAGCAATCGTCTAGTGATTTAAACAACCGGAAGAACCATATCAAGTGACGGTAATAGTGTGGTTTAGCCATGCACTTTTTAAGGGTTTTTCGAAGCTTCCATAGATTGAAACTAAAAGTCGTTTTGAAATTATCACGAAGGTAAAAGAGGAAACTAAACACTACTTTCCAAAACTTACGTGGCTTAGAGAGTTTAAGCGGTTTCAAGAAAGGGTGTTCGGGGTGGAATTGAATACCTCCGATGCTTTGTTCTTTGCTCCTTGCGAAGGTTGCAAGCAAATGTGGAATAATCATCTTTGCCAAACGTTTCTCCACTGCTATAGCCCCTATACAGTCCTTCACATCCCATTGTTCTCCATCCTTTAGAAGCTCCATTACATCTTTGTCATTCGTGGCTGCATCATCATCATGCACCTCAGTCATGGCCGAGCACTCCTCCACCGCTTTGCTCTTTCCTTTCTCCTAGTATGTTAGGCGACGTGCTGGTCTGTATCGATTTTGGTCGTTCGTTGGCTTGTGTGGTGAAGGCCTACGGCCGCCGTCAAACTTAGTTGGGGATGTGGTATCCATGGTCCAAGTGTTAAAGATAAAAAGGGTTTTCAGTGAAAGCTTTTAGGCGGAAATATAGTTTGACATGTGGATAAAGCCTAAGCCATTTTATTATATAACTGAGTTGTTATGAAGGAGTAACTCCTACATCTATTAAGTCGTCATATATTTATTTTAGCTCGAAGCTCAATGGTTGTACTTTCTATTAAATGTCTTTACATAAAGGTCTAACTTTATGTATTTAATTTCGCTTAAATCCTTTCTTACTCGATGTGTTACTAAAATAAGACGTAAATATACCAACATAAGACAATAATATACCAACAATATGTTGCACATATAACAAGATATAAATTCAACTAGAAAATGTGTGTATATATGACTATTGCAGATGTAATTCTGTTTACGAAATTCCTTTTTTCATGATACAACCATTGATCACATTTAAGTTGTCATGTCGTGTGAAGTAGTCAAAACTTTGTGAACTTTCTAAACCACATTTGAAATATGATAATGGAACAATAACACAAGTTTTTATTGCGCATAAAATATTAATCCTTTCCCTCATGCAATTGATATATGCTCATGAAAATTTATATCACAATTGATACAAAATTGTAAAGTGTTACCACCTTTAATTCTTTAGGGCTTACCCTTCCTTCCATTCTTCTATTTGTTTTCCAAAATTAAATTAATTATATTTTAAACGAAATACCATTGACAATAAAATAGCATAATCACATTCCACTAATATAGACCAACAATTACCATTTAGAATATATATACCAACATTTACAATATAGATACCATAATCCTTGAAATTACTGTACAAGAAACTAAATTGTAAATACTAAATTGTAAATTGTAAATACTAAATTCAAAATTCAATGGAAATTTATAAAAAGTGGAGCAGTCTCCAAATTAGTCCCCAATGATTTGAACAACAATAACATTATGAATCCCAAACAGTTTAGAAAAATACAACAAAAGAAACAGCACAACCAGTTATCATCACCCGCAATCAAACCGTAGCCGCCTTGACCCCATGCAACGCCGGAAATGTGCCTCTTACCTCATTTTCATCATTGTGAAGATCATCATACAACAAACAGTCTCGGGAAACATCCAGCCTCCCCTGTCATAAGAAAAACAAAATGACATCATATGGAATCCAAATGGGCATATTAATTCACAAATTAGACAACAAAACAAATGTCCACCCAGATTTGTATCATACTTCACCAAAGCGATGAGTGAACCAGTACGCATATTCTTTAATACCCAACAACATGATCACACCACAGCTTTGACTGCACATAAAACACAGCATCACAACCAAGCATTCAAAAAAACACATACAAATAACCAATTAAGTAAGGGTTGTTCTTACTTGTCATACGGTTTCAAAATTTTTACAGCATCAGTTTTCCAGTCTACAAGTTTCCCACCTTCCCGTGTGTTGTCATACTTCCGCAGAATAGTATCGATACCCGATGCCTTTGCATACATCACATAGAATATTATATAAACACGGTTATGCAATAATACCACCTTGTAACCAATCAATATTATACTTACCAGCTTTTCAAAAACATCTCTGTGTCTTGTAATAGGATTAGAAACCATGGAATCAATGTACCATAAGCACTCATCCCTAAAATCCACAACGAGACACCAACAGTGATCCTTTTGCAGAACAAGTACAAAAACCTAAAAACACCCTATTAAACCCAATAATGAATGCACAAAATCATATTCAAACACTTCTACAGATAGCACTCACCACTCTAATGTCACTGATAGCCAGGCCTTTGAAACTTTGGCCATGCTTCTTGGCTGCAACATCAGGCACCTCTGCCTCCTCAATTAAACGGTCCTACACAAAAATAATAAACAATAAATAATTTCAGCTAAATGATTGCCTTTTTATATAGTAGTTTTAATATTACACTGATATATTAACATTATTACCGAGAACGAATCATCTATCATAATTCTCCTGCGGCTGGCGGTGTACATAGCAACCCATTGTTTGGTATACAGCTTAACTACCGTCCTCACGTATAGGGTGCTCACCTGTTCTCGCATATTCTGAACACCATGGCAATCCCCAACTGTTGCATCCATCCCGTCGCACAGGATCAGAGAAACTCCCATGCAATACAATGATGAATACATTATATTAATACACCATCCAAATGTAATTTAACCTTTAATTTTCGACAACTACCCTCAAACTTACCCACCTATACCATCAGCCCTAACTTTTTAATTCTTGATCCAGGTGTTTACGTTCCGCTCCACAGCGCCATAATTCCTGGGCTTCAGTGATAGGATGACCTCACTCCGCGGGCGTTTACTGGCACTACGAGTAGTCCTACCCTTGTCCCCCTTCCCTGGATTACCTTTCCCCCAGAAGGACTGTTGTCCTCGTTTTTTTTTGTTTTCCTTGCACAAGAGGTTCACCTTCTTTATCCCCCACCACACCTTTCTCTCTCAGACTATCGGCATCAGCACCATTACCTCTTTGATTATTCATTTTTTCCTCACCACCACCACAAGCAGCCTTATCAACCGCAGGATTTTTCCCATTGCCCTCCTCTGCAGCACTCTTCTCCCCAAATTCAGCATCATCTCCCAAATTCTTCTCTCTTGCATTCTTCTCCCCACCACCACTACCACCACCATCTCCTGCATTCTCTCCACCACCATTTCTTTCACTGTCATCTCCAGATTTCTTCTCCCCCATTGCAATCTCTAATCCTACATTCTCTCCTGAATTCTTATTCCCTAACTCTGCATTATCTCCTCCTGTATTCTCCCTACCCAACTCAACATCAGCTTCAACTTCAGCATTCTCCCCACCCCACCCAGCATCACCTTTAACATCCACCTGTTTTGTCTGCATGCCTTAAAGTACCTCATTTAAGGAGGATAAATTGTCATGATCCATCTCAATAGGATCACCTGTCAGGATCCTATTACCTGAATCCAAGCCAAGCCATTGAACACTTTTTTCTGAGCTGCTGCATCAGCCCCCTTCGTCATCAACGCAGCCTCTACAACTGCACTCAATCCCTTCAAAGGCTGTCTTCGCCTGCTACTGTCACTTTTCACCCTTTTCATAGACAATGTCTCCAGGCAGCGTTCGATTGATTCCAACCGAGGAGTCAAGGCTTTTACTACCTGCACAAGCTCAACCAGGATCAACAGACATGCAAAACAGAAATATCTATGAACATCAACTACAACCATCATCGCATACCTTTCTAACAATCAGATCCTCCATTGAGCATCCAGCCAGCTCTTATGGCAATCTCCTATCCCTCGCAAGACGAGAATGGCACTCATCGAACGCAACATTAATGCACTGTACACATGAATATCAATACACAACCAACAACAACACCATTAATAAATAAACACCAATGACAAGCCTAAGCTTACCTTCAACTTCCCATTGTCACCAGACATCCTCCTGTCTTTTTTAATAACACTGCTCATTCTCTCCTGCGTCCATACATCAATCCTTGGCTTCTCACTTATGAATTTGGAGTCAAACTCAAATGGTTCACATTAAACAGCTGTAAAAACAATGTACACCCACCACAACCAATAACAAAGCCATACTTCCCAAACTTCTACTGAAACTTTGTCTGATATGCCATTAGCCAATCATGGCTAAACTCTGCCCAATAGTACAGCTCCGCATCATGAGCTACTGCAACAGCCGGCACCAACGAGATCGAAAAATTACCACATTTGGTTGAAGGACACAATACTTGACCCAACAAAACAAGAAATGCAATCCTAAAATACAACACATCATCATCATGAACTAAGGGCCTGCCTGATAACCCCTTTTCTTCCAAACCTAACTGTATCACATCTACGACCCGCCTAACTAAGATGTGCGTCCTTTCGTGTGCATCCAAAACCCCAAACCACTTGCCAATCAGCTTAACTATTTTGTTCATGTTTAAGACCAGCTTTTCACAAGTCAACAACACAGGCTCACATGTATACGAAATTCCTAGCACACGGTTCCACTGCATGGGACTTAGAGGCAACTCCATACTATCCCCAAATCGCATCACACTACTCACAGGATCCACCTTAGTACGCAACTAGTAGCAGAATTTCTTGTCTAATCGATTCAACTTCAAGTTCAAAAGTGAACCAAACCCTATTTCTTGAACTACCATCTTCCTTGATGGATCCATTCCATCATTAACCTTGCTAAATGCATCCACGCGGCATATGACATTTGCAGGCTGATCAATTCAAGACATATTTGCAAATACAACAGTATACACAAACTGCACATTCATTTCCATCATAACACACATATTAATGACTACATGTCGACAAAACACACCTTGGAACAAAAATGTGATTGGGTATCTACTACCCTCTCCTTCTCTGTCACAATAACTCTAAGTGGACGATTATCAACCACCTACATATACAAACCAACAACCTATTAAACTACAAAATAAATGAATGAAATGCAAAAAACATAGCTTCTTCAAAATATTACCGCCTGCTGCAGATCTAACACCTTGGCCTTGACATTATTTATCATTTTACTTCCCTTGCTTTTGCCGTTTTGTTCTTCAATTTGCTTGCTTCAGCCTTGCCCTTGCTAATTTTCTGGTCCAAATGCTACAACTCTTCATCCTCACTATCTTGCTCATCACTACCATCTCCATCTTCACTCCTTTGCTCTAATTCATCCCTTGCACCCCCAGCTGAATCTTCTAATAGTTCAACCCCCCCAATGCCATGTTCAAGCAACTTATTCATGTAGGTCACTTGATAAGGTTCAACCCTTGTCCTTTCCTGTTTTTACTGCTTTTCTCAGGTATGTTCTTCTCTGCAAGCAATTTTCTTTTACCATCAGCAACCGCTTTTTGGCTTTGAGCAACAACCACTTTCTAGCTTTTATCACCAACATTTACAGCTCCTTCCACCCCTGTAAGATCCTGTGTAATTTCCTTCATTGTGAGCTACAACAGAAAACATAGTAAGTAAGCATATAGGTTAACTCCCTCCCTGTAAACACAAAACACAGAGTTACTCACCCCCAACTTTGCCCTACTGCCAACTGTTGGACGAAAAGTACCACCCCTTTTTCATCCCATTTGTCCCTCTACATATAAATAGTTTATATTAGAACTAATAATAACAAGTTTATTTCCACTCAATTTTTTAGTTTGTTAGTTTTTTAAACATGCTATTTTGTAGAATATCTCAAATGCCAACATAAGTCCACTTTGAACCAACAATCTGTGTTTCACAAAAATTGATCTTTCACATCATTTGAATTTCACCACCTATCCATCTAAGATGGATCTGCACATAATCACTTTCTTTTACAAAATACCATGTTAGTTCCACTCTAATTTATGGTTTTTGGTTTAAACATGAAATTTTGAACAACTATTTAATATTTTACATACCAACATCATTCGACTTTGAACCAACAAATCTACTATTCACATCAATTGAACTTTCAAAACAATTGAACTTTCAGAAGCCCAAAAAACCTAGTCAAAAGAGGCTTTCCACACATTAATTACTTACTTCAACATGAAACCCTACGATATTTGGGACACAATAGCCAAAAAAACATCAACATTAGTAGTAAAACATATTTCATGGTGTTCCGCACATGAAAAACGGAGCTTTATTTCACAATGTAGAACATAAATTCCATAATGGGAAAATTAGACATAATTACGCTTAATATTTCTTGTATTCGTAGAAATAACTCCAAAAAAGACATCATTTACAAGAAAATAACCCAAATTAACAACAAAATTAGTATATGCATTCAAATTTTAAAATTTCGCCACCAGAAACAAACACACAATATACATTTTCAAAATTCTAGGGTTCCCCAAATTTCTTACCTGTATTAGCGGGAGAATGATGCCGATGCCGATGCCAATGCCACCGAGAAGGAACAACAACCACCTACTAATGAACAATCGCAACGAACGCTGACCCAGAAGCGAAGCGAGAAGAACGTGAGATTAAGTGACAAAGAGTCAGAGAGTGAGTACCGAGAGAGGGAAGTTATGTTTCTTAAATTATTTTTGGGAAGATGAAGAAGGAAGTTAATGAGAGAGAAAGGGAGGTTGAAAAACGGAAAACGGAGTTTCCTCACATGATGGGGAGAAAATAGCGCAATTACATTTTTACCCTTACTAAATGTGAAATGACAACGCTACCCCCTGCTAGATACATTCTCGTCTCTAGTTGCTAGAAGAATAACTCCAAATGTTTGTCTGAAAGTTGTCAATCATATTTCAAATGAATGGTCCATTCGAAAGAGAGAGAAATATGAGAAGGGAGATAGTAAAAGCTAGTAATTTCATTGTTGTATTTGTCTAGTTAAAAAGGAAAGAAAGATTGATTGTACTTAGAACTTTATGCATTCAACTATACAAGACATGCAGTGCAATTATACGTTTCTATCTTCTAGTAATTTTCGTATATTGCAATTTTTTTACCAAGCGTTACTGATACGAGTAATTGTAAGGAGTCTAAAGACTACTATATTGAGTTAAAATTAGTCATTAAAAAAATAAAAAACAACAGTACATTAAGTTAAAAATATATTTATTAGGCATTGAACTTTGGTCAAGTAGTAGATTAAACTCACAAGTGTTGCAGATTAAGGATTGTTATCTAATTTTTGATAATTTTCTCCTACAACAGGTTACATAATACGAAGTAGAAAAATAAATTATTCATGTAAATGAAAAAATCACATATCGTTTAATGAAAATATGAGATATATATTTGAAAAGGCTAAAAAGGTATAAAGTTAAAAAAAAAAAAAAAAAAAGAAACATTACAACTTAAAAATAAAAAAATAATAAAAAAAAAATATTTAGGTTTTTTCGGCTTCTTTACATTGTATAGTTCGGTATCAAGTTATATTATATATTTTTCGATGGTTCTAAAGGACTGTTGGAAGCTATCTATCGAAAATTGCATGTTTTCTTGTAGTGATTGTATAAGTGGAAAAATTTTTTGTTTAGGCCAAGTCCATTATCCTAGGCCAGGTGACCTGAAATTATAAAAATACCCCTCCATGATTCAGCCAATCATTAATGATTTCAAAGTACAGATTTACCCATAATCCGTCCAACTAAGTACAGCTTTGCCACTTGAAAAGTACAATTATAAAAAGTTCTCCAATCATTAATGAAAGGGACTTTTTCTGAATTCTCTCTCCTTCTCTCTCTACTTTCTCTCTGTAATTACTTTCTCTTCATTTTCTCTCTCTAGATAGCACATTTGCTAACTTAAGCATCGGAGGGGCTTTCCCGGGTCACACCCTCGGGGCAGCTAACCTTCTTTGTTTTGTTTGCTTAGCTCTTGAATATACCTGTGCTAGGTAGAGCTCCTAGACATACCTTTGATAGGCGCAGCCAAAGGACATTTGGAAAATAATTGGACTTAGTTTCTTGGACATCTTGGTACCCTTACCCTAACATCCCGAGGAGTATTATTTTTCAAAAAACAGGTGGCTCCATCTGTGGGGATAACAAACCAAAAGCTATGGTGAACACTAAGCGTCCCCGTAACACATATCAAGATCCTACTAGACAAGCTTCGATTCTCTCGGCTAGGATTGCTCATGCAATTCGAAGATATAGTACCCCAAGCTCGAAGTGAGACCGTAGGAGAGGTGACGAGCCCCAATATAGTCACTCGTCGAGATTTTGAGCAACCGGTAGCCTAAATAAACAGAAACCTTAAAGAGAGCCTAAGGGCACTTGTCAACCCGGGCGGGGTGCAAAGTAAGTTGGGGGACACTCCACAGCCTAATCCCCAGCCTTACTTGTCCCAAGTCCATCAAGCCTCTTCTCAACCTCAGCGCTAAGAGTCTCGTCATTCGCGACCACATTAATCTCCCAACTCCCGGGGGGAGTCAAGGAAACAAAGCCAACCAAGAGATGTTAGAGAGATAATCAATGATCGAAGGCTGAGGGAAGGAACTTTAGATGCCCGTCAGATAATCAACTCAAGGCGGTAGAACTTTAGAGAGGATAATGATCCCCGCAGAGAGGTCAAACTAGAGTGCACTCTCAACATGACTCAACGGGTAAGCTTGGTTAACTCAGCTACTTTAAGGCAAAGAAGAAGGACCTCTCCTCGGCCTGCCCGCTTAGCAAGTGGAAGCCTCGAACGTCCTCCTTCTCCGGGGCCGGCGAGGCTTGGGATTGTCGATAGTATCACCCCCTTCATCAAGGAGATAATGAACACGCCTATCCCCCCCGAAGGTCAAAATCCCTACATTAGAGCCGTATGATGGAAAGACAGATCCAACGGAACATTTGAACGTTTACAAAGCACAAATGGGAGTCCAAATCGGGTGTGAAGCATCTTGGTGCATATTCTTCCCCACCACTCTTAATGGCATTTCCCAGACATGGTTCAACAACCTTACCCCAGGGAGCATCAAAACATTTGACAAGCTAGCTAGCAAATTCAAAAAGCATTTCATCGTTGGGAGTAGGCAAATAATGACTAGCGTTCACTTGATGACTGTGAAGCAAGGAGAGAATGAAAAGTCTAAAAAACTACATCAAGAGGTTCAACACCGAGTCTTAGCTCATTCTTGACCTCCAAGACAACGTTGCTTTCACAACCCTTCTTTTTCAGGCTCAAGTTTAACAAGCTAAAGTTCGAGCTTGTGCATGATAAGGTTACTACCTTCTCTGAAGATATGGAGAAAGCTAAGAGTATCATCGAGGCTAGCAAGGTGTGTAAGGCTCCCATGGCTAAGGATAAGGGGAAAGAAAGCATGAAGACAACTATCATGAGAACAGAAACAAAAAGCCGAGAAAGGCCGAAATTGAGGATGAAAGACTTAGATACAATGCTGATAGGCGTGCGATCTACATGGACATAAATAACAAGGCTATCCTTCCCAAGCCAAACCCAATGAACACGCCGATAGAGTAAAGGAACAAAAAACTTTGGTGCGAGTAGCAACGAGAGTGTGGTCATACCACCCGGAATTATCGGGAACTCAAGAGAGCACTTGATAAGCTAGCAAATGAAGGCAAGCTTAACCGATACCTCAAAGACCCCCCAAAAGACAAACAAAGAATCAAGGATTTCTGAGTTGTGCAAGAAGCTCAAAGCTCAGCCAACACCAACATGAGCATCAATGTCATAGCCGGGGGATATGCCTCCGGGGGCTTGTCTAACAGAGCATTCAAAAGTCATTTGTGATTGCTTGAGGAGCCTATTTACGATATTAGATCCCCCTCTTCCACCCCGAAGGACCGTCTCATGGTCTTTGGGGATGATGATGCAAAGAAAATCCAAAGGCCCCATGATGACCCTCTAATGATTCATATGAAGGTTGCCAATGCTGATGTCAATAAAATCTTAGTGGATAGTGGGAGTTCGGCTGACATAATTACATGGAAATGCCTTGAACATATGCGTTTCGGTAAAGGAGACCTCACACCCCTTGACAAGCCGTTGGTTGGCTTCGGAGAGTAACATGTCTATCCCTTGGGAACAATCAAGCTACCAATCCGCTTGGGGGAGAAAGAGAAAGGGAGAAGCTTCGTATTCACATTCTTAGTTGTTGACACCCCACTGTCATACAACATGATCATTGGTCGGCCCTTACTCAACAAGGTTAAAGCCGCAATCTCAACATATCATCTACTTCTTTAATTCGAGACTGATGATGGCTCCGTGGGGAAGTTATATAGAGATCATTTTAAGGGGAGGAAATGTTACGTGGACAACTTGAAACAACCAAAAAAGTCGGTCAATTAGGAGGATAAGGGATCCAAGCGGAAGGCGATAGATGTAGATGAATCACCATATCCCGTAATGAGCATATACATGGCCGAGAACACCAAGCAATATGGTAGGCCAAAACCAGTTGAAGAGGATGAAAGCATACCCCTAGGAGATAATCCTCCTTGGACAGTTAGAGTAGAAAAGAACTTAGACCCCAGCTCAAGGATAAGATCATCAAAATACTTAAAGAATTTCAAGATATCTTCGCTTTTATAGCAGATAAAATGTCGGGCATTGACCCCGATGTCTTGACGCACGAGATGAATATCCGAGAAGGCTATAAGCCCGTCAAGAAAAAGTTACAGCATGCCGAGCCAGAGAGGAATCAAGGAGCAGCATAAGAGGTTAAAAAGCTTCTCAAAGTAGGTTTCATTCATTCGAGAATGCCAATACATTGAGTGGTTATCTAATGTTGTGCTTGTAAAAACGCCCAATAGCTCTTGGCATGTGTGTGTGGACTTTATGGACTTGAACAAAACCTGCCCAAAGGATGATCACACTCTTCCAAAGATTAATAGGTTAGTGGATTCGACTGCTGGTCACACCTTCCTAAGCTTTATGGATGCCAATGTCGGGTATCATCAAATTCCTATGTCAAAGAAAGACCAAGCCCACACAGCTTTCATCACAAGACAAGGGGTGTATTGCTACAATGTCATGCCCTTTAGCCTGAAAAACGCTGAAGCAACATACCAACACTTGATGAACAAATTCTTTAAAGGGCAGCTGAGTCGAAATATTGAGGCTTATGTTGATGACATGATCGTTAAAAGCAAAGAGAGCTCAGATCACATCGCAGACCTAAGGGAAACATTCACCACCCTTAGAAAATATAAAATGAAGCTCAACCCAGCAAATGTGTCTACGAGGTACAAGGGGAAAAGTGCCTCGGCTTTATGGTGGATCAACGTGGCATCGATGCCAACCCAAACAAAATTCAAGCTATCCTTAACATGGAATCCCCCCGAAATGTGAAAGAAGTACAACACCTTACAGGTTTCTTAGCTGCGCTTGGACGATTTCTATTCTTAATTAGCTGACCAGAGTCTTTTTTTTTTTCAAGGCCCACAAGAGGCCTAAGTTCATGTGGGATGAGGAGGCTGAAAAAACCTTCCAACAATTGAAGGAGCATTCCATGAACATGTACACCTCGAAACTTGTTAGCCCCCTGCCCAGGGAGACATTGTTTTTGTACTTGGCCATATCCGACTATACCCTGAGTCCAGTTCTTGTTGCTGAGAGGGATAAAGGTTAAATTCCCGTCTATTTTGTCAACCATGCCTTAAGAGGGGCTGAGATAAGATACACTCTCATCGAGAAAGTGGTGTACGCTTTAGTGATGGATAGCAGTAAGTTGAAGCCATACTTTCAAGCACAGCCAATTAAAGTTCTTATCGGCCAGCCAATCAAAAAAGTGCTGGAAAGCAAAAATCACTCTTCCCGGATAACAGATTGGTCAGATTAGTTGGTGTAGGCGTCGTTCGAAGTGCGCCTAAATTAAAGCATGTTGTGAATATGCTGGGCACTCATAGGAAGTGGGAACTGACGTATACGATTAGGGATAAATAAAGTAGGGAGCCGCCAACAAGTATTTAAGGAACTTGTAAACCGTTCACGGATCATAAAAGGAAACCACAATAAAGGGACAACGATAGGCAACAACGATTGACCCGTGAAGGTTACACCCCATTCATAATCCATGAGATTACTAACTCCATATGGTTCGGAACCACGAAAGGAGGATCGGGGATGATGGTACGAAGTGAGTCATGGAGTCACATTCGCCCGTATTGGCCTCTACTCGATTCTTATAATGAAAAGTGATTCCTGCGATCTCAAAGGCATGCAAACAAAGATTCAATTTGCTCCAAACTATTATTAAGCTAAATTGGTTGAATATTAATGCACCATATAATTCTAAAATATTTAGTGATCACTTGAATTAATAACAAGATTAAAAAGGAACCTAAACCGGTCGTCCAAATTATCTTATTAGGCGTGATTTTCAATTACATATTCCCTTTAAACATGCAATATGGTGATCAATAAATATAATAATAGAATAAACATTAATATTGGAAGCAATTTAACCATAATAACGTTAGTCAAATCAAATATAAATTAACCTAATCATGATACTAGCAATGTAAAAATAAAATAAGTAATTAAATTAATTAATTACTCATATTACGCACGTTCCTTTAAAATTGCTACATCATGAATAAATTGTTAGTAACTTCAATAAAAATATAAATCAAATTAAAATTAAATTAAAAGTAGAATTGATTTGGTCCAAACCCTAAGTCAATTCTACCTTTCACGCCTTGGTCTATGGACGGAACCTCAGATTAAGTATGGATTCCTCGGAGTGCTTAAGGGAAGGAATAATGTAATTAGAAATACAGGTTTAAGGTTTAGAATATGAGAGAGAGAAGAGAATGATTTTTGGTGTAGAAGAGAGGAAGAGAGAATGATTTGAAGCCCCGAACTGTAGAAAGGAGAGCGGTATTAATAGAGAAAATGAGTAGAGGGAACACACGGAACCCTAAAAAGGTAAAACCCTAGTTTTGGGGCGCCGTGACACGGCAAAAGGTGCCGCGACACGACAAAATATGTCACGAAGCGGCAAAATAACTGCCCTAAAAAGATAAAACGCGTGTAGGTTTTACGCGGAGAAAACACGGAAACATTCCGTGACACGGCACATGTACCGTCACACGGCAGAAAATGCCGTGACGCGGCAAAGTCCACCATGGTGCGGCACGTGGCGCCGTGTCACGGTGTACATTTTTTTTGTGACACGGCAGAAAATGCCGTGACGCGGCAAAGTCTACTGTGGCGCGGCACGTGGCGCCGTGTCACGGTGTACTTTTTTATTTGAAATGCGTGAGGAAAGGAGGAAAAACACAAAAAAAGCACCTTGAAACAGTGTAGAGTACCATGTCACGGCAATAAGCACCGTGCCACATAACCCTTTGTCGCGTCGCAGCATTTTAGCTGCTGCGCGGTAATTCTAGTTTTTTACGTGTTTTTAAAACTACGATAACTTTTGATCTGTAACTCGGAATAAGGCATATAATATATCATTGGAAATCTTATCAAGTATAATTTCTAATTGAATTAGAATCAGGTCAAAATCATTTTTATATTTTATGATATGGCCGTTTTAGTGAAAGGGTGTCGGTTTTGGGCAGAGTTTAGTATTTTACTCATATCTTCTTCATTTTAAATCGGAATTGGGCTTATGATATATCGTTGGAAATATTATTTCAAGGCCTATCCAAAAAAATAATAATTGGATCAAAATTTTAGGGTCAAAAAATCAGTTTCTCTCGGTTTTGTGATGTGGACACGAAAAGTGAAAAACAAGTTATGGTTTAGGGAAATGAGCTAGGAAATGGATTGATTTATGAAATGTATGGAATAGAAACATGGATTTAAGCACTCCAAAGATTAAATACTCAATCTGATCAATATTGGCGGTGAAAGATTGTTCATCATCGGGTTTGGTTTTGGGGAGACATTTTTAGGTGTCTACAGTTGGCTGACTTTTGAATTGAATTCGAGCCCCGCAAAGCCATAAAAGCGCAAGCCTTAGAATATTTCATAGGTGAATGCTCCCAATGGCCTACCCCAATGGACACCTCCACCCCCTGGGCTCTTCATGCGGATGGGTCGTCTAGTAAGGCAGGAAGTGGGGCCGGGCTAGTCATCACCTCCCCGAAGGGAGAGAAGTTTGAATATGTTGTAAACATCGCTTTCCATGCATCAAACATTGAAGCCGAATACGAAGCTCTTATCTTGGGGCTAAATTTGTGTCAATTCATGAAAATCAAGTCAGTTCAAGTATGCTCGGACTCCTAGCTTATTGTGGGGCAAATGACAAAAGAATTTGAAGTAAAGGAATAAAACATGAAGGCCTACTTTGAGAAGGCTGAGAGGTTGGCAAAAATGTTTGAAAACTTTAAGATCAAGCACATCCCTCACTCGAAAAATCAACAAGACGATGCTTTTTCTCGATTGGCAAGCTCAACCGAGGAAACAAATCCTCTAAACATCATGTGGGAAGTCCTAGAAAATCGAGTACTCATGAACTCGTCGTCATGGAAATCGATAGAGGGGATACTTGGATGGACCAAATCATTCTTTGCTTGAAGGGAGAATTCCCAACTGACAGCCTGACTATCAAACAATCAAGAAGCGTGCTGAGTGGTTCATAATACATGATGGGATCCTTTACATGAAATCCTTCACTCACCATTGCTCAAATGTATCACCCTAGAGGACGGAAATTTCATGAAGGGGGATGTGGTAGCCATCAGGGCAAAATAACCATAGTAGGAAAAGCGTTGAGGGTCGGGTTTTAATTGCCAACCCCGAGGCATGATGCCATGAAGCTTGTTAAAAAGTGTGATAAATGTCAACAGTTCGCTAACCTCCCTTACCTCCCTGCCAACGCCCTCACAAGCATTCAATTAGTCTTACCCATTGATCAATGGGGCATGGATATCTTTGGGCCTTTCCTTGTGGCCTCGGGATAAAGAAAGTTTCTAACAATGAATGTTGATTATTTTACTAAGTGGGTTGAGGCTGAGCCGGTGGCAACAATCACTGATAAGAAAATTCAAAAATTCATATGGAGAAACATTATCACTTGCTTCGGGGTGCCCCGTATCTTAATCTTAGACAACGGCCGTCAGTTCAACAGTAAGCCTACCAAAGAATGTTGTGGGCGATTCAGAATTCAAACCAGGTTCTCGGCTGTATGCCGACCCCAAACAAATGAGCAAGCCGAAGTGGCAAACAAAACAATCTTGAAGGGGCTAAAAATAATGCTTGAGGGTACGAAAGACTCTTGAGTTGATAACCTACTCGGGATTTTTTGGTCCATCTGTACCACTACCAAAGAGGCTACGGGGCAAACTCCTTTTGCCTTAGTCTATAGAAGCGATGTTGTGCTCCTAGTATAGGTCAGAATCCAATCTCCCAGGGTCACCTTCTATGACTATGCCTAAAATGATGAATTGAAGCCCTTGGCCTTAGACCTACTTTCAGAGATAAGAGGAGATGCCTTGCTTCGTTCCATAGCATAAAAGTAGAGGGTCACTTGTTACTATAACAATAGAGTCAAGGCTAAACCCCTAGCTGAAGGAGATTGGGTGTTCATAAAATGTGAAGCTGCTGGCAAGCCCCCACATTGGAAAAGCTGAGCCCAAATTAGGAAGGGCCTTACAAGATCAAAAAAGTCATTCGCCCGGGGACCTTTCGCTTGCAAACTCCTAATGGCAAGGACCTCCCCTGGCCATGGAATGCGAACAACCTACGAAGGTTTTATGTCTAGGCATGTCATTCCTTTACAATGATGCTCTAGGGGCAATAATAACCGATACGAGGAGACCAATTTTTTCTAGTGCATCATTGTAATATTTTTGCTTTATGTTAATATAATGAAAAACCCCCTTAGTTGGGATATTAGCCCCCTACCTTTTGCATTCTTTATTATTTTGTCACTTTTAATTTATTTCTTATCTTTTATATCGGATATTAGCATAGCCAACACACATTTAACAGCACTGTATGTCCGACATAGGGCATTCTGGTTTGCTGACTTATATCAATAACAAGATCGTTCCAATGTTTGGGGCAAGATGCTAGCCTATACTCAAGCAGTTGAGATAAAGTCCTTGCAAAGTCTTTAACATAACTTTGGGCTCATTTAACCCTCAACATGCCCCGTAGAAGGGGATAGCGCAGCTCTCAGACCCTTAATAACTCTGGGCTCGTTAGCCCTCAACCTATTCCAAGAGTTAGGAAAGCCCAGCTCTCATACTACTGAGTTGGGGCTAATTTTAGCCCCTAATCTATCCTTATTATTGAATAAGCCTATTTAACATCTACAATTAAGGGCTCGTTTAGCCCCTCGGCTTGTATTAAAAAAGCAAAATAAAGACTAAAACGAACCTCTTTCATGAATCAATAACATGGGGCTCGTTTAGCCCTCACCCTATTCGAAAAAGCAAGAATGGCATACTGAAGTTAATAGTCAAGCACTTGGGGCTTATAGCCCCTAGATTTCAACAATTCATGAGAAATCATCAAGTAAAGTGCAAGAATTCCACAAAAGAAAGTCACAGAAAAACATGCAATGTCATTATGTCGATAAAACCAAGTCAAGAGTCAGATTGTTCCGCAAATCAAAAACAAAGTGCTACAAGTTTAAGTACAACTCGAGAAAATAACTTAAGCAAATCAAATACAAATGCCGAGCTGGAATAACTACTCATTGGTCTCATCTTGCTGACCCCGCTTAGCCAAAACCTTCCTCTATGCCTCCGCTTCCGTAATCAGAGTGCATATCTTATCTTGCACCTTAGGATAAGACTCTTGTAACTCGAAGGCAGCAAAGGCCTTCACCGTATGACCCTGAGCATCAGCATCCCCGGCCTCGAAAGCCTTATATCCCAGCTAAGCCTAAAGTTCCTAAAAAGCTAGAGTTTGCTTCTAAGCAGCAATCACCGCCTCTTGGGATTGCCCCTGGGCCTCTTGAGTAAGGCTATCCACCTTAGCCTGAGCCTTAACCTACTCCTGCTTCACCTTTGTCAGCTCACTGATCTTTCTCTTAAGCCAGTTAACCGCCTTCTCCTTCTCCTTCTCCTTGTTGGCAGTAACAACATTGGCCTCAAGGTTCTTAGTACGAGCACCCCCGGCCTCGTTGGCATCGGCAAGGTCCTTCTTAGCTTTATCCAAAGCCACCCGTGCCAAGTTAAGGGCCTCTTTCAGCTTATGAATCTCATCGCGAGCCTTCGAAAAGCTCAGGCCAAAGTTGTTAAACACCCTGTTAGGCATTCCTTTGGTATTCTTCAATCAGTCACGCCAACCTACACCAAAAATGAACGGTTAACACAAAATACCTGAAGGAAGGGAAGGCAAACATAAGAATAAAAGAAAAGTACCTTCAGGTAACCGTCAAAGGCACCAGTAAGGATATTATCCGGGTCAAACCTACCTTCATGATCATCATTAACGGTCGCAAAGCGGGCCATTACATCTTCAGCCATAGGCCTGCACTCTGAATTAAAATAAATTAAGAAGGCTTTCGGGAATAAGAACCCAGGGTTCTCACCAACCTCCTCTTCTTCATTATTCTCTTCGTCCTCGCTCTGATCAACACGAGGGCCCTTCCCTTGGGGCATACTTCCTTCAACTTCAAAGCCCTGGACATGATGAGAGGCAGCTGGGGAAGCTTGGAGGGACCCTTGATCCTCTATCTCAACGATCGCAGCTTGTGAAGAGCCTTTAGCCGTGTCGGCTGGTTTCTTCATGCTCTTAGGGTTCTGAAAAGAAAAGACACAAAACCAATCAAGTCATTAAGAGAAATAAATAATTGATAAAGAAAAGAACAACTCACAAGAATAAGGGACATACCGTGGGAGGAGGAGGAATGCTCATCTCTCCTTTGGTCAAGGTAGCCTTAAACTTCGCAGCTCGGTAGTTTGCAGCGACCATCTTCCTTTGAAGCTGGTCTTTCAAGTGGCTATATGCAACACCTGTAAACAAAACATGTTAGAAATACATAAAGAGTTAGAAAATTTTAAATAAATAAAAGCAAGTCCTACCCCTATCATAAGTGTGGCTCAAGCCCACGACACTCAAAAAGCGCTCCTTCTTGAAATGTCTATCCTTTAAAATCCACATGGTCGGACGCTTTCCTTTCGATCCTTTTTTCTTAAAGGACTACAACCAGACAGCTCCTACGGCCTCATCAATGCTCATGGCAGGCACATTGTAGTTCAAGCCGACCTTAGGTGTGCCACTATGGTCTCTGGGTACTCTCCAATCCCCCGCATGGAAAATAAAGAGAACGGCATGGCGAAAACCTTTTTGGCTAGAAGGCTTTGTGTGTATGGTAAGGTAGAACTCCCTATCATGAATAGCATACCACCCATGTCTATCAACATTACCCAAGATCTCTTGAAGCCTATGAGTGTTCCTAAAGGTAGTTATAGTATAAGGTACGCCAAGTATACTACAAGTGGCTATAAAGGCCTTTATTGTCAACTAGGAGTTTGGAACAAGCTGGGTAATTCACAAGTTATACACTATCAACAATTCCTCAATGAAGGGGTGCAAAGGAAGCCTCAATCCATTATCTAAACAATCCTTATTGATGCGTGCCATTTATGGCACTCTTAGGCTAGGTTTTCTTCTTATTTTTATACTCGTTTTTAGTCTTTTATTTCGTGTTTTTAGGGAATAATGCTTGATTTGTGTGTTTGTGTGTGATTTTAGAGAAATGCGTGCTTTTAATGGTTTTCTTATTATTTTATTCATTTCTCGGCTATTTCTCTCGCTTCTCCGTTTCTTTGACTTGTTTTGTAGGTGTGTCGATTTTCCCGGGATTTAATTATCAAGGAGGAAGCTTGAGCGTATTCAAGGAGGTTGATGGAGCTAAGTTCGAGAATCCAAGCATGCAACTCAAGCAAACCAAGCTAGCTCCGCAAGCACAAGCACCTTGGAAGCAATGTTTTGGTTCGGAGTGTGAAAGTGCTTGAAGAATAAAAGGCTGCCCTCCTCGCGGGCATCGCCTCGAGTGCACCAATGATAGGGATGCTTGGGAGCGCAGAGATTGATCGAGCAAGCGAAGGAAGCAAGTCCACGAGCACCAAGCAGGGGTGCGCGCGCGCGGATGGTGGTGCGCGCGCGCAGACCCTGCTGTGCGCGCAGACCCTGCTGTGCGCGCACGCGGCCTGGGTGGTGTGAGCGCACAGATCTTCTGTGGCCTGCTGTGCGTGCGCACGGAAAGGTGGTGCGTGCGCACGGTCTGCCCTGTTTCCCCTCACTCGTTTTATTATAAATTAGCCTTGTCATTTCTATTTTAGAGGACGATTTTTAGATTAGTTTTGGAGACTTTCTCTCTCATATCTTAGCTTAGGTTGAGAGTTTCTCTCTCTAGTTTTAGGGATAGTTTAGGAGTAGTTTTAGAGAGAGAAAGTGAGGGATTTCAATGGTGGTTTAAGAGATTGAAGATCCAATGGTGACAATTGTATTGAAGATCTTCTTAATCAATCAATGAGCATTTCTCACTCTATCTCATCCTTATTGCTTTGTTCAATTTCATTTTTGTTTGGTTTAATCTTGATGTTTGATTCTTAATAGTGTAATTGTTCTTGATATTTTGTTGATTCTTTATTTCTTAGTAGTTTGTTGATAGATAATGATTCTTGAGTAGTTGTTTGGCTAGGAATTGGGTGAAACTTGTATGATTGATTGATTGTGATTAATTTGGGAATTGTGTTGATTGATTGTTAAGATTAAAGTGATTAATGAAGGTTTGCATGTGTGTAATTCGATTAGGCCTTGAGAATTATGCTAGATTGCATTGTAATTGCTAATGACACGACCAATTGATTTAGGAATTGCAATTATCGATTGGTTTGGATTGTGATTCTCTTAGTTTGTTATTCATAGTGAACCCTAGCTTAACGATTATGAGATAGCTCTTTGATTCCAATTGATAGCTCTTATCATTAGCCTTCACAACCTTTGATTGGCATGATCTTCCCAAGTTGTTGCAATTATCATGATTTCTTGTTGATCCCCATTCCTAGTGTTTTATTTGTTTGATTGTTAGTTTGTTAGTTGTTACTATTTCTTCTTCACCTTCGACTTCGACCTAGCTTAGGCGCATAATTGAGAGTGCTTGAACATTACCGTTCCTTTGGGTTCGACCCTTGACTTACCTCTATACTCGTATTTAGGTTTGTTAAGTGTTTATAAATTTAGTTTGACTTAGGGAGGATTAGTAAACGACCTAGTTTTCCCCTAGTCACTTATATACAACTATACACCCGGGCGGAGGGTTACAGTGATGTCACCCCCCCATGGAGAAAAATGAGAAAAGGTTCGATATTATACTGGGTTTGCAAATGCCTTGTCCCTCTAGATAAAGATCTAAGCTAAGGGACGGATGGGAAACACATAAAGGGGCTCCATCCAAGAGAAGAAGTGGAAGTATCATCCTCACTTGACATAGTCACCGCTTCGTCAACAAGCAATCTGTTCAAACAACCCCTATTAGTTGGTTCACGTGCAAGAGAAACTTCCCAAGGGGAAGGATACAAATAATAATCAAAGCCTAAATAATGCTCAGGGGTGGGGATGACATATAAGAAGATGGCACACCAAAAGGAATAGATGCATCAACACTACTACCAATCACATTTACTACAAGTCTCTCCCCCGACCAGATTTCCTTTAACAAGTCATAAGATGGAAGGTCGGCAAGAGGATTTGGATAATCTTGAGTCGCTTGGTCATTCATAACACATGCATAGCACAACTCAAGATTACCCCAAAAATGCTTTAATGTGCACACAATCGACACAACAAACGTACCTCTAAGCCTAACATCATCGATAGCGCAGCCGAGCAACAATCAAGCATACAAGGAAAAATAGCAAACAATTACTAATCATGAAGATATGATACTTAGAGTTATAAAAATTAAGTATTGAAATGCTCACCAAGTGGTCAGAGAGGCCGGAAGATTTCCTTGCAGCAAGTCGAGGGTACCTTGGGGAGAAGTACTCCTACAACACCAACAAAATTCAAAATATTAGAAGAAAGTTCAATTAAGCAAGCTAGGCCCTCACCATAACACAAATGGGCTTGTTTTTGACCCAAAATTTAAGCCAAGCTATGACACCAAAACTCAGCCCGCCTACACTAAGGTGACGATATCTGGGCCTTAAGCAAAACTAGCAACCCGGATGCTCGGCTAATCCCTTTTAGCACCTCACATCACTCGCCGCAAGTAGGTCAAGAGCCTTACCTACCCAATCATTCGGTCGCTCGAGTAGGCCACACATACCAGGAGCTCGGCATTCCTCGCACTGATACCCGCTTGGAATCCCTCCTCTTAGCTACCCCCTCGGCTTGCCTTGCCATATCCTCGGCAAGCCCAGTTACCCCCTCGGCAAGCCGAGCGTAAAGCACTCATGTTTGACGAAAGAGCCGAGCGCTCAACCTATCCACCCTCTCGGCCTACATACCTTCTCGGTTAGGCCTCACACCGCACTCCTACTCCCTCGGCATATGCCAGGCCTTCGGCAGGATACTTACTCGGCTATCAAGCCGAGCCCTCGGCCAAGCCTACAAGTCCCTCAGCGAAGCTGAGTTCTAGACCTTCTTTGTCGTTACCTAGCTAGGCACTTGGCATGCGAGACTGCTAGCCTAGCTAAGCATACTCAGCCCGCTCTGTATCGCACATCTCACCCCCCCCCCCCCCCTCAGCTTGTTAGCAAGCCCTCGGCATATCAACATTTAACAAAAAAAAAACTTAACTTACTTTGCTGATTGAAAGTCGAGAGCTCAGTACGTACACTAAGACCTCGACAGCAATGCCCTCGGCTTGCCATTAGGGCAATTGGCCCCTATCTATTCATCCACCCTATCAAGCAAGGCCATGGGCTTGATAAGCTATGCCCTCGGCTTGTCATGTAACACCCTCGGCCTGCTACTCTCTCGCACCTCATTAGTCACGCTGAGCGCTCAGTAGTCAGCGTCCCCTCATCCAAGCCGAGTGCTCGACGACTCCTCCCCCTAAAAACCTTTGTCCGGTAAACCTGAACTACCCTAGGCACTCAGCCCCCACCTCTACTTTGCCTTACATTCCTCTCTCTCGGACCTACCCGAGTCACCTCCGCTCGGCCTAGCCATCTCTCCCTTCGCTCGGCGCTCCCAAAGCTAACCGAGCGCTAGGCATTCCACCGCCTAGAAACTCAAAAGGGAAAAAGTCGCACTCTCACCTCACTCTCTCAGCTGGCCTAGCAACTGTACTCGACCGTACCCCATTGGCTTTCAGGCCAAGCCCTCGGCAGCTCAAGGAAATTAAAACTTCCTACTTAAAAATAAAAAAATTAAAAAATTAAAAAAATCCCCTTGGCTAGGCAAATCAAAATTCAAACACCTCAATTCAAAAATTCAAGTACAAAAAGCCAGATACATGCTTTTGGATATACAAAAACGAATCAAAAGTTCGAAATTTTCACATACCTCTTGAAAATCTTGGTGAACTTGGATGAATCCGAGCGATGTGACTTGAATCACTCAACTCTCAAGAAATTTGGGCGAAAATTGGAGAGGATTTTGTGAGTTTCTCTAAGGGAAATATGAAGAAAAGGAGAATGAGGTGGGATTTATATATTCAAAGGCAAAGAGAATGATCTCCCCAAAACCCTGGCTCAAATGGGCTTGTGATACTGGAGCCCAGAATGCCTCTAATGGAAGATTAAGCTTAATTACAAGTTCATTACCATTTAACTGCCATAAATTAATTCTTAATGCAAGCTTAACCGAAAATCAAGACAAGTCATGCCTTCAGCAACATACAAGGGCTTTACCCTTAGAAGAAAATTTGAAAAAGATAGGCTCTCAGCACCTACAAGCCTTCATTGTCCTTAATCGTTCTCAAACACCTGTTTAGCATTGCTTGGGGATGGTTTTCACCCTAGCAAGTTGCTTGGGGCTCGTTTTAGCCCTCAGGTACGCATGAGGCTCGTTTTAGCCCTCGGGTATGCCTAAAAATCTATTTTAACTCGCATGAAAACTTATCAGCCTCAACCTCATTCATTCCGCGTGACATCCGAACTTCATGTGATCTCGTTCACACATCACGCGTGGGCCTAAATGTTTGGGCCAAGTCCATTGTCCTAGGCCCAGTGACCTGAAATTACGAAAATATCCCTCCATGATCTAGCCCATCATTAATGATTGCAAAGTATAGATTTACCCCTAATCTGTCCAACTAAGTACAGCTTTGCCACCTGAAAAGTACAACTATACATAACTCTCCAATCATTAATGAAGACTTATTCTGAGTTCTCTTTCCTTCTCTCTACACTTTCTCTCTCTAATTGCTCTCTCTCCACTTTCTCTCTCTAAAAAACACATTTGCTGACTTAAGCGGGGAGGGGCTTTCCCGGGTCACACCCCGGGGCAGTTAACCTTCTTTGTATTGCAGGCATAGCTCTCAGATATACCTGTGCAAGGTGAATCTCTCAGACATACCTTGGCTAGGTGGAGCAGAAGGACATTTGGACAATAATTGGACTTGGTTTCTAGGACATCTTGGTACCCTTACCCTAACATCCCGAGGAGTATTCTGTTTCTAGGAACAGTTTTTAGTCTTTGTTTTTATTTTTCCCAGTACATACGTATCATGAATCAATATTTTTTGTATGTTGTAAATGATATACATTTGGCATTCAAAGATAAAATTACATTAAAGATATGTAAAACATTAACTCAATAATTTTTCAACTAGATTCTTAATTAATTACAAATGAAAACTAAACCAAATTGTAAATAAACCTCTCTAGACCATGTCATGTGTAGTAATGCACGCAAGTTATATTTATTATAAACAATCTACTGCAATTTTGGCTAATTGAGTCATATGCTGTACTAAAAAACCGTTTAACGGTACAATTATTCAAAATCTTGAGCAATTTCTGGTTACTAGTACACCTAGGTGTCTTAAACTGACTCAAAGCAGCCCCATTTCCTATGTAATACTCCAATATTTTCCTGAAAGTTCCTCTTTCAACAATGCAAAGCTCTAATGGTCCTATAGAGTTGGTCTTCCTAGACACCACGTAACCGTGATCGACAAAGGACTCATCCATCTTTTTGCAACACTCATGTAGCACTCGCTCCTCTGCTTCCCCCTTGATCTCCCAAAATATTACGTAATGCCCCGGCGTACTGGCCACATTGGCACGGCTCGTGAAGTCAACTAGCTCAGCCTGCTGACTCAGAATCTGAGACCCTGTCTCGACAACAATCTGCAGGTCTTTCTCTGTGTTCTTGTCTATGTTGACTGTCAGAATTAGCTTCCTCCTGCATATGATGCTCAGTTTTGGGGTACCCTTGTGGAACCCAGATACCTGCACCACATCTCCTAACCTATACCTGTATAATCCTACAAAAGAAATTTAAAATTGAAAATATTAATTTCATACATCATAATCGTACAAAATGTTGAATTATGTGATACATAATGATGATGGAAGTATGGAACAATCAAATACTATGATAAGACATAAATGATGCTGCAAAAAATGACTCATCTCTAAGTCAACAAAAAATCATGATTAATTACCAATTTACCACTATTCTATCGACATATCCAATCCAATATTATGTCATAATTATTCCTTGTACAATGACACCCAAATAATTAATAAACGTGATAAATCCTAAAAGCAGTACGTAGATAAATGGAACACCATGCACGCATCAGCTGTTAGCCGCATTTTAGCTAACCACACGACTGTGTAGAACTAGGTACACGGCCATGTACATCACACATTCACACTATTATGTAGCATTGCATTATATACACGGCCATGCATCATATTGTTGTACACCAAGTCATCAACACACAAACGGATAGCAAACTTCTCCAATTGCATTACTAGTTCCAACAATAGGAATATCATATGAATACTATATTAATGAACCGAATGAAAATAATTAGCTTAGTAACATATAGATAACGTACCTGTAAACGTAGTTAGGACTATCTCATAGTCTTGACCAACCTTGACCTTAGAAAGTGGAACAGGTTCATCTTTAATGAAGTCATCAAGAGCAGATGACTTCCCGTCTTCATACCTTCGATTTCTTTGAAGAGGTATGAACTCAAAATAGGAAAACATAGGCACGACTGCAAAAGTAACATCCTCAGGAGGGGAAGAAGGATCAATGTTCACCCCAATCCAACTTTCAGTTGACCCATAATCTGCACTTATTAAGGGCAGATTTCCTGCATAATGCCTTAATTTCTTAAGGTAAGGCTGCATTGATCCTGTCATTATAGAATAAACATACTTCGCATTTGGCCATAACTTCGGTATTAAACCAGACCAACTCTCCTTCTCTAATTTCTCACAACATTCTCTAATTGTTAAGGCCAAACACGGGTTTGGATACAAAATCTGTAAGACAGAGTCACGGACAGAAGGAATCGTGATTCTTGAGCTAGGTTTACCTTCTCTGATGTCTTTGCATAGTTCTTTCCGTAAGTCTTCAGATGTTTCGAGTGCTTGAACTATGCTAAAGACAAATGTCGAAGTGATAAATTCAATTTCATTGTTAAAGAAAAGGCCCAGGAGGAGGTGACAGTACGTCGCTTGTGCATAGTCTCCACTTGAAATCACTTCTAGAGGACTGCAAGTGAAGCACTTGGTCTTTTCCTGCTTCAGCTTGAATTCTTTGCTGTTGAAGTAGTGAGTTGTAGCAGTTCCTGCAGTAAGACCTCCCTTCGTCTTGAATTGCTTGCTGCCGTAAATAAACTCTAGGATCCTTCCTCCAGCTTTTGTTGGATAAACCCTGAAATTGTGTAAACAAACAAATATTGTAAGAAATTATAATTCATTTTTGAGATCAATATATTAAAGTAAAATAAAATAAGCAATGGTTGATTTCGGAGGTCACTAATAACAGTCTAAGTACTATTACTTTCGTCATGAAATTAAAGTAAGAAAGTATAGTCAGGTTGAATTGATAGAGTAATCAAAACCAGTAATGTGACAACCAAATCCAAATGAAGGTATATCTTATCGACACCTTGATCCAAATGAAAGGTATATCATATCGATACACTAGTAATGTGACAACCAAATCCAAAAAGAAGTTTTAGACAAGATACTATTTTTGCACAAATTTATAAGTCGGCTTTTTTCCTATTTAAGTTTTCTTGATTGGAATAGTTGATGATTGTAAAAAAACAAGAACTCAAACCTTGATCTATAAGCCGCTGCCAATCTAAATGTCTGAAGAGTAGTGTGAGCATTGTGTTGAGTAAAAGGTACGTACTTTTGCCTTCCTTCAGTGGTACCAGAGCTACCCAAATAATCATTCAAAATATTTATCAAATAACATTATATGAAATCGGGAAATTGTTTAAACTTGAGACTGCACTTAGACCATTCAAAATTACAAAAGGTTGATATTGTGAAAGTATATGTTGAGATGAATCTAATACAACGTCAAAGTGCAAACAAGTGGAGAGGTTTTACCTCAAAGAGAGGAGAGTTATAGGGTGTTTAGTGAGAAGTGGAGAGGTATCTCCATCAGCAATCCTGTAAATATAAGGCTCAATATCTGCGTGATTCGAAAGCGGGACTAACTTAGTAAACATCTTTTCCAAAGTAGATGCATCCATCTCTCGAATATTCGTGACCCCCCCTAACCACTTGCTTAGATACTCAACACCATAATTAACCTCAAGAATCTGTCGAAGTGTTTCTTGTTGCACTGATGTTGCATTGTCGGATATCTCGTTAAACCACTCGATTATTTCGTAATTCTCGACATTCATTGCTGGCTTATCTTCCTACAAATTGTGTAATCACCATAAAGAGACGATGAATGTCATGAATCTATATTTATATATAAATATAACTTCCACTGTTCTAATAATAATATTACAACATTGAGACTTTTGCACTATTCATCATACTTTTTTGATCATATAATATGATTTATACGTTAAACAAAATAAAGTCATGTGAGATCCTCTTAGATTTGTCTCATCTATTACTTTCACAATATCAACTTTTTATAATTTATTGTTACACAATTATATATATTTAACACGTATAATATGTTTTGAAATGCGTAATTATATCCTTGTTGGCTTATTGCAACATTATTGGAACCAAAGAAGTAATAATAATAATATATAACAATACACTTGAAAAGGTTACCAAGTACTCCGACCTCTATTCCATATTCCTTGAGGTGTTGGGGTACACTGAAAATTCTAATGTGGTGATATGACTACTGACTACCACAATGTGTTTAGAATGGACGGCTGAGATTAATTTTCTTTTTTAGAAATTTTTCTGACAAAAAACTAATAACTCGTTGAAAAAAAAAAAATCAAACCACTCTCTACCCTCTGCATCGTTCTAACGATTCCATCACCATAACTATCTTCAACATTGTTCACAACGATTGCTCAAACTTTTTTTGGCTATTAAATTTGTCTATTTTGTTGTTAACGTTGTTAATTAGTTTATGAATATTATTTTTTCAAAAAAAAAAAAAAGAAAAAAGGTTTTCGAATATGATACATGATCTAATTTTAAAATTTTATGAATTTAGTTTAGTTTTCAATTGCTGTACTTTTTAAGTGGAATTTTACTCTTGCAATTTGGTTATTAATGTGTTTCAAATCTATATATATCTATCTATCTATATATATATATATATATATATATATATATATATATATATATATATATATACTAAAATAACAACCGCTGATGTCATAACTGCCACGTATCACTTTCTTATTTTATTTTTTCCCTCCAAAATGCATGGATGATGTCATATTTTTCATTTACAAGCTACCCTATTTTGCTTTGAAAATTAAATTCCATTTGAATTTTTAAATTTTGGGTTTTATACAGATATTATGTTATTTAGTTATTTATGATTTGTTAACAATAGTTAATAATATAAAATAATATAATTTAATTGAAATTTCCTAATTAAATATGAAAATTATGCACTTTTGGGAATTGTATATTCATATTTAATCGAAAATTAATTAGGAAAACGGAGGAAGTAGTTATATTCTTTCAATATGTGTTAAAAGTCTATAATTCAATTCTTATTATAAAATCTTGCATCGCACGGGATTAACCTAATATATACTAAAATAGAGAGCACTCGAAGCTCCACTCTAACTACACTTTGACACGTGTCGAGCGATTGTTAAAAACATTCTCGCTTTATTTTTCACCCCTAAATATAGAAACAAAATCAAAGATTATATGTTATAAAATAATATAAATATTTTATACTCATTTACCTATTACCATAATATACCTACTCCCTTATGATAATGCATGTAAAATCAAATATAATCTCTGATTATACTTCCTCATAATATTATACATCTAAATATTTTTATTTTCTTGATCTTAATATTTGATCTTAAGTTTTTTTTTTTTTTTTTTGAATAGCAATATTTGATCTTAAGATTCATGATCTTAAGCCCTGAAAATTCTTAATTGGACTACGAGCATGTATTTTTTAAAAATGGGTTGTGGGTTTACAATTCATCATTATTGATGATGTATTTTTAAAATATATACAGTATAAGAATTTTTAAAACAGTGCAACTTATTTTTCTAAAACCATGAAAATTTTATTAGATATATTAGAAATGATGAGATAATTGATCCTATATAATTTTGTGACCACATTCTGACTTGGGATAGCGAGAAAGTGTTATTATGTTGATTGAATCTAAAGTACACATTTTAAAAGTAATCATAAACTTTCATATATTAGGTGCTACAAAATCAGTTAAGCTACATTTTTAAAAAAAAATTGGTCGGAGGTTACTCACTCGGCCAGGGGTTACTCGATTAGTCAGGAGTTACTTGGTTAGGGGTTACTCGGTCAGTCAGGGGTTACTCGGTCAGTCAGGGGTTACTTATCGGTTAGTTATGGTTTACTCAGTCAGGGGTTACTCGGCCGATCAGGGTTTACATGGTAAGGGGTTACTTGGTCGTTGTCAGGGGTTACTTGTGTCATTGTGTGTTAGCTGGTCACTTACAAAAGTTGCTGAAAGGTAATATATATATATATGAGCATGAGTCATCCGTATTGAAATGGTAAAATATGTAAAAGTCATAAACGTTTTTATATCTCCAAATTTAAATTTTTTTAATGCAACATTTAATTAAAATTCTGATACACAATACCATGATAAAATGGGTACATATCAATGTGAATTTGCACGGGTACTAACATGATAAAAACCATAACTAACATTAAGCTAATTTTCGTTTCAAATTTTAGCATATATAATGTATCAACTTTCAAAACCGTACAATTTGCACGGGTACTAAACTAGTATACTATACCAACAGACAAGCGCCTCAATGTGAGACTGACAAATGTCACTCCCTCATTTGCTTATCTTATTTATATAAACATTTCTAATAATTATTATTTACATATTTAACCCTAATTATTTTTGTTAAACTTCAAACTTAAATCTATCAATAAAAAGCAAGTTCTATACATGCATAAGATATTCATGATTTCCTAATAAAATTTTGTATTTTATTTTTAGCAATAAATTATACTCTGTGTATTGTAATTCTTAAATGTTACCCGTAATTTTTATAGTGTAACTATGTAGATTTACTTCATCTATGATTACAATGTCATCAAGTTATAGAATAAATAATTTGAATAAATATAGTTTAAGTGGTATAAGGAAACAAAATATTTAGTATATTGAAATCCTAATACTATTTTTCTACTGAAAATTAAGCAAAATTATTGGTAGACTTTATTTTGAGATCAATTATGGAGTCATAAATACAATACAAAATAGTGTTATAATTAATTTTATTGGTTGTTGTACTCCTTGACAGATATTGAATATTAAGTTGAAATGTTATTTTTAAAAAAAAAAAAAATTGAAGCTTGAATATAAATTTAACTTTAATTGTCCTTTCAATTTCTGTACAATGTCTTTTACAATGACAGTTTCCTCTTTTTCATTACATAAGAAAAATTGAAAGAAAAATCAGTCTAAACGAGAAGAATACATACAAGTTAAATTAGACATTTGATAGGAAAACACATATAGGAGTAAAATGTTTAACAACAACTACTCATGTTTAACACTGTAATATTCGTATATTGACAATGCCATTACTTTTAAGAATTTTGAGAAAAAATATTATTTTGATTCAAAATAAAATTGTGCATTGCACGGGTGTGATACTAAATATATAACCATTATTTGCAATAATTTTATGTTATTCTACATATAGTAATGTTGTTAATTAGAATATTCTAATTACATCAATCAATTAATACATTATACTATAAGATAAACAAATCAATCAATCAATCACTGATTCGTTTATCTTATATTTGTAATGAGATAACAAAGACTTGATAGATTTTGTTGCATATTTTTGGTTAGTTTTTGTTATATAAATTATATTGAATTCAAAATATATTTTATTGACTTTGATTGATTCCAAATAATTTATTACAAAAAGTTGATCAAAATGTTTCCTAGCCAAAGATATGCCAAAAATTTATGTATAGTGTGTAAGATATAAGGTTATTATTGTGTCTATAGATTTGGTGACTGCGACAATTAAAACAAATATTTGATTACATAGCTATTGAAGCGAATGATATGAAGAAAAAAAAAATTAGTTTTTCCTGACTGGAGATAGGAAATGAATCGGTCTGTTTCTCTTATAATATTTTTTTTTTTGATGCTCTGTCTATTTCTCTCATATAGTTATGTGGAGCATTATTCATTTATTTTTCAATTAATAAAAACAACATTATAAAAAAAAGGAAAAAAAAAGCGAATAAAATATTAAAATAAATGCCAATGACATAAAATATTATTCAAATCACATTCCATAATTTGTGTATCGGCCATTACTGGGACTAAGCAAAATTTTAATAATTAAATTGTTAGTGAAAATAAGCCCTTTATTACTAATTGAATTATTTTTGTTTTTTCCTATGGGATTAATAATATGATTTATGCACGGTCACTATACTAGTGATTTGCTAATTAAAAATACGTACATTACCCAACATAATTTATTTAATTTTAAACCCCTAAAACACGAAATCTTAGGTTTGACAAAATCTATGTTATTTTTTTTGACAAAATCTATGCAATTTTGTAAGTGACCCCTTTTTAGTAGAAATTGTTTAATACATCCAAGCGCGTGGTGCATCCAAGAGTATTTTTTGCACATTTCAATAATTATTTTTCATTTTATCATCAAATGAACAAACAAATTTCCTTGGATGTACCATACACCCGAGTGTATATAACAATATCTCATTTTTAGAGTTTCGCTTATGAATTTACAAACCAAAATCTATGTAATTTTTTTAACAAAATCTATGTAATTGGTTTTGAGCCTTTTTTAAAGATACAAAATTATGATTATCGTTTGTTATTCTCGAATTAAACTCTTAACTTCTAAAAATTAATTTAATATAACGATTGATTATTTTCGTAAATTGTGTGTATTAAATTGTTATAATTCTTATTACGTTGCACTACTCTGTTTCATGAACTATGCGTACATGAGTTTATGATATATATGAGTGTTTGGTTTGTTAATTGGTTGGAGTAACGCCTTCGCAATTAGTAATGACCTTTGTGAACAATGTTGAAGATAGTTTTGGTAAATGGAATCTTTAGAAAGATATAGAGGGTGGAGAGTGGTTTGATTTTTATTTTTTTTTTCCCAAAACTAGAGTAATTAGTTTTCAGTAAGAAAGAAGTAATTTTTTGGGCTTTTTGTCATAAACTACCTATTAAAAATCATTTTTTGTGAGAAAATACCTATTAAAAAAAAAGTTGTAAGAAACTACCTATTAAAATGAAAATGTTGTAAAATACTACCCTTTTACCGAATTTTCACCGTTGACTAATTTTTCCAGCATTGACCACCCACTTGCCAATCAAACTTTTAAAACCTTTATTTTTCCATGCCCCGCCAACAATAATGCCACCTATCATGTGATCGGCCTAGCATGGTTAACACCAGAGAAATTAGTCAAAGATGAAAATCTGACGAATAATAGCATTTTTACAACATTATTTGCTTTAATAGGTAGTTTCTTACAATATTTTTATTTTAATAGGTAGTTTTTTTACAACATTTTTTTTTCTTTTTTTTGTAGTTTCTCACAAAAATTGCTTTTAAAGGGTAGTTTCTGACAAAATGACCTAATTTTTTTATTCAAAAAATAAATAAAAAGAGAATTAATAATCTCAACCATTCGTTGTGGTAGTCAGTAGTTATACGACAATATTTAAGAAAGCTACAAGTAAATCCATTTAAAACATTTGTTTATTATACAAAGGATTTCTTTTTGTATTTTTATATGGTAAAAAAACAAAAAGTGGCAGAGGTGGGTAAGGAGAAAAGAGAAAATGTAATATTTAATTGGGTTTTGGGGTTTGTGATCCCATAGAGAGTATAGAAAAATATTTTTGTTTATTAACGGTCACATTCCATAGTAACGTGTGAATTATTTTGAGATAGACGAAATTGAAAATAGTGTCAAGTATTATAGGACATAGGAGTATAATATAGGAATATTCTGTTACATATGAATTTTAGTGAATATTAAGGACCATCTTATCTCAATAATCGATCTGACAACGTTGGAGGACGCTGTAATGAAGGTGATAGTACGTACTATGTAAATTCATGTGCTAGGTAAGAGTACGAATCCATGTAAACCACAAAAAAAAGATAAGTGAAGGACTCGATAAAGACAGATGTTATGTGACGGCCATCGTAGACAAGTTGTTGTTCAAGGGACCAAGATTTAAATCAGCCTTTTTCACAGGTTGGCATATATATACTCACCTATGTAATGTTCTTCTTCTGACATTTATGGCAAATTGCATTAATTATTGGAAAACCTTGGATATCAACGAAAATAGGATATTATACCAGGTTAAATAAATAAAAAACGGAAAAAACATATATGTGTTTGACAAAAAACAAAACTGTATTTAATAATATGTTTTTTGAGTTTGATTAGTGTGTTTTTGGATATGAACTATATGTTCTTTACAATTTGTTGATTAAACATGTTTTTTGGGTTTCAATAAAACAAATTTTGTTCTTTGAATTTGGCTCGTATATTCTTTAATTTGAGGAAATGAGTGGCGCACAAATTATGTTTTAATTATCCTATGTCGTATTTAAATTATTTTTATTACTTCCTCCGTTTTTTTTAAGTGACACACTTTCCTTAAATGACCAGTTTTTTTTAAGTGACACACTTCCTCTTTTAGAAATTCCTTACATTTTAATAATATATCTTCAACCCACTATGTCTTACTTTATCATTTCTCACTCTTTTCATGGTCCCCACTTTCTCTCACATTCTTTTACTTTATCATTTCTCACTCATCCAACCTACCCCACTAACATCTTATTTTATTAAAGTCAATAAAATCTCCTAAAACTACATGCCGGTCAAACTGTGTCACTTAAAAAAAACCGGAGGGAGTATTGTATGTTATTTGCGTTTGATCACTGTGTTTTTTACACTATAACTTATGTTCTTTTAACATTTGTTATTTTGAATTTTAAATTATAAATTTTAAATGCCCCCCTAAACCTATGAACAACATGTTTTGCGCACGAAAAGCGAAGAATTTTTTTTAACCGTTAAATTTAACGGTTTTCTTCACGGTAGGTGGTAAAAAACAATTTTTAGAAATTTTTTTGGTGGCAAAATAAAACTTTTAAAATTTTTGGTAGTAAAAAACAATTTCGTGATTTTTTTTATGGTAAAAGATAAATTTTTTTTTTTTTTTGAAAATATAATATTAGAGAGGGAAAATTAAAATTATTATAGGAAGTTGAATTTTAGAGAGAGCAAACTATTTTTGGGAAAATGATATCTTTAATAAAGAATTTTTTTTTGTTAATGAGTAATTTTTCAGGAAATTTGAATAAAGTTTTTATCATATTTTTTTTCAATTATCTTTACGTGTTTTGATAATGCATGCATGTTCTTTGTCAGACATAAACATATTTTTTGTCAAACACATCTATGTACTTTGTCAAAACACTGCCACACTGGTATATTCTCTTTGCCTTTTTTCTTTAATTAACCGGGGCGCTAAATAAACAAACCATGATTAGCGAATGATAAATTGGACCTTATTATTCGGCTATATAATGTAGAATCCTCTTTTGACATCTACGATGAATTGCAATTATTATCACGATATCATTCATACCAATGATCAATATATTGTTGAAATTATATTAGAGACGAGAAGGAAAGGGAAAAATTTGTGTGGATCTGGTTGACAAATTTATTGTGAACTTTGAAGTACATATGCGCACAACAGACGTTACATTAAATGTAGTGACCATAATTTTAACATATGTATTGACCTATGTGACCTTTAATATTATCGTGAACATGAAGTAAAAATGTGATAACCAACGTTATGCTGAACATAGTGACCTTAATTCAAACATACTCGTAGTGACCTTAATTTGAACGCACTCGTAGTGACCTTTATTGTTCATATTGACCTACTGTATATTATAACCTTCATTAAAAAGAACTAACCTCTTATTAGGACCTTTAATTTTAAATAACAAAATTAATGACCTTTATTTTAGTATAAAAACATTATTTTAACAGTACATAGTGACCTCTATTTTTTTTTTAATAAATCGGTCATAGTGTCTGTTTAACTAATAAATACCTATGTTTATCTTTTATCATATATTGTAATTTTATCAATTTTCATATATGTTAATTAAACATTTTTTTTCCACAATTTTCCACTTGAACGCAGTTTATGTTTACTCTTTTTCAATATTTCTTATGTAGATATGTCTAAATTTAAGTAATGTTATTTTTTTTTTTTGACTAAAGTAATGTTAATTTTTTTTGTTATGATATAATTTTTTAATAATTTAAACCATAATATCAAAATATAATTTATTCAATATTTTCGAAAAAATTATTTCAATCCTTAATCTAAAGATGATTTTAGTTTTTTGTTAAAAGATAGTTATTTGACTTTTAAATAATTTAAATCCTAAAAAATCACTATTCGGCTGTTTTTACTAATGTGGCAAAAATTTTAAATCTCATTCGTCACTTTTACTACGTGGTGAGTGAATTTTTTAATTCTAAAATAAAATACAAATCTAATTTTTGATTGGTGGAAATAATATCTTTGCTTATGTACCGCGACAAATGCTTCCAAAAAGTGCCTACTTTATTTATATAACTAGATGTAAGATCGTGTGATGCCCGATTTTTTCATATATATATATCTCAAGAAAAGATATTTTTCTATAGATTCTAAGTTTTTTTATAGTTATTTGATTTATTTTACTATTTAATAATTTCAGACAAACAAAACACATAATAATTTAATTAAACTATTATTGCCTATTACAAAAGTAAAACTTTTTTAAAGTATTTAATAAAAGACCTTTATTTATTGTTGTTTTGTATTTTATTTGTTGTTGTTAGTCGAAGTATATGACAACTGAATTTAAAAATCTGAATAAATTGTAAGATATCTTTTTTTTAAAAAAATATTGTAAATATGATATTGAAAAATTGTAAATACGCATGTTAATTGGAAAGCGTACATGAATATGAGAAGAAAAAAGTAGAGGCCTAAGTAGGGCGGGTTCTGATAGGGGGAAAACTAGGTTGTGACTAATCCTCCCTAAGCCAAACAAAATTTATAATCACTTAACAAACGTAAATATAAGTATAGAGGTAAGTCAAGGATCGAACCACTAGGAACGGTTATGTTCAAGTGCTTTCAATCGTGCATCTAAGCTAAGTCGAAGTCTGTAGACATCCAAATGTGTCTCCCCAAAAACCAAACCTAGTGATGAATACTTTTCACGTCACTTGATTATCGAATGAGGTGAAAGTGTGAAAAGTCTTGTGATGCGGTTGTTTTAATAAAAATCTTTCCTTCTCTTTTTGAAAATCTTCTCTATTTATGAAAATAGCTAGTCCAATTTGACTTGGTCCATGACAAGGTTCAAATAATAGTGTAATTGGGTCGGGCTCGTAAAGAGCTTTCCAATGATATATTATAAGCCCAATTTCGATGAATAATGAGGAAGTTATGGCCAAAATACTAAATTGGGTCTGAAATTGTTTTAAGGCCCAATGATCTAGTGGAGGACCCATTAATTTTATTCCTAAAATTATTAGGATTGATCTTAATTTTCTAGAATAGTCTAGGAAGTTATTTTGAGTTCTAATTTAATAGTGTCAGGATTGATAATTATCTTTTTTAGAAAAATAATGAATTTCATTTGAAATAAAACAAGTGTTTTATTTTGATAAAATCTGATTTAAAATTGATAAACACGGAGTTTAATTGCTTATATTAAGAAGAGGATTCCATAAAAAAGCGCGTTTTATCTTTTAATTAGCGCCAAACGACAAGTCTGTCACCAAACGACAGAGCCTGTCGCCATGCGTGATGCTTGTCGTTTCGCGCTGGGCTCTGTCCCTGGCGACAGAGGTCATTTTTTTTCCGATTCAAATTCTGATTCTTTTCTATCGTTTCCGGACTATTTTCTTTATAAATAGGGTCGTATTTCCCCGTTTTCATTCACTCAGAATCATCAAGATTCACAACCATCCTTAATTCTTTCAAGCAATAGCTTATTCTACTCTCTCTTTCTAAACCTTTCCCTTTTACAAAATTCCTCATTCACAAGTTCTAGACACACCTAGCCAAGTTCGAGGTTGCCTTCGCCCTAGACGTGAAAGGTTGATAATTTCTGAGGGTTTGGTCCCAAATCCCTATTTTAATTATTCAATTTAATTGTTTGATTTAATATTTTCCTTGAAGTTACTAACGTGTGTATTGTTTTGATAGAAAGAGATATGAGACATCGAAGTAAATAATTCGATTATTTACTATTCTTTTGATATAGAAGTCATGTTTATATTATTTTAATTCCTAGTATCATGTTAGGATGCTTTTATTGCTTTCTAGTATCATATTTAGGATGCTTTCTATTTCTTCTATCATATTAGTATCATGATAGGGATAAAGCTTTGATCTTTATTGTTTAGTGACATGCTAGGATTTGTTATTAATCTTGTTAGTATTATGTCTAGGATCTTGCTATTATTATTAAGCTTTATTGATTGTTATTATGATGATGGTTGTTATTATTATGTTGCTTGATATATTATTATTGTTATTGCCTGATCACGCCTTCTCTTGCAGGATTAAAGGGAATTTGTATTTGTAATCGCGCATAATAAGATAATTAATAATCTTGTTTAGGCTAATATGATTATAATTCAAGTGATCACAAATAATAGTTTTATTTGTGCATTAATTATCAACCAACATAGATAAACATGTTTAGGATTAATATATTGATTGTATGTTAGTCAAAAAGAGCACATGAATATGAGAAGAATAAAGTAGAGGCCTATTTTTAGGGCAGGTTCAATCTCTTTTAGGTTGGATTTGTACCTTCATCCTCGAATATCCAGTCATGGTTCAGGACCACTATGGAGTTAGCGATCTCATGGATCGTGAAGGGGTGCAACCTTCACCTTGTGAACGGTTTACAAGTTTCTAAAATTTGTTGGCGACTATTTTACTCTAACTTCCTTCCCTTTGGACGCCACCATGATTAAGTGTATGATCACAGTGGGGCTCAAGTGTGGGATGCTTGAAATATTCCCTACAGTTTTTTGGCGACTCCGCTGGGGAGGATTTCTATTTTAATTCCTAAAATTTATTTTGGCAATGATTTAGAATGAGTGGATGAGACTCGAAAAGTTCTAAATATTCATGTGCGTAATTTTAATTGACATTATTGACATATGCATAAAAAGGTCCTCATTGGATAGACCATCCTTAATGCGTCAAAAACATAGGATTTTTTACACGTATGATATTTGGGAAATATCTTTCACAACTAGGATCGAAAAAACGCTACGAAAACTTGGAAAATTCAAAGAACAGAAAGCTGCTGAGGCATGTAGGAACCGGTGCCGAGAAAACAATGCCAGCGCCATGCAATGGCTCTGTCGCCATGCGACAGCAATGTCGTTTGGCGACAGGGTCATTGTCTGGCGACAGGCCCTGTTGTCTCGCGCCATGTTCTTCCAATACCGAGCCAGAAATCTACCTTTTTTGTTTCAACCGATTCTAGTACTGTTCGCTCGATTCTACTTCCCGATTGAGTTTTTCCTCACTTTTTAGAACCCATATATGTTCTACATATGGCCATAACCTTCTGGGGATTCACGCTCCATCTACCCAATCGAACGCTCATGGCAACGAAGGGTACATCTGAGTTTGTTGAATTCACCAAACCGTGGAACCGAGTTTAACTCGGAGGGTCCCATCCACACGCGCCAACCCTTCCAAAGGTAAGGCTCTCGCGTGGTGCATCCGGACTCATAACCATGGACCCTTTTTGACTAACCCTTATCCTTGAACTTTAGAGAACTAGAGCCATGGTTAGGTTGCAAACTCATTGCATCATATTGTGCTTACTTGACTACTTGTGCATAACCTATGTGTGCTTACACTAACCGTTTTTTTGACTTGTGAATGAGTATAAATAAACTAATTAATGACTAAAGGACTTTGCTTAATTAATTAATTCATTAATATGAGTTTAAATAAATTGATCAAACCTGACTTAGGACGACTATAGGCTTGTCCTTTTAGAATAAAACACTGGAAATAGACCCAGACTAATGTTTCAGCAATGACGCAGAAGTTTGGCCTGTGGCACAACACTCTAGTGCCTGGCGCGATGTGACAGCAATGTCATTTCGCACTGGTCCCGGTGTATGGAGACATTCCTGTTGCTGAGGCGATGGTCCAGTTTTCTGCTCGAGTCCTCACGTTGAGTCTAATTAATCAATTTATTAAACAGCAGAAGCTATATTTAGTCCTTAATTGAGTCTAAGCACATAGTCTAGTCCCATGGTCATGACACGAGTCTTGAAAATATCACTTACACTCACAAGTATTCACACACTTTGTACATACCTTTTTCACACTATGACCATGTCTTAAGTTCATGCATGAGTCGTGCCTTCCGTCATTTGAGTTGGGGGTCCACTCTATTCCTAAATTCTTCCACATTTCTCCATCTACATCATCTTTCCACTCTCCACATGCTTGCTCCATACATATCATTCCCCTCATTCTTCCATGATCTTTCTCTACCTATGCATGTTGAATCGAGTTTGAGTCAAACATTAACAATAAATATTCATAAATCCCTTTTTCGCAATACTTGGTCAAGAAAAGAAGGGTGGCTAATCAAGGACAACGCTTTTGTTCAAGTCTTACTTTTTGATAAACCGATTCGTCAAAAGAGAAAAGCTAAGAGGATAATGGCAACTCAAGAAGAAGTCAATGAACTTAGGCAAAACTTGGCTAATGTAACTGAAATGATGAAGGCTATTGCTCTTCAAGTCAATGACCCTGTGAAACAGCAACAGATGCAGCGAACGGAGGAAAGCTTGAACAAGCTCTCCAATGACTACAAGTTCTAGGGAATTAGCTCACAAGGGGTCTCAGTGGACAAGGAACTTCTTCCGCAAAATTTCAATGCCAATGACATCCCTAGATTCAAACCTACTGACAATCCTTGTTTCCACTTAAGAGATTTTGAAACCATAATGAATATGAAGGGGATTGATAGGAAAGTCTTTCACTCTTTATTCTCTTTGTCTCTTGAAACCGTTTGCCAACAATGGTTCTTTTCCCTTCACAAAGAAAAGATCTCTACTTGGGATGGAATAGTAAACGCTTTCATTGATAGGTACAAATGTAACATTCAAGTTGAAACAGACCATAGACAACTTGAGATGCTAAGGCAAAAAGAAAACGAAGGGTTCACCTCTTTCTTCAACAAGTGGAGGGAAACTTCCGCTAATATGGTTAAATTTCCTACTAAAAAGGAGTCTGTAAGGATGTTCATCAAGAACCTCCAAGAAATGTATTCAAAGCACTTGAAATATAACCACAACTTGAATACATTCAAGGCCGTCTATGACATAGGTGTTGAAATCGAAGATGACCTTGCAAAATAAAAAGCTACTAACAATAATAACAACAGTGGCTGGAAAGGAAAGAAGAACGACAATCCTTCTTCTTCCGAAAACACCCACTCTAGTAACAATGTTAGTACCTTTGACCTTGACGATGTCTTAACCATGGATAATCAAGGAAACCAAAAAGAGAGTTCACACCCATTGGAATGACCTATGATGCTGCTTTCGATCGTCTCCATGATCAAGGATTAATCAAACCTATTGGCCCTATTGAAGATACAACACCAGAAAGCCGATCTTCAAGATGGAATCCCAACTCTTATTGCAAGTACCATCAAGGAAATGGTCATACCACAGATGAATGTTACTAATTTCAAAATCTCATTCAAGATCTCATAGAAGCAAACAAGATCCCATTGCCTCTAGCTAGCAAGAAGACCGGGTGATGATCAAGCAAAAGACACAAGGCGAGCTTCAACGATAAGATTTCATGACCTCTTTTTTCTTTTCTTTATTCCTTCTTTCCCCAATAAGTCAAGTATAGGAACCTTTTATTTTCCTTAGATTTTATTTTGTAGGATTTTTTCATTTCCTTTTAATAAAATGAGCATTTCTTCCTTACATATGATCATTGCATTGCATCATAAAAAAAAAAAAAAAAAAAAAAAAAAAAAAAGCTGAACTAAGCACAAGGTATACTAATAATTTGAGGCACCCTTGTAGCCATATCATATCACTTTCACCCTTTAAAAAATATAAATCCTTTCTTGATAAACCACTTTGAGCCTTGTCTAACGATAGACCTTTCTTGTTTCAACCTACATCTACCTAACCCTGGAATGGGATGGTGTGCAACTTATGCAATTTCAAAGCTTGAGTAATTTCAAAAGATTAAAAGAGCAAATAAAAATAATAAAAGTGTACAAAAGGACAAGTGTTCCAATGTCTTTGACATAAACATGTCTTTGATATGAACACGTCTCAGATTGCGTCTCTTATCGAGTGCTCGGTACCGTGCCTGAGAAACATGAATGCCAAGTGAGTGATAGACCGCATGATCGGGATTTCCCACACTTATCAAAAAAGATTCAAATGAAAGAATGATGAAACAAAAAAAGAGAGCAAAAAAAATAAACAAAAGAAAGAGAGTTCAAAAGTGAGGAAGCCTCAAGCATAAAAATATAAAGATTTTAAAAGCAAGGTTGCACACCTTGGGGGCTTATCTAGGGTCCTGAGCCTTTATCCCCTTCTTCTTCAACCTTTAGCCTAACCATGTTACAACCCTTCAAAGACCTCTTTGAGGTATACACACACTTGTGCGAGGTTCGGCTACAGCTACATTCGGACTGATTCCTAACGGATACGTAAGCAACCTCACATTGAGGTGCGGCCGTAATAAAATGCATTCATTCATATACACATTCATGCATGATCATATCAAGGGATCTCCAATGTTCATCCCTATCAATTTAGAGCTAGACTTGGGGGCTTGATCCTTACATTATTAGCCTACCCAGCCTAAGAGTCACCATCATTTGGTCTTCACAAAATATATTTCCACACACTTAGCTTTGGCAGCCTAACTTTAGTGTCACTTTCACACACTGCACAGATACATGACCAAATAATCCTTCCCTTAGGAACCTTTTGTCATGAAATTTTAGCACAACGCTGAAGCATGCCTTGACATATCAAAATCACTCATTGCTGTAATCATCATTGCATCACAAAGTATGAAGTGCTTAGCCTCCGCGCCTAAGTTACCCAAATACTTTCATCATCGAGTCAACAATTGAGATAGCCTAGGTTGAACTAATCCTTGCATTGTGAGATACAACGTCGACGCATACATTTGACTAAGCTCATTCAACATGCACCGTAAACACTCACTTTGATTCTTTTTCGTGTTTTTCTTTTTCGGGAGAAAGTCGGTACCCTCCACAAAAATGACGGAAAATTTTTGCTTTTCTGCATTTTGAGTCGCACAAGCACATTACATTGCAATGCACACACGAGTCATGCACATTGAGTCATGTCGTGTCAAAACACATTGAGTCAACCTCAAGTCAGTCAATCACATTGAGTCAAAGCAATCACAATGAGTCAAGTACACCAAAACTTAGGTCAACCCCAAGATGACTATAAACATGAGCACAGTCCTATTGTCCAAAATATAGATGCAGGTAAACTGAGTCCCTGATGGACGAGTAACCTTTACAAAAAATTTGAAGCAAAAGGACGCAAACAACTTAGCAAATCAACTGAAGTCAGCCTGATTGCAATCATATTTGATTGCCGATCGGCTTGCCGACGGTCATATTGATTGATTTGGTTCCTTGGTACGCCAGTTAACCCCCATAAGCAAATTGACATGATTAGTAGTCGGCCCGATTACAATCCCAATCAGTGATCGGCCTGACAACGATCATCTCACTTAGCTTAGTGCCTAAACATTGGCTCATTATAAGCACCAAGGCATTGGTTCAAAAGCATGTACATCACCTATACGACAATTTTCCAAGATTGGATTGTCATCTCAAACTAACAATATTTCCTAGAGTGGATTGTCGCATATCTTCTTCAACGAATTTTTCCAAGATTGGATTGTCCCCTTTGGAAAAGTTTCCAAGCGTGGATTGTCGTACTCCTTCTCTGTTTGGCAAATTTTTTCAGGTTCGGATTGTCATATATTCATATAAACCTTTGGCAATTTTTTCGAGATTAGATTGTTATACACCCAGTTCCCTATGGCAAAATTTCCCAAAGGATTATCGTAGGTCTCTATTCATCTTAAAAATTTCGGCAAAGGTTCCCTAACGTGGATTGTCATTCAATTCAATAAGTGACAAATTTTTCCAAATGGGATTGTCGATCGACTCTTTTTTACAAATGTTCCAAGACGCGGATTGTCAAATGTGGCAATATTTTCCTAAAAGGATTGCCGCATAACATTGGAAAATTTCCAAGGTGGATTGCTTTCAAGAGTTATATTCCAAGACGTGAATTGTCGATCGTAGCAAGGTTCTTATGACAGATTGTTACGAAGCATTGGCAACTTTTCCCAAAATAGGATTTTGGCGAAATTTCCGAGATACGGATTGTCGCTTCATCGTGGCAACATGTCCTAGGATGGATTGTTACGTGGCATTGACAAATTTCCTTAAATCAGATTGTTGTACATCATTCAAGAGTTGTGTTGGCAACTATTCCTAACGAAGAGAGGATTGTCATCACCCTAAAGCATCAACACAACAAGCTTTCAAGCGAAGCATCAGCAGATAGAGGATCACAAGGCAACGAGGTCTTCGACGACTTTCACTAGGATGAGAAAGTTTTCAATTAAGTCGAAGGGTGAAGAATCGAGTAACCAAGGCTAATCCACTAATAAAACAAAGAATCAAGCAAATAAAACACTAGGGAATAGAGATCAACAAATAATCATGACAGTTGCAACAACTTGGGAAGAACATGCATGCCAATCAATGGTTGCAAACACTAATGATAAGAGCTATCAATCTAAATCAAAGAGCTATCTCCTAATCATTAAGCTAGTGGTCTCTACGAATAAAAAACTAGGAGAATCACAATCCAAACCAATCGACAATTGCAGCTTCTAAATCAATGGTCCGTATCATTAGAAATCACAATGCAATCTAGCATAATTCTCAAGGCCTAATCAAACTACACACATGTAAACTTACATTAATCACTTTAATCTCAACAATCAATCAATATAATTCCCAAATTAATCACAATCAATCAATCATACAAGTTTCATCCAATCCCTAGCCAAATAACTACCCAAGAATCATCATCTAATCAACAAACAACTGAGAAATCAAGTACCAACTAAAGATGAAGAACAATTACACTAATGAAGAATCAAACATCAAAATCAAATCAAACAAGCATGAAATTAAACAAAGCAATAAGATGAGATAGAGTTTGAAATGCTCATTGATAATAGAGAAGATCTTCAATCTCCCAAATCACTTTTGAAATCTCTCACTTTCTCTCTGTAAATCTACTCCTAAACATGTACAAACCCTAAAACTAGAGAGAGAAACTCTCAACTAAGCTAAAATTATGATCAAAATTATGTCTAAAAACTTCCTACAAAAATCGGATTAAAATAGGTATTTATAAGAGGCACGGAAAAGAAAATGAGTAAAACCAGAAACCAAGGAGAAGCGCCCGCACAAGGGGCTGCGTGCCCGTGTAGGAGCCTTGCGCGCCCGCGCGTTTTAGGCTTCGCGCCTGCGCTCTTCCGGCTTTCTTCGAAACTCCGTATCTTCGTGCGCTCGCAAATGATTCTTTGTGTGCGCTCGCAAGGTCTTCATGATAGGTACTAAGCATGGAAGATTCAAATGGACTTGTTGGTGGGTTCAACACCGTAATTTCATGAGAGTGCGGCTTGAGAGCGCAAGAGCTAGAACTTGGAGCATCCACTTTCTTGCATCTTGAGCTTTCCCAATGCTATAAGTTTGCTCCAAATGCATCTTCCAACTTAGTAGGCCACCAATATCAAGACCTGAACCTCGTACAATACCTACAACCACAAAAGGAGGAGAAATAAAGGAGAAAACACTAGAAAAACCATGAAAACACAAAATAAGGGAGAAAAGGGAAACTAAGGAGGAAATGCATTAAACTAAGCATTTATTAAGAAAGAAAGTTATGAAAAGAAGGTAAAAACAACCTAAATACTCATCAAAAGGTTCAATCTTTTTTAGGTTGGATTCGTACCATCATCCTCGAATATCCAGTCATGATTCAGGACCACTATGGAGTTAGCGATCTCTGTGATCGTGAATGGGGTGTAACCTTCACACCCGTGGACGGTTTAAAAGTTCCTAAAATTTGTTGATGATGTGTGTCATAAATGGCACACATTTGATGAGCATTTAGGTCCTTTTTGTCTTCTTTTCATTGCTTTCTTGCTCAATAAATGCTCGGTTTTATGCTTTCTCTGTCTTTTCTACCTTTCTATGGTTTTCTAGTATTTTCTCCTTTATTTCTTTTATTTTCGTTATTTTAGTTGTTTTCTCTTTATTTTAGATTTTATAGATTTAGTTTTATTTTATTTTAGTTTATTTGATTTTATTTTCATTTCATTTTCCTTTACTTTATTTTATTTTCATTTTATTTTATTTTCTTTCTTTTATTATTTTCATTTTCATTTTATTTCTTTTACTTTTATTTGTCGGTTTTAGTTTTATTTCACTTTGTTTTATTTCTCGGTTTTTTGTGTGTTTTGTAGGTATTTGTTCCAATTGTGATTTGGTGTTAGAAACTGCTTAGTTTGGTCTTCATCACCATCATGGTGATGATGGTGATGGTGTTGGCAACAACCAGAAACTCTACAGCAACTCTCCCCTGCCTTCCCCTGTTCAACTCCCTTATTTCCCCTGCTTCAAACCAGCAACATCAACTCCAACAACAACTTCAATCTCCCCTGTTCCCCGAAGCAACCCCCAACAGCCACTACCTCACTCCCTCACCTCGCAACACCAACCTCCCAGCAGCTCCGCCGCACCTCCAACACACCACCACTTCACGCAGCCACCGCAACCCCTGCTACCCCCAAACACCACCAGCACCCACCACAATTACACCTCAAATCCAGCGACCTCACCACGCAACAGCAACTCCGACTCCACTCCAATTCCCGCAAACCACCTCACGCAACAACGACAATTGCAGCAACATCAACTCAGCCAGCACCGTCGCACCATATCTCCAGCCACAACCACCTATTACGCCGCCCTTGAAACAATTCCCAGCCGCAGCTAACGCCTTCTTCTCCTCCGCAACCACCGCAATTGTGCTCCTTCGAACCTCAGCATGTGCGGGCGCACATTCAATGAATGCGGCCGCACACAGCTGGGTATAATTAGGGGCTGTTGATTGATGATGATGTGCGGCTTGATAGTTGCGTGCTAATGATAATAGCCGTGAGAAACATGGGATTATTTCCCCAATTTGATGAAGCAACACGATTTTGCTGTTCCCCTTTTCTTCTTTTTGATTTCTTTTTATTTTTATTTTCTTTTTAATTTTAGTTTTCTTTTATTTTTCCTTTTCTTTTGTTTTATTTTATTTTTCTTTTCTCTTTTATTTTCTTTTCCCTTTTCTTTTATTTTCTTTTCTATTTTATTTTCTTTTATCTTTGTATTTATAAATACCCATTTTTGGGTAGAGAGGAAAACAATTAGACAATTAGAATTGAGCTTAGAAATTAGATCATTTTCCTAGCTTAGTTGAGAGCTTCTCTCTCTAGTTTAGGGTTAATTTTAGGAGTAGATTTTAGAGAGAGAAAGTGAGGAATTTCAATGGTGATTGAGAGATTGAAGATTCAAATGTGACAATTGTATTGGAAGATCTACTCTATTATCAATGAGCATTTCTAAACTCTATCTCATTTATTGCTTTGTTTAATATTCATTGTTTTGATTGATTGATTTGATTGGAATTTTATGATTTGATGATTGATTTTGGATATTCATGTTTGTATTGGTAGAATTGATGATAATGTTTGAGTAGTTGTTTGGTTAGGGATTTGGTGAAGCTTATGATGTAATGAATTGATGTAAATTGGGGATAATTGATGGAGTTGATGATGTGATTAAACTTGGTTGATTGATCATGTGCATGTGTGTGATTAATTAGAGAGTAGCTAACTTTGATTATTGCACTAGATTGCATTGTAAGTTCACATTAATACGGACCATTGATTTGTGGCTTGCATTTACACGATTGAGGTGTCTTGTGATGTTTCCTAGCTAGAGTTTATCGTAGTTGACGCTAGTTAGACCTCTAGGAGAATAGCTTGACATGCTCTTTTGGTTGCATGATTGATTTTCCCTCACATTGCTTGACTTAGTCGACTTTCCATTCCAATTTGCATCGTTCATTGCCATTATAAGTGAATCCTAATCCCTAGCTCTTATATTTGTTTGGTTTCCTCGTTTTAGTAGTTGTTAGAGCCACCTTTTATCTCTAGTCTTCGACCTAGCTTAGGCATATAATTGGAAGCACTTAGGCATTACCGTTCCTTTGGGTTCGACCCTTGACTTACCTCTATACTTGTATTTAGGTTTGTTGAGTGTTTATAAATTTTGTTTGGCTTAGGGAGAATTAGCCCAACGACCTAGTTTTCCCCACGTCAGTTGACGATTCTTTTGCTCTAACTTCCTTCCTTTTGGATGCCACCATGCTTAAATGCATGATCACAGTGGGGCTCAAAGTTGGGTGTTTGAAATATTCCCTACTGTTTTTGGCGACTCCGCTGGGGAGGATTTCTATTTTAGTTCCTAAATTTTTTTGGCAATTGATTTAGAATGAGTGGACGAGACTTAAAATGTTCTAAATATTCATGTGCGTAACGTTTATAAATATTGTGGCATAAGCATAAAAAGTTCCGCATTGGAAAGACCATCCGTAATGCGTCAAAAAAATAGGATTTTTACATGTATGAAAATTGGGAAAAATCTTTTACAACTAGAATCGAAAGAATACTCAGAAAATCGGAAAATCCTAAGAACACAGAAAGCTGCCTAGAAGTGTAGGGACTGTTGCGCGACAACAGTAAACATCCAAGTGCGATGGCTTTATCACGATGTGATACTCCTATCGTGGCGCAATAAAGCCATCTCATCGCGATTGATCCTTTTTTTATCATGCCGAGTTCTTCCAACACCGAGCTAAAAATCTGCCTTCTTGTTTTGATCGATTCTAGTTCTGTTTGGCCGATTTTACTTCCTGATTGAGTTTTTCCTCCTTTTCTGAAAATCATATGTGTTCTAAATATGGCTTTAGCCCTTTGGAATTCACGCTCCATCTACCCAATCAAACGCTCCGTGCAACGAAGGGTACATCCGTGTTTGTGAATTCACCAAACCATGGAAGCAAGTTTAACTTGCGGGGTCACATACATACGCGTCAACCCTTCCAAAGGTAAGGCTTCTGCACGATGCATCTGGACTCATAACCATAAATCCTCTTTGACTACCATAATTCTTGAACTTTAGAGAACTAGATCCATGGTTACACTAGTAGAAAAAAGCAATTGGGAGACAGTTGAAAACCCCTAATGGGAAGCGGTTTAGAACTGCTTGGGCTTGGGGGGCTTCCCATTGCTCCTTTAAATGGGAAGCAGTTTGAACCACTTCCCATTTCAAAGTAATGGGAAGTAGTTTTGGCTCATAACCGCTTTCCATTATGCCTACAAAAATTATTATTATTATTATTATTTTTTAATTATTTTTTTGCTTTTTTCGCTCAAATTGACATACAATTACTAAACATACATAATAACATAAATATTTTCATTAATTAATTGTTATAATATTACATTTTCATAAAAAAAATTAATAATTAAAAAAAATCCGTAACTACATCAAAAGCACAAAAATTTAACAAAAAAAATTATACACTCAATATAATTAAAAATTACAATTAAATAAAAAACATACAAGAAATTAAAATCTAAAATTTGATAAAAAAAAAAATGAAACTAGATCTAAATACTTGTAGCAAGGAAGTGTTGTTGTTGTTGTCGGCGTTGGTGGTGCTTACCACTACAATCGAACAACCACCGTAATTCAAACCAAAACATCACGAAATCATAGTCAAAACCCAGAAAATGTAAGTCGAATTCCTGATCTGCGAAATTGAAACCGAACCCCAAAATAAAATCAGAACCCAAAAATCGGAATCAAAATTAAAATTAAAATCGAAACCAAAAAATCCGAACCCAAACCCACGAAATTAAACTCCAAATCTGCGAAATCGAACTTGAAACCTTGAATACTACTTTCTTCTTCGTTGAATTAAGGTTTTTTTAGTAAAGGGGTAACGTGAGGAGAGTGAACAATGGGTCGATGCCTCAGTGGTGAGTGCTTGAGATTTGCTCGGTGGTTGATTTAGGTGTTGTAATAGGCGGACATTTTGCTTTTACTCCCCTATCTCGTCCATGGATATAACTTCTAAAAATTTATCTAACATAAACTACATAATCGCATAGGTTTCTCTTGCCAACTCTTCTTAACAATCAACAAAATCTTTAATTATAGGTATCTTAATTAATACATCGGCTTCATTTAGTCAGAGGTACAGACATAACAGCAGACACCTCACCTCCCCTCTATATCTATGTATTTGTTTGATGAAATATTTAATTATTATCGCAAATCAAAATAAACAGGACAAAAAAGAAGCAGATAGCATGCAAAGGGTGCTATGAAGGAAAATAAGAAAACACTACAGCGCAATAAACCTAAGCATCATTTTGTTCACCAAATTACACAGACAAATTCATATGTAACACTGAGTAAAAACTAACAGAGCATAAAACTGTGGACGAGGGTATAAACTGACAGCTGGAGTTGCTGGGCAGAATTAGTGGAGATGAATAACATCATAATACATTATATTGAGGATCTTTTGTCAAAATGACTACTTTTACAAAACTATTTATCAAAACAGCTATTTAACATTATTAATTCCAAAATTAGCTAACTTATTAACTTGGAAGGAAATTATTTATTTCTTATTTTCCTTTAAACTAGTTTAGTTCACTCTATGGGTTTTTTTAAAGAAAAAAAAAATAGTTTTTTTAGTTTTTTTTTTTTTTTTTTTTTTTTTTTTTTTTTTTTTTTTAGGGTTCTCCCCTCATTTGCAATGAAAAAAAAATCTCATTAATTTGAAAAATAACATTCAACATAATATATTTGCAAAAATTCTATGTTCAGAGGTGCAAGCATCAACATTTTAAAAAAAATTAGAAAAAAAAAAACTCAAAAAATTATTCCAAATTTCCAATTAATAAAAAAATATAAATAAATAAATAACAAATGAGAATATATTCATTGTCTACCATTATGTATCACTATGTGTAAATTTGATTTATTATACCCATCAAACTAAAAAATATTCAAATTAGCTGACATTAACAACAGTATACAATTAATAGGCATGAAAAAGATGAACAATACCTTAAAAACCCTTATCGTTGTATAAATTTGCGGTAGTGTTAATAGAACAATACTACTTGAAATTCCAAATTTAAATGATACGATCTAGACGAAAAAATTAGTATATTTGTACTCCGTATATCGTTAAATTTCCAACTTAAAAAAATCTTAAAAACAAAATTAAAATAAAACAAAAGTAAAAAAAAAAAAATATCAATAAAGTGAACCCTGAACAAAACTGGTTCAAAAGAAAAAGAATTAGCTAATTTACTTCAAAGTCAATAATTTAGCTAGTTTTGGAATTAAAAATCATAATTGACCGTTTTGGTAAATACTTTTGTCAAAAGTCATTTTGGCAAAAGATTTTTATATTGATTGATAAACTTAAACAACAGCAGATGTAAAGCGGTAGATAGTCAAACATTTGAATGACCTGAAACACCCTAAAGCTATCAAATCCAACACGAGAACTCTCAAAATTTCTTCGTATCCTTCTACCTTGTCCCTAACTAACTGACGAGTTTTCTTCAACAAGCTACTGTTAATAGAACTAGACTAAATTCCCAAGTACATTGCAAAGACCTTTGTTTGTGGCAGGTGAGCTTAGTATGAGTAAATGAAGGGCTGCTCATGGATACTGATCAAGCTTTGGCTACATACACTGGCTGACCATTACTCCAAATAGTTTGTTAACAATACAAATAGAACAAAGAAGGAAATTATGAGATCAGGCACAATTACAAGATAAAACTCAGTGTTTTGACATCTAATGTTATCAGCGGTGCCATTTGCACATTGAAGACTCACAAAATTAGATTGAAGTCAATGTAAGAAACTAGGTTGTACATAGTAAATATAGGTCCACAATAGTTAAAAAGCATGAGAAGCAAAAAGTATTGTAAAATTATCACACATAAACTTACACATCATCCTTCCTTCTGTATTCTTGATACTTCTTGATTATGCCATCAACATTGGGAGTTCGAGGAAGCTTCACGAGCTGTCACAAAAATGTATCAAAGAGAAGGTTGAGTTGAACACCAGAAAAAGGACAGCTGCATAGAGATAATAAAAGGTTGAGTCCCACACGACCCTAAAATACAAAGAAAGCAAGCAGAACAATATAGGTTGCTTAACAACTCATGAACAACATATTTGCCTCTTTAGTTTCACAATTGGTTTTAGGAGCTGTTGCAGGATTGTAACTTTATTTATGGGAAATTGCTCACTTTCAATGTTTCAACATGAACACTTATAAATCTTAGCAAACTAATTTTATAACTTTGCCTCAATAAGTTCAATAATATCAATTTCTAACTTTGTAAAATGGGTCTTAATCAAGCTATAAGATTGCATAATTGACCCTGAACTCCTAGCCAACTTCTCATCGACACGGGGAAATCTCAAACTTTTGTAGCTCCGGCTTTGTACATTATGCTAGTAGTCCATAAATGTGTTCATGAAAATCCAACAGTGACACAATCATACAAATCAATCAAGCAAGGCTATCCATCAGTGCCCGTGTTAGCTTTCATTAGCCCTACAGTCCTACACAATTAGAAATCCTTCCATCTCTACATCTGGTCCATACCAGAAGCAGTATTAAGCTATATAATACAGTATCTTCCCATATTGCTGGAAAAACATAACAAAGGGTGGGGATTTGTGTCTATGTATGGTCAGAATCTTCTTCTACACAATGTCTTCTAACATTCAGTTGTGACACCATTTGAACATGCTGATGCCCTTGTATTCCGTAGCAAACCTAGCTCGATATGAGCCTTCCTGTACGCATTTAGCAAGATGATGCTAGAATGCCAAACATTGCATTTTCCAAATGTACCCTTACTTTGTGTAATATGAGGTACGATACTCACTTTACCCTAACTCCATAAGGGTACACTTATACGAAATCCCAAGTTACGCCGGCAAATTTAACCATTCAACATATAAAATACATGATAGAAAAGTTTAAACCCATATACTATTTATCAATGAATCTATTGTCATTATTCTTTATAGTTTCAATTAAGCTGGATCAAGATATATACGAAAAGACGTAAGAGCAAATTACCTTGATTAGCTTCCGCTCCATATGAATTTGGAGTGAGGAGTGTATGACACAGGTTGTCTCTTCTCCTAAGTGGTGGCTGGTAATTGGATTAGATATGTTATTCTATCATTAAACGTTGTGTTTTTCTCAATTTTCATACATTTTGACATTTGCATGATCATTTCTCGGACTGATTCAGAATGGATTCCATATCTTAAACACCCATCACTCTTCAAGTCATAATTGAAGAGAACATCCTCGTAACTGTTGTCATACATCACCATCGCTGAGATAGACAATATATGGACAACCAAAAGCTTACCCTCCATATCTACAACTGCGGCCCCCGACGATCCCTCTCCGGAGCCAGCGGTGTACTCAACGAGGGCAGCAATTTCTTGTTTTTCGTAGGATTCTCCATCTACCAGGGGTCGGGATATGATGCCAGTCGTACACGAAACATTGTCGTGAGCAAAGTAAGAGAACATGAAAACTTCCGTTCCAGTTTCGTTTTCTAAGATTGAAATATCAACAAAATGTTTCCTACATTTGATATCTTTGACCACAAGCAAAGCCATTTCTTTTTCAACCATATTACTATTACTAATCAAATATGCTGGTTTATAATCCTCCACATGAAGAAACTTCAAACCAAATTCTCTGATTTTTCTTAAAAAAAATCTTCTACATTGTGAACGCAGGTTAATACGAGTAAATACAAGTTCATAACTGATATCAACATATTTTGTTGATAACAGGGGCAGCACCGTCTTTTCCGCAATTAAATGAGGGGCACGGATGTCCATACGAAAAAACCAAGTAAGTGCCCGTAATATTAGCCCCGTTATGAAAAAGTTGAATGGGGACTTTTGTAGTTGACGGATACAACAATGCTATTTTGCCGTTAATTCATTCCCCCTTCACTCTTTCGCATCAACCACCTGCAATCATTTGAAATAAAACTCAGGTAAAATGGAAAACACAAATCGATCTACAACTTGTTAACAATTTGCAAATAATTTAAGCTAAAGCAAACCATGAATTATCAATTACATAAAACAATTTCAATAAAGGGGAAAACCCCCAAGTCAATTAACTTCGAGGATCTGAAGCATACAAACAACCACACAACAGCATACAAAGAAATTGATCAATGTATTGGAAAGAATACCTCAATTGTCAGGTTAGCAGCTTCGAATTGGATAGTATTACATGAATTCACCCATCCCAAAGATATGGATCCATGGCTTTACTGAATACAACCCAGTGTCAGAACTCTTTTGTTTTCAAATGCATGATTGAGCTGCTGACGGGTGGTGCCGGATTAGACAACTCTATCTTCGTCGCCGATCATCTTTATGTTTGGTCCCGTCAATTTTGAGGATTCTCTCACCTTTATATCTCTCTCTATGAGAATCAGATTAAGTTTTCTCTCTCCTCCAAACCAGGATTCCAGAAAAATAAAAAGACGGCGTTAACTACCACGTTAATTTCCTACCGTTATAGAGTTTAGTATTAAAAATAGGAGAACGGAGTCCAAATAACAAATCTAATATTTTATTATTACTTTACAGAAGTCAAAGTCACGTGCAATGTTATAAACAACTTTCGTTTATAACAGTTATCAATGGGGACTGCCTCGGTTAATACTTGAAGACAGATGATTGTGTCTCCCCAAAAACCAAATCCAGTGATGAGTAACTTTTACGTCGATTATCGAGTAAGATGAAATGTTGAAGAGTTTCGTGCATTTCCCTTTTCTAAATTGTTTTAATTGAAAATAATTCATTTCGTATTTTTTAGGAAAATTTGTCAAAAATAAGCCAACCGTTACGTGATTAGCTCAAAATAAGTCAACTTTTCAATTAACTCAATATAAGTCGACTTTTAAAGGGTGTTTTCTTTTAATAGGTCCAATGACTTATAACCTACTAAACAAGTCATTTTTTTTAATTAAAAATAATTTATTAAATTTTATTAAATATTAATTATAATTTCATTAAATAAATATTTGGGTTTTTCTAAGTTATGCCCCTAAACTTCTTCGGTTTCTAAGCTGTGCCCACAGTTTTTTAAACGTCTAAGCTATGCCCTCCAGTTTACTTTTTTTAATTAACAATAACCAATTAAGTTAAAACTCCGTAAGTAGTTGTGGAACTGTTAAGTATCTCTCTTTGGAGGGAAGATTTGCCGCCATATTTGTTAGGGTTTTACTTGGATTTTATAACACAGTTTCCCTGTTTCTTCTTCTTATCTCCAAAAAATTTAGCCCTTGAAAATTTAGCCATTACGATGACGAGCTCCCGTTCTTCTCCAGCGATTTCTAGTTGTCAATGGGATTTTGTTAGTCCCAAGTGCAATTGCAAGCCTTCTTTAGATTGCAAGTTACATGTTTCCACTTCAAAAAGGAACCCTAGAAAGGCATATTGGAGGTGTGATTTCTGCAGATTTTTTGAATGGGTAGGCCCTCATAACATGTTGTGGAGAGGAGAGTACCAACAACCTTTTTACCATGGTTTTGATGGTGGTGAAAGCGTTGACAATGCTGCAGTGATGGAGGTGAAGCGTGAATTGGGGAATTTAAGGCAAAAAGTTGATAATGTTACTACTTCTTTTAAGGACATGTTTAAAATTGGGGTGGTTATGTTTTTGTTGTTAATTATCATATTGAAAATGTAAGTGGTGTTTAAGTAGTGTATGGTTTGAGAATCATAGTAAGCTTGGTTTGTATATGATCTCATGATGTAATGTACTGTCCTTTTTTTTATTAATATTAGTTATCAGATTCCTATTTATATTGAGTTTTATATTGAATTTGATAATATCACATTTCAAAAAAAAAAAAAATTAGTGACAATTTGCAATTTATATTCCATAATGTTAACCAAAAGTACCATACAATCACAGTTTGCCCAAAAAGTTACATCATCACTTAGTAGCAATAACACAAAAGTTGGCTTAAAAAGTGTTGTTTGCCACAAAAACTAGGCCACTTGCATACCTGACATAACACTAACAGCAATCAGTTCTAGTGTTTATGCCCAAAAAAATAGTAATTACATTTTGCCCCAATAATTACAAAAGGATAAGTGTCACCCATTTCAAAGTATGTAATATCTTCGCTTGCTTAAGGGATTTAACTTAAGGCTGACTCATCGATGGCTGCCTGTCTGCACTTTGTTTTGATGTTTGAACTAGGGGTTGTGAAGATGCAATCATGGTATCAATGAAGCTATGATCAAATGCATCACTGTAGTTGGATTGTTCTTGGTGTGACTTTCCTTTCCCTTTTGATGTACCACTGTGATAAGTATGGTTGTTTGTTCTATCAGCACCATCACTAGTGTAATTTCCATTGATCATCAATTCAATCAAGGAGAAGTCAACATCATCATTTTCAGGTGGTCTCTGTGCTTTCTTTCCTTTATTGCCTCCCTTTTGTGGCACAGTCTTCCCTTGTTGCTCGGCTACTTCTCTAGCAGTTGGGCCACCTTTGCATGTTACCATATTATGCCCATAATTCTTGCACTTACTACACTAGACGGTTGCGCTTCTTTTTCCTTTTCTCTGCTCCCCTTCTTCTCTCCTCTTATTTCTTGATGGTCTGCCAATACTTCGTTTCATTGTTGGTGGTATGAGGGTTGGAACACCATCAATGTGTGGCCATTGCTCTTGATCAGGTACAGGGGATATGTTTCCACTATAGGCTTGTTTGTACATAGCCACAGTGAACCATTCACTCACATAATCTGCTGGATCCTTACCTTCATGTAAGATAGCTTTGATTCCATGTTTGAATGAAATTCCGCTCAATTGCCATCTCCCACATTCACATGTTCCACCAGTTAAAGACACTAGTAACCTTGCTCGTCCATCATGAATCTCATAAGTACCCTTGTCAAAAGGGTATGCTTGACAAACTCTGCTATCCTTAGTTAGTACCCTGATCCTGTTCCTAATGTTTGGATAGATTCCGTCTTGCCATTGGTCTGCTAGGTGTTGTCTAGTAGCATGTCTAACCATTGCTATTCTCCTAACACCTGCACATATTACATAGAAAATAAAACATTATTATTGGCTTGCATTTTCTAATGTACATCAACAACAAAAATAACTACACACTTGCCTTCCAGTAGAGTCAGAATTGGATAAGTTCGGTCCACCCCTATAGTACTATTGAAGCTTTCCACAAAATTATTTGTGTTTTCATCACTTTTCAAAGTGGGGTCAAACTTCCACCTTGTCCATCGCTCTAGTGGACCTACATCATTAAATCATTTCACTGCCCCTAAACCACCATGGTTTTGAAGCTAAACCAAAGCCTTCCTAAATGAGTAGTCTGAGTACGCATTTGTAACAGTCCAAAATAGTTTATGCATGACTAATCCGGGGTTGTCTTTCTTGAAGTTTTTACATAAGTGTCTAGCACAATACCTTCTAGGCACCTTTGGCCAAACTGAGTCCAAAGATGGGTCTACACCCTGTATAACATAAATTAAGAAAAAGAAAGTAAAGCAAAGAAAGTAAACAAACATTCCAAATATTAGCAAAAAAAACAAAGTAAAACAAACTAAGTAAATTAAATAGCATAGAGTAGTAACCTTTTGTCGATCAGACATTATAGTCCAGTCTTCTCTCCCTGTAGAAGTGAGTATTTGCTTTAGATGGTGAAAGAACCAACTCCGGCTGGTCTTATTTTCATAATCAACAACCACTACAGCAACTGGAAAAATCTCATTGTTACTGTTCAAGGAAACGGCAGACAATAAAATACCCCCATAGTTTCCCTTCAAGTGACATCCGTCCACTCCAACTAACCCTCTACATCCGCTTATCAACCCCTTGAACTATGCAGCAAAGCTGATAAAAATTGATGAAAGCTGATAAAAATCTTACACTAATAAAAAAATTAATTTTTATCATTATGGAATATAAATTGAACTGTGCAGCAAAGCTGATAAAAAAGCTGATAAAAATCCAACAACAGAAAGCCATTAACCCAGGATTGCTCCCCTTTAATAGTTCACAATACCGAGGTAAATTAGTGTAAGATTCATCATGCCCACCTTGAATGATTTTCATTGCTATTCCTCTCATTCTATAAATGGTAGATGTGCACATTTTCAACCCATATCTTTCCCAAAGAAGAGCATTCAAGGCCTTTCCCTTAATGTCTGTGTTAGCTCTTATGTCCTCAAGAAGCTTATTAGCAGCCCATTCACAGTTACACATGGGGTTGTTTACTAAGTTAAGGTCACAAGTATGGCCTTTTCTCGACTTCTTGATGGCCCATGTATGTCCATCACCTAGCAGAGCTGCATGAACCCTCCAGTTGCACCTTTGATCTACACACTCTGCAGTATATCTTAGGTTTTCTGCCTTGTTCACAACCAGAGCAAATCCCTCTTGGATATAAAAATCTCTTAAAGCATCCTTGAAATGATCTTTGTCTACAAAAAGCTGCCACTGTTTCAACCTGATTTTACCAAATTTTGCCTCCTTAAATACCTCCCCATTCCTATACAACCTACTCATGTAAGAATCATCATCAAACACCCATTCATTTGTCCCAAATGGTTCCCATCCACCATCTACATAATTTTGATTCAACAGTTCATTGATATCACCCTCTTCATACTCCATTTCATCATCATCAAATTCAGTTTCTACATCAGAACCTTGGTTAGGTTGGTAATCACCTTCACTATTTGTACCACTACCATCAGATAAAGCCCCACTCACATTTGACACCCCAACATCATAATCTAGCCTAACCCTAGACCTCTTTCTAGTCCTAAATGATGGTTGCTCCTCCTGAACTTCATTGGCTTTAGTATTTGGATGAGGTGGAACCCATAGACCCTTGAATTTAAGGGTAGATTTTGAAATTTTTTTACCATGAGGGAATGAAAAAGGCTTAAAAATATTGTTTGGTTTGGTACGGGTAGTATGGCCAACACTAGGACCTGTTTGGGTGACACCTGAAGTTGGAGGGTTGATTAAGGACTATTGTGTGGTTGGGGGCTAGAAGGCATAAGCTTGGGGCTTCTTCTTGGGCTTGACAAAGTAAGGGCTTGAATTTGTTCAGGAGATTGAATTTTAGATGTCCATAAGATGAAGGGGTTGGAGATAGATTACCAGAATTCCGTTCTTCAGGCTTACCCCTCTTACCCCCCTTAACTGGCAGTTTAGTTATTGGTGGTTTAGGTGGTGCTGCTGAAGCACTTACATTTGATCCATTCAACCTTAACTTTTCAGCTAAGGTCCAAATAAAATTAGGTTGCTTCAAACAACCAATCCATATGTCTATGCTTTTGGACTCAACTACCTCAAACATGGTCATTAGTGTTTCATCATCAGTAAGTGCATGACTCTTCCCATTAGAACAATAACTTAACCCAGGAAAGTAGGGAGTTCAAACCCAAAAGAATTAAAATTTTCAACCATATCATTCACTACATCTATCAGCAAACATTCATCTATATCAGCAACCATAACATCAACAGAGTTACCAAAGAAATGCATTTTCAACACCCTTTCACCCATTCTACAGATCAAAAACAAGGGGCACAAAACCAATGTATAATCATTAACCAACATATACATATACACAATTGACCCAAACCCTATTTTACTTAATCAACACTTACCAACTGTATTTTTGTAAAAAAAAAAAGCCCTAGAATCAATTGCTACATCAACAATCACAATTTCTCCCAAATATATGTAAAACAACAAATACTTGCTCTAAATTTCAGAAATTTATGTGAAATTACCTGTCTTAGAGGTCAAAATTTTCGATCTTAGGTGAAATACAATTTCCCAGCCACCACGACTCCACCACAGGAGTTTTGATCCACCAAATTCAAGTACAAAAGCTGCGCTCATCAATGAAGATCAGTCATCGCATTCTTGGTTTGATTTCAATCGCAAATTCTGGGCACTACTTTTTAAGGGTTTTGATTTTCTTTTAAGTGTTTATGAAACAGAGTAGAAGAGGGGTTTGATCAGTGTAAGGGAACAAGAAAGAATTTTTTTATTTTAATCGTTTTTTGTAATTGGGGAATTCAATCGTTTTTTTTTTTAATTCTATTTCACCTACCAATAACAACTAACAGACCTTAACGTCCGTTAATTAGTGTTAATGATATAGGTTATTGTTAATTAAAAAATGTAAATTGGAGGGCATAGCTTAGACGTTTAAAAAACCGTGGGCATAGCTTAGAAACCGAAGAAGTTTAGGGGCATAGCTTAGAAAAACCTTAAACATTTTTTAAAAAATTGAAAATTCAAGCCACCCCAATCTGGCCCACTACCCACTGCGAGCCCACCCCCCCCACCAGCTCCCCTGTCACCGGCTGTCGGTCAGAGACTAGTCAGACTACCCCCTCCCTCGACGCCAACAACCCTACCCCCTTCTTTTGCTCTCTTGTTCGCCGGAAAACCACTGGAAATTGATTAAAGTCGTTCAATCTCATGTTGAAACAGCTAACATCCCATGTTAATCAAGGCTGCCACATTCACTCTACACTCGATCTTCCTGCTGGCCATTATGTCTTCCCGTCGCTCACTGTCAAATCCTGCTCATCTCTCCATTGTCCACTTCTTGGGACCTCCATTCATGCTAACTTAACCAAAAAATTTCTATTATCAAACCCATTTGTAGATTCTACTCTTGTTGATTTTTATGGGATATGTGTTTGGTTTTTGCACGCAAGTTTGATGTAATTCCTCTGAGAAATGATATTTGTATGGACTTTAATGATTTCTCTTATTGTACATTCTAATCATATTCCTCCGGCTTTAGGGTTTGAATCTATGTATGTTGCTCCAAATATTTCGACATTTATTTCGATTATCGATGGTTTATCATGATTGTTTTCTCTCTAGTTCCACCTAGAGCAAGTGCAGAGTGAATGTTCGCTCTCTATTATGTCGGAAATTCGCCGAAAATTCATTGAACCTTCCTTCCAATGAACTAGAAAACAAAAGAGGAGAGGGGTGGGGTCGTCATTGTCAGGGAAGGGGGTGGTGCCGGTGGCAGGGGAGCTTGTGGGGAGGATACCGGGCGGCTGGCAGTGGGTAGAGGGTGGTTAGGATTTTTTTTTTTAGTTTTTTTTTTATTCAATATAATTATTAATTGAAAAACAGCTTTTTTTTAAAAAAAAAAAAAGAAATAACAATTAATAAAAAATTAAATCTTAATTTTAAAATGACCAACCACATAATTACACATGTCTTAATTTACAGAAATAAACGATTACCCCAAAATTCAAGAGGTCATGACTCATTTTGAGAAGATATTCTATAACGGTCAACTTATTTTGAGTTAATTAAAAGGTTGACTTATTTTGAGCTAACCGAACAAAGGTTAGCTTATTTTTGACAAATTTTCCTTTAAAATCATTCATTTCGTACCCAATCTATTTAGTTTAGTCCATAATCTTGGTCCAATAATTGTGTAATTGGATGGGGTTTGAAAAGAACTTTCCAACGATATATTATAAACCTAATTCCGAGTTATAACGAGGAAGTTATGGCCGAAATGCTAAAATGGACCCAACCGTGCTTTATATGCGGACCCAGTGATCATGTAAAGGGTCCATTGAGCGCGGGGAAATTAGGTCGTTGACTAACCTCCTCACGGCCAAACAAAATTTATTATAATCCTAAACTAACCCCTAAACAAGTCTAGTGGTAAGTTCGGAGTCGAACCACAAGGAACGGCAATGTTGGATTGTTCTCGATCTAATGCTTAAGCTACGCCGAAGTCGGTTTATGGATAGTGGACTACAACTACACTAACACACATATAAAGATCAAGATATTATAAAGTCTACTAGGGGCAAAGATCCACTTTGAACAATTAACAAGTTAATGGGAATCGATTTGATAATCAATCATGCAAAGAAAGAATTAAAATGAGAATTAATTACACTCAAGAGCAATCTCTCAAATTTCTAGCCTAGATCCCTCATTGACTAGGTGCATAGAAGAAATTTACCCAAAATGCAATCAAATATATTAATTCTAATTCACAATCCCTTGTCAAACTAGAACTAACATGCAATTAAGTTTGCTATCTTGGGAGATCAATCCAATCTAAAACAAACAACATGCCATCATCAATTCAATCAATTTAATCACACAATTATCATCAAATTTATCTCAAGTAACTTGATTAACCATACCAAAGCTTCACTCAACACCTAGTAGAATGAAATCTACTTAAACATGATTAACAAAGCAATTAATAAAGCATAAAGAGAGAAGAGAGTAAGAAATGCTCATTGATATAAAATGGAGATCTTCAAATCATCAAATTCCTCCTTTGATTATCCAAAATCCATGAAAACCATTGTTTCTCTCACTTTCTCTCTCCAAAATTTGAGAGTTTCTCTCTCTAAAAAACTAACCTAAGCTAAAATTACACTAAGAAGCTCTCTCTTTTACAATCGGAGCTAAGAAGGTATTTATATTACCCCAAATAGAAAGGACGGAGAAAACGAGAAAAACGACCCGTCTACAGGTCGGCACGGACGTGCCAAAGGTTGCACGGACGTGCAGACCTGTTAAAATACGAGCAGCAGCTACTGCCTGACCTTGCACGGGCGTGCTTCATTAGACACGGACGTGCAGGGACCTGCACGGACGTGCCACTTATTGGCACGGACGTGCGGCCCTTTTTTGGCGAAACAGCTTATTTTCGGAAGGTCATAACTTCTTCGTTACTCATCGGAATAAGGCATGTGACCAGTCGTTGGAAAGCCCTCGAGATGAACTTTATTTTCCAATTTGAATCACTTCAAAATGTTTTTTAGATCAAAAGATATAGGCGTTGGAAGTATGATCTTTGCAAATCAAGTGCACATTTCTTCATTACTTGTTCTTTTATGTTTTATATTTCTTCAATCTTGAGCAATGAACTTATCCAAGTGTTCCTAAACATAAGAGTAAACCAATAAAGTTTAATCTAATGTCATAAGCCACCAAAATATGCAAGAAAAGCCAAAATTGAGCAATAACGACATTTCACACATAAACATGACAAATGTAGTAAAACGTTATTAAAACCAAGTAAAAAGATAGAAAAACTATGAAAAACTAACTAGAAAACTCCTAAAAATAGTGACATAAATAACACTTATCAAATTCTCCCAAGCTTAACTTTTGCTCGCCCTCGAGCAAAACAAAAGAAACACAAGGGAATGTGATGCATTATATACAAACAAAGAAAACTAGAAGGGAAAGAATATACACTAACTCACTTTCGTAGGAATCACGAATACATTTAGCGTATGCATCAAGCACTTTAAACCCCTTAGATTGCTCTATAGGACGAGTAAGCTCTCGTAAGGGTGTCCTAAGAGTTTAACCCATAACTCTTGACAAAAATCAAGACAAAGCAATAAATAAATAAAATAAAATAAATCGAAGTAACAGAAAAGTTACAAGCGTTCTAGAGTGGACTTTTATGATGGAACAAACACTAATGAATGTCAATCTTTCTAAAATAATAAAGGTATGCACGTTCTAAGATGTCCAAGGTTGATTGAAACATAACATATGCTAAGCATAGAGAACTAAAGGAAACACATTCCACCTTTTGTTTCAACCAATCGAACCACGTTCTCTCTACTAGTTTCAAATCCACTTTCAAGTTAGCTTTCTCATGATTCCACGAAGGAACCGGAAAATAAATAAGAAATTAAAAACATTGAGAAGGTTACCCGACATCTTGGCTATGCAAACTCGCTCTATAGGCTTGATTCCTATTTCCCGCCATCATTGAATGACTTAACCCTCTAGGATCAAAAGGACTTTCAAGGTATTAACATATAAGCTAGGAGAGTAAAGGTGTGGAGAACTCTTGAAATTGGTGGTAAACCTATGTGAAGCACGGGTGGAACTTCTTCCACAAGATCCAAACGATTCCAAAACAAAAGTGCCATGTATGCTTATTAAATAACTTTCCCCCAAGCTTATTTAACACAAAATAACAAAAACAGGGAAAACAACAATAACAAAACCCCCTTTTTTTGTGCTTTACATTCTTCTTTACTTTTTTTTTCAATATTTCCTTTTTCCAAGCTTTTGTTTTTTTTTTTTTTTTTTTTTTTTTTTTTTTTTTTTTTTTTTTAATGTCCTTGCCTCTTTTAACTTTGGACGGCTTTTTTCTCAAAATGCATTTGCTTTTATGCACAAAATTATATACGATACATACTTGCTTTGCAAATGAACTCATAATTCTAGACTTGCACCATAAACAATAAAACAAGCTCGAAAACAAAATTGCTTCACAAAACTAAAGGTAGAAATTAAAGTGAAACCAACGCTTGAAGGCTTGTATGTGGCTAGAGAAAAGAATGCATATGGGTCAAAGGGGCTAGCAAGAGGGGCAAATGCAAACCAAATCCAAAAATTGAAAATTAATCCTATAAAAAGAGAAATGCCTTTGTCATCCCCTAAAGTGGCTCGGTTGTGATCTTGGGAGCTAAAAGTCAAGTTCTAGATATGAGAATGCAATAGCCAAGGATCCAAAAATGCCGCTCAACAAAATATGATGAAGGCTTGAACAATTATACCTCACTAGGGATAGCAATAACTAACTCTTAATTTCATATCCACTATAGAGAGCAACTCCATCTTACCACAAACAAGTGAACTAAAGCTTCATGGTCCCAAAGTTCTTAGCCAACTACCTTAGCATACCATATCCTAGAGTCAACCTAACACATTCTCAAACCGTGCACACCTCTAAAATTTAGGAAGAAAGACATTCAAGAATACAAGTCCAAAAGTATTATGTCCAAAGCAAGAACAAAAGAAAACACATTGCAAATTTGCCTTGATAGAAACAAAAATCCTTTTGTGATTTTCAAGATAAAGAACATGAAAATACATATACAAATGTGCATGGCATATATGAATCAACATCCCACCAAACATGATGGAATACCCTCCCCGAAGCTTGAATGAAACACTAAACTCAATCATAAATCAATTAATCCATGGGAGGGGAAAACAAGGAGATCAATCCAACAACCCAACATATGTCTTGTTTCAAAGCCACTTTAGGTATCAACCAATGGAGAAATAGCAAGGAAAGATATTACCGGATTTTAGGTGGGTGTATATACCCGCAAATGACCCAATTAAACTTTTCAAAGCCACTTTTCTCAAGAATTGAATCTTGTTTTCCATATGCTAGCAATTGTGGTGCCAAACTTCCTTGATTCTTGATCCAAACTAATGCACCAAAGTATATCAAGTTATGTACCTAGAAAAAGGCACACAAACATTTCCATGAGAGAAAATCTATTCTAAAAAGAAAAGAAAATGAAAGCAATAAAACACGGGTTACTTCCCGAGAAAGGCTTGCTTAAGGTCCAAGCTTGACCGCTCTAGTAAATAATATTGCAACGATCGCAAGAGCTTGTCAAATGCACTACTACACATCTCATAAGATAACAAGTAGGCAAATGATATAAGAAGGACATGCACCAAGATTAGGGCACACAAAAGAAAATGAAGAGGGAGTTGCCAAGAAGAAGAATAATCAAAAGAAAATTCAAGAAAATAAGAAGAAGAATAGAAAGGCAAACTCTCTTCACAAAAATCTTTTTGGGTGGCAAAATCACCCTTTTCCTCAATAGAAGACGAATGAGGGACATGAAAATCATCATAGGCAAGGGGTTCCCCAATAGGCTCATTAACAAAGGAAGGAAGGGATATAGGAGTGTAGGGGATATGGTTGAAATTCCTTGGAAAAGGGACATGAGAGAAGGGGATAGGAGCAATGGTCTCACAAATGGTCTCTTCTTCACCACCATCCCTCAAATCACCAATTTGAGCATGAAAATCAATCATAGAATCCTCAAAAGAAGAACACTCATGATCATGATCTTCCTCAAACATCCAACTTCCAAGAGGAACTACATAATCCCCTTCACTACAATCATGAACAACAACTCCCTCAACTTCCTTAAAGCCTAAAATCTCAAAGCCATGCATGAATGGATGCAAATTCATTTCAAAATTATCTCTCTCCCATGAAGCATTCTTAATGAACTCACTCAAAAGGCTATGGGTTTTCATTTGACACTCAATAAACACATTAGACATAACCTCAAATGAATCCAAATACTCATGGATAAAAGGATCACAATCATGCATTTGAGACTCATCAAGATGGGAAAGAGGGTTAAGATTTTCAAAATCAACACTCTCTTCATTCTCAACTCCTTCACCATCACTCATATGCTCACCAATGGGATCCTCACACTCTCTTGGTTGCTTAAAATCATCATCATCATCCTCAACACACACATTAAATTGGGATTTTTCACAAACAAGCATCAAAGGTGACAATTGGCTTTCTAACTCTTCTTTTCTTCTCCTTCCCTCCTCAAGACGCTCCTCATTCTTTTTCATTATCTCTAATTGACCTCTCATAGAATTAAGAATCGTTTCCTTACTAGGCCCAAGCTCATTATCAAGCTCAATGCACCTAATTTGAGATTCAAAAGTAGCAATAAGGGATTCAAAAGGTGTAGAATATTGAGGCTCAACAAGAGAAGAAGAAGTACAACCAAGATTGGAAAAATTAACATTAAGATCATGAGCATATACATCACAATGGGGAGTGGGGGCACAATCAAACACATGAGATTCATCATTAAGGGAACGAAGCACATCACAAGAAGGCATGGTAAATAATGAAGAATATTGAAACACACCATTAGCATCAACTTGAGCATGTACCTCATCATCATGAACAAAAGAGGAAATAAAGTTGAAATCATGTGTTCTAGGTTCACTTAAGGAATCATGTAACAAATCATGGGAATTCATGCTAATATTGAAAGTATCAACACATTGCATATCAATAATAGAATCATTATTACCCTTATTGTTGACATCCCAAGAAAACCAAACATAAAAATCCCAAGCATCATCAATTGATAATGCTCTAAATTCACCATTATGCATGTATTCAATTTCATCCCTAGTTTGCTCATTCAAACCAAAATAACGAATCTCACAAGCCTCCCAAAGACTACAACAATTAAAGTCCAAATATCCCTCAATTCTATTGAAATATTCACAAAAAGGCTCATTATCATATTGAGGAAACGAGTTACTTGCCATTTTTTTTACAAAAACAAGCAAAAATAAAAAAAATAATAAATAAAATAAAAAGAAAAGTATACACAAAGACCTAGACTCAAGCAATAAAAAACAATCAAGCATTGACACCGTTCCCCGGCAACGGCGCCATTTTGAGCGCGGGGAAATTAGGTCGTTGACTAACCTCCTCACGGCCAAACAAAATTTATTATAATCCTAAACTAACCCCTAAACAAGTCTAGTGGTAAGTTCGGAGTCGAACCACAAGGAACGGCAATGTTGGATTGTTCTCGATCTAATGCTTAAGCTACGCCGAAGTCGGTTTATGGATAGTGGACACTACAACTACACTAACACACATATAAAGATCAAGATATTATAAAGTCTACTAGGGGCAAAGATCCACTTTGAACAATTAACAAGTTAATGGGAATCGATTTGATAATCAATCATGCAAAGAAAGAATTAAAATGAGAATTAATTACACTCAAGAGCAATCTCTCAAATTCCTAGCCTAGATCCCTCATTGACTAGGTGCATAGAAGAAATTTACCCAAAATGCAATCAAATATATTAATTCTAATTCACAATCCCTTGTCAAACTAGAACTAACATGCAATTAAGTTTGCTATCTTGGGAGATCAATCCAATCTAAAACAAACAACATGCCATCATCAATTCAATCAATTTAATCACACAATTATCATCAAATTTATCTCAAGTAACTTGATTAACCATACCAAAGCTTCACTCAACACCTAGTAGAATGAAATCTACTTAAACATGATTAACAAAGCAATAAATAAAGCATAAAGAGAGAAGAGAGTAAGAAATGCTCATTGATATAAAATGGAGATCTTCAAATCATCAAATTCCTCCTTTGATTATCCAAAATCCATGAAAACCATTGTTTCTCTCACTTTCTCTCTCCAAAATTTGAGAGTTTCTCTCTCTAAAAAACTAACCTAAGCTAAAATTACACTAAGAAGCTCTCTCTTTTACAATCGGAGCTAAGAAGGTATTTATATCACCCCAAATAGAAAGGACGGAGAAAACGAGAAAAACGACCCGTCTACAGGTCGGCACGGACGTGCCAAAGGTTGCACGGACGTGCAGACCTGTTAAAATACGAGCAGCAGCTACTGCCTGACCTTGCACGGGCGTGCTTCATTAGGCACGGACGTGCAGGGACCTGCACGGACGTGCCACTTATTGGCACGGACGTGCAGCCCTTTTCTGGCGAAACAGCTTATTTTCGGAAGGTCATAACTTCTTTGTTACTCATCCGAATAAGGCATGTGACCAGTCGTTGGAAAGCTCTCGAGATGAACTTTATTCTCCAATTTGAATCACTTCAAAATGTTTTTTAGATCAAAAGATATAGGCGTTTGAAGTATGATCTTTGCAAATCAAGTGCACATTTCTTCATTACTTGTTCTTTTATGTTTTATATTTCTTCAATCTTGAGCAATGAACTTATCCAAGTGTTCCTAAACGTAAGAGTAAACCAATAAAGTTTAATCTAATGTCATAAGCCACCAAAATATGCAAGAAAAGCCAAAATTGAGCAATAACGACATTTCACACATAAACATGACAAATGTAGTAAAACGTTATTAAAACCAAGTAAAAAGATAGAAAAACTATGAAAAACTAACTAGAAATCCTAAAAATAGCGACATAAATAACACTTATCATCCATTAATATTAATTATATTTCTAAAATCATTAGGATTTACTTTAAGCTCTTATATATATATTTCAATATATATATAAGGTTTACGTAATTTGTTAATTCAAGAATAAGTTTTACATAATTTGTTAATTTAAGAATAAGTTTTACATAATTTGTTCTACAAAGTTCTAGTTTATCCTATTTTTGAATATTATTATACCCCAAAATGGCATTTCCACTCCCAAATCCTACAGTTGATTACCCGTCAAATCTACACATTATATGAACACATGTTTATTTCAAATGCGCAAAGACACGTTCCTTGTAATATTTTCCCTTCATATTAGTGATTGAGAAAGAAAAATATATAAGGGTTAAAGATGAGGAGGAGAAGGAGGTTGTAGACACTCAAATGTGTCTCCCTAAAACCAAATTCAGTGATGAATACCTTTCATGTCATTTGATTATCAAACGAGGTGAAAGTGTGAAAAATCTGGTGATGTGGATGTTTTTTAAAAATATCTCTCTTTCTGTTTTTGAAAATATTTTTTTTCTTACTCTATTTATGAAAATAGCTAGTCTAATTTGGTTTGGTCCATGATGAGGGTCCAATAATAGTGTAGTTAGGTTGGGCTCGAAAAGAGCTTTCCAATAATATATTATAAACCCAATTCCGATGAATAATGAGAAAGTTATAGATTATATTAAATTGGGCTCGAAATGATTTTTATATGCGGCCCACTGATTTAGAGGAGGGCCTATTAATTATTATTCCTAAAGTTATTAGGATTGAATTTTAATCTTCTAGAATATTTAGAAGATTCCTTTTAATTCTAATAGTATTAGGATTAATAATTATATTTTAAAGAGTTTTATTTGGAATAAAATAAGTGTTTTATGATAAACTTGATTTTAATTTGATAAACACGGAATTTGCTGCTTAATCATATTAAGAAGAGGATTTCGTACAAAAGCGTGTTTTATCTTTTAATTAGCGCCAAACGACAATATCTGTCGCCTGGAGCTAACATCTGTCGCCTGGAGCTAACATCTGTCGCCTGGTGCTGGTGTCTGTCGCCTGGCGACAGATTTCAGTTTTATTCCGCATAGAACTTGAAGTATTTTCTATCGTTTTCGGACTATTTTCTTATAAATATGGGGTCGTATCTTCCCCGTTTTTAATCATCAACAATCATCTCTCTCTTTTCTCTTTCTAAAGCTAGAAGCTTTCTCTCTATTCTTTTTCAAAACCTTCCCTCTTACAAAATTCCGCATTCACAAGTTCTAGACACACCTAGCCAAGTTCGAAGTTGCCTTCACCCTAGACGTGAAAGGTTGAATATTTCTGAGGGCTTGGCCCCAAATCCCTATTTCAATTATTTAAATTAATTGTTTGATTTATTATTTTCCTTGAAGTTATTAACGTGTGTATTTTGTTATTAGAAAGAGATACGAGGCATCGAAGTAAGTAATTTAATTGCTTTATTGCTCTAGAAATCATGCTTAGATTATTTTATTGTTTCCTAGTATCATGTTAGGATGTTTTTATTGATTTCTAATATCATGCGTGTTTCTATGATGCTTCCTATTCTTTCTTTATATCATGTTAGTACCATGTTAGGGGTAAAGATTTGATCTTTATTGTTTAGTGACATGCTAGGGTTTGTTATTCATATTGTTAGTATCATGCCTAGGATCTTGCTATCATTGAGATTATTATTATTAATATGATGATTGTTGTTGTTATTTTTATGTTGCTTGATATTATATTATTATTGTTTTTATTACTTGATCACGCCCTCTCTTGCAGGATTAAAGGGAATTTGTACTTGTAATCACGCTTAATAAGATAATTAATAATTTTGTTTAGGTTAATATGATTATAATTCAAGTGATCGCCAATAGTAGTTTTGTTGTGCAATTCAACCAACATATATTAAATAGGTTTAGGGTTAACCTATTGATTGTATGTTAGTCAGAAAGCGCACATGAATACAGGAAGAATAAAGTAGAGGCCTATATTTACGGCAGGTTCAATCTCTTTTAGGTTGGATTTATACCTACATCCCCGAACTTCCAGTCATGGTTCCAGACCTATTGGAGTTAACGATCTCCTGGATCGTTAAGGGGTGTAACCTTTACCCTGTGAACGGTTTACAAGTTCCTAAAACTTGTTGGCGACTCTTTTACTCTAACTTCTTTCCATTTGGACGCCACCATGCTTAAGTGTATGATCATAGTGGGGCTCAAGTGTGGGATGATTGAAATATTCCCTACAGAGATCAAGATGAGGGAAAGAGCGTGTCTGATTTCTTCAAAGTGACAAAGATAGTGTTTTTTGGGTTATGGTGAAGTAGTATGCTAAAACCTCAGATAAAATCCATACAAATTAATACAGACGTTGTTTAGGGATTAGTACAGACATTGTTTAAAAATAATAATAAATAAAAACCCAACAAAATGGGGTAATTTAAAAATCAAAAACAAACAGAACCCAATTAATTAAAATAAAATTAAAGAAACCAAAAAAACTCTTATTATTGATGAAATCAACTTGATTAGAAGAAGCTTTACATTGATCACAATCGAGGTTTAAGAATTTGACTTTGGCAAACCCAAACCCCATTAGCGAAGGCCGGTTTGGTCGGTGATTGATTTGCTAAGGTCGTCCATTGTAATGGTAAGCCGCAAACTTCATTAGATGATTTGTTAGCCATCTTATGTCATTTGTTATGAGCCTATGAGCATATAATTATTATCTGATTATGAGTGAATCTAGGAAGTGTTGCTCTGAATTTTGTGTTGTGGCTTAGAAAGGTTCATAAAATCAAATATGACATTTCTCTTCGTGAGTAAATTTTTCTTTAATAGATACTCCCTCCGTCCCATAAAATAGGTAAAGTATATTTAAGAAATAGGAAGAAAAAGTGAATAAAGTATATTACTAAAAGTAAAAAGTACAATTATAGACAAAAGTTAGAGAGAAAAAGTGGAAAAAAGTACAAAGCATGTGCAAAATTCAAGGGTAAATTAGGAAGTACAATGAACAAAGTTAAAAAATTAAGGGTATAATGGTCTTTACATACTATTCAAAAATAGGAATAGGAACAATATTTTGTTTTCTAAAATAAGAAAACATGAACTATATTATGGGACGGAGGGAGTAATTAGTTTGTGTTTGGATTGAATGCTTTAATGTCTATTAGGCCTTATTATTTAGTAGGTAATTATGCTTATTGGACTATTGTTATTTTAAGGCCCTATAGTGTTAATACTAGCTTGTATATAATCTCTTCTATACTGATGAATGAAAGCTAAGGAAAATTAAATCCTGACATGGTATCAGAGCTATCAAACCCTAAAAACCCTAAACCTTGAGAAATTTTTTTTTATTTGCAATGGAGGATGGGAAAATTGACCCTTCTTCCCCGTACTACTTAGGTGCGAGAGATCAATCTGGAAACACGATTACTCACATAATCCTGAAAGCCGATAATTATCTTGCGTGGTCTAGGGCAATCACTTTGTCCTTGAAGTCCCGATGAAAATTCGTGTTCATTAATGGAATCATCACTAAGCCGTCTGAGAAGAAGAAACTTCTCGATTGGGAGACAGTTAACTCCATGTTAGTTTCATGGATTTTGAGATCAATGGACCCTAAACCTGCTGCGTCAATTCCTTACTTTGAGGAGGCGAAGCTTCTAAGGGATTATTTTAAACAACGATTTTGTGTGTCTAATGGTCCTCGTTTACAACAGTTGCGGGCAAGAATCACTGATTGCAAGCAAACTAAAGGCATGTCCATTGAAGAATATTATGCTAAATTAATGGGGTTGTTTAATGACATAACGAGGCTCAAACCACCTCATGGATGTGAGTGCGGCCTTTATCCCTGTAATGTGGCGGGTAAATATGCGACTGATAGAGAGGAAGAGGTGCTTCATCAATTTCTAATTGGGGTTGATGATTACTTATATGCTACGGTTCGCACCAATTTGTTATTGCAACAACCTGCGTCTGACTTGAACCGTGCCTATCAAGCCCTTCTTCAAGAGGAACAATCCCGAAGCATTGCTCATGGGAAAGCTGCAATAGACAAGGCGAAGGAGGGGGCTCACGTATTTGCGCTTTCCTCTGATCGTGGTAAAGGTAGTACGGTTCATCGAGACAAAGAAAAACTCTCTATTGCTCTCAGTGCCGCAAGAATGGTCATGACAATAGCGGATGCTTCAAACTTCATGAGTATCCTACTTGGTGGTTGGAGAAGTATGGTGCACCTGGCAGCAATGGGTCAGCCACCAATTCTTCCTCTCGTTTGTCTTCTTCGGTCTCTGCTCAATAATTTGATAAGAGTCGTGTCTCGAGGTCTGCTGGTCCTGTTCGCGCAAATGCTGTTGGCAGCAGCATTAGCGAGCCATTTACATTCTCTGATCAGCGTATTGCTCTTGTGTCTGACCCTCTAGCTGCTCTCAAACCCGAACAGGTTCAAGTGTTATCGAATGCAATCATGCCTTGTATCATGGTATCACCTGCCTATTTACACAAGATATATTGTAAATACCTATATATATTGATTGATGAGAATACTCCAACGAAGGAGAATTACACTATTCTACATGGTATCAGATTCCACTTAGGGTTTCCTCTTTTCTCTCTTTTTACAAACCTTAAAACGATCCTTCGACCTAGCCGTGACCAATCACAACTGTCCATCACCAATCGTCAGCCGTTCCCTTATCCATGGCAGGTGATGACGTTCCCCCCTCCCCCTCTTCCTCCTCCCTCTAACACCACCTTCCACCCGGCCTTTGCCATATCGAACATAAAAAATCTCATGAGTGTCACCTTAGATCAAGAAGAGGCTCAATATGCTACGTGGGTAGAGCTTTTTCAAATTCAGGCATGTGCTTTTAACGTTCTTGACCATAATGATGCTACTGTTTCTCGTCCGACAGAGATTGATGATGCTACTTGGAAGCGTTTGGATGCTATTGTGAAGCAATGGATCTATGGAACCATCTCCAAAGACCTTGTTCACACCATCATGAAACTGTGTGCCACCGCTCGTGAATTATTGACCCGGCTTGAGGAATTATTTCATGATAATAAGCATACTAGGGAAGTTTATTTGGAGGAGCAATTCTTGAACACGAAACTCGAACACTTTGCTAACATGTCTGATTATTGTAGGCAAATCAAGCTTCTAGCGGATCAACTAGCTAATGTTGATTGTCCGGGCTCCGATCGCAAGATGGTTATGAAACTGATCGCGGGTCTCACCAAGGGTGAATATGACACCGTGGTTGCCATTGTTTCCCAATCTGAGCTGACCCCGATCTTTACCAAGGCACGGTCTATGTTTTTATTGGAGGAGACTAGACAAAAGAAGTAAGAAGACCAAGGGCAACACGCTCTTGTAGCCCAAGCCCAGTTAGCACCGTCTCAAACCACGGCCCAGTCGCCCGCCGACTAGCAATGCAGTGGTAGTGATGGTGGTGGCAGGGGGCGAGGCCGTGGTTGCGGAACCAATCCCAAACCCAAGGGTCGTGTAAAAGGTCGAAACAATAGCAACAAGGGACTGGGCCGCCATGGCAGGCCCAACATCAGCAGGTCCCTCATTGGGGAGACCAGTCCGCTTAGTCATCTCATCAGCAAGGCAACTAGGCCTCTCCACCCCACCCTTTCCTAAACGTGCCGGCCCAGCAGCAGCGCCCCCAACCTTCTTTGTTGGGCCCCCGTCCTCCATAATAGCAGGCCTACTATGCCAGTTCGTATGGCCAGCTTATGACACCAACAGAGTTGGGCCAAGCTTACAACACCATGAGTTTGCAACCGCCCGACAATGGATGGTACATGGACACGAGGGCGACATCTCATATGACTCGTGATTCGGGTATAATTTCTAAACTGTTTAATTTGAGTTTTCCTAAATATATTTTTGTTGGTGATGGTAAAAGCAGTTCAATTTATGGTTATGGCAATTTTACCACCCCCTTCTTTCCACCTAAAAAATGTCCTTTACGCTTCTAACATAATTAAAAATTTAATTTCTGTTAGAAAATTCACTTGTGATAATTTTGTGTCTGTTGAGTTTGACCCTCTTGGTTTTTCTGTGACGGACCTTCATACAGGGACAACTCAAGTGAGGTGCAATAGTGTGGGGGAGTTATATCCATTCTCAAAGTCTTCCGCTACCTATGACAAAAGTCATCTATCCCTAGCTGCAATCTCTCCTTCAACTTGGCATCATAAACTTGGACATCCCGGCGAATCAGTTTTTGATTTTCTTAGGAAAAACAATTTCATTCGTTGTAATAAGAAAAATAGTTCTCTTTTTTGCTATTCTTGTCCTTTAGGAAAACATGTACGACTTCCTTTTCAGCCTTCTACTTCTGTCACTTTTTCTTCATTTGACATTATTCATGCGGACTTATGGACATCGCCTATTCCCAGCTAACTGGGACATAAATATTATCTTTTTTTCTTGATGATTATTCTCATTTTTTATGGATTTTCCATTCAAATACAAATCCCAAGTCTATGACACTTTCTTATAGTTTTGAGCATTTGTTAAAACTCAATTTGAAAAGGACATTAAAACATTTCAATGTGATAATGGTTGTGAATTCAATCAAACACCGTTTCATAAATTTTTTGGGGATAATGGCATGGTCTTTCGCTTCGTTTGCCCAAACACTTCTCCTCAAAATGGCAAAGACGAAATAATTATTCGTACAATAAGCAATATGTCTCGCACTTTTCTTTTCCATGCTTCTCTTCCTCCTTCCTTTTGGTTTTATTCCATTTGTATGGTTGCTTATATCTTTAATATTCTACCATCCACAACCATACAAAATAGGTCCCCAACCGAAGTTTTATATCGTCGTGTACCACTTACAATCACCTTCGTACTTTTGGTTGCCTATGCTACCCAAATATTAGTGCCACTACTCCTAATAAACTTGCTCCTCAGTCTAACCATGTGTTTTCTTGGGATTCCCATCTAATCACCAGGGTTATCTATGTTATAATTTATCATCTAACAAAACCATAAGTTCGTGCCACGTCAACTTTGTTGAAGATAAATTTCCATTCTCTGATCATCAAAAGTTCAAAATATCAGATTATGATTTTTTGGCTCACAAAATTCTGATTTTATCACCCCAATGTTCATGAAAGCCCACATCCCTCTTGGCCCAAACACGACTTTAAGCCCACACATGCCAGCGCACCCTTCCCCCCCTCAATCCTCTTCTCACACAATTGGGCAGTCCACTCCGCAGGTGGATTGCGACCAGGGTCTGCAAACCGCAACCTGCTTGTGGAGCCCCCTACCTTGCCCCAACTCCAATCCCAGCCCACCTAATTCACCTACAAGCCGAGCTATTCAATTTGTCTCTCTTCCCAGCCCACCCCGATCCAACAAACTCCTCAACCTCGGCTCATTCCTCAACCGTCCCACATTATGGCCACACGTGCCAAATGTGGCATCTGTAAACCAAATCAGAAATATCAAGCTCATGTCACGGTCAATGTTATTTCACCTTTACCCAAAAACCCGAAATTAGCCATGCTTGACCATAATTGGAATGCCGCTATGAATGAGAAATTTAGCGCTCTTACTAAATAGTATACTTGGGATCTTGTTCCAAGACCGGAGGGGGTGAATTTTATTCAATGCATGTGGTTGTTTAAACACAAGTACAGGGAAAATGGTGAATTGGAGAGACACAAGGCGAAACTTGTTGTGAATGGAAAGTCTCAACAGGTTAGAGTTGATTGTGATGAGACTTTTAATCCTGTGGTGAAACCGGCGACTATCCGTATTGTTTTGAGTATTGCTATGGGTAGAGATTGGCCCATTCATCAGTTAGATGTGAAAAATGCCTTTCTTCATGGTGACCTAAAAGAAACGGTATTTATGCATCAACCTTCGAGATTTGTGAATCCCAATGCTCCTACTTATATTTTCCAGCTCCGCAAATCTCTCTATGGTCTTAAACAGGCCCCTCGTGCTCAGTACCAACGGTTTGCTAACTATCTCTTGTTGATTGGTTGGTGTGCAGCAAAGGTGATAATGCCCTCTTTATTTGTTGACATGGTGTTAATGTTGCATATCTATTGCTTTATGTTGATGACATTGTTCTTATAGCTTCCTCAGAATAACTCAAGAGTGATATTATTACTCTTCTAAGTCCGAATTCTCCATGACTGATTTGGAGAAGTTAAGTTATTTTTTGGGAATTTCTGTAACCAGAACAAAGGACTCCATGATTCTTTGTCAGAGCAAGTACGCAGAGGAAATTATTCACAGGGAAAATATGGACAATTGCAAACGGGTTGTCACACCCGTCGACACTAAGTCAAAACTTGGGGATCACGATGGTGAGCCAATGAAGGATCCCTCTCTCTACAGGAGCCTTGCAACTGCACTCCATTACCTCACTTTCACCAGACCTGACATTGCTTATGTCGTTCAACAGGTTTGTTTATTCATGCATGCTCCTAAGGAACCTCATTTTAACGCTCTTAAGCGTATTATCAGATATATCAAAGGCACTTCCGATCATGGACTATATTTATACCGTTCTGCTCCTACGAGACTTATTTCTTACACAGACGCCGATTGGGGCGGCTGCCCAGGCACACGGCGCTCCACTTCAGGGTATTGTGTTTATTTGGGTGATAATCTTGTCTCGTGATCTGCAAAACGACAGGCTACATTGTCCAAATCAAGTGCTGAAGCAATATACAGAGGTGTCGCTAATGTTGTTTTCTGAAATATGTTGGCTCCGGAATCTACTTCTCGAGTTATATTGCCCTATTCGACGGGCATCCTTGGTTTACTATGATAATATCTCTGCCGTATACTTATCTTGCAATCCGGTACAACACCAACGCACCAAACACATTGAGATGCACATTCATGTTTCTGACTTCTTAGCAGATTTCCCACTGGAATAAGTTAAGAAGAAAGAAGAAGAGTATGATTTCCCTGACGAAGATCTACTCATGACTGAAGATGATAAATGGAAGCTCTATTTCGATGGAGCTTCAAACCAAAAGTGTTGTGGTGTAGGAGTTTTGCTCGTATCACCCAATAAGGAGCACATCCCAATCTCCATGAAACTTGATTTCTATGTCACCAAAAACGCCGCAGAATATGAAGCGTGCATCTTGGGGTTGGAAACAGCTCTTGCCTTGGGAATCAAGAAGTTGAGAATCTAGGGCGACTTGTCACTGATCATCAACCAGATCTCGAAGAGATGGAAGGTGAGAAGTGAAAGTCTCGCTACGTATCAAGCTCATCTGGAAACTCTCGCGGAACAACTAGACGAAGTGGAATACAAGTACTTGCCTAGAAAAGAAAATCAGTTTGTCGACGCACTAGCTAAGTTGGCGTAAATGGTTCGAATCCCGAGAGATACAATCAGAATGCCATTGACAGTAGAAAGAAGATATGAGCCGGCTTATGTTCACGCACTTGATGATGACCAAGATTCACAAGAAGAAGACGAAGAGCCATGGTACACAGACATCCTTACCTATGTAACGAAGGGAGAATACCCTCCTAATACTGACAAAAGGGCACGCCTCGCTTTGAGCCTCCTGGCCTCACAATATGTGCTCATCAAGGGAGAACTCCATAAAAGGACATCACAAGGGAGAAACTTGTTATACATAGCTAAGAAAGAAGCATTTAGAATCATGGAAAACCTTCATGCAAGGATATGTGAAACGCATATGAATGCTAAGATGTTAGTCCAAAAGATTTAATGATAGTCTTAAAGATTTAACGACAAGGTTATTATTGGACTACCATGGAAAGAGATTGCCATGAATATGTCAAGAAATGTATGAAGTGTCAAGTTTACGCAAATTTGTAGCACGTTCCACCTTCACTTCTCTACACATGCAATTCTCCGTGGCCTTTCTCTACTTGGGGAATCGACATCATTAGGAAGATAACGCCACCAGGACAAGGAGGACACGAGTTCATCCTCGTAGCAATTGACTACTTCACCAAATGGGTCGAGGCTGCTTCATATGCTAAACTCACAGCAAAATATGTAGCTCAGTTCATCGAGAAAAAACATTATATGCCGCTATTGTGTGCCTCATGAAATGATCAGTGATACCGGGATGCATTTCCAAACCGAATGCGCAGAATTATTACAGAAATATCACATCAAATATCACAGATCATCACCTTACAGGCCACAAACCAATGGTACTGTGGACTCAGCCAACAAGAATGTAAAAACCATCATTGAAAAAATGACGGAAAACTATAAAGATTAGCCAAGCAAGCTACAATTTGCTTTTTGGGGTTATTGAACTTCTGTTCGTACATCAACCGGGGCCACTCCCTTCTCTTTAGACTATGGAGTTGAAGCCGTACAACCAATCGAGTTAGAGATTCCTTCCCTAAGGATTGCGTTAGAAAGCCAACTAGATGAAGTCGACTGGATTAGAGGAAGATATGATGAACTAGTCTTACTTGACGAAAAACGCTTGGCAGCTTTGCATCATGTCCAAACCTACCAACAGCGTATGGCACGACACTTCAATAAAAAAATGTCAAGACTAGGAACATCAAAGAAGGTGATCTGGTACTTAAAGCACTTCGCAAAAATGTGCTAGATCCAAGAAGAAAATTTATACCAAACTAGTAAGGTCCATACATTATCAAAGTTATCTTATCTGGAGGAGCGGCACAATTAGTAGACATGGATGGAATGTTTCCACAATTTAACCAACTTGGATCAATTGAAGAAATTTTATGCTTAATTGCATGGGTTCAAGACCCGATAGAGCTACGTTTGGCCTGATTACTTTTAAAGGATATGTACACAACCCCTCAAGAGGGCCCAGCCACTTTAAAAATAAAAATTCCTTTCTTCGTCAACAAAAATAGTGTACAAGGTAGCAGAATGTGAAAAACCGAGAAAAATCACACAGCAGCGAGTACTGCGCCACAGTAGAACACACCGTGTCACGGAATTTCACACCGTGACGCGGCAAAATACGCAGTGACGCGGCAGACTCTGCCGTGACACGGCAGTTTGTTTGTGCGAAAGCAATTCTGGTTTATTTTCGTTGTTTCGACAATTATTACTATTCTTCCATTGCGTTTGACTTCTTGACTCAAATAGAAAAAAAATACATGAAAGTCATTGTAAGTTTTAATTAAGGCAAAAATAAATATGCTATTATTAATGAAATAAATGTCACTACAACTATTGGCATCACACACCTTATTTGAAAAATTAAAACTTAAATCATAAAAGCAAAGCAATATTGGTTTAATCCTTCTTAGCCTTAGGAACCTCTTTCTTCTTTTCAACTAGGTCGGCCTTCACCATTAATGTGTCCTTTGTAGCTCGAACCGTCACACCTCTAGTAGAGATTTTGCACCTTTCACCTCTTTCGAATTTCTTGGGTTGTTTCTCCCTATACACCATCTTGTCTTTTCCCTTTCCTCTTACCCAACTCTTCTTTTTAGGCATGATAGTAGTCTTAAATTCAATCCCTTGTGTTCTCGGACCAAGACGATCTTTAGGAGGCTCCTTCTTACTTCCAAGTTGTTCCTTCACATCACCTTCAAACTTACGCGATCCAACTTGTTCCCTCCTACTTCGAGCATTCAACCATGACTTGTATGCACTAGATAAGGGTGGAGGAGGTTGATTACTCGCAGAAAGGGTCCACATAGGCCTTCCAATCCAATACGTCTCATACTTATGAACATTACTTTCATGAAGTGATACTTCATGAGGACTATCATTATAGCGTGGAACTAATTGTTCAAGACAATATTGTCGCATCAATCGGGAAGTGCAATAAAAAGTCAATTTTGAGAGACTAGGAACACGACAATATAGAGTATCATTCGTCCCGACCATCCTAGTAAGCCTCCACCAAGGCACCACCCATCGAATGGAAAATTCTCTTTTCGCAAAAAACAACTTCCAATCATCATAAGATATGTTTGCAGAGTAGTTTCTTCCTACAAGCTAGATCATTGAGACCATTTTTTTCAATATCGTCGTGGGATTCAAAAAGTTCCAAGCGCTCCATCAATAAAATCTGCACACACAAAAAAAAACGCAGATGGTTAGTATAAAAATAAAAAAATTAAAAATTAAAAAAAATCACATAATATGTGTCGTGTCACGGCAAAACACAAACGTGGCACGGCAGAAAATACTGTGACACAGTGTCTACCAAGTGTCATGGTGTTAACGCGGAATACTTTCTTACCTGCAACAGTACTAGAGAGCCCTTCCTGACGAATTTTCGGTTAGATTTTACTTCAAGACCACGGAGAGTTTTTCCAAGGCAAGTAGGCAAAGGGGATCTTCCAGATTCAACATGTTCAAGCACAGAAGCTAGAATAGCATGTCCTACTCTACCGCTTGCAAATAAAAGCTTGCTAAACATGCAAAAAATATAAGTCCTCTTACGGTATACATGATATGATTCAAAAATAGGACGATTAAAATATAAATTTGCAAGCTTTTCTAGATCTACCTCGTTACCACACATAATTCTATTTACATCTGTGTCTGTCAGATTTAGATGACGCTCAAAATCCTGGTAATAGTATTCACGTAGGGTAGGCATTGCAACAAGAAATCTAGTAGGGAAGCCAAAGATAGCACCAAATTCCTCCGGCAGAGGACAAATTTCATCATAATCGAACTTGAAACAATGGATTTTCGCACTCCAATAATCTAAGGCTGCTCTCAGAAAATCATGTTCAATTGCTACATGCCTCAACACTAGTAAACCTCTGACATTGAATAATTCTAGCTCTCTTTTCTCTACATTGATCAAGGAATACGACTAATCACGCAATGTATTATCAAAATTTTGAGACATTATTATTGAAATATGAAATTCTAGCTATTTTATGTTTTGTAATTATGCATATCACGAACTAACTTGCAAGAGATTAGCCCAGACCTAAGGTACGTTTCACATATGCAAGGAGGAAGCCCAAACATGGGCCTGATAAGAGAGTATGAGCTGGAACATTGAGTTAGAAGTTAGTTACAGGGAAGGGTAAATCGGTAATTCAGGGAAATAAGTTTGTTTGTCCTTGTGTAGTGTGCTGAGTTTGTTATTTCTGCTTGTTAGTTTATTTTGTGTATTTAAGGAAGGTTTGTAATGAGGGAAGGTATCTAGAAAATTATTGTGGAATTCATTCCTTGGAGAGCATCCTTTCCTCTCAAAAGAAGGGAGTTGTATTGTGGTTTCACTGACTTGCAATACAATCTATCTTTGGATTTATTAGAGAAGGAGGTCTCTGGAATCACCGATCAGCTTGCTCGCGAAATCGATTTTGCCATGGCAACCCTCGAAACTAACCTTGATGAACAAAATGAGAAGATACGTTTGGAGTTGCGCTCATCCATGGTGATTGGACCTCAATACCAGTGGGACAACCCATTCGCGTCGCAACCTCATCTGGATTATGGAAAAGGTGGTCCTCAAATCAAACTGGAAATTACGTAAGCTCGATTTACCCCTCTTTGATGGCACGAATCCAGATAGGTGGATCCTTAGAGCTGAGCAGTTTTTCCACTTCTATCGGCTGAGCGAAGAAGACCAACTGGAAGCTGCCATTATTGCGCTTGACGGTGACATGCTGCTCTGGTATCAATGGGAGCATCGTCGTAATCCCTTGCGAGCGTGGGAGGCGATGAAGAATCTGCTTCTCCGTCGATTCAGAACCACCGGAACCGGCACGCTTCACGAGCAGTGGCTCGCACACCAGCAGACCGCCACGGTGGCTGATTACCAGCGCCGCTTCATTAAGTTACTAGCTCCGATTGATAGCGTACCTGAGGAGATCGCAAAGGAGCAGTATATTAATTGTTTAAATGAGGATATTTGGGTCGAGGTCCGGTTCCTAGATCCAATCACTTTGGATCAGGCCATGGATCTGTCCATGCGAATTGAAGAGAAATTGCGTTTGAGCCCACAGCCCAAACCCACTAGACACTTGCCCACTTGGCGTACTCTAATTCCAAACCTCCATTCCAACCCAGATACCCATACCCAAAACTCCACGACCCTAAACACTAGCCTAAACACAACCCCAAACCTCACCAACACCTCCACCTACCAGCCAAACACAAACCGAAACACATATAACACCCACAAACCCACCGGAGAGATAAGGCGGTTACCGGAAAAGGAATTACAACAAAAACGTGAACAAGGGTTATGTTTACGTTGCGATGAAAAATGGAACCTCAACCACCATTGTTGCCACCGGGAGTTAAGCGTCCTTCTTACGATGAAGAGGAGGATTGGAACGGCTCTGGCGAGTTATCGGCGGTGGAAACCTAGATCCCAAACCTTAACCTACCCGTAACTGAATCCGCACCCACTCCCGAGGTTTCTCTAAGCTCGGTTATGGGACTTACCAGCCCTAAGACGATGAGGTTGATAGGAACGATCAAGGACAACGAGGTGGTGGTGATGATTGATCCAAGCATGACCCATAACTTTATTTCCTCCGTCGTCGCGAAACATCTTTAGATTTCGGTAACAGCGGTGAAGAGCTTTGGGGTGACTTTGGGAACAGGGAAGCAGTGCAAGGGAGTGACGCTTGTAAAGGAGTTGTGTTGGAGGTCCAGGGGGTTACCATAGTCGAGGATTTCTTAGTGCTTCCGTTGGGAAATTCCGACTTAATTCAAGGAGTCCAATGGCTGGAAAAATTGGGCACGACCATGTCTAATTGGAAAACGCAAACCCTTAAATTTCAGGTGGGAGGAGAGTCGATGACGTTGTAAGGAAATCCTCACCTGAGCAGGACTTGTATATCCCTTAAAGCCATGTTTAAGTCCTTGGAGAAAGAGGGCTAGGGATTTTTAATTGAATTTAATCACATGGAGAGAGTAGTAGACGAGGCACCAACAGTATTTCACATGCCTGATGGGTTACCTTCGAGGAGACAAATCAAACACTCTATTATTCTGAAGCATGGTGCAAATCCCATCAGTGTACGCCCTTATCACTATCCGCAATCACATAAAGATGAGATCGAGAAGCTGGTGACTGATATGCTGGGAGCAGGTATCATACAATCTTCTACTAGTGCCTATTCTAGCCCTGTTCTGTTGGTTAAAAAGAAAGATGGTAGTTGGTGTTTTTGTGTAGATTGTAGGGCGTTAAATAAAGATACGATACCTGATAAATTTCCTATCCCCGTGATTGAGTTGTTGGATGAATTATGTAGGTCTACAATCTTTACAAAGTTGGATTTGAAATCCGGATATCACCAGATCAGGCTACGAGCAAAAGACGTGCATAAAACTGCTTTTCGCAACCACGAGGGGCATTATGAGTTCCTAGTAATGCCCTTCAGCCTCACAAATGCCTTTGCAACTTTTCAGTCATTAATGAACGAAGTGTTCCGTCCTTTTTTACCCAAGTTTGTCTTGGTTTTCTTTGACGACATCTTGGTGCACAATCGTTGTGAGAAGTCTCACCAAGGTCATCTTAGATGACAAGTCTTAAAAACGCTGGTTGCTCATCAATTGTATGCGAATTTAAGAAGTGTGAAGTGGGTAAGACAAGGGTGGCATATTTAGGGCATGTAATTTCAGTAGCAGGTGTGGAAGTGGATACTTCTAAGGTGCAGGCTATGGTGGACTGGCCCATGCCGACCACCATCAAGGAGTTGAGAGGCTTCCTAGGTCTGACATGTTATTATAGGAAGATTTTTTTTAAGGTTATGCTATAATTGCTCAACCCCTGACTAATCAGTTGCGCAAGGATTGTTTGGGGTGGTCTGTTGGGGCTACTTCTGCGTTTGAGGCACTCAAGGTAGCCATGGTTCGGACTCCTATGTTGGCAACCCCTAACTTCACATTACCCTTCATAGTAGGCACCGATGCTTCGGGGCATGATTTAGGGGTTGTCCTCTTGAAAGAGAACCACCCAGTTGCTTATTTCAGCAAGGTCTTAGGCTTGAGAGCTCGTTCTAAGTCAATATATGAGAAATAACTTATGGAGATTGTTTTTGCTACAGAGAAGTGGAGGCACTACTTGTTAGGTAGGCAATTTGTTGTTAGAACTGAAAAACGTAGCCTCAAATACCTTTTGAAACAAAAGGAGGCGGGTCGGGCTTACCAAAAATGGGTAAGAAAACTCTTGGGGATACTTTTGACATCCACTACAAACCGAGTCTCACGAATACTAACAAAGTGGCAGATGTGCTGTCCAGACTGCATGGTTCAATAGTTGAGTGTGCTTCCTTGGTTGCTTCTTGCGGGGTTCAATGGCAGTTTATACTCTCATTTATAGAGAAAGACACCACCATTCAGCAGCTTATTTCTCAGTTACAAGCTGGTGAACCAGTCCCAAAAGGGTTCACACTTGACAGTGGGGTGTTGAAGTACAGAAACAGAGTGGTAATTCCCAAGCAAAGCGACCTCACAACAAAGTTGCTCAAGTAATACCATGACTCTCGTGTTTGGAGCCACGCAGGGAACTTCAAAACATACCAGAGGCATGCAAGTGTGTGGTATTGGGTGGGGATGCGCAAGGACATGACAAAATATGTCCAGAATTTTCACGTATGCCAGCAGAACAAGGAGTCAACTTTATCTCCTCTAGGGTTCCTTCAACCCCTTTCTATTCCCGAAAAGGTTTGGGAAGACATCTACATGGATTTTGTGGAGGGTCTTCCTAAATCACTTGGTTGGGACACCATCCTTGTGGTCATGGACAGGTTAACTAAGTATGGTCACTTCATTTTGTTGCGGCATCCATACACTGCTCAGCTGGTTGCCCGGGTTTTTGTGAAGGAAGTAGTGAGGTTGCATGGTGTACCATCTTCAATCGTGTCAGATCGGGACAAGATCTTTCTTAGCATTTTTTGGAAGGAACTTTTCAGGCTGTAGGGAACTCATCTTCAGCGAAGTACGGCGTACCATCCTCAAGTGGATGGTCAGACCGAGGTGGTAAACAAAGGGGTAGAATCCTAATTGCGTTGCTTCGTGAATGGAAAGCCTTCTAGTTGGGCAAACTGGTTGCATTGGGCAGAATATTGGTACAACACGGCATTCCACACCGCAACTCATTGCACTCCTTTGAAGGCAATTTATGGCAGGGACCCACCCCACTTGGTCAGGTTTTCCCCGGGAAACACTAGTGGAGGATTTTAAAATACCATTTGGTGCAGGCTCAGGTTTATATGCAGCAATATGAGAATAAGTCTCGCAAGGATGGGGTCTTTGAAGTCGGGGATTTGGTCTATCTCAAGTTGCAGCCATATAGATAGCACTCTGTTGTCAAAAGACATTTTGAGAAGCTGTCACCTCGTTTTTTTGGACCATACCCAAATCTAGAACGTGTGGGGAAGATGGCATATAGGATGCAACTCCCTACTTCTGCTAAAATACATCCTGTTTTCCACACATTTCACAGCTTAAAAAAGCCATAGGACCAGGGCAATTGCCTACTCCTCTACCTGCCCAGCTCTTTGCTGAATTGGTGTTGGAGGTAGAACCAGAGTCTGTGTTGGGGGTGCAAAGTTCACAGACTGCCACTGAGGTTTTGATTAATTGGAATGGGTTACAAGACTTTGAGGCTACATGGGAAAACTTTGATGAAATTGCTGCTCGTTTTCCTCATTTCCACCTTAAAGTCAAGGTGCTTTTTGGGTGGGAGGTATTGCAAGAGATCATCCCATACCTGAGGTGCGTTTCACATTTGCAAGGAGGAAGCCCAAATATGGGCCTGATAAGAGAGTATGAGCTGGAACGTTGAGCTGGAAGTTAGTTACAGGACCCGTAAATCAGTAATTCAGGGAAATAAGTTTGTTAGTCCTTGTGTTGTGTGCTGAGTTTGTTATTTCTGCTTGTTAGTTTATTTTGTGTATTTAAGGAAGGTTTGTAATGAGGGAAGGTATCTAGAAAATTATTGTGGAATTCATTCCTTGGAAAACATCTTTTCCTATCGAAAGAAGGGAGTTGCATTTTCTCTTTTCTGCTTGGATTACTCAATTTTCTGACCCAATCTCTAGCATAACTAGTCATAATTTATAGGCAAAAGAGTCCAGAAACGCAAAAAATGTTATCTAAATGCATGTGCAAAAACACCGTACTTTATTTGCGCACCACGACACGGCAATGGACACCGTGTCACGGGACAGAGCACCGTGGCGCGGCATCCTACATCGTGACACGGTATTTACCACGTGTCGTGGTGTTAACGCGTCACCAATTTTTATCCTCGACCTATTTTTTCCGAATTTTCTTTTGTTTTCCTTAACTGTTTCTCCTTCAAACTCCTTTTTCAAGTGTTTTATTCCTAATGAAATTCTCCCTTTGTTTTTATTATTTTTTTTATTTTTTTTATTTTTAGGAAATCTGTAAAACTTGTTTCATTTTATTTTTATTTCTTTTCTATTTTAGGGAAGTTGTATAATTTGTCTCACTTTATTTCTTATTTTTTGGAGAAGTTGTAAAACTTATCCCATTTTATTTTAATTTCTTTTTATTTTGGGGAAGTTGTAAAACTTGTCCAATTTTTCTTTCTTTTTATTTTGGGAAAGTTGTAAAAATTTTTCCTTTCTTTGTTTTTTTTCTTTTTGGGAGAAGGTCAATACCCTCCACTTACGAAAAAATATGGATTTTTTTTCGCGTTTTTAATAAATAAACAATCACACACAAACAGTCACAGGCACACACTAACACACACTACTTGAATAAATAAAGTGTCAGATACAGAAAGCGTGAATAAAATGTACAAAGTGAGTCATGATACATAAATAACATCAAGTGTCATCAATCAATTACATAATAAAAACACTCGGTCAAAATTCTCCAGTCCGGAAGAACTAGGATCAGTGTCTTGCTGAGGCTGCGATTAAGGGAATGGCACACCAAAAAAGCACTCCATCATCTGAGTATGAGGAGTAGTGTCCCTACTAATTTCCGCGACTCCTGCAAAAGACAAAGTCATGGAAAACCTTGACCAACTGGTAAACTGCATAAGCTGACTCCAAGATGTAGGCATCATCCCGAACACTGAAATCGGATGTAAGCCCTGATCCACAAGAGTAATGATCGGCCTAAACTCAGGCTGTGAAGGTTAAGAAGGTGGAGGTTGCTGCCACTTGGTCAGAAAATGGTGGAATGGCTGAGAAGGCTGAGGCTATTGCCACTTAGTTTGAAATTGCTGAAATGGCTGAGAAGGTGGAGGCTACTGTAACTGGGTCTGAGAATGCTGACGAACCTCAGGGGGTCGTCTACGGCGACTAGGCTCCGTCCGAGCCTCTATGCCTCGAGCCTGAGCGAGACCTCCGTCACCTCCGTCGCTCTTGAAAGACACAAAATGAGAAAATATCAGTGATGTAGGATAAAACAAAAAGTAAACATGAAAAAAAAGCAAGCGAATATACTTTATAAACATCGTCTGAACCGCTCCGACAACTCGCACCACGTCACAGCTTGATGATGCAATATTTCAGAGCATCAACCTGCTTCATCATATCCGAGTGTGTGACCTGAAAACAAAAGAATCAATAACAAGCAATATTAAGAAGAATGAAAGATGTGTCAAAAATCTTACCGGGTCGAACTATTTAAGGACTCCTGCGCCTGTCTAAAACCCTCTGGTGCATCAGCAATATGGTCCTCGACCATACCAATTAACCCCGGGTAACAGACAGAACGAGACGGGATGTCAATCCCCCCTACGACGAGCAGTCACCTAAAACATGATCGAATAATCAAGTTATTCGACGATTTAAACAGGGATTAAAACAAAAAAAATAAATAAATAAATAAAATCTCAAAAATCAAACCTCAGGAAGACGGGGGTGGAGGAGCCAAAGAAGCTGGTCATGTGAATAATCGTCGTCCATACGCATGAGCTCTTGCCAGGAAAACTGAAAGCGCTCTCTTCCGCTCACAAGCGCCTCCAACGAGCGTGAGTGCAACATCGACGCAGGCAGAGGCAATGGCACTATAAAGCGGGCAACGCTGTGCTAACAAACTACGCACTCTCCAAGATACCAAACAAAACGTAATGTACCAAAGAAGACGATACGATACGTCGAGAGTTCCAAAGCCTCGAGAAGGTCAGTCAAGCCTGTCCAAGGTCGATAATGAATCTCGACCGGGACCTGAAAACAATAAAAGAATATAGTGAATGCCGAGAAATAATATCAAAATGAAAGAAATACACTGTAAAGTCAATCCTTACGCCAACAGTGGTGGTACCCCGACGCAGCAACCTTCGTAGATTCGATACTGACTCCACTCGAGACTCGTCCCGATCACGCCAGCTAGCATCGATAGGAAAATCGTGGAGCTCTCCTTGATGCCGTTGAGAGGCTAGTCCTGGAAAGTACTCATAGAACCATAGATGCAACAAGAATAATCTTTAACTACATGAGCCAAACTGGTAAAAGCAAAACACGAAAATAAAAGGATCATCACCTCTACAACTCTCTCCAAAGCCCATAGACGGTAACAGGAGACTGATCGTTCAGCTGCCTGCAACCATGACGCAGCAACGAAAGTAGATCATTATACCCCATACTAGCCCAATGTAGGGAATATTTCAAGCCATTAACCCCAAGCTTGAACCCCACTGTGATCATACACTTAAGCATGGTGGCGTCCAAAGGGAAGGAAGCTAGAGCAAAAGAGTCACCAACAAGTTTTAGGAACTTGTAAACCGTTCAAAAGGTGAAGATTACACCCCTTAACGATCCATGAGATCGTCAACTCCAAAAGGTCTTGAACCAAATAGGGTTCGGGGATGAAGGTACAAATCCAACCTAAAAGAGATTGAACCTGCCCTAAATAGGCCTCTACTTCATTCTTCTCGTATTCATGTGCGCTTTCTGACTAACATGCAATCAATAGGTTAACCCTAACCTGTTTATCTATGTTGGTTGAACTTAATGCACAGATAAATCTATTATTGGCGATCACTTGAATTATAATCATATTATCCCTAAACAAGATTATTAATTATCTTATTAAGCGTGATTACAAGTACAAATTCACTTTAAACATGCATAAAAGGCGTGATCAAGCAATAACAATAAATAATATAAAATCAAGCAACATGATAATCACAATAATCATAACAATTATAATCATGTTAATAATAAATCTTAAATATAATAGCAAGATTCTAGGCATGATACTAACAAGATTAATAACAAACCCTAGCATGTCACTAAACAATAAAAATCAAAGCTTTAGCCCTAACATGATATTGATATGATATTAGAAAGCATAGGAAGCACCCTAAACATGATACTAGAAAGCAATAATAACATCCTAAGCATGATGCTAGGAATTAAACAAATTTAAACATGATTTCCACAAGAATAGAACAATAAGATTACATACTTTGATGCCTCATATCTCTTTCTAATAACAAAATATACGCGTTAGTAACTTCAAGGAAAATATAAAATCAAACAATTAAATCAAATAATGGAAATAGAGATTTGGGACCAAACCCTCAGAAATTATAACCTTTCACGTTTAGGGCGAAGGCAACTTCGAACTTGGCTAGTTGTTTTTAGATCTCGTGAATGCGGAATTTTGTAAGAGGGAAGGTTTAGATAAAGAATAGAGAGAGAAAGCTTCTAGCTTTTTAGAGAGAGAGAGAGAGAAGATTGTTGTAGATGAGAATTGATGATGATTGATGAATAAAAACGGAGGTTCAGGACCCTATTTATAAGAAAAAAGTTCGGAAATAAGTACAATTTGATAAGGAATAAAACTCCACTCTGTCGCTGCAAAACCGACCTTGTCGCCAGGCGACAGGGTCTGTCACTTGGCGACAAGGTTTGTCGCGTGGCGACAGGCCTGTCGTTTGGCGACAGCCTGGATTTCTACGCGCTTTCAAACACGGAGTCCACATATGAATCAAAATCGATTTGTAAAGTCCGTATGAAAACTGAAACCGTATTTTCCATAAAATAATATTTTATTCCAAATAAAACTTATCAAAATATAATTATTAATTCTAATCTTATTAGGATTTAAGAGAACCTTCTAGAGAATTCTAGAAGACTATAATTAATTCTAATAACTTTAGGAATAATAATTAACATTGGGCCGCATGTAAAGATCAAACCGGGTCCAGTTTAGCATTTTGGCCATAACTTCCTCATTATTCATCGAAATTGGGCTTATAATATATCGTTGGAAAGCTCTTTGCAAGCCCCATCCAACTACACTATTATTGGACCCTTGTCGTCGACCAAACTAAATTGGATTGGCTGTTTTCATAAAATAGAGTTGTTTTTTAAAACAGAAAGAAAGAATTTTTAATAAAAACCAACTGCAACACTTGACTTTTCACACTTTCACCTCATTCGATAATCATTCGACGCAAAAGGTATTCATCACTGGGTTTGGTTTTGGGGAGACACATTTGGGTGTCTACACCCAACTAAAGGATCGTATCTCAGCGATCCTGGTCAGAGACGGCAGGTAGCAGAGAAGTGTGTGAGAACTCCTATCATGAGAAATAATCCCGGAAATGAGGATCAAGATGAAGATCCTACTCGTTACTCAGGTATCGTCTCAGCAATATCCAAACCATGGGAAAAAACGGAAGCCGACTCTATCCACCCACTCCGGGGACCATCCTAATGTACCGGTCGAGTCCTGATATGGTGAACAGCAGGAATTAACAAGTCCGCTACCTTACTCGCCCCCCAAGTGAGGTTAGGTATCTGCTGAACGGGTCGATTAGTGAAACGCTAGCCGCTAATCATGCTGAAATCGAACCGTCATCTCCCCCCAAGCAAAGTGGAAAGTCCTGGTAGTATTCCAAAAATAATCCAACGAGGCTCGGACGACCGTCGAACCACGGTTTCGGGGGCTGCGAAATCCTACAACCGCTGAGTAAAAATCGCCTGAACCAGCATACTCCCACAATGCGTTGGTAACGGGATTTTCTGTGATGAGCCCGTATAGCTGGGGAATCAAGTTTCCAACTCCAAAACCATGATGGCGAAGTACACCATCGACTAATTCGACAAGTGAAAGGTGAGAAACATGGTTCTCACGACATAAAACTAGCTCGTCTGGTGCCCATGATGGTGTAGTCCCACCTACCCTTGCTCGTAGAGGGGCGAGGCTCGGGCTCCAAAGACTCGTCCACATCCTCGGAAAACGAGGGAGTGTCCTCTCTCAAGGCCTGACGCCGGCCACGACTAGAAATATCTCGTTCTAAGCATGCTATTATGTTCAAAAAAAGATAAAAATCTAAATATTTAGCATCATTTTCTAAGTTATTTAGTTATTTATTCAAAATAGCGTGACAACTACCTAAAGTCGCATTTTCTCTATGACAAACTAATACTACAGTTTTCCTAGCCGCATGATAGTATGTTCTCCATCACAACATAGTATATATGCAAAACAGTGCATTTTTCAAAATTGCACAAAAACAAAAGATCTGCACATCATAGCATGTTTTACAAGATTTACAACAATTATATCATCATTTCAAGTAACAAAACACAATAACAACATGAACACCATTCACTTACAAACTAGTACCAAAAATGATGATTTGGTCATTTTTTCACCAAATCATGCAAACTTGGCCTTAAATTGCTTACAAATCAAACTACATACATAAACAAGCAAAATCATAGCAAGAATTTTGACATAAAAGCTCAAAATTAAAACCCCCCAATTTGATTTTTCAAGGGTTTACATACGAAAATCGTTCATTTGAAGCAAAATTCAAGACATAAGGCAAGAAAACTTAGATTCTTTAGAAATTCGAAAATGAGGAAGTTTGCAAGAAATTTGAGTGAATTTAATGAAAAATTAAGGGAGCAAGCTCTAAAAATTGCAGCAGCATGGGGGAAAAAACTCGAGCAGCGAAGAAATGAAAATGAAATGAGAAAGAAGTCGAGATTTCTGAATTAAAAGGCCACACATAGGCGCCGTGACACGGTACACCATGTCGTGTGACGGTAACAGGTGTCGTGTCACGGTGCACCTCGACGTGACACGGCAGGACAGTGGCATAAATAAAAAAATAAATAAATAGCGCACGTGATTGAATTCAGAAGCAAAAGCGCCGCGTCACGATAAAATATGTCGTGTAACGATAGACGATGCTATGTCACGGTGCTTGGCCACGTGACGCGATAATCGCGCGTGTCCTGCAAACTGCAGAAATTTTCGGTGAATATTCCAAAGCATCATTTGACTAGTTTAAACGGCTTTTCGCACCACTTTGATAGATATTTTTTCACCGATTTTTCACTGGAAATTCTAATTGATATTTAATTGATACCGAAATTACCATTTTACCCCTAGCAAGCATCAAAGTCATATTTTCATTATTTTAAGCACCTAATACGATCGATTATACTAGGCTTGAAGGTCTAATCATCTACAGCCCACGTTCGGGGACAATCGAACCATTTACAGCCCACGTTCAGGGATAATCGAACCATCTACGGCCTACGTTCGGGGACAATCGAACCATCATCATTTTTTAGTGATCATCTCCCAAGCGAATACGATTCACGGCACAAGGTTCTCGATATACAAAGACTTGCAATCTCATCGTCAGACAAGCTTTTCTTCAAGCATGGAAAATTGTCGGTCATTGCCACCTCTCGAGGCGAAGAAGTCAACGATTATATCATCTATCAACATTCCTCAAGCATGGAAAATATCACAGTAATCTTCACCTAGTGGATTTCTTTGGGCATAGAAAACTACCAAACTCATTTGTCACCGATACACTAGTGTCGGATACTATCGAACATATTTGTCACCAATACATTGGCGTCAGATAAGCATTGTGTACTCTTTAATCTGTGGAACTAAGGTTTTTTGCAGGTATCGGCGTATACATAGTGATTTAGGATCGCAGAACGTGTTAAATCATTCTCTGTCCCTATAGACTATTTTGACTATCGCTTTCGAAACTAATGTTTCTACAAACTCAGTCAAAGTGGGCGCTTCTATACAAACCTAAAAATGTCTCCCCAAAACCAAACCCGATGTTGAACAAACTTTCACCGCCACTATTGGTCGGGTTGAGTATTTAATCCCAAGAGTGCTTAAAATCCATATTCAATCAAACCCAGCTCACAAAATAATCAACGCGTCAGTCCTTATGTTTAGTCAATACATAGTCGAATTTATATATTGGCCCGAACATTTTAATTCATTTCGTATTATTTATTAATTGAACCGATTAATGAATAATGACTCAAATAAGCCCGAAACTAAGAAACGACACTTAAAAATACCGAACTTAATTATTTTTAGAGGCTTTTTGGGCAGAATTGTGCACCGCGACACGGCGCCCTGTGCCGCGCCACGGTGGACAATGCCGTGACACGGTGTGTGTCGAGTACCGTGTCGCGGTACACACACCATGTCACGGTGCCCAATTAGGGTTCCGGGACGCATATTTTTTCTAGGGTTTCGTGTGATCCCCTACTCATTTCCTCTATAAATACCCCCTCATTTCTACAATTCAGGGCATCAAATAAATCTCTATTCTCTTTTCTATGCTCTAGCATAAACACTTGCCTACCCTATTCTCTCATAATATTTGCCCCAAGCACTCCAAAGAGTCCATACTTTACCCGAGGTTCTATCCTTAAACCAAGGCGTGAAAGGTAGAACTGTTTGAGGGTTTGACCCCAAATCAACCTTAATTTAATTTAATTTAATTTCAATTATTGTATATTAATTTCCTTAAATTTACTACCGCATTTATTATTTTGTAGTTACAAGTAAACAAAATCAAAGTAAGGAATCATGTTCCTTTTATTTATACTCCCTCCGTTTTTTTTTTTAAATGCATCACTTTGATTTTTGCACTATTCACATACCATGGTTGACTTGATTTTTTCACCTCTTGGTCTCTTACTCTCTATCTTAGTCAGTTAGTGGTATCCGTCGGTCGGTTAGCAGATTTGCAGATAAGGCTAGCCAGCCTAAGCCGATCTCGAGGAAAGGGGCTATAGGATTGCCCACGACAAGCATTGGATTTCTTTTTTCATGATCTCCGACTCTGAAGTCTTCTGCGTGCCTTATTCCACCCTCAAAAAAGGATTTTCGTAGTTTATCCGCCCGTCTTGCCTCACACTTCTACTTCAGGAGCTTGCCTTGAGGGTACGATGACTAGTCCGAATAACTGCTTCAGAGTGGGAATGAATAAAAGGCCGGTGCTAAACGCCCAATGCTATTTATACGAAAAGACTGATCGAACCAATGAAGTAAGGTTTTTTAACACTACTTTAAAAAGTCGAGGCAAAAAGCTTATTTAGGAAAAAGCCCACTTTTTAGCAACATGATAGCATGAACTCTTCCCCAATGTAAACATTTCCTGCCTAACAGATTTGTAGACGTCCAGGAAGCTTAAAATCTTAACAAGAAAGATATAGACGATGGCGTCGCCAATTGCATGAAAGAAAGCCTTGAAGAGGACAAGCTCTCTTATAATATATCGTTAGATTCGTCATAATGTCTAGTTTCATAGTATAATTTTTACTAATTAACAATTAAAGATATCGATGGTCAAAGTTGCGTCTCGACAAATGTGCCGGTCAAACTGATGCAAATAAAAGAAAACAGAGGAAGTATTATTTTTCTGACGATTTTTATTATGTTTGTCATATATTAATTGTTGAATTTATTGTTAAATTTCTTTCAACATTAATGCTTATTTTATTATATTTATTGATCACCATATTGCATCTTAAAGGGAATATGTACTCCCTTTGTGTTTTAGTAAGTGTTACACTTATTAAATACGGCCGTGTTATAATAAATATTACACTTCCTTTTTTGGCAAAAAATTACATTAAAATATTATCTCTCTCCTCTCATGGCCCCCACCCAAACTCACTACTACTTTTTTTTATTATATCTTTCCTCTCATATTCATTGCTTTTCAATAAACTATTAACCCCACTATCTTTCTTTTATAATTTTTTAACACTCCAACTACCCCACTTACCTCTTATTTTATTTAAGTCAATAAAATTGCCTAAAACTATGTGCCGATCAAACTGTAACACTTAAAAAAACTCGGAGGGAGTAATTGAAAATCACGCCTAATAAGATAATTTGGACAATCGGATTAGGTTCTTTTTAATCTTGTTGTTTAATCGAGTGATCACAAATATTTTAGAATTATATGTTGCCTAAATATTCAACCAATTTAGCATAATAATAGTTTGGAGCGAATTAAATATTTTGTTTATATGCCTTTGAGATTGCAGGAATGCTTTTCACTATAAAAATCAAGTAAAAATCAATGCGGGACGAATGTGACTCCATGAATCACTTCGTACGATCATCCCCGATCCGCTTTTCGTGGTTCCAAACCATATGAAGATAGTAATCTCATTAATTATGAATGGGGTGTAACATTCATGGGTCAATCGTTGTTGTCTATCATTGTCCCTTTATTCGTCGTTGCCTTATAATGATCCTGAACATTTTACAAGTTCATTAAAAACTTGTTGGTGACTCCCTACTTTATTTGTTCTTAATCGTATATATCAATTCTTACTTCCTATGAGAGTCGCTGATATTCACACATGCTTAACGTAGGCGTTGGCCTACAGACATCTTCCTTGCCCAAGCTACGCCACTTGTCTTTCAATAAAATAGCACGCACGAATGTCCTTCGAGATCGCCTCAATAAAGCTCAAACTTTAGCTCAATGAGCACGCCAAAGTTCGCCAACCAATCAGCAGCTTTGTTGGCCTCTCGGTAGCAATGATCAATCCTTACTTCCCACCTTCTACTAGAAATAAGCTCTTTACATTGTTTTATTAAATGAATGTAAGGAGAGATAAATTGAGTATCCCCAACTAAAATACGAACCACGGCCTAAGACAAACTAGTCTTTGGCCCTGATCTTTTGAGATTCTGGACAGAACAGAGCACATCAAGGGTCAGTAGAGCAGATTAGATTTCAGCAGAGCAGGGCCAAGCCGAACAGATTTCGACAACATTATTATTATTATTATTATTATTATTATTATTATTATTATTATTATTATTATTATTATTATTATTATTATTATTATTATCATTATTATTATTATTAGGCAAAAGCTACCGAACGTCCCGGGGGCGTTGGATAAGCCAACTAAAAATAGAAAGATTAAATTAAAATGAACATTAATTACACCGATCGACGCGTGATTTTGTCATCCTTTCTTAAATTAATACCACTTTTGGTAATATTTTAAATGCTTATCCAACGCCCAAGGGAGCGTTCGTTAGCAAGATCCTTATTATTATTATCATTATCATTATCATTATTATCATTATTATCATTATTACTATTATTATTATTATTATTACTATTATTAAGTGCATATACCATTGATTTAAATGAGTGAAAACATAAATAACTATGTATCATATTTAACATATATTAATAGCAGAAAAATAAAAGACAATAGTTTAACATCTTTAAATTATAACAACCACGTATCAAAATAGGAACATAATTAAATAAGACTTTAACATCGTGGTGAATTAACCATCTACTTTCATATGATCGTCATTTTCATCATCTTCATTGTCACTTTGATCTTCGTTGTTATCATCTTTATTGTTGCTTTGATCTTCGATGTTATCACATATTTTATAACAAACAATTTTTTGCAGTTTTTTTTATTATTTTTATATCATTGATTATTATTATTAAATAAAATTATTTATTTAGTATTATTATAAAATATTAAGTATTTCTTTTCAGAAAGAAAAAAAATATTATTACTATTCCTTAAAAAAAATATTAACTGTCTGTTATAATTATTCTCGATAAATAGTAGAAATTGTTATTATTTTTATTTCAAAAAAAAAATAGAAATTGTTATTATTTGTTATTATTATTATTTTTTTTTGAAAGAATTGTTACAATTATTAGAAGTTATGAATTATTAATATTATTAAATATTAATTCTTAATATTTTGGATTATTAATTTTTATTTTGAATGATAAATATTAATTATTATTAATATTAATAATTATTATAATTATTTTTAATATTAATATTTATTATAATTATTTAAAATAATAAATTATTATCACCAATACAATATTAATTATTATTATCGAATATTTATTATTATTGTTATTATTAATTATTATTTGAAAATAGAGTAGAGCAGATTTCTTTTGAAGCAAAGCAGCTCTAAAAAACGAGCCTTTTGTTGTTTCTGAGACAATCCTAAGGTTCTAATGATATACACCATATTGAATTGACAAAATTAAATAAATATATATAATTTTAAAAAAATAATAAGTTAATCTAACATAGTAACACTAATGTTGCACGATTTAGACACAAATACTTAGTGAAAAAAGTACGAAGCTGAAATTTAATGAAGTATATATTAAAGCACATTTTAAATTTCTTCAAAAAAACAAAAAAAATTAAAGCACGTTTTAAATTAAAAAAAAATATCAGCACACCTAAATAAATTGATAAATAATGCATGTATATAACAATAATATTTCCTCCGTTCTATTAATATTGCAACAAGGATGAAATTACGCATTCCAAAGCACACATTTTATATGCTAAATATTTATAATTGTGTAAGAGTAAAAATTATAAAAAGTTGATTCTGTGAAAGTATTAAATGAGATGAATCCAACAAGAGCCCATGACTATATTTTTCTTAACGTATAAATCATATTATATGATTTAACAAGAGTGATAAATAGTACAAAAAATCCATTGTTACAATATTAAAAGAACGAAGGAAGTAAGAAGTACAATGTGTTAAACAAAAGGACAAAATAAGGAGTATTAAACAAATGGACAAAATAAGGAGTATTATACTCACAAAATTATTAATACTTTTCAGCAATAATTAGACTGTGACAAATTAATTGATTTGATAAAAAGCCATAAATTAAAATTAAAAGAATGACATAAATCAAAGTACAAAACAGAAATCCATTCAAATTCGAATGTGGTGATCATAAATTAAATCAAAAAAATTACTCTATTATTCTAGTAATCAATTGCTCAATTATGTAAACACATAACACAATATTTGACATAAAATTTCAGAATAAAACAACTACACAATAAGAAATTAGACTTATTTTGAGAAGCTAAAGAAATTATACCTTATACGGGGTGAAATAATTGACGATTTAGACAGGGAAACCATGGTCGAATTTGAAATAGCATCAACACAATTAGATCCAAAAGGCGATGATGACGTCGTCAAAAACCTGAAGCAAACGCTACATTGTTGCAGCATATTATCTCTTATAATTTGGTAGCAAATAGAAAAAAATCATTTTTGTAGCATCTTAGTTAGTCGAAGAACAGATCCAAAGAGAAAAATATATGTGAATGCGGCAGATAATTTACCCTAGACAATTGGTGTAAACTTTATATAACAACAAGGCTAACAAAACCTTTTACATGTCCCCGGTTTACAATAATTTTATTATATATCGAACATTTTGCGAAAAGTGACCCTTTTTCTTACAAAAGTGACCCTTTATATTTACAAAAGTGATCCCTTTTTTTTCATAAAAGTGACCCTTTTTTCACAAAAGTGACCAAGTGACTCTTTTTTTTTCCACAAAAATGACTTTTTTTTTCCACAAAAGTGACCCTTTTTATCACAAAAGTAATTAAGTTACATATGCAAATTACAAAACAGAGTATCAAAATCTCACTAGTTTTTTTTTTGGTTTTTTCAAAAGTAACCAATATTTTGTTACTTTGATTCGAAATTTCTACTACTTTGATCTATTATTATTGCTACTATTGTTACTTGATCTGTTGTGAAAGATGAACTGTCAATTTCTATTCAATTTTTCTGTTAACGAGGCTCAAGCTCGCGGCAATGGTGGCGGCGGCGGTGGCTTCCGTAGTGGGTGAAAATTAGATGAACATACATACCTCGAAATTGGCAGTAGAAAGATGAATCATTGATCAAAACAGGAAAATTATGTTACAAAATCAAGATAAAATCGAAAAAAAAAAAGGAAATTGAAGAATAAAGGAGAGAGAAAGAGAGAAGAAGAAGTGCAGAGGAGAGAGAAGAAGAGCAGAAAAAAATATCAAATAGAAACCCATGAGGAGAGAGAAAAATAGAAACTGTAGTACTCCGTAAAACTTTCGCATGCTCAACACCGCCGTTCATTAAATTATTGTAAACCCGCTTTTTTAAAACTTTTGTGCAAGGCTAATGCATTATATTTATTTCGGGCTTATCAGTTATATAAGCAACAGTCAATAGTGAATCTAGTACTTCGTAAATGATAATTGGACTTTGTAATGTCCGTCAAATAAAAGTCTTTGTCAAGGTTGTAGTCCAATAATATAGTAGCCCAAAAATCTAGAAGTCATACTTTACTTCCTTCCCTTTTTTTATAAATTATACAGAGTACTTTACTTCCTTCCCTTTTTAAATTGCATCAGTAAACTGCGGACTCATAAGTAATTTTGTAGATAAAGAAATATAAAGAGTAAAAAAAATGGCAATTAATTTGAAACTTTCATTTTGGAAAAATAATGCAACTAAAAAAACAGAAAAGATTCTCTCTTCATATTTTAATAAGTATTACACTTACTAAATTTGGCCATATTTTTTTGTTTTTTGATAAAACCCCAAAGGGATAGATTAATTAATTAAATCAAGCGAAGCAAGCTCCAGTACACGGGATGGAATAACACTACTCCATGATCGTTGGCCAACCTCCCAAGGTTGAAGATGAGCCAATTCATGAGCAATCTTGTTACCCCCTCTTCTCACAAAAGACCACTTAACACTAGGAAAGCTATTACAAAAGTCGAGAATATCTTCTATAACTAAAAAGAAAGCACTAGAGCCACTGGACTTATTTCTAATAGCATTAATAACCTGCACACATTCACTTTCCACTATCAAATGATCCACTCCTGCATCTTTCGCAAGCTGCATCCCATACATCACTACCTTAGTGTTAGAATCCGCCTCTTTTTCTATGTACCCCTTTCCTTTTTCTTGTATTTCCCTTAGGTTTTACCTTCTAAGTCCTTTCCTTTTATTTTCTAGACTCTAGGGAGCATTATTGTGTTACTGTAGTTCCAGTGTTCACTTGTATTTCTCTATGCAATCAATATAAAGCTCTTTAAGGAGTGATTGGTTATTGAATCATAGCTCCTTACCCCATTGTCATTGCTTTAAGACTTGTGTGTTGTTTTAAGCCTTTATAGATATTGTGCTTACCTTGTTTTAAAGCATCCCCCTCCAAACCAAGAAACCTCCAAAAGACGCCCCATTCCGTCGGTTCCGCTTGTGCCCACTTTGAAGCATCGGCCGTCACAAGCCCCGACTCCGCACCTGTGGTTGAACAGTGCTTCCTTGAGATACCCTTGGTCCGTGTTGCTGTGTGCTCACGAACCTCTCCCGCTTTAGGCTTGCGTCCTTTCCATCAATAGTCAAGAGCGCGCCGCACGATCCGGTGTCAGATTATTCGGACCGTGACACTTAGCCTCAGCAACTGACGTCTCCCATCTGTCATAGGATTGGGATGTGCCACACGCACACACCACCCCTTCCTTGTCTCGAATCACAGCACCAAGACCTGAGCCTAGCACACCCACCTGTCCCGCGTCCACATTCACCTTGCACCAGCCTATTTCTGGAGGAGACCACACAAAAGAAGCAGCCCTCCCACCTTCAGACATACAACCTTTACTCTTACCCGTCTCCTCGCATACCTCACTACAGGTCTTCTCAGCATAGCGCACAATGTTTTCTGGAATTGGCACCACACCCTCCATAACGCAAGAGTTACGAGCCCCCCATATAGCCCAGCAAGTAGTAATAATAGTTGCAGCCTCAAAATCATCAAATTCAGCTAGACAACCTTCCCACCAGTCTAAAATGTTGCTGGTTTTAGAGTGAGCAACATGTGCAAATCGACTCTGCCTCCAAACATCCCGAGCCAATCTGCAATCTCTTAGGGCATGTATAGTTGTCTCAAAGTCCTTCTCACAAATACTGCAGTTCGAATCATATCCACTAACACGGTAGCTTATATTGCGACGGGTAGGAAGTGCATTTTGGCAAGCCCTCCAAGCAAAAATTTTGACCCGGGGAAGAACTTGTAGCTGCCAGATTTTTTTTCAAATAGAGTGAGCAGCAACTGACGTAGCCTCCTCCTCAAGCTTCCAATTATCATCGAACAAAGCTACATTTTAATATTGTATCTCACTACTCTCATGGTCCCCACCCAAACTTACTACTACTTTTTATTATATATTTCCTTTCATATTCATTACTTTTCAATAAACTATTGACCCACTATCTTTCTTTTATAATTTTTTAATACTCCAACTACCCCACTTATCTCTTATTTTATTTAAAAATTGCCTAAAACTATGTGACGGTCAAACTGTAACACTTATTGAAACACGGAGAGAGTATAAAAATAAGTGAAAATACAGTTTAATAGTCCCAACTATTAGCAATTTACTTCTAATAATCTCAATTATGGGCTCAGTTTGCCTCCAATGATCCCAATGACCGGTAACTTGCTAGAAGGGTAAATTTTTTTATTTTTTGTTTTCAAAAGCCCTGTGTCGAAACATGGTTGGTGTAATGTTAAAAAAAAAATTGAAAAAAAAACAAAACAAAACAAAAACCATTCCCAGCCACCCCTTCCCCTTCCCCTTCCCCACCGTGAAACCTAAGGCCAACCCCAAGCACATCAAAAACCAGTCGACCGGCCACCTCCCTAACCCCCGAAAAACAGTCGGCGGTCCTTTTTCACCCCTAAACTCGCCATCCAGCCCTCTCAGTAATCCATGAAACTTCAATCGTGCGTCAAGGATTTCACTTTTGAAGCCTCACACCGACCGCAAGTCATGGACCGCTTGCCACCAAAGAATTCTGGCCAACTTCTTCCACCTCTTCACTATCACTCAAGTGAATTGCTAATTGAACATAATTAAAACCTCATTGTTGCATTTTAAAATGGAGGAGAGAGAAAAGGGGAGAAATGAAATGGGGGTGTTTGGGGGATGCAGAAGGCGAGAGGAAGAAAGGTTGGGAAAATGGGGGTCTGGCGTCGGTTGTTTTCAGGGGTTAGGAGAGACGACCGATGGGCTAGGGGTTGTCCCTTGGGCTTGGTGGTGGTGGTGGAAGGGGAGGGGTGGTGGCTTTGAGGGGGTTTTTTTTTTGTCCTTTTTCTTTTTTATTTTTATTCTATTCATTTTTTAACCAATCATGTGTTGACACTTGTATTAGTTACTTGTTACAACAAGTCATTGACTTGATATTGACCGGTTGGGATTATTGGAGGCAAAGTTACCCCATAGTTGGGATTATTAGATAATAAATCTTAATTATAATTATAATTATTTGAAGTAAATCGCTAATAGTTGGGATTTCCAAGTGTATTTTCCAAAAATTTAAGTTTAACATTCGGGTTGAAGGTTTTTTTTTTATTTAAATAAAAAATAAAAAAAATAAAAAAACCCTTATGACCCTAATGTTTTTTTTTCAACGTTTGGTACTTAGAGTCCAATTTTTGGCCAAAAACTAAATAAAGGAGAGTTTATCAATAATCTATAACTACATATAACTATAAATTATCGTGCATGGCACGAGATCTAACTTAGTATATTTCTTGCTGGAATAGGCCCTACTAGTCGGAATTAGTTGCCGGAAAATGGAAAAGGATAACTGTAGACACCTGATTGTGTCTCCCCAAAAACCAAACTCACTGATGAGTATCTTTCACGTAGGTGAAATGTGTGAAGAATCTCGTGACTTCTTCTGTTTTCTAAAATGTTTTAGTAAAAATATTCATTTCTTATTTTCAAAATCATTCATTTCATATCCTATTTATGAAAAACGTCCAAATCGGTTTATTTTGATCCATAATATGGGTCCAATAATTTTTTAATTGGATGGGGCTTGAAAAGAGCTTTCCAACGATATATTATTAGCCCAATTTCGAGTTACAACGAGAAAGTTATGGTCAAAATACTTAACTGGGCTGAATCGGTTTTATGTGCGGGCTCAATGATCATGTGGAGGGTCCATTAATTATAATTGTAATCCTAAAGTCATTAGGATTTATCTTAATCTTCTAGAAGGTTATTTTGAGTTCAAAAGTCATTAGGATTTATCTTAATCTTCTAGAAATATCTAGAAGGTTATTTTGAGTTCTAAAGGGATTAGGATTGATAATTATAATTATTATTTACTTTGAAAAGATAAAGAATTCTACATCGGATAAAACAAGTGTTTTATAAGGATTAAATTTTATTTAATAAAAGATAAGTACGGACAGCAGCTAACCCAATTTGATTTGGAGACTGATACCGTACGAATTTTATCATACAGCCTCTATCGCGTCGCGATAGACCCAGTTTTACTACGAGTCAAATTCTGACTCTTTTCTGATCGTTTTTGGTTGGTTTTTTCTCTATGAATAGGGACAATTTTCCCCATCTTTTTCATAAAATATACACCATACGTCCTTCACGAGACTTAGACACATCTAACCAAGCTCGAAGTTGCCTTAGACCTTGACGTGAAAGGTTGATAGTTCCGAGGGTTTGGTCCCAAATCCTATTTCCATTCTTTGATTAGATTTATTGTTTAATACCTTTATTAAAGTTACTTATGCACTACTACAAAAAAGCCCAAAGAGACCCGTTCAAAAAGGCCAAAGAGACTGCCTTAGAGGCAGTCTCTAGCTAAGCGGTCTCTTTGGCAAAGAGACTGCTTTATTAGAGGCGGTCTCTAGAAAGAAAAAACTGAGACCGCCTATTTAGAATAGGCAGTCTTTTTTTAAGAAACTGAGACCGACTATTTAAGATAGGCAGTCTCTTTTTTCATAAAACTGAGACTGCTTTTTTAGCTTAACGGGTCTCTCTGGTTTTATTATATAAAAAAAAAAATTATATTATTATATGTTATATATCAAATTGGTGGTAATTTACCAATTAGCTTCAACATTAAACAAAAATAACATTGCGATAAATCCAACATTCTTTGATTTAATTTGTTTCACAAAATCACCACTGTTACATCTAATAATAAATCCTAAATACACTGGGTAAGATGGAATAGGCATGCTTCTAACACCACTTAGTCAAAGACGACGCACCACCACCACCACCAACAAGCTTGTTAATATCCTTGTTGCTCACTTGGGTTATGAATAGCTCAATCCTCTTGTCATCAACATCAAGACCAACTGTAGTAAAACAAAAAAAGCTCAAATTACAACCATGAACCATCTCCTCACAGACATAGTCAGATATTGAATTCCTAACAAATTGCAACACAGATAATACATTTGTGACATCAAAATATGCAGCACATTACGAAAATCGGAGAAATTGAGAATAAACCATAGTATCTTTCCTCATTGACCGTATCCAACAGAACACTATTGGCAATTTGACCAATAAAATAAAATAAAAAAAGAATCACACTTTTTTCAAATTGTATATACATAAATAATTCCAAACACATAACATTAAAAAAAAAAAAATTAATCAATCAAAAACAGTAATAATGACGATAAGACCAAAAAAAATTACCTGAAAATTATTGTAGCAGCATAAAAAACTATAAAACCTCTAGCAAAAATGATCGAAATCCAACTCCTGAAAATCAAATTCCTCCATTTCGGTACTTGTCTGGATCTCGAGCCAAGACAACCGAAAAAAAAAACTACAAAAATTGCAAGATCTTCGGAATAAAATTGATGAGCAGGAAATCAAATAATTCAGAAACCCTAGACATTTTGGGGGGAAAGAGAGAAGAACAGATACAAGAGTGTGATGGCGGTATGCGTATGCGTTCAATGTTATTGTTCTAATCGGTTTTAAAGAATGAAAATTGGAATGATAGGAAAGGAAAGAAGGGAGGAGAGAGAGGGAGAGGAGGAAGAGGAAGGAGATGGAGGCGGAATGAAGAGAGCTGAATCGGCTAGGGTTTCTTTTTTTATTTAGTAACTCAGGAAATCTGTTAAGTGGCATAACAGGTCTCTTCTAATAATTTTAATTTTTTCTTCTTTTAAGAAAAAAAGAGAGATCGGTTTACTATGATAAAGGGTCTCTAACTATTTTTATTCCAAAAAAAAATATATTTAAAAAATGCAAGAGACCCATTATCTTAGATAACCGTTCTTTCTAATATTTTTACCCTCAAACAAATGAAATTAGGGACATTATAAATAATAAACGGTCTCTTGGAACAAAGAGACCCGTTATCTAGTTAACATGTTTTTTATATTGCGTCTCTTTGGCCAATTTTGTAGTAGTGATGTGTGTATTGTTTTAATAGAAAGAGGTATGAGGCATCAAATTAAGTAATTAGATTAATTCTTAATTATTCTTTTGATATAAAAATCATGTTTAGAATATTTTATTAATCCCTAATATCATGTTAAAATGTCTTATTGATTTCTAGAATCATGTTAGGGATAAAGCTTTGATCTTTATTGTTTAGTGACATGCTAGGATTTGTTATTAATCATGTTAGTATCATGCCTAGGATCTTGCTAATATTATTATGCTTTGATGAGATTATGATGATGATGATATGTGGTATCAATATTATGTTGCTTGATATTATTGTTATTGCTTGATCACGCCCTCTCTTGCAGGTTTAAAGGGAATTTGTACTTGAAATTACGCTTAATAAGATAATTAATAATTTTATTTAGGCTAATATGATTTTAATTCAAGTGTTCGTCAATAAAAGATTTATTTGTGCATTAATAATAAACTAACATAGACTAAACAGGTTTAGGATTAATATAATGATTGTATGTTGATCGGAAAGCGCACATGAATATGAGAAGAACAAAATAGAGTCCTATTTAGGGCAAATTCAATCTCTTTTAGGTTGGATTTGTACCTTTCTCCCTAAATATTCAGTCATGGTTTAGGACCACTATGGAGTTAGCGATCTCTGTGATTGTGAAGGGGTATAACCTTCACCTCGTGAACCGTTTACAAGCTCCTAAAACTTATTGCCGACTCTTTTGCTCTACCTTCCTTACCTTTGAACGCCACCATGCTTAAATACATGATTACAGTGGGGCTCAAAGTTGATGTTTGAAATATTCCCTACAATAATGCTACTAAAACTTTTAAAATTTGGAGGGTAGGTTTTTTATTAAACTTTTTAGCAAGTAGTTGTTCACAAATTGACCCGTTAAGCGAGTAGTTTTGTGACAATTTTTCCTTATAACTACTTTAGTTTTAAGGTGAATGCTATTTTGATTGAGTTATTTGACAATGTTGTCTTGATAAAACGAACTTATAAGTAACATTTTAGACCTTCTTCTCCTTGATTGTTAGAAACCAATGTAAAATCTTTCAATTTGTTTCATTACGATGAAAATAGTTATGATTTTAAAAAGGGAATTCCAAAAGTTAAAATTTTTTGAGTGCTGCAAGTGTAATGAGATGTTATGAAATAATTTAGCTAAGTGGAATGTTTTAAATTTCATATTATTTTCTAAAGATTATGTTTGGGATACAAAGGTTATTATATATTAAATTTACTTTGAAGATCAATGATCAACAGTTTTAAATTGTGTACAACAGTTTTAAATTGCGTATATCATTTACAAGTAACTTGACTAGTCATTGCCTTTCAAAAAAAAAAAAAAAACTTGACTAGTCATTAATGTATACCAAGTTATTTTGAACTAAGTAATATCGATCGAGAGTATTGATTTGTTTACTTATTATATAATTATGTTTGCAAATGTGACACTTTGATGGATAATTTGTGTTATTACAATAGTTTTGGAACCACGAGTTGTTTGGTTTTCTTGGGGAAAGTAGCTAGGCAAAGTGAGATTTTAGTCACAGCCTTTTGACACCTTGGTCTGCTGGTCATAGTACGGTCTAAGTCTTTAATGGACTCGTGATCGTGATCATCACGAGGCGCTTAAAACTATCTCTAATGGTGAAAATTGAAGGAATTTTTTAGGAGAGAGTGTAGTTTTTGTAAAGGATATCAATAAGTTGGTATCTAACAACTTTCTAACTCCAAAAGAAAGTTGTTAAGTTTAGATACCCAACTTTGAGTCTTATTTGACAAAAAGTGTGGGCTCCTTATCAATATTATAATGTATTTTGTAAATTATTTAAGTTTTATTTCTAATTTTTTTTATAAAAAACTTACAATATGGATTTGGTGGGGCATAAATTGAAAGTAACATTAGTATATTTTAGGGAGTCTCACCATTGAGAAATTAGACTTTACATGAATTGTTAAATTGAAAAGTGGGTTAGGTATAATCATTTGAGACAAAAAACAACTCGTTTTGTATTTCAATACTCAAAATTGAGTCTCACCAAAGAAGGTGGTCTAATAGGGCAAAATTAAACGGGGATCCGAGCTTGTGGTCGTGGTTTTCGGGCTTATGCTCATGGTTTATTGTGAAAGTCTGGCAAGCACTTGGTTAGGAGGCAACCACCCCGTAGTCTCGAAACAGCGGTCTTGTGACCCCTCCTTGTGATAGATGATGATTTTAATCAAATGATATGGTTGTATATACATATTTTTGTAGTTTGAAATTGCTTGAAAAGAAATCATATTTTGAGAAAGAGTTACTGCTTGAAATTTGAGAAAGAGTTATTAAAAATATTACTGAAAACATCAAACATCAAACATCAAATTAGATCAGACTGCCATAATCAAATTAGATCAAATTTCCATTAACAAATTCAAAATAACTTAAGGAAAAAAGTAATCATCTTCCAATTAAAGCCTGTAAAAGCATACTCAATTAAGATGTTCAAAGCATCAATTGGTACAGGGCCAAAAAAGTAGGGATAAACCTTTTAAAAATTTGTGATTCAAACTCAATAAATTATATTGTGTCGAAAATTTTAAATAATACTAACCTTAAAAGGGGCATTTCTTAAAAAATAAAAAATAAAAAATAAATAAATAAAAAAGCATAATTTATAGTCATGTAACATCATTAAACTAAACAAATACTAATATGATATTTTATCCTGATTTATAGTCGCATAAATCCTAGTGCCTACATAACAGCAAATGAATATCAATATGATATATGTCTTTCAAAATTTCATCACTCCTACCTGACCTAAATTGGTTTTTGACTAAAAAGGATTGGAAAAAAGAACATCCATATGAAGGTAATTTAACAATATCTAAGTTATCAACTCAATAAAAGGCACTTGTTTTGTCCTATGACACATCGAGTATATAATTTATTGATGATGACACCCCGTTTAAAGCCTGCTTTGCGAATTCGAAAATTGAAATGCCTGACGTGTCTACGAAGAAGATAACCGATTAGTTAATTGAATAACTGATGTTGATCAACTTGTCAGTTAGACTATATACATGGACATTACTCAACTCCTTGTATTTCATTTTAGTATCCCACTATTTTTTTCCAATACATTAGAAATTTTCCTTATAAAGAGGGGATTCCTATGGTTTTCCCCAATTTTCTTAACTTATAAAAATGATCTTAGAATGTCTTGACCAAATTCTATGAATATAATCTTACAGAGCCTTTAAGGCATTAACTTGACTGCAATATATTTGTCCTATATTGTGTTGGTGTAGATGAGTAACAAGCACACTTAAAATTAGCTTGCAACTACATATATACTAGTAGTCTAGTAGTACGAAATCTCATAAAAAGAAAATAAAAACATGGTGATATGTAAGAATTGTACAACAATATATGTGACTTGTTTGAGGTGGTCCTAATTAATACTAACTAGAAAATTAATATTAATGAGACATTTAAAATTATATATGGGTATCATTTTCAGAGATTTATTTCATTTATATGGTACACCTTTAGCAAGTGTGACTTGTTTGAGGTGTTTCCACAACCAAAAATAATTTTCCTCAGATCACCCTCAACTTAGCTTGATTTGCTTATCTAATATTTTTGAGTGGACCACTCAATCAATTCGGCATCTCAAATCAAATTCTCAATGTGTTAATATAACGATAAAAAAAATCGTGAAAATTAAAATCTGCTTAAGGTGTACTTTAGCATAAAATATACTTTATAATATATTCAGGGTATTTTAATTAATTAAAAAAAAATGCAAGTGGAGTATTATTATCAATTTAAAATTTTGTAAAGTGTGAGAGAACAAAATAATAAGATACGAGAGTGGAGGCTATTAGGGAATATATACAAACAATAATGAATAATGTAAGATATTCAGAAATGGAGATGGGACATTTATTTTGGAACGACCCGTGTATAAATTAGAAAAAAAAAATGATTATTTTGAAACAATGGATTTTTTTTTTTTTTTTTTTTTTTGAGTCATAAGGCCAAGTTATGAGAATCGATTCAAAAGACCCATAAGGACAAATGATGAAATCAATTTCAAAATCTCTTGAAATCAGAAAAAAAAAATACTAACCACTTGAATTATCTTTCACTCTCAGTGGAAATATAAATGTAAGCTCATTAAACTTAAGAAAATTTGCAAATTGTAGCCATTTAAAGTTCATATTTTGCAAATTGCAGCCATTTAAAAAAAAATTGCAAATTGCAGCCCAAAAGTTCGTATAAATTGTAAATTACAGCCCGATTCAACTTTTTCATCGATTTACAAGTCGAAAAATCTTCGATTAAGGTTTTAGGGGCCATATTAGGTCTTAGGGGTCCGAATTGAGCTCGGAATTAACAAAAAAATAACGCAAGTGTTTCGTTTTACGTAACAAAAATTTATTTGCGGGAAATTGTAAAAATGAGACACTTACGTTATTTTTTTACTAATTCTGAGCTCAATTTCCTAAGAGCAAAATGACCCCTAAAACCTTAACCGAAATTTTTTGGACATGTAAACCGATGAAAAAGTTGAATCGGGCTGCAATTTACAATTTATACGAAATTTTGGGCTGCAATTTGCAATTTTTTTTAAATGGCTGCAATTTGCAAAATACAAACTTTAAATTGCTGTAATTTTCATATTTTCCTTAAACTTATTAAATGTTGCATATTTGACAAAATACATGACATAATTTTGTGAAACTATTTTTCTAATGTAGTGGGGTATATTTGAAACCTCCATCATGTTTACAATTATATGTGGCTATTAATTCTCAATCGAATATACTAGTAGATTAGCTTGCAAGTGTAACAAGATCCCTAAGATTAAAGTTTGTGTATAATGACAATAATGTAGATGGAATATGTACATATGCACATATGAAATTGAAGGCCACTAATCATATTATTGGAAATTTTATCTTTTATATATATATATATATATATATATATATATATATATATATATATATATATATATATATATATATATATATATATATATTATTTTTCTATTTTTGACGATAAAAATCATAATTTTATTTTTACATATAGTATATTTGACCCAATTACTTTTGTCTCTTATGAGTCATATCATTCCAACATTTTAAAATCCAGGACCACATATTTATTTGAATAAATAAATGTATAAAATATGCCCCTAATTTAATTTATAAATTTCATTTTAACATATTTAATTATATAATTTAAATTTCTTGATGATAAAAAAAAAAAAAAATGTCTAATTTACTCAAGAGTTTTACCAACCTCTCAAATTATTCAACTAGCTCTTGCCAAAATTGAAAAAAAAAAAAAAAAAAAAAAAAAAAAAAAAAAAAAAAAATCATTATTCCTCATAAATAGCCCATTCTTTTTTTCTCTCCCTCTACTTCGCTCCCCTTCATCCAACCTACAATGGATTCAGAGGTTTTCTCATGTTTTCTTTGCACTTCAACTTCCAAAACATCAAAATCAGCTGATCAAATTCTAGAAAATAATGAATCAAATAATACATCATCTTTATCTTCAAACACCTTGAGAAGCTTATCAAAAATGGTTCTTCCACCTTTGGGTGTTTCTGGTTATAACCACAATGATGTTGTCTCTAAAGGTTGGATCCTTTCTCCTACTAATTCCAAGTACAGGTAAATTTATTACTCCCTCACCCTTTTTTTCTTTGTCTCATTTGAAATATTCGGTGTTCGTATCATAGCCATTTACAATACAACATCAAAATAATGATAAGTTGATATATCTGAATACTTGACGCCCAAAACCTCCCTAATTTTTCAGTGGTACAATGAATAATTGACTTAACTTTTTGGGCCATGATAGAATCATCAAGCACTGCGTTTTTTATTCTATGTGTCGTGTATATATAGGTCTAAGCCTTGAGAGTAGACGGGCTTGATTGTTATCCCGTATTTTTCATTAACTATAAAATTTTAGGGTGGGGTGTCAACTCATATAGTTAAAATTTGCGTTTATTAATTAATTAATGTACAAGAATTTTATGTAAAACATATCTCATGATCTGATTATGAATATTGATGTAAATGTCTAAAAGTGGAGTAAGAAAATTAAAAGAATTCTATGAAAAACATAAATTTTCTTTTTGAGTCGACATTAGACGTATTTACTATTGTCTGTTTTTTTTTTTTTTTTTTTTTTTTTTTTTTTTTTGACAAGCAGTATTCATTATTGTCATATAGTGGAATGTATTATTTTTAAATTCCCAAACTACATTGGTACTTTTATATTCAAAAAACTGAGTATGATTTTTTTTTTTTTTTTTTTTTTTAACCCGATCCATGTTTTTTTTTTTTTTTTTTTTTGACAAGAAAAAAAAAATATGGATCAGGTAAAAAAAATTAAAAAATAAAAAATAAATTTATATTGTTGACACATAAATAATAAATTTAATATGAGAAAATTATTTTCTTTTCCATCAAATTCGAACTTTCAACCAAACAAAAATTTGGAAATTTAATTTGTCAAAAAAAAAAAAAATGGAAATTTAATGATTATTGCAATCAATGTATTATTTTTTCTTTATTTAAATCCGGGTGCTTTAATAGAGAAATATTCATAATTCATGATTGTGGATCTTAATGGAGAAAAATTCGAGGTTTGACTTCATATTTATGTACTCCATATTATATAATACTCGGATTAACTTTAACTATGGAGTAAAATTTTTCAATAATAATATTCGAAAATATTCTATACACAATGTAATTATTACCACGTAGAGGGCTCGTTTGCATGCGAGAGGCACAGGGTTCGATCCCACGTCTCCACATAATTTATTTGCACCAAAAAAATTAAAAAAGTATAACGACCACAGAAAACACAATGGTCCCTAAAGTATGAATAATAATCTGAAGCAAAGGGACGTCCCTAGCTAGATACTTAGTTTCCCCACATCCGCTGGTATAGAAGACGATACTTATCTTAAGTAGGGGTGTTCAAATCCGGGTACCCGGGTTTTCGGGTACCCGAAAATACGGGTACCCGGATTTTCGGGTAGTTGTTAAGTTGTCCCATGTCCCGACCCGAATATCTCGGGTACCCGGGTTTCGGGTACCCGAATAATTCGGGTCGGGACATAGGGTACCCGAATCTGTTTTTATTTTTTTTTTTAAATAATTTTTTACTTAATTTTATGTTTTATACCTGCTGTAAATCTGTAATTTACTTAATTTTATGTTTTATACCTGCTGACCTGCTGTAAATCTGTAAATCTGTAAATTTATACATGCTGTAATTTAATAAAAATATACCTACTAAAAATTAAAGTACATATTAAACTATTAAAGTACCTATTTTAACATATTAAAGACTTAAAGTACATGTTCTAACATATTAAAGTACTAGTAAAAGCTAAAAATTAGGGGAAGTCATTAGTTACATAATTAAAAACATACAAATTACAAAGTACAATAATATAACAAAGTCACAATGCAAATTAAATAAGATGGGAGGTCGTGCTTCATTCACTTGTGAGATCCGAAATTTCAATCGTCTCAGCAAGTATCACCAGCAACTCAGCAAGGCAGCAAGTCAGCATTCTCAGCAATTCAGCAAGACAGCAACTAATCAACTATATAATTAAAGGGTAAACTGATGAAATACAACGAAACAACGAAAATTCAGACATACAAAATTACAAATTCAAGACATATTTCAACATAATTCATTTCTTCAATTATAAATGCAGAATATACCACAAAATACCACGAAAATTACAACGAAAATTACAACGAAAATAATACGAAAATTACAACGAAATTACAACGAAAATACCCCTAAAAAAATTCAGATACACAACCAATAATCCAATATACCCACGAATTCCATAAACATACAAGTATACAACCAATATACCACAAATTCCATGAACATTGAACAATATACCACAACTTACAACGAAATTAAAATACCCTAAAAAATCGCGTGAGAATAGAAAGTACCTGAGATTAGAACTCGTCAAAATTGAGGATTTAACTCGTCAAAGGCTTGAATGAAGGCAAATCCGTGAAGGCTTGAAGTCTTGAATTCGTGTAGTAGTGTGAAACTGTGAATGGCAGGAAGAGAGGAAGAGAGAGAGATCCCAGAGAGGAAGAGAGAGAGAGAGAGGAAGAGAGAGAGGACGGCGGTGAGTGAATGAGAGGAAGAGAGAGAGTGAGCCCTAATTTGGGTGAGTGAGTGAGTGAGTAATTTGGGTCAGTGGGTGGGCACTGGGCAAGTGGGCAGTGGGCTTATTTACATAATGGGCAATATTTTGAGTTATGTGGGTGTTTTTTTTTTCATATTAATTTATTTTCGGGTAATCGGGTACCCGAAAATAAAAAAATACGGCCCATGACATGACCCGAAAACAGGTAGGTTTCCCGGGTCGGGTACCCGACCCGAAAATATAATTTTTTTCCCCAAATTTCCCATCGGGTTTTTATTCGGGTCATCGGGAAATCGGGTCGGGACAATCGGGTCGGGTTTTTTTGAACACCCCTAATCTTAAGTACCAACCCACTTTTGTTTGTCCATTACTTAACTTTTATTGTTCTTCTTTGCATCTTTATGTACACGTATCTTTAGATTTGTCACGTTACAAATCTTTTTATTCCATCTTTTGGCATTATAAAAGATAATAAAATGGCATAAATTAATTTTTTGAAGTTCATTTTTTGGATACAATTTTGAAGCATTTTTTGTCTGATTTTTTACTAAAATATTTTATGTAACTAAACATATTAATCATTAACGTAGAAACGAAATTTTTTGAGTCATTTAAGATGTGTGACTTCCCTAATCATATCACATGGTTTCCTTGCTGTAGACCTATTTTTGGTGATCTAATTTTTACTATAACTCACTAAATAATAATGTAGCTTCCAAATCCTAGAATCTTAAACTAGATAAATATTTCATGCAATTATTTGAAAGCTATAGTGCAAATTTAAATAGTTTCGCATGCACCTTTTTTTTTTTTTTACCCAAACTCCCAAATGTGGTCACCCTTTTTCTTTTTCCATGCACTATTTTTACCCAATTAAACTCCCAAAGGTGGTCACCCTTTTCCCATCTCCATTTTAATTTAATTTTCAGTTTTATCTCTTACTCATCTAGTACAAAATTTAAACCATATATATGAAGTATACAATATAATCACCCTATTGATTCAAAATTACAACAATACCATATTCCACCACCCATACTAGGTAGCTAGACTAACTACTCCTACTTAATACTCACCTCAACTCACATATTATGCGCCCACAATAACCTTTTCATTGCATCCATATAATCAATGTTGCAAGTATCACTTTATTCTATAAAACGAAGTTTTTTTTTTTTTTTTTTTTTTTTTTTTAAATTAGTAAAATTATATACTTTCGTTGTTTTTATATATTTACAACAGCCTTTGTTACACTGATTAAAAAAGGTATATGGTTTGATTAACCTATACAATTTAACCCATAACAAGCAGAAAATTCTATGATAGTCATTCTTAAAATGACTACTATTATACTAATTTTTTATTGGCTGGTTTTTAGTTTATTATTTCAAAATTAATTGTAAATGTTTTTTCTTATTTTTAAAATTAATTTTTTTTTATATATATTTTCATAATTAATTTATAAATTATTTTTTAATTTCAGTAACAATAAAAGCTGAATTTTGTTAATTATTTAGGAAAATTATAAACGAATTCAAAAATTATTTCAAAATTAATAAATGAATTTTAAAAATTAGATGCATGATTTATAATTAATTTTGACCTTAAAAGTAAATCAAAATCAGCCAATAAAATGTTAGTATAATAGTAGTCATTTTAAAGATGAATACCACAGAATCTGCAACTTGTTTTAATTAAATTTTCTGTTTATCTAGTATAATATTTTCCGTAAATTGATGAATGCAGATGTTGGGAGACATTGATGGTTGGATTAGTAGCATACTCAGCATGGGTATACCCGTTTGAGGTAGCATTCATGAAGGCGTATCCAAAGAGAGAACTTTTTGTTACTGACAACATCGTCAATGTGTTTTTCGCCATCGACATTATTTTGACATTCTTTGTTGCTTATTTTGATTCTAGAACTCAGCTTCTTGTTTATAACTCCAAAAAGATTGCTAAAAGGTTTGTCTACTTTCTTATCTTTCTATTTTTTTTCCTTCGTTTTTTTTAGTTTACAGATTTTAATTTGTTACACACATAGTTCTGTCTTAATTCACCTTTGTTATCCTACAATTTATTTATATTTCTACTTTTGCTCTACTTAATCTCTACCTTATTTTTTTTTACACTCAGCCAATTTTTTATTTGCACAAATGTATGTAGATTACAAGTGTACACTTCCTTTGTTTCATAATATTCTTAATATATATATTGTATATATAAGAATTAAGGTAAAATGGACAAATTAAGAATGTTAAAAAAAAAAAAAAAAAAAAAAAGTGAATAAAATAAGAAAAAATACGTGTAAGGTAAATGTAAGAAAAAAATAATGAATAAAGTAAAAGATAAAACATAATTGGAAATGTGTGAATGTCGTTGGGTATGACCGTACGTATGAGCCTAAAGGGGTAAGTTAAAAAGATATTGTCAAATAAAATAAAGTAAATACTACTCTCCACTTATAATTAACATATCAGTTCTACAAATTTTCTAATTTTTAATTAGATTAAGTTAAGTTGCTAAATGTTCTTAACACTTTCATTCCATTTTGGTTTGTTTTAAAGTTTTTTTTTTGTTTTTTACAACTTGTGTTGTGTGTGACTGACCAAATCACGTGGCTGGTTGTAAAAGAACAAATTAACCCCTATAATACTGACCGAGTAAACTTTATAATATTGAATGAGTAATCCTTATAATATTAACTAAGTAATATCTTTTTATAACTGATCAGATCACACGGTGTAGCCAGCCACATCATATAAAAATTTGTGAAAATTAAAACACCTTGTCTTTGTTTTATCATTGGCAAATCTAATTTACTACTCTAAACTTTTATCTCACAATATATACAACCTTTCATTCACATTATCAGTCCGTTTTTTGCGTGGTTGACCACACCGTGTAACCACTTATAACAAAAAAAAAAAAAAAAAAAAACAAAATAACCCCTATAACACTGACTAAGTAGTCCATGTAATATTGATCGAGTAACCCCAATTATACTAAAGAAGTAATCCCTTTAACACTTACTAAGTAACCCCTATAATGACTGGCCACACGGTGTGGCCAGCCATATATAAGACTTTGTGTCACACTATATTCTCTCACTTTATCCTTTTAGTTACGTTTTTCCATTCTTTATCTTAATTTAACCACTTTTACATCAACTCACCACTTAAACACTAAATATACGGAGTAAGATACAAATATAAATAGAATTGGAGGTAAGGTACTACTTGATTTAATAAATTAAAGAAAAATTATCACTAATATTATTGACTTAACTCTACGTATGTATTAAAATTTCCATGTTTTGTTACCTGTCAACCACCTAAATAAAAACAAATTTGTTAAAATTATGCCACGCAAAAATGTGATTCATCTCCTTCCAAACAGTTTTAAGTTTGTATGCTACTATATTTGTACGTTACTTGTATAAGACCAAATACATACCTACCTTTGTAAGGATCTCTTCTATTCGATTTTTCTTCGTCGAATTGAAGTTATTTTTATATAATTTACTTTATCTAACATTATTTTGCCTATAAAAAAAAAAGATTATCTAGAATTATGGCCTATATAATGAAAATACATTTTCAATGATTGGCGTAAGATTGTCTTTTGCATGGGATGAAAATGATTGATTTTGCACGTATATGGTGGGGTAGATAAACATGAAGGTCGGCAGAACTTATTATTACGTGTCTTCTCAAACTACCTTATATACACTCCCAAAACTTGATTAATATATTAATTAAATTGAAATAAAGAGTAATAAATGCGATGGTTATTGAATAAAAGGGGACTCGTTGATTAAAGATGAAGGTGATTTTCATTACTAACTGAACTAAATTGTATATGAGAGAAGGATATTAGAAAATAAAGTAAAATGAAATTAATATGAAGAGAACAGATTCGTACCACATCCATTTTCAAATAATGTAGTCATTTATTATAGTGTCAATTAAAGTGATTAAATTTAATCATGAATCATGCTAACATGTAAGAAAATGTAGGATATTGTGAAATTCATCATCTTGATTTATATTTTTCAAATAGTATCTTTTTTATTATTTTTGAGAGTTTGAATTTGGAGATATCGACGCTTACAAAAAGTGTAATGAAAAAAAAAAAAAAAAAAAGCAAAAGAAAACAGAGAATATGTGTTTATGAAATGGTAATTTCCGTAAATATGAAAACTAATCTAGCTTTTGGCGTGTGCAATAATGCACGACTTGTCGACTTGTATTGTTGTATAAAGCAAATCAAGACAAAATATGTTACTCTCTCCGTTTCAGTTTGTTAGTCTCATATACTATTTTGGACGTTTTAAAAAGATCTATCCATATTGAATGTATTCCATTTTTAACTTAGTTTTATTTTCTATTTTATACATATTAAATTCTGATTGGTTAAATTAATTGATTGTGAATTGATTACATGACTCTAAGTAAAGAAATTATTCCCTTGAATTATACAATTATGGTTGACGGTTTCCTAAAAAAAAAAAAAAACCTTAAATAAGGCAAAACTATTTATGAATTGTTTTTAACTTTAATGTTAGATTCCAAATATTCTTATTTTATGTGATTGATTCCATATGGGACTATCATATTGAAACAGAGGGAGTATTTTTCAATAATTATTTACTTTTTTTGTAAGAAAGATTAAGAGTTTTAACCTAGCAACCTTTACTAATTATATTGTTAAAAAAAAAACCTCTTATAGCTTTATAATATCACAATATCTTTTATTTCAACATAAAAACCTTTATTTTAATATATATATATATATATATATATATATATATATATATATATATATATATATATATATATATATATATATAATAGTGTCTCTATTATTAATGGTCCAGTTCCATATAAGAGTTTGTATAGATTATAGAAGGTGAACACTTAGATATATTTATAATACAACTTAGAAAAACTTTTGTATATGTATCTGATGTACAGTAATTTATTGTATATCAGGGGTTACTTTTGTTGAATTTATGATCACTTTTGTTGAATTTAGGATAATTTTTATTCTTAAAGCTTAAATAACTTTTATTATATCAAGGTAACTTTAATTCATTATAGGCTAACTTTTGAGCATTTTAAGGTAAATTTGAATTCGATATTTTTTTAAAATTTGTCTACAATTTATATATTTTTTATGAGAAAAGTATTACAAGAAAAGGCCTAAAGAAAAAGGTTAATTGAATGTATGTAGGTATGTATCGACATGGTTGATAATGGACGTGGCATCAACAATACCATATGAAGCATTAGCTTTGATGTTTACTGGCAAATACAAATTCAGCCTTTCTTATTCTCTTTTAGGATTGTTTCGTTTTTGGCGACTCCGACGAGTTAAGCAATTCTTCACCAGGTATCTTACTCAGTACTCACTCTATGTACCTTTACTTATATGGCCGACCTTGGTGTAATGCACCCGATCAAATACAACAACTTTTATTTAAACCAAACTTATGCTAGATCAATTTTTTAAAAGGTGATTTTTGACAAATTGACAATGACATAGATAACTACTAGATAACTTTTATTTAAACCAAACTTATGCTAGATCAATTTTTTAAAAGGTGATTTTTGACAAATTGACAATGACATAGATAACTACTAGATAAGTTGAGAGTTGATGATGGTAAATGTAAAAGGCTTAGTGTCTTATTCTGTGGTTGACATTATATATTTTAAAGGCTTGCATTAAAGAGAAAGAATCAAAGAAAGATTATGAAGGAGCTGAAAGAAATGATGAGCAACTAACTTGATTAATGTGCACATAAGTTGGATTTGAATCATATCCCTCTGTTTTATACCACTACTAGAATTAAGCCAAATATTCTATGGATATTCTCTATCAGTAAAAGTAGGAAAAACTATCGTATCACAAAATGATTTTAAGTAGGAAGAACAATATAAAATAGAGGGAGTAATGTTCTTAAAGATATACTCCGTAGATGCTAAAATAACCTCATGTTTTTATAAATAATAATACTAAGTACTTCTCCGTATGCATGTTTTTTGTTTTTTTCATCCAAAGAATGTATACTTCTTATAATACCTTCTAATTATTGACCAAGTATTATTATTTTTTTTTTCTCTAATTACAAAATAACTAATTTGCAAGTAATTTTTTTTTTTCAATTATTTTAACTGGCTTTAAATTATAATTGTAGGCTTGAGAAAGATATCAGATTCAGCTACTTTTGGGTCCGATGTGCTAGGCTTCTATTTGTAAGTAAAAGCATCCTAGCTACATCGTGTCAATGCTTGTTCATGTTTGTTTTGAAAGAAAATATTTTTAATTTTTAGAAAAAAAAAAAAAAAACATCCAAATTTTTTTTTTTTTTTCTAATATAGACACGTTCATGTAGGTGACGTTGTTTTTAGTACACTGCGCCGGATGTCTATACTACTTACTAGCAGATCGATACCCTCACGAGGGGAAGACATGGATAGGAGCAATGAATCCAAACTTCAGGGAAACAAGCCTTTGGGTTCGTTACATTTCCGCCATTTACTGGTCCATCACCACTATGACCACGGTTGGTTACGGCGACTTGCATGCCAATAACACCATTGAAATGATTTTTATCATCTTTTATATGCTCTTTAACTTAAGCCTCACTGCCTATCTCATTGGTAATATGACCAACTTAGTTGTTGAAGGAACACGTCGTACCATGGAATTCGTAAGTCCGTCACTTTATTTAACCGTACTATATATGGATCATATCGAGTAATACGAGTACATAATATAGTTTGTGAATGACTTGGTGTTAGTGTTTTGTAACTGCAGAGAAGTAGCATAGAAGCAGCATCAAGTTTTGTAGGTAGAAACCGGCTACCAACAAGGCTAAAGGAGCAAATATTAGGGTATATGTGCTTGAGATTCAAGGCTGAAAATTTGAATCAATTCCAACTTATTGAACAACTCCCAAACTCCATCTATAAGAGCATTTGCCAGCATTTGTTCCTCCCAACTGTTGAAAATGTCTACTTGTTTCGCGGTGTCTCAAGGAAAACTCTCCTACAACTGGTATGTATAGAGGCCTTGTTGAATTCTTGCATTTTTGTTTATCATTTTCATCTTTTAAAGGGTAGAGTATTCAGTAAAGACATTTATTTGGTAATTACAATGTTTCTTGAGTTACTTTATTGAACCATTAGCACCAATTTAAGCAAAGTTCATCCTTAATCTTGGTTTTTTTTTTTTTTTTTAAAAAAAAAAAACAAAAAAAAAAGGATGTGTGCAAATATGTATTTGGCATGAATTTTTGCATTTGAATTTGGGTTAGTATACTATACACAAGGTCTATATCATGTGCTATGCTCTTCTTACAACTTTGCGAACAGCTCTTATTAATTCATATTAGCCGAACTCAAATCATTTTGAGACTAGGACTGCTGTTGTTCTATATGTATACTTGTTTCGCAGTGTCTTAAGGAAAACTCTGCTTTTTATCTTTTGTTCTTCTTTATCATTTTTAAGGGTGTAGATAGTATCAATGATAAACCTTTACTTGTACTCCCTTTGTTTTTTAAATGCATCACTTTCTTAATTTTGCCGGGTTTATTTATGAAAGTATTGTGTCAGTCCGAACTGACGAAAAATGGATTTTTGATATCCTCAATTGGCGGGATGATATCCTCTATTGGATGAATGATATCCTCTATTGGCTGGATGATATCTTCTACTTAGGGCTGAGCAAAACTACCCGAAAAACCGTTTCATATCCGTTCCGAAAATTTGGGTACCCGATCCGATAACCATAATGGTTCGGGTACCCATTTCGATAATTTGTTATCGGGTATGGTTATTGGGCATCATTTTAAAATTAACGGTTACCCAATCCGATCCGATAATCATTTTCTTGCTTTTTTTCCCTACTTAAATCTTTTTTTTTTTTAAATCTAAACTCTTACTTTACTCCACAATCACTTTATAATATCAATAATTAGTAATATTATTAATAATTTAGTCAAGATCATATGGTATTGTTGTTAATTAGTGGTAAATGATATCATAATAACTACATAATTAAGTTTAATTATCATTATTGGATATCTTATTGGGTACCCGATAATCGATCCGAAAATCCGGGTATCTGAAGTTTGGGTATCGGAACTTATCGGTTCGGGTTATGGATATCACTTTTAGTGATTTTGGTTATCGAGTACCCGAACCGTTAGTACTAATGGTACGGGTACCCGTCCCATGCTCACCCCTATATTTATTGGCTATATAATATCCTTTATTGGTTGGATGATATCCTCTACTGACTGAATGATATCCTATGTTAGCTACAAGATATCATCTAGGCAATAAAGGAGATTATAAACACAATTATAAATGATATCATATAGCCAATATAGAGGATATTATCCAACCAGTGAAGAATATCAACCAGCCAGTAGAGAATATATCCAACCAATAAAAGATGTCATAAAAATAATAAAGGATATCATAAAAATAATATATGATATCATTCATCTTAAGAGGATATAAACTAGGCAATAGTGCAATACATGATATGATAAACCCAATAGATGATATAATCTAACCCAGATGATATAAGCTAACCCATATATGATATCAACTAGGCAACGCCACCACCACAAATCGCAACGCCACCACAACCGCAACATTAGCCCCAGGTCCCTATCTCCTTCACTGCTCCTCTGCTCCAATTCAAACACTAGCCAGGCAGCAGCTACCCTAAACTCCAGATCTGCAACAATTAGCCACCAAATCACAACCAAATCAAACAAATTGCACCCAAATCGTCACCACCAATTCGCCCTATTTCGCCCGGCCCCCACAAAATCGCACCACCAGCCCAAATCGCCGCCACCAAATCGACACACCAAATTGCAACAATTAGCCACCACATCGAACCCAAATCGACCCAAATCGTCACCACCAATTCGCCCCCACAAAATCGCACCACCAATCGAAAATAAAAGTATGAACTCTACCAATAGCAACCTTTGATTCAATTACAAAATCACAATGAATATGGAGTTTATAAGGTAGAAGAAAGAAGAAAGAAGAAAGAGGAGGCAGAAAAGTTCTGCAATTTTTTTGATTTTTAAGGAGGAGAAAATGAAAATAGCGTAAGATGGAGATGCATGCCGCACGAAACTATGGGTGGACTAACAGAACAATTGGTCAGGCTTGACTGATACAGTAGTTTGTGATGAATTTAAGTGAGTATACATAAGATTTATATTAATAAAGTATACTTTTAAATAATAATCTAATAATTTGACCATATGAATGCTTCAAATTAAAAAAATAAGGTAGCAAGAACCAAGGCAGAGTACTTGCCTCCAAGAGAAGACATAATATAGAACAGAGACCTTGAGTTTTTTATTTATTTTTTTTTTTTATTTCGTTCTTCATCATCATTTTTAAGAGGGTAGATAGAATTGATGATAAACAATTATTTGGTTCTCCCTTCGTTTTTTAAATACAGCACTTTCATAAATCGACGGTTTTTTTTATTTTAAAAAAAAAAAAAAAAATTTGAATTTGGATCAGTATATACAATATTTTGCTATGCTCATTTTCCTTTACGAGCAGCTTCTTACGACAAGATTCATGTTATCATCCATCCAAATTATAAAATCATTATGAGACTAAGGCTTTGATGTTGTTATTGTTGTTGTTGCTGCTGTTGTATATAGATACAAGATCTAATGATCTATGTAACTATGTTAAGTATACTTTAAAGGACTTAATTCAAAGTCCAATTAAATAATCTAACAATTTGACCATATGTATGCTTCAAAAAACTAGGTAGCAAGAACAAAGGCAGAGTACTTGCCTCCAAGAGAAGACATAATAATGCAAAACGAAGCAGCAGATGACATATACATTATAGTATCTGGAGAAGTGGAGATGATAGATTATGAAAGTGATCAGAAAGAGATTGTCGTCGGTAGTTTACAAGCCGGAGATATGTTTGGAGAGGTTGCTGCTATTTGTTCTACTCCACAAGCCTTCACTTTTCGTACGAAAACACTTGCACAACTTCTTAGATTAAAAACTTCTAATCTTATTGAAGCAATGAAGATTAGGCAAGAAGATAATATTGTTATGGTTAACAACTTTCTTCAGGTTAGTATCTTCATACATCCTTTATTGTTAGACCCTGTTCACTTCACCCTTAAAAAATAATATTCGATAAAATAATTTCAATTCAATAAAAATAAGTTCATTTCATTAAAATCAGTAATTTCAAAGAAGAAATATAATAGATAAATCAGTAAAAATAATTTCAGTTCAGTAAAAGTAAGGGATGCAAATTCAGCAAAAATAATTTCAGCTCAATAAAAGTAATTTCGGTTCATCAAATATAAGGTGAAGTGAACAGGGCTTTTGGTTTTAAGGTTTGTACTTTTAGGTATGGTGAGTTTATTAACATGAACGCGTGTGCATGATTCCATGTTATTGACAGCATAATAGGAAGCTTAACATTTTGAGAGTGGGAGAATGGCTGATTGAGAATGCCGAAAGAGATGGTGAATTAGTCAAAGCATTGATTTTATTGAATGTTTCTGCTGCTGGAAATAGCATTTTTCTTGACAAGCTTCTCAATGCAAACTTTGATCCGAACGTTTGCGACTCTCGTGGAAGAACCCCATTGGTATTGTTTAAGTCCTTCATTTTTAAGCTTCAAACATTTGGTTTCATTCATTTCATCTTTTTGAAGTTCAAAGTAAAGAGATTGTTTCCTCTATTTTTTTTAAGTAGGTATAACACAACACTTTGACATGATATTTGATGAAATGATTAAAGAAAGTAAACGAACAAATTAATTTGAATAAGTTTAACTATAAACTTACTCTTTCCTCTTATGTTGATTAGTGGTAAATTTATTTTGATTAATTAACTTGTCATCACTATGATTTACTTAGCATGAAGCAGCTTCAAGGGGACATGAAGAATGTGTTGTTGTGCTTCTAAATTATGGATGCAATGTACTTTTACAAGGTATATACAAGTACTTTGGACCGTTTAGTTACATGGACAGATATTACGCATTAAAAGTCCCTCATAAGGAGGGTCTCCTAGAGTTTTTTTTTTTTTTTTTTTTTTTTTTTTTCATACAGATATACGTGTATATTAGATACGGTGTCAGCTGTTAGTTTAAAATCTTGGATATGACTGTGCTTTATTAATTTCGTATCACACGATTAATTACTAGGAACCAAGTTGGTACTCTTATCATCTAACATATCATAATTTTTACAGATGTCAATGGCAACACAGCTTTATGGGATGCTATAACTTCCAAACACTACAAGATATTCCAACTGCTATACAATTACGCTACTATTTCTGATCCACATGTAGCAGGCGATCTTCTCACCACAGCAACTGAACGCAACGAAATCGAAGTGATCAAGGATATGTTACGATGTGGATTAAACCCGGACTCGAAGAATCTTCATGGCTTAAGAGCTCTTCAGGTTTCCTTAGCAACTAATCATCTTGAAGTAGCCAAGGTACTAATAGCCCATGGTGCAAAAGCTAGTGACCTTAATGGTCATACATTTTCGTCGATTTTCGCCGATGGTGATCAATATGTGCTACATAACAAGATGCAAAAAATAAATCCTGAATATAAAGAAGTAAACTTAGTGAATAGGCATAATGACAAGTTTTGCGCAAGGATAAATTTATACAAGGGGCATCCAATTATAAGCAGCACATTTGATAGAAATGCAACTGGAAGGCTTATTAAATTGCCAAGTTCTTTTGAGGAACTCAAAAGAATTGCAGGTATGGTTTCTAGCTTAATATTCTATTCCCTTTTGTTAGAAAAATATTATTAATTGGTTATTTTCACCATTAACTTATTAATATATTTAAATTCTAGTTAGTACTGTAATAAAGCTAAAATTATACAAAATAATGTAAATATCAACTACCTTAGTTGGTTAAAAGTCTTGTAGGTGGTATTCAAGACATGAAATTAAATCATGTCTATATCAGTGTTTTTATGATACATTTGTTTCACATAGAGTAATTATATAGTAGAAAAATCAATAATAGTTGCAAAATTTAATGTTAGCGCCAATATAAGGTCCTTCCTTTAATCTGATATATGAAAAAGATGATTTAAATATGAAAAAGATGTACGTAATTTATTCAATTCTTCATTGGATCAAATAAAACTTATTGGTCTTTGATCATTGCGTATGACTTCCTTCTTATGATACAAGTTTTTTTTTTACATGATTGATTGTAATTAGTGATTTGATTTTGCAATACGAATGACAGGGAAAAAGTTCGAAGTTATTGCAGACAACATAACAATTGTAAATGAAGAAGGGGCAGAGATTGATTCCATTCAAGTGATTAGAGACAATGATAAATTATATGTAATTGAAGATGTAATTTCATGACACAATTGTGTGTTACAAGAATTAAAGATACATCAATGATGAAAAGTGAAATACTTAGTATTAAAATTTTCACTTCAGCCAGAAAATTGTAAATATAGAAATTATATTCAGTTAAAACAACCAGGTAACATACAGAGTAATTTCATTGTGACCAATGAATCATAAATCATTCTAAATCAACGTTGTTACATAAATCATTTTAATAAATATGTTTAATCTTGAAGCAACATGAGTAATGTGCCTACAAAAAGTTTAAATTTGCTACAAAGCTTCAGTTGGTCTAGGTAACATGCTATGCATCACTTGGAGCATGGTGTATACCGCAGCCCCTCTCCTCCCCCCCCCCCCCCCCCCAACACCCACCCCCTCTTCACCTTCCTAAAGATGATCCATTCCCACATCGGCACAATGTCAGTGATCTAGCCTCATGTTCTTGCCCTTCACCCCACGGTCGTGTGGAGATAGTATACTTTCCCAAGTCTTAAGACTTGGATGTGCCATTATCTTTGGTGGTCCCCATTAAAAAATGATGTCATCAAATTCTTGTTAAGACTCCCTGAGACTTGTCCAAATTTATCACTTTTGCCCTAAGATTCAAATATATGACATATTATATGTAAAAAAGTGTTAAAAAAAAAATAAATAAAAATAAAATTGAAGTGGGTCCCAATCTCAAGTCTTAAGTTGAGTTTTAGAATTTCAAGACTCAACTTGAGATTTGCTTGAGATTTAAGAAGAAAAATAAGGAAAGTCTTAAACATAAGTCTTAAGACTCAAAATGATGATGTCATCCCAAGACTTAGCCTAAACTTGCTCTAACTTAAATCTTGTTAGGAATATGATGTCCACTACATGACATCGCAGGCCAACCATGCTTATTGGTAAGTAAATCCATGAAGTGGTACATTAACAAGGTAGACATTGGGTGGTGACGGGCACAGCCGCACAGGCAGAGTTAAGAAAGGCCTATCAAAGTACCAAGTGTCACGGAGACAGAAACACTTGTATTTGTAGTAGCACAATAACACACATATCAATAGACTGCTAAAAATCAAATATTGAAAAAACAGAGCAAGATAAGTTTATACAAAAAGGTTTTATACATTGCACATCAAAAACCTGAGAAGTATCGTGTGATGCTACAAATGGTTGTACCATCACTATGGATGCTTTAGAGATTTGCTGCTAGAATATTTGATCGTTCCCCATATCATCATAAAAAGGATTTAATCAAATTTCTAATGAGGTTAAAAAGGTTAATTAACTCATACTTGAACCAAGAAGTTTGCAGCAGATCTTCTCAAGCTACTTCACAATTCAGAACATTTATTTGGTCCTTTTAACTTTTTTGCCCAGTCTGATCCATCAATTTTTGAAGAATGCTCTGCGCACATGAACAGCATTTTTATATATCAGGTGTTTTATACAGCTATCATTTGTCAGATATAACCTTGATGTCAAAACATTCAGAAACAGGGCATCAAAAAGAAAAGAACCATAAAATATGTTTCTACACCATAGATTAGAGAAGCAGAAGTTACTTAACTACTTTGCAGCATTAACTTATTCAGAAATTAACACAGCAAACACAATTGAAACATTTAAACTTACTGGGCAACTTTGATTTTCCTTCAAACCCAATTGGAGCTCATATGGTGAGATTAGCAACTTCACTGGACGAAATTCATTGGATTGGTTGTACCCCCTATTGTCCACAAAGCAAACTAATTCACATTGGATAAGATGCTCCAAAGCCTGAAATTATTGACCAGTAGATTATCAAATAAATAAGATTGTGCAAGTAATATTGATAAAAGCTAAACCATGCTCACCCTTAAGCAAACATTCCGTGCATAATAGTCAGGAGTCTGGAATGAATCATGTATAGCTTTGTATTCTGCCACATAAACGACAGTAAGTACATGGAAATTTTAAAATATAATGCAACTCGTAGATCTTTTATATGTACCTTTCATGACAGAGTTGAAGTTATATGAGTTCTGCTCTTTAACTTCTAGCCTTTTCATACAGACCAGTATATAAAGTTCTAAGACGGAGCAATCTGTGAAAACAAATTTATATATGTCAGAGAAGTCAATAATAATTTTAGGAGGGGAAAACGATTAAGGAAGTGAGAGCTTGGAATGCAGCATTAGCCAAATAAACATTAGTTCAAAAGAACAGACTTGAATCTGGGGAACTTCCCTTCTAAACCTTCAGCTATTTATCTTATAAAAAATTTACACCATGCATATATAACTAAATAACATATGAAAGAGGGCTTCTTACAATAAATTATGATCCCAGTGTCAATCACTGGAATTGGGAACAAAAGCATAAAATCTACACTATACAACACTGCAAAAAGCATAGCTTGTCCCCAAGAAAGAAAAAGAAAAAAGATTTCAGCCACCTTGTTATATCCATCATTCCCTCGCCCCACCCCCCATACACACCTAACCCTTTCTTCTGCTCCAACTCCTCACATTCAAAATTCGTCAAAAAGGACCATTTAAAGTAAACCGAAAATTTTGTTTTGAACAAGGACCCTAAACAGGATCCTGACCTTTGATTGTCCTTATTCGGAATTGACCCTCACATGCTAAGCAAATGACTTGATTTTTTCCTCTAATTATGCTGAACATTATCCCCACCAGCCCACCACTACCATATCACCATCCCTCCATAATTTTCGCCTCTCATCGTCATCCCTTCCATTTTCTTACCTTCTGCCTTTAATATGCCATTAAAACCCCGCATAAAACATATTAAGTCAATTGAATCATATGAAATCACCCTCTTATGAATACTACGTGAAAGCTATAAATAACATCCAAATGGGGATAATAAGATGGAATGAGTTGCATGGGTAGCGGCTTGGCAACGGCAATACGCTGATAGGTGACATGAGTGGCGCTTGAGGTAGTGCCAATTTGTAGTAGGTAGTGTGAAGGGGTAGCTGGCGTTGGGTTCAGACGAGGAGAGGAGAGGAGAGGATGAAGCAAAGGAAAAGGGAGTGAAGAGGTAGGGCATGTGGTGGTGTAGGATTTCAGTGTGGTGGTGGGCTAGTAGTGGGATGATGGTAGGCATGGTTTAAAAAAAATTATATACATCCGATTGTAAGCTGCACCCAAAGGTATTTTCTACTCGTTAAATATTTTTTGCACATTTTAAAATCTTAAAAAAAGAAAAAAAAAATACGCTTGGGTGCACCTATCTCTATGTGCACCCAAAGGTGTTGGGCATGGTGGTTGGGAAGGTGAGAGGGATGAAAACGAGGCAAAAAACAAGGCACATGCTCTGCATACGAGGGTCAACATTGGAAAAATCAAGTCAAAGCTAGGTCCCTTTTCACACAAAAAAAAATAAGAATGCAAAATAAAAAAGTATTCATATAAGATCCTAATTTACCACTTTATTTATATAAAAGGACCTTTCTCACAAAATGTCTACTTTAAAAGGTCCTTTTTGACATTTTCAGATTTTCCTATTAAATTTCTTAAAAACCAAAAGACTCGATAAATCTTCAGCCTTCTTTCCACGAAATTACTACACTATGATAATCAATAGAATGGACAACGGATATTAGGGACCAAGATCATGGTTCTCCAGAATATATACTTATGTTTTATAAATGGTGCAAATATGGGGAGACAATAGGAGCAGCAGTGCATACTACATACTGAATGAGAAAAATACATACTATCAGATTATTGAGTAAATCACTATCAAATTGAAATGGAACAAAATAAAGCATATAAAATTGGAGAGGCTACTTCACCTTTTAGATACTCCAACTTTGGCTGTCTATTTATTCTCACAACAGCCCTCTTGAAGTTCTGAATTGAAAGGATGCCCGACTTCATGTCCATGGTGGAAACAGATAAAAACCTGGAAACATGGGAGGTATATAACATGAGAAAACAGGTTTTGTTTTTGTTCATTTTTTGTATTGCTAGACCCCACGAGAGGAGATGGATGCGCAGAAGGGAGGCTCATAAGGAACCATAAAATGCAATGATGCAGGCAAATTTTTTTTAGAGCATTTCTGCACAGTAACTTTTAGGTGCAATTAGTAAGTCAACAGTAACCTAACTACGTTAGCAAAATTCATGGACGTTAGACAAACGTTAGATGCTTACTCTAGGTTCTTTCTCCTGAAGTTTTTCTCTCTTTCTAAAAGATGGAGAATGAGAAAGTGACAAAGAAGCAGAAAAAGAAAATACCAAGTTAGTTTATTTCATATTCTCTTGGCAAAATTGGCCTCAACACTCTAAAATATGGCTTGGGTGCACCCAACACCCTTTACTTTGCTTAGTGGTCAAAACACCACAAACTAATGACTTGGGTGCAAAGCGCACCTTTAGTGAGTTTTTTGGCCACCATTCTCACCGGAGTCTGTGATTTTTTTTTTATTTGCGTGCCAAAAATGTCCCGTAAAGGTTTCGGAGGTCATTTTGGTCTTTTAGGGTCCAAATTGAGCTCGAAACAAGAAAAAAAATATCATACTAATTGGACGTTAGGATTACTATGTGTAAAATCTAAAAACATAGGGCACAACTCTGATCACCCAATATTATAGGGTTACTATATCGAAAATTGCAAGAAATAAGCCCAATCGGCCTATGATCACATATGTTCGGAGGAAGGCAAAAGGAGTTTGTGGGTAATAAAGTGATTTTTTTTTTGAAACAAGGTAATAAAGTAATTTGATGCTAGTCTGTTATGGAGAGAATCTGTTAGTTTGTTATGCAAGAAATTTGTATTAAATAGGGAGATTGTATGATGGAGAAGGCATCAAGAAAATTAGTAGAAAGAAGTTTGGAGAGAATCCTTCCTCTTGAAAGGAGTGTTGTGTTGTTTAATTTCTTTAATTATCAATACAATATACTATCATTTGGGGCTATTTTTACTTCTGATTGTACTTGGGATTCTCTGTTTTTGATCCAATTCCTAGCAGAAAACCCTTCTATTTTTATTGTGGTTCTCAGGGACCACCCCAAAGCCTTTCGCAGTTTAAAATATCTATCACAAACTTATCAAAAGTTGATTAATTGACTTGAAATCACAAATTATAATAGTTACACTATTTGTTTCACTTAACAAAGAAATTACTTACAAGAATCTCATAATCTGGTCAACTGTTGAATCTGAACTCATCAATGTGTTCATAGTGTCTTTGAATTTCTTGTCAGCCAATATCTTCTACGAAAAATCAAGGAAGAAAATACAGAGTAGATAAAGAGATAGCTGGAGTATGACCATTAATATAGGTTTCAAATTAAAATGATTTGCCCATATCTAAAACTTTGCAAATTGTTGATTCGGCATAACAATGTGTTACATGATAGAAAGTTAATATCATTCATTGGTCGATTCCAGGTACAAATGATTTCATGTGGTACTACAATAGTGCATATGCTCTGTAACTCTGCTAAATCATTGAAAGAAAATTTGAAGGACAGTCATTTTATCCGTCTACATTTTCTAGTTGACCTCCCAGGCTTCCACTTCCTCTTCTAGGCTTTTCCCACCATGTTAAGTCTTACACTAACTAAAGAAATGTACTATAAACTCAGCTCTAGTCTCATGACGATGAGGTTGAGAAATATATTCTAACAAAATAGGCAAAAAGCGACGCGTAACTTCAGAAACAATAAGAACAGATAGAAAGATTATTAATTCCTGAAACTTCAGAAAAAGCACCAAAACCCATTGCATTATAAGTTTGGATTCAGGAATCAAGACAGAAGAGCCCAAGTATGTATAATTCTATTACAAGGTGAAACCAAAGGATCTTTGTATGCAATTAATGCCTGCTATATGGCCATTTGCTGCTACTTAATAAATCCACCTCTCAATCATCCATTCCAGCCCTACATAAATAAATGTGTCAACCTCCAGTACTCAGGTCTCCTCACCCAAACAGAAGTCTATAGCACACCATAATATTACTATTTGAACTTTGAGAGAACAGCACTGAACAGGGCATCAAAGCTGAGGCTAATCCAGAATGCTTATTCTGTAACTTGAGGGTAAAAACTAAAAAACAAATAATACGTATATTCATATACCGCTCTTTAGTGAATATCAACATCGATCCTACACATGATAATATAGAGCTCTATAGCACTAGCATGGAGTTAAATACCAAAGATTAGCAATATATTGTCCATAGTAGCAAGTAATTCTAGTTACATTTCATAGAGGGTGAATATACTGTGACCAAAATTTTGAAAATGCATTGTCAAGGGTACTAAGTAGCTTGAGGGTAGATGGAATCCAAGTGATATATACAACTTCAAAATGGTATAGTCAGAGAGAAAACATGTGAAAAAATGAACCATTACAATAAGCAGCACAGACAAAGTAACAGTCAATGCACAACAAATGTTTGCATTATGTGTAGTATACAGACCAAAATGATATATCTAAAGAGAAAGGATACACGAAGCTCTTTGTTGAATTCAACTACATAACTCTGAGGAAGGCTCGAATTTACCGGCAAGGATAATAGAAACTCCAGCAACCTGTGAACAGCCACTTAATCAAAGAATCACTTCAGAACATGCATGTAACACAAACTGCACAAAAAAATTGTCATTCTAATCTCTAAACTTGGCTAGAATTACCTTTCTAATTCATCTTTTGAGGGAGGACAAAACAAAAGTTTTCTCTGTGATAAACGGGATCTAACTCTTTTCTCTAAAAGTTGGTCAGCATCCTGCAGGTGGAATTGGACAAAATATGCAATTTCAGCCTTTCAGGGAATTATAATAGTGATACAATAAATGATTATTTTTCTGTGTTTTTTTTTTTATCTCTTATGAGATGTATCAGTAAAATAAAATTTTTGAAATATATTGCACCTCCCCTAAAACTTCTTCCTTAAATTTTTATACAAGTATATCGCAAATTCAGGTTCACAACAAAATAAAATAAAAATAAATAAAAAATTTTGTCAGAAAAAACCATTTATAACAATTATTTTGTTGGAAAAAACCTTATAAAAATTTTTTGGCAAAGAGAAACTAGATTGTAAAATATTTTTGTTGAAGACAACCTAAGATCTCTAATCACTCAATTAACGACTAATTTACCCTTAATTATTCTAATTAGTCATAACTTTCACTAACTATTGTAATAATTAAATTGATTTATAAATTTAAAAAAAAAAAAAAAAATCCAAAAACCACCCTCACCACCACTGGTCAACCACCCTCTCCTTCTCCCCCTCCCATGGCAGCTAACCCCCTCCCGACCTCCCCCATCCCCAGCCGGGCAGCCGCCGCGAACCCCTCACCCCCACCGAACCGAACCGACCCTCTCCCTTTCCCCTTCACCCTCGCCGACCACCCTCCTCCGGAACCCAATTCACCATTCTTCTAATTACTCTCTCTCTCTCTCTCTCTCTCTCTCTCTCTCCCCCCTTCTTCCCCAATTCACCATTTTCTCTCTCCTCTTCTTCCCCAATTCAACATTGTTCAACTGTTAAAGTTATTGTCATGATTATGTTTGTCTCATTTTCTCTCTCCTTCACTTCTTCCTATCTTCCTTCCGTTATCGAAATCGGCAACGCTTTTTTTTTTCCGGCAGATTTTCTCTCTCCTCCGGTTGGGGTGGTTATATGGGTTGTGGTTATGGCAGAAGGTGGAATTGGTGGCTGATTTTCCAGAGGAGGGTGGTCGGCGAGAGTAAAGGGGAAAGGGAGGGGGTCGGTTTGGTGGGGGTGAGGTGTCCAGCGGCGGCTGGGGAGGGTGGAGGCCGGGAGGGGGTTGCTTCCATGGGAGGGGGAGAAGGAGAGGGTGGTTGACTAGTGGTGGTGTGGGTGTATTATTTTATTTTTTTTAATTTATAAATTAACTTAATTATTAAATAGTTAGTGAAAGTTATGGCTAATTAGAAGAATTAAGGTGAAATTAGTGGTTAATTGAGTGATTAGAGATCTCGGGTTGTTTTCAACAAAAATATTTTACAATCTGGTTTCTTCTTGCAAAAAAATTTTTATAAGGTTTTTTCCAACAAAATAGTTGTTATAAATGGTTTTCTCTGACAAAATTTCCAAAAAAAAAAAAAAATAAATAATAATAAAAAAAAATAAATAAAAAAAAAAAAAAACTCAACTTTTGAATTGCAACCTCCCTAAAACTTATTCCATAAATTAATCTCATGTTTAGTTGATACGCTGAAAATAACTTCAACAGTTAAAATTTGCACATAATAATCCAAAATTTCAATCATGCATAAATACCATTTCTCAAAGTTTGACATTTTCAGGTACCCTCACATTTTAAAAATCTATTTAGGTGACCTAGGACAGCATTTATAATTCATGTAACTTGTTCTTGGTACTATCAATTTACTAGTTATAATGTCCTATTGGTAATATACTTGTGATGATTGTGAATCGGGTTTTATAGAAGTTATTCTCTCAATAGCAATTTGAATTGGTCATGTAGTTTTCTCAAAAATTGGAATAAGATGAATTGTAATTAAGTATTAAGTAATGTTGCATATGATTTGATAATGTTTTAAAAGATAGTAGGATGTTTATTTAAATTTTAATGATGAGAAATTGCGTTTGATTATGTTTCGGAAATATTAAACCAAAAATTATAACCATGAATCCCACAAAACAGTAAACATATTCTATCTATGTGAACCAGGCTTTACATTTCAGCAAGAGCAAATTTGAGTAGGCCATGCACTGATATTACTCCATGTGATGGTCTGAATGAGCATCTATAGAAATTTGAAAAATGAATGTGCTGCAATTACATGATGGACAATGTCCATTCTAATGAAATGTAATTTGTAAAAATTATATCAACTACTTATAGAGACATTGGATCTTATTATGTTTCCAAAGAATTTTTGGGTCTTTATGTAATTTGAAAAAGTTGTATAAACTACGAGTACATATTAAGAAATTGGATCTTCATCTCTCTGAATAATAAGTTTTTAATTAATATTCCTATCAAAACCATATTGAACACTCCTAAAAATCAAAATTGAGTAGAGAGTTGCTTAGTGAAATGAAAGCAAATTAAAATTTAACACCCAAACTTCTGTCATACCAAATCCAAAGCCTTGGAAAATGTTGTAGAAACTTCGTGTTGGGTTTCATTGCACATAAGATGTAGTTGGATAACCAGAGATGGAAGGAGGAGCCCCATATGATGATGGTTTGTTCAACATTATAATTGAAGCAAAAATATTACACAAAAAAAAAAAAAAAAAAAAAAAAAAAAAAAAAAAAAAAAAAAAAAAAATTATAATTATTAAAAATAAGATGAAACCATATCATTTTTTCTTTAGCTTTATAGTACTCTTTAGCTTAAATTCTTTACCATAGGATCGGAGGAAGCCCAAGGTTATATTCCAATCTCCCTTAGGATATGTCAATATTATCAAAATAAGCTTTAATTGTTGTTCAAATACCTTTAGAGGAGAGAGTGTGTGCAATGAGTTCATTGCATGAATTAGGAGAGAGAATTGAGGTGAAGGGAGAAAGAGGGGAACAAAGAGAAAGAAAGTGAAATGAGTGGTAGGGAGTAAAACCATGAAAAGTAAAAAAAAAAGGGAGATAAAGATGTATTGCAGGCTAAACAACCTCGAAGAAGACCGAGGGAAAGCAAAGGGGCAAAAAGGTCAACCGTCCTACAAAGAGAAGCAAATCAATTGCTAGAACAAGGGCAAAATAATCAATAAACTTTTTCAAGGGTAAAAAAGGAAGGACACTATTCATAAGCTTTTTAATTGCCATGTTGTGACTTTTTAAAGGCTATAGATTTTAAATAACTAGCTAGAAACCATACAAAGAATTAGTGATAAGTAGAATTTCTTATGAGCTCAAGTATTGGCTTCCAACTTGAATGATTTAAAAAGAAAGAAAAAGAAATTAAGCAAAACTACGCTCCCTCTCCAACTTCCACAAGTAAACAATAACCACTAAGTCACTAACTTTACTACTCCCACCACTAGTACCATCGGTCTATCATCCATCACCACCAAACTTGCTTCCACCCTCCTTTCACAATTGGCTTACCCTTATTGCCAACCTTTCCCTCTTCTTGTCCATTCCTTTTCCCTCTTCACCTATGCTCTTACTCAACCTTTTCAAAGGTTTAGAGGCGTTAGAGATTTTGACACCAAGTATCTACCAAGGCCACCATATATCATTCTAACTCCTTTCTTTCCATCTTCTTTTTCCCTTTTATCCAACATTAATACTCTATAGTACTACTCTAACCAACCCAAACACCTATTTCACTCATCCCTTATAGCTTCCTTGTCCTTCCTTAAGGGTAGTCAGTCAGCCACCTCTATTTTCTTGAATTCATTCACCTTAGCAAGAAGTAGACAAAGCGGTAGCTTGGTGGGTGATGGTTATGTACTATATAATAATAGCTATAGACCAATGGTGGTAGAGAGATGCAAACTTGATCGTGATGAGGAGTGGTAGTGAGTACTAAGTAGGTGATTGATAGAGAATCATGACAAGGAAAGAATTTCAAAGGTATTGTGGCTTTTTTTTTTTTCCTCTCTTCTTTATTTCATTGCAGTTTTGACATTTAAGTTGTCCAAAATATTCAAAAAATGTATCACTAATCTATACTCGTACCATTGTGTACAAATGCTTTAACATATAGTGACATTAGGAGTAAGTGAACAACTTTATTATATACCTAATTGTTACTCATTGGCCATCATTTGTAATTTACTAAAAAAAGTAGATGGGAAAGGAGATAGGGGGTTTTATTTCATGTAGAAGTTAATGGGTTTTTCAAAATATATATATCATCCTTAGTGTGAGAAGATTTGGGCTCACGTGAAAAGTATTCTTAGTGCGAGAAGCGTGAAAAGCGCTTAATACCGTCAATCAATTTAGTCTAGCGGACAGTATTTTGAATACTGGTCACTCTATATAATTTCCTTAAGGAGTATTACTCATGTGATTGTACCCAAAAAAAAATTCATTCACTATCTCTCTCCTCTCCACCTTGCCTCTTTCTCTCTCTTCAATGGAGCTGTGGAGCTCAAACATGACGTCTGGATCATCCTAAATTTTCTCTAAATATTTCCTACTTCAATCATTTTTACTAGTAATCGCACACTACTATTGAAGTTCATTAATTTTTTTATATTTCTAATTTTAATAAAAAGTAAAAAGTGTGGAGCATTTGATCTACCATTGTTGTTAGATCATCCTTTTTCTCTCTTCTCTAGACTATATCCAGAAATCAAAATAAAGATAAGAATGCTAGTCTATGGGTTCTAATAACTACCATAAAAATAGAAAATATGGCAAATTTGTCCTTTCTACAACACAAAGCTATTTACTACATATAAGCAACCAAGAATTGTATGATAAAGCCTGAGTACAATTCTTTATATTCAATCAAATCTTATTTTACATTTAAAAAAAAAAAAAAAAAAAAAAAAAAAAAATTAATTTTATGAAATACATGAATACAAATAAGACTTACACCATATCTCAAGGTAACCATAGCCAATTCAATTACTAAATATACTAATCCCATTCTAATTATTTCCAAAAAAAAAAAAAAAAAAAATTGATTTTACTAGTATTGGTGGGTTGTAGTATTATCATATAATCATACTTAAGTGTTTAGAGAGAAATTCAACTTTACACGAGATGACCTTCTCCAAAAACAACCAATGCTTGACTCTTATAATCATACTTAGGAATATCATTTTGCCAAGTTTACTTAAATCATCATTGAAATAGGCGATATAGCTATAACAACTAAGACCCCGTTCACTTCACCTTATTTTTGCTGAATTGCAATTATGTTTACTGAATTGAAATTATTTTTGCTAAACATAAATTATTTTTACTGAACTGAATTATTTTTGCTAAACTGAAATTATTTTTATTGATTCTCTATTATATTTCTTCTTTATAATTACTGAGTTTTACTAACTAAACTTAACTTAATTTTACTGAACTAAAATTATTTTTACTGAATATTATTTTTTTTAAGGTGAAGTGAACAGGGGCTAAATTTTAACAAACACAGCTTTAAACATCAATATAAACCTCCAATAAAAAAATCTCCAATTGAAACACTTCCATCTTGCTCAACCTGGACAAGATCATGTGTAGAGAAAAAGAAAATTCTTACTAAAACATACCAATCTACAGCTAATGCCAATCACAACAGCTTGTGACGTCACAGATTGCATTGCATCTAACAAGCTATAGAGTAACCGTTGTTTACCCTGGAAAGTGAAAAACAAAAGGTGATGATAAAAAATTTCAATACACATCACTTGAAATTTCATAAAAAATGAGTAAAAAATATATAAGGAATTAGGGAAGACATTGCAGAGCTAATGTGTACCCAAGAATGACCAATGCCATTGCAGAATTAGAAGAATGCTTCAAGGTTACAGGGAAGTTAGAAGAAGACAAATGCATACCTGAGTAAATATATCAAATTCGTCCAGAACAATAACAATTGTCTTATGTGCCAACCCACACTCTCTAAAAGAAAGAACAAAAGGTAAAAAGATTGATTTAATATCAATTTTAAAGGAATCCATTGACCAACAACCAAATGATGTAATTTAATTACATATGAAAGTTACCGAAAGTAAATTAAAAATATAAGCCACTCACCGCAACATACTAATCACAAACTGAGTATTGTCATCGAAAGAAGCCTGAGCACAGTCAATCTTTTTAATAATTGTTCTGTAATCTCATATGGAAATCAAATCAAAAACAAATTTTAAAAATGTATGCAATTTACCATTTTCGAGAACGACAACTGATGCTCCACACATAATTGTCGGGCAATTTCCTACATAGTAAATCAAGGTTAAATAATATCAATATAAGGAGAATCTCTATGCAGAGACAAACATAGAAGAAATTTATAAAACTCAGAGAACATCATCTACAGAAGACGGAAGTGCAAATCAGAGAAGCAGTAACAATATAAGACATTAACGCGGTAGCTATAATGATCTTGATTACATTTCTTAGCTAGTGGAACTGCACACCGAGAGTGTACCCAAGAAGGACCAATGCCACTACATAGTCACTAAAGCTAGATAATGTCAAGTTATTTAAGTTGTGCAGCGTTGGATAGTCTTAAGCTTTAATAATCAAATATATCATAAAATTAAATAGAAACATATCATTATAATTATTACATATTTATACATTACACAACTTCCTATCTGATGTAGTGGGAAAATGCACCCAAGTCATCCAACATTAAAGTCAACGTAAAGGTGCTCAAACAAACCAATGACTAAGGCTCAGTCCTCAACTTATTGTTGCTGAAAGAAAACATATTTTTGCAGAACCATTCAAATTTCTGCTAAAATATTGAACTTTGTTTATTTTTGCTGAAACTTAAATTACCAAGTTGAGGAGAATAAAGCCAAAAGCACACTCACCTAACACCGATACCAAGAGACTGAAAAGTTTTTGTATTAAGCCTCATCACTTCATAGCATAATAATGTAATATACTCAAGCTCATGTTATTTACAAACATTGAGAGCAATAATGTGAAAAATATGCAGCTTATAATATACCATCTAACAAAAATGAAAAGAAATTAAACTCTAAAGCAGCCATGTGTTGTAGATTACTGGAACTTTTGGTTAGGAGAAGACTTTTAAGCCGTACCTTGAGGGCACAATTATCATCACTATGCAAAAGCCCGTTTAATTTTATCTGCAAAAAGTAACAGATATACTTTAACACCCAATGCCATATTCAGCCCACCAAAAGGAAGGAAGAACCAACAACCATTTTCTCATAATAGAGAATAGAATATCAATAATTAATTTATATTAGGAAAACTTGAAATAGAGCACTAGTGAATTGCGGAAAAACAAGACTTTTTTTTTAATTCGAACATTGGTACAGTTACTCTACTTAAACAAATCCAAATTCTCATACATAGAAAGGAGTATTAGTTGAATACAAATAATAAGAAGAAATGTATCATACCAAATTAGTTAATCGCACAAATGATAAAGCAAGGACAAGTAATGTATCATGTCTAAATTGTAGCGTCAACCCTACCCCATTTCTAGTAACCCTATCCATCACTTGTTCCATACACATGCCAGTTTTCAGGAGCATGAAACTACTCGGGTTTTAGCCAAAGCACCTATAAAATAGTTTTAAGGACTGAAAGAAACCGTTGTTCTAAGGGTTGATACCTGTTAGGGTCATATTCAAAAGATCCCCACACCAAGTCAACATGAGGACGTTAATCTATATGAGAGAAAAATGGGAGATATTTTGGTCTACCACAGAGAATCAGCGAACATCAACCTTACTACTACCCAAAATTTAATTTGACTAAGCCCAATATGGAAACCTCACATAGCACATTTAGGATTGTTTGGAAGATTAAGAAAATACAAAGGGAATGAACTAAATTTTCTTCAGTTTGCCCACTTCCAGTAAATTGAACTGCCAAAGAAATGTTTTCTTCATATAAATTTCATTATACAAATAATAGCTTACGTCTAGTGATTTCTTTCAAAACATTACAATTTCACTTACAAATCAATTCAAGCTACTTCATTCATCAACCAAAACCAAGTAAAGTTATAGATTTTTTTAAAAGTGATTAGTCCAATATGAGATCATTCTGTTTAAAACACCAAAATTTTCGACTCTTATGTGCAAAATCTGAACACTGATACTTTATTAATTTGTAATATACATAGTAGTCATATTTCTACCTCTGTCCCCAAATAAATTCTCCTTTCACCCCAAACTTTAAGCAACTAAACCCCCACCATCTTGTTTTTTGAAAATTCATTTTTAATCAACCGAACCCCACATCTTATTATTTCCTTTACCTTCCTAAAAACTTATGCAAAAGACAAATGAGACTTTTATTTGAGGACAAATGAAGTACATAATATCAAAAATTTCTAAGTATTGCTTTGCCACAAGCAAAATGAGTTTCGACTAAAAGCACCAATTATTAGATTTTTTTTCACAGAGTAATGGGAATTGGGAATTCGAGATATAGAGCATTACCACAGATATCATATCAGGATATTCCACCAATAAATCTCTAAGAACTAACTCCAAAACCTACACACCCACAAAAGTGAGACATCATCAAAATCCGCAAAATCAGATAAATCCATAATTAATTAAATTTAAAACAATGGAAGAGAAACTAAGAACAAACCGCAGTTTTGCCACAACCACGGGGACCAAGAAGCAACACCGAATTATTACATGCTTCCGTGATTGAACTAGATATCAAAAACTTCAATTTACTGCAAAATTGAAAAGCGGTCGAAACAAATTAAGACGATTATAATTGAAAGAAATAAGTATGACTTTCATTGATTTAATATAAATAGAGATGAATGGGAAATGAAGAATTACCTAAAGTTGGTATCTGAAGAAGAAGGGAGGAGAGAGAAAAATGCATGAGGGTCACATAGTCTGCTTCTGAGTAGAATTAGAGCTTCTTCTGCGGGATTCTTGTCCATTTCTGAAATGTTCAAGTTTCAAGAATGGCGGGAAAATTCAGAATTGAAAACCCTAACAATAAACCCTAGATTGTGAAATTGATATTCGATGAATACAAAATGAAAAAGCAGTTAACCTTAGAAGGTGCATCAATGGAGGACAGAGATTTCAGAAGTCGCGTCAATGGAAAAAGTGGAGTGCGCTTCAATGGTAGAGAGAGAGTCAAGACTTGAGAACGGGAAACTGAAAACAAACAGGAGGGATGCAATTTTAGACTCCAATATAACCACAACATTTTTAACATTTTAACATTTCATTTATTTTTCTTATTCTTGTTAAAAATTCATTAGAGCACCAGCATTCAAGATGAAGCTCAATCCTTTCCCAATTTCATCACATTCTCTTTCTCCACATCACTTCTCACTATCTTTATCCTTTTACTTATCCTTTTTCTTAAATTAGATTAAGTCCCGTGCCTTGCACGATCATAATTAAATTTTACAACAGATAAATAATAAATAATGGTGTTAATTCAACGATAATTTATCCAAAAAATTATTTGTAACAAAATAACTTGAATTTTAATTAGTTTATACCAATACTAAATACATAAAGGTTATTGAATTGGATTGTATAAATAAATAAATAAATAAATATAGTAATAGAAACTTAAAAGCTATAAGGTTTTATATGAGAAAATTAAAATATTAGCTTAGGTTAGTACCCATACACGAACTCATATACATTTGTCCTTAAATTGTTGACACACTTTGATCGACATAATATGAAAATTTAGTTGAGTTCATTTACTTTAGGATAATTAGTATTCAATAATCAACTTTTTAAATATATCTTTATTGAGTAGTAGAGGTTTTTATTTTTTAAATAATCACATAAATGTTTAGAATGACTAAATAATTTTCCAATATATGCTGTGTACGAAGTATACTATAACAAACTTATTTTGTTCTTGTAAATGTTACGTATAATTTTAAAATTAATACAAAGTATGCTACCAAAATGATTTTTCTCTTTTAATTAAATAAATTTTATTATCAAATGATAAAAGTTGGAGAAAAAAATTGATATTGATAATATTATAATAATTTTGGAAAAGAATATATTTTAATATATTATTTTTAATTAATGTTAGTATTTTTGTAAGTAAAAGTTTCCTAGTATATTCTTTCAAAAAAAAAAAAAAAGTTTCCTAGTATATTTAATTGAATATAATTGAAGAAAAATATGTTGTCAAAATACTAAAAAGGAAAGGAAAACAAAAGCGGGAAAATTTTTAACCAGGAAATGACAAGTGTCATTCCTAGTTTCGCCTTTAGTATAGGTTTATTGATTGATTGGTTGATTGATACTTCCAACATCAATGTGTATCCTTTCCCATTTTCTCTCTCCTATTTACATATACCCCACCATATATTTCCTCTCCTATTTACACACTTAATTATTATTAAAGTTTGTAAAATATGTTTATTATTATTATTATTATTATTATTATTATTATTATTATTATTATTATTTATCGAACAAAAATACGTGAACTAATACATTTTCACATTAATATAAAAAATAGGAAATACATGAATTAAAAGACATAAATTAAAAATATGAAATACACGGATGAAAATAACACACATAATTTAAAATTATTAAAATGCTAATTTTCAACCGAGCTCCTTGACCTTGCCCATAAATGCTCAACCAAGTCGTTCTTTAATGCCTCATGAACTTGTCTATCGCGAATCTCCCCTCTTGAAGCTATCAATCTACTAAAATTATCAGGATCATACTGCCCAGGAGTTACGGTAAATGTTGTTGCATTTCTGGTTGAGGACGACCCTAGCATATTTTCAGGCTGTTCTTGGGCGAATTCAAGTGGATCTTTATAGTTTAAATATGTATCACGCTCGTCTTCAACTATCATGTTGTGGATGATGATGCAAGTCATCATGATTTTCCACATCAACTCTACACTCAATGCCAAAGCAGGCTTCCTAATTATTGCAAACCGAGCTTGTAACACACCAAATGCACGCTCAACATCCTTTCTAGCACTCTCTTGACGTGTAGTGAACAATTTATCTTTTAAGGTGTGTGGGGCTGCAATAGCGTCTATGAATGTCGACCATTTTGGATAAATCCCATCTGTGAGACAATATCCTTTGTTGTAATTATTTCCGTTAACAGTGAACAGAACTTGTGGAGCACGATTATTTATTATATCATTAAACACCGGAGAACGTTGAAGTACATTAATGTCGTTGCAAGATCCAGACGTCCCAAAGAAGGCGTGCCAAATCCATAAATCCCTAGAAGCAATCGCTTCTAAAATAACAGTCGCCGTTTTAGATCTTCCTTGATACATTCCTTTCCATCCAACTGGATAATTTTTCCATACCCAATACATGCAATCAATGCTGCCCAACATGCCAGGGAAACCTCTATCCTCCCCTTCTCTAAGGAGGCGTTGGATATCTTCCAATGTTGGCTTGCGAAGGTACTCAGTTGCAAATTGAGCAATTACTCCGTCGATAAACTGTGCAAGACATTCTCTAGCAGTGCTGTAATACCTCGTATTTTTGAAACGTATTTCTAATTATTTAATTAATTAGTATTCTCTTAAAAAGGGTATTTTAATAATTTATTTTACTATTGAATTTTGGAGCTAAAATGATATTTGAATTTTAGCGTCAAAAGTATTTTAAAAACTCAATTATTATTTTTGGATAAGATTTATTATCCATTTATTTTATTTTAAAAACCGGATTATTTATATATATTTCGGATATTTTAACTAATCAAAATTATATTTTAATTATTTAATTAGGAGGTCCGAATTTCCTAAATAATAAGATATGATTTTTGGATTTTCTAAGTGTAGAAAATCCGATTTTCGTAGTGAATTTATTTAGTGAATAATTGGTATTTTTTTAATTAGTTATTTTATACAATAAATATTATTTACAAAATTATTTTTAATTCCTTAAAACTAAAAAATTAATTCCCTAAATATCTAAAGGAGGTCCGAAAATATGAGCTTAGGAAAGCTCAAATTTTCGGCCACCATGATGGATTTTTGGGTGATTTATTTTGGTAAATTGTATTTTCAATTATCTCCTCAAAATCTCTTATTTCCCTTAATTTTATTTTTCTATCTCACAAAGATTTGATCATCTTATTTTCTTACCTTATTTCATCTTTGATTATTCCCCGAGTAATCTCTTCTGCCATATTATTTTCATGACAAACAAACTTTCCTAAATTCTATTATTCTTTTTTTTTTGAAAGATAAATTCTATTATTCTTAATCACCTTAATATCAAAAGTTTCCATATTTCTTTATTCACTTTTCCAAGTAATTCCTTAATTCTTCTTACCATAATTCTTCCTACATTCTCCTACCATAATTCCCTCATTCATGAGCCTATAAATACCCCTTCATACCTCTCATATTCTTTACACCAAAAACCCAATTCTCTTCTTCTCTCTTCTTCTTCTTCTTCTTTTCCCTAAACCTTTTCATACTTTTTTTCTCCTCTTTTTACACAAATCATCCCGTTTATTTTTGAAGCCAGTTTTCGGGCACTTCTGGTCAGTTTTTGGGGTATTGACGTTTCACAGAAGATTGTTCCTCTCAAAAAATCCTTGAGGTTAGGCTCGAGAATCACCCAATTCGGAGTTATATTGAAGGAGTTATGGCCTCTGCAAGTTCTGCCTATTCTTTCCAACGAAAATTCTATTCTCTTTATTCCTATTCTTTTATCTTATTCATGGTTAGTTTCTAAAATACAAATACCTATTTCAAAGCTATAATTTTATATTAAAGTATTATTTTAAAAGAGTTTTATAGTCCATGCACATTATATTTGAGTTTATGTTGTGATAACCTTATGGTTATGTTATTTGCAAGGTGTATTCATGATTGAATTTTGAAAGTACGAAGTGTTGATTGGTATTCAGAATTAAGGTACGTTTAGGTTGCTAGATACCTTTGAAATTGATTGGTTCGAATAACATGTTTTGAATGATTTTATGATGATTGCATTTGATTTGAATTATGATTTATAAAATAAATTATGTTTGGAAGTATTAATTTAAATATTTGTTTTAAAAAAGTATTTTGAATGATTGAGTTTTAAATCGTGTTTTAAATGGTTTGAATTACTTAACATGTTTAAATAAAGGAATTGATTTGAAAAGTTTGTTGAATTAAATCAAACGGGTTTTCAAAGGAAGAGATTGATTTTGAAAAGTTATTAATATGAGATTTTATTCTCAAGTATTTATTAAAAGGTAGATTTTGAGAGCATGATTTAATTGGATAAAAAGGAGTTTTGATTTAACCTATTATGAAGGTTTATTTTATTTACGGAGGAATTATTGAATTATTATTGAATTAAAGCTTTACAAGCATGTTAGTAATCCCTCTATGCAGATTTGGTTTGATAAGGCCTTGGACTTTGTATGACTGGGTCTTTCCTCAATAATAGCCTTATTATATAAGAAACTAGCTTAGGGGGTGTGCACACTTGGGCGAGGAATTGGATTTAAAAGGAATTGGATTTTTAAAGGAATTGGTTTTATTAATTATTTTGATTGTTGAATCATTAGAATTGATTTTGGAATAATGAGTTTGGAATTATTGGATTAATTATTGGAATTGGTTTTGAAAGCATGTTTGCAAATAAATTGAGTTTACATTATCTTGCACTTATCGTACTTAGCATATTTTGCTAATTCGTATTTCCTATTTGTTTTGGTTCGCCCTGTTTACCGTAATGGTAAGTAGTGTTGACTATTTTTAGGTGGAGTCATGAATGAGCATATGGGAGTCTCAGGATTTGCTTCACCTAGTTTAGGAATGTTGGTCTCGCCTTTATTTTGAGTACTCATAACAATGTTACTATATTATAAGTATTAATAAAAGAAAGTTGAATTTCCGCTGCAAGTTTTGTTATAGAGTTAAGTATCTTGAGTAGCCTTGTGTAATCACGCGGCGGTAACACTCCTAAGACTATCTCTACGGTATAATTATACGTATTATACTAGTATTTCCGTAGAGGGAGATTTGGGGGTGTTACAAGTGCTTTCACCGAGCTTCAGATATTCATCTACTTGATCAGCAGAACAACCATAAGCTAACATAGGTATGGCTGCTGTGTATTTTCTGAAGGGGTGAAGCACCAAGACGCATGGTAGCATCTGGGTGTTGTTGGAAGTAACGGTTAGTTGCACTTAATGTGTTGACAATGCAAAGGAAAAGGGGTCTTCGCATACGAAACCTCCTTCGCAATGTGGTTTCATCATATACTGGTTGGTCACTAAAGTAATCTGAAACTAAATTGTCTGGAGCTGCTTCACGATTTCTCGGCACAGTTATTCTTCGTTTTCTTTGACGTTTTTGTTCATTTTGCTGTATTGAATTGTTTACAGCAACAAGTACTACATTTTGCATTACTTGTAATCGATGACTCTCGTTGATAAAATTCATGACCATTTTATCATAGATTTCATCAGTTGAACTTGAAGACGAAGAAGAAGAACTTGAAGAGTTAGAATCGAAATTCATTTTATGCTTATTACCAAACAATATTTGAAATAGAAGGTTTTGGGTTTATTTTTTATTTTTTTTTTTTTTGAAATTGCTAAAGGGAATATACTGGTTAATAATAATAGATGTAATGTTATTGGGAGTAATATTATTAGTTTTATAGATAAAAATAGAATAAGGTTAGTCAGAAGATAAGATTTCTGATAAGGATATGTGGTCATAAAACAAAGGATGTCAGAAGATAAGATTTTGGTTAGATGAAATGTCATGGGAGCAATCTGATAAATTATCTAGACAAAAAAACGATAAGGTTAGTCAAAAGAAAAGATTTCAGATAATGATATGTGGTCATAAAACAAAGGATGTCAGAAGATAAGATTTTGGTTAGACGAAATGTCATGGGTAGCAATCTTATACATTATCACAATAATATAAAGTAACATTAACAGACTTGAACTCAATTTAGTAAAAATAAAGTTCATATTAATACATAGAAATTACATTCATATTAAAATGGTACATTGACAATAATTCTGCAAAGTTACAATAATAATAAAACATACAACTGATAATCGTAATAACAAATCATGATTACTCGGTACAATCAGGTAAATTAAATCAAATCGAAAATCTACTACTGAATTCATCTCTAAGTTTCTTATACATTCTAAACTTCATGGCCTCGTCCTTTTGCCTTTTCTTTTCTTCAACTTGTGCTTTTTTAAGTTCATCTCTTTCTTTCAACCGATCCAGAAGTCGCCCACCCAAATCATTCAACTTATCACCAACTTCGTTAAAATTTGTGTTTAACGCTTCAAGATTTATACTAGAAGATGAAGTAGTAGATGCTTTACCTTTCATCTTTGTTTGTTTTATGCCAGCAGGTCTTTTACCTCTTCCTCCAACCTCGGATGGTGAATCAGGTTGTGATCTTTTACCGCTTCCCCCACTTTCGATTGACGTTTGTTGGCCACCGAGTAACATATTCGATTGATCTTTGGCCAAAGATGGATCTCATTTCGGATATTTTCTCAATTCCTCAAAACAGTGCAATGAACAAAATATCTTATTGTTAGTTGCGTAATAATCTTTGTGAGCAAATTTCTCCAAATTTTGCTCGGACTCACCACTAGCCTTGGTTCGATAATGATACCCATATGCATCTACCCATTTACTACAATGTAAATTGATATGATCCCATCGATTTTGCATAGATTTAATGTTTCTTACCTTTATTTCATCGGGGTTTTCTATTCTAGAACGTTTGTAACAGTTATAGATGTCAACCCATAACCCACTTCTCTTTGTCTTGGTTCCTCTCACTACGTCACCCCCTGCATTTATGTAGGCCGATACAAGTGCTTTGTCTTCAGCTATGCTCCATGATTGGTTTTTCCTTTGCCCGGTGACATTTTGTTCGGGAACAATTTCGACATCAACATCGTTAATGTCTTCTAGATGTTGCGCCCCCACTAATTTTTCCACATGTTCATCACCACTCTTCTCTATTGGAGTTGCTTTGCTACCACCAAAACCTCCCGGTGATTGATCCATGTTCTGAGTGAAATGTTCAGAAATTGGAAAACCCGGCATATTACCAAGAGATTGTTGAGATGACGAGCTACTTTGAGGAAAAGGGAAAGAAGGTTGACATTGTGGAGTATTATTGACATTTATTGGTCTTGATTGACTATTAAACCATTGCAAAACAGCTTGAAAATGAGGATTACTCAATAAATTTGGGTCAAAAGGAGGATTAAAAATATTGAAAGTTTGGATTATTTGGAAAATTCATATTATTCCTGTAATTTGAATTATTATGATCCATATTGAAGGGTATTTGAAATTGGAAGTGAAGTGAAGAAAAAAAAAATTTGTTTGAGTGATATTAGATGTTTTCGACAATAGATGAGATTAATGGGTGAAAAATGCAAAAAATGAAAATGTGTGAAAATATGGAAAAATTATACTCATTTTATATAGAAAATTTTTTTATGACCATTGGTGCTTTTGGTTTTTTGAAATTGTTAACAAATTATAGCCGTTTTAGAGATTTAAGTCACAAAAATTATGTGACCTCTAAAGTTGTGACATGTGTCACTTTTTAACTTGTGCTTGCTTTTAAGTTGTGACAATTTACAGTTGGTGCTTTTGGTCGTTGCTTTGACATTTTGCTATCAACAGTCACTTTTTTTTTTCTTTTGTTTTCTTGTTTACATTTTGGCTCGTGGGTCGAGGCTTGCTTTCCTTTCCATAGAAAGGAAATGGTGGTTTCCTAATGAAGATAGGATCTTTTACCAAACCCAACATTCTTGAGGAAGCTATAAAGTAAATAAAAGAAGAGCAAAAAGGATAGATATCCTCTTGAATGCTGGTGCTCTTAACCTGCAGAAATGCATGATGATTTTTTTTTTTTTTCAAAAGAATAGATTATGGTTAAACTAGAGGTGATATAAAAAAATCGGGCCAAGCTGGCCTTATCACAAATCTCGTGCCAAAACCCACAAAAAAAAAGAAAAGGGCTTGTTAGGTCTAAGCGGACTTTGTCGGGTCAAAGCGGGTTTTTAGGCTTGCCTAGGGGTGAAAGTAATTCGGATTAACACCGAACCGAACCGAAAACCAAACCGAATTAGTAATTCGGTTTGGATTTTATTTTAATTCGGGTTGGATCGGTTTGGAAAAATTAAAAAGTATGGATTACGGGTTGGATTCGGTTTGGGATTTAAAAAAACCGAAAATCGAATTACAAACCGAATTTCGACCCATTACATTAAGCCCATTTTCTTTTCCAAAGTATCCCAACCCCTTTCTCTTTTCATATACTGGGGTTGTCACACGCGCGCGTTGCGCGTGAAGCAATGTAGTGTCATTAGTGAGTGTGGCCGGAAGTGTGATTTTGTTTTCGTAGTATGTATGCTTTTTAAATGGACATTGTTAGTGATTGCATATGTTGATAAATAGAATTGTATCCATAAATAGAATTGCATAATAATTAAATAAGTGTTTATACATATTTTTTTTTTATAAAGGATTTAATGTGTAATTTGGTGTTAACTAAGTTGGTTTAATTGTATGTCAATTTCTTAAGTAGACTACTACTTTTAGAAAGTGTGAGCTATTTGTAGATGGACTATTCTATTAAGTTGTGGGCCTTAAGGGTAGCCACTTGAATTACTTTTAAGTTGGACTAAAGGCCCAGATTACTAATCTCTTTCCCCAATAGAAAACAAAAGTAATCTAAAATGACAATCGGATTAAACCTTGAAGTAAATATTTTCAAATCATGAAACCAAATTAATGTTGCTCTAATCTGATACTATTAAAGGCTCTTGGACAAGGAAATTCGATGATTAATCCCAGTATTAGTACCTTAGAAAATAGAAGATTCCATAACTAGACTAACTAAATCTAAAGAAAATTCAAGTGCAGACATATAAATTAAGAATAATCAGTTAAAATTAAAGTTTCATCAGCCAAATTAAAAACCATTACTAACAAATCGAGCTAATATAGCATACTAAGTTCTTTAATTTTATTATTAACTATATAATAAGAGTAACACCATACATGTACTTACTAAATTTGCCATGAAAGGTGGGCACGGGCCGTGCCGGCACGACGCCGGCACGGCCCGGCACAGCCACTAGCACGGGACGGCACGGCGGCCCACCAGTGGGCCGTGCCGTGAACACAAATTTCGGAAAATGGCACGGGCACTGCATGGGCACGGCGGGTGGCACGGTACATGGGCCGGCACGCCGGCACAGCCCGTGCCTAGCCGTTGGAAGTAGCCGTTTTCCAACAGCTCTAAAACGGCTATAAAACGGCCATTTTTCCCACCCAAAATCCCTATAAATACCTCATTTCTTCCTCCAAAATTTTCACAATTCATCAACTCATCTCTTCTCCCTTATTCTCTAATTCCTGCAATCTTACTCTCTTTCTCTTTTGTGCAAAGAAAAAAAAAATTCCTACTCTCTTATAAATTTTACATTTTTACTTTTATTAGTATACTAACAAAATTATAAAAAAAAAAAAATTCTTATATTTACACTTGGGAAATTATAAATTCGGGATCGGGAAATTATAAATTTGGGAAAGCAATTGAAGCGTCATTGTAAGATCTAACTCAACTTTATTTTAATTTGTTATTGTTATTATTATTGTTATTATTATTATTATTATTATTATTTATTATTATTGTTGTTGTTGTTGTTGTTATTGTTGTTATTGTTTTCCTGGAAGTTGGAACAACTTAATTATATAAAAACTACTTTCTATTTTTATTGTGGATAATTTAGATTGTTAGTGAAATCTGTCTAAGGCGGGACTTGGGCTCTGCACAACGTCGTTCCTAACCTCTCCTACCTGGGATCTCATTGACCTAAGTAATCTACTATTATTATAATTATTTTTGAAAACTTAATTTATATAAAAACTACTTACTAATTCTTATTGCTATCGTTATTATTATTGTTGTCAATTGTTATTATTATTGTTATTGTTAATTTGTTATTTGTATTATTATTGTTGTTGTTATTATTACTAAATATCATGGCATCAAACCCGAACACTTCCTCCTCCTCTAGAAAAGCCAAGTCAAAACGTAGGGAATCACCAAACCCAAACACTTCAATGCCCCCCCTAACACCTTTCCCACCCCTAACATGCCCTTTCACTCCCCTAACATGCCCTTTTCAAACACTTCCACCCCTTTCTTTCATCCCCAAACCACGGGAGGGCACGAACAAATGGATGATATGGCTCCTTGGACTATGCCTAGTTCGGGATCACAACATGAATTTTCTATTCCTAGTAACCAAGGTAGCCAAACACAAGCCTCCGGGTCGAGTGAACAATCCACCCAAATGCCTAACACCCAAAATCCTAACATATTAGAGTGGTGTACTGAAGTGGAATTTTCTCAAACCAACCGAAAGAGTGAATTTTGGGCACATTATCAATTGAGTAAAAATGGAACCAAAGCCCGGTGTCGGACTTGTAGTAAAATTTTCTCGGCCGATACCAAGGGAGGGACGGGACACCTTAGTAGACATTCAAAAAGATGTGGTGGACCATCTAATGATCCAACCCAACCCAAAATTTCTCATTTCCATCCACAGGGCTTCATTTATAGTAATGAGAGAGATAGGGATGAACTTGGGAGAATGATTGTATATGCCGAACAACCTTTTCTTTTTGCCAAAAATGATGCCTTTAACAACTACATTAACCGAGCACTACAACCCAAACACAAAAAAATCTCCCGAAAAACCGTTCGATCTGCTGCCATGAAGAATTATCAAGAGTATAAATTGAAATTAGTAAATGAATTGGCTAATCTTCCTAGTAGAGTTTCTTTAACTACCGATGCATGGGATAGTGGATACGGACTTCACTATTTATGTGTTACTTGTCATTGGTTGGATAATGATTGGTTGTTACAAAAACGCATCATTCATTTTAAAATGCTTGAATACCCTCATACCGGTCTTAACATTTCTCATCATTTAATGGAAGCCATTGATGCATATAGTCTTAGGGATAAAATCATGTCTATGACTTTCGATAATGCAACTTCTATGACATATAGTGCGAATTTGGTTAAACCCCAATTGACCGATTTAGTATTAGATGGAGAAGCACTTCATATTAGATGCATTTGTCATGTTTTTAACTTGTGTGTGAAGGATGGAACACAAGCAATTGGTCCATTTTATCACCAAATAAGGAATGCTATTATGTCTATTAATAGCTCTAACTTGAGATATCAAGAATGAAAAGGTTTTTGCAGGCAACAAAGGAGAAAGATTATAAAAATAGCACCGGATTGTCCAACTAGGTGGAACTCCACCTATGAAATGTTGAGTCGGGCAATCGAGTACAAGGTTGATTTAACACTTTTTTATAATATGAAATTTCCACAATGTACTTTACTAGAAGATGATTGGGCTAATCGTGAAAAATATATGCAGTTTTTACAATTACTATATAGTATGACACATTGTTTTTCTTCTGTATATAATCCTTGTTCCCATTCTTTTCTTAGCAATGCATGTTTACTTGCACAACTTTTTGCCGAACATCGATCACAATATGAATATCATGGATATCTTCCATCTATGGAGGAAAAATGGCGTAAATATTACACTGATATTCCTATGATTTATATTTTTGCTTCTATTTTAGATCCTAGGCAAAAATATGATGACACTTTTTTATTAATTGATATTTATTATAGTAACATGAATTTGGAAGATGATGTTGAAAATTTTAAAAATAAGGTGACTAATGAGTTTTTCTCTTTATATAGAGTTTATGAAACTAAATATGGAACCGTGTCTCGATTTTCCCCTTCTCAAACATCCAAAAACGTAAGTAAACGGGCCAAAGGTTTATTTGCACAAGCTGCTAACATGGTGTCCAAGTTTTCAGGTACGGAATCATCATCAACTAGGAGAACACAAAGCGATGTTTCGGAGTTGCAAATGTACCTAAGTTACGACTTCATGAAAGGCATGGACGATGAAGAGAAGTTTGGCCTCAACATCCTTGATTGGTGGAAATCACAAACCATGAAACATCCAATTTTGACGGCAATGACTCGTGATATTTTTGCTATCCAAGTCTCCTCCGTTGCCTACGAAAGAGCTTTTAGTGCGTCGGGATGGGTTTTAGACGATAGAAGAACAAGACTAAAACCCGAAACACTTGAAATGTGTGTTTGCTTCAAGGATTGGTTGGATGCCGAAACTCGTTCTCAAGATTGTACTTATGCACAAAACGACGACGATGAAGGAACGTCGACTTCTTTTAGTTCTCATACTTCTCAATCAACTCAATTGGCCGATGACCTTGAACCATAAGAAGACGAAGACGAAGACGAACAATAATAATTACATTATTACATATTTACATTATACACTATTGTACAATTTTTGTATTATCGAACTTCGTATTCCGTATAATAAATGAATTTATTCACCAAATATTGTACAATTTTTAATTATCATTAATTATTTGTATTATCGATTTATCGTACCGGCTACCGGCATATAATAAACTAGGTTATTCTTCAATTTTTTGTGTTTTCGAATTATCGCACTCGTAATTTTTTTTTATTATATGCATTGTTGTTTTTTGCTAAATTAATAAAATTATTTTTATTTGTTTATTTAAACTTAAACATAATTAGATAAATAATTTATATAACCTTAATTAAAATAAAGTTGTTCAAAACAAAATATATTAACATTAACATAAACATAAATTAATCACATTATTTATATAAAATTAAGTTGTACTAAAAAATATATATCGTTTTTTATTTACATTTATTATTAAAAAAAAAAGTGGCACGGTTTGGCCCGCGGCCCGGCACGTGGGCCGTGCCGTGCCGTGGGCTGGGGTGTGCCAAAATTAGGCACGGCACGGCCCGTTGCCCATGTTTATTTTCCATACATTGACACAATACTACCTAATGATAGACAAGTACATTAAAATTAGTTCTAGTGCCATATATTGACACAATACAACCTACTGATAGATTAGTACATTAAAATTAGCTATAGGTTTGCCTGACTTCATAATTTTTAAAGTTTTTATAGCTTAGGAGGTTGCCTTGGCTGCATCATCTTCTAGTAGTAAGAGTCACTACTGTTTGAACCATTGCTGCTGTCTAAGTAGTCTAGTTCTAGTTCAGATGATGCATTGGAGGTGTCCTGGTTGGAAGATGCACTATCATCATCACCATTGTAGTCTGGATCACTGCTATGCTTGGTACCTTTGGAGTTTGAACTGAGCCTTTGGAGGTCACTGTTGTCGGAGGAGCTTAGTGTTTGTTCTTTTTCTGAGTCTGAACCGAGGATAAAGCGGCGCTTCTTTGGTGGCATTTGCTTTCTCTCTGGTTTAGAAATCCCCCTTGAGGTGGTTTCTTGAAGGTGTTGCAATTTGTGTTCTAGCTCTTCTACCTGTCTTGCCAGTGCATCAATTCTTTCTTCCATTAATTTTAATGTTTGCTTTCCTGATGAGCGTGATTTGGGTTCAACAGGAAGCTTTCCCTCACCTTTGGCTGCCATTTTTGTATTTTTTATTTGTTAGGAGAATTGGGATTGGTATATGAGGGGTTAGTAGTGAATTGATGGTACTTATAGCAGCATCCCACCCTGTGTAAGAGGTGCTTATGAGGAGGACCTTTTTGACAGCAACATCTGAGTCACCCTGCAGTCTTGATGGGGTTCGTTTGATCAGTTTGAAAGAGGAGTATTTTTCCATGTTTGTTATTTTCTTTTGCTGCTTTCTTTACTCTGGATGGTTGCAGCTTCTGCTTTGGTATTTTAGTTTGGGCTTTTTAAGCCATGTACTTAAATATTATTTTAATTAATTAATATTGGGAGATGCAAAAGGCTATAAGTTAAACCCTCTTTTTTCCTTTGGGTAAAGGTAGTACAGTTTTGCCTTTGATAAACTTATTATTGTTTTTATTATTTAACTTTTTAGGTTTTTGCTTAAGCTGATTATAGAATGCTTTTCTGTTACTTTGATATACGTAACATTAAATTTTCTTAGGATAGTATTATAAAAATTGTTTTTATGTATTCCTTATTTTATTTGTCCTTTATGTGGTGAATTTATTTGTGCAATTAATTTTTTATAGTTGCTATATTGGTGCATCATTTCAAGTTAAATGAGAATAAACTTGATTGATATTTGGTTGTGCTAGGAGTGTTTGTGAAAATTATGTTGGTGAACGACCCTATCAACTCGGGTTTAGTTTGGCCTTGATTTGGGTTTCAAGAAATTATAAATCCAAATAGGCAAATATATAAGCAAAGGGCATACCAATTATATGTACTACTTATATTGTACTATTATATGTCAAACTAATTATGATAGTCATAATATATGATAGTGATCAATGAACACCCTTATCTATACGCTACATTGCTAGCAAATATATGAATGAAGTCTAGGTAGTTGCTGGTTTTTTATGGCTCAAATTGTATGAAAGTCTAGGTTATGTAGTTTCTTTTTGCCTAGTAAGCCTAGCAGTATGGATTTTAAGTTAATAATAGTTGCTCGTTTTTGATGGTTTAAGTTGTATGATAGTATAGGCTATTTAGTTGTAAGCTTGGCAGAAATTAGTATGAATTATAGTATGTAATTATAAGCAGCATGAATATTACGTAAGCATTTTATTGGAATGACTATGAAATAATATATTTCTATCTATTTTAGCTAAAAGTTATGGTATTTGTTGTTAAGTTTGTGATGCTTTCTTCTTTTTTTGCCAAGTTTAAAGCAAATATTAGCTGAATTGTGTACCATTATAGTATTATTATTGTTAAACATTAGTGCACTAAAATGTTGTAAACCTTACCAGAAATGAGAATGTAAATCTTCTAATTATACTTATAGTAGCTATCAAAATAAATGAGACAAAAACATCACAAATTCAATCAATGCAAACTCAAATAAAGACTCCAATACCACTAATCTTTCTTCCCTCATAAAACAAAACTAAAGAACTTGAAATTAGATATGCATATAGTTCTGAAGATTTCCAGCAAATAGTTTTGAAGATTTCCAGCAAATATTAACAAAATTACAACTATATTATTAGTATAATAAACAAAAAGCAGTAATCTATATTATCAGCTATATTAATCTAGCATGCTTAATTTCATAGCAAATCACAAATAGTAATCCAACATGATAGCTGTCAGCTAAATAAGTAATTGAGAGAAAAATTTATAAAATCATTACATAGTTAATAAGCTTAGATTAATGTGGTAATGGATGATCGAGGTTTGTAAATTTGTCCAAAAGATTACAACTAAACGACTTGCAACAAGATACCATAGCTGCATAAGTTCACAGATGTGATGAATCTACCATCGATTCTAGGCTAAGATAGTTTTAGAAGAACCACTTATTAGCTAAGCAGTAGAATAGTTACAAGCAGTGCAAGATCAAAAGGATTAGTAGAGGAATATGAGATAACAATCACACTGCTTGCTAAGTAAACCTCCATCTAGTTACTCCAATGAGACAGATTTGAGAGCCCAACTCAGAGCTCCCACCCTGCTCAAAATGTTTGCTGGTCCAACACAAAAGTAAGCCTCCTTAGTCGACAGTCTAGCTGCTGCTTCATTAAAGTCATCCCAGTATTCCTATCAAGGTAGCAAATGATATTAAGTTAAGAGCTTGTTGTGTTTTAGGCTTGTAAGTCTTAGGTATGTGAGTTACTTACAGCAAGTGCTTTGTTGTATATGTCAGCAAGTTGCATGCCAAAGAGCTTCTCACACTCTGCTCCAAAAGCTGTGAGCTTCAATTCCCCTGTTCCATCAGTTATGGTGAAGGTGTAGTTTACCCTGCATGAAACAATATGACAACTAGCTTTTTAATTAAGACATGTGCTTGTTATTGCCATTACAAGAACATAGCTACCTAGTAGTGGCTGTGCAGACTTTGTTGGGGCGGAACATTTGAAGGTCTCACCAGCTAGTTCATCACAGCGACGACCACAATTGTCGCAGCCAATGTAAGCAATAATTTTCTTCACATCAGGTTCAGGGATTTTTGCTTCGAGCCATAGGCTTTCTTCTTGTATTGTATTAGTAAGCTGCAATATTAAAATAACAATTTAGGCATGCACATGCTATAGATTGGAACGTCAAATACAAGAGTAATGTTTGTAAACCAAAACCTTTTTCAGTTCAAGTTCATCAATAGTAGTTATAATCCTTTCATCAGATGGTTCACGGATTTGTAGAACCTTAGCCATCAAGTCACTTATGTAAGGTTTTTTGTCCTTAGTCCTGTTGAAAACAGATACCAAGTTAGCATTATAGCTAAATGCATGCTTTACATATTGGTTGTAGATAGTAACTGACCATTTTTTTAAATGATCTGCTGTCTCTCCTGAAGGGCCTAGTATTACTGATGTGGACATAGAGGATGCTAGTGAGAAGCCTGTTGATCCAAAAAATTTCTAAAGTGTTAGGCATAGGAGCTTATATAATCTTGCCTAAAAATATATAAATGTAGTAGAACCAGTTACCTTTGTGACCTATTGGGCGCATGTAGGTGAAACCAGCAATGAGTGGAACTGATGGCCAAGAAGCTAATTTTTCGCATGCTTCAGTAGCAAGTCCTCCCCAACGTGAGAGTATTAAAGGCTGGTAAATACTGCATGTTAATCAAGTTATGGGAATCAGTGATTCAATGTTCACACTATGTTAGTAATTAGATAACTATGTGTAAGAATTTACCTGTCATCAGCTATCACAACCTCTCGGACATCCATTAAAGCCCCTGATCTAGTTTTGACCTGCCTAACCTGCTCCATGTATACAATTACTCCAATGACATCTGCAAGAAGCATAATATAGTAAGCATACTGAAGGCACTCTAGCTTAGAAAAAATTGTAATAAGCAAAAGTAGATAGGTAGATACCAAAGCGTTCATTCTTAGAGCTGGTGCGTGGAATAGAAGCAATTGGAATATACTTAGGAAGCACAGGACCTGCTTCAGCTTGAAGTGGCTGGATGGTTGTATTCCCTCAAAAGGTCATCTGGCAGTCATCTTCTCTTGTTTCCCATTTCTCATTAACAACCCTTAGTGGAGCATTTACAATTTCATACTCCCTGCCTAGCTCAAGAATTCCCTTGAAGCTCTCTACTTCATTTTCGAACAAAGTTCCACGAATGCGATTTCCCTTAAGCAATTAGAATGACAAAAACAATTAAATCCAGTTGAGTTTGCCTAATAAACAGCCTGTACAAAATGCAAGCAAAAAGAAAATAGGAGAATTTGCAAACAAACCTCACTGTCTTCTAGTTTCAGCCATTGGTACAAAGTTTTGTTAGGAGATAGCTTTGGTTCTGCTTTCTCAATTACCCTTGCTCGAACTTTATACGCTTTAGTTTGTGGAGTCAGATTGCCAATGGGGGTATATTCAGGCTTCATCTACACATTGTGTTGGATATGTTATAAACTAAAGCTTGTAAGTAAACAAAAATAAACAAAATTATAAGGATTTTGTACAAGTCATTCTTAGTAATCTGTTTGTTGTTTTGATAATTTAGATTTTACTCAACTTTCTTTTACAGTTTTCTTTTAGGAAAAGCCTCTCTTCAACCTATCCCACAAAAATTATCTCAGAATATAGTAGTTTGTTTATCCAAGGCATAACAATTTCCAAACACCATTCAAATCAAGGCATCAGATTCTCATACAAACACTGAAGAAAGCATGCATGATTACGTAAAGCAAATACAACTCTGAGAATCCAATAACTAACTACACAAGCATACCATGCAGCAACTAAGTAGTGTAAGGGAAATATCAAAGGTCAGAGCAATATGTCCAAGAGATTTAGATGACAATTATAGATGGTCTTATAGTTAATTAATTCATAAGCAATTACTTGAAGAACAAAGCTAGCCAGATAGTCTAATAGTAAATAGCATACTTTAAAAACAAAATACCACACCTAAATAGGGTGTGGAATATGAGCAGCAGTGCATGAGTAAAAAAAAATCATGTTAAACAGGACTTGTTATAACATTCATCTACATTAATACTTTAATTTAGGCAGAACATTTTAGTAATACCAAACAATGATAAGTAGTGACCTATTTCTAAGCTTTGTTGTAGAGAATCTAAGTAGATAGTTCTTTTTAAGTCTCAGCAAAAGTTAGCACAAAGAGAAATTCAAATTGCTTCTATGATTAGGGTGCAAAATATGTTCACATTATGATTGGTTATTTATTTCTTCTACTAAAATAGTCACTTGTTACTATCCATTTGTGTGCTCATTTATTTATTGTTGTGGTAGATATAACCTTAAATACTTTATAAATTGTATATGCATAACATGAAGAAATGTAGTAAATTATAACAGAGGATTCATAAATACAATGTTAAAAGCATGTCAAGTGATTACTATGTGATAACAAACTTATGCTGGCATAATAATGATAAAAGAATCCATCTAAGCATTTAATTGAAAACGAAATATAGAATCTAGAGGTGAAGAAGTACCTTCAATGGAGCTCCTCAATTATGCTCTTCTATTTTTGAGAGAATACTAATGAGAGTGGTAAAAGAGTGCTTTGAAAACTCATATATGAGAGTGGTGAGAGAGTGCTTTGAAAACTCATATATGTACCTTAGCAATGGTTATTATCTAGCAGGTAATACACTAATCCTAGCTTTTGTAGGATTAGGAAAGTGACAAGTAGACCAAACAAAGAAGTGGGACGATTTGACTATGGTTTTCCTTGTAACAGTTATAAGTAAATCTATTATAGTGTTTGTTTAGGGTAAAAATACCCCAGGTACGTGGCCCAATCTCATAGTGACACGTGGCCCAATAAGAAGGCGACACGTGGCCCTATGAGAGTGTGACACGTGTCCACCTGACAGGGTGACACATGTCAGCCATCTTAAATACACAATATAACATCAGAAAGAGAAAAAGGCCCTGATTACAATTACATCAGGCCCAAATCCCGAGAAACCGTTGAAAGCCGTAAAACGGCGCCCCCATGACACGTGGCGACCCCTGATTGCGCAGCCAATCACGTCACGATATTCTAGGGTACAAACCCTAGAGGGGCACATGTTCCCACCCCTATAAATACCCTAATCATTTATGATGGGAGGGTGGATTACGACATAACATAAAGATAGAGCATTAAAAAGCTCCAACTTTTCTCTACTTTCTTTCTCTAGCTTTTCCGATTTTTGATCACTAACTTGATCGTCGGAGGCAAATATTCCGATCACCGGAATATTCGTTGTTTTGCAGGTGTCCGAGTCTCATCGTCAGTAGAGCGTGACCAGTATCCGAGGAGATCACAAAAAACCCCGAAACATTTGGCGCCGTCTGTGGGGATACTCGTCCGTTATGGCAATAGATGGTCAGACACCTAATTCTGGTCCTCGTCCAGGCGAGGACGGATATGTTGAAGACATACGTACTACCATACATTCAAGCAATCCTTTGACTGCCTCATTTGAAGAGGCCGAACAACCTCCTGTTACCCCAGCTACCCTAATGGCCGAGCTGACTAAGCTCCGCAAAGAGTTGGCCGCTAACCAGCAAAAGGGGGGAAGAGGTACTTCCAAGAAAACACACAACAGGACCAATGCAACTGATGCTGGTAATACCCCATTCCGTCGTCCGCATGGAAGGTCTCCCCGAGTCCCACAGACCAACCTCTCTAGCCTGTTAGCGAAAACACAGTCGGCTGGGGGGAGGGGCAAACAGCCGACAAGAGTTGAGACTGAGCCGTCACAGCGTTTCAAAGACGCAAGGGATTACATTCGGCACAGGCAAAGGGAGAGGGCCGCATATTCTGACACGGCCTCTACCCCAACCATGCCGGATGAAGCCTCCAACCAATCTTTCTCTCAATACACCAACACGGCCGTCTCCAGCAGAAGTCAAGCCGCTCATACCATTCTCCCAGACCAATTCAGCCATCACAATATCAGCCCCCTCAAGTACTCAATGGGTTGATACAGCCAACTCCCCAAGTCTTTGGGCAATATGGGCCGTATGGCCAGGTGTTCGGCCAGGCTCCCTACCTGGCTGGAACGTCCGCGCAGCCTCAGCCCATTGATTGGCAGATGCGTTTGTTGAATTTGGGAGATAAGCCGCCTCCGTTTTCGCAAGACATACTAACGTCCCCTCAGCCAGCAAAAGTGAAGAGTGTATTAGTTGGTGCCTATGATGGTACGGGCAACCCAGAGGAACATATTACCTCGTACAGGAATTTGATGTACTTGCAAAGTGTAGATGATGCTACATGGTGCAGATGCTTCCCGGCCACTCTTAAGGGGGTGGCCCAGGATTGGTTTAACAGCCTTCCGGCCGGATGCATAAATTGCTTTACTACCCTCAGTTTGTTGTTTGTGGGAAATTTCTCATACAACATCCCACCAAGAAAGACAAGTCTCAACTTGGCAACAATTGTTCAAGGAAAGAATGAAGGACTACGCTCGTATGTCCAAAGATTTAACCAAGAAAAAGCCCAAATTCATAATCTTCCGGACGAAATGGCATACTCAGATTTTCTCCGGGGATTAAGGCATAATGGTATTAAGTTTGATTTGGTAAGGAAAAAGATTCGGTCATACGCAGGTGTATTGCGGGAAGCCGAAGCCTATATTGAGGCCGCGGACTTTTGTTCGCTCACCAAATCAGAACAGCCGGCCAAGGGGGCTGAGAAGAAGCAATCTTCTCAGCAAGACTCGGCCGGCCGAAAGAGAGAAGGAAACAAAAGAAAAGAAATCTGGGTGGCTGATGACAAGCAACCCAAGTCAAAGAAAAGCAAGACGTACGAACCTCAGTATGAGTTCAACAAGGATGGCTACTCCATTTTGATGGAGATAAAAGACAAGTTTGAGTTTGAGAAGCCTCAGCCTTTGAGAGGCTCGGCCCAGTACAGAAACAAGAACAAGTATTGTCATTACCACAAGGATGTAGGTCATGACATGAACGATTGTATCAATCTGAAGAGGCTGTTGGATAAGTTGGCCGACAAGGGTCTGCTGAAACCCTATGTGACCAAGTCCAAATTCACCTTCAAACGGACAGACAACACGTCTGAGAAAAAGCAACAAAGCGATAAGAAAAATGACAAGGAAGATGATGGGAATAGCACTGATTCAGGTTTTGTGGCCGTAATATCAGGAGGCTTTGCTTCAGGCGGCCCTACCATGAAAGGAATCAAGCGGGATGCTCGAAATTTGTCAAATGTGATGCAAACGGACGCCGTTAAGGCCGAGCCATTTCCTGAAGTGATCATAAGTGAGGCTGACCGTGGAGAGGTCAGGGCTTTGCACAATGATCCCATGGTCTTTGTCATGAAGATAGCAAATTTGAAGGTGGGACGAATATTAATTGATACGGGCAGTTCGGCCGATATCATCAGCCTGTCTGCCCTAAGGAATTTAAGCTTCCCAGAAGATGCTCTCTAGGATATCACTCACCCCTTGGTAGGATTTGGGGGGAATGTCATTCATCCGGTCGGACGGATTGATCTTCCAATCCGTTTCGGGCAGAAGGGAGAGGGGAGAGACATGGTCGTCCGCTTCCTTGTTGTTAAAGAGTTGATCGGCTACAACGTCATCCTTGGCCGCCCCACTCTGAATGCAGCCAAGGCGGTTATAGTGCCTCACTTAATGTTGTTGAAGTTTGAAAGGTCGGACGGAAAAATTGGAACAATCCAAGGAAGTCAGAGAATGGCTAAGGAATGTAATCAGCTGGCCGTGAAGCCAACAGCGCGCGGCCCAAAACTGTCCGAGCCAAAGGAAGAAAGAACCTCACTCCCAGCATACCAGGTCGGCCAGAAGCATAAGGCGGCCAGGGCAGAAGAAGCCTAGCAATTAATGACTGTTGGCCGGCCAGATGAGTTGAGGCCCCAGCCGGCCGGCAGCCACCAGGATATAGTTCTTGACTCCAACCACCCAGAACGGACAGTTAGTGTCGGCACTATAGCTTTGGGATTGCTTGGGGATGAGTTAGTTAAGCTTTTAAGAGAATTCAAAGATGTGTTTGCATTTGAAGTTGGTGAAATGCCAGGGATAAGTCCTGACCTGTCCGTGCACAAGTTGGCCGTGAATCCTTTGATAAAACCTGTCCGCCAGAAGAAGAGGAATCACGGAGAAGAGAGGAATCAGGCGGCCGCAGCAGAGGTGAAAAAGCTGCTGGACGCCGGTTTCATTCGGCAATGCTTCTACCCAGATTGGGTGGCCAATGTAGTTCTTGTGAAAAAGCCGAATGGAACTTGGAGAATGTGCGTGGACTACACGGACTTGAACAAGGCGTGTCCTAAGGACAGCTTCCATTTGCTTAAGATTGACCGTTTGGTTGACTCTACGGCCGGACACGCCCTAATGAGTTTTATGGACGCATACTCCGGATTCCACCAAATTCCTTTGTGGGAAGAAGATCACAAAAAACCCCGAAACATTTGGCGCCGTCTGTGGGGATCGAACCCACGACCACGTGGTTAAAAGCCATTCGGTTAGACAGCGTTTGTGACCGAGCAGGGGTTGTACTGTTACAAAGTTATGCCATTCGGCTTCAAGAATGCCCCTGCTACCTTTCAAAGGCTTGTTAACACAGTCGTTAGAGACCAGATCGGCTGGAACATGGAGGCGTACATTGATGACATGATTGTCAAGTCAAAAGAGCCGGCCGACCATCTCAAGGATCTACGAGAAACGTTCACCGAACTCAGGCGGCATAAGATGATGTTGAATCCAAAGAAGTGTGTATTTGGTGGTGAGTCCGGCAAGTTTCTCGGATTTTTGATTGATCAACGTGGAATTGAGGCCAACCCTGAAAAAATTCAAGCCGTCCTTGACATGAAGTCCCCAAGAACAATTAAGGAGGTGCAAAGACTGACCGGCTGTTTAGCAGCCCTTGGAAGATTTTTGTCAAGGTCAGGGGATAAGTGCCGTTACTTTTTTCAAACCATTAAGAAGAAAGCCATGTTCGAGTGGACAGAGGAGGCCGAGGAAGCATTCGTACAGTTGAAGAGTCACTTGCATACGTTGCCTCGCCTCGTCAACCCGCTCAAGAATGAGAAGCTATATATCTATCTGACCATCTCTGAACATTCTCTAAGTGCCGTCCTTCTTGCTGAGAGGGACGGCCATCAGGTCCTGGTGTATTTTATCAGCCATGTACTTCACAATGCTGAGCTTAAGTACCCCCCAATTGAAAAATTTGGCCTGGCCTTATACATGGCATCAAAGAAGCTGCGGCCGTACTTTTTGGCACATTCAATTGTGGTCTATATAGACCAACCCTTGAAGAAGCCGTTCTCAACGTTAGAAGTAAGTGGCCGCATGCTCAAGTGGGCCTTGGAACTCAGGGGCTTTGACCTTGTGTTTGAGCCAAGGGAGGCAATTAAGGGGCAAGCTTTTGCGGACTTTTTGGCTGAAATGACACGGCCTGATCTTCAGCCGGCCGGAGACCAAGTCTGGAAGGTGTTTGTGGATGGTAGTGCAACAGCGACCGGGTGTGGTGCTGGTGTTATATGTGAATCTCCTGAAGGAGACAAGTATGAGTACGCATTGAGATTTCAGTTCCAAGCGTCAAACAATGAAGCTGAGTACGAAGCATTGTTGGCCGGCCTAAGGATGTGTAAAGCGGCCGGGGCAACCAAAGTTGAAGTATGCTCGGACTCCCGGCTAATAGTTCACCAAGTCAATGGTGGCTTCGAAGCTAGGGAACCGTCCATGATGAAGTACATGGAGCTAGTGAAGGATGACGCCGAGTGCCTAGAACATTTCTCTCTCAGACAAGTTCCTCGATCAGAAAATCATCAAGCGGACGCGCTCTCCAAATTGGCTTCCTCGGCATCATGTGATACTCCAAGATCAGTGTTTTGGGAAGTAAAGGAGAAAATGAGTATTGATGCCGAGCCCGTTCAGATGATAGATAGAAGTTCAACTTGGATGGACGGAATTATTTCCTACCTAAGGGATGGGATACTTCCGGACGACCCAAAAGAGAGTTGGCTAATGAAGAGGAGAGCGGCCTAGTTCGAGATGAAGGATGGGGAGCTATTCAAAAGAGCTTTTGTGAAGCCTTATCTTAAATGTATAACTCCTGAAAGAGGGAATGATGTGTTGGACGACCTCCATCAGGGGCATTGTGGCTCACATATAGGAGGACGAGCCTTAGCTGAAAAAGCGACACATTTGGGTTATTACTGGCCGAGCTTGAATGCGGACGCCATGCAAATGGTGAAAAAATGTGACAAGTGCCAGAGGTTTTCAACCCTTATTCATCGTCCAGCAAATAGTCTATCAACCATCAGTAGTCCGCTTCCTTTTGCTAAATGGGGCATGGACATTTTGGGGCCGTATACTCCTGCATCCGGCCAGAGAGGATATGTACTAGTGGCAGTAGACTACTTTACTAAATGGGTTGAAGCTGAGGCCGTCTGGGGCATCAAATGGACGGATGTGTCAGCCTTCATTTGGAAGAGCATAATCACTCGGTACGGGGTACCTCAGTCAATGGTGTTCGACAATGGACCTCAGTTTGAGACGCGCCAACTCAAGGAATGGTTGGGGGACCAGTGCATAACTCATTGTTTTGCCTCAGTCGGCGGACCACAAGCCAATGGCCAAGTTGAGGCCTATAACAAGCTGATTTCAAATAGGATCAAGCGCAAGCTTGAAAAGGCGGGCGGCCTATGGCCAGATGAGTTGGTTAATGTGCTATGGTCCATACGGACAACGACAAAGAGTTCTACAGGGGAGACTCCATTCTTTTTGGTCTATGGAGCTGAGGCTGTACTCCCAATTGAAATGTACGAGCCCACTTTGCGGGTAATGCTCTATGATGAATCGGCCAATTGGGAGGCCATAAAGACCGCTCTAGACTTTCTTCCAGAAGCTAGGGGCAATGCGGCGCTTAGACATGAAATTTATCGCTTAAGGATGACAAGGGCATATAACCGTCGAGTGTCTAAGAGGCCGCTCAAAATGGGGGATCTAGTGTTGAGAAAAATGGAAGTTGTTGGCTGTGCCAATGAGGACGGCAAGTTGACCCCTAACTGGGAGGGGCCGTACCGAATCAGGGAAGAAGTCCGAGACGGCACATATCGCCTTGAGGCAATTGATGGCCGTCAGATCCCACGGACATGGAACACTGACAATCTGAAGAAATATCATGTTTAAGTTTTTATTTCTCTAAGTACTTAGCCAAAAAGCTGTGTATACAGCTAGGTCTACTGACCGAGCCTTGCAATTAAAGCCATACGGCCACAACAATGTACTTTTGATAAAATTAATGAAAAGTCAGGCATTTTCGAACTATATTTATTTGCATATTATGATTTGTGATTAAAGGCCGAATGAAATCATTTACTAAGTTGCTTCCGATACAGCAACACGGCTTATCGGTCTTACTGAGTGGCCGAAGTAAAAAGGGAGCAAGATTGCTCCCAATATAGCAATTTGGCCACACAAAAAAAAAAACTGATTCAATTCAGAGATTAATGCGTCCGAACAAATTAAAGGCGGACGGTTGAGGCAAGGTATACTGAACTTATTTAAAAAGCAAGTGTCCTTTACAAATAGGGCAAGGGTATACCTAGGCGTTTAGCCCGGCCGAGTCAAGAATCTCTAAGTTGAGATAATACTTGGGATATCTAGGGTACGTCCGAGCGATAGATTCAACGGACTACATACTCGTACAAAGATAGCTGAACGACCAATTAAATTGATTCGGTGCTTCACCTAGTCCAAGGGCAATCATTACTATGATTTGATTAACTTGCTAGTCGTCATACCCTTTAAGGCATAAAAACTACCAAGTTAATCAAACATCTTAGAGTATGGACTAGGCGAACACCGAATAAAGGGGCATACCCCTAGGAGCGTACGAAAAAGCATAATATTGAGACGTACGAAGAACATTCAAAAGGCACAACATTGCAAAAAATTGCTAAGTATGAAACAGAATTAAAAGAACCGCTCAACGGGCGGATAAAATTTCCATTAAACTGACCGCGCAAAAGGCGGCCGAAATGTTTACAAAACCGCTCAAATAGGCGGCCTCAAAATAAAAAAGAGAGTACAGCATAAGCTAAGTAAAGCTGAAAAAGAAGAAAAAGCTGGGTAGCTGAGCAGACGGTTGCTGGAGGACCTGAGCTCTACTTAGCCGTATCATCCTTGGCAGGCTCCTCCGCAACTTTGGCGTCTTCGGCCGGAGCGGCATCACCGTCCGCCCCCTCCTCCTCATCATCTTCCTCTCCCTCGTCCTCTCCGGACTCGGGAGAAGTAACTACCAGCTCTGGAGGAGGCTGGCCGGCCTTCTTCGCCTCTTCCCTGAGGCAGACATAGTTCAGCCGCTTCTTAAAGCGTTCTTCATAGTATGCGGCCTCACCATCATCCACCATCAGCTCGAAGGCATCGAAGAAGTATGCCCTAAGCCTTTCTTCGGCATTCTGCTCAATGCGGACGATTTCCTCCGCGCTGGGCGGCCGAGGAGCTTTTAGCTGCTCAGCATAGTCCGAAACGGACTTCTTCAAGGCCTCAACCTCGGCCCTCAGCGCGTCCGCTTCGTCCAAAGCAGTCTTAAGGTTGGCTTGGGCCAACTTCAGCTCACTCTTCAAGGCCTCAGATGCCTCGAAGCCCAGCCTCCATTTCTCTTTCTCCAGGACGGCCTCGTCCCTCTCAACCCGCATGGCCTCCCTGGCCAAGGACTCCTCTTCGAGTGCCTTGCCCAGTTTGACCAGGTCTTCAGTTTGCCGCGCCGCCTTGTCGGCCAGCGCGGTTATTTGGGTCTCAAAATGCACCCTTTGGACGGCGGCCGTCCCCGTCACAGCGTCCTCGGCCTTCCTGATCTCGAGCCAAGCCTGCTTCAGCGGCTCGTTCTCTTTATCCTTCCATTCAAGGAAGGCGTTCAGGCGGAGGAAGAGCTGCGGACAGAAGAAGGAAACTTAGTCAAATATAGAAAAATTTGCTAAGTGTTAGAAAGAAAAAGTATAAAGAAAAAGAGACGTACCTCAGCAGAACAGTTGAGCATAGGGCCGAGGAAGCCCTCATTGATTCCCCGCAGCTTATCACGCTGCGCTTGGGGAACCGCGCGAACCATGGCCTCGTGCATGGCCTTCCTGTCTGCGCCAGTCAGTGACTGGCCGGGCAGCCTCATTTGCAACTCCTCTGAGATGTCTGCGGACGACCGAATAAGAAGAGTTAGCTAAAATTTACAAATCAAATGGTACAAGAACAAGGAAGAAAGGCTAACCAGTGGAGAAGCTTGGAGGAGAGAGATTGATGGGAGGGGGCGGCAAAGAGGCGTCCCCCTCGTTGTCTAAACGGCCAGCAGTGTCACTGGCCGACTGATTGGCGTTTAGCCAATCAGATTTTTTAACTAACTCGACAGGCGGAGTCGAGAAGGAGCCGGTCATTTTTTCCGGGGATGACTTACCCCCATCGTCCAGTGGGACGGACGAATCGTGGACCTGATCAGCAATAGGTTCCACGGGCTTGGAGACCACGCTTTGTGTCAGCCGAGGCTGTTCTCCTTGAGACTGCGTTGTAGCAGTCTGCGACTTTGCCTTGGTCGCGGTTGTAGACGTCCTGGTTGCAACCGTCTTCCTCCTTTTAGATGCGTTCGCATCAGGAGTGGACGAAGCCGGCTGCTTCCTCCTTGCCCTCGGAGTAGAAGAAGACTGTAAAAACACAAGCAAAGTTAGAAAAATTACACAAGGCAGAAAGCATGTCAGTGTTCGTGTGAATTGGGGAAGGAGCTCCCTTCCAACAGGTATGAACGGACGAAATACGTCCGTGCTAACTCGGGAAGCAGGCTCCTCCCAATATAGAAGAATGGACAATGAGGAAAGAAAAACTCAAAAAATAAACTAAGTGTTTACCTCCTTGAGTTGCTCGTACATCTTGAAACGAGCCTTGTATCGAGCAAGGTCCACCTCGGACATCTCCACCTCTCCCTTCTGAGCCGGGTCAAGCATAGCGTACGCCTCCGCTGCAAAAAAAAAAAAGTGTTAAGAGTATTTTTCTAAAAAACTCTACGTGCGTACAAAAAGTTTATATATCTAAGTGTCCACCTTGGGGCATGTTCTGGTACAGGCCGTACGCAGACATGAAGGTAGTGTCCCTAAGCCAATTGGCAAGAGGAACCCAATGGCGAGGGACACGTTCGGTTTTGTTACCCAGCTTGACTCGGTTGACCATGAAATATTCAAGTTGGTGCTCGTGGCTTGGATGGATGGGCGGCTTGTTAGGTTTATGGTCCCCGCGTCCGAGCTGAATGGGATCCGGACGACACTTGTTCATGCGGAGGTTGAACTCCGCATCTTGAGTTTTGATGCGGTAGAATCGGTGCTTCCAGTCCCTCCATTTGCTGACACGGTCGACCACAACCATGTAATCCCTGGTCGCGCTCAAGACGAGCCAACCATCCGTATCCTTCTCCAGCCGAGTAAGTGAGTGCATCTCACAGAAGACCGCAAAGTCTGGCGTGAAACCCTTGCAGATGCACGTCACCAGATACCCAAAAATATTTAACAAACTGTTTGGCGTCAGTTGGAAAAGGCCAATGTCATATTCGTCCAGAACTGTCCGGACGAATGGATGAAGAGGGAAGCGAAGGCCTACATCCAAAGCGGCCCTGTAAACGCAAAACGCCCGTTTACGCGGCTTCTCCTCATCCCAGGTAGCCACAGTAATGGCTTTCCTGGGGACTTGTATTTCGAATCCCTCCCCCAAATGGAGGGACTCCTTGTACTCCTCAAAGCCCTTCTTCAAGAACTTCAGGGCCGTCTCTCCAACCGTACAGGCGTACGGGTCCCTGAAGTTGTCAATGTTGGCGACGTTTTCTTCGGCCGCCGCCTCACCTTCGGCTGTCTCGCCCACGGCCTCTTTCTCAACCTCTTCTTCTTCCACTTGGTGAGAAGGGGCACTCCCAAACTCTGAAGACAGCACCCTGTCCAAGTCTGCTGCCTCGGCCGAGCTTCGGCCTCTTGAGCTATGTGCGCCCATGGAAGAAGGAATGCCCTCCTCAACTAATGGACGCTTGCCTTTGTCTTTGGCAGCGTCCGCCTGATTTCCCGAAGGAGGGGCGTTGCGAATAGGCAAGTCGGACGGTTCCCTAATTGAGATTCCCGTCATGGGTCTGTCCGCCCCGCCCAATTGAAGTAGAGGTTGAGTGGAAGAGGGGACGGACGAACCAGCAGTGTCCGCCCCAAGATCGGTAGGATGGTCTTTGCAGGCTACCAGTTCGGCCCTATCCATGACTGAACTGGCAAATTGAGGGAACCTAAGTTCTGGAGCAGGAGTGGACGAGGCGCCTTCAGCTTGTAGGCGTTCCTCGAAGGAAGAAGTGACCTCCACGGCCAAGTGATGAGAGCCAGTGGAGGCGGTCGTTCTTTGGGTGGTGGAGGTAGTCTCCACCTCCATGGTACTTGGGTTGTTAGGGTCATAAGGGACCCTAGGGTGAACCAGACTGCCGTCTGGATTCCTGGCCGCATGAAAATCGCGCGTACGCATTGTTCTTGCCATTGCCCGAGGGGACAGAGAAGAATAAGTGGGGGTGAGTATGTACGCACCAGACATAGACTCACTCCAAGGAGGAGACAACTCTTCTCCGTCCACTCTAGACTCCTCAGTCCCAGGCGAACGGCCGGCCTCATGAGGAGAGTCGGACGAAGCCGAGTATGGATCCAGAATTGAAATAAAAGAAAAAATACAAGAAAAGAAAGAAGTGTAGACGACCTACCTCTGTACGTTCTAAAAACTTCGTAAGTGTTCTTGGTGTTGTTGAAGATTGACCGGAAAACTCAAAAAATGCCCGGACAACTCAAACTCACGGCGGCGCTCTTGAAGATTAAAGGAAAAATCACTTTCTCTCACTAGAATGCTTTGACTTCTCTCTAGAATTCACAATTGGGTAAAGTGTGAAAATGAGGATTCACTTCCCATATTTATAGAATGAACTCATGGGGGCAAAATGGTAAAACCACCTTTCCCGCCTAAACATTCAAACGGTAATTTTTTGAAGAAATTACTCGAAGAAAGAGACAGAATGACGTTAGGGTTCTGTTAACTTGTGAAAAAATCAGACGGACAATTGACGGCGCGTTAAAGTGAGTTGAAGTGAGTTAAGTCACAAATTCAAGAGATGTACACCTTCAACACTTAGTCTCCAGGACTTAAAAACATCTAAGAGGAAAATGCGTCCGCCCAGTTCCCAGACGTTTAGTCCAAAGGGGAAAGTTCAGACGTACGCAGCTTGATGAAAGAACCATAGAGTACGCCTGAAATCAAGGAAGCCCAATCCATTTCAAAAATATGTGGACGCTCTAGGTAGTTAGGAGATAAGCTCCTCCCAGAGTATCAGAACGTCCAGACCAAAATAGGAGGACGTCTAGTCCCACTGCTGAGGCCGCTCTGGGTGGCTAGGAGATAAGCTCCTCCCAGAGTACGAGAGCGTCCAGACTAAAAAGCAAGGATGTTCATTTTAAATGCTGTGGACGCCCTGGGTAGTTAGGAGATAAGCTCCTCCCAGAGTATGAGGACGTCCAGTCCAAAAAATGCGGACGTCCCGATGAGCTAGGAGATAAGCTCCTCCCAGAGTATGAGGACGTCCAGTCCAAAGTATGTGGACGTCCAAATGAACCAGGGGTTAAGCCTCTCTCAGAGTACGAGAACGTCCAATACAAAGTATGGACGACCAAATGAGCAAGAAGACAAGCTCACTCCAGACTACGAGGACGTCCAGAACAAAATATACGGACGTCCAGGTAGCAAAGAGAGCTTTGAGTCCAAAGTATATGGACGTCCAGGGCAGATGGGAGGTAAACCCAACCCAGAGTACCAGGACGTCCAGAATGTAAGATCAGAGGAGACGGCCAGTAAGTGTACGAGCCACCCCCTCTGAGGGGCAAATGTTTAGGGTAAAAATACCCCAGGTACGTGGCCCAATCTCATAGTGACACGTGGCCCAATAAGAAGGCGACACGTGGCCCTATGAGAGTGTGACACGTGTCCACATGACAGGGTGACACATGTCAGCCATCTTTAAATACACAATATAACATCAGAAAGAGAAAAAGGCCCTGATTACATCAGGCCTAAATCCCGAGAAACCCTTGAAAGCCGTAAAACGGCGCCCCATGACACGTGGCGACCCCTGATTGCGCAGCCAATCACGTCACGATATTCTAGGGTACAAACCCTAGAGGGGCACATGTTCCCACCCATATAAATACCCCAATCATTTATGATGGGAGGGTGGATTACGACATAACATAAAGATAGAGCATTAAAAAGCTCCAACTTCTCTCTACTTTCTCTCTCTAGCTTTTCCGATTTTTGATCACTAACTTGATCGTCGGAGGCGAATATTCCGATCACCGGAATATTCGTTGTTTTGCAGGTGTCCGAGTCTCATCGTCAGTAGAGCGTGACCAGTATCCGAGGAGATCACAAAAAACCCCGAAACAGTGTTCTAAGCTAATGTGCATTGAGATGAGGAATTACTTTTTGTACTGCCAGTTGCTTACCTCCTATCACAGTCCTAATAAAGTAGTTTGTTATTAGTTGTGCTTTTTTGGTAAAAGTTGTAAGCAGAGCTATTTTTGTGATTTAAGTGCAAGCACTTAATGAATCTTGTTTTGCTAATGAACATTGAGAACTGGAATATCTTGCTTTTGTTGCAAAGTGTTTATTGCTTCATTATATATAATAATGTTTTTCATCTTTGCAATATTATATTTTTTTTATTTTTTTTTTGGGTTTAAAAAGGGGAATTTTTTTAACTCATTACCCAAAAAAAGCCTGGGTTGTTTCAATGGGTTCTACTTTACTTTACTGGGCTAGACTACAATGCTATGGACATTGCTTATAATGCCTTCATTAAGCTAGACTCTATTTATTTTGGGAACCAAAGAGCTTTGCTTTTAGCAGGCCTCTTTGTTTGATGCTATCTGAGTTTTTCTGAAGTGTTAACTTCATATGTTCAAGTTTTATAAGTTGTAACACAAAACAATCAATAATCCCAGGCTTAAAAGTGAATATATAATTATGTAAAGGCACATGAAATGGACTTTATAAATAGATCTGGATAAGCAATTGCAGCTGATACAATTATACGTTACAAAATTTTCAATGTGAAGGTCTAAATTTGCCAATATACCTTCCAACAATTCTTCTTAGAAGTAATTTGAGATTTAGCGTATAGTGTTATGACACCGCAGAATTTGCACAAGTCTGAGAGAAGAAATGTATCCAGGTTGTCCATTTGTTAGAAAATTCTGCATTAGAAGCTTAATGATATTTAGGAACCGTAAGCAAATGCACATTGAAGCTGTTTATTAAGTAACCCTTTAAAACTCACCTTGCTGAACCTTTGTTGGTGCTATACTGCTGTAATGCTGTAGCATCAACTTATAAATCATTTGCTAGAGCCTGCATTTAAGTAGACAAGTATTATGCTATGTGTGGCTGCTTAGGAATAAGTGTACATTAAGCATGGATAGTTAGAAATCATCTTGGAAAACTGACCTGTGAAGATTTTTCAGATATGATCCCAGCCTTGTATAGTATATCAAAAGACACAACATTCCTCACACCGTCTACGTCTAGTTTTTCTTAGCAGGCTTGTTTAACACTCTTACTTGGCTTGATTTCCGCGCTCTAGATAGCCCAACATAAAGCTGGCCATGAGAAAAGCAAGGACGCCGTAAATAAATCCTAACCTTGTTGAGAGTTTGGCCTTGAGCTTTTTTTATGGTCATAGCAAAGCTTAGCTCAATTGGGAATTGTATCCGTTCGAACTTGAATAGGTAATGGCTGGAAGAGGAAGGCCTTAGGTTAGCACATGGTAAAAGACCATCTCGCCTGAATGATGGCATGTTGTGATCATACATAGGATAACATTTGGGTAGAATACTTTACAGATGAGTCGAGTTCCATTGCATAGGCCTAAAGCTGGAGCTGTGTTCCGAAGCAAAATCACAGGACAGTTCTGTTTCAGAACTAAAGGGTGTGGGCTCATTCCTCCAGGGCATAAAGTATTTAAAAACTCGGTGGTGTAGATGTTGCAATTATCATCAATCAAAGAATCAAAGCTTTTATACACCGCTGCTTCACCAGGGTGATTTTCTATAAGGAGGCTGTTTTTCATCAACATCATCATTAAGAGGTATTAATATAGCACGATTAGTGAAAATTTCTGGGCTGAAGTGACCTTCTGACAGTTCTGGAAACACCTATTTAATAAGCTGTGACAAAGAAACACCTTCTTCTTCAAATGGGATGAGGAGCTCATCAGGGAGTTAGATGTTTCTAGTTTTTCTTTCCTGGAGCTCACTATTCCCAAGAGCCAGCAAGAAATCAGAGAATAATGGGTCTGACCGTGCACGCATGTTCTCACTTAGCCTAATACGCGTAAAGCATTTCCATAACTGAGAAGAAACTAAACTTGCTGCCACTGCTTCTTTTTGAGATTTTTTAGGCACAACAGGCAAAACTTGTCGGAATCTCCTCCAAAAACAACTACTTTACTGCCAAATGGTTGGCCTTCTTCACATAAATCTCTAAGCAACAGGTCAAGAGATTCAATATTTTCTTTCAAAGCCATTGAAGCTTCATCCAAAATTATCAGAGTGCTCGCTCTTAATAGGTCTGCAAGGCCACTTTTCTTAGACACATTGCAAGCCATTGACACAGAGTGGTCTAGAGGTAGTTTAAACCGCGAATGAGCTGTCCGACCCGTGACCATATTTAATGCAGCTATGCCTGATGTTGCTATAGGAAGCACTATCTTGCCCATCTGTCTAACAGCAGCATAGAGAGCATAGTAAAGGTAAGTTTTACTTGTGCCCCCAGGACCATCAATGAAAAAGACTCCTGGTTCTTCATTGTTGACCTTGCTCATAATTGCAGTGAAAGCTTCATGTTGCTTGCTGTTTAACGTAGCAATTGCTTCAATATATTCATCAAGTATAGGTGCGTCTAATGCATCTGCAATATCTTTAGTCTTGGTAAGCCCTTCATCAGTAGGGACGACTAAAGACTCCAACCCAAAATCTTGTAATGTCTTTCCCATCTCTTCTACATATCGTTCCACATCACGAACTGTTATTGCTTTTACTTTTTGTTCCTCACCTCTTAATGAATAGCCGTAGTATTCACAAAGAGCGTTGTAATATTTATGCCATAGTGCTAAATGATCACGCGGGTTACCAAAAATAAGTAGTGTTGCAAATAGCCTTCGCAGTGCCCGTGGCATCTGTGAAGTAGTAGCTTCATCCATACACTTTTCCACCGCATCATCTTCACTAAGTAGACCCAACTGTACAGCAGCTTCTTGGAACGTAGCACAGAGAAACCCATTAACAGTACGCAGGTCTTCAAAGAATGTAGGACCCCTTACATGCGTCAAGAGAAGACGGAGAAAATACCTCTCCCCTTCAGATGGGGAAACAAAGGCTAATCTGCTAACGAAAACACCAAGAGAACGTTCTTTCCATGTCTTAGAAGCAGGTTGCCACACATAATGTTTAGAAAATTCAGAATACAATAATTTTGGCTTGTCTGGAAATACAACATTCATTTTGAAAAATTCAGTTAATGATGTTCTGGCCAATCTACTATCAGCAACTACATCCTCTAGCTGGTCAGTAGCATTAAATCTAACATAATGGTAGTTTGGCAAGTGCACTTGTAGCAACAGTACAGGCGGAATCATCTCATGAAGATCAAATGAAAAGATCCTCTAGGCAGCTTCACAAGGAGACACCCAACGGCCTGCCTGAAATTGTTTAATCTCATCAATAGGTGGCCTTGGGCCTGTTTCTGTTACATTGAATGAACATCTGTCATGCCCTTTGTAGACATATTTATACAAATACTTCACAGCTTGAATTGTGGAGCAAATCTCCACATTTAAATGGCAATCAAAGAGCACTGACAAATAAGGATTGTAGGGGATCACCCATTGGTTGTCTACCCTTCTTCCCCTGATTCAAATAGACTCACCAGTAAAGTGCCTACGGTAAGCAGGGTAACCACTATCATTGTTCGTGGTTGTGTTGTTGTATGCTTTTGGGTAGCCATATTTACACTTTCCTTCCCACCCCTTCTTGTTCATGCAGGAACAACTAGGATTGTCCTTACCACAAGGGCCATGCATCATATGGCGAAGAACAATTTTACGCAAGTGAGGGTTGTCATTGCTAGGAATCTCAGCACAAGTGAACTTATCATACAAGGCTGGTTCCTTGTTTCAGTATAATCAACATATGAACATGCGGAAGGCCACTCTTCTGAAACTCCACAACATAAATGAAATCTGCCACTTCACTAAAGACATGTTCATCTGTAATTTTCTTTTTCAGCGCAATAAGTTTTTCCCTGAAAACACGCGCAACTAAATCAGGCCGGTCTTGAGCTTTTTCACCGAGGGCAAGTTTTGCTTTAATTTCTGGCCAGTTGGGATTGCAAGTCATAGTCACAAAGAGGTCAAGCTTGCCAAACCTCTGTATAAGAGTAATTGCATTAAGGTACCTCCTACTCAAATCTCGAGGGCATCCAAGGAATGTAGGGGCAATATAACTGAGTGACCAACATTAGAAGCATTTGTTTCCCCACCATCAATTGTATCAACAAGACCCTGATATAATTCAACCCTTATTTTTTTCTGGTTTTTCCGGAAAAAATCCAAGCGCGTATTTTCAATCTTCACATACATATCCACAATGAATTGCAAAAACAGTCGTCCTGCTCTTAACAGATAATTGCCAATCCATATCTGGAAACGATAGGCATAATACTCCCTTGTAGAAATAAACCTACCCTGTTTGCCATTAGTAGCAGCTGAGACAACAACATGCACAAAAACATTAATTATAACACCCATCTGATTGTTTATAGAATTTATTAGCAATGTATGTACATTAGCCATGCATGCAACAGAATATATTAAAATCTTACATGGATCATCTCCTTGCAGCAATGCAGCAGCAGCAGCATCATCCCCATTTGCAGTGGCTGTGTCTACAAAGCTTTGATCATGAGTCTGCCCACAAGAAGACATTTTTAAAAGGCCATGGTGCCAACCACAATCACCACGAGGGAATAATAAAGGGTATTGCAGAGGGTCATAACAGCCATAGTAATGCATTATACGGTGGTTCGGAGTAGACTTCCCAGACACTGTGATGTGAGGAGTATTTTGTTCATGGGATGCACTGGCATCAGCCCATATAGTAGCCACCTCGTTAGATGTTGGAGCATTGTACACCCGCTGATCCAAAGTAGGGTCTTTGTTGAGGGTAATCACAGTTTCAACTGAGACAATAATATCCCTCAGAGATTTAAAAAATCTAGCATGAGGGTTATGCGACATAACTTCCATCAGAATTGCAATAACATTCGCCTGGAGCTCTAGGAAGAGGTCAAGTCGGTGCTTAGCCTCATGCTGAGAATCATAAAAGTAAAGTTGAAGGAACTGTGGCTGGGTGCCATCAGGTAACAAGTCAGGCACAAAATGGTATAGCTGCCCATGTAATTTGAAAGCATATACGCTTTTTTTTTTTTTTTAATTGTGATTCCAATGCATCCCCCAAAGAGCTGAAAACGAACATGTTATTATATAAACGCGCATATTTTTGAAAGTGTTCAGCGATTTCATCTTTTGAAGTGAATAGTCTAATAATCTCAGGTGGAAGCTGATTATAGACAATTACACACTCTCCACCACTACAGCAAAATTTAGGAGATTCATAAGCAAATTTTTTTTCCAAGCATTTGTCACAGAAATAAGGAGCTGCCAATTCTAAAGGAGCTGTTGGAATTTGCTGACCAACATCCTAGGCATCTCCAACTACATTTTTATAACCACGTCTTAGTTTACAATTTGGCCAACATGTATAACAAAGTAACTAAATATAGCAAATTAAACAATACACTACCTGACCCTATAGGTTTAGGCTTCCTTTGTTTCTTTTTTTTGGGCTCTCCAGTAATTGCCCGTATGCGTTTGCTTATTCGAGTTATAGTTTAGAACTAGAAGGGTAATCAGGGTAGTCTGTAGCAAGTGAAGATAGCGTATGATATATAAGGTAAGAATCCTAGCATACTCAATTTACTAAATATAATAGGTTAGGAAGACAATACCCATAGATGGCCGACATTGATAAGAATCTAGTAGACAGTATACTCCTGCCATGTATAGACAGTAAACCACATCAATACATAATAAAAAGCCAAACTCCCTTAGTTTACACTATAAATGATAAAAATAACAGTATATAGATGCAAGTAGCTACACTAACAGTGAAACAAACTTTATATAATTGTAAAGTTATAGATTTCATTGCTTTTAAAAAGACATTATCAAAAGTAGCAATTACATAGACAAGGCTTAAGATAAAGCAAAAGACATGGCCATTAAATTCAGAATACATCAAACACACCATCACAAAGTCAACTAAGCACTATAGCTCTTAGGTTTACAAAAGAACAATACTAAACAGGCCATCAACCAACACATATTCTGAAATTTGACTTATCATCTCCAAAGAACCACCCTACAACTAATTCCTCTTCCTACGCTTAAAAACAACTTCCAAATCAGAGGAACCCTAACAAAGTTAATTGTAGATGGCTGATTAGTTGCACATGCCCTCTTGAAAGTAAGACGAGCTCTACGTTTGCGAGGAGTTAGTGGTGGTAGGCTTGGAGTTGGGATTTTGTTATAGAGAGATCTAGGTGTGCTGCAGTCATGCTCATCTAGGAAAGGCGCCAAGTGAAGTGTTCCTTGCACACCCAGCACACGTTCTTGAGCAGACATGTAGCTTTCTTGGGCCAATGAACACTTAATGCCAGCATATTTTTCATGGCCATAGTTCAGGTCAATTATTTCTATCCTGTACCTACATTGGAGGAAAGAAACAGCCTTCACAACGGCATTTTGTTTAGCAGCTGCCTCACCAATGCATATGTCACTGATTATACACTCCATGTTAACTGTTTCTCCAAGACAATACACCGTAAGCCATGCCACATATCCCTGCAATGCAAGCTCAGATGACTCAATAGTTGAGTGCACGCGTCTCTATAGTCAGCACATGCAGCACATCCAAGTAGTCAATAAAGATATCCTTGGCACCGCCTTCTCAGGGAAAGCACTAAGCTAGTTAATAGGTGGTTTTTGCAGTACCCGTTCCTTAGACTCTAAAGCATCATGCTTTAGCTGGAACAACACCTCACAACGCTTGTACATCCAAATCTTAGTACTTGTCCAATCATATATACAGAGGTCGTACTCTAGCCTCAAGTGTCGGACAGCCTCCTCTGTCGCTTTTTCAGAGGAAGCCTCCAACTTTTCACCCTCACCACCATCAAAAGTGTAGGTGTGTGAACCCTTGTTTGTCGTATCCACATGCAACTTCACATGATTCTTAGTAATGTCCACTAATTCATAAACAGGACGTGGGAACTGCAAGTGATCCATAACCTGCTTCAACAAGCAACAGTACGAAATAGAGACCTTGCGAGACTCTAGCTCCATGACCTGTGTGCATGGCCAACGGATCAAACAATTAACATCCTTCCTATTCACTAATTCTTGAACATAACCCACCTCACTCAAAATTCTAAAAAGATGAGCTAAAGGCGAATAAGACAACATTCTAATCAATCCTATCCTAAACCAACACAAGCAAAGTCCTCTTAGAAAACAATAAAACTACAATAAGATGTATAAGCAATAGAAAACAAAGCAACTGGCATATAGACCAGAAAAGCCATACCAATAATTCTGGGCAGCAGATGGCAAACAAGACCCAAAAAAAAAGAAAAACCAAAAAAAAAAAAAAAAAAAATTAAACATACACTAAAACTACAAGGCCAACACCCGAGCAATCTCACACCAGGCCGCCTAACAAGAAAGCACACACCATAAAAAAGGACCACAATCTAACAGGCACTTACTCCATGTGAAACAGAATTTGGTATCACTATCACACATCCACATTAATACCTTTATCTAAATAGAACACATTAGTGAAATCCAACATGTGTCACATACCAAGCACATATTTGAACCCAATAAAACTACAATAAGATGTATAAGCAATAGCAAAACAAAGAAAATAGCATAAAGATCAGAAAAGCCATACCAATAATTCTGGGCAGCAAATGGAAAACAAGACCCCAACACCAACCAACAAATGGCAAACAAGACCCCAACACCAGCCTGCACGAACCATAACATTACAATCAATGATCTAACCAATAAATATATTATCACTCATTAGCCAATTTTGTCTTAAAAGGAATATATAAACTATACAGAACAACCATATCAAAACCAATATAAACATCAAAAAATGGAACCCAAGATCATACTAAAAGCATAAATTTCATAAACACCAATGTTTGATAATTGAAACATAGTGCATGTAGCTCTGACAGCCATAATTTGTATAACTAAGTTACTCCACATTAAAATAGCCTAAATATATAGTAAATTGTCATGACAAGCAAGTCAAGATATATTTAGTTTGATTGGCAATCCAAGTAAGTCCAACACAAGTCCTTAAGCATATATCACATTTTCTGATTAGTGTAAATGCAAAGTTCCAATTGCCCAATAGATGCATTAAGCAAGAACAAGGAAAATTAAAATTAATTAAAATAATTATATAAGAGCAGGAAATTACCACCAAGAGTTCTTGGTTTTTCCTTTTTTTTTTGGACTTGGAATTTGGATTGGGAATGACCTTAATTGATAAATATATAGATAGATAGAATAGAAGTCACTGTCATTTTCATAGATTTCTATATAAGCTCAACATAAGCCTCGAGAACACCATTTTATTTGTTAGCAATTTTAATTGTATAATTTTTATAATTATAATTTATAAATTTAAAATAAATACCTCCATTTTAATTTTAACAATGAATTATAATTAAGCACAGTCTAAAATCAGAAAATATGAGTTAAATACAATACAAATTTTACTATATCAGTGTATAAAGGGAAATATATCCAAAAAGAGAAACAATCTGAAGTAATCTAAATCCAATGCTTATATATATACAATTTACCTTATGATGAAATGGTAGGTGTTTTGACATTTTGTAGCCATTGATGAAATGCTGTAGTGTTGCTTTATCAAGTGCAGAAGGTGAGAAAGTAGTTGTTGGCAAGGCATCGAATTAGCTGCCGGAGAAACCACATAAAAAGATCGAAACACAATGATGTGTCAACTTCATCATACTGAGATCCAGAGGAAAAGGAAAAAATGGTAAAAAAAAATTGGGGGAAAAAAATTAAGTCAACATCATCATCGAGAGAAAAAGAAAAAATTGGGGAAACAAAATTGGGGGAAAAAAACGGGAAAAAGAAGACATTTTGAGAAGAATGCATGGTCTTAGCTCCATGAATCATCAAAGAAGTAATGCTGAAGGTGACAGCAGCTCACACCAAGATCCAAATGAAAAGACAAAAAACAAAATGGTGGGCACATGTCCCCTTGAAAACGCCACGTTAGCAAAAAGAGGAAGAAATGCCACGTGAGCTAAAATTCAGCAAAGTAGCCACCATATTGCCACATCACAATATCTGCCACACATGCCCCTCACACATGTGAGCACTATTCATAAGGAGAACAAGTGAAACATTTTAAGGGTTGAGAATAAACCAAAACAACATAACTTAATTCTCAATTCTCCTTTCTCAATATCTTACTCTCTCACAAAGAATGTATTTAACAAGAAAAAGTTGAATGACTGCAAGATTTTTTTGGGTGAAGTTCGGATTTCGGGTTTGAATGTTGCAAAAGAAGGAAACAAATTTCGGTTTGGATTGGATTCTAATTCGAAAAACCGAATTAATTCGGTTTGGTTTAGATTGAATCTTAATTCGGTTTGGATTCGGATTGGATTCGGATTTGGCTATAATCCAAACCGCAAACCGAACTTTCACCCCTAGGCTTGCCCAAAACCGTTCGGATCAGGCTGAGCTACTTTCTCTAGGTTAAACTAGTTCTTTCCTGGAGTATACTCAGTTATTCATACTCCATTCATGTTTTAATAATTGTTACAGTTTGACCGATACATAGGTTTAGGCAATTTAATTGACTAAAATAAAATAAGAGGTAAGAAGGGTAGTTGCAATATTAGTAACTCGTAACAGAAAGACTGTGGGGTTAATAGTTTATTGAAAGACAATCAATGTGAGAGGAAAGAAATAATACAGTAATAATTATTTTTTAAAAAAAAGTAGTAGTGGGTTTGGGTGGGACCATGAAGGAAGAAAGATATATTCCCTCGTCCCATAATATAGTTTCTGTTTTCCTATTTTGGAGATCCAAAATGTTGTCCAAGTTTCTATTTTTAGATAACATGTAAAGACTATTATATGCTCACTTTTTTTAACTTTATTCATTGTACTTCCTAAATTACCTTTGAATTTTGCACATGTTTTATACTTTTTTCCACTTTTTCTCTCTAACTTTTGTCTATAATTGTACATTTCACTTTTATTAATGTATTTCATCAACTTTCTCCTCCTATTTCTTAAAAACTGTAAAAAAACACAAATAGGAATTATATTATAGAACAGAGGGAGTAATATTAAAATGTAAAAGCTAAAAAAAGAAGTGTTACACTTATTAAAGCATGGCCGCATTTGGTAAGTGTAAACAAGGAGGGAGTATGAAAAGAATTATTTTTATCAATTATTATAGGTTTGTATTTGTTATAGATTATGTATACATTTAAATATCTATTTATGCTTTCAAATTTTTATAGATGATAAGAGCTTGAAATCTTTCACCTAAGTTCTATATCTATACGTGTGCTCTTTCTTTTTATTTGCAAAGTTAGTTCATTAAATTTCAATGCTCTGTTTGGGTATTGAGAGTTCAAACTTAAACAAAAAACACCACTCATGTAGTTTTTTTGATAATGGCAAACTAATGCCAGCAGTGGCGGCTCTGTTTGATTTAATGATGATGGCGTAAAGAGGAGATAGGTGGGCTAACGGAGGAGAGATGAGATAGAAAGTTACAAATGAGAAAGGAGTGAGAATAACAAGTAATGAAGAATTTGAAATGACAAGCGTATGAGTGTGTAAGCATAACAGAGCATAATACCAGTAGATAAGTGCTCTAAATTATTTAATCTGCTAAACACTTGATTTATTCGAATATCAGACAGTTCAAAGACCCTATAAGCAATGTCTAATAATAGAGCATAATGCCAAACACTTTATTTATTCCAAATTATTTATCTAGAACTCTGCTGAACACATAAGTAATGTCTAATATCAGTAGATACAACCAGACATTGCACAAAGATATTTCAGAGATCCTATATGTAACATCGCAGAAAAAAAAAAAGAAAAAAAATAACCGTGCAAAACCTGAGTATACAATTTACAAATATTTATCTCCTCCCACCCACCTTTCACAAATATAACCACCAACAAATAATGCTCATGGTTGTAGCAGAAAACACAACAGGTCCCTAAGCTCCAAAAAAATATATCAATTGTAACGCTAGCATTAAAGCAGAATTGAAAACATCAAACACAAGCCAGCTACAACTATATCAAGCATTCAGAAAATGTCACGAAAACCGCAACTAAATAAGCTCTAAAAAGCGCCACACCACAAGAAATAGCCTTGAACAAACTGAGGTTGAAGTGAATTCATCCTAAACAGAATAAAAAATTAGTGTTAGAAAAAATGAACTACTTTTCAACAAGATTGGCCTAGAATTTGACACTAGTGATCTGATTGGGTCCAATTACCGGCCAAGGAGTTGGAATGCGAATCGAAGCAAGACCATATTCTTCTTTCCCATCAAACAAATTAGCTTGTGAACAATATGGGTGATCAATTTTGCCACCAAATCTATTAGACTATGTAGAATGAGTGCAAGAAGGACAATCTTTATAGCCTCTTGTACTCCAACCTCACAACATATAAATCATTAATAGTGGAGTGTAGGGCTACTCGCATTTTGAAGTTGCTTCCACTATAAGAATCAAAAGCATCAACACCTTCCCACAACAATTTCAATTCATGGATTAGTGGTTGCAAGTACACATCAATATCCATACCGGGACCAAATTTACAAGGAATAATTATAGAAAGAATAAATGACGATGATTTCATGCAAAGCTGTGGTGGTAAATTATAAGGCATGAGGACCACCGACCATGTACTATAATTTGTATTCATTTGACAATATGGATTAAAACCGTCACTCGCTAGGCCCAATCTAACACTGCGAGGATCAGTGGCAAACTCTGTATATTTTTCATCCAATTTTTTTAAGTCTCGCCATCAGCAGGTGTAGACACCTGATTGTGTCTCCCCAAAAACCAAACCCAGTGATGAATATCTTTCACGTTATTGATTATCGAACGAGGTGAAATGTGAAAGAGTCTCGTGAATCTCTATGTTTTTAATAAAAATACTTCTTTCTGTTTTTGAAAATCTTTCTTTTCGTACCCTATTTATGAAAAACGTCCATTCCAATTTAGTTTGGTCCATAATATGGGTCCAATAATTGTGTATTTGGATGGGTCTTGAAAAGACCTTTCCAACGATATATTATAAGCCCAATTCCGATGAATAATGAGGAAGTTATGAGCAAAATACTAAACTGAGTCCAAACCAGATTTTACCTACGACCCAATGATCACGTGGAGGGTCCAAGGGCTTTAATCTCTGTTCCTAAACTAATTAGGATTAATTAGAAGCTTCTATAAGTTTCTAATAGATTTTAATTATCCTTTTTTTAAAAGATAAGATTAAAGAATTTGAAATTGAATAAAACTCCCCTTTTTGAGAGTCTTTGTTCTGTGTGAAATGGAATATGTTCAAATATTATTTTCGTGCCTCATAATTTATATTCAAATATTATATTATTGGATAGATCTTGAAATTGTCTTTCCAATTATATATTATAATATTAATTCCGAGCTATAACAAAAAAGATATGAAAGAAATACGAAACTCTATCTAAAACTGACACCGTCCCACTATTTCGGCCATATCTTTTATTCTACAAAAGATTTTAATCAGATTATAATTGGGTTGGAAATTAGACTTCAAGATATTTCCAACGACATATTATATTCCTTATTTGGACTTCTGGATCAAAAGTTATGATAAAAACAAAATCCGCAAAAAACTATTTTTATCGCGACGCGATAATTCTATCGTGCCGCGATAATCTTATCGCGCCACGATAGTCCTATCGCGCCGCGATAGTCCTTATCTTGCCGCGTTAAAAGAAATTTTATTCTGATTCGAATTCTAACTCTTTTCTAAACGTTTTCGGATGTTTTTCTCTATAAATAGGGTCGTATTTCCCCGTTTTAATCACCAACAATCATCAACAATCATCTATTCTCTCTCTCACTTTAAGCTAAAGCTTATTATTTCCTTCTCTCTCTTGGTTTCTAAGCCTAGTCTTTTTTAAAATAAAATATTCGTTTATCATGAGACTTAGACGCACATAGCCAAGCTCGAAGTTGCCTTCGCCCTAGACGTGAAAGGTTGATAATTTATGAGGGTTTGGTCCCAAATATCTATTTCAATTATTTAAATTAATTGTTTGATTTAATATTTTCATTGAAGTTACTAACATGTGTATTCTTTTGATAGAAAGAGGTACGAGGCAACAAAGTAAGTAATTTTATTTTTTTATTTTGTAGAAAGCATGTTTAGATTATTTTAATTCTTAGTATCATGTTAGGATATTATTTTTTTAATTCCTAGTATCATGATTAGGTTGCTTCCTATTTCTTTCTATCATGTTAGGGTTAAAGCTTTGATCTTTGTTGTTTAGTGACATGCTAGGATTTGTTATTAATCATGTTAGTATCATGCCTAGGGTCTTGCTAATATTATTATACTTTATTGATATTGATGATATATTATTATGTTGCTTGATATATATATTATTGTTATTGCCTGATCACGCCCTCTCTTGCAAGTTTAAAAGGAATTTGTACTTTAAATCATGCTTAATAAGATAATTAATAATTTTATTTAGGCTAATGTGATTTTAATTCAAGTGATCGCCAATAATAGATTTGTTTGTGCATTAATATCAACCAACATAGATTAAACAGGTTTAGGATTAATATATTGATTGTATGTTAGTCAGAAAGCGCACATGAATATGAGAAGAACAAAGTAGAGGCCTATTTAAGGCAGGTTTAATATCTTTTAGGTTGGATTTGTACCTTCATCCCCGAATATCCAGTGATAGTTCAACACCACTATGGAGTTAGCGATCTCATGGATCGTGAGGGGTGTAACCTTCACCCTGTGAATGGTTTACAAGTTCCTAAAACTTGTTGGCAACTCTTTTGGTCTAGCTTCCTTTCCTTTGGACGCCACCATGCTTAAGTGTATGATCACAGTGAGGCTCAAGTGTGGGATGCTTGAAATATTCCCTACAGTTTTTTAGCGACTCCACTAGGGAGGATTTCTATTTTAATTCCTAAAATTTATTTTGGCAATAATTTAGAATGAGTGGATGATACTCGAAAAGTTCTAAGTATTCATGTGCGTAATTTTGATTGACATTATTAGCATAAGCATAAAAAGGTCCACATTGGATAGACCATCTGTAATGCGTCAAAAACATAGGATTTTTACACGTAGGAAATTTGGAAAATTTCTTTCACAACTAGAATCGTAAAAACACTACGAAAACTGGAAAATTCTAAGAAAAAAGAGAGCTGTTGAGGCATGTAGGAACTGACGCTGAGAAAACAGTGCCCATTGCAGTGTGATGGCTCTGTCACGGTGCGATAGAAATATCGCGGCGTGACAGGGCTATCATTTCGCGATGGTCCCTGTTGTCTCGCGCCAAGTTCTTCCAATATCGAGCCAGAACTCTGCCTTCTTGCTTTGATCGGTTCTAATACTGTTTGCTCGATTTACTTCCTAATTGAGTTTTTCCCTCTTTTTTGAACCCATATGTGTTCTACATATGGCCATAAACCTCTGGGAATTCACGCTCCATCTACCCAATCGAACGCTCATTGCAACGAAGGGTATATCTGAGTTTGTGAATTCACCAAACCATGGAAACAAGTTTAACTTGTGGGGTCCCATCCATACGTGCCAACCCTTCCAAAGGTAAGGCTTCCGCGCGATGCATTCGGACTCATAACCATGGACCCTCTTTGACTAACCCTTATCCTTGAACTTTGGAGAACTAGAGCCATGGTTAGGTTGCAAACTCATCGCATCATATTGTGTGTACTTGACTATTTGTTCATTCTTGCTTGTGCATAATCTATATGTGTTTACACTAACCGTTTGTTTTACTTGTGTATAAGTCTAAATAAACTAACCAATGACTAAAGGACTTTGCTTAATTAATTGATTAATTAATTTGAGTTAATAAATATGTCTAAAATTGAGTCATAATTCTTTTGAGTCAACCCGGATTTTTATTTCCGTATACTGTACAAGCGTCAACTTGTTTAGGTCATAACCGGAGTTCTAGAAAGAATTACGAGTCTTACAACCAATGGATCTGTAGCCCCAAGGTTTACCTTTCATGTGGCGTTAGTTTCGTCCAATTCGGAGTCACAGATCAAAAGTTATGACTAAAATACTACAGCATGTCCAGTTTAGTGCACATACGTGAGGTCTTAACTTAGTCTTTGTTTGAGTCTAGTCACACAGTCTAGTGACATGGTCATGACACGAGTCTTGAACATATCACTTACACTCACAAGTATTTACACACTTTGTACATACTCTTTTCACACCATGTCCATGTCTTAGGTTCATGCATGAGTTGCTTTTTCTGTCATTTGAGTTGGGGGTCCACTTTATTCCTAATTCTTCCACATCTCTCCATCTACATCATCTTCCCACTCTCTACATGCTTTCTCCATGCATATCACTCTCCACATTCTTCCATGTATCTTCCCATCTATTGCATGTTGAATTGAGTTTGATTCAAATAATTAACAATAAGTATCCATAACTTCCCTTTCTACAAACACTTGGTCAAGGAGAGAAGGGACGTTAATCAAGGACAACACTTTCATTCAAGTACTACTATTTGATAAACTGATATTTGACAAAAAAGGAAAGCTAAGAAAATGGCATCCCAAGAAGAAATTAATGAATTAAGGCAAAACATGACTAACTTGATCGAGATGTTCAAAACTCTCGTTCTCCAAGTCAATGACCCTGCTAAGCAACAACAGCTTGAGCGAATGGAAGAAAGCTTGAGAAAATTTTCCAATGATTAAAAATTTCAGGGGATTAGCTCACAAGGGGTCTCGGTGGACATCCCTAGATTCAAGCCAACTGACAACCCTTATTTTCATTTAAGAGCTTTCGAAACTATAATGAATATTATTGATAGGAAAGCTTTCCACTCGTTGTTTTCACTTTCTCTAGAAACCGTTTGTCAACAATGGCTCTTCTCCCTTGACAAAGAGAAAATCTCTTCTTAGGATTCTATAACAAACGCTTTCATTGATAGATATAAGTGCAACATTCAAGTTAAAACTGATCATAGGGAACTTGAGATACTAAAGCAAAAGGAAAATGAAGGGTTCACTTATTTCTTCAATAAGTGGAGGGAAACTTCCTCTAGGATGGTAGAGGTTCCTACCGAAAAGGAGACCGTAAGAATGTTCATCAAGAACCTCCAAGAGAAGTATTCAAAGAATTTGAAATACCAACACAACTTGAATACTTTCAAGGCCGTCTATAACATAGGCATTGACATTGAAGATGACCTTGCAAAAGAAAAAGCTACTAACAATAGTAACAACGGTGGCCGGAAAGGAAAGAAGAACGACAATCCTTCTTCTTCCGAACACACCTACTCTAGTAACAATGTTAGTACCTTTGACCTCAATGAAGTCTTAGCCAGGAAGAGTGAGGAGGGTGAGAAGGTGAGTGATTCATGTGGGAAGAAAGAGCTTGATGTGTCAAAGAAGGAGAGTCAAGATGCCAAAGAGGAAGTGAAAATTGAAGAAAAATTGCATGAGGATGTGATCAAACCCAAACTTCCATACCCCCAAAAGTTGTTGAAGAACAAGATTGATGAGCAATTTGGGAGATTTTTGATATATGTTGATAAGGTTCTTGACAAGTTCATGAAGCAAGACTCTAAGAGAGGATGTATTCCTATGTTTCATGGTAGTACGCTTAAGGAAGTTCATCTTTCTATCCCTTTCACTGAAGCTTTGACACAAATGCCAAGATATTCTAAGTTCCTTAAAGAAATTTTGAGTGGCAAAAGAGAGTGTAATGAGGTTGATTCGGTGAAAGTTAGGGAGTGTTGTAGTGCTTTTATCCACAATGATCTACCCAAAAAGATGAAAGATCCGGGCAATTTTTCAATCCCTTGCAAGATTAATGGAAAAATGTTTCAAAATGCTCTTTGTGATCTTGGTGCTAGTGTTAGCATAATTCCTTATTCCGTTTTTAAGAAGCTTAAGTTAGGTGAGCTTCTTCCAACCAACATGACCTTACAATTGGCTGACCAATCTATTAAGTTTCCTTAGGGAAGAGTTGAGGATGTCCCCCTAAAGATAGGTAAGTTTACAATTCCCGTTGACTTCATTGTGCTTGAAATTGTGGAAGATGACAATATACCTATTATCCTAGGGAGACCATTCTTAGCTACTTTGAATGCTTTAATTAATGTGAAAGGTGGCCTTATTACATTGCGTGTTGGTAATAACAAGGAAAGTTTTGAGCTAAAGTCAATGTATGAGTCTTTGTCTTTTGTGAAAGGAATTATGTGTATTAATTCACCTCATTCTAATGACAATGTTTGCATGATTGTGTCTCCTACTAACGATGTTCTTGTAGCTTATCTGATAGGAATGATGTCCTTCGAACAAGTGTATTATTCCGATAGAGGGTTCGGAATTATTAGAAAGCTAATTATTCAGTGAGGTCAAGTGATTGGAATGCCTAGTTGGAGGCCGCTTCTGATCAGTATTATTAATATATAATTAATATTACAGCTTAATCTTGACTGAACCCTTCGGGTCATACCCAAACACCTAACGATCCGTCGCGACGAATTAATCCGAAAGGAATTAATGAGTCACTCGAGTAATATGAATGAACATAGACGTCGGAAATCGAGCTAGGAGCGTCGAGACCGAGTGTCGCAAGTTGAGTCGAATGAATAAAACGGCGAGACAGTAAAAATCAATTAATCAACAAGTTACCAAAATACCCCTAGCATCGGAATGCCTCGAGCAAACCGAGTGCTAAGGGCATATGGGCTAGCATGGTAGGTAGCATGCGCTCCGCACCAAGCCTAGGCTCGCACAAGCAGCAGGCTAGCAAGCTAGCATCGTGCTAGCGAGCTAGCACTGCTAGTAGTGGGCGCAATGCCTCGCCCAGCAGCCTACATGCATGGCAGGTACGCTTGGCCGAAGTATCAGCCCGCAGCGAGCATGCGCCCAACAGGCCCAGACAAGGGCATTAGGCACCAGCGAGGCTGCCTTGGCGCCCAAGGCAAAGCCTTCCCATTGGCAGCAGCTCATAGGGGTCGAGAGAGTTGTGAGGGTGGTTTGGGGAAGCTTGGGGATCAAGGCTTTGGTCCCCTTCCCTCTTGTGGTCTTCACCAACCCTTTCCCTCCTTGTTGCCACTTGTTGATTAATTATTGCTTTGCTATTTTTCTTTTGTCTTTGAATTAAAAATAAAATGGAAAAATGATTTTTACCAACTTTCTCACATTGATGGGAGATTGGAATAAAGTGGGAATCCTCTATAAATACCCATGTATTGGGATTTGGAAATTTCACTTGAGTTGAACTCAATAAGGCATCTCCAAAGAGAGAAAACCTTTAAGTTCATTAAAACTTGACTAGTTTATTTTTGGCCCGACTCGACTAAACTCCGAGTTAGAGACCGAACAGGTCGAGTTGTGGGTGGATTTTCGTCGGAGGTCTTCACACATGCGGGACTCGAGGCTTTCCAAGTAAGAGCTCGTTGAACGAGCGAAGCGCGCGTCAAGGGTGATATTGTCTTTTCTCTTTATGTTGTTAATTATGTCTTTTAGTTATATTAATTGTGAGAGGGTCTTGGGGTCGGGTTTTGTTCCACGAAAAGTCGGACTTTCCGAAACCCAACAGTGGTATCAGAGCCTTGCTCATTTATTTTTGTAACTGATATTTTCAAGGTGTTTAAAATGGATTTAAATTTCTTGTTGTTATTGCTAATTAGATTAGTAGCTCGATTTTATTAATTTTAATCTCGTTTTATTTAGAATTTTGGCTCCCGAACCCAGATTTTCACCCATGACTAGTGAATTTTGGGTGAAATCGATGTTCTAGAAACATATTGAGGCTTTTAGGGTACGAAAAAGCCAAATTCTGCCCAGCAATGCTTGTTTCGAGGGATTTTTCGTTTTGACGAAATTTTTTAAATCTTTTTAACCTTGAATCTTAATGGCATATTAATTGTGATTATGCATTTGGTTCTTTCCTTTATGCTTCTGCAATTTTAGACCACTTTTGAGCATGATTACTTTGTAGTAATTGGTGCTTAATGGTTTGCTCAAATTTTCACATAATTGCAAATAAATTGCTTTAAGTGTGAAAAGTTTGTGTTTTGAGGATCTTAAGTACTAAAGATCCAATCTTTAATTATTTTAAGTGGTTGGAACTTTGTGTTACTAAATTCCATGTATGTTTATTGAACTTTCTTGATTTAATTATTTATTAAGTTGATTGGAATCATTAAGTTGGAATTTTTCATTGAATATTTATGTTCATTATTCCAACTCCCTTTTAATTTTGTTAAATCTCATGATTAACTTATGTTGGTTAAATTAATAGTGAGAGTAGCCCTTCATTTAGTTGCGTCAAGTTGAACCAAATTTTGTTAAAGAATAGTTCTTGGAACTGATTTGGTTTGTGCACTTGAATGAATATTATTTAATTAGGCTTATTTTAATTTTCATTTTTGCTCAAATTGATTCTAAAATTAATTTAGAATTGACTAAATAAAGTCAAAAGAAAAATCGAAAATTTTTCAGAGGCACGAGCACACAAATCGAGGCCTAAGAGCCCCAAGCATGCTCTCGGCCAGCCGTGCTGCTAGCGCAACCCACGTGAGGCTGCTGAGGCTGCTGGGCGCCTCGAATGTGTGTGCGTGCGTGGTGCGTGCATGGGCAACAACATGGTGCGACAGCTGGTGCATGTTGTGCGTGCGGTATGTGTCTGAGAGTGTGTGGTGTGCTGCTTGATGCGTGTAGGCGGGAGTGCGCGAGGGTTGTGCAGGATGTGGCTGCTAGGTAGCACAAGCCCAGCACAGCAGCAAGCTAGTGCGAGCAACAGCCTCACATGCCCTCTCGAGGCTTGGTGCCTAGCAAACCAAGCCTTGTTGCTTGGTGCTAGGCACTTGAGAGCGTAGGGCTATGTATTTTGTGGTTTTTAATTTAATTTAATTTAATTAATTTTTGGAGGCTAGGCCTCGGTTATTGAGCGGCACTTGCAAATTTTTAATTTGGCAAAATATTGGGTTTACCGGCTTAATTAATCGGATTAAGTAAGTTGGATGTGGAATTTAGTGGGAGCTTCATTATTTGAGCTATTTTAATTGCGCTTAATCACATAATCGGTTAACAACTTTGATTAGTTTTAATTTGGCATGTTAATCGGATTAACCACCTAAGTTAGTTACTAGTTTACGCATGTTGATGCATTGTTACTTGTTTTTTCGTTGTATAATGCATGGGCCATTCACATATAGTAAATGGATGAGTGGAATGTATATTCTATCACAGGTTTTAAGAAATGGCAACTAGTGGGGCCAGATTAGGATAGAAAATACGGACTGCGTTCCGTTATGTATTTTTGTAAATTTAAATACGGTCTGCAAACCGTTTCATATTTTTGTACCTCAATATTTAGATTAGTCCTAATCGTAGATACTAGTAGTTGCATTATTTTGGTTATGTCTTGAAGACGGAGTTTCTTGGAAGACGCAAATCAAGACCCTTGAATACTTGAAGACTCAAGGGGTCATGCTAGTTGCCAAATGCATCATTTATTTATGCTTATATATATATGAATGTTGTGTTAGATGCATGTTTAGGATTTCGAATGTTGTGGTGATTAATTAAGTTCACTTAAATCAACAAACATAGAAACCCTAGGTCCCTAAAATATTAAGTAAAACTTGTCATTCCAAGACAACACTTACCGAACTATTGAGAATAGTAATGGCTTACGCCAAAACGAGGCATTACTACTTTCCTAGGAACGTAAGGTATGTTGATGGGTTTGCCAAAACAAGACATCATAGTACATATTGGTTTTGGTTAGACTCAATGATATGAGTGATGGAGTCCTAACATGTCGTGGAAAAAAAGATAAATTGTTAAAAGAGCAGTAGATGCGACGATTTATCTAACCAAGAGTGGAATGGAGCCATTAGCAAAGAGTTGCTTACCTTAGAGTAATTAGTGTTAAGACAAGCCAAAGCATGCTTAAATACTCATTGATTCTTTGGATCTTGGAATCGACTTATTCTCACCAAATAGGGACAAATTTAATGTGTGAATAAGACGTTCAAAAAAGTTTGAAATATATATATGCATGATTCAATCTTATTTAAGAATTATGAATGGTTTTTCATTTCAAATTCTTTCAATTGTAGAACCATATTTGCAAATAACTCAAACAACCAATTCTCGTTACACTTAATTCTCGACAATGAGAAACTGAGTGGGCCAAATTTTCTTGATTGGTAAAGAAACTTGCGTATAGTTCTCATGCAAGAGCAAAAGGAATACATCCTTGATGAGGAAATGCCCGAGACTCCTAATGAGGAAGTGACTCAGGCTACCCTAAACTGATGGCAAACTGCCAATCGAGATGTCAAATGCATCATGTTGGCCACTATGTTTCCCGACCTTCAGAAGACTTTCTTTGAGAAGGAGACAACTTTTGAGATCATTTCTAAACTTCTGAATATGTTCCAAGAGCAGGCCCGAACTGAAAGGTTTGAGACCCACAGGCAGATCCTTGAGAGCAAGCTTAAGAAAGGAGAGTTAGTCAGCCCGCATGTACTTAAAATGTTTGGTTTATTTGAGAACATGGAAAGGCTTGATGCGGGGTATTCGACCTAGATGGTAATTGACATTATTCTTCACTCGATGCACAAAGGCTATGATCAGTTCAAGATGAACTATAACATGCACAACATGGAGAAAACCGTCACCGAGCTTCATGGTATGTTGAAGCAAGCCGAGCAAACGCTCAAGGATGAGGGAAAGCAGGACATGCTTATGGTCAAGAAGGACAAGCCATTCAAGCGCTCAGGCAAGAAGAAGAAAGGCTTCAAGGGGAAGGGTAAGAAGACCTTTCCGCCTAAGTCAAAAGCTACCAAAGACAACAAGGACAAGAAGGTAACCTCTTCTAAATCTGATTCCGAATATTTCTATTGCAAGAAGAAGGGACATTGGAAGAGAGATTGCCTCAAATTCAAGGAAGATAAGAAGAACGGCACCGTTGCTTCTACATCAGGTATTTTCGTTATAGACTTAAACTTCGCTAGCACAACATCTGATAGGAATGGTGTCCTTCGAACAAGTGTATTATTCCGATAGAGGGTTCAGAATTATTAGAAAGCTAATTATTCAGTGAGGTCAAGTGATCGGAATGCCTAGTTGGAGGCCGCTTCCGATCAGTAATATTAATCCATAATTAATATAACAGCTTAATCTTAACTGAACAACCCAAGCAACTAACAATCCGGTACGACGAATTAATCCGGAAGAAATTAATGAGTTGCTCGAGTATTATGTATTTAGACGTCGGATATCGAGCTAAGAGTGTCGAGACCGACCTTCGCAAGTCGAGTCGAACTAATAAAAGACGAGACTGTAAAATCTGTAACTAATAAACAATTACCGAAATACCCTAGCATCGGAATGCCTCGAGCAAACCGGATGCTAGGGGCAATGGTGCTAGCATGCGCACCGCATTAAGGGTAGAGTGCTGGGTGCGCATGGCTAGCTACCTAGCTGGCGCAATGCTAGCAGCACTAGCCACGCGCAGGCAGCAGCAGAAGCCCGCATTGCATGCGTGGCTTGCTGCGTGCATGTGCGGGTTGGTGCGAGCCCAACACGCTACTGATGCCGCGCCAAGCAAGCAACGCCTAGCAGCGACCTGCTAGCAAGCAAGGCACGCTTGCTAGGCCGCGCTTGCGAGTGACCAGTCAAGCAGCCTAGCCGAGCAACCCAGCCAAGGGCCTAGGCGCCAGCTAGGCTGCCTTGGCACCCAAGGCTGGGCGCGCCACGTGGCACAACTCGATTGGTCTGTGTGGCTTGGGGAGGAAGGCAATGGTCCCCTCCCCTTGGGGTCCTCACCTACCCTCTTCTTCCATGAATGCCACTTGTTGATTAATTATATGTTTGAGATTTCCTTTTATTTTTGATTTAAAAATAAAATATGAAAATTAATTTTACCAACTCTCCCACATTGATGGGAGAGTGGAATTCTCATATGACATTCTATATAAATACCCACCTTCGGAATTGGAGAAAATCCCTTGAGTAGGAACTCGAAATGGCATCTCCACTTGAGAGAAAACCTTTAAGTTCACATAATACTCGAGTAGTGTTTTGGTTCGACTCGGCCAAACTCCGAGTAAGAGACCGATCGGGTCGAGTTGCGGGTGGATACCTGTAGGCGTCATTCGAAGCGCGCCTACGTTAAGCATGTCGTGAATATGCTTGGCACTCATAGGAAGTGGGAATTGACATATACGATTAGGGACAAGGAAAGTAGGGAGCCGCCAAAAAGTTTTTAAGGAACTTGTAAACCTTTCACGGATCATAAAAGGCAATAAAAATAATAAGAGTAATTAAGTGAATTAATTAATCACTTTTCGTGTTTCCTTGAATTGCTACATCATGAATAAACTGTTAGTAACTTCAATAAATAATATAAATAAAATTAAAACAATTAAATTAAATAAAAAGTAGAGTTGATTTTGTCCAAACCCTCAGTTAATTCTTCCTTTCACGTCTTGATTTAAGGACAGAACCTCGGGTCAAGTATGGACTCCTTAGAGTGCTTAAGGGATGTATGGTGGAAGAATAGGGAGGCTACAGAGAGAAGAGATAAGGTTTTTGGTGTAAGGAGAGAGAATGATTTTTGGTGCCCCGAATTGAAGAAAGGAGGGGGGGTATTTATAGTGGAAATGAATATGGGGATGCACGGAAACCTAGAGCTGCAGATAAACCCTAATTTGGGCGCCTTGACACAGTGTTTCTATCGTGACAAGGTCATAGGGCACCGTGTCACGGTATCATCTACCGTGGCGCGATACAAAGTTTGGCCCTAAATACAGCTAAACTGATAAAGCGCGTGAAGAGCTATACGCGGAGAGTACGCAGGAAAATCCCGTGTCACGATACCATGACACGGCAAAGGACACCACGACAAGGCACTGTCCACCGTGGTACGGTATAATACACCGTGTCACGGTGTATAGTTTTCTAGAAATGCGTCTAGGTTCATAAGCGCGTGAAAAAAAAACACGAAAAAGACACGAGAAAGCATCGTGAAACGGTGAAAATTACCATGTCACGGCACCAGGCACCGTGCCACGTCAGATTTTGCCGCGACGCAGCGTTTTAGCTGTTGCGCGGTAATTCTTGTTTTTTATGCGTTTTTAAAACTATGATAACATTTGATCTGTAACTTGGATAAGGAATATAATATATCTTTGAAAATATTATCAAGTCTATTTTACAACCCAATTAGAATCAGGTCAAAATAATTTGTAGATTTTAAGATATGGCTATTTTAGTGAAATGGTGTCAATTTTGAGTCGAGTTTAGTGTTTAGCTCATATCTTCTTCGTTTTAAATCGGAATTGGGCTTATGATATATTGTTGGAAAGCTTTTTGAAATTCCTATCCAACCAAATAATAATTAGATCAAAATTATATATCCACAAAATCATATTAGCTCGGTTTTGTGATGTGGACATGAAAAGAGGAAAATAAGTTATGGTGTGGGGAAATAGGCTAAGAATTAGGTTGGTTTATGAAATATGTTGAATATAAATATGGATTATTCACTCCAAAGATTACACACTTAACCCGACTAATAATGGCAGTAAAAGGTTGTTCATCATCGGGTTTGGTTTCGGGGAGACATTTTTAGGTGTCTACAGAAGCCCCCCACTTTGACTGAGTTTGTAGAAACGTCAGTTTTGAAAGCGATAGTCAAAGTAGTCGATTGTGAAGGAGAATGATTTAAGACGTTCTGCGATCCTAAATCACTCTTTATACGCCGATACCTGCAGAAAAATGTTATTCTGTAGATAAAAGAGTAGAGATAGAATACTTATCTGTCACCAGTGTATCGGTCGCAAATATGTTCGATAGTATCTGACACCAGTGTATTGGTGGCAAATAAATTTGGTAGTTTTCTATGATTGAAGTAATCCACCGGATGAAGATTGTTGTGATATAATCGCTGACTTCTTCGCCTTGAGAGGTGGCAACGACCGACAATTTTCCATGCTTGAGGAAAATATTGTCTGATGATGATATTGCAAGTCTCTATGTATCGAGAACCTTGCGTGGTGAATCGTCTTCGCTTTGGGAGATGATCACTAATGTTTGAAAAATGATGATGGTTCGATTGTCCCCGAACGTGGGCTGTAGGTGGTTCGTTTGTCCCCGAACGTGGGCTGTAGATAGTTCGTTTGTGCCCGAACGTGGGTTGTCGATGGTTCTCTTGTCCCCGAACGTGGGCTATAGATAGTTCGCTTGTCCTCGAACGTGGGCTGTAGATGGTTCGCTTGTCCCCAAACGTGGGATGTATATGGTTCGCTTGTCCCCGAACGTGGGCTGTAGATGGTTCACTTGTCCCCAAACATGGGCTGTAAATGAGACCTGTAAAATGAAATTTGCCAAAGGACTCGTATATATTGTGATTGACTTGACCAACTAACTTGACTAAGCTTGACTTGACATGACATGACATGACATGTGTATGACTTGCGATTGTGTGTATATAGTTTGTGTGTGTGTGCAGACACAAGCAACCGAAAATGCAAAAGCAAAAAGCAAAAATTTTCCCTCATTTTTGTCATGAGATGAGTGGAGGTCATTTTTGTCATGAGATGACTGGAGGGTACTGACTTTCTCTCGAAATAGAAAGACGTGAAAAATGAAGTTTTGTTTTTGAACTTCCCTTGATGAAAAATTTTGAAAAAGTTTTTGAACTTCCCCAAAGGAAAAGTAAATAGAGAAAAGCAAGGTAAATCGCATGAATATTTGTCGAATTAAATTGCTTTTCTTGAAGATAATGTATGCATGATGCATGCTCTTAAGCCATGAGGCTAAGGAAAATTACATAATGTGACACGATAGATGAATGAACTTAGGTCATAGAGCTAAGCATCATATGTGGTATAAAGAAACGATCTTGAACGTCACTTAGGTCTGGAAGCTAAGCACGTATGCTTTGTAGGATTACAAATCATTGATAAATAAATGTTGCTAAGAACATTATGCGATGCGTGAAACAATGAACATTGCTCAGGTGAGGAAGCTAAGAAAGTATACAATGTTTCTTAAAATGAATGTTGTCTTGAAAGATGATGAAGCATGCGCGGTAAGGAAACAAGATTTCATGATAAAGGGTTCCTAAGGGAAAGATGATATGGCTATGTATGTGTGAAAGAAGTGTGTGAATGTGATACTAAGGCTGGCTGCAAAGGCTGTGGTTATGGAAATAGATGTGAGAAGAGTCGAAACGGTGACTCTTTAGGCTAGGTGAGCTAAGTGATGTGGGTTCAAGCCCCTAAGTCTAGATCTATATGGGTAGGGATAAGATTTGGAAGTGACTCGATCATGTGTGGATATGAATATGAATGTGAGTATGAATGTGGCCGCACCTCGATGTGAGGTTGCCTACATATCCGTTAGGAATCAGGCCAAATGTAGCTCTAACCGAACTTTGCACAAGTGTATGTACACCTTAAAGAGGTCTTTCAAGGGTTGTAATTTGGTTAAGCTAATAGGTGAAGAAGAAAGGATAAAAAGGCTAAAGACCCGAGGTAAGCCCCCCAAGGTGTGTAATTGTGAATTTGAAAATTTTGAATTCGCAAGTTTATTTTCAACATTTTTTTTGCTTTGATTTTTTGTTGTTTTTTTGTTTTTATATTTTTTTTTATTTGAACCAATGTGGGCAATCCCGGATCATGCGGTCCGTCACCCACTTAGCATTCATGTTTCTCAGGAACTGTACCAAGCACTCAATGAGAGATGCAATTCGAGACGTGTTCATATCAAAGACATTGGAACACTTGCCCTTAGACGACATTGTTTTATTGTTGCTTAGCTGCTTTATTTTTATTTTATTTTATTTATTTATTTTTTGACTTTCTTTTTGAACGTTACACAAATTACACACCTTCCCATCCCATGGTTAAGTGAATGTGGGTTAAATAAATGAGGTCAAATGTTAGACGAGGCTCAAAGTGGTTGATGAAGAAATGTAATAAGTGTTTGAAAATGGTTTTAGGGGGAACAACAGGGTTGCAAAGGTGTTTCAAGTCATTGGTGTACCTTGTGTTTAGATCGACAATTGTTTTTTTATTTTATTTTTTTTTCCAGTGTTTGCGCTAATTACTAAGTGAGTACGGTCCATTGGCATTCGTTAGTCATAAAATAAACCACCATAGACAAAGAAAGATCGTTAATGTTAGGATCAAAACGATCAAATATAGGGCACATAGGCACAATGATGCAAAGAAGAGTTCGCAACCTAAGTTCAAGTTCTATGTTCCACTATGGTCAGGTTTATTTGGTGTCAGAAGGGTACCATGGTTAGAGTTTGGACGCGTTAGCAAGGCAGTCTCCCTTGAGGGTGTATGCCAACGGGTGGCTTCGCAAGTTCGTGATTAAATCAAACTCGACTCCATGGTTTGGGTGAATTTAATAACTCGGATGAACTCTTATTGCCATGAGCGTTTTATGGTCGATAGAATTTAAATTCCCCAGGGCTAAGACATATGTAGAACACACACGTTTTTTTAGAAAAATCGAAGGAAGCTGACTGTGATAAAAAAATAAAGCCACTAGAAAGATTTCAGGACTGTTGTGACACGGTAGGAAGCACCGTGTCACGGTATAGAACGTCGCGTCACGGCATTCTGCACCGTGACACGGCAGTCAGGAAATCTGACAAGTGCCTCTGTTTTTTCGTTCGCAATCAGGTTATTCAATTTTTCCTACGGGCGAACCTAAAAACGAAGTTAAAACGTCTATGAAAATGCAAAAATGCCAATTTAATCACGGGAATATGATTAAAGAATCTTTCAAGTCTCCAGTGGAGTCGCCAAATTGTAGACATCATTCGAAGCGCGCCTACGTTAAGTATGTCATGAATATGCTTGGCACTCATAGGAAGTGGGAATTGACATATACGATTAGGGACAAGGAAAGTAGGGAGCCGCCAAAAAGTTTTTAAGGAACTTGTAAACCGTTCACGGATCATAAAAGGCAACCATGATAAGGGACAAAGATAGGCAACAACGATTGACCCGTGAAGGTTACACCCCATTCATAATCCATGAGATTACTAACTACATATGGTTCAGAACCGCGAAAGGAGGATCGGTGATGATGGTACGAAGTGAGTCATGGAGTCACATTCGCCCGTATTGGCCTTTACTCGATTCTTATTGTGAAAAGTGATTCTTGTGATCTTAAAGGCATGCAAACAAAATATTCAATTCGCTCCAAACTATTATTATGCTAAATTGGTTGAATATTAATGCAACAGATAATTCTAAAATATTTGTGATCACTTAATTAAACAACAAGATTAAAAAGGAACCTAAATCGGTTGTCCAAATTATCTTATTGGGTGTGATTTTCAATTACATATTCCCTTTAAACATGCAATATAGTGATCACGAAATATAATAAAATTAACATTAATATTGGAAGAAATTTAACGAAAAATTGTTAGTCAAATCAAATATAAATAAACCTAATCATGATGCTAGCAATAAAAATAATAAGAGTAATTAAGTGAATTAATTACTCACTTTACATGTTTCCTTGAATTGTTACATCATGAATAAGGACAGAACCTCGGGTCAAGTATGGACTCCTTAGAGTGCTTAAGGGATGTATGGTGGAAGAATAGGGAGTCTAGAAATTAGGTTTAAGCAAGAGAGAGAAGAGAGAAGGTTTTTGGTGTAAGGAGAAAGAATGTTTTTTGTTGCCTCAAATTGCAGAAAGGAGCGGGGTATTTATAGAGGAAATGAATATAGGGATGCACGGAACCCTAGAGTTGTAGATAAATGATAAGTGGTTTATTTGACCACTTATTGTGTTAATTTAAACCCGGATTTGCATTCATTTCCCCTCTTTCTAACTCGTTTTGAATGAAAATGTTTTATCTTGGCCTTGCCCCTCCTTGGTTTGTGTTTGTCCATGTTTTGCAGATTTATTGATTCAGTTTGGCAAGAATTCGATGCATGGATTTTGTCTAAGGCAAGAAAATTAGAGAAAGGAGAGCCTGCTCCTGCTGGAGCGGGCGTGCACCTCTCAGGAGCGGGCACTCCAAACTTCCGGCAAACTGACTGCCAAGTGCACCATGTGAGGAGCGGGCGTGCACCTGTGAGGAGCGGGCGCTCTTCCCCAAACTTTCAAAACTTCTTGTATTCTGAAGATAGCTAGAGAGGGCGTGGAACAATCTGAAGCGGGCGCTCCTGGCCGTGGAGTGGGCGCTCCTCAGGTGGAGCGGGTGCTCCTTCGCTGGGAATCCGTTTTCTTTTGACGGATTTCCTTATGTGTTTCGGGGAGTATAAATACTTCCCCTTTAGTTCATTTGTGAGAGAGACAGAAATAGCCTAGTTTTTTAGAAACTCCTCTTAGTTTGAAACATTAATTTTGCTTAGTTTTCACCAAATTAATCATTGTAATAGTTGGTTTCAAGATTAATCCTCAAGAATTGCCACTTTGTATTCAACATTTCCAAGCTTCAATTAGTAATTTCCTTCTACTTTTCTCCATTCAATTTCTGATTTTATTTTTTCTTGCATGATATTTAAATCTTCTTAGTTCTTGATAATTTGTTATTGGATGATAGTTATTTCAATTGTTAATCACTTTTCCCCAATTATTGAAGAAGTTAGAACCCTAATACTTGTTTGCATGTTGATAAACATGAGTTGTGAGTAGTCTTCTTGCTAGGGGTTGGGTGAAGCTCAACCTTTTGGGTTAATTATGCAAACGTGGGAGAAGCATTGATGTTTGTATTGCAATTAAATTAATTATATGAGATTGCTTGTTAGTTCTTCATGATAGGATTAGCTACCCTTGACTTAGGAGCTTGATATCATGATATGCTTAGTTTGACATGGGAATGTAAATTGAGTATGTCATTACTTATTGAAATTTGATTACGTATCATCTATTGCTAGACTAATGAGGAATCTAAGTTTAGTAGTGTGAGTTGTTTTCTAATTGCATGAGGTTGATTTTACATATTGTCCTTGCTATAGCTTGTCTATTTTACCCCCCGTTTCCCTAATTTCCTTGGTTGAGTGGATCCCATTCCCTAATGCCTTTAATCCATCGATTTAGAATCATAGTTCGTTTGTCTACTTGACGAACCCCAATTGACCATAGACTTCGAATTAGCTTAAGTGTTAAGATCTTTAGCAACCATATCCCGTTTCTTGTGGACCGAACTCTTACTTATCATTATGCTTGGTTTGTAGGGTGTTTGCTAATAAATGTGTTTGATTGAGTGTGGAATGTGCGACCGTTCTAACGCCCATCAAAATGGCACCGTTGCCGGGGAGTGGTGTTGTTGATTGCTAATTGATTACTTGAGTCTAGTTCACCATAAAACAACAAAAATTCAAAAAGAGTGTTTTTCTTTTTGGCTACACTTGTAGCCTTGTTACTAATTGCAATTGTTGAGAGTGTATGCGCAGAAATCATAACAGGATTTTGGTGCCTTACGATCCCGAGATTGAGCAGACCTATAGGAGGAGAAGGAGAGCCAGTTCTAGGCCATTAAATACTTCCCCAAATAGGGAGGTCAATTTCGGGGAAAAACAAGAGCAAATGGCTAACGGGGAACAACCGGTCTAAAGACCTTTGAAGGAGCTGGGAACTTTGGGAGCTTATAGAGCTTCAAGTGGCATTGCTCCGCCCGTTACTCAAGCCAATGATTTCAAAATACGCCCCTCTATGATAAATTTGATCGAAATGAGGCATTTAGTGGAGCAAAACATGAGAGCCCTCTTGCACATTTGAATGAATTTGAAAAATATTGCAATACGATCAAGGTAAATGGGGTAACTCAAGAATTTGTGAGACTAAAGCTATTTCCTTTCTCCTTGATAGGAAGGGCTCTTTAATGGCTTGAGAAAGAAGTAAGGCCAAACTCCTTGAGAACTTGGGACGAGGTCACCACGGCTTTCTTAGGGAGATTCTACTCTCAAAATAAGACGGCCGAGGCAAGGGCTTTGATCCAAGGTTTCCGTCAACGGGCTAGTGAAACCATTTATGAGGCTTGGGAGAGGTATAAAGAATATCAAAGGGAGTGTCCCCATCATGGCATTCTGACATACCAAGTGCTTCAAATTTTCTATGGAGGCTTGAGCCCACAAGGAAAGACTAGCCTAGATGCGGGAGCGGGTGGCCCGATTATGAACAAGACGGAGGAGCAAGTCATAGAGATAATTGAGGATGTGGTGAGGCACCACATGGATTGGCAAGAAGGAGAGAGAGAGTCTCTAAACAAGGGAGGAAATGCGGTTTACTCCGTTGATCACCTCAACGCCATCAACAACTTGACGTCCCAAATTGCCAACCTTGGCAAGGAGATGACGTCCATCAAGGCAAAACTAGAGACCTCTAGTTCAACACAAGAGCATCCTTCCCAATCTAAGGGGAGAGGTATGAATTCTAACTCTTCTCCTTCTACTTCTAATAACATGCCACATGGGTGTTTATTTTGTGAAATTTGTGGGTATATCAACTAGGAGTGGTAAAGTGTTGGAAGAGAGTGTTCCTAAAAGAAGCAATGAGAGAATGAACATGAGTGAGCCTCCCCTTGAGAGTGATTTTGAACAAGAGAGAGAGCAAAACCATGAGAATGAAAAAAAGAAAGAATGTGAGAAAGAAAAAGAATTTGAGAAAGAAAAAGAATGTGAAAAAGAGAAAGATTTTGAAAAAGAGAGTGAAGACAAAAGTGAAAAAGAGAGAGAAACAAAACAATTGCAAAAGCTACCATATCCTCATAAATTTGTTAGAAACAAATTAGATGTGCAATTTGGAAAGTTTCTTGAAACATCGAAACAAATTCACCTTTCAATTCCTTTTATCGATGCTATCAAGTAAATGCCTAACTATGCTAGGTTTGTAAAAGATATTTTGAGTGGAAGGAGAAAGTGTGAATTGGTGGAAACGGTGAATTTCACCGAGAATTGTAGTGCAATCATCATGAATAAAATGCCACCGAAATTGAAAGACCCCGGTAACTTTTCTATCCCTTGTGCTATATAATATGCAAATTGATAATGCTTTATGTGATCTTGGGGCTAGTGTTAGCCTTATGCCATATTCGGTATATCAAAGACTTGAGATAGGGGAACTTCTACCCACCAACATTACCTTACAATTGACCGATCGTTCCATCAAATTTCCAAAAGGTAAGGTAGAGGATGTTTCTCTAAGGGTGGGAAAGTTTGTAATCCTGGTGGATTTTGTTGTGTTAGAGATGGATGAAGATGTAAATATTCCAATATTTCTAGGAATACCTTTTCTTGCTACTTCGGGCGCTTTAATAGATGTTAAAAGTGCTTAGATTTCACTAAAAGTAGGAGATGAGGTGATAGAATTTGATTTGAATGAGAGCATGAAATATCCAAGCTCTAGTCTTGATAATTGTATGATGATTGATACTATTGATTCTATTGTGACTTCTATGCACGAGCACTTTCTCACTACTAGCAATGCCCTTGAGAATGTCCTTTTGAATAAGGAAAAGATAGGTGAGCAAGACAAGGAGATGACATTGTATGAAGGAATGCTTGAAGGAAGTACGGAAGAAAGCATTGAACAAGTATGCATGGGAATCACAAGTGATGATGCTTTGGAAATAGCTACCTCAAGAGAAGGTAAGGGTGTTCCAATGGTAGAGTTGAAACCTCTTCCATCACACCTAAAGTACGAGTTTTTGGGTCCTAATTCAACTTTTCCGGTAATTGTGAATTCTTCTTTGAACGAGTGCCAAACTCAAATGTTATGTGGTGTTTTAAGAAATCACCAAGGTGCTTTAGGCTATACCATTGATAACCTCAAAGGTATTAGTCCCGATTTATGTATGCACCACATAACACTTGAGGAGGGTGCTAAGCCTTCCATTGAGAGGCAAAGGAAACTCAATCCTCAAATGGGGGAGGTGGTGAAGAAAGAAATCACCAAACTCCTTGATGCCGGCATCATCTTCCCCATTTCGAGTTCTAGATGGGTTTCCCCCGTTCATGTGGTCCCTAAAAGGGGGGAATGACTGTAGTTGAAAATGAGAATGGTGATCTCATTTCAACTAGAACGGTGACCGATTAGAGGATGTGCATAGACTATAGACGTCTAAATGCATCCACTAACAAGGATCATTTTCCTCTTCCTTTTATCGACCAAATGCTTGAAAGACTAACCAAGCACAAGTATTATTGCTTTCTTGATGGTTATTCGGGTTTCTTTCAAATCCCCATAAACCCGGATGATTAAGAGAAGACAACTTTTACTTGTCCATATGGTATTTTTGCATATAGGAGGATGCTGTTTGGACTTTGCAATACCCCGGCAACCTTTCAAAGGTGCATGATGAGTATCTTTGGAGACATGCTTGAGGCCGAAATGGAAGTGTTCATGGATGATTTCTCGGTAGGGGGCCTTTCATTTGAAGATTGTTTGTCTAATTTGGGCAAATGCTTAGCAAGATGTGAGAAGGTCAACTTGGTCCTAAATTGGCAAAAATGCCACTTCATGGTTGAAGAGGGAATCGTCCTTGGTCACAAGATATCAAGCAAGGGGATTGAGGTCGACAAGGCCAAAGTTGAAGTGATTGAAAAATTGCCATCTCTAATTAATGTGAGAGAAGTAAGATCCTTTTTGGGGCAAGCCGGGTTCTATAGGAGATTTATCAAGGATTTCTCACAAATTGCTAGACCCATAAATGCTCTTCTTCAAAAGGATGCCATCTTTAATTTTGATGAAAAGTGTCTTCAAGCTTTCAACAAATTAAAGGAGGCTTTCATCTCTACTCCAATCGTGCAAGGGTCGAGATGGGATTTGCCGTTTGAACTTATGTGCGATACTAGTGATGTTGCAATTGGAGGGGTGTTGGGACAAAGAATTGAGAAGAAACTTCATGTCACTTACTACATGTCCAATACCTTGAATGAAGCTCAACGGAACTACATCAAAACGGAGAAAGAGTTTCTTGCCGTGGTACATGCTTTTGAGAAGTTTTGGAACTACCTCATTGGTTCCAAAACTATTGTTTACACCTATCATGCGGCTATTAGGTACCTTGTGGCAAAGAAAGAGTCCAAACCTCGTCTTCTTCGATGGGTCCTATCTCTCCAACAATTTCATGTTGAAATCCGTGACAAGAAAGGGGCCGAGAATGTGGTTGCGGACCATCTTTCCCGATTAGAGAATGTGAAAGCTAGTGATGATGAAATCCCCATATGTGATGAATTGAGAGATGATGTGCTCTATATCTTACATGAAAAGGAGCTTCCTTGGTTCGCCGACTTGGTGAACTATTTGGCTTGTGGAGAATTCCCTCCCGATTTCTCCAAGAACCAAAGAAAGAAGCTAAAGAGGGAAGCAAGACACTATGTATGGGATGACCCTATTCTCTACAAAAGAGGAGTAGATGGTTTGCTCCGTAGGTGTGTTCCGGATGAACAAGTGCAAAGTGTGCTCAAGATTTGCCATTCCGATCCATGTGGAGGGCATATGGGAGCCAACAAAACAACGTTGAAGTTCTTGCATAGCGGTTTGTGGTGGCCTCACATTTTCAAAGATGCTTGGGGTTTTGTGAAGACTTGTGACCGGTGTCAACAAACCGGTAACATATCCAAGCGTAATGAGATGCCTCAACAACTAATTCTTGAGCTAGAGGTATTTGATGTATGGGGTATTGATTTCATGGGCCCATTCCCTACTTCTTATGGAAATCAATACATCCTTGTGGCGGTCGATTACGTATCAAAATGGGTTGAAGCCATTGCCTCCCCAACTAATGACCACAAGGTAGTCATGAAGATGTTCAAGAAATTTATATTTCCAAGATTCGGAATTCCTAGAGCAGTGGTAAGTGACAACGGTTCACATTTCGTTCGTAGTGCTTTTCAAAAGATGCTAAGAAAGCACAGGGTTCACCAAAGATTCGGCCTTACCTATCATCCACAAACAAGTGGGCAAACGGAAGTGTCCAACCGTCAAATTAAATTAATACTTGAGAAGACGGTTGCAAGGAATAGGAAGGATTGGTCGAAAAAGCTTGATGACTCTCTATGGGCATATAGAACGACATACAAAACCCCAATAGGCACAACTCCATATCGTCTTGTGTATTGAAAATCTTGTCATCTACCGATGGAGCTTGAACACCGAACTCAATGGGCAATCAAGAAAATTAACTTTGACTTGGCTAGCGCGGGAGAGAAAAGATGGCTTGATTTACATGAGCTTGAAGAACTAAGATTGGAGGCATATGAGTGTGCTAGCAACTATAAAAATCGCACCAAGGATTGCCATGACCGCAAAATTGAAAAGAAAGCATTTCTTAAAGGCGATAAGGTACTCCTCTACAACTCTAGGATGAAATTGTTTCCCGGGAAACTTTTATCAAGGTGGAGTGGTCCTTTTGTTGTCAAGGAAGTATTTCCTCATGGAGCCGTGGAAGTTTGGGATTTGGACGGAAAGAGATCCTTTAAGGTGAATGGGCATCGCCTCAAGCTTTACTACGAGGGTGCTCATGTCGGTGTAGTAGAATTAATTCAATGTAATCTTACCTATTGAGTGTGGAGGTCGTCAAGCTATTGACGTTAAAGAAGCGCTTCCGGGAGGCAACCCGAGTAAAAAAAAAATAAAAAAATAACAAAAAATTCGACAAGAGGTAGAAAATGAGAAATAAAACAATGAGTGAGTGAGAAAAGAAAGAAGAGTGTTGGTGATATCTGATTTTGGCTAACATTTGATTGAATTATGTTCTTATGGTTTTGATACAGAAAAAAAAGGGAGCAAAAAGGAAGCAAAGAAGTAAATGAATCAAGCCATAAGCAGTGAGGAGCGAGCGCTCCTCAACATTGCATGCCCGCTCCTCACAGGGTGAAATTAAACAGCCGAGACAGAAGCTTTGATGAAGATCTGGAGCGGGCGCTCCAAGGAGCTGCACGCCCGTTCCTCAATATGGAGCGGGCGCTCCAACATTTGCACGCCCGCTCCTCACAGGGTGAGCCTTTTTGAAGAAAAAAATAGTAGGTTCTCCAACGATTAGGAGCGGGCGCTCCAAGGAACTGCACGCCCGCTCCTCAACCAGGAGCAGGCGCTCCAACATTTGCACGCCCCTCCTCAACCAGGAGCAGGAGCTCCAACATTTGCACGCCCGCTCCTCACAGGGTGAAATTTTTGAAAATGGGCAGAAGGTTGGCAGAAGAATAGGAGCGGGCGCTCCAAGTCCCTGCACGCCCGCTCCTACAGGTGAGCAGGCGCTCCACCATGTTGCACGCCCGCTCCTCACCGAAAACCAAAAAAAATATATAGTCAGAATGTTTGCCCAGGTCTGGAGCAGGCGCTCTTCCTAATTGCACGCCCGCTCCACCTGTCCGGGTAAAAAAAAAAAAAAAAAAAAAAGAGAATCTTACTCCTCCTTTTAATCTCCTTCACCCATTTTCACCAATCATTCTTACATTCATATTCTCTCTCCTCATTCCCATCTACTTCTCACTCTCAAAACCCTCATTTTCTCCAACTTCTCTCTTCATTTTCATCATCAAATCCTAACTTTCTTCACTCAAAATTCACAAATTCTTATTCTCCATCAAATTCTCTCTCCAAAAACCACAATTTTTCACAAATTTGGGCAAAAATTTTGAAGACCCACAAGTTGAAATTGAAGAACAATAAAGGAAAAGGGCCAATATTGCTAGAAAAGGAGGAAATTTGGGTAAATTGGAGGATTTTAGAGTATTTTCATACTCTAATTGGTAAAATCTTCTTCCCTACTTCACTTTCCCTCTTAAACCTTAGGGTTTTTCTTCAATCTATCTCTGAATTTGTTTATTTTATGAATGTTGTGTGATTAGTTTCATCATTAGGTGATTTAAACAAGCTTACTTGCCTTTGATAATTAATTTGTGGATTCTTGTGCTTAGTTATGGAGTAAGAGAATTGTAGTTAGTTTCTTGCTTAAGTTTGATTAACTTGTGCATGAAAATTGGTTAAATTGTGTGAAATTGTGAATTTGTTGTGTTGGAATTGTTGGTTAGGTGTGTTGGAATTATATTGAATTGTGAGCAGGTACTTGGATTTATTCAAGGGTTTGAAGTTTCAGAGATTGTTTGTGTTGTGTTGCGTGTGTGTTTGTGGTGTTTTAAGTTAGCTTTCCATTCCAAACTAAAATTCCCAAATGGTTCTTCATTTATTTGGAGGTGCGGGAGGGAAGAAGAGGAAGACTACTTCCGGCATCCAAATAAACGAAAATCGTCATTCCGAAAGCCCAACCGAAACCCAAAACGAAACAATAGATCAATCAAATCCTCCCCCTTTAATAAAAATACCCGAAAAATCCAAAGGTTACCATAAAAAGCTATCCAGAAGAAAAATGCTTCCAACCTGATTCTATGACCAAGAGTCGTGCCAATTGCTAGGAATAGACGACGGAATTCGTCAAGTGGCTGCAAATTTCGGATGGTTAGACTTCCTTCGAAAGAGGGAGGAAACATTCGAATCGCTCACTCTCGAATTCCTATCCACCCTAACCGTGAGAAAAACTAGTGGTGAGGGAGAGCCCATTGTGTGCGAGATTAAGTTTAACATGTTCAATCGACCTCAAAACATAAGCTTAACTCACCTCAATCAGATATTCGAGTGGCCCGTGAACAACCAAATAACCAAACCCGATAGTTACAACCTCACCAGTTACGAAGAGTGTAATTGGTAGAATACTATCGCGGGGTACCCCGCATTCACGTCCCGTTCTAGCCATGCTAGCCACATCATCCACCCCGTACTCCGTATATTCATGAGAATTATGGGGTACGCTTGCTTCAAAAAGCAAGATCTCGGGAAGCTATCTAAAGAGGAGATTAAATGCCTCTTTGTAGCTTCCCGATTTGAGGGGGATCTTGAGGGGAACATGAATATGGGGTACATGTTCATTAAGCGGTGCTACAATATCAAGATGAGTACAGAGTTGACGGGTGAGATTAAGTGTGGTGGGATGATCACTATTATCGCCAAGGCATTGGGTTTCACCGGTTGGGTCAACCAATTAACCCCGATGGAAGGCTCAAATGCTCTTGACCTTTCCACTTTTGCCACAATGAATATGATTGTGGAAATCCGGGGAAATGTGACCACCTACTCTTGGTTGGTCAAGGGGAAACACCGTTGCATTCTCCCTAATGCGGAGGTAATGAACACCGTGGGAACCACTTGGCAAGTGCCAAATGAGCCACTCCCCAGGAATGTTCCCGACCTTGATCAACCATCTCAACCCCGCCGCCATAGCATATCTACCATTCCTAGTTTTATGGGCGACCAATCCTCCTCCTCTTCTTCCTCCTTCAACCTTGAGTCGGCCTTTCACCATCTCAACCTAACCAACCAAAGAATTCTTCAAGAGAATGAATATCAAAGTTTTGTGTCCCAAATGTCCTACCAAAACCAAGTTGAGAGGGGAGATTTCCTCCCCTATGTCAACTATCCTCACTACCCCGTGCAAGAGGGGCCGGTTTTGGGTTGGAACAACAACCAACCCACCTACTCCTATTGGCAAGGCCCCCGTAGCTCCATTTTGGAGCTACAATCCTTCCCGCCCTACGATTATACACAACCCGGAGGTTGTGATTTTAGGGGGGACCCTTCTTATTACCACGTGCCCGAGACATGTGGTAATATGTCTCCCGAGGAGATCGATAACCACCCCTTGAGGGGATACTTTGGGTTTCCACCCGGGTATGATGGTGGTTGGGGTACTAGTAGTGCACCGGACTACGGTCACTATCGTAGTAGCCCCAACTATGATCTTCCCCCATACGTTGATCAACCTTCCTTTTCCGGTGATGTAGACCTCAACTATAACTACATGCCATCGCCGCCTAGGGAGGATGATCGGGAGTAGCCTTTAGACATTTGTTTTTACCGTTCCCTTCTCTTCTTTCCCATCATTTATAAAACTGAGGCCGGTGTCGAGTTTTAGCTTAGGGGGAGAGTTGTCCTCATTGTGTCTATCTTTCGTGGGAACGGTATTCAAATATCTAGCTTGGGGGGAGGTCTAGGGGGCCTTGTGTCTAAGAGTAGGTTTTGGTTTTGGTAGGAGATGTGCTTTCTTGTGATACTTTATGATTTATGTATGGAGAAGTTTGAGTTTGTATGTGGAATGTTTGGCATGAAAGGCTTAGTTTAGCCTTTGGGACTTGTGGTAGGATTCATATGGTATTATGTTCTAGATTGCATGCCTATTTTAGGTTGGTTGTTGCCCTTTTCACGATTATATGGCATGCCTAGGCTAGAACAATTGCATATTGATGTTTTTGTTTCACTTCTCCTTATATGTGTGCTATTGGAGCATCTTATCTATGGCTTTGATATGTTTATGCTTTGGTTGGTTTGTATGAGGGTTGGTATCATGGGTTGATTGGTATTGCTCTTGGTCTTTCTTGATGATGATTTGTGTGGATTAATAATGATGGTTTTCCCTAATATCCAAATTTCTTTTTCTTATCCTCTAACCCCTCTAACATCCAAATTCCCTAACATCCAAATTCCCTAATATCCAAAACCCTAATAATTAAACTATGGAGATGGTAATAATAGAAATAAGGAAAAATAATATGCCTTGACCTTTTGTGAATAAACAATACATGACGCCTTTTATCAACACTAAGAGTAGTTTAGGCCACGGTCTTGGGAGTTGAGACTCAAGTTCTCGATCTAGGTACTAAATAAAAGAATAGTTGTTTATTCACAAAAGGTTAAGGCATATTATTTTTCCTTAGTGTTGACAAAAGGCGTCATGTAATTATTTATTCACAAAAGGTTAAGGCATATTATTTATGCCTTAACTTTGTGTCGAAGTCCTTGAGTTTTGTAATGATTAGGAGAGTAGTGGAAGCCTTTGTCGGAGGAGGGAGTTGATTCACAAGCATATGGAGAGGGTACTTATTCATTGAGATGTCGAGTGTTTCGAAACCCGCTTTATCTATGTTTTTCCGGCTCCTTCGAGGAGTCATGAGACACTACCATTAGGGGGGATTTGAACTTTTTGATATGGACGCAGTAAGATGTGTTGAATAGGCTTGAGTTGAGTATTTTTGGAAAGGTTAGCTAGGCCTTGGCTAGTCATGATCGTGGTTGATCTTAGGCATATACCTCATGCTCGAGTTTTATTGCTTAAGGATTCTTGTATCTATGCATGTGCTTTTCTTTGAGCAAATTGATCTTTGGGTTTGTTTTTGGGCAATGTAAATTGCTTGAGGACAAGCATTTGGCTAGCTTGGGGGGATTTGATAAGTGGTTTATTTGACCACTTATTGTGTTAATTTAAACCCGGTTTTGCATTCATTTCCCCTCTTTCTAACCCGTTTCGAATGAAAATGTATTATCTCGGCCTTGCCCCTCCTTGGTTTGTGTTTGTCCATGTTTTGCAGGTTTATTGATTCAGTTTGGCAAGCATTCGGATGCATGGATTTTGTCTAAGGCAAGAAAATTAGAGAAATGAGAGCCCGGTCCTGCTGGAGCGGGCGCTCCAAACTTCCTGCAAACTTAATGCCAAGTGCACCCTGTGAGAAGCGGGCGTGCACCTGTGAGGAGCGGGCGCTCCTCCCCAAACTTTCAAAACTGCTTGTATTCTGAAGACAGATGGAGAGGGCGTGCAGCAATTTGGAGCGAGCGCTCCTAGCCGTGGAGCGGGCGCTCCTCAGGTGGAGCGGGCGCTCCTTCGCTGGGAATCCGTTTTTCTTTTGACGGATTTCCCTATGTGTTTCAGGGAGTATAAATACTTCCCCTTTAGTTCATTTGTGAGAGAGACAGAAATAACCTAGTTTTTTAGAAACTCCTCTTAGTTTGAAACATTAATTTAGTTAAGTTTTCACCAAATTAATCATTGTAATAGTTGTTTTCAAGATTCATCCTCAAGAATTGGCACTTTGTATTTAACATTTCCAAGCTTCAATTAGTAATTTCCTTCTACTTTTCTCCATTCAATTAATGATTTTATTTGTTCTTGCATGATATTTAAATCTTCTTAGTTCTTGATAATTTGTTATTGGATGATAGTTATTTCAATTGTTAATCACTGTTCCCCAATTATTGAAGAAGTTAGAACCCTAAAACTTGTTTGCATGTTGAGTAGTCTTCTTGCTAGGGGTTGGGTTAAGCTCAACCTTTTGGGTTAATTATGCAAATGTGGGAGAATCATTGATGTTTGTATTGCAATTGAATTGATTATATGAGATTGCTTGTTAGTTCTTCATGATAGGATTAGCTACCCTTGACTTAGGAGCTTGATATCATGATATGCTTAGTTTGACATGGGAATGTAAATTGAGTATGTCATTACTTATTGAAATTTGATTATGTACATCTATTGCTAGTCTAATGAGGAATCTAAGTTTAGTAGTGTGAGTTGTTTTCTAATTGCATGGGGTTGATTTTACATATTGTCCTTGCTATACCTTGTCTATTTTACTCCCCGTTTCCCTAATTTCCTTGGTTGAGTGGATCCCATTCCCTAATGTCTTTAATCCATCGATTTAGAATCATAGTTCGTTTGTCTACTTGACGAACCCCAATTGACCATAGACTTCGAATTAGCTTAAGTGTTAAGATCTTTAGCAACCATATCCCGTTCCTTGTGGACCGAACTCTTACTTATCATTATGCTTGGTTTGTAGGATGTTTGCTAATAAATGTGTTTGATTGAGTGTGGAATGTGCGACCGTTCTAACGCCCATCAATAAACCCTAATTTGGGCACTGTGATGCGGTGTGTCTGCCGTGACACGGTCCTAGGACACCGTGTCACGGTATCATCTACCGTGGCGCGGCACAAAGTTTTTCCATAAATACAGTTAAACTGATAAAACACATGAATAGCTGTATGCGGAGAGTACGCAGAAAAATCCTGTGTCATGGTATGACACGACAAAGGACACCGCGACACGGCACTGTCCACCGTGGTACGGTATAACACACCGTGTCACAGTGTATAGTTTTCCAAAAATGCGTCCATGTTCATAAGCGCATGAAAAAAAACGCGGAAAAGACATGGGAAAGCACTGTGACACGGTGAAAATTACCGTGTCACGCACCAGGCACCGTGCCACGTCAGATTTTGCCGCAACGCGGCGTTTTAGCTGCTGCGCTGTAATTCCAACTTTTTACGCGTTTTTAAAACTATGATAACTTTTGATCCGAAACTTGGAACAAGGCATATAATATAGATTTGGAAAGCTTATCAAGTCTACTTTACAAAAAAATTAAATTTAGGTTAAAATCAATTTTAGATTTTAAGATATGGCCGTTTTAGTAAAAGGGTGTTGATTTTGGGGTGAGTTTAGTGTTTGGCTCATATCTTCTTCGTTTTTAATCGGAATTGGGCTTATGATATATTGTTGGAAATCATTTTTAAAGGCCTATCCATCCAAATAATAATTGGATCTAAATTATATAGCCACCAAATCAGATTAGCTCGGTTTTGTGATATGGACACAAAAAGAGGAAAACAAGTTATAATGTGGGGAAATAGGCTAAGAATTAGGTTGGTTTTTGAAATATGTTGAATAGAAATATGGATTAAGAACTCCAATGATTAGATACTCAACTCGACCAATAATGGCAGTGAAAGGTTGTTCATCATCGGGTTTGGTTTCGGGGAGACATTTTTAGGTGTCTACAATACCGAATGAGGTCTTTGCACTTGCAAGACTCAGCTTTAAAGTAAGAGCTCCATGGTGTGAGCGAAGCATGCGACAAGGGTAAGATGGAAACTCTTTCTTGTTATTTATGTCATTTAGTTATTTTAATTGTGAGAGGGACTTGGGGTCGGATTTTGTTTCGCGGAAAGTCGGACTTTTCAAAACCTAACAGCGGTATCGGAGCCTTGCTCATTTATTTTGTAACTAAAATTTTCAAGGTGTTTAAAATAGATTTAATTTCTGTTTGTTGTTGCTAATTAGATTAGTAGCTCGACTTTATTAATTTTAATCTCGTTTTATTTAGAATTTTGGCTCCAGAACCCAGATTTTCGCCTAAGACTAGTGAATTTTGGGTGGAAATGAATCCTAAAAATTCCTGTTTTGAGGGATTTTTCGTTTTCATGAAATTTTTTAAATCTATTAAACCTTGAATCTTAATGGCATATTAATTGTGATTATGGTTGTGGCAACAATTACCTCCTTCTTATGCATTACAACCGTTCGAAGATGATGATGGACCAGAAGGTGTTGTTACGGTAAGGAATGCAACTGGTTTTATGCCACGATACTTGCATCAAGGTGTTGGAGTGAGATTTGTTCTGCTGCTAGAAGTTGAGTTTAAGGTAATATTTTGTTAACTTCATATTTTTTAATCATGCAGTAATTCTCTCTTTGTGCCTTTTTAATCATTACTAAAGTTCAGGTTCAACTTTTAATGATGAGTTAATAGTATTATGTTTCATTATATGTTAACTGTTGGTCGATTTCATTAAATAGTTGTTATGGAAACATTAACATGACTTACTGTAATATGATAAGCTTATTTATGATCTTTTTTGTTATTGTTATCGTACGCGTTTATTCTGGTTTATCACACTGCTAAGATGGTATCAAGTCCTATAATGTCTGGATGAACATTGTTTGTTGTTTGATTTCATAGTTTGTTTATCTAGTTTGATTTCATACTATTACTGCTATTCCTTATGTACAGACATACAAGAATAATGGAACTGAGAACTATGAGCCAGATGATGCAACAAAGATTATGCGAGAATTAGATGAAGAAAGTGGATACGACCCAATGCAATCATTTTTCCAGAACAACGGATTGTTTGACGAGGAAACTGATCCGTTTGAGCACGCGTTTATCTTTGATGTATTGATGTATTTTGTATTTTAATCTATGGAACCTCTCCACTCTAATATTGAACTGTTACTACTAATTTAATGTTAAAAATAATAATTTAATCGTATATGATCATTATCCTATATCATGGCATAACTTTTTCCGTTTAACTGTTGACTCATCAAATTAAGTAAACATACATAAATTTTACATTGTAAAACTGCAATTAAATACATTGTTTTGTTCATCTGCTAAAATTATTCGTTAAATATTGGATTGTGGCTGTGTTCGATATTTGAATTCCTCCCACGGATGAATAATTTATTAGGGGGGCTTGACCATTGTTATGGGGTCCATGAACATCACTTATACTTCCCTGCAAAATAAAAAAGTAAAATCAATATGAAAACAACAACCACGCGAAAAAAAAACATAAAAATGGTTTAAAATCAGATACTCTTTTCAATGAAATATACCATGTTCGACGTTGGGGGTGCAAAAATACATTGGTTATAGACCACGAGCCCTAAGAATGCGTTGGTTGGGAGCCATAAACATAGATGTTGTGCCAATTACTCCACCATAGACCTGCTGCTGGTTGCCTACCACCTGTTGGAAGTTGTCTTGTTGATAGCCAACTACCTGCTGCTGGCTCTATTGTTGCCCACAGACCAGGTTGCTCTGTTGCTGGCAAAATAGCTGCTGCTGGCTCTATTGTTTCCCATAGACCTGGTTTCTTGGTTGCTGGCCAAATAGCTGCTGCTAGCTCTGTTGTTGCCCACAGACCTGTTGTTGGCCAAAGAAGTGCTGCTGGTTCTACAGCCCAGGGAACAGCTGTTGTTGGTTCTGTTACTGAACAAAGATCTGCTGGTTGTGTTGTTGGGCATAGATAATTGATCGTGTCATAGAATTCTGAGTCAAAGCATTCCCCTATGGTTAGCTTGTTAATCCACCCCATTGCATTGCCTGTGCCGCTGCTGGTGCATTAGGATCCTATTTCAAAGAACAAATTAATACAACATAAATTAATGAGGACTAAACAACAGAAAAAATTCCAACAATATAACAAGCATTACCATGTTGAACCAATCATAATGGGGGTTTCCTTTTTATTGAATGTTTGCGCTACTGTCAGATTCATCACTACTTGAGGAGCATGAAATATATTTCCTTTTTCCTTTCTTGCTGAGGTTCTTCCTCTTCTTTTTCTTGGCTGAATTCTTCATTTCGCTGCTGCTGTCGGATTCATCACTGCTTGAGCTTGAGCTTTCTTTCCTTTTCCCCTTCCCCTTTCCTTTACTCTTATTCTTCTTTTTGTTGGCTGACTTCTTTTTGGCCTGGTTTTTACTGGGTGCCTTCTTCCTCGCTCGAGTCACTAGGTCTTTAACTGAGGGAGTAACGGTGGTGGCAGTTGGATCTAGAGTTTGAACAGGAGCTGGTGTTAGGGTGTCAAATGGGGTTGATGGGGGTTGATGTTGGTGGGGTTTGAAGTAGAAAGTCCAGATCATCTAATTTTATCAATCCCATTTGTAGATATAAATCTTTTTTTAAAGAAACATAATTATTTTCCTCCATTTCAGGATCAATTCCTTTTTTAAAAATTAAGTTCATAATTTCGTTTAGCTTATCAGGGTCTTCTTCTTTATCAAATAAGATTTGCAATTTGTTAAGCGTTTTCTCCTGAATATGAGGGCTCATCTTTAGTTTCTTTATTCTTTTCTTGGTTACTAGTAGGTCTTTTAGGGAGTGATACAGTAAATTTTTTATTTTTATCTAAATTTTGAAAAGGATACTTATATTTATACGGGATAATTTTCTCTTTATTAGGTGATACTTCTCTACCCAATTGATGCCTAACTTCGTTTGTTATTAAAGCAAGTTGAACTTGTTTAACTTGTTCTTTTAGATCACTTACTTTTTTTTATTAATATCAGTGTGGTTATTGATATTTTATTTTCGATATTAATACAACGAGCATGTATGTTATCAATTTCCGATCTTAATTCACCAATTTGATCTACTATATAATTAAAGACTGGACCAAAATTACTAGTATTTTCAGGAATATGATAATAATGCTTAAAATCAGGTTTCTTACACTCAGTAGATGTCCTAGTATTCTCCAATTTTACTTACTTATTAATTGAATTAACAACTTAGTTTAGCTTTTAACCGTATGGCTCTGATACCAATCGAACACAATCAAATACCAACGAAACCCTAGTTAGGATACTCACATTATATCAACTTATACCAACAACAATATTTGTTAAATATGATACCAACCACAATACTATGATGATAACAATGTGTTGTAGGATGGTATTTCTATACTACTAAGGATGGTTTTACCCATATATCTCGTTGGTACTAAATTTTAATATACAGATAAGGTACTCTTTTTTTTTAATTTACGAAAATACCCTTGGTTGAGTCCACTTGGACTCTACCTACTTGAGGCCAAGAATTTCTACACGGCTGATAGTATTACGTATTTCTATAGCCAATATGTGTTGCCACGTATCTTTATTATTACACCCTTATTCCGGCATATAAAAAATTAATTTATCAGCTTTTACTTATCGGACTTTATCCAAATTTTAATAAAACAAGCTTTTGCTTATCCGACTTTGTTCAATTTTTTTAATAAAACAAGATTTTGCCTATCGGACTTTGTCCAATTTTTAATAGAATAAGGAAACACTCCTACACGCATATTTTCTGAAATTAATAGCGTTTAATTTAAAGTCGTACTTTCGTTATCGTGCTTATACTAACCACATACCAATCTTGCTCCTCTACTCTTTGCCCCCCTTAGTGAATGTATCTGTTTTACATGTATATTCACTAAGTACTGCCATCATGCCGCTACGCTTTCTGCTTACTGCCGTATCCAAGCAAAGCTGCACTTTGTTGTTGATTCAGACTATAACAACGGCCACTCAAGTGGTGTATTTGTACATTCATTTGAGTGCCTTTCTCGATGATCCGGAGCATGGTTATGCCTCAAGTCGGCATATACCATGACGTAATTTGGTGGGTATTATACTTTGAACCAACAACCTCAAGAGTTGATGATTGCAGCTGATTAGGCCGTAAGCGCATCAACTTCATGGAAGTGGTTTTTAGCTGTCCATCCCATTTGACGATGGTATGTCAAATGGAAGATTCCTAATTAATAGATGTATCAGAATTTGCAACTTTTATTATTATCGGTAATATCTGATAATGATAGTTTAAAAGAATTCATGTTACATTGGTTTAAACATAAAATTTCTTAAGCACCGCTGCATTCCAGACATTTTTCAGTGGTTTTCCATCCATGGTTTCTAGTTCGTATGACCCTTGCATGATTGTATCTTTGATTCAATACGGGCCTTCCCAATTCGCCGATAACGTGCCATCAACATTATCCTTTTCCTGTCACTAGAGACCTTCGTAGAACCAAATCCCCCGTGCTTAATGGACGATGCCTGACCCTTCTGTTGTAAGCCCTTGACATTTTGTCCTTATATGTTGCCGATCTAACTGCAGCTTTCTCTTGTACTACTGGTAAGAAATCTAATTGCTGCCGCAAAAAGAGATCATTTTTCTCTTCACATTAGTGTTGTATCCTGAAGGTCTGCAATCCAACTTCAGTGGGAATAAATGCCTCTGTACCAAAAAATAGATTAAAGGGCGATTTTCCAGTTGCCTCTGAGTTGTTCTATTTGCCCATAGTGTTTCTGGTATGAGTTTTGCCCATAACCCCTTTGCATCTTCTATATTTTTCTTGAGTGCCGTAAATATTTGCATATTGGCATCCTCTACTTGGTCGTTTAATTGAGGATGGCACACTGCGGCATACGCAAACTTTACTCTATACATAGCCAAAAGGTCCTTTAAAGGTTTGCAATTGAACTGCGACCCATGATCGAACACCATTGACATCAGAAATCTAAACCTTGTGAAAATATTTTTCCAAATGAAGTTCTTTACTTCAGATGTCGATATCTTTGTCACCGGTTCGACTTCTATCCACTTAGTGAAATAGTCAATTCCCACAATCTGGAATTTCCTTCCACTTGTTGCCGATGGGAAGGGTCCTACTATATCCATCCCCCATTGTGCAAACGGGACATGATTAAGTATTGAAGTTAAGTCATTCAGCGGGAGGTTGATAGCCGGTGCATACTTCTGACATTTAATCACACCTTCAATGCATCTTCATTCATTGTCGGCTGGTAATATCCCCATTTCATCGCTTCTAAGGACAAAGCTCGACCTCCCATGTGATTTCGACAAGAAACCCTTGTGTATTTTTTCGATAAGCCTAGCTGACTAAAAATCCGTGATGCATCTGTGCAAAGGCAGTGAGAATCCTTATTTGTACAATTGATTGTTATGCATTATGAACCAAACACTATCCTTCCTTAGCTTACGTTATTCAGCCTTATCAACCGACAATGCCCCGTACAGAATATACCAAGGATTTTGTCGTACCACTAACTTTTGTTACTATTATCAACACATAGGACCTACTCCGAAGTTTCATCGATACTTCTCTACTTTAGGATTTCAACCATTACTGTTTTTCTCCAAATCGTTGAAACTCGAACTTGCTAGCCTTATCAGGGCATCAGCTTGCGTATTTTGTACCCTCGAGACCAATTTGACCTTAAAATGCTCCAACTGAGCTATTAACTGGTTGAGCTTTTCAAAGTATTTCACCATTTTTGGCTTTCTTGCTTTGTAATCTCCACTTAACTACCTTGACACTAGTTGCGAGTCAGTGATTAAAACCAGCCATTTTGCCTCAGCCGCTATGGATAATTGGATCCCTGCTATCGCCGCCTTATACTCTGTTTCGTTATTTATAGCTTTGAACTTAAACTTCAAAGCATGCTCAAATACATCTTCATTTGGCGACATAATCAAAATACCGGCACCTTAACCAGTCGTAGTGGCTGACCCATCTACTGATACCTGCCATGTTCCCAACTGCTATTCTTTATCGTTGTAAGAGGTTTCTATAATGAAATCTGACAAATCTTGCGCCTTTATCGACACTCTCGGCTTATAAACCAATTCATACTCTGACAACTCAATTTCCCATTTTAACAATCGTCCTGACGTATCCATCTTTTGCAGTGACTTTTCCAGCGGATGGTTAGTTAACACTTGTATTACATGAGCGTCAAATTAAGGGCGCAACTTCCTTGCTGCAATCACTACAGCAAACGCTATCTTCTCTTTAACCAGATACCTACGCTCTGTGGCATTCTAACCGTGGCTAACAAAATATATCGTCATTTGATGCTTCTTTCTCTCCACCAACAATACTATTGCTACAGGTTTTGGAGATGCCGAAGTGTATAACTGTAATTTATCTCCCCGTTCATCCCTTACTATCAGGCAAGGATCTTAAATGATTTCTCACCATCTCTAGAGCTTCAGCTTGATCTTTTCCCCATTCGAAGGTTTTATTGTGCTGCAATGTCACAAAGAATGGGAGGGCTTTCTCAGAAGATTTGCTGATAAAACGAGTCAAAGCTGCCATCCTACCTGTAAGCTTTTGTACATCACAAATTGTTTTCGGTTCCTTCATCTCAAGTATTGCATTCACCTTGCCAAGATTTGCATCAATACCCCGTTCACTCACCATAAACACTAAGAACTTTTCTGACCGAACCCCAAAACACACATTTCTCTAGGTTCAACTTCATCTGATATCGCCATAAAGTATCAAAGGTTTCTTTCAAGTCAGGAATATGATCTTTTTGAGCCCTGCTCTTCACAATCGTATCATCCACATATACTTCCACATTCTGCCCTTTCTGCTTTTCAAATATCTTGTCAACAAATTTTTGGTAAGTTGCCCCAACACTTTTCAATCCAAAAGGCATGGCCCTATCACAGTAGACCCCTGCATCTGTTTTGAATGCCGTTTTTGCTCTGTCCCACTTATGAAGGCTTACCTGATGATAACCTGAGAATACATCTAGAAAGATGAGCATAGCATGACCGTATGTGGAGTCTACCAGCCTATCTATCCGAGGAAACGGATAGTAGTCCTTGGGACAAGCTTTATTCAAATCTTTAAAATCAACACACATTCTCAATTTACCAGTCGGCTTTCTCACCATAACTACATTTTCCAACCATTCATGATACGTGCAAGGCTCTATGAATCCAGCCGCTAAGAGTTTATTGACTTCAGATTGTATTACTTCAATTTTGTCTATTGAGAAGTTTCGCTTTTTATGTCTTATCGGCCTAAATTCTCTATTTACATTTAACTTATGCACTATAACATCAGGATGTATCCCTAGCATTTCATCTCCCAAGAAGGCGAACACATTTGCATTTTCCCACAGCAAGCTAATCAGACTACATCTTATTTCCACATCCATGTCAGCCCCAACTTTCACTGTTCGACCTCGGACTCTCAGTTGGAGTTCAACTTGCTCAACCTGTCCTCTCGATGCCGGTCTTGGAATTGTCACTGGCCTTGTATAAAATTTTTCCATTGACAAGTCACGCACAGATGGCTCCCTGTCCCTTTCTGGACTGTTCACAGCTGGATTTTCTCGAACTGGATTTTTCAAGGCGGTTACATAACAAGACTTTGTCATCACCTACCCTCTGTGCACCTTTTCCACATTCCCTAGATTAGACAAATATGCAATGGTCAGATGATAAGTCGACACTACAGCCTATATATCATGTATTATCAACCTTCCGAGAATGGCATTGTATGCCGATGGTACATCCACTACAAGGAACTCCACCATTATATCCCTTGCCGCTGATCCGTCACCAAACCGAACTGGTAAGACAATGCTACCTTTTGGCATTACCGTTGAGCCATTAAACCCAATCACTAGGTAGGATGCTTGTGTTAGGTATTACCTTCCTATCATCATTTCATTGAAATCCTACATAAACAGAACGTTTGTCAACTACCTCCATCTATCAAGACTCATTTTATTAGCCCCGTTTATCATTGTTATCAACACTAAGGGATCGTGATAAGGAAAGATGATTCCCCTCTAGTCCTCTTTGGTGAAAACCACATCGGGTATATCTACAGGTCGAGGGCGACTATCGGGCATCCAGTGCATTCACTATATGGCGGTGCTCCGATAGATGTTTTCTAGCTCAACTTATCGTTCAACCGTGAACCGGTCCACCGGTTATCACATTAATTTTTTTCCCTATTGATGATGGTGGTTGCCCACCGTCCCCCTGCCGGTTTATCTTGACCTGCTACCTTTCAAGCCTCAACTCTAGCTGCTGACGCTCCAACAGCCGATAAAGTAGCGGTGGCTGACTTCCTCCTATATGCAGACGGTACTGGGTTAAGTGCCCCTTCCTTATCAGCTCTTCAGTGTTATCCTTCAACTGTGTACACTCTTTAGTGTAATGCCCAATATCCCAATGAAACGTACAATATTTCTTCATATCTCTCCCTTTGGCTTTCATTGGTGCTAGCCTCATCCAATCCTCTCTACTTTGATTCACAGGGTAAATAGCAACCCTAGGTGTGTTTAACGAGGTATAGCTACTATACAGCATCGGACCTCCTGCCGACTTCCTCCTTCCCTCATTGGGGCAGGGGCTTTCGGTCTTCCACCTCTTGAGGTTGCTCCCTCAGACGAATGTTGAATTTTATTTGTCGGGGTTGCCCTGCTGCTAGTTTTCATTAACTCTTCACTCTTTATGTAATCATGAGCCTTGCTAAAGGCTGCTGCTAGCATTGGTAAATTTTTCCGTGTCAGATATCGTTTGAACTCTGAGTCATTAAGACCATCCATCAATGCCATAACGGCTATCTCCTGCTGTAACTACGATATTGTGTTTGCCTCATTATTGAACCTTCTGATGTAGTCCCTTAAAAAACTCAAACGGCTTTTGCCTTACTGTCATCAATTCTCATGAAGTTCTCTACCGAACACTATTGCTGATATATTGCCCCACAAACATCTATGTTAGCTTCTCAAAGCTACCAATGGTGCCATTTCCTAAGTTGTTAAACTAGTCTGCAGCCGCCTCGGTAAAGGTGGTTTGAAAGACCTTACATTAGACGGCATTGGAGTTGGTGTAGAGGATCATGTGTCCTTCATCAGACGCTATATATCTACCTGGGTCACCCCTTCCATTGTACCTACGTGTCGGCATCTTGATTTTCTCCATTGGCTGATCCAAGATGTCCTACCCCTTGGTTGTACATGATGATGCCCTTGGTTGTACAACCGCTTGTACTACCCCTTGTCCTGCACTTTGCAGGCTTCTCTGCCTCTAGTTCCTGGTACTAACTACACAACTAGAATATTGTGCCTCTATCTCCCGGCCGGTTGTATGTGTTCTTGTCGGTGATACCTCCCGCGACGGATGCCTCGGCGAACCAGCTGCCTGATGAAATTGACTATCAAGGTTTACAATCGGCATCCCTTCTCCAGCCTTAGTGGTACCAGCCCCAGCTTCTTTTCTTTTCTTACTCATTGCTCTCATCACCTTGGCTACTACCTCCAAATACTTCGAAGTAAACTTAGCCATGGGATCTGATGTTCTGCCAACATGTTGTTCTAGTGTTTGCGACATATTGAAATTGATTCCCCTCTAAGGTATTAGTCTCGTCCTTTATCTCAACCTCTAGGATTGAAGTTCCATTTCCACTTTTTATGTTTGAGTTAACCATCTTACTAATTTCATTATTATTTTCTGTTATTTCTTTATTTCCGGTCATAATTTTACTGTGTTAGGTTCTTAGGCGATAGAAGTAATCACCCCTCCTTCTAGCGCCAAATTGTTCCAGCTCATATTCGACAACTATCCGAGATCTGTGAAGACCCTATCGTCCAGCTAAGAACCTACACAGGAAATGAGGATTAGATAACCCCAGGGTAAATCCAGAGATAACCACTCTGATGATAAAGTTAGAAAGTTTTTAAGAGAAAGAAGAGATGATATGAAGAGAGAGAGAGAGAGAGAGAGAGAGAGAGAGAGAGAGAGAGAGAGAGAGAGAGAGAGTAATAAATGCCGCCTTTTAATTAAGATAAACCCACCTATTTATAGTGATCTCAAATTCCAAGTGGCTACAAGTCATGCAAATCACTTTTATGCCAAGTGCTGATTAAATGACGCCACGTGTTGATTTGCAACAGGTCGATATCTTTCCCATTATGTGCATATACCGATATAACCATTATTTCTGAAAATCCGGATTTGTTCACTCTGTAAAGCATTTGATATCGGCACTATATGTGATATCGGTATCTCCCCATACATCTACCCTTATAAATTGACACATCATATAACACAAACAATATTTCGTATCAATACAAAACTCCATAAAGCGAATTTTGTGTTAATTTTTAGCATAATTTTTAATATCCTATGTTTAAAGTTGTATTTGTAATTATTACATACATTGTGTTAATTTGGGATACATAACAATTATATGTTTATGTTTTATTTACTAAATTTTATTTTTACATACAGATTTAACGCATCATACGACACCTACGAAATTTCATATCAACATAAAACACCATCAAGCGGATTTTGTGTTAGTTTTAGGTCATCAATGTTAGGGTAATTTTTAAATCCTATGTTTAAATTTATATTTGTAATTATTACTTACATTGTATTTATTTGGGATACTTAATGGTTATTTGTTTATCTTTTGTTTACTGAATTTTGTTTTTGCATGCAGATGCAATTTAATTAGGTGATTAAATTCGAACAAAAATGATAGGAAAATAAAATTGAATTTTTTACAATTACAATTCTTTTTTTTTATCTATTTTGTATTTCAAACAACCAACTTTGAGCCCCACTATGATCATGCATTTAAGTATGGTGGCGTCCAAAGGGAAGGAAGCTAAAGAAATTAAAAGAGTCGCCAACAAGTTTTAGGAACTTGTAAACCGTTCGCGGGTGTGAAGGTTACATCCCATTCACGATCACAGAGATCGCTAACTATAGTGGTCCCCAACCATGATTGGATATTTAGGGATGATGGTACGAATCCAACCTAAAAGAGATTGAACCCGCCCTAAATAGGTCCTTTACTTTGTTCTTCTCATATTCATATGCACTTTCCAAGTAACATACAATTAATAAATTAATCCTAAACATATTTAATTTATGCCGGTTGATTATTAATGCACAAATAAGTCTATTATTGGCGATCACTTGAATTAAAATCATATTAGCACAAATCAAATTATTAATTATCTTATTAAGCATGATTTCAAGTATAAATTCTCTTTAAACCCGCAAGAGAGAGCGTGATCAAGCAATAACAGTAATATCATGAATAATCAAGGAAGGCATAAATAATAATATATTGACACAACAATCATCATAATCATAATATCAATCTCATCAAGCATGATAATATTAGCAAGATCTTAGGCATGATACTAACAAGATTAATAGTAAATCTTAGCATGTCACTAATTATTAAAAATCAAAGCTTTAGCCCTAAATGATACTAGAAATAATAAGACATCCTAACATGATACTAGGAAACAATAAAGGCATCCTAACATGATACTACGAAGTAAAATAATATTCTAAGCATGATTTCTATATCAAAAGAATAGAAAGAAATAATCTAGTTACCTACGTTGAAGCCTCGTACCTCTTTCTATTAAAACAATACACACGTTAGTAACTTCAATGAAAGATTAAATCAAACAATTAAAATAATATTAATTGAAACATAGATTTAGGAAAAAACCCTCAGAACTATCAACCTTTCAAGTCGAGGTCTTAGGCAACTTCGAACTTGGCTAGGTGTATTCGAGTCTTCTAAATGAGTAATTGTGACCAAATCAAGTAAAAATCAAAAAGGATGTGTGTTTGTAAAGGCTAGGCCTAGAAAAAGAATAGAAAGAGTAAGCTTTAACTTAGAGAAAATAGATATATGATGATTCTGGGTGAATTGAAAACCAGGAAAATCGTCCCTATTACCGAGAAAAATGACCGAAAATGATTTGAAAAGAGTCAGAATTACAAGTTTTGTCGCGTTGCGATAAGTCAATCACATCGCGATAAATGTATCGTGGCGCGACAGTTTCCATACGGTAAGATTTCGTACGTAATTTAACTTCCAATCAAATTGGGTTAGCCAAAGTCCGTAATTATCTTTATTAAAACATATTTAAATCCTTTTAAAACACTTCTTTTATCTAATGTAGAATTCTTAATCTTTATCTTTAAAATAAATAATAAATATAATCCTAATGCCTTTAAAACTTAAAATAACCATCTAGATAATTCTATAAAATTAAGACAAATCCTAATGGCTTTAGAATTACAATTAAAATTAACGGACCCTCCACATGATCATTGGGTCCGTACATGAAGCTCGATTTGGGCCCAGTTTAGTATTTTAGCCATAAATTTCTCGTTATAACTCGAAATCGGGCTTATAATATATCATTGGAAAGCTCTTTTCAAACCCTATCCAACTATAAATTTATTGGACCCAGATTATGGACCAAAATAAAATGTTTTGGACGTTTTTCATAAATAGATATGACATGAATCTTTTTCGAAATGCGAAATGAATTATATTTATATAAAAACATTTTAGAAAAGAGACATTCACGAAACTCTTCAACATTTCACCTTGCTCAAAATTCAATGACATGAAAGGTACTCATACCTGGTTTGGTTTTTGGGGAGACACAATCAGGTGTCTACAAAAGCTCCCACTTTGACTGAGTTTGGAGAAACATATGTTTCGAAAAAAAAAGTCAAAGTAGTCTATAGGGACGGAGAATGATTCAGAATGTTCTACGATCCTAAATCATTCTTTCAACACTGATACCTGCAAACTAGCAGTAGTTAAACAGATAAAAGAGTTAGAAACGTGTATCTTGCACTGTCGAGTACACGCCTCTGGGTAACACTTCTTGCTGCTTTTTGTTGTGATAACCTCCACAGTATCTCGCTATCTTCATTTACTGTGACGATCTTCCACGCCCTAGGGAACATTGTCTTAGGTGATTGTGCTTTGCCATCTTTGTGGCAGTACCTTACCTCGCCGCTGTAGACAATCTCCTCTGTACTTCAGGACATCGTCGAAGATCGCTGTACATCGCCATCTCCAAAATATGGTCTATAACTTAACTCGACCAATTGAAAATCTTCATACCCCAGCGAAAGTCGTTGAAGATCTCTATACCTCGTGATCCTCAGTTTTGCTAATGCTTCATTATGTTGAACGTGCGCTCTTCCAATACTTCGAAGACTTAACCAGTACTTTGGTGCAATTTTCTTTGCAAGTACCTCAACGTGTTTTTAGATGTAACGAGCCGGTACTTTGGCTCTTGTGCTTTGCTTGTGAACTAGTACTTATGTGCTTATGCTTTGTGATGAGCCAATATTTAGGTGCTTAAGTCAATGAGATGATCGTCGTCAGGTTGAAATGGAATTGAGATTGTAATCGAGCCGGCTAATAATCATGTCAATTGCTTTAGGGGCTAAATGGCATACCAGGGAACCCGTTTGCTGAAGAGAGTTCTCATAATCTATCTATGGGGCCCATAGAGTTTATCACTAGAGAGGAAGAACAGTCAACGTGCTCTTCCACGTGTAATCGCGACGCGTCAGGCGTATCGCATCACGATAGCTTTATCGCGTCGCGATTAAATCGCGTTTTTCCGGACTTAAACCTTTCTTCTTTCTCATTTCCGCGTGTTGTTTCGCTTTTGCTCGTTTTCGCTCGGAACTTCTCTTCGCTCGTTCTTGACCATTCCTCAACCAAATTTGCTCAAATTTTTTGTAAATCGACGCTCTTCTTCTCTAGTTTCCTAATCTATGTAAGTTTTGCTTCAACTCCTCTTTATTTGGAAGAATTTTATTACGTTATTGTGTGCAATTTTTCGGAAAATCCGAATGTGTTCATGCTTAATTCTCCATGTTTGTTGAATTTCTTGCCACGAAATTGCTTGCATATGTTTTTATATTTCTTTGTGAGTATTTTGAGACTTGTTTGGCTTGATTTGGTGAAGAAACAAGTAATTTGCCATTGTTGAACACTCTAAGTTCGTGATCACAATGTAGCTTGTTGTTTAAGATTTTTCTTGCTATTTGTGCTTAATTTGTTGCAATATTTACATAAAATTGCATGAAATTGTTTTGTTGCTCAAAAATCTTGTTATGGCTCGAATCAAAACCATGCTCTGTTTTGGTACTACGTACTCTGTTTTTTTTACGAACATAGTTCCATGCAGTTAGGCGAATTTTAGATACTATAGAACCTTTAATTTATTGTTTTCATGTTCACAATAATTAGCATGGCTCGACATCGAGGTTCTGGCTCACGTTCCCGCTCGGGTCACCGAGAGGACAAGCCTGCCGACGGTGGTGAGGGTGCTTCTACCAGTCACTGTGCTGGACTTCCTGAGTGGGACGAGCAGTCTATGTTTTTCTAGCCTTTCTACCATATTTCCTAGCGTGGCTAGGAATTGCTGACGAGAGGGTTCGTTGCCATAGTTTAGGTAACAACGACATTAAGAGGCTCTATGAGCACTACCTCCTAGAGAACCCGAAGCTGAATGCTCTTTGGGAGTCATGTGGCTTGACTCCTCTACTCCGAGGTGCGCTAGCTGTTCACTCTTGGTAGTACAGCCGGCATATAGTCCGTGGGTTAGTGGAGTTCTACTAGGACACCACTATAACTTTTCATTTTCCATGGGGTGAGATGACTATCACCTCTCTCGACTTTTCTATCATTATCGGACTGGGGTTCCAGTAAGCGAGGGTCTTTTCCTTGCTTCTCCTTCAGCCTTTGAGTTGCTTGGTCCTATCGTTCTCCAAGCACGTGCTGTGGCTGGGACGATAAATACTAGCATGACGTTTATCCGCTAGTCCTTGCTAGTGGAGGCTTTTCAGGATGCTGCGACAACCCCAGAGCAACGGGTGCACATCTTTGTTCTAATTCTCCTATCGGTGACTTTTTCTCCTAACAAGGGGAGTCGCATGCTGCTCTATTATCTTACTGCTCTCCGCGACATTCTACTGCTCGGGACCTATGACTGGGCCAGTTTGGCTTATGCTGATTTTCTCCTTGGGCTGCGACATGCTTGTCGTCAGCAGAAATGTAGGAGGATATCACCCTCTCTTGCTTCTGGAAGATCGTAGAGGTATATTTCTTTTTGCTTAGTGCGTGAAATTCAGTTTTCTTTCATCGACTTGAATCATGAACCCTTTATTCTATCACAAGTGTGGTTTTATGAGTATTTCTCGTCTTTGGTTCCAACGAGGCCTCAACCTAGGGGCCTCCCCATTGCAGCCAGTTGGGGAGGCCATTATCCTAGCTTAGTCGCCACTACTCTTGTGAAAGAGGCGCTACTTGCGGTAAGGATTACCTTTTTCTTTTTTTTTTGCTTGACTTCGTTGTAAAATTTAACTCATGGCATATATTTTTTATTTTATTGCAGCGTCCTAAGGTTCTTTAACGTCCGTGAGGAGGATTAGACGGTTCTTCCTTGGCCTACCAGTACACTGCTCAGAGGCGTTATTTCTAGGGGACCTACGATGCAATGGTGTACCTAGGCGACAGAGTGGCCATTCAGCACTCTTCAGACGTCTTTGTCATTCCAGCCAAGCCTCCTTTGCACATTATGAGCCTGCTGGTTATTCGGACTCACATGGATAGTTAGCCGATTGGTGCGGATTAGCGGATTAAGCATTCGGACCAATCATATGCTGAGAAGCTCTTGCCATAGTTGGCCCTGCCACGTTGCATTGAAGAGGAGGAGGTTTATTTTTTAATTTGTATCTTTTTTTTATCTTTTGGATAGCCCCCGACAATATTTAATCGGCGGATTTCATGTTTGCAAGCTGCAGGGGAGGATGTGGAGTTTGTCCCTCCGCGTATATCCATCACCTACCAGGGGACATACGATCCGATCGAGGAGATGGTGCCTCCGGCTCTTGAGGAGTGGTGTCTGATCTCGAGGTCCATCCCTCGACGTTAGAATTGGGTAAGTCATCCTTTTGTATTTGTCAGGACATATATACTTTGGCTACCACTAACTTTGTTATTTTTGCAGTTCTCACGCGAGGTGGTGACGTATATGGCGGCAGCTATGGACGCCTTTCAGCGTCAGCTAGTGAGGCTGAGCCACCAAGCATCGTATCGTCGTGCTTGTGACTTTGCACCGTTATGCTTCTTGAGTTATATTACTTTTGTATGTTTGCCTTTTTATACCTTACTTGACTTGTTGTTTTGTTTCAGCCCGTTCCTCATACACGTACCCGCTCGAGGCCAGAGGGCTCGAGGGAGAGAGTTGGGTTGAGGCGTTGTCATACCTCGGTCAAGACCTAGGACGGGCAAGAGGCATCGAATCATACTATGGTTCTGGATGATTCCGGCTCTTCTTTTGAGGGAGTAGTGAGGCCACCCAGTCATGGTAGTTCGATGCTGGCTCCTTTCGAGTCTCTTGGTGTCCTGGCGGGCCGTAGGAGGTTGGGTCATCGTCGCAGCAGCCATAGGAGCAGGAGCAGCAAGGTGAGGCTAGGTGGTTTGGTCCGACACTCTCCATTCCGATGACTGGAGGGTTGATGCTAGTCGGGGATTGACTCCGCGGACCTTGTTTTTCAATGAGACTTTAGGCCTTTGTCCACCGGCACCGTAGTTTCTGTACCTGTTAGATCGATTTTCTGACTATGTAGGACTTTGCTTTTAATTTATTGTGGATTTTATTAGCTCTATTACTTATTAGACAAATGTATATACACTAGACCTTAGTATGTATAATTTTAGTATTTGCATTTTATTTTTTCATTTATTTTTATGTGCATGTGAATGTGTGAAACTTGTGATTTCCTTCATTTTTGTTATCATTGGAGGATATTCGACTTTCTCCCCCAAAAGAAAAAATGAAAAAATAAAATAGAGTTAACTAAAAATTAGCTTAAATTAATTAAACATAAAAATAATCTCTCCAAATCATAATAGGATAAATATTTGAAAATTTGTTAGCAAAAAGTAGAGTTGGATAAGGCTTGGACGATAAGATTCGTCAAAAAATCAAAGTACAAGTCCGAGTCAAAGTTAAATCAACGCATATTGTCTAACACGTGTTGTATCATATCGTCAGCGTTGTAGTTTTATCGCGGTGCGATATAGTTATCGCGGCGTGATGCCCTTGTCACGGCACGATGGCTTTGAATTTTCCGAGTTCGAATGGATTAATTTCTGCGTCGATTTGCTTTATAAAAAGCCCCCAAATAACCTGTATTCAGCACATAGTAATCTAGATTTCAATTCCCAATCAAGTAATATGACTAAGAATTTTTGTGACACAACTCGTGTGTGGTGACGGTCTTTGACCACTAAAGAGAGAAAAGAGCTTGACTTTTTCCATTTGGGGGGTTTATTTGGCATCAAAGGGGTAGATCTTGATATTGACTTCATCTATGCCGCCTTAGAATATTGGGATTCCAATACTCATTACTTTAGATTTGGTAATGATGAAATTAGCCCTTTGTCGGAAGAATTTGGTGCCATCCTTGGTTTTTCTTCGCTAGATCTCGTGGTAATTCTCACGATGTGTGAATATTACTAGAAGGATTTCGAACGCGTTTATAATCTTAGGGATGATGATTTGAAAACTATAGTTGATGGTAGTGTGGTTGATCTAAAAAAATTTGTATCCTTTTATTTTAATAGACCCAAGTCAAAATCTTTCCATGTGTATAAGAGAAGGGATTTCCTCTTTTGCATGTTTAGCCAATATCTCCTTACTAGTGGTGGCATGTATACTAGTCAAGCTATTTTGGAATTTGTTATGAAACAAATTGATGCAGGGAGAAATCCCATGCCATTAATTGTTGGAGAAACAAGGTTGGCTTAGATTTACTAAAAAGGGATCTAAAACCTCCACTCTGAGGATCTCCAATTTTATTGCAGGTAGAAAATTAATACTTTTAATTACAGAAATTAAAAATACGTAATTTTGTAGAGTAATAATAATTTTAATTTTATTCATGTAGGTTTGGCTAATGGAAAGACTTGAATTAATAAGTCCTCTTGACAACATTGAAAAGTACACTCCAAATTTCCTTGTGAGAAGAAAGAAGTGTTTTTCTTTGAAGATGGGCCGTCGGGAGTGGAGTAGGATCCTTAAAACTCGCGACTTCTCCATTAAGTTGGTCATGCCTTGGTGGAAGATTGAGAAGATGGTTGGAGTCAACACTCAACCGTCTTGTCGTATCCCAAGCTTGTCAAATTTAACCTTTTATCACCCTTATAGGATGAAGATACAATATGGTCTTGCTCAAACCATTCCTTTTATAGATCTTCGGCGACCTTATGAATATATTGTCTCGCAAAATATTGAACTCTTTGATAGCTATTGGTGTGCTCGACCCTTATGGGAAGTTGTCTCCAACAAGGCTATTCCTCATTTGTCTAGAGAAGTGAAGCAATGGTTGCTTGGTAGATCTCATAAACATACGTGCAGAGAAGACAAATATTAAAGACCGCTTAGGTGACAAGAAAGTTCCTTCCAAAGATCGTCTGGGCTTGAAAGTTGAATTCAAGAATCCTATTATGTCTAAGAAAAAGAGTGTTGCTAAAAGCAATGAAAAAAGAAAAGATGAATCTATAGAGAAAAAAGTGTGGGTTGAAAATAAAGTTGGTGTATTTTCCAAAAGAGAAACTATTTCTTCTAAAGTAGCGGTTAGATCATCTAAGGGGTCCCTGCTAGTAAAATAACGAGATGATGAAGAGGAAGTAGACAAGAATTGAAAAAGGGCTAGAAAGGAGAAGGCAGATTAGAGCATTGCTTTACTTTCAATTTATTAAACAATTTTAATTTCAAGTCAATTTTATTTTTAAGCTTTCTTTAATTCCATCAATAATGTAATTTTTATTTATTTATGCAATTTAAGATTTAAATTAAATCAACTTTTGTCTCTAAACAATTTATTTACTAAAAGTAATGAAAACAACTTGAGTAAATTCGAAGATGACTCAAGTACGGAAGTCAAATTCTTTTTGAAATAAACTGAAATCTGCACAATCTGACGAAGTCACCTCAGCGCCTAAGATTCGAATTCAACGTGGCGCGATAATCCTATCGCGGTGTGATAAGCTTGACGCGGCGCGTTGGACTTTTTTTTAGTGCGATGTCTCTTCTGTACAATCCCGAATTGACGTGCTGTTGTAAAAAAATGCAAGATTTGTAAAATTAAAGTTACCGCATCTCGTAAAGGGTTACCTACGTATCCTTGCTAAGGAATCAGGCCGAACTTAGCTCTTTTGAGTTTAAAATTCAATTAAATCATGGGTCGAACTTTTTGAGATGGTCAGGATTTGTCATGTTTGAAAATTCATTTTCGTCCATATTAGTTAGTTTTACAGCACCTCCTGATAGAATATTTTTGACGATGTATGGTCCGAACCAATTAGGCCTAAACTTGCCTCTTGGGTCTAGAACATTTTTACTTAATGCTTTTAACACCAAGTCTTCTACTTTGATGTTTTTTGTCTTGACCTTCTTGTTAAAGTGTCTAGCCATGCGCATTTGTTAGCATTGGGTATGATGTAGAGCTTCTAGTCGTTTTTCATCGAGTAGAATTAGCTTTTCATATATTTCTTTTGTCCATTCAACCTCGTCGAGTTTACTTTCCAATATGATGCGCAAGGAAGGTATTTCGAATTTTATAGGTTGTACGGCGTCCACTCCGTAGACTAGATAGAATGACGTACTTTCTGTGGATGAGCAAATTGACGTGCGATAACCCCAAAGAGGGAAATGGAATTTGTCAGGCCAATCCTTGTAATTTTCTATCATCTTTTCGACGATTGTTTTTAAGTTTTATTGGCTGCTTCTAGTGCACCATTTGCTTAAGGCTTGTATGGGGAAGAGTGATGATGTTAAATCCCGTTTTTTTAGAGCAGCTCTTCATATTCTACTTGCAGTGAGTTCCATTGTCACTTATCATTTCATATAGGACTCCATATCGACATATGATGTTTCTTTCGATAAAGAGTGCTACACACTTTGCGGTGAGTTTAGCATATGAGGCTACTTCAACCCATTTAGTGAAGTAGTCTATTGCAACGAGGATATATTCATGGCTTCCTGTCCCAGGAGGAGTGATTTTTCCAATAATGTCTATTCCCCAAGTTGAAAATGGCCATGGGAATGTATAAGTGTAGAGAAGAGATGGTAGAACATGTTGTCACTTGGCATATATCTAGCACTTAAGACATCATTTTACATATTGATGGAAATCCCTATTCATGGTAGTCCAGTAATACCCTTGATGTATTATCTTTAAGACTAGCGTTTTTCCATTCATATGTGTCCTACATGCTCCGTCATGAATTATTCTCATTGTCCTTTGCGCCTTGTTTTTGCCTATGCATAGGAGAGCTCTTCCCTTAGGCACTATTTTATGTAGTTCATCGTTTATGAGCACAAATTGTGATGCAAGAAGTCTCAAGGCGCGTTTCGCCCTTTTGTCAGCGTTGGGTGGATATTCCCCGTTGGTGACATAATTGAGGATGTCCGTATACCAAGGTTCTTCTTCATCTTCTTGGATTACTTCTTCATCCTCAATGGCTTATATGTAAGCCGATTCATGCCTTTTTTTCTATGGTTAGAGGCATTTGTTCAATTTCCTTAGGAATTCTAACCACCGAGGCTAGTCTCGCTAAGGCATCTACGAATTGATTTTCTTCCCTAGTTAGTATGTGTATTCTACCTTCTCTAATTGTTCAGTAAGGGTTTCCAAATAGGTTTGGTAAGGAGCTAAGCTTTCACTTCTTTCTTTCCATCTTTTAGAGATTTGATTAATGATAAGGGAAGAGTCTCGGAATATTCATAGTTTCTTTACTCCTAATTCCAAGGTTGTTTCGAGGCCTACCACGCATACTTCATATTCTGCAGCATTGTTGGTAATGTAGAAGTCGAGCTTGATTGAAATAGGAACATGTTCCTCTTTAGGTGATACTGATAAGACTCCTACTCCATATCCTTTCTGGTTTGGGGCTCCATCGAAGTATAATGGCCAAGTATCATCTTCTGTAACCATTAAGTCTACGTCGTAAAGTCATTCTCATGCATTGGTGTTAAATTTTCGATCGGGAAATCTGCTAAGAAATCTGAGTCTACCGATCCTTTGATGCCTTTTTGAGGCATGAACCTTACATTAAATTGAGCTAAGTTCACTATCCATCTAGATATTCATCCATTAAGTGTGGTTTTCTCAAAGAGATACATAAGGGGATCCATTCGAGATACCATATAGACTATGTGGACGAGCATATAATGTCTTAGTTTGGTTGTGGCCCACACGAGTGCAAATTAAAGCACAACTTTTCGAGTGGTGTGTAGCGTACTTTGTACTCGAGCATTTTCTTACTTGGGTAATAGATAACATTTTCCCTGCCTTCTACTTCTTGTGCGAGCATAGCTCCTATCGTTTCTTTAGTCACTTTTAAGTATAGGCGGAGAGGAATGCGTGGGAGTGCTAGTGCTAATATAGGAGGGTTTGCGATTTAGGCTTTGATTTTATCAAAGGCTTTTTGACATTTTTCATCCCATATCACTGGCACATTCTTCTTAAGCTTCACATATCGGTTCACATATCGTAGTGAGTATTGATATGAACCTACTTACATATTGCAACCGGCCAAAGAATCCTCAAATCCATTTCTCTGTCTTGGGCGGTGACATTGACATGATTGCCTTAATCTTGGTGGGATCTATCTCTATCCCTCTAGAATTAATAACATAACCTCTGAGTTTTCCTGAAGTGACTCTGAATACGCTCTTGGCAAGGTTTAGCCTCATGTTATATTTTCTTAACCTTTCTAAGAATTTTCTCAGGGCTACTTGGTGTCTAGGGCGATCTTTTGATTTTGCAATCGACTTCTTTGTGCATCATGTCATGGAGTAAAGCAGTCGCTGCTCTATAGTAAGTGGCACCCGCGTTTTTCAACCCGAATGGCATCATCGTGTAACAATAAGTGCCCCATGGTGTTATGAAAGTTGTCTTTTCCATGTCTTCTTCTTCGACCATGAGAATTTGATTGTAACCTGCATACCCGTCCATAAACAAGAGAAGTGCATGATTTGCTTTATTATCTTCTCCCTCCGTCCCAAATTACTCGCAACGGTTTGACTTTTTGAACTATTCACACATCTTACTTTGATCATCTCTTTTAGCTATTATATGAAAGTTAATGTAATCATGTAAGATGTTGTTACGTCTATTTTAATGTAAAGTTTCTTAATATAAACTTTTTATAACTTATTTAAATATATAATAAAAGATATCAACGGTCAAACATGTACATTGGCAAGCGTGTCCAGTCAAAATGTTGCAAGTAAATTGGGAAAGAGCAAGTACTAAAATATCGATGTGTGGTAAAGGGAATTCGTCCTTTGGAATTTCCTTATTGAGTTCTCTGTAGTCGACACACATTATTACTCTGCCATCTTTCTTAGGAACTGATACCACGTTGGCGACCCATTCTAGATACTTAGATACCTTGATAAAACCTGCAGTTATTTGTTTTTGAACTTCTTCTTTTATCTTAAGAGCTACATCGGGTTTCATTTCACGTAACTTTTGTTTTATAGGTTTCATTCCTGGAATTAATGGTATAGTGTGTTGAGTAATTTCTCTATTTATTCTTGGCATATCTTCATATGACCAAGCAAAAACATCAATAATTTCCTTTAGTAGATTAGTTAAGTTGGTTCTCTCTTCTTGATTAAGAATCAAACCAATTTTAACTTCTCTTTTGATGGTTAGATCTGTTGATACGTCAATAGTTTCCGTTTCTTTAATTATTGGTGTTTTATTCTCAAGTGTTTCCATTGCTTTAATTCTTTCTTTGTCACTTTCATTGTTAGTAAAGCAATGCTCGTCATCTTGGGTAAGAGAATGACACGAGGAGTACACAGCACAAGACATATTATTGAACTCGAAAATCATTACATCAAAAAGAGAAACGTCTGTTGGGACTTGACTACTAACTAATCTAGGAGTAGGTGCTAAACTAGGAGAAATAGAAAGGGGTGGAACTATAAGAAATTTACAAGACTCGATAACATAAACTCAAACTCAGACGATTCAAACTCATCGAACATAGGTCTTTGTCCTGTAGTAATGGAGATCTTCCTTCCACTTGGTGTATTCACTTTTATAGCCTTATGCCATCCTTGAACCAGTCCTTCTGCTGGAGTGATGAGCTTAGAGGAGTCAAAGATCTCGCTTTATAGCACTGTCTGGATGAGCGCGAAGTTGTCATCGACGCTCTTAGGCTCGTTCTTTTCGTACACAAAGAGGAGACCCATGACATAAAGTCAAAGCATGGAGGTGCTTGCTCCTTGTGGACAGGAATTGGAATTTTGTCTAGAAAGTTGCAATCTAGGAATATTTCAAACCCAGGTTGTTGTATCCCATTGCTAACGAGTGGTTTTGGGAATTCATAACACGAGTAATCTTCACCCTCTTTTATGAATTGATCATTTAGAGTGAGGGGATAATGATCCATTGAGATTGCTCTTTTCTGGGTGCGAGCCATTATCCGTGCATTAATCTTCTCTCGGACTCGCTTTAGATCTTCTAGAGTCGGTTCGAACCAAGTCCAATAGTGTCTAATTTAGGGAGGCTAGGTAGTTTCATTTGTTTAGCTATTCCTTTCTTCTTTCCTAGAATCATTCCAGAAAAATGTCCTTGCCGTTTAAGGATAGCATTAACTACAAGATTTAAATGGGGGTTGTAGTCAAGAGGGGTCTTTTCATCTTCCTCGATTAAAGAGACCTCTTCGTCATTAAAGCGCCATAAATCTTCATCATTGTCATCGTGCTCCACGGTAATGATCGGTTTATCAACTGCTTTGATTCTCATAGGGTAAGCATTAATTGTGACAAGAACTCCTCCAACTATAGCTTTAACTTGATGGAGAGATGAAGGAATGGCCTTAAGATCGTGAAGCCAAGGGTGCCCTAACAATAAGTTGAAAGAGGCTTTAATATCCACTACTTGAAAAGTAGTAGTGTGTTCAATGACTCTTGCGGTAACGTTCATAGTGATGGTTCCAAGAGCTTGACGACAAGTGTTGTCATAAGCTCTTATTCGTTGTGTTGATGGAGACAAATCTTCATCTTTTATTCCCAACATCCTCGCGGTTTGGAGTGGACTAACACTAATTGCCGACCCATTGTCTACAAGAGTCATTGGCACATTCATTCTTTTACAAACCAATGTGAGATTCAAGGCCTTGTTGTGTTTGTCACCTTCTGGGGGTAAATCCTTATTAAAAACGTGATTAGGTTTATTGGACTCAGGAGGTCACTTGTGAGAAAGTTGGCTAAACCTTCTTGAGTGGTCTCTGAATCTATCCCTACCTTAGCTAGAGCATCCATCACTGCAAGTCTATGCTCATAGGATGAAGCTAGAAGCTTCCAAACGGTCATCTCAACTTTAGTCCTCTTGAGTTGTTTAACAATATCATTGTCCTCTATGATGGGTATTGAGACTTGTTGAGTGGCCAGAATAGGTGCATTTGTGACAGGAGGTTTCATCGTTCCTGATCTCTTAAGGACATCTATAGGGGAATCTTCTTCATCCCAAATGTCGTCGATTGGGTAGATTGTGGAGAGTGGAGGTTCCTCCATGCATGTAACGTAGACATCCTCGTCGTCACTATCCCAAACTCCATTGATACCAACATCTTTTTCTTGCTTAGTTAGGACAAGCTTTCCACAATCTATAAATCCTTGAATAAGATCCTTGAATTTGAAGAAATTTTTTATAATGTGTCCCTCGTATTGATGGTATTGACAGTAAAATCTATTTGCCCTTTTGAGTGACTCAAAAGGTCTTGGCTCGAGAGGTTTGGTCTTTCCCATTTCGAAGAGCATTGTGAACATCTTTTCATAAGGGACCCCAATGGGTGTGTAAGGTTTGTCGTTCTTTCTTGGTGGTGTGACCACGTTGAAAGTAAATGACTTCTTTCGGAGGATTTTGAGGGAGAAATGCTCATCATACTTTCAACAATGCGTTTTTTTTCGACCTCCTCTACTCATTTATTGTAATCTTTGAATAGTTTTACTAGCTCATCTACTGTATTTATGAGGGCACATATTTCCTCTTTAGAGGGACCTTCTTTGGTTAGTGGGAAATCACTCATGGCATCGAAAAAGGTTTCCTCCTCTTCTTCGATGGCATGAGGCTCTTCCTTTGGTTTGATGAGGAGTGATTGATCGACGTGATCCTCTTCATTAAAAATTGCTAAGGAATCCGAAAGTGAAGCATTATTGATGCTCGGCTTCTTGCTAGCAGGGGCAATGGAATTTTGTTATTATCGATTAAATCTTGAATGGCTTCCTTCAACCTCCAACAGTTTTCTGTAGCATGGCCCCTACCTTGATGATACTTGCAGTGTGCATTCGGGTTCCAATTAGCTTTCCTTCTTTTGACTGCGGGATATCCCATTAGTCCAATAGGAGTGATGAGTCCTTCGGTATGAAGGTGATCAAAGGTTGTGTCATAGCTCATACCGATAGGAGTAAAGCTTCTCCTAAATGGTTTCTTTTGCCCTTGATTGTTCATGACAAGAACATCATTTAAATTAAAGGTGTTGACATGATTAGAGTGGGTGTTTTTTGAAGAAGAAGGATTGTCGTTCTTCTTTCATTTCCAGCCACTGTTGCTATTTTTAGCAGCTTTCTGCTTCGCAGGGTCATCTTCAATGTCAATGCCTATGTTGTAGACAGCATTGAAAGTATTCAAATTGTTTTGATATTTTAAGTGTTTTAAATACTTTTCTTGGAGGTTCTTGATGAGTATCCTCACAGATTCCCTTTTGGTAGGGACTTCAACCATTTTAGCGAAAGTTTCCTTCCACTTGTTGTAGAAGGCAGTAAATCCTTCGTTTTCTTTCTGCTTTAGCATTTCAAGTTCCCTATGGTCAGTTTTAACTTGAATATTGCACTTATATCTATCAATGAAGGCATTCATATGGCTTCCCAAGAAGAAACTTTTTCCTTATCTAAGGAGAAAAACCATTGTTGACAAACAGTTTCAAGGGAAAGCTGGGAAAGCGAGGGGAAGACCCTCTTATCAATTGCCTTAATGTTCATTATTGTCTCAAAAGCTCTTAAATTAAAGTAAGGGTTATCAGTTGGTTTGAAGTTCGGGATGTCATTGGTGTTGAACTTCTGCAGAAGAAGTTCTTTGTCCATTGAGACCCCTTGAGAGCTAATCTTATGGAACCTGTAGTCATTGGATATTTGATTGAGGCTATCCTTAGTGTGCTTGATGGTATCAACTGGCACTTGCCTACTAGGATCATTGACTTGGGTACTGAGATCCTTGATCAATTCAGCGAGTCCATTGACAGTTTGCTTGATTGCATCAACTATTGACTGGCCATTATCACGAACTTTCTTCTGTATCGAATCGGTTTATCAAAAAGTAGTACTTCGACGAAGGTGTTCTCCTTGATTAGGCACCCTTCTCTCCTTAACCAAGTGCTGTAATATTAAACCATTGACTCTTTTCAATTACTTGACTCGAATTGACTTTAACTTTTATTAGTTTAAGAAAAAGCAAAAAATGGGTGCATATTTTGGGAATCAAGTATGGGGATCAAATCATGGTTCAAGAAACATGGTTATGTTGGGAGGATAATATCCGACTTACCCACCTAAAAAAATGACGGAAAAAGCGCACAGAAGACTTTTAGACATGGTCATGGTGACATATACACAAAGTGTGTGCTTAAAGATTAGTGAGTGAGAGTGATATGCTTAAGACTCGTGTAAAGACCATGGGACTATGTGACTAGACTCGACCAACGACCAAATTATGACCTCGGTTAAAAAAGACTCGTCGCGAAGACCAGAGCAAAAGACCGTAACATCGCATAACTGATGGGACTATCACGTCGCGTTGTCAGCAAAAGCAGTCAAGTAGTCATAATATGATGCAATGAGTTTGCAACCTAACACTAGTAGAAAAATACAATTGGGTAGCCTCAAATGGCAAGTAGTTATTAAATTTCGCTTTCGAAAACCCACTAAAAAAAAGAACCTGAAACATACAAATGGGAAGCAGTTTTAGGTGAACCGCTCCCAAATATTGTAATTGGAAGCGGTTTGAACATTAAACCGCTCCCTATTTGCTATAAAACCTTAAAAAATTAAAACCCCATCATCTCATGCCTCCTTCTTCTCTCTCCTCTCTCAGCTCCCTTCATTTCTCACGCTCTCTCTCCTCTCATTTCTCACGCCTCACTTCTCTCTCCTTGCTCCATTCTTTCTTCGTCTCTATCTTCTTAACTTCATACTCCATTTTTTCTTCATTATCTTTTAACTCCACAACAACAACAAGCAACAACCGTGACACCAGCAAACCTAAGATCTGGAGTGTTATTGTGGAAGTAAAGGATCTCAACTGAAGTGAGCTTTTGGTATACAAAATCATCCAAGTACATGCATGGTTGAACCTTTCTTTTCTTGATAAAGGCACCTAGGTGTACCTAATTTTTAAATCAGCCATGGCCTTAATTAGACGAGCATTCAAACTCTTTTTCTTCCTTTTTTATTTTTTTTTTTAAGTGGTATGTGTACTCTTGTAGGGAAAACTATTTCAATTGTGGTTTGTACGTGTAGGAAACTTCCTTAAACTCAGCGTGCAAAGCTGTTTTATGTGTTTTATCCAGCAAATCGATAAACTTTTCACATATAGAATGATCAGAATCTCTTATTAGGCTGTCAAGGGATAGATTTGTATTCTAGATGTTTTTTGGCTCTTTGTCGTTTGGGAGAATTGATTGTCCTATGATCCTATCCTTGTGATTGTTCAATTAGTTCGATAACAATGTCATTCATTATTGATATTTTGGGTATTTTTAGGGGCATTAGGTTTTATTAGCTGTGTGTTGGTGAATTTTTGAATAAAAGCACTAAAGTCTTAGATTGCTTAACACTATGTTTGAATAACAATTTTGAAAGGAAAGTAAGGGAGGAGAAATAAAATTAGTAGATTATACACCAGTGTGTATGGTTCACATCATACACGTTATAGAATTATACTTTTGATACAATGAACATTACAAGATTAATGATCATTTTGTTGTACAATATTAATATTCAAAGAAAAATATAGTTATGAAACGGAGGGAGTACTTTCTTTTTTTTGTTCGCTCAGTATGAGTAATATTATATGGCAGGGTGTGAGGGATGAGTGCTGGGCCTGGACCATTGATAAGTTATAATTCTTTTTGGATATTGATAGGTTATATGATCCATGGATCATTTGACCCTATAATCTAATAACTTTGATATAAGCATGTACCAGCTAGGCAATTTTGCAATCTTTTTCTTGGGTGGAGGACTGGAGGAGGCATTGCTGTTAATTTTGGTATTCTTGCTTGAAAGCTGGTGAGTGATGGTGCTCTCTTTTCTTTTGACACAGAAAGTCTACGTCACTTGGTAAAGTTTATAGTGGCTTATGTGCTTATTTTAATAAAGCTTTGCCAATCATGCTTCTTTATAACGAAGAGCGTGAACAATATCAAGAAGTAATTACAGAGAACAAGTCTCCGTCGACTGTGTATGGTGCTGAGCATCTTCTGTTCCGGGTGAGCACCGATACTGTAGGCGTCGTTCGAAGTGCGCCTACTTTAAGCATGTTGTGAATATGCTTGGTACTCATAGGAAGTGAGAATTGACATATACGATTAGGGACAAGGAAAGTAGGGAGCCGCCAACAAGTTTTTAAGGAACTTGTAAACCGTTCACGGATCATAAAAGGCAGCCACAAATAAAGGGACAACGAAAGGCAACAACAATTGATCCGTGAAGGTTACACCTCATTCATAATCCATGAGATTACTAACTCCATATGGTTCACAACCACGAAAGGAGGATCGGAGATGATGGTACGGAGTGAGTCATGGAGTCACATTCACCCGTATTGGCCTCTACTCGATTCTTATTAAGAAAAGTGATTCCTGCGTTCTCAAAGATATACAAACAAAGATTCAATTTGCTCCAAACTAACATTAGGCTAAATTGATTGAATATTAATGCAACATATAATTTCTAAAATATCGTGATCACTTAATTAAACAACAAGATTAAAAAGGAATATAAGTCGGTCGTCCAAATTATCTTATTAGGCGTGATTTTCAATTACATATTCCCTTTAACATGCAATACAGTGATCAATGAATATATAATAGAATAAACATTAATATTGGAAGCAATTCAACAATAATCCAACAATTAATATATCACAAACATAACAAAAATCGTTAGAAAAATAATACAAATAAAAGGAACATGATTCCTTACTTTGAATTTGTTTGCTTGTAACTACAAAATAATAAACACGTTAGTAACTTCAAGGGAACCAATAAAACAATAATTAAAATTAAATTAAATAGAGTTGATTTGGGGCCAAATCCTCAAACAGTTCTACCTTTCACGCCTTGGTTTAAGGATAGAACCTCGGGTAAAGTACGGACCCCTTGGAGTGCTTAAAGGACGTATTTTGGAACAATAGGGTAGGCTAGTGTTTAGGCTAGAGCATAGAAGATAGAAGAGAAAATTAATTGATCCCCGAACTGCAAAAATGAGGGTTATATTTATAGAGAAAATGAGTAGAGGGAACACACGGAACCCTAAAAAGATAAAACCCTAATTCTAGGGCACCGTGACACGGCAGTAGTTGCCGCGACACGGCAAAAAGTGTCGTGACACGGTATAGATTACCGTGTTGCGGTGCAATAGCTGCCCTAAAATGATAAAATGCGTGCAGGTTTTACGCGGATAAAACACATAAAATTCCCGTAATGCGGCATGGGTACCGTGACACGGCAGAAGCTGCCGTGGCGCGACAACTTCCACCGTGGCGCGACACGTGGCGCCGTGTCACGATGCACTGCTTTTCCGAAATGCGTCCAAATTCATAAACGTGTGAGAAAAACGCGGAAAATACACGAAAAAAGCACCGAGTGTAGAATACCGTGTCACGGCAATATGCACCGTGCCACGTCATCTTTTGCCGCGACACAGCATTTTAGCTGGTGCGCGGTAATTCCAGGTTTTTTACGCGTTTTTAAAACTATGATAACTTTTGATTCGTAACTCGGAATAAGGCATACAATATATCATTGGAAAAGTTATCAAGTCTTCTTTCTAACCCAATTAGAATTAGGTCAAAATCATTTGTAGATTTTAAGATATGATCGTTTTAGTGAAAGGGTGTCGGTTTTGGGTCGAGTTTAGTATCTTGCTCATATCTTCTTCGTTTTAAATCGGAATTGGGCTTATGATAAATCATTGGAAAGCTTATTGAAAGGCCTATCCAACCAAATAATAATTGGATCAAAATTATATAGTCACAAAATCAGTTTATCTCGGTTTTGTGATTTGAACACAAAAAGTGAAAAATAAGTTATGGTTTTGCAAAATGGGCTCAGAATTGAGTTGGTTTATAAAATGTATTGGGAATGAATATGGATTTAAGCATTCCAAAGGTTAAACACTCAACCCGACCAATAATGGCGGTGAAAGGTTGTTCATCATCGGGTTTGGTTTTGGGGAGACATTTTTAGGTGTCTACAAGTACCGTGAGTCCTGGGTTTGGTAAAGGTTTACCGTCCAGTTAAGCACCTGCACATTCCGCACAAATTAGCTAATGCAGGGGATTATCCGGGGATAACCGCTCCGATGCTAAAGTTAGCAATCTGATGAAAAGAAGGGATGAAAGAGTAAGAGTGAGAGTTTTTAGAGAGAGTTTTTAGAGAGAGAGAGAGAAAGAGATTGTGTCTTAATAATGAAAATATGCTTGGGTATATATAGGAAGATAACCAAGCTGGTGCCACCTATCAGCATAGGTGGCGAACCGACCTTATAGGCAGCAGGTGCCTACGTGGTTTGGAATAGCTTTACACGTGGCCGAGAGAAGAGCCGTTATGGTTAATTAGCCGATACGCTAATCAACAGATGATTTATCAACGTAATGTAGTCTATCAACTAATTAATAATGGTGTTAATAGCGGTGTCGGCACCATCCCGTACATCTTCTTCATCTGTTTGGTATGTGTCTTCTAATCCTTAATCCTTGGAAATATTTAATGCAAGTTAGTGGTGCTTTATGCACTTCTAGTGATTAGTGAACTTCTTTAACTTTCATCCCGGAATGATTTTCTTAAATTCAGTCAAGTTGCCGGCATTGTTATATGATTTGAAGATTGAAAAGGAGACATTACATACTGGATCTACAACAGAGTCTACATGACTTTCTCGAGTATGGGTGCGTTGTTCTTATTTCTGAAATCTTTTTTTCAGTTATGTGTTTTCTTAGTTTTCCTATCCTGCACAGCGAATTTATGATACTGTTCCTGCAGTTACTTTTATTGTACTCCCTTATTCCTCCTACCACATTTATCCCCTTGTGTGGCCTTTTCACACATCTCAAACTCGGGTCAGGGTGGGCTAAAAGTAGCTAATGGGAATCCACTTCACACGGGAGTTGAATTTTGTATTAAGAAGTCAAGAACATAGATGTCCTGTTCCCTAAGTGTTATTCTGATTTTAAGATAGTCCCGTCTGGCTATCCGAATAAAAGAGACTGAATTGTGCATGTTCTTCCTTGGTCGAGCTCAAGTCATTCTCAAATGTTCCAAATACCTGAATATTAGATTATCACTAAAAAATGCAAATTAATTGTTTCATTTTCCAAAACACCTTCCCAAGTTTCGTGGTATTACAAGAATCCTGCCCTATAATGTGCTGTTGTAGACGACTAGACGTTTTTTACGCTGTTGTATCTATTTGCAGATGTACTTTCCGTAAGTACTAACTACTAAGCAAAATTATACTCGTGTAATATTTGAAAACAAAAAACAGCAGTTTTGCAACTGTAGTGAGACAAAAAAGGTTTACTTCTTTGGATTCATTTTTCAAAAATTTCCATTTTAATTTTTGACAGTTTGACCATTAGGCTTTTATTAATTTTCAATCTGACATGTAAAAGTTTTTGGGAATCCCTCTTTCCCTACATATCTATCAAGGAATTCAGAAAGACCCTTTATTTACCTATATGAGGTGATAAGGTAGAGGATTATTTTGTTATGATAGCTTTAAAAGCTTTGCAATTTTCAAACTAATCCCATAGTACTAAAGATTGCTTGCCGCATAATTTGTGGTGGCAGGTTCCTGCAAAAGAATCAAAGTATGTTTCCTATCTGCTTATCAGAAGCGTTAAGATTCTTCGAGAAGCGGCGATAAGGAGTTTTGTTGAGATATTGTACATTTCAAGTATTATCTTCATACTATTAAAAAACTTGATAGTCTAACTTCAGATCTGAGCCTCCGTCGGCTGATTTTAGAAATATTCATGGTGCTGTTATTGTAGTGAAAAAAAGTGATGCTGATTAATTTTGAAGCTGAAGGGGATTCCATTGGCAGTCTATTTTGTACTTCGTAATCGATGGGACAAAATTAGTGGGATGATTAGTGTATGAAGAACAGCTCACAGTTGACACTTGACAATATCAATGTGCAGTTGTAATTACAATGCTCGCTGCTAATTTGCTTCGTATATGAAAAATAGTATCTGCCTTTTGCAATTCTTATCTTCCTTTATTTTTTACACCTTGTTCTATTTTTCATTCAATTTTGACTTGGTATTATTTTCAAACCTGAGTAAAACTAGTGCTTTCTGATATTATTGTTCAAATAAAAAAAAAAAGAACTGTTTTTTATTTACTAGCAGGCTTCGACAATGGTTTCTAGTGCAGGTCTCCATGATCTCTGTCTCACAAAAATCTGTGATGGACGCATCTGGTTCTGTTATTTGCTCATTTGATTCTGATCTCTTTCTGTCCAAAGGAAACTTACAGAACCTGGAAAAAAATTTCCCAAGTTATGAAAACTACCAAACTTTGTTGCTCTATGTGCCTTGTTATTCAGATCACTAACCTCGTCACTTGTTAGCACTGAATAAAAACGTTTCATTGGAAGAAGGAAATACAGTATCCTAGGTTCTAACTCGTCATCAACTACAAGCCCAGAAACACGGTGGCCTATTTGAAGACAGGTAGCTGGGCAGATAAATTGTCTTGGATTGTCGACCATTACATCTGCTGCCTTCATCATCCTAGGGTAGACGCTTAGAGTACCGTCCCATCTCACCACCTTGGATCCCAAATTACTACCAATGACGGCAAGGACACATGACGTATTTCCTATTGAGCTGATATCGTCTGTTGAGGAGATAGGAGAAAAGAATGGAAGTTAGCGATGCTCTTGCTCTTAGGAAGCAGGAAATGTTGGTGCTTTGGTGCTCTAAGATAGCAAAGAAGCTTTAACTATATCAAGTGTTATGATTTACATTATTCTAACCGACATATTAGTAGTGCTTGCTAAATGATTTTGATTGCTTGCTATTGTTACAGTTAGCTAAAAAATAAATTGCTGGAATTTGGGATTAAGAGAATATTATTTGTCAGTGATTTGGTTGGTGGCAGTAGCATTGGAACTTGGGCACTCAATTTTAGTTCAATGCTGAAATGCAAATGCTTTTTTTTTTTTTTTTTTTTAAATGAGTTCAAAACATGATCTTTTGTAAAGTTGCATTTGATCAACATTCTATAGACTCTGATGCTATTACTCTAGGTAACCAAAATGTCTGATCATGGGTTGACAAACCTGTGAGTGAAAATAGATAGCATTGCAACATAATTCCTTTACTTAGTTGTTGAATAATTTAGAGTATTGTGGACTAAGTACATGTTAATTAATTAATTTACTTAGGCAACTGTGTTGTGAATTAATTAATAAAGATTATTAGAGCAATAACCTTGATTAAAAGGACATAAGAATAATGGTGAAGGAAGAACAGGTTTCGGTTTAGAGAAGCTTGAACAGCAGCCCTCCGTGTGCCCGGTCTGCCGCCCGGTCTGGGTGGTGCTCACCCTACTGGGCGCGCGAGGGTGGTTCGTTGCTTCTCTTCGACCGCCCGATCGGACAGCCACCGCCCTACCGGGCGCGTATCTGGGTTGTGCGAATTTGACGGTTTTGCTTCTCCATTGTTTGGCAGTTTATTCGTGGCTGTTGGTTTTCATGCTCTAATTTAAATATGTTCATTGGAACATATGTTGTTAGAGAACTTTTAAGAGGAAAAAAAAGTCAGTTTCCTTTTTCCTTCTTGAAATCAATTTGCAAGTTTATTTATCATCATCACAATTAATCAAAGTTTGGTTATATTAGATCACAAACATACTACACATTGTTGTGATTGTCTTTGTTGTATCTCCTAATAATTTCGTGATACCCGGTGTGTAAATTCAGGGTCGAAATATTACTTTGGGAAACTGATCTTGTTCAGGCCTCGAAGTGTTAATTTGTCCAATTTCGTGTCATTTTTGTGACCCGGTAAAACAATTTCCCCAACAATCCAAAGTAATAATTTCCTACAAAGATGATATGGTGTAAGAATTGTATTGCAATTTCCATAATTTGGACAAATTAAGAGGAGTGGTTTTACGAAGATGGTAAAAGTTCGTAATTGTAATTTTGGTGACATCTCTTGGAGTGGTGTTTGCTCACATCCCCGAAGTTAATGGAGGAAGACGAGACGTTGGAGGCCACAAGGAAGAGGAACAAGTGGAAGAATGGTTTGTTCGGTACCATTAAATTGATGCAATTCGCGGTATTTTTATTATTGTGATTTTCCATGGCGAATTGGTTAGTTTTTCTAATTTTCTATATTATTATATCTTATTCCATGCTTGAAATGATGAATGGTTTGATTATATTCATTGTTTAATTATTTATTTTATGATTATTTAGCATGGAAGATTTATTATCAATTATGTTTTTATTTGATGATGATTTTTATGGAAGTATTAACATATATGTCATTATGTTAATTGTTATTTAATATGTAAATTGATATGATTTATGCTAATTGTTTTTCATGGGATGATTATATCGATGGTAATTGATGTGGCAAGATTTATGCTTTAATAAAGCTTGTTATTAGTCTATGCATGGTAAAAGATATGTTGTAGTTTTTCAATGGATTATGCGGTTATGACTAATGGTCACAGTAAATTTGAGATAATTCGAATGTCTTGATTCAATTCAAGTGATGTTCATCTTGTTAGGTCATGAACTTTTTAATGTGGATAGTATGGTATATATTATTGTTTATCTAATTTATTCAATTTTGAATTTATTGTTTTATTTTACAAGACTAATTTATTTTATGTTTTATGATGTTGTCTTATGTAATTATTTTATGTAATTTCAGTTGTATAAGTGTATGTATATGTAACACAAATTTGATGGCAATGAAGAGTTTGTCAAATTTGTATATATGTTGTATTAATTCTTATGCATGAAACCGATTTTGGTTTATGATGAGTGAATTAGATGTATTTATCTTTCGTGATGTTCATGTTTTGGAGGAAGAATTTAATTCTTGATTATCATAATGAAAGGAGAGATGTTTTGACTAATATTGGTTTATTTTGTTGGTTTGAATATGTCATGTTATGTTATGTTGGGTTTAAGTCAACTAAATTATGACATATTTGTTTATTTATTTTATTTCATTGGTGTTGTCATATAATTGATGTTTATTTATGTTTTAATTCTTTCATTTAAATACAATGTGAAAAGAATAATTTATTGCTTGATTAAGTGCATATATGTTTTTCATAGCACACTTTACTTAGGCAATATGAAATATTTAGCAACTGTCATTGATGTTTAATTTTTTCAAAATGTTGCTATGTTTATTTTAGTGTATTCTAAGGATGAAGCCTAAACATATTTAAAATCTACTAAGTGAAGTAGGGTTGCAAACTAACGGAAAGTTTTTATAAAGTTTAAGAAACGATATAGGAGGTGAATACTATAAGCCAAGTTATTTCCAATCTATAGGTTTAGTACATGAAATTACCGCGGAATTTGCACCACAACAAAGTGATGTAGCGGAAAGGTAGAATAGGACACTAGAAGAAATGATTAATTCTATGTTGTCATATTTGGTTTTAAGTGATGGATTTTGAGGTATAGCCGTTTTAACGGCATGTTATGTGTTAAATCGTGTTCCCATGAAAGAGAAGCATGTTACCCCATATGAGATATGGTACAAAAGGAAACCAAACTTGAGTCATCTCAAAGTTTGAGGTTTTTAGGGCAATTGTAAAAATGAAAAAACCTAAATGTAAAAGTTAGGTGAAAGAGGAGTTGAATGCATTTTATAGGATATGCGGAACATAGCAGATCCTATAGGTTCTATGTAATAGAGCAAAATGACTTTTGGTCGGTTTACACCACCATTCAATCCAGGGATGCATGGTTTGATGAAATGAGATTTTCTTCAATCCCTAAATCAAAGGATGTAACTCAAATACCAATGCTGAAAGTTTTGATCAAGGTTTTATTGATCAAGAGATAGATGACCAAACTCATTTAGAGGAGGCACCTGCATCATAATCACAACTAAGGATAAGTAAGAGGCCAAGGAAAGGTAAAACCTTTGGCCTGGATTTTCGTGTGTACTGAATTGGTTGAAGGATCAAAGGATGAAGTTTCACTACAACATCCATACATTTTAATGTGAAAGATGATCCTTTAACATATATAGAGGCTATGAAGTCTAGGGTTGTTCCATTTTGGAAGAAAGTAATTAATAATAAAATGAAATCTATCCTGGGAAACAACACTTGGGTATTAGCTAATTCGCCGCCTAGTTTAAACCAATAGGGTGCAAATGGATCTTCAAAAAGAAATTGAGGATTGATAGAATTGTTAAAAGTTTCAAGGCCCGGTTAGTAGCATAAGGTATATGCACCTGTAACTAGAATCTCAACAATTAGATTGTTAATTACATTTGCGGCAATTATGAATCTAGTGATCCATTAAATGGGTGTCAAGACAATGTTCTTGAATGGAGAAAGTGCTCAAAAAGTTAAATGTTAGTAAAAGTTCGACCTTTCTTTATTCAACACCTATGGATCCTACCATAAAGTTATTACCTAGTAATGTTAATGCAGTTTTCACAACTGGAATGTGCTAGAGTTATAGGATGTTTTGTTGTATGCTATGACAAGTACTAGGCCGGATATCGCTTATGCGATTGGTCAAATGAGTAGGTTCACTAGTAATTCTAGAATGCTACATTGGCAAACGGTTCATTGTTTGTTGAAGTACCACTACTAAAAATTGGCCAAATTGCGACCGGCGCAAACAGTCGCAAAAAATAGTGAAAACGGCCGCAAAACATAATTGCGACCGTCAACGGTCGCAACATGGCGGTCGTTATTATCATGGTCGCAAAAATAAAAAATTACGACTGTTTGACGGTCGCAAATTTTTAACGACCGTTTTAACTATTTTCAACGACCGTCATAAAAACGGTCGCAAATATTTAAAATTGCGACCGCCTTATGAAACGGTCGCAAATATCGAATTTAGCGACCGTCATAAGCCGTCGCTAAAAGTATTAAAAAAACAAAAAAAAAAGAAAAAGACCCTACCCACCCACCCTTAGCCCAGATCCATCCAAACCAGATCCCACCCAAACCACCACCACTGCTCACCCTAAACAACCACTAGCTGCCTCTGCCGCCCTCTACCCACCATCACCGTCGCCCACCGTCGCCCACCAATACCCAGCACTACCCACCCATCCTTAACCCAGAAAAACAGTTAAAAAAATACCAAAAAAAAAGCAAACAAAAACGAAATAAAACATTATCAAACAATCAAACAATTTCGAACAAAAATCCAAAAAAGACATAATTCGAACAAATTTATCAAAACAATTTAACCCACAAATAAAATGCTCAAAAATTAAACCAAAAAAATCGCCCAAAAATTCAACCCATAATTATACCCAAAAAAATAAAACCACAACAATTAAACCCACAATTTCGAACAAAAAAATCGACAAAAAAATCAAACAAAAACGAAATAAAACCCTCATAAATCGAACCTAAATTCGAGAAGTTCAAGCTCAAAATCAAACCAAAAATCTATGAAATTCGAACAAACAAAGAACAAATTCAAACAGAATTAACAAAAACTCGAAATAAAACCAAAATCTAAGGAATTCGAACAGAAACGCAAACAAAAATCGATAACAAAATCAAACAAACATGAAAATTCGAACGGAAAACGAATTCAACCACAAAATTCGAAAATAAACAAAATTTTCAGAAAATTAAACATACCTTTCATTATATATCTTCCTCTTTAGGTGAATATGGTCAAATTCGACCAAGAAAACTCCAGATCTGAAATTTTTGAGGTCGAATTTGACCATAAACACCAAAGTTCGTGTGTTGTTTTTAACGGTGGGCTTTGCTTGTAACGGTGGCTACTCTATTTCGGGTTGGTGAAGAGAGGAGATGCGAGAGAAAGAGAAAAAGATGAGGAGAAGAGGATGAGTGAGAAGAGGGTCGTTCACTGGGAGGTGGAAAGAGGAAAGAGAAGAGAGAGACAGAAGAAGGGTGTGAGAAAAAGAGAGGAGAAGAGGATGTGTGAGGAGAGAGAAAGGATAGAGGATGCGTTAGGACTTAGGAGAAGAGGACGGCTGCTTCTAATATTAGGGTTTGGGTGATCTTGTTTTATACCCTTTTTTTTAATTTGAAAAAGCACTTTAGCGACCGTTATGGCGGTCGTAATGTTGCGACCGTTTGAGACCGTTTCTCAAACGGTCGTAATTAAAGCATTTTGCGACCGCTACTAACGGTCGTAACAGAATTAATTTAATTTTGAATAAATTTTCACATGAATTTTATTTTTTAAATATATTTAAGTACCTTTGCGACCGTTTTATAGCCCAAAAACGGTCGCAAATTTGCGACCGCTATAAAAACGGTCGCAAATTTGCGACCGCTTTAAAAACGGTCGCAAATATCAATTTTTGCGACCGTTTTGATGACGGTCGTAGAAAAACGGTCGCAATTCGCCCAAATTTTAGTAGTGTACTTGAATAAAACCATGGATTATGGTTTGTGCTATAGTGGATATTCTTTGGTTGTTGAAGGTTATTCGGATGCAAGTTGGATCTCAAATAGAGATCATTCATTCACAAGTGGATGGATATTCCCATATGGGTGAGGTGCCATTTCATGGACATTAAAGAAGCAAATTAACTTGCATTGCGGATTCCATAAGACATTGGAGTTCATTGCATTACATTCCGCTGGTAAAGAAGTAGTATGGTTAAGGATTTTAATGCATGATGAGATTCCTTTGTTGCAAAAGCCAATATCAGTAATATTGATGATTTGGGATAACAATGTAAGGCATATAGCCAAGTGTAATATTGTAAAATGGTGAGTTAAGAAATATTAGTGTAAGGTATTATTACATCCAAGGACTTAACAAGGATAATGTAACCACTATTGTTTATATTTGTACGAAGTTTAATCTCGTCAATTGTTAAAAAAATATGGGTAAGAGATGTTAATATAAAGGATGGTAAATCTTTAAGATTGGAGCCCTATGATAATGAGAATCTCAACTTAACGCCCAATAAGACGTTGGGTCTTAAGTTCAATGAGATTAATTCTCTTATCTGATGATTGGGAACTTGTTTAATCATCCAAGGTTAAGTTCCATTTTTCTGTGATAAAAAGAGGTTGTTTTAACTTAATAGAATTCCTGATATACTGCTCGGTCACAGGAGCATGTTTGGAAATCTACCTATATAAGTACGAAGTTTAGCCGCTTCAAGGAGCTATTGGGGCATAGCTTTGAAGTACTTACGAAAAGATATGGACACATGGCTTTACGTGTCAAGTATTAATGTAATCATGTAATTTATCTTGTGTGTGTAATATCTTCATGAATCCAATATGTATTGCTTTTGGTTCAATCGTTTTACGACACCAAATGGATACGGGTTCTTGGAATGTGTATTGCACTAAGTGGAAGTTCAAGTCTTTGTACACTTTCATTTATGCATAAGATTGCTTTTATGATGATGATGTTTTGCAAAGAGTCTAGATTTATACTCTAAATGGGGAGGATTGTTGAATAATTTAAAGTATTGTGGACTAAGTACATGTTAATTAATTAATTTACTTAGGCAACAGTGTTGTGAATTAATTAATAAAGATTATTAGAGCAATAACCTTGATTAAAAGGACATAAGAATAATGGTGAAGGAAGAACAGGTTTTGGTTTAGAGAAGCTTGAACAGCAGCCCTCCGTGTGCCCGGTCTGCCTCCCGGTCTGGGTGGTGCTCACCCCACTGAGCGTGCGAGGGTGGTTCGTTGCTTCTCTTCGACCGCCCGATCGGACAGCCACCGCCCTACTGGGCGCGTATCTGGGCTGTGTGAATTCGACGGTTTTGCTTCTCCATTGTTTGGCAGTTTATTCGTGGATGTTGGTTTTCATGCTCTAATATAAATATGTTCATTGGAACATATGTTGTTAGAGAACTTTTAAGAGGAAAAAAAGTCGGTTTCCTTTTTCCTTCTTGAAATCAATTTGCAAGTTTATTTATCATCATCATAATTAATCAAAGTTTGGTTATATTAGATCACAAACATACTACACATTGTTGTGATTGTCTTTGTTGTATCTCCTAATAATTTCGTGATAACCGGTGTGTAAATTCAGGGTTGAAATATTACTTTAGGAAACTGATCTTGTTCAGGCCTCGAAGTGTTAATTTGTCCAATTTCGTGTCATTTTTGTGACCCGGTAAAACAATTTCCCTAACATTAGTTACTCTGGCCGCTATTTACGTTATATCTTACTGTCCTCAACGAATGACTCGCATTTGTTCACTTTAGGTCTAGTGGTAGTTATAACCTAATATTTTTGTCCTAGAATAAAATCAATAACTAACCGTGAGACAAACCAAAATAGAAATGCATACTTGAATATGGCTTGGGGAAGTAACATCATCAAGAGTATGAAAAGTGTAAAGGCAAGATATTAATTGGAACATTAGTATAAAAGAGTTTTTTTTTTTTTTTTTTTTTTTGGGGGGGGGGGGGGGGGTGAGGTTTGATTCTTTACTTAAAACCCTCAACAACAACAAAAAAATTCAAACTAAAAAATATGAAAAGGTACAGGCAGACTATTGTGAGTTCCCTACGTTTATCAAAAGATTCATATAAAAGAGATTGATTTGATTTGGATCTCTTCAGAACATTGTTAGTGTTACTACTTCATCTATTCTTATCATTAATAGAGCTAGGATCCTATCAACATCATCAACAACTTCGAAATTATATCTAATATCTTCAGTTTTGCGTTGTCTTCAATAGGAATATCTAGACACAATTCATCTTGAGCTCCCATTTAATAGCATCAACAATGCTCTGCAACTTTGACACTTCAGATATTAGCTTCATTCTTGTGTTCGCTTTAGCTGGAACTAACATCTAGAGATAACAAGAAAGACTTGTATCACAATCTTGTTACACATAATAACCTAGTTAATTCTTCGACACTCGCAAAGAAACAAAGAACAATTTCATTTTGATGTAAAATTCAATGTAATGAGATGGCTCTTTCGACAGCTCTTTGTTAGTAAGACAATGGTATGTAGGACCGACGTGCAGATAGAAGCAGTATCACTCGATTTAACTTGTTCCATCTATTACAAAAGGGCGTAAGTAGTCTTAAGGAAACTAAAAGGTAGCAAACTTCCAATGCTATTTTTTATTTGTATTTCCGCAAAATTTCAATGTCAAATAGACAACCCAAGCTTCCAAAAACACCTAGTTGATCAAATTTAGAGGTGACAGAAAGAATGTAGAATACCCACTTTGAGTAACCACCAGCCAATTAAGGTAACTTAAAAGCTTGAGCTAGCCTTTAAGGAGATTTAACATGCACTCACACCACACATGTTAATTTTTAAAACACTACATTCTAGTATATTCCGGTAAAAAGATATCTTCATATTATCTTTCTTAACCAAATCAGACAGAGAAACCTTGCCAAAATAGTGAACTTTTCGACCTTACGACCACCCTTAGCACTCCATTTTCCTCACCTCTTCAATTAGATATAAACTCAATCAAGACATAATAAAGACAACAAGAATGGAGATCAAAGGTAGTCATAGTCCACAAGTATTCAATCGACTGCCCGCAATCCAATCAAGAGAAAAGAAATCACCAGCAAATTCAGCATCAAAACCAACATCAACAAGTACACTCCTATATATATATATATATATATATATATATATAAAGATGAAACAAGATGTCATGCTGCTTCCTTCACTAAAGACATACTCGGTCCAATACCTTCATAAATGGTACCATATTGATTTCCATCAAGAGTCTTATAGAGAGGAAAGATTTTAAGTTTATTTTCAAGTAAGATGATAGTTCAAAAACCCAATAGATGATAAAACTTTGACAAAATAAATTAGAGATTTATCCAAAGATAGAAGCAAGAAGGAAGACAAAAAAAGCTATATCATACATTGTTATTAAAATCCCGATTTAAATCTTAGAATCTTACAATTTTACAATTTATGAATGTCACACGATTCGTTTTACAATTCTACCCAATTTTACTTATTTTTCTTAACTAACGAAATGCTTACAAGTGTAAAACATGCTTATATAGTTATTTATATATATATTGTCAATTATTTATTGCTTAATGGGTAAACAACTGTTTTCTATCAATAATTTGATTTCAAACTCATAATTTAAATGTATTTAATTAAATTTAGATATGTCATTTTAATTATGCATGTCAGTAGAATCTTGCGATTCTATGATTCAATTTTACGATTTGATTCTAAGAGCTCCTTTCAATTTAAAAAGTAAAATCCCAATTTTCATAACCTTATATCATATCCCAAAGTCTATCTTTCAAAAAAAGTTTCTCTCTTTAGCCGAGAGGTTCTCTCACTAAGTTGAGTTTTCTATTTGGTCTCTTGCGTGCAAACGTGCAAATTTCTTCCGTATCTTTGTTTCTATCAAACAATCTTTCGTATCTTTTCAACTTCTCTCTTTGAATTCAACTGACCAATAGGATTTGAGATACTTCACTCAAATTTTCAAAGATTGTTTTTCTCAAATCTATCTTTCTCTGGTTTTGATTTCTTAGTGTAGTATCTTTTTGCCATTTGGATTACATGCATTAGCTTTTGTTCTTGGCTGGTGATGATTTGTTCTCTTTATATAGTGCATTGAATGCTTCCTCTCAATCAACGCATAACTTTCTAGCTTCCTTTCTACTTCTTTAATTTTCTTCTGTCTTTTCAAGTCTCTTTCTCTTTTGTTCTTTCTTTTTGTCTTGTGCTCTAACTTCCTTCTTGATATACTCTTTTTAAAAAAGTTTTCCATGGATAACAATCAACCCCAAGGGCCCCAAAACAATGGGGTTTCTGAGGAGGACCCAAGAATGCGTATTTTAGCAGTCCCACCAACTAACTTTAGCTTCTTGGGACTTGTTAATTATAATCGATGTGCTTATGCACATCATATTGTCAATTCAAGGTGGATTCCAAGAGGTGTAATTTGGGTCCTTCAATCTGGTATTTATTATCTTTTTGAGAGTTACGATGCTTATGATTTGGATGGATTTATAAGGCAACACTCGACTGTCTTTGAGGGGAGAATAATCAATCTAAGGTGCTATCACCGCTCTTATATTCCCCAAGAGATAAACTTTGACACTACAAGGTTGTGGGTTAGAGTACAGGGGCTTCCCCTGCTCTATCTGACACGTGAATGGGCGAATCAGATCCTCTCTCATGTGGGTTTTATTGAGGAATATGAACAGGTGGGTGCTGGATTGCCCATGCATGCAGATATTAGGGTGCAGATGCTCGTCGACACCTCGCAACCTCTCATTCTGGGTTGCTTTGTACCAGTAGAAGGAGATCGCGTGGCGTGGGTCTTTTTCAGGTATGAAGGTGCTTTTAAATTTTGTAAATCTTGTGGTTTTATTGGTCATTCTGAGCAAAGATCCAAGGTGAAAAAAGAAGTGTCCAACCGTCGGCTTCGGTGTAGACTTGCAGCACTGGAACAACGAGGGATGCGTGTGTTATATGGACCTGGGCAATAGGCATATTACAATAATCATGTTAAGGGGCTTCTGGATATTTTTCGCTATAGAAATCCGGAAGTCAACCTTATTCGTCCATCAGAGCCAGAAGACATTCTATTCATGGATAGGAATGGAAGGGGAGACTCGGATCTATCAGATTATAGTTCGGGGAGTGGTGGAACTGAACGTTACTACTCTGTTTCGGAAGGAAGCTCCGATTCTGATGTGATTGAAGAAAGGTATGATGGTTGATAGATCAAATATGGTATGGCAATCTAGAACTAGGTTTGGGCTCGGGTCTGACCCGTATGCTCGTTATTATCCTTCTTATCCAATGAATAGGGTTGGAAATCAACCGAATCGTTTCAATTCTGCTCTGAGAATTAATTCAAGCCCAGTAGAGAAGCGGCGCCCAGCCCATGATTTAAGTCTTCATTTGGACCAAGCTTCTAATACAAGGGGGAACGAGGTTTCTAATGACAAGGGGAAAAACCCAATTGAACCTTTATCACCTCCTACTTGTTGACTTCTCCAGATTTTGTCACAAATTTTGCAAATTTTGCAAATCATTCGACTTTTGAGGTGGGGGAATCATCTGCAAACCCTGTTAATCCAACCATTCTTCAGCGGCAAAGGGTGCTAGCGGCTTCCTTGCCTTCTCTCACAATTGTAGCACCGCCACCAGCGGTCTTGCCTATTCCGTGTCCTCGTCTTCTTGAACCGAGGCCGTAACCGGCTGGTTTCTCTGATGATAATCATGAAAATAATCGTGATTTTCATATTACTTCTGCTGCATATAATTTTATTGAAACGGAAGATTGGCGAGATCAATTCGGCTCTCAAGAAACTCTCTAGCTCGTATTTACCTAGAATCACAGCCTACTCGTTCGCGCTTCGTTGGCACTTCACCAACTATCTATGGGACGAACCTTCCTAATCTGCCACTAACGGAGTACGACCCGCCAAATACTCCGGTATCTCCTATTGGCTTTCTCAATGTTGATGAGCTTTTTAATTCAAGTCAATCAAGTGGGTCTGAGAAACGAAAGAAAGTGGCGAATGATAACATCACCAAGTCGGCTTCTGGCTCTTCAGTGTGTGCAAGCTTCTCAGATCTGAAATGGGTGGAAAAAAAGGAGATTGAAGATGTTAAACAGATGGTCAGAGAAGGGTGCTTTTAATATTTGGCAGAGGGTTAAGTAGGGGATTTTGAAATTCAAATCTAAAGCCATGTCTGATGTGGATATGGCTCGTACTTAGGGTGTGAAGCCACTTCTGATTGCTGCGACGAGGAAGAAAAAACGTCCGTCCAACACTTCATCTTTGTCCTCTGGCCCAAGCAAGAAACAAAGAAGTGAAGAGGTGACATCAACCATGCGTGAAGACGATGATGATATGGATATTAATTTTCAAAAGGCTATACAACAATCCTTTGTACAACATCTTGGTAAGGAGGCTGCATCGTTTAGGGATGACAATGAGGCGGGTCAGATACGGATGATGGTACCTCCATACCCATACCCGCCTAAAAATCTTATACCCATCCTTGCCCCACCACCCGTGGCGGGTACAATATCCACATCCATACCCGCCCCACCGGGTACAAGATAGGATTCATCCCTGCCTCATCACCCACTTGGATATTCATACCCACCTTATACCCGTCCTAAAATCGTCCCAAACCCATTGCCATGATGCTCTATTGTATCACATTAATGACAATTATATCAAATTAGGTTAAGAAAATTGGGTCTTTTACTATTCAAGCTTATAGGGTCTTAGGGGTATCAAGTTTCATAAATTTTAAACTCTTCTATAAGAAATATGGTGCGGGTATAAGGTGGGTACGGGCGGGGCGGATATGGGGCGGGTCTACTCTAGAATCCATACCCGCCCCATCACCCATGGCGGGTACACATTTTATACCCATCCCCGCCCCATCACCCGCCAAACCTCCCTCCATCCCTGCCCCACTTGGGTGGGGATGGGGCAAGTCTCCCATTTAACCCGACCCACTGTCATCCCTAGCATCGTTTCAACTCTGAGTTCAAAATGAAGAGTACCTCATGGAATTGTAAGGAGTTAAAGGAGCTACACGCCTCTAAAATTCCTTATCTAGTGTGGTTAATTAACTCTAAGAAGCCATCTCTTTTGTTCTAGTAGAAAAAATGTTATTTGTAACTGGCGAAATTGACTTTTTGTAACTGGCATTGTTGGTTGTAAATGTCACCGTTACAACTAGTGAAAATTATTCGTAACTGGCTGATGTTAGTTACAAATAATGTATTATTCGTAACTAGCTTAACCCAATGCTAGTTACAAAAAGTCTATTTTCCAAGTTAAAATCATACTATTCGTAACTGGCATTAAGTTACGTCAGTTACAATTAGGGTATTATTAGTAACTGACAAATCTTAACGTCGATTACGAATATATTTTTTTATCTTTTTTAAAAAAAAATACTATTAGTAACTAGCACTAGATTACGCTAGTTACTAATAAATAATTATTTTATATATATATATATATTTGATTCGAATACAAGAATGGTAGTATATCCTACCAAACGACCCATCATCAAATGGGTTACAACCTTTTACAATTCAACCAACAAAACACGTACTCCGAATACTTCCCTATAACTTAAATTCACCCACAACATACAATAGAAACACACCAAATAATTCCACACAACTTGAATTATTCATCCACAACCATACAATACAACAAAGTTAACTATACTTTAACTTCCAAAAAACAATTAAAACTTGAATAAAAAAAATCATTGATTTATAATTTAGAATTGTAATAAAAATAACCAATAGGCTAAATAAAAGTAGATATATAGAAATGTATTACATAGAAAAGTAGATAACTAGTCTTTCAACAAAAAATTAAGCCTAAAAAACTTAGCCCATTGTTCTCGAATCTCATCTAATTCTACATTGTTGTAGGCTGCAAGTTTGCCAAATACTCCTGCAAAATATAAAAAAAAATACATGTCTATTATACTTTATAAAAATAAAACATCAACCAAAACTCGTATAAATTAGGAGAATTGAGCATAAATAGCTAGAAAAAGGTGACACACCTTGAAAGATGACCACTTTCATGGAAAATCCATTTGCTAAGTTCAGTCACAAACTGCTCATTACCGGATTTGTCAAATCTGTTACAACAAGAAGAATTTCTACTTAATATACAAATAACAGAAACGATTTACTTCAAAAATCATATTCCAAGTAATTAAGCAGGTATGTATTGATCAGAAGAACCAAACAATATTGTCCATAAAGGTATACAGTAAACACAGTGAAGAAAATAAAGGAAGTAATGACTTGAGCATCTAGTCATAAATAATTATTTAAGAACAAATTCAGATCCTATCACTGATATGCATGATATAGATAGTTAGATACATGAATGATGAGTGTGTTAGCAAAACAATGACTGTCACACAGAACCACTGAGAAAATTGTTGCATGAGATATTCCACTTGCATTTAAGTGCCCAATGAGTACAGAAACATTTTGATAAAAAAGAATAAATAATCCTCACAGAAACCATTCACTTTATAAATCTAGAAGTACTTACATAGACATATAAACATATTGCAAGGATTAAGATCCACTAACAGGTCCAACAATAAGAAAATGTGCAACAAAGCCCAAAAGTCATTTTATATTGTATAACTTATACTTCTATGAGAGTTATAACATTGCTGGTGTGCAACAAAGTCAACAATTGAGCAACAAGCTAGATCATCACAAAATAATAATTATGTCTACTGTACAATTTACATGAACGCACACACACAAAAACTACCCTATAATGGTCAAAATCACTCCTTAAAGGAAGATAAAAATGCAAAATCTTATGACTAGTAGAACAATTTTTAAGGATTGTTCGGATTGGAGGAAAAAAAAAAAAGAAGGCAAATGGAAATTGTAGTGGAGTTATGAAGCTACTGAAAACATTACAACGTAATGTTCCATAATTCCATTAGAATTCAAGTTACAGATATATAAGCCTAGTATAGAACATGCAGCAAAATATTTTAAATAAAGCATAGAAGAATATCTTAAGTGCGTAAGCACTAACTCAGACAATGCTTGGTTTTACAATAGAATTCATCTAAACACTATCATCTGATACAAGCTCAAGGGTATGTACTGAGGTGGAATTAAGTATGATAACTGAAAAGGTAAATCATTGCAGACTGCTGATGAGGAAAGCTCTGAGCCAGAGGTGGTTGGTTGTGCAGGGGAGCTGAGGTGGCAGGGCTGCCACCTATTCAGCAATATTCCCATAAATATGCTTTCAAATGCACGGATTATAGACAAGAATTTTGCGTTTGTTAAGCCTTTTGTTTTGATTTAGTCATGTAATTTTCTATTCCTTGTCGTATTATGTGTCATTTTGATTCAGTCAATTCCCTTTGTTCATAAAAAAAAAGTTACTTTCCTTTGTCACAACTTAGATATAAACACATTTCATCATAGCACTGGTGTTAAGAGCTATAAGTAAATGACAAGATGTCCCATGAAGATATGATCGATAAAATTGTACATTCTACTCATTCTCTACCATCTCCATGTTTCACTCTAGGAGTCACTGTTACAATGGTTTAGCATCCTGGAGTCTCGAGATTTCCTTTCTTCGTCTTGGATTATCTCTGGATTAATCTAAACTACTTGAAGAGTAAATTAAGATGACAACAAAAAGATGCATGTATGTAGAGCAATCAGAGAGTTACAGATTGGACAATTGGAAACCAAGAAAGAGACCAAAACAGCCAAAACTAAGTAAGACAAACCTGTTTTATAAATTAGAACAAAAAAAATTCAAAAACAATGTAAGATCAATTTCTCATAGGGGAATTCTACTATGGTCATCTTCAAATATGACCATAGGTATGCTTTACTTTGATTGGTTAAAATCTCCTTTCATTAAATTGTTGGTCAAACTTACTTTTCTTATTTTTCTATTTTTATTTCTTTTCTATTTTCTGAAAAATACATTTTCTTTTTTTCGAAATTCTATTTTATATTTTCGAAATTATTTAAAAAAAATCATCTTTAATTAAATCCGAAAATTAAATTAAATTAAAAAAACAAAATAAAAAATTTGTTCTTCATTGTTCTTCGTGTTCTTCATTCTTATTCATTTATTATGGATGAATTTAACCTCTTGTTAATAATCTTTGAACTTCAGGGTTACTTTCGCATCGATGATCATAAAAAATAGGGTCAGATTCAATCATCATATTCGATATTACAAGTTATTAGAATTCCGAGTTTTAGCGCAAATGGTATTTGTGAAAAATCATCGAATAATTAGTTTTTATTGTACAAAATCCTTCAATTGATGCGAAATCACCGGTTTTGTGCAATCGAATTCAAAATTTATTACGTTTTTCAAGATTATGGGTTCGACTGGAAATTCTAAGAAGAAACCGATACAATTTTGTATTCGAAACCTGTTTAATCCAAAAAACACGCTTATGTTAATCTAAATTTTGTTTGTGTATACGTACTTAACACAAATACATATTGGACATTACCTGTATGAAACATCTCTAAAATCTATTGGTTATGACCAAACGTAACATTGGATTTGAATGCTACTTATTTTACGCCGAACCTAGACAAATATCTAAATGAATCTTACGTACACATTTGATTAAAAGATTATGATCTAAATATCTTGTAACTTAAGAAATTTAAATCAAATATTAGGAAATATGTATAATGTTAGGGGATATCATCATTATCTTTTCCTAAAATATTATGTTTTGAATTTTGAAAAGATTATCTTTCAAATTTTAAGAATCTTTTTGAACATTATCGTTAGGTTTTTTTTGCTGAATCATTCTCGCACACTATTCAACCGAATTTGTTTCAGAACTTGCACAATTACAATTACCTTTGGAACTCAAATCATGGTTAAGAAAGCAGAAGTAAGTATTCTCTAAATTGATTTGAATTTTTTTGCACAATTTTTAATTTAGGAATTTATGTAAAACTTTTTAATGTTTTGAATGTTGTAATTTTGAACATTAATTTCATCTATATAGGGTTTATGTTATAATTTCTTTTAAAAACTATACAATTTTGTTACAACTATGCAATTCTTTATTAATGAATTTAAATTGGGTATAGGGTTTCTGTTGTAAACAATTTAATTCATATACAATGGTTAAATCCCATATTCAAATCACTCATAATCTATTCTTTTTCATTGTAGAAAACTAGTGCAAAGGAGAAAGATATTCATTGCAAATCGTCAAAAATTGAGTTAACATTGGATAAACTCGTAGCCGAAGTAGCTAGTATATCACAGAGTATATCAAAGGTTCCAGAATCAACTGATTGTAGGAGTGACAAAGAAGGCGATACCGTTGGTAAAACTCCGCATCAAAATCGTTCGTATTCTCCTTTCTTAAGCCCTGATGCTGAGTTGATCGTTAGCTCACGTGTCTCAACCACTAAACGGAAGTTAGATGTGAATGACACCAGCGACGAAGGCGAGGTAGAAGAAAAACACTTTGCAGGCTTCGATGTTGATTCATTTGACATTAGAAATATCCGTTTCACTGAGCCTCAATTTCCCTCGGGTCTGGAAACACTCAAGGACCTTAACGAGGATGAAGAAATAGTGAAGGACAAAAAAACAACAGAGAAAGTGAAAAGCCCTGATATCAAAGTGAAAACTCCAAAGTTAAAAGCAGTAACAATGATTGATAATGGTGAATCAGAATCAAACTCTGAGAAGAGGCCGCTTAGAAGGCCAAGGCAAAGACAACTGAGTCAAATTGTCGATAGCACTGTGATTTTGGAAAAGGTAAATAATAGGTTACCTTGTAATCTAATGTAGGTTATTACATTAGAGAATACTGTGTATAAACTTTTGCTCCCCATTTACTAACCAGGTACCATCATCATCATCAAAGCCAAAAAAAGAGAAGAAAAGCAATGCAAAAGCAAAAGGTGCACAGGTAATCTCCATCAATATTTAAGTGCAACTAAATTTGTGTACTGGCTACAAACCAATTACAAACAATATTATGTAGTAACGGTATTCACTAATAGTTTACCTGTAATTACACAATCAGTTTTTACTAATATCATAGCCTTTTTAAACCATGTACTATAGCAACCTATTCATTCAAAAGCAGTAACATGCTCGGCCGAGAAGGAAAACCAAACTATCTCTGAAATGGTAAGGAAATTTCCAAAACCTTACTTATTTGATCAATGTTGTGTGTGAGTTACAGCGTTTAACAATAACCTCTGTAGGACAAATCATCAAAGTCAAGGAGGCTTAAGAAATGCACGTCTGAAGCAATCACCGAAGAGGTGATATGTTGTTACATTGATAATTTAATTTGGCAAAGACATAAACACTAAATTGGTTATTACCTATATGTAATGTGTAGTTATATGTGTTCTGAAGTCTTTTGCATAATCCTCAGGGACAAAGAACTGCAATTGAAGTACATAGTGGTGATGATAATGGGAGTGTGTTTCAGTTATGGGAAGAGTGTTTACAACAGCCATTATATCTTAATTATGTATCACAGCTGTCACCGTTGGAGAAACAAATATGTATACAGGTTGAGAAAGCGGAAGAATCTGATGAATTCTATTGTACAAAAGAGCAATCATTTATCAGGTTGTCTGTGGGTGAATCTTGGTGTTTGTATCCAGATATGTGGTTAAGTAATCAGGTATACTACTATTAAAAATTCCCCATTGAATTTGTTTTGGGGAACATGACATTTATTTATTTTCAATTGCAGCTCATAAATGTCTATCTGTATGATATACTAATGGGATTAAATGACACATCTATGCTCATTTTGCCAGTAACATTCCAGGTAATGTGTAAAATTCAAGTAGGACATTTCCAATACATAGTGTTTAATTTTCATTGTTGATATGATTTCGGAATATATATGTTGCTTGTAGACTTTAGTACTGAAGTCAGATCCACGATGCTCGCATTACATAACTCCATCCATTCTCGGTTACTGTTCCAAAATTTATGAAGTTTTTTCAAAGCTTGTGGATCTCAACAAGATTGAACAGGTAGGAGATATTTGAGATATGCAAGCTAAGTTTTGTCCAACCTAAAATTTTAATGTCTTTGATGATATGTGTGTCACAAATGTGTTTGGTCATCTATTCATACCCGTTAGAGAATCTTTTACAAATCATTGGTTCCTATTGGTATATCATGTCTCTATCAGAAAGGTATACATCGTTGATTCGCTAAAGATCACTGACAAACGATACCTTCTTGCTATGGATATGGTAACTATCTGACTTCATAGTTTATGAATATGGTAACTACCACTGACAAAAGATACCAGATACCTTTTCTGAAATTGATTGTGTTTCTGAATTTGTGCTTAGATTAACTTTGCTGGCATTACAATGCGGAGAAATCCCTTGGGTCAATTTTTCAAAGACTCCAAAAGTATTGTATTTGAAGTATTAGATGTTCAGAAACAACCAAATGGGTATATCTAACATCATTCCATTTACCTAAATGGTTTCATTATTTTTCTTTAGCTAATGTAACTACTTTTTGTTATTTAGTCATGATTGTGGAATGTATGTCTTGAAATATATCGAGTGTGGTGATATTAGGTCCATGAAGGAAATTACCTACACGATATGGATGATGTTTTATTACTTGTTATACAAAACAGTTGCTATTTTCGAAAAAAATTTACTCCCTTTTTTTTTGTGTACTTTACCAGACAACTGACATGCGTGTTGAACGATTAAAGTACTTGGCAAGGCTTCTTCTTAGCAAGCACAACATTCAAAGTAACATCGAGAGGTTGATTGGTGATACTTCCGTCTGAATATGAAAGCTATAGCATTGTTCAGTCTTAGATTATGTTTTCAAGTTTTTACTCAAATTCATATTGTAACTTCTAGTTTGACAAGTTATTCAATAATGATTCAAGTCTTTACTACTATTGTAACATTTATTTTGAATATGCAATGCCATTTTTATTTAATTGACAAAAAAAAAAAAAAAACCTCAATACACGTAATTCAACAAAGTAGATGCTGTAACAATTATTCATGGGTAGAGCACTGATAGTCTAATAAAATTATGGTTTATACATATAAAAGATAATGTCCTATTACAATATTACGCAATACCGTTTTACATTTTCTATAATGAATAATCACTTTTCAAAATGTTCTTGTATTGGAAATGTCATACTTTACTTTTAGGCATTACATTAAAAATATACGATACAATATCATTTACAATAAAAAAAAAATTAAAAGTTCACGGCAGAAGGAATAAATTGTCAATAGGTCATGTCCTTTTCTAGTGACGCGTAATACATAACATAATTAATATTATGAACCTTGACTTTTTCTAAATTTAAAAACTATTTTAGATTCAAATGAATATCTATGTAGTGTTAAAGTAAGAGAAAAACCCAAGTTGTTTGCTTATTGGATATGTCCTACTTTGGATTTAGGAATGACAATAGAGAAAATATACGATATAATATCCTTTGTAATAAAACCACATATGCAAGTTCACAACAGAAGGTATTAATTGTAAGTAGGTAATATCCTGTTGCAATTATGTGCAAATCATATTATAATGACTTCTTCTAAATTATAGTAACTGTCGTTAAATAACAAATTCAATGTTCGTTTATTGGAATTGACCTACTTTAATTTTAGGCATTGCATTATATAAAATATACAACAAAATATCCTTTCCAAAAACAAAAAATACAAGTTCACGGAAAAAGGAATAAATTGTAAATAGGTAATTTCCTGCTCCAGTTATAAGCAATACATAATACATTTTTTATTATGAATATATGACCTTTTCTAAATTAAAAACAAGTTTATATTTAATAAAAATATCTATATAGTGACAAACGTTAAAGAAAAATTCTAGTTTTGTGTGTTGGAATTATCCTACTTTGATTTTAGGCATTGCATTGTCGAAAATATACAATAATATATCCTTTCCAACAAAAAAAATACAAGTTCACAGCAGAAGGTATAAGCTATAAAAATAGGTAAAGTCTTGTTGCAATTATAAGCAATACATAAAATACTTTGCAAAACGAAGTTATTAAAACTAATTGGGCACATCGTTTGGAAAAGTTAAATTTAAAAACGTATTTGAAATAATTATTTTTGCCAAATTAGTAATCTAACAAATATTTAAAGCATTTAACACCTACATACATATATAACTACCATATAGAATTACATAAAGTTATAAAGCATACCTTGTCCATATTATACTAAAGAAGACTTAAAAAAAAAAAAAAGAACGAAAATAAAGTTGTCCATACAACACACAACATCCAAACGATAATATGTAATAACCATAATTCCAACATGATAAAGCCAAACTAAAAAACAACAGGGGTAACATCAGCATCTTCACTGATCAGCAGCCTCATCATCATTTGTAGAGCCAGCAGGTGGAACTTCTTCTGGTTGCTTAACCGTCGATGAAACTTCACCTTCCACAGTGCCGTGACCTTCATCGGCTCCACCGTCCTTGGCGCCATCATCTTCTCCACTAGCCAAAAGGTCTTCCGCTTTCTCAAGTGCTTTGCCCTTATATTTGTCTTCAACAACATCGCAACTCTCAATCTCCTTTTCAAGCACTTCTTTTGGTGGTTTGTCAGTTACTGCTGTTGACTCGATGGCAAAATCCTTTTTCGGATCTTCAATTGATGAGGTTACTCGGGAAATGACCAAGTCAAGGCTTTCTGTTTCATTCCCCTTCTCCATCAGTACAACTTCAGGAAAACTCTCTCCTTTCTTCTGGTCATCCTTCTTCCCCTTCTGTTTTTTCTTTGAAGATTTCTCCTCGGTTTCCCCAGTGTTTTTCTCCTTCACACTCTTTGATTTTTTCTTCCTCAACTCCACTGTCTTCATACAGTGTTCTCTTTCTCCCCTTCCCTTTTTTTTTCAGTCACTTTTTCTTGAACTTCCTTAACATTTTTCTTCTTCCTTCCTTTCGACACAGTCTTTGTTTTTTTAGCCTCCTCTTCAGTCTCCTCAGCCTCCTCTTCTTCACTTTCTTCATCTACCTCCTTCACGGCCTTCTGCCCCTCGCCTCTTTTTTTTTTAGTTTTTCTTCTTCCTCACTCTCATCCTCTACTGCCTCCTTCATGGCCTTCTTCCCCTTGCCTTTTTTTTTTTGGGTTTTTCTTCTTCCTCACTTTCATCATGATCTGCATAATCATCCTCACCAGTATCATTCTCATCTTCATAATCACTACCACTATCCTTTTGTGCAATTTTTCCTTCCCCCCTACCTTTGTTTTTCAACTACGGTTCATCAACAGTTTCTTCGGTTGCTGCCGACGGCAAGTCTGCTAAATAACTCCCCAACAGCCTCCACATTTGATTTGTGGCTGAACCCCATCTATCAATCTTATCCTGAATTAAGTTAAACCCCTTCTCGACCATCTCTTGAAATGGTGGTGGAGCTTTTCCAACAAGTTGTGCTTTTTCCTTGTCGATCACCCCCATTAACTGCATTGCACACAAATATCAGTTTACATTATACACAAGACATATTATAAACAAACATATTAGCACTTACTTTACCTGTCTTGTAGCCATCCTTCAAACCGTTGATTAAGTCATGCAAATTCTTCATGTTCGCGTCACTCCAGTCCCTAATCCGAGGTAAATCATACTTCCAAATGTTATACAGTCCATCTCTAGGGGAAACTCACAAAATATTGCATGCATCACAAATAACAATGAAACTTTGAGTAGGGGTTTACACAAGACATATTTTATTATGTTAATAGGTAATTCCCAAAAAGATATTATGTCAAAACATGCATTCAGAAATTACATGATTGAATAGGATTTACAGACAATATGTTACTGGTTTTCACTAAATTCATCAAGTGTCATTACCTAAAACGTTAAATACAGGACATTAAAGCTATATTTACTTTAGTAATCATCAACTACAACATAAGTGTGTACACAAAAAACATTTTATACAGTGCACAAGTAATAATGGAGATTGAATATTATGTCAATACAAAGTGTGTACACAAAGATTATTTTATGCAGTGCATAGGTAATCCCCACAAACATATTATGTCAATACATGCATACAGAGTATACCTGATATAAAGGGATTTATAGACATTATGTTATTGGTAATCACTGAATTCATCTAGTGTCATTACCTAAACTGTAGATTACATGACATTACATTTATATTCACTTTGGTAATCATCAACTTTATTATAAGTGTGTACACAAATAACATCTTATACACATTTATACAGTGCACAAGTAATCCTTAAAAACAACTTATGTCAATACATGCACATAGAGAATCCATTATAGAGTAAGATTTACAAACATTGTGTTACTGGTAATAAAAAAAAAGTTGTGTATGTCATTACCTAAAACATAAAATACATTACATTAAAGCTATACTTACTTTGGAAACAACAACTACAACATCAGTGTGTACATAAAGAATAGTTCATGCAGGGCATAGGTAATCACCAATATAATATTATGTCAATACATTTATACAGAGATTACATGATATAGTGTGAACGAAAGCAAAATATATTTTTGGTAATCAATAGATTTATCATTTTTCATTACCTAACCTATAAAATACAGGACATTACAGCTATAATTACTTATATAATCATTAACTATATTAATTGATATAACCTAAGTAGACATTAGGTGCGAAACAGAACAATTTGGTTTTTTTTGAATTGTCAAAAGTATGATAAAGATAAATTTCAAAATTAAAAGTAGCTTACCATCAAGAACAAGGAACAACCTCCCAAATTTGTAGGTGTCTCCTGGGACTTGAATTCTGCTATAGCTTCAACTAAACTATCTAGCAGAAACTTTGCGAAATTCTAATGCCTTATACAATCAACTTCGACAACAAGATGAAGCCATCCCTTCTTTGGCTTTTTCTCTACGCTTGGGCATATTAGGGCAGTTATGACAAAAACTACAAACATACGCTCAAATTGTGGATCATTATACGCAATTTTCCTTAGTTCCGATGACATGCCTTGAACTTTCAGTTCCGTAAACCTCAAAAGTTGTTCATCAATTGTATTCTCATCAGCTAACTCCGCACTGTCAATCTCAAAGCCATGATCCTTAAATCCCAAGAGGTAATCAACATGGGTGTTTGTGATTTGTATTTTATCCCCATAAACCCCTAATGTCCTCGTAGACAGATCAAAGTGGTCTACAACCCACTTGCACATAGTCTTTCTTGTTGTCTTAGTGTTGTAGTGTAACAGAATCCCAAAACCCATAGCCTCTATTTTATCCTTTTTTTCTCTTGGAAAACCTTTTACTAATGAAACAAATTCTTCAAGTTGACACAATGGGTTCCAAGATCCCTACATACAGATAATTTTAACACTTTTAACTTTTAAATTACTGACCATTATGAAAAATAACAACATGAAATCAAAAGTATATAAATTTATACCGTCGTTATTGTGGAACCTCTTGTAGGGAATGGCCTCAAGGTTTTTTCTACAGATGCAGATGCAGTACTAGGTCCTAAATTCTTTTTCCTTGTAGACATGTTGGCCTTTACCAATGTTACACAAACAAAATCATTCACAATTATCTAATTATCATACAAATGAATCTGACACTTTTTCTAAACAAACAGAGTGAAGAACCACACAATTAACTAGCATATCACACCTACGAAAATCAATTTCATATTTATAGTTGTGAAAATAACCAATTGCATGTAAATTATATTTTTCATAAACACACATAGAACCCCCCGTACTTTTGAAGTACACACATTCAAAACTGAATCATTAACCCGAAATTGTGTTCATAATTTCACAAAGAAAAATAAAAAAAACCCCAAATAAAAAAAAATAAATAAAACAGAACAACCCAAAAAGAAAAAACCCCCAACGGAACCAATAATCGAACACCTTACAACCCAATTATAGATGACGGAAATTAAATTCTTTCTACACATAAACAAAACAAGTGCATGGTAAATTATTCTAATTTATACAAATTATATATATAAAAAAAAAGGAGATACACATTACACAAATTTTCTCAAAATCTATACACAAAATTAAAGTAAAATTAGTCAATGTGACTTACAATGTATACGACTGTAGTTCCTTAGTTACTCTTGCCGTTGCCGTTGTCGTCGCAATCGCCGCCTTCTTCACCGTGTTTAGCTTGGAGTTTGATGTTGTGTATTTCTAGATGAAAAGCTAGAGAGAGAAAGACATTAATGGAGAGAGATAAAAGGGAGTGAATAGTAAACGACCTTTTTACAAAATATGAATATAGGGTCATTTCACAAAAGGTAAATATTTGATATTGACGGTTGTAAATTTTGTTTGATTTAATTATTTTTATTTATTTATTTATTTTTTTTTACTTTGGCAACTGCAAACACGCAAAATCCGGAATACACTATTGTGTATTTGTGCACTTCAATCTTTTTATTTTCTTTTCTTTTTTTTTTAAAGGATTTTGTTGTTATTTATTTTTATTTATTTTTTTTTGTTGTTTTTTTGGAAACATTATCAAAATATAAAGAATCTTCAATATTTTTATTTCAGATATTAAGTAAGTATTCAATTTCATATAATACTATTTTTTTTTCCACAGATTTTCATATAATACTTAATTTTAACTATACCTGTGCTTTATAAAAAATAAAAAGAAAATGGAAAAATTTTCGGTGCAAAAATAGGTAATCCATAATACATATATCATTCATTGCCAAGGAAAAAAAAAGGTTGCAATAGTACTGCGTTACGAAATACATATGAAATAAAGATGTTAAGGTAATAACATATAAATTCTAATGTTAATGCCAATGAGCATTCAATATGAATAAACCCACAACAAATGAGATTCTTCAATAAGATTCTTCAATAAGATTCTTCAATGAGCATTCAATTTCATATAATACTATTTTTTATAATTTTTTTGAAATAATTTCATATAATACTTAATTTTAACTAAACCTGTGCTTTAGTAAAAAAAAAAAAAAAAAAAAAAAGGAAAAACTTTCAGTGAAAAATAGGTAATCCAAAATACATTTATCAGCCATTATTGCGAATAAAATAAAAAAAATAAGGTTTGTAAGAGTATTGTGTTACGGAATAAATATGAAATAAAAATGATAGGGTAATAACATATCAAAGTTACTGTTAATGCCAATGAGTACTCAATATAAATAAACCCTCAACAAATAAGATTCTTCAATAATTTTATGTCAAATTTTACGTACGTATTCAATTTCACATAATAATTTTTTTTTTTCAAAAACTTTCATACACTACTTAATTTAACCTAAACTTGTGGTTTCTAAAGAAATAAAAATATAATGGAAAAACTTTCATTGAAACACATAGGTAATTTCAAATACATATATCAGTCATTGCCAAGAAAATATAAAAAAAGGTTGACAAGAAATAGTTATTCAAAAAAAATGAAATAAACACGATAAGGTTATAACATATATGTTTTAATGTCAATGCCAAAGACTCATGTGCTGTATAAGGTATTCAAACATTAGAAAATAAATATTAGCATCGAAAAGTACCTGATTTACTGTCAATGCCAAAGAGTATGCAATATCATATAAATAAAAAGGTTAATACCCTATGTGACAAGGGAATAAACGCGTCGTCAATTGTCTATCCCTAGATCAAATACAATTTATACAACCTAAACAAACCTAATACGAGTATAAGGCAAGCATAGGGGTCGAACCACAGAGAACGGATAAACACCACCAAATGTTATCGACAATTAAGCTAGTCCGGAATAGGAGATAAATAAACTAAAGTCTAAATATGCTAAAACAAGAAATAAAACATTAAGGGAAATGGTTTAGGTATAGCATTCACTTGAACATAAACAAAGGCATAGAAATTGAATTAATTATGAACTAAACATGCTCAAATATCGAAATAAAGGGTCCAATCTAGCCGCCTTCCGGGGTCAATTGGCTTCTCCTAACATAGCCTCTATGTTTCCACATTAGAACCATATACTAGGAGGTACTATTAAATAACAATCGATAATAATGAACCTTAACTAAGTCAACTTCCGTTCCTTGTTAGCAAAGATTCACCTTTAATCAACCAACAATGTGCACTTGCAAGAAGATTAAAGAATATCAAGCATATAAAGACTTTAATCACAAATAAATCAACTCTAAACCTAGAACATGCTCAAGATCCAACTACACCACAACCATCCCCTTAATGGGGAAATTACTCACTAATCATGATAATAACAAGATTAATTAACAAATAACCAAGAATCAACATGATTAACAAGCAATACCAACAACTAAAACAATAATAAAAATAAAGCAATAAAAATAGAGGAGAGAGAGTTAGAGATTCTCATTGATTGAAGATGAAAATCTATAGAAAAGATGATCAATTTCTTCTTCAAAATCCAAGTTCAACAATGGTAAAACCCTCACTTTCTCTCTCTAAACTACCCTAATCCTAAGCTAAACCTAGAGAGAGAAGCTCTCCTAAAACTAATTGGAGAATAGAATAAAAATGATGGATGATTGAAAAGTTAAGAGAAAATAACCCAAGAAGGGTATTTATACTAACTTAAAAAATAAAAGAGAAAAAGAAAAATAAAGAAATAAAGAAAATAAAATAAAAGAAAGAAATAAGAAAAGGAAAGGGAAAATAAAAAGAACAAAGAAAATAAAAGAAAAAGAAATAAAAATAATCCCACAATTCTCCCAAAACCGTCAGCCCATTCCCCTTCCTTCGCATTTGGCTGCTCTGAACTCCATTGAAGCGCATCACCATCTTGACCGTTCATCAACCATTGATAACAATAATCAACGGTAATCAAGCAATTATCACTCAATCACCAGCCGTTCGATTAATGGAAGGAATCACAACCGCACAAATTCATTAATCCGTACAATCTCACACGCGAAACTCGGAGCGGCCGCTCATACTCATCGGAGCGTCCGCTCTGATCTTCTGCCTCAAATTGGTGAAATTGAACCAAGAATGGAGCGGCCGCTTCAGAGGAGTGAGCGTCCGCTCTGAAGGGTATTGCGAATTGAGATGAATTGGAGCTATGGGTTGCGGGCTGCTCTGATTTGGGGCTGCTGCTGTGTGCGGCGGCTTTGATTGGTGGTGATGCGAGGGAACGGTGGTAGCAGAGCAGCTCAATTGCGGCTGTGAGTTGCGGGTTGGTTGACGGTTGGAGTGCGTGGTTGCTGCTGTGATTATTGTTGTTGTTGAGTGCGTGAGGAGCAGGGGAAGGTTAAAGATGGTGGATGACGGTGGCTGGTGGTAATTGGTGGTTGTTGCGGGGGTGATTGGTGATGGTGGTGGCTGTTCGCAGGTGAGTTGGTGATTGTTGCGGGGGTGATTGGTGGCTGGTTGTTGCTCGAATTGGAACAGGGGAGGCTGCTGTTGGTGGGTGTGAATTGTTGGGAAAGGATTGTGAATTGTTGGTGGGTGTGAATTGTTGCTGCTAGTGTTGTTGGTGGTTTGAGGAGCAGGGGAGAAGCAGAGGAGGTTGGTTTGTGGTGTTGTAGTGGGTTATTGGTGGCGGTTTTGGTGGTGTTGCTGAGTGGTGATGTGTGTGGTGGAGGATAAGGTGGAACGTGGGGTGAAGGTTAAGGGGCAGCAACAAGTTTGGGGCTTGAAAGCTTCTTGGATTGACACCTTTGACTCGAACCTCCGACCTCCGAGCACGATCCTACACAACCAAATAAACACAAGGGAGAATCGGGACAAAGATAAAATAAAATAAAATGAAAATAAACAAAGGACGAAATAAAACAAAACCACGACAAATAAAATAAAATAAATAAAATAGAAATAAATAGAATAAAATAGAAAATAAGAGACATAAAACTAAACTAAAAATAATTAAAACTACGCAAGCAAATAAAATAAAGTAAAATACGAAAATAAACTAAAACTAATAAAATAAAGAAAATAAACTAAAACACTCCAAAATTACCAAAATAAACTAGAAGCTTTATTAAAGAGAAAACAAGAGAATAAAAGGTAAAATAAGGGAAAATAAACACGAAAATAACCTAAACACTACCCCTAGGAGTGACATAAATGTCACTTATCACTATGTCACTGGATTACAATATAAACCTCAATAACTTATTCAACAACTAAAAAAAGTCTTAATTCAAAATTAAAACGAACTATTGGCATCTAAAAATCAGTATTTGGGTCCCAATCAAAGATGGTGGGAAACTTTTCAAATGCACTGACTTCATAACAATCGGTCGCGTCTGCTGCATCGCCAATATTGTATGTCCTTGGCAGGAAGTTTTTCAATAGCTCAACGAAACCACCGCTTTTGATGACAGGTTTCGTGTTTGTTTCAGATGTTGTAGGAACTTTACGAACCACGTGAGTGATATCATGAACATCCGGTCCAATATCATGAACCCCCTGGAACATATCTCCATTCCCAGTGGTTTTGACTTTGCTCTTTTTGGGTCTACCCCTACCTTTTCCTTTTTTAACCTTTTCTTCTTTTATAATGTCCTTTTCCTTGGGATTTATTTTCACATTTTCTATTTCCAAGAGCATTTTTTTTAACTTGTCTCTCACCCAAGTTGATCGATCATACGATGAAGAAACCATTCTACATAGATGTGCACTTAATCCAGTTAGGAATGCATAACGTCCATTTGCTGATGCCTGGTCGTTTCTCTTCTAAAAATCATGCTCCTTGAGTGAGTTCTTCAGATGCAACTTGGCTCTGATTGTCCACCTACGAAGAATACAACCAGCTGGTATCTCAACCATTCCTTTATACTTCATTACTACAAACATATGTCGACATGGTAAACCAATGGAGTTGTACTTCATACAATAACAGGCCATTTGGTGCAGTTTCTTGTTGTAACACACAACGTAATTGCAATCTTTGTTCACACAGCCGTTTAACCAAAAAGTGGTTGAAACCCCATCACGATGCCCTTTTTCTTCCTTAGTCTTGGTCACAACGTGTCCTGATTCAAAACTTAGTTCCTTCAAAAACAAAAGGTACACGTTCCTTGTGTAGGTTCGTGCTGCTTGTGTCTTTATTTCAGGCAACACCCCAGTGATTACTGGAAATGTATGTGTGGAGATGTAATCATCTTTATCTTCTTCAAATCGTATATGCTCAGGGACTTGGTCATACAACTCCACAAAACGATACAACATTATTTTTGATGTTATGACTGTTTTCAATGTACTATTCATAGACTCACATCTTTGAGTGCTTCTCATGCCTGCGTACACATGTGTATTAACCAATACTTTAATGAAATAAATCACATATATTTTCGTTTACAAATAAAGATTTGGAATAACACTTAGGTTTACTAGTGATTACCTATTTCAATATTAATCCGTCACTCTGAAATGTAATGACACATCACTGTATTGTAGATTACATTCAATACAGGAATTAATTTTTATTAACGTATTCAGATGAATACATATAACCAAAGTGTTATTTGGGTGATATAGGCAATGACCAAACACTATTTAAACTTAGTAAGCGCTTTGTAAGTATAATATGTAATGATAAAAATAAATATATGTAATTACATTAATAAATGAATGTACTTTCCTGCATAAAATTGTCCCACCATAAAAGCCTCCGCCCATTTTTCCTTGTCATTGTACAGATCTTGTGCCCACTTTTTATCTCTCACTGCATCATATGCTTTCATTAAGTCTTCCCAAGCCTCTTCAAACTCAGCTGGTGTACGAACACCGTCTACACATTTCATAAAACCACTGCAAAACCGTTTGTTTGTGTGGCCCTTGATGTTGTGCATAAGATGCCACAGACATAACCTATGATGCACATGTGGGAAAACAGTCTTAATAGCGCTAGCCATGGCCTTGTCCCCATATGTGACAACAGTATAAGGAGCAACATTGCCACCAGCCTCAAGTAATTGTTGTAGCACCCATTCGTATGTGTCTATTTTTTCGTTTGCAATCAAAGTAACACCTAAGGGTACGGTTCTCCTATGATGATTTACTCCAACGACAACAACGAATGGTTTCTGGTTTGCGTTGACTTTGTAAGTCGTGTAAAACGCTATTACCTTCCCAAAAGCCTTGTAATCTCCCTGGCATATTCCATCACGCCAAAACATTTTTTCTATCCCATTATGTTTATCTCGTGTGTATCTAAGAAAAAAAGAAGGGTTTGAGGCTGTTTTTCCAAGTAAATAAGCCAACACAGTTTCTGTATCTCCGTCCTTTATTTCTTCTCTTTTGAACTTCTCGCATGTGTTGTACAAGTCTTTCTTTAGGAATCCTACTTCACGTATTCCCCCAACACTTTGTGCTAAATTCCTTATTGTGATGGATGGTTTCACTCCAGAGTTAATTAAGGCTTTAATACGAATCTGATCACCTTCGGTTACTTCTCTATGGCCCCTGTCATAAATTTAAACACACAAAAAATTATAAATAATTTACAATATCACACATGTATGTAACAGTTTTTAATGGTTTAACATATTTTCAAAAACTAACCTTTCAAAATACATCTGATTCATGGGAATCAGGTCATGCTTAGCTACAAAATCCTACGCGTACCATGAATCGGATCTGTGATCCCATTTAAAACTGATTGATGCTTTGCAACCGCAGCGTGTTACTGCCTTTTCCCTATGCTTCCTATCAGGTCTATTCAAGTGTTTCGCTTCTCGAAATCCTTCCCTATTACACCAAAGCTTTTGGGAAGTTGGATGACCGTCAATTTTGCTTGTTGTTGTATGCTTGCGATGGATTCCAAAACCTTTGACCTTAGCGTACATCCTATAAAATTGAATGCAAGTGCGGTGGCTTCTAAAGGACAATTGTTTCATTTCTGCTATTGTAAAGTCTTCTAGCTTAGTCCTAAGTTTTTCCCAAACCTCAGGGTCTAGAAAACTTGCAGGAATCTCATCAGTATCGGTGTCCGTGTCTACATCACTTCCATCTCCGTTGTCACTGTCCTGTATCAAATGAAAGATTTGGAAATGTGACAGTTATTGGTAATGTCCCATAAGAGATAATTATAATACCAATCAAATTAAACAACTTACTACCTCTCCATGGTCCTCAGTTTCCGCTTGATTATTGAGCTTGTCATATGAGTTAATAAGAATTATATCATTAAAATCTAAAAAGTTATAACAAAGAATTTAATATTTATATAAATTTTTTCGTGTAACAAACAAACATTCAAAAAATGTTGTAATGTCACCAACCTCAGGTTCAAAGCAATCAGTTTGGTCTAGATTATTAATCTGCGTATCAACAATTTCTTCTCCTCCCGACTCCATTTGAATAAATAAACCCTTTAGTTGAAAAATAAAATATAATCTCTGGTAAAACGAAGAAAAAACTGTTTAGATATTATGTTTTAAGATATATATATATATATATATATATATATATATATATATATATATATATATATATATATATATATATATATATATATTCAAAAAATATTTAACAATTTTAGTTTATTTTAAAAAGATTGTTACAAAATCTTTTATTTGTTAAGTCGTGGAATTAAAGATATGGAATTACAAAGTTACCTTATTTATTTTGAGCATAAATCCTAATATATCGCATGTTATGGTGTTAACCTTCTTATTTTTGTTACCTTAAAATTAGGAAAAAATATTATAGAATCTCCAATTTATTTATTTATTTATTATTTTATTTTTAAAATTGATAAGTCAAGACTCCTTAATTTTCGCATAATAAGAACTAACCATATCGCCCACTACGTATCAAATAGAATATATATACTTACGTTAACGCCAATAAAATAAAAAAGGACAAGTTCACAATGAAAGGAAAAACGTTACCACATAACATATTGCTTAAGATATTTTGTTTCCTTTGTTTTTTTTATATTTGTTCAGACTTACTTTTATTATCTTTTAAATTTGACTGATATAAAGGAAAACAATTTCATTCATAACTATTAAGCATAAAAATAACATAACTAGATAAACTATGTTACGCATTTTTTTATGTAATTACATATAAAAAGGTCGGTCATCACCAATATATATGCAAATAACTATTATTGAAACCCTAATAAAATGAATATATATATATATATATATATATATATATATATATATATATATATATATATATATATATATATATATTTCGTTTGAAGATATGGAATTAAAAAAGAGAATAAAAGATAAGGAAGTACATAATTACCGTATTTCTTTTGATCATGCCTCCTAATATATCGCATGTTATAGTGATAACCTTCTTAATTTTGTTACCTTAAAATTAGGATCGCATATTTTAAAATCTTAAAATTCTAAAAAAACGGTTTGATAAGTCATTTGACTGATATAAAGGTAAACATTTTTTTTTCCAACTAAGTAACCATTATGCATATAATTAACATAGTAGTAATTGTCTGGTCAGACAAAAAAAAAAAATAAAAAACAAAAAATTACAACTGTTACACAAAGGTAAAACACATATATATTTTGGTTATCACCAATATTTAGTGAAAATAATTTATTATTGAATCATAAAATTACATAAACATTAAAACCCTAATGAAATAAAAATCACAAAAAATTTAAAAGATAACTAAATTCGAAAATAACGTCTATTCCTCCAACGTGAAATCAACAAAGTCAATAAATTTTGTTATCTTGGGGATTTTTTCAGGACCCTTGGTGAAGGATGTAGGTGTCCATGTTTCTTCATTTGAAACCAAATCATCAAGCGTTTCAGCAACCTCTAGAACACGCTTTCCGTTCTCATTCACGGGCATGTATTCGAACATAAAATGTTCTCTGTAGTAGGAATTGCGCTCAAGATGAAAGAGTTTTTTAAGAAACTCTGGCTGACCAACAATCAAATGCTCCGTTTGTGTTATACCACATCCGACAATTAGTCGTTTCGTAAATATTCTAAATTAGGTGAAATCTATGGCTTGGCTGACAACATCACCTAGTATTCCTGGAGGAGGCCCCAACCGGATTGTCATCATATGGCAACCCGTTGTCCATACGATAGACTGTAACTTCATCGTCAAAAACCATTTCAACTATAGGTAATTGCCCACAAGCATGCAATGTGTCCCTAACTTTTTTTCCCCAATACTATAAAGTAAGTGGGAAATAAATAAACTAAAATAAATAATGTCAAACAAATGATCAAAGACTGCATTTGGATTAGGAGCCATTTCTGAATATATTGAAAAGATCAGGGGTTTAAAAAGACAAATTTAAAGCTTGGAAAATAGTATGAAAATTCGATTGTGAGATTATGATGCTTTAAAGTGGTTAATTTGCTATGAATATATACCACTAAATTGGCGCCAACTTGCACGAATTTTCCCACCAAAATTTGGCACCACAATGTGAAGACTAATTTCCCACCACGCATGAATTAGTCAAATATCAGATTGATATGAAATAAAATAGAATAAATTGATTTACTAATAACCGATTTTCATAATAAACATTACATATACAGAATAAATTCACATTATAATTTTGTATACAATATATTTCCTTCATTTATTCTGTATCATTTATTCATTTGCTATTTGTTTATTCATGTTCAAAATCGAGTTTTATTTTTAATTTTTAATTATTTTTTTTAAACAAAGATCCCAAGGAGCAACCACAACTTATTTTTATATAAGCTCGTTTGTTTAGTTTTAAGTTTTTGAAGCCAGCTGAATAACATGAAAATTATTTGATCGGTATTAATCTGTAATGTACCTGGTAATTACCGACATAATGTAACCTGAAATACAATTAATACATCAAAACAGTGTTGTATATTTAAATAATTAATAACCTGAAATACAATTAATAACTCAAAACAATGTTGTATTCAAGAAAATATGTAATGTCCAACTACATTTTACGTTATAACCTATTATATTTGTTTAGGTGTTTCGTGGGTTATTTGGTATATTTTATTATTTTTTGATATACAACCATTTATGTTTTTTTTAGTCCTTCAAATTCATATTAAAGTCAAAAAATAAAGTTATAAATATGATTAGTTATTTTATTACGAAATTTGCATTTACTTTCTTTTATTTTTTCTCTTGGTTGTATTCCGTTTAAACTGAAAGCAACCTAATATTGAATCACTTAATCTATGGAATGAAATCGGTTAACAGATTTTGGCGCCAAAAAATGGTGTGAAAATTAGTCATTTTGGCGCCATATATATGCTTTATATACGTAGCAAAATCACCAATTCAAAGCATCACTGTTATTCACTCGCAATCATTTTCTCTTTTAGTGAACATTTCCAAAATTTCTCTTTATCATTTCATTTTCTTCAGAAATGCCTCCTAGTCCAGAAGCAGTCTTTGATCATGAGTTTGACATATTTGAATTTAGGTTATTTATTTCTCATTTACTTTATTGTATTGGGGAAAAAAGGGTAAGTGACATATTGCTTGCCTGTAGGCAAGCACCTACTGTTGAAATGATTGTTGCCGATGAAGTTACGGTGTATCGTATGGATAATGGAATGCCCTACGATGAATACCCGGAAGATGGGCCTCTTCCCGGAATATTAGGTGATGATGTAAGTCATGCAAAAGATTTAATCGAATTCCGGATATTTATGAAAAGACTAATCATCGTTTGTGGTATTATACAAGCCGAGTCTTTGATTGATGATGTAACCGTGGCAAAATTTCTTCAGACTATCTTTCGACTAGAGCTTAACTCTTCTACAAAGAGCAATACATGTTTAACAAGTTGCCATTGAATGATAATGGAAAACGTGTTCTTGAGGTGGCGGAAACGCTATATGATATTGTGTTAAATGAAGAAACATGCTCTGTAGATTCATTCGCCAAACGTCCAGAAAAGGTCCCCAAGATAACAAAATATATTGAATTTGTTGATCTTACGTTGGAGGATTAGCTATTTTTAATCACATTAATTATCGGTTATGTTATTATGTTTCTATTTGATGATAACCCTATTTAGTTTCGGTTAAAACCATTAGGGTTTTTTATGGTTAATGTTATTATTATATTCAATAAAATGTAATTTCTTTAAAATATTTCATTATTGGTGTTGATGTGTAAAAACATAAGGGATTACCTACTTAATTTTAGTCATCTATGTCTTATTTTTTTCGTAATAACATAATGTACAATTTTTATGTTGTTATCTAATATAATTCTAATTTAATAACCAAAAATAACAATGGAATAAAAAAGTTTTCGTCAAGATTGTTTTCAATGAAAAAAAATACAATTACGGTAGTTATCCCTTAAAGTGTGCCATGTATCACTACATTAGGTGAAAATTAAGTAGTACATTATCATCTATTTTTTTGTAAAGATTTTATCTTTCAATTTATTTACTATAAATAATCTAGCAGTTATATAAATTAAGTTGGTTATATTGCTCATTATATTTTGAAGGATTGTCTTCCCAAATTAATATGTAAACTGTTATACTTTTACTTTTGATAAAACATTAAAAGATCATATCTCAACACAAAATTATAGTAAAGGTGAATCAAATTCGAAAAACAACAATATAGATAATGATGTTATTTTGTGGATATATTTCGAATATCATATTTTTTTGAAAAGCCAATAACATATAATCATAAAATCGGTAAATCAAATAATGGTACTTGTAAAAGATATTTAAAAAATGTTTACAATATATTTATGTACATGTTTTTTTTTTTTTTTTTTTTTTTTTTTTTTTTTTTGGTATACACTATTGGCCATAGTTATAGGCACTCAATATGGTTAATGAATACAATGACAATTTATAATTATAGTGCGCACATATTGACTACATTTCTGTTTATACCATGTCATAGAAAAACCGAAATCATCCCAAAAGATGAATAGAAATATATTGATTGTTGGAATTTATACATTAAATAATTGGTTAAAAATATAGGTATTGACATAACAACTTGTAAGTTAATCCATATAATACATGTTAAACATTTTAAGATGAACGAATACTCTTACAAATACATTCATATTACAGTTTATTGGTGTTGATATACATATACATAGGTGATTACCTTACCAATTTGATTTATATTCTATGTCTTATTTTTTTCGTCATAACATAATGTACATTTTTTTTGTTTTTATCTGATAATAATTCTTATTTAATAACTAAAAATAACAATGGAATAAAAAAGTTTTAGACTTTATCTTAATAAAAGATAAATTCACATGCATTAAGGCTAAAACATCTACTTGTTACGTACATGTTGTAAGTTCATGAGTCTGACGTAATCAGGCTTTGGCCTCTTGATTTTGTGTTCATCACGGTTGTCATTAAACCAAGTCCATCTACGACGCACTCCAAAATCATTCACAAAGAAAGGTATTGCCCTACCCCATTCTCAACAGACAAGCATTAATTAAGCAACCCTTTTTTCACTCATTTTTTACCAAATTAATTCCATCAAAGTCTTTAATCCGCCTACACAAGGCCTTTTTTAGATCAACGGGTTGCACATCATGAAATGTGCACAATTGAAAGTACAATTCTTTTGGCAATGGAGGAAATGACCACTTAGGGTCCCTCATTTTATCTTCCATTATATTCTGTAGACAGTTGCAAACTGTAGTGTCTGTTGGTCCGTTCCGTTCATCGATTATCCTCTTTCTTCTTAAGAGCCAGTCCTCATGGCATGAAACATTATTACCCTTTTGTTTTTTCAAAGGTAATGTGTTGCATCCTTCATCGTTTGATGGCCTTTTGCGTTCGTTAAGAACATACTATCAAGTAAATTATGTCAACATCAACAAAAAAAATCCAAATTAGTAATTTTGAAAACAATAATTCATGCATCTTCACTTAAATTACTTTAATGACAATAACCACAGTAAATGAGAAAAAAAAAATTATCAATAAAACCATAATACAAATTTTGAGTCAATTTAAGACATTATCATTTGATCTCCTCTTACATATGCTCTAATAAATGAATTATAGGAAATTAGCATTAAATTCGAACTTTACTGAATAAAAGATTATGTCACAAATTTATGTAACAATATCTTTTATTTAGTAAAGTATTTAATAATAATTTAAAAAAACACCAATAATACTGAAATTAACTAAAACATACAATTTCTTGAGCTTCCTCCATGATGTCTTGATTAACCTCTTTAAACTCAATTTTCCAAATATGATGAATTGTACTAGAATTATGTGAAAATAAAATTAAGAAGGTTGCTGCACAGTTTAATCTCTTTATATATAAGTTTATTGTAACCGTTTTTTTTTAAATTAATTTTTTTAATAATTTTTGAAGTGGTGGTATTGTAGTGTAACCGTTTACAATTTTTTTTTTTTTTTTTTTGGATGAGAGAAGTTGTATTTAATTTTTTTTTTCAAAAATAGTAAAAAAAAAATAATAACTTCCCACAAAAAAAAAAAAAAATAACTGTAAACTTTTTAACTATTTTTATTTATATTTATTAACTGTTATATATTTTTTTATTAAAAAAAACAAAAAAATAGCATTTCTAAAAAAAGTGTAGCCTGACATATATTTAATAAAACCTTGTTTCATAGCAACTATTCAACATTGAAATTGTAGTGAATAATGTCAAGTATTCTATATATATTAAATAAAATTAAGTAGTTCATTGACGAAAATGGTATTTTTATATATTAGAGTTATTGACATTGTTTTTTAGCTATAGTAAACATTGAAAGTGTAGAATAATTATGTCATGTATTCTATACAAGATATTGCATAATGGAAAGTATTCTATATAAGATGTTGCCTCAAGTCGTTAAATCTGGTGATTGATTACTTATAGTAAAAAAGATCCCATTACAAATTCTAACAACTTTTTTAGTTTGGATACAAATTTTCATAATTGATTGCATTAATTTAGACCGGAAAAAAGATATATGTACAATTGCATGCTTGATCGTAAGTTATTTCTTTACAAATCCATGAAATCAATTTTATTGTTACCACAAAACACATTAATAGATGGCAATACTTGACATGATTACAAGTCACACAAAACAATGACATGACCACTCATATGCTACATATGTCACCCGCAACTAATTATTGAATGCTTTGTACTCCATGTAACCCATACTTTGTATATACTACGAGTATTAAGATTACTGGTGTAGTCAAGTATTTGCATATTAAAAAAAAAATTTAAAAAAATAGTACAACCTAATTTAGATTACCAAATTTATTATTGTGTGATCTTTATGTATTTACCTATAATATTATTAACAATTACCCAAATCATTGTGGGTTTATTTGGTAAATAGGTACTAGCATATAATATATGGAATAATTATGAACAGTTATACAAGACATAAAAAAGTAGAATTGGAATCGGATTGCAGTATAAAGGTTTTTGACACAAATTGTAGTATGATATTACCAGTTAACAGTGCAAAGTATAGGAAATACAATTTAGCATTGTCACATTATTATTTTTTTTAGAAAGCATTGTCACATTATTACAACCTCAATTAGATTTTTGTTACATCTTCTAAAAATATAATTATATGTAAAAATTTAAAAAAATATAAATTTAATGTCATCATTATCACATCCACCTAAACACTCCATCTTACCCCATTCACATACACACACCTCGGTTAGAGGGAAAAATAAAAAAAATAAACAAAAAAAAAAGAAAATAAAAAAATCAAAAGAAAACCGTCAAAAATTTAAAACAAAAGGTAAAAAAGTATTCCTCCCATAAACCGCCATTCACAATCCCCAATTTTCCAAAACCACTCTTCTCAACTAAAACTTCTCCATCTTCACCATTCACATAATCACATTCAACCTTCTTCAAACTCGAGCACAAGATATGTAAATTCTTTTTTAGTTTTGAATATGTTTTTAATTTTGTTAATTATTGCATTTACAAAATTTACGGCATGATTATACCTAAAGACCAAAATTATGTACAAAATTTTGTCAAAAAATGCGTATTACCACATTTTTGTGAAATTTGTTATAGGTTTAATAGAATTGCCGCCATCAATTTGCTGTATAGTTTATGCATAAATTGTGTATTTAGATTTCATTTCAGTTTAGAATTAGATTCCGTAGTTTTACAGTGAATTAACTCTGTTTTTTTTTGTTTTGTTTTGTTTTTTTTTTAATTTTTTTTTCGGTTCCGGTTATAGGTTACTTTTATAGTTCATATCTTTAATTGCGTTAGTATAATTTGTCATGTCGATTGAAAAGGTATAATGTCCAAATTTACCCCTTTCAAAATAAATAAACTGATTATTGTCATGTCCAAATTTGCATTTTTTTATTTTGTTATGGTATATGTTTTTCAATTTAGAAAAAAAGGCTTAATATGTTGTTGCTTTTGTTGTGTTTCCAACAAAATGTATATTCTATTGTCTTGCACATGACAATAGTTTTACTCTACCTGTTTGGAAAATCAAAACTGTAGTTTGTTGACTTAAAACTTTGTATATTTGGGTATATACATCTTATGTTTATGTTGGAAATGACCTTTTGGTATTTTGGTGATTACTAGTTTGTTGACCTCTTAATTTTTGCATCTTTGTGTATATTGACTACCAATTTACCTTTGACAGTCACACTGCATTTTGTTTTTTGGCAATGACTTAAAATTTTTGTATCTTGGGGTATATACATCTTATGTTTTTGTTGGCAATGACATTTGGGTATGTGGGTGAATACCTGTTATTCTTTAAAAGTAATGTCAGGGTATATACATCTTATGTTTGTGTTGGCAATGACCTTTAGGTATGTTGGTGAATACATGTCATTATTTAAAAGTAATGTCAGGATATATACATCTTAAGTTTGTGTTGGCAATGACCTTTAGGTATGTTGGTGAATACCTGTTATTCTTTAAAAGTAATGTCAACATGGTACTTCTTGTTGGCAATAACCTGTTAATATTATGGTTAATACATGATTTCATATACCAAAAAATTCATAGCACAATTTTTGCTTGGTATGCTCATTTAATTATCTTTGGCCCTTTTTTTTTTTCCTTTATGTGTTTTGTATCTTATTATGCTACATTTATTTATTTATTTATTTTCAGTAAAATGGCTAGAGTGAAGCAATCAACAAGGCGACAGAACCCGCGTAAGAGAACAGGGCCACATACAATAATTAGCATTCAACCAACCAAATCTCCAACCACAAGGTCAAGAAGGCAAGGTTCGGCCGCTACTACCCCACCCTCTCCTGCTGCAGAGGGTAGTAGTAGAGGCCAAACATCAACTGATGATGAAAGGTTCAAGTCCTCCCTGTACCGTGAATTGTACTTTAAGACATTCGCGAAACGAAAAATCTGTGAAGGGAAACATGTAGACTTTGACTCCCTTGACTTAGCCCATGCTGATTTTTTACGAAAGTGGTTTAAACACCAAGGATGGGACAAGTTGCTTACAGAAAATTACCCTATAACCCCGACCTTGTTCGACAATTCTACACCCACTTCGATCATGCAAACAAACAAGATGGAGTAATATACACTTGGGTGAAGGGGAAGGAGATAAAGTTGGATGAAGCTACCTTGAGCAGCATCTTGAAGATTCCCAGACAAGGGGTGCAAGCTAAGCTCCCGGGGAAAAAATGGAGTACACAAACAGAATTTGGTGTTGAGAAATGCCTCAATTTTGTGCTTATGGAAGATGAATCTGACAGAGATAAAAAGCCAGAAGTGTATGAACTGCCGCTATAAACTCGTCTTTCGCATTTGATTCTCTTCAAGTCCTTCCTTATGTGAAAGGGGAGACTGTCCTCCTTAACATACCTAGACATGTTGGTCATGTACTTTGTCCTCGCCGCTGTGAAGATGAATATGCCGAGGATGATGATTGATTACATGATTACCGTTCAAAAGGGAACAAAGGAAGGGTTGTTCCTTCCTTATGATATGTGGTTGACCAAGGTGTTTGAGAGATTTGAGGTTGATTTATCGGATGAAGTGATGGAAAGTGGACCAAAACAACCATTCAACTCAAATACAATTCATAATGCTTTGGGTTACGTATATGATGACGACAATGAAAAGTGGGTAAATAAAGAGGTACCGCGTGCTCTTGTTCGAAAGTGGCAGCGTGTTGAGAAAGAAGAGGGTAAAGATGATTCTGAGGAAGATGGTAAAGGAAACCGTTATGCGGCATCCTTTGAAGCTGTCATGCGTGAGAGCATGACTGTGTAAGAAATGCTTAAGCACATTAGGCCAGATATCTTCACTGATGTTATGCTTGAGGTCCAAGAGACTGTACAATCTCGAATAGATGCCCTTAATGAGAACTAAGGTATTTATTGTCCTTATGTTTCATTTTCTGTTGAATTTCTGGCATTGTTAACCTTAATTTCATGTCTAATTACATAATGTAATTACATTTTATGCTGTTGTACGTTGCCAATTATGTATTGTGATGTTAAGGTTTTCTCTGTTTTTTCATTGGTAATATATTTTGTAATTTTGGGATATAACCTATATTGATGAATGCATGTTACATTTCTATTTTGTAAAACCATGAGTAATGACTAACTATATTTCAAGTTATAGCCTTTTTATATTGTCCTTATGCTTAATTTTCTATGGACACTCTGGTAATGTTGACCTTAAAATCATATATGATCCTATATGTAATGACCTTATATGTTATATTACATTGCCTATTATGTTGTGATCTGGTTGTTCTCTGTTTTGTCACTGGTGATTACCTGATTTTGGAAATTAACTATATTGATGAATGCATGATAAAAATTCTCAGTTTTAATATTAAAAGGGTAATGACTAATTATTATTCGGGTCATTACCTAAAAGTTTTTGATGTTAAATTAAGTTCCAGTGACATTCTGGTATTTTTTTTTAATTTAATCTCACGTAATGACCTCATACATAGTTGTATATTGTATCCTTCAAAAAAAAATATTTGTAGTGTACACCTATTTTGTCATTTATATAATTGAACAAGTGCTTTTTGTAGTGTACTTATATTGTTGAATTCTTCATAACAAGTCTGTTTTGTATATTAATGGGTAATAACCCTATGTGTTTCGTGTTATTACCCATTTTAGTTTACAGTATCAATTAAAGACATTTAACTAAATTACATTTGTTCTTTGTTGGGAAGATGAAGATGTTGGTGACGATGAAGATGAAGGTGAGGGCGACAACTCTAAGAGAGTACAAAAGGCTTCTGCTGCACCTGTTGATGAAGATTATGATTCTGGAAATGAATACTTCTATGATACTTAGGCTTCGTCTATGTATCTATGTATGCTAGGGAGCTATATACTATTATTGTTGTATTTCTGTTTTCTCAACTATGATCCTAAGACGTTTTAAGTAGTAAATTATTATGTGGGTACTAGCATGTATTTTGGCCCAATGTGGCGAAAATGTAATGGTGGCATGTCACATATTTAGTCTTTGTAATGTATGGTAACTAATTTCTACGTTACTAATTTCATTTTATGTTAAATTACTTTATGTTCATACATTGAATTTTAAATTAGAAAGCTCCCTATTTTCACAACCTTTACAGTATTAAAGGGTCTATATTAGGGGATTATTCTAAATATTAAAGGGTCTTTATCTGTACATGAATTTAGTATTCCTTGTAAATTGTTTTAAATAATTAATTTTGAAAAGTTAGTTAACAATTAAATTTAATTAATATGTGTTACAATTGGAAACATATCAACTGATATCCCCATTTTATATGAGCTCAATTAGGATATGTAAATATTCCATTATATCTATAAAATATATTAGGTTAGTAATAATACAAAAACTGATACATAAAAAGCCATTTTTCCTTCGATAACTTAATGTATTCAAGGTAATCAAGGCATATTTTTTAAAAATTGTCATGAATTTGAATTGATGTATCAAATGATACGGAGTATTTTTGTTTAATATTATAGTATAAATAGAAAAAATAAAATAAATGATATTTAGAATTAACCAAATCCTCAACTAGTAATTCTGCAATGTATTTTATTCAATAATCTTCTAATACATGACCACAAACATAGCCCATGAAATAATCAGTGCAAACAAAGTCATAGATGTGTATGCAATAAATCTGTTCTTCTCCATGGTTGATTGACATAATTGGCTTTTCAAGTCACATATTTGTTCTTGAAACTGTGATTTTTTTATCTTTAAATTGTTTAGCTTCATAGTTAGAGATTCAACTTCTTTCTCAGTTGCATCCAATCTCTTTGACATCATCTCACACTCGACGCATCCACCGACACCATCATATAACCATTTGAAAAATCCACAGTCCGACCCTAATAATTACTTGGAACTCTAATGATAGATTATTATATTTACTCATATACATTAAAATTGAACCGTAAATTACAAATGGGTTTAGAATAAAGTACCGGATATTTACCACAACCACGAAATTTCCTTCCCTTATTATGGTTAGGCTTGTTCACAGTTCAAATCTTAGAGGGAACGCCACATCCACATTTCACCATGCCCCCTCCAAAACTAGAAGATGAACCTCGAGAAATGGAATTTTGTGAATCCCCCATTTTTTTTTTTTGGGTGTGTGTGTGTTTTTTTGTGTTAATTACAAGGTTAAGAGTAGGTCAAGGATATAATTGAGCTTTTAAAAACTAACCTCCGAAAAACAAGGGCGGTCAATTGAAATTTTTGAATTTAATTTTAAAAGTTCAACGAATAAATTAAGTAAAAAGGATACCGAGTCACTGCTGTCTTTTAATAAACATATAATATGATTTATCCTAAACATTTTTGTGTTATTACCAGCGTTTTATATGTCTTTTTTTCTACAGCTAAGGTTCATTTGAATAACAATTTAATACTTAGACATTGGGCCTTAAACAACATAACATTATCATTGGGTATAAATCATATGTGGAAAATATATCAATGTAACCCATAATGTTAAATTGCATAAAGTATGATTAAATTCTTAGTTACGGTTCTTAAATAATTATGCCCATGGAATTTTCTAAAGGTTGATGTTTTAATTACTTATATTGAGGAAAGGTGGATGTTTTAATTACTTATATTGAAGTATATGCCTACATAATTAAAACAGCTAAAGTAGATGTACAATTCACCTTTGATATCAAACCTTATCTTGGTAACATATAAAATGTGATTTGTCTAGGGAAGGCCAAAGTCATATTAACCATCAATTAATAATATAACAAAATATTAATAAATGAACAAACAGTATTTGGTAATGTCCAAAGTAACAAATGGTCGTATCTAATAACTTATAGTAATGTTACTTACAGGTAGTGTCCAATATGTAGTTCTGGTCATTACATTTATGACAAATATACTGGAAACTAAGCTCCGAAAACAAAGGGCGGTAAGTTGAAAATTTTGAAATTTGAATTTAATTTGAAAATTTCAACGCATAAATTAATGAAAAAGATACCGCGTCACTGCTGTTTTTTTGATGAACATATAATATGCTTTCTCCTAAACATTGTTGTGTCATTACCCGTGTTTTATATGTCTCTTTTTTAAAATTTTTTTTTTTTACAGCTAAGGTTCATTTGAATAACAATTTAGTACTTAGACATTGGGCCTTAAACAACATAACATTATCATTAGGTATAACTCATATATGGAAAATATATCAATTGTAACCCATAATGTTAAATCGCATAAAGTATGACTAAATTCTTATTTACAATTCTAAAGTTTGATGTTTTAATTATTTATTCATAAAGTATGACTAAATCGCATAAATTATGCCCATGGAATTTTCTAAAGGTTGATTTTTTGATTACTTATAGTTGAAGATAAGTGGATGTTTTAATTACTTATATTGAAGTATATGCTTACAAAATTAAAACCGCTAAAGTAGGTGTATAAGTAATCATTCATATCAAACCTTAGCTTGGTAGCACATAAAATGTGATTTGTGTAGTTAAGACCAAAGTCATATTTACTATCAATTAATAATATTACAAAATATTAATGAATTAAAAAGCAGTATTTGGTAATGTCCAAAATAACGTGTGGTCATAACCAATAACTTATGGAGATGTTTCCCTACAGGTAATGTCCAATATGCAGTTCTGGTAACTACACATACACAAACAGATTTAAATTAACAAATGCGTTTTTTTTTTGGATCAAACTGGTTGCGCAAACAAATTGCATCGATTTCTTCTTAGAACTTCCTGTAGAACCCAGATTATGGAAAACTTTAAAATTTTGATTTCGATTGCATAAAATCAGTGATTTCGCATCAATTGTTGGACTTTGTACAATAAAAACCAATTATTCAAGGATTAAAAATCAACCCCATTTGCGCTCAATATCGAAATTCGAGAAAATGTAGATTTCGAATTTGCTGTTTGAATTCGGCCATGTCTTTGATGTCAATCGTTGCGCAATCACGACTAAAGGAAACAGAACATTAATTACATGTTAGATTGAACCATAGATGAAGGACATTGAATAACCATGAAGAACACGAAGAACAATGAAGAACACTTTTTGATTTTTTTTTAATTTAATTTTATTTTTGGTTTTAATTAAAAGTTGTTTTTTGTAAAATAATTTCCAAAAAAAAAAAAAAATAGATTTTCGAAAAAAGAAAAAGTAATTTTCAGAAAATATAAAAGAATTTAAAATAGGAAAAATAAAAAAAAAGGAGTTTGACCAACTATTTTAGGAGAGATAAGATTAGCCAATCAAATTTAAGAATAGTGATGGTCATAAAGAAGAATGACCACATTAGAATTTTTAATTTCTCATATACATCAAAGCATATTATCACATTCACATTCTCAAGATCGATTTCTCAAATAAAAGCATTCTATACAACAAGAAGTAGAAGATACATAGAGATGCAGCCAAAATTAATCAATCTGATAGCTATGTGACATGAAATAAGGTGCCAATAAACTAATGAATATGATAAGCATAGAGATGCAACAATTTACAAAGCTTATAAACCACAACATAGCAATACAAATAGCACGACACATATTCTCTTTGCTCTATCAACCTCATTGAAAGCATCATAGCATCATACTTCCTATAAACTCACTCCCAAACCATGTTAAATTTGTGTAAAAAAGAGGTGTAAGATTTTTGAAATTGAAAACCATACTTAATTTAAATAGGATACTACGATATAATACTAAGCAATTGGAGTTGGGAAATTAATCACAAATAACACAAGAAATCAGTTTTTTTCCTCTAAATTTAAACACAAAAGAGGTTTTAATTTGGGGAAAATCGGAAATTAGGGCTAGGGTTTGAAGGAACTAAAAATCTAGAAAAAAAATACACCTAAATCTATGAGATTGAAATAATTACTTCATGAGAAACGTACCTGTAATTGTTCGACAGAAGAAGGTTCAAAGAAATGGGCACCTCGATTTTGCTTCCAATTTAAAAAAATTCAATCACCTCGATCTTAATCTCCTCTCAAATCCCCAAAATAAACCATTTTCCCAAAAATAGACGAAAGGGGTAGCCCTATTTTGAATCCCATTTGATAATACCTTGAATTTCTAGCTCGATAATCTGGAAAAATAAGTAAACCCAGAAAATTGAAAGAGGAATCTAGGGTTAGGGCATGAATATAATTTCTGGGTTTCAGGAATTTGCCACTCATCACTTTGTTCTTATTTTTTTTGAATAATCAAAGAAATTGGGAATTGGGTTTTATATGAAAGATAAGGGCTTTCCATTGAAGATTCGAGGAAGAAAAGTTGTCAATATGAAATTCTTTAGAAATAGAAACAACGAAGAAGAAAGGGGTGAAAAAAAAAGTGATAAAAATGGGTTTTGGAGAATGGATTTGAGCTATACCAAAAGACTTGGGGAAATATGTTTTGATGGAGGTTAGAAAACCAAGCGTATGCTTCAATGGAAGAGAGAGATGAAGAGAGAAAAGAAAGCAGCAGGTGGAAGCCAATTCATTGCACTGTTTGCAATGGCAAAAAGGCAGTTCTCTATTCATTTTCAATAGTGAATTGCAAATACTGTTTGTTCATAAGAACGGTAGCAATTGTTTTCATATTTTATAAAAGAGTTTTAGATTAGATTAGATTAGATTAGATAAGGGTTATAGATTTCAACGAGAAATTCCCTTACAAAAAAAATAAAATAAATAAAAAAATAAATTCCAATGAGAAATTGTAACCTTTCTTTAAATAAATAAATAAATAAATTTTTTACATTAACTTAATATTTGTAACTGACGTCTGTAAGTTAGTTACAAACTTTTTGATCAAAGTTTCTTTGACTTAATAATTGTAACTGGCGTTTGTAAGCTAATTACAAACGCTTTGGTCAAAGTTTCTTTGACCTAATATTTGTAACTGGTGTTTGTAAGCTAGTTACAAACTTTAGTCAAAGTTTCTTTGACTTAATATTTGTAACTGGCATTTATTTAGTCAGTTACTAATTAAAATTCAAACAATGATAAACTACATATTAGTAACTGACATTTACTACGCCGGTTACTAATGTCATGAAATTTGTAACTGGCATTATCTTAGTCGGTTACTATTGATGCTTTCGTAACTAGCATAACATACGCCAGTTACTAAAGGGCGTTACAAATATCATTTTTAACTGGGAATGTTGTGTACTAACAGTTTCATTATTTTGGAAAACTCTGAGTTTCGAGCGTTCGTAACAAAAAAGTTGAAACCCAGAGTTGTTACCCTTATCGTAAGAATTGTAACAATACATGTATCTATTAGTAAAATTTAAAGCACATAGTGGAATTTAATAATTCAGATTGCTGTACATTCAAAATTGGGAGCTAAGTAATATGAGATTATGGTTGAAATAACCTGAGTGTGCCGATAATTTCGCTACTTACAGAAGGTAGAGACATGAAACTGGTCCTTAATTTGCCAAGTCTCCTTCAAGTCCAAAGATAACAGTATCTATGTGGTCCTCAAATTGCCAAGTTTCCTCCCAGTTCAATGATAACACTATCCATCATGTCTAACATGTCTATAATAACACAAGAACAAAAAAAAATCAGATGATTGAAGCTGAATAAATTAGCATAACAGCATATCCAGTTATATAAATAAGCATCACAGTATTCCTGAAGTATTAGACCATTCATCATTTATGTATGCCCTCAGATTCAAGAAATATAATTATAAAACAGGTCAATCTTTATTTGAATAAGGTGTTTCATGATTTAAATTTCAATATAAGTAATGTGCGAGAATGTGATATTGTATTGTATATGGAGGCCACTCTTTGGTGAAGTATGACAGAAATATTCATCTTCGGTCACAGTTCTAGATAGAATTGGAAATTATGCATGTCCTCAAGCGCTAGTGATCATGTTGATCAAAGTCCACTTATATACAGAAAAGTAAGATATAGAAGGTAGCCTTCCTGTCCATATTTACTAATTATAACCAAAAGCATACTTACCTAAGATTTTGTCTGTTCCCCTTTTCTGGAAAACAATATGTATAAAATTAATACAAGAAAAAAAAATAAAGACATCAGCAACATGAATATTCAAGTAACAAACAAAGTGGAAACCTACAGAAATACACGAAACAAGATTTTTTTGTTGTTTCTACCATTGAAACTCATCTAACTCTGAGATTCAGAGATCATAATTAACCCAACCAAAACTCATCTAAATTAATTTGGACAAGGTGTATGTTCCAATATGTTCACCGGGATCTTAAGTGAATTAAAATGATTGTAATTGATGTTAACTCTAACTTGGCTTATCTTTCCCCTAATTTTTCATGTGGAATTGATGTAGTAGGTTCTAGGGGCGGCTTAGCTGTTTTTTCTTGGTGTAATGCTTCAATTACACCTATCTTTTTCTCTCAAAATATCATTATGTGTAATATTGTTGATCTTAGTGGAATATAAAAATATGTGGTATTTGTGTATGGTGCTCCGGCTGTTGAGGACCGGGCTTTTGTTTGGAATACTTTGACTAATATTATTAGTAACTATCCTAAATGCTTGCTAATTGGTGATTTTAATGAAATTGAGTACTTGTCTGATAAACTAGGAGGAAGTTCGACAATTAGAGGAGTTGATGAATTTATAGATTGGAGACTTCATAATAATATTTTAGAAGTTCCTTTCTCAGGTCCCAGATATACTTGGACAAATAAAAGGCTCGAGAACGGGCTAATTTTAGAAAGATTAGATAGGAGTTATGTCACCTCGGAGTGGTTTGATCAATTTGGGAATGGCAGAATTATTTATGAACCTATTTCTTTCTCTGATCATGCAACAATTACTTTTGATGTTAACCCCTCGCAACTTGTTGTCAATCGTCCTTACCAAGTGGAATCATGGTGTTTACGCTTCCCCGAAATTACCTAATTTATTTCTATGGAGTGAGAACAAAGAGTTCAGGGATCCGTTTCTTTTGTCCTAGCTTGACGCCTTCAAAATGTCAGACATCGAATCCAAAAATGGTGCTTATATAATAAGCGCATGTTGGGTGTCAACTGGAATGGTGTTATCAAGGATCTAATCCAAGTTAGCTCCAATATCTCAAATCTGAATGATGGAATCAATTAGTATAACGAATAATTCAGATTATTCTGGAATGCCAACTTCAATACTGTTATTGGCAACAAAGATTAAAGGCAAAATGGCTTAAAGAAGGTGATGCCCCAACAAAACGCTTGTTTAATAAAGTTAAACAGAAGAAAAGGAGGAAAGAAATGCTATCCTTGTGTAATGATGATGGTGAATGGCTAGAAGGGCAGGAGAACATAGCAGAATTATTTTATAATAATTTAAAGAATGCTTACCAACCTATAGCTGATCCAAGCCATGAAGGAAATATTGACTTAGTCCTATGAGAGATTGATTTTCCCTCTATCCCCTTACAACTTTCAAGCGATTTGGAGAAACCTTTTACTTTGGATGAAATTAAACATGCTATGTTTAATATCTAGTCCTCAAATTCTCTTGGACCAGACAATTTTATAGAAGAGTTCTTTAAAATTCATTGGGATGTGGTAGGACAAACGGTTAATAAAAGTGTCCATAATTTCTTTGATACTGGTTTTCTCTTAACGGAGCTAAATTCGTCACTTTTGGTACTTTTGCCGAAGGTGGAGTCACCGGAAAAGGTTGTACAATTTAGACTTATTAGCCTCTGTAATACGGTTTATAAGTGTAATGAAAAGTACGTTGTGAAACATATGAAAAAGGTCTTACCATTGTTAGTATCGGATTACCAACATGCTTTTATTCCAGGCCGTCATATGGAGGATAACGTTTACTTATCTCAAGAGCTTATTCATTTAATAAACATGAAAAATCGCTCGACTCATCTGGCTGCTCTCAAAATTGATATGTCAAAAGCTTATGACCGTGTGGATTGGACCTTTTTATTTAAGGTCCTACGTGCTTATGGGTTTTCTAATCGATGGATACAATGGCTCTGTTAATGCGTTTCAACTGTTTCCTTCAAAGCCATTGTGAATGGGAAAATGACACAGGGCTATAAGCCACATTGTGGCCTACATCAAGGTGATCCCTTATCTCCCTATATATTTCTTTCTTGTATGGATGTTTTATCTAGAATGCTACTGTTGGCGGAAGACATTAAACTCTTAAGCGGTATTAAAATTGCAAGAAGAGCACCACAAATCTCGCATCTATTCTTTGCAGATGATGCAATGTTCTTTTTCAAAGTTAATTCTTCGTCCTGTACAAATATTAGGGAGATCCTTTCTAGATTTGGATCGGTGTCTGGACAACAGATAAATCTTCACAAATCTCACATTAAATTTAGTCCTTCTGTTTCACCAGAAATGACCACTGAATTCAAGACTATTCTTTGTATCCCTAGTGTACAAATTATGGGTACACATTTGGGATGCCCGATTGATATTATGGGGAAAAAGGCTGACAGTTTTGACTACCTTATAGAGAAAGTTAAAACAAAAATTTTAGCATGTTCTACATGTAGACTATCACAATCTGCAAAACTAGTTCTCATAAACTGTGTCCTGATGGGTATTTCTGCTCATGTTATGAAATCCCTGAAACTACCTTTGTCTGTTGCGAATAAACTAGACTCAGTTATTACACGATTTTGGTGGGCAACAAATGGAGAAAAAGGTAATCACTGAATTAAGAAATCAATCATTCAGTTACCAAAAGGAATGGGCGCACTAGGGATTTGTGCTACATGTACGATGAATGATACCCTTCTCTTTAAAAATGTCCTAAGGATGCATAAGAATCCATAGCTCGTTGCATCTAAAGTCTTCAATGCAAAAATACCTTGTGTCATGTGTTACGGTTTACCTAGGTCATAGGTGGCAGGGACCATCTCTTATGTTCGCAGAGGTTTCCACAAGGTCGCTTCCAGGTTTCTCCCGGGGTTTGCTTAGAAAATAGGAAATGGAGAAAACATTAAGGCCTGGAACAACAAATGGGTTAATGGGAAAGTTCCAGTGGTTAGATCTAACCAAAACCTTTGTGAAATCATGCAATGGAAGGTAAAGGACATTATTGATCAGAATACTGGCTCTTGGAATGCTTCGCTTGTTAGAGAAAAATTCGAATGGGATAATGCTTATGCAATTTTAGGAATGGAATTATTGAAAGATAAGGATGAAGATTTTCTATATTAGCCTAATCATTCCTCTAGAAAGTTTATAGTTAAAACAAGATATAGCTTCCTATCGAATAATGTTCATGCGTTAGAAATAGATTAAGAAGTAGACCATAATATTTTTTGTAAAATTATATGGAGGCTTGATATACCACCAAAATGGAGCATGTTTGTTTGGAAACTCCTTTATGATGCCATTCCGATAAAGGAGAATCTTACAAAACGAGGTATGCTAATGAATGAGATATGTGACTATTGTGGTCTGGATGTTGAAAATTCAGAACACATGTTCAGATATTGTACTATGGCTAAATTTGCGTGGAATTATGTCCATGTCACTTACAGCCAAACAATTAATGACTCTATTTCTCTTACGTTGAAAATTCAGAACACATGTTCAGATATTCAATCTTATATCCTGTTTTTTTATAGTTGGGATGGAATTCACAGTGAAGCTATGACAATCTTCATAGCTACCTTGTGGGGCATATGGGTCACGAGGAACCAACATGTTTTTAAGGGCGACACTGGTGATACTGGTAGTGTAACCAGGAATATTGAAGAAGCCCTGAAATTTTTAGAAGAATTTAGGAAGCCGAATCTTCATGATATTGGAACATTGGATGATCTAGGAGCGCAAAATCAAGAACCCCTAGGTTTTAGTCAAGTCCACATTGGCAAGGAAAAAATTATTTTCTGCCAAAGTATGCGCTTGCCGATTTGTACTTTACAGGTGGACGGATCGTGGGAGAAAATAAGTGGTAGATCCAGCTTTGGATGGTCTGCGAAGATTCATGAAGGGGAATTCTTTCATGCGGGAGCAGGTTTCGGACTTGCAACCTCGGCCTTACACACGGAAGCCCAAGCTTGCCTTGAGGGACTAAAATGGTGTACGAATATGGGTTTTGCGATAGTACTCCTTGTAGGACTTTATTAGGTATTATAATGCGGAAAACATGAATCATATTCATAAAACACTTAATCCATAGATCGCATGCATAACACACAAGACACATAATCATACCTTTGAAGCGTGATCTCCACAAAGCAATTCGACTGGCAAATCAGGGAGAGAATAGAGCCCCAAGCGTTGCTCCTCTACTTAGTCCACGGGATTCGAACGAGCCGTCCACCAATAATAGATTGGTCGAGTGAAAGAGAAAAATCGCGATCACCACCTTTAATGGACTAAACCGACCACCACGAACCACCACAACCGACTCTGAGGAGGAGAGAGAGTCTTGAGAGAGAGAATAGTTTGAGAGGGGTTTGGTCTCGTATTTGCTAATTAGGGTTTGATCAAACTGTCACTGAATTGCAATACTGAAAACCCTAGGCACTTAGCCTATTTATAATCCTATTATAATTAGACTAAGTCATGAAGCCCAAAATTCTCCTTATTCCTCCATATGGGCGGCCATGCTAGGGGATGAGGCCCATCATAGGTCTCGTCCTCTCGTGCTCGATCTAGGCCCTTTGTGTGACCTTATAGGATCCGTCCAATTGGGCTTTTAATAGCCCAAAGATCTTTAGTACCTCTAGCTATGATATAACGACGACCCAAATGTACGAAATTAATTATCTCCATAATTTGATCCATTTATATATCTAGTAATTGCACATGACGAAGACATAAATCCTTCAATCTCCAACTTGTCTGAGACAATTGTGCAATATTCAAATTCCTTAAGTCAATGTGTGTCGATTTGATAATATGATTGCATCACATGTCGAGATCATATTAATCCACAAATTGTTTCTTGAAATCTGAGTTCGAATTACAAAATCAAATGATTACTGAGTAATGCATTTGAACGCGGCCACATATTTTATAAATTCTCCCTCTTCAATCGACCATGACACATTCCCTAATTTAATAGGTAGACTCAATCCAATCTTGTAGCAACAAAGCTCCCACTCAACTTTTGAAGTGACTAGGAAACATCCTTTATAATCTCCAGTTATGGGTAGACATTTGAATGTACCACAGTTAAATCAATCATTGAATAGAATCAATGTCCCACTCATGTCAAAGGAATCCACTAATATATCCGAAAGCTCTATACTTGAACTTCAAAGTAGGTCAATAGTTCGATCATGCATCATTCATGCATATCCAAGTGATTGACCGAGCATCACTATGCCCTTATAGCCCATGAAATTGTGCTATCCAAGCAATCTTACATACTAGTCCGTTTATTGAAATCATTTATGTCCACTATAATGATTTTGAACTAGGAACTTACATAATATATGAATTTTGTCCACCTATGGGGTTTCATTCACCAGGTCATCAACCTGATGAGTCCATCAATTCATAATTATTTTGGAAATTTTATTTAATTTCCAAAACCATAATTAAATAAGAGAAATGAAATTTCTATTTAAACATAATCCTGCTAATATATGTATTCCTTATGCAATTTATTTTCTCAAAAAATACACAACTTAAATTACATAATTTGCTACAATCCAAGACTTTAATATGACTCTCAAACCGTAGTCTGTGGAAGGAGTTTAATAAATAAGCGATGTTCTCACTTAAAATAAACTTTGGAGATCATGACATCCCGCTTGTCATTGATCTCATAAATGAGGTGATATCTGTAGGGAATATTTCAAGCATCCCACACTTGAGCCCCACTGTGATCATACACTTAAGCATGGTGGCGTCCAAAGGGAAGGAAGCTAGAGTAAAAGAGTCGTCAACAAGTTTTAGGAACTTGTAAACCGTTCACAGGGTGAAGGTTACACCCCTTCACGATCCATGAGATCGCTAACTCCATAGTGGTCCTGAACCATGACTGGATATTCGGGGATGAAGGTACAAGTCCAACCTAAAAGAGATTGAACCTGCCCTAAATAGGCCTCTACTTTATTCTTCTCATATTCATGTGCGTTTTCTTACTAACATACAATCAATAGATTAATCCTAAACCTGTTTATCTATGTTGGTTGAATATTAATGCACAAACAAAACTATTATTGGCGATCACTTGAATTATAATCATATTAGCCTAAACAAGATTATTAATTATCTTATTAAGCGTGATTACAAGTACAAATTTCCTTTAAACTTGCAAGAGAGGGCGTGATTAAGCAATAACAATAATAATATATATCAAGCAACATGATAATAACAATCATCATCATCATAATAATATTCTCAATAAAGCATAATAATAATAGCAAGATCCTAGGCATGATACTAACAAGATTAATAACAAATCCTAACATGTCACTAAACAATAAAGATCAAATCTTTATCCCTAACATGATACTAACATGATAGAAGAAAATAGAAAGCAACCTAAACATGATACTAGAAAGCAATAAAAACATCCTAACATGATACTAGGAATCATAAAGACATCCTAACATGATACTAGGAAGCAAAATAATCTAAACATGCTCTTTATAGAAATAAAGCAATAAAACAACTTCATTTTTTGCCTCGTATCTCTTTCTATCAAAACAATACACACGTTAGTAACTTCAAGGAAAATATTAAATCAAATAATTAAATAAAATAATTGAAATAGAGATTTGAGACCAAACCCTCAGAAATTATCAACCTTTCACGTCTAAGGCGAAGGCAACTTCGAACTCGGCTAGGTGTGTCTAGAACTTGTGAATGAGGAATTTTGTATTTGGGAAAGGTTTATAAAAAGAGAGAAGAATAAGCTATTGCTTGAGAGAATTAAGGATGGTTGTGAATCTTGATGATTCTCAGTGAATGAAAACGGGGAAATACGACCCTATTTATAAAGAAAATAGTCCGGAAACGATAGAAAAGAATCAGAATTTGAATCAGAATAAAACTAACCCCTGTCGCCAGCGACAGAGCCCAGCGCGAAACGACAAGAATCATGCATGGCGACAGGCTCTGTCGTTTGGCAATAGACTTGTCGTTTGGCACTAGTTAAAAGATAAAACGCGCTTTTGTACGGAATACTCTTCTTAATATAATTAAGCAATTAAACTCCGTGTTTATCAATTTTAAATCAGATTTTATCATAATAAAACACTTGTTTTATTTCAAATCAAATTCATTATTTTTCTAAAAAAGATAATTACCAATCCTAACGCTATTAGAACTCAAAATAACTTTCTAGACTATTCTAGAAAATTAGAATGAATCCCAATAATTTTTAGGAATAATAATTAATGGGCCCTCCACTAGATCATTGGGCCATAAAACCATTTCAAACACAATTTAGTATTTTGGCCATAACTTCCTCATTATTCATCGGAATTGGGCTTATAATATATCATTGGAAAGCTCTTTGCGGGCTCGACCCAACTACACTATTATTGGACCCTTGTCATGGACCAAGCTAAATTGGACTAGCTATTTTCATAAATAGAGAAGATTTTCGAAAACAGAAAGAAAGATTTTCATTAGAAATAGCCGCATCACAAGACTTTTCACACTTTCACCTTATTCAATAATCAAGTGACGTGAAAGGTACTCATCACTGGGTTTGGTTTTTGGGGAGACACATTTGGGTGTCTACAATATCTCATATCTATTTGTCGGGATTTGTGATGTGACCCTAGCTTCTTTGCTTTGGCAAAGGCATCCTTTTAGTCACAGGACAATTTGATCCAAACTTCCTCTTTAACTACTTTCACTATAGCTAAAACACATATTCCGACATTGAATTTGCAACAGTGTTTATGCTTTAAACTTTTCAAGCTCACTGTACTCCTCCATTCAGACACAAAATGTATTCAGATTAAAATCTAAAAGCATCTTGTCTGTTTGGAAAACTTGCATCCGTATAACCTTTTGACAACTTGTTCACTTTTGCACCATAAACTAGAAACATTCCTTTGGTGTTTCTCAAGTACTCAAGGATTGGTTCTTAGTAGCTTTCAGTATGCTAATCCTGAATTTGCTTGAAACTTGTTACACATGCACAAGTCATATGTAACATCTTGCTTTGTACATATCATGGCACATATAATGGACCCTTTTGCAGAAGCATAAGGTACACTATCCATACGACTCAACTCTACTAGCTTTTGAAGGCACTGAGTTTTACTGAGCGTAATACCATGAAACATAGGAAGCCATCCTATGTTTCATTTCGTGGATCTTGATTCCCAATATGTACTCAACATCTCCTAAGTCTCTCATATAGAAACAACTTCTTAACCACTGCTTGACTTATTCAAGCATTGATATGTCAATTCATATGAACTGTATGTCATTGTAGGGAATATTTCAAGCATTATCCCAAACTTGAACCCCATTATTATCATACACTTAAGCATGGTGGCGTCCAAAGGGAAGGAAGCTAGAGCAAAAGAGTCGCCAACAAGTTTTAGGAACTTGTAAACCGTTCACAGGGGAATGTTACACCCCTTAACGATCCATGAGATCGTCAACTCCAATAGGTCTGGAACCATGACTGGTGTTCGGGGATGAATGTACAAATCCAACCTAAAAGAGATTGAACCTGCCCTAAAAATAGGCCTTTACTTCATTCTTCTCGTATTCATGTGCGCTTTCTGACTAACATGCAATCAATAAGTTAGCCCTAAACCTGTTTAATCTATGTTGGTTGAATATTAATGCACAAATAAAACTATTATTAGAGATCACTTGAATTATAATCAACTTAACCCTAAACAAGATTATTAATTATCTTATTAAGCGTGATTACAAGTACAAATTCCCTTTAAACCTACAAGAGAGGGCGTGATCAAGCAATAACAATAATAATAAATATCAAGCAACATAATAACAATAAAAATAATAATCATCATAATAATAATCATTATAACAATCATAATAATCATAATTATCATAATCATGTTAAAGCATAATATTAATAGCAAGATCCTATGCATGATACTAACAAGATTAATAACAAACCCTAGCATGTCACTAAACAATAAAAATCAAAGCTTTAACCTTAACATGATACTAACATGATATTGATATGATATTAGAAAGCATAGGAAGCACCCTAAACATGATACTAGAAAGAAATAATAACATCCTAACATGATGCTAGGAATTAATAAATAACAAACATGCTTTCTACAAGAATAAGAGCAATAAGACTACATACTTTGATGCCTCGTATCTCTTTCTAATAACAAAATACACATGTTAGTAACTTCAAGGAAAATATAAAATCAAACAATCAAATTAAATAATTGAAATAGTGATTTGGGACCAAACCCTCAGAAATTATAACCTTTCACGTCTAGGGCGAAGGAAACTTCGAACTTGGCTTGGTGTGTCTAGATCTTGTGAATGCGGAATTTTGTTTGCGAAAAGTTAGTTTAGAAAAAGAGAGAGAGTATCAAGAAATTCTTGATGAGAGTTGGTGATTGTTGATTGTAGATTGTAGATGAGAATTGATAATTCAAAAACGGAGGTTAAAGGAGGCTATTTATAACGAAAATCAGCCGGAATATGATAAAAAAGAATCAGAGTTTGAAAAGGAATAAAACACGACGCTGTCGCCACAAAAGCATCTGTCGCCGTGCGACAGAGCCTGTCGCCAGGCGACAGCTTGTGGTGCGGCACTGCAAGCAGTTTTTCACATGTTTTCATATTTTTGATAAAGTTTAGCGTACGAGGGGTAAAACCGTAGTTTTATTTAAAACACTTCTTTTATTCTAAATAAAACTCAAAAAACTCAATTATCAATGTTAATCACATTAGAATTCAAAAGAACCTTCTAGAAGATTCTAGAAGACTATAATCAATCCTAATTGCATTAGGAATCATAAATCATAATAGACCCTCCTCTAGATCATTGGGCCGCATATAAAGGTCAAATCGGGCCCAGTTTAGTATTTTGGCCATAATTTCCTCATTATTCATCAGAATTTGGCTTATAATATATCGTTGTGTAGACACCAAATTTTGATCCTACTTTTGTAATTGTCACTATAAATTATCTTTTATTATTATAGTTATCGTTTTTTGCAAACAATTATTATTATTTTGCTAAATATATTTTATAAACTTAATGACGTTTGTTTTATTAGTTAAAACAAAGAAAACAAGTAATAATAACGATTTTTATTTATAATTTCCAAAATACATGTTACAATTTGTACTTCTAAACTACTAAATTACAAAATATAGAAGTACAACTAACACTACATGTATTTTTACCCTACTCCACCGAAGTAATTTTCGGGCTTTACTTGTGGATTAACAAGTAAATTAATACAACCATTAGAAGGACCACTAGCCCCACAATGTACATGAAGTACACCCTTACCATCCTCATGTCTTCCTCAAAGGTGAAGACAGGCTGATCTTCCCGGTTTTCTTGAAACATGGTGGTCGAGTTTAATGGTGTTTTTTTTTTTTTTTTTTTTTTTTTTTTGTTTGGTTTTTTTCGGGTAAGGAGGAAGACGGAAGAAGATAAGAATTAAGTGGTGAGTGAAGATTTTGGATAAGGGTAATTTCTTTTTATAGTAAAACGTAAGTATTTTAGACCGTATTTTTTATATGTATATGTATAATAATCATATAGTATAAAGTACAATATTTTTTGTCTCGCCAGGGGAATATGTCATTTTCTTTATAAACAAGCGTTGTTTACTCCTTTAGAGTACAATAAGTATATCGTATGTTCACTTAGACTGTTAGAGTAAGTTTTATTCTTTTTATTTTATCTAGTGATTTTTGCGATTTGTGCACTACTCTAATATATGACCAATTTACCTAAGCTATAAAGTCCACTGCTCTAAAGGCTTATGCCCAAACAACATAGGAAATGACAAACATCTCCACACCTAAATGGGTACTATATGTTGTAGTACTAAAGGGACCTCCTTTTATGTACGCTTGTTATAATGTCTTTGTCTTTTTGTCCCGCAGATAATACTTGATCCGATAAATATAAGTTCGGACTAAACCCATCGATATTTATCTAAGGATAATTGAGTATTGTATGGACGAGAGTAAAGGGAAATACTAGTGAATACAACGCGTAGTAATGAAGTATGTATGAATAGTAAAGACAATTGAAAATTCGGATTGTGTATCAAATTTCCGTGAATGATGTTGCATGATTATCTTCATTTTGGTAACTTAATAGTTCTGACATTCACGTTTGTTTCCTTTTTCTTTTTCTTTTTTTATTTTTTTATTTTTTTATTTATTTATTTTTTTTTTGTTGTTTGTTTACTCAGTCTAGTTTGTGTATTCTTTCGTTAGTTTTGATAAGCAATTGTCAATAGTTAAATAACGTCACCTTTTTTTTTATCCCCTGCAGTTAATATTGTATGCAATAAATTTCAATTTGGACCAATTGCATCAATATTTATCTGACGCTAATTGGGACAGCTGGATTCCAGACGTGTCATGTATTGCATTTGACACTATTCAAACACTATTGGGCACTATTCAAACACTATTTGGCACTATTCAAACACTATTTGGCACTATTCAAACACTATTTGACACTATTCCAAATAGTAATTTCCGTTACGTTAATTTACGTTGCCGATGTGAATTTGGTCTTCTATTTTATTTGTTTTCCTGTTGTTTTGATCTAGTTTTGTATCTTTTATTTTTTTTTATGATTATGATAAATATAAATTTGTGTTTTATGTAGAGTAAAGCAAGATAAGGGTTCACCTTTTTTTTAAGGTCATTCGGTCAAGAGAATATAGTTTACTCTTGACTACTTGAAATTTATGTCGTGTGACTTAATATTGTATGATTTTACATGGTGTATTTTCACTTTGACCATGTCAATCTTATGATTTTATATGATTTACCTTACTTTATACTTTTAGTAAGGGTTATTATTTGTAATGCTCGTACTTTTAAGGTTTTGCCGTATGTTTAGATGTTCTTGGGTAAATTTATATGTACTGTCTAATAAGGACAGGGGTTATTGTTCTTTTTTTTTTCTTTTTTTTTTTTTATAAGCTCTGAAATATTATGTCCAATCCTATTAGTATTGTAACCTAATGTCTTTGTGTAACTTTCAGAGCTGACATCTCAGAGCTGATATTTATTTTATAAGTGTTGTTTTAATACCTTGGTAAGTATAATAGTCACTAAATAAATTTAGGCACTCTATTATCGTATACCATGTGAGTATTACTGAGTTGTGACATAACTTGATCATATATTTTTTTTTTTTTTGTAATACCATGGCATTTTAGAACCTTTTTATGTGAATATTAGAGTTGATTTTATTACGATTTTCTTTATTTTATCAGTTTAAGTGTTGCAAAACAGATTAAGTTTGTTACATATAAAACGAAAGAATTTAATATCAAGATTCTCATTATTACCAAAATCTTTATATTTGCCAAAATAATCCTTGATTTTTAATTTATTTACTTTTTTTAATTTACAAATTAATCCCTTTATTTTCCTATAAATACCCCCCTAATTCTCAAGTTTTAGACACCAAAAAAATTCCTACAAATGCTCTCTCTAAAAATTCTCTCTAAAAAAATTTCTCCTCTAATCTTTGCTTTAGTTAAAATCTCTCTAATTTAGCATTATTTTTAAATTATTAGCTTATTAAAAGCATCTTATAATTAAGTTGATATTGTTATTTTTATTTAAAAGTTGTTATCATCTTTAATTCCTATAAAAAAAAACACAAAGATATTTCAAGTTCAAGCATTAATTTTTTTTTTATTATCCTTATAAAAAATATTAGTAAGTCTATATTAAAAACAAAAAAAAAGGATTTGTTTCTCAAGATTTAGCTTTATTTTTCAAGTTTATTTTCTCTAATCAAAAATCAAAAAAAAGTTCCTTAGCTTTATTTTTGCATTAATTTCCTTTAATATCTCAAAAACTCCAAAAAAAATCACTTAGTCTCTTTTATTGCACTTTAATTAAGGAGTGATCATCCTTTCATCCTTGATAAGTAAGAAGGGTTATCCAAAAAATTGCTACATCTAGTTCGAGGTATTATCTTTATTCCTTTCTTAATTTCCTTAATTATTTATTATTATGCTAACTAATGTGTGTTGTTTTCATGTTATGTTACCAATAGGGGTAATGACGATATTAGGTGCTAAATTAGCCCTAAATCTCTCATTACTCCACATTAGAAAGCCAAGCCTATTGGTGAGGTGATAGGTTATAAAGAGGGGGGTTAATTGCATTTTGCATTGCATCTCTTTACAATGCATTTTAAATATGAAAGGTTAATACATTCATGTGAATGTCTAATATATATTTTAAAGAATGATTTATTTCTTAAAGTGAATTTAAAGACCTAAGGAATTAAGAGTTTAAGCAAAGGTTGTTCAAGAGTAAAGAATTACTTACCACGACCCAAAGATGGCCTGTAAAACAACCCTTACGACCAGAATAAGTTCCATTTCTTTAGCTCAAGTGCTAGAACATTTCAAGATCTTTCCAACCATATCTCACAATATTTTTTTCGATTTTTCTATGATTTTTAATGATTTTTTTTTAGTTCAAGATATCAAAGATATGAAATATGCACGTTTTTCTCTTAACTGCTTTTAAAGATTGTATTAATTTATTTTTAAAAGAACTAATGGTGGTATGAAACCTATATTACACTATATTATATATATATATTTTTTAACTTATGGAGTTTTGATTAAAATGTCTTTAATCTTATTTTAAAGATGACTTTAGAAATAAGAGTTTTAACCAGCCTTAATTCTAAGTGTTATTTTAAGAATCTTTTATTTTATTTTAAGATGACTTCAGAAATAAAGTTTTAGCAAACATTATTTTCTTTTATAATTTCGTGAACCTTTTTATTTCAAACCCTTTTGTGACACAAGAATGAATCATAACTTTGCTTGTTTATTTCTAATAATTAATGATAGTTAATATAAGGTTATGGCCTCATTTCCAAACATGAGGTTAAGGTTAATTATTTAGTTGTATAAGGTTGTAACAATTATTCATCTCCATTAAAATAAGCTTATATCCCATTGTAATTACTCGATGGATTAATTGACAATCGGATATGATTAAATAGTTTATTGTTCCCTTTTATTTGGAAGTAAGGCTTCAACAGGTGTCGTGTTTTATTTGGTCAATTCCATTAAGCCTAAACACATAACCCTTAAAACCTTAAAAAAAAAATTACCCTTGAGTATTTTTAAACCCAAAGTGAGATTATACAGTGAACCCTTATAGCTTTACTCCAAAAATACCTTGACCCACTAAAAAGTCGTCAATTGGGACGCATTTGTTGAATTGTCTTGTTCAAAAGATATTTTTGGTGATCACTAATCGGGGTGATTTTCCTCAACTAAGGTGGTTCATTTTACTTTTATGAGTGAATCCGTCGAAGACCACTAAAATCCCACTTACAAAAATGATGTTTATGTCAACTACCCAAATTAAAAAACCTAACGGAATTGGTTATTTAAAACATGGCATCTGTCCGAACTACGAAGGTTTTGATCCGTGAGTGAATTCAAAATCTCGCTATGATCAGTATGTAGTGCAACTTTGGTGCTCAAACCTACCTTATATTAATTTTTTTTTAATATGGTTTACATGTCTTAAAACTTGATTCTTAACAACGCAATAGTAAGAGCCCGTTCCTTAGAACGGAAGGGAAGACGAGTTCCAGACGTTCGATTCTCTTAACCTAAACCCCGAACCCTGTGCCTTAATTCTTTTTATGGAGTTAACAATTGATTTTTTTTTATTAACTGTTTTAAAAACCGTCCTTATTCGGATAAAAATAAGGTGGCGACTCTAAGTCTTTAATTATAAGTCTTATTAGACACTTAAGTGGAACCTTTTACGGACTAATCTTTGTCCACTAAAAACCAGGTACCACAGTCTGGCGACTCCACTGGGGACTTTCATTTTATATAAAAATGTGTAGTGGTTTAAATTTGAATTTGCGTTGTAAATTTGTGTAAGTATACTCATGTTGTCATTCATCATTCATCATTCATCAACTGTCATGAGCATGAGCATTTTTTTCCTCTTTTTTAAGCCAACACCTCTGCCTATTGGTAAGGTCGGATTTAGACAACAAAATTAATGAATTAAGGGCGTAAACCTACATCCGTGCGCTATTGCAATCAACTCTGTTAGGAATGTCCACCCTCGGTGTTCACAGTTGGAAGTGATACGAGGCCACTTGGTTAATAATTTCCTTAAAATGGATTGACCTTTAGATTAAGAAACATGTGCATCAATACATGCATGGAGTCTCCACGGCCATTTGTGATAATGATTCATTCGTGTTGTCATGAAAGTTTTTTTTTATTCAGCAAAAACTTGTTTTAAGTGAAACTTTTTTTAAGAAAGCTTATTTATGGACCTAATAATTAACTAAGAGTTATCCTTAGACTTTCCCTCGTATGATCTCAAGTGAGTAAGACCAACAAACACCACATGTGGTGCATTTTAAGCAATGCCAAAATCTCCCTTTAAAACCTTTTCAAGTTAAAGAATGGTTTAATCACTATCGATGAGTTAATACATGAATTAATGTTCTTTTCAAAGGAAAGTCTTACACCCCTCAACACCTTGAAAGTTTGATTAACCATATTCTTGAATATTGCAGTTCATTTGTTGGTTAGAGACCGAGATATGAATACAGGAGCACAAATGTGTAGTGGAGGAAGCCGTTGGGGTTCTATCCACCAGATTTACTCTAGGAGGTGTGAATCATTAAGTGCTATATATCATCGGTTAAATTTACAGGGTTTCCTCAAGTCAAAACACAATAACTACACTATGTCGTTTCCTGGGGCTGATATGGTAAAGTATTGTAATTATTGTCATGACTACGGACACAATACAAATGTTTGTAGTGATCTAAGACATGCAATCCAACAACTCATTGATGATAGGAAAATTCCAATTCCAAGATTGTGGACTCCACCTACTCTAAGATTTACCGATGCAGATTTGCCGAATGGCTACAGTAATGACCGACCCTTGTCCATTACCTTGGTATCAGATTGTTACAAGGTCTTAGGAATTTTGGTAAACAGAGAGTCCACATTCAACATCTGTAGCAAAACCATTCTCAAGAAATTAGGGTGTGAAGACGCTCCTTTAAGACCCTCAAAAAAGGTGGTTAGAACAAGCGATTGCACTCTCAGGCGGGCAGTTGGGGAAATCACCTTACCATTAGGATATCATGATTGGGTTTGTAATGCTGAGTTCCAAGTAATCGATGACCCGGAAAGCCTCACGTTTACCTTGGGAAAATCATGGTTACAACACATGGGGGCAATTGCCTCTGCACTTCATCAGAAAGTCAGATTTTCAACCTCGGGCGGTGTGATAACCATTCATGGGGATGCAGTCTTACCGCATATGGCAACCACGGTGTGTAATATGGTGAGCTTTGGGGAAGGTTCGACTTCGAGACCAAAGAAGGAGAATTGTGAAAGATCGTTATGGGACTTACTATCAAATTCCTCAATGTATTGTGAGGCTTTTAGTGATTATCTCAAAAAAACAATCATAAATGCCTTGACCCCTTTTAGAAATTTGAGGGAAATCTTCAAACTTGATCCGCACCAGGTTAAAGACGATTTGATTAGAAAAGGTTTTATAAATGATTCACTGGATCATGCAATGATATGTCATAACATCAAGTATCATCATGTCCACATTGATGAAGAGTCTTCCATTAATATGTGCCCGTACCATACATTTGTTGATTGCGAATTCGAAGAGGAAGAACTTAGACCTGTAACAATAGATGATTTTTGTAACAACGATGTATATGAGAAAATGTATGTGGTAAAATTGATGCAATTATGAAATACAAAGGTGTAAGTTTCACCACCAGTTTCATAATTTGTGATACACCAGTTCCCTATGATATCAAACTTGGTCAGCCTTGGATTTACCAATTTCATCCCCTCATGTTAGTTCAATCCCAAAAGATGCCGGCACAACTTCGTGAATCCTTAACCTTCCATGATGGCTCTAAGAGTTTAACTTTACGACCTGAATCTCCAAATGATAAAAGCCCGCATCCAAAGGTTTCCACTATAGAACGATCTAAGGCCTCTCGCCAAGAAAACACTACCCCTCATTCTTGTCAAACTAGCCCCGAATTATTATATGATGTGCCTATCCATGAATCAATGTATTCTCAAAACGTATTCAAAACCTTAGACGCTTTTCACTCTTCCTCACGAAAAGGGAAAAGCGTCGAACATCACGATGTTGATCCAGGGCTCACCTTTACAGATAGCGATTTACCCCCTAATCACTATCATAATGAACCATTGTAATCACTCTTCGACACGGTTCAAGTTATATCAATCACATATTGGTTGACACCGGATCTGATGTTAATCTCTGTTCCCGAGAATACCTGTACGAGCTAGGGTACGATGATTTACATATCACTTACCGTTCCATTCTTCTCAGAGGTTTTAACCAATTGCCCAGGGAAGTGACGGGGTCTACAGTCTTACCTTTGGTACATGAGAATGCTCTGTTCAACATAGAGTTTATGGTAGTGGATTTTCGACTCTCATGCAACTTGTTATTAGGGAGACCTTAGCTGCACGGGTGTAAAGCAGTCTCGTCTAGCTTACATCAAAAATTGAGAATGAGAGCATCATGGGGAATCATCACTATATGTTGTGACTATAGCCAGGGAGCCTATGAAGGAGAAAGCTCGTCGCAGCATGGCGGCTGGATAAACACCGTAAGCACAACGGGTCATCGCATAGAAAATAATGAAGCTGTTGAAATAAGGCGCCCACCCTTTGCAAAGAGAACAATATATTTTCCTATTTCGGAAAATGAACGGGACAAGCCAAATTGGATTCCCAATAAGGCAAAGGCCGATGATATCCGAAGAAGGTTTAATTGGCTTTACAACAAAGATATAGTAGTTCCTTGTGAGGGGGTTGAAACATCTGCAAATAAAGTGGCATCTCTTCGAGAAATCATGGAACCCTACATCTTCCTCGACAACATCAACCTTTTTACAACAAAATCGTGCACGGTAGTATGTAAAGCATGGGCATCATGGATCTTGGACAAAGAATATAACCCTTTCTATGTTGCTAAACGAAAAGCTGTTTGGGAGAAGCGACTTTTAACCGGGGAAATAGATGCATGGTAGTTAAAGTTATCTCTGTAAAAGTTTTTTTTTTCTTTGTGAACTACGAGCGACTTGATCCCTAAAAAAAATGAAATTAAAAAAAAATGAAAAAAATCTTGTAACAGGGTACGTAGGCAGCTCGCTTTGAGTGCAATCGCAAAAATTAAAAAGTTGGTTTCCTTATTGTGTCGAACTACGATAGGCCTGATTTCCTGAATCACATTACACTCAGCACATTTCCGCACTAAGGAATACGTAGGCAGCCTTCGGGCCCGGCCACTAAGAGTTTGTTATTGTTGCAGGTTTCACTTATTTATTTATTTATTTATCATGAGGTGGAAAATAGACGGAAAAGAACATTAATTCATATTTACATAGTGATACAACCATGACAGTGAATAAAAAAAATACATAATGCAAAAGTCAAAAAGGCCCTAACTGAATCTCAGGAGACGGTGGAGCTTCGAACACCTCTGTTTGACCCCAAGTAAACCCTTGGCAATGATCAACCATAAGGCAGACTCCTCGAAGCATGTCTTGAGAGGAATGTCGAATACTAACTTCCCAACCGCGAGAGCGCATTAGGAGTAGTATGTCACATAACTTTTGCTCGGTATTTGCTGGGTAGACATCAAGCCTAGTCAGAGATGAGATGAAGCGGTTAACGTCCACACCACTTCTAATTGTTTCACCTCTAGAGAGCGAGCCTTTTGCAACCCATTTTGCAATAAACAAAGCGAGAAAAAGGAAAATCTAGGTCCTCTAAGCCTTGAACCAAAACCAAACTTCCAAACATGCCCGGATTCTCGCAATATATACGCACCCCTACATCCATCTGAGCCATCCGATAAGGCTGCTAGAGATAGAGTATGAGGATCCTCTTGTGACCAAGGAGTAGTCGATAATTCCCTAGTTAATCTATCTATTATTATGATGAGACCCCTTTAACCTATTGACCATAAAGTGTCAGGGAGACGAGATACGTAACGCCTATGACGCGGAGGTAGTTTTTGAAGAAAATTCTCCTTAGATTCTCGATAGTTTGAAGGACCACCCATCATCATTGTTAAGTGATTATAGGTTATGAAATCTGATATACCCAACCAAGGATGATTAACTGAGCTTTGGGGCGGGCCTTTCCCTTGGCGCGAGGAAGTCCTAAAATAAATATTGCGAGGGGTATTGTAAGCCGATATGGCTATTGATCCTTTAGACAATCGAGTGAGTGAAAAGAAACATGTGTCACTCCATAGGAATAGAGTTGATGGGAGAGAATTATGCCCTGCAAGAATACAAGACTTTGTTACGTCTATATTTTCAGAGACCTCCTTGCCGATTGACAAATTAGAGATGAGTAGGACCAAACAAGTAGGAATATAGGTTTTGTGTAATATGGAAATATTATGTAATATTTGACTTGTACAGTACCCGCGAGCATCCCAAAACAATAACTTGAGAGACGAGTACATAGGAAGGTTAAAAGGGAAATATGGTGGCAGGTTCGGACTCTCTACGAGTTGGCTAGCAAAAGGGAGGTTTTGTTGACTTATAGTAGCTATGATAGGGTAAAACGAGTCTCCAGAGAAACGTAGGAATAGAGACATAGCTAGCACCATTGTATCTTCCACAAATAAGGAGAGTGACTCTGGAGAGCTATTTATATCGAATTCCTAGGGTGGACCAGTCACTAGTGCAAGTTTCACTAGAGGAACTGAAAGTGGGATAGCTGTAGAATTTTGATCATAAGGGAGAGAGAGGTTTTCCCTAGAAAATTGAGATGGATGATCTTCTGGCCGTATTGAACTAAGAATCTCGTTGTGTTCTTTCTCTCGTAATTCTTGGAGGGAGGAACGCGAACTGTCAGAGAAGAAGTGAATTAAATCTCTAACGCGTGAGGCATTAGGATCCATAACTCAAATTTAAGCAAAGTGAGTAAAATCTCAAAAGAAAACACTTGAGATTTTAGAGAAAGAAGAAGTTTAGGTGAATAATCCTTGTTCAAGTTTTAGTTTTTTATAAGTCGAGAACCAATGGTGTGTTCAACATGCAAGGAATCTTCGTAATAGGGTCCAAGTTTTTTTTTTTTAAAAAAAAAATGGGGGTGTTCATTTCTTTTAAAAAAAAAATCTTTTATTTTTTTAGCTTGTTGAAGAAGTTTTTTTTTTTGTTTTTTTTTTGTTTGTAATGTTCCCTTTTTACCCCAGGAAATCTACCTGGACCCGCTCAGGATCTAGGCTTGTTCGGCAAACCTCTTCTCATAATTTACAATCTGATTCAGTAGCTTTCTCACCGGGTCATTCGACGCCAAGGGAAATTCATTCTCCACCACCAAGCGAAATGTCTGAGATTCCTGGTCATGAAAGTTCGCTAAACCCTGATCCAGCTAATGATCTTCGAGGAATGATGCGAGCTATCCTTGATCGTCAAGATACTATGGAACAAACAATACAGAATTTGTTAAGACAGAGTGCAAGTGCTCCTCCTCCTCACCATGATTCAGAGGTAGCTTCACCATTGCATTTAGATAATGGAAATGGTGATAGAGAAGCTCCTACAAAAATTGAGGAAGATATTCTCAAGCTCAAGGAAGTACTGAAAGGTATGACCAAAGCGGAACCTTGGTTGGATATTCATGGTCTCACCTTATTTCCGAAAGCACGACTGCCACCTGGGTTTAAGATGCCGAATCTCATGAGACTTGATGGTACAGGAAGTCCCACCAATTTCTTAAAACTGTACGTAGGGGATATGAGTCCTTGGGGTGTTGATGAACCTTTAATCGCACAATTGTTTCAACAATATTTATATGGGGCTGTCGCACATTGGTTTCTTAATTTGGAAAATTCAAAGAAAACTTCGTGGGCTGATATTGTGCGAGAATTTTCTAGCCAATATAGATATAATGAAGAGATCGATGTAACAAGGAGGGATTTGGAGACAACTGCGCAAAATCCTAATGAGACGTTTTCTGCCTTCATTACTAGATGGAGAAACAAGGTTGCAAAGATGGTGAATAGGCCGAACGAGGAAGAACAATTACAGATGATAGTGAAGAATCTTCTTCCCGTCTATCAAGGACGAATGGCTTTCTAGTATTTTCTGTCATTCAAGGCTCTCATATCAACAGGAACCTTGGTGGAGGATGCCATAAAAAAGGGAGATATCAAGAAGGATGAAGGGAGCAGTAGTAACACCTCTTACAATCCTAAATTTGGGGGCAACAGGAAAACCAATAACAATGACTCAATACCCTCGAGACCAACAAACTTGATACACAATATTGGCGCCGCACCAGCATTATTACTCGGGCCACAGAGGGATTTTTCTCCCTTGAACATGACCTATGCTCAAGCTTTCTCCAAACTAAAAAAGGCCAACCTTGTCCAACCTTTAAACCCAAGGCCACCACCAAGAAACCCTCCTCCCAATTACAACCCAAACCAACACTGTGAATTCCATCAAGGGCCTGGGCATGACATTGAAAATTAAACAGCATTCAAGCACCGTATTCAAGATCTAGTAGATGGAGGAAGGCTTTCAGTTGGGGCATCCTTTGATAAATTTAAAAATACACAACCAAGCATCACTAATAATCCTCTTCCCAATCATAAGCCTCCTGTCTCTATAAACACCATCTCCACTTTTGGTAACCAGATTGATCCAACATTATTAATGGTTCGAAATGCCCCTCGAATGTACGAGATGCAATTATCCGAGAATTATGTGTGTCTTGTGTATGATCACTTCACTCAGCAAAAGGTCAAGCTTGTGCCGTGCAAGGGTTCCGGTGTTACTCTTAATAAGGATCCGTTCTCTGATGTCTGCGCCACTATAGGTTATAATGGGGCATTTTGCCCAATAGATAATGAAGAGGAGGCTTTCTCATTGTTGTCAATTGCTGAGGAAAATGATGGGGCACACCTTAATACCCCTAGTAATCTTCAATGTCCGATCTACCTTGACGATCTTAGTGATGATGAAGATCTACATGTGGCTCATTTGACTCGCACAGGTCGTCATTTTAAACCTTCATATCTTGAAGATGAGAACCGCGTGGAAGCCTTGAGAAGGAAAGAAAAAGACAAGGAATTGACAGAGGAGAATAAGGAGGAAGATAATGATATTAAGCGCATGAAGGAGGTTAATGCAAATGTTTCCATATGGAAGTTATTGACTCATTCACAACCCCATCGGGCTGCTGTTCTGAGACATCTCAATGAAGTTTCAATCGATCCATCCATAACACCGGATCAAATGGTAGGACTTACTCATGGAGCCGACCGCACTTTAATGTTTACCGACAATGATCTTCCAGAAAGTGTCAACCATAATAACTCTTTGCACATAACTGTGAAATGTCATGGGTGGACAATACCTTGGGTACTTATTGACAATGGTTCTGCCATCAATGTATGCCCGTATCGAGTTATGACAAAGCCGGGTTATCAAAAAGAAGACTTGACACCTTCAAGCCAGGTTGTTAGGGCTTATGACAATGCCAAAAGAGATGTTTTGGGGTCAATCGAGTTATTGTTGGAATATGGGCCAGTGGCTAGACATGTTGAATTTGTGGTAATTGACATTGAAGCGTGCTTTAACCTTTTGCTCGGAAGACCTTGGTTTCATGAGAACAGGGCGGTAACCTCTACCTTTCACCAAAAGGTGAAGATTGATTTGGGTAAAAATACCCTAGGCCAGTTGGCCCAATCGGAGTCCGCCACGTGTCACTGAAAGGGGCGCCACCTTGGACCTCTCAGAGAACGACACGTGGCAGATGGATAAAAGGACCTGGGATTGGCGGCTTTCAGGCCCAAATCCTAAGGTCTGCAAAAGCTGCGTGAATATTCCCTATGGCACGAAACCCTAGGGAGTGCACGTTTTTCGAGAAGCCTATAAATAGGAGATGACCTCCTCATTTATGGCAACGTGAAACTTCTGGACATCCAATACGTGATACGTACACAAAGAACCCTTTACACTCCTTCCGAGGAATATTCAGTGATTACTAATCATTGTCAGAACTGTCACTCTTAAGAGAACAGTACACCCGAGCTCGGAATCCGAGCAGATAACCTTTACATTTCGCACCTTATTCTTCGGACTTAGACTAACTTAAGCTTCGGAGGCGGACCACCGACCATTCGGTGCTCCGTTGTTTTGCAGGTACAGGCATCCAAGAGAGCATCCAGTCTTAGTGTTGTAACTCTCCCAAGGGACTCAAAAAACCCCGAAACATTTGGCGCTGTCTGTGGGGAGAGTACCTCTAAGATGGCCTCTTTGGAAACTATACCAATTTCTGTAACCAATCGGCCTCCGGAAACCAATCGGCCACCGGAGACCAAACAGCCACCAAAGACCAATCGGTCCCTGGACGAAGTATTGGTCCAGTCGGACCATGATTCAGGTGACGACGGTGATGTTGAAACCTATACTGCCAGAGATGGGTCCCTCATCTCCAGGCGCATCCGCAGCAAGGAAAAGAGGGAGCGCCTTCACTCTCAGAATGCTCCGAGCAAACCAGCCGGACATTCAAAGAAGCCGTCTGATTCTATCCAGCCGGAGGGATCAGACCCAGTAACCAGAGACGAGCTCATGAAGCTTGTGAGCACTCTCCGTGGTGAGATAAAACAACTCACCAACAGGAAGTCGGCTACTCCTGCCAAGGAGCAGTCGGCCAAGAAGTCAGCCCAGACGGGCAAGCACAAATCGATCAGGGACCGACAACCGACTCCTCATCCCAAGGACACGGCTCGGCCTCAGTTTGACCTTTCAAGACTCCGTTTCCCAGAAACGGTTGCAAGAAAAGCCATTCGGCATGTTAAGCCGAATGGTAACAAGAAAACATTCTCTAATGCTCGACATTACATCGGGCAGAAGAGGAATGAGCTTTCAGAGTCGGCCTCAACGTCGACTTATCACGACAGCTCCCAGCATACCTCTTGAGGTATTCACAACCTGTGCATGAGACTCCGATAAGCAGCCCCCTGGTTCAAGTTGGACCTCATGTAATTCAGCCGGCACCGTACATGGCTCAGCCATTGTACCAAACGCCTGCTCAACCTTACATCCAGCCTGCTTTCTTTGGAGGACAGGCGGCATGCGGCTATCAGCCCATGGACTGGCAGCTTAGGCTGCAGCACCTTGGAGACCAACCCTCTGCTTTCTCTAAGGAAATAACCGACGCCGAACAGCCGGCCAAGGTTAAAAATGTGTTGGTAGGAACCTATGATGGGACCACCAACCCCGAAGACCACCTGCTAGCATACACCCACCTCATGTATTTACAAGGGCTGGATGATTCCTCATGGTGTCGCTGCTTTCCAGCCACCCTGAAGGGCATAGCCCAGCAGTGGTTCGGCAACTTGCCGGCTGGTTGCATCAATAGCTTCAAGACGCTTGCGTTCTTGTTTGCTTCCAACTTCTCTATGAACATCCCTGCCAAGAAAACAAGCCTTGATCTTGGCAATGTACAACAGGGAGATAGAGAAGGCTTGCGTTCTTACGTTAGGCGGTTCAATCTGGTACGAATACAGATCCATGGGCTAGCTGACGAGGTCGCCTTCACAGACTTTTTCAAGGGTCTGAAGGACGGTTCTACTTTTAAGTATAAACTCGTCCGAAAACAAATCTTCACTCTGCAGGGAGCGCTGCGAGAGGCGGAAGCCTACATACAGGCGACCGAGCTCTGCTCCTCCAACAGGCAGTCGGACCCTAAGAGGACCGACCGACAGAAGGAGAGTCGGCCTGCTCAGTCGGCAACCAAGCCAGAAGAGAGCAAAAAGAAAAAGCAAGTCTGGGCCGTTGATAACTCTAATCAGCCGGCCCAGAAGAAGAAGAAAGAGTGGAAACTGTACGTCCCAAGGTACGAATTCCACAAGGACTGCTGCTCCATTTTGATGGAAATAAAGGACCGGCTGACTCTTGAGAAGCCGACTCCAATGAGGGGTTCCGTTGAAAATCGGAACAAAAATAAACATTGCCATTTCCATGAAGACATCGGCCATGACACCAATGATTGTTTCAGCCTCAAACGAGAGCTTGACCGTCTGGCCGACAGAGGACATCTGAAGTCCTATGTGAAGTCCAAAATGACTTCAAAGGCGAATCAGGGGCAGTCCAAAAAGAAGGCTCCCGAGCCGACTGTTAGTACCGACACCGATGAAGATCCGGTATATACCATAGCAGGCGGATTCGCCGGGGGTGGCCCGACCATTCGGGGCACCAAGGATCATCTGAAAAAGATGATCCATTCTGTTGAAGAGGGAGAAGCGGCAGGTACATCCGCCTTCCCCGAGGTCATCATCACCGAAAAGGACAGGGGCAAAGTCCGTCGGCCGCATGATGACCCTGTGGTCATTGAATGTAAAGTGGCCAACCAACTGGTTGGTCGAATCTTGATCGACACAGGCAGCTCCTCTGACCTCATCAGCCTCAAATGCTTCTCCAATCTCAAGTACAAGCCAGACAGCATGATGGAGGTTTCTCACACCCTTGTAGGGTTTGGGGGAGGACTCGTGCACCCAGTCGGACGGATAGATTTGCCCATCCGGTTAGGGCAAAAGGGAAACGGTCGGCATATGACCATCCGTTTCCTCGTGGTTGAAGAGCTTACTTCCTACAACCTCATCTTTGGTCGACCCACTCTTAACGAGTGCAAGGCCGTCATCATTCCTGCCCTCATGCTCGTTAAGTTTGAGAGGGATGATGGCACAGTCGGTTCCCTTAACGGGGACCAAAAGACAGCTCGGGAGTGCTATCTCTCGGATGTCAAGCCCGCGGTCGCAGCAACCTTCCGGGGCAAACAAACAGTCGACCTTGATGATAACAGGGAAGACCAAGCGGCCCCACCATCTGAGAAAAAAAGAAAAGTTGATCAACTGGTGGCGGTCAAAAAAGAGAAGCGATAGCAATCACTGACCGGGGAACGGTCGGATGATCTCCGTCCCCAGCCGACTGGTGAGCACATTGATATCCCTCTGGACGACGCTCTGCCTGAGCGGACTGTTAAGGTGGGGACGGTTGCATTTGCTAAGCTAGGTGACAGTTTGCACCAGCTTCTGAAAGAATTCAAAGACATCTTTGCCTTTGAAGTGGAAGAGATGCCTGACATAAGCCCGGATCTCGCTGTCCACAAACTCGCCATGGATCCCAAAAAGAAGCCCATTCGGCAAAAGAAGAGAAATCACGGCGAAGAAGGAAGTCAGGCGGCAGCAGCTGAAGTTAAAAAGCTGCTGGACGCCAAGTTCATTCGGCCATGCAACTTCCCTGATTGGGTAGCTAACGTTGTGTTAGTAAAAAAGCCGAATGGTACTTGGCGGATGTGTGTTGACTACACCGACCTGAACAAGGCATGTCCGAAGGATAGTTATCCATTGCCAAAGATCGACAGTCTGGTCGATTCAACAGCCGGACATGCCCTGATTTGTTTTATGGACGCCTATTCAGGCTTTCACCAGATCCCTCTGTGGAAAAAAGATCAGGAAAAGACAGCATTCGTCACTGATCAGGGGTTGTTCTGTTATACTGTGATGCCGTTTGGTTTGAAGAATGCGCCTGCTACTTTCCAACGAATGATTAATACGGTCTTCATTAATCAGATTGGGAGGAATGTAGACGCATACATTGATGACATGATAGTCAAATCCAAACTACAAACGGATCACCTTGCTGATCTCCGAGAAACATTCGCCACACTCAGGCGGCACAAGGTCATGCTAAATCCAAAAAAGTGTGTCTTTGGTGTTGAGTCTGGGAAGTTTCTCGTATTCCTGATTGATCAAAGGGGAATAGAGGCCAATCCTGAGAAAATACAGGCGGTCATCGACATGCGGTCGCCCCGAACTGTGAAAGAGGTTCAAAAGCTTACAGGTTGTCTGGCGGCTTTGGGGAGATTCCTCAGTCGGTCAGGCGATAAGTGTCTCTAATTTTTCCAGGAAATCAGGAAGAAGACTAATTTTGAATGGGGTGATGATGCAGAGGCGGCCTTTCAAAAGTTAAAAACTCATTTGCACTCTTTGCCGAGGCTTGTTAGCCCTTTGCCCAAAGAGACGCTCTTCATGTATCTGGCCGTCTCCGATCATGCCCTCAGCGCTGTTCTCTTAGCTGAAAGAGACGGCACTCAGCTCCCAGTCTATTTCATCAGCCATGTTCTCAGGAACGCTGAGCTTCGGTACCCCATGGTTGAAAAGTTTGGTCTCGCTCTCTACATGGCCATCAAGAAATTGAAACCTTACTTCTTGGCACATGCGGTAGTGGTCTATACTGACCAGCCGATCAAGCGGCCTCTGACAACCTTGGAGTCTTCTGGACGAATGCTCAAATGGGCGATTGAAATGCAAGGATTGGAAATCACTTACGAACCCAGGAAAGCAATAAAGGGGCAAGCATTCGCCGATTTTATTGTGGAAATGACAAGGCCGGTTGCTCCGGATGATACTAGTCAGGTTTGGAAAGTGTATGTGGACGGGAGCTCTACTGCGAACGGCTGTGGTGCGGGGATTATCTGTCAGTCTCCTGAAGGGGACAAATATGAATATGCACTACGGTTCAAGTTCCAGGTCTCTAATAATGAGGCCGAATATGAAGCCCTGCTTGCTGGCATTCGGTACTGTAAGGCAGCAGGGGCAAAGAAAATTGACGCCTGCTCAGACTCTCAATTGGTCGTACTTCAAGTCAATGGAACGTACGAGGCCACTCATCCGGCCATGATAAAATATTTGCAGGCGGTCAAGGCTGAAGTTGGGACACTTGAAGAATTTACTCTAAGTCAAGTGCCCAGGTCTTCCAACAATCAGGCGGATGCCCTGTCCAAACTGGCATCATCCGCCTCTTGTGAAACGCCTCGGTCAGTCTTCTGGGAGGTCATGGAAAAAAGGAGTATCTCTGAGGAAGACCCCATTTGAGTTCTTGATCGAAGCTCAACCTAGATGGACAGCATCCGGGCTTACCTTACAGACGGCACGCTCCCTGACTCAACACAGGAGGCGGCTGTTTTGAAAAAACGAGCGGCTAACTTCGAGTTGCGACAAGGAGAACTCTTCAGGGCTGGTTTTCTGAAGCCTCTGTTGAAATGTGTTACCCCTGAGAAGGGTAAGGAAGTCCTCGAAGAATTGCATGCGGGATTCTGCGCCTCCCATGTAGGGGGTAGATCCCTTGCTGCCAAAGCCAGGCGGCTCTACTTCTGGCCTACACTGGAGTCGGATGCAATGGAATTGGTGAAAAAATGTGACAAATGTCAAAAATTTGGCAAGCTCATTCATCGTCCGGCTACAGACCTGACGGCCATCCACAGCCCAATACCCTTCGCCAAATGGGGCATGGACATTCTGGGGCCATATACAGCCGCACCAGGCGGGAAGCGCTACATATTGGTGGCTGTGGATTACTTTACTAAGTGGGTAGAGGCGGAGGCGGTCAAAAACATTAAGACAAAAGATGTCATTTCCTTCATCTGGAGGAACATAATCACTCGTTTTGGGGTGCCCATGTCTATGGTTTTTGACAATGGTCCTCAATTTGAAACGTCTCAACTCAAGACTTGGCTGGGAGACCAAGGGATCTCTAGCCTCTTCGCATCAGTCGGCCGGCCTCAAGCAAACGGCCAGGTCGAGGCTTTTAACAAGTTAATCTCAGACGGGATTAAAAAGAAAATTGAACGGGCTGGTGGCCTTTGGGCGGATGAATTACCACACGTCCTCTGGTCCATCAGGACGACTGCTAAAGGGGCAACTGGAGAGACCCCATTTCTTATGGTGTATGGTGCAGAAGCTATCCTGCCCATTAAGCACTATGAGCCGACTCTTCGAATCATGTTGTATGACGAGGAGGTGAACTGGGAGGCCATGCGTCTAGCATTGGACTCACTACCAGAGCGCAGGGGCAATGCTGCCTTGCGCCATGAGATATACCGTCTGAGAATGACTCGGGCTTACAACGAAAGAGTACACAAGCGTCCTCTCAAAGTGGGGGACTTTGTGCTACGAAAAATGGAAGCAGTCGGTAGGGCGAATGAGCAGGGAAAGCTAACCCCAAATTGGGAAGGCCCCTACCGAATCTATGAGGAAATAAGAGACGGCACCTATCGCCTGGAAGAACCAGACGGCAGGCAGCTGCCCAGAACTTGGAATGTAGACAGCTTGAAAAAGTACTACTTCTAAGTACGAATGTAAATACTTCAACTTTGTTATCTCAAAGATTTGTTAATGAGAATATGCTTCCCTTTTTCAACTTTTATTATGCTTTTCAGCACCGTCTGTACCAGCTACAGACGGCCAATATGTTTGAAAGGCGTCTGTCCCAGCAGCAGACGCCCCAAACCCTTTGAAGGAGCCGATTGTTCTAAACAGTCGTTCCTACGAAATTTTATTAAGTTTATACCAACATTTACTTAATCAATTGCGAGGCCTAAGGCCAGATATATGAGGCCTAAGGCCAGATAAAAATAAAAAGAGATCGAATGGTCACAGTCTGCTCCATCATGAGTATGACCGTCTGCTCCAACATGAGTCAGATAACCGGCGACGCCCATTTGGGTGAATTCGTCGAGGAGAAGCATCTCCCATTTGGGTGGCACATTGCTCTACGAATATACAAGCGGCCCAACCGAATGCTAAGGCAGCACTCGCAGTCGTTTGTTTTAATCGAAAGTGAAATCTAAAAGGCCAGAATTTTCTATCTATTCTAGCACAGTTCGGAAATGGTCACTGTTTAATAAGTAGAGGCTAACCGAGGCATAAAGCCAGATGCGCCTATTTTAGCTCAGGGGCAAAACAGGCGGAAAAATTTTATAAAAATGCGTTAAGTTAACTACTTAGCACTTATTTGAGGCTATCAGCCGGATGCCGCCTGATCCTTACCTATGGGGCAAGACAGGCGGACGAATTACTTTAACGAAAATCAGTTAAGTCCCAGACTTAACACTTTAATCTCAATGAGGCCAATGGGCGGATGCGCCTGTTTTTGCCTATGGGGCAGAACAGGCGGGGATTTTTCCTTAGCATAACAGCTAAGTTGGAAATTTGAGTTCTGTTCGAGCCAATGGCTGAATAAACACTTATTTTTGCCAAATTCTGGATGGACGTCTGCCGCGTGGTTTGGGGCAATCACCATAGTGATTGATTGACTTAGAAACCATGAATACTCTTCTAAGTATCAATAATTTCTAAGTCAATCAATCTCATACACCGAAACCACTCGACATCCGTCCAGGGGCAAGAACATTCGCATGGTATACAGGTTATAATACTTAGCCAAAAAACATGCAAAAATTAACAATTCAAAGGACAGAATATGAAAAACTTCAGCCAAATGGCCGAATGATTCAAATTAAGATGACCAATCGCCACCAGACGATTGGTTGAAATTGTTATCTGGCAAAGCCAGAGGAATTGTCAAATTACCCGACCCCTCGGTCGGTAAAAATACATAAATACTCGGCACACAGGCTGGAAAAGCAAGTACATGGCCATTCAGCCGCAGAAACAGAAAATAAAAAGCTTAAGTGATCAGGGGAGAGCCTCTTCATTGGCAGCCGGCCTGTTGTCCTTCGGCTGCTCTTCATCATCTTTCTCTCGCTCCTCCGCCTGATCTTCCTCCTCCTCCCCAGAGGACGACTCCCCAGAAGAGTCGGACCTAGAGCCTTCAGCAGCCTCGGCCTCAGCATCAGCCTTGGAAACTTCTTCCATCTCCTCAAGGAGGCGATCGTCGAGAGCTTTGCTGAGCTCATCAAACTTGGACTTCCAAATCTGATAGTCCGAGCCTGGCTGAACAGCCGCCCAAGTGTCCCGCATGATGGTCTCATTGTCCCTGATCATTTGTTTGACCAGTTCAGATCTATCTTGCTCGGCACGGGACTCAAACTTGGCCCTCAGCTGGTGCTCCTGGTTGGTGAGACGCTGCTCCAGGCGGCTCACCCTATCCTGGGCCCTCTCGGCCTCATCCTTGGCGTCCCGAAGGGGCTCGAGCTCCGCCTTAAGGGATTTGATCTCCTTCTTGAGGTTGGAGACCTGAAGGCGGGCCGAGTCCAGATCCTTCTTCACCTGCAGATTGGCCTTCGACTGCGAATACATCATATCAAGCGTCAGAAATTCATTTTGAACAATATCAAATTGAGCCCTATCCAAGGCGGACTCGGCCTGAGCCTTAGCAGCTTTTACCTCTTTGGACTTCTCCTTGAGGGGTTTCCCGAGCCCTTGGACGCGCAGCATGGCCTGCAAAAAGAAGCCGGATGGTTAAGAATCAGGCGGATAAAAAAAAAAAAAAAAGACGAATGTAAAAGTGATTCAAGGCTAAGTCTACCTCACAAAGATTCCCTAGAATACCATCAAGGTCTAGGGAGCCGACTCCTCTGACGGATGCTTTATCATCCGGATCAATCGCCCTCAGCATGGACTTGGCCATTTGAACTACAGTCGGCCTCTGTACAGGAACTGCAAGAGGAAAAAGTTAGAAAAGTACTCAAGTATGGATAACTTGAAGAAAAGAAAGGGAGGACGAATGGTCTTTACCGTCGCCCTCATCCACCTCCTCTTCCCCCAGAACCCTCTTCTAACCGGTAGAAGACGCGGGCCTTTTCCCCAAAAGCCTCTCCTTACCGGAAGAAGAGGGGGGCTTTTCCCCCAGAAACCTCTTCTCACCAGCAGGGGCGTCTGAGGGCCTCTTGGGCTTATGAGCAATGTGCTTCCGGCCGCCCTTGCCGGATGCGCTCACATCACCCGCCCTAGTCTTTTGGAGCTTAGGGTCGGATGGTTTGGACGGGGATTTGGAGGAGGTACCCTGTATCGTTGAAGACAAAACAAAAGTTAGAAAACATTCGGCAAAAACTCAGCATTAATCAGATGGGTGCTAAGTATAAAAATCTCACCCTTGGGGTACCGGCTGGTTGCTGCTCACCCACCCTTGCAGTGGTGGCTTCCGTCCTGTTAAGGACGTTTGATCTGTATCTGGCAGCAGATACAACCGGCTTCCTGGAGGCCGAGAGTTTCTCCATTGCTTTGTCTGCAAAAAAGAATCAAGTGTTAAGACACATTTAACAAGTGAAGACAAGCAAAATAAATATGGCATATTAAACAGACGGCCGACTACCTCTCGGCATCTCAGTACTTAGCCCACAAGCGGCCAAGAACGTCCCTTCCTCAAACCATTTGTACAAAGAGAGATAGCATTGAGGGGTGACTTCCTTGTCCCCCTCACCATTCGTCTTCACAGACACGGTGAACAAACCCGCGTCCATGATCTCCTCCTTTGCTCGTCTAGGAAGAGCTGGCAATGCACTCCTGCCTGCTAGGAGAGGTGGATCCTTGTTCCACCTGTTATACTTTTGGTTCAGGCGGCGGTCGGCTGTTTTGACTATGTAGAACTTAGTTCTCCAGTCTTTCCACTTGTTCTCTTTGCCGACAGCCATCATGTACCCCTTGCAAGTAGTCAAGGTGTACCAGCCCTCGCCACCCCTAGCAGGCGCCCTGCTAAGATAATGCATGTGGGCGAATGCTTCAAAGCTCGCCTCCACTTCCAGCATCTCGCAGGCGGCAACGTACCCCAGAATATTGATCCAGGAATTGGGTACGAGTTGCCAGATACCAAGTTGGTATCCATCCAAAATCCTCTCCACGGCCGGATGGAGAGGGAAGCGCAAGCCAGCCTGAAAGGCCGCCTCATAACAACCGAATGCTCGGTCTTCATAGCTGGCCATACTCGGCCAAGTAATGGTGTCGTCCTTATTGGGGACGCACAAAGTGAAGCCATGGCCCAGAACAACCTTACGCTTAAAACTTGTAAGGCCGTTTGCCATGGTGTTCCGCCTGCTCTGCGGAACATGATGATAGTAGGGGGCTTTCTCCAAGCGCCTGGAAGCGCTCGGCTCGGCCTAGGATTCCCCCCTCTCAACTGCCAAGGACTCCCTGGCTGCATCTATTCTGGCCCTTGCCTCCCCTGAAGAGGCGGAGGCATTATCTGAAGAAGATGACGAGGCCGACTCGTCATCAGAACTGTCATCAGAGCTAAGGGACTACCGACTGGTGCCAGCAGGGTCCTCCCCTAGACTCTCTTCCGGCGCCTGTTCGGAAGGCCCGGCTGCATAGGTTTCATCTGCCTCCTCCAGTATCCTATCACTAGGAGTACCGCTTGAAGAGGGCGAATGGTAATAGGTGGGGGTAGGAGGAAGATAAGAAGGGCTATCAGGGTGTTCCGACACTTCACTTCGAGGCACCCTCATCGAGCCGTCAGAATAAAGAGTTGAACCATCCGACGGGAAAAAAGATCCATCGGAGTTAGTTTTTCTTGTTGTTCTTTTGGTTCTGGCCATTGTGTCCTGCACAGACACGAAACCAGTCGGATTCGGAGAAGTTCGCAAAGCACAGTCGCTGGCCAAGCAGTCGGCACTGCAAGTTCTAGATTCAGCCGTCCCCGGTGACTGGCTGATCACTATCCTATGCTGTGCCGCATGCGGTTGGGATACCATTTTTTCGAAAACAAAGAAAAAATGAAAAGTAAAAAAAGAAACAGGCGTTACCTTTAGAAGAAGGGTGAGAGACGCTTGGTTGGCTAAGAACGGTCGGACAGCGGGCCGAGTGTCGGATGCTTGAAAGTTAAGAAACACTAAGGGAATTTTGAGATTCTTAAAGTCAAAAGTCAAAGATTCTCCAAAGATTCGCAAAGGTGTAAAAAAATCCGGGGGTGAAAACTTTCTATTTATAGAGGGGTTAAAAACCCTAAAACTTTCCCTCCACAGTAACTATTCAAAATCCGACCAATCGGATGCTGACACTTGTCACAGGCAACACGTGTCAAGCGCGTGTCACCTGTGAGGGGAAAATGATTTGGGTAAAAATACCCTAGGCCAGTTGGCCCAATCGGAGTCCGCCACGTGTCACTGAAAGGGGCGCCACCTTGGACCTCTCAGAGAACGACACGTGGCAGACGGATAAAAGGACCTGGGATTGGCGGCTTTCAGGCCCAAATCCCGAGGTCTGCAAAAGCTGCGTGAATATTCCCTAGGGCACGAAACCCTAGGGAGTGCACGTTTTTCGAGAAGCCTATAAATAGGAGATGACCTCCTCATTTATGGCAACGTGAAACTTCTGGACATCCAATACGTGATACGTACACAAAGAACCTTTTACACTCCTTCCGAGGAATATTCAGTCATTACTAATCATTGTCAGAACTGTCACTCTCAAGAGAACAGTACACCCGAGCTCGGAATCCGAGCAGATAACCTTTACATTTCGCACCTTATTCTTCGGACTTAGACTAACTTAAGCTTCGGAGGCGGACCACCGACCATTCGGTGCTCCGTTGTTTTGCAGGTATAGGCATCCAAGCAAGCATCCAGTCTTAGTGTTGTAACTCTCCCAAGGGACTCAAAAAACCCCGAAACAAAGATGCTCACGGATCATGGTGCGGTAACACTTGTGGGTAATCCAGAAATTATGAATGTTTCTAGGGTTGGAAAATCGGTGCTCCACTTAGATGAAGAAGAGGGTAGTCGATTAGACGGATTCACTATTCATAATATTGGATCTGATTCCATTGGCTCATGGAAGGAAGAAGAAGAAACCGAGGAAGATCCGGAAGAGGACTTAGAGGAAGATGAAGAAACCGAGGAAGATCCGGAAGAAGTAGGAATTGATGAAGATCTAGAAGAAGGGCTTCAAGAAGATGACGATAACTCTGAGGTTAAACCTCAAAAAGTTAGGGGTGAAACAAATTGGTCCAATGAAGATGAGGCAGAAAGAGAGCCTAAAACTCCAAAAGACAACGACCCATGTTTTAGAGGAGAATCTTGGACAAGTAATTCTTTTAGACAGGGTCATGATGAGGGATCTCGGAAGAGATCTATGGTCGAGGATTTTGATTTGGATTTCGATGTCTTGTGTTATAGAAGGTTAGTATACCCGGAGGAGTTGATTCTTTTCCCTAACTACAGGCATGAAGATCGTTATCTTAATCTCCCCCAGTTCGAGAAGTTCAATGGGTTGGGAGATCCCATCCTCCATTTATACGACTTTGTGAACACCTTATATCCTTTAAATGTTCCAGAAGAACATTTTCCTATGTTGTTCAACAGAAGTCTGGATGGACCCGCGTTATCCTGGTAGTATACCTCAGGGGTAACAAGTAAAGGTTCTTGGGGAGAAATAGCTCAAGCATTCAGTGATTGGGCGTTTGAATTTCGACAGACTAACATCGAAAAACTGAAGCTAGTGAATATGGAGCAAAGTGACCGGGAATCATTTTCACATCTCTTTTCAAGATGTTCTTACATTCGGGCTCAACTTCGTTTTCCCATTACTGATCGGGAGTTTATGTTGATATTACTAAGGAAGTTAAATGATTTTTATTATCGACATATGGTCTCCATCAAATACGTCGATCTCTCGCACATGGAGAGACATGGTTACGAAATTGATGCCTATCGACTACAGGAAAGAAGGCCTAAGGTGCACCCTCAAGGTGAAAGAGCTAACAGGAGAATATTCACTCGAATCGACGAACCATTGAGTGTGGTGTACTATCGTTTGAGCAAAAAAGGTATTCTTCGGGCAAAAAGCTATGTGTATTCATTACCACCACATGGAACCGATATGAGACAATATTGCAGTTATTGTCATCAATATGGGCATAGAACAAATACTTGTTACGACCTTAAGTGTGCAATCCAGGATCTCATTGATCGTGGGGTCATCACTCCGGCCCATCCTAAGTCTAGCGCACCAGAGACAAGCCCGGCACAGCCACAGGCTTCTCAAGCTAATTTGTTCCTTCAACTACTCGAAGAAGGTCGTATCAAGCCACTACCTCGTCGAGCAGGAGCTGATCCTGTTGGGCCAAATCTCAACAAATATTGTCACTATCATCAGTTACATGGCCATGATACTAACGAATGTCATGCCTTCCATTGGTGTATAAAGCGCACAACTGGAATTTCCTGCCCGAATTAGAAAGTGTCCATAAATTCCCTTTCCATTTCGACACGCGAAAGATATCTCAACAAGACTACGAGAAAGACTGTTGAAAATCCTGAAGCTTAAGGAATCTCTACACGGGGAAGGAAGCATCTGCAACAACATGGTGATCTCTATCTTACCCTCCATCAAGAAGGATGAATGAGAGGGTAGTATGAACTTTGTAAACAAAGCATTTTTTTTTCTTTCTCTTTATATTTTCTTTTGGTACAAAGAACTACGTACAGCTTGATCCCCCAAAGCACTATTTCATGATCATACACAAAAATTGTACTTGCACGCACATTGTTATCGGGGTACGTAGGCAACTCTGATCGAGTGCAGCTGTTTCAAAAAAAAAATATTCTTGATGAGTGACATTTATGGCACTCATTTGGTCCCTTTTTGGATGAATTTCATTCCATTTTATTATTCCTTTCTTTAGTTTTCCTTAGTTTTATTCTTGTTTTCTTCATTTTATGCTTTTTGTGGTTAGTATTCTCTATTTTGTGCATTTTCTAGTTTATTTGTTATTTTTCCCTTTTATTTGCTTTTTCTCCTTTGTTTGTAGGTTGTGATTGATTGTCCAAGAAATCCCGAGCTTCCTCTCCATGGTCTTTCATCGTTTTTCATGCCTAATGCTTGTGCAAAGAGTTTCAAGTCAAAGGGGGATCCAAGGAGCATGCTTCAAGGCCTTGTATATGCTCTTTTCATGGCTTATATTCTTCAAGAATTCCAAGAAAGTTGCTGCCTACCTTGTCCTCCATCATCATCATCTAGGATGTGTGCACCCCATGAGCTAGGACGAAGAGAAGAAGAGGAGGTTGCCAGATATGTGCGGGCGCACACGGGGTGTGTGCGGCCGCACATATGTCGTGTGCGGCCGCACATGGGGTGTGTGCGGACGCACCTTTCTAGGTGTGTCCCGTGCGCCCTTCTCTCTCTCCTCCGAGCGCCCGCACCGGCGTGGGTCTATTCTTGGGCGTCAAAACCGACCTTCTCCTTTGTATATATAGCTATTTCCTTAGTAAGAAGAAAAAGAATAGAATTAGATCATATTCTTAGCTTAGTTAAGAGCTTCTCTCTCTAGATTTAGGGGTTAGTTTTAGGAGTAGATTTTAGAGAGAGAAAGTGAAGAACTTCAATGGTGATTGAGAGATTGAAGATCCAATGGTGACAATTGTATTGGAGATCTACTCTATTATCAATGAGCATTTCTAAACTCTATCTCATTTATTGTTTTGTTTAGTATTCATGTTTAGATTGTTGATTTTGATTGGATTTTGATGATTGGATGGTTGATGTTTGATTAGAGTTATTGTTCTTCTTTGATTGTTGATTCTTGATTGTTGATTGTTGATTACTTTAGTTGTTTGTTGAATTGATGATGTTTCTAGAGTAGTTGTTTGGTTAGGGATTTGGTTAAGCTTGTATTATGTAATGGATTGATGTAGATTGGGGATTTTGATGGAGTTGATGATGTGATTAAATTGGTTAATTGATTATGTGCATGTGTGTGTTTGATTTAGGCTTGATCACCCTAGTTATTCACACTAGATTGCATTGTAAGTTCACATTGATACGGACCATTGATTTGTGGCTTGCATTTACACGATTGAGGTGTCTTGTGATGTTTCCTAGCTAGAGTTTATCGTAGTTGATGCTAGTTAGACCTCTAGGAGAATAGCTTGATATGCTCTTTTGGTTGCATAATTGATTTTCCCTCACATTGCTTGACTTAGTCAACTTCCTAAACCAATTTGCATTGTTCATTGCTATTATAAGTGAATCCTAATCCCTAGCATTTTATTTGTTTGGTTTCTTTGTCTTAGTAGTTGTTAGTGTCCTCTTTTACCCTTTGTCTTCGACCTAGCTTAGGCACATAATTGGAAGCACTTAGACATTACCGTTCCTTTGGGTTCGACCCTTGACTTACCTCTATACTTGTATTTAGGTTTGTTGAGTGTTTATAAATTTTGTTTGGCTTAGGAGGATTAGTCCAACGACCTAATTTTCCCACGTCAAAATGGCGCCGTTGCCGGGGAACGGTGTCTATGTTTGAGTGTTTTTTATTGCTTGAGTCTAGGTCTTTGTGTATACTTTTCTTTTATTTGATTTTTGCTTGTTTTGTATAAAAATGGAAAATACCTCGTTTCCTCAATTTGAGAATGAGCCATTTTGGGTGTACTTTAATAGACTAGAGGACTTCATTAGTTACCATGGTTATTATCTTTGGGAGGCTTGTGAGATTTGTTATCATAATTTGACTAAGCAAACTAGAGACATTGTTGAAAGCATGTTTAATGGTAGATTTCGGGCATTGTCAATTGATGATGCTTGGGATTTTTATGTATGGTTTGCTAGAGATAGTTATAATCGTGGTCATGGTTGTTCAAATGCTTCTATTGATGATTGTTATGGTCCATGTTCCATGAATAATGAATCTTGCATGCCTTCTTGTGCCCCCATCCCCCATGTTAATGATGCCACTCATATCTCTAGTGTTGATCCTCATCACATGCTTGCTCATAATTCTTTTCCTCATTATGCTCCTCAACTCTCTTCACCTTTGAAAACCTTGGAGCCTAACATTGAGTCTTCTTATAATTAAATTGGTGGTTCTTTGAGAAAATTGGAGATGAATTCTAATTTGGAACCAAATGAGATGAGATATTTGGAGATTGTAAGAAGCCAAATGGAATTGTTGAAAAAGTTGGAAGAGAGCAATGAGGTTGTTTTTAGAAAGAATGAGGAGATTGAGAGTCAATTGTCATCAATATTGAATGTAAATGAAGTTTCTACTACTTTGGTAGATGTGGAAGAAGATGATGATGATTGTTTTGAGAGGCCTAAGGTGTGTGAGGAGGACATTAGAGAGCCTATGAGTGAGGAAAAGGGTGTAGAGATGGATGTTCCAAAAGAGAGTTTGCATTTTGAACCTCCTTCCCAATTTGAATTTTGTTCCATTGACCCTTTACATGGAGTTGAAGAGAAACTAAAATGGTTGACTTCTCTTAATTTTGAGGAAACATTAATTCAAGTTAAGAAGGATGGGACATTGCAACTTTTGAAGCATAGAGAAGTTGTGAGGAGAGAGAGTGAGGATGAGAAGGATGAAGTAGTCTCCATGGGAGATTGGATGTTTGAGGGTGATGAGAACCAAGAGGTTTTGAGTGTTGAAAAACCAATTGAAGAGTCCATTTCCCCACCCACCTCCCTTGATTGCAATTTCATTCCCCCATTCCTCAATTTTGAAGATCAACCTTCTTCCACCCCATCTCCTTTGTATGATGACCATGGTTTCTTTGAGGGTAAGGCCTTGAGCTTAGATGATTTTGATGAAGAAGAGGTTCCATGTGATAGGGTTGAGGAGGTAGAACCTACTTTAGATGATTATGAAGATGAGAGTGAAGTGTTTGGTGAGGTTGAATCTCCAAGTCCTATCTCAAATTTTCAACCATTGCCCTCCTCTTTCACCTTTGATGACCCTTTCTCTTCTACATTTTCCACCATTGAGATGGATGAGGCCTTTTTAGGGGGAGATTGTACTTCTCATGATTATTTTGAGCTACCTCCCAAGTTTGACCCTCAACCCTTTAATGAGCTTCCTTTGAACCTTGATCGTGATTTGAAGCTTTTGAGAGCTCTCTTAGGGTGTGAAGTTTGTGAGGAGGATGTGATTGAGAATGAGCTTGATTTGAATGATGATGAGTTGGAGGAGAGCCCTTTGGATGTGAGTTCATTGGATGAGAGAGCTTGTGTTTCAATAGATAGTGGTGTAAGTGAGCAACCAATTCCTATTCCTTCACCTTACACCTCATTTTCAAGAAAGCTTGATCTTGTTCCCTCTTATCCCATGTCATTACCTTGTTTTCTCATATCCCCTCCTCTTGAAAAGCCTTTAGTCCCTCAAGTGCCTCATTTAATGACTTTTGAGGATGATGGTGGGATTTTCAACCAAAAATATTTTGTTGGGAAGAGTATGCCTTCTTCTATTTCTTTAATTTCTCTTCCTTTTTCTTATATCCTTGTTTTTCCTTTCTCTCCTTCTTCTTCTTGGCATACTTCTTCTCAACACCATAGGTGTGCAATATGCTTGTTGCATGCCTTATTTTTTGTCATGTGCATACTTGCTCTCATATGAAATGTGTAGTAGTGCATTTAACAAGCTCTTGCGATCGTTGCAATATTATTTTACTAGAGCGGTCAAGCTTGGACCTTAAGCAAGCCTTTCTCGGGAAGTAACCCGTGTTTTAGATTAGATTTTCCTTTTCTTTTTAGAATAGATTTTTCTCTCATGGAAATTTTTGTGTGCCTTTTGCTAGGTACATGACTTGATATACTTTGGTGCTTCGATTTGGATCAAGAATCAAGGAAGGTTGACTCCTATCTTTGCGAGCATATGGAGACAAGGTTCAATTCTTGAGAAATTAGCTTTGAAAGGTTAAAATTGGGTCATTTGCGGGTATTTACACCCACCTCAAATTCGGTAATATCTTTCCTTGCTCTTTCTCTAGTGGATGATGACTTGTTGGACATATGTTGGTTTGTTGAATTGATCTTCTTGTTTTTCCCTCCCATGGATTATATGATTTATGTTTGAGTGTATTGTCTCATTCAAGCTTGGGGGAGGGTATTCTATCATGTTTGGTGGGATGTTGATCCTCATATGTTATGCACCTTTGTATATGCTTTTCCATGTTTCTTATATTTTGAAAAACTCCAAAAAGATTTTTGTTTCTATCAAGGCAATTTTGCAATGTGTTTTGTTTTGTTCTTGCTTTGGACATAATAACATTTAGACTTGTATAATTGAATGCTTTTCTTCTTAAATGGTAACGGTGTGCACGGTTTGAGAGTACGCTTGGTTGATTCTAGGATAAAGCATGCTAAGGTAGTTGGTTAGAACTAGCGGGAACATGAAGCCGGATTCTACTTGTTTGTGGCATGTTTGGTAGTTGCTTCCTATAGTCGATTTGACACCAATAGTGAGTTTTTGCTACATCCGTGTGAGTTCTATGTTTTTCAAGCCTTCTACCTATATTTGCATGAGCGGCATGGATCCTTGACTTCTTGCAAACCTAATCTTGAAACTTGACTCATAGATCTTGAATCCGAGACCGAACCATTTAGGGAGGAAAAGGCACCTTTTTCGGGGTGGTATTTTTCATTTTTAGGATAGTTCGTTTCATCTTTATTTTTGGGTTTACATTTGCCTTCTTGCAACCATTTGAGCCTTATACCTTCTTTTCAAGCCACATCTTTAGATCTTTGGCCTTTTGTTTCATTTTTCTTTCTTTTCTTGGTTTTTGTGAAGCAATTGATCATTCTTGATGGAGTTTGTGGTGGAGAAGTTGAAATGTTTGGTTCTTATGAAAGCAAGATTGTGTTATGAATTCTTTGTGAATAATGGCAAATGAGTATGAGTAAAAGTCGTCCAGCATTATAAAAGGCATGGACAAATAAGTGCAAAAGTTGAAAAAGCCGTCCAAAGTTAAAAGAGGCGAGGACAAAGCACTATTAAATAAAAAAAAAGAGAAAAAAGTGAAAAATGAAAAAATTCAAAAATATTTTGATGTGAGTTTTCTCCCTTTTTGAGCATTGAGGACAATGCTCCATTTAAGCTTGGGGGGAAGCGTTCTCACGCTTTTTGTGTATATGTTTATGATTTATAGCTTTGAATAAGCTTGGGGGTGTTAGTTTGTTTTTGTTTGGTGACTACTTGATTGTGATTCTAAGAATTGGCCGTTCTTTGCTTCACTATTAGGAAAACCACCAAATTTTAAATTTAAATTTTAGCCTACCTTCACCCTTTTGCCTTAACGTTACAACCTTGGGGAAAGACCTTTTGACCTAAATGGTTGAGTCACTCATCGGTGGAGAGGAATGTGAGTTTTAGGAATAGGGAGAGGGGATGCAAAAGTCAAGATGTCGAGTAGCCTAAAAAATTCTCTTTTTCCGGTTCCTTCGTGGAATCATTGGGATGCTCATTTGAGGTCGATTTGAAGCTATTAGGAAGAACGCGGTAAGATCGTTTGGGATGAAAGTGGATTGTGAAAGCTAGTTCCTATGCTTAGCATATTTATGTTTCAATCAACCTTGGGTATCTTGGAACGTGCACTCCTTTACTTGTTTAGAAAGATTTGCATCCACTTGTGCTTGTACATTTGCAAAAAGTCCTTTCATGAACATTTGTTTGCTTTTCTTGTACTTTGTTTTCTTTTTCATGCTTTGCCTTGTATTATTATGAGAGTTATGGGTAAAACTCTTAGGACACCCTTACGAGACCTCACTCGTCCTCATAGGCGACTTTGGGGTTTAAAGGGCTTGTTGTAGCTAAAAACAACCGTGATTCCTACGACAGTGAGTCTTAGTGTATATTCTTATCTTGAGTCTTTCTTTTTCATAAAATCTTTCATCCTTGATCTTTCTTGCTTTGTTTTGCTCGAGGACGAGCAAAAGTTTAGCTTGGGGGAATTTGATGAGTGACATTTATGGCACTCATTTGGTCCCTTTTTGGATGAATTTCATTCCATTTTATTATTCCTTTCTTTAGTTTTCCTTAGTTTTATTCTTGTTTTCTTCATTTTATGCTTTTTGTGGTTAGTATTCTCTATTTTGTGCATTTTCTAGTTTATTTGTTATTTTTCCCTTTTATTTGCTTTTTCTCCTTTGTTTGTAGGTTGTGATTGATTGTCCAAGAAATCCCGAGCTTCCTCTCCATGGTCTTTCATCGTTTTTCATGCCTAATGCTTGTGCAAAGAGTTTCAAGTCAAAGGGGGATCCAAGGAGCATGCTTCAAGGCCTTGTATATGCTCTTTTCATGGCTTATATTCTTCAAGAATTCCAAGAAAGTTGCTGCCTACCTTGTCCTCCATCATCATCATCTAGGATGTGTGCACCCCATGAGCTAGGACGAAGAGAAGAAGAGGAGGTTGCCAGATATGTGCGGGCGCACACGGGGTGTGTGCGGCCGCACATATGTCGTGTGCGGCCGCACATGGGGTGTGTGCGGACGCACCTTTCTAGGTGTGTCCCGTGCGCCCTTCTCTCTCTCCTCCGAGCGCCCGCACCGGCGTGGGTCTATTCTTGGGCGTCAAAACCGACCTTCTCCTTTGTATATATAGCTATTTCCTTAGTAAGAAGAAAAAGAATAGAATTAGATCATATTCTTAGCTTAGTTAAGAGCTTCTCTCTCTAGATTTAGGGGTTAGTTTTAGGAGTAGATTTTAGAGAGAGAAAGTGAAGAACTTCAATGGTGATTGAGAGATTGAAGATCCAATGGTGACAATTGTATTGGAGATCTACTCTATTATCAATGAGCATTTCTAAACTCTATCTCATTTATTGTTTTGTTTAGTATTCATGTTTAGATTGTTGATTTTGATTGGATTTTGATGATTGGATGGTTGATGTTTGATTAGAGTTATTGTTCTTCTTTGATTGTTGATTCTTGATTGTTGATTGTTGATTACTTTAGTTGTTTGTTGAATTGATGATGTTTCTAGAGTAGTTGTTTGGTTAGGGATTTGGTTAAGCTTGTATTATGTAATGGATTGATGTAGATTGGGGATTTTGATGGAGTTGATGATGTGATTAAATTGGTTAATTGATTATGTGCATGTGTGTGTTTGATTTAGGCTTGATCACCCTAGTTATTCACACTAGATTGCATTGTAAGTTCACATTGATACGGACCATTGATTTGTGGCTTGCATTTACACGATTGAGGTGTCTTGTGATGTTTCCTAGATAGAGTTTATCGTAGTTGACGCTAGTTAGACCTCTAGGAGAATAGCTTGATATGCTCTTTTGGTTGCATAATTGATTTTCCCTCACATTGCTTGACTTAGTCAACTTCCTAAACCAATTTGCATTGTTCATTGCTATTATAAGTGAATCCTAATCCCTAGCATTTTATTTGTTTGGTTTCTTTGTCTTAGTAGTTGTTAGTGTCCTCTTTTACCCGTTGTCTTCGACCTAGCTTAGGCACATAATTGGAAGCACTTAGACATTACCGTTCCTTTGGGTTCGACCCTTGACTTACCTCTATACTTGTATTTAGGTTTGTTGAGTGTTTATAAATTTTGTTTGGCTTAGGAGGATTAGTCCAACGACCTAATTTTCCCACGTCAAAATGGCGCCGTTGCCGGGGAACGGTGTCTATGTTTGAGTGTTTTTTATTGCTTGAGTCTAGGTCTTTGTGTATACTTTTCTTTTATTTGATTTTTGCTTGTTTTGTATAAAAATGGAAAATACCTCGTTTCCTCAATTTGAGAATGAGCCATTTTGGGTGTACTTTAATAGACTAGAGGACTTCATTAGTTACCATGGTTATTATCTTTGGGAGGCTTGTGAGATTTGTTATCATAATTTGACTAAGCAAACTAGAGACATTGTTGAAAGCATGTTTAATGGTAGATTTCGGGCATTGTCAATTGATGATGCTTGGGATTTTTATGTATGGTTTGCTAGAGATAGTTATAATCGTGGTCATGGTTGTTCAAATGCTTCTATTGATGATTGTTATGGTCCATGTTCCATGAATAATGAATCTTGCATGCCTTCTTGTGCCCCCATCCCCCATGTTAATGATGCCACTCATATCTCTAGTGTTGATCCTCATCACATGCTTGCTCATAATTCTTTTCCTCATTATGCTCCTCAACTCTCTTCACCTTTGAAAACCTTGGAGCCTAACATTGATTCTTCTTATAATTAAATTGGTGGTTCTTTGAGAAAATTGGAGATGAATTCTAATTTGGAACCAAATGAGATGAGATATTTGGAGATTGTAAGAAGCCAAATGGAATTGTTGAAAAAGTTGGAAGAGAGCAATGAGGTTGTTTTTAGAAAGAATGAGGAGATTGAGAGTCAATTGTCATCAATATTGAATGTAAATGAAGTTTCTACTACTTTGGTAGATGTGGAAGAAGATGATGATGATTGTTTTGAGAGGCCTAAGGTGTGTGAGGAGGACATTAGAGAGCCTATGAGTGAGGAAAAGGGTGTAGAGATGGATGTTCCAAAAGAGAGTTTGCATTTTGAACCTCCTTCCCAATTTGAATTTTGTTCCATTGACCCTTTACATGGAGTTGAAGAGAAACTAAAATGGTTGACTTCTCTTAATTTTGAGGAAACATTAATTCAAGTTAAGAAGGATGGGACATTGCAACTTTTGAAGCATAGAGAAGTTGTGAGGAGAGAGAGTGAGGATGAGAAGGATGAAGTAGTCTCCATGGGAGATTGGATGTTTGAGGGTGATGAGAACCAAGAGGTTTTGAGTGTTGAAAAACCAATTGAAGAGTCCATTTCCCCACCCACCTCCCTTGATTGCAATTTCATTCCCCCATTCCTCAATTTTGAAGATCAACCTTCTTCCACCCCATCTCCTTTGTATGATGACCATGGTTTCTTTGAGGGTAAGGCCTTGAGCTTAGATGATTTTGATGAAGAAGAGGTTCCATGTGATAGGGTTGAGGAGGTAGAACCTACTTTAGATGATTATGAAGATGAGAGTGAAGTGTTTGGTGAGGTTGAATCTCCAAGTCCTATCTCAAATTTTCAACCATTGCCCTCCTCTTTCACCTTTGATGACCCTTTCTCTTCTACATTTTCCACCATTGAGATGGATGAGGCCTTTTTAGGGGGAGATTGTACTTCTCATGATTATTTTGAGCTACCTCCCAAGTTTGACCCTCAACCCTTTAATGAGCTTCCTTTGAACCTTGATCGTGATTTGAAGCTTTTGAGAGCTCTCTTAGGGTGTGAAGTTTGTGAGGAGGATGTGATTGAGAATGAGCTTGATTTGAATGATGATGAGTTGGAGGAGAGCCCTTTGGATGTGAGTTCATTGGATGAGAGAGCTTGTGTTTCAATAGATAGTGGTGTAAGTGAGCAACCAATTCCTATTCCTTCACCTTACACCTCATTTTCAAGAAAGCTTGATCTTGTTCCCTCTTATCCCATGTCATTACCTTGTTTTCTCATATCCCCTCCTCTTGAAAAGCCTTTAGTCCCTCAAGTGCCTCATTTAATGACTTTTGAGGATGATGGTGGGATTTTCAACCAAAAATATTTTGTTGGGAAGAGTATGCCTTCTTCTATTTCTTTAATTTCTCTTCCTTTTTCTTATATCCTTGTTTTTCCTTTCTCTCCTTCTTCTTCTTGGCATACTTCTTCTCAACACCATAGGTGTGCAATATGCTTGTTGCATGCCTTATTTTTGTCATGTGCATACTTGCTCTCATATGAAATGTGTAGTAGTGCATTTAACAAGCTCTTGCGATCGTTGCAATATTATTTTACTAGAGCGGTCAAGCTTGGACCTTAAGCAAGCCTTTCTCGGGAAGTAACCCGTGTTTTAGATTAGATTTTCCTTTTCTTTTTAGAATAGATTTTTCTCTCATGGAAATTTTTGTGTGCCTTTTGCTAGGTACATGACTTGATATACTTTGGTGCTTCGATTTGGATCAAGAATCAAGGAAGGTTGACTCCTATCTTTGCGAGCATATGGAGACAAGGTTCAATTCTTGAGAAATTAGCTTTGAAAGGTTAAAATTGGGTCATTTGCGGGTATTTACACCCACCTCAAATTCGGTAATATCTTTCCTTGCTCTTTCTCTAGTGGATGATGACTTGTTGGACATATGTTGGTTTGTTGAATTGATCTTCTTGTTTTTCCCTCCCATGGATTATATGATTTATGTTTGAGTGTATTGTCTCATTCAAGCTTAGGGGAGGGTATTCTATCATGTTTGGTGGGATGTTGATCCTCATATGTTATGCACCTTTGTATATGCTTTTCCATGTTTCTTATATTTTGAAAAACTCCAAAAAGATTTTTGTTTCTATCAAGGCAATTTTGCAATGTGTTTTGTTTTGTTCTTGCTTTGGACATAATAACATTTAGACTTGTATAATTGAATGCTTTCCTTCTTAAATGGTAACGGTGTGCACGGTTTGAGAGTACGCTTGGTTGATTCTAGGATAAAGCATGCTAAGGTAGTTGGTTAGAACTAGCGGGAACATGAAGCCGGATTCTACTTGTTTGTGGCATGTTTGGTAGTTGCTTCCTATAGTCGATTTGACACCAATAGTGAGTTTTTGCTACATCCGTGTGAGTTCTATGTTTTTCAAGCCTTCTACCTATATTTGCATGAGCGGCATGGATCCTTGACTTCTTGCAAACCTAATCTTGAAACTTGACTCATAGATCTTGAATCCGAGACCGAACCATTTAGGGAGGAAAAAGGCACCTTTTTCGGGGTGGTATTTTTCATTTTTAGGATAGTTCGTTTCATCTTTATTTTTGGGTTTACATTTGCCTTCTTGCAACCATTTGAGCCTTATACCTTCTTTTCAAGCCACATCTTTAGATCTTTGGCCTTTTGTTTCATTTTTCTTTCTTTTCTTGGTTTTTGTGAAGCAATTGATCATTCTTGATGGAGTTTGTGGTGGAGAAGTTGAAATGTTTGGTTCTTATGAAAGCAAGATTGTGTTATGAATTCTTTGTGAATAATGGCAAATGAGTATGAGTAAAAGTCGTCCAGCATTATAAAAGGCATGGACAAATAAGTGCAAAAGTTGAAAAAGCCGTCCAAAGTTAAAAGAGGCGAGGACAAAGCACTATTAAATAAAAAAAAAGAGAAAAAAGTGAAAAATGAAAAAATTCAAAAATATTTTGATGTGAGTTTTCTCCCTTTTTGAGCATTGAGGACAATGCTCCATTTAAGCTTGGGGGGAAGCGTTCTCACGCTTTTTGTGTATATGTTTATGATTTATAGCTTTGAATAAGCTTGGGGGTGTTAGTTTGTTTTTGTTTGGTGACTACTTGATTGTGATTCTAAGAATTGGCCGTTCTTTGCTTCACTATTAGGAAAACCACCAAATTTTAAATTTAAATTTTAGCCTACCTTCACCCTTTTGCCTTAACGTTACAACCTTGGGGAAAGACCTTTTGACCTAAATGGTTGAGTCACTCATCGGTGGAGAGGAATGTGAGTTTTAGGAATAGGGAGAGGGGATGCAAAAGTCAAGATGTCGAGTAGCCTAAAAAATTCTCTTTTTCCGGTTCCTTCGTGGAATCATTGGGATGCTCATTTGAGGTCGATTTGAAGCTATTAGGAAGAACGCGGTAAGATCGTTTGGGATGAAAGTGGATTGTGAAAGCTAGTTCCTATGCTTAGCATATTTATGTTTCAATCAACCTTGGGTATCTTGGAACGTGCACTCCTTTACTTGTTTAGAAAGATTTGCATCCACTTGTGCTTGTACATTTGCAAAAAGTCCTTTCATGAACATTTGTTTGCTTTTCTTGTACTTTGTTTTCTTTTTCATGCTTTGCCTTGTATTATTATGAGAGTTATGGGTAAAACTCTTAGGACACCCTTACGAGACCTCACTCGTCCTCATAGGCGACTTTGGGGTTTAAAGGGCTTGTTGTAGCTAAAAACAACCGTGATTCCTACGACAGTGAGTCTTAGTGTATATTCTTATCTTGAGTCTTTCTTTTTCATAAAATCTTTCATCCTTGATCTTTCTTGCTTTGTTTTGCTCGAGGACGAGCAAAAGTTTAGCTTGGGGGAATTTGATGAGTGACATTTATGGCACTCATTTGGTCCCTTTTTGGATGAATTTCATTCCATTTTATTATTCCTTTCTTTAGTTTTCCTTAGTTTTATTCTTGTTTTCTTCATTTTATGCTTTTTGTGGTTAGTATTCTCTATTTTGTGCATTTTCTAGTTTATTTGTTATTTTTCCCTTTTATTTGCTTTTTCTCCTTTGTTTGTAGGTTGTGATTGATTGTCCAAGAAATCCCGAGCTTCCTCTCCATGGTCTTTCATCGTTTTTCATGCCTAATGCTTGTGCAAAGAGTTTCAAGTCAAAGGGGGATCCAAGGAGCATGCTTCAAGGCCTTGTATATGCTCTTTTCATGGCTTATATTCTTCAAGAATTCCAAGAAAGTTGCTGCCTACCTTGTCCTCCATCATCATCATCTAGGATGTGTGCACCCCATGAGCTAGGACGAAGAGAAGAAGAGGAGGTTGCCAGATATGTGCGGGCGCACACGGGGTGTGTGCGGCCGCACATATGTCGTGTGCGGCCGCACATGGGGTGTGTGCGGACGCACCTTTCTAGGTGTGTCCCGTGCGCCCTTCTCTCTCTCCTCCGAGCGCCCGCACCGGCGTGGGTCTATTCTTGGGCGTCAAAACCGACCTTCTCCTTTGTATATATAGCTATTTCCTTAGTAAGAAGAAAAAGAATAGAATTAGATCATATTCTTAGCTTAGTTAAGAGCTTCTCTCTCTAGATTTAGGGGTTAGTTTTAGGAGTAGATTTTAGAGAGAGAAAGTGAAGAACTTCAATGGTGATTGAGAGATTGAAGATCCAATGGTGACAATTGTATTGGAGATCTACTCTATTATCAATGAGCATTTCTAAACTCTATCTCATTTATTGTTTTGTTTAGTATTCATGTTTAGATTGTTGATTTTGATTGGATTTTGATGATTGGATGGTTGATGTTTTATTAGAGTTATTGTTCTTCTTTGATTGTTGATTCTTGATTGTTGATTGTTGATTACTTTAGTTGTTTGTTGAATTGATGATGTTTCTAGAGTAGTTGTTTGGTTAGGGATTTGGTTAAGCTTGTATTATGTAATGGATTGATGTAGATTGGGGATTTTGATGGAGTTGATGATGTGATTAAATTGGTTAATTGATTATGTGCATGTGTGTGTTTGATTTAGGCTTGATCACCCTAGTTATTCACACTAGATTGCATTGTAAGTTCACATTGATACGGACCATTGATTTGTGGCTTGCATTTACACGATTGAGGTGTCTTGTGATGTTTCCTAGCTAGAGTTTATCGTAGTTGACGCTAGTTAGACCTCTAGGAGAATAGCTTGATATGCTCTTTTGGTTGCATAATTGATTTTCCCTCACATTGCTTGACTTAGTCAACTTCCTAAACCAATTTGCATTGTTCATTGCTATTATAAGTGAATCCTAATCCCTAGCATTTTATTTGTTTGGTTTCTTTGTCTTAGTAGTTGTTAGTGTCCTCTTTTACCCTTTGTCTTCGACCTAGCTTAGGCACATAATTGGAAGCACTTAGACATTACCGTTCCTTTGGGTTCGACCCTTGACTTACCTCTATACTTGTATTTAGGTTTGTTGAGTGTTTATAAATTTTGTTTGGCTTAGGAGGATTAGTCCAACGACCTAATTTTCCCACGTCAATTCTTCTTCCATTTTGAACTACGACGGGTCTGATTCTCTAAAAAAAACATAAAAATTTGTCTGGAGATACGTATGCAGCCTTATGGTGTGACTCGAAATAATTAAAATATTTTTTTTTTTTTGGAATGAACACCCCGTTAACTTATCTAACTTAACAGACGTCTTTAAATGTTTACCAAAATCTTCTTCCCGCATGCATTTTTGCATTCGTCATTTACTTTTTTTATTATTTTCAAAAAAAAGGGAGGAAGTCCTAATCTTGAGTGTGTAATGTTTAGGTATCCTTTGCCAACCAATGACTAACCAAACTCGAAAATCTACTCTATCCTCGGATTCTATCCAAGATCCAATACCACAAACACTTACCAGAGGACTTCAATTGATGATGAAAATGGGTTATGTTTCGGGAGCTGGTTTAGGACGAAATGGTGAAGGCATGAGGCACCCAATCCCAATAATTGATAAGCGAAATCGTCATGGTTTAGGTTTTGATGAGAAAATGGGTTCTAAAGTTATGACAAGGAAGTCTTTCACCTTGAATGGGCAATTTGTGTTGCAAAACGACACTAAGCCATTTTATAAGTTTCCTGAACCTTGGTGTGACTTGGATAAAGAGAAATTTCACCCTGGGTTAGAAATTTTCTTTGCAGAAGCAAGGAATAAAGAATTTATTAAGAAATGGTTTGTTAAGAAACCGGTATTTAAGGAAGATATTGATTGGGCTGACCATCTAAAGCAAGGAGTTCTAAGAGGCTTTTTTTCACCAATTTATGATTATGAAGTTCGATTCGACCCCGTTACACTTATCACTCCTATAAAAACAGAAGTTGAAAACAATATCCGACCCAAAGCTCAAGAACAATTCCTTCCTTTCCCCGAACTATATCCTTTTCAATCCTTTACCTCAGACAGTTATGAAACCGATAACTCATCATCTAGCCAATCATCTATCCATACACTGCCTGATATCTCATATCATAAAGACATCGATGAAGTTTCTTGTAAACATATTTGCGTACAAGAAATTGATCTTGATCATGATGCATTTTCTAATAATGAACTTTTCAATGAACCTAAATCATGTGTGACCCCCATGGAAGAGTCTATAACTGTAAATATAGGTACGGATAATGATGTAAAAGAAGTCAAGATAGGGTCTTCCCTTTTCCTTGATGAACAAAATGCGTTCATTATTTTACTTAAATAATATGTGGATGTGTTTGCATGGTCTTATGCTGATATGCCTGGTGTCGATCGTAATATTGCTGAACATCGTATACCACTCTACCCTGATAGCAAGCCGAAGCAACAAAAGCTTCGTAGAATGAAACCAGAAGTTAGTCTCAAAGTTAAAGAAGAAATTCAAAAGCAGCTTGATGCCAACTTCATCAAACAAATCAAGCATCCGGAATGGCTGGCGAATATGGTGGTAGTGCCCAAAAAAGATGGAAGGGTCAGAGTATGCATTGATTTTAGGGATTTAAATTTAGCATCACCAAAAGACTATTTTCCATTGCCCCATATTGATGTTCTGGTTGATAACACTGCTGGACACGCCATGTTCTCATTCATTGACAGATTCTCGGGGTACAATCAGATACTCATGTCAAAAGAGGACATGTCAAAAACTTCTTTTATTACCCCATGGGGAACCTTTTGTTATAGAGCAATGCCCTTTGGATTAAAGAATGCTGGGGCAACCTATCAACGGGCTGCAATGACGATTTTGCATGATCTCATCCATGATATTGTGGAGGTGTATGTTGATGACATGATTGTCAACATTCATGATTATAAGACACACATTGATTCTTTAAAATCATTCTTCGACACAATTAGAAAATACAATCTGAGATTGAATCCTCAAAAATGTGTATTTGGAGTAACTTCGGGAAAACTTTTGGGCTTCGTTGTAAGTCAAGACAGAATTAAAGTCGACTTTGACAAGGTAAAGGCCATACAAGAGCTTCCTCCACCAAGAACAGAAAAGGAGATTCGGGGATTTCTTGGTAGAATCCAATATATTAGTAGGTTCATATCACAATTGACAACCCGGTGTGAACCTATATTCAAGTTACTTAAGAAAAATGTTCCTACAAAATGGGATGACGAATGTCAGGCTTCATTCGATTCAATGAAAGAATACCTCTCTAATCCTCCAGTTTTAATGCCACCAAAGCCAGGGCAACCCTTGATATTATATCTCACTATCACGGAAACGGCCATGGGAGCTCTTTTGGCACAATACCAAGAGGGTACACGGAAGGAAATAGCTATCTACTACCTCAGTAAAAAGTTCCTTGAGTATGAAACTAGATACACTCCTTTGGAAAGAGCTTGCATTGCCTTTATTTACGCAACAAAGAAAATTCGACATTATTTGCAAGCACATACTACTTATCTGTTTTCGAGGTTAGATCCAATCAAGTACATTTTTAAGAAGCCAATCTTGATTGAAAGAATAGCAAGATGACATGCGATATTGTCAAAATTTGACATTCAGTGTGTGAATCAAAAGTCTGTCAAAGGGAGGGCTATATCTGAAGCTTTGGCTGATGGACCTATAACGGGTGATGAATTTGATGATGATTTTCCAGATGAACATATTTTCTGTCTTAGTACGTCACCATGGAAGATGTATTTCAACGGAGCCTCTAACAGGAGGGGCAATGGTGCAGGAGTATTATTGATTGATCCTTATGGAGTACATATTCCCTTCGCTGTGAAGCTTAGTTTCCCAACGACGAATAACACAGCTGAATATGAAGCTTGCATCTATGGAATCAAAGCGGCATTAGCAGCTGGTGCAAAAAATCTCACAGTATACGATGATTCTTATCTCATAATTTCCCAGACTATTGGAGCTTGGAAAGTTCGAGATGAAAGGTTGCAAATGTACACGGAGTATCTTCAACAATTTATCCCATTCTTTGAAGAAATAGAGTTCAAACATCTCCCTCGTGAGCAAAATAGCTTCAACAATGCTTTGGCACATCTTGCGGTAAATTTGACTTGGGACGATGATGTGAAGATACAATCAGTAACGATTGTAGAAAAAGAAATTCCAGTGGTTAATTTTAAACCAACAATTGCTCTATTAACCCAAGAAGACAATGAGGATGCTTGGTATACTGATGTTAAGAAATATCTGATCGATGGAGAATATCCTGAAGGAAGTCACAAGAAGGATCAGTTGGCTATTCGAAGGCTAGCTTCTCATTTCACAATATTAAAAGGTTTGTTGTATCATAAAAGTTTCGATGGAAACTTGCAATTATGCATCGATGGGGAACAGACACAAAGGATCATGGAAGAAGTACATGGGGGAGAATGTGGGCCTCATATGAATGGACGAATGCTTGCTCGGAAGATTCTCCGAGCAGGGTATTATTGGACCCCCTTGGAAAGTGATTGCATCCATTTTGTACGAACATGCAAAAAATGTCAGCTATTTGCAAACCTTAATCATATGTCGCCAGTAAGCTTGAATAATTTTACTTCGCCATGGCCATTTTCCAGCTGGGGCATAGATATCATTGGGAAAATACATCCGAAAGCTTCGAATGGGCATCAATATATATTGGTTGCTGTTGATTATTTTTCGAAATGGGTGGAGACATCATCATATTCAAAACTAGGGGCAAAACAAGTTTCAAAATTTGTAATCAATAACATTATATGTCAATATGGGGTACCTTTTGAAATTATCTCTGACAATGGTTCACAATTTGAAGGCCATCTTAAAGAAACCCTCGAGAAGTACAAAATCAGGCATCACCAATCTCCACCATATCGTCCTCAAACCAATGGAGCTGTTGAAGCAGCTAACAAAACTATCAAGACGATAATCGCTAAAATGACAGATAGGGCTCAAGAATGGCCTGATAAACTTCCCTATGCACTTTGGGGATATAGAATTTCCATTCGAACACCAACTAGGACTACTCCATATTCTTTGGTATATGGAATGGATCCACTCCTTCCAATCGAAACAGAGATTCAATCGCTTTGTGTAATGAATGAAAGCGAGATATCTGAAGAGCAATGGTTTAAAGAACGATACGATGAACTTTCTTTGGCCAGTGAACGAAGGTTTCTGGCCCTTCACAACATTCAAATTTATCAAAGACGCATAGCTCGAGCTTTTAATAAAAAGGTCAGGGAAAGGAATATACAAGAAGGAGATTTGTTACTTAAGGAAAATCGAGCACCGATTCATGATCCACGTGGAAAGTTCAAGCCAAACTGGTCAAACATCTTACACCAGCAGGAGTAGTAAAATTGATGGATCTTGATGGAAATGAGTTTGTTCATTTCACGAACCTTAATCAGTTGAAAAAGTATTATGCTTGATTGGTATAGTGTTGTATTTGTGAGATTCGCAAAAAATAAAAAATAAAAAAAAAAGAAAAAAAAGAAAAATAAAAAAAATGTAAATCTCCTACTAGCTTTAGATAGGTATATGTGTATCATGTTAAAGTTTAGATTTCATTCATGTTTGCGTTGCATGCTCGAGGGTCATGTAGAAATATTCATTATCATTAAAAGATCATGATCAAGTCAATACTTAACAAAATATGATTACAACAAACAAACAGTTTTTTTTTTTTATATATAACACAAACTCTCTCGCTTTTTGGCGAGGTTACAGCTTTTTTTTAAAAAAAAAAACCCACGAAAACCACAACCACATACACCATTCCCGAAAAACCAATGCCTTCGGATATGACTTCTTCTTTTGGAATTGAAAATGCACAAACAAGGGAAACACAAGTACAAGGATTTATTTAAGCATCACCCTCGAGGTCTTCCAACAACCATGTTGCGTAGTACACAGTTGGAACATTATCCTGAAGAACTGGAAATGCTGGGAGCATTCGTGCAAATTTCCATACACGAGATGATGCCCTAAGAGCTTCCACATTCCCAATTTCATAGGTGGTACAAGGTACCACTGGGAGCTCATGGAGCTCTAGGAGTCGTTAGAGTTGGCCTGCTTGTCTCAAGCATCTCCAAGGAAGATAAAAGGTGACGCGACACAATCCTGGAAGTTGGACACCTCTGCACCTGCTAGTGCTAATTGTTATGGAATCTATGTTGAGAAATGAAATGATCCATTCCACATCATCTGCGGCGAAAAGGTCTGTCCATGCACCATGGTTGCAACGTTGACGGAATATAGGAAAAAAACCTCTCTCCCGAATCTGTCGGGTTTAGTAAGGACCGAATAGGTGGTCTAGATAGCTTGAATTTCTCACATAACCAGAGTTGAAGCACGATTGGACATCCTTTGACAAAACCCCCTGGATTTTGTTTCAGATGGTCAAGCCCCATCATTATTTCCCCTAGGATAAGAGGCCCTAAACGGTTCCCTAACTCAATCTGTGACAACAAAGAAAGGCAGCGAACATGATAGGAAAATAATGATTCCTTGAGTAAAACAAGGCCGAGCAATAAAAGGATGCAAGCTCTTTCTTGACACTTTTGGAAATTTTCATTGTTGGCAAATTCCCAATGAGGTAAAGAGAAAGTTTCAAGGAAATTCTCTAACATTAAAATGTCGAGCAGGCGATAATTGCTTTCCATGTTTAATGGTATACCTATCAAATCCCTTATGACCGCATTAGTTGCCCTCGGGTCAGCAGGTGTAATCACACGGCCTCGTTTATGAAGACCTAGTAAACCCTCCATTTCTTCCAGAAGGGGGGTCATTTCCATCTCTCCAAAGCGAAAAACATGGCGTTCTTCATCCCAAAATTCAATAGCAGCATGAATCATATCATACCGAGGCTGAATAGATAGGAGAGGGGTGATGGTTCTAGTAAAGACACTTGTATAAGGGGAAAGACGAGGTGGAGAAATGTTTTCTACCACTCCTTTTAGTTGGAGCTTTCTAGCTCCATTAATTTCATTGATTTGTTGAAACATTGCATTTATTTTTTCTTAGAAAAATTAAGGAGAGAAGAAATAAGACTTAAGAAGCTTGAAAGGAGAAGGAGGGAATTGATTTGGTATAAAATATCACCTCCCTTTTTATAGGGGTGGTGGTGATAATGGCGCCAGGAAGAAAAGGCCAAAGAAGTTTACTTTTCCGAAAACTCAGTACAAACCACCTGATGTTTTTGCATCCGAAATCCATAAACTATGATTATTATCTTCCCAAAGCTCGTGTAAATTGGAATTTTGATCTTTTAAACATCTATCTAAATTAAAATAGTGCAAGGTTTAGCCAGTTTTTCAACTGCATCCAAGCCAACATTTGTGTTGCAATTGAGTGAGAATTTCACTCTATTTTTCAGCCAGTTTTTCAACTGCATCCAAGCCAACATTTGTGTTGCAATTGAATGAGAATTTCACTCTATTTTTCAACAAGTTTTTCAATTGCATCCAAGCCAACATTTGTGTTACAATTGAGTGAGAATTTCACTCTATTTTTTAGCCAGTTTTTCAACTGCACCTAAGACAACATTTGTGTTGCAATTGAGTGAGAATTTCAATCTATTTTTCGGCCAGTTTTTCAACTGCACCCAAGCCAACATTTGTGTTGCAATTGAGTGAAAATTTCACTCTATTTTTTAGCCAGTTTTTCAACTGCACCCAATCCAACATTTGTGTTGCAATTGAGCGATAATTTCACTCTATTTTCCAGCCAGTTTTTCAGCTGAACCCAAGCCAACACTTGTGTTATAATTGAGTGAGAATTTCACTCTATTTTTTTCAGCCGCACCAAAGCCAATGTTTAAATGAAAATCAATTGGGATTTTCCTTCCTTTTTTTTAGAAACATACATCAAAATTTCGTGTCTTTTCTCAAACATTGATTATCGTTTTATTTAAACTCAATCAATGTGGGGCAATCTGTAGACACCAAATTTTGATCCTACTTTTGTAATTGTCACTATAAATTATCTTTTATTATTATAGGTATCGTTTTTGGCAAATAATTATTATTATTTTGCTAAATATATTTTATAAACTTAATGACGTTTGTTTTATTAGTTAAAACGAAGAAAACAAGTAATTATAACGATTTTTATTTATAATTTCCAAAATACATGTTACAATTTGTACTTCTAAACTACTAAATTACAAAATATAGAAGTACAGCTAACACTACATGTATTTTTACCCTACTCCACCGAAGTAATTTTTGGGCTTTACTTGTGGATTAACAAGTAAATTAATACAGCCATTAGGAGGACCACTAGCCCCACAATGTACATGAAGTACACCCTTATCATCCTCATGTCTTCCTCAAAGGTGAAGACAGGCTGATCTTCCTGGTTTTCTTGAAACATGGTGGCCGAGTTTAATGGTTTTTTTTTTTGTTTGGTTTTTTTCGGGTAAGGAGGAAGATGGAAGAAGATAAGAATTAAGTGGTGAGTGAATATTTTGGATAAGGGTAATTTCTTTTTATAGTAAAAAGTAAGTATTTTAGACCTTATTTTTTATATGTATATGTATAATAATCATATAGTATAAAGTACAATATTTTTTGTCTCGCCAGGGGAATATGTCATTTTCTTTATAAACAAGCGTTGTTTACTCCTTTAGAGTACAATAAGTATATCGTATATTCACTTAGACTGTTAGAGTAAGTTTTATTCTTTATATTTTATCTAGTGATTTTTGCGATTTTTGCACTACTCTATTATATGACCAATTTACCTAAGCTATAAAGTCCACTGCTCTAAAGGCTTATGCCTAACCAACATAGAAAATGACAAACATCCCCACACCTAAATGGGTACTATATGTTATAGTACTAAAGGGACCTCCTTTTATGTACACTTGTTATAATGTCTTTATCTTTTTGTCCCGCAGATAATACTTGATCCGATAAATATAAGTTCGGACCAAACCCATCGATATTTATCTAAGGATGATTGAGTAGTGTATGGACGAGAGTAAACGGGAAATACTAGTGAATACAACGCGTAGTAATGAAGTATGTATGAATAGTAAAGACAGCTGAAAATTGGATCGTGTATCAAATTTCCGTGAATGATGTTGCATGATTATCTTCATTTTGGTATCTTAATAGTTCTGACATTCACGTTTGTTTCCTTTTTCTTTTTCTTTTTTTATTTTTTTATTTTTTATTTTATTTTATTTTTTATTTTTGTTGTTTGTTTACTCAGTCTAGTTTGTGTATTCTTTCGTCAGTTTTGATAAGTAATTGTCAATAGTTAAATAACGTCACCTTTTTTTTATCCCCTGCAGCTAATATTGTATCCAATAAATTTCAATTTGGACCAATTGCATCAATATTTATCTGACGCTAATTGGGACAGCTGGATTCCAGACGTGTCATGTATTGCATTTGACACTATTCAAACACTATTTGACACTATTTAAACACTATTTGACACTATTCAAACACTATTTGACACTATTCCAAATAGTAATTTCCGTTATGTTAATTTACGTTGCCGACGTGAATTTGGTCTTCTGTTTTATTTGTTTTCCTATTGTTTTGATCTAGTTTTGTATCTTTTATTTTTTTTTTACGACTATGATAAATATAAATTTGTGTTTTATGTAGAGTAAAGCAAGATAAGGGTTCACCTTTTTTTTAAGGTCATTTGGTCAAGGGAATATAGTTTACTCTTGACTATCTGAAATTTATGTCGTGTGACTTAATATTGTATGATTTTACATGGTGTATTTTCACTTTGACCATGTCAATCTTATGATTTTATATGATTTACCTTACTTTATACTTTTAGTAAGGGTTATTATTTGTAATGCTCGTACTTTTAAGGTTTTGCCGTATGTTTAGATGTTCTTGGGTAAATTTATATGTACTGTCTAATAAGGGCAGGGGTTATTGTTTTATAAGCTCTGAAATATTTTGTCCAATCCTATTAGTATTGTAACCTAATGTCTTTGTGTAACTTTCAGAGCTGACATCTCAGAGCTGATATTTATTTTATAAGTGTTGTTTTAATACCTTGGTAAGTATAATAGTCACTAAATAAATTTAGGCACTCTGTTATTGTATACCATGTGAGTATTACTGAGTTGTGACATAACTTGATCATATATTTTCTCTTTTTTTTTTTGTAATACCATGGCATTTTAGAACCTTTTTATGTGAATATTAGAGTTGATTTTATTACGGTTTTCTTTATTTTATCAGTTTAAGTGTTGCAAAACAGATTAAGTAAGTTTGTTACATATAAAACGAAAGAATTTAATATCAAGATTCTCATTATTACCAAAATCTTTATATTTGCCAAAATAATCGTTGATTTTTAATTTATTTACTTTTTTTTATTTACAAATTAACCCCTTTATTTTCCTATAAATACCCCCCTAATTCTCAAGTTTTAGACACCAAAAAAATTCCTACAAATTCTCTCTCTAAAAATTCTCTCTAAAAAAATTTCTCCTCTAATCTTTGCTTTAGTTAAAATCTCTCTAATTTAGCTTTATTTTTAAATTATTAGCTTATTAAAAGCATCTTATAATTAAGTTGATATTGTTATTTTTATTTAAGAGTTGTTATCATCTTTAATTCCTATAAAAAAAAAACACAAAGATATTTCAAGTTCAAGCATTATTTTTTTTTTTTATTATCCTTATAAAAAATATTAGTAAGTCTATATTAAAAACCAAAAAAAAGGGGTTTGTTTCTCAAGATTTAGCTTTATTTTTCAAATTTATTTTCTCTAATCAAAAATCAAAAAAAAGTTCTTTAGCTTTATTTTTGCATTAATTTCCTTTAATGTCTCAAAAACTCCAAAAAAAATCACTTAGTCTCTTTTATTGCACTTTAATTCAGGAGTGATTATCCTTTCATCCTTGATAAGTAAGAAGGGTTATCCAAAAAATTGCTACATCTAGTTCGAGGTATTATCTTTATTCCTTTCTTAATTTCCTTAATTATTTATTATTATGCTAACTAATGTGTTTGTTTTCATGTGATGTTACCAATAGGGGTAATGACGATATTAGGTGCTAAATTAGCCCTAAATCTCTCATTACTCCACATTAGAAAGCCAAGCCTATTGGTGAGGTGATAGGTTACAAAGAGGGGGGTTAATTGCATTTTGCATTGCATCTCTTTACAATGCATTTTAAATATGAAAGGTTAATACATTCACATGACTGCATAATATATATTTTAAAGAATGATTTATTTCTTAAAGTGAACTTAAAGACCTAAGGAATTAAGAGTTTAAGCAAAGGTTGTTCAAATGTAAAGAATTACTTACCACGACCCAAAGATGGCCTGTAAAACAACCCTTACTACCAGAATAAGTTCCATTTCTTTAGCTGAAGTGCTAGAACTTTTCAAGAGCTTTCCAACCATATCTCACAATATTTTTTTCGATTTTTCTATGATTTTTAATGATTTTTTTAGTTCAAGATATCAAAGAGATGAAATATGCACGTTTTTCTCTTAATTGCTTTTAAAGATTGTATTAATTTATTTTTAAAAGAACTAATGGTGGTATGAAACCTATATTACACTATATTATAAATATATATTTCTTAACTCATGGAGTTTTAATTAAAATGTCTTTAATCTTATTTTAAAGATGACTTTAGAAATAAGAGTTTTAACCAGCCTTAATTCTAAGTGTTATTTTAAGAATCTTTTATTTTATTTTAAGATGACTTCAGAAATAAAGTTTTAGCAAGCATTATTTTGTTTTATAATTTCGTGAACCTTTTTATTTTAAACCCTTTTGTGACACAAGAATGAATCATAACTTTGCTTGTTTATTTCTAATAATTAATGATAGTTGATATAAGGTTGTGGCCTTATTTCCAAACATGAGGTTAAGATTAATTATTTAGTTGTATAAGGTTGTAACAATTATCCATCTCCATTAAAATAAGCTTATATCCCATTGTAATTACCTGATGGATTAATTGACAATCGGATATGATTAAATAGTTTATTGTTCCCTTTTATTTGGAAGTAAGGCCTCGACAGGTGTCGTGTTTTATTTGGTCAATTACATTAAGCCTAAACACATAACCCTTAAAACCTTACCCTTGAGTATTTTTAAACCCAAAGTGAGATTATACAGTGAACCCTTACAGTTTCACTCAAAAAAAATACCTTGACCCACTAAAAAGTCGTCAATTGGGACGCATTTGTTGAATTGTCTTGTTCAAAAGACATTTTTGGTGATCACTAATCGGGGTGATTTTCCTCAACTAAGGTGGTTCATTTTACTTTTATGAGTGAATCCGTCGAAGACCACTAAAATCCCTCTTACAAAAATGACGTTTATGTCAACTACCCAAATTAAAAAACCTAACAAAATTGGTTATTTAAAACATGGCATCTGTCCGAACTACGAAGGTTTTGATCTGTGAGTGAATTCAAAATCTTGCTATGATCGGTACGTAGTGCAACTTTTGTTCTCAAACCTACCTTATATTAATTATTTTTTTTAAAATATGGTTTACATGTCTTGAAACTTGATTCTTAACAACGCAATAGTAAGAGCCCGTTCCTTAGAACGGAAGGGAAGACGAGTTTCAGACGTTCGATTCTCTTAACCTAAACCCCGAACCCTGTGCCTTATTTCTTTTTATGGAGTTAATAATTGATTTTTTTTTATTGACTGTTTTAAAATCCATCCTTATTCGGATAAAAATAAGGTGGCGACTCTAAGTCTTTAATTATAAGTCTTATTAGACACTTAAGTGGAACCTTTTACAGACTAATCTTTGTCCACTAAAAACCAGGTACCACACGTTTGAAAGCTCTTTTCGAGCCCAATCCAACTACACTATTATTGGACCCTTGCCATGGACCAAACTAAACTGGATTGGCTATTTTCATAAAATAGGTTTTCGAAAACAGAGAGAAAGAAGAGAAATAAAAACTAACCGCAACACTAGACTTTCCACACTTTCACTTCATTCGATTATGATTCGACGTGAAAAGTATTCATCACCGGGTTTGGTTTTCGGGAGACACATTTGGGTGTCTACAGTCATCTACATACAAGACTAAGAAGACCAATTGCTCCCACTAAAATTCTTGTCTCTACAAGATTCCTTTTTGTTCTTTGAGGAAATCAAACTGTTTGATTGCCTAATCAAAACGAATGTACCAACTCCCTGATGCTTACTTCAATCCACTAAATGAATTTCTGAAGTTTGCAAAACTTTCTATGATGTCTGGATTTCAAAACTCTTAGGTTGTATCATATACATATCCTCCATCAAGAACATTTCAAGAAGGTGATTTTGATATTCGATTGCTAAATTTCGTAATTGACAATCAGCAATCATTAGAAGAATCCGAATAGGCTTACACAACTAATAGGTTTGACCCCATTTGTAAGATTATCATGGACTGACACATCTTTGCAGACATGGAGTCCATTCTAGATTTCATGGCCTTAAGCCACTTATTGAGTTGGTACTTACCCAAAACTTACTTGTAGAGTGTGGGTTCCAACCATTCCAATAGGAAAATTTTAGAATCCACCTTTTTTCATAATTTCAACAAACTATTTTTTTATCCAAAGTAACCTACGATAGGTATAAGCAACAATAGAATTATTCTCTTCAACTATTTGAAGCTTTTCATTCAATTGGGACGATAGAAGCCTTGTTAGTTGAATTAGCTTGTTTCGACACATGGTTTACCAAATTAGCTGATTTCATGTGCTCTCGTCTCTGATGTTGTGTAATTCACATCCATTTGTTGCTCGTCTCGAATCGTCCTCATTGAGATCTAACTTTACTCCCACTTGGCTTTGTAGGAAGAGATTTCTTTCTATAAAGACACTATCGTGAACAATAAACACTTTGTTATCTAGCGATTGTAGGAATAATACCTCTTAGTTTCCATGGGAAAACCCACGAAGAACTATTTATCTAATTTAGCGTGCATTATGTCATCTTTGTAAACATTTTACATTGATTCCATTACCCTTAATCCTGTTTAGAAAAGACAACTCTTGGAACATTTCCAATTCATAACTCTTATGACGTCTTTTCAATTGCTTTGGTTGAGTTTCTGTTTAGTATGTTCGCAATTGTTATTCTAATATATATCCTCAAAACGATATTTGTAAATCATTAAAGTTAATCTAGGATCGAACCATGGCAAGAAAAGTTCGATTCGTGCTTTCAACACACATTTTAATTGTAGTGTTCTTGGATTGTGAATTAATTCAACAATTCCCTTTAGATGATCATTGATTTTGAGGTAAATAATTTTCACAACAATCATATTGTGGTGTTAATTGTTTATCTCAAATTGATTTTACATTTCATTATGGAGTTTTGAACATTTCAATGATTTCAAGCTTTACTTCATTAAGTAACTATGGACATATTTACTTAAATTGTTAATAAAAGCAATGAAATAGTTAAATCTCTTGCTAGTTCTTGAATTTATTGGTCCACACACATCATATGTATGAGTTCCAAAGAGGTCATTAGCTCCTTCACCCTTTCAACTAAAAGGCAATTTGGTCATCTTACCTTATCACGCATGACTTCTAATTCTCAAGTGATTCATAATCAAATAAGAATAAGAGTCCATCCATTTGTGATTTTGGATGTGCAAATGGTTTATGTGACCTTACCTTACTTTGTTATAAGTAAGTTTATTTTAAATCATCTAACTTCGCTTTTGTGATTGTAGGGAATTTTTCAAGCATCCTACACTTGAGACTCACTATGATCATACACTTAAGCATGGTGACGTCTAAAGGGAAGGAAGCTAGAGCAAAAGATTTGCCAACAATTTTAGGAACTTGTAAACCATTCATAGGGTGAAGGTTACACACCCTTCACGATACATGAGATCGCTAACTCCATAGTGGTCCAGAACTATGACTGGATATTCGGGGATGAAGGTACAAATCCAACCTAAAAGAGATTGAACCTGCCCTAAATAAGCCTCTACTTTATTCTTTTCATATTCATGTGCGCTTTCTGATTTTTTGCCTCGTAACTCTTTCTATCAAAACAATACACACGTTAGTAACTTCAATAAAAATATTAAATCAAATTAAAACAATAATTGAAATAGGGATTTGGGACCAAACCCTCAGAAATTATCAACCGTTCACGTCTAGGGCGAAGGCAACTTCGGCTTGGCTAGGTGTGTCTAAGTCTCGTGGTGGAGGAATATTGTATTTGAAAAGGCAAGGCTTAGAAAGAACAAGCTTCTAGCTTTGAGAGAGAATAGAAAGATGATTGTTGGTGATTTAAAAACGGGGGAATCGACCCTATTTGTAGAGAAAAATGATCGAAAACGATTAGAAAGAGTTAGAATTTGAATCGGAATAAAAATTCTTTTTGACGCGGCGCGATAGGATTATCGCGTCGCAATAAAAACAGTTTTGCGGATTTTGTTTTTATCATAACTTTTGATCCAAGAGTTGAAATAAGGCATATAATATGTCGTTGGAAAGATCTTGAAGTCTAATTTCCAACCCAATTAGAATCTGATTAAAATCTTTTGTAGAATAAAAGATATGGCCGAAGTAGTGAAAAGGTGTCAGTTTTGGATAGAGTTTCGTATTTCTTTCATATCTTTTTCGTTATAGCTCGGAATTAATATTATAATATATAATTGGAAAGATAATTTCAAGATCTATCCAATCATTTAAGATTTGGATAAAAATTATGAGGCAAGAAGATAATATCTGACTGTCTTTGAACGTCTTTATTTCGAATAGAATTAGGACTTTCAAAAAAGAGGAGTTTTATTCACTTTTAAATTCTTTAAACTTATCTTTTCAGAAAGAATAATTAAGATCTTTTAGAAACTTATAGAAGATTCTAATTATTCCTAATTGGTTTAGAAATATAATTAAGATTAGTGGACCCTTTACATGATTATTGGGTCGCACATAAAACTCGTTTTAGACGCAGTTTAGTATTTTGGCCATAACTTCCTCTTTATTCATCGGAATTGGGATTATAATATATCGTTGGAAATATCTTTTCAAGGCCCATCAAACTACACAATTATTGGATCCTGATTATGGAATATACTAAACTAGATTGGACGTTTTTCATAAATAGGATACGAAATGAATGATTTTCAAAAATAGAAATGTATTATTTTTATTAAAACATTTTAGAAAACAGAAGAATTCACAAGACTCTTCAACATTTCACCTTACTCGATATCAATGACGTGAAAAGTACTCATCACTGTGTTTGGGTTTTGGGGGGACACAATCAGGTGTCTACAGTGATCTACTTATATCAATGTGATAAAACAAAATTAACTCGTATCTAGCAAAAATGAAAATAATTTATTACCTTGGTCATGGATCAACACTTGTCCAAGCCAAGTAAAACCAAATCAGTATTCAAACAAAAAACTGAAATATTGTTTTATCAAAAACCCGAAAATTGTCTGAAATCATCATAAAAATATTCAGAAATTAAAACTATGAAACTATCTCTGGCCACTCGAACACTTTTAGTGCACGTTCAAGCTTCACTTCCTTGCTAGCCTCACTTCTTTGCAGTTTCTGCACAACATTAATAATGTTAAGCATTGCAACTTGGTATCACATACCTAAGTGAAAGTTAAAATCTTTATAACATAATACATGAGGTGGATGCTCCATTTTTCTTGAGGAACTCAAGATATTTGTTGCAATTGCGCTTCCAATTCCCCTTCTTCTTGCAGTAAAAGCATTCACTTTCATCTGCAGCCTTGGCCTTTGGAGTCACCTTAGGCTTTTCAAGAGCCTTGGCAACTTTCTTGCCCTTGCCCTTAGCCTTTTGCCCTTTTTTCTTAAACCCCTTTCCCTTTTGAATCATAAAAATCTCTTTCTTAGGTTCCTTAGGGTTTTGCTTCTCAGCACTAACCAACGTAGCATGCAACTCATTCATAGTCTTTGTAGCATCATACACGTTAAAGTTCATGATAAATTGGTTAAAAGTTTCTGGAAGTGAGTGGAGAATGATGTATGTTGCCATCTCATCACTGTATGGGTGCCCTAGTTTTTCCATATTTTGAGTAAGGCCGATCATTTTGAAAACATGATCATGAACTATGGTACCTTTCTCCATCTTACAATCCAGAATCTCTCGATGGAGCTCGTACCTCTCAACTCTAGCATGTTTCTTAAACAAAGCTTTGAGTTCTTGCATGATAGTATATGCATCTTGGTCCTCAAAACGATTTTGAAGACTAGGCTCCATAGTAGCAATCATCAAGCAAGTGATAGGCATAGCCCTGTCTAGTGCTTCCTTGCGCTTACGGACCTCTACCGCAGTAGCATCTTCTGCCAAAGGTCCTGGCAATGGGGTGTCAATGACATCCTCTCTACCTTCAGATTTCAGAACAAGCCTTAGCATCCTTTCCCAAGTGGAAAAATTTTCTCCTGTCAACCTATCCTTCTCAAGGAATGGTCGTAGATTATAAATGTTGTCGTCATTGTTTCGGCTACCCATCTATGTCAAAGTAAGGCAAAGTTTAATAATTATGTTTAAATAAAATTAAAGTACCATAAACGAATTATATAGGTAACTTTAAAACACTTTATTCAATATTAATTGATCACAATTGAATTTTAAGTGATTCCAAGACCCTTTATTTGTGTAATAGTTGATCGAACTGAGGCCCTACCATCAAGCATTACATTTTCAAGGTGAGTAAACTCTCTACAGATTGCAACTCTTGTAACACTTGGTTGAATAATTAACCATCACATGTTTAATTATTACCCTTTGCTTCAAGGTTCTAAACTCTTTAGGTAACCTTGCTGAGCACAACCAATTAAATATGCAGAACGTGATCTACCCTAAATTACCCAAGATAACAAGCACAAATAAAAATAAAGGATTTTGCGACCGCGCAAACGGTCGCTGAAAATAATTGCGACCGTCAACGGTCGTAAAGCGGTGGTCATTATTCCCTTGGTCGCAAAAAAACAAAATTACGACTGGTTGACGGTCGCAAAAAAATTGCGACCGTTTTCACTATTTTCAACGACCGATTCTAAACGGTCGCAAATATAATTATTTGCGACTGGTAAAGTAGCGGTCGCAAATATGACCATTTGCGACAGCTATAGGCGGTTGCTAAATGTTTAAAAAAAACAAAAAAAAAACCCAGAAATAGACGAAACACAGCAGTACCCTAAACCACCTGTACTCACCACCGAAACTCAGTCTACATACATTCAAACCATAAACCACCACCCCAACTAACTACCGTCTACGCCAAACCACCTTTACCTACCACCACCGCCCATAACCCAAAAAACCAGATCGAAAATTCAACCCACAAAAATGAAACCAAATAAAATTTAAAACGAAAATCAAAATTAACAAAAAAAACCCACACAACTAACAAATAAAAAACCCCACAAATATAAATCCACAAAAATTACCCACCAAAAACAAACAACAAAAATCAAACCCAAAATCAAAATTAACATAAATCGAACTCAAATCCAGCCAAAACGAAAACAACATCCAAAATTAACAAAAAGCAAACCCACAATTAACAAAAAATCAAAACGAAAATCAAACCCAAAAATCAAAAGAAAAAAATGGAACAATAAATCATATATCAACAAACACCATAACAAAAAGTAACAAAAATCAAACAACAATTCGTATGAACTACAACAAAAATCAAACCCAAATATCAAAAAAAAAAAAAAAAAAAAAAACAAAATTCGTATGAATATTAACTCAAAAATTTAAACAACAACAATCGAGAAAAAAAACAAACAAAATTTATAGAAAAAACCAACATACCTTATTAAATAATTCATCCTCTTTGTGTTTATATTGTCAAATTCGACCATGAAAACTCCAGATCTGGAATTTTTATGGTCGAATTTCACCAAAAACACTAAAAATTGTTTGTTTCTAAATCCATTAGACCAAAATCCGAACAAAAACAATGAAAATGGAGTATGGGGATGCGTGAGAAGAGGGAAATATAATGATCTTAGTTGCAGAAACCAAATAACATTATTTGTTGGGAAAAATGAAGGAATTTGGAAGGAGGAGACGCGTGAGAAGAGAAGAAAGAGGAGGGAAGAAGAGAGAGGAGGAGTGAGATGTGTGAGAAGAGAATAGAGGAAAGAGAAGAAGGGATGAGATGCTTGAGAAGAGAAAGAAAGGAAAAAGGGGAGATAAAGAAACAAGAGGAAGCGGCGAATGATGAGATGAAATATTAGGGTTAAGGTGTATTGGGTGCCGTTTTATACCATATTTTTTAAAAAAAAAATAAACATTTTTGCGACCGCTCAAAACGGTCGCAAATTGTGCAATTTGCGACCGTTAAAAGCGGTTGCAACATATGTATTTTTATTTAGAATTATTTTGCACACATATTTTTTTAAAAATAATATTTAAATAGCTTTACGACGGTTTAATAGCACAAAGTAGGTCGCAGAATGGTCGCAAAATTGCGACCGCATAATAATCGGTTGCAAATTTCATATTTTGTGACCGCTTTAATGACGGTCGTAGAAAAACGGTTGCAATTTGACCGAATGTTAGTAGTGAAGTGACACTCTGCTGAGGCCGACCCATCACTCACAATCGAAGGATTGTTGGTTATCTAATTGGAAAAGCAATCTCAATATTACTGGGACCTAGATTTATTATGTTGTTATTTAGTGAACTCTAGCGCATCATCAATCAACATAAATAAAATCTAACATGCATAATCTACTAATGCAATAAAACATGACATAATATGGCCCCTTAGTCCTAAGAAAACTAGAAATGAAAATGCTCCCACTTGAATCATCATGGATCTCCATCCACCTTGCTCCTTTAGGCCTTCACTTCATGGGATTCTTTGGACTAAACTAATTGATTTACTTTAAATAAAAGTTACAAAAATACTTAACGGTACGCAGATTGTAGGGAATATTCAAGCATCCCAAACTTGAGCCCCACTGTGATCATACACTTAAGCATGGTGGCGTCCAAAGGGAAGGAAGCTAGAGTAAAAGTGTCGCCAACAAGTTTTAGGAACTTGTAAACCGTTCACAGGGTGAAGGTTACACCCCTTCACGATCCATGAGACCGCTAACTCCATAGTGGTCTGGAACCATGACTGGATATTCGGGAATGAAGGTACAACTCCAACCTAAAAGAGATTGAACCTGCCCTAAATAGGCTCTACTTTATTCTTCTCATATTCATGTGCGCTTTCTGACTAACATACAATCAATAGGTTAACCCTAAACCTGTTTAATCTATGTTGGTTGAATATTAATGCACAAACAAATCTATTATTGGTGATCACTTGAATTATAATCATATTAGCCTAAACAAGATTATTAATTATCTTATTAAGCGTGATTACAAGTATAAATTCCCTTTAAACCTGCAAGAGAGGGCGTGATCAAGCAATAACAACAATAATATCAAGCAACATAATAACAACAATCATCAATCATAATAATCTCAATAAAGCATAATAATATTAGCAAGATCCTAGGCATGATACTAACAAGATTAATAACAAATCCTAGCATGTCACTAAACAATAAAAATCAAATCTTTATCCCTAACATGATACTAACATGATATAAGGAAAAAATAAGAAGCATCATAGAAACATACATGATATTAGAAATATTAGTTATTACCCTAAACATGATACTAGGAATCATATGGACATCCTAACATGATACTAGGAATCAATACAATCAAAGCATGATTTCTATATCAAAATAATAACAATTAAATTACTTACTTGGATGCCTCGTATCTCTTTCTAATAACAAAACACACGTGTTAGTAACTTCAAGGAAAATATTAAATCAAACAATTAAATTAAATAATTGAAATAGGGATTTGGGACAAAACCCTCAGAAATTATAAACCTTTCACGTCTAGGGCGAAGGCAACTTCGAACTTGGCTAGGTGTGCCTAGAACTCGTGAATGTGGAATTTTGTAGGAGGGAAGGTTTAGAAAAAGAATAGAGAGAGAAAGCTTCTAGCTTTTAGAGAGAGAATAGAATTAGATGGTTGTGAATTGTTGGTGAATGAAAACGGGGAGATACAACCCCTATTTATAGAAAAATAGTCCGAAAACGATAGAAAATACTTCAAGTTCTATACGGAATAAAACTGGCATCTGTCGCTGGGCTACAGGCACCAGCGCCAGGCGACAGACATTAGCGCTAGGCGACAACCTCTATCGTCTAGCGACAGACTCTGTTGTTTGGCGCTAATTAAAAGATAAAACACGCTTTGTACACAATCCTTTTCTTAATATGATTAAGCAGCAAATTCCGCGTTTATCAAATTAAAATCGGATTTATCATAAAACAGTTATTTTATTCCAAATAAAACTCTTTAAAATATAATTATCAATCCTAATTCCATTAGAATTAATAAAAAACCTTCTAGATATTCCAGAAGATTAAAATCAATCCTAATAACTTTAGAAATAATAATTAATAGGCCTTCCTGTAGATCATCGGGTCGCATATAAAATTCATTTCGAACCCAATTAGGCCATAACTTCCTCATTATTAATCGGAATTGAGCTTATAATATATCGTTAGAAAGCTCTTTTCAAGCCCAATCCAACTACACTATTATTGGACCCTTATCACCGACCAAACTAAACTGGACTGGATATTTTAATAAATAGAGTATATAAAAAGAAATATTTTCAAAAACAGAAAGAAAGATATTTTTATTAAAACGACCACATCACTAGACTTTCCACACTTTCACTTCGTTCAATAATCAAATAACGTGAAAGGTATTCATCACTGGGTTTGGTTTTGGGAAGACACATTTGGGTGTCTACACAGACCGTATTTAGATTACAAAAATATATCACGATGCGCAGATCGTATTTAGAATCTATGGGCCATACTAGTCTATATATAGCAACATAATATTATATATTATATAAAATGTCATATAATAAATCACTTAACATGCTTGTCTAAACTACAATATCGAATGTTCATAATTAAGGCAACGCATTTCCTAAAATATCATATGTTAAATCATAATTAGATAATATTGTATATTATTATTCATGACCAATTATAAAATATCATATATTAAAGATCATATGTTAAATCATAATTAGATAATATCGTATATTATCCATGACCAATTATAAAATATCATATATTTTAATTTAGGCATGAGATAGAATCAAATCATATTTTAATCTAGAAAGATAAATCATATTTAATCTTCCATGATTATTCTAACAAATTTAGGAGATTCTATCCTAATTACTAGCCAATTAAATAATTTTAGAATCAATTATATCCTAATCTAATTATGGGATAATCACATTATTTAAATCAATTATTATCCTTTTGGAATATGCCCATAATATCCTAACAAATCCTATCCAATATTAAACACTTTAATTATGAATAATCACCAAAATTAACAAATTAAATATGGATAATATTAAATATAACAACTTTTAAAAGATTTGATTTTATCCCAAATAAAAGATTTTATTTCAAATTAAATAATTTTATCCCAAAATAATTTGTAATTATCTTGAAATATTTTAAAATAAATTATTTTTTTTTTGAAAAATGTGCCACACTCGTCGGCCACCGTGGTTGGCTAGCCGAAGTTATCCACGGTGGCTGGTTGCTTCACACACCCACTGCCGCAAAGGGCAGCAGCATGCAACGCTTGCACAGCTGCTGCCTAGCCACCCTGGACCGCCGCCCTCCACTTCCCCTCCCTTTTGGACCGCCATCTAGTCACCAGCCGCAATGGCTGCGCCACCCAGCCGCGGCGGCCGGCCTAAAGTAATTTTTTCTTTTCTATAATTTTGTTGGGTTTCGTAAGTCTAACTCACCGTGAAATAAACCCGACCCCAAGCCCTGCTCACAATTAATATAACTTAATAAGATAAATAACAAGAAAGAAAGAAAAGACGATCTTACCCTTGTTGCGTGCTTCGCTCACACCCAGAGCTCTTACTTAAAAATCTAAGTCTTGCAAGTGCAGAGACCTCCTACGGTATCCACCCACAACTCAACCCGAATGGTCTCTTACTCGGAGTTTAGCCGAGTTGGACCAAAACACTACTCGAGCATTATATGAACTTAAAGGTTTTCTCTCAAGGGGAGATGCCTTTTTGAGTTCCTACTCAAGTGACTTTCTCCAATTCCAGAGGTGGGTATTTATAGAAAATGTCATGTGAGAATTCCACTCTCCCATCAATGTGGGAGAGTTGGTAAAATCAATTTTCTCATTTTATTTTTAAATAAAAAATAAAAAGAAATCCCAAACAAATAATTAATCAACAAGTTGCATGCATGGAAGGAGAGGGTAGGTGAAGACCATAAGGGGAGGGGACCATTCCTTCTCCCCAAGATTCCCTAACCGCCACTCACCCTTGCTCGGCCCTCCTCTCACAAAACGCCACGTGGCGCCCAGCCTTGGGCAGCAAGGCGCGCTCAGCTAACAGCCCTTGTGCCTAGCTGGGCTGCCCGTGCGTTGGCGCAGAAGGCCTTCTGCCTCGGCCCAGCAAGCCACGCACGCTTGCGGGCTGCTGGCCGAGGCATTCGCTCGTTGGGCTAGCAGTGCTGTAGTGCTAGCACAGTGGCACATTGCTAGCTAGCTAGCGCTGCTGGCTGCTAGCAGCTGTGCGCACGCCAACCTTGTGTGCTAGCATGCTAGCTAGCATTGCTAGCCGATGCGCGCGCTAGTGATGCTAGCTGCTACGCGGGCTAGCACCCTTTGCCCTAGCACTCTGTTTGCTCGGGGAATTCCGATGCTAGGGGTAATTGTTGATTAATTTAATTTAATTTTACCGTCTCGTCTTTTATTAATTCGACTCGACTTGTGACGCTCGGTCTCTACGCTCCTAGCTCGATTTCTTACGTCTAAATATATGTAATACTCGAGCGACTCATTAATATCTTTCGGATTAATTCGTCGTATCGGATCGTTAGTTGCTTGGGTGTGACCCGAAGGGTTCAGTCAAGATTAAGCTGTAATATTAATTATGGATTAATATTACTGATCGAAAGCGGCCTCCAACTAGGCATTCCGATCACTTGACCTCACTGAATAATTAGCTTTCTAATAATTCCGAATCCTATATCGAAATAATACACTTGTTCGAAGGACACCATTCCTATCAATCTCCCACTTGTCCTTCCGGACAATTGCAGTTTTATGTGTATAGCCTATTTCCTATGTCACTTAATGTCTCTTCATGAACTATAATGTTAGATTATTCATCATCCTTATTACGCCCAGAAGTGTTTCTCGAAATCCGAGTTCAAATGTCAATAAGCAGATGATTTCTCAAAATCCATCTGAGCACGGCCATGCATTTTATAATCTCGCTCTTCGAGAGGCATTATAAACAACAAAGACATATTCCCTATTGTTAGTAGAGGGACATTCCCAGTCTTGTACTATCAACTTCTCTTACTAAGAGGACCTAGCCGCCCGAGTGTTGCCGTTATAATCTCCATGTACGGCAGACTTTTGACTAACATCAAAACGGACTAGCAATCAAACTAAAGAACTCACAATACTCGTGGTCGAGGAAAGAGGTTCCGATAGCCATAATGAGAAGTATACTTATGACGATTTTTAAATCTCTTAAAGTAATCTCATAGTCAATCCAATATGGTTCTAAACCAATACCTGTGCAAATGATTTATGACAATTATGTCCTTGTAGCACAAGAAACAGTGCTATAAATCAAACTACACACTAATCTCAAGTGGTCATTAACCGTCCATCATTTAAATGACCTTGATTAAGGATAATTTTCGATTATAATATTTAATGTTCACTTAATAGGTGTTTCTTTATCCAAGACTGGTCTTGAACACTATTTTGAATATTCTCATAATTGAATGGACTCAATATTTAATCCTAAACCACAATTAAATAGATTCGGAGTGATAAAATTGCATAAAATTAAATTACTCCAAACTTGAATGGTTCTTGTAGTGTCTTACATTAAAATGTTCAAAATTAATTAAAACGCTAAACAGGGAAATCAAAGCTAATCTCCAACGTGCCTGATTCCCATTGCCTCAACGTGCTTGTTGTGATTCACTTGAGGTAGAGGTTTAGTAAGTGGATCGGCTACATTGTCGTCTGTTCCAACTTTACAAATTCTGATTTCACCTTCTGACTTCCATTCCCTTATTATGTGAAATTGCCTTTTGACATGTTTGACCTTCTAATGTTCCCTTGGCTCTCTGGCCTGAGCAATAGCTCCATTATTGTCACAATAGAGGGTTATTGGACCCTTGATGGAGGGTACAACATCAAGTTCACCAACGAACTTACGAATCTATATATACTGCCTCCTTAACCACTTCAACAGTTGCCAAGTATTCAGCTTCCGTTATAGAATCTGTAGTTGTGCTCTACTTGGCACTCTTCCAACTAAATGCTCCTCCATTTAGACAGAACACGTATCCAGACTGTGATTTTAAATTGTCTCTGTGTGTTTGGAAGCTTGCGTCGGTATAACCTTCAACAACTAATTCATCTGAGCCACCATGTACCAGGAATTTATCCTTGTTCCTTTTTAGGTATTTTAGGATATTCTTAGCCGCAGTCCAGTGTGCCTCTCCTGGGTCTAATTGGTATCGGCCTATAGTACTCAAGGCATATGATACATCTAGCCTAGTACATATCATGGCATACATGATCGATCCAATAAGCGAAGCATATGGAATCTGATTCATCCTTTCCCGCTCATCAAGTGTCTTTGGACACTGCTTCTTGCTTAGGGTTATGCCATGTGACATGGGTATGTGACCTCTCTAGGCTTCCTGCATGTTGAATTGAGCCAGTACCTTATCAATGTAAGTACTCTGACTCAATCCAATCATCCTATTAGATTTACCCCTATAGGTCTTGATCCCCAATATGTACTGAGCCTCTCTCAAGTCTTTCATTGAAAAAAAAATTCCAAGCTAGGCCTTTACAGACTCTAGCATCGGAATACTGTTTCCAATGAGCAATATGTCATCGACATATAAGACTAGGAAGTCGACGTCACTCCCACTGACCTTCTTGTAAACACAAGACTCATCTGGATTCTTGATAAAGCCAAACTTACTGATGGCTTCATCGAATCACAGATTCCAACTTCTGCTAGCTTGCTTTAGCCCATACATGGACTTTTTAAGCTTACATACTTTCCTAGCATTGTTTTGGTCTACAAAACCTTCAGGCTGTGTCATATACACAATTTCTTCCAAAATTCTATTGAGGAAGGCGGTTTTGACGTCCATCTGCCATATTTCATAATTGTAATATGCAGCAATCGCTAGGATGATCCGAACGGATTTAAGCATTGCGATCGGAGAAAAGGTTTCATCATAATCAATACCATGAATTTTCCTGTAACCTTTTGCTACCAGTCTAGCTTTGTAAATGAATAAATTTCCATCTTTGTCGGTTTTCAATTTGAAAATCCACTTGATTTTATGGTAAGTCAACCAAGTCCCACACTTGATTTTCAAACATGGAATCCATTTTAGATCTTATGGCCTCTTGCCATTTAACAGAGACGGTGCTCGCATCGCTTGCTTGTAGGTTGCCGGTTTGTCTCCATCCTCTACCAAGATGTCTTGATTCTCGGTTAATACGACACCAAGATACCTATCAAGTTGAGACCTTGGCCTCTATAACCTACGTGGGTAATGGACTGAGCATTTTCATTGTCGGTTTGACTTTGCACATTTTGACCAGTGTCAACAAATGCTGTTTGAGCACTTTGACTGTCAATTTGATTTTGACAGTCGTCCTCTCGAACTTCATCGAGTTCGATTTTCCTCCCACTTGTCATTTTGGTAAGGTGTTCCTTCTCCAAAAAGACACCATCGCGAGCAACAAACATTTTATTCTCGGATTTGTGGTAAAAGTAATACCCTTTGGTTTCTTTTGGGTAGCCCACAAAGAAAACCTTGTTAGATTTGGGGTGAAGTTTGTTAGAAATTAATTTCTTGACATATGCTTCGCATCCCCATATCTTGAGAAAAGACAACCTTGGAGGTTTCTTCGTCCATAATTCATATGGAGTCTTTTCCATAGCTTTTTATGGAGCACGATTCAGTGTTAGTGCCGCGGTTAGAAGTGCGTGTCCCCTGAAAGAGATAGGAAGATCACTAAGGCCCATTGTTGATCGTACCATGTCTATCAAGGTTCGATTTCTCCTTTCAGATACTCCGTTCCATTGTGGAGTTCCTGGAGGTGTCAATTCTGAAAGTATACCCTTTTCTTTCAGATGGTCATCGAATTCTTGGCTCAAGTATTCACCTCCTCGATTCGATCGAAGGGCTTTGATTTTCTTGCCAAGATGATTTTCAACTTCACTCTGAAATTCTTTGAATTTCTCAAACGATTTAGATTTGTGCGACATAAGGTAGACATATCCATATCTACTATAGTTGTCTGTGAAGGTGATAAAATATTGATAGCCGTTTCTTATGGTTGTGCTCATTGGTCCACATATATCGGTGTGTATTAGGCCCAACAAGTCACTTACCCTTTCTCCCAATTTGGAGAATGGCTGCTTTATCATCTTGCCTAATAAACATCCTTTGTAATTTTTAAACGATTGTAAATCGAACGAGTCAAGAACACCTTCTTGTAGAAGGTTCTTGATGCGTTTGATGTTAATGTGGCCAAGACGACAATGCCACAAGTACTTTTCATTTAACTCAATAGTCTTAGCTTTCTTGGCGGTGTTATTAACATTATAAACTTGTTTGTCTAATGAAAGCACATAAAGACCATTTACATAATGTGCAATACCATATAAAACATTATCGAGATAAAACAAACATTCATTGTCCTTTACTCGAAATTCAAAACCTTTGGCGTCCAACGCCGAAATTGAAATGATGTTTTTGGTAATGTTAGGAACATAATAACAGTTTTCAAGTTCCAAAACTAGCCCGGAGGGCAAAGACAAACTGAGAGTTCCTATGGATACGGCCGCAATCCTGGCTCCATTGCCAACCCGGAGTTCAACCTCTCCCTTTACTAGCCTTTTAGTGTTCCTTAGTCCCTGAGAATTGGAACAAAGGTGTGAGCCACATCCGGTATCTAATATCCATGATGTTGAGCTAGTGAAGTTTAAGTCTATAACGAATATGGGGTTCAGACTTACTAGTCTCAGATTTTTGTGTTACCTAAGGAACTTTTGAAAGAGATTGAGGCTAGCTTTAGGGCTTTTCTTTGGACTAGGAATTATAACCCCTCAAAGAAAGTCTTAGTTGCATGGAATATAGTTTGTCTACCTAAAGTTAGTGGTGGGTGGAATGTGATCTCTCTCCCTGAGTGGAACATCTCTGCTATCACTAAGCTCTTATGGGATATTGCTCATAAAGCTGATTCTTTATGGGTGAAATGGGTGCACATATATTATTTCAAGAATAGGAATGTTTGGGAAGCTACTGTTCCTCATAAAAGCTCTTGGGTTCTGAAAAGGATCCTGAAATGTAGACAGGTTATTGATGATATTGGGGGATGGGATAAGGTGAAGCATGGAAGGGGAATGCAAATTAAGAAGCTGTATAACCTCCTGAGACCCCAAGCCCCAAAAACTGAGTGGAAAAGACTTGTCTGCAACAACACAGCTTCTCCAAGGAGTGTGTTTATTTTACGGATGGCTTTGCATAATAAGCTTGTTACCAAGGATAGGGTGATGACTTGGAATATCCAATGTGATCCCACTTGTGTCTTGTGTGTGAATGCTGCTGAAGACATTCGGCATTTGTTTTTTGAATGCTCCTACTCTAGATAGATCTGGCAAAAAGTGTTAACTCTTTTGAAATGCAGAAAAGCTGTGTAACCTTTCTATCAGGAAGTTAACTGGAGCATCAGGTTCTGCAGGAAGTTCAGAGCTGCTGGCAGATTGCATATGATGTTTCTTGCTGAAACAGTTTATGCCGTATGGATTCAAAGGAATAATACTATGTTTACAGGTTTCTGTTTGCCTGTAGATGTTGTATTTAGAGATATTTGCTTAGAGTTTCTTGTATATGTTCTGCTGCAGACAGACATCTTCTTTCACTACAATTGGGGTTTGTTTGTGCTGTTTGTTTGTAAGTCTGTTATAGCTTGATAGCTTGCAGTTTTGGGTTTTGGCTTTTCTTAGGTTTCTTTGTCTGGTCCTGGCTTTTGAAACCCTTCCTAGATGGTGGTCAGTTTCTTGAGCCTAGTTATTATTCCTGGTTTAGCCTAGAACCCTTCCTAGAAGGTGGCTAGGTGTGATCCTGGAACTGATGTGGTGGTGTTTGTCCTGTTTTAAGGTCTTGTGGTGTTTGGTGGCTAGTTATTGCTTAGCTCTTTATAAGCTGTGACTTTGTTCCTTTTGGTTCTATTTACCAAAAAAAAAAAAAAAAAAAAGAGTCTATAACGAATATATCTGATCTAGAAGCAACGGTTCCGTTCTTCTTATCTTCCTTGAATTTAAGGTAATATCTCTCCAATGTCCCTTCTTCTTGCAATAGAACCATTCAGAATTAGATTTAGTAGATGCTACTGTAGACACCTAAAAATGTCTCCCCAAAACCAAACCCGATGATGAACAACCTACCATCGCCATTATTGGTCGGGTTGAGTATTTAATCTTTAGTGCTTAAATCCATATTCAATCCCAATACATTTTATAAACAAACCCAATTCCTAGCCCATTTCCCCAAACCGTAACTTATTTTCCTCTTTTTGTGCCTTTAAATCCAAAATAATTCATTTCGTGTCCCTAAAAATCATTCATTTCGTGTCCTTTTTATAAAAACGTTTTGACTAGTTTATTTTGGTCCATAATCTCGATCCAATGATTGAATAGTTGGATGGGTCTTGAAAAGAGTTTTCCAACGATATATTATAAGCCCAAACCCGAGTTATAAAGAATAAGTTATGGTCAAAATACTAAACTGAGCCTAAACCGAACCTAAGCCTACCTTACCTACGACCCAATGATCATGTGGTGGATCCAAAGGATTTAATCCCATTCTTAAACAAATTAGGATTAATTAGAATCTTCTATAAGTTTCTAAAAGATCTTAATTATCCTTTTGAAAAGATAAGATTAAAGAGTTTGAAATTGAATAAAACTGCTCTTTTTGAAACTCCTAATTCTGTTCGAATTGGGAGACGTTCAAAGATAGTCATGTATGATTTTCGTGCCTCATAGTTTTTATCAAAATCTTAGATGTTTGGATAGCCCTTGAAATTATATTTCCAATGATACATTATGATATTAATTCCGAGGTATAACGGAAAAGATATGATTGAAATACCAAACTTTATCCAAAACTGACACCGTCCCACTATTTCAGCCACATCTTTTATTCTGAAAAGGATTTTAATCTGATTCCAATTGGGTTAAAAATTATACATCAAGACCTTTCAAACTACATATTATTTATCTTATTCCAATTTCTGGATCAAAAGATATGATAAAAACAAAACCGCAAAAACTGCTGTCTATCGCGAGAGTTTTATTCCGATTTGAATTCGGATCTTATCTTAATTCTTCGACCCTTCTTTTTTCTTTATAAATAGAATTTATATCACCCTTTTTTCAATCATCAACAAGCTTGATTACAAAATCATTCTCTTCTCCCTCTTTAGCCTAAACACTAGCCTCCCTATTCTTCCATAATACTTCCCCTAAGCACTCTAAAGAGTCCATACAATAACCGAAATTCTATACTTAAACCAAGGCGTGAAAGATTTAATTAACTGAGGGTTTGGACCAAATCAACTCTACTTTTTAATTTAATTGTTTCAATTTGATATATATTTTTATTGAAGTTACTAACAATTTATTCATGATGTAGCAATTCAAGGAAACGCGAAAAGTGGGTAATTAATCACTTGATTACTCTTATTTTTATTCTTGTTGCTAGCATCATGATTAGGTTTATTATGGTTTGATTTTACTAACAATTTATTGTTGAATTGCTTCTAATATTGATGTTGATATTTTCTATATTTGTTGGTCACTTATTGCATTTTTAAAATAAATATGTAATCGAAAATCACGCCTAATAAAATAATTTGGACGACCGGTTTAGGTTCTTTTTTAATCTTGTTGTTAAATCAAGTGATCACAATATTTTAGAATTATGTGTTGCATTAATATTCAACCAATTTAGCATAATAGTTTGGAGCAAATTAAATATTTTGTTTGCATGCCTTTGAGATCGCAGGAATCACTTTGCACTATAAGAATCGAGTAGAGGCCAATACGGGCAAATGTGACTTTATGACTCACTTCGTACCATCATCCCCGATCCTCCTTTCGTGGTTTCGAACCATATGGAGTTAGTAATCTCATGGATTATGAATGGGGTGTAACTTTCATGGGTTAATCGTTGTTGCCTTCTTTGTCCCTTAATCGTGGTTGCCTTAAATGATCCGTGAACGGTTTACAAGTTTTTAGGTTTACAAGTTCCTTAAAAACTTGTTGGCTGCTCCCTACTTTCCTTGTCCCTAATCGTTGTCCCTATCGTATACGTCAATTCCCACTTCCTATAAGTGTCAAGCATATTCACACGTGCTTAACGTAGGCGCACTTCAAACGACGCCTACAATTTGGCGACTCCACTGGGGAGGATTCTTTGTTATTTATCGATTTTAGTGATCGGTATTTAATTGAGATGCGTGGATGAGACTTGAATGATTCTTGAATTGTATTCCTACGATTTGATTGGCATTGTCACATACGCATATGAATTTTAGCTTACCTATTCTGCCACAATAGTACGTGTTCTACGTATGTGGCTAGCCCGGGGGATTTAAGCTCTATCAACCCGAAAACGCTCATGGCAATAAGGGTTCATCCAAGTTTTTAAATCCACCCAAACCATGGAGTCGAGTTCGGTTTCATCACGAACTTGCGGAGTCGCCCGTTGGCATACACCCCCAAGGGAGGCTTCCTTGCTAACGCGTCCAAACTCTTAACCATGGTACCCTTTGACACCCAAAAGCTTGACCATAGTGGAACATAGAACTTGACTTTAGGTTGCGAAATTCATTGCATCATGCGTGACAATGTGCTTATATGTGCATTTTTTTTATTGACTTTTTATTTTTATTTTTTCTCTTATCAAACCTTTTTTTTTTAGAGTCGAGTCATCCTTTTTTTTTTTTTTGAGTCAACCCGGATTTTTATTCTCGTATCCTGCACAAGCATCAACTTGTTTTTGTCATAGCCAGAGTTCTAGAAAGAGTTACGTGTCGTGCCACCTATGGATCTGTATCCCTGAGTTTTATCTTTTATTTGGCGTTGGTTTGTCCCAATCAGAGTCGCAGATAAAAGGTTATAACAGATATACTACAGCTTGTCCAGTTTAAGTGTCTTTTTAGCGTCAACTTTCTTTTTTTTAAATTTTTTTAAATATCTTTTCGTGTCAAGCTAGTCTTAGCCAAGTCCTCCTTTAACCCGTTTCAACTCGTATAACATAGGATTATAGATTTTTATTTTTATTTATTTATGCCCATGAGTCCTAACTCTTCTAGAATTCTAGTCCTCCTCTTAGTTTCTTTTGATTTTTGTGCTAACCTTAACATGTGTTCTTTGTCTTTGATTGTGGTTGATCTTATTTATGACTAACGATTGTCAATTGACCGTTTTCACCTAGTAAATAGCATAAACATCAAAATTGGACAAAATTACTCAAGTTAGTTTGTCTTTTTATTCTTCCGTGCTATTTTTGGTCCTTGCGTCAGTCGTTTTTATACTGTTTACATGTCTAGCCATACGATCATACCACGAGTCTTATAAACTCACTGAATCACATTCGTTGAGTAGTTGCACACACTTTGTCTCCGAGTCATGCACCATATTGTTTATGATCGTATATTAGGACCATGCATGTGCTGTTTTCCGTCGTAATACGAATGAGTGGAGTATTTCCCATCAGTTTTCAAAATAGTTTCACACACTCTTCCTTTCCAATCTGAGTATTGAGTGAATGCATTAAGTGAGCTCATCCTTACACGGTACCTGAGTCTAAAATCACTAGGAAAGAGTTGGAAGAATAAGGGGAACGTCATTCCTTCCTTCTTTTCTTCCAATCAAAGCATCAACAACAACAAACTTTTCTCCTCACCAGGCGGCAAGAAGTAACTCATAAACAACCATGAAGACAAAGCACGATGCAAGGTTCTCATCAAGATTTCATGTTTTCTTCTTCTTTTGTTTCAAACCCTCCCCCATAAAAAGTCTAGCATAGGTTCTCCTTATCCATGTGTCTATGTGTCACATTTCTTACCTTCTTCATAAATGAGCATCTCTTTCTTACATTCGATCATGTGAATTAGCAAAAAAAAAAAAAATAATAATAATAATAATAATTATCAATTACGGAACCGAACACAAGGTATACCAATGATTTGAGGTACCTTTACAACCCATTCATTCCTCATTAACCACTCAATCACATATCCATTTCTTCATCAACCACTTTGAGCCTCGTCTAACGATTGGCCTTATTTATTCAACCCACATTCACCTAGACCTGGGATTGGAAAGTGTGAAATTTGTGTAACATTTAAAAAGCAAGTAAACAAAAAAAACAGCAAAGCAACAATAAAACAATGTTTAAGGGCAAGTGTTCCAATGTCTTTGATATGTACACGTCTCAAATTGCGTCTCTCATCGAGTGCTTGGTACCGTGACTGAGAAACATGAATTCTAAGTGAGTGTTGGACTGCATGATCTAAGATTTCCCACATTGATTCAAAAGAATGAAAAAAAAAATCAAAGTAAAAAAAAAATGTTGAAAATAAACTTGCAAAATTCAAAGTTTTCAAATTCACAATTACACATCTTTGCGATTCTTTCGGGTCTTGAGCCTCGTACCCTTTTCTTCTTTAAACCATCAACTTAACCATATTACAACCCTTGAAAGACCTCTTTGAGGTGTCCATACACTTGTGCAAAGTTCGGCTAGAGCTACGTTCGGCCTGATTCCTAACGGATACGTAGGCAACCTCACATCGAGGTGCGGTCATATTCATATTCACATTCATATTCATATACATGCATGATCGAGTCAAAGAATATCCAATGCTTACCCCTACCCATTTAGAGCTAGACTTAGGGGCTTGAACCCACATCACATTAGCTTACCTAGCCTAAAGAGTCATCATCTTTGACTCTGCTCACATATATTTCCATCACCATAACCTTTGCAGCCAGCCTTAGTATCACATTCACACACTTCACTCACACATCCATATCCATATCATATTTCCCTTTAAGAACCCTTTTTCATGAAATCTTGTTTCAACACTGTGCATGTGTCATCATCTTTCAAGACAACATTCATCAAATGAAAACATTATATACTTGCTTAGTTTCCAGACCTAAGAAATATTCATTGTTTCATGCATCGCATATCGTGCTTAGCTCCTTGACCTAAGCAACATTCATTATGCAATACTCATCAATCACTTCATCTATATATGTGCTTAGCTTCCACACCTAAGTGACATTCAAGATCGTTTCTTTACACCATATATGATGCTTAGCTCCGTGACCTAAGTTCATTCATCTATCGTGTCACACGATGTAATTGTCCTTAGCCTCCTAGCCTAAGAACATGCATCATGCATACATTATCTTCAAGAAAAGCAATTCAATCCATGCGATTCATTTCGTCTTGCTCAACGAGGAAGTTATAACTTCTTCCCTTTTTCATGTCTTTTCTTTTGGGGAAGTTCAAAAACTTTTTCAAAATTTTCTCATCGAGGGAAGTTCGAAAATAAAAGTTTAGTTTTCACGTCTTTCTTTTTCGGGAGAAAGTCGGTTTTCTCCACTCGTCTCATGACAAAAATGACGGAAAATTTTTGCTTTTTCATTTTCGGTTGCTTGTGTCTGCACATACACCATATATACACACAACCACAAGTTATACACATGTCATGTCATGTCCAGTCAAGCTTGGTCAAGTTAATCATAGTCAATACGAGTCCCTTGCCAAATTTTATTTTGCAGGTCTCAATTACAGCCCATGTTCGGGGACAAGCAAACCATCTACAGCCCACGTTCGAGGACAAGTGAACCAGCTATAGCCCACGTCTGGGGACAAGCGAACCATCTACAACCCACGTTTGGGGACAAGCGAACCATTTACAGCCCACGTTCGGGGACAAGCAAACCATCTACAGCCTACGCTCGGGGACAAACGAACCATTTACAGCCCATGTTTGGGGACAAGCGAACCATCTACAGCCCACGTTCGGGGACAAGCGAACCAACTACAGCCCACGTTCGGGGACAATCGAACCATCATCATTTTAAGTGATCATCTCCCAAGTGAAGACGATTCACGACGCAAGGTTCTCGATACACAGAGACTTGTAATCTCATCATCAGACAACTTTTTCCTCAAGCATGGAAAATTGTCGGTCGTTGCCACCTCTCAAGGCGAAGAAGTCTGCGATTATATCATTTGTCGACTTTCCTCAAGCATGGAAAGTATCTCAACAAACATCATCCGGTGGATTTCTTCAAGCATAGAAAACTACCAAATTTATTTGCCACCGATACACTAGTGTCAGATACCATCGAACATATTTGCCACCGATACACTGGTGTCAGATAAGCATTCTATCCCTTCAATCTTTTATTTGTGGAACTAACATTTTTCTGCAAGTATCGGTGTATACAGAGTGATTAAGGATCGCAGAACGTCTTAAATCATTCTCCGTCCCTATTGACTACTTTGACTATCATTTTTGAAACTGACGTTTCTACAAACTCAGTCAAAGTGGGGGCTTCAGTAGACACCTAAAAATGTCTCCCCAAAACCAAACCCGATGATGAACAGCCTTTCATCGCCATTATTGGTCGAGTTGAGTATTTAATCTTAGAGTGCTTAAATCCACATTCAATCCCAATACATTTCATAAACCAACCCAATTCCTAGCCCATTTCCCCAAACCGTAACTTATTTTCCTCTTTTCGTGCCTTTAAACACAAAATAATTCATTTCGTGTCCCTAAAAATCATTCATTTCATGTCCTTTTTATAAAAACGTTTTGACCAGTTTATTTTGGTCCATAATCTGGGTCCAATGATTGAATAGTTGGATGGGTATTGAAAAGATCTTTCCAACGATTTATTATAAGCCCAAATCCGAGTTATAACGAAGAAGTTATGGTCAAAATAATAAACTGAGCCTAAATCGAACCTAAGCCCACCTTACCAACGACCCAATGATCATGTGGAGGGTCCAAAGGATTTAATCCCATTCTTAAACAAATTAGGATTAATTAGAAGCTTATATAAGTTTCTAAAAGATCTTAATTATCCTTTTGAAAAGATAAGATTAAAGAGTTTGAAATTGAATAAAACTACTCTTTTTGAAACTCCTAATTCTGTTCGAATTGAGAGATGTTCAAAGATAGTCATGTATGATTTTTGTACCTCATAGTTTTTATCAAAATCTTAGATGGTTGGATAGCCATTTAAATTATATTTCCAATGACATATTATAATATTAATTCCGAGCTATAACGGAAAAGATATGATTAAAATACCAAACTCTATCCAAAACTGACACCGTCCCACTATTTCGGCCATATCTTTTATTCTAAAAAGGATTTTAATCTGATTCTAATTGGGTTAAAAATTATACTTCAAGACCTTTCCAACGACATATTATTTTTTTTATTCCGATTTCTGTATCAAAAGATATGATAAAAACAAAACCGCAAAAACTGTTGTCTATCGCGAGAGTTTTATTCCGATTTGAATTCGGATCTTATCTTAATTCTTCGACGCTTCTTTTTTCTTTATAAATAGAAGTAATATCACCCCTTTTTCAATCATCAACAAGCTTGATTACAAAATCATTCTCTTCTCCCTCTTTAGCCTAAACACTAGCCTCCCTATTCTTCCATAATACTTCCCCTAAGCACTTTAAAGAGTCCATACAATACCCAAAGTTATATACTTAAACCAAGGCGTGAAAGGTATAATTAACTGAGGGTTTGGACCAAATCAACTCTACTTCTTAATTTAATTGTTTCAATTTGATATATATTTTTTATTGGAGTTACTAACAATTTATTCATGATGTAGCAATTCAAGGAAACGCGATAAGTGAGTAATTAATCACTTGATTACTCTTAATTTTATTCTTGTTGCTAGCATCATGATTAGGTTTATTATGGTTTGATTTTACTAACAAATTATTGTTCAATTGCTTCTAATATTGATGTTCATTTTTGCTATATTTGTTGATCACTTATTGCATTTTTAAAAGGAATATGTAATCGAAAATCACGCCTAATAAAATAATTTGGACGACCGGTTTAGGTTCTTTTTTAATCTTGTTGTTAAATCAAGTGATCACAATATTTTAGAATTATGTGTTGCATTAATATTCAATCAATTTAGCATAATAATAGTTTGGAGCGAATTGAATATTTTGTTTGCATGCCTTTGAGATCGCAGGAATCACTTTTCACTATAAGAATCGAGTAGAGGCCAATACGGGCAAATGTGACTTTATGACTCACTTCGTACCATCATCCCCGATCCTCCTTTCGTTGTTCCAAACCATATGGAGTTAGTAATATCATGGATTATGAATGGGGTGTAACTTTCATGGGTTAATCGTTGTTGCCTTCGTTGTTCCTTAATCGTGGTTGCCTTAAATGATCCGTGAACGGTTTACAAGTTCCTTAAAAACTTTTTAGCGGCTCCCTACTTTCCTTGTCCCTAATCGTTGTCCCTATCGTATACGTCAATTCCCACTTCCTATGAGTGCCAAGCATATTCACACATGCTTAACATAGGCGCACCTCGAGCGACGCCTACAATCTTCTTATCCTTGTTATCTTTGGTAGCTTTTGGCTTAGGCAGAGAGGTCTTCTTACCCTTCCCCTTGACGCCTTTCTTATTCTTGCCTGAGCGCTTGAATGGCTTGCCCTTTTTTATCATGAGCATATCATGCTTCCCCTCATCCTTGAGCGTTTGCTCGGCTTGCTTCAACATACCGTGAAGCTCGGTGAGGGTTTTCTCCATGTTGTGCATATTATAGTTCATCTTGAACTGATCATAGCCTTTGCGCAGCGAGTGAAGGATGATGTCAATTGCCATCTCGGTTGAATACCCCGCATCAAGCCTTTCCATGTTCTCAAATAATCCTATCATTTTGAGTACATGTGGGCTAACCGACTCTCCTTTCTTGAGCTTACTCTCAAGGATCTGCCAGTGGGTTTCAAACCTTTCAGTTCGGGCCTGCTCTTGGAACATGTTCTGAAGCTCATAAATGATCTCAAAAGTTGTCTCCTTCTCAAAGAAAGTCTTCTGAAGGTCGGGAGACATAGTGGCCAACATGATGCATTTGACATCCCGATTGGCAGTTTGCCATCGGTTCAGGGCAGCCTAAGTCACTTCCTCATTGGGAATCTCAGGCATTTCCTCATCAAGGACGTATTCCTTTTGCTCTTGCATGAGAACTATACGCAATTTTCTTTGCCAATCAAGAAAATCTATCCCACTCAATTTCTCCTTGTCGAGAATTGACCGCAACGAGAATTGGTTGTTTAAGTTATTCGCAGACATGGTTCTACAATTGAAAGAATTTGAAATGAAAAACCATTCATAATACTTAAATAAGATTGAATTCATGCATATATATCAAACTTATTTAAACATCTTATTCACACATTAAAACTATCCCCATTTGGTGAGAATAAGTCGATTCTAAGATCCAAAGAATCAATGATTAGTTAAGCATGATTTAGCGTGTCTTAACACTTAATATTCTAAGTTAAGCAACTCTTTGCTAATGGCTCCAAGCTACTATTAGTTAGATAAATTGTTGCATCTAATGCTCTTTCAACAATTTATCCACTTTGCCATGACATGTTAGGACTCCATTACTCAAAATCGTTAAGTATAACCAAAACCAACATGCATACCCGGTGTGCCTTACGTTTCCTAGGAGTAATAGTGATGCCTCGCTTTGGCGTAGCCCATCACTACTCTCAATAGGTTGGTAAGTGTTGTTTTGGAATAGCAAGTTTTACTCAATATTTTAGGGACCTAGGGTTTCTATGTTGGTTGATTTAAGTGAACTTAATAATCATCACAACATTCGAAATCCTAACCATGCATCTAACATATTATTCATATATATATAAGCATAAATATACATCGAAAACATAAGTATATGATGCATTTGGCAACTAGCATGACCCCTTGAGTCTTCAAATCTTCAAGGATCTATCTTTTCTAGCAACTTCATGGCTTCGTCTTCCAAGAACCTCCGTATTCAACACATAACCAAAATAATGCAAATACTAGCATCTACAATTAGGACTAATCTAAATACTAAGGTACAAAAGTACTCAACGGTTCGCAGACCGTATTTAGATTTACAAAAATACATGACGGAGCGCAATCCGTATTCTCCATCCTAATCGGGCCCCACTAGTTGCCATTTTATAAAACTTGTGAGAGAACATACATTCCATCATCCATTCACTATATGTGAATGGCCCATGCATTTTACAACGATAAACAAGTAACAATGCATAAACACGTGTAAACTAGTAACTAACTTAGGTGGTTAATCCGATTAACGCACCTAATTAAAACTAGTCAAAGTTGTTTAACCGATTATGTGATTAAGCGCAATTAAAAATTGAAGCTCCCACTAAATTCCGCATCCAACTTAATTAATCCAATTAATTAAGTCGGTAAACCCAAAAAATTTCCAAGATAAAATTTTGTAATTGTCGCTTAAAACCAAGGCCTAACCTCCAAAATGTAATTAAAATAATTTAAACATAATTAAAATAATTAAATTTGGCAAAACACAAAATAACATAGCCCTAAAACCCCAAAATGCCTAACATCAAACCTTTCGGCTTGGTGTGCTAGGCACCGGGGCATGGGTGCCTAGTGAGGGGTCGCGCGCACAGCCATGACCCGTGCCAAGCATCACACCCGTAGGACAAAGTACCGCAAAGCGCGTAATGCTCCCTACGGGGCGTGCTCGCAACAACATGGCCATGAAGGACACTCGGGCTTGCTGCTGTGCGCGCACCATGCCACCTTCCAGTAGCACACCGCACACACACAGCCCACCAAGCCGCACCAAGCATCGCACACAGCCCACCCAGCCGCACACGCAGCATACATGGCGCGCACAACTTGCGGCTGCTGCTGGGCCATGTTGCTGCCATGCGCGCACAACCACGCATATGGTGCATTGCCACGCCAACGCACAGCCACACACCTCGGCAGCCACATGCGGGCGCTGTGCAGCCCAGCTAGCCGAGGTTGCGCCGTGTCTAGTGCCTTGGTTTACATGCAAGCACCTCGGGATTAATTCCAGAAATTTTGCGTGACTTATATAATTAATTCTAAATTAATTTTAGAATCAATTTAATGAGCAAAAATGAAAATTATAACAAGTCCAACTTAATAAAATCATTCAAGTGCACTAAACCAAAATAATTCCAAGAACTATTCTTTAATGAAATTTGGTTCAACTTGATGCAACATTAAATGAAAAAGGGCTATTCTCACCATTAATTTAACCAACATAAATTAATTATGAGATTTGACAAAATTAAAAGAGAGGTGGAATTATGAACATACATATTCAAATAAAGATTCCATCTTTAACTTGTGAATCCTTGAAAAATTACATCTTCTAATATGAAGATTAATTAAAATTCTATCACAAGTTAGAAACTTTATGATTCCAATCAACTTAACAATGAATAAATCAAAAAAGTTTAATAAACATACATGGAATTTAGTAACACAAAGTCCCAATCACTTAAAATAATTTAAGATTGAATCTTTTGTACTTAAGAGCCTCAAGGTACAAACTTTTCACACTTAAAGCAATTTATTGCAATTATGTGAAAATTTGAGCCAACTATTAAGCACCAATTACTACCAGGAAATTGTGCTCAAAAGTGGTCTAAAATTGCAGAAGCATAAAGGAAAGAATCAAATGCATAATCACAATTAATATGCCATTAAGATTCAAGGTTTAAAAGATATAAAAAAATTTCGTTAAAATGAAAAATCCCTCGAAACAAGCATTTCTGGGCAGAATTTGGCTTTTTCGCAACCCATTAAGGATTAGAATGTTTTTAGAATATCGATTCCACCCAAAATTCACTAGTCTTGGGCGAAAATCTGGGTTCTGGAGCAAAAATTCTAAATAAAACGAGATTAAAATTCATAAAATCGAGCTACGTACTAATCTAATTAGCAACAACAACCAAAAATTAAATCCATTTTAAAACCTTGAAAATTTTAGTTACAAAAATAAATGAGCAAGGCTCAGATACCACTGTTGGGTTTTGGTAAGTCTAGCTCACCGCGGAATAAAACCCTACACCAAGACCCACTCACAATTAATATAACTAAATGAGATAAATAACAAGAAAGAGAGAAAAGACGTGAAGAATTTATGTCTTCGTCGTGTGCAATTACTAGATATATAAATGGATCAAATTATGGAGATAATTAAGTTCGGACATTTGGGTCGTCGTTTTATCATAGCTAGAGGTACTAACGGTCTTTGGGCTAGTAAAATAGCCTAAAGCCCAATTGGACGGATCCTATAAGGTTACACAAAGGGTCTAGATCGAGCATGAGAGGACAAGGCCCATGATGGGCCTCATCCTCTAGTATGGCCGGCCATATGGAGTAAGGTTGAGGGTTTTGGGCTTCCTAACCCTAGTCTAATTATAATGTGATTATAAATAGACTAAGTGCCTAGGGTTTGCTAGATGTATGCAATTAACTGATCAGTGAGATCAAACCCTAATTAGCAAACACGAGACCAACCCCTCTCATACTCCTCTCTCTCACGGCTCTCTCTCTCCTCCTCGGCGCCAGTGTGGTGGTTCGTGGTGGTTCGTGGTGGTGGTGGTCAGCTTAGTCCATTAAAGATGGTGATCGCGGTTTTCCTCAATCACTCGACTAATCTAGTATTGGTGGACGGCTCGTTCGAAGCTCGTGGACTAAGTAGAGGAGCAACACTTGGGGCTCTATTCTCTCCCTGATTTGTCAATCAAATTGCTACGTGGAATTCACGCTTCAAAGGTATGATTATGTGTCTTGTGTGTTATGCATGTGATCTTGGGATTAGGTACTTTTATGAATATGATTCATGATTTTCCGTTGCGTAGTACCTATAAACTCCTACAGTGGTATCAGTTAGCCTCTTGTATGAACGCGCTTGATCATATTAATACGATTAATTTGAAGTCCATGTTAATTTTATAATCAATTAAGAGGGAGAAATTAATTTAATTATGGTTCAATTGTTATATTTAATGTGATTAAACTTTTGGAATTGATTAAATGAGATTTAATTATGCTCAAATAGCCATGGAGAGGACCGAATTAAGCCCTAAAATGTTCGACATTTTCGAACCCCCTAACCCTAATTTTGAATTTTTCGAAAATTCATTGCTTAAAATATAATTTTGGTGCTTGAACTTTGATTTAATTCGAACTGTTTTATGTTTCATAATTTTAATCGGATTGATTTATGCATAAAAATGTTTTATGTATGATCATTGATTTAATTTTAAGAGTTAGAATTAAATTGGGATTAATTTTATGATGAACCCTAATTTTAAAGTTGAATGTGATTTAATTTTAAATTTTGGACTGATTTGATTTAATTTTGATAAAAGTTATTTTTAATTAAATTGAAAACAAAAAAAAAAAAAAAACTGTTTTAAGGCCGACAGCCGCGGCTGGGTGGCACAGCCACGGCGGCTGCCGACCTAGTGGCGGTCCAAGAGGAAGGGGAAGGGAGGGCGGAGGTCCGTGGTGGCTGTGGGCAGCAGCGTGCAAGCGTTGCACGGCTGTTGCCACGGATGACAATGCTGCTGCCACACTGCTGCCCTTGCGGCAGTGGCTGCTGTTGGCAGCCAGCCACCGTGGTGGCCGGCGGTGGTGGTGTACGGTTTTTCAAAAAAAAATTTAATTTTGAAAATTATTTCAAGATAAATATGATTTATTTTGGGATAAAATAAAATATTTTGAAAATATGATCTTTTATTTTAGATAAAAATATTTTGTTTTGGGATAAAATCAAATATTCAAAAGTTTTTATATTTGATATTATCCATATTTAAAGTTGTTAAATTGGTAATTATCCATAATTAAAGTGGTTAAATTTGGATAAGATTGATTAGGATATTCTGAGCATATTCTAAAAGGATAATAATTGATTTAAATAATGTGATTATCCCATAATTAGATTAGGATATAGTTGGTTTTAAAATTATTTGATTGGCTAATAATTAGGATAGAATCTCCTAAAGTTGTTAGGATAATCATGGAAGATTAAATATGATTTATCTTTCTAGATTAAAATAAGATTTGATTTTATCTCATGCCTAAATTAAAATATATGATATTTTATGATTGGTCATGAATAATATGCGATATTATCTAATTATGATTAAAATATAAGATATTTTAGGAAATGTGTTGCCTTAATTATGAACATTCGATGTTGTGGTTTAGACAAGCATGTTGAGTGATTTCTTATACGGCACTTTTATAATATATGATATTGTGTTGCTATATATATAGACTAGTATGGCCCATAGATTCTAAAATACGATCTGCGCATCGTGATGTATTTATGTAATCTAAAATACAGTATGCGTACCGTTAAGTATTTTTGTAACTTTTATTTAAAGTAAATAGATTAGTTATTTAAATAGTATTAGTCCAAAGAAGCCCATGAAGTGAAGGCCCAAAGGAGCAAGGTGGATGGATATCCATGATGATTCAAGTGGGAGCTTTTCATTTCTAGTTTTCTTAGGACTAAGGGGCCATACTATGTCATGTTTTATTGCATTAGTAGATTATGCATGTTAGATTTTATTTATGTTGATTGATGATGCGCTAGAGTTCACTATATAATCACAACATAAATGAATCTAGGTCCCAGTAATATTGAGATTGCTTTTCCAATTAGATACCCAACAATCCTTCGATCGTGAGTGATGGGTCGGCCTCAGCAGAGTGTCACTTGTTATCTTGGGTAATTTGGGGTAGATCACGTTCTACATATTTAATTGGTTACGCTCAACAAGGTTACCTAAAGTGTTTAGAACCTTGAAGCAAAGGGTAATAATTAAGCATGTGATGGTTAATTATTCAACCAAAAGTTACAAGAGTTGTAATCAGTAAAGAGTTTACTCACCTTGAAAATGTAATGCTTGATGATAGGGCCTCAGTCCGGTCAACTATTATACAAATAAAGGATCTTGGAATCACTTAAAATTCAATTTGGATCAATTAATATTGAATAAAGTGCTTTAAAGTTACCTAATTAATTCGTATATGGTACTTTAATGTTACATTAAACATAATTATTAAACTTTGCCTTATTTTGACATAGATGGGCAACCGTAATCACAATGACAATAATATTTACAATCTTCGACCATTCCTTGAGAAGGATCGGTTGACAGGAGAAAACTTTTCCACTTGGGAAAGAATGCTAAGGCTCGTTCTGAAATCTGAAGGTAGAGAGGATGTCATTGACACCCCATTACTAGGACCTCTACCAGAAACTACAACTACGGCAGAAGACAAGAAGCACAAGGAAGCTCATGATAGAGCTGTGCCTATCACTTGCTTGATGATTGCTACCATGGAACCTAGTCTTCAAAAGCGTTTTGAGGATCAGGATGTGTACACAATCATGCAAGAACTAAAAGCTTTGTTTAAGAAACAAGCTAGAGTTGAAAGGTACGAGCTCCATCGTGAGATTCTGGATTGTAGGATGGAGAAGGGTGCCACAGGTCATGATCATGTCTTCAAAATGATCGGCCTTATTCAAAGTATGGAGAAACTGGGGCACCCATACAGTGATGAGATGGCAACAGACATCATTCTCCACTCACTTCCAGAAAGTTTTAACCAGTTTATCATGAATTTTAACATGACTGTGACTGCAAAGACTATGAATCAATTGCACGCAATGCTGGTTAGTGCTGAAAAGCAAATCCCTAAGGAACCTAAGACAGAAGTTCTTATGATTCAAAAGGGAAAGGGGTTCAAGAAAAAGGGGCAAAAGCCTAGAGCTAAGAGCAAGGGAAAGCAAGTTGCCAAGGCTCCTAAGAAGCCTAAGGCGAATCCAAAACCCAAGGCTGCAAGAGAAAGTGAATGGTTTTACTGCAAGAAGAAGGGGCATTGAAAACGCAATTGCCAGAAATACCTTGACTTCCTCAAGAAGAATGGAGCATCAACCTCAGGTATCTTGTTATAAACATTTTAACTTTCACTTAGGTATGTGATACCAAGTTGCAGTGCTTAACATTATGAATGTTGCGCAGGAACTGCAAGCAAGTGAGGCTAGCAAGGAAGTGAAGCTTGAAGGTGCACTAGAAATGTTCGAGTGGCCAGAGATAGCTTCATAGTTTTAATTTCTGAATTTTTATCATGATTTTAGAACAATTTCCAGTTTTTGATGAGACAATTTTCAGTGTTAGTTTGAATACTGATTCGTTTTTTACTTGTCTTGGACAAGTGTTGATCCATGACCAAGGTAATAAATTGTTTTCATTTTGCTAGATACGAGTTAAATTTTGTTTTATGACATTGATATAAGTAGGTCACAAAAGCAATTTTAGATGATTAAAGTAAACTTACTTATAACAAAGCAAGATTAGGTCACATAAACCATTTTACACATCCAAAGTTATATTGGGTGGACTCTTATTCTAAATTGACTATGAATCACTTGAGAATTAGAAGTCATGCTTGATAAGGTAAGATGACCAAGTTGCCTTTTAGTTGAAAGGGTAAAGGAGCTAATGACCTTTTGGAACTCAAACATATGATGTGTGTGGACCATAAGTTCGAGAATTAGCAAAGATATTTAACTATTTCATTGTTTTTACTAACGATTTAAGTAACAATATTGATAATTACTTAATGAAGTAAAGCTTGGAATCATTGAAAAGTTCAAATTCCAAAATGAAATGCAAAATCAGTTTGACTTGAACAATTTAACACTACAATATGATTGTTGTGATAAATATTTAACTCAAAATAAAGATCATCTAAAAGGGAATTGTTGAATTAGTTCACAATCCAGAAACATTACATTTAAAGTGTATGTAGAAAGAAGGAATCAAACTTTGCTTGCCATGGTTCGATCCTAGATTAGCTTTAATGATTTACAAATATCGTTTTGAGAATATGCATTACAACAACAATTGCGAATATACTAAACAAAAAACTTAACCAAAGCAGTAGAAAAGATGTTATAAGAGTTATGATTTGGAAATGTTCCAAAAGTTATCTTTTCTAAACAGGATTAAGGTTTATGAATATCAATGTAAAATGTTTACAAAGATGAAATAATAGACCCTAAATCAGACAATAGTTCTTCATGGGTTTTCTCATGGAAACTAAGAGGTATTATTCTTACAATCGCGTAGACACAAAGTGTTTGTTGCTCGCGATAGTGTTAGAAAGAAATCTCTTCCTACAAAGCCAAGTGGGAGTAAAGTTAGATCTCAATAAGATTCGAGAAGAGCAACAAATGGATGTGGATAACACTACATTAGAGACGAAGGCATATGAAATCAGTTAATTTGATAAACCATGTGTCGAAGCAAGCTAATACCACTAGCGAGGCTTCTGTCGTCCCACTTGAATGAAAGGCTTCAAAGAGTTGAAGAAAATAATTTTATTGTTGCTCATACCTATCGTAGGTTACTTGGGATCAAAACAAACAGTTTGTTGAAATTCTGAGAAAAGGTGGATTCTAAAATTTTCCTATTGGAATGGTTTGAACCCACAGCCTACAAGCAAGCTTTGGATAAGTGCCAACTCAAGAAATGGCTTAAATCCAAGATATCCAGTATGGACTCCCTGTCTATAAAGATGTGTTAGTCCATGATAGTCTTACAAATAGGGTCAAACCTATTAGATGCGTAAGCCTATTCGGATTCTTCTAGTGATTGCTGATTTCAATTACGAAGTTTAGCAATGGAGATCAAAATCACCTTCTTGAAATGTTCTTGATGGAGGATATGTATATGATACAACCTAAGAGTATTGAAATCCAGAAATCCTAGAAAGTTTTGCAAACTTCAAAAATTCATTTAGTGGATTGAAGTAAGCATAAGGGAGTTGAAACACTCGTTTCGATTAGGCAATCAAACAGTTTGATTTCCTTAAAGCACAATAACGAATCTTGTAGAGACAAGAAGTTTAGTGGGAGCAATTGGTCTTCTTAGTATTGTGTGTAGATGACATACAGTTCATATGAAATGACATATCAATGCTTGAATAAGTCAAGCAGTGGTTAGAGAGTTGTTTCTATATGAAAGGCTTAGGAGATATTGAGTACATATTGGGAATCAAGATCCACAAAATGAATCTTGAAGAATGATTGGAATGAATCGAGAGACTTATGTTGATAAGGTCTTTGACAAGTTCATGAAGCAAGACTCTAAGAGAGGATGTTTTCCCATGTTTCATGGTAGTACGCTCAGTAAAACTCAGTGCTTTCAAAAGCTAATAGAGTTGAGTTGTATGGATAGTGTGCCTCGTGCTTTTGCAAAAAGGTCCATTATATGTGCCATGATATGTACAAAGCAAGATGTTACATATGACTTATACATGTGTAGCAAGTTTCAAGTAAATTCAGAACAAGCATACTAAAAGTTGCAAAGAGCAAATCCTTGAGTACTTAAGAAGAACTAAAGGAATTTTTCTAGCTAATGGTGTTAAAAATAAATAAGTTGTCAAAAGGTTATACGGATGCAAGTTTCCAAACAGGCAAGATGACTTTAGATGTTGATCTAGATACATTTTGTGTTTGTATGGAGAAGTACAGTAAGCTTGAAGAGTTCGAAGCAGAGTACTGTTGCATACTCAATGTCAGAATATGTGTATTTAGCTACAGTAAGAGTAGTTAAGGAGGAAGTTTAGATCAAATTGTCCTGTGACTAAAAGGATACTTTTGCCAAAACAAAGGAGTCAGGGTCACATCACAAATCCAAACAAATAGATATGAGATATCACCTCATTTATGAGATCAATGACAAGCGGGATGTCGTGATCTGCAAAGTTTTATTATGAGTGAGAAATCACTAAACCCCTTCCATAGACTAAGATATGAGAGTCATATTAAAGACTTGGATTGAAGCAAGTTATGTAATTCAAGTTGTATATGTTTTGAGAAAGCATATTACATAAGGAATGCATCAATTTGCAGAATTATGTTTAAATAGAAATTTCATTTCTCTTATTTAATTATGGTTTTGGAAATTAAATAAAATGTCCAAAATAATTATGGATTGATGGGCTCATCAGGTTGATTTGTTAATGACCTGGTGAATGAAACCCCACAGGTGAACAAAATCCATATATTATTCCAGTTCCTAGTCCGGAGTCATTAAAGTGGATATAAATGATTTCTTTAAATGGACTAGCATGTAAGATTGATTGGATAGCGCAGTTTCATGGGCTATAGGAGCGTAGTGAAGCTCGGTCAATCACATGGATATGCATGATCGAACTATAGACCTACTTTGAAGCTCAAGTATAGAGCTGCCGGATATATTAGTGGATTCCTTTGACATGAGTGGAACATTGATTTCATTCAATGATTGATGTAACTGTGTACATTCAAACGTCTTCCCGTAACTGGAGATTATAAAGGGTGTTTCCTGGTTACCTCATGATTTGAGTGGGAGCCTTGTTGCCACAAGATTGGATTGAGTCTACCTATTAAATTAGGGAATGTGTCATGGCCTCTTGAAGAGGGAGAATTCAGAAAATACGTGGCCACGTTCAAATGCATTACTCAATAATCATTTGGTTTTGTAATTCTAACTCAGATTTCAAGAAACGATTTGTAGATTAATATGATCTCGACATGTGATGCAATCATATTATTAAATCGACACATATTGACTTAAGGAATTTGAATATTGCATACTTGTCTCAGACAAGTGGAAGATTGAAGGATTTATGTCTTCGTCGTGTGCAATTACTAAATATATAAATGGATCAAATTATGGAGATAATTAAGTTCGGACATTTGGGTCGTTGTTTTATCATAGCTAGAGGTACTAACGATCTTTGGGCTAGTAAAATAGCCTAAAGCCCAATTGGACGGATCCTATAAGGTCACACAAAGGGTCTAGATCGAGCACGAGAGGACAAGGCCCATGATGGGCCTCATCCTCTAGTATGGTCGGCCATATGGAGTAAGGTTGAGGGTTTTGGGCTTCCTAACCCTAGTCTAATTATAATGTGATTATAAATAGACTAGGTGCCTAGGGTTTGCTAGATTATGCAATTAACTGATCAGTGAGATCAAACCCTAATTAGAAAACACGAGACCAACCCCTCTCATACTCCTCTCTCTCACGGTTCTCTCTCTCCTCCTTGGCGCCAGTGTGGTGGTTCGTGGTGGTGGTGGTTCGTGGTGGTTCGTGGTGGTGGTGGTTGGCTTAGTCCATTAAAGGTGGTGATCGCGGTTTTCCTCAATCACTCGACCAATCTAGTATTGGTGGACGGCTCGTTCGAAGCTCGTGGACTAAGTAGAGGAGCAACGCTTAGGGCTCTATTCTCTCCCTAATTTGTCGATCAAATTGCTACGTGGAATTCACGCTTCAAGGGTATGATTATGTGTCTTGTGTGTTATGCATGTGATCTTGGGATTAGGTACTTTTATGAATATGATTCATGATTTTCCGCTGCATAGTACCTATAAACTCCTACAAGACTATCTTACCCTTGTCGCGTGCTTTGCTCACACTCGGAGCTCTTACTTGAAAAGTCAAGTCTTGCAAGTGCAGAAACCTCCTACGGTATCCACCCGTAACTCGACTCGAATGGTCTCTTACTCGGAGTTTAGCCGAGTCAGACCAAAACACTACTTTAGTATCATATGAACTTAAAGGTTTTCTCTCAAGTGGAGATGCCTTTTTTTATTTCCTACTCAAGTGAGTTTCTCCAATTCCCAAGGTGGGTATTTATAGAGAATGTCATGTGAGAATTCCACTCTCCCATCAATGCGGGAGAGTTGGTATAATCAATTTTCTCATTTTATTTTTAAATCAAAAATTAAAAGGAATCCCAAACAAATAATTAATCAACAAGTGGTATACATGGAAGGAGAAGGTAGGTGAGGACTATAAGGGGAGGGACCATTCCTTCCTCCCCAAGCTTCCCCAACCGCCACTCACCCTTGCTCGGCCCTCATCTCACAAGACACCACGTGGCGCTTATCCTTGGGCAACAAGGTGCGCCCAGCTGGCAGCCCTTGTGCCTGGCTGGGCTGCCCATGCGTTGGTGCGGAAGGCCTGCAGCCTTGACCCAACAAGCCACGCACGCTTGCGGGCTGTTGGCCGAGGCATGTGCGCGTTGGGCTGGCAGTGCTAGCACGTTGGCACATTGCTAGCTAGCTAGCGCTGCCAGCTGCTAGCAGCTGTGCGCGCGCCAGCCTTGCGTGCTAGAATGCTAGCTAGCATTGCTAGCCGATGCGCGCGCTAGTGATGCTAGCTGTTGTGCGTGGTAGCATGCTTGTTAGCATTGCTAGACTTAGCGTGCTAGCACCCTTTGACCCTAGCACGCGGTTTGCTCGGGGCATTCTGATGCTAGGAGTAATTGTTGGTTAATTAATTTGATTTTACCGTCTCGTCTTTTATTAATTCTACTCGACTTGTGACGCTCGGCCTCGACGCTCCTAGCTCGATTTCCGACGTCTAAATATATATAATACTCGAGCGACTCATTATTCCTTCCGGATTAATTCGTCGTATTGGATCGTTAGTTGCTTGGGTGTGACCCCTGGATTCAGTCAAGATTAAGCTGTAATATTAATTATGGAATAATATTACTGATCGGAAGCGGCCTCCAACTAGGCATTCCAATCACTTAAGCTCACTGAATAATTAGCTTTCTAATAATTTTGAACCCTCTATCGGAATAATACACTTGTTTGAAGGACACCATTCCTATCAGATTTTTGGTTTTTAATTTAATTAAAATAACATTTACTAAAATTAAATTAAATCAGTCCAAAATTTAAAATTAAATCACCATTTAATATTAAAATTAGGGTTCATCATAAAATTAATCCCAATTTAGTTCTAACTTTTAAAATTAAATTGATGATTATACACAAAACATTTTTATGCATAAATCAATCCAATTAAAATTATAATACATAAAACAATTCGAATTAAATCAAAATTCAAGCACAAAATCATATTTTAGAGCTATGAACTTTCGAAAATCTGAAAAATTAGGGTTTAGGGTTTGAAATTTTCGAATGAACTAGGGCTGAAATTCGGTCCTCTTCATGGCTATTTGAGCATAATTAAATCACATTTAATCAATTCCAAAAGTTTAATCACATTAAATATAATAATTGAACCATAATTAAATTAATTTCTCCCTCTTAATTGATTATAAAATTAAGAACATGGACTTCAAATAATCGTATTATTATCATCAAGCGTGTTCATGCAAGAGGCTAACTGATACCACTGTAGGACTTTATTAGGTACTATAATGCGGAAAACATGAATCATATTCATAAAGCACCTAATCCCAAGATCGCATGCATAACACACAAGACACATAATCATACCTTTGAAGCGTGATCTCCACAAAGCAATTCGACTGGCAAATTAGGAAGAGAATAAAGCCCCAAGCGTTGCTCCTCTACTTAGTCCACGAGATTCGAACGAGCCATCCACCAACACTAGATTGGTCGAGTGAAAGAGGAAAACCGCGATCACCACCTTTAATGGCCTAAATCGACCACCACGAACCACCACCACCACGAACCACCACAACCATGAACCACCACAACCGGCACCGAGGAGGAGAGAGCCGTGAGAGAGAGAGGAGTTTGAGAGGGCTTTGGTCTCATGTTTGCTAATTAGGGTTTGATCAAACTGATCACTAAATTGCAATACTGAAAACCCTAGGCACTTAGTCTATTTATAATCCTATTATAATTAGACTAAGTCATGAAGCCCAAAACCCTCCTTATTCCTCCATATGGCCGGCCATGCTAGGGGATGAGGCCCATCATGGGCCTCATCCTCTCGTGCTCGATCTAGGCCTTTTGTGTGACCTTATAGGATCCGTCCAATTGGGCTTTGGCCTATTTTACTAGCCTAAAAATTGTTAGTACCTCTAGCTATGATATAACGACGACCCAAATGTACGAACTTAATTATCTCCATAATTTGATCCATTTATATATCTAGTAATTGCACATTACGAAGACATAAATCCTTCACTCCTATACTCAGATTCAATAAACTTAATAAATTTTCTTGCGAAAAGAGGACATCAGTAATATAAGTATCTTTTGGACTTTTCGAGAGATCAAGAAACTGGGTATGAATTGTCAATGTTGTAATATTCTCAAGGTAGACAGGGACTAGGTACATAGAGCTTCCACACCCAACTGACTCAGCCAGGAGAGAGCCCATGAAAAATGAATGCCGTAATAGTTTAATTAGTTTTTCTTTTACTCTGTAACTTGATTGTTTATGCTGATGTAAAAAAAAAAAAAAAAAAAAAAAAAAAAAAAAAAAAAAAAAAGATATCATATCCCAACAAGTATATTAACAACATCTCCCCGTTGTTGGGGTATGGATCATCATACTCCTGAAATAACCAGAAAGATATAAAGGAAATTAAGTTGCAGAGAAAATAAAAAGGAATAGAGGAACAAGACAAGGGAGACACACACAAAGGGACTCGTTAGTCAACTACCTAATATTTGTTACTTTGTAGAAAACCAATTTCGGAAATGAATAACGAGGACATCAGCAACAATAGGAACAGTGACCTTTAAAGTATTGTCATCAATAAAAGAGGGAATAAGGTCTGCTTTGTGTTTTAAAAATCAATAAATTTTTAAGTCTCTAAACAAAGAATGGAAGCTCCAATACGGCTAACAGAATTTAAAATAAAAAAAATAAAAAATAAAAACAGCTTCACTCACTATAAAAAAATTGAGAATAGGCAACACTTAAATTTACAACACTATTAAAATTGTTACCCTTGATAATGTAAGGCAACAATTCATATATGTTACTTTGAAATAAACAATTAATACTAGATTGCATTGCAACATTTAATAAAGTGTTGTTGTAGACTGTATAAGACAACAATTGTTTAAAGTATTGCCTTTCTATTATCAATGGCAGCATTCATAAATATTCTTACTTGAAAAGATAACAAAATTAAAAAATTCAACATAATTGACAAAGAATTTTATCAATTTTTAAATAAACCATGAAAAAAATGCAATTCGGATTTTTTTAGCAATTAGCCTATTCAATATTTCAATGCCAAGATTGCCAACCACAAATGTCAGGTCAAATAAAGTCGGAAAAAAATAATTGAAGGCGCCAATTAGAAATTTTTATTTAAAAAATTGTTTCAAACTCTCAAAATTATTCGTGCAATACTGTCTACTCTACTAATACTAATGCGAACCCTAACCTCTCACTCATCAAATTTCCCCAGATTGTGCGTCCCATCCCTCAAACCTCCGATGTATCAATCCCTAACTACTGCTACTAAATTCTTTGTTGAATCTGTTTCTGAATTTGCTGAATCTGCAAACCCTAAACATTGAATTTGTTTGTGAATTCGCGAAATTTCACATCCTCGGGTAAAGTTTTCTCATTCTAATTTGTATTTTGATATTTGCCCAGTTAAATTGCTTTATTTTTCTATGTCTCAATTCTAATTGCTAATTTCAATCGATTTTGTCAACCCATCTTGATCATTTACTGAATTTCGTTGTAATAATTTTTTGTTAATCGATTTTGAATTGTATGGTCTGATTGTTGTTAGTTTGTGGCGGCGAAAGTTTGCTGATGCTGATTGAATTATTTACATTGTTTCAAATGTACGTACTGTAATTGCCTATTAAATTGAACTGTTTTTCTATATTTCGTTTTTTATAGTATACGGTTGTGTGAATTTGATGCTGCTCCAGCAAGAAACCTAGAAGAATTGTTAATATGGGGGTTAAAGATTCAAGCTTTATGTTACATGTGAAATACTATGGGTTTTGATTGGAGCTACATTATCTATACATTTCCCATCCTCCCTAATTCCCATTCTTACATACCAAACACCGCGCAAAGAGAGTAGGAAGTAGAGTTAAAGTATAAAAAATTAGAAAGAAAATCACATAATTGTAGGCGTCGTTTGAAGTGCGCCTACATTAAGCATATGTGAATATGTTTGGCACTCATAGGAAGTGGGAATTGACATATACGATTAGGGACAACGAAAGTAGGGAGCCGCCAACAAGTTTTTAAGGAACTTGTAAACCGTTCACGGATCATTTAAGGCAACCACGATAAGGGACAACAAAAGGCAACAACGATTGACCCGTGAAGGTTACACCCCATTCATAATCCATGAGATTACTAACTCCATATGGTTCGGAACCACGAAAGGAGGATCAAGGAAGTACGAAGTGAGTCATGGAGTCACATTCGCCCGTATTGGCATCTACTCGATTCTTATAGTGAAAAGTCTTTCCTACGATCTCAAATGCATGCAAACAAAGATTCAATTTGCTCCAAACTATAACTATGCTAAATTGGTTGAATATTAATGCACACACATAATTCTAAAATATTGTGATCACTTAATTAAATAACAAGATTAAAAAGGATCCTAAGCCGGTTGTCCAAATTATCTTATTAGTCGTGATTTTCAATTACATATTCCCTTTAAACATGCAATATAATAAAATTAACATTAATATTGGAAGCAATTTAAGCATAATATCGTTAGTTAAATCAAATATAATAAACCTAATCATGATACTAGTAATATTACAATAAAATAAGTAGTTAAATTAATTTATTACTCACATTTTCACGCGCTCCTTTAAATTGCTACATCATGAATAAATTGTTAGTAACTTCAATAAAAATATAAATTAAATTGAATTTAAATTAAATTAAAGGTAGAGTTGATTTGGTCCAAATTCTCAGTTAATTCTACCTTTCACGCCATGGTTTAAGGACAGAACCTTGGGTCAAGTATGGACTCCTTAGAGTGCTTAAGGAAGGAATAATGTAATTAGGAATACAGGTTTAAGGTTTAGAATATGATAGAGAGAAAAGAGAATGATTTTTTGTGTAGAAGAGAGGAAAAGAGAATGATTTGGTGCCCCAAACTGCAGAAAGGAGGGGGGTATTTATAGAGGAAATGAGTAGGGGATCACACGGAACCCTAGAAAAGATAAAAACCCTAATTTGGGGCACCGTGACATGGTATGTGTCTTCCGCGACACGGCAATGGGTACCGTGACAAGGTACATGTTATCGTGTTGCGATGCGCAATTTTGCCCTAAATACGTGTAAACTGACAAAGCGTGTGAAAATTCTACGCGGAGAACACACAGACAAATCCCGTGTCACGGTATGTGTACCGTGACACAACAAAGGACATCGCAACGCGGTATTGTTCACCGTGGCGCGGCACGTGGCGCCGTGTCACGGTGCACAACCTACCCAAAATTGCGTCCAAATTCATAAACGCGTGAGAAAAAATGCGGAATAGACACTGGAAAGCACCGTGTCACGGTATGTGTACCGCGACACGGTGCAGAATACCGTGTCACGTACCAGGCACCATGACACGTCAGCAATTGCCGTGACGCGGCAATTTAGTTGTTGCGCAGTAATTTCAGCTTTTTATGCGTTTTTAAAACTATGATAACTTTTGATCCGTAACTCTAAATAAGGCAAATAATATAACATTGGAAAGCTTATCAAGTCTACTTTCCAAGTCAATTATAATCAGGTCAAAATTATTTGTAGATTTTAAGATATGTTCGTTTTAGTGAAAGGGTGTCGGTTTTGGGCCGAGTTTAGTATTTTGCTCATATCTTCTTCGTTTTAAATCAGATTTGGGCTTATGATATATTGTTGGAAATATTATTTCAAGGCCTATCCGACCAAATAGTAATTTGATCAAAATTATAGGGCCTCAAAATCAGTTTCTCTCAGTTTTGTGATGTGGACACGAAAAGTGGAAAGTAAGTTATGGTTTAGGGAAATGAGCTAGGAATTGGATTGGTTTATGAAATGTATTGGGAATGAATATGGATTTGAGCACTCCAAAGGTTAAATACTAAACCCGACCAATAATGGCGATGAAAGGTTGTTCATCATCAAGTTTGGTTTTGGGGAGACATTTTTAGGTGTCTACAATAATCTTATCACCTTTGCCTTTTGTTTTCATCCTTTGTCTTTTCTTTACATTGGGGCTGCTAAGTCGAAAAGTAATAAATAAATGAAATCTAGAGAAACTATGGTAGTCTAAAACTTGAAGTGAAGTGTTGAGTATCAGGACATTTTGGGCACTTAACATACCTTACAAAGGAAGACAAGTTCCTTAATAAAGTTGGTTTCTTTTTATATATATATTTTTTTATTTTTATATCAAACTCGTATTATAAGCTTGGTGCAAAATAGTGTTTATAAAAGTGTGCTTGAGGCCACATTGTCTTCTAGGCGTTACTGCCCAAGTGTTTAACTAGGCTTGATTGGACATTGGACAAGGCACTTTCGATGAAGTAAACTGGCTGCTCTTATCTCTTCTTTGCAAAAAGTTCTTACGCTGATCATCTTTGATATTGGGAATGCGTCTCACTCATGCATTGTACACCTAGGCTTCGGGCACCTGATTACCTAAGTGTGCCTTGAGCTTTTTAAATTACATGTGCAATTGCAGCATGCAAAAGTTTTCCTATTTATATTCATCAATTCCTATATTGTTATAGTAATCCTTATAAAGCTTCTCTCTTTATTTAGAGATATTGAATCCTTTAAATCCTAAGAGCAATAGGTAATGTAGCAAGACATTTAATTAAAATTAACAGCAATATTAGAAAATAAGAGAGCCTAATAAGGGAATCTAAAGGACTTGTGAAATGCCAATCACAATTTCATGTCATTGGTTTTAGATGGATATATAGTCTGGTTTAAGGATATCATGCCAAATTCTAAACAACTTAGAAAGTGAATTGCATAACAAAAGGAATGGTGCATCATATATATGGCCCTAAATGCTGCTATATTCTGTTGCTGAAATTGTTGTTGCTTGTTATAATGTTGATGCTGCCATGTTGTATTGCTACTGCTGTTATTTTGCAGTTTCCCTATAACTGCAGTTCTGTTCGTCCCAAAATCATAGACCTGCAGTAGTTTCTAGCCCCTAGTCCTTTCATGAAAGTTGTAGATCTTGAAAAATTATCCAATCTGGGATCAAGAATTTCTGAATTTGGAATTGCGTGCTAGGAGTTATGCCTTCTTGAAATTTCTGTATTCTGCTGTCTTGTTTCTATCGCAGCGGGGATGTTTTTGTTCACTTGATCCATATGTGGTGTTGTTGCATTATGTTGGTTTGGGTTGCTAAATTGAATGATTTGGATTTTCTAAGTTATTTTATTATACATTCCCTCAAATTATTTACAAATTAGTTCCTACACAAATATGTATTTAAATATGAATAATGAATGTTTGAATAATGACTCATTGATAATTTTCCAAAGTGAGAAGGATTAATGTATAATTATCTATTTACTTGACATATCTATATTTTGATGTATAGCTATGGTGACACTTTTGATGCACAAATGTTTTTCATCCTGTCATTCTATGTACAGGTATGTTTTGGGTGAGTTTGGTTGCGGAAGGTTTGCTGATCTTTGGTTTGCCATTTTGCTAAACTTGTCGAATCATGTGTACCCTTTTGATTAGAACTATGTTTTGTTGGAGTTGCTTGTTGCTTTGTATATCTCACCTATGGTGTATATAGGACATTTAGCATGTTGGATTCAAAGATAAGCTGATAGTAGGCCACAATTGATATTATACTTGAGTCATCCTAGGGTGAAGCAACAACGTCCATGTATGTCCTAATTTAAATGGTACTAATTAGTTTATTCACCTAGTGTTAATATAAAAATAGTTCTTCCTGCGTCTTGTCTAGGTTATATGGGTTGTTTTAGTCATGTTAGTGTTGTAGTCAGCTTACATAACTTGAAGTTTAGTTAAAAGTGGTAAATCTACGACAAATCTCAACTTTATTCTTGAGTTGAAGGCGGCATATCAACTCCTAGTTCTAAACACAATTGTTGATACTATTTTCGCTGTCTAGAACTCTAGACAAGCTGATGTTAATGTCCCTTGTGCCTTTCCTTATTTTCTTTTAATTTTTTCAGGTATGATTATAATTGGAGGTGCAACTCAAGTTTTGAAAGTTGATGTTATAATTCTAACTAGAGGGAAAGTGAAGTCCCTTGATCACCTTGTCTCTTTTTTTTTGATTATATGATCGAGGGAAAGCAGTGTGTACATGGGAGTTGATTGGCTAATGATCATTTGGTTCATTTTTTATGTTGTGGTTTAATTATAAGTTGTTGAGAAACTTTTTTTTGTTGCTAATTAATTAAATAATGTTTGTCCGTTTGAGGGTATACTTCTCTTAATAATGTTCGGCTGTCTAATTTAGCTCTTGTTGGTTAAAGTTTGCTTATGGGAAAAAAAGTATTTTTACATAATGATGAGAAAATTAAGACATGTTGCATTAGACACTTACCTTTTGTGTTGGTATTTGCTTGTTATATGGTTCTTATTTTTTTTTTAAATTGTAGGAATGAGAACAGTTGGTGTAATCAGCAAAATAGATCAAACCACCTGAAAACCTAAAGCTCTTGCTGCTATCTAAGTGTTGTGTTATGAGCAAGAAGCACTGTTGATGTCCCATGACTCCATGAGTTGCGTTAACCTGTTTGTCATTGTCAATAGATTACCATTTTTGGAACTACTTTTGGGGAGCATAAACTAAGATCCTCAAGAATATCTTATTTGGGCTCATTGTGACAAATATTTGGCTGCACAAATACACAATCGTATAACTGATGCTCGATACTAATGCTACTGCTCGTTGTTTCAGTTCTTGCTATACTCACTTACCTTGTTGTTGTTGCAATGTGAATTTTTTTTATAAAAAAAACAGATGCTACTAATTTTGTTATGGTTGTGATGTAAACATTAGTCATGTAATAAATTTAAATTCAATTTCAATATTTTATTTGCATAAGTGTGTATGTATTTCAATTTCAATATTTTATTTGTAAGCAATATATTTATTATTACTTACAGTAAATAATAAAAAGTAGTCGATTAATAGTTAGCTTATTCAATTTATAAGTAACAATGTTAAGCTGTTGCCTTTAAGAAATTTGGCAACACTCTAATATTATTACTAGCAAATATAACAAGTGAAAAGGTTGTTGCATATTATAACATAATGTGACGATTTTGAATTGTTGTTTAAGGAGGTTACAATTATCACTTGTTGCCTTTGTAAAAGTGTTACCTTAGGTATCATTTTACCTTGGATTTTAAAATTATTGCCTTTGAATAAAAATGTGTTGCCTTAGGAATAGACAACGGGGGCATAAACTACACCTCAGATGTGTTGCCTTAGCTATAAGGCAACACTTTTTTTATATTAGGCAATAGTTTTTCACTGTTACCTGTGCTTTTATTATGTTGTACTATAGTGACTTTTAAGGCTGAAAGTAGTGGTAATGTAACCATCTAAAGCTAGTGTGTGACGTATGGGATCGCGATAATAGTCTAAAGAGGGCGCAATTAAATTGGTCACAGTCATCACGAGGTGATAAGTTAACACTTGTAATGAGTGTTATAGGAACACATTGCGGTCGCAATGAATGTCGCAGGTTAATATCGCGGCGGTAACAGGCGTCACAATGTAAATTTAAGAACCCCATACGCTAGAAATCAAGGTTCAGTAACTTGAAAGTCCATTACGTCACATCGTAGCCACAAATTGGTTCCATGATCATACTTATAACAAAGGTGAAGAAGTTATAAAGAGCAAAATAAAATATCATATTGTAACACTTTAATTAGAGACCGCACCTTAAAGAAAAGCCTAAGAACCCTAACATAAATGTAATAAGACCAAGGAGTTAATTAATAAATATAGATGAGCATAAGAGTTGTTAAAAAAATGTTATTTGAGAATTTAAAAACCTTGCTAGGAAATTCAAAAGTTTCAGAAATGTTTTGAAGGCCCATAGATGACATATGAGTAAAGAAAGGGAATTGCCTTTTATTTTGCATATGAATTAATTTGATTCTACTAACAACTCTAACCCCTTCATGGTTGAAGGACATGATATTGTTTCAACCAAACATACAAATGTTTAACTGCTAAAAAGGCACTAGCGGCATCATCTCCTCAACCATGTAAGATAGCAACATTTCACAAAACAAAAAGATAATGGAGAAAACAAAGAAGCAAATAACATAGTATATTCATGCACAATATATGCTCTAATAGATGACAAGACTTAGAATAGTATATGATGTTATTATCATTCCATTAACACACTACCCTAGACACCTGAATGGAGCAAATAGAAAATACATGAATGAACTCACCTAAAGCTTGCTTCTTCAGAATAACTTCTTCTTGCTTCTTCTTTAAATCAAGACGGCGTTTAGCAGCCTCACGTACATCAAGGATTGTCACATAGTGTTCAAAGCACTGTTCAGGCGTGTAACCTAGGATTTTAGCTATGAGGTGCCAATTATCCGGCAATTGCAGATTCTCTTGGAGAAGTATAATCTTCAGATCCTCTGCTGACGTCCAATCCACCTGCAAATTCAACCGTAAAAAGAATAAACATAACTTAGAAAGGAGAAGTTGTATAAATAATCAATAGCTCTTTCAATATATAACAACATATCATTCATAATAATACATAAAAGAAGTTATGAGAGGGAAAACCTTCTTCCGCTTTCTTGTAAGACTTTCCTTAAATACGGACAGAGGAATGCGCTTCATTGAGAATCCGGTTAACACACATAAACAAACACAAGCAAAATTAAAAAGGCAATTAGGTTTCAAGAACATCAATTACTATTCCAATTCAAATCCTAATCCTAAACTAATAAGTTAGATAAATTCAGAATTTGATGTAACACAAAGGAGATAGGGATTAGGGGGTAACACACCCCAAATTAATTAATAAGGGCACCGCTTATGAGTGTCATTTATGGCACTCATTTAGCCTCTTTTAGGATGGATTTTGATTGCTTGTATATCTCTTTTATCTATTTTTCTTTATTTTTACTTGTAATTTCTTGTGTTTTCCTTAGTTGTTTTCTCATTTTCTTGCATTTCTTAGTTTATTTTGCCTTTTCTCCTTTACTTGTTTGCTTCTCTTTGGTTTTAGGAGATTGGTGATGCTCAAGGAACTCAATGGCGTTTTCTCGTGGTATACAAAGCTCAAGATGCAAGCCGGACTCTCCCCTTAAAGCTCAAAAGTGAAGGAGTGCAAAAGCCAAGTCTTCAAGGTCGGCGCTCTCATGCTGCGTGGACATCAAAATCGGTGTTGAACCCACCGTGAAGACCTCTAGTGACTGCCTCCCCCAACATGTATCAAGTGGAGCGCATGGGAGCATCAACGACCGCACGAGGAAGTTCTCCCCTGTTCCTAGGTACGGCCGCGCTTGACTATGGCGTGGGCCGCGCAGGTGGCACGAGCGGTTGTGCAGCCTTCCTCCCCCTGTTCCGTACCCATTTCTTTGCGGCTGCTCATTGAGAGGAGAGGTCGTGCCATTTGGGGTTCTCTTTGGATGTCTAACTAACTTTTCCTTAGTTAGTTTTACTATATATTGAATTTCTTCATTTTAAGAGAGAGACTAGACATTTTATTAGATTTTTGATTGGAATTTTAGAGAGAGAAGCTCAAGATTTTGGAAACTTTGTTCTTAGATTTTAGAGAGAGAAACTTTGTAATTGATGATTGCTACATTTTGATCTTCATTCACTTTGATAATGATCAAAGTTTTGTAAGAATTCTTTCCTTTTCAATGCAATTTTATGTTTGATTCTTGATATATTGTTGAATTTCTATCATTTGTTTGATTTGATTGTTGATATTTGAATTGCAATGTTGATGATGAAATTAATGATTAGTTTTGTTATGCTTTTCCATTTTACAATGTGTAGTGAGTAGTTCCTTTGCTAGGGAAGTGGTGAAGCATGTATAAATGATAAGCTATAGCTAATTTGGGGTTTTTGATTGATTTGATGATGTGATTAAATTGGTTGATGAAATTTGTGCATGTGTTTGATTTGAAGAGGAGTAGCTAACCTTGATTATCAAGCTAGATTGCACAGTAGTTTTCAATGACACGAAAAATTGATTTGGAAGCTATTACTATCGATTGATCTTGTTTTGTGATTTTCCTTTGAAGTCATTTGTATAGACATCTAGCTTGACCCTAAAAAATAGCTCTTTGAGTGATTTTGATTACGAATATCGTCTTCCCTCGCATTGCTTGATTGATCAAATTCCCAACAAATTAGCAAGTTTATCGTGAGTGCATGTGGATCCTAAATTCCCTAAGGCTTTGATAATTGAATTCTATTTGTTAGTTTTGATTGAGTTGACTTGCTAGCTTAAACCAACCCTATTGTTTAAGACTTCAGAATAGCTTAACTAGAGACTTTAGCTAATACCGCATTCCCTTGGGTTCGACCCGGATTTACCCCTGTACCTAGGGTTGAGTTTGGTTATATAAATTTGGTTTTGATAGGGGAATCTTAGAAATCAACGACCTAGGTTTCACCCGCATCAACTGCCACCATCACCTACCTCGACTGCGACAAAAAAATAAAATTTCAGGCTAGGCCAGCAGGCCGAGCTAAGTATGATCAAATCTAATTAAATGATGTGAAAGTTATCCCTAGGTATTTAAAGTTGAAAAAAAAAAAGTAAAATGTGGTAAAATATACGAAGGTGAAGTCCTTGTTTTGTGGTAACTCAAAATTTCATAAATTGAGTCGATTGGTGGTAAATTGAACCACAGAGTTACCCATTTCGGATTGGGTTTCCCCCTTTGTCGGCTTCCACCAACAATCAACAAAAACCTACACCTTCCTCACACTTCAACTCCTCTTTCCTCTCTCATACTCTTTCAAGAAGAGAGAGAAATTTTAACCTCAATTTTATCTCTTCTTCCATATCTTCATTTTCCCCAATATTGTCATGTTTTTCTGATCAATTTCTTCATCAATCATCACTTCATATAATAATCTCTGATTACAAAAAAAAAAAAAAAAAAAAAAAAAAAAACCCAGAAAAATGGCGCACGCTGTGTTTCAAGCAGCTCAAATTATGCCCATGAATACCCAAATTTCGCCTAAAAAGTCTATCTTTACAAAACCCACAATTTTACCCATGATTTCTTCATACCCAATTGCAGGAAAATCAAGGAAAACTTTGTTTATCAGGGATTTTCTATCTTCTACTCCTTCTCCTGTTGATGGGGATTCTTCAATTGGTCATTTGGAGCGCTGCTTAGGCGTTTCTTCTGCGCCTTTGGACTCTTCGGCTTCGGCTACATCGTCGTCTTTTGGGATGTTTGCTCCTTCTATGAAGGGAAAGTATGGTGCTTTTGGTGCTGTTACTTTGGAGAAGTCTAAGCTTGATATGACTCAGAAGCAAACCCTTTCTAGTCCTGAGGTTTATCACTCTTTCCCCCCTTTTTTTATTGGCTTAATCTTTTGTATTATTTATGTTGAGAATTTCGAATTTGTAGATTGATTGTTGTTTTTTAATTTCTTTTGGATGAATTTCTTGAGTTTGTTTGTTGTTCTTGAGTTTTGTTTTGAAGGTATGATTTGTTGCTGATATTTGATTCTTTTAAGGTAGTTGGAATGGTTTAGTTATTGTATTAAATGTAAAGATGGAAGAATGTTAGTGAAATGAAGTTTTACATACGGTTTTGACATGGTAGTGGTGAGTGGTGACGGTACCCTGTCTAATCAATGCCCTTGTACTGCATCAAGTTCGGTTTTGACATATTAGTGTTGACCATACCAATGCCCTTGTACTGCATCAACTTCGGTTTCGACATATTAGTGGTGACCATACCAATGCCCTTGTACTGCACCTCTTTTCCTGGGTTATTTCTTTCCCTGCAAGGTTCGGGCTAGGGAATTTAATGAGATGTATGCAATAATAAGTGGGCATTTTGGGTCTTGAATACATGGGTAACGATTTTGTTGTGCAATCTCTTTATAAATTTTGATAATTGCCGGATTTTATCTCTCTGGACTTTTGTCACATGGTATGACTAACAAAGAACATTGATTGGTGGCCTCAATCTGTTGACTGTATGCATTGTAGCTGTTTACTGATTCTTTTTAAGGTGGCTTGAAGGCTTCGGTGACAATTAGAATTTAGTGATGGAAGTTGTTTATATTGTATTGAAATTAGTTTTGAAATTTCAGTGGCAAGTGTGCCATGTTCTATCTCTTTTGAGGGTTACTGAATATTTGGGTCTTAAATTTGTAGAATGAATGAATATTATTAGTTACACAATCTAGAAATGTCTATATTATTGCCAAATTTCTATCTTTCGGGACATTTGTCAGATAATGGTATGACATTGAGAACATTGATTTGTAGACTTGGTAATGAAGTCACTGTTAATCTGTGTTGCATAAGTCTTCCTATAATTGCTGGAACCACACTTCTATATGAACAAGAGCCACCCTGAATTGATCTAGGAAAATTTGCTGTTAAACATACATTTTTTTTAATTGATACTTTGTCTTTGGTTTCTTTGGCAAGGTTTAGTGTAAAAAGTACAAACCCATCCATATAAGTAGCCAAAATTAGGAGAGAGGCAACAGCGTAAGAACTAAGAAACCCTTGTGAAGTTTGGAAAAAAGGTAGGTAGTGGTGTCACATAAAATATATTGATGTGCCCAAATGATAAATGATTGAGCTAATTTTATAAATCCTTAAAAGGAAAATGGTAGGAGCATAGAACTAATAAAATTAACCGAGGAAGTATAATCCATACCGTCAACTTTGTCAAGTATATCCAATTCAAATTTCTGTCCACTCAAATGATCTACAACTGCCAATATATCTTGTGGCCAATACATATATTGTTTTCGGGTATATCAATGTTCAGTTGCAGGGGTATTTTTTATGGGGCTGGGGCAATACTTCCTTATTTGGATCTTTTGTTGAATGAATGCATTTCTAAGTCCATTATTATATATTCTGATAATACTTGGTCCCCACCTTCCAGAAACAAATTTATAATAAATTTCAAAATGGAATTTTTTTTCGACCTGAGGTTTTTTCTCCTTTTTAATTCATGATGGTTTTTTTTTTTTTTTTTTTTTTTTTTTTTTTTTTTTTTTTTTTTTTTGGGGAAGAGAATAATAAATCCAGATGCATTTTTTCTGTGATTTACATGATTTATTATTGTTTCGAAGAAACATTTCACTTATAACCTACACCTTAGACCCTTAGTTTTATCCTAGTTAGGATTCTTTAAAAAGCATGAAGCGCAAGGCCAAAGTGTTTGTCCTTGTTAGCGCAAAGCCTCTAATCTTTTATTTTATTATGCGTTTATGGTATGATTTTTGGTAAGGGAAACTCAAAGAGATTTTGAAAAAGTTTAGCACGGCTAAAGCAAAAGATATAGTGACAGCTCAAACTCTTGGCATAGAGAAATGGGTACAGGAATGCAATTCGTTACCTAAATTTATCAATCTAGCTGAAATTGTGTCACTATACTATGGGGCGGGGGGGGGGGGGGGGAGGGATAAATGGCAGTAATGTGACTGAGTAGTGTGTACCCACTGGCGAGTTTATTCTTTATGGGAGCTTGGGAGTAAAAGACAAGGAAATTGGCTAACCTAAAAGCATGACTAGTGATTGTCACCAATAAACAATTTCCATTGATATGTGGTGTCCTTCTATACTAACTTCAAAATGGGTCTCAATAAACTAAGTTTTTGTTCTATTTACCTGAAATAAAGTAATCTTATCTAGATTTTTAGTGTATTTTGTATGCTAATATATAAGACCAAACATTATCAAGTGAAGTTATATTTGTCGTAATGTGAATCTTTCTAGTATCTAATTACATATTTTTTTTCTACTTATATGGAATTAATATTGTATAGCATTAAGCAAACAAAAATAAGATTTTGATTGGTCTTAATTTGTAAGGTTTGGTTTTAACTGATTTGTTTTTATTAAGAATTAAAAGTTGCTTAAATAACATAAAGAGAACTTAGCCGTATGGAATTTGATTTGGACCTTAATTCCACAAGGGCTTTGTTTTGTAGAAATTTTGTCAAATTATCTAACTCATGTAGCAGGCGTGCACTTCCTAGTCACAACATGCATTACGCTCACGCCTGGTACCGTATTTTAAAAAATTAAGGCCCCTAGGGTTGGTGTCCGATGAATTATTATATATTATTATTTCTTAAGACCAAGTATGCTACTTTTAATGTATTATTATTGCCAATATAACCAGTTGATTTCAATTATTAAATGCTTAAAAATATGTGCATGTATATGAAACCTATTGGTTTAAAAAAAAAAAAAAACATATAAGAATGGATCCATTATTTTAGTGAGGATACAACACCATTACAATTCCTTTGATCTTGCTAACTATGAGATATCAAGAATCACATTAGAAATCAGAACTGGATAAGGGAAAGAAGTATGTTACTTGAATCATGATTACCTTGGTGAGTGATGTCTTCATTGCTACATAGTTCTATAGTCGGTGCATTAAGTTGCTTTGTTACTACTAAAAGATCTGGAGCTTGGGAAAATTTCTGTTCTTAACTTGATTTTCAAGTTATTATTTTTGATGTGAAGCTGCTTAAGCGACTCCTTCTTCCGTTCCTTATTATTTTGCCCATTTGATCCAAAAAGCTCTCACAAAAAATGGTCAAATGGGGCAAACAGAAAGGGACCAAGGGATTACATACCTTTGCCCGGTCTGGTTTATGCAATATAAATACAAAAATCTTTTAGCAGAGAAGATTATATTTATGAATTTGAATATCCACAAATGGTGAATATTTTACACTTTTTCCATTCATTATGGTGGTTCTTTGAAATTTTATTAGGTAAATATATGAGGATCTACTCTTTATGGATATTGCCAAGTAATATAAATTTACTAATTGGGTGCAATCTTTGCGTGTTAATGTACAGCTAGCAACAGGTGGAGGTGGTGGTGATATTGGGAAGAGAATCAATAATGGTGGTGGAGATGGTGGTGACGATGGTGGAGACGACGATGACTACTTCGATGACTTCGATGATGGTGATGAAGGAGATGATGGGGGAATTTTCAGGAGGCGTATTGTTTTGCAAGAGGTAAGTAAATCATTTTCATTCCTAGATTGCATCTCATGCTTTGTAAAGTAAACAAGTCCATCCTGAACTAAAACATTCGTTGTGCATGTTTCAGCTATTTGATCGAAAATTTCTAGATGCAGTTCTTAGTGAGTGGCAGAAAACAGTGATGGACCTTCCAGCTGGGATTAGGCAAGCTTTTGAGATGGTGATTACCCACTTACCCTTTACCATATTCTCTCATTCACTGTAAAGAATCTGATCTTACTATTTACTCCAGGGTTTGGTTAGCTCTGCTCAACTGGTTAAATTCTTAGCAATTAATGCCAGACCAAACACAATTCGAACTATTGCACGTGGCCTTCCTCAGGGAATATCAAGAGCATTCATTGGGAGGTGATTGCTTTTTACAATTTATTTATGAACTTAAAAAGTTTTTTTTTTTTTTTTTTTGTTTTTTTTTTGGGACCATTGGGGTTTGCCACATGTTTAGATTTTTGCACTTTTTCTTGTCTAAACTATAAGTTACTTTCTTGAACTTGTGTTACTTGGTTTGGATTTTGAGAAGTTTTTGGTGCCTAACAGTTCAACTTCATCTATTGCTTTCTTGTATGTTCAACTAAGTAGTAGTTGCTTTTTAGAGGGGAGAGAGAGGGGGGGGGGGGGGGGGGGGGGGGGGATAAAATTATGTTTACAAGAAATTAGCAGAGTGATGACTGGGAGCATTTTAACAACCACCGCGTATGGAGTTGGTATATGATCATAGAAGATAGAGCTTTAAAATTGAAGGTGCTCTTCAAATTGTTAAGCAGCAAGCTTGTCCCTGTGAACCATGCATTAAAGTAAATGGCATACTAAGTCCCTGTATATGTTTCATTAAAGGAAATACATTTCTGGGTGGCTACGAGACCGCTATATTTTGTGATTATAATGCCAACTGCAAGAGTGCTATATCATGATTTGCTGCTGGGAGAGGAACTGGTTACTTTTAAAAAGAAAAGCTTTGATATTATCTTTTGGCTGATTTAAAGTTGTTTAATAATTCATAGTTGTAACTGTTCTTGTTATTTATCTATTGTTAATTAACATAGTTCAAAGTTAGAACAAATGTAGGTTTTTGTGGTGTAGTATGACAACTGATGTCATTCTGTATTGACTTGTTGCAACTTGCAGATGAATTTGTAGACCATCTGGCCTGTCATGTAATGGCAATATTAAAATTTTAAAATGGTGGCTAGTATGTGATATTGTGGCTATTTTCTTGGTTCCAGGAATTAGGAGTTTAGTTGTAAATTAGAATGTGCTAGAACATCATTAACTCACCCATTAAGAGTCACGTAGGGATAAGAGGGGATGGAGAACGTGTTCACTTCTGTTGAACTATCTGCAAATGCTTACTTGCTTTTGCTCTCGAAATTTATTTATGTATTTTTTCTATTTTCTTGATGTGGGAAACAATCTTGAATTTTATTTCGGTATGCTTTGTACAGGATGATTGCAGATCCAGCTTTCTTGTATAGACTTCTTTTGGAGCAGGCTACGACCATTGGTTGTTCTGCTTGGTGGGAACTAAAGAATCGCAAGGATAGGTAGTTTCTACACAATTATCATTTTTCTCATCTTTTTGTTTGTGCAGTCTTTAGGCAGCTTTTTTTTTTTTTTTTTTCCTTATCTTTGTTTTGCCTTTTCCCTTTTCAGCATACATCTTTAGCTGATTCTGTACATGTTTGTCTTTGTTGGTTGCAGGATAAAACAGGAGTGGGATTTAGCTCTTATTAATGTCTTGACAGCAGCAGCATGCAATGCAGTTGTTGTTTGGTCACTTGCACCTTGTCGTTCGTATGGAAACACGTTTCGATTTGATTTGCAGAATACATTGCAAAAGCTTCCTAACAATGTGTTTGAAAAGAGCTATCCTCTCAGGGAATTTGATTTACAAAAAAGAATTCATTCATTTTTCTACAAGGCTGCAGAACTGTGTTTTGTGGGACTTAGTGCTGGTGCAGTACAAGGTGCCCTGTCAAATCTATGTGCTAAGAAAAAGAATGACAGGTTTCCATCTTTTCTCGGACACTGTTTCTAGTATCTAATACTCTTTTCTATGCAAGTATATTAAGCTCCATTTTCTCCAGGTTATCTGTGACAATGCCATCTGTTAGGACTAATGCACTTGGCACCGGTGCCTTCCTTGGGATTTATGCTAATTTGCGTTATCAGCTCCTATGTGGTATTGACCGAGGATTATCCAGCTACTTTGATGTTATTGGAGTAGCAATATTTTTCAGCTCAGCTCTGAGGTCTGCTGTTCTTCCCCTTCTCCTCCCGAGAAGTATCTGTTTGTCTCAATTTTCTTTTTTTAAGTATTGAAGTCTTATGAGCTTTGAAGCGTATGCCTGGTACATGTTTTACCAAGTTCTGATATCAAGATACCAAAGTGTGTCTAATTTCCATCTTAGATTTATTACCTGTTCATTGATATATTATGGTGCACGTACACCTGATTGTGAAGTATTTTCGTTAATGCTTTTGCAGTTTATGCATTTGGTGGTGAGTTGGTGACTTCTTTAAAATTAATGAGAACACATTTGAATTTTAGGAAGTTCACTTGAAGCTCTCTTTTTATCTAAGTAGTCTGATCGAAAAATCTAAACTTTCCTTGTTTTTTCAGTAAAATCCCTTTGTTTCCTTTTGCTGATAAATTACATAGCATTTACTCATGATTGCAATTTGGTTAATAAGTAAATTTTGTGATATACTATTCTTTGTTTCTCAACCTTGAGAGGTTAGAATTCAAGCAGATAATCATAACTCTATTTACTCATGCTATATGCTCTGTAGTTTCTTGTGACACTGTTGTGTTGCTAAGGTTTGTGCGTTTCACTGCATGCAGGATCATGAATGTTCAAGTAGGAGAGACATCACGGCTGGCATGGCTGGGAATAGAGGCAGACCCCCTTGTTCAATCAGATAACCCTTTAAAGGCTTATAACCGGGCTCCTGAGACCAATAATTCCAAGCAGGGTTCCAGTTGGTTTATATCGAAGAACACCATTGTCTCAGGACTCGGTTTTCTTGGGCTTCCACAAGGTAATGGTGATTCTGCTAAAGAATCAGATGCTCCCAAGCCTCGGAGGAAACGGGTTGTCAGGAAAAAAGTGACAACTACAGCGTAGTACTGTCAACATAGTGTCCAATTTTGCAGCCATATAACTAGTTAGCTCTGGAAAGATATACAAAGCTGACCATATCATGGGTCGTCGGTAATACTTAGGACGATCTAAGTGTGCAAGCACCTGCAGTTTGGGTCTAATGTGTTGAGACGTCAGATGTTCTGCCCGTTGAAGTCACCATGGTGGAAAGTAGAAACAAATTGATCTGGAAGCTGTAAAGGTAGTTTGTGCAATGACAATATAGCCATAAAACCAGCTCTGAAAGCTTCTGAAGAATTTTGTTTCTTTTCTTTTGCTCTATTCCTTCACTGGATAAAAATTATCTAGGCTCCACCTGGTAGCATGTTCCTTTATTGTTTTACTGTAATCTGCAGTAGCCAATTGATAAAATAAATGATCCTTTGATATTCTATATTGTGCAACCGCCTATAATCCTACTGATAGTACATAGTTGTTTTTGCCATAGAATATTGACTGACTACTGTTTTTTAAATGCATATTAAATACATTAATAGGCTAATGCTATTGTTCAACTTACATCACCTATACATTGAAAATCTGGTGAAGCACACATCTGCCCAAGAAAACTTGGCAAAAGATAGTACTCAGTACTACACTTCGCGACAAGTCACAAAAGATTCAATCCAGCCATCAAGCTACGTTTAGCATCATAAATTTGCTTATGCAGTTTGGGATCACGAAATGTGTTATGTGTTCCATAACCATCTTTCCGAAGGCTACAATGCTACATGATGGTGAGCCAACATGTTTTTTTTGTTTTTTTTCTCCTCGAGTGAGAGATATGTGAGAGTTCAACTGTACCAGTTCAGCATGAGAGTACTAACATCCTTGTGACTACTTATCTCCTATCGTGTCCGTCATGAATTTCGGCTGAACAACTCCTTAGCTGTTGACATCTCTTTCGTTACAACATTATACTTGCTAGAAAATCCAATGTACCTAGATCCGTTTTCCCTTGAATCACTCCACGTGCTACTTCATCTAATGATTCCTCCTTTTCCAAGCCCCAACAACATTAAGCTTAAGGAATCCTCTCTCTGATGATCATTCATATATACCATAGTGAGAAACATTTATGTTGCATGTATAGTTGTTTCTTTAATTCTTTTGGCCGTTTTAAAGGGCCATTTTTACATAAGTTGTTGCCACATGCATTGTGCTCTATTACACTCTACTTGTGTCTTTAGGTAATTTTGTGGTTATTTGGATGCTTTCAGAGTGTACTAAGAGGCGTATTGAACAGGTTGATATGCTGATGGTTCATATCAAAGACGTGTATTGCTAGAAAACATTGATGTTTGGAATGGCTAGAATCGATTCTCGAAGCATTAATTTTGATATATATATCATCGAAGTTGATTTGAAACTTTCATGACTTGATGATAACAATATGGGTAGAGTCGAAACAAAAAGTTCAACTGTTCAAGTGTCGCTAGACAATTGTGGCTTGTTGCTCTTTGCATAAGCAAGCAAGGCCTTGTGGCCAAGCAAACCATGGCGCTCTAACCATCGCCCAACCATCACGCGATGGTCGCAGTTAGGGGTGAGCTAAAAAATCTAAGTGCCTGATTTTGGAATCGAAACCGGTTTTTGAACTTGGTTGGTTCAGACCCAGAATTGGTTCTACTGGGTTTGAGTCTAGATATGGTCCGGATGTAGCGGGTTTAGACCTAGTGGATTTGGATCTAGATCAATAAATTACGACCTAGTTGGAATCGGCTCCAATACTAGGTCCATAATGTTTGGTTCTGGCACCCATTGAGTACCACATCTATTCGGTTCCAATGCCGGGTACCTAGTTTAATCAAATCTGGGACCAGGTTCCTGGTATTGGATTCGGTTATTGTAGATGATATGTGAACTTTTCAAGGCCCAAATTCTCAACATACTAAATTACTATTAAAAAATATATGCGATTCAATTTAAGTAATTTAACAAACAAACCCTAAAATTTATCGACAAAGGTCAACACAAAAGAAAGAGGAGTCAAAAAAAAAAAAAAAAGAAAAAAAAAACCCAAAAATTTCTCATTCTCTCACAGCCTTTGTACTCTAATTCTCTTAGCTCTTCATCATCAACCTCAAATACCTCGACTTTCGTTCATATCGGCTACCGTCGATGGTCCGACCTCTATTCACATTGGCTCCCTTCGCCGATCTGGCCTCCGTTCACCCTTACTCTCATTATTGGTCATCCGTCCACCCTTACTCCCTCAATCTCTCTCTTCACTCGTTTATTTTGGTTTTTCCATTATATTTTCAAAAATTAGTGTAATAGACGATAAAAGCTAAAAACAAACTGATTATATGAAGCAGCTGTAACACCCTAGAAATTCCTTTCTTTTAAAATACCTGTTTTGCCCTGTTTAAAACTCAAAATAGGAAAATCTAAGACATTACCGCCATCGTGAAAACGGCTAAGGCAACTATCATCATAGGGCCAAGGTAAAGACAAGGCCAACAAACACACAATCAGCAAAACTGAGTACATAAGTGTAGTTAAACACACTAACATGTTTTTACCTATCAACACACAACTTACCTCGTTGCACCTGTTTTCAAGCACACAACATACAAAAATTCTCAACTAAGTAACTAAATAATTTATTTAGTTTTGATAACGCATCAAATGGGTTTCCCCCCTAACCTGCTCCAATAAAGGGGTACTAACACGGGAGCTAACCGTGCCAGTATAAAAAACCACTCGTAAGTGGCGGAATTCTTACGCATAATAATAAAAGGAAAATACAACGTCTTGTACTCCCATTAGAAGTTATGGTCAAATATAAAGTCGCATAACTCCCCCAATATGTTCATACTCAAGGTATATACGTTCCAAGAGTTTTGGTGCGTAATATTTTTTACTTTACGTTATTTACATATTATTAATCTTGGTGATGACTCTCAAATCATGACAAAATCAATCATTATAATTATTCAAATAATTAAACATTCCAATTTAATTCTTGAATAATTAGTGATCACATAATACTTAATGTTGAACCCTTTTTAAATCTACCTCGATGTCAAAGACACCTTAAACGCATAATGCGTCACAAATCCTATCCCTCGGTGTTAAAAACACCTTAAGTGCACTAAGGCACCAACATACAGTTTATTCCTCGTGTACATAGACACTTACATAGCTCCTTTCCAATGCTTATAGCATCAATAAAAATTTATATGAACCATAATAAAATTCCATTTTAATATTCCAAACCAAATTAAAAATTTAGTTTAATTAAACATGCTTTATGTCATGCCATAAATAAAAGTGTGGTTCATATTCAACATGTCAATTTATTATTTTCCAATCATTAATCCATCACAAATAAATCATGCTTCATAATTCAATTACCAATATCAACCAAATCACAATTCCCAATCATAATCTAGCATGATACTACTTGTAATTAATTAATCAAATCTAGCATGCTACTACATCATCAAAAATAAGCTAAGTACGCGAACGTACCTTAAATATGATCTTAATATCGCTACGACTAACAGAAATCACTCACTTCAAAGTCTCCTACAAACCAAAATTATAATAGAGCATTAATATCCACTCTACACAAATTTCCAGCAATATATACTCTTATTAAACCATTCATAATTTAATTAAAAAAAAGCTGAAATTTTATTTAAAACCTCATACTTTAATCCCAATTAATGTAATGGGTAATTAAAATTCTTTCAAGAAACTTGATTTTTAGCATACTACCAAAAATTCCAGCAATATATATTAATAAAAACTTGCTATAATTTTGTTTTAAAACCCTTAAATTGAAGGTTTAAACCACCCTAAATCATATTCCTTCCTTAATCAATTATTTATGAATCTAGGGTTTTAAAATTTGGGCTTTTTAATTAGAATTAAAATCTGAAAATTAATTTGCACCATACATAATATCAATCATCATAAAATTAACAAAAAACCCTTAACTTATAATTAGATATAGGATTTAAACAAAAATAAAAACAAAAGATTTAATTTTTTTTTTCGAAGAAGGGGTGGCCGGACAATAGGCAGGCGCCACAACCGACTGCTGCCAGCCTGCTGGTGGTCGCCGTCTCTGCCGGCTAGTGCTGGTGGTGGCCGGCGGTGGTGAACCGAAAAAGGGGAAGGGAAAAAAGAAAGAAAAAAAAGAGAGAAAAATAAAGGAAAAGAGAGGGAAAGTTTACCTTGGGTATTCTCCACTCTAGTCAAAGTTTAATTTGCCCAAGTGTTGAATATTTATACCCCTTTCTCTAGGAACCCTTCTTACCTAAACTTTCCCTTTTTATTCTTTCCTAATCCCTTTCCTAATTAAACTTTACTAAAATAAAACTTTTCTAAATTAAATTCCAACCTAGTAAAATAATTAATTAAATAAAACTTTCCTTTTATAAAATATTTCCAAACTCGTTTAAAATTAATAATTAAAATATCATAAATAATTCGTTTCAAATTATTTAAATACCCCACAAAATACTTACTTTAAATAAAATACGTATAAAAATACAGGGTATTACAGTCTATCCCCTTAAAAGAAGTTTCGTCTCGAAACTTTGGTAAACAAAATTCAAACTTTTTTCTCACTTTGTATAATATTGCTGTACTTTTTGTCATACCTTTATCTTTTTGTGTCTCTTTGAGAACACAATTACTCAAAATACTTTTTAAAATTGTGCAAAAAGCACAAAAATAACTAAAAATATAGAGAAAAAGCGCGAATTTCTACTGCATTCTACCCCCCTTAAAGAAAACGAGTTACGTCCCTGTAACTCAACATACTTGTAACAACTCCGGGTATTTCTTTTTCATTTCATCCTCGGATTCCCAAGTGGCTTCCTCATATTCTTGGTTAGACCATAGCACTTTCACAATTTTAACATTCTTATTGCGTGTACTACGCACTTTACTGTCGAGAATCTTGACAGGTCATTCCTCATAGGTTAAGCTTTGGTCTAATTCAATGGTTTCAGGTTGTAACACATGAGACTTATCAGGGATATATCTTCTCAATTGAGACACATGAAATACATCATGCACTTTGCTTAGCTCCTTAGGTAATGTAATACCCTGTATTTTTATACGTATTTTCCTAATTAATTAATTAATTATTATTTTCTAAAAAGGGTATTTTAGTAATTTAACTTACTATTTAAATCTTGGAGCCAAAACGATATTTGAATTTTGGCGCCAAAAGTATTTTAAAAACAAATTATTATTTTGGATAAGATTTATTATCCATTTATCCTATTTTAAAAACCGGATTATTTATATATTTTGGATATTTTAATTAAGGAAAAAGCTATATTTTATTATTATTTAATAAGTCCAAAAATCCCATTTATTTGGCTAATAAATTTTGGATTTTCCTAAGAGAAAATCTGATTTTATTAGTTAAATTATTTGGTGAATATTTGGTATTTTATTATTTAATTATTTATTACAATAAATATTATTTACACAATTATTTTAATTCCTTAAAACTAGCAAAATAATTTCCTAAAGTACTAAATAGGAGGGCCGAAAATATGAGCTTGGGAAAGCTCAAAAATTTCGGCCATCCCATGTAGATTTTGGGAAAAATATTTTGGTAATTTGTAGTTTTAATTATCCCCTTAAAATCTCCTATTTTCCTTAAATCTAATTCTCCATCTTTTTAATATCCAATCATTATATTTTCTTGCCATCCATTCTTCTTAATTATTCCCCAAGTAATTCCAATTTCCTTAATATTTTTCATGACAAACATACCTTCATATTCAATTATACACAATCTCTTTAATATCAAAACTTTCCTTAAATCTTTACTCACTTCTCCAAGTAATCCCTTAAACCCTACTTACCATAATTCTTCCCAAATTCTCTTGCCATAATTCTTGCATGAGCTAGCCTATAAATATCCCTCCATACCTCTCACATTTTTCACACCAATGCTCTTCTTTTCTTCTCCTCTTTTTACACAAATCATCCCGTTTATTTTTGAAGCCAATTTTCGGGCACTTCTGGTCAGTTTTTGGGGTATTGTTGTTTCACAGAAGATTGTTCCTCTCAAAAAATTCTTGAGGTTAGGCTCAAGAATCACCCAATTCGGAGTTATATCAAAGGAGTTATAGCCTCTGCAAGTTCTGCCTATTCTTTCCAACAAAAATCCAATTCTTCTCTTTTTCTTTGTTTCTTATCTTTTCTTCTTCTCTTCTCTTATTCAATTATTATTATTATTATTATTATTATGGGGGATTTATAAAAATTATTATGAGTAGTTTTAATTATATAAAATTAGATTTTTAATGACTTTTATGAAAATTAATTTAAAAGGTTCATGTACATATAGTTGGGGGGTTTTTAATTTCATTGTTGTGATTATTTGTTAACCTTATATTAATTAAGGTTATATTTATTTGTAGGGTGTTTTTGATCAAGCTACTTGAGAGTTCTTTTGAAGTGTTTTTGGCTAAGCGAGGATCAAGGTACGTTAGGTGGCTAGATACCTTGAAAGTGATTGATTTGAATGAACATGTTTGAATGATTTATGTTGCTTGAATTAAATTGACTTGAATTATGGTTTATGAAATAAAAGTATGTTTAAAAGATTGGTTTTAATAATTAAATTGGAGTGTCGATTTTTATAACATGTTTTGATTAATTAATTTAATATTCATGTTTAAAAAGGATTGGTTTTGAAAGCATGTTGGATTTATAAGAAAAAAAAGGGAGTTTGAATTATTATTATTAAAGGTTGGAATTATTGGATTTAAAGAGGATTTATTTAATCATTGAATTAAATTTATTATTTATGCTTTATAAGCATGTTAGTAATCCCACTATGCGGATTTGGTATATTGATAAGGCCTTGGAATTTGTATGACCGGGTCTTTCCTCAAGAATAGCCTTGTAACATAAGGAGCCTAGCTTGGGGGGTGTGCATACTTGGGAGAGGAATTGGTTAAATTGGTTTAATTAGTTTTAAAATAATTGGAATTGGTTTTATTGATTATTGGGATTTGAATATTGAGAATTGGTTTTGAATCATGAGTTTGAAATTACTGGATTAATTATTGGAATTGATTTTAAAAGCATGTTTGCAAATAAATTGAATTTACATTATCTTGCACTTACCGTACTTAACATATTTTGCTAATCCGTATTTCTTATTTGTTTTGGTTCGCCCTGTTTACCGTAATGGTAAACAGTGTTGCTTATTTTTAGGTTGGAATCCATAGTTGGTGCATTGGAGTCCCGGGATTAGTTTCACTAAGTTAGGAATCGTGGTCCTTGTATCTATTTTTGAGTACTCATAACATTGGTTTCTATCTATAGTTATTATTAATAAAGAAGAGTTTTGAAGTTTCCGTTGCAAAGTATTGTTTTGTTAGTAAGTTGAGTAGCCTTGCGTAATCACGCGGCGGTAATACGCCTAAGTCTATCCCTACGGTATAATTATACGTATTATACTAGTATTTCCGTAGAGGGAGATTTGGGGGTGTTACAAAGTGGTATCAGTTTTCAAGGTCCTAAAAAGATTAAAATTGGAATAGTAATTAAAATTGTGGGTAGACTTAAGAGGGCATATAGGATAGATAGAGTTTCGCATTTGTGTGTGAGTCAAAAGCCTTATTTTACTTAAAAACTATTTTCCTATTTGTGGAAAGATGAATGAGAAAAGGATGCTCGAGTTCTCTACGGAGGCCTATAATAGCTAGGTACGACTCTCTGTCTAGGAAAGACTCTCCTCAACGTCATAGGTAACTTTCCTGGGAGACGCGGGCTCGATCGTCCTATAATCATGATTCAAGTACATATTTATTATTTTCGAAAATAAAAAGAATTGAAATTATTTGAAACTTGAGTATGTGATTATGTGTGCATTATAGTTGGTGTGAAAACACCTTGAAGTGTGTATCGGGGGTCCGAAATTTTGGAGTATTACCCATGGTTGGGTGATTTTGAGTTATACTTGGTTTATTGTGTTATGAATTGCTTATTGCAAATGGATTTTGAATTGGATTGTTTGTGTGATTTGACATTTAATTAATTGTTTTGCATGTGTGTGTGTGAAACAGATGGAAAAGATTGATCAAATGAGACATCAATATTTTGACATTCATTATTTGAAAGATAGTGGAGTCTCAGTTAGTGAATTCATGACTGGAATTTGTACTTTGGCCTTGACCCTTTGTGAGAAGTATGGTGAAGAAGCTTTGACCCAACAACCTTGGATGGTCCTTTTAGCTTTAGCCCATTTACCTAGGATTAAGAAATACCAACCTCTCTTTGACAAATATGGGGATGTGATCAAGGAAGATGGAACAATGTGGAATGAGAAGCATCATCATGAAGGGAAGTGATTGGCAACCATGTCTAGCCTTAAGAGGGACTTGCACTATGTGTAGCGCAAGTATGAACCTAGGAGGAAAGTTGTGAAAATCCCCTCAATCCCAAAAGATCGAACCTTTGGACCTAATGACCAAATGTACTTCTTAAATGCCCAAGTACCTTTTTCATACCCAAAGAAGCGGCATGAGTATGTGGAATCTAGCTATGAATCTTCAGATCAACCTAGCCCAAAAGTCCATTTCCATGTTGCAAAAAGGCCCAAAACTCGTTCACAAACTGCAAAAGAAAGAGCCCAAAACCCCAAAGCTTCTTCAAGCCAACCTCGTGGGGATGTAAGCCCAACAAAAAGCCCAAGTTACACTCCTGGCCCGAACAGAAATATAAGTAAATCTGGGTCAAGCTCATCAAGCCTTATTCCAAGCTATAGTGGTTATAACCCAACTCTCATGGCCGAACCAAGTAATAGAAGTGAGGATCCGGATTATGATCCTATTGAAGATGGTTATGCTCATAGTGTTATTTGATTGATTGATTTTGAACTATGGTTTTGTTTAATGTCTCAATAATTGTCCTAAATGACAAAGTTGTATTTTCATTAATTATTAATGAAATAAAATGAATTATTTGAAATTTCTCTATGTTGTTAAGTGAATTAAATGCTTATATGATAAAACTTATTTTAATTTTCAAAGTGTGATAATTAAACCCAGGAAGTATGTCTCAAAGAATGAGGGATCAATTAAGGAGTAAGTGCATTGGTTCCGAAGTTGGGAAGGTCCTTAAGCAGTTAGCCCATATTACTGAGAACATCACGAAAGTGGTGAAACGGGAACACCAAAATCCTGAGCTTGAATCCTATAGTGAAATCTTTAAGAGGGTAGCTGCAGCTAAACCACCTGTTTACTTGGGAAAGGAGGACCCTGCCAGTCTTGAAAACTGGATTAGGGAGTTTGACAAGTTGTTTGATGCTATCAATTGCCCAAGTGAGCTGAGGGTGAAAAATGGGGTTTACTACTTGAGGGAGGAAGCTGATTTATGGTGGGCCCAAAGAAAAGATGAGCTGTTGAAGAAACCAAACTTTGGGTGGGATGAGTTTAAGGAAGCCTTGAGAGAAAAGTTTTACCCTTCCTACCTTAGAAAGCAGAAGTGCATGGAGTTTACCAACCTAAGGATGGGGAACATGTTAATCAGTGAATATTACAACAAGTTCATTGAGTTGATGAGGTTTGCCCCGGAAGTAGTCCCTACCGAAACCATCAAAGCTCAGAGATTTGAGCAAGGCCTAACCTTGACCCTCCAAGGGAAGCTAGGGGGAGTGACCTTTGAGACTCTGGATGAAGTTTATGGCCGTGCAACTCATCTGTATGGAATTAAGGGGAGAGAGATGGAGCAGGTAGGAGAGAAAAGGAAGAACCCGGACTCTTTTCACGGGGGTGAAAAGAGGCTCAAGCCCAATGGGAATTACCAAGGGAATTCTGGTGATAGGAGGGACAACAAAGGAAACTTTGGGAAGGGGAATGGAAGCCAGTCGTCCAACCATAAGGGGAACGGGAACCAAAGGGGTGAGAAACCCAAGAGGAGGTATTTCTACAAGCGGTGTGAAAAAGACCACCCAGGGAAGGACTGTGAGGGAAACCCAGTAACTTGTCGTTACTGTTAGAAGTTGGGACACCGTGAGTACGAGTGTTTCAAGAAGGAAGCTGATGTTAAGTCTGGGAAGGTGAAAGAGTCTAGTGCACCTAGCAAACCACCTCAATCTAGTGGACCTACAACCAAGCTGGAACCAGTAGCGGTGCGGGAAGTGCCCTAAAAGGTCGTGCGTTCGTGATGAATAGCTGTCAGGCTGAGTCTGCTAATGATGTGGTAATTGGTGTTTTCTTTATAAGTTCTTCTCCTGTGAGAGTTTTGTTTGATTCAGGGGCGTCACATTCTTTTATTTCTTAGAAAGTAGTTGGGAGTCTCGGTTTAGAGAGTCGTGAGTCAGTTTCTCTAGATGTGTCTATCCCGTCTGGGGAAGTGAGGAGTTGTTCGAGATTTTTTTTGAGAGTGCCTATTTCCATCTCTGGGGTAAAATTTCTGGCAGATTTGATCGAGTTCGATTTGAATGACTTCGATGTGATTCTGGGTATGGATTGGTTGGGAAAGTATGAAGCAAAGATTGATTGTGCGGCTGAAAAGGTCACCTTGACTAGCCCATGTAAGACCAAAGTGGTGTATAAAAAGGAGGGGAAAAGCTCAGGGTTAAGAATTGTGTCTGCAATGCAACTACAGAAGCTGGTTAAGAAGGGTTGCCCTTTGTTTTTTTGTAGTGTTCAAGAGATTGAAAGTGAGGAAAAGAAAGGTGAAGAGGGTATTCCTGTCGTAGAAGAGTTTCCAGATGTGTTTCCAGATGAGATTCCGAGTATGCCGCCCGTAAGGGATGTTGAGTTCACTATTGACCTAGTGCTTGGAACTAGACCTATCTCTAAGGCTCCATATAGGATGGCTCCAGCTGAGTTGAGGGAGTTAAAGACCCAGTTGGATGATTTGTTGGAGAAAGGGTATATTAGGCCTAGTTCATCACCCTAGGGAGCTCCAGTATTGTTTGTGAAGAAGAAAGATGGGAATATGAGGTTGTGTATAGATTATCGAGACTTGAACAAGGTGACAGTGAAGAATAAGTATCCATTACCAAGGATCGATGATTTGTTTGACCAGCTAAAAGGAGCAGGGATATTTTCAAAGATAGATTTGAGATCGGGTTATCACCAATTGAGAATTGCGGAGCAAAATATTGCAAAGAGTGCTTTCAGGACCCGTTATGGTCACTATGAGTTCACAGTTATGCCATTTGGTTTGACCAATGCACCTGCAGTGTTCATGGATTTGATGCATAGGATTTTTAGGCCATACTTGGACAAGTTTGTGGTAGTGTTTATTGATGATATTTTGATCTATTCAAAGGATGAAGAAGAACACAAGGAGCATTTGAGACAAGTGTTACTATGTTTAAGGGAGCATCAGTTGTATGCCAAGTTGTCTAAGTGTGATTTTTGGTTGGAGGAAGTAGCATTTTTGGGCCATGTGATTTCCAAGGATGGAGTTTCAGTGGACCCAAGCAAGATTCGAGCTGTGAGTGATTGGCCAACCCCAAAGAATGTGTCGGATGTAAGGAGTTTTCTGGGTTTAGCAAGCTATTACAGAAGGTTTGTGAAGGATTTTTCAAGGATCGCGAAGCCCATGACAAGTTTGATGAAAAAGGAGCATAAGTTCTCATGGACCCAAGAGTGTGAGGAGGCATTTAAGATCTTGAAAGAAAGGTTAACCACAACACCTGTGTTGGCTTTGCCGGATGGAAGTGATCTGTGTGACGTGTAAAGCGATGCGTCGAAGTTGGGATAGGGATGCGTGTTGATGCAAAATCGAAGAGTGATTGCGTATGCCTCGAGGCAGTTGAAGGTTCACGAAGGGAACGCCATATAACCTCACAACATTTTAGATGTAAGCTCACAAATCATCAATCCTTGGTAGTGGATACTTGTTCTTTATTGTCACCTTATTTAGTTCCCTATAGTCAATATACAATCTCATACTCCCTTCTTTCTTCTTAACAAATAAGATTGGCGCTCCCCAAGGAGATGCGCTCGGTCTAATGTATCCTTTTTCCAATAAATCCTGCACTTGCTCCTTTAATTCACTCATTTCTGCAGGTGCCATTCGATATGGTGCTTTGGATATTGGTGTGTCCCTGGGACTAAGTCTATTGTGAAATCAATTGCTCTCTTAGGTGGCATTCCAGGGATCTCCTCTGGAAATACATCCAGGAACTCAGTCACCACTTCTATATCCTCTGGTTTAGTTGCCTCCTCATGATCCATGTTTCTCATACTGCAGAAGTACACTGGATGCCCTCTTTTAATGTACTTTGCCAACTTTAACACGGATATTAACCTTGGGAATTTGGTTTCACCATGCATCCAATAAGTCACTAACTCATTCTCACTTGTGTTCATTTTCACTTTCTGCAATCAACAACTGATTTATGCACTGTACATGCTCAACCAATCCATTCTTAGAATAAGGTCAAAATCACTTAACCAAAGCTCGATGAGATCAGACATAAATACTTTCCCTTCAATTTCTAAAGGCACGTCTCTAAAGGTTTCGGTACATTTCACTACCCCACCCGTTGGAATGGTTATTGGTAGGTTTACTACTTCTACTATTTTCAAACAGTCTTTAACTTTCGAAGCAATACCCTTTGAAATGAAAGAAAAAGTTGCACCAGAATCAAACAAAACTTTAACAGGAATAGAGTTAATAGAAAAAGTACCAGTGATGACATCTTTCGTGGAATTAGCCTCATGCCTACTCATCACATTCAGTTTCCCTGTAGCTCCACCTTTCTGTTGATTATTCCCACTGTTGTTGTTGTTCTTTGCTCCATTCTGCTGCACTCCTTATTCCCAGCAAAGTTATTGTTGTTTCCTAGAAAGTTCCTTTGGGTCCCTCCTGAATTATTATTCTGCTTGTTCCCATTAGAATTTTTGGAGAAACACTCGTACTCCCTATGCCCCAGCTTATTACAAGCACGATAAGTAACCAGATTGCCATCACAATCCCTTCCAGGGTTGTTATTCTTGCACCTCTTGCAAAAATAGCGCCTCTCATTCTTGTTATTCCCTTAGTTATTGTTTCTAGCCCCTCCATTGAAGTTTCATCCTCCTTGACGATTGTTACCTTGGGAATTATTGTTGATGTGGAAGTTGTTGTTATGGTGGTATTTCTGCTTCTTAAAGTTGTTCTGGTTACCCTGTTGGTTCCCAAAATGTTGCCCTACCTTTTTTCTCTTCTCCTTCCCTTCCATCTCAGCTAGTTCTTTCTTTTTCTTCACCTCTAGTGCATACAGGTGTGCAGCTCTTCCATACACTTCATCCAAGATTTCGAACACTTGTCTACACAACTTTAACTGCAAATCAGTAGTCAAACCACTCTCAAAATTTCTAGCCTTTGCCTTCTCTGTAGCAACAGACTCTTCAGCAAAGCGAGACAACTCAATAAACTTTGTGTAGTATTCAGTAACTGACATCTCCTCCATCTTGAGGTTTGAGAACTCCTCAGCCTTCTGCTTCCGTAAGAAGCTACGGTAAAACTTATCTATCACTTTCTCTTGGAACTTAGTTCAATTGAATCCAGGTAATGCCCTAATGGTAGCTTCATTTTGTTGCCACCAAAGGTCAGCTTCACCCCTCAGATAATAAGTAGCACATCCCACCTTAATTAGAATTTTCTGGACATCCAACTGCCCCAAATAGCTTCTCAAACTCCCTTAACCAATTTTCCAGTATGGTAGGGTCAGGCTCTCCCTGATAGGTTGGTGGTTTGCTTTGGGCCACCTTCTTGAAAAGCTCTCCCTGAGTATCCTCATTATTAGTTGAATTCCTTGCCAACTGTTGGGGAACAACTGTCAATTGCCTCACAACTTCACTCAGATCACCCCCATCATTATTGGTACTACTTCCCCCTGCCATTTTTCTTATCCTGAATTAAGAACAAGGGTCGATATTAGATATGGTTGTGGCTAGCTCTCAAGGCATACACTCATCTATTAATTAACACCCCTTGAAACATTCGCAGAATATTTGAAGCTAACAAATTGGGATAGCAAAAGCTAAAATTCCCTAAATTTGTAGCTTTGTCAATCAATTATTGATTGCTAACCAACCATTCATTTAATAAAGCATCACATAGATAAATAAAAATAATTCCCATAAATTCCCATAGCTTAGAAATAATTTATTGGAATGCCTTTGATTGAATTTTGGCTCATTGGGACAGTGATATGAAATGAATAATATTGGGAAGCGAAATGAATCATTTGTCAATAATGTAAATTAATTGACAAGGAAATAAGTAGAATTTTTTATTAATTGTAAGGAAATAAAATTGACTTACTGAAATAAAAATGAGTTCTAAAAACTTATGCATTACATAAGCTCACTGACTCACTGTGGTCATGCCACTTATTATTTTGAAAACTGAAAGAAATGATAAACTGAAAATAAAACTAAGAATCCTTAATGAAAAGAAACCATAGAAGTCTAATCCTTTCGAACGTTGTCTCTCCTGTCGGTGAACTGTTTGTAGCTACTAGGATCGAACTCAGGATCATCTGTCTCCTCCATGGGTTGAGGTGACTCTGGTTCAGGCTCTACTTGCACAAACTCTCCCTCTTCCTCCTCATCAGATGAAATATCTATTATGATTGGAGTTGGAGGTGGATTTGGGTTGGAAATTTCCATGAGGAAACTATCTCCCTCTCCTTGCTCTCCATTTTCTGCTTGGTCGCCCTGAGAAGAAGAAGAAGATGAACTTCCTAACTGGTGACTAGAAGAAGGGGGATTATTCCCTACTGGATTGTCATAATAGTAGTCAGGGTATGGAATGTGCAAACGTTGGCAATGGGCTTTCTCGACCCTAATGAGATAAGTAATGAAAAATCTGTAGTCTGGGTACCATTGTCTAAAATCATCCTTATGCTTGTAGTAGTTTGGGATGTCCCCTAGAAGATAAAAGTCAGAAAATTTTGCTTTGACGGCGAGATAAGGAGGCTCATCTGGAAGGCAATGAACAATCATAGCTGAAATACGGTCGGGATTATCATAAACCCTGTCCCTTAGGACATTGCTCATGTAGGAATAGAAATTGCGAATCTTTTCTACATAATCGTAGGGATGTTAATTGTTTTTCTTAATGAGAGTGCCCATTTGGATGAATTTGCTAGGGAGAATCGGCATCCTGTAAAGGAAAAGACTTAAAAAAGAATTCCCTTTCCCAAAGAAAACAAAATAATACAGTTCTTACATGAATTAGGTTCAATGTTCAATCAAACAATTTTTCTTATTTCTAACCACATAATTACATGCTCACAAGAAATCCATTCACATGATTAAACATTCACAACCTAAATATTAATGCATACAAGAACATGATTATTTCTAACTTATACGCCCAATTTCTTTCCTACCCAATCTCACCAACATGCTTTAAAAGCTTTTAACACCTGATACTTACCTCAATCCTTGCTTTCCTGCAAAATGAGCAAACTGAAAAAAATATTTTCGACTCGTCTTAAATAAAATTTTCGAAAATAAAAGCAAAAAGACCAAGAGAATTTTCGGCCCCACCCTAAAAAAAAATTTCGGACACCCTATAAAATAAAAAAAAAAATTTCGGACCTCCCTAAAAAAAAAAAAAATTCCGACCTTAACATAAAAAAAAAAAATTTCGGGTTTTTAATTTAATCAAATAAAATATTTGATTTTTTCAAAATAAAATTAAATAAAATAACTCCCTTTAGAAATCCACAATAAATAAGTACTTGGCCAAGTTTAAAATAAAACACTTTAAAACACATTTTTTGCTTTATTATTGGTAATAAAATCTCAGCCAAAGCTCCCAGATACCACTTTTTAACACTCTAGAAATTCCTTTCTTTTAAAATACCTGTTTTGCCCTGTTCAAAACTCAAAATAAGAAAATTTAAGACATTACCGCCACCATGGAAACGGCGAAGGCAACTATCAAAGACACACAGCGGAAGACTTTCCTTTAAAATATTTAAAACGATTCAACTTAAAAAGTCAACCAACGAAAGTAATGTCAACCAAAGTAAAACAAAGTCAAACCTACAACTTGGAACCATTGTAGGCCCTTAACAAAACCAAACCAAATTCAAAACCTTTATGTTAGTCTCGCAAACAATAATATTATGAAATAATTAAAGCAATAACACATCATAAACTTATGGAAACTATCATGATTCGCTCTTCACTCATGCCCATCATGAATATGCTTCATCACCTGAAAAGCTTCTCTCTACTTGTTTCCACTACTCTCCATTAAAAATGGGTCATCATAGGGCCAAGGTAAAGACAAGGCCAACAAACACACAAACACACAATCAGTAAAGATGAGTACATAAGCGTAGTTAAACACACTAACATGCTTTTACCTATCAACACACAACTTACCTCGTTGCACTTGTTTTCAAGCACACAACATACAAAACTTCTTAACTAAGTAACTAAATAATTTATTTAGTTTTGATTACGCATCGAACGGGTTTTTCCCCTAAACTGCCCCAATAAAGGGGTACTAACACGGGAGCTAACCGTGCCAGTATAAAAGAACCACTCGTAAGTAGAGGAATTCTTGCGCATAATAATAAAAGGAAAATACAGCGTCATGTACTCCCATTAGAAGTTATGGTCAAATATAAAGTCGCATAACTCCCCCAATATGTTCATACTCAAGGTATATACGTTCCAAGAGTTTTGGTGCGTAATCTCTTTCACTTTACGTTATTTACATATTATTAATCTGGTGATGACTCTCAAATCATACCAAAATCAATCATTATAATTATTCAAACAATTAAACATTCCAATTTAATTCTTAAATAATTAATGACCACATAATATTTAATGTTGAACCCTTTTTAAATCTACCTCGGTGTCAAAGACACCTTAAAAGCATAATGCGCCACAAATCCTATCTCTCGATGTTAAAAATACCTTAAGTGCACTAAGGCACCAACATACAGTTTATTCCTCGTGTACATAGACACTTACATAGCTCATTTCCCATGCTTACAGTATCAATAAAAATTATATGAACCATATAAAATCCCCTTTTAATATTCCCAACCAAATTAAACATTTAGTTTAACTAAACATGCTTTCTATCATGCCATAAATAAAAGTGTGGTTCATATTAAACATGTCAAACTATTATTTTCCAATCATTAATCCATCACAAATAAATCATGCTTCATAATTCAATCACCAATATCAACCAAATCACAATTCCCAATCATAATCTAGCATGATATTACTTGTGATTAATTAATCAAATCTAGCATGCTACTACATCATCAAAAATAAGCTAAGTACGCGAACGTATCTTGAATACGATCTTAATATCGCCACGACTAACAGAAATCACTCACTTCAAAGTCTCCTACAAACCAAAATCATAATAGAGCATTAACATCCACTCTACACAAATTTCCAGCAATATATACTCTTATTAAACCACTCATAATTTAATTAAAATAAGCTGAAATTTTATTTAAAACCTCATAGTTTAATCCCAATTAATGGGTAATTAAAATTCTTTCAAGACACTTGATTTTTAGCATACTACTAAAAATTCCAGCAATATATATTAAAAAAAAACTTGCTGTAATTATGTTTTAAAACCCTTAAATTAAAGGTTTAAACCACACTAAATCATATTCCTTCAATAATCAATTATTTATAAATCTAGGGTTTCAAAATTGGGGCTTTTTAATTAGAATTAAAATCTAAAAATTGATTTGCACCATACATAATATCAATCATCATAAAATTAACACAAAACCGTTAACTTATAATTAGATCTAGGTTTTAAACAAAAATAAAAAAAAAGATTTAATTTTTTTTTTCGAAGAAGGGGTGGCTGGACAGCAGGTCGGCCCCTTAGCCGGCTGCTGCCAGCCTGCTGGTGGTCGCCGCGGCTGCCGATTGGTGCTGGTGGTGGCCGGCGGCCCACTATGGGTGGTGGTGGCCGGCAGTGGTGAACCGAAAAAGGGGAAGGGAAAAAAAGAAAGAAAAAAAAAGAGAGATAAATAAAGGAGAAGGGAGAGAAAGTTTACCTTGGGTATTCTCCATTCTGGGAAAAGTTTAATTTGCCCAAGTGTTGAATATTTATACCCCTTTCTTTAGAAACCCTTCTTACGTAAACTTTCCCTTTTTACTCTTTCCTAATACCTTTCCTAATTAAACTTTACTAAAATAAAATTTTCCTAAATTAAATTCCAACTTAGTAAAATAATTAATTAAATAGAACTTTTCTTTTATAAAATATTTCCAAACTTGTTTAAAATTAATAATTAAAATATCATAAATAATTCGTTTCAAATTATTTAAATACCCCACAAAATACTTACTTTAAATAAAATACGTATAAAAATACGACAACAGTCGTGTAGGGTGATAGCCCCTTCACAGCAAGTAACATAACATCAGAATCTAAGGATCCTTCTTCCACCAAAACTTGCTTTATGAATCATGTGGTTAAAAATTCTTATTTTATTTATTTAGTGTTTATATTTTTTTGATTTCTTAATTTTATACGATTCTAGTATAAATTTAATGCTTATATGTAACCCTAAGGGCTATATGTAGCATTTTCCTTATTTATTTTCATTAATTTTTCTCATAGGTAGGCAAACACCTAGGTATACATGTGTAATATCTTAAAACATGTTAAAAAGTTTATTAAAAAAAAAAATTATAGTTAGCTAGAAAAAAAAAATGGGAACTGGCCTGGGTTCCCAAATTTGGAACCGTTTCCAACAGGGTCCAAGACCGTATCCAGAAATTTAAGACCTTGTTTCACCAGTTCCAAAGTCTAAATCATGGGAATCGACTTCAACCAATTCTAATTGCAGTCCTTCCCTCACCCCCAACTACAACACGTCGCAACTATCATCACATGACCATTACATGATGGCCTCGTAAGTGCGTCGCTTCAAAGCATTTTGCCTGGGGCACTGGATTTACATTAGGCGCTAAGTTTTGTGTGCAAGGGTCGTCGTAGCATTATTCGAGTCCAACACTCGATAATTCTTCTGCATCCAACATAGCATCATCGCTACACCATCATTAAAAGCGCCCGCTAGCTTGGGTGAGCATTGGTCGCGCGAGCACTCCCGACTATAACATGACTTGTCACCTCTAATCGACCAATCATATGCCGACTTTGTAATAATTATTTCATGAGATTATTTTTTTTCTTTTTTTTTTAATTTAGAATTATGAAAAATATAAATACTTGAGAGATTTTTTGTATTTAATTTCCTCCTCACTTTAATTACATTTTAGACGCTTTTTGGTTTTCTTCATCATGGTGAGCCTATTTAATTATTCTTCATGATGAATAAATATAAGTATGTTAACAATCGTACTACAAATATATTGATTTGTAAGTGTTGATACATACCCGACCGTAAGATTAGTGAATACTTTAATCGTTTGACCTAGCTTGTATATTAATGAATTGAATTGCATTTCTTTTACTTGTATAAACATGGTGTGGGTTGAACGAATGCCATAGGCTTTCATTTATTTAATATCAATTTTATTTACGTAATAGTTTTAGTTTAGTCATTTGATAACATTTCACTCTTTGTTTATTGAAATAATTTGCAATAATTGAGCAAAAAGAAATATAAATTGCCTATAAGATTTGACCTATATTTGCTAAGTCGTCTCTGCTAGAAGCTAACATTGTGAACTTGCGGTATAACTTTTTAATCACATAATTGACATCTAACCTTAGTGTCCTATTCGACCTTTTTCTTTTCCTTTCCCCTATAGAATACGTTTGATGCATTGAAAATCTATAACAAATCTACTAAAAATTGAAAAAGAATGAATCAATCTCGTTTCGAAGATAGCCATGTCTCTAAGTCTCCATATATGCCAAATTGTAATAGTGAACGTTATTTTCTAGTGAGTGTATTATCAAAGTTAAAAGAAATCTACTCGTTCCAATTTGAATTACTAAACATATGAACGTCAAAGTTTGGAGGATATTAACCTTTGCAAAGATATCATTCCATAATATGAATTGTATGTGCTAGGAGAAACACTCTCTAGCAATATTAAGATGAGATTCAAAAGATACATACCTTATTTAGAACAAAAGGGGGATTATGATAGAGAATGAATAACAAGTCTTTCAACTGTTGATATTATAGCACGAACATTATTCAGCAAAGGCATTTTATATTTATAAGGGCATTTTAATATTTTAAAGGGCTTTTTCAGGAAGTAAAACAGGTAGAAAAACTGAAATTTTTAGTGTGTACCAGCAAATGATAAGCAGGTTTGACTTTAAAATTATGGAGTATAATTTTTTGCGAAATTCCTTTTGATGTAGTCTTTTCAGTCTAAAAGGGATGAGATAGGAAATGTTCAAATTTTACAAAAAAATTCAAATATAGGGCTAAAATATATGCAATATCATTGAGATCACTAACCTTCTCTAAAAATATTCTTTATGTTCCAATAATCATTTGCATCCAAAATGTCTTTATTGAACTTACTAACCCTTATATTTTCTTAGGCCTAATGAAACTAGTAGTTAACCATTATCTTATTTAATCTAAACTTATCAACCGTATATTGTTTTTATTTGAACTAAACTTATAAGCCTTTATATATTTTTTAGGAAATTTTGCAAAAAAAACCACCCCCAAATACACCACTTTTGTAAAAAAAAAAAAAAAAAACACCATCCATTTTCTTACGAAATTTAAAAAAAATAAAATAATAAACCACATGCAAAACCCAAAATCAATAGGAATAACAACCCCTCCCTTATTAGCCTGTTTTCCATCAGGGGGGCCCACATAACGACTACTTTTTTATAAATCCAGTAGCTCGATTTCCCCCCTTCATCCTTAAACATCTTTTGCTACTAAAATTCTCCCAGTATTAGCACGAAATTCGTAGTAAAGTCCCTTCAACGTTCAGCGCAATTAAATCATTGAGCAAGTTGAAGCGTGAAACAAGTAATTGAAGAACACTCTATAGTTTTGTTTCGTTTTCTTTAGCTAAATCAAATTCAGTAGCAAAATGTAATTCAATTGGGATTGTATATCTAGGTTTATTGTTGGAAATAGGGGTGAAAGTTCGGTTTGCGGTGTGGTTTATAGCCCAAACTGAAACCAAACTACATTAATTCGGTTTTGGAATTTTTCAAACCACATCGCACCATATTATTATTGAAATCGAACCAAACCATACTGTTTTAAATTCGATTTTTCAAAAGAAAACCGAACCACACCGAAATTTTTCATCCTCTTTCTTTTTGCTCCATCTAACTGGTCATTCACTCCAACATCACCCACATTAGTTGACATTCTAGGACATAAAAAAACACAAGTTTTATTATTTTTTGGCTTTATATATGTAGGGTAGAAATTAATATTAGGCTAGGTTATAATTTGGATATGAGCAATAATTCGGTTTGGATTTTGGTTTTTCGGATTTTTCAAATATTAAAATCGAAACCAAACCATATTAATTCGGTTTTGGGATTCCTCAAACCGCACCGAACCATATTAGGGGAAAAAAAAACCGCACCACATTTCTAATCCGGTTTGGTTCGGTTTTAAACCACATTAGTTTCACCCCTAGTTGAAAATGTTTCAAATTGATAAATAAAGTAGTACTTAATGTTATAATGAATCAATTTGTCATGAATTGGAAATTAGGGTTCTTGCAAAATTAAGTTTGGAGGGGGGGGGGGGGTGGTGGGAGATTCAAATTGATCCATTTCTCGGAATTGGTTGCCGATTTTGGGTATTTGGAGGTTGAATTGAGGTTGTTGGAATTGATTGATGTCGTAGTAGTGCTATAGGGGGCCGAATTGGGTGGCACTAGCGGTGGTTTGGGCAGCATGAAGGAGAAAGAAAGGAACACAAGAGGGAGAAAGAAGGGGGCAGAAAAGAGATGGAGGTTATGGGGGTGGTCGTCTAGTAGCGTAAGGCTGCGTGTGGCTGGGTTAGGTGGTTGCAGGTTTCAGGAAGGTGGTGGAGGCGGTGGTGTTAATGGGATTGAAGAAGCAAGGGGAAAGGGTGGCTACCATGGGATAATTGGGTTTTTGTTTTTTTAAAAAATAATTCTTTTAAATTTTGTTAATTTTGGCCAATAGGATGTTGATAAGTAGACCCTTTAGTCGAAAAACAGGCCGAAATAAAGCAGGGGTGGTGATTCCTACTAGTTTTGGGTTTTACGGATGATTTTTTTTTCTTTTTTTTTTTTACAAAAGTGTGTATTTAGGGGTGGTTTTGTACAAAATTTAATTTTTTGATGAGCAATTTAATGAGCAAGCCCCAGTTAATCTTAATGATTGACGAAATTCGTCAATCTAGTGGCAATATTGTAATATTGAAGAACAATAATCGATACCACCTCATGAGTGAAGATAAAGGCCATGTAACGGCCGTTAACGACCGTTTTGCCGTTACTCCACCGACAACACATTGAAACAACCTCCATTGAAAAGGTTCCCGACCTCGATCACCATTGAAGCTTTCCCATACGACCACCATTGAAGCTTCCCGACATAGACACCATTGAAGCTTCCCCGATCTCCACCCACCTTCCCCGATCTTAAACGAAAACCCTATGAATGAAAGGTGAAATTTAGGGCATGGTCAATTCCAAAGGATAGGGGTGACCATATCCTCCATTGAAACTCCATCAACTGAGCTTGTTTTTGAAGTGATGTCAGCGGTGAAGAGAGAGGAGATAGTAGATGGCAATGGTTGTAATGTGGTTGTGGTGATGAAGAAGTGTTGAAAATTTTGGAATTAGCACGCAACACCATTGTTGAGTTAGAGGAGTGAGGAGAGAGAAAGATAGATGGAGAAATTATTGTAGATTGTAGTAGCCTGGAAAAGATGAAGGAAGATGAATTAACGGTGTAAAAAAGCAAGTCATTGTAAATTTACAAAAATATCCCATATAATTCATTGAGATGTCAATTTTACCCTTATGATTAACTTATTTTGTCAATCATTAAGATTAACATGTATCTATAAACCTTAATACAAATAGGAAGTTGTTACTGTTCTCAGTAACATTGATTTTTAGTGTTATTTCACTAAAATCCCTGAAATTAATGGAATACCGAAGTTACCCTATGTGGGGTTTTTTTACTGCATTCTCTTTGCCAGATGTAAAGGAGAGTACATCTATTCTGTGTATGTTTCTTTGGTTGCCATCTAAGGCTCCTTTTACGATTATTTCATTATAGGAGTTGCGTTTGAGCTTTGACTTGGTTTGGTTTGGGTTTTCTATTTCCGTGGCTGATGAGGCTTGGAAGGAATTTCTCTTTGGCTGCCGCTATGTCTGAGATTAGCTGGTATGGTTTCGATTTCTTTTTTGTATTATTGGTTTCGATTTGTAGGCTTGTATTGCTTTGATATTGAATTTTTTTTGATGTTAAATTTGTTTGCTTTGGTTGTTGTATTGCCTTGCATGTTTGGTTTGTTTCTTAGTTTTTGATTAGTAGGTACTTAGCTTGGTTAAGTGTATGCTTAGCAAATAAATTAAATTTTTGTGTGGTGTAGATGGATTACATGCTGATTTGTTTACTTAAGTACATTTGTAGATATATTGTTGACAATAGGTATGAGTGTTGTTGAGAATACTTTCTGAGATGTAGTGCAACTTTAGTACTTTGTGCAGTGCTTTTTGAAGAAACTTAAGGCAGAATAAAGCCTCGAGGACTACTCAACTGTACTTCTAAGAAGAAAAAATAAGACTTGTAGCTTAATTTGTTGTACTTATAATAATGGTTTTAAGGTTACCATTGTGGATACAGTTGTTTCCATTGTCTATATATAGAGGAAGAGTTTGCTAGGTTTTTTCACACACCAAAGGCTTTATGCCCAGTGAGACGTTCTATTTGGATTCTGGTGATTTGAGATTGGTTTGCAAAGGTATCCGCTTTAGTTTTGTCATTTAGGTGCAATTGACATTAAAGTGTTCATTGTAGGTAACATGATTTTTTATTCCCTATCAAATTAAACACTTGGATTTCTTGACAAATTGGATGTTCCTTGCTAAATTGAACTTAACATTAATGCTTTCCGTTCCATTGTTGTGCGCCTATTCTACTTGTGCCATTGATTTAGTTAAGGTGTTTAACAGTGTTGTGTGTAGTTTATAAGCTTTGGATACCATTATTGAATTGATTCCCTATCAAATTGAAGACTTGGATTTCTTGACAAATTGAATGTTCCTTGATAAATTGAACTTTAACATTAATGCTTTCTGTTCCATTGTTGTGTGCTATTCTGCTTGTGCCATTGATTTAGTTAAGGTGTTTAGCAGTGTAGTGTGTAGTTTATAAGCTTTGGATAACATTATTGAAACAATATTTTGCAATTTTTATGTTCATCATTTCTTAAGATTACATTTAAAAGAAGCTCTCACAGATCCCGACTAATTTAAGTAGACTTGTTAAAAGATGATATTTGAAGGTTGTGGTACAAAAAAATTATTAATAGTTTGTTTCACGGGTTTTAAGTTCTATTATTTTTTTATTACAGGTTCGGTGAGAGTGTTTTGTGGTTCGCTGTATTTAGAAGTCAGTGTTTTTTGTTGAGTGTACAAGATCTTCTAAGGTAATTCCTTAGATTTTGTTTTAAATTAGTGTTGGTTTATGATGTGTTTAATAATCCTTCTATTATGTGATTAGATAGTCTTTTTATTACAGCTTTGTTCCATAATCTGTTTTAGGATTCCTGTTACTTGCATACTTCTTGTTTTTGTTGTGTTTTAGTCTTATTACAACATAGTACTTTAGGCTTTAAAGACACTTCCTTTCTGTGATTAGGTAGTCCTTTTATTTGAGATTTGTTCCGGAATTTGTTAGTTTTGTAGATAAGGTTTGGAGGTGTTTTTGGAAGAAACGCAATTTCCCTGGTTTGAATACTTTCTATCATGAACATCGATTTTTCCATTACAAGTTATGGCTAAACGATCAAAGAAAGTCTGTGTTCCTTTTCAACCTCTTTTGGAAAAGATTGTTGCTTGGTTGCAGTTCCCACCTCCAGATTATGGATTCATAGATGCTGCTTAAAACAATGCCTTTGTACGGATTAACCGACTAAATACACGTGCAAAGTTCCTTTTTTATGGTGGAAATGCCAGTTCTGTAGAAGAGTTTCGTGAGAGAGTAGCTCCCAAGGCTAGGCTGTGAAAAGATTAATCTGTCGGTTTAATATCCGAGTGGATGTCTTGACACCTAAAAATGTCTCCCCAAAATCAAACTCAATGATGAACAACCTTTCATCGCCGTTATTGGTCAGGTTGAGTAGTTAATAGTTGGGGTGCTTAAATCCATATTCAATCCCAATACATTTCATAAACCAACCCAATTCCTAGCCCATTTTGCTAAACCATGACTTACTTTCCACTTTTCGTGTCCACATCAAAAAACTAAAAAAATTGATATTGGGGCCCTATTATTTTGATCCAATTACTATTTAGTTGTATAGTCCTTTTGATAAGCTTTCCAACGATATATCGTTCGCCCAATTCCGATTTAAAACGAAGAAGATATGAGCAAAATACTAAATTCGGCCCAAAATCGACACCCTTTCACTAAAACGACCATATCTTAAAATCTACAAACGATTTTGACCTGATTCAAATTGGATTGAAAATTAAACTTGATAAGTTTTCCAACGATATAGTATATGTATTATTCCTAGTTACAGATCAAAAGTTAACATAGTTTTAAAAATGCATAAAAAAACTGGAATTACCGCGCAACAGCTTAAACACCGCGTCACGGTAGAAGCTGACGAGTCACGGTGCCTTGTACTGTGATATGGTACTCTTCACCGGGTCCCGGTGCTTTCCCGTGTCTATTCCGCGTTTTTTCTCACGCGTTAAAATGAATTTGGACGCATTTTTTGCAGAATTTGTACACCGCGACACGGTGTGCTATACCGTGCCATGGTGGACAGCATCGTGTCACGGTGCCCAATTAGGGTTTTTCCGCGGCGTATATCTCTTCTAAGGTTTTTGTGATCCCCTGCTCATTTCCTCTATAAATACCCCCTCATATTTTACAGTTCAGGGGCACCAAAAATCATTCTCCCTTCCTCTCTTATACACAAAAAAATCATTCTCTGTTCCTCTCTTATGCACCAAGTCATTCTGTCTTCTCTCTCTCATATTCTAAGCCTTAAACCTATTATCCCAACTACACTATTCCTTCCTTAAGTACTTTAAGGAGTCCATACAACACCGGAAGTTCTACACTTAAACCAAGGCGTGAAAGGTAGACTTAACTGAGGGTTTGTATCAAATCAACTCTACTTTTTATTTAATTTAATTTTAGTTTGATTTATATTTTTATTGAAGTTACTAAAAATTTATTCATGATGTAGTGATTTAAAGGAGCGCGCGAAATGTGAGTAATTAATTAATTTAATTACTATTTTTATTTTAATATTGCTAGTATCATGATTAGGTTCATTATTATTTGATTTGACTAACGATATTATGGTTAAATTGCTTCCAATATTAATGTTTATTCTATTGTTATTATGATTACCATATTGCATGTTAAAGGAAATATGTAATCGAAAATCACGCCTAATAAGATAATTTGGATGACCGGTTTAGGTTCCTTTTTAATCTTGTTGTTAATTGAAGTGATCACAATATTTTAGAATTTTATGTTGCATTAATATTCAACCAATTTCGCATAATAATAGTTTGGAGAAAATTGAATCGTTTGTATGCCTTTGAGATCGCAGGAATCACTTTTCACTATAAGAATCGAGTAAAGGCCATTACGGGCGAATGTGACTCCATGACTCACTTCGTACCATCATCCCCGATCCTCCTTTCGTGGTTCTGAACCATATGGAGTTAGTCATCTCATGGATTATGAATGGGGTGTAACCTTCACGGGTTAATCGTTGTTGCCTTTCATTGTCCCTTATCGTAGTTTCCTTTTATGTTCCGTGAACGGTTTACAAGTTCCTTAAAAACTTGTTGGCAGCTTCCTACTTTCAGTGTTCCTAATCATTGTCCCTAATCATATATGTCAATTCCCACTTCCTAAGAGTGCCAAGCATATTCACACATGCTTAACTAGGCGCATTTCAAATGACGCCTACAATTTGGAGACTCCATTGGGGAGGATTGTTGGTTATTTATCGATTTGAGTGACCGGTATTTAATTAATATGAGTGGATGAGACTTGAAAGATTCTTAAATTGTATTCCTGTGATTAAATTAGCATTTTTTGCATATACATAGACATTTTAACGTCGTGTTTTAGGTTCGCCCGTGGGAAAAATTTGATAACCTGATCATGATCGAAGAAAACGAGGCATTGCTTGAATTTACCAGCACTGTGTAACGGCAGAGGCACCGTGACACGGTATAGGGTACCGTCACGCGGTGTACTGTACCGTGTCGCGACATTTTTCACCATGTTGCGACATTTTCCACCGTGTCGCGGTGCCTGTAATATTCTTCCAGCAGTTCTGTCGTTTTTCTCGTTATCAGCTTCCTTCGATTTTTTCTGAAAAAACGTGTGTGTTTTACATACGTCTTAGCCCCGGGGGATTTAAGCTCTATCAACCCAAAAACGCTCATGGCAATAAGGGTTCATCCAAGTTTTTAAATCCACCCAAACCATGGAGTCGAGTTCGATTTCATCACGAACTCGTAGAGCCGCCCGTTGGCATACACCCTCAAGGAAGGCTTTCTTGCTAACACGTCCAAAATCTTAACCATGGTACCCTTTTGACACCAAATAAACCTGACCATAGTGGAACATAGAACTTGACCCTAGGTTGCGATCTCTTCTTTACATCATTATGCCTACATTTCCTATGTGTGTATATTTAATCGTTTTGATCCTAACCTTAACAATATTTCTTTATCTATGATGGTTTATTACTAATGAATGCTAATGGACCGTACTCACTTAGCAATTAGCGCAAACTCTAAAATTGACAAAAACTGAAAAAATGCACAAAACAGAACCTAGTGTTGATTACCGCACCATGACAGTAACGCCGCGTCACGGCAGTCAGCACTGTGCCACGGAAATCAGCACCGTGTCACGGTAGTCAGCTCATTTTTTAGTCTTCCGTGCTAATTGAGTCCTTTCGTCAGTCATTTTGGTTACTGTTTACATGTCTAGTCATGCGATCATACCACGAGTCTTATAAAATCACTTATTCACTCACGAGTCAAGTATAATCTATAAACTTTCTTTATTTTTCGACTCGAGTCATGCACCATGTCGTTTATGATCGTATACTAGGTTCATGCACGTCCTTTTTTTCGTTATAAAAAATGAGTGGAGTTTGTCTTACCTGTTTTCAAATGTATATCCTTTCTTATTCATTTCCCAATTTCAATCAGTGCGTCAAGCCCTTAAGTGAATTTATTTTATTTCACAATACTTGGTCAAGGAGCAAGGGTAGATTGGTACGGTTCGAGTCATTACCGCAGAAACCTCTTAGACCTAAGAGGCATTCGAAGAAAACTTTGCCATCTCCATACCACTTATCACCTTCAAACTACTTTCAGTTCGTTCCAATGTTCACTAAGGAAGATATTGAGAACATCAACAAATCCGTCGAGGCATTGTTTGCCATGATGCAAAACCCTTACCACTAGGGTCACTACCATGGAACAAAACAAGGTCACTGTTGCTACCCTTGACAAATTGAAAGAACAGATGAGCAAGATTTCTGAGGATTTCACCTGTGTGGATCATTCTCCGACTCCTTTGGATATGAAGGATAGGTTCCCTGAAAAGATCTCCACTGCTGATATTCCAAATTTTAAGCCTATTGACAATCCAATATTCCATTTGAAGGCGTTCTCTGCAACCATGGTTCTCAATGGATTAGACGTAACACTCTTCCCTACGGTGTTCCCTCTCTCTTGAGATCATTGATGAGTGTCATTTATGGCACTCATTTGGCCTCTTTTAGGATGGATTTTAATCTCTTTTATAGCTCTTTTATCTTTTTTTCTTTAGTTTTACTTGTTATTTCTCTAGTTTGTATTTTCCTTAGTTGTTTTCCCATTTTCTTGCATTTATTAGTTTATTTTGCCTTTTCTCCTTTATTTGTTTGCTTCTCTTATGATTTCATGAGATTAGTGATGTTTAAGGAGCTTAATGGCTTTTTCTCGGGGTTAATAAAGCTCAAGATGCAAGCCGGTCTCTCCCCTTGAAGCTCAAGTGCTAAGGAGTGCAAATTCCAAGTCTTCTAGGCCGTGCTCTCATGCTACGTGGGCATCAAAAATGGTGTTGAACCCACCGTGAAGACCTTTGAAACTGCCACCCCCAACATGTATCAAGTGGAGCACACGGGAGCATCAACGGACGCACGAGGAAACTCTTCCATGCTCCTAGGAGCGAGCGCGTAGCTCATGTGCGCGGCCGCGCAAGTGGGAGGTGTGGCCGCACAGCTGCTCTCCCCCTGTTCCCTACCCACGTCTTTGCGGCAGCAAATTTCGAGGAGAGGGCGCACCTATTAAGGTTCTTTTTGGACGTCTAACTAACTTCTCCTTTGTTAGTTTTACTATATATATATTTCTTCATTTTATAGAGAGAGAATTAATTAGAATGAATTAGAATTAGGCTATTGATTGGATTTTTAGAGAGAGAAGCTCAAGATTTTGGGAAACTTTGTTCTTATATATTAGAGAGAGAAACTTGATAATTGATGATTGCTACATTTTGATCTTCATTCACTTTGATATTGATCAAAGTTTTGTAAGAATTCTTTCCTTTTAATGCAATTTTAGTGTTTGATTCTTGATATATTGTTGAATTTCTGTTGTTTGATTTGATTGTTAATATTTGGATTTCAATGTTGATGATGAAATTGATGATTAGTTTAGTTATGCTTTTCAATTTTACAATGTGTAGTGAGTAGTTCCTTTGCTAGGGATGTGGTGAAGCATGTATGACTGATAAGCTATTGCTAATTTGGGGTTTTTGATTGATTGGATGATGTGAGTAAATTGGTTGATGGAATTTGTGCATGTGTTTGATTTGATGAGGAGTAGCTAACCTTGATTATCAAGCTAGATTGCATATTAGTTTTCAATGATACGACAAATTGATTTGGAAGCTATTATTATCGATTGATCTTGTTTTGTGATTTTCCTTTGAAGTCATTCGTAGAGACATTTGGCTTGACCCTAGGAAATAGCTCTTTAAGTGATTTTGATTGCAAATACCGTTTTCCCTCGCATTGCTTGATTGATCAATTTCCCGACAAATTAGCATGTTTATCGTGAATGCATGTGAATCCTAAATCCCTAGTGCTTTGATATTAATTTCTATTGTTAGCTTTGATTGTGTTGAATTGCTAGTTTAGACCAACCCAATTGCTTAAGATTTCGGAATATCTTAACTAGAGACTTTAGCTTATACCTCATTCCCTTGGGTTCGACCCAGACTTACTCTTATACTTAGGGTTGGGTTTGGTTATAAATTTGGTTTTGATCGGGGGATACTTAGAACTCAACGACCTAGGTTTTCCTCCCGTCAAGCATGCTTGCCAACAATGAATTTGTTCCCTAGATTCCAAGCATACTACAACTTGGCAAGATGTCACCGACAGTTTCATGAATCGTTACAAGTGTAACATTCAAACCAGAACTTTTGAACGTGAACTCTCCATTCTCAAATAGAAAGAGAATGAAGGCTTCACCGCTTATCTGAACAGGTGGAGCGAAACGGCTGCACTCTCGGTAGATCCTCCCAAAGAAAGAGAGATGGTTCGCCTCTTCATCCAAAATATGACTCACAAGTATAGGAAACATCTCAAATTTCTTCCACTAAACACTTTCGAAGCTGTATACGACATTGGTATCAATATCAAGGACGATCTAATAAAGACTACTGGTAGTAACAATAATAACACTTGAAAAAACAAGAAGAACGAACTTCCTTCTTCTTCGTCTTCTAAGCACGAAAGTACTACCAACAATATAAGCCAAATCGATCTCAGTGAAGTGTTAGTTCTTGATGCTCCATTGCCTAAGAAAAGGAGAACTTACACACCTTTAGGATTGACTTATGATGCGGCCTTTGATCGCCTTTACGGTTAAGGCTTGATCACACTTATTGGGCCATTTCCATAGCCAAAACCTGAAGAAAGGAGCGTCAAATGGAATCCCAATGCCCATTGCAAGTTCCATCAAGGAAGAGGCCACACTACCGAGCAATGTTTGAGTTTGAAGGACGTTATTCAAGATCTTGTTGATGCAAACAAACTTCCTGTCCCTCCAGGCGGCAAGAGGTAATGAAGACAAGGTGCACGGTGGGTCAATCGTGCAAGATATCATGATTCTTTATTTCCATTCCCCTCTTATGTCTAGCATAGGTTTTTCTTCGTAGACTCTATTATGTTTATGTGTTTGTTTATTCACCATTCCCATCAGTAAAATGAGCATATTTCCTTTACATCTCGATCATAGCATTTTTAATTCACTCATTAAAAAAAAAAAAAATCAGTTGCCGAACCAAACACAACGTACATCAATGACTTGAGGTACCTTTGCAACTCATTTATTCCCTATTAACCATTCAATCACATATCCATTCATTCGTCAACCACTTTGAGCCTCGTCTAATGATTGGCCTTATTTATTCAACCCACATTCACCTAACCCTGGGATAGGAAGGTGTGCAATTTGTGTAACATTCAAAAAGCAAGTTCAAATGAAAAAAAAGGAATAAGTAAATAAAAAACAATGTCTAAAGGCAAATATTTCCAATGTCTTGGATGCGAACACGTCTCGAATTACGTCTATCATCGAGTGCTTGGTACCATGCCTGAGAAACATGAATGTTAAGTGAGTGATGGACTGCATGATCCGAAATTGCCTACATTGATTCAAAAGAAAGAAAAAAAAAGAATATATATATATATATATATATATATATATATATATATATATGTGAAAATAACACTTGCAAAGTCCAAATTTTCAAATATATAATTGCATATCTTGGGGGCTTCCCTAGGGTCTTGAGCCTTTTACCCCTTTCTTCCTTAAACCATGAGATTAACCACATTACATCCCTTGAAAGACCTCTATGAGGTGTACATACACTTGTGCAAAGTTCTGTTAGAGCTACGTTCAGACTGATTCCTAACGGATATGTAGGCAACCTCGCATCGAGGTGCGGCCACATTTATACTCACATTCATGTCCACATTCATATCCACACATGACCGAGTCATTTCTAATGCTTATCTCTACCCATATAGAGCTAGAATTGGGGGCTTGAACCCACGTCACTTAGCTTACCTAGCCTAAAGATTCACCATCTCGACTCTTCTCACATCTCTTTCCATCACCATAGCCTTTGCAGCCTCACCTTAGTATCACTTTCACAACTTCTTTCACACATACATAGCCATATCATCTTTCCCTTAGGAACCCTTTATCATGAAATCTTGTTTCCCTACCGTGCATGCTTCATCATCTTTCAAGACAACATTCATTAGAAGAAACATTATATACTTGCTTAGCTTCCTGACTTGAGCAATGTTCATTATTTCACGCATCGCATAATGTGCTTAGCAACATTTATATATAAATGATTTGTAATCATACAAAGCATATTGTGCTTAGCTCCTTGACCTAAGCAACATTCATTATGCAATACTCAACAATCACTTCATGTATATACGTGCTTAGCTTCCAAACCTAAGTGACATTCAAGATCGTTTCTTTACACCACATATGATGCTTAGCTCCATGACCTAAGTTCATTCATCTATCGTGTCACATGATGTAATTATTCTTAGCCTCCTGGCCTAAGACATGCATCATGCATACATTATCTTCAAGAAAAGCAATTCAATTCGAAAAATATTCATGTGATTTACCTTGCTTTTCACTATTTGCTCGACAAGGAAGTTTAAAACTTCTTCCCTTCATCATGTCTTTTCTTTTGGGGAAGTTCAAAAATTCAAAATTTTCATCGAGGGAAGTTCAAAAACAAAACCTCATTTTTCACGTCTTTCTTTTTTGGGAGAAAGTCGGTACCCTCCACTCATGACAAAAATGACGAAATTTTTTGCTTTTTGCATTGTCGGTCGCTTGTGTCTGTGCACACACTCACTCAATACACGCACAACCACAAGTCATACATATGTCGTGCCGTGTCAAGTCAAGCTTGCTCAAGTCAGTTGGTCAATTCAATCACAGTATATACAAGTCCTTTGGCAGATTTCATTTTCCAAGTCTCATTTACAGCCCGCGCTCGGGGACAAGCGAACCATCTACAACCCATGTTCGAGGATAAGCGAACTATTTACAGCCCACTTTTGGGGACAAGCAAACCATTTACAGCCCACGTTCGGGGACAAGCAAACCATTTACAACTCACGTTCGAGGACAAGCGAACCATTTTCAGCCCATGTTCGGGGACAAGCGAACCATCTACAACCCTTGTTCAGGGACAAGCGAACCATTTACATCCCACGTTCAGGGTTAAGCAAACTATCTACGGCCCACATTCGAGGATAATCGAATCATCATCTTTTTTTTAGTGATCATCTCCCAAAGAGAAGACGATTCACAGTGCAAGGTTCTCGATACACGAAGACTTGCAATCTCATCATCAGACAAGTTTTTCCTCAAGCATGGAAATTGTCGGTCGTTGCAACCTCTTAATGCGGAGAAGTCAGCGATTATATCATCTATCAACATTCCTCAAGCATGGAAAATATCACAACAATCTTCATCCATTGGATTTCTTCAGGCATAGAAAACTACCAAATTTAATTGCCACCGAAACACTGGTGTCAGATACGCATTCTATCCCTTTATTCTTTTATCTGTGGAAATAACATTTTTCTGCAGGTATCGGCGTATAAAGAGTGATTTAGGACCGTAGAACATCTTAAATCATTCTCCGTCCCTATAGACTAATTTGACTATTGTTTTCGAAATTGACGTTTCTACAAACTCAGTCAAAGTGGGGGCTTCAGTAGAAACCTAAAAATGTCTCCCCAACACCAAACTCGATGATGAACAACCTTTTAACGCCGTTATTGGTCGGGTTGAGTATTTAATATTTGGAGTGCTTAAATCCATATTCAATACCAATACATTTCATACACCAACCCAATTCCTAGCCCATTTTGCTAAACCATGACTTACTTTCCACTTTTCGTGTCCACATCAAAAAATCGAGAGAAATTGATTTTGTGGACCTATAATTTTGAAAAAATTATTATTTGGTTGTATCAACCTTTGAATAAGATTTCCAACGATATATCATAAGCCCAATTTCGATTTAAAACGAAGAAGATATGAGCAAAATACTAAACTCAGCCAAAAACCAACACCCTTTCACTAAAACGACCATATCCTAAAATCTACAAAGTATTTTGACCTGATTCAAAATTGGGTTGGAAAATAGACTTAATAAGATTTCCAACAATATATTATATGCCTTATTCCAATTTACGGATTAAAAGTTATCATAGTTTTAAAAACGCATAAAAAAATTGGAATTACCGTGCAACATTTTAAGCACCGCGTCACGGTACAACCTGAGGTGTCACGGTGCCTTGTACCGTGACACGGTACTCTTCACCATGTCTCAGTTCTTTCCCGTGTCTATTCTGCGTTTTTTCTCACACGCTAAAATGAATTTGGACGCATTTTTGGCAGAATTATACACCACAACACAGTGGACAGGCACCGTGTCACGGTGCCCAATTAGGATTTTTCCGTGGCACATATCTCTTCTAGGGTTTCGTGTGATCCCCTGCTCATTTCCTCTGTAAATACCCCCCTCATTTCTGCAGGGTCACCAAAAATCATTCTTTCTCTCCTTACACCAAAAATCATTCTATCTTCCTCTCTTATACACAAAAAAAAAAAAAAAAAAAAAATCGTTCTCTCTTCCTCTCTTATGCACCAAGTCATTCTCTCTTCTCTCTCTCTCATATTCTAAGCCATAAACCTATTATCCCAACTACACTATTCCTTCCTTAAGCACTTTAAGGAGTCCATACAACACCCGAAGTTCTATACTTAAACCAAGGCGTGAAAGGTAGAATTAACTGAGGGTTTGGACCAAATCAACTCTACTTTTTATTTAATTTAATTTCAATTTGATTTATATTTTTATTAAAGTTACTAACAATTTATTCATGATTGTAGTGATTTAAAGGAGCGCGCGAAATGTAAGTATTTAATTAATTTAATTACTTATTTTATTTTAATATTGCTAGTATCATGATTAGGTTCATTATTATTTTATTCTATTGTTATTATGATCACCATATTGCATGTTAAAGGGAATATGTAATCGAAAATCACGCCTAATAAGATAATTTGGATGATCGGTTTAGGTTCCTTTTTAATCTTATTGTTAATTGAAGTGATCATAATATTTTAGAATCATATGTTGCATTAATTTTCAACCAATTTAGCATAATAATAGTTTGGAGCGAATTGAATCTTTGTTTGTATGCCTTTGAGATCGCAGGAATCACTTTTCACTATAAGAATCGAGTAGAGGCCAATACGGGCGAATTTGACTCCATGACTCACTTCGTACCATCATCCCCGATCCTCCTTCTGTGGTTCCGAACCATATGGAGTTAGTAATGTCATGGATTATGAATGAGTGTAACCTTCACGGGTCAATCGTTGTTGCCTTTCGTTATCCCTTATCGTGGTTGCCTTTTATGATCCGTGAACGGTTTACAAGTTCCTTAATAACTTGTTGGTGGCTCCTTACTTTCCCTGTCCCTATTTTTTGTCCCTAATCATATATGTCAATTCCTACTTCCTAAGAGTGCTAAGCATATTCACACATGCTTAACGTAGGCGCACTTAAAACAACGCCTACAGGATGATTTCCCGTATGAGCGCATTAAGATGTATCGTCTATCTGTAAAGCTATATAAAAATAGATGCACTGAATTAGTACAAGAGAGAGAAGACCTGAGTTACATACGGACATAATGTATTTCAATAGAGAATGCATCATTTCATGATATACATGTTTCAGTTGACTTTGCACAATTTTTAGGTGTCTTAGTGAGGAAAACTGGTGTTACTGCAATTGCCATAAAAAAATACTATGGTACAAGGACATGGTTATATTTCTTGGCTATGGTAACATGTCCTCGTAATAATATTGCCATGGAGTGTATTTTTAGTGACCCTTGTACTGAAGCAGCTACAGCTGAGCAAAGAGTTGCAAAGAAAGCATCTTTTTTCATAGCTTCTCAATTTAATTTCGAAATAGTTGATGCTAACTATGGTGGCGCAACAAAGCTGAGTAGTGAATGTTCCTTGATACGGGAAAAGTTTTTGCTTCTGAAAGGCCATCTTGAATGTTTAGAAAGGAGTTATAAACAAGCTGATTCTGCTAATTGTTTAGGGACTGATTTTTGTATGACACCAACTGCTGAAGGATCACAGATTTCTGTCCTTGCTCTTCCACCAAACCGCCCACTTAAACGTAGGGTTGTTGTGGAAGAATTCTCTAAGAATGTTGTAGAAGTAGAGACTTCAGAACGCCTTGTTTCTAATGTGCCAAATTTAGAAACTGTATTTAAGCGTGCTAGGGTTGATTAGCTATGTGTTATGTTAGTGAGTTCACTACAAGGGGTTCAACTTCTCGAAGGCAAAGGAAGAACCGTTCTCCCAATTGACCAAGAGATCGTGTTGCTGGTCACAAACGCTTATTCTTAGATTATTTTGCTGAGAATCCTGTATATAATGATGATTAATTTTGACGAAGGTTCAGAATGAGAAGGTCGTTATTTCTTTCTATAATTGACAGAGTCCAACAACGTGATCCATGGTTTCAACAAAAATATGATGTAGTTGGTAAGCCCAGTTTTTCACTATTACAAAAATGCACTGCAGCTATGAGATTGTTGGCATATGGAGTAGCAGCTGACCAAATTGATGAGTACGTCAGAATTAGTGAGAAAAGCTCACTCAATGCCTTATGTAGATTTGTTAATGTTATAATTGTCGAGTTTCAAATATGGGATGAAGTTTCAATGGCTAAGAAATAGAACCTTGATTCTTTAGATCTTTTATTACAAGTTTCAAATATGGGATGAAGCTTCAATGGCAGGTTTTACCGATGGTCCCTCAGAATACAATGAAGGAAGTGGTTGAAGCAAGTATTGTTACTTCTTATCTATGGCCTAAATTTATCAAATTTAGACTGATAGAAAACATTAGAGCAAGAGAAGATTCTGTATATTCTGCTTTTTTGCTTGATTTGGGCAACGGGAAATTACAAGAAATAGAAAATGCATTCATTGAATTACCACATGACATTGTCTATTCCACCAACAATCTAGCAGAATTAGTCTCTAATATTACAGTAAAAACGTTTCTAGAATTTATTCAGGGACGGGTTGACAGTCAAGTGTTCGCAGAAAAAACAATTTTGACGCCCATGAATGATGATGTTGATTCTATTAACACATTCATGATTAAGCAATTTCCTAGACAAGTTCGATGCCATGTTGAATGATACATGTAATATCGATCATATAGAATTCATCAACAAGCTATGTCCTGGTGGAATGAGTCCTTATGAGCTCGTGTTGAAGGAAAATTGCCCTGTTATACTGTTAAGAAATTTGCTCCCTTCTTCAGGTTTATGCAACTGCATAAGGCTAATTTGCAAGAAATTTTTCCCAAATGTAATCCAGTGTACTGTAACAGTTGGCCACTACAAAGGAGACGAAGTATTTATACATAGAGTCAATTTAAGACCTCAAATTCTGTCAACTATCCATTTCAGTTTGAAAGGAAACAGTTTCCTATCATGTTAAGCTTTACAATGACAATAAACAAGTCCCAAGGACAAACTCTAAATCAAGTATCAATTTATCTTCCATGTCCATGCTTTCACATGGACAACTTTATGTTGCATTATCCCGAGCTAAGAAAGCAAAAGATGTCTGTGTTTTTACCAAAAGAACTACAGATAAGTGTTCTTCAACTGTTGTTACCAATGTAGTGTCTTATATGCTTTTACACTTAGCAGGTATTCTTGAAAATGATACAGCGTAGTGCTCAAAATTAGAAAATTTGCTGAAGCCTAGAGCAACTGCATACTAGTTGTTATTGTTACATCTGCGCATGTAACTTATGATTTTTCTTTATACATTCTTTCTAAATTGGTATTATTTTGCTGAACTTGTTTGCTTTCTCTTTTTTTAAGGATTAGAGCTTTTGACTTTCAGTACTTACCATTTTTACTCTTTCCCTAGATCTTATTGTTTTGTTCACATAGAGTTGATTTAGAAGCTAAATAACCTATTGTTGAACATAAAGATTCTTGGGTGGACAAGGTAAATATAGACATCACATACCAAGTATATATTAGTGTTAGTGAAACTATATTGCAATTACTTTCTTATCTTGATTTAACATATTATGGCTTTGAAATTTGAACGCTATTGCACCAATATGAACTCAACTTCTCTATTAGAAGGTAGAATGGGCATTACATGTGCTTAATTTGTTAAAAATGATGTGTTTGAAACTATGAAATTCCTTAAAGACATTGATATTGTTTTAGTACTACGGCTTCATACTATTATTTTTTCCTCTCTACTATAGGAACGCTGCATATACATTATAAGTAGCTATTGTGAAGAAGGTAACATGTAAGCAGCTAGCATCCTTGATTATTATCATTTATGTACTTATCTCGTATAAAAGTATTGTAGGATTTCAAATGTATGATTGACATGAGAGCTGCATTTGGAAGTCATATTAAAAAAAAAAAAAATGCAGGGTGATCATATCATTCATTACACATTGCCTCAAAAGGATCTTTCATCTTTGTGATCACAAGAGGCAATGCGTGCATGTGAACGATTTTATCCATTTAGACTGAAGAAACACTTTTTTAAAAAAAAATATACTTTATTTTTAAGAAAATATTCAGCTTACATTCTTTTTGGATGCATTTAACTAATGACTAAATAGGATAATATTCTAGATGATCAAGGCTGAGATCATTACGAAAGCTAGAGGATCACATATCTCAGAGGAGGTAGCAATCGATAATCATTTGCCAATTTTCGTTATATCACTTGTATAAGTATACATAAACGTATTTAACTTCTTTTTATCTATAGAAAATCTGCAAATCGATGACTCGGTTATTGGTAGTTGTGCATTACTTGCACTCCAACTACATACTTTATGGAGATCAGCAGGTTTGTAAATCTCCATATGCTTGCAAAATTGGTACTGGTTTTGTTTTCCAAGGATTGAAACTATTTTTATGGCCCAATAATGTCAATTGTAATATAACTACGTTAATTTCAGTGTTCCAACATCTTTTTGACAAAGGAAAATCACATTTGGCTTGGTAAGGGACTTTCTTCCAAGGCTTTTTTCCTTAAAAAATATAACAATTGACATATAATAATTTTACCCTTTTCTGTGTCGGAAGGTTGAATTGAGCTAGATAAGAGCTCACACATTTTCTTTGTGTGGAGGTTATTGGTGACTTTGGACTTGCAAAACTTCTCAAACATGATGATCTTGCTTCATTGGTATTGACTCCTGAACATTTCTTCTATTGATATACATTTGCAAACAATACATTTATTTTACTGATGAAAGGGTTTTTGTTGATGACTTACTGTACTTAGGTTGTTGGTACACCCAATTATATGTGTACTAAGGTCCTTGCAAATATACCTAATAGTTACAACCAGATATACGGTCACTTGGTAAGTAACAAAGAGACTTATAATTTACAGTAAAACAATGTAAGTAAACCATATTTCAATTATAGTATACCTGATATAATACAGCTTTGACAAATCCTTTGTTACATTTTTACTCTTCCAATACAAAAAATTGCAAACTATATATATATATATATATATATATATATATATATATATATATATATTATATATATATATTATATATATATTATATATATATATATATATATATATATATATATATATATATATATATATATATATATATATATAGAATATTTAAATGTCGTTTCTTTTTAGGGGGTTTTTTTTTCCAAGAGTTGCATTTTTCAAAATAACCGATAAAAAGCGGAATTCATATGATTACCTAAGTTTACTAATCAACAATAGAGGTTATTGTGGATATGTTATGCCTTATTATTTGGGATGTGTCTCTTTAGATATGTGTAATGGGATGTATAAAATGTAGCCCATATTAGAAGTAATATAATTCAGATTTCAAAAGGAGATCATATATGCTAAGTTAAAATACTTTGCTTAATAAGAAAAAGATTCAAGTACAAGTCAAAGTCACAGTTCATAGTAAAACTATTTTAAAATTGGTAATAAAATAGCTAAGCTATTGTACTTCACCATAATTTCAGCCACAAATTTTTTTTACTTACTTCCTTATTATATAAGTAAATTGTAATTCATGTACTCTGACCACAATATTTATTTTCCTTTTTATATTAATGCATAAAATAACAAGATCTTTTTCATTATTTTAACCCAAATACTTTCTATGTGTACGAAAGTAGTGTAAACAATAGTACTTACTGTTTGCAACAGTAGCTGAGTGAAAAAGAATTAGGTCACCTTTGATACCTAAGCTTCAGCTATAAATACCCAACCACCTTATTCTTTTTTCTTCATCTTAAATTCTCTGTCATTCCACTCTCTTTAAAGGTATATTCACCTTTTTTTTTTCAGATCATTTAGTTTGCCTGTCTTACACCCAAAATGATGCATTTCATTCACAGATCCATAGTTACCATTGACTAGTGTAGATACCTAATTGTGTCTCCCCAAAAACCAAACCGAGTGATGAATACCTTTCACGTTATTGATTGTTGAACTAAGTGAAAGTGAGAAAAGTCTCGTGAAGCGGTTGAATTGTTTTAATAAAGATGCTTGTTTCTGTTTTCGAAAATGTACTCTATTTTATGAAAATGTCCAGTCCAATTTAGTTTAGTCCATGATAAGGGTCCAATAATAGTGTATTTGGATTGGGTTTGCAAAGAGCTTTCCAACGATATATTATAAGCCCAATTCCGATGAATAATGAGGAAGTTATGGCCAAAATACTAAGTTGGGCCTAAAACAAGTTTTATATACGACCTAATGATCTAGTGGAGGGCCCATTAATTAATATTCCTAAGGTCATTAGGATTGACTTTAATCTTCTAGAATAATCTAGAAGGTTATCTTGAGTTCTAGTGGAGTTAGGATTAGTAATCATATCTTTTAGAAAAATAAAGATTTCTATTTGGAATAAAACAAGTGTTTTAAAAAGATTAAATCTGATTTTAAAAGATAAATACGGACTTTAATTAATCGAATTTAATTAGATTAAGGATTCCGTACGGATTTTAGAAAACGCGTGAACCATCGCGAAACGACAAAGCTGTCGGGCTGTGCTGGACGCTGTCACACAGAGACAAAGTTGTTGCGCCACAACAGAATTAGTTTTATTCCAGATTGGATTCGGTCTTTTTCTGATCGTTTCTGGACTATTTTGTCTGTAAATAGGGTCGATATTCTCCATTTTTAAATCATCAACGAATAAATCATCAACAATCATCTAATTCTATTCACTTCTCTCTAAAAGCTAGTAGCTTATTCTTTCTCTCTCTTTCTAAGCCTTCCCCTTTACAAATAAAAATACCGCATTCACGAGTTCTAGACACATCTAGCCAAGCTCGAAGTTGCCTTCGCCCTAGACGTGAAAGGTTGATAATTTCTGAGGGTTTGGTCTGAACTCCCTATTTCAATTATTTAAATTAATTGTTTGATTTAATATTTTCCTTGAAGTTACTAATGTGTGTATTGTTTTGATAGAAAGAGATATGAGGCAACAAAGTAAGTTGTTTTATTGCTATATTTTTATAGAAATCATGCTTAAATTATTTTAATTTCTAGTATCATGTTAGGATGTCTTTATTGCTTTCTAGTATCATGCTTAGGTTGCTTCCTATTTCTTCTATCATGTTAGTATCATGTTAGGGATAAAGCTTTGATTTTTATTCTTTAGTGACATGCTAGGATTTGTTATTAATCTTTTTTGTATCATGCCTAGGATCTTGTTACTAATATTATTATGCTTTATTGAGATTGTTATTGTGATGATGATTTGTTGTATCAATATTATGTTGCTTGGTATATTATTGTTGTTATTGCTTGATCACGCCCTCTCTTGCAGGTTTAAAGGGAATTTGTACTTGAAATCACGCTTAATAAGATAATTAATAATCTTGTTTAGGCTAATATGATTTTAATTCAAGTGATCGCCAATAATAGTTTTGTTGTGCGTTAATATTCAACCAACATAGATTAAACAAGTTTAGGGTTAATATATTGATTGTATGTTAGTCAGAAAGCGCACATGAATATGAGAAGAATAAAGTAGAGGCCTATTTAGGGCAGGTTCAATCTCTTTTAGGTTGGATTTGTACCTTCATCCCCGAATATCTAGTCATGGTTCTAGACCACTATGGTGTTAGCGATCTCATGGATCGTGAAGGGGTGTAACCTTCACCCTGCGAACGGTTTACAAGTTCCTAAAACTTGTTGGCGACTCTTTTGCTCTAGCTTCCTTCCCTTTGGACGCCACCATGCTTAAGTGTATGATCACAATGGGGCTCAAGTGTGGGATACTTGAAATATTCCCTACAACTAGGAAATAATATTAACTTTATAATTTGTTTATTTTCTACAGCAGACTATCACTTTTAGATTATTTCATCTCCTTTGACTATTATTTGTTTTTAGTACAATTCCCTATTGTAGTCCTATGAAAATTTGAATTACATGGTATAAGATTATATTCACTTCACTGACATTTATCTAAATTTATTGCTATTTCCTGTTGTACATGTCGTAGTTGTTATTAAAAACTTCTATTTTGTTGTTATGTATATATGTTTTATCCAATTTCTTTTTCAGTCTTATTTTATATGTACTAGGATTTTGCTTACAAGATATTTCTAAAAAGTTTGCTGAGAAAAAAAATATATGGCTACCTTTTTGTTAACATTAAGTGTTTTTATGTTTGCCTTTTTATTTATTCTTTCATGCACTTGTCTCTTAGATAACATGAAAAATCTTGGTTTAATCAGATTTATTTATGCTACATCATTAGCTAAACTAGACTATATACCTTGCATGGGTGCACTTACTTATTATACTGCATGATCTAGCTTTTTTTTTTTTTTGAAAGATTGCGTGATATAGCCTTGATGAGTGACATTTATGCCACTCTTTTAACCTTCGTCTCTAAGGATTTTCCCCTCATTTGCACTTGTTTGAGCTTTTTCAAAGCGTTTTATCTTTGTTTTTGTGTTGTTTTATCTTTTCTCGTGTTTTTCCTCTTTATTCTCCCTTTTCTTAGTTTTCTTTGATATTTTGTAGGTTCCCGACCCCTTTGATGAAGACTATGGATGCATATGGAGCTAAGGAAGGGAAAGAGATGCTCAAGGAGAGGGCACGGAGCCAAGCAAGAATCTGCGGGCGCGGGGCTAGAAGCCGCGCGCGCGGATCGCTGCTCTGGAGTTTCTTCAATATTGCGGTAGATGTCGTGTCGTGCCTTAGGAGATGCCTCTCCTCAACAGGTCGCGGGCGCAACATTTTTGAGGTTCAATTCTCCCCTGTTCCCAAGCCGCGGCCTCTCCTCAGCTGGAGAGGCCTCTCCAGCTTCCACCCGCGGGTGCGACACCATAGGCCATGGGCGTGGCTTGCTGGGCTAGTGTAGGCGTCATTCGAGGTGCGCCTACGTCAAGCATGTGTGAATATGATTGGCACTCATAGGAAGTGGGAATTGGCATAATACGATTAGGGACAAGGAAAGTAGGGAGCCGCCAACAAGTTTTTACGGAACCTGTAAACCGTTCACGGGTCATTTAAGGCAACCACGAATAAGGTACAATGATAGGCAACAACGATTGACCCGTGAAGGTTACACCCCATTCATAATCCATGAGATTACTACCTCCATATTGTTCGGAACCACGAAAGGAGGATCGGGGATGATGGTACGAAGTGAGTCATGGAGTCACATTCGCCCGTATTGGCCTCTACTCGATTCTTAAAGTGAAAAGTGATTCATGCGATCTCAAAAGCATGAAAACAAAGATTCAATTCGCTCCAAACTATTATTAAGCTAAATTGGTTGAACATTAATGCAACACATAATTCTAAAATATCGTGATCACTTGATTTAATAACAAGATTAAAAAGGAACCTAAACCGGTCGTCCAAATTATCTTATTAGGCGTGATTTTCAATTACATATTCCCTTTAAACATGTAATATGGTGATCAATAATAATAATAGAATAAACATTAATATTGAAAGAAATATAACAATAATCCAACAATATAAAATTGTTAAAAAAATAATAGAAATAAAAGGAACATAATTCCTTACTTTGATTTTGCTTGCTTGCAACTATAAAACAATAAACGAGTTAGTAACTTCAAGGAAATAAATAAAACAGTAATTAAAATTAAATTAAATAGAGTTGTTTTGGGGACAAACCCTCAAACAGTTCTACCTTTCACGCCTTGGTTTAAAGATGGAACCTCGAGTAAAGTATGGACTCCTTGGAGTGCTTAAAGGAAGTATTTTTGAAGAATAGGATAGGCTAGTGTTTAGGCTAGAGCATAGAAGAGAGAAGAGAGAATTAATTGATTCCTTGAACTGCAGAAATGAAGGGGTATTTAAAGAGAAAATGAGTAGAGGGAACACACGGAACCCTAAAAAGATAAAAACCCTAAATTTCGTTGCTGTGACACGTTAGCAATATGTCGCGACACGGCAGACTCTACCATGACACAGGACATTCTACCATGTCGCAAGAAATATCTGCCCAAAAAAGGATAAAACGCGTTCGGGTTTTACGCGGGAAAAGCATGGGACAATCCCGTGTCACGGCATGTGGACCGTGACACGGCAAAATATGCCGCGATGCGGCACATTCCACCGTGGCGCGGCACGTGATGTTGTGACACGGTGGACATTTTTCCACTTTTGCGTCCAAGTTCATTTTAAACCTAATTACATTCACCATTTTTAAGTGTCGTTTTTTAATTTCGGGCTATTTAGGTTTATTATTAATTGGCTAAATTAATAAATAATATAAAATGGATTAAAAAGGTTCGGGCCAAAATATAATTTGGACTATGCTTTGACTAAACATTAGGACTGATCCGTTGACTATTTTGTGAACTAAATTTTTATTGAACATGGATTTTAAGCACTCCCGAGATTAAATACTCAACCTGAACAATAACGGCGGTGAAAGATTGTTCATCATCGGGTTTGGTTTCGGGGAGACATTTTTAGGTGTCTACAGAAGCCCCCACTTTGACTGAGTTTGTAGAAAAATCAGATTCGAAAACGATAGTCAAAGTAGTGATTTAAGACATCCTGCGATCCTAAATCACTCTGTATACGTCGATACCTGCAAAACAATGTTAGTTCCACAGATAAAAGAATAAACATAGAATGCTTATCTATCACCTGTGTATCGGAGGCAAACGAGTTTGGTAGTTTTCTATGCTTGAAGAAATCCACCGGATGATGTTTGTTGAGATACTTTCCATGCTTTAGGAAAGTCGACAGATGAATTTGGCAGTTTTCTGTGCTTGAAGAAATCCACCGAATGATGTTTGTTGAAATACTTTCCATGCTTGAGGAAAGTCGATAAATGATATAATCGCTGACTTCTTCGCCTTGAGAGGTGGCAACGATCGACAATTTTCCATGCTTGAGGAAAAACTTGTCTAATGATGAGATTGTAAGTCTCTATGTATCGAGAACCTTGTGCCGTGAATCGTCTTCACTTGGGAGATGATCACTAAAATGATGATGGTTTGATTGTCCCCGGACGTGGGCTATAGATGGTTCGCTTGTCCCCGAACATGGGCTGTAGATGGTTCGCTTGTCCCCGAACGTGGGCTGTAAATGATTAGACCTTCAAGTCGACTATCTGACCATATTAGGTGCTTGAAATATGACTTCGATACTTGGTAGGGATAAAATGATAATTTATGGTACCATTTAAATATCAGTTATAATTTCCCGCAAGGTTTTTGGTGGAAAAATAATTGTCACAAAGTTGCGAAAAATAATTCGAACTAGTCAAAGATGCTTGGAATATTCACTAGAGAAGCCCCTGAGCTGCGCAGGACAGTCACATACACCGTGCTACGTATACATTTGCCGCGACACGACATATATTCGCCGTCACGCGACAATTACTTTTTGTGGCACGACGTTTCTGAATTAGTCACAAAGCTCCAGGAATATTCGCTGACGTATATGTAGACCACGCGCGAACACCGTGCCATGTGGAATATTGCCGTGACACGGTGTACTTTGCCGTCAAGCGGCATTCTGTTGTGTGACGTGGCGTTCTTTATCCTGCTGATACAGTCACACGTCCCCAAGTCTTTTGGTTTCTGTGTCTTTGACCAACTGTTTCGCCGTGCCACGTTAACCTTACCGTCATGCGGAAACGGATCCCGTGGCACGGGGCACAACACCGTGTCACGAGGTTTTGTTTTGCCTTTAAATTTCAAAATTTCGGCCTCCTTCTTTATTTCATTTTGTTGCTGTTGATGTTCATGTTCTCCGCCGGTATTTTCGAGCTTTTCTCACTCAATTCTCCACCAAATTCACTCAAATCTCTTGCTAGCTTCCTCATTTCTAAATCTCTATAAGAATCTATGTAAGTTTCTTTGCTTTTTGTCTTGAATTTCGTTGTAAATGAGCAATTTTCCTTGTAAAAGCCCATGAAAAATCAAATTGGGGATTTTTAATTTTGAGGTTTTATGGCAAAATTCTTGTCATGAATTAGCTTGTATATGAATGTATGTTGATTTGTGAGCAATTTGAGACCAAGTTTGCATGATTTGGTAAAGAAATGAGCAAATCACCATTTTTGGTACTACTTTGTGTGTGAGTGTGTTCTTTTTGTTCTTGTTGTTTCTTTGCACTTGAAATGATGATAGAATTGTCGTAGATCTTGTAAAACATGCTATGATGTGTCGATCTATTGTTTTTGTGCAATTTCAAACATGCTTTGTTTTTGTGTATGTACTACATTGTCATGGAGAACATAGTATCATGCGATTAGGAGAACTGTAGTATTAGTTTGTCATGGAGAAACCAAATACTAGAAATGATTCTATCATTTTGCCAATTTTTAGCCTTGAGGTAAAAATTTAGCGTATAATAGAAAATGCAAGTTAAAGTAGTTGTTAAGCTGTTTTTGAATAGATAACTAAATAACTTAGGAAATTATGCTAAGTATTTAGATTTTTATCTTTTGTTTGAACATAATAGCATGCCTAAACAACAAGATCGAGATATTTCTACTCGTGGTCGGCGTCAGGCTTTCCGAGAGGATACTCCCACGGTTCCCAAGGATATAGACGATGCCGTGGAGACCGAGCCTCTCCCCTATACGAGTAGGGATAGGTGTACTCCGCCTTCGTGGACACCAGACGAGTTGGTTTTCTGTCGTGAGAACCATATTTCTCACCTCCCGCTTACCGGAATAGTCGATGGGGTACTTCACCGTCATGGCTTAGGAGCTGGAGACTTGATTCCCCGTCTATATAGGATTATCATAGGGGGATCCCATCACCAACGCCTTGTGAGAGTCTGCTGGTTTAGGAGATTTTTATTCAGTAGTTGTGGGATTTCGCAGCCCCCGAGGCTGTGGTTTGATAGTCGTCCGAGCGCTTTTGGAGTATTTTGGGGATACTACCAACACTTTCCATTTCGCTTGGGGGGAGATGACGGTGACTCCTCTTGATTTCAGTATGATCAGCGGCTTGCGTTTCACCGATCGGCCTGTCCAGCAGATTCCTGACCTCACTTGGGGGGCGGGGGGGTGAATGAGGCAGTGGAGTTGTTAGGTCATGTCGTTCACCATATCAGGACTCGACCGGTGCCACAGGGTGGTCCTAGGAGTGGGCGATCATAGTCGGCTTCTGTTCTCGCCCATGGTTTTGATATAGCTGAGACGACGCCTGAGCGGCGAGTACAGATCTTCATCTTGATCCTTATTTCCGGGACCCTTTCTTATGATAGGAGTTCTCGTGCGCTCGTTTGTTACCTGCCATCTTTGACCAGGATTGCTATGATAGGATCCTTCAGTTGGGCTAGTGTGGGGTACGTTGATCTGCTCTCGTCGCTGCGTCATGGCTGCAAGCAGCTGAACGATCAGTCCCCTGTTGTTGTCTATGGTCTTTGGAGAGTTGTAGAGGTGACGATCTTTTCTTCTTCGTGTTTTGCCTTTACCGGTTTGGCTCATGTGCTTAGAGATTATTCTTGTTACAGCTGTGGTTCCATGAGTACTTTCCGGGATTAGCCCCTCGACGGGGTCGCGGAGCAGTCCACGATTTTCCTGCCGGTGCCAGCAGGTGTGACCGAGGTGAGTCACGAGTGGATTCAGTACCGAGTCTGCGAGGGCTGCTGCGTCGGAGTACCTCTACTGTTGGCGTAAGGATCGACTTCACAGTGTATTTCTTTCACTTTGATGTTATTTTTCGGCATTCTCTTCATTTTCTTATGGTTTTCAGGTCCCTGTCGAGATCTAGTATCGGCCTTCGGCTGGCTTGACCGACTTTCCCGAGGCTTTGGAGCCCTCAGTGTGTCGTACTGTCTTCTTTGGTACATCACGTTTTGTTTGGTACCTTAGGGAGCGTGTTGTCCGTCAGCACAACGTTGATCGTTTTGTGGTGCCATTGCCTCCACCTGAGTCGATGTTGCACTCACGCTTGTTGGAGGAGCTGCTAAACAGGAGAGAGCACTATTAGTTTCCTTGGCAGGAGCTTGTGCGCATGGACGCCGATTATTCTCAAGACTTGCTTCCTTACTTGGCTCCTCCGCCACGTCTTCCGGAGGTTTGATTTTCTTTGAGAATTTTGTTGCTAGTTCCTGTTTAAATTGTCAAATAACCTGATTATTCGATCATGTTTTAGACGATTGTTCGTGGTAGGGGGAAGGTCGAGATCCCGCCTCAGTCTGTCCGTTACCCGGGGCCGATTGGTATCGTTGAGGAGCATATTGTTGATGCACCGGAGGGTTTTAGACAGGCGCGGGAGTCTCTGCTCGATGAGTTTGAGCCAATAAGCTTTCTGACATATCTTTCATCCTTCTTAATATTGCTTGTTACTGATTCTTTGCTTTCAGGTCACGCACTCGGATATGATGGGCTTTATGAAGTTAATTGATGCTCTAAAGCATTGTGTCATCAAGCTGCGACGCGGTGCAAGTTGTCAGAGTGGTTCAGGGGATGTTCACGAGGTATATTCACCTGTTTTCCCATGTTTACCTTTTGTTTTATCTTACACCACTGATATCTTTTCATTTTGTGTCTTTTAGGAGCGACGGAGGTCTCGCTCGCGCTCGAGGCATAGAGGCTCGGACGAGGGGGAGCCTAGTCGTCGCATACGATCCCCTGAGGTTCGTCGGCATTCTCAGACCCAATGGCAGCAGCCTTAGACTTCTCAGCCATTTCAGGGGTTTCAGACTCAGTGGCAGCAGCCTCAGTCTTCTCAGCCATTTCAGGAGACTCAGTGGCAGCAACCTCAGTCTTCTTAGCGGTTCCAGCATTCTCAGACCCAGCAGCCTCAATCTTCTCAGCCGTTCCAGCACTTTCAGGCTCAGTGGCAGCGTCCTCCATCTTCCCAGCCATTCCAGCCTTCACAACCCGAGTTTAGGCCGGTCATTATTCCTGTGTATCAGGGCTTATTTTCGGTTCCATTGTCTGGGACAATGCCTCCACCGACGCTTCCTACATCTTGGAGTATGTCTTCTGCTGGAGTTGTGGGGACTAGTATGGACACTACTCCTCGTACTCGGATGATGGAGGGTATTTTTGGTCCTCCATTCCCTTACTCGCGGTCTCGTGATGACACTGATCCTAGTTCTTCTAGATCTGGAGAGTTTTGACCGAGGGTTTTATTATGTACCATGACTCATTCTTGTACATTTTACTCACGCTTTATGCATTTGACATTTATTTACTCATTTAGTGTGTATGTTAGTGTGTGCTTGTGACTATTTGTGTGTGATTGTGTATATTAATGACGTAAAAAAAAACGTTGTTTTCTCGTAAGTGGAGGATACCGAATTTCTCCCTAAAAAAATACAACAAAGAAGAACGGAAATTTTTTTACAACTTCCCAAAATAAGAATTAAAAAATGAGACAAGTTTTACAACTTCCCCAAAATAAAAAGAAATAATAAAAAAAAATGGGACAAGTTTTACAACCTCCCCAAAAAATAAAAAGAAATAAAAAAGATGGGACAAGTTTTACAACTTCCCCTAAAATAAAAAGAAATAAAAAAAAAGGAGAATTGTATTAGGTATAAACTCTCGAAACAAGAGTTCTAAGGATAAACGGTTAAGGAAAACATAAGAAAAATCCGAGAAAAATAGGTCAAGGATAAAAAATTAATAACGCGTGAACACTGTGACACGTAGGCCACTGCCGTGTCACGGTATATATTGTCGCATCACGGTAATTTGTCCCGTGAAACGGTGTACTTTACCGTGTCGCGGCGCACGAATAAGGCAGCGGTGTATTTGCGCGTGGGACAGGATTGATGAGTGTCATTTATGGCACTCTTAGGCTAGGTTTTCTTTGTAGTTTTATGCACTTTTTTAGTCTTTTATGTCGTGTTTTTACATAATAATGCTTTTTTTGCTTGTTTGTGTGTAAGTTTAGAGAAATGTGTGCTTTTGATGGTTTGCTTACTATTTTATTCATTTCTCGGTTATTTCTCTCGCTTCTTCGTTTCTTTGAATTTTTTTGTATGTGTGTTGAGTTCCCCGGGATTTAATTATCAAGGAGGAAGCTTGAGCGCATTCAAAGAAGTTTATGGAGTTAAGTTCGGGAATCCAAACATGCAATTCAAGCTAGCTCCGCAAGCACAAGCTCCATGGAAGCAATGTTTTGGTTCGAAGTGTTCAAGTGCTTAGAGAATAAAAGGGCTGCCCTTCTCGCGGGTATCGCCTCGAGTGCACCAATGATAGGGATGCTCGAGAGCGCGGAGATCGATCGAGCAAGCAAAGGAGGCAAGCTACGAGCACAACAGCAGGGGTGCGCGCGCGCATAGTGAGGTCTATGCGCGCGCTCCCCTGCTGTGCGCGCACGCGGCTTGGGTGGTGCGCACGCACCAGGGCCCCCGATCCTCTTCGCTTGATTTTCTATTTATAGCTTTTGACTTTTCCTTTTTTGGGGGAGACGACTTATCTGGTACTAGACACTTATTTTCCAGAAAGAGAAGAGAGAGAAAGTAGGGAGAGAAGCTTAGGATTACTTGATTGTACTTGAATTTGATCTTTGATTTCAACTTGATCTTGGATTTCTTCTTCAAATCAATGAAAGTTTGTGAGATTTCTTTCCTTTAAATTTACTTTTATTGCAATTTCCTTTTATTCTTGATTAAGCTTGAAATGAATATGTTTGTGATTCAATTTGTTTTGTTTTTCAATTTCACCATGATTTTTGATAGTTGATGATCCTTGATTGATTAAATTGTTGCAATTAAATTGATTGACAAAGTTGTGCATGTGATTAATTAGACTTGTAGTGATCAACCTATAAGATTAATCTAGATTGCATTGCAAATTTCAATGACATGAACCCTTGATTTGAGAATTGCTTTAATTGATTAAATTTGATTGTGATTTTCCTTGTTAGCCATTCATAGTGAACCCTAGCTTAGCTTGTAGGAGATATCTTTTGAATTCCATTAGTTGCAACTATTGTTTGTCCTTTGCAATGTTTGAATCGATTGAGTCATCCATCAATTAGCATAATCATTGATCTTGCATGTGGAACCTATATCCCTAGTGTTTAGTATATTGAATTTCTCGATTTATCTAGCTTTCTCGATACCTTAGTTACCAACCATATCTTTCTACAATCTTCGAAGTAGCTTAACCTTGGTTATAGCTTACACCTACTCATTCCTTTGGGTTCAACCCTTGACTTACCATATACTCGTATTAGGTTGGTCGAGTGTTTATAAATTTTGTTTGGCTCTAGGGGAGGGTAGAAAACGACCTACTTTTCCCTACGCCAAAAATGACGCCGTTGCCGGGGAGTGTTATTGGTGCTTTGTTATAGTTGTTGAGTCTATTTCATCCTTAATCGAAAATACAAAAATATTTTTCTTTTAGGCTACACTTGTAGTCGTGCTACTAATCATTTCTTTTGAGATTGTATGCATAGAGCACGTGGTCGTTCACTAGTGCCACTTGATCTGGAGATTGAGAGAACTATTGCAAGGATAAGGGTTGCTATATGATCTTTGAGTCCTAGCACTTCAAGTGAAGAAGAACCACAACAAGAGGAACAAGCAAGAATAATGGGAGAAAATCCACGGGTGGCGTTGAAAGAATTGGGGATTCCCGGTGCATATAGATTTGAGAGTGGGATTGCTCCACCTATAACACCGACGAATGACTTGGAAATAAGGCCGGCAATGATCAATTTGATAGAGAGGCGACAATTTAGTGGGGCCAAGCATGAAAGCCCGCTAAATCATGTCAAGGAGTTCAAAAAATATTGCAATACTATCAAGGTGAATGAAATTTCCAAAGAATTCTTCCGCCTCAAGCTTTTCCCCTTTTCCCTCATAGGGCGTGCCTTGGAATGGCTAGACAAGGAGGTCAAGCCGAATTCTCTAAGGACATGGGACGAAGTGACCAAGGAATTTCTATCCTGCTTCTATCCACAAAAGAAAACGGCGGAGGCTAGAGTTTTGATTCAAGGTTTCAAGCAAAAGCCTAGTAAGAGCCTCTATAAAGCATAGGAGAGATACAAAGAGTATCAAAGAGAATGTCCTCACCACGGAATTCCAACTTACTAAATTATTCAAATTTTCTATGGAGGCCTTAGTCCTCAAGGAAAATCATGGTTAGATGGAGGAGCCGGAGGTCCCATCATGAATAAAACAGAAGATGATGTGGTAGACATAATTGAAGACGTAGTGAGGTACTATAGAGATTGGCAAGATGGAGAAAGGGAGTCAACTAGCAAGAGTAGCTCTTCGGTGTACTCGGTTGATCATCTAAATGCAATCAACAATCTATCCTCACAAATGACAAACTTGGGGAAGGAAATGTCCGCTATCAAGGCGAAGTTGGAAAGTGCTACCTACCAAGTTTCAAATCTTCCCTCCCAATCTAAGGGGAGAGGTATGTCTTCAAATTCTCAACCCCCTCCCTCTTCTAGTAACATGCCTAGTGGATGCTTGTTTTGTGATGATTGTGGATCGTATGATCATGATGCTTCTAATTGCCCCCATGCATATGGATCTTTGTGATGATCAAGATGGAAATGTGAATGAGCATGTGAACTATGTGTCAAACAATAATGATTCTAGGTTTGAGAATCAAAGAGGTCAATGGATTAGGAATTACAACAATCATGGAAATTTTGACAAGTACAACCAAGGTGGTGGTAATAGGAACCATGGGAACCGAAATTCCCGAGGTAACTATAACAACCAAGGTTATAATAGCCAAAATCAAAACCAAAATTATGGTAATCATAACCAAGGTTATGGTAACCATAATCAAGGTAGAGGTAATTGGAACAATCAAAATAGGGGAAATTTTCAAAATAACTCTCAAAGGGGTCCCCCATCTGGATTTGCTCCAAAGACCCAAAATGATAATTCCTATGTTCAATCATCCTCTTCTTCTTCTTCTTCTCATAGGACTAATTTGGAAGAAATCATTGAAAACCAAACAAATTTGTTGAACACTTACATAGCCGTAAGTGACAAGAAATATAGTGAAATGATGACTCATAATAAGATGCTTGAAAACGAAATTTCTCAACTTGCCAATGCTTTAAAAGACCATGCTAGTCCTTCTTCTTTCCCTTCCTTAGGCCTAGATCCTAAGAAACCCGTCAATGCTATTGTTACAAGGAGTGGTAAGGTTCTTGAGGAGAGTTTGCCTAGGAAGAGTGAGACCAAGGAGGCCATAAAAGAGGTTTTGGTAGAAGATGAGAGAGATGGTGCATCTTTGAGTGAGGTTGAGATTGAGAAACCTAGTGAGGTGAGAATGGAGAAAGAAATTGTGAAACCCAAGTTTTCTTTTCCACAAAAATTCATGAGACACAAGTTGGATGAACAATTTGGAAGATTTATTTACTTGCTCAAGCAACTTCACCTTTCTCTACTATTTACCGAAGTTGTCACCCAAATGCCCAACTATGCAAAATTCCGAAAAGACATTTTGAGCGGTAGGAGGACTTGTGATGTTGTAGAGACGGTGAACTTGACCGAGAATTGTAGTGCAATCATAATGAACAAGATGCCACCTAAGCTAAAAGACCCCGGAAACTTTTCCATCCCTTGTGCCATTTACAAAATGCAAATCGACAATGCCTTATGTGACCTAGGTGCTAGTGTTAGCCTTATGCTATATTCGGTGTACCAAAGACTTGAGCTAGGAGAACTCTTACCTACTAAAATCACTTTGCAATTGCCCGATAGGTCAATTAAGTTTCCTAAGGGTAAGGTGGAGGATGTCCCTTTGAAGGTTGGGAAATTTGTTATTCCGATGGATTTTGTGGTGCTTGAGATGTACGAAGATGCTAGCATTCCTATCATTCTAGGAAGACCATTCCTTGCTACTTCGGGTGCTATGATAGATGTGAAGAGTGATAAAATTTCACTTAAAGTAGGGGATGAGGTGATAGAATTTGACTTGAATGATAGTATGAAGTATCCAAGTTCTTCTTTAGAAAACTGCATGTTGATTGATTCTCTTGATCATGTTGTGTCTTCCATGCATGAGCAATTGCTCATTTATAACGATGCTCTTGAGAATGTTTTGTTGAATACGGAAAAGATAGGTGCTCCTAGCAAGGAGATGGCTTTGTATGAAGATGTGCTCAACGGAAGCTTTGAGGATGTTGAAGAGCAAATGTGTATGAGCATTTCTAGCCAAGAAGCGTTGCAAGTGGCTACATCAAAGGAAGGTAAAGGTGTTCCAATGGTTGAGCTCAAACCTCTTCCATCACACCTTAGGTATGAATTCTTAGGACCCAACTCCACTTTTCCCGTGATTGTTAGCTCTTCTTTGAGTGAGCACCACGCTCAAGATTTGTGCGGTGTTTTGGGAAAGCACCAAAGTGCTTTGGATTATACCATTGATGACCTCAAAGGTATAAGCCCCGCTTTATGTACACATCACATAACCCTTGAGGAGGGTGCTCTACCTTTTATTGAGAGGCAACGAAAGCTAAATCGCCAAATGGGAGAGGTAGTGAAGAAAGAGATCACCAAACTTTTGGATGCAGGAATTATATTCCCTATCTCGAGTTCTAGGTGGGTTTCTCCCGTTCATGTTGTCCCAAAGAAGGGAGGCATGACCGTCGTCGAGAATGAGAGAGGTGAGATCATTCCGACGAGGACGGTCACGGGATGGAGGATGTGTATAGACTATAGACGTCTAAACACATCCACCAAGAAAGATCACTTCCCCCTTCCTTTCATTGATCAAACGCTTGAGAGACTAACCAGGCACAAGTTCTATTGTTTTCTTGATTGTTATTCGGGATTTTTCCAAATCCCTATCCACCCTGATGACCAAGAGAAAACAACCTTCACTTATCCCTATGGAACATTTGCTTATAGGAGAATGTCGTTTGGCCTTTGTAATGCTCCCACAACATTTCAAAGATGCATGATGAGTATATTTGGAGACATGTTGGAGGAGGAGATGGAAGTGTTCATGGATGACTTCTCCGTAGGAGGTGTTTCATTTGAGGCATGCCTTAAGAACCTTGAGAAATGTTTAGCAAGGTGTGAGAAGGTGAACTTGGTTTTGAATTGGGAGAAGTGTCATTTCATGGTGGAGGAAGGCATAATCCTTGGCCATTAGATTTCTCATAAGGGAATAGAGGTGGACAAAGCAAAAATTGAAGTTATTGAAAAGCTTCCACCTCCGGTCAATGTGAAAGGAGTGCGATCTTTCTTAGGACATGCCGGGTTTTATAGAAGATTCATCAAGGATTTCTCGCTCATTGCAAAGCCCCTCAATGATCTTCTTCAAAAGGATGCTGAATTTGTATTTGATGATAAGTGTTTGGAAGCATTCAATAAGTTGAATAACGCCCTAATTTCTACTCCTATTGTTCAAGCCCCAAGATGGGATTTACCTTTTGGGTTGATGTGTGACGCGGGCAATTCGGCAATCGGAGGTGTCTTGGGTTAAAGAGTGGAAAATAAGCTACATATGATCTATTATATGTCCAAGACTCTAAATGGTGTTCAAAGGAACTACACCACAACGGAAAAGGAATTTTTGGCTATTGTTCATGCTTTTGAGAAGTTTGGTTGTTATTTGTTGGGTTCTAAGACCATTGTCTTCACGGATCATGCGACTCTCAAGTGCCTTTTTGTCAAGAAAAAGTCTATGCCTAGGTTGATTCGCTGTACTTGAATTTCAAACTTTTGATATTGATATTAGGGATAAGAGAGGAGCGAAAAATGTTATGGCGGACCATCTCTCTCGCTTTGAAGATTCTCAAATTCATGATGATGACTCTCCAATTGAGGATAGAATGCTTGATGACTTCTTATATTCTATTGAGGCAAAAGAGCTCCCATAGTTCGCCGACTTAGTGAACTTTCTTGCATGTGGGGAGTTTCCACCTTCCTTTTCTAAGAATCAACGAAAGAAGCTCAAGAGAGAGGCAAGACACTATGTGTGGGATGATCCCATCTTTTACAAGCGAGGATTCGATGGCTTTCTTAGGGGTTGTGTTCCAAATGAAGAGGTGCCTAGTGTTTTGAATATGTGCCACTCGGATCCTAGTGGTGGCCATATTGGTGTTTCTAAGACTGCCACTAAGATTCTTCAAAGTGGTTTATGGTGGCCACATCTTTTCAAGGATTCATGGGGTTTTTTTAAGTCATGTGATCGTTATTAACTAGTTGGGAATATCTCCAAGCGAAATGAGATGCCTCAACAGCCTATTCTTGAGTTGGAGGTATTTGATGTATGGGGAATTGATTTCATGGGATCGTTTCCCTCATCCTTTGGAAATCAATACATTCTTCTAGCGGTGGATTATGTGTCTAAATGGGCTGAGGCCATTTCTTCCCCAACAAATGACCACAAGGTGGTAATGAAATTGTTAAAAAAGATCATCTTTCCAAGATTTGGTGTGCCTAAGGCGGTGATAAGCGATAATGGTTCTCATTTTATTCACAATACATTTCAAAAGATATTGCGAAAGCATGGAGTTCATCAACGATTTGGCCTTCCATATCATTCTCAAACAAGCGGTCAAGTCAAGGTTTTCAATCATCAAATCAAGTTAATTCTTGAAAAGACAGTTTCAAGAAATAGGAAGGATTGGTCGGACATGTTGGATGATGCTCTTTGGGCCTATTGAATGGCTTTCAAGACACCTATAGGTACCACTCCATACCGCCTAGTCTATGGCAAATCATGTCATCTCCCAGTAGAACTCGAACACCGTGCTTTGTGGGCAATCAAGAAGATAAACTTTGATTTGGCAAGTGCGGGGGAGAAAAGGTGGTTAGATCTTCATGAGCTAGAGGAGCTTTAACTTGATGCTTATGATTGTGCCAGTACTTACAAAGCTCGTTCCAAGGAAACTCATGATAAGCTTATCGAGAAGAAAGATTTTTGTGTTGGTGATAAAGTTCTTCTCTACAATTCAAAAATGAAGTTGTTTCCCGGAAAGCTCATGTCAAGATGGAGCGGTCCTTACTTGGTTAAAGATGTCTTTCCTAGTGGTGTTGTAGAGATTTCAATGATGGATTCTTCATCTCTATTTAAGGTTAATGGCCATCGACTCAAGAAGTATTTCGATGGTGCTTTTGTTGGCCTTATTCACATATTGCTTCTCCGACAACCACCTTAATAGGTGGAGAACATCCAGTTATGACGTTAAACAAGCGCTTCCCGAGAGGCAACCCGGTTTTTTAACCCTTTCTTTTGATTTTTCAATTCTCTCTATTTCTTTTATTTTTGAGAACTTTTCTAATTTTTCTTTGTTTTCTTGATTTTAGGTACCACGAGATTGAATCGTTGATGATTTCCAACGATTTCGGTGTTTATTCAAGGTTTCATGAGGTTTGGTTAAACATAGGTGAAGGAGTTTGTTTAATATATGCGCTCTCGTGTTTGCGTTTTCATGAATTTTTATTCATGACCGAGTGATTTTTGAAATATTTTTGTGTGATTTTTAAGCACTTGATCATGAAACTCGTGAGCGCCGATAAAAGCGTAAGCACGAGAGTGTGTTCAAGAGCGAAAATTTCCTCCCCTGGGCTTTGATTAGTGTGCACGCACCATAGGTTGCGTGCGTGCACCAAGGGGGTCAGAAAATTGGGCTTGTTTGGGTGCGTTTTTAAGAGAAATTTGAGCCTCCCATGACCCCACCTGGTGCGCACGCACCTCCATGCTGCGCGCGCGCACCAAGGGGGTCAGAAAAATTGCTCAATTTTGTGGCGTTTCAAAGCAAAATCAACCCCCCCACCATGGCTGGTGCGCACGCACCACCAGGCTGCGTGCACGCACCAGACGTGGCAGCTCGCCCCTCCTAATTTCCTTGCCGCCACACGACAGACTCTACCATGACACGAGACATTCTACCACGTCGTGGGAAATATCTACTCTAAAAAGGATAAAACGCATTCAGGTTTTACGCGGGGAAAACACGGGACAATCCCGTGTCACGGCATGCGCACCGTGACACGGTAAAATATGCCGCGATGCGGCACATTCCACCGTGGCACAGCACGTGATGCCGTGACACGGTGGACATTGTTTCCACTTTTGCGTCCAAGTTCATTTTAAACCTAATTACGTTCAGCATTTTTAAGTGTCGTTTTATAATTTCGGGCTATTTAGGTTTATTATTAATTGGGCTAAATTAATAAATAATATAAAATGGATTAAAGAGGTTTAGGCCAAAATATAATTTGGACTATGCTTTGACTAAACATTAGGACTGATCCGTTGACTATTTTGTGAACTGATTTTGATTGAACATGGATTTTAAGCACTCCCGGGATTAAATACTCAACCTGACCAATAACGGCGGTGAAAGATTGTTCATCATCGGGTTTGGTTTCGGGGAGACATTTTTAGGTGTCTACGGCTAGGCGGCTCCGTACCCAGCCAAGAGAGGGCGTGGCATGCGAAGAGAAGGCTCTTCTTGGGTCTTTATTTCTGGATTGGTGATGCATATAAATAGTCTTCTTATTGAATTTTGTAGTCATCCTATTTTCGAATCAACATTAGAACCTTGTATGTTAGAGAGAGAAAGTTGCTTATTCTTCAAGTTTCATCATTGTAATCAAGACTTGGTTAAGGTTATTTCAATCCAATGCTAGAATTTCAAGCTTCCATATTAAATCAAGTTACTCATTAGTATTCTCTTACCCTTTCCTTTAGTTTGATTTATTTGCTTTGATATTGTTTGTTTTCATCTATTTCTTTAGTTGAGCTTGTTGGATTTGTTTTTCCTTTGTTTTTAATCATGTTTAGTTTTATGTTGATTGAATCCCTGTTTAGTTAAATTATGATGGTTAGTTTCTCTTTCCTAGGCTAAGTTTTTAGATAGGGGAATTGTGAAATTGTGAAAGGCATGGATTATTGATGATGATTGATTGAGCTCATGCTATGAATTGGTGAATGTATGATTTTTGATGATTTGAGATTATTAGTAACACATTGTTTGATGTTCTCTAATTTAGATGCACGGGAGTGATTTAAATTAGGGTTAGATCACCTTTACTTTAATGATTGCATGAAAATGAATTGTTTAAGTAGAGCTTTATGTATTGTGCACACTTAATCTCTCGTTTTGATTAGAGCCTAATTTGATGCGCGAAAGTGATCTCGATTAGGCCAAGCCCTCATTCATTGATTTTCTTAGACAATTGCATGAGAGTGAATTGTTAAGGTAGAATTTTGTATTCTATGGCATGTTCTTCATGATAATCATCATTGTCTATCTTTGTTAATCGTGTTTGACACCCCCATACCCCCTAGCGTTGTTTCCCTTATTCTAGTTCTTCTAGATTTTGATTTATTATTTTGCTTGTTTTCATTCCTTCATAGTAGTAATTTGACTTTTGAAAAACACAAAACATTCAAAATACCCCTTTGCAATAGATTCATAATTCACCTTAAATGAGCAAAGCCCCTTTTCCTTATGGATCGATCCTTTGCTTGCCCCTATACTTGTGTTAGGATAGTGAAGAATATAAATATAATTTGACTAGGAGGATGTAGTAAACGACCTATTTACCTCTTGATCAAATTTTAGCGCCGTTGACGGGGAAACGGCTAGTTTTGCACTTTTATTGTGTTATTATTAGATTTTTTGCTTTTGCTTTTGTTCATTTATTCTCTTCCTAGTCATTGCTAATTGTTTGTTTAGCTTTTGTTGATGCTTAGAAGGTCTCAAGGACCACCCACACATAACATTGACCACGAGATCGACCGAACTTTGAGACAAGTTCGTAGGCTTTATCAAGAAGAGGGAAGAGGTCTTGGTGTTATTGTTGAGAGTGGGAGTGATTCTTATTCTTCAAGTTCGCAAAGTGAGGCAATGGCGGGACAAGAGGATGAAGTTTGTTTCATGAGTTTGGAAATCCGGAGGATTATGAGCTCACGGGAGGGATTTTGGTTCCCATCACAGAAACCAACTTTACCATTCACCCCCGATACACAAGAATGGTACAAGCGGAACAATTTTCGGGTTCTCCAAGTGAAGATCCCATTGAGCACCTTGATAGATTCCCTGAGCTATGTGGCATGATTCAAACCAATCAAGTTTCTCAAGAGTACATCTGAATGCATCTATTTCGACAATCTCTTTCGAGTAGAGCTAAGAAGTGGCTCAAGCAAGTGAAGCCAAATTCTCTCACAACATGGAGAGAGATAGTCAAGCCATTCTTGAATAGGTTCATTTCCGAGTTAAAGACCGCCAAAATGAGAAGGAAAATTGCATCGTTTGAATAAGAAGAGGATGAGTCTCTTAGTGAAGCTTGGGAAAGGTTCAAGGAGTTGGTACAAGCATGTCCTCATCATGAATACAATCAAAGCTTGCTCATGTGATTCTTCTATGATGGATTGGAACCTATGTCTAAAGCTAACTTGGATGCGGGGGCGGGGGGACAATTGATTAAGATCCCCCAAAATCAAGTTGAAGAAAAAATCAAAGAAGTAGCGAAAACTACTCTTGGGGTGGTAGAAGGAGGAATACACCGAAGAAAGGTGGGATGTACGAATTGGAGAAGGTTGATCAATTGCAACACCAAATTGAGCTTTTGGAGAAGGGGCTTGCAAAGTTGAACACAAGTGTTAATAGTGGGGCAAGCTCTTCTCAAGTCAACTCTTTCTCATGTCAAAATTGTGGTGGCACAAACCACGATACATCTTATTGTGGGGGTTTAAGCCCTGAGCATGTGGTGTCTTACAACACAAGGCAAGATGGATATAAAGGAAGTGGCGGAGGAGTAGCTTGGAGACAACCACCACCCGGATTTGCACCTCAACCTTAACAATGGGGGCAACAAGCTCAACCATCATACAATTCCAACCCTCAATACCAAAACCACCTCCACCTTGAAACCAAAATCCGAAAGGAAACTACCCAAGGAACAACCAATACAACAACCAAAATCAAGTGTCTCAAAGGAGTCAAGATCAAGCATCTCAACCCGATTCCACACAAACCCAAATTCTTCAACAACTCCAAGCCATGAATCAACAAATGCAAGAGGTCAAAGCTCATAACAATATGGTTGATTCGCAATTAGCCCAATTATTCGAGAAAGTACCTTTGAACTCACCTTCTACTTTACCCGAACAACCACAAGCAAACCCTTCTCATAACATAAAACCGGACTCTTGCAAGGCAATCACATTGAGATCGGGCACATCCTATAAAGGGCCAACAGAGGGAGATAGTGACGGAAAGAAGGAAGGAGAATAAGGTGTGAAGAGGGAAAAGATAGTTGAAGAAGACAAGGTTGTTGGGAACAAAGAGAATGCGGAGAAGAAGAAGCCTAATGATAAGAAGACAACTTCAAGTCCTAGTGAGACTAGGAATCTAGATGAGCCAGTTCCTTTTCCCAGGAGGCTTGCGGAGAGAAAGTTGAATGATGAATTCGCAAAATTCCTTAGTGTAAGGAAGAACTTACACATAAGTCTCCCCTTCATCGAAGTTGTAACCCAAATTCCTTCGTATTCCAAATTTCTCAAAGACATCCTAACCAAAAAGAGGAAGCTCAATGATGAGCTCATTACCCTCCCTCATCAAGTTAGTGCACTCGTTCAACACAAGATGCCAAAGAAAGAGAAGGACCCGGGAAGCTTTACTTTACTGGTTAAGATCGGCAACATGGAACCTAGGGATGCTTGGCGGATTTAGGAGCGAGTGTTAGCTTAAATCCCCTCTCCATTGCACAAAAACTCAATATTGAAATGATACCCACAAGAAAAACAATTCAATTGGCCGACTGCTCGGTCAAACTTCCTTGTGGTGAGCTTGAGGATGTTTCTATTCAAGTTGGGCATATCTATGTGCCATGTGATTTTGTAGTGATGGATATGGAGGAAGATGTTGATACTCCGCTGATTTTGGGTCGTGAAGCTTTTAAAACCTTGGGGGAGGTCATCAATTCCAAGAACAATACTATTACATGTAAAGTGGCCGATGAGAAGATTGTCTTTGAGTTTTCCAAATTACTCAAGACCCTCATGGTTGAGAAATGCTATAGAGTTGATGTTGTGAATGAGGAGTTAGATCGCTTGGGAAGTGTAATGATGAAGCCTCAAGATCCAATGATTGAAGCTCTTACATGCAAGGAAGAGTTCCATTCTCAAGAGGCAAGAGAGTTTGTCATGGCTATAGAAGAAGCGTCAAAGGAGGAAGAGGTTGAACAACAAAAAAAGATGGAGCTCGAGCATAAAGAGGAGAAATTAGAGGAGAATTCCAAGCCTCCTCCCAAGGTAGAACTCAAGCCCCTTCCCCCTTCTTTGAAATATGCTTATCTTGATAATGAGGGAAAATACCCTATTATTGTCAATGCTACCCTTGATGGACTTGATTTGGAAAAATTGCTTGATGTTTTGAGAAAATATAAAGATGTGATAGGGTATAGCATTGATGATATCAAGGGTATTAGCCCTTCTTTGTGCATGCATCGTATTCATCTTGAAGATGATCAATCCACCTCCATAGAAACTCAAAGGAGGTTGAACCCCAACCTCCAAAAGGTTGTCAAGAAGGAAATTTTGAAACTATGCAAAGCGGGCAACATCTATGCTATCTACAATAGCAAGTGGGTTAGCCCGGTTCATGTAGTTCCAAAAAAGGGTGGAATGACCATCATCAAAGGAGAATAAGGAGAGGAAATCTCCACCCGAACGGTGACCAGGTGGATAATGTGTATTGATTATAGGAGATTGAACAAAAATACAAAGAAAGACCATTTTCCTCTCCCATTCATGGACCAAATGTTGGAAAGACTTTCTCACCATGCTTTCTTTTGTTTCTTGGATGGGTACTTCGGATTTTCCCAAATCCTTATCCATCCAAGTGATCAAGAGAAAACTACTTTCACATGTCCATATGGAACATTTTCATACCAAAGAAGGCCATTCGGGTTATGCAATGCTCCTTCAACATTCCAACGATGCATGACTTCTATTTTCTTTGAGATGCTTGAAAAAGATATTGAAGTATTCATGGATGATTTAAGTGTTGGTGGATCGTCTTTTGACACTTGTCTTTATAATCTTGAGAAAGTTTTGAAAAGGTATCAAGACGAGTTTGGTTTTGAATTGAGAAAAATGCCACTTTATGGTTGAGGAGGGTATTGTCCTTGGCCATAAATTTTCAAAGAATGGCATTGAAGTTGATCCGGCCAAAGTTTCGGTGATTGCAAAATTGCCCCCTCTTACTTCTATCACGGGAGTAAGAGCTTTTCTTGGGCATGCCGGTTTTTACCGAAGATTTATTAAAGATTTTTCATCAATCGCTAAAATTTTCACCAAATTACTCAAAAAGGATGTTGTTTTTAGCTTCAATGAAGTTTTCCTTGAAGCATTTCGTAAGCTCAAGGAAGCTCTCATTTCCTCTCCCATTGTGCAAGCTCCGGATTGGAGCTTGCCTTTTGAGCTAATGTGCGATGCTAGTGACTTTGCAGTAGGTGTCGTGCTTGGGCAAAAGAAGGAAGGAAAATCATATGTCATCTAATATGCAAGTAGAACTCTATATGAAGCTCAAAAGAACTATACAACAACAGAGAAGGAAATGTTAGCAGTTGTGTTTGCCTTTGACAAGTTTAGGTCCTATCTTATTTGCTCTAAGGTGATTGTGTACACGGATCATATAGCGGTTCGATATCTCATGACTAAGAAAGAAGAAAAGCCTCGCCTTCTCCGTTGGGTTCTCTCCCTTCAAGATTTCCACATGGAAATGAGAGACAAGAAAGGAGCGGAGAACTATGTTACGGATCATTTGTCTAGGCTCCCTTTTGAGAACAAAGATGATGTACCAATCAATGAGGAGATGGGATTTGAAACTCTCATGGCTATAGCTTCAACATCCAGCCCTTGGTATGTGGATATCGCCAATTATCTTGCTTGTGGAGTCATTCCCCCGGAATTCTCTTCTCAACAAAAAAAAGGTTTTTCAAGGAAGTAAGAAGGTAATTTTGGAATGACCCATACTTGTTCAAAGAATGTGGAGATGGCCTTTTCCGGAAATGTGTTTCGGATCATGAAATTGAAGGAGTTCTTGAGCATTGTCATTCATTACCATGTGGAGGACATGGAGGAGTTGACAAGACGGTGGCAAATATTTCTCAATCTTTATTGTGGTGGCCGATGATGCATAAGGATGCCCACAAGTTTGTTTCAAGATGCGATAGGTGTTAAAGAAGTGGTGGCATAACCAAGAGGGATGAAATGCCTCAACAAAATATTTTGGAGGTCGAGCCTTGTGATGTATGGGGGTTGACTTCATGGGGCCCTTTGTTTCTTCTTGTGGGAACTTGTATATCTTGGTAGAGGTTGACTATGTAACTAAGTGGATTGAGGCCATACCTTCCCCTACCAATGATCATAAGGTTGTGCTTAAACTTCTCAAGAAGATCATCTTTCCTCGATTTGGGGTTCCAAGGGTGCTCATTAGTGATGGAGGGTCTCACTTTACCAAAAAGCAACTCAAAGCCCTTCTTAAGAGGTATGGAGTTCACCATAAGGTAGGCCTACCTTATCACCCTCAAACTCAAGGACAAGTGGAGGTGTCAAATAGAGAAATCAAGAATCTTCTTGAGAGATTGGTGAACAAGTCTAGGAATGATTGGTCTCTCAAGCTTGATGACACGCTATGGGCTCTAAGGACGGTGTACAAGACTCCAATTGGCACAACCCCCTATAGGTTGGTCTATGGGAAGGCTTGTCACTTGCCGGCGGAATTGGAACACAAAGCTTGGTAGGCTATCAAGGAGCTCAACATGGATTTATCATTGGCCTGTAAGAAGAGATTGTTAAAGCTCAATGAACTCGAAAAGCTTAGAGATGATGCTTATGAGAGCTCGAGGTTATATAAGGAGAAGACAAAGAAGTGGCACGACCAACACATTCGGAACAAGAGCTTTAAGGTTGGAGACAAGGTCTTATTATTCAATTCAAAACTTCGTTTGTTTCCCGGAAAACTTAAATCCAAGTGGTCAGGGTCTTTTATGATTTCAAAGACTACTCCTTATGGTTCATTCGAAATGGAAGCGGGAGATCAAAAGTTTATGGTTAATGGTCATCGTCTGAAACACTATTTCTGCAAAGATGGAATTGGTCTAATTGGGTGCTTAATGCTTAATCCTTTGGATCCCAAGCCCCCTCCTTGATGAAATTTTCTCATGTTCAATCTAGTGACCTCATAAAGAAGCGCTTCTCGGGAGGCAACCCGAGTTCTTAACTCTTTTCTTTCTTATTTTTCTTCTTTTTGGTCAGTTTTGTTGTTAGTTCTTATCTTATGTTCTTTGGCTTTTCTTTGTAGGTACTTGAAATCTTGGTCACTATGCGTGAGTTTAGGATTTGAGGCCTTAGGGTCGTGATTTGGCAAGCCAAGATTGAGTTATGAACGAGGAAGATTTGAAATTGGAGTCTCAAGGCTTTAAGGAGAAGGTCGCGCCCAAGGAGAGCCCTCTCTAGGGGGCCGTGGGTGCGGCCTGTAGAGGAGAGGGCGCGGCTTCAATTGGCATCAACAACAAGCAAGAAGCGGTAGATGCCTAGCCGTGCCCTAGGAGAAGGTGCGACAACGGTGGCCGCGGGCGCGTCTTTTTGGCCCGCAGGCGCAGGCTAGGTACCGCGGGCGCGGCTGTCAGGTTTACTCGGATTTTCACAGCCATTTTATCCAAAACTCGCCCCGTCCTTCATTTTTATCACCTCCCTCACTCATTCTCTCTCTAAAAAACCCCTAAACCTCCAACCCTAACACCCTAAACTCTCAAATATCACCAATTTTTCACTACAAATCCTTCAAATTTTCACCTTTTACCTTCAAATTTATCATCTTCAACATTTTTACCACATTTTGGTCCGATTTTCATGCGAGACTCCATTGTTGGTGCTTGAAGCTTACTCGAAAATTTGGTTCTTTGGGCTAGTTGGAGTTGATTTTTAGGTCACAAATTTGGTATAATCATCTCCTCTCTAGTTTTTATTGAAATTTTGAGCATACATTTGATGATTTACATGGTTGTTCTTGTGATTTTCATTAGTTACTTTTGATGCATGAATTGGTGATTGTTGTTATTTTTTTCTTGATTATTCATGGTTGTTTGTTGATTTTAAGTTGATATTTGGAATTTCTAGTGGATATTTGTGGTTAATTTGTGTTGATTAGTGTTTGAGAAGTATTTGGATTGTGGAATTTTGTGTTGTAGTGGGATTGTTGGGTGAATTTGGAGTAGTGTGTTTTGATTGTTTGAAGAAGTGTAAAAATGGTGCTTGGTATGGGTTCACAGAAGAGAAAGGGTGGTAAAGAGCCTCAAGCCTCAACCTCTCAACCCCCTCTAAATGATGAGCAACCACCACCACCTTTGCCACTAACCAAATTTACCAACAAACATCATAAAACCACATATGACAACCTACAATCACAAAAAATCCTCCCCTCCAAACACTATCATCAACCAATAACAACACAATTGGGCATTGATGAGGATTGTTGGTTCTTCTTCAACAATCTAAGGCTAAACTCCTTTGTAACGAAGGCTTACCAAACCCTCCGTGAGCCTACCTTGGAGTTTTTAGCCTCCTTTGAAACACATGCCACCGGAAACAACAACCTTTCCATCTCATTCCAACTCTTTAACAAAAAGGAAACCATGTCCCTCTGACAATTCAACGAAAACCTTGACTTCAATCCCGATGCCAACCTATTCCTCCCCGAATATGAGCCATTACCCGATTATAACCCCATTCATTGGTGGAAATGTATGTAACACCCCATATTTTTTGAACTAATAAATTTCGAATTATTATGTGTATAATGTTGTTTTTCTATTCAAATCATAATACTTTTAATTTATGATTGATAAGAGTGTAAAACTAATTTGAAATATTACTTGTTAATTATTTATTTACGGTCTTTAGTTGAGCCGATTGAGGCGAATTATACCGAGGCTACTTTTATGGACCGAACCAAATCTAGGTGTTTAGGCTATAACCTAGGAGGTGTTTGGGCTGATTTGGGCGTGGGATTGGAGTAGTATGCTAGTATTTGAGATGGTTTTGGAAGTTAGATATTGGATTCTTTCATTGACTCTTTAGTTGCCAAGTTAATGCTCCCCTTAATTCTTGCCTTCAATTTATATTCTCTTGCCTCTTATAACTCCCAAACCCATTATATTTGCTGCCCTCATTATGAAAATAATCATCAGTTTCCTTTCCCATTGACCGTGGGATTCAATCCTCAAAAGTGTTTGCACTCTTCCTTATTTCACCTCCATAATACATCTCCTTCTTCCTCAATTCTTGTGAGATTGTTGCTGGGTTTTACTGTTGCAAGGATCATCTTACTTTCCCTCTTAAATTGGCTATGAAAATAAGTAAGTTTAAAGGGTTAAACCCTTTCCTTTTTCGTCCCCCCTCGTGTATGGTTTGTTATACATACATCTTATTTCAATCTTGTTTTGTATAGGTTTTCAAGTTCATCAAGAGGACTGGTTCATATTGAGTTCTAGTTTCTTGGGTTTTATCGGAAGTTTATCGAGGTAACTAGCATTATTCTTTTACTTTAGAAATCAAGGTTGGGTTTAGGAGAGATTAGATACGTTTTATAGGATTTGTGGTTCGAGTTTCGGTTGCGGTTTTGAATCAATTTCTATGCGTGTATCTTGAGTGATGTTTGACAGGTTTTGCTTCCTTCCATGCTTAATTTAGTTTGATATCTATGCCTAGCTATTATGTAATGTACCTATGATGATTTCATAGTGTTTATGAATAATTTTGTGAGTTATAAGATGTGTTAAATCCAAACTAATTGTAGCCGCTGCCTATAGAAGTTGTGCGTGTGTTTGGGGCTACTTAACATGTTATTTGACTAATTTTTCTAGCCTATTTTGAAGTGGTTATGTCAAGGTATCATTAGGGATTATTTTTAGGTTGTTCAAGTTGTGAATAGGTGGATCTTATCATGGTTGTTAGGCCTAGTAAGTCTAAAAACGCTGCTGCAGTTGATGTCAATCTGCCATGGGTTTACAGCTCTATTTTTCCTTGATTTAGCTTGTTTTTGTGCCTAATATGGTATAGCATCATGTTAGGTATATCCCTAAGTTAAATTATCATGTTTTGGGATAGTTTTGATGTGATTATAAGCCTAAAACTAAGCAAAGTGCTGCTGCCAGGTTAGTTTGTTAGGTGCATGAATTGAGTGGTTTAAAGTGACGTATTGCAGAATATTTATGCCTAATCTTGTGTCTATCCTGACCTATGATGTTTTTAGAGTATGTATGATAATGGGCTAAGGTTAATTGTGAGTTTAAGGGTGGTTTTGGGTGAATTTGTTTTGCAATGTGTTGCGGAAATTCTAATTTGGGGCTGCTGTAATGTCATGTAGTTTTTGGCATGTTAAAGACATGAATTTATGCCTATCTTGTATGTATATATTGCCTAATATGTGGTTGAATATGTCACGGTTTGATTTTATCATTTTGGCATGAAGTATGTAATTGTGAATATTAATTTAAAGTCATGCGTTCTAGTGAGTATGATTTTTCGTATACAATCTATATAATTTATTCTTATGCTATAATAAAATGGTTTTAAAGTGTCAAGTAAGTTGTCGACATCGTTGTGCTTTAAGGTAGAATAACACTGTTTTTAGCACCGTTTCGCCAAGGGTTGTGTACGGAGTGTATTGTAATATTTTGTTATGATTAGCTTCGTACCCAAATTCACACAATAAGAGTGACACCTTAGTATGATATATGAGTTATTTTATATATTTTGAAGAATTTTGAAGTTAAACTCTTTTGAAGGATTTTTTGTTGAATTTTGGTCTGAGAAGTAAAAACCTGCAATACTTTAAATTGGGGGTTGATGATCCCTAAAAGTGTTTAAATGATTTTTAAGAAGTATGTTTATAAATTTTATATATTTTTGTGAGTGTAAGACAAACATTGGGCTGCGGAATTCAATGGTTAGAACATGCCAACATCTTGGGCTGCGGAATTCGAGATGTAATTTTCTAGATTAATTGTTGTCGTCCGGAACTACTCGAGCTGCGGAATTCGAGTAGGAAAACTGGGAGTTTGGCCATTCTCAGACGCAGACGGCTGCGGAATCGTCTATAGGTTCGCCTTGACAAACCTTTGATGGTGGGCTGCGGATTTTACCGGCGTTCATATTTTATATGCTTGCCTCACTATAAAACTTATTTTCAAAAAAAGTTAAAATTTATTTATTTTAAAGATACTATTGTTTTTGGGAAGGAACCTTTACAAGTGTTATTTATCGTCTATATGAGTTACTATTTGTTTTGAGTTGCTATAGTTTATTCTATATTCTTGTGGTAATATTTTTACGTTGTTCCATTTACATGCTTGATCTGTAATATAATCATGTTTCCATGTTTTATTTTTCCCTCGAGTTAACTGGTAATTATTATTTGAGTTGATGTTCCCACATGTTGTTAAGTTTTGTGCTAGTGTCTAAGCTTTTCTGTACTTAGCTTTGTATATCTACAAGTATTGGGAGAACTGCTAGTTACTCCCCACTGATTGTGGAACCTTAATGTTATTTGCAGGTGAAGAGTAGTTCCTGTTGAGTCTAGGTTGAGAGCAGAGTGTTTACTTTTTGCTTAGCAGTTTTATAGACTTTCTTTGGTTATCTTTGGACCTTCTCTTTTGGGATAATCAGATTTGAGGTTGTTTTCCCTCGTTGGAAGTGTTTAATGTTCATTTGGGATTTCTTTCACTTTACTTTATTTATCTCAGATATTTTTTTTTAATCATTTTCTTTATTTCTATTTGGTAACCCTTAGAGTGACATTTCTGTCTCGACGTTTTCGCTAACGTCATGCCTTATGTTTTAGACGAGGTGTTACATGTATATCCCAGAAAATAGTTTCAATGCTAAGGTTTCATTGGCTAGTGAGATCATGCACCTGGCTCTTAGACTTCTTCACCGTATTCTAGGAAACATGGTCTTCAACAAGCAAGATTTGGGGAAGATAACACTAGAAGAGATCCGAATCTTGTGGCTTGCCTCTAAGCCGGATTTCGGACATAGAGTGAACTTAGGTTTTATCTTCACTAAGAGTATCGAGGCTATTGTATCGGGAATAAAAACGGGGGAGATTCATTGTGGAGCTATGGTGACTCGGTTGGCGGAAAATTTGGGTCATGCAGATAAGTTGCGCTCTTGCACCATAGTGGGGAAAGTGGATGGGAGTGACATTTGGTTTGATGTGAAGCAACTTATGACGATGCAATTCATCAAAGAGACTAAGGTAGACGGGATTTGGAGTTTGTTAGTCTCCCGAAGCATCATTGTTTCCTCCCTAAACCGAAATTCACTTCCCATACTAGAGAGGGAGTTAATCACCCTTGGTGGGTGAGAAAAGACTCGGGCGTCCTTCCCCATGACGGAATGGAGGTGGATATGGATGAAGTGAATGAATTGGATGAGGAGATTGGTATTGATGGAGAAGAAGAGGATGAGGTGGAGGAGGTGCCTCCGATTTAACAACAACAACAACAACAAGGAAGAAGAAGAAGACAACAACAACAATAACAACAACAACAACAACCCGATTTTCAACATGAGATGGCGGCGATGAGAGCTCAAATGGAGAGCATGCAACTTAGCATGCAAGGTATGTTCGCCTCTCACCAACATGTTGTCTTTCAAACTAACGCCTTATATGATGCTAGTGTACGTAGAGGGGAGGTCACTCCTCCGGTTAACAACTATCCATATACGCCGGCCCAACAAGGGCCCGTGCCATCTTGGAGGGGTGACAACCAACCTACGTACCCTTATTGGTCGGGTGTCTTGGACCCCAATGAGCCAAGGCGTGAGTTCCCCGATGAGTCCGGTCACTATGACTACCGAGTTTCGGGTGGGAGCGATTATAGAGGCGACCCAAACTACCCCTATGTTGATCTCTCTCACCCTTTGCCTTTGGTGCAACCCGAGCCATTTGACCAATTGACCCAATCCCAACTTGATCTTTTCAAGGGTCATTATGGGTGGCCTCTCGGTTACACCAGAGGTTGGGATCCCCATGGCCCCTCCTCGGGTTTTTCCTATGATAGTTGGAATGGGGATGATGACGGTGCCGGCCCTAGTGGCCAATAGTTCCCCTTGTGGTATGCATGTTTTCCTCTTCCCTTTTGGTCCCTGGTTGCTTTATTTTTCTTCAAGAAACTTTTGGGTGAGACCTTTCCTTTACTCTCTTTTATTTCTCTTGTGTGCATAGTTAGTTAGATTAGGATGGAGTTGATTGTTCAAGATTGTATGCATTTGATTCTACGGAATCTGGTGATCGTTGGTATGATGCCGAACGATCTTTGTTTGTCGATTGGGAATTAAATGTTTACTTGCCTCTTATTACTTTTATTCTCCTTCCTTTTTGAACAAAAAAAAAAAAAAAAAAAAAAAAAAAATGGCTTTATTGTTTCAAGACAAACCACGAAAACTTTAGATGTTTCATCTTCATCTTGAGCATAATAAAAGTTAACTTGTGTGATTGAATGTCTTTCTTACTAAGTGTTAAAAGTTTACATGCTTCGGGATTTCCATCGGTTGACTCTAGGATAGGTCCATGCTAAGGTAGCCGATTTATAACTGGTAAGGCCCATCAAACCCAATTTCACTTGTTTGTGGTAAGAAGGTGTTGCTCTCATTAGGGGATTTGAAGCCCTAGAGGTAGTTTTTGTAACCCAATGTGAGTTTCATTGTTCAAGCCTCCAACATTTCTTTGTATGAGCGTCATAGGATCCTTACCAAGGCATGTTTAGATCTAGAAAATGGCGTCTAACTCCCAAGATTGCGACCGAGCTAACTTAGGGATGACAAAGAACATTTTTCATTCGGTGACTATTTTGTTTTCTAGGATTAGCTTTTATTTTATTGTGTCTTGTATTTTTTGTTGCATTTACCCCTTTTGCTTCCCATGTTGAGCCTTCCCCTCCTTGATTATAGCACATTATATGCCCATGGCCTTTTGTTTTACTTTCACCCTTAGAATCGTGATGCTTAAGCCATGAAAGCTATATTTATGTCTTGATTTGAAATGTGAAAGGTAATGGTTCTTAATGGAAAGTGAGATTTTGATGTTGTGAATATTTGTTCAATAAAAGCAAGTGCAAATCCTAGAAAAAACCGTCCATAGTTATAAGAGGCAAGGACATTGGAATAAAGTGTGAATAGAAAATTTGCAAAAATGAAAAAGAGAATAAAGAGTTGTTGAATGATGATGAAAGAAAAAGATGAAAGTTCATAATGTTTGGCAAAGTAATTCAAGTATGTGGCAATATAGTTTGAAAATTGGTAGATGTTTGATTTTGGAAAAGAGGCTTGATCACCCTTCGCTTCACGATTAGGCTAAGCACCAATTTCCAAATTTTTCCACACCTTTGCCCCTAGCCAACGCTACAACCCTTTCAATGTTCTTTTGACTTAGGTTGGTTGAGTCTCTAGTCGGTGGAGGGAGCTAGATTTCAAGTATGGAGAAAAGCATGACTTGGTAAGATGTCAGGTTCCCCTATTTTATATTGTTTTATCTTTGTTCCGGCTCCTTCGAGGAGTCATGAGATGCTACCTCCAAGGGTGGATTTGAATCTAGATGAGGGAACGCGGTAAGAATGTATGGAATGCGGGGGGAGTGGCGCATGTTATATTTCTCTATGCTTAGCATGATTTATCCTTCAAACCATTGGCATCCCCTTGCATGCTCACTTTTACTACTTAGAAAGCTTGCCATCCACTTATGCTTGTTGTCTTTAAAGGCTTGATTTGATTATAATTTACATGTGCTCGTTGATTCATCTTCTTGTTTTCTTCTTTTTTTGGTTTGTCTTGAACGCAATTTTGTGAGAGTTGTGGGGTAAACTCTTTAGAAACCCTCACGAGATCACAACTCGTCCTCATTGGCGACCTTGAGGTTCAAATGGCTTGTTGCTTATGCTAAAAGCAAATTCGGCTTTTCTTTATTAGCTTTACCTCTCCTAGTTTTCTTTGCTTGAGGACAAGCAAGAGGCAAGTGTGGGGGATTTTGATGAGTGGCATTTATGCCACTCTTTTATCCTTTTTATCTAAGGATTTTCCCCTCATTTACACTTGTTTGAGCTTTTTCAAAGAGTTTTATCTTCGTTTTTGTGTTATTTTATCTTTTCTCGTGTTTTTCCTCTTTATTCTCCCTTTTCTTGTGTTTTCTTAGTTTTCTTTGATATTTTGTAGGTTTCTGGCCCCTTTGATGAATCCTTGGATGCATATGGAGCAAAGGAAGGGAAAGAGATGCTCAAAGAGAGGGCACGCAGCCAAGCAAGGAGCCGCGGGTGCGGGGCTAGAAGCCGCAGGCGCAGATCGCTACTCTGGAGTTTCTTCAATATTGCGGTAGATGTCATGCCGCGCCCTAGGAGATGCCTCTCCTCAACAGGCCGTGGGCGTGACATTTCGAGGTTCAATTCTCCCCTGTTCCCAGGCTGTGGCCTCTCCTTAGCTGGAGAGGCCTCTCCAGCTTCCACCCGCGGGCGCGACACCATAGGCCGCAGGCGCGGCTTGCTGGGCTAGGCGGCTCCGTACCCAACAAAGAGAGGGCGCAGCATGCGAAAAGAAGGCTCTCCTTGGGTCTTTATTTCTGGATTGGTGATGCATATAAATAGTCTTCTTATTGAATTTTGTAGTCATCATATTTTCCAATCAACATTAGAAACTTGTATTTTAGAGAGAGAAAGTTGCTTATTCTTCAAGTTTCATCATTGTAATCAAGACTTGGTTAAGGTTATTTCAATCCAATGCTAGAATTTCAAGTTTCCATCTTTAATCAAGTTTCTCATTAGTATTCTCTTACCCTTTCCTTTAGTTTGATTTATTTGCTTTGATATTGTTTGTTTTCATCTATTTCTTTAGTTGAGCTTGTTGGATTTGTTTTTCCTATGTTTTTAATCATGTTTAGTTTTATGTATTGAATCCTTGTTTAGTTCAGTTATGATGGTTAGTTTCTCTTTCCTAGGCTAAGTTTTTAGCTAGGGGAAGGGGGTGAAAGGCATGGATTAATATTGATGATTGATTGAGCTCATGCTATGAATTGATGAATGTATGATTTTTAATGATTTGAGATTATTAGTAGCACATTGTTTGATGTTCTCTAATTTAGATGCACGGGAGTGATTTAAATTAGGGTTAGATCACCTTTACTTTAATGATAGCATGAAAATGAATTGTTTAAGTAGAGCTTTATGTATTGTGCACTCTTAATCTCTCATTTTGATTAGAGCCTAATTTGATGCGCGAAAGTGATCTCGATTAGGCCAAGCCCTATTCATTGATTTGCTTAGACAATTACATGAGAGTGAATTGTTTAGGTAGAATTTTGTATTTTATGGCATGTTCTTCATGATAATCATCATTGTCTATCTTTGTTAATCGTATTTGACACCCCCGTACCCCGTAGCGTTGTTTCCCTTATTCTAGTTCTTCAAGATTTTGATTTCTTATTTTGCTTGTTTTCATTCCTTCGTAGTAGTAATTTGACTTTTGAAAAACACAAAAAACATTCAAAATACCCCTTTGCAATAGATTCATAATTCACCTTAATTGAGCAAAGCCCCTTTTCCTTGTGGATCGATCCTTTGCTTTCCCCATACTTGTGTTAGGGTAGTGAAGAGTATAAATATAATTTGACTAGGAGGAGGTAGTAAACAACCTATTTCCCTCTTAATCAAGCCTATTTCTACATTATCTAGCCAAATTTTATTTTATCAATATATTAATTTCTTCACCTTGTTTCAAAACTTTTGTACATATAATGAATACACCTTCAAAAATAAATCTTGAACCTATTTATTTAGATAAACTTAACACTCAACGTGAAGACTATAAGGTTAAAGTGATTGTAGCTGAAAAAGGAAGAGCTCAACCTTCACCTAAAAAACCCGGTGTCATATTGTAGGGAATATTTCAAGCCATCCCACACTTGAGCCCCACTGTGATCATACACTTAAGCATGGTGGCGTCCAAATTAAAAGGGAATGAAGCTAGAATAAAAGAGTCGCCAACAAGTTTTAGGAACTTGTAAACCGTTCACGGGGTGAAGGTTACACCCCTTAACGATCCAGGAGATCGTTAACTCCAATAGGTCTGGAACCATGACTGGAAGTTCGGGGATGAAGGTACAAATCCAACCTAAAAGAGATTGAACTTGCCCTAAAAATAGGCCTCTACTTTATTCTTCTTGTATTCATGTGCGCTTTCTGACTAACATGCAATCAATAGGTTAACCCTAAACCTGTTTAATCTATGTTGGTTGAATATTAATGCACAAACAAATCTATTATTGGCGATCACTTGAATTCTAATCATATTAGCCTAAACAAGATTATTAATTATCTTATTAAGCGTGATTACAAGTACAAATTCCCTTTAAACCTGCAAGAGAGGGCGTGATCAAGCAATAACAACAATACATATCAATAAACAATCATCAATAATAATAATATTCTCAATCTCAAAGCATAATAATATTAGCAAAATCTTAGGCATGATACTAACAAGATTAATAATAAACCCTAGCATGTCACTAAACATTAAAGAACAAATCTTTATTCCTAGCATGATACTAACATGATATTAAGAAAGAAATAGGAAGCATCATAACAACCATACATGATATTAGAAATCTTAATTAACCCTAAACATGATACTAGGAAGCAATATAACATCCTAACATGATACTAGGAAGCAATATAACATCCTAACATGATACTAGGAAATAATTAGAGCATGATTTCTATATTAAAGCAATTAAAGTACTTACTTTGATGCCTCGTATCTCTTTCTAATAACAAAATACACGCGTTAGTAACTTCAAGGAAAAGAAATAAAATCAAACAATTAAATTAAATAATTGAAATAGGGATTTGGAACCAAACTCTCATAATTATTCAACCTTTCACGTTTAGGGCGAAGGCAACTTCGAACTTGGCTAGGTGTGTCAAGAACTAATGTATGTGGAATTTTGTGAGAGGGAAGGTTTAGAAAAAGAAGAGAAATAAAAAGCTTCTAGCTTTTAGAGAGAGAGAATAGAGAGCGATGATTGTTGACTGATGAACGTAGATGATTTTAAAACAGGGAGATACGACCCCTATTTATAGAAAAATAGCACGGGATCAAAGAAAATCATATTCGGAATAAAACTCCTCCTGTCGCAAACGACAGGAGCCAGCGCCAAGCGACGAGCTTCGTCGGGTGACGAAGGCCAACGCCAGGTGACGAAGGTCAGCGCCTAGCGACGACGCCGTTGTCTCGCGCTGGTCCAAAAGTCAAAGCGCTTTTCCACGCGTAATTACCTTCAACACCGGTTGCAAGTAATTAAGCGTCCGAGCAGTTTTCGAAATCAGATTTAATATATTTTATTCAAAATAAAACATCTTTTAAAAATATAATTATCAATCCTAATCTTAATAGAATTAAAGAGAACCTTCTAGATATTCCTAGAAGATCAAAATCAATCCTAATTACATTAGGAATAATAATTAATAGGCCCTCCTCTAGATCATTAGGCCACATTTAAAATCATTGGGCCTAATTTAATTTAATTCATAACTTTCTCATAATTCATCGGGATTGGGCTTATAATATATCATTAGAAAGCTCTCTTCGAGCCCAATCCAACTACACTATTTATTGGACCTTTATTATGGACCAAACCAAATTGGACTGGCTATTTTTCATAAACAGGATACGAAAAGAAATATTTTAATAAAAACATCCTCATCATTAGACTTTCCACACCTTCACTTCGTTCGATAATCAAATGACGCGAAAGGTATTCATCACTGGGTTTGGTTTTGGGGAGACACATTTGGGTGTCTACACATATTTCAGACAATCATCTTGGAAGATGATGAAAAGGTAACTATGCTTTGTTAAAGTTTATTTTTATAGCAACATATGTATCTTGTCATTAATTTAACTTATATTTGTTTTCTGTTAAAAGTTAATCTGCTTATTGCTTATTTTTTGGTTACCAACACTTAAATTTGCTTAACAATAAGCTTTGTACTCTTTAAAATTAACGGATCTGCTATATTTTGCTATCACATCTAGATTATACATTAATCTTTGCTTATATTCAAATACTATGTCTATTGAATTGTGGTTTTCATTGCTTTACAAAGACATAGTCTTACAATTTCTAAATAAGCATGTGGCTAACTTGTGTCGTACATGTATAAATAGAAAAACAGAATGTGATGTGCTCTTTTTAAAGATCAGATACATGTGTATGAAGACATACTAAAACCAACTGGCCAATATGAAATATCAAAAGCTCCTATAACTGTTGTGGAAGATCAATACAAACTTAACCTTGAAGAACTTCCACATCAAATGACTATTGGATAGCAAGCTATCATTCAACATTTAAATCCAGAAACTGGTCCGATTGAGCCTAGATATCAGCCACTATCAACTATTCCAAGATCACCTAATCCAAATGGCAGATTTGGTAATGGCCTTTATGAATCTGTCTAAAGTTAGTCAGTTTATACTGCTATTGATGTCGTCTAATGTCATTCTTTTTCTCCGTAAATAGATATCGTTGGTGTGGTTTTGTTTATTGAAGACACGCCTTGAATGATATCTAACGTTCGTGGTCGTGACAGTCTAGTTCGTAAAATATATATTACTGACACAAGGTAGCCCTATAGCTTTATAACTTTATTAGATATATTTACCCTTTGCTGCACTACCTGATTGGAATAGCTAAAAAAATATAATGTATGATGGATCAGCCAAGACCATGCAATGACAATTTCAGCATGGAATGATCTTACTGGTAGACCTTGTGATGTGATGAGTAATTGGGTCGTAAGATTCAATGTTGTCGGATTTACTGTACCGAAAACCCGGCATACAAGAGGTAAAATTGTTACATATGCTTAAGGAATAGTAATGAACATATATAATCTAATCTAAAAGAACGTTTTAACTAATTTGCAGGATTCACTCTGAACACTACTATGTCATCTAGGATAGTTATGAATCCTAAAGGAGAAAGAGCAGATATGCTTTAAGAATGGTAATTAGTACATGTCGTATATTACAGCAAACAAATCATTCACTATGAAAGCATGTACTTAAATTATTTTATTTCGAATTTCATGGTCAAATTATATCAGCATGTCGTGCTTGACAGGCAAGAAAAGATTCTGAATGTTAGATACCCAAGTATTGAGAAAAACATTGTGACAATAGCTGAAGTGAGAAGCAAAAAGGTTCATCTTTCATTCTATTAGTTCAATCTGAAAACAAAGTCCTGCTCACAGTTTAGTAAATTCTATATATGTTATCACAAAAGGCAGTCTAATACATGTTTGACTGAATTTATATAGGCAGCAAATGCAACCCCAGATGAGGTAGCATGGATTAAAGTCGCTATACCAGTTGCTGACCTACAAAGAGTTAATGCATACATTGGCTGTCTAGGATGTGGAAAACGAACACACCTTCCTGTTGGAACTCGCTTCCCTTGCATTTCTTGCAAACAAGGAGAAACTATGGCTGGTTATAGGTACTTTTCTAAAGCTAATCTATGTGCTTTTTTTGACATAAAAAGCTTATCTAACAATTCTAACTCCTTTAAGGCATATTTGTACAGAGTGACTTTCAAGTTCAACACTGCTGGTGAAAGTAGACAATGTCATTTACAACCTTTAATGATGACACAGAAAAGCTTTTCTGGAAAACAGCAATTGACATTTGGAATATCAAAACCACTGTAAGAATCAATAATGTTATGCTCTTATGTTTTTTACACCTTTATTCGATTATATATCATGTTATTTAGACTGTAATGATAAAATATACTATATGTACGTATCACACTCGAAAAACTAATTAGTATTGTAACAAGCATTTACTATGTGTTTTATGTTTTCCTTCTTCCACTTTTCCTAATTTATTTTCCTTTCCTAAGTTTTTTCCCAACATTTCAATTTATTTGTTATTTCATATATTCAATTTTAATAATGTATACATTACCTATCCTTGACTTACTATCCATTTTACTATTTCACCCTTTTAGGGAAATTTGGAAGCTTTCAAAGTAGTGCAAGAAACTCTTTCCACTAAGCCTTTCTACATCCAAGTAACTCCCAATCAAGAATTAGCCATGAATAGTGTGCTTCTAATGACTCTCAAAAGCATTGAGGTAGAGGATAATGAACCAAATGCACAAATTCTAGCTTCAACAGTGCATGAGACTTGCACTTATAATAGAGAACAACTTTACACTTCACCTTATAAGTCCACAGCTAAGGCTCGTGGCAAAGCACCTGTTGTTTCTGAATTTGAGATCAGTGCTGATTGAAACAAAGACAGTATAACAGCATTTGATGAGGCATTTGTTGAAGCAATACAGCTTCAAGAGCTCAAACTAGCTTCACAAGCATTCAAAATAGATTGTTTTTATATTCCAGATCAGCCACCAAGCAAGGGCATTAGAATTTCAGAACCACCAACATCAACTGCTGAACTTCCTACCTGGACCAAACTTTCTCGCCCAAGAAGCAATGTGAAGATTAAAGAACCGATGACTGCAGATCTAGACATGGACACGAAAGATGAAGACCATGTTCCCATGAAGAAACTCCGAATAGCTCTTTTCAAAGACAATGCTGAAAAATGTAGTTCAGAAAACAAAGACTCTGCTACACCCAGCCTCAGTGATGCATAAATGAAAGACCTTAAAGTATAAAAATATGCAGCATCTTTTGCTCCTAAAATAGTGCTTTTAAGTATGTTAGTTTGCTAAGGATTCAGCGTCTTTTGAATGTTTAAAAGGAACATTTTGCTCACCTTGTGTTCCCTATAAACATTAAATATGTATATAGTAATGTAGTCATGTAGTAAGGCCTGCTATGTAGTAATTGTGGTATTTTGGACATCCTACTTTAAGTCAGATTAGAAATTCTGTAATGCGAATCTTTATGGTATCAGCTAAAGCCTTATAAAAATGGTTGTAATGTATATACTTGTATCCTTAAATCAAGATACCTATTTATAATATAAAGTAAATTATTATATTTTCCTAATTTCAAGTTCAAAATAATTGTTACTAGACAGACTTTTATTTTCTAAAGTCTTTCAGCAGATTACATTGCATTACTTAGGTCATTGCTTAGCTATATTATTTGTTCTTCATTCCTTTTCTTCTGTCTCCAATTCATATTTTAGACTTGACAAATACACTTAGCAATAAATAATACCTAAACTTCTAGCATATATACTTAAGCATTGCATTGGTAATGTAAATTGAAATGAACTTAATAGCTTGTTTAATGCCATTTATATTGGCATCTGCAGACATATTCTTTTTCTCCCAAACTAAACTGATGCATTTACAAATTATAATTGATAACACTACAAGAAATTAGCAATTTTGAGACAGCCAAATTCTGTCGCAAAATGATTAAAACTGTCGCTAAAAATAGTTACGACATCCAACTATCGTAATGGGTTTGTCGCAATTTGATAAGTTGCAAAATTTCATTTTTACGACAGTTTTACTGTCATAAAAAAATTACGACAGCTTTTTTTATTTCAACAACAATTTAAAATTTTGTCGCAAAAATTAACTTATGACAGCATATAACTGTCGCAAATTTACGACGGTTTACAAAACTGTCGCAAAATACCTTTTAGCGACGGTCAAAAGCCATCGCGAAATAAAAATTAAAAAAAAAAAATAAAAAGGAAAACCCCCACCAACCAAGCCCCCTTCAGCCATTGTAAACATTAACCACCATCCTCACCCTTACGAACCACCACCCACCGCCCCCACAATCCACCTAACGCCACCCAAAACCACCAAAGAAAACAAAAAAAAACACATAAATACCCACAAGCGAACTTTAGATCTAGAATTAAACCCCAAAAAAAAACAAAAACTATGACATTAAAACCAAGAAAAATCAATATTAAACCAAACCTAACAAGAATTAAAATTAAAATGAAACCTAACAAGATCTAAAAAATACCTAAAAATAACAACACATCAAACAAAAATACAAATATATACAAGAATCAAATAATATTAAAAAAAAACCCCACAAAAAACGAACAAAAAATGAATGAAACTACAGGAATTATTGAAAACACTACAAAATTCGAAAAAAAAAGCAACAAAAAAAATCAAACGAAAAAAACACCAATAAAACATCCACCAAATTGTACATAAGTAAATGAAATTAAAAACATAAACAATAATAACCTTTAAATAAAGGAAATTCACCCCCAAATATATAAAAATCAAAGTTAACTTCAAATTATTGAAAATAGACACAAATAACCAAAATAAAACAAAAATTAATGAAACAAAAACGGCAATTCAAGCACAAAATTATGAATTTAGACCAAAAAAATCAGAAAACAAACAAAAACCACGATAATAAAAACGAAAAAATACAAAAAAAAAATGAGCATGCCTTTGAAAATTTTCTCTTTGGATGTTCATGGTCAAATTCGACCATAAAAACTCCAAATCTGGAATTTTTATGGTCGAATTTAACCGAATGAACTCCAACATCACAAAATTGGACCTTAAAACATGAAATTTGATAAACCCAAAGAAATTTGACCATGAATTTCGTTTCTTTTCTTATTAGAAACAAAGCGAGGAAAATAGAGAGGAGAGGAGAAAGAAACTGAGAGAAGGTTGGGAAGAAGATAGCAAAACAGAGAAAAAGAGTAGGGAGGAGAGGAGAGAGAAACTAAGATGGGAAATAGAGAGGAGAAACGGCGGAAGACTATTTAGGGTTTGTTGTGGGCTTTTGAATTGGTATTTAAATACCATTAATTTAAAAAAAAAATAATCAACTCTACGACAGCCATAAGCTGTCGCAAATTGCAACAGTTTCGAAAAAAGTCGTAATTTGCAACAATTTATAGCTGTCATAAATATTAATTTCTTTTAGTAATTATTTTTAGTGTCTTTTGCGACAGTTTATTGGCTAAAAACTGTCGTAACTCAACGACGGTTTAAAAAACCGTCGTAATATTACAACAGCTACAAAAACCGTCGTAGAATTAAAATATTACAACAGTTTTACTAGCTGTCGCAGAAAAACTGTCGTTATATGCTCGGATTCTAGTAGTGTAAGCAACACTATTAACATTTTTACTCTTCCATGTCTGTATTATTGTACAGGAAAAAAAACCAGCACTTTAATACAATATATGCTGTAGGATAATGATCATGAACTTGCATTTTCGGATTGCTGAAAACAAAAGCAACAAAAAGAGATTGAACACCAATCTTTCCTACACCCCTAAATTAAATAAGATCTTCAAAATGGTAAGCCTTTCTCACGATTACCCACTTTAAATTCAGTTACCTCTCTTACTACACACACTTATTCATGCATACTTCCTTAATCAGAGAGCAAGTTTATTATATCAGTTTTGGCTCACAAGCTCTACATAGTTCAGATAATGGCAAACAACAACAAAAATTGAGTGCACAACCATACATTAAATTCATAATTATTTATACAAATTACCTACTTACGTTACACTACTTATCTTGCTACATACCCTTAACACACAACCTGAATTACATTTTCATTCAACATCAGTCCTAACACAACCAAACTCTTACACACCTATTAACTAAATATTAAAGCGGAATTTAACCAAGTAGGCTTAGATTAGTCCAAGTAGAAATTCAAATAAGAGAGAATAACCTCGTCGATAAACTACTAAAGCAGCCACACCATCAATAATACACTGCTCTTGATAAAACATATTAACACCATTTCTTAATGAGCAGGCAGTTTTTACATTCCTTTCTCAAGCTATATGCAATTCAACGCACCATTGTTTAAGTCTATGCTGAATTAACACAACAGTACATGGTTGCATCTATTGGAAATGAATCCTAGAAAATAGTGCAGGAACAATCTGCACAGAATAGCATTTTTTAAAAATTTAAGTATAATAAGTGTAGACACCTAAAGATGTCTCCCCAAACCAAACTCGATGATGAACAACCTTTCACCGTTATTGGTCGGGTTGATTATTTAATCTTTGGAGTGATTAAATCCATATTCAATCCCATTACATTTAATAAATCAACCCAATTCCTAGCCCATTTCCCTAAACCATAACTTACTTTCCACTTTTCGTGTCCACATCACAAAACCGAGAGAAACTGATTTTGTGGACATATAATTTTGATCCAAATATTATTTGGTTGTATAGTCCTTTTAATAAGCTTTCCAACGATAAATCATAAGCCCAATTCCAATTTAAAACGAATAAGATATGAGCCAAACACTAAACTCGGCCCAAAACCTACACCCTTTCACTAAAACGGCCATATCTTAAAATTACAAATGATTTTGAGCTCATTTTAATTGGGTTGGAAAGTAGACTTGATAATCTTTCCAATGACATATTATTGACAAAGGGATTATACACGTCGTTAAGTGCCTAATCCTAAATCAAATGAGATTTATATAACCTAAACGAACCTAATACAAGTATAAGGTAAGAAAAGGGTGGAACCGCAGGGAGAAGGTAAACAGTGTGATCACTACTAATCAATTAAGCTATCTCGGAACAAAGAATGGAATTATCTAAGAGATTAAACTAAGAGCGAAGTGAATTAAAGACAATATAAAGAAAACACCAAGGGGAATGGATGCAGGTTTCACTTGAACATGCAATAACATAGAAACAAATCGATAATGAACTAAACATGCATGAATATCGATATAAAGAGTCCAATCTAGCCACCTTCCGAGGTTAATTGGCTTCTCCTAACATAGCCTCTTTGCTTCAACATTAGAACCATATATTAGGAAGTGCAATCAAGTAACAATCGATACAAATGAACTTAGCTAAGTCAACTTCCGTTTCATGTAGCAAAGATTCACCTTTCATCAACTAACAATGTGCACTTTGCAAGAAGATCAAAGAACAATCAAGCATGTAAAGACTTTAATCACAATCAACTTGAATCCCAACACTATAAACATGAACAAATTCCAACTACATCATCCCCACACCCTTGGCTAAGTAACTACTCACTATCCATGGCAATCATCAAGTCAATCATGATATTAACAAGCAAAAGCATGATTAATGAGTAATTAACGAAACAAAAGCAATCTAAAACAAAATCAAATGGAAAAGTAAAGAGAAAAGAGTAAGGAAATGCTCATTCATTGAATTTGAAGTTCTACAAAGAGGTTGATTAAGCTTCCTATTCAAAATCCAAGCTCAATAATGGAGTAATCCACACTTTCTCTCTCTAAAATGCCAAAACTAATGGTGTTTTTCTTCTCTAGATTAAGCTAAAAATCAGAAAATTAAACTAAGCTAATCTAATTACATGAAAAGGAGAGTACGGACTATATGTATGGGTGCTTCCAAAACGAAAAAAATTGAAGCAACGAGGCGAAGTAAAAGCTGGAACCCAGTGGTGCGCGCCCGCACACGAATATTGTGCGCCCTCTCCAATTGTTGTGGGCCCGCAACTTCGTGGGTATGGAGAAGTGAAGCCTTGAAATACGCGCCCGCACACAATTCTGCGTGCCCGCACAGGTAGAATGCACGCCCGCGCAATGGGCGCGTAGCAGGCACGCAAAACTCTCTGGTTTTGTTCTGCTCCTTAAGCTCCGGCTGCGCTGGTTCTGGCAGGGCTCGCGCCCGCGCGGTGTTGGATGCGAGCCCGCGCAGTGGTCGCACAAAACTCTCTGCTTAGCTCCTTGAATCCTTCTTTTTGCACGCCTTCTCACGGGGCTACGCGCCCGCGTAGTATCCATACACGCTCTCTCTAGCTAGCGCGCAACACTATCTCCTTGGCCCAAAGTTTTCTTCTTTCAACACCACGGTTCCTACAAAACACAAACAAGAAAACCGAACTAGAAAATACACAAAGGGGGTAAAACTAGGAAAGAAGGCGGACAAAAGAAAGGAGAACTAAAGGTAAGAAAAGGGGTACAAACAAGCTACAACTATGGGGAAAACCCATTTGAATGAGCTCTTAATTGTGGCATAAATGCCACTCATCAATTATATGCTTTATTCCAAGTTACTGATCAAAAGTTATCATAGTTTTAAAAACGCGTAAAAAACTGGAATAACCGCGTAACACCTTAAAGCACCGCGTCACGGTACAAGCTGACGTGTCACGGTGCCTTGTACTGTGACACAGTACTCTTCACCGTGTAATGGTGCTTTCCCGTGTCTATTCTGCATTTTTTCTCACGCGCTAAAATGAATTTGGACGCAATTTTAGTAGAATTGTACACCACGACACGGGGTGTTATACCGTGCCACGGTGGACAACACTATGTCACGGTGCTTTTCTAGGGTTTTTTTCTTCGCGGTGCTTCATTTCTAGGGTACCGTACTTCACCCGCCCTACTCTTTTTCTCTACAAATACGAACCTGATTTCCTCAATTTTGGGGCACCAAAAATCATTCTCTTTCTCCCTACACCAAAAATCATTCTCTTCTCCCTCTTTAACCTAAACACTAGCCTCCTTATTCTTCCATAATACTTCCCCTAAGCACTCCAAGTAGTCCATACTTGACCCGAGGTTCCGTCCTTAAACTAAGGCGTGAAAGGTATAATTAACTGAGGGTTTGAACCAGATCAACTCTACCTTTAATTTAATTTAAATACACTTTGATATATATTTTTATTGCAGTTACTAACAATTTATTCATGATGTAGCAAATTAAAGGAGCGCGTGAAATTCGAGTAATTAATTAATTTAATTTCTTATATTATTTTAAGGAAATTTAGATTTTAACACCTAACAATAACCAGAAAATGGTTTTTAACACCCCAAAAAAAAAAATTATTTTAACACCATTAAATTTTTCGAAAATTTGATTTTACCACCACTTAACAGATTCTGTCCATGAATTTGTTAAGTGGGGTCTACATGCCATGTGTCGCTTGTTGTTTAGTAAAAAAAACAAAAAAAAAAATAAACAATCCAACACTACCCAACCACCCTTGCGCCACCACCGCCTCCTTGTTCTCCGACCTCACCCACTACAGCCGACGGCCACCCAACAACCACCACCAACACCTCATCACCGACACACCTCATCCCTAGCCCCATCGTAACCCACCATAGCTGCGTCAAACGCCGACCAGCCCCAAATCTAAAATTTCCTTATTTTAATATTGCTAGTATCATGATTAGGGTTTATTATTATTTGATTTGACTAACGATATTATTGTTAAATTTCTTCCAATATTATTGTTTATTTTATTATATTTATTGATCACCATAGTGCATGTTTAAAGGGAATATGTAATTAAAAATCACGTCTAATAAGATAATTTGGACGACCAGTTTATGTTCCTTTTTAATCTTGTTGTTTAATCGAAGTGATCACTAATATTTTAGAATTATGTGTTGCATTAATATTCAACCAATTTAGCATAATAATAGTTTGGAGCGAATTGAATCTTTGTTTGTATGCCTTTGAGATCGCAGGGAATCACTTTTCACTATAAGAATCGAGTAGAGGCCAATACGGGCGAATGTGACTCCATGACTCACTTCGTACCATCATCCCCGATCCTCCTTTCGTGGTTCCAAACCATATGGAGTTAGTAATCTCATGGATTATGAATGGGGTGTAACCTTCACGGGTCAATCGTTGTTGCCTATCATTGTCCCTTTATTCGTGGTTGCTTTTTATGATCTGTGAACGGTTTACAAGTTCCTTAAAAACTTGTTGGTAGCTCCCTACTTTATTTGTCTCTAATCGTATACGTCAATTCTCACTTCCTATGAGTGCCAAGCATATTCACAACATGCTTACGTAGGCGCGCTTCAAACGGCGCCTACAATAAGCCATTCATAGCAATCTAAAGAAAAGAAAAGAAAAAACAAATAACAAATAATCAAACTAGATAAAAGATCAAACATACTAGAGTTCCTTGATTAATATATGGAGCACGAAATATATACTTGAAAGACGGGACAGAACATTTTTGCTCCATTGTAGATAAATGAACATCTAGCTCTGAAGTAATTAGTGGTGGTCTCCTTTCATAGTCAGCAACCCTTGGTACAATGGCATTAGATTGGTCTTTTCTTCACCATGAGAAGCAAATATTTTGGTGTGAAATATACCATTATCTTTGAATTACATTATTAATGTATCTCCAACCTCAATGTCGTTATCTCAAATAAATTTCCCCCACCCTTCTTCAATACACATGAGGCTAATTCCACTCGCATTACAAGTTTTCCCAATAGTGACATTCCATGAGAGCCCATCAACATCACGAAAAACCTTGAATTTTCCACATCGATTTGCAAGAACATGATAAAAATTAGCAGGAATTTTCTAAACATAAATACACAGAACTGATGCTCTTCATCAATTTTGATTATCCATCACATACTGCAGAAGACTGATACTCTTCATCAATTCTGATTATCCATTTCATTACAAAATTCTCAGTAGCCTAACAAAACAAATGCAATTAAAATTAAATTTATATGCTACAACAATAAAAAAAAAAAAAAAAAAAAAAAGTAACTTTACTGGTTAACTAAATACACATACCATTATTCGAACTGATTGTATAACTACAACAATACACACTACGCTTTCTAACCCACTTTATATAGAAATTCAAATAAAACAATAAATCACAAAATAACTACAAACTACACAGCGACCGTAACCATGTGAACCTTTTAAAACATCAAGTACACTAAGACTATACCAAACTATAGATTCTTAATCATTACAAAAGTGCAGTAGCATCGAGTTTCAACAAACCTTCTTGATTAATGCAGACATGTTTTCCTATTTTCAAATATAGCCATCAATTTCTGTAAACTTGCTACATGCTTACTGCATTGTGGGTCAAATCTGGACTCAGTATGTCCTCCTAATTAAGTCTTTGGCTGCAAAGGCCATGGAACGAGCTCTAAAACTCTTCCAGGTAACAGACTCAGAAATTAGTTGGTTATGATGTAAGAGAATTAAATATTTTGTTTAAGACTCCAGAATCACATATTTCATCTATTATACGAAGTATATTTTTAGTAAATGCATAATGAAGCAGCTTAAGGAACTCACTTAGAAAGAAAAGCTAGTCATAGGATTATTAATTATAATCTTTTCCTATGATAGAGTACGTAAATCTGAGCTTGGATAATAATAAAGAATTGCCACTATTTTCGATTGGATTGCATATTTTAAATTATAGATACGCCAAAACTCTGAGGCCCTACCTTGGAACTTTGATATTTTTGTTCTGTAGGAGGAAGGTTCAAGTAGTCTTGCACCAGATTTACAAGCACAGACTGATGAGACATTGGAGGAGCTTAAACCCGATTATGCTTTATAATAGTCATGCCTTAGTAATTTAAGCTTAGTTTAAGAACTCTTATTATAAGGCTTTCAATGAAATACAGGATTCTATCTAATTCATAAATAGATATAATAAACAAAGTATTTGATTTTCGAACAAGTCAGCTAACCAAATGAGTACTTCTTACAAAAATCATTGAAAGCACAACTTCAAATATTCTAGATTCCTTTTGCTACATTTAAATTACAAAAATAGATAAACCTCTTAACATTATAACTTATAGCCAATTGCATAGCTTCAACACTTGCATACAGATAACCAACTAGATACATATGCCTTGAAACTTCTTTTACATAGATAATTTGGATTTCTATTTAGCATAAATATTCAGCAGCCTTATAAAGTTACTTCACATAAACATTAAGCAGAAAAAACACAACTAATTTCACATAAGAACCCATCATCAACAACCAAGTATAAGACACAAATATAACCAATTATATTATAAGAAAATAGACAACACAAAACTAATGCTTTAAAATAAAAAACAACGATTATTTATATATCATAGCTTCATTCATTAGAAAATTACAACCCATTATTCTACTTTCACACTTACATGCATCACATCTTTTTAGCTGAATAGTTAGATTCTTTAATCTAATACAAAAAAGGCCTAAACACAAAAGCTTTAACTTCATGTTATCATTTCTAGAGATCAACAAAAGATAACCCCCCCTCAACCTTCCTAAGCCCCTCCCCCCCCCCCCCCCCCACCCCACCAAAAAAAAAAAAAAAAAAAAGAATGCACCTCAACAATCAAATTCTACTGTTGAGACCTTCCCTTATGGACTTTTTCTTTTATACATGTCAGAATTTTTAGTTGTTTCCTGATTTTGTTCATAATAATCCCCAAGATCAGAACCACTGTCTGATTCAAATGATGCATCCGATTGTGGAGCATTTTCTTCTTCGGACTCTGTTTCTGAATCAGAATCAAAGTTTCTCTTATTCTCTTCATCAATCTCATCATCTTCCTTAGTGTCGACTTCTTCCTCAAACTCATCTTTATCCTGAATTTCAACTTTCTTTCGCTCATTATCAGATTCAACAAAGATCAGTTTCCATTTGCCCTCATCACTTTCAACCTCTCGCTTCCTTTTACTGCTCCGTTCACCTTCTTCCACTTTTTGCTCCGTCTTCGAACTCCCTTGTCGCAATATCTCTAGATGGTTGTTCATCTACTTTGTAACATCGGCAAAATACAAGAGAAAGCTTGAAATATTCTCCTCCTTTGATTTGTTTGCATTGAGCTTCCAGATAGGTAATGAAAAAACCTTGGCAGAAGTAGCAGTACTATCAGTACTCGCCGTTTCTATCACAATAAAAAGAAAACAAAACAAAAACAAAAAAAAAGGGAACAAAAAGGACTGAGAAGAAGATAAACAATAAAGGAAAAGAGTGTTATAAAGTAGTCAAATTCAAGTACCTAATTTGACTAATCAAAACACTTTTGCAAGAATAAGTCCATATATCTTCCACGATACCGTACATCTTTACAAATTTTTCACTTCAATACATCATTTAAAACATCTCAAAATAGAAAGTAGTTTTTAAAATTCTTCCTTTTATGCATGATATCTATACACACGTGTGTTGGCTACGGTTTTAAATTTTTTCCAGTTATTTTTTTTATACACCGTGTATATATCGCACTAGGTTCCTTATCTGTATTAATCTATTATGCAACTACATAATAAATTAATACGCATAACCAACCGCTTTTACAAAGTTTTACAACATTACCAAAAACAATATATTGCACTAAAACTAATATCAACGCAGTTCCAAACATTACACTTCAAATAGACCATCTAAAAAAAGGCCAAATATCAATTTCACCCCTACAAACTTTATTACTACCTCTTAATACAACTTATAAATTAAAGTACCCTTATTATTACAAAACCTAAACATAATCATGAATATAAAAAAAAACCAAATACATCCACGAGTATTTCTTATCTTGCCGTCGACGCGCGTACCTAAACGACTAGTTACCTAAAAAATAAGTGAAGATAAGATGAGGAAAACAAAACATATCAATCTATTTAAACCATAAAAGTTACTCTTGACTCAAACTTTTTAAATGCTAAAAATAAAATAAAATTGAATAAGGTAAAACAAACCACAAATCCAACCCAAATAGCCAAATTGACATCTTTGCGTATGATACATCTCAGAAAGTCAGAAGAGTTATATAACCCCAAAATCCTAAAACTCTCTACAGGTTCATCGGTTAGGGTTCGGCACCAACACTTGACTGTTGAAACCATTCATCTCTCTCAACCTCCCCTGTATAAAGGGAAGCCGCTCAATCACATACTTTCAGGTGGTACTTAATTTTCCTCAACATCTTCACTTGCTAATTACCCTTTATTTTCATCAAAGGTTAATCAAATTAAGCATGATTTTCCTACCTATTTATTGCTTTTAATTTCTTATTCGTATGATTTTTTTTCATTATGCTCTGATTAATCAATTGCATCAAATTCAATTAGCTTAGTTTGCTAATTGGGTTTCTTCCATTTTTTTTGGTTGTACAGATTATTTTTGCTATTAGATTGTGTTGTGATAATTTCTGAACATAATCCAAAAACCCCAATAAAGAAGGAAGAACAAGAAGTGAGGAACTGTGATGGGAAGAGATTTATCTCGGTCGAGATCGCCGTCGAATTATAGGCGTAGTAGAAAAAGTCATAGGGGACGAAGCCCATCGCCTTATAGCAGGTGACCCCGTTCAATCCCTCCCCGAAAACCCCCTCCTCATAATCACCATTTTTGTAGGTTTAAATTTTGGATTGATCATACTGTTATTGATGAATGTAGATCAATTTGTGATGGAGAGTGTTTTTTCAAACTGTATATCACAACCTTTTTAGAGTTTAGTTGTGGGTATTTTTAATTTTGGGGTATGAATAATTTTTCTCAAGGGTTATTTAATGTGCCTATATATTCAAGGGTGGAGCTTATGGACCAATCATCTCTAGGATTGAAATACTAGATATATATGAATCGCGGGGCTGCCCTGTTTATAAAAAAATAATGGAGAATTGGTCATTAAAATCGGTCCAAAGTGCAAGTATGTATACAGTAATGTCAAAATGTAATTTAATTTCACAAGCTACTTTTTGTTTAATACATTTAGTGGAGGCATGGAACTTAGTCTTAGTGCTTGCTTGGATGACAAAAGAAAGCCAGGAATTGGAATATTGTGGGAAGTTGAGAAGATGGTGTTTGGTTGTTTACAACATCGTAATTTGAACTTTCTAGGAAATATATTGGAGGAAGTACCTACCTAGGCCCTCCTAGGTAAGTGGAAATTCCTATATTCAACCAACCTAGTACCTACCTAGGCCCATTGGAAGTTAAACTCTCCATGATCAACCAAACAAAACTTAGCATTTCCTAGGAATTGCTTAAACTTCCTAAGACAAATTTTATCCTATATTCAATCATACAAGCACTTATGTAAAGGCTATTTCACAAGAGGTTGAGCTTGATTATTGGCCATTTATTTTTCGTTTGTTCTTCCGCTCTTGTTTACCTGTTTTTTTGTTGAATTAACTATTTCTCTTTTGATAGTTTTGTGTTAATATCTTAACATGATGTTTAGAATGTTATATTTAGGTTGAAATACCCTTGCTGAGGCAATATAATTGCTGTATTGTGTTCCTTGTTTATTATGAGCTACGTAGTAACTGGGAATCATAGTTGCAGAGCTTCCATGTTCTCCTATATAGGTATTGTTGTCTTGTTTTTGGTTTCCTGAGATTTCTTGCATCATTGGGTACTGCTGGCTGTGTAATTCTTCAATTTTGCTTAATGAAGGTCAATCCTATCATTGTAGCTAATATCGTCATTACCCCTATTTAGGAAAGCAAATGACAGGATTGACCTTAAATAGACGTCATTACCCCTATTATCTTTATTCCTTCAATGAAGATTGTACGTCTATTTGCATCATTGGGTACTGCTGGCTGTGTCATTCTCATTGGTAGAATGTTCTAAGAATAGGATACAATTCTTTGCTTGTAAGTCTTGAGAGAAGTTGCTTCCCATTATTGGGAGGTGAGCAGGTAATATGTGCTGCTGGCTTTACTTTGTTCCACCATTGTGATTAGCGACATCATGTGATTAAAGATGGAGCACCACAAAGATTTTTGTTTACATTTTAATGAGGTAAAGACAAGTGCTTTTGGAATAACTGTGATTGGGAGTGTCAGCACCTTTACTCTTCATTTAGTATTGCATCATTTGCAGGCATTAGATTTTCTCTCAACAGTCTTCCTTTTATCCTACAGAAGAAAAAGTTCTATTTCCCCCCGTCGCCACAAAAATCGTTCTCGCACCCCAAGGCGTCATAGAAGTCGTTCAGCATCACCTAGACGCTATAGACGGCGACGAAGTAACAGCACTTCGTTGTCTCCAGTATGCAAATCTCCTAGTCCAACCCTTGACTCAGTAGAGCAGAAAAATGCCAATGAGAAGTTGAAATTAGAAGAAGAGAAGCAAAGGTATATATATTGAAATTTCTTTAATCAATATGATTTTTTCCCCCTGTTTCATATGATAGTTTAAGTTCTAATTGTCATTGTAATCTATAGTATGTCTTTGGAATCTGAATTTGGCTTCAGAGGTTGTATTTGATTCTGCTTATTTATAATCTTAATATTCTTGTATAACATTTTCTATGTGTCTTCTGTTTGTTTATATGTATAATGTTTATATTTTGGGTTGTATGGTATATTTTAATAGATATATATATATAAAATGTGAACTGAAGGTACATTTGTAAATTAGTACCCTTCTTCATATTGATTAATCTGTTATGTTGAGAGGTACTGAAAAGGTGGAAATTAGAGTTGCAATGATACTACTCACTCCAGTCTGTCATATGGTAACAGATCATTGAACCGAGTTTGTAATCTAGCGTAAATTGCATACATAATATATCCTTGCTTATACACATGCATACTATGTATGGAGCCGCCAATCTAATGAAATTGCCTTCTAAAGCTTTTCCCCATCCCCTGGGCTTACTCCACCCCAAATCACCCTGAAACTGTCTGAAGTTGATTTTCGCTATAATGGTTTTCTGTAACCAAATGTTGGTTTATTTTGATATTACGACGTACATAGTATTAATGAATTCACTGATTTATGGATGTCTAAATAGTTGTTAGGGTACCATGGTTTTGTCTTATGAAGGTTGAAAAACTTGATATTCATATTTCCATTCTTGATCCTAGCAACATTTATGTGATTATAATTCTTCCAATTATTATTGGGTTGATTGATTTTTATGTGCTGATTTGTGGCCCTTGTTGTGTTGTTAATCTGAAGTCTAAACAGACCATGAAACTTTCTTTTGATGAAGAGGATGTTTTGTTTAGCTGTAAGTGTATAGTGCATTCTTTTTTGCTGTTGATGGAACTTCATCAAGGCTGAACATAGGATATTTTGTCAGCCTGTGTAATTCACAGATGAACCGTCCTGAATATTCCAATGATACAATTCTAGCATAAGAAGATGGATACTTCCTCCATTTCATGATAATTGCATATCTTCCCATTTAATGAAGTTTTAAAGTAATTGTTCCACTGCTTTATTTGGTAATTTGTAATTTTGTTCACTTTATCTCTCTCATTATGTGGGTCCCTCTTTTTATCTCTGTACTTTTCCTTGTCACATCCTCCCCCATGTTGCACTTATTTTGGAACCGAGGAAATGTTACGTTTTGTAGTAGGCAAGAGTCTTGGTTTTGAATTGGATTTGTCTTTATATGCTTCATAGCTGTGTGAGTAGTATACACCTGTACATCTTTTCCTTTCTCCTCCTTTAGTTTTCTTGCCCTCTTAGGTTTGATGTGCTGTAGGCGACAAACAATATGTTTCTGCATGTAGGTCATTGAAAACTGGTACTGTGCATGTAGACAAGTTTCCTTTTGAGTATACTAGAAAATCAGCCAGATTAATCAATAAAGAAAGATGCTGGCTTGGATTGGATCAGGCTGATGTCTTGGTGGTCTTATGAACTGGTTTTTGTCAGAATTACCTGCTTTATGATGTTTGAATTCTTCAAAAGTATTGGGTGATTATATTTGTTTAACACAGATATACAGATATTTAAGGTTTGAATTTAAATATTTTCATGATTAGCTTTTAAGTGCAGCAGGTTACTTGACATTCTCCTCCACAGGCTTTTCTGAAGGAAGATACTGCTTTGTTTCAACTTGTTATATTTGATGATCCATTGGCTGCCTCCTTTATCTACTGTACACAAGTTTGTCATTGTTTGGATCTGGATTCAGTTAGAGGTATGCCTTAAAAGCGTAAATATAATATAAAGGTCAGTTTGCCATTCATTGGTTACAGAATGGAAAAGGAGAGCAACCAAAAAGACTTGTTCAATTAGTTTCTTGATGACTAACAGTAGACTTTTTTAGCAGCCCTGCCACGTTGTAGATGATGTTTGGCAATTGGTTGTATAGACAGACAAGGTGTGTCCGCTTCTGTGCCATATTGCTATGATATTTGTAATTAATACCCTTTTCCCCTTTCCCAACAGGCGTCAGCAGGAAGCTGAATTAAAACTAATTGAGGAGGAAACTGCTAGAAGAGTGGAGGAAACAATTTGTAAAAAAGTTGCTGACAGCCTGAATTCCGAGGAGATCAAGCTAGAAATACAGAGGCAGTTGGAGGATGGTAGAAAGAAATTACATGAAGAGGTTGCTGCTGAACTCGAGAGAGAAAAGCTAACTGCCAAACTTGATGCTCAGCGGAAAGAGGTAAAGTAAACTAAAGTAGTTAATTTAATTTTTTTCTTTTTTTTTTTAATTTATATTATCTTTTTGGGAAATTCTACGTTATAACTAGACCTGACAATTTTGACCCAGACCCGATGACTAGACCTGAATGACCCGACCCATGACCCGAAATCGACTTGAAAATAGTGACCCGAAATTGACCCCAAAACCCGAATCAACCCGACCCGATGTGGAATTGACCCGACCTTAACCCAAAACCCGAAATGACTCGACCCGAGATGACCCGACCTGAAATTGACCCGAGACCCGAAATGACCCTACCCGAAGTGACCCGAGACCCGAAGTTGACCCAATACCCAAAGTGACCCGACTTTTAACTTGAATTAATTGACCCAAATAGACTCGAAACCCAAAGTGACCCGAACTAAAATTATCTTATACCTTAAATGACCAGAATCTATTTAAGCTAAAGACTTGACCTGAGCAAACCGAAATAGAAAAAAACCGCAATCAAACCGACTTAATTTTTTTTTATTAATTTGTAATGTGTAACAGTGTAAGTAATTTACATATTTTGAGCATTACTTTTCTCGATTTTTTCGGCCTTTTATCTCTATAAGTCATTAAAAAATTGTAAAAAGATTGAAATTTAACGACTATTCTACGGAGTTTGTCCATAAGATTAAAAAAATTAACTAAAGCTTGAAATAAAAGTCACAATTCTCACGAGTCTAGAAAAAAAAAATAGTAAAATAATAATGCGTACATAACATAATGTTCAATACCAAATGAAATTACAAAATAATCTAAAGTCAAACAGTTACTGTATTCCATGAAAAAAGTAACCTTAATAAATATAGTGAGTTTATCGTCAAAAAATATATAAATATATACTATGTATATAGAGTTGAATTTAACCCAATGCATCAACCTGAAGTTGACCCGAAAATTGGACCCGAAGATTGACCCGACCCGAACTAACTCGACCCGAAATTAACCCGACCCAAACTTGACCCGACCCGAAATGTTGACCCGAAACCCGACCCGACTCGATTATCAGTTGACCCGAAATCAACCCAAAACCCGAAATGACCCGGCCCGATCCGAACTTGACCCAATAACTTCTTGACCTGACCCGACCCATACCCGACCCGAATGACCCATTTACCACTGAAGATTTCGAAATTCTATGTTGTGTCCAAGATTTTTGAAAAGTCTACACTGTAAACCCCAAAGTCCAGTTAGTAACTCTGTTGTACCCTTGACAGTAAGTTTCCGTTAATGGTTCCGTTATCTTAAAGACTTAAACGAACCAGCATATGATTGGCTTACAGAAATAAAATAAAAAAAAATCAAAAAAAAAAATCAAAAACACCCCCATGGCCAGCCCGCTGCCACCGCCAGCCCAACCCCCTTCCTCCGGAGTGCTGGCCGCCGCCCAAACTCCTTCCCTTCCCCCAATGTCGACGATGCCCCGATCACCTCCCCTTTCCCCTTCAAAAACCACGCAAAGTCTAGCAAAATCTCCCACGGTTGGCGGTGTGGGAGGTTTTAAGGTTTTTTTAGGGGAGGGGGAGGGGTTACGGGAGGTTTTAAGGGAAGAGGAGGTGGTCGGGGCAGCGCCAGCACCGGAGGAAGGGAAGGGGGTCTGGGTGGCGGGCGGTGCTCGAGGGGACGGGTTAGGGCTGGCTGTGGGTTGCAGCGGCCGGCTGGGTGACTGGGTTGGTGTTTATTTTATTTTTTTTTCAAGATAACGGAAACTTAACGGCAAGGGTACAACATAATTACTAACTAGACCTTGGGGTTATAGTTTGGACTTTTCAACAACCATGGATACATAGAATTTCGAAGTTTTGAGGGTTATAACGTAGAGTTTCCCTTTCTTTTTTGCGGTTCTGGATTTCTGGGGGTGAGAAACATGCTTGAGGTATAAAGTAACAAGATTTTGCTGTCTATGTTTGTCGTTGATTAGGTAGTTAGTACAATTTTATGAAACTCTGTAAGTATGGTGGTTTCCAGGCTTCCAGCCAAGTCTCTCCTTATCAATAAATAGAAAACCGTAGGCCCCATATACTTGACAGTTCTCGCTGCTTGCAGGAACAAGCTCGAAAGGAGAAAGAAGAACTTGAAAAGATGCTGGAAGAAAACCGGCGGAGGCTTGAGGAAGCTCAGAGAATGGAAGCATTAGAGCAACAGCGAAAGGAAGAGGAACGATATCGGGAATTGGAAGAGATGCAAAGACAGAAGGAAGAAGCTATGCGGAGAAAGAAACAACAAGAGGAGGAAGAACGGGCCAAACAAATGAAGTTACTTGGCAAGAACAAGTCAAGGCCAAAATTGTCATTTGCCCTTAATTCTAAATGAGCAAATTTCTGATGTACGGAGAGTTACAATTTAATTTTATGCCTTCTGTAACATATAAGATGGAATTTTGGTGCTCAATTATGTATCGTTTTTGTTATATTGGTTAGCATGAAAATTAAAATAGGAAACTCGTGATTTGGGCCATGTTGCTTCGGGTCTACAGGCAAATTCTTAGCTAACTCTGATCATGGAAAATATTATGATGATCATGGCAAATAAAGAAATAAATTATGTATAGCAAATATGATTGAAACCAATAAAGCGTATAAAAAATTAATAAGCAATTAAAGTGACCCAACCATGTTACTAGTTTTCATTCTTTTCAAAGCAATAAAATATAATAAGTACCATAAAATAATTGAATCTATAAGATTAGAGTTAAGTCACATATTTCGAATGTGTATTAGAGTTAAGTCACATATTTGTTAGTAAACTTTAATAAAATAATAAACCCGAAGAAGTAAATTAAATTCCCCTCAAGATAGTACCTTTTACACCTTGATTAACCGGATTAACACGTTTGGGCTCTCGAACAACCTTTCGTTGATGCCTAAAATAAGCCGTAAAAGGGTATTTAGTTCCGTGCGATGTATGAATTTCTTTAATATATAGTATATTTTATGCATTTTTATCTCGTATCAGAAAAATTATAGAGACATAACCATTAGTTGTAAATACTAATTTTATAAAATTAATTTTGAAGAAGAACAAACTGAATATGAAAATTAGAGCATATACAAAAAAGTTAGATTTGTACTATACGATTTTAATTAAGAAAATATGATTTTAAACTTGAAATATATAAAGGAAAATAGAAAAAATAAATATATACATCAAAGTATTTTGTTCGATGAAGCATAAGGGAAAGATGCATTACATATCAATAGTTGGTGATAGAAGAAAAACAAATAAATTAAAGAATATAGATAAATTGAGAGGAGGAGAAATTAAATTTGAAATTTAAATCCAAATAAAATATAATGACATTAAATTTTATTTAAGCGGGAAAATTTTTCTTATAAAACTGCCACGTGGACAATTTGATGTCAATAGTTTCTACTTTAGTAATATTTATAAATGAGCCAGTTTAGAGAAAAAAAAAAAGCAAGAAAATTGGCGTGACATGCTAAAAGAGCGACATGACATGCCTTCATTTCACATGTCATGCTGAATCTTCACGTGGTGCAAATCAATTGGGAAGACGATATTATATTACCATAAATTTTGATTTCGAACTCGGAATAAGACAAATAATGTATCATAAGAAAGTGCTAGAAATCTACTTTCTAGTCCAATTAGATTAAGATTAATATTTATTATATATTTTAATGTATACCCAAAATAGTGCAAGATGTCGATTTTGGACCGAGTTTAGTATTTTATTCAATCTTCTTTAATTCAAACTAGTATAGTCCCCGTGCGATGCACGGTTTAAAAATCAAAATTTTGATTTCATAAAAACAAAACAAAAATAATTCAATTAGTAAAAATAGACATATTTACATTAAAAAATTAATTATTAAAATTCTATTCACTAATCACCACAATAATGGTCAATACATTTTTTACGGAATGTGATATGAAAATTATTTTATGTCATTTGCATTGCTTTTATTTTATTTCCTTTTATTTTTTTATATTGTTATTTTATTGATTAAAAATGAATAAATTATGCACTATACAAGCTAAGGAAAGTCGTTTCCTATCACCCGTTGTCTGTAGAGGAATTCAAAACTAAAATTTTTTCATCATATTAATCGGTTTAATAGTTATACAATATAATATCTATTTTACCCATTATAATCACCAAATCTATAGACATAGTACCCTTATATCTTATCTACCTGTATATATTTTGTGTAAGCATTGTGCTAAAAAAATCACATAACAGTTGCACAACCAAAAAATGAGTGAATATACAACACAAATATATATGTATAGATCGATATTGATAAATAATATATGAATTAGTAATAATGGACTTATTTATATTAACAAATAAATTATTTAAGTATTCATTGACAATAATGGCTAATACAAAAATTAAGGAATGTGATATGAGTAGTACTTTGTCATTTGTATTTGTTATATTTTACTTCTTTTTTATTTTTTATATTGTTATTTTATTGAAAAATGAATAACTTGTCAAAAAAAAAAAAACGAATAAATTATTATGTTCTATTCATGAAAAGTTATTTTCTATCTCCTGTAGAGGATATTAAAACTAATATTTTCTTTTCATATTAACCGATTTAGGGTGTGTTTTATTCACCTGATTTTCACTGATTGGAACTTAATTATTAGACCTTAACATCTTATTAAAACTTATTTTAGTTGTGATTTGTATTTGGGTAACCTTTATTAGAACTTATTAAGAACCTTTATTTTAGTTGTAATAACTGAACTTATTACACCTGCAATAAGTGAAAATAAGGTGAACAAAATAGAACTTGATAGTTGTACAACCTAATATCTATTTTACCCGTCACATTCACTTAATCTTTATTGACACAATAAGAACCTTATATCTTACCTACATGTATATATTTTCCTAAGCATTGTGCCAAAAACTTTTACATAATAGTCGTACAACAACCAATTGATTGAATGTACAACACAAATATATAGATGTAGATCAATATTGTAAAATAACATTTGAATAAAAGATATTTATTACTTGTAAGATTTATATGAATGAAAGACATAATTCATCATCAACTAATCAATCATGTTGGTAATGTATTTTTTTATGACCTGTATTCTTGTAAATATGAATGAATTAAAAATTATAGATATAGGTATGTATGAATTATATAAAATTAAAATATGATGAAAATTCAATGATTATAAAAATGAGAATAATGTTCATATAAATTACATTAAATAATATTTAATTATTAATTATAGAACTGTATGGAATAAATTTATTTATTTATTTATTTATTTATTTATTTTTTTTACAAAGAACTGTATGGAATATTTAATAGTTATCAAGTATGCATAAATATTTGGCATACTTTTTGCTAGTTTAAATATATTTTTTACTTAGGACCTGTTCACATTTACTGAACTGAACTGAACTGAACTGAATATTTTATGAGAAAAGGAAATTAGGAGCTAAATTGAACTGAAGTGAACTGAATTGAACTGAACTGAAATTAAGCTAAAGTGAACAGGCCCTTAGTTTTTTATAAGAAGTTATATATATATATATATATATATATATATATATATATATATATATATATATATATATATATATATATATTCTTATTTTTTTTAAGGAAAAAGTAATAATTGTATATGTAGGGAATTGAAAATGGAGTATTAAGGTTGATTAAATAAATGTATTAGAATAAATTATATCCGAATAAAATCATTGGCTGATTACATAAATGAATTCATTTTCAATATTTAGAATCAATCAAATTCAATAAAATATATTTTTAAATCTATATAATTTATATATTAAAAACCAACCAAAGATATTATGTAATATATTATACTATAATTTAGAGTCATAATACTTGTTAGCTCTCACTGATCCACTTGTCATAAATTTTGGCATAAATTTTTCTTATTTAATACTTCCTCTGTTTTTTTTAGTTGACACCTTTCTATTATCACGCTTGTTAACGCATGTTTTTAACGATTAATATCTCTAATTATCAACATTGTAAAAATACAAAAAGTGGATATTAATAAAATATACATTGAAACGATTCAAACAAGATCCTACATGAATATGTTTTATTGTATCTATAAATCACAAAAGCGAGTCAAAGTGTGTTGTGTGAATAGTGTAAAAATCAAACGTTGTCAACTAAAAAAAATAGAGGAAGTATACAGTACTACAAATATAAGATAAGCTAGTCAATGACATTTGTTAGTTCCACTAAGGTGTTATGGAGTAAAACTTAACTTGACCAACCCGATCCGAAACCAACTCGAATAATATTCGATTTAGATTTCGACTCTCATGTACACATTAATTCAGGAGGACTCTGGTTTAAAATTAGACCAGACCCGACCTCATCGAACCCGACTCAAACACTCAAAATTGACACCTCTAAGCTCCACATTGATCCGCTTGTCATAATTTTTTGGCACAATTTTTGCTAACAATTAACTTTCTTCTTTGCAAAATGATTAATAAGTAATTAGCATTTATTTAGCATATAATCTCAAAATGTCCAAAGTCATATATCTAATTGATCATTATTTAGCTCATAATGTTGGAAGCCAAAAAAAAAAAAAAAAAAAAAAAATCTCGATTCCTTAAATAATCGTTTATAACGCAACTACTTATTAAAGTATCAAGATGATTTGCATTAAGTCATATACAAAATACAAATATATAAATAGAGTAATATTTTTTTATTTTCAATTATTTACCATAATTGAATTTAGTTACTTTATCTTTTGTGCTTCATATATATATTTTTAATTGTTTTACTATATTAAGAGAAGTGAATCAGAGACAGACATTTGTCAGCTCCACAATGATCCGCTTCTCTTTTAGTAAAGTATATAGATATAGATTGAAATTGGGTTTTGTAGGCGTCATGTGAAATGTGCCTACCTTCGCATACATGTATATACTTCACAATTGTAGGAAGTGGATATTGACATAATACGATATGGACAATAAAGTAAAGAGTTGGCAACAAGTTTTTATAGAACTTGTAAATATTGATGGATCATTTAAATTAGCCACAAAAGAGAGGGTGCAAGGATGATGGTACGAAAATTGGATTAAGAAGACAATTCGCTTGTACAGGCTTCTACTCAATTCTTATAGCAACATGTATTAGTTGCGATCAAAAGACACACAAATGACGGTTCAAATTTCTTTTAGACACACAAATAACAAGATCCGAAGGATCTACCTTGCTTTTTGACCATTGTGTAAAGGTAAATCCCAAAGGCGATATCAATTTTTCTAACTATTTAATTTAATTCTTTCGATTTATTATTTTTTTTTAATTGAAATTTACAAATATTTATTCATGATGTAGTATTCAAAGTTGCGCATTCAAAGTGAGTAATTAATTCTCTTGGATTTATTTACTCTAATTATTTTTATTGCTTTGATTACTAGGTTTATTTTAATTATTGCTAGTATATGCTAGGTTATTTCCAATGTTATTTATCACATGTTTTATTCGTTATACGTGATTTTATTGCTTTATATCCATGATCAACATATTCGTTAAACAAGACTTGTATTTGAAAATCATGACTAATAAAATTATGGACAACCTGTTTAGGTTCCTAGTAATTATGTTGTTTAATGAAATGATCATAATTTACTAAAAAATATTCAACTAACTTAGCGTAAACTACTTTTGGACCAAATTGAATCTATGTTTGTATGTCTTTTCGATTGCAATAAATACATGTCGCTATAAGAACTGAATTAAGGTCAATACGTGCGAAATTGTATTCCCGATTCAAATTCATCCCGTCATCCCTGAACCCTCCTTTCGTGTTTCGTGACCATATGGAGTTGGCAATCTCATGGATTGTGAATGAGGTGTAACCTTCATGAATCTAAGACCGTAGTTGCCTTTATTTCTTTCATTAAAGTCAATGAACAGTCTACAAGTTCATTCCTTAAAAAATTGTTGGCGTTCTTGTACTTTGTCCCTTGTCCCTTTCGATTCAATATCAATTTCACATCTTTCTATGATTTTCAAGCACATTCACAAGTGATAAAGTAGGCCAAATCCGATGACGCCTACAATCTCCTCACAAACGATGTCAAATGTTTCGTGTTTTTTTAAGATATATCGGGAGATTACAAAGGTAATGTCGCAACTCATATATGATTATCTGCAAAAGAATGAATTTCTCGGTAAACTGAATAGTCACCTCCAACAATAAAGTTAGTCACTGAAAATAGTAGTGAAATGTGTGAATTAGAGAGAAGTTAGATGTAACACCCTACAAATTCCTTTCTTTTAAAATACCTGTTTTGCTCTGTTTAAAACTCAAAATAGGAAAATCTAAGACATTACTGCCACCGTAAAAATGGCTAAGGCAACTATCAAAGACACACAGCGGAAGACTATCTTTAAAAACATTCAAAACGACTCAACTTAAAAAGTCAACCGACGAAAGTAAAGTCAAACCAAGTAAAACAAAGTCAACCTACAACTTGGAATCATTGTAGGCCCTTAACAAAACCGAACCAATTCAAAACCTTTGCGTTAGTCTCACCAACATAATATATTAAAATAATTAAAGCAATAAACATATCATAAACTTATGGAAACTAGTATGATTCGCTCTTCACTCATGCTCATCATGAATATATTTCATCACCAAAAAGCTTCTCTCTACTCATTTCCACTACTCTCCATTAAAAATGGGTCATCATAGGGCCAAGGTAAAGACAAGGCCAGCAAACACACAAACACACAATCAGTAAAGCTGAGTATATAAGCGTAATTAAACACACTAACATGCTTTCACCTATCAACACACAACTTACCTCGTTGCTCCTGTTTACAAGCATACAACATACAATATGACTTCTCAATTAAGTAACTAAATGATTCATTTAGCATTGATTACGCATCGAACGGGTTTTCCCCCTAACTTGCCCCAATAAAGGGGTACTAACACGGGAGCTAACCGTGTCAGTATAAAAGAATCACTTGTAAGTGGCGGAATTCCTGCGCATAATAATAAAAGGAAAAATACAGCGTCCTGTACTCCCAGTAGAAATTATGGTTAAATATAAAACCCCATAACTCCCCCCATATGTTCATACTCAAGGTGTATATGTTCCAAGAGTTTTGGTGTGTAATCTCTTTCACTTTATGTTATTTACATATTATTAAACTTGGTGAGGACTCTCAAACCATAGCACAATCAAATATTATAATTATCCAAACAATTAAACACTCTAATTTAATTCTTGAATAATTAGTGACCACATGATATTTAATGTTGAACCCTTTTTAAATCTACCTCGGTGTCTAAGACACCTTAAATGCGTAATGCGCCACAATTCCTATCCCTCGGTGTTAGAAACACCTTAAGTGCACTGAGGCACCAACATATAACTTATTCCTCGTGTACATAGACACTTACATAGCTCCTTTCCCATGCTTATAGCATCCATAAAAAATATATGAACCATAATAAAATTCCTTTTTAATATTCCAAACCAAATTAAACATTTAGTTTAATTACACATGCTCTTTATCATGCCAATAATAAAAGTGTGGTTCATATATAACATGCCAAAATAATTATTTCCATTCAATAATCCATCACAAATAATCCATGCTTCTGTGGTACCTGGTTTTTAACGGACAAAAATTAGTCTATAAAGGTTCCACTTAAGTGTAAGACTTATAATTAAAAACTTAGAGTCGCCACCTTATTTTTATCCGAATAAGGACATATTTTAAAACAGTCAATTTTAAGAAATGAAACTAAAAAAAAAAATCAACTGCTAACTCCATAAAAAGAAACAAGGCACAGGGTTCGGGGTTTAGGTTAAGAGAATCGAACGTCTGGAACTCGTCTTCCCTTCCATTCTAAGGAACGAGCTCTTACTATTGTGTTGCTAAAAGTCAAGTTTTAAAACATGTTAATCACATAAAATGACATAATAATTAATATAAGGCAGGTTTGAGCACCAAAGTTGCACTACGTACCGATCATAAAGTGAGATTTTGAATTCACTCACGGATCAAAACCTTCGTAGTTCGGACAAATGCCATGTTTTAAGTAACCAATTCCATTGGGTTTTTAATTTGAGTAGTTGACATAAACGACATTCTTGTAAATGGGATTTTAGTGGTCTTTGACGGATTTACTCATAAAAGTAAAATGAACCACCTTGGTTGAGGAAAATTACCCTGATTAGTGATCACTAAAAATGTCTTTTGAACAAGATAATTCTACAAATGCGTCCCAATTGACGACTTTTTAGTGGGTCAAGGTATTTTTTGGAGTGAAACCGTAAGGGTTCACTGTATAACCTCACTTTGGGTTTAAAAACACTCAAGGGTAATTTTTGTAAGGTTTTAAGGGTTATGTGTTTAGACTTAATGGAATTGACCAAGTAAAACACGACACCTGTTAAGGCCTTACTTTCAAATATAAGGGAACAGTAAACTATTTAATCATATCCGATTGTCAATTAATCCATCGTGTAATTATAATGGGATATAAGCTTATTTTTATGGAGATGGATAATTGTTACAACCTTATACAACTAAATAATTAATCTTAACCTCATGTTTAGAAATGAGGCCACAACCTCATATTAACTATCATTATTATTAAAAATAAATAAGCAAAGTTATGATTCATTCTTGTGTTACAAAAGGGTTTGAAATAAGAAGGTTCACAAAATTATAAAAGATTTTATTTCTAAAATCGTCTTAAAGTAAAGAAAATAAAGTTTGTAAAAAACTTTTATTTCTGAAGTCGTCTTAAAATAAAATTACAGTTCTTAAGACATCATTTATTTCGAAAGTCATCTTTAAAATAAAATTAAAGATTTTTAAAACATCTTTAGAATTAAAGTTTGTTAAAAATTCTTATTTCTAAAGTCATATTTAGAATAAGATTAAAGTTACTTAACACTCTTAATAATTAAAGTTCCACAAATGAAAAATACATAATATAGTGTAATATAGGTTCCATGACACCACTAGTTTCTTAAAAATAAATTAATATAGTTTTAAAAAAAGCAATTAAGAAAAAAACGTGCCTTTTTCATCTCTTTGATAGCTTGAACTAAAAAAATCATTAAATATCATAGTAAAATTGAAAAATTATTGTGAGATACGGTTGGAAAACTCTTGAAAAATTCTATCCCTTGAGCTAAAGAAAAGGAACTGTTTCTGGATGTAAGTGTTGTTTTATAGGCCATCTTTGAGACGTGGTAAATTAGTCTTTACTCTTGAACATCCTTTACATAAAATCTTAATTCCTTAGATCTTTAAGCTCACTTTAAGAAGGAAATTATTCTTAAAAAATATATCTTAGACAAACACATGAATATATTAGCCTTTCATATTTTAAATGCATTAGAAAAAGATGCAATGCAAAATGCAATTAACCCCCCTCTTTTATAACCTATCACCTCACCAATAGGCTTGGCTTTCTAATGTGGAGTAATGAAAGATTCAGGGCTAATTTAGCACCTAATATCGTCATTACCCCTATTGGTAGCATCACATGGAAACAAATACATTAGTTAGCATAATAATAATAATTAAGGAAATTAAGAAAGGAATAAAAATAATACCTTGAGCTAGATGTAGCAATTTTTTAGATAACCCTTCTTGCCGATCAAAAATTTAAAAGATGATAACTAAGTGATATTTTTTTTGGAATTTGGGATATTAAAAGAAATTAGTGCAAAATAAAGCTAATGAACTTTTTTTGATTTTTGATTATAGAAAATAAACTTGAAAAATAAAACTAAATCTTGAGAAACAAACCCTTTTTTTTGTTTTAATATAGAATAGGAATACTTAAACAATTAAACTAATTTTTTAACAAAGATGAAAATAACAACAATACTTGAACTTGAAGTATTTTTTTTGTGTTTTTATTTTTTATTTTTTTTATAGGAATTAAAGATAATAACAATACTTAAATAAAATAACAACTTAATTATATGATACTTTTTATGAGCTAATATCTTAAAAATAAATCTAAATTTGAGAGATTTTAACTAAAGCAAAATATTAGAGGAGAATTTTTTTTTAGAGAGGATTTTTAGAGAGAGAATTAGTAGGAAATGTTTTTGGTGTCCTCAAATGAGAAAATTAGGGGGGTATTTATAGGAAAATAGGGGGGTTAATTTGTAAATAAAAAAAGGTAAATAAATTATAATTCAAGGATTTAAATGGTAAATATGAAGATTTTGGTATTAATGAGAATCTTGATATGAAATTCTTTCGTTTTATATGTAACAATCTACTTAATCTGTTTTGCAACACTTAAACTGATAAAATAAAGAAAACCGTAATTAAATCAGACTCTAATATTCATATAATAAAAAGGTTCTAAAATGCTATGGTATTACAAAAAAGAAAATATATAACCAAGTCATGTCACAACTCAAAAATACTCACGTGGTGTACGTATGACAGAGTGCCTAAATTTATTTAGTGACTATTATACTCACCAAGGTACTAAAACAACACTTATAAAATAAATATCTCCCTAAGATGTCAGTTATGAAAGTTACACGAAGAGATTAGGTTACAATACTAGTAGGGTTGGACAAAATATTTTCAGAGCTTATAAAAAAAAAATAACCCTTGCCCTTATTAGACAGTACATATAAATTTACCCAAGAACATTTAATCATACGACAAAATCTTATACGTACGAGCATTACAAGCAACGACCCTTACTAAAAGTATAAAGTAAGGTAAATCATATAAAGTCATAAGATTCACGTCGTCAAAGTGAAAATATACCATGTAAAGTCATACGACAAAAATTTAAGGTAGTCAAGAGTAAAATATATTCCCTCAACTGACTGACCTTTAAAAAAACAGATTGGCTTTTATCTTGCTTTACTCTACTAAAACATAAATTTATATCTATCATAGTCGTAAGAAAACAAAGATAAAAGATACAAAATTAGATCAAAACAACAGGAAAATGAATTAAACAGAAGCCCAAATTCACGTCGGCAGCGTAAACAAGCGTAAAAATGCTTATTTGAATAGTGTCAAATAGTGTTTGAATAGTGTCAAATAGTATTTGAATAGTAATATGCAGTACGAAATCCAGCCGTCCCAATTTCCGTCAGATAATTTTTGATACAATTGGTCCAATCTAAAATTTATTGGATACAATATTAACCGTGAGAGATAAAAAAAAAGTAACATTATTTCACTATTGACAATCGTTCTTCAAAATTGACAAAAGGATAGAAAAAACTAAACCGAAATAAGCAAGTAAAAAAAAAATAAAAAGTAAATAAAATAAATAAAAAAGAAAATAAAAGTAAAAAAAATAAAAAATAAAAAAAAAAAGGAAAAGAAAGATGAAGACAAACAAAATAAAAAACAAAAACGTAACAAATCATGAAGGAATCATGTCAGAGCATTGATTCATCTTTTACTGAAATGTAGAAAATCAGGCGTAGGCAAGATCCGTTTTTTACGCTGATTTTACTATTCTCAGTTACGTACTCTTCTACGCGTTGTATTTATACCCACAAGTATTTTTCTTTTATCCTCGTCCATATAATACTCAATTATACTTAAATAAATATCGATGTGTTTGATCTGAACTTGTACTTATCGGATCAAGTATTAACTGCGGGACGAAAAAACAATGTTATTTTAGCTTGTGGTAAAACAAATGTATATAAAGGAGCTCTTTTTAATACTAAGACAGTAATAATTTTCTATGTGCGACAAACTTTATTGTAGGAAAAGGAATGTTTGTCATTTCCCTACCTCGGTTGGGCACGAGTCTTTGGACTAGTGGGCTTTTTATAGGCAAGTGGACCAAATAATGGGGTATTGTACCAATCGTAAAAAATCTCTAGATAAAATAGAATACTCTAATACTCTAAGTGAACATACCTATATAATTATTATACTTTAAAACGGTTAAACAATACTTGTTTATAATGAAAATGACATATTCCCCCGACGAGACAGAAAATATCGTACTTTTATACAATACAATTGTTATACGTATACAAAAAAATACGGTAAAAGAATACCCATTATTTACTATAAAAAGAAAATTACCCTTATCCAAAATCTCCACTCACCACTTATTTCTTATCTTCTTCCATCTCCCTCTTTACCCGAAAAAAAAAAAGAAAACCAAACAAAACCACTATTAATTTCGGCCATCATGTTTCAAGATGACCAGGAAGATCAACCTGTCTTCACCTTTGAGGAAGATATGAGGATGATACGGGTGTACTTCATATACGTTGTGGGGCTAGTGGTCCTCCTAATGGATGCATTAATTTACTTGTTAATCCACAAGTAAAGCCCGGAAATTACTTCGATAGAGTAAGGTAAAAATACATGCGGTGTTAGCTGGACTTCAATATTTTGTAATTTAGTAGTTTTAGAAGTACAAATTGTAACATGTATTTTGGGAATTATGAATAAAAATCATTATCATTTCTCGTTTTCTTCGTTTTAAACGTCATTAAGTTTATAAAAATATTTAGCAAAATAATAATAATTATTTAAAAAAAACAATAACTATAATAATAAAAGATAATAATAATGATAATTACAAAAGTAGGATCAAAATTTGGTGTCTACAGATTGCCCCACATTGATTGAGTTTAAATAAAACGATAATCAATGTTTGAGAAAAGACACAAAATTTCGATGTAATGTTTCTGAAAAAGGGAGGAAAATCCTAATTGACTTTCATTTAAACATTGGCTTAGGTGCAGTTGAAAAACTGGCTAAAAAATAGAGTGAAATTCTCACTCAATTGCAACACAAATATTGGCTTGGGTGTAGTTGAAAAACTGGCTGTAAAATAGAGTGAAATTCTCACTCAATTGCAACACAAATGTTGGCTTGGGTGCAGTTAAAAAATCGGCTTAAAAATAGGGTGAAATTCTCACTCAATTGCAACACAAATGTTGGCTTGGGTGTAGTTGAAAAACTGGCTTAAAAAATAGAGTGAAATTCTCACTTAATTGCAACATAAATGTTGGCTTGGGTGCAGTTGAAAAAACTGGCTTAACCTTGCACTAGTTTAATTTAGACGGATGTTTATTGGGTCCTCTAGGCAAAGATCAAAATTCCAAATTGCATGAGTTTGAGGGAAATAACAATCATTCTTGAAAGAACATAACATAGTCTATGGATTTCGGATGCAAAAACATCAGGTGGTTTATTTTTACTGAGTTTTCGGAAAAGCAAATTCTTTTGGCCTTTTCTTCCTGGCACCATTATCACCACCACCCCTATATAAAGGGAGGTGATGTTCATTCATTCCTCACCAAACCACTTCCTTCCTTCTTCTTCTAAGCTTTTCAAGTCTTACTTCTTCTCTCCTCTTTTTCTAAGAAAAATGAATGCAATGTATCAGGAAATCAATGAAATCAGTGGAGCTAGAAAGCTCCAACTAAAAGGGGTGGTAGAAAATATTTCTCCACATTGCCTTTCCCCTTATACTAGTGTCTTTACTAGAACCATCACCCCACTCCTAGCTATTCAACCTCGATATGATATGATTCACGCTGCTGTTGAATTTTGGGATGAAGAACACCATGTTTTTCGCTTTGGAGAGAAGGAAATGACTCCTCTTCTGGAAGAAGTGGAGGGTTTATTAGGTCTTCATAAATGAGGCCGTGTGATTACTCTTGCTGACCCAAGGGCAACAGATGCGGTCATGAGAGATTTGCTAGGTATACCATTAAATATGGAAAGCAATTATCGCCTGCTTGATATTTTAATGTTAGAGAACTTCCTTGAAACTTTCTCTTTATCTCATTGGGAATTTCCCAACAATGAAAATTTCCAAAAGTGCCAAGAAAGATCTTGCATCCTTTTATTGCTTGGCCTTGTCTTACTCAAGGAATCATTATTTTCCTGTCACGTTTCGCTGCCTTTCTTTGTTGTCACAGATCAAGTCAGGGAACCGTTTAGGGCCTCTTATCCTAGGGGAGCTTATGATGGGGCTTGACCATCTGAAACAAAATCCAGGAGGTTTCGTCAAAGGGTGTCCAATTGTGCTTCAACTCTGGTTATGTGAGAAATTCAAGCTGTCTAGACCACCAATTTGAATTCCTTACCAAACCCGACATATTCGGGAGAGAGGTTTTTTTCCTATATTCCGTCAATGTTGTAACCTTGGTGCATGGACATACCTCTTTGCCGAAGCTGATGTGGAATGGATCATTTCGTTTCTCAACATAGATTCCATAACAATTAGCACTAGCAGGCGCAGAGGTGTTCAACTTCTAGGATTGTGTCGCGTCATCTTCTATCTTCCTTGGAGATTCTTGAGACAAGCGGGCCAACTCCAACGACTCCTTGAACTCCATGAGCTCCCAGTGGTACCTTGTACCACCTATGAAATTGGTAATGTGGAAGATCTTAGGGCATCATCTCGTGTATGGAAATTTGCGCGAATGCTCCCAGCATTTCCAGTTCTTAAAGGTGAGGTTCCAACCGTGTCTTACACATGCAACATGGTTGTCGGAGGACCTAGAGGGTGATGCTTAAACAAATCCTTAGAAGGATTTCCTTATTGTATTTCAATACTTGTACTTGTGTCTCCCTTGTTTGTGTATTTTTAATTCCAAAAGAAGAAATCCTATTCGAAGGCATTGGTCTTTCGGGTATGGTGTACGTGGTTTTTTTTTTTAAAAAAAAAAAAGGTTGTAAACTCGCCAAAAAGCGAGGGAGTTTGTGTTATGTTTGATTAATAAAAAAAACTGTTTGTTTGTTGTAATCATATTTTGTTAAGTATCGACTTGATCATGATCTTTTAATAATAATAAATATTTCTACATGACCCTTAAGCATGCAATGAAAACATGAATGAAATTTAAACTTTAACATGATACACATATACCTATCTAAAGCTAGTAGGAAATTCACGTCTTTTTTTTTTTTTTTTTTTTTTTTTTTTTGCGAATCTCACAAATACAACACTGTACCAATCAAACATAATACTTTTTTAACTGATCAAGGTTGGTGAAATGAACAAACTCATTTCCATCAAGATCCATCAATTTTACTGCTCTTGCTGGTGTAAGATGTTTGACTAGAAATGGACCAGACCAATTTGGCTTGAACTTTCCTCGTGGATCATGAATCGGTGCTTGATTTTCCTTAAGTACCAAATCTCCTTCTTGTATATTCCTTTCCCTGACCTTTTTATTAAAAGCCCAAGCAATGCGTCTTTGATAAAGTTGAATGTTGTGAAGGGCTTGTAACCATCGTTCACTTGCTAAAGAAAGTTCATCATATCGTTCTTTAAACCATTGTTCTTCAGATATCTCGCCTTCATTCATTACGCGAAGTGATTGGATCTCTGTTTCGATTGGAAGAAGTGGATCCATTCCATATACCAAAGAATATGGAGTAGTCCCAGTTGGCGTTCGAATAGAAATTCTATATCCCCACAGTGCATAGGGCAGTTTATCAGGCCATTCTCGAGCCCTATCCGTCATCTTGGCGATTATCGTCTTGATAGTTTTGTTAGCTGCTTCAACAGCTCCATTGGTTTGAGGAAGATATGGCGATGATTGATGATGCCTGATTTTGTACTTCTCAAGGTTTCTTTGAGATGGCCTTCAAATTGTGAACCATTTGCCGGAGATAATTTCAAAAGGTACCCCATACCGACATATATTGTTATTGATCACAAATTTTGAAACTTGTTTTGCCCATAGTTTTGAACATGATGATGCCTCCACCCATTTTGAAAAATAATCAACAGCAACCAATATATATTGATGCCCGTTCGAAGCTTTCGGATATATTTGCCCAATGATATCTATGTCCCAGCTGGAAAAGGGCCATGGCGAAGTAAAATTATTCAGGCTAACATGCGGCATATGATTAAGATTTGCAAATAGCTAACATTTTTTGCATGTTCGTACGAAATGGATGCAATCACTTTCCAAAGTGGTCCAGTAATACCCTGCTCGAAGAATCTTCCGAGCAAGCATCCTTCCATTCATATGAGGCCCACATTCTCCCCCATGTACTTCTTCCATGATCCTTTGTGTCTGTTGCCCATCGATGCATAATTGCAAGTTTCCATCGAAACTTTTATGATACAACAAACCTTTTGCGAAATGAGAAGCTAGCCTTTGAATAGCCAACTGATCCTTCTTGTGACTTCCTTCAGGATATTCTCCATCGATTAAATACTTCTTAACATCAGTATACCAAGCATCCTCATTATCTTCTTGGGTTAATAGAGCAATTGTTGGTTCAAAATTAACCACTGGACTTTCGTTTTCTACAATCATCACCGACTGTACCTTTACATCATCATCCCAATTCAAATTTACTGCAAGATTTTCCAAAGCATCGGTGAAGCTATTTTGCTCGCAAGGGAGATTTTTGAACTCTATTTCTTCAAAGAATGGGATAAATTGTTGAAGATACTCCGTGTACATTTGCATCCTTTCATCCCGAACTTTCCAAGCTCTAATAGTCTGGGAGATTATGAGATAAGAATCACCGTATACCGTAAGATGTTTTGCGCCGGCTGCCAATGCTGCTTTGATTCCATAGATGCAAGCTTCATATTCAGCCGTGTTATTCATCATTGGGAAACTAAGCTTCATAGCAAACGGAATATGTACCCCATAGGGATCAATTAATAATATTCCTGCACCATTGCCCCTCCTGTTAGAGGCTCCGTCGAAATACATCTTCCATTGTGACGTACTAAGACAGAAGATATGTTCATTTGGAAAATCATCATCAAATTCATCACCTGATGTAGGTCCATCAGCCAAAGCTTCAGATATAGCCCTCCATTTGACAGACTTTTGATTCACACACTAAATGTCAAATTCTGACAATATCGCATGCCATCTTGCTATTCTTTCACTCAAGATTTGCTTCTTAAAAATGTACTTGATTGGATCTAACCTCAAAACTAGATAAGTAGTGTGCGCTTGCAGATAATGTCGAAGCTTCTTCGTTGCGTAAATAAGGGCAATGCAAGATCTTTCCAAAGGAGTGTATCTAGTTTCATACTCAAGGAACTTTTTGCTGAGGTAGTAGATAGCTATTTCCTTCCTTGTACCCTCTTGGTATTGTGCCAAAAGAGCTCCCATGGCTGTTTCTGTGATAGTAAGATATAATATCAAGGGCTGCCCCGGCTTGGGTAGCATTAAAATCGGAGGATTGGAGAGGTATTCTTTTATTGAATTGAATGAAGCATGACATTCGTCATTCCATTTTGTAGGAATATTTTTCTTAAGTAACTTGAATATAGGTTCACGCCGGGTTGTCAATTGTGATATGAACCTACTAATATATTGGATTCTACTAAGAAATCCCTGAATCTCCTTTTCCGTTCTTGGTGGAGGAAGCTCTTGTATGGCCTTTACCTTGTTAGAATCGACTTTAATTGCGTCCTGACTCACAACAAAGCCCAGAAGTTTTCCCGAAGTTACTTCAAATACACATTTTTGAGGATTTAGTCTTAGATTATATTTCCTAATTCTGTCAAAGAATGATTTTAGAGCATCAATGTGCGTCTCACGATCATGACTTTTTACAATCATGTCATCAACATAGACCTCCACAATATCATGAATGAGATCATGCAAAATCGTCGTTGCAGCCCGTTGATAAGTGGCCCCAGCATTCTTTAATCCGAAGGGCATTTCTCTATAACAAAAGGTTCCCCATGGGGTAATGAAAGAAGTTTTGGACATGTCCTCTTCTGACATGAGTATCTGATTGTATCCTGAGAATCCGTCCATGAATGAGAACATGGCGTGTCCGGTAGTGCTATCAACCAGAACACCAATGTAGGGCAATGAAAAATAGTCCTTTGGTGATGCTGAATTTAAATCTCTAAAATCAATGCATACTCTGACCCTTCCATCTTTTTTGGGCACTACCACCACATTCGCCAGCCATTCTGGATGCTTGATTGGTTTGATGAAGTTGGCATCAAGCTGCTTTTGAATTTCTTCTTTAACTTTGAGACTAACTTCTGGTTTCATTCTACGAAGCTTTTGTTGCTTTGGCTTGCTATCGAGGTAGAGTGGTATACGATGTTCAGCAATATTACGATCGACACCAGGCATATCAGCATAAGACCATGCAAACACATCCACATATTCTTTAAGTAAAATAATGAATGCATTTCGTTCATCAAGGGAATGGGACGATCCTATCTTGATTTCTTTTACATCATTACCCGTGCCTATGTTTACAGTTATAGACTCTTCCATGGGTGTCACGCATGATTTAGGTTCATTAAAAAGTTCATTATTAGAAAATGCATCATGATCAAGATCAATTTCTTTTACGCAAATATGTTTACAAGCAACTCCTTCGATATCTTCATGATAGGAGATATCAGGCAATGTATGGATAGATGATTGGCTAGATGATGAGCTATTGGTTTCATAACCGTCTTAGGTAGAGGATTGAAAGGATATAGTTCGGGGAAAGGAAGGAATTGTTCTTGAGTATTGGGTCAGGTATTGTTTTCAACTTTTGTTCTTATTGGAGTGATAGGAGTAATGGGATCGAATCGAACTTCGCAATCAGAAATTGGTGAAAACAAGCCTCTTAGAACTCCTTGCTTTAGATGGTCAGCCTAATCAATATCTTTCTTAAATACCGATTTCTTATCAAACCATTTTTTAATAGATTCTTCATTCCTTCCTTCTACAAAGAAAACTTCTAACCCAATGTGAATTTTCTTTTTATCCAAGTCATACCAAGGTTCAGGAAACTCATAAAACGACTCAGCGTCGTTTTATAACACAAATTGCCCATTCAAAGTGAGAGACTTCCTTTTCATAACATTAGAACTCATTTTTTCATCGAAACCCAAGCCATGACGATTTCGCTTATTAATTATTGAAATTGGGTGCCTCATGCCTTCACCATTCCGTCCTAAACCAGCTCCTAGAACATAACCCATTTTCAACATCAATTGAAGTCCTCTAGTAAGTGTTTGTGGTATTAGATATTGGGTTTCTTGAATGGAATCCGGGGGTAGAGTAGATTTTCGAATTTGGTTGGTCATTGGTTGGCACAGGATACCTAAACAATACATACTCGAGATCAGGATTTCCTCCTTTTTTTAAAAAAAAAATAAAAAAATTAAACGATAAATGCAAAAATGCATCCGGGAAAAAGAGATTTCGGTAAACATTTAAAAGACATCTGTTAAGTTAGATAAGTTAGCGGGGTGTTCATTCCAAAAATCTTTCAATTATTTCGGGTCGTGCCATAAGGCTGCCTACATATCTCCAGACAAATTTTGTGTTTTCTCTTCTTTATTTTTTTTTTTTTGGAGAATCAGACCCGTCGTAGTTCATAATGGAAAAAAAAAAGATTTTTCTTTTTGAAACAGTTGCACTCGATCAGAGTTGCCTACGTACCCTAATAACAATGTGCGTGCAAGTACAATTTTTGTGTATAATCATGAAATAGTGCTTTGGGGGACCAAGCTATACGTAGTTCTTTGTACCAAAAAAAATATAAAGAAAAAAAACTCGGTTTACAAAGTTCATACTGCCCATCTTATTCATCCTTCTTAATAGAGGGTAAGATAGAGATCATCATGTTGTTGTAGTGATTGCGAATGTAGAGATATTCCTTAGGCTTCAGGGTTTTCGATAGTCCTGGAGAAACCTTTCTCATAGTCTTGTTGAGATATCTTTTTCGAATAGTGACGAGCAATCAAAAGAGTGGGATCGTCTTTGCGCGTCAAAACGGAAAGGGCATTTATGGACACTTTCTGATTCAGGCAGGAAATTCCAGTTGTGCGCTTTATGCACCAACAAAGGGGGTGACATTCGTTAGTATCATGACCATGTAACTGATGATAGTGACAATATTTTTTGAGATTTGGCCCAACAAGATCAGCTCCTGCTCGACGAGGTAGTGGCTTGATACGACCTTGTTCGAGCAGTTGAAGGAACAAATCAGTTTGAGAGGCCTGTGGTTGTGCCGGGTTCGTCCCTAATGCGTCAAACTTGGGATGGGCTGGAGTTATGATTCCGCGATCAATGAGATCCTGGATTGCACACTTAAGGTCATAACAAGTATCTGTTCTATGCCCATATTGATGACAATAACTGCAATATTGTCTCATATCGGTTCCATGTGGTGGTAATGAATATACATAGCTCTTTGCACAAAGAATACCTTTTTGCTCAAACGATCGTACACCACACTCAATGGTTCGTCGATTCGAGTGAATATCCTCCTGTTAGCCCTTTCACCTTGAGGGTGCACCTTAGGCCTTCTTTCCTTTAGTCGATAGGCATCAATTTCGTAACCATGTCTCTCCATGTGCAAGAGGTCGGCGCATTTGATGGAGACCATATGACGATAATAAAAATCATTTAACTTCCTTAGTAATATCAACATGAACTCCCGATCAGTAATGGGAAAACGAAGTTGAGTCCGAATGTAAGAACATCTTGAAAAGAGATGTGAAAATGATTCCCGGTCACTTTGTTCCATATTCACTAGTTTTAGTTTTTCAGTGTCAGTCTGTCGAAACTCAAATGCCCAATCACTGAATGCTTGAGCAATTTCTCCCCAAGAACTTTTACTTGTTGCCCCTGAGGTATAATACCAAGATAACGCAGGTCCACCCAGACTTCTGTTGAACAACATGGGAAAATGCTCTTCTGGAACATTTAAGGGATATAAGGTGTTCACAAAGTTGTATAAATGGAGGATGGGATCTCCCAACCCATTGACTGGGAGAGATTATGGCAACGATCTTCATGTTTGTAGTCAGGGAAAAGAACCATCTCCTCCGGGTACACTAACCTTCTATAACACAGGATATCGAAGTCCAAATCAAAATCATCGGCCTTAGATCTTTTCCTAGATCCCTCATCATGACCCTGTCTAAAAGAATTACTTGTCCAAGATTCTCCTCTAAAACAAGGATCGTTGTCTTTTGGAGTTTTAGGCTCTTCTTCTTTCTCGTCTTCATTGGACCAGTTTGTTCCACCCCTAACTTCTTGGGGATTAACCTCAAGTCATTGTCATCTTCTTAAATCCCTTCTTCTGGATCTTCCTCAGTTTCTTCTTCTTCCGGATCTTCCTCGGTTTCTTCGTCTTCCTCCAAGTCTTCATCAGTTTCTTCTTCTTCTTTCCATGAGTTTATTAAATCAAATCCAGTATTATGAATAGTGAATCCATCCAATCGACTGCCCTCTTCTTCATCTAAGTAGAGTACCGATTTTCCAATACTAGAAACATTCATAACTTCTGGATTACCCACGAGCGTCACTGCTCCATGATCCGTGAGCAACTTAACCTTTTGGTGTAAGGTAGAGGCTACTGCCCTGTTCTCATGAAGCCAAGGTCTACCTAGTAGAAGGTTAAAGCACGCTTCAATGTTAATTACCACAAATTCAACATTTCTAGCCACTGGCCCATATTCCAAAAGTAACTCAATTGACCCCAAAACATCTCTTTTGGAATTGTCGTAAGCCCTAAAAACCTGGCTTGAAGGTGTCAAATCTTCTTTTTGATAACCGAGCTTCGTCATAACTCGATAGGGATATACGTTGATGGCAGAACCATTGTCAATAAGTACCCGAGGTATTATCCATCCATGGCATTTCACATTTATGTGCAAAGAGTTATTATGGTTGACACTCTCTGGGATATTATTGTCGGTAAACATTAAAGTTCAGTCGGCCCCATGAATAAGTCCTACAATTTGATCCAGTGTTATGGATGGATCTATTGAAACTTCATTGAGATGTCTCAGAATGGCAGCCCGATGGGGTTGTGAATGGGTCAATAACTTCCATATAGAAATATTTGCATTAACCTCCTTCATGCGCTTAATAGCATCATCTTCTTCCTTATTCTCTTCTGCTAATTCCTTGTCTTTTTCTTTCTTTCTCAAGGCTTCCACGGGGTTCTCATCTTCAAGATATGAAGGTTTAAAGTGACGACCAGCGCGAGTTAAATGAGCCACATGTAGATCTTCGTCATCACTAAGATCGTCAAGGTAGATCGGACATCGAAGATTACTAGGGATATTAAGGTGTGCCCCAGCGTTTTTCTCAGCAATCGACAACAACGAGAAAGCATCCTCGTCATTATCTATTAAGCAAAATGCCCCATTATAACCCATAGTGGCGCAGACATCAGAGAACGGATCTTTATTGAAGATAACATCAGAACCCTTGCACGGCACAAGCTTGACCTTTTGCTGAGTGGAGTGATCATACACAACACACACATAATTTTTGGATAATGGCATCTCATACATTTGAGGGGCATTTCGAACCATTAATAATGTTGGATCAATCTGGTTACTAGAAGTGGAGATGGTGTTATAGAGACGAGAAGCTTATGATTGGGAAGAGGATTATCAGTGATGCTTGGTTGTGTATTTTAAAATTTATCAAAGGATGCCCCAACTAAAAGCCTCCCTCCATCTACTAAGTCTTGAATATGGTGCTTGAATGCTGTGCAATTTTCAATGTCATGTCCAGGCCCTTGATGGAATTCACAGTGTTGGTTTGGGTTATAACTGGGAGGAGGGTTTCTTGGAGGTGGCCTTGGGTTCAAAGGTTGAACAAGGTTGGCCTTTTTTGATTTGGAGAAAGCTTGGGTGTATGTCATGTTCAATGGAAAAAAATTTCTTTGTGGCTTGAGTTGGAATGTTGGAGCAACGCCAATATTGTGTATCAAGTTTGTTGGTTTTGAGGGTATTGAGTCATTCTTCATAATCATCTGTAACTGTTCTTCTTCGTTTGACCTATTTATCATCTTTGCAACCTTATTTCTCCACCTAGTGATGCAGGCAGAAAACGTTTCATTATGATTTTGGGAAATTGGCTCCAAATCCCTCCTTGTTACATCGATCTCTTCGTTATACCTGTATTGGCTAGAAAATTTTCGCACAATATCAGCCTATGAAGTTTTCTTTGAATTTTCCAAATTAAGAAACCAATGAGCAACAGCCCCATCTAAATATTGTTGAAACAATTGTGCCATTAAAGGTTCATCAACACCCCAAGGACTCATAGCCCCTACGTATAGTTTCAAGAAATTAGTGGGACTTCCTGTTCCATCGAATCTCGTGAGATTCGGCATCTTAAACCCAGATGGCAGTCGTGCTTTCGGGAATAAGGTGAGACCATGAATATCCAACCAAGGTTCCTCTTTGTTCATACCCTTCAGTACTTCCTTGAGCCTGAGAATATCTTCCTCGATCTTTGTAGGAGCTTCTCTATCACCGTTTCCATCATCTAAATGCAATGGAGAAGCTACCTTTGAATCATGGTGAGGAGGAGGAGCACTAGCACTCTGTCTTAACAAACTTTGTATTGTTTGTTCCATGGTATCTTGACGACTAAGGATAGCTCACATCATTCCTCGAAGATCATTAGATGGATCAGGGTTTAGCGAACTTTCATAACCAGGAATCTCATACATTTCTCTTGGTGGTGGAGAATGAATTTCCCTTAGCGTCGAACGACCCGGTGAGAAGGCTAGTGAATCTGATTGTAAACTATGAGAACAGGTTTGACGGACAAGCCTAGATCGTGTGCGGGTCTAGGTAGATTTCCTGGGTAAACAGGGAACATTACAAAAACTTCTTCGACAAGCTAAAAAAGTATATAAAATATTTATAAAAGAAATGAACACCCCTTCTTTTTTTTTTTAAAAAAAAAAGGAAAGTTTTTTTTTTCAAAAAATGACTTGGACCCTACTACGAAGATTCTTTGTGTGTTGAACACACCATTGGTTCTTGGCTTATAAAAACCTGAAACTTGAATAAGGATTGTTCACCCAAACTTCTTCTCACTCTAAAATCTCAAGTGTTTTCTTTAGAGATTTTTCTCACTTTGCTCAAATTCGAGTTATGGATCCTAATGCCTCACGCGTTAGATATTTAATTCAGTTCTTCTCTGACACTTCGTGCTCTTCCCTCCAAGAATTACAAGAGAGAGAACGTAACGAGATTCTTAGTTCAATACGACCAGAAGATCATCCATCTCAATTTTGTAGCGCGAACCTTTCTCTCCCTTATGATCAAAATTCTACAGCTATCCCACCTTCAGTTCCTCTAGTGAAACTTACACTAGTGACTGGTCCACCCCAGGTATTCGAGATAAATAGTTCTCCAAAGTCAATCTTCTTATTTGTGGCAGATATTATGGTGCTAGCCCTGTCTCTGTCTCTACGCTTCCCTATAGACTCAGTTTACGCTATCATAGCTACCATAAGTCAACAAAACCTCCCTTTTGCTAGTGAATTCGTAGAGAGTCCAAACCTATCCTCACATTTCCCTTTTAACCTCCCCACGTACTCATCTCTTACGTTATTATTTTTGGGATGCTCGTGGGTACTGTACAAGTCAAATACTAAGTAACATCTCCATTTTACTTAAAACTTATCTCCCTACTTGTTTTTTCTTACTCATCTCTGATTCGTCAATCGGGTAGGAAGTCACCGAGAGTTTAGGCATGACAATGTCATGTACTCTTTCAAGACATAATTCTCTCCTATCAACATTATTCTTATGGAGTGATTCGTGTTTCTTTTTGCTCACTCGATTGACTGAGGGGTCAATATCCATATCGGTTTACGATACTCCTCGTAGTGTCTATTCTGGAACTTCCTCACGCCAGGGGCAGGGAAAAGTCCACCTTAAAGCTATGTTAATCAACTTTGGCTGGGTATGTCAAATTTCATAACCTATAATCATTTAACAATGATGATGGGTGGTCCTTCCAACTATCGAGAGTCTAAGGAGAGTTTCATTCAAAAACTTCCTCCACGTAAGAGATATTATATATCTCACCTCCCCGAGACTTTATGGACATTAGGTTAAAGGAGTCTTTTTATAATAATAGACAGATTAACTAGGGCATTGTCAACCACTTCTTGGTTACGTGAAAATCCTCATACTCTATCCTTAGCTGCTTTATCAGATGGCTCATATGGATGTAGGGGTGGTTATACATTGCGAGAACCAGGAGATTTTTGGAAGTTTGGTTTTGGTTCAAGGCTTAGGGGGCCTAGTTTTCCCTTTTTCTTGCTATGTTTATTGCAAAATGGGTTGCAAAAGGCTAGCTCTCTTGAAGTGAAACAATTAAAAGTAATGTTGGACGTCAATCGCTTCATCTCATCCATGGCTATACTAGATGTCTACCCAGCAAACATTGAGCAAAAGTTATGTGACATTCTACTCTTAATGCGTTCTCGTGGTTGGGAAGTTAGTATTCGACACTCCCCTCAAGACATGCTTCGAGGAGCCCGACTCATTGTCGACCATTGTCAAGGGTTTACTTGGGGTCAAACAGAGATGTTTGAAGCTCCACCATATGCTGAGATTAAATTAAGGCCTTTTTGACCTTTGTATTATGTATATTTTAGTTCACTGTTACGATTGTTTCACTATATAAATATGAATTAATGTTCTTTTCCATCTACTTTCCACCTCATGAAGGAAAGTAAAAAAAATAATAATAAATAAGACCTGCAAAAATAACAAACTATTAGTGGTCGGGCCCGAAGGCTGCATACGTATTCTTGAGTGTGAAAATGTGCTGAGTGTAACGTGATTCAGGAAATCAGGTCAGTCGTAGTTTGACATAAGAACAAGATAATTTTATTTTTGCGACTGCACTCAAAGTGAGTTGCCTACGTACCCTGTTACAAGATTTTTTTATTATATTTATTTTTATTTTTCATTTTTTTTTCAGGGATCAAGTCGCTCGTAGTTCACAAAAAAAAATACAATAAACTTTACTGAAATGTAACGACTACTACTACCATGCATCTACTTCCCCAGTCAAAAGTCGCTTCTCCCATGCAGCTTTCCGTTTGGCAACATATAAGGGGTTATCTTCTTTATCCAAAATCCATGATGCCCATGCTTTACACACTACCAGCACGACTCCGTTGTAAAAGGATTGATGTTGTCGAGGAAGATGTAAGGTTCCATGATTTCTCGTAGGGATGCCACTTTGTTTGCAGATGTTTCAACCCCTTCACAAGGAACTGCTATGTCTTTGTCATAAAGCCAATTAAACCTCCTTCGGATATCATCAGCCTTTGCATTGTTTGGTATCCAGTTCGGCTTGTCCCGTTCATTTTCCAGAATAGGAAAATATATTGTTCTTTTTGCAAATGGCGGGCACCTTATTGCAACCACCTCATCATTTTGTGTGTAATGATATGCCGTTTTTATGGTGTTTACCCAACCACCATATTGAGATGAACTTTCACTTCATAGGTATCCCTACTATAGTCACCACATATGGTAATGATGCCCCAAGATGCTCTCATCTTTAGCTTCTGGTGTAAGCTAGATGAGACTGCTTTACACCCATGTAGCCAGGGTCTTCCCAGTAACAAGTTGCATGAGAGTCGGAAATCCACTACCATAAACTCTATGTTGAATAGAATATTCTCATGTACCAAAGGTAAGACTATAGACCCCGTCACTTCCCTTGGCAATTGGTCAAAACCTCAGAGAAAAATGGAGCGGTAAGTGATATGTAAATCATTGTACCCCAGCTCGTATAAGTATTCTCAGGAACAGAGATTAACGTCAGATCCGATGTCAACCAATACGTGATTGATATAAATTGAACCGTGTCAGAGAGTGATATGCAATGGTTCATTATGATAGTGATTAGGGGGTAAATCGCTATCTGTAAAGGTGAGCCCTTGATCGACATCGTGATGTTCGATGTTTTTCCCTTTTCGTGAGGAAGAGTGAAAAGCGTCTAAGGTTTTGAAAACATTTTGAGAAAACATTGATTCATGGATAGGCACATCATATAGTAATTCAGGGCCAGTTTGACGAGAACGGAGGACAGTGTTTTCTTGGCGAGAGGCCTTGGATCGTTCTATAGTGGAAACCTTTGGATGCGGGTTTTTATCATTTGGAGATTCAGGTCGTAAGGTTAAAATCTTAGGGCCATCATGGAAGGTTAAAGATTCATGAAGTTGTGCTGGCGTCTTTTGGGATTGAACTAACACGAGTGGATGAAATTGATAAATCCAGAGCTGACCAAGTTTGATATCATAGGGAACTGGTATATCACAAATTATGAAACTTGTGGTGAAACTTACACCTTTGTATTTAACGATATCATCAATTTTACCACATACATTTTCATATACATCGTTGTTACAAAAATCATCTATTGTTACAGGTCTAAGTTCTTCCTCTTCGAATTCCCACTCAACAAATGTATGGTACAGGCACATATTAATGGAAGACTCTGCATCAATGTTAACGTGATGATACTTGATGTTATGACATATCATTGCATGATCCAGTGAGTCATTTATAAAACCCTTTCTAATCAAATCGTCTTTGACCTGGTGAGGATCAAGTTTGAAGATTCCTTCAAATCTCTAAAAGGGGTTGAGGCATTTATGATTGTTCTTTTGAGATAATCACTAAAAGCCTCACGATACATTGAGGAAGTTGATAGCAAGTCCCATAATGATCTTTCATAATTCTCCTTCTTCGGTCTCAAAGTCGAACCTTCCCCAAAACCCACCATATTGCACACTATGGTTTCCATGTTCGGTAAGACTGCATCCCCATGAATTGTTATCACACCGCCCAGGGTTGAAAATCGGACCTTTTGATGAATTGCAGAGGCAATTGCCCCTATATGTCGTAACCATGATTTTCCCAAGATAAAGGTGAAGTTTTCCAGATCATCAATTACTTGAAACTCGACGTTACAAACCCAGTCATGATATCCTAGTGGCAAGTTGATTTCTCTAATTGCCTGTATAAGAGTGTGATCGCTTGTTCGAACCATCCTCTTTAAGGGTCTTAAAGGAACGTCTTCACACCCTAATTTCTAGAGAATGGTTTTGCTAAAAACGTTAAATGCAGACACTGTCTATCAAAATTCTCGAGACTTCGTTACAATCCGATACCAAAGTAATGGACAAAGGCCGATCATTACTGTAATCATTCGGCAAATCTGCATTTGTAAACCTCAAAGTAGGTGGAGTCCACAGTCTTGGAATTGGAATCTTCCCATCATCAATCAATTGTTGGACGGCATGTCTTATATCACTACAAACGTTTGTATTGTGCCCATAGTCATGACAATAGTTGCAATATTTCCCCATGTCATCCCCAGGAGACGGCATAGTGTAGTTATTGTGTTTTAACTTGAGGAAACCCTGTAACTTCAGCCGATGATATATAGCACTTAGTGATTCACACCTCCTAGAGTACATCTGGCGGATAGAACCCCAATGGCCTCCTCCGCTACACATTTGTGCTCCTGTATCCATATCTCGGTCTCTAAACAACAAGTGAACTGCAATTTTCAAGAACATGGTTAAGCAAACCTTCAAGGTGTTGAGGGGTGTAAGACTTTTCTTCGAAAAGAACATTAACTCATATATTAATTTATCAATAGTGATTAAACCATTCTTTAAGTTGAAAAGGTTTTAAAGTAAGATTTTGGCATTGCTTAAAATGCACCACATATGGTGTTTGTTAGTCTTAGAAAGTTAAACTCTCTTGATATCACATGAGGGAAGGTCTAAGGATAACTCTCAGTTCGTTATCGAATCCATAAATAAGCTTTCTAAAAAAAGCGGTTTTATCTTTTTAAAAAAAAAAAAGTTTCTGGTAAAAAAAACTTTTCATGACAACACGAATGAATCATTAACACAAATGACTGTAGAGACTTCATGTATGTATTGATGCACATGTTTCTTAATCTAAAGGTTAGTCCATTTTGAGGAAATTATTAACCAAGTGGCCTCATATCACTTCCAATTGTGAACACCGAGAGTGGACGTTCCTAACAGAGCCGATTGCAATAGCGCACGGATGTAGGTTTACGCCCTTAATTCATTAATTTTGTTGTCTAAATCTGACCTTACCAATAGGCAGAGGTGTCGGCCTAAAAAAAAAAGAATGCTCATGACGATTGATGAATGATGAATGACCCCATAAGTACACTTAAACAATTCAACAACGCAAATTCAGGTTTAAACCACTACACATTTTATATATATATATAAAAAAAATCCCCAGTGGAGTCGCCAGACTGTGGTACCTGGTTTTTAACGTCTATAAAGGTTCCACTTAAGTGTAAGACCTATAATTAAAAACTTAGAGTCACCACCTTATTTTTATTTGAATAAGGACGGATTTTAAAACAGTCAATTTTAAGAAATGAAACTAAAAAAAAAATCAACTGCTAACTCCATAAAAAGAAACAAGGCACATGGTTCGGGGTTTAGGTTAAGAGAATCGAACATTTGGAACTCGTCTTCCCTTCCGTTCTAAGGAACGGGCTCTTACTATTGCATTGCTAAAAGTCAAGTTTTAAAACATGCTAATCACATAAAATGACATAACAATTAATATAAGATAGGTTTGAGCACCAAAGTTTCACTACGTACCGATCATAATGAGATTTTGAATTCACCCACGGATCAAAACCTTCGTAGTTCGGACAGATGCCATGTTTTAAGTAACCAATTCCATTGGGTTTTTAATTTGGGTAGTTTACATAAACGTCATTTTTGTAAGTGGGATTTTAGTGGTCTTTGACAGATTCACTCATAAAAGTAAAATGAACCACCTTGGTTGAGGAAAATCACCCTGATTAGTGATCACCAAAAATGTCTTTTAAACAAGACAATTCAACAAATGCGTCCCAATTAACGACTTTTTAGTGGGTCAAGGTATTTTTTGGAGTGAAACTGTAAGGGTTCACTATATAATCTCACTTTGGGTTTAAAAACACTCAAGGGTAATTTTTGTAAGGTTTTAAGGGTTATGTGTTTAGGCTTAATGGAATTGACCAAGTAAAACACGACACCTGTCAAGGCCTTACTTCCAAATAAAAGGGAACAATAAACTATTTAATCATATCCGATTGTCAATTAATCCATCGGGTAATTATAATGGGATATAAGCTTATTTTTATGGAGATGGATAATTGTTACAACCTTATACAACTAAATAATTAATCTTAACCTCATGTTTGGAAATGAGGCCATAACCTCACATTAACTATCATTAATTATTAAAAATAAATAAGCAAAGTTATGATTCATTCTTGTGTTACGAAAGGGTTTGAAATAAGTTTGTTCACAAAATTATAAAAGATTTTATTTCTAAAATCATCTTAAAGTAAAGAAAATAAATTTTGTAAAAAACTTTTATTTCTAAAGTCGTCTTACAGTTCTAAGACATCATTTATTTCGAAAGTCATCTTTAAAATAAAATTAAAGATTTTTAAAACATCTTTTATAATTTAAGTTTGTTAAAAATTCTTATTTCTAAAGTCATCTTTAGAATAAGATTAAAGTTACTTAAAACTCTTAATAATTAAAGTTCCATAAATGAAAAATACATAATATAATGTATTATAGGTTCCATGACACCACTAGTTTCTTAAAAATAAATTAATACAGTTTTAAAAAAAGCAATTAAGAAAAAAAATTATTGTGAGATACGGTTGGAAAGCTCTTGAAAAATTCTATCACTTGAGCTAAAGAAAAGGAACTGTTTCTGGACGTAAGGGTTGTTTCATAGCCCATCTTTGGGACGTGGTAAATTACTCTTTACTCTTGAACATCCTTTACATAAACTCTTAATTCCTTAGGTCTTTAAGCTCACTTTAAGAAGGAAATTATTCTTAAAAAATATATCTTAGACAAACACATGAATGTATTAGCCTTTCATATTTTAAATTCATTAGAAAGAGATGCAATGCAAAATGCAATTAATCCCCCTCTTTTATAACCTATCACCTCACCAATAGGCTTGGCTTTCTAATGTGGAGTAATGAAAGATTTAGGACTAATTTAGCACCTAATATCGTCATTACCCCTATTGGTAGCATCACATGGAAACAAACACATTAGTTAGCATAATAATAATAATTAAAGAAATTAAGAAAGGAATAAAGATAATACCTTGAGCTAGATGTAGCAATTTTTTAGATAACCCTTCTTGCTTATTGTAGGGAATATTTCAAGCCATTACCCCAAACTTGAACCCCACTGTGATCATACACTTAAGTATGGTGGCGTCCAAAGGGAAGGAAGCTAGAGCAAAAGAATCGCCAACAAGTTTTAGGAACTTGTAAACCGTTCACAAGGTGAAGGTTACACCCCTTAACGATCCATGAGATCGTCAACTCCAAAAGGTCTTGAACCAAATAGGGTTCGGGGATGAAGGTACAAATCCAACCTAAAAGAGATTGAACCTGCCCTAAATAGGCCTCTACTTCATTCTTCTCGTATTCATGTGCGCTTTCTGACTAGCATGCAATCAATAGGTTAACCCTAAACCTGTTTATCTATGTTGGTTGAACTTAATGCACAAATAAAACTATTATTGGTGATCACTTGAATTATAATCATATTAATCCTAAACAAGATTATTAATTATCTTATTAAGCGTGATTACAAGTACAAATTCCCTTTAAACATGCATAAAAGGCGTGATCAAGCAATAACAACATAATATATAATATCAAGCAACATAATAACAATCATCACAATCATAATCATCATAATTGAAATAATCATGTTAACGCTAAAGCATGATAACAGCAAGATCCTAGGAATGATACTAACAAGATTAATAACAAATCCTAGCATGTCACTAAGCATTAAAGATCAAAGCTTTAGCCCTAGCATGATACTAACATGATATTAGGAAAGAAATAGGAAGCATCGCAGGAATCTTAATAAGCATATTTGATATTATAACCTTTTCCCTAAACATGATACTAGAAAGCAATAATAACATCCTAACATGATACTAGGAATTAAACAAATTTAAACATGCTTTCTACAAGAATAGAGCAATAAGATTACATACTTTGATGCCTTGTACCTCTTTCTAATAACAAAATACACGCGTTAGTAACTTCAAGGAAAATATAAAATCAAACAATCAAATCAAATAATTGAAATAGAGATTAGGGACCAAACCCTCAGAAATTATAACCTTTCACGTCTAGGGCAAAGGCAACTTCGAACTCGGCTAGGTGTGTCTAGATCTCGTGAATGCGGAATTTTGTTTGTGAAAAGCTAGAGAGAGTTTAGAGAGAGATGATGATTATTGATGATTGTTAATGATTGTGAATTGTTGATGATGATTGATTATGAATAAAAACGGAGGTTCAGGACCCTATTTATAAGAAAACAATCCGGACATAGGTAGAATTTGATAAGGAATAAAACTCCACGTTGTCGCTGCAAAACCGACCTTGTCGCGTGGAGACAGGGTCTGTCGCGTGGCGACAAGCCTGTCGTTTGGCGACAGCCTGGATTCCTACGCGCTTTCAAACACGGAGTCCACTTATCAATCAAAATCGATTTATAAAGTCCGTATGAAAACTGAAATCGTATTTTTCATAAAATAATATTTTATTCCAAATAAAACTTATCAAAATCTAATTATTAATTCTAATCTTATTAGGATTAAAGAGAACCTTCTAGAGAATTCTAGAAGACTATAATTAATTCAAGTAACTCTAGGAATAATAATTATCATTGGGCCCTCCCCTAGATCATTGGGCCGCATGTAAAGATCAAACCGGGCCCAGTTTAGTATTTTGGCCATAACTTCCTCATTATTCATCGGAATTGGGCTTATAATATATCGTTGGAAAGCTCTTTGCAAGGCCCATCCAACTACACCATTATTGGACCCTTGTTGTGGACCAAACTAAACTGGATTGGCTGTTTTCATAAAATAAAGTTGTTTTCGAAAACAGAAAGAAAGAATTTTAATAAAAACCAACCGCAACACTTGACTTTTCACACTTTCACCTCATTCAATAATCATTCGACGCAAAAGGTATTCATCACTGGGTTTGGTTTTGGGGAGACACAATTGGGTGTCTACACTTATCAAAGATTTAAAAGATGATAACTAAGTGATATTTTTTTGGAATTTGGGTTATTAAAAGAAATTAGTGCAAAATAAAGCTAATGAACTTTTTTTGATTTTTGATTATAGAAAATAAACTTGAAAAATAAAACTAAATCTTGAGAAACAAACCCTTTTTTTTGTTTTAATATAGAATAGGAATACTTAAACAATTAAACTAATTTTTTAACAAAGATGAAAAAACAACAATACTTGAACTTGAAATATTTTTTTTTTTGTGTTTTTTTACAGGAATTAAAGATAATAACAATACTTAAATAAAATAACAACTTAATTATATGATACTTTTTATGAGCTAATATCTTAAAAATAAAGCTAAATTAGAGAGATTTTAACTAAAGCAAAAGATTATAGGAGAATTTTTTTAGAGAGGATTTTTGGAGAGAGAATTAGTAGGACATTTTTTTGGTGTGCTCAAATGAGAAAATTAGGGGGGGTATTTATAGGAAAATAGGGGGGTTAATTTGTAAATAAAAAAGGTAAATAAATTATAATTCAAGGATTTAAATGGTAAATATCAAGATTTTGGTATTGATGAGAATCTTGATATTAAATTCTTTCGTTTTATATGTAACAAACTACTTAATCTGTTTTGCAACACTTAAAATGATAAAATAAAGAAAAACGTAATTAAATCAGACTCTAATATTCATATAATAAAAAGGTTCTAAAAATGCCATGGTATTACAAAAAATGAAAATATATAACCAAGTCATGACACAACTCAAAAATACTCACGTGGTATACGTATGACAGAGTGCCTAAATTTATTTAGTGACTATTATACTCACCAAGGTACTAAAACAACACTTATAAAATAAATATCTCCCTAAGATGTGGACAAAATATTTTTAGAGTTTATAAAAAAAATATAACCCTTGCCCTTATTAGACAGTACATATAAATTTACTCAAGAACATTTAATCATACAACAAAATCTTATGCATACGAGCATTACAAGCAACGACCCTTACTAAAAGTATAAAGTAAGGTAAATCATATAAAGTCAAAAGATTGACGTGGTCAAAGTGAAAATATACCATGTAAAGTCATACGATATAAATTTAAGGTAGGCAAGAGTAAAATATATTCCCTCAACTGACTGACCTTTAAAAAAAAAAAAACAGGTGGGCTCTTATCTTGTCTTACTCAACTAAAACACAAGCTTATATCTACCATAGTCGCAATAGGTCTTAGCTGCATCCTAGTGCAGCTAAGATAGCTACAACAAGGGGAGGCCCAAAACGCGCAGCCCAAATCAAATAACCTAGACAACATGCCCGCGATCCGCCCAAATCAACACCACACTCTATAAAATGAACATTTAGTTAAAAAATATGAACATGAAAAAAAAATGAACATTTAATAACAAAAAATGAATACGTAAAAAAATGAACATTTAATACTAAAAAGTGAACATGTTATAAGAACATGATCATTATTAAAAATGAATATGATTATCATATAATCATAAATTTGCTAGACCATGACCTTAAAAATGAACATTTAGTTAGAAAAATGAACACAAAAAAAAAAAAAAAAAAAAAAAAAAAAAAAAAAAGAAGAAGAGTATATTCAGTAATAAAAAAAATGAACATTCAGTGATTAAAATTGAACATGTCAAAAAAAAATGAACATTTAGTATATTAGAAATGAACCTTTATCATACAACCATAAAATTGGGATCATATACTTCAGAAATTCTCCAACTTAAAGGCAAATTCATTATACATATCATATACTTCTTCATCACTTCTTACTTGTTTCTTCACTAATTCAGAGTCTTTGTCTTCCACAAATACAATTAATTTGTATTTACTAAAATATAACAAATACAACAAATAATTAGAATTTTCACAATCATCACAACATATGTTCATAATAATTATTTAGAATGTTCACAATATAATCATCAATGCAGTAGTTAAAAATATAAATAATTATCACTCTATATGTCATATGTGTTCATAACCAATAACAGATATGTTCGTAATAAATAAGAAACATATATATTCATAATAAATTGTTCAGATTTTCAACACTAAATGTTCAGATAATTTAACTTTCAACGTATTATATTTCAATTTCAACCTAATAAAAATGAACATTTCATAAAAATATATTAACACTTTAAAAAATGAACATTTAGTATTAAAAAATGGACACGTAAAAAATGAACATGTAACAAAAAGTTATGAACATTTAGGATATTAAAAATAAACATGATTTTCATAAAGGTTCAAATTCATTGTATATAATTATTAATGAAAAATAAAGATAAAATAAATTGTTGAAATATGTTCAATTTTTATGTATTAAGTGTTCATTTTCGGTGTACTAAATGCTCATTTTGCAATAGATGTTCATTTTTAAATTCCTACGTGTTCATTTTTTTAAATAGAAATTATATTCAAGATCGATTGTAATTATTTAAACTCTAAAAAATTGAATATACACCTTAAATCTAATCTTGATTCATCATAGAGAAAATAATTATTGATTCGTAACATGATTAGAAATCAAAAGAAAAAAAAATCAAAAGAAGAGAGAGAGAGAGAGAGAGAGAGAGAGAGAGAGAGAGAGAGGAGAAAGAATATGACTACAAATTAAGCAATTTAATTGATATTCATCACAAATTCATAATAATTTCAAATAATCAAATAATAAATCATCATGCATGATCAAAGAAATCATACAAATTACAATTACAAATTGATAAAATCTAACCTCCATTGTTTTCTTTGACCTTCAACTTTCTCTCTCCTCCATTTTTTTTTCCTCTTTGATAAAGCCAATTGATTGAATCTGAAACTCATAGATTTAGAAAGAAAGGAGTATACCCATCAAAATACGAATCACTAACTCAAAAATTTATATAAACGAAGAAAAATCACACTGGGAAAATAATGTCGATAAAGGAACTCAAAGAAAATGTTGAGGAAGAAAGGAGGAGGATAATCAAAGCTTGTATTTTGTTACAAAGTTGAAGCTGTAATAAAAAGTTGAAGCTAAAATAGCAGGGATGCGTTTCATTAATAGAAGCCTGCGTTTTTGCTTGTTGTAGCCAGCTTGGATGCATTAGAATGCAGCCAAGAAATTGCAATCATAGTCGTAAGAAAAAAAAAAGATAAAAGATACAAAACTAGATCAAAACAACGGGAAAACGGATAAAACAGAAGCCCAAATTCACGTCGGCAGCGTAAACAAGCGTAAAAATGCTTATTTGAATAGTGTCAAATAGTGTTTGAATAGTAATATGCAGTATGAAATCCAGCCGCCCCAATTTCCGTCAGATAATTTTTGATACAATTGGTCCAATCTGAAATTTATTGGATACAATATTAACCGTGAGAGATTAAAAAAAAAATAACATTATTTCACTATTGACAATCATTCATCAAAATTGACAAAAGGATACAAAAAACTAGACCGAAATAAGCAAGTAAAAAAAGAAAAAAAAAAGTAAATAAGATAAACAAAAAAGAAAATAAAAGTAAAAAAAAAATAATAAGAAAAAAAGGAAAAGTAGGATGAAGACAAACAAAATGAAAAACAAAAACGTAACAAATTATGAAGGAATCATGTCAGAGCATTGATTCATCTTTTACTGAAATGTTGAAAATCAGGCGTAGGCAAGATCCGTTTTTTACGCTGATTTTACTATTCTCATTTACGTACTCTTCTACGCGTTGTATTTATACATCCCACAAGTATTTTTCTTTTATCCTCGTCCATATAATACTCAATTATCCTTAAATAAATATCGATGTGTTCGATCCGAACTTGTACTTATCGGATCAAGTATTAATTGCGGGACGAAAAAACAATGTTATTTAGTTTGTGGTAAAACAAGTGTATATAAAGGAGCTCTCTTTAATACTAAGACAGTAATACTTTTTTATGTGTGACAAACTTTATTATAGGAAAAGAAATATTTGTCATTTCCCTACCTAGGTTGGGCACGAGTCTTTGGACTAGTAGGCTTTTTATAGGCAAGTAATGGGGTATTGTACAAATCGTAAAAAATCTCGAGATAAAATAGAATACTCTAATACTCTAAGTGAACATACCAATATAATTATTATACTTTAAAAGGGTTAAACAATACTTGTTTATAATGAAAATGACATATTCCCCTGACGAGACAGAAAATATCGTACTTTATACTATACAATTGTTAAAATTATACAAAAAAATACGATATAAAAATACCTATTTTTTACTGTAAAAAGAAAATTACTCTTATCCAAAATCTCCACTCACCACTTATTTCTTATCTTCTTCCATCTCCCTCTTTACCCGAAAAAAAAAACCACCATTAATTTCGGCCACCATGTTTCAAGATGACCAGGAAGATAAGCCTATCTTCATCTTTGAGAAAGATATGAGGATGATACGGGTGTACTTCATATACATTGTGGGGCTAGTGGTCCTCCTAATGGCTGCATTAATTTACTTGCTAATCCACAAGTAAGCCCGAAAATTACTTCGATGGAGTAGGGTAAAAATACGTGCGGTGTTAGCTGTACTTCAATATTTTGTAATTTAGTAGTTTTAGAAGTACAAATTGTAACATGTATTTTGGGATTATGAATAAAAATCATTATCATTACTCGGTTTTTTCGTTTTAAACGCGTTTACAAAAATATTTAGCAAAATAATAATAATTATTTAAAAAAACAATAACTATAATAATGAAAGATAATAATAATGATAATTACAAAAGTAGGATCAAAATTTGGTGTCTACAGCTTCATAATTCAATCACCAACATCAACCAAATAATAAATTCTAACAAAAACTATCACAATAGTACTTGGAATCAATTATTCAAAACCTAACATGTTCCTACTACAAAACCCATCAATTATGGACGCTTAAGGCTCGGCGCCTTGGGAAGGGCGTTGAGTAAAAAGTTGGATTCGTGTGTTTTTTGGACGCTTTTTTACGTCCCCTCTTATTGGCTACGCAAAAAAGCGTCTAGAATACTAGTCATGTGCAAAGCACATGATAATTAGTCTACAAATTAAATAAAGAGTTGGGGTAAAATGCCCACTCCTTCCCGTATATCTTCTCCCCAATAACTGAAAGTCTAAAACCCTAGCCCTCAACGAAAATTCTCCCTCTTCAATCGTCTTCTTCACTCGGATGGCCTTGGTAGGATTGGTTGCATATCTTCACGCGTTAAGGCTGATGGTGGTGATTTTCTTCTACCCAATTTTTTTTTTTTTAATTTTCATTTGAATAAACTCTTAGATCCCCAAATTGCTCGATTATTTTGTGCAGAAGGATTACTGAATAACCTTGGAGTTACGAAGTCGAGATCCATGGCGAGACCTTCTATTGCTGATTTTGCAGAAGTCTGGGGTATTGGAGAAGGTTAGGTGATTTTATTCTTCAATTTATATATTTTTTTTAAATTAGATAATTTTTTGTTTATTCTTGTTTACATCTGTGTGATTTTGGGTTTAGATAGTGTTTAATCGGCTGAGTTGGTACAGATTGGTAGATTTTCATTCTTGATTTGCTTTATTTCTTTCAGTTTTCGCTTTCTTTACATGAATTAGGTTTGTTATTAACCCTAAACTCATTTTTTTTGTTGGAATCAAAGTCCAATTAATCAAATCTGGTATTTGAAAATGGCTATCTAAATTTAAAGATTAATTAATAAGGTTCAAAATCGATCTCTTGCCCTGAATTTACTATTGGATTTGCATGTCTCTTGACTTCCTTCTCTCTTCTTTCAAGTTTTTTTTTTTGTGATTTCTTAAAATTTTTCTCTTTTGTATTTAATTTGTTTTTGGTAATTCTAAAACATACAGTAATTTTTTGGTCAAATATCTTATGCAGTGAAAGCTAATGTAAGCATTCCTTGGGATTTTTCTGGTAATCTCTCTCTATATATACTATTATTGAGCCCCTGCAGACATTATTGCACTTAGGATGGTTAAAGTTGATGTAGCACACATGTTTGGGGTTTGCATACAAAGGTCATAAAAGTTCTAGTTGAAGTGTACCGCCTATACTGGCTCACTCATTTTACTGGTTTCTAGGAGTTGTCTGAAATATATTCACCTACAAATCCTGGAAAAAGGATTCTTAAATTTGACTAACTCTAGAAATGTTATTGAGGCTCAATGTCTTGTTCTTTTGTAATTATTAGTAACTATAATGAGTTCCTTTGCTTACATATATTTCCTGTAGGTCTGCATCTTTTTTTCCCCTGATTATAAACTTTCTAAATGCAATTCTAAAATTTCTAAGCATAGATCGAAAATGAAAGGATATGTCTTTGTTCAAAGTTATGTGCCACAAGTTTCAGCAATCCTTGTTCAGCTTATTGTTGTAAGTTAGATTGTTTTTTATTCAATAATGTCTCTTGAAAAGGTAGCCCTTAATCTATTCACTTTTTGGGTGTGCTATAATACAATTTGTGTCTCCGGTGTTATTTTATTGGTAGACCTTTACTTATTCACAAATTGTATTATTGCATCTTACATTGCTTCTTAAGGTGATTGTAGATATTTTTCCACTAGTTTGTTTCTTTAAAGTACAAACGACTCTGTTACTGTAATGTCACACCATATATAAACACTCTTTTTAGATAGTTTATAGTAATTTTCTAAGATTTAAATCATTATTCTGATTTCCTATAAGTGAGTGTTAAAGCTGTGATTTGGTTATCATATTTTTATGCACTGATTGACATCTGGTTGGATTGTTAACTTTTAAATAACGCGTATACAAGATTGGAAGTATGGGGTTGGATTTCAATTATTCTGACTCCGGTGTTATTTTATTGGTGCTGCTGGCTTGGTGTAAATGTGAATAAGTAAAGGGCTGGTTCAAGTGAGAAAAAGTTATAGAAATGATTAAAATCACAAATTTATCTGCATGTACTTGTACTGCCACCTTGTCTTGTCAACCTTTGTGTTTTGTGCTATCACAAATGATGTTGGTCATCCAGCATTACAAGTAAAGTTTTAGTATAATGTTTTTATTTATTTTATGTATTGTATTTTTATGTCATAGGGTGAGAACATCAGTATACTAATGCAGTGTTATATCGTCACTTACAGACTTCACTACTTCAGATTTAAATTGTTACAGAAAATCTGTCTTAATTTTCAGGTACGTACTTTGTAATTTTCTCTTAAAATTTCGGCTTTGAATTTTTTTGATTTTTTTTTTTTGCCTCGTCTCTATTTCTTAATTTCCTTTAATAATTTTTGTATAAATTTCTAGGGAGTTGGCTTTGCTCTTTGTTCTTTTTAGCTCTTGACGTGTTGTTAAATCTTACTAGAAATTTAAGGTTGATAACTAAGGTTGCTAAATTTATAAATTTAGAGTTTTTATTGAGATAAATATCATTATTTTAATGTTTAATCTACAACCTTACTTCTTGCCATTAGATAATGATTGATTGATGCTGCTGGGAAGACATTGCAATAAGTCTATTTGAGTCCTGTGTACTTCGTTTAATATGTTATAAGTACTCCACTAACAAACCTTATTTTTTATGTTCAGGTTAAATGCACAGATACACTAGTAAGCAAAAAGTATACAAAGATGAGACTTTAATTAGTGGAGGCTTGGTATCTACGCAAAAAACACAGCTTTTCCATCAACTTTTAATTAGGGATTATGTAATGTGAAAGTTTATGATGTATATATGGTTGATTTGGAAAAGTATTCTCTTTAAGAGTTTGTAAAATGGTTTGACATTTATGTCAATTAATTAATTGTAAAAGTAAATATTAATTATTAAAGTAATAAAATCCTTCTTTTGTAGTATAATTTATTGTCCATGTTTATATTTTGTGTTTTTTGACGATCAATGTTTGATTTAAATATGTAGATATAATAAGAATAGAAAACTTATTAAATAAAGGACTAGATTTGAGCTTGATAAGGGAAATTATGGACGCTTTTTGGTGTAAAATATTTGGCGGAAAAATAACTTTTTAATAATTTGGTCTAAATTTCTCGACGCTTTTGTGTGTCGATGTAAATTGTTGACATAAATAAGCGTCGATATTCTACACCCCAAAATGCATCCAGTTTGAAAGAAAAGCGTCTATATTCTCGACAGTAAAATGCGTCGGAGATTTTTCTCGACTCACGTTTTTTCGACGCTTTTTATAAGCGTCGCAAAAGTTTTTATCGACGCTTATTTGCGTCGAAAAAAGGCTAAAAAGCATTGCAAAAACACGGTTTTTCTAGTAGTACCAAATAGGAAAAATGGAAACTAATAATCCACCTGAAATCCTAACCCCCAACCGAACCACCTTCACTAAAAACTCGACACCACCAAACCTCCATTAACTAAATCATACATACTTTCAAACACATTACAACTTTCATACTGTATAAATTTTGTGCCTCGTCGTTGTCCATATTCAATAGACCGGATTGCAACAACATTGACGCACCTATTAGCTGTTGAGCTTGAATTTGTGAAGTCGTCACTGTAATTCTCCCCTCAATTAGAATAATTAAAACCCTAATTTATATATATAATTAGATAGAAATAGCAGATTGATCGATGAAAGAGAGAGGAAGGAAGTTTGATGAATAGAAAGAGAAGCTTCGACCTTAAAGAAGCCCGTCAATGGCCGGGCTGGCACGATGATGTGAAGTTGCGACGGCAGATGTGGATTACCAGGATTGTGGTCGGGCTTTCGAGTACTACGCACTGTTGGGCGGGTATGGGGAAGGAAGGCAGTGGCAGGGGCTGGGCTGGGTTTTTTTTTTTTTTTTTTTTAATTATTAAAAAAAATAGAATAAGCCTATTAAAATTCGACATGTGGCAAAAGACCTAAGAAAACCGGTTACCAAAACCATCCAACCGGTCAGGGATTGTTAGAAGAAGATTAGGGTGAAAAGTGAGATTGTTTTGGAATAATCGAAAGGTGAGATTATTTTTGGAAGAATTGGTAAAGGTAGGATTATTAGTTTCCCTTTTTCCTACCAAATAAATACCAAGTACGCGAACGTACCTTGAATACAATCTTAAAATCGCCACGACTTATAGAAATCAATCACTTGGAAGTCTCATACAATCCAAAATCATAATATGGCATTAAAATCTACTCCACACAAATTTCCAGCAATATATACTCTTATTAAACCACTCATAATTTAACTAAAACAAGCTGAAAATTAATTTAAAACCTCTTACTTTAATCCCAATTAATGGGTAGTCAAAATTCCTTCAAGAAACTTAATTTTTAGCTTACTAACAAAATTTCAAGCAATATTAATCCATGAAAACTTGTTGTAATTATGTTTTAAAACCCTCAAATTAAAGGTTTAACCACCCTAAATCATATTCCTTCAATAATCAATTATTTACAAATCTAGGGTTTTAAATTTGGGGCTTTATAATTAAAATTAAAATTTGAAAATTAATTTGCACCATACTTAAAATCAATAATCACAAAATCATCACAAAACTCATAATCAATAAGTAGATTTAGGACACTAGTAGAATAAACTAAATGGAAAGCCCCAAATGGCAAGCGGTTATTGAATTCCGCTTCCAAAAACACCCAAAAAAAAAAAAAAACTGATATAAACAAATGGCAAGCGGTTTTGGGTGAACCGCTTACCAAAATGTAAATGGCAAGCGGTTCAAACCATAAATCGCTTACCAAAATGTAAATGGCAAGCGGTTCAAACCATAAACCGCTTGCCATTCGCTAAAAAACCCTATTTCTCACGCGGCCTCCTTCTCTCTCATTTCCTCACCTCATTTTCTCACGTCCCTCTATCTCCTCCCTCACCTCATTCCCCACGTTTTCTCTCTCCTCTCCTCTCATCTCCTCCATCTGATTTCCTCTCTCCATTATCCTCTCCTTCTCTCTCCTCTCCTCTCTCCATCTGATCTCGTTCCTTCTTTCCTCTCATCTCAAGCAACACCAGATTATCGAGCAAAAAAACTCATAAAAAACCCCAGATTTTTCGAACCCACGATTCCGAGCAAAGTCGAGCAAAAACTGAGCACAAATTCGAGCAAAACCGACCAAATTCGAGCGAAAATCCGACCAAATTCGAGCAAAAATCCGACCAAATCCGAGCAATACCAACACCGACACTCATGAGGTTGTGTAATTTCAGATCTAATTTAATTTAGGTAAGAATTTAGAGTTAGTTTCTTTTTTTTTTTCAAAATTCTGATTTTAATTACTTGTATTATTCCATTGATTTTTCTGGGTATTGGTTTAATTTTTCTAGATTTGTTCAATGTAGTTGATATTAAATAGTTAATTACAGAGTTTATTGGGTTTGGTGGTGGTATTGGTGGGTTTTGTGGGTTTTAATTTCAATTTTTATGTTCTCTTTGCATGAGTAAATTTTTTGAGCTTTTTTCTTTAATTGTTCCAGATACAGGGGGCGTCGATTGTGGTGGCGGTGGTGGGCTGGTGGCGTCGATTGTGGTGGCGTTGGTAGCAGTGCGTGGTGGTTGATTGTGGTGGCTTGTATTACTTTGTATTAATTTTTTTTTTGGATGAAAATGTAATATTACAACAATCATTAATGAAAATATTAATTTTTTTTACATATATTTTGATTGTGTGTCAATTTAAGTGAAAAAACTAAAAAAAAAAAAAATATTTTTTTTTATTTTTTAAGCCCTAATGGGCAGCGGTTTGGCGCCAAAACCGCTGCCCTTTCTCTTCAAATGGCAAGCGGTTCAGAACCGCTTGCCATTTAAATGGACAATGGCAAGCCCCCCAAGAGGGAGCGGTTCAAAACCGCTTGCCATTGGGGGATTTGAACCGCTTGCCATTTTGTTTTTTCTACTAGTGGGATAAACAAAAGAGAATTAAAAAAAAGATATTTTTTTTTTCAAATGCTGGTCGAACAGCAGCCACGGCACCACAGCCGGCTGCTGCTGTGCTGTTGGTGGCACCGCCGCTGCTGCCGATTGCTGCTGGTGGTGGCCGGCGGCCCACCGGTGGTGTGGTGGTGGCCGACGGTGGTGCATGCAAAGGGGAAGGGGAAAAGAAAGAAAAAGAAAAAGAAATAAAGGAGAAGGGAGAGAAAGTCTACCTTGGGTATTCTCCACTCTGGACAAAGTTTAATTTGCCCAAGTGTTGAATATTTATAACCCTTTCTCTATAAACCCTTTTTACCTAAAATTTCCTTTTTTAATCTTTACTAATCCCTTTCCTAATAAAACTTAACCAAAGTAAAACTTTCCTAAAATAAATCCCAACTTAATAAAATAATTAATTAAATAAAACTTTCCTTTTATAAAATATTTCCAAACTTATTTAGAATAAATAATTAAAATGCCATAAATAATTCATTTCAAATTATTTAAATACCTCACAAAATATTTATTTAAAATAAAATACATATAAAAATACAGGGTATTACATTAGAGTACTTGGGTAATACTCGATTCTTTCAATGAATGTAACCTATTATGCCATCATTAAATGGGGAGGTATGTATGGCAGCTCTTAGGATCTGTGACCAAAAAAGTGTGCTCTGCTTCGCTACCTAATACGTTTGTGAAACATGTTAGGCGTTGTTGCGTGTTAGCCAATTACTGGCCACTTTATGGCTTATGATTGGTCCATGTCGCTAGGGTATTTTACCCTAAACACCCTGAATTTCGAAAAATGGGCACATGACCCGCCCAATGACCTCCAAATTTTACTAGATCGAGTACTTTTTTTTTTTTTTTTTAATACTTTAAATCGTGGATTAAAAGGTTAAACAATATGTATCGGAAATGTTTCAACATCCATACTAGCTTTCCAATAGTTGTTCACCAAATTTTGGATCTCAACTTGGAGATGCAATTACATCTCTAATCCCTATAAATTACTAGTATTATCCATTAGATATTTGCCTTATTATTCTTTAAAGGCTTCCCATTGCATCACAATCTAGGTTCAAAATCATTTGACATTTTTTTACATAAGACTAAGGAATGAAAATTAGATAACATGAAAAAGAGAGAAGAATCATGATTATTTTACCCAATTATTGATGCTCTCATCTAAGGTTGAGTGTATACGACTGTCAAAATCAAATACAATCTAAGTTAAGTTGAGAAAACGTAGATATTTAACATTGACAATTAAAAAAAAAAAGTTGAACAATGTTAAATTGACCCACAAACCTAGCTTGACCCACCCACAACCTGCCTAGCCCATAAACCTAGCCTAACCCACCCACGACCCGCCTAACACACGAACCTCAACCCTAGCATTTTCATTTTCTTCGACCTAGCCACCCTACCCAACTCGAGCCGGTCCTTGTGTTAGCCTACCACAACCCATGACCCACCAAACCTTAACCCAACACACCCAACCTGCCGGGTGGCACTACTACTCTCGTCTAAGGTTGAGTGTATATAAGTATACAACTGTCAAAATCAAATACTCCGTACTACGTAAATTAAGTTGGAAATGTAGTGTTTAAAATCAGTAATTATGTTAAATTAAACAATGTTTTCCAACATTATAGTTAAATCAAGAAGTATTAATGCAAGATTTGAAATTTAGCCTTAAGAACAAGGTTACTTACATGGTATAATCTCCTCAAAAAAACTTTACAGGCACGTACATGCGTCATCGACTTGAAATATGTACTGAGATAACTTTACAGAGATTAACCAATGCACCAAATGTTAGAATTCATGAAAACCCATATAGTTACATTGTCAATTAGATTGTTGGGGCCTTTTTGGGTTGAATGTAAAGATGGGAGCTCGATCTACAAAAACTTGACGTCCATCCCTGGTAGTAAAATTATATTTCAAAGCAGGACCGATGAGCCATGAGACTGCTACTCCGCCAAGCAAGCCTCCCAACTGAAGAAACAACATGTCAAACAATGTTGCAACACATTATTAGTCAGCAAAAAAACTGCAAAAAATAGTAATTTTAAAGCAGTTTTATTTTTAGCAGTTTTCAGCCACTATTCAAACCATTCCAATCCTACAATATGGTTCTAATTTAGACAGGAGATGCAGATCACAGCAGCCGTTCAAAGCTTTAGCAATTATAAACATAGTATTCATATTCCATTACCACTAACAAAAATAGCATATCTGGATAGTTTAAGATTACCAACTTCTTAATATAGATCTCTTATCATTGCTTCTAGTAATCTCAGCAACCTTATAACTGTTAATGCATTGACATTTCAAAGTTGATTATTTTGGGAGAAAAAAAAAGCAGGAGGAGCTTCCTTTGAATCTGCTATATCTTTTACTAATTGACTTCTGTCAATTATGTGGAAGGACAATCAAAATTACAAGAAATACTTATAGTACTTACATGGCCCCAGTTGTCTATTCCACTGAATGAAAGCCCAATAATCTGAAAAAGGAGACAATGTGAAGTCTGTATACTTTATTGTGCACAAGTAATAAAACTACAAGACGTTACAATAGCGTTAAGTGACATGCCAATCATAAAAGGATGGCAGCTTGTTGACAGGCAAGTACAAAAATTTGAAGTTTTGAAGTGTTAACATAGGTGCCTGATGGTGGCAGTGGTAGCTGTCCTGTAGCAATGTATCCCTTGTAGCAATGACTCAGAAGAGAATAAGTTTTGACAGTTGAGGTTTTTATTTTTTAGGAAATTTTGTCAGAAAAAACCTTTTAAAGCAACTTTTTTGTTGAGAAAAACCTTTTAAAAATTTCTTGGCAAAATGAAATCTGATAGTAAATTTTTTTTGTTACAACCAAAGGCTACTTTCCAACATTGACTAGGCTAACACTGGCGTTGACTCTCCCACGTGACATGCACATGGTCATTATTACTAATCCCACCCCCTCTTCTTATTATTTCCCTTTAAATTCCTTCTTTATTATTTAACAACTTGATTAATTTATAAAATAAAAAACCACCACCAGCTATCCCCTTCCTCCCCCTCCCCCATCCCACCGCCCATGACCGGCGACGCCAACATTTACCGCCGGCCGACCCAACCTCTACCTCCGGCCTACCCTCTACCGCTCACTATGTACCTTATCTTCACTCTCACCCCTCTTCTTTCTCCCCAAATTTCCAAAACCCAGTAATTTCAAAAACACCCAAAACTGAAATCAAATCAAAATCAAGCCATTGTAACCTATTGAACAATGCATGCCTGGAAACTTGCAATGTCAATTCTTCTCAAATCAAAATGGCAGATTATAAAGGCCTCCGTTTCAAACCCAAATGTTTCAACAATAATGGCTTTGCTTGTCTTTGAAAGAGGAGAGAGAATTTGAACACACAACTGTCCAGTCGCTCGAATCCCCTCTCGCTTTTCGCCGTCGGTGCTGCCAAGACTTTCATTGCGACCCTAGATCGAATTAACCTTGTTGTGTAGATTATTTCCTGTATTATTTTTGGAAATTTGGGAAATTTGGCAAGAAATAGTACCCAACTTGAGAATTTTGGTTCAATTTTCTGGAATTTTGTTTTGTTTTGTCATATAGATTTTAATCATATTCAATTTCAGCCACAAAAATGGCCTCGATTTTAGCCTCACCAACCCCTACTGGGTCGGCCGACAGTGGACGCAGCTCGCCGGGGTGGGGAGATGTGGGCGGAGGGTGGGATAGGTGAGGGAGAGGGGTGGCTGTCAGGTGGAGGTAGTTGTGGTTTTTTTTAATTCATAATTAAATTTAATTGTTATTTAATTAAGTGAGTTAGAGGATAATTAGTAAAAATGGGGTGAGAATAGAAAAAAAAAAAATAACATGTGCAGGGCACATGGGGGAGTCAACGCCGGAAATAGTGTAGTCAACGTCGGAAAGTAGTCCTTGGTTGTCTTCAACAAAAAAAAATTTACAATCAGGTTTCATTTTGCCAAAAAAAAATTTAAAAGATTTTTCTCAACAAAAAAGTTGTTTTAAAAGGTTTTTCTTAACAAATTTTCCTATTTATTAATATATATTTTTTTTTTTTTTTTTTTTTTTTTTTTTTTTTCAGTATTAATATGAGGGTAAGATAACGATGATATGAACTGAGATCATTCACAAATGACACTCTTGTAAGCGTGTTTAACTACAATGACCTAGCTTCAATATGATACGAGACTTAACAGATTTGATACTTAGGAAAAATAATTACCATATTCAACACGATGACTTTTGCAATATGCTTCAAATCTTGTGCACCAGAACCAAGAAGACTTCTGTGCCTCATAGAAAATACGGCTACTGATCCAACCTGTCAGGAATCAGAAACTAAAATCAGAAGATTGAACTTGTAAGTAATTTGTCTAACTACAATATGAGAAGAGCATAACAAAGTATAAGATTCTACAAAGAAACAATCCGAGATGACCTAGAAAAAAAGGGTAGCCCTAGATTTTTAGAAAGTGAGTATTTTGACTAACAAAAGAAATTCATCATACACATTCCAAATAACATGCATTTAATTTATAAAATTCTGAAATTCAAAGCAGAATGAGAAACTTTACCAATCCAAAAATGGCTCCTGATGCACCAACAGCAGGAGCTTCAGACAACCAATAACTCATAGCAGAACCTGACAAAACATCAAACAGGCATCAAAGCTTGGTAAAATTAAGCACATTTAATTGGAGAAATAAAGTAAAAGCTCAGTCCATAAAGCCTTCACTTGTGATAGCAGAGGCAAAGTAGACAGTAAAAAATCTTCGAGTTCCGCATAAATTTTCTACAGTGGGGCCAATAGAATGCAAGGAATAACAGTTTGCCTGGATATAAGAATATCTAATTAATCACAGTTTTTCATAAATAGACATCCTTAAGTCAATAGAATGAAATTATACCAAGAGGTGTCCAATATTTGCATGTAGGAAGGCTGATGTCACCAACCTCCACAACTGCCCTTCATCAATTCGACTATTAATCTGTTCATGATCAATATTGCCAAACAATTTATACCTTGATAAAGAATAATCTCATGACAAAACACATATGTACTAGTTCACAGATGCGAAGATCTAACCTTAGCTCCCCATAACATCAACTTCCCTCGAGTGGCCATCTGCCCAACATAAAGCCTAGACAAACAAAAAAAAAGGGGGGGGGGGGGGGGGGGAGAGAGAATCACCAAACAGGGGTTGGAGAAGGAAAACACATAATCAGCTATCATCCTACTTACCTATTCAAAAAGGTCAACAATATATTTGACACAAGTAAAATGTCCAAGAAAAGGAGCCAATGGAAGGAACGAAAGTGAAATCTGATACAAGTATCAGATTTTCCAAACTTAAATAGTTAAATGAAATTTCCTTCACTAACTAAATTTCTTGGACAAAAATATTAGGTTTATCCTAATACAATCATTTCAGTAGTCTAGCCAAGTAAAATCAACAAGAATCTTTTTTTTTTTTTTTTTTTTCGTCAATAACATTGTCCAGCACCAAGAACGTAATGTAGAGCTTCCAAGCATTAGGTGAGCCAAAATGGATTTAAATTAATTACAATCCATGATTGAAATGAATCAAAGGACATTTACATTGACAGTTACTTAGGACATTACAACACATTGCTAAATGTAATTTTTGTCTGGAGGAAAATATGTTAATCATCATATACTATCATGAGTTCATGACCTTGGGTTCTTCTTTTTGGCAATTATCATAACCATTATTTGTGATAAGGTGAGAGCAGCCTTGATCATGTTCTTGTAGCTTGGCAAAGAAGGATAAAGAAAAAAGGCTGATTTGTTAGAGCATGAAAGATGGCTTGGTTGACAATTTGGCAGAACACCTGGACTAGAAAAAAAAGAACAAAGAATATTCGAGGGTAGAGCTTCCCTTGCAAAGATTTCATGATCCATTTTCTGAGGTTTTGGTATACAGGTTATATATAAGAGATGCTAGACATTTCTTGATATTTTGAATAAATTGTTCTTGTGGCATAAATTTTTATTGTTCTTTGCTCTTTAAGCTTATCATTAATGTTCCTTTGATGTTTTTTATAAAGTTTATTACTTGCTAACATAAGAACACACAGGAGATCAATTATCAAACTCCATTATACTTCTTTCTTTCTTTATTTTTTTTTTATTTTTTTTTTTTTTAAAAAACCTCCAAATGGATTCACTATAAGCTAACTTACAAATAATATAAAGGAAAACAAATTATAACTTTTGGCTGCATCTTTGTAGTCACAATAGGTCTAGAAAAGTATATGAACTTCTAAATTTGGATATTTTTATTAAACTACGCAGAGAACCATGACATAAAATGCCTGGAAATTATTCCATTTTGAAAAGTTGATATGACACTATCTCAATGAAAGGTTCAAATAGTTTGTCCCTTCTCAATCCATTGCTTTAAACAAATTTGTGTCATTTATAGTCCAATTCCAGCCAAGGCAATAATAGAATATTTATATCTATAAGTCTATAACAATATTCTAAATCCTAAAACACTAATTGCACTCCAAATGATTAATAATTCACCAATCTTTCTTTGGTCAAAGGAAGGATAGAGAAATTGGGGAAGAGAATAAGACATCCCATATAACCCAATAAACGTTAAAAATCATTATAAATATTGATCCAAAATGCATCTTCCTTCAAAAATTAAAGGAAACTATTTGAACACTGGCATTAAACACAAAATTAGGCACCAAATTAAATTTTTATGGGCAAACATAATTTGGAGTAATTGTCCTTTATAATTTATTCATTCCACTATATACAACAACAATTATTAAGGTTTAATATAAGATTTTGGACATAATAAGTAGTGGGAAATTCTTACTCATCTTCAAATGATGAAAGAATATCACTGACAATAGAACATTGTATTGACACATATGCATTTAGATTTAACTCTACTTGTTTCTGTATATATAAATGTTCCTTATTGCCAACAGAGTATAAGAAATATTAAACCTTGTTGCAAGATGATCAACTATACAACAAGGATTCATTGCATTGTCATAGTATTTTCAGATGCAACCAAGTTACATACTTCAAGGGTATATCCATGGGTTTGCCTTTGTTAGGAAAAGGATGTTTAATTATAGTTCTTTCTATGTTATACAATCCCCAGTTTGTTGTTATTGTACAAGAGTCTTGATGCCCACTATTAACAATTTGGTGATTATATGATGTACAATGCCGATTTAACTTCAACTGAAATAAAACTAAATGTGATATTTGAATTTCAAAACTCTAATTTAGGCTTTCAGTTAACTTCAAGCATTTTGACTCTGCAATATCCCTTTAAATATCCTAGCAGTCACTTATGCCTTCGTGCATCACGGTATCACCTGATAAAACAATCCCCTTAGCAAACAATTAAAATCACACCAAGCCATGTCCCTAAAGTATGTCTTCATCTATTAAAAAACTGCATATTTTAAGGAGCTCAAATTGCCTATAACCTTCATACCATTTATGGAGTATAATGTTCACCCACTAATCCTTGCTTGTCTAGTCTTTTAATTCAGATTTCAATAACTACTACTCCTACTGGCCTCCAAGTAAATTAGCTCATAAAACTGAGAGAGGAAAGAAAAGAGTTAAAGCAATAAACCACCCCCTTATTGAATTTGGTTCGGTTATTACAGGCCACAATAGGTACATGGGGCCAAGATATCATAAATTATTCCACCAATGCGCTCAAGATCTTGCCATTGCTTTTTCCAACACTTAATCTACAATTAAGTATATCTTACATTGAAAAAAAAAACCCTATATAAGACATGTTTATCAACCATCTATGGGTATCCCTTACATTCAGCATTAAAGCAACATGTCAGCAATATTTCTTTTAGTCAATTGACAAGCACATTTGGATAATATAATTCCATTTATTCAAACTAAAATATAGTAAAAAAAATTTGTAAAAAAAAAAAAGAAGGCTATTTTATAAGGTTAGTTCATCAATTTATTTCATACTCGTATTAACTTTAGCACTCATGAAGCATATATATAATACTAAGATTTCTTAAATGTAGGTCAGATGTACTAACAGCACATTAATGGCAAGGAGTGCATTGGTCCAACGCCCTTGTAGAAACCTATTAATTCTCGGCTTGTCCTGCGGTGAGCTTGCTTCCTTGTCTGTTTCCTGTCCTGATGATCTTCCACCAAAGAGACAAAGATATGAAGTACATGCTGCAGAGGCAAAATCACCTAACCTCTGGAAAAAGCTAAATTGCTTTAGGTGGCAGCCACTCCTATTGGCTGTTCCCTTCAATCCAATAACAAAAGCAATAGAACAAGTCACCAATCAAAGGCAAACATCGATCTAATATTACCATAGCATACATTAACAAGGAAATACTCTCTAAATTATCTGAGATGTAAAACTAGTAGCATCAATCTCTATCATTCTAGAAACAAAGGGAAAGGGTAAAATTACAAGCCACACATCCAAAACCATAATCACCATGTAAAGTATGCCATATTTTTTTTCACACATTCTAGTAAATTCATATGTCTAGGGTTTTGCTTGATTATTCAATTAAAATCCAAAATTTTGGTAGCAGTGAACCAGACAAAAAATTACAATTCACAAGACATGCATCATATCACAATTGTCTTGTAACCTGCCTCTTTTACAACACAACTAGGCATAGATACATTATCAGCCTTATGTCAAGTTACTGAATCGGAATTGGAATCCAACATTCCAACCTTATTTATGTTTGTGAGAATTATATAAATCATGAAGTATATGGTTCTCAGTCTTCTCGCTTGTTGCTAAGAAACTCTCAAAAGACTTGTACTCATAGTAATTTACTCCCTACACTCCATTTACTCCCTACACTCTTATTTCATATTTTTCAATGCACAATTTAAAATATCAATATCTTTGGCTGCGTTTAAGTAAAATTACAAAAATTAAATGTTAATAAAGTACAAATTTGACTATATATATTTTTTTAACTGTATAAATCACAATATATCTTAATAGGAGAGAGTGTGAATAGTGCCAATATCCTAATTCCTAATGTAAAATGGAGCGGAGCAAGTATTATGAAACAAATAAAATTCATCCCAAAAATGGTATCACAAGAGACTTCCAAGCAAATAAAACGCCTTTTATAAACTAAAATGTCACCCGTGTCTCACAATAAATATTCAAGAGAATTTAAATAAATAAGAGTCAACAAAAACTAGTTTAGCTAAACAAAATGAGTTAACAAACCATATTCTGACCTTGTTAAGCTACTAAGAATTATCAAATGCAAGACCCTATTTTATATTACCTTCGTTTTAGAATAATGTTCCAATTTATGTAAATCGATGTAAGTTTTTGCAAATCTATGACCGCAAATATCTTTAATCTCACACTAGCAAAAATTATAAAAGTTAGATAGTACTCAACTAGACCCCATATGACTATATTTGTTCTTGTATATTGAGAGAAATTTAGAAGATTCTCTCTTATTTTTAAAAGTCAAAAGATTCCAAACAGGAACACCATTGTGAAACGAAAGTAGTATAAAGGTACTCTTAGCTATTTGTTAACTTTCAAAACATTAAAATTGCCTTTGAGAATTAGTAATAATAAAATCCTATGACCAATCTAAAATCATAAGCAACAGATGATCACAATTCATTGGCTTTGACAATAGATTGTCAAATGTATAACAGGTCAATCTCAAAGTATATTCATTTTCAGATGTACTTCCATAAGATTATCATATCAAAGCTTTTTGCTAAGATATGAATGCCAATTAGCTACTGAGATCCTAGCTAAAAAAACAACAACTGCCTTAATGAACCTAAATACGATCATTAGCATCGTACCTAAAACCAACAACCACAATACAAAATACCCAATTCGAGATAAACACGAACACGGGGAATGCTAAAATCTTACAAAATGCTCAAAATTCAACTAACTTGACAAGAAGATGTTCAATAAACTTTCCAAAATTGTCATTCCAGAAATCATATGAGAGTTCGCTAAAGAATAATTGTGAATAAATTCAGGATGTACTCAACACAAAACCATCCTTCATAAGCTAGAAAATGATAAACCCAACTCAAAATTTCAGTTTAGACAGAATATATAATGTAATTGCAAACCCCCACGAAATAATTCATGCATAATCTTCAATATTAACAATGAAAAACACAAAATTCAACAAACCAATCTAAATTCTTATCAAACAATGAAACATTAAAGAAACCCAGAAAGAAAGTGGGGGTGGATGAGATTTGAACCCGTGACCTTTGTGTCACGCTGGCTCTAATACCATGTTAGAGGATTAACTCAACCAAAAGCTTAAGCTGATGGTTGAGGCCAATGAATATGCTTTATAATCTATCAGAAGAAGATGATAGAAGTGAGTAACAGACCTTGAAAGAGGAGCGGAGGAGGAGAGATAAAGAAGGGTGGAGGAAGCGACGGCGAAGATTGACGACGGTGGTGGAGAAGAGGTGAGATTGAAAGCAGTGGTTGTGGTCATTGTTGGAGTGACGTCGGAATGGAAATGGAGACTCACCTCCTCCTCCCAACCCGAAGATCATCTATGTGTTTTGTTTCAGTTTTTTGCTTCCTTTTTCTTAACTAAAGGCTAACACGTGCAATAGGCTCATATCTAGCTAGTTAGCTAGGTTCGAAGGCTATTTCACTTAGAATGGGTGATCAGAATCGATCCCAAATTACTTGAGATAGCGAGAGAGCTCTTATTACTACTCATTTCAGTTTGGTTTTAAGTGACAACTATTAATGAGGAAAAATATATACAAAATTATTTTTAAGAGTATTAATGTCCGCACACTATTTTTTCGGAATGATAACATTTCAAATGGCCATTAATGAGAAACAATTCTTTTAGAGAAAATAGTGCTTTAAAATGGCAAACTTGTAATTCAATGTATGGTTTTTACACATGCGAGTAAAGACACTACTTGAAATACGTAGTAGCACTTTTCAATTAGTTATCCTTGTGACATTAGGATTTTACCCCTTGATAAATGAATTTTATTTTGAATATTTTCAAGAATATAAACTGGGGCTCCTTCCTCTCTAGAAAAATTAGTCAAATACAAATATACAATTAACAAGTTATTAGAAACCAGTTATTAGAAATACAAGTTGTTTGTGGGAAAAATAATTAACATGAGTCATATCATGACTTTAAAAATGAAGTCACGTTCCAGTTAAGATAGATGGAATCTAGTTGTTGGTTGTAATTTTAAATGTGGATGAGTTTTTTGGTTGTATATTGCAAAAATAGACTTTTAAAGACTCTTTTTTCCAAAAGGTTTGTTTAAGCGATTACATACAGAGTTGTATAAGATTTTGGAGGCCCATGGGCAAAGGAATATATAGGGGCCCTATAATTTTTTTCTTTTTCTTCGATGCAAGGGACTCTATAAACTTTACTGTATAATTTTATTTTGAATGTTCTCGAGGTAGTGTCCTTTCACCAAGTGTATTATTCTAATAGATTTGGTTCATTTAATTACGGATTTAATTATTCAGTGAATTCAAATGATCGAAATGTCTAGCTAGAGATCGTTTTCGATAAGTGAGAATAAATAAATTATTCCCACAACTTGCTCTTCACTGAACTTGTTGGGTCACAAATTAAACACGAAATCAAACAATAAGACAAATTGGGCCAAATACGTCTATAAATATAGTTTAATATGTTGGACATTAGGCTTAGACGCACCAAGTCCAAGCACGAACAATCGGAACAAACGATCGCAAGCAACGAACCAAGATAAGCCAAAATGAGCAATGGGCCAAGAGCCATGCTTATGGGCTGCTAGGCTAATGGCAAGGCACTAGGCCCAGCCGAGGCCTAGTGCACTAAGGTGGGCATCAAGCCAAGCCAAGGTTGTTGGCTCAGCCAAGCCTTGGTATAATACCCAGTATTTTTAAGCCGTTTACTAATTATAAATCATGGATTTTTTTGAAATATTTTATTATTATACAAAAATATTTATATGATTTTACGAAGATAATTTTGTTATTACTATTGTTATTGTTGTTATTATTATTATTATTACTATTGTTATTGTTGTTATTATTATTACTGTTATTAATACTGTTGTTATTATTGTCATTGTTGTTACTGTTATTATTACTGTTGTTATTATTGTTATTGTTGTTATTGTTATTATTACTGTTATTATTATTATTATTATTATTATTATTATTATTATTATTATTATTATTGTTTTGGGTAATTTTTTACCCATGCCACATGGACCAACCAGCAGGCGACACGAGTCATCCCAAGATTAGTCCAAATTGGACCTATCTTCATTTGACACGTGGCGTTCCTAGAATTTAGGGGAAAAGACAGCCTTCAAGGCCCAAATCCCGAGAAATCCGTAATTCGGCGGAGCCCATCAGAAATTAGGTTAGAGTGACTTAATCAGGGGCACATTTATCGATGACCCTATAAATGGGAGATTCCCCCCATTTTGGGGACATCTACATTCATTTATTACACTACCCTACGTTCTCTTTCATCAGAGAAAACACTTGATCTCGAAATTCAAGAAGATCTCACTTTACTTTTCCACACTCTTACATTCTCCGAATCCCGTTTTAACTTGACTGTCAAAGGTGGAGCTCCAACCATCCGGAGTCTCCGTTGTTTTGCAGGTAAAGGCCGCACCGGACCAGTCTTCAAGCTGTAACTCTCCCGAGGGACTAAAAACAACCAAAACATTTGGCGCCGTCTATGGGGAGAGTACCTCTAAGGTGATTCAAGAGTCTGTACCACCACCTGAACCCAACCGGCCTACTGCCAATGGGGAGGTCCATACGGACAATGATTCAGATAACGACTGCGAGGTCGAAACTTATGTGGCCCCTGATGGGTCACTCATCTCGAAGCACCTCCATTCCAGAGATAAGCTGGAACGGGGAAATAATGAAGCTGATACCAACAAGTCAGCTGGGCCACCGCCTGGGGACACCCAGGCACCGCGGGGTTAGGCTCCAGTCATCCGAGACGAACTCATGAAGTTCATGACAAGTTTCAGGGGTGAAATCAAGGACCTAATCAATAAGAGGACGGTTGGCTCTGGCAAGGGTCAGTTGGCCAAAAACACTCCTCAAGATGAGAGGAGAAAACTAGTTAGAGACAGGCAGCCTACTCCACACCCAAAGGAGAAGACTACGCATGCCATTGACTGGTCCAAGATTCTTCTGCCCCAGACGGGCAAAAGGAAGGTCATCCGATCTGTTCAGCCGGATGGCAGCAAGAAGACCTTCTCCGATGCTCAACACATCATTAAGCACAACCGGAGCTAGCATCTGTCTGAGTTAGCCTCTACATCAAGCTTTCTAGACAACTTCAAAAATACATCTGCAAGGAATTCTCAATCCTTGCATGAGAGCCATATAGGTGGCAAGTCTGCCCATTCTGGCCCTCAGATGATTGGACCAGTCCTGAATGTGCCTCAGATGCCATACAGGCAGTATGTCCCTCAATTCATGCAGCTGGCCCTCATCGGAGGTCAGGCAGCTCACAATGTCTAGCCCATGGACTGGCAGCTCTGTCTGCTTAGACTTGGTAAACAAACCTCTGCATTCACCAAGGAAATAACCGAGGCGGCACAGTCGACCAAGGTTAATAATGTCTTGGTTGGTGCCTATGATGGTACTACCAACCCTGAGGACCACCTCATGGCCTACACCAACCTTATGCACATGTAGGGGTTGGAGGACGCTATGTGCTGCCAATCCTTCCCGACTACCCTAAAGGGCATAGCCTAACAATGGTTTGGCAACCTGTCAGTCGGATGCATTGATAGCTTCAGGAGGCTTGCCTTCCTGTTTGCCTCCAACTTCTCGATGAACATCCTTACCAAGAAAACAAGTCTCGACTTAAGCACCATACGGCAGGGAGAGAGAGAGAAGGACTCCGCTCCTACGTCAGGTGGTTCAATCTGGTGAGAATCCAGATACAAGGGCTGACTGACAAGGTAGCCTATACAGACTTCTTTAAGGGTCTGAAGGATGGGTTAACCTTTAAGTTTGACCTCGTCCGGAAGAGGGTCTTCACCCTCCAAGAGGCGTTGATAGAGGCGGAGAGCTTTATTCAAGCCACCGACCTCTGCTCGTTTAGCCATCAGTCAGGCTCCAAGAAGTCTGACAAACAAAAAGAGAGTCGATCTGCTCAACCGGCTTAAAAAGCATAAGGGAGCAAAAAGAGAAAAGAAGTCTGGGCAGTTGATGAGTCAGATCAGCTAACCTAAAAGAAAAAGAAAGAATTCAAACCGTACGTCCCAAGGTACGAGTTTAATAAAGACTGCTACTCCATCCTCATGGAGATAAAGGACCGACTGACCATTGAGAAGTCGAATCCAATGAAGAGTTCCGTCCAGTCACAGAATAAGAATAAATACTGTCACTTCCATGAGGAAGTCGGCCATGACACCAACGACTGCTATAGCCTCAAGAGGACGTTGGACCGTCTGGCTGACAAGGGGGTGCTGAAATCTTACATCTTGAAGTCCAAAGCGATTGACAATACGAATCCAAGACACTCTTCCAAGACTGCCCAGCCTGCTAGTAGTTCGAACACTGACAAGGAGCCGGTCTACACCATAGTAGGCAGATTTGCAAACGGTGGCCCGACCATCCGGGGCACCAAGGATCATCTAAAGAAGATGATCCACTCTGTCGATGATGCCCAGGCGTCTGCCAGCGGTACCTTCCTGGATGTCCTCGTCTCTGAGAAGGATCGGGGCAAAGTCCGCCGGCCGCATGACGCCCCGATTGTCATTGAATGTAATGTCGCCAACCAACTAGTTGTTCGGATCCTTATAGACACGGGTAGCTCCTCTAACCTCATCAGCTACAAGTGTCTGTCCAAGCTGAACGACCTGCGCGATGTCTCCCACCCTCTAGTTGGTTTTGGGGGAGGGTTCGTGCACCCAGTCGCACAAATTGATTTACCCATCTAGTTGGGGGAGAAGGGAAACGGGCGACATATGATCGTCCGGTTTTTGGTGGTTAAAGAGTTGACCGCCTACAACATTATTATGGGCTGTCCCAATTTGAATGAGTGCAACGCCGTCATCATCCCAGCTCTCATGTTGTTAAAATATGAAAAGGATGATGGCTCTGTTGGCTCCCTGAACGGGGATCGGAAGACAGTAAGAGAGTGTTACTTCTCAGACGTCAAACCAACGACTACTGTAGCCAGACATGTAAAGGAGCCAATAGATCTTGACGATGTCAAGGACTCTGACCAAGCCCCATTAGCAGCCGGAAAGAAAAGAAAAGCTAATCAGCTGGTGGAGGTGAAGAAAGAGAAGAAATAGCAATCACTGACCAGGGAACGGTCAGATGAGCTTTATCCCCAGCCGGCTGGCGATCACATTGATATTCCTCTAGATGACAGTCGTCTAGAGCGAACTTTTGAGGTGGGGACGACTGCTTTTGAAAGGTTGGGTGCAGACTTGCACCTTCTACTGAAGGAATTCAAAGACATCTTTGCCTTTGAAGTGGAAGAGATGCCATGCATTAGCCCGGATCTCGCTGTCCACAAACTCGCCGTGGATCCTAAAAAGAAGCCCATCCGGCAAAAGAAAAGAAATCACGGCGAGGAGAGAAGTCAGGCGGCAGCTGCCGAGGTTAAAAAGCTGTTAGACGCTGGGTTCATTCGGCCATGTAACTTCCCTGACTGGGTTGCAAATGTCGTGCTTGTAAAGAAGCCGAATGGTACCTGGCGCATGTGTGTAGATTACACTGACTTGAACAAGGCATGTCCAAAGGACAATTACCCGCTTCTAAAGATCGACAGCCTGGTTGACTCTACAGCCGGGCATGCCTTGATGAGTTTTATTGATGCCTACTCAAGCTTCCACCAGATACCCCTGTGGAAAAAAGATCAAGAGGAGACGGCTTTCGTCACTGATTCGGGGTTATTCTGCTATACTGTGATGCCGTTTGGCTTTAAGAATGCGACTGCTACCTTCCAACGGATGATTAATACTGTCTTCATTAATCAGATTGGGAGGAATGTAGAGGCGTACATTGATGACATGATAGTCAAATCCAAGCAACAGATGGATCATCTTGCTGATCTCCGAGAAACCATCACCACACTTAGGTGGCACAAGGTCATGCTCTATCCCAAGAAGTGTGTCTTTGGTGTTGAGTCTGGGAAGTTTCTCGGATTCCTAATTGACCAGAGGGGGATAGAGGCTAACCCCGAAAAGATACAGGCAGTCATTGACATGAAGTCACCCCGCACTATCAAGGAAGTTCAGAAGCTCACTGGTTGCCTGGCGGCATTGGAAAGATTTCTCAGCCGGTCAGGTGACAAGTGCCTCTATTTCTTCCAGACAATCAGGAAGAAGACAAGGTTTGAATGGGGGGATGACGCTGAGCGGCCTTTCAGAAGCTGAAAGAACATTTACACTCTTTGCCAAGGCTTGTTAGCCCTCTGCCCAAAGAGACACTTTACATGTACTTAGCCGTCTCAGATCATGCCCTCAGTGCTGTTCTCCTTGCTAAGAGAGACGGCACTCAGCTCCCGGTCTATTTCATTATCCATGTGCTCAGAAATGCTGAACTACGTTACACCATGGTTGAAAAATTTGGCCTCGCTCTTTACATGGCTGTCAAGAAATTGAAACCTTACTTCTTGACACATCTGGTTGTGGTCTATACAGACTAACCCCTCAAGTGGCCAACGACAACCTTGGAGTCATCCGGTAGAATGCTCAAGTGGGCAATTGAAATGCAAAGTCTTGAAATTACTTACGAACTAAGAAAGGCAGTGAAGGGTCAGGCGTTTGTCTTCTTCATTGTCGAAATGACAAGGCTGGTTGCTCCGGACAATCCTGGTCAGGTTTGGAAAGTGTATGCAGACGAGAACTCTACTATGAACGGCTGTGGTGCAGGCATAATCTGTCAGTCTCCCGAGGGGGACAAATATGAGTATGCACTACGGTTTAAGTTTTAGGCCTCAAACAACGAGGCAGAATATGAAGCCCTTCTAGCCGGTATCCACATGTGTAAGGCACAGGGGCAACAAAAATTGACGCCTGCTCTGATTTACAGTTGGTCGTAAGCCAATACCATGGTGACTATGAGACCACCCATCCGGCTATGATCAAATACCTTAAGGCGATCAAAGCTGAAGCTACGACACTTGAATAATTCCATATGAGTCAAGTACCCAGGTCTGAAAACAATCAGGCGGATGCACTGTCAAAATTGGCATCCTTCGCTTCCTACGATACGCCTCGGTCAGTCTTCTGGGAAGTTATGGAAAAACGAAATATAATTGAAGAAGAGCCCATTGGAGTGCTTGACCGAAGCTCTACCTGGATGGATGGCACCCGGGCATATCTTCAATACGGCACGCTGCCTGACTCACCACAAGAAGCGGCTGTCCTGAAGAAGCGAGCAGCAAACTTCGAGATAAGAAACGGAGAACTCTTCAAGGCGGGTTTCTAAAAACCTCTATTGAAGTGTGTTACCCTAGAAAAGGGGCAGGAAGTTCTCGAAGAGCTGCATGCGGGACACTACACCTCTCACATAGGCGGTAGATCCCTAGCTGTCAAGACCAGGCGGCAGGGCTACTTCTAGCCCACTCTTGAGTCAGACGCCATGGAGATGGTCAAGAAATGTGACAAGTGCCAAATATTTGGCAAGCTCATCCATCAGCCGGCAACTGACCTGACATCAATCCATAGCCTAGTCCTGTTCGCTAAATGGGGCATGGACATCTTGGGTCCGTATACACCTACACCAGGCGAAAAACAGTACATTCTTATGGCCGTGGATTATTTCACCAAGTGGGTTGAGGCAGAGGCAGTTAAAAATATAAAGACTAAGGATGTCATCTCTTTCATTTGGAAGAACATCATCACCCGGTTTGGGGTACCTATGTCTATGGTTTTTGACAATGGCCCTCGGTTCGAAATGCCTCATCTCAAAACTTGGTTGGGAGATCAAGGGATCTCATATTGTTTTGCTCAGTCGGTCGACCCTAAGCAAACGGCCAAGTTGAAGCCTTCAACAAACTCATCTCAGACGACATCAAAAAGAAAATTGAAAGAGCAGGTGGTTTATGGGCTGAAGAATTAGTTCATGTCCTATGGGCCATCCGGACAATTGAAAAAGGGGCAACCGGTGAAACCCTATTTCTTATGGTGTACGGTGCTGAAGCCGTCTTGCCCATCGAACATCATGAGCCGACTCTACGAGTTATGCTATACGATGAAGAGGCAAACTGGGAAGCCATGAGGCTAGCATTGGACTCACTCCCGGAACGCAGGAGCAACGCCGCCTTGCGTCATGAGATTTACCGTCTGAGAATGACCCGTGCCTACAACAAAAGAGTACACAAACGACCCTTGAAAGTTGGGGACTTTATGTTACGGAAAATGGAGGCAACCGGTAGGGCCAATGAGCATGGAAAGCTAACTCCTAATGGGGAAGGCCCCTACCGAATTTATGAAGAAGTAAGAGATGACACCCACCGCTTGGAAACTCCGGACAGCAGGCGGGTGCCTGGAACTTGGAATGTAGACAACTTAAAAAAGTACTACTTCTGAGACTTGTAAATTTTTGTAAATGAAAAGCCTATTAATGAAAAAGTTGCTTTTTGTTTTCAATAATGTTGTTTTATTTCTTTATATACCTGCGCAATGTTTCAAGCACCGCTTGTGAAATGCACAGACGGTTGACCTTCACATACTAAAATTAAACTAAGTTAAAAACTTAGTGGCTAAATCAATGTCCAAAAGACATGAGGCCAATGGCCGGATGATACTTATTTTATAAATTCACCTGCTCTAATATGAGTATGGCGTCCAGTGACGCTCATCGGGGTGGAATCGTCGCAGAGAGTATCTCCCATCCGGGTGACAAAAGTGCTCTACAAACTCATACAGACGGCAAAGATTGAAGGGCCTAATTGGTCAACTCATGGGCGTCTGACCAGGATAATCTAAAGAACGACTAAGTATCCGAAAACCGGGTGTCCAAGGACATCAGCCGATTGCCGAGTGAAGTTCTAACTTAGATTATTTATTTAAATTATGCAAGTCCACTCAATGGGGAAAAAGGACATTGAGTGTAATTGGATGGCAAGTACCCTAGGCGGAGGAGAAGGAAGTTCAGTATAACTATTTCACCGCCAGGGCTAACGGCTACTTTCTTGTATGATTGGACGGCTGTGTACTTGGTTTGGGGCAATCACTACTGTGATTGATTGACTTGTGAACATCTCATACTCCTTAAAGTATCAAAAGTTCCCAAGCCAATCAATTAGCAAAGTACTAAAACCAACCACACAGCCGCCCAGGGGCAAGTACAGCCGGGTTGTTACCTGATGCATGCTCTCAAAGAGTTAGGCAAAAATTCAAGTATATATATGTATGCAAAATTCAAACGCAAAAATTGGAACAAAATTTGAAGCAAAACCGACTCAGTCAACATTTTCATAAATAAAACCCGGCCACAAGAGTAAGGGGAAATGTTAACCGGATAACCATCCGGGTAAAAACAAGGAAATTAAAATTGTTGATTCATACACTCAAATACTTGGCACGCAAACCAGAAAAGCAGACGGCATAAAGCTGAATATAAGAAAATAAACTTAAACTTGCGGCACAACCGAGCCTCCCTCTCCTGTCTGCTCAGGTGGCAGTAGAGTAGTGTGGACACCTAATCGTGTCTCCCCAAAACCAAACCCAGTGATGAGTACCTTTCGCGTCATTTGATTATTGAACGAAGTGAAAGTGTGAAAAGTCTTGTGATGCGGTTGTTTTAATAAAAATATCTTTCTTTCTGTTTTCGAAATGAACTCTATTTATGAAAATGTCCAATCCAATTTAGTTTGATCCATGATAAGGGTCCAATAATAGTGTAGTTTGATTGGGCTCAAAAAGAGCTTTCCAACGATATATTATAAGCCCAATTCCGATGAATAATGAGGAAGTTATGGCCAAAATACTAAATTGGGTCTGAAATGGTTTTATGGCCCAATGATCTAGTGGAGGGCCCATTAATTAGTATTCCTAAAATTTTTAGGATTGATTTTAATCTTCTAGAATAATCTAGAATGTTATTTTGAGTTCTAATGGGATTAGGATTAATATTATATCTTTTATGAAAATAAAGAATTCTATTTGGATTAAAACAAGCGTTTTAAAGAGATTAAATCTGATTTTCATAGATAAGTATTGGCGTTATTAAAACGAATTTAATTAGATTAAGGATTCCGTACGAGTTTTAGAAAACGCGTGAATCATCGCGAAACGAAAAAACTAGTGCGCCACGACAAGGTTATTTTATTCCAGGTAGGATTCAGTCTTTTTCTGATCATTTCCGGGCTATGTTTTTTTTATAAATGGGGTCATATTTCCCCGTTTTTATTCAACAATCATCTCTATCTCAAGCTAGAATCTTATTCTTTCTCCTTCTTTCTAAACCTTCTCTTTCAAATAAAAATACCACATTCACGAGTTCTAGACACACCTAGCCAAGTTCGAAGTTGCCTTTGCCCTAAACGTGAAAGGTTGATAATTTCTGAGGGTTTGGTCCCAAATCCCTATTTCAATTATTTAATTTAATTGTTTAGTTTAATATTTTCCTTGAAGTTACTAACGTGTGTATTGTTTTGATAGAAAGAGATACGAGGCAACAAAGTAAGTTATTCAATTGCTCTATTTCTTTAGGAATCATGCTTAAATTATTTTAATTCCTAATATCATGTTAGGATGTCTTTATTGCTTTCTAGTATCATGCTTAGGTTGCTTCCTATTTCTTCTATCATGTTAGTATCATGTTAGGGATAAAGCTTTGATCTTTATTGTTTAGTGACATGATAGGGTTTGTTATTAATCTTGTTAGTATCATGCCTAGGATCTTGCTAATATTATGCTTTCATGAGATTGAGAATATGATGATGATGGTTTGTTGTATCAATATTATGTTGCTTGATATATTATTGTTGTTGCTTGATCACGCCTTCTCTTGTAGGTTTAAAGGGAATTTGTGCTTGTAATCACCTTACTAAGATAATTAATAATCTTGATTAGGCTAATATGATTTTAATTCAAGTGATCGCCAATAATAGTTTTGTTTGTGCATTAATATTCAACCAACATAGAATAAACAGGTTTAGGATTAATATATTGATTATATGTTAGTCAGAAAGCGCACATGAATATAAGATGAATAAAGTAGAGGCCTATTTTTTGGGCAGGTTCAATCTCTTTTAGGTTGGATTTGTACCTTCATCCCCGAATATCCAGTCATGGTTCCAGACCACTATGGAGTTAGCGATCTCATGGATCGTGAAGGGGTGTAACCTTCACCCTGTGAACGGTTTACAAGTTCCTAAAACTAGTTGGCGACTCTTTTGCTCTAGCTTCCTTCCCTTTGGACGCCACCATCCTTAAGTGTATGATCACAGTGGGGCTCAAGTGTGGGATGCTTGAAATATTCCCTACAGTTTTTTGGCGACTCCGCTGGGGAGGATTTCTATTTTAATTCCTAAAATTTATTTTGGCAATGATTTAGAATAAGTGGATGAGACTTGAAAAGTTCTAAATATTCATGTGCATAATTTTAATTGACATTATTGGCATAAGCCATAAAAAGGTCCGCATTAGATAGACCATCCGTAATGCGTCAACAACATATGAATTTTTACACTTAGGAAATTTGGGAAATATCTTTCACAACTAGAATCGAAATAACGCTACGAAAAACTGGAAAATTCTAAGAACAGAAAACTGCTGAGGCATGTAGGAACTGACACTGAGAAAATAGTGCCCGTCGCAGTGCAATGGCATTGTCGCGTGGCGACAGAGTCATCGTCTCGCGACAGGTTCTGTTGTCTCGCGCTAAGTTCTTCCAATACCGAGCCAGAAATCTACCTTCTTGTTTCGACCAGTTCTTGTACTGTTTGCTCGATTTTACTTCCTGATTGAGTTTTTCTTACTTTTCTGAACCCATATGTGTTCTACATATGGCCATAACCCTCTAGGAATTCACGCTCCATCTACCCAATCGAACGCTCATGGCAACGAAGGGTACATCCGAGTTTGTGAATTCACTAAACCGTGGAAGCAAGTTTAACTTGCGGGGTCCCATCGATATGCGCCAACCCTTCCAAAGGCAAGGCTTCCGCGCGATGCATCCGGACTCATAACCATATATCCTCTTTGACTAACCCTTATCCTTGAACTTTAGAGAACTAGAGCTATGGTTAGGTTGCAAACTCATTGCACCATATTGTGCTTACTTGATTACTTGTGCATCTCTTGCTTGTGCATATTTACACTAACTGTTTGTTTAACTTGTGATTGAGCCTAAATAAATTAATTAATGACTAAAGGACTTTTCTTAATTAATTAACCAATTAATATGAGTAATTAAAGTCTAAATAAATTGATCGAACCTGACTTAGTACGGCTATAGGATTTTTCCCTCTAAAGTAGAACAATGGAAGCAGACCCAAACTGATGTTTCAGCAATGATGCCGAAGTTTGGCATGTGGCACGACACGCTAGTGTCCCGCGCGACGCGATAGCAATGTCGCGCAGCGACGGTGCTGGCGCATCGCGACAGTCCCATTATTTGCGTGATGGTCCAGTTTCCTCCTTGAGTCTTCAGGCCGAGTCTAATTAGTCAGTTTATTAATGGTAAAAACCGTATTTAGTCCTTACTTGAGTCTAAGCACATAGTCCCATGGTCTTACACAAGAGTCAAATCATGCCACTTTCACTCACTTCAAAAGCACACACTTTGTATATATGTTACACCTTGACCATGTCTAGAGAGTCTCATGTGCACGTGTTTTCCGTCATTTTTTTAGGGGGGTAAGTCAGATATTAATCCTCCAAACATAACTATGTTGTTTGAACCCTATACTTGATTCCCAAAAATATGCACCCTATTTTTTCTTTTTGCCTATAAAACCAATAAAATCAAAGTCAATTTGAGTAAAGTCATTTAAACAAAAGGGTTTAATCTACAGTACTTGGTCAAGAAGAGACGGACGATTAATCAAGGCAACACCTTCGTTCAAGTTCTACTCTTCGATAAGCCCATCAGACATAGGAAAAAGTTCATACTTGACGTAGGGAAAATGTAGGTCGTTATCTAATCCTCCCTAGAGTCAAACAAATTTATAAACACTTAACAAACCTAAATACGAGTATAGAGGTAAGTCAAGGGTCGAACCCAAAGGAATGGTAATGTTCAAGCACTCTCAATTATGCTCCTAAGCTAGGTCGAAGTCGAAGGTAAGAGGTAACACTAACAACTAACAAATCAAACAACCAAACAAATAAAACACTAGAAATGGGGATCAACAAGTAATCATGACAATTGCAACAACTTGGGAAGATCATGCCAATCAAAGGTTGTGAAGACTAATGATAAGAACTATCAATTGGAATCAAAGAGCTATCTCCTAATTGTTAAGCTAGGGTTCACTATGAATAACAAACTAAGAGAATCACAATCCAAACCAATCGATAATTGCAATTCCTAAATCAATTGGTCGTGTCATTAGCAATTACAATGCAATCTAGCATAATTCTCAAGGCCTAATTGAATTACACACATGCAAACCTTCATTAATCACTTTAATCTTAACAATCAATCAACACAATTCCCAAATTAATCACAACAATCAATCATACAAGTTTTACCCAATTCCTAGCCAAACAACTACTCAAAAATCATCATCTATCAACAAACAACTAAAGAAATCAAGAATCAACAAAATATCAAGAACAATTACACTAATCAAGAATCAAACATCAAAATTAAACCAAACAAACATCAAATAAACAAAACAATAAAATGAGATAGAGTTAAAAATCCTCATTGATTGATTATGGAGATCTTCAATACCATTGTCACCTTGAATCTTCAATCTCTCAAATCCCCAATGAAATCCCTCACTTTCTCTCTCTAAAACTACTCCTAAATTAACCCTAGATATAGAGAGAGAAGCTCTCAACCTAAGCAAAAATATGAGAGAGAAATTCTAAGCTAGTCTAAAGTTGTTCAAAAATAGAAAGGTCGCAAGTATATATAGCAAAGAAAAACAAAAGGGACAGAGAGCCACGGTGCGCACGCACAAGAGGGTGTGCGCACGCGCACCAACTTATGGTGCGCACGCAAAGGAGGGTGTGCGCGCGCACACCATATGATGTGCCAGTCATGCACACTGCTGCGCTCACGCACCATAGTGATGGTCGTGCAATCGGCCTCTGGCTTTAGTTCTAGCGCTCACAAGCATGCTCCTCATCGACGCTTTCGAGGTGATGCCCACGAGGAGGGCAGCCTTTTAATCTTCAAATATTTGCGCACTCTGGACCTAAAATCAATGAGAAAACATCCGTAAGAGAGCGGCAAACAAGATTTCAAAACTTCACTTGCAAGAAATCAAGTAAAAGTAAGAGAGAAAGCAAAAAGAATAGAAATTAAACTAAAATAGAAAATTAAGAACAAAAATCATGGAAAACTCATAAAAGTGAACGGAAAACCACAATGAGCTATAAAGACGGAGAATAAGAGAAAACTAGAAAGATTATAAGAAATTAAAACGAGAAATTATAGAAAAAGGAATAAAAAACTACACTATTGAGCGCCATAAATGACGCTCATCAAATTCCCCTAAGCTATACTTTTGCTCGTCCTCGAGCAAAACAAAATCCAACCTAAGGGAAAATGATGACATTATTCAAGCAAACAAAGAAACAAGAAAACTAAAGAGGATGAGAATATACACTAACTCACTTTCATAAGAATCACGATCAATTTTAGAAACTAAAGACAAGCCATTTAAACCCCTAGATCGCTCTAGAGGACGAATGATGCTCTCGTAAGGGTTCCCTAAGGGATTAACCCATAACTCTCACAAACCAAAAAAATAAGGCAAAGCACGAAAAAGAAGCAAAAAGAAAAGGAAAGAAAACAAATGTTCATGAGTGGACTTTTGCAAATGAACAAGCATAAATGGATGCAGTTCTTCCTAAACAAGTAAGGGAATGAACGTTTCAAGATATCCAAGGTTGATTGAAACATAGGATATGCTAAGCAGAGAGAACTATCAAGACACAATTCACTTTCATCTCAAAACATTTTTAGCACATTCTCCCAATTAGCTTCAAATCTACCTTTAGCGAGCATCTCAATGGTTCCTCAAAGGAACCGGAAAAAGAAAGAGATTTGAGACTACTCGACATCTCGACTATTTCACACCACTCTATAAGCTTGACCTACATATCCCTCCACCGACTTGTGACTCAACCACAAAGATAAAAAGGTCTTGGAAAGGGTTGTAATTTATGGGCGAAAAGGGTGAGGGTAGGCTAAAATTTGAAATTTGGTGGTATACCTAAATTGTGAAGCAAAGATTGGCCAAATCTCAACACCAAAACCAAGTAATCACCAAAAAAAAACACCAACACCCCTAAGCTTATTCAAAGCAAAAATCACAAACATATATACAAAAAGCGTGAGAACGCTTCCCCCTAAGCTTGAACAAAGCATTGTCCTCAATGCTTAAAATAGGGAGAAAGACACTTACATCAAAATATTTTTTTGAATTTTTCATTTTTCAGTTTTTTCAATTTTTGCAAAAGCTTTTGAATGTGCTTTGCTTTTTCTCATTTTTTCATTTTTCACATTATTTCATGTCCTCGCCTCTTTTAACTATGGACGGCTTTTTCAACTTTGCATTTGATTTTTATTCACAAAATATGTACAACACAAACTTGCTTTCACTATAAGAACTAATTATTATACAATCCATTTCATACACAAAAACTCCAACAATAGAGACCAAATGCTTCACAAAAACCAATGATGGGAACAAGAATGAAACAAAAGACTCAAAATCTAAAGATATGGCTTGAAAAGAAGGTTTATGGCTCAAATGGTTAGCAAGTAGGCAAATGAAAACCCAAAATAAAGAAAAGAAAACTATCCTAGAAAAATAAAAAGTACCACCCCGAAAAGATGCCTTTGTCTTTCCTAAATGGCTCGGTCGCGATCTCGGGAGATGAAAGTCAAATTCTAGATAAAGCATACAATAGTCAAGGATCCATGTGCCACTCATGCAAAATATGTAGAAAGCTTGAAAAGAATTAAACCTCACATGGTTGTAGCAATAACTCACTATTAGTTTCAAATTCACCAAAAGGGAGCAATTGCAAATTTTCAAAAACAAAAAGAATCCGGCTTCAAGGTCCCAAAAGTTCTAAAGATACTACCTTAGCATGCTCTATCCTAGAATCAACCAAACATACTCTCAAACCGTGCACACCGTTACTATTTAAGAAGAAAAGCATTCAACTATACAAGTCCAAAAGTATTATGTCCAAAGCAAGAACAAAACAAAACACAATGCAAATTTGCCTTGATAGAAACAAAAATCTTTTTGGAGTTTTTCAAAATAAAGAGCAAGGAAATGCACATACAATTGTGCATAGCATATATGAATCAACATCCCACCAAACATGATAGAGTACCCTCCTTCAAGCTTGAATGAGACATTATGCTCAAACCTAAATCAAATAATCCACGGGAGGGGAAAACAAAGAGATCAATCCAACAAACTAACACAGGTCCAACAAATTATCAACCATTAGAGAAAGAGCAAGGAAAGATATTACCAGATTTAGGTGGGTGTAACTACCCGCAAATGACCCAATTCAACCTTTCAAAGCCAATTTCCTTTATCATTGAATTTTGTTTTCCATGTGCTAGAAAGAATAGGAGTCAAACTTTCTTGATTCTTGATCTAAACCAATGCACCAAAGCATATCAAGTCATGTACTTAGAAAAAGACACACAAACATTTCCATGAGAGAAAATCTATTCTAAAAAGAAAAGAAAATGAAAGCAATAAAACACGGGTTACTTCCCGAGAAAGGCTTGCTTAAGGTCCAAGCTTGACCGCTCTAGAAAATGATATTGCAACGAACGCAAGAGCTTGTTAAATGCACTACTACACATTTCGTAAGATAACAAGTAGGCACATGACAAAAAGAGAACGTGCAACAAGATCATTGCATGCAAGTGAGAAGGGAGATGCCAAAAGAAAGAAGAAGAGGGATCAAAAGGAAATTCAAGATAATAAGAAGTAGAAGGGGGAAAAGAAGAATGGAAAGAAAAAGAAAAAGGCAAATCCTCCTCACTAAATTTTTGGTTGGCATACTTCCTCTCTTCCTCAACAATGATGGAATAAGGGACATGAAAATCATCCGTAGAAGACGGCTCCCCAATAGGCTCTTTGAGATAGGAAGGGGGAGAAGTAAGGAAAGGAGGGATGTGGTCAAATCTTTGAGAAAAAGGGGTATGAGAAACGGGAAAAGGGGTAGCTACTCCCTCACCACAAGGTGTCACATCGTCAATGAGGGCATGAAAATCAATCATAGAGTCCTGAAATGAAGAACTCTCACAATATACACCTCCCTCAAGCTCAAAAACTCCAACGGAATCGACCTCAACCTCCTTTCCACCACAATAAACAACCTTTCCTTCAACTATCTCAAAACCCAAGGCCTCAAAACCGTGCATGAATGGAGGTAGATTCATCTCAAACTCATCTAAGTCCCAAGAAGCGTTCTCAATGAAATCATCCAAAAATCTATAAGTCCTCATATGACTCTCAAAAAACAAATGGGACATTACCTCAAAAGAGTCTATATACTCATAGATTGAAGGGTCACAAACATACACTTGAGACTCATCAAGATGGTAGAGGGGGTTAGGGTTCATAAATTCCACATTAGCTTCATTCCCAACTCCTTCACCATCACTCGAATGCTCTCTAATGGGATCCTCACACTTTCTTGGTTGCTCAAAATTATCATCATCATCCTTAACACACACATTAGATTGGGGTTTTTCACATACAAGCATCAAGGATGACAATTGGCTTTCTAACTCATCTCTTCTTCTCTTTTCCTCCTCAAGACGCTCCTCATTCTTTTTCATTATCTCTAATTGACCTCTCATAGATTTAAGAATCATCTCCTTACTAGGCCCAAGATCATTATCAAGCTTAACGTGCCTAATTTGAGACTCAAATATATCAACTAGAGATTCAAAAGGTGTAGAAGGTTGAGGCTCAATAAGAGAAGAAGAATTACAACCAAGATTGGAAGAATTAACATTAAGATCATGAGCATATACATCACATTGGGGAGTGGGGGCACAATCAAACACATGATATTCGTTATTAAGGGAACGAAACACATCGTAAGAAGGCATGGTAAATAATGAAGAAAATTGAAACACACAATTAGCATAAACTTGAGTATGTACCTTATCATCATGAGCAAAAGAGGAAATAGAGTTGAAATAATTTGTTCTAGGTTCACTAATAGGATCATGTGACAAATCATGGGAATTCATGCTAATATTAGAAGAATCAACACATTGCACATAAACATTAGAATCATGATTACCCCTATTATAGACATCCCTAGCAAACCAAACATAAAAATTCCAAGCATCATCAATTGACAATGCTCTAAATTCACCATTATGCATGCATTCAACTTCATTCCTAGTATGCTCATTCAAACCAAAATAACAAATCTCACAAGCCTCACAAGGATTACAACGATTATAGTTCAAAAATCCTATAAGTCTATGGAAATATTCACAAAAAGGCTCATTATCAAGTTGAGGAAATGAGAGACATGCCATTTTTTTTAACAAAAAAACAAAAATAAAATAAAATAAAAGTATATACAAAGACCTAAACTCAAGCAATAAAAAACACTCAAACATAGACACCATTCCCCGGCAACGGCGCCATTTTGACGTAGGGAAAATGTAGGTTGTTATCTAATCCTCCCTAGAGCCAAACAAATTTATAAACACTTAACAAACCTAAATACGAGTATAGAGGTAAGTCAAGGGTCAAACCCAAAGGAACGGTAATGTTCAAGCACTCTCAATTATGCGCCTAAGCTAGGTCGAAGTCGAAGGTAAGAGGTAACACTAACAACTAACAAAACAAACAACCAAACAAATAAAACACTAGGAATAGGGATCGACAAGTAATCATGACAATTGCAACAACTTGGGAAGATCATGCCAATCAAAGGTTGTGAAGACTAATGATAAGAGCTATCAATTGGAATCAAAGAGCTATCTCCTAATTGTTAAGCTAGGGTTCACTATGAATAACAAACTAAGAGAATCACAATCCAAACCAATTGATAATTGCAATTCCTAAATCAATTGGTTGTGTCATTAGCAATTACAATGCAATCTAGCATAATTCTCAAGGCCTAATCGAATTACACACATGCAAACCTTCATTAATCACTTTAATCTCAACAATCAATCAACACAATTCCCAAATTAATCACAACCAATCAATCATACAAGTTTTACCCAATTCCTAGCCAAACAACTACTTAAGAATCATCATTTATCAACAAACAACTAAAGAAATCAAGAATCAACAAAATATCAAGAACAATTACACTAACCAAGAATCAAACATCAAAATTAAACCAAACAAACATCAAATAAACAAAACAATAAAATGAGATAGAGTTAAAAATCCTCATTGATTGATTATGGAGATCTTCAATACCATTGTCACCTTGGATCTTCAATCTCTCAAATGCCCAATGAAATCCCTCACTTTCTCTCTCTAAAACTACTCCTAAACTAACCCTAGATCTAGAGAGAGAAGCTCTCAACCTAAGCAAAAATATGAGAGAGGAATTCTAAGCTAGTCTAAAGTTGTTCAAAAATAGAAAGGTCGCAAGTATATGTAGCAAAGAAAAACAAAAGGGACGGAGAGCCACGGTGCGCACGCACAAGAGGGTGTGCGCGCGCGCACCATATGGTGTGCTAGTCATGCACACTGCTGCGCTCACGCACCATAGTGATGGTCGTGCACTCGGCCTCTTGCTTTAGTTCTAGCGCTCACAAGCATGCTCCTCATCGACACTCTCGAGGTGATGCCCACGAGGAGGGCAGCCTTTTAATCTTCAAATATTTGCGCTTTTCGGACCTAAAATCAATGAGAAAACATCTGTAAGAGAGCGGCAAACAAGATTTCACAACTTCACTTGCAAGAAATCAAGTAAAAGTAAGAGAGTAAGCAAAAAGAATAGAAATTAAACTAAAATAGCAAATTAAGAACAAAAATCATGGAAAACTCATAAAAGTGAACGGAAAACCACAATGAGCTATAAAGACGGAAAATAAGAGAAAACTAGAAAGATTGTAAGAAAATAAAACGAGAAATTATAGAAAAAGGAACCGAAAACTACTCTATTGAGCGCCATAAATGATGCTCATCAGTACTAATGGCAACCCAACAAGAAGTTGATGAGCTTAGGCAAAACCTTGCTAGTTTGACCGACATGATGAAGACCCTTGCTCTTCAAGTTAATGACCCTTCAAAACAACAACAAATGGAGCGAATGGAGGAAAGCTTGAGCAAGCTCTCCAATGACTATAAGTTCCAAGGGATTAGCTCACAAGGGGTCTAACTGGACAAGGAACTTCTTCTGCAGAAGTTCAATGCCAATGACATCCCTAAGTTCAAACCAACTGACAACCCCTACTTCCACTTAAGAGCTTTTGAAACTATAATGAACATTAAAGGGATTGACAAGAAGGTTTTCCATACTTTGTTTTCATTGTCTCTAGAAACCGTTTATCAACAATGGTTCTTTTCCCTTGAAAAGGAGAAAACCTTTTCTTGGGATGGCATAATGAACGTTTTCATAGATAGATACAAATGCAACGTCCAAGTCGAAACTGACCATAGAGAACTTGAGATATTGAAACAAAAAGAGAATGAAGGCTTTACTTCTTTTTTCAATAAGTGGAAGGAAACTTCCGCTAAAATGGTTGAGGTGCCCACTGAGAAAGAATCTGTAAGGATGTTCATTAAGAATCTCTAAGAAAAGTACTCTAAGCATCTCAAATATCAAAGAAATTTGAACACTTTCAAGGCCGTCTATGACGTAGGAATTAACATTGAAGACGACCTTGCAAAGCAAAAAGCTGCTAACAACTCCAACAGTGGTTGGAAAGGAAAGAAGAGCGACAATCCTTCTTCTTCCAAAGCTAACCACTCAAACAATGTTAGCACCTTTAATCTGAATAAGGTCCTGGCTATGAACAACCAAGGACAAAAGAAGCCATTTAGGAGAAACTTCACACCTATTGGCATGAGTTATGATACCGCATTTGATCACCTTCATGCAAGGTCTTATAACTCCCATTGGACCATTTGGGGATCCACCAGTCGAAAAGAGGACAGCTAGTTGGAACCCCAATGCACATTGCAAGTACCATCAAGGCAGGGGCCATCTTACTGAAAATTGCTGGAAGCTAAAGGAAGCTGTTCAAGATCTCATCGACAATAACAAACTTCCATTGCCTCCTGCAAGCAAGAAGCCAAGTATTAATAATGCTTCACTTTCAGATTCCTTAGCTATTTCTGATACGGAAGATCATGTCGATCCAACAACCCTCATTAGACTAGTTGAAGAGATTCATGCCATCGAAGAAGAAGAGGAAATCTTTTTCGATGCCAAGAAGCACACTATAGGTGAGTCGCCGGCCACTAAAGAAGAGGTATGGCACCTCATAAACATGTTGAGAGAGGCAATTGATATATGTCGTGAAACCCTCAACCATCTAAAAATGGTTCAAAATAAGCATGATATGGAAAAGATGACAACTACTAAGACTAATGAGAGAAAACCCTTCTCTCTCCAAGTAGTTGAAAAACCCAAAAGGAGAAATAAGCCTTATACTCCAATTGGGACCTCTTATGCAAATATGTTTCAAAAGTTCTTCGAGAATGGGAAGATTAAACCTCTCGAGCCAAGACCTTTTAAATCACTAAAAGGGGATAAATAGATTCTATTGTCCATATCATCTGTCTGGGGGACACACCATTGAACATTACTTCAAGTTTAAGAATCTAGTCCAAGGACTAATTGATATCAAGAAGTTGGTCCAAATAACTCCAGAAAAGGATGTTAGTGTTAATAGAGTTTGGGAAAGTGATGGTGAGGATGTTTACCTCAAAGATTTGGAAGAAACTGCACTTTTCACAATCTATCTAGTAGATGACATTTGGGATGAAGAAGACTCACCCATAGATGTCCTCACAAGATCAGGGAGAATGCAACCTCCCATTACAACACAACCTATTCCTACTACCCAACAAATTCCCATACCCATAATAGAAGACAATGATGTTGTCAAACAACTCAAAAAGACTAAGGTCGAGATGAACGTATGGAAACTACTAGCCACATCCCGTGAGCATAGAGTTGCAGTAATGGATGCTTTGGCTAAAGTTGGGATAAATTCTGAAACCACTCTTGAGGGGTTGGCTTATTTCCTCATGAGTGATATTCCATGTCCCATCTACCTCCAGAGGGTGATAAACATAATAAGGCCTTAAATCTCACAGTAATCTGCAAGAGAATGAATGTCCCAATGACTCTTGTAGATAATGGGTCAACAATCAATGTTTGCCCACTTCGAACTGCTAGGATGTTAGGAATAAGAGATGAAGATTTGTCTCTATCTACATAAGGAATAAGGGCTTATGACAAAACTCGTCGCCAAGCTCTTGGACTATCACTATGAATGTCACGGCAGGAGTCATTGAACATGCTACTACTTTCCAAGTGGTAGATATCAAAGCTTCTTTCAACTTGTTATTAGGGTGCCCTTGACTTCATGACTTTAAGGCCGTCGCTTCATCCCTTCATCAACAAGTGAATGCCATAGTCGGAGGAATTCCTGTCACAATCGATGCTTCACCAATGAGAATTAAGGCAATCAATTAGCCTATTATAAATGTGGAGCACGATGAAAACGATGAAGACTTATGGGGCTTTAATGTAGAAGAGGTCTCTTTTATCGACGAAGATGAAAAGACCCCTCTTCACTACGACCTCTGTTGGACTTAATGATTTTGATGATGACAAAACCTCACTTACTTACAAACTAATAAGTGCTTCACTGTTTAAGTGTGTACTCAGTTGCAAAGACCAGGAGAATTAAGTGTCTTGTAAAGATACCATGAGGAACAAGAAGGCCAGAAGCAGAGCTATCCATAAAGAAGAGTTCCTTTGCAGGAACTAGTGCTTCAGAAATGAAGACTTGAGAAGAGAAGGTTCCCCTCAGGGAACAGAAGCTTCAGAGCAGAAGCTTCACCAGAGAAGAGAAGTTCCTCCCAAGGAACAAGAAGCATCGGAGTAGAAGCTTCATCCAAAGACATGAAGACTAAATATATTTTTATATTTTAGGATTTATGTAAGTATGAGAAATTATTTACACTTGAAAAAGCTGTGTGGAATAGGTCTAAGTCGATAAAATTATGCATGCTAGTTTTTAGGAAAACTGTTATCTTCTAACGGTTATCTTTTTCCTAACAAAAAGATTTTATTTATTCTGGTTTTTGAAAATATCTTTTGCAAATAAAATCTTCCACGTTTTCTAAAAACTTGCGGCCTACTCCTCCATGATCTTCTTCAAGTCATGGTCTTGCACATTGAGGAGTTCATGTTTCCTTAATTTTAGGAACATGATCTTCTTAGTGGGTTGGAGTAGTGGCGTAGTAGATTTGCTGCACAAAGAAGTTTTTCCTAAACGAATTCGATCTATAAATAGTCTTGAAATCAGTTGGAAAAACTCGCCCTTGCTCACATAAGTTTTCTAACTTTTAATTCGAGTCAAGTGCAATTCCACACAAGTTAATTAGAGTGTTCTTAATGTTCTTATACTAGAGTTATTTATTTTTCGAGTTGTAATTTGGGGAATGGGGAAATTTGAGTGATTTTCTATATGTGAGAAAGAGAAGTGAGAAAGAGAAGAGAAAGAGAAGAGAGAAAGAGAAGAGATAAAGAGAAGAGGAGGAGAAGTGAAAGAGAAGAGAGATAGAAAAAGAAAGAGAAGAGAAGAGTAACAAGTTGAGTGACTTGTTCCTCGGGGTTTCAAGTTCGTTGAGGAACTTTAAGTTTGAGTCTTTAGTTTGTAATAGGACCATTTGCCCTATTCTAGTGAAGATTCGTTTCCCAAAATCCCAAGTGGTCGTGGTTTTTCTCCTTGTTAGGGCCAAGGAGTTTTCCACGTAAAAATCTCTCTTGCATCTTTTAGTTCCTTCAGTATATCTTTCTGTTCCTTTAGCTTACTTAGTCTTAATTCCGCAGAAAGTTTGGCTAAACTCTCATACTACAATTCAACCCCCCGTTCTTGTAGTATTCATTGAAACAACAATTGGTATCAGAACCTAACTTCTAGGAAAATCAGGAAACCCTGAAGAAGAAAGGTCTTGGAGAAAATGAATACTCATGAAAAGATCGAGGAAGGATACTCAACTCAGAGGCCTCCTATGTTCAACGGTAAGTTCTATACCTACTGGAAGAACCGCATGGAAATCTTTATCAAGGTGGAGAACTACCAAGTCTGGAGGGTCATCGAGGTTGGTGATTTCGAAGTCACCAAAACAAACGCTCAAATGAGGTAATCCCTAAGCCTATGTCTGAATTTGAGAAAGAGGATTTTGATAAAATGGAAATCAATGCTATGGCTGTGAAATTGCTCCATTGTGGACTTGGACCTCACGAACACCATCGTGTTATGGGGTGCAAGAACGCTAAGGAAATCTGGGATTTGCTGCAGATTACTCATGAAGGATCCAATGAGGTTAAACGCTCAAAAATCGATCTGCTTATGTCAAAGTATGAAAGATTTGAGATGCAACCTAAGGAAACCATCCAAGAGATGCTAACCCATTTTACTAACATCATAAATGAGTTGGTTTCCCTTGGTAGACAGATTCCTACAGATGAGTAGGTTAGGAAGGTTCTTAGAAGTCTTCCGCAAGATGAGAAATGGAGAGCTAAGGTAACATCCCTTCAGGAAACTAAGGACTTTACCAAGTTCAACATTGAACAACTAGCAGGTTCTCTCATGACTCATGAGCAGCACCTTGGAGTCAACAACGAATCCATGAGGAACAAGGGATTGGCTCTAAAGGCTGATGAGGAGGAAGACTCAGAAGTAGACGAGGCTGAGGCTGCCCTAATTGTGCGAAGATTCAAGAAGATGTTCAAGAAAGGCCGCACCTCAAGGAACTTCAGGAAAAAGACCTCAAATCCAAAACCTGACTACAGCTGCCACAAGTGTGGATCCCCAGATCACTTTATCAGAGACTGTCCCCTCTGGGAAAATGATAAAGGAAAAGGAAAGGCTAAGGAACAAGGAAGAGAAAAATTTAGCAAAGCAAACTACTAAAAGTCAGACATGAGGAAGGCCATGATAGCAGCCTGGGGAGACTCAGACAGTGAAGAAGAAGAGGATGACCAACCAGAAGAGGAGACGACTAATCTTTGTCTGATGGCTAAATCAGATGATGAAAAGGCCTACCTTGAGGAACTCCAGAAAGAGGTATTTCTTAATCCTAAACAACTTAAGACTCTCTCTAAAGATGTCCTAATAGATATATGTCTAGAAGAAGAAAAATTCTTTAGAGATACTTGTGTGAATCTGAACAAATGTGAAAAAGCTCTTAAGGTTTGCAAAGAACATGGTACTTGGTTGGAAACAACCTATGCAAAGTCTCAAAGCAAATTAAGAGAGCTTGATTTTAAATATAAACACATAACAGAGATAGTTGATAGAATCAAGAATGAAAGTATCCTTCTGAATGTTGAATTAACTTAGTATAATCTCATGAATTCTGATATCAGTTCTAGCAGTTCCTCAAGCGATCCGTTGCTTAAATTCAATGTTGATTTTGAAAATTTGAAAAATGAACTTTCTATTTTAAAAACTCAAAAGGATCAACTTGTATCGGAACTGAATGCTAGAAAGGATAGAAGTATTGACCCAAAGGTCATACCTAAGTGGATAGCTGAAGCTTAAGGAAAACGAACTGAAGGCCTTGGTTACATGACCAAGAGAAAAGGTAAGCAAAAGAAATATGTTGAGCTTCCTAGCATGAAGGTATGCACTTTTTGTGGTAAGACTGGACATCTCTATGATCAATGTAGAATAAGAGAAGAAGCTGATAAAAGAAATGTAAAACAAGCGTGGGTCAAGAAAATTGATATTACATCCACGTCTAAGGAACCCAAGGAAACCTGGGTTCCTGATCCTAATGCTTAGTTTTCTTGCAGGTCCTAGTGAGGGGGAACAACTCGTGGTATCTCGACAGCGGGTGTTCAAAGCATATGACAGGTGATAAATCAAAATTCCTCTCACTAAAAGACTACCCTGGAGGAACAGTAACCTTTGGGGATAATAAGAAGGGCGAGATCATTGGAAAAGGCAAAATTGGAAGATCAAAATCTCATTCTATTGATAATGTGTTCCTGGTCGAGGGCTTAATGCACAATTTGCTTAGCATATCACAATTTTGTGATAAAGGAAACTCTGTAAGTTTTACTTCTGACTCTTGCAACATCATCAACAACAAGTCAGGAAAGGTTATTCTAGAAGGAACAAGAAGAGGGAATACTTATACAGTTGACCTCAACTTAATCCCAAGGAACAACCTTACATGTCTGAGTGTTGTTGAAGATGATCCCCTGCTATGGCATAAACGTTTTGGACATGCTAGCTTTTCATTACTGGACAAGCTAAGGTCAAGGAACCTGGTTGTGGGACTTCCTATAATCAAGTTCCTACAGAAAAAAGTTTGTGATGCATGTATGAAAGGCAAGCATGTTCGTTCATCTTTTAAATTGAAGAAAATGGTGAGCACTACAAAGCCTCTGGAATTAATCCATATGGATTGTGTGGTCCCATGAGGATTCAAAGCAGGAGTGGCAAGAAATATGTTTTGGTTATTGTTGATGATTATTCCAGATTCACTTGGGTTATTTTTCTTGCTAGTAAAGATGAAACTTTTAACGAGTTTGTTGTTTTTGCCAAGAAAATACAGAAAATCAGTGGTCACTCCATAGTCCATCTCAAATCAGATCACGGAACTGAATTTGAGAACTCAAGATTCGATGAGTTTTGTAGGGAAAATGGCATGAATCATAATTTCTCAGCTCCAAGGACTCCCCAACAAAATGGAGTTGTAGAAAGGAAGAATCGAACCCTTGAGGAAATGGCTAGAACGATGCTGATTGCAAGTGGATTGCCAAGGAACTTCTGGGCTGAAGCCGTGAATACAGCATGTTACATCCTTAACAGGGTAACAATCAGAAGTATCATCAACAAGACTCCCTATGAACTATTCAAGGGAAGGAAGCCAAGCATATCTCATCTTAGAGCCTTTGGTTGTAAGTGCTTTGCACATAACAATGGTAAGAAAAACCTAGGGAAATTTGATGAAAGAAGTGAAGAGGCCATATTTCTTGGATATGCCTCTGATAGCAAAGCTTATAGAGTTTACAATAAAAGTTCAATGTGTGTTGAGGAAAGCATTCACATAATCTTTGATGAAGTTAACCAGTTTGTGAGTGTGCAGGAACAAGAAGATGATAATGATTTTGAAATTGGATTGATAAGAGACATGGATGAAGAAGAGACTCAGAAGCAAACCAAAGAAAAGCAGCCTGCTCCAGAAGAGGATCATCAAGAGAATGAGGAAGTTCCTCAACCAGATGAACAGGCGAATGAGGAACTAGCAGAAGAAGCAGAAGGAATAGATCCAGAAGCTCCTCAAATTGGAGTTCCTGCTAGGGAATTTCAACCTAGGACATTCAAGTATAAAAGTTCCTATCCAACTGATCTCATAATCAGTGACATAAGAAAAGGAACTCAAACAAGATCGCAGATGAGGAACTTCTGTGCGTTCCATGCATTTCTGTCTATCCTAGAGCCTCGAAATCATCAAGAAGCCTTGGGAGATGCTGACTGGATAGTGGCCATGCAAGAGGAACTAAATGAGTTTGAAAGGAACAAAGTTTGGCACCTTAAGCCAAAGCCTAAGGATAAGAAAGTCATTGGGCTCAAATGGGTGTTCAGGAACAAGCTTGATGAACATGGCACTGTAGTAAGGAACAAGGCCAGATTGGTTGTGAAGGGCTACAACCAACAGGAAGGTATTGATTTCGATGAAACCTTTGCTCCTGTAGCTAGATTAGAAGCTATTAGAATCCTAGTAGCTTTTGCCTCTTTTATGGGTTTCAAACTCTATCAAATGGATGTGAAATGTGCTTTTCTAAATGGTTTCTTAAATGAGGAGGTATTTGTTAAACAACCTCCTGGTTTCGAAAATCCTAAATTTCCAAATCATGTTTTTAAGCTTGATAAAGCTCTCTATGGGCTTAAACAAGCTCAAGAGCCTGGTATGAAAGGCTAAAAGTTCCTATTGAAAAATGATTTTAAAAGAGGAAAAGTAGATAAAACTGTTTTTCTTAAATCTCGAGGAACTGATTTGTTAGTTGTACAGATATATGTAGATGATATTATATTTGGTGCTACTAACAATGGTTTGTGCAAGTACTTTGCTGAGCTAACGGGTGGTGAGTTTGAAATGAGTATGATGGGTGAATTAAATTTCTTCCTTGGACTTCAAATAAAGAAAACAATAGAAGGAATTATGATTCATCAACAGAAGTATGTCAAGGAACTTCTGAAGAAGTACAACATGGAGAATTCCAAGACAAATTACACACCTATGGGAACAACAACAAGACTTGATGAGGATCCACAAGGAACAAGTGTGGATCAAACCACTTATAGAGGTATGATTGGTTCATTGCTATATCTAACAGCCAGTAGGCCTGACATTTCTTTTAGTGTTGGATTGTGTGCTAGATTTCAGTCTAATCCTAAAGAATCACATCTAACGGCTGTTAAGAGAATTTTAAGATACCTCAAAGGAACAGATGACCTGTGTCTGTTCTATCCTAGAAGTGATGACTTTATGCTTAGAGGATTTACAGATGCTGACTATGTTGGTGACTTAGTCAACAGGAAAAGCACCTCAGGTATGGTTTAGTTCCTTGGCTCTTGTCTAGTTTCTTGGGGTTCCAAGAAACAAAATACTGTTGCATTGTCGACTACAGAGGCTGAGTATGTAGCAGCAGCTGCTTGTTGCTCTCAAATCCTTTGGATCAAACAACAGTTGCGTGACTTTGGTATTAAATTTAATTGCATTACTGTAGGGAATATTTCAAGCATTATGACAACCCCAAACTTGAACCCCACTGTGATCATACACTAAAGTACGGTGGCGTTCCAAAGGGAAAGACAAAGAGCAAAAAGAGTCGCCAACAAGTTTTAGGAACTTGTAAACCCAAAAGACAATCCAAAGGACCGTCAACTACTCCATAAGGTCTTGAACCAAACAGGGTCCGGGGATGAGGGTACGAATCCAATCTACAAAAGAAAGGACCCGCCCTATAAAATAGGCCTCTACTTTGTTCTGCTCGTATTCATGTGCGCTTTTCGAATAACATACAAACATTATATTAAACCTACCCTGTTTATCTATGTTGGTTGAAATTAATGCACAAATAATACTATTATTGGCGATCACTTGAGTAAAATCACATTAGCCTAAACTAAATTAATAATTATCTTATTAAGCGTGATTTCAAGTACAAATTCCCTTTAACAATCATAAAAGGTGTAATCAAGCAATAACAATAAAATATATCAAGCAACATAATAATAAGCAATAAATAATAATAATAATCATGATGATAATAACATGATAAGGCATAATAAAGCTTAAATACAATAGCAAGATCCTAGGCATGATACTAACAAGATTAATAACAAATCCTAGCATGTCACTAAACAATAAAGATCAAAGCTTTAAACCTAACATGGTACTAACATGATATTAGAAAGGATAAAGGCACCCTAAACATGATACTAGAAAGCATAAAATAACATCCTAACATGATACTAGAAAGCATTATAAGCATCCTAACATGATACTAGGAATTAACAATAATAAGCATGCAATCTACATTGAAAGAGAGTAATAAGATTACATACTTTGAAGCCTCGTACCTCTTTCTAATAACAAAATACACAAGTTAGTAAACTTCAATGAAAATAATAAAGAATTATTAAAGAATTAAATTGAAATCAAGTTAAATAAAGTTTTGACTAGTTTTGGACCAAACCCTCAAAAATTATCAACCTTGCACGTCTAGGGCGAAGGCAACTTCGAACTTGGCTAAGAGACTCTAAGTCTTGTGAATGCGGAATATTGTGTTTTGTAAAAAGGTAGGTTTAGAAATAGGGAGAAAGAATAAGCTATATTGCTCAAGAGAGAATAGAAAGAATTAAGGAGAGTTGATGAGAGATCATGATTAGAAACGGAGGTTTGAGACCCTATTTATAAGGAAACAGTCCGGAAAATCATAGAATTTGATAAGGAATAAAACTCCACTCTGTCGCTAACAAACCGACCTTGTCGCCAGAAATTTATCCTGTCGCCAGGCGACAGAGTCTGTCGCGAGGCGACAAGCCTATCGTTTGGCGACAGAGACAATTTTTGCGGATTTTGTTTTTATCATATCTTTTGATAAAGAAGTCCAAATAAGTCATATAATATGTCGTTGGAAAGCTCTTGAAGTCTACTTTCTAATGCAATTAGAATCAGATTAAAATATTTTGTAGATAAAAAGATATGGCCGAAATAGTGAAAGGGTGTCAGCTTTGGATAGAGTTTCGTATATCTTTAATATCTTTTTCGTTATAGCTCGGATTTAATATTATAATATATCATTGGAAAGATAATTTCAAGATCTATCCAACCATATAAAATTTGGATAAAAAATATGAGGCACGAAAATAATATCTGACTATCTTTGAACATCTTTAAATCCGAATAGAATTAGGAAAGTTTTAAAAAAGGAAAGTTTTATTTAATTCAAATTCCATGATCTTATCTTTTCAAAAAAAGGATAATTAAGATATTTTAGAAACTTATAGAAGATTCTAATCAATCCTAATTAGTTTAGGAACAGGATTAAACCTTTGGACCCTCCTCATGATCATTGGGTCGTAGGTAAAATCCGGTTTGGGCCCAGTTTAGTATTTTGGCCATAACTTCCTCATTATTCATCGGAATTGGGCTTATAATATATCGTTGGAAAGATCTTTTCAAGCCCCATCCAACTACACCATTATTGGACCCTTATCATGGACCAAAATAAACTGAAATGGACGTTTTTATAAAATAGAATTGGTTTTCGAAAACAGAAAGAAGGATTTTAATAAAAACTAACCGCATCACTTGACTTTTCACACTTTCACCTTATTCGATTATGGTTCGACGCGAAAGGTATTCATCACTGGGTTTGGTTTTGGGGAGACACAATTTGGTGTCTACAATTACTATCTATTGTGATAACACTAGTGCAATTTTCATATCTAAAGATCCAGTCCATCATTCAAGAGTCAAGCATATTCATATAAGGCATCATTTCCTTAAGGATAATGTTGAAAAGGGTTTGATTAAATTAGATTTCTGCCAAACTGACAATCAAATTGCAGATATTTTAAGAAAACCCTTGAATAGAGAAAGGCATGAGAAGATGAGAATGGAATTTGGGATGATTAAGTTATACTAAGAAAAATGCATCAAGTTCCCTCAGGTATGAAACTCAAACTGACGTGCTTAATCATTGTATACTGTGCACAAGTGTTATATGTTTAATTACATAGTTAAGACAGGTTGTGATCAGGAGTAACATTTACTAAGGGCATGTAAATTTGAAAGACATAGAATGTGAAAGTCCAAAATTGGTTGCATGAGCCTTGTTGAATTGTTCTGTGTATCAAGTTGCATTTGCAAGTGATTTTTAACTAATTAAATTCAAGTGATAAAATTATTGTGTTTATCTATTTTTCAAAATTCCAAATTCTTTTTATCTAAACACAAAATTCGGATGAATGCATCAAACATTCATCATTATCTTTTGTTCAAAAGTATCCCACTCACATTACTCTCTTAAAACACGGTTTGCGTTTCCCTAAGCAATAAATATGAGTTTCAAATCAACTTAATTCACCTCACCTCCCAAATGACACCTCACTTCACCAATTTACCTCCACCATAAAACATGTCAGCCTCACACAAATTTACACCACACAAATATTACCTTCTCTCTCATCACTCCGATCAAAATTACTCTCCAAAACCCCAAGCTGAAACCGAAGCAAACCCTATCCCAGACACCACCATGGAAAATCTTCCGGAAAACTCAACCAAAGAGATCTCTGAACCTCCAAAGAATGAATCAACCACCGAATCTCAGTCCTCTCGCAAAAGGAAAGCCAATGACATGCAAGAGGAAGAGGAAAGTGTTCCGGAACTGGGTGTGAATTATCGAGACAAACCTGCCGCCATGAAAAAGCAAGAGAAGATGGGCGAACACTTTGTGACAGGTTTGGCACTCAATTTACCTTGGTGTAGATCTGTAAAATTGTATGAATTGCTTGATTTGCTTGAGATTCAAAATTGGGTAAACTTGCTGAGTGAATGTTTTAATCGGAGTATGTATGTTGATGCTATGAAAGATTTTTACAAAAATTTTAAGTACTCTAAGGGTATTATTCGTAGCATGGTGTATGGGAAGGAAATTGAATTTGATGCTGTGTATTTGGCTAAGTTGTTTGATGTGTCGAATGCTGGGTATGATTTGTATTTCAAAACCAATGTCATTAAAAACCCTATTCCTGAAGCTAACATTGATGAAATTGTTGAGCATTTAGGAGGTGACCTTGAGGAACCCTACATAAACCATAATGACCTAACCCCTCTTGACAAAATTCTGCTAAAATTTGTGTTTAATGACATAATCCCTCATTCTCAAAAGAGAGACAGTGCCAACAATCTTGACTCTGTCCTAATCTACTGCCTAGCCAGAAAAATACCTATCAGTTTTCCCTCAATTATGATCCAACACCTTACCCACTATGTTCCAAAAGGATGGAAGGTTGGATATGGAAACTTACTCACCTTTGTCTTTAAAATCTTTGGCATTTCCTTTGCCAAGAAAGAACCCCTGCCTCTCAAAAACATCGAATTCATACAACCCATATTTCTTGAAAACCATAAGCTAAAGATTGTGAATGGATGTTTTGAAGTGGTGGTAGAAGAAAAAGATAAAAGGCCAAAGGAAGTGAGTGCAGTAGTTGAGGGGGAAGAAAAGAAAGCAGTAGGGGCTATTGAGAAGGTTGTTGAAGATATTCAGAATGAGGGAGAGCAGGAGGAAGAGGAAAGAGAAGATGTAGGGGTGATACTGGAAGCAGGGGGAAGGAAAAAGAGAAAAAGTTTGAGGTTGTTGAAAAAGAAGGGGAATCCATCTCCAGTGTGCATTGATCTTTCTGGTGTCCAGGAGGAATTGCAGAAGCTCCCTAGTACTCCTACTTCTATTAGGCATGCATCTGCAGGTTTTGCAGCTGAAGAGAGCTTTAAAGAGGTGAAGGAACTACTCCAGAAAGTGCTCAAGGAATAGGAGAAGTTCCAAGCAGAGATGAAGGATTTGAAGAAGAGTGTGATCACTCTTAATGCTGATGTGAAGAAGTTGGTCACAAGCACTGATAAAGGGAGACAGTCCATTGTCAAGGACATTGTGTCTCAAATTAGCAAGAAGCTGGAGGATCTTGCTGTTGATGATAACCAGAGTGCTGCATCATGATTTCACCTTACCTTGCTGCATGTTTATTTTGATGAAACTCTATTTTATCTGCTTTTGGGAACAATTTTATTTTGGTCTGCACTTTTAATTTTCTTTTGGTGAACTTGCAAGTTTGGTACATTGGGCCGATGTTTTAAATCGGTTTTGGATGATTAATACCTATGTTTATTCTGCCTATATGCTTTGTGAATGTTTTCTCTCTATGCATGCTTCTTGTCTTAACACCAAACCACTTAGATGGTGCTGTGTTATGGTATACTATTGCTTGTGTGTTGGTTTTTGATAATGCCAAAAGGGGGAAGATGCAAACTATCAAGGAAACTTAATCATTCTATGGTCTCTGTTCGAAATCTTCACAAGCTGTCTACTCTCTAAACAGGTATAATGTATATACAAGTTTTTTTAGTTTTTCATTTCAGCATTGCTTTCATTTCTTAGTATTAGTTCCCTTTCTGCATTATACTTTGTTTTTGCATTTTCTTTTCTTTAAGAATAAGTTGGATTATCTCTGTTTCCTTGTAAGTAAGTTTGGTTTGTTTGTCATCATCAAAAAGGGGGAATATTGTTGGACTTAATGATTTTGATGATGACACAACCTCACTTACTTACAAACTAATAAGTGCTTCACTGTTTAAGTGTGTACTCAGTTGCAAAGACCAGGAGAATTAAGTGTCTTGTAAAGATACCATGAGGAACAAGAAGGCCAGAAGAAGAGCTATCCATAAAGAAGAGTTCATTTGCAGGAACTGGTGCTTCAGAAATGAAGACTTGAGAAGAGAAGGTTCCCCTCAGGGAACAGAAGCTTCAGAGCAGAAGCTTCACCAGAGAAGAGAAGTTCCTCCCAAGGAACAAGAAGCATCGGAGTAGAAGCTTCATCCAAAGACATGAAGACTAAATATATTTTTATATTTTAGGATTTATGTAAGTATGAGAAATTATTTACACTTGAAAAAGCTGTGTGGAATAGGTCTAAGTCGATAAAATTATGCATGCTAGTTTTTAGGAAAACTGTTATCTTCTAACGGTTATCTTTTTCCTAACAAAAAGATTTTATTTATTCTGATTTTTGAAAATATCTTTTGCAAATAAAATCTTCCACGTTTTCTAAAAACTTGCGGCCTACTCCTCCATAATCTTCTTCAAGTCATGGTCTTGCACATTGAGGAGTTCATGTTTCCTTAATTTTAGGAACATGATCTTCTTAGTGGGTTGGAGTAGTGGCGTAGTGGATTTACTGCACAAAGAAGTTTTTCCTAAACGAATTCGATCTATAAATAGTCTTTGAAATCAGTTAGAAAAACTCGCCCTTGCTCACATAAGTTTTCTAACTTTTAATTCGAGTTAAGTGTCAATTCCACACAAGTTAATTAGAGTGTTGTTAATGTTCTTATACTAGAGTTATTTATTTTTCGAGTTGTAATTTGGGGAATGGGGAAATTTGTGTGATTTTCTGTATGTGAGAAAGAGAAGTGAGAAAGAGAAGAGAAAGAGAAGAGAGAAAGAGAAGAGGAGGAGAAGTGAAAGAGAAGAGAGATAGAGAAGAGAAAGAGAAGAGAAGAGTAACAAGTTGAGTGACTTGTTCCTCGGGGTTTCAAGTTCGTTGAGGAACTTGAAGTTTGAGTCTTTAGTTTGTAATAGGACCATTTGCCCTATTCTAGTGAAGATTCTTTTCCCAAAATCCCAAGTGGTCGTGGTTTTTCTCCTTGTTAGGGCCAAGGAGTTTTCCACGTAAAAATCTCTCTTGCATCTTTTAGTTCCTTCAGTATATCTTTCTGTTCCTTTAGCTTACTTAGTCTTAATTCCGCAGAAAGTTTGGCTAAACTCTCATACTACAATTCAACCCCCCCTTCTTGTAGTATTCATTGAAACAACAACCTCCATTCAAATATGATAGTCAATGGTATACTCCGAAAGCAAGGACACTTTCCTGGAATGACTCTGGGAATGAAGAAAGGAGTAGGAACGCAAATAGGATCGCTTGTGCTCCTAAATTAGATACTTTTGGACTTGGTTTTGAACCGACTCCGAAAGATTATAAGAAAGCCCGGGAAAAGGTTAATGCACGGAGAAATGCTCGTACTCAAAAGAAAGAAATCCCAATAGACTAATATCCTCTCATTCTAAATGGTCAATTCATAAGAGAGGGTGAAGACTACCCATGTTACAAATTTCCTGAACCCTTTGTCAAAGATGGGATAAGGCAACCTGGGTTCGAAATCTTCTTGGATTGCAATTTCTTGGACGATGTCCCAACTCCTATCTATAAGGAGAAAACACCTCCATGCTTTGACTTTAATGTCATGAGATTACTCTTTGGCTACGAGAAAAACGAGCCTAAGCGTGTCGACGACAATTCTACGCTTATTAAAACGGCCTTGCAAAGCGAAGACTTCGATCCCATAAGGCTCATTACTCCGGCAGAGGGATTAGTTCAAGGATGGCGAAAGACTGTGAAGGTGATTACACCAAGTGGAAGAAAGATCTTCATAACAACAGGACAAGGACCAATGTTCGACGAGTCTGAGTTATCTGAGTCTGAGTCAGAGTCTGAGTCTGAATTCAAGTCTTCTGTAGTCTACTCCTAGGATAGTTAGTAGTCAAGTCCCAACGCACATCTCTTTATTTGACGTAATGATTTCCGAATTTAATAACATGTCTTCTTCCACTTACTCCTCGTGCCATTCCCTTACTCAAGATGATGAGCGTTGCTTAGCTAACAATGACAGTGACAAAGAAATAATTAAGGAAATGGAAACACTTGAGAATAAAACACCAGTAATTGAAGATAGTAAAACGGTTGATATCTCAAAAGATCCAACCATTAAAAGAGAAGTTAAAATTGGTTTAACTCTTAATAAAGAAGAAAGAACCGATTTAATAAATCTACTAAAAGAATTCATAGATGTGTTCGCTTGGTCATACAAAGATATGCCAGGAATAAATAGAGAAATAGCTCAACACACAATACCACTAATCCCAGGAATGAAACCTGTAAAACAAAAGTTACGTCGAATGAAACCCGACGTAGCTTTAAAAATAAAAGAAGAAGTTCAAAAACAAATAACAGCAGGTTTTATAAGGGTATCCAAATACCCCGAATGGGTCGCAAATGTTGTACCAGTCCCCAAGAAAAACGGAAGGGTAAGAATGTGTGTTGACTATAGAGATTTAAATAAGGCAAGTCCAAAGGACGACTTCCTTGTACCACACATCGATATTTTGGTAGATAATACAACAAACCACGCACTTCTCTCGTTTATAGATGGGTACGCAGGATACAACCAGATTCTCATGGCAGAAGAAGACATGGAAAAGACTACATTCATAACACCATGGGGCACTTACTGTTACACGGTAATGCCATTCAGGTTGAAAAACGCGGGTGCCACTTACCAAAGAGCAGCAACGACTTTACTCCATGACATGATGCACAAAGAGGTAGAAGTCTATGAGGATGATATGATCGTAAAATCAAAAGATCGTCCAGGATATCCAGTAGCCTTAAGGAAATTCTTTGAAAGACTAAGGAAATACAACATGAGGCTAGGCCCGTCTAAGTGCGCTTTTGGAGTCACCTCAGGAAAACCTCTTGGGCTATGTCATTAGCTCTAGAGGAATAGAGTGAAAGGAATGTTGTCCTTCGAACAAGTGTATTATTCCGATAGAGGGTTCGGAGCTATTGAAAAGCTATTTATTCATTAATTTAAGTGATCGGAATGCCTAGGTGGAGGCCACTTCCGATCAGTAATATTAATGCATAATTAATATTATAGCTTAATCTTGACTGAACCTTTTGGGTCACACTCAAGCAACTAACGATCCGACGCGACGAATTAATCCGAAAGGAATTAATGAGTCACCCGAGTATTATGAACAAAGATGTCGGATTCCAAGCTTAGAGCGTCAGAACCGAATCTCAAAGGTCGAGCCAAAATTTAGGAATTGGCGAGACAGGAAAATGCTTCAAGTAACAAGTAAAATGTAATCCCCCGTATTTTTAAATATTTTATAAATGAAATTTTATTTTATTTATAATATTTATTTGTATTTTTTCGTAATTTAATTTTAAAAGTTTCAAATTATTAACTTGGGTCAAAAAAAAAAAATAATTATTTTAGCACAAATTATTTTATGAACCTATATCCTACAATCCATGATCATAAAAACGAAGCCTAACCCATTTGTTTATTTAATTGGCCCATTATTTTCATCGGGCCTAATTCTACCCTACAATTCTCTCCTATAAATACCCCATGAATCCCCAAAAATTTCCCACACAAAAAGGTTAGTCTTATTTTCTCCTTTGTTTTATTAATTTGTGTGATTATAATTATTGATTTATGGGTTTTGATTTTATTGTTTGAAATTAATTTAATTAGTATCAAATTGTATTTTGATGATTAAACTTTATAATTTCAAATTTTATAAATGTCATAATTTTCAGATTTTGTAAATTTTATAACCTAGGGTTTTTAATTATTGAAAATCATGATTTTAGGGTTTTTATGAACAATTGATTTAGGGCTTTTATAGTAATGATGTTTTGAAATTTTGGTGATTATAACTAATGATTAGTTTAACTTAATTCTAGATTATTTTTAACACGTAAATTCGTGTTTTAATTTTTAGATTTCCGTTCGTTAATATTAATCCCGTTTTAATCCCGATCAGGTTCTAAACTCATCCGATTTTGATAAAAAAGTAGTATTTTCCATGTGAAAACAACGTTTTAAGAAAGACTCACTACCTATGGTAGTGAGCACGACCCTCGTGGCCAAATTCAGCCTCTAAATATGATTTTCGGGCAGTTTTTGATTTTTAACGAAGTTTTTTTATGCTTAAAATTTTATCCTTGAGTTTGATTAATAAAATTAATTATGTTTAAAGTTAATTAAGCATAAATATATGTTTTTATTGAAGCTTTAAGAGGTTTTTCATCATATTATATTGTTGGAAATTACTTGGGTTAGTAATATTAATTGTTTGTTGTTTTTTAGGAAGTGATTATTTCCTAGGAGACTTTTAATTGAGTATAAAAGTGATGTGTTGATAAAGTTTTGAAGGGTTTTTAATTAATCTAAAGTGTTGGAAATAGTTTCTAAGTACTACTTTTGATGTTTTATAAAGAGGGTTTAATCACCCATTAAAAAGTGAGATTATTAGGGGTTTTTAAATAATTTTTAGATTTTTATTAAACATTAAACTTGTTGTAATTTCATGTATAAGAGTATATTTTAAGGTTTTTATGAAGAAAATTTAAAGAACTATATATAAGCCTTTAATTTTAACTAAAGGGAAGGTTTTAAAGTGTTATTTAATTGGATTTTGAAGGTTTTTAAGTAAGTTAGTATTGCTGTAAATTTAATTGCTTGGGTATTTATTAAATTATTGTTGTTTTGTTTAGGGGAGGACTTTATAGAAGGTGATTTCTAGATAGTAAAGTGGCATACCAACTCGTATATTCAAGGTACGTACTAGTTATGAAACCTTGCCTTTAGAAGCATGTTTAGGGATGTATCGCGAACTTAGTATCATGTATAGAGAAGACTGGGAATGATTGTTTGGTTATACATTGTGATTTCCGTATGATGTGCACTATTTTACTTTACAAATATTATTTATGCATTAACTTTTCAAGATGCGCTTAGAGGCAAAGGTATGTGAATATGTGGAATGATTTATTTATTACTCATTCATGATTATTGAAATAGAATGAGTAAAGGAAGAATTCAAGTCTTATGAGACGAGGTTAAGGTTTTGGGGGTGCCTTATGCATTCAAGGTGTTTATACACCAAGGTAGTTAAAGGAACCAATAATGAACATTGCTTGTCACTAATTAATCAAGAATTGAATTGGAAATTTGGTGTACTTGATTGAATGGATATTGGATTGATTGTATTGCTTGCATATGAGTCATCACCAAGTCTAAACTTGTAAATCACGTAAAGTGCAAGATGGATGAGCAATAAAACTCTGGATTGGTGCACATCTAGAGTAATGACAATCAGGGGTTGGGGTACACGGGGTATTAGCCTGCACTTTTCTCGAGGCCGTCTGATCTACGAGTCTCTTATTTCAAATACTTTTCAAAACTAGGATTTAGATGAGATCTCATACTAGCTACGGTCACGGAGTCGCGCCCGTGGTCGTTGGATGTTTATTGATGTTTCCGAAAGGAGGCATGGGGTTTCTTTTATTGATGTTCCAAATGGAGCATGGGATGGACAACCTTGTCTATTGCTTAATCCAATGAATAAAATGAAGTGATTTACCTATTATTAATTAGTGGAGTCTTAGTAATGTAAACAGTTGAGTCATGTGTTTGAGTTTATAATTAAATTGTATTTGATGATTGATTGTTAGTAGCATGCTAGGAATTTCTTATTATTTTTCGTAGCTTGTATGTACTCAGTTTTGCTGATTGCGTGCTTTTGTGTGTCTTTCTTGGGTCATGGCCTTCGCCTTTCAATGAACCTGTAATGATCCAATCTTTACACTTGTAATATTGGGGAGCAGACTCATCACAGGTGTTTACATAGTTTGGACTTGCATCAAGGTGGTGGGATTTTGAGTGGAGAGTTGGTTATTGTTCGCAGTTTATTTCTTTTCATAAGTTTGAATTTATTTAAACTCGGGTTTTATTTATTTACTACTTTTGTTGGGTTTTGAATAAGGGCCTTAATGGTTCTAGCTTGTATCACTTAATTTGGTTTTATTTGTTGGTTTTGAAACTTATTTATAACTGATTTAGTTTTTCCGCTGCTAATATTTGATATAGCCTTAATGTTTGAACACGTGGCGGTAGCACGCCAGTAATTCTCTTGAATTTTGTTCAGGGTATTTACAGGTTTTAAGAGAGAATTATTGAGGTGTTACAAAGACCCTAGCCACGCGAAGGCTAGGGAAGCGCGCCACGTGGCAGCGCACATGGCAGTACGCCATGTGGCAGCACACGTGGCAACCACCAAGTGGCAGCGTGCCACGTGGCAGCGCGCCACGTTGGCAGCCACCAAGTGGCAGCACGCCATGTGGCAGCGTTCCACATTAGCAAAGCCATGTGGCAACAGGCCGCAGACCCGGGTGACGGATCAAGGACGCGGGACGAAGGATGGCGGCTGACAGGATAAAGTAGTATCTCCTAATCAAAAGAATTACCTAAATTCTCTAACTAAAGTAGATAGGGAAGTAGGGTCAAACCACAGGGAAACAAGTCAATTTATTCCTAATCAATTTAAATAATCTAAATTATTAAGTAACCAAATTTTTGTTGTAAAAAGAATTAAACTAAGGAGATTAAAGTAAGGAGAAATCAATTAATAAAGACCTAGGATATAGGTTCACCAATAAATAATATTCCAAGGTAAAACATAATAATCAATCATCAATGCATCAATTAACCAGATCATAAAGGGCTTTCGCTACTTATTACAATCACAGAATTAATCTACTGGTATTAAATCGCATCTCTCGAATCTTGACTTAACCTTTATAAATTAACCTGCCTATTGAAACTAAGCCTAAACATCAATTTTCATCTCTCGAATCTCGAATCAATATTGCATAACTCATACAATTAAACCAGGCCTAATCTTATTGCATAGCATTAAATCAATCAATAGGAAATTAATCAAGCATTGACAGTCAACAACAATAAATTACCCATTCATAGTATTTATAGATCCCCACAAACCCTAGAAAGAAAACTATTCACACATAATTAAATCTAAGCTAATAAAAATAAATAAACAAGACATGATGAATTAAAGAAATTAAATTACTGAAAATAATAGAGAAGAAATCATTACCAAAGTTAACGGAAATAATGAGTTCAATTAAGGTACAAAGTTGGAGAGAGAGAAAACAAGAGAGAAGTTTAAGCTTTAGGGAAGATAAAACTAATGAAAGAGAGGTAAATGTATCAAAAGCTACTAAAACGTATTTATACAAAACTCCTAAAAATCCTAATTAGAAACTAAGTAAAAAATCGTCAGAAACACTCCTCCAAGACACGCGCCCGGTCGGGCGAACCACCGCCCGGCCGGGCCCGCCTTTTTGTTCCACGAAGCTTCTCTCGCGCCCGGCCGGGCGCGAGCTCGGGCGAAGAGCTGCCCATTCCTTCTTCCGCCCTGCCCGGTCGGGCGCGCCTTCAGGCGAGTTCCTATCCGGACGGGCGAGGCTACTTAGGCATCTTGGACTCTTGTTTTGGGCTAACAACTTGGCCCAAACGCTAATATCCACCTTGGGGCTTTAATCACTCGGTCCAATGCCTCGGCTAACCTCCAAGTATTAGACCGGTCGGGTCGAGTTCCGGGTGGACTTTCGTTGGAGGTCCTTGCCATTTATGAGGCTCTGCTTTTCTCAAGTAAGAGCTCCGTCTGAGTAAGCGAAGCACGCTTCAAGGGTAAATTAGTCTTTTCTCTATTCTTGTTAATTATGCATTTTGTTATATTAATTGTTAGTTTATTCTTGGGCTCGAGTTTTATTTCCGCGGTGAGTCAGACTCATCGAAACCCAACAGCGGTATCGGAGCCTTGCTCATTTATTTTTATAACCAAATTATTTTCAAGGTGTTTTAAATTATTTATTTTTCTGATTTATGTTGCTAATTAGATTAGTAGCTCGGTTTAAAGCTGATTATGGCCCCGAACCCCGATTTTTGCCCAAAAATAGTGACTTTTGGGTGGAAAAGGCGTTCTGGAAATGTTTTCACCCTTTTAGGACTGTGTTTTAGGCCAAAATCTGACTAGAAATGCCTTTTTCGAGGGATTTTTTGCTTTGACAAAAAATTTTAAGTCTTTCTAACCTTGAATCTTAATGGCATATTTATGGTGATTATGTATATGGTTCTTTCCTTAATGTTTCTGCTTTTTTGAACCTCTTTAAGCATAATTACTTGGTAGTAATTAGTGCTTGAAAGATTGGTTAAAATTTTCACATAATTGCAAATCCATTGCATTAAGTGTGAAAAATTTATTCTTTGAGGCTTCTAAGTACTAAAGATCCAATTTTTAATTGATTTAAGTGGTTGGAACTTTGAGTTACTAAATTCCATGAATTTTTTGTTGAACTTTTGATTTAATCATGTATTAAGTTGATTGGAATCATAAAGTTTGAATCTTGTGATAGAAATTTCATTTATCTTCATATTGGAAGATATAATTTTTCAAGGATTCACAAGTTAAAGTTGGAATCTTTATTTGAATATTTGTGTTCATAATTCCATCTCCCCTTTATTTTGTCAAAATCTCATGATTAATTAAAGTTAATTAAATTAATAGTGAGTATTGCCTTATTCATTTTATTGCATCAAGTTGACCCAATTTTATTAAAGAATAGTTCTTGGAAATAATTTTGGTTTTGTGCATTTGGATGAATTTATTAAGTTGGACTTGTTTTAATTTCACTTTACTCAAAATATTTATTCTAAAATTAATTTAGAACTGATTAGAAACGTCACACAAAATAAGGAAATAATCCCGAGGCACTAGCATGCAAACTGAGGCACAATAGCCTCGAATTTTCCTTGGCCAGCTAGGCTGCTCGCGCAGCTTGCATGTGGCTGCGGAGGGATAAGGGATGTGCGCTTGGTGCACGCGAGGATTGGTGCGCATGTGTGAGTGTGTGTAATGCGAGCAAGTGTAGTGCATTGATGCATGGTAGAGTGCGTGTGGGGTGTGATGCGTGCTTGCGGCACGATACGCACAACCCCACACTTGGCACTTAGCCCCGGGTTTTAAGGCTATGCTAATTTTGCGGTTATGGCCGTTTTATTGATTCTAATTAATTTAATTATATTTATTTTAATTATTTTAATTAAAATTTTTTGAGGCTAGGCCTCGGCTTTTGAGCGGCATTTGCAAAATTTATTTTGGCAAAATTTTGGGTTTACTTGCTTAATTAATTAGATTAATTAAGATGGATGCTGAATTTAGTAGGAGCTTCAATTTTAAATGCGCTAAATTACATAATCGGTTAAACAACTTTGACTAGTTTTGATTAGGCGCGTAAATTGGATTAACAACCTAAATTAGTTACTAGTTTACGCGTGTTTGTGCATTGTTACTTGTTTATCGTTGTAAAATGCATGGGCCATTCACAAATAGTGAATGGATGAATGGAATGTATATTCTCCCGTAGATTTTATAAAAATGGCGGCCCGATTAGGATAGAAAATACGGACTGTCGTTCCGTCTGATATTTTTGTAAATCTAAATACGGTCTACGAACCGTTGAGTATTTTTGTACCTTAATATTTAGATTAGTCCTAATCGTAGATACTAGTATTTGCATTATTTTGGTTATGTGTTGAAGATGGAGGTGCTTGGAAGACGAAGCCATGAAATTGCAAAAGACGACCCTTGAAGACTTGAAAACTCAAGGGGTCATGCTAGTTTTCAAATGCATCATTTATTTATGTTTTCGATATATATTTATGATTATATATATATGAATTATATGTTAGATGCATTTTTAGGTTTTGGAATGTTGGGATGATTAATTAAGTTCATTTAAATCAACCAACATAGAAACCCTAGGTCCCTAAAATATTGAGTAAATTTGCCATTCCAAAACAACACTTATCGACCTGTTGAGAGTAGTGATGGGCTAGGCCAAAGTGAGGCATCACTATTATTCCCTAGGATATGTAAGGTATGATGATGGGTTTGCTAAAGCAAGACATCGCATACATGTTGATTTTGGTTATACTCAACGATATTAGTGTTGGAGTCCTAACATGTCGTGGCAAAGTGGATACGTTGTTGAGAGAGTATTAGATGCGGCGATTTATCTAACCAAGAGTGGCTTGGAGATATTAGCAAAGAGTTGCTTACCTTAGAATATTGAGTGTTAAGACAAGCCAAAGCATGCTTAATCACTCATTGATTATTTGGATCTTGGAATCACCTTATTCTCACCAAATGGGGACAAATTTAATGCGTGGATAAGACGCTTAATAAGATTGAAAATTTGCATGAATGTTTTTAAATTTCAAACTTATTGTGTTATTTTCTTGATAAATGGTTATACTTTGCACTTATATTTGTAGAATTTCAAATCAAACTATATTGTTTTCCATGATTGGTAAAGGAAATATTTGAGAATAGTTTTCGAAGAAAGGAATGGCATTTCTAAAATACAATTCTCATAAATGACTTTTACAAGTCCAAAGGACGGTTAGACATCATGTGTTCAAAATACTAGGTAGTTTTGATAAACATGAAGTATTGAGTTGGAAACTCAAAATTGTCAATGTTTGACAACCAACATATCTTTTCGCTTTATAAATTGGTGAGTACAACTCATTGATGTATTAATTCAAGTACGAATTAAAGGAAAATATGGAACTTTGTTATACGGTGCATTGAATGCTTAATTATGCCTAACAAAGTATAAAAGTCAAAAACACTTAAAGAAACGGTTCTTAAAGATTATGAGATGAAGTATGATAAGAAATATAGGAAACAAGGAACAAAGAAAAGGAATAAGATTCCATTTCTACTAAAGAGTTCATGTTAACTTAGCAAGTCATTATCTTCACAAGTATCAGATACTGCTTGAGTGTTCCACTTTGAAAGTGACATCAAACTATTGAATTTAAGCTAAGTTATTGACTTATAAGCTTAGAATGAAGCAAAAAAAGCTACATCAGTTGTAAGGTCGTATGCTTTGTTTAAAGACCTTTCAAGCTAAGGTTGGAACAAATAAATGGTTATTGTGTTCCATAATCAGCAAACAATCCGTTAACACACGGAAAGACTCACATTCAAAGTAAAGAGCAATAGTTGCGAATTTGTTTGAATGGCATGGTTGTCTAAACCATGAGTCAAGATGCTTGATTATAAACAAACATTTCCCTAACATGAAAACTCATAAAAGTTCAAATCATAGGCATGATTAATGTTCCGAACATCTTTAGCAATATTAACAAGAACGTACTCAAGGCTATATAGGCTCTTGATAGTTGATCGATCCAGAATCGTTCTAAAACAAGCAAGTCTTACTTGTTAAAAACCGACAAAGTGAAGAGCTATTGTTCTTGGCATAGCCAATTGACTCCAAACGCTAAAGAATATTCAGTTACTTCAAAGTTTCACAAAGAACTTGAAAGAATATGGCTATATTCATTAAATGTGAACAAAACTTTACCTTGAGTAGCTCAAGAGTTCAATGAAGTATAGAGTCGACTTGGCAAGATATCAAATTGTCTAGATTAGATCGAGTGACGTTTGCTTGAGCCAAGCGTGACCATCACAAAATTATGAAATTGAAATTTTCATAAATAACTCTACAAAGAACATAGTGTGTCTTCACGGAGACCTCAATGCCATTTAAAAATGACTCGAACAATGATGAATCACATCCCTTCCTATAAAACTCTTAAAGATTTGCACAAATGACTAATGTTACACTAAACAAAATGTCAAAGCTAAGAAAGGACACCATATTCAGTTATGGATAGTGATAACTTCTAAACGTCTTTTCAAGTATATGTTTAAAACTCTTAGCCTCAGTGGGAGCTAAGTGACTTAGTGGGAGCTCATCGGCTTGGCAAGAGCTAGGTGGCTCAGTGGGAGCTTCATGGCTCATTAATGGCTAAGATAGCTCAAGTAGGAGCTAACTATTTGTTTCACAACGAACTTTTACCCAAAGACAATATACATGTCTCTTTGTAAGCATTCAAGTGAGACTACGGGCATTACCTCCACAACCTAAATGAGAACATAATGTTTGTTGCTCTAAGTGGTGTCTTTTTGGAAAGTAACACATTTTCAAAATGACAAGTGGGAGGAAAATGAACTCGATGACTATCGAGTTTAGCAACAAATTAGAACTTAGAATCTCGGATGACTTAAAAGGGCTTCATGAGAATGATTTATTAAGAATACTTGATCAAGAATACTCAAAAGGACTTTACAAGTGCCTTAAAAGAGAATTCATTACCCGCAAAACTTCTGAAAAGTTGGAGTAAGATCAAGATAATCAAAGGGCTTTGGAAGCGCGCTTTGGAAGCGCCTTGAAACTCAGTGTTTGATGCAATAACCCAGTATAGGTATAGAATTCACCAAAGTTTTGGATTGAATCCTATAAATTTTCTAATAAGTTAGAAATTAACCTAAGACTTACAAGCATACTATTTACTATTAGATAGTAAGGTAATAATGCCTTGTAAGATAGCTACAACAAATCCAAATTCCAAATAATGGTTAGAGGCCATAAAATCCAAAATAGACTCCATGTTTGAAAATCATGTTTAAAACTTGTTTAATTTGCATGAAGGGCGAAAGACCCATCGATCGCAAATAAGTTTTCAAGGAAATAACTAACAAATGTGGAAATGTATATGCATACATAGCTAGATTAGTTGAAAAGGATATAATTAAATTCACAAAGTTGATTTTAATAAAAACCTATTCACCAATCAGAATGCTTAATTCTTTTCGTGGTTATTCTAGCACATATGAAATATGGCAAAATAGATACCAAAACCGCCTTCCTAAAATAGGATTTTGGAAGTGACTATGAAAATAGTCTAAGGGTTTTTAAAATCTAAATAATGCTAGATTTGAAAGCAAGCTCAAGAAATCCATTATGAGATTGAAAAAAGCATTGCATAAAGGAATTGGAACGTGTTTTCTCATAAAGTTAATAAAAGGATTGACCTATGGAGAAACATAGAAATTCTTGTGGATAAGAAGTTTAGTGGGAGCAAGAGTCAATCTTGTAAGGTCCAACAAGAAGTTTACAAACTCTGTTGTAAATTAACTATCAAATGCTAAATGCTTAGATTTGAAAGTATTTTCGACAATGGACCAAGCAAAAGACAATACTTAGTACATATTGGGAATTAAGATCTATTATATAGACTTAATAAAATGTTTGAACGAGTAAAGGAATTTACAGTATTAAACATGAATTGAAGGACTTAAAAGGCTTTCGACCCGTATATATAAAACTAAGTAACTTTTTGAACTAAGTATAAGCTAGGCTAAATACTAAGTCAAATAAGAAAGACTCTAGTAGAGACTTTCAACCGTATCACATAGCAAACAGTTAGCAAGACTCAGTGGAATTGGATGAGCTAAAATGTCACATGGATGGAATAAGATTGAGAATCATTCCACAAATGAAATCCATCATGTACGCTATGATATGGAATCGTCACACGACTTACTTGTTTAGAGCATGTGAAGTACGTATATAGTACCAATTAACTTGAATCTAAGAAATAGATTGTTAGATTATGGTCAAGAACATCCATAGCACTTGGATAAGTAAGAGGATGAGTTCTTAACTCATGGAAACAAATACAATTTGAGTATTGATGTTTCAAGCACAAACCTTAACAGGGATGAGATCCTTAACAAGGAAGCCATTTGTAAGCACGAAGTAAGAAGCGTCATGGCTTGAGAATGGTAACATGGATGTGCATCCATGTGTAATGTGTGGAAGTTTAAGGTAAATTTCCATTATCACAAGTGATTAGGGTATCCCAAATCGTTGTGAGTCGTTTGGAGTGAAAACCAAGCAAAGCATCAACAGGAAGTCTACTAAAATATATGTTGAGAATATTGTTGCTTTAAAGGAAATAATAAGGAAGATTTTAAATGGAAAGTTCGTTGTTGAACATTGATGATTGTAGGTTGTCAAGTTGAAGATCTCAATCATGAAAATGAATGGGAGCCATCACTTGGACAATAAATCCTAAATCACAGATAATCCATAACACTCTCAAGTTTTATCATCTTATTATGAAAGTGATCAATAACGAAGATGCTAAGATTTGCAAAGTAATTATTACTAAACCTATGCAATAAGTGAACGACAACATTCACAATTGCACGAAAGACATCAAGCATATTAAATATGGTTGTGATTTCTATAAATGTTTTATAAAGAGTGTTACTCTTAAAACATTTAGAAAAACCATTTTTTATAAGATGAACCATTCACGTTTTAGAGTAATTTAATTTCATGCAATTTTATCACTTCGGTTATTTAATTGTGGTTTAGAATTAAATTATGAGTCCATTCGATTTTGAGAATATTCAAAATAGGGTATCAAGACCAGTCTTGGATAAAGAAACACATGTTAAGTGAAAATTGAATATTTTAATCGAAAAGTATCCCTAATCAAGGTCATTTAAATGATGGACGATTAATGACCGCTTGAGATTAGTGTGTAGTTTGATTTATAACACCGTTTCTTGTGCTACAAGGACATGATTGTCATGAATCATTTGCACAGGTATTGGTTTAGAACCATACTGGATCGACCTATGAGAATACTTTAAGAGATTTATTAATCGTCATAATTATACTTCTCATTATGGCTATCGGAACCTCTTTCCTCGACCATGAGTATTGTGAGTTCTCTTTTTTGAGTACTAGTCCGTTTTGATGTTAGTCAAACGTCTGCCGTACATGGAGATTATAACGACAACACTCAGGCGGCTAGGTCCTCTTAGTAAGAGAAGCTACATTACAAGACTGGGAATGTCCCCCTACCAAAAATATGGAAGATGTCTTTGTTGTTTACAAGGCCTCTCGAAGAGCGAGACTGTAAAATGCATGGCCGTGCTCGGATGGATTTTAGAAATCATCTGTTTGTTGACGATAGGACTCGGATTTCGAGAAACACTTCTGGACGTAATTAGGATGACGAATAAATCTTACCTTATAGTTCATGAAGAGACATTAAGTGACATAGGAAAAAGGCTATAAACTAAAAGCGCACTTGTCCGGAAGGACAAGTGGGAGATTGAAAGGAATGGTGTCCCTCGAACAAGTGTATTATTCCGATAGAGGTTCAGAGCTGTTGAAAAGCTATTTATTCTGTAAGTTCAAGTGATCGGAATGCCTAAGTGGAGGCCGCTTCTGATCAGTAATATTAATGCATAATTAATATTGCAGCTTAATCTTGACTGAACCCTTCAAGTCACACCCAAACAACTAACGATCAGACGCGACGAATTAATCCAAAAGGAATTAATGAGTCACCCGAGTATTATGAAAAAAGACGTCGGATTCCGATCTTAGAACGTCGGAACTGAATCTCAAAAGTCGAGCCAAAATTTAGGAATTGGCGAGATTGGAAAATGCTTCAAGTAACAAGTAAAAACACTAGCCACGCGAAGGCTAGGGAAGTGTGCCACGTGGCAACAACCAAGTGGCACCGCGCCACGTTGGTAGCCACCAAGTGGCAGCGTGCCAAGGTGGCGGTGTGCCATGTGGCAGCGCGCCACGTTAGAAGCCACCACGTGACAGCACGCCATGCGACAGCTGCCACGTTGGCAATGCCATGTGGCAACGGGCCGCGGACCCGGGTGACGAGTCATAAACGTGGGTCGAAGGATGGCGGGCCAACCGAACCCAACTTGGGGCTCAAGGTTGGGTGCCACATGGTTAGCTTACAATGCATGTGAGTTGCCTTGGGGAGCAAGTGAGGAAGTGGTCCTCACCTAACCATGTGACACTTGTTACTTTGTTATTCCTTGGTTTATTTAACTAAGGATTGAATTCAACATTCTTTCTATGTGGGATCTTTTTGTGAAAAAGTCCCACATTGAATGATGAGTGGAATTCACAAGGAAACACTCCTTATAAATAGCCAAGGTATGCCTTGGGATTGTTCACATGAGTAAGAGCTCAATTAGGCATCTCCACTTTAGAGAAAACCTATAAGCTCATAAATTAATAGGGTAGTCTTTTTGGTCGAACTTGGCTACCTCCAAGTATTAGACCGGTCGGGTCCATTTCAGGGTGGACTTTCGTTGGAGGTCCTTGCCATTTGTGAGGCTCGGCTTTTCTCAAGTAAGAGCTCCATCCAAGTAAGCGAAGCACGCTTCAAGGGTAAATTAGTCTTTTCTTTATTCATGTTAATTATGCATTTTGTTATATTAATTATGAGTTTGTTCTTGGGCTCGGGTTTTATTTCCGCAGTGATTCGGACTCATTGAAACCCAACACAGAGATAGACCGAACTAAAATTAAAGCAATCATGTCAATGCTGCCGCCCAAGACCAAGAAACAAATTCAAGGATTCATTGGCCGGTTGCAATACATAAGTAGGTTCATATCCAAGCTAACCACAATATGTGAACTAATATTCAAGAAACTTAAAAATAATGTACCAGTAATATGGGACGATGAGTGCCAAAAAGCCTTTAAAAAGATTAAAGCCTATCTCGCTAATCCTCCTGTATTAGCGCCAGCGCTTCCAGGAATTCCCCTTCGATTATACCTAACAGTCACTAAAGAGACAATGGGAGCTATGCTTGCGCAAGAAGTAGAAGGTAAAGAGAAAGCCATCTACTACTTAAGTAAAAAGATGCTCGAGTATGAACTACGCTACACACCACTTGAGAAATTGTGCCTCGCATTAGTGTGAGCCACAACCAAGTTAAGACACTACATGCTCATTCATACAGTGTATGTGGTATCTCGAATGGACCCATTAAAGTATCTCTTCGAGAAATCTACACTTAACGGGAGAATATCAAGATGGATAGTCAACTTAGCCCAATTTGATGTAAGGTTTATGCCACAAAAGGCTATCAAAGTATGAGTGGTCTCGGACTTCTTAGCAAATTTCCCAATAGAAGATTCGACGCCAATGCATGAGAAAGATTTTCCGGACGAAGACTTGATGCTTACAGAAGATGATACTTGGACATTATACTTTGAAGGAGCCTCAAACCAAAAGGGGTGTGGCGTCGGAGTATTATTAGTATCACCTAAGGAAGAACACGTCCCAATCTCCATAAAGCTAGACTTCGACGTTACCAACAATGCTGCAAAATATGAGGCATGTGTGGTAGGCCTCGAAACTGCTTTGGCATTAGGAGTAAAGAAACTTCGAATATTTGGAGACTCTTCTTTAATCATTAACCAGATTTCCAAAAGATGGAAAGTAAGGAGTGAAAGCTTAGCTCCTTATCAAACATACTTGGAAACTCTTATTAATCAACTCGAAAAGGTAGAATACACATATCTACCAAGAGAGGAAAATTAATTTGCCGATGACTTGGCAAGACTAGCCTCAATGGTTAGAATTCCTAAGGAAATTGAGCTAATGCCTCTAACAATAGAGAAAAGGCATAAACTAGCTTACATCCAAGCTATAGAAGATGATGAGGTAGTTCAAGACCAAGAAGAAGAGGAAGAACCTGGTATACTGACATCCTCTATTATGTCACCAAAGGTGAATATCCACCTCACACTGACAAGAGAACAAAGGGACCTCTAAGAATTTTAGCTTCCCAGTATGTACTCATAAACGATGAGCTTCATAAAAGGGTACCAAAAGGTAGAGCTCTCCTATGTGCAGGCAAAAAGGAAGCTCAAAGAGCAATGAGAATAATCCACGAAGGAGTATGTGGAACTCATATGAATGGCAAAATGCTAGCCTAAAAAGTAATGCATCAAGGATACTATTGGACTACCATGAATAGGGTTTGTCATCAATATGTAAAGAGATGCCCTAAATGCCAAATATACGCTAAGTTGCAACATGTTCCTCCATCACTCCTTTACACCTATACATCACCATGGCCATTCTCAACATGGGGTACAGACATTATTGGAAAAATCACCCTTCCTGGGATAGGAGGTCATGAATACATCTTAGTGGCAATTAATTACTTTACAAAATGGGTTAAAGCGGCATCATATGCAAAACTCACCGTAAAACATGTAGCACTCTTTATTGAAAGAAATATAATGTCGGTATGGAGTCCCACATGAAATGATAAGTGACCATGGAACTCACTTTCAAGCGGAATGTGAAGAATTGCTTCAAAAGTATGGTATTCAACATCATCATTCTTCCCCATATAGGCCTTACACAAACGGTGCGGTAGAAGCAGCCAATAAGAACTTAAAGACTATCATCGAAAAAATGACAGAAAATTACAAGGATTGGCCTGACAAACTCCATTTTGCTCTTTGGGGTTATCACAAGTCAATTCGCTCATCCACAAGAAATACGCCATTCTCCTTAGTCTACGGAATGGATGTCGTACAACCTGTAGAACTAGAAATACCTTCCCTACGCATTGCATTGGAAAGTAAACTCGATGAAGTCGAATGGACTAGAGCAAGATAAGAGGAGCTAATTCTACTCGATGAAAAACGACTAAAAGCTCTACATCATACTCAATGCTACCAAACCCGCATGGCTAGACACTTTAACAAAAAGGTCAAGATAAGAAACATTAAAATGGGAGACTTAGTGTTTAAAGCATTAAGGAAAAATGTTCTAGACCCAAGAGGCAAATTTAGGCCTAATTGGTCCGGACCATACATTGTCAAAATTATCCTATTAGGAGGTGCCGCAAAACTAACTGATACGGATGGTAATGAATTCTCAAATATGACAAACCTTGACCAGCTTAAGAAGTTCTACCCATGATAACTTGAGTAACATACTTAAGAGAGCTACGTTTAGCCTGATTCCTTAGGAAAGGATACGTAGACAACCTTTTACAGGGTGCGACCACTTTAATTTTTACAAATCTTGCATCCTCGCATCAGTTCGCCAATACAGAATAAGCGGCGCGCAGAATTCAAGACCAGCGCAGCCCGACAGCCTCTGTCGCCCAACAATAGGATCTGGCGCATCGCGATAAGATCGTCGCGTTGCGACAAACTCAAAACTCCAGCGCCAATGTTCCTTCATCGATCTGGGCGAATTTCGGTGTATTTTGGAAGTTTTCGACTTCCGTACTCGAATGATTTTCGAAATCAATTCAAGTCGTTTTCATTCCTTTATTATGATTCAATGTAAAAAAGTCAATTTAATTTAAAAAGCTGAAAATTGCATTAATAAAAATAAAATTACATTATTGATGGAATTAAAAATAAAGGCTTAAAAATAAAATTGACTTGAAAATAAAATTGATTAATAAATTGACAGTAAAAGCAATGCTCTAATCTGTCTTCTCTTTTCTGTCCTTTTTTCAATTCTTCTCTACCTCTTCTTCATCATCCATCTCTTTCCCCAATAGGGATCCCTTAGAAGACCTGCACACAATCTTAAAATTGATAGTTTCTCCAATAGCCATTACACCATGTTTCTTTTCAACCCATATTTTCTTTTCTATAGAGTCAGTCTTTCTTTTCTCCTTGCCCTTGGTAATGCTTTTCTTTTTAGGCATAACAGGGGTCTTGAATTCAACTCTTTCACTTAAGCTCTCCTTAGGAGGAATTTTCTTATCTCCTAGGAGGTCCTTCACATTAGTCTTGCTCATCTTTCAAACTTTGTTCTTGTCCTTTTGAGATCTGCCAATTGGCCACTGCTTCACATCCCTAGATAAAGGAGGAACCTTTTGGGTAACAATTTCCCACAAAGGTCTAGCACACCAATAGTCATCAAACCTCTCTATGTCTTGTGAAACAGGGAATTCATAAGGGCAACGAAGATCTCCGGAGGGAATGGTTTGAGCAAGTCCATATTGTCTTTTCACTCTAGAAGGGTAATAAAAGGTCAACTTGGACAAGCTAGGAAGACAACAAAAAGGTTGGCTATTGACACCAACCATCTTCTCAATCTTCCACCAAGGAACAACCCACTTGATGGCAAAGTCGCGAGTTTCAAAGATTCTACTCCACTCTCGGCGGCCCATCTTTTTGGAGAAGCGTTTCTTCCTTCTTACAAAGCAATTTGGTGTATATTTATCAATATTGTCAGGAGGGCTGATTAGTTCAAGCCTCTCCATTAGCCATATATGCAAAAATTCAATACAAATAATTAATATTACTATACAAAATTAAATATTTTTGATTTTTGCAATTAAAAGTATTAATTTTCTACCTGTAATAATGTTGGAGAACATCGAAGAGGTGCTTTTGGATCTCTTTTTAGCTCATCTAAACTAAGCATAGTTTCTCCAACAATTAATGGCATTGGATTTCTTCCTGATTCAATTTGCTCCATGACAGACACTAATATTGCTTGACCCTCACGAATATTACCACTAGTGAGGAGATATTGGTTAAACATGCAAAAGAGGAAAGCCCTTCTCTTATAAACATGAAAAGACTCCGAGCGTGGTCTATCAAAATAAAAGCGTGCAAATTCTTTCAAATTAACCACACTACCTTGCACTATATTGTTTAGGTCCCTATCCCTAAGGTTAAGGAAACGCTCAAAATCTTTATAATAATACTCGCTCACTTTAGGAATTACCGCAAGATCTAAAGAAGGGAAGCCAAGAATGGCACCAAATTATTCCAGTAAAGGGCAAATTTCATCATGACCTAATCTAAAGCAATGAGTGTTTGGATCCCAATACTCTAAGGCGGTATGAATAATGTCTATGTCAAGATCTACCTCCTTAATGCCATACAAACCTCCCAAGTTGAAAAATTCAAGCTCTTTCCTCTCTTTAGCAGTCAAAAACCGACACCACTCACGAGTAAAATAGCTAAAATTCTTAGACATGATGGAAAATTAAAGAGGATATTATTTTTTCAGTTCGGATTATACCAAAATTGATAGATTTGGGGGCTATTACAGAACCAACGCAAACCGAATCCCAGAAGGATTCGGGAAAATAAAACCAGCGCACCGAGACAAAGATGTCGCGGCGCGACAAGTACTAGCGCGCCGCGACAATTTAATTCTTCCCATGTTAGAGTTACGCGTTCAGCTGATCGTACGTTATCCGACTTTGACTCGGATTCGTACTTTGACTTTACGGTTTTGATTCTTTTTAAAGCCTTATCAAAACATTATTTTTGCCAAAATTTATCCCATATTTGATTATTTGGAGCTTATTAAATTTAAGCTTATTTTTAGTCAATTCAATTTTATTTTTCATTTTTCTTTTTGGGGGAGAAAGTTGGATACCCTCCATTGGTAATAAAAATGACGAAAATTTTTGCGTAAAAATTAGTCACAATCTTTTCACACACTTATATGCACATAAAATGAAAAATAAAATTACAAAATATATAATATACATAATAGGATATATATACAATATGTCTAACATAAGTATCGAGTCAAAATAAGCAAAGTCCTACAAAGTCATATATATATATATATATATATACACACACACACACACACACAACTATGATAATGGAGGACGCAAATGTGGAGGAACTCCAAACATATCAAAGAACTGTACAGCCCGAGGAGTCAACCCCTCACCAACATTAGGATCACTAGTGGTCGAGATCGAAAGAGTGGGGCTAGTCCATCCTGCCTCACCCTGCTGCTGCGACGATGAGCCAACCTCATACGTCCCACCACCCGCTAAAGGAGCCAAGGTCTCGCCTCCTTGGCCAGTCGGCCTCTTCGAAGCACCCTCAGACGAAGAGCCGGAATCCTCCAGTACTATAGTGTGGTCCGACTCCACTCGACCACCTTGGCTCCCTACCAAAGTACGTCGACGCCTCGAGTCGGATCTGGATCTCTCCCTCTGATCCTCTGGTCTCGTACGAGTACGTGTCGGAGGAATAGGCTGAAATAGAAAAACAAATCAAGTCAAGCATAGAAAATAAGCAAATAAGAGTAAGCAAGGATGTCAAGAAGAAATACCTCCATGCCGTCATCACCACGACGACAACTAGCTTGGTGACTCAATCTCACGAGTTGGTAATGAAAGGCGTCCATGGCTCTCGCCATCCTCATTATCACCTCGCGTGAGAATTGTCAAGCAATAAAGTCAGAATCAATCAAAGAACATGTATGCAAGCCAAATAATGATAAAAGACTTACCGAGGTCTGGTGGCGAGGTATCGACCTTTCTACCAAGCCAGTGCTCAGGGGCCATAAGAATCATCTCCTTGACCGGGCCGAAGTACCCCTGATAAGTGATGAACACCGGCGGAGGCACAAACTCCGCAACCGCTGACGCAGCCAGTCAAAAGAAAACCTGGGTGATTAAAATTTGCTAGGGGGCTATCAAGAGAATAAATCAAAGGCATTAAATGTACCCCCGCCTTCTCTGATATGCAAGGTGGTGGAGCCAAACGCGACATGTGAATCTCGCCATAACTCCGGTCCGGATGAATATGACGCTGCCAATCCGTACCAGCTGGCGATATGCCTAGATGGAGTCTCATGTCTGTCTGGTCCAACATGTGCCGTGGGGGATGAACAGGAACGACAAAGGAATCTAAAGAGTGCTGAATCGCAACTCTCTCACCCAGATACACCAAAGGTCATACGTCCCCTGAAATTGCGACGTTGAGCTGTATACTGGATAGCCCCTACAGGAAGGTCAAAATCGGCCCATGGCTGAAATTGGACCTCAGGCCCCTACAAAATGAATACCGATGAGATAGGATCCTACTAAGAAACAAAAGAACGAAAATGTTAAGCAAAGCATACCGAGAGAATCAACTATCGAACATGGGCGGTAGCAGTCTGGTCACTATAATGGCCTCCCCAACTAGCAGCAATGGGGAGCCCTCGAGGCGAAGGTCTCGCCGGTGAAAGAGACGGGAAGTACTCGTAGAACTAGACCTATAATAATAGGGAAGCATCAGCAAGTGCTAACACATATCTAAAGTAAAATTTAGTAAAGAGTAACATGGTGTACCTCTACGATCTTCTAGAAATTAGAAAGTGTGACTTCCTCACCAAAGCTGCAATAGCGACAAGCGAGTTGCAATCCAAGCAGGAAGTCAACATAGGCCATACTAGCCCAATCATATGTTCCGACCATATGAAGGTTACGAAGAGCAGGCAGGTAGTAGAGTAGCACTCGGCTACCCTTGTCAGGAGAGAAAGTCCCTAACAGAAGGATCAAAGCAAAGATGCGCACTCGCTGCTCCCGGGTGGTCGCATCATCTCGGAAAGCCTCTATGAGCATAGTCCGACGAATGCATCGGCTGCTAATCTGTAACGGCCGAGCCTCGCCGCGAGCTCGAATAGCGATAGGACCGAGTAGCTCCTCTATCTCGAGAGAGAAAACGGTGATATCGCTGCCAAATGGAACTGCAGCTGTCCGGAACTCTAGTTCGGTAATGAGAGTGAAGTCGACAGGAGTGATAGTCATCTCACCCCAAGGAAAATGAAAAGTGTTGGTGGTGTCCCAAAAGAACTCCACCAAAGCTCGAATCAGAAAATGGCTCGAGGACAAAGAATAGAGAGCCTGAGTGGCCTACAACATTGGAGTCATTGCCCGAGCCATGGAAACGAACTCGCTCGTTGGTCATCCCGAGTTGAACTCGCTCCGAGATGTGAAACAGGGGCGCAAAGTACAAGTTACGCCCATCCCACTCAAGGAACTCCTCTAGACTGGTGGAAGTACCCTCGCCGGCGTCGACAGGCTCGTCTTCTCGGTGAGCCCGACTAGAGCGTGAGCCGGAACCGCGTCGTCAAGTCATGCTAATTATGCGAGCAAACAGCAAATCAAAGGTTCTATAGTATCTAAGGTTCGCCGAGCCGCATGATACTATGTTCTAAAAAAAAAAAGAGAGTATGTAGTACTAAAACAGAGCATGGTTTTGATTCAAGCAGAAATAACATTTTTAAGCAATCAAACAATTTCTTGCAGTACTAGGACAAATATTGTGAGAAATTGAGCACGAATAGCTAGCAAAAACATGAAGAACAAGTCACATTGTTCTCACGAACTCAAAGGGTTCAACAATGGCAAATCGCTCATTTCTTCACCAAATTGAGTCAAACAAGTCTCAAAACACTCCTAAGGTGATATACAAGCTTAAACGAGCAATTCATGGCATAAAATTCAACAAACAAAGCGAATTAAGCAATATAAGTTCTAAATTTTCTAGAAAATCCTTAGAAAACAAGCACAAAATTCGCACAAAATAAAGTGAGTTTGAGCAAACTTTACATAGATCGGCATACTAGAGATCGAGAGCTTTGATTTGCAAAAGATTTGAGAGAATTTCGTTGAGAAACGAAGGAGAACGAGCAAGGAGAAGTTTCGAGCGAAACCGAGTAAAAAAGAGGCACGAACAGCAAAAATGAGGAAGAAAGGGTTTAAATCTGGAAAACCCGACTCCAGCGCGATGCGACAGGCCCGTCGCGTAACGACAAGCCGGGCGCGCCGAGATAATGCGTGGCAGTGCGCGCTGGCTCCCTTTCCTCAACGATGCAATTTGTGGCCCCCATATTAATTTATGCGGACCTCATGCAGCAATTTAAGGTTTCCTTGGTACGCTAGTTAGCCCCTATAAGCAAATTGACATGATTGGTAGTCGGCTCGATTACAATCGCGGTAAGTGATCGACCTGATGATGATCGTCTCACTTAGCTTAAGCGCCTAAGCATTGACTCATCGCAAGCACCAAGATATTGGTTCATAAAGCAAACGCAAACATCAAATGCACAGCAAAATACAAGGAACATCACCGCAAGCATTCCAACAAAGCACTAGCAAACTGAGGATCAACAAGCAGTGATCTTTGATAACTTTCCTAAGAAGGTTATCACGGAAAAATAGAGGACTGCTACAAGCAGAGTGATCTTCGACGATGTTCTCTAAGATGTGGAAGATCGTCATAAAAGCTGAAGATGGCTACAAGCAGAGTTATCTTCGAGAGTTTTTCCTAGGATGAGAGAAATTGTCAAAAATTTGAGGATGACTACAAGCAGAGTTATCTTCGATCGTGTTCCCTAGGATGTGGAAGATGGTCACAAAGAGACAGAAGATTATTACAACCAGAGTGATATTTGATAGTGTTCCCTTAGATGTGGAGGACTGTCACAGCGGAAATTGAAGACAGCTACAAGCAGAGCAATCTACAGGCGATGTCCCCTAGCTTGTGGAGGTCGTCACAACAAAAATGCAACAAAAAAATGGTTACCCCAGAGGCGTGTACTCGACGGTGCAAGATACGCATTTCTTAACTCTTTTATCTTTTTGACTAATGCTAGTTTGCAGGTATCGGCGTTACAAGAATGATTTAGGATCGCAGAACGTTTTGAATCATTCTCCGTCCTTATCGATACTTTGACTTTTGTTTTCGAAACAGATGTTTCTCCAAACTCAATCAAAGTGGGGGCTTCTATAGACACCTAATTGTGTCTCCCCAAAACCAAACCCAGTGATGAGTACCTTTCGTGTCATTTGATTAATGAACGAAGTGAAAGTATGAAAAGTCTTGTGATGCGGTTGTTTTAATAAAAATATCTTTCTTTTTGTCTTTAAAATGAACTCTATTTATGAAAATGTCTAGTCCATTTTAGTTTGGTCCATGATAAGGGTCCAATAATAGTGTAGTTGGATTGGGCTCGAAAAGAGCTTTCCAACGATATATTATAAGCCCAATTCCGATGAATAATGAGGAAGTTATGCCCAAAACACTAAATTGGGCCTAAAATGGTTTTATGGCCCAATGATCTAGTGGAGGGCCCATTAATTAGTATTCTTAAAATTATTAGGATTGATTTTAATCTTCTACAATAATCTAGAAGGTTATTTTGAGTTCTAATGGGATTAGGATTAATAATTATATCTTTTATGAAAATAAAGAATTCTATTTGAATTGAAACAAGTGTTTTAAAGAGATTAAATCTGATTTTCAAAGATAAGTAAGGGTGTTATTAAAACGAATTTAATTAGATTAAGGATTCCGTACGAGTTTTAGAAAACGCGTGAATCATCGCGAAACGACAAAACTAGCGCGCCACGACAAGGCTGTCGCACAGTGACAGGGCTGTCGCGTCACGCTGGACCCTGTCGTTCTGCGACAGATTCAGTTTTATTCCAGGTAGGATTCAGTCTTTTTTTTATCGTTTCCGGGCTATTTTTCTTATATATAGGGTCGTATTTCCTTGTTTTTATTCAACAATCATCAACAATTATCTCTCTCTCAAGCTAGAAGCTTATTCTTTCTCCCTCTTTCTAAACCTTCCCTTTCAAAAAAAAAAAAAAAATACCGCATTCACAAGTTCTAGACACACCTAGCCAAATTCGAAATTGCCATCGCCCTAGACGTGAAAGATTGATAATTTTTGAGGGTTTGGTCCCAAATCCCTATTTCAATTATTTAATTTAATTGTTTAGTTTAATACTTTCCTTAAAGTTACTAACGTGTATATTGTTTTGATAGAAAGAGATACGAGGCAACAAAGTAAGTTATTCAATTGCTCTATTTCTTTAGAAACCATGCTTAGATTATTTTAATTCCTAGTTGTATAGGATAGCTCCCGCTGAACTATCGCCCAGCTCACCAGCCCGATGGAGTCAGCCCGCAGAGCTGACAAGGTCGAACTCTCCACAAAGGAGATCGTACACCTATAAATAGAGGGAAAAGTACAATGGAAAAGAGGTTAGACACACAAGTTATTATACTCTCTGCATCTCTCTAAGTACACTTTCTCTCTCTAAACACTTTCTAACTTAGGCATCGGAGGGGGGTTCCTCGAGCCACCCCCGAGGGCAGTTAACGTGTGTTGCCTTGTGTAGGTTGTCGACGGGGCCCAGCTCACCCACCAGAACCCTTGGATCCATACCTGGAACAATTGGCGCTAGAAGGAGGGGAAGGATCATCTAACCTGAGGTTCACCAATTGAGTTAGGGACTAGTTGACAAACCACCATGGCCGGGGAGGAAGCTGTACAAACACCCATACCTAAGGCCAATGACGCCAAACAAACACCACAAAAAACACCACTAGCAACCATCGATCTCAAAGGATCCGCCGAGAAACCCAAATCCACCATCTCACAAAAATCCAACCAATCGATCCGGTAGGATCTAGTTCCATTTTCAAATACGGTATGCCATTGACAGGCGCGAACAATGAACCCATTGTTTCAGCACCCATAGCCTAAAAACCGCAGCCTGTAAACATGCCAGCCATTCTGCAAAACCTCTCTAAGTGCAGTAAGGAGCAGTTGGCAGCGATGGCAGCAGTCCTTGCTAACTTTGGTAAGGGAGCGAGCTCGTCACCAGTAGCAGTAGCTGCAGAACTAGCGGTGAAGAAGGCAACACCCACAACCCTCACTCCCGAGCAGAAGGAGCTCGTCCAGCTGAGGAAGAAGGTGTTCGAGTTGGAAGCTCGGAATCTGAACCGAGAATGGAGCGTGGAGGAAATAACCCAGGCTAAGGGAAGCCTGGAGAGACGAGTCGCCCGCAGCAGGTCGCCAGCCCCTGAGCGGGGACCGAGCTTGGATCGGGAGAAGCGAGCACGGATCCAGGTTATTCCAGATGATTCCCCATTTTGCCGGGAGATTCTGGAGGAACCAATGGAGAAGATAAAGATGTCAAGCTGCAGGTACAACGGAACTACAACACCTAAGAACCATATCTCGGCTTTTGAGAATCACAAGGTGCTCTATACCATGACGGATTCAGTCTGGTGCAAAGCATTCCCACCAATCCTGGAGGGGCTGGCAGCGGAGTGGCATGGAGCCATTCTAAAAGGTTCTGTGTACTCGTATAATCAGCTGAAAAGGATGTTTATGAAGCATTTTATAACCCTGGTTGACCAAACTAAGATGACAACTGAGCTGATGTCACTAGTTCAGGGGAAGGATGAACCCCTGAGGGAGATTATCACCAAATTCAACAAGGAAGCAACAACCATCCCAAATATGAGCCAGGGGGTAGCGCTACTGGTAATGCAGAGCGGTTTGCTACCGGGCTCACCATTCAGAGCGTATATGGGGCGTAAGAGCCTCAAAACGCTAGCTGAAGCGCTAGGTAAAGAGCACGAGTTCATCAAGGCAGATGAGACTGACAGGGAGATGCTGAGCAGGAAGGCACCAAACGACCTAGTTAAGCGGGCAGAAAACACAACCAGGACTGACCAGCTCAGCAAAGCTGAACAAGGTCGCAGAGAGGCGGATCGAGTTGTTGGGATGAGAAGGTCAGATCCGAAGAGAGGAGGAAGACCTTAAAGGTTCGACCAGTATACCCCGCTCACTCACTCGAGGTCCTACATCTTCAGCGTGAACAAAGCTGACGATAAGTGGCAGAGACCCCCAAGGATGGTTAATAGGAATCGTGATCCCAGCAAGTGGTGTGACTTCCATATGGATCATGGCCACACAACCGATGAATGCACACATCTGAAAGATAACATAGAAGATCTAGTTAGGAGGGGGTACCTGAATCAGTTCAAACAGCATGCTGATCTCCCCAAAAGAAGAGACGAGGACAGAACATGCCGTGACCGCAGAGGAGGTCATAGGGGTCTCGCTGAGGATAGAGACAGAGATAGCAAGCCAGAAGGCAGGGTGTATGTGATCAGTGGAGGCCCAGTACATGGGGGAACAGTGAACAAGGCACGAGCAGTCCTACGGGCAATGATACACCAGATAAACTATAATGAGAAGCGTAGGTGGCCACCTCTTCCCCTGCAGCCACGAGCTACATTTGATGAGTATGACCAAAAGGGCATAATCTATCCTCATGATGATCCTCTAGTGGTGACGATGAGAATTGCAAATTGGGAAGTGGACCTAATACTAATAGATGGTGGCAGCTCAACCAACATCATATATATCAGCGTGCTCAAAGAGCTGAACTTAGACAGGAAAGATCTAAAAAAGGTGAGTTATGAAGTCACCGGGTTTAACGGGTCTGGACTGACCCCGGAGGGTATAATCGAGCTCTCAGTCCAAGTAGGTGAAAGGTCAAAAAGGCGCGATGTTCGAGCAGATTTCTTGGTGATAGACTCTCCTTCACCTTACAATGTGATCATGGGAAGGCCGCTCATCCACAAGATCGGCGAAGTGGTTTCCACCTATCATCTTGCCATGGCTTACACAACTAATGAAGGGCGGTCGGCAAAGCTCAGGGGAAGCCAGAAGACGGCTCAACAATGTTACATAACTGCTCTAAAGCAGCCTGCTAGGACCAGACAACGGCCTGTCTCAAAGAAAAGGTCCATTGAGAAAGCCGAGAAAAAGTCAAGAAAAAGGAAGCACGAAGAATATCACAGGGAGAAGGAAAAGCAGAAGCTAGCCATGGAAAATTTTGAGCCTGCAAAGGAGGAAATGGCTAGACCGCTTCCCAGCGGGGAGCATGTTACAATTGAGCTCACAGAAGATGATCCTTCGAGAACAGTGAAAATTGGAAAGGACATTGATCCTGGAGTGGGGGTACACCTCATAGAATTGCTGAGAAAGAACAAAGACATCTTTGCATTTTCAGTAGATGAGATGCTCGGAATTGATCCTGCAGTCATGGTCCACTAGCTAAATGTGAGAGAAGATATTAAGCCAGTAAGGCAGAAGAAACGAAGCTTCTCCATAGAAAAAAATCAGGAAATCCAAGAAGAGGTGGAAAAACTCCTGGAAGCTGAATTCATTGAGCCTTGCGACTACCCGGAGTGGCTAGCCAACGTGGTCATGGTGAAGAAGGCAAATGGCCAGTGGAGGATGTGTGTTGATTTCACATATCTCAACAAAGCTTACCCAAAAGACTGTTACCCGCTGCTGCGAATCGATCAGCTGGTAGATTCAACCAACGGGCACGACCCGCTAAGCTTCATGGATGACTTCTCTGGGTACCATCAGATCAGCTTACACAACCCAGACTGGTAGAAAACCGCATTCATCACCGAGGGGGAGTGTACAATTACATAGTTATGCCCTTCGGGTTGAAAAATGCCGGAGCTACTTTTCAGAAGACAATGGATAGAGTGTTCATGCACCAAAAGGGTAGGAATGTTGAGGTATACGTGGACGACTCAATTGTCAAGAGCGTCATACAGGCAGGACATATCATGGATCCGGAGGAAACATTTGCCACCCAAAATAAGTATAACATCAAACTTAACCCGAAGAAATGTGTCTTCGGGGTGAGCTCGGGAAAATTCTTGGGCTTCCTGATCAGTGAGAGAGGGATAGATGCAAACCCGGAGAAGGTTGATGCAGTCCTAAGCTTACCTGAGTCTAAGTGCATTAAGGATATCATGCGGCTGACAGGCAGAATGGGCGCACTGACTAGGTTCATCAGCAAGTCAGTCGACAAAGCTTTACCGTTCTACCAGCTGCTGAAAGGGAACACGGAATTTAAATGGGGAGCCCCAGAAAAAGAAGCCTTTGAGGGCATCAAGGAGCATCTGAATAAGCTCCCAACAATGATCAGCCCGGAGCTGAAAGAAAAATTATAGTTGTACATTTCTGCGTCAATTCAAACAATCGCAGCCGTTCTCCTGGTAGAAAGACAAAAGCAGCAAAGGCCAATATACTTTGTGAGCCACGTGCCGACTGAGGCCGAGCGAAGGTACCCATTGGTGGAGAAGCTGGCTTTTGCGGTGGTAACTACAGCAAGGAAGTTGAAACTATATTTTGACACGCACATAATACAAATCCTCACAAATCACCCATTGGAGAAAGCATTACAAAAAATGGACGCGTCAGGCAGACTCTTGAAGTGGGCCATTAAGCTCTCCGAGCATGAGTTCGAGGTCAAACCTAGGGCAGCTATCAAAGCGCAAGCCCTAGCAGACTTCATCGTGGAAGCCTCGTACGAGGAGAAAGAAGATGATATTGGAATCTGGAAGGTAGAGGTAGATGGATCGTCAGCCCAAACAGGGAACGGAGCAGGGATCATAATGACATCCCTAGAGGGAAATGTATTTGAGTATGCCATTAAGTTCAAATTCAAGGCATCAAACAACGAGGCAAAGTACGAGGCAGCTTTGGCAGGCCTGCGTATGAGTATCGCAGCCGGAGCCAAGAAAGTCCATCTGCAGATTAGCTTTCAGCTTGTTGCCAGTCAGCTGAGGGGGGAATATGAGATTAGGGAATCCACAATGTTAAAGTATGTAAACAAGGTAAAGGAGCTGGCAGCTCAGCTAGTTCACTTCCAGATAGACTTGGTCCCTAGAGCGAGAAACTCCCAGGCTGATGCGTTATCAAAGTTAGCTAGTTCCACCCTGCAGAGCCTTACAAGGACAATGATGGTGGAAGTCCTGGAGGAAAGCAGCGTCGCCTAAAAAGAGCAGGTGAACTGCATCGGACAGCAACGAGCTTGGTTCACAGACATACTGGCATACAAAGTTCATGGCTCGCTGCCGGACGATGAAGTGCAAGCTAAGAAAGTGAAGAAAGACGCTAATTGGTACGTGGTGATGAATGGGGAGCTCAACAAGAAGGGCTTCTCAAAACCACTGCTAAGGTGTATTCCAGAGTGGGAGCAAGAGAAAATCATGGAAAAAGCACACTCAGGAATATGTGCCAACCACATTCGTGGAAAGGCATTGGGAGTAGAAGTTCTCAGAAGGGGTGCATACTAGCCAACTCTGACGCAAGACGCACTAGCATATGTGAAAAAGTATGACAAGTGTCAAAAATATTCCCAGTCATAAACCAGCCAGCAAATGATCTGACCTCAATCCTCAGTCTGACCCCGTTTTCTCAGTGGGGAATGGACATATTGAGGCCCTTCACCACTAGGTCAGCGGGCAGGAAGTACCTCATAGTGGCAGTAGACTATTTTACCAAGTGGATAGAGGCCGAGCCCACTAAGTACATAAAGGCAACCCAAGTCAGGACGTTCATATGGAAAAACATCATCACAAGGTTCGGGGTACCGCAGTGCATAGTCTTTGACCACGGGTGTCAATTCGACTGCGACACCATCAAGGATTACCTGGAGGACATGGGCACCAAGTACGCAAGTGCCTCAGTCTGTCATCCGCAGAGTAATGGTCAAGCTGAAGCAGCAAATAAGCTGATCTTAACAGCCCTGCAGAGGAAGCTAGAGGAGCACAAAGGCCTATGGGCTGACCTAGTCCCAGAGGTGTTATGGGAAAACAGAACCACTGAGAAAGAATCCACTGGTAAAAGCCCTTTCACTCTAGCCTACGGGGCTGATGCAGTTGTCCAAGTGGAAGTACAAATTCCCAGCCTGAGGATACAACACTATGAGCCACAAGGAAATAAAAAGCGCATGCTGGAAGAGCTAGACTTCCTGCCAGAAGTAATGCTAAAAGCATCTCTCAAGCTGGCAGCCCAGAAGAGTAGGATTTCCAAAGCTTTCAACAAAAGAGTCAAGCACCAGGAGCTCCTGCCTGGAGACTTGGTCCTCAGAAAGACAGCAGCAGTGAGAAGAGGAAACCAGCATGGAAAGCTGTCAGCCAATTGGGAAGGCCCCTTCATCATTCATGAGCAGGTAGGACCTAGTGCATTCCTCCTCGCAGATCAAGAAGGTCGGGTCTTAAGGAATAGTTTCAATGCTGATGTGTTAAAGAAATATTTTGTTTAAAAAGGCAAGAAATTAAGTAGAACTGGGGATAATTGTTTCAATTTTGCAAGAACTCTATTTAGCTCATGTTATGTCAATTAAGGCATTTAAGCCATTTTAATTCAATGAAATACGAGCCTTTACGTGAGGAGTATATTGCATAAACTTGTTTAAATATATCATGCTTTAGCATCATACACTAACATTTAGAAGAAAAAAAAAGAAAGAAAGAAAGCATGCAAGTGCTGACGACAGAAAGCACTTTAGCATGGAGCAGCGAAACAACGTTAAACGGCAAAAGAACATCCCTCCCTAAAATCTCACATTACCTGCTCAAAGTAAAACAGGGCACCACCTCGGGGACGCCTGAGGGGGAGGCCTGGCACGTTCAACTTGAGCAGGAAAGAGCAGTAAAAATGAAGAAGGATGAGCTGCGCGGGCAACACTAAGGTTCTCTTAGTCCCACTTAGCTCACCTCTTTGAGGGGGAGAGGAGGAGGAGATAGACATATAATAAGCCCTTACGAAGAGAAGTAGGAGGCACAAAGCAATAAGTCACAGCATAAACAAGCTGAATGACATAAACAACAAGTCACGGTGAAATAAGTTAGATGACATAAACAAGCAGCTAAAAGCTGGTTGACACAAGTAAGTCTCAGCAGAGCAGACTGAATGATGCCAAACAGTCAAACAAGCAGCCAAAAGCTGGTTGACACAAGTAAGTCTCAGCAGAGCAGACTGAATGATGCCAAACAGTCAAACAAGCAGCCAAAAGCTGGTTGACACAAGTAAGTCTCAGCAGAGCAGACTGAAAGATGCCACAGTCAACAATTGAATAAACTAGCCAATATGCAAGCAAGTCTCTACAAGAATTAAGCAGAGTACATGAAGCATAAACATACAATACAAACAGGGCAGAAAGAGCAAAGCTCATCGAAGCTCCAGCTAAAAATAGAAGAGAGCAAGAAGGTAAGAAAGCCCTCAGCAGCCAAATCAAGAAAATAGGGAGGCCCAACCTACGAGGCTTCACTTAACGCAACAAAGGGGCTGCTGTTCTAAGGCCTAGGTACTACTACACCTTGGCTCAGCAGCAGGTTCAAACGAGCACGCAGACCACAAAACAATCAGTGGATGAAATAGTAGAAAAATCATTAAGTACATACAACACAAAGCTGAACCCCTGCCCACCAGGACAGGGTAAACATCTAGCAAGTCAATTACAATATATGCAAATCTGAGCCCTAGTTCACCAAGACGAGGAAACACTCAGCAAAATAAGTCAAGGAAACATGAATTCAAGTTACGCTGGACAGGCCCAGCAACAAAAGATAAAGTATTCTGAGAAGACACAAGAAAATATAATCTTTAGCGGCTATACACCCCAATGACAGCAACAAAAGCTACCTAGTTACCACGGATCTGGGTGAGGAAAACTCAGAGGAACCACTAGAGTAGGAAGGTGACAGCCGCCATAACCTTTATTGTCCACCAGCCAAAGACTCCACCCCAATAGTTGCAGCAACGTCGGGGCAGAGGGGAACCTCCAAGTTCAGCACGGCATGGTCAGGAACCTTGCAGCTAGCAGCACGAGGATGGTCAGCGGGCAGCTCGAATAAGCCAGCGTCGCCAGCAGCCTCAACCTTAGCCTAGAAAGTGTTGAAACGAGCTTGCTGCTCCTCACCTTCACTATACAAACTGCTCACGCAGTGGGCAGCAGCCTCCCATCCACCCTCATGGCGATCAACCAATAAATTAGCAAAAGCAGGAGAAAGCGCAAAGGCCTTAAGTGCCTCCTTCCTAGCAGCTTCCAGCTCAGTTATATGCCCAGCCCATAGATTGGCAAATTCTGCTTCCAACGTCTACACCCTGGCCTGAGAAGTCTGCAGCTGCTCTTTGTAGCTCGCCAGTTTGGTCTGGGTGAGCTGAAATTCTCCAACTAGAGCTGCAAGGCGTCCGCCCTCTCCCATAGAGGAGTCACCTCTATGACCATGGCATCACCTCTATGACCATGGCCTGCTGAACTTCCAAATTCTTCTGAGAAAGAATTAGGCCTTGATTCTGATACTCCTTCTCCACTGTAAGCAAGGCATTGGATAAGTCCCCAACAGACCTGACAAGCTACAGAAAGGCAGAGAAAGGAAAGAGTAAGCCAGAATAGAAATTAATTAAAGATAAAAATAAGACAAGGCATTAACAAAAGAATAAGCAAAAGAAGAAAAAGAAACCAGAATCAGAGAAGAAAAGACTAAAAGCAAGGACTTACCTTTTGCAAGTCATGACAAGCCGTAGCCGCCAGGAAGACTGACCGAGCTGCGTGTAGAATCAGCGGGGAGACGAACTCCCTAAGTAAGACGATACCCCAAGGTACCACCCTTCTGGGGATCGTCCACGAACAAAGATTCATCAGCCATCACGTTCATCTCAAGGTGAAAAGGAGCATTCTCAGCTCCAGCAGGGCACAACAAGGGATGAAGGTGGGCATCAATGGGGATCTTAGAAAATTCAATGGGCCTAGTAGGGCGAAAGGTACCCCCAGCAGAGATTGAGGTAGCAGACAGCGGGTTCTCAAAGGCATCACTCAAGAATTGGTGAACACAATGATTAAGTTCACTGGAATTCCGAGTATCGACTCCCCTGTCAGCATTCCCAACAGGAAGCCCAGTGTTAGCAGAGTGAGAAGCAAAAGGAACAAGGCTAGAGGAGGTGCGAGCCTTTTTCGCAGCGGGCTGATCCTCAGCAGGGGCAGAGGTCACAGGATCATCCTCCAAATCAATAATTGGCTAATCGTGCTTGTGAGTACTCCCCGCCTGAGAGTGCCCACCCCTGGTGACGCTTCGGAGCCGCCGTCGCAGTCCGGAAGGGCGCGGCGGAAACTTTAGAAGCTTCATGATAGTCTTATCAGGAAGCTGGAAATAAGTGGCTTCAGCAGAAGGAGCTATAGTATCCTTCGCAGCAGTAGCAGTATCGATATTAGAAGAAAAGAGCAGAACATGCTCAGCAGAAGAAGTGGGCTTTACACCCGTAGCAGTAGTAGTCTCAACCTCATCAGAGGAAAACTTGAGAATGTTATCCGCAAAATTATCAGCGGTATTCTTTGGATAATCAGAAGCTTGATCAAGTTGGTTTTTGGCAGCAGAGGTCTAAGGTGCCACCTGGCCGGAAGCCGCAGCAGGCTGCTTCTCAGGAGAAGCACCATGCGCCACTAACGCCTCAGACTCTAAAGCCGCTCTTCGGGGGGTAGGCCGAGTATCGCGTCTACTCCCAACAGTGGAGGATGAGGGCTCAGCTTCAGCACGGCTGGATCCTGCACGATCAGCAGCTGTCACAGTGCCAAAGACAGCCCGCAGCTCAGCTGGAGCTAGGCGCACCTCATTTTTCAGGGAACCAGCATATACCTCCAGAGTGTTAAAAAGTTCTGGGGATTATCAGGGGTAGTAGTTAAGGGGTCCCTCCAATTATCAGCCAACCCAAGAATGCGCCTATCCAGCTTGTCATAACCTAAAAAGGGGAAATAAAGAAACAAAATAACATAAGGACCAAGGCACCAAAATAAAAAATAAAAATAAAAAAGAAAGGGAAGAAAGGAAAGCAAAAATTTACCAGCCTCATGCGTATAGCACAAACGCATAGCAGAGAGCTGCTTGTTGCCCACAATGTATATAGAGTTAGGCAGCCAGATCTTGGGATATTTCGAGTCACCAGTCCCCGCTCCACGCAGAGCGTCAAAGGCCTCCGTCTCATAGGCAGACTGAGATGGGGAGACAGTAACCCCAACCATGTTGGTACGAATCTCCCGAAAATTGCGCGGCACAGCAAAAGTAGAGGGAACCTTTACCCTGAAGAACTTACCAGTCCAATCCCTGAAGCGACCAAGCTTTGGGAAGGACAGAACTCTACCATCCTTGGGAGCTACGTAGTACCACCCAGACTCAGTCCCAGAAGCAGACCTTTTCAGGCTTATTAAAGACTTGAATAGGTGCAGGGACTCAGGATACCTTCGAAACCGAAGGAACCATAGCAGGCAGATCAAGGTGTGAAGGGAAGCTGGATGCAGCAAAGATATACAAATATTGAAGGCACAAAACACCTTCTCCAAAGTAGGGACAAGGGGAAACCTCATACCCAAATCCAGCTGAGAAGCAAACACAGCAATATGACTAGCAGGGGGAGTAGACAGCTTCGCATCATCAACGGGCATCACCAACTCATAGCCCTCACCAAAACCGTAAAACTTCTGCCCAACAGAGGCAAGGTTCAACCTCTTGGCGTCCTTACGCCAACTGGAGTCCATCACGCAGTTCTTGGGCCCATAGCATTGTCATCCAGAAAGAACTTAGTTTTGCCTTCCTCTGCAGGCTCCACAACATAAGTGGGCTGACAATCATAAAAAGAGCGATCACCTGGGGATTCAGTCATCCTGCTCGAATGGATGGCTAGAGAGGGAGATGGTGATGAAGTCTCGGCACTGCCACCCGGCACTACATAATGGTCAAACTGATTCACATCAACCATGTCATCAAGCCAAGAAAAACAGTTTAAAGGCTGAACATGGGGAATGGGGCTAACAAGGGACACATCAGGGGGATTAGCCTTGACAGCGTCGGCTAACTGTTTGTGGCGCATTGCGCGCATCCTTAAACGGGTGAGACGGGACAAAGGAATCCCATCCAAAACAAGCACCCGCTCGTAGTAAGGATCAAAGAAATTAGGGTGGGGCTTGCGCTGAAAAGGGCGAAAAGCACTACCCTTAGTAGGACGACTACTGCCTGACCCAGATGCAACAGTAGGAGTCGCAGCAGTACCCGTCCCGCTCGCAGCGGGGGGACAATCAAAAGGCATAACCACTTGTATAGGAGTGGGGGAAGAAGAACGAGAAACAGGAGGAGTGTGCGCAGGGCGCTCACCTGAAGGGGATGATCGGGAAGGAGAATCCGACTCGGTGGCCACTTGAGGCTCACTTATGTTATGACTATCAGAAGCTTCAGACATTATGAAATCTATAAAGACAAAAAGCCCACAAAGAGGAGGAAGAAGGCAATGGGGCACCGAAATTGAAAATCAGTTTATGGAGACAAGAACAATGGAGGAATAAAAAGAAAGAATCAAGAGCGCAATTACAATAACATAAAGGGGTAAAATTGGAAAATGATAATTGAAACGAGTCAAAAGACACAATTTTGTGAAGAAAAATGCAGAAAGAAGCAAAATTAGGTAAGTACATACAACAAAAGGTACAAAGTAAGTACCTTTAGAACAAAAGTTTCAGAAGCAACAGAGTACAACAACAATGGCGAACACAAGAACTCGAACAGAAGTGAAGTTCAAAACTGCAACCAAGAGGAAAAGAAAGGCAAATTAGTAAGAAAGCAAGAACAAAGAGGAGAAAAGTTAATATGACAGGAAATTAAAGCAAAAGCAAAGATGAAGGAAGCAAGAACTTACCCCGCAACAATGAAGGAACAGCGAGCGTCTGAAGAAGAAAACGAAGAGCGAAATTTTTGAAATTAAATGAAGAAGAAAGGAAGATGAAAAAAAAAGTGAGGAAAGTAAAAGAAATGAAAAGGGGGGGACAGTGAATTAAATACAAAGTAAATGGGCGGTTGGGCATGAAGTAAAGCCAAACCGCCATGTCACTTCAGTAAAATCGAAACTGACGGCTTGGATCATCTACACGTGTCCCACTCATGCAAACGTTATTCCCTCCTTAATAAAAAAAATGCACACTTCAGCGGGAGTGATCGAAATCCCTCTCCGCAAGCTCGTCATTTCTCAAACTTCAGCGGGAGTGATCGAAATTCCTCTCCGCAAGCTCGTCATTTCTCAGACTTCAGCGGGAGTGATCGAAATTCCTCTCCGCAAGATCGTCATTTCTCAGACTTCAGCGGGAGTGATCAAAATCTCTCCCTACAGTCTTGGCAAACCACGACCAAACGTGTGCTTAGCAGCCAGGAATAGAGCCATCATAAAAACCCAGCAGTACGGTAGCACCATCACCAGAATTAGGACCTGACCTCCCAAGTCTCTGGATCGCATCAACAACCCAGACGACCCGTTGAGCCACGACCGATAAGGCCACACGCTCAGAATAACTGGCATGAATGACTTCACGCCATCTCTTGAGGGGCTAGTTGTAGGGGATAGCTCCTGCTGAGCTATTCCTTCCAGCTGGGCTCAGTTGGGAAGATTCCACCGCGCAAGTAAGAGTCGGCATGAGTGACCTCATACCACCTCTTGAGGGGCTAGTTGTATAGGATAGCTCCCACTGAACTATCGCCCAGCTCCCAGGGTGTGCACTCATGGCCGAGAGAACAACTGTGAGGGGCTCACCAGCCCGATGGAGTCAGCCCGCAGAGCTGACCAGGTCGAACTCTCCACAAAGGAGATCGTACACCTATAAATAGAGGGCAAAGTACAACGAAAAAGAGGTTAGACACACAAGTTATTATACTCTCTACATCTCTCTAAGTACACTTTCTCTCTCTAAACACTTTCTAACTTAGGCATCGGAGGGGGGTTCCTCGAGCCACCCCCGAGGGCAGTTTACGTGTGTTGCCTTGTGTAGGTTATCGACGGGGCCCAGCTCACCCAGCAGAACCCTTGGATCCATACCTGGAACACTAGTATCATGTTAGGATGTCTTTATTGCTTTCTAGTATCATGCTTAGGTTGCTTCCTATTTCTTCTATCATGTTAGTATCATGTTAGGGATAAAGTTTTGATCTTTATTGTTTAGTGACATGCTAGGATTTGTTATTTATCTTGTTAGTATCATGCCTAGGATCTTGCTAATATTATGCTTTCATGAGATTGAGAATATGATGATGATGATTTGTTGTATCAATATTATGTTGCTTGATATATTATTGTTGTTGCTTGATCACGCCTTTTCTTGCAGGTTTAAAGGGAATTTGTGCTTGTAATCACGTTTACTAAGATAATTAATAATCTTGATTAGGATAATATGATTTTAATTCAAGTGATTGCCAATAATAGTTTTGTTTGTGCATTAATATTCAACCAACATAGATTAAACAGGTTTAGGATTAATATATTGATTGTATGTTAGTCAGAAAGCGCACATGAATATGAGAAGAATAAAGTAGAGGCCTATTTTTACGGCAGGTTCAATCTCTTTTAGGTTGGATTTGTACCTTCATCCCTGAATATCCAGTCATGTTTCCAGACCACTATGGAGTTAACGATCTCATGGATCGTGAAGGGGTGTAACCTTCACCCTGTGAACGGTTTACAAGTTCCTAAAACTTGTTGGTGACTCTTTTGCTCTAGCTTCCTTCCCTTTGGACGCCACCATACTTAATTGTATAATCACAGTGGGGCTCAAGTGTGGGATGCTTGAAATATTCCTTCAAGCAGAGTTCACTTGAGCTTCTTCAAGTCCTTGCTCTTTCTCTCCTCCTCCTACAGCTAGAACTAGCTCCTCCTTAATCTCCTGATTGGCCTAGGATATGGCTTGCCCTCGTCTTGGGTGTTGATAACTTCATCAGCGTACTGATAAGCCAAAGCCCAGATACCGTACTCCCTCCCCGGGTGCAAAGCCTCCCAAGCTATCTTCATATGGTTTGTGCAGTCGGACTCGTTCTCTTCGACGATCCGCTCTTGCTCGACATCTAGCGTTACCTTAAAGTTCGCCTGGGCTTGGGCCATTTCTTTTGTCAGGTGATTGACGTCTGCTCGGAGATTAGTGTTCTCCTTGTCAGCACCCTCAAGAGCCTTGAGGTCCGCCTGGCATTTTTCAGCGCAGCCTCGAAGTCAGAAGCCTTCTTCTTAGCAGTCTCCAACTCAGCCGTCAAGCACCTGATGCTCTCCGCCTGCGTCATTTCAAACGCTTTAGTCTTAAGTTCATTTATTGTAGTTTGGTATTGAGCAACTTCTGTGGAGTCTCGCGCAGCTTTATTGGCTCGTTTACCTTGGTTTGCTTGTGGGCCCATGGCCTCCTCAACCCATCAACCCTCAGCATAGCCTAAGGATATAAACGGAGTGTTAGGGGCTCAAGCGGTAATATACTTAACAAAATCTATTGGAAAGATCATACCTCAGACAGGAGGGCCATGATCCGTTCGAGGTTGAACGTCTCTATGCAAGGGATGGCATCCTTCTCCTTCTTAGGGATGGCCCTAAGCATAGACTTGGCATACTTCTGCACATTCGGCCATCAGGGGAAATCTGCATCACGACCAAGATTGGGTGAGTTAGCTGTGTAGGCGGTACCTATCTGCAGACGGCTGCTAGAAGAGCCTTCAGAAGTCTACTGTGAGTGAGATTTCACCCGCATGGGCCAAGGTAGCTCAAATAGGGATTTGAAGGGACTAGCAATACCTAGATCAATAATCTACAGGCTGTCATCACCCACAGTCGCCTTGGGCTGCTCGTTTGTTCTAGACACCGCCTTGGTGCCAAACTTCTTGTCTAGTTCTATACTTAGATCGAAGCCCTTCAAACTTATGATCTTCCCCTCGATGTTGAGACGAGTCTTCCCAGCCGGGGCTTCTAGAGCTGTCTGGGTTGAAGAAACCTTTTGAGATTTGGAGGGGCTATAGGCTGCCTCATCCGGCTTCCGCTTGATGAGCTTTTAGAGGGATCAAGGAACATCCTGAAACACAATGGCATGATGAGTATACAGCCGGTATAGCGCCACTTCTAGTTGAAAATTAAAGGTACCAAGTAGGGAAGACGGTGAATACCTGACCCTTGGCGGCTATTTCAGCCCTTTGTTTCTCCGCCTTGTCCTTGCGGATTTATGCTGCAGACCGTTTGGGGGTTTTCTCTTCAGAGACCATGTTCCTACCCGTCTCTGCAAACAAACCGTCTGTCAGAATACATAACATAAATAAAACCGAGAATGTAACACAGACGGCATAGTTACAGCCGGATGCATACTGGACATACGTCTATCAAACATTGTACTGAGACCGCAGGAAGACAAGAACACCTCGTCTCTCAACCATTCATGCTTAGGAATCCAATTCTTGGGGATACTTATTGGTTCCCCGGTTGAGAGGTAGTCTGTTTCAAGTTCAAAAAATCCCCCCTCTATGATTTTCTCATAGTCCTCGTCTGGAATGGCAGGGAAATTGCATTTTTAACCTAGAAGGTCCGACATCCTATTATATTGCCTGTACTCGCGGTTCTCTCTCTCCTTGAGGGAGGACACCAGATAGAAGCACTCCTTCCAATTACACTTAGACACCTTGTCTAAGGTCATCTGGTATTTGGGGTATGTGGTAAGATCAAGTGTAATACGTTCTCCACCCGCCTGGGCTTCAACTAAGGTAATGCATATGCGCAAAATCCTCCCAGCCGGGGTGGAGCCCTTGCCATTCGCAGGCGGCTATCTAACCCAAAATGTTGACCCAAGAATTTAGAGGCAACTGCCATACGCCCAAGCTGTATCCCCGGAGGATGGCTTTTACTAAATCGTAAAGAGGGAAGCGGAGGCCGGCTAGGAACGCCGCCTCATAACAGCTGAAGTACCGGTTGACATTCATCTGTTCGTCTTCCCAGGAAATGGTGCCTAATTCAGGAGGCACCCAGATGTTAAATCCGCCTCTTAGAGGGTACTTAAGCTTAAAATTATCTAAACCCTTCTCCATTGCAGCTCTATCTTTGGCTGACACATGGATCTTAGTCGGGTTGTTCTTCTCTTTCCAGTTTTTACGTTCCTCTTCCTCGCTGTCCTCAAGCGGGGGAAGATCATCATCACCACCATCCTCGTAGCTAGACTTGGAGGCGGTGCTTCCCCGGTCTCTCTCTTGGGAAACCTCTTCACTGTCTGACCCTGAGGCAGACGTGGTTGTTTCCCGTCTCCATCTTCGGGATGAGCTTCTTCAAATCCAACAATGGAGATGGCCTCCTTACCATCTCTACCCTCAGCCTCGAATAAAATTCCATCACTTGGAGTCTTGGGGATCCTAGAAGGGGAGTACTCCCCCGAATCAACCTGCATGTCTCCCCCCTAAACCGGTGTGATTTCATCATACGGTACCTCCAATGTACTGTCTCTCCTCCGCTATCTGGTGGCTGTTTGGTTAGTTCGAGCCATTGTGTCTTGTACTAATACAGAGATGGTCGGTTTTGGGGATGTACAAGGCTGCTCCATACACCTAGAGCCGGCACCCCTAGTCCTAGACTCAACCGTACCAAGAGACCGGTTGACTACTGACCTAGGTTGTGCCGTGTGTGTTGGTGATGGATCCATTTATTTAATGTAAATATACAAATGGAAAAAAAAAAGAATGAGCTGAAGGGGGTAGAGACCGTACCTTAAAATCTGACTCTAAAAGGGGTTAAGCGTTTACTAGCTTCAGCAAGTGGGTTGAAAGTGATTTTTCTTGTTCATAGCACAAGCGGTTGCTAACCTGTTGGGCAGAAGGGAAAAAGAAGCAATTGTTTGTGTTTAACACAGACGGTGGTCAGAGTTTCTCTCTCTAGAACTCTTTGACTTTATCTCTCTTGAACTTTTTGGAAACGTCCAAAATGAGGGGGGGTAAAACCTGTATTTATAGATGGGTAATTTTAGGGGCATTCCCGTAATTTCCCCGGAATTTGAAAAGTTAAATTTCACAGTTAAAATTCAACCAGTGGTAGAGTGACATGTGTCACAGATGCCACGTGGCATGCCACGTCACATCTATGAGGGCAAATGTTTTGGGTAATTTTTACCCATGCCATGTGGACCAACCAGCAAGCGACACGTGTTAGTCCAAAATGGACCTATCTCCATTTGACAAGTGGCGTTCCCGGAATTTAAGGGAAAAGATGGCCTTTAGGGCCCAAATCTCGAGAAAGCCGTAAGTCAGCAGCCCGTCAGAAATTAGGTCAGAGTGACCTAATCAAGGGCACATTTATCGATGACCCTATAAATAGGGAGATTCCCCCCATTTTGGGGACATCTACATTCATTTATTACACTACCCTACATTCTTTCTCATAAGAGAAAACACCTGATCTCTGAATCCGTTCATTTATTACACTACCCTACATTATCTCTCATCAGAGAAAACATCTGATCTCGGAATCTGTGAAGATCTCACTTTACTTTTCTGCACCCTTACATTCTCTAAAGCCCGTTCTAACTTGACCGTCGGAGGCGGAGCTCCAACCACCCGGAGTCTCCGTTGTTTTGTAGGTACAGGCCGCACTAGACCAGTCTTTGAGCTGTAACTCTCCCGAGGGACTAAAAACACCCAAAACAATTATTATTATTGTTATTCTTATTATTGTTATTGTTATTGTTGTTGTTGTTGTTGTTGTTGTTGTTGTTGTTGTTGTTGTTGTTGTTATTATTATTATTATTATTATTATTATTGTATAGGATAGCTCCCGCTGAACTATCGCCTAGCTCCCAGGGTGCGCACTCATTGCCGAGAGAACAACTAAGAAGGGCTCACCAGCCCTACAGAGTCAGCCTGTAGAGCTGACCAGGCTAAACTCTCCACAAAGGAGATCGTACACCTATAAATAGAGGGCAAAGTACAACGGAAAGGAGGTGAGACATACAAGTTATTACACTCTCTACATCTCTCTAAGTACACTTTCTCTCTCGAAACACTCTCTGACTTAGGCATCGGAGGGGGGTTCCTCGAGCCACCCCCGAGGGCAGTTCACGTATGTTGCCTAGTGTAGGTTGTCAACGGGACCCAGCTCACCCAGAAGAACCCTTGGATCCATACCTGGAACAATTGGCGCTAGAAGGAGGGGAAGGATCATCTAACCTGAGGTTCACCAACTGAGTTAGGGACTAGTTGACAAACCACCATGGCCGGGGAGGAAGTCGTGCAAACACCCATACCTAAGGCCAATGACGCCAACCAAACACTACAAAAAACACCACCAGCAACCATCGATCCTAGAGGATCTGTCAAGAAACCCAAATCCACCATCTCACAAAAATCCAATCCCATTGGATCGACGACTGCTGCAGCTAAAGCAGCGTCGAAACCAGTCGATCTGATAGGATCTAGTTCCATTTTCAAGTTAGAATTAGAAGCCTGGGAATCTGAACCGAGAATGGAGCGTAGAGGAAATAACCCAGGTTAAGGGCAGCCCGGAGAAACGAGTCATCCACTGCAGGTCGCCAGCCTCTAAGCGGGGGCCGAGCCAGGATAGGGAGAAGCGAGCACGGATCCCGGTCATTCCAGATGATTCCCCATTTTGTCGGGATATTCTGGAGGAGCCGATGGAGAAGATAAAGATGCCGAGCTGCAGGTATAACGGAACTACAACACTTAAGAATCATATCTCGGCTTTTGAGAACCACATGGTGCTTTACACCATGATGGATTCAGTTTAGTGCAAAGCATTCCCACCAACTTTGGAGGGTCTGGCAGCGGAGTGGCATGGAGCCATTCCAAAAGGTTCCGTATACTCATATAATCAGCTGAAAAGGATGTTTATGGAGCATTTCATCACCTTGGTAGACTGAACTAAGATGATAACTGAGCTGATGTCGCTAGTTCAGGGGAAGGATGAACCCCTAAGGGAGTTTATCACCAGATTCAACAAGGAGGCAACAACCATCCCAAATTTGAGCCAAAAGGTAGCGTTATTGGCAATGCAGAGCGGTTTGCTACCAGGTTCGCCATTCAGAGCGTATATGGGGCGTAAGAGCCTCAAGACGCTAGCTGAAGCGCTAGGAAAAGCGTACGAGTTCATCAAAGCAGACGAGACTGACAGAGCAATGCTGAGCAGGAAGGCGCCAAACGACCCAGTTAAGCGGGCAGAATTCTCCCGGGTAGAAAACACGGCCAGGGCTGACCAGCCTAGCAAAGCTGAACAAGGTCGCAGGGAGGCGGACCGAGCTGTAGGGGTGAGAAGGTCAGACCCGAAGAGAGGAGGAAGACCTGGAAGGTTCGACCAGTATACTCTGCTCACTCTCTCGAGATCCCACATCTTCAGCGTGAACAAAGCTGACGACAAGTGGTAGAGACCCCCGAGGATGGTTAATAGGAACCGTGATCCGAGCAAGTGGTGTAACTTCCATAGGGATCATGGCCACACAACCGATGAATGCACACACCTGAAAGATAACATAGAAGATCTAGTCAGGAGGAGATACCTGAAACAATTCAAACAGCACGATGATCCCTCCAAAAGAAGGGAAGAGAACAGAATAGGCCGTGACCGCAGAGGAGGTCACAGGGGTCCCGCTGAGGATAGAGATAGAGATAGCAAACCAAAAGGCAGAGTGTATGTGATCAGCGGAGGACCAGTATATGGGGGAACCGTGAACAAGGCGCGGGCAGACTTGCGGGCAATGATACACCAGATAAACTATAATGAGAAGCGCAGGTGGCCACTTCTTCCCCCACAGCCACAAGCTACATTTGATGAGTATGACCAGAATGGCATAATCTATCCTCATGATGATCCTCTGGTGGTGACGATGAGAATTGCAAACTGGGAGGTAGACCGAATACTGATAGATGGGGGCAGCTCAGCCAACATCATATATATCAGCGCGTTCAAAGAGCTGAAGTTAGACTAGAAAGATCTAAAAAGGGTGAATTATGAAGTCACCGGGTTTAACGGGTCTGGACTGACCCCAGAAGGTATAATTGAGCTCTCAGTCCGAGTAGGAGAAAGGTCAAAAAGACGCGATGTTCGAGCAGAGTTCTTGGTGATAGACTCTCCTTCACCTTACAATGTGATCATGGGAAGGCCACTCATCCACAAGATCGACAGAGTGGTTTCCACCTATCATCTTGCCTTGGCTTACACAACCAATGAAGGGCGGTTAGCAAAGCTTAGGGGAAGCTAGAAAACAGCTCAACAATGTTACATAACTACCCTAAAGCAGCCCGCTAGGACCAAACAGCAGCCAATTTCACAGAAAAGGTCCCTTGAACAAGCTGAGAAAAAGTAAAGAAAAAGGAAGCGCAAAGAATATCACAGGAAGAAGGATAAACAGAAGTTAGCCATGGAAAACTTTGAGCCCGCAAAGGAGGAGATGGCTAGACCGCTTCCCAGTGGGGAGCATGTTACAATCGAGCTTACAGAAGGTGATCCTTTAAGAACAGTAAAAATCGGAAAGGACATTGACCCTAGAGTAGGGGTGCACCTCATAGAGTTGCTAAGGAAGAACAAGGACATCTTCGCATTTTCAGCAGATGAGATGCCCGGAATTGACCTGCAGTCATGGTCCACTGGCTGAATGTGAAGGAAGATGTTAAACAAGTCAGGCAGAAGAAACGAAGCTTCTCCATAGAGAAAAATCAGGCAATCCAGGAAAAAGTGGAAAAACTCTTGGAAGCTGGATTCATTGAGCCCTGCGATTACCCAGAGTGGTTAGCCAACGTGGTCATGGTGAAGAAGGCAAATGGCCAGTGGAGGATGTGTGTTGATTTCACATATCTTAATAAAGCATGCCCGAAAGACTGTTACCCACTGCAGCGGATCGACCAGCTGGTAGATTCAACAAGTGGGCATGCCCTGATGAGCTTCATGGATGCCTTCTCAGGGTATCATCAAATCATCTTACACAATCTAGACCAGCAGAAAACTGCATTCATCACCGAGGGTGGAGTGTACAATTACATAGCTATGCCCTTCGGGTTGAAGAATGCTGGAGCTACTTTTCAGAAGACAATGGATAGAGTATTCATGCACCAGAAAGGTAGGAATGTTGAGGTGTACGTTGACAACTCAATTGTCAAGAACTTGAAGACAGTTACACATTCAGCCACTCCTTACTAGATTTCCTGGATTTCCTCAGCAGGCTGCAGCTCAGCTAGTTCACTTCCAGATAGACTTGATCCCTAGAGTGGGAAACTCCCAGGCTGATGCATTATCAAAGTTAGCTAGTTCCACCATGCAGAGCCTCACAAGGACAGTGATGGTGGAAGTCTTAGAGGAAAGCAGTATCGCTGAAAATGAGAAGGCGAACTGCATCGAACAGCAACGAGCTTGGTTCACAGATATACTGGCATACAAAATTCACGGCTCGCTGCCGGACGATGAAGTGCAAGCTAAGAAAGTTAAGAAGGACGCTAACTGGTACGTGGTAATGAATGGGGAGCTCAACAAGAAGGGCTTCTCGAAACCACTGCTAAGGTGTATCCTAGAGTGGGAGCAGGAGAAGATCATGGAAGAAGCACACTCAGGAATATGCGCCAACCACATCGGTGGAAAGGCCTTGGGAGTAGAATTGCTCAGAAGGGGCGCATACTGGCCAACTCTAACGCAAGATGCACTGGCATATGTAAAAAAGTGTGTCAAGTGTCAAAAATATTCCCCAGCCATAAACCAGCCAGCAAATGATCTGACCCCAATCCTCAACCTGATCCCGTTTGCTCAGTGGGGAATGGACATATTAGGACCCTTCACCACTAGGTCAGCGGGCAGGAAGTACCTCATAGTGGCAGTAAACTATTTTACCAAGTGGATAGAGGTCGAGCCTACTAAGTATATAAAGGCAGTCCAAGTGAGGACATTCATATGGAAAAACATCATCACAAGGTTCGGGGTGCCGCAGTGCATAGTCTCTGACCACGGATGCCAATTCGACTGTGACATCATCAAAGATTACCTGGAGGAAATGGGCACCAAGTATGCAAGTGCCTCAGTCTGTCACCCGCAGTGTAATGGCCAAGCTGAAGCAGCAAACAAGCTGATCTTAACAGCCCTGCAGAGGAAGCTGGAGGAGCACAAAGGCCTATGGGCTGACCTAGTCCTAGAGGTGTTATGGGCAAATAGAACCACTGAGAAAGAATCTACTAGTAAAACCCCTTTCACCCTAGCCTACGGGGCTGATGCAGTTGTCGTAGTGGAAGTGCAAATTCCCAGCCTGAGGATACAACACTATGAGCAACAAGGAAATAAAAAGCGCATGCTGGAAGAGCTAGACTTTCTGCCAGAAGTAAGGCTAGAAGCAGCTCTCAAGCTAGCAGCCTAGAAGAGTAGGATTTCCAAAGCTTTCAACAAAAGAGTCAAGCATCGGGAGCTCCTGCCAGGAGACTTGGTCCTCAGAAGGACAGTAGCAGTGGGAAGAGGAAACCAGCATGGAAAGCTGTCAGCCAATTAGGAAGGCCCCTTCATCATTCATGGACAGGTAGGACTAGGTGCATTCCTCCTCGCAGATCAAGAAGGTCAGGTCTTAAGGAATAGTTTCAATGCTGATGTGTTAAAGAAATATTTTGTTTAAAAAGGCAAGAAGTTAAGTAAAACTGGGGATAATTGTTTCAATTTTGCAAGAGCTCTGTTTAATTCATATTATGTCAATTAAGACATTTAAGACATTTTAATTTAATGAAATACGAGCCTCTACGTGAGGAGTATATTTCATAAACTTGTTTAAATATGTTATGCTTTAGGATCATAAACTAACATGCAGAAAAAAAAATAAAAAAAAAAAACACACATGTAAGTGCTGAAAGCAGAAAGCACCCTAGCATGGCGCAGCAAAACAACATTAAACGACAAACGAGCATCCCTCCCTAAAAATTTCACCTTACCTGCTCAAAGTAAAACAGGGCACCACCTTAGGGACGCCTGAGGGAAAGGTCTGGCACGTTCAACTTGAGCAGGGAAGGGCAGTAAAAACGAAGGAGGATGAGCTGCGCGGGCAACGCTAAGGTCCTCTTAGCCCCACCCAGCTCACCTCTTTGAGGGGGAGAGGAGGAGATAGACAAATAATAAGCCCTTACAAAGACAAGTAAGAGGCACAAAGCAATAAGTCGCAGCACAAACAAGTTGAACGACACTAATAAGTCACAGCGAAATAAGTTGAATGACATAAAACGAGCAGCCAAAAGCTGGTTGACATGAATAAGTCTCAGTAGAGCAAACTGAATGATGCCAAACAGTCAAAAATTGAATAAAGTAATTAATATGCAAGCAAGTCTCTACAAAAATTAAGTAGAGTACATAAAGCACAAGCATGCAGCGTAAATAGGGCAGAAAAAGCAAAGCTCATTGAAGTTCCTGCTAAATATAGCAAAGGACAAGAAAATAAGAAAGCCCTCAGCAGCCAAATCAGGAAACAGGGAGGCCCAACCTACGAGGCTTCACTAAGCGCAACAAAGGGGCTGCTGTGCTAAGATCTAGGTACTACTACACCTTGGCCCAACAGAAGATTCAGTCAGGCACGTAGACTACAAAATAACAAACGGACGAAATAGTAGAAAGATCATCAAATACATACAACACAAAGCTGAGCCCCTGCCCACCAAGGCAGAGTAAACATTCAGCAAAGTAAATTTAATAAAACATAAATTCAAGTCAAGCTGGACAGGCCCAGTAGTGAAAAGATAAAGTATTAGGAAAATATAATCTTTGGCGGCTATACACCCCAAAGATAGTAACAAAAACTATCTAGTTACAACAGATCTTGGTGAGGGAAACTCAGAGGAACCACTGGAATAGGAAGGTGACAGCCGCCATAACCTTTATTGTCCTCCAGCCAAGGACTCCACCCCAATAGCTGCAGCAACGTCAGGGCAGAGAGGAACCTCCAAGTTCAGCACAGCATGGTTAGGAACCTTGCAGCTAACAGCACGAGGGTGGTCTACAGGCAGCTCAAATAGGTCAGCATCTCCAGCAGCCTCAACCTTAGCTCAGAAAGTGTTGAAACGAGCCTGTTGTTCCTCACCCTCACTATACAAACTGCTCACGCACGGGCTGCAGCCTCCTAGCCACCATCATGGCGATCAGCCAGCAGCCTAGCAAAGGCGGGAGAAAGTGCAAAGGCCCTGAGTGCCTCCTTCCTAGAAGCTTCCAACTCAGATATATGCCCAGCCCGCAGATCGGCAATCTCCGCCTCCAACGTCTGCACCCTGGCCTAAGAAGTTTGCAGCTGTTCCTCGCAGCTCGCCAGCTTAGTCTTGATGAGCTGAAATTCTCCCAACTGAAGCTGCAGGGCGTCCGCCCTCTCTCTTAGGGGAGTCACCTCATTGACCATGGCATCCTTCTCAGAACGAGCCTGCTGAACCTCCAAATTCTTCTGAGAAAGGATCAGACCTTGATTCTAGTACTCCTTCTCCACTGTAAGCAAGGCATTGGATAAGTCCCCAACAGACCTGACAAGCTACAGAAAGGCAGAGAAAGGAAAGAGTAAACTAGGGTAGAAATCAAAAGAGGATAAAAATAAGACAAGGCATCGATAGGAGAATAAGTAAAAGAAGAAAAAGAAACCAGAATTAGAGAAGCAAAGACTAAAAGCAAAAACTAACCTTTTGCAAGTCATGACAAGCCGTAGCCGCAAGAAGGCTGACCAAGCTGCGCGTAGAATCAGCAAGGAGATGAACTCCCTGAGTAAGACGATACCCTAAGGTACCACCTTTTTGGGGATCGTCCACGAACAAGGACTCATCAGCCCTAACGTTCATTTTAGGGCGGAAAGGAGCATTCTCAGCTCCAGCAGGGCACAGTAAGGGACGAAGGTGGGCTTCAATGGGGACCTCAGAAAATTCAATGGGCCCAGTAGGGCAGAAGGTACCCCCAGTAAAGATTGAGGTCGCAGATAGTGGGTTCTCAAAGGCGTCGCTTAAAAACTGGTGAACACAATGATTAAGTTCACTGGAATTCTTAGTGTCAACTCCCTTATCAGCATCTCCACTAGGAAGCCCAGTGTTAGCAGAGTGAGAAGCAAAAGGATCAAGGCCAGAGGAGGTGTGAGCCTTTTTTGCAGCGGGCTCATCCTCAGCATGGGCAGAGGTCACAAGATCATCCTCCAAGTCTATAACTGGCTGATCCTGCTTGTGAGTACTCCCCAGCTGAGAGTGCCCACCCCTGGTAGCACTTCAGAGGCGCGGCGAAAACTTTGGAAGCTCCATGATAGTCTCATCAGGAAGCTGGAAATCAGTAGCCTCAGCAGAAGGAGCTATAGTGCCCTTCGCAACGGTAGTAGTATCGGCATTAGTAGAAAAAGAGCAGAACATGCTCAACAGAGGAAGTGGGCTTTACACCCGCAGCAGTAATAGTCTCAGCCTCATAAGAGGGAAACTTAAGAACACTATCCGCAAAATCATCAGCGGTATTCTTTGGATCATCAGAAGCTTAATCAAGTGGTTTCTTTGCTGCAGAGGTCTAAGGGGCCACCTGCCCGAAAGCCGCAGCAGGTTGCTTCTCAGGGGAAACACCCTGCGCCACTAACGCCTTAGACTCTAAAGCCGCTCTTTGGGGGGCAGGACGAGTATCACGCCTACTCCCAACAGTGGAGGAGGAGGGCTCAGCTTCAGCCCGGCTAGAATCCTACGCGGTCAGCAGCTGTCACAGTGCCAAAGATAGCCCGCAGTTCAGCTGGAGCTAGACGCACCTCATTCTTCAAAGAGCCAGCATATACCTCCAGAGTATCAAAAAGCTCTGGGGGATTGTCGAGAGTAGCAGTTAAGGGGTCCTTCCAATTATCATCCAACCAAAGAATGCGCTTGTCCAGTTTGTCATAACCTGAAAATGGGAGACAAAGAGGCAAAACAACATAAGGGTCAAGGCAAAAAGAGAAAAGAAGAAGGAAGAAAAAGAAAAGCAAAACTTACCAGCCTCATGCGTGTAGCACAAACGCATGGCAGAGAGCTGCTCGTTGCCCACGATATACATAGGGTTGGGCAGCCAGATCTTAGGAAATTTCGAATCACTTGTACCCGCACCCTGCAGAGCGTCAAAAGCTTCTGTCTCACGAGCAGGCTCAAAAGGGGAGACAGTAACCCCAGCCATGTTGGTGCGAATTTCCCGGAAATTGCGCAGCACAGCAAAAGTAGAGGGTACCTTCACCCAAAAGAACTTACCAGTCCAATCCCGGAAGCAACCAAGCTTCGGGAAAGACATAACTCTTCCATCCTTGGGAGTTACATAGTACCACCCAGACTCAGTCCTAGAAGCAGACCTTTTCAGGCTCATTAAAGACTTGAATAGGTGCAGGGACTCAGAATACCTTCGAAACCGCAGTAACCATAGCAGACATATCAAAGTATGAAGAGAGGCTGGAAGTAGCAAAGATATACAAATGTTGAAGGCACGGAACACCTTCTCAAGAGTAGGGTCAAGGGGAAACCTCAGACCCAAGTCCAGCAGAGAAGCAAACACTGCAATATGACCAGCAGGGGGAGCAGGCAGCTTCGCACCGTCAGCGGGCAGAACCAGCTCATAGCCCTCACTAAAACCATAAAACTTCTGCCCCATATAAGCAAGGTTCAACCTCTTGGCATCCTTACACCAACTGGAGTCCAGCACACAGTTCTTTGGTCCATAACACTTGTCATCCAAAAAGAACTCAGTTTTGTCTTCCTCTATAGGCTCCACGACATAAGTGGGATGACAGTCATAAAAGAGCGGTTACCTGGAGATTCATTCATCCTGCTCGAGTTGACGGCTGGAGAGGGAGATGGTGATGAAGTCTCAGTACTGCCACCCCGCACTACATAATGGTCAAACCGATTCACATCAGCCATGTCATCAAGCCAAGCAAAACTGTATAAAGGCTGAACATGGGGAATGGGACTAACAAGGGAAACATCAGGGGGATTAGCCTTAACTACGTCGGCTAACTGCTTATGGCGCGTTGCGCGCATCCTCACACGGGTGATATGGGACAAAGGAATCCCATCCAAAACAAGCACCCGCTCATAGTAAGGGTCAAAGAAATCAGGGCGCGGCTTGCGCTGAAAAAGGCGAAAAGCACTGCCCTCAGCAAGACGACTACTGCCTGACCCAGATACCGTAGTAGGATTCGCAGCAGTAGCCGTCCTACTCGCAGCGGGGGGACAATCAAAGGGCACAACCACTTGTATGGGAGTGGGGGAAGAAGAAGGAGAAACAAAAGGAGTGTGCGCAGGGCGCTCACCGGAAGGAGATGATCGAGAAGGAGAATCTGACACAGTGGCCACTTGAGGCTCACTTATGTTCTGACTATCAGAAGCGTCAGACATTGTGAAATCTACAAAGACAAAAAGCCTATAGAGAGGAGGAAGAAGAAAATGGGGCACCAAAAATTGAAAATTAGTTTATGGGGACAAGAACAATGGAGGAATAAAAAGAAAGAATCAAGAGTGCAATTACAACAACAAAAAAGGGGTAACATCGGACAATGATAATTGAAACGAGTCAAAAGACACAATTTCGTGAAGGAAAATACAAAAAGAAGCAAAATTGGTTAAGTACATACAACAAAAGGTACATAGTTAGTACCTTTAGAGCAAAAGTTGCAGAAGCAACAGAGAACAACAACAATGGCGATCCAAGAAATCGAACAGGGAGCGAAATTCCAGAACTTAGAAGGGCAAAGAAGGGAAAAGCGAGCATGGCAAGAAAATGAAGCAAGAACAAAAGTAAAGAGGGCAAGAACTTACCGCAACAATGGAGGAGAAACGCGCGTCTCAAGATGGACACAAAAAAGGGAGAAATTTGAAATAAAAAGAAGGAAGACGGGGAAGATAAAAAAAAATGAAGAAGGTAAAAAGAAATGGAAAAAGGAGATAGTGAATTTAATACGGAGTAAATGGGCGGTTGGGCACGACGTAAAGCCAAACCGCCATGTCACTTCAATAAAATCGAAACTGAAGGCTTGGATGATCGACACGTGTCCCACTCATGCAAATACTGTTCCCACAAAAAAAAAATATATATATATCAAGGGAAAGACTTCAGCGAGAGTGATCGAAATTTCCTTTCCGCAAGATCGTCATTTCTCAGACTTCATCGGGAGTGATTGAAATTCCTCTCCGTAAGATCGTCATTCCTTAGACTTCAGCAGGAGTGATCAAAATCTCTCCCTGCAGTCTTAGCAAGCCACGACCAGACGTGCGCCCAGCAGGCAGAAACAGAGCCATCATAAAAACCCAGTAGTACAATAGCGTCATCACCAAGATTACGACCTGACCTCCTAAGTCTCCGGATCGCACCAACAACCCAGAGACTTGAGGGGCTAGTAGTGCGTAGGGTAAATTGACCAGACGACCCGTTGAGCCACGGCCGATAAGGCTACACGCTCAGAAAAGCTGCCATGAATGACCTCACGCCATCTCTTGAGGGGCTAGTTATAGGGGATAGCTCATGCTTAGCTATTCCTTCCAGCTGGGCTCAGTTAGGAAGACTCCACCGCGTAAAGAAAAGTCGGCATGAGTGACCTCATACCACCTTTTGAGGGGCTAATTGTATAGGATAGCTCCCGCTGAACTATCGCCCATCTCCTAGGGTGCGCACTCATTGCCGAGAGAACAACTACGAGGGGCTCACTAGCCCTACAGAGTCAGCCCGCAGAGCTGACTAGGCCAAAATCTCCACAAAGGAGATCGTACACCTATAAATAGAGAGTAAAGTACAAAGGAAAGGAGGTGAGACATGCAAGTTATTACACTCTCTACATCCCTCTAAGTACACTTTCTCTCTCGAAACACTCTCTAACTTAGGCATCGGAGGGGGGTTCCTCGAGCCACCCCCGAGGGCAATTCACGTGTGTTGCCTTGTGTAGGTTGTCAACGGGACCCAGCTCACCAAGCAGAACCCTTGGATCCATACCTGGAACTATTATTATTATTATTATTATTATTATTATTATTATTATTATTATTATTATTATTATTATTATTATTATTATTATTATTATTATTATTATTGATTTGGGTATTTCTACCCCGCCACATGACCCAATGAGAGCGTGACACGTGTTACCTAAAAGGTTTCCAAGTGGACCTCCCATGGGCTAACACGTGTCAAGCAGATAAGCCCTCAGGAATTGGCGACCTTCAAGGCCCAATTCCCGAGGTAGCCGTAAAACGGCGCAGCCTAAAACCCTAGGTCATCAAATCCTAGGGTAGGGGCACAAATTTCTAGGACCCTATAAATAGGGAAATTCCCCCAATTATTGGGGCACCTTACAATCATTACATCATTTATTATTCTCGAAAACAGAAAAAACACCTGATCTCGAAATCCGAGAAGATATTTATTTTCCGCACATTTTTACTTCGATCCCGTACTAACTTAACCGTCGGAGGCGGACCTCCGAACATCCGAAGTTTCGTTGTTTTGCAGGTACAGGCGGCTTGGATCCAGTCTGTGACTTGTAACTTTCCTAAGGAACATAAAAAACCCAAAAACATTTAGCACCGTCTGTGGGGAGAGTACCTCAAAGATGGTTTCACAAGAACCTGTACCGCCTCCAAAAACCAACCGGCCTTCGGTTGATGGAGAGGTCTTTATAGACAATAACACTGATAATGATTGTTAAGTCGAAACCTATGTGGCCCCTGATGGGTCACTCATCTCTAAACGCATCCGTCCCAGGGACAAACTGGAACGGAATAATGACCAGGTGGGTACCAGCAAGCCCCCTAGATAGCCGTCTGTTAACACACAGGCGGCAGGATCTGCCCTAGTCACCTGAGACGAGCTTATGAAATTCATGACGAGTTTCAAGGGAGTCACAACTCCTAGAAAAGAGCAATTGGCCAAAAAACCAGCTCAATCTTAGAGAGCTAAGTCAGTTAAAGATCGACAGCCTACTCCCCACCCTGCAACCAAGGAGAAGGCTCGGCTTTTGATTGACCTTCTAAATTTCGTTTCCCCGAAACGGCAAAAAGAAAAGCCATCCGACACGTTAGCCGGACGGCAGTGAAAAGACCTTTACTAATGCTCGACTTTACATTGAGCGAAAGATGAATCAGCAATTGTCCGACTCGGCTTCCACGTAGACTTACCCAGATAGCTTCAAGAATACCTTAGTGAGGAATTCACAATCTGTACATGGAACTCCGTCAAGCGGTCCTTCCATCCACACGGGTCCCAATGTAATTAATTCGGATTAGTATGCGACCCAACCATTATACAGGCCGCCTGCATTGCCTTACATTCAGCCTGCCTTCTTCGGAGGACAGGCGGCTTACAATTTCCAGCCTATGGACTGACAACTCCGGCTGCAAACCCTGGGAGAACAATCCTCTGCATTCTCTAGGGAAATAACCGAGGCCGAACAGCCGGCCAAGGTTAGAATGTGTTGGTGGGCACCTATGATGGTACCACCAACCCAAAAGATCACCTTCTAGCATACACCCACCTCATGTATCTACAGGGGTTGGATTATGTCGCCTGGTGTCGATGCTTCCCAGCTACCCTAAAGGGCATAGTCCAACAGTGGTTTGGAAACTTGCCTGCTGGATGTATAAACAGCTTCAAGACGCTTGCGTTCTTGTTTGCTTCAAACTTTTCTATGAATATCCCTGCAAAGAAAACAAGTCTCGATCTGAGCAATGTGCAGTAGGGAGATAGAAAAGGACTGCACTCCTACGTCAGGCAGTTCAATCTGGTAAGAATCCAGATTTAGGGGCTGTCTGACGAGGTAGCCTATACAGACTTCTTCAAGGGTCTGAAGGATGGATCGACCTTCAACTTCGACCTCATCCGAAAGAAAATTTTTACCCTCTAGGGAGCTCTGATGGAGGCGAAAGCCTATATACAAGCGACCGAACTCTGCACCTCCAACAAACAATCGGACTCTAAAAAGTTCGATAACCAGAAAGAGAGTATGCCTGCTCAGACGGCTTAGAACTCTGAAGAGAGCAAAAAGAGAAAAAGAGATCTGGGCTGTTGACGACTCTGATCAGCCGTCCCAGAAGAAGAAGAAGAAGAAGAAGAAGAAGAAGAAATTTAAACCCTACGTTCCAAGGTACGAGTTTAACAAGGACAGTTACTCCATCCTTATGGAGATAAAAGATCGGCTGACTTTAGAGAAGCCGAATCCAATGAAAGGTTCCACTGAAAATCGGAACAAAAACAAACACTGCCACTACCATGAGAATGTCGGCCATGACACCAATGACTGCTACAGCCTCAAGCGTCTACTTGACCGTCTGGCCGACAAAGGATCGCTGAAATCCTATGTCTTGTAATCCAAAGCAGCTTCCAAGACGAATCCTGGGAAGTCGATCGAAAAAGACTCCCAGCCTGCTGCTAGTTCGAAAACTGATGAGAAGGAGCCTGTCTACACTATAGCAGGAGGATTTGCTGGAGGTGGCCCGACCATCCGGGGCACCAAGGACCATCTGAGGAAGATGTTCAACGCTGTTGACGAAGGGCAGGCGTCTACCAACAGCACCTTCCCAAAGGTCATTATCACCGAACGAGACCGGGGCAAGCTCTGCCGACCGCATGACGGTCCAGTTGTCATTGAATGTAAGGTTTCCAACCAACTGGTTGTTCAGATCCTTATAGTAACGGATAGTTCCTCTGACATCATCAAGTACAAGTGCTTGTCCAAGCTGAAGTACAAGGAGGACAGCTTGTGCACTGTCTCCCATCCTCTCATTGGTTTCAGGGGAGGAGTCATGCACCTAGTCGGACAAATTGACCTATCCATCTAACTTGGGGAAAAAGGGAAAGGGCGCCATTTGGTCGTCCGGTTTTTGGTGGTTGAAGAGCTAACCGCCTATAATCTTATTCTAGGTCGCCCCACTCTGAACGAGCGCAAGGCCGTCATCATCCCAGCTCTCTAATGAGTGTCATTTATGGCACTCATTTGATGATTATTTAGGTTGTTTTTACCTTCTTTTCATAGCTTTCTTTAATAAATGCTTAGTTTTATGCGTTTTCTCTTTATTTTCCTTTTCTCCCTTGTTTTGTGTTTTATGGTTTTTCTTGTGTTTTCTCTTTTATTTCTCCTCTTTTCGTGGTTGTAGGTATTGAACGCGGTTCGGGACTTGATTTTGATGGTTTTCTAAGTTGGAAGATGCTTTTGGAGTAAGCTCTTAGCATTGGGAAAGCTCAAGATGCAAGGAAGTGGGTGCTCCAAGTTCTAGCTCTTGCGCTCTCAAGCTGTGCCTTCATGAAAGGTGGTGTTTTAACACACCAAAGAGTCCATTTTGAATCTACCATATTTAGTGTTGATCATCATCATATGCATGCACTTGAAGGCCCCAATTGCAAACACACGAAGCGGCAAAAAGACAGAAGAAACCCAGAAAAGAGCGGGCGCGCGACCTTCGTGCGCGGGCGCTCCTCCCCTGCTTTCTGTCATCGCTCGATTCCTTTTCTGCGCCTCTATAAATACCTTTCTTTACCCGAATTTTGTAAGAGGTTTTTGAGACATAATATTGGTCATAATTTTAGCTTAGTTGACAGCTTCTCTCTCTAGTTTTAGGGTTAGTTTAGGAGTTGATTTAGAGAGAGAAAGTGAGAGATTTCAATGGTCATTTGAGAGATTGATGATACAAGGGTGACAATTGTGTTGAAGATCTTCTCTATTATCAATGAGCATTTCTAACTCTATCTTATGTTATTGTTTTGTTTAGATTCATGTTTGTTTGATTTGATTTGGATGTTTGATCTTGATTAGTGTAGTTGTTCTTGATATTTTGTTAATTCTTGATTTCTTTAAATGTTTGTTGATAGATAATGATTCTTGAGTAGTTATTTTGCTAGGGATTGGGTGAAACTTGTATGATTGATTGATTATGATTAATTTGGGAATTGTGTTGATTGATTGTTGAGATTAAAGTGATTAATGTAAGTTTGCATGTGTATAATTCAATTAGGCCTTGAGAATTATGCTAGATTGCATTGTAATTGCTAATGGCACGAATAATTGATTTAGGAATTGCAATTATCGATTGGTTTGGATTGTGATTCTCTTAGTTTGTTATTCGTAGAGACATCTAGCTTAACGATTAAGAGCTAGCTCTTTGATCCCAATTGATTGCTCTTATCATTAGTCTTCACAACCTTTGATTGGCATTTTCTTCCCTATTTGTTGCAATTGTCATGATTACTTGTTGATCCCCATTCCTAGTGTTTTATTTGTTTGGTTGTTTGTTTGTTAGTTGTTAGTGTTACCTCTTTACCCTTGTCTTCGACCTAGCTTAGGCGCCCAAATTGAAAGCATTTGAACATAACCGTTCCTTTGGGTTCGACCCTTGACTTACCTCTATACTTGTATTTAGGTTTGTTAAGGGTTTATAAATTTAGTTTGACTTACGGAGGATTAGTCAACGACCTAGGCTTTCCCCTCATCACTCTCATGTAGTTGAAATGTGAAAGGGATGATGGCTCTGTTGGCTCCCTAAAGGGGGATCAGAAGACAGTTAGAGAGTGCTATCTCTCAGACGTCAAACCCACGGCCACAGAAGCCGGACAGGGGAAGAAGCCAATAGACCTTGACGATGTCAAGGATCCTGATCCAGCCCCACCAGCCGCAAAGAAAAGAAAAGCTGACCAACTGGTGGTGGTTAAAAAGGAAAAGCAATTGCAATCACTAACCAAGGAACGGTCAGACGACCTCCGTCCCCAGCCGGCTGGCGAGCACATTGATATCGCCCTAGACGACGCTAGTCGTCCAGAGCGTACTGTAAAGGTGGGGACAGTTGCTTTTGCAAAGTTAGGTGCAGACTTGCACCTTATGCTGAAAGAATTCAAGGAAATTTTTGCCTTTGAAGTGGAACAGATGCCAGGCATCAGCCCGGATATTGTTGTCCACAAAATCGCCGTGGATCTAAAAAATAAGCCCATCCGGCAAAAGAAAAGAAATCACGGCGAGAAGAGAAGTAAGGCGGCAGCTGCCAAGTTTAAAAAGCTGTTAGACACTGGGTTCATTCGGCCATGTAACTTCCCTGATTGGGTTGCAAACGTTGTGCTCGTAAAGAAGCCGAATGATATCTGGCGCATGTGTGTTGATTACACTGATTTAAATAGAGCATGTCCGAAGGATAGTTATCAGCTTCCAAATGTCGACCGTCTGGTCGACACTACAACCGAACATGTCTTGATGAGTTTCATGGACGCATACTCAAGCTTTCATCAGATTCCCCTGTGGAAAAAGGATCAAGAGAAGACGGCATTCGTCACTGATCAGGGGTTATTCTATTATACTATGATGTCGTTTGGCTTGAAGAATGCGCCTGCTACTTTCCAATTAATGATTAATACAGTCTTCATTAATCTGATTGGGAGGAACGTAGAAGCATACGTCGATGACATGATAGTCAAATCCAAGCAGCAGGCGAATCATCTTGCTGACCTCCGAGAAACAGTCACCATACTTAGGCGGCACAAGGTCATGCTTAATCCTAAGAAGTGCATCTTTGGTGTTGAGTTTGGGAAGTTTCTCAGAATCCTGATTAACCAGAGGGGGATAGAGGCCAACCCTAAGAAAATACAGGCGGTCATTGACATAAAGTCACCCCACACTGTTAAAGAAGTGCAGAAATTAACAGGTTGCCTGGCGGCCTTAGGGAGATTCCTCAGCCGGTCAGGCGAAATGTGCCTTTACTTCTTCCAAGCAATTAGGAAGAAGGCTATGTTTGAATGGGGGGATGATGCTGAGGCGGCCTTCCAAAAGTTAAAGCAACATTTGCACTCTTTGCCAAGGCTAGTCAGGCCTCTGCCCAAAGAGACGCTCTATATGTATTTGGTTGTCTCAGATCATGCTCTCAGTGCTGTTCTCCTTGCTGAAAGAGATGGCACCAAGCTCCCGGTCTATTTCATCAGCCATGTTCTCAGAAATGCGAAGCTTCGGTACCCCATGGTTGAAAAATTTAGCCTCGCTCTTTTTATGGCTGTTAAGAAGTTGAAACCCTAATTCTTGGCACATCTGGTTAATCGATCAAGCGGCCAATGACAACCCTAGAATCATCGGGCCGAATGATCAAATTGGCTATTGAAATGGAATGTCTAGAAATCACTTACGAACCAAGGAAGGCAATAAAAGGGCAGGCATTCAACGACTTTATTATCGAAATGACAAGGCCGGCTGTGCCGGAAAACACCGATCATGTTTAGAAAATGTATGTGGACGGGAGCTCCACTATGAACGGCTGTGGTGTAAGGGTTATATATCAGTCTCCTGAAGGAGACAAGTACTAGTATGCACTATGGTTCAAGTTCCAGGCCTCGAATAATGAGGCAGAATACGAAGCCCTACTAGTCGGCATCTGCCTGTGCAAGGTGGCAGGGGCAACTAAAATTGACGCCTGCTCTGATTTTCAGTTGGTCATTAGCCAATACCATGGTGACTATGAGGCCACCCATCCGGCTATGATCAAATATTTGCATGCGGTCAAAGCTGAAGCCGGGACACTTGAAAAATTCAATGTGAGTCAAGTGCGTCGGTCTGAAAACAATCAGGCAGATGCTCTCTCTAAGCTGGCATCATCCGCCTCATGTGATACACCTCAATCAGTCTTCTAGGAAGTTATTAAAAGCGAAGCATTGAAGAAGATCCCATTGCAGTACTTGATCGAACCTCTACCTGGATGGATAACATCCGGGCATATCTACTAAACGGCAGGTAATCGGACTCAGCTCCAGAAGCAACCGCACTAAAAAAGCGTGCGGCCAACTTTGAGATTCACAAAGGAGAGATTTTTAAGAAAGGGTTTCTGCAACCCCTCTTGAAATGCACCACCCCAAAAAAGGGGCAGAGGATTTGCATGCGAGCTTTTGTGCCTCACATATAGGTGGCAGGTCTCTAGCAGAAAGGGCCAGGTGGCAGGGCTACTTCTGGCCCACCCTGAGGATCATCAAGCTTAGCAGCCCTATCCATAAGCGCAATGGTCATGGTCACCCTCTGCATCACAAGCTCACCTCCAAAATCGGAATCGGAACTAGCAAGACCACCAAGCAACTTAACACCACGCAAAGGTCGAGCAATATTAGGTGGAAAGACACCCACAAGCCTACTTCGAGGGTCTTCTATAGGCCAAAAAAATTCAGTTTTTTCCACGTTAAGATGTAACCCAAAGCAAGGCCCTTCCAACGTGTCACCAATAACAGTGTCGTCATCCAAGTACCAAGCTTGAAGACATACATCAAAAGTGTCTTTGATTTTACACACCAGGGGTTGTAAAACCAAAGCAAAAAGAAGAGAACCAAGGGGATCACCCTCTGCACCCCCTGAGACGACCATAAGGTGTGTATTATTGTTACTGTTACTGTTACTGTTACTATTAATATTACTGTTACTGTTACTTCTATTTGTTATTTTTATTGTTATTGTTATTGTTATTTATTACACTTGGTGCCAAAGCTAAGGCCCAGTAGCTTGCTGTAAAGCAGCAACAACGCGAACAATGCTCACGTAGGCCCAACAACACTGTTGGTCGTGGGTACGTGTGTGCTGCTAACTGCACGGCGGGTGCCTTGTTGGATAGGTTCTCATGGAGCCTTACGGCCTATAACGTGTGCAAGGGTCGGACAGCGTCACAGCTCATAACATGGGCACGTAAGCTGGCTAGCCATGGGCTAATCTTGGTACGCAATTTATTTCCTAAATAGCTTTCCTATTCCTATTAGAATTATTTTGAGGTGGTGGTTATTTACTTATTTATTTTAATAACCCATAACTTACTTGATGAACATAAACTTAATTGCATAATATATTGTTGCCTCTAAAAACAAACGTCTTTAAATGACCTTGGTTGATACGTTTTTTTTTTTTTTTTTTTTTTTTTTGCTGATACCTTATTTGAATGTGCCATTTATAATAATAAGGCAATGGGTTTACTTTTTTTTTTTTAAGGGAACATCAATTCATTAATAAGAAACCATACGACATCTACAAAAGAGATCAAAAACGATAAATACAATGAAAATTAAATCAAATAACAATTCTAATACTGTAGAACTACGATCGCGAGTGAGAATTGACATTGATGAATACCCTCGTCTCTTCAATCGTTGTCCTATGCAGCCTTCTTTTACAAGGGGGTCTTGCGATTTTTGATAGTTCTTGAATTGAACAAAACCTGATTCAATTAATTGTAGTCGTTGATCTGACAACTTATTCAACGCCACACGAACCACCACCGAAAAATTAGAACTTTCGATGACAAAAGGGAAATCATCTACACCGATCAAGACCAGCATAAGGATGGGATCTATTATTATAAGCGATTAAAAAGGGATTTTGGGCCTTACCTTTGATCAAGGATGTAATACCCCGTATTTTTATACGTGTTTTAATTTAAATAAGTATTTTGTGAAGTATTTAAGTAATTCGAAATGAATTATTTATGACATTTTAATTATTTATTTTAATAAGTTTGGAAATATTTTATAAAAGGAAAGTTTTATAAAAGGAAATTTTTATAAAAGTCAAAGTCAAAAACAAGTTTGAATGGGAAAGGGATTAGTAAGGATAGAAAGGGAATTTAAATCTAGCAGGGTTTCTAGAGAAAAGGGGGTATAAATATTCAACACATGGGCAAATTAAACTTTGCCCAGAGTGGAGAATACCCAAGGTAATTTTCTCTCCCTTCTCTCTTATTTTTCTTTTCTTTCTTAATTCCCCTTCCTCTTTTTTTTACACGGCCAGCACCACCACCACGCACCACCGGCCGACCACCGCAGCCACCAGCGCAAGCGCCAGCAGCCGCGGCGACACCGGCGGGCGCTGCAGCTGCCCAACCGCGTGTCGTGGTGGCTGTTGCTGCTTGCGATTTTTGGAAAAAAATATATATATTTTTAATTCTTTTGCTTTAATTCCTTAATATAATTATGAATTATAGGTTTTGTGATGATTTTCATGATGTTTGATTATAGGTAGTATGTAAATAAATTTTCAGATTTGATTTTTAATTAAAAAGCCCCAAATTGAAAACCCTAGGTTTCTAAATTATTGTATATTAAAGGAATTTGATTTAGGGTGGTTTAAATCTTTGATTTGACGGTTTTAAAACAAATTTGTAGCAAGTTTTAATGATTTAATAAAGCTGGAAATTTTGTTAGTAAACTATAATTAAGTTTCTTGAAGGAATTTTTGACTACCCATTAATTGGGATTAAAGTAAGGGGTTTTAAATTATTTTCAGTAAATAAAATATGAGTGATTTAATGAGGGTATATATTTCTAGAAATTTGTGTGAAGTAGATTTTAATGCATCTTTATAATTTTGGATTGTAGGAGACTTCCAAGTGAATGATTTCATATAGTCGTGGTGATTTTAAGATCGTATTCAAGGTACGTTCACGTACTTGGTATTTATTTGGTGATGTAGGAACATGCTAGGCTTTGAATAATTGATTCCAAATAGTATCATGATAGATTTGAATTGGAATTTATTATTTGGTTGATCATGGTGATTGAATTATGAAGCATGGTTTATTTGTGATGGATTAGTGAATGGAAATAATTAAGTTGGCATGTTGTATATGAACTACACTTTTATTATTGGCATGATAATGAGCATGTTTAATTAAACTAAATATTTAATTTGGTTTGGAATATTGAAAAGGAATTTTATTATGGTTCATATAAATTTTATTGATGCTATAAGCATGAGGAAAGAGCTATTTAAATGTCTATGTACACGAGGAATATATTATATATTAGTGCCTTAGTGAACTTAAGGTGTTTCTAACACCGAGGGATAGGAATTTTGGCGCATTATGCGTTTAAGGTGTCTTTGACGTTGAGGTAGATTAAAAAGGGTTCAACATTAAATATTATGTGGTCACTAAATTATTCAAGAATTAAATTGGTATATTTAATCGTTTGAATGATTACATTAAATGATTGTGTTATGGTTTGAGAGTCATCACCAAGTCTAATAATATGTAAATAACGTAAATTGAAAGAGATTACGCACCAAAACTCTTGGAACATATATACCTTGAGTATGAACATATGGGGGGAGTTATGGGGTTTTATATTTAACCATAACTTCTGCTGGGAGTACAGGACGCTGTATATTCCTTTTATTATTATGCGCAGGAATTCCGCCACTTACAAATGGTTCTTTTATACTGGCACGATTAGCTTCCGTGTTAGTACCCTTTTATTAGGGCAGGTTAGGGGGGAAACCCGTTCGATGCGTAATCAATGCTAAATGAATAAATTAGTTATTTAATTGAGGGTCATGTTGTATGTTGTATGCTTGTAAACAGGTGCAACAAGGTAAGTTGTGTGATGGTAGGTGAAAGCATGTTAGTGTGTTTTATTTACGCTTATGTACTCAGCATTGCTGATTGTGTGTTATATGTTTGTTTGGTTTTGCCTTTACTCTGGCCCTACAATGACCCATTCCTAATGGAGAGTAGTGGGGACAAGTAGAGAGAAGCTTCTCAGGTGATGAAGCAAATTCATGATGGGGATGAGTGAAGAGCGAATCATGCTTAGTTCCCATAAGTTTATGATGTGGTTTATTGCTTTGATTATTTTATTATATTATGCTTGTGAGACTAACGCAAAGGTTTTAAGTTGGTTTGGTTTTGATAAGGGCTACAATGGTTCCAAGTTGTAGGTGGACTTCGTTTTACTTTGGTTTGACTTTACTTTCGTTTGGTTGACTTTTAAAATTGAATTGTTTTGAATGTTTTAAAAGATAGTCTTCCGCTGTATGCCTTTGATAGTTGTCTTAGCTGTTTTCACGGTGGCGGTAATGTCTTAGATTTTCCTATTTTGAGTTTTAAAAAGAGCAAAACAGGTATTTTAAAGGAAAGGAAATTTTAGGGTGTTACAAACTAGTGGTAGCCCCTACCAATAATCCCAATGGAGATCAAGGAGAGAAGGATGAAGGAGAAAAAAGGGAGAAGGGAGAAGATCGAAGGAAACCCTAAAAAAACTGAAAAAATCCTAGCAAAAAGCTAGGAAAAAACACCATCCCAAGGAGAAAGCTAGAGGGAAAACCCTTGAGATAATACTATTTAGGCAATGGGTTTACCTGGATTTGGTGCATGAGAAGACGGTTATACAGTGTAATAATAAATTACGACGGGGTGTGCTGGTAGCATTAGAAACATAATGCCATTTACACCAAAATTTATAGGAAAAATTAACAACAATAAATCGAACTTTAGGTTTACTTCCAATATTAAGTTCAACTTTAATTAATTCAAAAATAAGTCTAACTTTGATATCTATTTTTCATAAATAAGTATTTTTACCTATGACCGGTCAAACAGGTCATCAATTAACTTATAACATAATTAACTCTAAATTAAATAAAAATTAACTTAATTAACAACAAAATTAATAACCTTAATATATAATTTAAATACCAAAATAAATAAATAAATTTTTCAAAATATGAGGTGTCAGGTTAGGTGGTCCTAGGTTTGCGGTTGGTGCCGGCTAGGGTGGAGGTTTTACGGGTCCGATCGACTAAGGTGGGGTTGAGTGGGGGTTTCGCCGACGAGGGCATAGGTTGGGAGTGGGTGGGGGTTCGTGAACATGGGTTCGTTGGGTGGGGGGTTCGCGGGTCGAGATAGTTGTGGTACATGGTTTTTAGTGGACAAAAAAAAAATTAGTCTATAAAGGTTTCACTTAAGTGTTTGATAAGACTTATAATTAAAAACTTAGAGACGCCACCTTATTTTTATCCGAATAAGGACAAATTTTAAAATAGCCAATTTTAAGAAATAAAACTAAAAAAAAAAAATCAACTGCTAACTCCATAAAAAAGAAATAAGGCACAGGGTTCAGGGTTTATGTTAAGATAATCGAACGTCTGGAACTCGTCTTCCCTTCCGTTCTAAGGAACGGGCTCTTACTATTGCGTTGTTAAAAATCAAGTTTTAAGACATGTTAATCACATAAAACGACATAATAGTTAATACAAGGTAGGTTTGAGCCCCAAAGTTGCACTACGTACCGATCATAGTGAGATTTTGAATTCACTCACGGATCAGAACCTTCGTAGTTCGGACAAATGCCATGTTTTAAGTAACCAATTCCATTGGGTTTTTTAATTTCGATAGTTGACATAAACGTCATTTTTGTAAGTGGTATTTTTGTGATCTTTGACGGATTCACTCATAAAAGTAAAATGAACCACCTTGGTTGAGGAAAATCACCCCGATTAGTGATCACCAAAAATGTCTTTTGAACAAGAAAATTCAACAAATGCGTCCCAATTGACGACTTTTTTAGTGGATCAAGGTATTTTTTGTAGTGAAACTGTAAGAGTTCACTGTATAATCTCACTTTGGGTTTAAAACACTCAAGGGTAATTTTTGTAAAGTTTTAAGGGTTATGTGTTTAGGCTTAATGGAATTTACCAAATAAAACACGACACCTGTCAAGGCCTTACTTCCAAATAAAAGGGAACAATAAACTATTTAATCATATTCGATTGTCAATTAATTCATCGAGTAGTTACAATGGGATATAAGCTTATTTTTATGGAGATGGATAATTGTTACAACCTAATACAACTAAATAATTAATCTTAACCTCATGCTTGGAAATGAGGCCATAACCTTATATTAACTATTATTAATTGTTAAAAACAAACAAGCAAAGTTATGATTCATTCTTGTGTTACAAAAGGGTTTGAAATAAGAAGGTTCACAAAATTATAAAAGAAAATAAAGTTTGTTAAAACTTTTATTTCTGAAGTCGTCTTAAAATAAAATTAAGGCCCTTAAGACATCATTTATTTCGAAAGTCATATTTAAAACAACAACATTTAGAATTAATGTTTTTTAAAAACTCTTATTTCTAAAATCATCTTTAAAATAAGATTAAAGTTTCTTAAAACAATACTTAGAATTAAAGCTTGTTAAAACTCTTATTTCTAAAGTCATCTCTAAATAAAATTAAAGCATTTAAAACTCTTAATAATTAAAGTTCCATAAATGAAAAATACATAATATAGTGTAATATAGGTTCCATGACACCATTAGTTTCTTAAAACTAAATTAATACAATTTTAAAAACAATTAAGAGAAGAAAAACGTGCCTTTTTCATCTCTTTGATAGCTTAAACTAAAAAAATCATTAAAAATCATAGAAAAATCGAAAAAAATATTGTGAGATATGGTTGGAAAGCTCTTGAAAAGTTCTATCACTTGAGCTAAAGAAATAGAACTGCATCTGGACGTAAGGGTTATTTCATAGGCCATCTTTGGGACGTGGTAAGTAACTCTTCATTCTTGAACATCTTTTACATAAATTTTTAATCCCTTAGGTATTTAAGCTCACTTTAAGAAGTAAATTATTCTTAAAAAAAAAAACTTTAGGCAGACACATGAATGTATTAACCTTTTATATTTTAAATGCATTAGAAAGAGATGCAATGCAAAATGCAATTAACCCCCCCTCTTTGTAACCTATCACCTCACCAATAGGCTTGGCTTTCTAATGTGGAGTAATGAAAGATTTAGGGCTAATATAGCACCTAATATCGTCATTACCCCTATTGGTATCATCACATGGAAACAAACACATTAGTTAGCATAATAATAATAATTAAGGAAATTAAGAAAGGAATAATGATAATACCTTGAGCTAGATGTAACAATTTTTTGGATAAACCTTCTAGCTTATCAAGGATTAAAAGATGATAACTCCTTAATTAAAATAAAATAAAGAGACTAAGTGATATTTTTTGGAATTTTGAGATATTAAAAGAAATTAGTGCAAAATAAAGCTAATGAACTTTTTTTTTATTATAGAAAATAAACTTGAAAAACAAAACTAAATCTTGAGAAATAAACTTTTTTTTTTGGTTTTAATATAGACTAGGAATACTTAAGCAATTAAACTAATATTTTTTAATAAGGATAATAAAGAAAAATAATGCTTGAACTTGAAATATTTTTGTGTTTTTTTTTTTAGGAATTAAAGATAATAACAATACTTAAATAAAATAAAAATGACAACTAAATTATATAATGCTTTTTATAAGCTAATAACTTAAAAATAAAGCTAAATTAGAGAGATTTTAACTAAAACAAAAGATTAGAGGAGAATTTTTTTAGAGAGAATTTTTAGAGAGAGAATTTTTAGAGAAATTTTTTGGTGTCCTAAAAATGAGAAAATTAGGGGGTATTTATAGGAAAATAAAGGGGTTAATTTGTAAATAAAAAAAAGTAAATAAATCATAATTCGAGGATTATTTTGGTAAATATCAAGATTTTGGTAATAATGAGAATCTTGATATTAAATTCTTTCGTTTTATATGTAACAAACTACTTAATCTGTTTTGCAACACTTAAACTGATAAAATAAAGAAAATCGTAATTAAATTAGACTCTAATATTCATATAATAAAAAGGTTTTAAAATGCCATGTTATTACAAAAAAGAAAATATATAACCAAGTCATGTCAAAACTCAAAAAATACTCACATGGTATACGTATAACAGAGTGCCTAAATTTATTTAGTGACTATTATACTCGCCAAGGTACTAAAACAGCACTTATAAAATAAAAATCTCCCTAAGATGTCAACTCTGAAAGTTACACAAAGACATTAGGTTACAATACTAGTAGGGGTGGACAAAATATTTTCAGAGCTTAAAAAAATAAAATAAAAAATAAACCTTGCCCTTATTAGACAGTACATATAAATTTATCCAAGAACTTTTAACCATACGACAAAATCTTATACGTACGAGCATTACAAACAATGACCCTCACTAAAAAAAAAGTAAAATAATGTAGATCATATAAAGTCATATAAAAATTGACGTGGTCAGAGTAAAAACATACTATGTAAAACCATATAACAAAAAGTTGACATGGTTAAGAGTAATAATTATTAAGTTATTAAGTCATACGACATAAAGTTAATGTGGTTAACAGTAATATATATCCCTTAACCAAACGACTTCTTTTTTTTTTTAAAAAAAAAAAGAACTCTTATCCTGTCTTACTCTACTAAAACACAAATTTATATTTATCATAGTCGTAAGAAAAAAAAAAAGATAAAAGATACAAAACTAGATCAAAACAACAGGAAAACGAATAAAACAGAAGACCAAATTCACGTCGGCAAAATAAGAGTAACGGAAAATACTGTTTGAATAGTGTCAAATAGTGTTTGAATAGTGATATGAAATATGTGATGCGTATGAAATCTAGCTGTCCCAATTAGCGTCGGATAAATATTGATACAATTGATCCAAATTGAAATTTATTGGATACAATAATAAACGTGGGTGATAAAAAAAAGGTAACATTATTTCACTATTGACAATTATTCATCAAAATTGATGAAAGGATACAAAAATTAGACTGAAATAAACAAGTCATAAAAAATAAATAAGATAAAAGATAAAAAAGAAAAAAAGGTTAAACAAAAAAACAAAACGAAATAGCCAAAAGAAAAATGTCAGAATGTCATGAATTCACTAGCAAAGAGAATGAATAATTGTAACGAAAGAGCATGATCCTAAATTACCGCTGCAAGCACTATTTATCTAAAGCTCAACGTAACAACCACATACAATTATACATTTCTATCCATACGTATCCCTCTTTTACTCTCGTCCATACAACACCTAGATAAATATCGACGGGTTTGGTCCAAACTTGTATTATCGGATCAAGTATTAATTGCGGAACAAAAGGACAATGATATTTTGGTCTATGGTAAAACAAGTGTATATAAAAGAAGGTCCCTTTAGTACTATGACATGTAGTACCTCTTTAGGTGTGGGAATGTTTGTCATTTCCCTACATTGGTTGGGCATGAGTCTTTAGAGTAGTGGACTTTATAGGTAAACTAGCCAAATAATATAGTATTGCACAAATCGCAAAAATTACTAGATAAAAGTATTCTAGTACTCTAAGTGAACATACTAATATACTTACTATACTTTAAAGGATTAAACAATGCTTGTTTATAAAGAAGATGTCATATTCCCCTGACGAGACAAAAAATATTGTACTTTATACTATACGATTATTATACATATACGTATAAAAATACAATATAAAATATCTACTTTTTACTATAAAAAGAAAATTACCCTTATCCAAAATCTCCACTCACCGCTTAATTCTTATATTCTTCCATCTCCCTCCTTACCCGAAAAAAACCAAACGAAAACCACCGTTAATTTCGGCCACTATGTTTCAAGATAACCAAGAATATCAGCCTGTCTTTACCTTTGAGGAAGACATGAGGATGATACGGGTGTACTTCATGTACATTGTGGGGCTAGTGGTCCTCCTAATGGCTGCATTAATTTACTTGTTAATCCACAAGTAAAGCCCGAAAATTACTTCGGTGAAGCAGGCTAATAATGCATGTGGTGTTAGTTGTACTTCAATATTTTGTAATTTAGTAGTTTAGAAGTACAAATTGTAACATGTATTTTGGAAATTATGAATAAAAATCATTATTATTACTCGTTTTCTTCGTTTTAAATAATAAAACAAACGTCATTAAGTTTATAAAAATATTTAGCAAAATAATAATAATTATTTGCAAAAAATGATAACTATGATAATAAAAGATAATAATAGTGATAATTACAAAAGTAGGATCAAAATTTGGTGTCTATAATAGTATATATATTTTGGTTCGGGAATAGGCTGGGTGGAGTCGCCGACTAGGATTGGGGGGTTGAAAGGGTTTCGCAGGCAAGGGTGGGGGCTGGATGGTGTTTTGTCGGCAGGGATAGGGGTTGGAGCTTGATGGTGGCTTGTTGGGGTGGTAAGGTGGTCCAACAATTAGGAGGTTGGCTGGTTTTTTTTTGTTTTTTTTTTCTTTCCAATATTCATTTTTTAAATTTTTAATTAGAATTTAATTTAATTACACTTTTTAAAAAAAATTAATTAAAACAAATCTCACCAATAATGTTTTGATACATGGAATATTAACCATATAACGGGTCATGACTTAATGTTGGAAGAGTAACCAAAAGTTTGGCTTATTTTTGAATTAATTAAAGTTGAACTTAATATTGGAAACCCACCCAAAGTTCAGCTTATTGTTGTAATTTTTCCAAATTAATATACTAGGATTCTTCAATACAATTTCCTATTAAAATCATCCTCTGCAACGTAAAAATCTCTTTAAATTGAAAAATGGAATGGTGCATGAGAAGAGGGATAAGTGTAACAGATAGTAAGAGGACAGGGGGTACTCGTCGCATCAGAAACATAATGCTATTTTCACCAAAATTTAAATTAGGATGTTTCAAAACATGTTCCTCTTAACATAATCTTCTACAATGTAAAAATCTAGATTAGCTTCTTCTTTTGAAAGTAACGCTTCAAGTACAATAACTGGAAGCCAGAAACTGTAATGCAAACTGCTAAAGACATTATACTGAACATTGCTACCCTGGTATTGGTCTTTTCGCTCACTATCCTCATTTCCGCTTCCCTGAAAGTACAAAGCAAACATTTATATACAACTGCACTGATAGTGACAGCGTGGATTGTAAGTTTTAATGATGATACAAGTGTATTTCCGGTATTACCTGTTTTTCAGATACAGTAGATTCTCGTGAATGGCTTCCACTGCTGCCTCAAGTTTCCTTAGCTCAAGCTCAACACCCTGCAAGAAAAAGAAAATTATCATATATCCATGCAATCCTGGGAGTATCGGAAGATAGTGTCCACAAGCAAAAGAATCAACCTAGATCTACAGTGTCTATTATTTCCCTCTTGAAAGTTGTATGGAATGAAAGGTCTTTCAATCACTAGCTAGTGTTATGGAACCAATTTTAAGGTCAACCAAGATAAGTCACCGTTTATCCTAGAGAAGGCTGGAGAAAATATAGAAATCACTAGTGCAGTGATGATGGTTGAAAAAACATATCTACAAAAGAATTTTGAGGGGCAGCCAGATTTTAGACACAACCAGATGGCAAAGATCACTTCTAGCAAAGTAGGCCAAGTGTTCAGCTTCCTTCCTCTTTAAGTATTTTTCCCCCTTTCAAGTGTGTATGGGGACTGAGGAGTACAAGTTAGATTTTACCAATCTTCGCATTATTATTTCGTACTGGAATTGCGGCAGAATTAAGATGTGTAGTGGGCAAAGACTGAGGACAAAGGACTTAGAAGGTGTGTCTGTCTAGCATTAATAGCCTCCAAAAATGGGAGCTATGTGGTAGATTTTGAAAATTCAAACAAATTCCACAAGGCCATATACACTTCTAAACCCACACATTCAATCAATACACACACGTAGGCTAGGGATTTATACGCTCATTATTGTCAGGTAGTGAGCGCACAAGATGTGAATACTAACATCCAATGATATCTAAATCATAGGACAGTATGATCTTATGATGCAAACATTGCCAAAAGACCCGGATTGGGTTCAAATTTGCACACATGAAAGATCAGGCAAAATTATTAGAATTGTTCAAAGAATTGTTAGAATCAGCTGGAACATTAAGAACCAGTAACAATCCTTTATAATGTCTAAAAAAATATGCAAACTAAAAAATAATAAATCTCTAACCCTACTATGGTCACAAAATAAACAATATTTGACTAGTAATGATTTTTTTTTTTTTTTTTTTTTTTCCTCATCTACTTTTTCTTCACATACAAACTAAAAAAATCATAGGAGCCAATCAACAGTCACATAAAGTAAATTAATAATGAAAAGATTATATCAATTATTAATGTTGTTCCAGAGATACTACAAATAAGCATTAAATGTATTCAAGTATATTAATAAATGCATAAACAATTTGATCCTAGAAGGCCGTTCCATCCAAAGTAGGATCCTAATCTTGATAGCATTGCCAACATGTGTAATAGTGGGCCTCAGTGGCTCATGGGCGAGACAAAAATGTTAATTTTGCACAAGTATGAGACACCACAACCGCCACTTAATTTAACCAACCACCATTGAAACTACCAAAGTCATCCCACCACCACTGAAATCAATCAATTACAGGCACAAACCATGATCATCCTTCTTCCGCCGTTGCCGAATACATCTTTCAGTCAAAACTTAAGATTCTACCATTGAAAAAACTACAAACTTAAGATTCTACCATTGAAAAAACTACTAATAACACCGCAATCACCAACTACCACAATGACACAACCACCACAACACCCCAAAAGAAAAGAAAAATATTTCAACCTCCTGAGAATTCTTCCAATTTTAAATTGTTGATTGTTCTTTTGAACGGTTGAAATTCATAGATAAACGCAGCAGAGAATAGTAGTGGTTGGTGCTTAGTGTATCGGCAGAGAAAAGAAAAGAAAGAATCAGAGTTGGAATGGCACTCAAGCTTTCAGCAGCAAAAAAGAACTAGGCGAAAGCACGTATTAGTTAATTAGACTCAAGGTTGGCCGAAAAAAAATTAGCAAGAGCACCATGTTTACATAGATATGCAGAGGAGCAGTTTAGTAATAGTCACAGCTTGGCCAATCACCGGTGTATAAAAAAGCGTGCCTTCTTAAAAAAATAGAAAATGCGCTAAGGAGCACAAAAGGTGATACGAGAGCATCAACACTACTTTTGGCGATATTCGAGTAATGTTGACTTGATCAAGATCGGAAAATATTTGAGCTCGATATGAATTATTTAGATGATTTTCCTCGTATGTGGGATGCGACTTAGGTTGTATTTATTCTAGTTATTATCTTGTAAATAATCCTAGCCTTTCATTTTGTATGGTTCAGATTTAATGAGCGTAAGGGTTTTATGTCACGTACTAGTGCCTCCTTATAAAAGGAGTTATTTTATGATGTAAAACTTAGACTAGTATTGATTATTGAAAATATGGGAGTTTTTCTCTTCATTGAGTTTTTTGTGATCTCTCCTTTGTGGTAAAATCTCAATCTTTATCAAACTTTGTGATTGATTACATTGAAATCCTTGTTTCTCCAGACTTTGTTACTAGTGAATCAAGTTATTTTTGCTAGATAATCTTACTGGGTGTTTGATTATTTTAGCTTGTTCTCTTAAATCTTGATCCAAGATCATATCTTTATTTCTCTTTCCACAAAAAACTCACAAAAATTCCTCAAAAATAAATCATTGCTCTTCTTTTTCATATCAAAAGGTACCTTGGAGAACATAAGGTGCATGACAGTCTAGAAACCCTTATTGCCTCGATGCACTTTGGCTATCTAAACACTAAGCACGGATAATTTACATGTGTGTGGAGTGGTGTCTTCATAAACCAACACCTTAGTTTAATTTTGGTATGTATCTTATGGAAAAAAAGGCAAAGCATTGAATTGTATTTATTGATGATCATGGTCATGATTTGAGATATAAACTTTGTTTATTATTCATTTAAATAGATATCGGGCCTTATTCTAGTAGTATTACATATTTGTTGGGTAATAGGAATAGGTTTATATTGGCAGTGGGTTTGAAACAATAGAATATCTTGTAGCGTGTGGATTTAATTCTTTAATGTAATATCACATGTTAACTAATTAGTCTCAGGCTATGTAATCTTCAATTATTGCTATTTTATCTTAATATTTTACCACCATTCAAGGGTTTGGTGTGCAATCTAAAACTTAAATCATATGCACATCAATGATCCGTGGAAAACCAAATCACCAAACCAAGACCTGACTCCAGCCCAAACACAGAGAGAAAAACATGAATCTAAACACGAAATAAATCGAACCAAACAGAGACAGAAATAACATACTTTACAAGTCATGTCTTTCCTCATTTAACACCATTAAATAATCACACGTAGTTAGTAAAAGGTAGCCCTTGCGTAATCTCAACTTTTCAATCACGATTTCATATAGGAAAAATAGAAGTTTGTGAGTAAATGCAAAAATTTTCCTGGGTAAAAAATTAATCACAACACTAGACATTGCACTAAGTTTTAGAAAAATTTAACATTGGGCAACGGAAGAGGAAGTTTAGAATATAAAGTATAGTAAGTGAAGATATATTTATTTGTCACTAGAATAGGAAAAAAAAAAGGGTAGTGTAAGTGGGGTTAGTAGGAGAGAGAAATAATAGAATATTTGTACAAGTAGGGTTAGTGGGAAGAGAGAAATAATAAAAATGTAGTATTGGACCCTTACCAAATAAGGAAGTGTTGTAACTAGTACAAAACAGATAAAAAAGAAAGTGTTATGATTAATATAAAACGAAAAGGGTAATATTTTACCCTTGCATGATTAGATACGTAAATATATCTACACATTAATCTCAAGATGATAGATGCTAAAAGACTTATTGGATCTTAAAATGAGAAGGATGAGAAGAAATTCTAGCCATACAAATCATTTATTCCAATGGACCATATAAAAGCTAAAACAAGCCCAATTTTTTTTTTTTTCAATCTAACCAATACTACTACTGCCATCCATTAACAACTCCATATGCTGCTTCCTTTTTCCATGAATACATCAACATAATTTACATAATTTTTTCATTCCTCATCACATTTCCCACTACTTTCAAAGATTTGTATAACATTTGGTATTTATCAAGAGCCATAATTTCATAATTCCTAGATTTCTAATTCTTATTCTAATCTGACCGTGATAAAGTTCTCAAACTAATTTCGTCAATGACACTACAACAAATTAAGAGGTACAGAGTAAATAAATTCACAATTGTAATTATCAAGGTTGAATGAAAGGGTCTCACATGTGAATCAGTAATTATTATTGGATTTAAAGTTATGCAAATACTAAAGTAAATTTATGCATATTTAGTTTAAAAGTTACGCACAAATGCACAATTAATTTGAATTCTTTCAATTGAACACATGTAACATCTTAATGTAAATAGAGGATGAGGGAGAGAGAGAAGTATAGTCTCTTAGGTGAATGAATAAGTGGATTAGATATTATGCATATTAAGAAGTAAGATTATGCACATTTTATTCAAAATTTATGCACATTTAGTACAAAAATTATGCACATAAAATCCTTCTCATCCTTCTCATTTTAAAGAACTTCTAATTAAACCCTAAAAAAATATAAGCCATAGCTATTTTTAAAAAAAAATAAAAAATAAAAAATTGGAGATACAGAGAGGTGCATGGAGTGGATTTAAGGAGGGATTTCCCCATTAGTTCTCATATAGTAGATCCTATCATTTCACCAACTTGAATATTTTAATAGCAATTTTTACAATAAGCCAAAAGCATTATTATCAAAGAAGCCTAGGTATATCAATCCTTTATAAAAGCGACTTCTCTAAGTTATTGATTTTCCTATATCTTGAGAAAAGTATATTTGATAAAGAAGACAGAACTATTCCTTTGTGATTTTTTTATATCAACGGCCTCTAAACCTGGGGAGTAACAACAGGGACATATAATTACAAGAAGTAAGAGATGGTAAGCCAGAAATATTAAATTTTATACCTCAATGTGCTCTTTCCTTGCAACTGATTCCCAATCCTTTGCAGCAACTCCAGTTCTCCAGTCAAGATTGACACTCACTTCTGAGCCTTTTGGATTATGACCAACCACCGAGAAACAAGCCAAATAGTTACCAGCCTCATGGGTAGTAAATGCAAATTGGCCATGTGTAACATTTTCCTTGGAGTGAAGATTGTTGCCATACGGTGATGTTACCTGCAGTAAAGGCACATATACACAAGATTTATCATTGTAAAATTAATACATACATGCACATACACTAGATACAATTTAGATTGATAAGTTTAAGTTTTTCACCGCAAAATTAAATTATTAAACGAAACATTGTATCATGAATGAACACATTGCTATTTTTACTGTGGACATAACTACCTCCCACGGCTGATAGGCAAAGCATATAATACTCATTAATTTAGGCAAAGTTCAACCCAATCAAGGACTCTGCAGCTTTATTTCGCCTTATTGTGACAGCCAGGCAGCAGCACTCTATTTTCACTTTCAACAACACAAATTCATTACATTTTTTTCTTTAATCAATTTTGCTTGATAATAATAATTGTTTGCAGTAAATTCTGCTAGGTTCGCTGCTTCCACAGTATCATAACACATAGCCCTTAAACTAAACCTCACATCCAATCACAAAAAGTACAGGGAAGTGTAATGTTCACACAAGCATTTATTTTCTCTTGAAACACCCACATACAGAGAAGAATATACTGATCCCAAGAGCATCCAAGCTATTTGAGACTTCTCCTGAAGAAAGGGGCATCTTTGATGCACTAAGAGTTTACTTTTAGTCCTAATTTCCGGGCTAAAATACAATTACATTCCCAGGAAAAGTTGAAGATAAAAATGGATTCTGGCTTATTCCCTAAAGCCAAAGCCAATAGTTCAAGTTTAAGAATATTCTTATTCCTATATATATATATAGGCCATGAGCATTAACCCATACACCAATCATAGTCTCATAGAACAGTGCAATGAAACCTAAACAACCTTACGTAACAGCTTAGAATCCATAACTTAAAATTTTCAATAAATTCTACATTCAATACAATGATCTAACTGTAGCTCAAAACTCAATTGTGCTTACAAACCTCAGTTGGACCTCGGAAATTGTTGATTTTTTTTTATGAACAGATTCCACCACTAAATGGTGGGAGTAAATGAAATTTAAGCACTAGCACCTAACTTATCTAGGTGATATGAAAACCAAAGAGGAAGGAAGCCAAGGGAAATTATGAGCAAGAAGAATAATAGCAGCAGTCACCGTGCAAATATTGGTAGCAGAACAACCTTTTCAAAAAACAAGATGAAGCTCCAAGGAATAAGCTAAACCAGGTATACTTGGGTATTTCATCAATCTCCATAGGGTGTTAGGAAGCTTGAAGCAAAACCCACCAGCTGTAGTAACATTGGTACAAAACTACAGTTGATATTCCTTCGGCAGAATCAGGTCTAACAAGATGTAGATTAGCTACAGTAAGTTCACCAGGCCTATGTCACCTAACTTTATTACTCCTAGCCAATTGGATGATGTAAAGAAAGGATCATGCGGGAAATATTAAGTTCCGGCAGAAAGGTACAAATTTCTGATCTGATTCTAAAGTCTGATCTGCTGATCAGGCCTGAGTTGCACTTAAGTCATCACTTTAGTCATTAAACTCGCTGCAGCAACAGTCATTGTTCATGTTCTTAAATAACAGCCAAATAAGAATCATAATGACCAATCAGGTGTTAAACAATCTGAGTTGCACATAGGCACCTTAGAAAGCTGCCATTTTGGTGTTCTGAAGAGGCTTCAGAATTAGTCAAAACAATGGAAAATTTAACACAAATAATCCCAACTATATAGGGTTTTCTCATTTTAATCCATACTATTGTTAACTATGAATGATGTATAAAAAAGCTCAAGGCACGCTGATACGAGAAGGGTTATGCAGCGCCTAGGTGCGCCTAATGCGCCCCCAGTGTGCCTCTTTGAAGTGAGGCACACTACATAAACAATTAAAAAATTTGCTTCAGCCTTGCACTTAATAAAAAACGACTTGCCCAGACCAATTTAAGTGCTTACCCCCTATTGCCTTGTGCCTAGGCATGCCTTAGGCGCGCTTTTTCAAACACTGACTATGATTAGGGCCTGTTCTAATTTACTGAAGTGACTTGAACTGATCTAATCTAATTGGAGCTGAACTAAATATTTTATAAAAAAAGGAAATTAGGAGTTGAACTAAACTGAAATTAAGGCGAAGAGAACAGGCCCTTAGTCCTAATTATTGGGGGTATCTTCTCATATCAAGTTTTTATTACCTGTTTAAAGAGGTAAGCTGATGACATGGCATAAAATTGTTGCTTTTCCTATCTAAATAGAAACCCTTGTTCATTTTATTTTAGGTTGGTTTCTTTCTCTATTTCAGTGGAAAGTTAAAGACCCAAAACTAATCCTATCATATATGGCCCCTCACCATTAAGAATTAGATCTAACTCATTCCTTTGCAAGAAAATTTGGTTAGTAGGAAAAGAATAAGGGGAAATTATCGCATTTCCTAGGTTAGTTCTCCGGCTCTAATAAAGACTTAATTTGTGTCCACATTCAATGTCTTTGCCAACACACCAATGTATTTTACAGCAAAGGCATCATCTTATATATATGCTCATAAACCAGAAGCCATCTATCACAGTCTAGCATAGATAATGCTAGGATATGGAAACTCCAAATAAGAAAAGAATAATCAAAGAAACAACATTTTAACATTTCGAGCAAGAACCCTAGTTTAATTTTCAATCCACCCACTTTATCAATTTACTCACAATTGAATAATAAGTTAATGACAAAACAAGGAGAACATCTAAAGTTATCAGTTCATTCAAAGTTCATAGAAAGGTTTCTTTACCCATTACTTATCTGAAGCGCCTTCGATAGGTGAACTACATTGTATGAACTATAATTTGTGCCATAGTGAGTCAACGAAAAAACAGAGGTATAGAATGTGGACATGAAAGTTAAAAAGAGAGAGAAATAGAAATAGCATAGCATAAGAGCATATAGAGGATGACTTACTTAGGGTATTAACTCAAATAGTTGCATTTAGAGAGAGTTTTTATGAATCAGTTCAGCAAGTTGATAGTCTACCTAGACTTATTTAGAATTAATCTTAATTAAACAATAGTATGGATTAAAATGAGAACCCCAATAGTAGGGATTATTTACATTAATTTATTCAAAATAAATAAAAATAAATAAATAAATAAAAACCCTTGGGTGGATGTGAAGCTCAAGTATATGATGGCAAGCCAGCATACCTCCCTCTCTCTCTATATATATATCTCTCTCTCTCCAAAGACAATAAAAATTATAGAGTGGCTGAGTCGGAGAAAGCACTTAACTTTAGGTGTGACATCTAAGTATGCCGTTTAGGCACTTTTTCAAAGGCTTAGGTGTCTTCAGATAGCGTTCATATAAGTAAGGGCATAAACGTTATTAGGTCGTTTCAAGGTCATATATCCTTACAGCTTTCCAAGTTCATATATGGATCAAGAACCAAAAATTGAGCTTTCAATTCATCCAATTGGACTTATAATAGCAATATAAGCCCGACAGATAAGCATTTCCCAAAGCCAAATGATTATTGCATTTCCTGTTTGTCCCCATTTCTTCATCAAATACAACTAAGTTTGACAGCTACGACTACAACTTGATCCCTGATGCCCGTAGCAACATACCACACAATAATTGTGTTTGCGCACACTAACAACTACCGACAAAGGTTGATATGCTGTAATTCCTTTGCATAGATCACAAAAAGTCTTTAGTAGTATGACTACTATCCAATAAATGTGACAAGAAATAAACTACAAGTCCAAGAACCAAGAAAAAGCACTCCCAAGGCTAACATACCAATATTCGATACTAACTTCAGTCAGCTTTATCATTATAACCCAGCAACTTAACAATCTAATAATACAGCCAATTAGGTAACAAAATTCACGAAAAATTACTCGTACTCGTACTTTCTGAGATGATAAGTCATGTCCGGGTGGTACTCGTGAATCAAGACCTAAGATCGAATCCCATCTACATCTTCGCCTTTGCGGCTCATCTAAGATCGAATACACTAATCAAAACCTATCCCTATTAACTAGAATAACGTAAAAATCCAGCTAACATTATTGACTAACTAAAACAATCCAGAAATTAACATTCTGCCGATATCTTTGACTAATCAAATACCCAATCAAGACGAATCGAGTAAATAACCATCCACAAGAACAAAATCGGAAAAATACAGATACCCAATACAAAATCGCATCACAAAATTGAATAAAAATAATAAATTCACAAAATATAATAATAAATTGGGAGATTTACCTTGACAAAAATGGTGGGTTCATGAGATGTATGATCATCGGAAATAACATAGTAATCGGCTAAAACAACGACGTTGGTCTGAATTTCTTCAGAAACACATTTAGAGCCAGAAGCTGGTAGATTTAGCCAAATTGATGTACCCAATTGCCAAAAATTAGTTGCCCAAATCAACCAAATCAAACACAAGTTTAATTTCTTCATATTTTCTTCTCTCTTTTTCTGTGTTTCTCTCTTTCGTGGGAATTGGGATTTCGCCTAATGTGTTTCAACTATCGTGTGTTTAATTCAATTTGAATGCAGAATAACAGGTGTTGCTACGTTCGTTCAACTCCAATTTCTTATTCCCAAATTTTTTAAAAAATATTATTATTTATTTAATATCCTCGTATTCACACGGATATATTAATCTTAAAATTACTACGGTGGCTAACATGCGTGATGCGCGCCATAGCTAGGGGTGTTAATTAACCAAGCCAATCAATAAACTATTCGGGTTCAAGCTCAATTGAGACTCGTTCATGTTCGTTTATTTAATGAATGAGTCTAGCTTGAACAAATTTTAAAACTCGTTTAATAAACGAGCTTGAACACGAACATAGATATTCTTGTTCAGATAATTGCATAAACAACTCGTTTATTTATGTTTGCGAACTATTCGTTTATTTATATTCATGAATTATTGATCTATTCACACTTGTCAATTCAATTATTAAGTTTTGTTTAGGGTAAAAAAAAAATACCCCAACACATGGTCCAATTCCAAAATAGTGATACGTGACCCAATAAAAAGGGTGACACATGTCCCAATGGAAAGATGACAAGTAGCAAACAAGATAGCACCTGACTGAGAGTAGGCCTCCTTAAAACAGGAGGCCAAAATCCCGAGAAAGGCGCCATAACGACGCCCCCATAGGACACTTGTCCCTACCTGATTGCGCCGCCAATCAGAGCACACCATTCTAGGTCACTAAACCCTATATGGAACACATTTCCACCCCTATAAATACCCTAATCATTTATGATGGGAGGGATGAATTGAGACATCTCATTTATTACATAAGCAATTTGCTATAACTTCTCTCTACTTTCTCTTTATAAATACTTTCGTTTTCTGATCACTAACTTGATCATTGGAGGCGAATTCTCCGTCAAACGAAATATTCATTGTTTTGCAAGTGTCCAAGGACCAAGGCTACTCGACTATATTCACGACCTATATCCCAAGGGATTCTAAAAAAACTCCGCTACGTGTTCAAACGTTAAGGCTATATTAGAAATTAGCAGCGGAAAAACTAATTCAGTTATAAATAAGTTTCAAAACCAACAAACAAAACCAAATTAAGTCTTACAACCACTTTTGATTTTAATTAAAAGAAAGGTTTTAATGTGTTGTTTAATTGGATTTTGAAGGTTTTAAAGTAAGTTAGTATTGCTGTAAATTTGGTTTTTTGGGTATTAATTGAAATCTTATTGTTTGGTTTAGGATAGGACTTTGTAGAAGGTGATTTCAAGTTGGTTCAGTGGCCAACCAACTCATTTATTCAAGGTACGTACAAGTTACGAAATCTTGCTTTTAGAAGCATGATTAGGGATGTATCGAGAACTTAGTATCATGTATAGAGAAGACTGGGTTAATTGTTTGGTTATACATTGTGATTTCCGTATATTATGTATGAGACATGTTTGAGATATAAGTATATGACTACGGTTGTGGGCGATGTGTAAGTGATTGTCTTATCAATTGGTAATGTTATGATTAATTAAAGGTTATTGATTCTTGGTTGTTTATAAGTAGAATTAATTTTAATAATGGTTCCATGAGGTTAATTTATTTAATACTCTTTCGTGAATTAATTATGAATTGAGTAGAGGGAGTTTATTAAAGTCTATAAGACAAGGTTCAGGATTTGAAGTGCCTTATGCACTTATGGTGTTTATACACCGAGGTAGTTAAAAGATTCAATACTAAATATTATTTGTCACTAATAAATCAAGAATTGAATTAGAAATTTGAATTGCTTGAATGATTAATGTTTGATTGGTTGTATTGTTTTGCATTTGAGTCATAACCGAGTTTAAACTTGTAAATCGCGTAAAGTGTAAGATGGATGATCAATAAAACTCTGGATTTGTGCACATTTAGAGTATTGACAATTAGGGGTTGGGGTTCACGGGGTATTAGCCGTGTACTTTCTAGAGGTCGTCTGATCTATGAGTCTCTTGTTTACAAGTACTTTTTAAAACTATAAGGAGCTAGATGAGATCTCATACTAGCTATGGCCACGGAGTTGCACCCGTTGCCATTGGATGTTTATTGATGTTTCCGAAAGGAGGCATGGGGTTTTTCTTTTATTGATGTTCCAAATGGAGCATGGGAGGACAACCTTGTCTATTACTTAATCCAACATAATGAATAAAATGAAATGATTTATCTATTATTAATTAGTGAAGTCTTAGTAATGTAAACAGTTGAGACATGTATTTGAGTTTATAATTAAATTGTATTTGATGATTGATTATTAGCAGCATGCTAGGAATTTCTTATTATATTTCGTAGCTTGTATGTACTCAGCGTTGCTGATTGCGTGCTTTTGTGTGTCTTTATTTGTTCATGGCCTTCGCCTTTCAATGACCCTGTAATGATCCAATTTTTACACTTGTAATATTGGGGAGCAGATTAACCACAGGTTTTGTTTGGGGTATTTTTCACCCATGACAAGTGGACCAATGAGGAGGTGCCACGTGTCAGAGGCTGGCAGGTCACCCTTGACCAATCCCCAGCTGACACGTGGCCTCTCCAGATACTCCCTTAGAGTTGCGGCCTTCAAGGGCCCAATTCCCCAAAAATCCGCTATTTGGCGGCGCAGCCCATCAGTCCTAGGTTAAAATAACCTAGGAAGGGGCACTTTTCCCAAGGACCCTATAAATAGGGAGATATTCCCCCAAAATGGGGGACATTCAGAAATTTACTATCATTTATTACATCCTACTTTCTCTCTCATCAGAGAACACCTGAGCTTGGAATCCAAGCAGATCCCCACCTAAATTTCCGCACTTTTTATTCTCCTTCAAGTTACTAACTTGAGCGTTGGAGGCGGAGCACCACCCAACCGGTGTCTCCGTTGTTTTTGCAGGTACAGAGTCAGCAGGACCAGTCTTCGAGTTGTAACTCTCCCAAGGGACAAAAACACCCAAAACATTTGGCGCCGTCTGTGGGGAGAGTACCTCAAGATGGTTCAAAATTCTGTACCAATTCTCAATTCTACCTCTCTACGTCCGGGTACTCAGACGGGTAACCCGGAAGACCTGCAACCGGTTACTCAGCCGGTAGGGTTTGAAATCCCTCAGCCTCCACCTCAGCCTCAGCCAGAGGTATTCACAGAGGAGGAGGAAGAAGAAGAAGACAATGATATGGAGACCTATATGACTAAAGATGGTTCTCTCATCTCTAAATCCATCCGTTCCAAAGACCAGCTGGAACGAAATCTGGATCAGGCGGGCCCAAGCAGCCGGCCCACTGGGAGGTCAGACGGGGAAACCCGGAAGACCTGAGGAGAAGCTCCAGTCACCCGGAACGAGCTCATGAAATTCATGAACTCCTTCAAGGGTGAAATTAAGAAGATGATCAACAACAAGGCAGGCTCTTCCAAGAGTCAGCCGGCTAAAAAGACTCCCAATGATGGGAAGAAAAAGAAGCCGGTCAAGGACAGGCAGCCAACTCCCCATCCAAAGGAGAAGGCAGCCGCAACACTTGACTGGTCTAAGATTCTGATGCCCCGGCGACCCCAGCCGGAGGCTAGAAAGACGTCCACCTTCGATTCTAGAGAAGTCATCAATCGAAGGAGGCAGCAGCAGTCTGAGTCAGCTTCTACCTCAAGCTTTCCAGACAGCTTCAAGGAAGCTTCTGTAAGGAACTCTATGTCCTTGCATGAGAGTCGGACAGGCGGTAAATCCGTCAACACCGAACCTCAGCTGATGATAGGGTCTATGCCATATGCACCCCAGGCGCAGTATGGGCAATATGGCCTCCAATTCATGCAGCCACCTCCATTCGGAGGTCAGGCGGCATATACTAATGTCCAGCCACTAGACTGGCAGCTCCGGCTGATGAGGCTAGGCGAATAGCTGTCTGCCTTTGCAGCCAATATAACCGAGGCGGCTCAGCCGGCCAAGGTTAAAAACATTTTGGTGGGTGCTTATGACGGCACCACTAACCCTGAAGATCACCTGATGGCATACACCAACCTAATGTGTTTACAAGGTTGGGACGATGCCACCTGGTGCCGTTGCTTTCCGGCTACATTGAAGGGCATTGCCCAGCAATGGTTTGACAACTTGCTAGCCGGATCTGTTGACTGCTTCAAGAAGCTAGCCTTCTTGTTTGCCACCAACTTCTCAATGAACATCCCTGCTAAGAAAACAAATTTAGACTTGAGCACCATTAAGCAGGGAGAGAGAGAAAGGCTACGCTCATATGTCAGACGGTTCAACCTGGTCAGAATTCAGATCCAGGGGCTGTCTGACGAGGTAGCATTCACAGAATTTTTCAAGGGTCTGAGAGACGGGTCGACTTTTAAGTTCGACCTTGTCAGAAAAGGGGCATTTACGCTACAGGCGGCCCTGAGGGAGGCGGAAAGCTATATACAAGCAACCGACCTCTGTACGCCTGGTAGCCAGTCAGACTCCAAGAAAACTGACAAGCAAAAAGAGAGCCGGTCTGCTCAGCCGACGAAGAAAAAAGAAGAGAGCAAGAAAAGAAAAGAAGTCTGGGTGGTCAGTGATTCTGAGCAGCCGTCCCAGAAGAAGAAGAAAGAGTTTAAACCGTACATTCCCCGGTACGAGTTTAACAAAGATTGTAACTCCATCCTCATGGAGGTAAAGGACCGGCTGTCCATTGAGAAACCGAATCCAATGAAGAGTTCCGTCCAGTTTCGGAACAAAAACAAATATTGACAATTCCATGAGGAGGTTGGCCATGACACCAACGATTGTTTCAGTTTACAGCGGACGTTGGACCGTCTGGTTGACAAAGGGCATCTGAAGTCCTATATTTCTAAGTCCCCAGCCGGGACAAAGAAGAAGAACAAGGGTCAGTCCTCTAAGGCTACCCCCAGCCTGCTAGTAGTTCGGAAACCGACAAGGATCCGGTCTTCACCATAGCAGGCGGATTTTCTTGTGGTGGCCCTACCATCCGGGGCACCAAAAGCCATCTTCGAAAGATGGATAAGGATGATGAGGAGCAGGCGTTTGCCAGTTCCACTTTTTCGGATGTCCTCATTACTGAGAAGGACAGGGGCAGCGTCCGCCGCCCGCATGACGACCCGGTTGTTATTGAATGCAAGGTCGCCAACCAGTTAGTTGGGAGCATCCTTATTGACACCGGCAGCTCGTCAGACATCATCAGCCTCCGGTGCTTGCAGAAGTTGAAATACAACTCCAGCAGCATGCATCCGGTCTCCCACCCTTTAGTTGGTTTTGGGGGTGGGATGGTCTATCCAGCCGGAAGAATTGACCTACCCATCCGGCTGGGTGAGAAGGGCCAGGGACGACATATTGTCGTCAGATTCTTGGTCGTTGAGGAGTTGACTGCCTACAACATCATTCTTGGGAGGCCAACCCTCAACGAAGCCAAGGCTGTAATCATCCCTGCTCTCATGCTCATCAAGTATGAGAGGGATGATGGTTCTGTTGGTTCCCTGAACGGGGATCAGAAGACGGCCAGGGAGTGTTACCTCTCAGCCGTCAAAGCAACTGTGGCCGTAGACGGCCAAGGGAAGGAACCAATAGACCTTGACAACGTCAAGGATGCTCCTTCACCTCCACCAGCAGCCGGAAAAAAGAGAAAAGCTGCAGAGCTGGTGGTGGTGAAGAAAGAAAAGAAATAGCAATCACTGACCGGTGAACGGTCAGAGGAGCTCCGTCCCCAACCGGCTGGTGATAGCATTGATCTTGTTCTGGACGACAGCCGTCCAGAGCGAACTATTAAGGTTGGGACGGTTGCTAATGCTGTTCTGGGTGCAGACTTGCACCTTCTGCTGAAAGAATTCAAAGATGTGTTTGCCTTTGAAGTAGAAGAGATGCCAGGCATCAGCCCGGATCTCGCTGTCCACAAGCTCGCCGTGGATCCAAAAATGAAGCCCATCCGGCAAAAGAAGAGAAACCACAGTGAGGAAAGAAGTCAGGCGGCAGCTGCCGAAGTAAAAAAGCTGTTAGATGCCCGGTTCATTCGGCCTTGTAATTTCCCCGACTGGGTGACAAACGTTGTGCTTGTAAAGAAGCCGAATGGTACTTGGCGGATGTGTGTAGATTACACAGATCTCAACAAGGCATGCCCAAAGGATAGTTATCCACTTCCTAAAATCGACAGCCTGGTTGATTCAACAGCCGGCCATGCCTTGATGAGTTTTATGGATGCCTATTCCGGCTTCCATCAGATACCTCTGTGGAAAAAAGATCAAGAAAAGACGGCCTTCGTCACTGATCAGGGGTTATTCTGTTATACTGTGATGCCGTTTGGCTTGAAGAATGCGCCGGCTACGTTCCAACGGATGATTAATACAATCTTCATTAATCAAATTGGGAGGAATGTAGAGGCGTACATTGATGACATGATAGTCAAATCCAAGCAGCAGGCGGATCACCTTGCTGATCTCCGAGAAACCTTCACCACACTCAGGCGGCATAAGGTTATGTTAAATCCTAAGAAATGCGTCTTTGGTGTTGAGTCTGGGAAGTTTCTCGGATTCCTGATTGATCAAAGGGGGATAGAGGCTAACCTTGAGAAGATACAGGCGGTAATTGACATGAAGTCACCCCGCACTGTCAAGGAAGTTCAGAGACTCACCGGTTGCCTGGCCGCCTTGGGGAGGTTCCTCAGCCGGTCAGGTGACAAATGCCTTTATTTCTTCCAAGCAATCAGGAAGAAGAATAGATTTGAATGGGGGGATGATGCTGAGGCGGCATTCCAAAAATTGAAAGAGCACTTGCACTCTTTGCCAAGGCTTGTTAGTCCTTTGCCAAGAGAGAAGTTGTACATGTACCTAGCCGTCTCAGACCATGCTCTCAGTGCCGTTCTCCTTGCCGAACGAGACGGTACGCAGCTCCCGGTATATTTCATAAGCCATGTGTTAAAAAATGCTGAACTCCGGTACCCCATGGTGGAAAAATTTGGTCTTGCTCTATATATGGCCTTCAAAAAATTGAAGCCATACTTTCTGGCACATCCGGTGGTAATCTACACCGACCAGCCCCTCAAGCGGCCAATGTCCACTCTGGAGTCATCCGGCAGAATGTTGAAATGGGCTATTGAAATGCAAAGTCTTGAAATCTCTTACGAACCAAGGAAAGCAGTGAAAGGTCAGGCGTTTGCCGACTTCATTGTTGAAATGACCCGTCCGGTCCTCCCGGATGATGTTGATCAGGTTTGGAAGGTGTATGTAGATGGGAGCTCTACAAAGAACGGCTGTGGTGCAGGCATTGTTTGTGAATCTCCAGTAGGAGATAGATATGAGTATGCACTACGGTTCAAGTTTTAGGCCTCGAATAACGAGGCGGACTATGAAGCCCTGCTAGCCGGAATCCGCATGTGTAAGGCAGCAGGGGCAACAAAGATTGACGCCCATTCTGATTCTCAGTTGGTTGTTAGCCAGTATGAGGGCACTTATGAAGCGACCCATCCGGCAATGATCAAATATCTTCAGGCTATCAAAGAGGAGGCCGGGACCCTTGAGGAATTCAGATTGAATCAAGTGCCCCGGTCAGATAACCACCCGGCGGACGCACTGTCAAAATTGGCATCATCCGCCTGCCATGATACGCCTCGGTCAGTCTTTTGGGAAGTTCTTGAAAAAAGAAGTATTTATGAAGAGCCCATTGGAATTCTGGATCGAAGTTCTACTTTGATGGAAGGCATCCGGCCGTATCTTGCAGACGGCACGCTCCCTGATTCACCTCAGGAAGCAGCCGTCATGAAAAAGAGAGCAGCAAACTTCGAGTTGAGGAACGGAGAACTCTTCAAGGCTGGATTTCTCAAGCCCTTGTTGAAATGTGTTACCCCAGAAAAGGGGAAAGAGGTACTCGAAGAGCTGCATGCGGGATTTTGCGCCTCCCACATAGGCGACAAGTCCCTAGCCGTCAGAGCCAGGCGGCATTATTTTTGGCCTACTCTTGAGGCAGACGCCAAGGAATTTGTGAAGAAATGTGATAAATGCCAGAGGTTTGGCAAGCTAATACATCGCCCGGCTACTGATCTGACGGCAATCCACAGCCCAGTCCCGTTTGCTAAGTGGGGCATGGACATATTGGGTCCTTATACGCCTGCTCCAGGCGGGAAGCGCTATATCTTGGTGGCTGTGGATTACTTCACCAAATGGGTGGAGGCAGAGGCAGTCAAGAATATCAAGACAAAGGATGTCATCTCTTTCATATGGAAGAATATTATCACCCGGTTTGGGGTACCTATATCTATGGTATTTGACAACGGCCCTCAGTTTAAGACGCCTCAGCTCAAGATTTGGTTAGGAGATCAGGGTATCTCAAGTTACTTTGCCTCAGTCGGCCGTCCTCAAGCAAATGGTCAGGTTGAGGCATTCAACAAACTCATCTCAGATGACATAAAAAGAAAATTGAAAGAGCCGGTGGTCTTTGGGCTGAAGAGTTAATTCATGTTCTTTGGGCCATCCGGACAACTGCCAAGGGATCAACCGGAGAAACCCCGTTTCTCATGGTATACGGGGCTGAAGCCGTTTTACCCATTGAACACTATGAGCCTACGCTCAGAGTGATGCTCTATGATGAAGAGGCAAATTGGGAGGCCATGCGGCTGGCATTGGACTCCCTCCCGGAACGCAGGGGCAAAGCTGCCCTGCGACATGAGATATACCGTCTGAGAATGACGCGAGCCTACAACAAAAGAGTGCACAAACGTCCTTTGAAAGTGGACGATTTTGTGTTACGGAAAATGGAGGCAACCGGTAGGGCCAATGAGCTTGGAAAGCTAACTCCTAATTGGGAAGGCCCCTACCGGATCTATGAAGAAGTTAGGGATGGCACATACCGCCTGGAAACCCCAGACGGTAGACGCCTGCCTAGAACTTGGAATGTAGACAACTTAAAAAAGTACTACTTCTGAGTATTGTAAAATTTTTTGTAACAAGAAGTATTAATGAGAGATGCTTTTGTTTCATTTATTGTCTTTTTATCCATCTGGGTTTACCCATACTAATGATGAAAGGTTCAGTAGCAAATTTAATATATGAATAACTTGAGGCCAATGGCCAGATAACTAAGTTTGATACTTAGTATATGAAATCAAAAGTCCATAAAGACAAGAGGCTAACAGCCGGATTCTTAAGCTAAGCACAAAATCGTTTAGTGGCTATCAGCCGGTCTACAACAAGACCTGAGGCCAAGGGCCAGATGGTTTTCCATTTTCACAAATTCGTCTATCCCAATATGGATATAGGCGTCCGGCGACACCCCTCCGGGTGCAATCGTCGCAGAGAACAGCCACCTTGCTTGTTCTACATACCCATGCAGGCGGCAAAGATTGAGTGGTTAAAACAGCTAACTCATAGCTGTCTGACCGTGTTATTTCTACTAAGTAATATTTGGTTGTAAATGCTCCGGCTGCCTACCAGTATCAACCGGAGTACCATCATAAGTTTTTACTTGGTTAAATTTTCTCCAAGTTGCGCACTTTTAGGGCAAACCCTTTTTTGCGTGATGGCTATAAAGAATACCCAGGCGGTTTGATACCGACTGGGGCAGAGGTTGTATGTCTGTCATTTGTCCGGCTGTGTACTTGGTTGGGGGCAATCACTATTGTGATTGATTGCCTTACAAACATCCCATACTCTTTGAAGTATGAGAAGTTTCCAAGGCAATCAATCCTTTTTCAGATTAAACCAACCACACAGCCGCCCAGGGGCAAGGACAGCCGGATTTGTACCTGCCGCATGCTTTTCATAAGATAGGCAAATTCACAAGTATATATATATTGAGTATATATGCAAAAGTGAAAAAATTGAAAAAACTGTGCAAGTATAAGAAAACCGACTGAGTCGGTATACTTCAATAAATAAACTGGCTCAAGGCCAGAAATAATTGTTAGCCGGATCCACATCCGTTATAAAGAGACAAAGGAAAAATAAAAGTTACATAATTACTCGGCGCACAGGCCGGAAAAGCAAAAGCCGGAAAAGCAAAAGGTTGGCATACTGCCGCAGAGAAGGAGGGGAGCTATGCTGCTGGCTGTTCCGGCTGGGCTGGAGTCGTTGAAGGAACATCATCTGGAACCACAGCCTCTTCAGGCTGGCTGTCCTTGTTCACTTCCTTTATAATCTCGTCCAGGTCCGGCTCCTCTGTGTCCGAAACCTCAGCACTGTTTTCCAGGGCCCATTCCTTGAAGCGAGCCGGAGCAGGATCCCGGAGAACCTTGGCATCGTACACCTCAGTGGCGTAGTTGTACCTCAGCTTGTAGACTTCAAAGTCTACTTCAGGATAGAGAAGCCCCCAAGCATATCGGAGGCGGATCTCATTGTCCCGCTCATTCTCTTTGATGAGCCGGGCCTGCTCAGCTTCGAGCTCCTCAGCATGCTTGCCCTTCAGAGTGGCAAGCTCAGCAGTCAGCCGGGACTTGTCTGCCCTTAGGGCAGTGTTCTCCTGATCAGCCCCCTCCAAGGACTTGAGGTTGGAGCCGGCAGTTTTCAGCCGAAGCTCCAAGTCGCTGATCTTGTTGTTGGCTTCATCATTAGCAGACGTCAAAGTCCTGACCAGCTCCTCCTGTTTCAACTCGAGGGATTTAATCTCAACATCAAAATTTATATAGGCATATTCAGCAGAGTTGAGATTGGCTTGAGCCCTTCTCTTGGCATCAGTTACCTCTTCTTACTTCTTCCGGAAAGGCAACCGGAGCCCATCCACCCGAACCATAACCTGAGCAAGGTCATCCGGGAATCTAAACACTTAGCAAAATTGAAAGACAAAATGAAATGAAAAGAAATGAAAAAGATAAGGGGCAAGTTTCACTTACCTCCGCCAGCTGCCCCAGAATCTGGTCGAAGTCGACCTCATGGCGGTTGGGTATGGAGTTCTTCTCCGACTGGGTGAGAGTTCTCACCATCCGTTTGCCAAACCCCGCCAGGTCCGGGGCAGAAGTAGCATTTGCAGCATAAGAAGGACTTGGTGAGAGGCTAGCAGCGTATTTGGCATTCATTCTTTGCCGGCTACTCACAGACCCCCCGGAAGGGTCAGTCATAGTCTTGACGCGCATAAAGTCAAGCGGCCAAGGAATTTCAATCTTACCTTTGGAGTCGACCCTCGCCGGCTCCTCCCCTGCGGCTACAGCACCACCTGCAGCCTTGGATGGCTCGCCATCCTTCGATGCTTCATGAGCATCCGGCTTTTTCTTTGATTTCTCTGAGTTTTCACTCAGAGTTGCCATGGCTTCGGGGCCCTTTCCCCCGGTTGTAGGGAAACCTTTGGCGTTAACGCCAGAGGCCGTTGGGGTTGCCTTCCTCCCGGTTTTAGCAGCCGGTTTTTGAAGGTTCTCATCCCCAGGTCTTTTTAAGACCTTTGTCATGGAACGGGGGAGGATGCCAGTTGAAGCCTGCAAAAACACAAGGAAACCATAAGTCATCCGGAATCAAAAGAACTTGGAAAATTTCAAGGGAAGTTGGAGTTATCTTACCCCTCCTTTTTTGGCCTCCTTGGCCTCAATGGTGGCCTTCTTGGCCAAGATGGTTTCTTTGCGGAGCTGAGCCGCAGATTTTTGAGGGGTCTTAGCCTGATCGACCATTTTCCTTGCTTCCTCTGCAGAAAAACATAAAAGAGTTAGAGCAAGAAAAAGTTCAAAGCAATGAAATTTAAATTGCAGACGGAAGACCGCCGGGTTGGTGAGTGTATCTACCCTTTGGAAACATAGGGCTCAACCCGCAGGCGGACAAGAATCTCTCATCCGCAAAGAAATCCGGGTGGGGGATCCAGTTTCTTAGAACAACTATGTGAGTCCCATCCCCCAAGGGCTCAATTGTTGTCTTGAAGAACTCCGGCTCTATTATTTGCTCCCGGGCTTTGGTAGTAAGAGCTGGGCGTACGCACTTCTGGCCCACCAAAGCTGGCTCTTTGTTGTAGCGCCGGAGAATCTTGTTTATCCTCACTTGAGGGGAGGAGACCAAGTACCATTTATCTTTCCAACCTCCCCACTTGGACACTTTGTCCAAGGTCATCAAATATTTCGAGAGCGTGGAAATAGTGTACCACGCTCCATATCTACCTGGGGCACTCTTGAGGTAGTGCATATGGGCGAAGGCGGTGAAGCTGGGCTCAATGTCCTGGAGCTCGCAGGCGGCGATATAGCTAAGGATATTGACCCAAGAGTTAGGCGTTAATTGCCACACTCCCAAGTCATATCCCTTCAGGATCTTCCGGATGCCTCTGTGAAGGGGAAAGCGGAGACCGGCTTTTATTACCGCCTCATAGCAGACAAAGTAATTGTCTGCATTGTCAATGTCATCCCCCCAGGCTAAAACAGCATCAGCCGGAGGGACAATGATGTCCCAGTCTTCCCCAAAGGGGTGTTGTTGTTTGAAAGCCTCAAAGCCACTTTCAAGAAGGGCCCTGTCCCCAGGCTTCATCCGGGTTTTAGTAGGATCCGGGTTTGCTTCTTTCTTTGCTGTTTGGCGATAAGCCTCAGCAAGGTTCTCTCCCTCCGCCCCGAATCCTTCCTGCTCCTCAGCCGCTTCTTCAGCTGAGTTACTTTGGTCTGGAGAGGAGGCGGTTTCCTCACCGTCTCCCCTTGAGTCGTTGTTGCTGGAAGTAGACGGGGTGTCCTCAGCAAAGTTACTTTGCTCAGCCGCCTCGTAGTCTTCCTGCCTCACAACTTCACTTGCGGGATCTTCCCTAGTGCGCCGCCTGCTGGGCTTGGTAGCCGTCTGCTTAGTTCTAGCCATTGTGTCCTGCACAGACACAGAGAGGGAAGAAGCCGGAGATGAGCAAAGCACTCCAGAAACTCCAGACAAGGTACCCCCGGTTCTAGACTCAGCCGTCCTTGGTGACCGGCTGAGCGTCCTAGGCAGTGCCGTGTGCGCAAATGGAGAGTTCATTTTATTTTTTGAAAAGTTAATGTATACAGCCGGAAATGAGTGTATACAGGGTAAAGAAAAAGGAAAAAGAAGAAAACTTAAAGAAGGAAACGGATGGTTACCTTACTTTGAGTTCTGAAAAAATCTGAAAACGGCAAAGCAACCGGTGACCGGGTGACTTCGAAAGAGCACACGGGAATCTTGAGTTGGCTTAAACGCAACCGTGATCAGAGCACTTCTCTCTAAAAAACTCTCTTTCTCTCTCTAGAAAAGTCAAGATTTGTAAAAGTGAAGAGGAGAGAGGGGGAGGGTAAATCCCTATTTATAGGGGGTGAAACGGCACGAATCCCCGTCATCACTGTCAAAAATAGTCGTTTTCACTGTTCACCCTTCATGGGTTGACACGTGTCACAGGCACCACGTGGCCTGCCACGTGCCACCTGTGAGGGGCAAATGTTTAGGGTATTTTCACCCATGATAAGTGGACCAATGAGGAGGTGCCACGTGTTAGAGGCTAGCAGGTCACCCTTGACCAATCCCCAGCTGACACGTGGCCTCTCCAGATACTCCCTTAGAGTTGCGGCCTTCAAGGGCCCAATTCCCCAAAAATCCGCTATTTGGCGGCGCAGCCCATCAGTCCTAGGTTAAAATAACCTAGGAAGGGGCACTTTTCCCAAGGACCCTATAAATAGGGAGATATTCCCCCAAAATGGGGGACATTCAGAAATTTACTATCATTTATTACATCCTACTTTCTCTCTCATCAGAGAACACCTGAGCTTGGAATCCAAGCAGATCCCCACCTAAATTTCCGCACTTTTTATTCTCCTTCAAGTTACTAACTTGAGCGTTGGAGGCGGAGCACCACCCAACCGGTGTCTCCGTTGTTTTTGCAGGTACAGAGTCAGCAGGACCAGTCTTCGAGTTGTAACTCTCCCAAGGGACAAAAACACCCAAAACAGGTTTTTATATATTCAGAACTTGCATCAAGGTGGTGGGATTTTGAGTGGAGTGTTGGTTACCATTCACAGTTTATGTTATTTCTTAATTTTGAATCTATTTAAACTCTGATAGTTTTATTTACCACTTTTACTGGGTTTTGAATTAGGGCCTTAATGGTTCCAATTTGTAAGATTTAATTTGGTTTTGATCGTTGGTTTTAAAACTTATTTTTTTTAACTGGGTTAGTTTTTCCGCTGCTAAATTCTGAATTAACCTTAACGTTTGAACACGTGGCGGTAGCACGTCAGTAATTCTCTTGGATTTTGTTCAAGGTACTCACGGGTTTGAAGAGAAAATTATTGGGGTGTTACAAAGTGGTATCAGAGCCTAGGTCTATTTTAATTACCATTAACGATAATTTAAAGTTTTAGGTACCTAACATTTTAAATCTTAATTTTGCCTTTATTTACTTGTGTAGGGAATATTTCAAGCATCCCACATTTAAGCCCCACTATGATCATACACTTAAGCATGGTGGCGTCCAAAGAGAAGGAAGGTAGAGCAAAAGAGTCGCCAACAAGTTTTAGGAACTTGTAAACCGTTCACAGGGTGAAGGTTACACCCCTTCACGATCCATGAGATCGCTAACTCCATAGTGGTCCTGAACCATGACTGGATAATCAAGGATGAAGGTACAAATCCAATCTAAATGAGATTGAACTTGCCCTAAAAATAAGCCTCTACTTTATTCTTCTCATATTCATGTACGCTTTCTGACTAACATACAATCATTAGCTTAACCCCAAACCTGTTTAATCTGTTGAATATTAATGCACAAACAAATCTATTATTGGCGATCACTTGAACTAAAATCATATTAGCCTAAACAAAATTATTAATTATCTTATTAAGCGTGATTTCAAGTACAAATTCCCTTTAAACCTGCAAGAGAGGGCGTGATCAAGCAATAACAATAATATATCAAGCAACATAATAATATTAACAACAAATCATCATCATCAAAATAATATTCTCATCAAAGCATAATAATATTAGCAAGATCCTAAGCATGATACTAAAATGATTAATAACAAATCCTAGCATGTCACTAAACAATAAAGATCAAAGCTTTAGCCCTAACATGATACTAACATGATAGAAGAAATAGGAAGCAACCAAAGCATGATACCAGAAACATACATGATATTAGAAATATTAGTTAATACCTTAAACATGATACTAGGAATCATAAGACATCCTAACATGATACTAGGAATTAAAATAATCTAAGCATGCTTTCTAAAGATATAACAATGAAATTACTCACTTTGTTGCCTCGTATCTCTTTCTATCAAAACAATACACACGTTAGTAACTTCAAGGAAAATATTAAATCAAACAATTAATTAAATAATTGAAATAGGGATTTGGGACCAAACCCTCAGAAATTATCAACCTTTCACGTCTAGGGCGAAGACAACTTCGAGCTTGGCTAGGTGTGTCTAAGTCTCGTGAATGCGGCATTGTGTTTTGAAAAGGGAAGGCTTAGAAAGAGGGAGAAAGAAAGAATAAGCTTTGCTTAAAGAGAAAAGAGAATAGAATAGATGATTGATGATGATTAAAAACGTGGAAATACGACCCTATTTATAGAGAAAAACATCCGAAAACGATTAGAAAAGAGTTAGAATTCGAATCGGATTAAAATTCCTTTTGACGTGGCAAGATAAGGACAATCGCGGCGCGATAGGATTATCGCGTCGCGATAAAAAAAACAATTTTTTTGCGTATTTTGTTTTTATTATAACTTTTGATCCAGAAGTTCAAATAAGGCATATAGTATGTCGTTGGAAAGCTCTTGAAGTCTACTTTCCAACCCAATTGTAATTAGATTAAAATATTTTTTAGAATAAAATATATGGTCGAAATAGTGGGACGGTGTCAGTTTTGGATAGAGTTTCGTATTTCTTTCATATCTTTTTCGTTATAGATCAGAATTAATATTATAATATATCATTGGAAAGATAATTTCAAGGGCTATCCAACCAAATAAGATTTGGATAAAAATAATATCTAAACATATTCCATTTCGCACAGAACAAGGACTCTAAAAAAGAGAAGTTTTATTCAATTTCAAACTCTTTGATCTTATCTTTTCAAAAAGGATAATTAAGATCTTTTAGAAACTAATAGGAGCTTCTAATTAATCTTAATTGGCTTAGGAATGGGATTAAAGCTTTGGACCCTCCTCATGATCATTGGGTCGTAGGTAAAATCCGGTTTGGGCTCAGTTTAGTATTTTGGCAATAACTTCCTCATTATTCATCGGAATTAGGCTTATAATATATCGTTGGAAAGGTCTTTTCAAACCCCATCCAACTACACAATTATTGGACCCATATTATAGACCAAACTAAATTGGATTGAAAGTTTTTTCATAAACAGGGTACGAAAAGAAATATTTTGGAAAACAGAAAAAAGTATTTTTATTAAAAACAAGTGCATCACGAGACTCTTTCACATTTCGCCTCGTTCGATAATTAATGACGTGAGAGATATTCATCACTGGGTTTGGTTTTTAGGGAGACACAACCAGGTGTCTACAACTTATTTTAAAGTTAAGATTTAATTTTCAAAAATTCTATTATTTTAAATAAAATAATTCGGCATTTAAAATAAAATGTATGTATTTATATAAATTATTGTGTTATGTAATTATTTTTGAAATACAATGAATTTGTGTATTTGTTTATTTCTTTGAACTTGTATTTATTTTATTTTATTGGTGAGTTTTGGGTAGTCTTAGGATGTGCATATAATTTAAGATAGATGATTTCTTTCTATGTGCATTGTAATGAATTCTTTTTGTGTTATCTATTTCTGAATGAATTGTTCATGCATGGGATTTAAATTATATATGTATTATCAAACGTGTATATTTGGTTGTAGTTATCACCTAGTATCATGTTTAAGGATTAAAACATGTAATGTAGAATAATATGTAATGATGAATTGTGCAATGTAATAGGTTTCTGTGATCATTAATTATGTGAAGCCTTATATTAATGTGACTTTTTATATGCATTTTTTGAATGTTGTTATTTATTTAATACTTGGCTGTTTAGGGGGAGGGAATATTTTTTTTCCTTTATTTGACTAACCTCCAAACCTTACACCCAATGAGATTTTATTTTTGAGAAACCTTATGAAGTTATTGTGGAATATACTTGGGAAATCAATGAAACATGTGGTGATGATGAAATATTAAATTGAGAATTGGTTTATGACACTCTTGTTTTTCGAAGGGTTATTACTTGAAATAAGTGTTTAGTGAAAAGTTTTACTTGGGAATTTTTTGAGAATAAGCATATGAAGGAATAGAGTAAGTTTCATTGGGAAATTAGAAGAGAACTTGGTGAGCTAGTTAATAAGATTAAAGTATAAGTATGTGCGTTAAACTACGAGTGTTTCGTAGAGGATAGAGAAGTGATTGAGATGAGAGCTATCCTACGTAATTATGATGAAATGCTTGGTGAAGTTATTTATTGGGGTGAGTTACGGGGGCGTAACTCTTTTCCTTAAGAGGGGTAGAATGCGATATAATTTCGCGCTTTTTACCTAATTCATGCTATTTATTGCTTAATTTTGCATGATTTTTCTCGTTATTGCATAATAGTATTGTGTTTGCATGCTATCAAAGTATGTAAACTTTGGCCAAGTACGAGTCTATTGAGTATAAGTTCGGTTTGTTGAGTATACATGTTGAAAAGCAAGCAATTTACAGCAATACAAAACGCAAAAGTTTGAATAATTTTGAAAAAATATGGATCTTGGGTTGAGTTTCGGGGACGAAACTTCTTTTAAGAGGGGTAGATTGTAATCCCCCATATGTTCGAGTAAATTATAATTATATATTTTTTTTATGTATACAAATATTTTATAATAATTTTATACTTATATAAACATTTTTGGAAAGATTTGACAAAATAAGAACAATAACTTATATTTTAATAATAATGCTACTTCACTATTATATTTTAAAACTTTTCCTATAGTAAAAAGGATTTCAATAGCATAGTTACCCACTTTGGGCCCATTACCATCATCCTAATTATACTAATACTAGGAAACCACAAACCCTTAGCCCATATCCTTATTTTAATTACAGCAAACCCCACTCCTTAGTTCTCCACCATAAACCCATGTATAAACCCCCTTTTCCCCCATATAATTGTAGCTACTTTCCCTTGCATTCACGAACAGCCAAAAAAAAAAAAAAGCCCTACTTGCTGTTATTGCCGACTGGTGCCACTCGTGTGTACTGTCGGGCTGTTGTGCAACACCACCGTTGCCCAGCCAAGCCGCCAATTTGGACCCCTCTTTATCTCTTTCCTCTTCTTTCTTTCTCTCTCTTATAAGCTCTTTTTTTTAGTTTTAAAGATTCAATCTTTACATGATTTATTTCATGATTTTTGGTTATAATAGTTTGATTATGAGTTTGGATTGTAAAAGATTGAAAATTTATGACTTTTATGATCTTTAAAGTATTGCATTAATTTTCAGATTTCTTTAATTAAGAATTTTGGGTCTAAAACCTTGATTTTTCATGTTTTAGGGCTTAAAACGTGATTAATTTATTCAATTAGTTACTATGTGTTAATATAATGTTAAATCTTTAGTTTTGAAGATTAAAAATAAATTTTCAGATTATAAAATTATGGATTTTTGGGTTTAAACTATTCTAAATCATATTTTTAGAGTTCTATATACACTACTTGACTATTCTAATTAAACTATGTTAATGGGTTGCTAATAAAGTTTCAAATTTAAAGTTTTTAATTAAATTTCAATTAAATTTCAGACTTTGTAATATGAATTGTATTTTTTTAGTATCAAAATAAGAAGTTTTTTATGTTTCTACATATTTATTAAGCTACTACTTTGATATTTCAAGCGTAGATTGTTGATTTTCCAAAAGATAATAAACAAACTAAATTTTCAGATTTTCTTAGTAGCTTAAGTACGCTGTAATTTTATGTATAAAGGTGTATTTTAAGGTTCTTATGAAAGAAATAGAAGAACTATGTATAAGCTTTTGATTTTAATTAAAAGGAAGGTTTTAATGTGTTGTTTAATTGGATTTTAAAGGTTTTAAAGTAAGTTAGTATTGCAGTAAATTTGGTTTTTTGGGTATTAATTGAAATCTTATTGTTTGGTTTAGGAGAGGACTTTTGTAGAAGGTGATTTCAAGTTGGTTAAGTGGCCAACCAACTCATTTATTCAAGGTACGTACAAGTTACGAAATCTTGCTTTTAGAAGCATGATTAGGGATGTATCGAGAACTTAGTATCATGTATAGAGAAGATTGGGTTAATTGTTTGGTTATACATTGTGATTTCCGTATATTATGTATGAGACATGTTTGAGATATAAGTATATGACTACGGTTGTGGGCGATGTATAAGTGATTGTCTTATCAATTGGTAATGTTATGATTAATTAAAGGTTATTGATTCTTGGTTGTTTATAAGTAGAATTAATTTTAATAATGGTTCCATGAGGTTAATTTATTTAATACTCTTTCGTGAATTAATTATGAATTGAGTAGAGGGAGTTTATTAAAGTCTATAAGACAAGGTTCAGGATTTGAAGTGCCTTATGCACTTAAGGTGTTTATACACCGAGGTAGTTAAAAGATTCAATACTAAATATTATTTGTCTTTAATAAATCAAGAATTGAATTAGAAATTTGAATTGCTTGAATGATTAATGTTTGATTGATTGTATTGTTTTGCATTTGAGTCATAACCGAGTTTAAACTTGTAAATCGCTTAAAGTGCAAGATGGATGATCAATAAAACTCTGGATTTGTGCACATTTAGAGTATTGACAATTAGGGGTTGGGGTTCACGGGGTATTAGCCGTGTACTTTCTAGAGGTCGTCTGATCTATGAGTCTCTTGTTTACAAGTACTTTTTAAAACTATAAGGAGCTAGATGAGATCTCATACTAGCTATGGCCACGGAGTTGCGCCCGTTGCCATTGGATGTTTATTGATGTTTCCAAAAGGAGGCATGGAGTTTTTCTTTTATTGATGTTCCAAATGGAGCATGGGAGGACAACCTTGTCTATTACTTAATCCAACATAATGAATAAAATGAAATGATTTATCTATTATTAATTAGTGTATGAATACGTTGGACAACCTTGTTTGCATGTGTAGGCGTCGTTTGAAGTGCGCCTACGTTAAGTATGTGTGAATATGCTTGGCAATCATAGGAAATGGGAATTGACGTATACGATTAGGGACAAATAAAGTAGGGGGCCGCCAACAAGTTTTTAAGGAACTTGTAAACCGTTCACGGATCATAAAAGACAACCACGAGTAAAGGGACAACGATATGCAACAACGATTGACCCGTGAAGGTTATACCCCATTCATAATCCATGATATTACTAACTCCGTATGGTTCGGAACCACGAAAGGAGGATCGGGGATGGTGGTACGAAGTGAGTCATGGAGTCACATTTGCCCGTATTGGCCTCTACTTGATTCTTATAGTGAAAAGTGATTCCTGTGATTTTAAAGGCATACAAACAAAGATTCAATTTGCTCCAAACTATTATTATGCTAAATTGGTTGAATATTAATGCAACATATAATTCTAAAATATTTGTGATCACTTAATTAAACAACAAGATTAAAAAGGAACCTAAACCGGTTGTCCAAATTATCTTATTAGTCGTGATTTTCAATTACATATTCCCTTTAAACATGCAATATGGTGATCAATAAATATAATAAAATAAACAATAATATTGGAAGCAATTCAACAATAATAATGTTAGTCAAATCAAATATAAATAAACCTAATCATGATATTAGCAGCAAGAATAAAAATAAGAGTAATTAAGTGAATTAATTACTCACTTTTCGCGTTTCCTTAAATTGCTTTCACGCCTTGGTTTAAGGACGGAACCTCGGGTCAAGTATGGACTCTTTGGAGTGCTTAGGGGAAGTATTATGGAAGAGTAAGGAGGCTAGTGTTTAGGCTAAAGAGGGAGGAAAGAATGATTTTTGGTGTAGGGAGAGAGAGAATGATTTTTGGTGCCCCGAAACTGCAGAAATCAGGTTTGTATTTATAGAGAAGGCGAATAGGAGGATACACGGAACCCTAGAAGAGATAAAAGCCGCAGAAAAATCCTAATTGGGCACCGTGACACGGTACAGTCCACCGTGGCACGGTGAAGCACACCGTGTCACGGTGTATAATTTGTCTAAAAATGCATCTAGATTCATAAGCGCGTGAGAAAAAACGCAAAAAAAACGCGGAATAGACACGGGAAAGCATCGTGACACGGTAAAAATTACCGTGTCACGGTACAAGGCACCGTGCCACGTTGGCATGCACCGTGGCGCGGCATTTTAGCTGTTGTGCGGTAATTTCAGTTTTTTACGCGTTTTTAAAACCATGATAACTTTTGATCAGTAACTCGGAATAAGACATATAATATATCGTTGGAAAGCTTATTAATTCTACTTTCCAATACAATTAGAATCAGGTAAAAATCATTTGTAGATTTTAAGATATGTCCTTTTTAGTGAAAGGGTATCGGTTTTGGGCCAAGTTTAGTGTTTGGCTCATATCTGAAATTTTTTACCTACATCCCCCTTTAGGTAAAGTTCCCTACTCCCCCTCCCTAAACTACGTAATTTCATTTTTTCTTTATATATATAGTTTCTGCTTTTTTTTAGCTTTGTTTTTTCTTTCCTTCTTATTACTCTTATTTCTTACTATCCATACATATAAATTTATGATTTATAACCTAAATTTCTGTTTTTCCATTTGTTTTTCTGAATTTTCTCTATCTAGTTCATTACTTCTCTCTCATTCACGTGTTTTTTTTTTAATTTTCTTTCTCATTCATGGAGGAATCGTTGATTGGAGTTGTTCGTTGATCGTGATTGTGAAATTTTGCATTCTTCGATTGGTGATTTTGATCGTGATTGTCAAGTGATTTTAGCTTCTAATGTTAGATTGCTTGATTACTTTGTTGATCAATGTGAGTTGTTTTGATTAGTTTTGTTAATATTTAATTTTTGTCTCTGCTTTAGTTTAATTTGTGTACTCTGTTTTTTCAATTTTGTTAGTTTTTTTTTGTTTATTAATTAGTGATTTTGATTGCTATTTGTTGTTATTTTCTAGTATTAGAATTTCTGTATTTTTTGATATTTTCCAATTTGATTTTTTATTTTGATCAATTTGATAATGCTAAATGATCATTTATATTTATATTAATGTTGTGGTATAATTGTATACTTGTTTTTTTGGTGTTCGGTAATTGACTTTATTATAAATGTTATAATTAGTTGTTTATTATTTTAATCAATTTGATAATGCTAAGTGATCATTTAGATTTTTATTGTTTAGTGTTTTGTTATTGTTCATATATGTTAATGATTATGTTCGTTTTTGTGTGTGTGTGTATTTTTTTAAAATAATTTTTCATTATTTTGATCAATTTGATAATGTTAAATGATATTTATATCTATCATGTTCATTTATTCTTTTATAAATGTACATGCATATATATGCTTTTGATAATGATAAATATTTTGTATATAAGATAAGAAATCGAATGTTTCTAGAAATGATCAATGTATTCTTAGTGTTCAAGTTAATTCAAGTTGTTCAAATACTGTTGGAGTCTCCGCTAGTGTCCAAGAAACATTCATGTTCGTGTCAATAATTCAATATTGTTAGAAATGATAAGAATAATAGAAGTATTAGGTAATGTTGGAGTTCTTCCTAGTGTTCCTAAAAATGTTCAAGGTTCTGAACTTGTTTCAAGAAATGTTCAAGCTTCTTCAAGTGTTTCAAGAAATGTTCAAGCTACTTCAATTGTTTCGTTTCAAGAAATGTTCAAGGTTCTTCAAGTGTTACAAGAAATGTTCAAGTTCCATCAATTGTTTCTAAAAATGTTGAAGTTGCTCCAAATGTTCCAAGAAATGATCAACTTGCTCCCACATCTTCTAGAAATGTTGAAGTTAGTTCAAGTGTTTCATGAAAAGATAAACTTCATTCAAATGTTCCAAGAGATGTTTAAACAATTCGATGTGGTGGTCAATATGTTTCTTATAAGTACGATAGGTTTTCAGCTCTTTTTATACTGATGTAGCTACGAGGATGACAAACAATAGCAAGGAAGAATTAGTTATTTTTTTTTTTGAAATAATATATATACTTTAGTAGTTTTGGTTGATTTTAATATTTTTTTGATAAGTGATGTAAATGAACATATTTGATTTTGATAATGATTATATTTCCTTATGATAATGTACATTTTAAAAAGTTCAGGTTATGGTTAAGCAGGAATTCATGTATTATTGAACATTTATGTTTCTATATTTGATCATTTCACTGTACAAAATTAACAAAGTTATTAAATACAACACTTCATATAAAAACACACAATTATTATATTAAAGTTTCATTCTTTAAAAACATAAAATCTATCAAAATTTAATGGTAAATACGTAAAAATAAAACATAGAGTAATTTTGTAAACAAATATTATAAACAATATTTATCTTCCAATCAAATATGAATACATATCTATGCATAGGTGAACATTGAATATTATGCTTTTGCGCATCTTCTTGCTGCTCTTATATTATCCTTAGACTGAGTGTTTTCTTCAAATAGTATTAGTTGGACAGTGTATTGTATCCTTAATTTTCTGATGTGGTCAATTTGTTAATGAAAACGACATATTATGAAATTGAACAATAGTTGTTATATAAATGAACATTATATTATATGTAATTGAACATTAATCAATTCAATATTAGAAATATCATATGCTCAAGATGTTTTGGATCATCTACCAATATAAAGAGTGAATTCATAAATTAGAAATAAGCTTTTCTTTAGCTTTAATTCCAAAATGTAAATTTGTCTATTAAAATGAACATTGCCTCTTTTAAATTGTAGTGTTAGTAATCAAAAGGCATTTTGCATTATATAAAATGAAAAATTATTAAAACTTGAATGAATATCTTTGAATGTGCAATTAGACATTTAATATAATTTAAATAAACATTTATCAAAATTAAATAAAAATGAGCATGTATACGCTAATGAACATATATTAATATGAAAATGAACATTTATTACTATGAAAATGAACATGTATTAATATGTATATAAACATAGTATCAATATAAAAATAAACTTTAATTACAACTGTAACAAGTTCTTATACTAATACACATAAAAGTTTGTAAGCTTAAAAGTAAAATTATTATTATTCTAAATTGTACATATGCATCTTCCAAAATGACATCGATCGCCATTTAATACATTTGGTAAATAAATGGTACTGATATGAAAGCATCTTTCTTGTTGTCAGGTTGTACCCTTTTCAAGCCTTACAATATATAACTTGTGTACTTTCTTTGGTATATATCATTTCTCAATATAAGAATCGTTGTTTTCAACATTCTTATATAATTATCCCGTGTAATAAGAGATCAAATTTATTAAAATAAAACTTAATAAACATGATAAATACATACATAAACACGTTATTATAAAATGAACATGTATAGCTCAATATATATGATAATGAACAAGTATTGAAATATAAATGAACATTTTTCAATATGAAAATGAACAAGTATTATTAAAAGTCAAATGAACATCTTTTTGTATGAGAATGAATAAATATCAAAATTTAATACCAACCATGGTTCATATATTATGCAACTTTAGAATTTTTAACTCTCACAAATTATACACCGAAGTTGCATGTAATATGAACCATATGCAGCACATAAATGAACATTTATGTAAATGAAAATGAACATTCATCAAAAAGTATTTTGACTACGAACCAAATCTAAATGGAGAGAGAATAGGAATATCATCATCATCTCAGTTTTTACAAATTTTAAAAAAAAAAAAATTTATCAAAAATTAGTAAATTATATGTAAACATATTTAAAATGTTACTAACTGTATTTAAACTAAAATTTATAAATAAACAACTTCAAATTAAGTAAATAAAACTTACAAAACTGCAGATCTGGAATCCACTTTAGGACTCTCTACAACTTTCTTCAAATAGTCTGTAAAACAATTTAAACAAATTACTACTTTATTATACATGTTGTTAAACAATATTTAGCAATTTTACACTTAAATTATTAATGATAAACACAATCCATAAAAATAATTTAAAATATTAGGGTTTAATCAAGTAATTAAATGAACAAAAAAACATACGATTTTGATTTTCGCTTGTTTTTTGGTGAATTTTCTTTCAACATTGCAATATCATCCTTTAAATAAGACATCCTTCTTGATTATTGTAGCGTTTTTGAAGATTTTTTTCTTGAATTGTAGCTGTTTTGAGTATTTGAAGAGAGAGAAAATGGAGTTGAAGAGAAATGGAGAAAAGGATGATTTTTTTAATTTTTTTTTATTTTTTTGTATATGTAAGCGGTTACTTGTTTATTGTGCTGTAAATGGGTATGTGGAGTTATCTAGAAGGCTATGTTTGTAATTTAGTTGGGGGTGGGGAAGATAGTTTTGGCTAAAAGGGGGTGTAGGGAATAATAATTAGCTCATATCTTCTTCGTTTTAAATCAGAATTGGCTTATGATATATCGTTGGAAAGCTTATTGAAAGGCCTATACAACAAAATTATAATTGGATCAAAATTATCGGGCCACAAAATCAGTTTCTCTCGGTTTTTTAATGTGGACACGAAACGTGAAAAGTAAGTTATGGTTTAGGGAAATGGGCTAGAATTGGGTTGGTTTATGAAATGTATTGGGATTGAATATGGATTTAAGCACTCCAAAGGTTAAATACTCAACCCGACCAATAACGGCGGTGAAAGGTTTGTCATTATCGAGTTTGGTTTTGGGGAGACATTTTTAGGTGTCAACAGAAGCCCCCACTTTGACTGAGTTTGTAGAAACGTCAATTTCGAAAACGATAGTCAAAGTAGTCCATAGGGACGGAGAATGATTTAAGACGTTCTGCGATCTTTAATCACTTTTTATACGCCAATACCTGCAGAAATATGTTAGTTCCACAGATAAAAAGAGTAGAGATAGAATGCTTATCTGTCACTAGTGTATCGGTGGCAAATATGTTCGATGGTATCTGACACCAGTGTATCGGTGATAAGACTGCAAGTCTCTGTGTATCGAGAACCTTGCGCCGTGAATCCTCTTCTCTTTGGGAGATGATCACTAATGTTTGAAAAATGATAATGGTTCGATTGTCCCCGAACATGAGTCGTAGATGGTTCGCTTATCCCCGAACGTGGGTTGTAGATGGTTCGCTTATCCCCGAACGTGGGCTGTAGTTGGTTCGATTGTCCTCAAATGTGGGCTGTAAATGGTTCGCTTGTCCCTGAACGTGGGCTGTAGATGGTTTGCTTGTCCCCGAACGTGGGCTGTAGATGGTTCGCCTGTCCCCGAATGTGGGCTGTAGATGGTTCACTTGTCCCCGAACGTGGGCTGTAAATGAGACCTGCAAAATGAAATTTGCCAAGGGAATCGTATATACTGTGAATTACTTGACCAACTGAGTTGACCAAGCTTGACTTGACACAATGTGACATGTGTATGACTTGTGATTGTGTGTGTATGTGTATGATTTGAGTGTGTGTGCAGATACAAGCAAATGAAAATGCAAGAGCAAAAATTTTCCGTCATTTTTGTCATGTGTGGAGGGTACCGACTTTCTCCCGAAAAAGAAAGACATGAAAAAAAGTTTTGTTTTCGAACTTTCCTCGTTGAGAAAATTTTCACTAGTACATAATTGACCTTAAGTAACACCCAAAAAGTGTTACATAAAGTAGTAAAAGTGTTATTATAGACAATAGGTAACACTTTAGTGAGTGATACATCCGCCCATGTTACCTAAGGTCTTATGTAACACTTTGAGTAACGAATGGTAACACTTTTAAAAGTGTTACTATAAACCCTCTTATGTAACACTTTTTTATAATAAATGTATCATTTTTAAAATGTTACTTTTTATTTCTTATGTAACACTTACTTGTCTTTAGTAACATTTTTCAATTATATAGTATCACTCTATCATACATTATGTATCACTTTTGCGAACTAATGTAACACCTTTTTTATCATTAGGTAACATTTTTCAATCATCTTTTGATATATAGTATCACTATAATCAACATTATGTATCACTTTTTGCAAACTAAAGTAACACCTTGTTAATTAATAGATAACATTTATTATTATTATTATTATTATTATTATTATTATTATTATTATTATTATTATTAAAAATATGTAACTTTTTTTATTAATTTAAAAATAATATTAACATGAACAACACCACGAATGTGAAATTAACATGTATAAGAGATAATAATTTGAATTAATATAATTTCATATTTTCTTTAAAAAAAATCCATGAACACCAAATACTATTTTTGTTTGGCTAAACAATCTAATAATCCAAACAAAAAGATTATCAAGTACTGCTTTATATGTAGTACCAATAGTCCCTCTTCTAACAATTCAGCAGAACCTCTCATCAGTGGTATCAAGATATATAACTCAGTTGCACCCGCACAAAACACCAAACTTCCACTTTTCCCTTGATCCTGCCTTCTTATTGCGCGCTCTTTACTTTCTCCTCCATCTGCTCCTTTATCCTCATCACCACGACCACGGCTGCATTTACCGAATAGTCTAATGACATTGTTATTCTTTCGATATGATGGTCTGCTTCCTTATTGTTAGAGCAAAGCATGTGATTGACCCTATTTACACCTACAATGAACCCCCATATCTTAAAGTTAATACTTAATATCAGTATCACTGCAAAAAAAATAAAAAAATAAAATCAAATGGTAAAAGGTCAATACTAAAAAATAATAATCCAAACGAATGTCCTGCAAATAGCTTTGAAATGACTACAGGTTGAATTTTTTGGGACAAACATAACAACAGTTACATGACAAAATCTTCACACAACAAGGGCAGCAATTATTGTATTAACAAGTAACAACAGTGAAGTAACAATACAACCAAAAACATTAATAATCCCAACAACAATATTAATAGCATCATCAACAACAACTTATCAACTGAAAATTAAACTCCAAATAGTATGCCGAAACCCATCATTTAAACTAACTACTAAACCCGGTATTGACTCACATCAGCCCAAACAACATAAAATCACAATTAAACCATCTAAACACAACATATAATTAACTTAGATTTTAATTTTCGGTGTTAACTAAAAAATCAAATAATCATGAAATTTAATATACTACTTCTGTTAAATGTTTTGTGCAACTTTGGAATATTATCTCACAAATAATACCCCAAAGTTGCACATAACATTCAACGGAGGTAGTACAAGTATACCTGTTAATGGAAGATAACAAGTAAGGGCAGTGAATATGAGTTAAAAGTCCCAGTTTTTGGACTATTGATATTGTTCGCTTTTACCAACTTCTTCACCTACAAGAAAAGGTTTAATGCCTGTAACTAAGATTCTTTCCTTGAATAAAATAGCAATCAAGTGGTTAATATAACAGAACATAACCATATTCTTGAAACGCTAATCTATAAGGCTGATCCATAACAAAAAAATTAGATTTCATTTCACCTGACATGTTATTAATTGAAATATCACAAGAGATGTTCTGATATTTGCTCTCAAGTTTCAGAATGGGAACTCTTGCATGAGATACAAACATCAATCTTCTAAACCTGCTTGCAAAACATCATATTCCTATAAAAAAAAGGTGGTAAAAAAACAAGCAGCTTAAACTGACAATATATATTCTTACATATTCCATATAACTAAGATACACGCTAGGCAATACTCACATCCTATCTAATCTGCCATGGCATAGAGAGTCGATAGTGAAAGTCACAAGTTCTCTATATCAATTTCATACATGTTGGATTTATAAATATTAGCACTTGGCAAAGCAACAACCAAAATTTCTTCCCAAATGGAACCCATTGGTAACTCTCACAAAATAAAAGTCCACATGTAAAGCATTATTTAAGTCAGCACATAGCATAACAATTGTCAAATTAGAATGCTAGCATTTAACTTATTTCTCATTAATAAAATTAGAATGCTAGCATTTAACTTATTTTCATTAATACAATGACCATAATCCCAATCTCATTAGATAATTATTTGTTCACAAACTTTGCACAAGGATAATACAAAGTAACATTCATTTCACATCTCAAGGATAATTCTTTTTGCTCCCCCGATGAATCCCATTTTGTCAAATACTCATATCACGAGTAACAAATACCCTTGACAACAATCACTTTCATGAGTTGATTAGTAATGATTTATAAATTATCTAATGTAAATGTTTTTATAGTTAACTTTCATGCAAAACAGTGAACTAAAACAACTAAGGTACCAATTTTTTTTATTTTTTTTTTCCATTTGACTATAGTATAATAAGAGGTTGATTCATCAAAACCATGACAAAAAAAAGGGAGCACCGAGTATAAATACATATACATTAGACTTATTATTAATCTTTACTAATCAACACATGAAGTATACATTAGAAAATATGTCTCAGCAGATTGATTGGAAAACAATTAAATAGCCCATTAAAAAAATAAATAACACAAAAAAATACCTCTTATTGATTTTATGAATCACTAAGCAACACTTAGTTACACAGCACCACCACCAGTCCAACCTCACCCCTTCTCTGCGTCCCCAATCAAGGTAACATTTTCATAGTAGTGTATTCCAAAGATTACATGAATTTTCAAACAGCTTAATTAAAAATACTTTGTATAATTATAATATGATCAAGAGCATAAGGTGACTAAGAAATAAAAACCATTCCTCCAATTGTAACTGGCATTGCCTTAGATTTCTGCATTTCTTTTGCCACAATTACTTGGATTCCTTATGATGAATCATTCAGAAAAGAAAATAATTAAATTAAAATTGGTCAGAGTAGTTAACATACATCAAATTACAAGGTAAATCAAAATCTGCAGTAATCGAAATTTTTGGAATAAAAAAAACCCCCCAAACTCATCTAGATACTTCAACCAAATTATATGAAATCTCTAGTAATCGAAATTTTCGAAAATATGAAAAAACAAAAATCCCAAACTCATCTAAATACTTCAATCTATTTAGATGCATGCAAAATTCAGTATGAAAATAATGAAATTAAACCTGTTCATAGGCAAATTCAACATCAGATTAAGAAATCATCAATAAGATTAGAGAGAGGGAATTGAAACCCTAACTTTAGCTAGCTCTAATTCTTGTTGAAAATGGAAGGGAGAGGGAACTAAACTAACCATAACCACCCTAACTTTAAGGCGGAAGCCGCCGAGGATGAAGGGCAGGAGGTGGCAATTGCCGTCTCTTCAACTTGGACCACGGGCTGTTGTGTATGTCTTCGAGTTGGAGCACAGGTTGCGATGGAGGGAGTCTATGGTGGACGCGGGCTATGGTGGAGCACCGGGAGCGAGAAGGTGGTGGCGGTGGAAGCCGAGGAAAGGAGGTGCAACGTAAAGAGACAGTGAATGCTTGAAGGATGGAGAAATATAAGGGAGAAGAAAGTTGTGAGGTTGTGAGCACTGTGAGGGTCGATTTTGATACAGTAAAAATAATTGATAAGGAAAAAATTAAAAGAATATCAAATTAAGTGTTTTTCTTCCAAAAAAAATTTAAAAATTAAGTGTTACAACCAAGTGATACCTAATATCAAAGTGTTACAATAAAGTGATACCTAATATTAAAGTGTTACAAAAAATGTTACCCAATACCTCAGTGTTATAAAAGTGTTACTTAAAAATCAAATAATCATGAAATTTTTAAAGTGTTACCAATGGGTGTTACTTAAGCTCAATTTTGTAGTAGTGTTTTGCAAAAGTTTTTGAACTTCCCCAAAAGAAAAGACATAAAAAAGGGGAAGAAGTTTTAAACTTCCTTGTCGAGCAAATAGAGAAAAGCAAGGTAAATCGCATGAATATTCTACTTGTTGCATTAAATTGCTTTTCTTGAAGATAATGTATGCATGATGAATGTTCTTAGGCCAGGAGGCTAAGGACAATTACATCATGTGACACGATAGTTGAATGAACTTAGGTCATGGAACTAAGAATCATATATGGTGTAAAGAAATGATCTTGAACATCACTTAGGTCTGGAAGCTAAGCATGTATATAGATGAAGTGATTGTTGAGTATTGCATAATGAACGTTGCTTAGGTCAAGGAGCTAAGCACGATATGCTTTATATGATTACATTTGATATATAAATGTTACTAAGCACATTATGCGATGCGTGAAACAATGAACATTGCTCAGGTCAGGAAGCTAAGCAAGTATACAATGTTTCTTCTAATAAATGTTGTCTTGAAAGATGATGAAGCATGTGCGGTAGGGAATTCGAAACAAGATTTCATGATAAAGGGTTCCAAAGGGAAAGATGATATGGCTATGTATGTGTGAAAGAAGTGTGTGAAAGTGATACTAAGGTGAGGCTGCAAAGGCTATGGTGATGGAAAGAGATGTGAGAAGAGTCAAGATGGTGACTCATTAGGCTAGGTAAGCTAAGTGACGTGGGTTCAAGCCCCAAGTCTAGCTCTATATGGGTAGGGATAAGCATTGGAAATGACTCGATCATGTGTGCATATGAATGTGGACCTGAATGTGAGTATGATGTGGCCGCACCTCATTGTGAGGTTGCCTACGTATCCGTTAGGAATCAGGCCGAACGTAGCTCTAACCGAACTTTGCAAAAGTGTATGTACACCTCAAAAGGTCTTTCAAGGGTTATAATGTGGTTAAACTGATGGTTTAAAGAAGCAAAAGGGTAAAGGCTCATGACCCGAGAGAAGCCCCCCAAGATATGCAATTGTGTTTTTGAAATTTGAACTTTGCAAGTTTTATTTTTCATATTTCTTATTTTGCTTTGAATTTTTTTTTTATTTCATTATTTTGAACACATGTGAGCAATCTCGTATCATGCGGTCCATCACTCACTTAGCGTTCATGTTTCTCGGGCATGGTACCAAGTACTCGATGAGAGACGCAATTCAAGACGTGTTCATATCAAAGACATTGGAACACTTGCCCTTAGACATTGTTTTATTGTTGCTTTGCTGCTTTTTTTTTTTACTTGCTTTTGAATGTTATACAAATTACACACCTTCCCATCCCATGGTTAGGTGAATGTGGGTTGAATAAATAAGGTCAATCATTAGACGAGGCTCAAAGTGGTTGATGAAGAAATGGATATGTGATTGAAAATTGTTTAAGGAGGGGAATGACAGGGTTGCAAAGGTGCCTCAAATCATTGATGTACCTTGTGTTTAGTTCAGCAATTGATTTTTTATTTTTTATTTTTTTTACTTTTTTTTTATAAGAAAGACATGATCGAGATATAAAGGAATAATGCTCATTTTATTGATGGAAATGGTGAATAAACAAACAGAATAGAGTCTACGAAGAAAAACTTATGCTAGACATAAAGAGGGGAATGGAAAAAAATAAATAAATAAAAAACATGAAATCTTGCACGATGGACTCGCTGTGCGCCTGTCTTCATCGCTGCTTATCATTTCTTGCCGCCTGGAGGGACAAGAAGTTTGTTGGCATCAACAAGATCTTGAATAACGTCCTTCAAATTTCAACATTGCTCGGTAGTGTGGCCCCTTCCTTGATGGAACTTGCAGTGGGCATTGGGATTCCACTTGGCGCTCCTTTCTTCAAGTTTTGGCTCTAGAAATGGCCCAATAGGTATGATCAACCCTTGACCGTAAAGGCGATCAAAGGCCGCATCATAAGTCATTCCTAAAGGAGTATAATTTCTCCTTTTCTTGGGCAATGGAGCATCAAGAGCTAACACTTCATTGAGATCGACTTGGCTTATACTATTGGTAGTATTTTCGTGCTTAGAAGACAAAGAAGAAGGAAGGTTGTTCTTCTTGTTTTTCCAAGTGTTATTATTGTTACTACTAGCAGTCTTTGTTAGCTCGTCCTCGATATTGATGCCAATGTCGTATATAGCTTTGAAAGTGTTAGTGGGAGAAATTTGAGGTGTTCCCTATACTTTTGAGTCAGATTTTGGATGAAGAGGCGAACCATCACTCTTTCTTTGGGAGGATCTACCAAGAGTGCAGCCGTTTCCCTCACCTGTTCAGATAAGCGGTGAAACCTTCATTCTCTTTCTGTTTGAGAATGGAGAGTTCACGTTTAGAAGTTCTGGTTTGAATGTTACACTTGTAACGATTCATGAAACTGTCGGTGACATCTTGCCAAGTTGCAGTATGCTTAGCATCTAGAGAATAAAACTATTGTTGGCAAGCATGCTCTAAGGAGAGAGGGAACACCGTAGGGAAGAGTGTTACGTCCAATCCCTTGAGAGCCATGGTTGCAGAGAACGCCTTCAAATGGAATATTAGATTGTCAGTAGTCTTGAACTTTGGAATATCAGCAGTGGAGAACTTTTCAGGAAGTCTGTCCTTCATATCCAAAGGAGTGGGAGGTTGTTCCACATAAGTGAAATCCTCAGAAATCTTGCTCATTTGTTCTTTTAATTTGTCAAGGGTATTAACAGTGACCTTGTTTTGTTCTATGGTAGTGACCCTGGTGGTAAGGGTTTGCATCATGGCAGACAGTGCCTCAATGGATTTGTTGATATTCTCAATATCTTCCTTAGTGGCCATTGGACCGAATTGAAAGTAGTTTGAAGGTGATAAGTAATGTGGAGATGGCGAAGTTTTCTTTGAACTCCTCTTAGATCTAAGAGATTATTGTTGCGACAATGACTCGAACCGTATTAATCTTCCCCTGTTCCTTGACCAAATACTGTGAAATAAAATAAATTCACTTAATGGTTTGACGATCAAATTCGAGAAAGGAAGAGGGAAAGATAGACATTTAAAAACAGGTAAGACAAACTCCGATCCACTCATTTTTATGACGGAAAAAAGAGGTGCATGAACCTAGTATATGATCATAAACGACATGGTGCACGACTCGAGTCGGAAAATAAAGAAAGTGTGTGGACTATACTTGACTTGTGAGTGATTAAGTGATGTTATAAGACTCGTGGTATGATAGCATGGCTAGACATGTGAACAGTAACCAAAATGACTGGCACGAGGACCAAATTAGCACGGAAGACTAAAAAAAAAGCTGATTGGACTTATTCCATGGGCACCGTGACACGGCGACTTGTACCGTGTCGCGGTACAAGCTGTCGTGACACGGCACTAAGTGCTGTGACGCGGCATTTCTGCCGTGGCGCGATGATCAGTTCCAGGTGTTTTTGTATTTTTTTCCAATTTTTTTTTATTTTTTTATTTTTTTTTGTTTTATTTTTTTTTATTTTAATGTTTGTGCTAATTACTAAGTAAGTACAATACATTCGCATTCGTTAGTCATAAAATAAACCACCATAGACAAAGAAAGATCGTTAATGTTAGGATCAAAACGACAAATATATACACATAGGGCATGTTGGCACAATGATGCAAATAAGAGTTCGCAACTTAAGGTCAAGTTCTATGTTCCACTATGGTCAGGTTTATTTGGTGTCAAGAGGGTACCATGGTTAAGAGTTTGGACGCGTTATCAAGGCAGCCTCCCTTGAGGGTGTATGCCAACGGGCGGCTCCGCAAGTTCGTTATTAAATCGAACTCGAATCCATGGTTTGGGTGGATTTAATAACTCGGATGAACTCTAATTGCCATGAGCATTTTTGGGTTGATAGAGCTGAAATCCCCCAGGACTAAGACGTATGTAGAACACACACGTTTTTTCAGAAAAATCGTAGGAACCTAACTGTGATAAAAAAAATAAAGCTATTGGAAAGATTTCAGGACTGCCGTGACACGGTACAAAACGCCACGTCATGGCATTCTGCACCGTGACATGACATTCATGCCATGACGCGACAGTTAGGAAATTTGACTGGTGCCTCTGTTTTCTTCGTTCGCAATCAGGTTATTCAATTTTTCCTATGGGCAAACCTAGAAACGACGTTAAAACGTCTATGAAAATGCAAAAATGTCAATTAAATCACAGGAATACGATTCAAGAATCTTTCATGTCTTATCCACTCATCTTAATTAAATACCAATCACTCAAATCGATAAATAACCAAGAATCCTCCCTAGTGGAGTCGCCAAATTGTAGGCGCCGTTTGAAGTGCGCCTACGTTAAGTATGTGTGAATATGCTTGGCAATCATAGGAAGTGGGAATTGACGTATACGATTAGGGACAAATAAAGTAGGGGGCCGCCAACAAGTTTTTAAGGAACTTGTAAACCGTTCACGGATCATAAAAGACAACCACGAGTAAAGGGACAACGATATGCAACAACGATTGACCCGTGAAGGTTATACCCCATTCATAATCCATGATATTACTAACTCCGTATGGTTCGGAACCACGAAAGGAGGATCGGGGATGGTGGTACGAAGTGAGTCATGGAGTCACATTTGCCCGTATTGGCCTCTACTTGATTCTTATAGTGAAAAGTGATTCCTGTGATTTTAAAGGCATACAAACAAAGATTCAATTTGCTCCAAACTATTATTATGCTAAATTGGTTGAATATTAATGCAACATATAATTCTAAAATATTTGTGATCACTTAATTAAACAACAAGATTAAAAAGGAACCTAAACCGGTTGTCCAAATTATCTTATTAGTCGTGATTTTCAATTACATATTCCCTTTAAACATGCAATATGGTGAACAATAAATATAATAAAATAAACAATAATATTGGAAGCAATTCAACAATAATAATTTCAGTCAAATCAAATATAAATAAACCTAATCATGATACTAGCAAAAAGAATAAAAATAAGAGTAATTAAGTGAATAATTACTCACTTTCCGCATTTCCTTAAATTGCTTTCACGCCTTGGTTTAAGGACAGAACCACGGGTCAAGTATGGACTCCTTGAAATGCTTAGGGGAGGTATTATGGAAGAATAAGGAGGCTAGTGTTTAGGCTAAAGAGGGAGAAAATAATGATTTTGGTGTAGGGGGAGAGAGAATGATTTTTGGTGCCCCAAAACTGCAGAAATCAGGTTTGTATTTATAGAGAAGGCGAATAGGGGGATGCACGGAACCCTAGAAGAGTAAGAGCCGCAGAAAAACCCTAATTGGGAACCATGACACGGTGTTGGGCACCGTGACACGGTGAAGCACACCTTGTCGCGGTGTATAATTTGTCTAAAAATGCGTCCAGATTCATAAGTGCGTGAGAAAAAACGCAGAAAAAACGCGGAATAGACACGGGAAAATTACCGTGACACGGTTAAAATTACCGTGAATAAGGAATATAATATATCGTTGGAAATCTTATCAAGTTTACTTTCCAACCCAATCAGAATCAGGTCAAAATCATTTGTAGATTTTAAGATATGTCCGTTTTAGTGAAAGGGTGTCGGTTTTGCGCTGAGTTTAGTGTTTGGCTCATATCTTTTTCGTTTTAAACTGGAATTGGGCTTATGATATATCGTTGGAAAGCTTATTGAAAGGCCTATACAAAAAAATAATAAATGGATCAAAATTATAGGGCCAGAAAATCAGTTTCTCTCGGTTTTGTAATGTAGACACGAAAAGTGAAAAGTAAGTTATTGTTTAGGGAAATGGGATAGGAATTGGGTTGCTTTATGAAATGTATTGGGATTGAATATGGATTTAAGCACTCCAAAGGTTAAATACTCAACCCGACCTATAAGGGTGGTGAAAGGTTGTTCATCATCGAGTTTGGTTTTGGAGAGACATTTTTAGGTGTCTACAACATGCTATTAAATGATTTATGCAAGTCCAAACTATTGCTTGGGAGGACAAGGTTGGAACGTGGGAATTCGAGGTCTCATGAACGACTAATAAAAACCAACTTTGTTTTTGTTTTGTTCACAATATCCGATCAGGCCTATTGATGGATCCTTTTAGATCTACGAGCTTTATGCCCCGGCTGTTCACATGAGCATAGAAAATCTATACTCGAGCGTTCAACTGGGCCCCTGACAGGATAGGTGAGGAATCACTCTGGATCTGATTTCTTAGAGCCTACAACTTGGCTGAGCCAACTAGCATCCTTTTTCACTACGCATTTATCGAACAAAGAAACCGACTATAAGGTAGAATTCGCTTTTCGTGGTGACCAGGTCGTCCCATACCTTCTGCCTGTCCTATGTGTGTGGAACCAGGCCTTTTTCGGTTACAGCCTTCCCCTCGAATACATAGGGTAGGTAGGGCTGGGTAAGAAGGGGTCCCCTGTTGCCAATAAACTTTTCCCGGCCTTACTTTAAAAGAAGTAAGGGTCGACTTTCGTCGCCATACTCTTTCCAAGTAAGTGAATTGGCATTACCTTACTCTAAAGAGTCAGTCAATTTCATTGCCTTCGCCTCTGATTCCTCTTACTCATAAAGGGTCTTACGGTCGGGAGAACTACCTAAAACTAAAGAAAATAGTGCTCTTTCTAAGAGTAGGCGTGGAGAGCTTTTTGCGGAGAAACTTGCAAGTACGATTTGGGGGGAGGCGGGCATCGACCCAACCTTATGAGTATTCGGACTATAACAATTCCGATGAACAGTCACTCACTTTTGACAGTTATACGATTCCAGAAGATGATCCAGAATTGGGTCAATCACGTTTATTAGAAGTGGACAATAGAGTGGTTGTACTAGCCAAAACTCATATACGTATTATTGTAACATCTGCTGATGAACTTCATAGTTGGGCTGTACCTTCCTCAGGTGTCAAATGTGATGCTTTACCCGGTCGTTTAAATGAGACTTCTATTTTGGTACATCGAGTAGGAGTTTACTATAGTCAATGCAGTGAAATTTGTGGAACTAATCATGCTTTTATGCATGCGTCTGAAAACATAGGCCGACTGCTAAGCCCACCTGGGGTGCGAGCCACCCGAAAAGTAAGCTTTTACAGCAAGCGGCTGGAGTAGTAGGGAGTCGAGGAGCAAGGCAATAAATAAGATATAAAAAGGGGCCAGGCTTCCGGTGAAGCAGAGAAGACGCTTAGGATAACGAACTTAAAACCCGGAGCCCGAGCGGCTGGCGAGCGAGTGGTTAGTGGCCAATAGCGCCCTAGTTGATGACATTTCTCTCTGAGGCTGGCACTTAAGAAACTCGGGGCACTCCATACTAGAGCAAGCAAGTCTTAGGTTAGAGTGAGATGCCCGCACAAGGACCTTCATTCTCATTAGGAGATCGGAACAAGGACCTATGGAAGTCGGGGCTACCCTGTCCCCATGGACAACGCAACGGTGTCATGAGGGAGGAGTTTAGAGGCCTTATAGTAGCACAGACTTCTTTTTCTTTCTAGATCATGTGAAGGGGGCCGGTCCAATATCGTACTCTTCCTCTACAAAGAGAACAGACGCTCTCAACGGCTAGGCGCCACTCTCTTTCTGAGTTATTCTAGCTTCTTCATGATTTTGTGCCGTGGTGAACAAACAAAACAAAAGAGGGCCATTTCAGCGGAAGGAGAAGGACCTGCAACGACTTCCGCCGCCTCTTCTTGTTCCTATAGCCGTTTGTTACGAGTCAGGAAAGCCTGGAATCCTCAATATATATAGAAGGGATCTCTCAAAATAGAAAAGGGCGGGCAGGGCTTCCGCAAGGGCCCCCCTCTTCCCGGTCAAGATAGATGGAAAGGAGCCCTAGAAAGTAAAGGCCATAACTAGCCTTATTATTTATGTACGTACACTTTATTTCACAAGGTGAGGCCACCCTTCCTTCAGTTGGTTTTCTTCCAGAACCTTGTATAGGTTGGAGCTTTTCTAATAAAAAAAGGGGGAAATTTTTGGCACAAAACTACTCGCTTTCTCGCTTCCGAGAGGCGAGGGGAGGCTTACTTACAGGTTCCAAGCCTGGCGTGAAGCAAAGGGATTGGATTTCACCTATGATCTTAGATTAGTGGGCAACCATAGTTTCCTTTTTTTGTGGTGTTGTTGACGTTGTTGAAAGTGAATTTTTTAGTCAGCTCTGCTTTTCGGAGCTGCTCCCAGCTCACACTATGATGGAGGAGGTGACGTGAAAATCTAGGAGTGTGAGCAGTATGGGCTGAAAGGCTCCCATACTGTTTGGAGGGCAGGAGGCATAGATGCCAAACAAACTTGACCCCTATCTATCGTCGTGGAAGCTGTTTCTAGGAAATATTATGGTTCTCGGGTATCTAATCAATTAACCCCCCAAATCGGAGAAGCTTAACTGGAAATGAAAGAATATGATGAAGAAGAGAAGCCACTAAGGAAGGCTTCACTCGCTTGCTCGTTTAGTAGAAAGCAAGTAGAGTGCATAAGCTCCTTTAGAGATAGTGGCGAGTACTACATGAGCTCGTAAGTAAAGTACGGAACGTGCCTTGTCTACAAAGCAGAGCGACCTCGTCTTGCTTGCTTCTGGGGAAACTTCCTGCACTAGAGAACGACCATTCCGGTATGGTAGGAAGACTGCTTTTTAGGCCGACCACTATATAGGAATAGGGGCGATAGCGAAGCCAAGCTGTATAAGGGCGATCAGCCCTTATAGTAATAGAAAACGACCTACTTATAGCCTTGAGCTTTGTTACTAGTGTTAGTAATCATATAACATATATAAGATATAAGAGGGGAAGAAACGAAAACCTTTTACAAAAATATTGAACCGGGAAGAAAAGGGGGAAATAGGGCTCAAACAATGCATGTCCCATTCTGTTGTTGGTCAACAACCAACCACCTATTTCCAACCATTTCTAGAGGCTTGACGGAGTGAAGCTTTCTGGAGAGAATCACTTAAAGTCAAACATTTTTATGCCTCAATTGGATTAATTTACTTATTTCACACAATTCTTCTGGTTATGCCTCTTCTTCTTTACTTTCTATATTATAATATGCAATGATAGGTATGTAGTACTTGGGATCAGCAGAATTCTAAAACTATGAAATCAACTGCTTTCACACTGGGGGAACAACATCCAAAGCAAGGATCCCAAGAGTTTGGAAGATATCTTGAGAAAAGGTTATCACACAAGTGTATCCTATATGTACTCTAGTTTATTTGAAGTATTCTAATGGTGTAAGGCCGCCAACTTATTTGTGTGGTTAATTCTGGTATCATCATTCCTACTTTTATTATCACTTCCGGTACAAGTACATCCCATGGTGAAAGTCCTCTTGGGACAAATTGTTGAAGGGTTACTTACCAGAGTGATCACTTCTTGCTTCGGCGCGTGGCCCGCCCTTATAATGAGGATCCTACTAAGCGAGGACGGCCTCTTAGTATTCACGGACAATCAGCATGATGTCTTCTGGATCAGATTTCGCTAACAGGGGAAACTGGCAGGGATATATAAACCTTTCTCCTGGCGAATATGAAGTAGGCAGCGGTTCCAATGCTCTCGCCGAGGAAGAGGTTGTTCTAGCTCAAGCGGAAGCAACTCAAGAGGCCGCCGGGGAGCCAGACCGGCCTCGCCAAAGTCCTCCAAACGAGAATTCTTACTCCGCTCTTGAAGTGCGGCACTCTCTCTTGACGGGTCAGCTCGATAAGATTTAGAAAGGCAAATCTCGTCTCTTCAGAGGGGGGAAGACCGGAGCGCCTAGTAGGAAAAAATTTCCATTCTTCAAGAGTAGAAGCTTTTCCTGGAGAGGGAGCTTGAGCTTAATCAATACCGTGACCTTTTAAAAACTATGATTCTGCGAAGGCGTTTGGAACTAGGTTTTCAACTCACTAATGAGGAACTGCAATTTCTTGGAGAACTTCCTGCTATTAAGGAGACGAAAAGCTAAATTAAAAGAAAAATTTTTAAAATGAAAGAGGCGAAGGAGACGAAAAGCAGCTAAGAACCTTACAAAACTTTTTTTTTTCCTTATGTTTTTATAATTAAGTAGCATTTTTTTAATTACATTCCACGCAAATCTAATAAAGTAAGTAGTTTCTTATATCCTAAAATATAAGAGAAGAACTAACCTAAAGATTGACTCTTCAACTTATCGTTATAGAACTGAGGAGGATCAATCCCTTAAAGAAAGCAAAAAGACTAGCAAAGGCGATTCGTTGCATCTAGGGTTTTGGCTTTAAATCAAGAAAGAATATGAGGCGAGGAATCCTGTAATATTAAGAACTTCCTCCAACATCATTCCATAGTATGCCTTTTCTATTTACTGCCAGATTGTGCGAAAGCTGGCCCTCGCTACGCCGTGTGCGTAGAAAAGCTCTTAAAGTTTAAAAAGCATACAAAAAGTAAAGTAAGAAGGAAATGCGCCTTCTCCAACTAGAAGGTTACGGGACTCCTTTTCATACAAAATGGACTACGATAGGAGAGGGAGGATTAGAATGAGAGACTATGAAAGCTAGTCAAACCCACAGAGAAGGAAAGAACTCAATCTAATCACTTCAGGAAAAGCAAGTGCACCTTTGAGAATCCGACTAAAGTTTAGGGGGATGGGAAGACAACTGCAAGCACATAATCTCGCTATATGAATGGTTCTTCTCCCGCTTACACATCCCCTCGATCTCCTTACCAGCTGTCCGACTGGACGCGAGACATAGTCCGCCCTCAATAAAGATTGATCCCCTAGGGGCAATTTCCACAAAGAGAAAGTTAGGAAGAAGGGGTAAAAAGAAAGAGCTTTATACACGAAAAAACTTTTCATTACGACCCAGACAAAAGAAGGTTCATCTTTGGATTTTATTGTCAAGCAGACAAGTCATTCAACAATGAAACTTCCATTAAGTAGATTGACTGTTCACGAATCTGTCTTGAAGGGTGAGATCCTTATTGCATAGATAAGGACGTGGTGGCTGGTATTATCGTATATAAGATAAAGGTTGCTTTTTTGAAGTGATCCACCCTATAAGATAACTATCCGTTTCATAAGAGAATATGGGAGTAATTACCTATATAAAAAAAGTTTTCTTTCTTAGTTGTGACTTTCTAGTTTGGCAGCACCTTAAAGCTAGAAATTGGAGTGTATGTTGTAGTGCGCTAAATGAGAAAATATCATTCCCATGGAATGTAATTTGTGGGGCAAAACCTCATTCACTTTGAACTTCGCTAGTCGAAGCCTTTGCTTTATCAATTCTCCTATTTTCGAGCTGAAAATATACAACTCATTCTATCACTATTATGACTAATAGTTGAAAGAAGTCATGCTACACCTATTCTACATGCCAAATTGTCTTCTTTTCGTCAAACCTTCCCCCAGCTGTTGATTCTCAACAACCTATTCTATCAAAGGTAAAGTTCATATATTAGGAGTGGAATTTCCTAGATATAGCCTTGAATAAAGTAAGATGGAGTGCGCTGTTGATGATACACATTAATGAGATTCCTTTAACACACCCTGAGGCTTAAGAAAGATGGCCATATAAGTGACTTCCTAGCCAGAGAAGAACAACAGGAGCTATACTCAAGGAAGTTATGGACTGGAATCAGAGATTGGATGGACATCCGGAACAGAGAGGACGCAAACAAGGCTAGTTCATAAAGACATCTGACCGTACTCCGGATTTCCATAAAAGCGCTGGACTAGCTTTAAGAATTCCCAACTCTGGGATAGATAGATCTCCCCGGCAGCTTTCTTATCCAATTCTTCTACTTGAGTAAGTACTACCGGGCTTGGAAATTTCATTTTTCCTTTTTTTTTAATCCAATCGGAGAAATAGCAGTGATAACCAGGTTAAAGAGTCACATAGATATGCCCAATAACTCTACCTAGTATGAGGATCGGTATCCCTGAGAGGAGCAATGTGAAAAGGTAGGGATATAGAGATCCTTACCCTAGGGCTTTGACTTATAATAAAGAAGGAGAACTTGGAAATCGCGAACCTGCTGCTTGCTCGTGGCTTGTGCTAATGCGACTCGGGAATGAGGGAAGACTACTTGCTCTTTTTCTTACCGGACGAGCTAACCTAACGAGCTTCCCTTCTACTACCGAAAAGATAAGTTGACCACCGCCTACGCTACATATTCCACTCACCCTATCCTCTTTGATTCTATTCCAGGCAAGGTAACGGGGCGCCTAAAGTATTTCAACTAGTTTATGGTCCTAATCAGAAATGGGTCCATTAGTCTTCCCTCAAAAAGAGTGACAGATGGATAGACCACACCTTTTACGGCTGGTTAAGGCCAAAGAGCTGCACCAATAAAGAATTACTTGAGATTCCTCCAAGCTTGCGCCCAGAGGGGTTCAAGTATTGGTACCTTGAAGTCGACTCCCTTTAACGTTACCATATCATAAATCTTCCACATTGAAACTATCTGAGGGTCATTCCGTCTGATATTCCAATGGGGGCATCAAAGAAATCCTCGATCCGGACATCAGGTGACAGCTAAACTAGTTTACCAATGGCAGTGCTTAAGCCAATCCCTTACCCATAAACGAAGAAGTGACCACTCGAGACAATCTTGGACTTTCTCAGTGACAAAGAACTCGTCTGGGGTAAGACGTAGATCCCGAGGCTTCATTTCGTTACGAAGAACTGAAATGATATGACCTCGTAGATATGGGAAGACCACGACCTAACCAAAGCTCCATTGCTTGCTTTGGCAGCCGCATTTAGTGTCCAAAGAACCCTATATCTGGCACCTCCAATACGACATAATGTGCTAAAGCGTCGTATATCGAGCATGAATTTCCTAAACCCCATAAGGATGTTACCAATTGTTTCAAGTTTGAATAGATAGAGGACTAGCTGGTTAACTATTTTGATTTCACATTTATCCAGATGGCCACATTCTCAACATCTGGTTGATGCAATCCTTAACTAGATCTTTTTACTTATATGACTTAGACGTCTATTCGTCTTTCTCTAAAAAGTGATTCAATCGATGAGATTGATATATTTAAATCTTTCATTGAAAGACAGAATCTAGAGATGGGCTTTAGCTAGGTGGAAAAGCTTAACTCAAGGCCTCCCTTCTTTACCTTAAGGGCTAGTTACCGCCCCGTGGGTCCTTCAACCAGACTTTGATCGATTCCCTGACATCGTTCCTAATTCATCATATTTTTGGCAGTTATAAATCCTTCCTATTTATCGAGCCATCCTGTATAAGACTCACGTTCGTTTCCCCTTACTAGCGACTATCCTAAAATGCATTTCTTTCATTAAATCAATTCCTTACTAAATTGCTCACCGGAACTACTTTTCCTTCACTTACAAAGGGGGACTAAAAGCATTTCATCTTCAGGTTCATCGAAGAACCAACCAATCCTTCCTCTCCCTATGGTCGAGCGTCTTAAAACCTGTTGCGTGCTCATATAAAGGGAGGTCTATGGTAAAGGGGCAAAGCGGTCCAATCTGCGTAGCTCTTCGGTGGGGCTTTGTTTAAAGAGACTATCCTCCTCTGCACCTATATCCTACAAGCTTGTTCTTAGGTTGTATAGTAATGGTCAACATCAAGCATGGTCATAAGCAAAGCTTAGTCCATGTTTTCGTAGCCGAAGAAAATTTCCTTTGTTATAGGCTTGTTCTTCTGGTAGCTCTTAGGGTTGTTGAAAGTGTGCAATAATATAAGGAAGCAGGATCAGGATCCGTAGCAATCTTGTGAAGCTGTAAGGAAAGCCCTTGTTGGAGTTGGAGGAATAAATGTAAACGGAGAATATTATGTTGTAGGAGAAGAAGTTGTTATAGGTTTTGCTTCCTTGCTTGTCGTTAAGGTGTTGGAAGCTACTAAGCTTAGTTGTTCTAGTTAGAAAGAGAGCGGACACTTCCCCCTGAAGGGGTGGTCTAAGTAAAGCCGAATAAAAGCCCTCACCCTCGATTCTCTTGAAAGTCTAGCAAAACTTCTAGAAGGCCGACCACTACATAGGAGTGATAGCGAAGCCAAGCCAGTACGGTGCCAATGAACGTGGGAACAACCTTCTAAAAACCAACTTTGTTTTTAGTATTCGTTCATGAGACCTCAAATTATAGTATTCCAGCGTACGGTACCAATGAACGTGGGAACAAAGTTGGTTGTCCTCCCAAGCAATAGTTTGGACTTGCATCAAGGTGGTGGGATTTTGAGTGGAGAGTTGGTTATTGTTCACAGTTTATTTCTTTTCATAAGTTTGAATTTATTTAAACTCTGGTTTTATTTGTTTAGTAATTTTGTTGGGTTTTGAATAAGGGCCTTAATGGTTCCAACTTGTAACACTTAATTTGGTTTTATTCGTTGGTTTTGAAACTTATTTGTAACTGAGTTAGGTTTTTCGCTGCTAAATTCTGAATTAGCCTTAACGTTTGAACACGTGGCGGTAGCACGTCAGTAATTCTCTTGCATTTTATTAAAGGTTTTTACAGGTTTAAAGAGAGAATTATTTGGGTGTTATAATAATATCATCATTGCAACAATAAATAACAGTGATCTTCTGACCGTTTCCTCATGGGGCGGAGGATCCTCCAGTAACGGCTGGCTCCTTACATGCCGCCGTGGATAAGCTCTGAAAGGAGCTTGAAGGTAAGATACCCTCTTCATCTAGAACGTCGTCTAGAAGAGAAAGAGAAGGCATTCGGAAAAAACCCCAAGACAAGATGGCTAATACCAAAGATGCAGGGAATACTTCGTTCAAAAGACATCTGAGGTCCTCAAGGGTGCCTCGGATGAACTGGTCTAGGCTTCTTGAGAAATTGAAGTTGGGTGGGGGGCAGACCAAGCAGCCTCTAAGGCAGCCAAATGAGTCGTCCAAGTGCTGGAAGGATGCTAGAGACTATCTTCGGCACAAGCAGCAGGAGTGAGCACAGTCCTACTACTCGGACACTACTTTCACTCCCACCATGCCGAGTGAAATGTCAAACCATTCCCTCTCCAAGCATATTAGGTCGGTCAGAACCATCAAGAGCCAAGCTCACCATACATAAACTCAAGTTCCTTTAACTCAACCACCTTAGTTTCAAATGCCCCATAACTATAGTGCAATTATGTCGCCTACTCCCCCTGTATATGGGTAATATGGTGATATATGTGTTTTATTTGCTATTTTATCCCTTGTCCCACGGTCATTTTTATGCATATTTGAGCTCTTCGGGGCTATATTTAGTACTAATGTGTGGTTTCGAGTGTTTTGTAGAGTTGGCATTTGTTTTGTAGGAATTCCCCCGATTTGTTGGATTTTTATGGTTTTTCGGGCACTACGAGATATCGAAGCAATGATCACATTCATGACCGTCGTTTGTAGCCCAAGATCGATTATTTCGGTGACTAAGGGCTTGGTTTGTGGAATTGGTCCAAGTAATGGACCAAGGAAAAAGCAAATTTGGGCCACAAGTGTTTAAATCCCAAAGGAAGAAAAGTAAAGAAGACTCAACGTAGAAAAAGACTAGGCCCGATCGGGCAGTTATCGCTTTGATTTTAATCGCTTTGTTATTTTGTGCTTTGATTTCAATCATGTCTTCTTTATATGCTTTGATTAGTTGAGATTTAAATATGTTGTGTGAGTATGTAGTAAATTTCTAGGGTTCTTGGGGGATCCATAATTAATATGAAGGGATCGATGAATTATTTTGGTTGATTATTGATGTTCCATGATAATTTCTTATTGAATTGTTTTAATTCTTCGCAATTGGATTATGAATCGAGCAGATGTGATTTGATTGTAAAAGTATAGCAATATTTAATTGATGAATCGAGCAGATGTTAATTTGATGTTAAAGGCTATTTCCAATAGGAACTTAAATCTAGTAAATTGCGAGAGCCTGTTAGATCTATGTTGATTAATAAATTGCGAGAGCCTGTTAATCATGTTATGTTTACAATATTAATCGTTGATTGTTATGTTATATCCTGGAGTATTAATTATTGGTGAACCTGTGACCCTGGGCTTTTTATTATTGATTTATCCCTTAGTTTAATTCATACAAACCTTATTTGTTTCTTGATAATTTAGATTATAATGATTAATTGGGAATAGAAGAACGTTGTTTCCCTGTGCATTCGACCCTACTTCCCTATCTATTTTAGGTAGTGGTTTTAGGAATTACTTTTGATTAGGTGTGTTAACTTAGATGGAACACACAAGAGGGGGTGAATTGTGTAGGAACTAGTGTTCCCAAATTTTTTGGAAATTAGTTTCCACGTAAAAATCTCTTTACATCTTTTTATTTTGTTCTACATTTTTAATTTTTGCAAAATTTGGGAACACTAGTTCCTACACAATTCACCCCCCTCTTATGTGTTCCATCTAAGTTAACAAGTGGTATTAGAGACTGATTATTCAAAGAAAGCTGGTAACCCTGTCGAGTTGTGATCCAAACAAAATGAACACGCATGAGAAACTTGAAGAAGGTTACTCTACTCAGAGACCTCCGATCCGATGTTCAACAGCAAATTCTTTTCCTATTGGAAGACCGTATGGAAATCTTCATCAAAGCAGAAAACCATCAAGTGTGGAGAGTTATTGAAGTGGGCCACTTTGAGGTAACAACTACCAATGCTGAAAATGAGGTAATCCCTAAACCAATCCCCGAGTATGAAAAAGATGATTTTGATAAAATGGAGGTTAATGCTAGAGCTGTAAAATTACTCCACTGTGGTCTTGGACTTCATGAACATAATAGTGTCATGGGATGCAAGAACGCAACGTAGATATGGGATTTTTTACAAGCCACTTACGAAGGAACAAACGAAGTTAAGCGTTCCAAAATAGATCTATTGATGTCTAAATATGAACGTTTTGAAATGAATCCAAAAGAATCTATTAAAAAAAAAGTTTACTCATTTTACTAACATAACTAATGAGTTAGTCTCACTACCAATTGATGAACAAATGTATGAAAGATCCTAAGGAGTCTTCCACAAGATGAGAGATGGAGAGCCAAGGTTACTACATTTCTCATGACTCATGAGCTTCACCTTGGAGCAAGTAACACAGAGAGTTCCAAAAACTGTGGACTTTTGCTTAGGGTTGAGGAACAAGAAGATTCAGATGCTGATGAAGAAGAAGTTTCTATGATGGTTAGAAAGTTTAGGAGGTTCTATAAATACCTTAAAACTGGAAAATAGGGCAAAAATCCGGGCAAGAGAATATCCAATTCCAAACCTGATCCCGAATGCTTCAAGTGTGGAAGTTCGGAACACCTCATTCGTGAGTGTCCTTAGTGTGAAATTGATCAAGGAAAAGCCAAAGGAAAGGAGCAACCAAAAGAAGATACAACAAACCAACCTTTGGAAAATCTGACTACCGTAAGGCAATGATTGCAGCTTGGGGTTGTGACTCAAAATCAGAAGATGATGAGGAGCCACAAATGAAGAGATGGCCAATCTATTTCTAATGGTTAATATCAAAGAAAAGAAAGATTTTCCATCAAATGAGGCATGTTCCAAAACCCTTCGTGTTTTATTTAAGGAAAGATTAATTGAATTGTTGTTAGAAACATTGGATGATTTTAAAAAGCTTAGTATAGTAAAGGAACAAAGTGTTAAAGCTCTCAAGATTAGTAAGGACCACATCACCTATCTGAACAGTACTAGATTAGACGTTCAAAGTAGGTTCTTTAATCTTTTGGATCAGAACACTGTGCTAAAAGAGTCTTTTAAACGTACCAATCATGAGAATATTACTCTTAAGGTAGAACTTGCTCAATATAAATTGTTTAATGCTAGTCTAAATTCTGCTAGTTGTATTGAGGCACATATGCGTATTTTCAATGTTGATTTTGAGAAACTGAATAATGACCTTATTACTGTTAAGGAACAGAAGTAAAAACTTTAAAAGGAACTTGCTTTAGCTAATGCAAGTAAGAAGGAAGTTCCTAAGGTTACTCCTAAGAATATCCTTGATGCTCAAGTTAGAAAAATAGAAGGATTAGGTTTTTCCAATAAAAAGCAGAGCCCTTAGAAGAATAAATATGTAGATTTACCAAGTAGCAAGCTCTGCTCCTTTTATGGTAATGCAGGTCATTTGAAAGAAGCTTGTTCCAAAAGGAATAAGAAAATGCTCAAAAATGAAAATATTGTTAGACTAATGTAGGTTAAGAAAACTAGTGATGATGAAAAGGAACTTAAGGAAACCCGAGTTCCTAAAACTAACAATTAGTTTTCTTACAGGTTGCAGTGAGGGGGAACAACACTTGGTACCTCGACAGTGGGTGTTCCAAACACATGACAGGAGATAAATCTAAATTTCTCTCAATAAAGACCTATAATGGAGGTACAGTGACTTTTGGTGATAACAAGAAAGGCGAGATAATCGCAATTGGAAAAGTAGGAAAGTCAAGTTCCCATGCAATTGATAATGTATTTTTAGTCAAGGGCCTCAAGCACAACTTATTAAGCATCTCACAATTTTGTGATAAAGGCAACTATGTAAGTTTCACTTCTAACTCATGTATTTAACAATGATAGTGAGGAGGTTATCTTGGAAGGAATTCGTAAAGGGAACACATACATTGTGGATCTCAACACGATTCCTAGGAACAACCTAACTTGCCTCAGTGTCATTGAAGATAACACACTTCTATGGCATAAACGCCTTGGAAATGCTAGTATTCCTCTCATCAACAAACTTAGGTCACAAGAGCTTGTTGCGGGACTTCCCTTAATAAAGTTTCTAAGTGGAAAAGTTTGCAATGCATATGTGAAAGGGAAACAAATAAGATCCTCATTTAAAAGTAAGGAAATGGTGAGTTCCACTAAACCTTTGGAACTCATTTACATGGATATACGTGGTCCAATGAGGGTACAGAGTAGAAGTGGTAAAGGATATGTTCTAGTAATAGTTGATGATTTTTCTCGTTTTAGATGGGTAATATATCTTTTTAGCAAAGATGAGACTTTTAATGAATTTACTACTTTTGCTAAAAGAATTCAAAAGACAAGTGGTTATCAACTAATCAGTATGCGTTCTGATCATGGAACTGAGTTTGAAAACTCAAGATTTGATGAGTTTTGCAGGGACCACGGAATAGATCATAATTTCTCGGCTCCAAGAACTCCACAACAAAATGGAGTCGTAGAAAGAAAAAATAGAACCTTGGAAGATATGGCTAGAACCATTCTTATTGCTAGCAATCTTCCTAAGAACTTTTTGGCCAAGGCAATAAATTCTGCTTGTTATATCATCAATAGAGTCATGATTAGACCAATAACTAACAGGACACCCTATGAGCTATTCAAAGGCAGGAAACATAGGGAAATTCGATGAAAGGAGTGATGAAGCTATATTCCTTGGCTATAGCTATGCAGGGAATAACAAAGCTTAAAGAGTCTATAATAAAAGGACAATATGTGTTGAGGAGTCTGTACATACTACCTCCGTTTCATAAAATCTACAACATTTTCCTAAAACGGAAACTATACATTATGTGCAACAAAAAAAAACTTTTCTAATATAGTAAATTTTTTTGTGTGAATTTACTGTTATACCCTTACTACATTTTTGTTAACTTCAGTAAACAACCTATTAACTCTTTAACCCAAATTAATTTATTCATAATTAAAACCCTAACCCACATTATCTCTCCTCCCTCACAACCATATCCACCACTAACATCACCAATTTTTCTCTCTCCTCCCTCTCAACCACCAACAGCAACAACCCTCTTCTCTCTTCTCTCACAACCACCGCACCACCACCACCACTCAGATCAAGTTGTAGCACATTTCACTCCACCCTTGCCAGTTTGCCGCCGCCTCGTTTTCCCTTTTCAAAGTCATCGTCACCTCGATTTCCCTTTTCAAAGTCGTTGCCACCTCGTGTGTTCCTGGCGAAAATCCGTTCAATACTACTCTTTGGTGTTCTAGGATTTGATCACCGAAGGTTTTCTCTCTCCTTTTTCGACTTTGGATGGTGGTGGTAAGTTGGGGTTTCAGATCTAAATTAGTGGTGGTTTGTTGGGGTTTCAGTTTGTTGGAGGTGGTAGTTTCGGGTCGTTGGTGGTCGGCTGGTCGCTGGTGGTCGTGTAAGTTGGTTAAGTGGTAAGGTGGTAGTTTCGGGTTCGTTTGTGGTCAACTACTCGGCGGTGGTCGTGCGAGTTAGTTGGGGTTTTGGTTTGTTGGAGGTGGTCGGCTGGTTGCTGGTTGTCATGCGAGTTGGTTGGGTAGGTTCATTGGTGGTCGTTGGTGACATGGGGCTTCGAATGGTGGTGGTGCGAGTTGGTTGGGTAGGTTTTCGGTGATTGTGGTGGGGTTTCAGATGTTAATGGTGGTGAGGGGTGGTAATAAGGTGGGTGCTGGTGGTGTTTATTACTCTCTCATCTTATTAATCACATGCCCTTTTTTTTTACTAATCTTTGCTCAAGAAATTTTGTCTTGGGGAATGTGAATCCTAGTTTGTTACATATTTTACGAAACAGAGGTAGTATTATTTTTAATGAAACTAGCTATTTATCTAATGTACAGGAACATGAGCTTAAACAGGAACAGTACAAAGAGACTTCGAAATTGGTCTGATCAGTTCCACTAACCAAGATGAAGAAGAAGTCCCTTTACCAGCAGAACAACAAGTCATAATTGTAACAGAACCTCAACAAGAGCAAGAAGAAGCACCTGTTCCAGAAGACAATGGAACACATGATGAAGATTTAGAACAGGTTGTGGATGAAGTTGTAATACTCCATATTTTTATAATATATATAATATATATATATATATATATATATATTATTTATTTTATGTATTAAATTTATTCATTTCATTTTAAAATAAATTAATTATTTAAATAATATGTAAGTGTGTATAAATTAAATAAGTCATGAATTGAGGCAATAAAAGCTTTTTGAATTAGGTCAATTTTATTTAAATGATTGGACTAACTTATTGGGAAGTTAAAGAAACTTAGAAACCTAATAAGTTGGCCCCAAATATAGATCCCGTTTTCCTATTTTTGAATAGTATGTAAATAATATAGTTCCTGTTTTCCTATTTTGGAGAACCAAAATGTTGTTCCTGTTTCTATTTTTGAATAGTTTGTAAAGACCATTATTCCCTCAATTTTTTAACCTTATTCATTGTACTTCTGATCCTCATTTACCCTGGGTTTTTACACATGTCTTGTACTTTTTTCTAGTTTCTCTCTCTAACTTTTGTTTATGATTGTACTTTTCACTTTTATTAATGTATTTCATCCACTTTCTCCTCCTATTTCTTAAATACCGTGAAGAGATACAGACAAGAACTATATTATGGGACAGAGGGAGTATTAGATAAGTATGCTGGAATTTTATTTAAGTCATAAAAAATAAGTCTTTTTGAAAGGATTTAAAGTATCCACTTAAAGAAAAGGTTTTATGGCTATTATGTCATTAAATTGGGTTGATTAGTAAGGTTTAAAGAGTACTATAGTTGCTGGAAATTTGTAAGAATAGTGGATTAATTATAATTATGTATTTTTATTTGTAGGAAGATTCGAGCTAGGTGATTTCTAGCAAGTGTGGTCGATTTTAGGCAGTATTCAAGGTACGTATGCGCGTAGGATATATTAATTATGCGTAGTACCATGTTAGGAAGCTTAATTGGTATCAAGTATGAGATTAGTATCATGTAAGTTGTTATTGTGATACTTGGAATGATTGATTGATTATCCATGTCTTATATGTAAGCATGTGAATATGTTGAAATTATTATCATGAGCTTGATACAAGTTGAAAGAGATTGAGTTATGTTATATTATTTATTATTCATTATTTATTATCAAGAAGACATGATTTTAGTAAGCAAGGTTTATACATGTTTAAAAGAGCTAAAGTTATATTTATTAAGCATGATTCATATTTTATTCTCACCCCATTTATTATTGGAGTGAGTCTAGAAAGTTAGTTTATTTATTTACTCACCCCCATAGTTGAGGTCGAGTCAAGGAAGTTAGTTTATTGCTCACTCACATAAGTGAGATAGAGTCAAGCAAGTTATTAGTGCATTTTATGTACCAAGGTAGTAATCGTGCAATTTTGTGCACAAAACTAGGCAAGGAAATTACGTGGGAAAATTAGGTCGTTGGACTAATCCTCCTAAGCCAAACAAAATTTATAAACACTCAACAAACCTAAATACAAGTATAGAGGTAAGTCAAGGGTCGAACCCAAAGGAACGGTCATATCTAAGTGCTTCCAATTATGTGCCTAAGCTAGGTCGAAAAAAAAGGGTAAAAGAGGACACTAACAACTACTAAGACAGAGAAACCAAACAAATAAAATGCTAGGGATTAGGATTCACTTATAATAGCAATGAACAATGCAATTGGTATAGGAAGTTGACTAAGTCAAGCAATGCGAGGGAAGATCGAATATGCAACCAAAAGAGCATATCAAGCTATTCTCCTAGAGGTCTAACTAGCGTCAACTACGATAAACTCTAGCTAGGAAACATCACAAGACACCTCAATCGTGTAAATGCAAGCCACAAATCAATGGTCCGTATCAATGTGAACTTACAATGCAATCTAGTGTGAATAACTAGGGTGATCAAGCCTAAATCAAACACACACATGCACATAATCAATTAACCAATTTAATCACATCATCAACTCCATCAAAATCCCCAATCTACATCAATCCATTACATAATACAAGCTTCACCAAATCCCTAACCAAACAACTACTCTAGAAACATCATCAATTCAACAAACAACTAAAGTAATCAACAATCAACAATCAAGATTCAACAATCAAAGAAGAACAATAACTCTAATCAAACATCAATCATGAAATCATCAAAATCCAATCAAAATCAACAATCTAAACATGAATACTAAACAAAACAATAAATGAGATAGAGTTTAGAAATGCTCATTGATAATAGAGTAGATCTCCAATACAATTGTCACCATTGGATCTTCAATCTCTCAATCACCATTGAAGTTCTTCACTTTCTCTCTCTAAAATCTACTCCTAAAACTAACCCCTAAATTTAGAGAGAGAAGCTCTCAACTAAGCTAAGAATATGATTTAATTCTATTATTAAACTTCTTACTAAGGAAATAGCTATATATACAAAGGAGAAGGTCGGTTTTGACGCCTAAGAATAGACCCACGTCGGTGCGGGCGCTCGGAGGAGAGAGAGAAGGGCGCACGGGACACACCCAGAAAGGTGCGCCCGCACACACCCCATGTGCGGCCGCACATGACATATGTGCGGCCGCACACACCCCGTGTGCGCCCGCACAAAACTGGCAGCCTCCTTTCTTCTTCTTCGTCCTAGCTCATGTGGTGCACACATCCTAGATGATGGTGATGGAGGACAAGGTAGGCAGCAACTTTCTTGGAATTCTTGAAGAATATAAGCCATGAAAAAGAGCATAAACAAGGCCTTGAAGCATGCTCCTTGGATCCCCCTTTGACTTGAAACTCTTTGCATAAGCATTAGGCATGAAAAACGATGAAAGACCATGGAGAGGAAGCTCGGGATTTCTTGGACAATCAATCACAACCTACAAACAAAGGAGAAAAAGCAAATAAAAGGGAAAAATAACAAATAAACTAGAAAATGCACAAAATAGAGAATACTAACCACAAAAAGCATAAAATGAAGAAAACAAGAATAAAACTAAGGAAAACTAAAGAAAGGAATAATAAAATGGAATGAAATTCATCCAAAAAGGGACCAAATGAGTGCCATAAATGTCACTCATCAAATTCCCCCAAGCTAAACTTTTGCTCGTCCTCGAGCAAAACAAAGCAAGAAAGATCAAGGATGGAAGATTTTATGAAAAAGAAAGACTCAAGATAAGAATATACACTAAGACTCACTGTCGTAGGAATCACGGTTGTTTTTAGCTACAACAAGCCCTTTAAACCCCAAAGTCGCCTATGAGGACGAGTGAGGTCTCGTAAGGGTGTCCTAAGAGTTTTACCCATAACTCTCATAATATTACAAACAAGGCAAAGCATGAAAAAGAAAATAAAATACAAGAAAAGCAAACAAATGTTCATGAAAGGACTTTTGCAAATGTACAAGCACAAGTGGATGCAAATCTTTCTAAACAAGTAAGGGAGTGCACGTTCCAAGATACCCAAGGTTGATTGAAACATAAATATGCTAAGCATAGGAACTAGCTTTCACAATCCACTTTCATCCCAAACGATCTTACCGCGTTCTTCCTAATAGCTTCAAATCGACCTCAAAAGAGCATCCCAATGATTCCACGAAGGAACCGGAAAAAGAGAATTTTTAGGCTACTCGACATCTTGACTTTTGCATTCCCTCTCCCTATTCCTAAAACTCACATTCCTCTCCACCGATGAATGACTCAACCACGTAGGTCTAAAGGTCTTTCCCCATGGTTGTAACGTTAAGGCAAAAGGGTGAAGGTAGGCTAAAATTTAAAATTTGGTGGTTTTCCTAATAGTGAAGCAAAGAACGGCCAATTCTTAGAATCACAATCAAGTAGTCACCAAACAAAAACAAACTAACACCCCCAAGCTTATTCAAAGCTATAAATCACAAACATATACACAAAAAGCGTGAGAACGCTTCCCCCCAAGCTTAAATGGAGCATTGTCCTCAATGCTCAAAAAGGGAGAAAATTCACATCAAAATATTTTTGAATTTTTTCATTTTTCACTTTTTTTTTTCTTTTTTTTTTCTATAATGCTTTGTCCTCGCCTCTTTTAACTTTGGACGGCTTTTTCGATTTTGTACTTATTTGTCCATGCCTTTTATAATGTAGGACGGCTTTTACTCATACTCATTTGCCATTATTCACAAAGAAATCATAACACAATCTTGCTTTCATAAGAACCAAATATTGCAACTTCTCCACCACAAACTCCATCAAGAATGATCAATTGCTTCACAAAAACCAAGAAAAGAAAGAAAATGAAACAAAAGGCCAAAGATCTAAAGATGTGGCTTGAAAAGAAGGTATAAGGCTCAAATGGTTGCAAGAAGGCAAATGTAAACCCAAAAATAAAGAAAATGAATAAAACTATCCTAAAAATAGAAAAATACCACCCCGAAAAAGGAGCCTTTTTCCTCCCTAAATGGTTCGGTCTCGGATTCAAGATCTATGAGTCAAGTTTCAAGATTAGGTTTGCAAGAAGTCAAGGATCCATGCCGCTCATAAAAGTAAGGTAGAAGGCTTGAAAAACATAGAACTCACATGGTTGTAGCAAAAACTCACTATTGGTGTCAAATCGACTATAGGAAGCAACTACCAAACGGGCCACAAACAAGTAGAATCGGGCTTCATGTTCCCACTAGTTCTAACCAACTACCTTAGCATGCTTTATCCTAGAATCAACCAAGGTACTCTCAAACCGTGCACACCGTTACCATTTAAGAAGAAAAGCATTCAATTATACAAGTCCAAATGTTATTATGTCCAAAACAAGAACAAAACAAAACACATTGCAAATTTGCCTTGATAGAAACAAAAATCTTTTTGGAGTTTTTCAAAATATAAGAAACATGGAAAAGCATATACAAAGGTGCAAAGCATATATGAATCAAAATCCCACCAAACATGATAGAATACCCTCCCCCAAGCTTGAATGAGTCAATACACTCAAACATAAATCATATAATCCATGGGAGGGGAAAACAAGGAGATTAATCCAACAAACCAACATATATCCAACATGGCATCATCCACTAGAGAAAGAGCAAGGAAGGATATTACCGGATATTAGGTGGGTGTAAATACCCGCAAATGACCCAATTAAACCTTCCATAGCTAATTTCTCAAGAATTGAACCTTGTTTCCATGTGCTAGCAAAAATAGGAGTCAATCTTCCTTGATTCTTGATCCAAATCGAAGCACCAAAGTATATCAAGTCATGTACCTAGCAAAAGGCACACAAAAATTTCCATGAGAGAAAAATCTATTCTAAAAAGAAAAGGAAAATCTAATCTAAAACACGGGTTACTTCCCGAGAAAGGCTTGCTTAAGGTCCAAGCTTGACCGCTCTAGTAAAATAATATTGCAACGATCGCAAGAGCTTGTCAAATGCACTACTACACATTTCATATGAGAGCAAGTATGCACATGACAAAAATAAGGCATGCAACAAGCATAGTGCACACCTATGGTGTTGAGAAGAAGTATGCCAAGAAGAAGAAGGAGAGAAAGGAAAAACAAGGATATAAGAAAAAGGAAGAGAAATTAAAGAAAAAGAAGAAGGCATACTCTTCCCAACAAAATATTTTTGGTTGAAAATCCCACCATCATCCTCAAAAGTCATCAAATGAGGCACTTGAGGGACTAAAGGCTTTTCAAGAGGATGGGATATGAGAAAGGAAGGTAATGACATGGGATAAGAGGGAACAAGATCAAGCTTTCTTGAAAATGAGGTGTAAGGTGAAGGAATAGGAATTGGTTGCTCACTTACACCACTATCCATTGAAACACAAGCTCTCTCATCCAATGAACTAACATCCAAAGGGCTCTCCTCCAACTCATCATCATTCAAATCAAGCTCATTCTCAATCACATCCTCCTCACAAACTTCACACCCTAAGAGAGCTCTCAAAAGCTTCAAATCACGATCAAGGTTCAAAGGAAGCTCATCAAAGGGTTGAGGGTCAAACTTGGGAGGTAGCTCAAAATAATCATGAGAAGTACAATCTCCCTCTAAAAAGGCCTCATCCATCTCAATGGTGGAAAATGTAGAAGAGAAAGGGTCATCAAAGGTGAAAGAGGAGGGCAATGATTGAAAATTTGAGATAGGACTTGGAGATTCAACCTCACCAAACACTTCACTCTCATCTTCATAATCATCTAAAGTAGGTTCTACCTCCTCAACCTTATCACATGGAACCTCTTCTTCATCAAAATCATCTAAGCTCAAGGCCTTACCCTCAAAGAAACCCTGGTCATCATACAAAGGAGATGGGGTGGAAGAAGGTTGGTCTTCAAAATTGAGGAATGGGGGAATGAAATTGCAATCAACGGAGGTGGGTGGGGAAATGGACTCTTCAATTGGTTTTTCAACACTCAAAACCTCTTGGTTCTCATCACCCTCAAACATCCAATCTCCCATGGAGACTACTTCATCCTTCTCATCCTCACTCTCTCTCCTCACAACTTCTCCACGCTTCAAAAATTGCAATGTCCCATCCTTCTTAACTTGAATTAATGTTTCGTCAAAATTAAGAGAAGTCAACCATTTTAGTTTCTCTTCAACTCCATGTAAAGGGTCAATGGAACAAAATTCAAATTGGGAATGAGGTTCAAAATGCAAACTCTCTTTTGGAACATCCATCTCTACACCCTTTTCCTCACTCATAGACTCTCTAATGTCCTCCTCACACACCTTAGGCCTCTCAAAACAATCATCATCATCTTCTTCCACATCTACCAAAGTAGTAGAAACTTCATTTACATTCAATATTGATGACAATTGACTCTCCATCTCCTAATTCTTTCTAAAACCAACCTCATTGCTCTCTTCCAACTTTTTCAACAATTCCATTTGGCTTCTTACAATCTCCAAATATCTCATCTCATTTGGTCCCAAATTAGAATTCATCTCCAATTTTCTCAAAGAACCACCAATTTGATTATAAGAAGACTCAATGTTAGGCTCCAAGGTTTTCAAAGGTGAAGAGAGTTGAGGAGCATAATGAGGAAAAGAATTATGAGCAAGCATGTGATGAGGATCAACACTAGAGATATGAGTGGCATCATTAACATAGGGGATGGGGGCACAAGAAGGCATGCAAGATTCATTATTCATGGAACATGGACCATAACAATCATCAATAGAAGCATTTGAATAACCATGACCACGATTATAACTATCTCTAGCAAACCATACATAAAAATCCCAAGCATCATCAATTGACAATGCCCGAAATCGACCATTAAACATGCTTTCAACAATGTCTCTAGTTTGCTTAGTCAAATTATGATAACAAATCTCACAAGCCTCCCAAAGATCATAACCATGGTAACTAATGAAGTCCTCTAGTCTATTAAAGTACACCCAAAATGGCTCATTCTCAAATTGAGGAAACGAGGTATTTTCCATTTTTATACAAAACAAGCAAAAATCAAATAAAAGAAAAGTATACACAAAGACCTAGACTCAAGCAATCAAAAACACTCAAACATAGACACCGTTCCCCGGCAACGGTGCCATTTTGACGTGGGAAAATTAGGTCGTTGGACTAATCCTCCTAAGCCAAACAAAATTTATAAACACTCAACGAACCTAAATACAAGTATAGAAGTAAGTCAAGGGTCGAACCCAAAGGAACGGTAATGTCTAAGTGCTTCCAATTATGTGCCTAAGTTAGGTCGAAGACAAAGGGTAAAAGAGGACACTAACAACTACTAAGACAGAGAAACCAAACAAATAAAATGCTAGGGATTAGGATTCACTTATAATAGCAACGAACAATTCAATTGGTATAGGAAGTTGACTAAGTCAAGCAATGCGAGGGAAGATCGAATATGCAACCAAAAGAGCATATCAAGCTATTCTCCTAGAGGTCTAACTAGCGTCAACTACGATAAACTCTAGTTAGGAAACATCACAAGACACCTCAATCGTGTAAATGCAAGCCACAAATCAATGGTCCGTATCAATGTGAACTTACAATGCAATCTAGTGTGAATAACTAGGGTGATCAAGCCCAAATCAAACACACACATGCACATAATCAATTAACCAATTTAATCACATCATCAACTCCATCAAAATCCCCAATCTACATCAATCCATTACATAATACAAGCTTCACCAAATCCCTAACCAAACAACTACTCTAGAAACATCATCAATTCAACAAACAACTAAAGTAATCAACAATCAACAATCAAGAGTCAACAATCAAAGAAGAACAATAACTCTAATCAAACATCAATCATCAAATCATAAAAATCCAATCAAAATCAACAATCTAAACATGAATACTAAACAAAACAATAAATGAGATAGAGTTTAGAAATGCTCATTGATAATAGAGTAGATCTCCAATACAATTGTCACCATTGGATCTTCAATCTCTCAATCACCATTGAAGTTCTTCACTTTCTCTCTCTAAAATCTACTCCTAAAACTAACCCCTAAATCTAGAGAGAGAAGCTCTCAACTAAGCTAAGAATATGATCTAATTCTATTATTAAACTTCTTACTAAGGAAATAGCAATATATACAAAGGAGAAGGTCGGTTTTGACGCCTAAGAATAGACCCACGCCGGTGCGGGCGCTCGGAGGAGAGAGAGAAGGGCGCACGGGACACACCCAGAAAGGTGCGGCCGCACACGACATATGTGCGGCCGCACACACCCCGTGTGCGCCTGCACAAAACTGGCAGCCTCCTTTCTTCTTCTTCGTCCTAGCTCATGTGGTGCACACATCCTAGATGATGGTGATGGAGGACAAGGTAGGCAGCAACTTGCTTGGAATTCTTGAAGAATATAAGCCATGAAAAGAGCATAAACAAGGCCTTGAAGCATGCTCCTTGGATCCCCCTTTGACTTGAAACTCTTTGCATAAGCATTAGGCATGAAAAATGATGAAAGACCATGGAGAGGAAGCTCGGGATTTCTTGGACAATCAATCACAACCTACAAACAAAGGAGAAAAAGCAAATAAAAGGGAAAAATAACAAATAAACTAGAAAATGCACAAAATAGAGAATACTAACCATAAAAAGCATAAAATGAAGAAAACAAGAATAAAACTAAGGAAAACTAAAGAAAGGAATAATAAAATGGAATGAAATTCATCCAAAAAGGGACCAAATGAGTGCCATAAATGTCACTCATCAGGAAACTTAACTAAAATAAATAGTATGTGCTCACTAATTAATTGAAGAATGAATTGGAAGTATGTATTGAATGTTGTTATGTTTATTCTTGATTGATTGGTTGGAGTCATCACATGTTAAATTGGTAAATCACGTAAAGTGTAAGAGGATACACACCAAAACTCATGGAACATATATACCTTGAGTATGACCATATGGGGGGAGTTATGGGGATTTATATTTAACCATAGCTTCTACAAGGGTACATGACGCTGAACTTTCTTTTATTATTATTATGCGTTGGAATTCCGTCACAAGGTGACACTAGTTGGTACTCACTTGGTTAGCTCCCAAGTGAGGGGTCCCTTATTTTTAAGGGATAGTTAAGGCGCGGAAACTCGTTCGATGCGTTATCCAAAAACTATATATATATATATATATTAATAAATTAAGTATAGTCATGAGTCAAAGGTAAGTTGACTTGTGTTGTATGGCAAGCATGTTTTATTTATTTATTTATTTATGTATTGTCTATTGCTAGGATATTCATGTTAGTGTGATTATTCCTATTGGTGCATATGTACTCAGCTTTTGCTGATTCGTACTTTGTTGTTTGTGTTTTGATTTTTTGGATTGGCTCTACTATGACCCATTTTATGTGGCGAGTAGTGAGGTTGAAATAAAGAGAAATACATGTAGAATGAGCATATCAAGCATGATGGGATTGAGCGAAGAGGGTTATATGTTTATTTTTTATTATTTATTATGTTAGATCATTTATGTAATTATTGACACTAACATATAATTATTGTTTTAATATTTTAGTTTGAATTTACAAAGGGCCTTTAATGGTTCCAATTTATTGGTTTAATGTAAGTTGGTTTTAAAGTTGAGTTTGGTTTTATTAAACTTTATTTTATTTGATTTTTTAAATTAGTCTTCTGCTATGTGACTTTGAAAATAGCCTTAGCCATTATCAAGGTGACGGTAATATTTTGGATATTTCCTAAATAGAGTTTAATTTAGAGTGGAAAATATATTTTTAAAGAAGGGAATTTCCAGGGTATTACAGAAGTAGTAACATAAGCTGCAGAAATAAATGTTGAAGGATCCAATCAAGTAACTTTGCAAAATTTCCAACCTAAACCTTGGAAACACCAAATATCACATCCAATTGATCAAATCATGAGTGACCTTAGGAAAGGAACCCAAACAAAATCCTAACTCCTAAATTTTTGTGCCTTTTATGCCTACTTATCCACCATAAAACCAAATAATCTTACTGAAGTGATGAGTGCCATTTATGGCACTTATTTGATGAGTTTTAAGGTTTTTTTTTACCTTCTTTTCATGGCTTTATTTATTAATAAATGCTTAGTTTTTGCATTTTCTCTTTAGTTTCCTTATTCTCTCTAATTTTGTGTTTTTATGGATTTTCTAGTGTTTTCTCCTTTATTTGTTCTCTTTTCGTGGTTATACATATTGTACGAGGTTCAGGTCTTAATATTGGTGGCTTACTAAGTAAGAAGATGCCTTATGATCAAGCTTATAGAAATAGGAAAGCTCAAGAAGTAAGAAAGTGGAATGCTCCAAGTTCTAACTCTTGCGCTCTCAAGCCGCACTCTCATGAGATCACGGTGTTCAACCCACCGTCAAGTCCATTTGAATATGCTATGCTTAGTGACTATCATGAAGATATTGCGTGCACACACAAAGACTCATTTGCGAGAGCACGAAGCTATGAAGACTCGAAGAAACCCAGAAGAGCGCGGGCACAAAGCCCACTTGCCTAGGCGCGCAACCCTGCTTAACAAGGGCGCATTTCTGTGGGTTTTTGGATTTCCTCGACTTCGAATTCCCGCCTCTTACAAATACCTATTTTAATTGTTTTTTTTAAGAAGCTTTAGAATTTATTTTCCTCATAATTTTAGCTTAGTTGAGAGTTTCTCTCTCTAGTTTAAGGGTTAGTTTAGGTGTAGATTTGGAGAAAGAAAGTGAGAGATTTCATTGGTGATTTGAGATTAAAGATTTAAGGTGACAATTTTATTGAAGATCTCCAATATCAATCGATGAGGATTTCTAACTCTATCTTATTTTATTGCTTAGTTTAGATTTATGTTTGTTTGATTTGATTTTAATGATTGATTCTTGATTAGTGTAGTTCCTCTTCTATAATTGTAAATGTTTGATTTTATTTGCTTGTTTGTTGATTTGATGATGGATTGAAGTGAGTAATTCCTTGCTAGGGAAATGGTGAAGCATGTGTAAATGATAGATCATAGCTAATTGGTGGATTTTGATTGATTTGATGTTGTGATTAAATTGGTTGATAGAATTGTGCATGTGTTTGAATTGTTAAGGAGTAGCTAACCTTGATTCTCAAGATAGATTGCCTTGTGATCTCTAATGACACGAACCATTGATTTAGGGATTATATTTATCGAGAATTTGATTTGTGATTCTTCTTTTAGTCATTCATAGTGAACCCTAGTTTGACTTCTAGGAGATAACCTATTGGATTCTATTGTTACAATTACTATTTTCCCTTGCAACACTTGGTTGATTGATTTTCCCTCAATTAGCATAACTATCATGATTGTATGTGGATCCTTATTCCCTAGTGTTTCATTTGTTTGATTGTTTGTTTTGGTAGTTGTTAGTATTGGTTACCCTACTCTTCACCTTCGACTTCGACCTAGCTTAGGTGCACATTGAAACCACTTGAACATAACCGTTCCTAGTTGTTTAACCCTTGACTTACCACTACACTTGTATCTATGTTTGTTAAGTATAAATTTTGTTTGACACTAGGGAGAATTAGTCAACGACCTAGTTTACCTTACGTCAAAATGGTGCCGTTGCTTGGGAATAGTGTCTATGTTTGACTGTTTTTGATTGCTTGAGTCTAGGTCTTTGTTTATACTTTCTTTTATTTGATTTTTGTTTTTTTTTGTGAAAAAAAGGGAAGTACTTCATTTCTTTAATTGGAAAATGAGTCGTTTTCGATGTACTTTAATAAAATAGAGAACTTCATTAGTTACCATGGCTGTGATCTTTGGGAGGCTTGTGAGATTTGAAAGGAATGGTGTCCTTCGAACAAGTGTATTATTCTAATAGAGGGTTCGAAATCAATTACGAAGCTAATTATTCAGCAAGGTTAAGTGATCGGAATGCCTAGATGGAGGCTGCTTTCGATTAGTAATATTAATGTATAATTAATATTACAGCTTAATCTTGACTGAACCCTACGAGTCACACCTAATTAAGTTAACGATCCGTGATGATGAATTAATCCGAGAGGAATTAATGAGTCATTAGAGTATTATGAAGAAAGACGTCGAATTCCGAGCTTAGAGCATCGCAACCGAATCTCAAAAGTCGAGCCAAAATTTGGAAATTGGCGAGACAGGAAAATCCTTCAAGTAACAAGTAAAAACCCTAGCCTCGTAATGGCCTAGCCACGTGAAAGGCTACGGAAGCTAGCCACGCTGGCAGCGCCCAGCTATGTGGGCCGCGGACCCGAGTAACGGGTCACGGACACGGGCCAATGGGTGGCGGCCCAACAGAACCCATCTTGGGGCTCAAGGTTGGGTGCCACATGGTTAGCTCACATTGGATGTGAGTTGCCTTAGGGAGCAAGTGGGGAAGTGGTCCTCACCTAACCACTTGACACTTGTTACTTAGTGATTCCTTGGTTAATTTAACTAGGAATTGAATTTAACATTCTTTCCATATGGGATCTTTTTGGGGGGAAGTCCTACATTGAAAGATGAGAGGATTTCACAAGGAAGCACTCCTTATACATACTCAAGGCATACCTTGGGAATTACTTCCTTGAGTTGAACTTAATAAGGCATCTCCCAATAGGTGAGAAAATCTTTAAGTTTGTAATACTCTAGTCTTTCTTGGTCTAGCCCCGGTTAAACTCCGGGGTAGGGGCCGTACGGGTCGTTCTAAAGGGTGGACTCCATTGGAGGGGTCACACTTGGGGCTCTTTTTGTTCTTGAGTCCGTGTTCGTTCAAGTAAGAGCTCGGGTGAGCGAAGCACGCTATAAGGGTAAGATCGTCTTTCTCTTTGTTAATTGTATTATTAATTATGTTAATTAATATGCTTATGTTTAGTTGCATTTATTTATGTGCAGGTCTTGGGGTCAGGTTTTGTTTTCGCGTGGTGTTGGACATCATAAAACCCAACAAGATTTGTTATCATGATTTGAATGAGCAAACTAGAGATAATATTAAAAGCATGTTTAATGGTGGATTTCGAGCATTGTCAATCAATAATGCTTGGGACTTTTATGTGTGGTTTGCTAGGGATACTTATGATCGTGGTCATGGTTATTCAAATGCTTCTATTAATGATTGTTGTGGTCCATGTTCCATGAATGATGAATCTTGCATGCCTAGTTGTATCCTTATTCCCCATTTTGATGGTACCAATCATATTTCTAATGTTAATCCCCACATGCTTGCTCATGATTTCTTTCCCTATGATGCTCCTCAATGCTCTTCATCTTTCCAATCTTTAGAGCCTAGCTTTGAGTCTCTTCATAATCAAATTGGTGATTCATTAAAAGAATTAGAGATGAATTCTAATTTGGAGCCATATGAGATGAGATATTTGGAGACTACGAGAAGCCAATTGGAAATGTTGAAAAAGATGGAAGAGGGAAACGAGGACGTTCTTAGGAGAAAAGAGGAGATGAGAAGTCAATTGTCATCGATGTTGAGTGTAAATAAAGTTTCTACAACTTTAGTAGATATGGAAGATGATGATGATGATTGTTTTAAGAGCTCCTAAGTGTGTGAGGAGGATGTTAGAGAGCCTATGAGTAAGGAAAAGGGTGTAAAAATGGATGTTCCTAAAGAGAGTTTGCATTTTGAACCTCTTTCCCAATTTGAATTTCGTTCCATTAAGACTTTAGATGGAGTTGAAGAGAAACTAAAAATGTTGGCTTCGTTTAATGTTGAGGAAATGGTAATTCAAGTTATGAAGGATGAGTCATTAATTTTTGAAACGTGGAGAAGTTGTGAGGAAAGAGAGTGATGATGAGGAGGATGAAGTAGTTTCCATGGGGGATTGGATGTTTGAGGGTGATGAGGACCAAGAGGTTTTTAGTGTTGAAAAACTAATTGGTGAGTCAATTCCCCTACCTACCTCCCTTGATTGTGATTTTCTTAATTTTGAAAACAAATCGATCTTCTTCCACCCTATCTCCTTTGATTAATAACCATGGTTCCTTTGAGGGTGAGGCCTTGAGCTTAGATGATTTTGATGTAGATGAGGTTCAATATGAGAAGGTTGAGGAGGTAGAGCTTACTTTTGATGATTATGAAGATGAGAGTGAAGTGTTTGGTGAGGTTCAATATGAGAGGGTGAGGCCTTATTTGATGACTTTTGAGGATAATGGTGGGATTTCCAACCAAAAATATTTTGTTGAGAAGAGAATGCCTTCTTCTTTTTCTTTTATTTCTCTTCCTTTTTCTTACATTCTTGTTTTTCCCTTTTCTCCTTCCTCTTCTTTGCATAACTCTTCTAAACTCCATAGGTGTGCACTAAGCTTATTGCATGCCTTCATTTCGTCATGTTCATACTTACTTTCTTATGAGATGTGTAGTAGTGCACTTGACAAGCTCTTACGATCGTTGCAATATTATTTACTAGAGCGATCAAGCTTGGACCTTAAGCAAACCTTTCTCGGGAAGTAACCCATGTTTTATTGTTTTAATTTTATTTTCTTTTTATAATAGATTTTCTCTCATGGAAATGTTTATGTGTCTTTTATTAGGTACATAACTTGATATACTTTAATATATTAGTTTGGATCAAGATTCAAGGAAGTATGACTCCACATTTGCAAGCATATGGAAAGCGAAATTCAATATTAGAGGTTATTAGCTTTGAAAGATTTAATTAGGTCATTTGTGGGTGTTTACACCCACTTAAATCGGTAATATCCTTCCTTGCTCTTTCTCTAATGGTTGGTGACTTGTTGGACATATGTTGGTATTGTTGGTTTTATTCCTTTCCCCCCCCCCATAGATTTCTATGATTTATGATTTGAGTGTATTGTCTCATTCAAGCTTGGGGGAGGGTATTCTATCATGTTTGGTGGGATGTTGATTCATATATGCAATGCACAATTGTATAGCACTTCCATGCTCTTTATTTGAAAAAAAAAAAACTCCAAAAAGGTTTTTGTTTCCATCAAGGCAATTTTGCTATGTGTCTTTATTTTGTTCTTGCTTTGGACATAATATTTTTACACTTGTATAGTTGAATTCTTTTCTTCTTAAATGGTAGTGTGCACGGTTTGAGAGTATGCTCGGTTGAGTATTCTAAGATAGTGTGTTTAGAAATTTTGAGACCTTGAATCCCTAGTCTACTTGTTTGTGGTAAGAAGGTGTTGCTTCCTATAGTGAATTTGAAGTTTATAGTGAGTTTTTGCTACAACCATATGAGGTTCTATTTCTTCCAGCCTTTTACCTATTTTGCATGAGCGGCACATGGATCCTTGACTATCGCTTACTTTATCTAGAATTTGACTTTTATCTCCCGAGATCGCGACCAAACCATTCGGAAAGGACAAAGACATCTTTTCGGGGTGGTTATTTTTGCTTTTCTTGGTTTTGATTTTATATTTTTGGTTTTGGGTTTACATTTTCCTACTTGTCAACCATTTGAGCCTTATACCTTCTTTTCAAGCTTTATTATTAGCTTTTGAGCTATTTGTTTCATTTTTGTTTCCGTTCTTGGTTTTTGTGAAGCAATTGGTTCATATTTTGTTGGTGATTATGGTGTACAAGTGTTGATATTTGGTTATTTTGATGAAAGCAAGTTTGTGTTGTGTATATTGTGTGAATAAAGGCAAATGCAAGTTGAAAAAGCCTTGCATAGTTAAAAGAGGCGAGGACAAAACAATAAAGTAAATAATAATAATAATAATAATAATAATAATAATAATAATAAAGCAAAAGCAAATGCTTTGAAAAAATAAAAAAAGAGTGAAAAATAAAAAAAACACAAAAATATTTTGATGTATGTGTGATCTCCTTAGTTTAAAGCATTGAGAACAATGCTCCATTTAAGCTCAAGGGGAAGCGTTGTTACGCTTTTTGTATATATGTTTGTGATTTTTGTTTTGAATAAGCTTGGGGGTGTTGGTGTTTTTGTTTGGTGATTACTTGGTCATGATACTAAGAATTGGCCATTCTTTGCTCCACAATTTAGGTATACCACCAAATTTCAAATTTTAGCCTACCTTTATCCTCTTTGCCCACACGTTACAACCTTTTCCAAGACCTTTTGACCTTTGTGGTTGTGTCATAAGTTGGTGGAGGGAGATGAGAGTCAAGCCTATGAAGCGGTTTGCATAGTCAAGATGTCGAGTAGCCTTAAAATCTCTTCGTTCTTTTCCAGTTCCTTCGAGGAATTATTAAGATTCTCATTAGAGGTGGATTTAAAACTAGTAGGGAGAACGCGGTAAGATTGTTTGGGACGAAGGTGAATTGTGTCTTATTAGTTCTCTATGCTTAGCAAATTTTATGTTTCAATCAACTTTGGATATCTTGAAATGTGCACTCCTTTACTTGTTTAGATAGAATTGCATCCTTTTATGCTTGTTCATTTGAAAAATTCCTTTCAAGAGCATATGTTTTCTTTACTTTTCCTTTGATTTTATTTTATGCTTTTCCTTGTTTATTTTGTTTGGGGGAGTTATGGGGTAAACTCTTAGGAAACCCTTACGAGACTTCACTCGTCCTTATTAGCGAATTTGGAGTTTTAAGGACTTGTTGTAGCTAAAAACAACCGTGATTCCTACGAAAATGAGTTAGTGTATATTCTCCTATCCCCTCTTCTTTTTTTTGTTTGAATAAGCTCATCGTTTTCCTTTGCTTGTTTTTGTTTCACTCGAGGACGAGCAATAGTTTAGCTTGGGGGAATTTGATGAGTGCCATTTATGGCACTCATTTGAGGAGTTTTTAGGTTGTTTTTACCTTATTATCATGGCTTTATTTCTTACTAAATGCTTACTTTTATGCATTTTCTTTTTAGTTTCCTTATTCTCTCTTATTTTGTGTTTTTATGGATTTTCTAGTGTTTTCTCCTTTATTTGTTCTCTTTTCGTGGTTGTGGGTATTGTACGAGGTCCGGGTCTTCATATTGGTGGCTTACTAAGTTGGAAGATGCCTTTGGAGCAAGTTTATAGCATTGGGAAAGCTCAAGAAATAAGAAAGTGGCATGCTCCAAATTCTACTTCTTGCGCTCTCATGAGATCACGATGTCAAACCCACAGTCAAGTCCATTTGAATATGCTATAATTAGTGACTATCATGAAGATATTGCGTGCACACAAGAACACTCATTTGTGAGAGCACGAAGCTACGAAGACTCGAAGAAACCCAGAACAGCTCGAGTACGCAGCCTACTTAGGCGGGCACACTGCCCTGTTGCGCGGGCGCGTTTCTGTGGGTTCCCGGATTTCCTCAACTTTAAATTCCCGCCTCTTACAAATACCTATTTTAACTGATTTTTCTAAGAAGCTTTAGACTTTATTTTCCTCATAATTTTAGCTTAGTTGTGAGTTTCTCTCTCTAGTTTTAGGGTTAGTTTAGGAGTAGATTTAGAGAGAGAAAGTGAGAGATTTTATTGGTGATTTGAGATTGAAGATTCAAGGTGACAATTGTATTAGAAAATCTAACTCTATCTCATTTTATCTCTTTGTTTAGATTTATGTTTGTTTGATTTGAGTTTGATGATTGATTCTTAATTAGTGTAGTTCCTCTTCTATACTGTTGATGTTTGATTTTATTTTCTTGTTTATTGATTTGATGATGGATTGTAGTGAGTAGTTCCTTGCTAGGGAAATGGTGAAGTATGTATAAATGATAGAGCATAGCTAATTGGTGGATTTTGATTGATTTGATGTTGTGATTAAATTGGTTGATAGAATTGTACATGTGTTTGAATTGTTAAGGAGTAGCTAACCTTGATTCTCAAGATAGATTGCCTTGTGATCTCTAATGACATGAACCATTGATTTAGGGATTATATTTATCGAGAATTTGATTTGTGATTCTTCTTGTTAGTCATTCATAGTGAACCCTAGTTTGACTTCTAGGAGATAACCTATTGGATTCTATTGTTACAATTACTATTTTCCCGTGCAACACTTGGTTGATTGATTTTTGCTCAATTAGCATAACTATTATGATTGTATGTGGATCCCTATTCCCTAGTGTTTCATTTGTTTGATTGTTTGTTTTGGTAGTTGTTAGTATTGGTTACCCTACTCTTCACCTTCGACTTCGACCTAGCTTAGGCGCACATTGAAAGCACTTGAACATAACCGTTCCTAGTGGTTCGACCCTTGACTTACCTCTATACTTATATCTAGGTTTGTTAAGTGATTATAAATTTTGTTTAACACTAAGAAGGATTAGTCAACGACCTAGTTCACCCTACGTCATGAAGCCTTAAGTGATGCAGATTGGATCAACGCCATGCAAGAAGAGGTAAATGAATTTGAAAGGAATAAGGTATGGCACCTTGAACCTAAATCGAAGTACCATAAGGTCATTGGACTAAATTGAGTGTTTTGAAACAAGTTAGATGAGCATGGAACCATTACAAGAAACAAGGCTCGATTGGTTGTCAAAGGCTACAACCAACAACAAGGTATCGATTTTGAGTAGTCTTTTGCTCTCGTTGCTAGATTAGAAGCTATTCAAATTTCAATTGCTTTTGCTGCTTTCATGGGTTTTAAATTATTATCAAATGGACGTCAAATGTGCTTTTTTAAATGGCTATCTTCAAGAAGACGTTTATGTGAAACAATGCATGAGTTCATAGGTACTACAAAGCGGAAAAACATGAATCATATTCATAAAGCACCTAATCCCAAGATCGCATGCATAACACACAAGACACATAATCATACCTTTGAAGCGTGAATTTCACGTAGCTACTCGACGGGCAAATCAGCGAGAGAATAGAGTCCCAAGCGTTGCTCCTCTACTTAGTCCACCAGAATCAAACCGTCCACTAATACTAGATTGGTCGAGTGAAAGAGGAAAACCGTGATCACCACCTTTAATGGACTGAACCGACCACCACAAACCACCACCACTACGAACCACCACAACCGGCGCCGAGGGGAGGAGAGAGCCGTGAGAGAGAGAGAGAGAGAGAGAGAGAGAGAGAGAGAGAGAGAGAGAGAGAGAGAGTTTGAGAGGGGTTGGGCTCGTGTTTTCCAATTAGGGTTTGATCAAACTAATCACTGAATTCTCTACGGAAAACCCTAGGCACTTAGTCTATTTATAATCCTGTTATAAGTAGATTAAGTCACGAAGGCCAAAAACCTTCTTAGTCCTCCATATGGCCGTCCATGCTAGGGGATGAGGCCCATCATGGGCCTCGTCCTCTCGTGCTCGATCTAGGCCCTTTGTGTGACCTTATAGGATTCATCCAAGTGTGCTTTGGCATATTTTACTAGCCCAAAGATCATTAGTACCTCTAGCTATGATATAACAAGACCCAAATGCATGAACTTAATCATCTCCATAATTTGATCCATTTATGTATCTAGTAATTGCACATGACGAAGATATAAATCCTTCAATCTCCCACTTGTCTGAGACAAGTGTGCAATATTCAAATTCCTTAAGTCAATGTGTGTCGATTTGATAATATGATTGCATTACATGTCGAGATCATATTAATCTACAAATCGTTTCTTGAAATCTGAGTTCGAATTACAAAACCAAATAATTACTGTGTAATACATTTGAACGCGGCCACGTATTTTTTGAATTCTCCCTCTTCAAGCGGCCATGACACATTCCCTAATTTAATAGGCAGACTCAATCCAATCTTGTAGCAACAAGGCTCCTGCTCAACTTTTGAAGGAACTAGGAAACATCCTTTATAATCTCCAGTGACGGGTAGGCGTTTGAATTTATCGACCACAAGTTAAATCAATCATTGAATAGAATCAATTTCCCACTCATGTCGAAGGAATCTAATAATATATACGGAAGCTCTATACTTGAACTTCAAAGTAGGTCAATAGTTCGATCATGCATCATTCATGCATATCCAAGTGATTGACCGAGCATCACTATGCCCCTATAGCCCATGAAACTGCGATATCCAATCAATCTTACATGCAGGTTTGTTCATTGAAATCATTTATGTCCACTTTAATGATTTCGAACTAGGAACTTAAATAATATATGAATTTTGTTCACCTATGGGGTTTTATTCACCAGGTCATCAACCTGATGAGCCCATTAATGCATAATTATTTTGGACATTTTATTTAATTTCGAAAACCATAATTAAGTAAGAGAAATAAAATTTCTATTTAAACATAATTCTGCAAATATATGCATTCCTTATGTAATATGTTTTCTCAAAACATACACAACTTCAATTACATAATTTGCTACAATCCAAGACCTTAATATGACTCTCATACCTTAGTCTGTGGAAGGGGATTAATAAATAAGTGATATTCTCACTCAGAATAAAACTCTGCAGATCACGACATCCCGCTTGTCATTGATCTCATAAACGATGTGATATCTTATATCTATTTGTTTGGATTTATGATGTGACCTTGGCTCCTTTGTTTTGGCAAAGGTGACCTTTTAGTCACAGGACAATTTGATCCAAACTTCCTCCTTAACTACTCTTACTGTAGCTAAAACACATATTCTGACATTAAGTGTGCAACATCATTCTGCTTTGAACTCTTCAAGCTCACTGTACTTCTCCATTCAGACACAAAATGTATCTAGATCAACATCTAAAGCCATCTTGTCTATTTTGAAAACTTGCATCCGTATAACCTTTTGACAACTTGTTCACTTTTTCCACCATAATCTAGAAACATTCCTTTAGTGTTTCTCAAGTACTCAAGGATTTGTTCTTGGTAACTTTCAGTATGCTTATCCTGAGTTTGCTTGAAACCTGCTACACATGCACAAGTCATATGTAACATCTTGCTTTGTACATTTCATGGCACATATAATGGACCCTTTTGCAGAAGCATAAGGTACACTATCCATACGACTCAGCTTCACTAGCTTTTGAAGGTACCGAGTTTTACTGAGCGTTATACCATGAAACATGGGAAGATATCCTCTATTAGAGTCTTCCTTTATGAACTTGTCAAGGACCTTATCAACATAAGTCTCTTGATGTTATCCAATCATTCTTCAAGATTCATTTCGTGGATCTTGAATCCCAATATGCACTCAACATCTCCTAAGTCTTTCATATAGAAACAACTCCTTAACCACTACTTGACTTATTCAAGCATTGATATGTCATTTCATATGAACTGTATGTCATCTACATACAAGACTAAGAAGACCAATTGCTCCCACTAAACTTCTTGTCTCTACAAGATTCCTTTTCGTTCTTTTAAGAAAATCAAACTATTTGATTGCCTAATCAAAACAAATGTTCCAACTCCCTGATGCTTACTTCAATCAATAAATGAGTTTCTGAAGTTTGCAAATTTTTCCATGATTTCTGGATTTCAAAATTCTTAGGTTATATCATATACATATCCTCCATCATCAAGAACATTTCAAGAAGGTGAGTTTGATAATCAACTGCTAAACTTCGTAATCGAAATCAGCAATCACTAGAAGAATCCGAATAGGCTTACGCCACTAATAGGTTTGACCCCATTTGCAAGACTATCATGGTTAACACATCTTTACAGACATGGAGTCCATTCTGGATTTCATTGCCTTAAGCCACTTTTGAGTTGGAACTTACCCAACGCTTGCTTGTAGGGTACGGGTTCTGACCATTCCAATAGGAAAATTTTAGAATACACATTTTCTTAGAATTTCAACAAACTGTTTGTTTTGATCCTAAGTAACCTACGATAGGTATAAGCAACAATAGAATTATTCTCTTCAAATCATTGAAGCCTTTCATTCAAGTGGAACGATAGAAGTCTTGCTAGTTGAATTAGCTTGCTTCGACACATGATTTATCAAATTAGCAGATTTCATGCGCCCTCGTCTATGATGTAGTGTTATCCACATCCATTAGTTTCCCATCTCGAATTTCATCGAGATCTAACTTTACTTCCACTTGACTTTGTAGGAAGATATTTCTTTCTATAAAGACACTGTCGCGAGCAACAAACCCTTTGTTATCTACGCAATTGTAGGAATAATACCTCTTAGTTTCCATGGGAAAACCCACGAAGAACTATTTACTTGATTTAGGGTTCATCATGTCATCTTTGTAAACATTTTACAATGATTCCATAACCTTTAATCCTGCTTTAGAAAAGACAACTTTTGGAACATTTCCAATTCATAACTCTTATGACGTCTTTTCAATTGTTTTGGTTGAGTTTCTGTTTAGTTTATTCGCAATTGTTGTTCTAATTTATGTATTCTCAAAACGATATTTGTACATCATTAAAGTTAATCAAGGATCAAACCATGGCAAGCAAAGTTTGATTCCTTTTTAACATACATTTTAATTGTAGTGTTTCTTGATTGTGAATTAATTAAACAATTCCCAATAGATGATCATTAATTTTGAGTTAAATATTTATCACAACAATCATATTGTGGTGTTACTTTGTTTATCTCAAACTCATTTTACATTTCATTCTAGAATTCTTGAACATTTCTGTTTTTGGAAACAGAATACTCCTTGGGGTTAGGGTAATAATATCAAGATGTCCTAGAGACTAAGTCCAATGAATGGCCAAATGTCCTTCGACTCCGCCTAGCAAGAGAATGTCTGGGGGCTCCACCTTGATGTCTGAGAGCTCAACCTAAAAAAGAGAGAAGGTTAACTGCCCTGGGGGGTGACCCGGGAAAGCCCCTCTGATGCTTAAGTTAGCGAATGTACTTTATAGAGAGGCAAAATAGAGAGAGGGAGTACTTTAGAGAGAGAAAGTAGAGAAAGAAGGAGTGAGAATTAGGAAAAAGTTATCATCATTAATGATTGGAGAGCTATTTATAGTTGTACTTTCAGGTGGCAAAAGTTGTACTTAGTTGGATTAATTAAGGGTAAATCTGTATTTTGCAATGACTAATGATGGGCTGGAACATGGAGGGGTATTTTCGTAATTCCAGGTCAATGGGCTTATGACAATGGACTTGGCCCAAACATTTAGCCCTACGCGTGATGTGGGAACGAGATCGCATGAAGTTCAGATATCACGCGGAATAAGTATTAGAGAAGTTGTCATGTAAACCGGAAGAGGTTTTTAGGTGTACCCGAGGGCTAACATGAGCCCCAAGGTGACATGCAAGGGTGAAGACCAGCCCCAAGCAATACTTTAGAAGTATTTTAATTAACATGATTGAACGATTTTGAGAATTTATCCGAGAGCTAATCTTGATGATGGATGATGGCTTATAGACAGCTGAGAGCTTTCTCCCTTTTAGAATATTTTTTCAGGTTGAGCCCCATGTATTTTACTGAAGGCATGACTTGTCTTGATTTTTGGCCAAGCTTTGTATTAAGAGTAAACTGATGACGACTAAATGCTAATTAAGCTTAATCTTTCATTGGAGATATTTCTAAGCTCAAGAATTATTTTGGCCTATTTAAGCCAGGGTTTTGAGGAGTCTACTACTCCTTGGTTTTGAATATGAGAGTTCCCACCTCACTTCATTTGTTTTTCATTCTTTCATTTTCCTTAGAGAAATTCTCAAAATTTTCTCCAATCCTCTCCCAAATCTTGAGAGTTTGATTGTTTAAGTCACATCACTCGGATTCATCCAACTTCATCAAGATCTTCAAGAGGTATGTGAAAATTTACAACTTTTGATTTGTTTTTGTAGATTCAAAAGCATGTGTTTGTGTTTTTATACTTGCAATTTTTCGAACTTGGATTTGAATTTCAGCTATGCATGTGCTTGAATTGGATTTTATACTTAGGAATTTATGAATTGGAATGTTTTTCGGGTTCTTGATTTGAATTTTAAATATTTTTTTTAGAAGCTGCTAGACCGAATCGGGGTTTAGGCATAGCTAAGGTAGTTGAATTTTCCTTGTTTTTTCTTTGTTTGATTTTTGGGTAGGGGTACTTGAATTGTGGAATTTTGACTAGGCCTAGTTGAGGGAAGAGAGGGATAGGATTATTTATGTGAGCAAGTGTACCCGACGACCTTAATGTGCCGGGGGGGGGGGGGGTTACTGCGACAATCGAGCAAGCTGAGGGCCTATTTGGGTTCTCAGCTTCGCTTGCCTCGGTATGCAGGGCCAAGGTAACGCCTTCACTCCGTCAGGCTTAGCCGAGGTAAAGGAGAGAGATTTTATTTATGTTTTGTTTATGTTTCAGCTTGGCTGGGAGAGAAAATGATAGGCCGAGCGGGCGGGTGAGGCAGAGCGGATGACGAGGGCCTTTGGTGTGAGAGGTAATGCGGAGCCGAGGGAGGTATGAATTAAGAGTGCGAAGGCGTGATGGTGATTCGCGTGGCCGAGGGATTGTCCCTGCAAGGTCGAGCGCTTGTCTTTTGGCCGAGGGATGTGCCTAGTGACCGAGGGTATAGGGTGTATGCCGAAGGGGTTTGATGTCGCGGGCTTTTAGGAAAGCCGAGGGGGTGAGCGATGCTAGGTTGAGAGAAGAGAGAAATAGAAGGAGTAGTGAGGCTGAGGGGTGAGCTGGGTTGTGGTATTCTGCTAGGCTGAGCTCTTGGATTTGGGCACTTAATTAATTTTTTTATTTTTTTTGCCTAGTTGGCTGGGAGCTCAGGGTCAGTAGGTTGGCCGAGCGCTCGGTGAAAAGCCAAGAGTACGCTAGCTGCTGGTTACCGAGGGGGTACCCCAGCATGCCGAGGGCCTCACTGGCCTGGCCAAGCGCTTTTGGTCTGATGCTGAGGGGGGCATACCTTTAGGTCTTGTGTTACAAGAAGTATAGGCCGAGCGGAAGGAGTGATTTTTAGTTTTGTAAATTTGATGTTGTTCTTGTTTGACTAAGCCCACTGAGGTATTAGGGTGTCTTGAGGGTGAAACTGAGAGCTTGCCACTCGGTAGGCCGAGGGCCCTGAGCGCCATGCCGAGGGGTAGTGCGACGAGCGGAGGGCTCGGGATGCGTAGATCTGACAAGCGATAGGCCAAGCACTCGGCATGAGGGGGAGCAATAGCCGAAGGCCTTGATTGTTGGCCAAACTGAAGGAGTAGAGGGTGAATTGAGGGGTTTCATAGCACCCTGGGCCGAAGACTGGCCCATTTGTCATGATGAGGGCTTTAGCTTGTATAAGAGTTTGTATCTAATATTTTCCTCCGCTCGCCTTGACCTTTGAATATTTTTCTAACACTTGGAATTTTTCGGTGGTGCTTACAAGATTACTTCTCCTTGGGGTAGACCTATCTTGCTTTAAGAAAATTATCCGGCTCCTCTGACCACTTGGTGAGCACTCAATACTTAGTTTTTTAAGCTCTAAGTATCACATCTTCATGTTTAGTAATTGTTTGCTATTTTTCCTTGTATGCTTGATTGTTGCTCGGCTGCGCTATTGATGATGTTTAGGCATAGAGGTACGCTTGTTGTGTATTTGTATGTACATTAAGCATTTTTCGGGGTAATCTTGAGTTGTGCCATGTATGTGTTATGAACGACCAAGAGACTCAAGATTATTCGGATCCTCCCCCTGGCCTTGCATCTTATGACTTGTCAAAGGAAATCTGGTCAGAGGGAAGACTTGTAGTAAATGTGATTGGTAGGAGTGTTGATACATCTATTCCATTGGGTGTGCCATCTTCTTGTGTGCCATCTTCTTGTGTGCCATCCCCTCCCCCTGAGCATGATTTAGACTTTGATTATTATTTGCCTCCTTCCCCTTGGGAAGTTTCTCTTGCTTGTAAACCGACTGCTAGGGGTTGTTTGAATAGATACTTGTTGACGGTGTGGTGACTATGTCGAGTGAGAGTGATACATCTACTTCTTCTCTTGGGGCGCCGGTGTCTTTTAAACCACCTGTTAGGAGGATTATTCCCTCTATGTGTCACCCTTCCCCTGCTTTACTTCATTAAGTAATTATCGATATAGTTACTTAGATCGTTAGTAAAAGCAATAATGAAATAGTTAAATCTCTTGCTAATTCTTGAACTTATTGGTCCACACACATCATATGTATGAGTTCCAAAAGGTCATTAGCTCCTTCACCCTTTCAACTAAAAGGCGACTTGGTCATCTTACCTTATCTAGCATGACTTCTAATTCACAGGTAATTCTCAATCAAATAAGAATAAGAGTCCATCCAATTGTAATCTTTGGATGTGCAAATGCTTTATGTGACCTAACCTTACTTGTTTAAAGTAAGTTTATTTTGAATCATCTAATCTTGCTTTTGTGATCTACTTATATCAATGTCATAAAATAAAATTAACTCATATCTAGCAAAAATGAAAACAATTTATTACCTTAGTCATGGATCAACACTTTTCCAAGCCAAGTAAACCAAATCAGTATTCAACAAGAAAACTGAAATACTATCTCATCAAAACTAGAAATATGTCTACAATCATCATAAAATTTAGAAATTAAAACTATGAAGCTATTTCTGGCCACTCGAACTCTTCTAGTGCACCCTTAAGCTCCATTTCCCATGCTAGCCTCACTTCTTTGCAGCTTCTGCACAACATTAATAATGTTAAGCACTGAAACTTGGTATCACATACCTAAGTGAAAATTAAAATGTTTATAACATAATGCCTGAGGTGGATGCTCCATTTTTCTTGAGGAACTCAAGATATTTGTGGCAGTTGCGCTTCCAATGCCCCTTCTTCTTGCAGTAAAAGCATTCACTTTCATCTGCAGCCTTGGCCTTTGGAGTTGCCTTAGGCTTTTTAGGAGCCTTGGAAACTTTCTTTCCCTTGCCCTTAGCCTTTTGCCCCTTTTTTTTGAACCCCTTTCCCTTTTGAACCATGAGAACCTCTTTCTTAGGTTCCTTAAGGATTTGCTTCTTAGCACTAACCGACATAGCATTAAACTTATTCATAGTCTTTGTAGCATTAGATATGTTAAATTTCATGATAAATTGGTTGGAAGTTCTGGAAGTGAGTGGAGAATGATGATTGTTGCCATCTCAGCACTGTTTGGGTTCCCTAATTTTTCCATATTTTGAATAAGGCCGATAATTTTGAAAACATGATCATGAACTGTGGTGCGCTTCTCCATCTTACAATCCAGAATCTCTCGATGGAGCTCGTACCTCTCAACTCTAGCTTATTTCTTAAACAAAGATTTGAGTTCTTGCATGATAGTATATGCATCCGGGTCCTCAAAACGCTTTTGAATACTAGGCTCCATAGTAGCAATCATCAAGCAAGTGATAGGCACAACCCTATCTAGTGCTTCCTTGCGCTTACGGACCTCTGCAGCAGTAGCATCCTCACCCAAAGGTCCTGTAATGGGGTGTCTATGACATCCTCTCTACCTTCAGATTTCAGAACAAGCTATAGCATCCTTTCCTAAGTGGAAAAGTTTTCTCTTGTCAACCTATACTTCTCAAGGAATGGTCGTAGATTGTAAATGTTGTTGTCATTGTTACGGCTACCCATCTATGTCAAAATAAGGCAAAGTTTAATAATTATGTTTAATTAAAATTAAAGCAACATAAACGAATTAAATTGGTAACTTTAAAAGCATTTTATTCAATATTAATTGATCCCAATTGAATTTTAAGTGATTCCAAGACCCTTTATTTGTGCAATAATTGACTGGAATTTGGCCCTACCATCAACTATTACATTTTCAAGGTGAATAAACTCTTTACTGATTACAACTCTTGTAAGTTGAATAATTAACCATCACATGTTTAATTATTACCCTTTGCTTCAAGGTTCTAAATGCTTTAGGTAACCTTGTTGAGCATAACCAATTAAAATTGTAAAACTTTATTTACCCAAACTCTCTTAAGATATAAAATGACACACAGCTTTGGCATGACCTATTATAAATATCAAAGGTTTATTGGGTTTTTAATTGGAAAAGCAATCTCAATATTACCGGGACCTAGATTCATTATGTTGTGATTATTTAGTGAACTCTAGCGCATCATCAATCAACATAAATAAAATCTAACATGCATAATCTACTAATGCAATAAAACATGACATAGTATGGCCCCTTAGTCCTAAGAAAACTAGAAATGAAAATGCTCCCACCTGAACCATCATGGATCTCCATCCACCTTACTTCTTTGGGTCTTCACTTCATGGGCTTTTTCGGACTAAAATATTTAAATAACTAATCTATTTACTTTAAATAAAAGTTATAAAAATACTTAACGGTACGCAGACCGTATTTAGATTACAAAAATACACCTCGATGCGCAGATCGTATTTAGAATCTATGGGCCATATTAGTCTATATACACAACATAATATGATATATTATATAAAATGCCATATAATAAATCACTCAACATGCTTGTCTAAACTACAACATCGAATGTTCATAATTAAGGCAACGCATTTCCTAAAATATCATATGTTAAATCATAATTAGATAATATCGTATATTATTATTCATGACCAATTATAAAATATCATATATTTTAATTTAGGCATGAGATAGAATCAAATCTTATTTTAATCTATAAAGATAAATCATAATTAATCTTCCATGATTATCCTAACAACTTTAGGAAATTCTATCCTAATTACTAGCAAATCAAATAATTTTAGAATCAATTATATCCTAATCTAATTATGGGATAATCACATTATTTAAATCAATTATTATCCTTTTGAAATATGCTTAGAAAATCCTGATCAATCTTATCCAATATTAACCACTTTAGTTATGGATAATCACCAAAATAAACAAATTAAATATGGAAAATATCAAATATAACAACTTTTGAAAGGTTTGATTTTATCCTAAATAAAAGATTTTATTTCAAAACAATTATATTTTACCCCAAAATAAATCATATTTATCTTGGAATAATTTTTAAAACAAAAATAATAACTTTTTTTTGAAAACCGTGCCAAACTGCCGCAAAGGACAACAGAGAGCAGCAGCTTATGTTGCACTGCAGGCCACCGTGCGCGGCCAGCCAAGGCTAGCCACGGTAGCTTGCCGCCTTACGGCAGCCACTACCGCCGAAGCAGCAGCAACAACACAGCCGTTGCAGCAGCTGTGCAACAATTGCACGCTGCTGCCCCGACCACTGACCTCCTGCCCTCCCTCCCTCCTTCTAGACAAACCACCAGGTTGGCAGCCGCCGTGGCTGCGCAACCCAGCCGCGGTTGTCGGCCACTTTAATTTTTTTTTTTTTTGGTTTTGAATTTAATTAAAATAACATTGATTAAAATTTAATTAAATCAATCCACAAATTAAAATTAAATCCCATTCAACTTTAAAATTATAGTTCATCATAAAATTAATCCTAATTTAATTCTAACTCTTAAAATTAAATCGATGATCATACACAAAACATTTTTATGCATAAATCAATTCAATTAAAGTTATGAAACATATTTAAAACGAAATCAACCAAAACGAGCATCAAAAATAAGATTTTTTTAAGGCTTATATGGTTCGAATTTTTTGAATAACTTGGGTCAGGGTTCGAAAATTTCGAATACTCTAGGGCTTAATTCGGTTCTCTTCATGGCTATTTGATCATAATTAAATCTCATTTAATCAATTCCAAAAGTTCAATCACATTAAAATAATAATTGAAACATAATTAAATTAATTTCTCCCTCTTAATTGATTATAAAATTAAGAACATGGACTTCAAATAATCGTATTATTATCATCAAGCGTGTTCATGCAAGAGACTAACTCATACCACTGTAGGAGTTTATAGGTACTATATAGCGGAAAAACATGAATCATATTCATAAAGCACCTAATCCCAAGATTGCATGCATAACACACAAGACACATAATCATACCTTTGAAGCGTGAATTCCACGTAGCTGCTCGACAGGCAAATCAGGAAGAGAATAGAGCCCCAAGCATTGCTCCTTTACTTAATCCACGAGATTCAAACGAGTTGTCCACCAATACTAGATTGGTCGAGTGAAAGAGGAAAACCGCGATCACCATTATTAATGGATTGAACCGACCACCACGAACCACCACAACCGGCGCCGAGGGGAACAGAGAGCCGTGAGAGAGAGAGAAAGAGAGAGAGAGAGAGTTTGAGAGGGGTTGAGCTCATGTTTGCTAATTAGGGTTTGATCAAACTGGTCACTGAATTATCTACGGAAAACCCTAGGCACTTAGTTTATTTATAATCCTATTATAATTAGACTAAGTCACGAAGGCCAAAACCCTCCTTATTCCTCCATATGGCCGGCCATGCTAGGGGATGAGGCCCATCATGGGCCTCGTCCTCTCGTGCTTGATCTAGGCCCTTTGTGTGACCTTATAGGATCTTTCCAAGTGGGCTTTGGCCTATTTTACTAGCCTAAAGATCGTTAGTACCTCTAGCTATGATATAACGACGACCCAAATGTACGAACTTAATTATCTCCGTAATTTGATCCATTTATATATCTAGTAATTGCACATGACGAAGACATAAATCCTTCGAACAACCCCCGGGTTTTGAAAATCCAAACTTTCCTATTCATGTCTTTAAGCTTGACAAAGCTCTTTACGGGCTAAAGCAAGCACCTAGGGCATGGTACGAAAGACTTTCAAAATTCCTTCTATAAAATGATTTTAAAAGAGGAAACGTTGATAAAACTTTATTTTTGAAATCAAAGGGAACTCATCTTTTAGTTGTACAAATTTATGTAGATGACATTATATTTGGTGCAACTAACCAGTCTTTGTGTAAATATTTTTCTAAGCTAATGAGTGGTGCAATTGAAATGAGCATGATGGGGGAACTCAATTTCTTCCTCGAATTACAAATCAAACAAACCGATAGAGGAAGAATGATTCACCAACAAAAGTACATCATATGAGCTCAACAATTCAAAGACAAATCACACACTCGAATGGGAACGACTACATGTCTAGATGAAGATCCCAAAGGAAAAAGTGTGAATCAAACCAAGTACCGTGGATGATTGGTCATTGTTATATCTAACAGCAAGAAGACAAAATATTTGTTTTAGTGTGGGTCTATGTGCTAGGTTCCAATCAAATCCCAAGGAATCTCAGATGACTGTTGTGAAAAGGATATTGAGGTATCTAAATGGAACAGAGGATCTATGTCTGTTCTATACTGTTGAGTAATTAGGTTTTGATGATTATAAACTAATGATGATTATCTATCTAACATGTTTGTCTAGTTGTGCATAGAAAGAATAAGTCATGCTTGGAACAGGGTACAAGGAACCTGAGTAACGTCAGGTATATATCAGGAACTTAAGCAATATAGGATAAGCAATAAGGGAACAAGAACAATGATGAGTGTTATGGTTGATAAGTATGATGATGGCTAAGGAACCATGAAGGTAACTATGTAAATAGGTGTTTGCATATGTTAGCTTCACAAGGTAAGTATCCTATGCATATATAGGTCATGTATGTGTAGGAGTCTTTTAATTTAGTTTAGTTTTCTTTATTGTTTTTATAAATGAAAAAACTAACCTTCTATTTTACTCTGTTATCCTCAGAAGTTTGCTCAGTTTGTCATCATCAAAAAGGGGCAACTTGTTGACCCTTATGAGGTTTTGATGATGATAGTTATGATTGAGCAAACTTCCATCTAATAAGGATTTTCTAGTGTTGTGATGTTTGCAGGTTCAGTAAGCGTTGGGAGCTGAAGTAGGAACTGAGACAAAGGAACTTTAGAAGATCCATGAGGACAAGTAAATACAGAAGAAGAGTTCCAGTAATGGAACTTCCCAAAGTTTCCTAACATGAACTTCAAAACGGTGTAACGACCTGGTTCCGGTGTAATGCTGGGGCAAATCCTGAGATCCAGAATACATCAAGACTACAGAATTCCAGAACAAGAATCTCAGAGAAGCAACATGAAGACGGAGAAATAGAAACATATTGCTCTAGGATTCATGTAAGTATGTTGGACATAAAATTTGGTCTGGAACAAGTTTATATAGAGCCAAGGTGAACTCCAGACAGTCAATGAAATTAGAGTTACTGACTTGTCAGGAACCTAGAGACTGTCAGAAGTTCCGAACCTAATAGGAACTTAAGTATGCACGTCTTTAAAAGTCGATTTTAATGATATATATTTATCTAATACGTGCATATCTTTTAGGGATTTGGTTTTACTGAATAAATATATTTATTTTCTAATAAATCCCTTTTGGAAAAAGATAAGTTAGTTTAAAAAGTATTTTTAAACAAAAAGATAAGTTTTGAATAAAATATGATTTTATATTAATTATATCTTTTTATTATTGACAGATTTTATTCTTAACAAAAAGATATATTTTCGGAAGACTTGTTTTAGAAAATATCTTTTAAACTTATCTTTTCATAAAACCTATCTTTTTCAAGGTGAAATGAATAATTTGAGTGTACTATAAATATGCTCATATGTATTCATTCAAAGTTGAGGCTGATGAAGTGGAGTGGTCGTGCTTAATGGTTTTATCCTTCACCACGAAGCTAAGTCAGTCCTCCTGGTCAAAGTTCCTATCAAGTTTTGGTTATAGTTCGTCCAGTGAGTTCCAGACAGATCTCGAGTGTCCAACATATTAGTTTTATCTCTTTATTCATATATATGTATTTAGAGTTATTCAATGAGATCTTGTAATGGGAAAAAGGGTTTGAGTGTTTTGGGTTTTGGGGTGAGATTGTGAATTCTCTTAAATTCACGTTTGAGTGTAAGATTTTGAATTCTCTAAAATTCGAGTGGTAGTGAGTCACTTCGAGTGTGTCTTGGGGTGCACAGTGGGAAAAAGGAACCTGAGTGTGTCTTAGGCCGAAAAAGGAACCTGAGTGTGTCTTGGGTCGAAAAAGGTGCTTGAGTGTGTCTTAGGTCTTATAGGATAGGTTCTTATCAATTAGCGAGTGTCTGTGGAGGAACTTGCGACGCAAAGGTCTGTGTAATAGGTTGTACTAGGAGAGTTTCCTATTATAGTGGAATTTGTTTATAAGTCCCTATAGGGCCGAGGTTTTACTTCCAGCTAGGCACTGGATGGTTTCCTCGTAAAATTGATGTGTGCTTTAAGTTCCTTTTGCGTTTTGTTTTTAATTTCCGCTTAAGTTCCGCGATTGGAACCTACTACTATTCACCCCCTCTCTTGTAGTAGTTCATCTAAACTAACATATACTAAGAGTGATACGTTTAATTTAAGAGGATATGCAGATGGAAACTATGCTGGAGACTTGGTAAACCGCAAGAGTACATCAGGTATGGTTCAATTTCTTAGTCCATGTTTCGTTTCTTGGGGTTCCAAGAAACAAAATACTGTTGCTTTATTCACTACAGAAGCTGAATATGTAGCTACAACCTCTTGCTGCTCCCAAATTCTTTAGATAAAACAACAGTTAAGAGATTTTAGTATTATTTTAGAATGCGTTACTATTTATTGTAATAACACGTACTAGTGCCATATGCATCTTTAAAGTTCCTGTACATCATTCTAGAGTAAAGCATATTCAAATTCGTCATCACTTTTTAAAAGGATAACGTTGAAAAAGGTTTAATTAAGTTAGATTTATTTTCAATTGATAATAAAATTATAGATATTTTGACTAAACCTTTAAGCATGGAGAAGCATGAAAAGATGAAATTACAACTTGGTATGAAAAAAAATCACTGAATGCACGCATGTCTCCTAAACATATACGACTCAAATAACTAGTGTATGACATGAAAATTGCATAAAATTATTGTGCAAAAGAACACTTAGATTTGTATCTAGTAAATAATCATCATACTTGTTAATTTCTATGTGTGCAAATTGATCATATAAATTTTAAAAATAAGCATGTTGACTTGTTAAAGTTCCTATTGTGTTATGTAGTGTGTATCATTTTTATATATTTTTTTTTCTATTTATCACTCATTCATATTTTTATCTTCTAATTTTTATTTATTTTAATTCTTTTTCCTCTGTTATTTACTAATATTTTCTTTTATCCTCCTAAACCAATTCTTCCGTAAACATAGCCAATGACCTTTTCAAACTCTTATCTTTTATTCTTTTATTTTTATTGTTCCAACATTTACAAATTTAAAAAAGAAAATAAATAAATAAATAAAACTTGAAGAGTTACGAAATTCATTACTAAAACTCCTAAATTCCACAAACTTCCACCTTCTTTATATTACCCACTCAATCAAATAACTTTCTTCTTCCTAAGGCCCTGTTCTTTTGAGGTTTTGGGCAGAGCAGAGCAGAGGTCAGCAGAGTAGAGCAGATTAAATTTCAGTAGAGCAAAGCAGAGCAGATTTCAGGATAGCAGAGCAGAGCAGAGCCGAGCCGAGCAGAGAAGATTTCAACATTATTATTAATACTATTATTAATGTTATTATTATAATTATTTATTATTATTATTATTATTATTATTATTATTATTATTATTACTATTATTATTACTATTATTATTACTATTACTATTATTATTAATAATATTATTAATAATATTATTATTATTAATAATACTATTATTAATGTTATTATTATTAATGTTGTTATTATTATTATTATTACTATTATTATTAATACTATTATTAATGTTATTATTATTAATGTTGTTGTTGTTATTATTTCTATTACTTTACTATTACTAAGTGCATATACTATTGATTTAGGTGAGTGGAAATATAAATATATGTATACCATATTTAACATATGTTAATAGTAGAAAGATAAAAGACAACGATTTACTTATATTTATTTCACAAAAATTTTAAAATAAAATGATTTAATGAGTAATAATGATTTTAATTATAAATTTGTCTTAATCATATATTTTATACCCTAAATATAATAATGATATACAAAGTACTACTTGAAAACAACCTTTTTTTTTTAATTCTTAAATTGTATGGAAAGATTTGAAAAATAATTCAACTCAATGAACTAACAATCAATACCCACATACATATAATGTTTCTACACATTGTGATTCTAATATCAAATGTTTATAAAAAGAAATTGTTATTAATTGTTATTATTATTATTTATGTTTTTGAAAGAATTGTTATAATTATTAGAAATTATTAATTAATAATATTATTAAATATTAATTCTTGATAGTTTGAATTATTAAATATTAATAATGATAACTATTATTATTAATTATTACTATGATTAATAAATATTAATTATCATCAATATTAATAATTATTAAAATTATTTCATTAATAATTATTATAATTATTCAAAATAATAAATTATTATCATCAATACAATATTAATTATTATTGTTATTGAATATTAATTATTAATATTGTTATTATTAATTATTATTTGAAAATAGAGCAGAGCAGTGCAGTGCAGTGCTCGGGATTTGGTGTTCCAACCTCCTTTGGAAAACCTGGGTTTGGTACAATTAGTGGAGTAAGAACTTTTGGTGGTGAGCCTAAGATGCACACTATGGTTGACATAATAAAGCAAATGATATACAAACAAGATCAAATTGACAACAAACTCATGTCACTTCAAGTTGCAGTTGGTTCCTTGAAAGGATCAGTTCACCGGCTTCAACTTGTAACCAAAGCTCATAGACAGAAAGTTACCCAAGTAGAGAACACAGTTCTTCATCGCTTGGAGGAGGTTGCCTTTGAAGATGTTCTTGAAAATGATGATTAGTCTGGTTATCTTTCTACTCTTCAATCTTTTGCTTATTTAGATTTCAGTTGGGACATTATCTTTATTTTGCTTTTATTTTGGTCTGTATTGATGGTTATGTATGCAATTTTTGTGGTAATATGTGTTACATGGAACTGTAGCTTATTAAATAATAAATACTTTTGATTGGCATATGTGTGATTGACTTGGAAAGTTTTGTATGCTTGTGAGTTGACTTGATACATAACTATACTTTTACCCTTTGTTTATATATATAAACTCAACAAGGGGTGCTCTGTGTGGATTATTGTGCTATCACTATTATTTTTATTGATGCTAAAAAGGGGAAAGAAATGCAAATATTTTTATTGTGCTATCATCCGAGTTCTGTACATAGGCTCATACCATGTTTCTTCCAAGCAGTCATCAAGTAGTACTTTTTAATAATTTTTTTCTCTCTTATAAAATTAATTATTTATAATATCTATTAAATTTTTAGAATCTTGTATTTGCTTTTCTTCATTAAATTTTTGTCTCTTTATTTAAATAAGTTTGCAAGGTTTGTCATCACCAAAAGGAGGAATATTGTTGACCTCGATTAGTTTTGGTGATGACAAGCAAACTCAATTTGATAAAGGTGTATTAAGTGTGTAGGTTATTTAGGCAAGTTCTTGTTAAGAACAAAGTTCCACGGTTGGAACAAAGATAAGTCCTTAATCTACATATGGCATACACTGTGGATAATTTGAAGTGAAGAAAGCAAAGAAGGTTTTATGCTTGGATGTTCTATTTGGAAAGATAGAGTTATCAAAGGTCCAATTAGAATATCTTATAAAGCAATTAGTATTATATGAAGACCAAAAAGTACGAGTTATTATTTTTAGGCTTTATGTAAGTGTTTGATATTTTATGACTGGTTGGAACGTAAGGAATATGAGAGTTAATTGGGATTAAAATTGAAACGATCAGTTTTATAAAATTGGATTTTATTTTATCTTATTTTTGGTTTTGTTTAAAATTGGATTTATTATTATTTTTTTTAAGTAAAATACAAGTTTAGATATTTTCTTTTTAACAAAATAAATATCTTTTTTGTAAAAAGATTTTAACTAATTCCTTAAATTATTCTCCAAGAAAAAGATTTATTTAACTCTCTACCCATGTTCTATTGAACGACTCAACCTGACTTCTCTCTGTTGCTTGAGTTAGTTCCTAATTTTTAGAACACCACCTCAAGTAATTGGGAATGTGGGGAAGGTGGTTGGGATGTTGAATCAGTATAAAAAAGGAGTTGAGTTTCAGTTTTAAGGCATCCTGACAGTTGTACAATATTTGAGTAAGAAACATATTTGTGTTAGTGAGAGTATTCCTTTGTTTCAACTATTGTAAGATCATCTAAACACTTAGAGTTCAAATTACTGAGTTGTAATTTGGGAAAGGGTTAAGTGATCCTTGTAAAGGCTTAGAGATAAGTCTTGAGTGTAGGCTTCGAAGTAGAAGGTAGAGTGAGCATTTGGGGTTGGCTTATAGGTTCTTTGTCGAATTTCTTATAAATTGTAACGGAGTAGTTGCCCTGTTTAGTGAAGTTGTGTTTTGAAATCCCAAGTGGTTGTGATTTTTCTCCTTATTGGGTACAAGGAGTTTCCACATACAAATCTCTTTGCATCTCTTTATTTCGTTTTACGTTTTTAATTTTCGTAAAATTTGGGAACACTAGTTCCTACACAATTCACCCCCCTCTTGTGTGTTCCATCTAAGTTAACAAGGTGATACGATTTTAGCTTGCCATATGGCCACCTATATGACCAGGCAGCCTACCTGGGCGAATCGGACGCACAACCTTAGCGCATTGATTGGCAAATGCGCTTATTGAATCTTGGTGACAAGCCACCTCTGTTTTCTCAAGAAATTCTCAACTCACCTCTTTTTTCTCAAGAGTGTACTTTTGGGTGCCTATGACGGAACGAGCAATCTAGAAGAACAAGATTCCTCATATAGAAATTTGATGTACTTTCAAAGTGTAGATGATTCCACTTGGTGCAAATGCTTCCCGGCCACTCTTAAAGGTGTGGCTCAGGACTAGTTCAACAGTCTACCAGCCGGATGCATCAATTGCTTTACAACTCTCAGCTTGTTATTTGTTGGAAACTTCTCCTATAATATACCACCCCGGAAGACTAGTCTCAACTTGGCGACCATCGTCCAAGGAAAGAAAGAGCCATTGCATTCGTACGTTAAGAGGTTTAATATGGAGAAAGCCCAGATTCGGAACCTGTCGGATAAAATGGCCTACTCAGAGTTTCTTCGAGACTAAGCCACAATGGTTTTAAGTTTGAGTTAATCAGAAAAAAAAAATTTGAACATACGCAGGTGTTTCTGCGAGAGGTTGAATCATATATTGAGGCACCTGATTTTTGTATGCTTACGAAGTCAGAAGAGCCGGCCAAGGGCGCTGAGAAGAAACTATCTTCTCAGCAAGTCTCGGCCGGCAAAAATAAAGAAGGAAATAACAAACGAAAAGAAGTCTGGGTGGCTGATTGCCAACAGACCAAGTCCAAGAAAGCCAAGACGTACGAGCCGCAATACGATTATAACAAGGATTGATACTCAATTTTGATGGAAATTAAAGACAAGTTCGTGTTTCAGAAGCCTTAACCTTTGAGGGGGCCGACTCAGTATAAAAACAAGATCAAGGCATTCTCAACTCCTACATTCTAAAGTCTAAGTTCACTTACACTCGGGCGGATAACAAGTCTGAGAAGAAGAAGGAAAAGAAAAAAGATGATGAAGATGGGAAGCTTGTTATTATCAATCAAATGTTGGATAACCTCTTTTAGCTTCCAACAACTCTCAGTAGTATGACCCCTACCTTGATGGTACTTGCAATGTGAGTCTGGGTTCCAACTAGGCAATCTCTTCTCAGGTGCGGGATCTTGAATAGGTCCAATGGGAGTAATGAGTCCCTTGGCATGGAGTCGGTAGAAAGCAGCATCATAGCTCATCCCAATGGGGGTGAAGTCTTTCCTTAGTTGTTTCTAGATCCTTAGTTATCCATGGCTTAGACTTCACTGAGATCAAAGGTACTAACATTATTACTAGAGTGGGCATTTTCGGAAGAAGAGAGATTGTCGTTCTTCTTTCCTTTCCAGCCACTGTGGTTACTATTGTTAGCAGCTTTTTGCTTTGCGAGGTCATCTTCGATTTCAATACCGATATCATAGACGGCCTTGAAAGTATTCAAATTATGTTGATACTTTAAATGTTTTGAATACTTCTCTTGGAGGTTCTTGATAAACATCCTCACAGATTCTTTTTCGGAGGGCACCTCAATCATCTTAGCGGAAGTTTCCCTCCACTTATTAAAGAAAGAAGTAAAGCCTTCATTCTCTTTTTTTCTTAGCATCTCAAGTTGTCTATAATCGGTTTTAACTTGAATATTACATTTATATCTATCAATGAAAGCGTTTACAATAGCATCCCAAGTAGAGGTTTTCTCTTTATCAAGAGAAAAGTACCATTGCTGACTAACGGTTTCTAAAGATAAAGAAAACACAGAATGAAAAGCTTTCTTATCTATTCCCTTAATATTCATTACAGTTTCAAAGGCTCTTAAATGAAAATAAGGGTTATCCATTGCCTTGAATTTCGGGATGTCGTTGGCATTGAACTTCTGCGGAAGAAGATCCTTGTCCACCAAGACCCCTTGTGAGCTAATGCCCTGCAATCTATAGTCATTAGACAATTTGCTCAAATTTTCCTGGATGAGCTCCATTTGCTGTTGTCTCACAGGGTCATTAATTTGGAGAGTCAGATTCTTCAACATTTCAGCCATGTTAGCCACTTGTCCCTTGAGTTCGTTGACTTCTTCCTGACTTGTCATTATCTTCTTAGCTTTCCTTTTTTGACCGATTGGCTTATCAAAAAGTTGAATTTGAATAAAGGTGTTGTCTTTGATTAATCGTCCTTCTCTCCTTAACCAAGTACTGTGGAAAGGGAAATTAAGGGATATTCATTGTTAATTATTTGACTTAACTCTATTCAATATGCAATGGATGGAAGAAGGTAGGAAGAATGAATATTGTGACATGGGGAAAGCATGTAGAGAAGGGAAACATGATGTAGATTGAGAGATATGAAAAAATTAGGAATAAAATGTACCCCCAACTCAAATGACGGAAAAAACCGACTCATGCATGAACCTAAGACATGGTCATGGTGACTAGTGAGTGTATGTGACATGTTAAGGCTCTTGTGTGAGACCATGCGGCTAGACTATGTGACTAGACTCAATTAAGGACTTAACAAAGGTATTGTTTATTAATAAAATAATCGAACTGATTAGCAAACTGTTTAATTAAACTCGTCGTGATGACTCGAGTAAGAATTTGGACTGTCTCCGGAACAACAGAACTGTCGCCACAGTTTGAAGCTTGTCGCCAAACGACAAATTTGTCGCCAGTCGAAAAACAGTAAACTGCGGCGCCACAGCCTAAACTTTTGCGCCATTGGTGGAACATTAATCTGGGACTGTTTCAAGTAAGTTTACTCTAAGGGGACATGCCTACAGTCGTACTAAGTCAGATTGATTACTTTATTAGTCTTTAATTAGTCAAATTAATTAATTAATTAGTTAGACAAAGTCCTTTTTAGTCATTAATTGGTTTATTTAAACTTAAGCACAAGTCAAACAAATGGTTAGCACATAGAGGGTATGCACAAGCGAAGAATGCACAAATAGTTTAAATAGTCATAATATGATGCAATGAGTTTGCAACCTAACCATGGCTCTAGTTCTCTAAAGTTCAAGTATATGGGTTAGTCAAAGAGGGTCCATGGTTATGAGTCCGGATGCACCGCGCGGAAGCCTTACCTTTGGAAGGGTTGGCGCGAGTGGATGGGACCCCGCGAGTTAAACTCGCTTCCATGGTTTGATGGATTCACAAACTCGGATGTACCCGTCGTTGCCAGGAGCGTTTGATTGGGTAGATGGAGTGTGAAACCCCAAAGGGTTATGTCCATATGTAGAACACATATGGGTTTCAGAAAAGAGAGAAAAACTCAATCAAGAAGTAGAATCGAGCCAACAATGCTAGAAATGGTCAAAACAAGAAGGCAGAGTTCTGGCTCGGTATTGGAAGAACTTGGCACCAGACTACAGGGACTGTCGCCGCAAAAGTACCCCTGTCGCAAGGCGACAGAAGCACTTTACAGGCGACAAGCCCTGTTTTCTAGACGCTAGTTCCTACATGCCTCAGCAGGTATCTACGTTCTTAGAGTTTTCCAGATTTCGCAGTATTATTTCAATTCTAGTGGTAAAAGATATTTCTCAAGTTTCCTACGTGTAAAAATCCTATGGTTTTTACTCATTTCGGATGGTCTATCCAATGAGGACCTTTTTTTATGCATATGACAATAATGCTAATCAAAATTACGCACATGAAATACTTAGAACTTTTCGAGTCTCATCCGCTCATTCTAAATCATTGCCAAAATAAATTTCAGGAATTCAAATAGAAATCCTCCCCAGTGGAGTCGCCAAAAACTGTAGGGAATATTTCAAGCCATTAACCCCAAGCTTGAACCCCACTGTGATCATACACTTAAGCATGGTGGCGTCCAAAGGGTAGGAAGCTAGAGCAAAAGAGTCGCCAACAAGTTTTAGGAACTTGTAAACCGTTCACAAGGTGAAGATTACACCCCTTAACGATCCAGGATATCGTCAACTCCAAAAGGTCTTGAACCAAATAGGGTTCGGGGATGAAGGTACAAATCCAACCTTAATGAGATTGAACCTGCCCTAAATAGGCCTCTACTTCTTTCTTCTCGTATTCATGTGCGCTTTCTGACTAACATGCAATCAATAGATTAAACCTAAACCTGTTTATCTATGTTGGTTGAATTTAATGCACAGGCAAAACTATTATTGGTGATTACTTGAATTATAATCATATTAACCCTAAACAAGATTATTAATTATCTTATTAAGCGTGATTATAAGTACAAATTCCCTTTAAACATGCATAAAAGGCGTGATCAAGCAATAACAATAATATATATCAAGCAACATAATAATCACAATCATAATTACAATTATAATCATAACAATAACCATAATCATATCAACGCTAAAGCATAATAATAGCAAGATCCTAGGCATGATACTAACAAGATTAATAACAAATCTTAGCATGTCACTAAGCATTAAAGATCAAAGCTTTAGCCCTAACATGATACTAACATGATATTAGAAAAGAGTAAAAGGCACCCTAAACGTGATACTAGAAAGCAATAGTAACATCCTAACATGATACTAGGAATTAAACAAATTTAAACATGCTTTCTACAAGAATAGAGCAATAAGACTACATACTTTGATGCCTCGTGCCTCTTTCTAATAACAAAATACACGCGTTAATAACTTCAAGGAAAATATAAAATCAAATAATTAAATTAAATAATTGAAATAGAGATTTGGGACCAAACCCTCAGAAATTATAACCTTTCACGTCTAGGGCGAAGGCAACTTCGAACTCGGCTAGGTGTTTCTAGATCTCGTGTATGCGGAATTTTGTTTGTGAAAAGCTAGAGAGATGATGATTGTAGATGATTGATGATTGTGGATTGTAGATGAATAAAAACGGAGGTTCAGGACTCTATTTATAAGAAAACAGTCCGGAAATAGGTAGAATTTGATAAGGAATAAAACTCCACGCTATTGCCACAAAGCTGACCTTGTCACTTGGCGACAAGGCTTGTCGCGTGGCGACAGGCCTGACGTTTGGCGAAAGCCTGGATTTCTATGCGCTTTCAAACACGGAGTCCACTTATCAATTAAAATTGACTTGTAAAGTCCGCATGAAAATTGAAATTGTATTTTCATAAAATAATATTTTATTCCAAATAAAACTTATCAAAATATAATTATTAATTCTAATTTTATTAGGACTTAAAAGAACCCTCTAGAGAATTATAGAAGACTACAATTAATTCTAATAAATTTAGGAATAATGATTAACATTGGGCCCTCCCCTAGATCATTGGGCCGCATGTAAAGATCAAATCGGGCCCAGTTTAGTATTTTGGCCATAACTTCCTCATCATTCATCGGAATTGGACTTATAATATATCGTTGGAAAGCTCTTTGCAAGCCCCTTCCAACTACACTATTATTGGACCCTTGTCGTGGACCAAACTAAACTAGATTGACTATTTTCATAAAATAGAGTTATTTTTCGAAAATAGAAAGAAAGAATTTTTAATAAAAACTAACCGCAACACCTGACCTTTCACAATTTCACTTCGTTCGATAATCATTTGATGCAAAAGCTATTCATCACTGGGTTTGGTTTTGGGGAGACACATTTGGGTGTCTACAGTTAGACAAGGAGGTGAAGCCAAATTCTTTGAGAACATTGGATGAAGTGATTAAGGAGTTTCTATCTCAGTTCTATCCATAAAAGAAGACGGCCAAAGTGAGAGCTCTCATCCAAGGTTTCAAGAAAAAGCCTAATGAAAGTCTTTATAAGGCATGGGAGAGGTATAAGGAATACCAAATAGAGTGCCCACACCATGGGATTCCTACCTATCAAGTCATTCAAATATTCTATGGAGGTCTAAGCCCTCGAGGAAAATCTTGTCTTGATGCGGGAGCCGGAGGACCAATAATGAACAAGACGGAGGAGGAAGTGGTGGATGTCATTGAAGATGTAGTGAGGCATTATATGGATTGGCAAGATGATGAGAGTGAAACAACAAGCAAAAGTGGTGCTTCGGTGTATTCGGTTGATCTCATCAATGCCATCAACAACTTGTCTTCACAAGTTTCGGAATTAGGAAATGAAATTATCTTTATCAAGGCCAAACTTGAGAGTGCTTCTTCTCTTGCACCGATTCTTCCCTCCCAAAATAAGGGGAGAGGTACACTTCCTAACTCAAATCCCTTTCCCTCTTCTAGAAATATGTCTAGTAGTTGTATGTATTGTGATTTGTGTGAATCATATGACCATGATGCTTCAAATCGTCCTAATGTTTCTTTTTATGGATGTGATGATTATGTTGGCAATGAAAATGAACATGTGAACTATGTGTCTAATAACAATGTTGGACCTAGATTTGATGGTCAAAGAAATAATGGGAATATGAACTATCATAATGGGAATTTTAATGATTATAACCACAATGAGGGTTATAGAAACTAAGGAAACCAAGATTTCCGAGGCAACTATAACCACCAAGGTTATGGTTAAAACCAAGGACAAGGATATGGGAACCATAATCAAAATTATGGTAATCATAACTAAGGTGTCCAAAATCAAGGTAGGGGCAATTGGAGTAACCAAAATAGGGGAAATTTTCAAAACAACAATCAAAGGGGTCCCCCACCCGGTTTTACTCCAAAGGCTCAAGGTCAAAATGATAGTTCTTATGCCCAACCATCTCTTTCAAGAGGTAGTTTGGAGGATGTCATTGATAATAAAATCAAGGTGTTGAACACTTACATGTCATCTAGTGATAAGAAGTTTAATGACATGATGGCTCATAGTAAGATGTTGGAGAAGCAAATTTCTCAATTAACAAATGTTTTGAAGAGCATGCTAGCCCTTCTTCCCTACCATCTCAAGGTGTAGATCCTAATAGACCAATTAATGCCATAGTGACAAGGAGTGGTAGGATTCTTGAGAGTGTAGAGCCTAAGAAGAGTGAGGCTTATGAGAGTCCTAAGGAAGTTTTAGTTGGAGATGAGGAAGGAAAAACCTTTTTGAATGAGGATGTAGTTGAAAAACCAATTGAAAAAGAAAAAGTGAAAGTGAGAGAAGTTATCAAGCCTAAGCTCCTATACCCCAAAAAGTTTAATAGGCACAAGTTAGATAAACAATTTGGTAAATTCATAGAGATGCTTAGGCAACTTCATCTTACCCCTCCATTTACCGATGTCATTGACCAAATGCCGAATTATGCAAAATTCCTTAAGGACATCTTGAGTGGAAAAAGAACTTGTGATATGGTGGAAACGGTTAGCCTAACTGAGAATTTTAGTGCAATCATTATGAACAAGATGCCGCCCAAGTTGAAGGACCTCGGAAACTTTTCTATCCCTTGTGCTATTTATAAGATGCAAATTGACAATGCCTTGTGCGACTTAGGAGCTAGTGTTAGCCTTATGCCATATTCGGTTTATTAAAGACTTGAACTAGGAGAACTTTCACCTACCAACATTACCTTGCAATTAGCCGATAGATCAATTAAGATTCCAAAAGGTAAGGTAGAAGATGTTCCCTTGAGGGTAGAAAAGTTTGTAATTCCAATATCCCTATCATACTTGGTAGACCATTTCTTGCTACATCGGGTGCCATGATTGATGTCAAAAGTGCTAAGATTTCTCTCAAGGTTGGAGAAGAAGTTATTGAATTTGATTTGAATGAAAGCATGAAATATCCTTCTTCTTCACTTGAAAATTGTATGAGAGAAATCTTAGATGATATTGTGAATTCTATGCATGAGCACTTGCTCACCTCTAATGATCCACTTGAGTGTGTTTTGTTGAACAAAGAAAAGATAGGTGAGCATGGCAAGGAAATGGCTTTCTTTGAAGAGTCATTGATGAGAGCATGGAGGAGAGTGATGATCACATTTGTATGGGAATTTCAAGCCAAGATGCATTGCAAGTGGCTTCAACCAAAGAAGGTAAAGGTGTGCCGGTTGTAGAGCTCAAACCTCTACCATCAAACCTTAGGTATGAATTCTTAGGCCCCAATTCTACTTATCCCATCATTGTTAGTCCTCTTTGAGTGAGAGTTAAGCTCAAAATTTATGTGGTGTATTGAGAAAGCACCAAGGTTCTTAGGGCTACATAATTGATGACCTCAAAGGTATAAGCCCGACTTTATGTTCACACCACATTAATCTTGAGGAGGGCGCCTCACCTAGAATTGAAAGACAACGAAAGCTACACACGCAAATGGGGGAGGTAGTTAAGAAGGAAATCACTAAGTTATTGGATGCGGGAATCATATTCCCCATCTCTAGCTCTAGATGGGTTTCCCCGGTTCATGTTGTCCCAAAGAAAGGAGGAATGATCGTTGTAGAAAATGAGAAAGGTGAGCTCATCCCTAAAAGGACGGTCACGGGATGGCGAATGTGTATAGACTATCGACGTCTAAACACATCCACCAAAAAGAATCATTTTCCCCTTCTCTTTATTGATCAAATGTTTGAAAGACTAACAAGGCACAAGTACTGTTGCTTTCTTGATGGATATTCCGAGTTTTTCCAAATTCTTATTCTCCCGGATGACCAAGAGAAAACAACTGTTACTTGTCCATATGGAACTTTTGCCTATAGGAGAATGCCATTTGGGATTTGCAACGCCCCCGCCACTTTCCAACGATGTATGATGAGCATATTTGGAGATATGTTGGAAGAGGAAATGGAGGTGTTTATGGATGATTTTTCAGTACGAGGAGTTTCATTTGAGGCATGCCTTGAAAATCTTGAGAAATGTTTAGCTAGATGTGAGAAGGTGAATTTGGTTTTGAATTGGGAGAAATGTCATTTCATGGTTGAGGAAGGCATTGTCCTTGGTCACAAGATCTCTCACAAGGGCATAGAGGTGGACAAAGCAAAGATTGAAGTGATTGAGAAGCTTCCACCTCGGGTTAATATGAAAGGAGTGAGATCTTTCTTAGGACATGCCGGGTTTTATAGAAGCTTCATCAAGGATTTCTCACTTATTACAAAACCTCTCAATGACCTTATTCAAAAGGATGTTGAAGGGAATATTTCAAGCATTACCCCAAACTTGAACCCCACTGTGATCATACACTTAAGCATGGTGACGTCCAAAGGGAAGGAAGCTAGAGCAAAAGAGTCACCAACAAGTTTTAGGAACTTGTAAACCGTTCACAAGGTGAAGATTACACCCCTTAACGATCCAGGAGATCGTCAACTCCAAAAGGTCTTGAACCAAATAGGGTTCGGGGATGAAGGTACAAATCCAATCTAAAAGAGATTGAACCTGCCCTAAATAGGCCTCTAATTCATTCTTCTCGTATTCATGTGCGCTTTCTGACTAACATGCAATCAATAGATTAACCCTAAACCTGTTTATCTATGTTGGTTGAATTTAATGCACAGGCAAAACTATTATTGGTGATCACTTGAATTATAATCCCTATTAACCCTAAACAAGATTATTAATTATCTTATTAAGCGTGATTATAAGTACAAATTCCCTTTAAACATGCAAGAGAAGGCGTGATCAAGCAATAACAATAAATAAGCATCAAGCAACATATACAATAATAATCATAATTATAATCATAATCATAATAACAATCATAATCATGTTAATAATAAAGCTTAAATATAATAGCAAGATCCTAGGCATGATACTAACAACATTAATAACAAATCCTAGCATGTCACTAAAGAATAAAAATCAAAGCTTTATCCCTAACATGATATTAGAAAAAGAGAATAGGAAGCATCGCAGGAATCATAATAAGCATATTTGATATTATAACCTTTTCCCTAAACATGATACTAGAAAGCAATAATAACATCCTAACATGATACTAGGAATTAAATAAATTTAAACATGCTTTCTACAAGAATAGAGCAATAAGATTACATACTTTGATGCCTCATACCTCTTCCTAATAACAAAATACACGCGTTAATAACTTCAAGGAAAATATAAAATCAAACAATTAAATCAAATAATTGAAATAGAGATTAGGGACCAAACCCTCAGAAATTATAACCTTTCACGTCTAGGGCGAAGGCAACTTCGAACTTGGCTAGGTGTGTCTAGATCTTGTGAATGTGGAATTTTGTAAGAAGGAAGGTTTAGAAAAAGAGAGAGAAAGCTTCTAGCTTTAGAGAGAGAGATGATTGTTGATTGTGATGATTGATGATTGTAGATCAATAATAACGGAGGTTCAGGACCCTATTTATAAGAAAACAGTCCGGAAATAGGTAGAATTTGATAAGGAATAAAACTCCACGCTGTCACTTCAAAACCGACCTTGTCGCTAGGTGACAGGGTCTGTCGCGTGGCGACAGCCTGGATTTTTACGCGCTTTCAAACACGGAGTCCACACATGAATCAAAATCGATTTGTAAAGTCCGTATGAAAACTGAAATCGTATTTTTCATAAAATAATATTTTATTCCAAATAAAACTTATCAAAAATTCTAATTATTAATTCTAATCTTATTAGGATTAAAGAGAACCTTCTAGCGAATTCTAGAAGACTATAATTAATTCTAATGCTATTAGGATTAAAAATTATCATTGGGCCCTCCCCTAGATCATCGGGTCGCATGTAAAGATCAAACCGAGCCCAGTTTAGTGTTTTGGTCATAACTTCCTCATTATTTATCGGAATTAGGCTTATAATATATCGTTGGAAAGCGCTTCTCAAGCCCCATCCAACTACACTATTATTGGACCCTTGTCGTGGACCACACTAAACTGGATTGGCTATTTTCATAAAATAGAGTTGTTTTTTTTAAAACAGAAAGAAAGAATTTAAATAAAAACCAACCGCAACACTTGACTTTCACACTTTCACCTCGTTCGATAATCATTCGACGCAAAAGGTATTCATCACTGGGTTTGGTTTTGGGGAGACACATTTGGGTGTCTACAGAAGCCCCCACTTTGACTGCGTTTGGAGAAATGCAAGTTTCGAAAACGAAAGTCAAAGTAGCGATAGGGATGGAGAATGATTCAGAACGTTCTGCGATCCTAAATCATTCTTGTAACACCGATACCTGCAAACTAGCGTTAGTTAAAAAAGATAAGAGAGTTAAGAAACGCGTATCTTGCATCGTCGAGCACACGTTTCTGAAGTAACCGATTTGTTGCATTTTGTTGAAGACCGATCTGCTTGTAGTTGCTTCCTGTTTCATCGAAGATGACTCTGCTTGTAGTCATTCTCCACCTCTTGTGACCATCTTCCACATCTTAGGGAACACGATCGAAGATAACTCTGCCTGTAGCCATCTTCAGTTTTTTTTTGTGATCATCTTCCACATCCTAGGGCACACGATCGAAGATAACTTTACTTGTAGCCATCTTCAGTTGTTTGTGACCATCTTCTACATCCTGGGGAACACGATCAAAGACAACTCTGCTTGTAGCAATCTTCAGTTTTTTGCGACAATACTCTGAAGAATATCACCGAAGACCAATGCTTGTCGATCCTTTAAAGTTCGCTTGAACTTTGCTTCCGCTACGCCAGTATGTCGATGCTTCTGCTGCTTATGAACCATTATGTCGGTGCCTTTACTGCTTATGAACCATTATGTCGGTGCCTTTGAGTCAATGATTAGGCGCTTTAAGCTAAGTGAGACGATCTTTCATCAGGTCCATCACTTGATTTAATCGTGATCGAGTCGATCATTAAATCATGTCAAGTTGCTTAGAGGGGCTAACTGGCGTACCAAGGAACCCGAAATTCCTGCACAAGGTTCACATAACCATATTATGGAACCCTGTATTCTGGCGCCGCTCCAGCGCTAGCCGGAACTGCTTGTCGCCACTTTTTCTGCTTGTCGCCAGGCGACAGTCTTTGTCGCCAGGCGACAAACTTGTCGTTTGGCGACAGGGTCGGGTTTTTTAAATAGCCTCCCTTTCTTCTTCATTTTCCGCATCTGTTGTTCTGCTTTTCGCATTTTCTTAAAAACTTCGATCTTCTCGTTCTCGCTCAATTCTCAACCGAATTCGCTCAAACTTGTTGCAAATCAAAGCTTATTCCATCTATTTTCCGATCCATGTAAGTTTTATTCAAACTCAACTCGATTTTTGCTGAATTATGCGTTCTTTTTCACGAATTTTCCGGAAATTCGAACATGTCTTTGCTTAATTCGCTTCTTTTGCTGAATTTTATGCCTTGAACTTGCTTGATTATGTTTATGCATTGCCTTGGGAGTGTTTTGAGACTTGTTTGACTCAATTTGGTGAAGAAATGAGCGATTCACCATTGTTGGACCTCTTGAGGTCGTGAAGAACAATGTGATCCGTTCTTGATGTTTTTACTAGTTCTTCTTGTACAATTTGTCACAATATTTGTCATAGTATTGCAAGAAATTGTTTGATTACTTGAAAATGCTAATTATGCTCATGTTGAAATTGTGCTCTGTTTTTTGTACTACGTACTCCATTTTTGCGAGCATAGTATCATGCGGCTAGGCGAACCTTAGATACCATAGAACCTCATTATTTATTATTTGCATAATATAGCATGGTTAGGCAACGCGGCTCTAGTTCTCAGTCGAGGGACATACGCCAGGAGGACGAGCCCGTCGGCGAGGGTGACGACTCCTCTACTAGACTTGGGCCTTTTCTAGAGTGGGATGAGCGCACTCTTTTCTTTTCTCCCGAGCACCATATTTCCGAGCAGGTGCGACGCGGGCTCATCAGTGGGAGGAATCGCAGTCATGGTTCTGGCAACAACGTCATCGGTACGCTATATAAAGCGTACTTCAACAGAGACAAGGTGTTGCGACATCTCTGAGAGTCCTGTGGGTTGACTCCCCTCTTTCGGGCTACTCAGACCATGTAATCCTATGATGGGGGTAACCTCGTTGTCCGAGCTTTGGTGGAGTTCTTTTGGGACACCACCAACACCTTTCATTTTCCCGGTGCATCCGCCGTTCCACCTTAGTAGCGGCTTTTGAGGATGATGCGACCACTCGCGAGCAACGGGTGCGCATCTTTGTTCTTATTTTGCTGTTAGGGACCTTTTCTCCTGACAAGGGTAGTCAAGTGCTCCTATACTACCTAAGAGTTGTTCGCAACCTTCACCTGGTCGGGACGTATGACTGGGCCAGCTTGGCCTATGCTGACTTTCTTCTAGGCTTGCGACGTTCCTGCCGTCATAGGGCCTTGTCTGGAGAGGTCGCACTTTCCAGTTTCTGGAGGTTTGTAGAGGTATATTTCCATCCTTTTGAAATTAGCTCTAAACTCGTGTAAGCATTTGCTGACTTTTCCTTATCTATGTAGATTTGGTTCTACGAGTACTTCCCCTCGCTTGCGCTGGTAAGACCTTCACCTCGCGAGCTTCCCGTCGGTGCTGGTTGGGGAGGTCGTACTGGCCAGGTCGAGACTCCACGTATTCGAGATCTGATCCTCTCGGTAGGTTCTCGTGAACACTTGTTTTTTGATATTACTCTTTTGAGTGCATTGATCTTACATAGCTATTTTGTAGGAGCCTGACGTGGTATACCGACTGTGGGCTGATTTAGCTATACCTGCGCTGGCCGCGCGGTATACTATCGAGCGTCGTTATTTTCAAGGGACGTATGACGCTACGGTGTATCTTGGCGAGAGAGTAGCTATTCAGCACTCCTCGGATGTTTTCGTCGTCCCCGCTTGCCCGCCTCAGCATATGTTTCATGAGGCGTTGATGCGTGACTGCGCGAGTCGGTCGTCTCCTAACACTCCCTGGCGGTCTCATGTCCATTTAGAGCAGAGTTACGAGGATGACTTGCTGCCTTTGCTAGCGCCAGCCCCTATTTTGTCTGAGGAGGCAGCGGTATGCTTTACTTTTTATTTTTCTTTTGGTAGCCCCCAAGCGAATTTTGATCATTTGAATATTATTTTATCAGGCTAGGCCTAGGGAGTTCATTCCTCCGAGGATGTCTATCTATTACCAGGGTACGTTCGGACTGATCGAGGAGATGATTCCTCCAGCCCCCGAGGATCAACGTTTTGTGGAGCGCTCTATTCCTCGTCACCAGACTCAGGTGAGTTTATCTATTTTCTGGCTCTTGTATTTGTTCTTTATTATCACTGACATTATTCCTTTGACAGTTTTCTCACGAGGTGGTGACAGCTATGGCGAGGTGTATAGACGCCTTTCGCAGTCAGCTCGTGAGGTTACGGGACCGAGCTACCTGTCAGAGGAACGACGTTGAGGAGGTATCTCTCTTGTCTTTCTTTTGTATCACCTTTCATTATATTCTTTCCTTGGTGTCTGACTTGATTTACCTTTGCAGGGACATCCTATTCCTTCACCCCGCACTCGGTCGAGACCCGAGGCTAGGAGAGAGCCGAGTAAGTCTAGCTCAAGGCATCGCCGCACTTCTGATAGCGGCCGAGGTGGCCGGTCTGAGGCTGCTCCGACCGAGGGCTCGGCTTCTTCACCTGAGGATGTCTTTGCTGGGCCGACAGGCCAAGGAGGTGCGACATCGGCTCCTTCGATGGGTGATGGGACGTACGAGGTCGGCTCGTTGTCGCAGCAGCCCTTGCAGCCTCAGCCGTTGTCGATTGGTGAGCCTGGGTGGACTGGCCCTGAGCTGAAGTTTCCGGTGATTGACGGATCAGGAGATGGTGAGGAGCATACTCCCCGGACCACAGCGTTCTTTGATATGATGGGCGTACCTCATCATTTACGGCCTCCGGCGCCATAGTTTTTACCTGTGCTCATTTATTTATAGGACTTTGTCTTTCGTATTATATGACTCATATTGTATATACAAACCTTTTATATTAAGCCTGTTTTATCTTTGCATTTTATTTTTCATTTTATGTGCATGTGAGTGTGTGCAATTGTGACTTAATTTTTGCGCAAAAATTTCCGTCATTTTTATTATCGATGGAGGGTATCCGACTTTCTCCCCCAAAAGAAGAAATGAAAAATAAAATGATGTCGACTAAAAATAAGCTTAAGCTCAATTTAATCAAAAAGAAAAAGGCAATATTTGTATGAGGGTATTGAATAACAGGGTGTAATGTGCAAAATCAAAATCGAATTGAAGTCAGAAAAACGGGGGTTGCATAGCGCGTAATTGTCGCTTTCTCAGACGCGTTGTCGCCACGCGTATCCTTTTGTCGCCAGGCGACAAGCTTTGTCACCAAGCGACAGACGTTGTCGTCAGGCGACAAACTTGTCGTTTGGCGAAAGACTTGGTTTTCCAAATCCTTACAGGATTCGAAATCTGCCAAAAAAATTGTTTATAAATAGCCTCCAAATCTGCCGATTTCTGTATAATTCGAACAGATTAACTCAAAAATTAATCATGGCTTTAATTAAAAAGAGTTTTTGTGATTTCACTCGTGAGTGGTGTCGTTCTTTAACTGCTAAGGAGAGCAAAGAACTTGACTTTTTCCATATGGGGGGTATTTATGGCAAAAAGGGGGTAGATCTTGATATAGACTTCATTCATACCGCCTTAGAATATTGGGATCCTAATAATCATTGTTTTAGATTAGGCTATGATGAAATTTGCCCTTTACCAGAAGAGTTTGGTGCCATTCTAGGCTTTCCTCCATTAAATCTTGTGGTAATGCCTACGGTGAGTGAGTATTATTACAAAGATTATGAGCGTTTCCTTGAGCTTAGGGGTAAAGATCTAAAAAACATAGTGCATGGTAATAATGTTTATTTTGATAGACCACGCTCCGAATCTTTTCATGTTTATAGGAGAAGAGCTTTCCTCTTTTGCATGCTTAGCCAATATTTTCTTACTAATGGTAGAGATAATGATGGTCAAGCAATTATAATATCTGTGCTAGAACAAATCGAATCTGGGAGAAATCCAATGCCATTAATCGTTGGAGAGACTATGCTTTGTCTTGATGAATTGAAAAAGAATCAAGAAGCACCTCTTCGAGGCTCTCCAATTTTATTACAGGTAGAAAAATAATATTCTTAATTACAGAAATTAATAATATATTTTTGTATAGCAATACAGATTATGTGCACTGATTTTTACAGATGTGGCTCATGGAGAGACTAGAATTGATTAGTCCTCCTGATAATATTGACAAATATACCCCCAATCGCTTTGTTCGACGAAAGAAGCGTTTCTCCTTGAAGATGGGTCGCCGTGAGTGGGGCAAAGTGTTTGCCTGTTGTGACTTCTCCATTAAGTGGGTCATTCCCTGGTGGAAGCTTGAAAAGATGATTGGTTGTAATATTCAACCCTTTTGTCGTCTTCCTAGTTTGTCAAAATTGACCTTTTATTATCCCTGCAGAGTAAAAAGGCAATATGGGATTGCTCAAACCATTTCTACGGGAGATCTTCGTCGCCCTTATGAATTCCCGGTTTCACAAGAAGTTGAACGTTTTGACGGGTATTGGTGTGCTAGGCCATTATGGAAAGTGATTACCCAAAAGGCTCCACCTTCTTTGTCCAATGATGTGAAGCGATGGTTGACTGGTAGATCTCAAAAGGACCGAACCAAAATAGAGAAGACCAATGTGAAGACTCGCCTTGGTTACAGGAAAATGCCTGTGAAAGAACGCCTAGGTGAAAGAGTTGAGTTTAAGACTCCTGTGACGCCTAAGAAGAAGAGTGCTAAAAAAGACAAAGGGAAAAGAAAGGTGGACTCTGCAGAAAAGAAGGTTTGGGTAGAGAAGAAGCATGGAGTTTAGCTGTGGGAGAGATTATTCATACTAAAATCGAATGTAGAGCCTTTAATGAATGTCTCTTAGCAAAAGTGATGGATGAAGAAGAAGCCTCTGACAAGAATTGGAAAAGGATGAAGAAAGAAAAGAAAGATTAGAGTATTGCTTTTCCTTCGATTTATTAGACATTTTAAGTTAATTTTAATTTTTTAAGCTTTAAATTCCATGATTAATGCAATTTCATCTTTTTAATTAAATTAACTTTACGTTTGTTCATTTAAAGCAATGAAAACAACTTAAAAATATTTTTTCGAAAAAATTTCTTCAAGTACGGAAGTCGAAAAAAATAAAAATTTCCAGAATGCACCAAGGTTGTCCAGATGTCCGCAGAAAATTGGCGTCGCTCATACGAGTCTATCGCCAAACTTTTCGCCTTGTCGCCTGGCGACAATTGTTTTTTTTTTTTACGTTTTTGTCGATGCTGGGACGCGAAATGCTTGATAATTAAAGTGGCCGCACCCTTTAAAGGGTTGCCTGCGTATCCTTTCTTAAGAAATCAGGCCAAACGTAGCTCTCTTGAGTGTCCTACTCAAGTAATTATGGGTAGTACTTCTTAAGTTGGTCAAGATTGGTCATGTTTGAGAATTCATTGCCGTCCATGTCGGTTAACTGAGCTGCGCCTCCTGTCAGGATTGTTTTGACAATGTATGGTCCGGACCAATTGGGCCTGAATTTGCCTCTTGGATCCAACACATTCTTCTTTAGGCTTTTAGTACCAAGTCTCCAACCTTGATGTTTCTTGTCTTGACCTTTTTGTTGAAGTGTCTAGCCATACGAGTTTGGTAGCATTGGGTATGATGTAGAGCTTCTAGTCGTTTTTCATCAAGTAGAATTAATTCTTCATACCGTGCTCTAGTCCATTCAACTTCATCGAGTTTACTTTCTAACGCAATGCGTAGAGAAGGTATTTCTAGTTCTACAGGGTGCACGGCATCCATTCCGTAGACTAAGGCAAATGGCGTATTTCTTGTTGATGTTCGAATTGACATGCGATAACCCAAAAGTGCAAAATGGAGTTTGTCAGGCCAATCCTTATAATTTTCTGTCATTTTCTCGATGATAGTTTTTAAATTTTTGTTAGCTGCTTCAACTGCTCCATTTGCTTGAGGTCTATAAGGGGAAGAATGGTGATGTTGAATACCATACTTTTGTAACAATTCTTCACATTCGGCTTGGAAGTGAGTTCCATTATCAGTTATCATCTCATGTGGGACTCCATATCGACAAATTATGTTCCTTTCGATAAAGAGTGCTACAGTGAGTTTACCATATGATTGTGCTTCTACCCACTTTGTGAAGTAATCGATTGCTACCAAGATGTATTCGTGACCTCCTGTTCCAGGAGGTGTCATTTTTCCGATTATATCGATTTCCCATGTTGAGAATGGCCATGGTGAGGTGTAGGTGTAGAGAAGGGATGGAGGAATATGCTGCAAGTTTGCATAAATTTGGCACTTAGGGCATCTTTTTACATATTGATGACAATCCCTATTCATGGTAGTCCAATAATATCCTTCTCGCATTATCTTTTGGACTAGCATTTTGCAATTAACATGTGTTCCACATACTCCTTCGTGGACTATTCTCATAGTTCTTTGAGCTTCCTTCTTGCCTACACATAATAGGGCTCGACCTTTAGGTACCCTTTTGTGTAGCTCATCATTTATGAGTACGTATTGGGAAGCCAAAAGTCTCAAAGCTCGTTTTGCTCTTTTGTCAGCATGAGGAGGGTATTCTCCTTTGGTGACATAATTGAGTATGTCGGTATACCATGGTTCTTCATCTTCTTCTTCTTCTTCTTGGATTGTTTCATCATCCTCTATAGCTTGAATATATGCTGGTTTGTGTCTTTTCTCTATCGTTAGAGGCATTTGCTCAATTTCCTTAGGAATCCTAACCATTGAGGCTAGTCTTGTCAAGGCATCGGCAAATTGGTTTTCTTCTCTGGGTAGATATGTGTATTCCACCTTTTCCAGTTGATCGGTGAGAGTTTCCAGATAGGTTTGGTAAGGGGCTAAGCTTTCGCTCCTTACTTTCCATCTTTTGGAGATTTGGTTGATGATCAAGGAAGAATCTCCGAATATTCGAAGTTTCTTTACACCCAATGCTAAAGCTGTTTCGAGGTCTACCACGCATGCTTCATACTCTGCAGCGTTGTTGGTAACATCGAAATCTAACTTTATTGAAATTGGAACATGCTCCTCTTTAGGTGATACTAATAGGAATCCTACGCCACATCCCTTTTGGTTTGAGGCTCCATCGAAGTATAAAGTCCAAGTATCATCTTCCGTGACCATTAAGTCTTCATCTGGAAATTCATTATCGTGTATTGGTGTCGAATCTTCTATTGGAAAGTCCGCTAAGAAGTCCGAGATTACAGATCCTTTAATAGCCTTTTGAGGCATGAATCTCACGTCGAACTGGGCAAGATTGACTATCCATCTTGAGATGCGTCCGTTAAGTGTAAATTTCTCGAATAAGTACCTGAGAGGATCCATTCGTGACACTACAAAGACTGTGTGAACAAGCATGTAATGTCTTAACTTGGTTGTGGCCCACACCAATGCGAGGCACAATTTCTCAAGTGGTGTATAGCGTGCTACATATTCGAGCATCTTTTTGCTTAGGTAGTAGATGGCGTTTTCTTTTTCTTCTACCTCTTGTGCTAGCATAGCTCCCATAGTTTCTTTGGTGACTATTAAGTACAGCCTTAGAGGAATTCCTGGAAGCGCTGGGGCTAATACGAGAGGATTGGTGAGATAGGCTTTGATCTTCTCAAAGGCTTTTTGACACTCGACGTCCCATATTACTGGCACATTTTTCTTAAGCTTCTTGAATATTGGTTCACATATTGTTGTTAGCTTAGATATGAACCTACTTATATATTGCAACTGGCCAATAAATCCTCGAATTTGCTTCTCGGTTTTGGGCGGTGGCATTGACATGATTGCTTTGATCTTGGTTGGGTCTATCTCTATTCCTCTAGAGCTTATAACATATCCCAATAGTTTACCCGAGGTTACTCCAAAAGCACACTTGGATGGGTTCAACCTCATGTTGTATTTTCTTAGCCTCTCGAAGAATTTTCTTAAGGCCACTTGATGTCCTGGACGGTCTTTAGATTTCATAATCATGTCGTCCACGTATACTTCAACTTCTTTGTGCATCATGTCATGGAGTAGGGCAGTTGCTGCTCGTTGGTAAGTGGCACCCGTGTTTTTCAACCCGAATGGCATTACCGTGTAACAGTAAGTACCCCAAGGTGTTATGAATGTTGTCTTCTCCATGTCTTCTTCGACCATGAGGATCTGGTTGTACCCTGCGTATCCATCCATAAATGAGAGAAGTGCGTGATTCGCTGTATTATCTACCAGAATATCGATGTGTGGTAAAGGGAAGTCGTCCTTTGGACTTGCCTTATTTAGATCTCGATAGTCGACACACATTCGAACCCTACCATCCTTTTTTGGAACTGGGACTACATTTGCAACCCATTCGGGGTATTTGGATACCCTGATAAAACCTGCAGTTATTTGCTTTTGTACTTCTTCTTTTATTTTAAGAGCTACGTCGGGTTTCATTCGACGCAACTTTTGTTTTACAAGTTTCATTCCTGGGATTAGTGGTATAGTGTGTTGAGTTATTTCTCTATTAATTCCTGGCATATCTTCATATGACCATGCAAATACGTCGATGAATTCTTTAAGTAGATTAATTAAATCGATTCTTTCATCTTTGTTTAGCATGAGTCCGATTTTAACTTCTCATTTAATGGTTGGATCTTTTGAGATATCAATCGTTTCAGTGTCCTCAATTATTGGTGTTTTATTTTCAAGTGTTTCCATTGCTTTAATGATTTCTTTGTCATTTTCATCGTTAGTTAAGCAATACTCATCAGTTGGAGCTAAAGAAACACAAGGAATAAGGGGAAGAAGACATATTATTAAACTCATAAATCATTACATCGAATAAAGAAATGTCCGTTGGGCCTTAATTGCTAACTATCCTAGGAGTAGATGATGAAATAGAAGAATTAGAGGGAGGTGCTACAACTAGAGACTTAGAGGACTCGATAGGGGAAGACTCTGACTTAGACTCTGACTCAGACGATTCTTCAAACATTGGCCCTTGTCCTGTAGTTATTGAGATCTTTTTTCCGTTTGCAGTAGTCACTTTTACTGTCTTGCGCCATCCTTGCACTAAATCCTCTGCTGGAGTGATAAGCTTGGAGGGATCAAAGTTCTCGCTTTGTAGGACTGTTTGAATGAGTGAAGAGTTATCCTCTATATATCTTGGCTCATTCTTTTCTTACCTAAAGAGAAGTCCCATCACGTTAAAGTCAAAGCATGGGGGTGCTTTTTCTTTATGTATAGGAGTTGGAATCTCATCTAGAAAGCAACAATCCAGAAATATTTCGAACCCAGGTTGTCTTATGCTGTTTACAACGAAGGGTTCTAGAAATTCATAACATGGATAATCTTCTCCCCCTCTTATGAATTGTCCATTTAAGGTAAGAGGGTATTGATCCATTGGGATTGCTTTCTTTTGTGCGCGAGCATTTCTACGTGCTTTTGATTTTTCCTGGGCTCGCTTTTAGATCTTCGAGATTCGGTTCGAAACCAAGTGCGAAAGTATCTAATTTAGGGAGGCCAGGTAGTCCCATCTGTTTTGCTATCCCTTTCTTCTTTCCTAGGGTCATTCCAGGGAAGTGTCCTTGTTTTCTCAGGATAGCATTGGTTATCATGTTTGAGTGGAGGTCGTAGCGAAGAGGGGTCCTTTCATCTTCCTCGATCAAGGAGACCTCTTCATTAAAGCCCCACAGATCTTCGTCATTCTCATCGTGCTCCACATTGATTAGTGGATTTTCTACTGTTTTAATCCTCATGGGTGAAGCATCGATTGTAATTGGTACTCCTCCAACTTTTTTATGGTTTTCACTTGTTGGTGAAGAGATGAAGGGATGGCCTTGAGGTCATGAAGCCAAGGGCGTCCCAACAGTAAGTTAAACGAGGCCTTAATATCTACTTGGAATGTGGTGGCATGCTCAATTACTCCCGTCGTTATGTTCATGGTAATTTTGCCCAATGCTTGGCGACGTGAGTTGTCGTAAGCTTTTATCCCTTGTGTTGATGGAGATAAATCCTCGTCCCTTATCCCCAACATCCTCGCAGTTCTAAGTGGGCAAATGTTAATTGCCGATCCATTATCCACAAGAGTCATAGGGACGTTCATTCTCTTGCAAATTACTGTGAGGTTGAGAGCTTTGTTGTGTTTGTCACCTTCCGGCGGTAGGACTTGGGAGATCACTCGTGAGGAAGTTAGCCAACCCCTCAGGAGTGGTGTCCGATTCTATCTCTACTTTAGCTAAGGCATCCATGACTGCGATTCTATGTTCTCGGGATGTAGCTAGAAGTTTCCATATGTTCATTTTGACCTTAGTCTTTTTTAATTGTTTGACAACATCGTTGTCTTCTATGATTGGTATGGGAACTTGCTGAGTAGTGGGAATAGGTTGTGTAGTAATGGGAGGTTGCATTCTCCCGTATCTTGTGAGGACATCTATAGGTGAATCCTCTTCATTCCAAATGTCACCTACTGGATATACTGTTGAGAGTGGAGTTTCTTCGACGTCCTTAAGGTAGACATCCTCGTCATCACTATCCCAAACCCTATTAACGGTAGCATCTTGTTCTTGTGGGATTTGAACTAGCTTCTTGTTATCAATCAATCTTTGGACCAAGTCTTTGAACTTGAAACAATTTTCTATAGTATGTCCTCCCGATTGATGATATGGACAGTGGTACCTATCTATCCTTTTTAGTGATTCAAATGGTCTTGGTTCGAGAGGTTGAATTTTACCATTCTCGGAGAGCATTTTGAACATGTTTGCATAAGAAGTTCCAATTGGAGTGTATGGCATATTGCTCCTTTTGGGTGTGTCAATTACTTGGAGGGAGAATGATTTATTCTCTTTAGGTGGAGGTCTACTTTTGAGTAGCTCGTTTCGTTCCTTTACCACCTCCATGGCCTCGCGTAATAATTCTCTTGCTTCCAACACAACTTGAATGAGGATACAAACTTCTTGTTTTGTCACAGGTTCTTGTCCACAAGGAAAATGATCCTCGGCTTCTTCGAAGATTTCCTCCTCTCCTTCAATAGCTTTGACAGGTTTGATGAGGTTCGAGGGGTCAACCTGATTTTCCTCATCGGACATAGCCAAGGAATCCGACAGTGGTGCGTTATTAATACTTGGCTTCTTACTTGCAGGGGGCAATGGAAGTTTGTTGTTATCAATTAATTCTTGGATCACTTCTTTTAGCTTCCAAAAATTTTCTGTGAGATGACCCCTACCCTGATGATATTTGCAATGTGCGTTGGGGTTCCAACTAGCCGTTCTCTTCTCGACAGGTGGGTCCCCAAACGGTCCTATGGGAGTTATAAAACCTTTTGCATGTAAGCGATCGAATGCAGTGTCATAACTCATACCAATAGGAGTAAAGTTCCTCCTAAGTGGTTTCTTTTGTCCTTGATTATTCATGGTGAGGACTTCACTCAAATTAAAGGTGCTAACATTATTTGAGTGGGTGGTTTTGGAAGAAGAAGGATTGTCGTTCTTCTTGCCTTTCCAGCCACTACTAGAAGTACTGTTAGCAGCTTTCTGTTTAGCTATGTCGTCTTCAATATTGATACCAATGTCATAGACGGCCTTAAAGGTGTGCAAGTTATTTTGGTATTTGAGATTCTTAGAATATTTTTCTTGGAGGTTCTTGATAAACATCCTCACAGATTCTTTCTCACTAGGCACCTCAACCATCTTTGCAGACGTTTCCCTCCATTTATTAAAGAAAGAAGTAAAGCCTTCATTCTTTTTTTGCTTGAGTATTTCAAGTTCCCTATGATCAGTTTCAACTTGAATATTGCATTTATATCTATCAATGAAAGCGTTTACAATTGACTCCCAACTAGAGGTTTTCTCTTTATCAAGAGAAAAGTACCATTGCTGACAAACGGTTTCCAAAGATAGAGAAAACACAGAATGAAAAGCTTTTTTGTCTATTCCCTTAATATTCATTATAGTTTCAAAAGCTCTTAAATGAAAATAAGGGTTATCCATTGCTTTGAATTTCGGGATGTCGTTGGCATTGAACTTCTGCGGAAGAAAATCCTTGTCCACCGAGACCCCTTGTGAGCTAATGCCTTGCAATCTATAGACATTCGATAATCTGCTCAAGCTTTCCTGGATAAGCTCCATCTGTTGTTGTCTTGAAGGGTCATTGATTTGAAGAGTCAGATTCTTCAACATTTCAGCCATGTTAGCTACCTGTCCCCTGAGTTCGTTGACTTCTTCCTGACTTGCCATTGTCTTCTTAGCTTTCCTTCTTCGATTGATTGGCTTATCAAAAAGTGAGACTTGAACTAAAGTGTTATCCTTGATTAAACGCCCTTCCTTTCTTAACCACGCGCTGTAGATTAAACCATATTTGTTTTAATGACTTGACTCAAATTGACTTTGATTTTATGGTTTTGAAAAGAAAAATAGATAGGGTGTATACTTTTGGGAATGGGTTCAAACAAGTGGTTTAATTGGAGGATTAATATCCGACTTACCCCCCTAACAAAAATGACGGAAAACACGCATTCAAGACTCTCTAGACATGGTCAAGGGTGTGACATACATGTTAAGTGTGTGTTTTATAAGTGCAAGTGACATGCTTTAACCCTTGTGTATGACCATGGGTTTAGGTGCCTAGACTCAATTAAGGACTTAACAAATTGATTAAACTGATTAGCAGACTGTTAATTAGACTCGTCGTGATGACTCGAGTAAGAATCTAGACTGTCGCCAGAACAACAGAATTGTCGCCACAATTTAAAGCTTGTCGCTAGACGACAAACCTGTCGCCAGGCGACAAGCAATAAAATGCGGCGCCATAGCCCAAACTCCTGCGACAAACCTATCGCCAGGCGACAAGCAATATTAATCTGGGACTGTTTCCAGTAATTTTACTCTAAGGGGACATGCCTAAAGTCGTACTAAGTCAGATTAATTACTTTATTAGTGTTTAATTAGTCAAATCAATTAATTAATTCATGAATTAGACAAAGTCCTTTTTAGTCATTAATTGGTTTATTTGGACTTAAACACAAGTCAAACAAACGGTTAGCATATATAAGGTATGCACAAGCAAAGAATGCACAAGTAGTTCAAATAGTCATGATATGATGCACAACCATGGCTCTAGTTCTCTAAAGTTCAGGATATGGTTAGTCAAAGAGGGTCTATGGTTATGAGTCCGGATACACCGCGCGGAAGCCTTACCTTTGGAAGGGTTGGCGCGAGTGGATGGGACCCCGCAAGTTAAAAACTTGCTTCCACAGTTTGGTGGATTCACAAACTCGGATGTACCCGTCGTTGCCAGGAGCGTTCGATTGGGTAGATGGAGCGTGAACCCCCAGAGGGTTATGTCCATATGTAGAACACATATGGGTTTCAGAAAAGCAAGAAAAACTCAATCACGAAGTAGAATCTAGCCAATAGTGCTAGAAATGGTCAAAACAAGAAGGCAGAGTTCTGGCTCGATATTGGAAGAACTTGGCGCCAGACTACAGGGACTGTCGCCGCAAAAGTACCCCTGTCGCCAAGCGACAGAAGCACTTTACAGGCGACAAGCCTTGTTTTCTAGGCGCTAGTTCCTACATGCCTCATCAGGTATCTACGTTCTTCGAATTTTCCACATTTTGCAGCGTTATTTCAATTCTAGTTGTGAAAGATATTTCTCAAATTTCCTACGTGTAAAAATCCTATGTTTTTTACTCATTTCGGATGGTCTATCCAATGAGGACCTTTTTTTTTATGCATATGACAATAATGTTAATCAAAATTACGCACATGAAATACTTAGAACTTTTTGAGTCTCATCCACTCATTCTAAATCATTGCCGAAATAAATTTCAGGAATTAAAATAGAAATCTTCCCCAGTGGAGTCGCCAAAAACTGTAGGGAATATTTCAAGCATTACCCTAAACTTGAACCCCACTGTGATCATACACTTAAGCATGGTGGCGTCCAAAGGGAAGGAAGCTAGAGCAAAAGAGTCCCCAACAAGTTTTAGGAACTTGTAAACCGTTCACAAGGTGAAGATTACACCCCTTAACGATCCAGGAGATCGTCAACTCCAAAAGGTCTTGAACCAAATAGGGCTCGGGGATGAAGGTACAAATCCAATCTAAAAGAGATTGAACCTGCCCTAATAATAGGCCTCTACTTTATTCTTCTCGTATTCATGTGCGCTTTCTGACTAACATGCAAACATTAGATTAACCCTAAACCTATTTATCTATGTTGGTTGAATTTAATGCACAAATAAAACTATTATTGGCGATCACTTGAATTATAATCAAATTAGCCTAAACAAGATTATTAATTATCTTATTAAGCGTGATTACAAGTACAAATTCCCTTTAAACCTGCAAGAGAAGGCGTGATCAAGAAATAACAATAAATAAGCATCAAGCAACATATATAATAATAATCATAATTATAATCATAATCATAATAACAATCATAATCATGTTAATAATAAAGCTTAAATATAATAGCAAGATCCTAGGCATGATACTAACAAGATTAATAACAAATCCTAGCATGTCACTAAACAATAAAAATCAAAGCTTTAGCCCTAACATGATATTAGAAAAGAGAGTAGGAAGCATCGCAGGAATCATAATAAGCATATTTGATATTATAACCTTTTCCCTAAACATTATACTAGAAAGCAATAATAACATCCTAACATGATACTAGGAATTAAACAAATTTAAACATGCTTTCTACAAGAATAGAGCAATAAGATTACATACTTTGATGCCTCGTACCTATTTCTAATAACAAAATACACGCGTTAGTAACTTCAAGGAAAATATAAAATCAAACAATTAAATCAAATAATTGAAATAGAGATTAGGGACCAAACCCTCATAAATTATAACCTTTCACGTCTAGGGCGAAGGCAACTTCGAACTTGGCTAGGTGTGTCTAGATCTTGTGAATGCGGAATTTTGTAAGAGGGAAGGTTTAGAAAAAGAGAGAGAAAGCTTCTAGCTTTAGAGAGAGAGATGATTGTTGATTGTGATGATTGATGATTGTAGATCAATAAAAACGGAGGTTCAGGATCCTATTTATAAGAAAACAGTCCGGAAATAGGTAGAATTTGATAAGGAATAAAACTCCACGCTATCGCTGCAAAACCGACCTTGTCGCTAGGTGACAGGGTCTGTCGCGTGGCGACAAGGCTTGCTGCGTGGCGACAGCCTGGATTTCTACGCGCTTTCAAACACGGAGTCCACATATGAATCAAAATCGATTTGTAAAGTCCGTATGAAAACTGAAATCGTATTTTTCATAAAATAATATTTTATTCCAAATAAAACTTATCAAAAATTCTAATTATTAATTCTAATCTGATTAGGATTAAAGAGAACCTTCTAGCGAATTCTAGAAGACTATAATTAATTCTAATGCTATTAGGATTAACAATTATCATTGGTCCCTCCCCTAGATCATCGGGCCGCATGTAAAGATCAAATCGAGCCCAGTTTAGTGTTTTGGCCATAACTTCCTCATTATTCATCGGAATTGGGCTTATAATATATCGTTGGAAAGCTCTTTTCAAGCCCCATCCAACTACACTATTATTGGACCCTTGTCGTGGACCAAACTAAACTGGATTGGCTGTTTTCATAAAATAGAGTTGTTTTATTGAAAACAGAAAGAAAGAATTTAAATAAAAACCAACCGCAACACTTGACTTTCACACTTTCACCTCGTTCGATAATCATTCGACGCAAAAGGTATTCATCACTGGGTTTGGTTTTGGGGAGACACATTTAGGTGTCTACAGATGCCATATTTTTGTTTGATGATAAATGCTTGGAAGCTTTTAAAAAGTTGAAGAAAGATTTGATCTCTATTCCCATTGTCCAAGCCCCGAGGTGGGATTTCCCTTTTGAATTGATGTGTGATGCTAGTGACACGGCCATTGGAGGAGTTTTAGGTCAAAGGGTGGATAAAAAGTTTCATTTCATCTACTATATGTCAAAGACCCTTAATGGAACTCAAAGGAACTATACAACAACGGAGAAGGAATTCTTGGAAATAGTGCATGCTTTTGAGAAGTTACGTTGTTACTTATTGGGGTCTAAGACCATTGTCTTCACGGATCATGCGGCTCTCAAATATCTATTTTCCAAGAAGGAATAAAGCCAAGGTTGATCCGTTAGGTGCTCGAGCTTCAAACTTTTGACATTGAGATTAGAGATAAAAAAAAGGAGTAGAAAATGTTGTGGCGGACCATCTTTCTCGCCTTGACGATTCTTAAATCCAAGATGATGGTTCCTCAATTGAAGATAGGATTCTTGATGAATCCTTGTATACCGTTAATGTGAAAGAGCTTCCATGTTTGCCAACTTGGTAAACTATCTTGCATGTGGGGAGTTTCCGCCTTCATTCTCCAAAAACCAAAAGAAGAAGCTCAAGATAGAAGCTAGGCATTATTTGTGGGATGATCCCATCTTGTATAAAAGAGGCATCGATGGCTTGCTTAGACGTTGTGTTCCAAATGAGGAGGTGCCAAGTGTGTTGAAAATGTGCCATTCGGATCCTAGTGGTAGTCATATGGGTGTTTCTAAAACCGCCACTAAGATCCTTCAAAGTGGTTTGTGGTGGCCTCATCTCTTTAAGGACACATGGGGTTTTGTCAAGACATGTGATCGATGTCAATGCACCGGGAATATCTTAAAGCTTAATGAAATGTCTCAACAATCAATCCTTAAGTTGGAAGTATTTCATGTTTGGGGAATTGATTTTATGGGATTGTTTCCTTCTTCTTATGGAACCAATACATCCTTGTGGCAGTGGATTATGTGTCAAAAAATGGGTTGAGGCCATTGCCTCCCCAACAAATGACCACAAGGTGGTGATGAAATTGTTTAAGAAGATTATTTTCCTAAGGTTCGGTGTTCCTAAGGCGGTGATTAGTGATAATGGCTCACATTTTGTGCATAATGCTTTTCGGAAAATGTTGAAGAAGCATGGGGTTCATCAACATTTTGGTCTCCCTTATCACCCTCAAACAAGTGGTCAAGTCGAGGTGTCAAATCTTCAAATCAATTTGATTCTTGAGAAGATGGTTGTTAGAACTAGAAAGGATTGGGCGGACAAACATGATGATGCCTTGTGGGCATATCGAACGGCATTTAATAACCCTATTGGCACCACTCCATATCGTCTTGTCTATGGCAAAACTTGCCATCTACTAGTGGAACTTAAACATCGTGCTCTTTGGGCGATCAAGAAAATCAACTTTGATCTAGCAAGTGCGGGAGAGCAACGGTGGTTAGATCTTAATGAGTTAGAAGAGCTTCGCCTTGATGCTTATGATTATGCTAACACATACAAAGCGCGTTCTAAGGAAGCTCATGACAAACTCATCGAGAAAAAGGAGTTTTGTGTTGGTGACAAGGTTCTCCTTACAATTCAAAGATGAAGTTGTTTCCCGGAAAGCTTATGTCTAGATGGAGTGGTCCTTTCATGGTGCAAGAAGTCTTTACAAATGGAGTTGTGGAAATTTATTTGATTGATTCATCATCTCCTTTAAAATTGAATGGCCACCGGCTTAAGATGTATTATGATGGTGTTTTGTTGGCCTTGTTCATAGAATGACTCTTTATGATCCCCCTTGAGAAGAGGTGGAGAACGTCAAGCTAATGACATTAACAAGCGCTTTTCGGGAGGCAACCCGACTTTCTAACTTTCTTTCCATTTTCCTTTTGATTTTATCTTTCTTCTTGATGCTTATGAACTAACCTCTTTTCTTTGTTTGTTGTAATTTTAGGTAGTTTTGGGATGATGGTGGTTGGTTTCCCAACAATCTTGGTAGCAATTTTGAAGTTGAAGTATTGTAGGAAATATTTCAAGCATCCCACACTTGAGCCCCACTGTGATCATACACTTAAGCATGGTGGCGTCCAAAGGGAAGGAAGCTAGAGTAAAAGAGTCGACAACAAGTTTTAGGAACTTGTAAACCGTTCATAGGGTGAAAGTTACACCCCTTAATGATCCAGGAGATCATTAACTCCAATAGGTCTGGAACCATGACTGGTGTTCGGGGATGAAGGTACAAATCCAACCTAAAAGAGATTGAACCTGCCCTAAATAATAGGCCTCTACTTTATTCTTCTCGTATTCATGTGCGCTTTCTGACTAATATACAATCAACAGATTAACCCCAAACCTGTTTAATCTATGTTAGTTGATTTTAATGCACAAGCAAAACTATTATTGGTGATCACTTGAATTATAATCATATTAGCCTAAACAAGATTATTAATTATCTTATTAAGCGTGATTACAAGTACAAATTCCCTTTAAACATGCATAAAAGGCGTGATCAAGCAATAACAATAATAATCATCAAGAAACATAATAATCACAATCATCATCAATAATAATATTCAATCTCAAAGCATAATAATAATAGCAAGACCCTAGGCATGATACTAACAAGATTAATAACAAACCCTAGCATGTCACTAAACACTAAAGATCAAAGCTTTATTCCTAACATGACACTAACATGATATTAGGAAAGAAATAGGAAACATTCTTTTAATCATACTTGATATTAGAAATTACCCTAAACATGATTTCTAGGAAGCAATAAAACAATCTAAGCATGATTTCTATATCAAAAGATCAATGAAACAATTAAATTACTTACTTCGATGCCTCGTACCTCTTTCTAATAACAAAATACACACGTTAGTAACTTCAAGGAAAATAATAAAGTTAAAGAATAAATTAAATAATTGAAATATAGATTTGGGACCAAACCCTCAGAAATATTAAACCTTTCACGTCTAAGGCGAAGGCAACTTCGAACTTGGCTAGGTGTGTCTAGAACTAATGTATGAGGAATTTTGTGGAAGGAAGGCTTAGAAAAAGAATAGAGAGAGAAAGCTTCTATCTTTAGAGAGAGAAATAGATGATTGTTGATTGTAGATGATTGAAAAAAGGGGAGATATGACCTCTATTTATAGGAAAAAAGAGAGTCGAAGAATAAGAAAAGAATCCGAATTCGAATCGAAATAAAACTCGTCGGTCAGCAGTTTTTGCAGATTTTGTTTTTATCATATCTTTTGATCCAGAAGTCCAAATAAGTCATATAATATATTGTTGGAAAGCTCTTGAAGTCTAATATTCAACCCAATTGGAATCATATTAAAATCATTTGTAGATAAAAAGATATGGCTGAAATAGTGGAAGGGTATCAGTTTTTTATAGAGTTTCGTATTCCATTCATATCTTTTTCGTTATAGCTCGGAATTAATAATATAATATATCATTGGAAAGATAATTTCAAGATCTATCCAACCATATAAGATTTGGATAAAAATTATGAGGCACGAAAATAATATCTGACTGTCTTTGAATATCTTTAAATTCGAATAGAATTAGGACTTAAAAAAAAAGGAAAGTTTTAAAAAAGGAAAGTTTTTATTCAATTTCAAACTCTTTGATTTTATCTTTTAAAAAAGGATAATTAAAATCTTTTAGAAACTCATAGAAGCTTCTAATAAATCCTAATTAGTTTAGGAATGGGATTAAACCTTTGGACCCTCCACATGATCATTGGGTCGTAGGTAAAATCCGGTTTGGGCCCGGTTTAGTATTTTGGCCATAACTTCCTCATTATTCATCGGAATTGGGCTTATAATATATCGTTGGAAAGGTCTTTTCAACCCCATCCAACTACACTATTATTTGACCCATATCATGGACCAAACCAAACTGGAATGCACGTTTTTCACAAATAGGGTAAGAAAAGAAATATTTTCAAAAACAGAAAGAAGAGATATTTTAATAAAAACATCCTCATCACTAGACTTTTCACACTTTCACTTCGTTCGATAATCAAATGACATGAAAGGTATTCATCACTGGGTTTGGTTTTGGGGAGACACATTTGGGTGTCTACAAGTATCCTTGTGCTTATTGGAAGGTTTGAGAAGAATTGAGCTTTGGTGAGTTCAAGTTGGTGGGAACATGAGTTGTGGATGTTGAACCCACTAGAAATGGGTTTTGAAACTGCATAATTTCGTGTTGATCATCATCATGGATGTTGTGTGCACTGGTGTGCACACCAAAAATTGATCGAGCATAGACAACCCATAAAGGAGTGGTCGCGCGCGCGACCGGCGCGGGCGCGTATCAGTAAAGAGCGAGCGCGCGTCCCTGCTGCGTTCCCCTTAAGCGCACTCCTTTCTCTCTTTTTCTCTCTCCTATTTAATTTTGCTTCAAATATTCTTAGTAGTGTTCAAGCATTTTCTATATTTTGATAGATACATTTCATCATATAATCATCATTTTTCAATTTTCTTTGTTGACAATTACTTCAAATTCTCACTTTTATGCTTTGAAATTGTTTTCTCTATCCAAAGTTGAGAATTTGGGTATTGTTGATTGGGGTTTTTGAAACTTGCAAATTTGGGGTTATTTGCTTGAAGTTTTTCTTAATTCTCCTTTTCATTTGAATTAAACCATCACTCAAGGTATGATTTCTCTATTTTAATTGAATTTCATGCTAAATTTCACACCTTGTTTTGTGTAGTTGAATTTGAATGTTGTGTTGAACTCTTTAATGGTGATTCAATTTTCCCTATTATATGACCCCATATTTTGCATTCATGATGATTATTGGTGAATTTATCAACTTGTGATGCTATAATTTTGTTTGTTTGTGCTACTATTTTGCTATCACCGTTGTTGGTTCTCATCCTCTTTGATGTGGTCATAGGGCTCATGAATGTTGTTTATCCTCTTTGTATGATGTTGTTGCTTAATCCTTGTTCTTAATTGATTTGTGAATCCTTTCTTAAATTGTGGCTTGAATGTGTTTACATCCTTGATATGTGACTTATTATTCATTCTAGCTCAATGATTGTTGTGGATTCATTGATTTTGGTTATGCAACTTGTTGTGAGCACCATCTCTTTCATACCTTTGACATATTGTCTTGGTTTGTTTGTGTAGATGGCGCCACTTCGTCGTCCCAAGCGAGCCCGTGGCTCTAATTCACGTAAGGTGGTTCCACCACCACCGAATGTGAGTGAGACCTACGGTATTGAATTTACAAAGAACGAGCATTAGGATAACTTTGTTCGGCTCTCTTCCCGGAAGCTTCTATCGACTAGATTCTATGATCATTCGACGACTACACTTCTTGGTATTGATGAAGATGTGAGGAGATTGGCTAGGAATCTTGGGTTGGAGGACTTTATTAGCTTGAATGCTCCGACTTATGCTCGCCTCACCTTTGAATTCCTATCCTCTCTTGAATTACATGAAGAAAAGGTGGATGGTGAGACTATTTGTACGTTGACATTCCAATTGTTCAGCAATGACCATTCCATTCCTCTCTCCTTCTTCAATGAGATTTTCAAGCTTCCCACTCCTTCCGATGCTAACAACTATATCTATCCGGCTTTTGAGGAGTTGCAAAACAATCATGGTTACAATGAAGGCCAATGGTGGCGAAACATCTCTGTTGAGGATTCTTACCATCCTCAATACTCTAAGGCGGCCTCAATAATTCACCCGTCTTTGAGATACTTTAATCGGTTACTCACTTATGCCTTTTTCTCAAAGGAGTCTCTTGGTGCAATTTCGAGAGAAGAACTCAGTTGGTTGTGGCTAGCAGCTCATCCTGGTGATGATATTGGGGTCATTGATTATGGGACTCAGTTGATAAATTGGTTCATTGACATTTGTGACGGTGTTTTCCTCTCGGGGAGCATTCAAATGGGTGGTTTAATCACCATCATTGCCCTTTCTCTCAACAAGAAGTATGAGGAAATGATCTTGTCTCTTGAGCCTATTAGGGATCGTCGAGAGAAATCCTCCTCCGACCTCCTCAACATATATGCTTTGATTAATCAAAAGTTTTTGGAGCGGACTACTAATGAGGATTTATTCATTTAGAAGATTTCTCGGACGACCGATTGGTGCCTCATTCTTCACCCGGCGGCCACCGCTCAATCCGCCGACACTCTTCTCCCTTGGCGGCCTAGCAAGTGGCCCATTAACCCCGCTCTCAAGCGAGCTTCTCGGCCTAATCTCCGTGCTAATCCTTGTGTTCCTATCCATACTCTCCCTCCAGAGTTGCCCCCGGTGTCCCTAGGAGGTACACCTTTGATCCCTTCCTCTTCATCCTCTTCTTCTAATTGTGACTTGTCTATTTTGCATGCAAAAATCGATTCCATTGCTAATGTTTTGAATTCTTCACCTTTAGGGAATGACTTTGTTTTAGGCTATGATTACCATGCTAGACAAGTGTATGATATGCATGTGATGAGGGGGGAGATTGAGCCTTATATAAATTATCCTTACCTCCGGGTCCAGCAGGGACCCATACCTCAATGGGTCCCGTATGACCCGGCCCTTGAACCTAGATTGTGTTATCCCTATTAAGAGGGGCCCTATGTGCCCCCCTATGCGATTAAGGGGACCTCTCCGACCTCTGACGACTATAAGAGGCCCGAAGGCTGTGACTTTGCATATGACCCGGCTAACCCAAACCCACTCATAAATCCCGAGACTTTCGGTCGATGGGGGCTCTCGGGCGAGCCGGTCCTAGATGATTGGTCCCACTATTTTGCTAAGGACTAGGCCTTGAGGGAGATTCGCCTGAGGGGTAAGAGCCCGATGGAGGTGAATGATGTAGTTAGCCATGTTTCTTCTGAGGTTGGTGAGGGGAGTACCCATTCTACCCCTTACCATAGTGTCGAGTGATTCCATATCGGCTACCCTCCCTTTTATGCTCATTTTGCATTGGTATTGTTCTTTTGCCGGCTTTTTGCTAGGTTTTGGCATGAGGGGTAGCTCATTCTAGGCTTGGGGGAGAATTCTTATGTTTGTTGTGCTGCTTTGGTTTCCCCCTCGCCTCTATGGTTCACTACGATTTTGTCTTTGAGTTTGTGTCTCATTCCCGCTGATGATTTATGACGATGTTTCTGTCTGATGCGGTTGTTTTCTGATGATGATGATATGATGTTGGTCAGTTGATTGATCGTTGTTTTCTTGCTGGTTTATTGTTTTCCGCATGGATAAGTTTTCTCTCTGCTATATGATTTCCTTTCTCTACTTCTATGATCATGTTCATCTCTATTTAGTTGTTTCGAGTTTTTGCTTGGAAGTTACTAACAATTTCTTTTTGTAAATAGTTTTTTTTTTTATTTCTCACTTGGACTTTTACCCTTGCTGTTGCTTATGGAGTATCATGAAGTTTTATGTTTCTTCATGTTTCTACTTATTAGCTTTGCTTGGAGTACCCGGTGAGATCTTTCTATTTCTTCTTTCTCTTTTTCCTTCTTGTTTGCTTAGAATATATTTAGTCTCGGACGAGTTGATTGTTCGAGGATGTTTGACTTGTAACACCTTAGTGTGGTTGGGGTCATTGGCGATGTTGGCGAATGACCACTTGTATGTCGATTGGGTTTTACACGTCTTGCATGCATTCTTGTGCTTTTCTTTTTCTTTTCCTTTCCTTTCTTTTTCTTTCTTTTCTTTTTCACTATTTTTCTTCCAAATATGAAAAAAAAAATTGAGGCTTTGTTTTCTTTTTATTTGCTTAGCTTTTGTATTTGGACATAATACCATCCGAGCTTTTGCATTTGAATGAATAACTTCCCATGTCGTATCGGTGTGCATGTTTTGAGAGTATCTTCGGTTGATTCTAGGATAGGGTATGCTAAGGTAGAGATTTAGACCTTTTGGGGCCTTGAAGCCGGATTCTATTGGTTTGTGGTAAGATGGAGTTGCTCCCTTTAGTGGATTTGAAGCTAATAGTGAGTTTTTGCTACAACCATGTGAGGTTTTATTCCTTCTTGATTTCAACATTTCTTGATTGAGCGGTGCATGGATCCTTGGCTATTGTGTACTTTATCTAGAATTTGACTTTCATCTCCCGAAATTGCGACTGAGCCATTTAAGAACGACAAAGGCATCTTGTCGGGGTGGTAATTTTTAATTTTCTAGGATAGTTTTCTTTTCTTAATTTGGGTTTACATTTGCTTTCTTGCTAACCATTTGAGCCTTATACCCCTCTTTTCAAGCCACATCTTTAGCTTTTGAGCCTTTTGTTTCATTCTTTTTCCCATCATTGGTTTTTTTGAAGCATTGGTCTCTATTGTTAGAGTTTTGGTGGTTGAGATTGATTGTATGGTTCTTTCAATGTAAGCAAGTTTGTATTGTAAATATTTTTTGATAAAGAGCAAATGCGAATTGAAAAAGCCGTCCATAGTTAAAAGAGGCGAGGACAATAAAGTTCAAAAATGAAATAATTGAAAAACATGAGAAAAACAAAGCAAATTCAAAAAGCTTTGGCAAAAGTGATGAAATGTGAAAAATGAAAACGTTTAAAAATATTTTGATGTGAGTGATTGTTTCCCTAAGCATTGAGGACAATGCTTTATTTTGGCTTCGGGGGAAGCGTTCTTACGCTTTTTGTATGTATGATTGTGATTTTGGCTTTGAATAAGCTTAGGGGTGTTGGTGTTTTTTGTTTGGTGATTACTTAGTTTGGTTGTTGAGATTTGGCCAATCTTTGCTTCACAATTTAGGTATACCACCAAATTTCAAATTTTAGCCTACCCTCACCCTTCTCGCCCTTACATTACAACCCTTTTCAAGACCTTTTGACCTTTGTGGTTGAGTCACAAGTCGGTGAAAGGAAATGTAGGTCAAGCTTATAGAGCGGTATGCAATAGTTGAGATGTCGAGTAGCCTCAAACTTCTTTCTTTTCCGGTTCCTTCGAGGAACTATTGAGATGCTCACTGTAGACACCCATTTGTGTCTCCCCAAAACCAAACCCAGTGATGAATGCCTTTCACGTCGAACCATAATCGAATAAGGTGAAAGTGTGAAAAGTCAAGTGTTGCGGTTAGTTTTTATTAAAATCCTTCTTTCTGTTTTCGAAAACCCACTCTATTTTATAAAAACGTCCATTCCAGTTTAGTTTGGTCCATAATTAAGGTCCAATAATAGTGTAGTTGGATGGGGCTCGAAAAGACCTTTCCAACGATATATTATAAGCCCAATTCCGATGAATATTGAGGAAGTTATGGCCAATATACTAAACTGGACCCGGTTAATTATTTAAATACGGCCCAATGATCTAGAGGAGGGCCCAATGTTAATTATATTCCTAAAATTATTAGGATTAATTATAATTTCCTGGAAGTTTCTAGAAGATTCTTTTTAATTCTAATATTATTAGATTTAATAATTAATTATTTTAAAATAGACTTTTATTTGGAGTAAAATATTATTTTATTATCTTAAAAATACGTATTTTATCTTCTGTACGGATTCCGTAGATCAAGTTGATTAAAGATCGGATTCCGCGTGAAGAAAACGCGCTAATACAGGTTGTCGCCAAACGACAGACTCTGTCGTCGCGCGACAGACTCTGTCGCCTCGCGACAGACCCTGTCGCCGCGCAACAGACTCTGTCGCCTCGCGACAGACATTGTCGCGTCGCGACAGAGTCGATTCCTGGCGACAGCGTGTAGTTTTATTCCTTATCAAATTCTATGTTTTTCCGGACTATTTTCATTATAAATAGGGTCCGAATCCCTGTTTTCAGAATCATGAACTCTCATCAATTCTCATCAATTCTTCCTTAATTCTCTCTATTCTCTCATCAAGAATTACTTAATTCTTATTTTCTCCCTCTCTTTCTAAACTACCTTTTTACACACAATATTCCGCATTCACAAGACTTAGAGTCTCTTAGCCAAGTTGGAAGTTGCCTTCGCCCTAGACGTGCAAGGTTGATAATTTCTGAGGGTTTGGTCCAAAACTAGTCAAAACTTTATTTAATTTGATTTTAATTTAATTCTTTAATTATTCTTTATTATCTTCATTGAAGTTTACTAACTTGTGTATTTTGTTATTAGAAAGAGGTACGAGGCTTCAAAGTATGTAATCTTATTACTCTCTTTCAATGTAGAAAGCATGTTTATTAATGTTTAATTCCTAGCATCATGTTAGGATGTTTTTTATGCTTTCTAGTATCATGTTTAGGGTGCCTTTACTCTTTCTAATATCATGTTAGTACCATGTTAGGTTTAAAGCTTTGATCTTTATCGTTTAGTGACATGCTAGGATTTGTTAATCTTGTTAGTATCATGCCTAGGATCTTGCTATTATTATTAAGCTTTATTATGCCTTATCATGATTATCATTATATTATGATTATTATTATTGTTTATTATTGTTATTGCTTGATCACACCTTTTATGCTTGTTAAAGGGAATTCGTACTTGAAATCACGCTTAATAAGATAATTATTAATTTGGTTTAGGCTAATGTGATTTTAACTCAAGTGATCGCCAATAATAGTATTATTTGTGCATTAATATTCAACCAACACAGATAAACAGGTTAGGTTCAATATAATGTTTGTATGTTATTCGAAAAGTGCACATGAATACGAGCAGAACAAAATAGAGGCCTATTTTATAGGGCGGGTCCTTTCTTTTGTAGATTGGATTCGTACCCTCATCCCCGGACCCTATTTGGTTCAAGACCTTATGGAGTAGTTGACGGTCCTTTTGGATTGTCTTTTGGGTTTACAAGTTCCTAAAACTTGTTGGCGACTCTTTTGCTCTCTTTTCTTTCCCTTTGGAACGCCACCATACTTTAGTGTATGATTACAGTGGGGTTCAAGTTTGGGGTTATCGTAATGCTTGAAATATTCCCTACACTCACTAAAGGTAGATTTGAAGCTAATTGGGAGAACGCGGTAAGAATGGTTAGGATGAAAGAGGATTGTGCCTCATTAGTTCTCTACGCTTAGCATATCTTATGTTTCAATCAACCTTAGATATCTTGGAAAATGCATACCCTGATCATATAGAAAGTTGTTTAATCACTTGCATTGGATCATTTGCAAACGTCCATGTCAAAAGCTATTTGTTTGAATTTTTTATTTTACTCTTTTTCAATGTTTTTGCCTCAAATTTTTTCTAAGAGTTATGGGTCAAAGTCTTAGGATACCCTTACGAGACCTCACTCGTCCTCATGCGCGACTTTGGGGTTTAAAGGGCTTGTTGTAGGTAAAAACAACTGTGATTCCTACGAAAGTGAGTCTTAGTGTATATTCTTATCTCTTTATTTGTTTTTCTTTGTTTGAATAAGTATTTCATCCTATTTCTTCTTGCTTTGTTTTGCTCGAGGCAAAAATTTAGCTTGGGGGAGTTTAATGAGTGTCATTTATGGCACTCATTTAGCTTCTTTTAGGATGAATTTTCTTTACTTTTTCTTCTCTTTTACCCCTTTTTCTCTAGTTTTGCTTGCATTTTCTTTACTTTGCATTTTCTTTAGATATCTTCTCATTTTCTTGCTTTTCTTGCTTATTTTGCATTTTCTTCTTTACTTATTTGATTTTCTTTGATCCTAGGAAGTTGGCGATGTTCGAGAGGCTCAATGGCATTTCCCTCGAGGTCTTCGAGGCCAAAGATGTGTCCCGGTTTCTCCTTTTGAAGGCCAAAAGCAAAGGAGTCTAAGAGCAAAGTTTTCAAGGATGCGCCCTCATGCCGCGTGGGCATGTAAAGGTGGTGTTGAGCCCACCATGAGAGCTCCTAGAGACTGCTTATATCATCATGCCTCATTCGGAGCTCACAAGGTCAATCTCGGCCGCACTAGAGGAGATGCTCTACTCCCAAAGCGAGGGCGAGCGCGCAGGTGTATGGCGCGGCCGCGAGCGAGCCAGGAGCGGCCGCGCAGTCCCTCCTCCCTGTTTCCATACCCATTTTGTTGCAGCCGTGCTATGGAGTGAGGGGCCGCGCCTTTTGAGGTCTCTTTTGGACGTCTAACTAACTTCTTAGTTAGCTTTACTATATTTAGATTTTCCTTCATTTTTAGAGAGAGAATCAATTAGAGAATAGAATTAGAATTGATTTTTAGAGAGAGAAGCTCTTGATTTGGTGATATTGTTATTAGATTTTAGAGAGAGAAACTTGGTGTTTGATAATTGTGATGTTGAGATCCTTATTCCTCTTTGATTTTGATCAAAGGTTTGTAAGAATCCTTTACTTTTCAATGCAATTTTATGTTTGATTTTGTTATATTGTTGAATCTCTATTGTTAGCTTGAATTTGATTGTTGAATTTTGGATTACAATGTTGATGATGAGAATTATGATTTCTTTTGTTATGCTTTTCAATTTCACCATGATTAGTGAGTAGTTTATTTGCTAGGGAATGTGGTGAAGCATGTATTGGTGATAATCTATAGCTAATTTGGGGTTTTTAATTGATTTGTTGATGTGATTAAATTGATTGATGAAATTTGTGCATGTGCTTGGTTTGAAAAGGAGTAGCCAACCTTGATGATCCTACTAGATTGCATAATAGTTTTCAATGACACGAACAATTAATTTGATGCTATTATTTTCGATTGATCTTGATTAGCAATTTTCCTTTGAAGTCATTTGTAGAGACATCTAGCTTGACCCTAGGAAATAGCTTCTTGAGTGATCTTGATTGCATATTTTATTTTCCCTCACATTGCTTAGTTGATCGATTTTCCCTGAATAAGCAAGTTTATTATTGATGCATGTAAATCCTAAATTCCCTAGTGTTTTGATAATTGATTTCTATTTGATTTGTTTGATTGATTTGACTTCGATAGTTTAGACCAACCCATTCTCTTTGAGTTTTCGGAATAGCTTAGCCTTGACTTTAGTGAAACTGCCTTCTCTTGGGATTCGACCTAGACTTGCCCTATACCTTGGGTTGGGTTTAGATTTATAAATTTAGTTTTGACCGAGAAATCTAGTTTCCAACGACCTAGGTTCTATCGCCGTCACCATGATGATCCAATGGTTTTGATATTGAAGGTTGCCAATTTGAAGGTTGGATGAGTGCTAATAGACACTAACAGCTCATCCGATATTATCAGTTTATTTTGTTTAAAAAATTTGAAGTTCCTAGAAGTTACACTGAAGGACATCTCCCACCCGTTGGTTGGGTTTGGTGGGAGCATTATCCATCAAGTTGGCCGGTTAGATTTACCAGTCCGGTTTGGGCTAAAGAGAGAAGAAAGGGACATGATCATACGCTTCTTAATTGTCAAAGAGCTCACAGGCTACAATGTCATCATCCGCCGTCTGACCTTGAACTCAGCAAAGGCTGTAATCGTCCCTCACTTAATGCTAATGAAGTTCAAGCGGTCGGACGGGAAGATAGGTTCCATTCAAGGAGACCAAGTGATGGAAAAAAAATTGTAACCAGCTGGCCGTGAAGCAAATTTCACTCGAACACAAAAGAGTGTCCGAGCAAAACTTAGATGAAAGGTTACTTTAAGCATACCCAGTTCGGCAAGAAGCGTAAGTCGATCAAGAAAGAGCAAGCGTAACAGTTAATAACCGTCGGCCGACGAGTAGAGATGAGGCCATAGTCACCGACGATCATTGTAGACACCCAAATGTGTCTCCCCAAAACCAAACCCAGTGATGAATACCTTTTGCGTCGAATGATAATCGAACGAGGTGAAAGTGTGAAAGGTCAAGTGTTGCGGTTAGTTTTTATTAAAAATTCTTTCTTTCTGTTTTCAAAAAACAACTCTATTTTATGAAAACAGCCAATCCAGTTTAGTTTGGTCCACGACAAGGGTCCGATAATAGTGTAGTTGGATGGGGCTTGCAAAGAGCTTTACAACGATATATTATAAGCCTAATTCCGATGAATAATGAGGAAGTTATGGCCAAAATACTAAACTAGGTCCGGTTTGATCTTTACATGCAGTCCAATGATCTAGGGGAGGGCCCAATGTTAATTGTTATTTCTAAAGTTATTAGAATTAATTATAGTCTTCTAGAATTCGCTAGAAGGTTCTCTTTAATCCTAATAAGATTAGAATTAATAATTAGAATTTTTGATAAGTTTTATTTGGAATAAAATATTATTTTATGAAAAATACGATTTCAGTTTTCATACGGACTTTACAAATCGATTTTGATTCATATGTGGACTCCGTGTTTGAAAGCGCGTAGAAATCCAGGCTGTCGCCAGACGACAGGCATGTCGCTAAGCGACAAGGTCGGTTTTGCAGCGACAGCGTGGAGTTTTATTCCCTATCAAATTCTACCTATTTCCGGATTGTTTTCTTATAAATAGGGTCCTAAACCTCCGTTTTTATTCAATTATCATCAATCATCTATTCTCTCTATGCTCTCATCGCTCTAGCTTTTCACAAACATAATTCCGCATTCACGAGATCTAGACACACCTAGCCAAGTTCGAAGTTGCCTTCGCCCTAGACGTGAAAGGTTATAATTTTTGAGGGTTTGGTCCCTAATCTCTATTTCAATTATTTGATTTAATTGTTTTGATTTATATTTTCCTAGAAGTTACTAACGCGTGTATTTTGTTATTAGAAAGAGATAAGAGGCATCCAAGTAAGTACTTTAATTGTTTTATTGATATAGAAATCATGTTTAGGTTCCTATTTTGATTCCTAATATCATGTTTAGGGAAAAGGTTATAATATCAAATATGCTTATTATGATTCCTGCGATGCTTCCTATTCTCTTTTCTAATATCATGTTAGTACCATGTTAGGTTTAAAGCTTTGATCTTTATTGCTTAGTGACATGCTAGGGTTTGTTATTAATCTTGTTACTGTCATGCCTAGGATCTTGCTATTATATTTAAGCTTTATTATTAACATGATTATGATTGTTATTATGATTATGATTATAATTATGATTATTATTATATATGTTGCTTGATGCTTATTTATTGTTATTGCTTGATCACGCCTTCTCTTGCAGGTTTAAAGGGAATTTGTACTTGTAATCACGCTTAATAAGATAATTAATAATCTTGTTTAGGCTAATTTGATTATAATTCAAGTGATCGCCAATAATAGATTTATCTGTGCATTAAATTCAACCAACATAGATAAACAGGTTTAGGGTTAACATATTGTTTGCATGCTAGTCAGAAAGCGCACATGAATACGAGAAGAATGAAGTAGAGGCCTATTTTTAGGGCAGGTTCAATCTCTTTTAGTTTGGATTTGTACCCTCATCCCCGAACCCTATTTGGTTCAAGACCTTTTGGAGTTAACGATCTCATGGATCGTTAAGGGGTGTAATCTTCACCTTGTGAACGGTTTACAAGTTCCTAAAACTTGTTGGCGACTCTTTTGCTCTAGCTTCCTTCCCTTTGGACGCCACCATACTTAAGTGTATGATCACAGTGGGGTTCAAGTTTGGGGTTAATTCTTGAAATATTCCCTACAATCATACAAACATAGTGCTAGACTTAGATCGGCCAGATTAGACGGTTAAGGTGGGCACTATGGCCATGGGCTTGCTTGGAAATGACTTAATGATTTTATTAAGAGATTCCAGAGATGTGTTTGCATTTAAAGTTTATGAGATTCTAGGTTAAGCCCAGACTTAACAGTTCATAAGCTAGCTGTGAATCCAGCCGAAAGGCCAGTTCGGCAGAAAAAGAGAAACCATGGTGAAGAAAGAAATCAGACGGTTGCAATCGAAGTAAAGAAGTTGTTGGACGTCGGCTTCATTCGGCAATGTCATTACCCTGACTTGGTAGCCAATGTAGTTCTAGTCAAGAAGCCGAATGGAACTTGGCGGATGTGCGTGGATTACACCGATCTCAACAAGGCGTCCCTTAAGGATAGCTTCCCCTTGCCTAAAATTGACGGCCTGGTTGCTTCAATGGACGGGCATGCCCTGATGAGTTTTATGGACGCATACTCTGGTTTCCACCAAATCTCTTTGTTGGAAGAAGATCAGGAAAAAACAGCATTTTTGACCGAGCAGGGGTTGTACTATTACAAAGTCATGACATTCGGATTGAACAGTGCCCCTGCCACATTTCAAAGACTTGTGAATACGATCTTCAGAGATCAGATCGGGCGGAACATGGAGGCTTATATTAATGATATGATTGTTAATCAAAGAATGTAGGCCAATCATCTACATGACCTCCGAGAAACATTTACCGAACTTAGGCGGCATAAGTGAAGGATTTATGTTTTCGTCATGTGTAATTACTAGATATATAAATGGATTAAATTATGGAGATAATTAAGTTCGTACATTTAGGTTGTCGTTATATCATAGCTAGAGGTACTAAAGATCTTTGGGCTAGTAAAATAGGCCAAAGCCCACTTGGACGGATCCTATAAGGTCACACAAAGGGCCTAGATCGAGCACGAGAGGACGAGGCCCATGATGGGCCTCATCCCCTAGCAAGGCCGGCCATATGGAAGAATAAGAAGGGTTTTGGCCTTCGTGACTTAGTCTAATTATATTAGGATTATAAATAGACTATGTGCCTAGGGTTTTCCGTAGAGAATTTAGTGATCAGTGTGATCAAACCCTAATTAGCAAACACGAGCCCAACCCCTTTCAAACTCTCTCTCTCTCTCTCTCTCACGGCTCTCTCTTCCCCTCGACGCCGGTTGTGGTGGTACGTGGTGGTGGTGGTTCGTGGTGGTCGGTTCAGTCCATTAAAGGTGGTGATCGCAGTTTTCCTCTTTCACTCGACCAATCTAGTATTGGTGGACGACTCGTTCAAATCTCGTGGACTAAGTAGAGGAGCAACGCTAGGGGCTCTATTCTCTCCTTGATTTTCCTGTCGTCTCCTTGATTTGCCTGTCGAATAGCTACATGGAATTCACGCTTCAAAGGTATGATTATGTGTCTTGTGTGTTATGCATGCGATCTTGGGATTAGGTGCTTTAGAAATATGATTCATGTTTTTCCGCTTTATAGTTACTATAAACTCCTATAGTAGTATCAGTTAGCCTCTTGCATGAACACGCTTGATGATAATAAATCATGTTCTTAATTTAATAATCAATTAAGAGGGAGAAATTAATTTAATTATGGTTCAATTATTATTTTAATGTGATTAAACTTTTTAAGTTGGTTAAATGCGATTTAATTATGCTCAAATAGCCATGAAGAGGACCGAATTAAGCCCTAGAGTAATCGAAATTTTCGAACCCTAACCCTAATTTATTCGAAAAATTCGAACCATATAAGCCTTAAAAAAATTTGATTTTTGATGCTTGTTTTGGTTAATTTTGATTTAAATATGTTTCATAATTTTAATTGAATTGATTTATGCATAAAAATGTTTTGTGTATGATCATTGATTTAATTTTAAGAGTTAGAATTAAATTGGGATTAATTGTATGATGAACCCGAATTTTAAAGTTGAATGGGATTTACATTTAATTTGTAGACTGATCTAATTAAATTTTAATAAATGTTATTTTAATTAAATTTAAAACCAAAAAAAAAAAAAAAAAAAATTAAAGTGGCCGGCAGCCGCGGCTGCCGACCTGGTGGTCAGTCTTGAGGGAGGAAAGGAGGGCAAGAGGTCCGGTGGCCGGGGCAGCAGCATGCAAGTGTTACACATCTGCTGCCACGGCTGTGCTGTTGATGTTGTTGCTGCTTCGGCGACAGTGGCTGCCGTAAGGCGGCCAGCCACCGTGGCTAGCCTTAGCTAGCCGCGCACGGTGGCTGCAGCGCAGCACAAGCTGCTGCTCGCTGCTGTCCTTTGCGGCAGTGGCTGCGTGAAGCAGGCAGCCACCATAGCTAGCTTCGACTAGCCAGCCACGGTGGCCGGCAGTTTGGCACGTTTTTCAAAAAAAAATTATTTATTTTAAAATATTTCAAGATAATTACAAATTATTTTGGGATAACATTGTTTGTTTTGAAATAAAATATTTTGTTTTGGGATAAAATCAAATCTTTCAAAAGTTTTTATATTTGATATTAACCATATTTAAAGTTGTTAATTTTGGTGGTTATCCATAATTAAAGTGTTTAATATTGGATAAGATTTGTTAGGATAATCTGAGCATTCCAAAAGGATAATAATTTATTTAAATAATGTGATTATCCCATAATTAGATTAGGATATAATTGATTCTAAAATTATTTGATTGGCTCGTAATTAGGATAGAATCCCCTAAATATGTTAGGATAATCATGGAAGATTAAATATGAATTATCTTACTAGATTAAAATAAGAATTCTCGAGTTATCAGAATCTGTAAGACAAATTCTTTGATTCTATCTCATGCCTAAATTAAAATATATGATATTTTATAATTGGTCATGAATAATATATGATATTATCTAATTATGATTTACAATATGAGATATTTTAGGAAATGCGTTGACTTAATAATGAACAAACGATGTTGTAGTTTAGACAAGCATGTTAAGTGATTTATTATATGGCATTTTATATAATATATGATATTATGTTGCTATATATAAACTAGTATGGCCCATAGATTCTAAATATGATCTGCGCATCGTGATGTATTTTTGTAATCTAAGTACGATCTGCGAACCGTTAAGTATTTTTGTAACTTTTATTTAAAGTAAATAGATTAGTTATTTAAATAATTTAGTCCAAAGAAGCCCATTAAGTGAAGGCCAAAGAAACAAGGTGGATGAAGATCCATGATGGTTCAAGTGGGGGCATTTTCATTTCTAGTTTTCTTAGAACTAAGGGGCCGTACTATGCCATGTTTTATTGCATTAGTAGATTATGCATGTTAGATTTTATTAGTGTTGATTAATGATGCACTAGAGTTCACTAAATAATCACAATATAATGAATCTAGGTCTTAGTAATATTGAGATTGTTTATCCAATTAAAAACCCAATAAACCTTTGATATATATGGTAGGTCATGCTAAAGTTGGGCGTCATTTTATATCTTGAGAGAGTTGGGGTAAATCAAGTTTTACAATTTTAATTGGTTATGCTCAACAAGGTTACCTAAAGCGTATAGTGTTTTGGGTAATTTTACCCATGTCACGTGGGCCAACCAGATCGTGACACGTGTCATACCCTGATTAGTCCGAATTGGACCAATCTCCATTTGACACATGTCATTCCCAGAATCTGGGAAAAAAGGCAGCCTTCAAGGGCCCAAATTTCGAGAAAGCCGTAATTCGGCGCAGCCCAACAGAATTAGGTCAGAGTGACCTAATCAGGGGCACATTTCCCGATGACCCTATAAATAGGGAGATTTTCCCCCATTTTGGGGACACCTACAAATTATTACAGCATACCCTACATTCTCGGGCATCAGAGAAACACCTGATCTCGGAATCCGAGAAGATCTCACCTAAATTTCCGCACCTTTTTCCTACTCTCATTCAAATACTAACTTGATCGTCGGAGGCGGAGCTTCTACCACCTGGAGTCTCCGTTGTTTTGCAGGTACGGGCGCAGTCGGATCAATCTCTAAGCTATAACTCTCCGAGGGACAAAAACACCCAAAACATTTTGCGCCGTCTGTGGGGACAGTACCTCAAAGATGGTTCAAGAGTCAGTACCGCCTCCTGACACCAATAGTCATCAGCTGGAGGTCTATACAGACTGGGAGGATGATGACCTTCAGGTTGAAATATATGTGGCCAAGGATGGGTCACTCATTACCAGGCGCCTTCGTCCTAGAGATAACCTGGAACGAGGAGAAAGCCAGGCTGGTACAAGCAGGCCCCCTAAGCAGCCGGAAGGGGAACCCAGTCGGCAAGAGGTCAGGCCCCAATCACCATAGACGAGCTCATGAAATTCATGACGACTTTCAAGGGTGAGATGAAGGACCTGATCGAAAAGAAAATGGCTAGCTCCAGTAAGGGCTAGCCGGCCAAAAAATCTCCTCGAGCTGCGAGGAAGAAGTCAGTCAGGGACAGGCAGTCTACTCCACATCCAAGGAGAAGACATCGCCTACCCTTAACTGGTTAAAGATCCTTCTGCCCTAGAAGGGCGCAAGGAAGGTCATCCGTGCTGTTAAGCCGGATGGCAGCAAAAAGACTTACACCGACGCTCGACATGTCATCGAGCAAAATCGAAACCAGCAACTGTCTGAGTCAACCTCTACCTCGAGCTTTCCAGACAGCTTCAAAAATACATCCGTAAGGAATACTCAATCCTTACATGAGAGCCATACAGGCGGTAATACCGTCCACTCTGGCCCTCAAATGATTGGGAATGCACCGTACGTACCCTCTATGGTCTACGGTCCGTATTCTTCTCATTTCATGCAACCGGCCTTCTTTGGGGGTCAGGCGGCATACAACATCCAACCTCTGGACTAGCAGCTCCGTCTGCTCAAACTTGGCGAATAGACTTCTGCGTTCACCAAGGAGATAACCGAGGCGGCACAGCCGGCCAAGGTTAAGAATGTGTTGGTTGGTGCCTATGATGGCACCACCAACCCAGAGGACCACCTCATAGCCTACTCCAACCATATGCACATGTAGGGGTTGGAGGACGCTATGTGGTGTCGCTGTTTCCCAGCCACCTTGAAGGGCATAGCCTAGCAATGGTTCAGCAACCTACCAGCCGGGTGCATTGACAGCTTCAGGAAGCTCGCCTTCCTGTTTGCCTCCAAATTCTCGATGAAAATCCCTACCAAGAAAACAAGTCTTGACTTGATCACCATCCGACAGAGAAAGAGAGAAGGACTCCGCTCCTATGTCAGGCGGTTCAACCTGGTGAGAATCCAGATCCAGGGGCTGTCTGAAGAGGTAGCCTATACAGACTTCTTCAAGGGTCTGAAGGACGGTTCGAACTTTAAGTTCGACCTTGTCCAAAAGAGGGTTTTCACCCTTCAAGAGGCGTTGATAGAGGCGGAGAGCTTTATCCAAGCTACTGACCTCTGCTCGTCCAGTCATCGGTTGGACTCTGAGAAGTCCGAAAAGCAAAAAGAGAGTCGGTCTGCTCAGTTGGCTCAGAAATCTGATGAGAGAAAAAAGAGAAAAGAAGTTTGGGCGGTTGATGAGCCTGATCAGCCGTCCAAAAAGAAGAAGAAAGAATTCAAGCCGTATGTCTCACGGTATGAATTAAATAAAGACTGCTACACCATCTTTACAGAGGTGAAGGACCGGCTGGCCATTGAGAAGCCGAATCCTATGAAGAGTTTCGTTAAGTCGCAGAACAAGAGCAAATTCTGTCACTTCCATGAGGAGGTAGGCCATGACAGCAACGACTGCTATAGCCTCAAGCGGATGTTGGACCGTCTGGCTGACAAGGGCTTGCTGAAGTCATATGTTTTGAAGTCCAAAGCGGCTTCTAAAATGAATCCGGGGCAGTCGTCTAAGACTGTCCAGCCTACTAGTAGCTTGGACACTAACAAGGATCCGGTCTACACTATAGCAGGTGGATTCGCATGCGGAGGCCCGACCATCCGGGGCACCAAGGATCATCTGAAGAAGATGATTCACTCGGCTGATGATGGACATGCATCTACCAGCGGAACATTCCTAGATGTCCTTATCACTGATAAAGATCGGGGCAAAGTCCGCCGACCGCATGACGACCCAATCATCATTGACTGTAAGGTCACCAACCAGTTGGTTGGCCGAATCCTTATAGATACGGGTAGCTCCTCTGATCTCATCAGCTACAAGTGTCTATCCAAGCTTAGCTATAAGCTGGACAACCTGCGCGACGTCTCCCATCCACTAGTTGGCTTTGGTAGAGGGGTCGTGCACCCAGTCGGACAAATTAATCTATCTATTCGGCTGGGGCAGAAGGGAAGAGGGCGACATATGATCGTCCGGTTCCTGGTGGTTAACGAGTTGACTACCTACAACATCATTCTTGGCCGACCCACTCTGAACGAGTGCAAGGTCGTCATCATCCCAGCTCTCATGCTTCTCAAGTATGAAAAGGATGATGGCTCTGTTGGCTCCCTCAACTGGGATCAGAAGACAGCCAGGGAGTGTTACCTCTCAGACGTCAAACCAACGGCTGCTGCAGCAGGTCAGCCGAAGAAGCTAATAGATCTTGACGATGTCAAGGATCCTGATTCACCACCCCTAGCTGCTGCAAAGAAAAGAAAAATTGGTCAGCCGGTGGAGGTGAAGAAGGAGAAGAAATAGCAATCACTGACCGGGGAACGGTCAGATGATCTCCGTCCCCAGCCGACTGGTAAGCACATTGATATTCCTTTGAACGACAGCCGTCCAGAGCGAACTGTTAAGGTGGGGATGGCTGCCTTCGAAAGGTTGGGTGTAGACTTGTACCTCCTGCTGAAAGAATTCAAAGACATCTTTGCCTTTGAAGTGGAAGAGCTGCCATGCATCAGCCCGGATCTTGCTGTCCACAAAATCGTCGTGGATTCAAAAAAGAAGCCCATCCGGCAAAAGAAGAGAAATCATGGTGAGGAGAGAAGTCACGAGGCAGCTGCCGAGTTCAAGAAGTTGTTAGACGCCGGGTTTATTCGGCCTTGTAACTTCCCTTATTGGGTTGCGAACGTGGTGCTTGTAAAGAAGCCGAATGGTACTTGGCGCATGTGTGTTGACTATACTAACTTGAACAAGGCATGTCCAAAGGACAGTTACCCGCTTCCAAAGATCGACAGCCTGGTCGACTCTACAGCCGGTCACGCCTTGATGAGTTTTATGGATGCCTACTCTGGCTTCTACCAGATACCCCTGTGGAAAAAAGATCAAGAGAAGAAGGCCTTCGTCACTGATCAGGGGTTATTCTGTTATACTGTGATGCCGTTTGGTTTGAAGAATGCGCCGGCTACTTTTCCAACGGATGATTAATTCTGTCTTCATTAATCAAATTGGGAGGAATGTAGAGGCGTACATTGATGACATGATAGTCAAATCCAAGCTGCAAATGGATCACCTTGCTAATCTCCGAGAAACCTTCACCACACTCAGGCGGCATAGGGTCATGTTAAATCCCAAAATGTATGTTTTTGGTGTTGAGTCTGGGAAGTTTCTCAGATTCCTGATTTATCAAAGGGGGATAGAGGCTAACCCCGAGAAGATATAGGCGGTGATTGACATGGAGTCACCCCGCACTGTCAAGGAAGCTTAGAGGCTTACCGGTTGTCTGGCTGCGCTTGGGAGATTCCTCAGCCGGTCAGGTGACAAGTGCCTTTATTTCTTCCAAGCAATCAGGAAGAAGACTAGATTTGAATGGGGACATGATGCTGAGGCGACCTTTCAAAAGTTGAAAGAACATTTACACTCTTTGCCAAGGCTTGTTAGCCCTCTGCCAAAGGAAACGCTTTACATGTACCTAGCCATCTCAGATCATGCCCTCAGAGCCGTTCTCCTTTCTAAGAGAGACGGTATTCAGCTCCCAGTCTATTTCATTAGCCATGTGCTTAGAAATGCTGAGCTCCGGTACCTCATGGTTGAAAATTTTGGCCTTGCCCTTTACATGGCTGTTAAGAAGTTGAAACCATACTTACTTCTTGGCACATCCGGTGGTGATTTATACAGATCAACCCCTCAAGCGGCCAATGACAACCCTGGAGTCATCCAGTAGAATGCTCAAATGGGCTATTGAAATGCAAAGTCTTGAAATCACTTACGAACCAAGAAAGGCAGTGAAGGGTTAGGCGTTTGCCGACTTCATTGTCGAAATGACAAGGCCGGTTTCCCCGAATAACCTTGATCAGGTTTGGAAGGTGCACGTAGACGAGAGCTCTACTATGAACGGCTGTGGTACAGGCATAATCTGTCAATCTCCGGAAGCAGATAAATATGAATATGCACTACGGTTCAAGTTCCAGGCCTCAAACAACGAGGCGGAATATGAAGCCCTGCTAGCCGGCATCCGCATGTAAAAGGCGGTAGGGGTAACAAAAATTAACGCCTGCTCTGATTCTCAGTTGGTCGTTAGCCAATACCATGGTGAGTATGAAGCCACCCATCCGGCCATGATCAAATATCTGGAGGCGGTCAAATCTGAAGCTGGGACACTTGAACAATTTCATCTAAGCCAAGTGCCTAGATTTGAAAACAACCAGGCGGATGCTCTGTCAAAATTGGCATCCTCCGCCTCCTGTGATACGCCTCGGTCAGTCTTCTGGGAGATGATGGAAAAAAGAAGCATATCTGATGAAGAGCCCATTAGAGTACTAGACCAGAGCTCCACCTGGATGGATGGCATCGGGGCATATTTGACAGACGGCACGCTCCCTGATTCACCCTAGGAAGCGGCCGTGATGAAGAAGCGAGCTACAAACTTCGAGATGAGGGAAGGAGAGCTCTTCAAAGCAGGTTTCTTGAAGCCCCTATTAAAGTGTGTTACCCTAGAAAAGGGGAAATAAGTTCTCGAAGAATTGCATGCGGGATACTGCGCCTCTCATGCAGGCGGCAAATCTTTAGCCGTCAGAGCCAGGCGGCACTATTTCTAGCCCACTCTTGAGTCGGATGCCATGGAGTTTGTTAAAAAATGTGACAAGTGCCAAAGGTTTGGTAAGCTAATCCATCGGCCGGCTACTGATCTAACGACAATCCACAGCCAGTCCCGTTTGTTAAATGGGGCATGGACATTCTAGGCCCTTATACGCCTGCACCAGGCGGAAAGCACTACATTCTGGTGGCTGTGGATTATTTCACCAAGTGGGTGGAAGCAGAGGCAGTCAAGGGCATCAAGACAAAGGATGTCATCTCCTTCATCTGGAAGAACATTAATACCCGATTTGGGGTACCTATGTCTATGGTGTTTGATAATGGACCTCGGTTTGAGACGCCTCAACTTAAAGCTTGGTTGGGAGATCAAGGGATCTCACATTGTTTTGCCTCATTTGGCCGACCCCAAGCAAACGGCCAAGTTGAAGCCTTCAACAAACTCATCTCAAACGGTATCAAAAAGAAAATTGAAAGAGCCGATGGCTTATGGGCTGAAGAATTGATTCATGTCCTATGGGCCATCCGAACAACTGAAAAAGGGGCAACCGGTGAAACCACATTTCTCATGGTTTACGATGCTGAAGCCGTCTTGCCCATCGAGCATTATGAGCCGACTCTACGAGCCATGCTATACGATGAAGAAGCAAACTGGGAGGCCATGCGGCTAGCATTGGACTCACTCCCGGAGAGCAAGGGCAATGCTGCCCTGTGCCATGAGATTTACCGTCTGAGAATGACCCGTGCCTACAACAAAAGAGTGCACAAACGGCCCTTGAAAGTTGGGAACTTTGTGTTACGAAAGATGGAGGCAACCAGTAGGGCCAATGAGCAAGGAAAGCTAACTCCTAATTGGGAAAGCCCCTACCGGATCTATGAGGAAGTGAGAAACGGCACCTACCGCCTGGAAACCCCAGACAGAAGGTGGCTGCCAAGAACTTGGAATGTAGACAACTTGAAAAAGTACTACTTCTAAGATTTGTAAATTTTTGTAAATGAAAAGCCTATCAATGAAAAAAGTTATTTTTTTGTTTCCAATCTTGTTAATTACCTCGTATACATACATGTGTAATGATAAATTACCGTCTGTGCAAAGTGCAGACGGTCAAATTGGATAAGTTAAACTAAGTAAAAACTTAGTGGCTAGATTAACGTTCAAATTAAAAGGCCAATGGCCGAATGCTATTTCATTTTATAAATTCGTCTGCTCCAACATGAGTATGGCGTCCGGCGATGCCCCTCCAGGTTTTATCGTCGCAGAGGGCATTCTATCGTGTGCTCTACAAACGCATGCAGACGGCAAAGATTGAACGATCAAATTGGTCAACTCATAGCCATCTGACCAAAATAGTCTAAAGAATGACTAAGCTCATAAGCCAAAAGTCTAGTGACATCAGCCGGTGGCCGACTGAAGTTCTTAGATTATTCAACGAAATTGTATAAGTCCTCCCAATGGGGCAAAGGGACATTGAGTATGATTACAAATACCCCAGGCGGGGGAGATCAGTTCCACTGCCTGGTCTGACGGCTGCCCGCTTGAGTAATTGGACAGCTGCGTGATTGGTTTGGGGCAATCACTACTGTGATTGATTGACTCAGGAGCTTGCCATACTCTCTAAAGTATCACAAGTTCCTAGGTCAATCAATCAGCAAGGTAGTAAAACCAACTGCACAGCCGCCCAGGGGCAAGTACAGCCGGGATAGCTCATGCCGCACGCTTTTAATGAGTTAGGCAAAAGATCAGCAAAAATGCAAGCATATATATACAAGCAGATTTTAAATTTCAAAAGCGCAAAACCGACTCAGTCGGTATTTTCATAGATGAACCCGGCTACAAAGAGCCGGGGAGCAATGTTAAACCGGATCACCATCCGGGTGGAAATAAACCAGAGAAATTGTTGAGTTGACATCTAAATACTCGGCACGCAGGCCGGAAAAGAAGACGGCATAGAGCCAAGTTAAATACAAACAAGCTTAATTGGTAGGCGTAGCCGGGACCTCATTCCCTCTCTCCTCTGCCAGTGGTTGAGTGGGGTTCGCTTGATCTCCCTTCTTTTGCTCTTGCTCACCACCGTCTACAGTCTGAGTAGTCTCTTCCTAATTGGCCCAGGCGTGGAATGTTCCCAGATGGGGTGTGCCATCCTCCCTGGCATTGATGACTTCGTCAGCATATTGATACACCAAGTCCCAAAGGCCATAATCCTGATCCGGGCATAGGGTGTCCCATGTCAGCTGCATGCGCTCCTTGCAATCGGATTCGTTCTCTTCAACGATCCGCTCCTCATGGGCTGCGAGGGTTGTCTTGAAGTTCGCCTGAGCCTAGGCCATCTCATTTTTCAGGCGGTTGACATCCAAGAAGAGTTGTGTGTTCTCCTAGTCAACCGCCTCAAGCGCCTTGAGGTCCGCCTGAACATTTTTCAGCACAGCCTCAAAGTCGGAGGCCTTTTTCTTGGTAGTCTCAAGTTCAGCCGTCAAGTGCCTGATATTTTCCGCCTGTTTCAGTTCAAATGCTTTAGACTCAAGTTCATTTATTGTATTTGAATAGAGAGCAACGTCTGCGGAGTCTTGCCCCGCTTTATTGGCTCGCTTTACCTTAGTCTACTTGCGCTGCCATGGCTTCTTCAGTCCATCTACCCTCAGCAAGGCCTATGGTCACAAGCGGAGTGTTAAAAACCCAAACGGGAAGCTACTTGAAAGATTTGATTTAAGGAGTCATACCTTAGACAGGAGGGAACTTATCCGTTCAACATTGAACGTCTCAATGCCCGGGATGGCATCCTTGTCCTTCTTGGGGACTGTTCCAAGCATGGACTTGGCGTACTGCTGTACATCCGGCCATTGGGGGGAATCTGCATCACAACTAAGATTGGGTGAGTAAGCGGCACCTATCTACAAGCGGCCCCCTGATGAACCCTCTAAAGTCTGCTGTGATTGAGACTTCACCCGCATGGGCCAGGGCAGCTCAAACGGTGACCTGAAAGGACTAACCGTACCTTGCTCAATTATTTGCAGGTTGTCATCACCCACAGCCGAGGTAGAGCTTTAAGCCCCCTTGGGCTTTTCAGATGCCTGAGGTTTTTCGCCCGTCTACGGCGCCAAAACCGTGCCAAAATTCTTGCCCAGGTCAATTCCTAGGTTGATGCTCTCCCCCCAATGGCCAAGCGGGGCTTCCCAACCGGCAGTTCAAGGGCCGTCTGAATAGACGACACCTTTTGAGACTTGGATGGGCTGTCAGCCACCTCATCCGTCTTTCTTTTGAAGATCTACTGAAGAGAGCGGGGAGCCTCCTACAAGATACGACTCAGTGAGCATACAGCCGGCATTGAGCCGCCTCTACTGGAAGAATAAAAAAGAACAAGTAAACAGGTCAGACGAATTATACCTGACCCTTGGAAACAAATTCCTTTTTCTGCTTTTCCTCCTTGTCCTTACGGATCTTGGCAGCGGGCCTTCTAGGGGTCTTCTCCTCAGAAACCTTCTCTCTGGTCGTTTCTGCAAACAAAACGTCTGTTAGAACATGACTAAACTCAAGGGCACGGCATAATCACAGCTGGTACAAGTTACACAAACGTCTATCAAACATTGAACTAAGACCGCAAGCGGACAAAAACGCCTCGTCTCTTAACCAGATATGCAGGGGAATCCAGTTTTTAGGGACGCTTATAGCTTCCTCGGTTGAAAGGTAATCAGTTGTAAGCTCAAAGAAACCCGACTCTATAATTGTCTCATAGTCCTCATCCGGGATAGCAGGGAACTTGCACTTCTGCCCTAGAAGATCCGGCTTCCTATTATACCGTCTGTATTCACGGTTTTCTCTTGCTTTGGAAGAAGACACCGGGTAGAAGCGCTCCTTCCAGTTGTCCCACTTAGACACTTTGTCTAAGGTCATTTGGTATTGTGGGTACGTGGTAAGAGTGTACCACGCTCTCCACCCGCTTGGGCTTCGGCTTAGATAATGCATGTGTGCAAAAGCCTCCTAGCCGGGGTAGAGCCCTTGCCATTCACAGGCAGCTATATACCCCAAAATTTTGACCCAATAATTCGGGGTCAGCTGTCATACACCAAGGCCATACCCCCGGAGAATGGCCTTAATTACGTCATGGAGAGGGAAGTGGAGACCGGCTAGGAACGCCGCCTCATAGCAACCAAAGTACTGGTTGGCGTTCTACTGTTCATCTACTCACGCAATAGTTCCTAGCTCATGCAGAACCCGGATGTCAAACCCGTCTCCTAAGGGATGCTTGAGCTTAAAATTCTCTAAGTCTTTCTCCATTGCAGCTCTATCTTTGGCTGACACATGAATCTCAGCCGGATTATTTTTCTCTTTCCAATTCTTTCTCTCTTTCTCTTCGCTATTCTCAAGAGGGGGAAGGTCATCATCATCACTGCTGTCCTCAGAGCTGGATTCAAACGCGTGGTTCTCCCCTTCTCTTCTTTGGGAAACCTCTTCACCGTCTGACCTTGAGGTAGATGGGCTTCCCTCAGATCTAGCATTGGAGGCAGTCTCTTCACCGCCTTCATCATCTTCACCACCAAAAATCCCGTCACTAGGGGTCCTGGGAACCCCAGACGGGGAATATTCTCCTGAGCTGGTTTGCCATGGTTCCCCCTCAATGGGGGTAATCTCATCAGACGGCACTTCTAACGTATCGTCTTCGCTTCGCCGTCTGTTGGCTGTTTGCTTGGTTCTAGCCATTGTGTCCTGCACAGACATAGAGATGGTCAGTTGGGGGGAAGTACAAAATTGCTCCATGCACCCAGAGCCGGCACCCCCAGTCCTAGACTCAGCCGTACTAGGAGACTGGCTGACTACTGTCCTAGGCTATGCCGTGTGTGTTGGTGATGAATCCATTTATTTGAACGGAAGTATGCAAACGGAAAAATTAAGAATGAGTTGAAAGGGGTAGAGACGGTACCTTTGAATCTGGCTCTAGAGAGGGTCAAGCGTTGACCGGCTGAGGCAGACGAGTACGAAAAGGAGTTTGTGTTTGACACAGACGGTGGTCAGAGTTTCTCTCTCTAGACTTCTCTTGACTTTATCTCTCTTAAAAGTTTTGGAAACGTCCAAAACAAGGGGGTAAAACATGTATTTATAGAGGGATAAATGCAGGGGCATTTTTGTAATTTTCCCCGGAAAGTGAAAGGTTACACTTTCACAGTAAAAAAAAAGATATAATTATATATATATATAATTATTATTATTATTTTGGCTGAGTGACACGTGTCACAGATGCCACGTGGCACGCCACGTCACATCTGTGAGGGGCAAATGTTTTGGGTAATTTTACCCATGTCACGTGGGCCAACCAGATCATGACACGTGTCATACCCCGATTGGTCCGAATTGGACCAATCTCCATTTGACACATGTCATTCCCAGAATCTAGGAAAAAAGGCGGCCTTTAAGGGCCCAAATCCCAAGAAAGCCGTAATTCGGCGCAGCCTAACAGAATTAGGTCAGAGTGACCTAATCAGGGGCACATTTCCCAATGACTCTATAAATAGGGAGATTTTCCCCCATTTTGGGGACACCTACAAATTATTACAGCATACCCTACATTCTCGGGCATCAGAGAAACACCTGATCTAAGAATCCGAGAAGATCTCACCTAAATTTCCGCACCTTTTTCCTACTCTCATTCAAGTACTAACTTGATCGTCGGAGGCGGAGCTCCTACCACCCGGAGTCTCCGTTGTTTTGCAGGTACGAGCGTAGTCGGATCAATCTCTGAGCTGTAACTCTCCTGAGGGACAAAAACACCCAAAACATTTAGAACCTTGAAGCAAAGGGTAATAATTAAACATGTGATGGTTAATAATTATTCAACCAAGAGTTACAAGGGTTGTAATCAGTAAAGAGTTTACTCACCTTGAAAATGTAATGGTTGATGGTAGGGCCAAAGTCCGATCAATTGTTGCACAAATAAAGGGTCTTGGAATCACTTAAAATTCAATTGGGATCAATTAATATTGAATAAAGTGTTGTTAAAGTTACCAATTTAATTCGTTTATGGTACTTTAATCTTAATTAAACATAATTATTAAACTTTGCCTTACTTTGACATAGATTGGTAGCCGTAACAGTGACAACAACATTTACAATCTACGACCATTCCTTGAGAAGGATAGGTTGACAAGAAAAAACTTTTCTACTTGGAAAAGGATGCTAAGGCTTGTTCTAAAATCTGAAGGTAGAGAGGATGTCATAGACACCCCATTTCCAGGACCTTTGGGTGAGGATGCTACTGCTGCAGAGGTCCGTAAGCGCAAGGAAGCACTAAATAGGGTTGTGCCTATCACTTGCTTGATGATTGCTACTATGGAGCCTAGTCTTCAAAAGCATTTTGAGGACCAGGATGCATATACTATCATGCAAGAACTCAAAGCTTTGTTTAAGAAACAAGCTAGAGTTCAAAAGGGAAAGGGGTTCAAGAAAAAAGGGCAAAAGGCTAAGGGCAAGGTCAAGAAAGTTGCCAAGGCTCCTGAAAAGCCTAAGGCGACTCCAAAGGCCAAGGCTGCAGATGAAAGTGAATGCTTTTACAGCAAGAAGAAGGGGCATTGGAAGCGCAACTGCCACAAATATCTTGAGTTCCTCAAGAAAAATGGAGCATCCACCTCAGGTATTATGTTATAAACATTTTAACTTTCACTTAGGTATGTGATACCAAGTTACAATGCTTAACATTATTAATGTTGTGCAGAAGCTGCAAAGAAGTGAGGGTAGCATGGGAAATGGAGCTTAAGGGTGCACTAGAAGAGTTCGAGTGGCCAAAAATAGCTTCATAGTTTTAATTTCTGAATTTTATGATGATTTTAGACATATTTCCAGTTTTGATGAGACAATATTTCGGTTTTCTTATTGAATACTGATTTGGTTTACTTGGCTTGGACAAGTGTTGATCCATGACCAAGGTAATAAATTGTTTTCATTTTTCTAGATATGAGTTAATTTTGTTTTATGAATTTATATAAGTACATCACAAAACCAAGATTAGATGATTCAAAATAAACTTACTTGAAACAAGTAAGGTTAGGTCACATAAACCGCACATCCAAAGATTATAATTGGATGGACTCTTATTCTTATTTGATTATGAATCACTTAAGAATTAAAAGTCATGCTTGATAAGGTAAGATGACCAAGTTGCCTTTTAGTTGAAAGGGTTAAGGAGCTAATTACCTTTTAGAACTCATACATATGATGTGTGTGGACCAATAAGTTCAAGAATTAGCAAGAGATTTAACTATTTCATTATTGCTTTCACTAACGATCTAAGTAACTACATCGATAATTACTTAATGAAGTAGAGCTTGGAATTATTGAAATGTTCAAAGTTCCATAATGAAATGTAAAATCAGTTTGTGATAAACAAATTTAACACCACAATAATATTGTTGTTATAAATATTTAATTCAATTAATGATCATCTAAAGGGAATTGTTGAATTAATTCACAATCCAGAAACACTACAATTAAAATGTATGTTGAAAAGGAATTAAACTTTGCTTGTCATGGTTCAATCCTAGATTAACTTTAATGATGTACAAATATCGTTTTGAGGATACATAAATTAGAACAACAATTGCGAATAAACTAAACAGAAACTCAACCAAAGCAATTGAACAAACGTCATAAGAGTTATGCATTGGAAATGTTCCAAAAGTTGTCTTTTCTAAACAGGATTAAGGGTTATGATGAACCCTAAATCAAGTAAATAGTTCTTCGTGGGTTTTCCCATGGAAACTAAGAGGTATTATTCCTACAATCGCGTAGATAACAAAGTGTTTGTTGCTCGGGATAGTGTCTTTATAGAAAGAAATCTCTTCCTACAAAGCCAAGTGGGAGTAAAGTTAGATCTTGATGAGATTCGAGACGAACAACAAATGGATGTGGATAACACAACATCAAAGATGAGGGTGCATGAAATCAGCTAATTTGATAAATCATGTGTTGAAGCAAGCTAATTCAACTAGCGAGGCTTGTATTGTCCTAGTTGAATGAAAGGCTTCAAAGAGATGAAGAGAATAATTCTATTGTTGCTTATACCTATCGTAGGTTACTTAGAATCGAAACAAACAGTTTGTTGAAATTCAGAGAAAATGTGGATTCAAAAATTATCCTATTGGAATGGTTAGAACCCATACCCTACAAGCAAGCTTTGGATAAGTGCCAACTCAAAAGTGGCTTAAAGCCATGAAATCCAGAATGGACTCCAAGTCTGTAAAGATGTGTTAATCCATGATAGTCTTGCAAATGGGGTCAAACCTATTAGTTGCGTAAGCCTATTCGGATTCTTCTAGTGATTGCTGATTTCGATTACGAAGTTTAGCAGTTGATTATCAAAATCACCTTCTTTGAAATGTTCTTGATGGAGGATATGTATATGATACAACCTAAGAATTTTGAAATCAAAAAAATCATGGAAATATTGGCAAACTTCAGAAATCATTTATTGATTGAAGTAAGCATCAAGGAGTTGGAACATTTGTTTCGATTAGGCAATCAAATAGTTTGATTTCCTTAAGAAATGAAAAGGAATTTTGTAGAGACAAGAAGTTTAGTGGGAGCAATTGGTCTTCTCAGTCTTGTATGTAGATGACATACAGTTCATATGAAATGACATATCAATGCTTGAATAAGTCAAGCAGTGGTTAAGGAGTTGTTTCTATATGAAAGACTTAGGAGATGTTGAGTGCATATTGGGATTCAAGATCCACGAAATGAATCTTGAAGAATGATTAGACAACATCAAGAGACTTATGTTGATAAGGTCCTGGACAAGTTCATGAAGCAAGACTCTAAGAGAGGATATCTTCCCATGTTTCATGGTATTACGCTCAGTAAAACTCAGTGCCTTCAAAAGCTAGTGAAGTTGAGTCGTATGGATAGTGTACCTTATGCTTCTGCAAAAGGGTCTATTATATGTGCCATGAAATGTACAAAGCAAGATGTTACATATGACTTGTGCATGTGTAGCAAGTTTCAAGCAAATTCAGGATAAGCATACTAAAAGTTACCAAGAACAAATCCTTGAGTACTTGAGAAACACTAAAGGAATGTTTCTAGTTTATGGTGGCAAAAGTGAACAAGTTGTCAAAAGGTTATACGGATGCAAGTTTTCAAAAAAGGAAAGATGACTTTAGATGTTGATCTAGATACATTTTGTGTCTGAATGGAGAAGTACAGTGAGCTTGAAGAATTCAAAGCAGAATGTTGTTGCACACTTGTAGGCATCATTTGAAGCGCGCCTACGTAAGCATGTGTGAATATGCTTGGCACTCTTAGGAAGTGGAAATTGACATATACGATTAGGGACAACGATTAGGGACAAGGAAAGTAGGGAGCTGTCAACAAGTTTTTAAGGAACTTGTAAACCGTTCACGGATCATAAAAGGCAACCACGATAAAGGGACAACGATAGGCAACAACGATTGACCCGTGAAGGTTACACCTCATTCATAATTCATGAGATTAATAATTCCATATGGTTCGGAACCACGAAAGGAGGATCGGGGATGATGGTACGAAGTGAGTCATGGAGTCACATTAGCATGTATTGGCCTCTACTCGATTCTTATAGTGAAAAGTGATTCCTGCGATCTCAAAGGCATACAAACAAAGATTCAATTTGCTCCAAACTATTATTATGCTAAATTAGTTGAATATTAATGCAACATATAAATCTAAAATATCGTGATCACTTAATTAAACAACAAGATTAAAAAGGAACCTAAACCAGTTGTCCAAATTATCTTATTAGGCGTTATTTTCAATTGCATATGTCCTTTAACTTGCAATATGGTGATCATGAAAACAATAGAATAAACATTAATATTGGAAGCAATTTAACATTAATATCGTTAGTCAAATCAAATAATAATAAACCTAATCATGATACTCGCAGTAAGAATAAAAATAAAAGTAATTAAGTGAATTAATTACTCACTTTCCGCGTTTCCTTGAATTGCTACATCATGAATAAATTGTTAGTAACTTTAATAAAAATATAAATCCAATTGAAATTAAATTAAATTAAATTAAAAGTAGAGTTGATTTGGTCTAAACCCTCAGTTAATTAAACCTTTCACGCCTTGGTTCAAGGACGGAACCTCGGGTCAAGTATGGACTCCTTGGAGTGCTTAGGGGAAATATTCTTGAAGAATAAGGAGTCTTGTGTTTAGGCTAAAGAGGGAGAAAATAATGATTTTTGGTGTAGGGAGGGAGAATGATTTTTGGTGCCCCGAACTACAGAAATGAGGGGGGTATTTATAGAGGAAATGAATAGGGGAACTCTACGGAACCCTAGAAGAGATAAAGCCGCGGAAAAAAACCTAATTAAGCGCCGTGACACGGTGTGTGTACTGTGACGCGGCACTGAACACCGTGTCATGGTACTGTTTGCCGTGACACGGTCAAAAGAACCGTGTCGCGGCAGACAATTTTACCCAAAATGCGGCTAAGTTTAGAAAACGCGTGAGGTTTTGTGTGCGAAAAGCACACAGGAATTTCCCGTGTCATGGTAGGTGTGTCGTGACACGGCACTGGATACCGCGACGCGGCGCAATCCATCGTGGCACGGTATTGCATACCGTGTCGCAGTGCACAGTTTTCCTAGATTGCGTCCAAATTCATTAGCGCGTGAGAAAACGCGGAAAAGACACGGAAAAAACATCGTGACACGGTGAAGAATACTGTGTCACGGTACAAAGCACCGTGCCACGTCATCTTATACCGTGGCGCGGTGTTTTAAACTGTTGCGCGGTAATTCCAGATTTTTACGTGTTTTTAAAACTATGATAACTTTTTATCCGCAACTTGGAATAAGGCATATAATATATAATTGGAATACTTATCAAGTCTAATTTATAACCCAATTGGAATAAGGTCAAAATCATTTGTAGATTTTAAGATATGGTCGTTTTAGTGAAAAAGAGTTGGTTTTGGGTCGAGTTTAGTATTTTGCTCATATCTTCTTCGTTTTGAATCAGAATTTGGCCTATGATATATCGTTGGAAAGATTATTTCAAGGCCTATCCAACCAAATAATATTTGGATCAAAATTATAGGGCCAAAAAATCAGTTTCTCTCGGTTTTGTGATGTGGACACGAAAAGTGAAAAGTAAGTTATGGTTTAGCAAAATGGGCTAAGAATTTGGGTTGATTTTTAAAATGTATTGGATTGAATATGGATTTAAGCACTCCAAGATTAAATACTCAACCCGACCAATAATGGCGGTGAAAGGTTGTTCATCATCGGGTTTGGTTTCGGGTAGACATTTTTAGGTGTCTACAACACTCAATGTCATAATATGTGTTTTAGCTACAGTAAGAGTAGTTAAGGAGGAAGTTTGGATCAAATTGTCCGGTGACTAAAAGGTCACCTTTGCCAAAACAAAGGAGCCAGGGTAACATCACAAATCTAAACAAATAGATATGAGATATCACCTCATTTATGAGTTCAATGACAAGCGGGATGTCGGGATCTACAGAGTTTTATTATGAGTGAGAATATCACTTATTTATTAAACCCCTTCCACGGAATAAGGTATGAGAGTCGTATTAAGGTCTTGGATTGTAGCAAATTAAGTAATTCAAGTTGTGTATGTTTTGAGAAAACATATTACATAAGGAATGCATATATTTGCAGAATTATGTTTAAACAGAAATTTTATTTCTCTTATTTAATTATGGTTTTGGAAATTAAACAAAATGTCCAATATAATTATGAATTGATGGGCTCATCAGGTTGATGACCTAGTGAATGAAACCCCACAGGTGAACAAAATTCATATATTATTTAAGTTCCTAGTTTGAAATCATTAAAGTGGACATAAATGATTTCAATGGACGGACTAACATGTAAGATTGATTGGATAGCGCAGTTTCATGGGCTATAGGGGCATAGTGATGCTCGGTCAATCACTTGGATATGCATGAATGATGCATGATCGAACTATTGACCTACTTTGAAGTTCAAGTATAGAGCTTCCGTATATATTAGTGGATTCCTTAGGCATGAGTGGGACATTGATTCTATTCAATGATTGATTTAACTGTGGTACATTCAAACGTCTACCGGTAATTGGAGATTATAAAGGATGTTTCCTGGTTACTTTAAAAGTTCAGTGGGAGCCTTGTTTCTACAAGATTGGATTGAGTCTACCTATTAAATTAGGGAATGTGTCATGGCCGCTTGAAGAGGGAGAATTCAGAAAATATGTGGCCGCGTTCAAATGTATTACACAGTAATCATTTGGTTTTGTAATTCGAACTCGGATTTCAAGAAACGATTTGTAGATTAATATGTTTTCGACATGTGATGCAATCATATTATCAAATCGACACACATTGACTTAAGGAATTCGAATATTGCACACTTGTCTCAGACAAGTGGGAAATTGAAGGATTTATGTCTTCATCATGTGCAATTACTAGATATATAAATGGATCAAATTATGGAGATAATTAAGTTCGTATATAGCTAGAGGTACTAACGATCTTTGGGATAGTAAAATAAGCTAAAGCCCACTTGGACGGATCTTATAAGGTCACGCAAAGGGTCTAAATCGAGTATGAGAGGACGAGGCTTATGATGGGCCTCATCCCTTAGCATGGCCGGCCATATGGAGGAATAAGGAGGGTTTGGCCTTCGTGACTTAGTCTAATTATAATAGGATTATAAATAGACTAAGTGCCTAGGGTTTTCCGTAGAGAATTCAGTGATCAGGTTGATCAAACCCTAATTAGCAAACACGAGCCCAACCCCTCTCAAACTCTCTCTCTCTCACGGCTCTTCGTCCCCTCGGCGCCGGTGGTGATGGTTCGTGGTGGTCGGTTTAGTCCATTAAAGGTGGTGATAACGGTTTTCCTCTTTCACTCGACCAATCTTGTATTGGTGGACGGCTCGTTCGAATCTCGTGGACTAAGTAGAGGAGCAACGCTTGGGGCTCTATTCTCACCCTGATTTGCCTATTGATTAGCTATGTGGAATTCACGCTTCAAAGGTATGATTATGTGTCTTGTGTGTTATGCATGCGATCTTGGGATTAGGTGCTTTATGAATATGATTCATGTTTTTCCGCTTTATAGTACCTATAAACTCCTACAATAAGATGATGTTAAATCCAAAGAAGTGTGTCTTTGGTGTTGAGTCCGGCGAATTTCTCGGATTTTTAATTAATCAGCGCGACATTAAGGCTAATCCTGAGAAGATCCAAGCGGTCTTAGACATGAAATCACTAAGAACCATAAAGGAAGTTTAGAGGCTAACCGGTTTCTTAGCCGCTCTTGGACGGTTTTGTCAAGATCAGGGGATAAGTGCCGCTATTTTTTCCGAACAATCAAGAAAAAAGCAATGTTTGAGTGGACATAAGAGGCCGAGGAGGCCTTCGTTCAGCCGAAGAATCATTTGCATACACTCCCTCAGCTCGTCAGCCCACTAAAAGACGAGAAGTTATACATGTATTTGGCCATTTTCATCACTCCTTAAGTGTCGTCCTACTTGTTGAAATGGACGGCCATCAAATCCGCGTGTATTTCATCAACCATGTCTTATACAATGTCAAGCTTAAGTACCCACCCATTGAGAAGTTCGGTATGACATTATTCATGGCATCAAAAAAGCTAAGGCCATACTTTCTTGCTCATTCAATTGTGGTCTACACGGACCAACAGTTGAAGAAGTCGTTCATCACATTAGATGTAACACCCTAGAAATTCTTTCTTTTAAAATACCTGTTTTGCCCTGTTTAAAACTTTAAATAGGTATATCTAGGACATTACCGCCACCGTGAAAACGGCTAAGGCAACTATCAAAGACACATAGCGGAAGACTAATTTCAAAACCATTCAAAACAAGTCAACTTGAAAAGTCAATCAACGAAAGTAAAGTCAAACGAAGTAAAATAAAATCAACCTACAACTTGGAACCATTATAGGCCCTTAAAACCAAACCGAACTCAAAAACTTTGCGTTAGTCATGTATAATAATAATGTCATAAATAATTAAAGCAATAAACACATCATATACTTATAGAAACTAGCATGATTCGCTCTTCACTCATGCCCATTCATGAATATGCTTCATCACCTGAAAAGCTTATCTCTACCTATTTCCACTACTTTCCATTAAAAATGGGTCATCATAGGGCCAAAATAAAGACAAGGCCAACAAACACACAATCAGCAAAGCTGAGTACATAAGCGTAATTAACACACTAGCATACAATTCCCTATCAATACACAACTTACCTCGTTGCACCTGTTTTTCAAGCATACACCAATCAATAAAAGTTCTCACTAGACTCTACATAATTTATTTAATGTTGACTACACATCGAACGGGTTTCCCACTAACCTCCCCCAATAAATTGAGGTTACTAACACGGGAGCTAACCGTGCCAGTATCAAAAACCACTTGTAAGTGGCGGAATTCCTGCGCATAATAATAATAATAAAAGGAATGTACAACGTCCTGTACTCCAGTAAAAGTTATGGTTAAATATAAAACCCCATAACTCCCCCCATATGTTCATACTCAAGGTATATACGTTCCAAGAGTTTTGGTGCGTAATATCTTTCACTTTACGTTATTTACAGATTATTAAACTTGGTGATGACTCTCAACCATAATCATTCAATCAACAATAATTAATCAAACAATCAAATATACCAATTTAATTCTTGAATAATTAGTGACCACATAATATTTAATGTTGAACCCTTTTTAATTCTACCTCGGTGTCAATGACACCTTAAACGCATAATGCGCCACAAATCCTATCCCTCAGTGTTAAAAAAAACACCTTAAGTGCACTAAGGCACCAACATACAATTTATTCCCCGTGTACATAGACACTTATATAGCTCATTCCTCATGCTTAAAGCATCAATAAAAATTATATGAACCATAATAAAATTCCTTTTCAATATCCTAAACCAAATTAAACATTTAGTTTAATCAAACATGGTCTCTAACATGCCACAAATAAATATGTGGTTCATAAACAATATTCCAAACTATAATTTTCCATCCAATAATCCATCACAAATAAACCATCCTTCATAATCCAATCATCAATAACAACCAAACCATAATTTCCATTCCAAATCTAGCATGATACTACTTGTAATCAATTAAACACATTTAGCATGCTAATACATCAATAAAATTATGCTAAGTACGCGAACGTACCTTGAATACAATCTTAATATCGCCACAATTAATAGAAATCACTCACTTCAAAATCTCTTACAATTTAAAACCATAGAAGAGTATTAAAATCCTCTCTACACAAATTTCCAGCAATATATACTATTATAAAACCCCTCATAATTTTATTAAAATAAGCTGAAATTATATTTAAAACATCATATTTTAATCCCAATTAATGGGTAATTAAAGTTCCTTAAAGAAACTTGATTTTTAATGCTCTACCAAAAATTCCAGCACTATATTTTAATGAAATCTTGCTGTAATTTAGCCTTAAAACACTTTAATCAAAGGTTTACACCATTATATATCATAATCCTTCAATAATTTATAAATCAAGAACCTAGGGTTTCAAAAATTGGGGCTTTTTAATTAAAAACATAATCTGAAAATTAATTAACATAATACTCATAATCAAACATCAAAAATCAAATTCCAAAACTCAAAATTAACAATTAGATCTAGGATTAAATTGGTTTTTAAAATAAAGTTTTAAATTTTTTTTTTTTCGAAAGAAGAGGCAACCGACAGCCACCAGGCTGCTGCCGGCGCCGGTGGTTGCCTACTGCCGGCTGTTGGCGGCTGGCGGCCACCGCTGCTGGTGGTCAGCCGGTGGTGGTGAAGGGGGAGCCGAAAAAAAGGGGAAGGGAAAAAGAGGAAGAAAAAGAAAGAAAAATAAAGAGAAAAGGGAGAGAAGTTTACCTTGGGTTTTCTCCACTCTGGGCAAAGGTTGATTTGCCTCATGTGTTGAATATTTATACCCCTTCTCTAGAACCCTTCTCCTTAAAATTTCCTCTTTTAATTTTCCTAATCCCCTCCCTAATAAAACTTTACTAAAATAAAACTTTCCTTAAATTAAATTCCAACTTAATTAAAATAATTAATTAAATAAACTTTCCTTTTATAAATATTTCCAAACTTATTTAAAATAAATAATTAAAATACTTTAAATAAAAAATTTTAATTTAATTAAATACTTCTCAAAATACTTATTTTAAATAAAATACGTATAAAAATACGAGGTATTACATTGGAAGCCAGTGGTCGAATGCTTAAATGGGCCTTGGAATTGAGAGGATTGATATTACATTCAAACCCAAAAAAACAATCAAGGGTCAAGCCTTTGCAGATATTTTGGCTGAAATGACACGGCCAGACCTACAGCCGGTAGGGGATCAAATTTGGAAAGTTTTTGTTGATGAAAGTGCAACAGCCACCGGGTTTGGTGCTGGTATCATATGTCTATGTCCAGAAGGAGATAAGTTGGAATATGCCTTAAGATTTCAGTTTCAAGCCTCCAACAATAAGGATGAGTATGAAGCCCTACTAGCCGACCTTAGAATAGGTAAGGCGGTCAGGGTAGTGAAAATTAATGCTTGCTCGAACTCTTAGTTGATAGTCAGCCAAGTGAATGGTGACTACGAAGGTAAAGAGCTGACAATGATGAAATATTTGCAAATGGTGAAGGAGGAGGCCAAGGGCCTAGGCAATTTCACGCTGCAACAAGTTCCTCAGTCCAAGAATCATCAAGTGGACGCCCTGTCCACACTAGCCTCTTCGGCATAATGTGACACTCCAAGATTTGTGTTTTGGGAAGTTAAGGAGAAGCGGAGCATTGATGTCGAGACTGTGCAAATTATTGATCAAAGCTCGACATGGATGGACGGAATTATCACCTATCTCAAAGATGGAATTCTCCCGAACGATCCAAAAGAAAGTTGGGTAATGAAGAAGAAGGCGGCATGGTTTGAGATGAAGGAAGAGAACTTGTTTAAGAAATCATTTCTAAAGCCATACTTGAATTGTGTGATGCCCGAGAAGGGGCATGAAGTGTTGCACGACCTCCACCATGGGAACTATGGGGTGGGTTGCGCACCTTACTGCTACAAAAGTAAACTAGTAGTGACACTGGCAGGCTGCTGTGGTTTTCGGGGTGTTAATTGATGTTTTTGGGGTGGCTAGAAGGTGATTTTTGGGATTGCAGAAGCCTGCACAAGGAGGGGGGGAGGGGGCCTAAGGGGTGGATGGAAGGTGGCAAGACTATGGCTGGGCTCCACTAACGGAAAGTTTAACAGAAGTTCGATGGAGGTACCAAAACCTATAATTTTAAAATTTAATAGGTGCTAAAATAAAAATTAAAAAAATTAAAAGGGTACCAAAAGTTAATAGGCCCTACAGTCAAAGCACCCTTCGTCTCCAGCTCCATCCTTGCCTGATATACCTGTTGATCACCTTCATCTCGTTACGACTTCTACTGTTGTTTTGGACCGGATTAAGAGTTTCCCTCGTGGCACATCATGTGGTAGGGATGGTTTGAGTGCTCAACATCTTATGGTTGCTTGAGTGGTGCATTTGTGGCAGTCTCAGATGAGTTAGTTGACTCTATTACCGGGGTGGTTATCTCTTTCTAGTTGGAAGATGTCCTATAGAAGTAGGAGAGTACATTGCTAGTGCTCCTCTTACACCACTTGTCAAGCCCAGTGGTGGTATTCGTCTTATTGTTGTGGGTACGATTTGGCGGCGTCTAGTTTCGAAGATGGGTGCTATTATGGTTGGTCAGTCTTTAGGGAGTTACTTTGATGGCCTTCAATTTGGTGTTGGGGTTTCTTTAGGTGGTGAGGCAATTCTTCATGTAGTGAATCGGTTGATTGAAGACCGTGGTTCTGATGTTGGTCTTTCTATGTTTTTGGTGGATTTTCAAAACGCCTTCAATCTAGTTGATCGTTCGGTCATGTTACGTGAGGTACGTCGCCGTTGTCCGGGCATTTTGCGATGGGTTGAATTCTGCTATTCTAATCCAGCCAAATTATATTATGGGGACCAAACTGACGTAAGGAAAAGTAGGTCGTTATCTAATCTTCCCTAGAGCCAAACAAATTTATAAACACTTAACAAACCTAAATACGGAGGTAAGTCAAGGGCCGAACCCAAAGGAACGGTAATGTTCAAGCACTCTCAATTATGCGCCTATGCTAGGTCGAAATTGAAGGTGAAGAAGGAACACTAACAACTAACAAAACAACATTCAAACAAATAAAACACTAGGAACGGGGATCAACAAGTAATCATTACAATTGCAACAACTTGGGAAGATCATGCCAATCAAAGGTTATGAAGACTAATGATAAGAGCTATCAATTGGAATCAAAGAGCTATCTCCTAATCGTTAAGCTAGGGTTCACTATGAATAATAAACTATGAGAATCACAATCCAAACCAATCGATAATAACAATTCCTAAATCAATTGGTCGTGTCATTAGCAATTATAATGCAATCTAGTATAATTCTCAAGGCCTAATCGAATTACACACATGCAGACCTTCATTAATCACTTTAATCTTAACAATCAATCAACACAATTCCCAAATTAATCACAATCAATCAATCATACAAGTTTCACCCAATTCCTAGCCAAACAACTACTCAAGAATCATCATATATCAACAATCAACTAAAGATATCAAGAATCAACAAAATATCAAGAACAAATACACTAATTAAGAATAAAACATCAAAATAAAACCAAACAAACATGAAATTAAACAAAGAAATAAAGAGGAGAGAGAGTGAGAAATCCTCATCGATTGATAATAGAGATCTTCAATACAATTGTCATCTTGAATCTTCAATCTCTCACATAATTATTAAAATCCCTCACTTTCTCTCTCTAAAACTACTCCTAAACTAACCCTAGATCTAGACAGAGAAGCTCTCAACCTAAGCTAAAATATGAGATCTAAATTTGGATTCTAATTGTCCTAAAAATTGTTCTCTTAATTTTACCCCAAAATTGGGTATTTATAATTACAAGGATAAAAGGAAATAAAAGAAAAAATAAAAATAAAAGAAAAGAAAAGAAAAAGAAATAAAAATAAATAAGAAAACAAAAGTCAAAGAGAATAAAATGGAAAAAGAAATAAAATCAAAAGAAATAAAGGAAACCCACAACCGAAGTCAGTAGACTTGGTTTAGCTTCATTTAATTGGGAAATTATCCCATGCTTCGCACATCATCACCGCAAATCACCATTATCATGGTTCGATCATCGCAATTCGTCAAAATCAAAGGCTCCAAATTATGCCCAGCTGTGCGCACGCATCAATGGGTTTTCGTGCGCGCACATGGAGGTCGAATGGGCTGATTTGGTGCGGTTGTTGCGGTGGAGGAGTCGGAGGTGATTGTGGGGCTGCTAGCTGCGGTTTGCGTGGAGTTGGCTGGGGCTGGAGGCGGTGCGAAGGTGGCGTTGGTGGCTGGTCTGTGCGGCTGTTGTTGGAGGCAAAATGGTGATGAATTGGTGTGGCTTAAGCAGGGGAAAGTGACGGATTTATGGCTGGAACAGGGGGCAGCAGGGGAGTTGCTATTACGGGCTGCTGGAGGTGCGTGATATGGTGACAGGTTTGGTGGTTGTTGCGGGGGAAAGGAGTTGCGAAAGGTGGTGGCTAGTTTGTGGTCTGAGAGTTGATGTGTGGTGATGTTTGCTACGGTATAGTAGAAGGTGGCTTAGGGTGGAGATGATGGTTGATTCATGAACTGGTTGATTGGTGGCTGTTTTGTGGAAGCAAGGGTTGTGCGTAAGTGAGAGTTGGAGGTTGTTGCGGTGCGGCTCGTCTGCGCTCTCGAGCATCAAGCTCGTGTGATGCTCACGAGCAAGGCAACCCCTAAATGTGCAAATTGACTTATTCATCACTAAAAACGATGAGAGCGCAACAACTTGAACTTTGATTATTCACCTACAAAACACAAATAAAACTAAGGGAGAAAACAAAATAAAATAAACTAAAACTACGGATTAAGAACCAAAAATATGAAAAACTCGTAAAAACTAATCGAAAACTAAAATGAGTTATTAAAACGGAAAATAAAAGAAAACTAAGAAAATTATATGAAAATAATGAAAGAAAATATAGAAAATGAACCTAAATCTTATTCTTTTGAGCGTCATAAATGACGCTCATCACAAACCTTATGGTTGTCTCAAGGGGTGCAGAAGGGTGATCCCCTTGGTCCTTTGCTTTTTGCTTTGGTTTTACAATCCCTGGTGTGTAAAATCAGAGAGACTTTTAATGTATGTCTTAAGGCTTGGTATTTGGATGACGACACGATTATTGGTGACACGTTGGTGGTGGGGAAGGCTCAGAAGTTGATTATGAAGGAAGGGCCTCGTTCTGGGTTACGTCTTAATGTGGAAAAAATAGAACTTTTCTGGCCTACAGAAGACCCTCGAAGTAAGCTTGTGGGTGTCTTTCCACCTAATATTGCTCGACCTCTACGTGGTGTTAAGTGGCTTGGTGGTCCCGCTAGTTCCGATTCTGGTTTTAGTGGTGAGCTTGTGATGCACAGGGTGACCAAGACCATTACCCTTATGGATAAGGTCACTATGCTGGATGATCCTCAGTGTGAGCTGTTGTTACTTAGGGTATGTGCCAGAGTTTCTAAACTCTACTTTGCATTGCATACTTGTCCTCCTAGTACTTTTGGGGCGGCTCAGCGCACTTTTGACGGGGCTCTTGATCTTCCTTGGAGCATTTTGTTACTGATTCAGGGCTTGGGTTTGGCGATTGGCAGTGGCGGCTTGCCACCTTAGCATTTGCGTTTGGAGGGCTTGGTGTTTATTCCGCAGGTGATGTTTGTTACTATGCTTTTCTTGCTTCTCGGTTGCAGTCTACTTGGTTGCAGACTCAACTTCTATGGCATGCTGGCATTGTTGGTCTTGGACGAGCCTTTGAGGATGCGTTGAGTCTGTTTAATGGAACAGTGGAGTCTGACATTTTGAGTAATCCTAGTGAGGTCGCTGCCCCTAAACTCATGAAGAAATTAGCAGATATATATTTCACAAACGTTACCGCTTCTGCAGAATCTGCTTATTCTTTAACTCCTCGACAATCAGCATTATGGAAATCACAGCAGGGATATCACACCTCTGCTTGGCTTCAGGGGGTCCCTATTTCGGGGTTGGGTCAGACGATGAATGCTAAGACTTATCGTTGTGTGCTGTGCTACCGGTTGGGTGTTCCATTGTTCTCTATCACGACGCCGTGCTTTGCTTGTTCAAGGGTTTTTCTGGGGATATTTTTGGTGATCATGCGGTGTCTTGTGCTGGTATTGTGGGTATTAAACATCGGCATAATGTTGTTCGGTATACCCTTGTTGATGTTTCCTATTGGTCAGGGATTTCAGCTAGAAAGGAGGTGGACATTGGGTTATCTGGAGGGAACGACGGGGTCCTCAGACCTGCAGATGTGTTACTTTATTCCTGGGATTGTGATCGCGATGTCTGTATTGACTTGACAAGGTTTTCTTCATTGACACAGTCTGGGCTTTCTAACTTTGTTACTGGACGGGTAGTGACTAATGCGGCCAATCGGAAGCGGGTCAAGTACGAATCCAATTGCCGAGCAATTGGATATGACTTCCTTCCTTTCTCTTTCTCTTCTCTTGGGGAGTTAGAAAAGGAGACTATTGCATTGCTGAAGCGGCCAGAAGTTCTCGAAGACTCAGGACATTGGGGCGCGTGCTGCAGCTCATATTTTTACTAAGATCGGCTTTCTATAGTTAGAGGAGTGGGGGCCCAAATTGTATCTTGGCTTCCCACTAATTTTCTATAGGTTGTATAACTTCGTATGTTTTTGAGATTTAATAATAATAATAATAATAATAATAATAATAATAATAATAATAATAATAATAATAATAATTGTAGTGAAGCAGTACGTATTAGTATATATAGCAGTAGTAAACTGCATGGTAGTAATAGAAAGTTTAAGAGATTTTTTTTTTTTTTTTTTTTTTTTTTTTGTTAGGGGCTTACGGCAACACCAACAAGGAGGATCCACCTTGGGTGGTCGGTAGTTGCCAGCAAGGCGGCAGCTGGGTGGCGGTGTCGTGGTGGCACATGACCAAAGGGAAAATGAAAGAAAGAAGGATAAAGGGAGAGAAGATAGCTTCGAGGAAGGAAGATGGAGTAAGAATCCTTACTTTCATGGCTATTTATAACCTCCAAATGGCACTATTTCAACCGTATCATTAATTTAGGGAGTAAGCTTTTCTTGACTTTAACTATGGAAGAAGAAGATGGGTGGTAGTTAGGTAATAGTGTTGTAAGAAGACTTTTGACTTTGATTATGGAGGTAGAAATAGATTGGTTAATTTGACTGGGAAACAAGTATTTGACTCGGGATTTCAGGCATATTAGTAAAGGTTAAAAATCCGAGTTTTGGTTATGACAAATTTTTAACTTGACTTGTATAATTAAAACCTTGTATAGCATAATTATAAAATTATCTTCGTAAAATCATATGTTGACTTAAATAAATATTTTTGTACTAATAAAATATTTTGGAAAAATCCATAGTTAATGATTAGTAAACGGCTTAAAATACGGGGTATTACAGAGTCATCACAAGTTAAATTGGTAATTCACGTAAAGTGTAAGAAGATACACACCAAAACTCTTGGAACGTATATATTTTGAGTATGAACATATGGGAGAGTTATGGGGTTTTATATTTAATCATAGCTTCTATAGGGGTACAGAACGCTATACATACTTTTTTTTTTAATTATCTATTTGCTGGAATTCTGTCACAAGTGTGACATAGCAAGTGCCAATTGGGATAGCTCCCTAAATGCCTAAAAGGGCTATTTTTAAGGAAGGAAACCTGTTTGATGCGTAATCCAAAACTATTTATTATAACTAATATTACTAATTATGAGTCAAATGTAGGTAAGTTGACTTGTGAATTGTATGACGAGCATGTTTTATTATCTATTGTTGGGATGATCATGTTAGTGTGGTGCATATGTATTCAATTTTTGCTGATTAGTACTTTTTTTGTTTCTGTTTAGCTTTCCTTTGGATTGACCCTACTATGACCCATTTAATTACTTGGTGAGTAGAGGGGTTGAAATATAGAGAAAGTGACATGTACTTGAAGCATGAAAAACATGAAGGGAATGAGTACAGAGAGCTATCTATTATACTTTCTTGATTTTATATTTTGAATTGTTGATTTATTATTCATGGACTAACATTGATATGCTTTATTTTAAGTTGGTTTTGAAAGGACCATATTTATATTGGTTCCAACTTGTGAATGCTTTATTTTCCTTGTTTTCAAGTTGTGAACTCAAGTTATTTATTTTGAAAAGTTGGTTTTTAGTTTTAGACTTCCGCAAAGTGACTTTGAAAATAGCCTTAGCCACTATAATGGTGGTGATAATACTTTGGATATTTTCTAAAAATGAGTTTTATTTAGCGTAAGAAAGTATTTTAAAAGAAGGGAATTTCAAGGGTATTATAGCCACGACCAGCCGATGTTCCCCCCCATGACTGCCAATAGTCCCTTCCGGCCAACCATAACAATTGTAACACCGATTCTCTTCATGCCCTTTCTTTTTATAGTAATTGCAAATATTGTCGGACCAGCACTTCGAGGTCTCGTGACCCACTTTCTTGCACTTCTCACACATCGGCACCTGCCGATCAGAACTACCATACCCCTCCCTGCTTTAGTCCGTACAGTAAAATCGAGCATGGGGGGAGGCTCGTCTTTGAGGCGAGAGATGTCTCATCCTGGGAAACTAATTGAAATGCCTTGTTTAAGGAGGGCATGGGATCTTAAGACAGAAGAGTGGAGCGAAGAGGAGCGAAATATTTGGAGTATAATCTGAGCAAAAATTGGTAAATCAAGCAATAAGTTGTCTATCAACATCGGTCGAGCGTATATTTGAATCAAATCGCCTATCAGTTTATTGTGTGTTACAAATTTTTTTATTTATTTATTTTTTTTTCGATTCGAGTGCGATTTCAATTATGAGTTTCCAATTTCACCTATTACTCAAATATAGCCTATATAGGTCATTATTGTGGTCTCATGTAGAGCTAGCAATCCTGATCCGACCCGAATGACCCGAAAACATCAATCCGAAATTGACCCGAACACGAAGCTGCCCCGACTCAACTTGTACCCAACCTGAAGGGGAGTTAACCCGAACTTGACCCGATACCCGAATTGACCCGACCCGAATTGACCCGATACCCGAATTGACCCGACCCGAAGTGACCCAATATTAACCTGAATCGATTGACCCGACCCGATCTTAACCAGAATCGATTAACCCGAAACCCGAAGAGACCCGAACTATACACGAAATGACCCGACTTTAAAATTAACAGATACTCAAAATAACCTAATTAACTAATTTAGGGCTTAATTACTTTACCCTAATAAACACTTATCAGAACTTGTTATTGTTATTATTATTATTACTCTTTTTTTTTTTAAGTGTTACCTTTAAATTCTTTTCCACTTTTTACGTACGGTGTAATCTCTTCACGTTATTGGACCTTCACTTATCAGAACTTATTAGACCTTATTGAACTTATAGACCTAATTGAACTTATTAAAACTTATTGAATCTTATTATTAGACTTGATTATAACTTATTAGATCTTGTTTTGACTTATTGGAACTTATTGACCTTATTAAACTTATTGCACCTTATAAGCTTATAGTAACTTATATGTACTAATATGCACTTATTTAAAGTTATTAGACCTTAAACTTATTTTTATAAGGTGAAGTCGTTAAGAGAATATGCCCGAACTAATTTGAATTTCTGACTAATTAATCAATGATAGTGATTATATATATGAAACAATAATATTATAATAACTCTCGGCAATAATAACAATGATGTTGACACATAGATTTATATTTCTTATTAAAAACAATAGTAATTATAACAATAACAATAATAAATTTAACTATTTCAGCTTGATGCCTTGACCCAAAGTTTCGATCCAAACATGACCTGACCATAACTTGACTCGACAATTGTACTCGAAGATTGACATGACATTTAGACCTGAAGATTGACCCGACCCGAAATGACCCGACCCGAAGTATTGACCCGATTCCCGACCCGAATAATCATTGACCTGAATCTGACCCGAATTAACCCGATCCGACCCGAAACTAATTGACCTAAATTGACCCGACCCGTACCCGACCCAAACGACCCGTTTACCAGGTCTAGTATCATGTCAATACCACAATTCATATCCATTTTAAGTGGCCTACTTTTCACTAGACTAGAAATGGAGGCACAAACTCCTTAAAAAAAAATAAAAATAGAAAGAAAATCAAAGTACACAAAAAGACAATTATAATTACTGCAATCAAATGCCAATCGTAAGACATTGATACTTCATAATCATACTTGAAAAAGGCCAGCACTAAATAATCAACCATACTTTAAACAGTCAAATTTTTAAAAATAAAATAAAAAAAGAATATCGGATATTGGTGATCCAAGCAAATGAAAATCCTATACTTTGTAACGTAACACTGTATCATTGCACGAGTGACAGACAGGTAATCAAATAATATGATTCTCTCATCTTTGCTGTTTGTGCAGCATAATATTATCTGCATAAACAACTACAACAACAAACACAAACAAACGAATAAAGCTATGACAAAACTCTTTCATCTTAAGCAAAGCATATTTCATCTCACTTATTCATACTAAAGTTTTCAGATTCTTTAACAAGTTTCAATCTTTTCACTTGGGGTTTTTCTCATCTTTTATCTTTCAAGTATTTAAGTAAGTTTTTCTCTTTTGTTTGATTATTTTAGTTATTTTTTGTTCGAATCTTTTGAGTATGTTTTAGATTTTTGTTTGATTTGTTGATTGGAGGGTAATTAAGGGTAGTTTAATTTTTTCTAATTTGTATGGTTTAATTGGGTTGATTAATTTTTGTTAATTATGTGTTTTTGGTATCTAAATAATTGATTATGCTGTGCATTATGGTGTATGGTTTGGGTATCGGAAAGAATTCTTGCTTCGAACCTCGAAAACGGGGAAGAGGGGATAATTTTTGGGGTGAGGGTGATTGTTGTTATAAAAAATTGAATTATAAAGAGTTTTGTATATTGGGTTTTGCTGATTTTTGATTTACATAAGAATTGGCATTGCAAAACGTATATAAAAAGCTACTTATGAAGTTTGATTTATAAGTATTAGGAATTGTATAAAAAATGGGTGTTTGATAAAAAAAAGATTTTTAATTAGAATTGTTTAATTGGGAGAATTATTTTTTGTTGATTATCTGTTTTTAGCTACTTCAAATGCTTATACTCCACACAATCTGGCCTTTGGGTTGACTTGAAAGATTATGAGTACGTTGGCGTATAATTGGCTTTGAAAAATGTATTTTGTTGATGTCAGGTTGAATTCACATGACCTCTTATATAAATATCTACTATAGGTTGCTGAATGAATGTCCGATAAGCTGATTGAGTTCGCTGGTTATGGAGAACACAGAAAGGTTATTTTGCTTCTTTGCTTAAACATTTTTCTAATTTTATCAGTTCTACTGTTGCTTGCTTTCCTTCTTTGCTGTTTCTTAATGCAATTAATCAGTCCTGTCATATTGATTTTCGTTTGTTTGCTATGTTGTATAGACATAGGGTTAAGGTTTTTCCTAATGGTGATGTATATAATGGTGATAATTTGGGCATGGTTCCTCATGGAAAGGGGAAATATACATGGTCTGATGGGACGACGTATGAGGGTGATTGGGAGGAAGGAAAAATGACAGGGAAGGGACGTATTAGTTGGCCTTCAGGATCAATATATGAGGGTGAGTTCTCTGGTGGTTATCTTCACGGTCAAGGAGCTTTAAAAGCTACTGATGGATCTACTTATGATGGGGTGTGGCGGATGAATACGAAAGATGGGTTTGGAAAGAAAAATTACGCAAACTCTGATTTTTATGAAGGATCTTGGAAAGAAGGCCTTCGCCAAGGAAGTGGTAAGTATATGTGGAGCTCAGGAAATGCATACATTGGTACATGGAAATCGGGGATGATGTGTGGAAAAGGGCTTTTAAAGTGGGCGAATGGTGATATTTTTTATGGTTCTTGGTTGGATGGTTTACGGGATGGATCAGGTTTCTACCGCTTTTCTGATGGGGGTTGTTATTGTGGAACTTGGAGCAGGGGGATAAAAGACGGAAAAGGAACATTTTATCCTGCTGGAAGTAAACATGTATCTCTGAAGAAGTGGTTTAAATCAGCAGGTTATCATGGAAGTCTAAGAGGTGAGCTATCTCACAGTGCATCCCTAGGTTTTGAAGAGAATAATAAGACATCAGGGCCAAGGATTAATCGCAGTGTTTCTGAAAGAATTTCTAGTAGTAAATCAAGGAAAAGTTCAAGTCGGAATTCATCTAGGGCTTCTTTTGAAAGAGATTTCATTCTTGGCGACATTCCCACAGACTTATCATCGAAGGACAGCTCTTGCCAACTCAATAGTAAGTCTAGTGATGATCAGTATGATGAGCAGGAAGAACGTGATGTAGTCTTTGAAAGAGAATACATGCAAGGTGTCTTGCTTAGAGAGCGTTTAAGGAAAAATGACGGAAAATCTTTTAAAGTCAAGCGCAGTAAATACAATCCAAAAAAGTCCAAAAGTCGTTCTTGCATCACGATTTCTAGTGGCAACCAGAGCCACTATTTTATGCTTAATCTACAACTTGGTATCAGGTAAATATTCATTGGGATGTTATCAATTTTAAACTTCTTCATGCTTAACCTGCAACTTATTTTATTGCTAGGGCTTATCCTGTTATTTGGTGTCATGTGAAATCTGTTATATTATTATTGCCTTATTAAGATTTCCCTATGCTGATAATGTTTTTCTTACCACCAAACTCTGTTTTATTATTGCCTTTGGTCAGACTAGTTAGAATTTTTCAAGCTGTTTAACAGTTTAAACACATTCTATCAACTTGTGTTCCTTCTGAGTAGAAATATAAAAATCGATTTTTATGTATTTAAAATTTTAACGGTGTTATTTAATGTTGAATTTTCTATGATTACTTTAGTCAGTGCTAGTTTATTTAAATTTTTCCTATTGTCCTTGGTTTTTTTGGTTCCAGCTTGCATATTATGTGCATGTTCTGTTTTTTTTGTGCCATGGAATTGTCAGAAATTTCTTTGTTTGCAAAATCAGGTATACTGTTGGCAAGATAACACCAATTCCTGCCCGTGAAGTTAGATATACTGATTTTGCTGAACAAGCCAGAATCAAAATGTTTTTTCCCAAAAAGGGTTCTCAACTTACGCCTCCACATTATTCGATGGATTTCTACTGGAAGGATTATTGCCCTATGGTATTCAGGTCTGTATTTTCCCCGAAAAGCTTCAGTTATGAATGTGTAACAATGTTTGAAAATCAACATTGGGCTTCTGCTGTCTGAAATGGTCATCTTGGAAGTTCTACAGTCTTCTAATCATATACTGTTAAACTTATCATCTGGAAAATTAAGCATACCCAAGAAATTTGAACTTTTTGTTGCAAATTCAAAATTATCTCTTTATTGCTTGTTTGTGGATAAAGTTTCCAGTTGAATTCAATTATTCTGGTTTAGTAATCTACGCATGCAACTTTGCCAGAAAATGATAATATTTAATTTACTTTCACTATTTACCAAATAAAAATCATGAAAACTTTGACTAGAATATTTGGTTTGGATCTTTGTATGGATTAATGAAGCTCATCTTCACTTGTTATATTAATGTTGTTGTGACCCATGTGATCTTTGGTTGCAAAAATTTGTGGTACTCATAAAATTGTGAAGCACCAACAGGGAATTGGCTCAGCGGCACCTGTGTTTCTGGTCGTCTATGAAGAGATTTAAATTTCACAAATTCTATTTGAGTTTCCAACATGCAAGTAACTCTAGCAGGGTAGTGCCCTATTCTCTTCAACTTAATAATGTTCAGAAAAATCAATTTTAATAATTTATAAGTAAAAATGCTTTTGATCTGAAAAAACCAATGAATATAGAGTTTTAATAAATCTTTTTGGCATCTTGATAGCATTGCTCTTTCCCTTTAACTAAAGGGACTCTTGTTTGGAATAGGGTTGATTTAGAACCTTGGTTTAACTTTGGAGGGTATGAGATCGACGTGAGCTCCTTGTTAGTGTTAAGCATGATGAGATAGTTTCTCGGGATGATTTTTAGGCACCAGAAAATAGTGATTTTAAATAATTACCACAGGTTTTAACTAGGACCATTTGCAACCTCTTGAATATTGACCATCTAAGAAATGTTCTGCTAGATACTGTTTGTGAAAGATTTCGGGAATAACTACTCAATTTCGTTTTGAATTGCTTTTAATAATAAGTTGTCTACTCGATGGAAATTGATAGAGTAACAATGATGGGATGGCGGGTGAAATAACACACAAAAAATTCAGGCGGATTTAACCCCTAAAGGGCTCTGTTACCACATATTCTTGTTTATGATCCTAAATTATTGCTTTCAAGTCTCGTGTTTGAGCTGGCTCCAATCCTCTCCTACTACAATCACTTACAACTCATTTTCATAGTTTGCAAATTAAACCTGCTCCTACTTGACTACATGCATTATCCTCTTATCTTGCCAAGACTTTCCGCCTAGTGATTCTGGTCAACAGCCTCTAATAATTGTGGAAACTTAATATTCTGACAAAAAAATTATCCTGATCAATTGCTGCAAAATAGATGCTTTCAACAACATGCAAGTGTCAGACAAACTTTTCAAAATCTATCCTCAACCTTTTCACTGTCTCACAAACTTCTGTGTATACTGAGTGCATCTACAAGTAGCAATTTGGTAGAATATTGAATCTAGAGGTTAAAAATTTCAAAATCTAAACTATCTTTTGGGACCGTTTTATACATGGGTTGTGGAAAAGTTATTATATGATAAAAAACATTCAAATTACTTGAATAACTTCCATTGTTTTTTGGCATCTTGTTACATTTTATTATTTTGTTTCATTTCAAGGGGTGTTTGGTTAGAACAATGGAAAAGAAGTGGAAAGGAAACAAATAAGAAGGGGGAAAGGAATCATGTAACCATTACCTTTTCATTTGTTTTGTTTGACTATGGAAAGAAATCCCTTTATGTTTGAGGAGGGTAAGGGTATTTGTTACCTTAGGTTTTAGAGTGGTAACAAGTGGGTGGAATACCATACCTTTAGGTAACTGATTCCTAAAAAAAAAAAAAAGGGTAAAGGTAATTGTTACCAAATCTCTTAACCAAACATGCGATAATGGTAATGATTTAACCAAATCCGTTTCCAACCTAGAAAATACACCAACCAAACATGCTCTTAATTTCTTTGTTTGTAACTGAAACTTGATCTTAAAGTGTTTTTCTTTTTTTTTTTTTGACAAAACTTAAAGAGCTTTTTTAAAAGAATATCTTATACCAAAAAAAAAAAAAAAGCAAATGGTAAGCAAAGTACCAATCATAGAATTAAATTCTCTAATTGCACGGAGATTAAATAATACTTCATATCAAATTATTGAACACAAAAACTGTGTTGTAATTTTACATATGTACATCAATATATGACATTACGAAGTTTCTCTTCACAAATCTATTTTCTTGTACACATAATATCTTAAAAATGATTCACTATGATATGCAAGCATTGTCGTATAATGAAATTAATTTCTAGATTCTTACACAACATGCTTCCTCTTTCTTGTCGTTAATGTCTTCCTTCTTTGCCGCTTCAATTTCTCTCCTTATCAATCGTCATCTTCATTGTTGCAGCAATCTTAGACATATTTTTTCGATCAATTTTTTTGTTTTTGGAGTTTAGGTGATATGAAAGAAGGCATATGATAAGGTGCTAAGAGAGGTACTTTGGTGGGCAATGTTGAAGAAAGGTATCCCACGAAGGTACATAGATCTGGTTAAGGATATGTATCGGGATGTGTCAACAAATGTGAGGACATGTGGAAGGCTGACAAAAGATTTCCCTATTATGATTTGATTGCATCAAGGGTCGGCATTAAGCCCTTTTATTTTTGCAACTGTTCTAGATGAAGTAACTAGACTAATTCAAGATGAAATTCTATGGTGTATGTTGTTTGCGCATGATGTCGTTTTGGTGGATGAAGGGGTTAATACCAAGTTGGAGAAAGGTTGGAATCTAGAGGGTTTAAGCTAAGTCGGAGTAACACTGAATATTTGGTATGTTGCTTTGGTACTAGGAGGACAAGCGATGAAGTGGTAAGATTGGATGGAAAAGAATTCACCGGAGTGAATATTTAAGGTATCTTAGATCGATCATCCAGAAAAATGGTAACATTGATCAAGACGTGGCCCACAGGATTAAGTCGGGGTGGCTTAAATGGAGAGCGGCCATAGGTGTGTTATGTGACCGAAGCATTCCCTTACAGTTGAAGGGAGAATTTTACAAGATTGCCATAAGACCAATGTTGCTCTATGATACAGAATGTTGAGCTTCTAAGAAGGAGCACATTAAAAAGATGGAGGTTACAGGAATGCGCATGTTAAGGTGGATGTGTGGGAATACTCTTAGGGATAGAATCAAGAATGAGGTTATTCACAAGAAAGCAGGTGTGGCAGGCATTGCAGACAAACTTAGGGAAATCGTTTGCGTTGGTTTGGGCATGTAAGACGGAGACCCGAGGGTGTAACGGTATGAAGAGTGGAAGAGTGGGACCATGGAGGGGTTAAACGAGGGAGAGGGAGACCGAAAATGACTTGGTTGGAAGGAGTTTAGAATGATATGAAGTATATGGACTTGCATGAGGATGAGGTTTTGGATCGTAGGGGTTGGAGGAGGAAGATTTTTGTGGATGACCACACGAAATAATTAATCTTATTCATGTAACCGACCCCACTTATGAGGTTAAGGCTTTGATTGATTGATTTATTGAAGGTGATATGAAAGAAGCTGCATTAGGAGTTTATGTTAGCGTGTTAGGAAAAGGATTAGGGGTAGATGATAAGAGATCAATGAATAAATGTCTAATTCAATTAAATTGAAATGGAAATTGAAATTGAAAGTGAAAGATGGAGGGTGCAGAAGAAGGATTAAGATTAAGAGAATTAAATTTGTTGAATTAAAGTGAAAGTTACATTAAGTGAAGAGCTGTTGAAAGATTGGGGAGGAGAGAGCTAAAGGGGCAAGAAGTGAAAAGGATTAATTTAAAAGGAGAGGACGACATGTAGCGGAGATGTTTGTATTTTTTATATACTTAGTGTAGATTAAGCCCCACTTATGGAAATAAGACTTTGATTGATTGATTGAGTGTAGATTAAGGTACCATCCTTGGCATTTTCCTTAACCATTCCATAAACTGGTTAAAGAAAAATGTATTTAAGTCTGTTAGGGCTTAGTGGCAATAACTCAAATGATGGTCATGCACTGATCATATTTGTCTGAAGACTGGCCAGCTTCTTGCCTTATATGAGGCTGCTGCTGAAGCTTGTTTCACAAGTTTTACATTGACTTCACTTTGACAAAATTAGGCTTCTTAGTTTCTATTTGGATTTACTTTCTGATATTGCTATTCTAGCCTTGTGTTTCAATTTTCTGCCTTTTTTTTTTTTTTTTTTTTTTTTTTTCGCAGTTTCAAAACTTTCAAAATGACATACTCTACATCTGTTTACAGGAACTTGAGAGAAATGTTTAAGTTAAATGCTGCAGACTACATGATGTCCATCTGTGGTGATGATGGTTTGAGAGAGATTTCTTCACCAGGGAAAAGCGGCAGCTTGTTTTATCTGTCGCATGATGATAGATTTGTGATTAAAACTTTGCGGAAATCCGAGTTGAAGGTAAATATTTCATTTGACTCTTCCTCAGTGTTCCTATAACTTTAAAATGATCCTGATATTTTAATCTGATCTTTAGGTTTTCCTCAGAATGCTTCCAAGCTATTACAGTCATGTACAAATGCATGAGAATACTCTTATTACAAAATTCTTTGGGCTTCATCGCATAAAACTAAAATGCGGAAGAAAGGTATTTCATTCCAAATTGCTTAATTATGGCTTTAAGTTTGTAAGATTAATTGCACTACATTTGCAATTTCACAATAATGTTAGTTAGCAACTGCGAAGGGAAGGAGAGAAATTAAACTGACCTGATCGGCTAGAAATCTCTGTGTATTTTCTCACTCAATCCTCGTCACTTCCTGGACCTTATAACAGGGACTTTTGATTATATTTCTGGAAAAAGTGAAATACAAGGAATGTTAAAGATAATTCACTATCAAGAAATAAATTATTTTCCAATACACTTTCTCTTTCGAGAATTCACAATAACCTGCCCCTTCTCTATTTAACCCCTCTACCTAACAACATCCTGACAGTAACAAACTAATTATTCTTTTTCTGAAATGCCCCTGACATCATTTGTAAGAACTTCTTAACGGTATGATATTAATGCCTTTCTTCCTTCTAGTATATATGTCTGTAAGGGTGGTGGATTGGGCTGATTCATTGCATGTTGCTGCTAGATTAACTGCAGCCTCACTTTTTCTAGCTCTCACTAACGTGTCTTTCTTTATTCTCATCTATCAGACCAATGACAGATTTATTCAGGGGTCTATTCTGTCAATCTGAATTTTTGGCTTGCTAATGATGATTAGCATGTTTTGAACGGGTTTGCAGTGGAGAAAATAGAAGATAACATATGGACACTGTGACTAGAAGGCAATTATTGTTGGGTTACTGTTAGAATTTCAATTCAAAGTGAGTTATGTTATTCTTGAGAGTAATTGTTTGGTAATAATCGAAAAGCTCAAAATAAGGTCAATTGATTCTTCCTATCTGTTTGTTTCTCTACACAAAGTGCTAGATTTTTCTATTATATTTTATGCAATTGTTTTTTCTCATGTGTTTATTGAATCCAATATGGGAGCATTTAATGGCTCATCTCAAACCAGATAGAATACTATACTAGGGTATTGGACTGTTGGTTGAGAAATGTCTATTTAGCATGATGGATGTAATTGTTTCTGACTTTACTTTTACTTGAAACTTAATTGCTAGTTGGTTTCGTAAAACGAATAGACAACATACTACTCGTAGGAGTCATGTTTACTATACGAGGTTTCTATTGCTTCAGTATTTTTTCATTTCACTCACAGGTACGGTTCGTGGTCATGGGGAATATGTTCTACACTGAGTTACGAATTCATCGTCGTTATGACTTGAAGGGTTCATCTTATGGAAGGTCTACAAATAAAGAGACAATGAACCAAAATTCTACCTTGAAAGATCTTGACCTGAAATATGAATTTTACATGGATCGATCATTGCGTGATGCCCTATTTGAGTAAGCTTCTATCATTGTAGAGCATGATTCAACTTTTATCAATAGATTATGTACATTTGGGACGTTTGTTCTGCTATATTAATTGGTACTTTTTTTTTTTTTTTTTGGTTTGTTTGTTTGTTTTGTTTTGTTTTGGTATTTAGTTAACAATGAAAAAGATTAGTAGCATCTTTCCTTGTTTTTCCATATTTTTTTGACGTGGCTAATCATTCAATTTGATTATAATTGATTGAAAAATGAAACTGATCTTGGAAACTATGGGTTGATTATTATGGTTAACTTGATTAAATTTATAATTCAGCATATACTTTAATCGATGTTAAGATAATTTGGTGGTTAGTATTTTGTCGTCTTTCTTCCTTGTGGTAGCTTGACAGCAAATGAGGTAGTTGCTGACGTTCTTCAAGGGAAAATTGAGTAACGTGTACAAATTGGTTATTAGATCTTATTATTTTTGCAATCGAAGACGGCTGCTTTCCTTTGGCATGGACCTTTTGACATGTATGGGGCACCCCCCTTCCTTACTACTCAATCTGTTTGACATTTTACGTGAGGTGAACCACTTTTTAATTTCTATTTTGGCTTTTTTTTTTTTTTTTTTTTTGTTTGGTTGTGGGGGGACCGCTCGTGGGGGGAGGGGGGGGGGGGGTCAGCAAGATTTCGATTTCTGATCTTTCCTTGCTTCCCTTCCACCTTGTTACTGGAACCACATCATATAGGCAGGTTGACCGTTAAATACCCACATATATACTTGTGCAATTTGATGTAGATGATAAAGAATCTTATGTAAGGTTTAAGCCTATTTTGAGTATTTTCAATTGTCTCTAATAGTTATGCTATAATTATGTGCTATTACATATAGGGGGCATTTGGTATGGTTTATTTAAGAGGCGTTATGGAGTTGAACTGAACACTCTTAATTCCCCTGTTTGTTTGGTCTTTTTTTTTCATTCCAGTTACTCTATTGTTTTCCCCACTTTCCTCTACAATGATTCCCCCAAGGGTTTCATCTAAGGGAGTGATCTTTCTACTTTGACTACCACCAACCTCCGCTTCCCCACCAACAACCCTACCTGCACTGTCAATCCTGATCACCCCACCATCAATCCCACCTGCACTGCCACACACTGCTGACATTCCCACTGCGCAGATGCACCAAGCCTCCCAGAAAACTCACCCCACCCGCTTAAAAATTGTATACCACCAATAAAAACCACCCTAAACAGCAGGCTCATCTCAATCTCAATGGAGGCCCTGTGCTACAACGGAAAAAATTGGGCCTTGATATATAAATGAAATAAAATTATATGTAACTACATTTTATTTTAGGAAATTTTGTCAAAAACCACCCACTAAAAACACTTTTTTGTGAAAAACCATCCACAGTAAAAAATGTTGTGAAAAACCACCCTAACTAAAAAAAAAATGTTGCAAAAAGCCACCAACTGCCAGATTCAGGTTGTTGACCATATTTGACGGCGTTGACCGCCCTCCCTTGGCGTTGACCACCCGCCCCATCCCCTTAAAAACCCCTAGAATTCACTCGAAAACAATGAAAAATCCCATACCATCACTGAAAAATGTGGTCGGAGTGATTTTCGAGGTGGAGGGGGAGTGAATATTTGGGGTTTTCAAGGGGGAGTGAATGTTAGGGGTTTTCGAGGGGTTGAGGGAAGGGCGGCCAGACTGTTCCGGTGAATTCTAGGTGTTTTCTAGGGGTGGGGAGTGTAGTCAACGTCGGGGGAGGACGGTCAACGACCTGTTTCTAGCAGTTGGTGGCTTTTTGCAACATTTTTTTTAGTTTGGGTGGTGTTTTACAACATTTTTTTATCGTGGGTGGTTTTTCACAAAAAAGTATTTTTAGTGAGGTGGTTTTTGACAAAATTTCCTTTATTTTATGTATTGTGTTTTTAGGGACGTAATTACATTTAGTTTGTGAGTACTAAGAACGCCATTAACTGATTACTAGGCCCTAAATTTATTTTCTCACTTATAAAAATGTAATTAGTAAATGACAGAATTTTACATAAAATGTTAAACTTGAATAAAAAAATCTTAATTAGAAATATAATACTGGTCACTTTAGAAGGAAACAAAAAACACAAAGAATCCTAGAATCGAACCCTTGGCTATAAAAAAGCCTAAACACTACATTTACTTTTGTAAACCACTAGGCCACAGCTAAAACATGTCATATAACTACGATACTCATCACTGGCAGAGCTATGGAGGTACAAGGGGTAGCAAATGCTACCCCTATGTTTTTGTTTTTTTTAAATTAATAATATTTAATTTTTGTGTTTTCTAGTTAGTTACACTAGAAATAATTTTTTATATTTAACTTATATGATTAATGGAAGTTGGTTTAGTGGTTATTTGAAATTCCGTTTAACTCATCCTTTTTTTTTGGAAGTCATGGGTTCAAGACATACTGTTTTATTTTATCAATAATCAAAAACTATATTTCCATTATATGACTAGGAGCTTTTACCAACTAGTGTAATTTTATTTCAAAGGATTAATCCATTTTCTTTATTGACAATGAAATTTCTTATAATAAATACAGTTAAAAAACATTAATTTTATAGTACCGTCGTACCGAGTAATATCAAGTGTTTATTAAGAGTGGGTTTTGTGATAATTGTTGAGAGAAAATTACTCTTCAATTCTTAAACTTTTTGGAGGGAGAGACTGTTTATCACTCTGTAATATTAGTTTCATTAGTTATTTAATGATTGGTGCTACCCTAACTGAAAATTTTGAATCCGCCACTAACATTCATTATCTATAAAGTATTCATTTGGAGGCCCCAATGTCTTGGAGGCCTTGTTCCATGTCTCATGTTGGACACGGTGATAGCCAGGCCTACTAAACACCTATTAAAACTCCGAGGAAGAGAGAAGCACCTCTAAAACATATCCACCTAGTACAAAAATATTCATCTAAATTTTACCGGAGATAATATTCATCTAAAATTCATTTAAGTTACTATAGAATTCCACTCTGTTTATTGGCTTTTATACAACTCCTATTGATCCTTAATGGTTGACAAAGCAAGCCATTTGTTTTAGAGGAAAGTGATGTATATGTACAAGCATTAGACTCATTGCAGTTTTCGCTATGTTTGCCTGAGTTTGTCTTGTTATTGTGCGCAAGTGAGCCTTTATATTGCATGTGAAAAGGTATGTGAAAATTTTCATTTAGTATGCGGCAAGTTAAATTTTAGTTTATTTGACGTAGTTTGGTTTCAGGTCTATATCAAATGGAAGGGGATGTTTCTATCTCACTATCAGTGTTTAGTCCAAATTTGTATTAATTTTCTTTTCTTCTTTATATGTTACCCCAAACGCTTAAATCCTGAATTCATACCACTAGGGCTTGTTCACCACCATCATCAATCAAACATTCCCCATTGCTACCATTGCTCTACCTTGCCTCACCTCACTCTATCTCTCCCTCGCTAGAATTCACATAACTATATGTGTTTTGCCTCAAAGACCGCCTCCCCAACACCCACACCCCCCCCCCCCCCAAAAAATCCACTCCTATCGTGTCAACTAAAGTCATCTCTCCTTGATTCACCAAAGCTCTCTTTTTCTAAGCCTAGTTACCCAAAACCACTAAAACTTCCTTTCTCTAAGCTTAGAACCCTTAAACACCAAGAACCACCCTCCACCCTATCCTAGAAGTTCATCCCTAGCCCATAGCCCTTAACTAGCTATTCCTGCCCTCATTGAGAGAAAATTGACATGCAAGATGTTGGTTATGGATGAAGAGAGTAATTAGTGATGGCCCGTGGTGGTAATGTCGGGAGATAGAAGATGTTGAGGTCCTATCATCTTTTCGGTGATCAAAATTTTGAATTGTTGTTTGCGGAGTTGGGTGGGGGAGTGGAAAATGTTTCTTTATTAATCAATCAGAGCATATTTTTAAATTGATATTTTAACACTGCCTCTCTAATGGTTTTGATATAGTTTTTAGGTGGATATGGACTGTAATTGTAGCCATTGAAAACAAACATTGCTTTCTGAGTAACAATTTCTTGGAAGCTATAAACTCTTGGGATGCACCTGGTATACTCTTAGAAATGGACCCTTCATTGTAGCCATTGAAAACAAGTGAGGTGAATACTTTTATTGAGAAGTGTTCTGTCATTGATAAGAAAGATTTGGAATGGACCTAGAATTTAAAGCAACATGTGAAAGTATAAAGGGAATTAGGATACAACTGTTGTTCCTCCTTTCTAGTTAGTTTTATCCTAGTAAAGCTAAAATAGTTTCCCATTTGATAAAATGTTTACTACTAGATTAATTCAAATAACTTATTGTAAATTCATATTATTTAGCCTATGTTTGCCAACCAGACATATGAAAACCAAGGTAATCATGGCTGTAAACTTGCACAATCAATCAATCAATCAATCAATCAAAGCCTTAATCCCAAAAGTGGGGTCGGCTAACATGAACCAAATTTGATTATTCCGTGTAGTCATCAACATAAATCTTTCTCCTCCATCCCTTACGATCCAAAACTTCATCCTCACGTAAATCCATGCACTTCATATCCTTCCTCACTCCTTCCAACCAAGTCATCTTTGGTCTCCCTCTTCCTCGTTTAATCCCTCCATGGTCCCACTCTTCCACTCTTCGCACCGGTGCACCCTCGGGTCTCCGTCTTACATGTCCAAACCAACGCAGACGATTTTCCCTTAATTTATCTACAATGCCCGCCACACCTACTTTCTTGCGAATAACCTCATTTCTGATTCTATCTCTTAAAGTGTTTCCACACATCCACCTTAACATGCGCATTTCCGTAACCTCCATCTTTTTAATATGCTCTTTCTTAGAAGCCCAACATTCTGTACCATAGAGCAACACTGGTCTTATGGCAGTCCTGTAGAATTTTCCCTTCAACTTTAAGGGAATGCTGCGGTCGCATAGCACTCCCGTGGCCGCTCTCCATTTAAGCCACCCTGACTTAATCCTGTGGGTCACGTCTTGATCAATGTCACCATTCTTCTGGATGATCGACCCTAGGTACTTAAAACATTCACTCATGGTCAAATCCTTTCCATCCAAACTCACCACTTCATTGCTTGTCCCCCTCTGAGTGCCAAAACGACATACCAAATATTCAGTCTTACTCCGACTTAGCTTAAACCCTCTAGATTCCAACCTTTGCCTCCATTGCTCCAACTTGACATTAACCCCATCCTTAGTCTCATCCACCAAAACGATATCATCTGCGAACAGCATACACCATGGAACCTCATCTTGAATTGGTCTAGTTAATTCGTCTAGAACCGTTGCAAAAAGAAAAGGGCTTAATGCAGACCCTTGATGCAATCCGATTACTATAAAAGAAAAGGGCTGTAAACTTGCACACATGGTAGATATTTCTGAACTGATTACTATATCAAATAGGCTGCTCCTTTGTGCCTATCCTAGTTCTGTGGCAATTGTATTAACCCAATAAGTTTATTTCTGTAAAAAGTTGGAAATGCCAAACTGTGTTTGGGTTATAATGTCATTTCCTTGTGTCTTTTTTTTTTTTTTTTTTTTTTGGTTGGGTGTTTTGTCAATTTTCATCAATAGTCATAACATATACTCCCTCATTTTTTTGATGTACACATTTAGTGTTGACTCTTTTTTCAAGGAAAGTTGAGTGGGTGTAAGAAAAAGTAAATAAAGTAAAAAACAGAAGGTAAAAAGATGGGCAATTGTAAGAAAAAGAGGAAGGGGGTAGGTTTGAAAGGTGTGACTGTAGGTATTAGGGGGTATAATGTTAATATTTACTTACCCAAAATAAAATATAGTAGATTAGTAGAAAATTAGAAATGGGTATATCAAATAAAAACACTTCAAAAACAGAGTATAGGTGCATAATTCGGAAATGGAGGGAGCATGTTTTAAGATTGTTAGATAATTGTTCTATAGTGTGTAATTGTGGACCACTTCAGACACGTTTAATTTATGGATAAATGGCTCTACATTGAGATGAACTTGAAGCCTTGTTGTATACTATGAACAATCTTAGAGATAGGAACTACCAACGATTCAACGAAGCTAGATCAGATCTTTGCTTCTATGGTGAAATATAACTTGGCAGTTTTCTCAGCCATAGGGGGAATAATGTACTGGTTTGAACTACATATTTGCTTGTTCTTAAGTTGTGGCTTGTAGCTAATCTCTCGTAGACTGTTTGAACTGTTTAAATTAGGTGGATTAGTCACAAGCTGGTTTATATTATACGCAGGTTTTTTATATTGAGTTTTGGGAAGAATATAAGCATAATCAATTTTGTGATTATGTGATTAAAATTGTAGATTCATCCAAGCTGGCCAATTGGGTCATGCTAATGGAGCTTTCCAATCTTCGTTTTTGCTTACATTACATGTGATTTGTTTCTTATCTTCTTGATATACATTGTTGGTATTGTGACTCCCTCTTTGTATCACCTTTAGTTTATCCTCAATGAAAGTATATTTTATCTTATATTCCATTCCTCTAATACGCTAATATTGCAACATGGGGATATTGCACAGATTTTAAGATGAGGAGAGAGATATAGGGACATAAAAAAAAGTGACCCGTGTGATGAGGAGAAAGATCGAGAGAAGCCATGTGGAAATGAGGAAATGTTGGAATATTTGTGAAACTTCCTAAAATGATAATTGTTGCAATATTAGGGGAACGGAGGAAGTATATAGAATTGTTTCTCTAAATTCGTGTTTACTACGACACTGATTATCGATATACTCCATGTTAGATATTTGTGAATGGATTGATGAGAATGAATATTCTGGTATGTCAGTCCATTGTTTGAGTATGGTGTAGAATACTTATTTATCTAAGTTGATAAAATTTTATCTTTATGTTTGACTGTACGAAAATGTTATCTACCAGTTGAACTTGAAACCACACCCTTGAACAAATTTATCCTTTCCTTTTTGCAGACAACTCGAGTTAGATTGCAGGTTTCTTGAATCTCAAAACATAATTGACTATAGTCTTCTGTTGGGGTTGCATTTCCGAGCACCTGAGCATCTGAAGTCTTTCTTGGAATTACATGAACCTTCATACGATGCTGAGAATAAACCTGCTGCTGATGGTATGCTACATTATTTTAATTGTGCATGTCTTTGGCTTCCTTGTAGGTTCTTTTTGCTTGGAATATTATAATATTTTGTTAAGCTATTTGTCTTTCATATTTGGTAAAAAAATCATTACTTTATATCTACCAGAAAGGTATGACTAGGGGTGCTAATCGAGTTGAGCAGCTCTCGAGCGACTCGAGCTAAGCTCGGTCAAAACTCGGCTCAAGTTGGCTCAACTCAAGATGTAAACCAGCACGAGTTGAGCAAACTCTAACTCGACTTGATAAGCTCATGAGCAGCTCAATACTATATTTTATTAGTACATAATTTACAAAAGAAGTTACCATGTTTAAGATAATTTGACACTTAAATAAGAGTTAATTTATATTATAAAAAAAAAAGAGTAAATATTTAATAATAAATAAATAAGAAAAGAAAACTAGTGTATAAAGTGAACAAAAATAAAATAAAATAAAGGCCTATAATTTTAATAGGACCAAAACCTTAACGAGTAGATCGTGAGCTACTCGACTCGACTCGACTCGAAACTTAACGAGCTCGTGATTTACTTGCTTGTTTAGCACCCCTAGATATGACTTATGAGCACACACTTGTCTCCAATTGGGGCTTATTCGTAACCCAATGGTGATCTACTTCTTCACTATAGTTAATTAGTCCACTGGTGTTTATAAACCACAACTTTTCTCGTTTTCTACCTTCATAGAATTATAAATTTATTGTTCTGTTAACATAAAAGACATTGGGTGCTCCCTCAAGGTGCTTGACGACTAAAGTTGAAATTGGAACTAATGAAGTATATACTTATAATAGTTGAGGAAATATAATTCTCCAAAAATATGGAATGACTATGAATTGATAACAAAACTAACACTACGCAACCCTGTATGCTAAAAATTATGAATTGTAATTTTTATTACCTCTAATGTAAACAATGATTCACATTGTTTCTACCATATAATTGTTTTCTTAAAACATTCACTAATTAAAATCACAAAACATTAAAATAAGTTTATATAGAATTCTCTTCTTATGTTTTGTTAAATATGGCTTTACTTTTATTTATTTTAACATTCTCTCACATAAATTCATTTTTTTTTTCTTTCTATGCTGCTTACTTATATGCAAGTCTGACACCATAAGTAGTTATCATTATAGGTTATCTTTCGTATGAATATTCTGATTATCCACACAGCCACACTTCCTTCTTCCAGCTGTTCTTGAACAAAGTGGTATTTTATGCTTTGTCTTTGAATTAAATGCTGGATTCTTTGCCAAGTGAAAATCATTTTGACTATCACAAAACAAAACTTTCTTCACTTCTTTGTGTTCAAACTCCTAACCAGTAGCATTTGCAGCCATGTTGCCTCTTTATTAGCTTGTGTAGTTGCAATGTTATCATAATTAACATTAAACTAGCAACTATTGATGCATATGGTACTCGAGACATCTCCATCCTCTCTGCTTCACTACTAGGACTCATACTTGAGGATATCTTGAAATTGATAGAAAGAGGAGTAGAGATTGGCTTACAATCTTCCATGTTATAGCATTGTAAGATTTGTTCAAGTAGTTATTCTGAGAAAGCCAAATCTTCCTAGTATTCTTGTCTTGATGTATTTGCATCCCTAGAATCTTGTTTGCTGGTCCTAAATCCTTCATATCAAACTCTTTACCCAACTGAGTGTTTACCTCTCCAATTTGTTCAATTTGTTCACTGTTGGGGCTTGCTACCAACATATCAACATACTAAAGCAAAACATTGAAATCACTATCATCAAATATCTTGCAGTAAATACAAGGATCTGAGTTTACTCTATTGTATCTAAGGCTCGTGATGGAGTGATGGAGGAGTCAAAGCTGTTATACCAACATCTTGTTGCTTGCTTGAGACCCGTACATAGACTTATTCAGTCTGCAAGCAAGTTCTCTTTTCCTTTTTCTTTGAATCCTCTTGGTTGGAGTATATAAATTTCTATGATCATTATGTTTTCATAATTCCCTAAAAAAATTAATGCATATATTTTTGACTGATATATATCATGTATATATTATGATTCTCATGCCATTTATTATTATCATAAGAATATATTGTATGATTGGTTGATGAACTATGACTAACATCTTTATAAATCTCAATATATATCTTTGATCCATTTTTGATTAATTAATATCAATACTCAATTATTTATGCACTATTGTGTGACTATTTCATTTACGACTGAATGCTTAGGGAGTAATATTACCTGGCACATTTATCACGACAACTTTGAATCATTTAAAAATATTATTTACTACTACTACTAAATTCCAACCTCCCCCCCCCCCCCCTCGCTCTCTCTTCCTCTCCTTGTGTAATTTGTTTACATAGGTTGCTCTTAATTACAAAAGATGTTTTCTTGCCATAATGTTTCCTTTTGCTCAATTTCTCAGGTATGACCTCAATAGCAGGGTTATCAGTTCCTCCAACAGGTCTGATGTTGGTTACACATGAGCCGGGTTCAGTGAACACTGCTCCAGGTCCTCATATAAGAGGAAGTACATTGAGGGCGTACTCTGTCGGTGATAAGGAAGTTGATCTACTCCTCCCTGGAACTGGAAGGTAGGTAATTGGCCTTGTTATGGCAACTAGTATAAAGACTGTACCATTGAAGTTCTGTTACTATAGTTTGACTGCATCTTCCCTTTGTTTTTCCAGTTATCTTTTCTAATTGGCTTAATATGAATCATCATGATCTGATAAATTTTGAAGGCTGTTTTTTTCTTTATTCTTTTTTTGGAAAAATGTGTACCACATCCCACCCTGAAGGAGCGATCCTATCTTCTAGGATAATACATGCAAAATATATTATACTCTGTCACAAAATGCAATTTTCCATTTGTTAGGAATTTCCTTCACTTAATGTGCCTGAATCTATATAGTTGTTTCTTTCTCCATCTGATATCATCTTATCCAAGTCACTGAAGGATAGTTGATAGTGATTGGATATGAGCGGCATCAAATTATGTGTTTAGAGCGTGGTTAGGTTTGAACTCCTTTTAGTTCATTCATATCACTATATGCACCTGATGCTATGGTAAATATGGTGGGTGAGGGACTTCAAATCCCACATACAAAGACGCATGGTGGTAGGGTACGTGAGGAAGAGGTTATTGTTGATTGTGAACTCGTTGGTAACACTAGGAACAAGGAGTCGAGAGTTGAGGTAGTGATAACGGGGGTAATAGCCTCCACCACCACCACAGGATAACTATTAGCCCAAAGTTGAGGGAAGTAATCCACTAATCCCCCTCTCCCTTCTCATCTCACCTTACAACCACCCCTGCTCACCTTCATATACTTAAGTTGACTTTTATTACCCAGATAATGCACTACCATCAATTCAAGCATGCCCCAAGGATTAAATGGATGATGAAGATGTATATCAGCGGGTTGAAGATCATGGGGTCATGGGATCTGGATAGACAACAATTCAAATGAGAATGCCAATGATTCTTTCTTTGAAGTTGAATGAAGCCTAAACCAAGTTTATGTAGGGTCTTTTATACGATAAAGTTTATGTAGGTCAAGGGATTTGTTCAGCTTCAGAACATAATAAATCCTTGTATGAGAATCAATTCTCTAACCTAGGCTTGAGCTTAGGTCGTCTTATGTTTCAGATACTGTGATATTGGACATGCTGTATTTGCAGATTAGTTACTAGCATGTGCCTATCATCCAATGGCCAATTGAGATGGTGTAGGAAAAGAGGGTAGGAAAAGAGAATGGGTTTTATCCTAAGTCCAGTTGTCCTGATTACCAAATTAGTGTGGCCAAAGCTCAACGTATCATGCAAGATTTCACTACAAGGGAATGTGTTCCACTGTCCTGGTAATTGGTATACCATTCTTTACAACAGCTCATTCGCCTTCTCAGTGGTATGTTTCATCCTCATAGCTCTTGGGAATTAGAGTTGAGTTTGTTGAATCCACTTAGAATATTTAAAATCAGTGTTCCAAGTCGGGAAGAAAACTAGATCTGAGAGCTAGAAACCTTGAATGTGACAGTAATAGATTACTGTGAAGGGAAAATGTTCTATAAATTGGATTTGATTGTAAGTTTTCTGTCAGGTGACTTGGGGTTTTGGCAACTTAACGTCTTTTGCTTTACTGATATTATGGGCCAATGGAAGAGACTAACTGCAAGGCTAATTTATGGTTGTGGATCTTTGTTTGTTTCTCCATATAATGGGTGGGGATTACCAAGAATCCAGAAAAGTGTGAATCCCTCTGCATGAACTAAATTCAAAAGTCATGGGTCGTCATCCGGTCACCTTCCACATTTTTGAAACTTCCTTTCTTTTGTTACCTTTCACTTTCGTACCCCTTTAAATCCCTTGCCATTGAGTCACAGCGAAAATGTTAATGTTTTTTTTTTTTTTTCCTCAACTGTTATATCTCACTATAACTGAAAAGTTATTGATATACTCGTACTATTTTAGTGATTTCACTTTGTTTTGCAGGCTAAGGGTACAATTGGGTGTAAACATGCCGGCTCTAGCAAATCGTAAGGTTGAAGAAAATGAGGTAGATTCAATGGAAGTCGAACTATTTGAAGTCTATGATGTTGTTCTGTATCTTGGCATGATAGATATATTGCAGGACTACAACTTGAGAAAGAAAATTGAGCATGCAAGCAAATCTTTGTTAATAGACCCAGTGTCAATCTCTGTTGTTGAACCGAAGTTGTATGCAAGACGTTTTATTGAGTTCTTGGAGAAAGTTTTTCCTGTTCTTTGAATGAGTTGAACAATGTTCTTTTTATCTTATACATCACTGTCGCGACTGGCTATTGCGATTTAGGGCAATACAGTTGCAGATATCTGTTAATGGATCTTCATGTGCAGGAGTAAATAGAAATGGCCATAGATTGCATATAACAACAATCACTGCCTTGTGCAATTGTGCCCAAGCATCTATTAGTCATCAATTGTGGGATGTCATATTCACTTGTATCTTAATTTCTTGTTTGGGGAAAAAGTATAAGGGAAGAGAGGGATGTGTTTACTTCTGTAAACTTTTTTTTTTTTTTTCGCCCTTAAGAAATACTCTTGTAAATTAGTTGAACAATTGGTATTCTTAAAAATTGCCAATTGGCTTCGTTTACTTACTATTTCATATTCCGAATGGTTTTTTTGTATTTTTTTAACGAAGGTTTAATTTGCATAAATTGAAATAGTTTAAGCTAATACAATACGAACTATTAGACTGACTATTATAAAAACAAAGCTATGAGCAACACTAGCTCTTTTAAAAACATGAAAAACCAACTTAAACAAACTTGTTTTCATTGGCTCATGAAAGTTGGAGCCACTTTGTAGGTAGTACCACCTTGATTATAGGGAAGTGAAGCCTACAATACATGCTCTTCCCAATGGCCTTTTTCTACCTTTGGTGAAGCTTGGATAATTAAACTTGAAATAATCTCCTTGAAACTTGTGGAGCTTGAAAGACGCAAAGCAAGAAACCAAACGATAACTAGGAATTCAAATTCTTCTGTTGAAGTGAACCCCAAAAATATGGGAACAATGCTTGATTTGGATATTTCTACTGTCACATGGCCTAATGATAGCACGACACGTGTCACCTGAAAAGGCCTCCAAGTGGACCTCCTAGAGGTTCACACGTGTCAAGCAGATTAGCCCTTAGGAATTTGTGGCCTTCAAGGCCCAATTCCCAAGGTAGCCGCAAAATGGCGCAACCCAGGATCTTAGGTCATCAAACCCTAGGACAACACACACATTTTTAGGACTCTATAAATAGGGAGATTCCCCAATTATTGGGACACCTTACAATCATTACATCATTTATTATTCTCGAAAACAAAGAAAACACTTGATCTCGGAACCCGAGAAGATATTTACTTTTCGCACGTTTTTACTCCGATCCCATACTAACTTAACCGTCGGAGGCAGACCTTCGAACATTCGGAGTTCCGTTGTTTTGCAGGTATAGGCGGCTTGGATCCAGTTTGTAAGCTGTAACTTTCCCAAGGGACATAAAAAACCCCGAAACATTTGGCGTCGTCTGTGGGGAGAGTACCTCAAAGATGGTTTCACAAGAACCTGTACCGCCTCCAGAAACCTGTACCGCCTCCAGAAACCAACTGGCCTCCGATACAGACCATGACACTGATAACAACTGTGAAGTCGAAACCTATGTGGCCCCTGATGGGTCACTCATCTCTAAATGCATTTGTCCTAGGGATAAATTGGAACGGAACAATGACCAGGCGCGTACAAGCAAGCCCTCTAAACAGCCGTCTGATCAGACACAGGCGGCAGGATCTGCCCTCAGTCACCCGAGACGAGCTCATGAAATTCATGACGAGCTTCAAGGGTGAAATCAAGGACTTGATCACCAAAAAGACGGCTGCTCCTAGAAAAGAGCAGTCGGCTAAACAACCAGCTCAATCGAAGAGAGCTATGTAGCACCCTAGAAATTCCTTTTCTTTAAAATACCCGTTTTGCTCTTTTAAAAACTCAAAATAGGAAAATCTAAGACATTACCACCACCGTGAAAACGGCTAAGGCAACTATCAAAGACACACAACGGAAGACTATCTTTAAAAATATTCAAAAATCATTCAACTTAAAAGTCAACTAAACGAAAGTAAAATCAAACCAAAGTAAAACGAAGTCAACCTACAACTTGGAACCATCGTAGGCCCTTATCAAACCAAACCAACTTAAAAACCTTTGCGTTAGTCTCATAAGCATAATATAATAAAATAATTAAAGCAATAAACACATGATGAACTTATGGAAACTACCATGATTCGCTCTTCACTCATGCCCATCATGAATATGCTTCATCACCTGAAAAACTTATCTCTACTTGCTTCCACTACTATCCATTAAAAATGGGTCATCACAGGGACAAGGTAAAGACAAGGCCAAACAAACATACAAACACACAATCAAGAATGCTGAGTATATAAGCGTAATTAAACACACTAACATGCTATCACCTATCAACACACAACTTACCTCGTTGCACCTGTTTACAAGCATACAACATACAACATGACTCTCAATTAAAATAACTAATTGATTCATTTAGCATTGATTATGCATCGAACGGGTTTCCCCCCTAACTTGCCCCAATAAAGGGGTAACACGGGAGCTAACCGTGCCAGTATAAAATAACCACTCGTAAGTGGTGGAATTCCTGCGCATAATAATAAAAGGAAAATACAGCGTCCTGTACTCCCATTAGAAGTTATGGTCAAATATAAAGTCGCATAACTCCCCCCATATGTTCATACTCAAGGTATATACGTTCCAAGAGTTTTGGTGCGTAATCTCTTTCACTTTACGTTATTTACATATTATTAAACATGGTGATGACTCTCAAATCATAACACAATCAAACATTATAATTATCCAAAACGGTAAAAAGAAAATCCATCCGACATGTTCAGCCGGACGACATTAAAAAGACCTTTTCCAATGCTCGGCTTTACATCGAGCAAAAGAAGAATCAGCAGCTGTCTGATTCGGCTTCCAAGTCGACTTACCCAGATAGCTTCAAGATTACCTCAGTGAGGAATTCACAATCTGTACATGGAACTCCGTCAGGCGGTCCTTCCGTTCACACGGGTCCCAATGTAATTAATCCGGCTCAATATGCGGCCCAGCCGTTATACAGGCCGCTTACACTGCCTTACATTCAGCTTGCCTTCTTCGGAGGACAGGCGGCTTACACTTTTCAGCCTATGGACTGGGAGCTCCGGCTGCAAAACCATGGTGAACAACCCTCTGCGTTCTCTAGGGAGATAACCGAGGCTCAACAGCCGGCCGAGGTTAAAAACGTGTTGTGGGCACCTATGACGGTACCACCAACCCAGAAGATCACCTTCTGGCATACACCCACCTCATGTATCTATAAGGGTTGGATGATGCCGCCTGGTGTCGATGCTTCCCAGCTACCATGAAGGGCATAGCCCAATAGTGGTTTGGCAATTTGTCGACCGGATGTATAAATAGCTTCAAGACACTTGCGTTCTTGTTTGCTTCAAAATTTTCTATGAATATCCCTGCAAAGAAAACAGGTCTCGATCTGAGCAATGTGCAGCAGGGAGATAGAGAAGGACTGCGCTCCTACGTCAGGTGGTTTAATCTGTTGAGAATCCAGATTCAAGGGCTGTCTGACGAGGTAGCCTATACAGACTTCTTCAAAGGTCTGAATGATAGGTCGACCTTCAAGTTTAACCTCGTTCAAAAGAAAGTTTTTACCCTCCAGGGAGCTATGATGGAGGCGAAAGCCTATATATAAGTGACTGAGCTCTGCTCCTCCAACAAGCAATCGGACCCTAAAAAGTCTGATAAGAAGAAAGAGAGTTGGACTGCTCAGCCGGCTTAGAAATTTGAAGAGAGCAAAAAGAGAAAAGAGATCTGGGTGGTTGATGACTCTGATCAGCCGTCCCAGAAGAAAAAGAAGGAGTTTAAACCGTACGTCCCAAGGTACGAGTTTAACAAGGACAGTTACTCTATCCTCATGGAGATAAAGGATCGGCTGACTTTAAAGAAACCGAATCCGATGAAAGGTTCCGCTGAGAATCAGAAGTAAAACAAACACTGCCACTACCATGAGGATGTTGGACATGACACCAACAACTACTACAGCCTCAAGCGGCTGCTGGACCGTCTAGCCGACAAAGGAGCGCTGAAATCCTATGTCTTGAAGTCCAAAGTGACTTCCAAAACGAATCATGGGCAGCCGTCCAAAAAGACTCCCCAGCCTGCTGGTAGTTCGGACACTGATGAGGAGCTGGTCTACACCATAGCAGGAGGATTCGCTGGAGGTGGCCTGACCATCAGGGGCACCAAGGACCATATGAGGAAGATGGTCAATGCTATTGATGAAGGGCAGGCGTCTGCGAACAGCACCTTCCCAGAGGTCGTCATCACCGAACGAGACCGGGGCAAGGTCCGTCGACCGCATGATAACCCAGTTGTCATTGAATGTAAGGTCGCCAACCAACTGGTTGGTTGGATCCTTATAGACACAGGTAGGACCTCTGACATCATCAGCTACAAGTGCCTGTCCAAGCTGAAGTACAAGGAGGAAAGCCTGCACATCATCTCCCACCCTATTAATGGTTTTGGGGGAGGAGTCGTGCACCTAGTCGGACTAATTGACCTGCCCATCCTGCTGGGGGAGAAAGGGAAAGGGCGCCATATGGTCATCCGGTTTTTGGTGGTTGAACAGCTGACCGCCTATAACCTTATTCTAGCCCGCCTCACTCTGAACGAGTGCAAGGCCGTCATCATCCCAGCTCTCATGTTGTTGAAATATGAATGGGATGATGGCTCTATTGGCTCCCTGAACGGGGATCAGAAGAGGGCTAGAGAGTGCTATCTATCAGATGTCAAACCCACGGCCACAGCAACCGGACAAGGGAAGGAGCCGATAGATCTTGACGATGTCAAGGATCTTGATCCAGCCCCACCAGTCGAAAAGAAAAGAAAAGCTGACAAGCTGGTGGTGGTTAAAAAGTAGAAGAAATAACAATCACTGACCGGGGAACGGTCAGACGACCTCCGTCCCCAGTCGGCTGGCGAACACATTGATATCGCCCTGGACGACAGTCTTCCAGAGCGTACTGAAAAGATAGGGACGATTCTTTTGTGAAGATGGGTGCAGACTTGCACCTTCTGCTGAAAGAATTCAAAGACATTTTTTCCTTTGAAGTGGAAGAGATGCCAGGCATCAGCCTGGATCTTGATGTCCACAAACTCGCCGTGGATCCAAAAAGAAGCCCATCCGGAAAAAGAAAAGAAATCACGGCGAGGAGAGAAGTCAAGCGGCAGCTTCCGAGGATGTGTGTTGATTACATTAACTTAAACAGAGCATGTTCGAAGGACAGTTATCCGCTTCCATAGATCGACAGTCTAGTCTAGTCGACTCTACAGCCGAACATGTCGTGATAAGTTTCATGGACGCCTACTCAGGCTTTCATCAGATTCCCTTGTGGAAAAAGGATCAAGAGAAGACGACATTCGTCACTGATCGGGGTTATTCTGTTATACTGTGATGCCGTTTGGCTTGAAGAATGCGCCTGCTACTTTCCAATGAATGATTAATACATTCTTCATTAATCAAATTGGGAGGAATGTAGAGGCGTACATCGACGACATGATAGTCAAATCCAAGCAATAAGCGGAGCACCTTGCCGACCTTTGAGAAACATTCACCACACTCAGGCGGTACAAGGTCATGCTCAATCCTAAGAAGTGCGTCTTTGGTGTTGAGTTTGGGAAGTTTCTCGGATTCCTAATTGACCAGAGGGGGATAAAAGCCAACCTTGAGAAAATACAGGCCGTCATTGACATGAAGTCACCCCGCACTGTCAAAGAAGTGCAGAAATTAACAGGTTGCCTGACGGCCCTAGGGAGATTCCTCAGCCAATTAGGCGACAAGTGCCTTTACTTCTTCCAAGCAATCAGGAAAAAGGCTATGTTTGAATGGGGGATGATGCTGAGGTGGCCTTCCAAAAGTTAAAGCAACATTTGCACTCTTTGCCAAGGCTAGTCAGCCCTCTACCCAAAGAGATGCTCTACACGTACTTGGCTGTCTCAAATCATGCTCTCAGTGCTGTCCTCCTTGCTGAAAGAGACGACACCCAGCTCCCGGTCTATTTCATCAGCCATGTTCTCAGAAATGCGGAGCTTCGGTACCCCATGGTTGAAAAATTTGGCCTCACTCTTTTTATGGCTGTCAAGAAGTTGAAACCTTACTTCTTGGCACATTTGGTAGTGGTCTATACCGACCAACCGATTAAGTGGCCAATGACAACCCTAGATTCATGGGTCAAATGCTCAAATGGGCTATTGAAATGAAAAGTCTGGAAATCACTTACGAACTAAGGAAGGTGATAAAGGGTCAGGCATTCGCCGACTTTATCGTCGAAATGACAAGGCCGACTACGCCGGAAAACACTGATCAGGTTTAGAAAGTGTACATGGACGGGAGCTCCACTATAAACGGCTGTGGTGCAGAGGTTATATATAAGTCTCCTTAAGGACATAAGTACGAGTATGCACTATGGTTCAAGTTCCAGGCCTCGAATAATGAGGCAAAATACGAAGCCGTACTAGCCGGTATCCGCATGTGCAAGGCGGCAGGGGCAACTAAAATTGACGCCTGCTCTGATTCTCAGTTGGTCGTTAGCCAATACCATGGTGACTATGAGGCCACCCATCTGGCTATGATCAAATATTTGCAGGCGGTCAGAGCTGAGGTTGAGACACTCGAAGAATTCAATTTGAGTCAAGTGCCCCGGTTCGAAAACAATCAGGCGGATGCTCTCTCTAAGCTGGCATCATCTGCCTCATGCGATACACCTCGGTCAGTCTTCTGGGAAGTTATGGAACAGCAAACCATTGAAGAAGATCCCATTGGAGTACTTGACCGAACCTCTAATTGGATGGATAATATCCGGGCATATCTGCTAGACGGCACTATCGGACTCAGCTCTAGAAGCAGCTGCACTGAAAAAGCGTTTTTAAGAAAGGGTTTCTACAACCCCTCTTGAAATGTAACACCCTAGTAAGGGGGCAGGAGATTTCGGAGGAGTTTCATGCGGGCTTCTGTGCCTAACATATAGGCGGCAACTTTCTAACAGAAAGGGCCAGGCGATAGGGCTACTTCTGGCCCACCCTTAAGGAGGATGCCAGGGCTTTCGTAAATAAATGTGATAAGTGCAAAAAATTTGGCAAACTTATACACCGTCCGGCCACGGATCTAACGGCCATACATAGCTTAATATTATTCGCCAAATGGGGCATAGAAATTCTTGGGCCGTATACTCTGGCATCAGGCGGTCGGCGGTACATCCTTGTTACCGTTGATTACTTCACCAAATAGGTGGAGGCAGAGGCGGTCAAAAACATCAAGACAAAGGACGTCATCTCCTTCATTTGGAAGAACATCATCACCCGGTTTGGGGTGCCTATGTCTATGGTTTTTGACAATGGTCCTCAGTTTCAGACACCTCAACTCAAGACTTGGTTGGGAGATCAAGGGATGTCATACTGTTTTGCATCAGTCAGCCGACCCCAAAGAACGGCAAGGCTGAAGCCTTCAACAAGCTAATCTCAGACGGCATATGTAGACATCTACTTTTGGCCTCCTATCCTGACAGGAAGTGCTATGACGATAAATAAAATCATCTTCGTATTGGATCAACGTGAATAACACTTATGGATAACTGATTGAATCACAAGAACACAAAAATGACTAGCCTAACCCAAAAACAAACGAAATAAGGTCTAATTAATTAAGTCCGATCATAATTAGGCTTAAGCCCGAGGTTAAAACCTAATTATGACGGATTTAGAGGCGCACATCTCAATGAGTCGCGCTGGTCTGGTGCGCGTAACTTATTTAGTTGTGCGCATCACCCAACGCAACTGCTAGTGATGCGCATGCGGAAGATTCAGAATTTCATAAAAATACAAAATCGAATCTTACCATAATACCTCGCGCAAGATCATCAGTTGCGCTGGCCAAAGCAGCGCATCTTAATAACTTGCGCTGGGCTGTCGCGCGCAACCCATTCAGATGCGCGCGACACCTGCTGTGGCAGAATGCTCAAAACCCTAAACGCATCCATTCCCTATAAATAGAGGCTTAATACAAGGCTCAAACAGACATAAATTAACCTAAAACTCTGGCAGAAACTTTGTGAACTTATGAACTATCAAACCCTCTTGTCCTAAACACTCACCCCCTCAATACTTGTTACTACGGTGGAGGTTCCCGAACAAGAAGGAGTCCATAAGTGTTCTAAACGAAGATCTAGCAAAGAGAAGTGGTAAATTCCCGAGAACTTAGATTAATCACCATTATTTTCTTTTTAAAATAACTTTAATTAATTAATTAGTGTTGTTTGATCACTTTAAATGAAATTTTTAATTAATCAATTCCACATAGTATCTTGCGTTAAATAAATAATATAGTTGAATAATTGATTGTTGATTGATCACTTAAGCCAAGGCGAATCTTGTTTATTTTTGTTCTTTTCACGAATATTGATTAAATAAAAATAACGACTTTTGCAATGTAATTCCTACATGATTAATGCGTGTAAATAAAATCAACTAACTTAGTTTTTAGGTATCACGTTGCATATATTGTTTGGTGATGAAATTGTGAAAAAGGAAGAGCTAGTAGAGGCCGTACTAGGGCTAGGATAGTGATTCCCCCCTAAAGGAAACGTTATCTTGGTACCTTCGCTCCCGAACTCATTTCTGGTTCATGTAGACCAATTTGGGCATGGGTAAACTTACTATTCGTGCTAAATATCCTTAGAACTCTACTTGGGAGAAAGGCATAAACGAGGTTTATGAGTTTTCCTAAAACTCATTGGCGACTCCTACTTGTTTTTTATAAAAAAGCGTAATGATAGAATCAATTCTAATTCAAGGTCCCCCAAACAGTCAAGAATTCAAATCCTAATACACCCTAACAAGTGTAAAGTCCTAGGCTTTTAAAGGCCCATGGGAATTTAAGGAGAAAGATCCCCTACGATGGGAACACCCTACTTTTAGTGGCGACTCCACTGGGGACTTAGAGGTTATAAGATTAATTTTTAATTATGGTTCATGGTTTCCTTACAACATAAAAAAGAAAATTAAAAGAGTTGGCGGCCTATGGGCGGGTGAGATACTCATGTTCTATGGGCCATCAGAACAACAGCAAAAGGGGCAACTGGAGAGACCCCATTTCTCATGGTTTACGGCTCAGAGGTCGTTTTGCCCATTGAACACTATGAGCCGACTCTTCGGGTTATGCTATATGACGAAGAGGTAAACTAGGATGCCATGCGGCTAGTGTTGGACTCACTTCCCGAGCGCAGGGGCAACACTGCCCTGCGACATGAGATCTACTGTCTGAGAATGACTAAAGCCTACAACAAAAGAGTACACAAATGACCCTTAAACGTAGGGGACTTTGTGTTACGAAAAATGGAGGCAGTCGGTAGGGCGAATGAACAAGGAAAGCTAACCCCTAATTGGGAAGGTCCCTATCGAATCTATGAAGAAGTAAGAGGCGGCACCCACCGTTTGGAAACACCGGATAGCAGACAGCTAGCCAGAATTTGGAATGTAGATAACATGAAAAAGTACTACTTATGAAATTCTGTAAATTTTTGAATGAAAAGCATAACCAATGAAAAAGTTGCTTTTTATTTTCAATCCTTTTTATTTATTATATGTGGGTACCACTTGCACAATGTGTAGACGGCCTGCATTCAGTTAACTAATACAAGTTGAGCTAAAAAACGCAGTGGCTTAACCCTCATTCAAAAAAGAAGTTAATGAGGCCAATGACCGGATATAATCTAAAAACAACCAACCTTCTGCTCCAACATGAGTATGACAATCGGTGACGCCCATTTGGGTGAATTCATCAAAGAGAGCATCTCTCATTTGGGTGGTACATTGCTCTATAAACCAAAAAACAAACGGCCCTACTGACTATCTAGATTGAGATAACGCTCGCAGCTGTTTGACTTAATCTAATTTAAAACCTAAAAATCTTAGCTTCTCAACTGATCTAATGCAGGCGGGAAGTGGCCACTATTTCATTTTAAAGGCTCCAGCATATATACGTCACCGCCTGTTACTTCTCTGAGGCAATGCAGAAGAAAAGATTCTTTTTAAATAATTATAAGTTAAGTCCGAAGACTTAGCAGCTTAAAGTTTCGTTATAAACAACTCATCAAGGCCTATGACCGGATATTCTTAGCACTTACCCGTCTGCTCAAGATGGCTAACTGTCCGCTTGGTTTGGGGCAATCACCATAGTGATTGATTGACTTAGAAACCAATCATACTCTTTTAAGTATCAATAATTTCCAAGTCAATCAATCCACCCTTGAAACCAAGCGAACATCCGGCCAGGGGCAAAGGCATCCGGTATTGCAAACAATCGCATAGTATACAGGCAAGTTAAATACATAGCTTAAATCTATGCATACCAAGAAAATTAAAAAGCTTTAAAAATTTTAAGGCAAAAACAAAAACAATATGATAAAAACCGGTCATATGACCGGGTGATTCATTAATTAACCAGCCGTTCCTACGGACGACTGCAAATGTTAACTGGTATAACCGGAGGAAATTGTTGATTTACCCGACCCCTTGGTCGGTAAAGATACAGAAATACACGGCACACAGGCTGGAATTAATAAATGATGGCCATTCGGCCGCAGAAAGGATAGGGAAAGCTTAAGTATCAAGAGTGGGGTTTTCAGTGTTGGCAGCTGCATCCTCCTAGTTGCTCTTAGGCAGCTGCTCATCCCCGGAGGTCGAGTCCTCTGTGCAGTCGGACACCTCAGCATCATTTCCCGCCTCCTCCTCATCTTGCTTCAGGAGCTGGGCGTTGAACTCATTGTTGGCCTCAACAAACTTAACCTTCCAAGTTTTGTAGTTAGTGCCCAGATGAACAGACTCCCAGGTAATTTCCTGATGGCGTTGTAATCCTCCATCATTTGTTTAACCAAGGCTTCCTTCTGCTCCTCAGCCTAAGACTTATATTTTGCCCTGAGCTGGGTCTCCTAGTTCTGCGGCCGACCTTTGAGTTTGTCCACCTGCTCCTTCAGCCTATTAGCCTTCTTGTCCGCTTCCTCGAGGGGCTCGAGCTTGGCTTTGAGGCCTTTGACCTCCTCTTAAAGCTTAGTTATCCGCCCCCTCGCTCCATCCAAGTCCTACTTAACCTACAGATTGGCCGACGCTTAGGAATACATCATATCAAGTGTTAAAAGCTCGTTTTGAGCAATCTCAAAACTGGCAGTATCTAATGAGGAGACGGCCAAAGATTTCGCAGCCTTTACCTCTTTGGACTTCTCGTTAAATGACCTTTTGAGACCGTTAACGCGCAACATAGCCTGCATTCGACAAAAAGTTGGAACCGTTAGTATCAAGCGGGCAGACACGATTATACAAAATAAAAATATTTTACCAAGTATTATACCTCGCAGAGAAGCGCCAGGACGGTGTTAAGATTGAGGGAGCCGACTCCTCTGACAGACGCCTTGTCCTCAGGCTTAAGCGTCGTCAACATCTTCTTGGCCAGCTGTTGGACATCCGGCCTCGGAGGGGCATCTGCAAATTCAACATTTTGTAAGTACATGTTGTAAATACGGCCGAATGATCGGGTGTCTTCTGAGGTGCTATACGACTATTTATTGAACTTTACCCTACAAGGATAGGGTAAAGGGTTAAAAGCGGTTATACCTTCCACCTCTTCCTCAAGGGGAGCCTTGCTCCCACCCCCTGATGGGCCGACAACAATGTTGAGTGGCTTGCCACTCTTCGATACCCCATGGGCATCCGACTTTGTTGGGGTCTTACCAGTTGTAGGGTGGGAGCCGTCTCCTGCCTTCTTCCCAAACTTATAGGCGACGTGTTTTCTAAACTTGCTAGACACATCACCCCCCGTCTTCCTTTAAAGCTTTAGGTACGGCTGTGTAGAAGGGGAAGCTTTTGACAAATCGCTCTGCACAAAACTTGCAAAGTTAGAAAGCAGGCTGCAATAAGAACTTCTATTCAAGTCAAGTTCAAAAAACTTTTTACCTTAGGAGTTCTGCCTTCTTCAGACTCCTCAATCTTCTGTTTGCCCAGAACGGACGAGCGGTAATGCACTGCTGAGAGGGTATCCGGCTTCTTGGAGGCCGAGAGCTTTTCCATGGCTTTGTTTGCACAAGGAAACAATTTTTAGAAACAAACAAGTAAAGATCAAAATTCAACAAGTATTAAAGAATAATCGGCCAGCTACCTCTCGGCCTATAGTGCTAAGACCGCAAGCGGCCAAATACATCCCGTCTGATAGCCACTCATGGCGGGGAATATAGCTTTGGGGAGTGACCTCCTTCTCCCCCGTTCTTTCGTTGGAGTGTATGGCCACCGTGAATAGGCCTCAATCCCATATTTTCTCTCTCGCCTTCCTGGGGATAGGCAAAGCCTCCTTACTAGCTAGGAGGGGAGGGTTTCGGTTCCACCGGTTGTACCTTTTATTTCGTAGTCGGTCGGGGGAAGTAATTATGTAAAACTTCCTCCTCCAATCCTTCCATTTGGACCCTTTCATGACAGTCATCATGTAACCCTTATGGTTGGTAAGGGTGAACCATCCGGTCCTACTTGATTTTGGGGTCCGGAGGTAGTGCATATGGGCGAACACCTCAAAGCTTGGCTCTACCTCAAGCATTTCACAGGCGCCAGCATACCCCAAGATATTAACCCAGGAGTTTGGGGCACGTTTCCAGACACCCAGTTGGTATCCATCTAAGATCCTCTCCACGACCGGATGAAGAGGGAATATGAGACCTGCTTGGATGGCTGCCTCATAGCAGCAAAAACATTCGTCATGGAAGCTAGACCCTTTTGGCCACACCACCGTATCAATAGAGTCCGGGACACTAAGAAGAAAGCCATGTCCCATGACATGGTTAGAGATAAATTTCCCAAGTTAATCTTTCATTGACGTCCGTCTACCTCGGGGAAATTGCTGATAGTAGGCGGCGAACTCCATTCGATGCGAGGCAGACGGCTCGGCCCAGCCTTCTCCCCTGTCAACTGACAAGGACTCTCTTGCAGCATCTAGCTTAGAGTGCGCCGCCTCCAAATCTATGGAGGCGCTATCAGAATTAGACGACTCAGAGTCGTCGTCGGAGCTCTCGGACTCCGAGTCCAAATCGGGGGCCTGATGGCTAGGGCTAGTAGTGTCCTCCCCCATTTCCTCATCCAAAGCCAGATCAATAGGCTGGGAGACATTTTGTTGCAGCTCATTCTCGGACTCCTCCAAAATCGAAGAGCCCGAGGTACTAGGAGGACTGGGCGGATGGTTAGAAATTTCATCAACAGGCGCCCTAATGTAGCCATCTGAATAGATTGTAGAACTTTCCAAATGGTTCTAGGAACCATCCGGATTATACTTCCTACTTGTCTGGTTTATTCTAGCCATGGTGTCTTGCACAGACACAGATACGGTCGGATTCGGAGAAGTTTGCAAAGGGGAGTCCAAGAATGAGCAGTCGGCACTCCTAGTTTTAGATTCTGTCGTCCCCGGTGACCGGCTGATGCTAACCTAGGACGTGCCGTGCGCGTTTGGGAAACCATTTTTCAAAAGAAAAGAGACAAAAATAAAAACAAAAAGAAGGGAAAATAGACGGTTACCTTACGAGTGAAGGTACGAAGAGCCGCTTGAAAGTCTTGGACGTCTGCTGAAACAGGCGGACTAGGTCACGAGTGGCGGATGCTTTCCTAGAAAAGGACAAGTTCTCAAAGTCAAATTATATCTCTCAAAGTTTTTTCGTAAACGTGTGAAAATGAAGGGGGGTCAACTCCTATTTATAGAAAGGGTGAAAAGTTTAGGGTAAAAACCCTAACTTTTACCCATGGTTAACAGTAAAAAGCCGGACCAATGCCTAGCTGACACCTGTCACATGCCTATAATTTGGGTATTTCTACCCCGCCACATGGCCCAATGAGAGCGCGACACGTGTCACCTGAAAAGGCCTCTAAGTGGACCTCCTAGGGGCTGACACGTGTCAAGCAGATTAGCCCTCAAGAATTGGCTGCCTTCAAGGCCCAATTCCCGAGGTAGCCGCAAAACGGTGCATCCCAACATCCTAGGTCATCAAACCTTAAGACAAGGCACACATTTCTAGGACCCTTTAAATAGGGAGATTCCCCCAATTATTGGGACACTTTACAATCCTTACATCATTTATTATTCTTGGAAAACAGAGAAAACACCTGATCTCGGAATCCAAGAAGATATTTACTTTCCGCACGTTTTTACTCCGATTCCGTACTAACTTAACCGTCGGAGGAGAACCTCCGAACATCCGGAGTTCCGTTGTTTTGTGGGTACAGGGGGCTGGATCCAGTCTGTGAGCTGTAACTCTCCCTGGGACATAAAGAACCCCAAAACAATGCTCATATTTGAAAATTATACTACCTCCGTTAAATATTATGTGCAACTTTTGTCAAAAACTAATGATCAAGGTTATGTACAACTTTCCATTTTATTTCCTATTTTAGTAAACAATAAAACTTAAAAAGACTGATCTATCCTTACTTAAAAAATGAGATTTGAATAATTAAGTGGGGTGATCCAATTTTCTCTCTCCCCTTTCTTTAATTACTTCTCATTACAATAGCTAATCTTTACCCCTCAAATTTTGCTTTGGTAACCGCAACCCTCTCTAAAGTTGCACATAACATTTACGGAGGTAGTAATTCAATGAGAACAATGAGAAGGGGACTTATTCCGATGGTCAGTAGTCGTCGTTAAAAGAAGATAAAACCGTCGGAAAAGTAACACCGATGGCTAGTTGAGGGAAAGTGACCATCGTCGAATGAGAGGTTGGAATTTCCTAGATCTCCGACGGTTGGCTATAAATGCTTAATTTTCGACGATTTTAACCATTTATGCTGATGGTTGAACAAACTGTCGGAATACATAAGTCCATCAACAATTAATGGTCGTCACTAAATATCCACAGCTAATAAAATGTCGCTTAATGGATCCACCGATGGCTTATAGCCGGTGGTATATTCAAGTTTACTGACAGCAAGAAACTCAATGACGACAATATAATTATTGATTTTGTTAACTCGGGTTTTTAAATTATTAGGGTTTTAGAAATCTATAATAATATATTAAAAAGGCGTTTATAAAAATTTCCATGCGTCACATAGACTATTCCAAATTACGCCACGTCACTTCACTAGCAATTCATGACGCCATGTCAGTTCACAAACACTTGATGGTGCCACGTCACCTACCCATGTCAACATGCCACATCATCACTGAATATATAAAATATGAAGATAAGAGGAATCGAACCCCAAACCACTTATAACAAAATTGACTATTTAGCCATCTAAGCTAATTATCAAACATGTTATAAAAATGAAAAAAGAAATATATATAAATATAAGTATAAACCACATGGTTTAATTGTTTAAAAAAAAATACATATTCATTCAAAGAAAATTAAATCACAAATTACAATGTATATTAATAATCAGTTAGTTTCATGTAATAATACGGGGCATCGCCCGGGCCCAAAAACTAGTTTGCAATTAAATTGAAATTATTTGATGGTTCAATTTAATTTTGATAATTGTTTATTTTAATTAATTTAGAGCGTTTGTTGAAAATATTTCTCTTGATTCTATTCTTCACAAGAGGCGTGCCACTTGTGGCAAGAAGAAGGCTTGGAGGAATAAGCGAAAGTAAGCTTTCTACTTGTTCTCGATTAATTTCATTTTAATATTCTTGGTTTAGATATGAACATGTAAATTTTGGGTAATGATAGAAGCTTTTTTCATGGTTACATTTTGTGATTGATTTTGCTGATCAGGCAAAACAAAGGGAGGTTGAGAAGTTGTAGGAGGCAGAATAATTCCAGCAGAAGTTGAAGGTAGAATGATTAATCAAGTATATGGTTTTTATACATATTACTAAATTGCTGAATGTGGGAACCTCATCAAAGTTGAGAGTGAATCTTGGAAGAATGCTCTGCGAGCGTGGTGATCGACGGTCTAAAACCTCATCAAAGCTCTCACTTTCTGTGAAAATTCTAATCTGGGTAATTTTATATTTGCATTTTAGGATTTATAATGAAAGTTTAACTGTTTTCCAATTTGTCTCTAAATTCTTTCGTTGATTTTTCTGGGTTTTGTTTTATAATTGAACTTTTGCTTCACTTAATCGGCAGTTTGCTTCAACAGGTTGGAATTAAAGTAGTTTACTTGGTTGGCGAGGGCAACAAGAAGAGCCGGTGTAGGGAATATTTCAAGCATCCCAACGTTGGGGTTTGGTGAGTCCGACTCACCGCGGAAACAAACCCAAAACCAAGACCGCACTCGCAATAAATAAAACCATAAACATAATTAACTTAATGACAAGATTAAGATAATAATTATACCTTTAACGCGTGCTTCGCCCGACCTCAAGGGGCTCTTACTTCGAAAGCTAGCCTCGAAAATACGACGACCTCCAACAGAAGTCCACCCACGTCTCGAACACCGACTAGGTCCAATTCCTTGGAGTTAGCAAGGCCCGACCGAAACCGGAGTAATTGAGTTTAAAGTTTTTCACAATGGTGATGCCTTTTTCAACTCTTGAGTTCAAAGGTTTTCACTACTAGTGATGCTTTTTCAAACTCTTACTCAAGTGCTTTTCCCAATACCCCAAGTTGGGTATTTATAGGGAAATGCAAGAGTGTGAAAAGCTCTCCCATCAATGTGGGAGAATTTGATTTTTCCCATTTTATTTTAAAGCTAAAATAAAATTAATAATCAAACTAGTAATAAATCAACAAGTGGCAAGCTCACAAGGAGGAGTAGGTGAGGACAATTTGGAGAAGGGGACCAAACATGCTCTCCACTCTCTCCCTCACCTTGCGCCACATGGCAACCCCCACTTGGGCACTAAGGTACCCAAGTGGGCTTCTCATTTTGCTGCTGCCCCTAGCCTCGGCCCAGCCATCCCCGCACCACAAAATGCGGGCTGCTTACTAACACCTTCGGCCAGTAGGACCCTGCATTTGCGTGCGGGCTGCTAGCTGCAGCATGCTAGCAGGCCACACACTAGGTGTGGGCTGCTAGCCGCAGCTTGCTAGCAAGCCCCGCACTTGGTGCGGGCTGCTAGCTCGGCATTGCCCCTAGCACTCGGGGTTTCGATGCTGGGGGTATTTTGGTCATTGTTGATTTATTATTATTTTCACGTCTCGTCTTTTTACCATTTTCGACTCGACTTCCGACGCTCGGTTTCGACACTCCAAGCTCGAATTTCCGACGTCTAAATATTAGTTACTCGGTCGACTTATTAATTAATTCCTAATTAATTCGTCGCTTCGGCTTGTTACTTGCTTGGGTGTGACCCGAAGGGTTCAGTCAAGATTAAGCTGTAATATTAATTGTGCATTAATATTACTGATCGGAAGCGGCCTCTACCCAAGCATTCCGATCACTTAACCTCACTGAAAAAATAGCTTTCTAATAATTCTGAACCCCCAATTGGAATAATACACTTGTTCGAAGGACACTATTCCTTTCAATCTCCACCTTGTCCTTCCGAACAAGTGTGCTTTTAGTGTATAGCCCTTTTCCTATGTCGCTTAATGCCTCTTCATGAACTATAAGGTAAGATTAATTTGTTATCCTTATTACGTCCAGAAGTGTTTCTCGATTCCGAGTCCGACTGTCAATAAAAAGATGATTTCTAAAATCCATCCGAGCACGGCCATGCATTTTACAGTCTCGCTTTACGAGAGGCCTTGTAAACAACAAAGACATCTTCCCTAATTTTTAGTAGGGGGACATTTCCAGTCTTGTTATGTAGCTTCTCTTACTAAGAGGACCTAGCTGCCCGAGTGATGCCGTTATAATCCCCTATTACGGCAGACGTTTGACAATCATCAAAGTGGACTAGTACTTAAACAAGAAAACTCACAATACTCATGGTCGAGGAAAAAGGTTCCGATAGCAATAATGAGAAGTATACTTATGATGATTTTTAATCACTTAAAGTATTCTCATAGGTAGATCCAGTATGGTTCTAAACCAATGCCTGTGCAAATGATTCATGACAATCATGTCCTTGTAGCACAAGAAACGGTGCTATAAATCAAACTACACACTAATCTCAAATGGTCATTAATCGTCCATCGTTTAAATGACCTCGATTAGGGATAATTTTCGATTATAACATTCAATGTTCACTTAATAGGTGTTTCCTTACCAAGACTGGTCTTGATACCCTATTTTGAATATCGAATGGACTCATTATTTAATTCTAAACCACAATTAAATAGCCAACGGAGTGATTTAAATCGAATGAAAAATTTAACTACTCTAAAACTGAATGGTTCATTATAGTGCTTTACACTAAAATAAGGAAATCAAAGCCAATCTCCGATGTGCCTGATTCCCATTGCCTCAACGTTCTTGTTGTGCTTCACTTGAGGCAAAGGTTTAGTCAGTGGATCGGCTACATTGTTGTCTGTTCCAACTTTACAAATTCTGATTTCACCTTCTGATTTCCATTCTTGAATCATGTGAAACCGCCGCTTGACATGTTTGACCTTCTGATGTTCTCTTGGCTCTCTGGCCTGAGCAATAGCTCCATTGTTGTCACAATAGAGGTCTATTGGTCCCTCGATGGAGGGTACAACACCAAGTTCACCAATGAACTTGCGAATCCAAACTGCCTCCTTAGCTGCCTCTGATACTACCAAGCATTCGGCTTCAGTTGTAGAATCTTCAGTTGTGCTTTGCTTAGCACTCTTCTAACTAATGCTCCTCCATTGAGACAGAATATGTACCCAGATTGTGACTTGAAGTCGTCTCCGTCTATCTGGAAGCTTGCGTCGGTATAACCCTCAACAACTAATTCATCTCTGCCACCATAGACCAGGAATTTATCCTTGTTCCTTTTCAGGTACTTTAGGATATTCTTGGCTGTAGTCCAATGCACCTCTCCTGGGTCTGATTGGTATCGGCTCGTAGCACTCAAGGCATACGATACATCTGGCCTGGTACATATCATGGCATACATGATCGATCCAATTAGCGAAGCATATGGGATTTGATTCATCCTTTCTCGCTCATCAGGTGTCTTAGGACACTGCTTCTTGCTTAGGGTTATGCCATGAGACATGGGTAGGTGACCTCTCTTAGCCCCTTCCATTTGGAAACGAGCTAGTACCTTATCAATATAAGTACTTTGACTCAATCTTATCATCCTTTTCTATCTATCCCTGTAGATCTTGATGCCTAGTATGTACTAAGCCTCTCCCAAGTCTTTCATTGAGAAACATTTTCCGAGCCAAGCCTTTACAGACTCTAATAACACAATGCTGTTTCCAATGAGTAATATGTCATTGACATATAAGACTAGGAAGGCGATGTCACTCCCACTGACCTTCTTGTAAACACAAGACTCATCTGGATTCTTGATAAAACCAAACTTACTGATGGCTTCATCGAATCGCAGATTCTAACTTCTTCTTGCTTGCTTTAATCCATAAATGGACTTCTTAGCTTGCATACCTTTCCAGCGTTGTTTTGATCGACATAACCTTTAGGCTGTGTCATATACACATTTTCTTCCAAAATACCATTTAGGAAGGCGGTTTTGACGTCCATATGCCATATTTCATAATTATAATATGCAACAATCGCTAGGAGGATCCGAACGGATTTAAGCATTGCGACTGGAGAAAAGGTTTCATCGTAATCAATACCATGAACTTGTCTATAACCTTTTGCTACCAATTAAATGAATACATTTCCATCTTTGTCGGTTTTCAACTTGAAAATATACTTACATCCGATAGGTGTGTAACCTTCGGGTAAGTCAACCAAGTCCCAGACTTGATTTTCAAACATGGAATCCATTTCAGATCTCATGGCCTCTTGCCATTTAGCAGAGTCGGTGCTTGCCATCGCTTGCTTGTAGGTTGCCGGTTCATCTCCATCCATGATCAGGATGTCCTGATTCTCGGTTAATACTAAACCAAGATATCTATCAGGTTGAGATCTCGGCCTTTGAGACCTATGTAGGGTAATGGACTGAGCATTTACATTGTCGGTTCGACTTTGCATATTTTGATCACTTTGACCTTTGTCAACAGATGTTGTTTGAGCACTTTGACTGTCATTCTGATTTTGTTGCTCATCCTCACGAACTTCGTCGAGTTCGATTTTCCTCCCACTTGTCATTTTGGAAAGGTGCTCCTTCTCCAAAAAGACACCATCGCGAGCAACAAACACTTTGTTCTCGGATTTTTTGTAGAAGTAATACCCTTTGGTTTCTTTTGGGTAGCCCACAAAGTAAACCTTATCAGATTTGGGACGAAGTTTGTCAGAAATCAATTTCTTGACATATGCTTCGCAGCCCCATATCTTTAGAAAAGACAACCTAGGAGGTTTCTTCGTCCACATCTCGTATGGAGTCTTTTCTACAACTTTTAATGGAGCACGGTTCAGTGTTAGTGCCGCAGTTAAAAGTGCGTGTCCCCAGAAAGAGATAGGAAGATCACTAAGACCCATGGTTGATCGTACCATGCTAACAAGGTTTGATTTCTCTGTTCGGATACTCCGTTCCATTATGGAGTTCCTGGAGGTGTCAGTTCTGAAAGTATACCATGATCTTTCAGATGGTCATCGAATTCTTGGCTCAAGTATTCACCACCTTGATCCGATCGAAGGGCTTTGATTTTCTTGCCAAGCTGATTTTCAACTTCACTATGAAATTCTTTGAACTTGTCAAACGATTCAGATTTATGCGACATGAGGTAAACATAACCATATCTACTATAGTCGTCCGTGAAGGTGATGAAATATCGATGTCCATTTCTTGCGGCGGAGCTCATTGGTCCACATACATCGGTATGTATTAGACCCAATAAGTCACCTGCTCTTTCTCCCAACTTGGAGAATGGCTTCTTTATCATCTTGCCTAATAAACATCCTTCGTATTTCTCAAAAGATTCTAAATCGAAAGAGTCAAGAACGCCTTCTTGTAGAAGCTTCTTGATGCGTTTGATGTTAATATGGCCAAGACGACAATGCCACAAGTAAGTTTGATTTGACTCCATGGTCTTAGCTCTTTTGGTATCATAATAAACAATTTTGTCTAAACACACAAAAGTGTCATTTCCATAAATATGAACAAGACATGAAACAAAAGTCTTGTGATCAAGGTTAAAATGACGTCCAACGTCATGAGATCAAAGTATGGTAGGTAAAACTCAACAAGTTTTAGAATTTAGACAAAACACATGAGATTACAAGCTTTCTTTTGATAGATTATCTTCATCTTCCACTTGTGTACTCATGTCCACTTGAAAAAGCACCGCTCACTTTGTTCCTGAAATAGGAGCATAAAGTGAGTCAGTTTTCCGGTATCTAATACCTTATAAATTTCTTGTATTCAAGTGTTATGATGATACCTGAGATTGAGGCTGCTTTTCCTCTTTCCTCATCTTCCAGATACTCGCAGCATTCTCTTTTGTAGTGACCTTGCTTACTATAATAGAAGCAGCGCATCTTAGCCTTGTTCTTGAACTCCTTCTTCTTGGGCCTTAGAGCAACCTTAGCCGCCTTGCAAGAATAGGTTTTCTGGAGCTCTTGGACAACTTCCTTGTAGGATAGTTTATCCCGATTGTTGGTAAGTTGCATCTTAATTGCAATGTACCCCGAGTGGAGTGAGCTTAAAAGCATATGAGCCGCTTGCTCATCCTCCACCAGCCTACCAATCAGTTCCAGATGGTTAAATAACCTTGTCATCTTTTGCACATGGGCTTAAAGCGGCATCCCGGGTCTAAGTCTTGCACTATAGACCCTAGCCCATACTTCTTGCCTCTCTTTGCTAAGATAACCATCTTGCAGTGGCTTGATCCTCATGTTAGATAATGACCTAGTCACTTCCTCCACAAGTCCATCATAGTTGCCCTTGTCGCTCTTTGTGACCCTCAGATTGACCACATCTTCTAGAGCCTTGAGGAGTACATCCGGAAGGTAGTTGGAGAATTTCTTCTTCCACTGTTCCGGGATGGAGTTTTCCATGAGTCGCAAGACTCTCTTGCAATCATAACTCCACTCCTCATGAGCTATCACTCATAACCCCTTTTGAGTAGAAACTCGGGATAGGTGTATCCAAGATATGCTCTAGGTAGCAATTGCGGAGGGTCATACGGAGTTCTTCCTCCCATTCCTTGAAGTTCACCAAATTTAAGCAAAATGGTAACTTCTCGGGAACATCTGGGATTATTAGATTGTTGTCAATAGTTGAAGTCATGATTCTACAATTTGAAAGAACTTTAATGAAAAACCATCCATGATGCTTAAATAAGATTGAATTTTATTCATGCATGCATATTTCAAACTTATTTAACGTCTTATTTACACATAAAATTGTCCTTATTTTGTGAAAATAAGTCGATTCCAAGATCCAAGGAAATAAAGAGTGACTAAGCATGCTTTGGCTTGTCTTAGCATTCAATCTCCCAAGGTAAGCAACGCTTTGCTAATGGCTCCAAGCCATTCTTGGTTGAATAAATCGTCGCATCTAATGCTCTCTCAACAATTTATTCACTTTGCCACGACATGTTAGGACTCCATCACTCATATCGTTGAGTACAACCAAAACCAACTTGCATACCCGGTATGCCTTATGAGTCTAGGGAGTAGTAGTGATGCCTCGCTTTGGCGTAGCCCATCACTACTCTCAATAGGTCGATAAGTGTTATTTTGGAATGGCAATTTTACTCAATATTTAGGGACCTAGGGTTTCTATGTTGGTTGATTTAAGTGAACTTAAATAATCATCACAACATTCGAAATCCTAAACATGCATCTAACATATAATTCATATATAAATGATCATAAATATGTAAAGCATAAGCATTTTGATTCATATTTGGCAACTAGCAGGACCCCTTGAAATCTTCAAGTCTTCAAAAGGTCTTCTTTTGCAACTTCATGGCTTTGCCTTCTAAGAACCTCCGTCTTCAAGACCTGACCAAAATTATGCAATTACTAGTATCTACGATTTGGACTAATCTAAATATTAAGGTACAAAAATACTCAACGGTAAGCAGACCGTATTTAGATTTACAAAAATACATTACGGATCCTAGTCCGTATTTTCTATCCTAATCGGGCCCCACTAGTTGCCATTTTATTAAACCTGTGAGAGAATATACATTCCATTCATCCATTCACTATTTGTGAATGGCCCATGCATTTTACAACGATAAAACAAGTAACAATGCATAAACACGCGATAACTAGTAACTAATGTAGGTGGTTAATCCAAGTAACACGCGTAATTAAAACTAGTCAAAGTTGTTTTAACCGATTATGTAAATAAGCGCAATTAATATTTGAAGCTCCCACTAAATTCCGCATCCAACCTAATTAACCCAATTAATTAAGCCCAAAATTTGCATAAATTAAATTTTTCCAACGCCGCTCAAAACCGAGGCCTAGCCTCCAAAATTTTAATTAAAATAAACAAGATTAATTAAAATAAATAAAACGTCTAAAATGCAAAATAATATCGCCTTAAAACCGGGGTATATGTGCTAATTAAGGGGAGGTACGCATAGCCGTGACTCATGCTAAGCGTCACACCCATAGCTTGACTCTTCTACGGGGCGTGCAGGAACACAAGCCATGAGGCCGCACAAGCTTGCTAGCTATGCGCACCATGCCGCAAGCCTTGCAGCACATTCCCCGCACACCGCTGTCGCACCAAGCCACACATGAGCAGCAAGCCCGCGCCAAGCAGTGGCTAGGGCGCACAGCTATGCTGTTGCGACACGCTGCTGCATGGCAGTGGTGCTTGCTGCCTCGGATGCACCATGATGCTCGCATACCCTACAACACCACAGCAGCCATGTGCTGCGCTACGGAAGCAGCACGCACGCACGTAGCACAGCCGCATCATGCTGCTGCTTGGCTGGTGCTGCTGCGATGCTGCTGTGGCTGGGCGCGCATGCCACGCACAAGGCTGCACGCAACCATCGAGCAGCCCCTTTGGCAGCCACATGGGAGCTGCTTTGCAGCCCGGCTAGCCAAGGGAGGCTTTGCCTCAATTTGCGTGCCATGGCCTCGGGATTTCAATCCCAAATTTCGCGTGACAATTTATTAATTCTAAATTAATTTTAGAACTAATTTTAATGAGCAAAAAATTGAAAATTAAACAAGTCTAACTCAAATAAAATCCATCCAAGTGCATTTAACCAAAATTATTTCCAAGAACCATTCTTTAATAAAATTGGTTTAACTTGGTGCTACAAAATAAATAAGGCAATTTCTCACTATTAATTTAATCAATTTAAATTAATCTTGAGATTTTGACAAAGTAAAAGGGAGTTTGGAAAAACTGAACATAAGTTCAATAAAGATTCCAACTTTAATACTTGTGAATCCTTGAAAAATTCTATCTTCCAATATGAAGATAAACAATTTTCAATCACAAGTTTTAATCTTTATGATTCCAATCAACTAAGAAATGATTAAATCAACAAAGTTCAACAAAAAATTCATGTAATTTTGTAACTTTAAAGTTTCAATCACTTAACATAATTAAAGATTGAATCTTTATTACTTAGAAGCCTCAAAGAACAACAATTTCACACTTAATGCAATTAATTTGCAATTATGTGAAAAAATAAAACCAAGCTTTCAAACACAAATTACTACCAAATAATCATGTCTAAAGAGGATTAAAAATTGCATATAAAATAAGGATTGAACCAATTACATAACCACTATAAATATGCAATTAATATTCAAGGTTAGAAAGACTTAAAATTTTTCGTTAAAACGAAAAATCCCTCGAAAAGTGCATTTCTAGTCGTTTTTGGCTAAAAACAGAGTTCTATAAGGGAAAAACCATTTCCAGAACGCCTTTTCCACCCAAAATTCACTATTTTTGGGTCAAAATCTTGGTTCGGGAGCTGAAGTCAGCTCTAATACGGGATTAAAATTAATAAAACGAGCTACTAATCTAATTAGAAACTTAAACCAGAAAAATTAAGCCATGAAAACACCTTGAAAAAATAATATGATTTTAAAAATAAACGAGCGAGGCTCCGATACCGCTGTTGGGGTTTAGTGAGTCCGACTCACCGCGGAAACAAACCCAAAACCAAGACCGCACTCGCAATAAATAAAACCATAAACATAATTAACTTAATGAAAAGATTAAGATAATAATTATACCTTTGACGCGTGCTTCGCCCAACCTCGAGGGGCTCTTACTTTGAAAGCTAGCCTCGAAAATACGACGACCTCCAACAGAAGTCCACCCACAACTCGAACACCGACTAGGTCCAATGCCTTGGAGTTAGCAAGGCCTGACCGAAACCCGAGTAATTGAGTTCAAAGGTTTCCACAATGGTGATGCCTTTTTCAATTCTTGAGTTCAAAGGTTTTCACTACTAGTGATGCCTTTTCAAACTCTTACTCAAGTGCTTTTCCCAATACCCCAAGTTGGGTATTTATAGGGAAATGCAAGAGTGTGAAAAGCTCTCCCATCGACGTGGGAGAATTTGATTTTCCCATTTTATTTTAAAGCTAAAATAAAATTAATAATCAAACTAGTAATAAATCAACAAGTGGCAAGCTCACAAGGAGGAGTAGGTGAGGACCTTTTGGAGGAGGGGACCAAACTTGCTCTCCACTCTCTCCCTCACCTTGCGCCACATGGAAACCCTCACATGGGCACCAAGGCACCCAAGTGGGCTTCTCATTTTGCAGCTTCCCCTAGCCTCGGCCCAGCCATCCCTGCACCACAAAATGCGGGCTGCTTGCTAGCACCTTCGGCCAGCAGGCCCCTGCACTAGGTGCGGGCTGCTAGCCGCAGCTTGCTAGCAAGCCCTGCACTTGGTGCAGGCTGCTAGCTCGGCATTGCCCCTAACACTCGGGGTTCCGATGCTGGGGGTATTTTGGTCATTGTTGATTTATTATTATTATTTTCACGTCTTGTCTTTTTACCATTGTCGTCTCGACTTCCGACACTCGGTTTCGACGCTCCAAGCTCGAATTTCCGACGTCTAAATATTAATTACACGGTCGACTTATTAATTAATTCCTAATTAATTCGTCGCTTCGGCTCGTTAGTTACTTGGGTGTGACCCGAAGGGTTCAGAAAAGATTAAGCTTTAATATTAATTATGCATTAATATTACTGATCGAAAGCGGCCTCCACCCAGGCATTCCGATCACTTGACCTCACTGAAAAATTAGCTTTCTAATAATTCTGAACCCCCTATCGGAATAATACACTTGTTCGAAGGACACTATTCCTTTCACCACACTTGAGCCACACTGTGATCATACACTTAAGCATGGTGGCATCCAAAGGGAAGAAAGTTAGAGCAAAAGAGTCGCCAACAAGTAGGGGTGGCAATATCATCCAAACCCGATGGATAACCATCCACCCGAACCAAATATATGGATGAAAACCCGAACTTAAGCGGATGACGGATGGATGATGGATGGGTTGGGTGACGGATCGGGTCGGATACGGATGATGATACATCCAACCCATCACCCGATCCATCACCCGACCCATCCATCCTCACGTTAAATTTATATATAAAAAAATAAAAATAAATATTTTTTTAATAAATTAATGTCTATTGTAGTGTTAGGAATTGACATTTGTTTTTAATTTAGTTAAAATGAGCGAGTATTAGAAGGATGTATAAAAATTTTAATTAATTGATCATTTTTTTTTTCAAATCTCAATTTTTAATTATTAAATTGCAAAGTTGTATTTATATATATATTTCGCCCGAATTATCACCCGATCCACCCGATTCATCCATGGATGACGGATGGATCGGATGTGGATGAAGGAAAATTAGGTGATGGATGGGTCGGGTGATGGATGGATTGTTGGCGGATGGAGGCGGATGAAGCATCACCCGACCCACCTCCGATCCATTGCCATCCCTACCAACAAGTTTTAGGAACTTGTAAACCGTTCACAGGGTGAAGGTTACACCCCTTCACGATCCATGAGATCACTAACTCAATAGTGGTCCTGAACCATGGCTGGATATTCGGGGATGAAGGTACAAATCCAACCTAAAAGAGATTGAACCTGCCCTAAAAAGGCCTCTACTTTATTCTTCTCATATTCATGTGCGCTTTCTGACTAACATACAATCAATATATTAATCCTAAACCTGTTTAATCTATGTTGGTTCAATATTAATGCACAAATAAATCTATTATTGGTGATTACTTGAATTAAAATTATATTAGCCTAAAAAAAATTATCAATTATCTTATTAAGCGTGATTTCAAATACAAATTCCCTTTAAACCTGCAAGAGAGGGCGTGATCAAGTAATAACAATAATATCAAGCAACATATAACATTAATACAGAAAATCATCATTATCATGATAACAATCTCATCAAAGCATAATAATATTAGCAAGATCCTAGGCATGATACTAACATGATTAATAACAAATCCTAGCATGTCACTAAATAATAAAAATCAAAGCTTTAAACCTGACATGATACTAACATGATAGAAGAAATAGGAAGCAACCTAAGCACAATACTAGAAAGCAATAAATAACATCCTAACATGATACTAGGAATCAAAATAATCTAAACATGCTTTCTAAAGATATATAACAATGAAATTACTCACTTTGTTGCCTTGTATCTCTTTATATCAAAACAATACACACGTTAGTAACTTCTAAAAGTATTAAATCAAACAATTAATTTAATCAAAGAATTGAAATAAGATTAGGGACCAAACCCTCAAAAATTATTAACCTTCCACGTCTAGGGCGAAGACAACTTCGAGCTTGGTTATGTGTGTCTAAGACTCGTGAATGCGATATTGTGTTTTTGAAAAAGGTTAGGCTTAGAAATCAAGAGAGAGAGAGAAAGAATAAGCTTTAGCTGAAAGAGAGAGAGATGGTGATTGTTGGTGATTTGAAAACGGGGAATAACGCCCCTATTTATAGAGAAAAACATCTGGAAACGATAGAAAAGAGTTTGAAATCGACTCGAAGTAAAACTGCTCCCATCGCGATGCGATAGAGCTATCGCGATGCGATAAACTCCTCGCAGCGTGATGGGCGGATATGATAAAAATGTTGTACGGAGTCATTTTCCCAATATAATTAGGTAATTAGATTCCGTAATTATCACAATTAAAAATCAGTTTTATCATTAAAATACTTGTTATATTCCAAATTAAATTTATTATCCTTTCTAAATAAAATAAAAGTATAATTATTAATCCTAATTCCACTAGAACTTAAAAGGACCTTCTAGATTATTCTAGAAGATTAAGGTCAATCCTAATGACTTTAGGAATGATATTTAAATGGACCCTTCACTTGATCATTGGGCTGTATATAAAATTCATTTTGGGCCCATTTTAGTATTTTGGCCATAACTTCCTCATTATTCATCGAAATTAGGCTTATAATATATCGCTGGAAAGCTCTTTTCGAGCCCCATCCAACTACACTATTATAAGACCCATATCATAGACCAAAATAAGCTGGACTTGATATTTTCATAAACAGGGTACGAAAAGAAATATTTTGGAAAACAGAAAGAAGTATTTTTATTAAAAACAAGTGCATCACGAGACTCTTTCACATTTCACCTTTTTCGATAATCAATGATGCGAAAGATATTCATCACTGAGCTTGGTTTTTGGGGAGACACAATCAGGTGTCTACATAAGCCCCCACTTTAACCGAGTTTGGAAAAACGTAAGTTTTAAAAACAAAAGTCAAAGTAGCGATAGGGACAGAGAATGATTCAGAACATTCTGCGATCTTAAATCATTCTTGTAACGTCGATACCTACAAACTAGCGCTAGTTTAAACAAATAAAGAGTTAAGAAACGCGTATCTTGCACCGTCGAGTGCACGTCTCTAGGGTAACCGATTTGTTACTGCATTTTATGACGACCTTCCTCAAGCTAGGGGATATCGCCGAAGACCACTTCGCTTGTAGCTTTCTTCACTTTTTTTGCTGTGACAGTCCTCCACAAGCTAGGGAACACCATCGAAGATTGCTCCTCTTGTAGCGATCTTCTGCTGTTTTGTGACCATCTTTCGCAAGCTAGGGAACATCGTCGAAGATAACTCTGCTTGTAGCTATCTCCCATTTTTATGACAACCTTCTGTCATTGAAGGTTACTCTGCTTGTAGTTATCTTCAGTTATTTGTGACTACCCTCCACATCCTAGGGAACGTCATCGAAGACTATTCTGCTTGTAACGATCCTCAGTTTGCTGATGCTTTGCTTGAATACCTGTTGTGCTGTTGTTTGTAATTTTGCTGTGCTAACACTGATGCGTTGACGCTTGTGCTTGTTTGTGAACCAATATCTTGGTGCAAAGTCAATATTTTGGCGATTAAGCTAAGTAAGACGATCGTCGTCAGGTCGATCACTTACTGTGATTGTAATCGAGATGACTACTAATCATGTCAATTTGCTTTATGGGGGCTAACTGGCATACCAAGGAACCCAAACGTTGAATAAGGTCCACATAAACCAATATGGGGCCTAAGGAATTGCATCGCCGAGGAAAGAAGATTATCGCTTACTGCCACTTGCCATCGCGACGCGCCAGACTTATCGCGTCGTGATAGCCTTATCGCGGTGCGATAACTTTATCGTGTAGCGATGGAGTCTGGTTTTCCGGATTGAAACCTCTTCTTCCTCATTTCGCCGTTGCAGCTCTCATTTTCGTTTTCGCTCGAAAAAATTTCACTTTGCTCATTCTCCATCATTTCTCAAGGAAATTCGCTCAAGTTTTTTGCAAATCGAAGCTTTTCATCTCTAGTTTGCCGATCTATGTAAGTTTTCTTCAAACTCAACTTTATTTTGTGCGAATTTTGTCCGTTTTTTGCTCGCGGGTTTTTGAAAATTTCGAAAACAATTTTGCTTTGTTTGTTGAATTTCTTGCCATGAAATCACTTGTTTATGCTTGTATATTGCCTTGGGAGTACTTTGAAGCTTGTTTGGGTTAATTTGGTGAAGAAACGAGCAAATTGCCATTGTTGAACACCTTGAGTTCGTGAATATAATGTAGCTTGTTCTTCATGTTTTCACTTGCTTTTCATGCTTAATTTGTCACAATATTTGTCATGATATTGCAAGAAATTGTTTGATTGCCCAGAAATGTTATTTTTGTCGAATAAAAAAACATACTCTGTTTTAGTACTACGTACTCTATTTTTGATGAACATAGCGTCATGCAGCTAGGCAAACCTTAGATACTATAGAACCATTAATTTACTGTTTTTCATGTTTTGAACATAATTAACATGGCTCGTTGTCGAGGTTTTGGTTCTTGTTCTTGCGGAGCTCACCGAGAGGACAAGCCTGTCGACACAGGCAAGGGGACTTCCACTAGCCTTAGGGAGTTCCCTGAGTGGGATGGGCGTACTCTGTACTTTGCGCCCAAGTTCCACATTTTGGAGTGCGTTCGGCACGGTATGACCTACGAGTGGGTTCGTTGCCATGGCTCGGGCAACGATACCATCGGACATTTGTACGACACCTACTTCATCAACAACACAGAGTTGCGCGCGCTGTGGGAGTCATGTGGCTTGACTCCTTTACTGCAGGCCACTAGGGCTCTTTATTCTTTGCGGTTGAGCCATTACATCATTCGAGCTTTGGTGGAGTTCTTTTGGGACACCACCAACATGTTCCATTTTCCATCGGGTGAGATGACCATTACTCCCCTCGACTTCTCTGTCATCACTGAACTAGAGTTCTAGTCGACCGCGGTTCCTTTGGGTAGGGGTATTACCCTTTCGTCACCAGAGGTGGATGAGCTGCTGGGTCCTATTGTCGTTCGGGCCCGTGCTGAGTCGAGATCAGTACAGATGAGCAGCCTATTCATTCACCGGGCTCTACTAGTAGAGGCCTTTTGAGATGATGTGATCACACCTGAGCAGCAGGTGCGCATCTTTGTTTTGATTATGTTGTCAGGGACCTTTTCTCCTGACAAGGGTAGCCGAGCGCTACTCTACTATTTGCCTGCTCTTCGCGACCAACGAGCGGTCGGGACATTTGACTGGGCTAGCTTGGCCTATGCTAACTTCCTGCTTGGATTGCGACTCTCCTGTCGCCATCGCAGCTACGAGCAGGAAGTCACACTCTCTAGCTTCTTGAGGATCGTAGTGGTATATTCTATTTCATATAACAGAAGCTTACTTTTGATATACGTTAGGTTTTGCTGACCCTTCCCTGTTGTACAGGTGTGGTTCTATGAGTACCTTCCGTCTTTGACACCAGCCAGGCCTTCGCCATGAGGGCTCCCCATTGTTGCTAGTTGGGGAGGCTGTTATGCTGGCTTGACCACTACCACTCTTGTTCAAGGGGCACTTCTATCGGTATGAATTGTCGTTGCTATTTCTGTTTGTTATGTTCAGTAGGATTCTGACTCATGGATGTCTCTTTTACAGGAGTTTGAGCCTTGTTTTCGTCCATGGGCTGAATTAGACGTTCATGCCTGAGCTGTCTCGTATACATCTCAGATGTCGCGGGTAAATTAGGTCGTTGGGACTACTAACCCTAACCAAATTAGAAATTTATAATACCTAAACTCTTCACTAAACTAGTTAGTGGCAAGTAAAGGGTCGAACCACGAAGACTAAGTGTATCAATCTATGCTAATTAGACTACTAGGATGATCGAGATATAGAGAGAGGAACATCTAAAACACTACTTAGAGTAAACAACGAAAACTAGGAAAGTGAAATCTAATTACATTAATGCATTCAACAACAACATTGCAATTAGATGAAAATGACCTCAATTAGGAACAATCAACACACTCAACTCACTCTCGTGCAATTAAGCATGCTAATTATCCAACTAAGCTAATTCACTCTCGTGCAACTAACCTAGCATAGGTATGGAGGAATTTAGACTCTCAAACAACTCACTTTCGCACAATTGATTGAAAGCACAATTAAGAACATAGAATCAATTAGCTAGAAAGATTCTAATCCATATAAGCATCATCCATACACAATAATCAAGGATCAATTGCATACAAATCACAATAAATCATTCAATTCATCAACATAATCTTCATCCAATTCCCTAGAATAAAATCTAAACTAACATGATAAAGAAGAACATGAAAAGCAAGGTAAAACAAGAATTAAAGCTAAAACTAAACTATTAAACTAATTAACAACTCTAATCAATAAACAAATAAAAAAAAAACAAGAAATAAAGGAATGCAATAAAGATGAGAGAAAGTTCGGAAAACTCATTGAATGTATGACAAGAAAATCCACCAATAGTTTCTTCAACCTCTCAAAACTCCATGAAAAATCTAAGCTTTTTCTCTTTAAAACTACTCCTAAATTAGAGAGAGAGACTTCTAATCTAACCTTAAGAGAGAGAAAATAACAGAAACTAAACTAATCTAATCTTGGGAGAATTATTGTTCTTTTAAAAGTCTTCAGAAATAACCCCAAGAGAAGTATTTATATTACAAGCTAATAAAATAAAATAAATAAAACTAACTAAAGTAATTAAATAACAAAACTAAAAAAAAAAAAGAAAAAAAAATGAAAAAAAAACCAAAAAACCCCCAAAATCCCATCAGACCCACGAAATTGGCTGCTCTGCATATCATCTCAATCACAACCGTTCATCCATCATCATCAATCATCACCTTCAATTTTCTTCACCATCAGCGCATCATCACCGCCATCTTCATCAACCGGCAATCAATCACAGCCGTTGGACTTCGAAAGGCTTAAGGAATCACGAGAAAATCACGTGATTTCTAATGACCCATAGGAGCGTTCGCGCACACCCATCGGAGTGGCCGCTCACACCTTCTGCCTCGAAATTGAAACAATAGAAGAAATTTGAGCGGCCGCTTCGCAATACAGAGAGCCCGCTTCGGTGGGTAAATGAAACAGGGGCTGAAATTAATGGTTTCTTGCGGGTTGCTCAGTTCTTGCGATTTGCAGGCGTTTGTTGGTTGCGGACGGCTGCTGATTGGCGGAGATCCGGCAGTGGTTATTGGCTGGGCTCGCAGGTGGGTGGCGCGAATTGGTGAGCTAAGATTGAATGTGGATTGCGTGGGAATGCGCGGCTATGAGTTGCGGGGGTTAGAATGGAAGTAGAGGTGGTGCGGCTTTTGCTTTGGTGTTGCGGTGGTGATTGCTGGTGGTAATGGTGGTTAATTGTTGTTGTTTGGTGGGTTATTGAGAGCATAGGAGCTAGTGTTTGTGAGGTGAGAGAGCAGGGGAAAATGTGAGGTAGGTTTGGGAATTTGTGTGGTGTAGGATAGGTGGTGGTGGAGTGTAGGATAAGGGAATAGCAAAATGGCAGCAGCTTGGTTATGGCAAGGGAGTGAGGGAGTTCGACTTTGCTTGTTAGAACACCTTGGATTTTCGAATATGACTTTGATTATAACCAAGCCTCCATCCGAACGTTCCTACAAACAAAACCAAACACGAGGGTAGAATCGGAAATAAAATAAAATAAATTAAAATAAAATACTAAACTAAAAAAAATAAGGATAAAATTAAAGTAAAATAAAATATTAAAACTAAAAAAAATAATAAAATCAAATGAAATGAAATAAAATAAAGAAAACAAACATGAAAATAAAAGAAAATAAAAGGAGGAAAACAAGAAGAAAAATACTAACAAGAACCTAGACTAAGAACATTATAAAATATGAATTATAAAATAAATTACGAAAATAAACTAAAAACTATTAAAAACTACTAAAATTCACAAAATAAAGATCAAATAAGGAAAATAAGAAAAAGAGAGAAATAAAGCCTAAAACTCAGGGAAATTATTAGAAACTAAACCCAAAAATAAGCATAAAAGTACCCTAAAAGTGACATAAAAGTCACTTATCACTCAGCGTCGTTATTTCCAGGGGGACGTACGACGTTGTGGTGTATTTTAGTGAGAGAGTCGCGATTCAGCACTCTATTGAGTTTTTTGTGGTTCCGAGACGTCCTCCACCACATATGATGGACCAGGAGGGTCTTAGGACTCACATGGAGAGGTCATCAGCTGGTGAAAGTTGGCAGAGACATAGCTATCCGACCCAATACTATACCGAGAGACTCTTGCCGCGGCTGGCTCCATCACCTTGCATATTGGAGGAGGAGGAGGTGTGCTTTATATCTTTTGGTTTTTTTATCCTTTCGGTAGAACCCCTAACGATTTTGATCGTTAGAGTTTATTTTTGCAGGCTGCGGCAGCGACTGTTGCGGAGTTTGTACCTTCGCCCATGTCTGTCACCTACTAGGGATCCTTTGGGCCCATAGAGAAGATGATACCTCTAGCCCCCGAGGAGTGGCGTCTGGTGGAGAGATCGATCCCTCGACGTCAGGCTTTGGTATCTCTGAATTTTTTCTGTATGTGTTTTTTGTATTTTTTCTAACCTCTTGTACTTTAATTTGCAGTTTTCTCGCGAGGTGATGATGAGGATGGCGAGAGCCATGGATGCCTTTCATTATCAGCTGGTGAGGTTGAGCCACTAGGCATCGTGTCGTGGTGATGGCGATGTGGCAGAGGTATGTCTCCTTGTATTGGGTTAACTTTAGTTTTTTCTCTATATTTGACTTGGCTTATTTTTCTGTTTCAGCCTGTCCCTCCGACGCGTACTCGCACGAGACCTGAGGGTAGGAGGAAGAGATCTAGATCTGGGTCGAGACGTCACCGCACCTCGGTTGAGACTCAGGGCCGAACGAGAGGGGTCAGATCATACTGTTGTCATAGAGTGCTCTTGCTCCTCTACTGAGGAGGAGGTGAGGCAGCCCCCTAGTCAGGGTGCTTCGGTGTTGATTCCTTTCACGGCTGGTGGGATGTACGAGGTTGGCTCGTCGCCGCAGCAGCCACAGCGGCAGGAGCCTCTAAAGGGTAAGCCAGTTGGGCTGACCCTACTCTTTCGATTCCTCCGACTGGAGAGTCTGATGTTGGGCAGGAAGTGACTCCGCGGACTTTGCGATTTTACGATACCTTCGGCATTCGTCCTCCGGGATCATAGATGTACCTGTGTTTATTTATTGTTTGACTATACAGGACTTTGCTATTCGCGTTGTATTATTAATAATTATGTTTCAGTTAGATATATTGTATATACATACTATTATTATGTTTGTTTTATTTCTTGCATTTTATTTTTCATTTTATGTGCATGTGAGTGTGTGAAAAATTGTGACAAATTTTTACGCAAATATTTCCGTCATTTTTATTACTAATGGAGGGTATCCGACTTTCTCCCTAAAAGAAAAAATGAAAAAATAAAATGAAGTTTGATTAAAAATAAGCTTAAAAACTTAAAATAATGAATATGAAATAAGTGTTTGAAGGAAAATTGCCAAAAATAGAATTGGATAAGGCTTTGAAAGGAAAAAAAGACGTAAAGTGAAAAACTGTAAAGTCAAAGTACAAATCCGAGTCGAAGTTGGAAAAATGCGCGGTCAGCATGACACGTGGCACTGTCGCAGGCAAGAGAAGGCTATCGTGTCCCGATAGCCTTATCGCATATCGCAGCGTGATAAATTTAAATTCCCGAATCCGTTTAGGTTTCGATTTACGTCAACTTCTGTTTGTAAATTGGCCCCCGAATGTGTTGAATCCATCATATTTCGAGAAGATTAAAATACTTAGCTTTTAATTTCCAATAAAGTAGTCATGGCTAAGAATTTTAGTGATTTTACTCGTAAGTGGTGCTGGTCTTTGACTGCTAAGGAGAGGAAATAGCTTGACTTTTTCCACTTGGGGAGTTTATATGGCATTAAGGGGGTAGATCTTGACATAGACTTTATTCATACCGCCTTAGAATATTGGGATTCAAATACCTATTGCTTTAGACTAGGTGATGACGAAATCTGCCCTTTACCGGAAGAATTTGGTTCTATTCTTGGCTTTCCTTCTGAAAATCTTGCGGTAATTCCTAAGGTGAGCGAATATTACTATAAAGTTTTGTGCATTTCCTTAACCTTAGGGATAGGGATTTGAAAGATATAGTGCATGGCAATGTGGTCAATTTAAAAGAGTTTGCACGTTGTTATTTTGATAGACTACGATCCGAGTCATTTCATGTTTATAAGAGGAGGGCTTTCCTCTTTTCCATGTTTAGTCAATATCTCCTCACTAGTGGAAATATTCATGAGGGTCAAGCAATTTTGATATCTGTCATGGAGAAAATTGACTCAGGGAGATATCCAAACCTATTAATTGTTCGAGAAACTATGCTTAGCTTGGATGAATTAAAAAGGGATCCAAAAGCGCCTCTTTGAGGTTCTCCAATTTTATTACAGGTAGAAAACAATACTTTTAATTACAGAAATTAAAAATATTTAATTTTGTATAGTATTATTAATTATTTACATTGTATTTTTGCAGATTTTGCTAATGGAAAGGCTTGAATTAATTAGCCCTCCTGACAAAATTGAAAAGTATACACCAAATTGTCTTGTAAGAAGGAATAAACGTTTTTCCATAAAGATGGACCGTCGGGAGTGGAGTAGAATCTTTGAAACTCGCGACTTCTCCATTAAATGGGTTGTTCCTTGGTGGAAAATTGAGAAGATGGTTGATGTCAATACTTAACCTTTTTGTCGTCTTCCAAGTTTGTCCAAGATAACTTTTTACTATCCTTCTAGAGTAAAAAGACAATATGGCCTTGCTCAAACCATTCCTTTTGGGGATCTTCGTCACCCTTATGAATTTCCTGTTTCACAAGATTTAGAAAGATTTGATGACTATTGGTGCGCTATGCCTTTATGGGAAGTTGTGTCCTACAAAGTTCCGCCTCCTTTATCTAGGGATATGAAGCAATGGCTACTTGGTAGATGTCAAAAGGACAAGAACAAAGTCCAAAACATGACTAGAGACAAAACTAGTGTTAAAGATCGTCTAGGGGATAAGAAAATTCCTCCTAAAGATGCCTTGGTGCAAAAGTTGAATTCAAGACTCCTATTATGCCTAAGAAAAAGAGTGCTGCTAAAGGCAAAGATAAAAGAAAAGCTGATTTTATAGAAAAGAAAGTGTGGGTTGAAAAGAAGATTGGTGTAATGGCCAAGGGAGAAACTATCTCTACAAAAATTGTATGCAGATCATCTAAGGGATTCCTATTGGTGAAAGAAATGGACGATGAAGAAGAAGCAGACAAGAATTGGAAGAGGGCTAGAAAAGAGAAGACCGATTAGAGCATTGCTTTAGTTTCAATTTATTAGACATTTTTTTTAATTTTCATGTCAATTTTATTTTTAAGCTTTTTTTTTAATTCCATCAATAATGTAATTTTACTTTATTAATTATTGTTGCAATTTTTCAGCTTTTCAAATTGAATCAACTTTTTATATTTGAAAATAAAAAATTTATTTTATTAAAGCAATGAAAACCACTTGGATAAATTTCGAAAATAGTTCGAGTACGGAAGTCGAAAATACCCGAAATACACCAAAATTTGCCCAGATCGACGAAAAGCACCTGGTGCTGGAAATTTGACCCATCGCGGCGCGACAGACCTTGTCGTGGCGCACTGGCCTTAAATTCTGCGCGATGTTCGTTCTGTGTTGGCGTGCTGATGTAAATGTGTGCGATTGGTAAAAATAAAGTGGCCGCACCCCGTAAAGGGTTGCCTACATATCCTTTTCCTTAGGAATCAAGATAAAAGTCGCTCTTTTGGGTATACTACTCAAGTTATCATGGGTAGAATTTCTTAAGTTTGTCAAGATTCGTCATATTTGAGAACTCATTACCATCCATATTAGTTAGTTTTGCGGCACCTCCTGATAGGATAGTTTTGACGATGTATGGTCCAGACCAATTAGGCCTAAATTTGCCTCTTGGGTCTAGAACATTTTTCCTTAATGCTTTTAACACCAAGTCTCCTACTTTGATGTTTTTTGTCTTAACCTTCTTATTAAAGTGTCTAGCCAAGCAAGTTTGATAGCACTGGGTATGATGTAGAGCCTCTAGTCGTTTTTAATCCAGTAGAATTAGCTCTTCATGACTTGCTCTAGTCTATTCAACTTCATCGAGTTTACTTTCCAACGCGATGCGTAAGGAAGGTATTTCCAGTTCTACAGGTTGTACGACATATGTTCCATAGACTAAGGAAAATGGCGTATTTCCTGTGGATGAACGAATTGACGTGCGATAACCCCAAAGAGCGAAATGGAGTTTGTCAGGCCAATCCTTGTAGTTTTCTGTCATTTTTTCGATAATAGTTTTTAAGTTCTTATTGGCTGCTTCTACTGCGCCATTTACTTGAGGTCTATATGGGGAAGAGTGATGATGTTGAATGCCATATTTCTGAAGCAATTCTTCACATTCTGCTTGAAAGTGAGTTCCATTGTCACTTATCATTTCATGTGGGACTCCATATCGACATAAAATGTTCCTTTCGATAAAGAGTGCTACATGTTTTGCGATAAGGTTTTGCATATTGTAGACACCAAATTGTGTCTCCCCAAAAACCAAACCCAGTGATGAATATCTTTCACGTCATTGATTATTGAACGAGATGAAATGTGAAAGAGTCTCGTGATGCATATGTTTTTATTAAAAATAATTCATTCTGTTTTCGATAATCATTCATTTCGTTTCCTATTTATGAAAAACGTCCAAAACAGTTTAGTATAATCCATAATCAGGGTCCAATTATTGTGTAGTTGGATGGGGATTTAAAAGACCTTTCCAACGATATATTATAAGCCCAATTCCGAGTTATAACGAGGAAATTATGGTCAAAATACTAATCTGGGTCTAAACGAGTTTTATGTGCGACCCAATGATCATGTGGAGGGTCCATTAATCTTAATCATATTTCTAAACAAATTAGGATTAATTAGAAGCTTCTATAAGTTTCTAAAAGATTTTAATTATTCTTTTTTGAAAAGATAAGATTAAAGAGTTTGAAATTGAATAAAACTTTCCTTTTTTAAGTGCTAATTCTATTCGAATTTAAAGATGTTCATAGACAGTAAGATATTATTTTTGTGCGTCATAATTTTTATCCAAATCATACATGGTTTTATAGCTCTTGAAATTATCTTTCCAATGATCTATTATAATATTAATTCCGAGCTATAACGAAAAAGATATGAAAGAAATACAAAACTCTATCCAAAATTAACACCCTTCCACTATTTCGGTCAAATATTTTTATCTATAAATTATTTTAATCTTATTCTAATTGTGTTGGAAATTAGACTTGAAGAGATTTCCAAAGACATATTATATGCCTTATTTGGACTTCCGGATAAAAAGTTATGAGAAAAACAAAATCCGCAAAAAACTGTTTTTATCGCGACCGTGATAGTCTTATCGCGCCGTGATGGTCCTTATCTTGCTGCGTCCAAAGGAATTTTAATCCGATTCAAATTCTAACTTTGTTCTAATCTTTTCCGGATGTTTTTCTCTATAAATAGGGTCATATTTCCCTGTTTTTATTCACAAACAATCATCAACAATCATCTTTCTATTCTATTTTCTCTCTCTCTATAAGCTAGAATCTTATTCTTTCTCCCTCTTTCTAAGCCTTCCCTTTTCAAATACACTATTCCTCCATCACGAGAATTAGACACGCATAGCCAAGATCGAAGTTGCCTTTGCCTTAGACATGAAAGGTTGATAATTTATTTGGGTTTGGTCCCAAATCCCTATCTCAATTATTTAAATTAATATTTTCATTGAAGTTACTAACATGTATATTGTTTTGATAGAAAGAGATACAAGGGAACAAAGTAAGTAATTTCATTATTATATCTTTAGAAAGCATGCTTAGATTATTTTAATTCCTAGTATCATGTTAGGATGTCTTATGATTCCTAGTATCATGTTTAGGGTAATAACTAATATTTCTAATATCATGTATTTCTAGTATCATGATTAGGTTCCTTCCAATTTCTTTTATCATGTTAGGGTTAAAGTTTTAATCTTTAATGCTTAGCGACATGCTAAGATTTGTTATTAATCTTGTTAGTATCATGCCTAGGATCTTGCTAATATTATTATGCTTTGAGAATATTATTATGATGATGATGATGATATGCTGTGTCAGTTATTATTATTATGTTGCTTGATATTATTGTTATTTCTTGATCACGCCCTTGCTTGTAGCTGTCTTCACTTTTTTTGCTGTGACAGTCCTCCGCAAGCTAGGGAACACCATCGAAGATTGCTCCGCTTGTAGCGATCTTCTGCTGTTTTGTGACCATCTTTCGCAAGCTAGGGAACATCGTCGAAGATAACTCTGCTTGTAGCTATCTCCCATTTTTATGACAAACTTCCATCATCGAAGGTGATTCTGCTTGCAGTCATCTTCAGTTGTTTGTGACTACCCTCCACATCCTAGGGAACGTCGTCGAAGATCATTCTGCTTGTAACGATCCTCAGTTTGCTGATTGATGAGTGACATTTTTGGCACTCATTTGGTTCCTTTTTGGATGATTTTTATTTCATTTTATCTCTCTTTTCTTTAGTTTTCCTTAGTTTTATTCTTGTTTTCTTCATTTTATGCTTTTTGTAGTTAGTTTCTCTTTTTCATGTCTTTTTCTAGTTTACTTGTTATTTTTCTCTTTTACTTGCTTTTTTTTTATCTTTTGCTTGTAGGTGGTAATTGATTGTCCAAGAATTCCCGAGCCTCCTCTCTACGAGTTTTCATTGCTTTTATGCCTAAAGAAGGTGCAAGAAGTTCCAAGTCAAAGGTGGATCCAAGGGGCGAGCTTCAAGGCTTTGTTTATGCCTTATTCATGGCTTTAATTCTTCAAGAAATTCAAGAAAGTTTCTGCCCACTTTGTCCTCCATCATCATCATCCTGGATGCGTGCACCACTTGAGCTAGGACGAAGAGAAGAAGGGGAGGAAACCCAGCTATGTGCGGGCGCACAAAGGGAGTGTGCGGCCGCACATTGGTCGTGTGCGGCCGCACACCAGGTGCGTGCGGGCGCACATTCCTGGGTGAGTCCCGTGCGCGCCTTTCTTCCTCCTCCGAGCGCCCGCACTTACGAGGGTCTATTTTTGGGTGTCATTACCGACCTCTCCTTTGTATATATAGTTATTTCTACCTATTTTTGGAGGGGAGTTAGTTTTAGTTTTTAGATTGAATTTGATAGTTAGTTTTTGGGAGAATTTTAGAGAGAGAAACTCAAGAACTAGAGAGAGAAACCCATGATTTTTGGTGATTGCTCAAGGATTCCTCATTGTATTTGATCTTTGGATTAAAGTTTTGTAAGGATCTTCTTCTTGATTTCAATACAAGTTTGATTTTAGTTGATTTCATTAGTTTTTCATATTGTTGATGATTGATTTGGTTATTGATTGAATTTTGATTGATTTTGATTGATTGTTGGTTTAATCTTTGAATTCAAGCATGTTGATGATGAATTTGATGAATGTTGTAGTTTTGATCTCCATTTCTATGGCTAGTGAGTAGTTTCCTAGCTAGGGAGATGGTGAAGCATGTATGAATGATGGAATAGTGTAATTTGGGGATAATTGATGGAGTTGATGATATGATTAAATTTGGTTGATATTTCATGTGCATGTGTGTGATTAATTGAGGTTTGGCCATCTTTGATTAATACACTAGATTACATTGTAAGCTTGCTATGATACGGACCATTGATTAGTAGACTTGCAATTTCATGATTAAGGTGCTTTGTGACGTTCCCTAGGTAGTGTTTAGCGTAGTTGACGCTAGTTAGACCTCTAGGTGAACCACCTTAGTATGTTCTTTTGGATACATGATGATTTTCCTTCATATCGCTTGACTTAGTCGGTTTGACCTCCCAAATTACTGTTTCCATTATGATTGCATGTGGATCCATTGCCCTAGTGTCTTAGATTGATTTTATACAAGTTTGCATTACCTAGTTTAGCCTTAGTTCTACCTCAAACCCCTTCTTGATTCCGAAATAGCTTGATTTAGACTTCGTGCACTTGATATCCATTCCCTTGGGTTCGACCTTGACTTGCCACTACGCTAAATAGGGGTTAGTTAAGCTTACAAATATTGTTTGATAGGGTGGGGTGGTAGCCCAACGACCTACCGTTCTCCTTCCCATCAAAATGGCGCCGTTGCCGGGGAATGGTGCTTGAGTGTATGTTGTTTTTGAGTCTATTTCATTTTGATAAAATACAAAAAGATTTTACACTTTAGGCTACACTTGTAGTCGTGCTACTAACATTTTCTTTGAGTTTTGTGTGCTTAGATCCCTAGCCATGGGAAGTAATTCAAGAGTTGCCTTGAAGGAACTTGGAGTGCCCGGTGCTTATAGGTATGAGAGCGGCATAGCTCCACCTACAACACCGGCAAGCGATTTTGAAATTAGGCCGGCAATGATCACCCTAATTGAGAGGAGACAATATAGTGGGGCAAAGAACGAGAGCCCATTGAACCATCTTAAGGAGTTTGAAAAATATTGCAACACTATCAATGTCAATGGAGTTTCTCAAGAGTTTATCCGCCTTAAGTTGTTCCCTTTCTCTCTCATAGGAAGATCTTTGGAATGGCTAGACAAAGAAGTGAAGCCCAATTCCTTGAAGACATGGGATGATGTCACAAAGGCTTTCTTGTCCCGTTTCTACCCACCAAAGAAGACGGCGGAGGCTAGAGCCTTAATCCAAAGTTTTAAGCAATTGCCTAGAGAGAATCTCTATGAAGCATGGGAGAGATACAAGGACTACCAAAGGGAATGCCCTCACCACGGAATTCCAACATATCAAGTGATCCAAATCTTCTATAGAGGTTTGAGCTTTCAAGGTAGATCGAGCCTAGATGCCGGAGCCGGAGGGCCAATCATGAACAAGACGGAAGAAGAGGTTGTGGATGTAATTGATGATGTGGTAAGGAATTACATGGATTGGCATGATGTAGAGAGGGAATCGGCAAGCACAAGTTGCTCAACCGATCAATCTTATGTCATCAACGAATTGTCCACAATGGTCTCGGAGTTAGGAAAGGAGATGAATTATCTCAAGAACAAGCTCGAGAGTCCTTCACAAGCTTCTAGTCTTCCCTCCCAATTTAAGGGGAGAGGTACATCTTCCTACTCTAACCCTCCTTTTGCTTCTTGTTGCATGATTAGAGAATGCTTGGTTTGTGATATGTGTGGAAAGAATGATCATGATGCTTCTAATTGCTCCAATGTTCCTTGTGATAGATATGATGGATATGAGAATGTGCATGTGAATTGTGATGATAATAATGATTTTGGACCTAGATTTAATGCTCAAAAGATTGTTGGGAATAGGAATTATCAAAATAATGGGAGCTATGATAATTACAATCAAAAGAGTGGTAATGGTAACCGTGTGACCCAAGAATTTTGTGGTAACCATAACAACTTTTGTTGTAATGATCAAAGCTATGGCCAAGAATATGGGGATCATAACCAAGGTTATGGTGACCATAATCAAAATTTCGGCCAAAATCATGGTAAGGGTAATTGGAGTAATCAAGGTAGGGGAAATTTTCAAAATGATGTTCAAAGAGACACCCCACCCCAAATTACTCCAAAGACTCAAAGCCAAGGTGATGATTTCTTTACTCAACAATCCCAATTGAATAGGCTAGAAAATTTCATGATGGATCAATCTAAGATGTTGAATGAATTCACATTGTCTTGTAACAAAATGTTTGAGGTCCTATTTACTCATGGAAAGATGCTTGAGAACCAAATTGTTCAACTAGCCAACCCTTTGAAAGATTGTGCTAGTCCATCTCTTTTTCCCTCACAAGAAGTTGATTCTAAGGAACCGATGTGTGCTATGACCACTAGGAGTGGTAAGGTCCTTAAAGAGAGTGTTCCTAAGAAGAGTAAGGAGAGTGAAAAAGAGAATGATTTGAGTGAAGAGAATAAGAATGAAGAGCCTAGCAAGATGAGTGAGGATTCCAATGATAAGCCTAAGGAGAAAGAGCGGAAGCAAGATGAGGTTTACAAACCTAGACTTCCTTAAGCACAATAGGCATAAATCGGATGAGCAATTTGGGAAATTCATCGACATGCTTAAGCAACTTCATCTTACTCTTCCTTTTACCGATGTTGTAGAACAAATGCCAAACTATGCTAAGTTTCTTAAGGAAATTTTGAGCGGTAAGAGAGATTGCAATTTGGTGGAACCGGCGAATCTAGGGGAGTGCTTTAGTGCCTTTTTTCAAAACGACCTACCCCAAAAGTTGAAGGATCCCGGAAATTTCTCCGTACCTTGCAAAATCAAAGGAAAATTGTTTCAAAATGCTCTTTGTGATCTTGGTGCTAGTGTTAGTATCATGCCTTATTCCGTTTTTAAGAAACTTAAGCTAGGTGAACTTCTTCCATCCAATATGACCCTTCAATTGGCCGATCGGTCTATCAAGTTTCCTAAGGGGAGAGTTGAGGATGTTCCTCTCAAGATAGGAGAGTTCACCATTCCCGTTGATTTCATTGTGCTTGAGATTGCGGAAGATGACCATATCCCTATCATCTTAGGAAGGCCTTTCTTAGCTACCTCGGGAGCCTTGATAGATGTTAAGAGAGGTCGAATTACCTTGAGAATTGGTAAGAATGAGGAAAGTTTTGATTTGAAACCAACACATGAGTCTTTATCCCTTGTAAAAGGAATTATGTGTGTTAATTCCCCTCGCCCTATTGATGATGTATGCACTATTGATTCTTCACATACCGATTTTCTTGAGAATTATGATGATGTGCTTTTGAGTTGTGATAGCAAGAAGGTTAGTGAAGATAAAGTGATGATTCCCAAGCTTATGGACGAGGAGGAAGTTGATATTCCTCATTGGTTTGAACTCCATCCTCAAGATGAAGGTGATCTTTCTATGAGTTTAGATGGTGAAGGACCATTTACGAAGAAAAACAAGACAAAGAAAAGAGCACGAGCTTCTAAGAAAAAGAGAAAGAGAAAGAAGTTGAGGAAAGAAAAGCTTGCATTTGAAGGGTCTTTGTATGAAAGCTTATCAAGCAACAATGAGAGGTTGCTAGAAGTTGAAGAGGAATTTGCTCTTTCTACTACCTTGAAGAAGGTGGTGTTCTTTGACCCTCCATGATTTGGAGGAAGGGTCGAGCTTAGGACCTGAAGCAAGCGCTTCCCGGGAGGCAACCCGGAGATTCTAACTTTTCTTTTTGATTTTTGAGTTTTCTTGTTTTTGTTTCTTTTATTACTTTTTCTTTGCTTTCACTTTTCTACTTGTTTAGATTTTTAGGATGAACTTTGCGAGATTGGATTTCTTCATGAATGCATGGTGAATGGAAGGTGTTCATGGCACATATCATATTTTGTTCGTTTCTACTCGATATTTGAGGTAAAAGGGGTAAGAATTTTAGAAAGGTAAGATAGGAATTTCATGTTTTAAAGGTTGGAGGAAGTTGATACTTAATGAGTTTTTGTGGTGAGCACATGAATCTTTAACTTTGAGCTCTTTTAAAATGTTTTTAGCTACTGCCTATGGTGTTCCTCATCACCATCATGATTCATGTGCGCACCCAAGTGGTCAGTAAGTATCAAAAATAAGAGGAAAAGCTAGAACGGAGAAGCACAGCAAGGTGCGGCCGCACATCAGGTCTGTGCGAGCGCACACCTTGCGTGTGCGGGCGCACAAGCTACAAGTGCGGCCGCACACCCCCTGTAGCCGTGCCCTTTTATTTTCTTCTTCCTTCTTCTTTCATTCATTACCTCATTCCTCATCTCCTACCTCACGCTCTCCCTCTCAAACCCTCCTCACTTGTGCACACTCCTCACTCACCATTCACCATCAAAAATCCCTTGAATCCAAATCTTGTAGTTTAGTTTAGTTCTTTAGTTTGTTTAGTTACTTTCTTCCTTTCTTAGTTTCCTTTCTTTTATTCTTTTTATTCTTTGATTAGTTTAGCTTTTATTTCCTTTAGTTGTATATACTTTTTGCTTAGTTTAGTTTCCTTTTATTTGTTGTTTTCTTTTCTTTGTTTTGAAGTTACTAACCATTTTCTTTGTTTATAGTTTCTTTTATTTTCCTTTTCTCACTTGGTTTCTTGAAGAAGCTTTTGGATAAGGAATGCAACGAGGTGGTTTCTACTTGCTTCGTTAATTTTTGCTAAGCTTGGAGCCGGTGAGATCTTTCTTATTTTTCTCTTTATTTTTCTTGGTTGCATAGAATAGGATTAGTTTAGGGGAAGTTGAATGGTTCGAGGATGGATGCTTGTTAACACGTAATGTGTTTGGGATCGATGACGATGATGTCGATCGATCACTTGTTTGTCAATTGGGATTCTTATGTGTTTAACTTGCCTTCTAGTCCATTTCATTTTATTTCTCCTATTTTCCTTTTCTATGTTCCATTACTTTGCTTTTATTTTTCTTTTATTTTCCCTTTCTTTTATTTCCTTTCATTTTTCTTTGTGGTATGATTTTGAGGCTTTATTTTTCATTTTTTCTTTTGAATTGGACTTTGTACATTGGACTTTGTCTTTTGCATGACTTTCTTCCTAGGTTGTAAAGGTATGCACGGTTTGAGATTATGTTCGGTTGACTCTAGGATAGTGTATGCTAGGGTAGTTGGTTTGAACTAGGAGGATCATGAAGCCGGATTCTACTTGCTTGTGGTATGTTGGTAGTTGCTTCCTATAGTTGATTTGACACCATTAGTGAGTTTTTGCCACAACCTTGTGAGGTTACTTGTTTTTCTAGCCTTCAACATTCCTTGTATGAGCGGCGTGGATCCTTGACTATGCAAACCTATTCTAATAAAGCTTGATTTATGATTCTCAAACACGAGACCGAACTATCTAGGAAGGACAAAGGCACATTTTTCGGGGTGGTATTTTTCATTTTTGTTATATTTTGTTATTTTCTTTTATTTTGGGTTAACATTTGCCTTCTTGCAACCATTTGAGCCTTATCCCTTCTTTTCAAGCCACATCTTTAGTTATTTGACCTTTTGTTTCATTTTCTACCTTTCTTGATTTTTGTGAAGCAATATGATCATTTGAAATGAAGTTTGTGGTGGTTAAGTTGGAATTTTGGTTTTTATGAAAGCAAGTTTGTGATTTCATCCTTTTTGTGAATAATGGCAAATATATTTGGAAGAGCCGTCCTACTTCTCAAAAGGCATGGACTAATATATTGCATTTAGAAAAAGCCGTGCGAATTTAGCAATAGGCAAGGACTTTGCAATTACAATATAAAACCAAAAAAAAAAAAAAATGAAAAGTGAAAAATTCAAAAATATTTTGATGTATTCTTTTCTCCTACTAAGCATTGAGGACAATGCTCCATTTTAGCTTGGGGGAGAAGCGTGTACGCTTTTTGTATATATTTTTGTGAGTATAGCTTCAAGTAAGCTTGGGGGTGTTGTTTTTGTTTGGTAATTTCTTGATTGTGGTGTTAAGGATTGATCACCCTTTTGCTTCACTTTTTAGGAATATCACCAAATTTTTAAATTTTAGCCTACCTTCACCCTTTATGCCTTACGTTACAACCTTGGGGAAAGACCTTTCGACCTAGATAGTTGAGTCACTATTCGGGGGAGGGCATCATGGGTCATTGCCTAAGGAAAGGGGATGCATAGTCAAGATGTCGAGTAGCCTAAAAATATTTCTTTTCCGGTTCCTTCGAGGAATCATTGGGACACTCACTAAAGGGAGATTTGAGACTAGTGGGAAGAACGCGGTAAGATTGTTTGGGATGAAAGTGAATTGTGATAACTAGTTCCTATGCCTAGCATACCCTATGTTTCAATCAACCTTGGATATCTTGAAACGTGCATACTTTAACTACTTGAGAAAGATTGTCATTCATTTGCTTTATAGTCTTTATGTTGATTCATTTCGTAAAGGTTTGTTTTTCTTTCTTTTTCTTCTATGGTTTGCCTCATTGATGTTTGGTGGAGAGTTATGGGTCAAACTCTTAGGATACCCTTACGAGACCTCACTCGTCCTCATAGGCGACTTTGGGGTTTAAAGGGCTTGTTGTAGCTAAAAACAACCGTGATTCCTACGACAATGAGTTTAAGTGTATATTCTTATCTTGAGTCTTTCTTTTTCGTTTTTAATAAAATTTTCATCCTCTCTTTCTCTTGCTTTGTTTTGCTCGAGGACGAGCAAAAGTTTAGCTTGGGGGAATTTGATGAGTGGCATTTTTGGCACTCATTTGGTTCCTTTTTGGATGATTTTTATTTCATTTTATCTCTCTTTTCTTTAGTTTTCCTTAGTTTTATTCTTGTTTTCTTCATTTTATGCTTTTTGTAGTTAGTTTCTCTTTTTCATGTCTTTTTCTAGTTTACTTGTTATTTTTCTCTTTTACTTGCTTTTTTTTTATCTTTTGCTTGTAGATGGTAATTGATTGTCCAAGAATTCCCGAGCCTCCTCTCTACGAGTTTTCATTGCTTTTATGCCTAAAGAAGGTGCAAGAAGTTCCAAGTCAAAGGTGGATCCAAGGGGCGAGCTTCAAGGCTTTGTTTATGCCTTATTCATGGCTTTAATTCTTCAAGAAATTCAAGAAAGTTTCTGCCCACTTTGTCCTCCATCATCATCATCCTGGATGCGTGCACCACTTGAGCTAGGACGAAGAGAAGAAGGGGAGGAAACCCAGCTATGTGTGGGCGCACAAAGGGAGTGTGCGGCCGCACATTGGTCGTGTGCGGCCGCACACCAGGTGCGTGCGGGCGCACATTCCTGGGTGTGTCCCGTGCGCGCCTTTCTCCCTCCTCCGAGCGCCCGCACTTACGAGGGTCTATTTTTGGGCGTCATTACCGACCTCTCCTTTGTATATATAGTTATTTCTACCTATTTTTGGAGGGGAGTTAGTTTTAGTTTTTAGATTGAATTTGATAGTTAGTTTTTGGGAGAATTTTAGAGAGAGAAACTCAAGAACTAGAGAGAGAAACCCATGATTTTTGGTGATTGCTCAAGGATTCCTCAGTGTATTTGATCTTTGGATTAAATTTTTGTAAGGATCTTCTTCTTGATTTCAATACAAGTTTGATTTTAGTTGATTTCATTAGTTTTTCATATTGTTGATGATTGATTTGGTTATTGATTGAATTTTGATTGATTTTGATTGATTGTTGGTTTAATCTTTGAGTTCAAGCATGTTGATGATGAATTTGATGAATGTTGTAGTTTTGATCTCCATTTCTATGGCTAGTGAGTAGTTTCCTAGCTAGGGAGATGGTGAAGCATGTATGAATGATGGAATAGTGTAATTTGGGGATAATTGATGGAGTTGATGATATGATTAAATTTGGTTGATATTTCATGTGCATGTGTGTGATTAATTGAGGTTTGGCCATCTTTGATTAATACACTAGATTGCATTGTAAGCTTGCTATGATACGGACCATTGATTAGTAGACTTGCAATTTCACGATTGAGGTGCTTTGTGACGTTCCCTAGGTAGTGTTTAGCGTAGTTGATGCTAGTTAGACCTCAAGGTGAACCACCTTAGTATGTTCTTTTGGATACATGATGATTTTCCTTCATATCGCTTGACTTAGTCGGTTTGACCTCCCAAATTATCGTTTCCATTATGATTGCATGTGGATCCATTGCCCTAGTGTCTTAGATTGATTTTATACAAGTTTGCATTACCTAGTTTAGCCTTAGTTCTACCTCAAACCCCTTCTTGATTCCGAAATAGCTTGATTTAGACTTCGTGCACTTGATATCCATTCCCTTGGGTTCGACCTTGACTTGCCACTACGCTAAATAGGGGTTAGTTAAGCTTACAAATATTGTTTGATAGGGTGGGGTGGTAGCCCAACGACCTACCGTTCTCCTTCCCATCACTGATGCTTTGCTTGAATACCTGTTGTGCTGTTGTTTGTAATTTTGTTGTGCTAACACTAATGCGTTGACGCTTGTGCTTGTTTGTGAACCAATATCTTGGTGCTAAGCCAATATTTTGGCGATTAAGCTAAGTAAGACGATCGTCGTCAGGTCGATCACTTACTACGATTGTAATCGAGATGACTACTAATCATGTCAATTTGCTTTATAGGGGCTAACTGGCATACCAAGGAACCCAAACGTTGAATAAGGTCCGCATAAACCAATATGGGGCCTAAGGAATTGCATCACCCAGGAAAGAAGACTATCGCTTGCTGCCACATGCTAGATCTAAGTGCTTGGGAATCTACCACTTCTCTTTGCTAGATCTCCGTTTAGAACACTTATGGACTCCTTCTTGTTGAATCAAAGGGGTGAGTGTTTAGGACAAGAGGGGTTAGGTAGCACAAGTTCACAAGTTTTTTTGCCAGAGTTTAGGGTTAATTTCTGTCTTTTTAAGCCTCGGATTAAGCCTCTATTTATAGGGAATGAGTAGGTTTAGGGTTTAGAACATTCTGCCGTAGCAGGTATCGCGCGCAACTGGATAAGTTGCGCGCGACCACCCAGCGCAAGTGGTTGAGCTGCGTTGCTATAGGAAGCACAACTAATTATCTTGTGCGTGGCTTTATGGCAAGATTCGATTATCCAATTTTCTGAAATTTTGAATCTTTCACGAGCGCAACTCTGGAAGTTGCGCTGAGTGTCACGCGCAACTAAATTAGTTGCGCGCGCCAACCCAGCGCGACTCCTTGAGATGCGCGTGTTATTTTCTGCGACAGCTCTTATTTTGACCTAGGCGCTCCTAAATCCGTCATTATTTGGGTTTTAAGTATGGGCTTAAGCCTAATTATGATCGGATTTAATTAATTGGACTTTATTTGGCTTTGTTTCTTGGTTTGGGCTAGTCTTTTGTGTTTTGTGGTTTAACCAGTTATCCATAAGCATTCTTCACTTCGATCCAACACGAAGATGGTTTTATTTATCGTCATTGCACTTCCTGTCGGGATAGGAGGCCAAAAGTAGGTGTCTACAGTTAGCCCCCACTTTGATCGAGTCTAGAATAGACGATAATCAAAGTAGTCAAGGAAATAAATCCGAGACTCATTCTGCAAAGTTCTCAAAGAGTAGAGAATCTTTTAGAAATGCTAAGGATGTAGAAACGATCCTTGATTCGCTAAGTGTATGAAACAAGTAGCTATTAAGGCGAGAAAAAGTTATTTCTAGTCTTAACTCGCTAAAGAATCTAGATTGATCCTTTGCTTTTGTAGAACGCTTTTACAAGTAAAGGTGTTCTGGGTGATGTCAAATCATGAAAAGAGATCGGTTTAAAAAGAGTAAAAGGGGGTGATTTCCTCTCAATCATGTCATCGTTGGTCTAAAGTCCCTCGATATGTCATTGAAACTTTAGCCTGACTTTAACAAAGTAAAAAGATGAAAAAGGCGTTTTCGGCATTCGAGCCTAAATGTTTCGGCATTCGAGCCTCATCGGTATTCGAACCGGATGTCCACAAGATAGAAATACATGTCTCAGGACTGGAGGCACATATCCAAATCCAGTGAGAGAAAAGAAAGTTAGCAACTCTCTCAGAAGTTTTGTCCACAAGATGAGTACACGTCTCTCAGGACTGGGGGCACGTGACTACATGGGTGCGACATCGTCTCGTCACTCTTTATACAGGGGGTGGACGGACACCCTAACTGTCCAGTAAGCTAGTAAGCTCACTAACTACCGTATTTTCTTCCAATCAAGAAGTGTCTGTTCCTGATGGTTCGGCGGGCCTGTCTACTCGTGAGCTAACGCCTAAAGTAAAGTAATTCTCTACCTTTTAGTTTCGAGAGGTAGATCTCGCAAAGCTTGGGCTGAAGTGAAATTTTGCGCAACACCTACGCCATACAATTTTACGATGTACGATACACCTTGCATTTTTACGCTGCATGATGACGCCTTCCTTTTTGTTTTGGACGTGAAAAAAGAAGAAAAGTCGAACATTTATAACGTCAGTACAGTAAAATGACAAACCTGTCTATGGGAGCTTTTACGTAAAGCACCACCACGGAATGTCTTAAGACACTTTTACGAAAAACGTTCAAAACGTATGCTTAGGGAAGGCATAAAGCACGGTGTGCATGTAAAATGATGCAAAAAACTATCAAAGAAGAAAAGAAAATACTAGATGCAAAGCAATTTTAAAAGATTTCGATAATTCACGCGTTATTACGTACAAAACTGTTGAGAAAAATTCAAAACGGATCAAAATCTGAGTATTGGTCTTTTAAGTGATCAGTGTCCGCGCGCAACTCAGTAGGTCGCGCTGGCCAAGCGCGCGCAAGAAACTGGGTTGCGCTGGGATGCCATGCGCAACTTAATGAGTTGCACGCAACATGTGAATTAGTGAAAGATTTGGAGAAGCACGATCTGCAGCTCACTTTCTTCTTCTCCTCTTTCTCCAATTTTGATCTCTTTCCATTTTTGGTTGTCGTTTGAAGCTAAGGAAAGTAAATCTTTCTCCTTTTATTCTACCAGACTTTGATCTTGGTCAATAAAATGGAGAAATCGAATGAAGAATCCTAACAAAAGTTGGGGTTTTCGATTCGATTTGTTGTCATGAATTTGTTTGTTTGTTGTTGTGACATGTTAATTTTAATGTAAATTGAAGTGTTTTTCTCACATAGACTATACTTGTTAATTTTAATGTAAATTGAAGTGTTTAGATCAACAATTATGCATTAAAATTATGAAATTTTGAACTTTTATAATAGCATTAATTTGTTCTTGCGACTCATATTTTTTTTCATGCGTATGTTGCAAATTTGGCTTTATCAATGATAAAAATAACCGATGGTTATTATTGTTCACTTATAAAACTGTGATTTCAAGATTTGCACAAAAATAGTTAGTTTAGGAAATTCTTGAAGAGATCATCGAACTAGTGTAGCTTGATTATATTTTGGGTTCGTAAGCCCCCATTTTACATTTTCCAATGTTGTAGCCCCCAGTGTCGAGTGACTTCGATGATTTGCTTGTTGTCAATAATTAGACCCTTTCATGTTGCTTGAAATGGGTCTAAAAAACTCCTGTGTTTCTTCTTATTATGATAACAACTAGGATCTTGGAAACGATTAAACTAGTGTGTTTAAATCGTTTTTGACCATTCATAGTTTTAACAAAGGAAAGTTGCTAAGTCTAGTAATATTGGTCATTCATTAGAACAAGTGAGAGGAAAAAAATGAAATGTTGTTCAAATTTTTCGTCTATTCTTGCTACTTTTGAATTCTTCTTTTTTGAGTTCAAATTTTGTCACTGTCTTGAAGCTCGAGAAATTAGATGTTATCCTCCTTGCGTAATTCCAATGTGTGCAACAATGGAGAATAATTTTAAATGAAGACTCCTTAATTTAGAATTTAGGAGTCTTTTGTTTACATCTAACTCAAGAAATTGTTTGTCTTATGTTAATAAAGTGTCTTGATACAATTTTCATGATGAATGATTGAGTACTAAACTTTCATATGAGCAAGTATGTATCATGATTTTGTTTCTTTGCTCTATACTAGTCATACTCTCTAACCTTTAGAGTAAATTGAAGTATCGAAACAACAATTATGCACTAAGATTAGTTTTTGAAGTTGAACTTGAAAATGGCTCGAATATGTAACTTGTTTAATGGCCAAGTTCAGTTGCAAACTTAGTTTTCAAAGGAATAAAATGATCATTAAATCATTGTGATGCATTTGAAAATTGTAAGGCTCGAGATCTACGTAAACCATTTGTAGCTTAGGCGATTCCCGAAAGTAGCTCGAATGGCATGAATATCTCATTTATTTTTTTTCTTGTGGATATTGGAGCCCCCATGTGTCGGGTCATGCGCATTCTTGCTATTTCACAAGTCTTGGAGCCCCCAATTTGGGGTAGTTATAATGACTTGCTATTGTTTAGGCCATTCATATGATACTGAGATGCACCTATGTATATGTCCTATTTTTGTTTTGAGATATTTAAGACAATGACATGGCTTTTGCATTTTAGTTAAAGTCATGTTCAAGAAAGCAAGTTAGTTCTTTGCTTGTTTATAAACCAAAACAATTGTGTTTAAGGTTTAGTAATCTTACCTAATGTCTAAACGGTTGTAGTAATCTTACCTAATGTCTAAACGGTTGTAAGGATCATTGCGGTGATTTTATTCTCAAATTTGATTTAGAGCATCAAATATTTTCTTTGTTCTTATCAGTCTTTGATTTTGGTCTTGTAGGTGGGTTTTTTTTTACCATCCCTTAGCCAATATTCGCAGGGGAACTAAGCGAGAATAAGTTCGAGTCAAGAAGAAGTCGAATCTTAATTCATTCCTTATGGAAATATTTATGTATATACATGTATTATCCAAACGGTTATTGAGAATCTGAAAATTTATTTATTTGAGAAAATGAAGCAAAAATTTAGAAAGGAAATTTTGAATACAATTTTTTTTGCTAGAAACCTATTATTTCGAACTAGAATTCAAAATTTGAAAAGGGGTCCAATAATTATATTATTTTCAAAACTGGACCCAAAATGGAAAGAAAAGTCTAGCTCGTAATTGAGTGTGACTTTTTTGTCCAAGATTGATGAAGATAAGTTGTAATTTGCAACTTATTTCAACAATGATATGAAAATGTGAGCAAACTTTCGTATATCTGATTTTGTTTATGTTTTTCTGTTTGTCGTCATTGTCATATTTTGCTAATTGAAAGTGAATTTCTTTCAATTAAATAAGCACCGTAGTTTGAAAATGAATGTTTATCAAACCTAGGTTTGGTGAAGTGTTAGAATAATTTGTAAAATCATTCGAATCACTTTCCAAAATATGGACTCATTTTAAAATGAAAGTTAAGGTGAGACCTATATTTTTAATTTGAAGCCCCCAAGTGTAGACTTAGGTGGCTTTGGAATTCATGTATACATATGCTAGGGGATGTTTCTCATGTTTATTTAAGGTCCCAAGATTTGTATTTTCAATTTGCGAAATATTGCATATGTTTTTCATAAATTGTTTGATCAAGTAACATAATTAATTATCTTGGTCAAATAATAGGAAGTGGTATTCTTCCCTTTGTCATTTAAAGTTATTAAGATGGTTCGTAATAAGCTTTGCATGACATTGATTTCGCAGCATAAATAGCGTGTTCAAATCTGTAAATAGAGTGAAGTGGAGATGTCCTGGCTTTTTTAAGCCCCCAATTTGAGGCAAAGAGCGGAAAAATTATACTATTTTCGAGTATTTTAGTTGCCAAATGGGAGGGATCATCCCGACTTACCCCCTAAAAAAGAAATGAACAAAAAAGACGGATTTGTATAGAAAGGAAGGGGAATCCAACTTTCCTATAGAAGAATAAAGAAAGAAAATTAGACATGTTTTCGAAAAGCAAGGATTATTGACTTAATATTTGAATCATCGTGATGACTTGGCAGTGAGGCATACGTGTGATAGCGATAACGATCATTTTTTTCATGTAGCGATCATGTTCAATCAATGTTCCTCGCTTAGAGAAGATGGAGATATCTCACGCAGGCGGACATATTAGTTGCTCATGATAAGTGAGAAGACCAATGCTCAAGAGTTGTAAAAGACATCTAAAGTTGACGTCAAGGCTGTCGATATATCAAATCAATTTATTGTGTTAACTCTTTTTCTTTCTAGGCAATGTATATAGAACCTGAATTACCTTGGTAATAAATAGCCATATTATTAAAAGAAAATAAGATGATTTTTTTTTTAGTGATAATCATCTCATTTTCCTTTGGCAAAAGATATGGAAAACATCGAATTTAGTTTGATTCGATTGCTTTACTAACATGATGTAATCAAGCCAATGGCTATCAAATCATCCAAATCATTTGAATTTTTTTTATATGATCTTGTAATCATAACTCAACACTTCATGCGTTTTATATATGGGCATAACTACTCAATAGTAGGTCCATATGTGCAAAGGCCTAAGATTGGCCATATTTTCATGGAATGATGATTTTGGTATATGGTTATGGTCTACCTCAAGGAGGGCCTTTCCAAAGTCGTAACGTGGCTAGGCTTAGGGTTATGAACAATGGACATGCTCAAATATACTCCCAAAATCCCTTACTTTTGGTGCTTCTCAAATTTAAACCTTTCTGCTTTGTGTGGCAACTTCCTACATTAGGTGCCTTTTCCTTGTCATCTCTCTTTTGTTTTTTTTTCTCTTTTTTTTTTTGACAAGTTTTGTTTTGGGTTCGGAACGATTTTTTGATCATTCCTTTTGGGTTTAGAATAACTTTGTGTCCCCCTCTTATGCTTCGTTCCCCCAATTTCCTATTGTCACTTTGCACCATTCCCATCCCAAGGTATGGAATAATGTAGGTTGAATAACTAAGGTTCAATTAACGAGGCTCAAAAGGGATTTCAAAAAGATGGATTTTCTCTAAGGTTAAGAACATGGGATTATATTTGTGGAGTTTCAAGTTGCCTCCTGTGTTGGTGAAATCATCATATCCTTTCTTTGTGGGCCTAAGATGGGCCTCTTTTCATTCAATACATCTTGTAAGCCAAAGCTCATCAAGATTCTTAAAGTGTTGAGTATGTATGCCTTTTGATATTGCCTGTTTGTATGTATACATTTTATTTAATTCAAGTCAATAACAATAAAGAGATTGAAAAGAGAACAAGATAGACGTACTTGAAAATATATATTTTTTATTCATTAATTAATGAGAGTACAAAATAAGTAGATTCGACAGCATGAATCTCTTAGTCTATCATAAAAAAAAAACAAAGGAAAGAAACAAAACAAGACCTAGGGTGCTACATCTTGAATTGTTGACAACTTCTTGAGATTGTGTCTTTTAGCTTTGTCTGTTTCCGACGTAGGTGAAATCCTCTCTAAAAATCAAGTCCATCTATATGATTCATGGTTTCATTTATCAAGTCCCTTTCAATTAATATTTCCACAGTATAGACTTTTTGAAATGTGACTAAACTAAGGTATTGTAAATGGCACTTGTATGGTGGAGACATATTGTCTATAAACTTTGGGACAAATTCATGATCCGGAGGTCTTTGTGGAATAAGAGCAACCTTTGATCGCCATCTGGAAAAGAAATCAATGAAGCCTTCTTCTTCCCCTTGATTAAGAAATTCGAGATCGCACAAGGTAGTTGTGAGCTCGATGTTATCTCCATATTGGGTTAAAAACGCTTTTACAACGTCACTCCAAGTGGAAGTTTGTTTTGCATCGAGGTTATAAAACCATGATCTAGCAGTTGGGTCCAATGAAAGAGGAAAAGTACATGCATATAGGCTTGGCTCAACCCCTTTCAATGCCATAATTCCAATAAAGCTCATTAAGTGAGTCCTAGGATTTTCTGTAACCTTAAAGGTTGGCAAATCCGTAGTCAAGAATTTTTCTGGGAGAGTCTTGCCACTAGGTTGTGGTGCAAGCTCATAATTGAAGTACTTATTCCCTGAGTTAGCTCGAAGGACAAGTTTCTCCAAGGCCTCTACTCTTTCGGCTCTTGCTTTTTCTTGCAGAATGATTTCTTTTTCTTTTTCTGCTTTTATTTTAGCCTTTTCTGCTTTTTTATAAGCCTTCATTTGGGCTTCTTCTTCTCGTAGGGCCTTTAGGTTTTGGAGTTCCTCTCTAAGTTTCTCCAATGCTGCTTTGTCACCCATGATTGGACTAGTATACGAATGTGAAAGATGATCTAGTAATGTGTATCACGAGAAATTGAGCGCGTTCACCTAAACCTTTTCTGCCAAGCATTCAAAAAATGAACCAAAGTCAAAATGATGGTTTTATTTAATTTTTTTTTTAATCTTGTAATACGAATTCACTTTAAGCAAGTTTCTTGATGAAGAATGTCAAAAAATTCACGAACAATCATTAATGGAATGTCATGATTTGTGTTGACTTCAACAAGGTAATCATCTAAGGATTTTACTTTAAATGAATTGTTTTCGAAAAAGGTAGAAGAGAAAGACAAGAAAGTTGGATTGAAAGTGCTCATCAATTTTAGGAATAGTAATCAACCCGAACATACTCCTTAAAATGATCAAATATACTATGGTATTTGTTGATCACTTAGATTGCAATAGAGATCTATATCATTTTTTTTCAATTATGATTCTCATATTGCTCATCTTTAAAGGATAATATTTTACTATTTGCTTAAAAAGAATGATGGCCTCCGAACGTAAAATCCAAGAAATAATTAAATCATTTTCTCGGTTTTATCATTCATTATCTTCTCTTTTTTTTTGAGAATTATAATAATTTTTTTTTTTTTTTTTTTTTTTTTTTTTTTAAAAGAACAATTTTTTCGTTCTATCTCTCTCTCTCTCTCTCTCTCTCTCTCTCTCTTTTTATTTTTTTTTTTGTGAAGCAAACATCCCATGTAAGGTTCTCGGGATTTTCTTTTTAAACCATAGAAGATGTAAATAAATTACACTTTTAAATCAAGGTTGATCAATTACAAATAAAACATGATGAACACGAAATAGGCACATTTAAGAATAAACATATTGATGACGTCCTATTAAGGGATGCGAACTTCTAATGACGAACCTCATAAGAAGTAATGTCATTAGTTCGATTGTAAAGTGCGTAAACGAATCATTATAATAAAAAATAGTACCGCGCGCAATTTTCCACCTTGCGCTAAGGTGAAAAGTGCATCCACATGCGTTTTTTCTTTTTTTTTTGTTTTGTTTTGTTTTTTTTTTTTTTTTTTTGCGAAAACGCAAAAAGAATGATAAAAAAAACATTTTTTCGAATTTTTTTTTGTGCGAAAACGCAAAAGGAAAGAAAAAAACACATTTTATTTTATTTTATTTTATTTATTTATTTATTTATTTTTTTGAAAAAACGAAAACGACGATCAAAGTAAAGGTAATTAAGTTAGACAACGTTGTTAGCCAAAGAGATACTTTTAGCATCTACTTAACGATTAACCTTGAAGCAGTAATATCGTTTTCTCCGTATGATATTGCTCGTAACGAGTCAAAGTCAACGTTGAACAGTTGGCTCGTGCATGACACAGAGTTGCGGGGAGGTGCTGCGCGCAACTTCTGAACTTGCGCTTGGAGGGCGCGTGCAACTGTGACAGTTGCGCGTGCCACTTGGTAGGTTGAACGATAAAAAGAACTTTTTTTTTTATTTATTTATTTTTTATTATATCTCTAGGTAACAAGTTGGAATTAGTTAGATTAGACACGAAGCACATATTCATGTAGTCACATAAGCACATAAAAGGAACCGTCAAAGCATACAATGTAATTCTAAGGTCAAGGCTTGGGTGTCCAAGGGTACCATATCTTAAGAGACGATGCACGAATCAATCACTCAACGTGTTGACCCATGACATAGCCTTCTCAACATTTTGTTGGCGATATGGGTGAGATGATTGTTATTGATTTCGGGATAGAAGCCTAATGTTGGTAGCCCCTAATCAATGAGCCAATCCCCAATGGTTAGATTGTGCGATGCTTATGCGTGATGCAATGTTGCTTGTTTGGTTTTTACTTTTGTGCAAAAGGAAGATATTATGCGTTCAAGTCTCGCTCTCTAACTAGAGATTATCCAAGTTAATTCCCGTTACAACCCATAGGCAACCTAGTGTTGGAAACCTTGGACCATAACTAAGAACTAATCTTGTAACCTCTAAGTCCCTAGTGGAGTCGCCACTGTAAGAAGGGTGATCCCATCATAAGGGGGTCCTTCCTTAGATTCCCATGGCCATTTAAAAGCCTAGGACTTTACACTTGTTAAGGTATAGTAGGATTTGAATTCCTGACTATTTGGGGGACCTTGAATTAGAATTGATTCTATCATTACACTTTTTTATAAGAAACAAGTAGGAGTCGCCAATGAGTTTTGGGAAAACTCATAAACCTCGTTCATGCCTTTCTTCCATGTGGAGTTCATGGAATAATTAGCACGAATCGTAAGTTTACCCATTCCCAAATTGGTCTACATAAACCAGAAATGAGTTCGGGAGCGAGGGTACTAAAATAACATTCCCTTTAGAGGGGAATCGCTATTCTAGCCCTAGTACGACCTCTACTAGCTCTTCCTTTCTTACAATTTCACCACCAAACAATGTACACAACGCGATACCTAAAACTAAGTTAGTTGATTTTATTTACACATATTCATTCACGTAGGAATTACATTGCAACGTCATTATTCTTTATTTAATCAAATTCGTGAATATGACAAGAAATAAACAATATTCGCCTTGGCTTAAGTGATCAACCAACAATTAATTATTCAATTCTAATCTTATTTAATGCAAGATACTACGTGGAATTGATTAATTAAACCTTTTAAAGTGATCAAGCAACACTAATTAATTAATTAAAGTTCTTTTAAACAAGAAAATAAAAATGATTTATCTAAGTGCTAGGGAATTTACCACTTCTCTTTGCTAGATCTCCGTTTAGAACACTTATGGACTCCTTCTTATTGAGGAACCTCCACCGTAGTAACAAAATATCAAAGGGGTGAGTGTTTAGGACAAGAGGGGTTAGGTAGCACAAGTTCACAAGTTTTTCATCAGAGTTTAGGGTTAATTTCTGTCTGTTTAAGCCTTGGATTAAGCCTCTATTTATAGGGAATGAGTAGGTTTAGGGTTTTGAACATTCTGCCACAGCAGGTATCGCGCGCAACTGGATTAGTTGTGCGCCACCCAGCACAAATGGTTGAGCTGCGCTGCTATAGGCAGCGCAACTAATTGTCTTGCGTGCGGCTTTATGGAAAGATTCGATTTTCCAATTTTCTGAAATTCTGAATCTTTCACGAGCGCAACTTCTAGAGCGCAGCTCTAGAAGTTGCGCTCAGTGTCACGCGCAACTAAATTAGTTGCGCGTGCCAACCCAACGCGACTCCTTGAGATGCACGTGTTATTTTCTACGGCAGCGCTTATTTTGACCTAGGCGCTCCTAAATCCATCATTATTTGGGTTTAAAGTACGAGCTTAAGCCTAATTATGATCGGATTTAATTAATTGGACTTTATTTGGCTTTGTTTCTTGGTTTGGGCTAGTCTTTTGTGTTTTTTGGTTTAACCAGTTATCCATAAGCATTCTTCACTTCGATCCAACACGAAGATGGTTTTATCTATCGTCATTTCACTTCCTGTTGGGGAAGGAGGCCCAAAGTAGGTGTCTACATAGTCCAATAATATCCTTGGAGCATTATCTTTTGGAATAGGATTTTTCCATTCATATGAGTTCTACATGCTCCTTCGTGGATTATCCTCATTGCCATTTGAGCTTCCTTTTTGCCCACACATAGGAGAGCCCTACCTTTAGGTATCCTTTTATGTAGCTCATCATTTATGAGCACATATTGGGAAGCCAAAAGTCTTAGAGCTAGTTTTGCTCTTTTGTTAGCATGAAGTGGATATTCTCCTTTGGTGACATAGTTGAGGATGTCAGTGGACCAAGGTTCCTCCTCCTCTTCTTCTTCTTGAATGACCTCATCATCTTCTATAGCTTGGATATAAGCTGGTTTATGCCTTTTTTCTATTGTTAGAGGCATTTGCTCAATTTCATTAGGAATTCTAACCATCGAGGCTAGTCTTGCCAAGGCATCAGCAAATTGATTTTCTTCTCTCGGTAGATATGTGTATTTTACCTTTTTGAATTAATCGGTAAGAGTTTCCAGATATGTTTGGTAAGGAGCCAAGCTTTCACTCCTTACTTTCCATCTTTTGGAAATTTGGTTGATTAAAGAAGAATCTCCGAATATTCGAAGCTGTTTCGAGGCCTACCACACATGCTTTATATTTCGCAGCACTATTGGCAACGTCGAAATTTAACTTTATTGAGATTGGGACGGTTCTTCTTTAGGTGATACCAATAATACCCCTAAACCACATCCTTTTTGGTTGGAGGCTCCGTCGAAGTATAATGTCCTGGTAGCATCTTCCGTAACCATCAAATCTTCGTTTGGGAAATTGTCCTCATGCATTGGCGTCGAATCTTCTATTGGAAAGTCCGCTAAGAAGTCCGAGACCACTGATCCTTTAATGGCTTTTTGAGGCATAAACCTTACGTCGAATTGGGCTAAGTTGACTATCCATCTAGATATTCGCCCGTTGAGTGTAGATTTCTGGAAGAGATACTTAAGTGGGTCCATTCGAGATACTACATAGACCGTATGGACGAGCATGTAGTGTCTTAGCTTGGTTGTTGCCCACACTAATGCGAAGCACAATTTCTTAAGCGGCGTGTAGCGTACTTCATACTCGAGCATCTTTTTACTTAAGTAGTAGATGGCGTTTTCTTTACCTTCTACTTCTTGTGCAAGCATAGCTCCCATTGTTTCTTTAGTGACTGTTAGGTACAATCGAAGAGAGATTCCTGGAAGCGCTGGACTAATACAGAAGGATTAGTGAGATAGGCTTTGATCTTATCAAAGGCCTTTTGACACTCATCATCCCATATCACTGGAACATTCTTTTTGAGTTTCTTATATAATGGTTCACATATTGTACTTAGCTTAGATATGAACCTATTTATGTATTGTAACCGGCCAATAAACCCTTGCAACTGTTTCTCGGTCTTGGGCGGTGGCATTGACATGATTGCTTTGATCTTGGTTGGATCTATATTTATTCCTCTAGAGCTAATGGCATAGCCTAAGAGTTTTCCTGAGGTGACTCCAAAAGCACACTTTGCTGAATTTAACCTCATATTGTATTTCCTTAGCCTTTTGAAGAATTTTCTTAAGGCTATTTGATGTCCTGGACGGTCCTTTGATTTTAAAATCATATCGTCGACATACACTTCAACCTCTTTGTGCATCATGTCGTGGAGTAAGGCAGTCGCTGCTCTTTGATAAGTGGCACCCGCATTTTTCAACCTGAATGGCATCACCGTGTTATAGTAACTGCCCCAAGGTGTTATAAATGTAGCCTTTTCTGTGTCTTCTTCGGCCATGAGAATCTGATTGTACCCTGCGTACCCATCCATAAACGAGAGAAGTGCGTGATTCGTTGTGTTATCTACTAAAATGTCGATGTGTGGTAAAGGAAAGTCGTCCTTTGGACTTGCCTTATTTAGATCTCTGTAGTCGACACTCATTCTTACTTTTCATCTTTCTTAGGAGCTGGTACCACATTTGCGACCCATTTGGGGTATTTGGATACCTTGATAAAATTTGTAGTTATTTGTTTTTGAACTTCTTCTTTTATCTTAAGAGCTACGTCGGGTTTCATTCGACGTAACTTCTGTTTTACAGATTTCATTCCTGGAATTAGTGGTATTGTGTGTTGAGCTATTTCTCTATTTATTCCTGCCATATCTTCGTATGACCAAGCAAACACATCAATAAATTCTTTTAGTAGATTAATTAAATCAGTTCTTTCTTCCTTGTTAAGAGTTAAACCAATTTTAACCTCTCTTTTAATGGTGGGATCTTTTGAGATATCAACTGTTTCGGTGTCTTCAATTACTGGTGTATTATTTTCAAGTGTTTCCATTGCTTTAATTATTTCTTTGTCACTTTCATTGTTAGCTATGTAATGCTCATCATCCTGGGTGAGAGAATGACACGAGGAGTAAGCGAATAAAGACATATTACTAAACTCGGAAATCATTACATCAAATAAAGAAACGTATGTTGGTAATGACTATCCTAGGAGTAGGTTTTGAACTAGAAGGGATAGAAGGAGACGCAACTATAGAAGGTTTAGAAGACTTGACTACAAAAGACTTGAATTCAGATTCAGGTTTGATGAGTGTCATTTATGGCACTCATTTAGCCTCTTTTAGGATGATTTTTCATTGCTTTTACATCTCTTTTATCTCTTTTTCTTTAGTTTTACTTGTATTTTCTATAGTTTGTGTTTTCCTTAGCCGTTTTCTTATTTTCTTCCTTTTCTTAGTTTAATTTGCCTTTTCTCCTTTACTTGTTTGCTTCTCTTTGATTTTAGGAGATTGGTGATGTTCGAGAAGCTCATTAGCGTTCTCACGATGCATACATAGCTTAGGATCCAACCTGGTTCTTCCTCTTGAAGCTCAAAAGTGAAGGAGTGCAAAAGCCAACTCTTCAAGGCCGCGCTCTCATGCCGCATGGACATCAAAGTCGGTGTTGAACCCACCGTGAATGCCTCTAGTAACTGCCTCCCCCAACGTGTATCAAGTAGAGCACACGGGAGCATCAACAAGCGCACGAAAGAGGTCTCCCGTTCTCTCAGGCGTGGGCGCGCACAAGGGAGAAGCGGTCACGCAGGTGGCTTGAGTAGCCGCGCAGCCTACTTCCCCCTGTTCCGTACCCATTTTGTTGCGGTCGCGCAATGGGATGAGAGGCCGCGCCATTTGGGGTTATTTTTGGACGTCTAACTAACTTCTCCTTAGTTAGTTTTACTATATATAAAATTCCTTCATTTCTAGAGAGAGAATCATTAGAGAATAATTAGAGAATTAGTTTTGGATTAGACTTTGATTAGAATTTTTGAGTGAGAAGCTCAGGATTTTGGATGATTGCTACATTTTGATCTTCCATCCTCTTTAATATTGATCAAAGTTTTGTAAAAATTCTTTCCTTTTTAAAGAAATTTTATGTTTGATTTTTGATATATTGTTGAATTTCATTAGTTTTGTTTGATTTGATTGTTGATATTTGGATTACAGTGCTGATGATGGAATTGATTATTAGTTTTGTTATGCTTTTCAAATTTACAATGTGTAGTGAGTAGTTCCTTTGCTACGGAAGTGGTGAAGCATGTGTGAGTGATAAATTATAGCTAATTTGGGGTTTTTGATTGATATGATGATGTGATTAAATTGGTTGATGAAATTTGTGCACGTGTTTGATTTGAAAAGGAGTAGCTAACCTTGATTATCAAGCAACATTGCATAGTAATTTTCAATGACACGAAAAATTGATTTGGAAGCTATTATCATCGATTGATCTTATTTTGTGATTTTCCTTTGAAGTCATTTGTAGAGACATCTAGCTCTACCCTAGGAAATAGCTCTTTTAGTGATTTTGATTGCGAATATCGATTTCCCTCACATTGCTTGATTGATCAAATTCCCGACAAATTAGCAAGTTTATCATGAGTGCATGTGGATCCTAAATTCCCTAGTTCTTTGATATTTGAATTCAACTTTTTAAGCTTTGATTGAGTTGATTCGATAGTATAGCTTAGACCAACCCATTGTTTTAAGACTTCAGAATAGCTTTGCTAGAGACCTTAGCAAATACCGCATTCCCTTGGGTTCGACCCGGACTTACTCCTATACTTAGGGTTGGGTTTTGTTTTATATATTTTGTTTTGATCGGGGAATCTTAGTATCCAATGACCTGGGTTTCACTCGTGTCAAAAATGGCGCAGTTGCCGGGGAATGGCATGGTGATTTGCTATTATTGATTGAGTCTATTCCATTTATTTGAAAAATACAAAAAGATTTTCTTCCTTTTAAGCTACATTTGTAGCCGTGTTATCGATATTTTTCTTTGAGATTTGTATGCGTGGGGCACGAGATCGAAATTTAGTGCCATTTTTTATCTGGAAATTGAGAGGAACATAACAAGGATAAGGGTTGCTAATCGTTCCTCAAGCTCAAGTCCCCCAAGAAAGGAAATCCATCAAGAAGAAGAAGAAGAACGAGAAAGAATGGGTGCTAATCTGAGAGTAGCATTGAAGGAGTTGGGAACTCCGGGAGCTTATAGGTTTGAAAGCGGAATTGCTCCTCCTACAACACCGACAAATGATTTTGAGACAAGACTGGCGATGATTACTTTGATAAAGAGGCGCCAATATAGTGGTGCAAAGCATGAGAGTCCCCTAAACTATCTTAAGGAATTTGAGAAGTATTACAATACCATCAAGGTGAATGGGGTTTCTCAAGAGTTCATTCCACTTAAACTTTTCCCCTTTCTCTCTTATTGGACGTGCTCTAGAGTGGTTGGACAAAGAGGTGAAGCCAAACTCTTTGAGAACATGGGATGAAGTGACTAAGGAGTTTCTATCTCGGTTCTATCCACAAAAGAAGACGGCCGAAGCAAGAGCTCTCATTCAAAGCTTCAAGCAAAAGCCAAATGAAAGTCTTTATAAGACATGGGAAAGGTACCCACACCATGGGATTCCCACCTATCAAATCATCCAAATCTTCTATGGAGGTCTAAGCCCCCAAGGAAAGTCTTGCTTAGATGCCGGTGCCGGAGGCCTTATCATGAACAAAACGGAAGATGGAGTGGTGGACTTAATTGAAGATGTGGTAAGGTATCACATGGATTGGCAAGAAGGTGAGAGAGAGTCGATAAGCAAAAGCGGTTCTACGTTTTATTCAATCGACCATCTCAATGCCATCAACAATTTATCCTCACAAATCCAAACTTGGGAAAGGAGATGACCTCAATTAAGGCAAAGCTTGAGAGTGCTTCTTCACAAGCACCAATTCTTCCCTCCAACAATAAGGGGAGAGGTACATCTTCTAGCTCTACTCCTCCGTCTACTTCGAATAATATGCCAAATGGATGTGTGTTTTGTGATGTATGTGGGTCATATGACCATGATACTTCTAATTGTCCACATGCATTTCAAAATTGTGATGATGTTGATAATAATGAATGTGAGCAAGTGAATTTTGTTTCAAATAACAACAATGGACAAAGATTTGATGGACCAAGGAACTTTGGGAATAGAAATGCTCACCAACAAGGGAACTTTGATAATTATAACAATGGTGGTTATAGAAACCAAGGAAATCAAAATTTTCGAGGAAACTATAATAATCAAGGCTATAAAAATCAAAGTCAAGGTCAAGGGTATGGAAACCAAAGCCAAGGTCAAGGCTATGGTAACCATTATCAAAACAATGGCCAAAATCAAAACCGAGGTAGTTGGAGCAGCTAAAATCGGGGAAATTTTCAAAATAACAATCAAAGGGGACCCCCACCCGGATTTGCTCCAAGAACTCAAGGTAATGGTGAGAATTTCTATGCTGAACATTCATCTTCTAAAACTACCTTGGAAGAAATCATCGAGAACCAAACTAAAATTTTGAACACTTACATGTCGGTAAGTGACCAAAAGTTCAATGAGATGATGACACACAACAAGATGCTTGAAACATAAATCACTCAATTAGAAAATACCTTGAAAGAGAGTGTGAATGCTAGCCCTTCTTCATTACCCTCACAAGGAGTTGAACCTAAGAAGCCCGTGTATTCAATCACCACAAGGAGTGGGAAAGTTCTTGAATAGAGAGTTTTTAGGAAGAATGAAAAAGGTGAGAAGGTGAGTGATTCAAGTGAGGAAAAAGAGATTGATGTGTCAAAAAAGGTGAGCAAAGAAGCCCAAGAATAAGAAAAGAGTGATGAAAAAGTGCAAGAGGAGGTGATCAAAGCTAAACTTCCATATCCCCAAAAGTTTTTGAGTAACAAAATTGATGAACAATTTGGGAGATTTCTTGACATGCTTAGTGAAGTTCATCTTTCAATCCCTTTCACCGAAGCCATGACCCACATGCCAAGGTATTCTAAGTTCCTTAAAGAAATCTTGAGTGGTAAGAGAGAGTCCAATGAGATTGACTCGGTAAAGGTTGGGGAATGATGTAGCGCTTTGATTCACAATGATTTACCCAAGAAAATGAAAGATCCGGGTAATTTCTCTATCCCTTGCAAATTCAATAGAAAATTGTTTCAAAATGCTCTTTGTGATCTTGGTGCTAGTGTGAACATCATGCCTTATTCGGTCTTTAGGAAGGTTAAGCTAGGTGAGCTTCTTCCAACCAACATGATTTTGTAATTGGCTGATCGATCTATTAAGTTTCCAATGGAAGAGTTGAGGATGTCCCTCTCAAGATAGGAGAGTTCACAATTCCGGTTGATTTTATTGTTCTTGAGATAGCGGAAGATGACAACGTACCTATCATTTTAGGGAGACCTTTCTTAGCTACTTTGATAGATGTGAAGGGTGGCCTTATTACTTTGAGGGTTGGTAACAATAAGGCTAGTTTTGAGCTTAAATCGACGCATGAATCTTTGTCTCTTGTGAATGGAATTATGTGCATCAATTCACCTCATTCCAATGATAATATATGCAGGAGTGTTTCTTCGACTAAAAATGTTCTTGAGGTTTGTAATGATGTGCCCTCGAGTGTTGAAAGCAAGAAGGTTAGTGAAAACAATAAGGAGCCTTTAAAGCTTGTGGATGAGGAGGTGATTGATATTCCTCCATGGTTTGAGCTCTACTCGAAAGAGGATGAGATTAACTCCAACAATGTTGATGGTGAGAAGCCGTCCACTACAAGGAATAAGAAGACAAAGAAGAAAAAGAGAGTTTTTATGAAGAAGAAAATGAAGTTAAAGCAAAATGAGCTTGTTTTGGAAGTTTCAACAAATGAGAATACAACAAACAATGATTAGAAGTTGCCCAGGAATGAGAAAAAGTTTGTTTCCTCTACCACTTTGAACAAGGTGGTGGTCTTTAACCCTCCATGATTTGGAGGAAGGGTCGAGCTAAGGACCCTAAGCAAGCGCTTCCCGGGAGGCAACCCGGTTTTCTAACCTTTTCTTTTGATTCTATCTTTCTTATTTTTCTTTAAATTGTTTTTCTTTCTTTCACTTTTTTTGTGTTTGGATTAATAGGTTGAATTCTTGGAAACCAGACCCTCAAAGGAGCATAAGCACAATGGGAAGGTGTTTCGTGGTAATTTGTGAGAGTATGCTTAATATTATTGAATTTGGAGTTGAATGGGTAAGGTAATCAAAGAGGTAAGATTGGAAAAGTTGTGCTTAAATGTGAAGCAAATTTGTGCTTGGTGGGTTCATTATGGTGCACTCATTAATTTGGGATGTTGAACCCACTGTCAATGGGTTTATAAACTGATGCGTTTAGTGGGTTCAATAATCTCGGGATGATAAAGATCATTAAGCCCATGGATGAATGCACCAAAGCAAGAAGGGCAAGCAAAGAAGAAGAGAAGCAGGGGTGCGGGCGCGCGGGCGCTCAGGCTGCGTGCGCGAGCGCGCACCCCTGCTGCGCGGCCGAGTAGGTTCCCAGCCGCACCTACTTTTTCTTCTTTCTCCATTCTTTTCCTCATTTCACTCTGAACCTCACCCTCGTCTGCACTTCTCTCTCTCTCAAACCGAAACCCTAACCCTCAAACAACAAAAATTATCCCTCAAATCCTTCAACCAACTCTCAAAATCAACAAGTTCCTACTCAAATTCCATCATTTTCATCAAAAATCATACTACCTTCCTCCATTTCTTCTTCTCCAATCTCTTTCCTCCATTGAAGAGCAAATGGGGGATATTCAGTGTGGTGGATTTTGGTGCTCAAAACTTGATCAAACTTGCTTCTGGTATGGTATAACCACCTTTTCTAACTTTATTTTGCATTATTACATTAATTTGTACCAAGAATTTGATTATGCATACTTGTGAATAGTAGTAGTATTGTTTTGGTTGAATTTGATGATTAATTGAGTAATTTGGTTAATTATATGTGTTGTTGTGATTAATATTTTCTTACATTGTGTTGTTGTTGATTGTGTAGCTTATTTGTGAAATTTGGTGGATATTTGTGGAAGGTTAAATTTTGGTATTGGTGGTAGTAAGTGGTGATTGGAGTATTGGTTGGTTGAACCAAGTATAGTGGTAGTGTTGTGGTTGTATTGTGATTGTGGTGAATTGTGAAGTTGTGATTGAATTTTGGTTGTGAATTGGTGAAACAAACATGTCTAAGATCATGAAATCCCTCACTTCCAAAAACAGAAAAACAAACATTTCAATTGAAGAACCTTCTCCCTCAAACACACCTACTTCCCAAACACAAAATGAAGACCCTCTACCACTACCCAAAACACGATTCGCCAAACCAAATCATAAACCGCTTTGGAATGAATTCAAGAAAAGAACCATAAAGCCCTCACGACACTATCATCAATCGAGTATGATTAAATTGGGAATTGATGAGGACTTGTGGGTCATATTTGACAACCTTAGGTTGGGTAGATTCGTTAACAAACACTACCGAACCTACCTTGAGCCGACTAGGGAGTTCTTAGCTTCTTTGACTACCACTCTAGTCGGTGACAAGGACTACCAAATAACCTTCCAACTCTTTAATGTGGAGCATCAAATGTCTTTAGCCGAATTCAATGCGGCCCTTGATTTCAATACGGGGGCGGATATCCTTTTCTCTGAGCATGATTATTTGGATGGGTACGCCCAAAATGCATGGTAGCATGATATCTCGGGGTTGGATGACTTTACCGCTCGCTATTCTCTTGCAAGCGACATTTTCCAACCATGCCTTCGAGTGCTTCATCGGTTGTTGGGTTACTCAGTATTCCAAAGCAAGACTTGGGAAAGATGTCGCAAGCCGAGTTGCGAGTTCTTTGGATGGCAACTAGAGAAGAGTTGCGTGGGAGGTTGAATTTTGGGAACATATTCTTGAGGATTTGTATGGATATGCGGGGCAAGAAGTCGGGAGACATTCCTTATGGTAGCGTGGTGACTAGGTTGGCTACCAACCTTGGTTATGGTAGATATCTCCTTTCTTGTACTCCGGTGGGGGACGTCGACACCCTCCACCACGACATTGCTCAACTCAAGAAAGTGCAATTCATAGCAAAGGGCAATGACGATGAGGTGTTTGATTGGCTAGTGAGGAATGCTCATCGATGTTTTCTTCAGAACCCACCTTGACCTCCCTCCACCAGCATGCCTCGAATGTGTGGTTTTTTCCCATTAGCAACCTCATCCCCGATGAAGATGAAGACATGCAAGATGTCCTCAACGAAGAGCAACAAATCCAATAAAATCAAAATCAACGTCAACAACAACAACAACAAAAAGAGCAAAAAGTGTTTCAACCTCAACATCAACCATATCGATTCTCCAACCCTGACATGGAGGCTTTGAGTGCCCAAATGGCGGGCATGCAAGTTTGATTAGAGGGGATGTATGATCAAGACTTCGAGGCGATCTACAACCAAATGAGAGGCATCTCCGAAATGCAACAAGGTATGTTTCTCCAGCAATAACTCTATGATGCTAGTGTTAATAGTGGGGAGATCACTCCCCCGGTTAATTATCACTACTAGAAAATCAGTGTTTTTTGGACGTCTTTTTAGCTTTTTTTCGTCGCCAAAAAGCGTCGAAATATTTTTTTTTTTTCGACGCCTTAAAAAAGCGTCGAGAAAAGGTGAGTCGAGAAAATTAAACGTCATAAAAAAAGCGTCGCAAATATCGACGCTTTATTTTGTCCAAATTATTGTACGAAGCGTCGCAATTCGAAGTAGTTGGCGCACTTTCTCAACTTTAGCGACACAAAATTTGTGTCAGAATCATTAAATTGGCGATGCTTTGTTATGTCTAGAGTTTCATACATTGATTTTAATATTTTGACGACGCTTTTTTCAGTTAATATTTTCTATGTTGGAGACGCTTTCTTGTCCAAATTCTTAAATATATATCTAGAATATATATTTTATAAAAAACATTATTTCACACTGATTATTATTATTACTATACTTTGTATTACTAATAAAAATAGAGAGAGAGCAAAATTATGGCAATCTTTTTTAGTATACATGTACAATATATCATATATAAATATATTACAGTATATATGTACAACATCTCTTAGTAATGAGAAATACAACAGCTATATTTCCATCTTATAAGTTGTAGACTTGTAGTGGAACAAATATGCTCATTTCTTTACAAAAAAAAAAAAAAAAAAAAAAAAAAAATCAATCAATCTCTAATTTAGCTGCTTCTTAATCGTCTTGCAAAAGCGCGTAAAGCAATGTTTTGACCAATAACTCATTGTTAGCCTTGAATTCACCGCACACCCTTTGATGTTTATGAATCCTTATGCAAGAACTACTGCTTTAGTGTGGCTTGGGGAGACAGAAAGCAACATCATCGTGGAACAACAACACCGACATTATGGAGCAGCAACATTAGCAATGAGGAGCAACAACAGTGTGGTCAGCATCCTAAAGCAACAACAACATCAATATATTTATTATACAACTTATTGTTCTAATTTTGATGCTATTTGTGTTTAGAAGAAACAAGGGATGGTGAGAAATATCGATGAAAAAAACAAGTTGAATAGTGGAGATGCATTGTCATGACAATACATGGGATATTCCATTCAGATTTCCACATAATCATTTCTATTTCTCACTGATCTAGCTCAAGCTAAGACATAAACTCATTAGTATATAGAAAACAACTTCAAAATATAAAATACAAGGGAAAAAATAAAGAGCTAGAGAGCCAAAATGAAAACATGTACAAATTTTAATAGTTACAACACAATATTACTACAAATTATTATATGCAAAATATCTTAGTTGAAGTAAACTTAGATGAATAACATCAAGGCTAAGGAAAAAACTTAAAACTAAATAATGAATTCACTATTATAATTATAATGCCTACAAAGAGGAAGCCTCCATCAGTTCACCAATTGCACATAAATAAATAAAAAATTAAAAACCAAAGGTCTAACCAGCAGATTAGAGGTTACCTTATCAGGAAGGATCCACCTCTTGAATCACTTAGCAAATAGCTATGTTGGAAATCCACCTTGAACTGAAAAGGCACCAAAAAGTGATGACGTTGGGATTTTGGGAACATTACGTCGGTTTTAAGTTATTTTGAAACACTTGGAAACTACCAAAAAAAAAAAACAAAAAAAAAACAATTTAGAAACTTCAGTAAGGCTAGACACTCATATCCGAGTCTGAGCAACATAAGTATAATGCTTATTTTAGAAAATGGTCAAAATCACCCCCATTTTACACCAGACACATCATATAATTTGTAGTCACCTCTCAGAGCATTCTAAATAGAATGTAACACAGAGTTGCTACCTGGAACCATTAACTAGCCAAAATAAAAGTTCAATGAGCAGAATCCTCACCTCTCATGAATCAATAAATTAAAATTCTATATTATTAATTACCTAATTTCGAATTATTCTTCTTGTGAAAAAATAAGTAAAATTCTGTAAAAGTAAAATTCCAGAATTTAGAGAAGATAAAAGGCATAAAAATACAATTTTTTTTTCAAAACAAAACCTAAAAAAATAAAAGTTCACAATAATAGAAATATAGGGAGCAAGCAGCAAAGTTATAATAGAAATATAGGGAGCAAGCAGCATAGTTATAACAAACGCAATATTTGAACAAAATTTATGCAAATCAATATAACCAAAATCATGAAGCTAACCATCTTGGAATCTAAACACTAAATTTGATGTAATTCTGCAATTAAGGAAAAAAAACCCACTAACATCTATCAAACCTCTTCTTACCCGAAAATGAATTTATCTCAGCCTAGTTAATCACCAATAATAAATCACATCAAAGCAACAAATTAAAATAGAAATCAAAGTTTCATAACAAAGAGACATAAATTCAGCAATTTTCGCTCGTATTGTTAGAGACCAGAGTTTACCCTGCCCAACATTTACTGTGATCTTCGGTTGCAAAAACCATTTTAAACTTTGCTTTGGTCCAACCAATTACTTTGTAATGGAGTAACAAAATCAATTGAAACAATAATAAAGTAAGACTTACCCAAATCAATTTAAAAATACCCTAACCATACTTAGTTTGAAATTAGGGAAAAAAACAATGAAAATAACATCAATTGGAACTAAAAATTGCAAAGAACTACTCTGTAGCACGTTAAAATAAGCCATATATTTCATATATTCGTTTCAAGTTTGCAATAGTATCAGAAATTAATTAAAACTCGTTCAAACTCATTAAAAATTACTTACATGAACAACGAGATCTGGAAAATTTTCAATCTAAGATAAACACCAACTTATTATTCTGGAAATTCGATAAAATTGTGAGCGAAAAGATAAGTTATTACACCAAAATAAGTAATTAGAAGTAGATCTTGAAGAAGAAAAAAATTGAACAATGAGAGAGATAGAGAAGTAGAGAGAGAAAATGCATAGAGAGGCGGTTGAAAACGAAGATAATGGGGAAGATAACCCTAAAATTTGAACACGCGGGCTCCAAGATAGTTTCACAGACAGGTCACGTGACTATTATTAATCTCTCGACGTGAAAAGTAGCCGACAATTTTAAAAGATGCTTAAAAGCGTCGACAAAACACGCAAAGTCCAAATTCACAATGACGGTCTTCCTAGGCGTCGAGATGATAGCGTCGAGAAAATAAGGTTTTTATAGTTGTGTACCTGTACTTCCCTCCCCAACTCGGTCTCGTACCGTCTAGAGGAGGTGATGGGAAGCTTACCTACCCATATTGACAAGGACCTCAAGGGTCTAACATCGAGACTCGCTCATTTCTGGATGAGCATGGTAACTATGACTACCGTGTGCCTAGTGGGAGCGACTTTAGGGGTGATTCTAACTACCCTATGTCAATCCCACCCATTCGTTACCACTTGAGTTGCCCAATCAATTTACTCCCTTGGCCCCTTGGCAACAAGATAACTTTAGGGGTCACTATGGTTGGCCACTCGGTTACACCGGGGGATAGGATTTTTATGGTCCCTATCCGGCTTCTCATATGATAGGAGGATGATGATGATGGTGCCGGGCATAGAGGTAACTAGTTCCCCTCTTTAAGCTTTTACCTCCATCCCTTTTATTATGTGATCTTTGTTTTATATCGATGGGATGTTGAGATGTATTTTGTTTAGCTTGGGGGGACACTAGTCTTATGGAAGGGTCTTGGTGGCCAATTTTGTTCTTGTTGGATGTCCTTAATTTTTCATGCCTTGATAGTTTATGATTGTTTGTCTTGATCTATACTTGATGTTGTTGAGTGTTGTTGTTTTCCATGATTATATCATGTTTTTCTTGTTGAAAATCGTTTGATGTTGATTTTGATGATGATTGCTCTTTCATGATGAGTTGATGATTTTTCTTCCTTGAATCCATATCCCTAAATCCAAAACCCTTGAATCCAAATCCCTTTGATCCAAATGATTGTAGCTTAGGTGTATAGTTGATTTTGCTATTTTGAGTGTATAGTTGATTTTAATATTTTGATTGGTTTGTTTTTATTTGATTTTGTTGATTAGTTTGATTTTGTTTCTTTGTCTTTTCATTTTTGATTTTGCTTTCTTATTATTTTGTTTTGAAGTTACTAACCGTTTTCTTTGTATATAGTTCCATTTTCTCTTTTTCATTCTCACTCAGATTTAACAATTCTTGCTATGCTTGATTGGAGCTTCATGGAGGTGGTATTTTCATTACCCCGCTTTTCTTAGCTTAGCTTGGATTCCCGGTGAGATCTTTCTTCTTTCCTTCTTTTCTTTCATTGTTTTCATAGAATAGGATTAGTTTAGGAAGAGTTGAATGGTTCGAGGATGTTTATTTTGTAACACCAATGGTTTTTAGGGTCATTGGCGATGTTGTCGAATGACCACTTGTTTGACGATTGGGATTTATATGACATGCATGCATCTTTGTACTTTTTTTATCTTTTCCTTTCTTTTCCTATTCTTCTCTTTTCTATTTTCCTTTTTCTTTCATTATTTTCAAAAATGCAAAAATCCAAAACTATGATTTTGAGGCTTTCTTTTCGTTTTCTTTTCATGTTATGCTTATGTTATGGACATAATATCATCCGAATTTTTGCTTTTGAATAAATGGTTTCCTATGTGGTAACGGTTTGCACAGTTTGAGAGTATCTTTGGTTGACTGTAGGATAGAGTATGCTAAGGTAGTATCTTTAGAACTTTTGGGACCTTGAAGCCGGATTCTTACTGTTTGAGGAAAGTTGGAGTTGCTCCCTTTGGTGAATTTGAAACTAATAGTGAGTTATTGCTATAACCATGTGAGGTTTAATTCTTTTCAAGCCTTCTACATATTTTGCATGAGAGGCACATGGATCCTTGACTATTGCATGCTTTATCTAGAACTTGACTCTTGTCAACCGAGATCACGACCGAGCCATTTAGGAAGGACAAATACATCTTTTCCCGCTGGTGATTTTTCTTTTTCTAGGAAGTTTTCTATTTCTTTATTTTGGGTTTTCATTTGCCTACTTGCTAACCATTTGAGCCATTAACCTTCATTTAAAGCCATATCTATAGATTTTGAGCCTTTTATTTCATTCTTGTTTCCATTATTGGTTTTTGTGAAGCAATTAATCATTGTTGGAGATTACGGTGGATTACTTAAATATTGGTTCTTATAATGTATGCAAGTTTGTGTTATAAATATCTTGTGAATAAAAGGAAAATGCCAAGTTGAAAAAACCGTCCATAGTTAAAATAGGCGAGGACAATGAAATAATGTGAAATATTGAATAAATTAAAAAATGAGAAAAAGCAAAGCGAATTCAAAAACCTTTGGCAAAATTGAAAGAATGTGAAAATTGAAAAAGTTCAAAAATATTTTGATGTAATTGTTTTCTCCCTATTTTAAGTATTGAGGACAGTGCTTCATTTTAGCTTGGGGGGAAGCGTTCTTATGCTTTTTGTATATATGTATGTGATTTTGGCTTTGAATAAGCTGGGGGGTGTTGGTGTTTTTTTTTTGTGATTGCGTAATTATGGTGTTGAGGATTTATTACCCTTTGCTTAACAATTTAGGTATAACACCAAATTTTAAATTTTTGCCTACCTTCACCCTTTTTGCCCTTACATTACAACCCTTCTCAAGACCTTTTGACCTTTTGGGTTGAGTCACAAGTCGGTGGAGGGAGATGGGAGTCAAGCCTGCAGAGCGGTGTGCATTAGTCAAGATGCCGAGTAGCCTTAAATCTCTTTCTTTTTCCAGTTCTGATCACGATAAAGTAGGTCGTTGAATCTACTACCCTAATCAAATTAATTATTTATAAACTTAAACCTTTCACTAAACTAGTTAGTGGCAAGTAAAGGGTCGATCCACGGAGACTAAGTGTCAATGGTTTAATCGATTAAACAACTAGATTGGAAATGAAGTTGGTAAAGAACAATAAGGAGCACAAGTAAGACAAATAAAATCAAGCGTTAAAAGCACTAGGGAAAGGGGAATCGAGGCATATTAATGAATTCAACTAACCAAATGTGCACAAATTATCATGGGCTTAATTAGGAGAAATTAACACATTTAATTCACTTTCGCACAATCAAACATGCTAATTAACTCGACTAGATCAATTCATTCCCGTTTAATTTAACTAGCCTAAACATGGATGAAATTAAACCCTTAATTAACTCACTCTTGCACAATTAATTAAGAGCACGATAAAAATCATAGGGGCAATTAGCTAGAAAGTCCCTAAGCAATAAAGTCATCATCAATGCTCACAAATCAAGCCTCAATCACAATTCAAACACAATTAATCAATTAAAAACATCAGCATCCCCTTCATCAATATCCCTAGAGAAAAATCTAAACAATCATGATGAACAAAAGCATAGAAAACAAGGTAAAACATGAAATAAAGCAAGAATCAAACAACTAATCTAATTAACTACTCAAATCAACAAAAATGTAAGCAAAATCAAGAATTAATGAAAGCAAGAAAGGTGAGAGAAAGTTAGAAAGACTCATTGAATATATGAGAAGAAAATCCACAAATTGTTTCTTCAACCTCTCAAAACTCCATCAAAAATCCAAGCTTTCTCTCCCTAAAACTACTCCTAAACTAGAGAGAGAGAATCCTAATCTAACCCTAAAAGAGAGAGAAAATAAAAGAGGGACTAAACTAACCTAAGGTGAATAATTGTTAAGAGAAAAATAAATCCACAAGGGGTATGTATATTACAAGTTAAATAAAATAAGAAAAGAAACAAAACTAATCAAATTAATTAAATAAAAAAATTAAAATAAAATAAAATAAAAAAAAGAAGTGCGGGCTCATTCGAAGTGCGGGCTGCTCTGCTTTAAGTCGCCGGTACAGTTGTTGTGGGCGGTTTACTGCTATTCGGTGTATAAAGGAGGTGGTGCAGTGTTTGAGGTAGGCTGGGATTGGTTGTTGAAATTGGTGGCAGTCTGTGAGCTGTTGGAGTGAATGATGATACGGTGGAAAGGTGGAACAGGGGAGAAATGTTGTGAGTTTAGTGTGTGGTGGAGGTTAAGGAGGGGTGTGGTGATGGATATGAGCAAAGGGGCAGCAGCTTGATGCTTTACATATGGCTCAAAATCGAAAATCCGAAATTGATTTCAACTTGAAAATCGAGCATCGATCCGAATATGCCTACAACTAAGAACAAACTCGAGGGTAGGATATAAAATAATAAAATAAAACGAAGTAAAATAAAAGGTTAAACTAAAATAAAATAAAGATAGAATTAAAGTAAAATAAAATATTAAAACTAAAAGAAATAATAAAATCAAAAGAAATTAAATAAAATAAAGAAAACAAACAAGAAACTAAAAGAAAATAAGAATCATAAATAAATAACGAATTTAAACTAATAACTATTAAAAACTACAAAATACTCAAGTAGAAAGATAAAAGACGAGAATAAGCAAGTAATAGAAATATAAAAAGAGTCAAATTATTGGAAAATAAGCCGAAAAACTACTCAATAAACACCCCTAAAAGTGACATAAAAGTCACTTATCAAACTCCCCCAAACTAAACTCTTGCTCGTCCTCAAGCAAATTAACACGAAACACAAGATAAGGACAATGATTTATTCAACCAAGAAAAACTAAAAAGAGAAAGAATATACACTAACTCACTTTCGTAGGATTCACGGTCAAGTTTAGCAACAAAAGACAAGCTTTTTAAACCCCTAGATTGCCCTAAAGGACAAGTGTGCTCTTGTGAGGGTTTCCTAAGAGTTTAACCCACAACTCTAGACAAAAACCAAGGCAAGGCAATAAAAAGAAAAGAAAAAGAAACATAAAAAGAGAAAGAAAACACAGAGTTCATATTTGGACAAGAGAAAAGAACAAGCACCAATGAATGAATGCAAACCTTTCTAAATAGACAAATGTATGCACGTTCTAAGATGTCAATGGTTGATTGGAACATAACATATGCTAAGCATAGAGAACTAATGAGGACTCAATCCACCCTCGCTCCAACCTATCGGGCCGCGTTCTCTCCACTAGGTTCAAATCAACCCTTAAGCTTGCTTCTCATGATTCGTCGAGGGAACCGGAAAAAGATAAAGAAATTAAAAACTTTGAGATGGTTATCCCGACGTCTTAGCCATGCACACTCTTTCCAAAGCTTTGACAACTATCTCCCTCCACCGATATTGACTCAACCCTCAAGGGTCTAAGGGTCTTATATTGGTTGTAACGTAAGGCTAGGGGTCAAGGAAGCGTAAAAATTTGAAAAATTTGGTGATATTTCCTAAGTGAAGCAATAGGGTGATCAAACCTCAAAAACAAACTCAAGAAGTCATAAAACATGAAACAAAAATACCAATAATGCCATCTCCCCCAAGCTTACTCAACACCAACACACGATATATACAAAAACGAAATAATGCTCCCCCCAAGCTTGAACGAAGCATTGTCCTCGATGCTTAAATAAGGGAAGAAAACGAAACCAACTAAAATATTTTTGAGTTTTTTTTATTCTTTTCCATATTTTTATGGATTTTTTTTTACAAAAAAAAAATAAAAAAAAATAAAACTCGTATTTGATGTCCTTGCCTTTTTTTTAACTATGTACGACTTTTTCTTAAATGCATTTGCGTTATTAAACACAATATATACAATTTACTTTCTTGCTTGGTCCAAAAGAGCATATTGCTTTCTCATTTTCATTCAAACCATCACAACACAAAACAAACTCTAAACCAAAATGCTTCAATAAACTAATGGTTAGGGAAACGAAAGGTCATAAGGCTTGTCATGTGGCTCATAATCAAGAAAGGGAATAGGTTCAAAGGGGTAGCAAGGTAAGCAAATGCAAAATAAAAACAAAATATGTAACAAAATAAAAAGAAGAGAAAGAAAAATGAGAAAAGGTGCTCATTTCCTCCCCTAGAGTGGCTCGGTCATGATCTTGGGAGATAGAGGTCAAAATAAGGATTAAGACATGCATAACTAAGGATCCTTAATTGCCGCTCAACAAGGTAATGAAGGCTAGAACGAATGAAGCTCACAAGGGATAAAAGCAATTACCAACTAAAGGGCTTCGAATCCATTATGAAGAGTAACTCCATCTTACCACATTCCCGTGAACTAGGGCTTCATGGAACCCAAAAGTTCTCAAACCGACTACCTTAGCATATAGTATCCTAGAGTCAACCAATGACACTCTCAAACCATGTACACATTTACCCTTAGGAAGAAAAACATTCAAGAATATAAGTCCTAAAATAGAATGTCCAAAACAAGAACTAACAAAATACATTTTGCCAAAGTTACCTTAAAAGTAAACAAAAATCTTTTTGGATTTTTCGAAATAAAAGAAAAGACATGGAAATGCATATACTCAAGTGCACAACATACATGAATCAACATCCCACCAAACATGATATAATACCCTCCCCCAAGCTTGAATAAGACAAAATGCTAAAACATAAACCAAAGAATCCATGGGAGGGGAAAAAAAGAAATCAATCCAACAAACCAACACATGTCCAATAAGTCACAAACCATTAAAGATAGGGCAAGGAAAGATATTTGTAAATACCCGTAAATGACCCAATTTAACCTTTCAAACCCAATTTCCTCTTGAATTGAATCTTAGTTTCCATATGCTAGCAAAAATAGGAGTCAAACTTGTTTCTTGATCCAAACCAATGCATAAGTGTATATCAAGTCACGTACCTAGCAAGGGGCACACAAACATTTCCATGAGAGAAAATCTAATCTAAAAAGAAAAGAAAATGAAAGCAATAAAAACTCGGGTTACTTCCCGAGAAAGGCTTATTTAACATCCAAGCAAGACCGCTCTAGTAAATAATATTGCAACGAATGCTACTACACATTTTATAAGATAAACAATAGGAAAATGACGAGAGGAGGACATGTAACAAGATTATTGCACGTAAGTGAGGAGGAAGATGCCAAAAGAAAGAAGAAAAATTAAAAGAAAAATCAAGAAATTAAGAAGAGAAAGAAGAAGAAAAATAAGGCAAACTCTCCTCAAAATATTTTTGGGTGGCACAATCACCTATATCCTCAATAATGGGAGGATGAGAAGGAAGAGTCTCATCAAAGAAGAGAGGGTCCTCAATAGGCTTTTTGAGAAAAGACGGGAGGAACATAGGATGGTAGGGGATGTGGTCAAATTTCCTTGAAAAAGGGACATGAGGAAGGGGAGGAGAAACAATGGTCTCACAAAGCCTCACATCACCAATGAGGGCAGGAAAATCAATCATAGAATCCTCAAAAGAACAGTCATGACTCACATCTCCCTCAAACAAAAACTCTCCAAGAGAAATAACCTCATTATTCTCTCTATCACATCGATAAACAACAACTCCCTTCACAAGCTCAAAGCCTAGAGTCTCTAAACCATGCATGAAAGGATAAAGGTTTATCTCAAATTCATCCCTTTCCCATGAAGCATTGCCAATGAACTCTCTCAAAAGGCTATAATGCTTTGTTACTCCTTCAATGAATATACTAGAAATAACCTCAAAGGAGTCCAAAGACTCATGGATATAAAGGTCACAAACATGCAAAGTAGACTCATCAAGATGGTGAAGGGAGTTGAAATCCTTAAAATCAAAATTTGCTTCATTCACAACTCCTCCGCCATCACTCAAGGGACTCTCAATCTCTCTTGGTAGCTCAAACTCATCATCATCATCCTCATGAAATCCCTCATTCAAAATTGAAGATGGCTCACTCACATCCTCACCAAGGGTAGCTCTCAAAGGGAGTGAATAAGGGGAAGGATGGGACTCAAACTCAAAAGGGGAATGAAAAGGATCAAAATCCTCAAAAATCCTCTCATCACAAGAAATCTCCCCTCACCTTCACACCCTTGGCCCATATACTCCTCAAAAACACTCTCACACTCCAAATGAGGTGTCTTACATCCATTTACATCAACTCTAGCACTCATCGCTTGGGCAAGTCTCTCTTCTCTCAATTTTTGTTCTTTTTGAAGCTCTTGGACTTGTTAGGTGAGATATTGTATTTGAGAAAGTATTTGGGCATCAATGTTATTGGGTTGAGGTTCATGATCAAAATCAAATTGCATATCATCAAAATTAGCACAAACCTCATCACAATGAGCATAAGAGGGGAAGGGGTCAACATGCATACTTGGATCATCACAAGGCATATTAGAAGCATCAAGAGAATTCATGCAAAAATTAAAAGAATCTTGACATTGAGAATCAAAACAAGAAACATGACATTCTCTATCATAAGAATCTCTAGCAAGTCAAGTGAAGAAATTCCAAGCATCTTGCATAGACAAAAGATGGAATCTACCATTATACATATTCTCAACCATTCCCCTAGTATACTCATTCATGCCCCAATAAGCAATACTACAAGCATCTCTAAGAGAACACCTATGGGAAAACCATCTAATCTATCAAAGTTAGCGTAGAAGGGTTCATCATCAAATTGAGGAAAAGATAAGCATGCCATTTTTTTACAAAGAACAATGAAAAACAAGCAAAAATCAAATAATATACAAGATTTGATCAAATAATCTAACCAACACAAATTAAAGAACGCCTTAGTCACCGGCAACGGCGCTAAAATTTGATCACGATAAAGTAGGTCGTTGAATCTACTACCCTAATCAAATTAATTATTTATAAACCTAAACTTTTCACTAAACTAGTTAGTGGCAAGTAAAGGTTCGATTCACGGAGACTAAGTGTCAATGGTTTTAGTTGATTAAAGAACTAGGTCGGAAATGAAGTTTGTAAAGAACAATAAGGAGCACAAGTAAGACAAATAAAATCAAGCGTTAAAAGCACTAGGGAAAGGGGAATCGAGCACATTAATGAATTCAACAAACCAAATGTGCGCAAATTATCATGGGCTTAATTAGGAGAAATCAACACATTTAATTCAATTTCGCACAATCAAACATGCTAATTAACTCAACTAGATCAATTCATTCCCGTTTAACATAACTAGACTAAACATGGATGAAATTAAACCCTTAATTAACTCACTCTCGCACAATTAATTAAGAGCATGATAAAAATCATAGGGGCTATTAGCTAGAAAGTCCCTAAGCAATAAAGTCTTCATCAATGCTCACAAATCAAGCCTCAATCACAATTCAAACAATATTAATCAATTAAAAACATCAACATCCCCTTCATCCATATCCCTAGAGCAAAATCTAAGCAATCATGATGAACAAAAGCATAGAAAACAAGGTAAAACATGAAATAAAGCAATAATCAAACAACTAATCTAATTAACTACTCAAATCAACATACAAATAAGCAAAAACAAGAATTAATGAAATCAATAAAGGTGAGAGAAATTTAGAAAGACTCATTGAATATATGAAAAGAAAATCCACATATTGTTTCTTCAACCTCTCAAAACTCCATCAAAAATCCAAGCTTTCTCTCCCTAAAACTACTCCTAAACTAGAGAAAGAGAATCCTAATCTAATCCTAAGAGAGAGAGAGAATAAAAGAGGGACTAAACTAATTTAAGGGGAATAATTGTTAAGAGAAAAATAAATCCCCAAGGGGTATTTATATTACAAGTTAAATAAAATAAAAAAAGAAATAGAACTAATCAAATTAATTAAATAAAAAAAGTAAAATAAAATAAAATAAAAAAAGAAAGTAAAAAGGAAAAAGAAATTAAAAAGAAAAAACAAAGCCAAAACCCACGAAATAATCAGACCCCCCTCGCTTCCTCTTCTTTTCGTGGCTGCTCTTAATCACTTCAATCACAGCCGCACATTAACCATCATCATCAATCGTCACCGTCGATCACACACCTAGAAGACCGCGCCCGCGGAACACAAGGCCGCGCCCGCGGTGGCCTGAGTCGCGCCTTCTCCTAGGCATCTCCTCGGCATCTCCCACTTCAAATGTTAAGCTCCAATTGAAAGCGCGCCTGCGGTGGCAGAGGCCGCGCCCGCGGTGAACTAGGTGCAAGTTGGGGCTGCTTCGAAGTGCGCGTTGCTCTGCTTTGAATCGCCGGTACGGTTGTTGTGGGCAATTTACTGTTGTTCGGTGTATAAAGGAGGTGGTGTAGTGTTTGAGGTAGGCTGGGGTTGGTGGTTGAAATTGGTGGCGGTCTTTGGGCTGTTGGAGTGAATGGTGAAACGGTGGAAAGGTGGAAAAAGGGAGAAATGTTGTGAGTTTAGTGTGTGGTGGAGGTTAAGGAGAGGTGTGATGATGGATATGAGCAAAGGGGAAGTAGCTTGATGCTCTACATATGACTCAAAATCGAGAATCCGAAATTGATTTCAACTTGAAAATCGAGCATCAACCCGAATACGCCTACAACTAAGAACAAACACGAGGGTAGGATATAAAATAATGAAATAAAACGAAGTAAAATAGAAGGTTAAACTAAAATAAAATAAGGATAGAATTAAAGTAAAATAAAATATTAAAACTAAAAGAAATAATAAAATCAAAAGAAATTAAATAAAATAAAGAAAACAAACAAGAAACTAAAAGAAAATAAGAATCATAAATATATAACGAAATTAAACTAAAAACTATTAAAAACTACAAAATACTCAAATTAAAAGATAAAAGACGAGAATAAGCAAATAATAGAAATAAAGGATAAAAAGAGTTAAATTATTGGACAATAAGCCAGTTAACTACTCAATAAACACCCCTAAAAGTGACGTAAAAGTCACTTATCAGGTTCCATCGAGGAATCATTAAGATGCTCACTAGAGGTGGATTTGAAGCTAATTGGGAGAACGTGGTAAGAATGTTTCAAATGAAGGTGAATTGTGTTTCGTTAGTTCTCTATCCTTAGCATATCCTATGTTTCAATCAACCATAGAATCTTGGAACGTGCATACCTTCATTTTATTGAAAGTTGTTTATTCACTTGCATTTAGTCATTGATGAGCGTCGTTTATGGCGCTCAAAAGAATAAGATTTAGATTCATTTTCTTTATTTTCTTTCATCATTTTCATATAATTCTCTTAGTTTTATTTGATTTTCCATTTTTATAATTCACTTTGGTTCTCGATTAGTTTTTACGAGTTTTTCATATTTTTAGTTGATAATTCATAGTTTTAGTTTTAGTTTTATTTTGTTATGCTTTCTCTCTTTGTTTTATTTGTGTTTTGTAGGTGAATAATGAAGTCAATTTGCTCATTTTGGGACTGCCTTTCTCGCGGGCATCATCTCGAGTGCATAGATGATGGTGATGCTCGGGAGTGCGGAGTTTGATCAAGCAAGCGAAGGAGCCAAGGCCTCGTGCACCACACAGGGGTGCGCGCGCGCGGCACAGGGGTGCGTGCGTGCAGACCCAGCTGCGCGCGCGCGGCTGGTCTGTGCGTGCGCATGGCCCTGTGTAGCCTCCTTCGCTCGATTTTTCTATTTATAGCTTTTGACTTTCTTTGTCATGACGACTTAACTTTTGTACTTGAGATATAATTTTCAAGAAATAGTTGAGAGAGAAAGTAGAGAGAGAAGCTTAAGATTTACTTGTTTGTACTTGAATTTGATCTTAGATTTCAATTTGATTTTAAAATTCCTTCTTCAATTCAATGAAAGTTTGTAAGATTTCTTTCCTTTGATTTACTTTTAATGCAATTCTTTTTAGTTTCCTGAATTTTGATTGAGATTACTTTCCTTGCTCTAGAATTTGTTGATTGATTGATTTTCTTTTGATTAAGCTTCAAATGAATATGAATTTGATTGAATTTGTTTAGTTCCTTAATTTCACCATGATTAGTGAGTAGATTAGTTGCTAGGGAGAAGGGAAAGCATGCTTGATTGATGATTTTTGCTAGTTGATGATGCTAAATTGATTTGAATGTTGCAATTAAATTGGTTGACATAGTTGTGCATGTGATTAATTAAACTAGGAGTGATCAACCTATAAGATTAATCTAGATTGCATTGCATATTTCAATGACATAAACACTTGATTTGAGAATTGCTTTAATTGATTGAATTTGATTGTGATTTTCCTTGTTAGCCATTCATAGTGAACCCTAGCTTGGCTTATAGGAGATAGCTTTTGGATTCCTTTGATTGCAACTATTGTTTGTCCCTTGTGATGTTGAATCGATTGAGTGATCTATAAATTAGCATAATCATTGAGCTTGCATGTGGAACCTATATCCCTAGTGTTTAGAATAATCTATAAATTAGCATAACATTTGTCTAGCTTTTTGACATCTTAGTTACCAATCCCAACCATTTATATTCTTCGAATTAGCTTGACATAGGCTACAACATTGTTCCTACTCATTCCTTTGGGTTCGACCCTTGACTTACCATATACTTGTGTTAGGTTGGTCGAGTGTTTACAAATTAAGTTTGGCTCTAGGGAGAGGTAGATAGCGACCTACATTTTCCTCTTGTCAGTCATTTGTAAAATACCATTTCAAAACCTACTTGTTTAAATTTTTTATTTTACTTTCTTTGGTTATTTGCCTCATTTTTATCTTCAAGAGTTATGGGTCAAACTCTTTGGATACCCTTACGAGACCTCATTCGTCCTCATTGGCGACTTTGGGGTTTAAAGGGCTTGTTGTAGCTAAAAACAATTGTGATTCCTACGAAAGTGAGTCTTAATGTACATTCTTATCTCTTTCTTTCATTTTTCTTGTTTGAATAAGTCTTTCATCCTATTTTTTCTTGCTTTTGTTTTGCTCGAGGACGAGCAAAAGTCTAGCTTGTGGGAGTTTGATGAGTGTCATTTATGGCACTCATTTAGGATGATTTTTTATTGCTTTTACATCTCTTTTATCTCTTTTTCTTTAGTTTACTTGTATTTTCTCTAGTTTGTGTTTTCCTTAGTTGTTTTCTTATTTTCTTGCTTTTCTTAATTTATTCTGCCTTTTCTCCTTTACTTGTTTGCTTCTCTTTGATTTTAGGAGATTGGTGATGTTCGAGAAGCTCATTGGCGTTCTCTCGATGCATACATAGCTTAGGATGCAACCCGATTCTTCCACTTGAAGCTCAAAAGTGAAGGAGTGCAAAAGCCAAGTCTTCAAGGCAGCGCTCTCATGCCGCATGGACATCAAAGTCGGTGTTAAACCCACCGTGAAGGCCACTAGTGACTGTCTCCCCCAACATGTATCAAGTGGAGTGCACGGGAGCATCAAAGAGCGCACGAAAGAGGTCTCCCTTGCTCCCAGGCGCGGGCGCGCATAAGGGAGGAGCGGCCGCGCAAGGCTGTGGCACGGACGCGCAGCCTGCTTCCCCCTGTTTCGTACCCATTTTTTTTTATCCGTGCAATGGGATAAGAGGCCGCGCCATTTGGGTTTCTTTTTTGACGTCTAAATAACTTCTCCTTAGTTAGTTTTACTATATATAGAATTCCTTCACTTCTAGACAGAGAATCATTAGAGAATTAGTTTTAGATTAGATTTTGATAAGAATTTTAGAGAGAGAAGTCAAGCTTTTGGAGACTTTGTTCTTAGATTTTCGAGAGAGAAACTTGGTAATTAATGATTGCTACATTTTGATCTTCATTCCTCTTTGATATTGATTAAAGTTTTATAAGAATTCTTTCCTTTTCAATGCAATTTTATGTTTGATTTTTGATATATTGTGGAATTTCATTAGTTTTCTTTTATTTGATTGTTGATATTTGGATTACTATGTAGATGAAGGAATTGGTGATTAGTTTTGTTATGCTTTTCAAATTTACAATGTGTAATGGGTAGTTCCATTTCTAGGGAAGTGGTGAAGCATGTACAAGTGTTAAATTATAGCTAATTTGGGGTTTTTGATTGATTTGATGATGTGATTAAATTGGTTGATGAAATTTGTGCACGTGTTTGATTTGAAAAGGAGTAGCTAACCTTGATTATCAAGCAACATTGCATAGTAATTTTCAATGACACGAAAAATTGATTTGGAAGCTATTATTATCGATTAATCTTATTTTGTGATTTTCCTTTGAAGTCATTTGTAGAGACATCTAGCTCTACCCTAGGAAATAGCTGTTTTAGTGATTTTGATTGCGAATATCGATTTCTCTCACATTGCTTGATTGATCAAATTTCCGACAAATTAGCAAGTTTATCATGAGTGCATGTGGATCCTAAATTCCCTAGTGCTTTGATATTTGAATTATATTTTTTAAGCTTTGATTGAGTTAATTCGATAGTATAGCTTAAACCAACCCATTGTTGTAAGACTTCGGAATAGCTTAGCTAGAGACCTTAGCAAATACCGCATTCCCTTGGGTTCGACCCGGACTTACCCCTATACTTAGGGATGGGTTTGGTGATAGAGGGAAAGTAGGTCGTTGGGTCTACTACCCTAATCAGATTAGAAATTTATAATACATAAACTTACACCAAACTAGTTAGTGGAAAGTATAGGGTCGAACCACGAAGACTATTTGTATCAATTTATGCTAATTATACTAGTAGGATGGTCGAGATATAGAGAGAGGTACAACTAAAAAGCTACTTAGAGAAAACAACGAAAACTAGGGAAAGTGGAATCCAATTACATCAATGCATTCAACAACATTGCAATTAGATGAAAATGACCTCAATTATGAACAATCAACAAACTCAACTCACTCTTGCGCGATTAAGCATGCTAATTATCCTACTAAACTAATTCACTCTCGTGCAACTAGCCTAGCATAACTATGGAAGAATTTAGACTCTCAAACAACTCACTTCCGCACAATTGATTAAAAGCACAATTAAGAACATAGAATCAATTAGCTAGAAAGATTCTAATCCATATAAGCATCATCCACACACAACAATCAAGAACCAATTGCATACTAATCACAATCAATTATTCAATTCACCAACATAACCTTCATCCATTTCCCTAGAATAAAATCTAAGCTTACATGATGAACAAAAGCATAGAAAAAGAAGGTAAAATAAGAAATAAAGCAAGAATCAAACAAGTAATCTAATTAACTACTCTAATCAACAAGAAATTAAGCCAGAAGCAAGAATTAAAGGAAAGCAATAAAGATGAGAGAAGGGTAGAAAGACTCACTGAATATATGAGAAGAAAATCCACAAATTGCATCTTCAACCTCTCAAAACTCCATGAAAATCCAAGCTTTCTCTCTCTAAAACTATTCCTAAACTAGAGAGGGAGAATCCTAATCTAATCTCATTCCAAGTTGATTAAAAGCTTAGAGAGTATTAAACCCTAAAAATGGTTATTTATCATACAAGCTAAATAAATTAAAAAATAATAAAATAAAAATAAAAGAAAAGGAAATAATGAAAAGAAAAGGAAATAGAAAAAGAAATAAATTAAAATTAAAAGAAAATTAAAAGGAGGAAAACAAAACAAAATTCCCAAAAATACAATCAGAGAAACCCACGCATCATCATTCTCTTCGTGCTGCTCTGCTCTCCGATCTTTACCATCAGCGCATCATCACCGCCATCTTCCATCATCAAATCAGTACCATCAACAATTATAAGCAAAAAAATCTTGACCGGGTTTGGTTTTTGGGGAGACTAATCAGGTGTCTACAGCCGGTATTCCCTCTCCTTTTCTTTTGTTCAAACTTGGATCTTGTTTAATTTTAATTTGATTGAGAGTTGCTATGTTCCATTAAATTTGATTGATGGGTATCTTAGGATTGAATTTGATTAATGTGTAAATTGGGTATGGGGTTTTATTTTTACAGCTTGTTGCTGGGTGTAAATGTGAGGAAGCTGCTAGAGGGTGGGTATCTGTGGTGTTGCTGATCTTAAGCAGCTTTATATAGATAAGGTTACTGCTGTTATTTTTAAGTTTTGTTTCTGTATTTGTTTTTGTCTCTGTTTTGTGTTTAGAACTTTATTATGTTTGCTAATTATAGGTCATTTTTTTGGTGTTAATTTGCTTGATAGATATTGTGACATTTTATATAGGTATCAAAGTATAGTTTGTACGTATTGATTTGAGGCTCTAGTTATGTTAATGTTGATTGATGTTGGGGTTTAAGATTGTGTGTTGATTACACCTTAGAGCTATGAATTTATAAGCCTCGAATTTAAGTTATTTAACTTATATGTAGCTCTATATTGAACCTATAGCTATAAGCTGGACTTAGTCGACTTTTCAGAAAATATACTTTTGGGTTGCTGAAATACAGGTGTTAATATTTAATTAAAGTTGTGGAATTCATTAATAGTATGTTGTTTTATGTACTTGACTTTAATGTATATTATTAATATTTAATTCTTAGAATTGTTCAATTGCCCTTCATGATTCAAAGCATTGTGTACTGAACTTATGTTCTGCAACACTGAATTCGACTTATGTTTTGCGGTCTGGGTGCTTAAATATATGCAGCTCTACTTCTGCTCAGAATGTATGCTCTAAGCTGGTGTAGAGGCTAACTTTAAATTTCTATCTCCTTTTTCTTCTATTTCTATTTAAACTTTTTTTAAGGGAGATGGATTGGATAGTTTAGGCATTTTAGAGAATGCTTGCTATTAACTTATTAAGTCATGTTTGTTATCTTATTGACATACTGTGATAATGTGCTAGAGAGAAGTTAATACTAGCTTTAGTTGGTGGTGGACACTGCATTGCGAGATCTGATTAATATAGTTCTTCCTTTCTGTAGTTAATTATGTTGTGTTTACTCCTTTACTTATCATTTTCCAAGGAAATGATGTAGGAGTTTATAGGTACAAATGCGGAAAACATGAATCATATTCATATAGCACCTAATCCCAAGATCATGCATAACACATAAAGAATTAGAATTAATACCTTTTTAGCGCGATTCCACGTGTGATCGAACAAGAACAGGAGAGATAAAGAACCTCAAACGTGATTCCTCTACTTGGTCCACGGGCACGGATTAAGACCTCCACTAATTCTAGTTAGTTGCAATTGAACCCTTCAATTGACCTTCTATGGAGAAGAACGAGCAACGAACCAACCACGAACCACCACACGCGCCACTAGGAGTGGTCGGCCGTAAGTCCAAGGGGGAAGAGAGAGAGAGCCATGGGTTAGAGAGAGAGTGTGAGGGTTTTGGGATTTTTGGTTGCTTGATTCACAATCAACTGTTAATTGTTCAGTCAATTGTTGTATCATACAACCCTAGGCATGGATCTTATTTATAGATCTCATCTCTAAATAAGAGTCCATGACAAAGCCCAAATCCTAACTCTAATCTAACTATGCTAGCGTAATCCAATTCATGATTAGTTACTTGTTCATGAGGCCCATAAATGGGCCTCTAACTTGCTTAACCCAATACCCTTGTGTGTGACCTCATAGGATCCATTCTAGTGGGCTTTGGACTATTTGACTATCCCAAAGATCATTGATCATAGTCTAGCAACAGATAATGACGACCCAAAAGAACGAACTTATTATCTCCATAATAGTGATCCTTGATATATCTTGTAATTGCACTTATCGAAGACATAATTCCTTCAATCTCCCACTTGTCTGAGATAAGTGCGCAATAGATAACAACGGAACTCTTTCTTGGCAAAAAGATACTTGAGAGCCGCATGATCCGTGAAGACAATGGTTTTGGAACCCAATAGATAACAACGGAACTTCTCAAAAGCATGAACTATAGCCAAGAATTCCTTCTCCGTTGTAGTGTAATTCCGTTGAGCTCCATTTAGAGTCTTGGAAATATAGTAGATCACATGAAGTTTCTTGTCCACTCTTTGACCCAAGACACCTCCTATTGCCGAATTACTTGCATCACACATCAAATCAAATGGTAAATCCCATCTTGGAGCTTGAACAATAGGAGTAGAGATTAAAGCTTTCTTCAACTTATTGAATGCCTCCAAACACTTATCATCAAACACAAACTCGGCATCTTTTTGAAGAAGATCATTAAGGGGCTTTGCAATGAGCAAGAAATCCTTAATGAATCTTCTATAAAACCCGGCATGCCCTAAGAAAGATCTCACTCCCTACTATTTCATTGAATTGAAGAAGGAATTTCAAGATCAAATTGAAATCTAAGATCAAATTCAAGTACAAACAATTAAATCTTAAGCTTCTATCTCTACTTTCTCTCTCTACTATTTTTGGAAAAATTCTCCCTCTAGTACAAAGTTAAGTCGTCATTGAAAAGAAATTCATAAGCTATAAATAAGAAAAATCGAGTGAAGGGGGCCACACAGGTCGTGCGCACGCACAGACCAGCCGCGTGCGCGCACAGCTGGGTCTGCGCGCACGCACCCCTGTGCGATGCACTAGGCTTTGGCTCCTTCGCTTGCTTGATCAAACTCCGCGCTCCCGAGCATCCCCATCATCAGTGCACTCGAGATGATGCCCGCGAACAAGGCAGTCCCAAAATGAGCAAATTGACTTGTTATTCACCTACAAAACACAAATAAAACAAAGAGAGAGAGAGCGTAACAAGGTAAAACTAAAACTAAAATTATGAATTATCAACTAAAAATATGGAAAACTCGTAAAAACCAATCGAGAACTAAAGTGAATTATAAAAATGGAAATTTAAATAAAACTAAGAGAATTATATGAAAATGATGAAAGAAAATAAAGAAAATGAACCTAAATCTTATTCTTTTGAGCGCCATAAACGATGCTCATCAATAGTCATCAGCCAGAGGTCTTTACTGATGATGAGGATGATGATCCTCAGGTCGAAACATACATAGCCAAAGATGGCTCTCTCATTACTAAGCGCATCCGTCCAAGAGACACTCTGGAACGAGGTGAAAGCCAGGCGGGTACCAGTAGGCCCCTTGGTCAGCCGGAAGGGGAAACCCAGTCGGCAAGAGGTCAGGCTCCAGTCATCAAAGACGAGCTCATGAAATTAATGAAGAGTTTCAAGGGTGAGATCAAGGATCTGATTGAAAAGAAAACGGCTGGCTCTAGCAAGAGCCAGCCGGCCAAGAAGTCTCCTCGAATTGCGAGGAAGAAGCCAGTCAGGGACAGGCAGCCAACTCCACATCCAAAGGATAAGGCAGTCGCAACCCTTGACTGGTCGAAGATCCTTTTGCCCCAGAAGGGTCCAAGAAGTCCCCGCCTGGAGAATCAACCGGTGGGTAGCAAAAAATCTATCCCTAACGCTCGGCAAATCATCGAGCGTAGGAGAAGTCAGCAGCTGTCTGAGTCAGCCTCTACTTCGAGCTTTCCAGAAATCTTTAAAAATACATCTATAGGGAACATTCAATCCTTGCATGAGAGCCATACAGGCGGTAATACCGTCCATTCTAGCCCTCAGATGATTGGGAATGCACCGTATGTACCCCCTATGGTCTACGGTCCGTATTCTCCTCACTTCATGCAGCCGGCCTTCTTTGGGGGTCAGGCGGCATATAACGTCCAGCCTTTGGACTGGTAGCTCCGTCTACTCAAACTTAGTGAACATACTTCTGCGTTCACCAAGGAGATAACCGAGGCGGCACAGCCGGCCAAGGTTAAGAATGTGTTGGCTGGTGCTTATGATGGTACCACCAACCTTGAGGACTACCTCATGGCCTACTCTAACCTCATGCACATGCAGGGGCTAGAGGATGCTATGTGGTGCCGGTGCTTCCCGGCGACATTGAAGGGCATTGCCCAACAATGGTTTGGCAACCTGCCAGCCGGATGTATCGACATCTTCAGGAAGCTTGCCTTCTTGTTTGCCTCCAATTTCCCAATGAACATCCCTGCCAAGAAAACAAATCTTGACTTGAGTACCATCCGGCAGGGAGATAGGGAAGGGCTTCGCTCCTATGTCAGGCGGTTCAACCTGGTGAGAATTCAAATCCGGGGGTTGTCTGACGAGGTAGCCTATACAGACTTCTTCAAGGGTCTGAAGGACGGGTCGACCTTTAAGTTCGACCTTGTCCGAAAAAGGGTTTTCACCCTTCAAGAGGCGTTGATAGAGGCGGAGAGCTTTATTCAAGACACCGACCTCTACTCGTCCAGCCATCAGTCGGACTCCAGAAATTCCGACAAGCAAACCGAGGGTCGATCTGCTCAGCCGGCTCAGAAAGCTGAAGAGAGCAAAAAGAGAAAAGAAGTCTAGGCGGTTGAGGAACCTGATCAGCCGTCCAAAAAGAAGAAGAATGAAGGAATTCAAACTGTATGTCTTACTGTATGAATTCAATAAAGACTGTTACACCATCTTTACATAGGTGAAGGACCGGCTGACCATTGAGAAGCCGAATCTTATGAAGAGTTCCGTTCACTCGCAGAACAAGAATAAATTTTGTCACTTCCATCAAGAGGTGGGCCATGACACCAACGACTGCTATAGCCTCAAGCGGACGTTGGACCGTCTGGTTGATAAGGGCTTGCTGAAGTCCAAAGCGACTTCTAAGACAAATCCGGGGCAGTCGTCAAAAACTGTCTAGCCTACTAGTAGTTCGGATACCGACAAGGATCCGGTCTATACTATAGCAGGCAAATTTGCATGCAGTGGCCCGACCATCCGCGGCACCAAGGATCATCTGAAGAGGATGATTCACTTGATTGATGATGGACAGGCGTCCTCAAGTGGAACATTCCCAGTCGTCCTCATCACTGAGAAGAACCGAGGTAAAGTTCACCGACCGCTTGACGACTCAGTCGTTATTGAATGCAAGGTCTCCAACCAGCTGGTTGGCCGGATCCTCATAGACACGGGTAGCTCCTCTGATCTCATCAGCTATAAGTGTCTGTCCTGGCTTAATTACAAGCAGGATAGCCTGTGTGACGTCTCCCATCCACTAGTTGGCTTTGGCAGAGGGGTTGTGCACCCAGTCGGACAAATTGACATACCCATCCGGCTGGGGGAGAAGGGAAAGGGGCGTTACATGGCCGTGCGGTTCCTGGTGGTTAAAGAGCTAACCCCCTACAACATCATTATTGGTCGACCCACTTTGAACGAGTGCAAGGCCGTCATCATCCCAACTGTCATGCTTCTCAAGTATGAAAAGGATGATGGCTCTGTTGGCTCCCTCAATGGGGATCAGAAGACGGCAAGGGAGTGCTATCTCTCAGACGTAAAGCCGACTGCTGTTGCAGCCGGTCAACTGAAGGAGCTAATAGACCTTGACGATGTCAAGGACCCTGATTAACCCCCTCCAGCAGTCGCAAAGAAAAGAAAAACTAAACAGCTGGTGGAGGTGAAGAAGGAGAAGAAATAGCAATCACTGACCGGGGAACGGTTAGATGATCTCCGTTCCTAGCCGGCAGGTGAGCACATTGATATTCCTCTAGACGACAGCCGTCCAGAGCGGACTTTTTAGGTGGGGAGAGCTGCCTTTGAAAGGCTTGGTGCAAACTTGCACCTTCTACTAAAGGAATTCAAAGACATCTTTGCCTTTGAAGTGGAAGAGATGCCAGGCATCAGCCCGGATCTCGCTGTCCACAAGCTCGCCGTGGATCCAAAAAAGAAGCCCATCCGGAAAAAGAAAATAAATCACGGAGAGGAAAGGAGTCAGGCGGCAGCTACTGAGGTCAAGAAGCTTTTAGACGCCGGGTTCATTCGGCCATGTAACTTCCCTGATTGGGTTGCGAGCGTGGTGCTTGTAAAAATCCGAATGGAACTTGGCGCATGTGTGTTGACTACTCTGACTTGAACAAGGCATGTCCAAAGGAAAGTTACCCGCTTCCAAAGATCGACATCCTTGTCGACTCTACAGCCGGGCATGCCTTGATGAGTTTTATGGATGCCTACTCCAGCTTCCATCAAATACCCCTGTGGAAAAAAGATCAAGAAAAGACGGTCGTCGTCACTGATCAAGGGTTTTTCTGTTATACGGTGATGCCGTTTTGCTTGAAGAATGCGCCGGCTACTTTCCAACGGATGATTAATACAGTCTTCCTTAATCAGATTGGAAGGAATGTAGAGGCGTACATTGATGACATGATAGTCAAATCCAAGCTATAGACGGATCACCTTGCTAATATCCGAGAAACCTTCACCACACTCAGGCGGCATAAGGTCATGTTAAATCCCAAAAAGTGTGTTTTTAGTGTTGAGTCTGGGGATTTTCTCGGATTCCTGATTGACCAAAGGGGGATAGAGGCTAACCCCGAGAAGATACAGGCGGTGATTGACATGAAGTAACCCCGCTCTGTCAAGGAAGCTCAGAGGCTTACCGGTTGTCTGTCTGCGATTGGGAGCTTCCTCAGCCGGTCAGGTGACAAATGCCTTTACTTCTTCCAAGCAATCAGGAAGAAGACTAGATTTGAATGGGGAGATGATGCTGAGGCGGACTTTCAAAAATTGAAAGAACATTTACACTCTTTGCCAAGGCTTGTTAGCCCTCTGCCAAAGGAGATTCTCTATATGTACCTAGCCATCTCAGATCATGCCCTTAGTGCTATTCTCCTTGCTGAGAGAGGCGACAATCAGCTCCCGGTCTATTTCATTAGCCATGTGCTCAAAAATGCTGAGCTCCGGTACCCCATGGTTGAAAAATTTGGCCTTGCTCTTTACATGGCTGTTAAGAAGTTAAAACCATACTTCCTGGCACATCCGTTGGTGATCTACAGAGATCAACCCCTCAAACGGCCAATGACAACACTGGACTCATCCAGCAGAATGCTCAAATGGGCTATTGAAATGCAAAGTCTTGAAATCACCTATAAACCAAGAAAGGAAGTGAAGGGCCAGGCGTTTGCCGACTTCATTGTCGAAATGACAAGGCCGGTTGCTCCGGATAACCTTGATCAGGTTTGGAAGGTGCATGTAGACGGGAGCTCTGCTATGAACGGCTGTGGTGCAGGCATAATCTGTCAATCTCCGGAAGGAGATAAATATGAGTATGCACTACGGTTTAAGTTTCAAGCCTCAAAAAATGAGGCAGAATATGAAGCTCTGCTAGACGGCATCCGCATGTGTAAGGCGGTAGGGGAAACAAAAATTGACGCGTGCTCTGATTCTCAGTTGGTCGTTAGCCAATACCATGGTGAGTATGAAGCCACCCATCCGGCTATGATCAAATATTTGCAGGCGGTTAAGGCTGAAGCTGGGACACTTGAACAATTTCATCTAAGTCAAGTGCCTCGGTCCGAAAACAACCAGGCGGATGCTCTATCTAAGTTGGCACCCTCCGCGTCCTGTGATACGCCTCGGTCAGTCTTTTGGGAAGTAATGGAAAAACGAAGCATATCTGATGATGAACCCATTGGAGTGCTAGACCGAAGTTCAACTTGGATGGATGGCATCCGGGCGTATCTGACAGACGGCACCCTCCCTAATTCACCTCAAGAGGCAGCCGTGCTGAAGAAGCGTGCAGAAAACTTCGAGTTGAGAGAAGGAGAACTCTTCAAGGCGAGTTTTCTAAAGCCTCTATTGAAGTGTGTTACCCCAGAAAAGGGGAAAGAAGTTCTCGAAGAGTTGCATGCGGGATACTACGCTTCTCATTCAGGCGGCAAATCCTTAGCCGTTAGGGCCAGGCGACATTACTTTTAGCCCACTCTTGAGTCAGATGCCATGGAATTTGTTAAAAAATGTGATCAGTATCAAAGATTTGATAAGCTAATCCATCGGCCGGCTACTGACCTGACTGCAATCCACAGCCTCGTCCCGTTTGCTAAATGGGGCATGGACATTCTAGGTCCGTATACGCCTGCACCAGGCGGAAAGCGCTATGTTCTTGTGGCTGTGGATTATTTCACTAAGTGGGTGGAAGTGGAGGCGGTAAAAGGCATCAAGACAAAAGATGTCATCTCCTTCATCTGGAAGAACATTATCACCCGGTTCTGGGTACCTATGTCTATGGTATTTGATAATGGACCTCAATTTGAGACGCCTCAGCTTAAAATTTGGTTGGAAGATCAAGATATCTCACATTTTTTTGCATCAGTCGGCCGATCCCAAGCAAACGGCCAAGTTGAAGCCTTCAACAGACTCATCTTAGACGGTATCAAAAAGAAAATTAAAAGAGCCGGTGGTTTATGGGCTGAAGAGTTGATTCATGTCCTATGGGCCATCCGGACAACTAAAAAGGGGGCAACCGGTGAAACCCCATTTCTCATGGTTTACGGTGCTGAAGCTGTCTTGCCTATCGAGCATTATGAGCCGACTCCGCGAGTCATGCTATACGATAAAGAGGCAAACTGGGAGGCCATGCGGCTGGCATTGGACTCACTCCCAGAGCGCAGGGGCAATGCCGCCTTGCATCATGAGATTACTGTCTGAGAATGACCCGTGCCTACAACAAGAGAGTGCACAAACGGCCCTAAAAAGTTGGGGACTTTGTGTTACGAAAGATGGAGAGAACCAGTAGGGCTAATGAGCAAGGAGAGCTAACTCTTGATTGGAAGGCCCCTACCGGATCTATGAAGAAGTAAGAAATGACACCTATCGCTTGGAAACTCCAGACGGCAGACGGCTGCCAAGAACTTTGAATGTAGATAACTTGAAAAAGTACCACTTCTAAGACTTGTAAATAAAAAGCCTATCAATGCAAAGTTGCCTTTTGTTTTCAATATTAATTGTTTTGTATATATACATGCGCAACAATATACTACCGCCTGTTGAAAACACAGACGGTCTATTGAATAAATAAGCTAGGTTAAAAACTTAGCGGCTAACCAAATATTTAAAATTGGTGGACCATCGTTAGTGCAATGCACAGACGACCCCGATAATGAATAAAACTAAGCTAAGTTAAAAGACTTAGTGGCTAAAATGATATTCAAACCGAGGCCAATGGCTAGATGCAAACTTATTTTATAAATTCTTCTGCTCCTATTTGAGTATGGCGTCCGGCGACGCCCTTCTGGGTGTTATCGTCGCAGAGGGCATTCTATCGTTTGCTCTACCAGCATATGCAGACGGCAAAGATTGAACGACCAAATTGGTCAACTCATATATGTCTGACCAAAACAGTCTAAAAGAATGATTAAGCTTAACACCGGATGTCAAGTAACATCAGCCGGTAAATTACAGAAGTTCTCTGTTAGGCTGTTCAACGAAATTGTACCAGTCCCCCGAATGGGGCAGACAAACCAGGTGCAATGGATTGCGGGTATCCCAGACGGCCTTTAAGCTGTCTGGGATCAATCAGGCAGGCGGACAATATGTTCCTTGTTCAATTAACTGTAAAGCGGTCATTTCCCGTCTGGCTCACAAAGGTTATATGCGAATACTCGGTTGGGTTAAACGGCTATGTACTTGGTTTGGGGCAATCACTACTATGATTGATTGACATATTCTCCGTTCGCTGCACAAAGGCTATGATCAGCTCAAGATGAACTATAACATGCACATCATGGAGAAAACCCTCACCGAGCTTCATGGTATGTTGAAGCAAGCCGAGAAAGCACTCAAGGATGAGGGGAAGCATGATATGCTTAAGGTTAAGAAAGGCAAGCCGTTCAAGTGCTTGGGCAAGAAGAAGAAAGGCTTTAAGGGAAAAGATAAGAAGACCTCTCTACCTAAGTCAAAAGCTACCAAAGACAACAAGGAGAAGAAGGTAGCCTCTTCTAAATCTGATTCCGAATGTTTCTACTACCAGAAGAAGGGACATTGGAAGAGAGATTGCCTCAAATTCAAGGAAGATAAGAAGAACGGCATAGTTGCTTCTACATCAGGTATTTTCTTTATAGACATAAACTTCGCTAGAAAAACATCATTGGTATTAGATACAAGATATGGCTCACACTTTTGTTCTCATTTAGGGACTAAGGATTGACAGGAAGATAGAGAAGGGAGAGGTGGAACTACAAGTCGGCAATGGAGCCAAGATGTCAGCCGTATCTGTAGGAACGAACTCTCAGTTTGTCTTTGCCCTCAAGGCTTGTATTAGAACTTAAAAATTGCTATCATGTTCCTAGAGTTACCAAAAACATTATATCTATTTCGGTTTTAGACGCCAAAGGATTTAAGTTTCGAGTTAAAGACAATGCATGTTCGTTTTATCTCGACAATGTTTTATATGGTAAAGCATATTCAGAAAATGGTCTTTATGTGATCTCTCTAGACAAACAAGTTTATAATGTTCAAAATACCACTAAGAATTCGAAGACCATTAAGTCAAATGAGAAATAATTGTGGCATTGTTGTCTTGGCCACATTAACATCAAATGCATTAAGAAACTTCTACAAATAGGTGTTCTTGACTCAATCGATTTACAATCATTTAAAACTTGCGAAGGATGTCTATTAGGCAAGATGATAAAATAGCCATTCTCCAAGTTAGGAGAAAGGGCAAGTGACTTATTGAGCCTAATACACACCGATGTATGTGGACCAATGAGCACATCACAAGGAACGACCATCGATATTTTATCACCTTCACAGACGCACTGACGACTATAGTAGATATGGATGTCTACCTTATGTCGCACAATTTAACTCTTTGAGACATTGAAAGAATTTCAGCGTGAAGTTGAAAATCATCTTGGCAAGAAAATCAAAGCCCTTTGATCTGATTAAAGTACCCGAAAAGGAACAAGGATAAATTCCTTGTTTATGGTGGCTTAGATGAATTAGTTGTTGAAGGTTACACCGACGCAAGCTTCGCAAGCTTCCAAATGAACAGAGATGATTTCAAATCGCAGTCAGGATACGTATTCTGTCTAAATGGAGGAGTATTTAGTTGGAAGAGTGCTAAGCAAAGCACAATTGCAGATTCTTCAACTGAAGCCAAATACTTGGCAACTGCTGAAGCGGCTAAAGGGGCAGTTTGGATTTGTAAGTTTGTTGGTGAACTTGATGTTGTACTCTCCATCAAGGGTCCAATAGCCCTCTATTGTGATAACAATGGAGCTATTGCTCAGTCCAGAGAGCCAAGGGAACGTCAGAAGGTCAAACATGTCAAGCGGTGATTTCACATGATAAGGGAATGAAAGTCAAAGGGTGAAATTAGAATTTGTAAAGTTGGAACGGATGACAATGTAGCCGACCCACTTACTAAACCTCTGCCTCAAGTGAAACACAACAAGCACGTTGAGGAAATGGGAATCAAGCACGTTGGTGATTGGCTTTGATTTCATTGTTAGGTGTTTTAATTAATTTTGAACATTTTAATGTAAAACGCTATGATGAACCATTCAAATATTTGGAGTAATTTAATTTCATGCAATTTTATCACTTCATTTCTTTTTAATTATGGTTTAGGATTAAGTATTGAGTCAATTCGATTTTGAAAATATTCAAAATAGGGTATCAAGACCAGTCTCGGATAAAGAAACACCTATTAAGTGAACATTGAATATTATAATCTAAAATTATCCCTAAATGAGGTCATTTAAATGTTGGACGATTAATGACCACTTGAGATTAGTGTGTAGTTTGTTTTATAGCACCGTTTCTTGTGCTACAAGGACATGATTGTCATAAATCATTTGCACGGGTATTGGTTTAGAACCATACCGGATTGACCTATGAGAATACTTTAAGAGATTTAAATAATCGTCATAAGTACACCTCTTATTATGGCTATCAGAACCATTTTCCTTGACCATGAGTATTGTGAGCTCTCTTATTTGAGTTCTAGTCTGTTTTGATGTTCGTCAAACGTTTGTCGTACATGGGGATTATAACAACAACACTCGGGCGGCTTGGTCCTATTAGTAAGAGAAGCTGACAGTACAAGACTGGGAATGTCCACCTATTAACCATAGGGAACATGTCTTTGTTGTTTACAAGGCCTCTCGAAGAGCGAGACTATGAAAATGCATGCCCGTGTTCAAATGGATTTTAAGAAATAATCTGCTTATTGACAGTCGAACTCGAATTTCGAGAATAAGTTCATGACGTAATAAGGTTGACGAATAATCTTACCTTATAGTTCATGAAGAGACATTAAGTGAAATAGGAAATAGGCTATACACAAAAGTGCACTTGTCTAGAAGGACAAGTGGGATTTTGATAGGAATGATATCCTTCGAACAAGTGTATTATTCTGATAGAGGGTTCAGAATTATTAGAAAGCTAATTATTCAGTGAGGTCAAGTGATCAGAATGCCTAGTTGGAGGCTGCTTCCGATCAGTAATATTAATGTATAATTAATATTACAGCTTAATCTTGAGTGAAACCTTCGGGTCACACCCAAGCAACTAACGATCCATCACGACGAATTAATCTGAAAGGAATTAATGAGTCGCTCGAGTATTATGAACATTGACGTCGAGTCAAATTAATAAAACTATGAGACGGTAAAAATCAACTAATCGACTAGTTACCAAAATACCCCTAGCATCGGAATGCCCCGAGCAAACCGAATGCTAGGGGCATGGCATGCTGGCTAGCTAGCAGTGCTAGCAGCACCAGCCGCGCATAGGCGTACCAGCAGCCCGCACCATGTGAGTGGCTTGCTGCGCGCATGTGCGGGAAGGTGCACTGGCTAGCAGGCTATGGCGCGCAAGTGCCCGCACAGCAGCACCCAACAGCCCGCATCAAGGCGTGGCTTGCTAGGGCAGGCTAGCAGGCCTTGTGGCGAGCATCCCACACGCACGCACAAGCGTGTTGGGCCATCATGACGCCAGCCAGCAGGCCTAGCCAAGGGGGCCAGGCCCAAGCGTGGTAGCCTTGGCACCCAAGGCTAGCTGCGGACACTTGGTAGCCTGCTATTGGAGCCAAGGGAAATGGTAAGGGCGGTTTGGGGAAGCTTGGGGATGCTATGTGGTGCCGGTGCTTCCCGGCTACATTGAAGGGCATTGCCCAACAATGGTTTGGCAACCTGCCAACCGGATGTATCAACAGCTTCAGGAAGCTTGCCTTCCTGTTTGCCTCCAATTTCTCAATGAACATCCCTGCCAAGAAAACAAGTCTTGACTTGAGTACCATCCGGCAAGGAGATAAGGAAGGGCTTCGCTCCTATGTTAGGCGGTTCAACCTGGTGAGAATTCAAATCCAGGGGCTGTCTAACGAGGTAGCCTGTACAGAGTTCTTCAAGGGTCTGAAGGACGGGTCGACGTTTAAGTTCGACCTTGTCTGAAAAAGGGTTTTCAGCCTTCAAGAGGCGTTGATAGAGGCAGAGAGCTTTATTCAAGACACCGACCTCTAATCATCCAGCCATCAGTCGGACTGCAGGAAGTCCATCAAGCAAAAAGAGGGTCAGTCTGCTCAGCCGGCTCAGAAAGCTGAAGAGAGCAAAAAGAGAAAAGAAGTCTAGGCGGTTGAGGAACCTGATTAACCGTCCAAAAAGAAGAAGAATGAAGGAATTCAAACTGTATGTCTCACGGTATGAATTAAATAAAGACTGTTACACCATCTTTACATAAGTGAAGGACCGGCTGACCATTGAGAAGCTGAATCTTATGAAGAGTTCCGTTCAGTCGCGGAACAAGAATAAATTCTGTCACTTCCATCAGGAGGTGGGCCATGACACCAACGACTGCTATAGTCTCAAGCGGACGTTGGACCGTCTGGCTGATAAGGGCTTGATGAAGTCCAAAGCGACTTCTAAGACAAATCCGGGGCAGTCGTCCTCAAGTGGAACATTCCTAGTTGTCCTCATCACTGAGAAGGACCCAGTTAAAGTTCACCGATCGCATGAAGACTCAGTCGTTATTGAATGCAAGGTCTCCAACCAGCTGGTTGGCCGGATCCTCATAGACACGGGTAGCTCCTCTGATCTCATCAGCTATAAGTGTCTATCCCGACTTAATTACAAGCAGGATAGCCTGTGCGACGTCTCCCATCCACTAGTTGGCTTTGGCAGAGGGGTTGTGCACCCAGTCGGACAAATTGACATACCCATCCGACTGGGGGAGAAGGGAAAGGGGCGTTACATGGCCGTCCGGTTCCTGGTGGTTAAAGAGCTAACCGCCTACAACATCATTCTTGGCTGACCTACTCTGAACGAGTGCAAGGCCGTCATCATCCAAGCTCTCATTCTTCTTAAGTATGAAAAGGATGATGGCTCTGTTGGCTCCCTCAAGGGGGATTAGAAGACGACAAGGGAGTGCTATCTCTCAGACGTCAAGCCGACTGCTGCTGCAGCCGGTCGACCGAAGGAGCCAATAGACCTTGACGATGTCAGGAATCCTGATTCACCCTCTCCAGCAGCCGCAAAGAAAAGAAAAAATGAACAACTAGTGGAGGTAAAGAAGGAGAAGAAATAACAATCACTGACCGGGGAACGGTCAGATGATCTCCGTTCCCAGCCAACAGGTGAGCACATTGATATTCCTCTAGACGACAGCCATCCAGAGTGGACTGTTAAGGTGGGGACGCCTGCCTTTGAGAGGCTTGGTGCAGACTTGCACCTTCTACTAAAGAAATTCAAAGACATCTTTGCCTTTGAAGTGTAAGAGATGCCAAGCATCAGCCCGGATCTCGCTGTTGACAAGATCACCGTGGATCAGGGGTTATTCTGTTATACGGTGATGTCGTTTGGCTTGAAGAACGCGCCGGCTACTTTCCAACGGATGATTAATACAGTCTTCATTAGTCAGATTGGAAGGAATGTAGAGGCGTACATTGATGACATGATAGTCAAATCCAATCTACAGATGGATCACCTTGTTGATCTCCGAGAAACCATTACCACACTCAGGAGGCATAAGGTCATGTTAAATCCCAAAAAGTGTGTTTTTGGTGTTGAGTCTGGGAAGTTTCTCGGATTCCTGATTGACCAAAGGGGGATAGAGGCTAACCCCGAGAAGATATAGGCGGTGATTGACATGAAGTCACCCCGCTCTGTCAAGGAAGCTCAGAGGCTTACCGGTTATCTGTCTACGCTTAGGAGCTTCCTCAGCCGGTCAGGTGACAAATGCCTTTACTTCTTCCAAGCAATCAGGAAGAAGACTAGATTTGAATGGGGAGATGATGCTGAGGCGGACTTTCAAAAATTGAAAGAACATCTACACTCTTTGCCAAGGCTTATTAGCCCTCTGCCAAAGGAGATGCTCTATATGTACCTAGCCGTCTCAGATCATGCCCTTATTGCTGTTCTCCTTGCTGAGAGAGACGACAATCAGCTCCCGGTCTATTTCATTAGCCATGTGCTTAGAAATGCTGAGCTCTGGTACCCCATGGTTGAAAAATTTGGCCTTGCTCTTTACATGGTTGTTAAGAAGTTAAAACCATACTTCCTGGCACATCCGTTGGTGATCTACAGAGATCAACCCCTCAAGCGGCTAATGACAACACTGGACTCATCCGGCAGAATGCTCAAATGGGCTATTGAAATGTAAAGTGTAAAAATCACCTATGAACCAAGAAAGGCAGTGAAGGGCCAGGCGTTTGCCAACTTCATTGTCGAAATGACAAGGCCGGTTGCTCCGGATAAACTTGATCAAGTTTGGAAGGTGCATGTAGACGGGAGCTCTACTATGAACGGCTGTGGTGCAGGCATAATCTGTCAATCTCCGGAAGGAGATAAATATGAGTATGCACTACGATTTAAGTTTCAACCCTAAAAAAATGAGGCGGAATATGATGTCCTGCTAGCCGGCATCCACATGTGTAAGGCGGCAGGGGCAACAAAAATTGACGCATACTCTGATTCTCAGTTGGTCGTTAGCCAATACCATGGTGAGTATAAAGCCACCCATCCGGCTATGATCAAATATTTGCAAGCGGTCAAGGCTGAAGCCGGGACACTTAAACAATTTCATCTAAGTCAAGTGCCCCGGTCTGAAAACAACCAGGCGGATTCTCTGTCTAAGTTGGCATCCTCTGCATCCTTTGATACGTCTCGGTCTGTCTTTTGGAAAGTAATGGAAAAACGAAGCATATCTAATGATGAACCCATTGGAGTGTTGGACCGAATTTCAACTTGGATGGATGGCATCCGGGCTTATCTGACAGACGGCATGCTCCATGTTTCACCTTAAGAGGCAGCCGTGCTGAAGAAGCATGCAGAAAACTTCGAGATGAGAGAAGGAGAACTCTTCAAGGCAGGTTTTCTAAAGCCTCTATTAAAGAGTGTTACCCCAGAAAAGGGGAAAGAAGTTCTCAAAGAGTTGCATGCGGGATACTGCGCCTCTCATGCAGGCGGCAGATCCTTAGCCATCAGGGCCAGGCGGCATTACTTTTGGCCCACTCTTGAGTCAGATGCCATGGAATTTGTTAAACAATGTGATAAGAATCAAAGATTTGGCAAGCTAATCCATCGGCCGGCTATTGACCTGACTGCAATCCATAGCCCCGTCCCGTTTGCTAAATGGGGCATGGACATTCTAGGTCCGTATATGCCTGCACCAGGCGGAAAGCGCTATGTTCTTGTGCCTGTGGATAATTTCACTAAGTGGGTGGAAGTGGAGGCGGTAAAAGGCATCAAGATAAAAGATGTCATCTCCTTCATCTGGAAAAACATTATCACCCGGTTTTGGGTACCTATGTCTATGGTATTTGATAATGGACCTCAATTTGAGACGCCTTAGCTTAAAATTTTGTTGGGAGATCAAGGGATCTCACATTGTTTTGCATCAGTCGGCCGATCCCAAGCAAACGGCCAAGTTGAAGCCTTCAACAGACTCATCTTAGACGGTATCAAAAAGAAATTGAAAGAGCCGGTGGTTTATGGGCTGAAGAGTTGATTCATGTCCTATGGGCCATCCGGAAAACTAAAAAAGGGGCAACCGGTGAAACCCCATTTCTCATGGTTTACGGTGCTGAAGCCGTCTTGCCTATCGAACATTATAAGTCGACTGTGCGAGTCATGCTATACGATGAAGAGGCAAACTGGGAGGCCATGCGGCTGGCATTGGACTCACTCCCGGAGCGCAGGGGCAATGCCGCCTTGCATCAGGAGATTTACTGTCTGAGAATGACCCGTGCCTACAATAAGAGAGTGCACAAACGGCCCTTAAAAGTTGGGGACTTTGTGTTACGAAAGATGAAGACAACTGATAGGGCCAATGAGCAAGGAAAGCTAACTCCTGATTGGAAGTCCCCTACCGGATCTATGAAGAAGTAAGAAACGACACCTACCGCTTGGAAACTCCAGAAGGTAAACGGCTGCCAATAACTTGGATTGTAGATAACTTGAAAAAGTACCACTTCTAAGACTTGTAAATAAAAAGCCTATCAATGCAAAGTTGCTTTTTGTATTCAATATTAATTTCTTTGTATATATACATGCGCCACAATATACTACCGCCTGTTGAAAACACAGACGGTCTATTGAATAAATAAGCTAGGTTAAAAACTTAGCGGCTAACCAAATATTTAAAATTCGTGGACCATTGTCAATGCAATGAACAGACGGCCCCGATAATGAATAAAACTAAGCTAAGTTAAAAGACTTAGTGGCTAAAATGATATTCAAACCGAGGCCAATGGCCATATGCAAACTTATTTTATAAATTCGTCTGCTCCTATTTGAGTATGGCGCCCGGCGACGCCCTTCCGGGTGGTATCGTCGCAGAGGGCATTCTATCGTTTGCTCTACCAGCATATGCAGACGGCAAAGATTGAACTACCAAATTGGTCAACTCATAGCTGTCTGACCAAAACAGTCTAAAAGAATGATTATGCTTAACACCGGATGTCAAGTGACATCAGCCGGTAAATTATAGAAGTTCTCTGTTAGGCTGTTCAACGATATTGTACCAGTCCCCCCAATGGGGCAGACGAACCAGGTGCAATGGATTGCAGGTATCCCAGACGGCCTTTAAGCTGTTTTGGATCCATCAGGCAGGCGGACAATATGTTCCTTGTTCCATTAACTGTAAAGCGGCCATTTCCCGTCTAGCTCACAAAGGTTATATGCAAATACCCGGTTGGGTTAAACGGCTGTGTACTTGGTTTGGGGCAATCACTACTATGATTGATTGACTTGGGAATATCCCATACTCTTTAAAGTATCAAGAATTCCAAAGTCAATCAATCAAAGTACTGAAACCAACCACACAACCGCTAGGGGCAAGAGTAGCCGGTATACTATCTGAATTGCCGCATGCTTTAAAAAGTTTGGCAAAATTTCAAAAAATTGAAAAATAATAGCAAATTCATCAAATCGACTCAGTCGGCAAATTTCATTCAAGCCGGTAAAAACAGGATATTAGTGTTAACCGGATAACATCCGGGACAGAAAATAAAAATTGTCACACGACTCCTCAATCGGTAAAAATACACAAATTCTCGGCTACACAGGCCGAAAAAGCTAAAATTTGGCATACTGCCGTAGAAAAATAAAGGCTAGGCCGCCTGGTTCTCCTCTTTGGGATTCTCCCCATTAGATTGGAGCTCAATGACTTCTCCTTCTTCGGGAAGCTCCTTGGCAGGCTTCTCAAGCTCTGCGTTTGCCCAGGCCTCGAAGGACTCGGGCTCCCGCTCCCCTTTCTCTCTTAAATACACTACATTTTCAGCATATTGAAAAGCCAAAGCCCACAAACCACACTCCTTGTTGGGGTAGAGAGCATCCCAGGCGATCTTCATCCGGGCGTCGAAGTCCGCTTCATTTTCAGCAATCAGGTGGTCTTGCTCCGCCTCGATTGTTGCCTTAATATTCATTTGGACTCGCTCCGCATCCTTCTTCAGCTTCTCAACCTCCGCCTTGAGCTTCACATTCTCCCAGGAGGCACCCTGCAAGGACTTGAGGTCTTCCTCCGCCTTCTTGAGGTTGGTTTCAGCCGTGTTAGCCTTCTCCTTTGCCTCATCCAGGGCTTTTTGAAGACCCCTGATCTGATCCGCCTGTTGCATCAATTCAACTTTTGTTTCAAGTTCATTAATTGTACATTGATATTCAGCAACATCTTGAGAATCCCTAGCTGATATAGTGGCTCTCTTTACCTCCTCCCTCTTCCGGGCATATGGCCATTTGAGTCCGTCAACCCTGAGCATGGCCTGCATACACAAGCGGTGTCAATCATGTGGGATATATTATACTTAGTTCCAGAAAAGGGGAATTAGGTATACCTCAGACAGGAGTGCAGTGATACGTTCAACATTGAATGTCTCAATGCTCGGGATGGCATCCTTCTCTTTCTTGGGAACGGCCGCCAGCATGGACCGGGCATGCACTTGGACGTCCGGCCATCCGGGGAATTGATCTGCAGCATATGGGAAAGGGGGTGAGTGAGCTATATAGGCGGCACCAGCTTGATGCCGACCGTCGAACGAAGAAGTCTGTTGAGAGTGAGATTTCACTCGCAACGGCCATCCCAGCTCAGGTAGAGATTCGAAGGGATTGTATTTACCTCCAAGAGCTTGTGGGATTGCACCACCTGCAGGCGCAGAGAGGCCGGATGGGACCATATCAAAGCCCACTCTAAAACCTCCGATGGTGACATTTTTCCCCCCGGACGCGGAGGCTGTTCCTCTCAGAAGAGCCTTGGGGGCCTGTCTTACCTGAAGCCGCTTTGGTGGATTTTGCAGGCGTGGTTTGGGTGGAGGTGGTCTAATCCCGTCCCCGTTTTGGTAAGTTCTTAGTAAAGGACCTAGGTGCCTCTCCACCCTGCAATTAACGAAGTATTAAATATACAACCGACAATGTCTATTGGAAAAACGGTTCAAGAAGCAAGATGGTTCTTTACCTCAGCCTTCAGCTTGGCGGCCTTAGCCTCTACCAGGTCTCTCAAGATTTGTGTAGAGGACTGCTTGACAGTCTTCTCATCAGCAACCATGTTCAAAGATTCTTCTGCAATTAATGAACACATGATTAGTGTAAAATCATAATTGGCTAACAATAGTACAAGCGAAATTAAACCGGGTGTATATCAAACATACGCTTTGGAAACATCGTGCTAAGCCCGCAGGTGGATAAGAACGCCTCATCCCTACACCATGTGCACATGGGAATCCAATTATTAGGGACCTTTATTATGTCCCCGGTTGAAAGTGTCTCTGTATGGAGCTCAAAAAACTTGGTTTCAATGATAGCATCGTAGTCATCCCCTGGAATCCGGGGAAGGGCACATTTGCGACCTAGTAGGTCGGGCTTTTTATTATACTGGCGCAGCTCCCGGTTTTCTCGACGGGTTGGGGCAGACAGCAGGTAGAAACGGGTTTTCCAACCGTCATATTTGGATACCTTGTCCAATGTCATTTAGTAATGAGGGAGAGTAGTCAAGGTGTACCATGCCCTCCAACCGTCTGGGTTGTGGCTGAGATAGTACATGTGAGCAAAAGCCTCTCAGCTGGGATTCAAGTTTAACATCTCACATAAGGCAACATATCCCAGGATGTTAGCCCATGAATTTTGGGAGAGCTGCCAGATGCCCAGGCCATAACCCCACAGTATGTCTCTCACAACATGGTGAAGCGGGAACTGGAGGCCTGCCAGGAATGCCACCTCATAGCTTTCAAAGTAGGCATTGGCGTTCCCTGGTCATCTTTCCAAGAGATGGTGCCTAGCTCAGGCGGCACCTGGATAGTATATCCATTTCCCAAGGGCCACTTCTTTACAAAGCTTTCAATGCCCTTAAGCATTGCCCGCCTATGTTTGGCGGAGATATGGATCTGAAAGGGATCATCCTTCGCTTCCCATTTTTTACTCTCTTCGGCCTCACTATCCTCAAGCAGGGAAAGAGGGGCATCACTATCATCCTCATAGCTAGACCCTGAGGCAGAGCTTTCACCGTCTCCCTTGTCGCCGGCTGACCCCGATGCAGACTCTTCCCCGTCTCTATCTTCGGGGCCAGCTTCATCAAAGTCCATCTAGGAGACGGATCCCTCCCCGTCTTTACCCTCATAGTATAGGATTGTGTCACTTGGGGTTCTAGAAATCCCAGACGGGGAATATTCCCCTGAGCTTTCATTTCTCTCTGACCCTTCAACCGGGGTTACCTCATCAAATGGCACTTCCAAAGTACCATCTCTTTGAGCCATCGTGTCTATTTAGTTCTAGCCATCGTGTAATGCACAGACACATAGGTGGTCGGTTGAGTATAAAATTGCTCCATGCACCCAGAGCCGGCACTCCCAGTCCTAGAATCAGCCGTACCAGGAGACCGACTGACTACTGACCTAGGTCGTGCCGTGTGTGTCGGTGATGAGTCCATTTATTGAATGAATTGAAGCAAATGTAAATGAGCTGAAGGAAGTAGAGGCGGTACCTTACGTTTGTCTCTAAAAGGGGGGCAAACGTTGATGACCGACTGAGATGCTGCTGAAGTCGACTTTGCTTGCTTAGGGCACATGCGGTTGTAAACCGGCTGAGGCAGGCAGAAAATGAACAACGCTTGTGTTCACGCGGACAGACGTCAAATTCTCTCTCTCTAGGATTAGTGATTTTCTATCTCTAAAATGTTTTGGAAACGTCCAAAATGAGGGGGGTAAATTGTGTATTTATAGAGGGGTAAAAAACAGGGGCATCCTGGTAATTTCCCCAGAATGTGAAAGGTTAAATTTTCACAGTAAAAAAAAAAAAAAACTATTTCCTATGGATGAGTGACATGTGTCACAGATGCCACGTGGCACGCCACGTCACATCTATGAGGGGCAAATGTTTTGGGTAATTTTACCCATGCCACGTGGGCCAATCAAGTCCTAACACGTGTCATACTCTGCTTGGTCTGAATTGGACCAGTCTCCATCTGACACGTGTCCCTCCTAGAGCTTGGGAGAAAAAAGCGGCCTTCGAGGGCCCAAATCCCGAGAAAGCCGTAATACGACGCAACCCAGCAGAGCTAGGTCAAAGTGATCTAATCAGGGGCACGTTTCCCAATGACTCTACAAATAGGGTGATTCCCCCATTTTCGGGACAGGAATTGATTATTATAGAAGGCCCTACATTCTCTTACATTAGAGAAACACCTGATCTCGGAATCTGAGAAGATCTCACTTTTTATTTTTCGCACCTTCTCCTACCCACATTCGAGTACTAACTTATCGTCGGAGACGGAGCTCCTACCACCTAGAGTCTCTGTGGTTTTGCAGGTACAGGCGTAGTCGGATCATTCCTCGAACTGTAACTCTCCCGAGGGACAAAAACACCCAAAATAACTATTATTATTATTACTATTATTATTATTACTATTATTACTATTACTATTACTATTACTATTACCATTACCAATACCATTACCATTACCATTACCACTATTACTATTACTATTATTATTATTATTACTACTACTATTATTATTATTATTATTATTATTATTATTATTATTATTATTATTATTGGCATTAGGTGTATGCACCGTGACATTAGGTGTAGGAAATCGTGGCATTAGGTATAGAAAACCGTGGCATTAGGTATTATAGCTAATGCCACGGCGATAATGTTGTCGTTGCATCAAGTATCTATTTAACGCAATGGATTATTGATGCTGTGGCATTAGGTGTCATATGCCGTTGCATTAGACCTATTGCAAAGCCTGTAGATGCCACGGTACATGGTCGTTGCATTAGGCCTAATGCCACGGATTTTGATGCCAAATGCAACGGATTTGTGGGCTGCAATAGGTAAAAAATGTAGTACTGTTTTTCAACTTGTTATCTTGTTATATTCTTTTTTCTTTTGTCGGACGGTTCCTTATCACGATTCATGTTAGGTGACCGAAAATCATCTTGGGACTAAGGTTTTGTTGTTGTTATTGTTGCATTATTTAATGACGATCTAAACAATGTCAGTATAAATATTTTCTCGCAATATTGTAATGGAAAGTTGTCAAGAATAATACTACCTTTCGTCTGTTGTTTTAAAAACTAGTTAACATAGTAAATGCTTAAATTTTTAAAGAAGAAGGGGGAAATCTAATTCAAGTGTCTATACTCCAAATTTAGCTTTCTTTTTCCTATAATTTTGTTGTTGAGTGGGTTAAGACTCCTATGTTTATAGGTAAAATTATTTAGAGCTTCAAGACAGTCGGTGCCGTAAAGATGAGCACGAGCTTCAAGGTCATGCTAGACATGCTCTTGTGAGCTTAGAGCAAGGTAGCGCGTCGTGTTGTCATACATGAGAATCTGTATTTAGTGAATTAAACCACTAAGATCGCTGAATGTAGATTCTCATGTCAAAATACTGGAGTTTCCCGATAAATATCGGACGCGGGGTTGCTTGGTTGTGGTGGTTTGATTGGTGGTGGTCGGTTGTGGATGAAATTATAAAGCTGAAGAGAAAAAAGAAAAAGTGAAAGTACGAGAGAGAGAGAGAAAGAAGATTGAAGAGTTATTTAATAAAGGGTTACTTAAGGAAGTTCATATTAAAATACGGGCATTAGCCGGTAAATACCGAGCGTGGTTTAGTGCCCCCCTAAATTTAAAGCCTATTACGAAAAGCCTATTTTTTTCAATTACGAATTAGCCACTAATGTTTGATCCCCAACTCTTGTTAAGGCATACGATATATCACCTGAAAGTTCTGGAAGTCTACTTTCCAACCAAATTGGATTCAAGTTAATATTGTTTTCTAAATTTAAAGTCATGGCAATTGGTTTAAGAGTGTTGGTTTGCGAATCATAAACTCACACGTGAAGACACGCACGAGGTCAAAGATTGCGCTAAGTGTGTTGTGCGTGACTTTATCCTAACTTTAATGATCGTTCTCTGTCTATGGTTGTTTATTTCACGACTAACTAATGCCAATGGAACGTAATCACTTAGTAATTAGCGTAAACACTAAAATAAAATAAAAAATGGAAAAAGCGCGCAAAATAAAATTTTGAATTGATTACCGTGCAACGGCAGTAATGCCGCGACGCGGTAACCAGAGCCTTGTCACAGCATATTATACAGCACCACGGTGCAGCTTTCCGTGTCACAGCAGTAGCGCTAGGCCACGGTGCTCAAGTTTTAGTCCACTCTTTTCTTGTTTTAGTCTTTCATGATATTTTGGTCCACGCGTCAGTCGTTTTGACAATGTTTACATAATTAGCCATGCAATCATACCATGAGTCTTATAACATCACCTAATTACTCATAAGTCAAGTTAGTCCACACAATTTCTTTATTTTTCGACTTAAGTCGTGCAACATGTCGTTTATGATTGTACACTAGGGTCATGCATGTGTCTCCTTTTTCCGTCACAAAAATGAGTGGAGTTTTTCTTACCTATTTTCAAATGTCTATCTTTCCCCCTTCCTTAGCTACTTTGAATAGTGAGTTAAAGCAAGAAGTGAATTTTGTTTAAATTGATAGGAATGATGTCCTTCGAACAAGTGTATTATTCCGATAGAGGTTTTGGAATTATTAGAAAGCTAAATATTCAGTGAGGTCAAGTGATTGGAATTCCTAGTTGGAGGCCGCTTCCGATTAGTAATATTAATGTATAATTAATATTACAGCTTAATCTTGACTGCACCCTTCGGGTCACACCCAAGCAACTAATGATCCGTCACGACGAATTAATCCAAAAGGAATTCATGAGTCGCTCGAGTATTATGAATATTGACATCGGATATCGAGCTAGGAGCGTCGAGACCAAGCGTCGCAAGTCGAGTTTAATGAATAGAACGACGAGACGGTAAAAATCAATTAATCGACAAATTACCAAAATACCCCTAGCATCGGAATGCCCCGAGCAAGCCGAATGCTAGGGGCATGTTATGCTGGCAAGCTAGTAGTGCTAGCAGAACCAGCCGCGAATGGGATCACCAGCAGCCCGCACCATGTGAGTGATTTGCTGCGCGCATGTGCGGGTTGGTGCAACGGCCAGCAGGCTATGGCGCGCAAGAGCCCGCACAGCAGCACCTAGAAGCCCGCATCAAGGCGTGGCATGCAGCACCTAGCAGCTCGCACGCACGCACAAGCATGCTGAGCCTTCGTTCCGCCAGCCAGCAAGCCCAGCCAAGGCTGGTATTGGAGCCGAGAAAAATTGTGAGGGCAGTTTGGGGAAGGTTGGGGATCGAGGCTTTGGTCCCCCCCCCTTTGTGGCCCTTACCTACCCTTTCCTTCCTTGTTGCCACTTGTTGATTAATTATTGCTTTGCTATTTTCCTTTTGTTTTTGAATTAAAAATAAATGGAAAAATATTTTTTACCTACTCTCCCACATTGATGGGAAAGTAGAATGTTTTGTGAGAATTCACTATAAATACCCATGTATTGGGATTTGAGAATTTCACTTGAGTTGGAACTCAATAAGGCATCTTCATAAAAGTGAGCAAACCTTTAAGTTCACATAAAACTCGAGTAGTTGTTTTGGTCCAACTCGGCTAAACTCCGAGTTAAAGACCGTTCGGGTCGTTGTTGTGGCTGGATTACCATTGGAGCTCGACGTGCTTTCGAGACTCGGCTTTCGATGTAAAAGATCGTTAGAGTGAGTGAAGCGCGCATCAAGGGTAATATTGTATTTTCACTTTATCTTGTTAATTATGTCTTTTAGTTATATTAATTGTGAGCGCGTCTTGGAGCTGGGTTTTGTTCCGCGGAAAGTCGGACTTTCCGAAACCTAATAGTGGTATCAGAGCCTTGCTCATTTATTTTTGTAACTATTATATTCAAGGTGTTTAAAATGGATTTAATTTCTGGTTGTTGTTGCTAATAAGATTAGTAGCTCAGTTTTATTAATTTTAATCTCGTTTTATTTAAAATTTTGACTCCCGAACCCAGTTTTTCACACAAGACAAGTGAATTTTGGGTGGAATCGATGTTCAGGAAACATTTTGATCCTTTTAGGGTTGTAAAAATTCCGATCCCATAAATGCCTGTTTCGAGGGATTTTTCGTTTTGACGAAAAATTTTAAATCTTTTAAACCTTGAACCTTAATGGCATATTGATTGTGATTATGTGTTTGATTCTTTCCTTTATGCTTCTGCAATTTTAGACCACTTTTGTGCATGATTACTTTGTAGTAATTGGTGCTTAATGGTTGGCTCAAATTTTCACATAATTGCAAATAAATTGCTTTAACTGTGAAAAGTTTCTATTTTGAGGCTATTAAGTACTAAAGATCTAACCTTTAATTATTTTAGTTGGTTGGAACTTGGTGTTACTAAATTCCATGTTTGTTTATTGAACTTTCTTGATTTAATCATTTATTAAGTTTATTTGGATCATAAACTTTCAAACTTGTGAATGATTTTAATTAATCTTCATATTGGAAGATGTAATTTTTTTCAAGGATTCACAAGTTAAAGTTGAAATTTTTTCTTCGAATGTTCATGTTCATTATTCCAACTCCCTTTTAATTTTGTCAAATCTCATGATTCATTTATGTTGGTTAAATTAATAGTGAGGTTAGCCCTTCGTTTCGTTGCATCAAGTTTAACCAAATTTTGTTAAAGAATAGTTCATGGAATTAATTTGGTTTGCGCATTTAAATAAATTTTATTTAATTAAACTAATTTTAATTTTATTTTTTCTCAATAAATTGATTCTTAAAGTAATTTAAAAATGATTAAATAAATGTCACACGAAAAATCAGAAATTTTTTTGTGGCACAAGCACAAAATTCGAGGCCAAACAGCCCCAAGAATGCTCTCGGCCAGCCGGATTGCTAGCATAGCCCACATGAGGCTACCTAGCCTACTGGGCGCCTCAAGTGTGTATGCGTACGTGGTGCCCATATGGGAAACATCATGGTGCGGCAGCTAGTGCATGTTGTGCGTGCGATGAGTGTGTGAGTGAGTGAGTGAGTGGCAGTGCGCAGCCTTGGTGCGGTGCGAAGGGCAGGCATCCAAGTGTGTGCTGCCGTGCACCTTGCAACCCACAACAAACGCTGCTAGGTTACCCAAGGGAGCACCTAGCAGTGTTGCGTTGGTGTGGTGCGGGCGCACGCACTACGCTGCATTGCCCGAGCTGCTAGGCAGCCATGGCTAGCAATGACACGCGCCTAACTAGTCTAGCTACTAATGAGTGCCATTTATGTCACTCATTTGATGAGTATTTAGGTTGTTTTTACCTTCTTTACATAGCTTTCTTTCTTAATAAATGCTTAGTTTTATGCATTTTCTCTTTATTTTCCTTTTCTCTCTTGTTTTGTGTTTTTATAGTTTTTCTAGTGTGTTCTCCTTTATTTCTCCTCTTTTTGTTGTTGTAGGTATTGTACAAGGTTTGGGTCTCGATATTGGTGGTTTTCTAAGTTGGAAGATGCTTTTGGAGTAAGTTCAAAGCATTGGGAAAGCTCAAGATGCAAGGAAGTGGATGTTCCAAATTCTAGCTCTTACGCTCTCAAGCCGTGCTCTCATGAAAGGTGGTGTTGAAACCAACGTGGAGTCCATTTGAATCTTCCATGCTTAGTGTCTATCATCATCATATGTGTGCACTCGAAGACCCCAATTGCGAACGCATGAAGAGGCGAGAAAGTCGGAAGAAACCTAGAAGAGCGCAGGCGCGAAAACCATGCGCGCGGGCGCGCAGTCCCTATGCGTGGGCGCTCCTCCTTGTTTTTCGGCTTCGCTCGATTTCGTTTTCGCACCTTTTATAAATAACCGTTTTCAGCCGATTTTTGTGAAGGAGTTTTAAACATAATTTCGATCATAATTTTAGCTTAGTTGAGAGTTTCTCTCTCTAGTTTGAGGGTTAGTTTAGGAGTAGATTTAGAGAGAAAAAGTGAGAGATTTCAATGGTGATTTGAGAGATTGAACATTCAAGGTGGCAATTGTATTGAAGATCTCCATAATCAATCAATGAGGTTTTCTAACTCTATCTCATTTTATTGCTTTCTTTAATTTCATGTTTGTTTGGTTTGATTTTGATGTTTGATCTTGATTTGTGTAATTGATCTTGATATTTTGTTGATTCTTGATTTCTATAGTTGTTTATTGATAGATGATGATTCTTGAGTAGTTGTTTGTCTGGGAATTGGGTGAAACTTGTATAATTGATTGATTGTGATTAATTTGGGAATTATGTTGATTGATCGTTGAGATTAAAGTGATTAATGTAAGTTTGTGTGTGTAATTTGATTAGGCTTTGAGAATTATGCTAGATTGCATTGTAATTGCTAATGACACTACAAATTGATTTAGGAATTGCAATTATTGATTGGTTTGGATTGTGATTCTCTTAGTTTGTTATTCATAGAGACATCTAGCTTAACGATTAGGAGATAGCTCCTTCATTCCAATTGATAGCTCTTATCATTAGTCTTCACAACCATTGATTGGCATGTTATTTCCACGTTCTTGCAATTGTCATGATTACTTGTTGATCCCCATTCCTAGTGTTTTATTTGTTGTTTGTTAGTTGTTAGTGTTACCTCTTTACCCTTGCCTTCGACCTAGCAAGGCACCCAAATTGAAAGCACTTGAACAGAACGGTTCCTTTGGGTTCGACCCTTGACTTACTTCTATACTTGTATTTAGGTTTGTTAAGTGTTTATAAATTTAGTTTGACTTAGGGAGGATTAGTCAACGACCTATTTTATCCCCTCATCAGGTGCGTGTGCCACTTGTGTACGGTCGACTTTGTAATTTTTGTGTTTTTCCGTTTTAATTATTTTTTATGTTTATTTAATTTAATTAATTTTTGGAGGCTAGGCCTCAGTTTTGAGCGGCACTTGTAAATTTTTTTTTTAATTTGGCAAAATATTGGGTTTACCGGCTTAATTTATCGGATTAATTAAGTTGGATTCGGAATTTGGTGGGAGCTTCATTATTTGAGCTATTTTAATTGCGCTTAATCACATAATCGGTTAACAAATTGGACTAGTTTTAATTAGGCACGTTAATCGGATTAACCGCCTAAGTTAGTTTCTTGTTTACGCATATTTTTCCATTGTTACTAGTTTAACGTTGTAAAATGCATGGGCCATTCACATATTGAATGGGTGAATGGAATGTATATTCTCTCACAGGTTTTAAGAAGTGGCAACTAGTGGGGCCCGATTAGGATAAAAAATACGGACTGCGTTCCGTCATGTATTTTTGTAAATCTAAATACGGTCTGCGAACCGTTGCGTATTTTTGTACCTTAGTATTTAGATTAGTCCTAATCGTAGATACTAGTAGTTGCATTATTTTTGTTATGTTTTGAAGACGGAGTTTCTTGGAAGACGAAGCCATGAAGTTGCAAATCAAGACCCTTGAAGACATGAAGACTCAAGGGGTCATGCTAATTGCCAAATGCATCAGTGACTTATGTTTTAAATATATATTTATGCTTATATATATATGAATGATATGATAGATGCATGTTTAGGATTTCGAATGTTGCGATGATTAATTAAGTTCACTTAAATCAATCGACATAGAAACCCTAGGTCCCTAAAATATTGAGTAAAAATTGCCATTCCAAAACAACAATTACCAAACTAATGTGCATAGTGGTGGGCTATGCCAAAGCTAGGCATCACTATCTCCCTAGGAATGTAAGGTATGTTGATGGGTTTTCCAAAGCAAGGCATCGCATACATGTTGGTTTTGGCCAGACTCAACGATATGAGTGATGGAGTTCTAACATGTCGTGGCAAAAGAGATAAATTGTCAAGAGAGCATTAGATGCGACGATTTATCAAACCAAGTGTGGCTTGGAGCCATTAGCAAAGAGTTGCTTACCTTGGAGTAATAAGTGTTAAGACAAGCCAAAGCATGCTTAACTACTAATTGATTCTTTAGATCTTGGAATCGACTTATTCTCACCAAAAAGCGGACATATTTAATGTGTGAATATGACTTTTAAATAAGTTTGAAATATTTTTGCATGAATTCAATCTTATTTAGTATTATGAATGGTTTTTGCATTTCAAATTCTTTCAATTGTAGAACCATGTCTGCGTATAACTCAAACAACAAATTCTCATTATGCTCAATTCTCGACAAGGAGAAACTGAGTGGGCCAAATTTTCTTAATTGGCAAAGAAACTTGTGTATAGTTCTCATGCAAGAGCAAAAGGAATACGTCCTTGATGAGGAAATGCCCGAGAGTCCCAATGAGGAAGTGACTCAGGCTTCCCTAAACCGATGGCAAACTACCAATCGGGATGTCAAATGCATCATGTTGGCCACTATGTCTCCCGACCTTCAGAAGACTTTCTTCGAGAAGGAGACAACTTTTGAGATCATTTCTGAACTTCAGAATATGTTCCAAGAGTAGGCTCGAACTGAAAGGTTCGAAACCCACAGGCAGATCCTTGAGAGCAAGATCAAGAAAGGAGAGTCAGACAGCCCATATGTACTCAAAATGATTGGTTTATTTGAGAACATGGAAAGTCTTGATGCGGGGTATTCGATCAAGATGGAAATTGACATATTCTCCGTTCGCTGCACAAAGGCTATGATCAGCTCAAGATGAACTATAACATGCACATCATGGAGAAAACCCTCACCGAGCTTCATGGTATGTTGAAGCAAACCGAGAAAGCGCTCAAGGATGAGGGGAAGCATGACATGCTTAGGGTTAACAAAGGCAAGCCGTTCAAGTGCTCGGACAAGAAGAAGAAAGGCTTTAAGGGGAAAGATAAGAAGACCTCTCTGCCTAAGTCAAAAGCTACCAAAGACAACAAGGAGAAGAAGGTAGCCTCTTCTAAATCTGATTCCGAATGTTTCTACTGCAAGAAGAAGGGACATTGAAAGAGAGATTGCCTCAAATTCAAGGAAGATAAGAAGAACGACATAGTTGCTTCTACATCAGGTATTTTCGTTATAGACAGAAACTTCGCTAGCAAAACATCATTGGTATTAGATACCAGATGTGGCTCACACTTTTGTTCTCATTCAGGGACTAAGGATTGACAGGAAGATAGAGAAGGGAGAGGTGGAACTACAAGTCGGCAATGGAGCCAAGATGTCAGCCGTATCTGTAGGAACGAACTCTCAGTTTGTCTTTGCCCTCAGGGCTTGTATTAGAACTTGAAAATTGCTATCATGTTCCTAGTGTTACCAAAAACATTATATCTATTTCGGTGTTAGACGCCAAAGGATTAAAGTTTCGAGTTAAAGACAATGCATGTTCGTTTTATCTCAACAATGTTTTATATGGTAAAGCATATTAAGAAAATGGTCTTTATGTGCTCTCTCTAGACAAACAAGTTTACAATGTTGAAAATACCACTAAGAATTCTAAGACCATTGAGTCAAATGAGACATACTTGTGGCATTGTTGTCTTGGCCACATTAACATCAAATGCATTAAGAAACTTCTACAAATAGGTGTTCTTGACTCATTCGATTTACAATCATTTGAAACTTGCGAAGGATGTCTATTAGGCAAGATGATAAAATAGCCATTTTCTAACTTAGGAGAAAGGGCAAGTGACTTATTGAGCCTAATACACACCGATGTATGTAGACCAATGAGCACATCACAAGGAACGACCATCGATATTTTATCACCTTCACAGACGCACTGACGACTATAGTAGATATGGATGTCTACCTTATGTCGCACAATATAAATCTTTGAGACATTCAAAGAATTTCAAGGTGAAGTTGAAAATCATCTTGGCACGTTGGTGATTGGCTTTGATTTCATTGTTAGGTGTTTTAATTAATTTTGAACATTTTAATGTAAAACGCTATGATGAACCATTCAAATCTTTGGAGTAATTTAATTTCATGCAATTTTATCACTTCGTTTCTTTTTAATTATGGTTTTGGATTAAATATAGGGTATCAAGACCAGTCTCGGATAAAGAAACACCTATTAAGTGAACATTGAATATTATAATCTAAAATTATCCCTAATTGAGGTCATTTAAATGTTGGACGATTAATGACCACTTGAGATTAGTGTGTAGTTTGATTTATAGCACCGTTTCTTGTGCTACAAGGACATGATTGTCATAAATCATTTGCACGGGTATTGGTTTAGAACCATACCGGATTGACCTAGAGATTTAAATAATCCTCATAAGTACACCTCTTATTATGGCTATCGGAACCATTTTCCTTGACCAGGAGTATTGTGAGCTCTCTTGTTTGAGTACTAGTCTGTTTTGATGTTCGTCAAACGTTTGCCGTACATGGGGATTATAACAGTAACACTCGGGCGGCTTGGTCCTCTTAGTAAGAGAAGCTGACAGTACAAGACTAGGAATGTCTACCTATTAACCATAGGGAACATGTCTTTGTTGTTTACAGGGCCTCTCGAAGAGCGAGACTGTGAAAATGCATGCCCGTGCTCAAATGGATTTTAAGAAATCATCTGCTTATTGACAGTCGAACTCGAATTTCAAGAATAAGTTCTGGACATAATAAGGATGACGAATAATCTTACCTTATAGTTGATGAAGAGACATTAAGTGACATAGGAAATAGGCTATACACAAAAGTGCACTTGTCCAGAAGGACAATTGGGAGATTGATAGGAATGATATCCTTCGAACAAGTGTATTATTCCGATAGAGGGTTCGGAATTATTAGAAAGGTAATTATTAAGTGAGGTCAAGTGATCAGAATGCCTAGTTGGAGGCTGCTTCCGATCAGTAATATTAATGTATAATTAATATTATAGCTTAATCTTGACTAAAACCATCGGGTCACACCCAAGAAACTAACGATCCATCACGACGAATTAATCCGAAAGGAATTAATGAGTCGCTCGAGTATTATGAACATTGACGTCGAATATTGAGCTAGGAGCATCGAGAGCGAGCGTCGCAAGTCGAGTCAAATTACCAAAACGAGTCAACTAATCGACAAGTTACCAAAATACCCCTAGCATCGGAATGCCCCAAGCAAACCGAATGCTAGGGGCATGGCATGCTGGCAAGCTAGTAGTGCTAGCAGCACCAGCCGCGCATAGGCGTACCAGCAACCCCCACCATGTGAGTGGCTTGCTGCGCGCATGTGCGGGCTGGTGCACTGGCTAGCAGGCTATAGCGCGCAAGTGCCCGCACAGCACCCAGCAGCCTGCATCAAGGTGAGCATCCCGCACGCACGCACAAGCGTGTCGAGCCTTCATGACGCCAGCCAGCAGGCCTAGCCAAGGGGGCCAGGCCCAAGCGTGGTAGCCTTGGCAGCTAAGGCTGGCTGCGGACACCTGGTGGGCTGCTATTGGAGCCGAGGGAAATGGTAAGGGCGGTTTAAAATGATTTTTACCAACTCTCCCACATTGATGGGAGAGTAGAATATTTTGTGAGAATTCTCTATAAATACCCATGTATTGGGATTTGAGAATTTCACTTATGTTGGAACTCAATAAGGCATCTCCATAAAAGTGGGAAAACCTTTAAGTTCACATAAAACTCGAGTAGTTGTTTTGGTCCAACTCGGCTTAACTCCGAGTTAGAGACCGTTCGGGTCGTTGTTGCGGGTGCATTACCGTTGGAGGTTTATGCACTTGCAGGACTCGACTTTCGAAGTAAGAACTCATTAGAGGGAGCGAAGCGCGCATTAAGGGTAATATTGTCTTTTCACTTTATCTTGTTGATTATGTCTGTTAGTTATATTAATTGTGAGCGCGTCTTGGGGTTGGGTTTTGTTCTGCAAAAAGTCAGACTTTCCGAAACCCAGCATATATCGCAACACTTAATCAAGATGCAGGTGTAAACATCGAGTCCACCACCGTCACATCTAGTCCATTTTTACTTTATTCCTATAGTTAGCAAGAAAGATATCGAGCAATTCAACCCGTCCATTGAGACACTCATCACCATGATACAAGGCCTTGCCACTAGAATCGCTACCCTATAACAAAGCAATGCCACATTTGTTATAATTGACAAGCTGAAAGAAAAAGTGAGCAAAATTTCTGAAAGTTTAACCTACATGACATAACCTTCCACTGCTTTAGCTATGAAGAACAAGCGTGGCGATAACAACAACACTTGGAAAAATAAGGAGAACGACATTCCTTCTTCTTTGTCTTCCAAGCCTAACAACGCCACCAACAATATAGGTCAGTGCGACCTCAATGAAGTACCAGCTCCAAACACTTCTCTCTCAAGGAAAAATAGAATTTACACTCCTTTGGGAATGACTTATGATGCTGCCATAGATTGCCTCTATATTCAAGGCTTAATTACACCCATTGGATCAATCAAAGAGCTGAAACCTAGAGAAATGACTTCCATTAAGGAAGGGGCCATACCATTAAGCAATGTAGGAATTTAAAGGACGATATTCAAGATCTAGTGGATGTAAACAAACTCCCTGTTCCTATAGGCGACAAGAAATGATAGCCAATGATGAAGACAAGGTGCGGGATGAAGCCTCTGCACAAGATTTCATGATGTTTTTTCTTTTTATTATTTATTTCCCTTTTCCTTCTTTTCAAGTCTAGAGTAGTTTGTTCACCCTTGTTTCCATTAATAAAATGAGCATTATTTTCCTTACATCTTGATCATGCCACACTTTAGTTCAAATTAAAAAAAAAAAAAAAAAAACCAATGGCCGCACTAAACACAAGGTACACCAATGATTGGAGGAACGTTTGCAACGTATTCATTTGCCTTAAACCATTCAATTATATACTCCTAACGGATACGTAGGTAACCTCACATCGAGGTGTGGCCACATTCCCGTTCATAATCACATATGATCGCGTCAAGAGATTTTCAATGCTCATCCCTATCCATCTAGAGCTAGACTTGGGGGCTTGAACCCACATCACTTAGTTTACCAAGCCTAAATAGTCATCATCTTTGACTCTTTGCATATCTATTTCCATTATCAAAGCATTTGCAGCCAGCCTTAGTATCACTTTCACACACTTCATTCACATATTCATGGCCATATCCTCTTTCCCATAGAATCCCCTTATCATGAAATCTTGTTTCCACACCACGCATGCTTCACGATAGCATCCAACAAAGTTATCATCTTTCGATAGCATTATAACAATTGTACTTAACTTCCGGACCTTGGTGCATTTATCAAGATTCATGCAAGATGATCTTAGCCCCCTAACCTAAGTAACATTCACTATTGCATACATTACATTGTGCTTAACTCCCTGACTAAAGCAATTGTCATTATTTTGATTGTGCTTAAATCTAAAATATAATTATGCTAAATTGGTTGAATATTAATGCAACATAAAATTCTAATATGTTTTGATCACTGCAATTAACAACAAGATTAAAAAGAAACCTAAACAGGTCATCTAAATTATCTTATTAGGCATTATATTCAATTACATATTCCCTTTAACATGCAATATGGTGATCATGAAATATAATAAAATCAACATTAACATTGGAACCAATTTAACAATAAATCAACAATTAATATATGACAAACATGATAAAAATTGTTCGAAATACAATAAGAACATATGGAACATAATTCCTTACATTGACTGTGTTTTCTTGCAACTATAATACAATAAATGCGTTAGTAACTTCAAGGAAAATTAATAAACAATATTGGAAATTAAATTAAACTAGAGTTGATTTCGGGCCAAACCCTCAAACAATCTACCCTAGCTTTCACACCTTGGTTTAAGCGTAGAGCAGAGGGTAAAGTACGGACTCCGGGGAGTGCTTAGGGGATGTTTGGTGGAAGAATAGGGTAGTGTAGACACCTAATTGTGTCTCCCCAAAATCAAACCCGGTGATGAGGTTATTTCACGTTATTTGATTATCGAACGAAGTAAAAGTGTGAAAAGTTTTGTGATGCAGTTGTTTTAATAAAATATCTTTCTTTCTGTTTTCGAAAATGTACTCTCTTTAAGAAAATGTCCAGTCCAATTTAGTTTAGTCCATGACAAGGGTCCAATAACGGTGTAGTTGGATTGGGCTCGAAAAGAGATTTCCAATGATATATTATAAGCCCGATTCCGATGAATAATGAGGAAGTTATGGCAAGAATACTAAATTGGGCTTGAAATGGTTTTATGGCCAATGATCTAGTGGAGGGCCCATTAATTAATATTCCTAAAGTTATTAGGATTGATTTTAATCTTCTAGAATAATCTAGAAAGTTGTTTTGAGTTCTAATAGGATTAGGAATAATAATTATATCTTTTAAAATAAAGAATTCTATTTGGATTAAATCAAGTGTTTTAAAGAGATTAAATCTAATTTTCAAAGATAAGTATGGACGATAATTAATTGAATTTAATTAGATTAAGGATTATGTACAGATTTTTAGAAAACGCGTGAAACAATGCGAAACGACAAAGCTAGGGCGCTACGACAAGTCTGTCGCACAGCGACAAGGCTGTCGCGTCGTGCTGGACCCTGTCGTTCTGCAACAGAGGTAGTTTTATTCCAGATAGGATTCTGTCTTTTTTTTTTATCATTTTCGAGCTATTTTTCTTTATAAATAGGGTCGTATTTCCCGGTTTTGATTTATTCACAATCATCTATTCTCTTCTCTCTCAAGCTAGAAGTTTATTCTTTCTCCCTCTTTCTAAGCCTTCCCTTTTCAAATAAAAATACTGCATTCATGAGTTTTAGACACACCTATCCAAGTTCGAAGTTGCCTTCTCCCTAGACATGAAAGGTTGATAATTTCTGAAGGTTTGGTCCCAAATCCCTACTTCAATTATTTAAATTAATTGTTTGATTTAATATTTTTCTTGAAGTTACTAATGTGTATATTATTTTGATAGAAAGAGATACGAAGCATCAAAGTAAGTAATTTGATTACTTAATTATTCTTTTAATATAGAAATCATGCTTAGATTATATTAATTCCTAGTATCTTGGTAAGATGCTTTTATTGCTTTCTAATATCATGCTAAGGTTGCTTCCTATTTTTTTCTATCATGTTAATATCATGTTAGGGTTAAAGCCTTTATTTTATTGTTTAGTGACATGCTAGATTTGTTATTAATCATGTTAATTAGTATCATGCCTAGGATTTTGCTAATATTATTATGCTTTAAGATTGAGATTGTTATGATGATGATGATAGTTATGTTGCTTGATATATTATTGTTGTTTCTTGATCACGCCCTCTCTTGCAGGATTAAAGGGAATTTGTATTTGTAATCACGCTTAATAAGATAATTAATAATCTTGTTTAGGCTAATGTGATTTTAGTTCAATTGATCGCCAATAATAGGTTTATTTGTGCATTAATATTCAACCAACATAGAATAAACAGGTTTAGGATTAATATATTGATTGTATGTTAGTCAGAAAGCGCACATGAATATTAGCAGAATAAAGTAGAGGCCTTTTTTTAGGGCAGGTTCAATCTCTTTTAGGATGGAGTTGTACCTTCATCCCCAAATATCCAGTCATTGTTCCAGACCACTATGGAGTTAGCGATCTCATTAATCGTGAAGGGGTGTAACCTTCACCCTGTGAACGCGAGTTCTTAAAACTTGTTGGCAACTCTTATGCTTTAGCTTCCTTCCCTTTGGACGCCACCACACTTAAGTGTTTGATCAAGGTGGGCTCAAGTGTGGGATGCATGAAATATTTCCTACAGTTTTTGACGACTCCACAGGGGAGGATTTCTATTTTAATTCCTAAAATTTATTTTGGCAATAATTTAGAATGAGTGGATGAAGCTCGAAACGTTCTAAGTATTCGTGTGCGTAATTTTGATTAACATTATTGGCATAAGCATTAAAAAGGTCCGCATTGGATAGACCATCTTTAATGCGTCAAAAACATAGGATTTTTAAACGTAGGAAATTTGAGAAATATCTTTCACAACCAGAATCGAAATAACGCTGCGAAAATCTGGAAAATTCTAAGAACAGAAAGCTGCTGAGGCATGTAGGAACTGACGCTGTGAAAACAGTGCCCGTCGCAGTGCGATGGCACTATTGCTGTGCGACAGTAATGTCGCGTTGCGATAGGGTCATCGTCTCGCGACAGGCTCTGTTGTCTCGCGCTAAGTTCTTCCAATACCGAGCAAGAAATCTACCTTCTTGTTTCGACTAGTTCTATAACTATTTGCTCGATTCTACTTCCTGATTGACTTTTTCTAACTTTTCTGAACCCATATGTGTTCAACATATGGCCATAACCCTTTGGGAATTCACGCTTTATCTACCCAATCAAATGCTCATGGCAACGAAGGGTACATCCGAGTTTGTGAATTCACCAAATCGTGGAAGCAAGTTTAACTTGCGGGGTCCCATCCATACGCGCCAACCCTTCCAAAGGCAAGGCTTTCGCGCGATGCATCCGGACTCATAACCATGGACCCTCTTTGACTAACCCTTATCCTTGAACTTTAGAGAACTAGAGCCATGGTTAGGTTGCAAACTCATTGCATCATATTATGCTTACGTGACTACTTGTGCATCTCTTGCTTGTGCATATTTACACTAATTGTTTGTTTGGCTTGTGATTGAGCCTAAATAAACTAATTAATGACTAAAGGACTTTTCTTAATTAATTAAGCAATTAATTTGAGTTTTTAAAAGTCTAAATAAATTGATCGAACCTGACTTAGTACGGCTATAGGATTTTTCCTCTAAAGTAAAACATTGGAGACGAGTCCAGACTGACGTCTCAGCAATGACGCCGAAGTTTGGCCTGTGGCGCGACAACAATTTCGCGCTACGACGGTGCGGCGCATCGCGACAGTCCCATTATTTGCGCAATGGTCCAGTTTCTTCTTTGAGTCTTCACGCCCGAGTCTAATTAATCAGTTTATTAATGACAAAGACCGTATTTAATCGTTAATTGAGTCTAAGCACATAGTCCCATAGTCTTACACAAGAGTCAAATCATGCCACTTTCACTCACTTCTAAATCACACACTTTGTATATATTTTATACCTTAACCATGTCTAGAGAGTCTTGTGTGCACGTGTTTTCCGTCATTTTTTAGGGCGTAAATCGGATATTAATTCTCCAAATAACCATGTTGTTTAAACCTCATACTTGATTCCCAAAAATATGCACCCTATAATTGACCCTATTTTTGCTTTTTTACCTTTAAAACCAATAAAATCAAAGTCAATTTGAGTCAAGTCATTAAAGAAAAATGGTTTAATTTATAGTACTTGGTCAAGAAGAGAATGACGATTAATCAAGGACAACACATTCATTCAAGTTCTACTCTTCGATAAGCCAATCAGAAGCAGAAAAAAGTTCATACTAATGGCAACCCAACAACAAGTTGATGAGCTTAGGCAAAACCTTGCTAGTTTGACCGAGATGATGAAGACCCTTGCTCTTCAAGTCAATGACCCTGCGAAACAACAACAAATGGAGCGAATAGAGGAAAGCTGTAGCAAGCTCTCCAATGACTATAAGTTCCAAGGGATTAGCTCACAAGGGGTCTTAGTGGACAAGGAACTTCTTCCGCAGAAGTTCAATGCCAATGACATCCCTAAGTTCAAACCAACTGACAACCCTTACTTCCACCTAAGAGCTTTTGAAACTATAATGAACGTTAAGGGGATTGACAGGAAGGTTTTTCATACTTTGTTTTCGCTATCTCTAGACACCGTTTGTCAACAATAGTTCTTTTCCCTTGAAAAGGAGAAAACCTCTTCTTGGGATGGCATAATAAACGCTTTCATAGATAGATACAAATGCAACGTCCAAGTTGAAACTGACCGTAGAGAACTTGAGATGTTGAAACAAAAAGAGAATGAAGGTTTCACTTCTTTCTTTAATAAGTGGAAGGAAACTTCCGCTAAAATGGCTGACGTGCCCATTGAGAAAGAATCCATAAGGATGTTCATTAAGAATCTCCAGGAAAAGTACTCTAAGAATCTCAAATATCAAAGAAATTTGAACACTTTCAAGGCCGTCTATGACGTAGGAATTAACATTGAAGACGACCTTGCAAAGCAAAAAGCTGCTAACAACTCCAACAGTGGCTGGAAAGGAAAGAGGAACGACAATCCTTCTTCTTCCAAAACTACCCACTCGAATAATGTTAGCACATTTAATCTAAATGAGGTCCTGGCTATGAATAACCAAGGACAAAAAAGCCATTTAGGAGAAACTTCACACTTATTGGCATGAGTTATGACACCGCATTTGATCACCTTCATGCAAGAGGTCTTATAGCTCCCATTGGACCAATCGGGGATCCACTAGTCAAAAAAAGGACGGCTAGTTGGAACCCCAATGCACATTACTAATACCATCAAGGCAAGGGCCATCTTACTGAAAATTGCTGGAAGCCAAAGGAAGCCATTGAAGATCTCATTGACAATAACAAGCTTCCATTACCTCCTGCAAGCAAAAAGCCAAGTATTAATAATGCTCCACTTTCAGATTCCTGGCTATTTCTGATGAGGAAGATCATGTCGATCCAACAACCCTCATTAAACTAGTTGAAGAGATTCATGCCATCGAAGAAGAAGAGGAAATCTTTTTCTATGCCAAGAAGCACACAATAGGCGAGGCTCCGGCCAGTAAAGAAGAGGTATGACACCTCCTAAACACGCTGAGAGAAGCAATTGATATATGTCGCGAAACCCTCGACCATCTAAAAATGGTTCAAAATAAGCGCGATATGGAAAAGATGACAACTGCCAACACTATTGAGAGAAAACCCTTTCCTCTCCAAGTAGTCGAAAAACCCAAAAGGGGAAATAAGCCTTATACTCTAATTGGGACCTCTTATGCAAATATATTCAAAAAGCTCTTCGTGAATGGGACCTATTATCCATACTGTAGGAGTTTATAGGTACTAATTGCAGAAAAACATGAATCATATTCATAAAGAACCTAATCCCAAGATCTCATTGCATAACACATAAAGAACAAGTAATTATACCTTTGAAGCGTGATTCCACGTGTGATCGAGCAAGAACAATGGGAGATAAAAAAACTCAAGTGTGATTCCTCTACTTGGTCCACGGGCACAGATTAAACCTCCACTAATGCTAGTCAGTCGTGATTGAACCCTTCAATCAACCTTCTACGGAGAAGAGAGAGACGAACCAACACCACGAACCACCTAGGGTGGTCGGCCGTACGGACGTGAAGGGGAGGAGAGAGAGCCATGTATGTGAGGAGAGAGAGATGGAATAGGGTTTAGAATACCGGTTGCCTTGTTTCACAATTCACTGATTGTTAATTGTGACTTATGTCAACCCTAGGCATGGATCTTATTTATAGATCATATCTCTAAATAAGAGCCCATGTCAAGCCCAAACTCCTAAGCCTAATCAAACTACTCTAGCCCAACACTCCATGTGGTATGTCATAATCTCATGAGGCCCATTAATAGGCCTCTTACTTGTTTAACCCATTCCCTTGTTGTGTGACCTCCTAGGATCCATTCTAGCGGGCTTTGGACTATTTGACTAGCCCAAAGATCATTGATCATAGTCTAGCAACAGATTATGACGACCCAAAAGAATGAAATTATTATCTCCATAATAGTAATCCTTGATATATCTAGTAATTGCACTTATCGAAGACATAACTCCTTCAATCTCCCACATGTTTAAGACAAGTGCGCAATATTCAAATTCCTTAAGTCATTGTGTGTTGATTTGATAATATGATTGCATCTCATGTCGTGATCATATTAATCTACAAATCTTTTCTTGAAATCTGAGTTAGAATTACAAGACAAATGATTACTATGTAATCCATTTGAGCACGACCATGCATTTTCTGAATTCTCCCTCTTCAAGGGGCCAAGACACATTCCTAATTAAATAGGTAGACTCAATCTAATCTTGTGGCAACCAAAGCTCCCACTCAACTCATGAAGTAACCAGGAAACACCATTTATAATCTCCAGTTACGGGTAGATGTTTGAGTGTACATAGTTATATCAATCATTAAATGGTATCAATGTTCCACTCATGTCAAAGGAATCCACTAATATATTCGTAAGCTCTATACTTGAACTTCAAAGTAGGTCTATAGTTCGATCATGCATCATTCATGCATATTCATGTGATTGACCGAGCTTCACTACGCTCCTATAGCCCATGAAACTGCGCTATCCAATCAATCTTACATGCTAGTCCTTGTGTTGAAATCATTTATGTCTACTTTAATGATTTCGAACTAAGAACTTAAATAATATATGAATTTAGTTCACTTGTGGGGTTTCTTCACCAGGTAATCAACCTGATGAGCCCATCAATCCATAATTATTTTGGACATTTTATTTAATATCAAAACCAAGATTAAATAAGTTTGAAACTTTGTTTCAATAGATAAACATAATTTTGCAAGCTAGTGTATTACTTATTTAATATGTTTTCTCAAAACATACACAACTTAAATTACATAACATGCTTCCATCCAAGAACCTTAGTATGACTCTCATATCTTGGTTATGGAAGGGGTTTAGTAAGTAGAGTTCATGAGACACTCTCATAAACATGAATTTTGCAACTTCTAAATTTTATAATAATCTTCATCTCCATACGCTAAGAATTTTCCTTCTCCCCTTTTGCGAGGAACTTAGAAATTTCTAATTTGTATTCCAAAGTTACATTGGATTTCGATTAAAATCTATCATCACTTGTCCTTAAAACGCATGAATCAAATAGATGAGTATAGTCCATGACATGCATGATGCATCCTTCGCAAACTGCATAAGGAGCATCACTCAAAGCATTAATTTCATCAACCTTTCTCAAAGCATTGAATCCTTAAGCAATGTGCCATGTTACATGGGATTGAAACTCCTTTCAATATAATGTTGAACCTTATAAGAATCTTATCAATATAAGTTCCTTAACCAAGCTCAAACACCCTTCTAGACCTATCTTTATAGATCTCGAATCCCAAATGTACTCATCATCCTCTTCAAGGTTTTTCATACAAAATGCATTAGCCATTACTTGATTTTTCAAGCAATGAATAATTGCTCTTTATACTAGACCAAGAAGACTGTATAGCTCCCACTAAACACCTTATATACACAAGACCTTTTCTTTATTTTACGAGAACATCAAACGATTTGATTAACTCACAAAATTAAGAACATTAACTCCATGATGCTTATTTCAATCCATTAAAAGATCTTTTATGCATCCCTAGGATTATTGGTTTTTCAAAATCATTCTGATTGTATCATATACAATCTTCTTTCATGAACAATTTCAAGAAAGTGTTTTGAAATCCATCTACCAAATTTCATAAGGTAGAAATCACTAGAATATCTTTAATAGATCTTTACAACGTCACTAATGTAAAGGTTTCATTGTAGTCATAGTCATACTATGAATTAGTGGAATCCTTTAACAAGTCTTTGCTTTAATTAGAAAACACTTTTCTTTCTTGTCTATTTTGATTATAATGGGTCTCACCCAATTAGGCAAATTAATCAAGTGTCATACAATTGCTTACAGGCTTAGGATCTATTTCAGATTTCCTAGTTTTTAAACCACTTGCAGTTATAACTTGTCAAATCATCTTTATTACTTGCATAATTATATGTTCCAAAATCAATATTTTGAAACTCTTAGTCAATATGAAATCATATTTCTTTGGCTATGGTTTACATATGCTAGTCATCATAGTGGGATTTTGATGCAACAATTGAAATTATACAACAACTTTGTTTAGTTTCAATAAGAAACGACAATAGAGGATTTGCACTTGGAATGTCCTACCTTCGACACTTGGTTATTATTCCCATTACACTTAATGAGACCACACGTTGTCATTTGTAACATGAGGTGAATCATGCTCATAATGTTGCTTTTATTTGAATATTTCTCGAATTTCTTCAAGATTTTCGAATTCACTTTTCTTGTACTTTTCAAGGTTCTCGAACTCTTTCGAGATTCTTATACTCCCACTTGCCTTTTTAGGAGGCACATTTAGCATAGGGTGAACCAACCATGGTGTGAACCATGTTTGTTTGTTGCTTTTCTCGAACTCTTTCGAGATTTATACTACTCCCACTTGACCTTTTGGAACAATTTTCCGTAAGGGCACCTGCTTGAGCAACAAACATTTTGTGCTAAGTATGATTTATGTAGTAGTACCCCATGCTCTATATAGGAATTGATCGTGCAATAAACGATTTAATACAACTTTTATTCCTTGCTTTGTAAAATGACTTTATAAGAACTTTTCTTATCCATATCACATATATGAAGCCTTTACTACATTTTGATTTGACGAATGTAGTTTTGTTTTGTTTTGTAGCTTATTTTAAAAGTGTATCCCTGAATTATGGTTGAAAGATAGGTAAATTTCATCTATTATCAAAATATATCTCATATAGATTAATAACTCCTTTTATAAACACTTCATAAGGTTTTGTTTTGGAGTTTGTTTGTAAAATGATTTTACAACTTTTTGATGTTCATCAAGGCCTTGGCTTAAATTCTCATTATTACGATCATATCGCAATATTTTGAATGTGTTTCCAAGCACATGTCTTAACTTAATTTTTCACAATTACAATCATATTGTAATGTAATCATTATCTTGTCAAGTTGATGCTGAACTTCATGTTGGACTTTTGAACTTTTCAAAATTTTCACACTTTAGCTTCAACTAAGCATAAGTGATCATATGACAAATGAAGTTTCATTGTCCGTCTCTAGCCTTTGAACCTTTGGTTTTCTTACATCGATATGTATTTGACCTTGAGTTCTCATCATCATTTCTCTAAATGGTGACTTTGTCAAAATCATCAAATTAGAATGATATTTACATATATCAATAGATTCATAATCTAATGATATTGAAAGTCCATCCCTTTGGATCTTCCGCATGCAATGTTCATTTTTCATTCGAATTAATTAACATATTAGAGACAATTTATATAGAAATGGTTTAATTATTTCTATCATATAGAATTTCAAAGCTATTTAGCAATTCAAAATACATCGTGACTCAATAAAGCATAAAATAACATTTTGTCCATGTTTTTGAATCTTCAATGCTTAGTCATTACTAACATTGATTAGTATTTCGATAATGGAAAGAATAAATAACATTTATTTAATTCTAGCCAATTACTAGGTAAGGTGAAATATAAGTTCTACTTGTAAAGTTGCAACTTTTGCATCAAGACTTGTAGATTCTACTTGTGAAGTAGCAACATTTTCTTCTAAACTTGTAGATTTATTTCTCCCTTAGTCATAACCTCTTCCTTTAGTTCAACCACATTGTTTAATGAGTGAACTAAACAAGACATCGTATGTCCAAGAAGTAGCAATATGCTAAATCAATTTCTACAATATACTTCTTAAATTGGAACATTTCCATTCTTTTACCTTCCAACTATATGAGGTAGTTTCTAATCAATTGGAATTGGTCCATTTAATTTGAAACATTTGTTGTTCATAACAACTTTTATCATGTAAGTAGTTCTAGGTTTGAGAATTAGCAACTTGTTTGCATTTCTTGGCCTATAATTTCTTAATGCAATCCTCATATATTCCTAAACCTTTCCCATTTAAGCCACTTAGAACATTTCTCTTAGGTTCAAAATGATGCTTTGCTTAACTACTTTAAGCACATTTCATGATTTTGCTAAGTCTTATTCAATCATTATTCATATTAGAGTTTAATCAACTATTTAACAATATTTGAAATGGATGAAAAATAATGTCATTTGATCAACTTTTGATCATAGATATTTCCAATCACTTTTTTATATCCAATCATATTGAAGATAAGATATTTTATTGGACTTCTACACTTTTCTTTTAGAGGGTTTGTACCTCCCATCTCATTATATCCCTTGAAACAATTTTCAAAATGAAGATGTGTCGGCATTTTAATCAAACATTTTGAATAAAACCAACCTTAGACATGTGACATGGGTTTCTAAAACTTGCCTTTTAGAACCATCTTAGGAAAATTGGAATATAGGTTTATGGATTATCTTTTGACCTTTTGAGAACGTTTCTCAACTTTATTTTCAATCGAGGAGATTATATATAATAATAAAATTAGAACGACATGTTACTTGTAAGTAAACACAAAATTCAATTATGTTTAATAAAATTAATACACCTAAAACGTATTAAATAGGTAACTTTAAAACATTTTATTCAATATTAATTGATCCCAATTGAATTAACTGATACCAAGACCCTTTATTCTTCTAATAGTTGACCGGACTGAGGCCCTACCATCAAACATTACATTATCAAGGTGAATAAACTCTTTACTGATTAAGGTTCCTGCAACTCTTGGTTGAATAATTAACCATTACATATTTAATTATTACCCTTTGCTTCAAGGTTCTAAACGCTTTAGGTAACCTTGTTGAGCATAACCAATTAAATATGTAGAACGTAATCTACCCAACAATGCCTAAGATAACAAGTGACACTATGTGAAGGCCGATCCATCACTCACTATCTAAGGATTGTTGGGTATCTAATTGGAAAAGCAACCTCAATATTACTAGGACCTAGATTTATTACGTCGTGATTATTTAATGAACTCTAGCGCATCATCACAAGCATCAATAAAATCTAACATGCATAATAAACTGAATGCATAAACAAGACATAGCATGGGCCCTAATCCTAAGAAAGCTAATAAAGTAAATTCTCCCACTTGAACCTTCATGGACTTCATCCACCTCGCTCCTTTGGGCTTTCACTTTATGGGCTTCTTGAATTAACTGCAACATGTAATTCTACTCTATTCTATCTACTACTTAAATAAAATGAAATAAAATTACAAAAATACTTTATCGTTACGTAGACCGTACTTAGATTACAAAAATACATCACAATGCGCAGATCGTATTTAGTAATCTATTGGGTCGTACTAGTCATTACATAACAAAATAATATCATATATTATAAAATTGCCACATAATAAATCACTCATCACGCTTTCCTAAAGTACAACATCGAATGTTCACAATTAATGAAACATGGCAGTTAAATATCTCATATATTAATTACTTCAATTAGATAATATCATATATTATTCATGACCATCAATAAAATATCGTATATTTTAAATTAATCATGAGATAGAATCAAATCTTATTTTAATCTTCAAAAAGATAAATCATATTTATCCTCGAAGATTATCCTAACAAACTTAGGAGATTCTATCCTAATTACTAACCAACCACAAAATTTTAAATCAATTATATCCTAAAATAACTATGGGATAATCACATTATTTAAATCAATTATTATCCGTTTAGAATATGCTTAGAATATCCTAACCAATCTTATCCAAAATTAACCAATTTAATTATGGATAATATCCAATTAGTCAACTTTTGAAAATTTTATTTTATCCCAAAATAAAACTGATTTTAACTTGAAATATTTTTTAAAACAAAATATGTTTTTTTTTTTTTGAAAAACCGTGCACCAGACACCGTGGTGTGGCCAGCCTAAGGCAGCCACGGTGGCCGTACACCTTACGGTGCACACTATTGAACCAGCGGTGCAGCAGCAGCGGCAGCAGTGCCGCGCAACCCCTTGCACGGTGCTGCTGCTGCTCTTTGCTCTTGGACCCTTGCTGCCCCGCCCCTGTTCTCCCTCTTGGACCACCAGCGGCGGCAGCCACTGTGGCTGCGCCACCCAGCCGCAGCTGCCGCCTGAAGTTAGCCTAAAATATCTTCTTTTTTTTTTCAATTTTAATTAACAACTTTTGTTAAATAAAATTAATGTGGTCCATGATAAATTAAAACATAACTTTTATGCTAATTCATCCAATTAAAATTAAATTCTCAATCTAATTTTAAAATCTAGGGTTCTTCATGAAAAATAATCCCCAATTTAATTTAACTCTTAAATTAAATCATTAATCATGCAAAATTCACAATTTATAAATGAAAGTAACTAGATTAAATTCATGAAGCATAAAACTATCGAAATCAAACAAAAAACAAGCACAAAAATCAGATTTTAGGGCTTTATTAGGTTCAAAATTTTTGAAAAATTAGGGTTAGGGTTCGAAAAATTCGAAATCAATAGGGCAAAAATTCGATCCTCTTTATGGCTATTTTGGGCGAATTAAATCACATTTAATCAATTCCAAAAGTTAAATCACATTTAATATAATAATTGACCCATAATTAAATTATTCTCCCTCTAAATTGAATTATAATTGAGGACATCAAAGATTATTGTCAATATGCATAAATGCAATAGGCTAACTGATACCACCGTAGGAGTTTATAGGTACTAATTGCGGAAAAACATGAATCATATTCATAAAGCACCTAATCCCAAGATCTCATTGCATAACACATAAAGAACAAGTAATTATGCCTTTGAAGCGTGATTCCACGTGCGATCGAGCAAGAACAATGGGAGATAAAGAACCTCAAGCGTGATTCCTCTACTTGGTCCACGGGCACAGATTAAACCTCTACTAATTCTAGTTAGTCGTGATTGAACCCTTTAATCAACCTTCTACGGAGAAGAGAGAGACAAACCAACACCACGAACCACCACGAACCAACACCACGAATCACCTAGGGTGGCCGGCCGTACGAACGTGAAGGGGAGGAAAGAGAGCTGTGTATGTGAGGAGAGAGAGATGGATTAGGGTTTAGAATACTGGTTGCCATGTTTCACAATTCACTGATTGTTAATTGTGACTTATGTCAACCCTAGGCATGGATCTTATTTATAGATCATGTCTCTAAATAAGAGCCCATGTCAAGCACAAACTCCTAAGCCTAATCAAACTACTCTAGCCTAATACTCCATGTGGTATGTCATAATCTCCTGAGGCCCATTAATGGGCCTCTTACTTGTTTAACCCAATACCCTTGTTGTGTGACCTCATAGGATCCATTCTAGCGGGCTTTTGATTATTTGACTAGCCCAAAGGTCATTGATCATAGTCTAGCAACAGATAATGATGACCCAAAAGAACGAACTTATTATCTCCAAAATAGTGATCCTTGATATATCTAGTAATTGCACTTATCGAAGACATAACTCCTTCACATACAATTAATATGGGGGACACACCATTGAACATTGCTTCAAGTTCAAGGATCTAGTCCAAGGACTAATTGATAGAAAGAAATTGGTCCAAATAACTCTAGAAAATGATGCTAGTATAACGGAGTTTGGAAAAGCGATGTTGAGGATGTATACATCAAAGATTTGGAAGAAACTCCACTTTCCACAATCTATCCAGTAGATGACATTTGGGATGAAGAAGACTCACCCATAGATGTCCTCACAAGATCAGGGAGAATGCAATTTCCCGTTACAACACAACCTATTCCTACTACCCAACAAATTCCCATACCCATCATAGAGGATAATGAAGTTGTCAAACAACTCAAGAAGACTAAAGTCGAGATGAACGTATGGAAACTACTAGCCACATCCCGTGAGCATAGAGTGGTAGTAATGAATACCTTGGCTAAAGTAGGAATAGATTTTGAAACCACTCCTGAGGGGTTAGCTAATTTCCTCACGAGTGATCTTCTAAGTCCCGTCAACCTAATCACTTTTTCTGACAAGGATCTACCTCCAGAGGGTGATAAACATAACAAGGCCTTAAACCTCACAGTAATCTGCAAGAGAATGAATGTCCCAATGACTCTCGTATATAATGGATCAGCAATCAATGTTTGCCTACTTTGAACTGCAAGGATGTTAGGAAGAAGAGATGAAGACTTGTCTCCATCTACACAGGGAATAAGAGCTTATGACAACACCCGTCACCAAGCTCTTGGGACTATAACTATGAATGTCACGGCAGGATTCATTGAATATACTACTACTTTCCAAGTGGTAGATATCAAAGCTTCTTTCAACATGTTGTTAGGGCGCCCTTGGCTTCATGACCTTAAGGCCGTCCGTTCATCCCTTCATCAACAAGTGAAGGCCATAGTTGGAGGAATTCCTATCACAATCGGTGCTTCTCCAATGAGAATTAAGGTAATCGATAAGCCTATTATAAATGTGGAGCACGATGAAAACGCTGAAGACTTATGGGGCTTCAACGCAGCAAAGGTCTCTTTTATCAATGAAGATGAAAAGAACCCTCTTCACTACGACCTCCTTTCGAACATGATAGTCAATGGAATACTCCTAAAGCAAGGACACTTTCCTGGAATGACTCTAGGAAAGAAGAAAGGAGTAACAATGCAAATGGGATCGCCTGGCCTTCCTAAATTAGATACTTTTCGGCTTGGTTTTGAACCGACTCTGAAAGACTATAAGCAAGCCCGGGAAAATATTAATGCACGGAGAAATGCTCGTACTCAAAAGAAAGCAATCCCAATGGACCAATATCCTCTCACTCTAAATACTCAATTCATAAGAGAGGGTGAGGACTACCCATGCTACGAATTTCCTAAGCCTTTTGTTAAAGATGGGATAAGACAACCAGGGTTCGAAATCTTGCTGGATTGTAATTTCTTAGATGACATCCCAACTCCTATACATAAGGAGAAAGCACCTCCATTCTTTGAATTTAATGTCATGGGATTACTCTTTGGCTACGGGAAAAACGAGCCTAAGCATATCGATGACAACTCTGTGCTTATCCAGACAGCCTTGCAAAGCGAAGACTTCGATCCCACAAAGCTCATTACTCTGGAAATGGGATTAGTTCAAGGATGGAGAAAGACTGTGAAGGTGACTATGCCAAGTGGAAGAAAGATCTCCATAACAATCAGACAAGGACCAATGTCGATAAGTCTGAGTCAGAGTCTGAGTCTGAATTTGAGTCTTCTTTAGTCGAGTCCTCTAAACCTTCTATAGTAGCATCTCCTTCTCCCCTCTCTACTTTAAAGTCTACTCCTAGGATAGTTAGTAGTCAAGTCCCAACGGACATCTCTTTATTTGATGTAATGATTTCTGAGTTTAATAACATGTCTTCTTCCGTTTACTCCTCGTGTCATTCCCTTCCTCAAGATAATGAACATTGCTTAGCTAACAATGAAAACGATAAACAAAAAACTAAGGCAATGGAAACACTTGAGAATAAACACCAGTAATTGAGGATACTGAATGGTTGATATCTCAGAAGAACCAACCATTTAAGAGAAGTTAAAATTAATTTAACTCTTAATAAAGAAGAAAGAGCCAATTTAATAAATCTACTAAAAGAATTTATAGATGTGTTTGCTTAGTCATACAAAGATATGCCAGGAATAAATAGAGATATAGGTCAACACACAATACCACTAATCCCAGGAATGAAACCTGTAAAACAAAAGTTATGTCGAATGAAACCCGACGTAGCTCTTAAAATAAAAGAAGAAGTTCAAACACAACTAACTGCAACTTTTATAAGGGTATCCAAATACCCCGAATGGGTCGCAAATGTGGTACCAGTCCCTTAGAAAGACGAAAGGGTAAGAATGTGTGTTGACTATAGAGATCTAAATAAGGCAAGTCCAAAGGACGACTTCCCTTTATCACACATCGATATTTTGGTAGATGATACCGCGAACCACGCGCTTCTCTTGTTTATTAATGGATATGCAGGGTACAACCAGATTCTCATGGCAGAAGAAAACATGGAAATGACTACATTCATTACACCATGGGGCACTTACTGTTACACGGTAATGTCATTCAGGTTGAAAAACGCGGGTTCCACTTACCAAAGAGCAGCGACTGCCTTACTCCATGACATGATGCACAAAGAGGTAGAAGTCTATGTGGATGATATGATCGTAAAATCAAAAGATGGTCTAGGACACCCAGTAGCCTTAAAGAAATTCTTTGAAAGGCTAAGGAAATACAACATAAGGCTAAACCCATGACTACTAGAAAATCCGTGTTTTTAGGACGCTTTTATAGGTTTTTTTCGACGCTAAAAAGCGACGAAAATTTCTTTCTCGACGCTTCAAAAAAAGCGTCGAAAAATAGTGAGTCGAGAAAATTCGGTGTCATTAAAAAGCGTCGCAAATCTCGACGCTTTTTTGTGTCCAAATTTTTATACGGAGCGTCGAAATTTGCAATAGTTGGCGCACTTTCTCAACTTTAGCGACGCTTTTTTGTGTCTACAGTCTTTAATCTGGCGACGCTTTTTAGTGTCCAGAGCTTTAAATATTTGATGTTTTTTTATATTTTTTGCGATGCTTATTTTATCTATATTTTCTAAGGTTGGGATGCTTTCTCTTGTCTATATTTTAAAAAATATCTAGAATATATTTACTAAAAAAAATATTTCACAATGAAAATTAGGGAAATTTTTTATTGCATATAAATATATTATAATATATGTACAATATCTCATAGAAATGAGTGTTATTACAACAAACATAATTCCAACTTATACTTCATTTGTAACTAGTTGTAGACTTGTAGTGGAACAAATTTTGAGACGTCGATAGTAAATCTTTACATAGCTAAAAAAATATCCTTCTTCTGTTCTTGTAATCTTGCACTGTTAGATGTCAGCTCTTTTATATTGCTTCTCAGTATTCATACATGGATGTCCACATAATCTGTTAAACCTACACAACAGTTTAGCATTTTCATCAAGACATCAACAAAATAATCTAAATACAATAAAAGACCAAAATTAGTAACACCAAGGTGCCATAGAGAATACATTCTCCGAAAACCATATTCCACCTAATCAAACCAAAATCACAGTCTAACTTTCAAAACCAATTACAGAGTAGAAAACTTTCCAAAAGAATCACGACATCCATAGAATCAGAAGACAAGCTAAGACATCATTTGCAAAAATAGAACACTCTAACCAGCAATAAGCATGAAATAAGGATAATATGCACCAAAACATGGACTTACAAACCAAAACCTGAACCAAGCATCAGATTGGCTCTTGGCATTAGGCAGCTGGGAGCATTTCTGCAACAAATTTGCTACCATTTTCACTCTCAATATTCTTTTGCCCTTCCTGGGAATACCAAAATGCTACAAATCAGCTCAGATAAGTAATAATTAGTAACAGAAGCAACAATAGATACGTACCTGCAACACCCAACCTTTTTCCTAGTCACCTGCCATGAGGTTGCCAGTGTAGTTGCTATGTCAGCAAGACAAGAGAGTAGGGAGATCAGGAAGGCTGTAGGCACCAAATTAGCACAAAAGCAGTAAGTGGAGAAAAAACTTCTTCAAACCCTCTTATTCACAGTCCGTAATACATCTTAAAAAATGGAATTAGTTTGCAAAATTAATTCCTTGATTAAGACGCAAATGAGAATTCGATTGAAATCAAAAAATAAAAAATTTAACTCTCCCTAATCTAACTCTGACAAACATGAAAGATCTCTTTGATTACACAAAGGTGTGTCATATTGCAAAGAGCCAGGGATTAAGACCCAATTAAGGTTTTGGTTCTTAGACTAGAATTTCCAATTACTATCTAAATAAATATCAACTCGTAAACAAAAAAATTTAAACCCACTAAATTATCGTCACTAGCTAACAATACAAGTTTGTGAGGATAACAAAAGGGGCTGGCATATTAAGTAAGCAAAGAATAAATTAATAGCATTCAGAACAAATTGGAAAAGGCTTTGAAGTTTAAACTGTCATAACAATGCCTAGTTCTATGGAAAATAAAAAAGGACAAGTTTGATATTCAATGTGACATTTCTTTAGCTTTATTCGAATGAATCCCTGCACCTATCCATAGCAATTTACCACATATTTACCAAGATACACTCTAAACCAAATTCCTTTTATTTGATGCCTACATGACCTTTTCTATTCTTCATCTGGGTACTGAGCTATAATGCAGCTACTAAGATGATACACTTGAAGATTTACAAGAAAGAGAACAAAGTAAATCATAATTTGCAAAAAGTTCATAAATTATCATACTATCAGGCATTAGCAACTACAACAACAGAGTCATATATACATAAAAATTTTGCTCAGCATTATTTGCTTTGACTTAGCTCTCTAAATTTTAATGACGAAGAGGACGGGCTATATTAATGTTCAGTGCGACACTATTTTTGTATTGAAATGAGGCAAAGAACCTCCAAATTGTAAGGATAAGCTTTTGACATATTGTAGTTTTCTAATCAATATTTACTAAGAACGAAACTGGTTTGAAGCACGTTCCTTTAAGACAAGTAAACAAAATCTAAAAGCATACATGAATGGTCTCTCCCTCCTAAATAGTATCATATTGAAAGAAGTATTTGTACATAGTTACATACATACAACAGAAAGCTAGATGGAACTAGGCTATAACAAACAGAGACAGTAAGAGCAACAACACTACAATATCAATTTTGAGAATAGTTAGAACTAGCTAGTGAGAGTAAAATCCATCAGATGGTAATTGAACCAATACATGAAAAAACAGAAAGCGCACAACAATTTGATGTGATTAGAGCTCATATGCATGTGAGAAAATTCTTTAGAGTTTAGGTCCTTACAAGGCAAGATATTTTCCATCTTGGCTGGTAGTTAACACCGAAGCAGGCTTTACAAGCAGTACCTTATAACCAATTATATACCAAGTACTCATGTCCCAAACAACAATCATTGGTTTAGTCTTAGCCTTAGCTGTATTTAGACGAATATAATTTTAGTTTACAACTCTAGATAATTTAAGAAAAAATTTCCCAAAAACGTAAATAACTCTGCATCACCTAGAAGCTTATTTACCTCTTTGAACAGTGCAAAATAGAAAAGGTTTAGTTCCATCCTTTGAGAAGCAACATAATTCAATCTTTTCATTCTACACAAGAAACTTACATATCATCAGCCCAAGTTATCAAAAGTCAGCACATATGAATAATTAAGACTAAACAAAAGATGAATTAAATTTAATTAGAACTAATTAAAAAATTAACAAAAAATCAATCAAACCACCAATTAAATACATTCAAAAGGAACCTGTCATTTTAATAACTAAAATGGTTCTTTTTGCTTCATTTCTTACTGGTTCACAACTTCTCTTTAGAAATTACTTTTCAATTTCCAATTCAATTGATGGACTCGAAATTTCTTGTAAATTTACACATGAAATGTGGCTATGGTATTTCTTATAACAATAAATATACCCAAATTCAAAAGTTAACCGCAAATGCTCATTAATTCGAATATATATAGCTATGCATGTCTATATCCTTAGTTGGTTTTCCTGATTACAAGAACTTCCCTAAAACATAGACATGCCTCAAAGTTTGACACAACAACAAGAACACTCTAGATATATTATATATATTTGTTATGCATCTTAAAACATTATTCATGAGAAAACAAACAAGATTATAGTATCATGCATTTTAATTAATATCTAATCACACCATAGGACCTTTTAAATAAGATTAAGTATGCCAAATTTGATAGAGAGAAGGCTAAAGAGAGATTGATATTTGTCTTGTTGTAATTGGTCTTACAATAAAAATTTTGAGGAACAAACCTTGTATAAACGGATATAATGGTGTGTCTTTAAAGTGATGATTTAACTCTCTCTAACAAAAGTTTTACAACAAAATACCAAAAACAAAAAAATAAATTCACGAAGATAAAACGTGAATATCAAATCTTAAAAAATAAAACCTTCGTGTACTCCAAAAATTTTAACAAGGTTCAACAATAGTTATCTGATTAGTGATTAGGATGGGGTTATTGAATTATAATACAAGCTAAGATACAAAGACCCTATAATGAAATACAAATATTAAGAACTAATAAGAAACCTGGATTTAAAAAATAAAGAAATATAAAAGAAAAGAAAATGAAAATAGGAAATTACATTACGCTTCAAAGAACCTGATTCATTTTCTTATAAAAAAATCCACTCATTGTACTAATCACTTATCAAATTACAAGGGTGTCAAGCTGTTGCATTATACAATGTAAGGTAAATGTCAAACGATATCACACTTATAGCCCAAATTCCTAAAACTATTGAAAATTATGTGCTCAATTACAACCAAGTATTCTTGACGGAGAGGTTTAATCTTTTACCACCGACAATCATGTTAAAAGAGAATTTATGGGTCATATTTTTCAGTATAAGATTTAAAAGGATGATACATATAATAAACTAGCTAAGACATACTATGAAAATCTTAATGTTAACTACATTCCCATAAATAATTTGATAAGAGATATCAGTTGCTCTTAACTTAGCTTGCTCAATTCATCCTAAAGATCCATTAATTTCATTCAAGAATACAATCAAACTCATAAAAACGAAAATCATAGAACTATTAAAAGAAAAACCAATATTTTGATTAATTTCAAAAAAAAAAAAGTTGTAGAAAATCAATTAACAAATGAACTAGAAAGGGAGACGATACCTTGGCATAAATCCCCAAAACCCTTGAAAAAAATGAATTATTTGAAATATTTCAGTAATTACATATTTGAAAACGAAATTAAACAAATAGAAACCCTTAATTACCAATCAAAACATATGATAGATGGTCAAAAAAACCCCAAAAAAATCGATACTCTACATTCTACAAAAGGAGAAGAATATAACCTTAATTTCGTCAAACTTGTTACCTCAATTTGTAGTAGATCCGGAAGTGATGCAAGAGAGATGGGGCTGGAGGTAGAAATCAAAGAAAATTCATATCAGAACAAGGTGCTTAAAAAAAATGATTTGATAGAGGAATTCGAATGATATATTAGCAAAATAACGAAAAAATTTATAAATATCAAGAAGATTACTAGAAATTGACAAGCAACGAAAGAAATTTCCACCATTGCAAGCCTAATTCGTTGAACTTTTGCAGTTTTGGGAAGCAAATCAAACTGAATGGAAGAAGTTTTGATGGAATTTTTTGAAGAGGTATTCGGTAATTAGGTTTAGGTTTGATGGAGGAAGTTCTAGCGTTGAATGAGTAATGTACAGTGGGCCAATTATTTTCATCCAAGTAGCTTCAAATTGAAGCCACGTGCAAGGCATATGACTTTCTAGACGCTTTTCAATGTCAAGACATTATGAAGACCCCAAACAGCGTCGAAAAGACACTGGATATAAATTTATTCATTGACACCTTAGGCACAACGTCAACCCAAAAGCGTCGAAAAAGCACCATCTAAGTGCGCTTTTTGAGACACCTTAGGAAAACTCTTAGGCTATGTCATTAGCTTTAGATGAATAGAGATAGACCCAACTAAAATTAAAGCAATCATGTCAATGCCGCTGCCTAAGACCGAGAAACAAATTCGAGGATTCATTGGCCGGTTGCAATACATAAGTAGGTTCATATCCAAGCTAACCACGATATGTGAACCAATATTCAAGAAGCTTAAAAAGAATGTACCAGTAATATGGGACGACGAGTGCCAAAAAGCCTTTGAAAAGATCAAAGCCTATCTCGCTAATCCTTCTGTATTAGCACCAGCGCTTCTAGGAATTCCCCTTTAATTGTACTTAACAGTCACTAAAGAGACAATGGGAGCTATGCTTGCGCAAGAAGTAGAAGGTAAAGAGAACGCCATCTACTACTTAAGTAAAAGATGCTCGAGTATGAATTACGCTACACACCACTTGAGAAATTGTGTCTCGCGCTAGTGTGGGCAACAACTAAGTTAAGACACTACATGCTCTTTCATATAGTCTATGTGGTATCTTGAATGGACCCACTAAAGTATCTTTTTGAGAAATCTACCCTTAACGGGCGAATGTCAAGATGGATAGTCAACTTAGCCGAATTTGATGTAAGGTTTATGCCACAAAAGGCTATCAAAGGATCAGTGGTCTTGGACTTCTTAGTAGATTTCCCAATAGAAGATTCGACGCCTATGCATGAAAATGATTTTTTAGACGAAGATTTGATGCTTACAGAAGATGATACTTGGACATTATACTTCGATGGAGCCTCAAACCAAAAGGGTTGTGGCGTAGGGGTATTATTAGTATCACCTAAAGAAGAACACGTCCCAATCTCCATAAAGCTAGACTTCGACGTTACCAACAATGCTGCAGAATATGAAGCATATGTGGTAGGCCTCGAAACTACTTTGGCATTAGGATAAAGAAACTTCGAATATTCGGAGACTCTTCTTTAATCAGTAACCAGATTTCCAAAAGATGGAAAGTAAGGAGTGCAAGCTTAGCTCATTATCAAACATACTTAGAAACCCTTACTGATCAACTTGAAAAGGTAGAATACACATATCTACCAAGAGAGGAAAATCAATTTGTTGATGCTTTGGCAAGACTAGCCTCAATGGTTGGAATTCCTAAGGAAATTGAGCAAATGCCTCTAACAATAGAGAAAAGGCATAAACCAGCTTACATCCAAAGCTATAGAAGATGATGAGGTAGTTCAAGAACAATAAGAAGAGGAAGAACCTTGGTATACTGACATCCTTAATTATGTCACCAAAGGTGAATATCTACCTCACACTGACAAGAGAGCAAAGCGAGCTCTATGACTTTTAGCTTCCCAAATATGTACTCATAAACGATGAGCTTCATAAAAGGGTACCTAAAGGTAGAGCTCTCCTATGTGTAGGCAAAAAGGAAGCTCAAAAAGCAATGAGAATAATCCACGAAGGAGTATGTGGAACTCATATGAATGGAAAAATGATAGGATTATCGCGCTGCGACAAACTTGAAATTCTAGCGCCAATATTTTTTCATTAATCTGGGTGAATTTCGGTGTATTTCGAGAATTTTCGACTTCCGTACTCGAATAATTTTCGAATTCACTTCAAGTCGTTTTCATTGCTTTAATAAATGATTCAATGTGAAAAAAGTCAATTTAATTTAAAAAGCTAAAAATTGCATTTATAAAAATAAAATTACGTTATTAATGGAATTAAAAATAAAGGCTTAAAAATAAAATTAACTTGAAAATAAAATTGACTAATAAATTGGTAGTAAAAGCAATGCTCTTATCTGTCTTCTCTTTTCTGGCCCTTTTCCAATTGTTCTCTGCCTCTTCTTCATCATCCATCTCTTTCATCAATAGGGATCCTTTAGAAGACCTGTACACAATCTTAGAATTGATAGTTTCTCCAATAGCCATTACACCATGTTTCTTTTCAACCCATATTTTCTTTTCTGCAGAGTCAGTCTTTCTTTTCTCCTTGCCTTTGGTAGTACTTTTCTTCTTAGGCATAACAGGGGTCTTGAATTCAACTCTTTCACCTAAGTGTTCCTTAGGAGGAATTTTCTTATCTCCTAGGTGGTCTTTCACATTAGTCTTGCTTCACATCCCTAGATAAAGAAGAAGGAACCTTTTGGGTAACAACTTCCCACAAAGGTCTAGCACACCAATAGTCATCAAACCTCTCTATGTCTTGTGAAACGAGGAATTCATAAGGGCGACGAAGATCTCCGGAGGGAATGGTTTGAGTAAGTCCATATTGTCTTTTCACTCTAGAAGGGTAATAAAAGGTCAACTTGGACAAGCTAGGAAGACGGCAAAAAGGTTGGCTATTGACACCAACCATCTTCTCAATCTTCCACCAAGGAACAACCCACTTGACTGCAAAGTCGCAAGTTTTAAAGATCCTACTCCACTCCTGGCAGCCCATCTTTATGGAGAAACACTTCTTCCTTCTTACAAAGCAATTTGGTGTATATTTTTCAATATTGTCAGGAGGACTGATTAATTCAAGTCTCTCCATTAACCATACCTGCGAAGATTCAATGTAAATAATTAATGTTACTATACAAAATTAAATATTTTTTATTTTTGCAATTAAAAATATTAATTTTCTACCTGTAATAATATTAGAGAACCTCGAAAAGGTGATTTTGGATTTCTTTTTAGCTCATCTAAACTAAGCATTGTATCTCCAACAATTAACGGCATTGGATTTCTTCCTGATTCAATTTGCTCCATGACAGACACTAATATTGCTTGACCCTCACGAATATTACCACTAGTGAGGAGATATTGAAAAAACATGCAAAAGAGGAAAGCCTTTCTCTTATAAACATGAAAAGACTCCAAGCGTGGTCTATCAAAATAAAAGCGTGCAAATTCTTTCAAGTTAACCACATTCCCATGCACTATATCTTTTAAGTCCTTATCCCTAAGGTTAAGGAAACGCTCAAAATCTTTATAATAATACTCGCTCACTTTAGGAATTACCGCAAGATCTAAATAAGGGAAGCCAAGAATGGCACCAAATTCTTCCGGTAAAGGGCAAATTTCGTCATGACCTAATCTAAAGCAATGAGTGTCGGGATCCCAATACTCTAAGGGTGGTATGAATAAAGTCTATGTCCAGATCTACCCCCTTGATACCATACAAACCCCCCAAGTGGAAAAAGTCAAGCTCTTTCCTCTCTTTAGACGTCAAAGACCGACACCACTCATGAGTAAAATCGCTAAAATTCTTAGACATGATGGAAAATTAAAGATGAGATTATTTTTTTTTCAGATTATACCAAAATCGACAGATTTGGGGGCTATTTATAAACAGAACTGACGAAAATCGAATCCCCGAAGGATTCGAGAAAATAAACCCAGGGCGTCGCGACAAGTGCCAGAGCGCCGTGACAGTTCAAACCTTCCTGCATTTGAATTACGTGTTCAGCTGACAATATGTTATCCGACTTTGACTTGGATTCGTACTTTGACTTAACGGTTTTGACTCTTTTCAAAGCCTTATCCAATAATTATTTTTGGTAACATTTATTCCAAACACTTATCTCATATTTGATTATTTTAAGCTTAATTAAATCTAAGCCTATTTTTAGTCAAATTGAATTTTATTTTTCATTCTTTCTTTTTGGGGAAGAAAATCAGATACCCTCCATTAATAATAAAATGACGGAATTTTTTGCGTAAAAATTAGTCACAATATTTTCACACACTCATGTGCACACAAAATGAAAAATAAAAATGCAAAAGATAAAACAGACATAGTAATCATAGGATATATATAATATGAGTGTCAAGTCATATAAATAAGCAAAGTCCTACAAAGTCAAAATAAAAAATATATACAGGTGCCACTATGATGACTGTAGGGAATATTTCAAGCATCCCACACTTGAGCCCCACTGTGATCATACACTTAAGCATGGTGGCGTCCAAAAGGAAGGAAGCTAGAGTAAAAGAGTCGCTAACAAGTTTTAGAAACTTGTAAACCGTTCACAGGGTGAAGATTACACCCCTTCACGATCCATGAGATCGCTAACTCCATAGTGGACTGGAACCATGACTGGATATTCGGGGATGAAGGTACAAATCCAACCTAAAAGAGATTGAACCTGCCCTAAAAATAGGCCTCTACTTTATTCTTCTATATTCATGTGCGCTTTCTGACTAACATGCAATCAATATATTAACCCTAAACCTGTTTAATCTATGTTGGTTGAATATTAATGCACAAAAAAAACTATTATTGGCGATCACTTGAATTATAATCATATTAGCCTAAACAAGATTATTAATTATCTTATTAAGCGTGATTACAAGTACAAATTCCCTTTAATCCTGCATAAAAGGGCGTGATCAAGCAATAACAATAATAATATCAAGCAACATAAAATAATCATCATCTTAATAATCTCAATAAAGCATAATAATATTAGCAAGATCCTAGGCATGATACTAACAAGATTAATAAAAAATCCTAGCATGTCATTAACCAAGCAATAAAGATCAAATCTTTATCCCTAATATGATACTAACATGATAGAAAAAATAGGAAGCAACCATACATGATATTAGAAATCTTAGTTATTACCCTAAACATGATACTAGGAAGCAATAAAACATCCTAACATGATACGAGGAATCAAAATAATCAAAGCATGATTTCTATATCAAAATAAAAACAATTAAATTACTTACTTGGATGCCTCGTATCTCTTTCTAATAACAAAATACACGCGTTAGTAACTTCAAGGAAAATAATAAATCAAACAATTAAATTAAATAATTGAAATAGGGATTTGGGACTAAACCCTCATAAATTATCAACCTTTCACGTCTAGGGCAAAGGCAACTTCGAACTTGGCTAGGTGTATCTAGAACTAATGTATGCGGTATGGTGTTTGTGAAAAAGCTAGGTTAGAAAGCTAGAGAGAGAAAGAATAAGCTATTGCTTAAGTGAGAGAAGAGAGAGAATTAGAGAATTCTGGGTCCCTTGAAAATGGAGGTCTAGGACCCTATTTATAAAAAACAGTCCGAAAACCGATAGAAAGAGTAAGAATTCGACTCGGAATAAAATTGGTTCTGTCGTCTGGCGATAATTAAAAGATAAAACGCGCTTTGTACAGAATCCTTTTCCTAATATAATTAAGTAATTAGAATCCGCGTTAAACAGTTTCAAGATCAGATTTATCATAAAACACTTATTTTTATTCCAAATAACACTCTTTAAAATAATAGTTATGAATCCTAATTCTATTAGAATTTAAAAGAACCTTCTAGATATTCTAGAAGATTAAAATCGTTGGGCCACATATAAAATTCATTTCGAGCCCAATTTAGTATTTAGGCCATAACTTCCTCATTATTCATTGGAATTGGGCTTATAATATATCGTTGGAAAACTCTATTCGAGCCCGATCCAACTACACTATTATTGGACCCTTATCATGGACCAAACTAAATTGGATTGGCTATTTTCATAAATAGAGTATATAAAAAGATATATTTTCAAAAATAGAAAGAGACATATTTTAATAAAAACAACCGCATCACTAGACTTTTAACACTTTCACTTCGTTCGATAATCAAGTGACGTGAAAGGTATTCATCCCTGGGTTTGGTTTTAGGGAGACACATTTGGGTGTCTATAATGACGGAGGACGCAAATGAGGAGGAACTCCAAACATATCAAAGAACTGTACAACCCGAGGAGTCAACCCCTCATAAGAATTAGGATCACTAATGATAGGGAACGAAAGAGTGGGGCCAGTCCATCCTGCCTCACCCTGCTGCTGCACCCCCAATTACTGAGGTTGTTGTGGCTGTTGTGACGATGAGCCAACCTCACACGTCCCACCACCCGCTAAAGGAGCCGATGTCGCACCTCCTTGGCCAGTCGGCCTCTTCGAAGCACCCTTAGATGAAGATTTTGAATCCTCCTTTACTACAATGTAGTTCGACTTCGCTCGGCCACCTTGGCTCCCTACCAAAGTACGTTGACGCCTCGAGCCGGATCCGGATCTCTCCATGCGATCCTCGGGTCTCGTACGAGTACGTGTTGAATGAATAGGCTGAAATAGAAAAAACAAATCAAGTCAAGCATGGAAAAATAAGCAAATAAGAGTAAGCAAGGATGTCAAGAAGAAATACCTCCATGTCGTCATCACCACGACAACAACTAGCACGGTGACTCAATCTCACGAGCTGATAATGAAAGGCGTCTATGGCTCTCGCCATCCTCGTTATCACCTCGCGTGAGAACTGTTAAGCAATAAAGTCAGAATCGATCAAAGAACATGTATGCAAACCATAATGATAAAAGACTTACCGAGGTCTGGTGGCGAGGTATCGACCTCTCTACCAAGCTCCACGGCTCAGGGGCTAGAGGAAACATCCCCTCGACCGGGCCGAAGGACCCCTGATAAGTGATGGACACCGGTGGAGGCACAAACACCGCAACCGCTGCCGCAGCCTGTCAAAAGAAAATCTAGGTGATTAAAATTTGATAGGGGATTATCAAGAGAATAAATCAAAGGCATAAAATGTATCGCCGCCTCCTCTGATATGCAAGGTGGTGGAGCCAAACGCGGCATGTGACTCTCGCCATAACTCCGGTTCGGATGAATATGACGCTGCCAATGTGTAACAACTAGTGATCTACCTAGATGGACTCTCATGGCCGTCTGGTCCAACATGTGCCGTGGGGGACGAACAGGAACAACAAAGGACTTTGAAGAGTGCTGAATCGCAACTCTCTCACCTAGTTACACCACAACGTCATACGTCCCCTGAAAATAGCGACGTTGAGCTGTATACTGGACAGCCCGTGCAGGAAGGTCAAAATCGACCCATGGCCGAAACCTCAGGCCCCTACAAAAAGAATACCCGTGAGATAGGATTCTACTAAGCAGCAAAAGAACGAAAATGTAAGGCAAAGCTTAACGAGAGAATCAACTCTCGAACATGGGCGGTAGCAGTCTGGTCACTGTAGCGGCTTCCCCAACTAGCAGCAATGGTGAGCCTTCGAGGCGAAGGGCTCTCCGGTGAAAGAGACGAGAAATACTCGAAGAACCAAATCTATAATAATTGGGAAGCATTAGCAAGTGCTAACACATATCTAAAGTAAACTTTAGTAAAGAAAAGCAAGGCATACCTCTATAATCCTCCAAAAACTAGAAAGTGTGACCTCCTCACCAAAACTGCGATGACCACAAGCGAGTCGCAATCCAAGCAGGAAGTCAGCATAAGCCATACTAGCCCAATCATATGTTCCAACCATACGAAGGTCACAAAGAGTAGGCAGGTAGTAGAGTAGCACTCGGCTACCCTTGTTAGGAGAGAAATTCCCTAACAGAAGGATCAAAGCAAAGATGCGCATTCGCTACTCCAGGGTAGTCGCATTATCTCGAAAAGCCTCTACGAGCATAGTCCGACGAATGCATCGGCTGCTAATCTATAACGGATGAGCCTCGCTGCGAGCTCGAACAACGATAGGACCGATCAACTCCTCTACCTCGAAACAGAAAACGATGATATCGCTTCCAAATGGAACAACAGCTGTCCGGAACTCTAGTCCGATAATGAGAGTGAATTCGACAGGAGTGATAGTCATCTCACCCCAAGGAAAGTGAAAAGTGTTGGTGGTATCCTAAAAGAACTCTACCAAGGCTTGAATCAGAAAACGGCTCGAAGACAAAGAATAGAGAGCCTGTGTGGCCTGTAAGAGTGGAGTTAGACCACAAGACTCCCACAGTCCACGCAACTCCTCGTTGTTGCGGAAATAAGACTCGTATAGCTGCCCGATACTGTCGTTGCCCAAGCCATGGCAACGAACTCACTCATCGGTCATCTCGAGTCGAACTCGCTCCGAGATATGAAACGGGGGTGTAAAGTACAAGGTACGCCCATCCCACAAAGGAAACTTCCTAGACTGGTGGAGGTAACCTCGCCGGCGTCAATAGGATCGTCCTCTCGGTGAGCCCCACGAAACCGTGAGCCGGAATTACGCGAGCAAACAGTAAATCAAAGGTTCTATAGTATCTATGGTTCGCCTAGCCACATGATACTATGTTCGTAAAAAAAAAAAACAGAGTACGTAGTACTAAAATCGAGCATGATTTTGATTCGAAAAAACATATGGCTTTTTCAAGCAATTAAACAATTTCTTGCAATACTGGGACAAATATTGTGACAAATTGAGCATGAATAGCTAGCAAAAACACGAAGAACAAGTCACATTGTTCTCACGAACTCAAAGAGTTCAACAATGGCAAATCACTTATTTCTTCACCAAATTGAGTCAAACAAGTCTCAAAACACTCCTAAGGAGATATACAAGTATAAACAAGCAATTCCATGGCATAAAATTCAACAAATAAAGCGAATTAAGCAATATAAGTTCCGAATTTTTCGGAAAACTGTGAGTAAACTGGCACAAAATTCGCACAAAATAAAGTGAGTTTGAGCAAAACTTACATAGATCGGCAAGCTAGAGATCGAGAGCTTTGATTTGCAAAAGATTTGAGTTATTTTCGTAGAGAAACGAAGGAGAACGAGCTAGAGGAAGTTTCGAGCGAAACCGAGCAAAGAAGAGGCACGAACAGCGGAAATGAGGAAGAAGGGGTTTTAAATCCGGAAAACCCGACTCCAACGCGATGTGACAGGCCCGTCGCACTGCGTCTTTGCGTGGCAGGACGCGCTGGCTCCCTTTCCTCAGCGATGCAATTGGTGGCCCCGATATTGATTTATGCGGACCTTATGCAACAATTTCGGGTTCCTTAGTACGCCAGTTAGCCCTTATAAGCAAATTTACATGATTAGTAGTCAGCTCGATTACAATCGTGGTAAGTGATCAACCTGGTGATGATCATCTCACTTAGCTTAAGCGCCTAAGCATTGGCTCATCGCAAGCACCAAGATATTGGTTCATAAAGCAAAAGTAAACATCAAACGCACAACAAAAGTAAACAACAACACAACAAGCGTTCCAGCAAAGCACTAGCAAAATGAGGATCAATAAGCAGTGATCTTCGATAACTTTCCTAAGAAAGTTATCACGCAAAGCTGAGGATCATTACAAGTAGAATGGCCTTCGACGACGTTCCGTAGCATGTGGAGGGTTATTACAAACAACTAAAGATGTCTACAAGAAGAGTCACCTTCGACGATGGAAGTTGTCATAAAAGCAGTAAATGGCTACAAGCAGAGTTATCTTCGACTATGTTCCCTGGCTTGCGGAAGATGGTCACAAAATAGCAGAAGAGTGCTACAAGCAGAGCAATCTTCGATGGGGTTCCCTAAGATTGGAGGACTGTCACAGCAGAAAATGAAGGCAGCTAAGAGTAGAGCGGTCTTCGGCGATGTCCCCTAGCTTGAGGAAGGTCGTTACAAAAGCATGCAGCAACAAAAACGGTTATTCTAGAGACGTGTGCTCGACGGTGCAAGATACGCTTTTCTAACTCTTTTACCTATGATACTAACTCTAGTTTGCAGGTATCGGCATTACAAAAATGATTTAGGATTGCAGAACGTTCTGAATCATTCACCGTCCCTATCGCTACTTTGACTTTTTGTTTCGAAATATGCGTTTCTCCAAACTCAGTCAAAGTGGGGGCTTCTGTAGACACCTAATTGTGTCTCCCCAAAACCAAACCCGGTGATGAGGTTCTTTCACGTCATTTGATTATCAAACGAAGTGAAAGTCTGAAAGTCTTGTGATGCGATTGTTTTAATAAAATATCTTTCTTTCTGTTTTCGAAAATGTACGCTATTTAAGAAAATGTCCATTTTAATTTATTTTGATCCATGATAAGGGTCCAATAATGGTGTAGTTGGATTGAGCTAGAAAAGAGCTTTCCAACGATATATTATAAGCCCAATCCCGACGAAAAATGAGGAAGTTATGGCCAGAATACTAAATTGGGCCTGAAATAGTTTTATGGCCTAATAATCTAGTGGAGGGCCCATTAATTAATATTCCTAAATTTATTAGGATTGATTTTAATCTTCTAGAATAATCTAGAAAGTTGTTTTGAGTTCTAATGGGATTAGGAATAATAATTATATCTTTTAAAATAAAGAATTTTATTTAGATTAAAACAAGTGTTCTAAAGAGATTAAATCTGATTTTCAAAGATAAGTACGGACGATAATTAATTGAATCAAATTAGATTATGTATTCCGTACAGATTTCTAGAAAACGCGTGAAACAAGTGTAGGAGTTTATAGGTACTATGCAGCGGAAAATCATGAATCATATTCATAAAAGTACCTAATCCCATGATCACATGCATAACACACAAGACACGTAATCATACCTTTGAAGCGTGCATTCCACGTAGCAATTTGATTGACAAATCAGGGAGAGAATAGAGTCCCAAGCGTTGCTCCTCTACTTAGTCCACGAGCTTCGAACGAGCCGTCCACCAATACTAGATTGGTCTAGTGATTGAAGAAAACTGCGATCACCAGCTTTAATGGACTAAGCCGACCACCACGATCAACCACCACCACGAACCACCACACTGGCGCCGAGGGAGGAGAGAGAGCCGTGAGATAGAGAGGAGTATGAGAGGGGTCGGTCTCGTGTTTTGTCTAATTAGGGTTTGATCTCACTGATCAGTTAATTGCATACAACTAGCAAACCCTAGGCACCTAGTCTATTTATAATCACATTATAATTAGACTAGGGTTAGGAAGCCCAAAACCCTCAACCTTACTCCAAATGGCCGTCCATAGTAGAGGATGAGGCCCATCATGGGCCTTGTCCTCTCGTGCCCGATCTAGACCTTTTGTGTGACCTTATAGGATCCGTCCAATTGGTCTTTGGGCTTTTTTACTAGCCCAATGATCGTTAGTACCTCTAGCTATGATAAAACGACGACCCAAATGTAAAAACTTAATTATCTCCATAATTTGATCCATTTAAATATCTAGTAATTGCACACGACGAAGACATAAATCCTTCAATCTCCCACTTGTCTGAGACAAGTGTGCAATATTCAAATTCGTTAAGTCAAAATGTGTCGATTTGATAATATGATTGCATCACATGTCGAGATCATATTAATCTACAAATCGTTTCTTGAAATCTGAGTTAGAATTACAAAACCAAATGATTACTGAGTAATGCATTTGAACGCGGCCATGTATTTTCTGAATTCTCCCTCTTCAAGCGGCCATGATACATTTCCTAATTTAATAGGTAGACTCAATCCAATCTTGTGGCAACAAGGCTCCCACTCAACTTTTGAAATGACCAGGAAACACCCTTTATAATCTCCAGTTATGGGCAGACGTTTGAGTGTACCACAGTTAAATCAATCAATGAATGGAATCAATGTTCCACTCATGTCAAAGGAATCCACTAATATATCCGGAAGCTCTATACTTGAACTTCAAAGTAGGTCAATAGTTCGATCATGCATCATTCATGCATATCCAAGTGACTAACCGAGCATCACTATGCCTTATATCCCATGAAACTGCGCTATCCAATCAATCTTACATGCTAGTCCATTTATTGAAATCCTTTATGTCCACTTTAATGATTTCGAACTAGGAACTTAAATAATATATGAATTTTGTTCACCTGTGGCGTTTCATTCACCAGGCCATCAACCTGATGAGCCCATCAATTCATAATTATTTTGGACATTTTATTTAATTTCCAAAACCATAATTAAATAAGAGAAATGATATTTCTATTTAAATATAATTCTGCAAATTGATCCATTCCTTATGTAATATGCTTTCTCAAAACATATACAACTTGAATTACATAACTTGCTTCAATCCATGTCTTTAATATGACTCTCATATCATAGTCTATGGAAGGGGTTCAGTGATTTCTCACTCATAATAAAACTTTGCAGATCACGACATCCCGCTTGTCATTGATCTCATAAATGAGGTGATATCTCATATTTATTTGTTTGGATTTGTGATGTGACCCTGACTCCTTTGTTTTAGCAAAGGTATCCTTTTAGTCACAGGACAGTTTGATCCAAACTTCCTCCTTAACTACTCTTAGTATAGCTAAAACACATATTCTGATAATGAGTATGCGACTGTATTCTGCTTTGAACTCTTTCAAGCTTACTATACTTCTCCATACAAACATAAAATGTATCTAGATCAACATCTAAAGTCATCTTGCCTGTTTGGAAAACTTGCATCCGTATAACCTTTTGACAACTTATTCACTTTTAACACCATTAGCTAGAAAAATTTCTTTAGTTCTTCTCAAGTACTCAAGGATTTGTTCTTTGCAACTTTCAGTATGCTTGTTCTGAATTTACTTGAAAACTACTACACATGCACAAGTCATATGTAACATCTTGCTTTGTACATATCATGGCACATATAATGGACCCTTTTGCAAAAACATGAGGCACACTATCCATACAACTCAACTCTATTAGCTTTTGAAAGCAATGAGTTTTACTGAGTGTAATACCATGAAACATGGGAAGATATCCTCTCTTAGAGTCTTGCTTCATGAACCTGTCAAGAACCTTATCAACATAAGTCTCTCGATTCATTCCAATCATTCTTCAAGATTCACTTTGTGGATCTTGCTCCCTATATGTACTCGGCATCACATAAGTCTATCATATAGAAACAACTGTTTAATCATTGCTCGACTTATTCAAGCATTGATATGTCATTTCATATGAACTGTATGCCATCTACATACATAAGTAAGAAGAGAAATTGCTCCCTCTAAACTTTTTGTCTTTACAAGATTCATTATCGTTCTTTGAGGAAATCAAACTGTTTGATTGCCTAATCGAAAAGAATGTTCTAACTCGCTGATGCTTACTTCAATCCCTTAAATGAATTTCTGAAGTTTGCAAAACTTTCTAGGAATTTCTGGATTTCAAGACTCTTAGGTTGTATCATATACATATCCTCCATCAAGAACATTTCATGAAGGTGATTTTGATCTCCATTGCTAAACTTCGTAATCGAAATCAGCAATCACTAGAAGAATCCGAATAGGCTTACGCATCTAATAGGTTTGACCCTGTTTGTAAGACTATCATGGACTAACACATCTTTACAGACATGGAGTCCATTCTGGATTTCATGGCTTTAAGCTATTTCTTGAGTTGGCACTTATCCAAAGCTTGCTTGTAGGGCATGGATTCTAACCATTCCAATGGGAAAATTTTAGAATCCATCTTTTCTCAAAATTTCAACAAACTGTTTGTTTTGATCCCAAGTAACCTACAACAGGTATGAGCAACAATAGAATTATTCTCTTCAACTCTTTGAAGCCTTTCATTCAAGTGGGACGATAGAAGCCTCGCTAGTGGAATTAGCTTGCTTCGACACATGGTTTATCAAATTAGCTGATTTCCTATGCCTTCGTCTCTGATATAGTGTTATCCACATCAATTTGTTGCTCGTCTCGAATCTCATTGAGATCTAACTTTACTCCCACATGGCTTTGTAGGAAGAGATTTCTTTCTATAAAGACATTATCGCGAGCAACAAACATTTTGTTTTTCTACGCGATTGTAGGAATAATACCTCTTAGTTTCCATGAGAAAACCCATGAAGAACTATTTGCTTGATTTAGGGTGCATTATGTCATATTTGTAAACATTTTACATCGATTTCATAAACCTTAATCCTGTTTAGAAAAGATAACTTTGGAAGATTTTTAGTTCATAACTCTTATGACATCTTTTCTACTGCTTTTGTTAAGTTTCCTAATTAGTATATTCGCAATTGTTGTTGTAATATATATCCTCAAACGATATTTGTAAATCATTAAAGCTAATCTAGGATCGAAACATGGCAAGCAAAGTTTATTTCCTTCTTCATAAACATACATTTTAATTGTAATGTTTCTGGATTGTGAATTAATTCAACAATTCCCTTTTAGATGATCATTGATTTTGAGTTAAATATTTATCACAACAATCATATTGTGGTGTTAAATTGTTTATCTCAAACTGATTTTACATTTCATTTTGGAATTCTTGAACTTTTCAATGATTCCAAGCTTTTACTTCATTAAGTAATTATCGATATATTTACTTAAATCGTTAGTAAAAGCAATGAAATAATTAAATCTCTTTGCTAATTCTCGAACTTATTGGTTCACATACATCACATGTTTTTGTTCCAAAAGGTCATTAGCTCTTTCACCCTTTCAGTTAAAAGGCAACTTGGTCATCTTACCTTATCAAGCATGACTTCTAATTCTCAAGTGATTCATAATCATATAAGAATAAGAGTCCACCCAATATAACTTTGGATGTGCAAAATGGTTTAGGTGACCTAATCTTACTTTGTTATAAGTAAGTTTACTTTAAATCATCTAATTTTGCTTTTGTGATCTACTTATATCAATGTCATAAAACAAATTTAACTCGTATCTAGCAAAATGAAAACAATTTATTACCTTGGTCATGGATCAACACTTGTCCAAGCCAAGTAAAACCAAATCAGTATTCAAACAAGAAAACCGAAATATTGTCTCATCAAAAACTGGAAAATGTTCTAAAATCATGATAAACTGATCAGAGAATAAAACTATGAAGCTATCTCTGGTCATTCGAACACTTCTAGTGCACCTTCAAGCTTCACTTCCTTTCTAGCCTCACTTCTTTGCAGTTCCTGTCCAACATTTATAATGTTAAACACTACAACTTGGTATCACAAACCTAAGTGAAAGTTAAAATGTTTATAACATAATACCTGAGCTTAATGCTCCATTCTTCTTGAGGAAGTCAAGGTATTTCCGACAATTGCGTTTCCAATGCCCCTTCTTCTTGCAGTAAAAGCATTCACTTTCACTTGCACCTTTGGGTTTTGGACTCGCCTTAGGCTTCTCAAGAGCCTTGGCAACTTGCTTGCTCTTGCCCTTGGCACTAGCCTTTTGCCCCTTTTTTTTTGAACCCCTTTCCCTTTTGAATCGTAAGAACTTCCTTCTTAGGTTCCTTAGGGATCTGTTTTTCAGCACTAACCGGCATTGCGTGCAATTGATTCATAGTCTTTGCAATCGCAGTCATGTTAAAATTCAAGATAAACTGGTTAAAACTTTCTAGAAGTGAGTGGAGAATGATGTCTGTTGCCATCTCATCACTGTATGGGTGCCCCAGTTTCTCCATACTTTGAATAACACCGATCATTTTGAAAACATGATCATGAACTGTGGCATCCTTCTCCATCCTACAATCCAGAATCTCACGATGGAGTTCGTACCTTTCAACTCTAGCTTGTTTCTTAAACAATGCTTTGAGTTCTTGCATGATTGTGTACGCATCCTGATCCTCAAAACGCTTTTGAAGACTAGGTTCCATGGTAGCAATCATCAAGCAGTGATAGGCACAATTCTATCATGAGCTTCCTTGTGCCTCTTGACTTCTGCTGTAGTTGCAGTTTTTGGCAGAGGTCCTGGCAACGGGGTGTCAATGACATCCTCTCTACCTTCAGATTTCAGAACGAGCCTTAGCATTCTTTCCCAAGTGGAAAAGTTTTCTCCTGTCAGCCTATCCTTCTCAAGGAATGGTTGAAGATTGTAAATGTTGTTGTCATTGTGATTACGGCTACCCATCTATGTCAAAATAAGGCAAAGTTTAATAATTATGTTTAATTTAAAATTTAAAGTACCTTAAACGAATAATATAGGTAACTTTAAAACACTTTATTCAATAATTAAATGATCCCAATTGAATTTTAAGTGATTCCAAGACCCTTTATTCGTGCAATAATTGACCGGACTTTGGCCCTACCATCAACCATTACATTTTCAAGGTAAGTAAACTCTTTACTGATTACAACTCTTGTAACTCTTGGTTGAATAATTAACCATCACATGTTTAATTATTTCCCTTTGCTTCAAGGTTCTAAACTCTTTAGGTAACCTTGTTGAGCATAACCAATTAAAATTGTAAAACTTATTTACCCCAAGTCTCCCAAGATATAAAATGACACCCAGCTTTGGCATGACCTATCATAAATATCAAGGGTTTGTCGGGTTTTTAATTGGAAAAGCAATCACAATATTACTGGGACCCAGATTCATTTATATTGTGATTATTTAGTGAACTCTAGCGCATCATCAATCAACATAAATAAAATCTAACATGCATAATCTACTAATGCAATAAAACATGACATAGTATGGCCCCTTAGTCCTAAGAAAACTAGAAATGAAAAGCTCCCACTTGAATCATCATGGATCTCCATCCACCTTGCTCCTTTGGGCCTTCACTTCATGGACTAACACTATTTAAATAACTAATCTATTTACTTTAAATAAAAGTTACAAAAATACTTAACGGTGCGCAGACCATATTTTAGATTACAAAAATGCATCACGATGCGCAGATCGTATTTTAGAATTTATGGGCCATACTAGTCTATATATACAACAACATAATATCATACATTATAAAAGTGCCATATAATAAATCACTCAACATGCTTGTCTAAACTACAACATCGAATGTTCATAATTAAGGCAACGCATTTCCTAAAATATCTTATATTTTAATCATAATTAGATAATATCGCATATTATTCATGACCAATCATAAAATATCATATATTTTAATTTTGGCATGAGATAGAATCAAATCTTATTTTAATCTAGAAAGATAAATCATATTTAGTCTTCCATGATTATCCTAACAACTTTAGGAGATTCTATCCTAATTATTAGCTAATCAAATAATTTTAAAATCAATTATATCCTAATCTAATTACGGGATAATCACATTATTTAAATCAATTATTATCCTTTTGGAATATGCTCAGAATATCCTAATCAATCTTATCCAAAACTAACCACTTTAATTATGGATAATTACCAATTTAACAACTTTAAATATGGAATATCAAATATAACAACTTTTGAATACTTGATTTTATCCTAAAACAAAAGATTTTATCCAAAATAAAACCGATTTTATCCCAAAATAATTTTGTAATTATCTTGAAATAATTTTTCAAAAGCAGATTTTTTTTTTTTTGAAAACCGTACTGCACGGCTACTGGCCACCGTGGTTGGCTAGCCACGGTGGCTGGCTTCTTCGCAGTAGCCATTGCCGCAAGGCAGCAGCACCCCATAGCAGTGGCAGCCACGGCAGCAGCGTGCAACGCTTGCATAGCTGCTGCCCCAGCCACCTTGGATCGCCACCCTCCCCTCCCCTCCCTCTTGGAATGCCACCAGGTCGGCAGCCGTGGCTGCCGGCCTTAAAACTTTTTTTTTTTCTTTGGTTTTCAATTTAATTAAAATAACTTTTATAAAATTAAATTAAATTAGTCCAAATTTTAAAATTAAATCACATTCAACTTTAAATTTAGGGTTTATCATAAAATTAATCCCAATTTAATTCTAACTCTTAAAATTAAATTAATGATTATACATAAAACATTTTTATGCGTAAATCAATCCAATTAAAATTGTGAAACATAAAACAAATCGAATTAAATCAAAATCAAGCACAAAAATAACATTTTACGGCTAGGAATTTTCGAAATAATTCAAAATTAGGGTTAGGGGGTTCGAAATTTGTCGAATGATCTAGGGCTTAATTCGTTCCTCTTCATGGCTATTTGACCGTAATTAAATCGCATTTAATCAATTCCAAAAGTTTAATCACATTAACAATTGAACCATAATTAAATTAATTTCTCCCTCTTAATTGATTATAAAATTAACATGGACTTCAAATTAATCGTATTAATATGATCAAGCGCGTTCATGCAAGACGCTTACTGATACCACTGTAGGACTTTATAGGTACTACGCAACGGAAGATCATGAATCATATTCATAAAAGTACCTAATCCCAAGATCACATGCATAACACACAAGACACATAATCGTACCTTTGAAGCGTGAATTCCACGTAGCAATTTGATTGACAAATCAGGGAGAGAATAGAGCCCTAAGAGTTTCTCCTCTACTTAGTCCACGAGCTTCGAACGAGTCGTCCACCAATACTAGATTGGTCGGGTGATTGAGGAAAACCGCGATCACCACCTTTAATGGACTATGTCAACCACCACGATCCACCACCACCACGAACCACCACACTGGCATCGAGGGAGGAGAGAGAGCCGTGAGATAGAGAGGAGTATAAGAGGGGTCGGTCTCGTGTTTGCTAATTAGGGTTTGATCTCACTGATCAGTTAATTGCATACAACTAGCAAACCCTAGGCACTTAGTCTATTTATAATCACATTATAATTAGACTAGGGTTAGGAAGCCCAAAACCCTCAACCTTACTCCATATGGCCGGCCATACTAGAGGATGAGGCCCATCATGGGCCTTGTCCTCTCTTGCCCGATCTAGACCCTTTGTGTGATCTTATAGGATCCGTCCAATTGGGCTTTAGGCTTTACTAGCCCAGAGATCGTTAGTACCTCTAGCTATGATAAAACGTCGACCCAAATGTCCGAATTTAATTATCTCCATAATTTGATCCATTTATATATCTAGTATTTGCACACGACGAAGACATAAATCCTTCAACAACGCAAAACGACAAAGCTAACACGCTACCACAAGTTTGTCGTACAGCGACAGGGATGTCGCGTCGTGCTGGACCCTGTAGTTCTGCGACAGAGGTAGTTTTATTCCAAATATGTTTCGGTCTTTTTCGGATCGTTTTCGGGTTATTTTTCTTTAAAAATAGGGTCATATTTCCCTGTTTTAATTTATTCACAATTATCAACAATCATCTTGTAGGGAATATTTCAAGCATTACAATAACCCCAAACTTGAACCCCACTGTGATCATACACTAAAGTACGGTGGCGTTCCAAAGGGAAAGAAAAAGAGAGCAAAAGAGAACTGTCGCGTCACGGTGCAATTTGCCGTGACACGGAAGGAATTACCATGGCGCAACATTTTTACCGTGAAGCGGCAAATCTATTTTCCAGAAATCTGTCCAAATTCACTTTTACGACCAAAAAATATCAAGAAAATTGTTTTTTACGACCAAAAATTCTATAACTTTTATTTTACCACCAAAAAAAATTCTAAAAATTGTATTTTACCACCTAACGTCAAGAAAATCATTAAATCTAACAGTTTCAAAAAAAATTCTTCGAATTTTTTGCGCAAAACATATTCTTAACGGGTTTAGGGGGGCATTTTGACCTTTTGGGTCTAATTTGAGGTCAAAATTGACAAAAAATGATCGTAAATGCCTCGATTTGCATGTTATACTTAAATCGAGGTATTTTTAAACACACAAAACGTGACATTTCCGATCATTTTTTGTCAATTCTGACCCCAAATTGGTCAATGCCCTCCCAAAACCCCTAAAAACCATGTGTTTGACACGAAAATCGAAGAATTTAAAAAATTCTGTTAGGTTTTTGACGACAAGTGGTAAAAAACAATTTTTTATTTTTATTTGGTGGTAAAATAAAAGTTTAAGAAGTTTTGGTGGTAAAAAATAATTTTTTGATTTTTTTTTGTGGTAAAAGTAAAAAAAACCCTAACCTTATTTCTTAATCATTAAGTACGTGATATTTATACGCTGTTTCAGAGTTCCGAACCTATTTAGGATTTTTTTTTTATTAGTCGGGTTTAATTAATAAATAAACAATAATGAATTAAAAAGGATTTGGGCTGAAGTAATGGTTGGACTATGATTTGTCTAAACTTTAGTACTAATCTGTTAACTGATTTGTAAGTTGTGTTTGATTGATTGTGGATTTGAAGCCCTCCCGAGATTAAATAATCAACCCGACCAATAATGGCGGTGAAAGATTGTTCATCATCGAGTTTGGTTTCGGGGAGACATTTTTTGGTGTCTACACATGCCCTACCATAATTACACTTTCTTTCTTAAGAGACTTTCCACATTCACATACTTTCCTTATACACATATAATATTCCTTGCGTATTCTCCTATTTCTAACCTTATCTAAAATGTTTTAATGCAAAATCATTCATTTTGTCTCTATAAATCCGAAATCATTCATTTCATGTCCAAACCTTAAAAACATCCAAACCTGATTGTTTTGGTCGATAATCTCAGATCAATTATTGTTTAGTTGGATGGGGTTTGAAAAGAGCTTGCCAACAATATATTATAAGCCCAAATCCGAAAAAAATGAATAAGTTAAGACCAAAATACTAAACCGAGCCCAAACCGAGCCTAGATCCACCTTACCTACAACCCAATGATTACATGGAGCCCAAATATTTTATTTAGGCTCTATATGATCAAACTTCTAATCCTAAACTAGTTAAGAACTTCTAGTAGTCTCTAGAAGGTTCTAATCTATCCTTTCCGAAAAGATAAATATCAAAGAGTTCGAGATTGAATAAAACTTCTCATATGATCTATGTTCACCGGTTTCGGCTGAAGTCCTAGAGTGTCCGTGTCGACACGACAAGACATTTAGACGAAATTCGCGTCAGATTCGGCAGTTTGCACTCGAACACTTCAGAGAGAGGGGAATGGGAGAAACAAAGCTGAATTTTTAAAAATAAAAAATAAAAATAAAAGCTTGATTTTTTAAGTAAAGGACTGATTTTGGGACAATTAAATTTGAGTAAAATCCCTCATTTAAAATACTACTTGACCCAGAAATAATGAGTGATCCCCCTAAAAAAACCTAAATTTTCAGGTAGTTGCCGTTGTGTAGTTGTGAAACCATGGTTGTCGGCAACTCGACACCATCTGTGGTGGCGGATTGGGCGGAAGTCTTTACTCTGTAGATCTAAAATTACCTTCTATTGAAAATTTAACATTCTACTATTTATTTTTGGCAGAGATTTAGGATTTACTGGGAAAATCATGAAGCCATGTCATTTTAAAGACGAAGAATGGTGAAAAAATAATTAAGAAAGGACAAAAGATGAAGAAGTTGAAGAAGGAAGCCATTTGAGCAGATAAAAATGGTGAAAGAAAATGTGGGTGAAAGAGAGAGAAGAAGACAGAGATAAGAAATAAAGTATTATACTACTATATATTTTGTTTATGAGATAAGTAAAGGGATCGGACTTTATTTTTTTGATACAAATAAAGGGACTTTAAAGAGTTGCTATGTATCTTTCTTTAAATAATTTTTTTTTTTTTTTGCTTGTGTCTTTTTATTTAATTTGTTAAGAAAAAGGCAATTGTTAGGAAATTTTTAACTTAAAATAACAAAGTGGAGACACTTATATTCAAGTTAAAAATAAAAACAGATATTTTGCTCAAAACAATTATTAGCAATTAGTATACCAAAAAAAAAATGTATTTTAACAAAAATATACAAAAATTTATAAATTTAAAATTAAGAAGTTGTAAGTCAATTTATATTCAACATCTTAGGTTTTATTATGATAATTTACCATACTACTTGAGATACGTTCTTGTGACTTTGAAACATCTCTACTTTGATTCCTAAAAACTTACCTTTAGAGAAAAGATAGATAATTGCCCCTTATAGGCGTTTTTATGGATTTTAAAAATAGGAGAGTTGTCAATTGTGGTTAAAAATTGTCAATATGAATATTTAAATATTTTATATAAGGAAAAAATGTGAAAAAAATCCTAAATTTTAATACTTTTTTTTTTGGGTATCCATGTGACAGTTTGTGATAAAAGAACCTTGAGTATGTTGTTAAGAAAATAAACGTATATTGTTATATTTGGTTTGATGTATGGGTAAATATGGGTAATAAGGAAAGTACAAATGGTTAAGTGGATTATAATGTCAATTGCTTCATTAAAAATTGTTAGATATAATTGTCTTTTGGAATGTTGTGCTACTTATTACTTTTTAACGTATAAAATACTCGTAACAAAATGGTTGCAAAGTTCATAAATTAAAAAAATATATTTATATGAACATTGTTGAAATAATAACCTACAAAGGAAAATTTGTCCAATATTTTTGATATAGAAACAGAATCTTTTCAAATGGAACAAACAAAAAACACCCAAAATGAAATAATGACATAAAAAGAGACAAAAAATTTATAGTATGAAGTAATAAATAAATAATTCTTAAACAAAAAAAAAAGTAATAAATAAATAAGACTAAAATTAAGGTGAACAAGAAGAACAAGAGGTAATAATAATAATAATAATAATAATAATAATAATAAAAAGAAAGTATTTATTTATTGAATATAGGACATAACTAATATTAACTTCTTGCAACTTACAATTTGTGTCAAAAAAAAAAAAAAATTAAACTTACGATGATTGTGCTTGGTTACATTAGAAAAACGTTAACTGTAAATATTTTTAATTATAAACAAATAAAAATTATAGCAATTGAATAATAATATACTATTCATTAAGATGATTAAGACAAGTACCCACATGACTTTATTTATTCTTATGTATAAATCACAAGTTAAAGTGAAATAGATGAATAGTATAAAAAGTTAAAACATTCTATTTATTTAAACAAGAAGGGTGTATTAAAAAATGTGTGTTGTTATAATAAAGATAGAGTGATAAAAAGAATGAAAAATGTAAGTTTGTAAGAAAAAAGGTGATTAAGTAATATGGAAAGTATGAAAATGTACAATTATTGTTAGATTGAATGGATACTACTCTTAACTATTGTTAACCTATAAGATCCAACTTATTAGATTATCGTGAGAAAAAGATGATTAAGTAATAATGAAAGTATGAAAAAGGTGTAATTATAGTTAGATTGATTGGGTACTAGTCTTAACTAATGTTAACCTATAAGAGCTTATTAGACTGTCGTGAGATAAAGGTGATTAAGTAATAGAGAAATAAATTATTATTAACTACTCTTAACTTCTTAACCTATAAGAGCTTATTCGATAATAGTTGATTAAACTTATTATAAGTACTTTGTAATAAGAATTTTATGAACTTAATTTGTCTGAACTTATTAAAACTTAATAGATAATATTACACTCAACTATTAAATTGGTAGTACTTAATTATGACTTAACATGTTAAAACTTATTAAGTAATTAGAAATTGAGGGGCTTAACTTATCAAGTTATTATATCAAGTAACACTTATTAGAACTTCAACTCGTAAAAACTTATTAAAAAATCATTAAGTATTTATGCTGTCTCTGTTTCTTATTACTCTTTTTATTTGAAAGTTTGACATAGTGACATTATTTATAAGATTTAATAATAATCTAAACTATTATTATTTAAAGATAAAGACAATAACAATAATAATGATGATGATGATGATAATAATAATAATAATAATAATAATAATACTTACTCCCATACTCATACGATGATATTGTGGTAAGATGAATAGAACTTCTCCCTTTAAAAACAATTACTAGATTTTTCTTTTCATATAATATTTTTTAGACTATTATAATTCATTATATTTAGTAGAAGCACACTAGCCTTAAGGTCTACAAGCCTAGCATTGTACTACAATGATGTCTTCATGTGTAACTTCTTCATGATTTAATCTTCACCCCCCATTCAATTACAACTAGCTCAATTACAACAGAGTATGGACATGCAAGTATTGTTGCAAGAAGGTAACTGGTTCTTACTCAAGACTTAAAGGACATTTATTAAAATTCCTAACCAAGATGTTGAAGGATGCAAAACAATTTCTGATGATGTTTACCGCCAAATAAAAAAATAATATGATGAAGCAGAAGAACAAAAGGCAAAACATGCTCTTAATGCAAAACCAAAAAGAGACTTGTATCACTTCCTGAAGAGTTTGACATTATACAACATAAGAAAAGGAAAGGAACTTTAGAATACTCATTAAATGTCCTAGAGAGGGAGGAGGCTAATAAACAATGTTCCATGGCATTTTACACACGTGTTATTCCCTTTAATTTTGCAAGAAATCCCTATTTCAGGGAATTTTGTCAAAGACTTGCTAATGGTAATTTAAGTGCATATGGACCTCCAACCCCTGAAAGACTTCGTACTACTCTCTTAGCCTAACTAAAAGCACATGTAGAAGAGTTATTACAGCCTATAAAAGATTCTTGGAAGAAAAGGGGGGCTTCAATTTGTTTTGATGGTTGGCCTGATGGCCAATTAAGGCCATGAATCAACCTAATGGTCGCTTCTGGTGCATCGCCGATGTTCATGAAAGTTGTGGATGCTAGTGATGTTTTACAAAAATGTGCAGACTATATTGCAGGTATTTTTTTTAGATCATTGAAGAAATTGGAGATAAGAAGGTTGTGCAAATTGTGATTGATAATGCTGCAAATTACAAGGCAGCAGGTGGTAAGATTGAAGAAATATTCCCTCATATATTTTGGACTCCCTATGATGTCCATTGTGTGAATTTGGCCATCAAGACAATCTGTGAGCTAAACGAGAAATCTTCTCACTATGAAGAGTGCAAATGGATAAAAGACTTAGTTTCTCAAGCAAATGAGATCAATGTGTTCATCACAAATCATGATCTGTCAAGACAATTTTTGATCGATATTCTGATGTCAAACTTCTGAAAGTAGCAGAAACCAAATTTGCCTCTAACATAGTGATGGCCACGCAACTTCGGTGGGTCAAAGAAGCACTTGAGAAGATGGTTATGAATATGGATTAGAACAATTTTAGGGTGAATGGAAAACCTTCCACTGTAATCAAAGCAAGGGATATCAAAGACTTGATAGTCAGTGATGGATGGTGGGAAAAAGTAGATTATTTCATGAGTTTCACCAAGCCTTTGATGAAGTTTTTAAGGGTCGTAAATATGGACTCCAATTTCCTACCATATGTTTATGACATGTGGGACACAACCATAGAAGAAGTGAAAAGAGTTATATTTGATCAAGAGGATAAAAACTTACAAACCGATAGCTTAAACTTCTTCAATGTAATTCGTCAAGTGTTGGTGACTCGATGGAATAAGAGCAACACTGCTTTGCATTATTTGGCTCACTCATTAGTTCCTAAATACTATAGGGAGGTTTGGTTGCAAGCTCCAAGCAACGGGGTACATCGACTAGCTCCGATTCTAATGAAGATGAAGAAGTGTCTAAAAATAGGGATTTGTGCTTTTTTTGGTTGTTTCCTAACCCCGATGATCTAAAAAAGTGTACAAGGAGTATGAAGCTTTTGCTTGTGGTTTAAATTACTTTGGTCAAATTCATGTAATGAACGCAAGAATCGAAGAGGAGCCTCTGTCATGGCGGGCCAATTATGGTGTTTGCACACCATTACTCCAATGTTTGACTCTTAAATAGCTTTCCTAACAAGCCTTCTCATGATGTTACGAGAGGAATTGGAGCACATATGGAACTATTCAAACAACTAAGAGAAACAGATTAATTTCTAGCAGAGTCGAAGACTTGGTTTATATGAATATGAACCTCTATTTGCTAGCTCGGAAGAAAAACGAGTATTGTGAGGGCCAAGCTCTTATTGGGACATAGGTAATTTATTGTGAACAAAGTATTTTTAAACTTAAATTAAAGATTTTGGTTATTCTAAATTGATGACGTATTGTGTCTTTTTTTAATAAAAAAAAAAAAAAAAACTTGTAAGAAGGAAATGACATGGATGTAAATAACATCTTGGAGCTAGTCGAGTTATCTATTAATGAACTTGAGATTGAAGCCATGACGTTAGTGTTGGGTTTTGATGAGTCCGACTCACCGCGGAAGAAAACCCGAGCCAAGACCACACTTACAATAATTATAACCATAAAGCATAATTAACTTAAACAACAAGATTAAGAGAGAGATTAATACCTTTGGCGCGTGCTTTGCTCACTATAAGAGCTCTTACATCGAAAGCTCTAAGCCTCGCTCACACGAGGACCTCCAATGAAGTCCACCCGCAACCCGAGCACCGAAAATGGTCCAATGCTTAGGAGTTAACTAAGTCCGACCTAAACCCGAGTAATTATATGTGTTCAAAGGTTTTCTCAATGGAGATGCCTTTTTCAACACCTTACTCAAGTGATTTTCCCAATATCCCAACTTGAATATTTATAGGGAAAAACAAGAGTGAGATTTGCTCTTCCATCAATGTGGGAGAATTGATTTTTCCATTTTATTTTTAAATGAAAAATAAAATTAATTATCAAGCTACTAATAAATCAACAAGTGGCATATTCATGAGAAAGGTTAGGTGAGGACCAAACGCTCCCCACTCCTCTCCCATAGCCGGCCAACTCAAGCTTCAAGAAACGAATCCTCGCGCGCCATGTGGCACCCACACTTGGGCACCAAGGCACCCCAAGTGTGGGCTGCTTGCTGCTGCAGCACACTCGGCCTAGCAGGCCACGCACATATGTCCGGGCTGCTTGGCCGTGGCCTGCTGCTAGCAAGCCACGCACATATGTGCGGGCTGCTGGCCGTGGCCTAACAGCATTCCTCGCAAATTTGTGTGGGCTGCTGGCTAGACCTGCTGCTAGCAAGCCACACACATTTGTGCGGGCTGCTGGCTGAGGCTGCTAGCACGCCACGCACATTTGTGTGGGCTGCTGGCCAAGGCCTTCTAGCATGCAACGCACATATGTGCGGGCTGCTGGCCAGCCTAGCTAGCCAAGGTGCGCTACCACGCACCAGCCAGCCTAGGCTCGGCTTGGTGCGCTTGCTAGCCACCTTGCTAGGCCATATGCCCCTAGCACTAGGTTTGCTCGGCATTAGTAATTTTCTTGTCTCGTCTTTTTATCATTTTCGACTCGACTTTCGACGCTCAGTTTCGACGCTCCAACTCGAATTTCCGACGTCTAAATATTAATTACTCGGGCGACTCATTAATTCTTTCCGAATTAATTCGTCGCGTCGGTTCTTTAGTTACTTGGGTGTAACCCGAAGGGTTCAGTCAAGATTAAGCTGTAATACAAATTATACATTAATATTACTGATCGGATGCGACCTCCACCCAGGCATTCCGATCACTTGACCTCACTGAATAATTAGCTTTCTAATAATTCCGAACCCTCTATCGGAATAATACACTTGTTCGAAGGACACCATTCCTTTCAATCTCCCACTTGTCCTTCCACACAAGTGTGCTTTTTGTGTATAGCCTTTTTCCTATGTCACTTAATGTCTCTTCATGAACTATAAGGTAAGATTTATTCATCATCCTTATTATGTCCTGAAGTGTTTCTCGATCCCGATTCCGACTGTCAATAAATAGATGATTTCTAATATCCATCCGTGCACGGCCATGCATTTTACAGTCTCGCTCTTCGAGAGGCCTTGTAAACAACAAAGACATCTTCCCTATTCTATTAGGGGGACATTCCCAGTCTTGTAATGTAGCTTCTCTTACTGAGAGGACCTAGCCGCCCGAGTGTTGCCGTTATAATCCCCTTTTATGGCAGACGTTTGACAACATCAAAGCGGACTAGTACTCAAACAAGAGAACTTACAATACTCATGGTCAAGGAAATAGGTTCCGATAGCCATAATGAGAAGTATACTTATGACGATTTTTAATCTCTTAAAGTATTCTCATAGGTCGATCCAGTATGGTTCGAAACCAATACCTGTGCAAATGATTTATGACAATCATGTCATGTAGCATAAGAAACGGTGCTATAAATCAAACTACACACTAATCTCAAGTGGTCATTTATCGTCCATCATTTAAATGACCTTGATTAGGGATAATTCTCGATTATAATATTCAATGTTCACTTAATAGGTGTTTTCTTACCAAGAATTGTCTTGATACCCTATTTTGAATATTCTCAAAATCGAATGGACTCATTATTTAATCCTAAACCACAATTAAATAGCAAACGGAGTGATAAAATTGCATAAAATTTAAATTACTCCAAAAACTTGAATGGTTTTTCTTAGTGTCTTACATTAAAATGTTCAATAATTAACTAAAACACTAAAAAGGGAAATCAAAGCCAGTCTCCAACGTGCCTAATTCCCATTGCCTCAACGTGCTTGTTGTGCTTCACTTGAGGCAAAGGTTTAGTAAGTAGATTGACTACATTGTCATCCGTTCCAACTTTGTAAATTCTGAATTCACCTTCTGATTTCCATTCTCGAATCATGTGAAACCGCCGCTTGACACGTTTGACGTTCTTATGTTCCCTTGGCTCTCTAGCCTTAGCAATAGCTCCATTGTTGTCACAATAGAGGGCTATTGGATCCTTGATGGAGGGTACAACATCAAGTTCACCAACAAACTTACGAATCTAAATAGCCTCCTTAGCCGCTTCAGCAATTCCCAAGTATTCGGCTTCAGTTGTAGAATCTGCAGTTGTGCTCTACTTGGCACTCTTCCAACTAAACGCTCCTCCATTAAGACAGAACACATATCCAGATTCCAATTTGAAATCGTCTCTGTCTGTTTGGAAGCTTGCGTCGGTATAACCTTCAACAACTAATTCCTCTGAACCACTATACACCAGGAATTTATCCTTGTTCCTTTTCAGGTACTTTAGGATATTCTTGGCCGCAGTCCATTGGGCCTCTGCTGGGTCTGATTGGTAACGGCTCATAGCACTCAAGGCATATGATACATCAGGCCTAGTACATATCATGGCATACATGATTGATCCAAATATCGAAGCATATGGAATCGGATTCATCCTCTCCCGCTCATCAGGTGTTTGTGGACACTACTTCTTGCTTAGGGTTATGCCATGTGACATGAGTAGGGGACCTCTCTTGGCCTCCTCCATGCCGAATCGAGCCAATACCTTATCAATATAAGTACTTTAGCTCAATCCAATCATCCTTTTCGATCTATCCCTATAGATCTTGATGCCTAATATGTACTGAGCCTCTCCCAAGTCTTTCATTGAAAAACACTTTCCGAGCCAAGCCTTTACAGACTCTAACAACGGAATGCTGTTTCTAATGAGAAATATGTCATCGACATATAAGACTAGGATTGAGGAAGGCGATTTTGACGTCCATATGCCATATTTCATAATCATAATATGCAACAATCGCTAGGAGGATCCGAACGGATTTAAGCATTGTTACTGGAAAAAAGGTTTCGTCGTAATCAATACCATGAACTTGTCTGTAATCTTTTGCTTCCACTTATCATTTTGGAAAGGTACTCCATCTCCAAAAAGACACCATCGCGAGCAACAAACACATTGTTCTCGGATTTATTTTAGAAGTAATGCCCTTTGGTTTCTTTTGGGTAGCCCACAAAGTAAACCTTGTTAGATTTGGGATGAATTTTGTCAGAAATCAATTTCTTGACATATGCTTCACATCCCCACATCTTTAGAAAAGACAATCTAGGAGGTTTCTTCGTCCATAACTCGTATGGAGTCTTTTCTACAACTTTTGATAGAGCAAGGTTCAGTGTTAGTGCCGCAGTTAGAAGTGCGTGTCCCCAGAAAGAGATAGGAAGATCACTAAGACCCATTGTAGATCGTGCCATGTCTAACAAGGTTCGATTTCTCCTTTCGGATACTCCGTTCCATTGTGGAGTACTTGGAGGTGTTAATTCTGAAAGTATACCCTTTTCTTTCAGATGGTCATCGAATTCTTGGCTCAATTATTCACCACCTCGATCCGATCGAAGGGCTTTGATTTTCTTTCCAAGTTGATTTTCAACATCACTCTGAAATTCTTGCCATGCTGATTTTCAATGAGTTGCATTGGCCTGGCGTTACACGGTTGCGCGTGGCATCCAGTGCAGCCTCTAGTGATGCTCCCACGGAAGATTCAAAATCTTGTGAAAATACTAAATCGAATCTTACTATAGTACCGCGCGCATGAACATTAGTTGCGCTGCCCCTGGCAGCGCATCAAAATCATGCGCACGCTACCTTCTAAGATGCGCGTACCACCTGCTGCGGCAGAATGCCCAAAACCCTAAATGCACTCATTCCCTATAAATAGGGCCTTTATACGAAGCTAAAAGACACATAAATTAACCCAAAAAGATGGAAGGAACTTTGTGAACTTGTGTACTATCAACCCTCTTGTCCTAAACACTCACCCCTCTTATTACCCGTCCTTACGGTGGAGGTTCCCGAAAAAGAAGGAGTCCATAAGTGTTCTAAACGAATATCTAGCAAATAAAAGTGGTTAGTTTCCCGAGCACTTAGATAAATCACCTTCTTTTAATTGATTAAATAACTTTAAATCGATTAATTAATGTTGTTTTATCACTTTAAATAAACTTTAAATTAATTAATTTCACATAATTTCTTGCGTTAATCAAGATTAGAATTGGAATAATTAATTGTTGTTTTATCACCTAAGCCAAGGTGAATCTTGTTTATTTATTGTGATAAAGCTTGGGGGGAAGCGTTCTTACACTTATTGTACATATGTTTGTGATTCTTAGCTTTGAATAAGCTTGGGGGTGATGTGTTTTTGTATGGTGAACACTTGGTTTTAGTGTTGAGATCTGGCCAACATTTGCTTCACGATTTGGGTATACCACCAAATTTAAAATTTTAGCCTACCCTCACCCTTTTCGCCTTTACATTACACCCTTTCAAAGACCTTTTGACCTTTGTGGTTGAGTCACTAGTTGATGGAGGGAGATGTAGGTCAAGCTTATAGAGCGGGATGCAACAGTTGAGACATCGAGTAGCCTCAAATCTCTTTCTTTCTCCGGTTCCTTCGAGGAACCATTAAGATGCTTGCTAAAGTAGATTTGAAGCTAATTGGGAGAATGTGCTAAAAATGATTTGAGATGAAAGTGACTTGTGTCTTGATATGTTCTCTATGCTTAGCATGTCCCATGTTTCAATCAACCATAGATATCTTAGAACGTGCACTCCCTTACTTGTTTAGTAAGATTTGCATTCATTTATGCCTGTACATTTGCAAAAAGTCCACTCATGAACATTTGTTTTCTTTCCTTTTCTTTTTGCTTCTTTTTCATGCTTGGCCTTGTTTGCTTGGTTTGTAAGAGTTATGGGTCAATCTCTTAGGAAACCCTTACGAAAGCATTACTCGTCCTCTAGGGCGATCAAGGGGTTAAAATGGCTTGTCAATTGTTGCTAAAATTGACCGTGATTCCTACGAAAGTGAGTTAGTGTATATTCTCATCTCGTCTTTTCTTTTGTTTGTTTGAATAAGCTTGTCATTTTCTTTCCCTTGGTTTTGTTTTGCTCGAGGACGAGCAAAAGATAAGCTTAGGGGTAGTTAAAGGGTGTCATAAATGGCACCCATTTGATGAGTATTTAGGTTTTTTTACCTTCTTTTTATATCTTTCTTTCTTAATAAATGCTTAGTTTTATGCTTTTGCTCTTTGTTCTACCTTTTCTCTCTTATTTTGTGGTTTTGTGCACTTCTATGGTTTTTCAAGTCTTTTCTCCTTTATTTGCTCTCTTTTCGTGGTTGTAGGTATTGTACGAGGTTCGGGTCTTGATATGGATGGATTACTAAGGTGGAAGATGCTTTTGGAGCAAGCTCATGGCAATAGGAAAGCTCAAGATGCAAGGAAGTGAATTCTCCAAAATCTAGCTCTTGCGCCCTCAAGTCGTGCTCTTATGAAGATGGGGTGTTGAACCCACTGTGAAGTGCTTTTTGAAACTGCCACTCTTAGTGTTCTTCATCATCATTCGGTGCGCTCATTAGAAGCCATTAGCGAACGCACGAAGCCTCGAGAAGAAACGAAGAAACCCAGAAGAGCGCGGGTGTGCTGCCCAGCCGCGCAGGCGCATAGTCCCTCCGCGCGGGCGCGTCTCCTTGGGTCCCTGCTTTGCTCGGTTTTGTTTTGCGTCTCCTATAAATATCTACTTGTAACCCAATTTTTGTAAGCGGAGGTAGAAGTAGAATTAGAAGTAAAAGTAGAATTAGAATTCATGTTCTTAGCTTAGTTGAGAGCTTCTCTCTCTAGTTTTAGGGTTAGTTTAGGAGTAAATTTAGAAAGAGAAAGTGAGGAATTTCAATGGTGATTGAGAGATTGAAGATTCAGTGGTGACAATTATGTTGAAGATCTTCTCTATTATCAATGAGCATTTCTAACTCTATCTCATTTTATTGCTTTGTTTAATATTCAAGTTTGTTTGTTTGGATTGATTTTGATGTTTGATGCTTGATTAGTGTAGTTGTTCTTGATATTTTTGTTGATTCTTGATTTCCTTAGTTGTTAGTTGATTAGATGATGTTGTTAGAGTAGTTGTTTGTCTAGGGATTGGGTGAATCTTGTATGATTGATTGATTGTGCTTAATTTGGGAATTGTGTTGATTAATTGTTGAGATTAAAGTGATTAATGGAAATTATGCATGTATGTAATTCGATTAGGCCTTGAGAATTATGCTAGATTGCATTGTGAGTCTACATTGATACGGACCATTGATTTGTAGCTCACAATTGTCGATTGAGTTTGGTTAGTGACGTTCCTATTTAGAGTCTCTCGTAGTTGGCTCTAGTTAGAACTCTAGGAGATAGCTTGTTGAGCTCTTTTGATTGCTCTTTCCATTAGTCTTCGCAACCTTTGATTTTCATGTTGTTCCCGAGTTGCTACAATTGTCATGCTTACTTGTTGATCCCCATTCCTTAGTGTTTTATTTTTTTGGCTCTTCGTTTTGGTAGTTGGTTAGTGTTACCTTCTATCTTTAGACTTCGACCTAGCTTAGGCACATAATTGAGAGCGCTTAAACATTACCGTTCCTTTGGGTTCGACCCTTGACTTGCCTCTACACTCGCATTTAGGTTTGTTAAGTGTTTATAAATTTAGTTTGACCGAGGGAGGATTAGTCAACGACCTAGTTTTACCTCACGTCAAAATGGCGCTGTTGCCGGGGAACGGTGTCTATGTTTGAGTGTTTTTGATTGCTTGAGTCTAGGTCTTTGTATATACTTTTCTTTTATTTTATTTTTGTTTGTCTTGTAAAAAAAAATAATGGCAAGTACCTCGTTTCTTCAATTAGAGAATGAGCTGTTTTGGGTGTACTTTAATAGATTAGAGAACTTCATTAGTTACCATGATTGTGATCTTTGGGAGGCTTGTGATATTTGTTATCATGATTTTAATGATCAAACTAGAGACATTATTGAAAGCAAGTTTAATGGTAGATTTCGAGGATTGTCAATTGATGATGCTTGGGACTTTTATGTATGGTTTGCTAGAGATACTTATGAGTGTGGGCATGGTTATTCAAATGTTTCCATTGATAATTGTTATAGTCCATGTTCCATGAATGATGAATCTTGCATGCCTATTTGTGCCCCCATTCCCATTTTGATGATGTTACTCATGTCTCTAATGTTGATCCCCGCATGCTTGCTCATGATTCCTTTCCCCATGATGCTCCTCAATGCTCTTCATCTTTCCAATCTTTAGAGTCTAGCTTCGAGTCTTCTTATAATTAAAATGGTGGTTCTTTGAGAGAATTGGAGATGAATTCTAATTTGGAACCAAATGAGATGAGATATTTGGAGATTTTGAGAAGCCAAATTGAAATGTTGAAAAAGTTAGAAGAGATTAATGAGGGCGTTCTTAGGAAGAATGAGGAGATGGAGAGTCAATTGTCATCAATGTTGAATGTAAATGAAGTTTCTACCACATTGGTAGATATGGAAGATGATGATGATGATGATTGTTTTGAAAGCTCTAAAGTGTGTGAGGAGGATGTTAGAGAGTCTATGAGTGAGGAAAACGGTGTAGAGATGGATGTTCCTTAAGAGAGTTTGCATTTTGAACCTCCTTCCCAATTTGAATTTCGTTCCATTGAGCCTTTAGATGGATTTGAAGAGAAACTAAAATTTTTGGCTTCTCTTAATGTTGAGGAAATGGTAATTCAAGTTATGAAGGATGGGACATTGCAATTTTTGAAGCGTGGAGATGTTGTGAGGAAAGAGAGAGATGATGAGGAGGATGAAGTAGTTTCCATGGGAGATTGGATGTTTGAGGGTGATGAGGACCAAGAGGTTTTGAGTGTTGAAAAGCCAATTGGAGAGTCAATTTCCCCACCCACCTCCCTTCATGGTGATTTCATTCCCCCATTCTTTTATTTTGAAAACCAATCTTCTTCCACCGCATCTCCTTTGCATGATAACCATGGTTGCTTTGAGGGTGAGGCCTTGAGCTTAAATGATTTTGATGTAGATGAGAATCAATATGAGAGGATTGAAGAGGTAGAGCTTACTTTCGATGATTATGAAGATGAGAGTGAAGTGTTTGGTAAGATTGAGTCCCCAACTCCTATCTCAAATTTTCAACCATTGCCTTCCTCTTTCACCTTTGATGATCCTTTCTCTTCTACATTTTCCACCATTGAGAAGGATGAGGCCTTTTTAGAGGGAGATTGTACTTCTAATGTTTATTTTGAGCTACCTCCCAAGTTCGACCCTCAAACCATTGATGAGCTTTTTTTGAACCTTGATGATGATTTGAAGCTTTTAAGAGCTCATTTAGGGTGTGAAGTTTATGAGGAGAATGTGATTGAGAATGAGCTTAATTTGAATGATGATGAGTTGGAGGAGAGCCCTTTGAATGTGAGTTCATTAGATGAGAGAGCTTGTGTTTCTATGGTTAGTGGTGTAAGTGAGCAACCAATTCCTATTCCTTCACCTTACACCTCATTTTCAAGAAAGCTTGATCTTGTTCCTTCCTATCCCATGTCATTACCTTCTTTTCTCAAATCCCCTTCTCTTGAAGAGCCTTTAGTCCCCCAAGTGCCTCATTTGATGACTTTTGAGGATAATGGTGGGACTTCTAACCAAAAATATTTTGTTGAGAAGAGAATGTCTTTTTCTTTTATTTCTCTTCCTTTTTCTTACATTCTTGTTTTTCCCTTCTCTTCTTCCCCTTCTTGGCATACCTCTTCTCAACCCAATAGGTGTGCACTATGCTTGTTGCATGCTTTCATTTTGTCATGTGCATACATACTTTCATATGAAATGTGTAGTAGTGCATTTGACAAGCTCTTGCATGCGTTGAATTACTATTTTCTAGAGCGGTCAAGCTTGGACCTTTAGCAAGCCTTTCTCGGGAAGTAACCCGTGTTTTATTGCTTTCATTTTCTTTTCCTTTTAGAATAGATTTTCTCTCATGGAAATGTTTGTGTGCCTTTTGCTAGGTACATGACTTGATATATTTTGGTGCATTGGTTTGGATCGAGATTTAAGGAAGTTTGGAACCACAATTACTAGCATATGGAAAGCAAGATTTAATGATAGAGGAAATTGGCTTTGAAAGGTTAAATTGGGTCACTTGCAAGTATTTACACCCACCTAAATCCGGTAATATCTTTCCTTGCTCTTTCTCTAATGGTTGATTATTTGCTGGACATGTGTTGGTATGTTGGTTTGATTTCTTTCTTTTCCCCTCCCATGGATTATTTGATTTATTATTTGAGTGTATTGTCTCATTCAAGTTTGGGGGAGGGTATTCTATCATGTTTAGTGGGATTTCGATTCATATATGCCATGCACAATTGTATATGCATTTCCATGTTCTTTATTTTGAGAAACTCCAAAAAGATTTTTGTTTCTATCAAGGCAAATTTGCAATGTGTTTTGTTTTGTTCTTGCTTTGGACATAATACTTTTGGACTTGTATAGTTGAATGCTTTTCTTCTTAAATGGTAACGGTGTGCATGGTTTGAGAGTATCTTTGGTTGATTCTAGGATAGAGTATGTTAAGGTAGTCGTTTAGAACTTTTGGGACCTTGAAGCCGGATTCTATTTGTTTTTGAAAATTTGCAATTGCTCCCCTTTGTGAATTTGAAACTAATAGTGAGTTATTGTTACAACCATGTGATGTTTTATTTCTTCTTGCTTTCAAAATTTCTTGATATAGAGGCGCATGGATCCTTGGCTATTGTATGCTTTATCTAGAATTTGACTTTCATCTCCCGAGATCGCGACCGAGCCATTTAGGAAGGACGAAGGCATCTTTTCGGGGAAGTAATTTTTCTTTTTCTAGGATAGCTTTCTATATCTTTATTTTGTGTTTTCACTTGCCTACTTGCTAACCATTTGAGCCATAAACCTTCTATTCAAGCCACATCTTTAGATTTTGAGCCTTTTGTCTCATTCTTGTTTCCATCGTTGGTTTTTGTGAAGCATTTGGTCTCTCTTGTTGCAGTTTTGGTGTATGAAATGGTGTTTGGTTCTTATAATGGTAGCAAGTTTGTGTTGTACATATTTTGTGAATAAAAAGCAAATGCAAATTTGAAAAAGTCATCCATAGTTAAAAGAGGCGAAGACTTGAAATAATGTGAAAAATGAAAAAAAAAATGTGAAAAAGCAAAGCAAATTCAAAAGCGTTGGCAAAAAGTGATAAAAATTGAAAACTGAAGAATTCAAAAAATATTTTAATGCAAGTGTCTTTCTCCCTATTTTAAGCATTGAGGACAACGCTTTGTTCAAGCTTGGGGGAAAGTGTTCTTACGCTTTTTGTACATATGTTTGTGATTCTTAGCTTTGAATAAGCTTGGGGGTGATGTGTTTTTGTTTGGTGAATACTTGGTTTTGGTGTTGATATTTGGCCAATCTTTGCTTTACAATTTAGGTATACCACCAAATTTCAAATTTTAGCCTACCCTCACCCTTTTCGCCTTTACATTACACCCTTTCCAAGACCTTTTGACCTTTGTGGTTGAGTCACTAGTCGGTGGAGGGAGATGTAGGTCAAGCTTATAGAGCGGAATGCAACAGTTGAGACATCGAGTAGCCTCAAATCTCTTTCTTTTTCCGGTTCCTTCGAGGAACCATTGAGATGCTTGCTAAAAGTAGATTTGAAGCTAATTGGGAGAATGTGCTAAAAATGTTTTGAGATGAAAGTGACTTGTGTCTTGATACGTTCTCTATGCTTACATGTCCCATGTTTCAATTAACCATAGATATCTTAGAACGTGCACTCCCTTACTTGTTTAGTAAGATTTGCATTCATTTATGCTTGTACATATGCAAAAAGTCCACTCATGAACATTTGTTTTCTTTCTTTTTCTTTTTGCTTCTTTTTCATGCTTTGCCTTGTTTGCTTGGTTTGTGAGAGTTATGGGTCAATCTCTTAGGAAACCCTTACAAGAGCATTACTCGTCCTCTAGGGCGATCTAGGGGTTTAAATGGCTTGTCAATGTTGCTAAAATTGATCGTGATTCCTATGAAAGTGAGTTAGTATATATTCCCATCTCGTCTTTTCTTTTGTTTGTTTGAATAAGCTCGTCATTTTCTTTCCCTTGGTTTTGTTTTGCTCGAGGACGAGCAAAAGATAAGCTTGGGGATATTTGATGGGTGTCATAAATGGCACCCATTTGATGAGTATTTAGGTTGTTTTTACCTTCTTTTTATATCTTTCTTTCTTAATAAATGCTTAGTTTCATGCTTTTGCTCTTTGTTCTACCTCTTCTCTCTTATTTTGTGGTTTTGTGCATTTCTATGGTTTTTCTAGTCTTTAATTTTCTCCTTTATTTGCTCTCTTTTCGTGGTTGTAAGTATTATACGAGGTTTGGGTCTTGATATGGATTGATTGCTAAGTTGGAAGATACTTTTGGAGCAAGCTCATGGCAATAGGAAAACTCAAGATGCAAGGAAGTGGATTCTCCAAGTTCTAACCCTTGCGCTCTCAAGTTGTGCTCTCATGAAGTAGGGTGTTGAACCCACTGTGAAGTGCTTTTGAAACTGCCACTCTTAGTGTTCATCATCATCATTCGGTGCGCTCATTCGAAGCCATTAGTGAACGCACGAAGCCTCGAGAAGAACCGAAGAAACCCAGAGGAGCGCGGGCGTGCAACCAACGGGCGCGGGCGCGCCTCCCTAGGTCCCTGATTTGTTCGGTTTCGTTTCGCGTCTCCTATAAATATCTACTTGTAACCCGATTTTTGTAAGCAGAGGTAGAAGTAGAATTAGAAGTAGAAGTAGAATTAAAATTCATATTCTTAGCTTAGTTGAGAGCTTCTCTCCCTAGCTTTAGGGTTAGTTTAGGAGTAGATTTAGAAAGAGAAAGTGAGGAATTTCAATGGTGATTGAGAGATTGAAGATTCAATGGTGACAATTGTGTTGAAGATCTTCTCTATTATCAATGAGCATTTCTAACTCTATCTCATTTTATTGCTTTGTTTAATATTCAAGTTTGTTTGTTTGGATTGATTTTGATGTTTGATGCTTGATTAGTGTAGTTGTTCTTAATATTTTTTTGATTCTTGATTTCCTTAGTTGTTAGTTGATTAGATGATGTTGTTAGAGTAGTTGTTTAGCTAGGGATCAATTAGTGTAGCTTGGCGACGAGTGTTGTCATAAGCTCTTATTCCTTGTGTAGATGGAGACAAGTCTTCATCCCTTAATCATAACATCCTCGCAGTTCGTAGTGGGCAAACATTGATTGCTGACCCATTATCTACAAGAGTTTTTGGAACATTCATTCTCTTGCAGATTACTATGGGGTTTAAGGACTTATTGTGCTTATTACCTTTTGGAGGTAAATCTTTGTCAGAAAAGGTGATTATATTGATGGGACTCGGCAGATCACTCGTGAGAAAATTAGCTAATCCCTCAGGAGTGGTTTCAGAATCTATCTCTACTTTAGCCAAAGCATCCATTACTGCCATTCTATGCTCACGGGATGTGGCTAGTAGTTTCCATACGTTCATTTCGACCTTAGTTTTTTAAGTTGTTTGACAATATCGTTGTCTTCTATGATTGGTATGGGAACTTGTTGAGTAGTAGGAATAGGTTGTGTAGTGACGGGAGGTTGCACTGTCCCTGATCTTGTCAGTTGATCTATGGGTGAATCTTCTTCATCCCAAATGTCATCTACTGGGTATATCGTGGAATGTAGGGTTTCTTCCACATCTTTGAGATAGACGTCCTCATCATCACTTTCCCAGATTCCGTTGATGCTAACATCCTTTTCCGGTGGAATTTGGACCAACTTTTTACTGTCAATCAATCCTTGGATTAGATCTTTTAATTTGAAACAGTGTTCTATGGTATGTCCTCCTGTTTGATGGTATGAACAATAGAACCTATCTGTCCTTTTCAACGATTCAAATGGTCCAGGCTCGAGAGGTTTGATTTTCCTACTCTCGAAGTGCATTTTGAACATATTTGCATAAGAGGTCCCAATTGGAGTGTAAGGCTTGTTGCTCCTTTTAGGTGTTTCGACTACTTGGAGAGAAAATGGTTTTCTTTTAGTGGTCTCTGTAGGCGTCACCTCTTTAATGACATGCTTATTTCAAACCATCTTTCCATGATCGAGGGCCTCACAATAGATGTCTATTGCTTCCCTCATTATTTGTACGAGGACCCATACTTCTTCTTTAGTGGCAGGTTGTTGACCTATAGGGAAATCACTCATGGCATCGAAAAAGGTTTCCTCCACTTCTTCGATAGCATGGGCTTCTCCGATTGGCTTAATGAGGGATGATGGGTCAACGTGACTTTTCTCATCAGAAATAGCCAAAGAATCTGAAAATGGGGCGTTATTGATGCTTGGCTTCTTGCTTGCAAGCGGCAATGGGAGTTTGTTGCTATCAATTAGATTTTGAATAGCTTCTTTTAGCTTCCAGCAATTTTCAGTAAGATGGCCCCTGCCTTGATGGTATTTACAATGTGTATTGGGGTTCCAGCTATCCGTCCTCCTTTCGACTGGTGGATCTCCAAATGGTCTAATGGGAGTTATAAGACCTTTTGCATGAAGGCGATCAAATGCGGTGTCATAACTCATGCCAATAGGAGTAAAGTTCTTCCTAAATGGCTTCTTTTGTCCCTGATTATTCATAGTAAGGAATTCATTTAGATTAAAGGAGCTAACGTTGTTTGAGTGGGTGGTTTTAGAAGAAGAAGGATTGTTGTTCTTTTTTCCTTTCCAGCCACTGTTGGAGTTGTTAGCAGCTTTTTGTTTCGCAAGGTCATCTTCAATGTTAATTCCTATGTCATAGACGGCCTTGAAAGTGTTCAAATTACTTTGATATTTGAGATGCTTAGAATATTTTTCTTGGAGGTTCTTAATGAACATCCTCACAGATTCTTTCTCACTAGGCACCTCAACCATTTTAGCGGAAGTTTATCTCCACTTATTAAAGAAAGAAGTAAAACCCTCATTCTCTTTTTGCTTTAACATTTCAAGTTCTCTATGGTCAGTCTCGACTTGAATGTTACATTTGTATCTATCAATGAAAGCGTTCACTATTCCATCCCAAGTAGAGATCTTCTCTTTATCAAGAGAAAAGAACCATTGTTGGCAAACAGTTTCAAGAGATAGTGAGAATAAAGAGTGAAAGACTTTCCTATCAATCCCCTTAATGTTCATTATAGTTTCAAAAGCCCTTAAGTGGAAATAAGGATTGTCAATTGGTTTAAACCTAGGGATGTCATTGGCATTGAACTTCTGCGGAAGAAGCTCCTTGTCCATTGAGACCCCTTGTGAGCTAATGCCCTGGACCTTATAGTCATTGGAGAACTTGCTCAAACTTTCCTCCATTCGCTCCATCTGTTGCTATTTCACAAGGTCATTGACTTAAAGGGCCATAGCCTTCATCATTTAAGTTAAATTGGCCAGGTTTTGCCTAAGTTCATTGAATTCTTCTTGAGTTGCCATTATCTTCATAGCTTTTCTATTTTGAATCGGTTTATCAAAAAGTAAGACTTGAACGAAAGCATTGACCTTGATTAGCCGCCCTTCTCTTCTTGACCAAGTACTGTAAATTAAACCATTTAAATGACTTAACTCGAATTGACTTTGACTTTATTGGTTTTGAAAGACAAAAAAGCAAAAATAAAGTGCATATTTTTGGGAATCAAGAGTAGGGTTCAAACAAATATAGTTTAATTGGGGGATTAATATCCGACTTACCCCCCTAAAAAATGACGAAAAACAGGCGCACACAAGACTCTCTAGACATGGTCGAGGTGAAACATACATATAAAGTGTGTGCTTAATAGTGAGTGAAAGTGACATGCTTTGACACTTGTGTAAGACCATGGGACTATGTGCTTAGACTCAATTAAGGACTAAATGTAGCTTCTGTCGTTAATAAACTGATTAGTTAGACTCAACGTGAGGACTCGAGCAAAAAACTAGACTGTCGCTTAAGCAACGGAACTACCGCCAAACGCTAGGAACAGAGCGATGCGACAATGATGTCGCATAACGCTGGACACTAGTGTATCGCGCCACAGGCCAAACTCTTACACCATTACTGAAACATTAGTCTGGGTCTGTTTCCAATGTTTTACGCTAAGAAGACAAGCCTATAGTCATACTAAGTTAAGTTTGATCAATTTATTAAGACTTTAATTACTCGTATTAATTTATTAATTAATCAAGAAAAGTCCTTTAGTTATTAATTAGTTTATTTAGACTTATTCACAAGTCAAAAAAACAGTTAGTGTAAACACACATAAGTTATGCACAAGAAAAGAATGCACAAGTAGTCAAGTAAGCACAGCATGATGTAATGAATTTGCAACCTAACCATGGCTCTAGCTCTCCAAACTTCAAGGATAAAGGTTAGTCAAAGAGGGTCCATGGTTAAGAGTTCGGATGCACCGCGCAGAAGCCTTACCTTTCGAAGGGTTAGCGCGTGTGGATAGGACGCCGCATGTTAAACTTGCTTCCACAGTCTGGTGAATTCACAAACTCGGATGTACCCTTTGTTGCCATGAGCGTTCGATTGGGTAGATGGAGCGTGAATTCCCAGAGGGTTATGGCCATATGTAGAACACATATGGGTTCAGAAAAGTGAGAAAAACTCAATTAGGAAGTAGAATCGAGCAAACAAACTAGAACTGGTCGAAACAAAGATGGTAGATTTCTGCTCGGTATTGGAAGAACCTGGCGCGAGACAACAAGGCCTTTCGCCGACGATGAACCTATCGGCAAACGACATTGTTGTCGCACGACGACAAAGCCATCGCATGGCGCTGGCACTGTTTTCTCGGCGCCGGTTCCTACATGCCTCAGCAGGTTTCTATTCTTTGTATTTGCCAACTTTTCACAGCGTTTTTTCGATTCTAGTTGTGAAAGATATTTCCCAAATTTCCTACGTGTAAAAAAAATCCTATGTTTTTGATGCATTATGGATGGTCTTTCCAATGCAGACCTTTTTTTATGCTTGTGCCAATAATGTCAATCAAAATTACGCACATGAATATTTAGAACTTTTCGAGTCTCATCCACTCATTCTAAATCATTGCCAAAATAAATTTTAGGAATTAAAATAGAAATCCTCTCCAGTGAAGTCGCCAAAAGAAATGTAGGGAATATTTCAAGCATCCACACTTGAGCCCCACTGTGATCATACACTTAAGTATGGTGGCATCCGAAGGGAAGGAAACTAGAGCAAAAGAGTCGCCAACAAGTTTTAGGAACTTGTAAACCGTTCAAAAGGTGAAGGTTACACCCATTCACGATCCATGAAATCGCTAACTCCATAGTGGTCTGGAACCATGAATGGATATTCGGGGATAAAGGTACAAATCTAACCTAAAAGAGATTGAACCTGCCCTAAAAATAGGCCTCTACTTTATTCTTCTCATATTTATGTGCGCTTTCTGACTAACATACAATCAATATATTAATCCTAAACCTATTTATTTATGTTAGTTGAATATTTATGCACAAACAAAACTATTATTGGTGATCACTTGAATTATAATCACATTAGTCTAAATAAAATTATCAATTATCTTATTAAACGTAATTACAAGTACAAATTCCCTTTAATCCTACAAGAGAGGGTGTGATCAAGCAATAACAATAATATATATCAAGAAACATAATAATAACAATCATCATCATAATAACAATCAATAAAGCTTAATAATAATAGCAAGATCCTAGGCATGATACTAACAAGATTAATAACAAATCCTAGCATGTCACTAAACAATAAAAATCAATGCTTTATCCCTAACATGATACTAACATGATGTAAGAAATAGGAAGTAACCTAATCATGATACTAGGAGCTAAAATAAAATTATAAACATGATTTCTATATCAAAAGAATAGTTAAGCAATTAAATTACTTACTTTGATGCTTCGTATCTCTTTCTATCAAAACAATACACACGTTAGTAACTTCAAGGAAAATATTAAACAATAAATCAAATCAAAGAATTGAAATAAGATTTGGGACCAAACCCTAAAAAATTATCAACCTTTCACGTCGAGGGCGAAGGCAACTCGAGCTTGGCTAAGTGTGTCTAGAACTCGTGAATGCGGAATTTTACTGAAAAGGGAAAGCTTAGAAAGAGGGAGAAAGAGAGTTATTAGCTCAAGAGAGAAGAGAATAAAATTAGATGATTGTTGATGATTAAGCTTGTTAATTGTTGGTGAATAAAAACAAGGAAATACGACCCTATTTATAGAGAAAATAGTCCGGAAATAATAGAAAAGAGTTAGAATTCGAATCGGAATAAAATAGCTCCTGTCGCGAATGACAGGACCCAGCGCGAAACGACAGAGATCACGCATGGCGACAGAGTCTGTCGTCGTGCGACAAGGTTGTCGTTTGGTGCTGGTTTAAAAGATAAAACGCGTTTTTGTATGGAATCCTTTACCTAATATGATTAAGCAATTAGACTCCGCTTTTATCAATTATAAAGAAAGATTTATCATATCATAATAAAACACTTACTTTATTTCAAATCAAATTCCATATTTTCTAAAAAGATAATTATTAATCCTAATTCTATTAGAATTCAAAATAACCTTCTAAATCATCTTAGAAGATTAAAATCAATCCTAATAAGTTTAGGAATACTAATTAATGGGCCCTCCACTAGATCATTGGGCCATAAAACCATTTCAGGCCCAATTTAGTATCCTGGCCATAACTTCCTCATTATTCATCGGAATTGGGCTTATAATATATCATTGGAAACCTCTTTTTGAGCCCAATCCAATTACACTATTATTGTACCCTTGTCGTGGATCAAACTTAAATGGACTGGCTATTTTCATAAAATAGAATGCATTTTCAAAACCAGAAAGAATTATTTTTATTAAAACAACCGCATCACTAGACTTTTCACACTTTCACTTCGTTCGATAATCAAATGACGTGAAAGTACTCATCACTGGGCTTGGTTTTTGGGGAGACACATTTGGGTGTCTACTCCCCGTAACATTAAAGAAGGTGACTTTGTATTAAAGAGGTTAGGGGTCCACCAACTGATCCTAGAGGAATATTCAAACCTAATTGAATAGGACCATATTGCGCAATCGAAAGCTTATCAGGAGGAGCTGTTCGATTAATGGTTATAGGTGGCGATGATTTCCGTCAACTAATAAACATTGATTGACTTAAAAAATATTACATATAAAAATCTGGATAAACTCGTTCATGCATAATTCACATTCATGTCTCTTAGCTTTCAAATAAAATATTCTAACTGTTATAAACTTTACCGAATTACACGGTAAAATACACAATATTTGGGAGGGGGGGTGGGGTAGCCACAAAAAATGCCATTCAAAGTGTTCAGATTTTGTCAAACCTCAAGATAAAGTTTTCATACTTGGGGGGGGGGGGGTAAGTAATAATAATGATTAAAAAAAATCTTCTTTAATATTCGTAGCACAGGTGCCGCGCGAAACTAAAAAGGCTACGCGCGACGTGTGCACGGACGTCGCGCACAACCTTGGATGTTGCGGGCACCACATAATGACGAACTGCGAAATAAGAATTTTACGCTTGAATAAAATTTCGATTTTTTACTAGCGATAAAATAAGGGGCATCCAACAATACATATACTAGGAAAACAACAAATTAAACTTTGATTTAAATTGTTAAACAAAGTTTGAACAATTTTTCATTTAATTTCTACAAGTAGGATTAAAAGAAAAATAATTATAAATAAATAAATACTTTTTCGCAAAGAATTACGTAAGACCTGATTTCGTAATACGAATATGTAGGAAATCCTTTTGATTCGGGCATATAAAAAAAAAAGAGCTCTTTTTATTCCAAACATAATATTATTCAAAAGAACATCGTAGAACTAGATGATAAATAATAAAAAAAAAATAGTAGTGATTACACTCTATTAAAAAGAAAAAACTATTATTATTGTGTAACACCCTAAGATTTTACTATGTCCACAATCTGACGCAGGATAAACCTATATTGTTGGCGTCTAGATTCCCCTATAAAAACAAAATTTATAAAACCAAACCCAACCCTAGATATAGGGGTATGTCCGAGTCGAACCCAAGGGAAAGAGGTATTTGCTAAGGTCTCAAGCTAAGCTATTCCGAAATCTTAATACAATGGGTTGGTCTAAGCTATACTATCGAATCAACTTAATCAAAACAAGCAAATAGAATTCAATTATCAAAACACTATGGAATTTAGGATCCACATGCACTAATGATAAACTTGCTAATTCGTCGGGAATTTGATCAATCAAGCAATGCGAGAGAAAATGACATTTGCAATCAAAATCACTCAAAGAGCTATTTCCTAGGGTCAAGCTAGATGTCTCTACAAATGAATTCAAAGGAAAATCGCAAATCAAGATCAATCGACACTACAACAAATTGACCTTTGTTCCACGGGTACAATCGTGGCACAAGATTAAAATTCCCATGGCTATGCAATTTAGGCCACGGGAATTTTAAAATTTATACCCATAGCACAAGAGGCCGTGGCTAGAAATTTGCCACGGGAAAATGAATGTCGTGGCAAATTTTGAAATTTATGCCACGAGTATTCCCGTGGCAAAGAAATTCTCTTGCCACAAACACCAATGTGGCTAACAAATTATTTGCCACAAATTCGACTGTGGCTAATAAACTTTGTTGCCACAAATGTTATTGTACCTAATAAGATTCTTTTTTCAAATTTTATCATGGCTAATGAACAATGTTGCCATAAATATTACTGTGGCCAATAAGGCTGAAAAAAATATTGAATTTGTATTAATTAAAGTTAGTGCAGAAACACATACATATACACAAAAGTTACAAATTTTAAATAATCTCTGTTTATAATACACTAAAAACTAGATTATTACAATCTATAATTATGTTCGTGTCCTTTACTTTATTTAAACCTCATAATCTGTTGTGCTGAAATTGATAAAGCAAGAACGCATCAATTTGTTGCTGCTGTGCAGAGTGTCAAACCATTCTCGGGGATCTCATATGTGAGCATTTTAGTGAAACATGATATGCTGCTGGATGACATTGAGCCCTTTTGATATGTCTATAAAGTCCTATAACATCAAACCAAAAAAGCGTTAGCCCATCCGAATAACAATTGTAGCTCTTAAAGCAACCAACAACCATGCAAGGAAATTATAACTAAGACAACAACCTTTATAGCAAGAGGCCGACAGCAAAAGATGCAGCATCAACATAGACTACATCAGCAACAATAGCTGCAGTGGCCAGTCTGGCTGCATTAGCAGTGACAATGTCATGCATTCGGAATAATTGTTCTGTAATAAAGTGAGAAGAAATAAAATCACTATTATAAGTATGACTCAAGCAGCAGCAATAGGGGAAGACTGCAGGGTAGCAAGCAGCGAAGGGGCAAAGGCAGTAGCAGCTAGTAGGGGGGTGGGGGAGATACTAGAGCAGCAGGCAAGGGAGGTGGAAAGGCAAAATAGTAGCCAGCAGGAGGAAAGGGAAAAATGAAAAAGAATTAGATTACATTCCAAGACTCAAAGTGAAACTAAACTCTACTAATCACAGGACAAAAAATCTCCCTTATTTTGTAGCAAATGTTCGTCAACATTAACAATAATATATACAGACTAAGTTATATATATGTATCTGCAAAATATACTCAGCACTAACAAAGCTCAAATGACAATCTATAAGACATTGGGGCATAATCATAAAGCTACAATATATAAGACAACAAAGTAAAACAACATTACCACACTGGAACACAGGAGAAAAAATTTATAAAGCAAGTAGTCCTGTAACTTTCATAGTTTCTTAATCTCATTTAGGGTCCTTAGAATTTATTTATACGGGAGATGCATGCAATACTGCAATGACAGTTATTCAGATTGTAGCATAAAAATTAAGTTGTAATACGTCATAACAAGAAGTATCAAATGAAACAAACTGTGTTGGAACAATGCCAGTTCTTTTATCTGTCAACCTGTAAAGATGTAATATCATTCATCATGACTAAACCCAGAAAAGTGTAGTAGGTCAACATGTACAGATACACAATATATAGCTATATCATATGAAAATTTTGTATATACTTGATTGTAGTAACATACTTTACAAGTTTACAATAGAGTTAATTATGCAAAGCTATTGTGTTCTTTACAATCTCTTAATGTCCTTTACAATCTTAATGGGAAGTGAATTGCCTATAGTGAATTCGTGAACTTAAATTGAATGAAAAATAATAATTATATGTACGAGTAAACATGCATATAATTCAATAAATGTCCTGCATCTTTATATTCAGAGTAAAAGAAACAATAGATTAGCAAAGAAGGTGAACTCACTGGAAAACTTCTAACTATAGTGGCCAATCTTGTTTATCCTACTTTTTATTAACAAATTGAAAAACATAAATATAATAAAGAAATCTGAAACCAAGATGCAATTTTGTTACTCTATAATACTCCACGCAAATCTTAATATCTTAACATCATAATTATACAACATTACAAAGGTAATGCAAATTTAAAGAGAGGTACAAACTTTACAAGGGATTGTGACAGATAGATGAGGCTTAATATCAAGGCTAGGCTCAATAATCTTTTTCTTTATATTAGAGTTCTTTAATGGTCTCAATAACTTAATATTAGATATAATCCTTATTAACAGAATTGAGTGCAAAGGCACTATTAATCAAGTAGTTGGTGCTAAAAGAGCAATTAGCATTAATATCAATCATGGATTTAATGAATTGTTAGCACAGGTCTCTATCTGACAAGAGGACAGTAAGTTACCCTGATACGGTGCAACATTACGTTGGAGTTGAGGAGCACCAGAATGGGGAATTTGAGGATTCCATGGCCCTAATAATTCCGTGTAAATAACAATAAATCGTTTTCATGCAGAATTCAACAATTTAACTAAACAGTTAGCTTGATAGCTTAAGAGCATGGAGCAAAACAATTATTTGACAGGATTAAATGTCTCAACATATCCAAGTTCATCCATTTACTAGTAAAGTCAACAATTAATTAATGGGATTAATGCATGATGAATGCAAAAGAAACTAACTATATACTTCATAAGGATATCGCTTTCCATTGTACAACCTTTCCAGAAAGAACACCCTTTCTTCTTATACAACAAAGTACCCCATGATAAGCTTACCTGATAAACGTTTTTTACCCCCTACATACCAATAAATTTTACTATCTCAAACCAAAAAAGCAGAAAACAATCACTTTGATTGCAAGATTTGCAACTTTGAAGGAAACATTCGTAAAAAGTGTATACAAACCATCACAAATTCTAAATAAACAAGTCAACCTCATAGCAATTCAAGCCTATGACTATGAGTATATGACACTAGACAAATTAAAAAAAATTCAACCTTTGAATTCCATATTCACAATGCATCAGTATTACAGGAGGACCCTAATTCAACAAGAATGCGAAAAAACAATCGAATAAATACGAGCTGCAACAGATGATAAACCAAATAACTTAAACCATTACTGTGATTTAGCAATAGAAATTTTATCCCTTCTTTTTGCAAGTAGAAAACATCAATAAAAAAAAGTAACAACCCGATAATAATAACTAGTAAGCTAAACTTTAAGCTCATAATTCATACCCACCCAAATTCCAATTTTCATCAATAACATCAAAATTTAAGTAACATTAAAAGAATAGCAAACTTGTAAACAAATTTACACCAATTTGATATAAAACACAGAAATTATACTAAATCAAATATAATTTATAAATTTTCCAACATCCCTAATTCCCAATTTATCAACACCCAAAACCCATTTTGAAAAATTAATCAAAAAATACGAAAAAAAGTTTACCTTGAGAAGAGGGTGAAACTTGAGGTATAGGGGAGAAAGACCGCTGTTTATCAGTAGAGTAAGCGGCCATAGGATCGATGTGATATTCAAATCGCGGCGGCGGAGAAGAAGCAGCTGTGGCAGCGTCGAAATATTCGTTATTGAGCAGTGGCACAGGTAAAATTGAATTTAGGTTTTGTTGGGGAAAGATGATGAAACGAAATCAGTTGTTGCTCCTAATCGCATTACTCTTAGTCGCTCTCTTCTCTTCTCTGATTCCTCCATGATAATGAAAGAAGATGGAGAAATTCTAAGGATTTTGGGTGATAATTGGGGGTTTTGAGTTTTAGTTGATTTATAAATCTAATTGATTGAGAAATTGGAGGATTTACGAGTTCAATTAGAATTTTAGGCGGAGAAAATTTTCAACTCAATGGAGGATAAATTTCACATCAATGGAGAGCGTTAAGTGCCCTTCAATGGAAACTGGAAGAGAAAGAGGAGAAAATACAGAAAGTGGCGTTTTTTTTTAAACGAAAGAACGTTGAGATTTGCTTCAATATTTTTTCTTTTTAGTTTTTGTTTTGAACAAAAAAAACTTTAATTAACAATTTTTTTTTTTTTTTTTGACAAAGTACTTAACAAATATTAAATTATTTGATTATATTTTATGGATTTTAATTAAAAAAAAAAAGTTTGAATTAGAATTTGTAGTAATTAGTTGTTAATGTACCCGTGTTAATATACGAACGTACCAATTTATATTGAATTAGAATGTATGTGAATACACAAGTTAAGCATATCGAAAAAAAACAACTACAAAAAAAAAATGTTAAGCATATCGATCTACACAGAAAAATTTAATTGTGTATTAGAAATAGATCATACATAAAGGCAAAGTTTAAAAAAAAAAATTATTGAACCTCGTATATCATAGGTTTTAATTATTTTATTTTAATTATATATAGGGATCTAAGCTTTTGTAAAACCAGTGCATTTATTTGGTGTGAATACTTGTTGCCGTTATTGCACAGGAAAAAAAAAAAGCAATCATATATATAAGGAAAATTTAAGCGTATTTAGAACTAGAAAAATAAACAACTAACTTAAATTTGTATTATGTTTAATATTCTACTATGTACGAATTAGTGCCTATGGTATTTTAAATATCTTCAGGTTTAAAAGTAAAGAAAAACAAAGTAATATGGGCCAATTCATGGAATCTAATTTAATCGTCAAGTAAATATATATTCCTAGTAAAGTTTATTGTAAGTTATGATATCCTCCTTTTCCCTTGCATGAGTATATCTAGCTACAAAAATTTTATAATGTAGCAAAAAATAGTGGCATGAGTATATGCTTGTAACGAGAAAAATTACTTGTGATGACAGTACTATAACTTTACCACCAAAAAATAAAAAACACTACTCGTGAAACAAATGTTAAGTTTGCATGGGAAAAGAGCGACTCGTGGCACAAATGTAAAGTTTTCCACGGAAAAGCGCAATTCGTGGCACAAGTGTGATATTTGCCATTGGAAAATAAAAACCCGTGGCATAAATAATTCTTCTTATTTAGGTTTGTATCATAGTTCATTTTACCCATGGCTAAATGAAATTATGCCACGAATTTAGAATTCCCGTGGCATAATTCGTAGCACAAGTGGTAATTTGTTGTAGTGCGATAATAATAGCTTCCAAATCAATTGTTCGTGTCATTGAAAACTATTATGCAATCTAGCATGATCATCAAGGTTAGCTACTCCTCTTCAAATCGAACACATGCACAAATTTCATCAACCAATTAAATCACATCATCAAATCAACCAAAAACCCCAAATTAGCTATAGATTATAACTAATACATGCTTCACCACATCCCTAACAAAGGAACTACTCACTACTCATGGTAAAATTGAAAAGCATAACAAAAGTAATCATCGATTTTATCATAAACATTGTAATTCAAATATCAACAATCAAATCAAGCAAAACAATAGAAATTCAACAATATATCAAAATCAAACATAAAATTGCATTGAAAAAGAAAGAATTCATACAAAACTTTGATCAATATCAAAGAGGAATGAAGATCACAATGTAACAATCATCAAACACCAAGTTTCTCTCTCTAAAATCTAAGAACAAAGTCTTCAAAATCAAGAGTCACTCTCTCTAAAATTCTAATTCTAAGTTATTCTCTATTCATTCTCTCTCTAAAAATGAAGGAATTCTATATATATTAAAACTAACTAAGGAGAAGTTAGTTAGACATCCAAAAAGAACCTCAAAAGGCGCGACCTCTCATCCCTAAACGCAACTGCAACAAAATGGGTACGAAACAGGGGGGAAGAAGCTGCGCGGCCGTTCTTTCCTCGCGCGCGGCCGTGCTTGGGAGCAGGGGAACTTGGCTTCTTGCGCTCGATGATGCTCTCGTGCGTTCCACATGATACATGTTGGGGAGGCAGTCACTAAAGGCCTTTACGGTGGGTTCAACACCGTCTTAATGTCCACGAGGCATGATGGCGCGGCCTTGAAGACTTGGCTTGTGCACGCCTTTGCTTTTGAGCTTCAAGAGGAGGAACCAGATTGCATCCTTGGCTTTATATGCCCCGAGAGAACTCCAATGAACTTCTCGAACATCACCATTCTCCTAAAATCAAAGAAAACCAACAAGTAAAGGAGAAAATTCAAAATAAACTAAGAAAAGCAAGAAAATAAGGAAACAACTAAGGAAAACACAAACTAGAGGAAATATAAGTAAAACTAACAAAAAGGAGATAAAAGAAATGTAAAAGCAATGAAAAATCATCCTAAAAGAAGCTAAATGAGTGCCATAAATGACACTCATCAAACTCCCCCAAGCTAGACTTTTGCTCATCCTCGAGCAAAACAAAGCAAGTAGAAATAGGATGAAAGACTTATTCAAACAAGAAAAAGGAAAGAAAGAGATAAGAATGTACGCTAAAACTCACTTTCGTAGGAATCAAGGTTGTTTATAGCTACAACAAGCCCTTAAACCCCAATGTCGCCAATGAGGACGAGTAAGGTCTTGTAAGGGTATCCAAAGACTTTGACCCATAACTCTTGGTAAAAATTGAGGCAAATTAATAAAAGAAAGTAAAATAAAAAATTCAAACAAGTAGCTAATGAAATGGACTTTTACATATGAACAAATGCAAGTGAATAAACAACTTTCTATACAATAAGGGTATGCACGTTCCAAGATATCTAAGGTTGATTGAAACATAGGATATGCTAAGCATAGAGAACTATGAAACATAATTTACCTTCATCTCAAAACATTTTACCAAAATCTCCCAATTAGCTTCAAATCCACCTCTAGCGAGCATCTCAATGATTCCTTGAAGGAACTCGAAAGAAAAAGAGATTTAAGGCTACTCGACATCTTGACTAATGCACACCGCTCTATAGGCTTGACTCACATCTCCCTCCACCGACTTGTGACTCAACCACAAAGGTCAAAAGGTCTTGAGAAGGGTTGTAATGTAAAGGGCGAAAAGGGTGAATGTAGGCTAAAATTTGAAATTTGGTGGATTACCTAAATTGTGAAGTAAAGGGTGATCAATCCTCAACACCATAATCAAGGAATCACCAAAAGGAAAACACCAACACCCCCAAGCTTATTCAAAGCCAAAATCACAAACTTGTATACAAAAAACGTAAGAATGCTTCCCCCTAAGCTAAACTGAAGCATTGTCCTCAATGCTTAAAATAGGGAGAAACATTTACGTCAAAATATTTTTGAACTTTTCATTTTTCACATTTTTTCAATTTTGCCAAAGCTTTTTGAATTTACTTTGCTCTTTCTCATTTTTTCATTTTTACACTTTATTTCATTGTCCTCGCCTCCTTTAACTATGGACAACTTTTTCAACTTGGCATTTGCCATTTATTCACAAGATATTTACAATACAAACTTGCATTCATTATAAGAACCAATATACAACTCATCCACCATATTCTCCGCCAAAATGATCAATTGCTTCACAAAAACCAATAATGAATACAAGAATGAAATAAAAGGCTCAAAATCTAAAGATTTGGCTTGAAAGAAAGTTTATGGCTCAAATGGTTAGCAAGTAGGCAAATGAAAACCCAAAATAATGAAATAGAAAACTATCCTAGAAAAAGAAAATCACCACCCCGAAAAGATGCCTTTGTCCTTCCTAAATGGCTCAGTCGCGATCTCGGGACACAAGAGTCAAATTTTGGATGAAGCATACAATAGTCAAGGATCCATGTGCCGCTCATGCAAAATATGTAGAAGGCTTGAAAGGAATGAGACATCACATGGTTGTAGCAAAAACTCACTATTAGTTTCAAATTCACCAAAAAGGAGCAGTTTCAACTTTTCACAAACAATTAGAATCCGGCTTCAAGGTCCCAAAAGTTCTAAAGACACTACCTTAGAATACTCTATCCTAGAATCAACCAAAGATACTCTCAAATTGTGCATACCGATACCACATAGGAAACCATTCATTCAAAAGCAAAAGTTCGGATGATATTATGTCCATAACAAAAGCATAAGACGAAAGAAAACGAAAAGAAAGCCTCAAAATCATATTTTTGGATTTTTGCATTTTTGAAAAGAATGAAATGAAAAAGAAAACTAGAAAAGAGAAGAAAAGGAAAACAAAGGAAAAGAGAAAGAAAAGTGATAAGATGCATGCATGTCATTTAAATCCCAATCGACAAACAAGTGGTCATTCGACAACATCGCCAATGACCCCAAACACTCTTGGTGTTTCAAAGAAAACATAATCGAACCGTTCAACTCTTCCTAAACTAATCCTATTCTATGAAAACAATGAAAGAAAATAAAGAAAAGAGGGAAAGAAGAAGGACCTCACCGAGAATCCAAGCTAAGCTAATAAAAGCGGGGTAACGAAAATACCACCTCCATGAAGCTCCAATCAAGCATAACAAGAATATTTAAATCCGAGCTAGAATGAAAAAGAGAAAATGGAACTATATACAAAGAAAACGGTTAGTAACTTCAAAACAAATTAATAAGAAAACAGAATCAAAAATGAAAAGACAAAGAAACAAAATCAAACTAATCTACAAAATCAAACTAATCTACAAAATCAAATCAAAACAAACCAATCAAAATATTAAAATCAACTATACACTTAAAATAACAAAATCAACTATACACCTAATCTAAAATCATTTGGATCAAAGGGATTTGGATTCAAGGGTTTTGGATATAAGGATTTGGATTCAAGGGAGCAAAAATCACCAACCCATCATGGAAGAGCAATCATCATCAAAATCAATCATCAAAAGAATTTCAACAAGAATAACATGATATGATCATGGAAATAACAACACTCAACAAAAACAAGAATAGATCAAGATAAGCAATCATAAACAATCAAGGCATGAAAAATCAAGGATATCCAACAACAACAAAATTGGCCACCGAGACTCTTCATAAGACTAGTGTCCCCCCAAGCTAAACAAAAATACATCTCAATATCCCATCAATACAAAACAAAGATCACATTAGAAAAGGGATGAAACTAGTTACCACTAGGCCCGGCATTATCATCATCGACATCCTTATCATATGAGAAGCCGGATGAGGGACCATAAGGATCCCGTCCCCCGGTGTAGCCGGGTGGCCACCCATAATGGCCCCTAAAGTTATCTTGTTACCAAGAGGCCAAGGGAGTAAACTAATCGGGCAACCCAAGTGGCAACGGATTGGTGGGATTGACATAAGGGTAGTTAGGATTACCCCTATAGTCGCTCCCACCGGGCATACGGTAATCATAGTTGCCGTGCTCATCCGGAAATGACCGAATCGCGGTGTTGGACCCTTGAGGTCCTTACCAATATAGGTAGGTAGCCCTCCCATCATCTCCCAAAGAAGGTACGGGACCGAGTTGAGGAGGAAAGTACGGGTAGTTAACCGGGGGAGTGATCTCCCCATGGTTAACACTCGCATCGTATAGTTGTTGTTGTTTTTGGAGAAACATACCTTGTTGCATTTCGGAGATGCCTCTCATTTGGTTGTGGATGGCCTCAAAATCTTGATCATACATCCCCTCCATTCGAACTTGCATGCCCGCCATTTGGGCACTCAAAGCCTCCATGTCGAGGTTAGCGAATCGATGTTGTCGATTTTGAGGTTGAGGCACTTCTTGCTCTTGTTGTTGTTGTTGTTGTTGTTGTTGTTGAAGTTGATTTTGATTTCCTTGAATTTTTCGCTCTTCATTGAGTGAACGATTTATGTCTTCGTCGTGTGTAATTACTAGATATATAAATGGATCAAATTATGGAGATAATTAAGTTCGGACATTTGGGTCGTCGTTTTATCATAGCTAGAGGTACTAACGATCTTTGGGCTAGTAAAATAGCCCAAAGCCCAATTGGACGGATCCTATAAGGTCACACAAAGGGTCTAGATCGGGCACGAGAGGACAAGACCCATGATGGGCCTCATCCTCTAGTATGGCCGTCCATATGGATTAAGGTTGAGGGTTTTGGGCTTCCTAACCCTAGTCTAATTATAATGTGATTATAAATAGACTAGGTGCCTAGGGTTTTCTAGTTGTATGCAATTATCTGATCAGTGTGATCAAACCCTAATTAGAAAACACGAGACCAACCCCTCTCAAACTCTCCTCTCTCTCATGGCTCTCTCCTCCTCCCTTGCGCCAGTGTGGTGGTTAGTGGTGGTGGTGGATCGTGGTGGTCGGCTTAGTCAATTAAAGGTGGTGATCGTGGTTTTCCTCAATCACTCGACCAATCTAGTATTGGTGGACGGCTCGTTCGAAGCTCGTGGACTAAGTAGAGGAGAAACGCTTGGGGCTCTATTCTCTCCCTGATTTGTCAATCAAATTGCTACGTGGAATTCACGCTTCAAAGGTACGATTATGTGTCTTGTGTGTTATGCATGTGATCTTGGGATTAGGTACTTGATTGAATATGATTCATGTTTTCCCGCTGCGTAGTACCTATAAACTCCTAAAGTGGTATCAGTTAGCCTCTTGCATGAACGCGCTTGATCATATTAATACGATTAATTTGAAGTCCATGTTAATTTTATAATCAATTAAGAGGGAGAAATTAATTTAATTATGGTTCAATTATTATATTTAATGTGATTAAACTTTTGGAATTGATTAAATGCGATTTAACTATGCTCAAAATAGCCATGAAGAGGACCTAATTAAGCCCTAGATCATTCGAAATTTTGGAACCCTAGAATCCTAATTTTGAATTATTTCGAAAATTCCTAGCCCTAAAATGTGATTTTTGCTTGATTTTGATTTAATTCAAATTGTTTTATGCTTCATAATTTTAATTGGATTGATTTATGCATAAAAATGTTTTGTGTATGATCATCGATTTAATTTTAAGAGTTAAAATTAAATTGGGATTAATTTTATGATGAGACCTAATTTTAAAATTGAATGATGATTTAATTTTAATTTTTGGATTGATTTGATTTAATTTTTATAAAAGTTATTTTAATTAAATTAAAAACCAAAAAAAAAAAAGTTTTAAGGCCAGCAGCCGTGGCTGGGTGGCGCAGCCACTGCGGCTGCCAACCTAGTGGCAGTCCAAGAGGGAGGGGAAGGGAGGGCGGCGGTCCAAGGTGGCTGGGGCAGCAACTGTGCAAGCGTTGCACACTGCTGCCGTGGCTGCCACTGCTACTGGCTGCTGCAAAGCAGCCAGCCATCGTGGCTAGCTCCGGCTAGCCAACCACGGTGGCCAGCAGCCGTACAGTACGACTTTTTTTTTAAAAAAAAAATCTATTTTAAAAAATTATTTCAAGATAATTACAAAATTATATTCGGATAAAATCGGTTTTATTTTGAATAAAATCTTTTATTTTAGGATAAAATCAAATCTTCAAAAGTTTTTATATTTGATATTATCCATATTTAAAGTTGTTAAATTGGTAATTATCCATAATTAAAGTGGTTAATTTTGGATAAGATTGATCAGGATATTATGAGCATCTTCTAAAAGGATAATAATTGATTTAAATAATGTGATTATCCCATAATTAGATTAGGATATAGTTGATTTTAAAATTATTTGATTGGCTAATAATTAGGATAGAATCTCCTAAAGTTGTTAGGATAATCATGGAAGATTAAATATGATTTATCTTTCTGGATTAAAATAAAATTTTATTCTATCTCATGCCTAAATTAAAATATATGATATTTTATGATTGGTCATGAATAATATATGATATTATCTAATTATGATTTAAAATATGAGATATTTTAGAAAATGCGTTGCCTTAAATATGAACATTCGATGTTGTAGTTTAGACAAGCATGTTGAGTGATTTATTATATGGCATTTTTTATAATATATGATATTATGCTGCTATATATAGACTAGTATGGCCCATAGATTCCAAATACGATTTGCGCATCGTGATGTATTTATGTAATATAGAATACGGTCTGCGTACCATTAAGTATTTTTGTAACTTTTATTTAAAGTAAATAGATTAGTTATTTAAATAGTGTTAGTCCAAAGAAGCACATGAAGTGAAGGCCCAAAGGAGCAAGGTGGATGGAGATCCATGATGATTCAAGTGGGAGCTTTTCATTTCTAGTTTTCTTAGGACTAAGGGGCCATGCTATGTCATGTTTTATTGCATTAGTAGATTATGCATGTTAGATTTTATTTATGTTGATTGATGATGCGCTAGAGTTCACTAAATAATCACAACATAAATGAATCTAGGTCCCAGTAATATTGAGATTGCTTTTCCAATTAGATACCCAACAATCCTTTAATCATGAGTGATGGGTCGGCCTCATCAGAGCGTCACTTGTTATTTTAGGTATTGTGGGGTAGATCACGTTCTACATATTTAATTGGTTATGCTCAACAAGGTTACCTTAAGAGTTTAGAACCTTGAAGCAAAGGGTAATAATTAAACATGTGATGGTTAATTATTCAACCAAGAGTTACAAGAGTTGTAATCAGTAAAGAGTTTACCACCTTGAAAATGTAATGCTTGATGGTAGGTGTTTTGGGTGTTTTTGTCCCTCGGGAGAGTTACAACTCGAAGACTGGTCCGGCTGGCTCTGTACCTGCAAAATCAACGGAGACTCCGGTTGGGTGGAGCTCCGCCTCCAACGGTCAAGTTAGTAACTTGAAGAAAGATAAAAAGTGCGGAATTTAAGGTGGGGATCTGCTTGGATTCCAAGCTCAGATATTCTCTGATGTGAGAGAAAATGGATGTAATAAATGATTGTCAATTGTCCCCAAAATGAGGGAATATCTCCCTATTTATAGGGTCATGGGGAAAAGTGCCCTTCACTAGGTCAGTCTGACCTAGGGCAGGTGGGCTGCGCCGCAAAAGTGCGGATTTGGGGAATTGGGCCCTTGAAGGCCGCAATTCTGAGAATTGATTTGGGAGTGCCACGTGTCAGCTAGGGATTGGTCAGAGGTGACTTGCTAGCCTTTGACATGTGGCAGGCCCTAATTGGTCCAAGTGTTTAAGGTAAAAATACCCCAAACATTTGCCCCTCACAGGTGGCACGTGGCAGGCCATGTGGCGCCTGTGACACGTGGCCACCCGTGAAAGGTGAACAATAAAAACGGCTCTTTTAACGGAGGTGTGACGGGGATTCCACTGTTTCACCCCCCTATAAATAGGGATTTACCCCCCCCCCCCTCTCTCCTCTTCACTTTTCAGTTTTTATTGACTTTATAGAGAGAGAAAGAGAGATTCTAGAGAGAGGTTCTCTGATCCCGGTTGAGTTCTAGCAAATTCAAGATCTCCGCTTGCTTTCTCAAAGTCACCCGGTCACCGGTTGCTGCTTGTTTTCAGATTTTCAGAACTTAAAGTAAGGTAACTATCCGTTCCCTTCTTTCAGTTTTTTCTTCTTTTAGCTTGTATACATTCATTTTTGGCTGTATACATTAGTTTTTCAAAAAATAAAATGGACTCTCCACCCGCACACACGGTACTGCCTAGGACATTCAGCCGGTCTCCTGGTACGGCTGAGTCTAGAACCGGGGGTGTCTTGTCTGGAGTTTCAGAAATGCTTTGCTCATCTCCGGCTTCCTCCCTCTCTGTGTCTGTGCAGGACACAATGGCTAGAGTAAAACAAACGGCTACCAAACCCAGGTGGCGGCGCACTAGGAAAGTGCCCGCTGATGAAGTTGTGAGAGAAGAGGACTATGAAGGTCCTGATGAGCAAAGCGACTCCCAGGAGGATGCCCCCTCCACTTCCTCCAGTAACGAAATAGAAGAGGGAGACGGTGAGGAAGCCGCCTCCTCTACAGAGCAATAAAATAACTCAGACGGCGAAGCCGCAGAGAGGTCAGAGGCCGAGGCATCCGGCTCTGACCAAGAGGACCTTGCTGAGGCGTATCGTCGTTCAGCAAAAGTAGTAGAAAATCCGGATCCTATGAGGACCAGGATGCGGCCGGGAGATATCTCTCTCTTGGAAAGTGGCTTCAAGGCCTTCAAGCAGCAACATCCCTTTGGAGAGGGATGGGATATCATAGTCCCGCCTGCCGATGCTGTAATGGCTTGGGGGGACGATATTGACAATGCAAACAACTATTTCGTTTGCTATGAGGCGGTGATAGAAGCTGGCCTCCGCTTCCCCCTTCACAGAGGTATCCAGAAAATTTTGAAGGGGTACGAATTGGGAGTGTGGCAATTGACCCCAAACTCTTGGGTCAATATTCTGAGCTACATTGCCGCCTGCGAGCTCCAGGATATTGAGCCCAACTTTATTGCATTTGCCCATATGCACTACCTGAAGAGAGCCCCAGGCGGATACGGGGCATGGTACACTATTTCCACGCTCCCGGAATACTTGATGACTTTGGACAAGGTGTCCAAATGGGGAGGATGGAAAGACAAATAGTACTTGGTCTACTCCCCTTCCTTGAAGATGAATGAAATTCTCCGGCGCTACAATAAGGAGCAGCCTTTGGTGGGCCAGAAATGCGTGCGCCCGCCTCAGTCTACCAAGGCCAGGGAGCAAATAATAGAGCCGGAGTTTTTTAAGACTACAACTGAGCCCTTGGGGGATGGGTCTCATATAGTTGTACCAAAAAATTGGATCCCCCATCCGGTTTTTTTCTCGGACGAGAGATTCTTGTCCGCTTGTGGGTTGAGCACCATGTTTCCCAAGGGTAGACTCACTCACCCACCCGGCAATTTGCTGTCTGCATTTTATGCTTCAGTGATTTCAATTATTCTTGTTTAAATCCTTTTTTCTTTGTTTTTTGCAGAAGAAGCAAGAAACATGGTGGACCTTGCAAAAACACTGGCTAAGTCTGCCGCACAGCTCCGCAAGGAGTCACAGCTCGCCAAAAAGGCAGCCGCAGAGGCCAAGAAAGGTGGGGTAAGATCATCCATATATTTTGTCTTGCATTTATCCAAGTTCCTTTGATGCCGGATGACTAACTTTCAGTTTGTTTTGCAGGCTCCTATTGGCATCCTCCCCCGGTCCATTACAAAGGTCTTGAAAATACCTGGGGATGAGCAGCTGAGAACATCGGTTGCCAAAGCCGGGAGGAAAAGCTCATCGGTCTCTGGCTCTACTGCCAAAGACCACCCCACAACCGGAGGCAAGAGCCCCGCCAACCTGAAGTCTCTGAGTGAAAGCTCAGAGAGAGATGGCAAGAAAAAGCCGGATGCCCTAGAGACATCAAAGAGTGGCGAGCCACTCAAAGCTGCAGGTGGTGCTATAGCCGGAGGGGAGGAGACGGCGAGAGCTGGCGCCAAAGGTAAGATTGAGATTCCTTGGCCGCTTCACTTTATGAGAGTCAAGACAATGGTTGACCCTTCCGGGGGGTCAGTTAGAAGCCGGCAAAGAATGAATGCCAAATATGCTGCTAGTCTCTCACCAAGTACTTCTTATGGTGCAGATGCTACTTCAGAGCCCCCGGACATGGCGGGTTTTGCAAAGAGAATGGTGAGAAATCTCACCTAGTCGGAGAAGAACTCCATCCCCAACCGCCTTGAGGTAGATTTTGACCAAATCCTAGGTCAGCTGGCGGAGGTAAGTTGGACTTGACACTTGACTTCTTTTCGTTTCATTCTTCTTTCTTTTTTTTTGTTTGATTTTCCGACTGACCCTATGTAGGTTATGGTCCGGGTGGATGGGCTCCGAGTTCCCTTCAGGAAAAAACAAGATGAGTTAAATGATGCCAAGAAGAGGGGCTCAACAAAACCTCAACTCTGCTGAATATGCATATTATATGTCTAATCTTGCCATTAAAGCAGTGGAGTTGAAACAGGAGGAGCTGATCAATACCGTAACGGCTACTAACGACACGGCTAACAACCGGATCAATGATCTTAAGCTGCAGCTGAAAAATGTCGGTTCGGATCTCAGGGCCTTGGAGGGAGCCGATAAGGAGAATGCGAATCTCCGGAAGGATAACTCCCGGCTGGTTGCTGAGCTGGCCACCCTGAAGGCCAAGCACAAAGAGGAGCTTGACGCTGAGCAGAGCCGGCTCATCAATGAAAATGAGCAGGACAATGAAGTCCGCCTGAAAATGGCTTGGAAGCTCCTCTACCCGGATGTTGACTTCGAGGTGTACAAACTTCGGTATGAATACGCCACTGCGGTGTACGATGCCGAAGTCCTTGGTGACCCAGCTCCACCTCGCTTCAAGGTTTGGGCAGCTGAGCAGGGGGCTGAGGTCTCGGATGACGAGGAGCCGGAGGAGGAAGAGGGGGAACAGGGCAACAAGAATGTCTAGCCTGAAGAGGCTGCTGATCCGGAGAGAGTTCCCCATGCAGGCCAGGTCCAGCCGGAGCAGCCCACTAAGTAGCTCTCCTTTTCTTGTATTTCTGCGGCAGTATGCCAAATTTCTTTGTCTTTCCGGCCTGTGTGCCGACTATGTTATGTATTTTTACCAACTGTGGAGTCGGGTAACATTGGTTTCTTCACCGTATGTGATTCCGGTTAACAATTATTTTGGCCTTTGTGCCAATTTCAACTATTTATGAAGTATACCGACTCTGTCGGTTTTTTATATTTGCACAATTTTTTCAATTTTTCACTTTTGCATATATACTTGATATATACTTGTGATTTTGCCAAACTTATGAAAAGCATGCGGCAGGTATAAATCCGGCTGTCCTTGCCCCTGAACGGCTGTGTGGTTGGTTTTATCTGAAACTGATTGATTATCTTGAAAACTTCTTATACTTTAGAGAGTATGAGATGTTTGTAAGACAATCAATCATAATGGTGATTTCCCTAAACCAAGTACACAGCCGGACAAATAACAGGCACACAACCTCTGCCCCAGGCGGTATTTGACCGTCTGGGTAACAATCATAGCCATTACGCGAAAAGTTTTGCCCGAATCGGAGGGTACGTAAAAAATCCTAAGTAAGAGCTTGTGATAATACTCCGGCTGATGTCTAGGGACATCCGGAAGTTCACAGTCTTAAACGTTCTTAGGAGCAATTCAAGTCAGACGGCTATGAGTTGGCTAATTTAGCCGTTCAATCTTCGCCGTCTGTATGGATACGTAGAACGAGCAGGTAGGTTGTTCTCTTCGACTATTACACCCGAAGGGGTGTCGCCGGACGCCTTTATCCATGTTGGGATAGGCGATTTTATGAAAAAGACAACCATCCGGCCATTGGCCTCTGGTCTAGTTGGAGACCGGCTGCGTAGCCACTAGGCGGTTTTGTGCCTAGCTTTAAGATCTGGCCATAGGCCGCATGTCACTACGGACATTTGAACTTAATACTAAGTTTCAAACTTAGTTGGTTATCTGGCCATTGGCCTCATGTCATTCAGACGTTTAAGTGGGATACTAAAACTTAGACATTGTCCCTTTAAGAAAATGACCCGTATGTGGAAAACCCAGACGGAACTAAGAACAAACATAATTGAAAACAAAAAAGCACTTATCATTAATACTCTTTGTTTCAAAAATTTACAAGTCTCAGATGTAGTACTTTTTCAAGTTGTCTACATTCCACGTTCTAGGCAGGCGTCTACCGTCTGGGGTTTCCAGGCGGTAGGTGTCGTCTCTTACTTCTTCATAGATCCGGTAGGGGCCTTCCCAATTTGGAGTTAGCTTTCTAAGCTCATTGGCCCTACCGGTTGCCTCCATTTTGCGTAACACAAAATCGTCCACTTTCAAAGGGCGTTTGTGTACTCTTTTGTTATAGGCTCTGGTCATTCTCAGACGGTAAATCTCATGACGCAAGGCAGCATTGCCCCTGCGTTCCGGGAGGGAGTCCAATGCCAGCCGCATGGCCTCCCAATTTGCCTCTTCATCATAGAGCATCACTCTGAGCGTGGGCTCATAGTGTTCAATGGGCAAGACGGCTTTAGCACCGTACACCATGAGAAATGGAGTTTCTCCGGTTGACCCTTTGGCAGTTGTCCGGATGGCCCATAGGACATGAATCAATTCTTCTGCCCATAAACCACCGGCTCTTTCAATTTTCATTTTTATGCCGTCTGAGATGAGTTTGTTGAAAGCCTCAACCTGACCATTTTCTTGAGGACGGCCAACTGAGGCAAAGTAACTTGAGATCCCTTGATCTCCCAACCAAGTCTTGAGCTGGGGCGTCTCAAACTGAGGGCCATTGTCAAATACCATAGACATAGGTACCCTAAATCGGGTGATAATGTTCTTCCACATGAAAGAGATGACATCCTTTGTCTTGATATTCTTAATTGCCTCCGCCTCCACCCACTTGGTGAAGTAATCCACAGCCACCAAAATATAGCGCTTTCCGCCTGGAGCAGGCGTATAAGGACCCAAAATGTCCATCCCCTATTTAGCAAACGGGACTGGGCTGTGGATTGTCGTCAGATTAGTAGCCGGGCGATGTATAAGCTTGCCAAACCTTTGGCATTTGTCACATTTCTTCACAAATTCCTTGACGTCTGCCTCAAGGGTAGGCCAAAAATAATGCCGCCTGGCTCTGACGGCTAGGGACTTGCCGCCTATGTGGGAGGCGCAAAATCCTGCATGCAGCTCTTCGAGAACCTCTTTCCCCTTTTCTGGGGTAACACACTTCAGCAAGAGCTTGAGAAATCCAGCCTTAAAGAGTTCTCCGTTTCTCATCTCGAAGTTAGCTGCTCTCTTCTTCATGACGGCTGCTTCTTGTGGTGAATCAGGGAGCGTGCCGGCTGTTAGATACGCTCGGATGCCATCCATCTAGGTAGAACTTCGGTCTAGAATTCCAATGGGCTCTTCATATATACTTCTTTTTTCCAGAACTTCCCAAAAGACTGACCGAGGCATATCATGGCAGGCGGAGGATGCCAATTTTGACAATGCATCCGCCTGGTTGTTATCTGACCGGGGCACTTGACTCAGTCGGAACTCTTCAAGTGACCCAGCCTCTTCTTTGACAGCCTGAAGATATTTAATCATAGCCGGATAAGTTGCTTCATATTTTCCCTCATACTGGCTAACGACCAACTAAGAATCAGAGAAGGCGTCAATCTTTGTTGCCTCTGCTGCCTTACACATGCGGATTCTGGCTAGCAGGGCTTCATACTCTGCCTCATTGTTTGAGGCCTGAAACTTGAACCGTAGTGCATACTCAAACTTATCTCCTTCCGGAGATTCATAGATAATTCCTGCACCACAGCCGTTCTTTGTAGAGCTCCCATCTACATACACCTTCCAAACCTGATCAATATTATCTGGAGGAATCGGTCGAGTCATTTCAACAATGAAGTCGGCAAACGCCTGACCTTTCACTGCCTTCCTTGGTTCATAGGTGATTTCAAGACTTTGCATTTCAATAGACCACTTTAACATTCTGCTGGATGAATCCAAGGTAGACATTGGCCGCTTGAGGGGCTGGTCGGTGTAAATTACAACCGGATGTGCCAGAAAGTATGGCTTCAGCTTTTTGAAGGCCATATATAGAGCAAGACCAAATTTTTCAACCATGGGGTAGCGGAGTTCAGCCTTCTTTAACACATGGCTAAAGAAATATACCGGGAGCTGGATGTCGTCTCGTTCAGCAAGGAGAACAACACTAAGGGCATGATCTGAGACGGCTAGGTACATGTACAACTTTTCTCTTGGCAAAGGACTAACAAGCCTTGGCAAAGAGTGCAAGTGTTCTTTCAATTTCTAGAAGGCCGCCTTAGCATCATCCCCTCATTCAAACCTAGTCTTCTTCCTGATTGCTTGGAAGATGTAAAGGCATTTGTCACCTGACCGGCTGAGGAATCTCCCCAATGCGGCCAGGCAACCGGTGAGTCTCTGAACTTCCTTGACAGTGCGGGGTGACTTCATGTCAATCACCGCCTGTATCTTCTCAGGGTTAGCATCTATCCCCCTTTGATTAATCAAGAATCCGAGAAACTTCCCAGACTCAACACCAAAGACGCATTTCTTAGGATTCAACATAACCTTATGCCGCCTGAGTGTGGTGAAGGTTTCTCGGAGATCACCAAAGTGATCCGCCTGCTGCTTGGTTTTGACTATCATGTCATCAATATATGCCTCTACGTTCCTCCTAATTTGATTAATGAAGACTGTATTAATCATCCGTTGGAACGTAGCCAGCGCATTCTTCAAGCCAAACGGCATCACAATATAATAGAATAACCCCTGATCAGTGACGAAGGCCGTCTTCTCTTGATCTTTTTTCCACATGGGTATTTGATGGAAACCGGAATAGGCATCCATAAAACTCATCAAGGCATGACCGCTGTAGAATCGACTAAGCTGTCAATCTTTGGAAGTGGATAACTATCCTTCGGGCATGCCCTGTTGAGGTCTGTGTAATCTACACACATCCGCCAGGTACCATTCGGCTTCTTTACAAGCACTACATTCGCCACCCAGTCGGGGAAATTACATGGCCGAATGAACCTAGCATCCAACAGCTTTTTTTACTTCGGCAGCTGCTGCCTGACTTCTTTCCTCGCCGTGATTTCTTTTCTTTTGCCGGATGGGCTTCAATCTTGGATCCACGGCGTGTTTGTGGACAGCGAGATCTGGGCTGATGTCAGGCATCTCTTCCACTTCAAAGGTAAAAATGTCTTTGAAGTCTTTCAGCAAAAGGTGCAAATCTGCACCCAGAACAGCATGAGCAACCGTCCCAACCTTTACAGTTCGCTCTGGACGGTTGTCATCCAGAGCAAGATCAATACTTTCACCAGCCGATTGGGGACGGAGCTCCTCTGACCGTTCACCGGTCAGTGATTGCTATTTCTTTTCTTTTTTCACCTCCACCAGCTGTGCAGCTTTCCTTTTCTTTCCGGCTGCTGGTGGGGGTGGACTGGCATCCTTGACATTGTTAAGGTCTATTGGTTCCTTCCCTTGGTCGTCTGCGGCCACAGTATCTTTGACGGCTAAGAGGTAGCACTCCCGGGCCGTCTTCTGATCCCCGTTCAGGGAACCAACAGAGCCATCATCCCGCTCATACTTGATGAGCCTGAGAGACGGGATGATTACTGCCTTGGCTTTGTTGAGGGTTGGCCTGCCAAGAATAATGTTGTAGGCGGTCAACTCCTCAACGACCAAGAATCTAACGACAATATGTCGTCCCTGGCCTTTTTCTCCCAGCCGGATGGGTAAGTCAATTCTTCCGGCTGGGTAGACCATCCCACCCCCAAAACCAACCGAGGAGTGGGTGACCGGATGCATGCTGCTGGAGTTGTATTTCAGCTTCTGCAAGCACTGGAGGTTGATGATGTCCGACGAGCTGCCGGTATCAATAAGGATGCGTCCAACCAATTGGTTGGCAACCTTACATTCAATGACGACCGGGTCGTCATGCGGACGGCGGACGCTGCCCCTGTCCTTCTTAGTAATGAGAACGCTTGGGAAGGTGGAACTGCCAGACGCCTGCTCGTCATCATCCTTGTCCATCTTTCGAAGATGGCTTTTGGTGCCCCGGCTGGTAGGGCCACCACATGAGAATCCGCCTGCTATAGTGTAGACCGGATCCTTATCGATATCCGAGCTACTGGTAGGCTGGTGGGTTGTCTTGGAGGACTGACCCTTATTTTTCTTCTTTGCCCCGGCTGGGGACTTAGAAATGTAGGACTTCAACATCCCTTTGTCAGCCAGACGGTCCAACGCTCGCTGAAGACTGAAGCAGTCGTTGGTGTCATGGCCTACCTCCTCATGGAATTGGCAGTATTTGTTCTTGTTCCGTGACTGGACGGAACTCTTCATTGGATTCGGCATCTCAATAGACAGCCAGTCCTTTACCTCCATGAGGATGGAGTAGCAGTCTTTGTTAAACTCGTACCGGGGAACGTACGGTTTAAACTCTTTTTTCTTCTTTTGGGACGGCTGCTCAGAATCACTGACCGCCCAGACTTCTTTTCTTTTCTTGCTCTCTTCTTTTTTCTTTGCCGGCTGAGCAGACCGTCTCTCTGACCCTTAAAGAAGTCTGTAAATGCTACCTCGTCAGACAGCCCCTGGATCTGGATTCTGATCAGGTTGAACCGCCTGACATATGAGCGTAGCCCTTCTCTCTCTCCCTGCTTAATGGTGCTCAAGTCTAAACTTGTTTTCTTAGTAGGGATGTTCATTGAGAAGTTGGTGGCAAACAAGAAGGCTAGCTTCTTGAAGCAATCAATAGATCCGGCTGGCAAGTTGCCAAACCATTGTTGGGCAATGCCCTTCAATGTAGCCGGAAAACAACGACACCAGGTGGCATCGTCCCAACCCTGTAAACACATGAGGTTGGTGTATGCCATCAGGTGGTCTTCAGGGTTGGTGGTACCATCATAAGTACCCACCAACACATTCTTAACCTTGGCCGGCTGGGCCGCCTCGGTTATATTCTTGGCGAACGCAAAAGGCTGTTCACCAAGCTTCAGCAGCCGGAGCTGCCAGTCCAGTGGCTGGACATTGTTGTATGCCGCCTGACCTCTGAATGGGGGTAGCTGCATAAATTGGAGGCCATATTGCCCATACTGCGCCTGGGGTGCGTATGACATAGACCCTATCATGAGTTGAGGTTCGGTGTTGACGGTCTTGCCGCCTGTCCGACTCTCATGCAAGGACAATGAGTTCCTTGCAGAAGTTTCTCTGAAGCTGTCTGGAAAGCTTGATGTAGAAGCTGACTTAGACAACTGCTGCTGTCTCCTCCGCTCAATGATATGTCGAGCGTCGGAGGCAGACGCCTTGTTAGCCTCCAGCTGTTGTTGCCGGGCCTGCCTCTTGGGCAACATAATTTTAGCCCAGTCAAGTTTTGCGGCTGCCTTCTCCCTGGGATGAGGAGTTGGCTGCCTGTCTCTGACTGGCTTCTTCCTTCCGACAGAGGGAGTCTTTTTAGCCGGCTGACCCTTGCTAGAGCCAGCCTTGCTCTTGTTGATCATCTCCTTGATTTCACCCTTGAAGGAGTTCATGAATTTCACGATCTCATCCCGAGTGACCGGAGGTTCTCCTCTGGCCTTCCGGTTTCCCCTTATGGCCGCCCAGGGGGCCACCTACTTGGACCCGCCTGGTCTTCATCACGTTCCAGTTGATCCCTAGAACGCATGGACTTAGAGATGAGGGAGCCATCCCTGGTTGTATAGGTCTCCACATCATCATCCTCATCATCTTCCTCCTCAGTAAAGTCCTCCGGCTGAGGCTGGGAAGAAAGCCGAGGAATTCCAAAGCTACCCGGTTGAATAACCGGTTGAACATTATCAAGGTTACCTGGTTGGGTAACCGGCTACAGAGTAGTAGAGTTAGGAATCGGTATAGAATCTTGAACCATCTTGAGGTACTCTCCCCACAGACGGCGCCAAATGTTTTGGGTGTTTTTGTCCCTCGGGAGAGTTACAACTCGAAGACTGGTCCGGCTGGCTCTGTACCTGCAAACTCAACGGAGACCCCGGTTGGGTGGAGCTCTGCCTCCAACGGTCAAGTTAGTAACTTGAAGAAAGATAAAAAGTGCGGAATTTAAGGTGGGGATCTTCTTGGATTCCAAGCTCAGATATTCTCTGATGTGAGAGAAAATGGATGTAATAAATGATTGTCAATTGTCCCCAAAATGAGGGAATATCTCCCTATTTATAGGGTCATGGGGAAAAGTGCCCTCCACTAGGTCAGTCTGACCTAGGGCAGGTGGGCTGCGCCGCAAAAGTGCGGATTTGGGGAATTGGGCCCTTGAAGGCCGCAATTCTGAGAATTGATCTAGGAGTGCCACGTGTCAGCTGGGGATTGGTCAGAGGTGACTTTCCAGCCTTTGACACGTGGCAGGCCCTCATTGGTCCTAGTGTTTAGGGTAAAAATAGCTCAAATAGTAGGGCCTTAGTTAGGTCAACTATTACACAAATAAAGGATCTTAGAATCACTTAAAATTCAATTAGGATCATTTAATTATTGAATAAAGTGTTTTAAAGTTCCCTATATTATTCGTTTAAGGTACTGTAAATTTTAAATTAAACATAATTATTAAAATTTGCCTTATTTTGACATAGATGGGTAGCCATAATCACAATGACAACAACATTTACAATCTTCGACCATTCCTTGAGAAGGATAGGTTGACAGGAGAAAACTTTTCCACTTGGGAAAGAATGCTAAGGCTCGTTCTGAAATCTGAAGGTAGAGAGGATGTCATTGATACCCCATTGCCAGGACCTCTGCCAGAAACTACAACTACGGCAGAAGTCAAGAGGCACAAGGAAGCTCATGATAGAGCTGTGCCTATCACTTTCTTGATGATTGCTACCATGGAACCTAGTTTTCAAAAGCGTTTTGAGGATTAGGATGCGTACACAATCATGCAAGAATTCAAAGCTTTTTTTAAGAAACAAGCTAGAGTTGAAAGGTACGAACTCCATCGTGAGATTCTAGATTGTAGGATGGAGAAGGGTGCCACAGTTCATGATCATGTTTTCAAAATGATCGGCCTTATTCAAAATATGGAGAAACTGGGGCACCCATACAGTGATGAGATGGCAACAGACATCATTCTCCACTCACTTCTAGAAATTTTCAACCAGTTTATCATGAACTTTAACATGACTGCGACTGTAAAGACTATGAATCAATTGCACGCAATGCTGGTTAGTGCTGAAAACAAAATCCCTAAGGAACGTAAGAAGGAAGTTCTTATGATTCAAAAGGGAAAAGGGTTCAAGAAGAAGGGGCAAAAGGCTAGTGCCAAGAGCAAGGGCAAGCAAGTTGCCAAGGCCCCTGAGAAGCCTAAGGAGAATCCAAAACCCAAGGCTGTAAGTGAAAGTGAATGCTTTTACTGCAAGAATAAGGAGCATTGGAAACGCAATTGCCAGAAATACCTTGACTTCCTCAAGAAGAATGGAGCATCAACCTCAGGTATCTTGTTATAAACATTTTAACTTCCACTTAGGTATGTGATACCAAGTTGCAATGTTTAACATTATAAATGTTGGACAGGAACTGCAAAGAAGTGAGGCTAGTAATGAAGTGAAGCTTGAAGGTGCACTAGAAGTGTTCGAGTGACCAGAGATAGCTTCATAGTTTTATGTTCTGATCAGTTTATCATGATTTAGAACATTTTCCAGTTTTTGATGAGACAATATTTCGGTTTTCTTGTTTGAATACTGATTTGGTTTTACTTGGCTTGGATAAGTTTTGATCCATGACCAAGGTAATAAATTGTTTTCATTTTGCTAGATACGAGTTAAATTTGGTTTATGACATTGATATAAGTAGATCACAAAAGCAAAATTAGATGATTTAATGTATACTTACTTATAACAAAGTAAGATTAGGTCACATAAACCATTTTGCACATCCAAAGTTATATTGGGTGGACTCTTACTCTTGTATGATTATGAATCACTTGAGAATTAGAAGTCATGCTTAATAAGGTAAGATGACCAATTTGCCTTTTAGTTAAAAGGGTGAAAGAGCTAATGACCTTTTGGAGCACAAACATATGATGTGTGTGGACCATAAGTTCAAGAATTAGCAAAGAGATTTAACTATTTTATTGCTTTTACTAACGATTTAAGTAACTATATTGATAATTACTTAATGAAATAAAGCTTGGAATCATTGAAAAGTTCAAGAATTCCAAAATGAAATGTAAAATCAGTTTGAGATAAAAAATTTTAACACCACAATATGATTGTTGTGATAAATATTTAACTCAAAATCAATGATCATCTAAAAGGGAATTGTTGAATTAATTCACAATCTAGAAACATTACAATTAAAATGTATATTTATGAAGAAGGAATCAAACTTTGCTTGCCATGGTTCGATCCTTGATTAGCTTTAATGATTTACAAATATCGTTTTGAGGATATGCATTTACAACAACAATTGCGAATATACTAAACAGAAAACTTAACAAAAGCAGTAGAAAAGATGTCATAAAAGTTGTGTTTTGGAAATGTTCCACAAGTTATCTTTTCAAAACAGGATAAAGGGTTATGAAATCAATGTAAAATGTTTACAAAGATGAAATGATAGACCCTAAAACAGACAATAGTTCTTCATGGCTTTTCTCATGGAAACAAAGAGGTATTATTCCTACAATCGCATAAAAACAAAGTGTTTGTTGCTCGCGATAGTGTCTTCATAGAAAGAAATCTCTTACTACAAATCCAAGTGGGAGTAAAGTTAGATCTCGATGAGATTCGAGACGAGCAACAAATGGATGTGAATAACACTACATCAGAGACGAAGGCATATGAAATCAATTAATTTGATAAAACCATGTGTCGAAGCAAGCTAATTCCACTAGCGAGGCTTCTATCGTCCCACTTGAATGAAAGGCTTCAAAAAGTTGAAGAGAATAATTCTATTGTTGCTCATACCTATTGTAGGTTACTTAGAATAAAAACAAACAGTTTGTTGAAATTCTGAGAAAAGGTGGATTTTAAAATTTTCCTTTGGAATGGCTAGAACCCACAACCTACAAGCAAGCATTGGATAAGTGCCAACTCAAGAAATGACTTAAGGCCATGAGATCCAGAATGGACTCCATGTCTGTGAAGATGTGTTAGTCCATGATAGTCTTACAAATAGGGTCAAACCTATTAGATGCGTAAGCCTATTCGGATTATTCTAGTGATTACTGATTTTAATTACGAAGTTTAGCAATGGAGATCAAAATCACCTTCTTGAAATGTTATTGATAGAGGATATGTATATGATACAACCTAAGAGTTTTGAAATCCAGAAATCCTAGAAAGTTTTGCGAAATTCAAAAATTCATTTATGGATTGAAGTAAGCATAAGGGAGTTGAAACATTCTTTTCGATTAGGCAATCAAGCAGTTTTATTTCCTCAAAGAACGATAAGGAATCTTGTAGAGAAAAGAAGTTTAGTGGGAGAAATTGGTCTTCTTAGTCATGTATGTAGATGACATACAATTCATATGAAATGACATATCAATGCTTGAATAAGTCGAGTTATGGTTAAAGAGTTGTTTATATATGATAGACTTAGGAGATGTTGTGTACATATAGGGAAGCAAGATTCATGAAGTAAATCTTGAAGAATGATTGGAATGAATCGAGAGACATATGTTGATAAGGTTCTTGAAAAGTTCATGAAGCAAGATTCTAAGAGAGGATGTCTTCCCATGTTTCATGGTAATACGCTCAGTAAAACTCGATGCCCTTCAAAATCTAGTAGAGTTGAGTTTTATGGATAATGTGCCTTATGCTTTTGCAAAAGGGTCCATTATATGTACCATGATATGTACGAAGCAAGATGTTACATATGACTTGTGCATATGTAGCAGGTTTCAAGTAAATTCAAAATAAGCATACTGAAAGTTGCAAAGAGCAAATCCTTAAGTACTTGAGAAGGACTAAAGGAATTTTTCTAGCTAATGATGTTAAAAGTAAATAAGTTGTCAAAAGTGAATACGGATGCAAGTTTCCAAACAGGCAAGATGGCTTTAGATGGTGATCTAAATACATTTTGTGTTTGAATGGAGAAGAACAATAAGCTTGAAGAGTTCAAAGCAGAGCACTGTTGCATACCCAATATCAGAATATGTGTGTTTAACTACGGTAAAAATAGTTAAGGAGGAAGTTTGGATCAAATTGTCCTGTGACTAAAAGGACACCTTTGCCATAACGAAGGAGTCAGGGTCACATCACAAATCCAAACAAATAGATATGAGATATCACCTTATTTATGAGATCAATGACAAGCGGAATGTCGTGATCTGCAAAGTTTTATTATGAGTGAGAAATCACTCAACCCCTTCCAAAGACTAAGATATGAGAGTCATATTAAAGACTTGGATTGAAGCAAGTTATGTAATTCAAGGTGTATATGTTTTGAAAAAGCATATTACATAAGGAATGCATCAATTTGCATAATTATGTTTAAATAGAAATTTCATTTCTCTTATTTAATAATGGTTTTGGAAATTAAATAAAATGTCCAAAATAATTATGAATTGATGGGCTCATCAGGTTGATGACCTGGTGAATGAAACCTCACAGGTGAAAAAAATTCATATATTATTTAAGTTCCTAGTTCGAAATCATTAAAGTGGACATAAATGATTTCGATAAATGGACTAGCATGTAAGATTGATTGGATAGCGCAGTTTCATGGCTATAGGGGCATAGAGATGCTCGGTCAATCACTTAGATATGCATAAATGATGCATGATCGAACTATTAACCTACTTTGAATTTCAATTATAGAGCTTCCGCATATATTAGTGGATTCCTTTGACATGAGTGGAACATTAATTTCATTCAATGATTGATTTAACTGTGGTACACTCAAACGTCTGCCCGTAACTAGATATTATAGAGTGTGTTTCCCGGTTATTTAAAAAGTTGAGTGGGAGCCTCGTTGCCACAAGATTGGATTGAGTCTACCTATCAAATTAGGGAATGTGTCATGGCCTCTTGAAGAGGGAGAATTCAGAAAATACGTGGCCGTGTTCAAATACATTACTCAGTAATCATTTGGTTTTGTAATTCTAACTCAGATTTCAAGAAATGATTTGTAGATTAATATGATCTCGACATGTGATGCTATCATATTATCAAATCGACACATATTGACTTAAGGAATTTGAATATTGCACACTTGTCTCAGACAAGTGGGAGATTGAAGGATTTATGTCTTCGTCGTGTGCAATTAATAGATATATAAATTGATCAAATTATGGAGAAAATTAAGTTATCAAGGATGCGGTTGCTAATGGGAACAAACCATACATTCAGGGCATGCCGGTGGAAGGAGGTTAAGGAGGGGTTTAGAAGATAACAATGATGCACATTCCTTACTAGCCAATCAAACACTTCGTTGTCATTGCTCTTACCTATGAATTGCACTTGCTTGAGCTGAGCACTGTCGAGCTAAAGGATGTAGGCGCCCCCCACCAGAGTAGAAGAGAGGAGATATCTCCCATAGCCAAGATTGGTAGCCAACTTAGACACCATGCCACCACATGGGATGTCTCTCGACCTATTGCCCTTCATATCCATACAATTCCTCAAGAATATGTTCCCAAAGCTCTACCTCCCACGTAACTCATCCCTAGTTGCCATCCATAAAACTCGCAACTCGGCTTGTGACATCTTACCCAAATCTTGCATAGGGAACACCGAGTATCCCAACAACCGATGAAGCACTCGGAGACATGGTTGGAAAATGTCGCTTGCAAGAGAATAGTGGGTGGAGAACTCATTCTTCCCCGAGATATTATGCCTCCAAGCATTTTGGGAGTACCCATCAAAAAAATCATGCTCGAAGAAGAGGATATCCGCCCCCGGATTGAAGTCAAGGGCCGCATTAAATTCAACCAAAGACATGACATGCTCCACATTGAAAAGATGGAAGGTGATTTGGAAGTCCTTGGTACCAACTGGAGTAGTAGTCAAAGAAGCCAAAAACTCCCTTGTTGGCTCAAGGCAGGTTCGGTAGCGCTTGTTGACAAAGCTACCCAACCTAAGGTTGTCGAATAAGACCCATAAGTCCTCATGAATACCAAATTTGATCATGCTTGATTGATGATAATGCCGTGAGGGCTTTATGGTTCTTTTCTTGAATTCATTGCAAAGTGGTTTATGGTTTGGATTGTGGAATCGTGTTTTGGGTGGAGGAAGAGGGTCTTCATTTTGTGTTTGGTAAGAAGGTGTGTTTGATAGAGAAGGTTCTACAATGGTTATGTTTGTCTTTCTCTTTTTGGAAGTGAAGGCTTTCATGATCTGAGACATTTTTTGCTTCACCAAATTCACAACCAAAACACAATCACAACTCCACAAATCACCACAATCACAATGCAACCACACACTACCACAATATTTCGTTCAACCAACCAATACTCCAATCACCACTTACTACCAACACTACCAAAATCAACCTTCCACAAATTGCAACCAAATTTCACAATTAAGCTACACAATCAACAACAATACAATGTAAGAAAAATTTAATCAACAACAACACATATAATCAACCAAATTACTCAATCAATCAACATATTCAACCAAAATGATACTACTACTATTCACAATCACCAAATTAATCAATTCTTGCTACAAATTGATATAATAATGTAAAATAGAGGTAAAGAAGATGATTATACCATACAAGAAGCAATATTGATCAAGATTTAAGCACTAAATCCACCACAACGAGAATTTAATTAGAGAAGAAGAAATGGAGGAAGAATGAAAATGATAAAATTTGAGTAGGAAATTGTTGATTTTGTTAGTTGTTTTGATGATTTAAAGGATGATTTTTGTAGAATAGGGGTTAGGGTTTTGTTCTTGGGAGGGAGAGAGAGGTGCAAACGAGTGTGGGTTTAAAGAATGAAATGAGGCAAAGAAAGGAGAAAGAAAGAAGAAGTAGTGCGGCTAGCTCATGCGCGGCCGCGCAGCAGGGGTGCGCGCTCACGTACGCGGCATGCACGCCCTCGCGCCCGCGCCCTTGCTGCTCTTCTTCTTGCTTGCTTCTTGATCTTGGTGCGTTCATCTATGGGCTTAATGATCTTAATCATCACGAGATTATTGAACCCACTAAACACATCATTTTCTAAACCCCTTTACAGTGGGTTCAACATCCCAAATTAATGAGACCACTATAATGAATCCACCAAGTACAAATTTGCTTCACATTTACACACAACTTTTCCAATCTTACCTCCTTAATTACCTTACCTATTCAACTCGAAATTGAATAATATCGAGCATACTCTCACCAATTACCACGAAACACCTTCCCATTGTGCTCATGCTCGTTCGTGGGGGGTCCAATTCCCATAAATTCAACCTATTAATCCAAATACAAAATAAGTGAAAGAAAGAAAAACAATTAAAAGAAAACTAAGAAAGATATACTGCTAAGAAAGGTCTCCCTAAAATGATAGGTATTTTATCATATACTGCTATCTCAAGCACAATAAAATCAGCCGGAATTGTGAACTCTCCTATCTTAAGGGGAACATCCTCAACTCTTCCCTTTGGAAACTTAATAGATCGATCGGCCAATTGCAAAGTCATGTTGGTTGGAAAAATCTCACCTAGCTCAATCTTCTTAAGACCGAATAAGGCATAATGCTCACACTAGCACCGAGATCACAAAGAGAATTTTTTAATAATTTTCCATTGATTTTGCAAGGGATAGAGAAATTACCCGGATCTTTCATTTTCTTGGGTAAATCATTGTGAATCAAAGCGCTACAACATTCCCCAACCTTTACTGAATCAATATCATTTCAATCTCTCTTGCCACTCAAGATTTCTTTAAGGAACATAGAATATCTTGGCATTTGGGTCATGGCTTCGGTGAAAGGGATTGAAAGATGAACTTCCCTAAGCATGTCAAGAAATCTCCCAAATTGTTCATCAATTTTGTTTCTCAAAAACTTTAGGGGATATGGAAGTTTAGGCTTGATTACCTCCTCTTGCACTTTTTCATCACACTTTTCTTCTTCTTAGGCTTCTTTACTCACCTTCTTTGACACATCAATCTCTTTTTCCTCACTTGAATCACTCACCTTATCAACTTCCTCATTCTTCCTAGAAACTCTTTTTTCAAGCACTTTCCCACTCCTTGTGGTGATTGAATACACGGGTTTCTTAGGTTCAACTCCTTGTGAGGGTAAAGAAGAAGGGCTAGCATTCACACTCTCTTTCAAGGTGTTAGCCAATTGAGTAATTTGAGTTTCAAGCATCTTGTTGTTTGTCATCATCTCATTGAACTTTTTATCACTTACCGACATGTAAGTGTTCAAAATTTTAGTTTGGTTCTCCATGATTTCTTCCAAGGTAGTTCCAGAAGATGAAGGTTGAGCATAGGAATTCTCACCATTCCCTTGAGTTCTTGGAGCAAATCCGGGTAGGAGTCCCTTTTGATTGTTGTTTTCAATTATTCCCCGGTTTTGGTTGCTCTAATTACCCCGATTTTGATTTTTGCCATTATTTTGGTATTGGTTATCGTAGCCTTGACCTTGGCTTTGGTTGCCATACCCTTGACCTTGGGTTTAATTATTATAGCCTTGATTATTATAGTTCCCTCGGAAATTTTGATTTCCTTGGTTTTTATAACAACTATTGTTATAATTATCAAAGTTCCCTTGTTGGTGAGCATTTCTATTCCCAATGTTCCTTGGTCCATCGAATCGTTGTCCGTTGTTGTTATTTGAAACAAAATTCACTTGCTCACAATCATTATTATCAACATCATAACAATTCTCAAATGAATGTGGACAATTAGAAGCATCATGGTCATATGACCCACATACATCACAAAACACACATCCATTTGGCATATTATTCGAAGTTGAAGGAATAGTAGAGTAAGAAGATGTACCTCTCCCCTTATTATGGGAGGGAAGAATTGGTGCTTGTGAAGAAGAACTCTCAAGATTTGCCTTATTTGAAGTCATCTCCTTTCCCAAGTTTGAGATTTGTGAGGACAAATTATTGATGGCATTGAGATGGTCGATTGAATAAACTGTTGAACCGCTTTTGCTTGTCGACTCTCTCTCACCTTCTTTCCAATCCATGTGGTACCTTATCACATCTTCAATTAAGTCCACCACTTCATCCTCCGTTTTGTTCATGTTAGGGCCTCCGGCACGGGCATCCAAGAAACACATTCCTTGGGGGCTTAAACCTCCATAGAAGATTTGGATGATTTGATAGGTAGGAATCCCATGGTGTGGACACTCTCTTTGGTACTCCCTATACCTTTCCCATGCCTCATAAAGACTTTCATTTGGCTTTTGCTTGAAGCTTTGAATGAGAGCTCTTGCTTCGGTCGTCTTCTTTTGTGGATAGAATGAGATAGAAACTCCTTAGTCACTTCATCCCATGTTCTCAACGAGTTTGGCTTCACCTCTTTGTCCAACCACTCTAAGGCACGTCCAATAAGAGAGAAAGGGAAAATTTTAAGTCAAATAAACTCTTGAGAAACCCCATTGACCTTGATAGTGTTCTAATACTTCTAAAATTCCTTGAGATGGTTGAGGGGACTCTCATGATACGCACCACTATATTGACGCCTCTATATCAAAGTGATCATCGCCAGTCTTATCCCAAAGTCATTTGTCGGTGTCGTAGGAGGAGCAATTCCTCTTTCAAACCTATAAGCTCTCAGAGTTCCCAACTCCTTCAATGCTACTCTCGGATTAGCACCCATGCTTTCTTGTTCTTCTTCTCCTTCTTCTTGATGGATTTCCTCTCTTGGGGGACTTGAAGTTGAGGGACGATTGGCAACCCTTATCCTTGTTATGGTCCTCTCAATTTCTGGATCAAATGGCACTAAATTTCGATCTCGTGCCCTACTCATACAAAACTCAAAGCAAAATATCAATAGCACAGCTACAAATGTATCCTAAATGAAAGAAAATTGCGGCCGCAACAAAATAAGTACGAAACAGGGGGGAAGAAGCTGCGCGGGCGCTCCAGGCAACTGCGCGGCCGAGCCAGCCACCTTCGCAGCCGCTCCTTCCTTGCGCGCGGTCGCACCTAGGAGTAGGGGAACTTTGCTTCGTGTGCTCGATGATGCTCCCGTGAGTTCCACATGATAGATGTTGGGGAGACAGTCACTAGAGGCCTTTACGGTGGGTTCAACACCATCTTTAATGTCGATGCATCATGAGAGCGCGGCCTTGAAGACTTGGCTTATGCACTCCTTTGCTTTTGAGCTTCAAGAGGAGGAACCGAGTTGCATCCTTGGCTTTGTATGCCCCGAGAGAACACCAATGAACTTCTAGAACATCACCATTCTCCTAAAATCAAAGAAAAGCAAACAAGTAAAGGAGAAAATGCAAAATAAACTAAGAAAAGCAAGAAAATAAGGAAACAACTAAGAAAAACACAAACTAGAGAAAATATAAGTAAAACTAAAGAAAAGGAGATAAAAGTGATGTAAATTCAATGAAAAATCATCCTTATAAAAGCTAAATGAGTGCCATAAATGACACTCATCACAATCATCACAGTCGAAGGGGAAGTAGTTTCCATCGCAGTGTTTTCGGCATCCTTAAAGCTTTCTCCTTCTACCTTCTTTTTTACCCATACGTTGTTCTTCAATTTAGGAATAGGAGCCCTTTTAACCCTTTTTCCCTTACCTTTAGAGTTTGAAGGAGCCTTATTGCCGGGATTTGATGAAGGTTCCTTAATCTTTATGCCTTGTTGCGTGGGTTTAGGAGCAACCTTTCTTTTAGGCTCTCTAGGACGAGCCTTAGGTGATGTGGAGAAGTCTAATTTTCTTCTCACTCCTTTGTTTTGGCCACTAGGAAGAGTAGTGATGGCCGATTGCATCAAAGGCTTCGGTGGATTGCGAGCCAAGACTGTTTGATTTTGTTGACGAGCCTTATTTAATTCTCCCTTGTCGGACGCATTCATCAAAGCTTTGTAAAAGGAAGATAACACTATGCTTGCCGTGGGATTTTGTACCACCCACTTAGGAAGACTAAACCAATACTCCATCCAGCGAGGAATTCTTTCGGCCCTAAGACTAAACTAGACTCACGACTTGGATAACCATGTCATTCAAATAAATTCACTACTATTTCTCTTTACTTTGAATGTGAGTCTTTCCGTGTGTTAATGGATTGTTTGCTGATTATGGAACATAATAACCATTTATTTGTTCCACCCTTAGCTTAAAAGGTCTTTAAACAAAGCATACGACCTTACAACTGATGTAGCTCTTCTTTCTTCATTCTAATCTTGTAAGTCAATAACTTAGCTTAACTTCAATAGTTTGAGGGCACTTTCAAAGTGGAACACTCAACCAGTATCCGATACTTGTGAAAATAATGAGTTGCTAAGTTAACTATAATAACATGAACTCTTTAGTATAAATGGAATCTTATTCATTTTCTTTATTCCTTATTTCCTATGTTTCTTATTATACATCATCTCATAATCTTGAATAACCAATTCTTTTAGTATTTTTGACTTTTATACTTTGTTTGGCATAATTAAGCATCTAGTGTGCCGTAAAACAAAGTTACATCTTTTCCTTTAATTCGTGCTTGAATTACTACATTAATGAGTCTTACTCATCTATGTATGAAGCGAAAAGATATGTTGGTTGTCAAGATTGACAATTTGAGTTTGCAACTCAACACTTCATGTTTATCAAAACTACCTAATTTTTTTTATACATGATGTCCAACCGTCCTTTCGGAGTTAGCTTATAAAAGTCATTTATGAGAATTGTATTTTAGAAATACCTTTCCTTTCTTTGAGAACTATTCTCAAAGATTTCTTTACCAATCATTGAAAACAATTTGATTAGGATTCTACAAATATAAGTGAAAACTATAACCATTTATCAAGAAACTAACATAATAAGTTTGAAATTTCAAAGCATTCATGAAAACTTTCAATCTTATTAAGCTTCTTATCAACGCATTGAATTTATCCCCATTTGGCGAGAATAAGGCGATTCCAAGATCCAAAGAATTAATGAGTGATTAAGCACGCTTTGACTTGTCTTAACAGTTATTACTCTAAGGTAAGAAACTTCTTGCTAATGGCTTCAAGCCACTCTTGGTTAGATAATCGTCGCATCTAATGGTCTTTTAAAATTTATCTCTTTTGCCATGACATGTTAGGACTCCATCACTCATATCGTTGAGTCTAACCAAAACCAACATGTATGCGATGTCTTGCTTTGGCAAACCCATCAACATACCTTATTTTCCTAGGGAGATAGCGATGCCTAGCTTTGGCATAGCCCACCACTATGCACATTAGTTCGGTAAGTGTTGTTTTGGAATGGCAAGTTTTACTCAATATTTTAGGGACCTAGGGTTTCTATGTTGGTTGATTTAAGTGAACTTTATTTATCATCGCAACATTAGAAATCCTAAACATGCATCTATACCATTCATATATATAAGCATAAATATATATCAAAAAACATAAGTAAATGATGCATTTGGCAACGAGCATGACCCCTGGAGTCTTCATGTCTTTAAGGGTCTTAATTTTGCAACTTTATGGTTTCGTCTTCCAAGAAACTCCGTCTTCAAGACATAACCAAAATAATGCAACTACTAGTATCTACAATTAGGACTTATCTAAATATTAAGGTACAAAAATAGGCAACGGTTTGCAAACCGTCTTTAGATTTACAAAAATACATGACAAAACGCAGTCGGTATTTTCTATCCTAATCGAGCCCCACTAGTTGCCTTTTCTTAAAACCTGTGAAAGAATATATATTCCATTCATCTATTCGCTGTATGTGAACGGCCCATGCATTTTACAACGAAAAACAAGTAACAATGCATCAACAAGCGTTAACTAGTAACTAACTTAGGTGGTTAATCAGATAAACGCGCCTAATTAAAACTAGTCAAAGTTGTTAACCGATTATGTGATTAAGAGCAATTAAAACGAAAAATTTCCGATTTTTTTGTTTGACATTTATCATAATTTCTAAATTAATTTTAGAATCAATATTTTGAGAAAAATGAAAATTAAAATGAATCTAATTAAATAAAATTCATTCATTGTGCACAAACCAAATTAATCCAAGAACTATTCTTTAAATAAAATTTGGTTTAACTTGACGCAACAAAAAAAATGAAGGGCTACTCTCACTATTAATTTAACCAACATAAATTAATCATGAGATTTAAATAAAATTAAAGGGGATTAGAAATAATGATCGTAAATATTCAATGAAAAAGTCCAACTTTAACTTGTGAATCTTTGAAAAATTACATCTTCCAATATGAAGATTAAAATTGAATCACAAGTTTGAAACTTTATGATTCCAATCAACTTAATAAATGATTAATCAAGAAAGTTCAATAAACATACATGGAATTCAGTAACACAAACTTCCAACCACTTAAAATAATTTAAGATTGGATCATTAGTACTTAAGAGCCTCAAAATACAAACTTTTCACACTTAATGCAATTTATTTGCTATTATGTGAAAATTTGACCCAACCATTAAGGTCCAATTACTACAAATTAATCATGCTCAAAAGTGGTCTAAAATTGCAGAAGCACAAAAGAAAGAACCAAACACATAATCACAATTAACATGCCATTAAGATTCAAAATTTTTCGTCAAAACAAAAAATCCCTCGAAACAGGCATTTCTGGGCAGAATTTGGCTTTTTCGCAACCCTTAAAGGATCAGAATATTTCCAGAACATCGATTCCACCCAAAATTCACTAGTCTTAGGTGAAAATATGGGTTCGGGAGCAAAAATTCTAATTAAAACGAGATTAAAATTAATAAAATCGAGCTACTAATCTAATTAGCAACAACAACAAGAAATTAAATCCATTTTAAACACCTTGAAAATTTTAGTTACAAAAATAAATGAGCAAGGCTCCGATATCGCTGTTGGGTTTCGGAAAGTCCGATTTTTCACGGAACAAAACCTGATCCTAAGACCCGCTTACAGTTAATATAACTAAAAGACATAAATAACAAGATAAAGTGAAAAGACAATATTACCCTTGATGTGTGATTCGCTCGCTCCAACGAGCTCTTACTTCGAAAGTCGAGTCTCGCAAGCGCGTAGAACTCCAACGATAGTCCACCCGCAACGACCCGAACGGTCTCTAACTCGGAGTTTAGCCGAGTTCGGACCAAAAACAAGTACTCGAGTTTTATGTGAACTTGAAGGTTTTCTCACTATTATGGAGATGCCTTTTTGAGTTCCAACTCAAGTGAAGTATCCCAACTCCTAAGGTTGGTATTTATAGGAAAAGGCTCCCCAAAACTTCCTATCATCTTTCTATGTGGGAGAAATGATAGTGTGAGAAAAATAAGCAATTAATTTAATTCTAGATTAAATTAAATAACTAGACAAATAATCAAACTACACAAGGCACACACATGGGAGTGGTTAGGTGAGGACATTATGGCCTCCTTGTTCCCCAAGCCACCAAAACCCACCAATTACAAGGAAGGATGACCGGTCAACATCCTTGGGCACCAAGGAAAACGGGTCAAGGCCTTCCTTTACTTGGTTGGGCCTCACAGCCACACGCAAGCTCGCACGGCTGTTTGTGCGCTGCTCGGCATTAGCATGCCAGCATGCACTGCAAGCCCACGCGAGCTACTGGGCTACTGTGCACTGCTCGGCTGCCATGTCGAGCTTGCTAGTAGGCTTCGCAAGCCATGTGCGCTGTAATTGCTAGCAATGCCCGCACTCGGTGCCCAGCTCGCCTACGCTTGCGGCTTGCTGGGCTTGCGGCTAGTGCTTGCGATAGCACGCGCTAGCATTGCCATCGAACGGCTAGGCCGATATGAGGATAGGGCTACTTATTTTGACTTTATTATTTGTTGTTTGACTTATTTTTTATGTCTCGTAAATTCCTAGAATTCAATTCGACATTCGACGTTCAATTTCGACGCTCTAAGCTCGGAATCTGACGTCTTTGTTCATAATGCTTGAGCGACACATTAATTAATTTCGGATTAAGTCGTCGTGTCGGATCGTTAGTTTGCTAGGGTGTGATCCGAAGGGTTCAGTCAAGATTAAGCTGTAATATTAGTTATACATTAATATTACTAGGCATTCCGATAACTTGACCTCACTGAATAATTAGCTGTCTAATAATTCCGAACCCTCTATCAGAATAATACACTTGTTCGAAGGACACCATTCCTATCATATGATTCCCCTTGTTTCTCTATATTAACATTGCTTGGACTACTCGGTGAGATCTTTCTATTTCTTCTCTTTCCTTTTTCTTTCTTATTTGCTTAGATTAGGATTAGCCTAGGATGAGTTGATGGTTTGAGGATGCTTGCTTTATAACACCATAGGGTGTTTGGGGTCATTGGTGATGTTGCTGAATGACCACTTATATGACGATTGGGTTTTACATGTCTTGCTTGCAACTTTTCGCCTTTCTTTCTCTATTCCTTTTCTTTGCCTTCTCTTATTTTTCTTTATGCTTTCAACTTTCTCTTAAAAAAACAAAAAAGAAAAGATTTTGAGGCATTATTTTCGTTTCTTTGGATGTTTTGCCTTTGATTTGGACATAATACCATCTGAGCTTTTTTCTTTTGAATGAATAATTTCCTATGTAGTATTGGTGTGCATGTTTTGACAATATCTTTGGTTGATTCTAGGATAGGTTATGCTAAGGTAGCGGTTTAGACCTTTTGGGACCTTGTAGCCGGATTTTATTTGTTTGTAGTAAGAAGGAGTTGCTCCCTATAGTAGATTTGAGGCTAATAGTGAGTTTTTGCTACAACCGTGTGAGGTTTCTATTCTTCTTGCTTTCAACATTTCTTGACTGAGTGGCACATGGATCCTTGACTATGTAGGGATTTAGGTACTCTAAGCAAAATTTCGCGAATCATATTCGTTCTCACCTAAACAGGATCTACAAGCATAACACATAAAGAATCACATAATACATACCTTTGACGCGTGATTTCCACAAGCGATTGACTATCACTTAGGGAGATAACAGAGCCCTAAGCGTTGCTCCTCTACTTAGTCCACGGGATAGGATTGAACCTCCATTACTGCTAGGTAGTTGGGCACAAACACTTCAAACCACCTTCTACAGAGAGGGAAGGAGAAAACCGAGCCACGAACAACCACGACCACCACTGTGCACCACCGTGCACCACACGCACCACTGACGTGTGCAGTGATGAGGGAAGAGGATAGAGTATGTGCGTGAGGCTAAGGTTTGGTTGCTAGCAATTCTATTCTCAATTGACTGCTAATTGTGTTGTATCAAACCCTAAGCAAGGTCTCTATTTATACATCATATGTATAATTAGAGCCTAAACCAAGCCCACAATATTCCCTCTTCAATCCCATATGGTTGGCCACTCCATGAGGCCCAATAATGGGATTCTTTCTTTTGTTCAATCCAACACCCTTTTGTGTGACTTTATAGGATACATTCTATTGGGCTTTGGACTATTTGACTAGCCCAAAGATCATTGACCACGTCTAACAACAGATAATGACGACCTAAAAGAACGAACTTAATTATCTCCATAATTTAATCCATTATATATCTAGTTATTGCACTTGACGAAGACATAAATCCTTCAATCTCCCACTTGTTTGAGACAAGTGTGAAATATTCAAATTCCTTAAGTCAATATGTGTCGATTTGATAATATGATTGCATCACATCTCGAGATCATATTAATCTACAAATCTTTTCTTGAAATCTGAGTTAGAATTACAAAATAAATGTTTACTAAGTAATACATTTGAGCGTGGCCATGCATTTACTGAATCCTCCCTCTTCAAGTCGCGAAGACACATTCCTAATTATATAGGTTAACTCAATCCAATCTTGTGGCAACCAAAGATCCCACTCAACTATTGAAATAACCAAGAAACACCCTTTATAATCTCCAGTTACGGGTAGACGTTTGAGTGCACCATAGTGAAACAAATCATTGGATGAAATCAATGTTCTGTCAAAGGAATCCACTAATATATCCGGAAGCTCTATACTTGAACTTCAATGTAGGTCAATAGTTCGATCATGCATCATCCATGCATATCCATGTGATTGACCGAGCATCACTATGCCCCTATAGCCCATGAAACCGCGCTATCCAATCAATCTTTTATGCTAGTCCATTTATTGAAATCATTTATGTCCACTTTAATGATTTCGAACTAGCAACTTAAATAATGTATGAATTCAGTTCACCTGTGGGGTTTCATTCACCACGTCATCAACCTTATGAGCCCATCAATTCATAATTATTTTGGACATTTTATTTAATTTCAAAAACCATAATTAAATAAGATTGAAACTTTATTTCAATTGATAAACATAATTCTGCAAGTTAATGTATTACTTATGTGATATGCTTTCTCAAAACATATACAACTTAAATTACATAACTTGCTTCAATCCAAGAACCTTAATATGACTCTCATACCTTGGTTATGGAAGAGGTTTAGTAAGTATAATTCAAGAGACATTCTCATATATATGAATTTTGCAACTTCTAAATTTTAATAATAATATTCATCTCCATACACTAAGAACTTTCCTTCATCCTTTTACTAGGAATTAGAAATTTCTAATTGCATTGCAATGTTACATTGGATCGATTGAAATCTATCATCACTTGTTCTTAAAACATGTGAATCAAATAGACGAGTATAGTCCATGACATGCATGATGCATCCTTTGCAAATTGCATAAGGAGCATCACTCAAAACCTTAATTTCATCAAACTTTCTCAAAGCATTGAATCATCAAGCAATGTGCCATGTTACATGGGATTGAAACTCTTTCAATATAATGTTGAACCTCATAAGAATCTTATCAATATAATCAAGTGTCATACATTTGCTTACAGACTTAGAATCTACTTAAGACTTTCATGGTTTTTAAACCACTTGGAGTTATAACTTGTCAAATAATCTTTATTACTTGCATAATCATCATGTTCCAAAATAAATATTTTAGAACTCTTAGTCAATATGAAATCATATTTCTTTGGCTAAGATTTTAGATATGCTAGTTATCATTGTGGGTCTTTATGCAACAAACGAAACTTGTACAACAACTTTGTTTAGTTTTCAATGAGAAACGACAATTGAAAGTGTGCACTTGGAATGTATTACCTTCGACACATGGTTATTAATCCTATTACACTTAATGAGACCATGCGTTGTCATTTGTAACATGAGGTGAATCATGCTCATATTGTTGCTTTTATTCGATTACTTCTCAAATTTCTTCAAGATTTCAAATTCACTTTTCTTAAACTCTTTTAAGACTCTCGAACTTTTCGAATTAGCTTATACTCCCACTTGCCTTTTGAAGAGGCATATTTAGCATATGGTGAACCAACTATGGTTTGAACCACGTTTGTTTGTTGCTTTTCTCAAACTTTTTCGAGATTCACACTACTCCCACTTGACCTTTTGGAAATGACATGTTTTCCATAAGGGCACCTACTTGAGCAACAAACATTTTGTGCTAAGTATGACTTGTGTAGCAGTACCTCGTGCTCTATATAGGACAGGAACGTGCATTAAACGTTTTAATACAACTTTCATTCCTTGCTTTGTAGAAAGACTTTATAAGAACTTTTTCTTATTCATATCATATATGAAGCCTTTGGTACATTTTGATTTGACATATGTAGTTTTGTTTAGTTTTGTAGCTTATCTTAAAAGTATATACCTTAAATAATGGTTGGAGATAGATAATTTTCATCCATTATCAAAATAAATCTTATATAGATTGATAGCTCCTTTATAAACACTTCATAAGTTTTTCTGTTAGTGTTTATTGTAAATTGATTTCACAACTCTGGGATGTTTATCAAGGTCCTGGCTCAAATTCTCATTATTACAATCATATCGCAATATTTTGAATATATAATTCCAAGTAAATGCCTTGAATCAAACTTTCACAATTACAATCGTATTGTAATGTAATCATTATCTTGTCAAGTTGATTATGAACTTCATACTGGACTTTTGAACTTTTCAAAACTTTTCACACTTATGCTTCAACTAAGCATTGGTGATCATATCACAAATGAAGTTTCATTGTCTGTCTCTAGTTACTGAACCTTAGGTTTTCTTACATCGTTATGTATCCGACCTTGAGTTCATATCATCATTTCTCTAAATGGTGACTTTGTCAAAATTTTCAAATTAGAATGAAGTTCACATATATCAATAGATTCATAATCTAACGATATTGAAAGTCAATCCCTTTAGATCTTTCGCATGCAATGTTCATTTTCATCCGAATCATTTGACATATAGAGACAATTTATATATATAAAACTGGTTTATCTATATCTACCATATAGAGTTTTTAAACCTATTTAGCTATTCAAAACATTGACTCAATAAAGCATAAAATAACATTTATCCATGTTTTTGAATCTTCAATGCTTAGTAATTACTAACATTGAATGGTATTTCAATAACGGCAAGAATAAATAACATTTATTTAATTCTAGCCAATAAATAGGTAAGGTGAAAATAAGCTTCTACTTGTAAAGTTGCAACTTTTGCTTCTAGACTTGTAGATTCTACTTGTGAAGTAGCGACATTTGCTTCTAAACTTTGTAGATTTTCTCCCTTAGCCATAACTTCTTCATTTAATTCAACCACATTCTCAATGAGAGTGAACTAAACATGACATGACATCGTATGTCCAAGAAGTAATAATAAGCTAAATCAATTTCTATAATATACTTCTTAAATTGGAATACTTCCATTCTTTTACCTTCCAACTATATGAGGTTGTTTCTAATCAATTGAAATTGGTCCATTTAACTTGAAACATTTGTTGTTCATAACAACTTTTAGCATGTAAGTAGTTCTAGGTTTGAGAAGTAGCCACTTGTTTGCATTTCTTAACATATAACTTCTTAATGCTATCCTCATATATTCTTAAACCCTTTCCATTTGAGCCACTTAGAACATTTCTCTTAGGTTCAAAATGATGCTTTGCTTAACTTTTAAGCACTTTTCATGATTTTGCTAAGTCTATTCATTCATTATTCATATTAAAGTTTAATCAACTATTTAACTCCATATGAAATGGATGAAGAATAGTGTCATTTGATCAACTTTTGATCATAGAAATTTCCAATCACTTTCTTACATTCAATCATATTGAAGATAAGATATTTTATTGGACTTCTATACTTTTGTTTTTAGAGGGTTTGTATGTCCCATCTCATTATATCCCATGAAACGTTTTTCAAAATGAAGATGTGTAGGTATTTTACTAAACATTTTGAATAAAACCAAACCTTACACATGTGACACGGGTTCCTAAAACTTGCATTTTAGAACCATCTTAGAAAAATTGGAATATAGGTTTATGGATTATCTTTTAACCTTTTGAGAATGTTTCTCAACTTTATTTTCAATCGAGGAGATTCTATATAATAATAAAATAAGAACGACATGTTACTTATAAGTAAATGCAAAATTCAATTATGTTTAATAAAATTTAAAGTACCATAAGCGAGTTAAATTGGTAACTTTAAAACACTTCATTCAATTTAAATTATCCCAATTTGAATTAAGTGATTCCAAGACCCTTTATTTGTGTAATAATTGACCGAACTTTGGCCCTATCATCAATCATTACATTTTCAAGGTGAGTAAACTCTTTACTGATTACAACTCTTGTAACTCTTGGTTGAATAATTAACCATCACATGTTTAATTATTACCCTTTGCTTCAAGGTTCTAAACTCTTTAGGTAACCTTGTTGAGTATAACCAATTAAAATTGTAAAACTTGATTTACCCCAACTTTTCCAAGATATAAAATAACACTCAGCTTTGGCATGACCTATCATAAATATCAAAGGTTTATTGGGTTTTTAATTGGAAAAGAAACCTCAATATTACCGGGACTTAGATTCAGTATGTTGTGATTAATTTAGTGAAGCGCATCATCACAAACATCAATAAAATCTAACATGCATAATACACTGAATACATAAACATGACACAGTATGACCCCTAATCGTAAGAAAACTAATAAAGCAAATGCTCCCACTTGAACTTTCATGGATCTCATCCACCTTGCTCCTTTGGGCCTTTCGCTTCATGGGCTTCTTGGATTAACTGCAACATGTAATTCTACTCTATTCTATTTACTACTTAAATAAAATAAATAAAATTACAAAAATACTTTATCAGTTCGTAGACCGTACCTAGATTACAAAAATACATCACGATGCGCATCGTATTTAGCAACGTACTGGGCCATACTAGTCATTATATAGCAACATAATATCATATATTATAAAGATGCCACATAATAAATCACTCATGATGTTTTCCTAATCTACAACATCGAATGTTCATAATTAAGGAAACACGGCACCTAAATATCTCATATTTTAATTACTGCAATTAGATAATATCATATATTATTCATGACTATCAATAAAATATCATATATTTTAAATTAGCCATGAGATAGAATCAAGTCTTATTTTAATCTTAAAAGATAAATCATATTTATCCTCAAAGAATAACTTAACTAAAATAGGAGATTCTATCCTAATTACTAGCCAATCACAAAATTTAAATCAATTATATCCTAAAATAATTATGGGATAATCACATTATTTAAATCAATCTTTATCTTTTTGGAATATGCTCAAAATATCCTAACAAATCCTACCCAAAATTAACAACTTTAATTATGGATAATCATCAAAATTAACAAATTTAAATATGGATAATATCAAATTTAACAACTTTTGAAAGATTTGATTTTATCCTAAATAAAAGATTTTATTTCAAAACAGATCTATTTTATCCAAAAATAAATCACATTTATCTGAAATATTTTAAAATAAAAATAATAATAAATTTTTTTTTCTGAAAAAACCGTGCACCAGCCACCGCGGTGTGGCCAGCCTAAGCCGGCCACGGTGGCCGTACACCTGACGGTGTACACTGCCAGAGCAGCGGTGCCGCGCAACACTTTGCATGGTGCTGCTATAGGCTATTTTGAGCAGAATTAAATCACAATTAATCAAATTCCAAAAATTAAATCTCCATTTAATACAATGATTGAACCATATTTAAATTATTCTCCGTCTTAAGTGAATTAAATTTGTGGACATCAAAAGTTATGATCAATATGTGTAAATGCAAGAGGCTAACTGATTCCACTGTAGGGATTTAGGTACTCTAAGCGGAATTTCACGAATCATATTCGTTCGCACCTAAACAGGATCTACAAGCATAACACGTAAAGAATCACATAATACATACCTTTGATGCGTGATTTCCACAAGCGATTGACTGTCAATTAGGGAGATAATAGAGCCCCAAGCGTTGCTCCTCTACTTAGTCCACGGGATAGGAATGAACCTCCACTACTGCTAGCTAGTTGGGCACGAACACTTCGAACCACCTTCTACGGAGAGGGAAGGAGAAAATCGAGCCACGAACAACCACGACCACCACTGTGCACCACCGTGCACCGTACGCACCACCGGCGTGTGCAGTGATGAGGGAAGAGGAGAGAGTATGTGCGTGAGGCTAGGGTTTGGTTGCTAGAAAGTCTATTCTCAATTGACTGCTAATTGTGTTATATCAAACCCTAGGCAAGGTCTCTATTTATACATCATATGTATAATTAGAGCCCAAACCAAGCCCACAATATTCCCTCTTCAATCCCATATGGTTGGCCACTCCATGAGGCCCAATAATGGGCTTCTTTCTTTTGTTCAATCCAACACCCTTTTGTATGACCTTATAGGATCCATTCTATTGGGCTTTGCACTATTTGACTAGCCCAAAGATCATTGATCAGGTCTAGCAATAGATAATGACGACCCAAAAGAACGAACTTAATTATCTCCATAATTTGATCCATTATATATCTAGTAATTGCACTTGACGAAGACATAAATCTTTCAGACTATTGCTTACCTTAACTAGAATTTGACTCTCATCTCCCAAGATCGCGACCGAGCCAGTTAGGAAGGACAAAGGCATCTTTTTGGGGTGGTGATTTTTACTTTTCTAGGATAGTTTTCTTTTCTTTGTTTTGGGTTTACATTTGCCTTCTTGTTAACCATTTGAGCCATATACCTTTCTTTTCAAGCCATATCTTTGGCTTTTGAGCCTTTTTTTCATTCTTGTTTCCATCTTTGGTTTTTGTGAAGCATTTGGTCTTTATTGTTGGAGTAGTTGGTGGATGAGATTGATTATTCAGTTTTTATAATGTATGCAAGTTTGTGTTGTAAATATCTTGGGAATACACGGCATATCTAAAATTGAAAAAGTCGTCTATAGTTAAAAGAGGCGAGGATAATGCAATAAAGTAAAAAATAAAAAAAATGAAAAAAGTGAGAAAGAGCAAAGCAAATTCAAATGCTTTAGCAAAAGAAAAAATGAGAAAATTGAAAAAGTACAAAAATATTTTGATGTAAGCCTCTTTCTCCCTATTTTGAGCATTCGAGACAATGCCGTGTTTAAGCTTGGGTGGAAACGTTCTTACGCTTTTGTATATATGTTTGTGATTATGGCTTTGAATAAAATTGGGGGTGTTAGTGTTTTTGTTAGGTGATTACTTGTTTTTGGTGTTGAGATTTGGCCCATCTTTGCTTCACAATTTAGGTATACCACCAAATTTTAAATTTTAGCCTACTTTCACCCTTTTCGCCCTTGCATTACAACCTTTTCCAAGACCTTTTGACCTTTTTGGTTGAGTCACAAGTCGGCAAAGGGAGATGTGAATCAAGCCTATGGAGCGATTTGCATAGTCAAGATGTCGAGTAGCCTTGAAAATCTCTTCTTTTCCGGTTCCTTCAATGAATCATTGAGATGCTCGCTAAAGGTGGATTTAAAACTAGCAGGGGGAATATGGTAATATTATTTGTGATGAAGGTGAATTGTGTCTCATTAGTTCTCTATTCTTAGCATATCTTATGTTTTAATCAAGAATTCGATATCTTGGAACGTGCATACCCTTATTGTATAGAAATTTGTTTATTCACTTGCATTTGATCATTTGTAAAAGTCCATTTCAAAAGCTTTTGGTTTCACTTTTTCCTTTTTGATTTTACTTTCCTTTTTATGTTTTGCCTCATTTTCAGCTTTAAGATTTATGAGTTAAACTCTTTGGATACCGTTACGAGACTTCACTCGTCCTCATTGGCGACTTTGGGGTTTAAAGGTCTTGTTGTAGCTAAAAACAACCGTGATTCCTACGAAAGTGAGTTTTAGTGTACATTCTTATCCTCTTCTTTCCATTTTCTTGTTTGAATATGTTTTTCATCCAATTCCTACATGCTTTTGTTTTGCTCGAGGACGAGCAAAAGTCTAGCTTAGGGGAATTTGGTGATTGTCATTTATGGAAATCATTTAGCCTCTTTTAAGATGATTTTTAATCGCTTTTATAGCTCTTTTATCCCTTTTTATTTTGTTTTATATTTCTTTTCTCTAGTTTGCGCTTTTCTTAGTTTTTTTTCCTGTTTTCTTGCATTTCTTGGTTTATTTCGCCTTTTCTCTTTTATTTGTTTGCTTTTCTTTGATTTTGGGAGAAAGGTGATGTCCGAGGATCTCCATGGCTTTTTCTCGGGATTTGTAAGACTCAAGATGCAATCCAGTCTCTCCCTTTGAAGCTCAAGTGTTAAGGGGTGCAAGGTCCAAGCCTTCTAGGCCGCGTTCTCAAGATGCGTGGGCGTAAAAAATGGTGCGGAACCCGCCGTGGGGGCCATTGGAATCTGCCACCCTTAATGTTCATCAAGTGGAGTGCACGAATGCATCGATGGATGCACGAGAGAAGCTGCCCTACTCCTAGGCGCGGGGCGCGCACGAAGCTGGCACGAGCGCGCAGAGCAGGGGCACAGGCGCACAGCCCTTTTTTCTTCGTTCCATACCCATTTCTCCGCGGTCGCGCATTATGAGAACAAGGCGCTCCTGTACGGGTTCTTTTTGGACGTCTAACTAACTTCTCCTTTGTTAGTTTTACTATTTATAGTTTTTCTTCCTTTTTAGATAGAGAATTAGACTAGAATTGTATTAGAATTTAATTTAGATTAGATTTTTAGAGAGAGAAGCTCTTATCGGGGAAACTTTGGTTCTTAGATTCTAGAGAGAGAAACTTGGTGATTTGATGATTGCTACTTCTAATCTTCATCCTCTTTTATTTTGAATATAGTTTTGTAAGAATTCTTTTCTCTTTAATGGAATTTTAGTGTTTGATTCTTGATATTTGGTTGAATTTCTAGTTGAATGTTTGATTAAATTTTTGATAATTTGCATACAATGTTGATGATGAAATTGGTGATTCATTTATAGTTTTGCTATTCAATTTTGCAATGTGTAATGAGTAGATTGCTTGCTAGGGATGTGGTGAAGCATGTATAAGTGATAATTCATAGCTAATTAGGGGATTTTGATTGATTTGATTTTGTGATTAAATTGGTTGGTAGAAATTGTGCATGTGTTTGATGTGTTGAGGAGTGATCAACCTTAATTATCAAGCTAGATTGCATTGTAGTTTTCATTGATAAGACACATTGATTTAGAAGCTACTCTTATCAATTGAACTTGTCTCGTGATGTTCTTATGTTAGACATTCATAGAGACCACTAGTTTGACGCCTAGGAAATAGCTTTTTAAGTGCTTTTGATCGCATTTACTACTTTCCCTCGCATTATTCGATTTATTGATTTCGTATTCAATTAGCATGATTGTCATGAATGCATGTGGATACTAATTCCCTAGTATCCTTGATATCGTTTTTCATATTCAAATAGTAGTGTTGATTAGTTTGTTTTAGACCAAACCGTTTACCTAGACTTCGGAATAGCTTGACTTAAGATCATAGCTTTTACTGACATTCTTTTGGGTTCGACTCGGACTTACTCCTATACTAAGGATATTGCCTATGGAATTACACTCATATAGGGCACACTTAGAGTACTCATACTATCTTAGATAAGTAAGTTTTAGGTTATTGCTGGACTCACAATGTCATGTTGTTGTGAGCAAATATACGCAATAGGTATCTATAATAGGTGCCTCTAGCTAACCACTCGTCCACCTCAATATACCTATTGCAACAATGTTGTAGATGATAGTAGTGTATTACGGGAAGGAAATGTGTCCTCGTCTCTCGTGCAATTACTAATATAATATGGATTGTATTATGGAGATAATAAGTTCGTCTAGTTGGGTCGTCTTTACGTCTTGCTAGAGACCAATATTGATCATTGGGTTAAATCAATGCCAACTAAATGGATCCTATGAGGTCCCATGGAACAGTGTTAGGTCGAACAAGAATACCGAGTCCAAAAGTTGGGCTTAGTGAATGACTGGCCATAAGGAGTAATAGAGGAATAAGTCTTGCCCTAATTAGATAATATGATTATATAATAAAGGGCTTGGGAAAAAATAAAATAGACGTTCATCTTTCACAAAGAGACAACGTAATATTTTTTTTTTCTTTTCCTCTATCTCAACCGGTTAGAAGTTCTCCATAGAAGAGGCGATTAATCTCTCCCGTCAAACTAGCATTGGTGGAGGTTCGATCTACACTTGTGGACCAATGTTAGAGGAGCAACAATTAGGGCTCTAAAACTAGTTTAGGTATGGTTAATTAATTCATGTAAAATAGTTTTATATGATTTAGGATTTATTTTAGGAAATTTTACAAAAAACCACCTTTTAAATCTTGTTTATTTTCATATAAAAAAATGTTGCAAAAGACCACCAATTTAAAATTTTTTTTTGCAAATTACCACAATTCAATGTAAAACAATTGATAAATTTGCCTTAAAAAGTGGTAATTTGCAAAAAAAAAATTAAAATTGGTGATCTTTTACAAAAAAATTTTTAAAAGGTGGTTATATGCAAAAAACAAGATTTAAAAGGTGGTTTTTTTTGCAAAATTTCCTTTACTTTATATTAAAAGCCCTAAATTAATTAAAAATAGAGATTTTAGATTAATTTCTGAATTAGGCATAATGAGTTAATGTTTAATTTCATTTACACTACTACAAAATAAGCAATAGAGAACGCCTGGAATCAGCAATATAGAACGCCTTAGAGGTGTACTTCTAGTGGGTTGTCTTATAAAGTATACGAGACGCTTATTTGAGGCGTTCTATATGCTATACAATACAAGACGCCCATCATGGATGGGCGCTTCTTATTCTATGTACAAAATATATAAAACTCAAAGAAAAAAGAACAGTCATCTTAGGAAAGGCGTTCTCTATTAGTATATAAAGAGAAAACCTATCTTAGATGACAGTTTTCTTTTCCGTATTTTTGTTTTTAAAAAAAAAATATTATTATTATTATTATTATTATTATTATTATAATAATAATAATAATAATAATAATAATAATAATAATAATAATAATAATAATAATAATAATAATAATAATAATAATAATAGTAATAAATAAATAAATAAATAAATAAAAGATAAATATGATACGTAGTACTTCATTTCCATTTGATTTTATCCAACTTTAAGATCAAATTCAAAGACAAACAAGCTTACATTAACTCCTTTTAAAATTTGTTACAATAATAAAACTTGAACATAAATATAAGATGTCTTCCATTATTAAATGGAATGAACTCAGGGCTTCTATTACTGTCAAACAGTAGCGCAATCAACCACATACTTTTGATGAAAATCTTGGACTCTAACTCTAAGATGATTTCCTTGTACCCATATACCTTCTAGCCAACCTCAAAACAAACAATAAGGCCTTTTCTTCAGCTATCTCAAGCGTCCAATAAGACCGAGATCTTCTCTAAGGTTGCAATAAGTAGACCAATCCACTCTTCATCTGCGAGCGAGGCCTCATCATTAATTTTAACTTTGTCAGCAGGAGGTGCACACAATTTATTTGGGCATGTAGGAGGATAAAGACCAACTGCATTATGAATTCTGGTGGGACACTTTTCATGTTCTTCATAAAAACTAATATGTGGTCAAATAAACAATTCATAAAAAAATAAAAAGGATTCATGAGTTTGAGAAGAAACATTAAATCTAGCTTAATTTAATTTTAAAGTAACTCATAGTAAGACAAAAAGTTTTGTTAATTTGTTAAGTATTACTACTATATAGTCATCTGCATTACAATAGCAATCCAAACAGATATAATAATGCTCATATAATCCCTCTAGTAAAGATTTACTTTATGTTGCATATATAAGGTACCTTGAAAAAAACTCAAGGTTATATAAGGTACCAAACTAAGAAAATTCATAAGCCATAGTTCTTTATAAAATCTGAGTTACACCTGAAGGTACCTAAATAAAGGTATTTCAAAACTAGCTTTTATAAGGAGAGAGGAAATGAAAATAATAGATAGAAGTCCAATGCAATGCATTACAAAAGCCAGCAGGATACCAAAGAAAATGCTTTGAGTTAGCAACAGAAACAAATTGAACAAAATATAACATTTGAAAAGAGATTAGATAAAAAAAAAAAACTCACACAACCAAATCCAAGAAAAGAGTAACCCAATGTGAACCAGATCAAAATTTGCAGTCAGTTCTTAAAGAGAGGCATTCACCTCATGTTTTGTGCAAGCTGGTTTGTCAATCTAGATAGAATAATGGTTTTGATTCAACAAACTTCAACTTCTTAATCTTGCGGCTGGTGCAAGCATAATGGAATATTTGTCTAATTAGACAACATTCTCTTTGGTTTAAATGTAGCATAGATCACATGTCTGATGAGCAATAACTTATACTACAATCACCTTTCCAACATGAATTGTAGTTTAAACTAGCAAAGACTGTAAGTTCAGTCAGAATATCAAGCCTATTAAGACACTTGAATTCAGATAGAGAAAACTATTGTAGTATACATTATTTCCTCCCAGTTCTTTTCAACCCAAAATAAAACCTATCTTTGCTAATAATCAACAATAGACAAATACACAACTACAACATTACTAGTATTTTCCTGCTCCACGGTGGGGTAGTTAGCTTATAGTTCTATAAAAATTAACAAAAACACAACCTAAAACTAATCAACTAAATTCGAATTCAATTACAAAACTAATCAATCAAATTCAAGGACCTGACTTGGATTCATGCCACGCACACTTAAATCATGGTGATGCAATTAGCTACCAATTTTAAATTTTGCACATAAATCAACTAAATGAGCTACTGATTTCAAAATTTGCACAAATAAATCATTGTTGTAACTGAATATGATCAGCAAGTTAATGCGATTACCCAACTCGTGTGGTCGATGTGGAACTTTTCCATAAAAATGAACATTAAGGCATCGATTAGTGATTCTTGATCCGACACCATCAGCTCCGACGAACATCGCACCGTAGGTGTGGTTCACCCCTGTATAATCGTAAAATGACTTGTTAACATTTGATTAATTTAAAAAAAAATTTGATATCAATCATAAAATTAGAAACTGTAACCTAGAAATGCAGATTATAAAGAGATAAGATAAGATTTTCAGGTTTTTTTCAATAGATGAAAGACCTCTCGTAACTCGAAAGTGATCGAGTTCAACTATGAACTTCAGCAGCAAAGTGGATTCCATCGTTGTCTATAATTTTAGAGAGGTAAACGGTCCCGATGTTGTTGGAACCGAGGCTAGAGAGGAAGCAGTCGGAGAAGGAGAGAGAAGACAGGGAATTTATGGCGGACTAGCGAGGGTCAGAAGAGAGAGAGGGAGGGGTTGTGGTGGTGGGATGAGGAGGCGGTTGTCCAAGTTATGGTGGTGGTTTCGGAGGAGGAGGAAGAGGTGCTGCGTGGTGATGGTGGAGTTGAAGCTCTTTGACTGGAGATCGCCGATGAGTTCGTCGACTGGTGGAGGTTGATTGGGGTTTTCGGTTGGGTGAGGGTTGATCCATGGAGGAGGAGAGAGAGAGGAGAGAGAATGAGAGTGAGGGAGAGGAGGAGACCTGGAATGAAACGGCGGTGATGAAGAGTTAGGTAAAAAAAAAAAAAACAGGAGAGATGAAAATTGGAAGTTATGATTATTGTGTGAGTTAGTTTTATTTATTTATTTATTATTATGTTAAACTCAAATAGAACAGTTAACTGTGAAAGGCGTTTTATATTATTAGCAAGTCACATTTTTATTAAAAAAATAACAAAATTAGATAGAGCATTTAACTAGAGTAGGCGTTCTATATGATATAACATATATGACGTTCATCTATCCTAAGCGTTTTATATAATTCTAGAGAACGCCTATTCAACTTGACAGTTTTGTATTAAGTGTTAGTTTTTCCACTTTTTGTGGTAGTGTTAGACCAATTAATTAATTTTACAAAAGTTGTAGATTTAATTAACTAAAAAAAAAAGTATTAGAGGTTGAGTGGGAGCAGCCACGGCTGGGTGGCACAGTCACCGCTGGTGGGCCACGGTGGTTGCTCCGGTGGTCAGGTTGAGCGGAAGGCGGAGCTAGGGGAGGGCAGGTTCTAAAATGTGCAACAATTGAACGGTTTTAGCCTCTGTTCTATAGGCTGGCGTGGCTAAGCACTTCGTCTGGCTGCACAGCTAGCCGTGACTGCGGCTGGGCCCCGGCCAGGACGCGGTAGGGGCTGCGACGTGGCTGGGAAGGGTGCTTTGTTACGGCGGCTAGTGCGGAGTCTGGGGATGGGTTGTGACCGGAGCACAAGAGTTACACAGCTATGGTGGCTGCCCTGCTGGCTGGCGTGGTTGGGCATGTTGCTTGGCTATGTGAACCAGTGATGTTATAGCCAACTAGCGATGTTGTTGCTAGGCTACCGCCTGGCTGCGACCGTCGGCTGTTGCGGTGGCCGGGCTCCGGCTTGGCTGTTGTGGTGGCTGGGACGTGGCTGGACAGTCAGTTCAGTCACGTATCCCCTGTTTTTCAAAAAAAAAATGTTTTAATTAGTTTTAGAATTTTGAAATTTAATATTTAATTATGGATAAGTTTTGAAATCTGAGTTTTAGGAGATTTTTGAGTAATTCCAATGATGATTATTTGACTTAGTTTATGTGATAATTCCATAGTTTGATTTTTTAATTGAATTAAAATTGAATGATTGGATAGTGATTAGGATGGAATTTTAAATTGGTTAAGATAATCCTAGAGTATAAATGTGATTTATTTTCTAAGATTATATATTAATTTGATTTCATTTCATGCCTAATTTAAATATATGATATTTTTATTATGGTAATGAATAATATGGAGACATTATCTAATCACGTCTTAAAATATGTGATATTTTGGAATATACGTTGCATTAATTAAGAATATCTAATATATTAGTTTAGGCAAAGTATGCTACGTGATTTATTATGTGGCAATTGTATGTAGATATATGATTGCTATAAATAACTAGTATGGCCCAAGATTTAAATTAGAAAATACGATCTGCGTATAGTTAAGTATTTTTGTATATAAATTTTGTTTGATCGGGGGAGTTTTAGAATTCAACGACCTAGAATTACCCTCCGTCACTGATAAAGAGCCCAGAAATGGCAGTGAACTGCACCTGCCCAGCGACCTGAAGGACACCAACGATTAAACTCCAAGGACGGAGATCGATCTATGAAAACACAACCACATGAAAACGTCACTTGAGAAAGTATATATATTATTAAAAAATGTGTGTTGTCTAAATCATACTCACCGACACACGTGTCGCTGAAAGGATCCTTTCGCGAAAGTCGCTGGCTATAGTAGCTCGCTTCTTCTTTATCGTGGCCAAGCTATGGCCGATAGGGAAACGAGCCTCACCGAGTATCCCCGGGGCTAAAAGAGGCAGGTACGAGTATCCCTAAGCCTAAAAAAGAGAATACAACATGACCAAAGGAGCCATAAAAAGAAAATAAATAAAAGAAAAATATGAAATAAACACATACCTCGAGAATACGACCGTGTCATGAAATAGAAATCTGAGGCACCTAAGTAGTTGCCGCGGAATCCATCACCCAGGTCGCTTTCCCTATAGTCGAAGCATACAGGCATACGACACCTCCGCCCAACTCAAGTTACCTGCTTGCCCCAAATCACTAAGGAAAATAAGTAACCCGATGGCGAAATGCTCTCCCCGATCACTCAAGATAATGACTGAAAGAACGTGGGCAATATATATCCGAGCCAACTGCTCAAGAGTCCACTACCGATCAACGTCGTTAGCCGACAGCTTGTCGGCAAGAATCGAGTACGGATAATACTACGCATACATGTGATGGGCCGCCGCAAGACGGTCCCCCACAAGGTCATGCAGTTTCTCGTCTGACCCCTTAACGGCCTGTATAACCACGAGCTCACCTTTGAAAGGAAAACGCGTAATCATAGAGAAATCCTAAGGGGTAACTATCATCTCCCCCTACGGGAAGTGAAGAGTGTTGGTAAAATCCCACAAAAACTCCAACAACCTGCAAAGGAAAGCTGACGACGCAAGCTGACTAGATAAATCCCGAAGACCGCCAGATGGGGCTGATCCCCGAAAGCTCCACCACTTCCTTCACCACCTCGGGTAGTCTCTCGAAACTACATCTCAAGTCTTAAGTCACCAGAGCCATACAGACGCATGCTAGGCTCGTTCTAAAAATATGTATAAAAAAATTCGATTATGACTTCTAAAAAAAAGAAAATACGATTAATTATCCTTTATTCATTTCCTGGTTAGTTCATTAAAACTTATTTACGAACACAAGTCAACACAAATGGTTAGTTTAATCATAAGTAAGAATGCACAAGTAAGAGATGCACTAGTAGTCACAACATGATGTAATGAGTTTGCAACCTAACCATAGCTCAAGTTCTTTAAAGTTTAAGGATTATGGTAGTCAAAAGAGGGTACATGGTTATGAGTCGGGATGCATCGCGCGGAAGCCTTACCTTTGGAAGGGTAGGCGCATATGGATAGGACCCCGCAAGTTAAACTTGTTTCCATGGTTTGGTGAATTCACAAACTCAGATGTACCCATTCTTGCACGGAGCGTTCGATTGGGTAGATGGAGTGTGAATTCCCAAGGGCTAAAGCCTTATGTAGAACACCTATGAGTTTCAACAAGGAAAAACTCAATCGGGAAGTAAAATCGGTAAAAACAAGAAGGCAGATTTCTAACTCAGTATTAGAAGAACTTGGCGTAAGAACATAGGGTCTATCACACAGCGATGACCCCATCACGTCGCGATGAAGCCATCGCATGGCGATGGACACTGTTGTCTCGCGAAAGTTCCTACACTCCTCGACCTCTTTCTGTGTTCTCGGGATTTTCTGTGTTTCGGTGGGTTGGTGAGGTTGGATGTACAGGGGTGGGTGTGACTTTCTTTTTTTTCTTTTTTTTTTAATTTTAGCGACGGCTTATGACGGTCGCTAATTCCAATTTTGCGACCGATAATTAAACCGGTCACAATTACATATATTTGCGACCGTTTTCCAAACGGTCATTGAAAATATTAAAAACGGTCGCAAAAAATCTGCGACTGTTAAACGGTCGTAATTTTGTGTTTTTGCGACCACGAAAATAACGACCACCATGTTACGACCGTTGACGGTCGCAATTATTTTCAGCGACCGTTTTTTTTATTTTCAATGACCGTCAGAGACGGTCGCAATTTTGCCGAATTTTATTAGTGATAAATGATTGGGGTATTTATAGGGGTAGGGATCTGAGCCTTTTTAGGGTTTGTACCCTAGAATGTCGTTTTCTGGTTGGCGGCGCAATTAGGTTGGGATACGTGTCCTTGGGAAGCGTCGTTTTGCGGCTTTCTCGGGATTTAGGCCTCCTGATGTAAAGAGGCCCCTTTTTCTCTCTTATTCAGGTGCTCTTAAATAAGGTTGTATAGGTGGCTTCCTCCTATAGTGATACGTGTCGCCATCTGATTGGGCCACTTGTCACAAGGGGATTGGTCCACGTGTTGGGGTAATTTTTACCCCAAACAACTGTGATCATACATTTAAGCATGGTGGCACCCAAATGGAAACTAGAATAAAAGAGTCTCCAACAAGTTTTAGAAACTTAAAAGCCATCCACGGTTATGAAGGTTACACCCCATTCACGATCGCATAGATCACTAACTCCATAGTGGTCCTAAACCATGACTAGATATTCGAGGACGATGGTACGAATTCAACCTAAAAGAGATTGAACTTGCCCTAAATAGGCCTCTACTTTATTCTTCTCATATTCATGTGCGCTTTTCGATCAACATACAATCATTATATTAATCCTAAGCATATTTAATCTACGTTAGTTGATTATTAATGCACAAATTAATCTATTATTGGCGATCACTTGAATTAAAATCATATTAGCCTAAATTAAAATTATTAATTATCTTATTAAGCTTGATTTCAAGTACAAATTCCCTTTAATTATGCAAGACAGGCGTGATCAAGTAATAACAATAAATCATCATCATAATCTTAAAGCATAATATTAGCAATATCCTAGGCATGATATTAACATGATTAATAACAAATCCTAGCATGTCACTAAACAATAAGAATCAAAGCTTTATCCTTAACATGATACTAGAAAGCCATACAGATATCCTAACATGATACTAGGAACAAATATAATAATCTAATCATGATTTCTATGGGAATAATTAAGTAATTAAATTACTTACTTTGATGTCTCGTACCTCTTTCTATCAAAACAATACACACGTTAGTAACTTCAATAAAGATTAAATCAAACAATTAAAATAATAATTGTAATATGGATTTTGGACCAAACCCTCAGAACTATCAACCTATCACGTCGAGGTCTAAGGCAACTTCGAGCTTAGCTAGGTGTGTCTAAATCTCGTGAATGAGTAATCGTGACAAATCAAGAAATATAAAACGGAGGTGTGTTTATGTAGCTAGGCTTAGAAAATAAAGAGAGAGAAAGAATAGGCTTTAGCTAAAAGAGAGAGAAGAGATGATGATTCTAGGTCAGTAAAAACGGAGGAAATTATCCCCTATTTATAGAGAAAAACGACTGAAAAGATCAAAGAACGATTAGAATTCCATCCGGAATAAAACAGGTTTTAGCGCGTAGCGATAGATTCATCGCGTCGCTATGGGGGTGTCGCATCGCGATATTTCTATCGATGTGCGATGGATCCATTGTTGCGTGACACTTTTCAGAAGATAAGATCCGTACCGAATTCGACATCCAATTAAATTGGGTTAGTCAAATATCTGTACTTATCTCTTTTAAATCAGAATTAAATCTATTTAAACACATGTTTTATCCGACATAAAATTTCTTTATCATTATCATTTCAAATATAGGATAATTAGAATCTAAAACAACCTTATAGAACATTCCAGAAGCTTAAGATATATCCTAATATTTTTAGAAATATAATTAATATTAATGGACCCTCCACATGATCATTGGGTCCAACATATAAGGCTAAAATTGGGCCTAGTTTAGTATTTTGGCCATAACTTCTTCTTTATTACTCAGAATTAGGCTTATAATATATCGTTGGAAAGCTCTTTTCAACCCCATCCAACTACACAATTATTGGAACCAGATTATTGACCAAACTAAACTGGATTAGACGTTATTCATAAAGGATACGAAATGAATGATTTTCGAAATGCAAAATGAATTATTTTGAATTAAAACATTTTAGAAAAGGAGAAATTCACGAGACTCTTCAGCGTTTCACCTTACTCGATATTCAATGATGTGAAACATACTCATCACTGGGTTTTGTTTTTAGGGAGACACAATCAGGTGTCTACACCTATATTATCAAAGGCCTTAATAACACCTTAAATAACTTCTCTATAATAATTTGGAGCTCTCCTAGGCACCCCACCGGGAACGGGAGATTGTAGGTAGTTTGTATCATAAAAAAAAAAAAAGAATTGAGAGCAAATCCTAAGCAATGCATAGGTATATTCAATTTCTCCCACAAGACAAAAGAATCTCATTCAGTTTTTCCCGGTCGGCATGATGTTTATTATTCTTCATTACATCATTAATTTCAGCAATCATGTAGTCCATTTTTTCATACAATTCCCCCATTTTATGCCACCATTAGCGAACTTTATCATCAAATATATAAGAGTGGTGATGGCCAAAATATTGTCAACTTCATCCTAAAAATCATTATCAAGTATAGTTGTTGCCACTTCCTTTTCCTAATTATTTTGTATGCTCATCTCCATAGTTCACCCAATCCTTCCAAGCCCTTAAAACTATCGTAGTAGCTAAGGCTTCTCTACATTCTGATAATCTTTTCAGTAAGATGTAATATGAAGCAAATCTAGTTTTTTCTTCTTTTAACAACTCAAGTCCTGAGTGATTTCTAAAAAATAGCATGAGCATGATTATGGTTTAAAAAATACTTCATAATGTTTTTGCCTTTAGTGTAAGTATCATGAATAAAAGGAAATGCATTAGAAAAGTCTATGAAAATCAAATTCAAGGTATGTACAGTACAAGGGGACCAAAATATATGCTTATGTACCTTTTCGATTCCCTTCCCTGCTAACTTGCAATTTGCTGCATTATCACTGACCACTTGAAGAACATTTGAGGGGCCTACTTTATCGATTGATAAGAGGAGGAAATCTGCTATTGCTTTCCTTAATTTCTCCACGCCAGAAAAATCTTCAATATATAAAAACATCGAACCTTGACTATTGGATGCAATGACATTGATGAGTGGTTTATGTTTAACATTTGTCAACCCATTAGAAATTATAGAACTCCCTTGAGTCACCCAAGTATCTTTCACAAGAGCACACTCTTTTTCAATTTCTCTCTTGCAGTCATCAAGTAAGGAAGTTCTTACTCTATCCGCTGATGGAGGTTTATAATCGTTTGGAGCATGATTAAGAGCCTTACACATATCTCCAAATTCTAGACTTCTAAAAACATTAAATGGAATCCCATTGGAACATAAAAATCAAACAATTTTAATGTCAACTTGATACCTTTCCATGGTAGCAAAAGACTTTGTTATGGGACTGCTCGTACCAAATGTGGTTTTGATGTTGACAGTAGATCGTGTTAAAGATGGTGAGACACCGACTTACTTAGCGTCTTCCACTTTCTTCCTTATCTGTTGAAGTAGTACCCTATTTGACAACATTGATGTACAACGCCCAATATCGGATTTATTTCTAGGGGGTGCACCAAAAAAATGTTAATGTATCCGTGTAACACCCTAGAAATTCTTTTCCTTTAAAATACCTGTTTTACTCTTTTTAAAACTTTAAATAGGAAAATCTAAGACATTACCACCACCGCGGAAACGGCTAAGGCAAATATCAAACACACACGGCGGAAGACTATCTTTAAGAACATTCAAAACAATTTAAATTTAAAAGTAAACCGAATGAAAGTAAAGTCAAACCAAAGTAAAACGAAGTCAATCTACAACTTGGAAATAATCAAAGCAACTTAAAAACCTTTGCTTAAGTCTCACAAGCATAATATAAAAAAATAATCAAAGCAATAAATAACATCATAAACTTATGGAAACAAACCATGATTCGCTCTTCACTCATGCCCATTAGCTATTGATTGCTAACCAACCATGCATTTAGTAAATTTGTAGCTTTGTCAATTATTGAAGCTAATAAATTGGGATAGCAAGAGCTAAAAATTTCCTAAATTTGTAGTTTGGTCAATCAATTATTGATTGCTAACCAATCATGCATTGAATAAAGCGTCAAAAAAATAAATAAAAATAATTCCCATGAACTCCCAGAGCTTAGAAATAATTCATAAGATTGTTTTTGAGTGAGAATTGGCTCATTGGGATAGTGACATGAATGAATAATTTTGGAAATGAAATGGATTAATTGTCAATGAAGTGAATTAATTGAAAATGAAATAAATGGAATTTTATTGATAAGTAAGAAAATGAATAGAATACTAAAATAAAATGAGTTCTAATAACTTATGCAACTACATAAGTTCACCGACTCCCTGTGGACAAGCCACTTATTACTTTACTGAAACTGAAATAAACAATATGCGGAAACGAATCTATGAATCCCTAAATGAAATGAAACTACAAAGATCTAGTCCTTTCGAACATTATCCCTCTTATCTGTGGATTGTTTGTTACTTCCAGGACCGAATTCAGGGTCATGTGCTTCCTCCATTGGTTCAGGTGACTTTAGTTCTTCCTCAACTTGAACGGACTCCTCCTCTTCCGCATTGTCAGATGAAATATCAATTATAATTGAGGTTGGAGGTGATTTGGATCAGAAATCTCCATAAGGGAACTATCAGCCGTATGGTCGCTCGATCTCCTCCATCATTTCTTCCTCTTCTTGCTCTCCATTTGTCCCTGCGTGTTTGCCCGTGGAAGAAGAACTACTTGACTGGTTACTAGAAAAAGGGGAATTATTCCCTACTGGATTATCAAAATAGTAGTCTGGATATGGGATATTAATGCGCTCACAAAGGCATTCCTCGACCTTAATGAGATAAGTAATTAAGTATCGGTAATCCGGATACCATTGACCATAATAATCCTTATACTTGGAATAGTTTGGGACGTCCCCTAAAAGGTAGAAATCAGAGAACCTTGCTTTAACAGCGAGATATGGAGGTGTAGGGAATATTTCAAGCATCCCACACTTGAGCCCCACTGTGATCATACTCTTAAGCATGGTGGCGTCCAAAGGGAAGAAAGCTAGAGAAAAAGAGTCGCCAATCGGTGTTAAGAACTTGTAAACCATTCACAGGGTGAAGGTTACACCCCTTCACAATCCATGAGATCGCTAACTCCATAGTGGTCCTGAACCATGACTGGATATTCGAGGATGAAGGTACAAATCCAACCTAAAAAAGATTGAACCTGCCCTAAATAGGCCTCTAATTTATTCTTCTCATATTCATGTGCGCTTTCTAACTAACATACAATCATCATATTAATCCTAAACCTGTTTTATATATGTTGGTTGAGTATTAATGCACAAACAAATCTATTATAGGCGATCACTTGAATTAAAATCATATTAGCCTAAATAAAATTATTAATTATCTTATTAAGCGTGATTTCAAGTACATATTCCCTTTAAACCTGCAAGAGAGGGCGTGATCAAGCCATAACTATAATAACAAGCAACATATTAATATTGATACAACAAATCATCATTGTAATCAATCTCATCAAAGCATAAAGTTATTAGCAAGATCCTAGGCATGATACTAACATGATTAATAACAAATCCTAGCATGTCATTAAGTAATAAAATCAAAACTTTAACCCTAACATAATACTAGAAATTAATAAAATCATCCTAATATGATACGAGGAATTAATAATATCTAAACATGCTTTCTAAATATATAGAGCAATGAAATTACTCACTTTGTTGCCTCGTATCTTTTTCTTTTAAAACAATACACACGTTAGTAACTTCAATAAAAGTATTAAATCAAACAATTAATTGAAATAATTGAAATAGGGATTTGGGACCAAACCCTCAAAACTATTAACCTTTCACGTCTAGGGTGAAGGAAACTTCGAGCTTGGCTAGGTGTGTCTAACTGTCGTGATGGAGGAATATTGTATTCGAAGAGGTGAGGTTTAGAAAGAGAGAGAAAAAACAAGCTTCTAGCTTTGAGAGTGAGAGAGAGAGAATAGAATAGATGATTGTTGATGATTGTAAACGAGGAAATACGACCCTATTTATAGAGAAAAACATCCTGAAACGATCAGAAAAAATCGAATTTTAATCGGAGTAAAACTGCTCCCATTGCGACGCAACATGGCTATGGACAAGCTATACAAGGATTAGAAAAAGGTGTATTGGTGGCCTAAAATGAAGAATGAGTTTGCGGAATTTGTAGCAAAGTGTTTTTCTTGTCAAAAGGTGAAGATAGAGCACAAGAAACCCCAAGGGACTGTGCAATCATTGGAAATTCCTGGATGGAAGTGGGATTGTATCTCAATGGATTTTATGACTTGCCTCCCAAAGTCAAAGAGTGGAAATGAAAACATTTGGGTAGTGATGGACAGACTTACAAAATCTGCAGTGTTCATACCAATGAAGGAGACTTGGAAGATGGAGCAACTTGCAAAAGCTTACATTAAATATGTTGTGAGGTTACATGGTGTTCAAAAGGATATTGTGTCTGATAGAGATTCCAGGTTCCGTTTGAAATTCTGGAAAAGTGTACAGGAAAACTTTGGTACAACACTTAAGATGAGTATAGCGAATCACCCTACCACAGATGGACAAATTGAGAGAACCATTCAAACCTTCGAAGACATGGTGAGAGCTTGTGTTATAGACTTCCAAGGGGGATGGGAAGATAGCTTTGATTTGATTGAATTTTCCTATAATAATAGTTATCATGCGAGCATAGGCATGGCTCCATTTGAGGCTTTGTATGGAAGAAAGTGTCGTAGTCCCATTTGTTGGAATAACATAAGTGAAACAATGATTTTAGGGCCTCAAATGATTGAGTATATAGTGAAACAAGTAAGGGAAATTCAAGCCAAAATTCAAGCAGCTCTTGATCGTCAAAAGAACGACGTAGATTTGAAGCGTAGAGAAGAGGAGTTTGAAGTTGGTGACAAAGTGTTGCTGAAGGTGTCACCAATGAAAGGAGTGATGAGGTTTGGAAAGAAAGGAAAGCTTAGTCCAAAGTATATTGGACCATATAAAATACTGCAAAGGATAGGCAAAGTAGCTTATAGGTTGGCCTTACCTATGGAGCTATGTAAAGTGCATGATGTATTTCATGTGTCTTAATTGAGATAATATATCCCTGATAAGTGTCATGTGTTACAACCTGAAACAATTGAGTTAGATCAAAGCATAACCTATGAGGAAAGACCTGTCAAGATTCTTGACAGTAAAGTGCGTAGTACATGCAATAAGAATGTTAAGATTGTGAAAGTGCTTTAGTCTAACCAAGAAGATGAGGAAGCCACTTGGGTAGCCGAGGATGAAATGAAAAAGAAATAGCCTGAGTTGTTTCAGGTATGTTGAGTTACGGGGACGTAACTCGCTTTCTTTAAGGGGGTAGAATGCGGTAGAATTTCGCACTTTTTCCCTATATTTTTAGTTATTTTTGTGCTTTTTGCACAATTTTAACAAGTATTTTGAGTAATTGTGATCTCAAAGAGACACAAAAAGGTAATAGCATGTCAAAAAGTACAGCAATATTATACAAAGTGAGGAAAAAGTTTGAATTTCGTTTCCTATGTTTCGGGACGAAACTTCTTTCAAGGGGGGAAGACTGTAATACCACGTATTTTTATATGTATTTTATTTTATATAAGTATTTTGTGAAGTATTTAAATAATTTGAAATGAATTATTTATGGCATTTTAATTATTTATTTTAAATAAGGTTGAAAATATTTTATAAAAGGAAAGTTGTATTTAATTATTTATTTAAGTTGGGATTATTTTAGGAAAGTTTTATAAAAGGGAAATTTTATAAAATTTAAGTTTTATTAGGAAAGGGATTAGTAAGGATAGGAAGGGAAATTCAGGTAAGAAGGGTTTCTAGAGAAAGGGGTATAAATATTCAACACATGGGCAAATTAAACTTTGCCCAGAGTGGAGAATACCCAAGGTAAATTTTCTCTCCCTTCTCCTTTATTTTCCTTTTTCTTTTTCTTTCTTTCCCCTTCCCCTTTTATTTTGCATGGCCGGACCACCACCACGCACCACCGGCCGCCACCACAGCCACCGGCGCAAGCGCCAGCAGCCATAGCGGCACCAGCCTAGCCGTGGTGTCGTGGTGGCCGCTGCTTGTGGCTGTCGAACAAAAAAAAATTATTCTTGTTTTTTATTCTTTTGTTTTAATCCTAAATCTAATTATTAATTATGGGTTTGGTGATGATTTTATGATGTTTGATTATAAGTATGATGCAAATTAATTTTCAAATTATAATTTTTATTAAAAAGCCTCAAATTTGAAACCCTAGATTTGTAAATAATTGATTATTTAAGGAATATGATTTAGGGTGGTTTAAACCTTTAATTTGAGGTTTTTAAAGTATATTTACAGCAAGTTTTTATGAATTAATATTTCTGGAAATTTTGTTAGTAAGCTAAAAATTAAGTTTGTTGAAGGAATTTTGACTACCCATTAATTGGGATTAAAGTAAGGGGTTTTAAATAAATTTTCAACTTGTTTTAATTAAATTATAAGTGATTTAATAAGAGTATATATTGCTAAAAATTTGTGTGGAGTAGATTTTAATGCCATGTTATAATTTTGGATTGTAGGCGACTTGCAAGTGAGTGATTTCTGTTAGTCGTGGCGATTTTAAGATCGTGTTCAAGGTACGTTCGCGTACTTGGTATTTATTTGGTGACGTAGGAACATGCTAGGTTTTGAATAATTGATTCCAAATTATCATGATAGATTTTGGTTGGAATTTATTATTTGGTTGATGTTGGTGATTGAAACATGAAGCATGAATTATTTGTTATGGATTATTGAATGGAAATAATTATTTTGGCATGTTGTATATGAACCACACTTTTATTATTGGCATGATAGAGAGCATGCATAATTGAACTAAATGTTTAATTTGGTTTGGAATATTAAAAAGGAATTTTATTATGGTTCATATAATTTTTATTGATGCTATAAGCATGAGAAAAGAGCTATTTAAGTGTCTATGTACACGTGGAATAAATTATATATTACTGCCTTAGTGCACTTAAGGTGTTTCTAACACCGAGGGATAGGAATTGTGGCGCATTACGCGTTTAAGGTGTCTTTGACACCAAGGTAGATTTAAAAAGGGTTCAACATTAAATATTATGTGGTTACTAATTATTCAAGAATTAAAGTGGAATTTTTAATTATTTGGATAATTTTAATGTTTGATTGTGTTATGCTTTGAGAGTCATCACCAAGTTTAATAATTATGTAAATAACGTAAAGTGAAAGAGATTACACACTAAAACTCTTGGAATGTATATACCTTGAGTATGAATATATGGGGGGAGTTATGCGACTTGATACTTGACCATAACTTCTACTGGGAGTACAGGACGCTGTATTTTTCCTTTTATTATTATGCGCAGGAATGCCGCCACTTACGAGTGGTTATTTTATACTGGCACGGTTAACTCCCGTGTTAGTACCCCTTTATTGGGGCAGGTTAGGGGAAAACCCGTTCGATGCGTCATCAATGCTAAATGAATAAATTAGTTATTTTAATTGAAAGTGATGTTGTATGTTGTATGCTTGTAAATAGGTGCAACAAGGTAAGTTGTGTATTGACAGGTGATAGCATGTTAGTGTGTTTAATTACGCTTATGTACTCAGCATTGCTGATTGTGTGTTTGTATGTTTGTTTGGCGTTGTCTTTAGCTTGGCCCTATGATGACCCATTTTTAGTGGAGAGTAGTAGAAGCAAGTAGAGAGAAGCTTTTCAGGTGATGAAGCATATTCATGATGGGCATGAGTGAAGAGCGAATCATGCTACTTTCCATAAGTTTATGATGTGTTTATTGCTTTAATTATTTTATTATATTATGCTTATAAGACTAACGCAAAAGTTTTTAAGTTGGTTTGGTTTGATAAGGGCCTACAATGGTTCCAAGTTGTAGGTTGACTTCGTTTTACTTTGGTTTGATTTTACTTTCGTTTGTTTGACTTTTAATTTGAATGGTTTTTTGAATGTTTTTAAAGATAGTCTTCCGCTGTGTCTTTTTGATAGTTGCCTTAGCCGTTTTCACGATGGTGGTAATGTCTTAGATTTTCCTATTTTGAGTTTTTAGAAAAGCAAAACAAGTATTTTAAAGGAAAGGAATTTCTAGGGTGTTATAGTAGGACTCTAACTTATGGATGTCCTTTTTACAGGAGCCTGAGCCCCTTTTCTGTCCATGGGTCGGATTGGACGTTCCTATGGGGCTGTCCAGTATACAGCTCAGCGGCGCTATTTCCAGGGGACGTACGACGCTGTGGTGTATTTGGGAGAGAGAGTTGCGATTCAGCACTCCTCGGAGTTTTTCATCATTCTGACTCGTCCTCCATCACATATGATGGACCAAGCGAGTCTTAGGACTCATATGGATTTGTCACCAGGCGACGTGGAGTGGCAGAGGTTTAGCCATCCAAACCAGTATTATGCTGAGAGACTTTTGCCGCGGTTGGCTCACCCACCTAGCATATCGTAGGAGGCGGAGGTGTGTTTTGCATCTTTTGATTTGTCTTTTAGTAGCCCACAATGATTTTTAATTTTTGTAGCTTATTTTTAAAGGTTGCGGCAGCGGCTACGGAGTTTGTACCTCTGTCCATGTCCATCACCTATCAGAGGTCTTTAGGGCCGGTCGAGGAGATGATACCCCCGGCTCATGAGGAGTAGCGTCTAGTGGAGAGATCGATCCCTTGACGTCAAACCTAGGTGGGTTTATTTCCTGTTTCTATCTGTATGTATATTTTGACCACTTCTGACCCTTTATTTTTGCAGTTTACTCGCGAGGTGATGACGAGGATGGCGAGAGCTATGGACGCCTTTCGTTACTAGTTGGTGAGGTTAGCCATCAGGCATCATGTCGTCGTGATGGTGGTGTGGCAGAGGTATGTCTCTTGTCTTGTATTGTGTTTGTCTTTCTCGTTTCTTTTATTTGACTTGGCTTATTATTTCATTTCATCTTGTTCCTCCGACTCATACTACCTCAAGGCTAGAGGGTAAGAGGGAGAGATCCGGATCGAGGCGCCATCGTACCTCGGTTGAGGGCCAGGACAGGCGAGAGGGGTCGGATCACACCGTTGTTTTAGATGATTCAGGCTCTTCTTCCGAGGGTGAGGTGACGAGACCACTTGGTCAAGGTACGCTTAAGCATGGTGGCATCCAAAGGGAAGGAAGCTAGAGCAAAAGAGTTGCCAACAAGTTTTAGGAACTTGTAAACTATTCACAGGGTGAAGGTTACACCCCTTCACAATCCATGAGATCGCTAACTCCATAGTGGTCTTGAACCACGACTGGATATTCGGGGATGAAGGTACAAATCCAACCTAAAAGAGATCGAACCTTCTCTAAATAGGCCTCTACTTTATTCTTCTCATATTCATGTGCACTTTCTGAGTAACATACAATCATCATATTAAGCCTAAACCTGTTTAATCTATGTTGGTTGAGTATCAATGCACAAACAAATCTATTATTGGTGATCACTTGAATTAAAATCATATTTGCCTAAATAAAATTATTAATTATCTTTAAACGTGATTTCAAGTACAAATTCTCATTAAACTTGCAAGAGAAGATGTGATCAAGCAATAACAATAATAACAAGAAACATATTAATATTGATACAACAAATCATCATAATCAATCTCATCAAAGCATAAAGTTATTAGCAAGATCTTAGGCATGATACTATCATGATTAATAACAAATCCTAGCATGTCACTAAGCAATATAAATCAAATTTTTAACCCTAACATGATACAAGAAATTAATAAAAGCAACCTAAAATGATACTAGGAATTAATAATATCTAAACGTGCTTTCTAAAGATATTTAGCTATGAAATTACTCACTTTGTTGCCTTGTATTTCTTTCTTTCAAAACAATACACACGTTAAAACTTCAATAAAAGTAATAAATCAATCAATTAATTTAAATAATTGAAAAAGGGATTTGGGACCAAACCCTCAGAAATATCAACCTTTCACGTCTAGGGCAAAGGCAACTTTGAGCTTGGTTAGGTGTGTCTAAGTCTCGTGATGGAGGAATATTGTATTTGAAAAGACGAGGTTTAGAAGGAGGGAGAAGGAACAAACTTCTAGATTTGAGAGAGAGAGAGAATAGAAAAGATTATTGTTGGTGATTGTAAACGGGGGAAATACGACCCTGTGTATAAAGAAAAACATCCGGAAAGATAAAAAAAAATCGAATTCTAATCAGATTAAAACTGCTTCCATTGCGACGCGATGGCTCTGTCGCGATGCGATAGGCCTATCGTGACGCGTGGACCTGTCGCAGCGCAATGGTGCCACATGATAAAAATTGTTGTACGGTGTCCTTTTTCCAATATAATTGGGTAATTAGAGTTCGTACTTTATCATTAAAATCAGAATAAATCTTTTTAAAACACTTGTTTTATTTCAACTAAAATCCTTTATAAAAATATAATATAATTACTAATCCTAATCTCTTTAGAACATAAAACAACCTTCTACATTATTCTAGAAGATTAAAATAATTCTTAATGACTTTAGGAATAACAATTACTTGACCCTCCACTTGATCATTGGGTCGCCCATACAACTTATTTAAGATCTAATTTAATATTTTGGCCATAACTTCCTCATTATTCATTGGAATTGGGCTTATAATATATCGTTGGAATGCTCCTTTTGAGCCCCATCAAACTACACAATTATTGGACCTATATTATGTACCAAACTAAATTTGATTGGAAATTTTTTATAAATAAAGTACGAAAAGAAAGATTTTCAAATAAAGAAAGAACTATTTTTATTAAAAACAGAGAGAATCACGAACTCTTTCACATTTCACCACGTTCGATAATCAATGACGTGAAAAGTACTCATCATTGGGTTTGGATGTTTAGGAAGACACAATCAGGTGTCTACAGGTGCTCATCCAGAAGACAATGAATAATCATGGCAGAAATATGGTCGGGAAGGTCATAAAGCTTGTTTCTTAGAACATTACTCATATAAGAACAGTAGTAGCGAATTTTCTCTACATAATCATAGGGATGTTCATTGTCCTTCTTAATGAGGGTACCAATTAGGGTGTATTTGTTTGGAAGAATCGGCATCCTGTAAAGGAAAAGACTTAGAAAAGAATTCCCTTCCCAAAGAAAACAAAACTAACATAGTTCTTGCATGAATTAGGTTCAATGTTCAATTAAACAGTCTTATCTATTTCTAATAATATAATCACATACTTTCCAACCAATCCAAAGATTAAACATCACAACCTAAATATTAATACATACAAGAACATAATTATTACTAACTTATATGCCCAAATTCTTTCCTACCCCAAACTCACCAACATGCTTTTAAAAGCTTTCAACACATAATACTTACCTCAATCCTTGCTTTCTTGCAAAATGAACAAACTAAAAAAAAATATTTTTGACTTCACTTTTTAAAATTTATTTTCGAAAATAAGTTCCGAAAAAGACCATTAAACTCAGCTAATTAAAAAAATTCGGACACCCCTTATAAAAAAAAAAAAAAAAAATCTCAATTTTTTTTTTTTTAAAATTCAGACTTTTAAAACAAATAAATAAAATATTTAATCTTATTAAAACAAAATAAAATAAAATAACTCACTTTAGAAATAACACAATTAAATAAGCACTTGGCCAAGTTTCAAAACAAAACACTTTAAAACACGTTTTTGGCTTTAGTGGTAATAAAATCTCAACTAAAGCTCCCATATACCACTTTGTAACACCCTAGAAATTCCTTTCCTTTAAAATACCTGTTTTACTCTTTTCAAAACTCAAAATATGAAAATCTAAGATATTACCGCCACCGTGGAAACGGCTAAGGCAAATATCAAAGACACACGCGGAAGACTCTCTTTAAAAACATTCAAACAATTCAACTTTAAAAGTCAACCAAATGAAAGTTAAGTCAAACAAAAGTAAAACAAAGTCAACCTACAACTTAGAACCATTGTAGGCCTTTATTAAAAACCAAACCAACTTAAAAACCTTCGCGTTAGTCTCACAAGCATAATATAATAAAATAATCAAAGCAAAACACCACATCATAAACTTATGGAAACTAAGCATGATTCGCTCTTCACTCATGCCCATCATGAATATGCTTCATCACCTGAAAAGCTCCTCTCTACTTGTCCCCACTACTCTCCGTTAGAAATGGGTTATCGTAGGACCAAAGTAAAAACAAGGCCAAAAAAACATACAAACACACAATCAACAATGTTGAGTAGATAAGCGTAAATAAAACACACTAACATACAACATACAACATACCTTGTTGCACCTGTCTACACCTATCATCACACAACTTACCTTGTTGCACCTGTTTACAAGCATACAACATACAACACGAGCCTCAAATAAGCAACTAATTTATTCATTAGCATTGATTACGCATCGAACGGGTTTTCCCCTAACCTACCCCAATAAAGGGGTACTAACACGGGAGCTAACCGTGCCTGTATAAAAGAACAACTCGTAAGTGGCGGAATTCATGCGCATAATAAAAAGGAATATACAACATCCTGTACTCCCAGTAGAAGTTATGGTTAAATATAAAACCCCATAACTCCCCCCATATGTTCATACTCAAGGTATATACGTTCCAAGAGTTTTGGTACGTAATCTCTTTCACTTTACGTTATTTACATATTATTAGACTTGGTGATGACTCTCAAACCATAACACAATTCAATCATTATAATTATTCAAACAATTCAACATACCAATTTAATTCTTGAATAATTAGTGACCACATAATATTTAATGTTGAACCCTTTTTAATCTACCTCAGTGTCAAAGACACCTTAAACGCACAATGCGCCAAAATTCATATCCCTGGGTGTTAGAAACACCTTAAGTGCACTTAGGCACCAATATATATTCCTCGTGTACATGGACACTTAAATAGCTCTTTCCTCATGCTTATAGCATCAATAAAAATTATATGAAGCATAATAAAATTACTTTTCAATATTCCAAACCAAATTAAACCTTTGGTTTAATTAAACATGCTCACTATCATGCCAATAATAAAAGTGCGGTTCATATACAACATGTCAAATTAGTTATTTCCAATCACTAATCAATCACAAATAATCCATGCTTCATAATTCAATCACCAACGTCAACCAAGCAACAAATTCCAATCAAAATCTATCATGATACTATTTGGAATTATTTATTCAAAGCCTAGCATGTTCCTACATCATCAAATAATTACCAAGTACGCGAATGTACCTTGAATACGATCTTAAAATCGCCACGACTATACGAAATCACTCACTTGGAAATCTCCTACAATCCAAAATTAAAAAGAGGCATTAAAATCTACTCCACACAAATTTCCAGCAATATATACCCTCCTTAAATCACTCATAAAGTATTTAAAGCAAACTGAAAATTAATTTAAAACCTCTTACTTTAATCCCAATTAATGGGTAATAAAAAATTCCTTCAAGAAACTTAATTATGGCTTACTAACAAAATTTCTAGCTTTATTAAATCATCAAAACTTGTTGTAAATATGGTTTAAAACACCTATTTCAATAATTTAAACCAACCATAATCAAATTCCTTTAATAGGCAATAACTTAGAAACCTAGGGTTTTCAATTTGGGGCTTTTTAATTCAAAATCAAATCTGAAACTTTATTTACATTACACTTATCATCAAACATCATAAAAACCATCACAAAACCCAAAATAATTAATTAGATTAAGGATTAAAGAAAAAAGAATAATTTTTTTTTTGTGATGCACGAAAAAGAGAAGAAGGGGGGGGTGGTCGGCGCCACCTCCCCCGTGGCTGTTGCTGCTGCCGCGCTGTGCTGGCGGGTGGCAGTGACCGGCTGTGGTGGTGGTGGTGGCAGCCAGCCACCGGTGATGGTGGTGGTGTGTGGTGTTTATTTTTTAGAAAAGAAAAGGGAAAAGGGAAAATAAGAGAGAGAGAGTGAAAATAAGAGGAGAGAGAGAAAAACTTACCTTTGGATATTCTCCACTATGGGCAAAGATCAATTTGCCCATGTATTGAACATTTATACCCCTTTTCTCTAGAAACCCTCCTAAACTTAAATTCCCTTCCTACCCTTAATAATCCTTTTCCTATTAAAACTTGTATTTAACTTTGACTTTAAAAATTTCCTTTTATAAAATCACATGCCCCAAATTAGATTTTTAAATAGTAAAATAAAGTATTTCCAAAATTATTAAATAAATAATTTATTTTGAATTACTTAAATACTTTACAAAATACTTATTTAAATTAAAATACGTATAAAAATACAAGGTATTGCAGTCTATCCCCCTTAAAAGAAGTTTCATCTCGAAACTTGGGTAACGAAATTCAAACGTTTTCCTTACTTTGTATAATATTGTTGTACTTTTTGTTATACTTTTACCTTTTGGTGATTCTTTGAGATCAAAATTACTCAAAATACTCGTTAAAATTGTGCAAAAAACACAAAAATAACTAAAATATAGAGAAAAGTGCGAAATTCTACCGCATTCTACCCCCCATAAAGAAAACGAGTTACGTCCCCTTAACTTAACATACCTGAAACAACTCGGGATATTTCTTTTTCATCTCATCTTCAGCTTCCCAAGTTGCTTCCTCATACTCTTGATTAGACCATAGGACTTTAACAATCCTAACATTCTTATTGTGCGTAATACACACTTTACTGTCAAGGATCTTGATAGGTCTCTCTTCATAGGTTAAGCTTTGATCTAACTAGATGGTTTCAGGTTGTAGCACATGAGACTTATCAGGGATATACCTCCTTAACTGAGATACATGAAATACATAATGTACTTTACTTAGCTCTATAGGTAAGGCCAACCTATAAGCTACTTTGCCTATCCTTTGTAGTATTCATATGGACCAATGTACTTTGGACTAAGCTTTCCTTTCTTTCCAAACCTCATCACTCCTTTCATTGGTGACACAATCAACAATACTTTATCACCCACCTCAAATTCTTCTTCTCTACGCTTTAAATCTACGTAGCTCTTTTGACGATCCTGTGCTGCTTGAATTTTAGCTTGAATCTCCCTCACTTGTTTGACTATATCCTCAATCAATTGAGGTCCTAAGATCATTGTTTCACTTATGTCGTTCTAACAAATTGGACTGCAAAACTTTCTTCCATACAAAGCCTCAAATGGAGCCATGCCTATGCTTGCATGGTAACTATTATTATAGGAAAATTAAATTAAGTCTAAGCTATCTTCCCATTCCCCTTGGAAGTCTATAACACAAACCCTCAACATATCTTCCAAGGTTTGTATGGTTCTTTCAGTTTGTCCATCCGTGTCAGGGTGAAATGTTGTACTCATCTTTAGTGTTGTACTAACGTTTTCCTGCACACTCTTCCAAAATTTTGAAAGAAACCTAGAATTTCTATCAGATATAATATCTTTTAGAACTCCATGTAATCTCACAACATTCTTGATGTAAGCTTTTGCAAGTTGCTCCATCTTCTAGGTCTCCTTCATTGGTATGAACACCACAGATTTTATAAGTCTATCCACCACTATCCAAATGGTGTCATTTTCACTCTTTGACTTTGATAGGCAAGTACAAAGAACATTGATGTACAATCCCACTTCCATCTAGGAATTTCCAATGATTGCACAGTTCATTGTGGTCTCTTGTGCTCTATCTTCACCTTTTGACAACTCAAACACTTTGATACAAATTCTGCAACCTCATTCCTCATTCTAGGCCACCAATACACCTTTTTCAAATCCTTGTATTGGTTGTCCCCTCCTGAGTGCACTGAGTGTGGTGTATTGTGACCCTTTGCCATTAATTTTCTTTTAACCTCCTCACATTTCTATGGTACACACCAATGACCATTGTACCTTAAACTCTCGTCTTCATAAATTTTGAAATCCTTAGCCTTGCCTTGTTTTATCTTCTCGCGAATCCTATCCAACTTCACATTTCCTGCTTGATTTTCCTTTATCTCATCAACTATTGTTGGTTGGATGCTTAGGTTCGCAAGTATGCCTGCTGGCACTCCCCATTCTACAACTTCTAGGTCCATTTTCCTCATTTCTCTGCATAACTCATCACCACTATCAAAGTATTCAATCCATGACTGGTTTTACAACTTAGAGCATCCGCAACTACATTTGTTTTCCCTTCATGATATTGTATGTCTAAGTCATAATCCGTCGTATACTCCAACCACCTCCTTTGGCGTGAGTTTAAATCCCTTTGAGTGAAAATATATTTTAAACTCCTATGGTCTATATAAATCCTACATTTCACTCCATACAAGTAATGCCGCCAAATCTTCAGTGCAAAAATGATTGTCGCTAATTCCAAGTCATGAGTTGGGTAATTCACTTCATGAGTCTTTAATTGCCTTGATGCATACGCAATCACCTTTCCATTTTTCATAAGCACAAATCCCAAGCCATTCTTGGATGCGTCACTATATACATCATAGATTCCACTATCGTCCGGCAGTGTAAGCGCTGGTGCTGTAATTAACTTCTGTTTTAAAAGTTGGAATGCTTCCTCACGCTTGTTATCCCACTCGGAATTTGTGTCCTTCTTCATTAGAGTAGTCATAGGTTTACCAATATTCAAAAAATCCTTCACAAAACGCCTATAATACCCTACTAAACCTAAGAAACTCCTAATGTCAGACACAGTTTTCGGTGTAGGCCAACCTTTCACTGCTTCAATCTTTGCTGGATCTACTTCTACCCTATTTTTGGACACAAAATGTCCTAGAAATGCTACTTTCTCCAACCAGAATTCACATTTGGAGAATTTTGCATAAATTTGGTTTTCTCTTAATGTTTGAAGAATTGCCCTTAGGTGTTCTGCATGTTCCTCCTTGCTCTTAGAATACACCAGTATATCATCAATGAATACTACAACAAACTTATCCATAAATGGATGGAACACCTTATTCATCAATTCCATAAAGATTACTGGAGCATTTGTCAATCCAAATGGAATCACTGTAAACTCATAATGTCCATAGCTTTTTTATTGCAGTCTTGGGAATGTCTTCATCTGCAATCCTCAATTGATGATAACCAGACCTCAAATCAATCTTAGAGAACATTGTTGCGCCTCTCAGCTGATTAAACAGGTCATCAATCTTTGGCAATGGGTACTTGTTCTTTATTGTTACCTTATTCAACTCCATGTTATCATTACATAGCCTCACACTTCCATCCTTTTTATAAACAAACAAAACTGTCCCCAAGGTGATGCACTTGTTCTAATGTATCCCTTTTCCAATAAGTCCTGCAATTTCTCCTTTAACTCACTCATTTCTGCAAGTGCCATTCGATATGGTGCCTCAAAAATTAGTGTTGTCCCTGGGACTAATTCTATTGTGAAATCAACTGCCCTCTTAGGTGGAATTCTTGGGATCTCTATGGAAACACATCCAGGAATTCATTCACCACCTCTATATCCTCTGGTTAGTTGTCTCCTCATGATCCATGTTTCTCACACTACAAAAATACAGTGGATGTCCTTTCTTAATGTACTTTGTAAACTTTAGCATAGATATTATCCTTGGGCACTTGTTCTCACCATGCATCCAATATGTTATCGACTCATTTTCACTTGTACTCATTTTTACTTTTTGCGATCGACAACTGATTTCTACACTGTACTTGCTCAACCAATCCATTCCCATAATGAAATCAAAGTCAATCAATCCAAACTCGATGAGGTTAGATAGAAATACTTTCCCTCGATTTCTAAAGGCACATGCCTAAAGGTTTTGGTACATTTTACTACCCCACCCGTGGGAATGGTTATAGGCAAGTCTACTACCTCTACTACTTTCTAATAATCTTTAAGTTTCAAAACAATATTGGTCTTTGAAATTAAAGAAAAAATTACACCAGAATCAAACAAAAACTTTAACAGGAATAGAATTAATAGAAAAAGTACTAGTGATGACATCTTTCGTGGAATCCGCCTCATGCCTACTCATTACATTCAACTTCCTTGCAGCTCCACCTTTTTGTTGATTGGTTATTCCCGTTGCTATTGTTGGTGCCCTGTGCTCTATTCTACTACACTCCTTTATTCCCAAAATAGTTGTTGTTCCCTTGAAAGTTCCTTTGGGACCCTCCTGAATTATTATTTTTCTTATTTCGATTAGGATCCTTGGAGAAACACTCATACTCCCTATGTCCCATCTTATTACAAGCACGACAAGTAACTAGATTGCCATCACAATCTTTCCCAGGATGGTTATTCTTGCACCTTTTGCAAAAATAACGCCTTCCATCCTTGTTACTCCCTTGGTTAAAGTACCTAGGTCCTCCATTGAAATTTCGTCCCCCTTGACAATTGTTACCTTGGGAATTATTGTTGTTGTGAAAGTTATTGTTGTTATGGTGGTATTTCTGCTTCTTAAAACCGTTTTGGTTACCTTGTTGGTTTCCAGAATTTTGTCCCACCTCTTTTCTCTTCTCCTTCCCTTCTATCTCAGCTAATTCTTTCTTCTTCTTCTTCTTCACTTCTAGTGCATAAATGTGTGCGGTTCTCCCTTACACTTCATCCAAGGTTTCGAATACTTGCCCACACAACTTTAGCTACAAATCCTTAGTCAAGCCACTCTCAAATTTCCTAGCCTTTTATTTTCCCATAGCAACAGACTCTTCAGGAAAATGAGACAACTCGATAAACTTTGTATTGTACTCAATGACTAATATATCTTCCATTTTAAGATTTGAAAATTCTTTAGCCTTTTGCTTTCTGTAAGAAGGTAGGGTAAAACTTATCTCTCACCTTCTCCAGGAACTTAGTCCAAATAAATCTAGGTAGTGCCTTAATGGTAGCATCATTTTGCTTCCACCAAAGGTCAGCTTCACCTGATAAGTGACTTTTATGTCACTTTTAAGGTATTTTTATGTTTATCTTTCGGTTTAGTTTCTAAATAACTTCCCTTGTTTTATGCTTTATTTCTCTCTTTTTCGTATTTTCCTTATTCTATCTTTATTTTGAGTATTTTTATAGTTTTTAATAGTTTTTAGTTTAATTTCGTAATTTATTTTTATATTTCTTTCTTTATTATGTTTGTAGCTCAAGTTCTTAGTTTTTGTTTTTAATATTTTCTAACATCCTCTCATTTTCTTATTTATTTTAGTTTTGTATTTTATTTTATTTAACTTTGTTTTATTTTATTATTTTAGTCTTTGTCCCGATTCTCCCTCGTGTTTGTTTTTGGTTGTAGGTGTGTTCGGGTCGATAATCAAGTTTCAAGTTTGGTTCAAGTTCGGAATCTCGAATTGAGTCAAACAACATTTACAAGCTGCTCTTTCTCACCCCTTTGTTGCTGCCACTAACCTACTCCACTCTATCACTTATCCTCCACCACACCAAGATAGCAGCATCTTCCACACTTGCATTCCCCTGCTCCTAACTCCCCATAAAACAACAACCACCCAAAACAACTCCCCTGCTTCCCTCACCTCATAAACACAACTCTAGTCACCCATTTCAACCACCACAACCACCGCACCACCGAACTCAGCCGCAAAAAACACACAAACAACCCTCTTCCCCTGTTCACACCACCGTCAATAACAGCTGCACAAAACCACCTCCAACTCCCACGTAATCCACAGCCACCATAAAGCCCGAGCAGCAGCCCGAATTGACCAGCACTCGCAGACCCTTATAGCAGCCACCGTGCGCACCACCAATCCCATCCAACTCGCAATTAATAGCCGCCACAACTAATCGGCACCTATCGCAATTCGCAGCAACCCATTCCACCACGGGCGTGGCTGATATTGCCGCGGACGCGGGCTGTAGTGAGCTCCCATCCCTCCAATTTTCGGTAGATGGCTGGGAGATGCCTAGCCGCGGCCGCTCCGATTTCTCGATAATTTCTGTACGAATTAATGAAATTAGACGGCTGAGATGCATTGAGTCAAATTATTGGATGCAATTTGTTGATTATTGAACTTTGAGTCGTTTGATGGTGATGATGCGAAGTCGATGATGGTGAAGCAGAGCAGCCACGAATTGATGAGTTAAGGGGACTGAGTGTTTTTAGGGCTTTCTATTTCTTTTTATTTTATTTTTTTTATTCCCTTTTTATTTCTTTTATTTATTTGTTATTTTATTTTCTTTATTTGTATTTATTAAGTCTTGTATTTAAGGACCTATTTGATGGGTTATTAGGGGGGGGGGGGGGGGGGGGGGAACTTGGAATGAAAATTATTCACCCTAGATTAGATTAGTTTAGTCTCTTTTATTTTCTCTCTCTTAGGGTTGGATTAGGATTCTCTCTCTCTCTAAGTTAGGAGTAGTTTTAGGGAGAGAAAGCTTGGATTTTTCATGGAGTTTTGAGAGGTTGAAGAAGCAATTTGTGGATTTTCTTCTCATATATTCAATGAGTCTTTCTAACCTTCTTTCATCTTTATTGCTTTTCTTTTATTTCTTGTTTTTTGTTTATTTGCTTGTTGATTTGAGTAGTTAATGAGATTAGTTGATTGATTCTTGCTTTATTTCTTATTTTACCATGTTTTCTATGCTTTTGTTCATCACGTTAGCTTAGATTTTATTCTTAGGAAATGGATGAAGGTTATGTTGATGAGTTGAATAATTTATTGTGATTAGTGTGCAATTGGTTCTTGATTATTATGTGTGGATGATGCTTATATGGATTAGAATCTTTCTAGCTAATTGATTCTAAAATCTTAATTGTGCTTTCAATTAATTGTGCGAAAGTGAGTTGGTTGAGAGTCTAAATTCTTCCATACCCATGCTAGGCTAGTTGCACGAGAGTGAATTAGTTTAGTAGGATATTTAGCATGCTTAATTGCTCGAGAGTGAGTTGAGTGTGTTGATTGTTCCTAATTGAGGTCATTTTCATCTAATTGCAATGTTGTTGTTGAATGCATTGATGTAATTGGATTCCACTTTCCCTAGTTTTCGTTGTTTTCTCTAAGTAGTGATTTATTTGTACTTCTCTCTATATCTCGACCATCCTACTAGTCTAATTAGCATAAATTGATACACTTAGTCTTCGTGGTTCGACCATATACTTGCCACTAACTAGTTTGGTGTAAGTTTAGGTATTATAAATTTCTAATTTGTTTAGGTTAGTAGTCCCAACGACCTATAAACCCTCGGTCATCACCTCTTAGATAATAAGTAGCACAACCAACTTTAGAATTCTCCGGACACCCAATTGCCCCAAACAGTTTCTCAAACTCTCTCAACTAGTTTTCCAGTATGGTTGGGTCAGGCTCTCCCTGATAGGTTGGTGTTTACTTTGTGCCACCTTCTTAAATATTTCACCCTGAGCATCCCCATTGTTAGTCGAGTTCCTTGCCAGTTGTTGGGCAACAACTGCCAATTGTCTCACCACTTCACTCAACTCTCCTCCATCATTGTTCTTACCACTTCCCCCTGCTATCTTTCTTCGCCTGAATCAAAACAAGGGTCTTTTTTAAATATGGTTTTGGTTAGCTCTCTAGGTATACACTCATCTATTAATTAATACCCTTGAAACATACACAATAAATTTAAAGTTAACAAATTGGGATAGCAAGAGATAAAAATTCCCTAAATTTGTAGCTTTGTCAATCAATTATTGATTGCTAACAGACCATGCATTTAATAAAGAATCACATAAATAAATAAAATAATTTCCATGAACTCCCAGAGCTTAAAAATAATTCATTGGATTGTTTTTAAGTAAGAATTGGCTTATTGGAATAGTGACATGAAATGAATAATTTTGGAAATGAAATGGATTAATTGTCAATGAAATGAATTAAATGACAAGGAAATAAATGGAATTTTATTGATAAGTAAGAAAATGAATAGAATACTGAAATAAAATGAGTTCTAATAACTTATGCAACTACATAAGTTCACCGACTCCCTATAGACAAGCCACATATTACTTTAATGAAATTGAAATAAACAATATGCGGAAATGGATCTATGAATCCCTAAATGAAATGAAACTACAAAGATCTAGACCTTTCGAACATTATCCCTCTTATCTGTGGACTGTTTGTAGCTTTCAGGATCGAATTCAAGGTCATCTGCTTCCTCCATTTGTTCAGGTGACTCTGATTCTTCCTCTACTAGAACAAACTTCTCCTCTTCCTCATCGTCAGATGAAATATCAATTATATTTGGGGTTGGATGTGGAGGTGGATTTGGATCAGAAATCTCCATAAGGGAACTATCAACGGTATGGTTACTCGTTCTCCATCATTTCTCACTCCGTCTTCTTGCTCTCCATTTGTCCCTGCTTGGTTGCTCGTGGAAGAAGAACTACTTGAATGGTTACTAGAAAAAGGGGAATTATTCCCTACTGGATTATCAAAATAGTAGTCTAGAAATGGGATATGCATTGTAGACAGGAAATGCTATGATATTATAAAAATCCATTCTTCATGCTAGATCAAAGTTCAAGTCTTTATGGACTATGAAATGCACTATGAAGTAAGTTAAAAACCATATTTGAGACCAATTTATCTTAGGGCCTTTTTAGATTACTAATTAGGCCTAAAACGTGCTCATACATGTTTAAACTTGATTAATAACGGACCCAAATGCGTCAAATGCAATGATTGGATCCAATGGATATTACATTGTTAAAAACCGAGCCAATTAAAAAACCAAACATAAAATTTCTATGCATGGCCACTAAATATGGATAGCCCTTTCAAAGAGCTTTCCAACAGTATATTATAAGCCCAATTCCAAGTTAAAACGAAGAAATTCTGATCAAAACACTAAACCGGGCCCTAAAATCGACACCCTTGCACTCCAACGACCATATCTTTTGATCTATAATATATTTTAACCTAATTCCAACAACATTGGAAATAGACATTCAGAGATTTACAATGATATCTCACACACCCTAATCTAACTTTGCAATCAAAAGTTATGGAAGTTTTAAAAATGCGTTTTCGTATAAGGCAAACCGTACTGAGCGCAACTCAGTGAGTTGCGCGCGCAAGTAATTGAGATGCGCACGGCATTGATGGAGGCTGGATTCTAGGTCGTTGACACTAAAATTCCTCTTATCAAAATAAATTTGTAACCAAACCTACACCTAGTAATAGGGCAAGCTCGGGTCAAACCACTAGGATTGGGGGGAAGTTTGCTACGGCCAAAGTTAAGCTATTTCAAAACGTAAGAGGTAGTGTAGGTTATCTAAATTCAACTAAGCAACAAAGTTCAATATATCAAAACACTAGGGATTTAGGATCCACATGTACTTGCAATTAACACACACTAATCAGGTTGGAGATTGATTAATTCGAGTATTGCGAGGGAAGATAGACATTGCAATCAAAAGAGCTCGACAAGCTAACTCTTAGAGGTCTAACTAGCGCCAACTACGAAAGACTCTAACTAGGAACGTCACTAACCAAGCTCAATCGACAAATGCGAGATACAAATCAATGGTCCGTATCAATGTAGACACACAATGCAATCTAGCATGAAGAACAAGGTTGATCACTCCTTCCAATCCATACATATGCACAAAATCAATCAACCAATTTAATCACAATGCTAAATCAATCAAAAACCCCCCAATTAGCTATGATCCATCACTAATACATGCTTTACCACACCTCTAGAAAGCAAACTACTCACAATCCATTAAAGAAATCAAGAACAAAGCTATACAATTCATTAAATTCATCAACATCATTTCAATCAAACCAATTTAATCAAACAATCAATAAACTTGAACAATCAACAAAACAATTGAAATCAAAAGCTAAAGATTGCATTTAAGTAAAGAGAATTCTTACAAACTTGATCAAATCAAGGAAATGTGCTTGAAATCAAAACCAATTGTAACTATCATCAATCATCAACCATCAATCTTCAAGTTTCTCTCTCTCTACAAAATCTAAAACCTAGAGTTTCTCTCTCTAAGAAAATCAAACCTAATTCTAATTCTTAAAAACTCTTCTCCCAAAAATGAAGAGAAAACTATAAATAGTAAAACTAACAAAGGAGGAAGTAGTTAGTCGTCCCAAAAGAACCCGTACAGGCGCGACCTTCACTTTAGAGGTGCGCGGCCGCAAAGAAAAGGGTACGGAACAGGGGGAGCAACAGGCGCGCCCGCGCCAGAGCACCGCGCGCCCGCGCCACCAAGACGCGCGCTCGCGCCTGAGCAGGGCTGCTCTCTTCCCCTTCATCTTGACGCTCCTCGTGCGCCACTTGGTGTGCTTGATGAACACGGAGCATGGCAGTTTCTGAAACACCTTGACGGTGGGTTCAACACCAGAATTGGTGCCCCCACGGCATGGAAGCACGCCCTAAGGAAACTTGGAACTTACACATCTCCATACTTTTTGGGCTTCAAATGGAAGACACTAAGCATCCCAATCAATGCAAAACCTAGGAAGAGACCTCGGGAACGAACTTCTCCTGAAAATAAAAGAAAACAAACAAATAAGGGGAAAAAGGCGAAATAAACCAAGAAATACATGAAAATGGAACTTCTACTAAAGAAAATGCAAACTAAAGAAATAAAGAGCAAAATTAAGGAAAAGGGAATAAAAAGAGCTACAAAAGAGAATGAAATTCACCCTAAAAGGGATCAAATGAGTGCCATAAATGACACTCATCAAATTCCCCCAAGCTAAAATTTTGCTTATCCTCGAGCAAAACCAAGCAAGCAAGAATAAGGATGAAAGAATTATTCAAATAAGAAAAAGAAAGACAAGAGATGAGAATATACACTAAGACTCACTATCATAGGAATCACGATTGGTTTTAGCTACAACAAGCCCTTAAAACCCCTAGATCGCTCTAGAGGACGAGTGATGGTCTCGTAAGGGTTTCCTAAGAGGTTTACCCATAACTCTTTGAAGTAAAATGAGGCAAAATCATTAAAAGAAAGGAAGGTAAATCAAAAATTCAAATAAATAGCTCTTGACAAGGACTTTTGCAAATGATCAAATGCAAGTGAATAAACAACTTTCTACATGATAGGGGTATGCCTGCTCCAAGATATCTAAGGTTGATTGAAGCATAAGATATGCTAAGCGTAGAGAACTAATGAGGCACAATCCACTTTCATCCCAACTAATCTAACCGCGTTCTCCCAATGGCTTCAAATCTACCTTTAGTGAGCGTCTCAATGGTTCCTCGAAGGAACCGGAAAATAAAGAAGTTTTAGGCTAATCAACATCTCGGCTATTACATACCGCTCTATAAGCTTGACCTACATCTCCCTCCACCCACTAGTGACTCAACCACAAACGTCAAAAGGTCTTGGAAAGGGTTGTAATATAAAGGCGAGAAGGGTGAGGGTAGGCTACAATTTGAAATTTGGTGGTATATCTAAACCGTGAAGCAAAGATTGGCCAAATCTCAACACCAAAACCAAGTAATCACCAAACAAAAACACAACACCCCCAAGCTTATTCAAAGATAAGAATCACAAACATATGTACAAAAAGCGTAAGAATGCTTCCCCAAGCTTAAATAAAGCATTGTCCTTAATGCGTAAAATCGGGAGAAAGAAACTTACATCAAAATATTTTTTGAATTTTTTCATCTTTCACTTTTTTATTCAATTTTTTGCCAAAGCTCTTTGAATTTGCCTTGCTTTTCCTCATTTTTTCAATTTTTCATTTTTGCACTTTATTCATTGTCCTCGCCTCTTTTAACTATAAATGGCTTTTTCAACATTTGCATTTGCTTTTTGTTCACAAAATATTTACAACACAAACTTGCTTTCATCAAGAGAACCAAACAATCATTCTCATCCACCAAACCTCCAACATAAGAGACCAAATACTTCACAAAAACCATTGATGGGAACAAAAATGAAACAAAAGGCTCAAGAATGAAAGATGTGGCTTGAAATGAAGGGTATATGGCTCAAATGGTTAGCAAGAAAGCAAATGAAACCCAAAATAAAGAAATGAAATCTATCCTAGAAAAGTAAAATTACCACCTCGAAAAGATGCCTTTGTCCTTCCTAAATGGCTCGATTGCGATCTCGGGAGATGAAAGGCAAATTCTAGATAAAGTACATAATAGCCAAGGATCCATTTGCCGCTCAAGCAAAATATGTAGAAGGCTTGAAAAGAATGAAACCTCACATGGTTGTAGCAAAAACTCACTATAGGCTTCAAATCCACCAAAGGAAGCAACTCCATCTTACCACAAACCAATAGATACCGGCTTCAAGGCCCCAAAAGTTCTAAAGACACTACCTTAGCATACTCTATCCTAGAGTCAACCAAAGATACTCTCAAAGCATGCACACCGTAAGACATAGGAAGGAACATATTCAAATGCAAAACCTCGGATGGTAGTATGTCCAAATACAAGAGCTAAACAAGTAAAAAGAAAATGTAGCCTCAAAATATTTTTGTTTGTTTTTGTTTCATAAATGCAAGAAAAAGGGGAAAAGAAAATAGAGAAAAATAAAATAAAAGAAAAAAAAAACACAAGAATGCAAGCAAGACAAGTAAAACCCAATCGTCAAACAAGTGGTCATTCGGCAACATCGCCAATGACCCCAAACACGCTAGGTGGTACAAGGCAAACATCCTCGAACAACCAACTCTTCCTAAACTAAACCTATTCTAAGCAATCAAGAAAGAAAAAGAAAGAGAAGAAATAGAAGGATCTCACCGGGTATTCCAAACTATGTTAAAGAGGAGAAGCAAGCATAAAATCGTCAAAATACCTCATAAGAAAAAGCAAGGATAAAAACCCAAGTAAGAGACAGAGAGCTATATACAAAAAGAAATTGTTAGTAACTTCCAAACAAAAACCCAAAACAACCTAAAGAAGATCATGATCATAGACCTAGAGAAGTGAAATCATAGAGGAGAGGAAAAATTCATCCATCAAGAAAGCAATAAAGCAATCAGAGAATCAAGTATTAACCGACAGACCAACATCATGTCACCATCATCAGTAAACAATCTCATCAAACAGAAACCATCATAAATCATCATAAAAAAGAGACACAAAATCGAAGACAGAGCCATAGAAAAGCATGGGGGAAACCAACGCAACACAACAAACATAAGAATACTCCCCCAAGCCTAAAATGAGCTTCCCCCCCCCCCCCCCCAAAGCCAAAACCTAGTAACAACCTGACAAAATAACAACACAAAAGCAAACGAGCATAAAAGGGAGGGTAACCAAAATGGCATCACTTGACACTATGGTAAGGGGTAGAATCGGTACTCCCCTCATCGACCTCACAAGAAACATGGCTAAAGACATCATCCACATTCATTGAACCCTTACCCTTCAACCGACTCTCCCCCATGGCCTTGTCCCTAGCAAAATAGTGGGACCAATCATCTAAAACCGGCTCACCCGAGAGCCCCCATCAGCCAAAAGTCTCAAGATTAGGGAATGGGTTAGGGTTAGCCGGGTCATAAGCAAAGTCACATCCTCCAGGCCTCCTATAGTCGTAAGAGGTCGGAGAGGTCCCCTGAATCGCATGGGGGGGCACATGGGGCCCCTCCCAATAGGGATAGCACAATCTAGGTCTAAGGGCCGGGTCATACGGGGCCCATTGAGGTATGGGTCCCTGTTGAACCGGAAGATAAGGGTAGTTAACATAAGGCTCAATCTCCCCCCTCATTACATGCATATCATAAACTTGTCTAGCATGGTAATCATAGCCTAAAACAAAGTCGTTCCCTAAAGGTGAACAATTCAAAACATTTGCAATGGAAGCGATCTTTGCATGCAAAATAGACAAGTCACAAGTAGAGAAAGAAGATGAAGAGGAAGGAATCAAAGGTGTACCTCCCCGGGACACCTGGGGCAAAGTGAGAGCAAGAGAGTGATCGGGGGCATACGGATTGAGGTGAAGTTTTGGCAAAGGAGGCTTCTTGAGAGATTGGTCGATTGGCCACTTGTTCGGTCGCCAAGGAAGAGCGGTGATAACACGATATTATATACGATTTATATGTGATATTTGGTCATATTTTATTGTATTTTCTTCATTCTCCTAATCTTTTAAAGGTATTATTCTTCTTATTTCAATATTCCTTCTCAGTTTGTTTTTTTTTTTTTTTTTTTTTGTAGGAATAGGGCTCGATTTGTTTGGAATTTTCTTTGGACACAAGATATTTTTCATATGGAGTGTTTCTAGCATCCAAGAAGCATCATGGCAGCCTAGTCCGCAACTTGATTGCGGTTTACCATGACTTACCGCAGCTTGCTTGCAGCGCACTTCACAAGGGAGCAAGAAACATAAGGCTGGCAGTCTACTTCGCAGCCTTACTGCGGCTCGCAGCCTTGTACCGCAGCCCAGTTGTGGCCACTTATTTACCAACGAAATCAGCTCTATTTTTGGTGTTTTAGGAGTCCTAATCCTATGTAAAGACTACAACTATTTTCCTAGCATATAAATAGGTTTTAGATAGTCTTTTATTTATCACTTTTACATACATTATTTTAGAGCTTTGGTATTACATTCTTCATTATTATTTTCTAGGGTTCAACTTTCAAGATTCAAGATTTCATAATTAATTCCAAGTATTGATTTCTTTTCTCAATTCTCTTATTTTAATATTGTTTATTATGTATTCTTTATTGATTATCATTCTTGATTTTATTATTATGTGTGTGTAGTTTCATAATCTAGGGTTAGGTTGAACCCTAATATGGATTAATGCGTTTTTTAATTCCCAACTCCCAATTTAATTAATTTATAATTCCTCTTTGTTAGGGTTGTTTTTATTATCAATGATTAACTAGAAATAATATTATTGAATGTGATTAGGTTTACAACGAAAGTTGATTCTTAATTGATTTTAGAACCCTAATTAAAAGTAAGAGCTTTTATGCATGAAAATAGCTAATTGTTCTTGCTAGGACTTATAGGATGTCGTTCTCAATGTCTTTAATATGTATCATTCCATGAAAATAAGTATGATTGCATGTTAAGGAAGCTATTAGTTGATCAAAAGAAACTCTCAATATTGTTACAGGGAGCATCTGTCCTGTAGAATATTTATTGATTTAATTGAGGGAAAGGGATTGTTCTATTGCATTGATTCATATTAGTGGAGATACTTAATCTTAGACGTCTTTAGTTCTTGATTAATTCCGTATTATTATTATTATTATTATTATTATTGTTATTATTATTATTATTATTATTATTATTATTATTTTAGTGCTTATTAGTTAATACAATTCATCTCTAGTGATTCTTTTGCGGGCTCATCGAATGATTGCCCTGTGATCACATAGACGATTTCTTGGAGAAATGTGACACTATGAAGCTCAATGGTGTTACTGATGATGCTATTAGACTACGCCTTTTCCCCTTTTCACTACGGGATAGAGCGAGGGAGTTGTTACGAGATGAAGGTATTGGTTCCTTTGATACGTGGGACAAGCTTGTCAAGGCCTTCCTAGTCAAATTCTTGGGGCAAGAGAACGCTGCAAAATTAAGGAACGAGCTATCTACCTTCCATCAATCCAATGACGAATCCCTATATGAGGCATGGAGAAGGTTTAAGCGATTGCAGAGATAATGCCCTCACCATGGTATTCCAGAGTGGATGTTGATCCAAACGTTCTATAATTGTTTGACCCATGAGTTTCGCATATACATTGACGCTGCGTCCGGAGGTTCTATCATGACTAAGTTCCAACCGATGCGAAGGATTTGATTGAGAAGATGGCAGCTAATGATAATTACCATCCAGGGGGACGAAATGTTACCAATAGAGGTAATAAACATGATGTTGATGCTATAACCATGTTGACTAGTTCTATGCAGGCATGAACTCATAAAGTCAATTAACTCCAAACCAGGTCTCCTCGACCCTCGATGGAAACTTGTCAAATGTGTGGAACACAAGGCCATACTGCGCAGGAGTGTCAACCCAATTATGATGGAATGACGATTGAGCAAGCTAATGCTTTTTATACCACGACCTCCACAAGTGAGCAAGCTAATGCTTTTTATACCACGACCTCCACAAGGCCATTTGATGAAGGGTGGAGAAATCATCAAGGTTTCTCATACATGAACAATCAGGCTCAAGTGAATCCTCTTCCACCACCCGTTTTTCAAGCAAGGGCACCTATCAATCATCAATCCAAGCACCAACCACCACCTCAATCTTCAAATCTTGAATCCATTATGGTGACTTTTGCTACCTCCCAACGTCAACAACAAGAGCTTATATCAAAGCAATTTGAGTTACAAGCAAAGCAAAATGAATATTTTGAAAACTCGATTCAATTGCTTGTTGCTCAAAATAGGAGGATAGAAACTCATCTTTCTCAACTTTCACAACAAGTGAGTCATCTAACTACTCTTCAAGATCAAGCAAAAGTCCAAACGAAACAATGCAATGCAATTTTCGTGAAGAGAGATGGATTGACTACGGAGGAATTAAAGGGGAAAATGTGCAATCTGGAGTCGAAAACAGAAATGCGTGTGAATGAAGGTCCCAAATATGTTGTCCCACAAGCCTATGAGGAACTGATGCCATTCCCACAAAGGTTATCAAAAGTCGTGCTTGATAAGCATTTTGGGAAGTATTCTAAGACTCTTAAGAAGGTATATTCCACCATCCCTTTTTCCGATCTTGTGATTCAAATGCCTCAATTTGCAAATTTTGTGAAGGGAATTCTAGATCATGATTATAATGATAAGAAATTAGAAAGTTTGGTAGTAAAGGAGAAATATTCTGATCTTTTACATGATAGCCTACCACCTAAATTTCATGATCTTGGTAGTTTTACCATCCCTTGTATGATAAACGAAACATATTTTGATAGGGTCTTGTGTGATCTAGGTGCTCGTGTTAACCTAATGCCTTTTTCAGTGTATGACAAATTATGTCATAAAAACCTTAAACCTTCCCATGTATCTCTTTAAATGGCCGACATGACTGTTAGACTCCCTAAGGGTGTAGTTGATGATGTATTAGTTGGAATTGGTGAACTTGTTTTTCCTGTTGACTTTGTTGTAGTGGGTATGAAAGAAGACCTTAAGATTCCACTTATCTTTGGTCGTCCTTTTCTTGCTACAAGTGAAGCTTTAATAGATGTTCCTAAAGGACAATTGACCATTAGAGCTCAGGATAAACAAGTTCTGTTTAAACTTTTTAATGACCATAATTTTACTTTTGATGGTGGTACTTGTTTAAGAATTGATGCTACTAACCCTTTCGTTGATAAGTGTGTTTCTAATAGAAATCTTGTGAGCAAAAATGACAATATTCCATCACATGATGGGTTTAGCTATATCAAAATAAGCTCGGATACAAGGCACATCAACTCTATTTTGAAGAAGTCGTTTAAAGATGGATATATTAATGAGTAATACCACGGAGTATCTTCTCTGTGTGGTGACCCAGGTTGAGCTACTAAAGAGGGGTCCAGCTAAAGACCTTAAACAAGCGCTAAATGGGAGGCAACCCATTCCCCCTTTTTTTTGTTTTATTTTTCCTTTATTTTCCTTGTTCTTGTTTTTGTTTTTTTAATGTCTTAGGGATGATGTGACATTATTTTTAGGGCGGTCCTAGCTCCGCCCCTAGGTATGACTCATATGATCCTCCCTCTGCCAGTAGGGCCTAGTTTCCTCTTTCCCTTGTTCTTATTCGATATATGTTCACATTGAGGACAATGTGAAGTTTAGCTTGGGGTAGGGATTACTTTTTGCTGTGTATATAGTAGTTAGTTTGCTTTGGGTTAGCTTAGTTTATTGCTGTCAAAAAAATAAAAATAAAAAATCCAAAAATACGTTCCAATGAATAATAAATCATGCTTCACTGTGCCCCTTGATGAAAATTTTTCGAAATTGTTTTGTTTCTTGGTTTATGATGATAAATATTATAGATTAGTTGATTATGATTTGATATTAATGCCTTGGAACCTTTACATACGTCAATTTTTCCCAACTACTTGTGAATATAGTGCTTGACTAGTTGATTTGGTGACGAATGTGTGTTAGTTCCTGGTATGTCAATGAAGTTGAGTATTGGTCTTTAACTTTGAGTAATGTTTGTATGACTCGTTATTATGCACAATGAGGAAGACGAAGGCATTTGTTCTTTTAGGTGGCCTTCAGATGAAATTAGATACATTTGTTCCCTTCTTGCTACCCATGTTGTTGCTTGTACCCTTTTATTGTTTATTTAGCCACAATACAAGCCGATTTAAGCCCCATTAGTTACTAGTCCCAAGCTTGGCTTGGGGGAGCTATTAGTTAGTGAGGTGAGGGAGTTGTAGTGAGCACATAATTTGCACAATGTGGGTGGATATGAGGAGTTGTTTGTTCTTATTTTGTGGGTTGGAAAAAAAAGTTAATTGTATTTTAAGGTTGAAAAAATTCCAATGTGAGATAAAAACAAAAGAAAAGAGAAAAAGAAGAAAATTGTTTCAATGTTCAAGTGTTCTAATGAAGGTTGCTCAAAAGAAAAGAAAGAAAAAATGAGAAGAATTCAAAAGAAAAAAATCATGTTCTAAAAAAACAAAAAAAAAAAAGAGTTCAAAGTTTGTTTGTTCACTCAAAACTATAATATCATATCTTTATGAGTGGTTAATTGTAAGTGTTGAAAATATTGTTGATATTGGATTGGTTGTTTGGTGAATTTTTGTTGAGTTATGTTGGAGATGATTGGTCATTATTTATTTTTGGCTTGGTCTTACTAGGATTTGGCTCCCTTAAGCATAGCTTTGCTCTCACATTTTCCCAAATATTTCCTACCCGTTACCGCCCTAGCCTTACATTACAAGCTTTGAAGACCTTCCGACCTTTGGGCATAGAGTTGTGTGAATGTGAAAGTATTTATTTATCAATGCAAGAAATGATTTGACATATTTCGAGTCGACTATTAGGTTGAGTGCTTGTCTTTTTAAACATACGAGTGTTATGAGTTTGGGAGGGCATTGTTCACATAAAAAAAGGTGGTTGGAGAGCGATCGAGTACATCTTTTACTCGCCACATAAATGACAATGAAGAGTGTGTGAGCACTGGTCTTGAAATCTCTATGCTCTTGTGGTTTGCTCTATTTGACAATTGTTAGGAAATATTGGTTGTTGGATGGATTTGATTGATTGACTTTGATACATATCTGTCGGATTTGCCTTGAATTGTAATTTATTGATTTGAATTGTATTTGGGGTGAAGTATTAATTTGTTTATTCATTGCTTTGCTTAGAGACAAGCAAAGGTTTAGCTTGGGGGAATTTGATAACACGATATTATACACGATTTACATGTGATATTTGGTCATATTTAATTATGTTTTCTTCATTCTCCTAATCTTTTAAAGTTATTATTCTTCTTATTTCGATATTGCTTTTCTCGATTTGTTTGTTTTTGTTTTTGTAGGAATAGGGCTCGATTTGTTTGGAATTTTCTTTGGACGCGAGATATTTTTCTTATGGAGTGTTTCTAGCATCCAAGAAGCATCATGGCAGCTTAGTCCGCAACTTGATTGCGGTTTACCATGACTTACCGCAGCTTGCTTGCGGCGCACTTCACAAGGGAGCAAGAAACATAAGGCTGGCAGTCTACTTCGCAGCCTTACTACGGCTTGCATCCTTGTACCGCAGCCCAGTTGTGGCCACTTATTTACCAACGAAATCAGCTTTATTTTTGGTGTTTTAGGAGTCCTAATCCTATGTAAAGACTACAACTATTTTCCTAGCATATAAATAGGTTTTAGATAGTCTTTTATTTATCACTTTTACATACATTATTTTAGAGCTTTGGTATTACATTCTTCATTATTATTTTCTAGGGTTCAACTTTCAAGATTCAAGATTTCATAATTAATTCCAAGTATTGATTTCTTTTCTCAATTCTCTTATTTTAATATTGTTAATTATGTATTCTTTATTGATTATCATTCTTGATTTTATTATTATGTGTGCGTAGTTTCATAATCTAGGGTTAGGTTGAACCCTAATATGGATTAATGCGTTGTTTAATTCCCAATTCCCAATTTAATTAATTTATAATTCCTCTTTGTTAGGGTTGTTTTTATTATCAATGATTAACTAGAAATAATATTATTGAATGTGATTAGGTTTACAACGAAAGTTGATTCTTAATTGATTTTAGAACCCTAATTAAAAGTAAGAGCTTTTATGCATGAAAATAGCTAATTGTTCTTGCTAGGACTTATAGGATGTCGTTCTCAATGTCTTTAATATGTATCATTCCATGAAAATACGTATGATTGCATGTTAAGGAAGCTATTAGTTGATCAAAAGAAACTCTCAATATTGTTACAGGGAGCATCTGTCCTGTAGAATATTTATTGATTTAATTGAGGGAAAGGGATTGTTCAATTGCATTGATTCATATTAGTGGGGATACTTAATCTTAGACGTCTTTAGTTCTTGATTAATTCCGTATTATTATTATTATTATTATTATTATTATTATTATTATTTTATTGCTTATTAGTTAATATTGTTTTAGTATATATTTCTCAACTTTGATTGGTTACTTGTTTAGTATGGATTTGAGTCTGTTTAATTTGTTAGTCCTTAGTCTCTTGGGATTTGACCCTTACTTGCTGAACTACATAGTAGAGTTAGGTTGGTTATTTTTGTTCGGTACGCGACACACCTATCAAGCGGTGTCCAAGCATCGAGCGGTAGCCTTCGGATGAGGGATGGGGCACCAATCGATTGTCCTTGAAACTTTCCAAATAAACAAGTCTTTTTGAGATGTACGCTCCAAAACCTTTGATTGATCAAAGCATAGATACTAAGTAGATGGGATGGAGTTTTCTCTCGTTTATCACAAATAGGCTCAAGGGACTCAAGCATCTTTCCATATTTCTTGTTGAGAGAGAGGGTCAAGATAGTGATCATTCCTTCCAATTGTATGCTTCCAGAGAGAAAGACACCATCACGAATATCGATGAAACGATCAAGCAAATGGAACGCAAAATCAAGGACCTCGACCGCATCTTCAAGAGGTTTGTCCGCCAACCAAAGCCAACTTAGTTCCTCCCTAGAAATGGCTCCGAGTGACTCTTTAGAGAAAAATGCATAAGTGAGAAGCCGACTAAAGTATCTCAAAGCCGGGTGGATGATGGAAGCCAACTTGGAATATTAAGGACGATAACTATCTTCAACCGATATGTGTCTCCACCAACGACGTTCTCTATAATTATGATCTCGTTGTAAAACCTCAAAGGCCGGGTAGATGTAGGGAGCACCTTCCATTGGCGAAGGAAACTTGAAGGCTTCGTTGAAGTAGGAGAGCGGGACCGAGTGGTCATTGTTGAAAACTCGAAAAGTAAGCCTTTGAGTAGACACACCATCCAACTTCTCCTCATGTTCTTCTAAAGATGAAAGAAACTCGAAGGTGATGCGGGCATAGGTCGGAGCATTAAGACCAATAAATTCTTCCAACCCCAAATTCCAAGCCAAGAATCTCACATCTTCATCAATTCCTAATGATGTTGTTGCCGATGCATCATAGAATCGAGTTGATAGAAGCTTCCTAGATAAATGACCACTAGTGAAAAATTTCTCATTCGTAACAGGCTATTTGTAACGGGCAAAGCTTTGCCCGTTACAATTAAGATATTCGTAACGGGCAAAATAGTGTCCGTTACAAATACTTACTTATTCGTAACGGGCAAAGTAGTGTCCGTTACGAATACTGACTTATTCGTAACGGGCAAAGTAGTGTCCGTTACGAATACTTACTTATTCGTAACGGGCAAAGTAGTGTCCGTTACGAATACGTACGTATTCGTAACGGACACTACTTTGCCCGTTACGAATAACTAAGTATTCGTAACGGACACTACTTTGCCCGTTACGAATACTAAATTACACGTAAATGACCAAACTTAGCCCAACTTATGAGAGGAGAGCCCAATACTTGGCTTTTTAGGGTTTCACTCCCTCTCTCTCTCATCAGTCCCTCACTCAGCTCCCTCCTCTCCGTCATTCACCTCTCTCTCTCCTCTCATCTCCCCTTTCTCTCATCTCCTCTCTCTCTCCTCTCCTCTCTCTCTCCGTCATTCACCTCTCTCTCCTCTCCTCTTTCTCCTTCATTCTGTTGGTTGTTGTTTTGGTGGTTTACTTGAGCAGCGATTTCGTTTCATACAAGAGCCCACTGCACATCAGACCGCGTTTTTCGATCACTTCAAACCGCCATTTTCACCGCCGTCTAGCCGCCGTCTCGATCTCTCTCTCTGTTTTCCCCTTTTTCTGTAAGTCTTTCTCTCTCTTCAATCTCCCTTCAAAATCGTTTTGATTGATTGTTTTTTCTTGGGTTTTGGTTGATCTCTTGATTACATTGTTGTTTGATTAATGCAGAGGTTATTTTATGTGCATTGTTGAGCGATTTAGGGATTTAGGTGTTTGTGATTTTGAGTTGATTGATTCGATTTTGATTTGGGGGTGAAAATTAGGGAAAACCCAAAACGATGTCGTCGAGTTTTTGGGGTAATTTTGATTTGGGTGTTGGTTGTTGTTTTCGGGGTAATTTCTCGATTTTCTGATGATTTTTGTGGTTTTTTTTTTCGAGTTTTTGTTGTTGGTTTTATGGTGAAATCAGCTTATTTTTTTTAAATTTTGATTTTTTTTTATAAATCAGCTTATTTTATGTAATTCAATTATTTTTTAAATTTTGATTTTTTTTTGACAGGCTGATTCAATTATGATTCAATGATCTTGTGAATTTTGATATTATTTTTTTTTCAATTATGTTAATTTTGGTTTGTTGAAATTATTGAATGTAGGTGGAGCATATAATATCTACACAAGGGAGCTTAAGACTCAACGTCTCAGACCACAAATGTCGGGATAAAATTTGTTTTTATTACAATTATGATTTGTTTTTGCTCTTTTATTAGTCTTAGTCTTAAGAAACTTGCGACATTATATGAGCAAGTTGATGTATTTTGCAGTGATAATAATATATTTTTGCTTATAGTATATTAGATGTGTATTATACTTTTGTAATAAAAAAATTATTTGTGTATTATACTTTTGTAATAAAAAAATAATCAGTGTATTATACTTGTGTAAAAAAAAAAAAAAATATTTATCTCATTATTTGATAAAATGATCCAGCATGTGCTAGCACGTGCTGGATTTTTTTTTAATTGCATCAAACACTATTCGTAACGGGCAGATATAATGCCCGTTACGAATAACGGGTTAATCGTAACGGGCACCTGAAACGCCCGTTACGAATAACCCCTTATTCTTAACGGGCACTTTAAACGCCCGTTACGAATTACTTATTCGTAACGGACGGTGCCCGTTACGAATAATAATGGCCATCCGTAACGGCTGTATACGTAACGGACGCTGCCCGTTACGGATGGGCCCTTTTTGCCCGTTACGGATGGCCTTTTTTCCACTAGTGGACGAATGAAATTATCCCAATGCTCTTGCTTGGTAAACTCGATGCCATAAGTCTCTTTTACATTGGGTGGAGGCAGCACAACCTCTCTAAAATTAAAACTCCGTGCCCTCTTGGTCCGGCGAAGAGGTACCATCTACACACAAGCAAACAAGAGCTAGGTTCAAAATCATGAAAGAAATGATGTGCAAAGATGGTGCATATCAAGAGCATATAAATTCAAGACCACAATTATCATGGAAATGAGCAAATTATCACACCACAAGTGTAAAAATGCACTTGAACAATAATGCTAGCAAGAATTTATGAACTACAAATGAGCACTAAGAGCAACAACACTCCAAACAATCATCTCAAACCCATCAATATGAACATCATTACTACCAAACATCATAACAACATGTCCAACAATGATGGTACTAAAATAGTGGTTGTTCAAGCAAAATCAAGCATCACAAGTTCAAATATACATCAATAATCATCATCAACACAAATATTGGAGATAAGAAATAAGCAATATGAAAGCACCATTGATGCAAGTACCAAAACAAGTCAAATTTCTCATGAAAAACCAAGGTAGAAAATTTATCAAGAAAACCAAAAGAAATGAAGATAACATACCTTGAATTGGTGAGAAATTCTAATGAAATGGAACTAATAGCACAATCACACACTATCAATCCAAATTTGCAAACTCAAAACCCCAATCAAATAATACCCAAAAATCCCAACTTTTGGAGAGAGAAAATCACAAGGAAAGTGTAAAATAGGCACTTCTACAAAAATTAGCAAACAAACCCGTTCAAATATACCTTAGAAACCGCTCTAGAACGGGTCTCTATCTTAGGGGTCTGTTTGAGAAAGAGACCCGTCCAAATGTGGGGTCTCTTTTTAAGAAAGATCAGACCCGTTATTAAGGAAATGGGGTATGTCATGTTGATTTTTTTAAAGTACAATTTGATAGGAGAAGAGACTCGTTATTAGAGTGATGGGGTTAGTTTGTATAATAGATCAGACCCGTCATTAGAGAAATGGGGTCTGTTTGATAAATAGAAACAAACCTCATAATAAAGATAGGCGGTCTGTTTTATATTTTTTAAATTTTACAAAAATAATTTGATTTGATGTGTTTTTAGTTTTGTTTTTAAATTTGAAATTCAAAATTTGAAGTTTTGTATTCTATTAGAATTGGCGGAAATGTAAATACATCAAATCAACCGATGTGTTTTTTTTTTCATATTCAAATCAAACAATAAGTTATCCATACAAAGTTTTGAAAAAAAAATGTATATACCTGTATAAACTACTTGAAATTTACAACTAAAACTAATTAAAATCAAAATTTATAAGTAAAAACTAAATGAAATTGAAATTTACAAGTATAAACTAAGGAGATCTAATGGCAGATAGACCAAATTTTAGTTCTCAAATTTTGATAAAACCAACATAAACATTGTCGTCTCTAAGTTCATTTGATTGGCACTCAAGAGTTCATGTATTTCCATGCAACCTGAATACAAATTAAGAAAAATCACAAAATAGTGAGAACAATTAATAACTTAAAAAATGAGAAAATTAAAATGGATAATTACTTACTCAACTTTATGAAATTAAGTCCCGCTTTTGTCCATCCCGATGACCCTTCATGTGTCAAACAATTTAACCAAAATTAAATTAAAAAAAAAAAATTCGAGAACGGGAGGAGAAATAACTTGGAAGAGATTGTGGGTTCTATATTTCAAGCAAAATTAATCAGTTGAATGAAAATACCCATTTCACCAATAAAAAAAAATAGCCAATTCATCCGTAACAATCAAGAAAAAACCAGAAAAAAATACATATCAACAATAAAAAGTAGAAAAAAAAACAGAAAATACCATTTATTCGGTGCTAAGGCTTGTGTTGCCTAACAATAACATCAGGCACAGGCATAACCTTCGTAGGAAGATCTGTGTTATCTTCTGAAGTCTACCCTTTTTCTCCTTCACTAATACTTATATGATGTAAAGCTTCTTTGCTTCGGTGATATCGGCATAGTTCACCGTCGCCACTAGTAAAACCCCACTGATCCTACCGCAAATCAAAATCAAACATAATTTAAGGTTTTTGAGATAATTAAAGTAGTGTGAGAGAATTTGGGGTGATGATTTGAAGATAATGGTTGTGGTTGGAGATGATAAAATATGGAGATGATTCCAAGCATGGGGTAGAGAAAGAGAGGAGGCGTTAATAATAAGAAATCAAAGAGACAAAAGGGAAGAGATAACTAGGAAGAGGAGGAAATTTCTTCAAAAAAATAAAAATAAAAAAGGCGATGGAGAAATAAAGGCCCGGATGAGTAAATTTGTAAAAGAAGGTAAGAGACCCGTTGACTCTGACAACGGGTCTCTTATCTATCTCTTCACCTGGAGCGTAATACTTGTTAAAGACCCGTTACTTTTATGATGGATCTCTTATATCTCAACTTTTTTCTTTTGTTTCATTAAATTGGTGGGTCCAAGTGCATATTAAGACTTGTTATCTTTGCCAAAGGGTCTCTTATCTCTCAACCTTTTTTATTATTATTAAATTAGTGGGTCCTAGTACACATTAGAGACCAGTTTTCTCTAATATTAGATCTCATATATCAAACAAATCCGTTGACTGCAATGACAGATCTTTTATTAGCGGTCCTTTTCCAAATTTTGTATTAGTGAGGAGATTCTAGAGTAATAATCAACAAAATGAAGTGAAAAATGATGATATTATGATGGTAAAATGACAACAAAGATGATGAAGATGCTAGAACACAACAAGAGAAATGAAGTAAGAAAATGGAGGAAGAGAGAGAAATGAAAATGGTGTGTTTAAAAGAAGGAGGCAGCAGGGGGGCGCGCCCGCGCGGAGGGGTTGCACGCTGTAGGGAATATTTCAAGCATCCCACACTTAAGCCCCACTGTAATCATACACTTAAGCGTGGTGGCGTCCAAAGGGAAGGAAGCTAGAGTAAAAGAGTCGCCGACAAGTTTTAGGACTTGTAAACCGTTCACATGATGAAGGTTACACCCCTTAACGATCCAGGAGATCGTTAACTCCAATAGGTCTGGAACCATGACTGGAAGTTCGGGGATGAAGGTACAAATCCAACCTAAAAGAGATTGAACTTGCCCTAAATAATAGGCCTCTACTTCATTCTTCTCGTATTCATGTGCGCTTTCTGACTAACATACAATCAATAGGTTAACCCTAAACTTGTTTATCTATGTTGGTTGAATATTAATGCACAAACAAATCTATTATTGGTGATCACTTAAATTATAATCATATTAACCTAAACAAGATTATTAATTATCTTATTAAGCGTGATTACAAGTACAAATTCCCTTTAAACCTGCAAGAGAGGGCGTGATCAAGCAATAACAATAATAAATATAATATCAAGCAACATAATAATCATAATCATAATCAAAGCTGAATAATATTAGCAAGATCCCAGGCATGATACTAACAAGATTAGTAACAAATCCTAGCATGTCACTAAACATTAAAGATCAATGCTTTATCCCTAACATGACACTAACAAGATATTAGAAATAATAGGAAGCAACCTAAACATGATACTAGAAACATACATGATATTAGAAATTTTAGTTATTACCCTAAACATGATACTAGGAAGCAATAAAAACATCCTAACATGATACTAGGAATCAACAAAATAAGCTATGCACGGTTTCTATATCAAAAGATCAATAAAGCAATTAGATTACTTACTTTGATGCCTCGTACCTCTTTTTAATAACAAAATACACTCGTTAGTAATTTCAAGGAAAATATAAAATCAAACAATTAAATTAAATAATTGAAATAGGAATTTGGGACCAAACCCTCAGAAATATTAAACCTTTCACGTTTAGGGCGAAGGCAACTTCGAACTTGGCTAGGTGTGTCTAAAATTAATGTATGAGGAATTTTGTGAGAGAGAGAGAGCTTCTAGCTTTTAAAAAAAGAAGAAAGAGATGATTGATTGTTGAATGATAATTGTTAATTCATGAATGAATGAAAACAGAGAAATACGACCCCTATTTATTTAAAAAATAGCACGGAATCAAATCAAGTCCCATTCGGAATAAAATACCTCCTGTCGCCAACGACATGAGTTAGCGCCAAACGACAGGAGCAGCACCAGGCGATAGCTATTAGCACCAGGCGACAGCTTTGTCGTCTCGCGCTAAGTCAAAATTAAAATGCGCTTCGTACGCAGAATCATCTTCTTATACGATTAAGCAGCTAATTCCGCGTTAAGCAGATTAAAATCATATTTGTGCCAAATCACGTATTTTATTCAAACTAAAACTCTTTAAAATATAATTATCAATCCTAATCTTATTAGAATTAAAAAGAACCTTCTAGGTATTCTAGAAGATTAAATCAATCCTAATAACCTTAGGAATAATAATTAATAGGCCCTCCTCTAGATCATTGGGCCACATTTAAAAATCATATCGAGCCTAATTTAATTTAATCCATAACTTCCTCATTATTCATCGGAATTGGGCTTATAATATATCATTGGAAAGCTCTTTTCGAGCCCAATCCAACTACACTATTATTGGACCCTTACCATGGACCAAACAAAATTAGACTGACTATTTTTCATAAATAGAGTAAGAAAAGAAATATTTTCAAAACAGAAAGAGGGATATTTTAATAAAAACAACCACATCACTAGACTTTTCACACTTTCACCTCATTTGATAATCAAATGACATGAAAGGTATTTATTATTGGGTTTGGTTTTGGGGAGACACATTTGGGTGTCTACATAAGCCCCTACTTTGACTGAGTTTGGAGAAACGCAAGTTTCGAAAACGAAAGTCAAAGTAGCGATAGGGACGGAGAATGATTCAGAACGTTCTGCGATCATATATCATTCTTGTAACGCCAATACCTGCAAACTAGCGTTAGTTAAACAGATAAAAGAGTTAAGAAACGTGTATCTTGCACCATCGAGCACACGTCTCTAGAGTAACCGATTTTGTTTGACGATCTTCCTCATGCTAGGGGATATCGCCTAAAGACTGCTACGCTTGCAACTGCCTTCTATTTCCGCTGTTTTATGACCATTTTCCACATCCTAGGGAACACGATCGAAGATAACTTCGCTTGAAGTCACCTCCTGTTATCTGACAACCTTCCTCATCCTAGGGAACGCCGTCGAAGATAACTCCGCTTGAAGCCATCCTCAGCTGTCTGACAACCTTCCACATCCTAGGGAACGCCGTCAAAGATAACTCCGCTTGAAGTCATCCTCAGTTGTTGTGATAATATTCCGAAGAAAATTACCGAAGACCAACACTTGTTGATCCTCAAAGCTCGGTTGAACTTTGCTGCTGTGATATTTGCTGAAATTACCGTGGTGCCAGTACGTCGGCGCATTTTGCTGCTTGTGAACCATTACGTCGGTGCTTTTTGCAATGAGCTAATGTTTAGGCACTTTAAGCTAAGTGAGACGATATTTTATCAGGTCGATCACTCACTGTGATTGTAATCGAGCAGATTACTTAATCATGTCAAGTTGCTTATAGGGGCTAACTGGCGTACCAAGGAACCCGAAATTGCTGTATAAGGTCCGCATAGTCATTTATGGGGGGCACACATCCTGTCGCTGCACTAGCGCACGCCGAAACACGTTGTCACCAGGATTTAGCTCTATCACCGGGCGACAGACATTAGCGCCATGCGACAACTCTGTCGTCTGACGCTGGAGTTTGGTTTTTTCGAATAAAACCCCCTTTTTCTCCATTTTCGCTGCTACTGTTGTTCGTTGCTCGGTTTTGCTCTGAATCTTCAACTTGGTCGTTTCCTTTCAACTAATTCCGCTCAAATATTTTGTAAATTAAAGCTCTTCATCCCTAATTTACTGATCCATTGTAAGTTTTGCTCAAACTCGTCTTATCTTGGAAGAATTACATGCGTTTACATTTGCGGTTTTTCACAAAATTCGAGAATGTTCTCGCTCGCTTGTCCGTTGGAAGTGATAGCTTCCCATGGCTTGAAACTCTGTCGAAAACCCTATCCTTCAAGATTTTACTGAGTCCAAGTTAATTTCCATAGAGATCTTGCATCTTGGGAAGTTCGCGATTATGACCAATTACTATTCCAAATGAGGTGCTTGATCAAAATTTGGAAGCGCTCAAACAATCAGGCTGATCATCAATCTAACTGCGATCAGGACAACTCTAGTTGATTTGCTAAGCCATTTGCGTCCTTTTGCTTCAAATCTTTTGTAAAGGTTGCTCGTACCTGCATTTATATTTTGGACTATAAAACTTTGCTCATCTTTTTTAGGGTTGACCTAAGACTTAGTGTTACTCAACTTAATATGCAAGACTACATATGACTTGGCATGACTCAAGGTGATTGACACGTGTGTTAGACTCAACTTGATGTGACATGACATAACATGACTCAATGTGCATGACTCGTGTGTGTATTGATGTGATTGACTCAAAATGTAGAAAAGTAAAACTTTCAAAAGTTTTCCGTCATTTTTGTGGAGGGTACCGACTTTCTCCTGAAAAAGAAAGACGTAAAAAGAAGAAGTGAGGTTTTTTGAAGGTGCATGTTGAATGAGCTTAGTCGAATGTAGGCGTCGACGTTGTATCTCATAGATTTCCACATTTTATCTCATAGTGCAAGGATTGTAACATCCTAGACTATCCTAGTTGACTCGATAGTGAAAGTATTTGGGTAACTTAGGCACGGAGGCTAAGTACTTCATACTTAATGATGCAATGATGAGTGATTTTGATATGATAAGGCATGTTTCAATGTTATGCTAAGACTTCATGACAAAAGGTTCCTAAGAGGTGGATTATTTGGTCATGTATCTGTGACGTGTGTGAAAGTGATACTAAAGTTAAGCTACAAAGGCTAACGGTATGGAAAAGTATTATTTCAAGAAGAGTCAAATGATGGTGACTCTTAGGCTAGGTAAGCTAATGATGTAGGGATCAAGTCCCCAAGTCTAGCTCTAAATGGATAGGGATGAGCATTAGGAATTCCTTGGTACGATCATGGTGTAAGTGCGTGAATATGAATATGAATATGAATGCATTTTTATTACGGCCGCACCCCAATGTGAGGTTGCCTACGTATCCGTTAGAAATCAGGCCGAACGTAGCTCTAACCGAACCTCGCACAAGTGTGTGTATACCTTAAAGAGGTCTTTTGAGGGTTGTAACGTGGTTAGGCTAAAGATTAGAAGAAGAAGGGGATAAAGGATGAAGACCCTAGATAAGCCCCCCAAGGTGTGCAACCTTGCTTTTGAGATCTTTATATTTTTATGCTTGAGGTTTCCTCACCTTTTAACTTTCTTTCTTTTGTTTATTTTTTGATCTCTCTCTTTTTTTTTGCTTTTGCATTTTTTGATAAGCATGGGAAATCTCGATCATGCGGTCTATCACTCACTTGGCATTCAAGTTTCTCAGGCACGGTACCAAGCACTCGATAAGAGATGCAATCCGAGACGTGTTCTTATCAAAGATATGTTCATGTCAATGACATTGGAACACTTGCCCTTTTGTACACTTTTATTATTTTTGATTTTTTAAATTTTTGTAAAATCTCTCAAGCTTTCGTATTTAGAATTTGCATAAGTTGCACACCATCCCATCCCAAGGTTTGGTAGATGTGGGTTGAAAAAATAAAGGTCTATCGTTAGACGAGGCTCAAAGTGATTTATCAAGAAAGGATGTATATTTGAAGGGTGAAAGGTGATATGATAGGCTACAAGGGGTGCCTCAAATTATTGGTATACCTTGTGCTTAGTTCGACATAGCTTTTTTTTTTTTTTTTTTTTTTTTTTTTTTTTTTTTTAATGCAATAATCATATGCAAGAAAATAAATGCTCATTTTATTAAAAGGTAAAAAGGGAAAAAACCTACAAAATAAGATCTAAGGAAAATGAAAGGTGCCTATGCTAGACTTATTAGGGAAAGGATGAATAAAAGAAATAGGAAAACAGGTCACGAAATCTTGTCATTGAAGCTCGCCTCTTGTCTTATGCCTTATCATCACTCGCTTTTCTTGCCAGCTGGAGGTATGGGAACCTTGTTATTATCGATCAAGTATTGGATGGCCTCTTTTAGCTTCCAACAACTCTCAGTAGTATGACCCTTACCTTGATGGTACTTGCAATGTGCATCTGGGTTCCAACTAGGCAATCTCTTCTTAGGTGCGGGATCTTGAATAGGTCCAATGGGAATAATGAGTCCCTTGGCATGGAGTTGATCGAAGGCAGTATCATAGCTCATCCCAATAGGAGTGAAATATTTCCTTAGTTGCTTTTTAGACCCTTGATTTTCCATGGCTAAGACTTTATTGAGATCAAAGGTACTAACGTTGTTGCTAGAGTGGGTGTTTTCAGAAGAAGAAGGATTGTCGTTCTTCTTTCCTTTCCAGCCACTGTTGTTGCTATTGTTAGTAGCTTTTTGCTTTGTAAGGTCGTCTTCAATATTAATTCCAATGTCATAAACGGCCTTGAAAGTATTCAAATTATGTTGATATTTCAAATTCTTCGAATACTTGTCTTGAAGGTTCTTAATGAACATCCTTACAGACTCCTTTTCAGTAGGGACCTCGACTATATTAGCGGAAGTTTCTCTCCACTTGTTAAAGAAAAAGGTAAACCCTTCGTTTTCTTTTTGTTTTAGCATGTCAAGTTGTCTATGGTCTGTTTCAACTTGAATGTTGCACTTATATCTATCAATGAAAGCGTTTATTATTCCGTCCCGAGTAGAGTTTTTTCTTTGTCAAGGGAAAAGAACCACTGTCGGCAAACGGTTTCAAGAGATAAAGAAAACAAAGAAGGAAAGACTTTCCTATCAATCCCTTTAATATTCATTATGGTTTCAAAATCCCTTAAGTGAAAATAAGGATTGTCTGTTGGCTTGAACTTAGGGATGTCATTGGCATTGAACTTATGCGGAAGAAATTCCTTATCAACTGAGACCCCTTGTGAGCTAATGCCTTGGAATCTATAGTCATTGGATATTTTTCTCAAGCTTTCTTGCATGAGCTCCATTTGTTGTTGCTTCACAGGGTCATTGATTTGAAGAGCCATACTCTTCATCAATTCAGTTAGGTTGGCCACGTCCTTCTTGAGTTCATTAACTTCTTCCTGAGACGCCATTATCTTCTTGGCTTTTCTTTTCCGACTGATAGGTTTGTCAAAGAGGAGTATTTGAATAAAGGTGTTGTCCTTGATTAATTTCCCTTCTCTCCTTGACCAAGTGCTGTGGAAAGGGAAATTGGGGATATTTACTGTTAATTATTTGACTCAAACTCTATTCAACATGCAGTAGATGGAATGAGGTAGGAAGAATGAAGGTTGTGATATGGAGAAAGCATGTAGAGAATGGAAAGACGATGTAGATGGAGAGGTATGAAAGAATTAAGAATAGAATGTACCCCCAACTCAAATGACGGAAAAACCGACTCATGCATGAACCTAAGACATGGTCATGATGACATATACACAAAGTGTATGCTAAGACTAGTGAGTGTAGGTGACATGTTTGACTCGTGTCATGACCATGGGACTAGACTATGTGACTAGACTAAATTAAGGACTAATCATGACTATTGTCATTAATAAACTAGTTAAACTGATTAAGTAATTGATTAATTAGACTCGTTGTGAAGACTCGAGCAAAAACACGGACTGTCGCTGGAGCAACAGGACTGTCGCTAGATGCTAATGATCAGTGCCAAACGACAACATTGTCGCTTAACGCTAATCACTAGCGCGTGACGCTACAGTCCAGACCTTTGCGCCATTGCTGGAACATTGATCTAGGACTGTTTCCAGTAATTTACTCTAAAGGGACAAGCCTAAAAAGTCGTACTAAGTCAAGTTTGATCAATTTATTCAGACTTTAATCATTTACTAATTAATTAATTAATCTAGCAAAGTCCTTAAGTCATTAATTAGTTCATTTAAACTCATTCACAGGTCAAACAAACGGTTAGTGGAAACACATATAAGTTATGCACAAACAAATAATGCACAAATAGTCAAATAGTCACAATATGATACAATGCGTTTGCAACCTAACCATGGCTCTAGTTCTTTAAAGTTCAGGATATGGGTTAGTCAAAGAGGGTCCATGGTTATGAGTCCGAATGCACCGCGTGGAAGCCTTACCTTTGGAAGGGTTGGCGCGAGTGGATGGGACCCCGCGAGTTAAACTCGCATCCACGGTTTGGTGAATTCAACAAACTCGGATGTACCCTTCGTTGCTAGGAGCGTTCGATTGGGTAGATGGAGCGTGAATCCCCAGAGGGTTATGGCCATATGTAGAACACATATCGGTTTAAGCAAAAAAGGAGAAACTCAATCAGGAAGTAAAATCGAGCAAACTGTACTAGAAACTAGTTGAAACAAGAGGGTAGATTTCTGGCTCGGTATTAGAAGAATTCAGCACGAGAAAATAGCGTATGTCGCCAGGCGACAGAGCCATCGCTCGACGATGACGCTTTTTTCTCAGCGCTAATTTCAACATGCCTCGGCAGCTTTCTGTTCTTAAATTTTCCAGCTTTTTCGTAGCGTTATTTCGATTTTAGTTGTGAAAGTTATTTCCTTAATTTTCTACGTGTAAAAATCCTATGTTTTTGACGCATTTCAGATGGTCTTTTCAATGCGGACCTTTTTATGCATATGCCACAATGTTAATCAAAATTACGCACATGAAATACTTAGAACTTTTCGAGTCTCATCCACTCATTCTAAATCATTACCAAAAAAAATTTTAGGAATTAAAATAGAAATCCTTCCCCAGTGGAGTCGCCAAAAAACTGTAGGGAATATTTCAAGCATCCCACACTTGAGCCCCACTGTAATCATACACTTAAGCGTGGTGGCATCCAAAGGGAAGGAAGCTAGAGTAAAAGAGTCGCCGACAAGTTTTAGGACTTGTAAACCGTTCACAGGATGAAGGTTACACCCCTTAATGATCCAGAAGATCGTTAACTCCAATAAGTCTGGAACCATGACTGGAAGTTCGGGGATGAAGGTACAAATCCAACCTAAAAGAGATTGAACTTGCCCTAAATGATAGGCCTCTACTTCATTCTTCTCGTATTCATGTGCGCTTTCTGACTAACATACAATCAATAGGTTAACCCTAAACTTGTTTATCTATGTTGGTTGAATATTAATGCACAAACAAATCTATTATTGGCGATCACTTAAATTATAATCATATTAACCTAAACAAGATTATTAATTATCTTATTAAGCGTGATTACAAGTACAAATTCCCTTTAAACCTGCAAGAGAGTGCGTGATCAAGCAATAACAATAATAAATATAATATCAAGCAACATAATAATCATCATCATAATCAAAGCTGAATAATATTAGCAAGATCCCAGGCATGATACTAACAAGATTAGTAACAAATCCTAGCATGTCACTAAACATTAAAGATCAATGCTTTATCCCTAACATGACACTAACATGATATTAGAAATAATAGGAAGCAACCTAAACATGATACTAGAAACATACATGATATTAGAAATTTTAGTTATTACCCTAAACATGATACTAGGAAGAAATAAAAACATCCTAACATGATACTAGGAATCAACAAAATAATCTAAGCATGATTTCTATATCAGAAGATCAATAAAGCAATTAAATTACTTACTTCGATGCCTCGTACCTTTTTCTAATAACAAAATACACACGTTAGTAACTTCAAGGAAAATATAAAATCAAACAATTAAATTAAATAATTGAAATAGGAATTTGGGACCAAACCCTTAGAAATATTAAATCTTTTACGTCTAGGGCGAAGGCAACTTCGAACTTAGCTAGGTGTGCCGAGAACTAATGTATGAGGAATTTTGTGAGAGGAGAAGGTTTAGAAAAAGAATAGAGAGAAAGAGCTTCTAGCTTTTTTTAAAAAAAAGAAAGAGATGATTGATTGTTGAATAATTGTTGAATGATAATTGTTAATTCATGAATGAATGAAAACAGAGAAATACGACCCCTATTTATATAAAATATAGCACGGAATCAAATCAAGTCCCATTCGGAATAAAATACCTCATGTCGCCAACGACAGGAGTTAGCGCCAGACGATAGGAGCAGCGCCAGGCGACAGATTTAGCGCCAGGCAACAGCGTTGTCATCTCGCGCTAAGTCAAAATTAAAACGCACTTTGTATTTTCAAAATCATTCTTAATACGATTAAGCAACTAATTCCGCGTTAAGCAGATTAAAATCATATTTGTGCCAAATCACATATTTTATTCAAAATAAAACTCTTTAAAATATAATTATGAATCCTAATCTCATTGGAATCAAAAAGAACCTTCTAGATATTCTAGAAGATAAATCAATCCTAATAACCTTAAGAATAATAATTAATAGGCCCTCCTCTAGATCATTGGGCCATATTTAAAAATCATTTCGAGCCCAATTTAATTTAATCCATAACTTTCTCATTATTAATCGGAATTAGGCTTATAATACATCATTGGAAAGCACTTTTCGAGCCCAATCCAACTACACTATTATTGGACCCTTACCATGGACCAAACCAAATTGGACTGAATATTTTTCATAAATAGAGTAAGAAAAGAAATATTTTGAAAACAGAAAGAGAGATATTTTGATAAAAACAACCACATCACTAGACTTTTCACACTTTCACCTCGTTCGATAATCAAATGACATGAAAGGTATTCATCACTGGGTTTGGTTTTGGGGAGACACATTTGGGTGTCTGCACACGCCCGCGCGGCTGGGCAGCGTGGCCACGCCATGGCCGCGCGCGCGCGCCCTCCTGGGTCTTTTGCTCCTATGAAACTCTCTTGTGCGCACAATGGTGGGCACAAGCTACATGCCCATGATGAACACGAGACTAGGCAGTCTCTAAACACCTTGACGGTGGGTTCATCACTACAATTTCATGAACCCACGATTTCGAACCCACCGAGCTTCAATTCTTACATATGCCTCCAAGTCCTCAAATTGAACACTTCATCCTCAAATTTGGTACCAAAATTGTTGGAAACCTTACTTCATCCAATCAGAAACACCCTAAAACAAAATCAAGAAAGAAAATTAATTAGATCAAAAGCATCAAAGAGGAAAAATAAAATCAAAGAAAATAGAAAAGAAAGTTAGAAATTCGGGTTGCCTCCCGAGAAGAGCTTGTTTAACGTCATTAGCTTGACGTTCCCCACCCTTCAAGGTGGGTCATAGAGGGTCATATCATGAATGACTCCAACAAAAACTCCATCATAGTAATGCTTGAGTCTATGGCCATTGACTTTGAAAGACCTTGAGAAATCCAAAGGAGAGATTTCAATAGCACCATTGGGGAAACCACTTGAACCACAAAAGGACCACTCCAACGAGACAATAACTTTCCGGGAAATAATCTCATCCTTGAATTTTAAAGGAGCACCTTATCACCAACATTGAACTCCTTCTTCTCAATTAGCTTATCATGCACCTCTTTCGTACGAGATTTGTACATGCTTTCACAATCATATGCATCCAAACGATGTTCTTCCAACTTATGGAGATCAAGCCAACATTGCTCACCCGCACTTGCCTAATCGAAATTGATTTTCTTAATAGCCCAATGAGTACAATGCTCAAGTTCAACCGGAAGATGAAAAGATTTCCCATAAACCAAGTGGTAAGGTGTGGTGCCAATAGGAGTCTTAAAGGCCGTTCTATATGCCCATAAAGCATCATCAAGCTTGTCCGACCAATCTTTCCTATTTCTTGCAACCGTCTTCTCAAGAATCAACTTGATTTGATGATTAGACACCTCAACTTGTCCACTAGTTTGAGGATGATAGGGGAGTCCGAAACGTTGATTAACTCCATGCTTCTTCAACATCTTGCGGAAGGCACTATGCACAAAATGAGATCCATTATCACTAATGACCACCTTGGGAATGCCGAATCTTGGGAAAATTATCTTCTTGAACATCTTCATTGCTACATTTTGATCGTTTGTTGGGGAAGCAATGGCTTCAACCCATTTTGACACATAATCAACGACAGTAAGAATATATTGATTCCCATATGAGGAAGGGAAAGGACCCATGAAATCAATTCCCCATACATCAAAAACTTCCAACTCTAAGATGGGTTGTTGGGGCATCTCATTTCTCCTTGAAATATTTCCGGTTCTTTAGCACTGGTCATAACTCTTGAAAAATTCCCAAGTATTCTTGAAGAGATTTGGCCACCACAATCCACATTGAAGTACCTTGGAAGCCGTCCTAGGAACACCCATGTGACCACCACTAGGATCCGAGTGGCACATCTTCAACACACTAGGTATCTCCTCATTTGACACACATAGACGTAGCAAAACCATCAACACCTCTCTTGTACAAGTTTGGTTCATCCCACACATAATGCCTAGCCTCCCTCTTAAGCTTCTTTCTTCGATTTTTGGTAAATGAAGGAGGAAACTCCCCACAAGCAAGATAGTTAACCAAATCGGCAAACCATGGGAGTTCCTTCACATTTATAGCATACAAAGAATCATCCAACATTCTATCTTCAATAGGAGACCCATCATCTTGAACTTGGAAATCCTCAAGTCTAGATAAATGATCCGCAACCACATTTTCCACTCCTTTCTTATCTCTAATTTCAAGGTCAAAAGTTTGGAGCTCAAGCACCTAACAAATTAGCCTTGGGTTTGATTCCTTCTTCCCAAAGGGATGTTTTAGGGCCGTATGATCGGTGAAAACAATTGTCTTAGACCCTAACAAATAGCAACGAAATTTTTCAAAAGAATGAACAATTGCCAAGAACTCCTTCTCCGTTGTTATGTAGTTCCTTTGAGCACCATTAAGAGTCTTCGACATGTAATAAATGACATGAAGCTTCTTATCAACTCTTTGACCCAATACACCCCCAATGGCCGTATCACTAGCATCACACATCAATTCAAAAGGCAAATCCCACCTAGGGGCTTGGACAATGGGAGTAGAGATCAAAGCTTTATTTAATTTGTTGAATGCTTCCAAACATTTGTCATCAAACACAAACTCAACATCCTTTTGGAGAAGATCTTTGAGAGGTTTTGCTATGAGAGAAAAGTCTTTGATAAACCTTCTATAGAACCCCGCATGTCCCAAGAATGATCTCACACCTTTCACATTAACCGGAGGTGGCAACTTCTCAATAACCTCAATCTTTACCTTATCCACCTCTATGCCTTTGTGTGAAATCTTATGCCCAAGGACTATGCCTTCCTCAACCATAAAGTGACACTTCTCCCAATTCAATACCAAATTCACCTTCTCACACCTAGACAAACATTTCTCAAGATTATCAAGGCATGCCTCAAAGGAAACTCCGCCTACGGAGAAGATATCCATAAACACTTCCATCTCCTTATCCAACATATCCCCAAAGATACTCATCATACATCGTTGAAATGTTGCGGGAGCATTACAAAGTCCGAATGGCATTCTCCTATAAGCAAACGTACCATATGGGAAAGTAAAAGTTGTCTTATTTTGGTCATCGGGGTGGATAGCGATTTGGAATACCCCGAATAACCATCAAGAAAACAATAATACTTGTGCCTTGTCAGTCTTTCTAGCATTTGATCAATGAAAGGAAGGGGAAAGTGATCTTTCTTGGTGGATGTGTTTAGACGTTAATAGTCTATACACATTCGCCAACCCGTGACCGTCCTCGTTGGGATAAGCTCACCTTTTTCATTCTTGACGACGGTCATGCCCCCCTTCTTTGGAACGACATGAATGGGAGAGACCCACCTAGAGCTTGAGATGGGGAATATGATTCCCGCATATAGAAGCTTAGTAATCTCTTTCTTCACTACCACCCCCCCCATTTAGGGATGTATTTTCCGTTGTCACTCAATAGAAGGAAGAGCGCCCTCCTCAAGGGTTATGTGGTGTGTACATAAAGCGGGGCTTATACCCTTGAGGTCATCAATGGTATATCCCAAAGCACCTTGGTGCCTTCTCAAAACACCACATAACTCTGGGCCTAAGAACTCATACCTAAGGTGTGGTGGTAGAGGTTTGAGCTCTACCGTGGGAACACCTTTACCTTCCTTGGTTGAGGCCGCTTGCAAAGCTTCTTGGCTTGAGATCTTCATGCACATTTTCTCATCACTTCCTTCCAAGATTTCATCAATCACTCTTTCAAGGAAAGCCATTTCCTTGCCATGCTCACCTATCTTTTGTTTGTTAAACAAAACACCTCAAGAGGATCATTAAAGGCGAGCAAGTGTTCATGCATGGAATTCACAATGTCATCTAAAATTTCGATTCTCATACTATGCTCTAATGAAGAAGAAGGGTATTTCATACTCTCATTCAAATTAAACTCAATCTCTTCTTCCCCCACCTTGAGAGAAATTTTGGCACTCTTGACATCAATCATAGCTCCTGATGTTGCAAGGAAAGGTCTACCAAGAATGACAGGGATATTGGAATCTTCGTCCATCTCAATCACAATAAAATCTACCAGGATCACAAACTTCCCTACCCTTAAGGGAACATCCTCTACCTTACCTTTTGGGATTTTAATGGACCTATTGGCTAATTGTAAGGTAATGTTGATAGGTGAAAGTTGTCCTACCTCAAGTCTTTGATAGACCGAGTATGGCATAAGGCTAACACTAGCTCCTAGGTCACACAAGGCATTATCAATTTGTGTCTTGTTAAAAGCACAAGGGATAGAAAAATTCCCGGGATCCTTCAACTTAGGCGGCATCTTGTTCATTATGATGGCACTACAATTTTTGGTCAAACTAACCGTTTCCGCCATATCACAAGTTCTCCTCCCACTCAAGATTTCCTTAAGGAATTTTGCATAATTCGGCATTTGTTCAATGACATCGGTAAATGGGAGGGTAAGATGAAGTTGCCTAAGCATCTCTATGAATTTGCTAAATTGTTTATCTAATTTTTGCCTATTAAACTTTTGTGGGTATGGGAGCTTAGGTTTGATAACTTCTCTCACTTTCTCTTTCACTTTCTCAACTTGTTCCTCATCAACTTTCACAATCAAAGGACTCTCATCTCCCTCATTCTCAATCGGATCCTTGCTAGGGCTCTCCTTAGCATCACTCTTCTTAGACATTTCACTCTCAAGAATCCTACCACTCCTAGTTACAATAGCATTCATAGGACTCTTAGGATCTAAGCCTTGTGAAGTCAAAGAAGGAAGATTTGCAAACTCTTTCAACATACTAGCCAATTGAGAAATTTGGTTCTCTAACCCCTTACTATAATTCATCATGTCATTAATCTTCTCATTACTAAGGGATATATGAGTATTTAACACCTTAGTTTGGTTCTCAATGGCATCCTCTAACCAACTCCTAGATGAAGATGGTTGAGCATAGAAACTATCACTTTGGCCTTGGGTTTTTGGAGTAAATCCGAATAGGGTACCTCTTTGAGCATTGTTTTGAAAATTCCCCTTACTTTGATTACTCCAATTACCCCTACCTTGATTTTGTCCATGATTTTGATTATGGTTACCATAACCTTGGTTATGATCTCCATATCCTTGGCCATGACTTTGACCACTATAACCATGGTTGTTATAGTTACTAGGAAACCCTTGGGTTCTTTGGTTCCCATAACCACTATTTTGGTTATAATTATCATAGTTCCCGTGGTTGTGATAATTCCTATTCCCAAAATTCCTTTGAACATCAAATCTAGGTCCAAAATCATTATTGGCAACATAATTCACATGCTCACTCCCATTTCCATCATATTTATCATTTTTATCACAAGAAACATTGGGGAAAATAGAAGCATCATGATCATTCATTCCACATAAATCACAAAACCAACATTCACTAATCATACAACAAGAAGAGGGAAAAGTGTTAGGGTAATGAGGTATACCTCTCCCCTTAATTTGGGAGGGAAGAATCGGTGCTTGTGAAGTTTCACTCTCGAGCTTAACCTTGATAGATACCATCTCTTTCCTTAAGTTCGAAATTTGCGTGAAAAAATTGTTGATAGCATTGAGTTGATCAATCGAGCACCCCGTGGTGCTACTCTTGTTTGTCAGATCTTTCTCACCATGCCAATCCATGTAGTGTCTCACTACATCCTTAATAATATCAACAACTTCTTCCTCGGTCTTGTTCATTATTGGGCCTCTAGCTCCGACATCAAGACTTGACCTCCCTTGAGGACTCGAACCACCATAAAAGATTTGAATGATTTGGTAAGTGGGGATTCCATGGTGAGGACACTCTCTTTGATATTCCTTGTACCTCTCCCATGCTTCATAGAGGCTTTCACTAGTCCTTTTGCTTGAAACTATGAATCAAAGCTCTAGCCTCCGCCATTTTCTTTTGAGGGAAGAAACGGGAAAGAAATTCTTTAGTTACATCATCCTAAGTTCTCAAGGAATTAGGCTTCACTTCCTTGTCTAGCCACTCTTGAGCTCTTCCAATTAGAGAGAAAGGATATAGCTTGAGCCTTATGAATTCTTGTGCGACCCCGCTCACCTTAATTGTGTTGCAATATTTCTCGAATTCCTTAATATGATTGAGGGGACTTTCATTTTTTCCACCACTATATTGTCGCCTTTCAATCAAGTTTACCATTGCCGGCTTGATTTCAAAGTCACTTTCCGGAATTGAAGATGGAGCAATCCCGCTCTCATACTTATATGCACCCAAAGTTCCCAACTCCTTCAATGTCACCCTTGGGACTTATCCCATGTTCTCTTGCACACACAATCTCAAAGGAAAATATTAGTAGCACGGCTACAAATGTAGCCTAAAGAGAAATATATTTTTGTATTTTTGAGATAAAATGAAATAGACTCAACAATAATAGCAAACAACTACGCCATTCCCCGGCAACGACGCCATTTTGATGGAGGTTGGATTCTAGGTCGTTGAAACTAAAATTCCTCCAATCAAACTAAATTTGTAACCAAACCTACGCCTAGTAATAGGGCAAGCTCAGGTCGAACCATTAGGAATGGGGGAAAGTTTGCTACGGCCAAAGTCAAGCTATTTCGAAACGTAAGAGGTAGTGTAGGTTATCTAAATTCAACTAAACAACAAAGTAAATCACAAAGTAAATCAATATATCAAAACACTAGGGATTTAGGATCCACATGTACTTGCAATGAACACACACTAATTGGGTTGGAGATTGATTAATTCGAGTATTGCAAGGGAAGATAGACAATGCAATCAAAAGAGCTCGACAAGCTATCTCCTAGAGGTCTAACTAGCGCCAACTACGAAAGACTCTAACTAGGAACGTCACTAACCAAGCTCAATCGACAAATGCGAGCTACAAATCAATGGTCCGTATCAATGTAGACACACAATGCAATCTAGCATGAAGAATAAGGTTGATCACTCCTTCCAATCCATACACATGCACAAAATCAATCAACCAATTTAATCACAATGCTAAATCAATCAAAAACCCCCCAATTAGCTATGATCCATCACTAATACATGCTTCACCGCACCCCTAGCAAGCAAACTACTCACAATCCAGTAAAGAAATTAAGAACAAAGCTATACAATTCATCAAATTCATCAACATCATTCCAATCAAACCAATTCAATCAAGAAATCAATAAACTTGAACAATCAACAAAACAATTGAAATCAAAAGCTAAAGATTGAATTTAAGTAAAGAGAATTCTTACAAACTTGATCAAATAATGGAAATGTGCTTGAAATCAAAACCAATTGTAACTATCATCAATCATCAACCATCAATCTTCAAGTTTCTCTCTCTCTACAAAATCTAAAACCTAGAGTTTCTCTCTCTAAGAAAATCAAACCTAATTCTAATTCTAAAAAAATCTTCTCCCAAAAATGAAGAGAAAAACTATAAATAGTTAAACTAACAAAGGAGGAAGTAGTTAGTCATCCCAAAAGAACCCGTACAGGCACGGCCTTCACTTTAGAGGTGCGCGGAGGCGAAGAAAAGGGTACGGAACAGGGGGAGCAATAGGCGCTGCCGCGCCAGAGCACCGCGCGCCCGCGGCACCAAGACGCGCGCCCGCTCCTAGGAGCAGGGCAGCTCTTTTCCCTTTCATCTTGACACTCCTCGTGCGCTCCACTTGGTGTGCTTGATGAACACGGAGCATGACAGTTTTTAAAACACCTTGACGGTGGGTTCAACACCAGAATTGGTGCCCCCACGGCATGAATACACGCCCTAAGGAAACTTGGAACTTGCACATCTCCATACTTGGGCTTCAAATGGAAGACACTAAACATCCCAATCACTGCAAAACCTAGGAAGAGACCTCAGGAACGAACTTCTCCTGAAAATAAAAGAAAACAAACAAATAAAGGGGAAAAGGGCGAAATAAACAAAGAAATACGTGAAAATGGAAAATCTACTATGGAAAATGCAAACTAAAGAAATAAAGAGCAAAATTAAGGAAAAAGGGAATAAAAAGAGCTACAAAAGAGAATAAAATTCACCCTAAAAGGGATCAAATGAGTGCCATAAATGACATTCATCAGGCACCCAGCGTGACTTAGAGAGTTGCGCACGCCACCTGACAGCGCGGGTCTAAAACCCTAAACGTAGATTCCTAAACCTATAAATAAGGGTCTTTGTTAAACCTAAAGGGGACTGAAAAATCAAAACTCTAACCCTAGCATTCTCAAAACCCTAATCCCTCAAGTTCTCTTACTATCACACTACTTTTCTTCTCTCTTCCCAAATACTTTCCAACCCTAATTGAATCCATTGAAGTCTTTGGAGGTACAAAGAAGAAAGAAAATCCATAAACGCATTAAATGGAGATTTAACATAAAAGAAGAACGGTTAGTTTCCTGAGCACTTAGATAAATCACTTTTCTTTTATTGTTTAAATAACTTTAATTGATTAATTAGTGTTGTTTGATCACTTTAAACAAACTTTTAATTAATTAATTTGACATAGTATTATTGCGTTAATTAAAGAATAGAATTGAATAATTAATTGTTGATTGATCACCTAAGCCAAGGCAAATCTTGTTTATTTATTGTTCTTTTTACGAATATTATTTAAACAAAGAATAACGACTTTTACAACGAAATTCCTACGTGATTAATGTTTGTAAATAAAATCAACTAACTTAGTTTTTAGGAACCACATTGCATATATTGTTTGGTGATGAAATTGTGAAAAAGGAAGAGCTAGTAAAGGCCGCACTAGGGCTAGAATAGCGATTCCCCCTAAAGGGAACGTTATTTTATTACCCTCGCTCCCAAACTCATTTTTGGTACACGTAGACCAATTTGGCCATGGGGTAAACTTATGATTCATGCTAAATATCCCTTGAACTCTACTTGGGAGAAAGGCATGAACGAGGTTTATGAGTTTTCCTAAAACTCATTGGCGACTCCTTATTAGTTTCTTACAAAAAAGCATGATGATCGGATCAACTCTAATTCAAAGGTCTCCCAAATAGTCAGGAATTCAAATCCTAAAACACCCTAACAAGTGTAAAGTCTTAGGCTTTTAAAGGGTCATGGCATATAAGGAGAAGGATCCCCTACGATGGGCACACCCTCCTTACAGTGGCGACTCCACTGGGGACTTAGAGGTTACAAGTTTAGTTCTTAGTTATGGTTCAAGGTTTCCAACACTAGGTTACCTATGGGTTGTAACGAGAACTAACTTGGATAATCTCTAGTTAGAGAGCGAGACTTAAACACATAATATCTTCCTTTTTCACAAAAGTAAAAGCCAAACAAGGAACATTGCATCACGCATAATCATAGCACACTTTAACCATTGGGGATTGGCTCATTGACTAAGGGTTCCAACACTAGGCTTCTATCCCGAAATCAATAACCATCATCCCACCCATACCGCCAACAAAATGTTGGGAGGGCTATGTCATGGGTCAACAAGTTGATTTATTGATTCGTGCATCGTCCTTTAAGATATGGTACCTTTGGACGCCCAATCCTTAACCTTAGAATAGCATTGTATGCTTTGAAGGTTCCTTTTATGTACTTATGTGACTACATGAATATGTGCTTATTATGTGCTTCGTGTCTAATCTAATTAATTCCAACTTGTTACCAAGAGATATTTAAAAAAAAAAAAAAAAAAAAAAAAAAAAAAAAAAAACTGCACTTCGGTTTTCGTAAAAAAATAAAATAAAATAAAAAATAAAAAATCTAACCTACCAGGTGGCATGCGCAACCATCAAAGTTGCGCGCGCCTTCCAAGCGCAAGTCCAGGAGTTGCGCTTGGCCCTTCCGCGCAACTCTATGTCTGGCACGCGCCCACTGTTCAATGTTGACTTTAACTCGTTATGAGCAATGTTATACGGAAAAAACGATATTACCGTTTCAAGGTTAATCGTTAAGTAGGTGCTAATAATATCTCTTTGGCTAACCGTGTTGTCTAACTTAGTTGTTTCTTTTTAATAGTTCATCTTTTAGTTTTTTTTTTAAAAAAAAATAAAAAATCTTTAATCATTCTTTGTTTAAAAAAAAAATCAAAAAACACGTCTTTTAATCATCCTTTTCGTTTACACAACAAAAAAAAAAAAAAAAAAACAAAAAAACAAAAAATACCGCATATGGCAGGCGCTACTCTTGAAGTCGCACTTTCCACATTAGCGCAAGAGGAAAATTGCGCGCGATACTGTTTTTGATTATGATGATTCATTACGTACTTTATAATCGAACTAATGACATTACTTCTCATAAGATTCGTCATTAGAAGTTCGCATCTCTTGATAGGGCGTCATCAATATTCCCAATCTTAAACGTGTCTATTTTCAAGGTTGTCATCTTTTAGTTGTAATTAGTCAACCTTGACTTAAGAACATAATTTATTTACCTCTTCTATGGTTTAAAAAGAAAATCCCGAGAACCTTCCTTGGGATGATTGCCTCTTAAACAAAAAAACAAAAAAAAAAAAAGCAAAAAAATAGAACAAAGAAAAAATCAGAAAATCGTTTTATAAAAAAAAAAAGAAAAAAAAAGAGTATGATACAAAAAGATTATTATCCTAAAAAAAAGAGAAAGAATATAATGAATGATAAAACTGAGAAAATGATTTAATTATTTCTTGAATTTTACATTCGGAGGCCATCGTTCTTTTAAGCAAATAGTAATATACTATCCTTTAAAGAAGAGAAATATGTGAATTATATTAAAAAAAATAAAAAAAAACGATAAAGATCTCTATTGTAATCTAAATAATCAACAAATACAATATTTCTAGTATTTTGATCATTTTAAGGAGTGTACTAAGGTTGACTAATATTTCTAAAAATTTGATGAGCATGTCAATACAACTTTCACTTTCTTTCTCTTCTACATTTTTCGAAAAACAATACATATAAAGTAAAATCCTTAGATGATTACCTTGTTGAAATCAACACAAATCATGACATTCCATTGTTCGTGAATTTTTTGACATTTTTTCATCAACAAACTTAAAGTGAATTTGTATTACAGGAATATATGAAAAAAAAAGAAAGAAGACAATTATTTTGACTTTTGATCGTTGTTTGAATGCTTGGCAAAAAAGGTTTAAAGTGAACGCGCTCAATTTCTTTTGATACACATTACTAGATCATCTTCCATATTCGCATACTAGTTCAATCATGGGTGACAAAGCAGCATTGGAGAAACTTAGAGGGGAACTCCAAAACTTTAAGGCCCTATGAGAAGAAGAAGCCCAAATGAAGGCTCATAAAAAAGAAGAAAATGCGAAAATAAAAGCAAAGAAAGAAAAAGAAAACATCCTGCAAGAAAAAACAAGAGGCGAAAGAGTAGAGGCCTTGGAGAAATTGTCCTTCGAGCTAGCTAAGGGAATAAGTAATTTAATTACGAGCTTGCACCACAACCTAGTGGCAACACTCTCTCAGAAAAGGTCTTGACAATCCTAGGACTCACTTAATGAGCTTTATTGGAATTATGGCATTGAAAGGGGTTAAGCATAGCTTATATGCATGTACTTTTCCTCTTTCATTGGACCCAAGTGCTAGATCATGGTTTTATAACCTTGATGAAAAACAAATTTCCACTTGGATTGACATTTTAAAAGCGTTTTTAGCCTAATATGGAGACAACATCGAGCTCAAAACTACCTTGCGCGATCTTGAATTGCTTAAGCAAGAGGAAGAAGAAGGCTTTATTGACTTCTTTTCCAGGCGACGATCAAAGGTTGCTCTTCTTTCACAAAGACCTCCGGATCATGAACTTGTCCCAAACTTCATAGACAATATGTCTCCACCATACAAGTGCCATTTACAATACCTTGGTTTAGACACATTTCAGAAATTCTATATTGGGAACATTAATTGAAAAGGACTTGATAAATGAAACCATGAATCATATAGATGGACTAGATTTTTAGAGAGGATTTCGCCTATGTTGGAAACAGACAAAGCTCGAAGACGCAATCTTAAGAAGTTGTCAACAATTCAAGATGTACACCCTAGGTCTTGTTTCTTTTTCTTTTTCTTTTGTTTTCTTTATGATGGACTAAGAGATTCATTCTGTCGAATCTACTTATTATGTACTCTCATTAATTAATGAATAAAAATTATATTTTCAAATACGTTTATCTTGTTCCCTTTTCAATTTCTTTGTTGTTATTAGCTCGAATTAAATAAAACACATACAAATAGGTGTAGGGAATATTTCAAGCCATTAACCCCAAACTTGAACCCCACTGTGATCATACACTTAAGCATGGTGGCGTCCAAAGGGAAAGAAGCTAGAGCAAAAGAGTCGCTAACAAATTTTAGGAACTTGTAAACCGTTCACAAGGTGAAGATTACACCCCTTAACGATCCAGGAGATCGTCAACTCTAAAAGGTCTTGAACCAAATAGGGTTCGGGGATGAAGGTACAAATCCAACCTAAAAGAGATTGAACCTGCCCTAATAATAGGCCTCTACTTCATTCTTCTCGTATTCATGTGCGCTTTCTGACTAGCATGCAATCAATAGGTTAACCCTAAACCTGTTTATCTATGTTGGTTGAACTTAATGCACAAATAAAACTATTATTGGTGATCACTTGAATTATAATCATATTAGCCCTAAACAAGATTATTAATTATCTTATTAAGCGTGATTACAAGTACAAATTCCCTTTAGGCATGCATAAAAGGCGTGATCAAGCAATAACAATAATAATCATCAAGCAACATAATAACAATCATCATAATTATAATTATAATCATGTTAAAGCATAATATTAATAGCAAGATCCTAGGCATGATACTAACAAGATTAATAACAAACCCTAGAATGTCACTAAACAATAAAGATCAAAGCTTTAGCCCTAACATGATACTAAAATGATATTGATATAATATTAGAAAGCATAGGAAGCATCGCAGGAATCATAATAAGCATATTTGATATTATAACCTTTTCCCTAAACATGATACTAGAAAGCAATAATAACATCCTAACATGATATTAGGAATTAAACAAATTTAAACATGCTTTCTACAAGAATAGAGCAATAAGATTACATACTTTGATGCCTCGTATTTCTTTCTAATAACAAAATACACGTGTTAGTAACTTCAAGGAAAATATAAATCAAAACAATCAAATTAAATAATTGAAATAGAGATTAGGGACCAAACCCTCAGAAATTATAACCTTTCACGTCTAGGGAGAAGGCAACTTCAAACTTGGCTAGGTGTGTCTAGATCTTGTGAATGCGGAATTTTGTAAGAGGGAAGGTTTAGAAAAAGAGAGAGAGAAAGCTTCTAGGTTTTTGAGAGAGAAAGAGATGATGATTGTTGATTGTTGTGGATTGTTGATTGTAGATGAATAAAAACGGAGGTTCAGGACCCTATTTATAAGAAAACAGTCCGGAAATAAGTAGAATTTGATAAGGAATAAAACTCCACGTTGTCGCTGCAAAACCGACCTTGTCGCCAGGCGACAGGGTCTGTCGCGTGGCGACAGCCTGGATTTCTACGCGCTTTCAACACGAAGTCCACATATGAATCAAAATCGATTTGTAAAATCCGTATGAAACTGAAATCATATTTTCCATAAAATATAATTTTATTCCAAATAAAACTTTATCAAAATATAATTATTAATTCTAATCTTATTAGGATTAAAAAGAACCTTCTAGAGAATTCTAGAAGAGTATAATCAATTCTAATAACTTTATGAATAATAATTAACATTGGGCCCTCCCCTGGATCATTGAGCCGCATGTAAAGATCAAACCGGGCCCAGTTTAGTATTTTGGCCATAACTTCCTCATTATTCATCGGAATTGGGCTTATAATATATCGTTGGAAAGCTCTTTGCAAGCCCCATCCAACTACACTATTATTGGACCCTTGTCGTGGACAAAATTAAACTTGATTGGCTGTTTTCATAAAATAGAGTTGTTTTCGAAAACAGAAAGAAAGAATAAAAACCAACCGCAACACTAGATCTTTAACACTTTCACCTCGTTCGATTATCATTCGACGCAAAAGGTATTCATCACTAGGTTTGGTTTTGGGGAGACACATTTGGGTGTCTATAATAGGCGATATCAAAAAAGGCATACATACTTAACACTTTAAGAATCTTGATGAGCTTTGGCTTATAAGATGTACTGGATGAAAAGAAGCCCATCTGATTGGCCCACTAAAAATAGATATGATGACTACACCAACACATGAGGCAACTTGAAACTCCACGTAGATAATCCCATGTTAATAACCTTAGAACAATCCATCTTTTGTTAGCCCTTTTGAACTTCGTCAATTGAGCCTTACTTATTCAACCTACATTATTTCCAAACCTTGGGATGGGAATGGTGCAAAGAGATACAAATGAAAAAATTGGGGGAACAAACATAAGAGGGGGACACAAAGTTAGTCTAAACCCAAAAAAAGAAAGATTGAATGCAAAATTTTTCTAAACCCAAAACCAAGATTGTTAAAAAGGAAAAAAAAAAAACGAGAAAGAGAGGGAAGACAAGGAAAAGGCACCTAATGTAGAAGTTGTCACACAAAGTAGAAAGGGTTTAATTCGAGAAGCACCAAAAGTAAGGGATTAAGGGAGTATACTTGAGCCTATCCATTTTTCATAACCTTGAGCCAAGCCACGTTACTGACGCAGGTGAAACCTAGGTCGTTGGTTACTAAGATTCCCCGATGAAAACAAAATTTATAAAACCAAACCCAACCCTAAGTATAGGGGTAAGTCCGGGTCGAACCCAAGGGAAAGCGGTATTTGCTAAGGTCTCAAGCTAAGCTATTTCGAAGTCTTAAAACAATGGGTTGGTCTAGGGTATCGAATCAACTCTATCAAAACCAACAAATAGAATTCAAATATCAAATAAAGCACTAGGGAATTTAGGATCCACATACACTCGTAATACACTTGCTAACTTGTCAGGAATTTGATCAATCAAGCAATGCGAGGGAAAACGATATTTGCAATCAAAATCACTCAAAGAGCTATTTCCTAGGGTCAAGCTAGATGTCTCTACAAATGACTTCAAAGGAAAATCGCAAAATAAGATCAATCGATAATAATAGCTTCCAAATCAATTTTTCGTGTCATTGAAAACTACTATGCAATCTAGCTTGATAATCAATGTTAGCTACTCCTCTTTAAATCAAACACATGCACAAATTTCATCAACTAATTTAATCACATTATCAAATCAATCAAAAACCCAAAATTAGCTATAGATTGTCACTCATACATGCTTCACCACTTTCCTAGCAAGGAAACTACTCACTACACATGGTAAAATTGAAAAGCATAACAAAACTAATCATCAATTCCATCATTAACATTGTAATCCAAATATCAACAATCAAATCAAACAAAACAATAGAAATTCAACAATATATAGAACCAAACATAAAATTGCATTGAAAAGGAAAGAATTCTTACAAAACTTTGATCAATATCAAAGTGGAATGAAAATCAAAATGTAACAATCGTCAACACCAAATCTCTCACTCTAATATCTAAGAACAAAATCTCCAAAATTTCGAGCTTTTCTCTCTAAAATTCTAATCAAAATATATCAAAAACTAAATCAAAAGCTTCCTTTCTCTATAGAAATGAAGAAAATCTATATATAGTAAAATTAACTAAGGAGAAGTTAGTTAAACATCCAAAAAGAACCTCAAATAGCGTAGCCTCTCACCCCAAAGCGTGGCCGTAACAAAGTGGGTACGGAATAGGGGGGAGGAAGCTGTGCGGCCGCTCCTGGCACCTGCGCGGCCAATCCTCCTTTGTGCGCGGCCGCGCCTGGGAGCAGGGGAGATTGCTTTCGTGCACTCGTTGATGCTCCCGTGCGCTCCACTTGATACATGTTGGGGGAGGCAGTCACTAGACGCCTTCACGGTGGGTTCAACACCGACTTTGATGTCCACACGGCATGAGAGCGCTCTATAGGCTTGACTGACATCTCCCTCCACCGACTTATGACTTAACCACAAAGGTCAAAAGGTCTTGAGAAGGGTTGTAATGTAAGGGCGAAAAGGGTAAAGGTAGGCTAAAATTTGAAATTTGGTGGTGTACCTAAACTGTGAAGCAAAGGGTGATCAATCCTCAACACCATAATCAAGCAGTCACCAAACAAAAACACCAACACCCCAAGCTTATTCAAAGCCAAAATCACAAACATATACACAAAAAGCGTAAGAACGCTTCCCACCCCTCCCCCCCAAAGCTAAAATGAAGCATTGTCCTCAATGCTTAGGGAGAAAACACTCACATCAAAATGTTTTTGAACTTTTACATTTTCACACTTTTTTTCAATTTTGCCAAAGCTTTTTGAATTTTCTTTGCTTTGTTTTTTCTCATTTTTTTCATTTTTTCAATTTGACGTAGGGAAAACTAGGTCGTTAACTAATCCTCCCTAGTGTCAAACAAACTTATAATCACCTAACAAACCTAAATACAAGTAAAGAGGTAAGTTAAGGGTCGAACCACTAGGAACAGTTATGTTGAAGTATTTCTAATTAACGCCTAAGCTAGGTCGAAGTCAAGGTGAAAAGGTAACACTAATCAACTACCTAAACCAAGAACCAAACAAACAAATGAAACACTAGGGAATGGGGATCAACATGCATTCATGATAATCAAGCTAATTAGGGAAACATGCAATCTAAGCAATGCGAAGACAAATAGTAGGAGCAATTAGGAGCATTCAACTAATCATCCTCATACTCTCTAACCTAGATTTCTCTAGTGCTAAACAACAAGAAGAAACATAATCAAATACTCAACCAATTATGATCAAATTGATATCAAGTGGTCATGTCAATCAATCCAATCATGCAATCAATGTTAGCATCATGGTTAGCTACTCCAATCAAACTAGACAACATGTAAACCTCTATGAATCAATTTAATTACAACACAAGAACTACTCAAATTCCCAAATCAATCTCAATCCATCAATCATACATGTTTACCCAATCCCTAGCAAGGAAACTACTCGAGAATCATAGTAGAGATGAAAAACAAAACTAAACCAAACATCAAAATCAACCATCAAACCAATATCAAAATCAATCATTAAAATCAACCAAACAATATGAAATTAAACAAAGGAATAAAGAGGAGAGAGAGTGAGAAATGCTCATTGATTAATTATGAAGATCTTCAATACAATTGTCACCATTGAATCTTTAATCTCACAAACCACCATTGAAATCCCTCACTTTCTCTCTCTAAAACTACTCCTAAACTATCCTTAAAACTAGAGAGAGAAACTCTCAACCTAAGCTAAAATATGAGTGAGAAATTCTAATCTAGTCTAAAGTTGTTCAAAAATAGAAAGGTCGCAAGTATATATACAAAGAAAAACAAAAGGGACGGAGAACCACGGTGCGCACGCACAAGAGGGTGTGCGCGCGCACACCAACCTATGGTGTGCACGCACAAGAGAGTGTGCACGCGCGCACCATAGGTTGGTGCCAGTCATGCACACTGCTACGTTCACGCACCATAGTGATGGTCGTGCACTCGGCCTCTTGCTTTAGTTCTAGCGCTCACAAGCATGCTCCTCATCGACGCTCTCGAGGTGATGCCCGCGAGGAGGGCAGCCTTTTAATCTTCAAATATTTGCACACTCCGGACCTAAAATTAATGAGAAAACATCCGTAAGAGAGCGGCAAACAAGATTTCAAAACTTCACTTGCAAGGAATCAAGTAAAAGTAAGAGAGAAAGCAAAAAAAATAGAAATTAAACTAAAATAGCTAATTAAGAACAAAAATCATGGAAAACTCATAAAAGTGAACGGAAAACCACAATGAGCTATAAAGACAGAAAATAAGAGAAAACTAGAAAGAATATAAGAAAATAAAACGAGAAATTATAGAAAAATGAATCAAAAACTATAAATGACGCTCATCACAATTTTTCACATTATTTCATTGTCCTCGCCTCTTTTAATTATGTACGGCTTTTTCAACTTGGCTTTTGCCTTTTATTCACAAGATATTTATAATACAAACTTGCATATATTATAAGAACCAATATTCAACTAATCCACAATAATCTCCAACAATGATCAATTGCTTCACAAAAACCAATAATGGAAACAAGAATGAAATAAATGGCTTAAAATCTAAAGATATGGCTTAAAATGAAGGTACCCAAAATAAAGAAATAGAAAACTATCCTAGAAAATGTAAAATCACCACCCCGAAAAGATGCTTTTGTCCTTCCTAAATGGCTCGGTCACGACCTCGGGAGACAAGAGTCAAGTTCTAGATAAAGCATACAATAGTCAAGGATCCAGGTGCCGCTCATGCAAAATATGTAGAAGGCTTGAAAAGAATGAAACCTTACATGGTTGTAGCAATAACTCACTATTAGTTTCAAATTCACCAAAAGGGAGCAATTTCAACTTTCCAGAAACAATTAGAATCCGGCTTCAAGGTCCCAAAAGTTCTAAAAACACTACCTTAGCATACTCTATCCTAGAATCAACCAAAGATACTCTCAAATAGTGCATACTGGTTACCACATAAGAAACTATTCATTTAAAAGAAAAAGTTCGGATGATATTATATCCATAATAAAAGCATAACACAAAAAGAAAACAAAAAGAAAGCCTCAAAATCATATTTTTGGATTTTTGCATTTTTTAAAAGAATGAAATGAAAAATCAAAGTAGAAAAGAGAAGAAAAGGAAAACAAAGGAAAAGATAAAGAAAAGTGCAAAGATGCATGCATGTCATATAAATCCCAATCGCCAAACAAGTGGTCATTCGACAACATCGCCAATGACCCCAAACACTCTTGGTGTTACAAAGAAAACATCCTCGAACCATTCAACTTTTCTTAACCTAATCCTATTCTATGCAAACAATGAAAGAAAAGAAAGAAAAGAAGGAAATAAGAAAGATCTCACCGGGAATCCAAGCTAAACTAAGAAAAGCGGGGTAACGAAAACACCACCTCCATGAAGCTCCAATCAAGCATAGCATGAATTTGCAAAACCGAGTGAGAAAGAAAAAGAGAAAATAGAACTATATACAAAGAAAACGGTTAGTAAATTCAAAACAAAATAAAACGAAAGAAAAATTAACAATAGAAAAACAAAGTTATAGTCGCTCCCACCGGGCACACGGTAATCATAGTTATCGTGCTCATCCGGAAATGAGCGAGTCTCGGTGTTGGACCCTTGAGGTCCTTGCCATTATGGGTAGGTAGCCCTCCCACAATCTCCCCAAGAAGGTACGGGACCGAGTTGAGGAGGAAAATACGGGTAGTTAACTGGGGGAGTGATCTCCCCATGGTTAACACTCGCATCATAGAGTTGTTGGAGAAACATACCTTGTTGCAATTCTGAGATGCCTCTCATTTGGTTGTAGATTGCCTCAAAATCTTGATCATACATCCCCTCCAATCGAACTTGCATGCCCGCCATTTGGGCACTCAAAGCCTCCATGTCGGGGTTGGAGAATCGATGTTGTTGATGTTGAGGTTGAGGCACTTCTTGATCTTTTTGTAGTTGTTGTTGTTGTTGACGTTAATTTTGATTTTGCTGAATTTGTTGCTCTTCGTTGAGGACATCTTGCATGTCTTCATCTTCACCGGGGATGTGGTTGCTAATGGGAACAAACCACACATTCGGGGCATGCCGGTGGAGGGAGGTCAAGGAGGGGTTCGGAAGATAACACCGATGAACATTCCTCACTAGCCAATCAAACACCTCATCATCATTGTCCTTTGTTACGAATTGCACTTGCCGGAGTTGAGCAATGTCGAGGTAGAGGGTGTCGGCATCCCCCACCAGAGTACAAGAGAGGAGATATCTACCTTAACCAAGGTTGGTAGCCAACCTAGTCACCATGCTACCACAAGGGATGTCTCCCAACTTCTTGCCCCGCATATCCATACAATTCCTCAAGAATATGTTCACAAAGTTCAACCTTCCGCACAACTCTTCCCTAGTTGCCATCCAAAGAACTCCCAACTCGGCTTGCGACATCTTTCCCAAGTCTTGTTTTGGGAAAACCGAGTAACCCAACAACCGATAAAGCACTCGAAGACATGGTTGAAAAATGTCGCTTGCAAGAGAATAGCGGGCGGTGAACTCATCCAACCCTGAGATATTACGCCACCATGAATTTATGGCGTACCCATCCAAATAATCATGCTCTGAGAAAAGAATATCTGCCCCCGGATTGAAATCAAGGGCCGTATTGAATTCGGCCAAAGATATGACATGCTCCACATTGAATAGTTGGAAGGTTATTTGGTAGTCCTTGGTACCAACCGGAGTAGTAGTCAAAGAGGCCAAGAACTCCCTAGCTGGCTCAAGGTAGGTTCGGTAGCGTTTGTTGACGAAGCTACCTAACCTAAGGTTGTCAAATAAGACCCATAAGTCCTCATCAATTCCCAGTTTGGTCATGCTTGATTGATGATAGTGTCGTGAGGGCTTTATGGTTCTTTTCTTGAATTCATTCCAAAGCGGTTTATGGTTTGGATTGGTGAATCATGTTATGGGTAGTGGAAGAGGGTCTTCATTTTGTGTTTGGGAAGAAGGTGTGTTTGATGGAGAAGGTTCTTCAATGGTTATGTTTGCTTCACCAATTCACAACCAAAATTCAATCACAACTCTAAAATTCACCACAATCACAATACAACCACAACACTACCACAATACGTGGTTCAACCAACCAATACTCCAATCACCACTTACTACCAACAATACCAAAATTCAACCTTTTACAAATTGCAACAAATTTCACAAATAAGCTACACAATCAATCAACAACACAATATAAGGAAATATTAATCAACAACAACACATATAATCAACAAAATTACTCAATTAATCTTCAATTTCAACCAAAATGATACTACTACTATTCACTATTACAAAATTAATCAATTTCTTGCTACAAATTGATATAATAATGTAAAATAGAGGTAAAGAAGATGATTATACCATACAAGAAGCAAGATTGATCAAGATTTAAACACAAAATCCACTACACCGAAAATCTCCAATTTGCTCTTCAATGGAGGAAAGAGATTTGAGAAGAAGAAATAGAGGAAGGTAGTATGATTCTTGATGAAAATGATGAAATTTGAGTAGGAAATTGTTTATTTTGTGTGTTGTTTTGATGATTTGAGGGATGATTTTTGTTGTTCGAGGGTTAGGGTTTCGGTTTTGGGAGAAAGAGGAGTGCGGACGAGGGTGAGGTTGAGAGTGAAAATGAGGAAAAGAAAGGAGAAAAAAGAAGAAGTAGTGCAGCTGGGAACCTGCACGCGCAGCAGGGGTGCACGCTTGTGCACGCGACCTGCTTGCCCACGCACGAGGCCTGTGCGCCCGCGGCCCTACCACTCTTCTTCTTTGCTTGCTTCTTGGTCTTGGTGCGTTCATCTATGGGCTTAATGATCTTCATCATCCCGGGATTATTGAACCCACTAAACACATCAGTTTCTAAACCTCTTGACAATGGGTATAAACATCCCTAATTAATGAGAGCACCATAATGAACCCACCAAGCACATATTTGCTTTACATTTAAGCACAACTTTTCCAATCTTACCTCCTTGATAACCTTGCCCATTCAACTCGAAATTCTATAATATCGAGCATACTCTCACCAAGTACCACGAAACACCTTCCCATTGTGCTCATGCTCGTTCGAGGGGGGTCCAATTTCTATGAATTCAACCTATTAATCCAAATACAAAATAAGTAAAAGAAAGAAAAACAATTAAAAGAAAACTAAGAAACATAGAATCAAAAGAAAATGTTAGAAAACCGGGTTGCCTCCTTGGAAGCGCTTGCTTAAGGTCCCAAGCTTGACCCTTCCTCCAAATCATGAAGGTTCAAAGAACACTACCTTGTCCAAAGTGGTAGAGGAAACAAACTTTTTCCCATTCCTTGGAAACTTCTCATCATTGTTTGATGTATTCTCATTTGTTAAAACTTCCGAAACATGCTCACTTTGCTTCAACTTCATTTTCTTCTTCACAAAAGCTCTCTTTTTCTTCTTTGTCTTCTTGCTCCTTTTAGTGAACGGTTTCTCACCATCAACACTCTCGGAGTCAACCTCATCCTCTTGAGGGTTGAGCTCAAACCATGGAGGTATATCAATCACCTCCTCATCCACAAGCTTTAAAGGCTCCTTGTTATCTTCACTAATTTTCTTTCTTTCAACACTCAAAGGCACATTATCACAAACCACAAGAACATTTTTAGTTGAAGAAGCAATCATGCATACATTATCATTGGAATAAGGTGAATTGATGCACATAATTCCATTCACAAAAGACAAAGATTCATGCATCGATTTAAGCTTAAAACTAGGCTTATTGTTACCAACCTTCAAAGTAATAAGGCCACCCTTCACAGCTATCAAAGCTCCCGAAGTAGCTAAGAAAGGCCTCCCTTAAATTATAGGTATGTTGTCATATTCCGCTATCTTAAGCACAATAAAATCAACCGAAATTGGGAACTCTCCTATCTTGAGGGGAACATCCTCAACTCTTCTCTTTGGAAACTTAATAGATCGATCGGCCAATTGCAATTGGAAGAAGCTCACCTAACTTAAGCTTCCTAAAGACCAAATAAGGCATTATGCTCACACTTGCACTAAGATCACAAAGAGCATTTTGAAACAATTTTCCATTGATTTTGCAAGGGATAGAGAAATTACCCGAATCTTTCATTTTCTTGGCTAAATCATCGTGAATCAAAGCGCTACAACATTCCCCAACCTTTACCAAGTCAATCTCATTGCACTCTCTCTTCCCACTAAAGATTTGCTTAAGGAAATTAGAATATCTTGGCATTTGGGTCATAGCTTCGGTGAAAAGGGATTGAAAGATGAACTTCCCTAAGCATATAAAGAAATCTCCCAAATTGTTCATCGATTTTGTTTCTCAAAAACTTTTGGGGATATGGAAGTTTAAGTTTGATCACCTCCTCTTTCACTTTCTCATCACTCTTCTCTTCCTCTTGGGCTTCTTTTCTCACCTTCTTTGACACATCAATCTCTTTTTCCTCACTTGAATCACTCACCTTTTCCCCTTCCTCACTTTTTGTAGAAACTCTCTCTTCAAGCACTTTCCCACTCCTTGTGGTGATAGAATACACGAGTTTCTTAGGTTAAACTTCTTGTGAGGGTAAAGAAGAAGGGCTAGAATTCACACTCTCTTTCAAGGTAATAGCTAATTGAGTAATTTGTGTTTCAAGCATCTTGTTGTGTGTCATTATCTCATTGAACTTTTTATCACTTACCGACATGTAAGTGTTCAAAATTTTAGTTTGGTTCTCGATGATTTCTTCCAAGGTAGTTTTAGAAGATGAAGGTTGAGCATAGGAATTCTCACCATTACCTTGAGTTCTTGGAGCAAATCCGGGTGGGGGTCCCCTTTGATTGTTCTTCTTAAAATTTCCCTAGTTTTGATTGCTCCAATTACCTCGGTTTTGATTTTGGCCATTGTTTTGGTAGTGGTTACCATAGCCTTGAACTTGGCTTTGGTTTCCATACCCTTGTCCTTGGCTTTGATTATTATAGCCTTGATTATTATAGTTCCCTCGGAAATTTTGATTTGCTTGGTTTCTATAACCACCATTGTTATAATTATCAAAGTTCCCTTGTTGGTGAGCATTTCTATTCCCAAAGTTCCTTGGTCCATCAAATCTTTGTCCATTGTTGTTATTTGGAACAAAATTCACTTGCTCACAATCATTATTGTCAACATCATCACAATTCTCAAATGCATGTGGACAATTAGAAGCATCATGGTCATATGATCCACATACATCACAAAACACACATCCATTTGGCATATTATTCGAAGTTGAAGGAGGAATAGAGTTAGAAGATGTACCTCTCCCCTTATTGTGGGAGGGAAGAATTGGTGTTTGTGAAGAAGCACTCTCAATCTTTGCCTTAATTGAGGTCATCTCCTTTCCCAAGTTTGAGATTTGTGAGGACAAATTGTTGATGGCATTAAGATGGTCGATTGAATAAACCGTTGAACCGCTTCTGCTTGTCGACTCTCTTTCGCCTTCTTGACAATCCATGTGATATCCTTCCACATATTCAATTAAGTCCACCACTTCATCCTCCGTTTTGTTCATGATAGGGCCTCCGGCACCGGCATCCAAGCAAGACTTTCCTTGGGGGCTTAAACCTCCATAGAATATTTGGATGATTTGATAGGTGGGAATCCCATGGTGTGAGCACTCTCTTTAGTACTCCTTATACCTTTCCCATGCCTCATAAAGATTTTCATTTGGCTTTTGCTTAAAGCTTTAAATGAGAGCTCTTGCTTCGGTCGTCTTCTTTTGAGGATAGAACCGAGATAGAAACTCCTTAGTAACTTCATCCCATGTTCTCAAAGAGTTTGGCTTCACCTCTTTGTCTAACCACTCTAGATCTCGTCCAATAAGAGAAAAAGGGAAAAGTTTAAGTCGAATGAATTCTTGAGAAACCCTATTCACCTTGATGGTATTGCAATATTTCTCATATTCCTTAAGATGGTTGAGGGGACTTTCATGCTTTGCACCACTATATTGACGCCTCTCTATCAAAGTAATCATCACCGATCTTATCTCAAAGTCATTTGCCGGTGTCGTAGGAGGAGTAATTACGCTTTCAAACCTATAAGCTCCCGGAGTTCCCAACTCCTTCAATGCTGCTCTCGGATTAACACCCATGCTTTCTCGTTCTTCTTCTTCTTCTTCTTTATGGATTTCCTTTCTTGGGGGACTTGAGCTTGAGGAACGATTGGCAACCCTTATCCTTGTTATAGTCCCCTCAATTTCAGGATCAAATGGCACTAAATTTCGATCTCATGCCCGACGCATACAAATCTCAAAGAAAAATATCAATATCACGGCTACAAAGGTAGCCTAAAAAGAAAGAAAATATTTTTGTGTTTTTCAAATAAGTGGAATAGACTCAATCAACAACAACAAATGACCATGCTATTCCCCGGCAACGACACCATTTTTTGACGCGGGTGAAACCCAAGTCATTGGTTACTAAGATTCCTCGATGAAAACAAAATTTATAAAACCAAACCCACCCCTAAGTATAGGGGTAAGTCTGGGTCGAACCCAAGGGAAAGCGGTATTTGCTAAGGTCTCAAGCTAAGCTATTTCGAAGTCTTAAAACAATGGGTTGGTCTAGGGTATCGAATCAACTCAATCAAAACCAACAAATAGAATTCAAATATCAAATAAAGCACTAGGGAATTTAGGATCCACATGCACTCGTAATACACTTGCTAATTTGTCGGGAATTTGATCAATCAAGCAATGCGAGGGAAAACGATATTTGCAATCAAAATCACTCAAAGAGCTATTTCCTAGGGTCAAGCTAGATGTCTCTACAAATGACTTCAAAGGAAAATCGCAAAATAAGATCAATCGATAATAATAGCTTCCAAATCAATTTTTCGTGTCATTGAAAATTACTATGCAATCTAGCTTGATGATCAATGTTAGCTACTCCTCTTCAAATCAAACACATGCACAAATTTCATCAACCAATTTAATCACATTATCAAATCAATCAAAAACCCGAAATTAGCTATAGATTATCACTCATACATGCTTCACCACTTCCCTAGCAAGGAAACTACTCACTACACATGCTAAATTGAAAAGCATAACAAAACTAATCATCAATTCCATCATCAACATTGCAATCTAAATATCAACAATCAAATCAAACAAAATAATAAAAATTCAACAATATATCAAGAATCAAACATAAAATTGCATTGAAAAGGAAAGAATTCTTACAAAACTTTGATCAATATCAAAGAGGAATGCAGATCAAAATGTAACAATCATCAACACCAAGTTTCTCTCTCTAAAATCTAAGAACAAAATCTCCAAAATCTTGAGCTTCTCTCTCTAATATTCTAATAAAAATCTATCAAAAACTAAATTAAAAGCTTTCTCTCTCTCTAGAAATGAAGAAATTCTTTATATAGTAAAACTAACTATGGAGAAGTTAGTTAGACGTCCAAAAAGAACCTCAAATGGAGCGGCCTCAGACCCCAAAACGCGGCCGCAACAAATTGGGTACGGAACAGGGGGGGAGGAAGCTGCGCGGCCGCGCCAGCCACATGCGCGGTCGCTCCTCCCTCGTGCGCAGCCGCGCCTAGGAGCAGGGGAGATTGCTTTCGTGCGCTCATTGATGCTCTCGTGCGCTCCACTTGATACATGTTGGGGGAGGCAGTCACTAGAGGCCTTCACGTTGGGTTCAACACCGAATTTGATGTCCACGCGGCATGAGAGCGCGGCCTTGATGACTTGGCTTTTACACTCCTTCACTTTTGAGCTTCAAGAGGAAGAACCGGGTTGCATCCTAAGTTTTGTATGCCCCGAGAGAACGCCAATGAGCTTCTTGAACATCACCATTCTCCTAAAATCAAAGAGAAGCAAACAAGTAAAAGAGAAAAAGCATAAAAAGCTAAGAAATGCAAGAAAATGAGAAAACAACTAAGGAAAATGCAAAATAGAGAAATTACAAGTAAAAATAAAGAAAAAGAGATAAAAAGAGATGCAAAAGCAATGAAAAATAATCCTAAAATAAGCTAAATAAGTGCCATAAATGACACTCATCAGTTACAACCCTGAAAAGGCCCTACTTGAGGTAGACCATAACCATATACCACGAAAATCATCATTCTACGAAAATATGGCCCACCTTAGGCATTTGTACATATGGACCTACTATTGAGTAGTTATGCCCATACATAAAATGGATAAAGTGTTGAGTAATGATTATAGAATCATATAAAAAAAATCAAATAATCTTAAAGATTTGACAACCATCGGCTTGATTATATCATGTTATTAAAGCAATCTAATCAAACTAAATTCGATGTTTTCCATATTCTTTGCCAAGAAAAATGAGATGACTATCACTTTAAAAAAAACAATCATCTTATTTTCTTTTAATAATAGGGCTATTTATTACCAAGGTGATTCAAGTTCTATATAAATTGCCTAGAAAGAAAACGAGTTAATATAGTAAATTGATTTGATATATTAACGTCAACTTTAGATGTCTTTTACAACTCTTGAGCATTGGTCTTCTCACTTATCATGAGCAACTAATATATCCGCATGCGTGGGATATCTTCATCCTCTCTAAGCGAGGAACATTGATTGAACATGATCACTACATGAAAAAATGATCATTATCGCTATTACACGTATACCTCACTGCCAAGTCATCACGATGATTCAACTATTAAGTCAATAATCCTTGCTTTTCGAAAACATGTCTAAACCTTTTCTTTATTCTTCTATGAGAAAGTAGGATTCCCCTTCCTTTTTTATGCAAATCCTTATTTTTTTGTTCATTTCTTTTTTAGGGGGTAAGTCGGGATGATCCCTCCCATTTGGCATCTAAAATACTTGAAAAAAGAAATAGTATAATTTTTTCGCTCTTTGCCTTAAACTGGGGGCTAAAAGCCAAGACATCCCCACTTCTTTCTATTTACTGATTTGAACACGCTATTTATGCTATGAAATCAATGTCAGGTAAAGCTTATCATCTTAATAACTTTAAATGACAAAGCGAAGAATACCACTTCCTATTATTTTACCAAGATAATTTATTATGTTGATCAAACAGTTCGTGATAAACATATGCAATATTCCACAAATTGAAAATAGAAATCTTGGGGCTCCAAATAAACACGAGAAACATCCCCTAGCATATGAATACATGAATTCCGAAAGTCACCTAATTCTACACTTGGGGGCTACAAAAATATAGGTTTCACCTTAACTAACGTGAGACCATATTTTGAAAAGTGATTCGAATGATTTTATAACTTATTCTAACACTCCATCAAACCTAAGTTTGATAAATATTCATTCTCAAACTACGATGCTTATTTAATTGGAATAACTTCACTTTCAATTAGCAAAATATGACAATGATGACAAACACTAAAAAGAGAAACATAAACAAAATTAGATATACAAAAGTTTGCTCACATTTTCATAGCATTTTTGAAATAAGTTACAAATTACAACTTACCTTCATCAATCATGGACGGAAAAGTCACACATAATTACGAGCTAGACTTTTCTTTCCATTTTGGGTCCAGTTTAGAAAATAACATGATTATGTATGAATTCTAGTTCGAAATAACATGTTTCTTACTCTCTAAAAAAATAGTCTTCAAAATTTCCTTTCTGAATTTTTGTTTCATTTTCTCAAATAAATAAATTTTCAGATTCTCAATAACCGTTTGGATAATACATGTATATACATAAATATTTCCAAAAGGAATGAACTAAGATTTGACTTTTTCTTGACTCAAACTTGTTCTCCCCTAGTTATCGTATGAATATGGGCTTAGGGATGGTAAACGAACCACTTGCAGACCAAAATCAAAAATTGATAAGAACAATGAAGTCATTTAATGTTTTAAACCTGATAGGAATGGTGTCCTTCGAACAAGTGTATTATTCCGATAGTGGTTCGGAATTATTAGAAAGCTAATTATTCAGTGAGGTCAAGTGATCGGAATGCCTAGGTGGAGGCCGCTTCGGATCAGTAACATTAATAAGTAATTAATATTACAGCTTAATCTTGACTGAACCCTTCGGGTCACACCCATGCAACTAACGATCCGACGTGACGAATTAATCCGAAAGGAATTAATAAGTCACTTGAGTATTGTGAACAAAGATGTCGGATTCCGAGCTTAGAGCGTCGGAACCGAATGTTAAAAGTCGAGCCAAAATTTTTGAATTGGCGAGACGGGAAAATGCTTCAAGTAACAAGTAAAAACCCTAGCCACGCGAAGGTTAGGGAAGCGCGCCACATGGCAGCATGCCATGTGGCAACACACGTGGCATCACACGTGGAAGCGCGCCAAGGTGGCGACGTGCCACGGTGGCAATGCGATGTGGCAACGGGCCGCGGACCCGGGTGGCCGGTCATGGACGCGGCCAAAAGGTGGCGGCCCAACCGAACCCAAGTTGGGGCTCAAGGTTGGGTGCCACATGGTTAGATCATAATGCATGTGAGTTGCCTTGGGGAGCAAGTGCGGAAGTGGTCCTCACCTAACCATGTGACACTTGTTGTTTTGTTATTCCTTGGTTTATTTAACTAAGGATTGAATTCAACATTCTTTCTATGTGGGATCTTTATGTGAAAAAGTCCCACATTGAAAGATGAGTGGAATTCACAAGGAAGCACTCCTTATAAATAGCCAAGGCATACCTTGGGATTGTTCACTTGAGTAAGGTGTTAGAAAAGGCATATCCATTGAGAAAAACCTTTAAACACATATAATTACTCGAGTATTAGGTCGAGCTTAGCTAACCTCTAAGCATTGGACCTTGTCGGGGTCGAGTTGCGGGTGGATTTCCGTAGGAGGTCTTCGTGCGAGCGAGACTAAAAGCTTTCCCAAGTAAGAGCTCGGATTACGAGCGAAGTGCGCGTCAAAGGTAATTAATCTTTCCTTAATTCTTGTTAATTAAGTAATTATGTCTTGTGATTATATTAATTGTTAGTGTGGTCTTGGCTCAGATTTTCTTCCGCGGTGAGTTGGACTCATCGAAACCCAACAGGGAGCCTTGCTCATTTATTTTTATAACCATAATTTTCAAGGTGTTTTTATGGCTTAATTTTTCTGGTTTTATGTTGCTAATTAGATTAGTAGCTTGGTTTTATTATTTTTAAGCCCGTATTAGAATGGACTTCAGCCCCGAACCCAGATTTACGCCCAAAAATAGTGAATTTTGGGTGGAAAAGATGTTCTAGAAATGGTTTTACCCTCTTAGAACTGTGTTTTTGGCCAAAATCCGACCAAAAATGCCTTTTTCGAGGGATTTTTCATTTTGACGAAAATTTTTAAGTCTTTCTAACCTTGAATAATCTTAATGGCATATTTATGGTGGTTGTGTATTTGGTTCTTTCCTTAATTTTTCTGCAATTTTAAACCTATTTAAGCATGGTTACTTGGTAGTAATTGGTACTTGGAAGATTGGTTTATATTTTCACATAATTGCAAATCCATTGCATTAAGTGTGAAAAATTTGTTCTTTGAGGCTTCTAAATACTAAAGATTCAATCTTTAATTGTTTTAAGTGATTGAAACTTTGAGTTACTAAATTCCATGAATTTTTTGATGAAATTTTGATTTAATCATGTATTAAGTTGATTGGAGTCATAAAGTAGAAATTTCATTTATCTTTATATTGGAATATATAATTTTTCAAGGATTCACAAGTTAAAGTTGGAATCTTTATTTGAATATTTGTGTTCATAATTCCAACTCCCCTTTATTTTGTCAAAATCTCATGATTAATTTAAATTAATAGTTATTTATTACTCTTGTTCATTTTGTTGCACCAAGTTAAACAAATTTTATTAAAGAATGGTTTTTGGAAATAATTTTGGTTATGTGCACCTTGATGGAATTTTTATTTAAGTTGGACTTGTAATAATTTTTTCATTTTTAGCTCATTTTATTAATTCTAAAATTAATTTGGATTTAATCATTTAGTCACGCAAAATCTGGGTTAAAAACCTGGGGATATTGCACGAAAATCGAGGGCAAAGCATCCCTTGGCAAGCCAGGCTGCATAGCAGCCTACATGTGGTTGCCAAGGGGCTGCCTCGAGGAGGTGGAGCCTGTGCGTAGGCTCGGTTGTCCGTGGCTTGCTTGCGCGTGCTCGAGCCTTGTGGTGCTGGGCATGCTATATATGTATGTATGCATGTTGGTGCTTTATAGGGGTTAGTGTGCGTGGACATTGCTTGCGAAGAAATGTGGTGCAATGAGCGCTCCAAGTCTTGGTGCTAGGCACTTAGACATTTTGGACTACGCATTTTTTGTGTTCTTTTGCCGTTTTAATTATTTTAATTACCTAATTTGGTTTTAATTATTTTAATTAAATTTTGAGGCTAGGCCTCGGTTTTGAGCGGCGTTGGCAAAATTTTAATTTTGGCAATATTTTGGGTTATATCAACTTAATTAATTTGATTAATTAAGATGGATTCGGAATTTAGTGGGAGCTTCAATTTTTAATTGCGCTAAATTACATAATCGGTTAAACAACTTTGACTAGTTTTAATTAGGCATGTTAATTGGATTAACGACCTAAATTAGTTACTAGTTTTCGCGTGTTTGTGCATTGTTACTTGTTTATCGTTGTAAAATGCATGGGCCATTCACAAATAGTGAATGGATGAATGGAATGTATATTCTCCCGCAGGTTTTATAAAAATGGCAACTGGTGGGGCTCGATTAGGATAGAAAATACGGACTGCGATCCGTGATGTATTTTTGTAAATCTAAATACGATTTGCGAACCGTTGAGTATTTTTGTACCTTAATATTTAGATTAGTCCTAATCATAGATACTATTATTTCCATAATTATGGTCATGTGTTAAAGACGGAGGTTCTTGGAAGACGAAGCCATGAAGTTGCAAAAGCCGTCCCTTGAAGACTTGAAGACTCAAGGGGTCATGCTAGTTGCCAAAATGCATCTTTATTTATGTTTTTGATAAATATATATATATATATGTGTGTGTGTGTGTGTGTGTGTGTGTGTGATTCATATGTTAGATGCATGTTTAGGATTTCGAATGTTGTGATGATTAATTAAGTTCACTTAAATCAACCAACATAGAAACCCTAGGTCCCTAAAATATTGAGTAAAATTGTCGTTCCAAAACAACACTTATCGACCTATTGAGAGTAGTGATGGGCTACGTGATGTGCGTCATAAATGACACACATTTGATGAGCATTTACGTCCTTTTTTATCCTCTTTTCATAGCTTTCTTGCTCAATAAATGCTCGGTTTTATGCTTTCTCTCTCTTTTCTACCTTTCTATGGTTTTCTAGTATTTTCTCCCGTATTTCTTTTATTTTCGTTATTTTAGTTGTTTTCTCTTTATTTTAGATTTTATAGATTTAGTTTTATTTTATTTTAGTTTATTTGATTTTATTTTCATTTCATTTTCTTTACTTTATTTTATTTTCATTTTATTTATTTTATTTGTCTTCTATTTCTCCCTCATGTTTGGTTGTTCTTGTAGGTGATTGCTCGGGACAAGACACGAGTTACATTGTCATATTTGGAATTCCGATATTCAAGCTTGATGTTTCGAGGTCTTAAGTACAAAATCAATTAAGCATTGCAACGAAAACAAGCCAACTTGTCTTATCCCCTTGCTGCCATCTTATCCTACACCCCACCATATCCTATCCTACACCACACCATTTATCTCCCCTGCTCCTCCATTACCCCAATTCACTAACTATAGCAGCAGCACCCAAGTGTAATCACCACCTGCTGCCCCTTTAATCAGCCACCAACACACCTCCAATTCCGCCACACCAACAACCGCAAGCAGCCCCTGCTATTGCAACCACACCAACAGCCACCAACAACCACCACTTCCCCTGTTCTCCCTGCCACCGCGACCCCCTTATTTCCCCAATTCAAACGCCAGCAATCACCAACCACCATTCACGCATTCCCTTATTTCCCCCAAATTCACCAATAACTCCCCTGCTACCTCACGCAATTCCCTTACCACCAGCCGTAGCTTCCAGCTCCAATCATCACCATCACCCACCAGCCACGTATGCCGCACCTGACACCTCCAATCACCACCGAACAACAACCTCCTGCTGCCTCCTTCACCACTTAAACCGCATCACCATACTTCGCATCTAATTGAAGAACCATGGCAGCGATTCAACAGATTATTCCCAATTCAATTGGAATTCCCCGAGGGCGCGGGTGTGAGAGGAGCGGACGCGGGGCTCAATGCCACAAATCAGGCAGTAAGTAGCCGCGGTTGTCCCGAGGTCCTCCCGCGGACGCGGTGGCTATGGAGAAGGCGCGGCTTAGACCACCGCGGGCGCGGCTTTATGGGTTCATTTTGAACCATATCACGAGCTTTGCACGTGGTTGTTAATGAAGATCGAACGGTGGTGTTTTCTTGATGCCAATTTTCAATGATGATGAGCGGTGGTGATTTGATGATGATGGTTGTTGGTTTAATTTGGTGAAGCGCAAAGTAGGGGATCAAACCCCATATTAGAGCAGCCAAATCGAATTAGAGGAAGACAGGGGTCTGATGTGTTTTGTGGGATTTTGGGTTTATTTTTGTTTTTCTTTTATTTTTATTTCTTTGCCTTTTCTCCTTTCTTATTTCTTTTCTTAATTTATTTTCCCTTCTTATTTTTATTTTCCTTTTCTTAGTTTATTGATTTTATTTTCCTTCTTTTATTATTTTTCTTAGCTTAGTTTAAATACCCATTTTTGGGGGATAATTAGGATCCAACTATTATTCTATTTTGGTTTAGCTTAGCTTAGTTTTCTCTCTCTTAGGTTGAGAGCTTCTCTCTCTAGATTAGGCTATTTTAGGAGTAGTTTTAGAGAGAGAAAGTGAAGAATTTCAATGGTGATTGAGATATTGAAGATGCAAGTGTGACAATTGTGTTTGAGATTTTCTCTATTATCAATGAGCATTTCTAAACTCTATCTCATTTAATTGCTTTTTTTAATTTGATGTTTGTTTGGTTTGATTTTGTTATTTGATGTTTGATTAGAGTAATTGTTCTTGGTATTTTGTTCTCTATAGTTGATAGTAGATTTGATCATGTTTCTTGAGTAGTTTACTTGCTAGGGTTTGGGTAAACATGTGTGATTGATGGATTGAGATTGATTTGGGAATTAGAGTAGTTCTTGTGTTGTGATTAAATTGATTCATAGAGGTTTGCATGTTGCATAAGTTTGATTGGAGTAGCTAACCATGATTGCTAGCATTGATTGCATGATTGAATTGATTGACATGACCACTTGATATCGATTTGATCATAATTAGTTGAGTATTTGATTATGTTTCTTCATATTGTTTAGCACTAGAGAAATCTATGTTAGAGAGTGTGAGGATGATTAGTTGAATGCCCCTAATTGCTCCTACTATTTGTCTTTGCATAGCTTGGATTGCTTGACTCCCTAATTACCTTGGTTATCATGAATGCATGTTGATCCTCATTCCCTAGTGTTTCATTTGTTTGGTTCTTGATTTAGAAAGTAGAATAGCGTTAACTTTCACCTTGGACTTCGACCTAGCTTAGGCGTTAATTAGAAACACTTGAACATAACCGTTCCTAGTGGTTCGACCCTTGACTTACCTCTATACTTGTATTTAGGTAGTTGAGTGATTATAAATTTGTTTGACCGTAGGGAGGATTAGTTCAACGACATAGTTTTCCCCACGTCAAAATGGCGCCGTTGCCGGGGAACGGTGTCTATGTTTGAGTGTTTTTGATTGCTTGAGTCTAGGTCTTTGTGTATACTTTTCTTTTATTTCTTTTTGTTTGCATTGGAAAAAAATGGCATGTCTCTCATTTCCTCAATTTGACAATGAGCCTTTTTGTGAATATTTTAATAGACTAGAGGGATTTCTTTATTGTAATTGTTGTAATATTTGGGAGGCTTGTGAGATTTGTTATTTTGGTTTGAATGAGAAAACTAGGGAAGAAGTTGAATGCATGTATAATGGTGAATTTAGAACATTGTCAATTGATGATGCTTGGGATTTCTATGTTTGGTTTGCTAGGGATGTTTATAATAGGGGTAATCATGATCCTAGTATTGATATGCAATGTGTTGATTCTTTTAATATTAGCATGATTTCCCATGATTTGTCACGTGATCCCATTAGTGAACCTAGAACACATGATTTCAACTCTATTTCCCCTTTTGTTCATAATGATGAAGTACATGCTCAAGTTGATGCTAATGGTGTGTTTCAATATTCTTCATTATTTACCATGCCTTCTTGTGATGTGCTTCGTTCCCTTGATGATGAATCTCATGTTCTTGATTGTGCCCCCACTCCCCAATGTGATGTATATGCTCATGATCTTAATGTTGATTCTTCCAATCTTGGTTGTATTTCTTCTCCTCTTATTGAACCTCAACCTTCTACATCTTTTGAATCTCTTGTTGATATATTTGAATCTCAAATTAGGCACATTGAGCTTGATAATGAGTTTGGGCCTAGTAAGGAGATGATTCTTAATTCTATGAGAGGTCAATTAGAGATAATGAATAAGAATGAGGAGCGTCTTGAGGAGGGAAAGAGAAGAAAAGAAGAGTTAGAAGGCCAATTGTCATCCTTGATGCTTATTTGTGAAAAATCCCAATTTAGTGTGTGTGTTGAGGATGATGAAGATCATTTTGAACAACCAAGAGTGTGTGAGGATCCTATTGTTGATCATAGGAGTGAAGGAAAGGGAGTTGAGAGTGATGATGATTATGATGATTTTGTGAATCTAAACTCCTCTTCCTTGGTTGATTATGATGAGCCTCAAGTGTATGAATGTGACTCTACTATCCATGAGTGTTTGGACTTGTTTGAGGTTATGTCCAATGTGTTTATTGAGAGTCAAATGAAAACCCATAGCCTTCTAAGTGAGTTCATTGATGATGCTTCATGGGAGAGAGATGATTTTGAGTTATATTTGCATCCATTCATGCACGGTTTTGAGGACTTGGGTTTTGAGTTTGTGGAAGGAAAAGTTGTTTATTGTGGTGCAAAGAAGGATGAGGTTGATTCCTTTGGAGTGTTTGAGCTTGAGGGAGATGTCGATTGTGAGAGGACTTCATTTGAGGACTCTATGATTGATTTTCATGCCCTCATTGGCAATGTGAGACCTTGTGTTGAGGGAATCGCGAACCCTTTGCCTATTTCTCATACCCCTTTTTCTCAAAGGTTTGACCACATCCCCTATTTCCCTATTTTTCTCCCTTCCTTTGTTGATAAGCCTATTGGGGAATCCCTTGTCTATGATGATCTTAATGTCCCTCTTTCGTCTATTGTTGAGGAAAAGGGTGATGGTGCTACCCAAAAATATTTTAGTGAGGAGGATTTGCCTTTTTCTTTTTCTTTCCATTCTTTTATTCCCCCTTCTTCTTCTTCTTCTTCTTCTTCTTCTTCTTATTTTCTTGTTTTTCCTTTTGATCCTTCTTCTTCTTTCTTTTGGCACCTCCCTTCTCACTTGCGTGCAACGATCTTGTTGTACGTCCTTATCCCGTCATTTGCCTGCATTCTCTCTTATGAAATGTGTAGTAGTGCATTTGACAAGCTCTTGCGTGCGTTGAATTATTATTTTACTAGAGCGGTCAAGCTTGGACCTTAAGCAAGCCTTTCTCGGGAAGTAACCCGTGTTTTAGATTAGATTTTCCTTTTCTTTTTAGAATAAATTTTCTCTCATGGAAATTTTTGTGTGCCTTTTTGCTAGGTACATGACTTGATATACTTCGGTGCTTCGATTTGAATCAAGAATCAAGGAAGGTTGACTCCTATTTTTGCTAGCATATGGAAACAAGGTTCAATTCTTGAGAAATTAGCTTTGAAAGGTTAAATTGGGTCATTTGCGGGTATTTACACCCACCTTATATCCGGTAATATCCTTCCTTGCTCTTTCTCTAGTGGATGATGACTTGTTGGACATATGTTGGTTTGTTGGATTGATCTCCTTGTTTTCCCCTCCCATGCATTATATGATTTATGTTTGAGTGTAATGTCTCATTCAAGCTTGGGGGAGGGTATTCTATCATGTTTGGTGGGATGTTGATTCATGTATGCTATGCACCTTTGTATATGCTTTTCCATGTTTCTTATATTTTGAAAAACTCCAAAAAGATTTTTGTTTCTATCAAGGCAAATTTGCAATGTGTTTTGTTCTGTTCTTGCTTTGGACATAATAACATTTGGACTTGTATAATTGAATGCTTTTCTTCCTAAATGGTAACGGTGTGCACGGTTTGAGAGTACGCTTGGTTGATTCTAGGATAAAGCATGCTAAGGTAGTTGGTTAGAACTAGTGGGAACATGAAGCCGGATTCTACTTGATTGTGGCATGTTTGGTAGTTGCTTCCTATAGTCAATTTGACGCCAATAGTGAGTTTTTGCTACATCCGTGTGAGTTCTTTGTTTTTCAAGCCTTCTACCTATACTTGTATGAGCGGCATGGATCCTTGACTTTTTGCAAACCTAATCTTGAAACTTGACTCATAGATCTTGAATCCGAGACCGAACCATTTAGGGAGGAAAAAGGCACCTTCTTCGGGGTGGTATTTTTCATTTTTAGGATAGTTTTATTCATTTTCTTTATTTTTGGGTTTACATTTGCCTTCTTGCAACCATTTGAGCCTTTCCCTTCTTTTCAAGCCACATCTTTAGATCTTTGGCCTTTTGTTTCATTTTCTTTCTTTTCTTGGTTTTTGTGAAGCAATTGATCATTCTTGATGGAGTTTGTGGTGGAGAAGTTGAAATGTTTGGTTCTTATGAAAGCAAGATTGTGTTATATCTTCTTTGTGAATAATGGCAAATGAGTATGAGTAAAAGTCGTCCTACATTATAAAAGGCATGGACAAATAAGTGCAAAATTGAAAAAGCCGTCCAAAGTAGAAAGAGGCGAGGACAAAGCACTAAAAAAGAGAAAAAAAAAAGTGAAAAATGAAAAAATCCAAAAAAATTTTGATGTGAGTTTTCTCCCTTTTTGAGCATTGAGGACAATGCTCCATTTAAGCTTGGGGGGAAGCGTTCTCACGCTTTTTGTGTATATGTTTGTGATTTATAGCTTTGAATAAGCTTGGGGGTGTGAGTATTTTTGTTTGGATTGGTGTCTACTTGATTGTGATTCTAAGAATTGGTCGTTCTTTGCTTCACTTTTAGGAAAACCACCAAATTTCAAATTTTTTAGCCTACCTTCACCCTTATTGCCTTACGTTACAACCTTGGGGAAAGACCTTTTGACCTAAATGGTTGAGTCATTCTTCGGTGGAGAGGAATGTGAGTTTTAGGTAGGGAGAAGGAATGCAAAAGTCAAGATGTCGAGTAGCCTAAAAATTCTCTTTTTCCGGTTCCTTCGTGGAATCATTGGGATGCTCATTAGAGGTCGATTTGAAGCTATTAGGAAGGACGCGGTAAGATCGTTTGGGATGAAAGTGGATTGTGAAAGCTAGTTCCTATGCTTAGCATATTTATGTTTCAATCAACCTTGGGTATCTTGGAACGTGCACTCCCTTACTTGTTTAGAAAGATTTGCATCCACTTGTGCTTGTACATTTGCAAAAGTCCTTTCATGAACATTTGTTTTCTTTTCTTGTATTTTGTTTTCTTTTTCATGCTTTGCCTTGTTTGTATTACTATGAGAGTTATGGGTCAAACTCTTAGGATACCCTTACGAGACCTCACTCGTCCTCATAGGCGACTTTGGGGTTTAAAGGGCTTGTTGTAGCTAAAAACAACCGTGATTCCTACGACAGTGAGTTAGTGTATATTCTCATCTCGTCTCTTGTTTAGTTTGTTTTAATAAGCTCGTCATTTTCACTCCCTTGGTTTTGTTTTGCTCGAGGACGAGCAAAAGGTAAGCTTGGGGGTATTTGATGTGTGTCATAAATGGCACACATTTGATGAGCATTTAGGTCCTTTTTTATCCTCTTTTCATAGCTTTCTTGCTCAATAAATGCTCGGTTTTATGCTTTCTCTCTCTTTTCTACCTTTCTATGGTTTTCTAGTATTTTCTCCCGTATGTCTTTTATTTTCGTTATTTTAGTTGTTTTCTCTTTATTTTAGATTTTATAGATTTAGTTTTATTTTATTTTAGTTTATTTGATTTTATTTTCATTTCATTTTCTTTACTTTATTTTATTTTCATTTTATTTATTTTATTTGTCTTCTATTTCTCCCTCATGTTTGGTTGTTCTTGTAGGTGATTGCTCAGGACAAGACACGAGTTACATTGTCATATTCGGAATTCCGATATTCAAGCTTGATGTTTCGAGGTCTTAAGTACAAAATCAATTAAGCATTGCAACGAAAACAAGCCAACTTGTCTTATCCCCTTGCTGCCATCTTATCCTACACCCCACCATATCCTATCCTACACCACACCATTTATCTCCCCTGCTCCTCCATTACCCCAATTCACTAACTATAGCAGCAGCACCCAAGTGTAATTACCACCTGCTGCCCCTTTAATCAGCCACCAACACACCTCCAATTCCGCCACACAAACAACCGCAAGCAGCCCCTGCTATTGCAACCACACCAACAGCCACCAACAACCACCACTTCCCCTGTTCTCCCTGCCACCGCGACCCCCTTATTTCCCCAATTCAAACGCCAGCAATCACCAACCACCATTCACGCATTCCCTTATTTCCCCCAAATTCACCAACAACTCCCCTGCTACCTCACGCAATTCCCTTACCACCAGCCGTAGCTTCCAGCTCCAATCATCACCATCACCCACCAGCCACGTATGCCGCACCTGACACCTCCAATCACCACCGAACAACAACCTCCTGCTGCCTCCTTCACCACTTAAACCGCATCACCATACTTCGCATCTAATTGAAGAACCATGGCAGCGATTCAACAGATTATTCCCAATTCAATTGGAATTCCCCGAGGGCGCGGGTGTGAGAGGAGCGGACGCGGGGCTCAATGCCACAAATCAGGCAGTAAGTAGCCGCGGTTGTCCCGAGGTCCTCCCGCGGACGCGGTGGCTATGGAGAAGGCGCGGCTTAGACCACCGCGGGCGCGACTTTATGGGTTCATTTTGAACCATATCACGAGCTTTGCACGTGGTTGTTAATGAAGATCGAACGGTGGTGTTTTCTTGATGCCAATTTTCAATGATGATGAGCGGTGGTGATTTGATGATGATGGTTGTTGGTTTAATTTGGTGAAGCGCAAAGTAGGGGATCAAACCCCATATTAGAGCAGCCAAATCGAATTAGAGGAAGACAGGGGTCTGATGTGTTTTGTGGGATTTTGGGTTTATTTTTGTTTTTCTTTTATTTTTATTTCTTTGCCTTTTCTCCTTTCTTATTTCTTTTCTTAATTTATTTTCCCTTCTTATTTTTATTTTCCTTTTCTTAGTTTATTGATTTTATTTTCCTTCTTTTATTATTTTTCTTAGCTTAGTTTAAATACCCATTTTTGGGGGATAATTAGGATCCAACTATTATTCTATTTTGGTTTAGCTTAGCTTAGTTTTCTCTCTCTTAGGTTGAGAGCTTCTCTCTCTAGATTAGGCTATTTTAGGAGTAGTTTTAGAGAGAGAAAGTGAAGAATTTCAATGGTGATTGAGATATTGAAGATGCAAGTGTGACAATTGTGTTTGAGATTTTCTCTATTATCAATGAGCATTTCTAAACTCTATCTCATTTAATTGCTTTGTTTAATTTGATGTTTGTTTGGTTTGATTTTGTTATTTGATGTTTGATTAGAGTAATTGTTCTTGGTATTTTGTTCTCTATAGTTGATAGTAGATTTGATCATGTTTCTTGAGTAATTTACTTGCTAGGGTTTGGGTAAACATGTGTGATTGATGGATTGAGATTGATTTGGGAATTAGAGTAGTTCTTGTGTTGTGATTAAATTGATTCATAGAGGTTTGCATGTTGCATAAGTTTGATTGGAGTAGCTAACCATGATTGCTAGCATTGATTGCATGATTGAATTGATTGACATGACCACTTGATATCGATTTGATCATAATTAGTTGAGTATTTGATTATGTTTCTTCATATTGTTTAGCACTAGAGAAATCTATGTTAGAGAGTGTGAGGATGATTAGTTGAATGCCCCTAATTGCTCCTATTATTTGTCTTTGCATAGCTTGGATTGATTGACTCCCTAATTACCTTGGTTATCATGAATGCATGTTGATCCCCATTCCCTAGTGTTTCATTTGTTTGGTTCTTGATATAGAAAGTAGAATAGCGTTAACTTTCACCTTGGACTTCGACCTAGCTTAGGCGTTAATTAGAAACACTTGAACATAACCGTTCCTAGTGGTTCGACCCTTGACTTACCTCTATACTTGTATTTAGGTAGTTGAGTGATTATAAATTTGTTTGACCGTAGGGAGGATTAGTTCAACGACATAGTTTTCCCCACGTCACTACGCCAAAGCGAGGCATCCCTATTACTCCCTAGGATACGTAAGGCATACTGGGTATGCAAGTTGGTTTTGGTTACACTCAACGATATGAGTGATGGAGTCCTAACATGTCGTGGCAAAGTGGATAAGTTGTTGAGAGAGCATTAGATGCGACGATTTATCCAACCAAGAGTGGCTTAGAGCCATTAGCAAATATTTACTTACCTTAGAAGATTGAGTGTTAAGACAATCCAAAGCATGCTTAACCACTCTTTGTTTCATTGGATCTTGGAATTGCCTTATTCTCTCCAAATGGGGACAAATTTAATGCGTGGATAAGACGCTTAATAAGATTAAAAATTTACATGAATGCTTTTAAATTTCAAACTTATTATGATATTTTCTTGATAAATGGTTATACTTTGCACATATATTTGTAGAATTCCAAATCAAACTATATTGTTTTCCATGATTGGTAAAGGAAATCTTTGAGAATAGTTCTCAAAGAAAAGGAAAGGCATTTCTAAAATACAATTCTCATAAATGACTTTTACAAGTCCGAAAGGACGGTTGAACATCATGTATTCAAAATACTAGGTAGTTTTGATAAACATGAAGTATTGAGTTGGAAACTCAAATTTGTCAATTCTTGACAACCAACATATCTTTTCACTTCATACACTAGTGAGTACAACTCATTGATGTATTAATTCAACTATGAATCCGTTAATACACATAAAGACTCACATTGAAAGTAAAGAGCAATAGTTGCAAATTTATTTGAATGGCATGATTGTCTAAACCATGAGTCAAGAATGCTTGATTATAAACAAACATTTCCCAAACATGACAACTCACAAAGTTCAAATCATAGGCATGATTTGTGTTCCAAACATCTTTAGCAATGTCACATTAACAAGAATGTACTCAAGGCTATATAGGCTCTTGGCAATTGATCGATTCGGAATCGTTCTAAGACAAGCAAGTCTTACTTGTTAAAAACCGACAAAGTAAAGAGCTATTGTTCTTGGTATAGACAATTGACTCCGAAAGCTAAAGAGGATTCAATTACTTCAACGTTTCACAAAGAATTTGAAAAAAAATGGCTATATTCATCAAATGTGAACAAACTTGACCTTGAATAGCTCAAGAGTTCAATGAAGTACAGAATCTACTAGGCAAGATATCAAAACGTCTAGATTAGATCAAGCGATATTTGCTTGAGCCAAGCGTGACCATCACAAAGTTATGAAATTGAAATTTCCATAAATATCTCCACAAAGAACATAGTGTGTCTTCACGGAGACCTCGATGCCATTTAAAATTGACTCGAACAATGATGGATCACATCCCTTCCTATAAAGTTCTTAAAGATTTGCACAAATGACTAATGTTACACTAAACAAAATGTCAGAGCTAAGAAAGGACACCATATTTAGTTATGGATAGAATTAACTTCTAAACGTCTTTTCAATTATATGTCTTAAACTCTTAGCCACAGTGGGAGCTCACTAGCTCAGTGGGAGCTAAGTGACTCAGTGGGAGCTCACCGGCTTAGCAAGATCTAGGTGGTTCAGTGGGAGCTTAATGGCTCATTAAAGGCTAAGATAGCTCAAGTGGGAGCTCACTGCTTGTTTCACAACGAACTTTTACCCAAAGACAATATACATGCCTCTTTGTAAGCATTCAAGTGAGACTACAGTCATTACCTCCACAACCTAAATGAGAACATAATATTTGTTGCTCTAAGTGGTGTCTTTCTGGAAAGTAACACATTTCCAAAACGAAAAGTGGGAGGAAAATGAACTCGATGACCATCGAGATTAGCAACAAACTAGAACTGAGAATCTCGGAAGACCTTAAAAGGGCTTCGTAAGAATACATGATCAAGAATACTCAAAAGGACTTTACAAGTGCCTTAAAAGAGAATTCATTACTCGCATACTCGCAGAATTTCTGAAAAGTTTGAGTTAGATCAAGATAATCAAAGGGCTTTGGAAGCTCCTTGAAACTTAGTGTTTGATGCAATAACCCCGTATAGGTATAGAATTCACCAATGTTTTGGATTGAATCCTGTAAATTTTCTTTAAGTTAGAAATAAACCTAAGACTTACAAGCATACTATTTACTATTAGATAGTAAGGGAATAATGCCTTGTAAGATAGCTACGACAAATCCAAATTCCAAATAATGGTTAGAGGCCATAAGATCCGAAATAGACTCCATGTTTGAAAATCATGTTTAAAATTTGATTAATTTGCATGAAGGGTGAAAGACCCATCGATCGCAAATAAGTTTTCAAGTAGAAAACTAACAAATGTGGAAATGTATATGCATACATAGCTAGATTGGTTGAAAAGGATATAATTAAATTCACGGAGTTGATTTTAATAAGAACCTATTCACAAATCGGAATGCTCAAGTCTTTTCGTGGTTATTCTAGAAAAATTGCACATATGAAATATGGAAAAATAGATACCAAAACCACCTTCCAAAAATAGGATTTTGGAAGTGACTATGAAAATAGTCTAAGGGTTTTGAAAATCTAAGTAATGCTAGATTTAAAAGCAAGCTCAAGAAATCCATTATGGGATTGAAGGAAACATTGCATAAAGGAATTGGAACGTGTTTTCTCATAAAGTTAATAAATGGATTGAATTATGAAGAAACATAGAAATTCTTATGAATAAGAAGTTTAGTGGGAGCAAGAGTCAATCTTGTAAGGTCCAACAAGAAGTTTACGAACTCTATTGTAAATTAACTATCAAATGCTAAATGCTTAGATTTGAAAGTATTTTCGACAATGGACCAAGCAAAAAACGGTACTTAGTACATATTGGGAATTAAGATCTATTGTATAGACTTAATAAAATGTTTAAACGTGTAAAGGAATTTACCATGTTAAACATGAATTGAAGGACTTTTGAAAGACTTTCAATCCGTATGTATAAAACTAAGTAAATGTTTGAACTAAGTATGAGCTAGGCTAAATACTAAGTCAAACAAGAAAGACTCTAGTAGAGACTTTCAACCATATCACATAGCAAACAGTTTAGCAAGACTCAGTGAAACTGAATGAGCTAAAATGTAATGTGGGTGGAAAAAGATTGAGAATCATTCTACAATAAAATCCATCATGTACACTATGATATGGTATCGTCACACGACTTATTTTCTTAGAGCATGTGAAGTATGTATATAGTACCAATCAACCTGAATCTATGTAATAGATCGTTAGATTATGGCCAAGAACATCCAAAGTACTTGGATAAATAATAGGATAAGTTCTTGACTTGTGGAAACAAATACAATTTGAGAATTGATGTTGCAAGCACAAACCTTAACAAGGATTAGATCCTTAACAAGGAAGCCGTTTATAAGCACGAGCTAACAATGAGTCGTGGCTTGAGAATGGTAACATGGACGTGCATCCATGTGTAATGTGCGGGAATTTAAGGTAAATTACCATGATCACAAGTGATTAGGGTATCCCAAATCATTGTGAGTCGTTTGGAGTGAAACCCAAGCAAAGCATCATCAGGAAGTCTACTAAAATATATGTTGAGAATATTGTTGCCTTAAAGGCAATAATAAAGAAGATGTTCTATGGAAATATCGTTGTTGAACGTTAATGATTATAGGTTGTCAAGTTGAAGATCTCAATCATGAAAATGAGTGGGAGCCATCACTTTTACAATAAATCCTAAATCACATATAATCCATGACACTCTCAAATTTTATCATCTTATTATGAAAGTGATCAGTAATGAAGATGCTAAAATTAGAAAAGTAATTATAACTAAACCTATGCAACAAGTGAACGATAACATTCACAATTGCACGAAAGAAATCAAGCATATTAGATATGGGTGTGATTTCTATAAATTTTTATAAAGAGTGTTACTCTTAAAAAATTCGGAAAAACCATTTATCATAAGATGAACCATTTAGGTTTAGGAGTAATTTAAAATTTCATGCAATTTTATCACTCCGTTTGCTATTTAATCATGGCTTAGGATTAAATAATGAGTCCATTCGATTATGAGAATATTCAAAATAGGGTATCAAGACCAGTCTTGATAAGGAAACACCTATTAAGTGAACATTGAATATTATAATCGAGAATTATCCCTAATCGAGGTCATTTAAACGATGGACGCTTAATGGCCACTTGAGATTAGTGTGTAGTTTGATTTATAGCATTGTTTCTTGTGCTACAAGGACATGATTGTCATAAATCATTTACACAGGTATTGGTTTAGAACCATACTGGATCGACCTATGAGAATACTTTAAGAGATTTAAATATTGTCATAAGTATACTTCTCATTATGGCTATCGGAACCTCTTTCCTCGACCATGAGTATTGTGAGTTCTCTTGTTTTTAATACTAGTCCTCTTTGATGTTAGTCAAACGTCTGCCGTAAAAGGGGATTATAACGGCAATACTAGGGCGGCTAGGTCCTCTCGGTAAGAGAAGCTACATTACAAGACTGGGATTGTCCCCCTACTAAAATAGGTAAGATGTCTTTGTTGTTTATAAGGCCTCTCGAAGAGCGAGACTGTGAAAATGCATGGCCGTGCTCGGATGGAATTTAGAAATCATTTATTTATTGACAGTCGCACTCGGGATCGAGAAACACTTCTGGACACAGTAAGGATGACGGATAAATCTTACCTTATAGTTCATGAAGAGACATTAAGCGACATAGGAAAAGGCTATACACTAAAAGCGCACTTGTCCGGAAGGACAAGTGGGAGATTGATAGGAATGGTGTCCTTCGAACAAGTGTATTATTCCGATAAAGGGTTCAGAATTATTAGAAAGCTAATTATTCAGTGAGGTCAAGTGATCGGAATGCCTAGGTGGAGGCCGCTTTCGATCAATAATATTAATGAGTAATTAATGTTACAACTTAATCTACTCTTCGGGTCACACCCAAGCAACTAACGATCCGACGTGACGAATTAATCCGAAAGGAATTAATAAGTCACTCGAGTATTGTGAACAAAGATGTCGGATTCCGAGCTTAGAGCGTCGGAACCGAATCTTAAAAGTCGAGCCAAAATTTAGGAATTGGCTAGACGGGAAAATGCTTCAAGTAACAAGTAAAAACCCTAACCACGCGAAGGCTAGGGAAGCGTGCCACATGGCAGCGCGCCAAGGTGGTGGCTTGCCACGTGGCAGCATGCCACGGTGGCAATTCCATGTGGCAACGGGCCACGGACCCGGGTGGCGGGTCATGGACGCGGGCCAAAAGGTGGCGGCCCAACCGAACCCAACTTGGGGGGCTCAAGGTTAGGTGCCACATGGTTAGATCATAATGCATGTGAGTTACCTTGGGGAGCAAGTGAGGAAGTGGTCCTCACCTAACCATGTGACACTTGTTATTTTGTTATTACTTGGTTTATTTAACTAAGGATTGAATTCAACATTCTTTATATGTGGGATCTTTTTATGAAAAAGTCCCACATTGAAAGATGAATGGAATTCACAAGGAAGCACTCCTTATAAATAGCCAAGGCATACCTTGGGATTGTTCACTTGAGTAAGGTGTTAGAAAAGGCATCTCCATTGAGAAAAACCTTTAAACACATATAATTACTCGAGTATTAAGTTGAGCTTAGCTAACCTCTAAGCATTGGACCTTGTCGGGGTCGAGTTGCGGGTGGATTTCCGTAGGAGGTCTTCGTGCGAGCGAGAGCTTTCCCAAGTAAGAGCTCGAGTTACGAGCGAAGCACGCGTCAAAGGTAATTAATCTTTCCTTAATTCTTTTTAATTAAGTTAATTATGTCTTGTGATTATATTAATTGTGAGTGTGGTCTTGGCTCGGGTTTTCTTCCGCAATGAGTTGGACTCATTGAAACCCAACAAAATCAACTTTGAAAAATAATATTACCGCAATGATCTCTACAAACGTTTTGACATTAGGTAAAGTTTACTAAACCTTAAACACGATTGTTTTTGGTTTGTAAACAAGCAAAGACCTAACTTGTTTTCTTGAACATGACTTTAACTGAAATGCCAAAGCCATGTCATTATCTAAAAATTCTCAAAACAAAAAAAAAAATGGAATATATATTTAGGTCCATCTCAATATCATGATTATATGAATGGCCTAAACAATAGCAATTCATTAGAACTACCCCCAAATTGGGGGCTCCAAGAATTGAGAAATTGCAAGAATGCGCATAACTCGACACATGGGGGCTCCAAGATAAAAATGAGAGGTTCATTCCATTCAAGCTACTTTCAAGAATCGCTTAAACTACAAATGGTTTACGTAGATCTTGAGCCTTACAATTTTCAAATGCATCACAATGATTCAATAACCATTTTGTTCCTTTGAAAACTAAGTTTGCAATTAAACTTGGCCATAGAACAAACTACATATTCAAGCCATTTTCAAATTCAACTTCAAAATTAATCTTAGTGCATAATTGTTGTTTCAATACTTCAATTTACTCTAAAGATTAGAGAGTACGACTAGAATAGAACAAAAGAAACAAAATTATGAGTTTCAAAAAAGAATTCAAATGCATACAACATACTTGCCCATACGAAAGTTTAGTACTCAATCATTCACCATGAAATTTGTATCAAAACACTTCATTAACATAAGACAAACAATTTCATGAGTTAGAATAAGAGACTCCTAGAATCTAAATTAAGAGGTCTTCATTTTTCTCCATTGTTGCACACAAGGAGGATGACATCTACTTTCTCGAGCTTTAAATCACTAACAAAATTTGAACTCAAAAGAAAGAATTTGAAAATAGCGGGAATAGAGAAAAAATTGAACAACATTTTATTTTTCCTCTTACTTGTTCCGACGAATGACCAATATTACTAGACTTGACAAATTTCATTTGTTAAAACTATGAATGGTCGGAAACAATTTAAACACACTAGTTTAATTGTTTCCAAGATCTTATCATAATAAGACGAAACACAGGATTTCTAGAACCATTTCAACTAACATGAAAGGATCTAATTATTAAAAACAAGCAGGTCATCGAAGTCACCCAACATTGGGTGCTACAACATTCGAAAATATAAAATGGGGGCTTAAAAGTTTGAGATATAGACAAATTACACCAGTTCGATGATGTCTTCAAGAATTTCCTAAATCTACTAGTTTATCCAAATCTTAAAATCACAGTTTTACAAGTGAATAATAATAACTATCAGTTATTTTTATCATTGTTAAAACCAATTTTGTAACTTAGGCATGACAAAAATATACATGAATTGCAAGACCAATTTCACGCCATTATCAAAGTAAAAAATTTCGATCATAATTTTAGTGCATAATTGTCACTTCAATTTACACTAAAATTTACAAGTATAATCCATGTGAGCAAAAAATAAAAAGGTTCAAATTCGAAAATTAAATATGTATATGCTTGTATATGCTCATACAGGATCAATACTTTACCATTTCACATGAAATTTGTTGCAATACGCTCTTTAAACATGTCCCAATGACATAGAACAAACAAATTCATGATAACAAGTCGAATCAAAAGTTAGAGTTCTTCATTCGACTTTCTTTATTTTATATATTATTGGAAATATAATATCAAGATCTATCCAACCATATAAGATTTGGATAAAAATTATTGGGCACAAAAATAATATCTTAACATATTCCATTTCGCATAGAACAAGGACTCTCAAAAGAGGAATTTTATTCAATTTCAAATTCTTTGATCTTATCTTTTCAAAAAGGATAATTAAGATCTTTTAGAAATATATATAAGATTTTAATAAATACTAATTAGTTTAGGTATGGTATTAAGCCTTCGGACCCTCCACATGATCATTGGGTCGTAGGTAAAATCCGATTTGGGTCCAGTTTAGTATTTTGGCCATAACTTCCTCATTATTCATCGGAATTGGGCTTATAATTAATATATCGTTGGAAAGAGTTTTTCAAGCCCCATCCAAATACACAATTATTGGACCCATATCATGGATCAAACTAAACTAGACTGGACGTTTTTCATAAACAGGGTACGAAAAGAAAGATTTTCGAAAACAGAAAGAAGTTTTTTTATTAAAAACAAGTGCATCACAAGACTCTTTCACATTTCACCTCGTTCGATAAGCAATGACGCGAAAGGTATTCATCAGTGGGTTTGGTTTTTTGGGGAGACACAATTAGGTGTCTACAAGCCCCTAACGATTTTTAATTGTTGGAGCTTATTTTTACAGGCTGCGGCAGCGGCAGCGGCTGCGAAGTTTGTACCTCCGTCCATGTCCATCACCTATCAGGGGTCGTAAGGGCCGGTTAAGGAGATGATACCCCCGGCTCCTGAGGAATGGAGTCTAGTGAAGATATCAATCCCTCGACGTAAGACCTAGGTCGGTTTATTTCCTATTTCTATCCGTATGTATATTTTGATCACTTCTAAACCTTTATTTTTGCAGTTTACTTGCAAGGTGATGACGAGGATGGCAAGAGCTATAAACGCATTTCGTTACCAGCTCGTGAGGTTGAGCCGTCAAGCATCATGCCGTCTTGATGGTGGTACGGCAGACGTATGTCTCTTATCTTGTATTGTGTTTGTCTTTCTCGTTTCTTTTATTTGACTTGGCTTACTGCTTCATTTCAGCCTATTCCTCCGACTCGTACTCGCTCGAGGCCAGAGGGTAGGAGGGAGAGATCCGGATCGAGGCACCATCGTACCTCGGTTGAGGCCCGGGACGGACGAGAGGGGTCAGATCACACCATTGTTTTAGATGATTCGGGCTCTTCTTCCGAGGGTGAGGTGACGAGACCACCTAGTCAGGGTACGCTTAAGCATGGTGGCGTCCAAAGGGAAGGAAGCTAGAGAAAAAGAGTCGCCAACAAGTTTTAGGAACTTGTAAACTATTCACAAGGTGAAGGTTACACCCCTTCACGGTCCATGAGATCGCTAACTCCATAGTGTCTTGAACCACGACTGGATATTCGGGGATGAAGGTACAAATCCAACCTAAAAAAGATTGAACCTTTTCTAAATAGGCCTCTACTTTATTCTTCTCATATTCATGTGCACTTTCTGACTAACATACAATCATCATATTAAGCCTAAACCTGTTTAATCTATGTTGGTTGAGTATTAATGCACAAACAAATCTATTATTGGTGATCACTTGAATTAAAATCATAATAGCCTAAATAAAATTATTAATTATCTTATTAAGCATGATTTCAAGTACAAATTCCCATTAAACCTGCAAGAGAGGGCATGATCAAGCAATAACAATAATAACAAGCAACATATTAATATTGATACAACAAATCATCATCATAATCAATCTCATCAAAGCATAAAGTTATTAGCAAGATCCTAGACATGATACTAACATGATTAATAACAAATCCTAGCACGTCACTAAGCAATAAAAATCAAAGCTTTAACCCTAACATGATACTAGAAATTAATAAAAGCATCTTAACATGATACTAGGAATTAATAATGTCTAAACATGCTTTCTAAAGATATTTAGCAATGAAATTACTCACTTTGTTGCCTCGTATCTCTTTCTTTCAAAACAATACACACGTTAGTAACTTCATAAAAGTATTAAATCAAACAATTAATTTAAATAATTAAAAAAGGGATTTGGGACCAAACCCTCAAAACTATCAACCTTTCACGTCTAGGGTAAAGGCACCTTCGAGAATGACTAGGTGTGTCTCGGTCTCGTGATGGAGGAATATTGTATTTGAAAAGGTGATGTTTAGAAAGAAGGAGAAAGAACAAGCTTCTAGCTTTGAGAAAGACAAAATAGAATAGATGATTGTTGATGATTGTAAATGGAGAAATACGACCATATTATAGAGAAAAACATCCGGAAACGATCAGATAAAATCGAATTCGGAGTAAAACTGCTCCCATCGCGATGCAACAAGGCTATCGCGACGCGATCCTCTGTCGCGATGCGATAGGCCTATCGCGACGTGATGGGCCTGTCGTAGCGCAATGGTGTTGCATGATAAAAGTTGTTGTATGGAGTCTTTTTTCCAATATAATTGGATAATTAGAGTATGTACTTTATCATTAAAATCAGATTAAATATTTTTAAAACACTTGTTTTATTTCAACTAAAATCCTTTATAAAAGTATAATATAATTACTGATCCTAATCTCTTTAGAACTTAAAACAACCTTCTAGATTATTCTAGAAGATTAAATTAATTCTTAATTACCTTAGGAATAACAATTACTGGACCCTCCACTTGATCATTGGGTCGCCCATACAACTTATTAAAGATCCAATTTAATATTTTGGCCATAACTTCTTTATTATTCATCGGAATTGGGCTTATAATATATCGTTGGAAAGATCCTTTCGAGCCCCATCCAACTACATAATTATTGGACCTATATTATGGACCAAACTAAATTGGATTGGAAATTTTTCATAAATAAGGTACGAAAAGAAAGATTTTCGAAAACAGAAAGAACTATTTTTACATAGAGAATCACGAGACTCTTTCACATTTCACCTCGTTCGATAATCAATGACGTGAAAGTACTCATCATTGGGTTTGGTTTTTTAGGGAGACACAATCAGGTGTCTACATGAGGCTCATCCGGAAAAATGAATAATCATGGCAGAAATACGGTCGAGAAGGTCATAAAGCTTGTTTCTTAAAACATTACTCATATGAGAACAGTAGTAGCGAATTTTCTCTACATAATCATAGGGGTGTTTATTTTCTTTCTTAATGAGAGTACCAATTTGGGTGCATTTGTTTGGAAGAATCGGCATCCTGTAAAAGAAAAAGATTTAGAAAAAAATTCCCTTCCCAAAGAAAACAAAAATATTACAGTTCTTGCATGAATTAGGTTCAATGTTCAATTAAACAATCTCATCTATTTCTAATCACATAATCACATACTTTCCAACCAATCCAAAGATTAAACATCAAAGCCTAAATATTAATACATACAAGAACATAATTATTTCTATCTTATATGCCCAAAGTCTTTCCTACCCCAAACTCACCAACATGCTTTTAAAAGCTTTTAACACATAATACTTACCTCAATCCTTGCTTTCTTGCAAAATGAACAAACTAAAAAAAATATTTTTGACTTCTCTTTTTTAAATTTATTTTCGAAATAAGATCCGAAAAAGACCATTATACTCGGCCAATTAAAAAAGTCCGGACACCCTTCATAAAAAAAATTTCGGATTGTTTTTTTTAAAAAAAAAAAGAAAAAATCGGACTTTTAAAACAAATAAATAAAATATTTAATCTTCTTAAAACAAAATAAAATAAAATAACTCACTTTAGAAATTACACAATTAAATAAGCACTTGGCCAAGTTTCAAAACAAAACACTTTAAAACACGTTTTTGGCTTTAGTGGTAATAACATTTCAACCAAAGCTCCCCTATATCACTTTGTAACACCCTAAAAATTTCATTCCTTTAAAATACTTGTTTTACTCTTTTCAAAACTCAAAATAGGAAAATCAAAGACATTACCGCCACCATGGAAACGGTTAAGGAAAATATCAAAATCACACAGCGGATGACTATCTTTAAAAACGTTCAAAACAATTCAATTTTAAAAGTCAACCAAACGAAAGTAAAGTCAAAAAAAAGTAAAACGAAGTCAACCTACAACTTAGAACCATTGTAGGCCCTTATTAAAAACAAAACCAACTTGCTTTAGTCTCACAAGCATAATATAATAAAATAATCAAAGCAATAAACCACATCATAAACTTATGGAAACTAAGCATGATTCGCTCTTCACTCATGCCCATCATGAATATGCTTCATCACCTGAAAAGCTCCTCTCTACTTGTCCCCACTAATCTCCATTAGAAATGGGTCATCGTAGGGCCAAAGTAAAGACAAGGCCAAACAAACATACAAACATACAATCAGCAACGTTGAGTACATAAGCATAAATAAAACACACTAACATACTTTCACCTATCATCACACAACTTACCTTGTTGCACATGTTTACAAGCATACAACATACTACATGACCCTCAAATAAACAATTAATTTATTCATTAGCATTGATTACGCATCGAACGGGTTTCCCCCCTAACCTGCTCAAATAAAGGGGTACTAACACGGGAGCCAACCTTGCCTGTATATGTAATACCCCATATTTTCATATGTATTTTCCTAATTAATTAATTAATTATTATTTCACAAAAAGGGTATTTTAGTAAATTAACTTACTATTTGAATTTTGGAGCCAAAATGATATTTGAATTTTGGTGCCAAAAATATTTTGAAACCTAATTATTATTTTTAGATTTTTGGATAAAATTTATTATCCATTTATTTTATCTTAAAAACCGGATTATTTATATATTTCGGATATTTTAATTAAAGCAAAAACTATATTTTATTAATTAATTAAAAGGTCCGAAAATTCCCAAATAGTAGCTAGCAATTTCGGATTTTCTATGTATAGAAAATCTTATTTTCTTAGTTATTTTATTGGTGAATAATTGGTATTTATTTATTTAACTATTTAATTATATTATACAATAAATATTATTTACACAATTATTTTTAATTCCTAAAAACTAGCAAAATAACTACCTAAACTACTATAAGGAGGTCCAAAAATTTGAGCCAAGTAAGCTCAATATTTTCAACCCTCTTAGGTGATTTTTGGGAGAATTATTTTGGTAATTGGTATTTTTAATTATTTCCTTAAAATCTAGTATTTTCCTTAATTCTATTTTTCTATCTCCTAAATATTTGATCATCATATTTTCCTACCTTTTATTTCTCTTGATTATTCCCCAAGCAATCTTCCTTGCCATATTATTTTTCATGACAACACACCTTCCATATTTTTATTATGCATTATCACCTTAATATCAAAACTTTCCATACTTACTTATTCACTTCTCCAAGTATTTCCATAACTCTTCTTGCCATAATTCTTCCTACATTTTCCTACCATAATTCATGCCCATACTAGCCTATAAATACCCCTTTATTTCATGACCAAACACTCACACAAATTCTCTTAATTCTCTCTCATTTTCTTCTCTTCCTTTCTTTTTTTTCTTTTCTTTTACTCCTCCTTTTGTGAGCCACCACCACCGGCCACCTTGACCACCCACGGCTAGCTGCCACCAGCAACCGCCGCCAGCAGCCACCGCTGGCCACCCTTGCTGCCACCTCTCCTCCACTTTTTCCTTTGGTTTTCTATCTTTTCTTATTTATTAAATTATAATTATTATGGGGATTTATCAAAAAAAAATTATTATAACTAGTTTTAATTAAATAAAATCAGATTTTTAATGATGTTTATGAGAAATAATTTAAAAGGTTCATGTACATTTAGTTGGGAGTTTTTAATTTAATTATTGTGATTATTTGCTAACCTTATATTAATTAAGGTTATATTTGTTTAGGGTAAAAATTCCCTAGACACGTGGCCCAATCAGAGAGGGACACGTGTCAAGCCTGGACAGGTCCAACTTGGGCCACTCGCCAGCTGACACGTGTCAGCCTCAGATATCAGCTAGAATTGCGGCCTTTAAGGCCCAATTCCAGAGAAAGCCGCAAAACAGCGCAGCCCATTAGGTCAGAATGAGCATGTATTCCTATGACCCTATAAATAGGGAGATTTCCCCCATTTTGGGGGCACGTTCATTTATTACACTACCCTACATTCTCTCTCATTAGAGAAAACACCCAATCTCGGAATCCGAGAAGATCTCAGTTTACTTTTCCACACTCTTTACATTCTCCGAACTCATTCTAACTTGATCTTCGGAGGCGGAGCTCCAACCACCCGGAGTCTCCGTTTTTTTGTAGGTACAGGCCACACCGGACAAGTCTTCGAGCTGTAACTCTCCCGAGGGACTAAAAACACCCAAAATATTTTGCGCCGTCTGTGGGGAGAGTACCTCTAAGATGGTTCAAGAGTCTAAACTGCCTCATGAACCCAACCAGCCTATAGCCGATCAAGTGGTCTATTCAGACCATGATACAGACAACAACTATGAAGTAGAAACCCGAGTGGGCCCTGATGGGTCACTCTTGTCTAAGCACATCCATTCCAGAGATAAGCTGGAATGAGGCAACAACAAAGCTGGTACTAGGAAGACTGCTGGACCACGCTCGGGAACACCCAGGTGACAAGGGGTCAGGCTCCAGTAACTCGAGACGAACTCATGAAATTTATGACAAGTTTCAAGGGTGAAATCAAGGACCTGATCAACAAGAGAACGGCTGGCTCTAGAAAGGGTCAGTCGGCTAAGAAATTCCTCAAGCTGAGAGGAGAAAGTCAGTCAAAGACACGCGCCTACTCCACATCCAAAGGAGAAGATTACTCCTGCCATTGACTGGTCTAAGATCCTTCTTCCCCGTATGGGCAAAAGGAAGGTCATCCGAGCTGTTCAGCCGAATCGCAGCAAGAAAACCTTCTCCGATGCTCGACACATCATCGAGCACAACCGGAGCCAGCAGCTGTTTGAGTCAGCCTCTACATCAAGCTTTTCCAGAGAACTTCAAAAATACATCCGCAAGGAATTCTCAGTCCTCGCATGAGAGCCATACAGGCGGAAAGTCCGTCTTTACTAGCCCTCAAATGATTGGCACAGTCCCGTATGTGCCTCAGACGCCATATGGGCAGTAGTCCCGCCATTCATGCAGCCGGCCCTCTTCGGGGGTCAGGTGGCACACAATGTCCAGCCCCTGGACAGGCAGCTCCATCTTCTCAAACTTAGTGAACAAACATCTGCGTTCACCAAGGAAATAACCGAGGCGGCACAGCCGGCTAAGGTTAAGAATGTCTTGGTTGGTTCCTATGATGGTACCACTAACCCAGAGAACCATCTCATAGCCTACACCAACCTTATACACATGCAAGGGTTGGAGGATGCTATGCGGTGTCGATGCTTCCCGGCTACCTTGAAGGGTAAAGCCCAACAATGGTTTGGCAACCTGCCAGCCGGATGCATTTATAGCTTCAGGAGGCTTGCCTTCCTATTCGCCTCCAACTTCTCTATAAACATCCCTACCAAAAAAACAAGTGTCGACTTGAGCACCATACGGCAGGGGGAGGGAGAAGGACTTTGCTCCTACGTCAGACGGTTCAATATGGTGAGAATCCAAATACAAGGGCTATATGACGAGGTAGCTTATACAGACTTCTTTAAGGGTCTGAAGGATGGGTCAACCTTTAAGTTTGACCTTGTCCGGAAGAGGGTCTTCACCCTCCAAGAGGCGTTGATAGAGGCGGAGAGCTTTATCCAAGCCACCGACCTCTGCTCGTCTAGCCATTAGTCAGACTCTAAAAGGTCTGATAAGCAAAAAGAGAGTTGATCTGATCAGTCGGCTCAAAAAGGTGAAGAGAGCAAAAAGAGAAAAGAAGTTTGGGCGGTTAATGAACCTGATCAGCCGTCTAAGAAGAAAAAGAAAGAATTCAATGAAAAGTTCCAAGGTACGAGTTTAATAAAGGTTGATACTTCATCCTCATAGAGTTAAAGGACCGGCTGACCATTGAGAAGCCGAATCCAATGAAAAGTTCCATTCAGTCACGGAACAAGAATAAATATTGTCACTTCCATGAGGAAGTCGGCCATGACACCAACGACTGCTATAGCCTCAAGCGAATGTTGGACCGTTTGGCTGACAAGGGGGTGCTGAAATCTTATGTCTTGAAGTCCAAAGCAACTGTCAAAACGAATCCGAGACAATTGTCCAAGCCTGTCCAGCCTGCTAGTAGTTATGACATTGACAAGGACCCAGTCTACACCATAGCAGGCAGATTCGCCAGTGGTGGACCAACCATCCAGGGCACCAAGGATCATCTGAAGAAGATGATCCACTCTGTTGATGATGGCCAGGTGTCTGCTATTGGTACTTTCCCAAACGTCCACATCACTGAGAAGGATCGAGGCAAAGTCCGACAATCGCATGACGACCCGATTGTCATCGAATGTAAGTCGCTAACCAACTGGTTGGTCGGATCCTTATAGACACGGGTAGCTCCTCTAACCTCATCATCTAAAATGTCTGTCCAAGTTGAAGTATAAGCTGGACAACCTGCGCGACGTTTCCCATCCTCTTGTAGGTTTCGGGGGAGGGGTCGTGCACCCAGTCGGACAAATTGATCTACCCATCCAGCTAGGGGAGAAGGGAAAAGGGTGACACATGATTGTCCGGTTTTTGGTGGTTAAAGAGCTAAATACCCATAACATTATTCTAGGCCGACCCACTCTTAATGAGTACAAGGCCATCATCATCCCAGCTCTCATGTTGTTAAAAAATGAAAAGGATGATGGCTCTGTTGGCTCCCTGAACGGGGATCAGAAGACGGCAAGGGAGTGTTACCTCTCAGACGTCAAACCAACGGTTGCAGCAGCCGGTCATCTGAAGGAGCCAATAGACCTTAAAGACGTCAAGGACTCTGACCTAGCCCCGCCAGCAGCCGGAAATAAAAGAAAAGCTTATCAGTTGGTGGAGGTGAAGAAGAAGAAGAAATAGCAATCACTAACCAGGGAACGGTCAAATGAACTTCGTCCCCAGCCGGCTGGTGATCATATTGATATTCCTCTAGATCACAGTCGTCTAGAGAAAATTGTAAAGGTGTGGACGGCGGCCTTTGAAAGGTTGGGTGCAGACTTAGACCTTCTGCTCAAGGAATTCAAAGACATCTTTGCCTTTGAAGTGGAAGGAATGCCAAGCATCAGCTCGGATCTCGCTGTCCACAAACTCGCCGTGGATCCTAAAAAGGAGCCTATCCGGCAGAAGAAAAGAAATCGCGGCGAGGAGAGAAGTCAGGAGGCAGCTGCCGAGGTCAAAAAGTTGTTAGAAGCTGGGTTCATTCAGCCATGTAACTTCCCTGATTGGGTTGTGAACGTTGTGCTTGTAAAGAAGCCGAATGGTACCTAGCGCATGTGTGTAGATTATATTGACTTGAACAAGGCATGTCCAAAGGACAGTTACCTGCTTCCAAAGATCGACAGTCTGGTCGACTCTATAGCGGGCATTCCTTGATGAGTTTTATGGATGCCTATTCAGGCTTCCACTAGATACCCCTATGGAAAAAATATCAAGAAAAGACGGCTTTCGTCACTGATCAGGGGGTTATTGTGTTATACTGTGATGCCGTTTAGCTTGAAGAATACGCCTGCCACTTTCCAACGAATGATTAATATTGTCTTCATTAATCAGATTGGAAGGAAAGTAGAGGCGTACATTGATGACATTATAGTCAAATCCAAGCAACAGATGGAACATCTTGCTGACCTCCGAGAAACCTTCACCACACTCAGGCGGCACAAGGTCATGCTCAATCTTAAGAAGTATGTCTTTGGTGTTGAGTCTAGGAAGTTTCTCGGATTCCTGATTGATTAAAGGAGGATAGAGGCCAACCCGGAGAAGATACAGGCGGTGATAGACATGAAGTCACCCCGTACTGTAAGGGAAGTCGAGAAACTTACCGGTTGTCTACCGGCTTTGGGTAGATTCCTCAACCGGTCAGGTGACAAGTGCCTCTATATCTTCCAGGCGATTAGGAAGAAGATAAGGCTTGAATGGGGGGATGACGCTGGGGCGGCCTTTTAGAAACTGAAAGAACATTTACACTCTTTACCAAGGCTTATTAGCCCTCTGCCTAAAGAGACACTTTACATGTACTTAGCCGTCTCAGATCATGCCCTCAGTGTTGTTCTCCTTGCGCAGAGAGACGGCATTCAGCTCCCGGTCTATTTCATTAGCCATGTGCTTAGAAATGCTGAACTACGGTACCCTATGGTTGAAAATTTTGGCCTTTCCCTTTACATGGCTGTCAACAAGTTGAAACCTTACTTCTTGGCACATCCTGTTGTGGTCTATACAGACCAACCCCTCAAGCGGTCAATGACAACCTTGGAGGCATCCGATAGAATGCTCAAGTGGGCTATTGAAATGCAAAGTCTTGAAATCACTTTTCGAACCAAGATAGGCAGTGAAGGGCTAGGAGTTCGCCGACTTCATTTTCGAAATGACAAGGTCGGTTAATCCGGACAATCCTGATCAGGTTTGGAAAGTGTATGCAAACAGGAGCTCTACCATGAACGGCTGTGGTGCAGGTATAATCTGTTAGTCTCTTGAAAGGGACAAATAAGTATGCACTACGGTTCAAGTTCCAGGCCTTAAACAACGACGAAGAATATGAAGCCTTGTTGGCCGGTATCCGCATGTGTAAGGCGGTAGGGACAACAAAAATTGACGTCTGCTCTGATTCACAGTTGGTCAAATACTATAGTGACTATGAAGCCACCCATCCGGCAATGATCAAATACCTTCAGGTGGTCAAACTTGAAGCTGGGATACTTAAAGAATTCCATCTAAGTCAAGTGCCCAGGTCTGAAAACAATCAGGCGAATGCACTATCAAAATTGGCATCCTCCGCCTCCTATGATACGCCTCGGTCAGCCTTTTGGGAATTTATGGAAAAACGAAGTACTACTGAATAAGAGCTCATTGGAGTACTTCACCAAATCTCTACCTGGATGGATGGCATCTGGGCATATCTTCAAGACGGCACGCTGCCTGATTCACGGCAGGAAGCGGCTGTTTTGAAGAAGCGAGCAACAAACTTCGAGATAAGAAATGGTGAGTTCTTCAAGGCGGGTTTCTTAAAACCTCTGTTGAAGTGTGTCACCCCAGAAAAAGGGGCAGGAAGTTCTCGAAGAGCTGCATGTGGGATACCGCGCCTCTCACATAGGCGGCAGATCACTAGCTGTCAGGACTAGGCGGCAGGACTACTTCTGGCCCACTCTTGAGTCAAACGCCATAGAGACGGTCAAAAAATGTGACAAGTGCCAAAGATTTGGAAACCTTATCCATCAGCTGGCAAATGACCTGACAGCAATCCACAGCCCAGCCCCGTTTGCTAAATGGGGCATGGACATTCTAGGTACTTATACGCCTGCACCAGGTGAAAAGCTTTATATTCTGGTGGCTGTGGATTAGTTCACCAAGTGGATGGAGGCAGAGGCAGTCAAGAGCATCAAAAAAAATGAGGTCATCTCCTTCATTTGGAAGAACATCATCACCCGGTTTCGGGTGCCTATGTTTATGGTGTTTGATAATGGCCCTCAGTTTGAAACGCCTCAGCTCAAGACTTGTTGGGAGATCAAGGGATCTCACATTGTTTTGCATCTGTCGGCCGACCCCAAGCAAACGACCAAGTTGAAGCCTTCAACAAACTCATCTCAAACGGCATCATAAAGAAAATTGAAAGAGCTGGTGGTTTATGGGCTGAAGAATTAATTCATATCCTATGGGCCATTTGGACAACTGAAAAGGGGCAACCGGTGAAACCCCATTTCTCATGGTATACGGTGCTGAAGCCGTCTTGCCCATCGAACATTATGAGCCGACTCTACGAATCATGCTATACGATGAAGAGGCAAACTGGGAGGCCATGTGGCTAGCATTGGACTCACTCCTGGAATGCAGGGGCAATGCCGCCTTGCGTCATAAGATCTACCTTCTGAGAATGACCCGTGCCTATAACAAAAGAGTACATAAACGGCCCTTGAAAGTTGGGGACTTTATGTTACGGAAAATGGAGGCAACCGGCAAGGCTAATGAGCATGGAAAACTAACTCCTAATTGGGAAGGCCCCTACCGGATCTATGAAGAAGTCAGAGATGGCACCTACCGCATGGAAACTCCAGATGGCAGGCGACTACCTAGAACTTGGAATGTAGACAACTTAAAAAAGTACTACTTTTGAGACTTGTAAATTTTGTTAAATGAAAAGCCTATCAATGAGAAAGTTGCTTTTTTCTTTCAATAATGTTGTTTATCTCTGTGTAATGTCTCAAGTACCGCCTGTACAATGTACAGATGGTCCACCTTCACATACTAAATTTAAGCTAAGTAGTTAAACCAATGTTCAAAAGACGGATGATAAACTAAGTTAAAAACTTAGTAAGCTGAACAGACGTCAAATAAACATGAGGCCAATGGCTGGATGATTCTTTATTTAATAAATTCGTCTGCTCCAACATGAATATGGCGCTCAGCAACGCCCATCCGGGTGGAATCGTCAAAGAAAGTATCTCCCATCCGAGTAACAAAATGCTTTACAAACTCATACAGACAGCAAAGATTGAACGACCTAATTGGTCAACTCATAGCCGTCTGACCAGGATAATCTAAAGAACGACTAAGTTTACCAAAATCGGATGTCCAAGGACATCAGCCGGTTAACGGCCGAATTTCTAACTTAGGTTATTTTTTGAAATTATGCAAGTCCTCCTGTAGGGAATATTTTAAGCATTCCACACTTGAGCCCCACTGTGATCATACACTTAAGCATGGTGGCGTCCAAAGGGAAGGAAGTTAGAGCAAAAGGGTTGCCAACAAGTTTTAGGAACTTGTAAACCGTTCACAGGGTGAAGGTTACACCCCTTTACGATCCATGAGATCGTTAACTCCAGAGTGGTCTGGAACCATAACTGGATATTCAAGGATGAACGCACAAATCCAACCTAAAAGAGATTGAACCTGCCCTAAAAATAGGCCTCTACTTTATTCTTCTCATATTCATGTGCGCTTTCTGACTAACATACAATCAATATATTAATCCTAAACCTGTTTAATCTATGTTGGTTGAATATTATTGCAGAAACAAAACTATTATTAGCGATCACTTGAATTAAAATTATATTAGCCTAAACAAGATTATTAATTATCTTTTTAAGCGTGATTACAAGTACAAATGCCCTTTAAACCTGCAAGAGAGGGCGTGATCAAGCAACAACAATAATATATCAAGCAACATAATATTTGATACAACAAATCATCATCATCATATTCTCAATCTCATTAAAGCATAATGTTAGCAAGATCCTAGGCATGATACTAACAAGATTAATAACAAATCCTAGCATGTCACTAAACAAAAAAGATCAAAGCTTTATCCCTAACATGATACTAACATGATAGAAGAAATAGGAAGCAATCTAAGCATGATACTAGAAAGCAATAAAGACATCCTAACATGATACTAGGAATTAAAATAATCTAAGCATGATTCCTAAAGAAATAGAGCAATAAAACAACTTACTTTGTTGCCTACGTATCTCTTTCTATCAAAACAATACACACGTTAGTAACTTCAAGGAAAATATTAAACTAAACAATTAAATTAAATAATTAAAATAGGGATTTGGGACCAAACCCTCAGAAATTATCAACCTTTCACGTCTAGGGAGAAGGCAACTTCGAACTTGGCTAGGTGTGTCTAGAACTCGTGAATGCGGTATTTTTATTTGAAAGGGAAGGTTTAGAAAGAGGGAGAAAGAATAAACTTCTAGCTTGAGAGAGAGATGATTGTTGATGATTGTTGAATAAAAACGGGGAAATACGACCCTATTTATAAGAAAAAATAGCCCGGAAACAATCAGAAAAAGACCGAACCTACCTGGAATAAAACTGCCTCTGTCGAAGAACGACAGGATCCAGAGCGACACGACAGCCCTGGCGCTGTGCGACATTATTGTCGTGGCACGCTAGTTTTGTCGTTTCGCGATGATTTACGCATTTTCTAAAACTCGTACGGAATCCTTAATCTAATCAAATTCGTTTTAATAACGCCCGTACTTATCTTTGAAAATCAGATTTAATCTCTTTAAAACACGTTTTTCAATCCAAATAGAATTCTTTATTTTCATAAAAGATATAATTATTAATCCTAATCCCATTAGAACTCAAAATAACCTTCTAGATTATTCTAGAAGATTAAAATAAATCTTAATAATTTTAGGAATACTAATTAATGGGCCCTCCACTAGATCATTGGGCCATAAAACCATTTCAGGCCCAATTTAGTATTTTGGTCATAACTTCCTCATTAATCATCAGAATTGGGCTTATAATATATCGTTGGAAAGCTCTTTTCGAGACCAATCCAACTACACTATTATTGGACCCTTATCATGGATCAAACTAAATTGGACTGGAAATTTTCATAAATAGAGTTCATTTCGAAAACAAAAAGAAATATATTTTTATTAAAACAACCGCATCACAAGACTTTTCGCACTTTCACTTCGTTTAATAATCAAATGACGCGAAAGGTAATCATCATTGGGTTTGGTATTGGGGAGACACAATTAGGTGTCTACACCTCCCAATGGGGCAAAAGGACATTAAGCGTAAGTGGATTGTAGATACCCCAGGCGGAGGAAAAGGAAGTTTAGTATAACTATGTTACGCCTAGGGCTAACGGCTGTTTTCTTGTGTAATTGGACGGTTGTGTACTTGGTTTGGGGCAATCACTACTGTGATTCATTGACTTGGGAACATCTCATACTCCTTACAGTAACAAAAGTTCCTAAGCCAATCAATCAGCAAAGTACTGAAACCAACCACACAACCGCCTATGGGCAAGTACAGCCGGTTTAACATATGTTTTATGATCTCAAGGAGTTGGGAAAAAATTCAAGTTTATATATATATGCAAAATTCAAACGCAAAAGTAATGCAAAAATTGGAACAAGTAATAGAATAAAACCGACTCAGTCGGTACACTTCATAAATTTAAAACCGACCAAATGGCCGGATGATAATGTTATTCGGATATGCATTCGGATCAAAGAAAGAAAATAAAAATTGTTGATCTGCCCGACTCCCTAGACGGTAAAATACAAAGGTATGCGGCGCATAGGCCGGAGAAAATAAGGTTGGCATACTGTCGCAAAAAATCCAAGGCTGATGAGTTTGCTCCGGCTGGTCTTGGCCTGTTGGGAGGATTGCTTCGGTTTACTGAGCTGGGCTTTATCAATCTGATCCCCCGCCTTCTCTTCTTCTTCATCAGAAGCAATCTCAATACCCTGTTCTAAGGCCTATTCCTTGAACAGAGGTGACGCCTGACCTCATCATCATACACCGCTGTGGCATACTCATACCTCAGCCGAAGATACTCAAAGTCAGACCTTGGGTTAACAAGATCCCAAGCCAGCCTCAGGCAGGCCTCAGTGTCTTTCTCATTCTCAGCGACCAGCCGGTCTTGTTCTTTAGACAGCTCCTCTTGATGCGTGTTCCTCATTTCAACCATCTCAACTTTGAGCCGGCTGTTCTCGTCCTTTAGCTGGAGGTTCTCCTTGTCCACCACCTCCAAAGCCTTCGTTTCAGACTTAGCATTTTTTAACTCCAACTCTAAGTTGGTGGCTTTGGTGTTGGCTTCCTCAACAACAGTCGTTAGGGTCTTGATCAACTCCTCCTGTTTCAACTCTTGAGCTTTAATTTCTATTTCACTCATTGTATTTTGATATTGAGCAGAGTTGAAAGCAGCTTTGACCCTTTGTTTAGCATCATTTTCCTCTTCTTGCTTCTGCCTGAACCGGACCTTGAGCTCGTCCACCCTCAGCATCATCTGTAGAATACAGACGGCAAGTTAGAATTCGGGTAAGAAGAGTAAAGTACTTAAAATAAATTCTAAGTTACCTTAGCTAGCAGGGCCAGGATCTGGTCAAAGTTGACCACCTGCACACCAGGCACTTTGTCTTTCTCTAAACTAGTAAGGAACCTAAGCATCCGCTTGGCGTACTGCTGGACATCAGGCCAGCTGCTGGAGGCATCTGCACCACAAGGAGTACTTGGTGGGAGGGCAGCATAGACGGCACCTAAGTTGTGTCGGCTGCTAAGAGAATCTCAAGACGGGCTCACTCGAGTCTTGACTCTCATGAAGTCAAGCGACCATGGGGGTTCAAAGCATTTATTCTTACCTTGGTCCTTAGGTTGGGAAGTTTCCCCTTCCCCAAGCGCTGCATTACTAGTTGAAGCTTCGAGTGGCTCGCTACTCTTCGACGCCGTAGAGGCGTCCGGCATTTTCGCAGATGGCCCTGAGCTTTCGCTTAAGGCCTTAAGTACAACCGGGCCCTTTCTACCGGTTGTGGGGTGTGTAGGGTTCGGCTGAGCTGAAGAAGTTGGTTGAGGTGGGTTTTGTCTCCCCACCTTAGCCGGGGTCTTCTTCAATTCATCCCAAGCCACTTAAACATCTTGCTGATGGAGCGGGGGATGGGCTTGCAGCCACTCTGTAAAACCAGGCACAGGGGTTACAGACGGCATATGAGAATAATATATGACAGTTACAAGAAAGCATGGCAGGCGGGCCTTACCCCGTCTTGCTTAGCGTCCAAAGCTGCCTCTCTCCTTTGCAACTACTCTTTCCTCAGTTGAGCAGCCGGCTTGGCAGGTGTCTTATTAGCATCCACCATTTCCAAAGCTTCTTCTGCAGACGAAAACCGGCTGGTTAGCTACTTTACAACAAGTTAGTCAAAAACAAACATTAAGAAAAATGGCAGCCGAAATAGATTACATACGTTTCTCAAACATGGTGCTAAGACCACAGGCGGAGATAAACGCCTCATCTTTTAAAAAATCCGGGTGAGGTACCCAATTTTCGGGTACAATTATGTGAGTCCCATTACTAAGGTTCAGTGGTGGTCTCAAAAAATCCCGACTCTATTATTTGCTCCCAAGCCCTAGAAGGAATGCGAGGAAGGGCACACTTTTTACCCAGCAAAGCCGGGTCCTTATTATACCGGCGAAGGAACCGGTTGTGGCCTAAAGAGGGCGAGGAGATCAAGTAAAACTTCTCCTTCCGGCCGGTCCACTTCGAAGGCTTGTCCAACATCATCATATACTGCGGATGTATCATTAAAGTGTACCATGCCCCAAATTCGCCGGAGGCCCGGCTCATGTAATGCATGTGAGCAAAGGCCTCAAAGCTAAGCTCAAGGTTTTAGAACTCACAGGCGGCTATATAACATAAGATTTTAATCCACGAATTTGGGGTGAGCTGCTAGACACCTAACTCATACCCCTTCAAAATTCTTTTAATTCCCCTTTGAAGTGGGAAGCGGAGATCGGCTCTAACCACAGCCTCATAGCAGTCGAAATAGATATCAGTGTTTGCAATATCATCCTCCTAAGCCACCGTAGCCTCTGCAAGCGGTACTACTATGTCCCAGCCGTCGCCTATTGGGTGTTTATCTGTAAAAGCTTTAAAGCTAACCTCCAAGGTAGCAATGTCCTTAAGGGACATACCCGCCTGCGTGGGGTTTGTCACAGATGGCCCCCTGGCCGGCTGCTGATAGTCAAAAGCCACATCTTCTTGGTCAGAGCTGGAAGTCTCTAAGCCAGATCTTTCAGCGGCCTCTTCGCCGCTTGACTCCTCGTTCGCATTATGGACAGAGGCGGACTCTTTACCGCCTTACTCCCTCAAGATCCCATCACTAGGAGTAGTCGGGGTGCCACCCGAAGAGGATCCTTCTTGCTCATCTGACCCCTCAAACTCCCCATTCGAAGTAACTTCGACGGCGGGCACTTCCAGAGCTCGTCGCCTTCTTGGCTTGGTAACCGTCATATTTACTCTAGCCATCGTGTCCTGCATAGACACAGAGACGGAGGGATTCGGGGATGAGCAAGGCAGGTCAAAATGTCCATAAAAGGCACCCCCGGCTCTAGACTTATCCGTACCAAGTGACCGACTGAATGACCTAGGCAGTGCCGTGTGTGCCGATGGAGAGTCCATTTTATTTGAAAATGTATGAATACAAACGAAAAAAATGTAAAAAGCTGGAAAAGAGGAGAGGCGGTTACCTTTTTGTTTAACTCTAAAACTCTGAAAACAACCTCAAGCGGTGACTGGTTGTGTTAATGGAAAGGCAGACGGAAGCTTGAGAAATCAGCTACAGGCAAAATTAGAGTCTTTCTCTCTAGAAAAATACTCTCTTTCTCTCTCTAGACTTGAAGAATGGTCAAAGATGGGGATAAAAGGGGGGTAAAACCCTATTTATAGAGGGTGAAAGCAAGGGCATCCCTGTCACACCTCAGAAGGTGAACAGTCTTTTTACTGTTCACCATCCACGGGGAGATGCGTGTCACAGGCGCCCCGTGGCCCGCCACATCACCCCTGTGAGGGGCAAATGTTTAGGGTAAAAATGCCCTACACACGTGGCCCAATCAGAGAGGGACACATGTCAAGCCTGGACAGGTCCAACTTAGGCCACTCACCAACTGACACGTGTCAGCCTCAGATATCAGCTAGAATTGCGGCCTTCAAGGCTCGATTCCCGAGAAAGCCGCAAAACAGCGCAGCCCATTAGGTTAGAATGACCTAATGAGCACGTATTCCTATGACCCTATAAATAGGGAGATTTCCCCCATTTTGGGGGCATGTTCATTTATTACACTACCCTACATTCTCTCTCATCAGAGAAAACACCTGATCTCGGAATCCGAAAAGATCTCACTTTACTTTTCTGCACTCTTTACATTCTCCAAACTCGTTCTAACTTTATCGTTGGAGGCGGAGCTCCAACCACCCGAAATCTCCGTTGTTTTGCAGGTACAGGTCGCACTGGACCAGCCTTCGAGCTGTAACTCTCCCGAGTGATTAAAAACACCCAAAACAATATTTAATTGTAGGGTGTGTTTAATCAAGGTTCTTGAGTTCTTTTGTGTGGTTTTGCTAAGCAAGGATCGAGGTACGTTCAGGTGGCTAGATACCTTTGAAAGTGATTGAATTAAATAGCATGTTTTATGTGATTTTATTTGTGATTGATTTTAATTAAATTATGGTTTATGAAATAAAGCATGTTTAATTAATTGGTTTTAATAAATAAATTGGAGTGTTGATTTTTATATGTGGTTTTGAAGGAATTGAATTATTTATCATGTTTTAAAGACTCGAGTTTAAAAGTATGTTGAATTTTATTTAAAAAGGAGTTTGAGATATTTATTGGATATTATGAGTTAAAGAGGTTATTGATTATTTAAAAAGCTTTACAAGCATGTTTATTATATTAATCCCACTATGCGGATTCATTGAAGGCTATGGACTTTGTATGACCTAGTCTTTCTCCAAGAATAGCCTTGAAATAGTAGGAGACTAGCTTGGGGGTGTGCACACTTAGAGAGGAGTTTGAGTTAAATTGATTATATAAATCATTCTTTTTATTGAGTTTTTTAATAATTATTCTTATTGAATTATTTAGTTATTGAAATTATATTTGAGTATTGAGAATCGGTTTTAAATCATGAGTATTGGAATTTATTGGATATTGGTTTGGAAAGCATGTTTGCAAATAAATTGAGTTTACATTATCTTGCACTTATCGTACTTATCATATTTTGCTAATTCGTATTAACTATTTGTTTTGATTTGCCCTGTTTACTGCAATGGTAAGCAGTGTTGACTAATTTCAGGTGAAGTCAATATGTGAGCATTTGGAATCCCGGGAATGTCTACATCTAGATTAGGAATGTCGATTCTTGTATTTAATTATGAGTACTCATGACAATGGTTATTATTATTATGGTTTTATTAATAAAAGAGTATTGAAGTTTCCACTACAAAGTATTGGTATTATTTAGTAAGTTTGGTAGCCTTGCGTAATCACGCGGCGGTAATACGCCCACGTCTATCTCTACGGTATAATTATAGGTATTTTTCTAGTATTTCCGTAGTGGGAGATTTGGGGGTGTTACAATAAAAGAACCACTCGTAAGTGGCGGAATTCTTGTGCATAATAAGGAAAATACAGTGTCCTGTACTCCAAGTAGAAGTTATATTAAATATAAAATCCCATTACTCCCCCCATATGTTCATACTCAAGGTATATACGTTCCAAGAGTTTTGGTGCGTAATCTCTTTCTCTTTACGTTATTTACATATTATGAGACTTGGTGAAGACTCTCAAACCATAACACAATTCAATCATTATAATTATTCAAACAATTCAACATACCAATTTAATTCTTAAATAATTAGTGACCACATAATATTTAATGTTGAACCCTTTTAAATACACCTCAGTGTCAAAGACACCTTAAACGCATAATGCGCCAAAATTCATATCCCTCGGTGTTAGAAACACCTTAAGTGCACTAAGGTACCAATATATAATTTATTCCTCGTGTACATGGATACTTAAATAGCTCTTTCCTCATGCTTATAGCATCAATAAAAATTATATGACCAATAATAAAATTACTTTTCAATATTCCAAATTAAATTAAACCTTTGTTTTAATTAAACATGCTCACTATCATGCCAATAATAAAAGTGTGGTTCATATAAAACATGCCAAATTAATTATTTCCAATCACTAATCAATCACAAATAATCCATGCTTCATAATTCAATCACCAACATCAACCAAGCAACAAACTCCAATCAAAATCTATCATGATACTATTTGGAATTAATTATTCAAAGCCTAGTATGTTCCTAAATCATCAAATAAATACCAGGTACGCGAACATACCTTGAATACGATCTTAAAATCGCCACGACTATAAGAAATCACTCACTTGGAAATCTCCTATAAAGGCATTAAAATGTACTCCACACAAATTTCCAGCAATATATACCCTCCTTAAATCACTCATAAATTATTTAAAACAAACTGAAAACTAATTTAAAACCCCTTACATTAATCCTAATTAATGGTTAATAAAAAATTCCTTCAAGAAACTTTATAATGGCTTACTAACAATTCCCAACTTTATTAAATCATCAAAACTTGCTGTAAATATGTTTTAAAACACCTATTTCAATTTAAACCAACCATAATCAAATTCCTTTAATATGCAATAATTTAGAAACCTAGGGTTTTCAATTTAGGGCTTTTTAATTCAAAATCAAATCTGAAAATTTATTTACATTACACTTATCACCAAACATCTTAAAAACCATCACAAAATCCAAAAGTAATTAATTAGATAAAGGATTAAAGCAAAACGAATATTTTTTTTATGATGCACGAAAAAGAGAAGAAGGAGGAGGGTGGTCGGTGCCACCTCCCCCGCGGCTGTTGTTGCTGTCGCGCTGTGCTGGCGGGTGGCAGCGGCCGGCTGTGGTGGTGGTGGTGGCAGTCGGCCACCGGTGATGGTGGTGGTGTATGGTGTTTTGTTTTTTAGAAAAGAAAGGGAAAGGGGAAAATAAGAGAGAAAAAGAGAAAATAAGAGGAGAGAGAGAAAAACTTACCTTTGGTTATTCTCTACTCTAGGCAAGATCAATTTGCCCATGTGTTGAATATTTATACCCCTTTTCTCTACAAACCCTCCTAAACTTAAATTCCCTTTCTACCCTTAATAATCCTTTTCCTATTCAAACTTGTATTTAACTTTGACTTTAAAAATTTCCTTTTACAAAATCACATGCCCCAAACTATATTTTTAAATAGTAAAATAAAGTATTTCCAAAATTATTAAATAAATAATTAAAATGCCATAAATAATTCATTTTGAATTATTTAAATACTTTACAAAATACTTATTTAAATTAAAATACGTATAAAAATACGGGGTATTACAATCTACCCCCCTTAAAAAAAGTTTCATCCCGAAACTTGGGTAATGAAATTCAAACTTTTTCCTCACTTTGTATAATATTGCTGTAATTTTTGTCATACTTTTACCTTTTGGTGATTCTTTGAGATCAAAATTACTCAAAATACTCGTTAAAATTGTGCAAAAAAACAACTAAAAATATAGAGAAAAAGCAAGAAATTCTACCGCATTCTACCCCCTTAAAGAAAACGAGTTACGTCCCCGTAACTTAACATACCTGAAAAAACTCGGGATATTTCTTTTTCATCTCATCTTCAGCTTCCCAAGTTGCTTCCTCATACTCTTGGTTAGACCATAGCACTTTAACAATCTTAACATTCTTATTGCATGTACTACGCACTTTACTGTCAAGGATCTTGATAGGTCTCTCCTCATAGCTAGGTTAAGCTTTGATCTAACTCAATGGTTTCAGGTTGTAGCACATGAGACTTATCAGGGATATACCTCCTTAACTGAGATACATGAAATACATCATGTACTTTACTTAGCTCCATAGGTAAGGCCAACCTATGAGCTACTTTGCCTATCCTTTGTAGTATTTCATATGGATCAATGTACTTTAGGCTAAGCTTTCCTTTCTTTCCAAACCTCATCACTCCTTTCATTGGTGACACTTTCAACAATACTTTATCACCCACCTCAAATTCTTCTTCTATACGCTTCAAATCTGCGTAGCTCTTTTGATGATCCTGTGCTGCTTGAATTTTTGCTTGAATCTCCCTCTCTTGTTTGACTGTATCCTCAATCATTTGAGGCCCTAAGATCATTGTTTCACTTATGTTGTTCTAACAAATTGGACAGCGACACTTTCTTCCATACAAAGCCTCAAATGAAGCCATGCCTATGCTTGCGTGGTAACTATTATTATAGGAAAATTCAATCAAGTCCAAGCTATCTTCCCATCCCCCTTGGAAGTCTATAACACAAGCCCTCAACATATCTTCCAAGGTTTGTATGGTTCTTTCAGTTTGTCCATTGTGTTAGGGTGAAATGTTGTACTCATCTTTAGTATTGTGCCAAAGTTTTCCTGCACACTCTTCCAAAATTTTGAAAGAAACCTAGAATTTCTATCAAACACAATATCTTTTGGAACTCCATGTAATCTCATAACATTCTTGATGTAAGCTTTTACAATTTGCTCTATCTTTCAGGTCTCCTTTATTGGTATGAACACTGCAGATTATGTAAGTCTATCCACCACTACCCAAATGGTGTCATTTCCACTCTTTGACTTTGGGAGGCAAGTTACAAAGTCCATTGATATACAATCCCACTTCCATCCAGGAATTTCCAATGATTGCACAGTTCCCTGTGGTCACTTGTGCTCTATCTTCAGCTTTTGACAAGTCAAACACTTTTCTACAAATTCCGCAACCTCATTCTTCATTCTAGGCCACCAATACACCTTTTTCAAATCCTTGTATAGCTTGTCCCCTCTTGGGTGCACTGAGTATGGTGTATTGTGACCCTCTTCCATTAATTTCCTTTTAACCTCCTCACATTTATGTGGTACACACCAATGACCTTTGTACCTTAAACTCCCATCTTCATGAATTTTGAAATCTGTAGCCTTGCCTTGTTTTATCTTTTCGCGAATCCTATCCAACTTCACATCTCCTACTTGATTTTCCTTTATCTCATTAAATATTGTTGGTTGGATTCTTAGGTTCGCAAGTATGCTTGCTAGCACTCCCCATTCTACAACTTCTAGGTTCATTTTTGTCATTTCTCTGCATAACTCATCGGCCACTATATATCAAAGTATTCAATCCATGACTGGTTTTACGACTTAGAGTATCCGCAACTACATTTGCTTTCCCTTCATGATATTTTATGTCTAAGTCATAATCCATCATATACTCCAACCACCTCCTTTGGCGTGAGTTTAAATCTCTTTGAGTGAAAATATATTTTTAACTCCTATGATCTGTATAAATCCTACATTTCACTCCATACAAGTAATGCCGCCAAATCTTTAGTGCAAAAATGATTGCTGCTAATTCCAAGTCATGAGTTGGGTAATTCACTTCATGAGTCTTTAACTCCCTTGATGCATACGCAGTCATCTTTCCATTTTTTATAAGCACAAATCCCAAGCCATTCTTGGATGCGTCACTATATACATCATAGATCCCACTATCGTCCGGCAGTGTAAGCACTGGTGCTGTAATTAACTTCTGTTTCAAGAGTTGGAATGCTTCCTCACACTTGTCATCCCACTCGAACTTTTTATCCTTCTTCATTAGAGTGGTCATAGGTTTAGAAATCTTCAAAAATTCCTTCACAAAACTCCTATAATACCCTGCTAAACCTAAGAACCTCCTAACGTCAGACGCAGTTTTCGGTGTAGTCCAACCTTTCACTGCTTCAATCTTTTCTGGATCTACTTCTACCCCATTTTTGGAAACAAAATGTCCTAAAATGCTACTTTCTCCAACCAGAATTCACATTTGGAGAATTTTGCATAAAGCTGGTTTTCTCTTAATGTTTGTAGAATTGCCCTTAGGTTCTACATGTTCCTCCTTTCTCTTCGAATACACTAGTATATCATCAATGAATACTACAACAAACTTATCCATAAATGGATGGAACACCCTATTCATCAAATCCATAAAGATTACTAGAGCATTTATCAATCCAAATAGCATCACTGTAAACTCATAATGTCCATATCTTGTTTTAAATGCAGTCTTGGGAATGTCTTCATCTGCAATACTCAATTAATGATAACCAGACCTCAAATCAATCTTAGAAAACGTTGTTGCACCTCTCAGCTGATCAAACAGGTCATCAATCCTTGGCAATGGGTACTTGTTCTTTATTGTTACCTTATTCGGCTCCCTCTAATCATTACATAGCCTCATACATCCATCCTTTTCCTTAACAAACAAAACTGGCGCTCCCCAAGGTGATGCACTTGTTCTAATGTATCCCTTTTCCAATAAGTCCTGCAACTGCTCCTTTAATTATCTCATTTCTACAGGTGCCATTCGATATGGTGCCTTGAAAATTGGTGTTGTCATGGAATAATTCTATTGTGAAATCAATTGCCCTCTTAGGTGGCATTCCAAGGATCTCCTTTGGAAACACATCCAGGAATTCATTCAACCTCTATATCCTCTGGTTTAGTTATCTCCTCATGATCCATGTTTCTCACACTAAAAAAATACACTGGATGTCCTTTCTTAATGTACTTTGCCAACTTTAGCACAGATATTATCCTTGGGCACTTGGTCCCACCATGCGTCCAATATGTTATCGACTCATTTTCACTTATACTCATTTTTACTTTCTGCGATTGACAACTAATTTCTGCACTGTACTTGCTCAACCAATCCATTCCCAGAATGAGATCAAAGTCAATCAATCCAAACTCGATGAGGTTAGAGAGAAATACTTTCCCCTCGATTTATAAAGGCACATACCTAAAGGTTTTGGTACATTTTACTACCCCACCCGTGGAAATGGTTATAGGCAAGTCTACTACCTCTACTGCTTTCAAACAATCTTAAGTTTTGAAACAATGGTCTTTGAAATGAAAGAAAAAGTTACACCAGAATCAAACAAAACTTTAACAGGAATAGAGTTAATAGAAAAAGTACCAGTGATGACATCTTTGGTGGAATCGGCCTCATGCCTACTCATTACATTCAACTTCCCTGCAGCTCCACCTTTTTGTTGGTTATTCCCATTGCTATTGTAGGTGCCCTTTGCTTCATTCGGCTGCACTCCTTTATTCCCAGAATAGTTGTTGTTCCCTTGAATGTTCCTTTGGGACCCTCCTAAATTATTATTTTGCTTGTTTCGATTAGGATCCTTGGAGAAACACTCATACTCCCTATGTCCCAACTTATTGTAAGAACGACAAGTAACTAGATTGCCATCACAATCTTTCCCGGGATGGTTATCCTTGCACCTTTTGCAAACATAACGCCTTCCATCCTTGTTACTCCCTTAGTTAAAGTTCCTAGGTCCTCCATTGAAATTTTGTCCCCCCTTGACGATTGTTACCTTTGGAATTATTGTTGTTGTGGAAGTAAACTGTTCTGGTTACCTTGTTGGTTTCAAGAATTTTGTCCCACCTCTTTTCTCTTCTCCTTCCCTTCTATCTCACCTAATTCTTTCTTCTTCTTCTTCACTTCTAGTGCATAAAGGTGTGTAGCTCTCCCATACACTTCATCTAAGGTTTTGAATACTTGCCCACATAACTTTAGCTGCAAATCTGTAGTCAAGACACTCTCAAATTTCCTAGCCTTTGCTTTTTCTGTAGCAACAGACTCTTCAACAAAACAAGACAACTCGATAAAATAAGTGGTCTTAATTTTTGAAAAAACTGAGACCAAATATTCTAATAAGTGGTCTCACTTTTTAAAACAAGAGACCACTTTTGATGAAATGGTCTCTTAGGCCAAAGAGACCTATGAGCTAGAGACCACCTCAAATGTAGTCTCTTTGACCATTTTGATATGGTCTCTTTGGCTAATTTTGTAGTAGTGATTTTAAGATTTGAACATTCTTCAACCTTTTTCTTCTGTAAGAAGCTAGGGTAAAACTTATCTCTCACCTTTTCCTGGAACTTAGTCCAATTAAATCCAAGTAGTGCGTTAATGGTAGCTTCATTTTGCTGCCACCAAAGGTCAGCTTCACCTCTCAGATAATAAGTAGCACAACCAAATTTAGAATTCTCCGGACACCCAACTGTCACAAACAGTTTCTCAAACTCTCTCAACTAGTTTTCTAGTATGGTTGGGTCAGGCTCTCCCTGATAGGTTGGTGGTTTACTTTATGCCACCTTCTTAATTAGTTCACCCTAAGCATCCCCATAGTTAGTCAAGTTCCTTGCCAGTTGTTGCACAACAGCTGCCAATTTTCTCACCACTTCACTCAACTCTCCTCCATCATTGTTGTTACCACTTCCCCCTACCATCCTTCTTCGCCTCAATTAAAACAAGGTGTAGACATCTAATTTTGGCCTCCTATCCCGACAGGAAGTGCTATGACGATAAATAAAACCATCTTTGTGTTGGATCAACGTGAAGAATGCTTATGGACAACTGATTAAGTCACAAGAATGCAAAATGACTAGCCTAACCCAAAACAAAATGAATTAAGGTCCAAACTAACTAAGCCCGGTCATAATTAAGCTTAAGCTCGAGGTTAAAACCTAATTAAGATATATTTAGATGCGCCTAAGTTAAAAATCAATGCTGCCGCAGAAAAATCCATGCGCATCTCAATGAGTCGCACTAGTCTGGCGCGCGCAACTCACAAGGTTGCGCGTGACACCCAGCGCAACCTCTAGTGATGTGCTTGCGGAAGATTCAGAATTTCATAAAAATATAAAATCGAATCTTACCATAATACTGCGCGCAAGACATTCAGTTGCGCTGCCCATAGCAGCGCATCTAAATCACTTGCGCTAGGCTGTCGCGCGTAACCCACTCTGATGCGCGCGACACCTGCTGCGGCAAAATACTCAAAACTCTAAATTCATCCATTCTGTGTACTCTTAACCCTCTTGTCCTAAATACTCACCCCCTTAATACTTGTTACTACGGTAGAGGTTCCCGAACAAGAAGGAGTCCATAAGTGTTCTAAACGAAAATCTAGCAAGGAGAAGTGGTAAATTCCCGAGCACGTATATCAATCACCGTTTACTTTTCTTGTTTAAATAACTTTTAATCAATTAATTTGTGTTGTTTGATCACTTTAAACGAACTTTTAATTAATTAATTCCACGTAGTATCTTGTGTTAAATAAAGAATGGAATTGAATAATTAATTGTTGATTGATCACCTAAGTCAAGGTGAATCTTGTTTATTTATTGTTCTTTTCACGAATATTAATTAAATAAGAAAAACGATTTTTGCAATGTAATTCCTACATGATTGACGCTTGTAAATAAAATTAACTAACTTAGTTTTTAGGTATCACGTTGCATATATTGTTTGGTGATAAAATTGTAAAAAAGGAAGAGCTAGTAGAGGCCGTACTAGGGCTAGGATAGCAATTCCCCTCTAAAGGGAACGTTATTTTAGTACCCTCGCTCCCGAACTCATTTCTGGTACACGTAGACCAATTTGGGTATGGGTAAACTTATGATTCGTGCCAAATATCCCTTGAACTCTACTTGGGAGAAAGGCATGAACGAGGTTTATGAGTTTTCCTAAAACTCGTTGGCGACTCCTACTTGTTCTTACAAAAAAGCGTAATGATAGGATCAATTCTAATTCAAGGTCCCCCAAACACTCAGGAATTCAAATCCTAATACACCCTAACAAGTGTAAAGTCCTAGGCCGCTAGGGAATTAGAGGTTACAAGATTAATTTTTAGTTATGGTCCAAGGTTTCCAACACTAGGTTGCCTATTGGTTGTAACGGGAATTAACTTGGAAAATCTCTATTTAGAGAGCGAGACTTGAACGCATAATATCTTCCTTTTCACAAAACTAAAAGCCAAACATGCAACATTGCATCATGCATAAATCATAGCACACTATAACCTTTGGGGATTGGCCCATTGACTAGGAGTTTCCAACACTAGGCTTCTATCCCAAAATCAATAACAATCATCCCACCCATATCGCCAACAAAATGTTGGGAAGGCTATGTCATGAGTCAACACATTGAGTGATTGATTTGTGCATCGTTCCTTAAGATATGGTACCTTTGGACACCCAAGCTTTTGAACTTAGAAAGGCATAATGTGAATCTTGGATTATGGTATGCTTATATGATTATATGACTATATGCGACGTGTTTAGGATAGCTTTTTTAGTTTGGTTAGGTTCCCAATTATGAATTTGTCCCTTCATAATTTTGAGTCGCATTCGAAGGGTATCATAAAAAAATCATTAAAAAAAAAAGAAGAAGACACAAACATAAAAAATAAAATAAAAAAATAAAAAAAAAACTTCACGTAAAAAAATTTGCATGAGCAAGTGGCACGCGCAACTCATGAAGTTGCGCGATCACGATCAGCGCAAGAGCCAGTGATGCGCAAGCCTTCCGCGTGCAACCTAGTTACTTGCGAGCGCCTACTATTACGAGGTCCTTTTGATTTCTCGAGAACAATTGACTCGAACAAATAATATCATTATTAATGAATTGTTTAAAGGCTATGTTATCCATTCGAATGCATCTTGCGTCTTTTTCCTTTTTCCCCTTTTTTTCTTCTTTTTCTTCTAAACAAGCGTATCGATTTCCTTAACCTTTCGTACTTCCTTTAGGGCCGATTTCCAAGCTTGGGAACGAAGACTCCTGGGCGCTCGCATTCTACATTTACCATCAAACAATTCACCCCTTTCAAACCATCTTCCCTCAACAACTTACTCTTGTCCAACAACGATGTCAGCCATAGAGCAACTCCAAGAAGAGATTGTTCGCTTGAGAGAGGAAAAGGCTCAAGAGGCCGAGGAGAGAAGAATTAAGAAACTAGAAAAATCTGAAAAGAAAAATGCTGAAGCTTTGGCTTTGCAACAAAAGATGGATGAACTATCCGTAAAAGAGAAATCGTTAGAGAAGCTTGTTCTTCGTTCCACAATGGGCAACAAGTACTTTGATGCAGAAAAGTTTGCTCCTCCTACAGGACTCACTTTATTAGAAAAGTTCGTAGCTACGGACTTGCCAATATTCAAGGTGACCAATAATCCAAAAAATCATTTAATGAGTTTTACTGGCACCATGGCTTTAAAGGGAGTTGATCCTAAGCTTTATGCTTTGACTTTCCCTTTATCTCTAGACCCAGCCGCGAGAGAGTAGTACTATGGGCTAGATGCTAAGTTCAAGACATCATGGGAAGATGTAGTTTCGGCTTTCATCACCCAATATGAGAGTAATGTAGAGTTCAAATCAACTTTGCGTGAACTTGAAATGCTTAAGCAAGGTGGCGATGAAGGTTTCCTTGCTTTCTATGGTAGATGGCGAGAAAAGGTGGCCAACCTTGCCCAAAGGCCACCTGAACTCAAGTTGGTACAAAAGTTCATTGACAATTGTCATGAAAAGTACAACAAACATCTACGCTACCTTGGTTTAGACACTTTTCAAAAGGTCTATTCTGTGGCTACTAGGATTGAAAATGATCTTGTTAAAGAAAAGGAAACAAGCCTCATCATCATCAACCTAAGAACAACTACAAAAAGAAGAATGATCACTTCATCCTCTATTGATGTATTTGCGACTTCCACGCAATATAATAGCACAATGCGATATAATGATCCTCGGAGAATATGGACAAAAGAAAGAAGGTTTACACAATTTCCTCTGAGCTATAAAGAATTACTAGAAAAAACTAAATGAAAAGGGATTTCTCGCACCAACAGGGCCAACTCCACCCACTCCTCCAGAAAAAAGAAACTCTCAATGGGATGGAAATGCCTATTGTTCTTATCATAGAGGTATTTGACATGATACTGAACGTTGCTTTGTCCTAAAACACAAATTACAAGATCTTGTAGACGATGGGAGAATACCCACGCCTAAACCCAACAACAATGTATCCCCATTGGGGACATTTCACATCGATGAGGATCATATGGGAAGCGATACGTTCAATCCTTTGAATTATATCACTCCCATAGGGAAGCCTCTAACCACAACACTCATAGGGGCAACTAATGAAGTGTGTGGGTTATAGGACGGTGAATTCCAAGACTTATATGTCTCTAAGTATGCCGCCGTCCCTCCTCCACCTTGTCTACAGTACGAAACAAGTGGAGTGCTTGATTATGATCTCTCCTTGGATGAAGAATGGAATCAAGCACGACTCATGGAGCATCTTGAAATGGAGGCACATTCAAAGCCTCTAGTAGAAAGTTGGTTCAAGAGTCCTACAACTAACCCAAACGAGATAAATCATGTAACTCGTAAGTGGCGGAATTCCTACGCATAATAAAAAGGAATATACAGCGTCCTATACTCCCAGCAGAAGTTATGGTTAAATACAAAAACTCATAATTCCCCCCATATGTTCATACTCAAGGTATATACGTTCCAAGAGTTTTGGTGCTAATCTCTTTCAATTTATGTTATTTACATATTATTAGACTTGGTGATGACTCTCAAACCATAACACAATTCAATCATTATAATTATTCAAACAATTCAGCATACCAATTTAATTCTTGAATAATTAGTGACCACATAATATTTAATGTTGAACTCTTTTTAATCTACCTCGGTGTCAAAACACCTTAAACGCATAATGCACCAAAATTCATATCCCTCGGTGTTAGAAACACCTTAAGTGCACTAAGGCACCAATATATAATTTATTGCTCGTGTACATGGACACTTAAATAGCTTTTTTCTCATGCTTATAGCATCAATAAAAATTATATGAACCATAATAAAATTACTTTTCTATATTCGAAACCAAATTAAATGTTTCATTTAATTAAACATGCTCACTATCATGCCAATAATAAAAGTGTGGTTCATATACAACATGTCAAATTAATTATTTTCAATCACTAATCCATCACAAATAATCCATGCTTCACAATTTAATCACAAACATCAATCAAGCAACAAATTCCAATCAAAATCTATCATGATACTATTTAAAATTAATTATTCAAAGCCTAGCATGTTCCTATATCATCAAATAAATACCAAGTACGCGAACGTATCTTGAATACGATCTTAAAAGCGCCACGACTATGCGAAATCACTCACTTTGAAATCTCCTACAATCCAAAATTATAAAGAGGCATTAAAATATACTCCACACAAATTTCCAGCAATATATACCCTCCTTAAATCACTCATAAATTATTTAAAACAAACTAAAAATTAATTTAAACCCCTTACTTTAATCCCAATTAATGGGTAATCAAAAATTCATTCAAGAAACTTAATTATGGCTTACTATTAAAATTTTCAACTTTATTAAATCATCAAAACTTGTTGTAAATATGTTTTTTAAAACACCTATTTCAATAATTTAAACCAACCATAATCAAATTCCTTTAATATGCAATAATGTAGAAACCTAGGATTTTCAATTTAGGGCTTTTTAATTCAAAATCAAATCTGAAAATTTATTTACATTACATTTATCATCAAACATCATAAAAACCATCACAAAACCCAAAATAATTAATTAGATGAAGGATTAAAGCAAAAGGAATTTTTTTTTATGATGCACGTAAAAGAGAAGAAGGAGGAGGGTGGTCGGCGCCACCTCCCCTATGGCTGTTGCTGCCGCTGTGCTGTGCTGACAGGTGGTGGCGGCCGGTTTTGGTGGTGGTGGTGGCAGCTGGCCACCGATGATGGTGGTGGTGCGTGGTGTTTTTTTTAGAGAAGAAAGGGAAAGGGGAAAATAAGAGAGAGAAAGAGAAAATAAGAGAAGAGAGAGAAAAACTTACATTTGGGTATTCTCTACTCTGAGCAAAGATCAATTTGCCCATGTGTTGAACATTTATAACCCTTTTCTCTAGAAAACCTCCTAAACATAAATTCCCTTCCTACCCTTAATAATTCCTTTCCTATTCAAACTTTGCCACAATGGTTGCATTTCCATCTTTTTGATCCTCTTGCATTATTCTTTTTCAATCCTTCTTCCACCATTGTAACTTCATCTAACATTGGTTTTTTATTTTTTTGTGAAGGTTTCTGCTCAATTGTAGTTGTATTTTCTGGTTGAATTTCTTCTTCCACATTAATAAAATCTTTATTTGACTGATACTAAGGTTGCTCACAATTTGTAGCTTGTGGTCTTTGTCTTTGATTGACTCCTTTTTCCCCAAACACCATTACTGAAATTTATCTGTAATTATTTTTTTTATTATTTTACTTTTTTTTTGGTTTTATGGTTGTAGACGAAAGTCTTGACTCTTGATATATATTGTGGGTTTAAGAATTTATATATAATTTTAAACAAGTTATAATTTTATTTGTTATTATCATATAAATCTTAGTTTTATCAAATTAAAAAAATAATTATAATTATTCTTAGTGATATTCAAATTTATTAATTACTTTAGTATGATATTAAGGGTTAGGGTTATGGGTTAGGAGTTTAGGGTTTAGAGTAAAGGGTTTAGGATTTAGGGTTAAGGGTTTTGTTTGGGGTATTTTTACCCTAAACACCTGGACCAATGAGGGCCTGCCACGTGTCAGAGGCTGGCAAGTCACCTCTAACCAATCCCCAGCTGACACGTGGCACTCCCAGATCAATTCTCAGAATTGCGGCCTTCAAGGGCTCAATTCCCCAAATCCGCACTTTTGCGGCGCAGCCCACCTGCCCTAGGTCAGAATGACCTAGTGAAGGGCACTTTTCCCCATGACCCTATAAATAGGGAGATATTTCCCCATTTTGGGGGCATTAACAATCATTTATTACATCCATTTTCTCTCACATCAGAGAATATCTGAGCTTGGAATCCAAGCAGATCCCCACCTTAAATTCCGACTTTTTATCCTTTTTCAAGTTTCTAACTTGATCGTCGGAGGCGGAGTTCCACCCAACCGGAGTCTCCGTTGATTTTGCAGGTACAGAGCCAGTCGGACCAGTCTTCGAGTTGTAACTCTCCCGAGGGACAAAAACACCCAAAACATTTGGCGTCGTCTGTGGGGAGAGTACCTCAAGATGGTTCAAGATTCTGTACCGATTCCTAACTCTACTACTCTGCAGCTGGTTACCCAACTGGGTAACCTTGATAATGTTCAACCGGTTATTCAACCGGGTAGCTTTGGAATTCCTCGGCTTTCTTCCCAGCCTCAGCCGGAGGTCTTCACTGAGGAAGAAGAGGATGATGATGATGATGATGATGTGGAGACCTATACAACCAGGGATGGCTTTCTCATCTCCAAGTCCATACGTTCCAAGGACCAGTTAGAACGCAATGAAGACTAGGCGGGTCAGAGCAGGCGGCCCCTTGGGCGGCCTGAAGGGGAAACCCAGAAGGCCAGAGGAGAAGCTCCGGTCACCCGGGATGAGCTCATGAAATTAATGAACTCCTTCAAGGGTGAAATCAAGGAGATGATCAACAAGAGCAAGGCTGGCTCTAGCAAGGGTCAACCGGCTAAAAAGACTCCCTCTGTCGGGAGGAAGAAGCCAGTTAGGGACAGGCAGCCAACTCCTCATCCCAAGGAGAAGGCAGCCGCAAAACTTGACTGGGCTAAAATTCTATTGCCCAAGAGGCAGCCCCGGCAACAACAGCTGGAGGCCAACAAGACGTCTGCCTCCGACGCTCAACATATCATTGAGTGGAGGAGACAGCAGCAGCTATCTGAGTCTGCTTCTAAATCAAGTTTTCCAGACAGCTTCAGAGAAACTTCTGTAAGGAACTCATTGTCCTTGCATGAGAGTCGAACAGGCGGCAAGACCGTCAACACCGAACCTCAACTCATGATAGGGTCTATGCCATACGTACCCCAGGCGCAGTATAGGCAATATGGCCTCCAATTTATGCAGCTACCCCCATTCGGAGGTCAGGCGGCATACAACAATGTCCAGCCACTAGACTGGCAGCTCCGGCTGCTGAAGCTTGGTGAACAGCCTTCTTCGTTCGCCAAGAATATAACCGAGGCGGCCCAACCGGCCAAGGTTAAGAATGTGTTAGTGGGTACATATGATGGTACCACCAACCCTGAACCTGATGGCATACACCAACCTTATGTGTTTACAGGGTTGGGACGATGCCACCTGGTGTCGTTGTTTTCCAGCTACATTGAAGGGCATTGCCCAACAATGGTTTGGCAACTTGCCAGCCGGATCTATTGATTGTTTCAAGAAGCTAGCATTCTTGTTTGCCACCAACTTCTCAATGAACATCCCTGCTAAGAAAACAAGTTTAGACTTGAGCACCATTAAGCAGGGGGAGAGAGAAGGGCTACGCTCATATGTCAGGCGGTTCAACCTGATCAGAATCCAGATCTAGGGGCTGTCTGACGAGGTAGCATTTACAGACTTCTTTAAGGGTCTGAGAGACGGGTCGAACTTCAAGTCCGACCTTGTCAGAAAAGGGGAATTTACGCTGCAGGCGGCCCTAAGGGAGGCGGAAAGCTATATTCAAGCAACCGACTTCTACACGCCTGGCAGCCAGTCGGACTCCAAGAAGTCCGACAAGCAAAAAGAGAGCCGGTCTGCTCAGCCGGCAAAGAAAAAAGAAGAGAGCAAGAAAAGAAAAGAAGTCTGGGCGGTCAGTGATTCTGAGCAGCCGTCCCAGAAGAAGAAAAAAGAGTTTAAACCGTACGTTCCCCGGTACGAGTTTAACAAAGACTGCAACTCCATCCTCATGGAGGTAAAGGACCGGCTGTCTATTGAGAAGCCGAATCCAATGAAGAGTTCCGTCCAGTCACGGAACAAGAACAAATACTGCCATTTCCATAAGGAGGTAGGCCATGACACCAACGACTGTTTCAGTCTTCAGCGGGCGTTGGATCGTCTGGCTGACAAAGGGATGTTGAAGTCCTACATTTCTAAGTCCCCAGCTGGGGCAAAGAAGAAAAATAACTCCAAGACAACCCACCAGCCTACTAGTAGCTCGGATACCGATAAGGATCCGGTCTACACTATAGCAGGCGGATTCTCATGTGGTGGCCCTACCATCCGGGGCACCAAAAGCCATCTTCGAAAGATGGACATGGATGATGAAGAGCAGGCGTCTGCCAGTTCCACCTTCCCAGATGTCCTCATTACTGAGAAGGATAGGGGCAGCGTCCGCCGTCCGCATGACGACCCGGTCGTCATTGAATGTAAGGTTGCCAACCAATTGGTTAGACGCATCCTTATTGACACCGACAGCTCGTCAGACATCATCAGCCTCCGGTGCTTACAGAAGCTGAAATACAACTCCAGCAGCATCCATCCGGTCACCCACCCCTTGGTTGGTTTTGGAGGTGGGATGGTCTACCCAGCCGGAAGAATTGACTTACCCATCCGGCTGGGAGAAAAAGGCCAGGGATGACATATTGTCGTCAGATTCTTGGTCGTTGAGGAGTTGACCGCCTACAACATTATTCTTGGCAGGCCAACCCTCAATGAAGCCAAGGCGGCAATCATCCCGTCTCTCATGCTCATCAAGTATGAGCGGGATGATGGCTCTGTTGGTTCCCTAAACGGGGATCAGAAGACTGCCCGGGAGTGCTACCTCTCAGCCGTCAAAGATACTGTGGCCGCAGACGGCCAAGGGAAGGAACCAATAGACCTTAACAATGTCAAGGATGCCAGTCCACCCCCACCAGCAGCCGGAAAGAAAAGGAAAGCTGCATAGCTGGTGGAGGTGAAAAAAGAAAACAAATAGCAATCACTGACCGGTGAACGGTTAGTAGAGCTCCGTCCCCAACCGGCTGGTGAAAATATTGATCTAGCTCTAGATGACAGTCGTCCAGAGCGAACTGTAAAGGTTAGGACGGTTGCTCATGCTGTTCTGGGTGCAGATTTGCACCTTCTGCTGAAAGAATTCAAAGACATTTTTGCCTTTGAAGTGGAAGAGATGCCTGGCATCAGCCCGGATCTCGCTGTCCACAAACTCGTCGTGGATCTAAGATTGAAGCCCATCCAGCAAAAGAAAAGAAATCACGGCGAGGAAAGAAGTCAGGCGGCAGCTGCCGAAGTAAAAAAGCTGCTGGATGCTAGGTTCATTCGGCCATGTAATTTCCCCGACTGGGTGGCGAATGTTGTGCTTGTAAAGAAGCCGAATGGTACCTGGCGGATGTGTGTAGATTACACAGACCTCAACAAGGCATGTCCGAAGGATAGTTATCCACTTCTAAAGATTGACAGCTTAGTCGATTCTACAGCCGATCATGCCTTGATGAGTTTTATGGATGCCTATTCCGGCTTCCATCAGATACCCCTGTGGAAAAAAGATCAAGAGAAGACGGCCTTCGTCACTGATTAGGGGTTATTCTGTTATATTGTGATGTCGTTTGGCTTAAAGAATGCGCCGGTTACGTTCCAATGGATGATTAATACAGTCTTCATTAATCAAATTGGGAGGAACGTAGAGGCATATATTGATGACATGATAGTCAAATCCAAGCAGCAGGCGGATCACCTTGCTGATCTCCGAGAAACCTTCACCACACTCAGGCGGCATAAGGTTATGTTGAATCCTAAGAAATGCGTCTTTGGTGTTGAGTCTGGGAAGTTTCTCGGATTCCTGATTGATCAAAGGGGGATAGAGGCTAACCCTGAGAAGATACAGGCGGTGATTGACATGAAGTCACCCCGCACTGTCAAGGAAGTTCAGAGGCTCACCGGTTGCCTGGCCACATTGGGGAGGTTCCTCAGCCGGTCAGGTGACAAATGCCTTTACTTCTTCCAAGCAATCAGGAAGAAGATTAGGTTCAAATAGGGGGATGATGCTGAGGCGGCCTTCCAGAAATTGAAAGAACACTTCCACTCTTTGCTAAGGCTTGTTAGTCCTTTGCCTAGAGAAAAGTTGTACATGTACCTAGCCGTCTCAGATCATGCCCTCAGTGCTGTTCTCCTTGCTGAACGAGACGACATTCAGCTCCCGATATATTTCATTAGCCATGTGTTAAAGAATGCTGAACTCCGGTACCCCATGGTTGAAAAATTTGGTCTTGCTCTATATATGGCCTTCAAAAAGCTGAAGCCATACTTTCTGGCACATCCGGTTGTCATTTACACCGACCAGCCCCTCAAGCGACCAATGTCTACCTTGGAGTCATCCGGTAGAATGTTAAAGTGGGCTATTGAAATGCAAAGTCTTGAAATCACCTATGAACCAAAGAAGGCAGTGAAAGGTCAGGAGTTTGCCGATTTCATTGTTGAAATGACTCGTCCGGTTCCTCCGAATAATGTTAATCAGGTTTGGAAGGTGTATGTAGATGGGAGCTCTACAAAGAACGGCTGTGGTGCAGACATTATCTATGAATCTCCATAAGGAGATAAGTTTGAGTATGCACTACGGTTCAAGTTTCAGGCCTCGAACAATGAGGCAGAGTATGAAGCTCTGCTAGCCGGAATCCGCATATTTAAGGCAGCAGCGGCAACAAAGATTGACGCCTTCTCTGATTCTCAGTTGGTCGTTAGCAAGTATGAGGGAAAATATGAAGCAACTCATCCGGCTATGATCAAATATCTTCAGGCTGTCAAAGAAGAGGCTGGGTCACTTGAAGAGTTCCGACTGAGTCAAGTGCGCCGGTCAAATAACAACCAGGCGGATGCATTGTCAAAATTGGAATCCTCCGCCTGCCATGATACGCCTCGGTCAGTCTTTTGGGAAGTTCTGGAACAAAAGAAGTATATATGAAGAGCCCATTGGAATTCTGGACCGAAGTTCTACCTGGATGGATGGCATCCGAGCGTATCTAACAGACGGCACGCTCCCTGATTCACCACAGGAAGCAGCCGTCATGAAGAAGAGAGCAGCTAACTTTGAGATGAGAAGCGGAGAACTCTTCAAGGCTGGATTTCACAAGCCCTTGCTGAAGTGTGTTACCCCAGAAAAGGGGAAAGAGGTTCTCGAAGAGCTGCATGCGGGATTTTGCGCCTCCCACATAGGCGGCAAGTCCCTAGCCATCAGAGCCAGGCGGCATTATTTTTGGCCTACCCTTGAGGCAGACGCCAAGGAATTTGTGAAGAAATGTGACAAATGCCAAAGGTTTGGCAAGCTTATACATCGCCCCGCTACTGATCTGACGGCAATCCACAGCCCAGTCCCGTTTGCTAAATGGGGGATGGACATTTTGGGTCCTTATATGCCTGCTCTAGGCTGAAAGCGCTATATTCTGGTGGCTGTGGATTACTTCACCAAGTGGGTGGAGGCGGAGGCAGTTAAGAATATCAAGATAAAGGATTTCATCTCTTTCATTTGGAAGAACATCATCACCCGGTTTGGGGTACCTATGTCTATGGTATTTGACAACGGCCCTCAGTTTGAGACGCCCCAGCTCAAGACTTGGTTGGGAGATCAAGGGATCTCAAGTTACTTTGCCTCAGTCGGCCGTCCCCAAGCAAATGGCCAGGTTGAGGCTTTCAACAAACTCATCTCAGACGGCATAAAAAAGAAAATTGAAAGAGTTGGTGGTTTATGGGCAGAAGAATTGATTCATGTCCTATGGGCCATCCGGACAACTGCCAAAGGGTCAACCGGGGAAACTGCATTTCTCATGGTGTACGGTGCTAAAGCCGTCTTGCCCATTGAACACTATGAGCCCACGCTCAGAGTGATGCTCTATGATGAAGAGGCAAATTGGGAGGCCGTGCGGCTGGCATTGGACTCCCTCCCGGAACGCAGGGGCAATACTGCCTTGCGTCATGAGATTTACCATCTGAGAATGACCAGAGCCTACAACAAAAGAGTACACAAACGCCTTTGAAAGTGGACAATTTTATGTTACATAAAATGGAGGCAACCGGTAGGTCCAATGAGCTTGGAAAGCTAACTCCAAATTGGGAAGGCCCCTACCGGATCTATGAAGAAGTAAGAGACGACACCTACCGCCTGGAAACCCCCAGACGGTAGACGCCTGCCTAGAACTTGGAATGTGGACAACTTGAAAAAGTACTACTTCTGAGACATGTAAATTTTTGTAACAAAGAGTATTAATGAAAAGTGCTTTTTGTTTTCAATTATGTTTGCTTTTCTTAGTTCCGTCTGGGTTTTTCCCACACGACTCATTTTCTTAAATAAACAATGCCTAAGTTTTAGTATCTCACTTAAACGTCTGAATGACATGAGGCCAATGGCCAGATAACCAACTAAGTTTGAAACTTAGTATTAAATTCAAATGTCCATAGTGACATGCGGCCTATGGCCAGATCCTAAAGCTAGGCACAAAACCGCCTAGTGGTTATGCAGCCGGTCTCCAACTAGACCAGAGGCCAATGGTCGGATGGTTGTCTTTTTCATAAATTCGCCTATCCCAATCTGGATAAAGGCGTCCGGCGACACCCCTTCCGGGTGCAATCGTCGCAGAGAACAGCCTACCTGCTCGTTCTACGTATCCATACAGACGGCAAAGATTGAACGGTTAAATTAGCCAACTCATAGCCGTCTGACTTGAATTGCTCCTAGGACCGTTTAAGACTGTGAACTTCCGGATGCCCTTGACATCAACCGGAGTATTATCATAAGCCAATTCGGGCAAAAATTTTCACGTAATGGCTATGATTGTTACCCAGACGGTCAACTACCGTCTAGGGCAGAGGTTGTGCGCCTGTTATTTGTCCGGCTGTGTACTTGGTTTGGGGCAATCACTATTGTGATTGATTGTCTTACAAACATCTCATACTCTCCAAGTATAAGAAGTTTTCAAGGCAATCAATCAGTTTCAGATGAAACCAACCACACAGCCGTCCAGGGGCAAGGACAGCCGGATTTGTACCTGCCGCATGCTTTTCATAAGTTAGGCAAAATCACAAGTATATATCAAGTGTATATGCAAAAGTGAAAAATTGAAAAAATTGTGCAAGTATAAAAAACCGACTGAGTCGGTATACTTCATAGATATTTAAAATTGGCACAAATGCCAAAATAATTGTTAACCGGAATCACATCCGGTGAAGAAACCAATGTTACCCGACTCCATAATCGGTAAAAATACATAACATACTCGGCACGCAGGCCGGAAAGACAAAGAAATTTGGCATACTGCCGCAGAAATACAAGAAAAAGAGAGCTACTCAATGGGCTGCTCCGGCTGGACCTGGACTGTAGGGGGAATCCCTCCGGATCAGCAGCCTCTTCAGGCTGGACATCCTTGTTGCCCTGTTCCCCCTCTTCCTCCTCCGGCTCCTCGTCATCCGAGACCTCAGCCCCCTACTCAGCTGCCCAAACCTTGAAACGAGGTGGAGCTGGGTCACCAAGGACTTCGGCATCGTACACCGCAGTGGCATAATCATACCGAAATTTGTACACCTCGAAGTCAACATCCGGGTAGAGGAGCCCCCAAGCCATTTTCAGGCGGACTTCATTGTCCCACTCATTCTCATTGATGAGTCGGCTCTGCTCAGCGTCGAGCTCCTCTTTGTGCTTGGCCTTCAGGGTGGCCAACTCGGCAACCAGCCGGGAGTTATCCTTCCGGAGATTTGCATTCTCCTTATCGGCTCCCTCCAAGGCCCTGAGATCCGACCCGGCATTTTTCAGCTGAAGCTCAAGATCATTGATCCGGTTGGTAGTCGCGTCGTTAGCATTCGTCAGGGTCTTGACCAGCTCCTCCTGTTTCAACTCCATTGCTTTAATGGCAAGATCAGACATATAATATGCATATTCAGCAGAGTTGAGGTTTTGTTGATCCCTCTTCTTGGCATCATTTACCTCATCTTGTTTTTTCCTGAAGGGCACCCGGAGCCCATCCACTCGGACCATAACCTACGCAGGGTCAGTCGGAAAATCAAACAAAAAAAAAGAAAAGAAAAAAGAAGAATGAAACGAAAAGAAGTGTCAAGTCCAACTTACCTCCGCCAGCTGACCCAAGATTTGGTCAAAATCTACCTCATGGCGGTTGGGGATGGAGTTCTTCTCCGACTGGGTGAGAGTTCTCACCATTCTCTTTGCAAACCCCGCCATGTCCGGGGGCCCAGAAGTAGCATCTGCACCATAAGAAGTACTTGGTGAGAGACTAGCAGCGTATTTGGCATTCATTCTTTGTCGGCTGCTAACTGACCCCCCGGAAGGGTCGACCATTGTCTTGACTCTCATAAAGTCAAGCGGCCAAGGAATCTCAATCTTACCTTTGGCGCCAGCTCTCGCCGTCTCCTCCCCTACTCCTGCAGCATTGAGTGGCTCGCCACTCTTTGATGTCTCTGGGGCATCCGGCTTTTTCTTGCCTTCTCTCTTTGAGCTTTCACTCAGAGACTTCAGGGCGGCGGGGCTCTTGCTTCCGGTTGTGGGTTGGTCTTTGGCAGTAGAGTCAGAGACCGATGAGCTTTTCCTCTCGGCTTTGGCAGCCAGTGTTCTCAGCTGCTCATCCCCAGGTCTTTTCAAGACCTTTGTAATGGACCGGGGGAGGATGCCAGTAGGAGCCTGCAAAACAAACTGAAAGTTAGTCATCCGGCATCAAAGGAACTTGGATAAATTCAAGACAAAATATATAGATGATCTTACCCCGCCTTTCTTGGCCTCCTTGGCCTCTGCGGCTACCTTTTTGGCCAGCACCGACTCCTTGCGGAGCTGTGCGGCAGACTTAGCCGGTGTTTTTGCAGGGTCCACCATGTTTCTTGCTTCTTCTGCAAAAAACAAAGAAAAAAGGATTAGAACAAGAATAATTAAAATCACTGAAGCATAAAATGCAGACGGCAAATTGTCGGGTGGGTGAGTGAGTCTACCCTTGGGAAACATGGTGCTCAACCCACAGGCGGACAAGAATCTCTCGTCCGAGAAAAAATCCGGATGGGGGATCTAATTTTTTGGTACAACTATATGAGACCCATCCCCCAAGGGCTCAGTTGTAGTCTTGAAAAACTCCGGCTCTATAATTTGCTCCCTGGCCTTGGTAGACAGAGCCGGGCGCACGCATTTCTGGCCCACTAAAGCCAGCTCCTTATTGTTGCACCGAAGAATTTCATTCATCTTCAAGGAAGGGGAGGAGATCAAGTACCATTTGTCTTTCCATCCTCCCCATTTGGACACCTTGTCCAAAGTCATCAAGTATTCCGGGAGTATTCCGGGAGCGTGGAAATAGTGTAACACGCCCCGTATACGCCTGGGGTACTCTTCAGGTAGTGCATATGGGCGAATGCATAAAGCTGGGCTCAATATCCTAGAGCTCGCAGGCGGTAATGTAGCTCAGAATATTGACTCAAGAGTTTGGGGTCAGTTGCCACACTCCCAAATCGTACCCCTTCAAAATTTTCCGGATGCCTCTGTGAAGGGGGGAAGCAGAGGCCGGCTTCTATCACCGCCTCATAGCAAACGAAATAGTTGTTTGCGTTGTCAATATCGTCCCCCCAAGCCATTATAGCATTGGCAGGCGGGACTAAGATATCCCATCCCTCTCCAAAGGGATGTTGCTGCTTGAAGGCCTTGAAGCCACTTTCCAGGAGAGAGATATCTCCCGGCCGCATCCTGGTCTTCGTAGGATCCGGATTTTCTACTACTTTTGCTGAACGGCGATATTCCTCACCAAGGTCCTCTTGGTCAGAGCCGGATGCCTCGGCCTCTGACCTCTCAGCGGCTTCGTCGTCTTATTTTGTTGCTCTGGAAAGGAGGCGGCTTCCTCACCGGCTCCCTCTTCCATTTCGTTACTGGAGGAAGTGGAGGGGGCATCCTCCTGGGAGTCATTTTTCTCATCAGGACCTTCATAGTCCTTTTGTCTCACAACTTCATCAGCGGGCACTTTCCTAGTGCGCCGCCACCTGGGTTTGGTAGCCGTTTGTTTTACTCTAGCCATTGTGTCCTGCACAGACACAGAGAGGGAGGAAGCCAGAGATGAGCAAAGCATTTCTGAAACTCCAGGCAAGGCACCCCCGGTTCTAGACTCAGCCGTACTAGGAGACCAGCTGAATGTCCTAGGCAGTGCCGTGTGTGCGCATGGAGAGTCCATTTTATTTTTTGAAAAACTAATGTATACAGCCGGAAATGAATGTATACAAGCTAAAAGAAGAAAAAACTGAAAGAAGGGAACGGATAGTTACCTTACTTTAAGTTCTGAAAATCTGAAAACAAGCAACAACCGGTGACCGGGTGACTTTGAGAAAGCACACGGAGATCTTGAATTTGCTAGAACGCAACCGGGATCAGAGCACCTCTCTCTAGAATCTCTCTTTCTCTCTCTAAAAAGTCAATGAAAATTAAAAAGTGAAGAGGAGGGAGGGGGGGTAAATCCCTATTAAAAAGTAAAAGAGTCATTTTTACTATTCACCTTTCACGGGTGGACACGTGTCACAGGCACCACGTGGCCTGCCACGTGCCACCTGTGAGGGGCAAATGTTTGGGGTATTTTTACCCTAAACACCTGGACCAATGAGGGCCTGCCACGTGTCAGAGTCTGGCAAGTCACCTCTGACCAATCCCCAGCTGACACGTGGCACTCCCAGATCAATTCTCAGAATTGCGGCCTTCAAGGGCTCAATTCCCCAAATCCGCACTTTTGCGGCGCAGCCCACCTGCCCTAGGTCAGAATGACCTAGTGGAGGGCACTTTTCCCCGTGACCCTATAAATAGGGAGATATTTCCCCATTTTGGGGGCATTCACAATCATTTATTACTTCCATTTTCTCTCACATCAGAGAATATCTGAGCTTGGAATCCAAGCAGATCCCCACCTTAAATTCCGCACTTTTTATCCTTTTTCAAGTTTCTAACTTGATCGTCGGAGGCGGAGTTCCACCCAACCGGAGTCTCCGTTGATTTTGCAGGTATAGAGCCAGTCGGACCAATTTTCGAGTTGTAACTCTCCCGAGGGACAAAAACACCCAAAACAGGTTTATTGATCAATCAATCGTATTGCATGTTATTAAGTTCTAAATGATAATATTTGATTGATTAATCGATAATATACTTATTCACCTATACTTTACTTTTCAACTTATAAAAAATTCACGATACTTTATATAAGTATGTAATTATAGTTTCACAATATAGACTAAGTTTTTCTTTTCTGGATCAATAATATATGTATGTTCTTAAGTTATCATATTTGATTGATAATTAACCAATAATATACATATTCATCATCATTATACTTTACTTATTAGCTTATCGAAAATTCTCGATACTTTACGTAAGTATGTAATTATAGTTTCACAATATAGACTAAATTTTTCTTTTCTGATCATCGATCAATAATATATGTATGTTATTAAGTTATCAAATTTGATTAATAATTTACCAATAATATACATATTCACCATCATTATACTTTACTTATCATCTAATCATAGTTTCACGATACTTTATATAAGTATATAATTATAGTTTCACAATATAGACCAAGTATATTAACGCATATTATAATTTTTTAATTAGAGATCTATCATATACCTATTTTTTCACAATACCCGATAAAAATGTATAGTTATGTACTTTGTACTGTCCATTGCTCCATACTATCATACTTCGTAATTAGTAATTACCATAGTGCTCCTTGTATATCTTATAGGTACATAATATATTATGAGAAAGGTTTGTTAATCAATTTATCTTTTTCTTAAATAATAAAAATTATATCTCCTTAATTTTAGATCTTAACTTTGAATTGTATATACTCCGTAATTTTATTTATTTTTGGTACGCTAATTTATATTATATATAACCTTATCTTTTGTAAGTGTTTTTTAATTTTTACCCTAATAGCTGTCGTTTTTTAATCTAATTATCTATACCATGTACATCGAGCATGGCTTGGACCAAACTATTAATTTATATCTTAGGAACTTCTTGGGTCATGTATTTCATATCAATTAATAGTTTTTTTTTTTTTTTTGAAGAGTCATATCAATTAATATAACCACGCTTATCAAACAAAAATATTGAGTTTGTCATAATATAGGAATTTGTTACCCCTAACTTTGTTTTAAATAAATAATTTAAATACAAAGTTTTTTAAGTCCATTTTGTAATCTTAATATTATTCCTTTATTTTAGTTTGCTAATAAATTTTTTTACAATGTTATTTTTCATTAATACTATAGTAAATGTAACAGTTTTCCTTTTCATTTTTTTTAATTCATATATATATATATATATATATATATATATATATTCAAAATGTATGTTGTATATAGTTTTTTTCCTTTTTTGAAAGAAGTATGCTGGGTATAATTATATACAATTTACAAATTACCAACTAGATTTTTTGTATGACATTATTTTTTGTAAAATAGTTTGATTTATTAATTTTATATTTCTTAAAATATTATATATTATTTTTATTTTTTCCAAAATAATATATTAGACTATTTTAGAAAAAATAAAAATAAATTTATATTTTCTAAAAAAGTTTAATTTAATATTTTATATTTCCCAAAATAATTTTTTTTTTCAACTTTCCCAAAATAATCCTTTTTATATTTTTTTGAATAGCTTCCCAAAATTATCTTATATATAGAAACATGAATTTTTTCCCAAATTAATACGTCATACTATTTTAGAAAATATAAAAATAAAAATAGTCTGATAACATATATATTTTATTTTAAAAATTTAATATTGTTCTTTTTTAGTCAAATAACGTACACTCTTCATTATTTTTCCAAAAAAAAAGTACACTCTTCATTACTTAAAATGTACAATGTACTACTCAGTAATAGTATACTCTACCATTATACCTATATGGCTATATTTACTTTGTATTATCGAAATCACACATAAAAGGGGGAAAGTGTAAAGATTTACATTTTAGAATGAGACAATACAAGAGTAAAATAAGGATTATCTATTAAAAACAAAATAAAAAAAGGCAACCCAAAAGGGACCACTTTACGTCCTTTATTTAAAAAAAATTTATTATCATTTCTGTGGAACCGTCTTCAACCTTCTTCCATCTTCTCTGTGAAAAAACACTTTAATTCTTCAGCATTATCTTCATATTTGAACAATTCATTAACCTAAAATTGCTTAAAAATAAAACAAATCCCTTACATTCATAGATCATACCGAAGAAAACTCAAGTTCCAAGCTACGAAATCGAGTCGTAGAGTCTAGCGACTTGAATCGCGACCATCGACGAACTAAGTCGCGTATATACCGTGTTCCGGTACGAACGAATCAGGTTGCAATTCGCAGCAATGTACCGCAAACCTTGTAACGTTGGTTAAGAGAGACGAGAGAGGTAATACGCTGGTGGACTGGTGGTGATGGCTAAATGAAGAAAGAGAAGAAAAAAGTGGCCATGACGGAGGTGAGAGGTAAGATGTGGCGGAAAACCTGGCAGCCGTTAGGGAGGAGAAAGGAAAGTGGTGGCTATGGGATTTCCTTCAAGAATGGGCGGTGGTTGTGAGGGAGGAGAGAGAATCAAGGTTATGATATTAACAAGTATAAATTGTTATTTAGGGAGTTGGTTATAATAATTAAATATGTTTATAAATTATTTTAATGGTAGGGACCATAGCACAAAATAAAATGGGGCAAATAATATGAGACATCTCAAAATGGCAAATGAGACAATAAAAAAAGGGACAGAGGGAGCATAAGATTTAACAGAGAAGTTATGTGGTGTGATTAGGTAAAAGTAGGAGAGAAAAAATATAAAACCAAAAAGTTGTGGTTAACTATTGAGATACATTAGTTATTAAATGGATATAAGAGTGGTTATAGGTGAGGTGAAAGATGAAAAAATTAAAAAAACTAATAACCACAATGGTTGTAGCCTTGTAGGTAGAGGTGTCAAACCCGAACCGACCCGAAAAAAATTATCCGTTTCGAACTGTAACCGATCCGATTTTATCCGAGAAATTCAAGACCCAAACCCGAACTGTAACCGAACTGAACTCAACCCGAATCCGAACTTGACCCGATCTGAACTTAACCCGACACCGATTTGATCCGACCTGAACTCAACCCGAATTCGATTTGACCCGACCTGAACTCAACCCGAACCGATTTGACCCGACCTGAGCTCAACCCGATCCGAAATTGACCCGACAAATAACCGATCAGATCCGATCTGTTTTGACCCGAACTGATATTAACCCGACCCGATTTTAACTCGATTTGATTTTACCCGATCCAAATTTAACCCGACCATAATTGATTATTGACCTTTTTATTCAAGTTCTTATAAAATATATTTACTAATTATTAATAAGTTAACTTTTTTACTAAAAAAATAGTCTGAAGTCTTAAATTTACTACAAACCCATCACGTGAGACAATCTGACCAAAAAGTAGGTGGGGTTCATATAAAGAGCTCTTTCTTCCTATCTCTCTCCTTTTTCCTCTCTCTACCATGTGTTTTTTAGAACATTTTAATCATTGTTATGTATTTACAAATACACAACATTCCTTCATTACTACTTCCTCTACAACTGTGCATTATCCTAGAATTATAGGCATTATACATCGTACGGTTATATACACACTACATACATATGCAATAATTTATGCTCAAATAAAAAGAATGTACATAGTAACAATTAACTATCAATATGTATAATGTCAAGTTTTTAATATAAAAATTGAATTAGTAATAAAGTAATTCTAACAACTCTAACAAATATCTTATACAAATTGAACTAGTAATAAACTAAACTAATAGTACAGTACTCATAACCTCGTAAGATTGTACAATTGATGAAGAGTTGTAACCTTGTAATAACCTTAAAAAATTGATATTCTTTTTTGTATATATCACCATATGTAACTATTACTCGTTAATAACTTAATATATCACTAGCTTGGTCTCACTTATATAAGTATGATAAGTTATCAATAATTATTCAATCTCAATTTTTCTTTAAGATAAAAATTATACATAACTTGATCAAATGAGAAAACTAAAACTTCGTGCTTCGTAATTAATAATCATATTGAACCAATAATAAGGTAAAAACTCAATAATATCTCTAGATTAAAAATAACCTTATTTGGATATGAATTTGGTCAGCTCGACCAAAATCCAGCCAAACACAAAAAAGAATTGAATTGAAACTGACCATTTAATGAATCAACGGATCAACCTTATCTTAATCAAACCGAACTTGACCGAACCGAAATCATCCGAACCGTAATCAACCCGACCCAAATTCATCCGACCCGAAGTTATCCGGTTAAACCCGTTTTAAACCCGATCCAAATTTATCCGATCCGAAAGTGAACCGATCTGGAGTTGACCCGACCCATATCCGACCCGGACTCGATAGACCATGACCCGAATTTGACCCGACCCAAATTTGATCCGATCCGACCCGACCCGAGTTAAAAGGATAATTTTGATCCGAACATATCCGACCCGAACAGATCCGACCCGAACAGACCCGACCCAAACTCCATCCGGTTATCCGAATTAACACCTCTACTTGTAGGCAATCATTTCTGGCCCACTAAAGCCAGCTCCTTATTGTTGCACCGAAGAATTTCATTCATCTTCAAGGAAGGGGAGGAGATCAAGTACCATTTGTCTTTCCATCCTCCCCATTTGGACACCTTGTCCAAAGTCATCAAGTATTCCGGGAGTATTCCGGGAGCGTGGAAATAGTGTAACACGCCCCGTATACGCCTGGGGTACTCTTCAGGTAGTGCATATGGGCGAATGCATAAAGCTGGGCTCAATATCCTAGAGCTCGCAGGCGGTAATGTAGCTCAGAATATTGACTCAAGAGTTTGGGGTCAGTTGCCACACTCCCAAATCGTACCCCTTCAAAATTTTCCGGATGCCTCTGTGAAGGGGGGAAGCAGAGGCCGGCTTCTATCACCGCCTCATAGCAAACGAAATAGTTGTTTGCGTTGTCAATATCGTCCCCCCAAGCCATTATAGCATTGGCAGGCGGGACTAAGATATCCCATCCCTCTCCAAAGGGATGTTGCTGCTTGAAGGCCTTGAAGCCACTTTCCAGGAGAGAGATATCTCCCGGCCGCATCCTGGTCTTCGTAGGATCCGGATTTTCTACTACTTTTGCTGAACGGCGATATTCCTCACCAAGGTCCTCTTGGTCAGAGCCGGATGCCTCGGCCTCTGACCTCTCAGCGGCTTCGTCGTCTTATTTTGTTGCTCTGGAAAGGAGGCGGCTTCCTCACCGGCTCCCTCTTCCATTTCGTTACTGGAGGAAGTGGAGGGGGCATCCTCCTGGGAGTCATTTTTCTCATCAGGACCTTCATAGTCCTTTTGTCTCACAACTTCATCAGCGGGCACTTTCCTAGTGCGCCGCCACCTGGGTTTGGTAGCCGTTTGTTTTACTCTAGCCATTGTGTCCTGCACAGACACAGAGAGGGAGGAAGCCAGAGATGAGCAAAGCATTTCTGAAACTCCAGGCAAGGCACCCCCGGTTCTAGACTCAGCCGTACTAGGAGACCAGCTGAATGTCCTAGGCAGTGCCGTGTGTGCGCATGGAGAGTCCATTTTATTTTTTGAAAAACTAATGTATACAGCCGGAAATGAATGTATACAAGCTAAAAGAAGAAAAAACTGAAAGAAGGGAACGGATAGTTACCTTACTTTAAGTTCTGAAAATCTGAAAACAAGCAACAACCGGTGACCGGGTGACTTTGAGAAAGCACACGGAGATCTTGAATTTGCTAGAACGCAACCGGGATCAGAGCACCTCTCTCTAGAATCTCTCTTTCTCTCTCTAAAAAGTCAATGAAAATTAAAAAGTGAAGAGGAGGGAGGGGGGGTAAATCCCTATTAAAAAGTAAAAGAGTCATTTTTACTATTCACCTTTCACGGGTGGACACGTGTCACAGGCACCACGTGGCCTGCCACGTGCCACCTGTGAGGGGCAAATGTTTGGGGTATTTTTACCCTAAACACCTGGACCAATGAGGGCCTGCCACGTGTCAGAGTCTGGCAAGTCACCTCTGACCAATCCCCAGCTGACACGTGGCACTCCCAGATCAATTCTCAGAATTGCGGCCTTCAAGGGCTCAATTCCCCAAATCCGCACTTTTGCGGCGCAGCCCACCTGCCCTAGGTCAGAATGACCTAGTGGAGGGCACTTTTCCCCGTGACCCTATAAATAGGGAGATATTTCCCCATTTTGGGGGCATTCACAATCATTTATTACTTCCATTTTCTCTCACATCAGAGAATATCTGAGCTTGGAATCCAAGCAGATCCCCACCTTAAATTCCGCACTTTTTATCCTTTTTCAAGTTTCTAACTTGATCGTCGGAGGCGGAGTTCCACCCAACCGGAGTCTCCGTTGATTTTGCAGGTATAGAGCCAGTCGGACCAATTTTCGAGTTGTAACTCTCCCGAGGGACAAAAACACCCAAAACAGGTTTATTGATCAATCAATCGTATTGCATGTTATTAAGTTCTAAATGATAATATTTGATTGATTAATCGATAATATACTTATTCACCTATACTTTACTTTTCAACTTATAAAAAATTCACGATACTTTATATAAGTATGTAATTATAGTTTCACAATATAGACTAAGTTTTTCTTTTCTGGATCAATAATATATGTATGTTCTTAAGTTATCATATTTGATTGATAATTAACCAATAATATACATATTCATCATCATTATACTTTACTTATTAGCTTATCGAAAATTCTCGATACTTTACGTAAGTATGTAATTATAGTTTCACAATATAGACTAAATTTTTCTTTTCTGATCATCGATCAATAATATATGTATGTTATTAAGTTATCAAATTTGATTAATAATTTACCAATAATATACATATTCACCATCATTATACTTTACTTATCATCTAATCATAGTTTCACGATACTTTATATAAGTATATAATTATAGTTTCACAATATAGACCAAGTATATTAACGCATATTATAATTTTTTAATTAGAGATCTATCATATACCTATTTTTTCACAATACCCGATAAAAATGTATAGTTATGTACTTTGTACTGTCCATTGCTCCATACTATCATACTTCGTAATTAGTAATTACCATAGTGCTCCTTGTATATCTTATAGGTACATAATATATTATGAGAAAGGTTTGTTAATCAATTTATCTTTTTCTTAAATAATAAAAATTATATCTCCTTAATTTTAGATCTTAACTTTGAATTGTATATACTCCGTAATTTTATTTATTTTTGGTACGCTAATTTATATTATATATAACCTTATCTTTTGTAAGTGTTTTTTAATTTTTACCCTAATAGCTGTCGTTTTTTAATCTAATTATCTATACCATGTACATCGAGCATGGCTTGGACCAAACTATTAATTTATATCTTAGGAACTTCTTGGGTCATGTATTTCATATCAATTAATAGTTTTTTTTTTTTTTTTGAAGAGTCATATCAATTAATATAACCACGCTTATCAAACAAAAATATTGAGTTTGTCATAATATAGGAATTTGTTACCCCTAACTTTGTTTTAAATAAATAATTTAAATACAAAGTTTTTTAAGTCCATTTTGTAATCTTAATATTATTCCTTTATTTTAGTTTGCTAATAAATTTTTTTACAATGTTATTTTTCATTAATACTATAGTAAATGTAACAGTTTTCCTTTTCATTTTTTTTAATTCATATATATATATATATATATATATATATATATATATTCAAAATGTATGTTGTATATAGTTTTTTTCCTTTTTTGAAAGAAGTATGCTGGGTATAATTATATACAATTTACAAATTACCAACTAGATTTTTTGTATGACATTATTTTTTGTAAAATAGTTTGATTTATTAATTTTATATTTCTTAAAATATTATATATTATTTTTATTTTTTCCAAAATAATATATTAGACTATTTTAGAAAAAATAAAAATAAATTTATATTTTCTAAAAAAGTTTAATTTAATATTTTATATTTCCCAAAATAATTTTTTTTTTCAACTTTCCCAAAATAATCCTTTTTATATTTTTTTGAATAGCTTCCCAAAATTATCTTATATATAGAAACATGAATTTTTTCCCAAATTAATACGTCATACTATTTTAGAAAATATAAAAATAAAAATAGTCTGATAACATATATATTTTATTTTAAAAATTTAATATTGTTCTTTTTTAGTCAAATAACGTACACTCTTCATTATTTTTCCAAAAAAAAAGTACACTCTTCATTACTTAAAATGTACAATGTACTACTCAGTAATAGTATACTCTACCATTATACCTATATGGCTATATTTACTTTGTATTATCGAAATCACACATAAAAGGGGGAAAGTGTAAAGATTTACATTTTAGAATGAGACAATACAAGAGTAAAATAAGGATTATCTATTAAAAACAAAATAAAAAAAGGCAACCCAAAAGGGACCACTTTACGTCCTTTATTTAAAAAAAATTTATTATCATTTCTGTGGAACCGTCTTCAACCTTCTTCCATCTTCTCTGTGAAAAAACACTTTAATTCTTCAGCATTATCTTCATATTTGAACAATTCATTAACCTAAAATTGCTTAAAAATAAAACAAATCCCTTACATTCATAGATCATACCGAAGAAAACTCAAGTTCCAAGCTACGAAATCGAGTCGTAGAGTCTAGCGACTTGAATCGCGACCATCGACGAACTAAGTCGCGTATATACCGTGTTCCGGTACGAACGAATCAGGTTGCAATTCGCAGCAATGTACCGCAAACCTTGTAACGTTGGTTAAGAGAGACGAGAGAGGTAATACGCTGGTGGACTGGTGGTGATGGCTAAATGAAGAAAGAGAAGAAAAAAGTGGCCATGACGGAGGTGAGAGGTAAGATGTGGCGGAAAACCTGGCAGCCGTTAGGGAGGAGAAAGGAAAGTGGTGGCTATGGGATTTCCTTCAAGAATGGGCGGTGGTTGTGAGGGAGGAGAGAGAATCAAGGTTATGATATTAACAAGTATAAATTGTTATTTAGGGAGTTGGTTATAATAATTAAATATGTTTATAAATTATTTTAATGGTAGGGACCATAGCACAAAATAAAATGGGGCAAATAATATGAGACATCTCAAAATGGCAAATGAGACAATAAAAAAAGGGACAGAGGGAGCATAAGATTTAACAGAGAAGTTATGTGGTGTGATTAGGTAAAAGTAGGAGAGAAAAAATATAAAACCAAAAAGTTGTGGTTAACTATTGAGATACATTAGTTATTAAATGGATATAAGAGTGGTTATAGGTGAGGTGAAAGATGAAAAAATTAAAAAAACTAATAACCACAATGGTTGTAGCCTTGTAGGTAGAGGTGTCAAACCCGAACCGACCCGAAAAAAATTATCCGTTTCGAACTGTAACCGATCCGATTTTATCCGAGAAATTCAAGACCCAAACCCGAACTGTAACCGAACTGAACTCAACCCGAATCCGAACTTGACCCGATCTGAACTTAACCCGACACCGATTTGATCCGACCTGAACTCAACCCGAATTCGATTTGACCCGACCTGAACTCAACCCGAACCGATTTGACCCGACCTGAGCTCAACCCGATCCGAAATTGACCCGACAAATAACCGATCAGATCCGATCTGTTTTGACCCGAACTGATATTAACCCGACCCGATTTTAACTCGATTTGATTTTACCCGATCCAAATTTAACCCGACCATAATTGATTATTGACCTTTTTATTCAAGTTCTTATAAAATATATTTACTAATTATTAATAAGTTAACTTTTTTACTAAAAAAATAGTCTGAAGTCTTAAATTTACTACAAACCCATCACGTGAGACAATCTGACCAAAAAGTAGGTGGGGTTCATATAAAGAGCTCTTTCTTCCTATCTCTCTCCTTTTTCCTCTCTCTACCATGTGTTTTTTAGAACATTTTAATCATTGTTATGTATTTACAAATACACAACATTCCTTCATTACTACTTCCTCTACAACTGTGCATTATCCTAGAATTATAGGCATTATACATCGTACGGTTATATACACACTACATACATATGCAATAATTTATGCTCAAATAAAAAGAATGTACATAGTAACAATTAACTATCAATATGTATAATGTCAAGTTTTTAATATAAAAATTGAATTAGTAATAAAGTAATTCTAACAACTCTAACAAATATCTTATACAAATTGAACTAGTAATAAACTAAACTAATAGTACAGTACTCATAACCTCGTAAGATTGTACAATTGATGAAGAGTTGTAACCTTGTAATAACCTTAAAAAATTGATATTCTTTTTTGTATATATCACCATATGTAACTATTACTCGTTAATAACTTAATATATCACTAGCTTGGTCTCACTTATATAAGTATGATAAGTTATCAATAATTATTCAATCTCAATTTTTCTTTAAGATAAAAATTATACATAACTTGATCAAATGAGAAAACTAAAACTTCGTGCTTCGTAATTAATAATCATATTGAACCAATAATAAGGTAAAAACTCAATAATATCTCTAGATTAAAAATAACCTTATTTGGATATGAATTTGGTCAGCTCGACCAAAATCCAGCCAAACACAAAAAAGAATTGAATTGAAACTGACCATTTAATGAATCAACGGATCAACCTTATCTTAATCAAACCGAACTTGACCGAACCGAAATCATCCGAACCGTAATCAACCCGACCCAAATTCATCCGACCCGAAGTTATCCGGTTAAACCCGTTTTAAACCCGATCCAAATTTATCCGATCCGAAAGTGAACCGATCTGGAGTTGACCCGACCCATATCCGACCCGGACTCGATAGACCATGACCCGAATTTGACCCGACCCAAATTTGATCCGATCCGACCCGACCCGAGTTAAAAGGATAATTTTGATCCGAACATATCCGACCCGAACAGATCCGACCCGAACAGACCCGACCCAAACTCCATCCGGTTATCCGAATTAACACCTCTACTTGTAGGCAATCATTTTGTTCGCTTTCAATAAATGGGAAAAGAGTAACATTGGTGGGAAGATCCTCATTTTCATTTTTTGTCAAATGGGGAGCCTATTTTCCCACTAATGTGATGCTCTAAGAAACGATTTCTATCTTGGCCGTCCATTGATTATGCTCTTAAAAAACCTAGAATTGGGGAATAGGGCAATAAAAAGAGCAACACAATTCAATCACTCACGTTTCAATAACAAAATTTCAACCTCACAATATTAACAAAAGCATTACAAATTTGGATACAATGCAAATGATCACACCACAAAGATCATTTTTTTTTGTTTCAGTGTAAAATTGACATTTTCGTTCAGCTTCGAAATTGGTTTTCTTGGTAATCTCTTAATACAATTCAATCACTCACGTTCAATTACACAAATTCAACCTCACAATAAGCAATATCAATGTTCTGCAAAATTACATATAGTAGCAGCATTATTAAAAATCACTAAAAAATGTTTTTTGAAGAACAATTCAAGCTATGTTTATGGCTTATCTTAGTTTTTCTTATTCTTATTTAGCTTTATTATGACTTCTTCAGGTTCAAATTGAGATGATGAGCATGCTATGGCTTTCTTAACTTTGGAAATTGAATGTTTCACTTTTGACCCAACTCCTGATAATATGTTTTGTGATCTTTTCTGGGTTATTTTTGGGTCTATTTCCCTTAAATCTTCTGATATTAGAGGTAACTTCAGTTCCGATTCTTCGTGTTCATTGTCATTTTCCTCATTTGATTTGGGTTTTTCTGCTGCATCTTCTCTTCTTTCGTGTAGAATGATTTCTTGTTGTTTGTTGGTTGTATCCAATGTGATTGAGTTGATTTGGGTTTTGTTCAGGTTTTCGGGTATTTGTTCTGAATACCCGCTCTTTGCAATGCTGGAATTTTCAACTGTTATTGCACTCTCTGAGTTTTCTTTGACAGGATCATTTGAGGTGACTCCAATTCTTTTCGACTCGATTGTAGATAAGCACTTTTGTGCATATGCTTCAATTTCATTGTGTTCTTCTTTATTATCAGCCTTTAGTTGCTTTATATCATCAATGCTTGCCTCTTTAGGGACATTACTTAGTGATTCTTGAAATTGAGATGAGTCCAGAAGCTTTTCACACTTTTCTTGGTGTTCTTGCTCTTTTTCTTCAATATATAGAAAGTTGAGTTCTCTCATATTCTGGATTTCGTTTACTCCTTCGGAGTCCTGTGGAGCAGAAATTATCATATTCTATTGTTTTTGCTGGTTAAAATAATATTATAAGATCTATATTGATAAGAAGATGAGTATACCTTTTGCTTAAGTAGCCCTTGTCTTGTAGCTTTGGCATCTGTTCCATCATCGACAAATGAATTGCTGAACTCAGTCATCATCACCTGTTCTTCCCCCATTTTCCTCTTTTCTACGTTATCATGTGACACAGTTTCCTGCAGGTTTTGTTGTGCGAGTGTAGGATCCTTCGAAAGTACCTAAGAAACAGACAAAATATGTACTTGATATAGGATCTATATGAAGAAAACTATTGGGAAAAAATATTTTGTCACTAGTATTTTAGTGATTTATGGTCAAAAGAGAGAGAATTTGTAATATGTAATAATATAGTGGCTTCCTGGAATGTGGAGAGGTGGTGGTAGAAGCTCAGAATTGAGATGCTCTATAAGTTTTTTGGTGTGTAGTCAGTTTTGGTGGTTGTGTGTAAACTTTTTTTTGGTTGTAAATATAAATTCAATAGCCAAAAAACTACATAAATGTTGCTTAATTGCTGATTAGTCACCCACTGGCGGTTTTCAAGCAAAGGATCCAGCTTTTCTGATTTAGTAATTAACTGTTTAGTGCTTGTAAAATAATTTATGCTTAATTGAACAAAGTTTTCTACAGCTAGCCACTTAGCATTTAGATCTCTATAAAGAGTACAATTGAAAGAACATTGTCACTGTATATCCTGGAATAGAAATTTAATATAAAAAATTGCAGAATCTATATTACTCAACCCATGTTCCACCCATCTTCATTTTATTTTCCTTTGTAGAAATGAGAAAGTCTTACGTGTAAGGTTTTCTGAAACAATTAATGTTTATAGTATTGCATTACCAGGTCCATAGGTGGAGGAGTGGCTTTATGGCTATGCATTAAATTTGCAGGATGAAAGAAGTAGATGAAATAAACGAAGAGTGGAAAAAAAGAAACAGATACCGTATTTCCAATAACCACAAGATGTCAACAAAAGGTACTTACTGCAGTTTTATCGTAATTCACCACATCTGTCACGGCTTCATGTGCTCCAAAGTTGTTCAAACTTCTGTCTTCTGCTAGGAGCTCTTTGCTTTTTGTTCGGCGATCCTTTTCCTGAAGTGTCTTTTCTGATTTAGCCAGCTCCTCAGTTTTGGGCTCTGGTGTCTGCTGAGAACGTTTTGTCAGCTCATGGTATTCAGTGGATTTTAAATCCTGCACCTTGGTTTTATTTAGTTTTGTTTGTGAGGAAGGCTTAGAATAATTAATTGGTTCTGTGCTTGTCTCGCTCTTTGATGAAGAATTAGTAGTCTCTAACTCCGCTGAATTAGTAGTCTCTGACAGGTCTTCAGGCTCGCGTATTGTTGAATCACCAGTTGTCTGGATTATTTCTACTAGTTCTTGCTTTGACAGTGAGTCGTCTATAGGTTCATCTTTCAAATTTAGGACTTCAAGCTCCTTTTGCTCTTTTTCTGGAACACATATCTCTTTCACTTGTTTATCAGATAAGCTATCATCCGTTTTCCCTTCCATTTCTGTAACTGGTTTAGTAGTTTCGTTTGTCTCCTCAAGGTTCTGATACGCTGGTGCCTGAAGTTTCTCATCTGTATCATTTGCCTGGGAAATGTGCCTTGCTACAACATCTGTTTCTGTGACATCTTGGTAATGCATGTGAATAGCCATCTGATCTTGAAATTTAATTCCTCCTTTTGCATCATCTTGCTCCAGCTTTTCTGAGAACTGATTTGCTTTGGTTTCTTTTGAACTCGCATCACTTGTACCTCTTTCTAACTCAGAAACATCCGTAATTTCTTCGGCATCTCTTGCAGATGATATATCAATCTCTACAACCTTTGGAGGAAACGTTTGCCTGTCGTTTATCTTCTGAGTTTCCACAAATGTGCTGATATCAAAATCATCCCCCATGTCTCTTTGCAGAAGAGCCACTTGTGAATTTGATCCATTCATCTCATTGGATTCTGTGAGTTTTTGTAGAAATTCATTGCTTTGAACTAGGTGATTAACTTGCTCAAAAGCATTTTTCTCACTTGGTTGCTTATAAGCTTCCTTCATAAAGTCATCAATAGAGCGCACCTGGTTCACTTAATGGGTCAGTTCTGGTGAGCATTATAACTTGGCATCTACTACGGATAAAATTCAAGGAAGTTTTTATAATAGTCCATGACTTCGTGAGTGTTTCAATTCACTGTATTTCTACACTTCTATATTTCCCATTACCCCATAACTTGGTTTTTAGGAAATTTCCTAACAGCTCAAGAAGTGTTTATAATCAAGTCAAGGAATGTTTCAACTACTTATATTTTTGTACACCTGTTATGTTTCCTGTAACACAAAAAATTGTCTTGATTTAACAACTTATTTGAATAACATGGGTAATTATTAATAAGTTTTATATCCCTATTAATAAGTTCTATGTTATTGAATGTTTACTTAGTTAATTACTCTACCCTACCCCTTAAAAATCTGAATGAGGTTGTATTATAAGTTTCTATTACAGTACTCTAATCTGCATCTTTTCCTATATTAAATTTAAAGTTGTCAGTGTGGACCACAAATATGTAGAAGTTTTTTTTTTTTTTTTTTTTTTTTTTTTTTTTTTTTTTTCCTTTTTTTCTTTTTCTTTTTTTTTTTTTATGGGTGATTCTTACCTTTGTAATTGTAGTATCACATATTGAATCTTTGCATTCTTCATGGTCCTCCTTGCTTTTATTTTCTCCCATTATGAGCTTAGTATTTGCTGCCTTTTCTTTTTTTTCTTCGTTGCAATCTTCTGAATTTATCAATTCTTGATCATATTGTTTAGCAATATGCTCAATGATTTCAGTTTTTCCTTGAATATCAGAGGCTAGCTCACACATATTTACAACATTTCTTTCGGAAATAAGTTCAGGTGATGATTCATGTTGAAGAGAAATATCATTGGTTTGTTCTGATTTCTCTAAAGACTGGCATTCATTCACCTTTTTGCTCTCTTGTGAGCAACTGTATATTGACATCTCGTGTCCTGAATTTAATTCATATTCTGAGGCAGAAGTTGCACCTTGAAATTCTGATGACTCGTTTTCAGGCTCTGGCTTGTGTGATATATTTGTTGTTGTCACATTTTTCGCTACTGACTCCAGTAAGTTCACACTTGGTATCAAATCGGAGTTTGATACTTCTAGCTCTCTTTGTTCCTCTTCTAACAAGCATGTCCCTTGTGATGTCTTTTCAGACAAGTCATTTGGCTTTTCATCCTTCTGAACTTTCATTGTATAGGTGCTTTCATCTTTATCTTCAGTTTTTATACTTTCAACCGTTTGCTCACATTCTTTAGATGATGGCTCTTGCAGCTGGTCTAGTGGTTCACTAGCTTGCCAAATATGTTTTTGTACAGCCTCATATATTTTTATTTCAGTGACACCTTGAGTGTTTACATCAGATATTGTAGCTTTGGAAAGTTTTGCTTCATGTTTGGCATCATCAAACTCTTGGTCTTCTAAAAATTTCTTTGCATGTAGTTCTGTAGAAGCCTTATTATCTTGGGAGTCATGATCTATTTCAGTTAGCTTAATCAGTTCGACCTCTTCTGCAACTACGATCTCAAAGGCTTCAACCTTTTGAGTAAACTCTTTTATGACACTTAAATGTTGAATTTCATCATTTGAACTGACTTCAAGGGCCTTCATATTGTTTCTTTCCAAAAGAGCCGTGGTTTTAATAGTATCAACCACCTGTTTGTCCTCCTTGTCAATGCTCTCTCTTGAAATGCCAAATTCGGGGGCCAAGACATTTTGCACGCTTGATACCTCACCTGCAATTGATGCACCTAGTTCCTCGACCTTTTCAATGACTGTGTCTATCTCATTAGTCGAGATTGATTTATTAGTATGTTTCACCTGGTTCATCACAATCATTTTACACCATTTTAGTCTTTTTCTAAATAAATGAATATGGTATCACTTGGCATAAATGTTTTTGAGCCTGACTTGGTAACTAATTATTTGTTTTGTGCTTTTTGACAGAACGATTAGATATCATTATCCTCTAGTATAGAGGAAGCTGGTTCTGGATTCTATTCCCCACAGGAAAAAAAAAAAGTTACACTGTAAGTTATCTGTTTCTTGACACTTCCTTCTTCTTTTTATGATTGATAAATTACCAATAACTTTTAAGAATGATGGTTCTGACACTTGTATTTCTGCTCTATAGGATTCTTGTTAGTGAAAAAGGAACTTTCTTCTGTGTGTCAATTGAAATAAATATTCTTGTACTAAATCTTGACTAGATCTAAATAATTTATCCCTTATTGGTAAAAGTGTAGGTATTTCATTGCTGTGTGGTAAATCAAAGATGCATCAAAACAAAGGGGGATCTACCTCTTCTTCGAAGCGGTTGGTCATTTCCCTTGGATCCTCATTTTCATGCTTATGCTCTGATTCCAACCCTGCTGCTTTGTTGAATTCTATTAATTGTGTCTGGTCATTCGACTTTTTAGAAGATTGACTTAGATCCAAACCATCCTTCTTTATATTACCGTTTTGTCCAGATATTTCAGTGCCTACAGGTTGATTAAGTTTGCTCTCACTAACATTATCTATCTTAATTCCCTGATACATGATCATATTTATTTGTCAGCTAATAATTTTTAAGTTATGCATATATCTTGTTGTATTGATATAAAACTATAGAGAAAAGAGAAACCAACTATAGTCTGACCTCATATGAAGACACATCATGTTTTATGTCATTTGTATCTTCATAGTTGCATTGCTGTATCTCAATTGTTTCTTCTTCCTCAACTTTACTGCTAGAGATCATGGTACTTTTATCTATTACAGGATACTCAGCTTCTATATCTGGCTTAGATGCTCTAGCAATTTCTTGATCTTCTTTATCATTACAAAAGTCGCTCTCTTTGGAACTTTGATCCTCAATCTCTACATGCTGCCTAACTGCTTCTGTTTGATCAAAATCATTCAAGCAAGTTTTCTTATGTGTTTGGTCAACCTCCTGCACTTCACTGCTCTCTGATTGAAGAAGTTTTCCCTGTGTATTTCCCTGGTTTAGTACATGGTCAATTAGTTTTGAAAAAAAGTTCTAAATTAACAATCATGAAGCAAACAATTTTTCTTTAAGATTTTTTTTGTCATATAATATAAACACTTTTCCCACTTACTATTATTTACTCTAATATTTCTCTTGGTTTGTTACGGGGTCAATTATTTTAAAAATTAGAACCAATGGAGTATTAACTATGCAGCACATATAATCCTATTACATGTGTGTGATGCAAAAGCTTGAAATGTGACTAGTGGTGCCCTTAGACTACTAACTTTTAATAATGTTACCTGATCCAGATCTTGTTCAATGTTCATGGAACTCTCATATTCTTGTTCAATCTCCAGTCCCTTGACCTCATATGGACAAATACCATTTGTTATCTTATTTACATTGTTAGTCTCTAAGTTACGTTCCAGCTTCTCAACCGCAACTTTTTCCTTTACATCACTGACTTGAATGTCTTCTCCTTTGATTCTAGTGCGTTCGTCTTTTCTTCGAACTTCAGATGCTTCAGCAGTACCCTGATCTTGTTTTTCACTGCAAGTGTTCTCTTCAGAGCTCTGATTGGCCGTCTCCTCTTTGTTGACCACTTTTGTGTCCTGGATCTCATATAAACTTGTTTCTGTATGTGCCTTTTCATCCCTCTGTCCTTCAATGTTGTCTGCTTCAACGAGGAGATTATCTATGTCTTGGAATGTCCCTTTCTTTTGTACATGGACAATTGTTTAGTAAAAGTTAGAAATATACAAGTTAGTAGTTAATAATTTACTTTCTGAATTCTACAGAGAGAACAATCCCAATGCTTATTGGAAGTCTCAATGAATGACCAAACTTAATAGAATGGCAAGGTTAAGGGTAAAAGTTACCTGATCCACGTCTTCCACTATGTTATGATGATTCTCATTGTCTTGTACAATATCTGCTCTCCCAACCTCAATTGGCAAAGCAACATTTTTAATTTTATCAAGATCCCCATTCTCAGCATTACATCGTTGCTCCACGATCACTGCTTCTTCCTCAACTTCCTCAACTTCACCAACTTTAACTTCTTCACTTGGTGGCCTAGTCGACTCATCATTGCTTGAAAGTGGGTCTGTGGTTTCTAGAAGCAGTGTAGATGATGGAAAACTCTTTTGATCTTGCTGTCCACTATACGAGTCGTTCTCTTTGAAGCTTTGATTCACAGTCTCCTGATTGCTGAACCCTTCCATTTCATGAATCTCATTGGAGAAAATTTGTTCATTTGTTTTCTCATCCTTTTGTACAGCATTTGATTGGGAATTCATGTCCTGAAATTTCTCTGGTTAATTTCATGACTAATTCACACTAAAAAGATTAATTTAACCAGTGCATATTGCTTTGGAAAACTAATTGTAATTAGGTACTTTAATGATGACTAAGTTCGTCCCTGAATTGATTAAGTCAAGCATGATTTAAGATTCTTTGTATCCTAGGTCAAGCATAATTAAAGTTACTTGTATGATCATGCAGTTCTCATTTTCTACTGAAGTCTCTACTACTCTAACCTTGTGTGAATAAACACCCTCTCTTGTCTTATTTGGATCATCTGTCGCTGAACTACATTGGTTTTTGTCAATTGTTGATTTTTCCTCCACTTCACTGACTTGAAACTCTTCGCTACAGATCGTAGTGCATTCATCTTGGGTAGGAGCATGATGTATAACTTCTACTTGTGCACATGCATCATAAGTCTCTTGAATTTTCTTTTCACAAAAAGAGTCTTTCTCATCAGATCTTTTATTTATAATCTCCTCGTTGTTGACCAATATTATGTCGTGAATGTTTTTGGTACCAGTTTGTTCATCTGTGTTTTCCACCTGTAGTACTTCAATGTTGTCTGATACAACATTTAATCCCTGAAATTAATTAATTGATCGAGCATTTAAAATATTAGAGGTATTAAATCGTTACCTCTAGGTGGGGAAGCTAAATATGCGACTAAGTAGTGTAAATGGATGATTTGTTGTTGATAAATTTACCTGGTCTACATCACCCACTTTGTTCATGAAAATTTCATTTTCTTGTACAATCTCCATTCTTGTGATGTCATTTGAAGACACATCAATTGTCTTATTTGGATCCTCATCCTGCGAAGTACATTGCTTCTTCTCAACTGCTGCTTTTCCTACTGCTTCAATGACTTGAGTATCCTCACTGCATGTACTAGTACATTCATCATTTCTTTGGACATCATTTTCGGCTTCAAGATGTAGTGTAGATGCATGAGAAAAATCTTGATCTTCTTTTCCGCTGCTAGCTTTACTCTCTTTGCTGCTTTGACTCACAATCTCCTCATTGTGGATCACCTCTATTTCATGAATGTCTTTTGAACCAGCTTGATTGTGTGTATTCTCATCCTGTAGTACATCTATGCTATTTGATTCAGATGTCATGTCCTGAAATTTTCAAGTTAGGTACATGGTCAATTTTCTTGTAAGGATTTGAACTTGAGAATTATGAGGCATGAAATAAGTTCTCCAGCCATGTGGAGAGGCAAAAGGCTTGAAATGGAATAATGAAGTGTGTACGGATGACTTATTGTGAAAAAAAGTTACCTGGTCCATGTCTTTAATTATGTTCATAAAATTCTGATTCCCTTTTACATTCTTCATTCTCAGGACCTCATCTGAAGACATGCCATTCGGATACTCATTCTTTGCACAGCATTGTTGCTCCTGAATTGTTGTTTTTTTGTCATCTTCGCGCGCTTTTAATTCATCACTAGGCATCAATGTGCATTCATTATTGCTTGGATCAAAGGTTCTGGCTTTTAGCTGGGGTGTGTATGCTTTAGCAGTATCCTTGACTATTTCTTCGCTGCAAGAGTTTCTCTCTTTGTAGTTTTGATTCAGAAAATCCTCATGGTTAATTGCTTGTATTTCATTAAAATCCTTTGAAGAAGAGTTTGCATTTGTATCTTCAGTCTTTTGTACTTCAATGCTGCTGCTTTGGGCATTTAAGTCCTGAATTCCCATGATTACTCCCATCGTCAATTGTTGCATATAAAATAGAGAGAAAAATAAAATTACGACACGCGAGTGTTTGTGGATGATTAAGTTCTCCGACAGACAAGGTCATGCATGTTAAATTTAAAAGGTTACCTGAATCACATCTTCCATGATGCTTATGGAATTCTCCTTTTCTAGTAAAACCTCGACACCTGTTTTTTCCCTATTTGTAATCTCTAACATACATTGTTGTTCGTCAATTGTTGCTTCTTCACTGACCTCACTGACTTTAATGCCTTCACTAGTGATACTTGTGAATTCTTCATTGCTTAGAACAAGGTTTTCAACCTTCATAAGATGTGTAAATCCTTGAGAAGCCTCTTGATCTTGATTTGCACCGCAATGATTACTTACTTCACATATTTGAATCGCAGTATTTTCATTGTTCGCCTCACCCATTACGTTATTCTCATTGGAACCAGTTTGCTCATCTTTTTGCGCTTCAGTGATTATTGATCTTGTATTCATGTTCTGAAATTGCACCTAGTTAGTTTCATGATAATTAAAAATTGTTTGAGGCTGATGTTTCCGCTATTGCAATAGAGAAGCTCATAAATGTACTAGGAGGCGTTCATGGATAACTTTTATTACCTGATCCACATCTTTCACTGTATTCATGGAGTTCTCATTTTCAATGATTTGTTGCTCAAGTGCCCCAGTTGCTATTTCTTTTTCAATTTCACTGACTTGAATGTTTTCGGCTCCTAGAGGTGGTGTAGATGCTTGAGTGATCTCTTTATCTCGCGTTTCAGTCCAGGAATTGCTCTCTTCGAAGCTCTGATTCAGAATCTCCTTACTGTTGACCGCTTTTGTTTGATGAATCTCACTAAAACAATTTTCTTCATTTTCTTTTTCATCCTTTTCTATTTCAGTGCTGCTCAATTGAGCATTTTTATCCTGCAATAATGGTTTTGTTTCCAACAGAAACTAAGTATAATGAGGAAGACTATGTTTTTCTTTTTGTGTAATGGAAAAGCAATATACTATATTAAGCCCTTTGATTGACTAGGTCAAGCATGACAAATATACGTTACCTGATTCAAATCTTCCAATACACTCTTGGAACTTGCATTTATCTCTTCTCCAACCTCAGGTATGGTATGAGTCTGTGATGTAAATGGCTGTTTGTCAATAGCTGCTGCTTCTTCAAGTTCAATTACTTGAACTTCTTCACTATAAACCCTAGTGCATTCACCTTTGCTTGAAATGGGAAATTCTGCTTCTATATGTGGTGTAGATGCTTTAGCCTTCTGTTGATCTTGTTTTTCATTGCAAGAGTTTCCCTCTCCAAAGCTTTGATTCATATATTCCACATTATTGTCCACTTCTGTTTTGTGATCAGGATTGTAACCAGTTTGTTCATGAAGCTTGTCTTGTAGTATGTTTAAATTGTCAGATTCAGCATTTGTGACCTGAAAATCAGCAGGCCATGGTCAGTTATTTCGTAAACATATATAGATATCAGGTTTTTCATCTTATGGAGGGAAGAGGCGTGTAATATGACTGGAAGTATGCATGGATGAGTGGATGACTAATAGTTTATAAGTTACCTGATACATATCTTCCACCATGCTTATGAGATTCTCATTTGCTTGTTTAAAATCTAGTCCACTGACCATGTTTGTGAAACCACCATTTGTTGTCTGATCCTCGGTCTCTTTGCTACATTTTTGTTTATCAAAAGCTGCTTCTTCCTCAACTTCACTGACATGAATGTCTTCATAAGCTATCCTTTTCAATTCATCATTCCTTAGAACTGGTGTACTTGCTTCAGTGATCTCTTGACCTTGTTTTTCACCACAAGAGTTGCTCTCTTTGGAGCTTTGATTCACAATCTCCTCCTTGGTGACTTTTTTTTCTTCATGAATCTCGTCGGAACCAATTTGTGCATTAATTTCGTTACCCATTTGTACTTCAGTGATAGCTAATTCTGCTTTTATGTCCTGAAAAATTCCTTGGTAAGTGTCATGGTAAACTGTTTTGAAACGATTTGAATTAAGAATTATGTGGCTCAATATTTTTTGGCCCAAAAATTATTACAATTATCTCGGAGAAAAGCTTCTATTTCTTTTCTCCATAAAATTTTTGAGGCGTTTCCTTTCAAGCTGATCTTATTCTTTCAATACCTTCAAATCAATCAATCAATCAAAGCCTTAATCCCATAAATGGGGCTTAATTACCTTAAATACCTTAGCTCATTCTTTTTAATTATCATTGTTTTCCATTGGGTGGGGTGTAACTAGAATGATAAACAAAACAAGTTCTTACTTTCTCTGTTGGAACACCATTTATTAGATTGTATATATCCTCATCTTCAAGATTTTCATGTTGCTTGTCTGTTGTTGCATCTGCTTCAGCAATCTCTTGGTTTGTTTCTGCTTTTTCAGAATGGTTCTCATCGGATATTTGATTCTGTAGCTCATCTTTTTGAAAGTTGTCATCCATACTTCTATCAATAGAATCTTCCATGATAATATGATATGTATGTTCCTCCTTCAAGAGTGTTGATCCATTTTGATCCTAGTGATGGATGATGGTCAACTTACCACAAATGTATCACAAGATTGATAAAGCTGTCCATTTAAAGTTTCATTATCTCTTTCATACCTGTGCAGTAGTTGGATTTTTACTCTGGAAGTCATCTTGATCAATGCATTGTTCCTTCTCCTCCCTGCTGATTTCTGCTTCTTTTACCTCAAAACTCGATTGCTCATTTCTCTGAGCTGATTGTTCTGGAGAAATATTGACTGATGTAGAGTCATCTTTACAAATTGGTTCCTCCTTTGCATCACCTGCACGTTACATATCTATGCTATCAATGCAGTATCTTAAACTACATCCCAATTAAAAGATAGAGTTGGTGATGTGTGCTATTATTCATACCCAATGACAATGTTGTTGCTTAATGCTTACTTGGTGTAGGGTTGATTAGATTTATGTGATCAGCATACTTTGACTGGCGATATTTTAGACAGAGTGCTAGTTCTAAAAGAATATAAGCATTGCAACTTCTAGAATCTAGTATAACCTGAAACCTCATGTTTTGGTTTTCATAGAGGTAGGTTTTAACTGTCATTGTGATAATAGATGGGTTTATAAAAGGAAGACAATTATAAACAAAGATATTGTCTTCATACAGATATACCATGTGATACAACTGCTTCATTTTGATGTCGACATCTTATTTCCTTATCATGCAATTACTGTCATTGTATATTCTCTGGGAAATTATTTTGCAAACCTTTATATATTATAGAAGGTTAATGAAAGTCACTGATAGTTAGGATGCTGTTTCAACCAATGTTTATGTTCATTTCAATTGTTTCTGCATCTTTCTTTATTGAACAAATAAGAATTTAGTATATATAATAGCATGTATATCTCTACTGTTAATTCTATTAGCACTAAGATCTATCAATAAGAAATGAACTGTTATAACACTTACTGGCTATTTTTCTTTCCTGTAAATGGTTGTTGGAAGCCTTCCCTTTGGTTTCAGCTTCTGTTGATTCCTTTTCATATTGCATCTCTGGTCTCTTTTCTGGATCAGGCTCCATAAATTCTTTCACCATTTCTTCTTTTGCTATGGTTGTTGTAAAGCCAGCACCATTATTTTTCATGTCTTCATCAGATTTCTCTTCTGAATGTGTGAATTCTTTGGTTTTATTTACTTCAGGGGCTTGATCTTTGTGAAAGCTCTCTTCCTTTGAAAGTTCAATCTCTTGATTTTCTTCTTCTTCTTGTTGAAATTCAGTGCATAAATCTTGCTTTTCATCCCCGCTCTCTATAGCTTCTGTGTTATTATCTTCATTCTGAAATATAGCATCCCCTCTAACTTCAGTTGTTTCTTTCATAAAAGCCTCAGCGGTATTTTGAAAGCAATATACATGTGACATAATTGTGTTTTAAGAGTTAAGATGACTAGTAAACTTTAAAACTGAGTTATTAGAAGAAACCAGGGATGGCTTACATCTTGCGAAATTCTAGATGTGTGACAGTTTCCTGCTCCCACTGCGTGATTTTCATTTCTTTGATCCTCTGAAGAAACAATGTCCAATTTTTTTTCTCCTTGCTCAGAGTACGTGACATCGTCTGTTGTCTCACCTGCCTCAATGTATTCTAAGCTCAATTTCAAAACTTCCTCCTGGTTTTCTGTCTCTCTTCCCTCCTGCCTAATCGTTGTCTTTACTGTGCATTCTTCAACATCTGCCATGGCAGTGTCTGGAGGCCCATTGACAGAATTTCCTGAGTCAGTCTCACATATGAAAGTATCTTGTTCATTGTGATCCCCTTCATCTCGGTGAATTTTGTCTCTGTGGCTGTTGGTATTACTTTCAAAGTTCTTGCCGTCTGTGTCTGTTACTTCAGTCAACATTATATTTGATCTACTTGTATCTTCAACCTCTTCTAGATTATTATCATTGCCAACTTCATGTACACCTTTCTTTTCTCCAACTGTATTGATGTTCTCCCAAGTGCTGACACCTAGCTCCTTCATATCCTTTACGGTTTCTGAGATTGACTCTTTATTACTGTCAGTTGGGGAACTAAATGTATGTGACTTAATAATATCTGCAAGGCCAGTGGAATCCACCTTCTCTTCTTCATCTTTCTGTGCCATGGTCCTTGGTCCTTCGACTGCTGCTGGGAATGTTTTCTCCAAGTCTTCGGATTTCAAATCGATTTTTAAGCCCTCCAATTGCTCAAGGACACAAACTGGAAGTTCCACTGTCTTAATTTCATGTAAATTGAAATTATCCTGATTTTCATTATAAGCATCATTGTCAGTTTTGATATCGCTTTCCTTTTCTTCATAATGATGTCCACTTTCAGTTTCTTGATTAGCAATTTTCATGCTATCTGAAGTCTCTCTGCCTTTTTCATCTAGACCTGATCTTCCAGTTGGCAACTCATCTGTCTCTTCTGCAGTTGCAACCTTCTTACTGTCCTGCTGGATTTTGGTCTTTGATATCGTGGTTGTTGCATCATCTAATATTGCTTCTGGGAAATATTTAGACTGTTTAACCGTGTCTTCATAAGCAACCTTTTCAACAGCTGGTGGGTACAAAAAAGATTCACCTTCTGTGTATTCACTGTTTCCATTTCCTACATTGATGTTTGTTTTTCTTTCCTCATCATTTGTCTCTGTTGTTTGCTTATAATGTGCCTGCAACACATTTTTTATGGCAGCGTTCTCCTTTGGATGGTTGTCTGTGTTTAAGACGCATTGTCTGTCTGTCTTATCTATATCTTCCTCGTCTCTTGCCTGTGCAAAGATAGCATAAGCTTTCTGAAGCATCAAAATTTTAAGATGCTCAATATAAATGCCAGTTCAGAGCAAAATGAGTCCCATCAGGGCTGAACAGATTTCTTGTTCTTTACTGATTTACTCATTTGTGTTATCGCTAGATAGAAATTTCTTTTTCTTAAAAGGAAAACTGATTAATTTAACGTTATTGTTATTCCACTAAAATAAAAAATCATTGATTTATTCTCTTAAGAAAATTGTTGATTGCAGTAGAAGTTTGAACCTTAATTTTTGTTGCAACTCTATTTGTTACAAGATGACTCCTCAAGTTGAATGCCACTTTGTAATATACTCCTCATAAATCATGCCTCTCTTTGTTAATGCTGTATTTTCCTAAGCAGTGACATGTGTACTATTTCTAAAAATTACCTGGTCACTGCAGTTCTTTGGTTTCACAAAAAAAAAAAAAAAAAAAAAAAAAAAAAAAAAAAAAAAAAAAAAAAAAAAAAAAAAAAAAACTTCAGATCTTTTGATGCAGTAACAAAAATTTGACTTGAAATTGATACTTTTTTTTTTTTTTTGTGGATGTTAGGAATGAAGAGTCTTTATCAACCGAACCATTAAACAATAGCAAGGGTACTGAACTTTACAGTTCAGACTAGTCATGGTCTCAGAATCATGAGAACCTGTTCCAGTTTCAGGTATCCAAACACTATATTTTACTTGTACAGTCACTACTATAACTTAAAAAGATAAATTAGTTTTACTATTTTGTATTGACACTCTATGGCTAGCTTTCATTTTACACATTTAGGTTGTTTTACACAACAATAGTTGCAAATTATAAATTATACTATCAAGTTGGATTCAGTACCATAAAAGTGCTAGTTACACATGGAACAAGTCTCTACTGGTATCTAATTTATGGTTCTGAAAGAACCGGATGCTAGCAGACATTTTATGTATAGTAAATTTTATTTCGATTGATTAGTTGTCATTAGCTGTTGCACTTGATATAATTTCATGATTACTTATGATAGCTTAGTTTCTACAATATAATGGAATGTCTTTTATCAGGATACTAAACTAATAAAATTAATTTGTTTCAAAAAAATAATAAAAAAACTAATAAAATTAATGGTAATGGACAGTCTGAATACATGATGCTCTAGTTCAGCTTACCATCAATCCAATATGCTTTTCTAGTTTTTTAGATGCCAAAAAGAGACATTTTGAGATTATGATTCTAAAAGTTATTGTATAGGTCTCAACGTGCTAGGAAAAGCTACATCTTTACCTCATTAAACTCCATCGATCTATACTGGATTATTTATTTATTTTAATTATGATTACTATCCCTGCATAGGTCTCAATGTTTGTGGTAAAAGGCTACCTCACTAAAACTCCATCGATTTATAAAACAAGTACGCCCAATAGAAACAGATATATCATGGCATCAAGATCGGCAGGCATCTCCAGCTATGACTTGTCTACCTTTTTAAGAACCATGAGAGTCCTTTATTTAATCTACTCAAATGACTGTCATAGCTTTATCTATTCATGCATAAACTTAAAATTTCATCACTTACTCATACTTTGCAATTTTGAAGATGGTTCATAAACTATAAATTTTAGTAAACTTGCTTGTGATTCAGATGCAAATTGGGATTTTGATTTATCATTGGTTTTTCATTTCTTTTTAGTTGCAATGAAAATCAAACTATTTTCAAGAAACTTTCATTTAAGAATGAATTATTGATAAACGGGTCTAGGCCACACTCGCCACGAGTGTCCACTTTATACGACCAAGGAGGTTCCACCTCAAAACATATGGCACTAAGGGGAGTAGCCCCTTAGCTTTATAAAGTGGACATAACTTTCTTATTTTTTCAATGTGGAATACACTTCCCAACACTTTCTACACTTTTCAATGTGGGATAACACTTTCACTCATGTGGATTTGCTCATGGGCTCAACAATTATTAACCACGCTGCTATGCTGGAACTTCTATATTTATTAGATTCTTTTACTTTTTTTCCAACATACAAGTAACGATAATGTTTTGTTTTACAGACGATGAAACAAAGCACAGAATTTGAGAAGTGGATTCAGAACTTGTGCACAAAATGGCTTAAGGTTCAATGCTTTTGTTATAGTGCATATTTAAGTCAGTTCTAAACATGATCAGAAGGTTATCATCCAAAATCGATTCCTCACAAACACAGAATATATTTCGATAAAGCAGAAATAAACCTTATTTTTGGGCATACTAAAAGCATCAGCATAGCAGAAAACAAGTTTACCATTTAGTGAGAGTGCATAGTTCCTACTTACTTGCATATTTATGGATTCTGGTATATCAGCTTCTGATGTCATTCTTCATGCAGGAACTTTTCGAGGCACGACAGAATCGCTTTGAATTCCTTTCTTACTTCACAAGCAATGGAGCTTTGGCAAAGTAATCTTACTGCATACTCTTGCTGATTAAGTATATAACTGCTAATAAGTTTTGCTCTAAAATAACTAGAATTAGTAGGTACTTATAATTGTAGATGATATAATTGCTGATTTATATAAAGTATTTGTAGAATTGACAATATTCTTGCCACTTGTTAAAGGTGTTATCTTGATGAGTTGGCTGGTCCTACTGATTGATTAGTCACATGCCTAATTGGACAAGCTTGAGTGACACAAGCAAGATTAATCAAGTATTTTTGTTCCTAACAAATCTCATGTTTCTATTCTTATTAATTAAAATACCAAACTTCATTATTGTTTGCTGTTGCATTTGTTTCTGTTGAGTAGGTTACTTATCATCCTCATATGACTGCAGTTTATGATGATGTTGGCCACTTTTATATCGGAAGGTAACATACTCATAGGAGTCATAGCCTATGTTATTTGGATTCAGGATCTCATATTCAACATGGGTATGCGTTTAAGTGTTACACTAGGTCATTTTTTAAAAAAATGGTTTCCATACAAAAATAAGAGATACTACTCATGATCCGGCACGAGTAGCAAAATAAAGAGCCTGAGTAATATAGTCATCACATACAATCTTCTTTCTATCCAAAATTGTTTTATGACACTATGTAATACCTCGTATTTTTTATACGTATTTTATTTTAAATAAGTATTCTGTGAGGTATTTAAATAATTTGAAATGGATTATTTATGGCATTTTAATTATTTATTTTAAATAAGTTTGGAAATATTTTATAAAAGGAAAGTTTTATTTAATTAATTATTTTATTAAGTTGGGATTTAATTTAGGAAAGTTTTATTTTAGTATTATTTTTTTAGGAAAGGAATTAGGAAATATTAAAAAGGGAAAGTTTAGGTAAGAAGGGTTTCTAAAGAAAGGTGTATAAATATTCAACACTTGGGCAAATTAAACTTTGCCCGGAGTGGAGAATACCCAAGGTAAACTTTATCTCCCTTCTCCTTTATTTCTTTTTCTTTTTCTTTCTTTTCCCCTTCCCCTTGTTCGGCACTCACCACCGCCGGCCACCACCAGCAGCAGCCGGCAGCAGCGGCGGCGCCACCAGCAGCCGGCTATGGTGCCGTGGCTGCTGTGCGGCCACCCCCCTTCGAAAAAATAAAATAAAATTTTTATTATTATATTTCTTTTGTTTAATCCTACATCTAATTATAAATTATGAGTTTTGTGATGATTTTATGATGATTGATTTTAAGTGTGATGTGAATAATTTTCAGATTTTAATTTTAATTAAAAAGCCCCAAATTTGAAACCTTGGATTTATAAATAATTGATTATTGAAGGAATATGATTTAGGGTGGTTTAAACCTTTAATTTGAGGGTTTTAAAGTATAATTACAACATGTTTTCATGAATTAATATTGCTGGAATTTTTGTTAGTAAGCTAAAAATTAAGTTTCTTGAAGTAATTTTGACTACCCATTAATTGGGATTAAAGCATGAAGTTCAAATTAATTTTCAGCTTGTTTTAATTAAATTATGAGTGGTTTAATAAGAGTATATATTGCTGGAAATTTGTATGGAGTAGATTTTAATGCCATATTATGATTTTGGTTTATAGGAGACTTTAAAGTAAGCGATTTTTATTAGTTGTGGCGATTTTAAGATCGTATATGAGGTACATTCGCGTATTTAGCATGTTTTTGATGATATAGTAACATGCTAGACTTGATTATTTAATCCTAAATAGTATCATGCTAAATTATGATTGGAAATTGTGAATGGGTTGATATTGGTGATTGAATTATGAAGCATGATTTATTTGTGATGGATTATTGAATGGAAATAATTATTTTGGGCATGTTATATATGAACCACACTTTTATTATTGGCATGATAGAGAGCATGTTTAATTAAACCAATTGTTTAATTTTGTTTGGAATATTAAAAAGGAATTTTAATATGGCTCATATAATTTTTATTGATGTTATAAGCATGAGAAAGGAGCTATGTAAGTGTCTATGTACACGAGGAATAAATTATATGTTGATGCCTTAGTGCACTTAAGGTGTTTCTAATACCGAGGGATAAGAATTTTGGCTCATTATGCGTTTAAGGTGTCTTTAACACCGAGGTAGATTTAAAAAGGGTTCAACATTAAATATTATGTGGTCACTAATTATTCCATAATTAAATTGGAATGTTTAGTTATTTAGATAATTATAATGTTTGATTATGTCATGGTTTGAGAGTCATCACCAAGTTTAATAATATGTAAATAACGTAAAGTGAAAGATATTACGCACCAAAACTCTTGTAACGTATACACCTTGAGTATGAACCTATGGGGGGAGTTATGGGGTTTTATATTTAACCATACCTTCTACTGGGATTACAAGACGCTGTATTTTCCTTTTATTATTATGCGCAGTAATTCTGCCACTTACGAGTGGTTATTTTATACTGGCACGGTTAGCTCCTGTGTTAGTACCCCTTTATTGGAGCATGTTAGGGGGAAAACCCGTTTAATGCGTAATCAAAACTAAATAAATTATTTAATTACTTAGTTGAGAAGTCTTGTTGTATATGTGTACTTGTAAACAGGTGCAACGAGGTAAGTTGTGTGTTGATAGGTGAAAGCATGTTAGTGTGTTTAATTACGCTTATGTACTCAGCTTTGCTGATTGTGTGTTTGTTGGCCTTGTCTTTACCTTGGTCCTATGATGACCTATTTTTAATGGAAAGTATTGGAAACAAGTAGAGAGAAGTTTTTCAAGTTATGAAGCATATCCCTGATGGGCATGAGTGAAGAACGAATCATACTAGTTTCCATAAGTCTATGATGTCTTTATTGCTTTTATTATTTTATTATATTATGTTTGTGAGACTAACGCAAAGGTTTTGAATTGGTACAGTTTTGTTAAGGGCCTACAATGGTTCCAAGTTGTAAGTTGACTTTATTTTATTTTGGTTTGACTTATATTTTCGTTGGTTGACTTTTAAGTTGAGTCGTTTTGAATGTTTTTAAAGATAGTCTTCCACAGTGTGTCTTTGATAATTGCCTTAGCCGTTTTCACGGTGGCGGTAATGTCTTAAATTTTCCTATTTTGAGTTTTAAACAGAGTAAAACAGATATTTTTTAAAAAAAAGGAATTTCTAGGGTGTTACACACTAGGCATCCTAGCTAGAAGAGTAGAAGTTCCATGGTTAGAGTAATACATAAACAAATAAAAGGGTTAGAGTAAATTAAAATGTGATACTTATTCTTCCTAAATTACGAGAAAATAAAAGTTTATCACCTTGATAAACAAACGCTAGCTGACTGAACAATTTTGTTGATTTATTTTACGATTTTGTCATTTGATAAAACGTATTTTGTTTATAAAGGTAATAAATTGTGGCTCCTTACGCAATTATACAATATGAGAAATTAGTCATATAAGAAGATCATTAATTAAGCTGAGTCGATATTAGATTTTAGTGCTGGTATCTGTCACCAATTAGATTGAAGCAAAAAAATGTAATGCAAAACAACAAAAAGAGCCTAATCAAACCGACCAAATTGAGCATCTTTTTTGCCGCCCTTTTGTTGGGTGGCCTTACGTTGCCAACGTAGGGAAAAAGGAACTTGGCAATATGATCTAATTAAATTTTCGACAATTGAAAAAAAAAAAAAAAAAAAAACACTACTTTCGTTATAAATTATTTGCAACTGCAACGTTTTAACATAAAATTTGATTAGAAAATAGCTAATCGTTACAAATAATTTAAAACGGAGATGGTAATTTTGGTCAAGAATTTTATTCGTACATTTTTTCGATTGAATTTTTTAATTTCTTTTGGTGTACAATATTGCTTTATAATTATTGCTTAATTTTTTTAATTTCTTTTGGTGAATATTGCTTCATGGTTGTGCTAAGAGCCATGTGTTTTTTATGTTCTCTTGGACATCGAAACGCCACAAATTAACTATAATTATATGTATTAGTTTTGTGTGAGGCGATGTTCGGATTGTTGGTAAAATTTTTGGATAAATTTTTTGACTTTTGATAATGAACGACATTTAAATTAAACATACGATATTCTATCGCTTATTTTTTTATTTATAGAACAAAAACTTTTGTATACATTCAATAAACAGTAATATATTACTGTATCGAGGTAACTTTTATTGAATTAAGGATAACTTTTGGACTTTATCGGGTAACTTTTATCAATATAGCATAAATACTTTTATTTATATAAGGGTAACTTAAGGGTAACTTTTAATCATTTTAAGATAACTTTATAACGGATGTTATTTTATTATACATCTGATTTTTTCATATTTTTTTTTTAATAGGATAGGGTACTTTTTGTAGTTTTGTTTGTAAATAGATATGTATGCTATTATTGACTTGAAATTATTTTTATTGAAATTAAATTATTTTTAATGAAATAAAATTATTTTTACCAAACCAAAATTATTTTTACTGATTCTCTATTTTTTTTTTTAACTAAATTAAATATATTATAATTGGATCTCATTTTAAAGAACTTTTTTAAACGAATTTTATGATTAAAATAAAACCGAGTTATATGTATGATATTTATTAAAAGTTATGATTAATTTTCTACCTATAAAATATTAGAAGTATAGTGATAATAAAACTCTATACAACATTTTTATCTTAAAAAATCTATCCAAAACCGCTAACTTTATCATCATATATGTCACAATAATATCTATTTGTCGCCTACTTGGCGCGACACTTGGCGAAAAATTGGTTTGCCAAGTGTCGCTGTCTTGTGGCTTGACTGTAAGACCGGCTTTATTTATTAGGAATATGATATGATATGATATGATATGATATATCGTGACAACAACAACAAAGTTTTAGTCCCAAAACAACAAAGCTCATTTGTTACTTGTTAGTACTGCTTTAAGGAAGAGCAATAAGCTTAGTGATATAGGGTGTATGTCCCATGCATGTGTGATTAATGACGACAAGGGAAGAAGATGTCAAAACAGAAAACAACTTGTTTGATTAAGGGCTTTCTATGTCATGGCAACTTTCAGCATAGCATGTAAGCATCAAAGAGGCATTAGGCATGGCGGCCGCCCACCGGTGCATGCTGATACATGCCCTTTTGTTATATTCCATGGATACATTATTTCTGGTACTTCCCACAGCTGTATTAAATTGTGCACTGAAAGAATTATAGCATCATTGACTCATTGTCAATGTCTATTGTAGGTTCGAAGCGAGAGGAATGCCATGGCATGATACTCTCTCTGTTTACAAATAATCTTCTTGTATTCTTTATTAATCTTTATGTATTCGTTGTAGACACATAATCGTGTTATTTATTTATTTAGAAAATTCTATATGGTGGCCTCAAGGTTTCAATTTTTCTACGTGGAAGACGAACTTTTTTCCAACTCTCTTAAGTGGCACCCAAGTTTTGAAAAATCAAGTATAGTGGCCTTTTCTAGGTTAATGGCTAACTTTTTAAATTTTTGGTTAACCATAATTGATTTTTTTTTTACACTCAACCACCCACCTAGCCACCAGTGAACCCCACTGCTGCCTGCTGTCGCCGACGCTCCAAGATCTCTTCCCCCGGCGCCACACCTCGACCTCCCTCTCTTCCCCTTCCCCAACCACCGTAACCCGACCCTAACTAGGCCAATCTCGTAACCCAAAGTCCCAACCTCCACCCTTCGAAAACCCCAAAAATTCGTTGGAAAAATCCGGCTGCCCCTCTCCCACACCTCGATAAGGTCGACGCTATGGTTTCGTGTGTGTGGGGAAGGGCAGCCGGAATTTTCCAGCTTCTTTTAGGGGTTTTCGATTGATGGGGATTAGGATTACGAAATTGGTCAGGGAAAGGGAAAGGAGGGAGGTCGGGGTTGCGCCGACGCCGACACCGAGGGAGAGGGTTCTGGGTGCGCCGGCGCTGGTGGAGGTACGGCAGGTGCCGGCTACCGTGGGTGGCTTGGCTAGTGGTTTTCTTTATTTTTTTTTAATTTTTAATTTTTTAATTTTTAATTTTTATTTTTTACTTATGGTTAACCAAAAACTATAAAAGTTAGCCAAAAAATCAAAAAATGGGCACTATGCTTAATTTTAAAAACCTTGGTGTCACTTAAGAGAGTTGGAAAAAAGTTCTTCCACGTAGAAAAATGGAATCCTTGGGGCCACCATGTAGAATTTCCCATTTTCTTATAAAGACCATAATGTGCCTTGTTCTGAAAAACTACCAAACGATAGCTGCAGAACTAATCACAGGAACTGTCCCAAGGAACATTGAGAGAATGAGATTGTTATAAACATGAGATCAAAAGCTCAATCAAACAACACCCATTTTTTCTAAACTATCCCAAAATACAATTAGTTTATAAGCTTGATCAAATTCTAATTGAAACTAAAAATCTTGAAATAAGAAAATCATTCCCAGAAAGAGTACATCTGTTATCCAAATGAAGCGATAGATCATTTTAGCTGTATAACTCAGGCTCTAATTGGACCTTGGCAAGCTTATTTCTCTCCTTAGTAAGATAAGATGAAGCTGCTACATTGTACACATGAGACTTTCATAATTATCAGCAATAATGCATTAAGTCCATACCCAATGCCTCTAGATAAGCTCCTGCCCTTGGATCAATAAGGAGGTGCAATATAAAAAACCTTGCCTCTGCGACAAAGTGGTTTCAAATCGACAATTACTTCAACCCAACAAACCAACTATTGTCTATTACTTCACTTCATAATAAAAGAAACACATACGGTTGAATCAATCATGTTAATATAGTTCACTATAGCCCAAAAGCCAAAAGATACCGCGTCACTCAATTTTCTAGTCAGTCATGATCTCATATGTAGGTACAGAGCTTCTAAACGAAAGTTTGAACAAAGAAAGAAAATAAAATGTAAGATGTTAAATCATGACTAGAATCTAAAGGTGGGTTTTAAGCCATTCAAAGATTTGATCTGACTGCAAGCTTGTCATTTCATGATATGCATAAGCTAGATTCAGCTCTTCTTCAATGTGATGCATAAATTTAGATCCGTATGGCAAAACAATGTTGCTTTGCTTCAGGGCTTCTCTCCAAGGAGTCACACGTCCATCATTTTTCATATACCCTTTGGCATCAATAAAACCTCTGCTGCGGAACAGTTCAAATAACCTGGATGATGTGGTCTGGTTTAAGCCCTCAACTCTATCACCTAACCAATGTGATGTTACCGGAAATTCCATGCACGTGATCTCCCGAGTTTCAACACCCTTCTTTCTTAACATCTCAATGTGTCTGTTAATCTTCCTTCCCCTTTTGACATCCTTAGGCATGTGCACAAACAGTGTAGGAGGGTAGTTTTCTGGGATGCTATCCATCTTATCAAACAGTCCGGAAGCAATCATAAGAACAATTCCCCTAAATCTTACCTCCGTTGCAAGCACAGATAGAAAATAACCACCAGAAGAAGCCCCTAAACCAACTAACGGAAATTTCACTAAGTCATACTTTTCTAGCCACCATTTTATGATTTCTTTCACCCTTAACCCATCTTTTCCGTATGACCAACAAACATCAGTGCTTGTAATGACAATAACAGCAAAATTTTGAGCAAGAGCATCAAGAACGATTTGCTTTTCTTCAGGCAACCCTACACAATTTGGACACCCAGGGCATCTGTCCCAAAAGTTAAGGGCACTGCCACCACACCCATGAGCTATAAAAAGAATGGCTTTAGGATCAGATGGTATTTGCCAAATGACTTGTGTTTCCTTTACAATTTCAACAGTCGGGCTGGGAAGCACTTGATATTCAACCCTTTTTGTTGCATGATCATAAATGCTTTTATCTGAGGCCGAATTTTCCCCAATGCATAGAGTATATAGCAAAGCAACAAAGATGACTAACCCCAGAAGTGCAACAACACCAGGTACCTGACAGTTCTGAACTGATCGCCATAGAAAAAGTGATTTATTTCCTCTTTTAAACATAGTTTATTTGCTTCTCTTCTAAGCAGATCGCGTTAGATTGAGTGGAACCAACATCGCTCCTAAGTAGTGAAGTTGCTACAAACATTGCATCTAACATTAGGTATGTATCAAAACTTTACTATATCAGGCTATCAGCTATGATTAAGCAAATTACTTGTGTAACTTTTTATGCAAGAATCAAGTCCCATGTACTAAAATATAACAAATCTCAAGCAATAGATAAACAAGGTTTTCACAATGTCGAATCGATAACTTAACAAACCAGCCCATGAATAAACAAAATGTTCATATCTTCTAAAACTATTCACAAATCTGGAAAACAAACTGATTCATCAAAAAAAAAAAAAAAAACGGAGAAAAATAAATGAAATTAAGTTGCTAAACTACTAATAAAAATTGATTCAGAAACTAATTAATAATTAATAATTAATAATAAATCATAAAATTCAAATACATTTAAATAACCAGACATAATAGAAATCAAAAGATCAAAGCTTCCATAGTCTATATCCAAAACTAATAAACACGAAATTTTACAGCAAAATAAAAAATTTATCTAAAAATTCAGACATTAATCCAACATTATGGTTTTTACACCTAAATATTCAACCTACAGTATCAAATTAGGCTAATTACATAATTCAAGATTGCTTCACTAATTTCAGTCTGCATTAAACGAACATAAATGAGGTATAATCCAAAAATTAATTGAAATGGTAATAAAATCAACTAATATAATCAAGATCAATTATATGGTTGCGTCAGTCGATCAAAAATTAAGAACAATGAAAAATTGAAATTATGACAGTAAATTTGGTATGGGAAAAAGAAAATTAACCTTGAACAATTGACTTTCTTCTTAATCTCCCAGTTGGATAGCTGCCCCAGAAAAATGAAAACTTCAAATAGCTTAAAACCGTTGATAAGGTGTTGATAATAAAAGACCAACCGTTTGTCAATAGCTAATCACTTTCATAATGTACTTATTCATTTTAATTAAACCGTTTTATAATAATTGCAATATTGTTCTTTTTACGCCTATTTTATACTCCGTATTTTAATATATAACTAGTTTTTGGCTCGGATGATGCTCAGGGCCCGGGTCATTGCTTATATTTTATTATATTGTAGTTATTTTTTTAATAATTCAATATTAATTGTTTAATTAGTCACTTTGATTAGACATTAAAGGGAGTAAACTAAAAAGTATAAGGTGGAAATATTTGATCCCATCAACGGTTGCGAATTTCAATATTGAATTGAAGTTGAAATTAAAAAAGAAATTTAGATATGCTTATTAATTAATTGAATAATAAATAATAAAACAATAATATACTATTGAGTAGTTAATACAAAGTTGCGAAATAAGGAGCATTACAGTAAAATTAGAAAGTTACATCGCGTAGTTTAAATCATTTTATTAAGAAAAATAAGTATTAAGTGGCATTGATAGTTTGATGGTAAATGTTGTTTTTATGTTTAGTGGTTCAAATTATATTTCAATCATAATTTTGCATTGAATTTGATATTTAGTGTAAAAGAATAGGTCTTGACATGTCATTGTTCATGTGGCGCCAAATTTATTAAATGAAGGATGACACATGGCAATACCATGTTATTCCATTGAGTTTTAATAATATTATAGATACTAGTTCGGAATCCATGTCAAGCACGATTTTTCAATATAGTGGAGTATTTCATTATTCGTTTATTAGAAAATGTACAAAACGAAATTATTGCAAGTAAATTTTATTTTTTTTTTTGCGTAAAAATACAATAAAAATATTAACGTGATATATCATAAAATGTATCTCAATGTCTAATTTTATTATACAAGTAATGTGGATGTAAGGAGTAATATATTAAAGTACTCGTAACATGAAGTACTTTGTATTATTCATACTTCATTCTCAATTAAAAAGTACTCACTAATCACTATTCAGATTTACATTAAGAATTCCCATTGTGAAGAGGGCTTCCTAATATTTAATTTTTCTTACCTTTAAAATAAATAAATAAATAACTAATCACTATTCAAGTTTTTCTTGTAGATAACAATAAAAAAATGATAACAATTTAAAAAAACAATAATACTTTTTGATAATATCCTACATAGTAATACTTTAAAGTACTATGTACATATTGATAACTTATTAAATGATGATTAGTTTTTATTTTATTTTATTTATTCCACTACTATGTACATTAACAAAATATTTTTATTGTCGACTATTATGTACAATAACAAACTATTTTTTTTATTATCGACTACTATGTACAATAACAAAATAAAATAGTAGTCGATAACAAAAATATTTTGTTATCGACTACTATGTACATTGTCACTATGTACAATAACAAAATATCCATGAAAGTGGAGGTACGTATTATGTGCAATAATACTTTATGATAATAATATCCTACATAGTAATATTTATAAATGGATCTTATAAGCGAGGTAAGAATCGATTACTATTTTATTAATTCTCCCTCCGACTACCTTCACTTTCATAAATATTTTGTTATTTCTCTTTTATACTAACCTCGCTTATAAGATCCATTTATAATATATCTTATTTATTTACAAAAAAATAGAGAAACAATGAAAATAAGTTTTAATCAAGAAAAATAAATTTAGTTTTGGTAAAAAATACTTTCAGTTTAGTAAAAATAATTTAAGTTCAGTAAAATATATTTTCAGCTCAGTATATCTAAATATCCTGCATTACCAAAAAGGATTATACGATCATATTTAACATTCAACCCAAAATGTTTATCCTGAACTTTTATCAACCATTTGGGCATCGCCCGGACACAAAACTAGTTTATAATTAAAGATATTGCAATGGCATACGTGCACTCAAAATGGAAATACCTTTTACTATTTTATTACATCTGTCACCTCACATGGTCCTCATTTTTACCTCACTCGCACTTTTTAATACTGTTCTTATCTTACATCCAAACTTTTACATATACTATTCCCTAATTATCGCATTTTAAGGTGCGTGTTTTTTTTTTAATTTTTTTTTTATTATCAATTTTTAGTTTCTCAACCAACCCCAATCACAATACTCTCAATATATTTTTACTCCTTCCGTGTTTTTTTTAAAGTGTTACACTTTAATCAACACATAGTTTTAGGCATGATTAAAATAAAATACCACCTTTGTTTCATATTTTGTGAAACATTTATTAAAAAGAAAAAATACACTTTAATAATCCCAAATTTGCCTGATTTACTTTGAATAGTTCCAAAACTTTTAATTATTTTGTAATAATCTCAAATTTAATGTGTGTTTTATCCCAAACCAATTAACAAAAGACAACAACCCTTTATTCTAGGTTACCTAACATGTGTCAAAACGTTATTGGTCCAAAAAATTAAAAAAATCCAAACCACCAACCACCATCGGTAGCCCTCCTCCCCATCCTATCCCCTCATAGCCCCCTGCCACCGAACCAACCTTAACACCTGAAATCGCCCCTTCCACTCCAACCTTACCTCGAAAACCGCTATCGTCCCTCATAATGCCACCATGAAACCATTCCCCTCCCCAACCTAACCCCCTAAGTAGTAGACCCTCTCCCTTCCTCTAGTGCTAAAACCGACGCCCCCACCCATCCCACACCGTCAAAACCGCCACCCCCTTCACCTGGCTTAGGTATTTTTAGGGTGGTGGGGGGGGGGGGGAGGTTTTGTAGATGTTTGGAGGGGTGGGGAAGGGGTTTTGAGGGGAGGGAGGGGGTTAACGGGGAAGGGTGGTGGTTTAAGGGGAAAATGGAGGGGCGCGAGGAAGGGTGAGTGGGGTTTGGGGTTTTGGTGTAAAAGGGTGGGGGCTAGGTGATTTTCAATTTTTATATTTAAATTTTTTTTTAACTTTTTTTTAATTTTTTGAACCAATTAACCGCAACACGTGGCAATCAAATAATTTGTTTAAAACTTTTTTAATTTTTTCTGCGAGTAACAGGCAATCAAGATTTCAGAAAGAAAATGCAAGTCAAAGTTAGGATTATTGCAGATCAAAAGTTGGGATTATTGAAAGTAAATCGGGCAAAGTTAGGATTATTGAAGAGTATTTTTCCTACTAAAAATGGTTTATACACATTATTTGCAACAAATATTTTCTTTCCTTTCTAAATTGTTAATTCTCTCTATCTCTCTCCTCATCATACATTACTATCTTTCTTTATCCATTCAACACTCAAACACAAATTTTATCTAGGAATTCGTACAAGTTCATTTGCTACACATATTATGAAACAAAGGTAATAAGAGATAAGTGAGGTAGCCGGAGTATTTAAATAATTTAACAGAAAGACATATAGTGGGGGTTAATACTTTATTGAAAAGTAATGAATGTGAGAATAAAGAAATAATAAATAAAAAATAGTGTAATTGGGTAGGGATCATGAGAACAAAAAGATATAATCTTAAAGCTAGTGTGTGCCTAAAGAGCATCATTTTTCTATATTTCTTTCTTTATTGTCCTCTCTTTTTCTTTAATTTCCTATGATTTTCCATTTTATAATAACTTGATTAGGATTTTTATTAGTTTTTAATAGTTGTTCATGTTATTAATTCTTAATTTTGTATTTTAGTTGCCTTTTCTTTTATTCCATGTTTTTAATGCTAGTTTTGATTTTATTTTAAGGATTTTTGACTTTTACCACCAATAAAAATCCAAAAATTATTTTTTACCAAAAAAACTTCTAAAACTTTTATTTTACCACCAAATAAAAAATTAAAAAATTGTTTTTTACCACCTTTCGTCAAAACCTAACGGAATTTTTTAAATTCATCGATTTTCATGTCAAACACATGGTCTTTTGGGGTTTTGGGGGCCTTTTGGGACCTATGGATCCAATTTGAGGTTAGAATTAACAAAAAATGATCGAAAATGCCTCATTTTGCATGTTTAAAAATATCTCGATTAGCGTAAAACACGCAAAACGAGACACTTTCGATAATTTTTTGTCAATTTTGACCTCAAATTGAACCCAAAGGGCCAAAATACCCCCTAAACTTTTGAATAACATGTTTTGCTCACGAAATTCAAAGAATTTTTTTTTAAAACCGTCAAATTTAACAGTTTTCTTGACGTTAGGTGGCCAAAAACAATTTTTAGAATTTTTTTTTTGGTGGTAAAATAAAAGTTTTAGAAGTTTTGGTGGTAAAAAATAATTTTTTGATTTTTTTTTTTGTGGTAAGAGTCAAAATTTCCTTATTTTAATTTCTTTTTAATTTCATTTCATTTTTACTTTAGTTCCTTTATTTTGAATCTTTATATTAGTTTAGTAGCATTTTAATTTTGATTATTTTGTTTTTTTACCTCTTATTAATTTAATTTTCTTTTAGCTTTTATTTTTTAAATTCTTTTCTCGATTGGTGTCTTGTGTAGGTTTAGTGTAGGGAATATTTCAAGCATTACCCCAAACTTGAACCCCACTGTGATCATACACTTAAGCATGGTGGCGTCCAAAGGAAAGGAAGCTAGAGTAAAAGAGTCGCCAACAAGTTTTAGGAACTTGTAAACCGTTCACAGGGTGAAGGTTACACCCCTTAAAGATCCATGAGATCGTCAACTCCAATAGGTCTGGAATCAAGACTGTTGTTCGGGGATGAAGGTACAAATCCAACCTAAAAGAGATTGAACCTGCTCTAAATAGGCCTCTACTTCATTCTTCTCGTATTCATGTGCGCTTTCTGACTAACATGCTAACATGAGATTAACCTTAAACCTGTTTATCTATGTTGGTTGAATATTAATGCACAAATAAAACTATTATTGGCGATCACTTGAATTATAATCATATTATCCCTAAACAAGGTTATTAATTATCTTATTAAGCGTGATTACAAGTACAAATTCCCTTTAAACATGCATAAAAGGTGTGATCAAGCAATAACAATAAATAAGCATCAAGCAAATAATAATCATCATAATAATCATAACAATAATCATGATTAAAATAATCATGTTAATAATAAAGCTTAAATATAATAGCAAGATCCTAGGCATGATACTAACAAGATTAATAACAAATCCTAGCATGTCACTAAACATTAAAAAATCAAAAATTTAGCCCTAACATGGTACTAACATGATATTAGAAAAGAGTAAAAGGCACCCTAAACATGATACTAGAAAGCAATAATAACATCCTAACATGATACTAGAAATTAAACAAATTTAAACATGCTTTCTACAAGAATAGAGCCATTAGATCACATACTTTGATGCCTCATACCTCTTTCTAATAACAAAATACACGTGTTAGTAACTTCAAGGAAAATAATAAAATCAAACAATTAAATTAAATAATTAAAAATTTTAGACTGGATTTGGGACCAAACCCTCAGAAATTATAACCTTTCACATCTAGGGCGAAGGCAACTTCGAACTTGGCTAGGTGTTTCTAGATCTCGTGTATGCGGAATTGTGTTTGTGAAAAGCTAGAGAGATGAGAGCTTAGAGAGAATTTAGAGAATACACTAACTGTTGATGAGAATTGATGATTGTAGCTGAATAAAAATGGAGGTTCAGGACCCTATTTATAAGAAAACAGTCCGAAAATAGGTAGAATTTGATAAGGAATAAAACTCCACACTGTCGCCGCAAAACCGAACTTGTCGCGTAGCGACAGGCCTGTCGTTTGGCGACAGTCTGGATTCCTACGCGCTTTCAAACACGGAGTCCACTTATCAATCAAAATTGACTTGTAAAGTCCGTATGAAAACTGAAATCGAATTTTTTATAAAATAATATTTTATTCCAAGTAAAACTTATCAAAATATAATTATTAATTCTAATTTTATTAGGACTTAAGAGAACCTTCTAGAGAATTCTAGAAGACTATAATTAACTCTAATAACTTTAGGAATAATAATTAACTTTGGGCCCTCCCCTAAATTATTGGGCCGCATGTAAAGATCAAACCGGGCCCAGTTTAGTATTTTGGCCATAACTTCCTCATTATTCATCGGAATTGGGCATATAATATATCGTTGGAAAGCTCTTTGCAAGCCTCATCCAAATCCACTATTATTGGACCCTTGTAGTGGACCAAACTAAATTGGAGTGGCTATTTTCATAAAATAGAGTTGTTTTTCGAAAACAGAAAGAAAGAATTTTTAATAAAAACTAACCGCAATACCTGACCTTTCACACTTTCACTTTGTTCGATTATCATTTGACGCAAAAGGTATTCATCACTGTGTTTGGTTTTGGGGAGACACAAATGGGTGTCTACAGAAGCCCCCACTTTGACTGAGTTTGGAGAAACGCATGTTTCGAAAACGAAAGTCAAAGTAGCGACCGGGACGGAGAATGATTCAGAACGTTCTGCGATCCTAAATCATTCTTGTAACGCCGATACCTGCAAACTAGCGTTACTTAAACAGATAAAAGAGTTAAGAAACGCGTATCTTGCACCGTCGAGCACACGTCTCTAGGAGTAACCGATTTGTTGTTGCATTGTTGTTGTGACAACCTTCCACAAGGTAGGGAACGCCATCTTGCCGTTGTTGATGTTGTGGTCGTGCTTTGTCGCCGTTGATGTTCACTCGTCTCTGGAAAAAAGAGCTTCTTTTTCAGGAATGTTCACTCATCTCTGAACGAAGGAGCTTCTTTTTGAGGAATGTTCACTCGTCTCTGAACAATGGAGCTTTTTTTTTTTTCAAGAATGTTCACTCGTATCTGAACGAAGGAGCTTCTTTTTGAGGAATGTTCACTCGTCTCCGAATAGTGGAGCTTTTTAGAGGGATGTTCACTCGTCTCTGAACAAAAGAGCTTTTTAGAGGGATGCCCACGTGTCTTTGAGCAAAAGAACTTCTTTGATATGTCCACGCGTCTCTAAAGAAAGAGCTTTGAATGATATGCCCACGCATCTCTGAGCAAAAGAGCTTCTTTGATATGCCCACGCGTCTCTGAACAAAGAGCTTTGAATGATATGTCCACGCGTCTCTGAGCAAAAGAGCTTTGATGATATGTCCACGCGTCTCTGAACAAAGAGCTTTGAATGATATGCCCACACATCTCTGAGCAAAAGAGCTTTGATGATATGTCCACACGTCTTTGAACAAAGAGCTTTGAATGATATGCCCACGCGTCTCTGAGCAAAAGAGCTTTGATGATACTTGAATGTTTGTTGCGATAATATTCCGAAGAAAACTCCCGAAGACCAACGCTTGTCGATCTTTAAAGCTCGCTTGAACTTTGCTTCCGCTATGCCAGTACGTCGGCGCTTTTGCTGCTTGTGAACCATTATATCGGTACCTCTGTTGTTTATGAACCAGTATGTCGGTGTCTTGCGATGAGCCAATGTTTAGGCGCTTTAAGCTAAGTGAGACGATCTTTCGTCAGGTCGATCACTTATTGTGATTGTAATCAAGCCGACTACTTAATCATGTCAAATTGCTTATAGGGGCTAACTGGCGTACCAAGGAACCCGAAATTGCTGAAAGAGGTTGAAATAATTGCTTTGAGTGGTTGAGCGTTCTGTCGCCGCTGCAATGCCTCTAGCGCCGCGATTTGGCTCTGTCGCCAGACGCTGGGATCTAGCGCCGGGCGCTGAAATTTGTTGCTAGACGCTAGATGTTGTCGTCTGGCGCTGGAGTAGGGTCTTCCCTATTCTGCTCTTGCTGCCGCTGGGATGCACCTGTATTTATCTTTGACTATAGGACTTTGCTAATTTCTTTAATTATTTTAGGGTTGACCTAAGGTTTGATGTTGCTTGACTCATTGACTTGATACGACTCGAGGTATAAACTTGACTTGCTGTGATTGACTCGAGGTTGACTCGACTCGAAGTGAAATGACACGTGTAACTCATGACCCGTGTGTGCATTGTATTGTGAAAAGCAAAAATTTTGTGGAGGGTACCGACTTTCTCCCGGAAAATAAAGACGCGAAAAAGAATTGAAGTGAAGTTTTTTGAAGGTGCATGTTGAATGAGCTTAATCCGTTAATGTTGTCTCTCACAGTACAAGGATTGTAACATCTTAGACTATCCTAGTTGACTTGATAATGAAAGTATTTAGGTAGCTTAGGCGCGGAGGTTAAGTACTTCATACTTTGTGATGCAATGATGATTGATCTTGATTTTGACATAACAAGGCATGCTTCAGCGTTGTGTTAAGATTTCATGACAAAGGGTTCCTAAGGGAAGTATATTTGGTCATGTATCTGTGATGTGTGTGAAAGTAACACTAAAGTTAGGTTGCAAAGGCTAAGTGTTTGGAAAAAGTATTTTGAGAGGAGTCAAATGATGATGACTCTTAGGCTAGGTAAGCTAATAATGTAGGGATCAAGCCCCCAAGTCTAGCTCTAAATGAATAGGGATGAGCATAGGAGATCCCTTAATATGATCAATTATGGTGTGAGTGTGTGAATGTGAATATGAATGCATGTTTATTACGGCCGCACCCCAATGTGAGGTGCCTACGTATCCGTTAGGAATCAGGCCAAACGTAGCTCTAGCCGAACCTCGCACAAGTATGTGTATACCTCAAAGAGGTCTTTTAAGGTTTATAACGTGGTTAGGCTAAAGGTTGAAGAAGAAAGGGATAAAGGCTCAAGACCCTAGATAAGCCCCCAAGGTGTGCAACCTTGCTTTTGGATCTTTGTATTTTTATGCTTAAGGTTTCTCACTTTTGAGCTCTTTTTCTTTTTTTTTTTTTATTTTTATTTTTGCTCTCTTTTTTGCTTTTGCATTTTTTTTAATATTTTTATAAGTGTGGGCAATCCCGATCATGCGGTCTATCACTCACTTGGCATTCATGTTTCTCAGGCACGGTACCGAGCACTCGATAAGAAACGCAATCTGAGACGTGTTCATATCAAAGACATGTTCATGTCAAAGACATTGGAACACTTGCCCTTTTGTACACTTTTATCATTTGTGCTTATTGAATTTTTTGAAATTACTCAAGCTTTTATTCTTTGAAAATTACATAAATTGCACATCATCCCATCCCAAGGTTGGTAGATGTGGGTTGAAAAAATAAAGGTCTATCGTTAGACGAGGCTCAAAGTGGGTTGTCAAAAAAGGATTGCATATTTGAAGGGTGAAAGGTGATATGATGTGGCTACAAGGGGTGCCTCAAATCATTGGTATATCTCGTGCTTAGTTTGACATGGATTTTTTTTTTTTTTTTAATGTGATGTAATGAAATGATCATATGCAAGAAAACAAATGCTCATTTTATTAATGGGAGAAAAGAAACATACAAAATAAAAAAAATCTAAGTAAGAAGGTGCCTATTGCTAGACTTATTGGGGAAAGGAAAAATGAAAAAGAAATAGAAAAAGAGGTCATGAAATCTTGTCGTTGACGTTCGCCTTTTGTCTTGTGTCGTTTGCTTCAACATCACCCAGTCTTCTCGCTAGCTAGAGGCAATGGGATCTTGTTTGCTTCTATGAGATCTTGAATGAGATTTTGAAACCTGTAGCATTCATCGGTGGTATGACCATTTCCTTGATGGTACTTGCAATAGGAATTGGGATCCCATCTTGAAGATCGCTTTTCTGGCGTTGGATCCTCGGTAGGGCCAATGGGTTTGATTAATCCTCGATCGTAAAGACGATCGAAAGCAGTATCGTAGGTCCTTCTAATGGGTGTGAACTCTCTCCTGGGTTTCTTTTTATATCCTTGATTATCCATAGCTAAGACACCGTTATTGTCAAAGGTGCTAACATTGTTACTAGAGTGGGCGTTTCCAGAAGAAGAAGGATTGTCGTTCTTCTTTCCTTTCCAGCCACCGTGGTTACTATTGTTAGTAGCTTTTTGCTTTGCGAGGTCATCTTCGATTTCAATACCGATATCATAGACGGCCTTGAAAGTATTCAAATTATGTTGATACTTTAAATGTTTTGAATACTTCTCTTGGAGGTTCTTGATAAACATCCTCGCAGATTCTTTTTCGGAGGGCACCTCAATCATCTTAGCGGAAGTTTCCCTCCACTTATTAAAGAAAGAAGTAAAGCCTTCATTCTCTTTTTGTCTTAGCATCTCAAGTTGTCTATAATCAGTTTTGACTTGAATATTACATTTATATCTATCAATGAAAGCGTTTATATAGCATCCCAAGTAGAGGTTTTCTCTTTATCAAGAGAAAAGTACCATTACTGACAAACAATTTCTAAAGATAGAGAAAACACAGAATGAAAAGCTTTCTTATCTATTCCCTTAATATTCATTACAGTTTCAAAGGCTCTTAAATGAAAATAAGGGTTATCCATTGCCTTAAATTTCGAGATGTCGTTGGCATTGAACTTCTGCGGAAGAAGATCCTTGTCCACCGAGACCCCTTGTGAGCTAATGCCCTGGAATCTATAGTCATTGGATAATCTGCTCAAACTTTCTTGCATGAGCTCCATTTGTTGTTGTCTCGCAGGGTCATTGATTTGGAGAGTCAGATTCCTCAACATTTCAGCCATGTTAGCCACTTTTCCCTTGAGTTCGTTAACTTCTTCCTGACTTGCCATTATCTTCTTAGCTTTCCTTTTTCGACCGATTGGCTTATCAAAAAGTTGAACTTGAGTAAAGTTGTTGTCTTTGATTAATCGTCCTTCTCTCCTTGACCAAATACTGTGGAAAGGAAAATTAAGGGATATTCATTGTTAATTATTTGACTGAACTCTATTCAATATGCAATGGATGGAAGAAGGTAGGAAGAATGAATATTGTGACATGGGGAAAGCATGTAGAGAATGGAAAGATGATGTAGATGGAGAGATATGAAAAAATTAGGAATAGAATGTACCCCCAACTCAAATGACAGAAAAAACTGACTTATGCATGAACCTAAGACATGGTCATGGTGACTATATAAAGTGTGTGCTAACACTAGTGAGTGTATGTGACATGTTAAGGCTCTTGTGTAAGACCATGCGGCTAGACTATGTGACTAGACTGAATTAAGGACTTAACAAAGGTACTGTTTATTAATAAAATAATCGAACTGATTAGCAAACTGTTTAATTAGACTCGTCGTGATGACTCGAGTAAGAATCTGGACTGTCGCCGGAACAACAGAACTGTCGCCACAGTTTGAAGCTTGTCGCCAAACGACAAACTTGTCGCTAGGCGACAAACAGTAAACTGCGGCGCCATAGCCCAAACTTCTGCGCCATTGCTGCAACATTAATCTGGGACTGTTTCCAGTAAGTTTACTCTAAAGGGACATGCCTACAGTCGTACTAAGTCAGATTGATTACTTTATTAGTCTTTAATTAGTCAAATTAATTAATTAATTAGTTAAACTAAGTCCTTTTTAGTCATTAATTAGTTTATTTAGACTTAAACACAAGTCAAACAAACGGTTAGCACATATAGGGTATGCACAAGCAAAGAATGCACAAATAGTTCAAATAGTCACAATATGATGCAATGAGTTTGCAACCTAACCATGGCTCTAGTTCTCTAAAGTTCAAGGATATGGGTTAGTCAAACAGGGTCCATGGTTATGAGTCCGGATGCATCGCGCGGAAGCCGAACCTTTGGAAGGGTTGGCGCGTATGGATGGGACCCCGCAAGTTAAAAAACTTGCTTCCACGGTTTGATAGATTCACAAACTCGGATGTACCCGTCGTTGCCAGGAGCGTTCGATTGGGTAGATGGAGCGTGAACCCCCAGAGGGTTATGTCCATATGTAGAACACATATGGGTTTCAGAAAAGAGAGAAAAACTCAATCAGGAAGTAGAATCAAGCCAACAGTGCTAGAAATGGTCAAAACAAGAAGGCAGAGTTCTGGCTCAGTATTGGAAGAACTTGGCGCCAGACTACAGGAACTGTCACCGCAAAAGTACTCCTGTCGCCGGCGACAGAACTGTCGCTAGGCGACAAAAGCACTTTACAGGCGACAAGCCCTATTTTCTAGACACTAGTTCCAACATGCTTTAGCAGTTATCTACGTTCATAGAATTTTCCAGATTTTGTAGTATTATTTCAATTCTAGTTGTGAAAGATATTTCTCAAGTTTCCTACGTGTAAAAATCCTATGTTTTTGACTCATTTCGGATGGTCTATCCAATGAGGACCTTTTTTATGCATATGACAATAATGCTAATCAAAATTACGCACATGAAATACTTAGAACTTTTCGAGTCTCATCCACTCATTCTAAATCATTGCCAAAATAAATTTTAGGAATTAAAATAGAAATCCTCCCCAGTGGAGTCGCCAAAAACTGTAGGGAATATTTCAAGCATTACCCCAAACTTGAACCCCACTGTGATCATACACTTAAGCATGGTGGCGTCCAAAGGGAAGGAAGCTAGAGTAAAAGAGTCGCCAACAAGTTTTAGGAACTTGTAAATCGTTCACAGGGTGAAGGTTACACCCCTTAACCATCCATGAGATCGTCAACTCCAATAGGTCTGGAACCAAGACTGGTGTTCGGGGATGAAGGTACAAATCCAACCTAAAAGAGATTGAACCTGCCCTAAATAGGCCTCTACTTCATTCTTCTCGTATTCATGTGCGCTTTCTGACTCACATGCAAACATTAGATTAACCCTAAACCTGTTTATCTATGTTGGTTGAATATTAATGCACAAATAAAACTATTATTGGCGATAACTTGAATTATAATCATATTATCCCTAAACAAGGTTATTAATTATCTTATTAAGCGTGATTACAAGTACAAATTCCCTTTAAACATGCATAAAAGGTGTGATCAAGCAATAACAATAAATAAGCATCAAGCAACATAATAATTATCATAATAATCATAACAATAATCATGATTAAAATAATCATGTTAATAACAAAGCTTAAATATAATAGCAAGATCCTAGGCATGATACTAACAAGATTAATAACAAATCCTAGCATGTCACTAAACAGTCTGGATTCCTACGCGCTTTCAAACACGGAGTCCACTTATCAATCAAAATTGACTTGTAAAGTCCGTATGAAAACTGAAATCGAATTTTTCATAAAATAATATTTTATTCCAAGTAAAACTTATCAAAATATAATTATTAATTCTAATTTTATTAGGACTTAAGAGAACCTTCTAGAGAATTCTAGAAGACTATAATTAACTCTAATAACTTTAGGAATAATAATTAACTTTGGGCCCTCCCATAAATTATTGGGCCGCATGTAAAGATCAAACCGGGCCCAGTTTAGTATTTTGGCCATAACTTCCTCATTATTCATCGGAATTGGGCATATAATATATCGTTGGAAAGCTCTTTGCAAGCCTCATCCAACTCCACTATTATTGGACCCTTGTAGTGGACCAAACTAAATTGGAGTGGCTATTTTCATAAAATAGAGTTGTTTTTCGAAAACAGAAAGAAAGAATTTTTAATAAAAACTAACCGCAATACCTGACCTTTCACACTTTCACTTTGTTCGATTATCATTTGACGCAAAAGGTATTCATCACTGTGTTTGGTTTTGGGGAGACACAAATGGGTGTCTACATTTAGTAAAGGAGTTTATGGTTGAAGTGTGTATTTCAAGTTTGTAAAGGAGTTTATGGTTTTGAGTTTGAGTCAAAGGTCTTTTAACAACATCACAAAGTTGTTGCCTTTATTGCTGCCCTTACTTTCTTATCACACAACCCTTTAATCACCAAATCTACACCACACCAACATCCCCTCACTCATTATCTCAGCTCACGCACAACAACCTAAGCAATAGCAATTGCACATCCACCTCGCCTACCGCAACTCCAGCCCAACTAACAAGCACAACCTGCGCTCCACCAACATTCACTATTGTGGCAACCTTTTCATTAGCACAACCACTAGTCGCCACCTAGTTCTTCTTCATCTCATGCACTTGCAAACAACAACCAACCTACCACTATCCCAAGGACAGCGACAACAACATCAATTAGCGCTGTGTCGCTCAATTGCATCTTCATATTATTGGACTAACTTTTTTTGGTTACTTATGTTTGATATTTTGGAATTCATGTAGCATGATGGGACATAATGGTTCTGAGTTGTAGTGGGTTTTTAAATTGGTGACGTTTTGAGATGTTGAATCTCATGTTATTTATTTTATTTGTTTTCTTTAGTTTTTAGACTTCCATTATGTTACTTTAAAAAACCTTAGTCGTTATCACGGTGGCGGTAATATTTTGGTTATTTCCTAAACTGTGTTTTAATAAGGGTAAAAAGGGTATTTTAAAAAGGAGGAAATTTTCAAGGTATTACGTTATAAGAATGAAGTAAAGCTAAGATGGGCAGAATTGTCTTCATGACTCAATTTCGTGCAATCATCCCCAAATATCTAGTGATGGTTCAAGACCACTATGGAGTTAGTAATCTCATGGATTGTAAATGGGGTGTAATCTTCATGGATCAAATCGCTGTTGCCTTTAATTTTATTCCTTTTCATGGGTTCCTTGAACAATCTATGAACGGTTTACAAGTTCCTTGAAAACTTGTTGGCGGATCCCTACCTTTTTGTCCTTATCGTTATATGTCAAATCCAAATATCTATGATTGTCAAGCATATCCACAACATGCTAACGTAGGCACACTTTGATCGAAACCTACACCACGCGGTCAAAGTTTTGCAATTAAAAAATGAAGGGAGTACATTGTACTAACTACATGTAAATAGTAATTCCTTCCGATTTTTAAAAGTGTCTTATTGAAGCTTGGCACACATGCCGATGCAAACTTTGATTAATGGTATCTTTAATTATCAGTAAGTATAAAGAAAACCTATTGTGTGAGGTTTGCCTCACCAATAACTTCGTGAGGCAAGCTTCAAAACAACAACCCATCTTATAGATGATATCATAGATTCAATAGAGGATATAATCCAACCTATAGATGATATCATCCAGGCAATAGATTATATCATAGACACAATAGATCAAAGGATATCATCAAGCCTATAAATGATATCCTCCAACTTATAAATGATATTATAGAATGAACCAATAGAGGATATCATCCAAACAATGGATGATTCATAGACACAAAAAGATGATATCATTTAGTCTATAGATGATATCATCCAGCTTATAGAAGATATCATAGAAACATTAGAGGATATCATCTAGCCATTTTTAATGACATCATCCAACCAATGGAGGAAATTTTATCTAGTTATACCCTAAAGATAGGGTCATTTGTGAACAACTACTCGTTTTTTTATTTTATTTATTTATTTATTTATTTTTTTTAAGAACTACCTAGAAGTTAAGAAAATTTTGGGTAGCACTATCCATAAACGTTTTCCGTCCAAAAAAATGTTAATGGGGCCTACTTTTTCACTTTTTCCACTTAATTAACTTCCCTAATTATCTTCTCTCTCCTCCCTACTTAAATTCCCCTAACCCCTAGAAATCAAAACCCCCAAATTTAGACATCCTACCAATTACAATGGCCAATTAGACATCTTACCAATTACAATGGCCAATTAGTAATTAAAATGCAATTGAATTCAATCTCAAAGTTAAATAATCGAAACCTAGTTTCAATTGAAACCCTAAAACCTAGAAATCAAAATCCCCAAATTTATTTGAACCCATAAACCCTAATCCAAATCACTAATTTACACCTTAATTATGTTAATTGCATTCAATTAAAACTTCTAAACAAATACGGTAAACAATGAATTAAAAGGAAAGTGTGAAACATTACTTGAATAATTGAGAATTTGTGTTCAATTGATTGAGTTTGTTCTCTTGGCTTTTTTGAGTGAGAATGGAGGGGAAGTTGATTAGGGAGGAGAGAGAAGGTAATTATGGGAGTTAATTAAGTGGGAAAAGTGAAAAAGTGGGCCCAATAACGTTTTAATTGGACAGAAAACGTTAATGAGTAGTGCTACCCAAACGTTTTGTAACTTCTGGGTAATTCTAAACAAATAAAAAAAATGAGTAGTTGTCTACAAATGACGCTATCTATAGGATAGTTCTAGACAAAATTTCCACCAATGGATGATATCATTGAAATAATGAATGACATCATCCATACAAATAATCATATCATCCAAATAATGTATGATATTATCTAACCAAATAATCATATCATCCAACCTAAACACTAAAAGATATCATCCAAACAATAAATTATATCATCTAATCAATTAATTATATCATCCATCCTAAACCCTTAAAGATATCATTCATCTTCATGAGAAAAACTAAAAATAAAAAAAGTCCAAATTTAAAAAAAAAAAGGAAATAAATTATAATGATTTTATCTAAGTAATTACTTATATCTTCCAAACAATTGATCATGTCATCTAACCAATCAATCATATCATCAAACCTAAACAATAAAGATATAATCCAAGAAATTATTGATATCATCCAAACAATTAATCATGTCATCCAATCAACTAATCATATCCTCTAATCTAAAAATTATAGATATCATCCAAATATCATTCAGATATCATCCAAACAATTAATTATGTCACCTAACCAATTAGTCATATCATCCAGCCTTTTTTTAAATATATACTTCCTCTATTTTTATTTAGTTGACGCATTTAATTTAGGCACACATATTAAAGAATAGCTAGTAAATGCAAAGAAAAAAACTTACCCCAATAGGAAGCGTGTTAACTAAAAAAAAACTTCCTATAAAGGAATACGTGTCAACTAAAAAATTGGAGGTAAGTATATCACCTAAGTAGTAGTGAAATCATCCAGACAAACTAACCATGTCATCCAGACCAACCAATTAATCATATCATCCATCCTTTTTAGTAAATAGTTACTTATATCATTTAAACAATTAAATGTGTCATCTAACCAATTAATCATATCATTCAGCCAAGACACTTAAGATGTTATCCAAACAATTAATCATGTCATCTAGCCAATTAATTATATCATCCATCTTAAACACTTAAACATATCATCTAGACTATTGATCGTATCATCCAAACAATTAATCATATCATCCATCGAACTAATCATATCATCCACATTACATACATCAAATTATTATTAAGACAATACAAATGATATCATTCATGGTATCTATGTCAAAACAATAAAATCCCATAGAAAATTCAAAAATAAAGAAAAGCCCAAAATAAAAACATTAATTAAAAATTAAAATGTAGAGTATGGAGTAATTAAAATGAAATTATTAACTTATTGCCTTTTAATTTTTAATCAAATATCAGCACATATTTGATGAGCATTAAGGCCAGTAACTAAACTCTCATGCAATTTCTCTGTCCTCCCAAAATTCCATTATTTAACATCTTTAATCCCAAAATTTCAACACATGTTTAATAAGCAAGCATCGTTTCAGTCCCAAAATCAAAATTCAATTTCAGCTCATAATTTATGAGCTCTCGTCACCGTTTTTTCCTTCCGATACACTCGTCTTGCCATCTCCTCCGCCGCACCTGCCATTGCTTCTCTGTCCTCCAAATACCAAAACAACGACATTTTCGGCTACCCCATAATTGTCGATGATTACTTACTTGCGGGTTACAGTGGTCAAGTAATTGTTAGGGATGAATCTCGATATTGTGTTGTTTGCCATTTGGTGAATTTACTAATTAAATTAATTAAGAGGGAAAGATTTAGGCCACTCATTCCAACAAATAGGAAAGAAGAGATATTATGAGTGAAATATTATTTGAAAATGATGGTCGTCGTATCACGAACGGTTGAGTGAGGCTTGCCTCGCCCATTACTTTGTGAAATATAAAATATAACTTCTGAATATTAATGATCAATTCATTGAGTCGGTTCTAACAAGTACCCACAAGACTACTATTTTCCGTAGGCACTAAAATGTAAATTTTATTCAATATCCAAAACATCATTAATTTTGTATTAATGTATTTTAAAAAAAAACAACTGATATTTTACCAAATGCCACTGATTACTTAAAAAATTCACCAAATGCCATTAAGGTTTTTAAAATGAAAAAATGGAAACTAATAATCCCACCTTTGCCTTTTCTACTCTAAACAATCCCACCTTTTCGAATTCCCAAAACAATCCCACATTTAACCTCTATCTTCTTAAAACAGGCCTTTTACCGGTTTGTGAAATTGGTAACTTGTTTTAGAAGGTGACTTGCCACATGTCACCTTCTAAATGGTCCAATTTTAATTTTCTTAATTTAAAAAAAACAAAAATAATTTTTCCTTCCCAGCTCCCCACCACCGCATTCCAACTCCCCACCGCCGCATCACCACCCTATCCCCTTTCCCCACCTCCATTTTCCAATTTCATTGCCATCGTAACCCCACTACAGCTATCCTACAACCCCTTGTAACATTGCACCAATCCTCGTTGTTGCAGTGGTCGAATTTCGTGAAGGTGATCGGATTTTAGGGTTTTGTGAGGCGGTCGGATTTTAGGGTCTTGTGGGTGGTTGGATTTTGCGAATCGTGGGTGGTCGTATTTTGCGAATCGTGAAGGTCGTCGGATTTTAGGGTTTCGTGGGTGGTTGGATTTTGGGATTCGTGAAGGTGGTCGGATTTTAGGGTTTTGTGGGTGGTTGGATTTTGCTTATTAGAGACGGTCGAATTTTGGGATTTGTGAAGGTGGTCGGATTCAGGGATTTTGGGGTTGGGTGGGTCTGTTGAACGAAGTGATGAATCATATTTATACAGGGTTCTTAGGCACATTTATGTTAGTTTTTATACCTTTTTCTTAGTCTTTTTGGTTGTTTATAAGGTCATATTTACATAATTCATCATTTATCGTTCTATTACTCTTCGTTTTTGTATTTCTTAATGTTTCAGGTGATTTCATAGTCATTTGAATGCTTTCGAAGTGTTTGGAGATGATTCACATGATATTCGAATGGAAATCAATGGATCGAGTTCATTTATCGAGGAATTTATGCTCATGGATGTTGGCTCTAAGGATTTTATGCATGGAAAATGATTATATCATCCACGAGAGTCGCTATGGACCTTTTCGAAACGAATTTGAGTTAGAAACGAGAAAAACAAAGGCTTGCAAGGTATCAAAAAATGACCTTTTCTCACTCTTTTGATCATAACTTGAGTTCTACAGATCGGATTAAAGCAGTTCAAGTTGCGTTGGAAATTAGACTTGAAGAGCTTTCTAATGATAGGTAGAACGCCCCAAGAAGCTTTCAAGAACAGAAGTTATAAGCGTTTGAATCCAAGTGACGCAGTCAGCTACCCTCGGGATCTTGCTGCGGGTCTGTCTTGCGGCCACTCGAAGGCTGCTGCTGTTACTGCTAGTGCGCAGCCACCAACCCTGCGACCGCGGGTTTGGTCAAGTGGTGATGAGCCACGAGCAGCCTTGTTTCTCACGTTCCACGTTATCGCTTATCATCCAATAATATTTTAGCTTATATATTTATTTACTTATTTCTATTTTAATTAGCTTAGAAGGAGGCTTTAATATAAATACTTAAGAGGATTTTATTTGGCCTCTTATGCTTTATTTTCTAGATTAAACGTTTCTTTAGTTTTCTTCCTCCATTGTTAAACCCTAGTTTATTATTTTCCATTAATTTAATCATCGAGGTATTTCATTTTTTTTTTTCGTTCTTTACTTTATTAATTATGAATTCAAGTTTATTTATCTCTTTTATTTTTTGTATTTCAATTATGAGAGAGTAGTCGTTTTCTAGGGCTAAGTGAGGGAAGCCATGTTTGTACCTTGATTATTTGTGCTTAATTATTTATAAATTTATGAATTGGGGTTTGAATTATTCCTACTGATTTGTGCTTTATTGTTTGATTCATGTAATTTTCCAATATCATGAGTTGATTATTTATCTAATAAAAATTAGAATTGAAAGATCATATTTTTAGAAACTTAATTACAATTGGCGAATTCGATTATGTTAGCGACCCAACTATATATGTTAATTCGTAAGTGTTAATTCCCGACCGTAGGATTAAAAGTGCTTTAATTATTCGACCTAGTTTGTTTGTTAATGGATTGTTTGCATTTATTGGATTGGTATAAGCATGGTTGACCGAACGTATGCCCTAGATCTTTATTTATTTGAGAACAACCTTATTTTCATTATTCTCCTAGTTTAGCTAATTGAAATCAAATCACTCTTCGATTATTGAAATAGTTTATATAATCGGGCAAAAACTAATAGAACATGTCTCCCTGTAGGATTCGACCCGTATTTGCTAAGTCTCTGCAAACAACAGACACCGTGCACTTGGGGTTTAACTTATTATTCATCAAGTTTTTGGCGCCGTTGCCGGGGAGACGACTAGATTCTATTAGTTTTAGTTTGATTGTTTAAACTATTTCCAATTGTCCCATTGGAACTTCTAGTTCCAATTGGGGAATTCTCATTGTTTTCTTTTCTTTTTGTTGATGGCCAGGTCAAAACGAACAGGTGACTTGATCCCTACGGATCCAAACTTGGACAAGACCCTTAGGCAACTCAAAAAGCAAGGGAAAGGAAAGCAGAAAAAGACCCGTTTGTAGAAAAATTCTTCAACACAGTCTAACATAGAAAAAGAGATGACTGATAATAGGTCTCTTAATTCTTTCGGGGTCCAACAAGTCTTAAAATGCCAGAAATCACTACAGAGAACTTTAAAAATAAACCTACATTGCTCAGTAGGGTCCAACAAAATCAGTTTAGCAGCCATCTAACTGATAAGCCAATTAATCACTTGCAGCAATTTCAACAATTATGCTCCACTGTACATCACAAAGGAGTCACTCAAGATCAATTGAAAGTGATCTTGTTCGGATTTTCCCTTCGCGATAGAGCTCAAAAGTGGTTAAATATTGTCTAGGAGACAGAGTGGAGCAAGATTTCCCAAGCATTCCTAAAAGAGTATTTTCCCCTTGAAAAAACTGAAAAGATTTGACACCAAATATCAACATTTTCTCAGGAGTCAGGGGAATCTCTTAGGGAAGCATGGGATAGATTCTTAGATCTTCAACGATCATGCCGACATCACAATTTTGAGAAGTGGAATCTTGTTCGTATTTTCTATAACGGACTAGAACCCGAGACTAAATGTATTGTTGACTCTGCAGCAAGTGGTGTGTTCCTTGACAAAATGATCGAGGAAGGGTATGATTTTCTTGCAAATCTTGCAGCCAACCTGTTGGCGTCGTTTGAAGTGCACTTATGTTAAGCATGTGTGAATATGCTTGGCACTCTCAGGAAGTGGGAATTGACATATACGATTAGGGACAAGGAAAGTAGGGAGCCGTCAACAAGTTTTTAAGGAACTTGTAAACCGTTCACGGATCATAAAAGGCAACCACAATAAAGGGACAACAAAAGGCAACAACGATTGACCCGTGATTGTTACACCCCATTCATAATCCATGAGATTATTAACTTCATATGGTTCGGAACCACAAAAGGAGGATTATCATATTAGATGTGATTTTCGATTACATATTCCCTTTAACATGCAATATGGTGATCATAATAGCAATAGAATAAACATTAATATTGGAAGCAATTTAACCATAATATCGTTAGTCAAATCAAATAATAATAAACCTAATCATGATATTAGCAATATTAAAATAAAATAAGTAATTACATTAATTAATTACTCATATTCACATGCTCCTTTAAATTGCTACATCATGAATAAAGTGTTAGTAACTTCAACAAAAATATAAATCAAATTGAAATTAAATTAAATTAAAAGTAGAGTTCATTTGGTCCAAACCCTCAGTTAATTATACCTTTCAAGCCTTGGTTTAAGGACAAAACCTCGGGTTAAGTATGGACTCCTTGGAGTACTTAAGGAAAAATGATGTAATTAGGAATATAGGTTTAAGGATAGTATATAGGCTAAAGCATAAGAGATAAATAGAGAACGATTTGGTGTATAAGAGAGAAAGAGAGAATGATTTTTGGTGCCCCGAAACTGAAGAAATTAGGTTCGTATTTATAGAGAAAAAGAGTAGGGTAAAGCACGGAACCCTAGAAGTGAAGCGCCGTGTAGAAAAAAACCCTAGAAAAGCACCGCGTCATGGTGAAAAATACCATGACACGGTACAGAGTGCCATGACACGTCATAAGACAACGTGGCGCGACATTTATGTCGTGTCGCGGCAAATTCAGTTTTTATGCGTTTTTAAAACAATGATAACTTTTGATCCGTAACTCAGAATAAGACATATAATATATCGTTGGAAATATTATCAAGTATACTTTCCAACCCAATTAGAATCAGGTCAAAATCTTTATTATATTTTAAGATATGGCCGTTTTAGTGAAAGGGTGTTGGTTTTGGGTCGAGTTTAGTGTTTTGCTCATATCTTCTTCGTTTTAAATCGGAATTGGGCTTATGATATATCGTTGGAAAGATTATTTCAAGGCCTATTCAACAAAATAATAATTGGATCAAAATTATATTTCCAAAAAATCAGTTTCTCTCGGTTTTGTGATGTAGACACGAAAAGAAGAAAATGAGTAATGGCTTGGGGAAATGGGCTAAGAATTGGGTTGATTAATTAAATGGAAATATGGATTAAGCACTCCAAAGATTAAATACTCAACCCGACCAGTAACGGTGGTGAAAGGTTGTTCATCATCGGGTTTTGTTTTGGGGAGACATTTTTAGGTGTCTACACAACCACTTTTCTTCTCCAAGAACTCGAACTAAGAAATGGAAGATGGAAGTTGAAGCCTATTCACTCATGACATCTCAAATGGCTCAACTAACTGCAAAGATTAAAGCATTACATGCTACTCAAGATTCTTCTCTTTTATCTATTAATGCTATGTCTTCTCAACCTTTGCAAACTAATTTTTTTTGTGAATTGTGTGGTGTATATGGTCACTTTGGATACCAATGTCCTCTGAATTCTCAAGACACCAATCAGATGGAGCAGGTGAATGCCTTTCAATAAAGGCAACCAAATGATCCATATTCTAACACATTCAATCCAGGTTAGAGGAATCATCCTTACCTTTCATATAAAGCAATAATGTCCAAAATCCTCAACCGCAGCAACAGTGGTCACAACCTCAGCAATATGTTGCAAGGCCTCCACCCCATCAACAAGGGGCCTCTCATCATGGTCCTCCAAGATTTGTTAGGGTGCCTCAACAACAACATTCTCAAGGCAATGCTAGCAGTCAAGAGCCGATTATGTCTGACCTTATGAGAATGATGACATCAATGAAGCAAAGCACTGAAGATAGCATCAAGGAGTTGAAAAATACGACAAAGCATTTGGAGAACCAACTCGCACAAGTAGCAGGTACCAACATCCAAAGGCAACCTGGCCACTTACCGGGACAACCCATCGCTAAGGAGATCGCCAATGCTATCACTACTCGTAGTGATGTTAGCTATGAAGGGCTCCAAATGCCTTGGTGATGCGAATCTTGAGAAGGAGAAAAGTGGGGTTGTAGAGCAAACATTGGATGATATTCCCACCTCTAAGGATGGGAAATCCAAAGCAGATGATGTTGAGAAAGAGAAAAAGAAAGATTCCGAGCCTCCATCTGTCGAGCCAAAGCTACCATTCCCACATCGGATGCAAAAGACTAAGGTAGATCAACAATTTGGTAAGTTCTTGAATATGGTCAAGAACCTTGAGCCCTTGAGGTAACCGTTCCTTTTACTGATTGGGTCTCTCAAGTTCCAATGTATGCAAAGTTTGTAAAGGAAATGATTACTAAGAAGAAATACTTTGGTGGTGTAGAAACAGTCGCTCTAATTGTAGAGTGTAGTGCTATATTGCAAAATAAATTCCGACCTAAGCTTAAGGACCCTGGTAGTTTTTCCATCCCATGTCATGTAGGTGCATTATTCATTGATAAAGCTTTATGTGACTTAGGTGCTGGTGTGTCTGTTATGCCTCTTTCTATTTGTCAGAGGTTGAATATGGGAGCTTTAAAATGCACACAAATCACTTTGCAAATGGCGTATCATTCTATAAAATACCCTTTAGGTGTTTTGGAGGATGTCCCCGTTCGGGTTGAGAAATTTTTCAAACCTGTTGACTTTGTAGTTTTGGATATGGAGGAGGATAGTAATATCCCAATCATTTCAGGTAGACCTTTCTTGTGTACTGCAGATGGTGTTATTGATGTCAAGTCTGGGTCTCTTACTTTGTCTGTTGGTGATAATATAGTGACTTTTAATCTAACCAATGTAATGAAGTCGCCTATGCATGCTTGAGAATACTTGGCTAATGATCCATTAGAAGCTATTCTCACCTCGGAGGTTTCTAGAGGAGAAAGAGATGTCGAGATTGACTCCTTGGTTCATGAATCAGATTCCCCTAACATTGAGGGGTTTGAGGTAATGGAAACTGTTTGTTCTACTTATGAGTCACATGTAAAAAAGGTAGAGTTAAAACCTTTGCCTTCTCATCTTAAATATGCATTTCTTGATAATAATGAGGAATGCCTTGTGATTGTTAGTGCTAAACTCGATGATAACCAACTTTCTAAGTTTTTAATTGTTCTTCGCATGCATAAAAAGGCAATTAGGTATAACATTGATGATCTTACATGGATAAGTCCTATGTAATTTTTTTATGCATAGAATTAATTTGAAAGAAAATCATCGCCCTTGCATCCAACCACAACGTCGATTGAATCCTAATATGCAAGAGGTGGTGAAGAAAGAGGTAATGAAACTTCTTGACACGGGCGTCATCTACCCCATCTCAGATTCTACGTGGGTGAGCCCGGTACAAGTCGTTCCTAAGAAAGGGGGGACAAATGTTGTTAAAAATGATAAGAATGAACTAATCCCTACTCTTGTTGTCACAGGTTGGCGTATGTGTATTGATTATCACAGGTTGAATTTTCCACCTTGAAAGATAACTTTCCCTTACCTTTTATAGATCAAATGCTTGAAATATTAGCAAAACATATTTTTTTCTGTTATTTGGGTGGATATTTAGGTTTCTTTCAGATTCCCATTCATCCGAATTGAAAGATCAAGAGAAGAAGACAATCACATGCCCCTATGGTATGTTTGCTTATCGCAGAATGCCAATTGGGTTGTGTAACGCCCCTGCGACGTTACAAAGGTGTATGATGGCCATTTTCTCTGATTTCATTGATAACATCATGGAGGTATTTATGGATGATTTCAGTGTTTATGGTTTTGACTTTGATATGTGCTTGCATAATCTTTCAAAGGTACTTCAACATTGTACAGAAGTGAATTTAGTCTTGAATTGGAAAAAGTGCCACTTCATGGTCATTGAAGGAGTGGTACTTGGTCATCTTATTTCTGATCGTGGCATCCAAGTTGACAAAGCAAAAATTGAGGTGAATGAGAAACTTCCCCCTCCCGTGAATGTCAAGGGAGTGAGAAGTTTTCCTGGTCATGCGGGTAACTATCGCCGTTTTATAAAAGATTTTTATAAAGTAGAGGAACCCCTCACTCAATTGTTGCTTAAGGATGCCACATTTGAGTTTACTGATGCTTGTATGGAGTCCTTCAACAAGATCAAAGAAGCATTGATTACTGCTCCAATCATACATTCTCCGGATTGGGATTTACCATCCAAATCATGTGTGATGCGAGTGACTATGCTGTGGGAGCCATGCTTGGACAACGAAAGAACAATGTTCTGCAAGGCATTTACTATGCTAGTAAAATCTTAGATGAGGCTCACATGAATTATGCCGCTACTGAGAAAGAGCTTCTAGCTATTGTGTATGGTCTTGACAAGTTTCGAACTTACCTCATTGGTTCGAAAGTGATTGTTCACACTAACCGTACCGCTTTGAAGTTTCTCCTAGCAAAGAAAGAGGCTAAACCGAGGCTCATTTGATGAATTTTTCTCCTCCAAGAGTTTGATTTAGAGATTCGAGATAAAAAGGGTGTCGAGAACGTTGTTGCAAATCACCTCTCTCAATTGAGATTTCAATTTAATTCGGATAGCCCTATAGATGGCTCTTTCCCAGATGATATTTATTCTCTATTGCTTCTATGTCTCCATGGTATGCTGACTATGCTAATTTTTGTGTAGGTGGTTCACATCCTCCGGATTTGATTTACCAACAACGCAAGTGTAGTGAATATTTTAAGCATCCCACACTTGAGCCCCACTGTGATCATACACTTAAGCATGGTGGCGTCCAAAGGGAAGGAAGCTAGAGCAAAAGAGTCGCCAACAAGTTTTAGGAACTTGTAAACCGTTTATAGGGTGAAGGTTACACCCCTTCACGATCCATGAGATCGCTAACTCCATAGTGGTCCTGAACCATGACTGGATATTCGGGGATGAAGATACGAATCCAACCTAAAAGAGATTGAACCAGCCCTAAAAATAAGCCTCTACTTTATTCTTCTCATATTCATGTGTGCTTTCTGACTAATATACAATCAATATATTAATCCTAAACCTGTTTAATCTATGTTGGTTGAATATTAATGCACAAACAAATCTATTATTGGCGCTCACTTCAATTATAACCATATTAGCCTAAACAAGATTATAAATTATCTTATTAAGCGTGATTACAAGTACAAATTTCCTTTAATCCTTCAAGAGAGGGCGTGATCAAGCAATAACAATAATATATACCAAGAAACAATAATAATATATTGACACAACAAATCATCATCATCATAATCTCAATCTCAACAAAGCATAATAATATTAGCAAGATCCTAGGCATGATGCTAACAAGATTAATAATAGATCCTACCATGTCACTAAACATTAAAGATCAAAGCTTTAGCCCTAACATGATACTAATATGATAGAAGAAATAGGAAGCAACCTAAAACATGATATTAGAAAGCAATAAATAACATCTTAACATGATACTAGGAGTTGATAAAATCTAAGAAACATGATTTCTATATCAAAAGAATAATTAAGAAGTGATCTAATTACTTAATTTGATGCCTCGTATCTCTTTCTAATAACAAAATACATACGTTAGTAATTTCAAGAAAAATATTAAATCAAACAATTAATTTAAATAATTGAAATAGGGATTTGGGACCAAACCCTTAGAAATTATCAATTTTTCACGTCTAGGGCGAAGGCAACTTCGAGCTTGGCTAGGTGTGTCTAGAACTCGTGAATGCGGTATTTTTATTTGAAAAGGGGAAAGCTTAGAAAGAGGGAGAAAGAATAAGCTTCTAGCTTAAGAGAGAGAAAAGAATAGAATTAGATGATTGTTGATGATTTAAAAACGGAGAATATTGACCTTATTTATAGAGCAAATAGTCCGAAAATGATAGAAAAGAGTTAGAATTTGAATTGGAATAAAATAGGTTATGTTGCAGAGCGACAGGCAGCACGGTGCGACAGGACCATCGCGGTGCGACAGGACCATCGCGGCGCGACAGAACTGTCGCGGTGCGCTGAGACAATTTTTGGGGATTTTGTTTTTATCATATCTTTTGATCCAGAAGTCAAAATAAGTCATATAATATGTCTTTGGAACGCTCTTGAAGTCTACATTCCAACCCACTTAGAATCAAATTAAAATATTCTGTAGATAAAAATATATGGCCAAAATAGTGGGACGATGTTAGTTTTGGATATAGTTTCGTATTTCTTTCATATCTTTTTCTCTCACAATCACTCTCCCTTCTCTCTACTTTCTCTCTCTAAAATACATTCATCTGGTCACTAATTTGATCGTCGGAGGCGGACCACCGGCCCCCCCGGGGTCCGTTGTTTTGCAGGTGACCAAGCCGTTCGAGTGTTGCATTGCGGATCTGTCTCCCGAGGGACGTACACGCCCTCCATTCGGGTACGTACAAAAAACCCAAAACATTTGGCGCCGTCTGTGGGGAGACACATCTGTAATGGCACAATGGTGGATCACCGGCTCAAGAGGGAGAGCCTCCTTTAGGAGGCGACAGGCGTCATAAGGCCGGATGTCCAGTACCTTAGGCGTCATGAGGCCGAATGCCGAGAATCAGACGGTCGAGAAGGCCTGTTAGACCAAGTCATGCATCTTTTATTCTCTCAATGGAAGGTTAAAAGGCAATGCCGTTTGATCTAAGTTGGGGGATAATACATTGGGGGTGAGATGGCTAAATTGGCCAACTCCACTATCTTAAGCCATCTTATTTAATAAGTCGGCTGCATGCTATTTTAATCATTGCTCACTTAATGAGTCGGCTAGATGCACCATTCGTACTCATCCATGTGACCATGACATCTAGCAAGATTAATTCAAGCCTATCTAAGCTATTTGCTTGAAGATAGGACAGGCGGCAACCGTATGTAATAAGGCAGGCGGCATCCGCCAATTATTTGTGACTGATAGTTTGATACTATCAATATCATATATATTAGCAAATATATGTGTGTATATATGTTATTAATTGTATGATACAATTGTTTTTCAAGAGTAAACTCTTGAAATTAGTGGGGGACATGCGGCCAAAGCATTCTACTTTCCACTAGTTATGACAACTAATGGAATAAGCTTATCCATCTCTTGTAAAAAAAAAAAGAGAAACAACAATTTAATGGTTTTTAATTAAACTAACAAAGTGCTGTTATGCACTATCACATGCGGCCATACTTGAGCATCCACCCTTCATTATCCTTGAATGATGAGGAAGCCTTAACTTGTATAAATACAAGGGGTAATCATTTACACTCAAGTGGCTGCCAATTGGCACTCTCATGTCAGCACATGCAGCCGCATATTTCACTTCAGTGAACTGCTTTATTTACAAAGCATTATGTACATTATTTATGAAAGTAGAAACTATATAGAAAAGAATTATCCTTGGCTACTTAGCTATGTTACAACTGGCCATGTATGCCACGCAATCACCAAGCTAACTCCAATACAAGCGGCAATAAAGCCGGCTGAGAAGAGGGCTAGCAAGGGCTCGATTGTAAGTAAGTTAAAGCGGAAGAGATGCCGGCATATTTAATGGAAGTCAGGCGGCACATAGAGAGTGGATGCCTGAGTGATACAGCCGGTCATCGAGCCGAGTACTTGCACGCGCAGCCGGTGATCACTGTCAATGCTCTGTTCCTTAATCAAGCGCCCTGCTGCAGGGGCTGTTTTGTTAAGGCGGGTGCAGGGGCTGCTGTCGATTTGCTTTGTTTACCAATTAAATCCGGCTGCATGGCTGCCTTGTTCATAAATTAAGGCCGGTTGTGGGCTGCTTTGTTCGTTATCAAGATCAGCCGTAAGGACTATTTTAATCATCAATTATGTCCGGCTGCCATGGTTGCTTAGTTCAACCTCAAAGCCGGCTGCCACGGTTGCCTTGTTCAACCTCAAAGCCGGCTGTTGGGTAATTTGATTAATAGAGGCGGCATCAAAATTTATTAACCAAGTCGGCAAAGCTCCATTTGAGGGAAGCTATGAGTGTCATGCGGCACAATCATTCAAGATTGCTCCATAGACCCATTACTATGTGCTACCAACACATATGGAAACCGGGTTGAGTATCAAGGCAAAATGCCATGAATCGACCTCTAATATTTTCCGAGTAATGTCACGATGATACAACACTTGTGCGGCTTGAGTTAGGCGGCAATCGTTACCGTTTGAGCAGTTCAGTTGAAGCTAATATGGTCAGTAGGCCAAGATCACTATGCTTTCATGGTGGAAACACCCTCACTCATACATGCCACCTAACTATTCTACCATGTATGTAAATACAATATTGGTGAATATATTTATTTATTCTCACATTATGAATGTGAGTAGCATAATACATACGGCAAAGTTCCATTTGAGACTTGAAAGTAATCAAGCATAAGACATACGGATTTTGATGAAAGCATCCGGCCATGCTATGGTACGTGAGATGCGGCCAAGCTTGTAAGCTATTCTTATTACCATATCATTATTATGATTGTCTAAATAAAACAATAATTTTGATACCAAAAAAAAAAAAAAAAAAAAAAAAAAAATTATTAGTGAGTCGGCCTAATTAGCCAACTACACTAATGTCTCAGTGAGCAGGCCACGCATGGCCTTCTACATTCAGCATACGTTACTCACAGAGTATGGTCTTTGGCTACCCAACTATGCTAATTCTACTTAATGCATATAGCCGGTCAAATATGCTACACAAGCGGCTTTAACGTCGAGTCGACTGGGATTATGTGTGTGAGTAGGGGCTGCTTGGTTCATCCTCAAAGGGGTTATAAACGGCTGCTATATTCATCAAATATGCGGCTGCTCTGATCGAAGTCGGCTGCCATGGTTGCCTTGTTCAACCTCAAAGCCGGCTGCTTGGTTGTTTGTTTGATTAATAGAGGCGACAGCCGAATGAAATAAGCCAAGCGATTGGTTATTCATTCTCAAACAACCTACTCTTCCCATTTGTTATTTTTCATATTTATTTATGACAAAGCTTTGGAAGAGCAATATCTTATTTACAAGGCTATACATGCGGCATTAATATCCATGTAAGCCGCATGTAATAGCATGAATTAATGTTACAGCCGGCCTTGGTAATCAACAAAGCTGGTATTACTTTATTCATCCTCCATTTGCTACAAGCTGGTATTAGGATGGATGATGGGAAAGCCGCATGTACAAGCTGGTATTTTTTTTATTCATCTTCCATCTACTATACACGCGGCAGCTGTGTGTAATAAGCTAGGCGGCGAGCGGTTTATTAGAGTTATTTAATAATCTAATTGCTTGTTGCTAATTAAATAACACGAGCCTACAATTATGTTGGGATGTCATCAAAATTATCAATTAAATGCTTTGCATAATTGATAGTATCAAGCGGCAAAACGCTGTCATCTTGTGAACAAGTCAAACGGCTTCAAAATTGTTCAACAAAAGATCAAGTTCACTTAAGAAGGATAAGTTAGGTGGCAAAATTCACTAAAGTGGGTAAGCAGCCGTATGTAAGAATAACCATGGAACTCCCTTTGGAAGTTACTAAGCGATGCGTCATCATCTTGTACATAAGTACATACAAGCAGCACGCAACCATAGCCAGCCCGACACAGCTGTAATGCAGGCGGCATGGGCCAGCTTTGCTCCAATTAATGGTGGCAGCCGGTCAGAGCTATTAACGGTGGCAGCATCCTTGCTCACCACTTAAGTCCGGCTGTAGTGGCAGCTTTGTTTATCAATCAAGGCGGCTGCGGGGCTGCTACCTGCCTCTATTAAGCGCGGCTATTTCCTGCCTCAATTAAGCGGCTGCCATGTCTGCTCCGTTCTTTTATCAAAGCCGGCTACAATGGCTCAAGCCGGTTGTGTGGTTGCTTCGCTCATCCATTAAGCCCGGCCGCACCTATCCGGATATGTGGGTGCTTCGTTCATCAGTTCACTCGGAGCTTGGCACTACTTAAGTATATATTATACATGTGAGTAGCATTACTCGAGCATATGGTGTCAAACGGCATCAAGGGCTGCAAACGGCCGTGGCTATTATGGGCTCCTTAAGTCTGCCCGACCGCAATGGCTGCTTGGTTCATTCTCAAGCCCAGGGGCTGCTTTGTTCTTCATTAAGGCCGGTTGTGGGCTGTTTTGTTCATCGACACATCTGGCTTCTATATTCATCATCATCATCATGAGCATATGGCTGCACTCGGAGCTTGGTTTATCATTATTTTATAATGCCGTCCAAGTGTGTATTGAACAAGCAAACTACTTAATTATTCAAGTAGCTGACAAACAGTAGGATGACTCATGTATGAATACCTGAGCTAGGTGGCAATCAAATATTGGAATACAAATCACCGAATGATCTAAGAAATGAACATGTGGTAATAACTGGGCTCACATTTTCTTTGAGGGGTCGCATGTTAATCCGGGGAAACCGAGCGTTCTGAATAGCTTGAAGGAGCATTAATATACATGCATAAGTGTATATCAAGTAACAAGGTGCCGTGTAACTATTGAGCTCATACTATCAAACCCAAACATGGTAATTTTTTATTATTGTAATTATTATTATTGAATTTTGACTCTTTAATTGAATAAACTAAGTTAAAAACTTAGTAGCTAAACTAACGTCCAAGTGACGTGAGGCCAATGGCCGGATAATAAACTAAGTAAATAACTTAGTAGCTAAACTAATGTCTAAGTGACATGAGGCCAATGGCCGGATAATAAACTAAGTTAAAAACTTAGTGGCTATACAACCGTCTTAAAAAGACATGAGGCCAATGGCCAGATGATAATCCGTTTTTATAAATTCGTCTGCTCCAACATGAGTAAGGCGTCCGGTGACGCCCATCCGGGTGTTATCGTCGCGGATAAGCATCTCCCATTTGGGTGGCACATTGGTTTACAAACACATGCAGGCAACAAAGATTGAACGACCTAATTGGTCAACTCATAGCCGCTTGACCTGGGTAATCTAAAGAACGACTAAGTTTTCGGGAACCGGATGTCTAAAAGACATCAACCGGTGACTGGCCGAAGTTCTAACCTAGATTACCTTCCGAAATTATACGAGTCCACCCAATGGGGTAAAAGGACATTGAAAGTATAATAACAAACTTACCAGGCGGCCATTAGCCTCCTGCTCTATGAAATGTCAGGCGGCCATTTGTCCCCTGTCTTGTCAGGTAGCCATTTGCCTCCTGTCCTACAAGGCGGCCATTTGCCTCTTGCTCTATGAAATGTCTGCGGCCATTTGTCTTTTGTCCTGTCAGGCGGCAATTTGCCTACTGTCCTACTAGGCGGCCACTTGCCTCCTGCTCTATGAAATGTCAGGCGGCCATTTGTCCCCTGTCCTGTCAGGTGGCCATTTGCTTCCTATCCTACCAGGCGGCCATTTGCCTCTTGCTTTAGGAAATGTCAGGCGGCCATTTGCCTCCTGTCCTGTCAGGCGGCCATTTGCCTCCTATCCTACCAGGCGGCCATTCGCCTACTGCCTTATGGGATATCAAACGTCTCAAAAATATTCTAAGTCACCCAAAGGTCATATGATCACCATGGTAGGGCTAAAAGAAATAAAGGTTGTCATCTGTCTAGTTCAGGCGGCAATCATTATTATGATTGATTAACTTAGATAATATCATACCATTTAATGCATCAAATTTTCCAAATTAATCAAATCTCTCTTTTATTGAACTAGACATATGCCGACCAAAGAGCTTTAATTTCGAAAGGAGCAACTCCTCTTGAAAGAGAAATTACCCTTTTCGAGGGGCTAATGTTTAGGGTAAAAATACACTCTATATGTGGACTTATGCCACCGCGACACGTGTCCGCAAGCTCAGCGCTCAATGAGCCAATTAGAGCATGACACGTGTCACTCAAATGATAGAAGGGTTGAATTGGGCTCTAAGCCCATAACCCTAGAAACCGTAAAACGGTGGGAAGCCAATCTACTTAGGTTAAATAACCTAAAGGGCACATGTCCCTATGCTCTATAAATACTGATCTTTACATCAGTTCAAGGGGAGTTGATTCATTCTCCAAGGGCAATGCCCCCCACAATCACTCTCCCTTCTCTCTACTTTCTTTCTCTAAAATACATTCATCCGGTCACTAACTTGATCGTCAAAGGCGGACCTCCGCCCCCCCCCCCCCCCCCGAGGTCCGTTGTTTTGCAGGTGACCAATCTGTTCGAGTGCTGCATTGCGGATCTGTCTCCCGAGGGACGTACACGCCCTCCATTCGGGTACGTACAAAAACCCCAAAACAGAAGGCTTAGAAAGAGGGAGAAAGAATAAGCTTCTAGCTTAAGAGAAAGAAGAGAATAGAATTAGATGATTATTGATGATTTAAAAACGGAGAATATCAACCCTATTTATTGAGAACATAGTTCGAAAACGATAGAAAAGAGTTAGAATTTTAATTTGAATAAAATTGGTTCTGTCGCAGAGCGACAGGGTCCAGCGCGGCGTGATAGGGCCGTCATGGCGCGCTGAGACAGTTTTTTGCGGATTTTTTTTATCATATCTTTTGATCCAGAATTCAGAAAAAGTCATATTATATGTCGTTGAAAAGATCTTAAAGTGTACTTTCCAACCCAATTAGAATCAGATTAAAATCTTTTATAGGTAAAAAGATATGGTCGTAAAAGTGGGACGGTGTCAGTTTTGGATAGAGTTTCGTATTTGTTTCATATCTTTTTCGTTATAGATCAGAATTAATATTATAATATATCATTGGAAATTTAATTTCAAGATATATCCAACCATGTAAGATTTGGATAAAATTTATGAGGCACGAAAATAATGTCATCTTTGAACGTCTTTCATTTCGAATAGAATTAGGACTTAAAAAAGGAGTGTTTTATTGAATTTCAAACTCTTTGATCTTATCTTTTTAAAAAGGATAATTAAGATCTTTTAGAAATTAATAGAATATTCTAATTAATCCTAATTAGTTTAGGAATGGGATTAAACCTTTGGACGCTCCACATGATCATTGGGCCGTAGGTAAAATCCGGTTTGGGCCCAGTTTAGTATTTTGGCCATAACTTCCTCATTATTCATCGGAATTGGGCTTATAATATATAGTTAGAAAGGTATTTTCAAGCCCCATCAAAATACATAGTTATTGGACCTTTATTATGAATCAAACTAAACTGGACTGGACATTTTCCATAAAATAGAGTACGAAAAGAAATATTTTTGAAAACAGAAAGAAGTATTTTTATTAAAACGACCGTCACAAGACTTTACACATTTCACCTTGTTCGATAATCAATGACATTTCACCTTGTGTGTGGAAAAGTATTTTTAAAAGAGTCAAATAATGGTGACTCTTAGGCTGGGTAGGCTAATGATGTAGGGATCAAGCCCCCAAGTCTAGCTCTAAGTGGATAGGGATGAGCATTGGAGATCCTTGATATGATCACGTGTGAATATAAATATGAATGTGAATGCATTTTATTACGGCCGCACCTCGATGTGAGGTTGCCTCCGTATTTGTTAGGAATCAGGCCGAACGTAGCTCTAGTCGAACCTCGCACAAGTGTGTGTATACCTCAAAGAGGTCTTTTAAGGGTTGTAACGTGGTTAGGCTAAAGTTTGAAGAAGAAGGGGATAAAGGCTCAAGACCCTAGATAAGCCTCCAAGGTGGGCAACCTTGCTTTTGAAATCTTTATATTTTTATGCTTGAGGTTTCCTCACTTTTTAACTTTCTTTCTTTTTTTTATTTTTTGCTCTCTTTTTTGCTTTATCATTTTTTTTTAATTTTGATAAGTGTGGGCAATTTCGATCATGCGGTCTATCACTCACTTGGCATTCATGTTTCTCAGGCACGGTAGCGAGCACTCGATAAGAGACGTAATCTGAGACGTGTTCATATCAAAGACCTGTTCATATCAATGACATTGGAACACTTGTCCTTTTGCACACTTTTATTATTTTTTTCTTTTTGAATTTTTGAGATCTAGGTAAAATCACTCAAGCTTTTATTTGTAAATTGCATAAGTTGCACACTATCCCATCCCAAGGTTAGGTTGATGTGGGTTGAAGAAAGAAAGGTCTATCGTATATTCGAAAGGGGTAAAGGTGATATGATATGGCTACAAGGGGTGTCTCAAATTATTAGTATACCTTGTGCTTAGTCCAGCGTGGAATTTTTTTATTTTTTTTTATAAATGCAACGCGATGATCATATGCAGGAAAAGAAATGCTCATTTTATTAAAGGAAAAAGAAAAACCAATGGAATAAATCTAAGGAAAACAAAAGGTGCCTATGCTAGACTTATTGGGGAAGGGAAGATCAAAAAGAAGAAAAGAAGTCACGCAATCTTGTCGTTGAAGCTCGTCTTGTGTCTTTTGCTTTATCATCACCCGGTCATCTTGCTAGCTAGAGGCAGCGAAATCTTGTTTGCATCTATGAGATCTTGAATGAGATTTTGAAATTTGTAACATTCATCCGTGGTATGGCCATTTCCTCGATGGTACTTACAATAAGAGTTGGGATTCCATCTTGAAGAACGCTTTTCTAGCGTTGGATCTTCAGTAGGACCAATAGGTTTGATTAATCCTCGATCATAGAGATGATCGAAAGCAACATCATAGGTCATTCCGATAGGTGTGAATTCTCTTTTGGTTTTCTTTTTAGGTCCTTGATTATCCATGGCTAAGACATCGTTAAGGTCAAAGGTGCTAACATTGTTACTAGAGTAGGTGTTTTGGGAAGAAGAAGGATTGTCGTTCTTCTTTCCTTTCCAGCCACTGTTGTTACTATTGTTAGTAGCTTTCTGTTTTGCAAGGTCATCTTTGATGTCAATACCTATGTCATAGACAACCTTGAAAGTATTCAAGTTGTGCTGGTATTTCAAATGCTTTGAATACTTCTCTTGGAGGTTCTTGATGAACATTCTTACGGACTCTTTTTCGGTAGGAACCTCTACCAGAAGTTTCCCTCCACCTATTAAAAAAAGAGGTAAATCTCTCATTTTCCTTTTGTTTCAACATCTCAAGTTGTCTATGGTCTGTTTCAACTTGAATGTTGCATTTGTACCTATCAATGAAAGCGTTTATTATAGAATCCCAAGAAGAGATTTTCTCTTTGTCAAGGGAGAAGAACCATTGTTGACAAACGGATTCTAGAGATAGTGAAACAACGAGTGGAAAGCTTTCCTATCAATTCCCTTAATATTCATTATAGTTTCAAAAGCTCTCAAATGGAAGTAAGGGTTATCAGTTGGCTTGAACTTAGGGATGTCATTGGCATTGAACTTTTGTGGAAGAAGTTCCTTGTCTACTAAGACCCCTTGGGAGCTAATTTCTTGATACTTATAATTGTTGGAAACTTTCTTAAGGCTTTCATCCATGCGCTCAAGCTGTCGTTGCTTAGCAGGGTCATTGACTTGATGAATGAGAGTTTTGAACATCTCGGTCAAGTTAGTCATGTTTTGTTTCAACTCATAAACTTCTTGTTGGGAAGCCATTTTCTTAGCTTTCCTTCTTTGATGGATTGATTTATCAAAGAGTAGTACTTGAATGAAGGTGTTGTCCTTGATTAAGCGTCCTTCTCTCCTTGACCAAGTGCCGCGGAAAGGGAAGTCATGGATACTTATTATTAATTGTTTGACTCAAACTCGATTCAACATGCATACATGAGGAAGGATCATGGAGTATGAGGGGAATGATTCGTATGTAGAAAGTATGTGGAGAGTGGAAACATGATGTAGATGGAGAGATGTGGAAGAATTTAGGAAGATGTGGAAGAATTTAGGAATACAGTGGACCCCCAACTCAAATGACGGAAAGAACGACTCATGCATGAACCTAAGACATGGTCATGGTGTGAAAAGAGAATGTACAAAGTGTGTGAATACTTGTGAGTGTAAGTAATATGTTGAAGATTCGTGTCATGACCATGTGACTAGACTATGTGACTAGACTCAAATAAAGACTAAGTTAATACTTCAGGTATGTGCACTAAATTAGACAGGCTGTAGTATTTTAGTCATAACTTTTTATCTGTGACTCTAAATTAGACGAAACCAATGTCAAATTAAAAATAAAACTCGGGGCTACGTATCCATAGGTTGTACGAATCGTAACTCTTCCTAGAACCCTGGATATGACATAAACAAGTTGACGCTTGTGCAGTATACGGGAATAAAAATCCGGGTTGACTCAAAGGAACTATGACTCGATTTTAGACATATTTATTGGTTCACATTAATTAATCAATTAATTAAGAAAATTCCTTTATTCATTGGTTAGTTAATCTAAGCATATTTATAATCACAAGTAAAACTAAACGGTTAGTTTAATCACATATAAGTATGCACAAGCAAGTAATGCACAAGTAGCCAAATAGTCACAATATGATGCAATGAGTTTGCAACCTAACCGTGGCTCTAGTTCTCTAAAGTTTAAGGATAAGTGTTAGTCAAAGAGGGTCCATGGTTATGAGTCCGGATGCATCGCGCAGAAGCCTTACCTTTGGAAGGGTTGGCGCGTATGGATGGGACCCCATAAGTTAAACTTGTTTCCATGGTTTGGTGAATTCACAAACTCGGATGTACCCTTCGTTGCAATGAGCGTTCGATTGGGTAGATGGAGCGTGAATTCCCAAAAGGTTGTGGCATATGTAGAACACATATGGGTTCAGAAAAGTGAGAAAAACTCAATCAGGAAATAAAACCGAGCAAACAGTACTAGAACCGGTCAAAGCAAGAACGCATATTTCTGGCTCGGTATTGGAAGAACTTAGCGCGAGACAACAAGGACCATCGCGAGACGATAGCCCTGTCGCGTTGCGATATTGCTATCGCGCCGCGACAAAGTCATTGCGCTGCGATGGGCACTGTTTTCTCAGCGCCAGTTCCTACATGCCTCAGCAGCTCTCTTTGTTCTTAGAATTTTCCAGTTTTCGCAGCGTTTTTTTCGATTCTAGTTGAGAAAGATATTTCCCAAATTTCCTACGTGTAAAAATCCTATGCTTTTGACGCATTATGGATGGTCTATCCAATGCGGACCTTTTTATGCTTATGCCAATAATGTCAATCAAAGTTACGCACATGAATACTTAGAACTTTTCGAATCTCAACCACTCATTCTAAATTATTGCCAAAATAAATTTTTGGAATTAAAAAAGAAATCCTCCCAAGTGGAATCGCCAAAAAACTGTAGGGAATATTTCAACCATCCCACACTTGAGCCCCACTGTGATCATACACGTAAGCATGGTGGTGTCCAAAGGGAAGGAAGCTAGAGCAAAAGAGTCGCAAAAAAGTTTTAGGAACTTGTAAACCGTTTACAGGGTGAAGGTTACACCCCTTCACGATCCATGAGATCGCTAACTCCATAGTGGTCTTGAACCATGACTGGATATTCGGGGATGAAGATACAAATCCAAGCTAAAAGAGATTGAACCTGCCCTAAAAATAGGCCTCTACTTTATTCTTCTCATATTCATGTGTGCTTTCTGACTAACATGCAATCAATATATTAATCCTAAACTTGTATAATCTATGTTGGTTGAATATTAATGCACAAACAAACCTATTATTGGCGATCACTTGAATTATAACCATATTAGCCTAAACAAGATTATAAATTATCTTATTAAGCGTGATTACAAGTACAAATTCCCATTAATCCTGGAAGAGAGGGTGTGATCAATTAATAACAATAATATATACCAAGAAAGAATAATAATATATTGACACAACAAATCATCATCATCATAATCTCAATCTCAACAAAGCATAATAATTCTAGCAAGATCCTAGGCATGATACTAACAAGATTAATAACAATTCCTAGAATGTCACTAAACATTAAAGATCAAAGCTTTAGCCCTAACATGATACTAATATGATAGAAGAAATAGGAAGCAACCTAAAACATGATACTAGAAAGCAATAAATAACATCCTAACATGATACTCGAAATTAATAAAATCTAAGAAACATGATTTCTATATCAAAAGAATAATTAAGAAGAAATCTAATTACTTAATTTGATGCATTGTATCTCTTTCTAATAACAAAATACACACGTTAGTAACTTCAAGAAAAATATTAAATCAAATAATTATTTTAAATAATTGAAATAGGGTTTTGGGACCAAACCCTTAGAAATTATCAATTTTTCACGTCTAGGGCGAAGGAAACTTCGAGCTTGGCTAGGTGTGTCTAGAACTCGTGAATGCAATATTTTTATTTAAAAAGGGGAAAGCTTAGAAAGAGGGAGAAAGAATAAGCTTCTAGCTTAAGAGAGAAAAGAGAATAGAATTAGATGATTGTTGATGATTTAAAAACGGAGAATATCGACCTTATTTATAGAGCAAATAGTCCGAAAATGGTAGAAAAGAGTTAGAATTTGAATTGGAATAAAATAGGTTATGTTGCAGAGCGACAGGATCCAGCACGGCGCGACAGGACCATCGCGGCGCGACAGAACTGTCGCGGTGCGCTGAGACAATTTTTTGGGGATTTTGTTTTTATCATATCTTTTGATCTAGAAGTCAAAATAAGTCATATAATATGTCTTTGGAACACTCTTGAAGTCTACATTCCAACCCACTTAGAATCAAATTAAAATATTCTGTAGATAAAAATATATGGCCAAAATAGTGGGACGATGTTAGTTTTGGATATAGTTTCGTATTTCTTTCATATCTTTTTCGTTATGGATTTTAATTAATATTTTAATATATCATTGGAAAGATAATGTTGATATATATCCAACCATATAAGATTTGGATAAAAATTATGAGGCACGAAAATGGTATCTGATCATCTTTGAACGTCTTTCATTTCGAATAGTATTAGGACATAAAAAAGGAAAGTTTTATTTAATTTCAAACTCTTTGATCTTTGTAGACACCTAATTGTGTCACCCCAAAAACCAAACCCGTTGATGAATATCTTTCACGTCATTTGATTATCGAACGAAGTGAAAGTGTGTAATGTCTTGTGATGCGGTTGTTTTAATAAAATATCTTCTTTCTGTTTTCGAAAATGTATTCTATTTATGAAAATGTCCAGTCTAATTTAGTTTGGTCCATGATAAGGGTCCAATAATGGTGTAGTTGCATTGGGTTCGAAAAGAGATTTCCAATGATATATTATAAGCCCAATTTTGATGAATAATGAGGAGGTTATGGCCAAAATACTAAAGTGGACCTAAAATGGTTTTATGGCCCAATGATCTAGTGGAGGGCCCATTAATTAATATTCCTAAAATTATTAAGATTGATTTTTATCCTCTAGAATAATCTAGAAGTTTATTTTGAGTTCTAATGGGATTAGGATTAATAATTATATCTTTTATGAAAATAAAGAATTATATTTGGATTAAAATAAGTGTTTTAAAGAGATTAAATCTGATAAGCACGAATGTTATTAGTCAAATTTAATTAGTATTAAGGATTACGTACAGATTTTTAGAAAACGCGTAAACCAACGCGAGACGACAAAGCTAGCGCGCCAAGACAAGCCTATCGCACAGCGACAGGGCTGGCGCGTCGTGTTGGTTCCTGTCCTTCTGCGATAGGGGCTGTTTTACTCCTGATAGGATTCAGTCTTTTTCTGATCGTTTTCGGGTTATTTTTCTTATATATAGAGTCGTATTTCCCCATTTTCAATCATAAACAATTCACAATAAACAATCTTCTATCATCTTTCTCTCTCTCTTAAGCAATAGCTTTTCCTTCTCCCTTTTTCTAACCCTCCTCTTTTCAAATAAAAATACCGCATTCACGAGTTCTAGACACACCTGGCCAAACTCGAAGTTGCCTTCGCCCTAGACGTGAAAGGTTGATAATTTATGAGGATTTGGTCCCAAATCCCTATTTCAATTATCTAAATTAATTATTTGATTTAATATTTTCCTTGAAGTTACTAACGTGTGTATTTTTTTATTAGAAAGAGATACGAGGCAACAAAGTAAGTTTTTTTAATTGCTCTATATCTTTAGAAATCATGTTCTTTATGCTATATTAATTCCTACTATCATGTTAGGATGCTTTTATTGCTTCCTAGTATCATGTTAGGATGCTTTTATTGCTTTCTAGTATCATGTTTAGGTTGCTTCCTATTTCTTGTATCATGTTAGGATTAAAGCTTTGATTTTTATTGTTTAGTGACATGCTAGGATTTGTTATTAATCTTGTTAGTATCATGCCTAGAATCTTGTTATTATTATTATGCTTTGATGAGATTGAGATTGTTATGATGATGATTTGTTGTATCAATATATATTGTTGCTTGATTTTTATTATTATTGCTTGATCATGCCCTCTCTTGAAGGTTTGAAGGGAATTTGTACTTGTAATCACGCTTAATAAGATAATTAATAATCTTGCTTAGGCTAATATGATTTTAACTCAAGTGATCGCCAATAATAGTTTCGTTTGTGCATTAATATTCAACCAACATAGATTAAATGGTTTAGGATTAATATATTGATTGCATGTTAGTCAGAAAACGCTCATGAATATGTGAAGAATAAAGTAGAGGCCTATTTTTAGGGCAGGTTCAATCTGTTCTAGGTTGGATTTGTACCTTCTTCCCCGAATATCCAGTCACGGTTCCAGACCACTACGGAGTTAGCGATCTCATGGATCGTGTAGGGGTGTAACCTTCATCCTGTGAACGGTTTACAAGTTCCAAAAATTCATTGGCGACTCTTTTACTCTAGCTTCCTTCCCTTTGGACGCCACCATGCTTACGTGTATGATCACAGTGGGGCTCAAGTGTGGGATGCTTGAAATATTCCCTACAGTTTTTTGGCGACTCCGCTGGGGACGATTTCTATTTTAATTCCTAAAATTTATTTTGGCAATAATTTAGAATGAGTGGATGAGACTCGAAAAGTTCTAAGTACTCATGTGCGTAATTTTGATTGGCATTATTGACATATGCATAAAAAGGTCCGCATTGGAAAGACCATCTGTAATGCGTCAAAAACATACGATTTTTTACACGTAGGAAATTTGGGAAATATCTTTCACAACTAGGATCGAAATAACGCTACGAAAAACTGGAAAATTCTAAGAACAGAAGCTGTTGAGGCATGTAGGACCTGGCATTGAGAAAACAGTGCCCTTCGTAGTGCGATGGCACTGTCGCTGTGCAACAGCAATGTCGCGTGGCGACAAAGTCATCGTCTCGCGACAGGCTTTGTTGTCTCGCGCTATGTACATCCAATACCGAGCCAGAGATCTGCCTTCTTGTTTCGACCAGTTCTAGTACTGTTTGCTCGATTCTACTTCTTGATTGAGTTTTTCTCACTTTTCTGAGCCCATATGTGTTCTACATATGGCAATAACCTTCTGGGAATTCACGCTCCATCTACCCAATCGAACGCTCATGGCAACGAAGGGTACATCCGAGTTTGTGAATTCACCAAACCGTGGAAGCAAGTTTAACTTGCGGGGTCTCATCCATACGTGCCAACCCTTCTAAAGGTAAGGCTTCCACGTGATGCATCCGGACTCATAACCATGGACCCTCTTTAACTAACCCTTATCCTTGAACTTTAGAGAACTAGAGCCATGGTGAGGTTGCAAACTCATTGCATCATATTGTGCTTATTTGACTACTTGTGCATCTCTTGCTTGTGTATATTTACACTAACCGTTTGTTTGACTTGTGATTGAGCCTAAATAAACTAAATAATGACTAAAGGAATTTGCTTAATTAAGTAACCAATTAACCAATTTTTAAAAGTCTAAATAAATTGATCAAACCTGACTTAGTGCGGCTATAAGATTTTCCCTCTAAGGTAAGATACTAGAAACAGACCCAGACTGACGTTTCAGCAATGAAGCCGAAGTTTGGCTTGTGGCACGACACGCTAGTGTCTGGCGCGACTCGACAGCAATGGTCTCGTTTGTGCGATGGTCTAGTTTTCTGCTTGAGTCTTCACGCCGAGTTTCATTAATCAGTTTATTAATGACATAAACCGTATTTTAGTCCTTAATTGAGTCTAAGAACATAGTCTCATTGTCTTACACAAGAGTCAAATCATGCCACTTTCACTCACTTCTAAAGCACACACTTTGTATATATGTTACACCTTGACCATATCTAGAGAGTCTTGTGTGCGCGTGTTTTCCGTCATTTATTTAGGGGGGTAAGTCGGATATTAATCCTCCAAACATAACCATGTTGTTTGAACCCTATACTTGATTCCCAAAAATATGCACCCTATTTTTTCCCTTTTGCCTTTAAAACCAATAAAGTCAAAGTCAATTTGAGTCAAGACATTAAAACAAAATGGTTTAATTTACAGTACTTGGTCAAGAAGAGAAGGACGATTAATTAAGGACAACATATTCGTTCAAGTTCTTCTCTTTGATAAGCCCATCAGACACAGAATAAAGTTCATACTAATGGCAACCCAACAAGAAGTTGATGAGCTTAGGCAAAACTTTGCTAGTCTGACCGAGATGATGAAGACCCTTGCTCTTCAAGTCAATCACCCTGCGAAACAACAACAAATGGAGCGAATGGAAGAAAGCTTGAGCAAGCTCTCCAATGACTATAAGTTCCAAGGGATTAGCTCACAAGGGGTCTCAGTGAACAAGGAACTTCTTCCGCAGAAGTTCAATGCCAATGACATCCCTAAATTCAAACCAACCGACAACCCCTACTTTCACCTAAGAGCTTTTGAAACTATAATGAACATTAAGGGAATTGACAGGAAGGTTTTTCATACTTTGTTTTCGCTATCTCTAGAAACCGTTTGTCAACCATGATTCTTTTCCCTTGAAAAGGAGAAAGCCTCTTCTTGGGATGGCATAATAAACGCTTTCATAGATAGATACAAATGCAACGTCCAAGTCGAAACTGACCATAGAGAGCTTTAGATGTTGAAACAAAAAGAGAATGAAGGCTTTACTTATTTCTTTAATAAGTGGAAGGAAACTTCCTCTAAAATGGTTGAGGTGCCCATTGAGAAAGAGTCCGTAAGGATGTTCATTAAGAATCTCCAGGAAAAGTACTCTAAGCATCTCAAATATCAAAGCAATTTGAACACTTTCAAGGCCGTCAATGACGTAGGAATTAACATTGAAGGCGACCTTGCAAAGCAAAAAGCTTCTAATAACTCCAACAGTGGCTGGAAAGGAAAGAAGAACGACAATCCTTCTTCTTCCAAAATTATCCACTCGAATAATGTTAGCACCTTTAGTCTGAACGAGGTCCTGGCTATGAATAACCAAGGACAAAAGAAGCCATTTAGGAGAAACTTCACACCTATTGGCATGAGTTATGAGACCGCATTTGATCGCCTTCATGCAAAAAGTCTTATAACTCCCATTGGACCATTTGGGGATCCACCTGTCCAAAAAAGGACGGTTAGTTGGAACCTCAATGCACACTGCAAGTACCATCAAGGCAGGGCCCATCTTACTGAAAATTGCTAGAAGTTAAAAGAAGCTATTCAAGATCTCATTGATAATAACAAACTTCCATTGCCTCCTGCAAGCAAGAAGCCAAGTATTAATAATGCTCCACTTTCAGACTCCTTGGCTATTTTTGATGAGGAAGATCATGTCGATCCAACAACCCTTATTAAACCAGTCGAAGAGATTCTTGCCATCGAAGGAGAAGAGGAAATCTTTTTCGATGCCAAGAAGCACACTATAGGTGAGTCGCCGGTCAGTAAAGAAGATGTATGACACCTTATAAACACGCTGAGAGAGGCAATTGATGTATGTCGCAAACTCCTCGACCACCTAAAAATGGTTCAAAATAAGCGCGATATGGAAAAGATGACAATTGCTAAGACTACTGAGAGAAAACCCTTTTCTCTCCAAGTTGTCGAAAAACCCGAAAGGAACAATAAGCCTTATACTCCAATTGGGACCTCTTATGCAAATATGTTTCAAAAGCTCTTCGAGAGTTGGAAAATTAAACCTCTCGAGCCAAGACCTTTTGAATTACTAAAAAGGACAGATAGATTCTACTGTCCATACCATCAATCTGGTGGACACACCATTGAACATCGCTTCAAGTTCAAGGACCTAGTCCAAGGACTAATTGATAGCAAGAAGTTAGTCCAAATTACTCCAGAAAAAGATGCTAGTATTAACGGAGTTTGGGAAAGTGATGATGAGGATGTATACCTTAAAGATTTGGAAGAAACCCCACTTTCCACAATCTATCCAGTAGATAACATTTGGGATGAAGAAGACTCACCCATAGATGTCCTCACAAGATCAAGGAGAGTACAACCACCCATTACAACACAACCTCTTCCTACTACTTAACAAATTCCCATACCTATCATAGAGGACCATGATATTGTAAAATAACTCAAGAAGACTATGGTCGAGATGAACGTATGGAAACTACTAGCCACATCCCGTGAGCATAGAGTGGCAGTAATGGATACTTTGGCTAAAGTACGGATAGATTCCGAAACCACTCCTGAGGGGTTGGTTAATTTTCTCACGAGTGATCTTCCAAGTCCCATCAACCTAATCACTTTTTCTGACAAGGATCTACCTCCAGAGGGTGATAAGCATAATAAGGCCTTAAACCTCATAGTAATCTGCAAGAGAATGAATGTCCCAATGACTCTTGTAGACAGTGGGTCAATAATCAATGTTTGCCCACTACGAACTGCGAGGATGTTAGTGATAAAAGATGAAGATTTATCTCCATCTACACAAGGAATAAGGGCTTATGACAACACTCGTTGCCAAGCTCTTGGGACTATCACTATGAATGTCACAGCAGGAGTCATTGAACATGCTACTACTTTCCAAGTGGTAGATATCAAAGCTTCTTTCAATTTGTTGTTAGGGCGCCCTTGGCTTCATGACCTTAAGGCCATCCCTTCATCCCTTCATCAAAAAGTGAAGGCCATAGTTGAAGGAATTCCTGTCACTATTGATGCTTCTCTAATGAGAATTAAGGCAATTGATAAGCCTATTATAAATGTGGAGCACAATGAAAACAATGAAGATTTATGGAGCTTTAACGTAGAAGAAGTCTCTTTTATCGATGAAGATGAAAAGACCCCTCTTCACTACGACCTTCATATGAACATGATAGTCAATGGTATAATCCGAAAACAAGGACACTTTCCTGGAATGACTCTAGAAAAGAAGAAAGGAGTAGCAACGCAAATGGGATATGGCCTTCCTAAATTAGATACTTTTGGACTTGGTTTTGAACCGACTCCGAAAGACTATAAGCAAGCCCGGGAAAAGATTAATGCACGAAGGAATGCTCGTACTCAAAAGAAAGCAATCCCAAAGGACCAATATCCTCTCACTCTAAATGGTCAATTCATAAGAGAGAGTGAGGACTAACCTTGTTACGAATTTCTGAAAACCTTTGTCAAAGATGGGATAAGACAACCTGGGTTCGAAATCTTCCTGGATTGCAATATCTTAGATGACATCCAAACTCCTATCTATAAGGAGAAAGCACCTCCATTCTTTAACTTTAATGTCATGGGAATACTCTTTGGCTACGAGAAAAATGAGCCTAAGCGTATCAATGACAATTCTGCGCTTATTCAGACGGCCTTGCAAAGCGAAGACTTCGATCCCACAAAACTCATTACTCCGGCAGAGGGATTAGTCCAAGGATGGAGAAAGACTGTGAAGGTGACTACACCAAGTGGAAGAAAGAACTCCATAACAATAGGACAAGGACCAATGTTCGATGAGTCAGAGTCAGAGTCTGAGTATGAATTCGAGTCTTCTTTAGTCGGGTCCTGTAAACCTTCTGTAGTAGCATCTTCTTCTTTCCCTTCTACTTCAAAGTCTACCCCTAGAATAGTTAGTAGTCAAGTCCCAACGGACATCTCTTTATTTGATGTAATGATTTCCGAATTCAATAATATGTCTTCTTCCGCTTACTCCTCGTGCCATTCCCTTACCTATGATGATGAGCATTACTTTGCTAACAATGAAAATAATAAAGAAATAATTAAGTCAATGGAAACACTTGAGAATAAAACACCGGTAATTAAAGATATTGAAACGGTTGATATCTCAAAAAATCTAACTGTTAAAGAGAAGTTAAAATTGGTCTAACTCTTAATAAAGAAGAAAGAACCGATTTAATAAATCTACTAAAAGAATTCGTAGATGTGTTGCTTGGTCATATGAAGATATGCCAGGAATAAATAGAGAAATAGCTCAACACACAATACCACTAAACCCAGGAATGGAACCTGTAAAATAAAAGTTACGTCGAATGAAACCCGACATAGCTTTAAAAATTAAAGAAGAAGTTCAAAAACAAATAACAGAAGGTTTTATAAGGGTATCCAAATACCCCGAATGGGTCGCAAATGTGGTACCAGTCCCTAAGAAAGATGGAAGGGTAAGAATGTGTGTCGACTACAGAGATCTAAATAAGGCAAGTCCAAAGGACAACTTCCCTTTACCACACATCGATATTTTTGTAGATAATACAGCGAACCACGCACTTCTCTCGTTTATGGATGGGTACGCAGGGTACAACCAGATTCTCATGGTAGAAGAAGACATGGAAAAGACTACATTCATAACACTAAGGGCACTTACTGTTACATGGTAATGCCATTCGGGTTGAAAAATGCGGGTGCCACTTACCAAAGAGCAGCGACTTCCTTACTCCATGACATGATGCACAAAGAGGTAGAAGTCTATGTGGATGATATGATTGCAAAATCAAAAGATCGTTTAGGACATCCAATAGCCTTAAGGAAATTCTTCGAAAGATTAAGGAAATACAATATGAGGCTAAACACATCTAAGTGCGCTTTTGGAGTCACCTCAGGAAAACTCTTGGGCTATGTAATTAGCTCTAGAGGAATAGAGATAGACCCAACTAAAATTAAAGCAATCATGTCAATGTCGCCGTCCAAGACCGAGAAACAAATTCGAGGATTCATTGGTCGGTTGCAATACATAAGTAGGTTCATATCTAAGCTAACCATGATATGCAAACCAATATTCAAGAAGCTTAAAAAGAATATGCCAGTAATATGGGACGATGAATGTCAAAAAGCCTTTGAAAAGATCAAAGCCTATCTCGCTAATCCTTCTGTATTAGCACCTGCGCTTCTAGGAATTCCCCTTCGATTGTACTTAACAGTCACTAAAGAGACAACGGGAGCTATGCTTGCGCAAGAATTAGAAGGTAAAGAAAACGCCAACTACTACTTAAGTAAGAAGATGTTCGAGTATGAAGTACATTACACACCACTTGAGAAATTGTGCCTCGCACTAGTGTGGGCCACGACCAAGTTAAGACACTACATGCTCGTTCATACAGTCTATGTGGTATCTCGAATGGACCCACTAAAGTATCTCTTCGAGAAATCTACACTTAACGTGCGAATATCAAGATGGATAGTCAATTTAGCCCAATTTGATGTATGGTTTATGACACAAAAGGCTATCAAAGGATCAGTGGTTTCGGACTTCTTAGCAGATTTCCCAATAGAAGATTCGACAACAATACATGAAAACGATTTTCCGGACGATGACTTGATGCTTACAGAAGATGATACTTGGACATTATACTTCGATGGAGCTTCAAACCAAAAGGGTTGTGGCGTAGGGGTATTATTAGTATCACCTAAAGAAGAGCACGTTCCAATCTCTATAAAGCTAGACTTCGACGTTACTAACAATGCTGCGGAATATGAAGCTTGCGTGGTAGGTCTTAAAATGCTTTGGCATTAGGAGTAAAGAAACTTTGAATATTCAGAGGCTCCTCTTTAATCATCAATTAGATTTCCAAAGATGGAAAGTAAGGAGTGAAAGCTTAGCCCCTTATCAAACATACTTGGAAACTTTGACCGATAAACTCGTAAAGGTAGACAACACATATCTACCAAGAGAGGAAAATCAATTTGCTGATGCTTTGGAAAGACTAGTCTCAATGGTTAGAATTCCTAAGGAAATTGAGCAAATTCCTCTAACAATAGAGAAAAGGCATAAGCCAGGTTACATCCAAGTTATAAAATATGATGAGGTAGTTCAAGAACAAGAAGAAGAGGAAGAACCTTGGTATAATGACATCCTCAATTATGTCACCAAAGGTGAATATCCACCTCACACTGACAAAAGAGCAAAGCAAGCTCTAAGACTTTTAGCTTCCCAATATGTACTCATAAACGATGAGCTTCATAAAAGGGTACCTAAAGGTAGAGCTCTTCTATGTGTAGGTAAAAAGAAAGCTCAAAGAGCAATGAGAATAATCCACGAAGGAGTATGTGGAACTCATATGAACGGCAAAATGCTAGCCCAAAAAGTAGTGCGTCAAGAATACTATTGGACTACCATGAATAGGGATTGCCATTAATATGTAAAAAGATGCCCTAAATGCCAAATATACGCTAACTTGCAACATGTTCCTCCATCACTCCTTTATACCTATACATCACCATGGCCATTCTCAACATGGGGTATATACATCATTAGAAGAATCACTCCTCCCGGAACAGGAGGTCATGAATACATCTTAGTGTGTTGGAAAGTAAACTCGATGAAGTCGAATGGACTAGAGCAAGATATGAGGAGCTAATTCTACTTGATGAAAAACGACTAGAAGCTCTACATCATACTCAATGCTATCAAACTCGCATGGCTAGACACTTTAACAAAAAGGTCAAGACAAGAAACATTAAAATGGGAGACTTAGTGTTAAAAGCATTAAGGAAAAATTTTCTAGACCAAGAGGCAAATTTAGGCCTAATTGGTCTGGACCATACATTGTCAAAACGATTGTATCAGGAGGTGCCACAAAACTAACTGATATGGATGGTAATGAATTCTCAAATATGACAAATCTTGACCAACTTAAGAAGTTCTACCCATGATAACTTGAGTAACATACTCAAGAGAGCTACGTTTAGCCTGATTCCTTAGGAAAGGATACGTAGGCAACCCTTTACAGGATGCGGCCACTTTAATTTTTACAAATCTCGCATCCCCGCATCAGTACGTCAACACAGAACAAGCGGCACGCAGAATTCAAGACCAGCGCTGCACGACAGCATCTGTCGTACAACGACAAGATCCAGCGCACCGCGACAAGATCATCGCGCTGCGACAAATTCAAATTTCTAGCGCCAATATTTTCTCGTCGATCAGGGCGAATTTCGGTGTATTTTGAAAATTTTCGTACTCGAATAATTTTCGAAGTCAATTCAAGTCGTTTTCATTGATTTAATAAAAAAAATTCAATGTAAAAAAGTCAATTTAATTTAAAAAGCTGAAAATTGCATTAATAAAAGTAAAATTATATTATTGATGGAATTAAAAATAAAGGCTTAAAAAAAAATAAAATTGACTTAAAAATAAAATTAACTAATAAATTGGTAGTAAAAGCCATGCTCTAATCTGTCTTCTCTTTTCTGGCCCTTTTCCAATTCTTCTCCGTCTCTTCTTCATCATCCATCTCTTTCACCAATAGGGATCCCTTAGAAGATCTACACACAATCTTAGAATCGATAGTTTCTCCAACAGCCATTACACCATGTTTCTTTTCAACCCATATTTTCCTTTCTGTAGAGTCCGTCTTTCTTTTCTCCTTGCCCCTGGTAGTACTTTTCTTCTTAGGGATAACTGGAGTCTTGAATTCAACTCTTTTACCTAAGTGTTCCTTAGGAGGAATTTTCTTATCTCCTAGGAGGTCCTTCACATTAGTCTTGCTCATCTTTGGGCTTTGTTCTTGTCCTTTTGAGATCTACCAATTAGCCACTGCTTCACGTCCCTAGATAAAGAAGGAGGAACCTTTTGGGTAACAACTTCCCATAAAGGTCTAGTATACCAATAGTCATCAAACCTCTCTATGTCTGGTGAAACCGGAAATTCATAAGGGGGATGAAGATCTCCGAAGAGAATGGTTTGAGCAAGTCCATATTGTCTCTTCACTCTAGAAGGGTAATAAAAGGTCAACTTGGATAAGCTAGGAAGAGGACAAAAAGGTTGGCTATTGACACCAACCATTTTCTCAATCTTCCACCAAGGAACAACCCACTTGATAGCAAAGTCGCAAGTTTCAAAGATTTTACTCCACTCCCTGCGGCCCATCTTTATAGAAAAGCGTTTCTTCCTTCTTACAAAGCGATTTGTTGTATATTTTTTAATATTGTCAGGAGGACTGATTAATTCAAGCCTCTCCATTAGCCACATCTGCAAAAATTCAATGCAAATAATTAGAATAACTATACAAAATTAAATATTTTTGATTTCTGCAATTAAAGGTATTAATTTTTCTACCTGTAATAAAATTGGAGAACCTTGAATAGGTGCTTTTGGATCTCTTTTTAGCTCATCTAAACTAAGCATTGTTTCTCCAACAATTAATGGCATTGGATTTCTTCTTGATTCAATTTGCTCCATGACAGACACTAATATTGCTTGACCCTCACGAATATTACCACTAGTGAGGAGATATTGGCTAAATATGCAAAAGATGAAAGCCCTTCTCTTATAAACACGAAAAGACTCCGAGCGTGGTCTATTAAAATAAAAGCGTGCAAATTCTTTCAAATTAACCACATTCCCATGCACAATATCTTTTAAGTCCCTATCCCTAAGGTTAAGGAAACGCTCAAAATCCTTATAATAATACTCGCTCACTTTAGGAATTACCGCAAGATCTAAAGAAGGGAAGCCAAGAATGGCACCAAATTCTTCTGATAAAGGGAAAATTTCATCATGACCTAATCTAAAGCAATGAGTGTCTGGGTCCCAATAATCTAAGGCGGTATGAATAAAGTCTATGTCAAGATCTACTCCCTTAATGCCATACAAACCCCCCAAGTGGAAAAACTCAAGCTCTTTCCTCTCTTTAACAGTCAAAGACCGACACCACTCACGAGTAAAATCGCTAAAACTCTTGGACATGATGGAAAATTAAAGAAGAGATTATTTTTCAGTTCGAATTATACCAAAATCGACAGATTTGGGGGCTATTTATAAACAGAACTGACGCAAACCGAATCCCAGAAGGATTCGGGAAAATAATCCCAGCGCCCCGCAACAAGTGCCAGCGCGCCACGACATTTTAATTCTTCCCATTTCATAATTACGCGTTTTGCTGACCATATGCTATCCGACTTTGACTTGAATTCGTACTTTGACTGTACGGTTTCGATTCTTTTCAAAGCCTTATCCAAGCATTATCTTTGGCAAATTTATTCCAAACAATTATCCTAAATTTGATTATTAAATCCAATTTTATTTTTCATTTTTCTTTTTGGGGGAGAAAGTCGGATACCCTCCATTAATAATAAAAAATGACGGAAAGTTTATGCAATTAGTCACATTTTTTCACACACTCATATGCACACAAAATGAAAAATAAAAATGCAAAAGATAAACCAGACATAGTAATCATAGGATATATATACAATATGTCTAATATGAGTGTCAAGACATATAAATAAGCAAAGTCCTACAAAGTCAAAATAAAAAATATATACAAGTACAACTATGATGGCGGAGGACGTAAATGTGGAAGATCTCCAAACATGTCAAAGAATTGTACAGTCCGTGGAGTCAACCCCTCACCAGCATTAGGATCACTAGTGGTCGGGATCGAAAGAGTAGGGCTAGTCCATCCTGCCTCACCCAGCTGCTACATTCTCAACTGCTGAGGCTGCTGTGGCTGCTGCGACAATGAGCCAACCTCATACGTCCCACCACCCGCTAAAGGAGCCGATGTCGCGCTTCCTTGGCCAGTCGGCCTCTTCGAAGCACCCTCAGACGAAGAACTAGAATCCTCCACTACTACAGTATGGTTCGACTCCGCTCGACCACCTTGGCTCCCTGCTGAAGTATGTTGACGCCTCAAGCCGGATTCAGATCTCTCCCTCTAATCCTCGGGTCTCGTACGAGTACGTGTCGGAGGAATAGACTGAAATAGAAAAAAAAAATCAAGTCAAGCATGGAAAAAATAAGCAAATAAGAGTAAGCAAGGATGTCAAGAAGAAATACCTCCATGCCGTCATCACCACGACGACAACTAGCTCGGTGACTCAATCTCACGAGCTGGTAACGAAAGGCGTCCATGGCTTTCGCCATCCTCGTTATCACCTCGCGTGAGAACTGTCAAGAAATGAAGATAGAATCAATCAAAGAACATGTATGCAAACAAAATAATGATTAAACACTTACTGAGGTCTGGTGGCGAGTTATCGACCTCTCTACCAAGCGCCAGGGCTTAGGGGCTAGAGGAATCATCTCCTTGACCGGGCCGAAGGACCTCTAATAGGTGATAGACACTGGTGGAGGCACAAACTCCGCAGCCCGTAGCCTGTCAAAATAAATCCAAGCAATTAAAAATTGCTAGGGGGCTATCAACAGAAAAAATCAAAGGCATAATATGTACCGCCGCCTTCTCTGATATGCAAGGTTGTGGAGCCAAACGTGGCATGTGACTCTCGCCATAACTCCGGTTCAGATGAATATGACGCTGCCAATCCGTACCAGCTGGTGATCTACCTAGATGGACTCTCATGTCCATTTGGTCCAGCATGTGCCGTGGGGGACGAACGGGAATGACAAAGGACTCTTAAGAGTGATGAATCACAACTCTCTCACCCAGATACACCACAACGTCATACGTTCCTTGAAAATAGCGACGTTGAGCTGTATATAAGACAACCTGTGCACTAAGGTCAAAATCGACCCATGGCCGAAATTGGTCCTCAGGCCCCTACAAACTGAATACCCGTGAGATAGGATCCTACTAAGAAGCAAAGGAACGAAAATGTTAGGCAAAGCATACCGAGAGAATTAACTCTCGAACATGGGCAGTGTTAGTCTGGTCACTGTAACAGCCTCCCCAACTAGCAGCAATGGGGAGCCCTCGAGGCGAAGGTCTCATTAGTGAAAGAGACGAGAAGTACTCGTAGCACCAGACCTATAATAATTGGGAAGCATCAGCAAGTGCTAACACATATCTAAAGTAAATTTTAGTAAAGAAAAGCAAGGCATACCTCTACGATCCTCAAGAAACTAGAAAGTATGACTTCCTCACCAAAACTGCGATGGCAATAAGTAAGTTGCAATCCAAGCAGGAAGTCAGCATATGCCATACTGGCCCAATCATATGTCCCGACCATATGAAGGTCGCGAAGAGCAGGCAGGTAGTAAAGCAGCACTCGGCTACCCTTGCTAGGAGAGAAAGTCCCTGACAGAAAAGCCTCCACAAGCATGGATCGACGAATACATCGACTACTAATCTGTAACGGTCGAGCCTCGCCGCGAGCTCGAATAACGATAGGGCCGAGTAGCTCCTCTACCTCAGGAGAGAAAACGGTGATATTGCTGCCAAATGGAACCGCAGCAGTCTGGAACTCGAGTCTGTGATGAGAGTGAAGTCGACAGGAGTGATAGTCATCTCACCCCAAGGAAAGTGAAAAGTATTGGTGGTGTCCTAAAAGAACTCCACCAAGGCTCGAATCAGAAAACGACTCGAGGACTAAGAATAAAGAGCCTGAGTGGCCTACAACAGTGGAGTCAGACCACAAGACTCCCACAGCCCACGTAACTCCTTGTTGTTGCGAAAATAAGACTCGTACAACTGCCCGATGGTGTCGTTTCCCGAGCCATGGCAATGAACTCGCTCGTCGGTCATCCCAAGACGAACCTGCTCTGAGATGTGAAACACGGGCGCGAAATACAACGTTCGCCCATCCCTCTCAGGGAACTCCCTTAGACTGGTGGAGGTACCTTCGTCGGCGTTGACAAGCTCGTCCTCTCGGTGAGCCCAACGAGAGCGTGAGCCGGAACCGCGTCGTTGAGTCATGCTAATTATGCGAGCAAACAGTAAATCAAAGGTTCTATAGTATCTAAGGTTCGCCTAGCCACATGATACTATGTTCATTGAAAAAAAAACAGAGTACGTAGTATCAAAACAGAGCATGATTTTGATTCGAGCAAAATGGCGTTTTCAAGCAATCAAATAATTTCTTACAATACTAGGACAAATATTGTGAAAAATTGAGCATGAATAGCTAGCAAAAACATGAAGAAGAAGTCACATTGTGCTCACGAACTCAAGGAGTTCAACAATGGCAAATCGCTTGTTTCTTCACCAAATTGAGTCAAACAAGTCTCAAAACACTCCTAAGATGATATATCAGCATAAACATAAGTTCTAAATTTTCCGAAAAACCGCGAATAAACATGCACAAAACAAAGTGAGTTTGAGCAAAACTTACATAGATCGGAAAACTAGAGATTAAGAGCTTTATTTGTAAAAAAGTTGAGTGAATTTCGTTGAGAAATGATGGAGAATGAGCAAGAAGAAGTTTCGAGTGAAACCAAGCAAGAAAAGAGGCACGAACAGCGAAATGAAGGAGAAGGGGTTTAAATCCGGAAAACCCGACTCCAGCGTGAAACGACAGACATGTCGCGTCGCGACAAACCTGGCTTCTTTTCATTAGCGATGCAATTTGTGGCCCCCATATTGATTTGTGCGGACCTCATGCACCAATTTTGGGTTTCTTGGTACGCCAGTTAGCCCCTATAAGCAAATTAACATGATTAGTAGTCGGCTCGAATACAATCATGGTAAGTGTCCGATCTGATGATTATCGTGAAAGGAATAGTGTCCTTCGAACAATTGTATTATTCCGATAGGGGGTTCGGAATTATTCGAAAGCTAATTTTTCAGTAAGTTCAAGTGATCGGAATGCTTGGGTGGAGGCTGCTTCCGATCAGTAATATTAATGTATAATTAATATTATAGCTTAATCTTGACTGAACCCTTCGGGCACACCCAAGCAACTAACGAGCCGAAGCGAAGAATTAATTAGGAATTAATTAATAAATCGACCGAGTAATTAATATTTAGACGTCGGAAATTCGAGCTTGGAGCGTCGAAACCGAGCGTCTGAAGTCGAGTCGAAGATAGTAAAGACGAGACGTGAAAATAATAATAAATCAACAATGACCAAAATACCCCTAGCATCGGAAAATCGAGTACTAGGGGCGCGACAAATTCTAGCAGCCAACACCAAGTGCGGGGCTAGGCTAGCATACCGCAGCTAGAAGCCCGCACTAGTTTGCGTGGCTGTGCTCGCATACGGAAGCTATCAGCCCGCAAACTTGGTGCGTGGCTTGCTAGGCCATGGCAGCTAGCAGCCCACGGTTTTGGGCGCAAGTGAGGTGGGCCGAACCCAATTGGAGGAAAAGAAAGGGAGGTGGCCGGTTATGGGAGCTAGAGTGGGGGGCAAGTTTGGTCCCTCCCTCCTCCAAATGGTCCTTACCTACTCCTTATTGTATGCTTGCCACTTGTTCATTTATTACTAGTTTGATTATTAATTTTATTTTAGCCTTAAAATAAAATGAGAAAATCAAATTCTCCCACATTGATGGGAGAGCTTTTCACAGTCTTGCATTTCCCTATAATTACCCAACTTGGGGTATTGGGAAAAGCACTTGAGTAAGAGTTGGAAAAGGCATCCTAGTAGTGAAAACCTTTGAACTCAAGAGTTGAAAAAGGCATCACCATTGTGAAAATCTTTGAACTCAATTACTCGGGTTGGTTAGGCCTTGCTAACTCCAAGGCATTGTACCTAGTCGGTGATCGAGTTGTGGGTGGACTTCCGCAGGAGGTCGTCGTAATTTCGAGGCTAGCTTTCGAAGTAAGAGCCCCTCGAGGTCGGGCAAAGCACGCGTATAATTATTAACTTAATCTTGTAATTAAGTTAATTATGTTTATGGTTTTATTTATTGCGAGTGCGATCTTGGTTTTGGGTTTGTTTCCACGGTGAGTCGAACTCACCAAACCCCAACAGCGGTATCGGAGCCTCGCTCGTTTATTTTTAAAATCATATTATTTTTCAAGGTGTTTTTATGGCTTAATTTTTCTTGTTTTAAGTTGCTAATTAGATTAGTAGCTCAGTTTATTAATTTTAATCCCGTATTAGAGCTGACTTCAACTTCCGAACCCAGATTTTGACCCAAAAATAATGATTTCTGGGTGGAAAAGGCGTTCTGGAAATGGTTTTACCTTTTTAGAACTCGGTTTTTAGCCAAAAAATGACCAGAAATGCACTTTTCGAGGGATTTTTCGTTTTTACGAAAAATTTTAAGTCTTTTAACCTTGAAAATTAATTGCATATTTATGGCGGTTATGTAATTGGTTCAATCCTTATTTTTATATGCAATTTTAAACCTCTTTAGGCATGATTACTTGGTAGTAATTTGTGTTTGAAAGCTTAGTTTTATTTTTCACATAATTGAAAAAATTGTAATAAATGTGAAATTGTTGTTCTTTGAGGCTTCTAAGTAGTAAAGATTCAATCTTTAATTATGTTAAGTGATTGAAACTTTGAGTTACTAAATTACATGAATTTTTGTTGAAATTTTTTGATTTAATCATTTCTAAGTTGATTAGAATCATAAAGTTTAAAAACTTGCGATAGAAAAGAGTTTATCTTCATATTGGAAGATATAATTTTTCAAGGATTCACAAGTATTAAAGTTGGAATCTTTATTGAACTTATGTTCATCTTTCCAACTCCCTTTTATTTTGTCAAAATCTCAAGATTAATTTAAATTTATTAAATTAATAGTGAGTAATTTTGCCCTCTTATTTTGCTGCACCAAGTTAAACTAATTTTATTAAAGAATGGTTCTTGGAATAATTTTTGGTTTTATGCACTTGGATGAATTTATTTAAGTTGGACTTGTTATATTTTCATTTTTTCCTCAAAATTAATTGATTTTAAAATTAATTTAGAATTCATTAAATATGTCACACAAAATCGGGATTTTTCCCGAGGGATGAGCACCACAAATCAAGGCCGAAGAAGCCCCGAGCTAGCTCCCGACCAGCCGGACTGCTCACGCAGCCATGGGCTGCCGAGGCTGCTCGGGTGCCTCGACTTGATGTTGCTGTGTGCGAGGAGGAGCTGCTGTGTGCAGCACCATGGCGCACCATGGCATCCAAGGCAGCCACATGGTGCGGCAGCAGCTAGCTGCTGTGCGCGCACTGTGTGTGCGGCCTTGTGGCTTGCCATGGGTGAGCCGTAAATGGTGCTTACATTGAGCTTGCTCTGAGCGTGTTTTTAATGCATAGCTTGGTACATAATTAAGGGTAATATGCGTCGACATTGCTTGCGAAGCAATGTGGTGCAATGAGCTCGTGCAACATTGCCATAATGGGCCACGAATTGATGTGTGAAAGTTCGCTGATGTGGGCAGTGTAACGCCTAGCGACATCGTGTCCCACTCCCACGTTCCTTGAGCATCATTCGGTTGTGCGAGTTGTGAGCACTCCAAGTCTTAGTGCTAGGCACTTGGATATTTTGGGCTACGTAATTTTTTCTTGATTCGTCGTTTTAATTATTTTATTAATTTAATTTGGTTTTAATTATTTTAATAAATTTTGGAGGCTAGGCCTCGGTTTTTAAGCGGCATTTGCAAAAAATTTATTTTGGCAATTAATTGGGATTTACCGGCTTAATTAATTGGATTAATTAAGTTGGATGCGGAATTTAGTGGGAGCTTAAAATATTAACTGCGCTTATTTACATATTCGGTTAAAACAACTTTGACTAGTTTTAATTAGGCGTGTTAATTGGATTAACGACCTAAATTAGTTACTAGTTATAGCGTGTTTATACATTGTTACTTGTTTTATCGTTGTAAAATGCATGGGCCATTCACAAATAGTGAATGGATGAATGGAATGTATATTCTCTCACAGGTTTTATAAAATAGCAACTAGTGGGGCCCGATTAGGATAGATTATACGGACTGTGATTCGTGATGTATTTTTGTAAATATAAATACGGTCTGCGTACCGTTGAGTATTTTTGTACCTTAATATTTAGAATAGTCCTAATCGTAGATATAAGTAGTTGCATAATTTTGGTCAAGTCTTGAAGACGGAGGTTCTTGGAAGACAAAGCCATGAAGTTGCAAAAGAAGACCTTTTGAAGAGTTGAAGAATTCAAGGGGTCATGCTAGTTGCCAAATGTGCATCAAATGCTTATGCTTTACATATTCATGATCATTTATATATGAATTATATGTTAGATGCATGTTTAGGATTTTGAATGTTGTGATGATTAATTTAGTTCACTTAAATCAACCAACATAGAAACCCTAGGTCCTTAAAATATTGAGTGAAATTGCCATTCCAAAACAACACTTATCGACCTATTGAGAGTAGTGATGGGCTACGCCAAAGCAAGGCATCACTATTACTCCCTAGGATACGTAAGGCATACCGGTTATGCAAGTTGGTTTTGGTTATACTCAACGATATGAGTGATGGAGTCCTAACATGTCATGGCAAAGTGGATAAGTTGTTGAGAGAGCATTAGATGCGACGATTTATCCAACCAAGAGTGGCTTGGAACCATTAGCAAAGCGTTGCTTACCTTAGGAGATTGAGTGTGAAGACAAGCCAAAGCATGCTTAACTACTCTTTGTTTCTTTAGATCTTGGAATCGACTTATTCTCACCAAAACGGGGACAATTTTAATGTGTGAATAAGACGTTTAAATAAGTTTGATTAAAATGCATGATTTCAATCTTATTTAAGTATTATGAATGGTTTTTCATTTCAAATTCTTTCAATTATAGAATCATGTCTTCAACTATCAACAACAATCTAATGTGCCCGGAACTTCCCGAAAAGTTACCATTTTGCTTGAATTTGGTGAACTTTAAGGAATGGGAAGAAGAACTTCGAAAGACCCTCCTAAATTGCTACCTAGAACATATTCTGGATACGCCCATCCCGAGTTTCTACTCAAAAGGGGTTATGAGCGATGAGGCTCATGAGGAGTGGAGTTATGATTGCAAGAAAGTCTAGAGACTCATGGCAAGCTCCATTTCGGAACAATGGAAGGGGATATTCTCCAACTATTTCCCGGATATGCTCCTCAAAGCTCTAGAGGATGTAGTCAATTTGAGGGTCACGAAGAGCGTTAGAGGCAACTATGATGGTCTTGTGGAGGAGGTGACTAGGTCACTTTCTAACATGAGGATCAAGCCACCGCAAGATAGGTGTGTCACCAAAGAGAGACAAGAAGTATGGGCTAGGGTCCATAGTGCAAGACTTAGACCCGGGATGCCACTTCAAGCCCATGTGCTTAAGATGACAAGGTTATTCACCCACTTGGAGCTAATTGGAAAACCGGTGGAGGATGAGAAAGCGGCTCATATGTATCTGAGCTCACTCCACTCGGGCTATGTGGCATTAAAGATGCGACTTACCGCCAATTGGAACAAACTATCCTTAGAGGAAGTTATCCAAGAGCTTTAGAAAACCTATTCTTGCAAGGGGGCTAAGTTTGCTCTGAGGCCTAAGAAGAAGGAGTTCAAGAACAAAGCTAAGATGTCCTGCTTCTATTATAGTAAGTAAGGACACTGCAAGAGAGAATGTAGCATGTATCTGGAAGATGAGGCAAGAGGAAAAATAGCCTCAATCTCAGGTATCATCTTTACACTTGAATATAAGCAATTTATAAGGTATTAGATACCGGAAAATTGACTCATTATGTACTCCTAATTCAGGAACAAAGTGAGCGGTGCTTTTTAAGTGGATATGAGTACTCAAGTGGAAGATGAAGATAATCTGTCTAAAGAAAGCTTGTAGTCTCATGTGTTGTCTAGAATTAAAACTTTTTTAGTTTTATCAACTATACTTTGATCTTTTGGTGTTGGTCGTCGTTTTGACTTTGATCACCAGACTTATGTTTTATGTCTTGCTTATATTTATGGAATGACACATTTATGTGTGTTTAGACAAACATGTTTATAATGATACCAAAGCTAAGATTCAATCATACTTGTGGCATTGTCGTCTTGGCCACATTAACATCAAACGCATCAAGAAACTTCTACAGGAAGGTGTTCTTGACTCTTTTGATTTAGAATCGTTTTAGAATTGCAAAGGATGTTTATTAGGTGAGATGATTAAGCAGCCATTCTCTAAGTTGGGAGAAAGGACAGGAGAGTTATTGGGTCTAATACACAGCGATGTATGTGGACCAATGAGCTCCGCCACAAGGAACGGACATCGATATTTTATTACCTTCAAAGACGACTATAATAGATATGGTTATGTCTACCTCATGTCGCACAAATCTGAGAATCAGCTTGGCAAGAAAATCAAAGCCCTTCGATCGGATTGAGGTGGTGAATACTTAAGCCAAGAATTCGATGACCATCTGAAAGAAAAGGGTATAATTTCAGAATTGACACCTCCAGGAACTCCACAATGGAACGGAGTATCCGAAAGGAGAAATCGAACCTTGTTAGACATGGTACAATCTACAATGGGTCACAACTTAGGTGTACCACCAAATTCTAAATTTTTAGCCTACCCTCACCCTTTTGCCCTTACATTACAACCTTTGGGAAAGACCTTTTGACCTAGTGGTTGAGTCATATACCGAGGGAGGGCATTATGATTTAAAGCCTAAGGAGAGGGGATGCATAGTCAAGATTTCGAGAAAACCTCAAATCTATTGTTTTTCCGGTTCCTTCGAGGAACTATATAGATGCTTGCTAAAGGAAGATTTGAAGCCAATTGGGAAAATGTGCTAAAATTGTTTTTAGATGAAAGTGAATTGCGTTTTGGTAGTTCTCTATACTTAGCATATCATATGTTTCAATCAACCTTGGATATCTTGAAACGTGCATTTCCTTACTTGTTCAGGAAGAATTGCATCCATTTATGCTTTTTCATTTGCAAAAGTCCTCCCATGAACATTTGTTTTCTTTCCTTTTCTTTTTGCTTCCTTTTCGTGCTTTGCCTTGTTTGTTTGGTTTGTGAGTGTTATGGGCTAATCTCTTAGGAAACCCTTACGAGAGCATTACTCGTCCTCTAGGGCGATCTAGGAGTTTAAATGGCTTGTCTTTAGTTTCTAAAATTGACCGTGATTCCTACGAAAGTGAGTTAGTGTATATTCCCATCCTCTCTCTTTCTTGTTTCTTTCTTTGCTTGAATAATTTCATCATTTTTCCTTGGGTTGGATTTTGTTTTGCTCAAGGACGAGCAAAAGTTTAGCTTGGGGGAATTTGATGCGTGCCATTTATGGCACTCTTAGGCTAGGTTTTCTTCTTATTTTTATACTCGTTTTTAGTCTTTTATGTCGTGTTTTTAGGGAATAATGCTTGATTTGTGTGTTTGTGTTAGTTTAGAGAAATGCGTGCTTTTAATGGTTTTCTTATTATTTTATTCATTTCTCGGCTATTTCTCTCGCTTCTCCGTTTCTTTGACTTGTTTTGCAGGTGTGTCAAGTTTCCCGGGATTTAATTATCAAGGAGGAAGCTTGAGCGCATTCAAGGAGGTTGATGGTGCTAAGTTCGAGAATCCAAGCATGCAACTCAAGCAAACCAAGCTAGCTCCGCAAGTACAAGCACCTTGGAAGAAATGTTTTGGTTCGGAGTGTGCAAGTGCTTGAAGAATAAAAGGCTGCCCTCCTCGCGGGCATCGCCTTGAGTGCACCAATGATAGGGATGCTCGGGAGCGAAGACATTGATCGAGCAAGCGAAGGAAGCAAGTCTACGAGCACCAAGCAGGGGTGCGCGCGCGGATGGTGGTGTGCGCGCGCAGACCCAGCTGTGTGCGCGCGCAGCATAGTGGTGCGTGCGCGCAGACCCTGCTGTGTGCGCGCTCGGCCTAGGTGGTGTGAGCGCACAGATCTTATATGGCCTGTTGTGCGTGCGAACGGCCTGCCCTGTTTCCCCTCGCTCGTTTTATTATAAATTAGCCTTGTCATTTCTATTTTGGAGGACGATTTTTAGATTAGTTTTGGAGACTTTCTCTCTCATATCTTAGCTTAGGTTGAGAGTTTCTCTCTCTAGTTTTAGGGATAGTTTAGGAGTAGTTTTAGAGAGAGAAAGTGAGGGATTTCAATGGTGGTTTAAGAGATTGAAGATCCAATGGTGACAATTGTATTGAAGATCTTCTTAATCAATCAATGAGCATTTCTCACTCTATCTCATCCTTATTGCTTTGTTCAATTTCATGTTTGTTTGGTTTAATCTTGATGTTTGATTCTTAATAGTGTAATTGTTCTTGATATTTTGTTGATTCTTGATTTCTTAGTTGTTTGTTGATAGATAATGATTCTTGAGTAGTTGTTTGGCTAGGAATTGGGTGAAACTTGTATGATTGATTGATTGTGATTAATTTAGGAATTGTGTTGATTGATTGTTGAGATTAAAGTGATTAATGAAGGTTTGCATGTGTGTAATTTGATTAGGCCTTGATAATTATGCTAGATTGCATTGTAATTGCTAATGACACGACCAATTGATTTAGGAATTGCAATTATCGATTGGTTTGGATTGTGATTCTCTTAGTTTGTTATTCATAGTGAACCCTAGCTTAACAATTAGGAGATAGCTCTTTGATTCCAATTGATAGCTCTTATCATTAGTCTTCACAACCTTTGATTGGCATGATCTTCCCAAGTTGTTACAATTATCATGATTGCTTGTTGATCCCCATTCCTAGTGTTTTATTTGTTTGATTGTTAGTTGTTTAGTTGTTACTATTCCTTCTTCACCTTCGACTTCGACCAAGCTTAGGCGCATAATTGAGAGTGCTTGAACATTACCGTTCCTTTGGGTTCGACCCTTGACTTACCTTTATACTCGTATTTAGGTTTGTTAAGTGTTTGTAAATTTAGTTTGACTTAGGGAGGATTAGTAAACGACCTAGTTTTCCCCTAGTCATCTATGAAGAAGTAAGACGTGGAACCTACCATCTGGAGACACTAAACGGCAGGCAGCTACCCAGAACATGGATGTAGATAACTTAAAAAAGTACTACTACTGAAATTTTATAATTTTTTACTTTTTAATGAAAATCTGCCTACATTTCCAAACTTATCTTTTAACATGTTATTAGAGCGCCGCTTGCACAATGTGCAGACGGACCAAGCTCAAAGGTTTTATCAGAGCGCCGCTTTGCACAATGTGCAGACGGACTAAGCTCAAGCTTCTTAACATAGTTGAACATCGCCTGCACAATGTGCAGACGGACAATGTTCAAACTCTATAAGGTACCGCCTGCACAATGTACAGGTGGCCTTATTTTCTTAACAATGTTTAATTATCTTATAAAAGGACCGTTTGCCCCAACAACAGACACCCCAAAACCTTGCTAAAAAGTGACGACTGCACAAAAGCAGTCGCCCCATTATTACTTACCTTTAACAAGTTAAGTTCCAAAGAATTAGCGGCTATCTACTCTTTAAAAAAGAGGCCAATGGCCGAATACATTTTATTCAAACAACTGTCTGCTCTAACATGAGTATGATTGTTTGCTGCAACATGAGTCAGACAACCGGCAACGTCCATTCGGGCGAATTCGTTGAAGAGAGCATCTCCCATTTAGGTGGCACATTGCTCTATGAACAAAAAATAAGCGGCCCTACCGTCTACGTTAAGGCAATGCTCGCAGTTTTTTTATTTAATCTAACTTAAAATCTAAAAGCATAGAGTTTCTTCGGATTGTTCTAACATAGACGAAAAGCAGCTACTGTTTCATTTTAGAGGTTATACCAATTCTACCGCCTGTTTTTGCTTTGAGGCAATCCAGGCGGACAGATTATTCTTGTGAATTATAAGCCAAGTCCAAAAACTTAGCGGCTTAACTAGATCTCAAGAGGCCTTTGGCCGAATGCACTCAAGCTATTAAACCGTCTGCTCTACATGGTAGTCATTCGCTTGGTTTGGGGAAATCACCATAGGTGATTGATTGAATTAGAAAACATGCATACTCCTAAAAGTATCAATTATTTCTAAGTCAATCAATCCATTTTTTGAAACCAACCGACATTCGGCGAGAGGCAAGGATAATCGCATAGTATACAAAGTTAAATACTTACCTAAAATCTATACATATAATGTCAAAAACTGAAAGCTTTAAAATTTTTTAAAGCATAACACCAATATAAACAAAACCTGTCAAACTACCGGACGAAAATAAATAAACAGCCGTCAAATTTGACGACTGTGAATGTCAGCTGGCAGAGCCATAAATTGTCAAATTACCCGACCCCTTGGTCGGTAAAAATACACGGTTACTCGCCACACAGGCCGGAAAAGAAAATATTTGGCCATTCGGCCACAGAAATAACATAAAGCTTAAAAAATCAGGGGAGGCCCTCAGCATTGGCATCCGCATCCTTGTTGTCCTCCGGCGCCTGCTCATCATTCTTCTCATCCTCCTCCTGATCCTCATCGTGCCCCGAGGACGACTCGTTTGAGGACTCGGACTCCTCATCATCCCCGACCGCCGCCTCCTGCGCCTGCTTCATAAGCCAGTCGTTAAGCTCATCATTGGCTACGTCAAACTTGGCTTTCCAAATTTGGTAGTCAGAGCCCGGCTGCAATGATTCCCAGGTCATCCGCATGATGAATTCATAGTCCTCCATCATTTGTTTGACTAGGTCCTTTTTCTCTTCCTCAGCCAGGGACTTGTATTTAGTCCTAAGCTGGTCTCTTGGTTTTTTCAGGCAGCCCTTGAGTTTATCAACATGCCTCTACAGGCGGTTCGCCTTCTTGTCCGCTTCCTCGAGGGGTTCCAACTTGGCCTTGAGGTCCTTGACCTCATTTTGGAGCTCGGTTACCTGCCCCCTCGCTGCATCCAAGTCCTTCTTGACCTGTAGATTGGTCGACGCCTGGGAATACATCATATCAAGTGTCTGTAGTTCATTTTGGGCAATCTCAAACTGAGTAGTGTCTAAGGAGGAGGCGGCTCGAGCTTTAGCAGCCGTTACCTTTTTCGACTTATCAAGGATTGGCTTATTAAGCCCATTCACGCACAGCATAGCCTGCATTCGGCCAACAATGAGAATTGTCAGTATCAAGCGGCTATACTCATTGTTGAAGATAAAATCTCAAGTATCCTACCTCACAAAGAAGCGCCAAGATGGCGTCGAGGTTGAGGGAGCCGACTCCTCTGACAGATGCCTTATCTTCAGGGCCAAGCGCCCTCAACATCTGTTTGGCCAGTTGTAGGACAGTCGGCCTCTCCGGAACCTCTGTCAAATAAAACAATACAAGTTGAGCAAATTTCCGAAAAAAAAACCTCTGTTATTATCAAGTCCCCTTTTTGGTAATTGTTATTCAATCAAGTAATTCGGAGTTAGGCCAAATGATGATACCTTCCTCCTCCCCCATGGCGGCTTTGCCTCCACCTGATGCTGAGCCAATAGCAGTGTTGAGTGGCTTGCCACTCTTCGATAGCCCCTTGGGGGCATCCGACTTCTGGGATGGTTCGATGGGGGTGGAGCCGCCAAGAACCTTCCTGGGCTTGTGGGCAATGTGCTTTCGGGCCACGCCGGAAGTGCCAACATCGCCACTCAACTACTTTTGCAGCTTCGGGTCCGGTTGCTTAGAGGGAGAGGGCTTGGACGAGCCACCCTGCAAGGAATTCATATGTTAGTATACTTATGATTTCAAGGAATCTCAATTCAAATAATAGAAAATATTTCACCTTAGGAGTTCCGCCTGACGGCTGCTCCTCATTCGACCGTTTGCCCAGAATGGAGGAACGGTAGAATGCTGCAAAATGTGCAGCCGACTTCTTGGTGGCCGAGAGTTTCTCCATTGCTTCGCCTTCACAAAAAATAATAAAGAGTTAGAAACTCAGACAAAACTAAAGATCATCAATAGCAGCTAAGCAAAGTAAAACCAAACGGCATACTACTTATCGGCCTCTCAGAACTAAGGCTGCAAGCGGCAGATACGTCCCGTCCGATAGCCACTCGTAATGGGGAATGTAGCTCTGGGGGGTCACCTGCTTCACCCCCGTTTCCTCATTGGTTCGAACGACCACAGAGAAAAGGCCCCGATCTAATATTTGCTCCCGCGCCTGCCTTGGGACAGGCGGCAGGGCTTTCTTTCCAGCAAGGAGGGGAGGTTCCTTGTTCTAGCGGTTGTACCGCCTATTTTGCTGAAATTCTGGGGGAAGAGAATATATAGAAATTTTTTCTCTAATCCTTCCATTTGTTCTCTTTCCTCAACGTCATCATAAACCCCTTATGGTTAGTAAGGGTAAACCAGCCAGCCCCACTTGACTGGGGAGTCTTGCTCAAATAATGCATATGAGCGAATGCCTCGAAGCTGGGGTCTACCTCCAGCATCTCACAGGCGGCAACATATCCCAAGATGTTTACCCAAGAATTGGGGGCTAGTTGCCAGATACCCACTTGGTATCATTCAAGGATCCTCTCCATTGCCGGATGGAGAGGGAAGTGCAGGCTCTCCTGTATGGCCGCCTCGTAGCAGCAAAAGCACTGATCACCGTAGCTGGCCTTATCTGGCCAAACGACTGTGTCCTCAGCATCCGTCACGGACAGAAGAAATTCATGTCCCATGACATGATAGAAGATAAACTTTCCAAAATCTGCCGTCATCTTCTCCCGCTTGCCTTTGGGAACGTGTAAATAATAGGGAGCACGTTCCAGCCGGCGTGACGCAAACGGCTCTGCCCATCCTTCTCCCCTGTCCGCTGACAAGGACTCCCAGGCAGCATCTAATTTTGAGCGCGCCTCCTCCGAGTCAATGAAGGCGCTGTCAGAGGATGATGACCCAGAGTAATCATCAGAATCATCCTCCGAACTAGGGGCCTGCTGCCTAGTGCCAGCAGTGTCCTCCCCCATTTCTACATCCGACACCGAATTACTCGGCCCGGGGATTTGATGTTCATCATCCGACTCCTCCAGAATTGAGGAGCTAATGGAGCCATCAGAATAGACTTTAGAACTCTCCGAATTATACCAGGAACCATCCATCCTATACGTCCGACTGGTTTGCTTTCTTCTTGCCATGGTATCCTTTATGGGCGCAGACACTATCGGATTTGGGGAAGTTCTCAAAGCGGAGTCCTCGAACGAGCATTCGGCACTCCTAGTTCTAGATTCAGCCGTCCCCGGTGACCGACTGATCGCTAACCTAGGTCGTGTCGGGTGCGTTTGGGAAACAATTTTTGAAAAAGAAAAATGCAAAAAGAAAAGAGAAGATCAGAAGGTTACCTTAAAAGAAGGTACGAGAGTCGCCTGGTTTGGATGTCTACTTATAGGCGGACGAACGGCCAGGTGTCGGATGCTGTCAGGAAGAAGTCAAAGTTCTTCGAAGTCAAAGAAAGGGTGAAAACCTAGGGTAAAACCCTAGATTCCCCCAAATAGTAAAAAGTAATAATTCGGCCAATAAAAGGCCGACACCTGTGACAGGCGTCACGTGGCAAGCCACGTCACCCCTGTGAGGGGCAAATGATTTTGGTATTTTTACCCCTCCAAGTGGACCAATGAGAAGGTGACACGTGTCGCTCTCTTAAGTGTCCAAATGGACTCCCCCAGATGACGGCACGTGTCGCCCAGATATGCCCTCTGGGAATGGCGGCCTTCAAGGCCCAAATCCCATGGTGAGCCGCAAAACGGCGCTGCCCTAATTCCTAGGTCATCAAACCCTAGGATAGAGCACGTTTTTCTAGGACCCTATAAATTGGGAGATTCCCCCAATTATTGGGACATCTGAAATTCCACGTCTTAATCATTAAGACATTTATTGCTCTCGAAAACAGAGAACACCAGATCTCGGAACCCGATAAGATACTTACTTTCCGCAAGTTTTTCTCCGAATCCGTACTAACTTAATCTTCGGAGGCGGACCTCCGATCATTCGGAGCTCCGTTTGTTTTGCAGGTACAGGCGCCCTTGTTGGATCCAGTCTTCGAGTTGTAACTCTCCCAAGGGACATAAAAACACGCAAAACACCACTTTCATGGTTAACCGACCAAAAACAATGTGCAAAGAAGCTTAACCATGGGACACATTCTTTACTTTTCTCTCTCATACGCTAAAAAGCTTAGGTTTGAGCGGTTATTTGATAGAAATGCCAGAATACATGGGTGGAGTAAGGTCCTTCGTATTGATAATGATACATGTCCATCACTTGTTATTGAATTTCTTGCCTCACTTGATGTTCAATCAAGTAAGGGAGATGTGGTATTTTTTTTGGATGGAAACTAACGGATAATGTCGTGGGACAATGTGAATACGGCTTTTGGATGGCCGAATAAAGGTTACATGGGTCCAAAAGAGTTTATGAAATTCAAGGGCAATCCAAGCTACTCTCTTTTCGACTCGAGGACTTTTTGGAAAGAAATTACAAGTCGAACAGATTGGGAGTCCGGTGTTAACAAACCTAGTTCTATTGGTTGTCCTACTCTTCGCATGCTACATTGATTCATCCTTCAATTATTTCAACCCTAGAGTGAGGCCAGCAAGGTAACTACATTAGATCTAAAACATCTATGGTGGCTCACTAGATCTCATGGAAATGCGTGCCTTAATATCGCCAAATTCCTCATTGAAGCATTTTTATGGGAGCGTGATATGAAGAAGGGTGATATATTCCATGGGTGGATTCGTTTCTGTGTTGTGTTTGGCATTAGATGTTGATTTGAAAAATCGAGAAACATTCGAATCCGCCAACTACATTAATCAGGCTGCAATGGATAGATTTGATTAGTTTTTTCACCATTCCAAGGGTCGATATGTTTGGTTTGTTAAATGTTGTCGAAGTTTAGATGCAAATTTGGTGTACAACATTTTCTCGAATGATGCGCCCCATGATGCAAGTAGTCTAAGTTGGAAAACACGTGAGATCACTGAGCGAATAGAGGTACGCAGTGAGGTGCAATGTACTTTCCCTTGTTCACATTGTCAAACAGTGGCCGCTAGTCCATCTAGCCCGGTGCTTAAAGATACCTCTCCTTCTCCCTTCCTTATCTTCTAGAAACCCAACCTCTGGTACTACGACAGCTCCACTAACTCTTGATGAGCAACTGAAATTTTTTATGGATTCTTGTCTTTCTTTTCAGGGTTCTATTCTCATATGACTCACCACCATTGAAGGACAAGTGCAGGATTTATATGATGATATTCGTGATTTGCGTCACCATGTTGGAGCTCTCAAGACCACAATTTCTGCTGTTGTCACTGCTACCATACCTAATGGTAGTGGCGAGTCACTTAGAGTGAGCCATGCCTTTCCTTCTCCTTTGTATGATAATACACAGTGAGGACACTTTGCTTCATTCTAGCTTGGGGGAAGGATATCTATCTTTTAATGCTTTTACAATGTAGTTTTATTGCTTTTTGTATGTGTTGCATGGTTTGTACTGCTTATTAGGGATGGGAGTTTACATATAACGAGAAAAAAGTATTTCTTTGTTAGTTTAGTTGTGTTTTTGAATAATGCATTCTTGTGCCTATCTTACATATTTTTTACTTCCAACCGTGTACGAATTAGATTAGACTCTCTTGAGCTTCTTCTCCTCATAGTTATGATTTTTAAATTCGGTCGGTGTGCTTTATACGTTGAGAACTGCGTAGAAATGTAGCTTGCGATTAATTGGTTTCTGGCAAGATGTTTTTCTCTTTTTGAGACTAGCTGGTCGAGATTTTTATAGACCCCAAGCCCATGTGAGTTTTTAAAACTTGATTGATTGACTGTCACATTTATAACAGTCTATATTTTTGTATGTGTGATAGTTCCTGGTGCAATTTTGATCTTGATTTTGCCTTAAGACTCATAGTAATTTGGTTGTGATGAGTGCATGATTGAAATTTTCTCCCTAATTGTTACCCATGTTGAGCTTTATCCTTTATTGAATTTGCAATATTACAAGCCTTCAGCCTCAATTGGTTACTATTCTCAAGCCTATCTTGGGGGAGTGGTCGATACTGTGATTTGTGATTTTTATTTAGCTAAATATTTGCTTCATGGTGCAAAAAAGGAGATTTTGAATGGAAGTTAAAGGTTATTATTCAAAAAAAAATTGAAAAAAGAAAAGAAAAAGGAGAAAAAAAAAAGAGAAAAAAGTAGAATAAATGAGGTATGAAAAGAGAGAGAGAGAGAGAGAGAGAGAGAGAGGAATGAAGGAATGAAAAAGAAAGAAAAAAATTTATAAAAAAAAAGGTTGAAGAAAAAAGGGAAGACGAGGAAATCAAATTACTTTAGTGTATAGAGATTTTTGTTTTGGTTTTTATGGTGTATGGAGAGGCTAGTATGCTAAACAAGGTTATCTTCGACATGCATTTGGTTGTGTTGTTATTATGGACTGTCAACACCGCTCTCCAAGCTAGTTCAACTCTCACATTCCCCAAAATGTTTATCCTACCTCTCACCCTAGCCCCATTATAACCCTCATAAAGACCTTTTGATCTTCATCCATAAGTTATGATTGAGTGAACTGAGTTTTAAGTCAAAGTTAAAGAGCATTTGTTGCATTCCGAGTCGACATGGTATATGTGGAGTGTTTGTTATAACTTAACCCTAAGCTGGTAGGGCACCTCTCGTGCTCCACTTCTGCATATCTACAGGAAATTAGTGGAGACTAGCTTGGAAAAAGACTGTTTGTGGCCTCTAGATTGGTGAGTTAATTGCGGGATTATGAATGCTACTTGGGTCTATATGTTTCCGATCCAGATTTCAGTTTCGCTAACTTTGGTTTGATTAATTGCTCGAGAGTCAATTCGGTCTTATTCTAGCTCCCCTGAAGTCTTGCTTGTCTTGATTCTCCGTCTTAAGTCCAGTGTTGCTTGGGGACAACCAACAATTTAGCATGGGGGAATTTGATGAATCATATTTATATAGGGTTCTTAGGCACATTTATTTTAGTTTTTATACCTTTTTCTTCGTCTTTTTGGTTGTTTTTAGGGTCATATTTACATAAGTCATCTTATCGCACTATTACGCTTCGTTTGTGTATTTCTTAATGCTTCGGTTGATTTCATTGTCATTTAGACGCTTTCGAAGTGTTTGGAGATGGTTCAGATGATATTTGAATGGAAATCGATGTATCGAGTTCATGGATCGAGGGATTTATGCTCGTGGATGTTGGATCTAAGGATTTTATGCATGGAAAATGATTATGGCATCCACGAGGGTCACTATGGACCTTTCCGAAACGAATTTGAGTCAGAATGAGAAAAACGAAGGGTTGCAAGGTATCAAAAAATGACCTTTTTCTTACTCTTTTGATCATAACTTGTGTTATACACATTGGATTAAAGCGATTCAAGTTGTATTGTAAACTAGACTTGAAGAGCTTTCTAATGAAAGGTCACACGCCCCGAGAATAATTCTAGAACAGAAGTTAAAAGCGTTTGAATCTAAGCGACGCAGTCAGCCACCCGCGGGATCTTGTTGCGGGTCTGTCTTGCGGCCACTCGAAGGCTACTGCTATTACTACCAGGGTGCAGCCACCAGCCTTGCGGCCGCGGGTTTGGTCGAGTGGTGATGAGCCACAAGCAGCCTTGTTTCTCACGTTCCACACCATCGCTTATCATCCAATAATATTTTAGCTTATGTATTTATTTACTTATTTCTATTTTAATTAGCTTAGAAGGAGGTTTTAATATAAATACTTGAGAGGATTTTATTTGGCCTCTTATGCTTTATTTTCTAGATTAAACGTTTATTTAGTTTTCTTCCTCCATTGTTAAACCCTAGTTTATTATTCTCCATTAATTCAATCATCGAGGTATTTCATTTATTCTTTTCGTTCATTATTTTATTAATTATGAATTCAAGTTTATTTATCTCTTTTGTTTTGTTTGTTTCAATTATGAGAGAGTAGTCGTTTTTTAGGGCTAAGTGAGGGAAACTATGTTTGTACCTTGATTATTTGTGCTTAATTATTTATAAATTTATGAATTAGGGTTTGAATTATTCCAATTGATTTGTGCTTTATTGTTTGATTCGTGTAATTGGCCAATATCATGAGTTGATTATTTAGGTAATAAAAATTAGAATTGAAAGATCATATTTTTAGAGGCTTAATTATAATTGGCGAATTTGATTATGTTAGCAACCGAACTATATATGTTAATTCGTAAGTGTTAATTCCTGACCGTATGATTAACAAGTGCTTTAATTATTCGACCTAGTTTTTTTTTTAAATGGATTGTTTGCATTAATTGGATTGGTATAAGCATGGTGGACCGAACGTATGCCCTAGATCTTTATTTATTTGAGAACAACCTTATTTTCATTATTCTCCTAGTTTAGCGAATTGAAATCAAATCACTCTTAGTTTATTGAAATAGTTTATATAATTGGGCAAAACCTAATAGAACATGTCTCCATGTGAGATTCGACCCGTATTTGCTAAGTCTCTCCTAACAACAGACACCGTGCACTTGCGGTTTAACTTTTTATTCATCACCAAGCTGTATTGGGTGGTGGACGTAGTGGAAGGGGTTTGCATGGTGGGTCAACTAAACCAGTCAGGTGGTGGTGTGGTTGGACGGTGGTGTTGATATGGTGGATGTAATGGTCGGTTTCCTGGTAAGGGGTGGTAGGATTTAAGGGTTAGGGATTTTTCGGGCAATGGGTGGTCGGGTTTTAAGGATTAGGGGGTTTCAAGGTGGTCGTGGGGGGGGGGGGGGTGGTGGTGTGGTGGTGGCTATGGAAGGGCATTTGTATAGTGGTGGCCATGGAAGACTTGAGGTTGAAGAAGCTAAGAGAATTAAAAATAAATAAACGTGATTAATAGGTTATAGGTTAAAAGGCCTGTTTTAAGAAGATGGGGGTATAAGGTGGGATTGTTTTGGGAATTCGAAAAGATGGGATTATTATTTTCCATTTCTCCTTTCAAAATTCAGCAAATGCCACTGACAAACAATATAATGACACCTCGTTCCATAACTTTAGTTGTCCGTTAATGTAATTCTTATGTCACTAAATGCCATTACTTGGGAAAATTATTTCACCAATTGCCATAACTTTTTAAATTAATACACAATAATAATTTATTTTAATAAATAAAAATAACACTTTTTCCCGATTTTCGTGACGAAAATTGCTCGGGTAAAGTTTTTTTTTGGGGGGTCATTTTGATTCTTTATGGGTACAAATTAAGCTTGAAATTGGCAAAAAAATAACGTAAATGCCCCATTTTGTACGTTGAAAATATCTCGAATAGCATGGTCATTATTTTTTTAACCATGAAAATTGATCTGGTAAGGTTTTGGGGGTCATTTAGACCCTTTATGGATATAGATTAAGCTTGAAATTGGGAAAAAAAAATAACAAACTCTAATCGTGACAAAAATTTCTCGAATAAAGTTTTAGGGTCATTTGAACTTTTACGTTTTTTTTTTTTTGCCAATTTTGAGCTTAATTTGTATCCATAAAGGGTCAAAATGACCCCCAAAACCTTACCTGATCAATCTTCATAGTTGAAAAATAACGATACACTAATCGAAATTTTTTTTAACACACAAAACGGTGCATTTACGTTATTTTTTTGCCTGAGCTTAATTTGTAACCATAAAGGATCAAAATGACCCCCAAAACTTTACCTGAGCATTTCTTATCACGAAAATGGAGGAAAAAAAAATATAATGATTAAAATAAACCAATCGTATGATGATACGTCTCATGATTTAATCTTAATGACTAATGAGTTAACGGCCCTTAGTCATTAACGACATTTGGTGAACTTTTTAAAAGGTTGATGGCATTTAGTGAATTTTGAAAACCTTAATAGCATTTGGTGAATTTTTTAAGAAATCGGTGGCATTTGATGAAATAGCCGAAAAAACAATATTCTAAACCTATGAATAATTGTTTCAAAAATCACCTCCCACATTAAGGAAGCTACTTTCGTATCTCATCTAGATCTAAGTCATAACAATCTTCTACTTCATCTAGGATTCTGATTCATGCCAAACTCCCATAAGATAGACATTTAGATTTTTTTTTATCTTATTTTACTCATGAGTCTCAACTCTTTTATAATCCTAGTCCATATCAAACTCTTATAAGATAGAACTTTAGAATTCTAATCCTATTCTAATTGTTATATCTTAAGAGTCTTCTTGTATCCTAAATTCCTATCTTTTTATCTTTTTCCACCCTTAAAAGTCACACTATAGTCTATCTTTTTAGTTTTTTTATTTGATTTATTTTAATTCTATCCATCTTATTATCTTATCCTTCTCAAAGTCTAACCATTATAATTCTATCATATTTAATTTTTTCATCCTTATTTTCTATCATATTTGATTTATCCTCCTCATTTTCTATCCATTAATTTTATCTTACTTATTTTCTATCCCTTCTAACTCTATCCTCCTCAACTTTTTTTATTTTCCTTATTTCCTATCTATTCAAAGTCCAACACCCTCATTTCCTATCTATTTTAGTTATATCCTTCGCGTCTTGGTCAAATCATGAGTCAAAGTAAAATCTTCATGTCGGGCTTTGTAAAGTCCTAGGCCTAATAAGTCATGCCCATTTATTTAAATAAGCGTCTTTTAGTCCAAGTCCATGCACTCTCATATTAGTCCATTTTTGAGTCTTTTGTATCATTTGGTCTTAATGTGTGTTCGTATAGACACCTACTTTTGGCCTCCTGTGCCGATAGGAAGTGCGATGATGTTACAAAAATCCATTCTTCATGCTAGATCAAAGTTGAAGTGTTTATGGACTATGAAATGCATTATGAAGTAAGTTAAAACCCATATTTGAGACCATGTTATCTTAGAGCCTTGTCCGATTACTAATTAGGCCTAAAAACATGCTCATACATGTTTAAACTTGATTAATAACGGACCCAAATGCGTCCGATTAGATCCAATGGATCTTACATTGTTAAAACACGAGCCAATAAGATAAAACAACCATTAAATTTCCATGCAAGGCCTATACAAGTGGATAACCCTTTCACAGATCTTTCCAACGGTATATTATAAGCCCAATTCCGAGTTAAAACGAAGAAGTTATGATCAAAACACTAAACCAGGCCCTAAAACCAACACCCTTGCACTCAAACGGTCATATCTTTTGATCCATAACAGACTTTAACCTAATTCCAACGGTAAGACTTTAACCTTATTCCAAAGGCATTGGAAAGTAGACATTCAGATATTTCAAATGATATCTCACAAGCCTTAATCCAACTTTGCAACCAAAAGTTATGGAAGTTTTGAAAACGCGTTTTTGTATAAGGCAAACCGCACCTAGCGCAACTCAGTGAGTTACGCGCGCCTAGCATGCGCAAGTTATTGAGATGCGTGCGGCACCCAGCGCGACTCAAAGAGTTGCGCGCGCCACCTGACGTCGCGTCTCTAAAACCCTAAACTTGGATTCCTACGCCTATAAATAGGGGTCTTCGTTCAACCCTAAAGGGGACGGAAAAATCAAAATTCTAAACCCTAGAATTCTTAAAACCCTAATCTCTCAAGTTCTCTTACTATCATACTACTTTTCTTCTCTCTTCCTAAACACTTTCCAACCCTAATTCAATCCATTGAATCCCTTGGAGGTACGAAGAAGAAAGAAAGTCCATAAACGCATTAGACGAAGATTTATCATAAAAGAACAACGGTTGGTTTCCTGAGCACTTAGATAAATCACTTTTCTTTTATTGTTTAAATAGCTTTAATTGAATAAATAGTGTTGTTTGATCACCTTAAACAAACTTTTAATTAATATAATTCTCATAGTATTCTTGCATTAATCAAGACTAGAATTTGAATAATTAATTGATTGTTTTATCACCTAAGTCAAGGCAAATATTGTTTATTTCTTGTTCTTTTCACGAATTTGAATAACAATAGAATAACAATTTTTGCAATGTAATTCCTACGCGATTAATGCTTGTAAATAAAATCAACTAACTTAGTTTTTTAGGAACCACGTTGCATATATTGTTTGGTGATAAAATTGTGAAAAAGGAAGAGCTAGTAGAGGCCGCACTAGGGCTAGAATAGAGATTCCCCCTAAAGGGAACATTATTTTAGTACCCTCGCTCCCGAACTCATTTCTGGTACACGTAGACCAATTTGGGCATGGGGTAAACTTATGATTCATGCTAAATATCCCTTGAACCCTACTTGGGATAAAGGCATGAACGAGGTTTATGAGTTTTCCTAAAACTCATTGGCGACTCCTTACTAGTTTCTTATAAAAAAGCATAATGATAAGATCAACTCTATTTCAAAGGTCTCCCAAACACTCAGGAATTCAAATCCTAAAACACCTTTAAAAGTGTAAAGTCCTAGGCTTTTAGAGGGCCATTGGCATAGAGGAGAAGGAACCCCTACGATGGGCACACCCTCCTTACAGTGGCGACTCCACTAGGGACTTAGAGGTTACAAGATTAGTTCATATTTATGGTCCAAGGTTTCCAACACTAGGTTACGTATGGGTTGTAACGATGACTAACTTGGATAATCTCTAGTTAGAGAGCGAGACTTGAACGCTATCTTCCTTTTTTACAAAAGTAAAAGCCAAACAAGCAACATTGCATCATGCATAATCATAGCACACTATAACCATTGGGGATTGGCTCATTGACTAGTGGTTGCCAACACTATGCTTCTATCCCGAAATCAATAACAATCATCCTACCTATATCGCCAACAAAGTGTTTGGAGGACTATGTCATGGGTCAACACGTTGAGTGATTGATTTGTGCATCTTTCCTTAATATATGGTACCTTTGGACACCGACGCCTTGACCTTAGAATGACATTGTATGCTTCGACGGTTCCCTTTATGTGCTTATATGACTATATGGATATGTGTTTAATTATATGCTTCGTGTCTAATCTAATTAATTCGAACTTGTTACCTAGAGATATGAAAAAAAAATCGTTAAAACATTGTGGTTCGACAAAAAAAAAATTCAAAATGTCGAATCTACCAGGTGGCGCTCGCAACTATCAAAGTTGTGCGCACCCTCCAAGCGCAAGTCTAGAAGTTGCGCGTTGCTCTTCCGCACAACTCTGTGTCTTGCGCGCGCCCACTGTTCAACGTTAACTTTGACTCATTACGAGTAGTGTTATATGAAGAAAAAGATATTATCGTTTCAAAGTTAATCATTAAGTAGGTGCTAATAATATCTCTTTTGGCTAACAATGTTGTCAAACTTAGCTGTTTTTTTTATTGTTCTTCTTTTTTTTTTTAAAAAAAAAAAAAAAAAAACTATAATCGTTCTTTGTTTAAAAAAAAAGCCAAAAAAATGTCTTATAATCGTTCTTTGTTAAAAAAAAAATCCAAAAACATGTCTTTTAATCGTTCTTTATTTCTTTCTTTTCTTTAAAAAACAAAAAAACAAAAAAAAAACACGTGTGGCAGGCGCTACTCTTGAAGCAAAGTTGCACTTTCCACCTTAGCACAAGGCGGAAAATTGCACGTGATACGGTTTTCGATTATGATGATTAATACGTACTTTATAATCGAACTAATGACATTACTTCTCATAAAGTTCGTCATGAGAAGTTCGCATCCATTGATAGGACGTCATCAATCTTCCCAATCCTAAGGTGCCTATTTTCATGGTCATCATCTTTTAGTTGTAATTAGTCAACCTTGACTAAAGATCATAATTTACCTCTTCTATTGTCTAAAAAGAGAATCCCGAGAACCTTACATGGGATGATTGCCTCACAAAAACAAAGAAAAAGAGTGAAAAAAAAAATCAAGAAACAATTCTTAAAAAGAAAAAAAAATAAAAATAAAAATAAAATAAAAAAGAGAGAGAATAATGAATGATAAAACCGAGAAAATGGTTTACTCATTTATTGGATTTTACGTTCAGAGGTGTACACACCCAAATGTGTCTCCCCAAAACCAAACCCGGTGATGAATACTTTTCACGTCGAATCATAATCGAATGAAGTGAAAGTGTGGAAAGTCTAGTGTTGCGGTTAGTTTTTATTTCTCTTCTTTCTCTCTGTTTTCGAAAACCTATTTTATGAAAATAGCCAATTCAGTTTAGTTTGGTCCATGGAAAGGGTCCAATAATAGTGTATTTATATTTTATGAAAAGAGTTTTCCAATGATATATTATAAGCCCAATTCCGATGAATAATGAGGAAGTTATGGCCAAAATACTAAACTGGGCCCGGTTTGACCTTTATATACGGCCCAATGATCTAGAGGAGGGCCCATTATGATTTATGATTCTGAATGCAATTAGGATTGATTATAGTCCTCTAGAATCTTCTAGAAGGTTCTTTTGAATCCTAATGTGATTAGCATTGATAATTGAGTTTTTTGAGTTTTATTTAGAATAAAAGAAGTGTTTTAAATGAAATCACAGTTTTACCCCTCGTACACTTAATTTTATCAAAATATGAAAACGTGTGGGAAAACTGCCTGCAGTGCCGCACCACAGGCTATTGCCTCGCGACAGGCCTGTCACGCGGCGACAGAGGCCATTGCGGCGACAACGTTGTGTTTTATTCCTTTTCGAACTCTGATTCTTTTTTATCATATTCCGGCTGATTTTCGTTATAAATAGCTCCTTAAACCTCCATTTTTAAACATGAATGCCAAGTGAGTGATGGGTAGACCGCATGATCGGGATTGCCCACACTTATAGAAAAGATTCAAATATGAAAAATGCAAAAGCAAAAAAGAGAGCAAAAATAAAAAAGATAGAATTCAAAAATGAGAAAACTCAAGCATAAAAATACAAGGATCCAAATGCAAGGTTGCACACCTTGGGGGCTTATCTAGGGTCTTGAGCCTTTATCCCTTTCTTCTATAACCTTTAGCCTAACCACGTTACAACCCTCAAAAGACCTCTTTGAGGAATACACATACTTGTGCGAGGTTCGGCTAGAGCTACGTTCGGCCTGATTCCTAACGGATACGTAGGCAACCTCACAAAGGGGTGCGGCCGTAATAAACATGCATTCATATTCACATTCACACACTCACACCATGATCATATCAAAGGATCTCCAATGCTCATCCGTATTCATTTAGAGCTAGACTTGGGGGCTTGATCCCTACATTATTAACTTACCTAGCCTAAGAGTCACCATCATTTGACTCTTCTTGAAATAATATCTTTCCATACATTTAGCCTTTGCGGCCTAACTTTAGTATCACTTTCACACACATCACAGATACATAACCAAATAATCCTACCTTTAGGAACCCTTTGTCATGAAATCTTAACACAACGCTGAAGAATGCCTTGTCATATCAACATCACTCATCAATCATAATCATCATTGCATCACAAAGTATGAATCACTTAGCCTCCGCGCCTAAGTTACCTAAATACTTTCGTTATCGAGTCAACTAGGATAGCCTAGGATGAGTTAATCCTTGCACCTTGAGAGATATCAAACAACGTTTGACTAAGATCATTCAACATGCACCATCAAAAACTTCTTCCTTTTTGCGTCTTTATTTTTCAGGAGAAAGTCGGTACCCTCCACAAAAATGACGGAAATTTTTGTTTTTCTGCATTTCAATTTTTATACATATCGAGCTTCATGAGTCAACACTATGCACACACGAGTCACACGAAGTGAGTCATCATTAAGTCAAGTTTATATCTTGAGTCATGTCAAGTCAATAAGTTAAGCAACGCTAAATCTTAGGTCAACCCTAAAGAAAGATAAGCAAAGTCCTATAGTTCAAAATATAAATGCAGGTACATTTTAGTGAGCAAGAACATTCCCGGATTTTTTCAAAAAACCACGAATGAAAACCTGACTCCAGCATCAGACGATAAGGCTGTCGCCTGGCGACAAAATCTGTAGCCTAACGACAGAGCGAGGACGCGACGACAGTATGTTCTGGCGAGCGCCGGTGCAGCGACGAGATGCGTGGCCCCATATTGGATTATGCGGACCTCATACAACAATTTCGGGTTCCTTGCTACGCCAGTTAGCCCCTATAAGCAAATTGACATGATTAGTAGTCGGCTCGATTACAATCGCAGTAAGTGATTGACCTGACGATGATCGTCTCACTTAGCTTAAGTGCCTAAGCATTGGCTCATTACAAGCACCAAGGCATCGGTTCAAAATCAAGAACTTATACGACAATTTTTCCAAGATTGGATTGTCATCTCTGGCAAAGTTTCCAAGTGTGGATTGTCGTGCTCCTGCTCTGTTTAGCAATTTTTCCAAAGATTGGATTGTCATACACATAGTTCCTTATGGCAAAATTTCCCAAAGAATTTTCGTAGGTCTCTACTCATCATAAATTTCGGCAAAGGTTACTCAACGTGGATTGTCATTCATTGCAGTAAGTGGCAAATTTTCCCGAAGTGGATTGTCGGTCGACTCTTTTTTTGCAAATCTTCCAAGACGCGGATTGTCAATAGTGGCAATATTTTCCTAAAAGGATTGTCGCATAGTGTTGGCAAATTTCCAAGGTGGATTGCTTTCAAGAGTTATATTCCAAGATGTGGATTGTCAATCGTAGCAAAGTTCTTATGACAGATTGTTACGAAGCATTGGCAACTTTTCCAAAAATTGGATTTTGGCAAATTTTCCGAGATACGGATTGTCGCTTCATTATAGCAACATTTCCAAGGATGGATTGTTACGTGGCATTGACAACTATCCCTAAATCGGATTGTCATACATCATAAAAGAGTCGTGTTGACAACTGTTCCTGAAGAAAAGAGGATTGTCATCACCCAAAGCATCAACAGCAAAATTCAAGCAGCATTAAGGATCGACAGGCGTTGATCTTCGGTAATTTTCTTCGGAATATTATCGCAACAACTAAGGATGGCTTTAGGCGAAGCAATCTTCGATCATGTTCCTTGGCTTGCGGAAGATGGTCACAAAGCGGTAAAAGATCGTTTCAAGCGAGGCAATCTTTGATAGTATTCTCTGGCTTGTAGAAGAATATCACAGCAGAAATTGGAGGCAGTTACAGGCGTAGCAGTCTTCAGGCGGTATCCTCTAGCTTGAGGAAGATCGTCAAAGCTCTTTTGCTCAGAGACGCATGGGCATTCTATTAAAGCTCTTTGTTCAGAGACGTGTGGACATTTCTTTTCAAGCTCTTTGCTCAGAGACGCGTGGGCATATCATTCAAAGCTCTTTGTTCAGAGACGCGTGGACATTTCTTTTCAAACTCTTTTGCTCAGAGACGGGTGGGCATCCTATTCAAGCTCTTTGTTCAAAGACGCGTGGACATTTCTTTTCAAGCTCTTTTGCTCAGAGACGCGTGGGCATCCCTCTAAAAGCTCCATTGTTCAGAGACGAGTGAACATCCATCCTATCAAAGCTCTTTTGTTCAGAGACGCGTGGGCATCCTATCAAAGCTCCATTGTTCAGGGACGAGTGAACATCCCTCTAAAAGCTTCATTGTTCAGAGACGAGTGAACATTCTTAAAAAAGAAGCTCTTTTGTTCAGAAACAAGTGAACATCAACGACGACGAAGCACGACTACAACATCAACAACGGCTAGATGGCGTTCCCTAGCTTGTGGAAGGTTGTCACTACAACAAACACAACAAATCGGTTACTCCTAGAGACGTGTGCTCGACGGTGCAAATATGCGTTTCTTAACTCTTTTATCTGTTTAACTAACAATAGTTTGCAGGTATCGGCGTTACAAGAATGATTTAGGATCGCAGAACGTTCTGAATCATTCTCCGTCCCTATCGCTACTTTGACTTTCGTTTTTGAAACTTGCGTTTCTCCAAACTCAGTCAAAGTGGGGGCTTCTGTAGACACCCAAAAGTGTCTCCCCAAAACCAAACCCGGTGATGAATACTTTTCACGTCGAATAATAATCGAATGAAGTGAAAGTGTGGAAAGTCTAGTGTTGCGATTAGTTTTTATTTCTCTTCTTTCTCTCTGTTTTCGAAAACCTATTTAATGAAATTAGCCAATTTAGTTTGTTTATTCCATGGAAAGGGTCCAATAATAGTGTATTTGGATGGGGATTGAAAAGAGCTTTCCAATGATATATTATAAGCCCAATTCCGATGAATAATGAGGAAGTTATGGCCAAAATACTAAACTGGGCCCGGTTTGACCTTTATATGTGGCCCAATGATCTAGAGGAGGGCCCATTATGATTTATGATTCCTAATGCAATTAGGATTGATTATAGTCCTCTAGAATCTTCTAGAAGGTTCTTTTGAATCCTAATGTGATTAGCATTGATAATTGAGTTTTATTTAGAATAGAAGAAGTGTTTTAAATGAAATCACAGTTTTACCCCTCGTACACTTAATTTTATCAAAATATGAAAACGTGTGGAAAAACTGCCTGCAGCGCCGCACCACAGGCTATCGCCTGGCAACAGGCTCTGTCGCGCGGCGACAGAGGCTATTGCGGCGACAGTGTCGTGTTTTATTCCTTTTCGAACTCTGATTCTTTTTAATCATATTCTGGCTTATTTTCGTTATAAATAGCTCCTTAAACCTCCATTTTTAATCATCTACAATCAACAATTATCTCTTCTCTCTCTCTAAAAGCTAGAAGCTTTCTCTCTCTCTATTCTTTTTCTAAACCTTCCCTCAAACAAAATTCCTGATAAATTAGCACTAGACACACCTAGACAAGTTCAAAGTTGCCTTCGCCCTAGACGTGAAAGGTTATAATTTCTGAGGGTTTGGTCCCTAATCTCTATTTCAATTATTTATTTTAATTGTTTGATTTTATATTTTCCTTGAAGTTACTAACGCGTGTATTTTGTTATTAGAAAGAGGTACGAGGCATCAAAGTATGTAGTCTTATTGCTCTATTCTTGTAGAAAGCATGTTTATTATTTATTAATTCCTAGCATCATGCTTAGGATGTTATTATTGCTTTCTAGTATCATGTTTAGGGTGCTTCCTATGCTTTCTAATATCATATCAATATCATGTTAGTATCATGTTAGAGCTAAAGCTTTGATTTTTATTGCTTAGTGACATGCTAGGGTTTGTTATTAATCTTGTTAGTATCATGCCTAGGATCTTGCTAATATTATTATGCTTTGAGATTGAGAATATTATTATTATGATGATTGTTATTATGTTGCTTGATATTATATTTATTATTATTGTTGTTGCTTGATCACACCTTTTATGCAAGTTTAAAGGGAATTTGTACTTGTAATCACGCTTAATAAGATAATTAATAATCTTGTTTAGGCTAATATGATTATAATTCAAGTGATCGCCAATAATAGTTTTGTTTGTGCATTAATATTCAACCAACATAGACTAAACAGGTTTAGGGTTAATCTGTTGATTACATGTTAGTCAGAAAGCGCACATGAATACGAGCAGAATAAAGTAGAGGCCTCTTTAGGGCAGGTTCAATCTCTTTTAGGTTGAATTTGTACCTTCATCCCCGAACTTCCAGTCTTGGTTCCAGACCTATTGAAGTTGACGATCTCATGGATCGTTAAGAGGTGTAACCTTCACCCTGTGAACGGTTTACAAGTTCCTAAAACTTGTTGGCGACTCTTTTACTCTAGCTTCCTTCTCTTTGGACGCCACCATGCTTAAGTGTATGGTCACAATGGGGTTCAACTTTGGGGTAATGCTTGAAATATTCCCTACAAGAGGCAATCATTCTTTATAAACAAATACTACCTTCGTTATTTTTAGATGACACGTATTCCTTTTTGGGAAGTTTCTTTTCAGTTGACACGTTTCTATTTTAGGCAAGTTCTATATGCTAAAATGTCAATTTTACCCTCATCACCAATGTCCCCAACTTATCTTCTCTCTTCTCCCTTTAGCAAAGACTGATTTCTTGCTCCTTGATTATCTTCCCCACTCCACCACCTCCATTATCAAACTCATCACTAATTTCACCATCGTCCATCTCAACAATCACCACCACCACTTCTCTCTTCTCTCTTCCTTGTAACATACCCAAATTTCCAAAGAAAACCCCATTAAAACCCCAAATCTTCTCCTGCTTCCCGTAACTCCGCCAACCACGACCGTGTCACCACTCAGCCACTACAACCTCGCCGACTAAGAAGCCGCCTCCCAAAACCAACGCCGCCGAAAACCATAGCCACCCAAATAGTATATAACAATATGATTTTTCATCTGCTAACTAATTAATTTGTGCCTTTTGTTTTAATTGCTAAAAGAAATAGGAAAGAAAAAAATTTAGAAGGTGAGATGATAAGAATGTAGGTACAGACCGTGTGTAGGGAGGAAAGAGAATGATGGTGAATGGTGATGATGAGAGAGAAAGATAGTTCTCCTAGGTGGTACTTGGTAAGACTAGTGGAAAATAGGCCATCAGTAATGGGCAAAAACAGCCCATCCATAACGGGCAGCGGCCGTTACTTATGCGGCTGTTACGGATGGCCTTAGTTAAATGCCCATTACGAATAATGGGTTATTCATAACGGGCTTTTTTTGCCAGTTAAAAATAACGACTTGTTGTATTTATATATGTACTTATTTATAACAGGCAACAAATATGCCCGTTACAAATAAATACTTATCGTAACGGGCAACACTAATACCCGTTACGAATAAGTACTTATTTGTAATGGGCAATTCTCCAGCCCATTACAAATAGTCTGGAAATTAATATTTTTTTTTATAAATTTCAGCAGCATTTATTTATATTTATAATTAATAAATATTAATTCTCCTGTGATAATAAACCTGTGATATATACATGTAAATAAACTATTATACCGAACAAACATTCGTGGAAATTATAAAACATCATAATATAAAGATATAAATAATACATTACAAATAAATACTTGTTTAAGTTTATCCAACATATACAACAACACTAATAATATATTACATTGTTCTACCTAATAGTTATGCAGTCAATAAATATTTAGATCTAAAGTATTGCGCCCTTTGTTCTCAAACCACATTCAACTCGCCAACATCATAAGGGGCTTGTCTTTGACAAAAATTCTTAAAAAAAAAAAACAAATGAATGAGGTTACAAAGTGAAAATAATCATTAGAATATATGTTTTCTTTCCCATATTTCATATTAAAGAAATACAACTCTATCTTTTCCATCTTTCATGTGTTGGTCCAAATTATAGAAATAAAACTCATAAAATCCATAATTAACTTATTTTTTGGTTTCTATGAATTGAAATCAATGAAATATGACCATTTACTCACTTTTGAGAGCATTTAGAGCCAAAAATGCTTCAAAATTGCCTAAGGGACTTCTATCATTCCCATTTTTCATGTGTTGGTCAAAATTATAGAAATAAAACTCATAACATCCATATTTAAATTATTTTTTGGTTTCTATGAATTGAAATCAATGAAATATACCATTTACTAACTTTTGAGAGCATTTAGAGCCAAATAAGGCTTCAAAATTGCCTAAGGGACTTCTATCTTTCCCATCTTTCATGTGTTGGTCTAAATTATAGAAATAAAACTCATAACATCCATAATTAACTTATTTTTTGGTTTCTATGAATTGAAATCAATAAAATATGACCATTTACTCACTTTTGATAGCATTTAGAGCCAAAAAGGCTTCAAAATTGCCTAAGGGACTTCTATCTTTCCCATCTTTCATGTGTTGGTCCAAATTATAGAAATAAAACTCATAACATCCATAACATAATTTTTGGTTTCTATGAATTGAAATCAATGAAATATGACCATTTACTCACGTTTGAGAGCATTTAGAGCCAAAAATGCTTCAAAATTGCTAAAGGGACTTCTATCTTTCCCATCCTTCATGTGCTGGTCCAAATTATATAATAAAACTAATAAAATCTATAATTAACTTATTTTTTGGTTTCTATGAATTGAAATCAATGAAATATGACCATTTACTTACTTTTGAGAGCATTTAGAGCAAAAAAAGGCTTCAAAATTGCCAAAAAAGCTACTAACCTCCTCTAAGACACCTTTGCACTCCAAGTGAGATGTAACAATCTCATACATGTATCTCATAATGTAGTAGGCACACTCAACGCCTCCTTGTTGTATACATATTAAAACATTCAAGAACAATCAACAAATCAGAGATAAGTTCATGCAAAATAAAAACAACAATTCAATTGAATTAAACTAATGGCATGTTTGGTATTAAGCATTTCAATGAAAATGCTGGAATTGGTCAAATAACATGTTTTGATAAATTCTTTCAGTTTATGTTGTAATTCTACTCCCATGTCTATTTGTTTTTTAAGTTTTTATTGATACGAATATTCCCAACTATGTTCATTCATCTTGAAACAGTCCATTATTTTGAATTACTAAGAACAATCCTTACTATATTGAGTATTTTATGAGAATGGACCCAGGCGATTTGATTTAAACCTATGGCAGATGGCAGATGGCACCGATGACACTCAAATGACCTTTATAATTTTGTTCCTTTTTTTTTCCTCATTTGATTTTCATAATTACCATAAACAATGAACAATATGATAGTCAACAACCTCTTTCTTTTGGTTCCTCACCCTGTCAGCTACCTCGTACTCCCTCACCCCTGCTCACTATTTATCGAAATCACAACTAATATGAGTAAGGTCCCAATCCACCACCCGCCTTACCCTTTCCTAGCGTTCAACCTGATTGGAACCTCCATCGTTTCATCACCTTCATTATACCGCCAAGTGCCAACCCCCCTATAATCATAGTTTGAGTTTTGTTGGATCTTGTTTATTAATATCTGATTCTCATACAAAATTCAGCTTTTCATGCTTGAAAATTTTCTATTTTGTGTAAAGATTATCGATTCAGCAATTGAAATTCTTAATTTTCCCGAACAAATGACTTGGATTTGAATTCCAGCAATTGAATTTCTAGAATTGAAATTAAATATTTGAAATGAAATAAGGGTATCCAAACACAACCTAAATGGAAATGCAAACTACAACAAATTTCCATAAAATAAAAACACAACAAAAATTGGCAGAAAGTTAAACAAACAAAAAAAAAAAAAAAAAAAAAAAAAAAAAAAAAAAAAACAAATTTGAATAGGCAGAAAATTGGCAGAAAATTAAACAAAATCAAAAGAAAGAACCACTCAATGCAATGCACTAATTAAACAAAAAAAAATAAGCTACAAAAAAATTACTCATACCAAATTAACTGATAATACAACAAAATCGAATTGGCAAAATTTGTGAAATGTATGAATTTGCATACCTGAGCACTACTGGATTTACAAACCCTAGCAATAATCTGACTGCCCTCGATTTTCGAACCCTAGAAACCGACTTTGCTTCAACGGATCTTCGCTTCAATGGAAAGAGAAGGAAGCTGTGCTTCAATGGAGAGAGAAGGGAGTTGCGCTTCAAGGGAGAACGGAGCTGCGCTTCAATGGAGAATTTGCGAGGGAGAAGGGAATTGCGAGGGATAAGGGAATTGCGAGGGATAAGGGAATTTGCGAGGGGAAGGGAGTCGCGAGGACCACCGGAGTTTGGGAATGAGAGAGGGAGTCGCGACGGAGCTAAGGACCAACTGAGTTTGGAGAGGACGGAGCTGAGGATCGGACGGAGTTGAGCTTCAATATTGGAGAGAGAAAGGGGAAATATTTTGACAGAGAGAGTGAGAAAGGGGAAATTAAAAAATTACGGCTTACTTTGAAACTTATTCTTAACAGACACTCTTTGTTAGTGACAAATAATTGGGTAAAAATTCAGTTGACATTTCTATTTGTATCGGGCAAAAGTTGTTGGTTACGAATAGTTGGTTATTCGTAACGGGCAGTATAAATAACAACTTATCTGTAACGGGCACTAATGCGCCCGTTACAAATATGTCTTTTCCTGCTCAAGTCACAACTTTTTTGTAACGGACATTGATTTTACCCGTTACAAATGATGTAATTGTAACGGGAAATCATATGCCCGTTACAAATAGCCTGTTACAAATAAGATTTTTTCCACTAGTGTAAGAGTGGGTGGGTATCATAAGGGTATTTTTGTCTTTGACCTTTCACTTCTCCTAAATATGTGTGCCAAAATGTAACGCATCAACTAAATGGAAACGGAGGAAGTAGTAATTATCCTTTAAAGATGAGCAATATGAGAATCATAATTAAAAAAAAACGATAAAGATCACTATTGTAATCTAAATGATCACCATATACCATATTTCTAGTATGTTTGATCATTTTAAGGAGTGTACTAAGGTTGATTAGTATTTCTAAAAATTTAATGAGCATGTCAATCCATCTTTCCCTTCTTTCTCTTCTCCTTTTTTCGAAAACAATTCACTTCAAGTAAAATCCTTAGATGATTACCTTGTTGAAATCAACACAAATCATGACATTCCATTAATAATTGTGAATTTTTTGACATTTTTATCAGCAAACTTGATCATAGTGAATTTGTATTACAAGGACTAAAAAAAAAGAAAAAATCATTTTGACTTTGGTTCATTGTTTGAATGCTTGGCAGAAAAGGTTTAAGTGAACGCGCTTAATTTCTCGCGATACACAATACTAGATCATCTTCCACATTCGCATACTAGTCCAATCATGGGTGACAAAGCAGCATTGGAGAAACTTAGAGAGGAACTCCAAAACCTAAAGGCCTTACGAGAAGAAGAAGCCCAAATGAAGGCACATAAAAAAGCAAAAAAGGCTAAAATAAAATTAGAGAAAGAAGTACCACAACCTAGTGGCAAGACTCTCCCAGAAAAGTACTTCAATTACAATCTTGCACCACAACCTAGTGGCAAGACTCTCCCAGAAAAGTTCTTAACTACGGATTTACCAACCTTTAAGGTTACAGACAATCCTAGGACTCACTTAATGAGCTTTATTGGAATTATGGCATTGAGAGGGGTTTAGCAGAGCTTATATGCATGTACTTTTCCTCTTTCATTAGACCCAACTGCTAGATCATGGTTTTATAACCTCTATGCAAACAAACTTCCACTTGGAGTGACGTTGTAAAAGCGTTTTTAGCCCAATATGGAGACAACATCGAGCTCACAAACTATCTTGTGCGATCTTGAATTGCTTAAGCAAGAGGAAGAAGAAGGCTTTATTTACTTCTTTTCCAGGTGGTGATCAAAGGCTGCTCTTCTTTCACAAAGACCTCTGTATCATGAACTTGTCCCAAAGTTCATAGGCAATATGTCTCCACCATACAAGTGCCATTTACAATACCTTGGTTTAGACACATTTCAGAAAGTCTATAGTGTGCGAACATTAATTGAAAGGGACTTGATAAATGAAACCATGAATCATATAGATGGACTAGATTTTTAGAGAGGATTTCACCTACGTTGGAAACGGACAAAGCTCGAAGATGCAATCTCAAGAAGTTGTCAACAATTCAAGATGCACCCTAGGTCTTGTTTTTGTTTCTTTTGTTTTCTTTATGATGGACTAAGAGATTCATGCTGTCGAATCTACTTATTATGTACTCTCATTAATTAATGAATAAAAATTATTTTCATGTACGTCTATCTTGTTCTCTTTTCAATCTCTTTGTTGTTATTAGCTCGAATTAAATAAGACATATACATGCAAACAGGCAATACCAAAAAAGGCATACATACTCAACGCTTTATGAATCTTGATGAGCTTTCGCTTACAAGATGTATTGAATAAAAAGAGGCCCATCTTTTGGCCCACTAAAAAGATATATGATGATTACACCAACACAGGAGGCAACTTGAAACTCCACGTAGATAATTCCATGTTAATAACCTTAGAATAATACATTTTTTGTTAGCCCTTTTGAGCTTCGTCAATTGAGCCTTACTTATTCAACCTACATTATTCCAAACCTTGGGATGGGAATGGTACAAAGAGATACAAGTGAAAATTTGGAAAACGAAACATAAGAGGGGGACACAAAGTTAGTCTAAACCCAAAAAGATCAAATGCAAAAGAAAGAAACAATCGTTCTAAACCAAAAAACCAAACTTGTCAAAAAAAGAAAGAGGAAGAAAGAAGACCAAAAAAAAAAAAGAGAGAGAGAGAGAGAGAGAAGACAAGGAAAAAGGCACCTAATGTAGGAGTTATCACACAAAGTAAAAGGATTTAATTTGAGAAGCACCAAAAATAAGGGATTAAGAGAGTATACTTAAACCTGTCCATTTTTCATAAAGCCTATCCACGTTACAACCTGGGAAAGGCCCTCCTTGAGGTAGACCATAATCATGTACCACAAAAATCATCATTCTACAAAAATATGACCCACCTTAGACCTTTGCACATATGGACCTACTATTGAGTAGTTATGCCCATGTATAAAACGCATGAAGTGTTGAGTAAATGATTACAAAATCATATAAAAAAAAGTCAAATAACTTGGATGATTTGATAGCCATTGGCTTGATTACATCATTTTAGTAAAGCAATCGAATAAAACTAAATTCGATGTTTTCCATATCTTTTGCCAAGAAAAATAAGATGACTATCACTTTAAAAAACAATCATCTTATTTTCATTTAATAATAAGGCTATTTTTTACCAAGGTGACTAAAGTTCTATATACATTGCCTAGAAAGAAAATGAGTTAATACAATAAATTGATTTTATATATCGACAGTCTCAACGTCAACTATAGATGTCTTTTACAACTCTGTAGAATTGGTCTTCTTACTTATCATGAGCAACTAATATATCCGCATGCATGGGATATCTTCATCCTCTCTAAGCGAGGAACATTGATTGAACATGATCGCTACATGAAAAAATGATCGTTATCGCTATTACACGTATACCTCACTGCCAAGTCATCATGATGACTCAACTATTAAGTCGATAATCATTAATTTTCGAAAACATATCTAAACCTTTTCTTTATTCTTCTATGGGAAAGTTAGATTCCCCTTCCCTTTTATTTTATGCAAATCCATCTTTTTTGTTCATTTCCTTTTTAGGGGGGTAAGTCGGGATGATCCCTCCCATTGGCAAACTAAAATTCCAAAAATGGTAACAAATTTTTGCTCCATGGAGGCTCAAAAAAGCCAGGACATCCCTACTTCCCTCTATTTACAGATTTGAACATGCTAATTATGTTACAAAATCAATGTCATGCAAAGATTATTACGAACCATCATAATAACTTTAAATGACAAATGGAAGAACATTACTTTCTACTGATCAATCATTTCATGATAAACATTTGCAAAATCCCAAAAATTGGAAATACAAATCTTGGGACTCTAAATAAACATGAGAAACATTCCCTAGCATATGTATACATGAATTCCGAAAGCCACCTAAGTCTACGCTTGAGAGCTACGAAACTATATGTCTCACCTTAACTTTCGTTTTGAAATGAGACCATATTTTGGAGAGTGATTCGAATGATTTTATAAACTATTCTAACACTTAATCAAACCTAAGTTTGATAATATTTATTCTCAAACTATGGTGCTTATTCAATTGGAAGAACTTCACTTTCAATTAGCAAAATATGACAATGATGACAAACACTAAAAAGAAAAACATAAGCAAAATTAGATATACAAAAGTTTGCTCACATTTTTACAGCTTTGTTGAAATAAGTTGTAAATTACAACTTACATTCATCAACCTTGGACAAAAAAGTCACACTTAATTACGAGCTAGACTTTTCTTTCCATTTTAGGTCCAGTTTCGAAAATAACATGATTATGTATTTTTCGTACTAGAAAAAGTTGCTTCATTTTATTATTAAATTTATTGGATCCTCTCCAAATTTTGAATTCTAGTTCAAAATAACATGTTTCTTACTCTCTAAACAAAAAAAAATAGTCTTCAAAATTTCCTTTCTGAATTTTTGTTTCATTTTCTCAAATAAATAAATTTTCAGATTCTCAATAACCGTTTGGATAATACATGTATATACATAAATATTTCCAAAAGGAATGAACTAATATTCGACTTCTTCTTGACTCGAACTTGTTCTCGCCTAATTATCGTGCGAACATGGGCTTAGGGATGGTAAACGAACCACCTACAAGACCAAAATCAAAGATTGATAAGAACAATGAAATCATTTGATGTTTTAAATCAACATTGAGAATAATATCACCGGAATGATCTCTACGAACTTTTTGACATTAGGTAAAGATTACTAAACCTTAAACATAATTGTTTTTGGTTTGTAAACAAGCAAAGAACTAACTTTCTTTCCTTAAAATGACTTTACCTAAAATGCGAAAGCCATGTCATTGTCTAAAAAATCTCAAAAAAAAAAAAATGGAATATATACATAGGTCCATCTCAATATCATGATTATATGAATGGCCTAAACAATAGCAAGTCATTAGAACTACCCAAAATTGGGGGCTCTAAGACTTGAGAAATTGCAAGAATGCGCATAACTCGACACATGGGGGCTCCAATATCAAAATGAGATGTTCATGCCATTCGATCTACTTTTAAAAATCGCCTAAACTACAAATGGTTTACGTACATCTTGAGCCTTACAATTTTCAAATGCATCATAATGATTTAATAACCATTTTGTTCCTTTGAAAACTAAGTTTGCAATTGAACTTGGCCATAGAACAAGGTACAGATTCGAGCCATTTTCAAGTTCAACTTCAAAAAATTAATCTTAGTGCATAATTGTTGTTTCAATTCTTCAATTTACTCCAAAGATTAAAGAGTACGACTAGTATAGAGCAAAAGAAACAAAATCATGAGTTTTAAAAAAGAATTCAAATGCATACAACATACTTGCGCATACGAAAGTTTAGTATTCAATCATTCATCATGAAATTTGTATAAAAACACTTCATTAACATAAGACAAACAATTTCATGAGTTTAAATACGAGATTCCTAAATTCTAAATTACGAGGTCTTCATTTTTCTCCATTGTTGCACACAAGGAGGATGACATATACTTTCTCGAGCTTCAAATCAATAACAAAATTTGAACTCAAAAGAAAGAATTTGAAAGTAGCGAGAATAGAGGAAAAAATTGAACAACATTTCATTTTTCCTCTTACTTGTCCTGACGAACGACCAATATTACTAGATTTGGCAAATTTCATTTGTTAAAACTATTAATGGTCGAAAACAATTTAAACACACTAGTTTAATTGTTTCTGAGATCCTAGTTGTTATCATAATAAGATGAAACATAGGATTTCTAGACCCATTTCAAGCAACAAGAAAGGTTCTAATTAATAAAAACAAACAAGTCATCGAAGTCACCGAACACTGGGGGCTACAACATTCAAAATTATAAAATTGGGGCTTAAAAGTTCGAGATACAGCCAAATTACACCGGTTCGAAGATGTCTTCAAGAATTTCCTAAATTTACTAGATTATGCAAATCTTTAAATCACAGTTTTTGAAGTAAATCACAATAACTATCAGTTATTTTTATCATTGTTAAAACTAATTTTGTAACTTAGGCATGACAAAAATAAACATGAGTTGCAAGAACAATTTCATGTCATTATCAAAGTTCAAAATTTCGATCATAATTTTAGTGCATAATTGTCGTTCTAATAACACTTCAATTTACATTGAAATTCACAAGTATAGTGTGAGCAAAAAAAAGAAAAAAAAGTTCAAGCACAATTAATTAAAAAAAAACGTATATGCTTGTATATGCTCATATATGATCAACACTTCACTGTTTCACATGAAATTTGTTGCAGTATATACCTTAAACAAACGAACAAATTCATGAAAACAAGTCGAATTGAAAGCCTCTAACTTCTAAAAGTTAGAGTTCTTCATTTGGCTTTCTCAAATTTATTGACCAAGTTCAAAGTTTGGTACAATAAAAGGAGCAAGATTTACTTTCCTTAGCTTCAAACGACAACAAAAATGGAAAGAGATCGAAAATGGCAAAAGAGGAGAAGAAGAGAGTGAGCTGCAGATCGCGCTTCTCCAACTCTTTTTACTAATTCAAATGTTGCGCGCAACTTATCAAGTTGCACGTGGAATCCCAGCGCAACCTAGTTCTTGCGCGTGCCTGGCCAGCACGACCAACTGAGTTGCGCGCGGATACTGGTCACTTAGAAGACCAGTATGTTGGTTTCAATCCATTTTGATTTATTTCTAACGGTTTTAACTCATTATTAGACGTAATGGCGTGTAAATTATCGAAATCCTTTAAAATTTCTTTGCATTTTGTAGTTTATTTTTTTTTGTTAGCTTTTTGTATCATCCTGCATGCACACCGTGCTTTGTGCCTAACCCAAGCATATTTTTTGGACGTTTTTCTGAGCGTGTCTTAAAACGTTCCGTAGTGGTGCTTTGCGTAAAAGCTCCCATAGATAGGTTTGTCATTTTACTGTACTGACTTTAGAAATGTCATGTTCTTTTTCGTTTTTTTGGCGTCCACAGCAAAAAGAATGGTGTATCGTGCAGCGTAAAATTTCATGGCGTATCGTACATCATAAAGTTGTATGGCGTAGGTGCTGCGTAAAATTGCATCCTCTTCCCCAGCAACGTGATCTACCTCCCGTAACGAAAACGGTAGAACTTCGTTTCAACTTTAGGCGTTAGCTTTACAAGTCGACTGGCGCGCCGAACCATCTTGAACAGACACATTATAGATTGGAAGCAAATATGGTAGTTACTGAGCTTACTAGCTTACCGGACAGTTAGGGTGTCCGTCCACCCCTTGTATAAAGAGAGACCTGCCGAAGTCACACCTATTTAGACACGTGCCCCCAGTCTTGAGACGCGTGTTTTCATCTTGTGGACAAAACTGCTGAGAAAATTGCTGATTTTCTTCTTTCTTACTTGATTTGGATATATGCCTCCAGTCTTGAGACATGTATTTCTATCTTGTGGACCCCGAATACTTCGTTTTGGCAAGCGAGTGTCAAAACCTCTATTCACGTGTTAGGCTCCGAATGCCGAAACACCTCTCTTTTTTATCATCTTTTAACTTGTTAAAATCATGGACTAAAGTTTCAATGACATATCGAGGGACTTTATATCAACGATGCCATAATTGAGAGGATATCATCCTCTTTACTCTTATTTAAACCGATATCTTCTCATGATACAACATCACTAAGGACAGCCTTTACTCGTAAAGCGTTCTACACTTGCAAAGGATCAATCTAGATTCTTTAGCGTGTTAAGACTACAAAGTACTTTTTCTAGTCTTAACAGCTACTTGTCTTGAACATTTAGCGAATCGGGGATAGTTTCGACATTCTCAACACTACTAAAAGATTCTCTGTTCTTATTGAACTTCGCAGAATGAGTCTCGGATTTATTTCCTTGGCTACTTTGATCCTCGTCTATTCTAGACTCAATCAAAGTAGGGACTAATTGTAGACACCTATTTTTGGCCTCCTGTCCCGACAAGAAGTCCAATGATGTTACAAAAATCCGCTATTCATGCTAGATCAAAGTTGAAGTGTTTATGGATTATGAAATGCATTATGAAGTTAAAACCCATATTTGAGATCAATTTATATTAGAGCCTTGTCCGATTAATAATTAGGCCTAAAACGTGCTCATGTACGTTTAAACGTGATTAATAACGGACCCAAATGCGCCAAAACGAGCCAATTAGATAAACCAACAATTAAATTTCCATGAAAAGACTATACAGGTGGATATCCCTTTCAAAGATCTTTCCAACGGTATATTATAAGCCCAATTCCAAGTTAAAACGAAGAAGTTAAGATCGAAACACTAAACCGGGCCCTAAAACCGACACCCTTGCACTCAAACGGTCATATCTTTTTATCCATAATAGACTTTAACTTAATTCTAACGGCATTGAAAAGTACACATTCAGATCTTTCCAATGATATCTCACACACCTTAATTTGACTTTGCAAGGCATATTTTTGTAAAGTTATGGAAGTTTTAAAAACACATTTTTGTAAGGCATATTTGGGCATGAGGTAAACTTATGATTCATGCTAAATATTCCTTGAACCTTACTTGGGAAAAATGGCTTGAATGAGGTTTATGAGTTTTCCTAAAACTCATTGGCGACTCCTTACTAGTTTCTTACAAAAAAGAATAATGATAGGATCAACTCTAATCCAAAGGTCTCCCAAATAGTCAGGAATTCAAATCCTAAAATACTTTTAAAAGTGCAAAGTCCTAGGCTTTTAAAGGGCTATGGGCATAGAGGAGAAGGATCCCCTACGATGGGCACACCCTCCTTACAGTTCTTCCATAAGTCTCTGTTCGATCTACAATCATATCATAAATCTAAATAACTCCCTTAATCACTCATGATTCAATTCGCCACACACACACCATGTTTGAGTCGAGTCATTGCACACAATTTTGTTAAGTTGAGTCATGCACAACGTCTTTTATAATTGTTAAGTCGAGTCATGTACGTCTTTTATAACCATACTAGGATCATGCATGTGTTGTCTTTCCATCTTCAAAGGAATAAGTTAGGGGTAGACTTCCATTTATTTCAGAAAAATCTTTCCATTTATATATACATGTTATTTCCATTTTTGAATTGAGTATCAAGTCATTGTTGAGTAAGCTGAGTTCATTTTCACAACACTTGGTCAGTGCCATCTATTCGCAGTAGCTACTTGAGCGACAGCTCAGGCCCCCTTTTTGTGGGGCCCACATCATCTTGTCAAAAAAGAAAAGAAAAAGAAAAAGAAAATTAAACAATGCATAATGTTGTTGTTGGTTAGTTGAGTAAATTAAGCCCATCCATTTTCTCTTCTTAAGGAAAGCAAGATTATCTTCGTTTTTCAAGAGGAAACTCTAACTTTTTTTTCCTTAATTTTCCTCCTACTCTCCCCTCATTTATTTGCTAAAATTGTAACTCTTAGAATTCTTCAGTCAAGTTCATAATTTTTTCCCAATTAATCCCATGGTCTTGGCCTTCAGCAGTGGTATATATACAGTGGCCTGAAAGAATAATTTGCAATTCAAGCTTGCAATTGAAAATTAAACACCTATTTTCATTAATGTCAAGAGCATATTTTTGCAATCTAGGGTCCAATTGGTGAATTGGAGCAAAATAAATCAACTTTTATTGTTCCTACTCATCTAATTTTGTTAGCATAGAGGAGTCCTTTTTAGGAATTCTGAACTTTAATGACACCACTAATGGACATGGACTTCTTGATGTTTTATCACATTAGTTGAAGGTTCTTAATCTTAATGTAGATGATATGCGTGGTCTAAGTTATGATAATGGATCAAATATGAAAGGAAAAACAAGGAGCAAAGAAAACTCTTAGATATCTATCCTAAAGTGTTTTACACTCCTTATGGTGCCCATAACCTTAATTTGATCTTGTGTGATATAGCCACTAATTCTAGAAAAGCTAAGGATTTTTTTTTTTTTTGTATAACACAATGAATTTGCACCATATTTGCAAAATCAACAAAGAGATGGGATACTTAACAAAAGAATGTGAAAGAGTATACTCTTACATTGTACTCTACTCGTTGGGAGTGTCGTGTTGAGAGTGTGAAAGCAATAAGATTGCAAATTCCAGATTTTAGAGAAGCTTTGTTTGAAGTTGCCGATAATGACAATTATTTATCTATTCACAGCAAAGCTAAATCTTTAACCAATAATGAGCTTGGTGAATTTGAGTTTATAGTTCCTATTGTTGTTTGGCATGAGCTGTTATGCACTATAAATTCATTTAGCAAAAAAATGCAATCAAAAGACATGCTTGTTGGTGTTGCTATTGGAAATGTGAAGAAGTTGATTATATTTTTTAAAGAGCATAGAGAAAATGGTTTTTCTAATGCTCTTGAAGTTGCTATGGAAATTGCAATTGATAAGGATACATGTTGATCTAGCTTTTCCTCAAAAGCGCCAAATTAAAATAAAAAGGCAATTTGATGAGAGTTTAGAAGATGATGTAGGAGTCGTTTATAATTAATTTGTTAAAAAGGTCTGAATAATATGAAACTTTGTCTGGTTTTCTGTTTTCTTCTGACAAATTGCATTCATTAGATAATTTGAGCTTAAAATCTTCTTGTTATAATTTGGCAGAAACACTTAGGAATGATGATAAATGTGATATAAATGAGAGTGACTTATATGTGGAGTTGAAGTTGCTTAAACAATTTTTGCCTAATGAAATGTTAGGGGCGCTTAATATATTAAAAATTATTAAACGTGTTGATTTTTTTCCCAATGCTATTATTTCTTACAGGATATTATTGACCATCCCCGTGACAGTAGCAAGTGCCGAAAGAAGCTTTTCAAAGTTGAAGTTGATCTAAACTTATTTGCATAATTCTATGTCTCAAGATAGGCTCAATGGACTAGCTATGGTGGGAATTGAGAATGAGTTGTTCGATAATATACATTGTGAGGATTTGATCGTCAAATTTACTTCCAAAAATGCTCGAAGAACAAGATTTTTTTGAATGATTATCATTTAATTTATAATTTGGTGAACTTTTTCAATATGAAATTTATGTAATATTGGTGATGTATTATTTATGAATTACGTCTTCATTGTTTAAGGCCCCTAATTTTATATTTCAATTCGTACCAGGCTCCAAAAAAGTCCAAGACGACACTACATATGGTCAAGAAGCAAGGGTATATTGGTTCAAACAGATCTGGCACAGCCACTACACGAGGTGAGCTAGAGTTTCAAGATTTCATGTTTTTTTTTCTTTCCTTTGTTTTAACCCTTTTCCCTCTAATGAGTCTAGCATAGCTCCCCTTTTGTCCTTTCATACTACATGTTTATTTTATTCTACGACTTTTCCTTTACCCTCCATCATTCTATATTATGAGCATTTTTATCTTGCATATGATCATTTCATTTCCCAAAAAAATGAAAAAAAAAAAAAAAAAAAACTAATGTTGAACTAAACATAATGTGTACCAATGATTTGAGGCAAATTCTTTGTAGCCCACATTACTTTCCAAACACTTATCCTCTTTTCATTAACCACTTTGAGCCTCGTCTAACAACTGGTCTTTTATTTTTATCAACCCACATCTACCTTAATTACCTTGGGATGGGAAGGTGTGCACTTTGTGTAATATAAAAAAAAAAAAGCAAGTAATACAAATAAAACAATGCATGTAAAAGGGAAAGTTTTATATTCTTCCAATGTCTTTGATAAAAACATATCTCAAATTGCATCTTTCATCGAGTGCTTGGTACCGTGCCTAAGAAACTTGAATGCTAAGTGAGTGATGGGCCGCATGATCCGAGATTGCTCTTATTGATTAAAAAGAATTATGCTAAAGAAAAATTCAAAGCAAAATAAATAAAGCAAGTTGTAAAAAAAAAAAAGAAAAATAAAGCTTGCAAAGTTCAAATTTCAAAACTGCAATTGCACATCTTGGTGGCTTACTTTGGGTCTTTAGCCTCAGTAAAGGTCGAAAGATGCCACTAAGCTCGATAGGACTCGATAAAGGTAAAAAATTGTATCAAGTTAACAACCAAATTTAACTCAATCATCAAATCAGGCTCGAAATATTAAAACTAGAAATTTTTCTTGCTTTTCGCTCAATTCATAATCGGCAATTGCATATATATGAATTATAGGAGTACAATCAATCATTACAAACTTTCTTAACTTCAGCAATTATAACCAATAGTACAATAACCTGCCTAAGAAGAACTCTAAATTTATTGTAAATGACAATAATAATTATTAATTTAAACCCTAAATAGTCAAATTAAAATTAGACGGCAAACAATTAAAAGCATCTTACCTTATAAGTTGCTTAACCCTGAAATAAAAAAAAAGACTTCAATAGAGAGCTCGGAGTTTGCTTCAATAGAGAATGAGAGGGGTGTAACATATAAATGAAAGACGGTAAAGAAAAATGAAATCGTGCGAGGAATATTAATAAATAGCTAGCATATATGTACCTTTAGATTTATTATTCATCATTCATGCTCATACACTCATTTTTTGTTCTTAAAAATTCTCTTTGGTAATGCTCTATTTTTTAGTTTTTTCTTTGGTAAATGGCAAAATAATTTATTATTCTTAATTATTACAAATTATTATATTAAGTTATTTCTAAAAATAATGATCACTTTTTATTAAATTTTTAACTATAATTAGGTTTTTTTTATAAACAATAATATACTTCCTCCGTTTTTATTTAATTGCAACACAGCCCTTTGGCATGAATGTTAAGGAAGATATTAGACTAGGTAAACGGATAAATTAATTTAAAAAATTTTAATACCTATAAGAAGAAAGGGATAAGTTGCTACGGTTTAAATTTCATAGCTTAATTCATTCGTTTACCTAGTTTAATCACCTCATTGATAAGCGTGATGAAAAGTGTGTTGCAAGTATAAAAAAACAGAGGAAGTAATTTTTATATAGAATTTTTTAAAAATAAACCACCGTTCTCCCCCCACCCAGCCATTCTCTCCCCCCACTCATGTCGGTGCCTGACCCACCTTCCTCGCCGACACACAGTCTTCCACCCCGCTTACCGACCCTAACTCGACTCCCGATTTCCTCACCACTGAACGCCCCCTTTCCCCTGGATGAGCACCCCCAAACCCTAAGCCCAATAATATGAGAAAATATTAGTTCTAGCTAGTACCTACCGGAGACAAAGCATAAATCATCGTTGAAGCTCAAAAAGCAACGATAAAATCTCAGCTTAAGTCCCATACTCCCATAGCTCACCAAAGACGGAAACGGAGATCCAATAATGCAATCACATTACCTTAGAGTTTGGGGGTGCATGCGAATCAAGGGGAAGGGGGCGTTTAGGGGTGGGGATCAAGAAATCGAGGTAGAGGTTGGGGTGTCGGAGTAGGGTTGGTCAACTTGGGGAAGCCCTAGGCGCTGGCGGGGAAGTTGGGCTAGGCGTCGACTGGGAAGGGGGAGATGGTGGTTGGACTGGTGGGGGTAGGGTTGGTTTTAATTAAAAATAATTATAAAACTAACCATGGTTAAGTATTTTAATTAAACTAGCATAGTGCCCGTGCACTTCATGGCTTATAAATCAAATTATTAATTTTTTTTTAAGAAAAAAAGCATTATTAATCTTGTATGAAAAGAAACAAAGAAAACTTAATTAGTAATAAAGAGGTCATTTTCACTACCAAATTAATTATTAAGTTTTGTTCAGTCAAAATAATGGCCGATACGTACAAAAATTAAGAAGGTCATTTGAATAGTATTTTATATCATTTGTAATTCTTTTATTTTAATAACAACTTTTCTATGTGGCTGGCCACACCGTGTGACAGGGGTTACTTGTAGGGATTATTTATTCAGGGGTTACTTGTATGGGTTACTTATTTAGGGGTTACTTGTAGGGTTTACTTACTCAGAGGTTACTTATAAGGGTTACATATTCAGGGGTTACTTGTAGGGGTTAATTACTAAGTCGGTTAGCTCGTTTTCAGGTGTGGTTGGGGTTACTTGTAGGGGTTACTTATTCAGGGGTTACTTATATGGGTTACTTATTCAAGGGTTACTTGTAGGGGTTACTTACTCATGGGCTATTTATAAGGGTTACTTATTCGGGGGTTACTTGTAGGGGTTACTTGCTCATGGGCTACTTATAAGGGTTACTTATTCAGAGGTTACTTGTAGGGGTTACTTACTCATGGGCTACTTATAAGGGTTACTTATTCGGGGGTTACTTGTAGGGGTTACATGTAAGGGTTACTTACTCAGTTGATTAGCTCATTTTCAATGTGAGAGTAACCCCTAACCGACCGAGTAACCCTTGAATAAGTAACCTCTATAATTTACACCTAACCAAACGAGAAACCCCAGAATAAGTAACCCTTACCCGTCTAAAAATAAAAAAACCCTTACAAATAACCCCTAACCAAACAAGTAACCCCAACCACACGGTGTGGCCAGCTACATATTAAGATTTGTATTATTTTATTACCTTTTATTTTTTTATAACGATATTTTTTAAATTGAAAAATAAATGAATTATGGTCCACATAACTATATAAGAGAAGTAGACTAATTCAGTAATTCATTTCCTACCTCTCGTTGATAAAAACTAAAAAGTTTTTATCAAATCATTCGCTTCAACAACTATACAATAGAATATTTGCTTTACCCGCCGTATTCACCAAATCTATAGACACAATAATAAACCTATATGTGACCCACCACTATATACATTTTTCTAAGAAAAATATAGTGTCAGAAACAATTACATAATGTCCATTTAACCAATCAACAACTTATTGAATATACAACACTGCACAAATATATAGATATAGATATTGATAAATTTTATACGAAAAAAGATATTTATTAAGATTTTTGAGAATAAAAAACATATTTCATCAACTAACCAATTGTGTATTCATATACTATAATTCTTTAAATTTTGAATATTATTATAATAGTAAGGAAATAGGAAAATTTAATGGTTATAGAAATGAGAATGTTCTTCAAAAATCTATGTCAATTAAAAAATATATATATTTTTAAATTATATATAATCTTTAATTATTATTATATATGCATAAAGTTTTGGCATAATTATTGTTGGAAAAATATTGTTTAACTTTTTTTTAGGAAAAAGTTACATTTGATATATATTTTTTTAAGCTAAGTTAATTTAATTTTACATTAATTTTGTATATTTACTATTCATAAACTCTATATTAATATAAATATGTAGACTAGCATTACATTAGCTAGGTAGATATAAAATGTGAAAAAAGATATACATATATTTGAAATTTAATAAACAAAAATTACACATTCATAAATATATAAAGGATTTTATGACTTTTACCACCAAATTAAAAAGTCAAAAAATTATTTTTTACCAACAAAACATTTAAAAGTTTTATTATACCACCAAAAAAAACTTCTAAAAATTGTTTTTTACCACCTACCGTCAAGAAAACCGTCAAATATGACGGTTTTAAAAAAATTCTTCGATTTTCGTGCGCAAAATTATTTTTCATACGTTTAGGGGGGCATTTTGATCCTTTGGGACCAATTTAAAGTCAGAATTGACAAAAAATGCCGGAAATGCCTCGTTTTGCGTGTTTTTCACAGATCAAGGTATTCAACATGCAAAAGGAAGCATTTTCGATCATTTTTTGTCAATTCTGACCTCAAATCAGGTCTAAAGGGCCAAAATGCCTCTCAAAACCCCTAAAGACCATGTTTTTGGCACGAAAATCAAAGAATTTAAAAATTTTCATTAGATAATTGACGACGTGTGGTAAGATACAATTTTTAATTTAGTTTTTGTGGTAAAATAAAACTTTTAAAAGTTTTGGTGGTGAAAAATAATTTTTAAATTTTTTTTGGTGTTAAAAGTAAAAAAATCCATATCTAAACTTTGAAAAAAATTTACCATGTTGGACATTTAATCAATGACTTAGAATCAATCAAATTCAATAAAATTTATTTTGAAATCAAAATAAATTATATAATAGAAACTAACCAATATACATAATAAAATATGTCAATTCTTTTTTAGAGATAATATTATAGATAAAAGACATGTGAATCATAGAGTGACACTTGTTAACTGCATATTGATTCGTTTGTCTTATAGTGAATCATTATTCGCTTGTCTTCGCAAAAATGTATTAATTCAATATCGTTTTCATAGAAAATTATGCATCGTGTTGATTATAAACCATGTCTGTTGATGGTAGATTTTTTTATTCATCAATAGACATGGTTATTATAATAGAAGCTCACTTTACAGGCATGATTTGCTTTTAATATGTTAACTATATTTTACTTTTGCCGTATTTTTATACGAAATATGTTACAGATATTTGACTAATTTTTATGTAAAAAACTTATATAGATGCTCGTATCATGTTAATTACCTTCATATTGCTAGACATTGTTTTTTTGAGAAATAATATTGCTAGACTTTACTAATAAGATATGCTCTGACCTACATAATATTGTACTATAATATTAAATTACATGTTACCATAAATTAAATTACATGTTACATTAATATTGCTAGACTATACTAATTAAATATGAAATTACATGCTAACATTATATCATATCATGTTATCATAATATTATATTTTACTAATTAGATATTAAATTTATAGCAATATTATGCTTGGATTGTATCACTATGCTAAACTTTATTAATTAGATATGACATTACATTTTTTACATAATATTTTACGTAGTATTTTAAAAATAATATATTTAGAATATCTTTTTTATATATAGAAACATAAATGTGTGTGTATATATATGTATATACATATATATATATATATATATATACATATATATATATATATGACAACGAATCATAGAGCGACATTTGTCAGTCCCACATTGAGGCGCTTGTCTTATAGTATAGTATATAGATAGATAGATTATTGATTATATTTGGTAATAAAAAGTTAATGATTATCAAAGATAATATCTTTTTTTTTCAATTTATCGAAGAGAAAAATAAGTTGTTGGGTGTCACCAAACAAAATTTCTTCTTTTTTTTTTTTTTTTTTTTTTTTTTGTGAAATACAATTGTTTTTTAAGTTGACTATATGTGGAGTTTTTAAACACTATGTGGAGTTTTTAATATATATCACTTTATATTTTTTAATTTAAAATTTTTTAAGAAATTTTAATTTTTGTTTCCAATTCATTTATCAAACTAATGAACATTTTGAAGACTATGATGGTTTTTGACATCAAGCAAAGAAGAATGTCAAGGTTTTCACTAGATGAACACTTACAAAATTGTTTGATAACATTGTTTGTCCGAAACGATAAGGATTGATAAGGTATAAAAAAATTCTTACTTTGTTTTAAAGATATAGAAAATTTGATAAGGTATGAAAAAATTTCTAACTTTATTTTAAAGATATCCACATATTATATTTTTAGGAAAAATGAAAACTAATAGTCCCACCTTTGTCCATTCTTCTCAAAATAATCCCACCTTTCGAAATCTTAAAACAATACTACCTTCAATCCCCATCTGCTCAAAATGATCATTTTTACCTTCAACCTATTTCATAGGTTTGATTTGTTTTTTTTTTCTTTAATCCTTCTTCTCCCACCTCACCCCTTCATCCATGTAACTACCACCATCTATCCATAACCACCACCCAAAACCCTAACCACCATCTAATCACCACCACATCACAAACTAAAGTCTGGGCAGGGGTCGAGAGGCTTTGCACATACCTTAATTATCGGTCAAATGTTGAGCATCCACCTCAATTAAATCACCAAATCAACCTTCTCTTCTTCCTCTAGCACAATAACAGTATTAATTGCAAGTTTCCTTGCAATTCTTTGGTCGTTGATTTTTTGCTATTCGAGTTTAACTTCTTTGTTCGTTTATAGCACCGGATTTCTTTCCATTTCTGCATCCGACGTTAGCATGAGCCTTTTCTTACATGGACTTTCAATGTTGTTCATGTGATTTCGTGGTTTTCAATATCCATCTGTGCGGTGCATTCCAAATCGAAAACCGAATTTTAAAAATTTTCAATCCAATCCGAACCAAAATAGAAAAAAAATCACTAATCCAAATTGATGATTCGGTTCTGTTTATGCTAGAAATATTTGTGTGCAGCCAGATTTAGTTTTAAGCTAGGCCAAATTTATAGCCCACCAAGCACCCAACCTTAGCATTCTCATATAAATAGATAATAATAAAACCCTAACTATTACAACGCTTCACCGCCACCCTCCTCCTCCTCCTCTCTCTCTCTCTCTCTCTCTCTCTCTCTCTCTCTCTCTCTCTCTCTCTCTCATAGTCTCATGGAGCATCCTTCATCCTCTCTTCTCTTAGCTTCTTGTAAGTTATTACTTAATTTCCATTTTATTCTTCAACTTCCATCAACAACATTTAACATACAACAATTAAAAATTATGTAATTTGATCTATGAATTTGATTTTTACAATACATTTGTGATTACAACATACAAGCCCCATGTGAATTGCAACTAGAAGTATAGCATGAATAATTCTATCTATTTAAAACGGGGTATTTTTTTGTTTTGTTTTTTTTTCTTTTTTTTTTTGTATTTTTGACGATTTTCTTTTTTTGGATAATTTGAACATAGATCTGAAGTTTTTGATGAGGCGAAGGTGTTTGCAACGAAGAACAATATAGGAAGGACAACATTTGAATATTTTCTTATGTAATTTATATGTCAGGAGTAGTTTTGTTTTATAATAAAATAGATTTTGAGATTGTTTTTTCAATTTTTGGATCTTAGTTAATTTATCATTAAAACTAAAAAATTTGTTCATTTTACTTTAATATTTCACAAACATTAAAAATTAAGGTCAATAAATTTCGGTTTTTAGACTGGATTCGGTTTGATTATTTGAAATTCGATTCAGTTTGGATTGGACCGAATTCTAATTAGGTTTGGATTGGACCGAATTCTAATTCGGTTTGGAAAATCCAAAACCAAATTAATTCGGTTTGGCTTCGGTTTGGGCCTTAAACCAAATCGAACACCAAATTTTCACCCATATTAAAAGCTGGGATTGTTTCCAATTTTCAAAAAGGTGGGATTGTTTTGAGTAGAAGTGGCATAAGTGGGATTATTTGCTTCCATTTTTCCTATAGTTTATACCCTAGTTTATATTACTAAGTTATGGGTTCTTGCTTCGCAATTCTATACTAATATATGGTCCAACAGGTCGTTCTCTACATGAAGTTGATGACTTCATTCACCTTGGCTACAACTCGAAAAGGCTAGAGAAGGAGGCAAAACCAACTGATAATGTAAGCTTGTCTAAGTTTCATTATTTTTAATTAAGTTTATGCATGCATGATTTTTCTTATGATTGGTATTATTCACAATTATTATATTTTTTATATAGTCTGTAGAAGCGAGCACATCAAGGGGGGAAGCGCTCAACTAGAAGGAAGCTAAACTGAAAATTTAGGTTTAAAAGAAAAAACAATGAAAATTGGTCTCTATAATATGATTCCAACCAGTTCACAATCCAAGCAAAGTAAGTGTTTTATTGTAAAATATTAGTGTTGCATAATTATAGTCTTATTAATTTTACTATGCAAATATGTGGTTAATTTAAAAATTTGTAGTCGTATATAATATGTATTTTTTTTTAATAAAGTTGTGAATGTTTCATTCAATAAAATCATTTATCAATGTATCAAGTTACTTATAATGGGCTTTTTTTTTCCAATCGTTCCTTTTGTTTTAAAAGTACCTTTTTTTAACTTTTTGATAAACATTATAATAATTGATCATTGAATTAGTGCAACTCTACATCTACGCAATAATTAGTTAAAGGCTTATTTAATTGAATTGAAAAATATAAAAGAGTAATTATAATTTAATTTTTACCACCTAATTTTATGAAAATAAAATGAATTGTAAAGAACTAATAAAAAGACGAAGAAAATATAATTAAGTGGTTGTTTGCGATTTTCAACACATTGAGCACATAAGTATTGTTTTATTTTTGAACTATAAAGGTAACTGTTTCTATTTCTGTTTTTTTTTTTTTATTTTTTTTTTTTTAATAATAAAACAACATGTATGACCAAAATTTGGAAGTAAAAACTACATCAAAATAAATGAAAAACTTAAAGCTAGCAATAGGTTGTAAAATAATTGGATAAGTTCATCAATCTGACACCAAAAGTAATTTTTGGTTAGTCTAACAAGCGATATCATAAAAATCGTGACATAAAACGTTACAAATGAAGATGATATAAAAATAATTGGGTTTTTTAAAACAAAAAAAATAAAATAATTGGGTTGATTCGTTGATCTATCTCCAAAAGAAATTAAAGTTTGATTGAATAGGAGATATATATTCCATGACATAAAATACCATGAAAAAAGTTGGCAACAATATAATCAAATCGATTTGTTGATCTATCGCTAGAAGAAACTGAAATTTGATTGATGTAACAAGAATAGCAGATAAATCATGACTCAAAACATTACTAAAAAGTTGATAGAAAAACATAGATTGATCATTGATCTATTTATAACAAAAATACAAATTTGATTAATTTAACATATAATGTCCAATAAAACATGACATAAATATTACAAACCGAAGTTAATAGAAAAAAAAGGAAATTGTAATCTAGAATTGATAGCTTTTCCCATTGGTACAATATTTTTTGCCTTCCCTGCTTTTCTTAGGCTCTTATTGGTTCAACATTAGTAAAGGAAAGGAAGGGAAAGTGATTTTATTTTTTGATGTTTGGTAAATTTAAGGAAGTAAAGGAAAGAGAAAGGAAACACCTTTTATTTTTCTCTTTCCTCTCAAATTTCTCTACTTTTGGGAAGAAAGTGAAAACTTTGTAAATTCTCTTTCCTTCCACTTCCATTTCCTTTTTTACCAATTCCTAAATTATTTATCATACAAAACGTGAGAAAATAATACTTCTTCCGTTTCTATTTACATGACTAACATTCCTAAAATGGAAATGTCATATTACTTGACCCATACTATATGTGGTAAACTTTTGGTGGATAAATTCTCTAAACTGCCCTCAAAAAGTGCACGTGAGAACAACTTTTGGGGGTAATAAGGAAGGCCATGGGCAACAAGGGCCACAAAGCTACAAATTCTCTCTCCTCTCCTTAAATATTGTGCCCAAGGCTATCAGTCAAGTAAATAGAAATGGAGGAAGTATAATTCACTTCCTTTCTTTTCTTTTCTGGCCAAATTCCAACAACAAAACAAAGCTAAGCCAGTGTACCAATGGCAAAAGTCATATCTAGAGTAGTACTAATGGGAACTTCCCCCAAAAAATTGTCTTAATCCATTGAGCTATCACTACAAGAGAGTACTTAAAGATTAACTTAAATAAAATCAGTGTAATTATAAAAGAAAAATAATGCATGAAATAGATAAAACCCCTTTCGTGACCTTCAAATGAACATTATCAATTTACCAATTAGAACAAATGAAAGATAAGATAAGATTTAAAATCAATAGTTAAAAAAAAGGGAAAAAAAAAGAATATTTGAACAAAGCATGTAGTATAAAATCAACCATACACATATATAATCCACCACGTTAAATCATCATTTGGTTCAAACATGTAAAAAGAATGAGCCAAAAATGTTATGCAAATAGGTAATTCAGTTTGGAAAATTGAAATTTCATAACGGTTCACCAAGATGCGAATATTGAAGGTTTTCAAATTCAAAAAGAGTATATGCAATTGGCGGCGAGTTTTCGTTTGGGTTCACCATAATTTTTACAGATGTAGAGATGATCTATAAGAGAGAGAGGAATTAAAAAGCTGGATAAAAAAGACGTGTGGGAGAGAAGATTATATATAGAAAAAATGTTTGGACTATTATGACGTTTCGGTAAAATGATAAATACAATAAATTTGATTGAGTAATTACCATGAGAAAATTATAACATAAAATAAATGAAAAATAATACCACCGTCTTTTTAGCAAATTCTTGCCTACAATGGGTGAAGGGTGTCACATATATGTGACTTAATAATATAAAACATAATTGCTAGTGAATTTAACTTTACCAAGGTGGTATTATTTTTCTTTTATTTTATATTCTCATGGTAATTTCCCAATCAAATTTATTATATTTATCATTTTATTGAAAATAGCCAACTAGTCCAAACTTTTCTTCTATATAACACCTTCTCCCTCACACATCTTTTCCATCCATCTTTTTCATTCCTCTCGCTCTTATACAACATCTCTACATCTTTAAAACTTATGGCAAACCCAAACGAAAACTCGACGACAATCGTATTTAAACTTTTTGAATTTGAAAACCTTCAATATTCGCATCTTGGTGAACCGTTATAATGAATTAATTTTCCTTTTTAATTACCTATTTTCATAACATTTGTTGTTCATTCTTCTTACATGTTTGAATTCAATGATGATTTTATTTGTCGTACTTATATATATACTTGGTTGTTTGGGTCACTTATTAACTCACTTTTATAAAAGTGTGCTAATTGTTCAATTATAATAAGAAAAGAAAGCAATTAAATTACTAATCTTGTAGAAAAAATCTGCGAGTTCGATCGACAAATATAAGATACCCAAACTCAATAATATGGGTCAATTAATGTGCAGATGCTATATGAGAAATATATGTACACGTATTATATACAATATATGTGTAATATATGTACACGTACTATATATGATATATGTGCAATATATGTACACATACTATATATGATATATGTGCAATATATATACAATATGTGTGAAAAATAGTATAATAAATATATTTATTTTTAATTAGAATTGAATATTAAATTATTTGAACCCACTTGAAAAGATTGCTAAGTTCGCCACTGATTATTAATTAGATAGTATGATTTATTTTGTATCAATAAATATTTAATTTTTTTATTATAAGTATATAATTATTTCTACTAAAATTACCTATCTTTCTCAACACTTTTTCCGTGTTTTATCGACGCTTTAAAGTGTCGAAAAAGTTACTACCGACGCAAAGCGTCGGTATTTTAGGTGTCGAGAATTCCCGACACTTATAAGTGTCGATAATTGCGACGCTTAAAAGCATTGACCATTCCAAATTACCGACGCTTTAAAATGTCAGAATATATTTAGAAGGTACGTAGCTCCTAAATTTCTCCCGCTATATTGTAGACACTCAAAAGTGTCGAGAAATCATTTGGCTTTTTTGTTATTAGTATTACAAAGCATCAATATATAGTAAATTAGGCTAATTAAATTAAATAATATTTAAGATATTTGAAATGAACAAGATTAATTATGCTAACAAATAAAATATAATAAGATGGGAGGTCAAAGTATCAAATTTACAATTTATTGACATATAATATACTGTACATGTAAAAGATCTAACTTCGATAGTATTTTCGACATAATTACTTATTTCATACTACCACTAAGATTAAAAATAATATGTAAAAAGCTTATTCATGAATTCATAAGATTGTCTAATAAGTAAAGTGTTTCTATGCATATATATAGCAGTCCAACCTATTAGTGCCTAAGATGAGCAACTTCAGCTTATTCTACAAAGGAGGGTTGTTGGTCAGTTTGCACTTGTAAAAGTTCCAACTTCTCAGTTTTCCTGTCCTTAAGAACAATAATCCCATGTCCTCCCTATTTCTTTTGTATGAATTTCTTTCACTTGAAATTGAACATAAATGAAGTACTGAAAATTGTAAAATTGGAAGGTAATTTAAAGATTTTAAGACAAACATGGTGCTAAAGAGCAAAGGTTGGTTACCAGTTTCTTTATTCAGAATGCATAGTCATGATCAACATTTCTGAGATGTTCAACAACATCTATTACACAGTAAAAGATGGCAAGTCAAAGTGCTTTATTTTAACTCCATGATGAGAATATTTAAAAGATAAAAGACATAATGAGAATCCGATATGCGCAGAGTAAGCATTAAAAAACATGATATGCACATGCTAAGTGTAAAGAAAACTTCATATCCAGATGAATAGGTCAGTAAGATTAAGAATGACATGCGATGAAACCTTTCATATGGGAAGCCTTTCATATGTCGACCATGGTCAGATACTCTGCCCACCTTTTAAACATAAGGGAAGATGTCAGGTAATTGCCTTCTCTTAAGGCTCCTAATATGGTACTGAACAAGAGAATGTTTCAAGTGAGAAAGATCCTCAACCGAAAATATGTATTACAAAGTATGAAAATTACAAGTTTAAATTTGCATCTAGGAAAGATGTATACATTGCTAATTTATCCAACAAGAAATTCTTCTTGTCATTTTCTTCAACTCTGATAACATATAGGAGAGTAGAATCAATATAAAGCATGAAATCAGAAGTGGAGACAAATACAACTAAAAAATATGAACAAGAACAGATATTGCAACTGATTTGATTTTGGGATCTCTGTAATTTGAGGGTTGTATGTCAATTTACCAGAAAAAAATCAAATAAATTACAAAATATACAGAAATATAAACTTTTAAACAGAGCCAATATCCCACAAGACTAAAATGGAAAAAACTAAAGAATTGTTATACGAAATGATAGGATTAGGATCAAGGGTTATTAAGATCATATGCATCATATGGAGGATTTTGATTTTGCTGAGGATTTTCATTTTGCTCCTCATTATGAGAACTAGGCACTTGAATGAAATCACTCCTAAGAAAAATCTAGATACTGCTCGTGAAAAGCATGTGTGGTAAGATGTGGATATTCAACTAAGATAATGCTCAATGGGCAAGACGACTTCAGCACCGTATACCATGAGAAATGGTGTTTCACTAGTCGCCCCTTTTTCAGTTGTCCGGACGGCCCATAGGACATGAATTAATTCTTCAGCCCATAAACCACCAGCTCTTTAAATTTTCTTTTTGATGTCGTCTGAGATGAGTTTGTTGAAGGCTTCAACTTGGCTGTTTGCTTGGGGTCGGCTGACTGATGCAAAATAATGTGAGATCCCTTGATCTCCCAACCAAGTCTTGAGTTGAGGCATCTCAAACTAAGGGCCATTATCGAACACCATAGACATAGGTGCCCCGTACTGGGTGATGATGTTCTTCCAAATGAAGGAGATGACATCCTTTGTCTTGATGCCCTTGACCGCATCTACCTCTACCCACTTGGTGAAATAATCCACAGCCACCAGAATATAATGCTTTCTACCTGGTGCAGGTGTATAACGACCTAAAATGTCCATGCCCTACTTAGAAAACGGGACTGGGCTGTGGATTGTTGTTAGGTCGGTTGCCGGCTTATGGATGAGCTTGCCAAATCTTTGGCACTTGTCACATTTTTTTACCATCTCCATGGCGTCTGACTCAAGAGTAGGCCAGAAGTAACTTTGCCGCCTGGTCCTGACAGCCAGGGATCTGCCGCCTATGTGAGAGGCGCAATATCCCGAGTGCAACTCTTCGAGTACTTCTTTCCCCTTTTCTGGGGTAACACACTTCAAAAAAGGTTTTAGGAAACCTGCCTTGAAGAGCTCTCCGTTTCTCATCTCAAAGTTTGCAACACGTTTCTTTAGTACGGATGCCCGTTAATCAGGAAGCGTACCGATAGTTAAATATGCCCGGATGCCGTCCATCTAGGTAAAGCTTCGGTCTAGTACTCCAATGGGCTCTTCATCAGATATACTTCGTTTTTCCATAACTTCCCAAAAGACCGCCGAGGCGTATCACAAGAGGCGGAAGATGCAAATTTCGACAATGTATCCGCCTGATTGTTTTCAGACCTGGGAACTTGACTCAGATGGAACTCTTCAAGTGTCCCAACCTCAGCTTTGACCGCCTTAAGCTATTTGATCATTGCCGGATGGGTGGCATCATAGTCACCATGGTATTGGCTAACGACCAACTGAGAATCAGAGCAGGCATCAATTTTTGTTGCCCCTGCCGCCTTGCACATGCGGATGCCGTCTAGCAGGGCTTCATATTCTGCCTCATTGTTTGAGGCCTGGAACTTGAACCGTAGTGCATACTCATATTTATCCCCTTTAGGAGACTAATAGATTACGCCTGCACCACAGCCGTTCATAGTAGAGCTCCCGTCTACATACACTTTCCAAACCTGATCAAGATTGTTCGGAGCAACCGGCCTTGTCATTTTGACAATGAAGTCGGCAAACGCCTGACCCTTCACTGCCTTTCTTGGTTCGTAAGTGATTTCTAGATTTTTCATTTCAATAGCCCATTTGAGCATTCTACCGGATGACTCCAAGGTTGTCATTGGCCGCTTGAGAGGTTGGTCTGTGTAGATCATAACCGGATGTGCTAAGAAGTAAGGTTTCAACTTCTTGGCAGCCATGTAAAGGGCAAGGCCAAATTTTTCAACCATGGGGTACCGTAGTTCAACATTTCTGAGAACATGGCTAATGAAATAGACCGGGAGCTGGATGTCGTCTCTCTCAGCAAGGAGAACGACACTGAGGGCATGATCTGAGACAGCTAAGTACATTTAAAGTGTCTCCTTAGGCAGAGGGCTAACAAGCCTTGGCAAGGAGTGTAAATGTTCTTTCAATTTTTGAAAGGCCGCCTCAGCATCATTTGCCCATTCAAATCTAATCTTCTTCCTGATTGCTTGGAAGAAGTAAAGGCATTTGTCACATGACCGGCTGAGGAATCTCCCCAACGCCGCCAGACAACTAGTGAGCTTCTGAACTTCCTTAATAGTGCGAGGTGACTTCTTGTCAATCACCGCCTGTATCTTATTGGGGTTAGCCTCTATCCCCCTTTGATCAATAAGGAATCCGAGAAACTTCCCAGACTCAACACCAAAAACACACGTTTTGGGATTTAACATGACCTTATGCCGCCTAAGCGTGGTGAAGGTTTCTCGGAGATCGGCAAGGTTAACCGTCTGTAGCTTGGATTTGACTATCATGTCATCAATGTACGTCTCTACATTCCTCCCATTCTGATTAATGAAGACTGTATTAATCATCCATTGGAAAGTAGCCAGTGCATTCTTCAAGCCAAATGACTTCACCGTATAACATAATAACCCCTAATCAGTGACGAAGGTCGTCTTCTCTTGATCTTTTTTTCACAGGGGTATTTGGTGGAAGCCTGAGTAGGCGTCCATAAAACTCATCAAGGCATGCTCGGCTGTAGAGTTGACCAGGCTGTCGATCTTTGGAAGCGGGTAACTGTCCTTTGGACATGCCTTTTTCAAGTCAGTGTAATCTACACACATGCTCCAGGTACCATTCGGCTTCCTTACAAGCACCACATTCGTAACCCAATCAGGGAAGTTACATGGCCGAATGAACTCAGCGTCTAACAACTTTTTGACCTCGGCAGCTGCCGCTTGACTACTTTCCCCGCCGTGATTTCTTTTCTTTTGCCGGATAGACTTATTTTTAGGATCCTCGGCGAGTTTGTGGACAGCAAGATCCGGACTGATGCCTGACATTTATTTTACTTCAAAGGCAAAGATGTCTTTGAATTCTTTCAGTAGGAGGTGCAAGTCTGCACCCAACCTTTCAAAAGCAGCCGTCCCCACCTTAACAGTTTGCTCTAGACGGCTGTCGTCTAGAGGAATATCAATGTGATCACCAGCCAACTGGGGACGGAGCTCATCTGACCGTTCCCCGGTCAGTGATTGCTATTTATTCTCCTTCTTCACCTCCACCAGCTGATCAGCTTTTCTTTTCTTCCTGGCTGCTGGTGGGGCTGAGTTTGAGTCCTTGACATCGTCAAGGTCAGTTGGCTCCTTCGACTGACTGGCTGCAGCAGCCGTTGGTTTGACGTCTCGGAGGTAACACTCCCTTGCCATCTTCTGATCCCCGTTGAGGGAGCCAACAGAGCCATCATCCTTTTCATACTTGAGCAGCATGAGAGCTGGGATGATGACGACCTTGCACTCGTTCAGAGTGGTTTGGCCCATAATGATGTTATAGGCGGTCATCTTTTTAACCACCAAAAAACGGACGATTATATATCCCCCTTTTCCCTTTTGCCCCAGCCGGATGCGTAGATCAATTTGTCCGACAGGGTGCACGACCCCTCCCTCAAAGCCAACAAGAGGATGGGAGATGTCGCGCAGGTTGTCAAGCTTATAGCTCAGCTTGGAAAAACACTTGTAGCTAATAAGATCAGAGGAGCTACTAGTATCTATAAGGATCCGTCCAAGCAGCTGGTTGGCGACCTTACATTCAATGACGATCGGGTCGTCATACGGTCGGCGGACTTTGCTCCGATCCTTCTCAATGATGGGGACGTCTGAGAATATATCACTGGTGGATGCCTGTCCATCATCAACTAAGTAGATCATCTTCTTCAAATGTTCCTTGGTACCCCGAATGGTTAGGCCACCGCTGGCTAAACCGCCTGCTATTGTGTAGACCGGAACCTTGTCGGTGTCCGAACTACTAGCAGGCTGGGGGGGTCTTTTTGGATGACTGCCCCTTTTTCATCTTCAAGATGTCCTTATACCTGAGGATGTATGACTTCAACTTCCCCTAATCAGCCAGACGATCCAACAACTGCTGGAGGCTAAAGCAATCATTGGTGTCATGGCCAATGTCCTCATGGAACTTACAGTATTTGTTCTTGTTTCGATTCTTGGCGGAACCTTTCATGGCCGTGGGCTTCTCAATAGTCACCCGGTCCCGTATCTCCATGAGGATGGAGTAGCAGTCTTTATTAAACTCGTATCTTGGGGCATACGGTTTGAATTCCTTCTTTTTCTTCTAGGATGGTTGATTAGAATCTTTAACCGCCCAGACTTCTTTTCTCTTTTTGCTCTGATCAGACTAGGGAGCCGGCTGAGCAGATCGGCTCTCTTTTTGTCTGCCAGACTTCTTGGAGTCTGACTGATTACTGGACATGTAGAGGTCGGTTGCTTGTATGAAGCTCTCCGCCTCTATCAACGCCTCTTGAAGGGTGAAATCCCTCTTTCTGACAAGGTCAAACTTGAAAGTTGACCCGTCCTTCAGACCTTTAAAGAAGTCTGTATAGGCAACTTCGTCAGACAGTCCTTGAATCTGGATTCTGACCAAATTAAACCGCCTAACGTAGAAGCGGAGCCCTTCTTTCTCTCCCTGCCTAATAGTGCTCAAGTCAAGACTCTTTAAGCTATCTGTACATCCGGCTGGCAGGGATGTTCATCGAGAAGTTAGAAGCGAACAAGAAGGCAAGCCTCTTTAAGCTATCTGTACATCCGGCTGGCAGGTTGCCAAACCATTGTTGGGCTATGCCCTTCAAGGTAGCCGGAAAACATCTACACCACATAGCATCCTCGAACCCCTGCATGTGCATAAGGTTGGAGTAGGCCATGAGGTGGTCCTTAGGGTTGGAGGTGCCATCATAAGCACCAACCAACGCATTCTTAACCTTTGCCGGCTGTGCAGCCTTGGGTATCTCCTTGGTGAACGCAGAAGTCAGTTCACCAAGTTTGAGCAGACGGAGCTGCCAGTCCAAAGGTTGGACATTGTATGCCACCTGTCCTCCAAAGAGGGCCGGCTGCATGAAATGAGGGGTGTATGGCCCGTATGCCATCTGAGGTACGTACGGGGCATTCCCAATCATCTGAGGGCTAGAATTGACGAACTTGCCGCCTGTATGGCTCCCAGGAAAGGATTGAGTAGTCCATGCAGATGTATTCTTGAAGCTGTCAGGAAATCTTGACGTGGAAGCTGACTCAGACAGCTGCTGATTCCGATTTTGCTCGATGATATGCCGAGCATCAGTGAAGGTATTCTTGTTGTCATCCGGCTGAACTGCACGGATGACCTTCCTTGTGCCCGTCTGGGGCAGAAGGATTTTAGTGCAGTCAAGGGTAAGCGTAGTCTTCTCCTTGGGATGTGGAGTAGGCTGCCTGTCCCTGAATGACTTCTTCCTCGCAGCTCGAGAAATTTTTTTGGCCGACTGACTCTTGCTTGAGCCAGCCGTTTTCTTTTCGATCAGGTCCTTGATCTCACCCTTGAAACTTGTCATGAATTTCATGAGCTCGTCTCGGGTTACTAGGGCCTGATCTCCTACCGCCTGGGTATTACCAGGCGGTGGTCTAGCAGAGTTGCTGGTACCAACTTCATTGTTTACTCGCTCTAGCTTATCCTTGGAATGAATGTGCTTAGTAATGAGTGACCAGGACGGCTGGGGTCTGGCGACGGTACAGACTCTTGAACCATCTTTGAGGTACTCTCCCCACAGACGGCGCCAAATGTTTTGGGTGTTTTTGTTCCTCGGGAGAGTTACAACTCGAAGACTGGTCTGGTGACGCCTGTATCTGCAAAATAACGGGGACTCTGGGTGGTTGGAGCTCCGCCTCCAACGATCAAGTTAGAACGTGTTGGAGAATATGAAAAGGTGCAGAAAGTAAAGAGAGATCTTCTCGGATTCCGAGATCATCTGTTTTCTCTGATGTAAAAGAATATAGGGTTCTTGTAATAAATGTATCTGCCCCATGAATGGGGGAAATCACCCTATTTATAGGGTCATTGGGAATGGTGCCCTTTCTTAGGTCATTCTGACCTAATTTGGTGGACTGCGCCGTAATACAACTCTCTTGGGATTTGGGCCAGAAAGATAGCCTTTTATCCCATTTGTTTGGAATGACACGTGTCATTAGATGAAAGATCCACTTGGGCCTCCTACAAGCTGACACGCGTCAGCTTTTGATAAAGCCACGTGTCTTTGGTAATTTTACCCAAAACATCATCAATTTATCAAATCAATTTTGAATGAGAAAAAAAAATCACAAACCTATATATTCCTTTTTTCTAAATTCGCTCCTTGAAATTTTTTCAATTGATAGATCTAGGAGAGACGGCTTTTGCTGAGTTGGGCGTGCCTTTGGATAAAAAGCGTCTAACCCCGCCCCAGTAAAATGCCGCCTTCTTTCTATGGGCGCTAATTTGAAATTTTGGGCAAAATTCAGTAGAATAGGTGATAGTGAATTGGTGACACATAAAAGTGTGGAATGAAGTGTCGGGATTACAAGGTAATATAAACTAGAGTGCGACAGTTTCAAAAGCATCAGTAAATAAGTGTCGGGGAGTAACGCAATTTGTAGTAGTGAACGTAGTTCAGACTTATATCAATTGAAATCAATGTCTACACGAGTAATGATACTCTAGGGAAAAAACCAATACAAACATATTATGACTACTAATGTCCACCTAGCTACTAAGTGAGCCACTGCATTACGAACCTGTTTGAAATGACAAAACTATCAAAATAAAAATACATGTTATATTTTGAATCTCGTCGTACACATGGTGCATGGGAGGTAAACCTTGCTTGCTCCTACCGCTCACACAATTAATCACACTTGTTGCATCACATTATATAATAACACGATCATGCCCCAAGTGTCGAGCAAAGAGAAGCCCAAATTTGGCAACCATAGCATCTTGATATGCAGGGGAAGTGCAATGAATTCTTCTCTTAATAGCTGCCAATAGTTGTCCCATGTCATCATGGAAGATAACTTCCAAACCAGCTTCAACACTAGCGTTAATGTGTACCTCACAATTGGATTTTACATTGCTAGTAGGAGGGAAATGCACTAGCTCGAACTTAGGGGATGAAGACCTTCTTTGAATAAGTACAATAATCTTTCACTATCTTTAAGAACCCAGCTGCCAAAATTACATAATTAGGTTTCCCTATCAAAGACCACCTTATTTCTACATCTCAAAGTAGCCCACATAAGGGCTCCTAAACTTCTCAACTCATAGGCATTATAGCAGGTCGTTACTAACCACACCCATCTCGATCTCTAAAAAAGTTGATGAAGGAGCACCAATTAATTAACCTGTAAAAGTGCAAAGATGTCAATAAAAGAGCACGAAAATGTTATTTAACAATATAAAAAAAGAATTATTTTACACCACAAAATGTTTAAAAAAATGGATTTTACTAATACTAACTGTATTGGATAGCTCCCGCTGAACAATCGCCCAGCTCCCAGGGTGCGCACCCATGGCCGAGAGAACAACTGTGAAGGGCTCACCAGCCCGATGGAGTCAGCCCGCAGAGCTAACGAGGTCGAACTCTCCACAAAGGAGATCGTACACCTATAAATAGAGGGAAAAGTACAACGAAAAAGAGGTTAGACACACAAGTTATTATACTCTCTACATCTCTCCAAGTACACTTTCTCTCTCTAAACACTTTCTAACTTAGGCATCGGAGGGGGTTCATCGAGCCACACCCGAGGGCAGTTTATGTGTGTTGCCTTGTGTAGGTTGTCGACGGGGCCCAGCTCACACAGCATAACCCTAAGATCCATACTTGGAACAATAGGCGCTAGAAGGAGGGGAAGGATCATCTAACCTGAGGTTCACCAACTGAGTTAGGGACTAGTTGACGAACCACCATGGCCGGGGAGAAAGCTGTACAAACACCCATACCCAAGGCCAATGACGCCAACCAAACACCGCAAAAAACACCACCAGCAACCATCGATCTTAAAGGATCCGCCGAGAAACCCAAATCAACCATCTCACAAAAATCCAACCCTATTGGATCGACGTCTGCTGCAGCTAAAGCAGCGTCGAAACTAGTCGATCCAGTTGGATCTAGTTCCATTTTCAAATACGGTATGCCATTGACAGGCGTGAATAATGAACCCATTGTTTCAGCACCCATAGCCCAAAAACCGCAGCCCGTAAACATGCCAGCTATTCTGCAAAACCTCACTAAGTGCAGTAAGGAGCAGTTGGCAGCGATGACAGCAGCCCTTGCTAACTTTGGTAAGGGAGCGAGCTCGTCACCAGTAGCACTAGCTGCAAAACTAGCGGTGAAGAAGGCAACACCCACAACCTCACTCCCGAGCAGAAGGAGCTCGTCCAGCTGAGGAAGAAGGTGTTGGAGTTGGAAGCTCGGAATCTGAACCGAGAATGGAGCGTGGAGGAAATAACCCAAGCTAAGGGCAGCCCGGAGAGACGAGTCGCCCGCAGCAGGTCGGCAGCCCCTGAGCGGGGACCGAGCCTGGATCGAGAGAAGCGAGCACGGATCCAGGTTATTCCAGATGATTCCCCATTTTGCCAGGAGATTCTGGAGGAACCAATGGAAAAGATAATGATGCCAAGCTGCAGGTACAACGAAACTGCTACACCCAAGAACCATATCTCGGCTTTTGAGAATCACATGGTGCTCTATACCATGACGGATTCCGTCTGGTGCAAAGCATTCTTGCCAACCCTGGAGGGGCTGGCAGCGGAGTGGTATGGAGCCATACCAAAAGGTTATGTGTACTCGTATAATCAGCTGAAAAGGATGTTTATGGAGCATTTTATAACCTTGGTATACCGAACCAAGATGACAACTGAGCTGATGTCACTAGTTCAGGGGAAGGATGAACCCCTGAGGGAGTTTATCACCAGATTGAACAAGGACGCAACAACCATCCCAAATATGAGCTAGGTGGTAGCGCTACTAGCAATGCAGAGCGGTTTGCTACCGGGCTCACCATTCAGAGCGTATATGGGGCGTAAGAGCCTCAAAACGCTAGCTGAAGCGCTAGGTAAAGCGCACGAGTTCATCAAGGCAGATGAGACTGACAGGGCGATTCTGAGCAGGAAGGCGCCAAACGACCCAATTAAGCGGGCGGAAGTCGCCCGGGCAGAAAACATGGCCAGGGCTGACCAGCTTAGCAAAGCTGAACAAGGTCGCAGAGAGGCGGATCAAGCTGTTGGGATGAAAAGGTCAGATCCGAAGAGAGGAGGAAGACCTGGAAGGTTCGACCAGTATACCCTGCTCACTCACTCGAGGTCCCACATCTTCAGCGTGAACAAAGCTGACGGTAAGTGGAAGAGACCCCTGAGGATGGTTAATAGGAATCATGATCCCAGCAAGTGGTGTGACTTCCATAGGGATCATGGCCACACAACCGATGAATGCACACATCTGAAAGATAACATAGAAGATCTAGTCAAGAGGGGGTACCTGAATCAGTTCAAACAACATGCTGATCTCCCCAAAAGAAGAGACGAGGACAGAATAGGCCGTGACCGCAGAGGAGGTCACAGGGGTCCCGCTGAGGATAGAGACACAGATAGCAAGCCAGAAGGCAGGGTGTATGATATTAGTGGAGGACCAGTACATGGGGGAGCAGTGAACAAGGCACGAGCAGACCTACGGGCAATGATACACCAGATAAACTATAATGAGAAGCGCAGGTGGCCACCTCTTCCCCCGCAGCCACGAGCTACATTTGATGAGTATGACTAAAAGGGCATAATCTATCCTCATGATGATCCTGTGGTGGTGACGATGAGAATTGCAAATTGGGAAGTGGACCGAATACTGATAGATGATGGTAGCTCAGCCAACATCATATATATCAGCGTGTTCAAAGAGCTAAAGTTCGACAGGAAAGATCTAAAAAGGGTGAGTTATGAAGTCACCGGGTTTAACGGGTCTGGACTGACCCTGGAGGGTATAATCGAGCTCTTAGTCCGAGTAGGTAAAAGGTCAAAAAGGAGCGATGTTCGAGCAGAGTTCCTGGTGATAGACTCTGCTTCACCTTACAATGTGATCATGGGAAGGCCGCTCATCCACAATATTGGCGGAGTGGTTTCCACCTATCATCTTGCCATGACTTACACAACTAATGAAGGGCGGTCGGCAAAGCTCAGGGGAAGCCAGAAGACGGCTCAACAATGTTACATAACTGCTCTAAAGCAGCCCGCTAGGACCAGACAGCAGCCTGTCTCAGAGCAAAGGTCCATTGAGCAAGCCAAGAAAAAGTCAAAAAAAAGGAAGCGCGAAGATCACAGGGAGAAGGAAAAGCAGAAGCATGCCATGGAAAATTTTGAGCCTACAAAGGAGGAATGGCTAGACCGCTTCCCAGCGAGGAGCGTGTTACAATTAAGCTCACAGAAGGTGATCCTTAGAGAACAGTGAAAATTGGAAAGGACATTGATCCTGGAGTGGGGGTACACCTCATAGAATTGCTGAGAAAGAACAAAGACATCTTTGCATTTTCAGCAGATGAGATTCCCGGAATTGACCCTGCAGTCATGGTCCACAGGTTACATGTGAGAGAAGATATTAAGCCAGTAAGGCAGAAGAAACGAAGCTTCTCCACAGAAAAAAATCAGGCAATCCAGGAAGAAGTGGAAAAACTCCTAGAAGCTGGATTCATTGAGCCTTGCGACTACCCGGAGTGGCTAGCCAACGTGGTCATGGTGAAGAAGGCAAATGGCCAGTGGAGGTTGTGTGTTGATTTCACAGATCTTAACAAAGCTTGCCCAAAAGACTGTTACCCGCAGCAAAGGCCAATATACTTTGTGAGCCACGTGCTGATTGAGGCCGAGCAAAGGTACCCATTGGTGGAGAAGCTGGCTTTTGCGGTGGTAACTACAGCAAGGAAGTTGAAACCATATTTTAAAGCGCACATAATACAAATCCTCACAAATCACCCACTGGAGAAAGCATTACAAAAAATGGACGCGTCAGGCAGACTCTTGAAGTGGGCTATTGAGCTCTCCGAGTATAAGTTCGAGGTCAAACCTAGGGCAGCTATCAAAGCGTAAGCCCTAGCAGACTTCATCGTGGAAGCCTCGTACGAGGAGAAAGAAGATGATATTGGAATATGGAAGGTAGAGGTAGATGGATCGTCAGCCCAAACAGGGAGCGGAGCAAGGATCATAATGACATCCCCAGAGGGAAATGTATTTGAGTATGCCATTAAGTTCAAATCCAAGGCATCAAATAATGAGGCAGAGTACGAGGCAGCTTTGGCAGACCTGTGTATGAGTATCGTAGCCGGAGCCAAGAAAGTCCATCTGCAGACTACCTCTCAGCTTGTCGCTAGTCAGCTGGGGGGGAATTTGAGATTAGGGAATCCATAATGTTGAAGTATGTAACCAAGGTAAAGGAGCTGGCAGCTTAGCTAGTTCACTTCCAGATAGACTTGATCCCTAGAGCGGGAAACTCTCAGGCTGATGCGTTATCAAAGTTAGCTAGTTCCACCCTGCAGAGCCTCACAAGCACAATGATGGTGGAAGTCTTGGAGGAAAGCAGCATCGTCGAAAAAGGGCAGGTGAACTGCATCGGACAGCAACGAGCTTGGTTCACATAAATACTGGCATACAAAGTTAATGGCTCGCTGCCGGACGATGAAGTGCAAACTAAGAAAGTGAAGAAAGACGCTAATTGGTATGTGGTGATGAATGGGGAGCTCAACAAGAAGGGCTTCTCAAAACCACTGCTAAGGTGTATTCCAGAGTGGAGCAGGAGAAAATCACGGAAGAAGCACACTCAGGAATATGTGCTAACCACATTGGTGGAAAGGCATTGGGAGTAGAAGTTCTCAGAAGGGGTGCATACTGGCCAACTCTGACGCAAGACGAACTGGAATATGTTAAAAAGTGTGACAAGTGTCAAAAATATTCCCTAGTCATAAACCAGCCAGCAAATGATCTGACCCCAATCCTCAGCCCGATACCGTTTTCTTAGTGGGGAATGGACATATTGGGACTCTTCACCACTGGGTCAGCGGTTAGGAAGTACCTCATAGTGGCAGTAGACTATTTTGCCAAGTAGATAGAGGCCGAGCCCACTAAGTACATAAAGGCAAGTGAGGACGTTCATATGGAAAAACATCATCACAAGGTTCGGGGTGCCGCACTGCATAGTCTTTGACCACGGGTGCCAATTCGACTGCGACACCATCAAGGATTACCTGGAGGACATGGGCACCAAGTACGCAACTGCCTCAGTCTTTCACCCGCAGAGTAATGGCCAAGCTGAAGTAGCAAACAAGCTAATCTTAACAGCCCTGCAGAGGAAGCTGGAGGAGCACAAAGGCCTATGGGCTGACCTAGTCCTAGAGGTGTTATGGGCAAACAGAACCACTAAGAAAGTTGTCCCAGTGGAAGTACAAATTCCCAGCTTGAGGATACAACACTATGAGCCACAAGGAAATGAAAAGCGCATGCTGGAAGAGCTAGACTTCCTGCCGGAAGTAAGGCTAAAAGCAGCTCTCAAGGTGGCAGCCCAGAAGAGCAGGATTTCCAAAGCTTTCAACAAAAGAGTCAAGCACCGGGAGCTCCTGCCTGGAGACTTGGTCCTCAGAAGGACAATAGCAGTGGGAAGAGGAAACCAGCATGGAAAGCTGTCAGCCAATTAGGAAGGCCCCTTCATCATTCATGAGCAGGTAGGACCTGGTGCATTCCTCCTCGCAGATCAAGAAGGTCAGGTCTTAAGGAATAGTTTCAATGCTAATGTGTTAAAGAAATATTTTGCTTAAAAAGGCAAGAAATTAAGTAGAACGGGGGATAATTGTTTCAATTTTGCAAGAACTCTTTTTAGTTCATGTTATGTCAATTAAGGCATTTAAGCCATTTTAATTCAATGAAATACGAGCCTCTACATGAGGAGTATATTGCATAAACTTATTTAAATATATCATGCTTTACCGTCATACACTAACATGCAGAAAAAAAAGAAGAAAGAAAGCATGCAAGTGCTGAAGACAGAAAGCACCTTATCATGGAGCAGCAAAACAACGTTAAACGGCAAAAGAACATCCCTCCCTAAAATCTCACCTTACCTGCTCAAAGTAAAACAGGGAACCACCTCGGGGACGCTTGAGGGGGAGGCCTGACACGTTCAACTTGAGCAGGAAAGGGCAGTAAAAACGAAGAAGGATGAGCTGCGCGGGCAACACTAAGGTTCTCTTAGTCCCACTCAGCTCACCTCTTTGAGGGGAAGAGGAGGAGGAGATAGACATATAATAAGCCCTTACGAAGAGAAGTCAGAGGCACAAAGCAATAAGTCACAACATAAACAAGATGAATGATATAAACAGCAAGTCACAGCGAAATAAGCTGGATGACATAAACAAGCAGCCAAAAGCTAGTTGACACAAGTAAGTCTCAGCATAGCAGACTGAATGATGCCAAACAGTCAAACAAGCAGCCAAAAGTTAGTTGACACAAGTAAGTCTCAGCAGAGCAGACTAAGTGATGCCAAACAGTCAAACAAGCAGCCAAAAGCTGGTTGACACAAGTAAGTCTCAGCAGAGCAGACTGAATGATGCCAAACAGTCAAACAAGCAGCCAAAAGTTAGTTGACACAAGTAAGTCTCAGCAGAGCAGACTGAGTGATGCCAAACAGTCAAACAAGCAGCCAAAAGCTGGTTCAAACAAGTAAGTCTCAGCAGAGCAGACTAAAAGATGCCAAACAGTCAACAATTGAATAAACTAGCCAATATGCAAGCAAGTCTCTACAAGAATTAAGCAGAATACATGAAGCATAAACATACTGTATAAAGAGGGCAGAAAGAGCGAAGCTCATCGAAGCTCCAGCTAAACATAGAAGAGAGCCAGAAGGTAAGAAAGCCCTCAGCAGCCAAATCAAGAAAACAGGGAGGCCCAACCTACGAGGCTTCACTAAGCGCAACAAAGGGGCTGTTGTGCTAAAGCGTAGGTACTACTACACCTTGGCTCAGCAGCAGGTTCAAACGAGCACGCAGACCATAAAACAATTAGTGGACGAAATAGTAGAAAAATCATTAAGTACATACAACACAAAGCTGAACCCCTGCCCACCAAGACAGGATAAACATCCAGCAAGCCAATTACAATATATGCAAAGCTGAGCCCTCGTCCACCAAGACGAGGAAACACTCAGCAAAATAACGCTGGACAGGCCCAGCAACAAAAGATAAAGTATTCTGAGAAGACACAAGAAAACATAATCTTTGGCGCCTATACACCCTAAAGACAGCAACAAAAGCTACCTAGTTACCACGGATCTGGGTGAGGGAAACTCAGAGGAACCACTAGAGTAGGAAGGTGACAGCCGCCATAACCTTTATTGTCCACCAGCCAAAGACTCTACCCCAATAGCTGCAGCAACGCCAGGGTAGAGGGGAACCTCCAAGTTCAGCACGGCATGGTCAGGAACCTTGCAGCTAGCAGCACGAGGATGGTCAGCGGGCAACTTAAATAAGCCAGCGTCGCTAGTAGCCTCAACCTTAGCCTAAAAAGTGTTGAAACGAGCCTGCTGCTCCTCACCTTCACCATACAAACTGCTCACGCAGTGGGAAACAGCCTCCCATCCACCCTCATGGCTATCAGCCAATAAATTAGCAAAAGCAGGAGAAAGTCCAAAGGCCTTAAGTGCCTCCTTCCTAGCAGCTTCCAACTCAGTTATATGCCCAGCTCGCAGATTGGCAATCTCTACTTCCAACGTCTGCATCCTGGCCTGAGAAGTCTGCAGCTGCTCTTCGCAGCTCGCTAGTTTGGTCTGGGTGAGCTGAAATTCTCCCAACTAGAGCTGCAAGGCGTCCGCCCTCTCCCTTAGAGGAGTCACCTCACTGACCATGGCATCCCTCTCAGTACGAGACTGCTGAACTTCTAAATTCTTCTGAGAAATAATCAGGCCTTGATTTTGGTACTCCTTCTCCACTGTAAGCAAGGCATTGGATAAGTCCCCAACAGACCTAACAAGCTACAGAAAGGCAGAGAAAGGAAAGAGTAAGCCAGAATAGAAATTAATTAAAGATAAAAATAAGACAAGGCATTAACAATAGAATAAGCAAAAGAAGAAAAAGAAACCAGAATCAGAGAAGAAAAGACTAAAAGCAAGGACTAACCTTCTACAAGTCATGACAAGCCGTAGCCGCAGGAAGACTGACTAAGCTGCGTGTAGAATCAGAGGGGAGACGAACTCCCTAGGTAAGACGATACCCCAAGGTACCACCCTTCTGGAGATCGTCCACGAACAAAGATTCATCAGCCCTTACGTTCAACTCAGGGCGAAAAGGAGCATTCTCAGCTCCAGCAGGGCACAGCAAGGGACGAAGGTGGGCATCTATAGGGACCTCAGAAAATTCAATGGGTCCAGTAGGGCGGAAGGTACCCCCAACAGAGATTGAGGTAGTAGACAGCGGGTTCTCAAAGGCATCACTCAAGAATTGGTGAACACAATGATTAAGTTCACTAGAATTCCGAGTATCGACTCCCCTGTCAGCATTCCCACTAGGAAGCCCAGTGTTAGCAGAGTGAGAAGCAAAAGTATTAAGGCCAAAGGAGGTGCGAGCCTTTTTCGCAGCGGGCTCATCCTCAGCTGGGGCAGAGGTCACAGGATCATCCTCCAAATCAATAATTTCCTGATCCTGCTTGTGAGTACTCCCCGCCTGAGAGTGCCCACCCCTGGTGGCGCTTCGGAGCCGCCCTCGCAGTCCGGAAGGGTGCGGCTGAAACTTTGGAAGCTCCATAATAGTCTCATCAGGAAGCTGGAAATCAGTGGCTTCAGCAGAAGGAGCTATAGTATCCTTCGCAGTAGTAGCAGTATCGATATCAGAAGAAAAGAGCAGAACATGCTCAGTAGAAGAAGTGGGCTTTACACCCGCAGCAGTAGTAGTCTCAACCTCATCAGAGGGAAACTTGAGAACGATATCCGCAAAATCATCAGCGGTATTCTCTGGATCATTAGAAGCTTGATTAAGTTGTTTTTTGGCAGTAGAGGTCTGAGGTGCCACCTGGCCGAAAGTCGCAGCAGGCTGCTTCTCAAGAGAATCACCATGCGCCACTAACGCCTCAGACTCTAAAGCCGCTCTTGGGTGGGTAGGCCGAGTATCGCGTCTACTCCCAACAGTGGAGGATGAGGGCTCAGCTTCAGCACGGCTGGATCCTGCATAATCGGCAGCTGTCACGGTGCCAAAGACAGCCCGCAGCTCAGCTGGAGCTAGGCGCACCTCATTCTTCAGGGAACCAACATATACCTCCAGAGTGTTAAAAAGCTTTGGGGGATTATCGGGGGTAGCAGTTAAGGGGTCCCTCCAATTATCAGCCAACCCAAGAATGCACCTATCCAGCTTGTCATAACCTGAAAAGGGGAAACAAAGAAACAAAATAACACAAGACCAAGGCAATAAGAAAAAAAGGGAAGAAAGGAAGGCAAAAACTTACCAGCCTCATGCGTATAGCACAAACGCATAGCAGAGAGCTGCTCCTTGCCCACAATGTATATAGAGTTGGGCAGCCAGATCTTGGGAAATTTCGAGTCACCAGTCCCCGCTCCCTGTAGAGCGTCAAAGGCCTCCGTCTCACGGGCAGACTCAGATGGGGATACAGTAACCCCAGCCATGTTGGTACGAATCTCTCGAAAATTGCGCGGCACAACAAAAGTAGAGGGCACCTTCACCCAGAAGAACTTACCAGTCCAATCCTTGAAGCGACCAAGCTTTGGGAAGGACAGAACTCCACCATCCTTGGGAGCTACGTAGTACCACCTAGACTCAGTCTTAGAAGCAGACCTTTTCAGGCTCATTAAAGACTTGAATAGGTGCAGGGACTCAGGATACCTTCGAAACCGCATGAACCATAGCAGGCAGATCAAGGTGTGAAGGGAAGCTGGATGCAGCAAAGATATACAAATATTGAAGGCACGAAACACCTTCTCCAAAGTAGGGTCAAGGGGAAACCTTAGACCCAAATCCAGCTGAGAAGGAAACACAACAATATGACCAGCAGGGGGAGCAGACAGCTTTGCACCATCAGTGGGCAGGACCAACTCATAGCCCTCACCAAAACCGTAAAACTTCTGCCCAACAGAAGCAAGGTTCAACCTCTTGGTATCCTTATGCCAACTGGAGTCCAGCACGCAGTTCCTTGGCCCATAGCATTTTTCATCTAGCAAGAACTCAGTTTTGCCTTCCTCTACAAGCTCCACAACATAAGTGGGCAGATAATCATAAAAAGAGCGATCACCTGGGGATTCAGTCATCCTGCTCGAATGGACGGCTGGAGAGGAGATGGTGATGAAGTCTCAGCACTGCCACCCCGCACTACATAATGGTTAAACCGATTCACATCAGCCATTTCATCAAGCCAAGAAAAACTATTTAAAGGCTAAACATGGGGAATAGGGCTAACAAGGGACACATCAGGGGGATTAGCCTTGACAGCGTCGGCTAACTGTTTATGGCGCATTGCGCGCATCCTCAAACGGGTGAGATGGGACAAAGGAATCTCATGCAAAACAAGCACCCACTCGCAGTAAGGATCAAAGAAATCAGGGTGAGGCTTGCGCTGAAAAGGGCGAAAAGCACTACCCTCAGCAAGACGACTACTGCCTGACCCAGATGCAATAGTAGGAGTCGCAGCAGTACCCGTCCCGCTCGCAGCGGGGGGACAATCAAAAGGCATAACCACTTGTATAGGAGTGGGGGAAGAAGAACGAGAAACAGGAGGAGTGTGCGTAGGGCGCTCACATGAAGGGGATGATCTGGAAGGAGAATCCGACTCAGTGGCCACTTGAGGCTCACTTATGTTTTGACTATCAGAAGCGTCAGACATTATGAAATCTACAAAGACAAAAAGCCCACAAAGAGGAGGAAGAAGGTAATGGGGCACCGAAAAATGAAAATCAGTTTATGGAGACAAGAATAATGGAGGAATAAAAAGAAAGAATCAAGAGCGCAATTACAACAACAAAAAGGGGTAAAATTGGACAATGATAATTGAAACGAGTCAAAAGACACAATTTTGTGAAGAAAAATGCAAAAAGAAGCAAAATTGGGTAAGTACATACAACAAAAGGTGCAAAGTAAGTACCTTTAGAACAAAAGTTGCAGAAGCAACATAGTACAACAACAATGGCGAACACAAGAACTCGAACATAAGTGAAGTTCAAAACTGCAACCAAGAGGAAAAGAAAGGCAAATTAGTAAGAAAGCAAGAACAAAGAGGAGAAAAGTAAATATGATAGGAAATTGAAGTAAAAGCAAAGATGAAGGAAGCAAGAACTTACCGCAACAATGGAGGAACAGCGAGCGTCTGAAGAAGAAAACGAAGAGCGGAATTTTTGAAATGAAAATGAAGAAGAAGGGAAGATGAAAAAAAAGAGTGAGGAAAGTAAAAGAAATGAAAAGGGGGGGACAGTGAATTTAATACGAAGTAAATGGGCGGTTGGGCATGAAGTAAAGCCAAATCGCCATGTCACTTCAGTAAAATCGAAACTGACGGCTTGGATCATCAACACGTGTCCCACTCATGCAAACGCTATTCCCACCTAAATAAAAAAAAAGAAAAAAAAAACGCACACTTCAACGGGAGTGATCGAAATCCCTCTCCGCAAGCTCGTCATTTCTCAGACTTCAGCGGGAGTGATCGAAATTCCTCTCCGCAAGCTCGTCTTTTCTCAGACTTCAGCGGGACTGATCGAAATTCCTCTCCGCAAGATCGTCATTTCTCTGACTTCACCGGGAGTAATCAAAATTCCTCTCCGCAAGCTCGTCATTTCTCACACTTTAGCAGGAGTGATCGAAATTCCTCTCCGCAAGATCGTCATTTCTCAGACTTCAGCGGGAGTGATCGCAAGTCTCTGGATCGCATCAACAACCCAGAGATTTGAGGGGCTCGGAGTGTGCAGTGTAATTTAGCCAATCGACCCGTTGAGCCACGGCCGATAAGGCCACACGCTCAGAATAGCTGGCACGAATGACCTCACACCATCTCTTCAGGGGCTAGTTGTAGGGGATAGCTCCTGCTGAGCTATTCCTTCTAGCTGGGCTCAGTTGGGAAGATTCCACCGTGCAAGTAAGAGTCGGCATGAGTGACCTCATACCACCTCTTGAGGGGCTAGTTGTATAGGATAGCTCCCGCTGAACTATCACCCAGCTCCCAGGGTGCGCACTCATGGCCGAGAGAACAACTGTGAGGGGCTCACCAGCCCGATGGAGTCAGCCCGTAGAGCTGACCAGGTCGAACTCTCCACAAAGGAGTTCGTACACCTATAAATAGTGGGAAAAGTACAACGGAAAAGAGGTTAGACACACAAGTTATTATACTCTCTACATCTCTCCAAGTACACTTTTTCTCTCTAAACACTTTCTAACTTAGGCATCGAAGGGGGGTTCCTCGAGCCACCCTCGAGGGCAATTTACGTGTGTTGCCTTGTGTAGGTTGTCGACGGGACCCAGCTCACCCAGCAGATGCCTTGGATCCATACCTGGAACACTAACATATTCCATCCAAGAACCCTTAATGGAGCCCATAATGCCCTACGTCACCATAATATTGGTCCAAAAAAAAGTAATTTAAAAAAATCAAAACTCCAAAACTAACCCAGCCTCCCCACCAACACCCTTTTCCCCACACCACCTGCACAACCGCCGCCTCTACCCAAAATCCGACACAGCCCCTTCCTAACTCAGCTAATAGAACCTGCCAACTCTCTTTCCCCCATCCCAAAAGCGGCATCTACATCATTCCCCCACCAAAAAAGGGTTACCCGTTTTTTTTACTCTCCAAAATTGAAATGACCACTAGCAGTCGAAATTGAACGATTTAGGGTAGAATTCGAATTCGACCACTCATGCCCTAAGCCGGCCAATTTCAACCGCTAGTGACCATTTTCGGTGGCCATTTTTTAGGAGTTTCAAAAGCAGGTGATGATGCCCATTTATATAGGATTAATAGGCATGTTTATGCTACTATTATTGTGGCTTTTAAGTTTTTTATTCTATATTTAGTCATTTTATCATAAGTTGTCCATTTTCTACTCTATTACGCTTTGTTTTTTTTTGTTAATGTTTCAGGTGATTCCATAATCATTTGGATGTTTTCGAAGTGTTTAGAGTTGATAGAGTAATATTTTAATGAAAACTCGTTTGATCGAGTTTGTTGATCAAAGAGTTTATATTCATGGATGTTGATTTTAAGGATTTTAAATATACAAATTGAATATAGAATCCACAGTCTAAGGGTCTCTATTCACCTTCTCGGAATGGATTTGAGTTAAAAACGAAGAAAAAATGATGGTTTAGAAAGTGTCACATGACCTTTGTTCACTTTTTTTTATCATAACTTCAGTTCTACAAATCGAATTTAGATGATTCAAGTTAGTTTGGAAACTACACTTGAAGATATTTCTAACGATAGGTCACATACCCCTATACGATCCCTGCAATAAGAGTTATAGCCTCTACAAAATCTACCCTACTAACTAGATAGAGACGAGCTGCGCATGTAGCTTGACACGACTAGCTACGAGCAGCCCCTGCCACGAGCAGTTATTGCACTGTCTGCTTGATACCCAGTGGCATTAGATTCTGCGCCTAACAGCAGGCCTCATCTTCGAGCCTCGTTTTCCCATCATCGTAATAAACCTTTATAGACTACGTGGGTTGTAGATGGTTCGATTATGCCCGAACGTAGGCTGTTGATGGTTTGATAATCCCCAAACGTGGGCTGTTGATGGTTCGATTATCCCCTAATGTGGGTTGTACATGAGACCTGTAAAATGGGATTTGCCAAAGGACTTGTATAAACTGTGATTGACTTGATCAATTAAATTGACCAAGCTTGAGTTGACACGATATGACATGTGTATGACTTGTGACTGTGTGTGTATGTGTATAGTTTGAGTGTGTGCATAGACACAAGCAACTGGAAATGCAAAAAAAAAATCGTCATTTTTTGTCATGAGTGTAGGGTATAAACTTTCTCTCGAAAAAGAAAGACGTGAAAAATAAAGTAAGAATTTTCGAAATTTCCTCAATAAAAATTTTGAAAAAGTTGTTGAACTTCCCCAAAAGAAAAAAAATGAAAAAAGGAAAGAAGTTTTAAACTTCCTTGTCGAGCAAATAGAGAAAAGCGAGGTAAATCGCATGGATATTCTGTTTGTCAAATTGAATTTCTCATCTTGAAAATAATGTATGCATGATTAATGTTCTTGGGCCAGGAGGCTAAGGACAATTACATCATGTGACATGATTAATGAATGCACTTAGGTCATGAAGCTAAGCACATTAGTTTTTTTTTTTTTTTTTTTTTTTTTTTTTTTTTTTTTTTTTGTCACTGTATGTTGCTTAGGTCAAGATTCTAAGCATCATATGGTGTATGAAAAACAATCTTGATGACCGTTGCTGAGGTCTGGAAGGTAAGCACGTATATAAATGAAGTGATTGCTAAGTATTACATGAAATAATAATGAATGTTGCTTAGGTGAAGAAGCTAAGCACGATATGCTTTATATGTTTGAAGATCTTTGATAAATGTCGCATAGGTCAGGAATCTAAGCACATTATACGATGTATGAAACAATATATCTTGATGAGTATTCCATAGTTCAGGAATCTAAGCATAACATATAATTCATGAAACGACAAATATTGCTTAGGTTAGGAAGCTAAGCGAGTATGCCATGTTTCTTTTAATGAATGTTGCCCTAAAAGATTATAAGGGAAGGATGATATGGTTATGTATGTGTGAATGAAGTGTGTAAAAGTGATACTAACGTTGGCTGCAAAGGCTATGGCGATGAGAATAGATGTAAGAAGAGTCAAAGACGATGAACAATAAGTCACTATTTTATGTACTTAATATCTCTTTATATTACTATTTTTGGTACAATTTTATAGGCTTTTATAGAGAAGTGTGTGAATTATCATAAAAATATAGTTTTTATCGGATAATTTAAAATTCTAATAGTTAATGCCTTTACAAAGATATACTATTATTACTTGATAGATTCATACATTCCTTTAGCTACTTACACTATGTCACATATATTTTGTTAAAACTAGTTCATGAAATTCATGTGCCTATTCTATGTTAACTTGTAGGTGGAAATTGGATTATTGTGGAAACTTATTATTTTCCAAACCCTACTATCACATGATCGTCAGGCAGCTTACAAGGCCCAAGTGCAACACTTCAGCTAGAGTACAAAGACCCACTAACTTCTAATTAAACAAAGGCAAAAGAAGTAAAAGTGGGTTGAAAACCCACTAAAAAATTAAAATAACTCCGAAAGATGCTAAGAGGCAGCCGCACTAATTAAGAACCAGGGAAAAATCCTCACAAAAACTTATTGTTATAAGGGGGCAACCACGCAACAGACATGGGGGAGTTGGACATCACTCAACAGTTGCACGTAGAGGGAGAACGGAGAGCCATGACTGGACCAATCCATAAGCAGCGTCCAACTACTGAAATTGGAATTTACTATTCTCTATTTAAGTTTATGCAATAGACAATGTTAATTATTATTGATTGTGTTTTCTTAATTGTGATGTTTGGCTAGATTTCTTTGTTCCAGTTTAGGGATGTGTTCGTTTATTATCTATTAATGAATTGAATTGTTTTGTTTGGGTTTGATTTATATGATTGCAATTTTATAATTTTATTTTATTTCGTATGATTAATATGACCAATTGATTATATGTTTAAGGTATTGATTTATTAGCGGCAGTGAACTTTCAATACTAGTTCGTGGGATTATCAAATGTCAAGTAGTATCATTCTAGGAATAGTTATACACTTGGGGAAGTCTTATTGAATTCCTATTCTTAATGAGTTTATTTTAATTGTTGTGATCACGAGAGTAGACATAATATTGATTTAAATTTACGTTTTCTACCTTTGGGGAGGAGATTACATAATATTGGTAATTCGATCATTGCTATGTTATATTTGTTCAACCTTGCAATTAGTTTAATTTCTATAGAGAGTAAATAGTGAAACCCAAAACCTAGAATTATTTCTCATACTTGTCTGTCATTTTTATTAATTACAACTCTTATAGTTTATTATATCTTAGTAGTACTTTTCTCCTATTTTCCATCGTCTAAATAATATTTTAGTTTCTTACCTTGGTAATTGAATAGATCTCCTTGTGGATATATATGATACCTTGCTCACTCTATATTTACAGTAATTGACTCGTACACTTGTGGTAGATTTGGCACAACCAAGTTTTTGGCGCCGTTGCTGGGAAGGCGATAATCAATATCATACCAAAGAAACTTTAGTATTAGTTTAGACTTTATTTTTATTTTAGCTATTTTTAGATCGTATTTTTTTTACATGTTTTTTCTATTAGTTATCTATTTTCTATTTTGTTTCGTTTAGAGTATGAAAAAAAAAGGTTTAGCTACTGTTATTTTTTCACTCTATTTTATGCATTTTGCAATTTGAAAAAAAATTCTTACTGTTACTGCTATTGCATCTAGCAATAGTTTAAAGGAGAAAAAAAAATTATGCGTTTGGATTTTCTGTTTTTGCATTTCACTCTACTGTTTATTGCCAATTTTTATTAGTATCTGCCACTACTAATCGGTCTTTGATCCCTTTTGATCCAGAAATCGAAAGAATGTTGCATGCATTACAGAGACTCCGGAGCTCTAAACAAGAATCTATCGTCCCTAACTTGGAGTCGTTTTTCTCATAATCTAACAATATGGTAGAACCACTAGCAAAGATGTTGCGCGAGTATATAATGGTCGATGCTGGTTTAACCTCTACAAGTATAGTAAGACCTTCTGTTTAAGCTAGTAATTTTGAGCTTAAGCTTGTTTGAATTCATATACTCCAGCAAGATCAGTTTGGGGGATCACCTATTGAATATCCATTAGAATATTTAGCTAATTTTCTTGAAAAATGTGATACAATTAAGGTAAATGGGGTAAGTGAAGATTCTATTAGACTTAGGTTTTTTCATTTTCACTAACAGATAGGGCAAGAAAATGGTTATCTTCTAAGTCGGCTAATCCTTTCACCAATTGGACTTCTTTATCTTAAGCTTTTCTTAATAAATTTTTCCCACCTGCAAAAACGATTAAATTGCGTAATGACATTACTAATTTCACTCAAAATGATTTAAAGTCATTGTATGAGTCTTGGGAAAGATTTAAAGATTTACAATGTCAATGTCCTCACCATGGAATACTTAATTAGCTACTTGTGCAAATTCTTTATAATGGCTTAAATAATTCTATTAGAAGTACTATAGATGCTGCAACAGGTGGTGCTTTAATGAGTTAGTCTACCGAAGAAGCTAATAAGTTATTAGAACTTGCTTTTAATAATTATGGTTATTCTAGTGAAAGATCAATTGCTAAAAAGAGTACAGGGATGTAAGATGTGGATGGTATTAACATGTTAAATGCTAAGGTTGATAATTTGACTAAAATTTCCATTAAAATGAGTAATGGTAGTCTTATTTCTAGTCTTGATGCGTCTTATGATAAATTTTGGTGTGCACATGATAGTAATGATTGTCCTAATTTTGAACAAGCTCAATTTATTTCTAATTATAATTGATCACAAAATGACCCTTACTCAAATATTTATAATCCTGGCTCGCAGAACCATCCAAATTTTTCATTGAGAGATCAAGGAAAACAAGCTAATATTAGCCATAAAATCCACTTGGTTTCCTATAATGACAACAACAACCACAACAAGAGAGACCTTCTTTGGAATTGGTTATTGAAAAACTTGCTAATGATACTTCTGAGAGAACTATAAAATTGGAAAATAAAGTTGATCAATTAGGTAGTTAACTAAAAATATGGAAGTTTAAATAGGACAAATAGGTAGTGCTATTATTTCTAGAAGTCAAGCAAGTTTGCTTAGTAAAACTGAGGTTAATCTTAAAGAACAATGTGACTCTGTCACCTTAAGAAATGGTAAAATCCTTGATGATGTAAATGTTCAATCTCAAACAAGAGAGATAGTAAGTGAAAATGCCAAGAATGAAATTGAAAAGCAACATGAAGATAACAATGATGATTATTATAAACCTGTTCCTCTTAAGCCATATGTACCTCCAATTCCTTTTCCTCAAAGACTTATGCAGAACAAAGTGGATCATCAATTCAAAAAGTTTCTTAAAATGTTTAAACAATTGCATGTTAGTATTCCCTTTGTTGATGCTTTAATGCAAATACCTTCTTATGCTAAATTTCTTAAGGAAATTATGTTTAAAAAGAAGAAATTGGAAGACTATGAGACTGTTGCTTTAAGTGAAGAATGTAGTGCTGTAATTCAACAAAAGCTTCCACCTAAATTGAAAGACCCTGGCAGCTTTTCAATTCCTTGCACAATTGGTGAGATTAATTTTTTAGTTTTATGTGACTTAGGTGCAAGTGTCTCACTCATGCCATTGTCTATTTACAAGAAGATAAGCCTAAATGATTTAAAGCACACTACCGTAATTTTACAACTTGCCGATAGGTCTATTAAATATTCTCTAGGAGTTGTAGAAATTGTGCTGATGAAAGTTGATAAGTTTAATATACCTGTTGATTTCATTATTCTTGATATGGACGGGGATCTTAATGTCCCCATTATTCTAGAAAGACCATTTTTAGCTACTGCGGGTACTATAACTGATGTTAAAAATGGTAAGCTAACTTTTAAACTTGGTGAGGAAGAGGTGCATTTTTATTTGTTTCAAGCAACAAAATACTCTCCTAATTCTGATCATGTGTTTAAACTTGGTGAGATTATTGATTTGGACAAAAAACCAATAGACTTTGTTTATAAAGATAGCCTTGAAGTATTTCTAACAGGTGGAGGTATATCTGAAGATGAAAATGTAGACTTCATAGAGATTGCAAATGCTATCGAAGCATGCCCACCATGGAAGAAAAAAGGTAATTCTGAAGTTTTAAAGGTAGCTAGCTTACAACTCAAACCTTACTTGGTTGGTGAGATTCTTAGAAGATCTTGGTTAAGAATACTCATGGGAGTCAGGCTCGTGACTTAAAACACGAGCTACTTGGGAGGCAACCTAAGCTCTTTTCTTTCTCTTTTATTGATTTATGTTTTGTTTCTCTCATTCTTGTTTTATTTTTCTATCTATTTCCTTGCAGTTTAGATAATAATGAAGTTGGTGACCTAGACACTTTAAATTAAAAAGAGAAGAGATACACTATTTTGCTTGTTGTAGTCAGCACCTGGGTAGCTGCTATTGACCAGTTTCAACATGCTTCTCCTTTCGTACTCACACTCAGTGATGCTGCTGAGATGTTCAGAGGTGTTTACACGCACTAAAGGAACAAGCTTCAGATTTTTCCATCAGGTTGTCTATTTCTTTGTTTCCTTTCTAATTGTTTTAACATTCAGCATGCTATAAATACCCCCTACTCTCTACCCTTCTGGTGATATGGTTATAACATTGAGGACCATGTTAATTATTAAGTGTGGGGAAGAGATAGCAATTTGCTTATGTGCTTTGAATTACACTTGGGTTTTGGTTTGTGTTGCCATGTATGATGCATGGCTGGTCTTTTACGCTGGTTTTTATACAAGGTTAAAATTTTTGATATATGCCTATTTTAGGGGAAGTGCTGCCAAATATTCTGCTGATTTTTCACGAAAAAAAAAAGTTTTATTTTGATTTTCACTAATTGACTTGTTTTGGATCAATAAGAAAAAAGGACATGGTATGCAAAGATAGCATAAGTCCTTCATTGACATTGTTTATGGTAAGATGAATTACTTTTCCCTTATGCGATGAATCTCAAAAGGAGGGCCACGAACCTCGTAAGACTCAGTTATCTACATATTTATCCTTCTTTTTGATTGCTCAAATTGGGACTTGCATTTTAGATTCCCGAGATCAAAGACCAAGGTGTATGAGAAATGATAAGGCATTATTTTTCCTTCATGATTAGAACCTTCAGATTTTAGGCTCACTCATATTTTTCTTTACAATTTTCCTTGTTGCTTAGCCTTGTTGTGCCGTTTTTTCCATCTTTTGGCTAACCCTACATTACAAGATTATGGCCTTTACCTATACCTTACTAAAAGGAGTGATATTATTAATTTATGTCGTAAGTTTTGTAATAGAAACACTAGTACAAAACTTGCTTCAGGTAACACCCAAAAATTGTTACGTAAAGTGATAAAAGTGTTATTATAGACAATAGGTAACACTTTATTGGGTAATACTTCCGTCCATGTTCCTTAAGGTCTTATGTAACACTTTGGGTAACGTATGGTAACACTTTTAATAGTGATACTATAAACCCTCTTTTGTAACACTTTTTATGTTATTAGTATCATTTTTAAAGTGTTCATTTTAATTTCTTATGTAACACTTACTTATATTTAGTAACATTTTTCAATCATATAGTATCACTTTATCCAACATTATGTCACTTTTCAAACTAAGGAAACAATTTATTGCTTATTAGGTAACATTTTTCAATCATCTTTTGACATATGATAGCACTTTATTCGACATTATATATCACTTTTTAAAAACTAATGTAACACCTTATTGATAAATAGGTAACATTTATTATTATATAAAAATAATATTAATATGTACAACAACGTTATCATGAATGAGAAATTAACATATATGGAAGACAATAATTTAAATTGAAATAATTTCATAATTCCTACAAAAAAAATCCATAAATACCAATTTTTATTTGATAAAACAAAATAATAATCAAAACAAAGAAGAAAAATAGCTTCGGTCTCTAACTTGGAAAAAGTAAGGAAATAAGAAAAGCTCCAAATTTAAAAAAAATGCCAGTATGATAGCATTTAACTAGTAGAACAGCAGCAACAATAGCAGCAGTTATAGATCAAACATCAATACCATTAGACAGCAGTACGTAGCAGTAAACAACAGTGGCAGCAAACAACAGTAGTAGCAAAGAGTAGTGGCTGCAAACAAAAGTAGCAGGAGTCAGCTACAAACAGCAGTGACAGCAAACAGCGGAAGCAGAGAGCAGTAGGATTGAAGTAGCAGTACCTATAAGTGACAGCAAACGGTAGTAGCAGAGAGTAGTAGCATTAAAATAAAAAGTTTATCTCGATCTTGTATATGCAATCACGCTTCTTGTGGCATCATTACTTGCTATTGTAACACCCTAGAATTTCCTTTCTTTTAAAATACCTGTTTTGCCCTGTTTAAAACTTTAAATAAGAATATCTAAGACATTACCGCCACCGTGAAAACGGCTAAGGCAATTATCAAAGACACACAGCGGAAGACTAATTTCAACACCATTTAAAACAAGTCAATTTAAAAAGTCAATCAACAAAAGTAAAGTCAAACCGAAATCAAACGAAGTAAAATATAATCAACCTACAACTTGGAACCATTATAGGCCCTTATTAAAACCAAACCGAACTCAAAACCTCTTTTCGTTAGTCGCACATAATAAAAAGTCATAAATAAATAAAGCAATAAATACTTCATATACTTATAGAAACTAGCATGATTCGCTTTTCACCCATGCCCATTCATGAAAATGCTTCATCACCTGAAAAGCTTATCACTACTCATTTCCACTACTCTCCGTTAAAAATGGGTCATCATAGGGCCAAGATAAAGACAAGGCCAATAAACACACAAAACACACAATCAGCAAAGCTAAGTACATAAGCGTAATTAACACACTAACATATAATTTCCTATCAACACACAACTTACCTCGTTGCACCTGTTTTTCAAGCATGCAACATTCGATAAAATTTCTCACTAGACACTACATAATTTATTTAATGCTGACTACGCATCGAATGGGTTTCCCACTGAACCTCCCCCAAATAAATTGAGGTTACTGACACGGGAGCTAACCGCACCAGCATCAATAACCACACATAGGTAGCGAAATTCCTGCGCATAATAATAATAAAATGAATGTACAGCGTCCTGTACTCCAGTAGAAGTTATGATCAAATATAAAGTCACATAACTCCCCCATATGTTCATAGTCAATGTATATACGTTCCAAGAGTTTTGGTGCGTAATCTCTCTCACTTTACGTTATTTACATATTATTAAACTTGGTGATGACTCTCAAACCATAATCATTTAATCAACAATAATTATACAAACAGTCAAATATACCAATTTAATTCTTGAATAATTAGTGACCACATAATATTTGATGTTGAATCCTTTTTAATTCTACCTCGGTGCCAATAATACCTTAAACGCGTAAAGCGCCACAAATCCTATCCCTCGGCGTTAAAAAAAAACACCTTAAGTGCACTAAGGCACCAAAAATATAATTTATTCCTCGTGTACATAGACACTTATATAGGTCTTTCCTCATGCTTATAGCATCAATAAAAATCATATGAACCATAATAAATTTTCTTTTCAATATTCCAAACCAAATTAAACATTTAGTTTAATTAAACATGCTTTCTAACATGCCATAAATAAATATGTGGTTCATAAATAATAATCTAAACTATTATTTTCCATCCAATAATCCATCACAATTAAATCATGCTTCATAATCCAAACACCAATAACATTCAAATCATAATTTCCAATCCAAACCTAGCATGATACTACTTGTAATCAACCAAACACATTTAACATGCTAAGTACGCGAACGTACCTTGAATACGATCTTAATATCGCCACAATTAATAGAAATCACACACTTCAAAGTCTCCTACAATTTAAAATCATAGAAGAGTATTAAAATCCTCTCTACACAAATTTCCAACAATATATACCATTATAAAACCCCTTATAATTTAATTAAAATAAGCTGAAATTATATTTAAAACATCATACTTTAATCCTAATTAATGGGTAATTGAAATTCCTTAAAGAATCTTGATTTTTAATGCTCTACCAGAAATCCCAGCACTATATTTTAATGAAAACTTGATGTAATTTAGCATTAAAACACTTTAATCAAAGGTTTACACCGTTCCATATCATAATCCTTCAATAATTTATAAATCAAGAACCTAGGATTTCAAAAATTGGGGCTTTTTAATTAAAAACATAATCTGAAAATTAATTAACATAATACTCATAATCAAACATCAAAAATCAAGTCCCAAAACTCATAATTAACAATTAGATTTAGGAATAAATTAGTTTTTAACAATAAAGATTCAATTTTTTTTTTGAACCATGGCAGCCGACAACCACCAGGCTGTTGCCGGCGCCGGTGGCTGCCTGCTGTCGGCCACCGCTGCTGGTGGTCGGCCGGTGGTGGTGAAGGGGGGAGCCGAAAGGAAGAAAAGGGGAAGGTAAAAAAAGAGAAAGAAAAAGAAAGAAAAATAAGGAGAAAGGAGAGAGAAGTTTACCTTAGGTTTTTCCACTCTGGGAAAAGTTTGATTTGCCTCATATGTGGGATATTTATACCCCTTCTCTAAGGCCCTTCTCCCTAAACTTCCCTCTTTTAATTTTCCTAATCACATCCCTAATAAAACTTTACTAAAATAAAACTTTCCTTAAATTACACCCCAACTTAATTAAGTTAATTAATTAAATAAATTTTCCTTTTATAAATATTTCCAAACTTATTAAAATAAATAATTAAAATACTTTAAATAAAACATTTCAATTTAATTAAATACTTCTCAAAATACTTATTTTAATTAAACTACGTATAAAAATACGAGGTATTATAGTCTACCCTCCTTAAAAGAAGTTTTGTCCCGAAACTTTGGGAAACGAAATTCAAAGTTTTTCCTCACTTAGTATAATATTGCTGTACTTTTTTTTTCATACCTATACCTTTTTGTGTCTCATTGAGAACACAATAACTCAAAATACTCGATAAAATTGGGCAAAAAGCACAAAAATTTACTGAAAATATAGGAAAAACTGCGAAATTCTACCGCATTCTACCCCCCTAAAAGAAAACGAGTTACGTCCCCGTAACTCAACATACCTGAAACAACTCAGGGTATTTCTTTTTCATTTCATCTTCTGCCTCCCAAGTGGCTTCCTCATATTCCTGGTTAGACCATAGCACTTTCACAATCTTAACATTCTTATTGCATGTACTACGCACTTTACAGTCAAGAATTTTGACATGTCCCTCTTCATAGGTTAAACTTTGGTCTAGCACAATGGTTTCAGGTTGTAGTACATGGGGTTTATCAGGTATGTACCTTCTTAATTGAGACACATGAAATACATCATGCACTTTGCTTAGCTCCATAGGTAAGGCCAACCTACAAGCTACTTTGCCTATTCTTTGCAGTATTTCATATAGACTAATGTACTTTGGGCTCAGTTTTCCTTTCCTTCCAAATCTCATTACTCCTTTCATTGGTGATACCTTTAATAATACTTTGTCACCAACATCGAATTCCTCCTCTCTACGCTTCAAATCTACGTAGCTCTTTTGGCGATCTTGAGCTGCCTGAATCTTAGCTTGAATTTCCCTTACTTGTTTCACTGTATCCTCGATCATTTGAGGCCCTAGAATCATTGTTTCACTTATATCGTTCCAACAAATTGGACTACGACACTTTATCCCATATAATGCCTCAAATGGAGCCATTCCAATGCTCGCATGATAACTATTATTGTAGGTAAATTCAATCAAATCCAAGCTATCCTCCCATCCTCCTTGGAAGTCTATAACACAAGCTCTCAACATATCCTCCAAGGTTTGAATGGTTCTCTCAGTTTGCCTATCTGTGGCAGGGTGAAACGCTGTACTCATCTTAAGTGTCGTACCAAAGTTTTCCTGTACGCTTTTCCAGAATTTTGAAAAAACCTGGAATCACTGTCAGACACAATATCCTTTGGAACTCCATGTAACCTCACAACATTCTTAATGTAAGCTTTTGCAAGTTGTTCCATCTTCCAAGTCTCCTTCATTGGTTTAAACACCGCAGAGTCTGTCCACCACTACCCAAATGGTGTCATTTCCACTCCTTGATGTTGGAAGGTAAGTCACAAAATTCATTGAAATGCAATCCCACTTCCATCCAGGAATTTCCAGTGATTGCACAGTTCCCTGTGGCCTCTTGTGCTCTATTTTCACCTTTTGGCAAGTCATACATTTTGCTATAAATTCCGCATCTTCATTCTTCATTCTAGGTCACCAATACACCTTTTTCAAGTCCTTATACAGCTTATCCCCTCCTGGGTGTACAGAATAAAGTGTATTGTGTCCTTCTTCCATTATCTTTCTCTTCACTTCCTCACACTTTTGAGGTACACACCATCGACCTTTGTACCTCAGACTTCCATCCTCATGAATTTTGAAATCTGTAGCTTTGCCTTGCTTTATTTTCTCACGGATCCTATCCTATTTCACATCTCCCACTTGGTTTTCCCTTATCTCGTCGAATACGATTGGTTGGATAGTCAAATTCGCAAGAATGCCAGTTGGTACTCCCCATTCTACAACTTCTATTCATTTTACTCATTTCCCTACATAACTCATTAGCCACTATCAGGGTATTTAATCCATGACTGGTCTTACGACTTAGAGCATCTGCAACTACATTTGCTTTTCCTTCATGATACTGAATGTCTAAAGTCATAATCCGTTGTATACTCTAACCATCTCCTTTGTCAAGAGTTCAAATCCTTTTGAGTGAAAATGTACTTCAAGCTCTTATGGTCTGTATAAATTCTACATTTCACTCCATACAAGTAATGACGCCTGATCTTTAGTGCAAAGATAATTGCAGCAAGTTCTAAATCATGGGTTGGGTAATTTACTTCATAGGTTTTTAACTGCCTTAATGCATATGCAATTACCTTCCCATTTTGCATAAGCACACATCCCAAACCATTCTTTGACGCATCACTATACACATCATAGATACCACTGTCGTCTGGCACTGTAAGCACTGATGCTGTAACCAGCTTCTGTTTCAAGAGTTGGAATGCTTCTTCACACTTATCATCCCACTCAAACTACTTATCTTTCTTCATTAAAGTAGTCATAGGTTTAGCAATCTTCGAGAAATCTTTTACAAAATGCCTATAATATCCTACTAGACCTAAGAAACTCCGAACATCAGACACTGTTTTGGGCGTAGGATAATCCTTCACAGCTTCGATTTTGGCTGGATCTACTTCCACGCCATCCTTAGACACAAAATGACCTAAGAATGCTACCTTTTCCAACCAAAATTCACACTTAGAAAACTTTGCATAAAGATTGTTTTCTCTCAGTGTTTGCAGAATTGCCCTCAGGTGTTCTACATGCTCTTCTTTGTTCTTTGAATACACCAGTATATCATCTATGAATACTACCACAAATTTATCCATAAATTGATAAAACACCCTGTTCATCAAATCCATAAAGATTGCCGGAGCATTTGTCAATCCAAATAGCATCACTGTAAACTCATAGTGTCCTTATCTTGTTCTAAAAGCAGTTTTAGGTATGTCTTCATCTGCAATCCTCAATTGGTGATATCTGGACCTCAAGTAATCTTAGAAAACACAGTCGGCCTTTCAACTGATCAAACAAATCATCAATCCTTGGAAGTGGATACTTTTTCTTTATTGTCACCTTATTTAATTCTCTGTAATCAATACACAACCTCATGCTCCCATCTTTCTTCTTAACAAACAAAACTGGTGCTCCCCAAGGAGATGCACTCGATCTGATGTATCCCTTGTCTAACAAATCCTGCAGTTGCTCCTTCAAATCACTTATTTCTGCAGGTGCCGTCCGATATGGTGCCTTGGATATTGGTGTTGTCCCTGGGACTAAGTCTATGATGAAATTAATTTCTCTCTTAGGTGGCATTCCAGGGATCTCGTCCAAAAATAAATCCAAAAATTCATTCACTACTTCTATATCTTCTGGCTTAGTTGCCTCCTCATAATCCATGTTTCTCACACTACAAAAGTACACTAGATGTCCCTTGTTCATGTACTTTGCCAACTTTAACACAGATATTAGCCTAGGGCATTTGGCTTCGCCATGCATCCAATAAGTCACTGCCTCATTCTCACTTGTGTTCATTTTCACTTTCTGCGATCGACAACTTATTTCTGCATTGTACTTGCTCAACCAATCCATTCCCAGGATGACATCAAAATCCTTCAACCCAAACTCGATGAGGTCAGACTGAAACACTTTCCCCTCGATCTCTAAAGGTATATTCCTAAAGCTTTTGGTACAATTCACTACCCCACCTGTTGGAAAGGTTATTGGTAAATCTACTACTTCTACTGTTTTTAAACAGTCTTCAAGTTTTGAAACAATTCTTTTTGAAATGAAGAAAAAAGTTGCACCAGAATCAAATAAAACTTTAACAGGAATAGAGTGAATAGAAAAAGTACCAGTGATGACATCTTCGTAGAATCAGCCTCATGCCTACTCAACACATTTAGTTTTTCTGCAGCTCTACTTTTCTGCTGATTATTCCCATTGTTGCTGTTGTTGTTGTACTTTGCTCCATTCTGCTGCGCTCCCTTATTTCCATTGAAGTTATTGTTGTTTCGCTAAAAGTTCCTTTGGGTCCCTCCTGAATTATTGTTTTGTTTATTTTCATTAGAACCTTTGGTGAAACACTTGTACTCTCTATGCCCCAACTTGTTACAAGCACGACAAACAACCAGATTTCCATCACAGTCCCTTCCAAGATGGTTATTCTTGCACCTCTTGCAAAAATAACGCCTCTCATTTCTATTATTCCCTTGGTTATTGTTTCTAAACCCTCCATTGAAATTACGTCCCCCTTGACGATTGTTACCTTGGGAATTGTTGTGGTTGTTGTTGTTGTGGAAATTATTATTATGATGGTACTTCTGCTTCTTGAAATTGTTCTGGTTACCCTGTTGGTTCCCAAAGTTCTGTCCATTCTCTTTCCTCTTCTCTTTCACTTCCACATCAACCAGTTCCTTCTTTTTCTTCAACTGCAAAGCATACAAGTGTGCAGCTCTACCATACACCTCATCCAAAGCTTCAAACACTTGTCCACACAACTTCAGCTGCAAATCAGTAGTCAAACCACTCTCAAACTTCCTAGCCTTTGCCTTTTCCGTAGAAACAGACTCTTTAGCAAAACGGGACAACTCAATAAACTTTGTATAGTACTCAGTCACTGACATGCCCTCCATTTGGAGGTTTGAGAACTCCTTTGCCTTCTGCTTCTGTAAGAAGCTAGGGTAAAACTTCTCTCTCACCTTTTCTTAGAACTTAGTCCAATTGAATCCAGGTAGCGCTCTAATAGTTCTCTCATTTTGCTGCCACCAAAGATCAGCTTCACCTCTCAAGTAATAAGTAGCACAGCCCACCTTAGAATTTTCTGGGCACCTAACTGCCCTAAATAGTTTCTCAAACTCCCTTAACCAATTTTCTAATATGGTAGGGTCAGGCTCTCCTTGATAGGTTAGGGGTTTGCTTTGGGCCACCTTCTTGAAAAGCTCACCCTGAGCATCCACATTGTTAGTTGCATTCCTGGCCAACTGTTGGGCTACAACTGACAACTGTCTCACTACTTTATTCAAATCGTTTCCATCATTACCAGAATTGTTTCCCCCTGCTATTTTGCTTCTCCTGAATTAAGATCAAGGGTTTATATTAGATATGGCTTTGGTATCAAGGCATACACTCATCTATTACTTAACATCCTTGAAACAATCACAATAAAATTTGAAGCTAACAAATTGGGATAGCAAAAGATAAGAATTCCCTAAATTTGTAGCTTTGTAAATCAATTATTGATTGCTAATCAACCATGCATTTAATAAAGCATCACATCAAAAATAAAAAGTAATTCCCATAGATCTCCATAGCTTAGAATAATTGATTGGAATTAATTTTGCTTGGACTTTGGCTATTGGAATAGTGTTGTGAAATAGAAGATTTTGGAAAAGTAAACTGAATTTATTTATTAATAATATAAATAATTTTAACAAAGAAATAAATAAGATTTTTTTTATTAATTAAAATAAACTAGAATTACCAAAATAATATTGAGTTCTAGAAACTTATGTACTACATAAGCTCACTAACTCAATGTGGTCATGCCACTTATTAATTTAAAAATGAAATAATAATAAACTGTAATATAAACTGAAAATTCCTGACGAGGAAAACTATAAAAATCTAATCCTTTCGAATGTTGTCTTTCTTGTCTGTCGACTGCTTGTAGCTACCAGGGCCGAACTCAGGATCATCTTCCTCCTCCATTGGTTCAAGTGACTCTGGTTCAAGTTCTACTTGTACAAAATCTCCCTCTTCCTCCTCATCAGATGAGATATGTATGACAATTGAAGTTGGAGGTGGATTTGGATTTGATATCTCCATAAGTGAACTATCTTCCTCCCCTTGCTCTCCATTCCCTGCTTGACCACCCTGTGAAGAAGAAGAAGAAGAAGAAGAACTTCCTGACTGATGACTAGGAGAAGGGGGATTTTACCCCACTGGATTTTCGAAATAATAGTCATGGTATGGAAGGTGAAGTTGTCGACAATGGGCTTTCTCGACCCTAACAAGATAGGAAATTAAAAATCTGTTATCCGAGTACCATTGTCCATAATAATCCCTATATTTGTAGTAGTTCGGGATGTCCCCTGGTAAATAGAAATTAGAAAATTTGGATTTGACAGCATAATAAGGGGGCTCATCAGGCAAGCAACGGATAATCATAGCTGAAATACGATCAGGGCTATCAAAAACTCTGTCCCTTAAAACATTGCTCCAATAGGAACAGTAAAAGCGAATCTTTTGAACGTAATCATAGGGATGTTCATTAGGTTTCTTAGTGAGAGTGCCTAGTTCGATGTATCTGCTAGGAAGATTCGGTATCCTGTAAGGAAAAGACTTAGAAAAGAATTCCCTTTCCCAAAGAAAACAAAATAATACAGTTCTTGCATGAAATAGGTTCAATGTTCAATCAAACAATTTTCTTATTTCTAAACACATAAATACATATCCTCAAGCAATACATTCATGATTAAACATTCATAACCTAAATATTAATGCATACAAGAACATGATTATTTCTAACTTATATGCCCAAATTTTTTCCTACCCATTCTCACCAACATGCTTTTAAAACCGTAAACACATAATACTTACCTTAATCCTTGCTTTCCTGCAAAATGAACAAACTAAAAATATTTTTGACTCTCTTTAATTTAATTTTTCGAAAATAATGGGGAAAAGAACAAGAATTTGGCCCTCCCCCTAAAATTTTTTTTTCGAACATTCCCAAAAATAAAAAAAAATTTCGGACCTCTTAAAAAAAATCAGACCCTTTTTTTAAAATAAAAATAAAAATTTTCGGGTTTAAGTTTAATCAAATAAATATTTGATCTTCTCAAAATAAAATAAAATAATTCTCTAAAAATTTTCACCAATAAATAAGTACTTGGCCAAGTTTTAAAATTAAAACATCTTAAAACACGTTGTTGGCTTTAGTGGTAATAAATAAGAATAACTAAGACATTACCGCCACCGTGAAAACAGCTAAGGCAACTATCAAAGACACACAGCGGAAGACTAATTTCTACACCATTTAAAACAAGTCAATTTGAAAAGTCAATCAACGAAAGTAAAGTCAAACCAAAATCAAACGAAGTAAAATATAATCAACCTACAACTTGGAACCATTATAGGCCCTTATTAAAACCAAACCGAACTCAAAACCCCTTTCCGTTTGTCGCATATAATAATAAAGTCATAAATAAATAAAGCAATAAACACCTCATATACTTATAGAAACTAGCATGATTTGCTTTTCACCCATGCCCATTCATGAAAATGCTTCATCACCTGAAAAGCTTATCTCTACTCGTTTCCGCTGCTCTCCATTAAAAATGGGTCATCATAGGGCCAAGATAAAGAAAAGGCTAATAAACACACAATCAGCAAAGCTGAGTACATAAGCGTAATTAACACACTAACATATAATTTCCTATCAACACACAACTTACCTCATTGCACTTGTTTTTCAAGCATGCAACATTCAATAAAATTTCTCACTAGACACTACATAATTTATTTAATGCTGACTACGCATCGAACGGGTTTCCCACTCAACCTCCCCAAAATAAATTGACGTTACTGACACGGGAGCTAACCGTGCCAGCATCAATAACCACACATAGGTGGCGGAATTCCTGCGCAATAAGAATAAAAGGAATGTACAACGTCCTGTACTCTAGTAGAAGTTATGATTAAATATAAAGTCACATAAATCCCCCCATATGTTCATACTCAAAATATATACGTTCCAAGAGTTTTGGTGTGTAATCTTTCTCACTTTACGTTATTTACATATTATTAAACTTGGTGATGACTCTCAAACCATAATCATTTAATCAACAATAATTATACAAACAATCAAATATACCAATTTAATTCTTGAATAATTAGTGACCACATAATATTTAATATTGAATCCTTTTTAATTCTACCTCGGTGCCAATAACACCTTAAACGCGTAAAGCGCCACAAATCCTATCCCTCAGTGTTAAAACAAAAACTTTAAGTGCACTAAGGCACCAAAAATATAATTTATTCCTCGTGTACATAGACACTTATATAGTTCTTTCCTCATACTTATAGCATCAATAAAAATCATATGAACCATAATAAAATTTCTTTTCAATATTCCAAACCAAATTCAACCTTTAGTTTAATTAAACATGCTCTCTAACATGCCATAAATAAATATGTGGTTCATAAATAATATTCCAAACTATTATTTTCCATCCAATAATCCATCACAATTAAATCATGCTTCATAATCCAATCACCAAAAACATTCAAATCATAATTTCCAATCCAAACCTAGCATGATACTACTTGTAATCAACCAAACACATTTAACATGCTAAGTACGCGAACGTACCTTGAATACGATCTTAATATCGCCACAATTAATAGAAATCACTCACTTCAAAGTCTCCTACAATTTAAAATCATAGAAGAGTATTAAAATCCTCTCTACACAAATTTCCAACAATATATACCATTATAAAACCCCTTATAATTTAATTAAAATAAGCTGAAATTATATTTAAAACATCATACTTTAATCCTAATTAATGGATAATTGAAATTCCTTAAAGAATCTTGATTTTTAATGCTCTACCAGAAATCCCAGCACTATATTTTAATGAAAACTTGATGTAATTTAGCATTAAAACACTTTAATCAAAGGTTTACACCGTTCCATATCATAATCCTTCAATAATTTATAAATCAAGAACCTAGGATTTCAAAAATTAGGGCTTTTAAATTAAAAACATAATCTGAAAATTAATTAACATAATACTCATAATCAAACATCAAAAATCAAGTCCCAAAACTCATAATTAACAATTAGATTTAGGAATAAATTAGTTTTTAACAATAAAGATTCAATTTTTTTTTTGAACCATGGTAGCCGACAACCACCAGGCTGTTGCCGGCGCCGGTGGCTGCCTGCTATCGGCCACCGCTGCTGGTGGTCGGCCGGTGGTGGTGAAGGGGGGAGCCGAAAGGAAGAAAAGGGGAAGGTAAAAAAAGAGAAAGAAAAAGAAAGAAAAATAAGGAGAAAGGAGAGAGAAGTTTACCTTAGGTTTTTCCACTCTAGGCAAAGTTTGATTTGCCTCATATGTGGGATATTTATACCCCTTCTCTAAGGCCCTTCTCCCTAAACTTTCCTCTTTTAATTTTCCTAATCCCATCCCTAATAAAACTTTACTAAAATAAAACTTTCCTTAAATTAAACCCCAACTTACTTAAATTAATTAATTAAATAAATTTTCCTTTTATAAATATTTCCAAACTTATTAAAATAAATAATTAAAATACTTTAAATAAAACATTTCAATTTAATTAAATACTTCTCAAAATACTTATTTTAATTAAAATACATATAAAAATACGAGGTATTACAGCTATCTCATTCCTTAATCTTGCTCCATTTGATCCTATATATGTGTGAAAGCATCATACATTAGACAACAAGAACAAAAATGAAATAGTGCAATAATAAGAATTAGTGCTTTCTAAAAGAGTATATATTAACCATTACCTCATTTTTCTCGTGTTCATTACAGTGTACATCAGGAAAATGATCAGAATTTATTTTCTATTAAGAGTGCTGGATTTGTGATCAGAAATGGCAAGGGAGAGGGATATGGTTTAGAGGTAAAACTAAGAAGATAGGAGCTAGGAACTTTGCTCATTATAAAATTCAGCATAGTATACGAGGGATGGAAGTTTATTGTATATAAGAGAGACTATGCTATAATCTTCCATCTAGATCTTGCTTCCTATAGAAAAGAACACACAAGACTAAAGAATGTATACGAGTACAACAGGTGGTGAGCTGGGATTTGTAGTGATCTAGTCTACAGGGTTTTTCACTAGTGTACTACGCAAACCTCTCATTAATGAGTCAAGAAGACAAGTCAAGTGTACAATGTGCCTACTGTCTCATGTGCGAACCTCCTGTCAAATCATACATTATCATTAGCCTGTGTTCATCTCAATTTAAACTAAGTTAGGGTGTTCAAGCTATGATGCTTGGCACCAATCTCAAATTTAATCATATCATCATAAAAATAATATATATATATATATATATATATATATACATATATATATATATATATATATATATATATATATATATATATATATATATATATATATATATATATGTATGTAATGACTGCGCTACTGCTGGAAGAAACTCATATACACCACAATAAAATCTGAGATGATCGCACGTATGTATATATAAATATATGTATATATAAAATGACTGCGCTACTGCTGGAAGAAACTCATATACACCACAATAAAATCAGAGATGATCGTAACATCATTATGTATAAAAACAATAATTACGTACAAGAACAGTCCATACTAAAGCTTGCAATGTTTACAATATCCGTAAAACTACTTAACTATTTCAGCTACTTGACAACTACTTAAATATCACTGTCTGCAGTTTCAAAATTACTAAATTAAATACTCTTTCTTATGATTAAAAGTTGTAACATCAAATCACTACAATTAGTTCATTTCTAGCATGAATGCATGGTAAATATATCAAAGTTATATATCACCTAATACCTTGCACTTTTATCTAGATGCAATGGGATTCAATGGTCTTGAACCAACTTACCAAATTTACAAAGGCATAAAGGTTTATACAAATATAACTTAAAATGGTCTCAGCCACTTAGAAAGACAAATAAATTTCACTCACCCGAAAGCAATCTTAGTCTCAGCTAATAATCAAGTCTGATGAGCTAATACTCTAAGGTAAATATTAATCTTGTTAATACTCATATACATGCAATGTAAAGATTAATAAAGCTTTTTACACATCTGTTGTGTTTGGAATTGCATGAATACCTCTAACTCACATTATTAGCAAGATTAATTTACCTCACACTCAACTTTATTAATCTTGCTAATAGTCTGAGGTATATTAATCTTGCTAATAGTCTGAGGTGAATTAATCTTGCTAATACTCAAGTCTGATCAGCTATAATCACGCAATGCAAAGATAAAAAGTGCATTGAAATTGTGTCAATAGTAGAAATTTACCTTAGTGAAGCCGCCACAACTTGCATGCTGCCCAAGCACCTGGATACCGCCACAACTGCTAGACTATTTAACTCCTACCTGGCCTGAAAAGATATATGATAGCATTAAGAAAAAAGGGGGTTATTATGTTCTAACATGTATGGTTAAGCTAGTTAGTTCACAAAATAAGTAGGTATGTAAAAATTATTAAAACATGTCGACACTAACTTAACTATATTGCTAGCAAAAATATATTGTCTGACCAACAAATCAATCGAATCAGTGAATTTTTGTTGTAGTTGAAATTCATAAAAAGCAACTCAATTAACTACATCTTGGCTCTTTCTTAAAAATAAAATAAAAAAACTACATCTTGGCTTTGTTGAAAATCAACGAAGCCTTCATGCCAAAAGATCATACACTCTACCAAGTAAATAGACTTGAATATGTGGCACGCATGAAAATATATCACGGCATATCTGAATTTTAAATTGAAACAACAATTTAACAATAATGCTTCATAAAAGCACTAAAAAAAACTCAATAAAAAACATATGTTCATTAAAGATGTGTAGCAAGAGAGGAAGTGGATTTCAAGTATAAAACATGAAAAAAATCGTCGGGTGATTATAAGACCATGGACATTAAAAACCAAATTTTGAAATAGGAGAAAGGCACAACAACTATTGGCAAGGTATGTAGAAATCCAAATTTCGAAATAAATCTTAATGATAAATGTTTGATTAAATTTTGTAGAATGAATCATAAACAATTAAATCAGCCTGGATTGTGGAATAAACAAAGTAAAATCAAATTATATACTACTCTATACATATCCATATTACTAATAACTAAGAATTCAATTAGATCAAAGACTAAGGTACTGATAGAAGAAACAATATACAGTATATACTTAGATGACATATTATTAAAGCAAAACCCATGAGATAATCAATTCAACAATATATGGCTGTTGAAATGTCTCATACACCTAGTTTAGAGTCACATGATGATCGATTTTAAGCTTAAAGTTTATTTGTAAGTAACGTTTAGTGCTCAAACCACAATTCAGCTAATAAATTGCAAACCTTTATACACACAAGCAACTCCTTTCTCCTTAATTCAGTCAATAGATTAGCTTCTCACACTTTCAAAACTCTAATCATGGAAGTTTATGAACAAATCATCACACCCGCGCGGAGGAGCAGCGCGCCCGCGCTCCTCTGGGTTTCTTCAATTCTTCTCAAGGCTTCGTGCATTCGCTAAGGGACTCTGAGTTAGCGCTTAATATGATGATGATGAACACTAAGAGAGGCAATTTCAAAAGCACTTGACAGTGGGTTCGATACCACATCCTCATGAGAGCACGACTTGAGAGCGCAAGAGCTAGAACTTGGAAATCCACTTCCTTGCACCTTGAGCTTTCCCAATGCTATAAGCTTGCTCCAAATGCATCTTCTCCCTTAGTAATCCATCCATATCAAAATCCAAACCTCGTACAATACCTACAACCACAAAAAGAGAACAAATAAAGGAGAAAAGACTAGAAAATCCATAGGAATGCACAAAACCACAAAATAAGAGAGAAAAGGTAGAACAAAGAGCAAAAGCATGAAACTAAGCATTTATTAAGAAAGAAAGCTATGAAAAGAAGGTAAAAACAACCTAAATACTAATCAAATGGGTGCCATTTATGACACCCATCAGAGAAGTAAGAGGAGGAATGTTGTTATAGATGTAAGAGAAGAGGATAGAAAACAAGAGTCATAAGCAAGGGCAAAGATGTAATTCGAGTCTTTCAAAGGTTAATATCAAAGTGTTACAAAAAAACTGAATAAAGTGCTACTTAATATCAAAGTATTACAATCACGTGTTACATAATATCAAAATGTTACAATAGTGTTACTTATGAACTAGTTAAGTTTCTAACCTTCAGAGTGATACCACGTGGTGTTACCTTAGGTCATTTTTGTAGTAGTGAAAAGGGAAGAAAAAAATTGAAGGTCTGAAAAAAAAATGAAAATGAGTCCTGAAAGAAAAAGGCAAAGAAGGGTCTGGATTTAAAAAAAAAAAAAAAAAAATAAAAGCAAAAAAAAAAAAAAAAAATACAATTGAAATTGTTTGAGAATGATGAATGTATGATTAAAAAGGGGTTATAGTCTAATCAAATTGGCATACGGTGATGATATATTAGTAAGAATTGAATATGATCTCTATTCTTAAAGGTTATGTACTACTCTTTTAGCTTGGCATTTTTACCACCACATTCCTAAATATTTTCATACCCTTAACCCTAGCCTCATTACAACCTTATAAAAGTCCTTTTGATCTTCGTGCACTTTTGGTCTACAATTGGTGGAGGCTTAGATTTTGTGCAAATCTTGACGAGGGTCATCAAACCGAAGATAGTCAAGAGCTAAAACGGTTGAGTATCCCTAGGGTGGATTCAAATATGGGGAAAATAAGCGGTAAGAATGATTGGTCAATGAGGGTGCTAATTCTTGTTTCGTATCATATTTGATCCATTCTTGTTGATCGTGAAAATAAGCTGATGTTGGAATGAAATTGAATTTCAAATTCTTTATATGATCTATTATTATTTGTTCGAGGACTAGCAAATCTTAAGTGTGGGGGAGTTGATAAGTCACTATTTTATGTACTTAATATCTCTTTATATTACTATTTTTGGTACAATTTTATAGGCTTTTATAAAGAAGTGTGTGAATAATCATAAACATATAGTTTTTATCGGATAAATTAAGGTAATATTTTATGCCTTTAAAAAGTTGTAATATTATTTACTTGATAGGTTCATACATTCCTTTAGCTACTTACACTCTATCACATATATTTCGTTAAAATTAGTTCATGAAATTCATGTGCCTTTTCTATGTTTACTTGTAGGTCGAAATTAGATTATTGTGGAAACTTATTATTTTCCAAACCTTGCTATCATATGAATGTCAGGAAACTTACAAGGCCCAAGTGCAATACTTCAGCTAGAATACAAAGACCCGCTAACTTCTAATTAAACAAAGGCAAAAGAAGTAATAGTGGGTTGAAAACCCACTCACAAAATAACACTAAAAGATTCTAAGAGGCAGCCGTACTAAGAACTAGGGCAAAAACCCTAACAAACACTTATTGTTATAAGGGGCAACCACGTAATAGAAAGGGGGGAGTCGGACATCACTCAGCAGTTGCACGCAGAGGGAGGACGGAGAGCCGTGACTGGACCAATCCATAAGTAGCGTCCAACTACTGAAAATGGAGTTCATTCTTCTCTACTTATGTTTATGCAATTGACAATGTTAATTATTATTGATTGTGTTTTCTTAATTGTGATGTTTGGCTAGATTTCTTTGTTCTAGGTTAGGGATGTAGTCGTTTATTATCTATTAATGAATTGAATCTTTTAGTTTGGGTTTGATTTATATGATTGCAATTTGATAATCTTGTTTTATATCGTATGATTAATATGGCCAATTGATTATATGTTTAAGGTATTGATTTATTAGCGGGAGTGAACTTCCAATACTAGTTTGTGGGATAATCAAACGTCAGCAAGTATGATCTAGGAATAGTTATACACTTGGGGCGGTCACATTGAATGCCTATTCTTAATGAGTTTATTTCAATTGTTATGAGAGAGTAGACATAATATTGATTTAAATATACTTATTCTACCTTGGGAGAGGAGATTACATACTATTGGTAATTCAATCATTGCTATGTTATATTTGTTCAACCTTGCAATTAGTTTAATTTGATTATAGAGAGTAATTGGTGAAACCCAAAACCTAGAATTATTTCTCATACTTGTTTATCCTTTCTATTAGCTTACAACTCTTATAGTTTATTATATCTCAGTAGTATTTTTCTCCTATTTTACGTCTTCTAAATAATATTTTCGTTTCTTGACTTGGTAATTTAATATACCTCCTTGTGGATACGATACCTTGATCACCCTATATTTACATTAATTAACCCGTACACTTGCGGTAGATTTAGGCACGATCAATAACTCTTTAGGCTAGGTAAGCTAAGTGATGTGGGTTCAAGCCCCCCAATTCTAGCTATAGATTGATAGGGATAAGCATTGGATATTCTTTGACTCGTTCTTGCATGAATATGAATGTAGTCGCTCCTTGATATGAGGTTGCCTACGTAAGTATCCATTAGGAATCTGGTCGAACGTAGCTCGAGCCGAACTTGGCACAAGTGTATGTACACCTCAAAGAGGTTTTTTAAGGGTTGTAATTTGGTTAAACTAATGGTTTAATTAAGAAAAGGGTAAAAGGCTCAAGACCGAAAGAAGCCCCTCAAGACGTGTAATTGTGTATTTGAAATTTATTTTTGCAAGTTCTATTTTTTCACATTTTTTTTTTGAATTTTTGTTCTTTATTCTTTTGAATCAACGTGGGCAATTTCGGATCATGCGGTCCATCACTCACTTAAAATTCATGTTTCTTTGGCGCAGTACCAATCACTCGATGAGAGGCGCCATTCGAGACGTGTTCATTTCAATCAAAGACATTGGAACACTTGCCCTTAGATTTTTTTTTTTTTGGAACTTGCTTTTGAATGTTACACAACCTACATACCTTCCCATCCCATAGTTAAGTGAATATGGGTTAAAGAAATAAAGGCCAAACATTATACGAGGCTTGAATAATGAAATGGAAAAGTGATTTCATGCTTAATGGAAATAATGGGTTGTAAAGGGGCCTCTAATCATTGGTGTACCTTGTGTTGGTGATAGGCTAAAGTCGTATCAACTAATCAAAAGTATTACCTAAATCCTCTAAATAATGTAGATAGGGAAGTAGGGTCGAATCCACAGGGAAACAAGTCTTTCTATTCCTAATTAATTAATATAATCTAAACTATCAAGTAACCAAATTTTTGTTATTAAAAGCGAATTAAACTACGAAGATTAAGAATAGAGAAAATCAATTAATAAAACGCCTAGGATCACAGGTTCACAAATAATTAATATTCCGAGATAAAACATAACAATCAATAATCAACATTGCACATATAACATCTGCTCGATTCATAATCCAACAGGCTCTCGGAATTCACTAATCAACATAGATCTAACAGGCTTTCCCAATTTACTAGATCTAAGTTCCTATTGAAAATAACCTTTAATATCAAATTAACATTTGCTCAATTCATTAATTCAACATTGCTATACTTTTACAATCAAATCACATCTGCTCGATTCATAATCCAATTGTAAAGAATTAAAACAATCCAATAAGAAATTATCATGCAATACCAATAATCAATAATAACAAATTATCCCTTCATATTAATTATGGATCCCCCAAGAACCCTATAATTAAACTACTCACACATAATTAAATCTAAACTAATCAAAGAATATGAAAAAGACATGATTAAGATTAAAGCAAGAAAATAAACAATAAAGGAGAGAAGAAGAAATACCGAAAGAAGGAAATATGAAATTGCACTAAAAGGGGAAAACTTCAGTTTAACAATAATCACCAACTAAAAATCTCTCTAAGGTTTATGAGTATGAAAGAGAATACTAATGAAAAAACATAACTAAGAAAGATTACAAAAGAGTATTAATCCTAAGCTCGAAGAATAGCCAAAAACGAAACTCCTAAACCGCCTGGAAAACGAAACTAAGAAGGATTACAAAAGAGAAGATCTTGATTGGAAGTTGAGTTTAAAGGTTTGAAAATGGAGGTTAGAGAGAGAAAGTGTGAGTGAAAGAGATGAAATAAAGAAGAAAGTAAGAAGAAAAGAGGAGGAAGAGATTTTAATGAACCCGGATAAAAGTCGTGCCCGATCAGGTGCCTATTTGCCCGATCGGGCGAAATTGCTGTGCTCTGAAAGTTTCCATTCGCGCCCAATCGAGCTAGCTCCGCCCGATAGTGCACGAGCTTGGCCCTGTTTTTCTCTCGATCGCTCGCCCGATCAGGCAAGCGTCGCCCGGGATTTCTTTTTCTATCACTCGGTTTCTCCCATTTTGCGCCTGATCGGGCGCCGTCTCTCGATTGGGCAAAACTCCCTTCAATCCTCCTCTTGCTTGCGTGCCCGATCAGGTGAGCCTCGCCCAATCAGGCGATTTAGCAGCTCCAAATCTTTTGTGCTTGCGCGCCCGATCGGGCAAGAAAAGCAACAATTTGACCTCTGCTTGTGCGCCCGATCGGGCCTCTTCCCAGTTCGGAGTACACTTTTTACGACTTTTTTCTCTTTAAGTCTCCTAACTTGATAGCTCAAAACCTACACAAAATCACTTCCAAAAGGTGAATTTGCACTCTCCTCACCTCTCTAAAAAAAAGAAAAATAGAGTAAAGAAAAACTAGTCTAAAAAATAAGAAATACGGGTTGCCTCCCGCAAAGCGCTGGTTTAAAAGGTCCCACATGACCATTATACTTAGTTCTAAGATGAGAGTGGAGTTAGGTGGGTTTTCTCCACCACTCCAACAGTAGCTCCATCATGATACACCTTCAATCATTGACCATTTACTTTGAACTCTTCACCCTTTTAATTCACTAACTCAACTGAACCAAATTTGTTCACCTTAGTGACAGTATTGGGACCCGACCTCCAAGACTTTAGTTTTCCTGGAAAAAGCTTTAATTCTAGAATTAAAGAGTAAAACCTTATCACCCGGTGTAAACTCTCTTGGTAGGATCTTCTTATCATGCCACTTCTTGGTCTTCTCCTTGTAACTTCGTGCACTATCATACGCCGATAATCGAAACTCATCCAACTCATTGAGTTGGAGAAGTCTTTTCTCTCCGGCGACCGTGGAATCTATGTTAAGCTCCTTGATTTCCCAAAAAGCCTTGTACTCCAATTCCACGGGAAGAAGACATGGCTTACCGTACACTAGTCTATAAGGAGAGGTACCAATTGGTGTCATGAATGCGGTTCAATACACCCAAAGTGTGTTATCCACCTTCATACTTCAATACTTCCTTGACTTAGCCACCACTTTCTCTGGAATTAACCTAATTTCCTAATTAGAGACCTCAACTTGACCACTAGTTTGAGGATGATAACTAAGTCCGATCCTATGATATACTCCATACTTCTTTAGAAGGTTGTCCAATTGTCTTTCATGGAAGTGAGTACCTCCATCACTAATGATAGCTCGTGGGACACCGAACCTTGGAAATATGGTCTTCTTGAAAAGCTTCATGACCACCTTGGCATTATTTGTTGGTGAAGCAATGGCCTCGACCCATTTGGACACATAATCAACGGCCACGAGTATGTAACAATTCCCATAGGAAGATGAAAACGGTCCCATATAGCCAATACCCCAAACATCAAATATTTCAACTTCAAGGATCCCAGTTTGGGGCATCTTGTGCCTCCTTGAAATATTGCCGGTCATCTGGCAAGAATCATAAGACATGATAAATAACCGCGCATCCTTGAACATGGTAGGCCAAAAGAAGCCTAACTCATTAAGCTTGGCTACGGTTCTAGAAGGGCCATGATGCCCACCATATGGAGAGTTATGGCAACGTTGTAGGATGCCATTCACTTCCTATTCAGAGACACACCTACGAAAAAGTCCAACTGCACACTCACGAAATAAAAAAGGATCATCCCAAAAATGATATTTAACATCATGGAGAAACCTTTTCTTTTGTTGGTAGGACATATTCGGAGGTAGTATACCGCCTACCAAATAATTGGCATAATCGGCATACCAAGGTCCTTGTGACACGACTATAAGGAGATTATCGTCAGGAAGAGAATCATCAATAGGTGTAGAGTCCTTACTTCCATCATACTTGATCCTAGAAAAGTGATTTGCAACTACATTCTCTGCTCCTTTTTTGTCTCTGATTTCAATATCAAAGTATTGGAGTGTGAGCACCCAAGAAGGAGTCTAGGTTTGGTCTCTGACTTGGAAATGATATATTTTAATGCTGCATGATCAGTGAAAACAATAATTTTAGAACCAACCAAGTATGATCTAAATTTCTCTAAGGCAAAAATCACAGCAAGAAACTCCTTCTCTGTAGTAGCATAGTTTACTTGAGTCTCATCTAAAGTTTTACTAGCATAGTAGATAGCATGCAAAACTTTATTCTTCCTTTGGCCAAGTACGACACCTAATGCATAGTGTAGACACCCAAATGTGTCTCCCCCAAAAACCAAACCCAGTGATGAATATCTTTTCACGTCATTTGATTATCGAACGAAGTGAAAGTGTGAAAAGTCTAGTGATGAGGATGTTTTTTATTAAAATATCTCTTTTTCTGTTTTTGAAAACATTTCTTTTCTTATACTCTGTTTATGAAAATAGTCAATCCAATTTAGTTTGGTCCATGATGTAAAGTCCAATAATAGTGTAGTTTGGTCGGATTTGAAAAGAGTTTTCCAACGATATATTATAAGCCCAATTCCGATGAATAATGAGGAAGTTATGGCTTAAACTAAATTTGGCCCGAAATGATTTTATATGCGGTCCAATGATCTAGAGGAGGACCTATTAATTATTATTCCTAAAGTTATTAGGATTGATTTTAATCTTCTAGAATATTTAGAAGGTTTTTTTTAATTCTAATAGTATTAGGATTAATAATAATATTTTAAAGAGTTTTTATTTGGAATCAAATATGTGTTTTATGATAAACCTGATTTTAATTTGATAAACACGGAATTGGCTGCTTAATCATATTAAGAAGAGGATTTCGTACAAAAGCGCATTTTATCTTTTAATTAGCGCCAAACAACAATGTATGTCGCCAGGCGCTAATGGCTATCGCCTGGCGCTAATCCTGTCACCTGGAGACAGATGCCAGTTTTATTCCGAATAGGACTTGATTTGTTTTTGGACTATTTTTCTATAAATATATAGGTTCCTAGACCTCCATTTTTCAATTAGCAATCAAGAATCAACAATCAATAATTCACAATCATCTCTCTCTACTTTCTCTCTAAAGCTAGAAGCTTTCTCTCTCTCTATTCTTTTTCTAAACTTCCCCTTTCACAAAATTCCACATTCATTAGTTCTAGACACACCTAGCCAAGTTCGAAGTTGCCTTCGCCCTAGACGTGAAAGGTTTATAATTTCTGAGGGTTTGGTCCCAAATCTCTATTTTCAATTATTTAAATTAATTGTTTGATTTATTATTTTCCTTTGAAGTTACTAATGCGTGTATTTTGTTATTAGAAAGAGATACGAGGCATCGAAGTAAGTAATTGCTTTAATTGTTGTTATTTTGATATAGAAATCATGCTTTGATTATTTTTAATTCCTAGTATCATGTTTAGGGTTAGCTAATATTTCTGATATTATTATGATAATTCCTATTCTTTCTAATATCATGTTAGTATCATGCTAGGAATAAAGATTTGATCTTTATTGTTTAGTGACATACTAGGATTTGTTATTAATCTTGTTAGTATCATGCCTAGGATCTTGCTAATATATTATTACCCTTTATTGAGATTATGATGATAATTTGTTATTTATGTTGCTTGATATTTGTTATTGTTATTGCTTGATCACGCTCTCTCTTGCAGGTTTAAAGGGAATTTGTACTTGTAATCACGCTTAATAAGATACTTAATAATCTTGTTTTAGGTTAATATGATTATAATTCAAGTGATCGCCAATAATAGTTTTGCTTGTGCATTAAATTCAACCAACATAGATTAAGGTTTAGGGTTAATCTAATGATTGTATGTTAGTCAGAAAGCGCACATGAATACGAGAAGAATAAAGTAGAGGCCTATTTAGGGCAGGTTTAATCTCTTTTAGGTCGGATTTGTACCTTCATCCCCGAATTTCCAGTCATGGTTCCAGACCTATTGGAGTTAACGATCTCCTGGATCGTTAAGGGGTGTAACCTTCACCCCGTGAACGGTTTACAAGTTCCTAAAACTTATAGGTGAATCTTTTACTCTAGCTTCCTTCGACGCCACCATGCTTAAGTGTATGATCACAGTGGGGCTCAAATGTGGGATGCTTGAAATATTCCCTACACATAGTCACTAGTGTCACATATGATCTCGAATAGAAGATTCCAATCGGGAGCACATATGATGGGAGTCGAAATCAACGCTTTCTTGATCCTGTTAAAAGATTCAAGACACTCGTCAGTAAAATCAAAAGGAGCATCTTTAAGTAGAAGTTTGGTTAGTGGTTTAGCAATTTTAGAAAAATCCTTGATAAAGCACCGATAGAACCCCGCGTGACCAAGGAAACTCCTTACCCCTTTTACATTGATTGGTGGGGGTAATTGCTCAATCACTTCTACCTTTGCTTTGTCTACCTGTATACCTTGGTCTAAGACAATGTGACCCAATACTACACCTTGTGTCACCATAAAGTGACACTTCTCCCAGTTTAAAACCAAATTGCATTCTTCACATCTTTTCAAAACTTTAGCGAGGTTAGATAAGCAATTACTAAATGAAGAACCATAAACACTAAAATCATCCATAAATCCATAATAGACTCTATGAACTCAGAAAAGATGCTCATCATACAACGCTGAAAAGTGGCAAGTGCATTACATAATCCAAAGGGCATCCTATGATAAGAAAAAGTACCATAGCGACATGTAAATGTTGCTTTCTCCTGATCGTCAAGGTGAATTGGGATTTGAAAGAATCCCGAGTACCCATCCAAATAACAGAAAAATTTATGGTTAGCTAATTTTTCCAACATTTGATCAATAAATGGGAGGGGAAAGTGATCCTTTTTAGTGGCGGTATTTAATTTACGATAGTCAATGCACATCGCCATCTGGTTACAGTTCTAGTGGGAATTAATTCGTTTTTATCATTTTTAACTACTGTCATTCCACCCTTCTTTGGAACTACCTACACAGGACTTACCCACTTTGAATCAGAGATAGGATAGATAATACCTGCATCAAGTAGTTTTATGACTTCCTTTTTAACAACCTCTTGCATGTTAGGATTTAACCTTCTATGTGGGTGAATAACTGGTCTGTGATCATCTTCTAGGTGTATCATGTGCATGAAAAAATCAGGGCTAGTACCCTTTAAATAATCAATACTGTACCCAATTACCTTCTTGTGGGTTCGAAGAACCTCTACAAGTTGGAAATATTGTGGGTCATCGAGTGCGATACTAATGATCACAGGGTGCAATTCCTGCTCATCCAAAAGTACATATTTTAAATGGGAAGAAAGAGGTTTAAGTTCAGGTTTCTTTACCTCCGCAAAGTACGATTCCTGAATTTAATTTTCCACCTTACAATTCTCATCAGGGCTAAGTTGCTCATTTGATAGAGCATGCTAAATTTCATCCACCTCTTTGCTCCATATGTCAGCGTCACCTGCATTAAGTTCACAACATAGTACTTCCTCCAAAGGATCTCGTGAGAGAACCTGAGGTAAGCTATCATGGCATATAAAATCAATGGCATCAATACTATAACACTTTTCCTCTAGCATAGGTCCTTTCATAACTCTCCTAAGATTAAATGTAATATTATCATCCCCAACAGAAAGAGTTAATTTTCCATTTTTCACATCTATAATGGCACCTGCAGTATGAAGAAAAGGTCTTCCTAAAATAATAGGAATTTGCGTATCCTCTGCCATGTCTAAAACAACAAAATCAACAGGGATAAAAAATTTACCAACTCTAATAGGAACATCCTCTAAAATACCTAAGGGGTATTTAACATAACAATCTGCCATTTGTAGTGTAATATTAGTAACCTTTAAATCACCCATATTAAGTTTTGAACACAGAGACGATGGCATCACACTGACACTAGCACCTATATCACATAATGCTTTATCAATAAACACATTACCTATATAACAAGGTATAGAAAAACTACCAGGATCCTTTAGTTTTGGTAGAGATTTATTTTGTAGTAAAGCACTACATTCTACAGTGAAAGTTACTATCTCAACCTCATTAAAGGCTCTCTTCCTTGTCAAAATGCCCTTCATGAATTAGGCATATGTAGGAACTTGAGTGAAAAAATAAATGAAAGGAACCATTACCTGCATGACGAGCTCAAGAAACTTACCAAATTGCTTATCCAACTTATTCTTTAGATGTCTATTAGGGAACAGAAGTTGGATAGTAGGGCCTTGCACATCTCTTCCCTTCTCCTGAGGTTTACCCTATGAAGAAATATCAGAAGAGTTAGTTTTGTCCTGTAGCCCTGCAAGGTTATTAACATTAGCATTTGGTATAAGGGAATCAGGATTAGCAATTGGTGTTATAACAGGTTCATCATCTTTGGGCATAGAAGGCCCATCATAGTGTGAACCACTCCTTAGAGTAATTGCATTAGCATGATTAGTGGGTTGTACTGGCTCCGATGGTAGGTCTACCTGCTGGCGAGTTTGTAGAGTAGAGGAAAGTTGCGCAATCTGGTTATTCACGACTTTATTATTATGGCTAAGATCGAATCAATTTGAGCATCTCTACTTACCATGTGCTTTTGCATGTTTTCTAACATCCTTCTAATTTCTGACAAGGCAGGGTCAGTATATGGGGGAGTTTGTGATTGGGGTTTCTTGCCAGAGTTAGGATGGTAATATATCTGCTGTGGTGGTGGTTGCTGTTGTGGTTGTTGTGGAGGTTGAGGATTTTGCACATTAGTGCTCTGGTAAGAAAGATATGGATGGTTTCGGAGGCCAGGATTATAAGTGTTGGAGTATGGGTTATTTTTCCTATAGGTTTGGAAGGCATTAACTTGCTCCATAGAACTCCTTTAATCTTGCTCCCAATGTCCTACGATTCCACAATTTTCACAAAAAGCTTCATTAGTATTATTGACAGCAGAAACATTAGCTACAGAATTAGGAATAGCAGTACTAAGATTATCTAATTTCTGGCTAATAGAGGTTAATTGAGCTTGCAAAAAGGATACTTAATTGACACTATGTTTGCCTTTGTTTGCAAAGCCTCTAGGATTCCCGTATTGGGAATTGTGAATTATGAATCTCCATCACTTCGATAACCTGACCTGCATCATCTACATTTAGATTCATAAATCTACCATTAGCTATAGAATCTAAAATTGTTCTAGATGAATTTCCAATTCAATTGTAAAAAGCTTGGATCAACTGCCACTGTGCTAGATTATGATGGGGACACTCTCTCTAAAAATTTGTATTTTACCACCAAAAAAATTTCTAAAAATTGTTTTTTACCACCTACCGTCAAGAAAACCGTTAAATTTAACGGTTAAACAAAACTCTTCGATTTTCGTGCGCAAAACATGTTGTTCATAGGTTTAGGGGGGCATATTGGTCCTTTGGATCCAATTTGAAGTCAGAATTGACGAAAAATGATCTGAAATACCTCGTTTTGCGTGTTTCACGCAAACCGAGGTATTTTTAAACACGCAAACGAAAGCTTTTTCGATCATTTTTTGTCGATCCCGACCTCAAATTAGACCCAAAGGGCCAAAATGCCCCCCAAAACCCCTAAATATAATGTGTTTGGCACGAAAATCGAAGAATTTAAAATATTCTGTTAGGTTTTTGACGGCAGGTGGTAAAAAATAATTTTTAATTTTTTTTTGGTGGTAAAATAAAACTTTTAAAATTTTTGGTAGTAAAAAACAATTTCGTGATTTTTTTTGCTGGTATAAGTCAAAAAACCCTAAAAATAAAATCGTTTCCCCAGCAGCGGCGCCAAATTTTGATAGGCTAAAGTCATATACCTAATCAAAAGTATTACCTAAATCCTCTAACTAATGTAGATAGGGAAGTAGGGTCAAATCAACAGGGAAACAATTCTTTCTATTCCTAATTAATTAATATAATTTAAACTATCAAGTAAACAAATTTTTATTATTAAAAGGGAATTAAACTACGAAGACTAAGAATAGAGAAAATCAATTAATAAAAGGCATAGGGTCATAAGTTCACCAATAATTAATATTCCGGGATAAAACATAACAATCAATAATCAACATTGCACATATAACATAATTAACAAGCTCTCGCAATTTACTAATCAACATAGATCTAACAGGCTCTCGCAATTTACTAGATTTAAGTTCCTATTGAAAATAGCCTTTAATATCAAATTAACATTGCTATACTTTTACAATCAAATCACTTGTGCTCGATTCATAATCCAATTGTAAGGAATTAAAACAATCCAATAAGAAATTATCATGCAATATCATTAATCAATAATAACAAATTATCCCTTCATATTAATTATTGATCCCCCAAGAACCCTAGAATTAAACTACTCACACATAATTAAATCTAAACTAATCAAATCATATGAAAAAAGACATGATTAAGATTAAAGCAAGAAAATAAACAATAAAGGAGAGAAGAAGAAATATTGAAAGAAGGAAATATGAAATTGCACTAAAAGAGGAAAACTTGAGTTAAACAATAATCACCAAATAAAAAGCTTTCTAAGGTGTTTGAGTATGAAAGAGAATAATAATGGAAAAATGTAACTAAGAAAGATTAAAAAAGAGTATTAATCCTAAGCTAGAAGATTAGTAAAAAACGAAACTCCTAAACCACCTGGAAAATCTCGCGCCTGATCGGGCGAAGGGCCGCCCGATCGAGCCCTCCTTTTTTAGCATGCTCTTGTTTCTGGGCAGTCGCTCGATCGAGCCAATGGCCGCCCGATCGGGCCCAAATTTTCTCTTGGGCGCCTTGAGCTTCTCTTCAAATTCTTTTGGGCTCCAATTGTCAAGGCCCAACACTTCTTCTTGGTCCATTGCTCGGACCAATTCCACGAACCAAGCCCTTTGTCACCAATACGAACGGTCTTGGGCTACGATCAACGGTCATAAATGTGCTACAAGCTCCAATATCTCGTAGTGGCCGGAAAACCATAGGAATTACCAATAAATTCGTGAAATTCCTACAAAACAAATGCCAACTCTACAAAACACTTGAAACCACGCATTAGTACTAAAATTAGCTCCGAAGAGCTCAAATATGCATATAAATGACCGTGGGACGGGGGATAAAATAACATATAAAACACGAATATCAGTTGAGTTCGACAATTGCATTTTTTTATTTTTTTTTAAAAAGAAATGATCGAGATGTAAAGGGAAAATGTTAATTTTATCGATGGAAATGGTGAATAAACTAATAAAATTCTCAAATAACATAAAGGGATGTGCTACACTTGAAATGGGGAAAGAGAAATGATAAAAAGAAAAAAATCATCATGAAATCTTATGTTAAGGGTTCATCTTGCTTCTTGTCTTCAATGCTGCTTGTCACTTCTTGCCACCTAGAGGGATGGGAAGTTTGTTGGCATCTACTAAGTTTTGAATGACGTCCTTCAAATTCCAACCTTGCTCGGTGGTGTGGCCCCTTCCTTGATGGAACTTACAATGATCATTTGGGTTCCATTTGGCACTCCTTTATCAAAGTTATGGCTCTAAGAAAGATCCAATGGGTGTAATCAAGCCTTGAATGTAGAGGCGATAAAAGGCAACATCATAAGTCATTCCCAAAGAAGTTTAGGTTCTCCTTTTCTTGGGCAATGGAGCATCAAGAGCTAAAGAGGATCCTCATAAAGAAAAGAAGTTTACGTTGTGGGTAATATTTTCAGGCTTAGAAGACGAAGAAGAAGGAAGGTCGTTCTTCTTGTTTTTCCAAGTCTTATTATTATTGTTACTTCCAACAGTCTTTATTAGATCATCCTTAATATTGATGCCAATATCGTATACAGATTCAAAATTGATCAATGGTAGGAATTTGAGATGTTGCTTGTACTTGTGAGTTGGATTTTGGATAAAGAGACTAACCATCTCCTTTTCTTTATGAGGATCCACCAACGGTGCAATTATTTCTCTCCACCTGTTCAGATAAGCGATGAAGCCTTCATTCTCTTTCTGTTTGAGGAATGAGAGTTCACGTTCAGAAGTTCTATCTTGAATGTTACACTTGTAACGATTCATAAAACTTTCAGTGACATCTTGCCAAGTTGTGGTGTGCTTGACATATAGAGAATAAAACCGTTGTTGGCAAGCATGCTCTAAGGAGAGAGGGAACACTGTAGGGAAGAGAGCTACGTCGAAATCTTTGAGAGCCATGGTTGCAAAGAATGCCTTCAAATAGGATATCTGATTGTCCGTAGGTTTGAACTTAGGTATGTTAGAAGTGGAGAATTTTTCAAGGAGCTTGTCCTTCACAGTGAAAGTAGTGGAAGGTTGTTTTATGTAGGTGAACTCTTTAAAAATTTTGCTGACTTGTTCTTTTATCTTGTCAACTATAGCAACAGTGACTTTGGTTTTTTCCATTGTATTGACCTTGGTGGTAAAGGTCTGCATCATGGAAGAAAGCGCCTCGATGAACTTGTGAATGCTCTCAAAATCTTCTTTAGTGGCCATTGGAATGAGCTGAAAGTAGTTTGAAGGTGATAGTGGATGTGGAGATGACAAAATCTTCTTTGAACGCTTAGTAGGTCTAATTAAGAGGTTGTTACGGTAGTGACTCAAACCGCACCTATTTTGAGGTTTTTTGTGATTCCCTCGGGATACTGGTTGCGCTCTCGGTCGGATGGACGCGGACACCTACAAATCAACGAATATTCCGTTTACCAGAATATTAGTCTTCGACGATCAAGTTATTGATCAGAAACGGAAAGGCTAGAGAGAGAAAGTAGTGGGAAGTAGAAGCTCTTAATGCTCTTTTCTTATGTTAAGTTACAATCCACCCCTCCCATCATAAATGATTGGGGTATTTATAGGGGTGGGAAGTTGTGCCCCTTTAGGGTTAGTGCCTTAAAATTCGATGCTTTAATTGGCTGCGCAATAAGGTGACGGCACGTGTCAGATGGGGGCACTGTTTTCCGGCTTTCTCGGGATTTAGGCCTCCTGATGTAAGGTGGCCTTATCTCATTTTAAGTGCTCTTTGTGCTTAGCACGTGTCATCTTCCTATAGGGACACATGTTGGCTTTTAATTTGGACTACATGTCGCTATAAGATTGGTCTACGTACTAGGGGTATTATTACCCTAAACATTTACCCCTCAGAGGGGGTGACTCGTACTTTACAGGCTGCCTCCTCTGATGTTTTACTCATCCCGATACGTCCGAGTACTTAGGCCTTTTGAACATTCGTAATTTTAATAGGGAAGCGGACATAACCGTATGTCCGTCTGAAAATTTTTCCTCTGGGCTAGTTGCCTTGTCAGGTTCGCCTAATTTTAATGATGGACTAAGTCTAGAAATCAGGCAAATGGTGCGGGCCGAATGGCTTTTGACAAGAGACCAGCTGTCTTCCGTGTTTTCTGGAAGGGTGGTTCAACTTCCAAGGGGAGCGTTAACGTTGATGGATCATTATAATGTCCGTTCGAATTCCCGTCTTTAATGACAGAGTGGTTTTTTAACCATTTAACTTGTAGGTTAAACTTTTCAAAAGTTTTACCGTTTGAGCTTCTTGGGCGGGAACAGTAATTTACCGTCCTATCCTCATAAATTTTGCCTATAAATCAAGGGTTTGACTTCATTTTTGTTACTTGGGATTTTTAACTTTTTATAGAAGAGTTAGAGCTTCTAGAGGGAGAAATTTATTTTCCTTCATATTTTCAAGAGCTCACCCGTGCACTTGAAGTTTCCGGACAAAAGTTAGAGTTCTCAAGTCAACCTCATCTAAGATATTCAAAGTCTTCAAGTTTTCTACTTGGACAAAGGTAACCAACTGCTTTCCTTTTCCTTTTTCTTTCTTTTATACTTGTTTTATTTTCAAACACACACTTACTCAGCACTTGGCCTTGTCCGTTTCTCCTCATGAGGCCTACTGTTCGCATGGGACTGAAGAATCTAAAGTGGACGGGGACGAGTCCTCGTCTTTGTGGAGTGGGTCCATTTTTAGTGCATACCAACTCACCCCCACCTATGCTGCTAGAAATCTAGACTACATTCTTATAACCCCTCTAGCCTCCTACAATCCTAATAATACGGACGGGAAGAACATAAACACAAACACAGTACAACCACCACTGCTAGTGGTAGTGCATGCTCAGTGGTCGAAGTGACCACCTCATTTGAGGAGCGCCAAAATCAGCGAGACACTTCTACGTTTGGGCGAAACCCGGATGCACACCGTTCTCAATTACCAGCTCAATCTTAACGTCGTCTGAGCTTCCTTCTTCTAAGAGGCATCGTTCTTCATCTCGAACGGCCGCGATTCAATCTGACTGAAATCTGCCACGACCCCCTGTGGCGTCCGGGCAAAATCTACCACCACCCCACTCTTAACATATCAAGTCGGTCAAGCCTAGGACTAACATTCATATTTCTAAGCCGTCCAACCGCCCCCATAATGCTCCATCTGAAAATCACAGGAGTGAGGGGGAAAAGAAAGACAAGCGCAAGGCCCCTTTGATGTCATAGAGCATAGTAATGGCCGAGCCAGGGCAGAGCTCGGTTGGAGGTAGCTCGGCCAAATCAGCTGAGGTGGACAGCGTTTTGTCCTCTTACTTTGGTTCGGCTAGGGCCCCCGAACATAATTTGGCTAAACAGGGAGATGAAAACCCTGACGTCGAGGTTGCTGAAGAAAAGAATGATTTTGATAGCCCGTTGTAGACACCTAAAAATGTCTCCCCAAAACCAAACCTGATGATGAACAACCTTTCACCACAATTATTGGTCGGGTTGAGTATTTAATTTTTGAGTGCTTAAATCCATGTTTCCATTCAATACATTTCATAAACCAATCCAATTCCTAGTTCATTTCTCTAAACCATAACTTACTTTCCACTTTTCATGTCCACATCACAAAACCGAGAGAAAATAATTTCGTGGTCCTATTATTTTGATCCAATTATTAATTGGTTGGATAGGCCTTGAAATAATATTTCCAAAGATATATCATAAGCCCAATTCCGATTTAAAACGAAGAAGATATGAGCAAAATACTAAATTCGGCCAAAAACCGACACACTTTCACTAAAACAGCCATATCATAAAATCTAAAAATTATTTTGACCTGATTCTTATTGGGTTTGAAATTAGAATTGATAAGCTTTCCAATGATATATTATATGCCTTATTCCAAGTTACGGATCAAAAGTTATCATAGTTTTAAAAACGCGTAAAAAACTGGAATTATCGCACATTAGCTAAAATTCCCGCCTCGCGGGGGATGATGACGTGGCACGAGGCCTGGTACCATGACACGGTATTCTTCACAGTGTCACGGTGCTTTCCCGTGTCTTTTCCTTGTTCCTTTTCTCACGCGCTTATAAACCTGGACGCAAATCTGGAAAATTGTACACCATGACACGGCGCCATGTGTCGCGTCACCGTGGACATTGCCGCGTCGTGGCATCCTTTTCCGTGTCATGGTACACGTGCCGCGACACGGGATTTTTTCGTGTTTTCTCCACGTACACAACTGCACGTGCTTTATCATTTAAGGGAAAATATTGCACCGCGACGCGGTATATTATACCGTTTCACGGCACTTATTGTCGTGTCGCAGCAACCACTGTCGTGTCACGGTGCCCTAAATTAAGGTTTTTATCTTTTCTAGGATTTTGTGTGATCCTCTACTCATTTCCTCTATAAATACCCCCTCCTTTCTGTAGTTCGGGGCACCAAATCATTCTCTTCTCTCTTTTACACCAAAAATCATTCTCTTCTCTCTCTCTCATATTCTAAGCCTTAAACCTATATTCCTAACTACATCATTCCTTCCTTAAGCACTCCAAGGAGTTCATATAATACCTGAAGTTCTATACTTAAACCAAGGCGTGAAAGGTATAATTAACTGAGGGTTTGGACCAAATCACCTCTACTTTTTATTTAATATAATTATTTCAGTTTGATTTATATTTTTTACTGAAGTTACTAACAATTTATTCATGATTTAGCAATTAAAAGGAGCGCGCGAAATGTGAGTAATTAATTAATTTATTTACTTATTTTATTATATTGCTAGTATCATGATTAGGTTTATTATTATTTAATTTGACTAACGTTATTATGGTTAAATTGCTTCCAATATTAATTTTTATTCTATTGTTATTATGATCACAATATTGCATGTTTAAAGGGAATATGTAATTGAAAATCACGCCTACTAAGATAATTTGGACGACCGGTTTAGGTTCCTTTTTAATCTTGTCATTAAACCAAGTGATCGTAATATCTTAGAATTATGTGTTTAATTAATATTCAACCAATTTAGCATAATAATAGTTTGGAGCGAACTGAATTTTTGTTTGTATGCCTTTGAGATCGCAAGAATCACTTTTCACTATAAGAATCGAGTAGAGGCCATTACAGTCAAATATGACTTCATGACTCACTTCGTACCATCATCCCCGATCCTCCTTTCGTGGTTCCGAACGATATGGAGTTAGTAATCTCATGGATTATGAATGGGGTGTAACCTTCACGGGTCAATCGTTGTTGCCTATCGTTGTCCCTTATCGTGGTTGCCTTTTATAATCCGTGAACGGTGTAAGAGTTCCTTAAAAACTTCTTGGCGACTCCCTAGTTTCCTTATCCCTAATCATATATGTAAATTCGTACTTCCTATGAGTGTCAAGCATATTCACACATGCTTAACGTAGGCGCACTTCAAACGACGCCAACAATTTGGCGACTCTACTGGGGAGTATTTTTGGTTATTTATCGATTTGAATGATCGGTATTTAATTAAGATGAGTGGATGAGACTTGAAAAATTCTTGAAAAGTATTCCTGTAATTAAATTGGCATTATTGCATATACATAGACGTTTTAAAATCTTTTAGGTTACCCGTAGGAAAAATCGAATAACCTGATTGCGAACGAAGAAAATAGAAGCACCAGTCAGATTTCCTGACTGCCGCGCCACGGCATGACTTCCGTGTCACGGTGCAGTTTGCCGTCACGCGACGTTCCGTACCGTGACACAGGTGCTTCCTGCCGTGTCGTGGCAGTCCTGGAATCTTTCTAGTGACTTTATTTTCTTTATCACAGCCGGCTTCCTTCTATTTTTCTAAAAAACCCTTAAGTGTTCTACATGCGTTTTAGACCCAGGGAATTTAAGCTCTATCAACCCAAAAACCCTCAGCAATAAGGGTTCATTCGATCATTAAATTCACCCAAACCATGGAGTCGAGTTCGATTTCATCATGAACTCGAGGAGCCGCCCGTTGGCATACACCCTCAAGAGAGGCTGCCTTGCTTACGCGTCCAAACTCTTAACCATGGTACCCTTTTGACACCAAATAAACTTGACCATAGTGGAACATAGAACTTGACCTTAATTAGGTTGCGAACTTTTATTTGCTTCATTATGCCTATGTGCCCTATGTGTGATCATTTTGGTCTTAACCTTAATGAGTTTTCTTTGGCTATGGTGGTTTATTTTATGACTAACTAATGTCAATGGACCGTACTCACTTAGTAATTAGCGCAAACACTAAAATAAAAAAATAAAAAACTGGAAAAAAACACACAAAAACACCTAGAACTGATCACCGCGCCACGGCAGAAACGCCGCATCACGGCAATCAGTGTCATGTCACGACAGGTTGTACCGCGACACGGTACAGTTCGCCGTGTCACGGTGCCCAGGGAAGAAGTCCAGTCAACTTTGTTTTTAGTCTTTTGTGCTAATTTGGTCCTTGCATCAGTCATTTTGGTTATTGTTCACATGTCTAGCCATACGATCATACCACGAGTCTTATAACATCACTTAATCACTCACGAGTCAAGTATAGTCCACACACTTTCTTTATTTTCCGACTCGAGTCGTGCACCATGTCGTTTATGATCGTATACTAGGTTTATGCACCCTTTTTTTCGTCATAATGAAAAAACGAGTGCAGTTTTTTTTCCTCACATGTTTTCAAATGTCCATTTTTTCCCCTTCCTTTCCTATCTTGAGCAATGACTCAAACAATTAAGTGAATCGTTTTATTTCAGTACTTGGTCAAGGAGCAGGGGTAGATTAATATGGTTCGAGTCATCACCGCAACAATCCCTTAGATCTAAGAGGCGTTCACCTTCAAACTACTTTCAGTTTGTTCCAATGGCCACTAAGGAAGATATTTAGAACATCAACAAATCCATCGAGGCACTGTCTGCCATGATGCAAACCCTTACCATTAGGGTCACTACCATGGAACAAAACAAGGTCACTGTTGCTACCCTTGACAAATTGAAAGAACATATGAGTAAGATTTTTTAGGATTTTACCTATGTGGAACAGCCTCCTACTCTTGTGCATATGAAGGACAAGCTCCCTGAAAAGTTCTCCACTACTGATATTCCAAAGTTCAAGCCTGCTGACAATCTAATGTTCCATTTGAAGGCATTCTCTGCAACCATGGCTCTCAAGGGATTGGACGTAACACTCTTCCTTACAGTGTTCCCTCTCTCCTTAGAGCATGCTTGCCAACAATGGTTTTATTCTCTAGATGCCGAGCATACTACAACTTGGCAAGATGTCACCGACAGTTTCATGAATCGTTACAGGTGTAACATTCAAACCAGAACTTCTGAACGTGAACTCTCCATTCTCAAACAGAAAGAGAATGAAGGCTTCACCGCTTATCTGAACAGGTGGAGGGAAACAGCTGCACTCTTAGTAGATCCTCCCAAAGAAATAGAGATGGTTCGCCTCTTCATCCAAAATCTGACTCACAAGTATAGGGAACATCTCAAATTTCTTCCACTAAACACTTTCAAAGCTGTATATGACATCAGCATTAACATCGAGGACGAGCTAATAAAGACTGCTGGTAGTAAAAAATAATAACACTTGGAAAAACAAGAAGAACGACCTTCCTTCTTCTTCGTCTTCTAAGCACGAAAATACTACCAACAATATAAGACAAGTCGATCTCAATGAAGTGTTAGCTCTTGATGCTCCATTGCCCAAGAAAAGAACTTACACTCCTTTAGGAATGAGTGACTTATGATGCGGACTTTGATCGCCTTTACGGTCAAGGCTCGATCACACTTATTAGGCCATTTCCAGAGCCAAAACCTGAAGAAAGGAGCACCAAGTGGAATCCCAATGCCCACTACAAGTACCATCAAGAAAGGGGTCACTCTACCAAAAAATGCTGGAATTTGAAGGATGCTATTCAAGACTTAGTATATGCCAACAAACTTCTCATCCCTCTAGGTGGTAAGAAGTGACAAGCAACAATGAAGACAAGGCGCACGGTAAGCCCTTCGCGTGAGATTTCATGATTTCTTAGTTTTCTCTTCCCTAATTCAAGTCTAGCATAGATTTCCCTTTCTATAATTTGATAATTTTGTTAGCTTATTCACCATTTTCATCAATAAATTGAGTATCCTTTACATCTCAATCATAGCATTTTTCATTCACTCATTCAAAAAAAAAAAAAAAAAAATCAATTGCTGAACCAAACACAAGGTACACTAATGACTTGAGGCACCTTTGCAACCCTGCCATTCCCTATTAACAATTATATCACATATCCATTCATTCATCAACCACTTTGAGCCTCGTCTACCGATTGGCCTTATTTATTCAACTTACATTCACCTAACCCTAGGATGGGAAGGTGTGCAATTTGTGTAATATTCAGAAAGCAAGTTGAAATGAAAAAAAAGGAATAAGTAAATAAAAAACAATGTCTAAAGGCAAGTATTCCAATGTCTTGGATATGAACACATCTCGAATTGCGTCTCTCATCGAGTGCTTGGTACCATGCCTGAGAAACATGAATGCTAAGTGTTAGTTTAGATGAACTACTTACGAGAGGGGGGGTGAATAGTAGTAGGTTCCAATCGCGGAACTTAAGCGGAAACAAAACGCAAAAGGAACTTAAAGCACACAGCAATTTTACGAGGAAACCATCCAGTGCCTAGCTGGAAGCAAAACCTATTACACAGACCTTTGTTCCGCAAGTTCCTCCACGGACACTTGCTAATTGATAAGAACCTATCCTATCAGACCTAAGACACACTCAGGCACCTTTTTCGACCCAAGACACACTCAGGTTCCTTTCTCGACCTAAGACACACTCAGGTTCCTTTTTCCCACTTTGCAACCCAAGACACACTCGGGGTGACTCACTACCACTCGAATTTTAGAGAATTCAAACTCATCACACCCCAATACCCAAAATACTCAAACCCTTTTTTCCATTACAAGAACTCATTGAATAACTCTAAATACATATATATGAATAAAGAGATAAAACTAATATGTTGGACACTGGAGATCTGTCTGGAACTCACTGGACGAACTGTAACCAAAACCTGATAGGAACTTTGACCAGGAGGACTGACTTAGCTTCGTGGTGAAGGATAAAACCATTAAGCACGACCACTCCACTTCATCAGCCTCAAATTTGAATGAATACATAGGAGCATATTTATAGTATACTCGAATTATTCATTTCACCTTGAAAAAGATAGGTTTTACGAAAAGATAAGTTTAAAAGATATTTTCTATAAATAAGTTTTCCGAAAATATATCTTTTTGTTAAGAATAAAATCTGTCATTAATAATAAATATATAATTAACATAAAATCAGATTTTATTCAAAACTTATCTTTTTGTTTAAAAATACTTTTTAAACTAACTTATCTTTTTCCAAAAGGAATTTATTAGAAAATAAATATCTTTAGTCAGTAAAACCAAATCCCTAAAAGATATGCACGTATTAGATAAATATATATCATTAAAACCGACTTTTAAAGACGTGCATACTTAAGTTCATATTAGGTTCGGAACTTCTGACAGTCTCTGAGTTCCTAACTTGTCTCTGAGTTCCTAACAAGTCAGTAACTCTAATTTCATTGACTGTCTGGAGTTCACCTTGGTTCTATATAAACTTTTTCCAGACCTACTTTTATGTCCAACATGCTTACATGAATCCTAGAGCAATATACTTCTATTTCTCCGTCTTCATGTTGCTTCTCTAAGACTCTTGTTCTGGAATCCTGTAGTCTTGATGTATTCTGGATCTCAGGTTTTTCCCCAGCATTACACCGGAACCAGGTCATTACAACCTGTTGATATGTTCCTGTCAGGACACACCATTGCCCCAGCATTACACCGGATACAGGTCATTACAACCCTTGATATGATCCTGTCAGGGAACACCTTGAAGTTCCATTTCTGGAACTCTTCTTCTAACTTTACTTGTATCCTCATGGATCTTCTAAAGTTCCTCTATCCCAGAGTTTACTAAACCTGCAAACATCACAACACTAGAAAATCCTTATTAAATGGAAGTTTTCTCAATCATAACTATCATCATCAAAACCTCATAAGGGTCAACAAGTTGCCCCTTTTTGATGATGACAAACTGAGAAAACTTCTGAGGATAACAAAGTAAAACAGAAGGTTAGTTTTTTCATTTATAAAAACAATAAAGAAAACTAAACTAAATTAAAAGACTCCTACACATACATGACCTATATATGCATAGGATACTTACCTCGTGAAGCTAACATATGTAAACATCTATTTACATAGTTCCCTTCATGAATCCTTCGCCATCATCATGCTCATCAACCATCTCTCATTATTGCGCTTGTTCCTTATATTGCTTATCATATATTACTCAAGTTCCTTACATATATACCTGTCATTACCCAGGTTCCTTGTACCCTGTTCCAAGCATAACTTGTTCTTTCTATGCACAACTAAACAAACATGTTAGATAGATAATTATCATTAGTTTATAATCATCAAAACCTAATTACTCAACACTAAGTGAGTGATGGACCGCATGATTCGAGATTGCCTACATTGATTCAAAAAAATGAAAGAATAAAAAAGAAAAGAAATTCAAAGCAAATAAATAAAAAAAAAATAAATAAAAAAAAAGCCAAAAAATAAAAACATGAAAAATAAACTTGCAAAATTCAAATTTTCAAATACACAATTGCATATCTTAGGGGCTTCTCTCAAGTCTTGAGCCTTTTACCCATTTCTTCCTTAAACCATCAGCATAACCACATTACAACCCTTGAAAGACCTCTTTGAGGTGTACATACACTTGTGCAAAGTTCGGTTAGAGCTACGTTTGGCCTGATTCCTAACATATACGTAGGCAACCTCACATTGAGGTGCGGCCACATTCATATGCATGATCGAGTCAAAGATTATCCAATGCTTATCCCCATGACCCTCTCCATCTAGAGCTAGACTTGGGGGCTTGAACCTACATCATTTAGCCTACCTAGCCTAAAGAGTCACCATATCGACTCTTCTCACATCACTTTCCATCACCATAGCCTTTGCAACCTCACCTTAGTATCACTTTCACACATACATAGCCATATCATCTTTCTATTAGGAACCCTTTATCATGAAATCTTATTTCCCTACCGCGCATGCTTCATCTTCTTTCAAGACAACATTCATTAGAAGAAACATTGTATACTTGCTTAGCTTCCTGACCTGAGCAATGTTCATTGTTTCACGCATCACATGATGTGCTTAAGTATTATCATGCTTAGCTTCCAGAGCTAAGTGATGTTCAAAATCGTTTCTTTACACCATATATGATGTTTAGCTCCATGACCTAAGTTCATTCATCTATCGTGTCACATGATGTAATTGTCCGTAGCCTTCTGGCATAAGAACATGCATCATGCATACATTATTTTCAAGACAAGCAATTCAATCCACACGATTCATTTCGTCTTGCTCAACGAGGAAGTTCAAAACTTCTTCCCTTTTTCATATTTTTCTTTTGGGGAAGTTCAAAAAAAAAATTTCAAAATTTTTTTATCGAGAGAAGTTCAAAAGCAAAACTTCATTTTTCACGTCTTTCTTTTTTGGCAGAAAGTCGGTATCCTCCACTCTTGACAAAACTGACGGAAAATTTTTGCTTTTGCATCTTCGTTTGCTTGTGTCTGCACACACACTCAAATCATACACACACAATCACAAGTCATACACATGTCATGTCATGTCAAGTCAAGTCAAGCTTGGTTAATTAGTTGGTCATGTCTGCACACACACTCAAATCATACGAGTCCCTGGCAAATTTCATTTTACAGGTCTCATTTACAGCCCATGTTCGGGGACAAGCGAACCATCTACAGCCCACATTCGGGGACAAACGAACCATTTACAGCCCATAGCCCACGTTCGGGGACAAGCGAACCATTTACAGCCCACGTTCGGGGACAAGCGAACCATTTACAATCCACATTCGGGGACAAGCGAACCATTTACAGCCCACGTTCGGGGACAAGCAAACCATCTACAGCCCACGTTCGGGGACAAGCGAACCATTTACAACCCACGTTCGGGGACAATCGAACCAACTACAGCCCACGTTCGGGGACAATCGAACTATCATCATTTTTAGGGATCATCTCCCAAAGCGAAGAGGATTCACAATGCAAGGTTCTCGATACACAGAGACTTGCAATCTCATCATCAGACAAGTTTTTCCTCAAGCATGTCGGTCGTTGCCACCTCTCAAGATGAAGAAGTCAGCGATTATATCATCTGTCAAATTTCCTCAAGCATGGAAAGTATTTCAACAAGCATCATCCAGCGGATTTCTTCAAGCATAGAAAACTACCAAATTTATTTTCCAGCGATACACAGGTGTCAGATAATATCGAACAAAATTGCCACCTATACAATGGTGTTCGATAAGCATTCTGTCCCTTTATTCTTTTATTTCTGGAACTAACATTTTTCTGCAGGTATCGGTGTATAAAGAGTAATTTAGGATCGCAGAACGTCATAAATCATCCTCCGTCCCTATCGACTACTTTGACTATCGTTTTCAAAACTGACGTTTCTACAAACTCAGTCAAAGTAAGGGCTTCTGTAGACACCTAAAAATGTCTCCCCAAAACCAAACCCGATGATGAACAACCTTTCACCGCCGTTATTGGTGTGCTTAAATCCATGTTTCTATTCAATACATTTCATAAACCAATCTAATTCCTAGTTCATTTCTCTAAATCATAACTTACTTTCAACTTTTCGTGTCCACATCACAAAACTGAGAGAAACTGATTTTGTTGCCCTATAATTTTGATAAATTATTAATTGGTTGGATAGGCCTTGAAATAATATTTCCAAATATATATCGTAAGCCCAATTCCGATTTAAAACGAAGAAGATATGAGCAAAATACTAAACTAGGCCCAAAACCGACACCCTTTCACTAAAATAGCCATATCTTAAAATCTACAAATTATTTTTACCTGATTATAATTGGGTTGGAAATTAGAATTTATAAGCTTTCCAATGATATAGAAATGCCTTATTCCAAGTTACGGATCAAAAGTTATCATAATTTTAAAAACGCATAAAAAACTGGAATTACCGCGTCCTTTTCTCACGCGTATGAACCTGGACTCAAATCTGGAAAATTTTACCCCGTGACCCGGCGCCGCGTGCCGTGCCACGGTAGACATTACCGCGTCGCGGCATCCTTTGCCCTGTCACGGTACACGTGCCGTTACACGGAATTTTTTCATGTTTTCTCCGCGTACACAACTACACATGCTTTATTATTTTAGGGCAAATATTGCACCGTGGCGCGGTATTTTGTACCGTGTCACGACACTTATTGCCGTGTTACGGCAACCACTGTCGTGTCACGGTGCCCCAAATTATGGTTTTTATCTTTTCTAGGGTTCCGTGTGATTCCCTACTCATTTCCTCAATAAATACCCCCTCCTTTCTGTAGTTCGGGGCACCAAAATCGTTCTCTCTTCCTCTCTTCTACACCAAAAATCATTCTCTTCTCTCTCTCTCATATTCTAAGCCTTAAACCTATATTCCTAACTACATCATTCCTTCCTTAAGCACTCCAAGGAGTTCATACAATACCCGAAGTTCCATACTTAAACCAAGGCGTGAAAAGTATAATTAACTGAGGGTTTGGATTAAATCAACTCTACTTTTTATTTAATTTAATTATTTCAGTTTGATTTATATTTTTTATTGAAGTTACTAACAATTTTTTCATGATGTAGCAATTTAAAGGAGCGCACGAAATGTGAGTAATTAATTAATTAATTTACTTATTTTATTATGTTTCTAGTATCATGATTAGGTTTATTATTGTTTAATTTGACTAACGTTATTATGGTTAAATTGCTTCCAATATTAATTTTTATTCTATTGTTATTATGATCACCATATTGCATGTTTAAAAGGAATATGTAATTGAAAATCGCCTAGTAAGATAATTTGGACGACCGATTTAGGTTCCTTTTTAATCTTGTCATTAAATCAAGTGATCGCAATATTTTAGAATTATGTGTTTCATTAATATTCAACCAATTTAGCATAATAATAGTTTGGAGCAAATTGAATTTTTGTTTGTATGCATTTGAGATCGCAGGAATCACTTCTCACTATAAGAATCGAGTAGAAGCCAATGCGAGCGAATGTGATTCCATGACTTACTTCGTTCTATCATCCTCGATCCTCCTTTCGTGGTTCTGAACCATATGGAATTAGTAATCTCATGGATTATGAATGTGGTGTAACGTTCACGGGTCAATCGTTGTTTCCTATTGTTGTCCCTTATCGTGGTTGCCTTTTATGATCCGAAAACGGTTTACAACCTCCTTAAAAACTTGTTGGCGGCTCCCTACTTTCCTTGGCCCTAATCGTATATGTCAATTCCTACTTCGTATGAGTGCCAAGCATATTCACACATGCTTAATGTAGGCGCACTTCATACGCCGCCTACACCCGTAAGGTTTTCAAATTGGGAAACAGCCCTGAGTTTCCTCAATGATATATTCGAGGACTTCGAGAGATTCCTCAGACTGGGGGAAGAGTTCAAGATTCAGCCACCAAGACATTCAAGTGTGGTGGCTGCTTCTGACGACCCTGGGGCCCAACGCCGAGGCTTTAATGTTTATCATGCTTCCTTGGAGGTAGGCCTTCGATTTCCTCTTCATCCATTCGTCTAGGAACAACTAGACAAATATCAAATTACTTTATTCTTGCTGGCGCCGAACAGCTGGGAAAATATTTTTAGGTACTTGGTGACTTGCCTTAGGAAGGGATTCACCCCCAACTTCTCAGACTTCTGCGCAACGCAAACCATGGTGCTGCTAAAAGCGGACTCAGACGGATGGTTCGTTCTGAACACCCGTCCAGACTATCTAGTGGTCCTACACAAGCCCTCTTAATGGCGTGACTTAAAGCAACGGTTTTACCTCGTCGAGACCAAGGGCCAAAGTTTTAACAAGAAGATGAACAGTTTTAATTCTTCTCCTATTCAGCTGGAACGGGGGGATCACCGACCGTACCGTCCTCTTGTCCATCCGGACCACACCTACCAACTTGACTATTTCAAGGTTAAGATGGTGTACCGAGGGGGTCGGCGAGTGCCTATGATTCCAAGTGGATTCCCTTAGTCGACTAGCTTAGGGATCCAGTGTTCATGTCGTTGTTTGGCTTACTCCGAAACTATGACCCAGGTGGATTTTAGTGTCATGCATGTTCGAACATATTTTAACTTAAAATATAATCTAACTCTTTGTTCTTTTCTTCTAAGCAGATCAAGCCATGTCTCAACTTGACCCTGAACAGAAGGGAGATGTGGACATGAACGAGTTCAACTTAGAACGTAACCGGCTCTTGAAGAAGGAGTACGAGGGGGCTAAGAGGGTACGAACACATTTCTAGTTCATCCCTTCAATTAAATATCATTATTTGGTATGATCTTGTTGTGTCCGACCTATTATATTTTGAAGGAGATCCTTCTCCTTTTTGTTCGAACGATCTTGTTTTTTCCACCCTATCCGAGTTGATATGCTTAGGATGATCTTTCCCTTCACAACTACTCGAACATGGTAGACTAACCCAGGATGGCTGAGCCAGTGTAGATAGAAGGATTTCTCATTATTTTCTCGACCAACCATTCTAACTTTTCTTTTCTTGAACTCATTTTTCAGTCAGCTACCCCAAAGCCAGTGAGGACGCGGTCGGCGTCCGCTTCAAAGTACGAGGGATCTTCTAAATCTCGTAAGATTTCTGTGTCCAAGACCCCTTTAGGGGCGCAGACGGGCAAGGCGAAGTCGCGGGTTGTCAAAGAGCAACCTAAAGGAAAAGAACCCCAACTGATATATAGTAGGGCCTCCAAGCCCTCGGATCCACAGCCGAATAAAGTGGCCCGAGAGGAGACCGTCCAAAAGGACGAAGAGGGAAAGTCGTCCCTACAACAAACGATCGGCAATGACTCGACTCCGAATGTCGAGTACTTGAGGACTCGGCCGACGGGTTCCCAAACTGATGAAGGGCAGCTGCCTTCGCCCAAAGTAGACGAGCAGCAACCCACGCCTACTTCTACTTAGGAGAGGCATTCGCAAGCCCCCCTGTCTTAGAAGGTACTCGTACATCCCTTTCTTGTGAACTCTGGAAGTTAGCTTTCATTTCAAACTTTCTAACTTGTGTATTCTGTTGCAGATATTTCCGAGGAAATGGACGTTCGAGCTCCTGATTCTTCCTTGATCGGGGCCGAATGGAAGGCCATCGAGGACGCCATGCTGAGGGATGTCCCAGCCGAATTCCGAAACAAATTCCAAGGTACTCACGAGGGACACCTCGGCCCGATGAGTAACAGCTGCGTTGAGGTAACCAAGTATTTTATCTTCAACACTTAGGCTATTTTCCTGCTTTTTCTTTACTAATTGATTTAAATCCATCCGCAGCTCTTCCTTAGGCTCTGTCTTCCACAACAGATTTCGGGCAGAATTGGTTAAAACATAAGGGTAGATTTCTGGCTCGGTGTTTGAAGAACTCGGCGTGAGAAAACAGGATCTATCGTGCAGCAATGATTCCATCGTGTCGCGATGAAGCCTTCACATCGCGATGGACACTGTCGTATCACGACAATTCCTACACTCCTTGGAAGCTTTCTGTGTTCTCGGGATATTTCGATTTTCTTAGTATTTTTTCGATTCTAGTTGTGAAAGATATTTTCCAATTTTCCTACGTGTAAAATTCCTATGTTTTTGACGCATTACAGTTAGTCTTTCTAATGCAGACCTTTTTATGCTTATGCCACTATGTTAATCAAAATTATGCACATGACTATTTAGAATGTTTCAAGGCTCATCCACTCATTCTAAATCATTGGCCAAAATAAATTTTAGGAACTAAAATAGAAATCCTCCCTAGTGGAGTCGCCAAAAATTATTGGGAATATTTCAAACACTCAACTTTGAGCCCCACTGTGATCATGCATTTAAGTATGGTGGCATCCTAAGGGAAGGAAGCTAGAGCAAAAGAGTCTCGAACAAGTTTTAGGAACTTGTAAACCGTTAACAGGTGAAGGTTACACCCCATTCACGATCACAGAGATCGCTAACTCCATAGTTGTCCTGAACCATGAGTGGATATTCGGGGATGTGTGAGAATAATTTGCAATATTAGAGAGATTAAAGGAGAATCTTAAAATAAAGTAGTAAAATGTTATTTCTTTTAAGGTGTACATTAATATTGATTTATCACCTCTCTTATTTTAGTTTGTAACACTACATAAGTTGTAATTATTTTTCATTTGAAAATAATAAGAATGAATAATAACAAAATATAATATCTTTAATTTTCTATATCAATCTCTATTATTTTATTAAATAATACTTCCGCTGTCTCCAACAAATTTGGTATCAGAGCCGGAATAATTATATCATGGCTTCTAGTACATTAACACCTTTTTTCTCGTATTCCCAACCAACTCTTCCTATCTTATGGAGAACATTATGACTATTGGAGTAGTCAAATGCAAACATTCTTTATATCCCAATATTTATGGGAGCTCGTGGAAGGAGGCTATGAAGACCTTCCAGAAAATCCTAATGAAGGACAACAAAAACTACACAAGGAAAACAAGAAAAAAGATGCACTTGCATTACGATATATTCATGCAGCCGCGAATAAAACTATATTTCCCCGCTTATATGGATTGAAAAAATTCGAAGAAGCTTGGGATACATTAACACAAGGATTTCTAGGAAATGAAAAAGTTGTTGCAGTCGGATTACAAAATCTATAAAGAGATTTTGATAACCTGGAAATGCAAAAGACAGAAAATACCCAAGTTTATTTTTCACGAGTCACAGAGATAGTTAATCAAATAAGAAATCTCGGTGATACATTAGAAGAAAAAAGAGTTGTTCGAAAAGTATTGAGAAGTATGACTGAAAATATAATTCTGCCACATTTATAATAGAAGAGTCTAAGGACTTGTCAACTCTCACAGTGCATGAGTTGATGGGATCTTTGGAATCACATAAGCAAAAATTAAAAAGAAATGCAAATACCGATCAACTTGTAGACCAAGCATTTCAATCCCAACTTAACATATCAAACAAACAATATCAAGGAGAGTCAGAGAAAAAGAGGGGTAAACTAAAAAGGACACCAATATGGTAGAGGTTGTGGTACCCAAAATTTTAGCCGTGGCCGAGGAAAAAGTAGAGGAAGAGGTCGCAGACAATATCAAAATTATCAACAAAGGTCAAACAATTCATGTCATATTTGTGGTAAGTCTAACCATCAATCATCTGAATGTTATTTTAGATGTAAGAGGGTCGTAATTCGAGTTATTCTCAAAAGGATTGTTGGCATCAAAATGAAAATAATACAAATGAAGCAAATTCAACTGCAAATGTCGAAGGTGAACAATTAGCACAAAATAAGTTTGACAATTTATGGTTTTTAGATAGTGGTTGTAGCAACCACATGACAGGAAATAAGGACATGTTCATCAAGTTAGATATGGGTGTAGCAAACCAAGTCACCTTAGGTTATGGAAAAAAGGCAAACGTCGAAGGAAGAGGAGTCACTGCTGTTAATAGAAAATCAAATGACACAAAATACATACACGATGTTCTCTATGTGCCTAATTTGGCTCATAATCTCCTAAGTGTTGGGCAACTTGTTCAACAAGGATATTCAGCAAATTTCGACATTGGGCAATGCATTGTTACGGACAAAAAATCTGGTACTATATTAGCAAAAGTAAAAATGGCTGATAATAATGTTTTCCCACTTTGTATGCCACAAAATCAGCTGGCATGGCAAGCAAATGTTATGGATGAATCTTATCTATGGCACTTACGATATGGACACTTGAACCAAAAAGGATTACAACTATTGAAACAAAAGGAAATGGTTGTGGGATTACCATACATTGATAGAAATATTCAAGTTTGTAAAGGATGTATATATGGAAAAATGCATCGTCTTCCATTTCCAAAGATTTCATGGAGAGCCAAAGCTCCTCTTGAATAATACATGCAGATAAATTAGGCCCCATAAGAAATCCTTCTCTACAAAATAAGAGGTATTTTCTATTATTTATCGATGACTATACCTGTATGATGTGGATATATTTTATTGATCAAAAGTCAAATGCTTCAATGTATTTCTCCAATTTAATGCATTAGTTGAAAGACAAAGTGCATATATGATAAAGACTTTGAGAACCGATAGAGGGGGTGAACTTATATATAACCCTTTTATGGAGAATTGTAGAAATGAAGGAATAAAAAGACAATTGACGGTCTCAAGAACACCTCAGCAAAATGGTGTAGCAGAGAGAAAGAATCGCACAATTGTAGAAATGGTAAGAAGCATGATGGAAGAAAAGGCTCTTCTTCAAACATTATGGACTGAAACTGTAAATACAACTATTTACATACTCAACCGTTCACCAACTAAAGCAGTTCTTAACAAGACTCCTTTTGAAGCTTGGAATGGTAGAAAACCAGTTATTAGTCACTTAAAAGATTTTTAATGTATTGCATATGCCTTGAATAAAGATCAAGGTAAAGACAAGTTTGATCCCAAAGGGAGAAAATATCTTTTTGTGGGATACAGTGATGAATCAAAAGGCTATCGTCTCTTAGACCCACAAGCTAAGAAGTTAATAGTCTCTAGAGACGTTATATTTGAATAATTGGCAAAATGGAAATGGGATGATCTGATGAAATAATTCATTTTCCTGTGTAAGAAGAAGCTATAACTTCTCGTGGCCCACCTCCAACAATAATGAATGATGCAGCAAACAGTCCGCAGAGATCTCCTAATAATGTGTCAAACACACAAAACAAGAAACCTTATCTTCTCCGATTTTAAATCAACCAGGAATAATTAGATAGAAGCCTTCTTATATGGATGATTATGAGTGCTATTTATCTAAAGCAAATAACATGGAAACATTTATTTTATTTAAAAGTGAGCCTTCTAGCTACAAAGAAGCATCAACTGATGATGTTTGGATAAAAGTAATGGATGAAGAAATTGCAATGATTGAGAAAAACAAGACATGGGACTTGTTGATTACCCTGAAGGTAAAGATATTATTGGTTTAAAATGGGCTTATAAAACAAAACTAGAACAAGACAGAAATATTCAAAAACACAAAGCAAGGCTTGTTGTCAAAGGATATGCTAAAAAACCTGGAGTTGATGTCGATGAGACATTTGCTCCAGTAGCCCGTATTGAAACCATTAGGACAGTGTTAGCCATAGCTGCACAAAAAGAATTATATGTGTATCAACTTGATGTGAAATCTACATTCCTGAATGGTGTATTAGAAGAAGATGTGCATGTAGAGAAACCACAAGGTTATGAAATTCAAGGGCAAGAAGAGAAAGTTTATCGTTTGCATAAAGTGCTCTATGGGCTTAAAGCAAGCACCAAGAGCTTGGAATAGCAGGATTGACAAATATTTTATGAATAGTGGATTCAAAAAGAGTCTAAGTAAACCATCACTCTACATTAAAGAAAACAATGATGGGAATTTTCTCATTGTTTGTCTTTTTGTTGATGATCTTATCTACACTGGAAATGATATGAAACTCATGCGAGTTCAAAGAGTCCATGATGCAAGAATTTGAAATGACAGACTTAGGACTCATGAAATACTTTCTTGGAATTCAAGTAACACAAACCAAGGGTAAAATTTTCTTTAACTAGCTAGGAAAATATACAATGGATCTCCTAAAGAAATTTCATATGGAAAATTGAAAACATGTGAATAATCCTATGGCATTGAATGAAAAATTAAGTCAAGATGATGGAGAAAATAAGGTCGATGCTAATGTATATAGAAGATTAGTAGGTTCTTTACTATACTTAACTCATACAATACCTGACATAGCTCAAGCAGTTAATATGGTGTTAAGATTTATGAATAATCCTAGCAAACTACATTTTGTTGCCGCAAAAAGGATATTACGTTATCTTCAAGGCACCAAGAAAATAGGCATAAGATACAGAATCGAAGAAAATGATAATTTGATTGGATATACGATTGGCTGGTTCCTTAGATGATCGTAAGAGTACATCAGCTTACATATTGTGTTTAGGTACTAAAATCATTTCATGGAATTTCAGGTTACAACAAACTGTAGCATTGTCTTGAGCAGAAGCTGACTTTATGTTAGCCATTGAAGCGGCACGTGAAGCAATTTGGTTAAGAAGAATTTTAGGAGATTTGAATATTTCATGGAATTTAAGGAAACAACAAACTTTAACACTAATCATGTTAGAAACCAAGTTAATCACACAACTAACAAAAAATGACATGATGAACAAGCAAAAAAAAAAAAGAAATAAAGTAAATAAAGAGTTAAGGGAAAGAAATTACTGATGGAGCTTCATTAATCTTCAAAAAGGTTAATTACAAATCATCCAAGACCACAAATTATCCAAGATCACAAGATTAGTGTTTATATTATGCTTCGCTAAAACCCTAATTAATTGCAAAGGAGAAAGACTTAAAACAATTTATATAAGAGGCTTAAATGAGGGAAACCGACTTATCGTACGCGCCCTTGTAGTAGGATACACGCCAGCAATAAACTAGGTATGAGAAAGTAAACATAGAAATGCGCTCCCACGACCAAGGCTCACAAACTTCCTGCCTCAATCTTGGAATTTGCTACTCAGCTCTTTGCGAGCCCGCGACACAGGCGCGCAGACTTCCTACCTTGAATCTTTAATTTGGTCCTCATGCACGCCCGCGCAATCTACATTTGTGCGAGCTCTCCTCGGGCGCTCAACACTCGCATAATCTAGCTTTTAAGCTTCTCTCTTTGCTTCATCATTAAGGTTTCCTACAAAAACATGAAAAATAGAAACAAAGGTAGAAAATGGGCAAATATAGGAGGGAAACTAAGACATGAGAGCAAACGAGGATAAGAATGTAAAGGCATAAAAAAGGACAAGCTACAAGCATGGGGAAATACCACTAAAACGGGCTCTAAATTATGGCATAAAAGCCACTCATCATATTTATACTAAGTAAACAATACTTTCTAAAAAAATAATAAAAACAACTTTATAACTAAGCTTCATGCGCGCTCGGTATGTAGTGCGCCCCACCGCCCGATTGGGCGCGCCTTTGGGTTTCCTAATGCTCCTCTCTCGCCCGGTCGGGTAAGTTGTTGGGAAACCAAGATACTTCTCTTGCCCGACCGAGCAAGTGATTCGGGAAACCCTAATTTGCCGTCGATTTGGGCTTCTTGCTTGGCCCATTTCGAATCTCCTTCTTCGACCTTCGTAGCTTCAATCCAATGCGTCAGTTCTTCTTCTTCGCCAAGCCCTTAATCACCGGGTTCAATTACACGGTTCTAAGCTTCGGAAAGTGGTCATATAATGTTGTGAACACTCCGATGCTTCATAGTGACTTATAAAGCTCGGGAATTGCTAAATCTCTTAATTCCCATTAAACAATGTCAACTCTACAAAAAACACTCGAAACAAATATTAGAAATCAAAATAACTCAGTAGAGTTAAAAATACTCGTAATTATGACCAAGGGATGCGGTAAAACATACAATAGACATATTGGGGATGTACCACAATATAAAATCTACTCAATGATTGTAGTTTTGATGAAATAAAACCCTAATTTAATTTATTTTTATGTATTTGTTGATTTAGATCACTTTTATAATTATCGTATGACTTTCTATTAAGAATTGATTTAATTAAAAAAAAAAAAAAAAAAAAAAAAAAAAAAAAAAAAACTTAGCTTGTTTGGTATCGTTTTTAGTTTTTAGTTTTATCTTTTTTTGAAAACAAAAAACCAAAAACAGGAAACAAGAAAAAGGTGTTTCCTCTTTTTTGTTGTCAGTTTTCAATATTATAATAATTTTAATAAATTTGACTAATTTTTTATTAATTATATGATATATATCATATGGTTTTAAGAAACAAAAAACTGAAAACCACAATAATGCCAAACGAGCCCTATAAAATGCATTTTCTCCCCAAGTGACCAGAGTTGAATATTGTTTTGGGTAAAAATACCCATACCGAGTGGCCCAATTAGAAGGTGACACGTGTCGTCTTTAGAGAGGTCCAAAATGGACCAATCATCATTTGACACGTGTCCCTCCTAGAATGTTGGGAAAAAGACTGCCTTTACGGCCAAAATCCCGAGAAATCCGCAATGCGACGCAGCCCATCAGTCCTAGGTTTCTTGTAACCTAGGCAGGGGCACAATTCCCGATGACCCTATAAATATGGAGAATCCCCCCTTATAGGAGTACGTTCATTTATTACAGCATAACTACATCTCTTACATCAGAGAATTCACCTGATCTCGGAATTCGAGAAGATCTCACTTTTACCTTTCCGCACTTTTACTCTCTTCGACCGATACTAACTTGGTCGTCAGAGGCGGAGCTCATACCAACCGAAGTCTTCGTGTTTTGCAGGTACAGACCACGCAGGACCAGTCTTGGTGACGTAACTCTCCCAAGGGACCAGAAAACACCCAAAACATTTGGCGCCGTCCGTGAGGAGAGTACCTTTAAGATGGTTCAAGAGTTTGTACCGCCGCCTGAACCCAACCGACTTGAAGCCGATAGGGTGATCTATTCAGACCATGATACGGACAATGATTGTGAAGTCGAAACCCATGTGGCTCCTAATGGGTTACACATCTTTAAGTGCATCTGTCCCTGGGATAAACTGGAATGGAGCAACGCTGAAGCTGGTCCTAGTAAATCTACTGGATCAACGCCTGGGGAAACCCAGACAGCAAGAGGTTAGGCTCCAGTTACCCGAGACAAGCTCATAAAATTCATGACAAGTTTCAAGGGTGAAATCAAGGACCTAATTAACAAAAAGGCGGCTGGCTCCAGCAAGGGTCAGTCGGCCAAGAAGACTCCTCAAGCTGAGAGGAGGAAGCCGATCAAGGACAGGAAGTCTACTCCACATCCAAAGAAGAAGGTTACACCTGCAATTGACTAGTCAAAAGTTCTACTGCCCTAGAAGGGCACAAGAAAGGTCATCCGGCAAGTCCAATCGGATAGCAGTTATAGGCGTCGTTTGAAGTGCGCCTACGTTAAGCATGTGTGAATATGCTTAGCATTCATAGAAGTGGGACTTGACGTATACGATTAGGGATAAATAAAGTAGGGAGTCGTAAACAAGTTGTTAAGGAACTTGTAAACCGTTCACGGATCATAAAAGGCAACCTCTAAAAAAAGGACAACGATAGGCAACAACGATTGACCCGTGAAGGTTACACTCCATTCATAATCCATGAGATTACTAAATCCATATGGTTCGGAACCACGAAAGGAGGATCGAGGATGATGGTACGAAGTGAGTCATGGAGTCACATTCGCCCATATTGGCCTTTACTCGATTCTCATAGTGAAAAGTGATTCCTGCGATCTCAAAGGCATATAAACAAAATATTCAATTCGCTCCAAACTATTATTAGGCTAAATTTGTTGAATATTAATGCAACAAATAATTCTAAAATATTAGTGATTTCTTTAATTAATAACAAGATTAAAAAGGAACCTAAACCGGATGTCCAAATTATCTTATTAGGCGTGATATTCAATTACATATTCCCTTTAAACAGGCAATATGGTGATCAATAAATACAATAAAATTAACATTAATATTGGAAGGAATTCAACAATAATCCAAGAATTAATACATGACAAACATAATAAAAATTGTTAGAAAAATAATAGAAATAAAAGGAACATGATTCCTTACTTTGATTTTGTTTGCTTGCAACTACAAAATAATAAACGCGTTAGTAACTTCAAGGAAATTAATAAAACAATAATTAAAATTAAATTAAATTAAGTTGATTTGGGGCCAAACCCTTAAACAGTTCTACCTTTCACGCCTTGGCTTAAGGATGGAACCTCGGGTAAAGTATGGACTCCTTAGAGTACATAGGGGAATTATTGTGAGAGAATAAGGTAAGCTAGTATTTAGGCTAGAGCATAGAAAAGAGAATAGAGAATTATTTGATGCCCCGAACTGCAGAAAGGAGGGGATATTTACAGAGGAAATGAATATGGGGATGCACGGAACCCTAGAGCTGCAGATAAACCCTAATTTGGGCGCCGAGAGACGGTGTGTCTACCGTGACATGGTCACAAGGAACCATGTCACGATATTATCTACTGTGGCGAGGCACAAATTTTTGCCCTAAATATAGCTAAACTGATAAAGCGCGTGGAGAATTGTACGCGGAGAGTACGCAGAAAAATCCCGTGTTACGGTATCTGTATCGTTACACGGCAAAGGACACCACGACATGGCACTGTCCACCGTGGCACGGTATAGCACACCGTGTCACGATGTACAGTTTTCCAAAAATGTGTCCAGGTTCATAAGCGCGTGAGGAAAAAACGCGGAAAAGATCGAAAAAGGTCCATGACACGGTGAAAATTACCGTGTCACGGCACCAAGCAACTTGCCACGTCAGATTTTGCCGCAACGCGGCGTTTTAGCTGCTGCGCGGTAATTCCAGTTTTTTACGTGTTTTTAAAACTATGATAACTTTTGATCCGTAACTCGAAATAAGGCATTTAATATGTAGTTGGAAATCTTATCAAGTATACTTTCCAACTCAATTATAATCAGGTCAAAATCATTTGTATATTTGAAGATATGGCCGTTTTAGTTAAAGGGTGTCGGTCTTGGGCCGAGTTTAGTGTTTGGCTCATATCTTCTTCGTTTTAAATCAGAATTGGGCTTATGATATATCGTTGGAAAGATTTTTGAAAGTCCCATCCAACCTAATACTAATTTGATCAAAATTATATAGCCACAAAATCAGATTAGCTCGGTTTTTTTATGTGGACACGAAAAGAGGAAAACAAGTTATGGTGTGGGGAAATAGGCTAAAAGTTAGGTTGGTTTATGAAATATGTTGAACAGAAATATGGATTAAGAACTCCAAAGATTAGATACTCAACCCGACCAATAATGGCGGTGAAAGGTTGTTCATCATTGGGTTTGGTTTCGGGGAGACATTTTTAGGTGTCTACAGCAGCAAAAAGTCATTTTCTAACGCTCAACACATCATCGAGAACAAGAGAAACTAGCAGTTGTCTGAGTCGGCTTCTACGTTGAGCTTCCTAGACAGCTTCAAAAACACTTCCGTAAGGAATTCTTAATCCTTTCTTGAGAGCCATACAAGCGGCAAGACCATCCACTCTAGCCCTCAAATGATCGGGTCAACCCCATATGTGCCCCAGATGTCATACGGGAAATATGTCCCACCATTCATGCAGCTGGCCCTCTTTAGAGGACAAGCGGCATACAATGTCCAGCCCCTGGACTGGCAGCTCCGACTGCTCAGACATGGTGAACAAACCTCTTCGTCCACCAGAGAAATAACCGAGTCGGCACAGCCAGCCAAGGTTAAGAATGTCTTCGTTGGTGCCTACGATGGTACCACCAACCCTGAGGATCACCTCATGGCCTACACCAACCTTATGCACATGCATGGGTTGGATGATGCCATGTAGTGCAAATGTTTCCCGGCTACCTTGAGGGGCATAGCCCAATAATGGTTTGACAACTCGCCAGCCGGATGTATTGATAGCTTCAAGAGGCTTGCCTTCTTGTTTGCTTCAAACTTCTCGATGAATAACCCTGCCAAGAAAACAAGTCTTGACTTGAGCACCATACGACAGGGAGAGAGAGAAGGCCTACGCTTCTACGTTAGGCGGTTTAATCTAGTGAGAATCCAGATTCAAGGACTGTCTGAAGAGGTAGCCTACACATACTTCTTTAAGAGTCTGAAGGATGGGTCAACCTTTAAGTTTGACCTAGACAGGAAGAGGGTCTTCACCCTCCAAGAGGCGCTGATGGAGGAGGAGAGCTTTATTCAAGCCACTGACCTCTACTCGTCCAGCAATCAGTCAGACTCTAAAAATTCTGACAAGCAAAAGGAGAGTTGGTTTGCTCAGTCAACTCAAAAAGCTGAAGAGAGCAAAAAGAGAAAAGACGTCTGGGCGGTTGATGAATCTGATCAGCCGACCTAGAAGAAAAGGAAGGAATTTAAACCGTTTGTCCCAAGGTACGAGTTTAATAAAGACTGCTACTCTATCCTCTTGGAGATAAAGGACCAGCTGACCATTGAGAAGCCGAATCAAATGAAGAGTTCTGTCCAGTCACAAAACAAAAATAAATACTGTCACTTCCATGAGGATGTTGGCCATGACACAAACGACTGTTATAGCCTCAAGCGGATGTTGGACCGTCTGACTGACAAGGGGGTGCTGAAATCTTACATTTTGAAGTCCAAAGTGACTCTCAAGACGAATCATGGACAGTAGTCCAAGACTACCCAGCCTGCTAGTAGCTCGGACATTGACAAAGAGCCGGTCTACACCATAGCAGGCGTGTTCGCTAGAAGTGGCCCAACCATTCGGGGCAACAAGGATCATCTGAAAAAACATGGTTAATGCTGTTGATGAGGGGCAGACGTGTGCATACTGAGTGGGACAAGGGCAAAGTTCGCTGACCGTATGACGACCCAGTTGTCATTGAATGTAAGGTCGCCAACCAACTGGTTGGTCAGATCCTCATAGACACGGGTAGCTCCTCTAACATCATCAGCTACAAGTGTCTGTCCAAGCTGAGGTACAAGCTGGATAGCCTGCGCGACGTCTCCCACCCTCTTGTCGGTTTTAGGGGAGGAGTCGTGCACCCAGTCGGACAAATTGACTTACCCATCCGGTTGGGGAGAAGGGAAAGGAGCGGCATATGGTCGTCCGGTTTTTGGTGGTTGAAGAGCTGACCTCCTACAACCTTATTCTAGGTCGTCCCACTCTGAATGAGTGCAAGGCCGTCATCATCCCAGCTCTCATGCTGATCAAGTATGAAAGGGATGATGGCTCTGTTGGCTCCCTGAACGGGGATCAGAAGACGGCTAGGGAGTGCTATATCTTAGATGTCAAACCCATGGTTGCAGACGTCATGCTCAATCCCAAGAAGTGTGTATTTGGTGTTGAGTCTGGGAAGTTTCTTGGATTTTTAATTGATCAAAGGGGAATAGAGGCCAACCCAGAAAAGATACATGCGGTGATTGACATGAAGTCACCCCAAACTGTAAGGGAAGTTCAGAAACTTACTGGTTGCCTAGCGGCATTAGGGAGATTCCTCAGCCGGTAAGGTGACAAGTGCCTCTATTTCTTCCAAGCGATCAAAAAGAAGACAAGGTTTGAATGGGGGGATGATGCTGAGGCGGCCTTTCAGAAATTGAAAGAACATCTACAGTTTTTGCCAAGGCTTGTTAGCCCTCTGCCCAAAGAGGCGCTTTACATGTACTTAGCCATCTCAGACCATGCCTTCAGTGTTGTTCTCCTTGCTAAGAGAGATGGCATTCAGCTCCTGGTCTATTTCATTAGCCATGTGCTCAGAAATGCTGAACTACGGTACCCCATGGTTGAAAAATTTGGCCTTGCCCTTTACATGGCTATCAAGAAGTTAAAACCTTATTTCTTGGCACATCTGGTTGTGGTCTACACAGGCCAACCTCTCAAGCGGCCAATGACATCCTTTGAGTCATCCGGTAGGATGCTCAAATGGGCTATTGAAATGCAATGTCTTGAAATCACTTTCGAACCAAGAAAGGCAGTGAAGAGTCAGGCGTTCGCCGACTTCATTGTCGAAATGACACGGCCGGTTGCACCGAACAATGCTGATCAGGTTTGGAAAGTGTATGTAGACGGGAGCTCTACTATGAACGACTGTGGGGTAGGCATTATCTGTCAGTCTCCTGAAGGGGACAAGTATGAGTATGCACTACGGTTCAAGTTTCAGGCCTCAAATAACGAGGCAGAATATGAAGCCCTGCTAGCCCGTATCCACATGTGTAAGGCGGCAGGGGCAACCAAAATTGACGTCTGCTCTGATTCACAGTTGGTCGTTAGCCAATACCATGGTGAATACGAGGCCATGCGGCTGTGATCAAATACCTTCAGGCGGTCAAAGTTGAAGCTAGGACACTTGAAGAATTCCATCTAAGTCAAGTGCCTAGGTCAGAAAACAATCAGGCGGATGCATTGTCAAAACTGGCATCATCCGCCTCTTGTGATATACCTCGGTCAGTCTTCTAGGAAGTTATGGAAAAACAAAGCATTACTGAAGAAGAGCCCATTGGAGTACTTGACCGAAGCTCTACCTGGATGGATGGCATCCAGGCATACTTACAAGACGGCACGCTACCTAATTCACTACAGGAAGCGGCTGTCATTAAACAGCGAGCTGCAAACTTCGAGATGAGAAATGGAGAATTCTTCAAAATAGGTTTCTTAAAGCCGTTGTTGAAGTGTGTTACCCTAGAAAATAGGAAAGAGGTTCTCGAGGAATTGTACGCTGGATACTGCGCGTCTCATATAGGCACCAGATCCCTGGCTTTCAGGGACCGGCCACTTCTGGCCAACCCTTGGTTAGAAAATTTGACAAGTGCCAAAGATTTGGCAGGCTCATCCATTAACCGGCCACTGACCTGACAACAATGCATAGCCCAGTCCCATTTGCTAAATAAGGCATGGACATCCTAGGTTTGTATAGCCTGCACCAGGTAGAAAACGGTACATTCTCGTGGCTGTGGATTACTTCACCAAGTGGGTGGAGGCGGAGGCATTCAAAAACATCAAGACAAAGGATGTGATCTCTTTTATTTGGAAGAACATCATCACTCGGTTTGGGGTGCCTATGTCTATGGTTTTTGACAATGGCCCTCGATTTGAGATGCCTCGGCTTAAGAATTGGTTTGGAGATCAACGGATCTCACATTGTTTTGCATCAGTCAGCCGACCCCAAGCAAATGGCTAAGTTAAAGCCTTCAACAAATTAAACTTATCTCAGACGGCATTAAAAAGAAAATTGAAAGGGCCCGTGGTTTATGGGCAGAAGAATTAATTCATGTCCTATGGGCCATCCGGACAACTGAAAAAGGGGCAACCGATGAAACCCCGTTTCTCATGGTCTACAGTGCTGAAGCCGTCTTGCCCATCGAGCATTATGAGCCAACTCTACGAGTCATGCTATACGATGAAGAGGCAAATTGGGAGGCCATCAGGCTAACATTGGACTCACTCCCGAAACACAGGGGCAATGCCGCCTTGCGTCATGAGATTTACTGTCTGAGAATGACCCATGCCTACAACAAGAGAGTGCATAAACGGACCCTGAAAGTGGGTGACTTTGTGTTACGTAAAATGGAGGCAACTGGTAGGGCCAATGAGCAGGGAAAGTTATTTCCTAATTGAGAAGGTCCCTACCGAATCTATGAAGAAGTAAGAAACGACACCTACTGCCTGGAAACTCCAAACGGTAGGCGGCTGCCTAGAACTTGGAATGTAGACAACTTAAAAAAGTACTACTTCTAAGAGTTGTAAATTTTTGTAAATGAAAAGCCTATTAATGAAAAATTTCTTTTTGTTTCCAATTTCGTTATTTATTGCTTTATATGCATGCGGAATGTCTGAAGTGCCGCCTGTACAATGAACAGACGGTGCACTATTACGTACCAAATATAAACTAAGTTTAAAAACTAAGTGGCTAAACAAACGTCTTGCAAAGACACGAGGGCAAAGGCCGGATGATATTTAAATTTATAAATTCGTCTACTCCAACATGAGTATGGCGCCCGACGACGCCCATTCGGGTGGAATCGTCGTAAAGAGCATCTCCCATTTGGGTGGCACATTGCTCTATAATCACATGTAGACAGCCGAAATTGAACGGCCTGATTGGCTAACTCATAGTCGTCTACCAAAGTAATCTAAAAAGAACAACCAAGCCCGAGAGAACAGAATGTCTAAAGACATCAGCCGGTGATCGGTTGAAATTCTAACTTAGATTATTTTCTGAAATTATACAAGTCCTCCCAATGAGGCAAACGGATATAGAGTATAATTGGATTTCAAGCACCCCAGACGGTGGGAATGGCTAAGCCGCTTGTGCTACTGGACTCCTGTGTACTTGGTTTAGGACAATCACTATTGTGATTGATTGACTTAGGAACATCTCATTCTCCTTAAAGTATCAAAAGTTCCCAAGTCAATCAATCAATCAAACTTTTAAACCAACCACACAACCGCCCAGAGGCAAGTACAGCTGGTTTGTCAGTTGCCGCATGCTTTTAATAAATTAGGCAAACTTCAAGTATATATGCAAAGATTTAAAATGCAAAAATCGAACAAATTGAACAAAACCGACTCAGTCGGCAATTCATAAAATCCAACCAAAACGGCCGGGAGAGATAATGTTAATCGGATGACCATTCGGGAAAAAACAAAATTATTGTTGGAATTACATTCAAATACTCGGCACACAGGCCGAAAACACAGACAGTTGGAAACTGAATTAAAAGCTTAAGTTACTGAGGTGCAGCCGCATCATCCCCTAGTTTCTCCTCAGGCGACGGTAGAGTAGAGTTCACCTGGGCTTCTCCCTCTTTTTCACGCTCTTTCTCTCCTCCGCCTACCTCTTGAGCTGGCTCTTCCTCGACCTCCCTGTTGGCCTAGGCGTCGAACGTTCTAGGATCCGGCTTGCCCTCGTCCTTCGCGTTGATAACCTCATCAGCATACTGATAAGCCAAGGCCCAGATACCATACTCCTTCCCAAGGTGTAAGGCCTCCCAGGCTATCTTCATATGGTCTGTGCAGTCAGACTCGTTCTCTTCAACGACCCGGTCTTGCTCGGCTTCCAGTGTTACCTTGAAGTTCGCTTGGGCCTGGGCCATCTCATTCTCCAGGCGGTTGACGTTTGCTCGGAGATCAGTGTTCTCCTTGTTAACCCCCTCAAGAGTTTTGAGGTCTGCGTGAGCATTTTTAAGCGCAGCCTCGAAGTCGGAAGCTTTCTTCTTGGCTGTCTCCAGCTCAGTCGTCAGACGTCTGATGTTTTCCGCCTACATCAGTTCAAACACTTTAGTCTCAAGATCATTTATTGTAGCTTAGTATTGAGCAACGTCTACGGAGTCTCTCACAGCTTTATTGGCTCGTTTTACCTTGTTCTGCTTGCGGGTCCATGGTCTCTTTAACCCGTCAACCCTCAACAAATCCTGTGTACACAAACGGGGTGTTAGGGACGCAAGCAGAAATATACTTGAAGAAATTAAGTGGAACCTTCCTACCTCAGACAGGAGGGCTGAAATCCGTTCAATGTTGAACGTCTCTATGCCAGGGTTGGCGTCCTTCTCCTTCTTAGGGATGGCCCAAGCATAGACCTTGCATATTGCTGCACATCCGGCCACCGGGGGGAATCTGCATCATAACCAAGATGGGGTGAGTGATCTATATAGGCGGCACCTATCTACTGACGGCTACCTGATGAACCTTTAGACGTTTGCTGCGAGTGTTATTTCACCCGCATGGGCCAAGAAAGCTCAAACGAGGATTTGAAAGGACTAGCCATACCTTCAACAATCTGCAGGCTCTCGTCATTTGCAGCCGCTGTAGAGCTGCGAGCTGCCATGGGTTGCTCACCTCCCTTAGGAACCGCCTCAGTACCCAGCTTCTTGCTTAGGTCTAGCCCTAGACCAATTCCCTTCAAGCTGAGACCTTTCCCCCCGGTGTTCAGGCGGCCCTTCCCAAACGGAAGCTTGGGAGCTGTCTGAGTAGAGGACACCTTCTGAGACTTGGGGGAGCTGTTGACTTCCTTATCCGGCTTCCGCTTGAGTATTTTTGTGAAGGATCAAGGAGCACCTTTGCCCCCATCCTGAAACACAAGATGAGACAATAAGTATACAATCGGTGAATCCCGTTTCTAATTATAAATATAAAATAAAATACAAGGCATTATAGCTAGACGGGGTATACCTGTCCCTTAGCTGCCATCTCAGCCCTCTAATTTTCTGTCTTATCCTTGCGGATTTGTGCTGCGGACCGTCTGGGGTCTTGTCCTTAAAAACCATGTTTCTACCTGGTTTTGCATATAAATTGTCTGTCTATACAAAAAAATGAAAGTGAAAATGACACCAATGCAGTACAGATGGCACAAAAATTGCCGAGTGTATTTAAAACATACGTCTATCAAACATAGTATTAAGACCACAGGCGGACAAGAATGCCTCGTCTCTCAACCATTCATGTTTGGGAATCCAGTTCTTTGGCACGGAAAAGAGCTCTATGGCTGAGATGGGTTCATCGACCAGATCAAAGAAACCTGGCTCAATGATTTTCTCAGAGTCCTCACTCGGAATCCGGGGGAGGGCACACTTTTGACCTAGCAGGTCAAGTTTCCTGTTGTACCAACGGTACTCGTGGTTCTCTCGCCGCTTCGGGGAAAACAACCGCTCTTTCCAATTATCCCACTTAGACACTTTGTCTAAGGTCCTTTGGTATTTGGGGTATGTGGTCAGGGTGTACCACGCTCGCCAGCTGCCTGGGCTTCAACTGAGGTAATGCATATGTGCAAAAGCCTCCCAGCCGGGGTGAAGCCCTTGCCATTCGCAGGCGGCGATGTAGCCTAGAATGTTGACCCATGAGTTTGGGGTCAACTGCCACATGCCTAGGCCATATCCTCTGAGGATGGCCTTTATTGCGTCATGGAGAGGGAAGCGGAAACTAGCTAAGAATGCCGCCTCATAGTAGCCGAAATAGTAGGCGGCGTTTCTTTGTTCATCTTCCCAAGAAATGGGGCCTAATTCAGGTGGCACTCGGATGTTGAATCCTCCACATAGAGGGCACTTAAGTTTAAATTTGTCCAAACCCTTCTCCATCGTACCTCTATCTTTGGCTGAAACGTGGATCTCAGCCGGGTTGTTTATATCCTTCCATTTTTTGCATCTTCCTCCTCGCTGTCCTCGAGCGGGGGAAGGTCGTCACCACTGCTATCCTCAAAGTTAGACCGGGAAGCGGTGTTACCCCTGTCTCTTTCCTAGGAAAAGCCTCATTATCAGAGCTAGAGGCAGAGGCGGCCTCTTCCCCGTCTGACTATTCGGGTTCCGTCTCTTGGGAGCCAACATTGGAAACGGCCTCTCCCCCGTCTCCCCCATCAAAAGCAGCTAGAATTCCACTACTTGCAGTACTAAGGATCCCAGAAGGGAAGTTATCCCCTGTATCAATTGGCATATCCTCCCCCTCAACCGGCATGATTTCACCAAAAGGTACCTCCAATGTACTGTCTCTTCTTCGTTGTGTGGTGGCCGTTTGTTTAGTTTGAGCCATTGTGTCCTGCACAGACACAGAGACAGTCGATTTTGGGGATGTACAAGGCTGCTCCATACACCCAGAGCCGACACCCCCAGTCCTAGACTCAGCCGTACTAGGGACCTGTTGGCTACTGACCTAGGTTGTGCCGTGTGTGTTGGTGATGAGTCCATTTATTGAATATAAATGCACAAACGGAAAAAACAAGAATGAGCTGAAAGGGGTAGAGACGGTACCTTAAGATTTGACTCTGAAAGGGGTCAAGCGTTGACCGGCTGCAACAAGTGGGTTGGAAGCATTTTGCTTGAATATATCACAAGCGGACGTTAACCGGCTGGGTAGACGGGCAAGAAGGGAACTGTTTGTGAATAACACAGACGAGTCTTAGACACTCTCTCACTAGACAAGCTTCACTTTCTCTCTCTAGACCTTTTAGAAACGTCCAAAATAAGGAGAGGTAAAAGTTATATTTATAGAGGGGTAAAATTTAGGGGCAACCCTGTAATTTCCCCAGAATGTGAACGGTTAAACCTAAATTACTATTGAAATTAACCTATCAGTAATAGAGTGACAAATGTCATAGATGCCACATGGCACGCCACGTCACATCTGTGAGGGGCAAATGTTTCGGGTAAAAATACCCATACCAAGTGGCCTAATTAGAAGGTTACATGTGTCATCTACAAAGAGGTCCAAAATGGACCAATCATCATTTGACACGTGTCCCTCCTAGAATGTTGGGAAAAAGACTGCCTTTACGGCCCAAATCCCGAGAAATCCGCAATGCGACGCGGCCCATCAGTCCTAGGTTTCCTGTAACCTAGGCAGGGGCAAAATTCTCGATGACCCTATAAATAGGGAGAATCCCCCCTTATAGGAGCACGTTCATTTATTACAGCATACCTACATCTCTTACATCAGAGAATTCACCTGATCTCGGAATTCGAGAAGATCTCACTTTTACCTTTCTGTACTTTTACTCTCTTCGACCGATACTAACTTGGTCGTCAGAGGCGGAGCTCATACCAACCGGAGTCTCCGTCTTTTGCAGATACAGACCGCGCAGGACCAGTCTTGGTGACGTAACACTCTCGAGGGAACAGAAAACACCCAAAGCAAATATTATTAAAATAAATTTCCTTTTATTTTTAGGAAAAATTAGAAATAATAATCCCAATTTTGCTACATTAATTCCAACTTTTGATTATTCTGGAATAATCCGAACTTTGGGGGGTCTTTTTTTTCTTCAATCCCAAACTGGTCAACAAAATTCAATAACCTATTATATCAGGTCACTTAACACGTGTCAAGCTCTGAAAAAAAAACTTAAAAACTAAAAAAAAAAAAAACAAACAAACAAACAAACAAAAAACCCAAAAATCACCAACCACCAATCAGCCTCTCCTTCACCCACCGGCCAACCCTAACAACCACCTCACTGCCTGGTGTGCCGCCCCTTAGTCACCGGCCATCCGCATGAAGCAACCACCACCGCGTCGTCGTCGTCCTCCCTCCCCCGAAACACCCCCATTCCCCAAGAAACCACCAGCCTGAAAACCCGAATCCACCACTCTGAAACCCCAAATCCACCAAAGAAACCCCTCCCCACTGCCAAAAACCCCCAATCGTTCCTCTCACCACCCCAAAATCTTAAGCGACTAGGGTTTTCGACAGTGGGGAGGAGTTTTTGGGAGTTTTCGGGAGTAGGAGAGGTAAGCAGCGAGGAGATCGGCGAGTGGAGAGTGGGAAAGCAGAGCAGGGGGAGGGGGAGGGGGAAGGGGAAAGCAGAAAGCGGCTGACAGGTTAAAGTCGTATCACCTTCTCAAAAGTAATTCCTAGATCCTCTAACTAAAGCAGATAGGGAAGAAGGGTCGAACCACAGGGAAACGAGTCAATTTATTCCTAATTAAATTATATAATCTAAATTATTAGGTAACCAATTTGTTATTATAAAAGTTAATTAAACTATGAAGATTAAGAATAGGGAGAATCAATAAATAAAATCCTAGGGTATATCTACAATTAAATAATATTCCAGGGTAAAACACAATAATCAATCATCAATGCATTAATTAATCAAATCATAAAGGGCTTTCGCTACGTATTACAATCACAGAATTAATCTACTGGTATTAAATCGCATCTGTCGAATCTTAACTTAACCATTTATAAATTAACCTACCTATTGAAACTAAGCCTAAAAATCAAATCTCATTTGTCGAATCTCGAATCAATATTGTAAAACTCATACAAAACCAGGCCTAATCTAATTGCATAGCATTAAATCAATCAATAGGAAATTAATCAAGAATTGACAATTAACAATAATAAATTACCCCTTCATATTATTTATGGATCCCCACAACCCTAGAATAAAAATCTACGCACACATAATTAAATCTAAACTAAGCAAAGCAATTAAGCAAAACATGATGAACATAGCAAATAAACTACTGAAATTAAAAGGAAAGAAATTGTTACCAAAGTTAACAGAAATAATGAATTGAATTAAATCAAGAGTTGTAGAGAGAGAAAACAACTAAAACGTATTTGGACTTTGATTGGGCTTCGATCCTTAGCCTAATCCGGATTTCCTCTTCGGGGCTTGAATACTCGGTCCATTGCCTTGGCTTCTCAAATGTCGAGCCCTTAATCACCGGTATGGTGACTCCAACCGGCCTTGGGCTAAGAAAGTTGGTTGTGCTCTTCCGATGCTCGTAGTTGCTCCAAATAATCCCGGGAAAATGCTCCAAATATGCAATTTCCTATAATACATAACCAAAACTACGAAAATACTAGAAAGCCCAAATTAGTAATAAAAGTGGCTCTAAAGAACCAAAAATACTCCTAATTATGACCAAGGGACAAGGGTAAATCACTATATGAAATAGACATATCAAACTCCCCCAAGCCAAACCTTTGCTTGTCCCAAAGCAAAGATCTCATCAATGAACAAATAAAACATACTTCATTCCAAATTGATCAAAAACAAACGTAACCAATTCAAGGCAAATCCAACAAGTATGCATCCAAACCAACCAATCAAATCCATCCAATCACTCATCCTCCCTAACAATTGTCAATAAAGCAAACCACAAGAACATATAGAATTCAAGACTAGTGCTCACGCACTCAACTCTCATTTATGTGGTGGATATAAAATGTATCTGATCGCTCACCATCCCAACCCCTTTATGTGAACAATGCCCTCCCAACTCACAAACACTCGTGTGTTTGAAAGACATGCACTCAACCTAAATAGTCAACTCGGAATATATCAAACCATTCTTTGCATTGATAAGAAACTAATTTCACATTCACAACTCTATGCACAAAGGTCGGAAGGTCTTTAAAGCGTGTAATGTAAGGCTTAGGGTAGAGGGTAGGATAAGTTTGGGAAAATGTGAGAGTAAAGCCATGCTTAAAGGAGCCATAATCCTAATAAAACCAAGTCAAAAATAATAATGACCAACCAATCCCAACATAACTCAACTCCACCAAAAATTCACCAAACAAATAATCCAATCATATCAAACATTCCCAATACTTACAATTTCACTCATAAAAATATAATATTATAGAACTTGAGTGAATAAACAAACTTGAACTTTTCAATTTGAATTTTTTTCTTATTGAAACTCATTTTTTTTCTTTCTTTTCAACCTTCACTTAGAACATTTGAACATCAAACAATTTTTTTCCTTTTGCTCTTTTTTTTCTTTGAAGTTCACTTTTTTCCCTTTTTTTTCCTTGAACTTCTCTTTTTTTTCACTATTATGCTTTTTTTCCTCAAGAATTTCAACCTTCAAAACCATCAAAAATAAAACACAATCAAGAACAAAATAACTTCTCATAACCACCCAAATTGTGCAAATAATAAGCACACTACAAACTCCCTCACCTCACTCAATAATAGCTCCCCCAACCCAAGCTTGGGACTACTAACCAATAGGGCAAAATCGGCTTGTAATGTGGCTAATAAACAACAAATAGTCAAGGCAACAACATGGGTAGCAAGAAGGGAACAAATGTATCTAAATTTATCTGAAGGCTACCTAAAAGAACAAATGCCTTCGTCCTCCTCAATGTGCATAATAATGAGTCATACAAACACTACTCAAAGTTGCAAACCAATACTCAAATTCATTGACATACCAGGAACTAACACACATTCCTTACCAAATCAACTAGTCAAGCATTATATTCAATAGTAGTTGGGATAAATTGACGCATGTTAAGGCATCCAAGCAATCAAACATCAAATCATAGCTAGCCTATCCACAATACTCATCATCATATACCAAGAATCAAAACAATTTTCATATGTATAGGGCACAAGGAAGCATGATTTATCATTCATTTGATATAATCCTCATTGGCTCGGGAATTAGCCTAGCATGGCTAATCGTCATCCTCATCCACCGGGCCAAATCCTCCGCCGCTACCACCTGCACCACCAGAAGAGAGCTACCACCAAAATAGTTAGGGTTAAAAGTCCCCCTCCCCCACCCCCCAGGCTCCCCAAAAGGAATGTCCTGGCCAATTCGTGAAAGGCCTAATAGTCAGTGTAAATGCCATGGGAGGTGGGATTTATGTATCCCCAAGGTGGTGCCTGAAACCAATCGAGGTAAAGAGCATCGTCGGGAATGGCACCCCAATGAGCATAGTCGTTAAACATAGGATATAAGGCTCTACCCTGGTTCCTCTCAATGTACCCTAACGGTTGGTCTATAGAGCCAACCATCCTCCTTAGCTCCCCATAGGACCCCTCAATACGACCTATGGCATGTCCTATACTCTGCATGTCCCAAACGATCTTTGGATCATGCCTGGGGGTGGAGGAGGTGCGTGACGTGGTATGTGAGGCGGTGATGGTGGTGTCATATGCTCGGGCTATGGCACATGGGGTGGTGGTGGTGCTAGCCCCTGGGCATGGGAAACTAAAAGGTCATAGGTGTATGTCTCTTGCCTAGGGGGAAATGCGGTCAACTGGGGGCTAGGTAGAGGAAAGATACGCAATGGGTCCATTCTTATCCTAACACAACAATAGGGGATTTGCTGACAATCTAGCTCTATCCAATCCAAACTGTGCAAATACCTAGTGGTCATAAAGTACCCCTCCCCTACAGTTAGTGAAACCCTCAACGCTCGAAAATCTTTGGAAGATTTTAGCGACAGGATGGTGAATAGGTCGAGCACTAGCATGTTGGGAATTTGGGGCTGATAAACCAGTTAGAACACGATAAATATCCTCTATTTTATATTCCTCATGACAAGCAGTGGGGAGTTCAGATTCCAAATAAAATAATTTGCAAAATTCAATATAAGTTAAACTAATATTTTTATTGTCCAACCTAAAATACAAATTTGGACCATTTTTAGTGTTAAAAACATTCAAAGAAAACAAGAATTCACATGTTAATTTATAGTATGTAGGATAGTGCATATCAACAAATTTTCTCATACCTATATCATTCATGAATCGCCTAACATGTTCATACAAACCTAGAGACTCAAGAGAAGGTCGCTGTAGCCACCAAGAAGGAATTACCTTGCGCTCATAGAACTTGATGAGCCGTTCCTGTTGGGTTTGTGTTGTAATTCGAATCGTCGGCCACTCCTCGAGTTGTAATTCCGGATCATAGGCTTGGCTTGAGCTTGAACCACGCCCCCCTTGAGTTCATGACCTCTTTGATGCCATTTTTGAGAATGGGTGTTGGAAAATTTTGTTCAAAATTGAACAAAAGTGGTATAGTGATGAAAAGGGTGAAGAGAGAAGAAAGATTATGTAAAAAAATTTTGATTTGGGTGAGAAATGGAGAGAAGATCTTAGAGAGAAGGTTGAGAAAATTTGAGTTTTAGAGAGAGAAAGTATGGAGGTTGGAAAAAAATGGAGGAAAGAAAGAAGAAAGAAGAAGAAGAAAGGAAGCCCGATGGTGTCGCGCCCAGTCGGACGGGGACCTCGCCCGGTCGAGCAATCTAAGTCTATCTTATTTGCCGCTCTCGCGCCCGGCCGGGCGACCAAAATGTCTGTACACGTCAAGTCTCGCACCCGGTCGAGCGCACCTTTGCCTGGTTGGGTGAAATTCTTTGATTTTCCACCTCCATTCTCACGCCCGGTCGGGCGAATATCCCCTTTTTCAGGCCTCCTCTCGCGCCTGGTCGGGCGAAGCTTCGCCTGGTCGGGCGCGCTATAACTCGAGGGGTTCGTATTTCTTCTTCTTTTTGCTTCAAATTAAAACACATTAAATTCCCTCCTCTCTCCTCTCACATAAGATGGAAAGAAAAAAAAACTATTCTAAAAAGCAAGATAATAAGGGTTGTCTCTCGCAAAGCGCTGGTTTATTTAGGTCCCGCACGATCTTCTTACCATATGTTTATCAAGATGGAACAGAATTGATTAGGTGAAATAATTCAACTGCACCAATCGTAGCCCCTTCATGGTATAGCTTGAGTCTTTGGCCATTTACCTTGAATTCACCACCATGATCATCGTATAATTCCACATAACCGAATTTATTTGCCCTTTTTACTGTAAAAGGATCCGACCACCTTGACCTCAACTTTCCTGGGAAAAGTTTAAGTCTAGAGTTGAACAACAAAACTTTGTCACCCTCTTTGAACTCTCTGGAAGGATAATCTTATCGTGTCATCTCTTAGTCTTCTCCTTGTAGACGCGTGCACTATCATAGGCCATCAACCTAAACTCATCTAACTGATTAAGTTGTAGGAGCCTCTTTTCTCCCGCTAGCTTAGCATCCAAATTGAGCTCTTTGATAGCCCAATATGCCTTGTACTCTAATTCCACCGGAAGGTAACATGCTTTACCATACACAAGTTTAAAGGGAGTAGTACAAATTAGGGTCTTAAATGCGGTTCTAAACGCCCAAAGGGTGTCATCTAACTTGTCACTCCAATGATTCCTAGATTTTGCTACCACCTTCTCTAAAATGGCCTTGATCTCACGGTTAGAAACTTCAACTTGGCCACTAGTTTGGGGATGGTAGGCTAAACCTGTCCTATGGTATACACCGTACTTCTTGAGAAGGGTGTCTAACTTCCTCTCATGAAAGTGAGATCCTCCATCACTAATTATCGCTCTAGGTACTCCAAATCTGGGAAAGATGGTTTTCTTGAAAAGCCTATGGACCACCTTGGCATCATTGGTAGGTGTGGTAAAGGCTTTAACCCACTTTGATACATAATCAACGGTGACAAGTATATATCGATTCCCCTGTGAAGAAGGAAAAGGTCCCATGTAATCAACACCCCAAACATCGAAAATTTAAACTTCCAATAAACCTGTTTGAGGCATCTCATGCCGCCGCGAGATGTTGCCGGTCTGGCAAGAGTCACAAGCCTGCACAAAAAGAGTTAGCATCATTGAACATGGTAGGCCAGTTGATATGTCTATTTTATATAGTAATTTGCCCCCGTCCCTTGGTTATATTTAGGAGTATTTTTTGCTCTTTAGAGCCACTTTTATTGCTAATGTGTGCTTTCTAGTGTTTTTGTAATTTTGGTAGAATTTTGTAGGAAATTGCACTTTTGGACCATTTTCTAGGGATTATTTGGAGCAACTACGAGCATTGAAGGAGTACGACCATCTCTTGTAGCCCAGGGCCGGTCAGAGTCATCAAACCGGTGATTAAGGGCTCGACATGTGAGAAGCCAAGGCTTTGGACCAAGTATTCAAGTCCCGAAGTGGAAATCCGGATTGGGTTTAGGATTAAAAGCCCAATCAAAGTGCCAACCATAGCCCAAGGCTTCGCCCGTCCGAATGGGGCCCCCGCCCGAAGGCGCGCCCGGGCGGGTGTCTTGGAGCGTATTTTCAGCGTTTTCTTTACTTAGTTTTTAATTAGGATTTTTATGTTTTGTATAAATATGTTTTAGTTGTTTTGATACAATTATCTCTCTTCCATTAGTTTAATCTTCTCTTAAGCATAAACTTCTCACTTGTTTTCTCTCTCTACAACTCTTGATTTAATTCAATTCATTATTTCCATTAACTTTGGTAACAATTTCTTCCCTTTTAATTTCGATAATTTATTTGCTATGTTCATCATGTTTTGCTTAATTGCTTTGATTAGTTTAGATTTAATTATGTGTGAGTAGATTTTTTATTCTAGGGTTGTGGGGATCCATAAAATAATAGGAAGGGGTAATTTATTATTGTTAATTGTCAATGCTTGATTAATTTCCTATTGATTGATTTAATGTTATGCAATTAGATTAGGCCTGGTTTAGTTGTATGAGTTTAGCAATATTGATTTGAGATTCGATAGATGAGAATTGATGTTTAGGCTTAGTTTCAATAGGCAGGTTAATTTATAAATGGTTAGGTCAAGATTCAACAGATGCGATTTAATACCGGTAAATTAATTCTATGATTGTAATATGTAGCTAAAGCCCTTTATGATCTGATCTGTTGATGCATTGATGATTGACTATTGTATCTTACCCCGGAATATTATTTATTGGTGAACCTATACCATAAGCTTTTATTAATTGATTTCTCCCTACTTTCATCTCCTTAGTTTAATTTATCATTATCTATAAATTAGTTACTTAATAATTTAGATTATTTAATTTAATTAGGAATAAATTAATTTGTTTCCCTGTGGTTCGACCCTTCTTCCCTAACTGCATAGTTAGTGGACTTAGGAATTATTTTTGACTAGGTGATACGACTTTATCCTGTCACCAGTAGAATCTTGACTCATTGATCTTAGCCACCGTTTTGGTGGGACCATGATGTCCTCCATAAGGTGGTAAGAACACCGTGAACTTCCCATTCGGGAACACACCTGCGAAATAGTCCATCTGCACACTCACAAAACAAAAAAGGATCATCCCAAAAATAATGTTTAACATCAGAAAGGAATTTCTTTTTCTGTTGATAGGACAAGTCAGGAGGTAGAGTACCGCCCACCAAATAATTTGCAAAATCGGCATACCAAGGATGTTGCTCTACGACTGCATACAAGTGGTCATCAGGGAAAGAATCATCTATAGGAAGAGAATCTTTACCCTCATCATACCTGATTCGTGACAAGTGATCTGCCACAACGTTCTTTGCACCTTTCTTATCCTTAATCTCCACATCAAAGTCTTAGAGCAAGAGAACCCAACGGAGGAGCCTAGGTTTTGATTCTGCCTTGGCTATTAAATATTTCAAAGCTGCATGGTCAGTAAAAACAATAACTTTAGAACCAACTAGATATGATCTAAATTTTCCTAAAGCATAAATCACAGTAAGAAACTACTTCTCCGTAGTGGCATAGTTAACTTGGGATTCATCCAAAGTTTTGCTTGCATAGTAGATAGTATGCAAAACCTTGTTCTTTCTCTGTCCTAGCACGACTCCTAATGCAAAATCACTGGCATCACACATGATCTCGAAAGGGAGGTCCCAATCGGGAGCACATATGATAGGTGCCGATATCAAAGCCTGCTTAATCCTGTTAAAAGCCTTAAGACACTCATCGGTAAAATTAAATGGGGCATCCTTGAGTAAAAGATGAGTTAGTGGTTTAGCAATTTTAGAAAAATCTTTGATAAAGCGACGATAAAACCCCGCATGACCTAAGAAACTTCTAACCCCCTTAACATTAACTGGAGGAGGTAATTGCTCAATCACATAAACTTTAGCTTTATCTACCTGTATACCCTTATCAGATACAATATGACCAAGAACTACTCCCTCAGTCACCATAAAGTGACACTTTTCCCAATTTAAGACCAAATTGCATTCTTCAAATCTTTTTAAAATTTTAGTGAGATTAATAAGACATGCATCAAATGAAGAACCATACACACTAAAATCATCAATAAAGACTTCCATGATAGATTCTATGAAATCAGAAAAGATACTCATCATGCAACGCTGAAAGGTGGTAGGGGCATTACACAAACCAAAGGGCATTCTACGATAAGCAAAAGTACCATAAGGGCATGTAAATGTAGTCTTTTCCTGATCTTTAGGGTGAATTGGAATTTGGAAAAATCCCGAATACCCATCCAAATAGCAAAAGAACTTATGATTAGCTAACCTCTCAAGCATTTGATCAACAAAGGGGATAGGGAAGTGATCTTTTTTAGTGAAGATATTTAATCTACGATAATCTATACACATACTCCACCCTGTAACAGTTCTAGTGGGAATTAATTCATTTTTATCATTTTTTATAATAGTCATCCCACCCTTTTTAGGAACCACCTAAATAGGACTTACCCACTTTGAGTCAGTAATAGAATAAAGAATACCTACATCAAGTAATTTCATAACCTCTTTCTTGACTACTTATTGAATATTGGGGTTCAACCTCCTTTGGGGTTGAATGCATGGCTTATAGTTGTCCTCTATGTGTATCCTGTGCATACAAAAATCAAGGCTAATACCCGTGATATCATCAATACTGTACCCTATTTCCCTTTTATGAGTTCGAACAACCTCTAGAAGCTGGGAAGTTTGTGGGTCATCAAGTGCAGTACTAATGATCACGGGGTATAGTTCCTGCTCATCAAGAAAAACATATTTTAAATGAGAAGGAAGAGGTTTTAGTTTAGGTTTCTTGACCTCTACAGGTTTTGATTCCTGAATTAATTTTACTACCTTCTTGCTCTCTATAGGATCAAGTTCTTCAATTGCGAGAGCTTTTTATATGGCGTCCACCTCTGTACTCCAAACACTCGCATCACCTGTAGTTAGTTCACCACATAGAACTTCCTCCAAGGGATCTCTTGCAAGTACCTGTGGTAAGCTTTCTTCACAAATATCATCCGTTATATCAATCACATCAATTAAACAACAATTTTCCTCTAACATAGGTCCTTTCAAAACCTTCCCTAAATTAATAGTGATATTATCATCTCCAATAGAAAGGGTTAGTGTAGGAAATATTTCAACCATCCACACTTGAGCCTCACTGTGATCATACACTTAAGTATGGTGGCATCCAAAGGGAAGGAAGCTAGAGCAAAAGAGTCGCCAACAAGTTTTAGGAACTTGTAAACCATTCACAAGGTGAAGGTTACACCCCTTCACGATCCATGAGATCGCTAAATCCATAGTGGTCTGGAACCATGACTGGATATTCGGGGATGAAGGTACAAATCCAACCTAAAAGAGATTGAATCTGCCTAATAATAGGCCTCTACTTTATTCTTCTCATATTCATGTGCGCTTTCTGACTAACATACAATCAATAGATTAACCCTAAACCTGTTTAATCTATGTTGGTTGAATATTAATGCACAAACAAAACTATTATTGGCGATCACTTGAATTATAATCACATTAACCTAAATAAGATTATTAATTATCTTATTAAGCGTGATTACAAGTACAAATTCACTTTAAACCTGCAAGAGATGGCGTGGTCAAGCAATAATAATATATATCAAGCAACAATAAATAATCATCATAAACTCAATAAGGCATAATAATATTAGTAAGATCCTAGGCATGATACTAACAAGATTAATAACAAATCCTAGCAGGTCACTAAACATTAAAGATCAAATCTTTATCACTAACATGATACTAACATGATATTAGAAAGAATAGGAAGCAACCTAAACATGATACTAGGAACATATATGATATTAGAAATCTTAGATATTACCCAAAACATGATGCTAGGGATCATAAAGACATTCTAACATGATACTAGGAATTAAAATAATTAAAGCATGATTTCTATATCAAAAGAAAGTAATTAAATTGCTTACTTCGATGCATCGTATCTCTTTCTAATCACAAAATACACGCGTTAGTAACTTCAAGGAAAATAATAAATCAAACAATTAAATTAAATAATTGAAATAGAGATTTGGGACCAAACCCTCAGAAATTATCAACCTTTCACGTCTAGAGTGAAGGCAACTTCGAACTTGGCTAGGTGTGTCTAGAACTTGTGAATGTGGAATTTTGTAAAAAGGGGAAGGTTTAGAAAAAGAATAGAGAGAAAGAAAAAGCTTCTAGCTTAAAGAGAGAGAAAGAATAGAATTAGATGGTTGTTGATGATTGTGAATGCATAAAAACGGGGAAATATGACCCCTATTTATAAGAAAATAAACCGGAATTGATAGAAACAAATCAGAACTTGAATTGGAATAAAACTACTCCCTGTCGCGAGCGACAGAAATCACGCATGGCGACAAGCTCTGTCGTTTGGGACGACAGGCTTGTCGTTTTGCGACAATTAAAAGATAAAATGCGCTTTGTACGGAATCCTTTTCTTAATATAATTTAGCAATTAAAACTCCTTTTTAATCAATTTCAAATCAAATTTTATCAAAACAAAACACTTGTTTATTTCAAATCAAATTCATCAATTATTAAAGATATTAATTATCAATCCTAATGCCATTAAAACTCAAAATAACCTTCTAGGCTATCCTTAGAAGACTATAATTAATCCTAATGACTTTAGGAATAATCATTAATGGGCTCTCCACTAGATCATTGGGCCATAAAACCATTTCAGACCCAAATTAGCATTTGAACCATAACTTCCTCATTATTCATCGGAATTGGGCTTATAATATATCGTTGGAAAGCTCTTTACGAGCCCGACCCAACTACACTATTATTGGACCCTTATCACGGACCAAACTAAATTGGAATGGTTATTTTCATAAAATAGTGAAGTTTTTAAAAAAACAGAAAGAAAGATTTTTATTAAAAACTAACATATCAACAGGCTATTCACCCTTCACCTTTGTTCAATAATCAAATGACGTGAAAGATATTCATCACTGGGTTTAGTTTTTGGGGAGACACAATTAGGTGTCTATAGAAGCCCCCACTTTGACTGAGTTTGGAGAAACGGAAGTTTCGAAAACAAAAGTCAAAGTAGCGATAGGGACGAAGAATGATTCAGAACGTTCTGCAATACTAAATCATTCTTGTAACGCCGATACCTACAAATTAGCGTTAGCTATACAAATAAAAGAGTTGAGAAACGCGTATCTTGCACCGTCAAGCACACGCCTCTGGAGTAACTGGTTTTTGTTGTTGCTGCTTTTTTTTGTGACGACCTCCACAGTGCCTCATGAACGCCATCGTCGAAGATCGCTGCTTGTAGTTATCCTCGATTTTTTGTGACAATCCTCCACAGTACCTCGGGAACATCGTCGAAGATCGCTGCTTGTAGCCATCTTCAAGGTTGTTGTAACAATCTTCCACATCCTAGGAAACATCGTTGAAGGCGACTGCTTGTAGCCATCTTCAAGGTTGTGGCAGTACCTCGCCACGGCAGTGCCTCGCCGCTATAAACAATCTCTTCTCTACCTTGGGACATCGTCGAAGATCGCTGCTTGTAGCTATCTTCAGTTTTATTGCGATAATCTTCCTAAAAAATTTATCGAAGATCACCGGTTGTTGATCCTCGGTGCTAATACTTCGCTTTGCTATTTTTTGTTACTTCGTTGTGATTCCTTGATGTGCGAGTACCTCAGCGTATTTTGTAATGAGTCGGTACTTTGGCGCTTGTGCTTGCTTGTGAACCATTACCCCGGTGATTATACTCGCTTTGTGAACCATTACCTTGGTGCTTGTGATGAGCCAATACTTAGGTGCTTTAAGCTAAGTGAGACGATCGTTGTCAGGCCGATCACTTATTGCGATTGTAATCGAGCCGACTACTAAATCATGTCAATTTGCTTATATGGGATAATTGGCGTACCAAGGAACCCGAAATTGTTGCATGAGGTCCGCATAGACTAGTATGGGGGGCCACCTGTTATGTCGTTGAGCCAGCGCGAGCAGAAACCTGCTGTCACCACGCTTATACCGTGTCGCGATGCGACAAGAACCACGTTGCGCGTGACTTCTGTCGTTTGGCGACAGAGTAGGGTTTTCCAGATTTAAACCCCTTCTCCTTCATTTCGCCGCTGCTGCTCATTTTGCTCGACTTTTCGCAAAAACTTCATCTCGCTCATTCTTGCTCGTTTCTCAAACGAATTCAATCAAGTTTCTTGCAAATCGAAGCTTTCGATCTCTAGTTTCTTGATCCATGTAAGTTTCCTTCGAACTCACCTCGGTTTTGCTCATTTTTGTGTATGTTTGCTCGCGGGTTTTTCGAAAATTCAAACCCAAATTCGTCCAATTTGCTTTATTTACTGAATTTTATGTCATGAATCTATTTGCTTATGCTTGTATATTGCCTTGAGAGTGTTTTGAGACTTATTTGACTCAATTTGGTGAAGAAACGAACACTTTTCCATTGTTGACTCCTTTGAGTTTGTGAGAACAATGTTGCTCATTCTTGATGCTCTTTCTAGCTATCCATGCTCAATTTGTCACAATTTTTGCCATAGTATTGTAAGAAATTGTTTAAATAATTGAAAATGCTATTTCTGCTCGGATCAAAATCATACTTTGTTTTAGTACTACGTACTCTTTTTTTTATTATTATATATTTTAACGAACATAGTATCATGCGGCTAGGCGAACCTTAGATACCATAGAACCTTTGATTTATTATTATTTTGCATAATTTAGCATGGCTAGACATTGCAGCTCTGGTTCTCGCTCCCGTGACGCTCATCGGGAGGATGAGCCTGTTGACACAGGTGAGGGAGCTTCTACCAGCTTAGGAGAGTTCCCTGAGTGGGACGAGCTCACCCTCTACTTTGCTCCTCACCTTCACATCTCAGAGCGCGTGCGGCTCGGGATGACAGGCGACCGTATTCGTTGTCACGGTTCAAGCAACGCATCTATCGGTCAGATATACGACTTATATTTTCGCGACAGCATCGAGTTTTGGGAGTCTTGCGGTCTGACTCCCCTTCTACTGACTACGCGGGTCGTGCACTCTTTCTCGTCAGGCCGCTGTTTGGTTCGAGCTCTAGTGGAGTTCTGTTGGGACACCACTAACACTTTTCATTTTCCGTGGGGCGAGATGACTATCACTCCTCTCGACTTTTCCCTTATTACTGGTTTAGAGTTCCGGGCTACCGCGGTGCCTTTTGGAAGAGACATCACTGTTTACTCTCCGAAAGTAGAGGAGTTGATCAGCCCCATAGCCATTCGGGCTCAAGCCGAGGCTCGACCGACACAGATCAGCGCTTGGTGTATTCATCGGCCCATGGTGATGGAGGCTTTTCAGGACGGTGCGACTACCCTTGAGCAACGGGTACGCATCTTTGCTTTGATCATTTTGTCGGGGACCTTCTCCCCTGACAAGGGTAGCCGTGTGCTACTATACTACTTGCCTGCTCTTCATGACCTTCGCATGGTAGGATCATATGATTGGGCCGGCTTGGCCTATGCTGACTTCTTGCTTGGATTGCGACTCGCTTGTCGTCATCGCAGTTTTGACGGGGAAGTCACGCTTTCCAGTTTCTAGGGGATCGTAGAGGTATATTTCTTTTATCTAGAGCTTGCTTTGGTTCTGTGTTTAGCTTCTGCTGACACTTTATCCTGTCTCGCAGGTCTGGTTCTACGAGTATTTCCTTTCTTTTTCACCAGCGAGGCCTTCGCCTCGTGGGCTCCCTATTGCCGCCAGTTGGGGAGGCCGTGTGAACGACCAGACTGCTACTGCTCGTGTTTGAGAGCTACTTCTATCGGTATGCTTCTTAACACTATGCGTTTGTTGTTTTACCCTTAGCGGAATTTGAGCTTATGGATGTTCGTCTTGTAGGAGCCCGAGGTTCGATTTCGGCCGTGGGATGACTTTGTCCTTCCTACATTGGTCGTGCAGTACACTGCCCAGCGTCGGTATTTTCAGGGGACATACGACGCTGGGTTTATTTGGGTGAGAGAGTTACGATTCAACACTCCTCGAAGTCCCCTGTTGTTCCTTCTCGCCCTCCTAGTCACATGTTCGATCAGAAGAGGCTAAGAGCCCGGGCGGCTAGGACATCAACGGGTTCGAATTGGAGGAGTCATATCCATTTGGACCGTTGCTATGAGGAGAGGCTTTTGCCACGCTTGGTTCCACCACCTTGCTTGCCAGAGTCGAGAGAGGTATACTTTTTGCATTTTCCATTTGTTCATTTGATAGCCCCCGAGTTAATCCTAATTATTCGAGTTTGATCTGACAGGCTTCGACCCGAGAGATCGTGCCTCCGCCGGTATCCATCATCTACCAGGGCACTTTTGGTCCTGTTGAGGAGATGGTTCCCTTGGCCCCTGAGCCATGGCGCTTCGTAGAGCAGTCGATACCTCGATACCATACTTCTGTGAGTCACTTAATCTATTATCTTTGTCGTGTGATTTCTTTTATTATCTCTGATTCTGTGACTTGACAGTTTTCTCGCGAGGTGATGCTGAGGATGGCGAGGGGCATGGACGCCTTCCGGTACCAACTCGTGAGGTTGAGCCACAGAGCTATGTCTCGTCGTGGCGACGACGGCATGGAGGTATTTTTGTTGACTCCTTTTATGCTTAAATTTTCCCTTCTGTACTTGACTAGATTTACTTTTTCTATTTCAGCCCATTCCTTCGACGCGCACTCGCACGAGACCTGAGGCTAGGAGAGAGAGATCGAGATCTGGCTTGAGGTGTCGTCGGACCTCGATTGGGTGTCAAGGCGGTCGAGCAGAGTCGGACCATACTGTCAGATTAGAGGGTTCTGGCTCCTCGTCTGAGGGTGCATCAGGGGGGCCGACTGGCCAGGGAGGCATGACAATAGCTCCTTTAGTGGGTGGTGGGACATACGAGGTTTGCTCATCGTCGCAGCAGCCATAGCAGCTTCAGGATTTTGGAGTGCAGGAGGGTGAGCCTAGACGGGCTGCCCCTACTCTCTCGATTCCCACTCCTTCTGTTCAGGGTGCGGACGAGGGTTTGACTCCTCGGACTGTACAGTTTTTTGACATGTTTGGTGTTCCTTCAGATTTCCGGGGTCCGCCATCATAAATGTACCTGTACTTGTATTTATTTTGACCTTGTAGGACTTGCTTTATTTGACTCGGACGCTTGTATATATATGATCTCTATGTTTATTTTTAGCTTTGCATTTTTATTTTTCGTTTTATTATGCATGCAAGTGTGAAAAATAATGACTAATTTTGCGCAAAAATTTCCGTCATTTTTATTATCTATGGAGGGTGTCCGACTTTTTCCCCCAAAAAGAAAGAAAAAAAACAAAAATTGAGCTTAAACTTGATTAAACTCAAGATTTCTCAAAAATATTACAAAAAATTTTACAATGAGGATGGGTTTGGCTAATTTTTTGAAAAGTAAGGTTAAAACCGTAAAATCGTAGTACAAAACTGAGTCAAAGTCAAGAAAAACATGGTTTGCGTAGCGAGCAATGCTGGCGCGACCAGATCTTGGCTGGTGCGATGCGACGATACTGTAGCGATGCGACAGGCATCACGCGATGCGTGATTTCTGTCGCATGGCGCTGGGATTATTTTTCCGAATCCGAACGGGATTCAAATTGCGCCAAATTTGTGCATAAATAGCCCCTGAATCTGACGATTTTTGTGTAGTCGAACAGATTAAAAAAAAAGTCTTAGCTTTTATTTCTCAATTATGTCTAAGAGTTTCAGCGATTTGACTCGTGAGTGGTGCCGATCTTTGACTGCTAAAGAGAGAAAAGAACTTGACTTTTTCCATATGGGGGGTATCTATAGTATAAAGAGGGTAGATCTTGACATAGAATTTATTCATACCACCTTGGAATATTGGGATTCAGATACTCACTGCTTTAGATTTGCTTATGATGAAATCTGTCCTTTACCGGAAGAATTTGGTGCCATAATAGGCTTCCCTTCCCTAAATCTTGCGGTAATTCCAAAAGTAAGCGAGTATTATTATAAAGACTTTGAGCGTTTCCTTAACCTTAAGGACAAGGATTTGAAAGGTATTGTGTATGGTAACATCGTGAATTTGAAATAATTTGCACGCTTTTATTTTGATAGACCACGCTCCGAATCTTTTCATGTTTATAGGAGAAGAGCCTTCCTTTTTTGCATGTTAAATCAATATCTGCTTACTAGTGGTAATATTAATGAGGGCCAAGCTATTTTAGCACCTATCATGGAGCAAATTGAATCAGGCAGAAATCCAATGCCTTTGATAGTTGGAGAAACCATGCTTGGTTTAGATGAACTAAAAAAGGATCCAAAAACATTTCTTCGAGGTTCTCCGATATTATTACAGGTAGAAAATCAATACTTTTAATTACAGAAATCAAAAATATTTAACTTTGTATAGTAATAATAATTATTTTCATTTGAATTGTTACAGATGTGGCAAATGGAGAGTCTTGAATTAATTATCCCTCCTGACAATGTTGACAGCTATACTCTAAATTGCTTTGTAAGACGGAAGAAACGCTTTTTCATATAGATGGGCCGCCGGGAATGGGGTAGAATCTTTGAATCTTGCGACATTTCCATCAAGTGGGTCGTTCCTTGGTGGAAAATTGAGAAGATGGTTGGTGTCAATAGCCAACCTTCTTGCCGTCTCCCTAGCTTGACAAAGTTAACCTTTTATTATCCTTCCAGGGTGAGGAGACAATATGGTCTAGCTCAAACTGTTCCGTCTGGCGATCTTCGTCATCCCTACGAATTCCCTGTTTCTTAGGATGCAGAAAGGTTTGATGATTATTGGTGTGCTAGGCCTTTATGGGAAGTTGTTACCCAAAAGATTCCTCCTTCTTTGTCCAAGGATGTGCAGTAATGGTTGCTTGGTCGATATCAAAAGAACAAGAATAAATCTCGAAAACTGAATAAGACTAATGTGGAAGACCGCTTAGGGGAAAAGAAAATGCCTCCTAAGGAGCGTCTGGGTGAAAAAGTTGAATTCAAGACTCCTGTCATGCCTAAGAAGAAGAGTTCTAAAGGCAAAGAAAAAAGAAAGGCTGACTCTACAGAAAAGAAAGTGTGGGTCGAAAAGGAACACATTGTAATGGCTATTGGAGAAACTATTGACACCAAGGTTGAATGTAGATCTTCAATAGGATGCTTACTAGAAAAAGTAATGGATGATGAAGAGGATGCAGACAAGAATTGGAAGAGATCTTGGAAGGAGAAGATAGATTAGAGCATTGCTTTTCTTTCAATTTATTAGACAAATAAGTCAATTATGTTTTTAAGCTTTAAAATTCCATTAATAATGTAATTCTTACTTTATTTTATTAATGCAATTTCAGTTTTTTTAAATTAACTTTTTATATTTAAAATTCTTTTTAAAGCAATGAAAGCAACTTGAATTATTCTGAAAATCATTCGAGTACGGAAGTCGAAAATTTCCAGAAAACACTGAAATTTGCCCGGATTAATGCGGAGCATCTGGCGTTTCGATTCGGACGTTGTCGCTATCCAGGAGAATTGTCGCGATGCGCTGACCATTGTCGCTATGCGACAGCTGCATTGCGTCGCGCTGAACTTAATCTTTGTGCGCCGACCGTTCCGTTGCTGACGAACCGATTTTTGTTAGAATTAAAGTGGTCGCACCCTGTAAAGGGTTGCCTACGTATCCTTTCCTAAGGAATCAGGCCAAACGTATCTCTCTTGAGTTTCCTACTCAAGTAATTACGGGTAGTACTTCTTAAGTTGGTTAAGATTTGTCATGTTAGAAAATTCATTACCATCCATGTCAGTTAACTTTACAGCACCTCCTGATATGATGGTTTTGACAATATATGGTCCGGACCAATTTGGCCTAAATTTGCCTCTTGGGTCTAGAACATTCTTCCTTAATGCTTCTAACACCAAGTCTCCTACCTTGATGTTTCTTGTCTTGACCTTCTTATTAAAGTGTCTAGCCATACGAGTTTGGTAGCATTGAGTATGATGTAGAGCTTCTAGTCGTTTTTCATTAAGTAGAATTAGCTCTTCATATCTTTCTCTAGTCCATTCGACTTCATCGAGTTTACTCTCCAACGCAATGCGTAGGGAAGGTATTTCTAGTTCTATAGGTTGTACGACATCCATTCCATAAAATAAGGAGAATGGCGTATTTCCTGTTGATGAGCGAATTGATGTGCGATAAGCCCAAAGAGCAAAGTGGAGTTTGTCAAGCCAATCTTTGTAATTTTCCGTCATTTTCTCGATGATAGTCTTTAAATTTTTATTGGTTGCCTCTACCGCACCATTTGCTTGAGGCCTATATGGGGAAGAATGATGGTGTTGAATACCACACTTTTGTAGCAATTCTTCACATTCTGCTTGAAAGTGAGTTCCATTGTCACTTATCATTTCATGTGGGACTCCATATCGACATATAATGTTTCTTTCGATAAAGAATGCTACATGCTTTGCAGTGAGTTTTGCATATGATGCTGCTTCGACCCACTTTGTGAAGTAATCGATTGCTACTAGGATGTATTCATGACCTCTTGTCCCAGGAGGAGTAATCTTTCCAATGATATCTATTCCCCAGGTTGAGAATGGCCATGGTGATGTGTAGGTGTAAAGGAGTGATGGAGGAACATGTTGCAAGTTAGCGTATATTTGGAATTTAGGGCATCTTTTCACATAGTGATAACAGTCCCTATTCATGGTAGTCCAATAATATCCTTCGCGCATTATCTTTTGGACTAGCATCTTGTCATTCACGTGAGTTCCACATACTCCTTCGTGGACTATTCTCATTACCCTTTAGGCTTCTTTTTTGCCTATGCATAGGAGAACTCGACCTTTAGGTACCCTTTTGTGTAGCTCATTGTCTATGAGTACACATTGGGAAGCCAAAAGCCTTAGGGCTCGTTTTGCTCTTTTGTCAGCATAGAGGGGATATTCTCCTTTGGTGATGTAGTTGAGGATGTCTGTATACCAAGGTTCTTCTTCTGCTTCTTCTTCTTGAACTACCTCATCGTCCTCTATTGCTTGAATGTAAGCCGGTTTATGCCTTTTTTTCTATTGTTAAAGGCATTTGCTCGATTTGTGTGGGAATTCTAACCATTGAGGCTAGCCTTGCCAAAGCATCAGCAAATTAGTTTTCCTCTCTTGGTAGATATGTGTATTCTACCTTTTCTAACTGATTAGTGAGAGTTTCCAGATATATTTGGTAAGGGGCCAAGCTTTCACTCCTTACTTTCCACCTTTTAGAAATCTGGTTGATGATCAGAGAAGAATCTCTGAATATTCGGAGTTTCTTTACTCCCAATGCTAAAGCTGTTTTGAGGCCTACCGCGCATGCTTCGTATTCTGCATCATTATTGGTAACGTCAAAATCTAACATTATAGATATTGGGATATGTTCTTCTTTTGGCGATACTAATAATACTCCCACGCTACAACTCTTTTGGTTTGATGCTCCATCGAAGTATAACGTCCATGTATCGTCCTCTGTAAGCATTAGATCTTCATTTGGAAACTCGTATTCATGTATGTGGGTCGAATCTTCTATTGGGAAATCTGCTAAGAAGTCTGAGACCACTGATCCTTTTATAGCCTTTTGGGGCATAAACCTTACATTGAATTGGGCTAAGTTGACTATCCATCATGATATTCGCCTATTAAGTGTAGATTTCTCAAAGAGATACTTTAGTGGATCCATCCGAGACACTACATAGACTGTATGAACGAGCATGTAGTTTCTTAACTTAGTTGTGGCCCACACTAATGCGAGGCACAATTTTTCAAGTAGTGTATAGCGTATTTCATATTCGAGCATCTTTTTGCTTAAGTAATAGATAGCGTTTTCTTTTCCTTCTACTTCTTGTGCGAGCATAGCCCCCATTGTCTCTTTTGTGACTATTAAATATAACCTAAGAGGGATTCCTGGGAGCGCAGGTGCTAGTACGGGAGGATTAGCGAGATAAGCTTTGATTTTCTCAAAGGCTTTTTGGAACTCATCGTCCCAAATAACTGGCACGTTCTTCTTTAATTTCTTGAATATAGGTTCACATATTGTGGTTAACTTGGATATGAACCTACTTATATATTACAACCGGCCAATGAATCCTCGAATTTGTTTCTCAGTCTTGGGCGGCGTTATTGATATGATTGCTTTAATCTTGGTTGGGTCTATCTCTATTCCTCTAAAGCTAATAACAAATCCTAAGAGTTTTCCTGAAGTTACTCCAAAGGCACACTTAGATGGATTTAACCTCATGTTATACTTTCTCAACCTTTCGAAGAATTTTCTTAAAGCTACTAGATGTCCTGGACGATCTTTTGATTTGACGATCATATCATCCACATAGACCTCAAGTTCTTTGTGCATCATATCATGCAATAAGGCAGTCGCTGCTCTTTGGTAAGTGGCACCCGTGTTTTTCAACCCGAATGGCATTACCGTGTAACAGTAAGTGCCCAATGGCGTTATGAATGTAGTCTTTTCCATATCTTCCTCGGCCATGAGAATTTGGTTATACCCCACGTATCCATCCATAAACGAGAGAAGCGCATGATTTGCTGTATTATCTACCAAAATGTCGATGTGTGGTAAAGGGAAGTCGTCCTTTGGACTTGCCTTATTTAGATCTCTATAGTCGACACACATTCTTACCCTTCCATCTTTCTTTGGAACTGGCACCACATTTGTAACCCATTCTAGGTATTTGGATACCCTAATAAAACCTGCAGTAATTTGTTTTTAAACTTCTTCTTTTATTTTAAGAGCTACGTCGGGTTTCATTCAATGTAAATTTTGTTTTACAGGTTTCATTCCTGGGATCAGTGGTATTGTGTGTTGAACTATTTCTCTATTTATTCCTGGCATATCTTCATATGACCAAGCAAATACATCGATAAATTCTCTTAGTAGATTAATTAAACCGGTTCTTTCTTCTTTAGTAAGAGTTAGTCCGATTTTAACTTCTCTTTTTATGTTTGAATCTTTTGAAATATCCACTGTTTCAGTATCTTCTATTATTGGTGTTTTATTCTCAAGTGTTTCCACTGCTTTAATTATCTCTTTGTCACTTTCATTGTTAGTTAAGCAATGCTCGTCATCTTGAGTTAAGGAATGACACGAGGATTAAGCGAAAGAAGACATATTATTAAATTCAGAAACCATTACATCAAACAAAGAAATGTCCGTGGGGACTTGACTACTAACTATCCTAGGAGAAGACGCCAAAGTAAAAGAGTTAGGGAGAGGTGCTATATCTAAAGATTTCAAAGACTCGATGGGGAAGGACTCAGATTCAAACTCTGACTCAGACGACTCTTCGAACATGGGTCCTTGTCCTGTTGTTATAGAGATCTTCCGTCCGCTTGGTGTAGTCACCTTCACAGTCTTTTGCCATCCCTTGACTAGTCCCTCTACTGGAGTGATAAGCTTGGAGGGGTCAAATCTCTCACTTTGTAGTGCTGTCTGAATGAGCGCAGAGTTATCTTCAACATATTTCGGCTTATTTTTCTCGTGCCCAAAAAGAAATCCCATGACATTGAAGTCAAAGCATGGAGGTGCTTTCTCCTTATAGATAGGAGTTGGGATGTCATCTAAGAAGTGGCAATCTAGGAAGATCTCGAACCCAGGTCGTCTTATTCCATCTTTGACAAAGGGCTCGGGAAATTCATAGCATGGATAATCTTCACCTTCTCTTACAAATTGTCCATTTAATGTGAGGGGATATTGATCCATTGGGATTGCTTTCTTGTGGGTACGAGCTTTCCTCCGTGCATTAGCCTTTTCCCGGGCTTGCTTATAGTCTTCCGGAGTTGGTTCAAAACCAAGTTCGAAAGTATCTGATTTAGGAAGGCCAGGTGATTTCTTTTGCATGGCTACTCCTTTTTTCTTTCCTATAGTCATTCCGGGAAAGTGTCCTTGTTTTCGGATTATGCCATTAACTATCATGTTTGAATGGAGATCATGATAAGGAGGGATCCCTTCATTTTCCTCGATTAAGGAGACCTCTTCTGCGTTAAAGCCACATAAGTCTTCATCGTTTTCATCGTGCTCCACGTTTATGAGAGGTTTATCAATTGCTTTGATTCTCAATTGGGAGGCATCGATTGTGATAGGGATTCCTCCAACTATGGCCTTTACTTGTTGATGAAGTGATGAAGGGACTACCTTAAGGTCATGGAGCCAAGGGCGTCCCAACAATAAGTTGAAAGAGGCTTTGATGTCAACCACCTGGAAAAATGTAGCGTGCTTTATAACTCCCGCGGTGACGTTCATGGTAATGGTCCCAAGAGCTTGGCGACGAGTGTTGTCATAAGCTCTTATTCCTTGTGTTGATGGAGACAAATCTTCGTCTCTTATACCCAACATCCTCGCAGTTTGTAGTGGACAGACATTAATTGCTGACCCATTATCTACAAGAGTCATTGGGACATTCATTCTCTTGCAGACTACTGTGAGGTTCAAGGCTTTATTGTGTTTATCACCTTCTGGAGGTAATTCTTTGTCAAAAAGGTGATTAGATTGATGGGACTTGGAAGATCACTCGTGAGAAAATTAGCTAACCCCTTAGGAGTGGTTTCTGAATCTATCCCTACCTTAGCCAAAGCATCCATTACTGCGACTCTATGTTCGCGAGATGTGGCTAATAGCTTCCATACGTTCATTTCGACCTTAGTATTTTTTAGTTGTTAGATAACATCATTGTCTTCTATAATCGGTATAGGAACTTGTTGAGTGGTAGGGATAAGTTGTGCAGTGATGGGAGGTTGTACTCTCTCTGATCTGGTGAGGACATCTATGGGTGAATCTTCTTCATCCCAAATGTCACCTACTGGGTATATTGTGGAAAGTGGAGTTTCCTCTACATCTTTGAGGTAAATATCCTCATCATCACTCTCCCATACTCCGTTGATGCTAACATCTTTTCTAGTGGGATTTGGACCAACTTCTTATTGTCGATTAATTTCTGGATGAGATCTTTGAATTTGAAACAGTGCTCTATGGTATGTCCTCCTGATTGATGGTATGGACAATAGAATCTGTTTGTTCTCTTCAATGATTCAAATGGTCTTGGCTCGAGAGGTTTGATCTTCCCACTCTCGAAGAGCATTTGGAACTTGTTAGTATAGGAGGTCCCAATTGGAGTGTAAGACTTGTCACTCCTTTTAGGTGTTTCAACTACTTAGAAAGAAAATGGTGTCCTAATTTGTAGGTGTCGCCTTTTGAACGTCGTGTTTATTTTGAGTCGTCCTTATGTAATCAAGGGCTTCTCTACAAACGGCCATTACTTCCTTCATCAGTTGATTAAGGGCCCTTACTTCCTCCTTTGTGGCAAGTTGTTGAGTTGAGGGAAGATCACTCATGGCGTCGAAAAAGGTTTCTTCCTCTTCTTCAAGGGAATGAGTTTCTTTAATTGGTTCGATAAGGGATAATGGGTCAATATCATTTTCCTCATCGGAAATATCCAAGGAATCTGAAAGTTGAGCGTTGTTGATACTTGGCTTCTTGCTTGCAAGAGGCAATGGAATCTTGTTGCTATCAATCAGATCTTGAATAGCTTCCTTTAACTTCCAATAGTTTTCAATAAGGTGACCCCTACCTTGATGGTACTTGCAATGTGCATTAGGGTTCCAACTAGCCGTCCTCCTTTTGACCGGTGGATCTCCAAATGGTCCAATGGGAGTTATAAGGCCTTTTGCATGAAGACGATCAAATGCAGTGTCATAACTCATGCCAATAGGAGTATAGTTCTTTCTAAATGGCTACCTTTGTCCTTGATTATTCATAGCAAGGACATCATTCAAATTAAAGGTGTTAACATTGTTTGAGTGGGTGGTTTTGGAAGAAGAAGGATTGTCGTTCTTCTTTCCTTTCCAGCCACTGTTGGAGTTATTGGCAGCTTTTTGTTATGCAAAGTCGTCTTCAATGTTGATTCCTACGTCGTAAACAGCCTTGAAAGTACTCAAATTGCTTTGGTACTTGAGATTCTTAGAATATTTTTCTTGGAGGTCTTAATGAACATCCTTACAAATTCTTTCTCATTAGGCACCTCAACCATTTTGGCAGAAGTTTCCCTCCACTTGTTGAAGAAGGAAGTGAAACCTTCGTTCTCTTTTTGCTTTAACATTTCAAGCTCTCTATGATCAGTCTCAACTTGAATGTTACACTTGTACCTATCAATGAAAGCGTTCACTATCCCATCCCAAGTAGAAATCTTTTCTTTGTCAAGAGAAAAGAACCATTGTTGGCAAACGGTTTCAAGAGATAGAGAGAACAAAGAATGAAAGACTTTTCTATCTATCCCCTTGATATTCATTATAGTTTTAAAAGCTCTTAAGTGGAAGTAAGGATTGTCAGTAGGTTTGAACCTAGGGATGTCATTGGCATTGAACTTCTGCGGAAGAAGCTCCTTGTCCACCGAGAACCATTGTGAGCTAATGCCCTGGAACTTGTAGTCGTTGGAGAGTTGGTTCAAACTTTCCTCCATTTGTTGCATTTGTAGTTGTCTCGCAGGGTCATTGACTTGAAGAGCCATAGTCTTCATCATTTTAGTCAGATTAGCCAAGTCTTGCCTAAGTTGATTGACTTCTTCTTGAGTTGCCATTATCCTCTTAGCCTTTCTCTTTTGATGAATCAGTTTACCAAAAAGGAAGATTTGAACAAAAGAGTTGTCTTTGATTAGCCGACCTTCTCTTCTTGACCAAGTACTGTAAATTAAACCATTTGTTTTTTAATGACTTGACTCAAATTGACTTTGATTTTATTGGTTTCTTAGAAAGCAAAAAAAAAAAAAGCTAAAAATGGGGTGCATATTCTGGGAATCAAGGTTTAAGGTTCAACAAGTATGGTTTAATTGGAGGATTAATATCCGACTTACCCCTCTAAAAAATGACGGAAAACACGCGCACACAAGACTCTCTAGACATGGTCAATGTGAAATATAAAGTGTGTGCTCTTAATAGTGAGTGAAAGTGGCATGCTTTGATACTTGTGTAAGACCATGGGACTATGTGCTTAGACTCAATTAAGAACTAAATAAATATTCTGACTTTTAATAAATCGATTAATTAAACTCAGCGTGAGGATTCGAGCAAGAAACTGGACTGTCGCCGGAGCAACAGAATTGTCGCCACACGCTAAGATCCAGCGCCATGCAACAGAGTTATCGCATGGCGCTGAACACTAGAGTGTTGTGCCACAGTCCAAACTCCTGCACCATCAGTGGAGCAGTCGTCTGAGTCTGTTTCCAGTGCTTTACTCTAAAAGGACGGCCTATAGTCGTACTAAGTCCGGCTTAATCAATTTATTTAGACTCGTACAAATTACTCATATTAATTAATTAATTAAGCAAAATCCTTTAGTCATTAATTAGTTTATTTAAACTCATTCACAAGTCAAACAAAATGGTTAGTGTGAGCACACACAGGCTATGCACAAGTAAGAATGCACAAGTAGTCAAGTAATCACAATATGATGCAATGAATTTGCAACCTAACCATGGCTCTAGTTCTCTAAAGTTCAGGATATGGGTTAGTCAAAGAGGGTCCATGGTTATGAGTCCGGATGCACCGCGCGGAAGACTTACCTTTGGAAGGGTGGGCGCGAGAAGATGGGACCCCGCGAGTTAAACTCGCTTCCACGGTTTGGTGAATTCAACAAACTCGGATGTACCCTTCGTTGCCATGAGCGTTCGATTGGGTAGATGGAGCATGAATTCCCAGAGGGTTATGACCATATGTAGAACACATATGGGTTCAGAAAATTAAGAAAAACTCAATCAGGAAGTAGAACCGAGCGAACAGTACTAGAATTGGTCGAAACAAAGAAGGTAGATTTCTGGCTCGGTATTGGAAGAACATGGCGTGAGACAACAGAGCCCGGCGCCAAAAGATAGCTCTGTCGCCAAACGACATTGCTGTCGCGTAGCGACAGAGCCATCGCATGGCGCTGGCTCTGTTTTCTCGGCGCCGGTTCCTACATGCCTCAGCAGCTTTCTATTCTTTGAATTTTTCCGATTTTTCGTAGTGTTTTTCGATCCTAGTTTTGAAAGATATTTCCCAAATTTCCTAGGTGTAAAAATCCTATGTTTTTGACAAATTACGGATGGTCTTTTCAATGCGGACCTTTTTTAGGCATATGTCAATAATGTCAATCAAAATTACGCACATGAATACTTAGAACGTTTCGAGTCTCATCCACTCATTCTAAATTATTGCCAAAATAAATTTTAGGAATAAAAATAAAAATCCTCCCCAGTGGAGTCGCCAAAAAACTGTAGGGAATATTTCAAGCATCCCACACTTGAGCCCCACTGTGATCATACACTTAAGTATGGTGGTGTCCAAAGGGAAGGAAGCTAGAGCAAAAGAGTCGCCAACAAGGTTTAGGAACTTGTAAACCGTTGACAGGGTGAAGGTTACACCCCTTCACGATCCATGAGATCGCTAACTCCATAGTGGTCTGGAACCATGACTGGATATTCGGGGATGAAGGTACAAATCCAATCTAAAAGAGATTGAACCTGCCCTAATAATAGGCCTCTACTTTATTCTTCTCATATTCATGTGCGCTTTCTAACTAACATACAATCAATAGATTAACCCTAAACCTGTGACCCTACCTTGCCTAATAGTATTGCAATACTGACAGAAATCTGCAATGTGAAGATTAGGGTCTTCACCCTTAGCTCCACTAAATTGCTTTCTTTCGATCATCGTGATAAATTGGGGCTTGATCTCGAATTGCACTCCATCAAGAGCTGGAGTAGGAGTAAGATGTGGAAAATCCGTCAGGGACGGCTGTAAATAATCGCTAAGCTTTCGAGGTGGAGGAGGTGGTGGTGCCGTCATCTCTGATTCAGGTTTTGAAGAAACTTCCGAATCGCTAGAATCAGATGGGGGTTCCAAAGGTGGATTACCTTCAGAAGTGTCTTGTACCTGTCTGTAAAGATTCTTCTGTCTATGAAAAGATCGTTCGATTTCAGGATCGAATGGAATGTGACCTGATCAGAACCCTAGGGCATAATCACAAAACTAAACAAACAAATATGAGAAATTTGTCTCAAAGAACTTACGTTCTCTGAGACTAGAGGGAATAATCTAGACTACAAAAACAATCAAAAATAAAAATAAAACCGTTTCCTCGGCAACGGCGCCAAATTTTGAAAGGTTAAAGTCGTATCACCTTATCAAAAGTAATTCTTAGATCCTCTAACTAAAGCAGATTGGGAAGAAGGGTCGAACCACAGGGAAACGAGTCAATTTATTCCTAATTAAATTAAATAATCTAAATTATTAGGTAACCAATTTGTTATTATAAAAAAGGGAATTAAACTACGAAGATTAAGAATAGGGAGAATCAATAAATAAAAGCCTAGGGTATATATATAGGTTCACCAATAAATAATATTCCAGGGTAAAACACAATAATCAATCATCAATGCATTAATTAATCAGATCATAAAGGGCTTTCACTACGTATTACAATCATAGAATTAATCTACCGGTATTAAATCGCATCTTTCGAATCTTGATTTAACCATTTATAAATTAACCTGCCTATTGAAACTAAGCCTAAACATCAATTCTCATATGTCGAATCTCGAATCAATATTGCAAAACTCATACAATTAAACCAGGCCTAATCTAATTGCATAGCATTAAATCAATCAATAGGAAATTAATCAAGCATTGACAATCAACAATAATAAATTATCCCTTCGTATTATTTATGGATCCCCACAACCCTAGAAAAAATCTACTCACGCATAATTAAATCTAAATTAATGAAAGCAATTAAGTAAAACATGTTGAACAAAAGCAAATAAATTACTGAAATAAAAAGGGAAGAAATTGTTACCAAAGTTAACGGAAATAAATGAATTGAATTAAACTAAGAGTTTTAGAGAGAGAAACAAGAGAGAAGTTTAAGCTTACGAGAAGATTAAACTAATGAAAGAGAGATAATTGCATCAAAGCAACTAAAACGTATTTATACAAACATAAAAATCCTAATTAAAATCTAAGTAAGAAAATTGCCGAAATCTCCCTCAAAGACACGCGCCCGGTCGGGTGACAGGCTAAAGTCGTAATCACCTAATCAAAAATAATACCTAAATCCACTAACTATGTAGATAGGGAAGAAGGGTCGAATCCACAGGGAAACGAGTCTTTCTATTCCTAATTAATTATTAAAATCTAAATTATCAAGTAACCAATTTGTTATTATAAAAGGGAACTAAACTACTAAGAGTGAAAGTGGGAAGGAATAAAAGTAGGAGGAAATCAAATAATAAAAAACCTAGGGCATAGGTTCACCAATAAATAATATTCCAGGGTAAAACATAATAATCAATCACCAATGCATCAATTAATCAGATCATAAAGGGCTTTCGCTACGTATTACAATCACAGAATTAATCTACCAGTATTAAATCTCATCTCTCGAATCTCGACTTAACCATTTATAAATGAACCTGCCTATTGAAACTAGACCTAAACATCAATTCTCATCTCTCGAATCTCGAATCAATATTGTCAAACTCATGCATAAAAGATCAGGCCTAATCTAGTCACAGAGCATTAAATCAATCAATAGGAAATTAATCAAGCTTTGACAATCAACAACAATAAATTATCCCTTCATATTATTTATGGATCCCCATAAACCCTAGAAAGAAAACTGCTCAGACATAATTAAAACTAAACTAATCAAAGCAATTAAAGGAGACATGATGAAAGAAATAAAGTAAATAACTGAGATTAAAGAAGAAGAAATCGTTACCAAAGTAATCGGAATTAAAGAGTTGAATTAAGAACAAAGTTGTAGAGAGAGAAAATAATCTAAGTAGAGAGAGAAAGTCTAAAGGAGAAGGTAAAAAAAAGAGTCTAAAAAAAAGATACTAAACTTGCTTAACGGAAAAGTATTTATATTAAGCAAGAATCCTAAACTAAACAACTTAATCGACGATTAAAAATCTACTAATGCCAACACGCGCCCGATCGGGCGAGGCACCGCCCGATCGGGCCCGCCTTTTTACTCCCAATGAATGTTTCTCTTCTCGCGCCCGATCGAGCGCGGCACCGCCCGATCAGGCGCGCCATCGGGCGGAGACCCTTTGGGCTACTTGGACTCCTTGTTTAGGCTTGTACCTCGGCCCAAACCAAATATCCTCCTTGGGGCTTTAATCATTCGGTCCAATGCCTCATCTTCTCATAAGTCGAGCCCTTAATCACCGGTTCGATGACTCTAACCGATCTTGGGCTATGAAAGATGGTCGTGCTCCTCCAATGCTTGTAGTCGCTCCATAAAATCCCGGGAAAATGCTCCAAGAGTGCAATTCCCTATAAAACTCAACCAAAACTACAAAAACACTAGAAAACACATATTAGTAATAAAAGTGGCTCTAAAGAGCCAAAAACACTACCAATTATGACCAAGGGACGGGGGTAAAATACTATATAAATTGGACACATCATCGGGCGAAGCACCGCCTGGTCGGGCCCGCCTTTTTCATCAGTGAGGCTTCTCTTGCGCCTGGTCGGGCGAAGAGCTGGCCTCTCATTCTTCCGCCCTACCCGGTCGGGCGTGCCTCAGGGCGAGGAAGCCTGACCAGGCAAGGCCACTTGGGCACTTCTTTGGACTTTGATTGGGCTTCGATCCTTAGCCCAATCCGGATTTCCTCTTCCGAGCTTGACTACTCGATCCATTGCCTCGGCTTCTACTCCAACCGGTCTTGGGCTACGAAAGATGATCGTGTTCTTCCGATGCTCGTAGTTGCTCCAAATAATCACGGGAAAATGCTCCAAATATGCAATTTCCTATAAAACATAACCAAAACTACAAAAACACTAGAAAACACAAATTAGTAATAAAAGTGGCTCTAAAGTGCCAAAAATACTCCTAATTATGACCAAGGGACGGAGGTAAATCACTATATAAAATAGACATATCAACGGCGAGTGGGAAATCGTCGCAAGGGGAGGGGGAAGAGGAAACCGGCGCAGGGGGATGGGAATTAGCGCTGCCGTTTAGGGTTAGAGTGGGGGTTGTTGGGGTTGGCCGGTGGTTTTTGTGGTTGGCTGGTAGCTGGGATTTTGGGGTTTTTTTTTTTTTATTTTTTTTATATTTTTTTTAATAAATTGTTTTAGCCAATTCAGTTGTGACACGTGTCACTTTAAAAAAAAATTAACCCATTCAATCGGTCACCGGTTTTTGGGATTGAAGAAAAAGAGAAATCTCCAAAATTCGGATTATTCCACAATAATTCAAAGTTAGGATTATTCTAGCAAAATTGACGAAAGTTGGATTATTATTTCTAATTTTTCCTTATTTTTAACAAAAGAAAGTTTTTCGAATTAAGTAATTAAAGCAAATGCAAAATACTCGTACACTCTATAGTAGTGCTCGAATGTGTCATCCTGAAAATTGATGCATAAATCTCTTTTTTCCAAAAAGATTCTCTTTCAACAATCTTTTTAACTTCAATTATTCACTTCTTAAACCCCTCTTCTTCCTTCTTTAAACCCTCTCTTGACCTCCTCCAATATCCAACAGTTCTAACTCACTCAGCTTTTTGACAATGTCGTTTTGCTGATTTCTGGGTTTTTTCTTTGAACATGCTGCTTCATTTCAGCAATATGTTCGTTATTTTTGCTATTATAATCTTGTTTAATGGAAACAATTTCTGGGTTCAATGTATTTCTGGGCCCCACATTGCTGATGTTAACATTCTTTTGCCACCAAAAATGATTCATCCTGTTGAGTATCGTCTCCTTGGAAGTGATGGCTGCTTCAAATGGTCAGTTGATAATAATTTAACTCTTTTACTTCAATTTTTGATGTGGGTTTTTATTTTTGGTAGGTTTTTATTTGGATTATTAGCTGAAATATGATATTTTGGTTAGTTGTTTTGTGCTGTGACATTGCTCTAAAACTGTTTGCAATTGGTTGAATTTGATGAACTATGCTCACATATTGTTCACCCTTTGATGCTACTGCTCCTGTTTGAGTTGGAAGAAATTTTAAGCGTAATCGGGTGTTAGTTCAAAGTTACTAGCGGTCTTGGGTGTGATGTTAAATTTACCAGGCTTTTGTATTTGGATATATTTCTAACAAATATGTCGCGAATTGCGATACAACGATAACTAAATGAGCAAGAAGCTAGAATAAGCTAAGTTAATAAGCCACACTGGTTGTAATTGCTAAATTTACCAAGATAAATTGATCTAGGGTAGTGTTTCAACTGCAATGATATATCAAGTTGAGGGGTTTTTGTCTTTTCGGATAAATGATGTTTGGAAGGGGGGGGGGGGGGGGGGGGGGATGAAGTTCCAAAGTAATTAGGCCATGCTTAAATGCCAGTCAATTATCTGTTTTCATCGAATCAACTACATAGTTAAACAATAACTAACTCTTTGAACATCCAAAACATGAATATTCCTTAATAGCTGGTCCGAAAGTCTCACATTGCAGAAAGAAAGAGAAGTGTGTCAACTATATAGGACGACGTTATAAGGAAATTGTGTCAACTAATAGGGATGGAGGGAGTATCTTCCAATACATCATTAGAAAGTCAAAAACATGCCATCACAAGGGCCTTTCACAATTTCAAGTCAACATATACATTTGGCAAAAAATCAAACAACCAACATATGAGAGTTACATTAATAGAGATGCCCCTTTATATCTATGCAAGTGAAACCAATGAAGTAGTATTGAACTACTTTGAAGTTATGTAAAAAGGTTCAATCAAACAATTATTACAAATGACTACTAATGGGAAAAATATTCCGATATAAAGGTAAAATAAGGGCTTTAGAGTGAAATGAATCCTAGTCATCATTAATTCGTTTATATGATGTGAGTCAATTCATTATGGCATTACCTTCATGATGTGATGGCATGTTGTAGAATAAGATTGAGCCAATGAATTATGAACAGGTAGGTGTTGCCCTCCTTACCATCCCTGTCTAGAAAATGGAGGCCGTATAATTACAAATTTGAATTAATAGAAAAGTTAAGGTTTACCACTGGATTTGAAGGGTTAGAGGAAGGAATCTAAGAGATTTGTGTGAGAATGACAAATGAATATATATTTAATTGAGATGTGAGCAAGATTTCGGGTGATATGGAGATTGGGGGTTAACCCTATTTAATCTATTGTAGCGGTGCCCTTAACAAATTATAAAATATGGTGGACAGTTGTGTCTAATGAGAAGTATGTTGAATTGCCAACTGAAGTGAGCCTGACTGAGCTCTTTCCAATGATACTGTGAGGAGAAGAATGGTCATAATGAAATGAATTTGTCATGTAGAGACATGAGGTGGTTAAGCCAAAAAATTACGTGTAAGAAGTTGAACTGAAGAGATTGATTAAAATCCAACAATAATTATTTTGGTGATCTTTGCTCTCATGGCATCTTATCTAGTTTATTCCGGAGAAATTATGGAGTTGCGGTCATTGAAGTCCATGGATAGGCGTTAAAAGCCCTAGAGAATTTTCCATAGGAGAATGAAAGCTTATCTTGAGGTCCATAAATAGCATGTGAAATGTTAACAACAATAAAGTAGTTGGTGAAATGTTGAAGGTTAATCAACAAGTTGTAGCTGAGGTGAGGTTGTTGAGGCTGTTAAGTATAGGTATTACATTCTTTTATTGGGATGTTCAAACTAAGCTTCTTTCTGTCAGCCTCTCTTATAATCGGAATAAGAAAACCATGAATCCTTCCTTCTGATTGTAATGACTGCCCTCAGCCATAATCATCTCTTGTTCGCAAGTAAATGAGTAAAAGGAGTATAATTTTAGCTAGTAATCATGTTATTTTATGTTTTGTCTTGGTAGGTCATGGGATCATCATGATGTGTTATCTGTTGTACCTGAATACAATGAGAGTAACCATTGTTCAACAAGTGCTCGGTTACGATCAATTGCTCCTTACACTGGAAGAAAGGAGACTGCTGTTTATGCCACTGATGTTCGCACAGGAACCATAGTTCGTTGTAAGGTATACATTGATATGTTCTCCAAGATCCAAATTTTCCATAGCTCTGTTAAACTTGACTTGGATGGTCTTGCAACTCTTCGGGTCCGTGCTTTTGACAAAGAAGGTATTTAAAACACTAATCTTGACATTTTCTCCTGAATTTGATGTTTTTGTTCTTTTAGTGGTTATGCTCCTAGGTGTGATTTATTTCCCTTTTCCGGTTTATTTTTGGTGGCACTTATGTGCTTCTGACATACTGAATTACTGACATGTGATGATCCCATTATGCATGAGTTCCTAATTATAGTCTTCAATGCAATAGTGTATCAACATCACAGTTATATATTTTATCTTATCTGTTCACGACTTCTTGTGGGATCACTAAAAGTTCTCATGGTTTACACAAGTAAGAAGCTTCTGAGTAATTCATAATATTTTTTGCTATGATTATTGTTTGGCCTCTGTGTATGAATTAGCTTCATTTCATGGCATAAAGCTCACTCTTGATCTGTTACGCAGATAACGTCTTCTCTTCATTAGTGGGTTTGAGGTTCATTTGGCAACTGATGCCTGAAAGTGACGAGTCATCTCATCACCTTGTTCATGTCCCTTTGGGTGATTCTCCTTTAAGTGACTGCAGTGGATTTTGTGGTGATTTAAATATTCAGACAAAGCTTGAAGATAGTGTATGTTCTATTTCATAAGAAGTTCAGTGTTAAATTCATTGTGTATATGCAGCTTGTCTAATCAATATCTTATGTGCAGGGAGTGTTTTCAGACCTTTTTGTAGTGAAGGGAGTTGGCATTGGGCATGAAATTGTCTCTGTTCATTTGCTTGAGCCACAATTTGATAACATGACAGATAAAATCGTTTTGACTGTAGCAGAAGCCATGTCATTGGATCCTCCTTCCCCAGTTCTTGTTCTTGTTGGTGGCACATTGCAGTACAGTCTTAAATTCATGAGGAGGAACATTCCTCAAGGTTTTTTCTCCTAGCTTGTTCTTGTATATTTTCATGCAAATGTTATAAAAGCCTATATAATAAAGCTGTTGCATCCTTTTTTTTTTTTTTTGTTTAAATCTATGGTGTCTGGTGACAAATTGGTAAATTAAAAGCATCATAATCATTAAGGCCTCTTTATTTTCTGGATTCTTGAAATAAGAGTATATGTCTGCACCACACATGCCTAGCATTACTGTTTTACTCTTCTTTTAGCCTTTCCACCCAAATTACCAAATTGAAAAAAGGGGACAAATAACTACTGTAGGAGGAATTTATGCTTAAAATAATTTTAAATAAAATTAATCGAATGAAGTGAGTGCTTGATTGTGAGATTTTGTGACTCCCTATTTCCAAAAGTTGTTTTTTTAATCTCGCAAAAGTAACTTAACAATGTAGTCAATAGTCATTTATATTACATAATCAAGCTCCATTCAACCAAAAAGTTCATTATAACTTTATATTTAGATTCTCCATTAAAGCCTACTGATGCTTACAAACTCTTATTGCCATAGACCCAATTTGTACCTGCTGAAAAATTATTTAAAACGTTGTATACTTTGTAACAACTGGATGTGCAGGCAAGCATTTATTTCAAATTGCTCATAGCATTTACGTTTGTCCTTGCAGTTGTGCCTTTGCCCTCTCCATATCACCGCTGGTTTGCACTGAATACTTCAACAGCTCAGGTGGATGCTATGATGGGTCTTGTTCATGCATTAAAACTAGGTGAAACCAGTATCATAGTGGAGGATACCAGGGTTGCTGGGCATGTCCAGATGTCATCTCTGAATATTGTTCTGCCAGATTATATGTCATTATACTTGCTGCCTCTATCTGAATCTGGTGACCCTTTTGAGGGAGTAAAACCTACACCCCCCAGTGCATGTTGGTATGTCGTCTCTGGTCGACAATATCTCATTGATTTAAAGGTTTTCTCTCGAGGGCCTGATGCTCGAGTAATCTATTTAACAAAGGTACTTTAACATCTGTATATCTCTGTGGTGTTTGGTTGAACCTTGGTTTTAAAAGAATAGGCTGCTGGTAGGACAAAAAAATGCTGTAGTCCTATTAAGAAAAAAAGGATGATATAATTGATTGAGAACCACTTATTACAAAACCTCTTATTTCAATATTTTTTGTTTATAATCAACTAATTTCAGGAAAAAAAAGGAATTCCAACAAACCATTTTCATTGTTCTTTTTTCTGATAACACAAAATTACCATTTATATTTTTATTGGTAACCTGAAAAAGCCCAAAGCCTGGTCCTTTCTTCCCTATCATTTTCTATTAAAGAGATGGAAGGGTAGTGGACTAGTGGTGTGCTGCAAATCCTACCCTAGAAACAAACCACATTAGTAGCTTGTGTAATACCAGTTATCTTTTCATTCTTGGAAAATTTGACCCGAGTCTTCTCAATATTAGCACACAAATTCTCCATCCCTTGAAATTTATTATTTGCTACAGTTTTCTGTTCCACTTTTTAAGTCTAGTGTGCCTGAGTTCATGTCAAAGAGCATATACCCTGAGTCCCTGAATGAACATATTAGTAAGTTGTTGGTTTGATTTAGATACTTCATTTATTATGTGTAATATTTTTTTACAAAACAAAACTTATGAATTTCAGGTATCTAGGAACGTATACCCTTCATTTTCCTGTTTTTAATCCCAAGTGTTTTTTTTGGTGTATGTGAACGTTTTTGGTGTATGTGAACTGTGTGAGTTCTCACTTGATTACTTGAATGCAGAATGAGGATGTGAAATTGAACTATGATCAGCCGGAACTCTGGAGAAATTATCCCGTACCAGAAAGTGTTGCCGTCAAGTCTGGTTGGCAGCATTCTAGAATTTTAGAGGCCACTATAGAAGGACTTGGAAAGTTATCAGCTTCTTTAACTTACTCTACTGACCATCTTGAGGCAAAAGAGGTAATGTTTCACTAATATTACATTGAAGATCTTGACTATCACTGAAATCATTTGTCACTCTTATGTGATAATACTTCCACTTTGGAAGTTGGCACTAAACTATTTACTATTTAATATGCATCCTCTTTCTTTTAAAAAGTGAATTTTTTATTTTTATTTTTATTTTTTTTAAAAAAAACCAAACCTATAGAAAAAGGGATTTTGATTTAGGCTGTTTGTTTGCTATGGAAGATGATAAATTAATTTTGATTTCTTTATTAACATTATAGAAGAACAGATATGTAAAACCTCAAAAGTCAGAACAATCCTTTATTCTGCAATCTGCATCAGTAAATAGCCCTTCCTAGTTATGGTTGGAGGGAAGTCTCTTCACACGCAAAAGGACTAAACAAGCTCACATCTAACAAGGTTTTCATATCACCAATATATCCTCTGAACTGATTGTTTCAAACTATCCTTTTCCATTTAAATCTTAGCAAATCTCCCCTTTAGCAGATGATTGATTTTTGATGGATAATTTTGTTGGATTTGTTGAGATGGTTTAATTAGGAGGATTGTTTGGAGAAAGAAACAATTATGGGATTTGATACCATGAGAGTTTGAGGCGTTGGGAGCTTGTCTAAGGATGGAAGCTGACTACATGCCCATGTAGGCTGAGGTACACGATTGTGTAGGCCACGAGTCACGACCGTGTACCCTGATGCTAAAACAAGTCACAAGAGGACTACACTACATGACCCTGTGGCCCTATATCTCCGGAAACATGGGGTTAATCTACTAGGGTTAGGACTCAGGGGACTATTTTACCCTAATAAATAGCCTATTAAGCCATTTAAGAACATAACACTCACTGTGTATTCTGTGTAATTATCAGATTAGAGAGGTTAGACAAGTCTATGAGAGAGAATTTGTGTTTAGGCTTAGATTGGGAGATCTTTAGACCCTTGTATCATCATCTCATACATTGATTAAATTCCTAGAACAAAGTTCGTGGTTTTTGATTCCCTTTGGGAAAGAGAAGGATTTCCATGTAAAATTCTTCTTGTGCTCTTTATTGCTCTTCTTTGCTTCCAGTCTATAATTTCCGCATAATTATATTGTTGATCACTTGATTGCACAATTACGGAGCCCCAGATCATACAAATTTCACACCAGTTTAAGTTTAACCATCATTAGCTGTAACCTATGTTACTTGGACTCGGGTACCCATGTTCGACACGAGTACGTGTCCAAGTGTCCGACTCGGCTATTTTGTGAAAAAATTCCATGATTTTGAACTAAAAGTGAAGTGTCCGGGTGTCATACCCATGTCCGAGTGTCGAGGGTCGACACGGGAACGTGAGGTGAAATGAAGAGTCCGAGTAACATAAGCAGTAACTACCTCTCCGCAGCTCAACTTTCTTACACGACCCAGGACATATTGCTTGAACTTTGCAACGTCCACAAGTCTCTGCCTCATATGTAATGAGCACGAATCCATTAAACTAGAACCTGTCCTGATCTTGTGCAGAAGCCCATTGAAGCTTTATCATATACTTCCTCCGTTTTTATTTACTTGCAACACACCTTTTTGGCACGCATTTTAAGGGAGATATTAGACTAGGTAAACAGATAAATTAAATCGCAAATTTTTACCACCGATAAGAAGAAAGGGATAAGTTGCTATGGCTAAAATTTCATAGCTTAATTAATTCGTTTATCTAGTCTAATCACCTCCTCGAAAAGCGTGATAAAAGGTGTGTTGCAACTATTAAAAAACAGTGGAAGTAATTCTTATTACAAGCACCTGAAGCAATGGATTTCCATCCTCCAGCAATTTGGGATGGCACATTTTCTACCAAGCAATTTTAGCTTTCTAGACTAATTAAGAAAGCCTATTTATGGGAGAGTCCTTCTGTAGCTTTGAACTTTCTCATAAACTCTTTTAAACATAATAAAGAGCTGCTCCATAATAATCTGCATAGAGCCTATTTAATTCTCTATATACCGCTGCTTTCTCAGTGATGCAAATAGCAGCAGGTTATATGTACTATTCCGCTTGCCATGGTGACTGGTGAGCAAGCTATCAAATTTATGAGAGAGACGCAGCTTCTCTATTGTTGTGCATATTGCTCTATTGATCCTCCAAGGTTTGAGTATTTGAATTATTGGTGGAATGGACTCCCATTCATTTGATTTTAGGCTTTTGTGAATTAGTCTATATAGTATACACCAAGTCACAGATGGATCCCTGATAGTAACAGTATCTAAAACTAACACAAAATCTTGTTGTATGAGGGTGTTAATGTAAGTGGATTCTGCTATAGGTTTTGAAGGTTGTTCAAGAAGTTATGGTCTGTGACCCAGTGAGGGTTAAAGGAGAAGGAAGGAACACTTCATTGTCACCCCTTCTGCTTCCGTGGTCACCAGATATCTACCAGGAAGCACAGCTAAATGCCGCGGGAGGTATGTATCCTTATCTTGCATGGCTCAATTGGTTACCACCTTTGTTATACTACTTTATGACTCTCTAACTATGTTTTTTTATTGGTGGTCTTGTAGGTTGTGCAGATTCACCTGCTGATTATAGGTGGCTATCCTCTGATAATAGTATTTTATCTGTATCAGCAACCGGTGTTGTTCAGGCCAAAAGGCTTGGTAAAGCCACTGTTAAAGCTGTTTCCATTTTTGATAATCTCAATTTTGATGAGGTAACAACTGTTTGCTTGTTATTAAATTTATTTATTTATTTTTTCTCTGGTTTCTCTTGTTTTTATAATTGGAAAAATTTGTCCATCTAAAATGATAGTAAACCTTAGCTGCTTAGCAGATACTTTCCAAGTAGTACTATAATAGTTTATTTGAACAATTGTATCAAAGGACAAAAAATAGTTGGTCGGTTGAATACAGTACAATTGTTGAGCAATGGGCTATGTTACATCACTTGACTTCTTTGGATGTCATATATGAAGATATGATGTTGATATTTTTGGTAACTTATTGGGAAGTTAATGTTGTTATAGACTAGTCGACTTAAGAAATGGCAGAGCCATTACTTGTTCACTTTTTATTACCAGTGGTTTATTATATATACATATCTAATTCACTAACATAGTCATGGACATCTTTGCCTATGATTAAATACTAACTCAGTTTTAACTTACTAACTCAGTTAGCTATAACTGTGTATGTTTCTACAACTATTTACAGGTAAGAGAGGGGCTGAATTTGGGGGGGGGAGGGGGGGAGGTAGGGGGAAGGGACTGTTGCTTTCCCCAGCCTCTCTTTGATTCCACCACTGTTTATAGGTAATATAGGGACTGAATTTGGGAAATAATTGACAAAACAAATCAACAAACCTCTCATCTTGAGCATCATTAATTTGTTAATCTGATCTTGAATTATTTATCTGTAGCTTAAGGTTATCTGAATTTCGCTGTTCATGGATGTTTTAATTAGCTAAGAGCTTGATATATTGATGCTAGCCTTCCTTTGAATAAACGGGTGACATTCCTTTTTGTCCATTTAAATAATATTCTAAAAGGAAAGAGAAAATCAATCAGGATAATGTGGTAGCACCATAGCCTCTAGGATTGCAAATTAAAGGCCAATTGAAAAGTAACTTCAAACCAGATCAAGGTGGTTTGACTTGATTCTGTAAAGGCAAAATGTTGTCAAGAAGTCCTTGTTGAATTCTTGGAAGAATCATTATTTGCATAATAAATGAAATTTAATGCTTTGGTATATGGTATTGGATTTCATAATGTGTTTCAGTAATTTAATGCTTTCTGATGTACCAAAAATTGTATACTTTTTTTTTTAAAGCCCCTTAAAGGACTCCATTTATTTACTTTGAATTCATTCTTTAATTCTGTGATCCTGTACTTATTTAATTTTATGTGATATAGGCGCACATTGAAGTTGCTCTACCTTCTTCAATAGTTATGTTGCCAGACTATCCAGTAGAGACTGTTGTTGGGTCACATCTTCAAGCCGCTGTGTCTATGAAAGCATCAAATGGTAAAACTCATAGAAGTTTGTTTCATTTAGCTCTTAGTTAACTGAAATGTTAGGGTCTGATTTCATGAATTCTTGTTGATGGCAGGTGTGTTTTTTTACCGTTGCGATGCTTTTAGTTCACGCATAAAGTGGTCTACTGGAAGTGAAATTTTTATAATTGTTAATTCTACTATTGAGGCATCTATGAAGAATGAACTCATGAAGACTAAACAATCTAAACTAGGTCCTACTTGTGCTTGGACCCATCTTAGAGCTACTGGTCCTGGTCGTACTGTTCTACGTGCAGCCTTTTCTATGCATACAAACACTGATTTTAACAAGCAGATAATGTTAAAAGCATCTGCTCCTATTGCATCGTTTTTACCACTTATTCTACATCAAGCAGGCGATGGCAATAAGTTTGGTGGTTATTGGTTTGATTTGGAGGAAAAAGAAATGCGTGATGGATGGGAGAATTTGAACTATTTATATCTAGCCCTTGGATCTCATTTAAATGTTGCACTTGCTGGAGGACCCGAAAGATGGAAGAAAGAAGTTGATTATATTCAAACTGTAGAAGTTCTTGATGAAACTTGTTCCCTTCCTAAAGATGGAGTCCTTGTCCATGAAGTCCAAAGTTCAGAAGGAAATGGATACACAGTTTTATGCAAAGTGCTTGGCAACTTTGTAAGTCTAGCTGTTCTTACTTTATTCTTTACAAATAATATTTTCTGCAGAAGTATATCTTCTCTTGGTGATTTGGGATCTTACTTTCTTTCCTGTTTTAATGTTCAGACACTTGTTTTCAAACGTGGAAATTTGGTTGGAGATGACCATCCGCAACCTGTGGTTGCGGAGGCAAAATTGCGACTTGATTGTAGCTTTCCTAGTTCAATTGTAGTTCTAGCCGACGAACCTGGTTTGTTTCCTAATTCTTTATCCAATTTCTGTTCTAACTCCTGAAAATTGATAAAGATTGAAAATCCATAGTATTATGCAGAAAATAACTAGTCCTCTAAGTTCTGAAACACATAAACAAAACTGTTTCATTTAATTAATGATGTGCTTCCAATCACATTCAAGTTGAATATGTGAAAGATAGACTCCTTAGGAAACATTATGAGATGCTTCTTTTGTCTAGAATAGTTTGAACAATTTCCATTCTCATCTGTCCTTGAATAATTCTAAGGCTTCCTTTTTTTTGGTATGACCCTATCAAACATCAATTATTTAACTTCCGTCACATCTAATCTTCTATTAAAGAGAATAAATAACTCAGCTAAAACTGATCTTTTTTGAAACTCCATGTGCAAGGGATTCCAATCCTGTCCAAAATTAACTATGATGAAGAATTCCCCAATACAATCTTTGTAAAAACCCAGAATCCACTCTCGAGAGTTATTGAAGAAGAAGAATTTTTGTGTAAGGGTTTCCAACTATTCGTGTTTTTGCATATTATTTCAGTGAACAAGTTGGACATTATACAATATGCTATTCAAGCTGATCGTGACCCTGCTCGCATTCGCTCCATGCCTAAAACTGTGGCAAATGGGCGGACCATTAGACTATCAGCAGTTGGGATCAGTAATTCTAGAAATGCTTTTGCCAACTCATCTTCTGTCCCCTTAAGATGGGAATTGAACAACTGTCAGGAGCTGGCAACTTGGGATGAAGCTTATAATTCTCAACTGTCCGTATCCAGTTGGGAAAGATACCTACGTCTGGAAAATGCATCAGGACAGGTACTGCTGAAAAAGCTAAGCTTGGTGATGATTGTTGTGCGGTCTCTATGCTTGATGTGGTTGATGCGTTTGTAACTTTTTAATGATCTCTCTATCTTTGGGACCTTTATTTAGAATAATCCTTTGCTTCAATTATCTTCTTTTGAACTTCTTTTGTTTTTGAATTTATCTTCTGTGAATAAAAATAAAATAAAAGCAATCAGGTCTTCATCACACTTCTTTTTTTATTTTTTTTATTTTTTATTTTTTTTTAATTTTTTTATAACATGTTCTAACTAGATCACGAGTTCATCATACTGAACTCTAACTTAGCATGATGGTATTGTTATATGTTTTAATATTTTAATTTTGCTTTGGACTTGGTCATTTTTGTTTTCTTATGTGACTTCTATTTCCATGGTTTGGAAAATACACCCATCAATGGAAAACATAGGTTTTAATTACTTGCTTTAGTAATGTGTATCCCAAGTTCTAAACGCTACTCTTATCACATATTCCATAGATTTAGGAAATATTTTAGCTGGCTATGAATTTGATGTGTATCCCAATTGGTGGGGTGAATGTAGTGGTAAAGGTGTGGTCCCCTGTACCCAAAAATAGTATGGTGCAAACTTAAAGAGGCCTAAAAAGAAGATTGAGGCAAACGATAAGGGATAGTGGGGGTACTACACTATACATACTCGTTTGTTTAGCCATATCTGATTTCAATTTCACTTTATTTTTATTTATTTTTTATTTTTTATTTTCACTTTGTTTTGTTTTGTTTTTTGTTTTTGTTTTGTTTTTTTTTTTTTTTTTTTTTTTTTTTTTTTTTTTTATTTGTTTCCCCCATCTCCTCCCCCCCCCCCCCCCGAAACTCCTTATACGATAGATAGTGAAAGAATCTTCTGATGCATAGTTTATTGTTTTTGAATGTTTTGCACCGTTAATCATCAAGGAGTATATGCGTCCTCTGATGCTGGGTTTCTGTAATGTTATCTTGTTTTATTTACCTTGATTATACTTGACTGGTGTTATAGTGTTAAATCATAGCTTGTTATCCTTATCTAGTATGTTTTATTTGGTTTCTAGTGCACTGTTCATGCTGTGGTTAAGAGTCATTTCAATAATGGCTCTCCTTTATCACAACTTGATGCTTCAGATCTTCGAGACGCTGTTCTTCTTCAGGTATGTTCTGCAACATATATTATTTTTGTAAAATGAGGACAAAACAATTTCCTCAAGAAGTTATCTTCGCAACAGTGCAGAACAAGAGTTTTCCATTCAAACATTATTAAATATTAGGAAATCCTATTATAAAGAGCTTTACATTTCTCACAAAATGCAGGTTGTCTCTACGCTACAAGTATTTCCTGAATTCAGCTTGCTTTTCTTCAATCCTGATGCAAAGGTAGCTGTTCTATTCAGTTATTATTATTCAAATGTATACTGGAATGTTTCGCCTGTGCTCTAAGGGCTAAGTGAATTGATTCGCCAAACTATTTTACGAGCTGTACAAAGGGAACTGAGGCAAATTAATTTGAAAAATGCATAGGGAAAGTCGTCTACTATGTAAAATGAAACTATGGCTTAGGCAAAGGAGGGGTTTTTTTTTCTCTCTCTCTATTAGTCCGTATTTTATTTGAAAAAAGGAGTTAATACTCCATCCACCTAATTACAGGTTTGAGTATGGGGCAACCTCCCTTTCATATATAAGTATTTAACTCTTACCCCCTGTGTTCCCTAAAGTTCTTTCCATTTCCTGTTGCAACACTTACCAAAGAAACAAGGAGAGTGTGAAAGTGTACATTTCTGTTTTCAAATTTCGTCTCTGTTTCCACTTTTGTTATTGTATCCTATATTTGCATTGATAATGCATTAATTTGTAGCAGAAACTTTCTTGAAGTAGGTTGATTAAATTGCATGCTAGTTAAATTTCATATTCCTGATGTTCATTCAAGCTGCAGATCTAAATGTTGTTTATTTCAGATGAATCTTTCAGTTGTTGGAGGAAGTTGTTTTCTGGAGGTTAACGTGAAAGATTCTGGAGTTCTGGAAGTTATGCAGCCTGCAACAGGTTTACAGTGTTCACCATTGACTTTAGTTCCTAGAGGTGTGGGAACTACAGTGGTAGATGTAACTGATGTAGGGCTTTCTCCTCCACTTAAGGCTGCTTCAATGGTAACTCTCCTAACCAACAAAGTTGTTTTTTATTAATTTTTATTATCCGTGAAGTTTTCCACATACAAATTGATTTGTTGATGATCAAACTATATGTTACTGTAGACTGTAAAGAAGTAAACTTTAAACTCTATAATGAGCTGCAGTTTCTGTATCCTTTTAAAGCATCTTTCTTGTAGAATGAAGCAAATTCTGGCTGTAAAATATGGCACTCTGAAATCAGAACTATTACATAGGTTTTGTTTAAAATTCTCTTAATTACATATCAGGTAAAAGTTGCAGAGGTGGACTGGCTCAAGATTATGCCAGAGAAAGGAATAAGCCTGATGGTAAGTTTATATTGAATTTGGATTATTGTAGTTTTAAATGGATTAACAAGCTGCCTTGGGGACGTGCAGGAGGGAAGCTTAATCTCTATTGACCTTCTTGCTGGAACAGATGACGGGAACTTATTTGAGTCTTCTCAGGTTTGATTTCTCTCTTCATTCCTCAATTGTGAATCCAGTATCACGTATGAGGGGCTGTCTTCCAAACATTCATTTTCACATCCGGAAGAAGATATAAATTTCATATCTGCTTATGAACTATCATTAATAACCAATTTATTAAGGGAAATAAGCGGCTTCAGCTTCGTTTTCCAGGTTATAATTGGCACTATAATAGTTACTCCTTTTCTTTTAAAATTTTGTAAAGAATAAGATTGGTTTAAAATATCTTGATATATATGAAACATTGTTGTTACTTTTATTGTGCCAAATAATTTTCTTTCCCAGAGTTTGTAATGTGAGAAAGCAACATTTTATTAAGTTGAATGGCACATATTAAATACAATGAAATATGACAATTTCCCTTTGTCTGTAATTTATCCTTCTAAGTTCATTTTTGCTTTTGGCAGTATGCTTTCATGAAAATTCAAGTATTCATAAAGGACCATATAGTCAACCTTGTAAATGGTGATAATATAGCTATTGGTGACGGATATATTAATACCTCCAACTTTACAATATATGGAAGATCGGCTGGAGTAACCTCTCTTTATGTAAGTATTCATACATTGAAAATTCTATTATTGATAACTTTTTATATTTTTTATTCTTTTTTTCTTGGTAGATATAACTTCTTTTTTTTCTTCTTTTTTTTAAACTACGGATTTTTTATTCTTATTTTTTTATTAATTAATCCTTTTTGCTAAAATTATATTTCAGGTTACTTCTAGACAGCAGTCAGGTAGAGAAATATACAGTGGAAACATCACAATTGAAGTTTATGCTCCACCTTTGGTAAACCCTAGTGATATATTTTTGGTTCCTGGTGCATCTTATGTGGTAAGTATCTGATGTTCATAATATTATCAAGTATAACTGCTCAATAATCTATTTGCACTAGGCAATTGGTATTTTAGCTGTGATAAAAGCCCGCATGACAGTTATTCTCCCTTAACTTGTATTTCTGACATCAGTGAAACTTGTAATATTAAAGTATATGAAAATCTTGTCCTCATATTATACATACAAGCTAAGAGACACACGAAAATTGTGCGTGTGCATATCAGTAATCTATCGAGATCAATTTTCTGTTATTTTTTAGATGAATTTTTTCTTAATGGTGGTGTTTTTTTTTTTTTTTACTCTGGTGTTTTTTTATTTTTTATTTTATTTTTTTATTTGAAGGATGGTATTTTTTTTTAAGATGGTAGTTTTTTTAGACAAAAATGAGAGGGGTAGTTATGAATTTTTTTTTTTTTTGAAGGGGTAGTTATGAATTATGATAGGAGAGTTTTTTTATTTTTAATTGCACTTATTTTTGGTAAAGATGTAATTTTTAAAATGTAGAAGGGTATTTTAGGAAAAGCAAACTTTATGAACCAAAAGGTCCTTTCTCTTATATAGTACTATAGATGTAAACAACAATTTAAACTTAATAATTAAAATGTTAGATCTAAGCAAGAGAGAGTACCTTCTACTTATGTCTTTTTGAGTTTATTCTGTAAGTAAAAATTCGCAGTATATTTGGGACACAAAATTTTGTAGGTCTCTTAATTGTGTGTCATGTCTGCACTTCCAATGTCTCGAACATATCATTTGCCTGTTTTTGAACTTTATCTTTTTAATTAGTCACGTACAATGAATGTCATTATACGGGAAGTTCTTGAATAGGTAGGTCCTTATATTGTTTAACTTATAAGAGTTGTGTACTGTATCATTCTCATTTTGTTAAAATTATAATGCAATGTACAAGGAATTCCTTATGTACAAGAAATATATAATTTAGATATAGTACAGGTAGTTTTTATAATTTAAATTCAACAATGATGTTTCAACATGATGCTTGTATTATCCCCTTGTATTCTACCAGCTCATTTCGTTAAGTAAAAATTGGATACTTGGTGCAAGAGAGAAATATTGCCTCCACTTTGCCCAATTCAGTTCAAGAGAATATCCTTTGAAAGTTAATTGCAACTTTCAAAGTACTACGTGTATTTTGTTATAAAAAAAAAAATCAAAAAAAAAGTACTACGTGTATGAGAAGATTGTGCTGCAGGGAAAAAAGCTTTTCTTCTCTACTCCCAATTGAAATGGTGTTTTCTGTACCATTGTCAAAATGAGTTGTGTTGTCCTGCCTTATGTAAATTACTTGGCAGGGATATAATTGATTCAGAATATTAAATTGAAGTATATTTTCAGGAACATTTGTTTTTGTTCCATCTTCATGACATGCTTCTAACATCTTCTTTAGCTTACTGTGAAGGGAGGACCAAGGATTGGTGTCTTCATTGAGTATACAAGTATGAATGATAGTACTGTGGCAGTTCATGCTTCTGTGGGACAACTATATACAATAGCACTGGGAAATGCTGTAAGAGAATGATAGTACTCTTGTTTTCTTCTTGAATCATAGTCCATGAATTGCTGTCAAACTGATGTATTTATACTGCTTTTACTACTTTTTTTTCCCCTTGCCAGACCATAGTTGCTACCTTTTATGGAAGTGGAAGAACAGTCCATTGTCAAGCACATGGTATAGTCAGAGTAGGTATTCCATCTGCAGCAATTTTGAATGTACAGAGTCAGCAATTGGCTGTTGGACGTGAGATGCCTATTTTTCCTGTCTTAGTCGAGGCAAGAGAAGTCAGATACATGTCTATATGTTTATCGTCCTTTCTTTCTAAATTTTATTGATATTCTTGACTCATTTAGGGAGACTTGTTTTCATTTTACGAGCTTTGCAAGAATTACGAGTGGACTACTGACAACGAAAAGGTTAGATTATTTGTGATTCTTGAAAATAACCACCTATACATAGTTCTGTAATGATAAGTTCATGCTAATTCCTGTGCTAAATGGATCTGATACTCATAACTAGGTACTGGATTTCCACCATGCCGAGCATAAGAGTGATTTCAACTACAAATGGCCAAATTTGGAGCTGAGCAGCTATTGGTATGAGGAGGAAATCAATTTTATAAAGATTCTAACTGGAAGGTATGGTTTTTATTTTTTTATATTTTTGTGATCCTACTCTCAATTGGGCGGGGAAAAATCAGTTAGTAAAGCAGATAGATGAAAGTAAACAATTACATGGAAACGAGAAAAAGAAATAAAGAGCTCTGCTCATTCTATTCTCATCTATAGAAAGTCCAGGAAATCCTTGTGGGTTTGGGTGCAAAATTTGCTCATTGGCAGGTTTGTTGTAAACTGTCAACTTACTCACTAATGACAAATTTCTTTTTAGAGACTTCCTTGCTAGCATTGTGGAACCTAAAGAGATATATATAGCATAAAATTGTAGAGAGATTTGGCTAAATGAGCTTTTCTTGTGCGTCAACTTATTGGGATCCATAGTTTAACAGCTTGAATAAAGGCACTGTATTAAAAGAGTTTTGTTTGCTGCTAGGGTCCCGCATGATTAATGTTTGTGATTTGTGTATCATCGTTTATTAGATTGGGAACCACCTTGAACTGGTACCCAACAATTTGTGATACAGCACGTGCATATCCAAACATAGTTTTCCGGATTGAGGAATTGTGATGATTAAACAAATTATGTAAAACCTGTGTCTGAAAAAGGCTAAAGTTGCAATAAAGCAAATTATGTAAAACTTGTGCCTAGGGCTAAAGCTCAGGTGTGACGTGCGCATCTCATCGATAGTGAAGCAAAAATTTATAGAATCAAAAGGTTGTAAAGATAAAATTAATACAGCCACTATGCCTTTCTGCACCCCATTGAATTCACCTTGTTAGGCCTTTCTCAGAGCTTTGATTTGATGCTTTGACTAAGACTTTTAAATAGACCTTGATTTGACTAACCTAGGTTACTTTCGCAGGATTCTTGGTTTGGTTACTGTGGTGATTAAAGCAATGTTACTTGGACTCTTCATATTATACCTTAATATTTGGACTTGTGGGACACTAGGACACTTTATTTTGGGCCGTAACCATGAGTTCTTTGATTAAAATAGCAGAGAAATCATCTGCTCCAGATTTTTGTGCATCACTTAGCAAATCTGCATTCATGTGGAATGGCCCTGTTTTCATATGGGACCTCGATGTTTGTGCTTCAATGCTTCACTGTGATACTCTGCATTCATGTGAAATCTAGATTTTTGTCTTTTTAGGTGGTTAAATTAAAAAAAAAAAAAAAAAAAAAAAGGTGGGCTTTTTAGGGGTGGTAAAATACAAAAATCCTTGTAAAAATCATGCAATTTCTATAATTTTGTCAATTTATTAAGGTATTTTTTATGTTTTACCACCTGAAATAACCCAGTTTTAGATTTCACCACCTAAACTAATTTTTTATTTACATTACCACCTGAAATAAATAAAAAAACTTTTGATTTTACTTCTGTTCCCTGAGTCCGGTGAGGATTCCGGCTGTGGGCTCAAATTCTCACTTTTTCCATGATTTCACCATCATTGGTTACTCTTAACTTACTTCAACCTCCATAATCAACTGCTTCAACCTCCAAACATTAAATTCCTCGCCCAAAATTTGTAAGAAAATTAGTCTATAATATTGGTTGGTTAGTTCATAGGAAAAATTCAAGGGAAAAGGTGTTCAAAAGGTCAAACTAACTATTGTGTGGGCCCTACAGTCGAATTCCTCACCAGGTGCAGGCACTTTGTGGTCAAATCAATAGCTTTTCTTTTAATGAGGTGGTAAATAAAATAGAATTATTTTTGGTGGTTGAATCAAAAACCAGGTTTTTTAAGGTGGTAAAATACAATTAAAAAAGTATGTACTTTTCTTAATGTACTGTTTTTTTCTTCAACTCAGGTCTGGTGGGAGAAGCAAAATTGCACTTACATTCACTTGTGACTTCTCGTCTCCCGGTTTTAACTTACATCCAAAGGCTTACAGCGCTTCCCTACTCATAAGGGTTGTGCCTGATCCTCCTCTTGCTCAAGGGATTCCAATTACTTGGGTTCTTCCTCCGTATTATACCACATCAGATCTCTTACCTCCTTATTCAAAATCACAAAAAACTAAAGATAGTCAAACAGTTGCTTACTCTTTATTGGGATGTTCTGGAAAAAACGTTGAAGGTGTTATTTCTATTTCTGGCCATAGTATTACAACAACTGAGAGCAACAATCTTGCTTGTATCCAGGCCAAAGACCTCAGTACCGGGAGAATTGAGGTTGCCTCTTGTGTGAGGGTGGCTGAGGTACTATTATAAACACTCAGTGGCATATGGTTTGGTCAATTGAGCTACAGTCTGCTTATTTGATTGTTTTTTTTTTAATTTTCATGACTAATCATTGTTACCTTGTTCATACTGTCTTTCTAATCCAGGTTGCTCAAATCAGATTCCCGAGGAAATTAACATTCCACCTTGCTGTTGGCGCTGAACTTGAACTCCCTGTTTATTTATTTGACAATTTGGGTATTCTACATCGCACTTTAATTCATACTTGCTAATCATTGATAAGATATTATCTTTTAAAAAATGCAACGTTAAAATTCCTTTTGAGCAGGAAATCCCTTTCTTGAAACTTATGATGTTTAAAATTCCTTTGAGCAGGAAATCCCTTTCTTGAAGCTCATGATGTTGTGGTGTTTGACATTGAGACTAACTTCAAGGACATTGTTGCTATTGATAATGTTAATCAGAAAAATGGAAGTGCTATAATCAAGGTATTTATGTTAACTATCTTACCTACTCAGAGAATGAAGGTTCAGTTACTTGCCGTAATATTATAACATATTTCATTCGAAGTACTCTTGGCTTGACCAATCTTTGTAACATTGAACTCATTTTGTCATCAGTTGGATTTTTGTCGTTTTTTTTTTTTTTTTGGGTTTCTTATGACGGTTGATGTTAGCTGACCCCAAATCATTTTGGGACTAACGCTATGTTTGGATAACAATAGTGAAGGGAAATGGAGGGAAGGAAAAGGGAGGTGAGGGGAGGGAGAAGGTAAACTTCCATTTTCCTTTCAATTCCCTCCCCTTCCCTCCTTACATTAGAACAAAGTATGATGCATCCCTCCCTTTCTCTCTCTTCCTTTCCCTTCATTTCTCTCTATCCAGACATAGTGTAAGGCGTATTCTTTTTTCTTTTTTTTGGATCATAAAGTAACTTGACTTGGGTTAATGATCTTATTATGTATGATTTTTCTATATTGGTTGTGTCAAAGGCAGTGCAACATGGCAGAGCTCTTGTTCGTGTGAGATTTGGTGGAAATCTGCAGAAGTCAGACTATGTGATGGTAATTGTTTATCTCAGGTCTCTCATCTTTGCATTTTCTTGATTCTTAAGAAGTTAAGAGTGAAGTTTAACAGTGAGAATATCATCAAAAGTTTAATTTCCATGCTCATCATGTTTATATGTTCTTATTATATAAATTTGGATGGAGGGAGGAGGAGGATGCAGGGGAAGGTCATGCCATCCTTTGGGGGAAGATAGACATACAAAGGATCTTAGTTTGACGTGTTTCAGAAAAGAAATTCTCCATGATACATGAACAGAGATGTTTTCCTTATCTTTTTGACTAGGGTGGGATTGATCCCTCTATGAAACTTAGTACTAAAAATTTAAAATGTTCTTTAATACTATAATATGTATCACACCTTATACTTAATAAACTTATGCAGAAGTTTGTTTAACAGGGTTCATTGTTCTAGCATATGAATATACACTGAGCTGGAATTATTTTTGATATGAAACCCTCCTACATGAAAATTATTTAATGTTAAGTGACAGACAATTTGTAGATCCATTTATCATTAATATGGGCGTGCCCAGAAGGGATTTGTTGTTATGGAGTGGGGTCAGTTTGGAAGATGACCTATAATTTAAGATTACCTTATTAAAGATGATGTTTTCTCTTCCTTCTCTTTGCATTTTGATTCTTATAATATTATGTTGTATGGATTTTTCTTGTGAATTAGTCTTTGGTATGTTTAGGTTTCTGTGGGAGCTCATATCAATCCACAAGATCCAATTCTTCACCCTGGAAGCGATTTGAACTTCAGTGTAGAAGGTAAAAGCGGCTAAGTCTTCTTATTTCAGTTCTAATAAATTGGTATTTTTTAAACTCTTCTCTTATCCCCCCACCCCCCCCCCCCCCCCAAAAAAAAAAAAAAAAACAAAAAAAAATAAAAAAATCCCTCGTCCAAGCACACTTTAGGTAGACATCATTGTGTTGACTACGACCAGACTACTTTGCTTTTATGTATTCAAAACTGGATTTCTTAGCTGATTTTCTCAGATAGTGGCAATTTACCATAATTGAACGGAATTCTTCCTGACTGAAGATCATAGTTTCTTTGTGCTGCATTTTATTTCCTGATTTGAGATCCTCTTCAACCAACCTTGCTGAATTTCTTTGCTAGGACTAAATGGTCAAGGATTAGGACAATGGTCAAGTGGTGATGAAAGTGTTGTTTCTGTGGACTCACTTTCGGGTAAAGCTGTGGCAATTGGGAAGGGTACAGTGTCTGGTAATTATTGATTCATAATGCTGCAAGTTGTCCTAAGATTTTAAGCATGAAGACTTTGCATTTATATATAGTATCTGTAGATTCATTTGACCTATATTTAAAGATCTATAATGTGAACAGTGACATTTCGAAGTTCAAGCTTGGAATTGCAAACTACTGTAAGAGTGCTGAATGGAGATCTCATATATGTTGATACTCCAACAGACTTCTTAACTAATATTCATATTCCCCTGGGAGGATATAAATTCTCAGTGAAATTCAGGTTTGTGAAATTGTCTCTAGTTTTCTGCAAAGACTCCAATGCAAATTGTCTCTAGGTTTTGTGATTTATAGATACGATAAAACATAGTGATGTAGGATCTTGTTTCAATTGTCTCAATGTAAATTTAATTAAAATTCACTTTTTATAATTTTACAATGTTAATTATTAACAATATTGGTAAAATTGTGCATTGGCAAGCATGAAAAAAAAAAAAGGTGTCAACTAAAAAAACAGAGGTAGTAATTTATTTTTTGTTAAATTTTAATATTTAATTTTTACCTTTCACTATCTCTAGCTATTTCTCTTTTTTCTCCTGCTTTTAACCAGTTGATCTCTGATTCTCTTTTCCCCCATGTTTATTTGATTAGGTTGATCAGTTAGCATTTGATCTTGACAAATGTACACTATCTCTCTCATAACCGCAGATAAAAGTTGAAATACTTTTCATAGAAATAGGGCGGCTTACGCGTGCCATAGCAAGCCATGTCCAAGAAGCTCTTTCGGTTTGGCCTTATGTTACAACTTAAGTTGGGGCATTAATGAGGGAAAATATGTAAACAAATATTTTTAGGGTTATAAATGTCCTACACTGTTCTTATGAGTTAAAATAATGAGCCAAATGACATTAATGAGGGAAAATAAGTAAAAAACATTTTAAAGGGTATAATTGTCCAAACACTATTCATAAGAGTTATCTCAAACTTTTTAAAAGCTAGAGAAAAATATTGGTTTACTTGACTAGATTTGATAATTTGTTATCCAATTCCAACAAATAGTGTGAGATTCATTACTGGATTAAATTGTAGGTTATAGTTGAATAAAATGTATCAATGTGCTGTTCTTTTCTTCTTGCTTGTAGTAAGGTAGCTAGTGATCGAGTTGCTTTTCAAGTAAGGGTCTGTCAGAAAAGTCTCTCTAAGTCTCTCTGTTATTGTAGAAATAAGGCTGTGTACTTTAGTACATATGATGATGGTAATGGTATGATATGATTGATAATTTGTTCTTTGTGACTACTTGTAATGTTTAATTTCAATGTGAATCATGGCCTGGGTAGTCGTCAATATATGCAACAATATCATCTTCTCAGGGAATAAAATATTTGCAAGGCGTATGAATGTTGAAATACTTCTCAGTGTTTATTTGAAAAGTTAGATTGAGGAAAACAAACAGTTTAGGGTAACACACATAATATGGGAAACACTCAGTTTAGGGATGTATCTGCCTCCCACTTCACATCAAGAGTATCATTTTCTGCCTATGCCTATTCTTGATTGTAAAATTTCATAAAGCATATGGTTCAATCATCAATCCTGATATTTTAAGGGTTAATACAGTTAAATGCAACTTAGTTGTAACACTGAAAACTTACTGGATTCCCAAACATCGGAAATATGATCTGGTGTTCTTTGGGCAACTCCAATTTGGAAGTTCTACTAAAGTGCTTACTGTTTCCGTTTTAGAATAAGGAATTAACATAGGATATTCTTTTATGGATATGTCATACTTGTGTAGCTGTATTCAATAGAGGTATTTATAAAAAAGTCTGTATTCAAATTTGTCTTTTAGGTAGAAGTGGACATGAGACCTAGATTGGGATTTTGTTATGGTACTTGTTGCTGTGTTATAATATTTCATTCACATGACTTTAGAATGTCTAATGACTATTGTGTAGTTTTAATTTTTCTAACGTGTAATATTGCAGTAACAATGGATTGGGAGGTCCTAGAAAAAATGTGGACCTTCCCTTTGAATGTGAAGTGGAACCTACTTTTATAGGGTATGCTCCTGATCCTGCTTCGCCCTTCTCCCCCCACCCCCCCCCCCCCCTCCCACCCTGATGGACTTTGTCACTTTCAAAGCTTCTGTTTTCATTTCTTTCCTTAATCCTTCTCTTTAAATTAAAAGATAAATAAATAAAATTCTTGTAGGCATGCTAAGCCATGGAAGGATCTTGATACTGGTGATACATATTGTCTTTTCTTCCCTTACTCTCCTGAACATTTAGTGCATACGGCACCCAAATTGAAGGATAAGAGACAAGATATATCCATCTCAATCTTCGCTAAACTGAGAGATGTAGCTGATGTGTCAAGCTCTGCATCTGCACTATTTCTTGGTGGATTTTCAATATTGGATATGGATAAGGTAATTAGTTTTGTCAGTTGAACTTTTATATTGTATTGTGCATATGGAGGAGAAAGATAAGGACCAAAATCAGTGCCTTCTTGTCTTGATTAATAGCAATGTTGCACTGAATGGGTAAGGGTTCCGTCTAAGATGGGTTAAGGAAATTAAAAGGTATACATTGCTTTACCCATGCAATTAAGGCACTTCTATCCCTTCTCCTACCATTGCAATTAGTGTCTTTCCATTTGACCCTTGAGCTAGAAGCTAAGTTTCCTAATAGAGAAGATCAGAGACTGTTTTGAAACTTTTGATCTGGCTCATTGTATTCCCAGGAAGAAAAATGTCAGCAGTGCCCTTTTTTGTGCGTCTTTACTAAGTTTTCTTCAAAAGTGATATAAAAAATACTAACCTTTTTGAGATCAGGAATCTTTGCAGTTAAATTTGACACGAAACTTCAATAGAAGCATTATAACAGTAGTGGGCAATACAGGTAATTTTCCTTTTCCTTTTGTTTTAATTTTTTTATTTTTTTATTTTTTTTATTTTTTATTTTTTATTTTTTTTATTTATATTAATATAAGTTTGTATTTGTTTATAGATTTTGACTTGTAGGGAAGAAAAAAAAAAAGAAAAAAAAAAAATCAGAAAAAATGGTAAGAAAATTTCTATCTAATATAACAGAAAATCCAAGAAATATCTCTTTCTATTTTCTAAAAAATGGTAATTTTTCCGGTCATCTTCGAATATCATAGATAAGTTTTATATTTAGGTGGAGGGAATTTTTAATATATGTGAGGATAGAAATTTTTTAATGTTCGAATATACAAATTCTATTGTAAAGCTAAAGAAAAACAGAAAGGAACTTGAAAAGTGAAGGCCAGGAAACGATACTGAAATTATTGAGATATGCGTATGCTGAGGAAAAGAATAAAATACAATCAAGTGTTGCTCTTCCCTGAACATATGCCTTAAAATATTCCACATGCTAGATGTGAATTAATATTACATGTGTGTTTGTGTGTGCTTGTGTGGGGTAGGACCAAATTAGAAAATAATTTAAGCTAACGCGACAGTACCGCAATTATTGTTCACTATGATCAGGACTATAATGATTTTTTAGTGTATGGCATATATGGTAAATTACACCTGTAGGTTTGAAACGTGGAAAATAAAGAGTGATTAAAATTTCTCTCTTCTTTAACCTCTTAATCTTCCTCATAGTGCATATAACCATTTGGTCTCCAATGCTAGTATCAATGTTTGTGTGGGCATAGTGGTGACATAGGGGACACCATGGGTACCTTGCATATCCTTTTCTGGTTTTCCCATTGGAGTATTTTTTTTATTTTTTTTTATTTTTGGAAACTCTAAGCATTTTTAGCGAACAGCTAATTGTTTGCAATGTAAAAATGGGCCTTGTTGAGCCTAAAACTTGGTGGATAGGGTATTGAGGATCAGGATGGATGTAAGGATTAAGGAACCTCAAGAAGTTTCCTTAGAAATCTCCCATGTTAAAGGCATAAAGAGGTTACCCCACACAAATTGTGTATTGGGAACACATGTATTAGAATGCGAATATTGGTACTCAAACACTTATGGGTTAATTTAACATAAGTTGATAGTATGGTTGCTCAAATTTTTAGGAGTTTTGAGTTGTACGAGAGTACTTCGACAGAGCTTTAAAAAAAAAAGAGTGCTTCTAAAGAGACAAGTCTCTTAAAGTTGAAAGAACATTCAGGGACAATGAACACTCCAAGAAGATGTAATGATAATGTTGAAATATGCCTTGAATATGTTATAGTCGTGAATGAGCAGGTGTGTAGCTGTTAGGGGAACAATGCACAGAAGGGTTTGAGGAGTAGCTTATGGAAGAGTGAGCTAATTTCTGAAGGCCGTCGGAGAATCGCAGTGGTGTAGCTATAGCTCTAGACGAGTGAGCTTTAACTCTTGCGTGAAATATAGACATAGGTTGGGCTAGTGAGCTATAACTCGGCTTCAAGGTTCTTGTGGCAGCGACGAGCTTGTTGAGTGATGAAGTGACTATGTGTCGTGGGCTTCAATTTTATGTTTGGGCCTTAGCTCATTATGTGTGTTTGTTTTTTGGGCATAATATATATATTTCCAACTTCCATAGGCTTTTTCCTAGTCGTCATAGTATTTCTCATCTGTGAGATCAAAGAGAGGTCAGAATTTGAGAGACTATCATTCTGTTTACTCTTTTAATCATTCTAAGTCTGTTATGGCTTGTCAACTTGTGACCCTTGCCATCGATAATTTGCAAACACAAGTCTTAAATAAGGTGAACACAATACTCTAATCTAGTAATGTATTATGTACTTTTTATATACAAATGTAAAGTGATAATAAGAATTTTGTTTGTTTCAACCCCACAGCTCTGCTTAACTTTCTTCAAACTTTTTCACATAGATTATTTTATGATATGTGTATATTTGCATAATAGTCGTGTGTGTGTGCATGTTTTTTTTTTTTCCTTGCAAGTTTTTATGGGTACTGATGACCCAGTCTGTAAATTTAACAGATGTAAGCATCCACTGGTTCAACCGAGATTTGTTGATGGTTAGGACATTGTTTAAAGAAGGTTATGGCATTGGTGGGCGTGCACAATATGAGGTAATAGAAACCTCTACCAATTTTCAGCAATATTTTGTACGTAGTGGAGAATTGGAGATGGGGAAAAAATTGGTTAGCAAAATTGAAAAAACATGACAATGTTAACAATGAAACTTACAGATAGTTTTGACATCTTAAAAGATTGCTGAACATAGTGTAGAAGATATGCTGTTAAATTCTGTTAATAATGTTATTGTTCTGCCTTTTTGCTTACATTCAGGTCGAAATTCTAAAATCGAAGCCTTTTAAGGACAAGCTTACATTTTCTCTTCCAGTCAATGGTAAGCATGTCTATGGTTTTCATATGCCTCCATATCTTGGACATAATCTGGAGAGTTTATCTTTTCTTCTACTTTTTGCATTTTGTCCAAGTTATTAATATTTGATTCTGATTTAACAGGACAGAAAGTAGAACTGTATGTCAACTATGAAGTAGGCGAGGAAAAGACATCAACTTCTTATATAACACTATGGGCAGGGGTAACCGGGCTCATATTATTGATAATATCTGTTATCTTTATATTTTTCCTCGACAAACCTAAAAGTACTCGCTCATCTATTGCTCCCCCTGCCCAAAATGTTACCACACCTCAGACTCCTGAACGTAGAAGCCATGATCCTGAAACTGAACGGTCCCCTCAGACTCCACAGCCCTTCATCGATTATGTGAGGAGAACAATAGATCAAACTCCTTACTACACACGTGAAAGGAGGAGAAGATTTGACCCACAAAACACGTACTAGTTATTCTCACTATGTAATTTTGATTGCTTGTTGTTAACATGTACAGCTGATACCTTCTCAAACCATCTGCAATATCCTTACTCTTCTGTATAAATTTTTTGAAGGTGCTATAAATTTTCATTGTTTACTTATGGACCAATTTACCTTTATCTACAGTATTATACTAGAATTTCACCCACTAACCCACAATCATCCTTAGGACATGAACACTTAGCTAACATCTCATTTCTCTACATAACTCATCAGCCACTAATAAAGTGTTCAATCCATGACTGGTTTTACAACTTAGAGCATCTGCGACTACATTTGCTTTCCCCTCATGATACTGTATGTCCAAGTCATAATCCATCGTGTACTCTAACCATCTCCTTTGGCGAGAGTTCAAATCCTCTTGAGTGAAAATGTATTTCAAGCTTTTATGGTCTGTGTAAATTCTACATTTCACCCTATATAAGTAATGTCGCCAAATCTTTAGTGCAAATATGATTGCAGCTAATTCTAAATCATGGGTTGGGTAATTTGCTTCATGAGTCTGTAACTGCCTTGATGCATATGCAATCACCTTCCCATTTTGCATAAGCACACATCCCAAGCCATTCTTTGATGCATCGCTATACACATCATAGATTCCACTATTGTCTGGCAGTGTAAGCATTGGTGCTGTAACCAGCTTCTGTTTCAAGAGTTGGAATGCTTCTTCACACTTATCATCCCACTCGAACTTCTTATCCTTCTTCATCAGAGTAGTCATAGGTTTAGCAATCCCTGAGAAATCCTTCACAAAACGCCTATAATACCCTGCTAAACCAAAGAAACTCCAAACATCAGATACTGTTTTGGGCGTAGGCCAACCCTTCACAGCTTCGATCTTTTCCGGATCTACTTCCACTCCATCCTTAGACACAAAATGACCTAGGAATGCTACTTTCTCCAACCAGAATTCACACTTAGAGAACTTTGCATAAAGGTTGTTTTCTCTTAGTATTTTTAGAATTGCCCTTAGGTGTTCTACATGCTCCTCTTTTCTCTTTGAATACACCAATATGTCATCTATGAACACTACCACAAAATTATCCATAAATTGATGAAACACCCTATTCATCAAATCCATAAAGATTGCCGGTGCAGTTGTCAATCCAAATGGCATCACTGTAAACTCACAGTGTCCATATCTTGTCCTAAATGCAGTTTTAGGAATGTCCTCATCTGCAATTCTCAACGGGTGATACCCAGACCTCAAATCAATTTTAGAAAACACTGTTGCACCTTTTAACTGGTCAAACAAGTCATCAATCCTTGAAAGTGGATACTTGTTCTTTATTGTCACCTTATTCAATTCCCTGTAGTCAATACACAATCTCATACTCCCATCTTTCTTCTTAACAAATAAGACTGGTGCTCCCCAAGGAGACACACTTGGTCCAAAGTATCCCTTTTCCAACAAATCCTGCAGTTGCTCCTTTAATTCACTCATTTTTGCAGGTGCCATTCTATATGGTGCTTTGGATATTGGTGTTGTCCCTGGGACTAAATCTATTGTGAAATCGATTGCTCTCTTAGGTGGCATTCCAGGGATCTCCTCTGGAAATACATCCAGGAACTCATTCACCACTTCTATATCCTCTGGTTTAGTTGCCTCCTCATGATCCATATTTCTCACACTGCAGAAGTACACTGGATGCCCCTTTTTAATGTACTTTGCCAACTTTAACACGGATATTAACCTTAGGCATTTGGTTTCACCATGCATCCAATAAGTCACTGACTCATTCTCACTTGCGTTCATTTTCACCTTCTGCGATCGACAACTGATTTCTACACTGTAGTTGTTCAACCAATCCATTTCCAGAATAAGGTCAAAATCACTTAACCCAAACTCGATGATGTCAAATAGAAACACTTTCCCTTCGATTTCTAAAGGCACTTCTCTAAAGGTTTTGGTAAATTTCACTACCCCACCCGTTATGGTTATTTGGTAAGTATACTACTTCTACTGTTTTCAAACAGTCTTTAAGTTTCGAAACAATTCTCTTTGAAATGAAAGAAAAAGTTGCACCAGAATCAAACAAAACTTTAATTGGAATAGAGTTAATAGAAAAAGTACCAGTGATGACATCTTTCGTGGAACCAGTCTCATGCCTACTTAACACATTCAGTTTCCCTGTAGCTCCACCTTTCTGTTGATTATTCCCATTCTTCTTGTTGTTGTTGTTCCTTGCTCCATTCTGCTGCACTCCCTTATTCCAGCGAAGTTATTATTGTTCCCCTGAAAATTCCTTTGGTTCCCTCCTGAATTATTATTCTTCTTGTTCCCATTAGAACCTTTGGAGAAACACTCGTACTCCCTATGCCCCAGCTTGTTAAAAGCACGACAAGTAACCAGATTGCCCTCACTATCCTTCCTAGGGTGGTTATTCTTGCACCTCTTGCAAAAATAACGCCTCTCATTCTTGTTATTCCCTTGGTTATTGTTTCTGGCCCCTCCATTGAAGTTACGTCCTCCTTGACGATTGTTACCTTGGGAATTATTGTTGTTGTGGAAGTTGTTGTTATGGTGGTATTTTTGCTTTTTAAAATGGTTCTGGTTACCCTGTTGGTTCCCAGAATTTTGCCCCACCTCTTTTCTCTTTTCTTTCCCTTTCACCTCAGCTAGTTCCTTCTTTTTCTTCAACTATAATGCATACAGGTGTACAACACTCCCATACACCTCATCCAATGTCTCAAACATTTGTCCACACAACTTCAACTGCAAATCAGTAGTCAAACCACTCTCAAACTTTCTAGCCTTTGCCTTCTCTGTAGCAACAGACTCTTCAGCAAAACGAGACAGTTCAATAAACTTTGTATAGTATTAAGTAACTGACATCTCCTCCATCTTAAGGTTTGAGAACTCCTCAGCCTTCTGCTTCTGTAAGAAGCTAGGGTGAAACTTATCTCTCACTTTCTCTAGGAACTTAGTCCAATTGAATCCAGGTAACGCCCTAATGGTAGCTTCATTTTGTTGCCACCAAAGATCAGCACCTCAGATAATAAGTAGCACAACTGGGCATGCAACTGCCCCAAACAGTTTCTCAAACTCCCTTAACCAATTTTCCAGTATGATAGGGCCAGGCTCTCCCTGATAGGTTGGTGGTTTGCTTTGGGCCACCTTCTTGAAAACCTCTTCCTGAGCATCCCCATTATTAGTTGAACTCCTTGCCAACTATTGGGCCACAACTGCCAATTGCCTCACAACCTCATTATTGGTATTACTTCCCCCTGCCATCTTTCTTCTCCTGAATTAAGAACGAGGGTCTATATTAGATATGGTCTTGGCTAGCTCTCAAGGCATACGCTCATCTATTAATTTACACCCTTGAAACATTGCAGAAAATTTGAAGCTAATAAATTGGGATAGCAAAAGCTAGAATTCCCAAATTTGTAGCTTTATCAATCAATTATTGATTGCTAACCAACCATACATTTAATAAAGCATTACATAAATAAATAAAAATAATTCTGATAAATTCCCATTGCTTAGAAATAATTTATTGGAATGCTTTTGTTTGAAGTTTGGCTCATTAAAATAGTGATATGAAATAGAATAATTTTTGGGAAGTGAAATGAATTTTTTTTGTCAATAATATAAATTGACAAGGAAATACATAGAATTTTTATTAATCATAAGGAAATAAAATAGAATTAATGAAATAAAAATGAGTTCTAAAACTTATGCATTACATAAGCTCACTGACTCACTAGGGTCATGCCACTTATTACTTTGAAAACTGAAGGAAATGATAAACTGAAAATAAAACTAAAAATCCTAAAGGAAAAGAAACCATAGAGTCTAATCCTTTCGAACGTTGTCTCTCTTGTCTGCGGACTGTTTGTAGCTGCTAGGATCGAACTCAAGATCATCTGTCTCCTCCATGGGTTCAGGTAACTCTAGTTCAGGCTCTACTTGCACAAACTCTCCCTCTTCCTCCTCATTAGAAGAAATATCTATTATAATTGGAGTTGGAGGTGGATTTGGGTTAGAAATCTCCACGAGGCAACTATCTCCCTCCCCTTGCTCTCCATTTTCTGTCTGATTTCCCTGAAAAATCTGTAGTATGGGTACCACTGTCCAAAGTAATCCTTATTCTTGTGGTAGTTTGGGATGTCCCCTAAAAGATAAAAATCAGAAAATTTTGCTTTGATGGCGATATAAGGAGGCTCATCCGGAAGGAAATGAACAATCATAGCTGAAATACGGTCGGGATTATCATAACCCTGTCCCTTAGGACATTGCTCATGTAGGAATAGAAATAGCGAACCTTTTCTAATAATCGTAGGGATGTTCATTGTTTTTCTTAATAAGAGTACCCAATTGGGTTAATTTTCTAGGGAGAATCGGCATCCTGTAAAGGAAATGACTTAGAAAAGAATTCTCTTTCTCAAAGAAAACAAAATAATACAGTTCTTGCATGAATTAGGTTCAATGTTCAATCAAACAATTTTTCTTATTTCTAATCACATAATTACATGCTCACAAGCAATTCATTCACATGATTAAACATTCACAACCTAAATATTAATGCATACAAGAACATGATTATTTATAACTTATATGCCCAATTTTTTTACTACCCAATCTCACCAACATGCTTTAAAAACTTTTAACACATAATACTTTACCTCAATCCTTGCTTTCCTGCAAAATGAACAAACTAAAAAAAATATTTTCGACCTCCTCTTAATTAAAATTTTCGAAAATAATAGGAAAAGGACCTAGAAAATTTCGGCCCTCCCCCCTAAAAAAAAAATTTTCGGACACCCTCAAAAATTAAAAAAAATAAATTCAGACCTATTTTGTTTTAAAAAAAAATTTCGGACCCTTTTCAAAATAAAAAAAAAAAAAAATCGGATTTTAATTTAATCAAATAAAATATTTGATCTTCTCAAAATAAAATTAAATAAAATAACTCTCTTTAAAAATTCACAAATAAATAAGTACTTGGCCAAGTTTCAAATTTAAACACTTTAAAACACGTTTTTGGCTTTAGTGGTAATAAAATCTCAACCAAAGCTCTAATACCACTTTGTAACACCCTAGAAATTCTTTTCCTCTAAAATACATGTTTTGCCCTGTTTAAAACTTTAAATAGGAAAATCAAAGACATTACTGACACCGTGAAAACGGCTAAGGCAACTACCAAAGACACACAGCGGAAGACTCTCCTTTAAAATATTTAAAACGACTCAACTTAAAAAGTCAACCAACAAAAGTAAAGTCAAACCAAAGTAAAATAAAGTCAAACCTACAACTTGGAACCATTGTAGGCCCTTAACAAAACCAACCAATTTCAAAACCGTTGCGTTAGTCTCACAAACAATAATATCATAAAATAATTAAAGCAATAAACATATCATAAACTTATGGAAACTAACATGATTCGCTCTTCACTCATGCCCATCATGAATATGCTTCATTACCTGTAAAGCTTCTCTCTACTTGTTTCCACTACTCTCCATTAAAAGTAGGTCATCATGGGGCTAAGGTAAAGACAAGGCCAACAAAAACACAAACACACAATCAGCAAAGCTGAGTACATAAGCGTAGTTAAACACACTAACATGCTTTTACCTATCAACACACAACTTACCTTGTTGCACCTGTTGTCAAGCACACAACATGCAACAAAACTTCTCAACTAAGTAACTAAATAATTTATTTAGTTTTGATTACGCATCGAACGGGTTTCCCCCCTAACCTGCCCTAATAAAGGGAAACTAACACGGGAGCTAACCGTGCCAGTATAAAATAACCACTCGTAAGTGGCGGAATTCCTGCACATAATAATAAAAGGAAAATACAGTGTCCTGTAATCCCAGTAGAAGTTATGGTTAAATATAAAACCCCATAACTTCCCCCATATGTTCATACTCAAGGTATATACGTTCAAAGAGTTTTGGTGCGTAATCTATTTCACTTTAAGTTATTTACATATTATTAAACTTGGTGATGACTCTCAAACCATAATCATTCAATCATAATAATTATTCAAACAATTAAACACACCAATTTAATTCTTGAATAATTAGTGACCATATAATATTTAATGTTGAACCCTTTTTAAATTTACCTCGGTGTCAAAGACACCTTAAACGCGTAATGTGCCAAAAATCCTATCCCTCGGTGTTAAAAACACCTTAAGTGCACTAAGGCACTAACATACAATTTATTCCTCGTGTACATAGACACTTACATAGCTCCTTTCCCATGCTTATAGCATCAATAAAAATTATATGAACCATAATAAAATTCCTTTTTAATATTCCAAACCAAATTAAGCATTTAATTTAATTACACATGCTTTCTATCATGCATTCTATCACTGGTGGTGGTGGTGGCCGGCGGTGGTGATCCGAAAACAAGGGGAGGGGAAAAAGAAAGAAAGAAAAAGAGAGAAATATAAAGGAGAAGAGAGAGAAAGTTTACCTTGGGTTTTCTCCACTTTGGGCAAAGTTTAATTTGCCCAAGTGTTGAATATTTAAACCCCTTTCTCTAGAAACCCTTCTTACCTAAATTTTCCCTTTTTATAGTTTCCTAATCCCTTTTCTAAACAAACTTTATTAAAATAAAACTTTTCTAAATTAAATTCCAACTTAATAAAATAATTAATTTAAATAAAACTTTCCTAAATTAAATTCCAACTTAATAGAATAATTAATTTAAATAAAACTTTCCTTTTATAAAATATTTCCAAACTTGTTTAAAATAAATAATTAAAATATCATAAATAATTCATTTCAAATTATTTAAATACCCCACAAATTACTTATTTTAAATAAAATACGTATAAAAATATGGGGTATTATATTCACAAAGACTCAGGACATTGGGGCGCGTGCTGCAGCTCATATCTTTACTAGGATCAGCTTTTCTATAGCTAGAGGAGTGGGGGCCCAGATTGTATCTCGGCTTCCCACTAATTTTCTATATGTTGTATAACTTTGTATGTTTTTGAGATATAATAATAATAATAATAATAATAATAATAATAATAATAATAATAATAACAATAATAATAACAATAACAATAACAATAACAATAACAATAATAACAATAATAATAATTAACAATAATAACAATAACAATAATAATAATAATAATAATAAGGAAAGTTGACTTAAAATAATATCAACTATTAGCGGTGTGTGCAAAATAATACAACTTCATTTATTTGCTATTAGCGATATCACCTTTTATACTATATGTGAAAAATAGTGCATGACCATTGAAAAATATATTTCAAGAAATATCCCATCAATATTTATTACTAGATTTTGGGTCCGTTTTACTTATTGACAGTGCATTATTAGTTACTCTGTATTATTTATACGTAAAACTTTATGAATTATACTTTTTTTTAACTAGATTAATTCAACTTTACAAATTGCTTGAATAACAACATTTTATTGTCTTTTCACATTAGCTTATACAATTATTTAAACTTTACTCGTACTTGGTACAGTAACATTTAAAAAACAATTTAGGTTTTAATGTTTTTTTTTTTATTGTATTTAATACTTGTACTTGGTATGATTTTTAATCTTTTTTAAAAAAGCTTTTGATAAAAATAAGTAACTTCCTTACAGTAATTCTGTAATGTGTTACATAGATTGTCTATGTAATTCTTTATTGTGTTAAAGTAATACTGGTAATGTTTAAATAACATTATTATTTCGTAAGTAATTCGTATTAACGGGTCCTGAAAAATGGGAGAAAAGAAGTTCAAAGGTTATATAGTATATAGTTACTTTAAAAGATAAAAAAGCTTAAACAGAATTTCCCCATAAGTCACGTGAATTGAAAAATGAAGGGCCACTTGGTTTCTCCCTCCTTTATCAGTTTTTTTGTAAAAAAGTTGTCTTTTTATATCTTCAATCATCTTCACAAACATTGTAATTTCTTCATTTTTTTTTCTCAACACAACAATGGCGTCTAGGAAGTTAAAAATATCAGAATTGGGAGAGCTAAAAAGCTAGTAATTCCTATCTTAAACGGAGATTTTGTAAGTTTACATTTTTGGGGAGTTTTGAAGAAGAGTTAGATGAGAATCCATTTATGGAGTGTTTATTAAATGTCATTTGTAATGAAAAGATACTCTAATAAGGTTATAAAATTGAGTGAAAGGGTTTTTAAGAATGAAAAAACTTAAGTGGTAAAAAATAAAAAAGGTTCTCATGTTGAGTTTTTTCCCTTCATTAGATTTAGGTGTGAGAATAAAATTATTGGAGTTTGAGATTATATTGGAGTGAAGTTGGAAGATTGGTTGGAGGTTGAAAAGGATCATTTATGGCTTAGTGGTGAAAAATGGAATTTTCGTTTTCGAAGAAAAATTTGAGAGAATCGTTTCTAAATTTCTTAAAGTGATATTTGAGAAGCATAATATAGGGTTATCATTTGGGTTTTGTTGTGATTATCTTCATTTCAAAAGTGATAATTTCATTCTTTCTTATCGCAAATGTTGCCGTAAGTTTTAATATTTATTTATTTATATACTTATTATTATTATTTTATTTTTTTATTATTTGATTTGTGTAGGTAATGAATATTCTAGGATTTGGGAAGATTTAATAAAATACAAAATAAAAAGGGAGATTGGCAATGGAAAAGCCTTTTGCTGATGTAAATTTCAAAATTTTCATAGCAAGTTTTCCTAAAAAAAACTCACTGATTTTGAAATTACAAGGCAATTGTTTTTTTTTTCTTTTCTTTTGTTTCTGTTTTCATTTTAATTGTTGTGTTTTCAGTTAATTTTATTATATTCCGGTGGGTTAGTTTTATTGTTGTGTTTTTTTTTTTTTCATTTTAGGGCTTGCTCATATTTCATTTGTCATACTCCTCTTTTTTGGAGTGTGCCTCAATGATTTCAATTTAGTAACGCCTACAACAGTCTGCAAAATCATGATCTTGGTCTAGATAATGTTTGAAATAATTGAATTTCGGCATTTATAATCTTACTCGTTGGAATGTCAAGATCAATGATTTGATGGAGGATGACGGATTTGAACCGTTATCGAAGATGTCTACGACAATGTAGTAATTCCGATGACTCTATCAATTATGTTGATGCAATTCATAAGAATACTCTATCACCACTACTTTGAAGATTTAATTAGTATTTACTAATATATTGCATAGTGTTTTGTATTGGTGGTGAAGTTAAATGATTATTGTTATTAATTACTAGATAAAAGCCCGTACGATGCATGGGTTTTATACATAAAATAGTAACATCAAACACAAAAAACAAATTTTAATTAGATTATAATCGTAATATTTTGATTAATTTGTTAATGTTTGATAAGAATAATTTTTTAATTAATTTGTTAATGCTTGATAAGAATAATTTTATAATTAAATTTATGTAATTTATTCACTACAATAAATATTTTGATAAGAACATTAAAAAAAAAATGCACATAAACCTATGTAGCAAAAAATATTAGATACACGTAAATACATGTAAGAATTATTGTTAACAATTAATAAAAATATGTATTCCATTTATCTTTAATTTTGATAGAATCACCAATTTTGTTCACAACCATATCTACTCTATTTAATAAAAGTAAATAAATATAACACAAAAATGTTAGTAAAAATAAAATTGTTATAAAATTAATCTTTAAAATTTTATAAAATAAACTAATATATTTACCAGAAAGTGAAGAATTGTTGCGAAAGTGATCTAAAAATTATAATTGTACAAAATCAAAAGTTCTCGTTTAATCAACTTTGGACAAAAGTGTTAAACAAAGGTATCAATCAAGGCATGAACGTATCACTCTATAATTAAAAATAAAAAATTTAGTGAATTGAATGACTTGGTTAAGCTACCTAAATCACAAAAAATTGGTTTTTTTTTTCCATAAAATTAATTAATAAAAAATAAAACGGTTAATTAATAAATATAAATGATTTACAAAGATATAATACCTCCTCGTCCAATAAGACCACATCTAAACTTATTAAGCTATTTTTTTTACGGTAGTTAAGTATGTCAAATAGGTGTATTTTGATTATCCAATCATTTTTGCTCGAATTTATTCTTTGATTAAATTAAATCTTCATAAAAAATTCAGTAAACAAGACATAAGCATAATGTAAGAAATAATTACAAATATAAATTTAAATATGGATTTTAAATATTAAGCTAAGAATTACCCAGCCATTGATGATATAAAACTGACACAAAATTAATAATACAAAAAATATTTGGTTTTGTATTGGTACGAAATTTTGTTGGTGTCGTATGATGCTCGTCAATTCATAATAGTAGGTATCACAAACTTTAATATAATTATACTTAATTTTTTTTTTTTTATTTCTCATCATTAAAACACTATAAAAATTTATCTTATAGTGATAAGTATCAAACTTTATCATAGTTGTTTATTTATCATTTAAATGTAATATTATTTATGATATGATTTTAATTAATTAATTAATTATTAACATCTTTTTTAGATTTATCTTTTGATATTTTATTTTGGATTTGTTCTTCTCGTAGTAATGATTAAATAATTTTCTATTTTCCTATATTTTATTTTCTTAATATTTTTACCACTTATTTATAAAATAATTTTAATCGTGGTTTTTTAATCTATTTAGCATTAAAAATTTTAGATATATCAAATCTAATTCGTTACTTTTACCTAGGTGGCAATATAAATTTTTTAATTCAAAAATAAAATATAAATCTCTTATGTGGTAAAAATAATTAGATTACTTATATGGTGCTCCGAATGCTCTTGAAAAATGTCTACTTTATTTAAATACTAGATAAAAGACCGTGATACATGGTTATTTATACATAAAACCACAGAAAAATAAGTTTTGTAATTAGATCAATTTGCTATTGTTTGTTAAGGATAATTTTTTTTATTAATTTTCTATAATTTATTCCCCCTAATAAATATTTTGATCAGAACATTAAAAAATACACATAAACATATGTAAGAAGTGTTATTAATAAAAGAAATTAAAAATATGTATAGCATTTATCTTCTATTTTGATAGAATCACAAAATTTATTCAGAATCATATATACTGCATCTAATATAAGTGGATAAATAGAACACAGAATTGTTAGAAAAAATAAAATTGATATAAATTAATCTTTACAAATTTATAAAAAAAAAAATCAATACATTTACCACGAAGTGAAAAAATGTTACAAAATTGATCTAAAAATTTAAAAAATCTTGCGTGTATTTGGTCCACAATAACATTATTGTGAACTCAAGAATTATACACACACAACTAACGTTATATGGAACATAGTGACCTTATTTTTAACATGGTAACCTTTATAAAACTTGTTTGACATTTCATATTATTGTTAACCTGAAGTACGACGACGTTATGTTAAACATAGTGAATTTTAATATAGTAACCTTAATTATTTAGGCATTGACCAATATAAAACAATATCATTAAAAAATTAAATAACCTCTTATGACCCTTATAATATCAAAATATTTTTCTTTCATCATAATAACCTTTATATATAGTGATAAATAAAACAACCATGTCCATTTAAGAGTTTAATTGTAATGGTACTAAATCAAATCTATGCATTAGAATTTTTTCATCATCCCCAATCGCCTAAATAATAGTATTTTGGAAAAATTGAATCATTATTTTGTTATCACTGATAATGCGATGTTATTATTTCTTACTTGGAATGACTGAAAAATATCTAATGGAGTAAATTTTGGTGAAAAGTGTTGAACAAAGTTTGTTTCAATTGAGGAATGAATGTAATCGCCTGTAATAAAAAATAAAAATAATAAAAAAAAACCTAGTTAATATATTGACTTGATTTGGCTACCTTAATAAAAAAAATTTATAAATGTAAACGATTTATAAAGACATATATAATGCCTCCTCGTTCAATAAGACCATACAAAACTTATTAATTAAAGCTCTATTTGCGGAAGTTTACCACGTCAAACAAGCAAGAAACTCGTACTTTGATTTTCCAATCATTTTTTCTCGAATTTAAATCTCTAATTAAATTATATCTGCATGTAAAAACAAAAGGCAACAATGATTGACCAGTGAAGGTTACATTCCATTCATAATCCATGAGATTAATAACTCTGTATTGGTCGGAACAACGAAAGGAGGATCGGGGATGATGGTACAAAGTGAGTCATGGAGTCACATTCGCCCGTATTGGCCTCTACTCGATTCTTATAGTGAAAAGTGATTCCTGCGATCTCAAAGGCATGCAAACAAAATACTTGTTTTGCCCTTTTTAAAATACGAAATAGGAAAATCTAAGCCATTACCGCCACCGTGAAAACGGCTAAGGCAATTATCACAGACACACAGCAGAAGATTATCTTTAAAACCATTCAAAACAAGTCAACTTAAAAGTCAAACCAAACGAAAGTAAAGTCAAACTAAAGTCAAAAGAAGTCAACCTACAACTTGGAGCCATTGTAGGCCCTAATTAAAACCGAACAAATACTTGAAACTTTGCGTTAGTCTCACAAATATAATAAAATAAATAATATTCAAAGCATTAAAACACATCATATTCCTATGGAAACTAAGCATGATTCGCTCTTCTCTCATGCCCATCATGAATATTATTCATCATGTGAAAAGCTCCCCTTCACTTGTCCCCACTACTCGCCATTAGAAATGGCTCGTCGTAGGGCCAAGATAAAGACAAGGCCAAACAAACATACAAACACACAATCAGCAAAACTGAGTCCATAAGCGTAAACAAAACACACTAACATGCTTTCATCCTATCATCACACAACTTACCTTGTTGCACCTGTTCACAAGCATGCAACATATTCAACGCCCAACTAGTATACCCACTAGAATATTTATTTAGCATGATTACGCATCGAACGGGTTTCCCCCCTAACCTTCCCCAATAAAGGGGTACTAACACGGGAGCTTACCGTGCCAGTATAATGAACCACTCGTAAGTGGTGGAATTCCTGCGCATAATACAAAAGAATGTACAACGTCCTGTACACCAGTAGAAGTTATGGTTAAATATAAAACCCCATAACTCCCCCCATGTGTTCATACTCGAGGTATATACGTTCCGAGAGTTTTGGAGCATAATCTTTTGCACTTTACATTGTTTACATATTTTTAGACTTGGTGATGACTCTCAAACCATAACACAAACAATCATTATAATCATTCAAGCAATCAAACATACCAATTTAAGTTTTGAATAATTAGTGGCACACAATCTTAAATGTTGAACCCTTTTTAATCTACCTCGGTGTCAAGGACACCTTAAAAGCATAATGCGCCATAAATCCTATCCCTTGGTGTTAGAAACACCATAAGTGCACTTAGGCACCAAAATATAATTTTATCCTCGTGTACATAGACACTTAAATAGCTCTTTTCTCATGCTTATAGCATTAATAAAAATTATATGAACCATAATAAAATTCCCTTTCAATATTTCCAAACCAAATTAAACATTTAGTTTAATTAAACATGCTCTCAATCATGCCAATACTAAAAGTGTGGTTCATAGTCAACATGCCAACATAATTAATTCCATACATCCATTCACCACAAATAATTCATACCTTACAAATCATTCACCAACATCAATCCATAGAACAATTCCAATCAATAGTTAACATGATACTATATTGGAATTAATTTATCAAAGCCTAGCATACTTCTACATATTCAACTAATTACCATGTACACGAATGTACCTTGATATAATCTCAAAATCGCCACAATAAATAAAGTCACTCACTTGGAAATCTCCTACAAATTCAAAATTACAAAGAGGCATCAATACTCCACACAAATTTCTAGAAATATATACACTCCTTAAATCACTCATAAATCCTTCTAAAACAAGCTGAAATTTAATTTAAAACCCTTACTTTCATCCCCAATTAATGGGTAATTAAAAATCCTTTCAAGAAACTTAATTATAGCTTATATAAAAAAATTACAGCTTTATTAAATCCTTCAAAATTGTTGTAATTGTGTTTAAAACATCAAATTTAATAGTTTCAATCACCTATAATCAAATTCCATCAATATACATTAATATAGAAACCTAGGGTTTTCAATTTGGGGCTTTTTAAGTCAAAACCAAATTTGAAAATTTGTATACATAATATTTATAATCAAGCATCATAAAACTCATCACACAACCCAAAATCATCAATTAATTAAAGGCTAGATTAGGATTTAAAACAAAATAATTTTTTTTTTGTTCAAACATCGATGCACGACACCACAGCAGGGCTGCTACCACGCGCCCGCTGGAAGTGCCACTGCAGTCGCCGACAGCTGCGGTGGTGGCCGATGACGTGTGGTGGTGGCTGGCGGTGGTGTACTTGTGGTGGTGAAACAAAACAAAAAATAAAGGGGAAGGGGAAAATAAGAGAAAGAGAGAGAAAAAGAGTTACCTTGGATATTCTCCACCTTGGACAAAGTTTAATTTGCCCATGTGATGGGTGTTTATAACCTCTCTTTAAAAACCCTCCTTAGCTTAAATTCCATGCCCACCTTTAATGATCCCTTTCCTATTCAAACTAGTATTTTGACTTTCCTTAAATACCATTGACTTTAAATTCCCTTTTATAAAATAATATTTTCCATTTAAAATATAAAATAAAGTATTTCCAAAATTATTAAATAAATAAATAATTAAATTGGACCTTTAATAAATATCTTTAAATTAATAAAACATCATAAATAATTCATTTCAACTTCTTTAAATACTTTAAGAAATACTTATTTAAATTAAAATACATATAAAAATACAGGTATTACAAACAAAGATTCAATTTGCTCCAAACTATAATTATGCTAAATTGGTTGAATATTAATGCAACATATAATTCTAAAGTATCATGACCCCTTGATTAAACAACAAGATTAAAAAATATCCTAAATCGATCATCCAAATTATCTTATAAGTCGTGATTTTCAATTACATATTCCCTTAGTTTTTACGCGTTTTTAAACTATAACAACTTTTGATCCGTAACTCAGAATAAGGCATATAGTATATCATTAGAAAGCTTATAAAGTCTAATTTCTAACCAATTGGAATCAGGTCAAAATAATATTTGGATTTAAGAAGCTGTTTAAAAGAAAGGGTGTCGATTTTAGGCCGAGTTTAGTGTTTTGCTCATATCTTCTTCATTTTATATCAGAATTGGGCTTATGATATACCATTGGAAAGCTTATTTCAAAACCTATCCAAAAAAAATAATATTTAAATCAAAATCATAGGGCCAAGAAATCAGTTTAGCTCAGTTTTTTGATGTGGACACGAAATGTGGAAAATAAGTTATGGTTTGGGGAAATGGGCTAAGAATTGGGTTTGTTTATGAAATATATTGGATTGAATATGGATTTAAGCACTCCAAATATTAAATACTCAACCTGACCAATAATGGCAATGAAAGGTTGTTCATCATCAGGTTTGGTTTTAGGGAGACATTTTTAGGTGTCTACAGAAAGCCCCCACTTTGACTGAGTTTGTAGAAACATCAGTTTCGAAAACAATGGTCAAAGTATTTGATTAAGAAGGATAATGATTTAAGAAGTTCAGCTATCCTAAATCACTCTGTATACGCCGATACCTGCACAAAATCGTTAGTTCTACAGATAAAATAGTGAAGGGTATATAATGCGTATCTGACATCAATATACGGCAATAAACACGTTTTGGTAGTTTTCTACGCCTCGAGAAATCCACCAGATGAAGACTGTTATGATATTTTTTCACGCTTCTAGAATGCTATTAGATTATGTTTTTCCCCGCCTCGGGAATGCTGTTAGATGATAGTTTTTCCACGCCCGGGGAATGTTGTTAGTTGATATTTTCCATGCCTTGGGAATGCTGTTGTAGACACCTGATTGTGTCTCCCCAAAAAACCAAACCCAATGATGAGTACTTTTCACGTCATTGAATATCAAACAAGGTGAAATGTTGAAGAGTCTCGTGATTTCTTCTGTTTTCTAAAATATTTTAATAAAAATAATTCATTTCTGTTTTCAAAAATCATTCATTTCGTATTCTATTTATGAAAAACGACCAATCCAATCCATTATAGTTTGGTCCATGATATGGGTCCAATAATTGTGCAGTTGGATGAGGTATTAAAAGACCTTTCCAACGATATAATGTAAGCCCAATTTCGAGTTATAACGAGGAAGTTATGGCCAAAATACTAAACTGGGTCCTAAACGAGTGTTATGGGTGACCCAATGATCATGTGGCGGGTCCATTAATTTAAAGTTATTAGGATTTATTCTAGTCTTCTAGAATCTTCTAGAAGGTTATTTTGAGTTTTAATGGGATTAGGATTATTTATTATTACATTTGATTTTGAAAAGATAAAGAATTGGAATAAAACAAGTGTTTAAGAGAGATTAAATCCGGCTTAATTAAAGATAAGTACGGACTCCAAGTAACCTAATGTGATTAGGAGAAGGACTCCGTACAAAATTTTTATCATAAGGCAACCATCGCGCCGTGATAGGTCTATTACGCCACGATGGCCTTATCGCCACGCGATGGAGCTATTGTACCGCGATGGAGCCAGTTTTACTCCATCCGAATCTAATTCTGACTCTTTTCTATCGTCTACGGTCGATTTTTCTCTATAAATAGGGACGATTTTCCCCGTTTTCAATCATCAAAAATCATCTTCTCTTTCTCTCTCTAAGCTAGAAGATTATTCTTTCTTTCTCTCTCTAAGCCTTTCTACACCCTTTACAAAATACATCATTCCTCATTCACGAGACATAGATACACCTAACCAAGCTCGAAGTTGCCTTAGATCTCGACGTGAAAGGTTGATAGTTCTGAGGGTTTGGTCCCAAATCTAATTTCAATTATTATTATTATTATTATTATTATTATTATTATTATTATTACTGTTTGATTTAATATTTTTTGAAGTTAATAACGTGTGTATTATTTTAATAGAAAGAGGTACGAGGCTTCAAAGTGAGTAATTTAATTACTTAATTTAATTACTCTATTTCTTTAGAAATCATGTCTAGATTGTTTTATTAATTCCTAGTATCATGTTAGGATTCTTTTATTAATTTCTAGTATCATGTTAGGAATAAAGCTTTGATTTTTATTGCTTAGTGACATGCTACAATTTCTTATTAATCATTTTAGTATCATGCCTAAAATCTTGCTAATGTTATTATGCTTTAAGATTGTTATGATGATGATTGTTGTATCAATGTTATTATGTTGCTTGATATATTATTGTTATTGCTGGATCACGCTCTCTCTTGCAGTTTTAAAGGGAATTTGTACTTGAAATCACGCTTAGTAAGATAATTAATAATTTGATTTTAGGCTAATATGATTTTAATTCAAGTGATCGCCAATAATAACATAGATTAAACAGGTTTAGGGTTAATATATTGATTGTATGTTAATTGGAAAGAGCACATGAATACGAGAAGAACAAAGTAGAGGCCTATTTAGGGCATGTTCAATCTCTTTTAGGTTGGATTTGTACCTTCATCCCCGAATATCCAGTCATGGTTCTGGACCACTATGGAGCTAGCGATCTCTGTGATTATGAATGATTTACAAGTTCCTAAAACTTGTTGGCGACTCTTTTGCTCTAGCTTCCTTCCCTTTGGACGCCACCATGCTTAAGTGTATGATCACAGTGGGGCTCAAGTGTGGGATGCTTGAAATATTCCCTACAGTTTTTGGCGACTCCAGTGGGGAGGATTTCCATTTTAATTCCTAAAATTTATTTTGGAAATAATTTAGAATGAGTGGATGAGACTTGAAACGTTCTAAATATTCATGTGCGTAATTTTGATTGACGTTAATTGCATAAGCATAAAAAGGTCCGCATTGGAAAGACCATCCGTAATGCGTCAAAAACATAGGATTTTACACGTAGGAAATTTGGGAAATATCTTTCACAACTAGAATCGAAAAAACGCTACGAAAAATCGAAAATCCTGAGAACACAGAAAGCTGTCGAGGCATGTAGGAACTGTCGCGAGACAACGGTATCCATTGGAGTGCGATGACCTTATCGCGACACGATACTCTTATCGCGGCTCGATAAAGCCATCTCCTCGTGATGGATCTAGTTTTCTCGCGCCGAGTTCTTCCAATACCGAGCCAGAAGTTTGCCTTCTTGTTTTGCCGATTCGAGTACTGTTTGATCGATTGTATTTCCTGATTGAATTTTTCCTTCATTTCCGAAAACCATATGTGTTCTACATGTGGCTTTTGCACTCGAGTATTCACGCTCCATCAACCCAATTGAACGCTCCGTGCAACGAAGGGTACATCCGAGTTTTTGAATTCACCAAACCATGGAAACAAGTTTAACTTGTGGGGTCCCATCCTATAACACCCTAGAAATTCCTTTCTTTTAAAATACCTGTTTTGCCCTGTTTAAAACTTTAAATAGGAAAATGTAAGACATTACCGCCATCGTGAAAACGGCTAAGGCAACTATCAAAGACACACAGCGGAAGACTCTCCTTTAAAATATTTAAAACGACTCAACATAAAAAGTCAACCAACCAAAAGTAAAGTCAACCAAAGTAAAACAAAGTCAAACCTACAACTTGGAATCATTGTAGGCCTTGACAAAATCAAATCAATTTCAAAACCTTTACGTTAGTCTTGCAACAATAATATTTTTTTTTCGAGAATAGGGGTGGCCGGATAGTAGGTGGCGCCACTACCGGCTGCTGCCAGCCTGCTGGTGGTCACCGCCGTTGCCAGCTGGTGCTGGTGGTGGCCGGTGGTGGTGAACTGAAAAAGGGGAAGGGGAAAAAGAAAAAGAGAGAAAAATAAAGGAGAAGGGAGAGAAAGTTTACCTTGGGTATTCTGCACTCTGGGCAAAGTTTAATTTGCCCAAGTGTTGAATATTTATACCCCTTTGTCTAGAAACCCTTCTTACCTAAACTTTCCCTTTTTACTCTTTCCTAATCCCTTTCCTAATTAAACTTTACTAAAATAAAACTTTCCTAAATTAAATTCCAACTTAGTAAAATAATTAATTAAATAAAAATTTCCTTTTATAAAATATTTCCAAACTTGTTTAAAATAAATAATTAAAATATCATAACTAATTCATTTCAAATTATTTAAATACCCCACAAAATACTTATTTTAAATAAAATACGTATAAAAATACGGGGTATAACACATCCATACGCGCCAACCCTTCCAAAGGTAAGGCTTCCGCGCGATGCATCCGGACTCATAACCATCGACCCTCTTTAACTACCATAATTCTTGAACTTTAGAGAACTATAGCCATGGTTAGGTTGCAAACTCATTGCATCATATTGTGACTACTTGACTATTTGTGCATTTCTTACTTGTGCATAACTTATGTGTGATTAAGCTAACCATTTGTTTGACTTGTGATTAATAATAATAAGTCAAAATAAACTGATTAATGACTAAAGGACTTTGCTTAATTAATTAATTAATTAATTAATTTAGATTATTAAAGTCTAAAAAACTTGACTTAGCACGACTTTAGGTTCACCCTTTTCGAGCAGAATATTAGAAACAAGTTCAAGCTGATGTTTCACTCATGACGCTGAAGTTTGGCTTGTGGCGCGAACCATCAGGGTTCATCGCGACGCGATAACAATATCGCGCCGCGATGGCTCTATCCCATGGTCTTACACAAGTCACGCGATGGTCCAATGTTTTGCTCAGGTCTTTGCGTCAAGCCTAATTGATTAATTAATCAAATAACCAAGTCATAATTTGGTTTTTAATCGAGTCTAAGCACATAGTCCCATGGTCTTACACAAGTGTCAAGCATGTTGATATTTGTGTTTTATATGTTATTTTATCCCCCGTCCCACGGTCATTTATATGCTTATTTGAGCTCTTCGGAGCTATTTTTAGCGCTAATGTGCGGTTTCTAGTGTTTTGTAGAGTTGGCATTTGTTTTGCAGGAATTTTCCGGATTTGTCGGTTTTTCCCATGGTTTTCCGACCACTACGGAATATTGGAGCTTGTTGCACATTATGACTGTTGATCGTAGCCCAAGACCGATCGTATCGGTGATTAAGGGCTTGGTTCGAGAAATTGGTCCGAGTAATGGACCAAGATGAGGTGTTGGGCCTCGATGGTTGAAGCCCAAGATGATTTAGAAGAGAAGCTAGATAATGGTCAAGGGAAAGCCGGGCCCGATCGGGCAGCCATTGGCTCGATCGGGCGGCTGCCCAGAAAGCAGAGTTCGAGGAGAAAGGCAGGCCCGATCGGGCGGCCCTTCGCCCGATCGAGCGCGAGTAAATTTAGGCGGTTTAGGAGTTTGTTTTGGCTAATCTTTGAGCTTAGTTTTAATACTCTTTTTTGTAATCTTTTATAGGACGCTTTCATTATTCTCTTTTCTCATACTAAAACTTTAGAGAGCTTTTTAGTTGGTGATTATTGTAAAACTCAAGTTCTTCCCTTTTAGTGCAATTCCATATTTTCTTTCTTTCAGTATTCCTTCTTCTCTCCTTTATTGTTTATTTTCTTGTTTTAATCTTAATCACGTCTTCTTCATATGCTTTGATTTATTTAGAATTAATTATGTGTGAGTAGTTTAATTCTAGGGTTCTTGGGGAATCCATAATTAATATGAAGGGATATATTGTTACTGTTAATTATTGATATTGCACAATAATTTCTTATTGAATTGTTTTAATTCTTTACAATTGGATTATGAATCGAGCAGATGTGATTTGATTGTGAAAGTATATCAATATTGAATTGATGAATCGAGCAGATGTTAATTTGATATTAATGGGCTATTTTCAATAGGAACTTAGATCTAGTAAATTACGAGAGCCTGTTAGATCTATGTTGATTAATAAATTGCGAGAGTCTGTTGATTATTGATTATTATGTTTTATCCCAGAATATTAATTATTGGTGAACTTGTGACCCTAGGCTTCTTTACTATTGAATTTTCTCTACCCTTAATTTCCATAGTTTAATTCCCCTTTCACAATAACAATTTTGGTTACTTAATAGTTTAGATTGTATTAATTAATTAGGAATAAATTGACTTGTTTCCCTGAGGTTCGACCCTACTTCCCTATCTACTTATTTAGAGGACTTGGGAATTACTTTTGATGAGGTTCCCTATCTACTTAGTTAGAGGACTTAGGAATTACTTTTGATTAGGTGATACGACTTAAGCCTGTCACATGTCACTTTCGCTCACTAATTAATAGCACACACTTTGTATATGAGTTTCACCATGACCATGTATAAGAGTCATTTTTTTTAAGGGGGTAAGTCGGATAATATTTCCTCCCAACAAAACTATGTTGTTTTAAATCATAGATTGATTTGTAAATTGATTCCCAAAATATGTACCCATTTTTTTTTTTTTTTTTTTTGCTTTTTTGTCTTTTAGACCCATAAAAGTCAAAGTCAATTTGAGTCAAGTCATTAAGTCAATGGTTTAATATTATAGCGCTTGGTCAAGAAGAGAAGGGCGATTAATCAAGGATAACACTTTTGTCCAAGTTCTACTTTTTGATAAACCCATCAGATTCAGGAAAAAGTTCGTAATAATGGCTTCCCAACAAGAAGTTGATGAATTGAGGCAAAACATGAATAGCTTGACTGAGATGATGAAGACTCTTGCTTTTCAAGTCAACGATCCCGTCAAGCAACAACAACTTAAGCACATGGAAGAAAGCCTTAGCAAAATTTCCAACAACTACAAGTTTCAGGGAATTAGCTCGTAAGGGATCTTAGTGGATAAAGAACTTCTTCCGCAAAAGTTCAATGCCAATGACATCCCTAAGTTCAAACCAACTGACAACCCTTATTTTCATTTAAGATCTTTCGAGACTATAATGAATATTAAGGCAATAAAAAAAAGGTTTTCCCTTCATTGTTCTCACTATCTCTTGAAACCGTTTGTCAACAATGGTTTTTCTCTGTAGACAAGGAGAAGTTTTCTTCTTGGGAAACCATTACAAACGCTTTCATTAATAGGTACAAGTGCAACATTCAAGTTGAAACTGACCATAGAGGACTCGAAATGTTGAAACAAAAGGAGAATGAAGGATTCACTTCTTTCTTCAACAAGTGGAGAGAAACTTCTGCTAAGATGGTAGAAGTTCCTACCGAAAAGGAGTCTGTGAGGATGTTCATCAAAAACCTTCAAGAAAAGTATTCAAAACATTTGAAATACCAAAGCAACCTGAATACTTTCAATGCTGTTTATGACATAGGTATCGATATTGAAGGCGACCTTAAAACAAAAAGCTGCTAATAACAACAATAGTGGCTGGAAAGGAAAGAAGAACGACAATCCTTCTTCTTCCAAAACCACCCACTCAAACAATGTTAGCACCTTTAACTTGAATGAGGTCCTTGCTATGAACAATCAAGGACAAAAGAAGTCATTAGGAAAAATTTCACACCTATTGGCATGAGTTATGACATGGCATTCGATCGCCTTCATGCCAAAGGACTCATAACTCCTATTGGACCATTTGGAGATCCACCAGTCGAAAAGAGGACGGCTAGTTGGAACCCCAATGCGCATTGCAAGTATCACCAAGGCAGGGGCCATCTCACTGAGAATTGCTTGAAATTGAAAGAAGCCATTCAAGATTTAATTGATAGCAACAAACTTCCATTGCCTCCTGCTAGCAAGAAGCCAAGTATTAATAGTGCTCTACTTTTAAACGCCTTAGCAATTTTTGATGAGGAAGATAACCTTGATCCATCACTCCTCATCAAACCGATTGAAGAAACTCATCCTATTGAAGAAGAGGAGGAAACCTTTTTCGATGCCATGAGTGATTTTCCCCCAACTAAAGAATTTGCCTCTAAGAAAGATGTATGCGCTGTCATAAACACAATGAGGGAGGCAATGAGCCTACTCTGTGATTCCATCCAGCAAGCGAAGTTGGCTAAAAATAAGCGTATTACTGAAGAGATGATGCCCACTAAAGCTACTGAAAGGAAGCCATTTTCTTTCAATGTTGTTGAACCATCCAAAAGGAATGAAAAAGTCTATACACCTATTGGGACCTCCTACGAAAAACATGTTCAAAATGCTCTTCGAGAATGGAAAGATCAAACCTCTCGAGCCAAGACCATTTGAATCATTAAAAAGGACAGACACATTCTATTGTCCATACCATCAATCTGGAGGACATACTATTGAACACTACTTTAAATTCAAGGATCTTATCTAAGGATTCATTGACAGTGGAAAGCTTGCCCGAACTAATCCAGAGAAGGATGTGAGCATTAATGGAGTTTGGGAAAGCGATGATGAGGATGTCTACCTCAAAGATGTTGAAGAAACCTCACTTTCCACAATCTATCCTGTAGACGACATTTGGGACGAAGAAGATTCATCCATATACGTTCTTACGAGAACCGGAAGAATGCAACCTCCCATCACAAATCAACCCATTCCTACCACTCAACAAGTCGCTATACTACTTATAGAAGACAACGATGTTGTCAAACAACTAAAGAAGACTAAGGTTGAGATGAATGTATGGAAATTATTAGCCACATCCCACGAGCATAAGCTCGCAGTGATGGACACTTTGGCTAAAGTGGGGATAGATTCGGAAACCTCACCTGAGGGTTTATCCAATTTCCTCACTAGTGATCTCCCTAGTCCTATCAACTTGATTACCTTTTCTGACAAGGACTTATCCCTGAAGGTGACAAGCATAATAAGGCTTAAACCTCACGGTTATTTGTAAAAGAATGAACGTTCCGATGACTCTTGTAGATAATGGGTCGGCAATTAATGTTTGCCCACTCCGAAATATGAGAATGTTAAGAATAAAAGATGAGGATTTGTCTCCATCAACACAAGGCATAAGATCTTATGATAATACTCGTCGTCAAGCTCTTGGGACTATCACTATGAATGTCACGGCAGGAGTTATTGAACAAGCTACTACTTTTTAAGTAGTAGATATTAAAGCATCATTTAACCTATTTTTGGGATGCCCTTGGCTTCATGACCTTAAGGCCGTCCCTTCATCCCTCCATCATCAAGCCAAGGCTATAGTTGGAGGAATTCCTATCACAATCGATGCTTCCCCCATGAGAATCAAAGCAATAGATAAACCGATTATAAATGTGGAGCACGATGAAAACGATAAATACTTATGGGGCTTTAATGCTGAAGAGGTCGCTTTAATCGAGGAAGATGAAAATACCCCTCTTCGCTACGACCTCTATTCGAATATAACAGTCAACACTATTCTTAAGAAACTAGGACACTTTCCCGGAATTACTCTAGGAAAGAAGAAAGGAATAGCAAAACAAACGGGACTTCCTGGCCTCCCTAAGTTAGATACTTTTGGACTTGGTTTTGAACCAACTCTAGAAGATTTTAAGCGAGCCCAGGAAAAGTTCAATGCACGAAGAAACGCTCGTACTTAGAAAAGAGCAATCCCAATGGATCACTACCCTCTCACCCTAAATGGACAATTCATAAAAGAGGGTGAAGATTATCCATGCTATGAATTCCCTGAACCTTTTGTTAAAGATGGGATAAGGCAACCAAGGTTCGAAGTATTCTTGGATTGCAATTTTTTAGATGAGATCCCAACTCCCATCCACAAGGAGAAAGCACCTCCATGCTTTGACTTATGTTATGGGTCTCCTCTTTGGATACGAGAAAAATGAGCCTAAGCGTGTCGACGACAACTCCGCGCTTATCCAAACGGTGTTGCAAAATGAAAACTTTGACCCTTCAAAGCTCATTACCCTGGCAGAAGGACTAGCTCAAGGATGGCGAAAGACCGTGAAGGTGACTACGCCAAGTGGAAAAAGAATCTCCATCACCACAAGACAAGGACCAGTGTTTGATGAATCTGATTCATCTGAGTGTGAGTCTGAATTTGAGTATTCTGTTATTGAGTCTTCCAAATATCCCATAATTGCATCTCCTCCTATCCTTCCTAGTTTAGAACCTACTCCTAGAATAGTTAATAGTCAAGTCCCAACGGACGTGTCTCTTTTTGATGTAATGGTTTCTGAATTAAATAATATGTCTTCTTTCGCTTACTTTTCGTGTAATTCTCTTACCCAAGATGATGAGCATTGCTTTGCTAACAACAAAAATGACAAAGAAATAATTAAAGCAGTGGAAACACTTGAAAATAAAACACCGATAATTGAGGACACCGAAATAGTTAATATCTCAAAAGATTCAACTGTTAAAAGAGAAGTTAAATTGGTTTAACTCTTAATAAAGAAGAAATAACCAATTTAATTGACTTATTAAAAGAATACATCGATGTTTTGGCTTAGTCATATGAAGATATGCCACGAATAAATAGAGAAATTGTTCAACACACTATACCATTCATCCTAGAAATGAAACCTGTAAAACAAAAGCTATGTCGAATGAAACTCGACATAGCTCTTAAGATAAAAGAAGAATTTCAAAAACAAATAACTGCAGGTTTATCAAGGTATCCAAATGCCCCGAATGGGTTACTATGTGGTATCGGTTCCTAAGAAAGACGGTAGGGTAAGAATGTGTGTCGACTATAGAGATCTAAATAAGGTAAGTCCAAAGGACGACTTCCCTTTACCACAAATCGATATTCTAGTAGACAACATGGCTAATCACGCGCTTCTCTCATTTATGGATGGGTATGCAGGTTATAACCAGATCCTCATGGCCAAAAAATATATGGAAAAAACCACCTTTATAACACCTTACGGCACTTACTGTTACACGGTGATGCCATTCGGGTTGAAAAATGCGGGTGCCACTTACCAAAGAGCAATGTCTGCCTTACTCCATGACATGATGCATAAAAAGGTTGAAGTATATGTGGACGATATGATTGTAAAATCAAAAGACCATCCAAGACATTAAATAGCCTTGAGAAAGTTCTTCGAAAGATTAAGGAAATACAACATGAGGTATACCTCAATTTGATGTCAGGTTTATGCCTCAAAAAGCCATCAAAGACTCGGTGGTTTCAAATTTCTTAGCAGATTTTTCGATCGAAGACTTAACACCAATACATGAAAATGACTTTTCGGATGAAGACTTAATGCTCACATAAGATGATACTTGGACATTATACTTTGATGGAGTATCAAGCCAAAAAGGATGTGGTGTAGGAGTCCTATTGGTATCACCCAAAGAAGAGCATGTCCTAATCTCAATCAAGTTAGATTTCGACGTTACCAATAATGCTGCAGAATATGAAGCATGTGTGGTAGGCCTCGAAACTACTTTAGCTTTGGGAGTGAAGAAGCTTCGAATATTTGGAGATTCTTCCCTTATTATTAACAAAATCTCCAAAAGATGGAAATTAAGGAGTGAAAGTTTGGCTCCTTACCAAACATATTTAGAAACGCTTACTGATCAACTCGAGAAAGTAGAATATACCTACTTACCAAGAGAAGAAAATCAGTTCGGTGATGCCTTAACAAAACTAGCCTAAATAGTCAGGATTCCTAAGGAAATAGAGCAAATGCCTTTGACAATAGAGAAAAGGCATAAACTAATTTATATTCAAGCCATCGAAGATGAGGAAGTATTCCAAGAAGAGGAAGAGGAAGAACCTTGGTATACCGATATCCTCAATTATGTCACAAAAGGGGAATACCCACCTCATGCTGACAAAAGAGCTAAACGTGCTCTATGGCTTTTGGCTTCCCAATTTGTGCTCATAAATGACGAGTTACACAAAAGGGTACCTAAAGGTAGAGCTCTCCTATGCGTAGGCAAGAAAGAATCCCAAAGGGCAATGGAGATAATCCACGAAGGAGCATGTGGAATCCATATGAATGACAAAATGCTAGTCCAAAAGATAATGCGACAAGGATATTATTGGACTACCAGGAATAGGAACTGTCATCAATATGTGAAAAGGTGTCCCAAATGCCAAATATACGCTAACCTATAACATGTTCCACCATCCCTCCTTCACACCTACACATCTCCATGGCCATTCTCAACATAGTGAATTGATATCATCGGAAAAATAACCCCTCCTGGGGCAGGAGGCCATGAGTACATCCTTGTTGCGATAGACTACTTTACAAAATGGGTTGAAGCATCCTCATAAGAAACTCACTGCAAAACATGTAGCACTCTTTATCGAAAGAAACATTATATGTCCATATGGAATCCCACATGAGATGATAAAGTTATAATTGAAAAGATGACTGAAAACTACAAGGATTGGCCCGACAAACTCCACTTTGCTCTTTGGGGTTATCGCACGTTGATCCGATCATCCACAGGAAATACGCCATTTTCCTTAGTCTATGGAATGGATGCCATACAACCTGTAGAATTGGAAATACCTTCCTTACGCATAGCATTGGAAAGCCAACTCGATGAAGTTGAATGGACAAGGGCAAGGTATGAAGAGCTAATTCTACTCGATGAAAAACGACTGGAAGCTGTACATCATACTCAATGCTATCAAACCCGCATGGCTAGACACTTTAATAAGAAGGTCAAGACGAGAAACATCAAAGTAGGAGACTTGGTGTTAAAAGCATTAAGGAAAAATGTTCTAGACCTAAGAGGTAAATTTAGGCTTAATTGGTCCGGACCGTACATTGTCAAAACTATCCTGTCAAGAGGTGCCGCAAAACTAATTGACATGGATGGCAATGAATTCACAAATATGACAAATCTTGACCATCTTAAGAAATTCTACCCATGATTACTTGAGTTCTATACTCAAAAGAGCTACGTTTGGCCTAATTCCTTAAAAAGGATACATAGGCAACCCTTTACGGGGCGCGGCCACTTTAAATTTTATAAATATTGCACTCCCACATCAACACGCTGAGTTAGCGTCAACGTCGCATCAAAAATGAGACCAACGTGTCATGACAGTCTTATCGCGCCACGACAAGATCAATGCGCAGCGATAGGATCATCACGCTGCGTTGGATTCAAATTTTCAATGACAAATTACTGTTGTTAATCCGGGCAAGTTTGGGTCAATTTCGGGATGTTTTGACTTCCTTACTCGAATCGTTGTTCGAACTTGTTCAAGTTGTTTTCATTTCTTTAATAAAACAGAGAATTTAAAATAAAGTTGATTTAATTAAAAAGCTTAAAATTACATTAATAAATAAATAAAAATTATTATTGATGGAATTAAATAAAGCTTAAAAATAAAATTGACTAAAAAATTAAAATTTTCTAATGAGTTAAAATCAATGCAATGCTTTACTCTGCCTTCTCCTTTCTAGCCCTTTTCCAATTATTCTCTTCTTCTTCCTCATCATCCATCTCTTTCACCAATAGGAATCCCTTAGATGATCTACATACAACCTTCGCAGTGATAGTTTCTCCTTAGCTAACACCCCAATTTTCTTTTCAACTCACACTTTTTTGTTCATAGAGTTAGTCTTTCTTTTCTCCTTGCCCTTAGACACACTCTTTTTCTTAGGCATAATAGGAGTCTTGAACTCAACTTTTGAACCCATACGGTCTTTGGGAGGGATTATCTTGTAGGCTAAACGATCTTTAATATGTGTCTTCTCTGCACGTACTTGTACTTTGAGCTTTACCTTTGTCCTTCTGGGATCTGCTAAGCAACCATTGATTTTCTAGACAAAGGAGGAATCACTCGATTGGAAAAAACTTCCCATAGGGGACGAGCATACCAATAATCATCAAAGTGCTCAATGTCATGCGATATAGGATGCTCATAGGGTCTACGAAGGTCCCTAGAAGGGATAGTTTGTGTAAGACCATATTGTCTTCTTACTCTGTAGGGGAAATAAAAATTCATCTTTGACAAGCTTAGGATACGACAGGCAGGTTGAGCATTGGTCCCAACCATCTTCTCAATTTTCCACAAAGAGACGACCCACTTGACAGAGAAGTCGCGAGCTTCAAAGATTTTACTCCACTCTCGATGACCTATCTTCAAAGTGAAGCGTTTCTTTCTTCTTACAAGGCAATTATGAGTGTATTTGTCAATATTGTCAGGAGGACTTATTAACCTAGGTCTCTCCATTAGCCAAGCCCGCATGAATTTGATACTTGATTTTACTTGAATTTGATCTTTGATTTCAACTTGATCTTGGATTTTTTTTTCTTCTCATCAATGAAAGTTTGTGAGATTTCTTTCCTTTAAATTTACTTTTATTGCAATTTCCTTTAATTTTTGAATGTTTGATTTGAATTTCTTTCTTTGCTTTAGAATTTGTTTAGTGATTGAATTCCTTCTAGATTAAACTTGAAATGAATATGATTTTGATTGAATTTGTTTTGTTCTTCATTTTCACCATGATTAGTGAGTAGATTAGTTGCTAGGGAGAAGGGGAAGCATGCTAGATTGATGATTTTTGCTAGTTGATGATCCTTGATTGATTGAATTGTTACAATTAAATTGGTTGACATGGTTGTGCATGTGATTAATTAGACTAGGAGTGATCAACCTATAAGATTAATCTAGATTGCATTGCAAGTTTCAATGACATGAACCCTTGATTTGAGAATTGCTTTAATTGATTGAATTTGATTGTGATTTTCCTAGTTAGCCATTCATAGTGAACCCTAGCTTGGCTTATAGGAGATAGCCCTTGAATTCCTTTGATTGCAATGTTTGAATTGATTGAGTGATCCTTCAATTAGCATAATCATTGAGCTTGCATGTGGAAGCTATATCCCTAGTGTTTAGTATATTGAATTTCTCGATTTATCTAGTTTTCTCGATACCTTAGTTACCAACCACATCTTCCCATAATCTTCGAAGTAGCTTGACCTAGGCTATAGCTTGCATCTACTCATTCCTTTGGGTTCAACCCTTGACTTACCATATACTCGTATTAGGTTGGTCGAGTGTTTATAAATTTTCTTTGGCTCTAGGAAAGGGTAGAAAACGACCTACATTTTCCCTACGTCAAAATGGCGTCGTTGCCGGGGAATGATATTGGTGCTTTGTTATAGTTGTTGAGTCTATTTCACCTTTAATTGAAAATACAAAAAGATTTTCTTTTAGGCTACACTTGTAGCCGTGCTACTAACCATTTCTTTTGAGATTTTATGCATAGAGCACGTGGTCGTTCACTAGTGCCATTTGATCCGGAAATTGAGAGAACTATTGCAAGGTTAAGGGGTGCTAGACGATCTTTGAGCCCTAGCATTTCAAGTGAAGAAGAACCACAACAAGAGGAACAAGCAAGAATGAGAGAAAATCCAAGGGTGGCGTTGGGGATTCCCGGTGCATATAGATTTGAGAGTGGGATCGCTCCACCTACAACACCGGCAAATGACTTTGAAATAAGACCGGCAATGATCACTTTGATAGAGAGGCGACAATTTAGTGGGGCCAAGCATGAAAGCCGCTAAATCATCTCAAGGAGTTTGAAAAGTATTGCAATACTATCAAGGTGAATGGAATTTCCCAAGAATTCATTCGCCTCAAGCTTTTTCCCTTTCACTCATAGGGCGTGCCTTGGAATGGCTAGACAAGGAAGTCAAGCCAAATTTTCTATCCCGTTTTTATCCACAAAAGAAAACGGTGGAGGCTAGAGCTTTGATTCAAGGTTTCAAGCAAAAGCCTAGTGAGAGTCACTATGAAGCATGGGAGAGATACAAAGAGTATCAAAGAGAGTGTCCTGACCACGGAATTCCTACGTACCAAATTATTCAAATCTTCTATGGAGGCCTTAGTCCTCAAGGAAAATCATGTTTAGATGGAGGAGCCGGAGGTCCTATCATGAACAAAATGGAAGAGGAAGTGGTAGACATAATTGAAGACGTAGTGAGGTACTATAGAGAATGGAAAGATGGAGAAAGAGAGTCAACTAGCAAGAGTAGCTCTTCGGTGTACTCGATTGATCATCTAAATGCAATCAACAATCTATCCTCACAAATGACAAACTTGGGGAAGGAGATGTCCGCTATCAAGGCGAAGTTGGAAAGTGATACCTACCAAGTTTCAAGTCTTCCCTCCCAATCTAAGGGGAGAGGTATGTCTTCTAATTCTCAACTCCCTCCCTCTTCTAGTAACATGCCTAGTGGATGCTTGTTTTGTGATGATTGTGGGTCGTATGATCATGATGTTTCTTGTTGCCCTCATGCATGTATTGATGTTTGTGATGATCAAGATGGAAATGTGAATGAGCATGTGAACTATGTGTCAAAAAATCATGATTCTAGGTTTGAGAATCAAAGAGGTCAATGGAATAGGAATTACAACAACCATGACAATTTTGACAACTACAACCAAGGTGGTGGTAATAGGAACCATGGGAACTAAAATTCCCGAGGTAACTATAACAACCAAGGTTGTAGTAGCCAAAATCATAACCAAAATTATGGTAATCATAACCAAGGTTATGGTAACCATAATCAAGGTAGAGGTAATTGGAACAATCAAAATAGGGGAAGTTTTCAAAATAATTCTCAACGAGGTCCCCCACCCGGTTTTGCTCCAAAGGGCCAAAATGATAATTCCTATGTTCAATCCTCTTCTTCTTCACATAGAACCAATTTGGAAGAAATCATTGAAAATCAAACAAAGTTGTTGAACACTTACATGGCCACAAGTGACACGAAATTTAATGAAATGATGACTCATAATAAGATGCTTGAAAACCAAATTTCTCAACTTGCTAATGCTTTGAAAGACCATGCTAGTTCTTCTTCTTTACCTTCCCAAGGCCTAGATCCCAAGAGACCGGTCAATGCTATTGTCACAAGGAGTGGTAAGGTTCTTGAGGAGAGTTTGCCTAGGAAGAGTGAGACCAAGGAGAGCACAAAAGAGGTTTTGGTTGAAGATGAGAGAGATGGTGCATCTTTGAGTGAGGTTGAGATTGAGAAGCCTAGTGAGGTGAGAGTGGAAAAAGAAATTATGAAACCCAAGCTTCCTTATCCACAAAAATTCATGAGACACAAGTTAGATGAACAATTTGGAAGATTCATTGACATGCTCAAGCAACTTTACCTTTCTCTACCATTTACCGAAGTTGTCACCCAAATGCCTAACTACCCAAAATTCCTCAAAGACATTTTGAGTGGTAGGAGGACTTGTGATGGCGTAGAGACGGTAAACTTGACCGAGAATTGTAGTGCAATCATGATGAACAAGATGCCACCTAAGCTAAAAGACCCCGGAAACTTTTCCATCCCTTGTGTCGTTTATAAAATGCAAATTGAGAATGTCTTGTGTGACTTAGGAGCTAGTGTTAACCTTATGCCATATTTGGTGTACCAAAGACTTGAGCTAGGGGAACTCTTACCTACTAACATCACTTTGCAATTGGCCGATAGGTCAATTAAGTTTCCTAAGGGTAAGGTAGAGGATGTTCCTTTGAGGGTTGGGAAAGTTGTTATTCTGGTGGATTTTGTGGTGCTTGAGATGGACGAAGATGCTAACATTCCTATCATTCTAGGGAGACCATTCCTTGCTACTTCGGGTGCTTTGATAGATGTGAAAAGTGCTAAAATTTCACTCAAAGTAGGGGATGAGGTGATAGAATTTGACTTGAATGATAGTATGAAGTATCCAAGTTCTTCTTTAGAAAATTGCATATTGATTGATTCTCTTGATTATGTTGTGTCCTCTATGCATGAGCAATTGCTCACTTCTAACGATGCTCTTGAGAATGTTTTGTTGAATAAGGAAAAGATAGGGATTCCTAGCAAGGAGATGGCTTTGTATGAAGATGTGCTCAATGGAAGCTTTTAGGATGTTGAAGAGCAAATGTGTATGAGCATTTCTAGCTAAGAAGCGTTGCAAGTGGCTACATCAAAGGAAGGTAAAGGTGTTCCAATGGTTGAGCTCAAACCTCTTCCATCACACCTTAGGTATGAATTCTTGGGACCCAACTCCACCTATCCCGTGATTGTTAGCTCTTCTTTGATTGAGCGCCAAGCTCAAGAGTTGTGTGATGTTTTGAGAAAGCACCAAGGTGCTTTGGGTTGTACCATTGATGACCTCAAAAGTATAAGCCCCGCTTTATGTACACATCACATAACCCTTGAGGAGGGTACTCTACCATCTATTGAGAGACAACGAAAGCTACACCCCCAAATGGGAGAGGTAGTGAAAAAAGTGATCACCAAACTTTTAGATGCGGGAATTATATTCCCCATCTCAAGTTCTAGGCGGGTCTCTCCCGTTCATGTTGTCCCAAAGAAAGGAGGCATGACCGTCGTCGAGAATGAGAAAGGTGAGCTCATTCCGATGAGGACGGTCACGGGATGGAGGATGTGTATAGACTATAGACGTCTAAACACGTCCACCAAGAAAGATCACTTCCCCATTCCTTTCATTGATCAAATGCTTGAGAGACTAACGAGGCACAAGTTCTATTGTTTTCTTGATGGTTATTTGGGATTTTTCCAAATCCCTATCCACCCGGACGACCAAGAGAAAACGACCTTCACTTGTCCAAATGGAACATTTTCTTATAGGAGAATGCCGCTTGGCCTTTGTAATGCTCCCGCAAAATTTCAAAGATGCATGATGATTATATTTGGAGATATGTTGGAGGAGGAAATGGAAGTGTTTATGGATGACTTCTCCGTGGGCGGTGCTTCATTTGAGGCATGTCTTGAAAACCTTGAGAAATGTTTGGCAAGGTGTGAGAAGGTGAACTTGGTTTTGAATTGGGAGAAGTGTCACTTCATGGTGGAGGAAGGCATAGTCCTTGTCCATAAGATTTCTCACAAGGGGATAGAGGTGGATAAAGCAAAAATTGAGGTTATTGAGAAGCTTCCACCTCCGATTAATGTGAAAGGAGTGAGATCTTTCTTAGGACATGCCGGGTTTTATAGAAGATTCATCAAGGATTTCTCGCTCATTGCAAAGCCCCTCAATGATCTTCTTCAAAAGGATGCTGAGTTTGTATTTGATGATAAGTGTTTGGAGGCATTTAATAAGTTGAAGAAGGCTCTAATCTCTGCTCCTATTGTTCAAGCCCCAAGATGGGATTTACCTTTTGAGTTGATGTGCGATGCGAGTGATTCGGCAATTGGAGGTGTCTTGGGTCAAAGAGTGGAAAAGAAGCTACATGTGATCTATTATATGTCCAAGACTCTAAATGGTTCTCAAAGGAACTACACCACAACGGAAAAGGAGTTTTTAGCTATTGTTCATGCTTTTGAAAAGTTCCGTTGTTATTTGTTAGGTTCCAAGACCATTTTCTTCATGGATCATGCGGCTCTCAAGTACCTTTTTGCCAAGAAAGAATCAAAGCCTAGGTTGATCCGGTGGGTGCTCGAACTTCAAACTTTTGATATTGAGATTAGGGATAAGAGAGGAGCGGAAAATGTTGTGGCGGATCATCTATCTCGTCTTGAAGATTCTCAAATTCATAATGATGGTTCTCCAATTGAAAATAGGATCCTTGATGACTTCTTATATGCTATTGAGGCAAAGGAGCTCCCATGGTTCGCCGACTTAGTGAACTTTCTTGCATGTCGGGAGTTTTCACCTTCCTTTTCTAAGAATCAACGAAAGAAACTCAAGAGAGAGGCAAGACACTATGTGTGGGATGATCCCATCTTGTACAAGCGAGGAGTCGATGGCTTACTTAGGCGTTGTGTTCCAAATGAAGAGGTGCCTAGTGTTTTGAAGATGTGCCACTCGAATCCGAGTGGTGGCCATATGGGTGTTTCTAAAACCGCCACTAAGATTCTTCAAAGCGGTTTTTGGTGGCCGCATCTCTTCAAGGATTCATGGGGTTTTGTTAAGACATGCGACCGTTGTCAACGAGTTGGGAATATCTCCAAGCGAAATGAGATGCCTCAACAACCGATTCTAGAATTGGAGGTATTTGATGTTTGGGGAATTAATTTCATGGGACCGTTTGCCTCATCTTTTGGAAATCAATATATTCTTTTTGCGGTGGATTACGTGTCTAAATGGGTTGAGACCATTTCTTCCCCAACTAATGACCACAAGGTGGTAATGAAGTTGTTCAAGAAGGTCATTTTTCCAAGGTTTGGTGTTCCAATGGCGGTGATAAGCGATAATGGTTCTCATTTTATTCACAATGCCTTTCAAAAGATGTTGCGAAATCATGGAGTTCACAAACAATTTGGCCTTCCATATCATCCTCAAACAAGCGGCCAAGTCGAGGTTTCCAATCGTCAAATCAAGTTAATCCTTGAAAAGACGGTTGCAAGAAATAGGAAGGATTGGTCGGACAAGTTGGATGATGCTCTTTGGGCTTGTAGAACGGCTTTTAAGAAACCTATAGGTACCACTCCATACCACCTAGTCTATGGCAAATCATGTCATCTCCCGGTTGAGCTCGAACACCGTGCTTTGTGGGCAATCAAGAAGATAAACTTTGATTTGGCAAGTGGTGGGGGGGGGGGGGGGAGGGAAGGTGGTTAGATCTTCATGAGCTAGAGGAGCTTTAATTTGATGCTTATGATTGTGCTATTATTTACAAAGCTTATTCCAAGGAAACTCATGATAAGCTTATTGAGAAGAAAGAGTTTTGTGTCGGTGATAAAGTTCTTCTTTACAATTTGAAAATGAAGTTGTTTCCAGGAAAGCTCATGTCAAGAAGGAGCGGTCCTTACTTGGTTAAGAATGTCTTTCCTAGTGGTGTTGTAGAGGTTTCAATGATGGATTTTTCGTCTCCATTTAAGGTTAATGGCCATCGACTCAAGAAGTATTTCGATGGTGCTTTTGTTGGCCTTATTCACATATTGCTTCTCCGACAACAACCTTAATAGGTGGAGAACGTCAAGCTATGACGTTAAACAAGCGCTTCCCGGGAGGCAACCCGGTTTTCTAACCCTTTTCTTTTGATTTTTCATTTTTTTATATCTTTTATTTTTTAGAACGGCTACGTTGCGCCTGTGAAATGCTGGAGGTGGATCCCAGTTTTGAGGCATTCACTCACATGCATTATTTGAGCAAAACCCCCCAATTAAGCGGAGCCGGATGGTTCACCCTTACTAGCCATAAGGGTTTTATGATAACGGTGGGGAAGGAGAACAAATGAAAAGACTAGAGGACGAAATTCTAAATAGTTTCCTCCTCCGACTGTCTGCGCAATAAGAGATACAACCGGTGGAACCGGAACCCTCCTCTCATCGCTGGGAAAAAAGGCCTACCACCTATCCCAAGGTAGGCGCAGGAGGAGATACTAGATCGAGGCCTATTTACTGTGGCTGTTCGAACCAATGAAGAGACGAGGGAGAAGGAGGTCACCCCGCAAAGCTACATTCCCCGTCATGAGTGGCTATCTGACGGGACGTTTTTGGCCGCTTGCGGTCTTAGAACTGAGAGGCTGAGAGGTAGTAGGCCGCTTGGCTTTATTTTACTTTGCTGATCTTGATTCTTTCTTTAGTTTCTAACTCTTACTTTCTGTGCAGACAAAGCAATGGAGAAGCTCTCGGCCACCAAGAAGCCGGCTGCACATTCTGCAGCGTATTATCGTTCGTCCATCTTGGGCAAACGGACTAACGAGGAACAACCGTCAGGCGGAGCTCCTAAGGTGAGGAACTTTCTCTCTATACTTGGATTGAGTTTTATTAAGAACACCGGTATACTAACTTGTGCATTCCATGCAGGGTGGTTCGTCCAAACCTTCTCCCTCCAAACAACCGGACCCGAAGCTTCAAAAGCAGTCGGGTGGTGATGTTGGCACTTCCGGGAAGCCTAGGAAGCACATTGCCCATAAGCCTAGGAAGACTTATGACGGCTCCAACCCCAACAAGACGACTCTGAAGCCGAATGCCCCCAGGGTATCAAAGAGTGGCAAGCCATACAACGTTGCTGTCGGCTCAGTAGCAGGCGGAAGCAAAGCCGATTGAGCCTGAAGACAAGGCGTCTGTCAGAGGAGTCGGCTGCCTCAACCTCGATGCCATCTTGGCGCTTCTTTGTGAGGTAGGATACTTGTGATTTTATCCTGAATAACGAGTATAGCCGCTTGATATTGACCATTCTCACTGTTGGTCGAATATAGGCTATGCTGCGCGTGAATGGGCTTAAAAAGCCAATCCTCAAAAATTCTAAAGAGGTAACGGCTGCTAAAGCTTGGGCCGCCTCCTCCTTAGACACTTCTCAGTTTGAGATTGCCCAAAATGAACTACTGACACTTGATATGATGTATTCTCAAGCGTCGGCCAATCTGCAGGTCAAGAAGGACTTGGATGCAGCGAGGGGGCGGGTAACCGAACTCCAAAATGAGGTCAAGGACCTCAAGGCTAAGCTGGGACCCCTCGATGAAGCGGACAAGAAGGCAGACCGCCTGCAGGGGTAGGTTGACAAACTCAAGGGCCGGCTGCAAAACCAAGAGACCCAGCTCAGGTCTAAATACAAGTCCTTGGCTGAGGAGGAGAAAAAGGATCTAGTCAAACAAATGATGGAGGACTATGAATCCATTATGCGGATGGCTTGGGAATCATTGCAGCCGAGCTCTGACTACCAAATTTAGAAAGCCAAGTTTGACGTAGCCAATGATGAGTTTAACGACCGGCTCATGAAGCATGCGGAGGAGGAGGCGACCAAGGGTGTCGAGGAATCCAACTCCTCGAACGAGTCGTCCTCGGGGGATGATGAGGATCAGGAGGTGGATGGGAACGACAATGAGCAGCTGCAAGTGGACAACAAGGATGATGCGGCTGTTAATGTTGAAGACCTCCCCTGATCCTTTTAAGCTTTTTAGGTATCCTTCTACGGCCGGATGGCCAAGTATTTTCATTTCCGGTCTGCGTGCCGAGTAACTGTGTATTTTTACCGACCAAGGGGTCGATTGAATCAACAATTTCTGGCTCAGCCAGCTAACTTTTCCAGTCTTCCATTGTGACGGTTGTTATTTATGTGAATGTAGCATCCGGTCGTTTTGACCACTTTGTTTATATTGGAGTTTTGCTTTAAAAAATTTTAAAGCTTTCAATTTTTCAATATTATATGCATAGATTTTTAGCTAAGTATTTAACTTGTATACTATGCGATTGCTTGTTTTACCGAATGTCCTTGCCCCTGGCTGAATGTCGATTGGTTTCAAAAATGGTTGATTGACTTAGAAATTACTGATACTTTAAAGAGTATGACTAGTTTCTAAGTCAATCAATCACTATGGTGATTGCCCCAAACCAAGCGACAGACGACCATTTTAAGCTGTCGGTTAAACATTTGAGAGTATCCGGCCAAAGGCCTCAGCTGGACGTTTAGACGTTTATTTAAGCCACTAAGTTTTTTAACTTAGCTTATAATCATAAGTATAATCTGTCCGCCTGTATTGCCCTAGAGCAACAACAGGCAGTGATATTTGAATAGCGTAGCTCTAAAATGAAACAGTAGCTGCTTTCCATCTGTGCTAGAACAGTTTGAAAAACTTAACGCTTTTTAGATTTCAAATTAGATTAGATAAAACGGCTGTGAGCGTTGCCTTAACGTAGGCGGTGGGGCAGTTTGGTTTTTGATTTATAGAGCAATGTACCACCCAAATGGGAGATGCTCTCTTCGACGAATTCGCCCGAATGGACGTCGTCGGTTGTTTGACTCATATTAGAGCAGACAGTCATACTCATGTTGGAGCAGACAACGTTATTTATAAAACATATCCGGCCTTCGGCCTCTTTTAGAAAAGTAGTTAGCCGCCAAGTCTTGGGCACTTAGCTTATAAATGGTAAGTAGATTTAGGCCGTCTGCATATTGTGCAGGCGGTGCTTATAAGTATTCGGGCCGACTGCTTATGGTGCAGGCGGTCCTTATTGATGCATTTTTCAAAATGCTAAGTGAGTTGGGCCACCTGCATATCGTGCAGGCGGTTCTCACGATCATGGTAGAACGCTTGGGTTTAGGCTGTCTACACATTGTTCAGGCGGCACCCTATGATGTAACAAAATTTTGAGCTTGGTTCATCTGCACATTGTGCAGGTGGTGCTCTTGAATGTGAAAATAAATAGTCTGGGAAAGAAGGCAGACTTTTCATTAATGAGTTTGAATAAAAAATTTACAAAATTTCAAAAGTAGTATTGCTTCAAGTTATCTACATTCCAGGTTCTGGGTAGCTGCCTGCTGTCTGGTGTCTCCAAACGATAGGTGCCGCCTCTTACTTATTCATATATTTGGTAGGGGCCTTCCCAATTTGGGGTTAGCTTCCCTTGTTCATTCACCCTACCGACTGCCTCCATTTTCCATAGCACAAAGTCCCCAACCTTAAGGGGCCGCTTGTGCACTCTCTTGTTGTAGGCTCTGGTCATTGTTAGACCGTAAGTCTCATGGCGCAAGGCGGCATTGCCCCTACGCTCTAGAAGCGAGTCCAATGCTAGCCGCATGGCCTCCCAATTTGCCTCTTCATCATACAACATGATTCGAAGAGTTGGCTCATAGTGTTCGATGGGCAAGACAGCCTCTGCACCGTACACCATGAGAAATGGGGTCTCTCCAGTCGCCCCTTTTGCTGTTGTTCTGATGGCCCATAGGACGTGTGGTAGCTCATCCGCCCATAGGCCGCCAGCTCTTTCAATCTTCTTTTTTATACCGTCTGAGATTAACTTGTTGAAGGCTTCAACTTGGCCGTTTGCTTAGGGTTGGCCGACTGATGCGAAACAGTGTGAGATCCCTTGATCCCCCAACCAAGTCTTGAGTTGAGGCGTCTCAAACTGAGGACCATTGTCAAAAACCATAGACATAGGCACCCCGAACCGGGTGATCATATTCTTCCAGATGAAGGAGATGGCGTCCTTGGTCTTGATGTTTTTGACCGCCTCTGCCTCTACCCATTTGGTGAAATAATCTATGGCAACAAAGATATACCGCCGTCCGCCTGACGCAGCAGTAATGGCCCCAAGATGTCCATGATCCACTTGGCGAATGGAACCGGGCTATGAATGCCGTCAGATCTATGGCCAGACGGTGTATAAGTTTGCCGAATTTTTGGCATTTATCGCACTTTTTCACGAATGTCATGGCGTCTTTCTCCAGGGTAGGCCAGAAGTAACCCTGTCGCCTAGTCCTTTTTGCTAGAGACCTGCCGCCTATATGTTAGGCATAAAAGCCTGCATGTAGGTCTTCTAGAACTTCTTGCCCCTTTTCGAGGGTGATGCATTTTAAGAGTGGTTGAAGGAATCCTTTCTTAAAAAGCTCACCTTTACGAATTTCGAAATTGGCCGCACGTTTTTCAGTGCGGCTGCTTCTGGAGCTGAATCCGGCAGCGTGCTGTCTAGCAGATACGCCCGGATGTTATCAATCCAAGTAGAAGTTCGGTCAAGTACTCCAATGGGATCTTCTTTAATGCTTCGTTTTTCCATTACTTCCCTGAATACTGACCGAGGTGTATCGCATGAGGCGGATGATGCCAGCTTAGACAGAGCATCCGCCTGATTATTTTCGGACCGAGGCACATGACTTAGATTGAATTCTTCAAGTGTCTCGGCCTCATCTTTGACCGCCTGCAAGTATTTGATCATAGCCGGATGGGTGGCTTCATAATCACCATGGTATTGGCTCACGACCAACTAAGAGTCAGAGTAGGCGTCAATCTTAGTTGCCCCTGCCACCTTGCACATGCGGATTCCGGCTAGCAGTGCTTCATATTCTGGCTCATTATTTGAAGCCTAGAACTTGAACCGTAGTGCATGCTCGTACTTATCCCCCTCAGGGGACTGATATATAACTCCTGCACCATAGCCGTTCATAGTGGAGCTCCCATCCATGTACACTTTCCAAACCTGATCAGTGTTATCTGGCGTAGCCGGCCTTGTCATTTTGACTATAAAGTCGGGGAATGTCTGCCCCTTTATTGCCTTCCTTGGTTCATAAGTGACTTCTAGACCTCATAATTCAATAGCCCACTTGAGCATTCGGCCTAATGATTCCAGGGTCATCATTGGCCGCTTGATTGGTTGGTTAGTGTAGACCACTACCGGATGTGCCAAGAAGTAAGGTTTTAACTTCTTGACAGCCATGTAAAGAGCAAGGCCAAATTTTTCAACCATGGGGTACCGAATCTCTGCTTTTCTGAGAATGTGGCTAATGAAATAGACCGGGAGCTGGGTGCCGTCTTTTTTAGGAAGGAGAACGGCACTGAGGGCATGATCGGAGACAGCCAGGTACATGTAGAGCGTCTCTTTGGGCAGAGGGCTGACCAGCCTTGGCAAAGAGTGCAAGTGTTGCTTCAATTTTTGGAAGGCCGCCTCAGCATAGTCTTCTTCCTGATCGCCTGGAAGAAGTAGAGGCACTTGTCACCTAACCGGCTGAGGAATCTCCCCAAGGCCGCTAGACAACCTGTTAACTTTTGTACTTCATTGACAGTGCGGGGTGACTGCATGTCAATGACCGCCTGTATTTTTTCAAGGTTGGCCTCTATCCCCCTTTGGTCAATTAGGGATCCGAGAAACTTCCCAGACTCAACACTAAAGACACACTTCTTGGGATTGAGTATGACCAGTGAAGCAAATGTTTCTCGTAGGTCAGCGAGGTGATCCATCTGTTGCTTGGATTTGACTATCATGTCATCGATGTACGCCTCTACATTCCTCCCAGTACGATTAATGAAGACCGTATTAATCATTCGTTGGAATGTAGCAGGCGCATTCTTCAAGACAAACGGCATCACTTGTCAATTCAAACCATTTCTCATCAATCATGACTATGTTGTACTGTGGTAGATATTCTTTTTGGTGCCTGCTGTGTTACCAATGAGGTGACTTAAAATCCACCTTAATCTTTCCTTTTTGTTTGCTGGTTTGAGACTTGGTTTCAGAGCATTTGTATGGGGCCGTATGTCTCCCCTCCTCACAAGCCTTTACTCGGTGCTTTTTGAGACATTGACTAGAGTTGCCAAATCCCTTTGACAATACCTATTTCCCATTGAAATGCTCTGAAGTTGTTCAGGTGATATCTGGATTCTTTTCCTCCCACAAAGATGTAATTTTGTGGTCACATTATACACTTGATCACCTCCATGTTGCCTATTTCTCTTGTTCCATATGAGGCCTATGTATTTCCTGGTTATGTTGAAATGTTGTGCAGTAGTTGTGATTGCTCCCCTTCCTAGTTTGCCATTAGTTGCTCTGTTTAGAAGCCATACAAGTATATTATGCTTGTCCTCACTTCTAAGCCTGCGCTTGTGATGACCATCAGTTTGCTATTATTGTTGATTATGTGTTGCTTGATTGTCCATGTAAGCTTGGCCATTATGAAATGTTGCTTCTTGGTCAGATGTGTGCATGCCTTCAGCTGTTGGAATTTGGTTAAGATCTATTCCAAACGCAAAATAGTCCCCTCCATGACTTACATCTTCATCAGCAACATCTTCAACAACAACATTCAAATCGAAATTTATGTCTGAAGCCATGATGAAGCAGGCAATGATGAAAGTGGATAAATTTTAAAGCAGATTTTTTTTCACTCCATAGAGTGTTTAGTGATTGTGTAAAAATATTTTTAGAGGGAATGAAAATTTTCTTTTATACAGTAAAAGGAGGGAAATCTGATTTCATTTCCCTTCCTTTTAAAAGTGTCAGCTTGGCAATCTTGTATATTTTAATTATATTAGTTGTTGTAAAACAATACTTTAATCTTATTGGCTAATAAAGCATCACATGGATTAGTGCATTATTACATCATGTTTATTGGGCATAGGATAAAGATAAAAACCCAAAGGTTTTCTCTTTGAACTAGGACTTTCTCTCTCTAGGTATTAATTGCAAATTATTGCTGACTTGTGTTTTCCCATACATTTGTACTTGCAAATTAAGTTTCTTAATACCCGTGAAATCAATCCAAATGGATCGTTCTTTCGGGGATGGAGGGAGTACTTATCAATAAATATCATTAATTGTGTATTATATTTTTTTATAAAAATTACATATTTAAAAAGTTCACGATGAGACAAATCTAACAAGATCCAATTGGATAATGTTTTTCTTTATTGATTAGCATTAAAATACGGAAAAAGTTTATTCAAACTGTTAACAGATCAGAAAAATTCAGATCAGAATAGATCAAAATTTAAAAAATTCAGACCAAATCTACTTGTTCAAGCGAAGAGAATAAGTCCTTATTGATCCCTTATGAAAGTACAAAAAAAATTTCCAAATCTTGTTCATAATTAATTTCAATCCAAACATTATATATATATAAAAAAAATTATATTTCACTATATTGATTTCAATCAAAAAATAGGACACGAAACTACGAGTACAGCTAAATAGTACTTAAATATTCAATCTTACAAGTCGAAGTACTACAAATAACATGTTACCAAAAAAATAGTACTATAAAACTATTACATTAGATTAACATTAATTATTATTTTTTACTTAACTGATAAGTTTTGTGGGAAAAAATTAAAATTGGTTGCACAAATCTAATATATAAATAGAAACATTATTAAAAAAAAATTCTCAAAAAAAAAAATTAAAAATTATACAAAAAAAAATAGTGAGATAACTTAAGAGAACGATTATTAAATATAATCGGTCTCTTTAATGAAAAAGTAAGCAGAAAATCATGAAATTCAATTGTTGCATCAAAAGAGGTCTGTTATCTAAATAACCAGTCTCTTTGATATTTTAAAAAAACACTGACAGGTGTCGGGGTCTGACGCAGTGCTAATCCCTTGTAGGAATAGCAGCATCAAAGAGACTCTATAATAAGCGGTCTCTTTTATAAATTTTTTTTTAAAATAAACAAACATCATTTTTTTTAATTGGTGGGTCATGTGCACCACTATGCACGTGAATAAATTCTCCCATGGGTATTGTGTGTGTGTGTTTTGTTTTTTGTTTAAGTAAAAGGAAGGATCTTGCTGAATTGACACCTCTTAAAAGTTAAATCAGTCCAGCTCTGCAGGCCAACGCTTGAGAGTAAGAGTAGAGAGGGAGGTAAGGGAATTCTTTTACTCCCAAACAAATGTAGTTGGTGGGTCCACACCAAACAAAGCTTGATGTAGCAGTATTGTTGAAGTTTGAGGCCCCGTTCTTTAGAGCTGTTCTGCTCTGCTCTGCTGAGTCCTGCTTTGCTCTGCTCTGCTTTGCTTCAATCTGTTCTGCTTAAAAATAATAATTAATATTGAATTATTACAATAATAATAAAAAATAATTAATATATAATAATTATAATTAATATTTAATAGTAATAATAGTAGTAATAATAATAAAGATAATAATTATAATAATAATAATTGATTTTTTTATAATAAAAACTAATATTTAAAGATAATAAATAATATTGAAAGATAATAATAATAATAATAATAATAATAGTAATAATAATAACAATAAAAATAATAATAAGTAATTAATATTTAATAATGATAAATAATTAATATTTAATAATATTAATGATAAATAATTAAAATATAATAATAATTAATATTTAATAATATTATTTAATTATTATAATAATAATGCAATAACAAAAATAGAGATAATAATAATAATAGTAATAATAATAATAGTACTACTACTACTACTACTACTACTAGTAGTAGTAGTAGTAGTAATAATAATAATAATAATAATAATAATAATAATAATAATAATAAGTAATTAATATTTAATAATAATAATAATAAATAACTAATATTTAATAATAAAAATAATAATAATAAATAATATTTAATAATTATTATAATAATAATAATTAATATTTAATAATATTACTTAATGATTATAATAATAATGCACTAATAATAATAGTGATAATAATAATAGTACTAGTAGTACTATAATAATAATAATAATAATAATAATAACAAAAATAAGAGCAATAATAATAATAATAATAATAATAATAATAATAATAATAATAATAATAAATAATGAAATCTGCTCGGCTCGGCTCTGCTTTGTTGAGATTTGCTCTGCTCTGCTGACTCTTGCTCTGCTCTGCCTTGCTCTACCCAGAATCTCAAAAGAACAAGGCCTAAGCATTTTAATGTAATTGTAGTCAAATAAGGTTATGTTCACTTCATCTTATATATAAAGTATATATTTAGTAAAAATAATTTCATTTTAGTAAAAACCAATAAGTTTAAAGAAGATATATAATACTAAGTAAAAATAATATTTGTTCATTAAAAATAATTTCAGTTCAGTAAGAATAATTTTATTTCACTAATATTAATTTCAAATAAGTAAAAATAATTTAAGTTCAGCACTAATAAGGCAATAATTACCCTCATCATTAATAACAATGATAAGTGTCTGATGGTATCAATATGACAACTTAAAGTATCATTGGTTTTGTTGGTATTTTTAGTTTACTAGGTTAGAACCCGTGCATATATTGGAGGTTATAGCAACAAAAAAATGATGAAGTGGAAGTTATTTAATTGGAGGTTATAGCAAAAAAAAAAAAAAAAAAAAAAAAAAAAAAAAAAAACCCTCAACGCATGAGATTTGAGAATTGGCCTTTTGAAGGGTTGTGGCTAAATCACTCTGCAATTATATAAAAGATTGGTGTAATTATCATACTAACGTGAAAATTAAATGAAAATCAAACAAATAAATAGGAAAAAAGAAATTATTTAGGGCTTGTTTGGCATCATTTTTGATTTTCAGTTTCCTATTTTTTTGAAAACCAAAAATCAAAAACAGGAAACAAGAAAAAGGTGTTCCCACTTTTCTGCTGTCATCAGTTTTCAAAATTATCATGATTTTTATAAGTTTAAATAATTTTTGATTCATTATGGGACATATATCATATACTTTTAAAAAACAAAAAACCACAACAATGCCAAACGAACCCTTAATTTTTATCTTTAATGACATAAATAATTACTATCTTTTCACTAGTTTTATTGATTAGCTTATTCATGAAAATTGGAAAGGAAATCCTAAGTCTCTTTCCTTTTTTTTTTTTTTTGTTTTTTTTTTTTGGAGGAATGTAAAGATAATTATTCATTTACGTTTTAGAGGTTGTTCACCTCACCTTATAAAAATAAGTTTCAAGTCTAATAAGTTCATATAAGTTCAAATAAGTCACAATAAGGTCCAATAAGTTTTATAAGTTCAATAAGGTTTAATAAGTTCCAATAAGTTAAATAAGATCTAATAATAAGTTCTAATAATTTCTAATCATAAGTACCAAGTAAAATTGTACCCAAAAAAAAAAAAAAAAAATTGATCTTTTCCATATTTTTGTTGACACTTTTTGAACAGATTACAGTTTATGAAGTTTTTTATTTTTTGTTTTAAACTAAGCCTGATCGTTTATCACATGAAAAGTTTGTAAGGATAATTGCATATGACACTACTTTAGTGTACCCATGTTATATGAGCATCACACAACACATGGTATTTTGGTCATTTGTTGTGAAATTTTAAATTTCAATGGTATATTTTGTGTACCATTAGAAACTGGCCAATTAGCCAAATTGGTATAAAAGTTAGCACCCTTATGACATATTGGTATAAAAGTTATCGCCAGCGACACATTGGTATAAAAGTTAGCAAGTTGTGACAAATTAGTATAAAAGTTAGTCACTGGCAACATATTGGTATAAAAGTTACCATGTGATGACATATTGGTATAAAAGTTTATTAGTGATGACATTTAACCCTCTTTCTTGTTAGAATAATAAGTGTATATTGTACAATTGATTATATCTTAAATCTTTTTTTTTTTATTTTGCTTCAAATATTTATTGTAAACTTTTTGGACACTTAAAAGCCCCAAAAATAGTTAAAGAATTAAAAAAAAAAAGGAAAAATAGGAAAATATAGAGAAATATTTTAGATTATGCAGAAGAATTAATCAAGAAAAATTACAAGATCAAACTCTTTGATTAAATATTTTAAAGATTATATCGAGCTTTTTTTCTTTTTTGTTTTCCAATAATTCAATTTTATATAAATATATTTGCTCCCAAATTCTTAAATATTACAACTTATTACATGCCAGTTCTAACTTTTGAGACATTAATTTATAAAAATTTCTCTTTCCATTATTCATTTTTTGAGATGTTTTTTGAACTCACAATTTTTTTTTTTTTTTGTTATTATTTGTCGATTATCTTAGGTGAATGAGCATGGAGGAGAGAATTATTTAGCATAAAATGAGAATTAACAACAAAAAAAATTAAATAAAAAAACCACATTCAGCAAGAAAAGAAGGGTGAAATGTCACAACTTGTTAATTTTTATACCAATTTATCACAATTTGTTAACTCTGATACTAATATGTCGCCAGTGACTAACTTTTATACCAATCTGTCACAACTTGCTAACTTTTATACCTATATGTCACCGGTGATAATTTTTATACCAATATGTCACAAGGGTGCTAACTTTTATACCAATTTGGCTAATTGGCCATTAGAAACATATATAGTAATTGCTCAAATATATATATATATATATATATATATATATATATATATATATAGTACCATTGGAGGCTTAATGGTATATTTTGTGTACCGTTAATATCATTGAAATTTACCTAGTCTATAAAACTCTATTGTACTACTAGAAAAATATCATGACATATTTATAATATCAAAATATATTATGATTAATGGAGTTTCTCTATTCACTTAATGATATGTTTACTATCTCAGAAAAAAGTTCATACTATTTACTAAAATTGGTTCATATCGCAAAGGTATGTAACAATACTTAGCGCTACTTCTAGCGCAAATCAACAATAGATAAGCTCTTTTTAAATTTAAATATAGTAAGAAATTAAAGTGAATTATTAGTAATCCTTCCGTCTTAATATTAAGTGTATGTTTCTCATATTTCACGGGTTTTAATGCAAATGAATGAAGTGTAAAAAGCATGTGTGAAGTACAATGAGAATAACTATAAAGTGTATAATTTTGTTTTCTAGTGGAGACAATAATAATGAAAAAACATGTGTGAAGTACATGTGGGCACCAATTTTAAGGTTATTTAGAGAAGTTTAGTATGTTAAAAGGTATATAATAGGGCTATGTAGGTAATTTTACATGAAACAAAAATTAAAATAAATATTTAATTTTGGGACAACTAATTAGAAAAACGGACATTTAATAATGAGGCGGAAGGAGTATAAAGTTTAAATTTTTGAAGTATTAATTTGAGTATTTGATTTTACTACCTTCGTTTCATGTTTTTTGCAACTTTGGAATATTTTATATTTCACAAATAATACCCAAAGTTGCAACAAATATGGAACGGAGGTAGTAGGATTTTTGTTTTCTTTCAGATTGTTGAATGTTTGACAATAGCAAAACAGTTAGCCAACCTGTAATGTAGACACCTAAAAATGTCTCCTCGAAACCAAACCCGATGATGAACAACCTTTCACCACCGTTATTGGTCGAGTTGAGTATTTAATCTTTGGAGTGCTTAAATCCATATTCAATCCCAATACATTTCATAAACCAACTCAATTCCTAGCCCATTTCCCTAAACCATTACTTAGCTTATTTTCTTCTTTTCGTGTCCACGTCACAAAACCGAGAGAAACTGATTTTTTAGCCCTATAATTTTGATCAAATTATTATTTGGTTGGATATTTCTTTCAATAAGCTTTCCAACGATATATCATAAGCCCACTTCCGATTTAAAACGAAGAAGATATGATCCAAATACTAAACTCGGCCCAAAACCGACACCCTTTCACTAAAACGACCATTATATTAAAATCTACAAATGATTTTGACCTGATTCTAATTGGGTTGGAAAGTAGACTTGATAAGCTTTCCAACGATATATTATGTGTCTTATTCCCAGATAAAAAATTATCATAGATTTAAAAACATGTAAAAAACTGGAATTACCGCGCAACAGCTAAATTGTCGCGTCGCGGCAAAAGCTGACGTGTCACAGTGCCTTGTATCGTGACACGGTATTCTACATAGTGTCGCGGTACACATATCGTGACACGGTGCTTTCCCGTGCCTATTCCATGTTTTTTCTCTCACGCTTATGAATCTGGACGCATTTTTAGACAAATTATACACCGCGACACGGTGTGCTTCACTGTGCCACGGTGGTCTGTACCGTGTCACGGTGCCCAATTAGGGTTTTTATGCGGCTCTTATCTCTTCTAGGGTTCCGTGCATCCCCCTATTCATCTCCTCTATAAATACAAACCTGATTTTTACAGTTACGGGGCACCAAAAATCATTCTCTTCTCCTCTCTAGCCTAAATTCTAGCTTCCTTATTCTTCCTAATATTTCCCCTAAGCACTCTAAGGAGTCCATACTTGACCCGAGGTTCCATCCTTACACCAAGGCATGAAAGGTATAATTGACTGAAGGTTTGGACCAAATCAACTTTATTTTTTATTTAATTTAATTTCAATTTGATTTATTATTTATTGAAGTTACTAACAGTTTATTCATGATGTAGCAATTCAAGGAAACGCGAAAAGTGAGTAATTAATTTACTTAATTACTCTTTTTTTTATTCTTGTTGCTAGTATCATGATTAGGTTTATTATTATTTGATTTGGACTAACGCTATTATTGTTAAATTGCTTCCAATATTAATGTTGATTTTATTATATTTTTATGATCACTATATTGCATGTTTAAAGGGAATATGTAATTGAAAATCACGACTAATAAGATAATTTGGACAACCGGTTTAGGTTCTTTTTTAATCTTGTTATTTAATTAAGTGATCACAAATATTTTAGAATTATATGTTGCATTAATGTTCAACCAATTTAGCATAATAATAGTTTGGAGCGAAATGAATATTTTGTTTGCATGCCTTTGAGATCGTAGGAATCACTTTTCACAAAAAGAATCGAGTAGAGGCCAATACGGGCGAATGTGACTCCATGACTCACATCGTACCATCATCCCCGATCCTCCTTTCGTGGTTTCGAACCATATGGAGTTAGTAATCTCATGGATTATGAATGGGGTGTAACCTTCATGGGTCAATCGTTGTTGCCTATCGTTGTCCCTTAATCGTGGTTGCCTTAAATGATCCGTGAACGGTTTACAAGTTCCTTAAAAAACTTGTTGGCGGCTCCCTACTTTCCTTGTCCCTAATCGTTGGCCCTAATCGTATATGTCAATTCCCACTTCCTATGAGCGCCAAACATATTCACCACATGCTTACGTAGCGCGCTTCAAATGACGCCTACACAACTAAAAAGAAACATTTATGGTACGTTATATTTACTTGCTTGTCTCTTATCAAGACATTTGAAATATACAAACTTAAATGCTTTTATCTTAACTTATTAGTAGAACTATGCTTTATCTTAACTTATTAGTAGAACTTATTTTAATATCGGTCTCCTTTATTTAAAAAAAAAAACTAAACTAATTTTCTTAAACTTACCTTATTTAGAATAAAAGGAACTTTTTATTTTTTATTTGAACTTAATTATTTTTCATAAAATAAGTGGATAGAGTGTGCATAGAGCGGAGATCATTATGTCTTTTTGTTACATTAGTTTCTTGAATTTTTTATCATATAAAATGTTTGTTCGATTTTGGATTAAACCTTCTTAATAAAACCTTAAATACGCCATTAATATATAATGTTTATTATTGCGATTATTACGAAACAGTGATACAGAGTATATATTAGTATAGGTATTTCTTTTCTCCCATAGTTCCTAGACTTCCCACTCAAATCCATTACAATATTTTAATTATTTCTTTTCCACTCACATCCCTTTGTTTCGATAAATAATTACTTCAATATTTTGTCTTATATTGTGCTCCCTCCATTTTTTTTAAATGCATCACTTTGACAATTGCACTATTCACATACCATGGTTGACTTAATTTTTTCACCTCTAAAAAATAAATAAATGTTATTATATAATATTATCATTAGATTTGTCATAATGTCTAGTTTCATAATATAATTTTGTCACAATTTTTACTAATACACAATTAAAGATATTAATGGTCAAAGTAGCGTCTCGGCAAATGTACCGGTCAAACTGATGCATATAAAAAAACAGAGGGAGTAATTTTTATAGCTCAACTTGAATAGATCAACTATGCCCCAACTTGCTTGCCTGGTCCGAAAATATGGTGGGTTTTTGGGCTAGCCTAAAAACACATTCTCAGTTAAAATATCAAACTCAGCCCGAAAAGCCCACTTTAACCTAATAATCCGCTACTTTTTATGAATTTAGACACGAGATATGATATTTTAAAAAAAAAAATACTCATAATCCCTCAAGAGAGATCGGCCGTATGGCAGTGGGTAGGGTGTCCATAATTGGGATTAAAACCGAAATCCAATCCAATCCAAATCGAATTATCAATATAAATCGGAAAGGATTGAATTGAGATTTTTTTAAAATTCAGATTTTTGGATTGGATCGGATTGACCATAATTGGATCCAATCCAAACCGATAATCGAATTGTAAAATTAAGTTTGTATAAATATGGATTTCTTTGTTTTTTTAAGTTTAGCTCAAATACTTACTACTACATAAAATTAATTAGGGAGACTTTATATTAATTAATTATTGACTTGATGTTGAACTATTTATTTTAATTGAACTATTTATTTTAATCATGATTTTGAAGACTTGTATTTATATTAAAACTTAATTTTTATTATCGTATTAGGCACTAAAAACTAATATATTATAATTCGGATTTTCGGATCGGATCTAAATAACCGAATTTTAATTCGAATTAGATCGGATTGAATTGAAAGAGAAATTCGATCAGATTAGAAAATTGAAAATCAAATTATGTTTCAGATTGGATCGAATTTGGATTAAATCCAAAACGAAAACTGAACGGACACCTCTAATAGCGGGCTAGTGGGTGGTGTGGTTGGAAAGGAGAAAACCAAGATCAGTTTATATTCGATTATTCGTTGCTTTTTAATACCAACTGCTTTATCCAACATTTTTCATTTTATAAAAACCGTTAACATCACCAATACAATTGCGCATCACTACTATGATACTTTCCCTTTGTTTACCCCACTTGGCGTCGACACAAGTAAAGAACAACACTCACTAAAGTTGGATTTTCTTGCTACACTCAAATGGGGTTACTACTCATCATAAACCAATTTCACAGATGTTTTTTCTTCTACTAATCTTCTCAGATCGATTTTTCCCACAAAACTGTGTCATTCATGGAGCCTCCAACCGGGATTTGGGCTTCTCTTTTGCAGTTTTTTCGCTTTCTCCCTTTTTTTATTGGTCTTCTTCTTCTGGGTACAATCAAAGGTTTGTCATCATTTTTTTTTTTTTTGGTAATTTCTGATGGACTTTCAATTAAGTTAATCTTGTTTGGTTTTGGGTTTGATTTCTTGTTTAACTTAGTGCGCATACCTATATTTTTCGTTTTTTTTTTTTTTTTTTTTTTTTTTTTTTTTTTTTGGGAAGTGTTGTTGAATGTTGAAGATTGGTATAATGTCATTTTCTAGTGGTTAAGGTTAGGTTGATGAAGTTTTGTTTGAACATTTGAGATAATTAGGTGCCCTGATTATTATTTGAAACATTCATTCATTTTGTTTTTAAAGAGGAAATAATTGTGATTAATGTTTCAATGCAAAAGAGCAGTTCTTGTTGTATACTAGTATGGCAATGAGATGGTCACATTAAGTTTATTGCATTTTCTCAAAAAAAAAAAAAAAAAAAAAATTATTGCATGTATTTTATCCCTCTTATTAGAATATCAAATCAAGGAGAGAAATGGAAGGATCTTCAACATCTCTTAGATTGGTTATTAGATTTTGGCTTATTAACGCTTTGTTTGGATAGCAAAGAAGGAAGGAAAGGAAGGGGAGAGAAATTGGGGGAAGGGAATGGAAAAGAAAGGGAGGGGGAGGTGAGCTCCATTTTCCCTCCAAATCTTTCCAATTTTGGAGAGATTATGCTTATTAAAGAGAGAGGAAAAATGGATACCTCCCTCTTCTTCCCCTTCCATCCCCCAATCCTTTATCCAAACAAGAGAATGTGTCCCCCTCCATTTCTCTTCTCTTCTTTTCCTTTCATTTTTTCCTATCCTAACAAAGTGTAAAAGTTTGATATGTTGGATATTGTTTTGAGTTGAAGTTGTTTTTTGTATGTAGTTGAGTTAACGGGTTCATATTCGTCCCAGTTTTGCAGATTCGAATGAGATATTAGTAGTTGTGTGAGGGTTTTGTATCTTTGCTGTTAGCATGTTGAGTTTACTATTTTCTACTTTATTTAATTACATAAGTTGAAGCTGTCCTAGTTATTTTGGGATTTATAAGCTTAGGTTATAGAAACCCTGTAAGATTCCTATTTGACAGAGAAGTTGTGATCTGTTTAGGAGGATATTATCGAAGAAAGACGGCCATCCTAATTTTTCAAAAGCTCTGTGATACTTAAAAATTTGATTGTTATTGCAAAGAGCCAAAGAAATCAATAATGTCTGTGCATACCCCTACCAATAAATGATAGTTACAGAGATATTGTAATTGTCACCAATCCGTTTGTCAAGTTGATGTGTATGAGGGTGTTTGGAAAAGAGTATAATGCGGAAATTTAGTATAGATAGATGAGGGTGAATGTGCATTTCTCCAATATGCTGATAGGCTAATAGACTCATAACTCATAGAGGCATTTGGTTTATAGTAGAGTGGGATATCATTCACGGATTCACCCCAAATACATGTGGTGGTGTATTTTTTATTCTAGATTTTGCTTAAACACTTTTATCCACTCCTATATGTTAATTAGTGCAGAATATTGAGAAGTAGAACTGATTTAAATATAAAAATATTGAAAAAATTATTAATATATTAATTAATTACATACAACCGGTACAACTATTAACAAAGTTACAAAACAAACTTTTGTCTTTGTGTCTATGGGTGCATTTTTATTTTATTTTCTGTACGTTATAAATAAAATGCCAATAGAGAACTGATAGTTTATCAAACAAGTTTGCAAACCAGTTATCTGCAATGTGTGTGATTCCTTGTCTACCGGGCAACTTGCTGTCCACCATTCATCACATAGGGCCAATAACAGGGTGTATATAATTGTAGATAATGGTTTAAAACTGAAATGTCTACTTATTCCTTCAAATATTAACTATTTTTTACACTTCAGTGTTAAACAGATAGTACTTGTAAAGTTGAATCAGTTACTAAATCCAAATTTAAAAAGCAAAACTTCTAATATTTCTGCAATGATGCTAATCTAAACTCCTGATTGCTAGATAGGGCCTTAAACTTGGCAAGCTCATGATAAGTGTTTGTTAAATTTCGAAACAATATGAAATAGGCCTGGCAACCCGAACAAGGAGGAGGAGAGTTTGGTCCACAAACGAGGCTTAGGAGCTTCCACACTAAAACCAATTGGCAATAGTAGGAGTTACTCCTCTACTTTATAAAGTGGAACCACCTCTCTTCTTTCTCCAATGTGGGACACTCACAAGTGGGATACAATGGGTTTCAACACTCCCCCTCACTTGTGAGTGTCTTTAGAAATTAAGAGCTAACTGGATAAGGCCAGATCAATAATCCTCTTAGGGGCTGGACGTCCTGTCGAGGTAAATCCTTATCCAGTAGTGATTAAATACCCAGTTTATAAGAGACCCGCAACCTGGGCTCTGATACCATGTTAAATTCTGGAAATTGAAAGCAAATTGAGAGAAAAATGAAAGCAGATTTTTGTATATATTTTTGGATAAATGAGAAATCAGCTTACAAAGTGTATATATACCTTAATACATAATCTAGAAGCTGCTGTAAGAAAGCTAGAAATATCTAAAACTAACTTAACAAATATCTGTAACTAATTCCCTGAAATCTAGGGAATTCTGTTATGAATAAGCTGAGCTGGAATTCTGTTATGAGAAAGCTGAGCTGGCAGTGCTAAAGTGCTGACTTGCTGCGCTCGTTTGATGCTGGTAGCTTCAGCTACTGCTTCAGGATGATTAGCTTCAATAGTGTTTGTTCTACTATGTTTTTCCTCTGGAAAAATGAAACATATCTTCTCACTTCAAAGTTGAAACACCTAAACAGATTGAAAAAAGGCATTGCTCCAAAGCTACATCTTTTACTTATTCTTCCCATATATTTGATTTGATACTGGTCACACCTATGATTGCACCTTGTATTTCTTGAGATGGCTGGTTCAAGTGGCTGAAGGCTTTAAATTAACTTTTTTTTTTTTTTAATTTTTTTTAATTTTTTTTTTTTTTTTTTATATATTAATAATAAGCTGTTATCCCTCATGCTATAGCAGTGTCAAAAATTTATTTTCGTAGTCTCAAGCTCTACTTATTTTAAAATGAATTTATCATCTTAATATAATGTCCTACCAGTAATTATTTGGATTTTTAGTTTATTTTTCTTAAATGCTTTTTACCAGTCAGTGGTCTTTAGTCCTTACTTATGATCCAATGACCACTGACCACGTGACCAGTAGCTTTGCAACTCTCCTTATTGGTGATGGCTTAGTTTTAAAGTGGACCTAGTTGCAAGGCGCAGTCAGGCACGAGAGCTAGAGCCTCAAATGCTGGCTGGTCGCGGCCGTGACAATGCCCATAACAGCACCCATTGTATTTTGCTCATATTCTTGCTTTGCTCATTTTGTTCCTTCATTAGTGAATCTGAAATCCACTGCGTGTCCTTCAGATTGTACTAAATGTGTTGGACTTGCTATACTTGGCATTTAGCACTAAATTTTAGCATATTCCATATGATTTGTTAGCCTACTTGCAAAACTGCTTCAACTCATGACTGGGAAAACATACAACCAATTTTTAACATTAGTAAAAGATTTTTGTCTATTAGAGAATAATTAATGGAGTCTTAGATGTTTAGCCACATAAAAGGAACTTCACGGCATATGTAAGATTTTTTATTAAGGATCAAGTTCTTAGTCTGCCTAATGTAGCATGCCAGCAAATGAAGGTATCTTTGAATTCTTTATTCTAGATCTTTAAAGTCAATTTATATATATTCTCACTATTTTAAAACAATGAGGTTTTAGTGTTCAGATAGAGCCACTCTATTCCATCGGTTCTTACCTCTTAGCTCGCAAATAGACTTCATTAGATGATGGTTGCTTGGAAGTTTAAAATTAACTCCTGAAGTTCCTTGGTTTGTGAGCTAGGGGATAGTGATCAGATATCTTCCTTTCTTTTTTGGCTAATAAATGTATCAAATGAGCCATACCTAATTTTATGGATGCGTGTATTCAGTTGTAAGGTAGACTTTATCTATCTTGAATTGAAGAAGTGTAAATTTCTTTTCTCTGAATCTGTGGCTCTATTGTTCCCAAGTTTAAGAACCTTGTTGCTTGATACCACTGATTTGGTATTCTCAGATTTCTAGTATCTAAGGAGTGAAACATACTTTCTCATAATTGCAGGTGTAGTCTGTTACAGCTTACTTGCCTAAACTTCTGTTTTTGAAGTGTCAATACCCCCCTCCCCTCCCCTATAAAAACAAAAAAGAAAAGAAAAAACTTAGTGAGCCTTAAATGTTGTTTCCTTACAGTAGCCAACTAGCCATACATCATACTGATTTAAATTATACTGACTGAAACATGCTTTCACATCCTATTACAAGTATTCCTACTATAATTTACTTTATACTTAATTCTGACTATTATAATTATAATGCCTAGGAATTAGAAATGAAAATATAAAGTGGAATAAAGAAATTATCACTAAAATTGATTCAAGTAGAGGTTTCACAAGTTGTCTTGAAAGTAATAGGTAATTCTAGCCTGTGAATACTAATAGTCTAATATTTCTTGCAGGTATATTGTTTTGCCCTTTGATATGTTTGTTAATGACTGTGGGGCACAGCGCACTCATCCTGGGGCTTTGGCCAGCGCACCTTTGTTGGACATATTATTGTGTTGTAAGGTGCTTTGAGATGTTGAATTCAGCTCTCATATAGTGTATGTTTGTGTGGAAGTATACTTTCTGACCATTTTCCCTTCTTTAATGACAGAGCTAAGCAAGTTGGACCAGTGTTGAAGCTTGTGTTGTGCCCTTTGATCTTTGTTGTTTTAATTATCTGGCCTGTGGTTGGCATTGTTTCAAGTATTATAGGAGGTGCAGCATATGGCTTTCTTTCACCAGTATTTGCGACGTTTGATGCTGTTGGAGAAGGAAAGGAAAACGAGTTTTATCATTGTGTTTATGTATGTAATCTAGTGATTTTCTCTGAATTCACCGCCGAAAATATGAAAGAGAACAAATTTAGAAATCATCACAATGTTACGACATCCCTTTTTAATACTCTCTGGTATTATAACTAACTCTACAATATTTGTAATTTTCTGCTCATCTTGCAGGACGGAACTTGGAGTACAATTCTCGGTTGTTTTACTGTTATTAGAGACTTCAAAGATGTTTGTTTTCATTCGTATTTTTCAATCATGGATGACCTACGAGATCGAGGTCCTCCAGATGCAAAGTATTATGAAATAAGGTTAGTTTTGGCTTTCATAATTGGAATATATATAGCTATCTTATTTTCATACTCTTTGTGGCTTTCATAAATTTTACAAGTCATGACACATAGTGGTCATTTTGTAAGCGGATTTTGTGCACATATATCATCTGGTAGGTAACTCAGCATGTGTTTTCCTTTACAATTATGTATACGGCTACATTATTTGATTTGTGCTTGTAGGCTTTATGCCTTTATGGCCATTTCATGTGCTTTGTTTCTCTTACTACGTCTTGAGATACTATCATAAGAGGTGATGTTTAATATCTTGGATTGTTTTTGTTGTATTTCTTTTCTTTCAAGATTTTAAAACAATATTTGTAATAAATGCAGAATACTTTATCTTCCTGGAGCAATTTTAGCTGGTGTCCTTGGTCTTTTGGTTGATATCCCAGTTATCACAATCATTGCCTTGTTCAAAAGCCCTTACATGCTTTTTAAAGGGTGGAAACGTTTGCTACACGACCTTATTGGACGTGAAGGTCCTTTCCTCGAAACAATATGTGTCCCCTTTGCTGGTCTTGCTATTCTTCTTTGGCCACTAGCTGTTGTTGGAGCATTGATGGGTTCGATGGTTTCCAGTGTCTTTCTAGGTTCTTATGCAGGGGTGATTGCTTATCAGGTTATCTTTTGAAACCTCTTTCTCTCAATTTTAATCTAGTGACTGTTTTTCAACCGCATTAAGTTAATTTTCAAGTTGTTATCCTATCTTCTTGATTTTCCAATTTCTATGTTTTATAGTATTGTGTATTTGGAAGCTTTTCTGCAACCAGGCTTAATATTGTAGAATATATTGATAATAGACATCGCACACAATGAAATTAGAGATCTTGTTTTCTGTAAGTAGAGTTCAAATTGTGAAGTGTAGATCTTTTGGAAGGAACCTTGCTTTTTACACTCTCTATTGTATCCCTATGAGCCCTATTTCCACAAGCCTCTACATTAGTACCCCTGAACATTTACTTTTAATCAATGGTAGGCTTGCTATTAAGCTGTCTCAAATAATTTTTTAGAAAGCATTGTTTCATGTGTTATCTTGCCAATGTTTGGAAAATCATTTATCTAACTCTTACCAAAATCAATGCGTATAAGTATAATGTTTTATTGAGTCAATGAAGCGAATTGACTTTTGAATTGGTACATAAACTTTCTCCTGGTAAGATCTACTTTCTTTTGTTAAGATATTACCAGACTGTTCCATTTCTTTTCCCATCATCAATCAATCAATAACTATATACTAAAAGACACATCAAAAATGACACGTGTCATTTTTTGTGTGTCTCTTATTTTTCTTTTTTTTTTTTTTTTAAAAAAAAAAAAATCTATTTAGGAAAGAAATCTTTTACATAAATAAAAGAATAAAAAGATTTAGTGTATCCTTCCATAAGTTAAAAAAAAAAAAAAAAAAAAAAAATCTAAATTTTACCATTATTATAAAAAAGATTTTTTTTTTTTTTTAAAAAATTTTGTATTTAATTATGTACGAAAAGCTTGCCATTGAAAAGAAATGTGGCATAAGAAAGAATGAATAATATTGTATGTGTAAAAAAATAAATCTATTTACGGGTTAAATACATATTACCTAGATTTTCATTTAGTTAATAAGAAGAAAATGATATAAATTTGTAGGCGATTTTTTTTTTTTTTTTTTTTTTGGGTGTTCCACCCGATTCACTCTTTTGGTTCTAGGTGGTTAGGTTTCAACCCCTCCTAATTGTTGTTGCGGGATCGAACACTACAGTCCTCTCTACCAAGTGCAATTTCAATCACCACTGTACCAACAACCAATTGGTATTTGTATATAATAGTTATAGAAATTTATCGTGCATGGCATGGGACCTAACCTAGTCATAATATATGATCTAGTCACAATTTCCTTGACAAATCTTACCTTCCACATCCAAGCCAACAATATTTTCCATAGATCAGCGCAGCGCTGTGTAAGTAATTTGAAGGTGCTCTCAACTTGCCCTTACCTGAAAGATCTTAATATTCCTGGCCTCATTAGAGGAATAAAGTAACAACAATTAATAGTGTAATCAATATACACTCAATTCAGTCCCATTACCTACTGTTGTTGAAGGCTGCACAATTGCCAGTTGCAGCTCAAGATAAAATATTTATGATGCAAAATTAAATCCAAAATTTAACTGAATATTTGTTTTGTTCTTGAAAAATGGAACTAAATCTCAGAAAGGAAAGTTTACATGAATTGACAAACAAAACAAGCCTTTCTTTAGTTTCTTATTTTGCAGCTTTAATGACATGCGAAGTTCAAGAACCTACTAGGCACATATATCTTCAAGATAGAGAGATAAAGCTGAGTTCACTTAGAGTAAAAGATAGAAACAGAGAGGTTTTTGTCACCCTTTTCGTTGACCTCAGCTTAGACTTTTCTTACCTTTTTCAAATATTCTAGTACTCAGTTTTTGATCAAAGAACTAGCATTCATGTTAATTTATAATAAAGTTAAGAATAAAATCTAATCCGCCTTGTGAAAACGGAGGCTTATTTCCAAATATGTTCTGCTTTTGGAAACTGGATTTATATTTTCTATTCGTCTGATAGATGCTGAATTTATCACAGAATGAACTCTACCAAAAGTTATTTTTTGTCGTAAGACGGCATTGACACACCTTTTCATTTCTTAATATTGTTCCAAGTGTGTATTGTCTAATTTTTTTCCTGCTTCTAGTTAACTGTCTTTTTTTTCTTATTTTTCTTTCTGGTAAAACTGTAATTCGTTATATGAATTAGTGTGGTATGGATGAATTCTTCCTAGCAATTTAACTCATGTCAACATGTAAGAAAAGCTTTGGTTTTCTTAGTCTTGGCGGACTTCGGAATAGCTCACAAAGCCATTGAGAATAGATCAACTTCTCACTTCTCAAGGTCATTGTAATAAGCCAGGCTGTTTCCTTGAATTTCTGTACCAGTTGGCACCATGCCATAGTTTACCCTTTTTTATTTTTTGAGGCAATTGATCTTCCAATTCTTAGTTTTGTAGTAGTTGATAAGGAGTTTGGGATGAACTTGTATCTTTTTTTGTCACTAACCCACAAATTTTCTGAGGTGTTCTATCTTTTCATTTGCAGGAGTCTTCTCTCATGATGGGTCTTCGCTATATTGTGGCTTCCCTGGCCATTTATGACGAGTACAGCAATGATGTCCTTGACATGCCTGAGGGAACTTGCTTTCCAAGGTAATTAAATAAAGCTAACCATAAGGATCATTTATGTACATGCAATATATTTACAACAACATTTAAGCCTTACTCATAGAGTCATAGTGATGTAAGGTCATGCAAAACATTTATATTTTTAACTCAATTTTCCCATAATCAGGCTCTCTTATCAGAAGAAAGATCCATCAATACAGACTCAATCCCGTACACCATCTTTTTCAAGGCCCAATTCTTTCCAGAAGATGCCCTCTCAAAATGGTTCTTTTAAGCGTCCTATGGTCGACTTAAAGCCAATTGAGGTACATTATATTGATGAATCTTTGAAATGACTTTGTAATGTTGCCTCAGTTTATAAAATCCTTATAATTTGCCTACAACACATGTAGTTACTAGATGGCTTGTTTAAAGAGTGCCATCGCCATGGTGAAGGGCTGGTTTCTGAAGGGATAATCTCTATGAAGGACATTGAAGATGCTAAGTCTGGGAAAGATAACCAGGGTGTTTTTATCATTGGTTTACCTGCATACTGCATCTTACAAATGCTTATACAGTCGGCAAAAGCTAATTCACCTGGTTTGCTGCTTAGTAAGTCATGCTTTTGCTTGTGTTCTCAATATTTTATTTACATTCAGCAAACCTGAACTTAGGAACAAACTGTATTTATATGTTTGGTTTTGGTTGTGCAGGTGATACCACTGAAATAACTGGCACTAATAGACCAAAAGATACGTTCTTTGATTGGTTTCTCAACCCACTTTTGATCATGAAAGAACAGATTAAAGCAGAAAATCTCTCACCAGCATTTGAAGATTATCTTGGTAAATTGGTTTTACTAAGCGGATATCCTGAGAGACTTCGAAGTTTTTGCACTGTAAACACCTCTGAAAATGAAGTCAAAATAGCAGAACTTGAGGCATTGGCTAGAAGGTAATGAGATATCCACTCTTTGATCATATGCTCTTGCCATTCACATTAGCATTTCTGTTCTATTGGTTTTTAAATCAACTCTGGACCTCTAATAATGATTAGTCATGGGTTAAGTAAATTGTGATATTGTGGAGATACACTCCTTTTTCTCATTATGCATGTCATATACTCGTATATCATTTTTGAATTGCCTTAAGTTTTTTCTTAGCATCCTTAACTTTATATATATACTTTCTAAAATTATCTTAGTATTTACTTTTATTATTCTATGCCATTAGTGTTTTATGAACTGTATTGATTTTTTTTGCTAAAGTTGTCTTAAACCTTTATGTTGTTTACTCTAAACGTTTTAACCACCTCTTTAAAACTTGCTTGAATTTTATTTTTGTTCTCTTTTAAAACTCCTTTTGTTTTTCTGGGATGCTCTTTCTTTACTCACCTTTTTTCAAACTTTTTCAACTGGATATCTTGTTATGTCCCTTTTTATATCGTACGGTTCCTTATGACCATTGAAGGCTTTGTTGTTTTTGTATCCTTAACTTTTTCTATTTACACTATTGAAGGCTTCGAGGAATCACAAAATCAATTTCAAGATATCCAACTTTCAGACGCCGTTTTGAAACTCTTACCAAATCTTTATTGGATAATATGGCAAAAAAGAGTGGAAGAAACCATGAAAGCAATGGGACTGGATCAGCTCCAAGGGCACGAAGTAGTATTGTTCGATACCTAAGTGAAAGATCATTTAAACGTAGTAAAAGTGATAGCAATTCGGATATTGATTTCCATAATCCCATTGAGAAGGATGTGGAGATACAATGATGATCAAATTGTGTGAGTTCTTTTGTACAGAATTATTGTATTGTATATGCAATTTTAACTCAGATTTCAGATTTCAGAGGTCTTTGATCTTTATGTTAACGCGTTGATAATCTTAGTAAAGTAGTTGTATAATTTAACAATCAATGATACTCTTTACTCACTTCTTACTTGCATATATGATTTAGTTTTGAAATTTTCATCTCTAACCAGTTTCAACAATAAAGAAAAAAGCATATTAAAATCTAATGAACAACTCAATGCACACTGTAATCTAGATAAAGGTTATTATGAAATGAATTATTTTAATCAAATCTTGTATTTATCTGCTTAAATTTTGTGTTATATGGTTGATTTTGTTTTGAAGCTTTTTTTTTTATAATTTTTTTTATTTATTTATTTTTAACAAGGGTTTAAATAGATATAAAAGTATTACAATTGTTTAAAAAAAAAAAAATATAAAAGTATTACAAACTACGAGGCTAGTTAGCTCTTCTTTTACAAAGAGAAAATATTAAATTAAAGTACTTCCATGTTTGCTCTTTGCCCATTTGAATAACCTGTCACTTGCCTTTGAGCATGCGACGAGAAATACACCATTTCATTTATGTATTATTCCACTTTTAATTAAACTTGGAGAATGCATTGGAGGATGATGACGAACAAACAAATTCTTGCATACATATTAACGAGCAGAAAAGGACAGTGCCTATTACATTAAATAAAGATAAAATGGAAATAAATAATCCTACCTTTGCGTGGTCTGACAATAACAATCCCACCTTTTGATTATTACGAGACAATCCCACCGTGGCATGTCATTTTCTTTTAATAGACCTTAACATGTTGGTGACTTATTTTTATAGGTTATATGCCGTGTGTCAATTTTTTATAGGGTTATTTTATTTTTGAATAATAAAAAAAAGCAAAAAAAAAAAAAAAAAAAAAGCAAACATGAAAGTACTTTTCGTCCTAGGAGCCTTTTGTTCCTGCGGACCCTCTGATCCGGATGCTGCGTTCGGATCTGCTGTCTACCGAGGATCGAGCTCAGGCGATCCTTGGTTATCCAGCGGAGCAGCTGGTGCTGCCGGGTGCATCTTACCCGGCATTCGTGGCATGTAGGCTGACTCCTTTTCCAGCTTTCGTTCCGATTAGTATTTTTCTTTTTCTTTTTATGTTTTGATTTTTGTTCGGAACTTTGACCCCTTTTGCTATTCTATTTTTTTAGCGGGTCGAGCTGGGTGGTTGGGTGCCTCTTACGACGGAGGTCACGTATACCGATGCCTTTGGATCTGTAATTCGTGAGATTCTTACGGCAGTGGAGGATGAGGACATACCGTTCGTACCGGAGACGGTTGAGTCGGTATGTTCTTTCCGTACATGTATATTTTCCTTTTTTGTTTTTATATATCATATACATATTTATGAATGTCCTTGTTTTTGGAATAGGTTCCGTGGGAGACTGTGAACGGCATGGTGAGGACTATGCGTGCTTTTCGAGCTGCTTATCGGAGAGCTCTCGTGGCTTTGTCATACCGTGATCATCGGATGGTCGCAGTAAGTTTTGTTTGTTTTCTTATCAAAGTTATTACGGGTACGCGTATTCATCTTTGTATTGGGTTTTGCAGGATGTACAACAGCCTTCTAGGAGCCGCTAAGCACTTTGACTCCCATTTCTTTATTTTTTCTTATGGAAATGTATATATTATTATTTTTATTTTTATTTTTATATGATTGTTGTATATATGACATTTTTTTTGTATATATATCGTATTTTGTTTGCTAGGATATTGGGGCATGTGCTGCACCTCATATCTTTACTAAAATCGGCTTTTCTATAGCTAGAGGAGTGGGGGCCCAGATTGTATCTCGGCTTCCCACTATTTTTCTATAGGTTGTATAACTTTATCTGTTTTTGAGATATAATAATAATAAAAATAAAACAAAACAAGGGGGAAAGACAAAGAAAGAAAAAGAACTCAAAATAAAAGAAAAAGAAATAAATAAAATAAAAAGTTAGAAAAGGAAAGAAAAAGAAAAAAAGTAAAAAAGAAAGGAAAATAAATGAAAAGAAAGGAAATAACAATAAAAAGGCAAGCGTATGGATTAGTCAGAAGATTTCGTTGCTATTCCGTTATTTGGTAGTTCGAAATATGGAAATAACCCAAAAACATGTCGCGACAGAATAGGTCCTGCGCAACGGCATGGGTTGCGTGCGACTGTTGCGCGCATGTAGATCGGTGCGCGTGCAACTCATACGATGCGCGCGCCACCTACGGGTGAACTTTCCTTTGGGCGAAAAATGCCGAAAATTTGTGCTGTTTGGGTTTATTTAAACGTGGTTTCGCATGGGCTTTTGATCATCTCACATTCATTCGTTTAATTAGAAAGAGAATATCGCTCTCTTTTTTCTTGTTCTCTCTCTTTTCTTTTGAACAATGGTGAAAACTTTTGAGCAACGCTTGAAACAATGGGTCACTTCCCTTTCTACTGAGGACAAATTAGCTTTTAAAATATACCACCTTGACCCCCTACTAAGTTATATGCAATTCAATATAAATTTTGATTTTCTCCATGCTGCGATTAATCATTGGGACTCGAACCATCATCTTTTTCTTTTCAAAGGGGATGAAATTGTCCCATTACCCGGTGAGTTTGAGGCTCTACTAGATTTCCCAGCAAATACTCTCCCCGTGACTTATGCCCCTAATTTGTCAGATTCGAAACCTGCGTTTCAGCGATTTTTTGGCTTACATGACAATGATATGGCCAAAATTGAGACATAAGAAGGCGTGAATTTGATTCAATTCATTGAACACTTCGTCGCTCCTCGTGACAATTTGACTAAACAATGATTTAAAATTCGTGCTTTGTGTTTTTGTCTTGTTGTTAATTGTTTACTTAGGACAAGCAAAGAGTATGGGGATTATTCAATGGTGTCCATAGTGGAGAAAATAGAGGGATGTCATTCACCCGCTCCATTGGCTTTGGCGGAAACCGTACTTTGCTTGAACCGTCTTAGAGAAGATCCAAATGAGAACGGTTTCACGGGAAGTCCACTCCTCTTACATGTATGTTTTTTTTTGTCGTAAATCAGCGCAACTCTAATGGTTGCGCTGGTCTGACCAGCGCAATCTACCAGGATGCGCGAGGGTGGCGCGCACGACAATTTGCTTTGCGCGCGCCACCTGCTATCGTGATGACGCAAGCTAATTTTTTTGTTGGTTTTTTTTTTTATTTTTTTTTTATTTTTATTTAGCTCATGGAGCGCTTGCGAATTGTTGATCAGCCACAAATTCTTAAGGCTAACGGAGTGAGAACATTCCCTGGTCGTCGTATTCTTTACAAGCATAAGAATGAAGAAGAATGGACGCCCGTTTTCTGTCATGGGGTTCCCAACATACAATTTGTGATTCCTTGGTGAAACATAATTAGTATGATTGGGAATAGTTTCAATTGTCCCTATATTAAGCTTTTAGGCTCTCTAGTACTACTTATATTTTTCCTTATAGGGTAATGAAACAATATGGGATGAAGCAAATTATTCCCCCACAGGATTGTGATGCTCCCAAGGATGTGAATTTTAGGGCCGAAAGGATCCCTCGTTGGACAGAATATTGGTCTAGTCTTCCTAAGTGGGTGGTACAAAATCCCACGGCGAGCATAGTGTTATCTTCCTTTTATAAGGCTTGGATGAATGCGGCCGACAAGGGGGAATTAAAATAAAGCTCGTCAACAAAATCAAGCCGATTGGCTCGCAATCCATCCAAGCCTTTGATGCAATCGGCCACCACTACTCCTCCTAGTGGCCAAAACAAAGGAGTGAGAAGAAAACTGGATTTCTCCACATCACCTAAGGCTCGTCCAAGAGAACCCAAAAGGAAGGTTGCTCCTAAACCAGCGCAACAAGGCATAAAGATTAAGGAACCTTCATCAAATCCCCGTAAGAAAGCTCCGTCAAACACCAAAGAGTTGAAAGGGCCCCTATACCTAAATTGAAGAACAATGTTTGGGTCAAAAAGAAGGGAGAAGGGGAAAGCTCTAAGGTTGCCTAAAACACTGCAATGGAAACTACTCCTTCAACTGTGATGATTGAGGACATAGTAAAACCTTATGGTGTTACACAAATATTAGTAGCTTAATTAAAATTTTCTTTTGAATATAGTGTAATCACTACTAGTTTTTTTTTTGAATTATATATTATCTAGTTTTACGATGTCTTTTTGAATAATATTTTGTTTGGAATAAAAAAGATCTCTTTTTTTTATTTTTTATTTATGTGGCCGAATAAAAAAGATTGCCTACGTATTCGTATTACGAAATCAGGTCTTGCGTAGTTCTTTGCGAAAAAGTTTAATTGTATTTTTTTATTATTTTTCTTTAATCCTATTTGTAGAAATTAAATGAAAAATTAATCAAAATTTGTTTAATAATTTAAATCAAACTTTAATTTTGTTGTTTTCCGAGTATACGGAATGTTGGAAACACCCTTATTTTATCGCTAGTAAAAATTGAAATTTTATTCAAGCGTAAAAATTCTGGGTTTGTAGTTTGTCATTGGGTGGCGCGCGCAACGTACAGGGTTGCGCGTGCCTGTCGCGCTCAACTTGTGTAGTTGCGCGTGATATCCGTGTGCAACTCATTTAGTTGCGGGTGGCACCTATGCTACGAGCGTTTAATTTTTTAAAATCATTATTATTACACCCCCCAAGTGTGAAGAGTTTTTCGTGATGTTCGAAAAAATCTGAACACTTTGAATGACATGTTTTTTTTTTTTGTGATTACCCTCCCAAGTGTTGTGAGCTTTACCGTGAGATTCGGTAAAGTTCATAACACTTAGAATCTTTTATTTGAATGCTAAGAGACATGCTTGTGAATTATGAATGAACGAGTTTATCCGGATTTTTTATATGTAATATTTTTTAAGTCGGACAATGTTTATTAGTTGACGGATTTCATCGCCCAATATCCATTAATCAAACGGCTCCTTCTGATATAATTTCAATTACACGGTATGGTCCTATCCAATTGGGTTTGAGTTTTCCTCTTGGATCAGTTGGTGGATCCCTAACCTTTTTTAATACAAATTCACCTTCCTTATTGTTACGGGGTCGTACTTGTTTTTAAAGTGTCGCGCGATGCGTCGTTGTTAGACTTGTACATGATGCAGAGCTTTTAATCGTCGTTCATTGAGGAATAAAAGTTCTTCATACCTGGCTCGTACCCATTCGGCTTTCGGTAGCTTACTTTCGAGTATGATGCGTAGGGATGGTATTTCCAGTTCAACTGGTTGAACTGCGTCCATGCCGAAAACTACGGAGTATGGAGTTACTCCTATTGATGTTCGTATGGATGTTCTATAACCCCATAGAGCGAAGTGTAGTTTATTCGGAAAGTCTTTGTAATTTTCCGCCATTTTCTTAATGATGACTGTTATATTTTTATTTGTCGATTCTACTACATTCATTTGGGGTCTATGGGGACAAATGATGATGTTTCACTTTATAACGAGCTAAGAGGGTCTCAACTTCCGCTTTGAATTGAGATCCCTGGTCACTAATTGTAGACACCTAAAATTGTCTCCCCAAAATCAAACTCGATGATGGACAACCTTTCACCGCCATTATTGGTTGGGTTGAGTATTTAATCCCGGGAGTGCTTAAAGTCCATGTTCAATCAAACTCAGCTCACAAAATAATCAACGGGTTAGTCCTAATGTTTGGTCAAAGCATAGTCCGATTTGTATTCTGGCCCGAACCCTTTTAATTCATTTCGTATTATTTATTAATTGAGCCCGATTAATGAATAATAAACCTAAATAGCCCAAAATTATGAAACGACACTTAAAAATACACAGCGTAATTAGGTTAAGAGTGAATTTGGACGTAAATTTGGAAAACCTGTACACCGTGACACGGTGCCACGTGCCGCGCCACGGTGGAAATTGCGGTGTCGCGGCATCCTTTGCCGTGTCACGGTACACATGTCGTGACACGGGATTTTCCGTGTACACAACTGCACACGCTTTATCATTTTCGGGCAACCGTGTCACGGCAGCCATTGCCGTGTCGCGGCAGACATGCCCTGTCACGGTGCCCCAAAATTAGGGTTTTATCTTTTTAGGGTTCCGTATGTTCCCTCTACTCATTTTCTCTATAAATAATTCTCTATTCTCTCTTCTATGCTCTAGCCTAAACACTAGCCTACGTTATTCTTCCACAATACTTCCTTTAAGCACTCCAAGGAGTCCGTACTTTACCCGAGGTTCTGTCCTTAAACCAAGGCGTGGAAGGTAGAACTTTTTGAGGGTTTGGCCCCAAATAAACTTAATTTATTTTAATTTAATTTTAATTATTGTTTTATTAATTTCCTTGAAGTTAGTAACGAATTTATTATTTTGTTTGCTCTATTTTGTAGCTGCAAGCAAACAAAATCAAAGTAAGGAATCATGTTCCTTTTATTTCTATTGTTTTTCTAACATTTTTTCTTATGTTTGTCATATATTAATTGTTGGATTATTCTTAAATTGCTTCCAATATTAATGTTGATTTTATTATATTTTTTATGATCACTATATTGCATGTTTAAAAGGAATATGTAATTGAAAATCATGACTAATAAGATAATTTGGACAACCGGTTTAGGTTCCTTTTTATTCTTGTTATTTAATTAAGTGATCACAAATGTTTTAGAATTATGTGTGTGCATTAATATTCAACCAATTTAGCATAATTATAGTTTAGAGCAAATTAAATCTTTGTTTGCATGCCTTTGAGATTGCAGGAAATACTTTTCACTATAAGAATTGAGTAGAGGCCAATATGGGCGAATGTGACTCCATGACTCACTTCGCACCATCATCCCTGATCCTCCTTTCGTGGTTCCAAACCATATGGAGTTAGTAATCTCATGGATTATGAATGGGGTGTAACCTTCACGGGTCAATTGTTATTGCCTTTCGTTGTCCCTTTATTCGTGGTTGCCTTTTATGATTCGTGAACGGTTTACAAGTTCCTTAAAAACTTGTTGGTGACTCCCTACTTTCCTTGTTCCTAATCGTATACGTCAATGATGAGTGGCATTTACGCCACGATTTAGTGCTCATTTTACGGGTTTTTCCTCCCACTTGTAGCTTGTTTGCCCCCCCCTTTTTTTTTTCTTTTCTCTCACCTTTTTGTTCTTCTTTTCTTTGTTTGCCTTTCGCCTTGTTTTCTTTGTTTTCGTTTTGTAGGAATCAAGGCATTGGAAGAAGAGCAATTCATTCTCATATCCCCTGTGTGCGGGCGCGCAGCACTGTGAGAACCTGCGCAGGATTGCCTCAAGAGCAGAACAGAAACAGAAGGTTTTGTGCGCCTTGTGCGCAGCTTATGCGCTGGCGCGCGCCTTTGAACTGTGCGGGCGCGCAGCCCTGTGAGAACCCGCACGAGATAGCAGCAGAAGTAGAGCCAAAACAGAGAGTTGTGCGCGCCACATGTGCGACATGTGTGCGGGCGCGCACTCATCATGCGCGAGCGCGTAGTAGCTGGGAGAAGGCGCGCATCCATGGGTCTAATTCCTCCGTACCCACAGATCTGCGGGCGCACAAGATCGGAGAGGGCGCATGCATGGCAGCTGTGCGGGCGCGTAGCGTATTTGCGCGGGCGCGCACCGCTGGGTTTCAGTTTTTTTTATTTCGAATTCTTGTATCTTTTCAGTGGACCTATATATGTAGGCCGTAGGGTGAATTAGTGGAGCATCTAGCATTATCTTAGAAACAATTAAACCCTAATCTTAGAGAGAGAAAGTGTAGTATTACTCAAGTTATTTCCATGTATGCAACTTTGGCTCAAGTTTCATTTCAATCCATCAAGCAACTTTGCAAGTTTTAATCTTTCTATTATTGCCTACTTAGTAATCTCTAATCCTTTCTCTTAGTCTTGTTTATTTGCACTCTAGTTGTTTATTTCTATCTATTTTGTGGATTAATATATTTTGGTATTTTCATTGTTTTTGATCATGTTTGCTTTCATGTTTACTGTGTTTTCATCTAGTTTTGTTATCATGTCTAGTCCCCCTTTTCTAGGCTAATCTCTTAGCTAGGGGAAGGGGGTGTAAAATATGTATTGAATGATGGATGAATGATGATAGTGGATTGATTACATGCCTTAAATTGATGAAAGATATGATTTTTATTGGCTTGAGATTATTGTAGTACTTTATTTGATTGCCTTCTAGTTTAAATGCATGAAAACGATTTGAACTAGATTTAGATCACCTCTATTTTAATGATTACATGAGAATGAGTTGTTAAAATAGAGTTCCATGTATTGTGCCTCTTTATTCTTGGGTTAGCTTGTGCCTAATGGGATGCATGAAAATGATCCTACTCAGCTTAGACCACTTTCATTGTTTTGCCTAAACTTTTGCATGAAAATGAGTTGTTTAGGTAGAATTTTATATTCTTTGGCATGTTAATCATGATGCTTATCATTGTTTTCCTTCATTCTAATCATGTTTGAAACCCCCTAATCCCTAGCGTTGTTATTCCTTGATTTAATCACCCTTTTACTTGTTTATTTATAGTTCTAGTGTCTACATTCCAAATTCCAACAAAATATACCCCTTTCTTACTCTTGCATGGTGATTTTGATATTAAATGAGAAAGCTTCCTCAGTGGATCGACCCTTGCTTGCCACTGACTAGTTTAGTGTGAAGTCTAGGTTTTATAAATAGTTAATTTGATTAGGGTTAATAGTTTAACGACCTATCCTAGCCCGATCAAATTTTGGCGCCGTTGCCGGGGAGGCGGCTTGTTTAGTGTCTAATTTTGCTTTTGTTAGGGTAATTTTAATTGCTTTCTTTTTTGTTTTGATTTGTTTTATCATACTTGTCATTGCTAATTGTTTGCTTAGCTTTGGTGAATGCTTAGAAGATCTCAAGGACCACCTACACATCATATCGACCAAGAAATCAACCGAACTTTAAGACAAATCCGTAGACTTTTTCAAGGAGGAAGAGGACTTGGTGCTATAATTGATAGTGGGAGTGATTCTTACTCTTCTAGTTCGCAAAGTAAATCAATGGCGGGACAAGAGGATGATATTTTATTTCGTGAGTTCGGAAATCCGGAGGATTATGAGCTCACGGGAGGGATTTTGTTACCCGTCATGGAAACTAACTTCACAATTCATCCCCAATATACAAGAATGGTTCAATCGGAGCAATTTTCGGGTTCTACAAGTGAAGACCCCATAGAGCACCTTGATAGATTCCTCGAGCTATGTGCCATGATTCAAACCAACCAAGTTTCTCAAGAATACATCCGGATGCACCTATTTCGACAATCTCTTTCGGGTAGAACAAAGAAGTGGTTGAAGCAAGTGAAGCCTAAGTCACTCACATCTTGGAGGGAGGTAGTTAAGGCATTCTTGAAGAGGTTTATTTCCGAGGAAAAGACCGCCAAGATGAGAAGGAAGATTGCATCATTTGAACAAGAAGCGGATGAGAGCCTTAATGAAGCTTGGGAGAGGTTCAAAGAGTTGGTACAAGCGTGTCCTCACCATGAATACAATCAAAGTTTGCTCATGAGGTTTTTCTACGATGGATCGGAGCCCATGTCTAGAGCTAACTTGGATGCGGGGGCGGGTGGACAATTGATCAAGATTCCCCAAAATCAAGTGGAGGCAACGATCGAGGAGGTAGCAAAGAACTACTCTTGGGAAGGTAGGAGAAGGAGTGCACCGAAGAAAGGTGGGATGTATGAATTGGAGAAGGTCGATCAATTGCAACATCAAATTGAGCAACTCACAAAAGGGCTCTCAAAGTTGAACATTAGTGTAAATGCAAGCTCAAGCGGTGGAGCAAGCTCTTCTCAAGTCAACTTTTTCTTTTGTCAAAATTGTGGAGGAACGAACCATGATACATCTTATTGTGGAGGTTTGAGCCCCGAGCATGTAGCGGCATACAACACAAGACAAGATGGTTTTAGAGGAGGCGGTGGTGGAGTGGCTTGGAGACAACCACCACCCGGGTTTGCATCTCAACCTCAACAATGGGGCCAACAAGCTCAACCCTCTTACAATTCGAACCCCCAATACCAAAATCCACCTCCATCTCAAAACCAAAACCCAAGAGGAACCTACCCAAGGAACAACCAATACAACAACCAAAACCAATACAATAACCAACACCAATACAACAATCAAACCCAAGCACCGCAAAGAAATCAAGAACAAGCACCTCAAGCGGAGCCAACTTCCACACAACTCCTTCAAGCTATGCATTCACAAATGCAAACTTTTGGGAAACAAATGCAAGAAATAAGGGCTCACAACAAGATGGTTGATTCACAACTAGCTCAATTGGCCGAGAGGACTCCTTTCAATTCACCATCAACTCTACCCGGACAACCACAACCTAACCCTTCTCATAACCAAAAACCCGATACATGCAAGGCAATCACTTTGAGGTCGGGAACTTCCTATGATGGTCCAAATGAGGGGGATAGTGAGGGAAAGAAGGGAGGAGAAGAGAGTGTGAATGAAGATAAGAGAGGTGAGGAGGAAAAAGTTGATGAGGTAGAAGGAAGTTCGGAGAAGAAGAAGGTCAACAACGAGAAGACAACTTCAATTCCTAGTGAGACTAGGAACCTTGATGGACCGGTTCCTTTTCCAAGTAGGCTTGCGGAGAAGAAGTTGAATGACAAGTTTGAAAAGTTTCTAAGTGTGATGAAGAACTTGCACATCAATCTCCCTTTTCTTGAAGTAGTGACACAAATGCCATCTTACTCCAAATTTCTCAAGGACATCCTCACCAACAAAAGGAAGCTCAATGATGAGCTTATCACCCTTCCACACCAAGTGAGTGCTCTTGTTCAACATAAAATGCCCAAGAAGGAGAAAGACCCGGGGAGTTTCACTTTGCCGGTGAAAATTGGAAATATGGAAGCTAGGGGTGCATTGGCCGATCTTGGAGCAAGTGTTAGTCTAATCCCCTTATCCATTGCTCAAAAACTCAATATTGAGATGATCCCTACAAGGAAGACAATTCAACTAGCCGATCGCTCGGTGAAGTTACCTTGTGGAGAACTTGAGGATGTTCCAATTCAAGTGGGACACATCTATGTGCCTTGTGACTTTGTAGTGATGGACATGGAAGAAGATGTGGACACACCCTTGATTTTGGGTCGGGAAGCTCTTAAGACTTTGGGGGCGGTCATCAATTGCAAAAACAACACCATCACATGTGAAGTGGCCGATGAGAAGATAATCTTTGAGTTTTCAAAGTTGCTAAAGACCCCTATGGTTGAAAAGTGTTATCGAGTTGATGTTGTGAATGAGGAGTTAAACCGTTTGGGAAGGGTCATGATGAAGCCTCAAGATCCAATTGTGGAAGCTCTCACATGCAAAGAGGAGTTCCACTCTCAAGAAGCCAAAGAACTTGTCATGGCAATGGAGGAATCCTCAAAGGAGGAAGTTGATCGACAAAGCAAGATTGAGCTTGAATCAATGGAGGAAAAATCGGAGGAGAGTTCCAAGCCTCCTCCCAAGATAGAACTCAAGCCCCTCCCCCCTTCTTTAAAATATGCTTATCTTGATGAGGAGGAAAAATACCCTATTATTGTCAATGCTACCCTTGATGAACTTAATTTGAAAAAATTGCTTGATGTTTTGAGAAAATACAAAGATGTGATAGGGTATAACATTGATGATATCAAGGGAATTAGTCCTTCTCTATGCATGCATCGTATTCATCTTGAGGATGATCATTCCACCTCCATTGAATCTCAAAGGAGGTTGAACCCCAACCTTCAAGAGGTTGTCAAGAAAGAAATTTTGAAACTACGTGAGGCGGGCATCATCTATGCTATCTCCGATAGCAAGTGGATGAGCCCGGTTCATGTAGTTCCTAAAAAGGGTGGAATGACCATTGTCAAGGATGAAAAGGGAGAGGAAATCTCCACCCGGACGGTGACCGGGTGGAGAATGTGTATTGATTATAGGAGATTGAACAAGAACACAAAAAAAGATCATTTTCCTCTCCCTTTCATGGACCAAATGCTTGAAAGTCTTTCTCACCATGCTTTCTTTTGTTTCTTGGATGGGTAATCCGGATTTTTCCAAATCCCTATCCATCCAAGCGATCAAGAGAAAACTACTTTCACATGTCCATATGGAACATTTGCATACCGAAGAATGCCAATCGGATTATGCAATTCCCCCTCTACTTTTCAAAGATGCATGACTTCCATTTTCTCCGAAATGCTTGAAAAAGAAATTGAGGTTTTCATGGATGATTTTAGTGTTGGTGGCTCGTCTTTTGACACTTGTCTTTTTAACCTTGAAAGAGTTTTGCAAAGGTGTCAAGAGATGAGTTTGGTTTTGAATTGGGAAAAATGCCATTTTATGGTCAAGGAGGGCATTGTCCTCGGTCATAAATTTTCAAAAAATGGCATTGAGGTTGATCCGGCCAAAGTTTCGGTGATTGAGAGGTTGCCCCCTCCTACTTCCGTCACGGGAGTATGAGCTTTTCTTGGGCATGCCGGTTTCTATCGGAGGTTTATAAAAGATTTCTCCTCAATTGCCAAACCTTTGACCGAATTACTTAAGAAAGATGTTGTTTTTAGCTTTGATGAGGCTTGCCTTGAGGCATTTCGTAAGCTCAAGGAATCTCTCATCTCTTCTCCTGTTGTGCAAGCTCCGGATTGGAGCTTGCCTTTTGAGCTAATGTGCGATGCGAGTAATTTTGCAGTAGGTGCCGTCCTTGGTCAAAAGAAAGAAGGGAAATCATGTGTCATCTACTATGCAAGTAGGACTCTCGATGAAGCTCAAAAGAACTATACAACAACGGAGAAGGAGATGCTAGCGGTGGTGTTTGCATTTGATAAGTTCCGGTCCTATCTCATATGTTCAAAAGTCATTGTGTACACGGATCACATCGCGGTGCGATACCTCATGACCAAGAAAGAAGCGAAGCCTCGCTTGATCCGTTGGGTTCTCTCTCTTCAAGACTTTCACATGGAAATGAGGGACAAAAAGGGAGCGGAGAATTATGTGGCGGATCACTTGTCTAGGCTTCCATTTGAGAACAAGGAGGATGTTCTAATTAATGATGAGATAGGGATCGAGGCCCTCATGGCTATGGTGGCGACTTCTACACCTTGGTATGCGGATATTGCCAACTATCTTGCTTGTGGGGGTAGTTCCTCTGGAATTCTCCTCTCAACAAAAGAAAAAGTTCTTCAAAGAAGTGAGAAGGTATTTTTGGAATGATCCATACCTATTCAAGCAATGTGGTGATGGTCTCTTTAGGAAGTGTGTCCCCGGTCATGAGATTGAGGGTGTCCTTGAGCATTGTCACTCACTACCATGTGGGGGACATGGTGGTGTTGACAAGACGGTAGCAAAAATCTCTCAATCTTTGCTTTGGTGGCCTTCAATGCACAAGGATACTCACAAATTTGTTATGCAATGTGATCGATGCCAAAGGAGTGGTGGAATTACCAAAAGGGACGAGATGCCCCAACAAAGTATTCTAGAGGTGGAGCCCTTCGATGTTTGGGGGGTGGATTTCATGGGACCGTTCGTTTCTTCATGTGGGAACCTATACATCTTGGTGGCGGTTGACTATGTGACGAAATGGATCGAAGCTATACCCTCTCCTACCAATGATCACAAGGTGGTGCTGAAGCTTCTCAAGAAAATCCTTTTTCCTAGATTTGGGGTGCCAAGAGTTCTAATTAGTGATGGAGGGTCTCATTTTGCCAAGAAGCAATTGGAAGCTCTTCTCAAGAAATATGGCGTTCATCACAAGGTTGGTCTACCTTACCATCCTCAAACTCAAGGTCAAGTGGAGGTCTCGAATCGTGAGATCAAGAATATACTTGAGAGGATGGTGAACAAATCAAGGAAAGATTGGTCTCTCAAGCTTGATGATACACTTTGGGCTGTTCGAACAGCATACAAGACTCCCATAGGTACAACCCCCTATAGGTTGGTCTATGGGAAGGCTTGTCACTTGCCGGTCGAGCTAGAATACGAAGCTTGGTGGGCCATCAAAGAGCTAAACATGGATTTGTCGTTAGCGGGTGAAAATAGGTTGTTGAAGCTCAACGAGCTCGAGGAGCTTAGAGATGATGCCTATGAAAACTCAACAGTCTATAAGGAGAAGACAAAAAAGTGGCACGACCAACATATTCGGAACAAGAGTTTCAAGGTTGGGGACAAAGTCTTGCTCTTCAACTTAAGGCTTTGCTTGTTTTCGGGCAAGGCTCAAATCTAAGTGGTCGGGGCATTTCGTTGTATCAAAGATTACTCCCTATGGTTCTTTTGAGTTGGATGCTGACGGAAACAAATTCATGGTGAACGGCTCTCGTTTAAAGCACTATTTCTGCAAGGAAGAAGTTGGTGTGATTGAGTATCTGAGGCTTGACCCTTTGGGTCCTAAGCCACCCTTTTGAATGGATTTTCATCATGGTCAAGCTAATGACCTTATAAAGAAGCGCTCCCGGGAGGCAACTCGGCTTTTAAACCCTTTTCTTCTCTATTTTCCATATTTTTGGTAGGTTGTTTGTTTGATTTTTGTCTTATGGCTTTCGTTTTTCCACTTGCTTTGTAGGCACTTGTCTCTTTGGTGCGTGTTTGGAGGGAATTTGGAGGCCGTTTGGTGTTATATATGGAGCTAAGTTGGGGTTTGGAGACTTGGAAGTGAGTGAGGGGGATTTAAAGCAAAAATATTGATGAAGACCCTGTGCGCGGGCGCGCAGGCCTGGGAGAACCCGCGCACAGGGAAGCTCAGCAAGGCAGAATCTGGCAGAATGTTATGCGCGCCCTGTGCGCGACATCTGCGCGGGCGCGCAAGAGAAGGATGTGCGGGCGCGCAGGCCTGGGAGAACCCGCACAGAATTAAGGCCAAATTTCAGATTCTGGCATAATTTTTTGGGCGACGTGTGTGCGACATCTGCGCGGGCGCGCAATACACTTGCGCGGCGCGCAGGATACCTGCGCGGGCGCGCAGATCTGGGTTTATCGGGGGATAGCTTCTCTTTTTCCCCGATTTCATCATCATTTTCACGCCTCTCATACCGATTCTCACTCTCTCTCCTCAAGAACACAAACCCTAACCTCTCAAATCCCCTCTAATCTCACCTATTACCTTGAAATTTCATTAAATCCCCTACATTCCCTCACTTTTCTCACATATTCATCACTTTCCCCTCTCAAAATCATCCATTTTTCACCAAATTCGGGATTGCTCCATGGTGGTCGAAGTGGTGGTGCGTGAGTGGTCGTGGTGGTCTTCATGCTCTTCAATTGTGGTATAATCCTAAACCTCGGCTACTTTGTGGCTTTAATTCATTAGATAATACCATGTTTTAGGATTGTTAAGCAAGATTGAGCTTGTAAGAATTTTGTGTGATTTAGGGTAGTTTTGCTTGTAATTGTGGAATTTGATATGAATTTCTTGGTGATTTGTTGAGTATTGTTGTTGAAAATTGTTGTTTTTATGCAATTTTCCTAGCAATTACTTGATTGTGGGTATTGAGAATTTTTGAAAGTAATTACTAGCTTGATATTGAGTATTGAGAATTGTTGATGCATGTGAAATTGAAAATTTGTGATGTTGAGAGTTTTTGATACTTGATATTGAAATTTGCTTAGTAATTGTCTCTTTCGTGATTAAGTATTGCAAATTTTGGCATTGAATATTGTTGGCGATTCTTGTGTTCTTCTTGTGCTATTTGTATCTTGGAAAGTTGTTGCTCCTAACCTCTTTTCAGATAACAAAGTCAAAGCTTCAATTGTTGTTGTTGTTGTGGGAAGAATTGGGTATTCTTGAGTGTTGGATCACTCTTTTGGTGTTCTCGGTATTTTTGGGATTGTTGAGTTAAACTTGGTGAAGATGAGTAGTAGGAGAAGGAGCAGGAAGGAGCCCAGGATAACAATTGATGAACCCCAACCCTCCTCTCAAAATCTAAACCAAGAACAAACAACTCTACCCACCTTGAAATTTGTAAACCGACACCACGCTCCCATCCATCAAACCCTCATCAAACGCAAACTAAACCCCACTCGAATCTACTACCAACGCTCAATGTGTGATCTGGGTATAGATGAGGACCTTCGGTCCCTTCTTGATAACCTTGGGATGAGTGAGTTCATCCAACAGCAATACCCAACTTTCAAGGAGCCCACCTACGAGTTCCTAGCCTCCTTTGAGAAGGAACCTGTTGGAAACAACGAGTTCCAAATCTCCTTCCAACTCTTCAATGCCCGCCATGTGATCTCCTTAAGGCGTCTAAATGAACTTTTGGATTTTAACCCTGACGCTGATCTCCTTGCCCCATCCACCGAGCTCTTCCCCGAGTACGATTACCGACATGGAAGAGTTTAGTACTCGGTACTCGGTGGCAAGCCAAATTATCCACCCAGTACTCCGCATCCTACACCGCATCTTGGGGTTTGCGGTGTTTAGCAAACAAGATTTGAGCAAGCTCTCTCATGAAGAGCTTTTCACACTTTGGGTCGCCACAAAGGAGGAATTGAGTGGGCGGCTCAACATGGGGTACTGGTTTGTGTTGTGTTGTGAGGCAATCAAAAATGGGAACAAGACGGGAGAGATTGCCCTTGGTGGGATGATTACAAGGATTGCTTCGAAGCTAGGGGGTGAGTGTCTCTTCCCTTTTTGCACGAGGGTTGGAAAGGAAAAGGATATGTTCGTGGACATTTCTTATATGAGGAAGTCGGTCTTCATCCAACCGACCAACGATGTGAACAACTTCCACGAATGGTGCGTTGAGCGGGTGCACCATTGCATCTTACCGTTCCCTAGCCGCACATCCTTGGAGCGGAACTCTAGGAATGTGTGGAAGATCCCTATGAACAATGGTGTCCTGCCTAACGCTCTTGGAGGTGAGCGTAATATGATTGTCCGCGAGTGTCACCACCACCAACAACAACAACAAGAAGAAGAACAACAACAAGAAGAACAACAACAAGAAGAACAACAACAACAATTTCAACAACAGCAGCAATTTCAACAACAACAACAATTTCATCAACAACAACAAGGGTTTCAACAACAAGGATTCCAATATGGGGAGGGATCCCAACAAGGTTTGCACGTCCCCTCCTTTAGCGAGGGAGGTATGGCCTCTTCCTCTTCTTCTTTCAATCTTGAGCGTGCATTCCAAAACTTGTCTATGCAAGTAAACCAGTTGACGGAGGCCGCCGATGGGTACTCGATTTACAATGCCAACATTTATGATTGGCATGTAAACCAAGGGCATTTTGACCCATCGGTTAACTATCCGTATTTTCCGCCCCAACAGGGGCCGGTTCCTTGTCACGAGGAACCGCATGCTGACGGCACACCCCGTCAACCGGTTTGGTCCTATTGGCCCAGGCCTTCATCTCAAGGGGCCCCCCGTGTGAATACCCCACCTCTGAGGGGTACGATTACAAGGCACCGGGGGGATGTGATTACCGAGGGGATCCCAACTACCCCATGTATACATCCGAGCCTCTTGAGATGCCCCCTCCCTTTGACCCTCTTCCGGACTATCAACAAGAGTTGTACCGGAACCGTGGTTTTCCACCGGGTTACACCGGTGGTTGGGACCCCTATGGCCCTCCTATCGACGTCGACTACGAGTGGCGTCCATATGGATAGGGCTCTAGTTCTCACATGGAGGACTAGGGCCCTCGGGCCGAGTTTAGCCCTTCCTCCCACCCCATTTTCCACTTTGTTCAAACCGAGGACGGTTTTCCGTTCAAGTGTGGGGGGGTGCTTATTCATTGTTTCATTCAAGGGTTTTGTTCTTATGGGGCGCATTTTTGGGACAATATGTGTCTTTTTAGAAGCTTCCTTCCCCTCTTCTCAAAATGATGATGATGATGTTTTTAATGAAACCTTGTGTTGTTTTGGCTCCCGTTTTTGAAAATCCAAATTCCCTTTTAATCCAAACCTTTTCCTCTTTTCTTTGTTCTTTTTCTTTAGTAGTTTCTTTTCTCCATTTTGCTTTCTTTTTATTTCATTGTATATATTTCTCTTGCTACTAACCAAATATTTGCCGAGTTGTTTTGGATTTTGACATTTTGTAGGGCTTATTGGCGCATTCCCCAAATTTTTCCGTGCAATGGAGCTTCATTGATAGTGGACTTGCGTTTTCTAAGCGTATTTGGGTGACAAATTCTCCTTCTTAACTCTTTAAATATTTGATTGGTTGCATAGTTTAGGTTAGATTAGGAAGGAGTTGAATGGTTCGAGGTTGTTTGATTTGGTTCTAAGGAACCTGGGATCGTTGATGTTGTATTCAACGATCATTGTATGTCGATTGGGATTTATGTGATTTACATGCCTCTTTTATGAACCTTTTCGATTTCTTCCTTTTTCTTTGTGTGTTGCTTTTCTTCTTTCTTTTGTGTGACATTCATGACCATGACAAGTGAAAAATTTTGAAAGTTGAGAATTTGCTCGTTCATTTGGACATGTGGACTTATATGCTTTCGTGATGACATATTTTTGAATGCTTACCTTCCTAGTTGAAGAGGGTCTTCACGGTTTGAGAGTGCTTAGGGTTGAACTAGACACATTTTAAGCTAAGGTAGCCCGGTTTAGAACTCTTGAGGACGTTTGAACCCCTAGTTCACGGGAAAGTGGTAAGATGGTGTTGCTCTCCGTAGTGAATAGGATTCCCTTGGTTGGTATTTGCTTATTTTCATGTCCCATGTGAGCGTCAATTGTTCAAGCCTCCATCACTTTTGTTGAGCGGCATATTGGATCCTTAACTATGCGTGTCTTAATCCTTGTGTTGGTATCTAGCTCCCAAGATCGTGATCATATAACTCTAGAGGAGGAAGAGGGCATTTCTTCTCATTTTTCTTTGTTTTCCTTGTGTTTTGTTACAAATTTGGTTTTTATTTTACATTCACCTTCTTGCTAGCCATGTTGAGCCTTATTTCCCCTTTCTTGGTTAAACCATATTACAAACCTAGCGGCCTATGTTCTACCAACCCTTATAGTTAGTGAAGCATCGGCTTGTGAGGTTCGAGTTTGAAAGTTTTGATTTTAAGCAAGGAAGTTGTGCAATTTGGTTCAAATAAGGTCTTGAAAGTTTATTCATGAAAAAAAAAATGAGGAAAGAAAGAAAGGAAAAAGAGAAGGAAAAATTGAGATCAATGAAAAACATGCAAAGAGGAGTAGTATTGTCATGTATTTTGTATTGAAGGTTGTAATTTGAGATTAGGTTAGATTCCTATGTTGTTATTGAGAGATGGCCACTCTTACGCTTCACTTAGGAGTTTCCACCAAATTTTTCAAATTGACTCCCAACCTTAACCTTTAGCCATGACATTACAACCCTAACTAAGACCCTTGGACTTTAGAGGGGCGTGGACAAAGAACGGTGGAGGGAGATAGATTTCAACCCTATGGAGAGAGTATGCATAGTTGAGATGTCGGGATAACCTCATTGTTCCACATAGAAGTAATTTTTTCCGGTTCCCTCGAGGAATCATGAGGAGCCAACTAGGGGATGGATTGAAGCTAGCGGAGAGAACGTGGACCGTCTTGGATGGGGCTAGGGCGGAGGATGAAATCATTAGTTCTCTATGCTTAGCTTAGGTTTGTCTCTTTCAACCTTGAGCATCTTAAAGTGTGTCTTCCCTCTTGAATTGAGAAAGGTAAGTATTCTTTGATTAATGTCTCTATGTTTGAGTCCAAATGGAGCATTTCTCACCATGGTACTTGATTGATTTTCTTAAACCTTGTCATGTTGTGTTTGTTATGATGTGTTGCCTTTTGCCTTGGTTTCCTTTGCTTGAGGACAAGAAAGAAGCAAGTGTGGGAGAATTTGATGAGTGGCATTTATGCCACGATTTAGTGCTCATTTTACGGGTTTCCTCCCACTTGTAGCTTGTTTGCCCCCCCTCTTTTTTTTTTTTTTTTTTTTTTTTCCTCTCACCTTTTTGTTCTTCTTTTCTTTGTTTGCCTTTCTCCTTGTTTTCTTTGTTTTCGTTTTGTAGGAATCAAGGCATTGGAAGAAGAGCAATTCATTCTCATATCCCCTGTGTGCGGGCGCGCAACACTGTGAGAACCGGCGCAGGATTGCCTCAAGAGCAGAACAGAAACAGAAGGTTTTATGTGCCTTGTGCGCAGGATTGTAGTACTTTATTTGATTGCCTTCTAGTTTAAATGCACGAAAACGATTTGAACTAGATTTAGATCACCTCTATTTTAATGATTACATGAGAATGAGTTGTTAAAATAGAGTTCCATGCATTGTGCCTCTTTATTCTTGGGTTAGCTTGTGCCTAATGGGATGCATGAAAATGATCCTACTCAGCTTAGACCACTTTCATTGTTTTGCCTAAACTTTTGCATGAAAATGAGTTGTTTAGGTAGAATTTTATATTCTTTGGCATGTTAATCATGATGCTTATCATCGTTTTCCTTCATTCTAATCATGTTTGAAACCCCCTAATCCCTAGCGTTGTTATTCCTTGATTTAATCACCCTTTTACTTGTTTATTTATAGTTCTAGTGTCTGCATTCCAAATTCCAACAAAATATACCCCTTTCTTACTCTTGCATGGTGATTTTGATATTAAATGAGAAAGCTTCCTCAGTGGATCGACCCTTGCTTGCTACTAACTAGCTTAGTGTGAAGTCTAGGTTTTATAAATAGTTAATTTGATTAGGGTTAATAGTTTAACGACCTATCCTAGCCTTCGATCCCTATTTAAATACCAACATTAATGAAATTATGAAGAAGCAAGGGCATTTCCCTAAGATGACCCTTGGACTTAAGAAGAAAATGGCTGAACTTTGGGGCTATCCTAGTGCACTCAAGAAGGATACATTTGGCTTAGGATTCAAGCCAACAAAAGAAGATATGAAACAAGCTCTCTTGAAGATGAAGGCTCGCAACAATGCTCGAATCATGAAAAAAGAAATGACCATGGATCCTTATCCCTTCACTCTCAATGGCCATTACATCAAAGAAGGGGAGAACTTCCCATGCTATGAATTTCCAGAGCCTTTCATCTACAATGGGAAGCGTGATCCAAGGTTCGAGGTGTTCATGGATTGTGATTTCATCAACAAAGGTGATATGTTGTCAACAGTCGGGGAACCAAATAGTCTAGGCTCTGGTGATATGAATATTAGTCTTTTTTTCAGGATGGAAAAGAATGAACCTAAGCACATCGACAATGATAATTCTGAGCTCATTCAAGCTTTCATGTCAAGCAAAGATTTTGACCCCTCTGAGTTGATTGTCCCAGCTAATGGTGTCCTAAAGGGTTAGCGCAAAACGGTGAAGATCACTACGCCGAGTGGAGAAAAGCTGGAAGTGACCACTGGCGAAGGCCCTATGTTTGATGAATCTGAATCGTCTGAGTCCGAGTCTGAGTTTGATTCTGTTAATGAGCCTGTAGGATCTAAGGCTGACCCCCTTTTTACTATCAAGTCTTTTTCTGTAGTTCCTCCTAGTGTTGAGCCTCTTGTCGAGTCTCCTCCCTCTATCCCAAATAACTCTGGCAAGGTCGCAGCTGACCTTGCCCTCTTTGATGTAATGTTAAATGAATTCAATAAGATGAGTACCTTTGCTTACGATGCGAGTCATTCCCCAACCCTGATCAATATTGCTTTGCTAATGATAAAAATGACAAAGAAATAATAAAAGCAATGGAAGAACATGAAAATAAAACTGCAATTGAAGATACAGAAACAGTTAGTATTTCCAATGATACGACTATTAAAGAAGTTAAAATTGGATTAACACTAAGTCAAGACGAATGCTAAGAGCTAATTAACTTGCTTAGTGAATTTGTTAATGTATTTGCTTGGTCATACCAAGATATGCCAGGTATTGACAGGGATATAGCTTAGCATACGATACCACTCATTCCAGGTATGAAGCCTATCAAACGAAAGCTACGCAGTATGAAACTAGATGTGGCTCTCAAAATCAAGGAAGAAATCAGAAAACAACTAGCTGCAGGTTTCATCAAAATGTCCAAGTATCCAGAATGGATAGCTAATGTGGTTCTAGTTCCTAAGAAAGATGGAAGGGTTAGAATGTGTGTTGATTACAGAGATCTCAACAAGGCAAGCGCAAAGGATGGGTTCCCTCTACCTCACATCGACATTCTGGTTGACAACACAGCAAACCATGCACTCCTCTCCTTCATGGACGGCTATGTTGGATATAATCAAGTACTACCACATTCATTACACAATGGGGTACATATTGCTATACGGTAATGCCATTCGGGTTGAAAAACGCGGGTGCCACCTACCAAAGAGCAGCCACAACATTGTTACATGATATGATGCATAAAGAGGTGGAGGTCTATGTTGATGATAAGATCGTCAAGTCAAAAGATTGACAGGCCACATCATTGCACTTCGCAAATTCTTTGAACAACTCCGCAAATATAACATGAGATTGAATCTAGCAAAGTGTGCATTTGGAGTTACATCAGGCAAACTCCTTGACTATGTGATAAGTTCTTGAGGGATTGAAATAGATCCCACAAAAGTCAAGGCAATCATGGCCATGCTACCACCCAAGATTGAGAAAGAGATTCGAGGTTTTATAGGAAGATTGCAATATATAATTAGGTTCATATCTAAACTCACTACGATATATGAACCTATATTCAAGAATCTTAAGAAGAATGTTCCAGTCACATGGGATGATGATTGCCAAAAAGCTTTCGACAAGATCAAAGTGTACTTGGCAAATCCACCCGTGCTAGCGCCAGCAATACCTGACTTTCCTCTTCGACTCTACCTTACAGTCATAAGAGAAACGATTGGAGCAATGCTTGCACAAGAGATCGAAAGCAAAGAAAATGCAATATACTATTTGAGTAAGAAGCTTCAAAGTTATGAAACTCGGTACATGCCACTTGTAAAGATGTGTCTCGCACTTGTGTGGGCCGCACAGAAGTTAAGTCGTTACATGCGCACTCATACAGTGCATGTCGTATCAAAGATGGATCCTCTTAAGTACTTGTTCGAGAAGGCAATACTCAATGGCAGATTATCAAGGTGGATAGTCAACCTTACTCAGTTTGATTTGAAATTTGTACCACAAAAGGCCATCAAAGGTTCTGCAGTTTCTAATTTCTTAGCATATTTCCAACTAGAAGAAGTTGAGAAAGAAGAAGAAGAGTATGATTTCCTTGACGAATATCTACTCATGATCCAAGATGATAGCTGGACACTCCATTTCGATGGAGCTTCGAACTAAAAGGGTTATGGTGTAGGAGTCTTGCTTGTATCACCTAACGAAGAGCACATTCTCATTTCCTTGAAGCTCGATTTTGATGTCACCAACAACGCTGCAGAATATGATGCGTGCATCTTGGGATTAGAAACAGTTGTGGCTTTGGGAATTAAGAAGCTTTGAATCTATGGTGACTCGTCACTAATCATCAACCAGATCTCTAAGAGATTTAAAGTGAGAAGTGAAAGTCTCGCTACGTATCAAGCTCATCTCGAAACTCTCACGGAGCAACTAGATGAAGTGGAATACACATACTTGCCTAGAGAGGAGAATCAGTTTGCCGACGCACTAGCTAAGTTGGCATTAGTGGTGTGAATCCCAAGAGACATAGTCAGAATGCCATTGACTATAAAAAGAAGATATGAGCCGGCTTATGTTCATACACTTGACAATGAACAAGAATCACAAGAAGAAGATGAAGAGCTATGGTATACAGATATCCTTAAATATGTGACAAAGGGAGAATACCCTCCTAACACTGATAAAAGGGCACGCCGTGCTTTGAGGCTCCTAGCCTCACAGTATGTGCTCCTTAGGGGAGAACTCCACAAAAGGACCGCACAAGGGAAAAACCTCTTATGCATAGCTAAGAAAGAAGTGCACAAAACCACGGAAAATCTTCATGCCGGAATATGTGGAACGCATATGAATGCTAAAATGTTAGTCCAAAAGATTCAACGACAAGGTTATTATTGGACTACCATAGAGAGAGATTGCCACGACTATGTCAAGAAATGCATGAAGTGTCAGGTATACGCAAATTTACAGCACGTTCCACCTTCGCTTTGCTACACATACACTTCTCCATGGCCTTTCTCTACTTGGGGAATCGACATCACTGGGAAGACAACACCACTAGGACAAGGGGGACATGAGTTTATTCTTGTAGCAATCGACTACTTCACCAAATGGGTCAAAGGTGCTTCATGTGCTAAACTTGCGATAAAACATGTAGCTCAATTCATCAAGAAAAACATCATATGCCGCTACGGTGTACTACACGAAATGATCAGTGATAATGGGACGCATTTCCAAGCCGAGTGCACAGAACTGTTGCAAAAATATCATATCAAACATCACAGATCATCACCCTACAGACCACAAACGAATGGTGCGGTAGAATCGGCCAATAAGAATGTGAAGACTATCATCGAAAAGATGACGGAAAGTTAAAAGGATTGGCCAAGCAAGCTACATTTCGCCCTTTGGGGTTATCGAACTTCCGTTTGTACATCAATGGGGGCTACCCCTTTCTCTTAGTCTATGGAGTTGAAGCCGTACAACCAATAGAGCTTGAAATTCCTTCTCTACGAATCGCGTTGGAAAGCCAACTAGATGAAGTCGACTGGATTAGAGCGAGATATGATGAACTAGTCTTACTTGACGAAAAACGCTTGATAACTTTGCATCATGTCCAAACCTACCAACAGCGTATGGCACGACATTTCAATAAAAAAGTCAAGACTAGGAATATCAAAGAAGGTGATTTAGTGCTTAAGGCACTTCGCAAAAATGTGTTAGATCCAAGAGGAAAATTTAGATCAAATTGGTCAGGTCTATACGTTGTCAAGTCCATCTTGTCGGGCGGAGCGGCACAGTTAGTAGACATGGATGGCAACGACTTCCATAGTTTACCAACTTGGATCAACTCAAGATATTTTATGCCTAGTTACATGGGTTCAAGACCCGATAGAGCTACGTTTGGCTTGATTCCTTTTTAAGGATACGTAGGCAACCCCTCAAGGGGGCCCGACCACTTTAAAAATAAAAATCCCTCCTTTGTAGGCCAAATACAACACACAAGGCAGTAGAATAACACCGCGCCATGGCAGCAATCATCGTGCCACGACAGCAAGCACTGTGCCACGGCAGAACTCACCGCGACACGGTAGCACCACCGCGATGCGGTGTAGCAAACGGCAGTTTTGGGGGTCTTGCAGTTACCACACCACGGCAGATCACATCGCGACGTGGAAACAACACCGTTTCACGGTATTCACCACCGTGACATGGTGGTCAATCTGGAAAAATATAGTGCAGTAGAAGCACCGTGTCACAGGAGTATTACCGTGTCACGGTACTTGCCACCGTGACACGGCAGATGTACCGTGGCGCGGTAGATTGTTTTGCAGGATTTTGCGATTTTTTTTGTTTTACGATTTTTTTGTTCAACGATTATTATTATTCTTCAATTGCGTCCGACTCCTTGACTCAGATAAATAATAATAAAAATAAAAAGTCATTCTAAGTTTTAATTGAGGCAAAAATAAATATGCTATTATTAATAAATTAAATGTCACTACAATTATTGGCATCATAAGCCTTATTTAAAATTAGAACTTAAATCATAAAAGCAAAGCAATATTGGTCTAATCCTTCTTAGCCTTAGGAATTTCTTTCTTCTTTTCAACTAGGTCGGCCTTCACCATTAGTGTGTCCTTCGTAGCTTGAGCCGTCACACCCTTAGTAGAGCTTTCACCCCTTTCGTCTCTCTCAGGTTTCTGAGGATGTTTCTCTCTATACACCATCTTGTCTTTACCCTCTCCATTTACCCTACTATTCTTCTTAGGCATGATAGGAGTCTTAAACTCAATTCCTTGTGTTCTTGGACCAAGACGATCCTTAGGAGGTGCCTTCTTACTTCCAAGTTATTTCTTCACATCACCGTCAAACTTACGTGATCCAACTCGCTCTCTCCTACTTTGAGGATTCAACCACGATTTGTTTGCATTAGATAATGGTGGAGGAGGTTGATTACTCGCAGAAACGGTCCGCAAAGGTCTTCCAATCCAATACGTCTCATACTTATGCACATTACTTTCATGCAATGATACTTCACGAGGACTATCATTATAGCGTGGAACTACTTGTTCAAGACCATATTCTAGCATCAATCGAGAAGGGCAACAAAAAGTCAATTTTGAGAGGCTAGGAACACGACAATACGGGGTATCATTCGTTCCAACCATTCTTTTAAGCCTCCACCAAGGCACCACCCATCGAATGGAAAATTCTCTGTTTGCGAATAATCATCGTAAGACATGTTTGCAGAGTAGTTTTTCTTCCTACGAACTAGATCATTGGGACCATATTTTTCAATATCGTCAGGGGTTTCAAAGAGTTCCAAACGCTCCATCAACCAAATTTACGAAAAAAAATCGCAGATAGTTAGTCAGTTAGTTAAAAAAAAAAGCGCCGTGACACGACAAACAGTTACCGCGATGCGGCAAAACTTACCGTGACACAGTGCCTACCACGATATTGTTTTACCTGCAACAGTACTAGAGAGCCCTTCCTGACGACGCAGAGTTTCTCCAAGCCAAGTAGGCATAGGGGATTTCCCAGATTCAACATGTTCAAGCACAGATGCTAAACTAGCATGTCCTACTCTACCGTTTGCAAATAAAAGCTTGCTAAACATGCAAAAAATATAAGCTCTCCTACGGTATACATGGTATGACTCACAGACCGGACGATTGAAATATAAATTTGCAAGCTTTTCTAGATCTACCTCGTTACCACACACAATTTTATTTAAATCTGGATCTGTTAAATTTAGATGACGCTCAAATCCTGGTAATAATAGTCGCGCAGAGTAGGCATTGCAACGAGAACTCTAGCAGGGAAGCCAAAGATAGCACCAAATTCCTCCGACAGAGGACATATTTCATCATAATCGAACTTGAAACAATGGGTTTCCGGACTCTAATAGTCTAAGGCTGCTCTATGAAAATCATGTTCAATTGCTACATGCCTTAATGCCAATAAACCTCTGACATGAAACAATTCTAGCTCTCTTTTCTTTGCATTGGTCAAAGAATATGACCAGTCACACAATGTATTATCAAAATTCTAAGACATTATTATTGAAATATGAAATTCTAGCTATTTTATGTTTCGTAATTATGCATATTACGAATTAACTAGTCGTTATTTATAGCCAAAAGAGTCCAAAAACGCAAAAAATTTATCCTGTCCCACGCGTATATACATCGCTGCAATATCAGCACACCGTGACATGGTTAAGAACACCGTGTCACGGGAATGAGTGCCGTGGCGCGGCAATAATTACCGTGACATGGCAATGGCCACGTGTCACGGTAGCCACGTGTCACGGTACTCACGCGTCCTAAAAGTGCTGGAACGGTTGAGAAGACTGAGGCTGCTGCCACTGGGTGTGAGAATGCCGACGAATCTCAGGAGATCGTTTGCGGCGACTAGGCTCCCCCTCGTTCGTGCCTTTATGCCTCGAGCGCGAGCGAGACCTCCGTCACTCTTGAAATACACAAAATGAAAGGATATCAGTGGCGTAAGATAAAACAAAAGGTAAACATGGGAAAACAGGTGAACATACCTCGTGAACATCGTCTGAACCACTCCGACAACTCGTACCGCGACTAACTTGATGACGTAATATTTTAGAGCATCAATCAGCTTCATTATGCTCATCATATCCGAGTGCGTGACCTGAAAGAAAAAAAAAATCAGTAAGAAGCAATATTAAGAAGAATGAAAGCTGTGTTAGAAAGCTTACTGGCTTGAACTCATCAGGCAGGGACTCTTACGCCTGTCTAAAACCCTCTGGTGCGTCAACAATATGATCCTCGACCATACCAATCGGCCCCGAGGAACGGAAAGACTGAGACGGGATCTCGATCTTTCCCCTACGACGAGAAGTCGCCTAAAACATGATTGAATAATCAGGTTATTCGACGGTTTAAACAGGGACTACCAAAAGAAAAAATTCTCAAAAAATCAAACCTCGAGAAGCCGGGGTGGAGGAGCCAAGTAAGGGAGCAAGTCCTGTGAGTAGTCGCCGTCCATGCGCACAAGCTCTCTCCAAGAAAACTAATAGCGCTCTCCTCTGCTCACCAGCGCCTCCAGTAAGCGTGAGTGCAACATCGACTTAGGCGGAGACAATGGCACTATAAAACGGTCAACGCTGTGCTGACGGACTACGTGCTCTCCAAGGTACCAGACAAGACGTGATAAACCAAAGAAGACGGTACGACACGCCTAGCGCTCCAAAGCCTCGGGATGGTCAGTTAAGCCAGCCCAAGGTCGATACTGGATCTCGGCTAGGACTTGAAAACCATGAAAGAATGTAGTGAATGCCGAGAAATAACATCAAAATGAAAGAAGTAAACTATGAAGTCGATCCTTATGCCAACAGTGGTGGTACCCCGACGTAGCAACCCTCGCAGACTCGGTACTAACTCCACTCGAGACTCGCCCCAGTCAAGCCAACTGGAACCGATAGGAAAGTCGTGGACCGCTCCACGATGCCGTCCAGGGGCTAAACCTGGAAAGTACTCATAGAAACATAGCTGCAACAAGAATAATCTCTAAGTACATGAGCCAAACCAGTAAAAGCAAAACACGAAGAAAAAGGATCGTCACCTCTACAACTCTCCAAAGGACTGATCGTTTAGCTGCCTACAGCTATGATGCATCAACGAGAGAAGATTAGCATACCTTAGGCTAGCTCAACTAAAGGATCCTATCTCAGCGATCCTGTTCAGAGACGGCAGGTAACAAAAGAGCGCGCGAGAACTCCTATAAGGAGAAAGAGTCCCAGAAAAAAGGATCAAGATGAAGATCCGCACTCTCTACTCAGGTGTCATGTCAGCAATATCAAAACCATGGGCAAGAACAGAAGCCAACTTTGACCGCCCACTCTGAGGACCACCCCGAGGCACCGGTCGAGTCATGATATGGTGAACGACAGGACCCAACAAATTCACTACCTCACTCGCCCCCCAAGTGGGTCAGGAATCTGCTGAACGGGCCGATTAGTGAAACACAAGCCGCTGATCATGCTGAAATCAAGAGGAGTCACCGTCTTCTCCCCCCAAGCGAAGTGGAAAGTGTTGGTAGTATCCCAAAAATACTCCAACAATGCTCGGACGACTATCGAACCACAACCTCGGGGGCTGCGAAATCCCACAACTGTTGAATGAAAATCACCTAAACCAGCAGACTCCCACAAGGCGTTGGTAACAGGATGTCCTCTGATGACCCCGTACAGCCGGGGAATCAAATATCCAGCTCCTGAACCATGATGGTGGAGTACACCATCGACTAATCCAGCAAGTGGACGGTGAGAAACATGGTTCTCACGACAGAAAACCAACTCGTCTGGTGTCCACGAGGGTGGAGTAAACCTACCCCTGCTCGTAGAGGGGTGAGGCTCGGGCTCCAAGGTATCATCTATATCCTCAGGAACCGAGGGAGTGTTCTCTCTCAAAGCCTGACGCCGGCCACGAGTAGAAATATCTCGATCTCGTTGTCTAGGCATGCTATTATGTTGAAAAAAATAAAAATCTAAATACTTAGCATCATTTCCTAAGTTATTTAATTATTTACTCAAAACAACATTAACAACTACCTTAAGTTGCATTTCCCATTATGCGCTAAATTTTTACCTCAAGGCTAAAAATTAGCAAAATAATAGGATCATTTCTAGTACTTAGTTTCTCCATGACAAACTAATACTACAGTTCTCCTAATCGCATGATACTACGTTCTCCATGACAATGTAGTACATACACAAAAAAACAGAGCATGTTTTGAAATTGCACAAAAACAATAGATTGACACATCATAGCATGTTTTACAAGATCTACAACAATTATATCATCATTTCAAGTGTAAGAAACAACAAGAACACCATTTCACGCACAAAGTAGTACCAAAAATGGTGATTTTCTCATGTCTTCACCAAATCATGAAAATTTGGTCTCAAATTGCTCACAAACTAACATACATTCATATACAAGCTAATTCATGGTAAGAATTTCAACATAAAACCTCAAAGTCAAAAACCCCCAATTTGATTTTTCAAGGGTTTTTACATGAAAATTGCTCATTTACAACAAAATTTGAGACAAGAGGCAAGTAAACTTACATAGATCCTTGTAGTAATTCGAAAATGAGGAAGCTAGCAAGAAATTTGAGTGAATTTGATTAAGAATCGAGTGAGAAAAGCTCGAAAATGCTGGCGGCAGTTGCAATGAACTTGAGCAGCAAAGAACAAGAAACTGAAATGGAAAAGGAGTTGGGATTTTCGAAATTTAAAGGGACACATGGGTGTCGCGACACGGTAACCTATGTTGTGTCACGATAACAAATATCGTGTCACGGTACAACTGACGTGGCGCGAAAACAGCAAGTTAAAAGGCGCAGAATTCGAGCATGCGTGACTGTTTCAGCAGGAAAAGAAACGCTGTGTCACGCTAAAATAATGCCGCGTGACAACAGAAATTGCCCGTGTCACGGCGCCCAGCCACGTGACATGGTGCATGTACATGACCTGCACACCGTAAGAACTTTTCAGCGAATGTTCTTGGAATATTCAAGGCATCTTTGACCAGTTTGAATTATTTCCCGCAACTTTGTGACAGTTATTTTTCACCGAAAAACTCGCGGGAAATTCTAACTGTAGACACCTAAAAATGTCTCCCCAAAACCAAACCCGATGATGAACAACCTTTCACCGCCATTATTGGTCGGGTTGAGTATTTAACCTTTGGAGTGCTTAAATCCATATTCATTCCCAATACATTTCATAAACCAACTTAATTCTTAGCCCATTTTGCTAAACCGTAACTTATTTTTCACTTTTTGTGTCCACATCACAAAACCAAGAGAAACTAATTTTTTGGATCTATAATTTTGATCCAATTATTATTTGGTTGGATAGGAATTTCAATAAGATTTCCAAAAATATATCATAAGCTCAATTCCGATTTAAAACAAAGAAGATATGAGCAAAATACCAAACTCGGCCAAAAACCGACACCCTTTCACTAAAATGGTCATATCATAAAATATACAAATTATTTTGACCTGATTCTAATTGTGTTGGAAAATATACTTGATAAGCTTTCCAATGATATATTATATGCCTTATTCCAAATTACAGATCAAAAGTTGTCATAGTTTGAAAAACGCGTAAAAAACTGGAATTATCGCGCAGCAGCTAAAATGCCGCGTCGCGGCAAAAGCTGACTTGGCACGGTGCATTTTGCTGTGACACGGTATTCTTCACCGTGTCACGGTAATTTTTTTGTGTATTTTCCACGTTTTTCTCACACGTTGATGAATTTGGATTCATTTCGGGAAAAGCATTTCACCGTGACACGGCGCCACGTGTCGCGCCACGGTGGAAGTTGCCGCGCCACGGTAGCTTCTTCCGTGTCACGGTATCCATACCGCGTCACGGGAATTTTCTGAGTTTTATCCGCGTAAAACCTGCATGCGTTTTATCATTTTAGGGCAGCTATTGCACCGCGACGCGGTAATCTATACCGTGTCACGACACTTTTTGCCGTGTCGCGACAGACACATGCCGTGTCACGGTGCCCCAAATTAGGGGTTTATATTTTTAGGGTTTCGTGTGTTCCCTCTGCTCATTTCCTCTATAAATATAGACCTGATTTCTGCAGTTTCGGGGAACCAAAAATCATTCCATCTCTTCTACACCAAAAAAATCATTCTCTTCTCTCTCTCATACTCTAAGCTTTAAACTTATATTCCTATCTACATCATACTTCCCCTAAGCACTCCAAGGAGTCCATACTTGACCCGAGGTTCCGTCCATAAACCAAGGCGTGAAAAGTACAAATAACTGAGGGTTTGGACCAAATCAACTCTACTTTTAATTTAATTTAATTTAATTTCAATTTTATTTATATTTTTATTGAAGTTACTAACAATTTATTCATGATGTAGCAATTTTAAGGAACGGGCGTAATGTGAGTAATTAATTATTTTAATTACTTATTTTATTTTTATATTGCTAGTATCATGATTAGGTTAATTTATATTTGATTTGACTAACGTTATTATGGTTGAATTGCTTCCAATATTAATGTTGATTTTTATATATTCATTGATCTAATTGAAAATCATGCCTAATAAGATAATTTGGACGACCGGCTTAGGTTCCTTTTCAATCTTGTTGTTTAATTAAGTGATCACGATATTTTAGAATTATATGTTGCATTAATATTCAACCAATTTAGCCTAATGTTAGTTTGGAGCAAATTGAATCTTTGTTTGTATGCCTTTGAGATCGCAGGAATCACTTTCACAGTAAGAATCAAGTAGAGGCTAATACGGGCGAATGGGACTCCATGACTCACTTCGTACCATCATCCCCGATCCTCCTTTCGTGGTTCCGAACCATATGGAGTTAGTAATCTCATGGATTATGAATGGGGTGTAACCTTCACGGGTCAATTGTTGTTGCTTTTCGTTGTCCCTTTATTCGTGGTTGCCTTTTATGATCCGTGAATGGTTTACAAGTTCCTTAAAAACTTGTTGGCGGCTCCCTACATTCCTTGTCCCTAATCGTATATTTCAATTCCCACTTCCTATGAGTACCAAGCATATTCACAACATGCTTAAGGTAGGCGCACTTCAAACCACGCCTACAATTTGGCGAATCCACTGGGGAGGATTCTTGGTTATTTATCGATTTGAGTGATCGGTATTTAATTAAGATGAGTGGATGGGACTTGAAAGATTCTTGAATCGTATTCCTGTGATTAAATTGGCATTTTTACATTTTCATAGACGTTCGTTTTTAGGTTCGCTCGTAGGAGAAATCGAATAACCTGATTGGGAACGAAGAAAACAGAGGCACCAGTCAGATTTCCTGACTACCGTGTCACGGTACAGAACGCCGTGACAACACGATGCTTCCTGCCGTGTCGCGGCAGTCCTGAAATCTTTCTAGTGGCTTTATTTTTTTTTTTTTTTTATCACAATCAGCTTCCTTTGACTTTTTTGAAAAAACGTGTGTGTTCTACATACGTCTTAGCCCTGGGGAATTTAAGCTCTATCGACCCAAAAATGCTCATGGAAATAAGGGTTTATCCGATTTATTAAATTCACCCTAACCATGGAGTCGAGTTCGATTTTATCACAAACTTACGGAGCCGCCCGTTGGCATACACCCTCAAGGGAGGCTGCCTTGCTAACGCGTCCAAACTCTTAACCATGGTACCCTTTTGACACCAAATAAACTTGACCATAGTGGAACATAGAACTTGACCTTAGGTTGCGAACTCTTCTTTGCATCATTGTGCCTACGTGCCCCATGTGTGATCGTTTTGATCTTAACCTTAACGAGTTTTCTTTATCTATGGTAGTTTATTTTATGACTAACTAATGCCGATGGACCGTACTCTCTTAGTAATTAGCCCAAACACTAAAAAAAGAAAAAACTGGAAAAAAAACACCTGCAACTGATCACCGCGCCATGGCAAAAATGTCGCGTCATGGCAATAAGTGCCGCGTCATGGCAATCAGTGCCATATCACAGCAGGTTGTACCACAACACGGTACAGTTTGCCGTGTCATGGTGCCCAAAGAGTAAGTCCAGTCAGCTTTTTTCGTAGTCTTCCGTGCTAATTTGGTCCTCGTGTCAGTCATTTTTGTTACTGTTCACATGTCTAGCCATACAATCATACCACGTGTCTTATAACATCACTTAATCACTCATGAGTTAAGTATAGTCCACATACTTTCTTTATTTTCCGACTCGAGTCGTGCACAGTGTCTTTTATGATCGTATACTAGGTTCATGCACCCTTTTTTTTCATCATAATAAAAAAACGAGTGGAGTTTTTTTTTTTTCCTCACATGTTTTCAAATGTCCATTTTTTCCCCTTCCTTTCCTATCTTGAGCAATGAGTCAAACATTTAAGTGAATTGTTTTATTTCAGTACTTGGTCAAGGAGCAGGGGTAGATTAATACGGTACGAGTCATCACCGCAACAATCTCTTAGATCTAAGAGGCGTTCACCTTCAAACTACTTTCAGTTTGTTCCAATGGCTACTAAAGAAGATATTGAGAACATCAACAAATCCATCGAGGCACTGTCTGCCATGATGAAAACCCTTACCACTAGGGTCACTACCATGGAACAAAACAAGGTCACTGTTTCTACCCTTGACAAATTGAAGGAACAGATGAGTAAGATTTCTGAGGATTTCACTTATGTGGAACAGCCTCCCACTCCTTTGGATGTGAAAGATAGGCTCCCTAAAAAGTTCTCCACTACTGATATTCCAAAGTTCAAGCCTATTGACAATCCTATATTCCATTTGAAGATGTTCTCTACAACCATGGTTCTTAAGGGATTGGACATAATACTCTTCCCTACGGTGTTCCCTCTCTCCTTAGAGCATGCTTGCCAAAAATGGTTTTATTCCCTAGATACCAAGCGTACTGCGACTTGGCAAGATGTCACTGACAGTTTCATGAATCGTTACAAGTGTAACATTCAAACCAAAACTTCTGAACGTGAACACTCCATTCTCAAACAGAAAGAGAATGAAGGCTTCACTACTTATCTGAACAGGTGGAGGGAAACGACTTTACCCTTGGTAGATCCTCCCAAAGAAAGAGAGATAGTTCGCCTCTTCATCCAAAATCTGACTCACAAGTAAAGGGAACATTTCAAATTTCTTCCACTAAACACTTTCGAAGTTGTATACGATATCGGCATTAATATCGAGGATGAGCTGATAAATACTGCTGGTAGTAACAATAATAACACTTGGAAAAACAAGAAGAATGACCTTCTTTCTTCTTCGTCTTCTAAGCATGAAAATACTACAAACAATATAAGCCAAGTTGATCTCAATGAAGTGTTATCTCTTGATGCTCCATTACCCAAGAAAAGGAGAACATACACTCCTTTAGGAATGACTTATGATGCGGCCTTTGATCGCCTTTACGGTCAAGGCTTGATCACGCCTATTGGGCCATTTTCAAAGCCAAAACCTGAAGAAAGGTGCGCCAAATGGAATCCCAATGCCCATTGCAAGTACCATCAAGGAAGGGGTCACTCTACCGAACAATGCTGGAATTTGAAGGACGCCATTCAAGACTTAGTAGATGCCAACAAACTTCCCGTCCCTTCAGGTGGTAAGAAGTGACAAGCAGTAATGAAGACAAGGCGCACGGCGAGCACTTCGCGCGAGATTTTATGATTTCTTCTTTTTATTAGTTTCCCTTTCCCCAATTCAAGTCTAGCATAGATTTCCCTTTCTATAATTTGATAGTTTTATTAGCTTATTCACCATTTTCATCAATAAATTGAGTATTCTTTACATCTCGATCATTTTCACAAAAAAAAAATCAATTACCGAACTAAACACAAGGTACAGTAGTGACTTGAGGCACCTTTGCAACCCTATCATTCCCTATTAACCATTCAATCACATATCCATTTCTTCGTTAACTACTTTGAGCCTCGTCTAACAATTGACCTTACTTATTCAACCCACATTCACTTAACCCTGGGATGGAAAGGTGTGCAATTTGTGTAACAGTCAGAAAGCAAGTTCAAATAATAATAAAAAAAAGAATAAGTAAATTAAAAAACAATGTCTAAAGGCAAGTGTTCCAATGTCTCAAATTGCGTCTCTCATCAACTGCTTGGTACCGTGCCTGAGAAAGATGAATGCTAAGTGAGTGATGGACCGCATGATCTTAAATTGCCTACATTGATTCAAAAAAATGAAAAAAAAAACAGAAAAGAAATTCAAAACAAAAAAATATATGAAAAATAAAACTTGCAAAGTCCAATACATAATTGCATATGTTGGGGGCTTCTCTCGGGTCTTGAGCCTCTTACCCCTTTCTTCCTTAAACCATCATCTTAACCATTACAACCCTTGAAAGACCTCTTTGAGGTGTACACACAATTGTGCAAAGTTCGATTAGAGCTACGTTTGGCCTGATTCCTATTGGATACGTAGGCAACCTCACATCGAGGTGCGACCACATTCATATGTATGATCGAGTCGAAGAATATCCAATGCTTATCCCTATGACCTTATCCATCTAGAGCTAGACTTAGGGCTTGAACCCACATCATTTAGCCTACGTAGCCTAAAGAGTCACCATCTCGACTCTTCTCACATCTATTCCCCTCACCATAGCCTTTGCAGCCTCACCTTAGTATCACTTTCACACACTTCATTCACACATACATAGCCATATCAACTTTCCCTTAGGAACCCTTTATCATGAAATCTTGTTTCCCTACTGCACATGCTTCATCATCTTTCAAGACAACATTCATTAGAAGAAACATTATATACTTGCTTAGCTTCCTGACCTAAGCAATGTTCATTGTTTCACTCATAACATAATGTGCCAAGCAACATTTATATATCAATGATTTGTAATCATACAAAGCTAATAGGAATGATATCCTTCAGACAAGTGTATTATTCTGATAGAGGGTTCAGAATTATCAGAAAGCTAATTATTCAGTGAGGTCAAGTGATCGGAATGGCTAAGTGGAGGCCGCTTCCGATCAGTAATATTAATGTATAATTAATATTACAGCTTAATCTTGACTGAACGATTTGGGTCACACCCAAGCAACTAACGAGCCGATGCGACGAATTAATTTGGAAAGAATTAATGTAATGAGTCAGACGTCGAAAATTCGAGCTTGGAGCGTTGAATCCGAGCGTTAGAAGTCGATTCGAAATAATAAAGGACGAGACGATAAATTTACTAATAAATCAATAATTTACCAAAATACCCCTGGGATCGGAATGCCCCGAGGAAACCAATGCCTAGGGGCATTTGGTAAAATACGGGGTGGCTAGCAAATGCACCAAGCCGAGCCTAGGCTGGCTGGTGCATGCTAACACACCACGGCTAGCATGGTGCTAGCCACGGCAGCCGGCCAAGGGCAGCAGCCGCAACCAAGGCCAGCAGCTAGCTGGGCCGAGGCTGTAGCCGCAAGCCGCCCCTTGGCTGCAGTTGCTGGGCCGTGGCAGCAGCCCAAAACCGGCTGCCTTGGTGCTCCTCTTAGGGTGCCACGTGGTAGCCGAGGATTGGTCATGTATGGGGATAGGTGACCGGCCAAATGAAGCTCCTTGGGGATCAAGTTTGGTCCCTTCCCCTCCTTGTGGTCCTCACCTAATTCTTCTCCTAAATATGCCACTTGTTGATTTATTAGTTACTTGATAATTAATTTTATTTTTGATTTAAAAATAAAAGGAATAATCAATTCTCCCACATTGATGGAGGAGCAAATCTCACTCATGCTTTTCCCTATAAATACCCAAGTTGGGGTACTGGGAAAATCACTTGAGTAAGGTTTTAAGAAAGGCATCTCCATTGAGAAAACCTTTAAACACATATAATTACTCGGGTTTAGGTCGAGCTTAGCTAACCTCCAAGTATTGGATCATTATCGGGGTCGAGTTGCGGGTGGACTTCCGTTGGAGGTCTTCGTGCAAGTGAGACTTAGAGCTTTCAAAGTAAGAGCTCTTGTTGAGAATGAAGCACGCGTCAAAGGTATTAATCTTTCCTTAATTCTTGTTGTTTAAGTTAAATTATTCTTTGTGATTATATTAATTTGTGAGTATGGTCTTGGCTCGGGTTTTCTTCCGCGGTGAGTTACACTCATCGAAACCCAACAGCGGTATCGGAGCCTTGCTCATTTATTTTTATAATCATAATTTTTAAAGTGTTTTTATGGCTTAATTTTTCTGGATTTATGTTTCTAATTAGATTAGTAGCTTAGTTTTATTATTTTTAAGCCCGTATTAAAGCTGTGTTCAGCCCATAACCCAAATTTTTGCCCAAAAATAGTTAATTTTGGGTGGAAAACTTGTTCTGGGAATGATTTCACCCTTTTAGAACTGTGTTTTTAGCCAAAATTCGACCAAAAATGCCTTTTTCGAGGGATTTTTCGTTTTGACGAAAAATTTTAAGTCTTTCTAACCTTGAATCTTAATGGCATATTTATGGTGGTTATGTATTTGGTTCTTTCCTTAATTTTTATGCAATTTTAAACCTCTTTAAGCATGATTACTTGGTAGTAGTTGGTGCTTGAAAGATTGGTTCATATTTTCACATAATTGCAAATCCATTGCATTAAGTGTGAAAAATTTGTTCTTTGATGCTTCGAAGTACTAAAGATTCAATCTTTAATTGTTTTAAGTGATTGAAACTTTGAGTAACTAAATTCCATAAATTTTTGGTTGAACGTTTTTTTTAATCATGTATTAAGTTGATTGGAATCATAAAGTTTGAATATTGTGATAGAAATTTCATTTATCTTCATATAGGAAGATATAATTTTTCAAGGATTCACAAGTTAAAGTTGGAATCTTTAATTGAATATTTGTGTTCATAGTTCTATTCACCTTTATTTTGTCAAAATCTCATGATTAATTTAAATTAATTAAATTAATAGTGAGTTATTACCCTTGTTCATTTTGTTGCACCAAGTTAAACCAATTTTTATTAAAGAATGGTTCTTGGAAATAATTTTGGGTATGTGCACCTTAATGAATTTTTTTTTAGTTTCAATTGGACTTGTATTAATTTTTTTTTTCATTTTTGGCTCATTTTGTTAATTCTAAATTTAATTTGGAGTTAATTAATTAGTCACGCAAAATTGGGGTTATTGCACGAAAATCGAGGGCAAAATGCCCCTTGGCGAGCCGCGGCATGTGGCTGCCAAGGGCAGCCTCGACGAGGGTGCGGCCTGTGCGTGGCTGTTGACACAGCCAGCAAGCATGGCCTGCCAGCCAAAGCAGCAGCAGCACCATGGCGCGGCAGCTACGCCGGCCATGTGGGCTGCTGTGCATAGGCTCGGCTGCCATAGTTGCTTACGTGTGGTTAAGCCTTGTGGTGTGCGTGTGGGTGTGCTACGAGCTTGTGGCGCAATGTGCACAACAACAAGCTTGCGTGGCCTTTGTGGCTTGTGTTACAAGCATGCCCTGTGGGGAGTCTATGCGTATGCGGCATTCTAGGCTATGGGTGTGACGCTTGGCATGAGTCACGGCTGTGCGCATAACCCCTCACTTAGCACTTGTGCCTCGTTTTAAGGCTACATTTATTTGCAATTTGGCCGTTTTAATTTTTTTAACTAATTATTTTGGTTTTAATTATTTTAACTAAAATTTGAGGCTAGGCCTCGGTTTTGAGCAGCATTGGCAAAATTTAATTTTGACAAAATTTTGGGTTTACCGACTTAATTAATTGGATTAATTAAGATGGATGCGGAATTTAGTGGGAGCTTCAATATTAATTGCGCTAAATTACATAATCGATTAAAACAACTTTGACTAGTTTTAATTAGGCATGTTAATTGGATTAACGACCTAAATTAGTTACTAGTTTACACGTGTTTTATGCATTGTTACTTGTTTATTGTTGTAAAATGCATGGGCCATTCACAAATAGTGAATGGATGAATGGAACGTATATTCTCTCACAGGTTTTATGAAATGGCAACTAGTGGGGTCCGATTAGGATAGAAAATACGGATTGCGATCCGTGATGTATTTTTGTAAATCTAAATACGGTCTGCGAACCGTTGAGTATTTTTGTACCTTAATATTTAGATTAGTCCTAATCGTAGAAACTAGTATTTGCATAATTATGGTCAAGTCTTGATGATGGAGTTTCTTGGAAGACGAAGCCGTGAAGTTACAAAAGTCGTCCCTTGATGACTCAAGGGGTCATGCTAGTTGACAAATGCATCTTTATTTATGTTTTCGATATATATTCATGATTATTTATATATGAATTATATGTTAGATGCATGTTTAGGATTTCGAATGTTGTGATGATTAATTAAGTTCACTTAAATCAACCAACATAGAAACCCTAGGTCCCTAAAATATTGAGTGAAATTGCCATTCCAAAACAACACTTATCAACCTATTGAGAGTAGCGATGGGCTACGCCAAAGCGAGGCATCACTATTACTCCCTAGGATACGTAAGGCATACGGGTATGCAAGTTGGTTTTGGTTATACTCAATGATATGAGTGATGGAGTCCTAACATGTCGTGGCAAAGTGGATAAGTTGTTGAGAGAGCATTAGATGCGACGATTTATCCAACCAAAAATGGCTTGGAGCCATTAGCAAAGAGTTGCTTACCTTAAAAGATTGAGTGTTAAGACAAGCCAAAGCATGCTTAACCACTCTTTGTTTTTTTGGATCTTAGAATCGACTTATTCTCACCAAATGGGGACAATTTAAATGTGTGAATAAGACGTTTAAATAAGTTTGATTAAATGCATGATTTCAATCTTATTTAAGTATTATGAATGGTTTTTCAATTCAAATTCTTTCAATTGTTGAATCAAGTCTTCAAATAACTCAAACAACCAATTCTCGTTGCGCTCAATTCTCGACAAGGAGAAGTTGAGTGGGCCAAATTTTCTTTATTGGCAAAGGAACTTGCGTATAGTTCTCATGCAAGAGCAAAAGGAATATGTCCTTGATGAGGAAATTCTCGAGACTCCCAATAAGGAGGTGACTCAGGCTACCTTAAACAGATGGCAAAGTGCCAATCGGGATGTCAAATGCATCATGTTGGCCACAATGTCTCCCGAGCTTCAAAAGACTTTCTTTGAAAAGGATACAACTTTTGAGATCATTTCTGAGCTGCAGATTATGTTCCAAGAGCAGGCCTAAACTTAATGGTTTGAAATCCATAGGCAGATCCTTGAGAGCAACCTCAAGGAAGGAGAGCCAGTCAGTCCACATGTACTCAAAATGATAGGATTGTTTGAGAACATGGAAAGGCTTGATGCCGGGTATTCAACCGAGATGACAATTGACATCATTCTCCACTCTCTACATAAAGGCTATGATTAGTTCAAGATGAACTATAATATGCACAACATGGAGAAAACCCTCACCAAGCTTCATGGTATGTTGATGCAAGCCGAGCAAACGCTCAAGGATGAGGGGAAGCATGATATGCTCATGATCAAAAAGGGCAAGTCGTTCAATTTCTCAGGCAAAAAGAAGAAACGCTTTAAGGGGAAGGGTAAGAAGAAGACCTTTCCGCCTAAGTCTAAAGCTACCAAGGATAACAAGGAAAAGAAGGTAGCATCTTTTAAATCTGATTTCGAATGCTTCAATTGCAAGAAGAAGGGACATTGGAAGAGAGATTGCCTCAAGTTCAAGGAAGATAAGAAGAACAAAACCGTTGCTTTTGGATCAAGTATATTCGTTATAGACTTAAACTTCACTAGCTCAACATCATGGTTATTAGATACCGGATGTGGCTCACTCCTTTGTTCCAATTCTCAAGGACTAAGGAACATTAGGAAGCTAGCGAAGGGAGAGGTTGAACTCCGGGTCGGCAATGAAGCCAGAATTGCAGCCGTATCCGTAGGAACTCTTAGTTTGTCTTTGCCCTTTGGGCTTGTTTTGGAACTTGAAAACTGTTTTTATGTTCCCAACATTACCAAAAACATTATTTCAATTTCGGCGTTGGACGCCAAGGGTTTTGAATTTTGAGTAAAGGACAATGAATGTTCGTTTTATCTCGATAATGTTTTATATGGTATTGCACATTCTGAAAATGGTCTTTATGTGCTTTCTTTAGACAAACAAGTTTATAATGTGAATAATACCGCCAAAAGGGCTAAGACCGTGGATTCAAATCAAACGTACTTGTGGCATTGTCATCTTGGCCACATTAACATCAAACGCATCAAGAAACTTCTACAGGAAGGTGTTCTTAACTCTTTCGATTTGCAATCGTTTGAGAATCGCAAAGGATGTTTATTAGTCAAGATGATTAAGTAGCCATTCTCCAAGTTGGGAGAAAGGGCAGGAGACTTGTTGGGTCTAATACACACCGATGTATGTGGACCAATGAGTTCCGCCACAAGGAACGGACATCGATATTTTATCACCTTCAAAGATGACTATAGTAGATATGGTTATGTCTACCTAATGTCGCACAAATCTAAATCATTTAAAAAGTTCAAAGAATATCAGAGTGAAGTTGAAAATGAGCTTGGCAATAAAATCAAAGCCCTTCGATCGGATAGAGGTGGTGAATACTTGAGCCAAGAATTCAATAACCATCTCAAAGAAAAGGGTATACTTTCAGTATTGACACCTCTAGGAACTCCACAATGGAACGGAATATCCAAAAGGAAAAATCGAACCTTGTTAGACATGGTACGATCTACAATGGGTCTTAGTGATCTTCCTATCTCTTTCTGGGGACATACACTTCTAACTACGACGCTAACACTGAACCGTGCTCCATCAAAAGTTGTAGAAAAGACTCCGTACGAGTTATGGACGAAGAAACCTCCTAGTTTGTCTTTTCTAAAGATATGGGGATGTAAAGATATGGAGAGGCCCGTTGGACTGCGGCCAAGAATATCCTAAAGTACCTGAAAAGGAACAAGGATAAATTCCTGATGTATGGTGGTTGAGAGGAATTAGTTATTGAAGGTTATACCGACGCAAGCTTCCAGACAGATAGAGACGATTTCAAATCGCAATATGGATATGTGTTCTATCTTAATGGAGGAGCATTTAGTTGGAAGAGTGCCAAGTAGAGCACAACTGCAGATTCTACAAATGAAGCCGAATACTTGGCAGCTGTTGAAGCGGCTAAGGAGGCTGTTTGTATTTGTAAGTTTGTTGGTGAACTTGATGTTGTACCCTCTATCAAAGGTCTAATAGCCCTCTATTGTGACAACAATGGAGCTATTGCTCTGGCTAGAGAGACAAGGGAACATCAGAAGGTCAAACGTGTCAAGCGGTGATTTCACATGATTCGAGAGTGGAAATCAAAAGGTGAAATCATAATTTGTAAAGTTGGAACAGATGACAATGTAGCCGATCCACTTACTAAACCTTTGCCTCAAGTGAAGCACAACAAGCACGTCGAGGCAATGGGAATCAGGCACGTTGGAGACTGGCTTTGATTTCCCTGTTTAGTGTTTTAGTTAATTTTAAACATTTTAATGTAAGGCACTAAGAAAAACCATTCAAGTTTTGGAGTAATTTAAATTTCATGCAATTTTATCACTCCATTTGTTATTTAATTGTGGTTTAGGATTAAATAATGAGTCCATTCAATTATGAGAATATTCGAAATAGGGTATGAAGACCAGTCTTGATAAGGAAACACCTATTAAGTGAACATTGAATATTATAATCGAAAATTATCCCTAATCGAGGTCATTTAAACGATGGACGATTAATGACAACTTGAGATTAGTGTGTTGTTTGATTTATAGCACCGTTTCTTGTGCTACAAGGACATGATTGTCATAAATCATTTGCACAGGTATTGGTTTGGAACCATACTGGATTGACCTATGAGAATACTTTAAGAGAATTAAAAATCATCATAAGCATACTTCTCATTATGGCTATCGGAACCTATTTCCTCGACCATGAGTATTGTGAGTTCTCTTGTTTGAGTACTAGTCCGCTTTGATGTTGTCAAACGTCTGCTGTAAAACAGGATTATAACGGCAACACTCAGGCAACTAGGTCCTCTAAGTAAGAGAAGCTTCATTACAAGACTGGGAATGTCCCCCTACTAAAATAGGGAAGATGTCTTTGTTGTTTACAAGGCCTCTCGAAGAACGAGACTGTAAAAATGCATGGCTGTGTTCGGATGAATTTTAGAAATCATCTGTTTATTGACAGTCGGACTCAGGATCGAGAAACACTTCTGGACATAATAAGGATGACGAATAAATCTTACCTTATAGTTCATGAAGAGACTTTAAGCGACATAGGAAAAAGGTTATACACTAAATGCTCACTTGTCTAGAAGGACAAGTGGGAGATTGATAGGATAGTGTCCTTCGAACAAGTGTATTATTCCGATAGAGGGTTCGAAATTATTAGAAAGATAATTATTCAGTGAGGTCAAGTGATCGAAATGCCTACGTGGAGGCCGCTTCCGATCAGTAATATTAATGTATAATTAATATTACAGCTTAATCTTGACTGAACCCTTCGGGTCACACCCAAGCAACTAACGAGCCGACGTGACGAATTTATTCGGAAAGAATTAATGAGTCACTCAAGTAATTAATATTTAGACGTTGGAAATTCGAGCTTGGAGCATCGAATCCGAGCATCGAAATTCGAGTCGAAATAATAAAGGACAAGACTGTAAAATTACTAATAAATCAAAAATTTACCGAAATACCCCTAGGATCGGAACGCCCCGAGCAAGCCGATGCCTAGGGGCATTTAATAAAAGCCGGGGTGGCTAGCAAATGCACCAAGCCGAGCCTAGGCTGGCTGGTGCATGCTAGCACACCACGGCTAGCATGGTGCTAGCCACGGCAGCCGGCCAAGGGCAGTAGCTGCAACCAAGGCTAGCAGCTAGCTGGGTCGAGGCTGCAGCCACAAGCCGCGCCTTCGTCGCAGCTGTTGGGCGAAAACCGGCTGCCTTGGTGCTCCTCTTGGGGTGCCACATGGCAGCCGGGGATTGGTCATGTATGGGCATAGGTTGGCGGCCAAATGCAGCTCCTTGGGGATCAAGTTTGGTCCCCTCCCCTCCTTGTGGTCCTCACCTAACTATTCTCCTAAATATGCCACTTGTTGATTTATTAATTACGTGATAATTAATTTTATTTTTGATTTAAAAAGAAAAGGAATAATCAATTCTCCCACATTGATGGAAGAGCAAATCTCACTCACGCTTTTCCTTATAAATACCCAAGTTGGGGTATTGGGAAAATCACTTGAGTAAGGTGTTAAAAAAGGCATCGCCATTGAGAAAACCTTTAAACACATATAATTACTCGGGTTTAGGTCAGACTTAGCTAACCTCTAAGCATTGGACCATTGTCGGGGTCAGGTTGCGGGTGGACTTCTGTTGGAGGGCTTCGTGCAAGCGAGACTTAGAGCTTTCGAAGTAAGAGCTCCTGTTGAGAGCGAAGCACTCGTCAAAGGTATTAATCTTTCCTTATTTCTTATTGTTTAAGTTAATTATGCTTTGTGATTATATTAATTGTGAGTGTGGTCATGGCTCGGGTTTTCTTCCGCGGTGAGTTGCACTCATCGAAACCCAATAAAAGCATATCGTGCTTAACTCCTTGACATAAGCAACGTTCATTATGCAATAATCACTTTATCTATATACGTTCTTAGCATCCAGACCTAAGTGACGTTCAAGATCGTTTCTTTACACCACATATGATGCTTAGCTCCATGACCTAAGTTCATTCATTTCTCGTGTCACATGATGTAATTGTCCTTAGCCTCCTAGCCTAAGAACATGCATCATGCATACATTATTTTCAAGACAAGCAATTCAATCATACGATTCATTTCGTCTTGCTCAACGAGGTGATAGGAATGGTGTCCTTTGAACAAGTGTATTATTCCGATAGAGGGTTCGGAATTATTAGAAAGCTACTTATTCAGTGAGGTCAAGTGATCGGAATTCCTAGGTGGACGCCGCGTCCGATCAATAATATTAATGAGTAATTAAAATTACAGCTTAATCTTGACTGAACCCTTCGGGTCACACCTAAGCAACTAACGAACCGACACGACGAATTAATTCGGAAGGAATCAATGAGTCGCTCGAGTATTGTGAACAAAGACATCGGATTCCGATCTTAGAGCGTCGGAACAGAATCTTAAAAGTCGAGCCAAACTTTAGGAATTGGCGAGACGGGAAAATGCTTCACGTAACAAGTAAAAACCACAGCCGCGCGAAAGGCTAGGGAAGCGCGCCAAATAGAAGTGCGCCACGTGGCAGCCACCAAGTGGAAAAGCGCCACGTGGCGGCGCGCAAGGATGGCTCACGTGCCACGTAGCAGCGTGCCATGTTGGCAGCCACCAAGTGGAAACACGCCACGTGGCAGCGTGCCACGTTGGCAATGCGATGTGGCAACAGGCCGCGGACCCGGGTGGCGGGTCATGGACGCGGGCCAAGAGGTGGCGGCCCAACCGAACCGAACTTGGGGCTCAAGGTTGGGTGCCACATGGTTCGATCACAATGCATGTGAGTTGCCTTGGGGAGCAAGTGAGGAAGTGGTCCTCACCTAACCATGTGACACTTGTTACTTTGTTATTCCTTAGTTTATTTAACTAAGGATTGAATTCAACATTATTTCTATGTAGGATCTTTTTGTGAAAAAGTCCCACATTGAAAGATGAGTGGAATCACAAAGAAGCACTCCTTATAAATAGCCAAGGCATACCTTGGGATTGTTCACTTGAGTAAGGTGTTAGAAAAGGCATCTCCATTGAGAAAACCTTTAAATACATATAATTACTCGAGTTTAGGTCGGGCTTAGCTAACCTCTAAGAATTAGAACTTGTCGGGGTCGTGTTGTGGGTGGACTTCCGTTGGAGGTCTTCGTGCAAGCGAAGCTAAAAGCTTTTTGAAGTAAGAGCTCTTGTTGAGAGCGAAGCACGCTTCAAAGGTAATAATCTTTCCTTAATTCTTGTTGTTTAAGTTAATTATGCTTTTTGATTATATTAATTTTAAGTGTGGTCTTGGCTCGGGTTTTCTTCCACGTTGAGTTAGACTCATCGAAACCCAACACGAGTGATGGGTGTCATAAATGACACCCATTTGATGAGTATTTAGGTTGTTTTTACCTTCTTTTCATAGCTTTCTTTCTTAATAAATGCTTAGTTTCATGCTTTTGCTCTTTGTTCTACCTTTTCTCTCTTATTTTGTGGTCTTATGCATTTCTATGATTTTTCTAGTCTTTTCTCCTTTATTTGTTCTCTTTTCGTGGTTGTAGGTATTGTACGAGAATCTAGTCTTGATATGGATGGATTACTAAGGTAGAAGATGCATTTGGAGCAAGCTTATAACATTGGGAAAGCTCAAGGTGCAAGGAAATGGATTCTCTAAGTTCTAGCTCTTGCGCTCTCAAGCCGCGCTCTGATGAAGGAGTGGTGTTGAACCCACTGTCAAGTGCTTTTGGATCTGCCTCCTTAGTGTCCACCATCATCATTCGGTGCGCTCATTCTAAGCTATTAGCGAACACACGAAGCCTCGAGAAGAACCGAAGAAACACAAAGGAGCGCGGGTGCGCAACCCCCCCTGCGCGGGTGCGCCACTAGCTCGCACGGGCGCACACCTCCGGGTTCCTGTTTTGATCAGCTTCATTTCGTGCCTCCTATTGATACCTTGTAACTCGATTTTTGGTGGAGAAATGAGAAGTAGAATTAGAATTAGAATTCATAATTTTAGCTTAGTTTGAGAGCTTCTCTCTCTAGTTTTAGGGATAGTTTATGAGTAGTTTTAGAGAGAGAAAGTGAGGAATTACATTGGGGATTTGAGAGATTGAAGATTCAAGGTGACAATTGTATTGAAGATCTCCATAATCAATCAATGAGGATTTCTAACTCTATCTCATTTTATTGCTTTGTTCAATTTCATGTTTGTTTGGTTTAATTTTGATATTTGTTTCTTGATCAGTGTAATTGTTCTTGATATTTTGTTGATTCTTGATTTCTTTAGTTGTTTGTTCATGGATGATGATTCTTGAGTAGTTGTTTGGCTAGGAATTGGGTGAAACTTGTATGATTGATTGATTGTGATTAATTTGGGAATTGGGTTGATTGATTATTGAGATTAAAGTGATTAATGAAGGTTTGCATGTGTGTAATTTGATTAGGCCTTGAGAATTATACTAGATTGCATTCTAATTGCTAATGACATGACCAATTCATTTGGAATTGCAATTATCGATTGGTTTCGATTGTGATTCTCTTAGTTTGTTATTCATAGTGAACCCTAGCTTAACGATTAGGAGATAGCTCTTTGATTCTAATTGATAGCTCTTATCATTAGTCTTCACAACCTTTGATTGGCATGATCTTCCCAAGTTGTTGCAATTATCATGATTACTTGTTGATCCCCCTTCCTAGTGTTTTATTTGTTTTGTTGTTTGTTTGTTAGTTGTTAGTGTTCCTTCTTCACCTTCGACTTTGACCTAGCTTAGGCGCATAATTGAGAGGGCTTGAACATTACCGTTCCTTTGGGTTCGACCCTTGACTTACCTCTATACTCGTATTTAGGTTTGTTAAGTGTTTATAAATTTGTTTGGCTCTAGGGAAGATTAGTCAACGACCTAGTTTTTCCCTACGTCAAAGAGGAAGTTTGAAACTTCTTTCCTTTTTCATTCTTTTTTTTTTGAGGAAGTTCAAAAAGTTTTTCAAAATTTTTTGAACGAGGGAAAGTCAAATACAAAACCTTTTTTCATGTCTTTCTTTTTCGGGAGAAAGTCGGTAACCTCCACCCAAAAATATTATGAGGAGAGTTTGCCTTCTTCTTCTTCTTCTTCTTCTTCTTCTTCTTCTTCTTCTTCTTCTTCTTCTTTTTCTTTTTCCTTTTCTTATTTTGTTGAATTTTCTTTCGATTCTTTTTCTTTCTATTGGCATCTCTCTCCTCGTAGGTGTGCACTAAGCTTGTTGCATGCCTTGTTTTTGTCATGTGCACACTTACTTTCTTATGTAATGTGTAGTAGTGCATTTGACAAGCTCTTGCGTGCGTTGAATTATTATTTTCTAGAGCGGTCAATCTTGGACCTTAAGCAAGCCTTTCTCGGGAAGTAACCCGCGTTTTATTGCTTTCATTTTCTTTTCTTTTTAGAATAGATTTTCTCTCATGGAAATGTTTGTGTGCCTTTTGCTAGGTACATGACTCGATATACTTTGGTTCATTGGTTTGAATCAAGAATCAAGGAAGATTGACTCCTATTTTGCTAGCATATGGAAAGAAAGATTCAATTCTAGAGGAAATTAGCTTTGAAAGGTTTAATTTGGTCATTTGCGGGTATTTACACCCACCTAAATCCGGTAATATCTTTCCTCTCTCTTTCTCTAATGGTTGATGATTTGTTGGACATGTGTTGGTATTGTTGGTTTGATTTCTTTCTTTTCCCCTCCCATGGAATATTTGATTTATGTTTGAGCATGTTGTCTCATTCAAGCTTAGGGGAGGGTATTCTATCATGTTTGGTGGGATTTTGATTCATATATGCCATGTACATTTGTATATGCATTTCCATGTTCTTTATTTTGAAAAACTCCAAAAAGATTTTTGTTTCTATCAAGGAAAATTTGCAATGTGTTTTGTTTTGTTCTTGCTTTAGACATAATAATTTTGGACTTGTATAGTTGAATGATTTTATTCTTAAATGGTAACTGATGAGCGTCATTTATGATGCTCAAAAGAATAAGATTTAGGCTCATTTTCTTTATTTTCTTTCATCATTTTCATATAATTCTCTTAGTTTTATTTGATTTTCCATTTCTATATTTAATTTTAGTTCTCGATTAGTTTTTACGAGTTTTTCATATTTTTAGTTGATAATTCTTAATTTTAGTTTTAGTTTTACCTTGCTATGCTTTCTCTCTTTGTTTTATTTGTGATTTGTAGGTGAATAATCAAGTCAATTTGCTCATTTTGGGACTGCCTTGTTCGCGGGCATCATCTCGAGTGCACTGATGATGGGGATGCTCGGGAGCGCGGATTTTGATCAAGCAAGCGAAGGAGCCAAAGCCTAGTGCATCGCATAGGGGTGCGCGCGCGACACAGGGGTGTGTGCGCGCAGACCCAGCTGTGCGCGGGCGTGGCTGGTCTGTGCGTGCGCACGGCCTGTGCGGCCCCCTTCGCTCGATTTTTCTTATTTATAGCTTTTGACTTTCTTTTTGAGGACGACTCAACTTGGTACTAGAGAAAGAATTTTTCCAGAAATAGTAGAGAGAGAAAGTAGAGAGAGAAGCTTAAGATTTACTTGTTAGTACTTGAATTTGATCTTAGATTTCAATTTGATCTTGAAATTCCTTCTTCAATTCAATGAATGTTTGTAAGATTTCTTTCCCTTGATTTACTTTTAATGCAATTCCTTCTAGTTTCTTGGATTTTGATTGAGATTACATTCCTTGCTTTAGAATTTGTTGATTGATTGATTTTCTTTTGCTTAAGCTTTAAATGAATATGAATTTGATTGAATTTGTTTTGTTTCTTAATTTCACCATGTTTAGTGAGTAGATTAGTTGTTAGGGAGAAGGGGAAGCATGCTTGATTGATGATTTTTGCTAGTTGATGATGCTAAATTGATTTGAATGGTGCAATTAAATTGGTTGACATAGTTGTGCATGTGATTAATTAGACTAGGAGTGATCAACCTATAAGATTAATCTAGATTGCATTGCAAATTTCAATGACATGAACCCTTGATTTGAGAATTGCTTTAATTGATTGAGTTTGATTGTGATTTTCCTAGTTAGCCATTCATAGTGAACCCTAGCTTGGCTTATAGGAGATAGCCCTTGAATTCCTTTGATTGCAACTATTGTTTGTCCTTTTCAATGTTTGAATTGATTGAGTGATCCTTCAATTAGCATAATCATTGAGCTTGCATGTGGAACCTATATCCCTAGTGTTTAGTATATTGAATTTCTCGATTTATCTAGTTTTCTCGATACCTTAGTTACCAACCGCATCTTCCCACAATCTTCGAAGTAGCTTGACCTAGGCTATAGCTTGCACCTACTAATTCCCTTGGGTTCAACCCTTGGCTTACCATATACTTGTATTAGGTTGGTCGAGTGTTTATAAATTTTCTTTGGCTCTAGGAAAGGGTAGAGAACAACCTACATTTTCCTCGTGTCAGTAACGGTGTCCAAGGTTTGAGAGTATCTTTGGTTGACTCTAGGATAGAGTATGCTAAGGTAGTCGTTTAGAACTTTTGGAACCTTGAAGCCGGATTCTATTGTTTTTGAAAATTTGCAATTGCTCCCCTTTGGTGAATTTGAAACTAATAGTGAGTTTTTGCTACAACCATGTGAGGTTTCATTCTTTTCTAGCCTTCTACATATCTTGCATGAGCGGCACATGGATCCTTTATTATTGTATGCTTTATTTAGAATTTGTCTTTCATCTCCCGAGATCGCGACCGAGCCATTTAGGAAGGACACAGGCATCTTTTCGGGGTGGTAATTTTTCTTTTTCTAGGATAGTTTTTCTTATCTTTATTTTGGGTTTTCATTTGCCTACTTGCTAACCATTTGAGCCATAACCCTTCTTTTCAAGCCACATCTTTAGCTTTTGAGCCTTTTGTTTTATTGTTGTTCCCATCATTGGTTTTTGTGAAACATTTGGTCTCTATTGTTGGAGTTTTGGTGTATGAAATGGATTGTTTGGTTCTTATAATGAAAGCAAGTTTTTGTTGGACATATTTTGTGAATAAAAAGCAAATGCAAAAGTTGAAAAAGCCGTCCATAGTTAAAAGAGGCGAGGACAATGAAATAAAGTGAAAAAATGAAAAAAGCGAGAAAAAGCAAAGCACATTCAAAAGCTTTGGCATAAATTGAAAAAACTAAAAAATGAAAAATTCAAAAAAATATTTTTATGTAAGTGTCTTTCTCCCTATTTTAAGAATTGAGGACAATGCTTTGTTCAAGCTTGGGGGGAAGCGTTCTTACGCTTTTTGTACATATGTTTGTGATTCTTGGCTTTGAATAAGCTTGGGGGTGTTGTGTTTTTGTTTGGTGATACATGGTTATGGTGTTAAGATTTGGCCAATCTTTGCTTCACAATTTAGGTATACCACCAAATTTCAAATTTTAGCCTACCTTCACCTTTCTTGCCCTTACATTACAACCCTTTCCAAGACCTTTTGACCTTTGTGGTTGAGTCACAAGTCGGTGGAGGGAGTTGTAGGTCAAGCTTATAGAGCATGATGCAATAGTTGAGACGTCGAGTAGCCTCAAATCTCTTTCTTTTTCCGGTTCCTTCGAGGAACCATTGAGATGCTTGCTAAAAGTAGATTTGAAGCAAATTGGGAGAATGTGCCAAAATTGTTTTGAGATGAAAGTGAATTGAGTCTTGATAGTTCTCTATACTTAGCATGTCCTATGTTTCAATAAACCTTGGATATCTTAGAATGTGCACTCCCTTACTTGTTTAGTAAGATTTGCATTCATTTATGCTTGTACATTTGCAAAAAATCCATTCATGAACATTTTTTTCTTTCCTTTTCTTTTCTTTTTGCTTCTTTTTCATGCTTTGCCTTGTTTGTGAGAGTTATGGGTCAATCTCTTAGGAAACCCTTGCGAGAGCATCACTCGTCCTCTAAGACGATCTAGGGGTTTAAATGGCTTGTCTCTAGTTGCTATAATTGACCGTGATTCCTACGAAAGTGAGTTAGTGTATATTCTCATCTCGTCTTTTCTTTTGTTTGTTTGAATAAGCTCGTCATTTTCTTTCCCTTGGATTTGTTTTGCTTGAGGACAAGTAAAAGATAAGCTTGAGGGCATTTGATGTGTGTCATAAATGGCACCCATTTGATGAGTATTTAGGTTGTTTTTACCTTCTTTTCATAGCTTTCTTTCTTAATAAATGCTTATTTTCATGCTTTTGCGCTTTATTCTACCTTTTCTCTCTTATTTTGTGGTTTTGTGCATTTCTATGGTTTTTCTAGTCTTTTCTCCTTTATTTGTTCTCTTTTCGTGGTTGTAGGTATTGTACGAGGTTCAGGTCTTGATATGGATGGATTATTAAGGTAGAAGATGCAGTTGGAGCAAGCTTATAGCATTGGGAAAGCTCAAGGAGCAAGGAAGTGGATTCTCCAAGTTCTAGTCCTTGCGCTCTCAAGCCGCGCTCTCATGAAGGAGTGGTGTTGAACCCACTGTCAAGTGCTTTTGGATCTCCCTCCTTGGTATCCATCATCAGCATCATTCGGTACACTCATTCGAAGCCATTAGCGAACACACGAAGCCTCGAAAAGAACCGAAGAAACCCTGAAGAGCGCGGGTGCGAATCCCACGGGCGCGAGCGCGCAGACCCCTACGCAAGCATGCCCCTCCGGGTCCCTGTTTTGATTGGCTTCGTTTTGCGCCTCCTGTTTATACCTTGTAACCCGATTTTTGGTGGAGAAATGAGAAGTAGAATTAGAATTCATAATTTTAGCTTAGTTTGAGAGCTTCTCTTTCTAGTTTTAGGGATAGTTTAGGAGTAGTTTTAGAGAGAGAAAGTGAGGAATTTCATTGGGGATTTGAGAGATTGAAGATTCAAGATGACAATTGTATTGAAGATCTCCATAATCAATCAATGAGGATTTCTAACTCTATCTCATTTTATTGCTTTGTTCAATTTCATGTTTGTTTGGTTTAATTTTGATATTTGTTTCTTGATCAGTGTAATTGTTCTTGATATTTTGTTGATTCTTGATTTCTTTAGTTGTTTGTTCATGGATGATGATTCTTGAGTAGTTGTTTGGCTAGGAATTGGGTGAAACTTGTATGATTGATTGATTGTGATTAATTTGGGAATTGGGTTGATTGATTGTTGAGATTAAAGTGATTAATGAAGGTTTGCATGTGTGTAATTTGATTAGGCCTTGAGAATTATACTAGATTGCATTCTAATTGCTAATGACATGACCAATTCATTTGGAATTGCAATTATCGATTGGTTTCGATTGTGATTCTCTTAGTTTGTTATTCATAGTGAACCCTAGCTTAACGATTAGGAGATAGCTCTTTGATTCTAATTGATAGCTCTTATCATTAGTCTTCACAACCTTTGATTGGCATGATCTTCCCAAGTTGTTGCAATTATCATGATTACTTGTTGATCCCCCTTCCTAGTGTTTTATTTGTTTTGTTGTTTGTTTGTTAGTTGTTAGTGTTCCTTCTTCACCTTCGACTTTGACCTAGCTTAGGCGCATAATTGAGAGGGCTTGAACATTACCGTTCCTTTGGGTTCGACCCTTGACTTACCTCTATACTTGTATTTAGGTTTGTTAAGTGTTTATAAATTTGTTTGGCTCTAGGGAAGATTAGTCAACGACCTAGTTTTTCCTTACGTCAAAGAGGAAGTTCGAAACTTCTTTCCTTTTTCATGTCTTTTTTTTTAGGAAGTTCAAAAAGTTTTTCTAAATTTTTTGAACGAGGGAAAGTCAAATACAAAACCTTTTTTCATGTCTTTCTTTTTCGAGAGAAAGTCGGTAACCTCCACTCATGACAAAAATGACGGAAAATTTTTGCTTTTGCATCTTCGTTTGCTTGTGTTCGCACACACACTCAAATAATACACATACACACACGCACACAAGTCATACAAAAGTCATGTCAAGTCAAGTTTGGTCAAGTGAATTGCAGTCTATACGGGACCTTTCACAAATTTTATTTTGCAGGTCTCACCTATTGCCCACGTTCGGGGACAAGCGAACAATTTACAGCCCACGTTCGGGGACAAGCAAACAATTTACAGCCCACGTTCGGGGACAAGAGAACAATCTACATCCCACGTTCGGGGACAAGTGAACCATCTACAGCCCACATTCGGGGACAAGCGAACCATTTACAGCCCGCGTTCGGGGACAAGCGAACCATTTACAACCCGCGTTCGGGGACAAGCAAACCAACTACAACCCACATTCGGGGACAATCGAACAATCTACAACCCATGTTCGGGGACAATCGAACCATCATCATTTCTAGTGATCATCTCCTAGGCGAAGACGATTCACGGCGCAAGTTTCTCGATACATAGAGACTTGCAATCTCATCATCAGACAAGTTTTTTCTCAAGCATGGAAAATTGACGGTCGTTGCCATCTCTCAAGGCGAAGAAGTCAGCAATTATATCACAACAATCTTCATCCGGTGGATTTCTTCAAGCATAGAAAGCTACCAAAATCATTTGTCACCGATACACTGGTTTCTGATACTATCGAACATATTTGCCACCGATACACTAGTGTCAGATAAGCGTTCTATCCCTTTATTCTTTTATTTGTAGAATTAACATTTTTCTACAGGTATCGGCGTAAAAGAGTGATTTAGGATCACAGAACGTCTTAAATCATTCTCCGTCCCTATTGACTACTTTGACTATCGTTTTCTAAATAGAAGTTTCTACAAACTCAAACAAAGTGGGGGCTTCTGTAGACACCTAAAAATGTCTCCCCAAAACCAAACCTGATGATGAACAGCCTTTCACCTCCATTATTGGTCGGGTTGAGTATTTAACCTTTGTGGTGATTAAATCCATATTCATTCCCAATACATTTCATAAACCAACTCAATTCTTAGCCCATTTTGCTAAACCATAACTTATTTTTCACTTTTCGTGTCCACGTCACAAAACTGAGAGAAACTGATTTTGTGGCTCTATAATATTGATTCAATTATTATTTGGTTGGATAGGCCTTTCAATAATATTTCCAACAATATATCATTAACCCAGTTCCGATTAAAAACGAAGAAGATATGAGAAAAATACTAAACTCGGCCCAAAACCGATACCCTTTCACTAAAACGACCATATTTGAAAATCTAAAAATGATTTTGATCTGATTCTAATTGTGATAGAAATTAGACTTGATAAGATTTCCAATGATATATTATATGCCTTATTCCGAGTTACAGATCAAAAGTTGTCATAGTTTTAAAAACGCGTAAAAAAAACGGGAATTACCGCGCAGCAGCTAAAATGTCGCGTCGCAGAAAAAGCTGACGTGGCACGGTGCATATTGCCGTGACACGATATCTTCACCATGTCACGGTGCTTTTTTCGTGTATTTTCCGCGTTTTTCTCCACGTTTATGAATTTGGACGCATTTCGGGAAAAGCAATGCACCGTTACACGGCACCACGTGCCGCGCCACGGTGGAAGTTGTCGCGCCACGGCAGCTTCTGCCATGTCACGGTACCCATGCCGCATCACGGGAATTTTCTGTGTTTTATCCGCGTAAAACCTACACACGTTTTATCATTTTAGGGCGGCTATTGCACCGCGACGCGGTAATCTATACCGTGTCACGGCACTTTTGCCGTGTCGCGGCAGACACATGCCATGTCACGGTGCCCCAAATTAGGGTTTTATCTTTTTAGGGTTCCGTGTGCACCCTCTGCTCTATAAATATAGACCTGATTTCTGCAATTTCGGGGCACCAAAAATCATTCCCTCTCTTCTACACCAAAAAAATCATCCTCTTCTCTATCTCATACTCCAAGCTTTAAACTTATATTCCTATCTACATCATACTTCCCCTAAGCACTCCAAGGAGTCCATACTTGACCAGAGGTTCCGTCCTTAAACCAAGGCGTGAAAAGTACAAATAACTGAGGGTTTGGACCAAATCCACTCTACTTTTAATTTAATTTAATTTAATTTCAATTTGATTTATATTTTTATTGAAGCTACTAATAATTTATTCATGATGTAGCAATTTTAAGGAACGCACGTAATGTGAGTAATTAATTATTTTAATAACTTATTTTATTTTTATATTGCTAGTATCATGATTAGGTTAATTTATATTTGATTTGACTAACGTTATTATGGTTGAATTTCTTCCAATATTAATTTTGATTTTTATATATTCATTAATCACTATATTGCATGTTAAAGGGAATATGTAATTGAAAATCACGCCTAATAAGATAATTTGGACGACCGGCTTAGGTTCCTTTTTAATCTTGTTGTTTAATTAAGTGATCACGATATTTTAGAATTATATGTTGCATTAATATTCAACCAATTTAGCCTAATGTTAGTTTGGAGCAAATTGAATCTTTGTTTGTATGCCTTTGAGATCGTAGGAATCACTTTTCACAATAAGAATCGAGTAGAGGCCAATACGGGCGAATGTGACTCCATGACTCACTTTGTACCATCATCCCCGATCCTCCTTTCGTGGTTCCGAACCATATGGAGTTAGTAATCTCATGGATTATGAATGGGGTTTAACCTTCACGGGTCAATTGTTGTTGCCTTTCGTTGTCCCTTTATTCGTGGTTGCCTTTTATGATCCGTGAACGGTTTACAAGTTCCTTAAAAACTTGTTGGTGGCTCCCTACTTTCCTTGTCAATTCCCACTTCCTATGAGTGCCAAGCATATTCACAACATGCTTCAGGTAGGCGCACTTCAAACGACGCCTACACTAACTGATATTTAAATGCTACCAAAATTACCATCTTACCCCTACCAAGCATCAAAGTCACATTTCAAGCACCTAATACGATTAGATAGTCGGCTTGAAGGTCTAATCAAATATGGCCCACGTTCGGGGACAAGCAAACCATTCACAGCCCACGTTCAGGGACAATCAAACCTACTATAGCCCACATTCGGGGACAATCGAACCATTTACAACCCACGTTCGGGGATAATCGAACCAACTACAGCCCACGTTCGAGGTTAATCGAACTATCATCATTTTTTTAGTGATCATCTCCCAGGTGAAGACGATTCACAGCACAAGATTCTCGATACACAGAGACTTGCAATCTCATCATTAGACAAGTTTTTCCTCAAGCATGGAAAATTGTCGGTCGTTGCCACCTCTTAAGGGGAAGAAGTCAGCGATTATATCATCTGTTGACTTTCTCAAGCATGGAAAGTATCACAACAAACATCATCTAGTGGATTTCTTCAAGCATAGAAAAATACCAAACTCATTTTCCACCGATACACTGGTGTCAGATACTATTGAACATATTTGTCACCGATACAATGGTGTCAGATAAGCATTCTATCCCTTTACTCTTTTATCTGTAGAACTAACATTTTTCTACAGGTGTCGACGTAAAAAGAGTGATTTAGGATCGCAGAACGTCTTATATAATTCTCCGTCCCTATTGACTACTTTGGCTATCATTTTCGAAACTGACGTTTCTACAAACTCAGTCAAAGTGGGGGCATCTGTAGACACCTAAAATGTCTCCTTGAAACCAAACTCGATGATTAACAACCTTTCACCGTCATTATTGGTCGGGTTGAGTATTTAATCCCGGGAGTGCTTAAAGTCCATGCTCAGTCAAACTCAATTCACAAAATAATCACAAGTTAGTCCTAATTTTTGGTAAAAGCATAGTCCGATTTGTATTTTGGCCCGAACCCTTTTAATTCATTTCGTTGGATATTCTTCCTTGTATGGTGGTTGTTCAAACAAATACTTTATTGGATTATGTTGTGAAATCACATAAGTGGTGTAGGGAAGCATGTAATGTCACAATTTTTTAGTTGCCCACACTAATGCTAAGCTTTTTTTTTTCCAAGGTGCTATACTTTATCGGATTATATTGCACGTTCTACTTTTTCGGATTATATTGCACGTTCTACTTTTTCTACCTCTTGTGCTAACATGGCTCCTGTGGCTGTAACGATGATGTATAGTCTAAGAGGTAGTTTGGGTACTAGTGGTGCAAAAACTGGTGGACTTTTGAGATAGTCTTTGACTTTCTCAAAGGCCTCTTGGAGTTGATCGTCCTATTCATGTTTTTCTTCTCTTTTTAGTTTTTTTTAATATTGGCTCGCAAGTCATTGTCAATTAATTGGTGAGTCGACTGATGTAATGTAACTTGCCAAGGAACCCCCTAATTTGTATTTCAGTTTGAGGGGGAGGCATATCAACAATTGCCTTTATTTTAGAAGGATCAATCTCAATGCCACGTGTACTTACTACGTATCCGAGTAACTTGCCGGAAGTTACTCCGAAGGCGCATTTTTGTGGGTTCAATCTCATTATATATTCTTTTATGCGAGTGAAGAATTTGCGTAAAGCTTTTATGTGTCCCTTTCTATCTTTGGACTTCACGATCATGTCATCCACATATACCTCTATTTCTTTATGCATCATACCGTGCAAGAGATTCGTAGCTATTCTTTGGTACATAGCTCTTGCAGTTTTTAGGCCAAATGACATGATTGTATAGCAATACATACCCCAAGGGGTAATAAAGCATGTCTTTTTTTCGTTTTCTTTTGCCATTAGAATTTGGTTGTAACCTGCGTATCCATCCATAAAGGATAACATCGCATGTTCAGCCGTATTATCTACCAATATGTCAATATGAGGTAGAGGAAAATCATATTTAGGACTAGCCTTGTTAAGGTCCCTAAAGTCGACACACATGCAAACTCGTCCATCCTTTTTAGGGACTTCTTCTTTTATTTTCAAAGCAACATCAGGTTTCCTTCGTCAAACTTTTTGTTTTACTGGTTTAGAGGTAGGGTTCAAGGGAATGGTATGTTCCGCGATTTCCCTATCTATTCCAGGCATGTCCTTGTATGACCAAGCAAACACGTCTTTGAATTATTTAAGCGTCGACATGAGAATCGATCGCTCTTCTGGATTTAAGGTTAAGCCAATTTTGACTTCTTTCTTGCTTTTATTAGTTCCTATATTGACTCGGAACTAAAGCTCGGAAATAGAGCTCTTTCAGATTCAAAAGATTCAAGAGAAGGCATATACTCGGAAATAAAGCTCTTATTATTCATATAAAAAGAAAGTACATCGAGAGAAGAATCCTTTTTAGGATCTTCGTTCCTAGAAGTAGAAAATAAAGACTCAGTAATGGCCACAAGGCCTAAATTTTCAGCTTCTTTAAAACCTAAACTAGACTCAACGTCGGATTCTTCGAACATCTCCCCTTCACCTGTGGTGATCTCCAGCTTGTCACCTTTATGGTTAATCCACTTGAAAGTCTTCCTCCATCCATGCTCGAAAGTTTCGTTGGAAGAGGTGATCAATGAGGTTGGGTCGAAAGCTTCATCTAGGATGACATTTTGATTAGTTATTGTAGCAACATGGTTTTGCTCTAGTCCAAATAGCAAGTTAAATGCTTTCCTATCATAGCACCCTGGATTTGGGTGTTTTGACTAAATGATTTCAAAATCGTCATTCAAGAAGTAGCAATCGTGGACTATCTCAAATCCAGGCTTCTTGATACCTTCTAGAACTAGTGGTTCTAGAAAGTCATAGCATGGGTAATCTTCTCCCTCCCTAACGAATTGTCCGTTGAGGGTTTGATTATAAGATGGGAGTAAAGAGATTATCCCTTTCTTGTTATTGTCTCTACATGCTTTGATCTTAGCATCGTGAGACTTGAGTTCCTCTTTGGTTGGTTCATATCCCAATCCAAAGGAAAGGATTTTCTTTGGGATAGGAAGTAAGAGAGATTTCATCATTCTTAACTCCAATGGCATATCAGGAAAGTAACTACTCTTAAATAAGATGTTGTTTACTATTGGGGTGGAATATGGATCAACTTGAATGGTTCTTCAAGGCTTTCCTCCATTTCTAGTGTGCAAATTGCCTCCGCGGCAAATCCCCACATGTCCTCCTCATCATTATCATGGTTTATTTCTAAAAGGGATTGATAGTTTATTGCGATTTTGAGAGGAGAAGCATGTATAATCATAGGAAGAGCTTGGTAGTTCAACCTAATTATTTGGTGGAGCGAAGATGGTATCGCTCCAAGCTCATGTATCCAAGGACGTCCAAGAAGAAGGTTAAATGTAGGTTTAATGTCCATGACATGGAATTCAACCATCTTTTGTATTGGGCATGTGGTAATTGGTAGCTTAACAGTTCCACACACCGATCTCCTTGAATTGTCGTAGACCCTAATGCTTTGTGTTGTTGAATGAAAATCTTTTTCTAGAATATGGCCTAAATATTTCGCAATTTGTAATGGGCATACATTCACGGCGGACCCATTGTCAACTAAAGTAAGAGGGATGTTGTATCGCACTCCACAGTTAGATATAATACATTATTGTGGCTAGTGTCTTTTGAAGGCAAATCATCACTAGTAAAGGTGATTGACTTGTCGGATTTTTTCGCTAGTAAGCAAGCTAACGAGATCCTTTGGAGTTGTGTCCATAATTCATTAAAGAATTCTTATGTTCTTTAGAAGTACTTAGGAGTTCCCAAATGCTAACATTCGCCTTAGATTGACGAAGTTGTTTGACCAATGGATCTTCTACCTCAGGTGGAGGTGGCATTGGATTTTGAAATTGATCCATTTGGTTGTGTTTGGTAAACTCGCCCAGAATGAGTTAAATGATCTACCTCGTTTGGATTAGTTGTGGGGGGTCATGAACCAACTTTCTTCTAGAGGCTTTGAATGTGACTCCATTTCGAGATGTTCCATGAATTGTGCTTGATGCCATTGTTCATCAAAGGAGAAATTTGATAAATCTTGTGATTTCCCCTTGAAATGATCCCAATCAAGCGCTCCACTTATTTCGTTTTGGAGACAAGGTGGAGGTGGGACGAAGGCATACTTAGAGACATATAAGTCTTGGAAGTCGTCGTCCCATAATCCACACACTTCATTAGTTGCTCCTATGAGTGTTGTGGTTAGAGGCTTCCCTGTGGCAGTGATATAATCTAAAGGATTGAATGTATCACTTCTCATATGGTTCTCATCAATGTGAAATATTCCCAATGGGAAAATATTATTATTGGGTTTAGGCGTGAGAATTTTCCCATCGCCTACTAAATCTTGAATTTTGTGTTTTAGAACAAAGCAACGTTTAGTATCATGTCCAATCCGGGGAGGGGATTGGCGTTGGCCCTGTTGGTGTAGCAATCCTTTTTAAGTTAGTTTTTCCAGTAATTCATTATAACTCACAGGAAATTGTGTAAATTTTCTTTCTCTTGACCACCTTTTTCGAGGATCATTATATTGCATTGTGCTATTATATTGCGTGGAAGTCGCAAATACATCAATAGAGGAAGAAGTGTTATCATTCCCATTTTTGTAGTTATTCTTAAGTTGATGATTATGAGGTCTGTTGGCCTTCTCTTTAGCAAGATCATCTTCTATCCTAGTAACCACAGAATAGACCTTTTGAAAAATGTCTAGACCAAGGTAGCGTAAATGTTTATTGTACTTTTCATGACAATTTTCAATGGATTTTTGTACCAACTCGAGTTCTGGTGGCCTTTGAGCAAGATGGGTCGCCTTTTCTCGCCATTTACCATAGAAAGCAAGGAAACCTTCATCGTCACCTTGCTTGAGCATTTCAAGTTCACGTAAAGTTGATTTAAACTCTACGTTACTTTCATATTGGGTGATGAATTCCCATGTGGTCTTGAATTTGGCATCTAGCCCATAATACCACTCTCTCACAACTGGGTCTAGAGATAAAGGAAATGTCAAAGCATAAAGCTTAGGATCAACTCCCTTTAAAGCCATGGTGCCAGTAAAACTCATTAAATGATTTTTTGGATTATTGGTCACCTTGAATATTAGTAAGTTCATGGCTACGAACTTTTCAGGTAAAGTGAGTGCTGTAGGAGGAGCAAACTTTTTTGCGTCAAATTACTTATTCCCCATCGTAGAACGAAGAACAAGCTTCTCTAACTACTTCTCTCGTATGGATAATTCATCCATCTTTTGTTGCAAAGCCAAAGCTTCGGCATTTTTCCTCTCAACTTTTTCGAGTTTCTTGATTCTTCTCTCTTCGGTCTCGTGAGCCTTTTCCACTCATAAGTGAATAATCTCTTCTTGGAGTTGCTCTATGGCTGGCATCGTTGTTGGAAAAGAGTGGGTTGTGAAAGGGAAATGGTTTGAAAAGGGTGAATTGTTTGATGATAAACGTATGAGTAATGTGAATTTAGATGTCGAAAATCGAGCTAGGAGCGTCGTAAGTCGAGCCGAATTAATAAAAGACGAGACGGTAAAATCAATAATTAATCATCAATTTACCAAAATACCCCTAGCATCGGAATGTCCCGAGCAAACCGAGTGTTAGGGGCAAATGGTACTAGCATGTGCACCGCACCTAGGCAATAGTGCTAGGTGCACATGGCTAGCCTGCACCATCCGCGCACAAAGCAGCTTCAGCCCGCAAATGCGTGCGTGGCTTGCTGCGAGCATGTGCGAGCAAGTGTGCTAAACCAGCACTGCTGGCGCGCCAGGCACTATGCACCCAGCAGAAGCCAGCTAGCATGCGTGACATGCTGGGCTTTGTGCGTAGCAACAAGCCTCGGCCTGCAGCCCGCATATGTGCGTGGCTTGCTGGGCCGAGGCAACGTGCATCTTCGCACCAAGTAGCCACGGACAGGCCCAGCCAAGGCCCAAGGCCACCAGCTAGGCGCGCCTTGGTGCCCAAGGCAGCTGCTACGTGGCGCGCAGGGAGTGTGGTCGTGTAGTGTGTGTTGGGTGGCTAAGGGGAAGCTTGGGGAGGAAGGTTTGGTCCCCCCCTTGTGGTCCTCACCTAACATCTCCTCCTATGATTGCCACTTGTTGATTAATTAGTTGTTTGGTAATTTCTTTTATTTTTTATTTAAAAATAAAATGGGAAAATTGATTTTACCAATTCTCTCACATTGATGGGAGAGTGGAATTCTCTCATGACATTCTCTATAAATACCCACCTTGGGATTTGGAGAAAGTCACTTGAGTAAAAACTCAATAAGGCATCTCCACTTGAGAGATAACCTTTAATTACTCACTTCAGTCTGACTTGGCTATACACCAAGTAGGAGACCGGTCGGGGTCGAGTTGAAGGTGGATACCATAGGAGGTCTCTGCGCTTGTAAGACTTGGCTTTGAAGTAAGAGCTCCGAGTGAGAGCGAAGCATGCGGCAAGGGTAAGATCATCTTTTCTCTCTTTCTTATTATTTATGTCGTTTAGTTATATTAATTGTGATCGGGTCTTGGGGTCGGGTTTTGTTCTGCGGTGAGTTGGACACAACGAACCCCAACATCGGTATCAGAGTCTTGCTCATTTATTCTTGTAACTTAAAATTTTCATGGGTTTAAAAATGGATTTAATTTCAAGTTATGTTGCTGATTAGATTAGTAGCTCAATTTTATTAATTTTAATCTCGTTTTATCATGTACTTTGGCTCCAGAATCCAGATTTTCGCCCAAGACTAGTGAATTTTGGGTGGAATCAATATTCTGGAAACATTATGAGAGTCTCACGACTTATGGAAAACTTCATCCTGGAACAATGGAAGGGGATGTTCTACAACGATTTTCCGGACATGCTCCTCAAAACGCTAGAGGATATAGTCAATTTGAGGGTCACCAAGAGCATCAAAGGCAACTATGATGGTCTCGTGGAGGAAGTGACTAGGTCACTCTCCAACATGAAGATCAAGCCACCGCAAGAGGGGTGCCTTGCCAAGGAGAGGCAAGAGGTATGGGCACAAGTTTACAATGCTAGACTAAGACCCGGAATGCCACTTCGAGCCCATGTGCTCCGAATGACAAGGCTATTCACTCACTTGGAGCTCATTGGCAAGCCAGTGGAGGATGAGCAAGCAGCTCACATGCTATTAAGTTCTCTCCACTCGGGCTATGTTGTATTAAAGATGCGACTAACCGCCAATCGGAACAAACTCTCTTTAATGGAGGTTGTCCATGAGCTTCAAAGGGCCGATTCTTGCGGAAGTACCAAGCTCAAGCTTGCTCTAAGGGAAAAGAAGAAGGTGTTCAAGAACATGGCAAAGATGCGATGCTTCTACTGTAGTAGGCAGGGCCACTACAAGAGAGAATACAACATATACCTGGAAGATGAGGCAAAGGGAAGAAAAATCTCTACCTCGGGTATCTTCTTTATAAACTTACACTTGAATACAAGCCATTCATAAGGTATTAGATACCATTAATGACTCACTATATGCTCCTATTTCAGGAACCAAGTGAGAAGAGCTTACTTAGTGGATGTAGTTATACAAGCAGAAGAAGAAGACAATCTTTCCGGAAAAGCTTGTAATCACATAGTTTGTCTTGACATAGAACTTGTTTAAGTTTTGTTATCAACCATACATTGATCATCCGACGTTAGACATCATTTTGTTTTGATCACAAGACTATTGTTTCAAAAGTCTTTCTTATATGTTTATAGCATGATACGTTTATCTAAAATATGTGCTTTCATTAGACAAACAAGTTTATAATGTTAACAATACCACCAAGAAAGTTAAGACCATTGAGTCAAATGAGACGTACTTGTGGCATTGTCATATTGGCCACATTAACATCAAGCGGATAAAGAAACTTCTACAGGAAGGTGTTCTTGACTCATTCGATTTACAATCGTTTGAAGATTGCGAAGGATGTTTATTAGGAAAGATGATAAAGCAGCCATTCTCTAACTTGGGAGAAAGGGCAAGTGACTTGTTGGGCCCTAATACACACCGATGTATGTGGACCAATGAGCACCACCACAAAGAACGACCATCAATATTTTATCACCTTAACAGACGACTTTAGTAGATATGGATATGTCTACCTTATGTCACACAAATCTGAATCGTTTGAAAAGTTCAAAGAATTTCAGAGTGAAGTTGAAAATCAGCTTGGCAAGAAAATCAAAGCCCTTCGATCGGATCGAGGTTGTGAATACTGGAGCCAAGAATTCGATGACCATCTGAAAGAAAAAGGTATACTTTCAGAATTGACACCTCCAGGAACTCCACAATGGAACGAAGTATCCGAAAGGAGAAATCGAACCTTGCTAGACATGGTATGATCAACAATGGGTCTTAGTGATCTTCCTATCTCTTTCTTGGGACACGCACTTCTAACCGCAGCACTAACACTGAACCGTGCTCCATCAAAAGCTGTGGAAAAGACTCCATATGAATTATGGACGAAGAAACCTCCAAGGTTGTCTTTTCTCAAGATATGGGGATGCGAAGCATATGTTAAGAAATTAATTTCTGACAAAATTCACCCCAAATCTGACAAGGTTTTCTTTGTGGGCTACCCAAAAGAAACCAAAGGGTATTACTTTTACAACAAATTCAAGAACAAAGTGTTTATTGCTCGCAATGGTGTCTTTTTTGAGAAGGAAAACCTTTCCAATATGACCAGTGGGAGGAATTACCTCCTCCAGTTAATGTTAAGGGAGTTAGAAGTTTCTTAGGTCATGCGAGGTTTTATTGTTGCTTTATCAAAGATTTTTCTAAATTGCTAAACCACTAACTCAGCTCTTACTCAAGGATGCCCCTTTTGTTTTTACTAACGAGTGTCTTAAGGCTTTTAACAGGATAAAGCAGCCTTTGATATCGGCACCCATCATATGTGCACCCGATTGGAATCTTCCTTTCGAGATTATGTGTGATGCAAGTGACTTTGCACTAGGAGCCTTGCTCGGAAAGAGAAAGAACAAGGTTTTGCATGCTATTTATTATGCAATTAAAACTTTGGACGAAGCCCAAGTTAACTATGCGACCACGGAGAAGGAGTTTCTTGTTGTGATTTATGCTTTAGAAAAATTTAGATCATATCTAGTTGGTTCTAAAGTTATTGTTTTTACTGATCATGCACCTCTGAAGTATCTGATATCCAAGGCAGAATCAAAGCCTAGGCTACTCCGTTGGGTTCTCTTACTCCAGGACTTTGATGTTGAAATAAAAGACAAAAAAGGTGCAGAGAACGTTGTGGTAGATCACTTGTCACGTATCAGGTATGATGAGATGACTCTTTCCCTGATGATCACTTGTATGCAGTTGTAGAGCAGCACCCATGGTATGCCGATTTTGCTAATTATTTAGTGGGTGGTACTCTACCCCCTGACGTATCCTACTAACAGAAAAAGAAATTCCTTTATGATGTTAAACATTATTTTTGGGATGATCCTTTTTTGTTTCGTGAGTGTCCAGATGGATTATTTCGCAGGTGTGTTCCCGAATGGGAAGTCCATGGCATTCTTACTAGCTGCCACACTTCACCTTATGGTTGACATCATGGCCCTACCAAAACGGTGGCCAAGATTAATGAGTCAGGTTTCTATTGGCCCACCATGTTTTAGGATGCTAACACTTTTGTGCAGGCTTGTGACTCTTGCCAGAAGACTGGCAACATTTTGCGGCGGCATGAGATGCCTCAAACCGGGATTTTGGAAGTAGAAATTTTTGATGTTTGGGGTGTTGATTACATTAGAACGTTCCCTTCTTCAAATGGGAATCGTTATATACTTGTCGCCGTCGACTATGTATCCAAGTGGGTTGAGGCCATTGCCACTCCTACCAATGATGCCAAGGTGGTCCATAGACTTTTAAAGAAAACCATCTTTCCACGATTTAGAGTACCTAGAGCTATAATCAGTGATGGAGGATCTCACTTTCATGAGCGGAAGTTAGACACCCTTCTCAAGAAGTATGGTGTATACCATAGGACAGGTCTCGCCTATCATCCCCAAACTAGTGGCCAAGTTGAAGTTTCCAACAAGGAAATCAAGGTCATATTAGAGAAGGTGGTAGCAAAATCAAGGAAAGATTGGAGCGATAAGTTGGATGACACCCTTTGGGCATACAGAACTGCATTTAAGACCCCAATAAGTACTACCCCCTATAGACTTGTGTACAACAAAGCATGTCATCTTCTGGTGGAATTAGAATACAAGGCATATTGGGCTATTAAGGAACTCAATTTGGATGTTAAGCTAGCGGGAGAAAAGAGGTTACTTCAACTTAACCAACTCGATGAGTTTAGGTTGATGGCCTATGATAGTGCACGAGTCTACAAGGAGAAAACCAAGAGATGGCACGACAAGATGATCCTTCCAAGAGAGTTCAAAGAGGGTGACAAGGTGTTGTTGTTCAAATCTAGACTTAAACTTTTCCCAGGAAAGTTGAAGTCAAGGTGGTCGGGTCCCTTTACTGTAAAAAGGGCTAATAAGTTTGGTTCTGTGGAATTGTTTGATGAGCAAGGTAACGAGTTCAAGGTTAATGGTCAAAGACTCAAGCTATACCATGAAGGGGCTACGATCGGTGCGGTTTAATTAGTTCACCTAACCGGTTCCGGTTCACCTTGAGTTACATTGTGGTAAGAGGGTCGTGCGGGACCTAGATAAACCAGCGCTTTACGAGAGGCAACCCGTATTTCTTGCTTTCTAGACTAACTTTTTTTTCCTTTCTTTTACTTTTTATTTTATTTTGAGAGGTGAGGAGAGTGCAATTTTACCTTTTCAAAGTGTCTTTTTGCACAGGTTTTGAACAAGTAAAGAGTATTCAAGAGAAAAAGGTTAAAGAAGATAGAGTGTCCCGAACTGGGCAGGGGCCCGATCGGGCGGACCTCGCCCGATCGGGCGCGAGAATAAGGTTTAGATCGAGCCTTATCCTCGCCCGATCGGGCTATCACACCTGATGGGCGCACAAGCGAGCCAAAATCGAGCAAAAAATCGCCCGACCGGGCACGAAATCGAGTGCACAAAAAAAGAAATCCCGGGCTAATCTCGCCCGATCGGGCGAGGGAATCGAGCAAGGTTCGACCCCCCCTCTCGCGCCCGATCAGGTGGAGCTCGCCCAATCTGGCGCACAAGCTAAGAAAAGGAATGCTGAACATTCGCCCAATCGGGCGGACCTGCGCCCGATCGGGCGCGCCTTTTACCCGGGTTATCAAACCCTCCTTTCCTTTTTTTTCTTTTCACTTTCCTCCTTATTTCTCCTCCTTCAAACACTCCAAACTCATCTTCTCTTCAAGACCTCCTCAAATTCTTCCATCCAAATTCAAATATTTTTACATATTCTTAAACCTCTCACCTTCCTCTACATTCTCCATATACTTTCAACTAATTTCTCTCATAATTTTTGAAAACCCTAAGAGAGAGAAAGCTTCAAAGTTTGTCAAATCACCTTCAATGGCTCTCAAGCGATCAAGAACACAAAGGGGTGAGAGTTTAAGGAAGCAACAACCACCTATGGTTGACCCGGAACTCCAAATTCTGGGGTGGAGCGAGGTGGTGGTCACTTCCGTCGAACAAAAGGCTAGGATGCTCAACCTCATTACGAGGCAGGTAATTTCTACCCGTTTTGTTCATCATCCCACTCTAGCTAGATTAGGAATTGATAAACCTGTGGAAAAATTGTTTAAGGGCATTGGCATGAGTGGTTTCTTTCAAATGCATTATGATACATATGATTATTTGACCGTGGAATTTATTTCTAGCTTTAATATGATTAAATCTAATGCTATTATTACTCATGTTCAATTCCGATTGCTTAACAATGATGTGAGAATGACTTTGAAGGAATTTGGTAAATTGTTTGAGTTAAAATCGGATAAACCCATTGAACCATCCCAAGCTCATATTGTCGTGGTCTATCAAAAACTCACAGGGGAGAGTTAACTAACCTCCAACAGGGCAAGGGAACTTGGATTCAACATCCCGTGCCAAAATTTTGGCAACGGTTTGTTGGCCTCACCATATTTGGGAGGCATGAACCGGCCAATGTAAGGAGGGATGAGCTAGAGTTGTTGGCCTCCTATGTGATCCCCAGAGGCGAGAAACTGAACATCCCACATAGGATAGCCCAACACTTCCAACGGGCGGCTAATGCGGTCGAGGGCGGTAGGTCTAGGGCACCTATTTATTTTGGTGGGTTGGTTACCCACATTGCGGTCAAACACCTAAGTTTCACCCGTAATGACCATAGGAAAGTAGAAGGCTCTACCCTTATGGATCCAACTCATGGGTGGCGAGATGTGGTGGATAATCCACCGAGAGTCGGGTAGGAGGGACCACGCCTTTAAGCTACCTAACCCTACCTTGACTAAGTTTGAGAAGGGTAAGCCTTCCTATACTTTCGAGTTAGATGGTCAAGGGGGGGCTCAAGCGGCTCACCATACACCACCCCACCCACAACCTCCATTCCAACCACCGCCCCAACCCTACACGCATGACATCCCTACCTCTCCCATTGATTATAACATTGATCCTAAAGTCCCATATGACTTCTCGGCTTTTAGGAGCCAATTAGATAGGATTGAGAGGGGACAAGGAAGAGTAGAGGGTTTAGTGCGAAACCTTGACACTAGAGTAGGTTCTCTAGATAGACGGGTTGGGCATGTGGAGCGAAACCTAGGGAGGGGTTTATACCCCATGTATGATGACTATGCCCGCCGAGGGGCTATTCCCCCCGAGGCTCTTGTTCCCGATTGGTTTCAATACCCCCAAGGAGGGTATTTGACCCCCGGTGCCTATGGTAGTTATGTGGACTATTCTTCGGTCCGTGGTTATGGGGTCGATGCTCCTTTTGGTGGGCTTGGGGGAATGTGGACCCTAACTATTTTGCAGGTGGTTCGGGTTATGGAGGTGTTGGTTCGAGCCATGGAGGTGCCGACTCTAGCCATGGCAGAGGCTACTCGAGGATGGACGAGGATGAGGATGAGGAGTAGCTACTCCTAGCTACACTCCCAAGTCAATGAGGGCATTGCTTGATTTGGCTTGGGGGAGATGATCTTGTACATATGGTAATTCTCTCTCTCCTTTCTCTATTTATTGCTTTCTTGTATAGATTTATTTGCTTTCTAGTGTAGTTTTTATTGCTTTCTAGTATAGATTTATTTGCTTTCTAGTGTAGTTTTTATTGCTTTCCTATATGAAAAATACAAAAAATTAGAAAATTAAAAAATACAAAAATATGTTCCAATGAATTATGAATCATGCTTCCCTATGCCCCATACTTGAAAAATATTGTTTTGATTCTTGGTATATGATGATGAGCACTGTGGATTTGTTGATCATGATTTAAAGCTTGATTGCTTGGATGCCTTAACATGCGTCAATTTTGTCCAACTACTTGTGAATATAGTGCTTGACTAGTTGGTTTGGTTAGGAATGTGTGTTAGTTCCTGGTATGTCAATGAATTTGAGTATTGGTTTGCAACTATGAGTAGTGTTTCATGGCTCATTATTATGTACATGAGGAGGACGAAGGCATTTGTTCTTTAGGTGGCCTTTAGATGATATTAGTTACATTTGTTCCCTTCTTGCTACCCATGTTGTTGCCTTGACTTTTTGTTGTTTATTAGCCACATTACAAGCCATACTTGCCCCATTGGTTACTAGTCCCAAGCTTGGCTTGGGGGAGCTATTAGTGAGTGAGGTGAGGGAGTTTGTAGTGTGCTTATTATTTGCACAATTTGGGTGGGTTTTGAGAAGTTATTTGTTCTTGATCGTATTTTATTTTTGATGAGTTTGGAAGTAAGATGATATGAAAGAAGAAAAAAGAAGTTCGAAAAAAAGGAAAAAAAAATGTTTAATGTTCAAGTGTTCTAAGTGAAGGTTGATCAAAAGAAAAGAAAGAAAAAAATTGAGTTTCAATGAAAAATTCATGTTTGATAGTTTAGAGTTTGTGATTCACTCGAGTTCTACATTATTATATTTTTATGAGTGAAATTGTAAGAGTTGGGATTGTTTGATATTTTTGGAGTTGTATTTGGTGGATTTTTATTGTAGTTGGTTATGTTGGAGATGTTGATCATTATTTATTTTGATCATGGGTTTTATTAGGATTTGGCTCCCTTAAGCATAGCTTTTCTTTCACATATTCCCAAATATATCCTACCCTTTTTCCGTAGCCTTACATTACAAGCTTTAAAGACCTTCCGACCTTGTGCATAGAGTTGTGTAGATGTGAAAGTGTTGCTTATCAATGCAAGTTATGATTTGACATATTTCGAGTTGACTAGTAGGTTGAGTGTATGTCTTTTTAAACACACAAGAGTGTGAGTTGGGAGGGCATTGTTCACATTAAAGGGGTTGGGATGGAGAGCGATCGAGTACATCTTTTACTCGCCACATAAATGAGAGTTGAGTGTATGAGCACTAGTCTTGAATTCTATATGCTCATGTGGTTTGCTCTACTTGACAATTGTTGGGGAGGATGAGTGATTAGATGAATGAGATTGATTGACGTTGAAGCATGTTTATTGGATTTGCCTTTAATTATTGGTTCTTGATTTTGATTATTTGGGGTGAGGCATGTTTTATGTATTCATTGATGAGCTCTTTACTTAGGGACAAGCAAAGGTTCGGCTTTGGGGAGTTTGATATGTCTACTTTATATGGTATTTTACCCCCGTCCCTTTGTCGTAATTAGTAGTGTTTTTGGCTCGTTAGAGCCACTTTTATTACTAATTGGTGTTTTCTAGTGTTTTCGTAGTTTCGGTTGAGTTTTGTAGGGAATTGCATCTTTGGAGCTTTTTCCCGGGATTATTGCAGTACAACTACGAGCATTTGAAAGCATGACCGATTGCTTTTGGACACCGAGTATTCAAGACCCGAAGTGGAGATTCGAATTGGGCCAAGAATGGAGCCCAATCCAAGTCCAGCATATAGCCGGGCCCGATCGGGCAAGCTTTAGCCCGATCGGGCGGATGCCCAGAACAAGAGGGCGAAGAGAAAAGGCGGGCCCGATCGGGCGGCCCTACGCTCGATCGGGCGCGTGTTTCTGGGGAGGCTTCTTCGACGATTACTTAGTTTCTATTTAGGAGTAATTTCGGGTTATTGTACAAATACGATTTTAATGCTTTTGCTTAGGACCTCTTCTCTTAGACTTTCTCTCTCTACTTAGCTTTAGATTAGTTTCTCTCTCTACAACTTTGTTCTCCATTTTTGTTCTTAATTCAACTCCTTAATTCCGATTACTTTGGTAACGATTTCTTCTACTTTAATCTCATTTATTTTACTTTATTTCTTTCATCATGTTTCCTTTAATTGCTTTGTTTAGTTTATGTTCGATTATGTCTGAGTAGTTTTATTTCTAGGGTTTATGGGGATCCGTAAATAATATGAAGGGGTAAATTATTATTGTTGGTTATCAATGCTTGATTAATTTCCTATTGATTGATTTAATGCTATGCAATTAGATTAGGCCTGGTTTAATTGTATGAGTTTAGCAATATTGATTCGAGATTCGAGAGATGAGAATTGATGTTTAGGCTTAGTTTCAATAGGCGGACTAATTTATAAATGGTTAAGTCGAGATTCATTCGAGAGATAAGATTTAATACCGGTAAATTAACTCTGTGATTGTAATACGTAGCGAAAGCCCTTTATGATTTGATTAATTGATGCATTGATGATTGATTGTTATGTTTTACCTTGGAATATTGTTTATTGGTGAACCTATGCCCTAGGCTTTTATTTCATTTATTTTCCTCTTACGTTTATTCCTTCCCACTTATACTCTTAGTAGTTTAGTTCCCTTTTATAATAACAAATTGGTTACTTGATGATTTAGATTATATTGATTAATTAGGAATAAATTAACTCGTTTCCCTATGGTTCGACCCTTCTTCCCTATCTGCATAGTTAGTGGATTTAGGTATTATTTTTGATTGGGTGACTACGACTTTAGCTTGTCAACAGGAGGCCAAAAGTAGATGTCTACAACAGTATTCCCACCATCCACAAACTCATTAGATTCAATTTCCCTGTCCCAAACAACAACACAAAGTTGTTTTAAAAATTCAGTCTCATTATAGAAAGTTGTACCCACTTTCTCAGGCACTTTCCTCATGATGTGCCACATGCACAATCGATGTTTTGTTTTGGTAAAAACTTTATGTATTGCAATATCCATTGCAGAGTCTTGGTCAATTATAAGGCAAGAAGGCTCATTTCCTTTACATTTTAGAAAAGTCTGAAAAAGTCACACAAAAGACTCCACATGTTCTTTAGATAACAATGTTGCACAAAATGTGACACAACTTTTATGATGGTCAACTGTAGTAAAAGGGCAGAAAACTAAGGAGTATTTATTTGTATCATATGTGATATCAAAAGAAATGGAATCCCCAAACAAGTGAAAGTCCTTTATCCATATGGGATCAGCCTAAAAAACCCGTGTTAAATGCCTATTAACATCAACATAATATTCCAAATAATAACCACCATTACTGTTTTTGAATTTTTGTTGAAGATTTTCTATAAACATAGCCCCATCAGATTTAGAAATATAAACTTTTAAGTCACGAGAAAAGTTTTTAAATTAATTTTTAGTGTCTCTCACATGTTTATAACCTCCACAATATTCTTTCATCATCTTATAGGATATAATAGCTCCAATGTTCAACTTTGAATTATCAAATATAAACTTCCTATGAACACAAGTTAACCCAATATCAGCTGGTTTTCTGACCAGTCTGGTAGTATGAGTTGAGAAGGGATGACAATGGCTTTCATGAAAGAAATAAACCACATACTTTCCACCATCACAATACTTAAACTTAAGCATAGCATGACACCCAATCCTCCTAACTGTCCACTACAACAAATTGACCTTTGTGCCACGTGTGAAAACGTGGCACAAGTTTCAAATTTCCGTGGCTATGTAATTTAGCCACGGGAATTTTAAAATTTGAACCTGTGGCACAAGAGGCCGTGGCTAGGATTTTGCCACGGGAAAACGGATGTCGTGGCAAATTATAAAATTTATGCCACGGGTACTCATGTGGCAAACAAATTCACTTGCCACGAATATTAATGTGGCTAATAAATTATTTGCCACAAATATTACCGTGGCTAATTATCTTGTTTGCCACATATATAACCGTGGCTAATTAGCTTGTTTGCAACAAATATTACCTTAGCTAATAAACTTAATGATATAAATATTACCGTGTGTGACTAACAACACTAGGATAGGCACCGAATCAAAATAGCGAAAGGTAGTGGTTTTGCAATTGATAAACATACAAAGTGCATGTATACACATAAAAATATGATTTTTTTCATTAATAGCTTGTAAATTATATACATATCATCCATAAAAAAAATAAAAATCAGTATACACTACAATAGAAGCAGCAACAATCAGCAAAGGTAGTAGTAGCAACAATCAGTAGAGAGCAGCTTGCAGTACTAGCACCCAACTACAACAACAATGGCAAACCGTGGAGCATCTAAAACACCTCGCTTTCTTGAACACCCTGGAGCAATGTATTCCTCATCAAAAAGTTTGGCATATAGTGATAGAACAACAGGAGCATTTGAGATTCCAGCACATCCACAAGAACATTCTTTCTTCCATCTCTCATGAGAAGCACTATCAGTCCCAAGAAAATATTTTTCACTCCCATTAGTTACTAATAAAAGAAGTGCATGCCCTGCATGTACAAGCAAAAGGTACAATCAGAGCCCGCAGAGACAGAAAAAATGACAGAAATTCACGTCAAAGACACAAAAGAGCAAATGTCATGGCTCTTCTTCACTTGATTAGTTGCAGCATACTATACACCCTATATAAAATATCTACTAATAAAAAGAAGATTTTTTTACTTTGATTTATTACTGATTTGAAAGAACCTATTATGGATTTCCCTTTTGAGCACTAGAAAACAGTAGTGGCTGCAAGCCTCATTGTAGGAGAGAGTTCCTATTCAAAACAAGGTATAGTGGAGTCATAATGGCTATTACAGTCCCTGTTTTTTTAATACACAACAAAAAGATACATTAGAGGCCTAACTGGCTATATACTTGTTTACAAAAGCTGCGGTCAGATACTTGGTAGTTCCTGGTGCTTACAGTCTAAAAATTTAACACTTGAAGCAATGCGCATATCATCGCATATGTATTGTACTTAGGTAATAACAGTGGTCTGAACTAATATAAGCTTAAAACTATTAAACATATTATACATATTAATAAAACACACATACGACATCCACATCAACAAATCGTGATGCTTTATGAACAAATTATGAAGAAAAACAAGCAGCATAACCGGAACCAGAAGCACGCATATCAGTTTCATAGGCAATAATAGCGCAGAAGCAGGCATAAATAAATGATACTTAGGATCAAATAACACGGACATTATATGAGTATGATTAATAAATAGGTTGATTTCCAGTAATGGAAGAAAGTTAGAAACTTCGTTAGATTAACCGAAAAGGATTAACTTACCAAGAGAGGACTATTTTGCTCAACCATGTCTTAGAGCCCAAGCAAACACTTTCCAAAAAGAATTGTGACACCGTCCTGTGAGTTAGATGTCGTACCAGCAAGGTACAATTTGACATCATAAACCAATAATCACCCCACTTCCTCCTGCATAAATAATTAAAGTACCAATCAAACACAAATTCAGATTTGAAAATTAGACACCTCATTACCCAAGTAATGACTTTGAGACGACTAATATACTGACACTAATATTATCTTGGCTAATGCAAGTTAAACAACTTTTTAAAAGGGCAGGAGGGGCACCCACTTTGAACACTGATCTTGACATTAAAGGAATTTGAAACATCTCAAACACCAAACTTGATTCAATTATTGAATCAGGCTCATAAATTACTAAGCTCCAATTACAAAGTTGTATCCACTAAATTTGATTCAAACGTATCAAATTAAGCTCATATTTTTATAGCAATAACATTGAGTTCCTTATCCTATTACGAGTAATACTCATAAGTTCAAATCCCCTCTCAATTAACTTGTTAAAAAAAAAGAAAGAAAAAAAAAAAGAAACTTGTTCCTCATCAAACAATTTCATTCAAATGAGTTGGTTAGCTTGAATCATCATTCTCGCGACTTATCTTATCTTGCAATGGCAAGGATAATGGTGAATCTCAATATTCACCCTTCACCCACAATTTGTTTTGTTTCATAACACATTATAATTAAACTAAGGTCACAGCCTCACAAAGTGTAAAATGTGAAGGAATTGATTTCTAGTTCTCTACCATCAATTGCTCATCAACAACAACTACATCACAAATGACCAGAATTTATATTCAAAATGCAGATACATATCAAACATCTATCAACAAAATTCAAGAAACTTAGATAATTTGAAAGAAAAAAATTACACAAAATTGATAAAAACGCTTAGAATTGTATAAATTAATCAAAAAGATACGAATTGAGCATGTACCTAAAAACAAATCAACCCAATTAAAAGAAAAAAAAAAGGAATTTTAACCCTAAAAAAGAATTGCAAGTTCAATCGATAATAGAGGAACTAAAGTGAAATCAAATAAGCAATTACATTGAAATCAAATCAAATAATTAAACCCCGGAAATCAAAGCATTTATCATGAAGAATTGGACCGAAAAGGAAAAAAATAACGCAAAGCTAAATAACCCAGAAATCCTAACCTCGAATATCTGATTTTTAGTTTAAAATTGATCTGAATTCGTTGTTGCTTGAATTATTGCATGATAACCCGTAAAACTGGCACAAAACTAGGTCTTCGATTTTGCTCGAATTAAGGCTTGATATCTTCGGTCAGAGGAAATTTCATTCGAATACTATTAAAAGCAAAAATTGAACCAAGGACTTGCAGACGACGGTGGAGGATGATGTGTCGAAAGCCCTGAAATGGAGGAAGCCGTGGAGGTGAGGAAGCCGTGGAATTCAAGAGAACCCTAAATTGAATAAAAATTAGGATAATAGTCATAAAACCCCAGATTGGAAATTGAAATTGGATGATGAGAAAAAGAAGTTAATCTTACCTCAGGAGTTGCTTTAATGGCTGAATTTCACCTTAATGGAGAACGTTGATTGTGCTTCAATAGAAAACGTTGAGCGCGCTTCAATGGAAACTAGGAGGGAAATAGGGAGAAAGTAAAGAAAGAGGACAACGTTTTTTTTTTTTTGTTAATGAAAGAACACTCAGTGCGCTTCAGTATGGTTTTTTTTTTTTTTTTTTTATTTTTTAATTTTTTTTGAGGGAATTTTTTAAATCTTTTTTTATTACTCCGTACTGTATTAACAACTTCTTTTTTGATAAAGTATATTAATAAATATTAAATAATTTTCCCTCAAATAAAAAATTATTAAATCATTTGATGATATGTGAGTAGTAGATTAAATAAAAAAAATTTGAATGTTTTCCCGTCCAAAAAAAATAAAAAAACGCATGTTGTTGAAACATTTACTTGTAGACTCATAGTAGTCACTTGTGAATGCACCGTGTTACTACACGATTGACGGTTGTACCAATTATAATACGAAAATAATATTAAAACTTCTTATATTATCTCTATTTAAATTATTTGAAAATTTTCTTATATCAAGGGGTTTGAATTTATTCTAATTAGTCATACAAACTAAAGTTTTAACAAATATAAATGTGTCCTTTTGGTGTCTTTTGAGGTTTTTCTAATAGTGATTAGTGAAGTAAATTTGTTAATGTTAATGCGCGGGAAAAAAAATCAAGGTATAAAGAAAATTTAAGGGAGTATATTCAAATATATAAGACCTCTAATTTGTATTGTGTTAATATTTTACTCTATATCAAATAGCGCTTATGGTATTTCAAATATCTTCAATTTTAAAAGTATAGAAAAATCGAAGTAATATGGCAATTCATGGTATCTAATATAATTTTCAAGTAATACATATTACTTGTGACACTAGTGTATACCATGGGGGAAAACTACTTGTATGACAAATATAACGTTTGCTACGAGAAAAAAGCTACTCGTGACACAAATGTAAAGTTTGCCATGGGAAAAGTGCTATTCGTGACACAAGTGTGATATTTGCCACGGGAAAAGCGCTACTCGTGGCACAAGTCTGATATTTGCCACGGGAAAATAAATACCCGTGGCATAATTATTCTTCTTATTTAGTGTTTCTAACATAGTTCATTTTTCCCGTGGCTAGATGAAATTATGCCACGAATTTGGAATTCCCGTGGCATAATTCGTGGCACAAGTGATGATTTGTTGTAGTGGTCATCTTTCTAAAAACAGTATCTTCAACATCTTTTTTATCTTTCTTATTATCATTGACAAAACCTTCTTTGTTACAAACCAAATATTTAATAAGTACAAGACCCTTTTTACCATCAGAACAAGGAAACTTTTTTTCTACCTCGCTAGTACTATGACGGACTTTGAATCCACATTCGCTAGCATACTTATAATAAAAATCAATTCCATTTTGAAGACAAATAAATTTTATTCCAAAAATAGGCTTATTTTCCATAGAACAACCAAGAATAAACTCTTTACCACCTTTTATAAACTATCCTAGGTAGTACAACATGAGAAGGAGATTTTAAAATGCTTACATTAACATCTCCAGCTTGAACATCAGGAGAAGAGAGCCCAACTATTTCAGACATCATCCTGAAAAGTAGATGAATCTAAATTAAAAGTAAACAAAAAATCACTAAAAGTAAAAGCAAAACAATTTAAAAATGAGGAAAAGAAATATTTAAGAAATGTTTCAGACATCATCATGAAAAGTAGATGAATCCAAATTAAATGTAGGAAAACATCACTAAAAGTAAAAGGAAAAAATAAAAGGAAATCAACCGGTCAAGTAAAAATCTAAACTAGTATTGACCTGAAGGACACCTTTGCCTTTACTGTTTACGTCTAAATGAACATTAATAAACTGCTGCCATCAGATCCTAAAAAAATTTCATAGTCATTTTAAAAAATGAACTCAAAGCCCTTGCACAAATGTTCACATATCATCATATGGCAGCTCAAATTGTATTAAATACTTAAAAAAATTTCTTAATGGCAACCCTCTTATCAACAGTAAATAATAATAAATATTAAGTAAATAAAAACAATTGAAAATTAAAAGAAAAACTAAACGAATACATCAATATATCGAAAAAGAAGAATTGATCATAACATAATCAAATTTAAGTAAAACATTTAAAGAAACTTGCATTACATAATCAAACGAAATAAAAAATAATAAAAATTACTCAGCAATGAAATCAAAAATCAATAAATAAGAACAAAAACAAACCAAAAACAAAAGTAACAATACTAAAAATCGACAACGAAAACGAAATCGCACAAAATAACAATAAAAATCAAACCAAAAGCAATAATAATAGAAATCGACAACGAATCGAACAAAAACTAAGCATAAACCATAATTATATGATGAATCAACAAAGAACATACATAAACAAAAAATCTTAAAATTACCTCTCAAGAATGTTCAAATGACAACAAAAAAGGAAAAACACAGAAGAACAATTGAACAATATGCAAAATCGAAGAGGAAAATCGATGAAATTGAAGAGAGAACTCGAACAGCGAATTCGCCTTCAGAGAGATCGAATGTAGAGAGAGAAAGTAGGAAAGAGAAAGAAAGAGTTAGAACGGAGGTGATTCAACCTCAAAAATTACCAAAATACCCTTAATGAGGCGTGCATAATGTAGACTGTCATATCTAACGCGATAGATGGCTAAGATTAGTTCGCATTTCTTATATTCAAGCTACGTTGCACACACACACACATATATATATATCCTCCGACAAATTGTATGTATTCTCTATCAAATAATACGTACCCTTAAAATAATAAAAAATAAAATAAAAAAAACCAATAAATAAATAAATAAATAAATAATAATTATAATAATAATAATAATAATAATAATAATAATAATAATAATAACATGTAGTTTTGATGTGGCTCTTCTTAATTGTTTGTTCTCTAAGGGGTTTCGTTTTGTAAAGTCTATCCCTCTTAAGTGTCATTTGGGGTTTTCTCGGGTTCTGAAAGGTTCTCTTGATAAGGTGTTCTCTAAGCCTGATTACATTTCTAGTTGGGTCTCTTTGTTGGTTTTACCTCTTTGCACCCTTAAAACCTTTTGTCGCGGAGTAGCTCTGAGTGTAGGTCTTCAGCTAAACATCGGCTTCAAGAATAGAGTATTTCCCGTGCTATATGTTCTTGAAGTGCACCAGGTGGCAATTTGCAGCTTGTGAGGGATATTATGGCAGAGGATTTTCCTACTTTCTCAGTGGTTGATGATGAGGACCATGATTTGGAGGAGCGTAACATCAGGCAGTGTCGTAGGAAGATTGTGATGGTCATTACACTACTGCAGTCCGGGTGCTTTCTTCTTCAGGCGTTGCTCCTTATAATGAGGCCACTCTCGCGGATTTACAGGCTAAACACCCTGCTTCTCCAGCTCATTCCTTGCCTAATATACATGATGATCACCTTCATCTCGTTACTACTTCTGTTGTTGTTTTGGATTGGATTAAGAGCTTTCCACGTGGCACATCATGTGGTAGGGATGGTTTACGTACTCAGCACCTTACGGATTGCTTGAGTAGGGCTGTTGTGGCTGTATCTGATGAGTTAGTTGACTCTATTTCTGGGGTGGTTAATCTCTTTCTATCTGGAATATGTCCTCTACAACTAGGAGAGTATATTGCTAGTGCTCCACTTACACAACTTGTCAAGCCTAGTGGTGGTATTTGTCCTACTATTGTGGGTACTGTTTGGCGGTGTCTTATTTCGAAGGTGGGTGTTGTTATGGTTGGCCAATCATTAGGATGTTACTTTGATGGGTTTCAATTTGGTGTTAGGGTTTCTTCGGGTGGTGAGGTAATTTTTCATGCTATGAATCAGTTAATTGAGGACCGTGAATCTGATGTTGGTATTTCTATTTTGTTGGTGGATTTTCAAAATAACTTCAATCTAGTTGATCGATCAGTCATGTTACGTGAGATTCGTCGCCGTTGTCCGGGCATTTCGTGATGTGTATTATTCTGCTATTCTAACCCAGCCAGATTATATTATGGGTACCAAACCTTATGGTCGTCTCAGGGGGTGCAATAGGGTGATCCCCTTGGTCCTCTACTTTTACTTTGATGTACGTCTTCAGGCTTGGTATTTGGATGACGGCGCCATTATTGGTAACACATCGGAGGTGGGGATGGTTTTTCAGTTAATTATGGAGGAAGGGCCTCGTTCTGAGTTACATCTTTACGTGGAAAAAACTGAAGTTTTCTGGCCTATAGAAGACCCTCAAAGCAGGCTTGTGGGTGTCTATCCACCTAATATTGCTCGACCTTTGCGTGGTGTTAAGTTGCTTGGTGGTCTCGTTAGTTCCGATTATGGTTTTAGAGGTGAGCTGGTGATGTAGAGGGTGACCAAGGCCGTTTTGCTTATGGATAAGGTTGCTATGCTGGATGATCCTCGATGTGAGCTATTGTTACTTAGGGCATGTACCGTAGTTTCTAAACTCTACTTTACATTGCGTTCTTGTCCTCCTAATACTTTTGAGGTGGCTCAACGCACATTCGACGGGGCTCTTCGATCTTCCTTGGAGCATATTATTACTGCATCGGGGTCTAGGTTTAGGGATTGGTAGTGGCGGCTTGCCACCTTACCATTTGCATTTAGAGGGCTTGGTCTTTATTCCGTAGGTGATGTTTGTCATTATCCTTTTCTAGCTTCTCGGTTACAGTCTGTTGGGTTGCAGACACAGCTTCTATGGCATGCTGACATTCTTGGTCTTGGACGAGCCTTTGAGGATGCATTGAGTCTGTTTAATGTAACGGTGGAGTTTGACATCATGAGTAATCCAAGTGAGGTCGTTGCCCCAAAACTCATGAAGAAATTGTTAGATATATATTTCACAAAGGTTACCACTTCTGCAGAATCCACCTATTCTTTAACTCCTCGACAATTAGCATTGTGGAAATCACAAGAGGGAAATCACACCTCTTCTTGGCTACGGGCGGTCCCTATTTCGGGGTTGGGTAAGACGATGAACGTTAAGACTTACCGACGTCGTGCTCTACTTGTTTAAGGGTTTTTATTGGGGATATTTTCGGTGATCACGTGGGGTCGTGTGCTGGTATGGAGGGTATTAATCATCGGCATAATGTTGTTCGGATACTCTTATTAATGTTTGTTACCAGTCTGGGATTTCAGCTAGAAAGGAGGTTGGCATTGGGTTTTTTGGAGGGAACGACAGGGACCTCAGACCTGCAGCTTTGTTACTTTATTCTTAGGATCGTGGTCATGATGTCTGTGTTGACTTGACAGGGTCTTCTCCTTTGACACAGTCTAGGTTATCTAACTTTGTTCCTGAACAGGTTGTGGCTGGTGCGGCTCAGCGGAAGTGGGTTAAGTACGAATCCAGTTGTCGGGCAATTGGATATGGCTTCCTTCCTTTCTCTTTCTCTTCCCTTAGGGAATTGGAAAAGGAGGCGGTTGTGATGAGTTCCATTTATGGCACTCATTTGATGAGTATTTAGGTTGTTTTTACCTTCTTTTCATAGCTTTCTTTCTTAATAAATGCTTAGTTTTATGCATTTCCTCTTTATTTCCCTTTTCTCTCTTATTTTGTGTTTTTATGGTTTTTCTATTGTTTTTACCTTTCCTGTTTCCTGGTTTCGCTCGGTTTCGTTTTCGCACATAAATACCTTCTTTAGCCGATTATTGTAAGAAGTTTTAGATATAATTTTTATCATAATTTTAGCTTAGTTGAGAGTTTCTCTCTCTAGTTTTAGGGTTAGATTAGGAGTAGATTTAAAGAGAGAAAGTGAGCGATTTCAAATATGAACCGCGCGTCTCCTAATCGTTAAGCTAGATGTCTCTACCAATAACAAACTAGGAGAATCACAATCCAAACCAATCGATAATTGCAATTCCTAAATCAATTGGTCGTGTCATTAGCTATTACAATGCAATCTAGCATAATTCTCAAGGCCTAATCGAATTACACACATGCAAACTTACATTAATCACTTTAATCTCAACAATTAATCAACACAATTCCCAAATTAATCGCAATTTATAAGAGGTGCGAAAACGAAATCGAGCAAAACCTGGAAACAGGGAGGAGCGCCCGCGCTGCCCCTGTGCGCCGCGCACAGGGGCAGCGCGCCCGTGCTTTATTGAGTTTCTTTCGACTTTCTCGCCGCTTCGTGCGTTCACAATTAAGTCTTCGAGCGCACATAGTTTGATGATGATAGACAGTGAGCATGGAAGATTCAAATGGACTCCGCGGTGGGTTTCAACACCACTTTTTCATGGGAGCACGACTTGAGAGCGCAAGAGCTAGAACATGGAGCATCCACTTCGTTCCATCTTGAGCTTTCCCAATGCTATGAGCTTACTCCAAAAGCATCTTCCTACTTAGAAAACCACCAATATCAAGACTCAAACCTCGTTCAATACCTACAACCACGAAAAGAGAAGAAATAAAGGAGAAAACACCAGAATAACCATAAAAACACAAAATAAGAGAGAAAAGGGAAATAAAGAGGAAATGCATAAAACTAAGCATTTATTAAGAACGAAAGGTATGAAAAGAAGGTAAAAACAACCTAAATACTCATCTGGAATGATTAAACACCACCAAATGTTATCAATAACTAAGCTAGTCTAGAATAGGGGATAAGTAAACTAAAGTCTTAAGATGCTAAAACAAGAAAAAAAAACACTAAGGGAAATGGTTTAGGTATAGCATCCACTCAAGCATAACAAAGGCATAGAAGTTGAATTAATCATGAACTAAACATGCTTGAATATTGATGTAAGGGAACCAATCTAGCCACCTTTTGGGGTCAATTGGCTTCTCCCAACATAGCCTCTATGTTGTCACATTAGAATCATATACTAGGAGGTGCAATCAAATAACAATTGATACAATTGAATCTTGCCAGGTCCGTTATCGCATCATCAAGCAATAATTCACCCCCAATCAACTAACAACATGTATTTTGCAAGTAGATTGAAGAACATCAAGCATATAAAGACTTTAATCACAAACAAATCAACTCCAAACCCTAAAACATGCTCAAGATCCAACTACACCACAACTATCCCCTTAATGGGGAATTTACTCACTAATCATGCCAACAATATGATTAATTAATAAATCACCAAGCATAAACATGATTAACAAGCAACACTAACAACTAAAACAATAATCAAAAGAAAGCAAATAAAATAGAGGAGATAAAGTTAGAAATTCTCATTGATTTAAGAAGGAGATCTCCAAAACAATTGTCACAAGTTGAATCTTCAAGCTCTAAATACCACCATTGAAGATCTCTCACTTTCTCTCTCTAAAACCCTAAAAATGGAGGTTAATCCTTTCTAAACCCTAAAACTAGAGAGAGAGCTAAAACTAATTAAGAAAGTAGAATAGTTATTGATTTTAGAATAACAGTTGATTACCCCAAAAATGGGTATATATACTAAGCTAAGAAAATAGAAAAATAAATAAGGGGAATAAAAATAAATAAACTAAGAAAAGGAAAAGAAAATAAAGAAAATAAAACTATAGAAAGAAAATTAAAAGGAAAAGGAAAATAAAAGAAAATGAAACAATCCCCCCCAAAACCATCAAACTACCCATCTCTTTCTTTTTCATTTTGGCTGCTTCAATTAGGAAATAATCCCATGCTTTGCATGCCATCATCAATCATTATCATTAAATCACCACCTTTCATCCTCAACAACATTAATCGAGATCATTTCAAGCTGTTGATCTTCATTAATAATCATGTGTGAAGCTCGTGAAGTGGTTCGGTCAAACCAAGGGAAGGTTCGGTCGAACTACGAGTTGGTTCGGTCGAACCATGGGTGTGTTCCACCACACCTCTTCAAATTAGAAGATTTCGAATTATTCTGACTCTTTCAGAACTTTTAGGAACTTCGACCGAACTTCTCAATAGTTTGCCCGAACCCGATCAATTTGCGATTTACTCTAATTTTAGTTGTTGCTTGATTGTAATTGGTGGTTTGGGGTAGGCTATAATTGTGTGGCTATTGCAATTTAGAGGTGCGAAGGTCGATTGGTGGTTTCGATGTTAACGGTGGACTGTAGAGGTCGGTGTTAACGGTGGGCTGTAGAGGTCGGTGTTAACGGTGGGCTGCAGAGGTCGGTGCGGCTGCTCTGCTGTGCCGATTGCTATGGACTATGGTGGTTGATGGTGATGAGAAGGTTGTTGAGGATTGTTGCGGGCTGGTGTTTGAATTATATATCAGGGGAGTTGCGGTGATGTTGAATGTTGCGACTTGCGAGGCAGGAATTGGTGGGAGTTGGTCGTGTGTAGTTGGTTGTGATTTGCGGGGGAGTTGGCTGCTAATTGGTGTGGGTTTTTGCGGGGTGAAGAGTTGCGTGTGAGGTGGATTGGTGTCGAAATTTGCTGCTGTGTTGGTTGTGGTTGCTTGCGGTTGGTGGTGTTGTGGTGGAATAATTAAAACTACGCGAGCAAATAAAATACAAAAATAAACCAAAAACTAAAAACATAAACCAAAAATAAATAAAACTATGAAATCAAAATAAAGCAAACAAAATACGAAAATAAACTAAAACTAAATAATTAAAAAAACTAAGCTAAAACATGTCAAAATAATGACATAAACTAGAAAATTAATTAACGAGAAATAAGAGAATAAAAGGAAAAATAAGATAAAATAAACAAGAAAAAGAACCTAAACACTATCACTAAGAGTGACATAAATGTCACTCATCAATAAGGCGATTCCAAGATCCAAAAAATCCATGAGTGATTAAACATACTTTGGCTTGTTTTAACACTTATTACTTTAAGACCTCTTTGCTAATGGCTCCAAGCCACTCTTAGTTTGATAAATCGTCACATCTAATGCTCTCGTGACAATTTATCTCTTTTGCCACGACATGTAAGGACTCCTTACTCATATCGATGAATTTAACCAAAACCAACATGCATACCCGGTATGCCTTACATTCCTAGGAAAGTAGTGATGTCTCTCTTTGGTGTAGCCCATCACTATTGTCATCAGTTCGGTAAGTGTTGTTTTGGAATGACAAGTTTTTCTCAATATTTTAGGGACCTAGGGTTTCTATGTTGGTTGATTTAAGTGAACTTAATTAATCATCGCAACATTTCAAAATCCTAAGCATGCATCTAACATATCATTCATATATATAAGCATAAATATATATCAAAAATATAAGTAAATGATGCATTTGGCAACTAGCATGTCCACTTGAGTCTTCAAGGGTCTTCTCTTGCAACTTCATGGCTTCGTCTTCCAAGAAACTCCGTCTTCAAGACATAACCAAAATTATGCAACTACTAGTATCTACGATTAGGACTAATCTAAATATTAAGGTATAAAAATACGCAATGGTTTGCAGACCGCATTTAGATTTACAAAAATAAATGACAGAACGCAGTCCGTATTTTCTATCCTAATATAATCGGGCCCCACTAGTAACCATTTCATAAAACGTGTGACAGAATATACATTCCATTCATCCATTCACTATGTGTGAATAGCCCATGTATTTTACAACAAAAACAAGTAACAATGCATCAACATGCGTAAACTAGTAACTTACTAAGGTTGTTAATATGATGAACGCGCCTAATTCAAACTAGTCAAAGTTGTTAACCGATTATGTGATCAAGCCCAATTAAAATAGCTCAAATAAATAATGAAACTCCCACTAAATTCCACATCCAACTTAATTATTCCGATTAATTAAGCCGGTAAACCCAAAATTTTGCCGAATTAAAATTTGCAAGTGCCGCTCAAAACCGAGGTCTAGCCTCTAATATTTAATTAAATTAAATAAGCATAAATAAAATAATTAAATGGGAAATAAAACGCAAAATTGCATAGCCCATTCATGATCGTGTGCCTAACACCAAGCATCAAGGCTTGGTTTGCTAGGCACCAAGCCTCGGCATGGTGCGAGACTGCTGCTCGCACTGGCCTTGCTACTGTGCTAGGCTCATGCTGGCTAGCAGCCTTAACCCGAACAGCCCTCGCATATGCATGCCTGCGCGCGTCAAGCAGCGCACCAACTCGCTGGCACACATGCACGCACGAGGCAGCACCCATCAGCCACGGAAGCCACATGCGGGCTGCGCAAGCTGCCTAGCTGGCCGAGAGCATGCTTGGGGTTATTGTGCCTCAAGTTGCGTGGTCATGCTTTCGGGTTTATCTCTCGATTTTTGTGTGACATAAAATTAATTCTAAATTGATTTTAGAATCAACATTTGGGCAAAATAAAAATAAAACAAGTCCAACTAAATAAAATTCATTTTAAGTGCACAAACCAAATTAATCCAAGAACTATTTTTTTAAATAAAATTTGGTTCAACTTAATGCTACAAATATGAAGGGCTATTCTCACTATTAACTTAATCAACATAAATTAATCATGAGATTTGACAAACTTTAAAGAGAGTTGGAATAATGAACATAAATATTCAATGAAAAATTCCAACTTAACTTGTGAATCCTTAAAAAAAATTACATCTTTCAATATGAAGATTAATTAAATTTCAACCACAAATTTGAAACTTTATGACTTTAATCAACTTAATAAATGATTAAATCAAGAAAGTTCAATAAACAACCAAGGAATTTAATAGCATAAAGTTCCAACCAATTAAAATAATTAAAGGTTATATCTTTAATACTTAAGAGCCTCAAAAACACAAACTTTTCACACTTAAAGCAATTGATTTACAATTATGTGAAAAATTGAGCCAACCGTTAAGCACCAATTACTACATAGTAATCATGCTCAACAGTGGTCTAAAATTGCAGAAGCTTAAAAGAAGAACCAGACATATAATCACAATTAATATCCCATTAAGATTCAAGGTTTAAAAGATTTGAAATTTTTCGTCAAAATGAAAAATCCCTCGAAACAGGCATTTCTGGGAAGAATTTGGCTTTTTCACAGACCTAAAGGATTGAATCTTTTCCAAAACGTCGTTTCCACCTAAAATTCACTAGTCTTGAGTGAAAATCTGGGTTCGGGAGCCAAAGTTCTAATTAAAACGAGATTATAATTAATAAAATCGAGCTGCTAATCTAATTAGCAACCACAACAAGAAATTAAAGCCATTTTAACACCTTGAAAATATTAGTTACAAAAACTCGACCCCAAGACCTGCTCACAATTAATATAACTAATAAGCATAATTAACAAGACAAGGAGAAAGACAATATTACCCTTGGTGCGTGCTTCGCTCCCTTTAATGAGCCCTTACTTCGAAAGCTTCGAGTCCCGCAATCGGGTGAACCTCCCTCGGAAATCCACCCGCAACAATGACCTGTCCGGCCCTTACTCAGAGTTTAGCTGAGCTAGACCAAAAATAAGACTACTCGAGTTTTTATGAACTTAAAGGTTTTCTCACTTTCGGAGATGCCTTATTGAATTCAACTCAAGTGGGTTTTCAAATCCCAATACTTTGGTATTCATAGAGAAATCCCATGAATATTCCTCACTCCCATCAATGTGGGAGAGTTGGTAAAAATCATTTTTCTATTTTATTTTTAAATAAAAAATCAAAAGAAAAAGCAATGCAATAAATAATCAACAAGTGTCAAGCAAGGAGGGAGAGAGCAGGTGAGGACCACAAGGGGGTGGGGGACCAAAGCCTTGCTCCCCAAGCCTCCCCAAAACCACTTTACACTTCCTCTCTCTCGGAACCACTAAGCCCGCGCCAGCTGGCGTTGTCAGCCTTGGAGGCTAAGGCTGCCCAGCTGGCTGCCTTGCCCCTAGGCTGGGCATGCCAGCTGGCTGCGAGGGCTAGCAGCCCGCGCTAACATGCCTCGCATTAATGCAGGCTGCTTGGCGCTGCTGCCAGTGCTCTTGTGAGCCAGCGCAGCAAGCAATGGTTGCTTGCTTGCGGGCTGCTGGGTGTGGCGCGCTATGATGTTGCGCTTGTGCTAGCACCTAGCTATGCTAGCATGTGCGTGCTAGCTTGCTACGCCACGCACCAGCCAGCGCTGTTAGCAGCCTCGGCATGGTGCAGCGCGCATGCTAGCTGCCATGCTAGCACCTTGTGCCCCTAGCATTCGGTTTTCTCAGGGCATTCCGATGCTAGGAGTATTTTGGTAATTGTTGATTAATTAATTTTTACCGTCTTGTCGTTTTATTAATTCTACCCGACATGCGACGCTCGGTGTCGACGCTCCTAGCTCAATTTTCGACGTCTATGTTTATAATACTCGAGTGACTCATTAATTCCTTTCGGATTAATCGTTGTGACGGATCGTCAGTTTGCTTGGGTGTGACCTGAAGGTTTTAGTCAAGATTAAGCTGTAATATTAATTATACATTAATATTACTGATCGAAAGCGGCCTCCAACTAGGCATTCCGATCACTTAACCTCACAGAATAATTAGCTTTATAATAATTTCAAACCCTCTATCAAAATAATAAACTTGTTCGAAGGACACCATTCTTATCACCCCTTTCTTTCTATTTTTAGTTAAAAAAAACCTGAAAATTACACTTTTACCTTTACTTAAAAATTTTAATTATTTAACTTTACCCTTATTATATCTTAACTACATTAACCTAAACTAACCAGATTTCCTAAAACTAATTACTCCCCCCATTTATTTTCCCAATTCCCCCACCTCTCCTCATTTACTCACTTTCCCGACCACCAAAAATTAAATTCAATGGTTGGGTTTCTCTTTATGTTCTAGAGATTTCTCCACATGAACCATAGTTCATCTTCTGTGACATTTTATCTCCTCTTCATCTTTGTTTCTTCTTCTTCCTCCCTCCAGATCCACTCTTCTCCACTTCGATCTTTCATAAAAACAAATCCCTCCCAAAAATGGTTAACCTTGATCCTTTACACGAAGCATACATGGTGACAGATGACAAAGGTGACGAAGCATACATTGAGACGAGTTCTCCTTTTCCTTGTCAATTTTACGAGTCTAGTGAATTTGGTCCCACTGTACTTCTACCAGATACAAAGCTTCGGGGAAGGTTCTAGAGAATGTAGAGGAGGAGGAACGTCTAAAGAGAGAGGAGGGACAGGGTGAGAACCGAGGCAAGAAATCGCTTGATTTCGCAGATGTCGGTCTACATCTAGTTGCTGAGAGTGGTGAGGGAAGTGTTGTGGCCACAAAAAAGCCCAGACCTAAGAGGACTAGGCCACCCCCCAAGGTTTGGGCTAAGAGGAAGGCGGTGCTTATTGCTCTAAGGAGGATGCGTGGGCTTCCAGACCACGATTTCATTGTCCTCTCATCTGATGAAGAGCCCGAAAAGGAGGAGGGTTCATCACCTCCTTCCAGAAAGCCTACTTCTGCCTCTTCTTCTTGCCCTGTTGTGAAGCACTATGTGAGGCGGCTGAACCCTAAGGTTCAACCCTCTGAGTGAATGCCTGCGTAGCGTTTCCTAATCCGAAATTCTTTCATTTTTTATTTGAGTCCCTTTACTTTGATGCTTGTGATTGTATGTTGGTTATTTGCTTTGATTAATTGCTTCTGATTTTGGCTTATTGGTTGATGGCTTTTACTGTCTGTATTTTACTCTTGGTACTTGGTGGATTATAATGGTTGATGTTGTTGATGATTGTTGAATAAGGATGGAATAACTTATGTGAGTCCCTTTTCTTTTCCTTATACCAGTTTCTGTTGGATTATGTTGTTGATTTTTGTTGGCTGGAGCATTCTGGATTATTGTTGGTTCATGTTAGGTGTATAATATTGGATTATGTTGTTTGAATTATTGGTTATGTAAATTGTGGTTGGAGTTTGCTGGTTGCTTTGGTTCTACTGTGTTGTTGTTCTTGAAGGGCCATGTTGTTAGATGATTATGTTCGATGTTAATAGATATAGTTCATGGTTGATGGATCAAGTTGTTTGATTTCTGTTTGGGTGTTGTTGTATTGATGACTTTTGGCCCTTTTGGGAATTTGATTGTTGAATGATGAGGATATATGCTGGTTGGTTTATTCATCTTTAGATGTTTGGTGGCTATATTGTTCTCAATTATCATTGTTGTAGAGAACATTGTGTATAGGACATTGTGTATAGGAGTCCCCTTATTATGCATGCAAAAGTGATCAGTAGGGAGTCCCCCATTTATTTAACTACAATGTTTATATGTAATCCAAATGATGAAGGGAATCCAGTGAATTACTCTTTGAACAGGGGTTTTGCTCCAACAATCACTTTAAAGTGATTGTTTTTGAGGTAACCTTGTTTGAAGAGTTGTATTAAAAAAAAAAAATAAGTATTCCTCTAATGGCTTAATCAGCATAACTGATTTAACAATTTCATTTCATTCAAAATGTGGCTACAAAAAGCCTTTTACAAGTGAACCAGAACTTACACATTATTGCCTTTGATGTTTGCCTCACTCTTAACACACAAAATACACCTAACCACCTACCTATTCATTGAGACTGCAAAATTATATAAAAAAAAAATAAAAAAAATAAGAGACACAATAAAAAAAATAAAGTCTTAAGTGGTTATGTGTGGCAATATTTATTAATGTTTTGATTTGCTTTGTACCATCACCTAGCTAGTCTGAATCCACCTCCATGTCCTCTTCTGCATCAGGATTACCTTGGGGTGTTGACCTGAACATGGTGTTGAGGTACTCCACAACTTCCATCACAATTTGCTTGTCTAAATGAACTTGATCTGTGATGGAGGAAATTCTAGGTCGTTAGATTCTAAAACTCCCTCAATCAAACAAAATTTATAACCAAACCTACTATTGGTATAGGGGTAAGTCCGAGTCGAACCCAAAGGAATGGAGGTAAGTGCTATGGTCTTTAGTCAAGCTATTCTGAAGTCTAGGCAAATCGGTTTGGTCTAACATAAGAACTAATCAACAGTACAATTTGAATATGAAAAACAATATCAAAGATACTAGGGAATTAGGATACACATGCATTCACGATAAACATGCTAATTACATAGGAAATCAATCAATCGAATAATGCGAGGGAAAATAGTGCAATCAAAAGCACTTGAAAAGCTATTTCCTAGGCGTCAAACTAGTGGTCTCTACGAATGACTATATTAGGAACATCACGAGTAAAGTTTAATCGATAAGAGTAGCTTCCAAATCAATGCAAGCTAGCTTGATAATTAAGGTTGATCATTCCTCAAAACATCAAACACATGCACAATTTCTACCAACTAATTCAATCACAATATCAAATCAATCAAAATTCCCCAAATAGCTATGAATTATCACTCACACATGCTTTATCACATCTCTAGCAAGAAATCTATTCACTATACATTGTAAGATTCAATAGGAAAACTAAACAAATCACCAAATTCATCATCAACATTGTATTCAAATTATCAAAAATCAAATCAAACATTCAACTAAAAATTCAACCAAATATCAAGAATAAACACTAAATTTGGATTAAAGAGTAAAGAATTCTTACAAAACTTTGATAAAAATCAAAGAAGATGAAGATTAGAAGTAACAATCATCAAATCACTAAGTTTCTCTCTCTAGAATCTAAGAACCAAAGTTTCCCCAATTTGAGCTTCTCTCTCTAAAAATCTAATTCTATTCAATTGCTAATACAATTCTTTCTCTAAACAGGAAGAAATCTATATATAGTAAAACTAACAAAGGAGAATCTAGTTAGACGTCCAAAAAGAACCCGTAAAAGCGTGCCCTCTCCTCATATTGCGCGGCCGCAAAGAAATGGGTATGGATTGGAGGAAACAGGGCTGCACACCCGCGCCTAGGAGCAGGGCAGCTCTCTCTCGTACGTCCATTGATGCCTCCGTGCACTCCAAGTAATGAATACTGGGGGTGGCAGTTCCCAAATGCTCCCACAGTGGGTTCAACACTACCTTAAATGCCCACGCAACTCGAGAGCGCAGCCTAGAAGACTTGGAGCTTGCACACCTCGACTCTTAAGCTTCAAAAGGGAGAGACCCGCTTGCATCTTGATCTTTATAAATCCCAAGAAAAAGCCATAGAGATCATTGGACATCACCTTTCTCCTAAAATCAAAGAAAAGTAAAAAAATGAAAGAAAAAAAGCAAATAAACCAAGAAATGCAAAAAAACGGGAAAAACAACTCAAAAAAGCTCAAATTAGAGAAATGACATATGAAAGTAAAGAAAAAGAGATAAAATAGCTTTAAAAGCGATTAAAAATCATCCGAAAAGAGGCTAAATGATTGTAATAAATGACACTCATCAATCTAGAAGAATGCCAAGATTCTCAACTTTTTTTTTTTTTTTTTTTTATCATGTGTGGAATTTTTTACTTGTTCCCACCTTTTACCTTTAGTATTTAGATCATGCATCTCTATAATGTTACCGAAATGTATTTGTTCACTTCTTGTTTGAATGCGTTATAAGAATCAATAACCTTCTCAATAAGCTCATCTAGATTTTTAGAAAAGGGCTGATATTGCAAAGACTGAATAGATCTGAATAAACGTAAGTCCAACACATTAAAATCTGGTGATTGTGCTGGTTGGAACATAAATTGAATGTTGAACTCATTTGCTTGAGTTGCTGCAATTAACACTTTATCTCTTGGAATTTGATGTGGCTTTGTATTATCTCATTGTATGACCACATTTTCAGTACACAAATTGAATGTTGAACCCATTTGCTTGAGGTGCTGCAATAAACTCTTTATCTCTTGGAATTTGATGTGACCTTGTATTATCTCATTGTATGACCACATTTTTAGGCAAACTTTCAGGCCATCTTGATATAATTGTTGGTATAACCTTGTTCAGTAACATCTCTCTGATTACATCTCCCATCACATTTTAGAGTGCCTTAGTGACCATTGTGTCTGCTGCTTTGTTTTTCCTTAATTTCTTTGCCTGGACTGTGAATGGGAAAATCCCATAATGCCCATCATGTAGGAGTTCCCTAGTAGATGCATACAGAGGCTTCCCAATAATTTCCATGAACATAGCCTTTAACTTGAACCTTCTTGATTGTTGTGCCATGTATGGATCTTCCTTACTTGGCAGGAGATAAAATCTCCTTTTATCTGGATTGAGGTAGAACCATTTCTCATCAATGTGAATGACATGATGCATGTCATCAAAAGTGGGGTCCTCATTTCCTTAGATTGGGTTTATAAAAGACAAAACCAATTTCATTCTTGCAACCTTATGGTCTGTTGTTAGTGCTGGCTTGTTACTTGTCGTGTGTGTTCTCAGCCTTCCCTTTTTCTTCAGATAATGAAGAGTGACATGAAAAATCTTCAATGCAGCAGCATTTGACATTTTTGTCTACCTTAAATATATAGGGATTGACTATGGGAATTCATCAGAAAAATCCCTTGGTTTTGGAGCTGTCCTGCCTATCTTTTTAGTCTTAACATCAATTAAATTCCCATGTGGCAACTGTTTTTTAATATCATTGAAAATTCTTATGATAGTAGATTTGTGAACTTTGAATTTCACTGATAATTGTTTCTTGTATCCTCTTGGTAAGTTCCCTTCTTGCATTTTAACAAGCATCACATCTATTATCTCCCTCTTTTGTTGCATGGTCAGCTGTTTTCTGTTTGGTAGGTTACCTTGTTGCCCTGTTGCATGAATATCTTCTTCCTTTGTTTGTGTGTTGTTGTAAGCAGTTGCATTGACTTCTTTTTCTTCTTTCTGCATATTTTCATTGTCTAAATTGTATTGCTCATAGTCTTCATCTTGCATTTGTTCTTTTTGCTCAAAGTACAATTCTGCTAGTTCTTCCTCTGTGATTAAATGATCAAGATTGAAAAACAAATCATCATCTGCTTGTGCCATGTCTTCTGTTGCTCTGTTGTTTTTCAAATTGTTGGGCTGGCTGATGATGGTTTTTGAGGAGATGAAGCTACCCTATAGTGTGTGCAAGGCTAATTATAAAGATTAATGATGTGTAGCACTAATTTTAAATTAGGTGTAATTTTTTAGGTTTATATAGGCTAATTTAGTGTAATTAGTGCAAACTTTTGGGTGAATATTTACATCTTTTAAAAAAACTTGGTGTTGTAATTACTGAACAACAATGAATGCTGCAGGGAATATAGAGGTCGCTATTTATAAGCCTCTTTAATGTTGAATACTTGCTGGAATGTTTGAATGTTTGTTGTTTTTTTATAATGTTAGAGGGAATTTAAAACTCTCTAAAATCAAATTTTTGGTGAAAAGTTGGGGGGAAATCAAAATCCTTCTAAAAAAATCAGATTTCCCAACGAAAAATGCAAGGGGGGGTTCCTACATTCTTTCTCCATTTCTTTTAACTAACTCCTTTATCTATCCCTAATGTTTGCCCCTCATCTTTTGCATTGTTATTCGTTATGTGCGCCAAAGTTGCACATAAGTATTAACGGAGGTAGTATATATAAATAGAGGTCACTATACACTAATATAAAAACAAAGGTATCACCACATGCCAAAAAAGTGTTACTATATGTAATTAAACATGGGCATCGTGTCGTGTCGGGCCACCGCGAGACGTGCCTAGAGGTGGCTCGTGCCGTGCTGTGCCTGCTTTTCGGCGGGCCATACCATGCCGTTCCAATTTTTTGCACACCCCAATCCACGACACGGCATGACCCACCTTGCAATCACTCTATTAACTCCACCCCCAGCGTCACAACCAGCTACCGTCGGACAATCCTGCAATCATTAGCTCGCCACCGCACAAAATCTCGGCTGTTGTACCACTCACGAAATACAAATCTGAGCTGTAGCAACTCCCGAACTACACCACGAGCAGCTGCCTAAGCAAACACCATAAATTATAAAAATAAATAGAAAAAGAATATAAAAATTCTAATTGCAAAACCTAGAAATCAAATCCGATGCATAGATAGCAAAATTTGAAATCAAATTAAACATATTAATCAGGAGAATATCAACATAGTTTATCCAAAAACAATGTATGTAGGTATAAATCAGAAAATCATATTATCCGCGTAAAACATATCATACCAAGAAATTAAGTTCAATTAAACAAAATATCATTCAAATCTACTCAGTATGAAAATGTACTAAAGTCGAAACTCGAAAAAACAAATCAAATCGATAATTTCCCAAAATAAAAAAAACCGGTAAAATTACAAAATTAAACAAAAATCAGAAACAAAGAAATAAAAAAATACACAAATTAGAAACGAAAAAGTAGCAAATATCCAGATTCTAAAATCTAAGATGCAAATCGAGCTAAAATCACACATCAAACCTAATTCATTCAAATCAAGAAAAATCACAAACGTAGATCAAAGAATTTCATATGAAGAAATTAATTCAGATTTTAACGTAATTATACTTATATGAACGCGAATAAGCATGGAAAAGGTCCAATGAAGTGTACTGCTACATATAACTCATAATTGAATTCATAACAAAAAAAATTGAGCAGAAGTTATACAAAATATCTAAGCTACTAAAATCGCACAAAATCACACAAATGCAGCTCATAAATACTCCTCTGAAACTGAAATTCAAAATTAAACCCAAAAAAATCAAATTGAAAAATCAATTTGATATTTCCAAAAACACGTATAAAATACCAAATTAAGCAAAAATCATAAATGAAAAACTCGCTTTTTTGAAGCTAATGACGAAATTGATGAAGATTGAACCAAATTCCTTTATAATTTGATAATGTTCATGGGAAGGATAATGTTCATGGGAAGGAGAACGTGAGATGGGAGGAGGAGAGAGAAAAAGTAGAGGAGAGATAAATTATAAAACAAAACGTACAACACCCACGTCAAGATTAAATACACGCATATCTCATTTGCTCCGTTAGATGAAAATCTAATGGTTTAAATTGCTTGTTTTTAGTTTTGATCTTAAGGCTTGTTTTATCATGATCTATTTCCCTATATACGGGGAGGTTCCTCTAAAAACAAAGCTGATGGTGAAAACTAAAAACAAGCAATCTTAGCTATTGAATGTTCATTAAATAATCCTATGGTGTAAAACAACCCATAGAATAAGGTGATTATAGATTTTAATAAAATGACATAGAGGTCACAATATACAAAATAAAAATAAGATAATTATGTCAATTTGACAACAGTTAAATAAAGGTCACTGTATATAAAATAAAGGTAATTATATCAATTTAACAACATTTACACAAAGGTCACTATATACAAAAATAAGGTAATTATTTTAATTTGACAACAGTTACAGATAGGTCACTATATATAAAATCCGGGTTATTATATCAATTTAACATTATTTATCTAGATGTCACTATATACAAAAACAAGGTAATTATATCAAGTTATAACAATTTTGACAACATTCACACAAAGGTCACTATATATATAGAAACAAGGTTACAATATCAATTTTTTATGAAGCTTGCACAGGGGTCACTATATTTAAAAATAAGGTACCTATATCAATTTTGACGACTTTTTCACAAAGGTCACTATATATAAAAATAAGGTAACTACTCTTATATTAATAGTGTCTATACAAATTGAGGTATATATATATATATATATATATATATATATATATATATATATATATATATATATATATAAGGTATATATATATAAGGTATCTATATCCTTAATAACTACTACTTCCATTAATAGTTATGTGCAACTTTTGCCATTTCAGGATGATCGGGGTTATATGCATTTTTCCCCTTGTTGTGTTTCGGAAAGTCCGACTTTCCGCGAAAACAAAACTCGACCCCAAGACCCGCTCACAATTAATATAACTAATAAGCATAATTAACAAGACAAGGATAAAGACAATATTACCCTTGGTGCATGCTTCGCTCCCTTTAATGAGCTTTTACTTCGAGAGCTTCAAGTCCTGAAATTGCGTTAACCTCCCTCGGAATCCACCCACAACAACAACCTGTCCGTCCCTTACTCGGAGTTTAGCCGATCTAGACCAAAAATAAGACTACTCGAGTTTTTATGAACTGATGAGCGTCATTTATGGCGCTCAATAGAATAGTTTTCGATTCCTTTTTCTATAATTTCTCGTTTTATTTTCTTATAATCTTTCTAGTTTTCTCTTATTTTCCGTCTTTATAGCTCATTGTGGTTTTCCGTTCACTTTTATGAGTTTTTCATGATTTTTGTTCTTAATTAGCTATTTTATTTTAATTTCTATTCTTTTTGCTTTCTCTCTTACTTTTACTTGATTTCTTGCAAGTGAAGTTTTGAAATCTTGTTTGCCGCTCTCTTACAGATGTTTTCTCATTGATTTAGGTCTGGAGTGCGCAAATATTTAAAAGGCTGCCCTCCTCGCGGGCATCACCTCGAGAGCGTCGATGAGGAGCATGCTTGTGAGTGCTAAAACTAAAGCAAGAGGCCGAGTGCACGACCATCACTATGGTGCGTGAGCGCAGCAGTGTGCATGACTGGCACCAACCTATGGTGCGCGCGCGCACACCCTCTTGTGCGTGCGCACCGTGGTTCTCCGTCCCTTTTGTTTTTCTTTGCTATATATACTTGAGGCCTTTCTATTTTTTGAAAAAAAAACTTTAGACTAGCTTAGGATTTTTTTCTCATATTTTAGCTTAGGTTGAGAGCTTCTCTCTCTAGATCTAGGGATAATTTAAGAGTAGTTTTAGAGAGAGAAAGTGAGGGATTTCAATGGTTATTTAAGAGATTGAAGATTCAAGATGACAATTGTATTGAAGATTTCCATTATCAATCAATGAGGATTTCTCACTCCCTCTCCTCTTTATTGCTTTGTTTAATATCATGTTTCTTTGGTTTGATTTTGATGTTTGATTCTTGATTAGTGTTTTTGTTTTTGATATTTTGTTGATTCTTGATTTCTTTAGTTGCTTGTTGATAGATGATGATTCTTGAGTAGTTGTTTGATGGGTGTCATAAATGGCACCCATTTGATGAGTATTTAGGTTGTTTTTACCTTCTTTTCATAGTTTTTGTTCCTAATAAATGCTTAGTTTTATGCTTTAGCTCTTTGTTTTACATTTTCTCTCTTATTTTGCGATTTTGTGCATTTCTATGATTTTTCTAGTCTTTTCTCCTTTATTTGTTCTCTTTTCGTGCTTGTAGGTATTGTACGAGGTTCGGGTCTTGATATGGATGGATTACTAAGGTGGAAGATGCTTTTGGAGCAAGCTTATAGTATTGGGAAAGCTCAAGGTGCAAGGAAGTGGATTCTCCAAGTTCTAGCTCTTGCGCTCTCAAGCCGTGCTCTCATGAGGATGTGGTGTTGAACCCACTGTCAAGTGCTTTTGAAACTGCCTCTCTTACTGTTCATCATCATCATATTGCGCGCTCACTCGAAGTCCCTTAGCGAACGTACGAAGCCTCGAGAGGAACCGAAGAAACCCAGAGAAGCGCGGGCCCACCTCCTCGGGTCCCTATTTTTGCTCGGTTTTGTTTCGCGCCTCCTATAAATATCTACTTGTAACCAGAATTAGAAGGAATTCTAGACATATTTTTGATCATAGTTTTAGCTTAGTTGAGAGCTTCTCTCTCTAGTTTTAGGGTTAGTTTGAGAGTAGATTTAGAGAGAGAAAGTGAGGAATTTCAACGGTGATTGAGAGATTGAAGATTCAATGGTGACAATTGTGTTGAAGATCTTCTCTATTATCAATGAGCATATCTAACTCTATCTCATTTATTTCTTTGTTTAATATTCATGTTTGTCTAGATTGATTTTGATGTTTGATGCTTGATTAGTGTAGTTGTTCTTGATATTTTTTTGATTCTTGATTTCCTTAGTTGTTAGTTGATTAGATGATGATGTTAGAGTAGTTGTTTGGCTAAGGATTGGGTAAAACTTGTATGATTGATTGATTGTGCTTAATTTGGGGATTATTTTGATTAATTGTTGAGATTAAAGTGATTAATGGAAATTGTGCATGTGTGTAATTCGATTAGGCCTTGAGAATTATGCTAGATTGCATTGTGAGTCTACATTGATACGGACCATTGATTTGTAGCTCACAATTGTCAATTCAGTTCGGTTAGTGACGATCCTAGTTAGAGTCTCCCGTAGTTAGCGCTAGTTAGACCTCTAGGAGATAACTTGTTGAGCTCTTTTGATTGCTCTTACCATTAGTCTTCACAACCTTTGATTTGCATGTTGTTCCCAAGTTGCTACAATTGTCATGATTACTTGCTGATCCCTATTTCCTAGTGTTTTATTTGTTTGGGTGTTTGTTTTGTTAGTTGTTAGTGTTACCTCTTACCTTCGACTTCAACCTAGCTTAGGCGCATAATTGAGAGTGCTTGAACATTACCGTTCCTTTGGGTTCGACCCTTGACTTCCCTCTATATTTGTATTTAGGTTTGTTAAGTGTTTATAAATTTGTTTGGCTCTAGGGAAGATTAGTCGACGACCTACATTTTCCCTACGTCATTGTTTAGCTAGGAATTGGGTGAAACTTGTATGATTGATTGATTGTTATTAATTTGGGAATTGTGTTGATTGATTGTTGAGATTAAAGTGATTAATGAAGGTTTGCATGTGTGTGATTCGATTAGGCCTTGAATTTTGCTAGATTGCATTGTAATTGCTAATGACACGACCAATTGATTTAGGAATTGCAATTATCGATTGGTTTGGATTGTTATTCTTTTAATTTGTTATTCATAGTGAACCCTAGCTTAAAAATTAGGAGATAGCTCTTATCATTAGTCTTCACAACCTTTGATTGGCATGTTCTTCCCAAGTTGTTGCAATTGTCATTATTACTTGTTTATCCCCATTCCTAGTGTTTTATTTGTTTGATTGTTTGTTTGTTAGTTGTTAGTGTTCCTTCTTCACCTTTGACTTCGACCTAGCTTAGGTGTATAATTGAGAGTGCTTGAACATTACCGTCCCTTTGGGTTCGACCCTTGAGTTACCTCTATACTCGTATTTAGGTTTATTAAGTGTTTATAAATTTGTTTGGCTCTAGGGAATATTAGATAACGACCTACATTGTACCTACATCAAAATGACGCTGTTGCCGGGGAACGGTGTCTATGTTTGAGTGTTTTTGATTGTTTAAGTCTAGGTCTTTGTATATACCTTTCTTTTATTTGATTTTTGTTTTCGTTTGTGTAAAAAAAATGGCATGTTTTTCTTTTCCTCAATATGAAGGTGAGTCTTTTAATGTCTACTTCCATAGACTTATAGGGTTTTTGAACTATAATTGTTGTAGTCTTTAGGTGGCTTGTGAGATTTGTTATTTTGGTTTGAATGAGCAAACTAGGGATGAAGTTGAAAGCATGCATAATGGTGAATTTAGAGCATTGTCAATTGATGATGCTTGGGATTTCTATGTTTGGTTTGCTAGGGATGTCTATAATAGGGGTAATCATGATTCTAATGTTGATGTGCAATGTGTTGATTCTTCTAATATTAGCATGAATTCCCATGATTTGTCACATGATCCCATTAGTGAACCTAGAACAAATGATTTCAACTCTATTTCCCCTTTTGTTCATGATGACGAGGTACATGCTCAAGTTGATGTTAATGGTGTGTTTCAATTTTCTTCATTATTTACTTCTTGTGATGTGCTTCGTTCCCTTAATAACGAATCTCATGTGTTTGATTGTGCCCCCACTCCCCCATGTGATGAATATGCTCATGATTTTCATGTGGATTCTTCCAATCTTGGTCGTACTTCTTCTTCTTTTGTTGAACCTCAATCTTCTACTCCTTTTGAATTTCTTATTGCTATTTTTGAAACTCAAATTAGACATATTGAGCTTAGTAATGAGCTTGGGCCTAGTAAGGAGTCGATTCTAAATTCTATGAGAGGTCAATTAGAGATAATGAAAAAGAATAAGGAGCGTCTTGAGGAGGGAAAGAAAATAAAAGAAGAGTTAGAATATCAATTGTCATCTTTGATGCTTGTTTGTGAAAAATCCCAATCTAATGTGTGTGTTGAGGATGATGATGATGATTTTCAGCAACCAAGAGAGTGTGAGGATGACGTAGGGAAAATGTAGGCCGTTTTCTACTCTCCCCTAGAGCCAAACAAAATTTATAAAAACTCAACCAACCAAATACGAGTATATGGTAAGTCAAGGGTCGAACCCAAAGGAATGAATAGGCGAAAGCTATAGCCTAGGTCAAGCTACTTCGAAGATTGTAGAAAGAATTGGTTGGTAACTAAGGTATCAAAAAGCTAAACAAATCAAGAAATTCAATATGCTAAACACTAGGGATATAGGTTCCACATGCAAGCTCAATGATTATGCTAATCGATGGATGACTCAATTGATTCATGCAAAGGACAAACAATAGTTGCAACTAATGGAATCCAAAAGCTATCTCCTATAAGCCAAGCTAAGGTTCACTATGAATGGCAAATAAGGAAAATCACAATCAAATTCAATCAATTAAAGCAATTCTCAAATCAAGGGTTCATGTCATTGAAATTTGCTATGCAATCTAGATTAATCTTATAGGTTGATCACTCCTAGTCTAATTAATCACATGCACAACTATGTCAGCCAATTTAATTGCAACAATTTAATCAACCAAGAATCATCAACTAGCAATAATCATCAATCAAGCATGCTTCCCCTTCTCCCTAGCAGCTAATCTACTCACTAATCATGGTGAAATTGAAAAGCAATACAAATTGAATCACAAACATCATCATTTCAAGCTTAATCAAAGAGAAAATCAAACATTCAAAAAATTCTCAACCAAAGATCAAAATTCAAATCAAACATTCAAGAATTAAAGGAAATAGCAACAAAAGTAAATTCAAAGGAAAGAAATCTCACAAACTTTCATTGATTGAGGATGAAATCCAAGCTCAAAGTTGAAATCAAAGATGAAATTGAAGTACAAAAAAGTAATCTGAAGCTTCTCTCTCTACTTTCTCTCTCTTCTATTTTTGGAAAATAAGTCTCAAGTACATATAAAGTCGTCTACCCCTAAAAAAGGAAAATTCAATGGCTATTTATAACAAATTGAGCGAAGGGAGGCGGAGCACTCCCGTGCGCACACACCAGACCAGCCGTGCGCGCGTACAGCAGGGTCTGCGCGCACGCACAGAGGGATATACACGCGTGCACCCCTGCGTGCTCTCGTGCACCCTTATCATCGGTGCTCCCGAGGTGATGCCCGCGAGGAGTGCAACCTTTTATTCTTCAAGTATTTGCACACTCCAGTCTTAAAGTCAATGAGAAAACATCTGTAAGGGAGAGGCAAACAAGATTCCAAAACTTTACTTGTAAGAAATCAAGTAAAAGCAAGAGAAAAGCAAAAAGAATAGAAATCAAACTAAAATAGCTAATTAAGAGCAAAAATCATAGAAAACTCATAAAAGATGAATGGATAACTTTAAATGAGCTAGAAAGAAGGAAAATAAGAGAAAACTAGAAAAATCATAAGAAAATAAAGCGAGAAAATATAGAAAAAGACATCGAAAACTACTCTAATGAGCTCCATAAATGACGCTCATCAGAGGATCCCATTGGTGAGCATTTGAGTGATGGTGAAGGAGTTGAGAATGAAGAGAGTGTTGATTTTAAAAGCCCCAACCTTCCTTCCCATCATGATGAGTCTCAAGTGTATGATTGTGATACTTCTATCCATGAGTATTTGGATTCATTTGAGGTTATGTCCAATATGTTCTTTGAGTGTCAAATGAAAACTAATCATCTTCATACTTTCTAACATAGATTTCTCCAGTCCAATATGTTCTTTGAGTGACAAATAGTAGGAGCAATTAGGAGCATTCAACTAATCATCTTCATACTTTCTAACATAGATTTCTCTAGTGTTAAACAATAGGAAGAAACATAATCAAATACTCAACCAATTATGATCAAATCAATATCAAGTGGCCATGTCAATCAATTCAATCATGCAATCAATGCTAGCAATCATGGTTAGCTATTCCAATCAACTAAGCAACATGCAAACCTCTATGAATCAATTTAATCACAACACAAGAACTACTCAAATTCCCAAATCAATCTCAATCCATCAATCACACATGTTTACCCAAACCCTAGCAAGTAAACTACTCAAGAAACATGATTAAATCTACTATCAACTATAGAGAACAAGAATCAACAAAATATCAAGAACAATTACTCTAATCAAACATCAAATATCAAAATCAAACCAAACAAACATCAAATTAAACAAAGCAATTGAATGAGATAGAGTTTAGAAATGCTCATTGATAATTAGGAAGATCTCCAACACAATTGTCACACTTGCATCTTCAATCTCTCAATCACCATTGAAATTCTTCACTTTCTCTCTCTAAAACTACTCCTAAGCTAGTCTAATCTAGAGAGAGAAGCTCTCAACCTAAGAGAGAGAAAACTATCCTAAAACTAAAGAATTACATGAATGAAGAATAAAGGAAACCAAAAACTATATAAACAAAAGGAGAAAAGAAGCTTAAAATCGTAAAAGACCCAGAAACCCGCGCCCGCGGAGGGGAACGGACACCCCGATAGCCGCGCCCGCGGCCCAAGCCCGCGCCCGCGGGGACAAGGCCCGCGCCCTCGGGGAGCCCTCGGGACAACCGCGGGTGCTTACTGCCCAAATACGGCAGTTTTGGAGCAGCAGCAACCCCGCGCCCGCGGGTACAGTAGCCCGCGCCCGCGGCAGTTTTCCTAGGCCAACTTCAGAAGGCTGTAACTTCCGATCTAAGAATTGTATGAAGGCGTGCGACCTATCATTGGAAAGCTCTTCAAGTCTAGTTTCCAACCCAACTTGAATTACCCTAATCCGATCTGTAGAACTTGAGATATGACTAAAACAATGCACAAAGGTCCTATTTGATACTTTGCAATCCTTCTTTTTCCTTTGTTTCAAACTCAAATTCAATTCCGAAAAGTGCATATTGATCCTAGTGGGTGCTATTTTCAATTCCCATGCATATAGCCCGCGACGTACCTACAAAATAAGACAAAGAAACGGAGAAGCAAGAGAAATAGCCAGGAAATGAATAAAATGATAAGAAAACCATTAAAATCATGCATTTCTCTAAACTAACACAAAAACACGCAAATCGAGCATTATTCTCTAAAAACACGACATAAACGACTACAAAGGAGCATAGAAATATAAAGAAAACATAGCCTAAAGGTGCCATAAATGGCACGGATCAAATTCCCCCAAGCTAAACGTTTGCTCGTCCTCGAGCAAAACAAAATCCAACCCAAGGGAAAAATGATGACATTATTCAAGCAAAAAAAGAAACAAGAGAACTAGAGAAGAAGGGAATATACTCTAACTCACTTTCGTAGGAATCACGGTCAATTTTAGCAACTAAAGACAAGCCATTTAAACCCCTAGATCGCCCTAGAGGACGAGTGATGATCTCGTAAGGGTATCCTAAGAGTGTATCCCATAACTCTCATAATAAAACAAACAAGGCAAAGCATGAAAAAGAAAACAAAATACAAGAAAAGCAAACAAATGTTCATGAAAGGACTTTTGCAAATGTACAAGCACAAGTGAATGCAAATCTTTCTAAACAAGTAAGGGAGTGCACGCTATAAGATACCTAAGGTTGATTGAAACATAAATATGCTAAGCATAGGAACTAGTTATCACACTCCACTTTCATCCCAAACGGTCTTACCGCGTTCCCCCTACTAATCTCATATCTCCCCTTAGTGAGCATCTCATAGATTCCGCGAAGGAACCGGAAAAAGATCAAATTTTTGGGCTACTCGACATCTTGACTTCGCATCCCCTTTCCTTAGGCAATGACCCATGATTCCCTCCCCCAAATAGTGACTCAACTTTCTAGGTCGAAAGGTCTTTCCCCAAGGTTGTAACGTAAGGCATAAAGGGTGAAGGTAGGCTAAAATTTTTAAAATTTGGTGGTTTTCCTAAAAAGAGTGAAGCAAAAGGGTGATCAATCCTTAACAACACGATCAAGAAATCACCAAACAAATGAAAAGCAACACCCCCAAGCTTATTTGAAGCTATACTCACAAGAAATATATACAAAAAGCGTAAACGCTTCTCCCCCAAGCTTAAATGAAGCATTGTCCTCAATGCTTAGAAGGAGAAAAGAATACATCAAAATATTTTTGAATTTTCACTTTTTCAATTAATTTTTTTTCTTTTTTTTTTACTTAAACTTGCAATGTCCTCGCCTTTTGCTAAATTCAGACGGCTTTTTCTATAATGCAATTTATTAGTCCATGCCTTTTATGATTAAGGACGGCTTTTACTCAAACACTTGCCATTATTCACAAAGAAAACTTAACACAATCTTGCACTCATAAAAACCAAACATCCAACTTATTCAACACAAACTCCATCATACATGATCAATTTGCTTCACAAAAAACAAAGAATAGAAAGAAAATGAAACAAAAGGCCAAAGAACTAAAGATGTGGCTTGAAAAGAAGGAAATAGGCTCAAATGGTTGCAAGAAGGCAAATGGAAACCCAAAAACAAATATGAAATAAACTAACCTAAAAATGAAAAATACCACCCCGAAAAAGGTGCCTTTGTCCTCCCTAGATAGCTCGGTCTCGGGTTTAAGAATCATACATCAAGCTTTATAGATTAGGCTTGCAAAGTCAAGGATCCATGCCGCTCATGCAAGAATATGATGAAAGCTTGAACAAATATAAATCTCACATGGTTGTAGCAAAAACTCACTAAGGTTGTCAAATCGAATAAAGGGAGCAACTACCAAACATGCCACAAACAAGTAGAATCCGGCTTCATGATCCCCCTAGTTCTAGACAACTACCTTAGCATGCTTTATCCTAGAATCAACCAAACGTAATCTCAAACCGTGCACACCACTACCATTTAGGAAGAAAAGCATTCAATTATACAAGTCCAAATGTTATTATGTCCAAAGCAAGAACAAAACAAAACACATTGCAAATTTGCCTTGATAGAAACAAAAATCTTTTTGGAGTTTTCAAAATATAAGAACATGGAAAAGCATATACAAAGGTGCATAGCATATATGAATCAACATCCCACCAAACATGATAGAATACCCTCCCCCAAGCTTGAATGAGACATTACACTCAAACATAAATCAAACAATTCAAGGGAGGGGAAAACAAGGAGATCAATCCAAACAAACCAACATATGTCGAACAAGTCATCATCCACTAGAGAAAGAGCAAGGAAGGATATTACCGGATATAAGGTGGGTGTAAATACCCGCAAATGACCCAATTTTACCCTTTCAAGGCTAACAACCTCTAGTATTGAACTTGCCTTCCTTATGCTAGCAAAAATAAGAGTCAACCTTCCTTGATTCTTGATCCATATTGAAGTACCAAAGTATATCAAGTCATGTACCTAGCAAAAGGCACACAAACATTTCCATGAGATAAAATCTAATCTAAAAAGAAAATAAAATGAAAGAAATAAAACACGGGTTACTTCCCGAGAAAGGCTTGCTTAAGGTCCAAGCATGACCGCTCTAGAAAATAATAATTCAACGCACGCAAGAGCTTGTCAAATGTACTACTACACATTTCATATGATAGGAGGTAGGCAAATGACGGGATAAGGACGTGCAACAAGATCGTTGCACGCAAGTGAGAAGAGAGATGCCAAAAGAAAGAAGAAGAGGGATCAAAAGGAAAAACAAGAAAATAAGAAGAAGAAGAAGGGGGAATAAAAGAATGGAAAGAAAAAGAAAAAGGCAAATCCTCCTCACTAGAATATTTTTGGGTGACAATATCACCCCTTTCCTCAATCGGGGACAAATGAGCCACATAAAAACCATCATAGACAAGAGGGTCCCCAATAGGCTCATTAACAAAGGAAGGGAGGGACATAGGAGTGTAGGGGATATGGTTGAAATTCCTTGAAAAAGGGACATGTGAGGAGGGAATAGGAGCTATGGTCTCGCAAATGAACTCTTCCTCACCACCATGCCTCAAATCACCAATTAGAGCATGAAAATCAATCATAGAATCCTCAAAAGAAGAACACTCATGATCAACATCTCCCTCAAACATCCAACTTCCAAGAGGAACTACATAATCCCCTCCATCACAACCATGAACAAATTTATAATCCCCGGCAACGGCGCCATTTTGACGTGGGGAAAACTAGGTCGTTAAACTAATCATCCCTACGGTCAAACAAATTTATAATCACTCAACTACCTAAATACAAGTATAGAGGTAAGTCAAGGGTCGAACCACTAGGAACGGTTATGTTCAAGTATTTCTAATTTACGCCTAAGCTAGGTTGAAGTCTAAGGTGAAAGGTAGTGCTATTCTACTTCCTAAACCAAGCAAACAAATGAAACACTAGGGAGTGGGGATCAACATGCATTCATGATAATCAAGCTAACTAGGGAGTCAAGCAATCCAAGCAATGCAAAGACAAATAGTAGGAGCAATTAGGAGCATTCAACTAATCATCTTCATACTTTCTAACATAGATTTCTCTAGTGTTAAATAATAGGAAGAAACATAATCAAATACTCAACCAATTATGATCAAATCAATATCAAGTGGCCATGTCAATCAATTCAATCATGCAATCAATGCTAGCAATCATGGTTAGCTATTCCAATCAACTAAGCAACATGCAAACCTCTATGAATCAATTTAATCACAACACAAGAACTACTCAAATTCCCAAATCAATCTCAATCCATCAATCACACATGTTTACCCAAACCCTAGCAAGTAAACTACTCAAGAAACATGATTAAATCTACTATCAACTATAGAGAACAAGAATCAACAAAATATCAAGAACAATTACTCTAATCAAACATCAAATATCAAAATCAAACCAAACAAACATCAAATTAAACAAAGCAATTGAATGAGATAGAGTTTAGAAATGCTCATTGATAATTAGGAAGATCTCCAACACAATTGTCACACTTGCATCTTCAATCTCTCAATCACCATTGAAATTCTTCACTTTCTCTCTCTAAAACTACTCCTAAGCTAGTCTAATCTAGAGAGAGAAGCTCTCAACCTAAGAGAGAGAAAACTATCCTAAAACTAAAGAATTACATGAATGAAGAATAAAGGAAACCAAAAACTATATAAACAAAAGGAGAAAAGAAGCTTAAAATCGTAAAAGACCCAGAAACCCGCGCCCGCGGAGGGGAACGGACACCCCGATAGCCGCGCCCGCGGCCCAAGCCCGCGCCCGCGGGGACAAGGCCCGCGCCCTCGGGGAGCCCTCGGGACAACCGCGGGTGCTTACTGCCCAAATACGGCAGTTTTGGAGCAGCAGCAACCCCGCGCCCGCGGGTACAGTAGCCCGCGCCCGCGGCAGTTTTCCTAGGCCAACTTCAGAAGGCTGTAACTTCCGATCTAAGAATTGTATGAAGGCGTGCGACCTATCATTGGAAAGCTCTTCAAGTCTAGTTTCCAACCCAACTTGAATCACCCTAATCCGATCTGTAGAACTTGAGATATGACTAAAACAATGCACAAAGGTCCTATTTGATACTTTGCAATCCTTCTTTTTCCTTTGTTTCAAACTCAAATTCAATTCCGAAAAGTGCATATTGATCCTAGTGGGTGCTATTTTCAATTCCCATGCATATAGCCCGCGACGTACCTACAAAATAAGACAAAGAAACGGAGAAGCAAGAGAAATAGCCAGGAAATGAATAAAATGATAAGAAAACCATTAAAATCATGCATTTCTCTAAACTAACACAAAAACACGCAAATCGAGCATTATTCTCTAAAAACACGACATAAACGACTACAAAGGAGCATAGAAATATAAAGAAAACATAGCCTAAAGGTGCCATAAATGGCACGGATCAAATTCCCCCAAGCTAAACGTTTGCTCGTCCTCGAGCAAAACAAAATCCAACCCAAGGGAAAAATGATGACATTATTCAAGCAAAAAAAGAAACAAGAGAACTAGAGAAGAAGGGAATATACTCTAACTCACTTTCGTAGGAATCACGGTCAATTTTAGCAACTAAAGACAAGCCATTTAAACCCCTAGATCGCCCTAGAGGACGAGTGATGATCTCGTAAGGGTATCCTAAGAGTGTATCCCATAACTCTCATAATAAAACAAACAAGGCAAAGCATGAAAAAGAAAACAAAATACAAGAAAAGCAAACAAATGTTCATGAAAGGACTTTTGCAAATGTACAAGCACAAGTGAATGCAAATCTTTCTAAACAAGTAAGGGAGTGCACGCTATAAGATACCTAAGGTTGATTGAAACATAAATATGCTAAGCATAGGAACTAGTTATCACACTCCACTTTCATCCCAAACGGTCTTACCGCGTTCCCCCTACTAATCTCATATCTCCCCTTAGTGAGCATCTCATAGATTCCGCGAAGGAACCGGAAAAAGATCAAATTTTTGGGCTACTCGACATCTTGACTTCGCATCCCCTTTCCTTAGGCAATGACCCATGATTCCCTCCCCCAAATAGTGACTCAACTTTCTAGGTCGAAAGGTCTTTCCCCAAGGTTGTAACGTAAGGCATAAAGGGTGAAGGTAGGCTAAAATTTTTAAAATTTGGTGGTTTTCCTAAAAAGAGTGAAGCAAAAGGGTGATCAATCCTTAACAACACGATCAAGAAATCACCAAACAAATGAAAAGCAACACCCCCAAGCTTATTTGAAGCTATACTCACAAGAAATATATACAAAAAGCGTAAACGCTTCTCCCCCAAGCTTAAATGAAGCATTGTCCTCAATGCTTAGAAGGAGAAAAGAATACATCAAAATATTTTTGAATTTTCACTTTTTCAATTAATTTTTTTTCTTTTTTTTTTACTTAAACTTGCAATGTCCTCGCCTTTTGCTAAATTCAGACGGCTTTTTCTATAATGCAATTTATTAGTCCATGCCTTTTATGATTAAGGACGGCTTTTACTCAAACACTTGCCATTATTCACAAAGAAAACTTAACACAATCTTGCACTCATAAAAACCAAACATCCAACTTATTCAACACAAACTCCATCATACATGATCAATTTGCTTCACAAAAAACAAAGAATAGAAAGAAAATGAAACAAAAGGCCAAAGAACTAAAGATGTGGCTTGAAAAGAAGGAAATAGGCTCAAATGGTTGCAAGAAGGCAAATGGAAACCCAAAAACAAATATGAAATAAACTAACCTAAAAATGAAAAATACCACCCCGAAAAAGGTGCCTTTGTCCTCCCTAGATAGCTCGGTCTCGGGTTTAAGAATCATACATCAAGCTTTATAGATTAGGCTTGCAAAGTCAAGGATCCATGCCGCTCATGCAAGAATATGATGAAAGCTTGAACAAATATAAATCTCACATGGTTGTAGCAAAAACTCACTAAGGTTGTCAAATCGAATAAAGGGAGCAACTACCAAACATGCCACAAACAAGTAGAATCCGGCTTCATGATCCCCCTAGTTCTAGACAACTACCTTAGCATGCTTTATCCTAGAATCAACCAAACGTAATCTCAAACCGTGCACACCACTACCATTTAGGAAGAAAAGCATTCAATTATACAAGTCCAAATGTTATTATGTCCAAAGCAAGAACAAAACAAAACACATTGCAAATTTGCCTTGATAGAAACAAAAATCTTTTTGGAGTTTTCAAAATATAAGAACATGGAAAAGCATATACAAAGGTGCATAGCATATATGAATCAACATCCCACCAAACATGATAGAATACCCTCCCCCAAGCTTGAATGAGACATTACACTCAAACATAAATCAAACAATTCAAGGGAGGGGAAAACAAGGAGATCAATCCAAACAAACCAACATATGTCGAACAAGTCATCATCCACTAGAGAAAGAGCAAGGAAGGATATTACCGGATATAAGGTGGGTGTAAATACCCGCAAATGACCCAATTTTACCCTTTCAAGGCTAACAACCTCTAGTATTGAACTTGCCTTCCTTATGCTAGCAAAAATAAGAGTCAACCTTCCTTGATTCTTGATCCATATTGAAGTACCAAAGTATATCAAGTCATGTACCTAGCAAAAGGCACACAAACATTTCCATGAGATAAAATCTAATCTAAAAAGAAAATAAAATGAAAGAAATAAAACACGGGTTACTTCCCGAGAAAGGCTTGCTTAAGGTCCAAGCATGACCGCTCTAGAAAATAATAATTCAACGCACGCAAGAGCTTGTCAAATGTACTACTACACATTTCATATGATAGGAGGTAGGCAAATGACGGGATAAGGACGTGCAACAAGATCGTTGCACGCAAGTGAGAAGAGAGATGCCAAAAGAAAGAAGAAGAGGGATCAAAAGGAAAAACAAGAAAATAAGAAGAAGAAGAAGGGGGAATAAAAGAATGGAAAGAAAAAGAAAAAGGCAAATCCTCCTCACTAGAATATTTTTGGGTGACAATATCACCCCTTTCCTCAATCGGGGACAAATGAGCCACATAAAAACCATCATAGACAAGAGGGTCCCCAATAGGCTCATTAACAAAGGAAGGGAGGGACATAGGAGTGTAGGGGATATGGTTGAAATTCCTTGAAAAAGGGACATGTGAGGAGGGAATAGGAGCTATGGTCTCGCAAATGAACTCTTCCTCACCACCATGCCTCAAATCACCAATTAGAGCATGAAAATCAATCATAGAATCCTCAAAAGAAGAACACTCATGATCAACATCTCCCTCAAACATCCAACTTCCAAGAGGAACTACATAATCCCCTCCATCACAACCATGAACAAATTTATAATCCCCGGCAACGGCGCCATTTTGACGTGGGGAAAACTAGGTCGTTAAACTAATCATCCCTACGGTCAAACAAATTTATAATCACTCAACTACCTAAATACAAGTATAGAGGTAAGTCAAGGGTCGAACCACTAGGAACGGTTATGTTCAAGTATTTCTAATTTACGCCTAAGCTAGGTTGAAGTCTAAGGTGAAAGGTAGTGCTATTCTACTTCCTAAACCAAGCAAACAAATGAAACACTAGGGAGTGGGGATCAACATACATTCATGATAATCAAGCTAATTAGGGAGTCAAGCAATCCAAGCAATGCAAAGACAAATAGTAGGAGCAATTAGGAGCATTCAACTAATCATCTTCATACTTTCTAACATAGATTTCTCTAGTGTTAAACAATAGGAAGAAACATAATCAAATACTCAACCAATTATAATCAAATCAATATCAAGTGGCCATGTCAATCAATTCAATCATGCAATCAATGCTAGCAATCATGGTTAGCTATTCCAATCAACTAAGCAACATGCAAACCTCTATGAATCAATTTAATCACAACACAAGAACTACTCAAATTCCCAAATCAATCTCAATCCATCAATCACACATGTTTACCCAAACCCTAGCAAGTATACTACTCAAGAAACATGATTAAATCTACTATCAACTATAGAGAACAAGAATCAACAAAATATCAAGAACAATTACTCTAATCAAACATCAAATATCAAAATCAAACCAAACAAACATCAAATTAAACAAAGCAATTGAATGAGATAGAGTTTAGAAATGCTCATTGATAATTAGGAAGATCTCCAACACAATTGTCACACTTGCATCTTCAATCTCTCAATCACCATTGAAATTCTTCACTTTCTCTCTCTAAAACTACTCCTAAGCTAGTCTAATCTAGAGAGAGAAGCTCTCAACCTAAGAGAGAGAAAACTATCCTAAAACTAAAGAATTACATGAATGAAGAATAAAGGAAACCAAAAACTATATAAACAAAAGGAGAAAAGAAGCTTAAAATCGTAAAAGACCCAGAAACCCGCGCCCGCGGAGGGGAACGGACACCCCGATAGCCACGCCCGCGGCCCAAGCCCGCGCCCGCGGGGACAAGGCCCGCGCCCTCGGGGAGCCCTCGGGACAACCGCGGGTGCTTACTGCCCAAATACGGCAGTTTTGGAGCAGCAGCAACCCCGCGCCCGCGGGTACAGTAGCCCGCGCCCGCGGCAGTTTTCCTAGGCCAACTTCAGAAGGCTGTAACTTCCGATCTAAGAATTGTATGAAGGCGTGCGACCTATCATTGGAAAGCTCTTCAAGTCTAGTTTCCAACCCAACTTGAATCACCCTAATCCGATCTGTAGAACTTGAGATATGACTAAAACAATGCACAAAGGTCCTATTTGATACTTTGCAATCCTTCTTTTTCCTTTGTTTCAAACTCAAATTCAATTCCGAAAAGTGCATATTGATCCTAGTGGGTGCTATTTTCAATTCCCATGCATATAGCCCGCGACGTACCTACAAAACAAGACAAAGAAACGGAGAAGCAAGAGAAATAGCCAGGAAATGAATAAAATGATAAGAAAACCATTAAAATCATGCATTTCTCTAAACTAACACAAAAACACGCAAATCGAGCATTATTCTCTAAAAACACGACATAAACGACTACAAAGGAGCATAGAAATATAAAGAAAACATAGCCTAAAGGTGCCATAAATGGCACGGATCAGAGCGCTAGAACTCAAGCAAGAGGCCGAGTGCACGACCATCACTATGGTGCGTGAGCGAAGCAGTGTGCATGACTGGCACCAACCTATGGTCCGCGCGCACACCCTCCTTTGCAAGTACACCATAGGTGTGCGCGCGCACCATAGGTTGGTGCACGTGCACACACCCTTTTGTGCATGCACACCGTGGTTCTCCGTCCCTTTTGTTTTTCTTTGCTATATATACTTGAGGCCATTCTATTTTTTGAAAAAAAAACTTTAGACTAGCTTAGAATTTCTCTCTCATATTTTAGCTTAGGTTGAGAGCTTCTCTCTTTAGATCTAGGGATAGTTTAGGAGTAGTTTTAGAGAGAGAAAGTGAGGGATTTCAATGGTTATTTGAGAGATTGAAGATTCAAGATGACAATTGTATTGAAGATCTCCAATATCAATCAATGAGGATTTCTCACTCTCTCTCTCTTTATTGCTTTGTTTAATTTCATGTTTGTTTGGTTTTATTTTGATGTTTGATTCTTGATTAGTGTTTTTGTTCTTGATATTTTGTTGATTCTTGATTTCTTTAGTTGCTTGTTGATAGATGATGATTCTTGAGTAGTTGTTTGGCTAGGAATTGGGTGAAACTTGTATGATTGATTGATTGTGATTAATTTGGGAATTGTGTCGATTGATTGTTGAGATTAAAGTGATTAATGAAGGTTTGCATGTGTGTAATTCAATTAGGCCTTGAGAATTATGCTAGATTGCATTGTAATTTCTAATGACATGACCAATTGATTTAGGAATTGCAATTATCGATTGGTTTGGATTGTGATTCTTTTAATTTGTTATTCATAGTGAACCGTAGCTTAACAATTAGGAGATAGCTCTTTGATTCCAATTGATAGCTCTTATCATTAGTCTTCACAACCTTTGATTGACATGTTCTTCCCAAGTTGTTGCAATTGTCATGATTACTTGTTTATCCCTATTCCTAGTGTTTTATTTGTTTGATTGTTTGTTTGTTAGTTGTTAGTGTTCTTTCTTCACCTTTGACTTCGACCTAGCTTAGGCGTATAATTGAGAGTGCTTTAACATTACCGTCCCTTTGTGTTCGACCCTTGACTTACCTCTATACTCGTATTTAGGTTTGTTAAGTGTTTATAAATTTGTTTGGCTCTAGGGAAGATTAGATAACGACCTACATTTTCCCTACGTCATGAACTTAAAGGTTTTCTTACTTTTGGAGATGCCTTATTGAGTTCAACTCAAGTGGGTTTCTCAAATCCCAACACTTTGGTATTTATAGAGAAATCCCATGAACATTCCTCTCTCCCATTAATGTGGGAGAGTTGGTAAAAATCCTTTTTCTATTTTATTTTTAAATCAAAAATCAAAAGAAAAAGCAATGCAATAATTAATCAAAAATCCTTTCACTACTTGCTTGCTTGCGAGCTGCTGGGTGTGGCGCGCTATGATGCTGCGCCTGTGCTAGCAGCTAACTATGCGAGGCTAGCTATGCTAGCATGTGCGTGCTAGCTTGCAGCGCCAAGCACCAGCCAACGCTGCTAGCAGCCTCGGCTTGGTGCGGCGGGCATGCTAGCTGCCATGCTAGTACCTTGTGCCCCTAGCGTTCGGTTCGCTTGGGGCATTCTGATGTTAGGGGTATTTTGGTAATTGTTGATTAGTTGATTTTTACCGTCTCTTCATTTTATTAATTTGACTCGACTTGCGACGCTTGGAGTCGACGCTCCTAGCTCGATTTCCGACGTCTACGTTCGTATACTTGAGTGACTCATTAATTCCTTTTTAATTAATTCGTCGTGACGGATCGTTAGTTTGCTTGGCTGTGACTCAAAGGGTTTAGTCAAGATTAAGCTCTAATATTAATTATACATTAATATTACTGATTGGAAGCGGCCTCCAACAAGGTATTCCGATCACTTAACCTCACTGAATAATTGGCTATCTAATAATTGCGAACCCTCTATTGGAATACAACTCTTGTTCAAAGGACACCATTCCTATTAATGTCCAACTTGTCCTTCTGGACAAGTGCGCTTTTAGTAGATAGCCTATTTCCTATGTCTCTTAATGTCTCTTCATGAACTATAAGGTAAGATTATTCGTCATCCTTATTACGTCCAGAAGTGTTTCTCAAAATCCGAGTTTGACTGTCAATAAGCATATGATTTATAAAATATCTATCTGAGCACGGCCATGCATTTTCACAGGCTCGCCCTTCAAGAGGCCTTATAAACAACAAAGACATGTTCCCTATTGTTAATAGGGCGACATTCCCTGTCTTGTACTTTCATCTTCTCTTACTAAGAGGACCTAGCTGCCTGAGTGTTGCTGTTATAATCCCCATGTACGGCAGACGTTTGACGAACATCAAAACAGACTAGTACTCAAACAAGAGAACTCACAATACTCATGGTCGAGGAAAAAGGTTTCGATAGCCATAATGAGAGGTGTACTTATGACGATTTTTAAATCTCTTAAAGTACTCTCATAGGTCGATTCGGTATGGTTCTAAACCAATACCTATGCAAATGATTTATGACAATCATGTCCTTGTAGCACAAGAAACGGTGATGTAAATCAAACTACACACTAATATCAAGTGGTCATTAATTTCATCATTTAAATGACCTCGATTAGGGATAATTTTCGATTATAATATTCAACGTTCACTTAATAGGTGTTTCTTTATCCAAGACATTGTCTTGATACCCTATTTTGAATATTCTCAAAATCGAATGGACTCAATATTTAATCCTAAACCACAATTAAATAGAAACAGAGTGACAAAGTTGTATAAAATTGAATTACTCCCAAATCCGAATGGTTCATCATAGTGTTTTACATTAAAAATATTCCAAAATTAATTAAAACACCTAACAAGGAGATCAAAGCCAAAGACCAACATACCTGATTCCCATTGCCTCAACGTGCTTGTTGTGTTTCACTTGAGGAAAAGGTTTAGTAAGTGGATCGGCTACATTGTCGTCTGTTCCAACTTTACAAATTCTGATTTCACTCTCTGATTTCCATTCCCTTATCATGTGAAATCACCTCTTAACATGTTTGACCTTCTGATGTTCCCTTGGCTCACTGGCCTGAGCAATAGCTCCATTGTTGTCAAAATAGAGGGCTATTGGACCCTTGATGGAGGGTACAACATCAAGTTCACCAACGAACTTACGAATCCAAACTGCCTCCATAGATTCTTCAGCAGCTGCCAAGTATTCGGCTTCAGTTGTAGAATATGCAGTTGTGCTTTGCTTAGCACTCTTCCAACTAAACGCTTCTCTATTTAGACAGAATACATATCCTAACTGTGATTTGAAATCGTCTTTGTCTGTTTGGAAGCTTGTGTTGGAGAAAAGGTTTCATCGTAATCAATACCATGAATTTTTCCTGTAACCTTTTGTTACCAGTCTAGCTTTGTAAATGAATACATTTCCATCTTTGTCGATTTTCAATTTAAAAATTCACTTACATCCGATAGTTGTGTAACCTTCGGGTAAGTCAACCAAGTCCCAGACTTGATTTTCAAACATGGAATCCATTTCAGATCTCATGGCCTCTTTCCATTTAGCAAAGTCAGTGCTCGCCATCGCTTGCTTGTAGGCTTCCAGTTCATCTCCATCCATTACCAGGATGTCCTGATTCTCGGTTAATACAACACCAAGATACCTATCAGGTTGAGACCTCGGCCACTGCGACCTACGTAGGGAAACAGATTGAGCATTTGCATTGTCGGTTTGACTTTGCACATTTTGACCAGTGTCAACAGATGCTGTTTGAGCAATTTGACCATCAATATGATGTTGTTGCTCGTCCTCTCGAACTTCATCGAGTTCGATTTTCCTCCCACTTATCATTTTAGAAATGTGTTCCTTCTCCAAAAAGACACCATCGCGAGGAACAAATACTTTGTTCTCGGATTTGTTTTATAAGTAATACCCTTTGGTTTCTTTTGGATAGCCCACAAAGAAAACCTTGTCAGATTTGGGGTGAAGTTTGTCAAAAATAAATTTTTTGACATATGCTTTGCATCCCCATATCTTGAGAAAAGACAACTTTGGAGGTTTCTTCGTCCATAGCTCATATGAAGTCTTTTCTACAACTTTTGATGGAGCACGGTTCAGTGTTAGTGCCGCGGTTAGAAGTGCGTGTCCCAAGAAAGAGATAGGAAGATCACCATTGTTGATCGTACCATGTCCAGCAGGGTTCGATTTCTCCTTTCGAATACTCTGTTCCATTGTAGAGTTCCTGGAGGTGTCAATTCTAAAAGTATACCCTTTTCTTTCAGTTGGTCATCGAATTCTTGGCTTAAGTATTCACCTCCTCGATCCGATCGAAGGGCTTTGATTTTCTTGCCAACCTGATTTTCAACTTCACTCTGAAATTCTTTGAACTTTTAAATGATTCAGATTTGTGCGTCATAAGGTAGACATATTAATATCTACTATAGTCGTCCGTGAAGGTGATAAAATATCGATTGCCGTTGCTTGTGGTTGTGCTCATTGGTCCACATACATCACTGTGTCTTAGGCCAACCAAGTCACCTGCCCTTTCTCCCAACTTGGTGAATGGCTACTTTATCATCTTGCCTAATAAACATGCTTCACAATTCTCAAACGATTGTAAATCGAATAAGTCAAGAATACCTTTCTGTACAAGTTTCTTGATGCGTTTAATGTTAATTTGGCAAAGACGACAATGCCACAAGTATGTCTCTTTTGACTCAATGGTCTTAGCTTTCTTGGTGGTATTATTAACATTATAGACTTGTTTGTCTAACGAAAGAACATAAAGACCATTTTAAGAATGTGCAATATCATATAAAACATTATCGAGATAAAACAAACATTCATTGTTCTTTACTCGGAATTCAAAACCTTTGGCATCCAACACCGAAATTGAAATAATGTTTTTGGTAATGTTGGGAACATAATAACAGTTTTCAAGTTCCAAAAATAGCCCCAAGGACGAAGACAAACTGAGAGTTCCTACGGATACGGCCGCAATTCTGGTTCCATTGCCGACCTAAAGTTCAAACTGTCCCTTTGCTAGCCTCCTAGTGGTCCTTAGTCCCTAAGAATTGGAACAAAGGTGTAAGCCACATCCAGTATCTAATACCCATGATGCTGAGCTAGTTAAGTGATGTAGAGAAAATGTAGGTCGTTATCTAATCTTCCCTAGAGCCAAACAAATTTATACACACTTAACAAACCAAAATACGAGTATAGAGGTAAGTCAAGGGTCGAACCCAAAGGAACGGTAATGTTCAAGCACTCTCAATTATGCGCCTAAGATAGGTCGAATTCGAAGGTAAGAGGTAACACTAACAACTAACAAAATAAACAACCAAACAAATAAAACACTAGGAATGGGGATCAACAAGTAATCATGACAATTGCAACAACTTGGGAAGATCATACCAATCAAAGGTTGTGAAGACTAATGATAAGAGCTATAAATTGGAATCAAAGAGCTATCTCCTATAAGTCAAGCTAGGGTTCACTATGAATGACTAACAAGGAAACCAATCTATAATTACAATTCCTAAATCAATTGGTCGTGTCATTAGCAATTATAATGCAATCTAGCATAATTCTCAAGTCCTAATCGTATAACACACATGCAAACCTTCATTAAGCACTTTAATCTCAATAATCAATCAACACAATTCCCAAATTAATCACAATCAATCAATCATACAAGTTTCACCCAATTCCTAGCCAAACAACTACTCAAGAATCATCATCTATCAACAAACAACTTAAGAAATCAAGAACCAACAAAATATCAAGAAAAATTACACTAATCAAGAATCAAACATCAAAATTAAACCAAACAAACATGAAATTAAACAAAGCAATAAAGAGGAGTGAGAGTGAGAGTGAGAGTGAGAAATCCTCATTGATTGATAATGGAGATCTTCAATACAATTGTCATCTTGAATCTTCAATTTCTCAAATAACCATTGAAATCTCTCAATTTCTCTCTCTAAAACTACTCCTAAACTAACCATAAAACTAGAGAGAGAAACTCTCAACCTAAGCTAAAAATATGAGATCTAAAATTGGATTCTAATTCTCTCTAAAAATTGTTCTTCTAATTTTACCCCAAAAATGGGTATTGATATTTACAAGGTTTAAAGAAAATAAAAGAAATTAAAAATGAAAATAAAATAAAATAAGAAAACTAAAAGAACGTAAAGAGAAAATAGAAAATAAAAGGATAATAAAAAAAGAAGAATTAAAAGAAAGAAAATCAAAAGAATCGAAGTGGAATTCGATTTTCTTTTGCTGCTTTTATAAGTGGGAATTAATCCCCTGCTTTGTGCATCACCGATCACCCACAAATCACCCACCATCACAACCGTTTGATCACCAATTTAATCAAGATCAACGGCCGAAGCTTGAACCCTCAAGTGCGCATGCACAAGTGGGTCTTCACGCGCGCACCGTCTTCATGGGTGTTTAGGCAAATCTCAACAAGGACATATGAGAATCTGCTAGGTTTGAGGGGTAATAACAATCATACTACCAAAAGCATATAAAATAGCAATAAAGCAATAATAAAGCAATAGATAAGCAATGAAATAACAATAAATAGACAAAATGAACTTCACTATGAAAAGAGTAAGTTTAGAGACACAATACTGAATAAGGACTTGCCTCCTTCTTCAGTAAGGACGAAGCTCCGTAGATAAATGAAGAGTAATTCTACTATATTTAGAGTATATGTGTGTACATCCATGCTCAAAATGTCTAATTATGCTTATTTATACCTAGGGAACTCTAGGGTTTACAAAGATATTCGAAATATATTCAAAATGAGGAAGATCTTCTTGATTTATCTTCTTCCCTGTTCTGTAGGTGTATCTTTGGCAAGTATCTTTTTGATTGATATCCTTGATGCTGCTTTCCTTGTTTATTCCAATCAGGCCGTTTTGCTCGTTTTTGCTGAGTGTTTGCTTCTTGGATTGGTGCCCTAAATGTTATGGGTCGTATTACAATACGGGCCCAACAATTGCCCCTAATTTTTATTTCCAAGTATTTGGAAGTGAAAACTACCTAAAGAAAGCTCTAGAAAATATTTTGAATTTCAGAAATTGTTCCAACGGTTAGCAAAATGGAAAGTGGTGGCTGTTTTAAGGCAACTTCCTTGATAACTGTGAAGGGCGGTTTATTTCCGTCTTTGGTATTTATTGGGTGTGCAGGCTATTGTCTAATCACTTCAATTGCTTTGCCCCAATTTCAATTTCATCAGGTATTTTCTCTCTCTTCTCTGTTTGCTCTGTTTTACACTTTGTATTTTTCTCTTGTTTTTGCGATGGATGATCATGTGAGAGTGGTGTTTGCTGGGGTGGATGAGGGTGTGAAAAAGCCGAACTTGGTGGCGCAGAACGTCTTTCCTGTCAAGGATACCTTTCCCTCCACCATTACGAAGGAGGAAGTTCAGAGTATTGCTGCAATTGCGCGTTTTCCTGATGGGGTTGTGGTGAAAATTCCATCAGCTAGGGAAAGGGTTGACTGGACTGCCCCTGGTTGGGTGTGTTTCTTTGAGTACCCTTTTGTAATTGGGCATACGTTCCCTTTTTCTGCTCTTGTTCGCCAATTTCTTTCTAGAGTTAGGGTTTCACCTTGTCAATTGTTGCCCCAGACTTGGAGGGTATTGAGAATTCTGGATTTGCTGAGTATGAAATTGGGTATAGAACTTGATGTGAGGGATTTGTGTTACCCTTATACTATTAGGACCAGTGGTAAAGGTCGGGTTGGTCTTCGCCTGAAGGATGGTGTTGGTCCTTTGGTGACTGACTTGGAGAAGGCGTTTGACAAGAAGTGGTATCACAAGTTCTTCTTTGTGAGGATTGATTCGTTGGGTGATGATTGTGATTTTTTGATTGACACTGTTGAGGCTGAAGGTATTCTGTTTTCTTATTCTTTTATGTTCTTCTTTCCTTCTTTGTTGATTTGGGCTTATTTGCTTGTTGGTTGCAGTGAGTAAATTGAAGCAGCGCTCTCAGTCTCCATCCTTGATAGACAAGTTGTACGAGTTGAGTGCAGACGAGAGGTCTTTCATCAAGTTGACACAACCTGAAGCAGTTATTCAAATTAAGTCCTTGGACGAATCTGATTCTGAACAGAAAGTTGCCCCAACCATGTCTCAAGGTTTGCTTTCTTTCTCTCTTGTGAGTTTCGATGTTTTGTTGCACTTATACTTTTGTGAATGTGTGGTTGGTGTCGGTTTGCTTGTTTAGTTTGTGGGTTTTTAATTTTGAATTGGCTGTTTCTTTGCTAATATACTTGTATACAATTGTTAATCTATTTGTTTGTTATTAGCGTCCTTGCTGTATATACTTACTGTGATCCCTGTTGTATACATTTGCTGTGTTCCTAGTTGTATTATTTTTTGAGCCAGCTATGTTCCTTGCAGACACATCAAGGTCACTGAGGTCTCATGATCTTCTTAGCTCATCTTCCATCTTGGGTCGTCTTAAGTCTCGTTCGTCCCCCCAGACTTCTGAGGCTGTTCCCATCAAGATGGTTGCTCCCAAGGGTGTCCCTCCTCCGCCTCCGTCTCGTGCTAGTCTCAAGAGGAAGTTGGAGATGCCCATTGATGTTGACGCTGCTGAGTTTTCTTTTGACTCTCTTGCTCCGCATGTAGATACCGTGTTGTTTCCTTCCTTCAAGGATCGCCAGTCTTCGATGACTTTTGCTGACCTTTCACAAGAGGCGGCCGTACAGTCTTTCCAGGTATAGTATACTCCAAAAAAATTTTTTTTGAATAAAATCGACCTTATTGAAATATGCTTCTGACACTTCATCTTTGCTGTGCAGAGCCTTCAGTCCTGCCTTGGTGTTTTAGGCAAGGTGTCAGAGTTTTCTCGTGTGTATGAGGCTATGAAGAAGGAGCGTGATGCTCTGTCTGACAAGTACAAGGCTGCTACTGAGGCTTTGAAGGCTGAACGGACTAAGCACCGGGACTGCATTTCTGAGCGGGACGGGCTAAAGGGTACCCTGAAGGAGGCTGCTAACGAGGCCATTGATGCTGCTACGTACTACTATGGGAAGGCACGTCTTGAGATGATGGAGGAGTTCCAGCAAGGAAAGCATGAGGCTTGGGACTATGATGGTGATAAGGCTTCTTTTGAGAAGGCGTTTCCTGAAGGGACTGCTGCTCCTGGTTCCCTACTGCTGAGCTTTGCTGATGAGGAAGTGAATTCTCCTCACAATGAAGAAATTAAGGATGCCCCAGAGGTGATAAAGCTTGTTGCTGAAGAGGTAGCTCCTGCTGACAACATGGGAGAGAATTAGTTTAGTTGGTGCTGTGTCACCTTTTGAAAAATGTACAACTTTGAATGCTGTTTCTGTTTACTGCCTTAGTGTAGTTTGGATAATTTTTATTTTGTGCTATACTTCTGTAGCTGGATGCTTTGTTTAATTTTATTGCAATGCAACTAAGTATTTCTATCTTTCTTGCTGTGTGATTGTCTTTTCTGTATAGTGTGCTGTGAATGCAGTTGTATCACGAATGTATTACAGTTGTATTACAGTTGTATTACAGTAATGATGTTACTTACATATGTTTGTATGTTTTGTAAGGGTAGTAGGTCTGTTCTTTTCAGGAATGCCTTGTCTTTGTTCTGTAGTGAAGGGACTTGTTGCATTATTGCTCAGGAATGTCAGTCGTGTTCCTTGCAAAACAGAAGAAGGTGAGGGGTGGCCGTGGGTTTCCCCAACGGCCCTCCGATGCCAAAGTCAGTACTCATAATGATCATAAAGTAAATTGACAAAAGATAGAGATAAATGAGTACCTTTCGTGCTGACTTTGGCTGTTGGAGATTTTTGTGTTTTCCTGTTTTCTGTTTTTTTTTTGTGTTTTCTTTTTTGTAAATTAAAAGACAAAATAGAAATAACAATTGCGTACCTTTCTTCAGAAATGATATAACTTTAAATGTGCTGCGTTCCAGCTTCGCTGCACTTCTTTTCCTTCTGCATTCCTGAGTCTGTATGCTCCATTACCTACTACCTTGGTGATCTCATAGGGTCCTTCCCAGTTGGGTGCTAGCTTTCCTGCATTGACTTCCCTGGTGTTTTCGTATACCTTTCTGAGGACCCAATCTCCTAGCTTGAAGACTTTAACTCTAACGTTCTTGTTGAAGGATCTTGCTACTTCCTGTTGGTATGCTGCCATTCTCATTTGTGCATCGTCCCTTAGTTCCTCCACTATGTCTAAATTGTTAATTAGTTCTGCTTGATTTCTTTCTTCTGTCATTAGGCCATACCTTTCTGTAGGCACTTCTACCTCGGTTGGGATTACTGCTTCGCATCCGTACACCAGTGAGAAAGGGGTATGACCTGTAGCGCCTTTAGGAGTTGTCCTGTCTGCCAACAATATGTTGGGTAGTTCGTCTGCCCATTTTCCTTTGGCTCCTTCCAACCTTTTCTTCATGTTGCCTATAAGGACTTTGTTGCTTGATTCTGCTTGTCCATTTGCTTGTGGATATCTTGGTGTAGACGTGATAAGGGAGATGTTCCATTCCTTACAGAACTGGGTGGTTTTGTTGCTGATGAATTGGGACCCATTGTCTGTAATGATCTCTGCTGGTACCCCGAATCTGCTTAGAATGTTCCTTTTTATAAATGAAATGACGTGCTTATCCTTGATCTCCTTGTACGCTTCTGCTTCAATCCATTTGGAAAAGTAGTCTGTCATTGCTAAGAAGTACACTCTTTGTCCTGATGACGGTGGTAACTTTACTATATCCATTCCCCACTTCATAAATGGCCACGGTGTCAATGTTGGGTGTAACTCCTCTGATGGCTTGTGTGTCAAGGGCGCATGTTTTTGGCATGCTAAGCACTTCTTGGCGAACTCAACTGCATCCTTCCTCATACTGGGCCAGTAGTATCCCATTCTAAGTGCCCTGTTGGCTAAATTTCTTCCTCCGGAGTGATTTCCGCATTCTCCACTGTGTAGGGATTGTAAGACTTGCTGAGCTTCTTTTCTTTCCAGGCATCTTAAGAAAGGTCCTGCTGTAGATTTCTTGAAGAGTACATTGCTGATTAGGCAGTACTTGGAGGCTTTCTGTGCGAAAGCTTGAGCTGTTACTTTCCCTGTTGGTTTCGTGTTGCCCAGGAGGTATTCTTTCAGAGGTGTTATCCAACTGTTGTCTTCTTCTTCTGTAGGGCATGTTTGAATTTCGTAGACACTCATGGTTGATTCCTTCTCTATTGCTGGTGAGAGTACATGTACTAGTGGGATTGCCCCAAATTCTTCTGGATTGATGTTTGACCCCAAATTTGCCAATGCGTCTGCTTCAGTGTTCAGGTTTCGGGGTACTTGTTCTATCTTGAACTCCTTGAATTTCTTGATGAGCTTCTTTGTGACTTCTAGGTAGGCAATCATTCTGGTGTCTTTCGCTGCATACTGCCCGTTGACTTGGTTTACCATGAGTAGAGAATCAGAAATTACTTCCAGGTGTTGTATCTTCATATCTCTTGCAACGGTTAGCCCTGTAATCAGTGCTTCGTATTCAGCTTCATTATTGGTAGCCTTGAAGTTGCACCTTATTGCCTGTGCTATCTTCTCTCCTTGGGGTGACGTCAGTACTACTCCTAAGCCTACTCCACGTATGTTTGCTGCACCATCTGTATGGAGTGTCCATTTTTGTGCAGCTTTTGGTTCCTGTAGGGCTAGTACTTCCTTTTGTGCTTCTTCCTCAAGGGTAGGGCTGAAGTCTGCCACGAAGTCTGCCAAGGCTTGAGATTTGACCGCCGTCCTGGGTTCGTACTGTATGTCGTACCTGCTTAGATGTAGGGCCCATTTCTCCATCCTTCCTGACATTTCTGGTTTTCTCATGATAGCTCTGATGGGGTAGTTGGTCCGTACTTGTATGGGATGACTCTCGAAGTATGGACGTAACTTTACTGAAGCACTGTACAAGGCTAAAATGATTTTCTCCAGCGATGCATATCTTGTTTCCGCACTGAGCAGGGTCTTGCTGACGTAGTAGATTGGAAAATGTTCCTTTTCTTCTTCTCTTGTGAGAACTGCGCTGACCGTCCCTTCAGATACTGCAAGGTACAACTGGAGTGGTTCTCCTTCTTTGGGTTTGGAGAGAATCAACGGGTTGGCTAGGTATTCTTTCAGCTTCTGGAATGCTTCATCGTGTTCTTGTTCCCATTTAAACTCCTTGTTCTTTTTTAGTACCTCGTAGAAGGCTCTGTTCTTTTCTGAAGACTTTGAAATGAACCTGTTCAATGCCGCGATTTTCCCTGTTAAACTCTGTACATCCTTCTTGGATTTCGGTCGCTCTAGATCTAGGATAGCTTTGACCTGTTCCGGACTGGCTTCTATTCCTCTTTGCGTAACCATGTATCCTAAGAACTTTCCTGATTGTACTCCAAACGTGCACTTTGTGGGATTCAGCTTCATGCCGTATTACGAATGCTTCTCTAAGGTCTCTGACATGATCTTCTGCCTTCTTGGATTTAACTACCATATCGTCTATGTAGACTTCCATCGTGTTTCCAATTTGTTCTTCAAACATCTTGTTTACCAACCTTTGGTACGTTGCCCCTGCGTTCTTCAATCCGAAAGGCATCACCTTGTAGCAGTATATTCCTTGACTAGTAATGAAGGTTGTCTTCTCTTGATCGTCCTTGTGCATGAGGATCTGGTTGTAGCCACTGTAGGCGTCCATAAAGGATAGCAGTTCGTGCCCTGCTGTGGCGTCCACCATGGCATCGATATGAGGTAAAGGGAATGGGTCTTTTGGGCAAGCCTTGTTGATGTCTGTGAAGTCTATGCAGATTCGCCATTTCCCATTCTTCTTTCTTACTACCACCACATTGGCAAGCCATTCTGGGTACTTTACTTCTCTGATTTTTCCTGTCTTCAGTAGGTTTTGAATTTCTTCGTTGATGATCTTGTTCCTTTCTGGCGCGAATTTTCTTCTTTTTTGCTTCACTAGTGTATGCATTGGGTCTACGTTTAACTTGTGGGTGATAACCTCTGGGGGAATGCCTTTCATGTCTTCGTGGGTCCAAGCAAACACATCTTTCTCTTCTTCCAAAAAGTCGTAAATTTGTTGTCTGAGTTCCGCTTTCAGCTCTGATCCTATTCTGACTTTCTGATCTGGATGTAGGGGGTTCAGCTGGACTTCAGTAGCTTCTTGCTCTTCTGATATACTCAACTTCTCTTGGCCCAGCTGATCCTCTGATTGCTATGCTGAACTCTTTTCTGCAGATGTTGCTTTCAGTGCTATCTTGTAACATTCTTTGGCTTCCCTAGGATCTCCCCTAATTTCTTGAATTCCCCATCTAGTAGGAAACTTAATGACCTGATGGTACGTAGAAGGGATGGCTTTCATTTCGTGTATCCAGGGTCTTCCCAGAATCATATTGTATGAGGATAGGGTGTCGATTACTAAGAATTTGACTTGCAGGTTGATCCCTTTTGCATACGTTGCCAATGTAATCTCTCCACTTGTCTTCTTGGTTTCCCCACTGAATCCTACTAGCATTGTTGATTTGTTGACGATATTCTTCTCATCTATGTTCATGTGCTTCAGGGTGTCTAACATGATGATATTTGCAGAACTTCCATTATCAACTAGGATTCGCTTAATCATGCAGTTTCTAACTGGGAGTGAGATCACTAGGCCGTCATGATGACCTTCTACTGCGTCGCTTTCTTCAAACATGATAGGGATGTCTATCTTTGATTTCTCCCTCTTGTCTGGTTGCTCTTTGTTGCTTTCCTTTGTGTGCCGCTTCGCTGCTGAATATGTTAGACCGCATACTTCTGATCCTCCTGATATGAAACAGATGGTTTTGACAATTGGAGGTGGGGGTGGAGGACCTCCTTGTTTGGACTCTCTGTCCTTCCCTGAAGCTTTAGATCTATCTGACAAGAGTTCTTTGAGGTAGCCCTTCTTTAACAAGTATGCAACTTCTTTTCTGAGCGCGACACATTCGTCAGTAGTGTGACCAATATCTAAATGGAAATCACACCATCTAGATGGATCCTTCTTCTCCCCAGGCCTATCACTCCTTCTAGGCCATTGAACAGTATCTCCCATCTTGTTTAAGGTCTTTATTACTCCTACAGGATTGACATTGAAGCAATACTCGTGCAACTTGGGTGGGAGCTCAGGATCTTCTCTCCAATTAGAAAACTCTCCTTCGACAGCATTGACTAATCCTTCATCAAAGCGGGAACGCTGATACGGCTTGAATCGATGATCTCTCCTGGGGAAGTTGTTGTTCCTTCTTGACGGACGATCTTCATCCTTTCTGAGCTCTGGAGTCTTTCTTGCATATGTATCTTCTTCGAATCTGACTTGAGCCATTGCCTTAGCTTGTACATCTTCAAAGGTTGTGCATGGGTATTTGTTTAATTCCTTGTAGAGCTCACTGTGATCTAGCAATCCTCTCCTGAACGCTTCAATGGTGGTGGGAGCATCGCACTTGTGTATTCCAATCTTTTCCCTGTTGAACCTATTAAGATAATCCCTCAAGGATTCACCGTGTCTTTGCACAACACGGTATAAATCCGATGACTGTTTTTCTATTTTCCTGCTGCTGGCGAACTGGACCTTGAATAGGTTTACCATTCCTGCAAAAGATTGAATTGTCCCATTATCTAAATTAATGAACCAAGTTAAGGCTGGACCTGATAATGTGGCTCCAAAGCCTTTGCACATGATGGCCTCCCTGATGTCTCTAGGGATTGAGCTGGTCATCATCTTCTGCTTGTAAAGGAATACATGCTCATCAGGGTCTGTTGTTCCATCGTACATGGCCATGCTGGGTGTGCTGAACCTCTTTGGCACTTCTACCATGGCGATCTCTTCTGAGAAAGGAGACTCTATATAGCCATCTGATGCTTCTTCCTCCATGGGCTTTGGCATTCCAGGGATCTAGGCGATCTTGGCTTCGATTGCTTTGAGGTACTCTTTGACTATCTTCTCTATCTTTCCCTCCTCAGATCCTTCTTGACCATTCTGCTTAGGGGTTCCTGCATTCAAAGAGTCCAGATCTAGGGTTGTTTCCCTAGTGTTAGATCCTTTTTCCCCGTTAGGGGTATGAAAGACACCTGACATATCAAGCTGCATGGCTATACTTTCAGTGTTTTTTCTGGTATTAATGGTTTTGGAAGCGACTGACTGTATTTGGCTACGGAGGGCTTCATTTTGCTTGGTGAGACTGGTAAGCTTGGCTTCAGTTTGGACTTTTTGGGCCAACAATGTTTCAATTTGGCTTTTTTGTTGGTCTAAGGTTTGACGGAATGCGTTCATTCCCTCATTGATTTCGGCTATGGTAAAGGGTACTTGGTGCCCAGACATGGTGTCTGTATTGATTTTTTTTTTTTGCGAATTGGTAGGTTAATTGATTATCAGCCCCACGGTGGGCGCTAAATTGTTTAGGCAAATCTCAACAAGGACATATGAGAATCTGCTAGGTTTAAGGGGTAATAACAATCATACTACCAAAAGCATATAAAATAGCAATAAAGCAATAATAAAGCAATAGATAAGCAATGAAATAACAATAAATAGACAAAATGAACTTCACTATGAAAAGAGTAAGTTTAGAGACACAATACTGAATAAGGACTTGCCTCCTTCTTCAGTAAGGACGAAACTCCGTAGATAAATGAAGAGTAATTCTACTATATTTAGAGTATATGTGTGTACATCCATGCTCAAAATGTCTAATTATGCTTATTTATACCTAGGGAACTCTAGGGTTTACAAAGATATTCGAAATATATTCAAAATGAGGAAGATCTTCTTGATTTATCTTCTTCCCTGTTCTATAGGTGTATCTTTGGCAAGTATCTTTTTGATTGATATCCTTGATGCTGCTTTCCTTGTTTATTCCAATCAGGCCGTTTTGCTCGTTTTTGCTGAGTGTTTTCTTCTTGGATTGGTGCCCTAAATGTTATGGGTCGTATTACAATACGGGCCCAACAATGGGCTGCTAGCTGTGGTTGGCGGAAGAGTTTGCGGGGTTGCAGCAGCTCGATTTGCGTGGAGCAGTAGGCCGGAGGTATGTGGGCTGCCGGAGTTTGCGGGGCTGCAAGCTGGAGGTGCGTTAGTTGCGGCTGGTGGCTGAAGTAGGGGTAGCAGCTGCGTTTGTTGCTTCTCGAATTAGAGCAGCTGCTAGGTGGTTTGGAATTGCGCGGCTGGTGGTGTTGGAGGGGACAACGGTGATGAATTGGTGTGAGGTGTGGCTGTTGTGTTGTGTGTGTTGGTGGTTGATTTTTGGTGTTTCGGTTCTAGAGGTGTAGTAGGGGAAATGCGTGAGGTGGAGGTTACTGCGGCTGTTAGGTGGTGCGAAGGGTGGCTTTGATTGCAGTAGTGGTTGGAATGAGGCAGGGCTTCTCGGGGTTGTAATTGCTGCGTGGTGATGGTGTGAATTGGTGGCAAGAAGGCTGATTAGGGGCAGCAAGGGAAGTGACTTGAGGTTGAGGTTGTGCGTGAGTAGGAATTGGACTCGTCTGTGCTCTCGTGCATCCTCATCGTTGGTGCTCTCGATGTGATGCCTGCGAGGAGGGCAACCTTTAATCTTCAAATATTTGCACACTCCGGACCTAAAATCAATGAGAAAACATCCGTAAGAGAGTGACAAACAAGATTTCAAAATTTCACTTGCAAGAAATCAAGTAAAAGTAAGAGAGAAAGCAAATAGAATAGAAATTAGACTAAAATAGCTAAATAAGTACAAATATCTTGAAAAACTCGTAAAAGTAAATGGAAAACCACAATGACCTATAACGACGGAAAATAAGAGAAAACTAGAAAGATTATAAGAAAATAAACGAGAAAATATCGAAAAAGGAATCGAAAACTACTCTATTGAGCGCCATAAATGACGCTCATCAAATTCCCCCAAGCTAGACTTTTTCACGTCCTCGAGAAAAACAAAATCAAACCAAGGAAAGATGACGACATTATTTAAGCAAAGCAAGAAACAAGAAAACAAGAGAATATGAGAATGTACACTAACTCACTTTCGTAGGAATCACTGTCAATTTTAGCAACAAAAGACAAGCCATTTAAACCCCTAGATCTCTCTAGAGGACGAGTAATGCTCTCGTAAGGGTTTCCTTAGAGATTAACCCATAACTCTCACAAACCAAACAAACAAGGCAAAGCACGAAAAAGAAGCAAAAAGAAAAGGAAAGAAAACAAATATTCATGAGTGGACTTTTGCAAATGAACAAGCATAAATGGATACAATTCTTCCTAAACAAGTAAGGGAATGCACGTTTCAAGATATCTAAGGTTAATTGAAACATAGAACATGCTAAGCATAGAGAACTATCAAGACACGATTCACTTTCGTCTCAAAACATTTTTAGCACATTCTCCCAATTAGCTTCAAATCTACCTTTAATGAGCATCTCAATGGTTCCTCGAAGGAACCGAAAAAGAAAGATGTTTGAGGCTACTCGACATCTCAACTATTGCACACCGCTCTATAAGCTTGACCTACATCTCCCTCCACTAACTTGTGACTCAACCACAAATGTCAAAAGGTCTTGGAAAGGGTTGTAATGTAAGGGCGAGAAAGGTGAGGGTAGGCTAAAATTTGAAATTTGGTGATGTACCTAAATTGTAAAGCAAAGATTGGCCAAATCTTAACACTAAAACCAAGTAAACACCAAATAAAAACACATCAACACCCCCAAGCTTATTCAAAGAAAAAATCACAAACATATATACAAAAAACATAAGAATGCTTCCCCCAAACTTGAACAAAGCATTCTCCTCAACGCTTAAAGTAGTGAGAAACATTTACATCAAAATTTTTTTTTTTTGAATTTTTCATTTTTCACTTTTTTCAATTTTTGCAAAAGCTTTTGAATGTGCTTTACTTTTTATCATTTTTGCATTTTTTCATTTTCATTTCACTTTATTTCATTGTCTTCACCTCTTTTAACTATGGACGGCTTTTTCAACTTTTGCATTTGATTTTTATTCACAAAATATTTACAACACAAACTTGCTTACAACATAAGAACCAAACAAACAATCATTTTCATCACCAAAACTCCAACAATAAAGACCAAATGCTTCACAAAAACCAAAAATGGGAACAAGAATGAAACAAAAGGCTCAAATTCTAAATATATGGCTTGAAAAGAAGGGTATACGGCTCAAATGGTTAGCAAGTAGGCTAATGAAAACCCAAAAAAAAGATAAGAAAACTATCCTAGTAAACGAAAATTTACCACTCCGAAAAGATGTCTTTGTCCTTCCTAAATGGCTCGGTCGCGATATCGGGAGATGAAAGTCAAATTCTAGATAAAGCATACAATAGTCAAGGATCCATGTGCTGCTCATGCAAAAAATGGAGAAGGCTAGAAAAGAATGAAACCTCACATGATTGTAGTAAAAACTCACTATTAGCTTCAAATTCACCAAAAGGGAGCAATTGCAAATTTTCAAAAACAGTAGAATCCGGCTTCAAGGTCCCAAAAGTTCTAAAGGACTACCCTAGCATACTCTATCCTGGAGTCAACCAAACATACTCTCAAACCGTGCACACCATTATCATTTAAAAAGAGAAGCATTCAACTATACAAGTCAAAACGTATTATGTCTAAAGCAAGAACAAAACAAAACACATTGCAAATTTGCCTTGATAAAAACAAAAATCTTTTTGGAGTTTTTCTAAATAAAGAGCAAGGAAATGCATATACAATTGTGCATGGCATATATGAATCAACATCCCACCAAACATGATAGAATACCCTCACCCAAGCTTGAATGAGATAACATGCTGAAACATAAATCATAGATAACATGGGAGGGGAAAACAAAGAGATCAATCCAACAATACCAACACACGTCCAACAAGGCATCAACCATTAGAGAGAGAGCAAGGAAAGATATTAGCGGATGTTAGGTGGGGTGTAAATACCTGCAAATGACCCAATTCAACCTTTCAAAGCAAAGTTCATCTTGAACGGAATCTTGCTTTCCATATGCTAGCAAAATAGGAGTCAATCTTTCTTGACTCTTGATTCAAACCAATACACCAAAGCATATCAAGTCATGTACCTAGCAAAAGGCACACAAACATTTCCATGAGAGAAAATCTATTCTAAAAAGAAAAAAAATGAAAGCAATAAAACACGGGTTACTTCCTGAGAAAGGATTGCTTAAGGTCCAAGTTTGACCGCTCTAGAAAATAATATTGCAACGAACGCAAGAGCTTGTCAAATGCACTACTACACATTTCGTAAGATAACAAGTAGGCACATGACAAAAAGAGAACGTGCAACAAGATCATTGCACGCAAGTGAGAAGGGAGATGCCAAAAGAAAGAAGAAGAGGAATAAAAAGGAAATTCAACAAAATAATAAGTAGAAGGGGGAAAAGAAGAATGGAAAGAAAAAGAAAAAGGAAAATCCTCCTCACTAAATTTTTGATTGGCATACTTCCTCTCTTCCTCAACAATGATGGAATAAGGGACGTGTAAATCATCCGTAGAAGACGGCTCCCTAATAGGCTCTTTGAGATAGGAAGGGGGAGAAATGGGGAAAGGAGGGATGTAGTCAAATCTTTGAGAAAAAGGGGTATGAGAAATGGGAAAGGGGTAGCTACTCCCTCACCATAAGGTCTCACATCGCCTATGAGGGCATAAAAATCAATCACAGAGTCCTCAAATGAAGAACTCTCACAATCTACACCTTTCTCAAGCTCAAAAACTCTAAAGGAATCAACCTCAAGCTCCTTTCCACCACAATAAACAACCTTTCCTTCAACTATCTCAAAACCCAAGGCATCATAACCGTGCATGAATGGAGGAAGATTCATCTCAAACTCATCTAAGTCCCAAGAAGTTTTTTCGATGAAATCATCCAAAAATCTATAATTCCTCATATAACTCTAAAAAAAAAAGGGACATTACCTCAAAAGAGTCTATATACTCATGGATAGAAGAATCACAATCATGCACTAGAGACTTATCAAGATGGGAAGGAGGGTTGGGGTTTTCGAGATCAACACTCTTTACATTCTCAACTCCTTCACCATCACTCAAATGCTCACTAATGGGATTCTCACACTCTCTTGGTTGCTCAAAATCATCATCATCATCCTCAACACACTCATTAGATTGGAGTTTTTCACATACAAGCATCAAGGATGACAATTGGCTTTCTAACTCATCTCTTCTTCTCTTTTCCTCCTCAAGACGCTCCTCATTATTTTTCATTATCTCTAATTGACCTCTCATAGATTTAAGAATCATCTCCTTACTAGGCCCAAGATCATTATCAAGCTCAATGCGCCTAATTTGCGACTCAAATATATCTACTAGAGATTCAAAAGGTGTAGAAGGTTGAGGCTCAATAAGAGAAGAAGAATTACAACCAAGATTGGAAGAATCAACATTACGATCATGAGCATATACATCACATTTCCCATCTTGATAAGTCTCTAGTGCATGATTGTGATTCTTCTATCCATGAGTATATAGACTCTTTTGAGGTAATGTCCCTTTTTTTTTTTGAGAGTTATATGAGCAATTATAGATTTTTGGATGATTTCATCGAAAAAACTTCTTGGGAATCAACACTCTTTACATTCTCAACTCCTTCACTATCACTCAAATGTTCACTAATGGGATTCTCACACTCTCTTGGTTGCTCAAAATCATCATCATCATCCTCAACACACTCATTAGATTGGAGTTTTTCACATACAAGCATCAAGGATGACAATTGGCTTTCTAACTCATCTCTTCTTCTCTTTTCCTCCTCAAGACGCTCCTCATTATTTTTCATTATCTCTAATTGAACTCTCATAGATTTAAGAATCATCTCCTTACTAGGCCCAAGATCATTATCAAGCTCAATGTGCCTAATTTGAGACTCAAATATATCAACTAGAGATTCAAAAGGTGTAGAAGGTTGAGGCTCAATAAGAGAAGAAGAATTACAACCAAGATTGGAAGAATCAACATTATGATCATGAGCATATACATCACATTGGGGAGTGGGGGCACAATTAAAAACATGAGATTCGTTATTAAGGGAACGAAGCACATCACAAGAAGGCATGATAAATAATGAAGAAAATTGAAACACACCGTTAGCATCAACTTGAGCATGTGCCTCATCATCATGAGCAAAAGAGGACATAGAGTTGAAATCATTTGTTCTAGGTTCACTAATGGGATCATGTGACAAATCATGGGAATTCATGCTAACATTAGAAGAATCAACACATTGCACAACAACATTAGAATCATGATTACCCCTGTTATAGACATCCCTAGGAAACCAAACATAAAAATCCCAAGCATCATCAATTGACAATGCTCTAAATTCACCATTATGCATACTTTCAACTTCATCCCTAGTTTGCTCATTCAAACCAAAACAACAAATCTCACAAGCCTCACAAGGATTACAACGATTATAGTTCAAAAACCTTATAAGTCTATGGAAATATTCACCAAAAGGCTCATTATCATGTTGAGAAAATAAGAGACATGCCATTATTTTTTTTTTACCAAAACAAACGAACATCAAATAAAAGAAAAGTATATTAAAAGACCTAGACTCAAGCAATCAAAAACACTTAAACATAGACACCTTTCCCCGACAACGGCGCCATTTTGACGTAGGAAAAATGTAGGTCGTTATCTAATCTTCCCTAGAGCCAAACAAATTTATAAACACTTAACAAACCTAAAAACAAGTATAGAGGTAAGTCAAGGGTCGAACCCAAAGGAACGGTAATGTTCAAGCACTCTCAATTATGCACCTGAGATAGGTCGAAGTCGAAGGTAAGAGGTAACACTAACAACTAACAAAATAAACAACCAAACAAATAAAACACTAGGAATGGGGATCAACAAGTAATCATGACAATTGCAACAACTTGGGAAGATCATACCAATCAAAGGTTGTGAAGACTAATGATAAGAGCTATAAATTGGAATCAAAGAGCTATCTCCTATAAGTCAAGCTAGGGTTCAATATGAATGACTAACAAGGAAACCAATCTATAATTACAATTCCTAAATCAATTGGTCGTGTCATTAGCAATTATAATGCAATCTAGCATAATTCTCAAGTCCTAATCGTATAACACACATGCAAACCTTCATTAAGCACTTTAATCTCAACAATCAATCAACACAATTCCCAAATTAATCACAATCAATCAATCATACAAGTTTCACCCAATTCCTAGCCAAACAACTACTCAAGAATCATCATCTATCAACAAACAACTAAAGAAATCAAGAACCAACAAAATATCAAGAAAAATTACACTAATCAAGAATCAAACATCAAAATTAAACCAAACAAACATGAAATTAAACAAAGCAATAAAGAGGAGAGAGAGTGAGAAATCCTCATTGATTGATAATGGAGATCTTCAATACAATTGTCATCTTGAATCTTCAATTTCTTAAATAACCATTGAAATCTCTCAATTTTTCTCTCTAAAACTACTCCTAAACTAACCATAATACTAGAGAGAGAAACTCTCAACCTAAACTAAAAATATGAGATCTAAAATTGGATTCTAATTCTCTCTAAAAATTGTTCTTCTAATTTTACCCCAAAAATTGGTATTGATATTTACAAGGTTTAAAGAAAATAAAAGAAATGAAAAATGAAAATAAAATAAAATACGAAAACAAAAAGAACGTTAAAAGAAAATAGAAAATAAAAGGATAATAAAAAAAGAAGAATTAAAAGAAAGAAAATCAAAAGAATCGAAGTGGAATTCGATTTACTTTTGCTGCTCATATGAGTGGGAATTAATCCCTTGCTTTGCGCATCACCGATCACCCACAAATCACACACCATCACAACCGTTTGATCACCAATTTAATCAAGATCAACGGCCGAAGCTTGAACCCACAAGTGCGCACACACAAGTGGGTCTTCACGCGCGCACCGTCTTCATGGGCTGGTAGCTGTGGTTGGCGGAAGAGTTTGCGGGGTTGCAGCAGCTCGGTTTGCGTGGAGCAGTAGGCCGGAGGTATGTGGGCTGCCGAAGTTTCCGGGGCTGCAAGCTGGAGGTGCATTAGTTGCGGCTGGTGGCTGGAGCAGGGGGCAGCAGCTGCGTTTGTTGCTGCTCGAATTGGAGCAGCTACTAGGTGGTTGAGAATTGCGTGGCTGCTAGTTGGGGGGAAAAACGGTAATGAATTGGTGTGAGGCGTGGCTGCTGTGAGTTGGTGGTTGATTTTTAGTGTTTCGGTGCTAGAGGTGGAGCAGGGGAAACGCGTGAGGTGGAGGTTTATTGAGGCTCTTGGGTGGTGCGAAGGGTGGCTTTAATTTTGGTGGTGGTTGGAGAGAGGCAGGGCTGCTCGGGGTTGTAATTGCTTCGTGGTGATGGTGTGAATTGGTGGCAAGAAGGCTGATTAGGGGCAGCAGGGGAAGTGACTTGAGGTTGAGGTTGTGCGTGAGTAGGAATTGGACTCGTCTGCGCTCTCGTGCGTCCTCATCGTTGGTGCTCTCGAGGTGATGCCCGCGAGGAGGGCAGCCTTTTAATCTTCAAATATTTGCACACTCCGGACCTAAAATCAATGAAAAAACATCCGTAAGAGAGCGGCAAACAAGATTTCAAAACTTCACTTGCAAGAAATCAAGTAAAAGTAAGAGAGAAAGCAAAAAGAATAGAAATTAGACTAAACTAGTTAAATAAGAACTAAAATCATGAAAAACTCATAAAAGTGAACGGAAAACCATAATGACCTATAGAGACGGAAAATAAGAGAAAACTAGAAAGGTTATAAGAAAATAAAATGAGAAAATATAGAAAAAGGAATCGAAAACTACTCTATTGAGCGCCATAAATGACGCTCATCATTAAGTTTAGGTCTATAACGAATATACCTGATCCAAAAGCAACGGTTCCGTTCTTCTTATCTTCCTTAAATTTGAGGAAATCTCTCTTCCAATATCCCTTCTTCTTGCAATAGAAGCATTCGGAATCAGATTTAGAAGATGCTGCCTTCTTTTCCTTGTTATCTTTGGCAGCTTATGGCTAAGGCGGAAAGGTCTTCTTACCCTTCCCCTTAAAGCCTATCTTCTTCTTGCTTGAGTGCTTGAATGGATTGCCCTTTTTGATGATGAGCATATCATGCTTCCCCTCATCCTTGAGCGTTTGCTCGGTTTCCTTCAACATACCATGAAGCTCGGTGAGGATTTTCTCCATGCTGTGCATGTTATAGTTTATCTTGAACTGATCATAACCTTTGTGCAGCGAATGGAGAATAATGTCAATTGCCATCTCGGTTGAATACCCTGCGTCAAGCCTTTCCATGTTCTCAAACAATACTATCATTTTGAGTACATGTGGGCTGACTGGCTGTCCTTTCTTGAGGTTACTCTCAAGGATCTACCTGTGGATTTCAAACCTTTCAGTTCGAGCCTGCTCTTGGAATATGTTCTGCAGCTCAAAAATGATCTCAAAAGCTGTATACTTCTCAAAGAAAGTCTTTTGAAAGTCGGGAGACATTGTGGCCAACATGATGCATTTGACATCCCGATTGGCAGTTCGCCATCGGTTTAGGGCAGCCTGAGTCACTTCCTCTTTGTGAGCCTCAGGCATTTCCTCATCAAGGATATATTCCTTTTGCTCTTGCATGAGAACTATACGCAAGTTCCTTTGCCAATCAAGAAAATTTGGCCCACTCAACTTTTGCTTGTCGAGAATTGAGAGCAACGAGAATTGGTTGTATGAGTTATTTACAGATATGGTTCTAGAATTGAAAGAATTTGAAATGAAAAGCCATTCATAATACTTAAATAAGATTAAAATCATGCGTATTTATCAAACTTATTTAAACGTCTTATTCACACAATAAATTGTCCCCATTTGGTGAGAATAAGTCAATTCCAAGATCCAAAGAATCAATGAGCAGTCAAGCATGCTTTGTCTTGTCTTAACACTCAATATTCTAAGGTAAGAAACTCTTTGTGAATGGCTCAAAGCCACTCTTGGTTAGATAAATCGTCGCATCTAATGCTCTCTCAACAACTTATCACTATGCCACGACATGTTAGGACTTCATCACTCATATCGTTGAGTATAACAAAAACCAACATACATACCCGGTATGCCTTACGTATCCTAGGATTAATACTGATGCCTCGCTTTGGCGTAGCCCATCACTACTCTCAATAGGTTGGTAAGTGTTGTTCTGGAATGACAAATTTTACTCAATATTTTAGGGACCTAGGGTTTCTATGTTGGTTGATTTAAGTGAACTTATTTAATCATCACAACATTCGAAATCCTAAACATGCATCTAACATATAATTCACATATACATAATCATAAATATATATCGAAAACATAAGTAAATGATGCATTTGACAATTAGCATGACCCCTTGAGTCTTCAAGTCTTCAAGGGTCTTCTTTTGCAACTTCATGGCTTCGTCTTCCAAGAACCTTCGTCTTCAAGACATGACCAAAATAATGGAAATACTAGTATCTATGATTAGGACTAATATAACTATTAAGGTACAAAAATACTCAATGGTTCGCAGACCGTATTTAGATTTACAAAAATACATGACGGAACGCAGTTTGTATTTTCTATCCTAATCGGGCCCCACTAGTTGCTATTTTATAAAACCTATGAGAGAATATACATTCCATTCATCCATTCACTATATGTGAATGGCCCATGCATTTTACAACAATAATCAAGTAACAATGCACAAACATGCGTAAACTAGTAACTAACTTAGGTGGTTAATCCAATTAACGCGCGTAACTAAAACTAGTCAAAGTTGTTTAACCAATTATGTAATTAAGCGCAATTAAAATTGAAGGTCCTACTAAATTCCGCATCCATCTTAATTAATACAATTAATTAAGCCGGTAAACCTAAAATTTTGCCAACATAAAATTTTGCAAGTGCCTTTCAAAACCGAGGCCTAGCCTCCAAAATTTTAATTAAAATTAATAAACTTAATTAAAATAATTAAAACATGAAAGGAATGGTGTCCTTCGAACAAGTGTATTATTCCGATAGAGGGTTCGGAATTATTAGAAAGCTAATTATTCAGCGAGGTCAAGTGATCGGAATGCCTGGGTGGAGGTCGCTTACGATCAGTAATATTAATGAATACTTAATATTACAACTTAATCTTGACTGAATCCTCCGGGTCACACCCAAACAACTAGCGAACCGAAACGATGAATTAATTCAGAAGGAATTAATGAGTCGCCAGAGTAATTAATATTTAGACGTCGGAAATTCGAGCTTGGAGCGTCGAAACCGAGCGTCGGAAGTGGAGTCGAAACTAATAAAAAGACGAGATGAGAAAAACTAATAAATCAACAAATTCCCAAAATACCCCTAGCATCGGAATGCCCCGAGCAAACCGAGTGCTAGGGGCATATAGCCTTGCAAGGTGGCTGACAAGCGCACCAAGTCAAGCCTAGGCTGGTGCGTGCTAGCGCACCAACGCTAGCAGCAGCAAGCTAGCAATGCTAGCTAGCTAGCAACGCGCTAGCGTGCTAGCACTGTTAGCAGTACGAGCGTGCTGGCGCGCAGGGCCAACCAAGGGGAGCTGTGGCATGGCGCGCCACGCCCAGCAGCAAGCAGCAAGCAAGCTTACTGGGCTGGCGCTGCTAGGCAGCAGCCATGCCGCAAACACCAAATGGCCAGCAGCAGGCCTCGGCCAAGCAGCCCGCACGCAAGTACGTGGCCTGCTGGGCCGAGTGTGCGGCAATAGCAATGCAGCCCACACTTGTGAGGCTTGGTGCCCAAGTGTGGGTAGCACTAGGCGCGTTTTGAGAGGTGGGCTTAAGGGTGTAGGTGGCGGTTTTTGGGGAGAGGTTAGGGAGCAAGTTTAGTCCCCCCCTCCTCCAAATGGTCGTCACCTAAACTCTCATGTGAGCTTGACACTTGTAGATTTATTAGTAGCTTGCTTATTTATTTTATCTTAGATTTAAAATAAAATGAATAAAATCAAAATCTCCCACATGGAAAGATGATGGGAATTTTGAGAGCCTTTGCCTATAAATACCAACCTAGGAAGTTGGGAATTCTTCACTTGAGTAAGTATTAAATAAGGCATCACAGTGTGAAAACCTTTGAACACTAATTACTCGGGTTTTGAGATCGGGCCTTGCTAACTCCAAGGCAATAGACCGAGTTCGGTGCTCGCGTTACGGGTGGACTTCGTTGGAGGTCCTCGTGTGAGTGGGGCTAAGAGGTTTCAAAGTAAGAGCTCAATTAAGTGAGCGAAGCACGCTACAAAGGTATTAATCTCTTTCTTAATCTTGTTGTTTAAGTTAATTATGCTCTATGTTTATAATTATTGTGAGTGTGATCTTGGCTCGGGTTTCCTTCTACAGTGGGTCGGACTCACCGAAACCTAACTGCGGTATCGGAGCCTTGCTCATTTATTTTTATAATCATATTTTTCAAGGTGTTTTTATGGCTCAATTTCTCTGGTTTTAAGTTGCTAATTAGTTTAGTAGCTCGGTTTTATTAATTTTAAACCCGTACTAGAGCTGATTTCAGCACCGAACCTAGATTTTCGCCTAAAAATAGTAAATTTTGGGTGGAAAAGGCGTTCTGGAAATGGTTTTACCCTTTTAGGACTGCGTATTTAGCAAAAAAACGACCAGAAATGCACTTTTCTAGGGATTTTCGTTTTGACGAAAAATGTTAAGTGTTTCTAACCTTGAAATATCATTGCATATTTATGGTGGTTATGTATTTGGTTCATTCCTTAATTTATATGCAATTTTAAACCTCTTTAAGCATGATTACTTGGTAGTAATTTGTGCTTGAAAGTTTGGTTTTATTTTTCACATAATTGCAAATTAATTGCATTAAGTATGAAAAGGTTGTTCTTTGTTGATTCCAAGTACTAAAGATTCAATCTTTAACTGTTTTAAGTGATTGAAACTTTGAGTTACTAAATTCCATGAATTTTTGTTGAACTTTTGATTTAATCATGTATTAAGTTGATTGGAATCATAAAGTTTCAAACTTGTGATAGAAATTTCATTTATCTTCATATTGGAAGATATAATTTTTCAAGGATTCACAAGTATTAAAGTTGGAATTTTTATTGAACTTGTGTTCATGTTTCCAACTCCCTTTTATTTTGTCAAATCTCATGATTAATTTAAATAAATTAAATTAATAGTGAGTTATTGCCCTTATTATTTTATTGCACCAAGTTAAACCAATTTTATTAAAGAATGGTTCTTGGAAATAATTTTGGTTGTCTGCACTTTTATGAATTTTTAATTAAAGTTGGACTTGTTTAATTTTTCATTTTTGCTCATTAAATTAGTTCTAAAATTAATTTAGAATTAATTGCAAGTCACACAAAAATCGGGTTGGAAACCCGAAGCTAAGGCACACAAGCCAAGGCAAGTGCCTCACTTGGCTAGCCGGGCTGCATAGTAGCCCATATGTGGCTGCCAAGTGGGCTGGCCGAGGCATTGGTGTAGCTGTGATTGGCGTGGCAGCTTGTGCGGCACCATGACGCACCATGGCAGCCAAGGCCGCAGCATGGTGCGACAGCAGCTAGCTGCTATGCACGCACACCAGGCGTGCAGCCTTATGGCTGGCCGTGGCTAGCCATGGGCCGGGGCATGCTTCAAGCTCGTGTTATGTGCGTTACTTAGTACTTAATAGGGGTAGTATGCGTAGGCATTGCTTGTGAAGTAATGTGGTGCAATGAGTTCGTACAACATGGCCATCAAGGGCCATGATTTGGTACGTGAAAGTTCGTTGATGTGGACGGTGTAACGCTTAGCGACATCGGACCACTCCCACGTTCATTGAGCATCAATCGGTTGTGCGAGCAGTGAGCACTCCAAGCCTTGGTGCTAGGCACTTGGACATTTTGGACTACGTAATTTTTTGCTTAATTTTGTCGTTTTAATTATTTTTATTAATTTAATTTGGTTTTAATTATTTTAATAAAATGTTGGAGGCTAGGCTCGGTTTCTGAGCGGTGTTTGCAAAATTTAATTTCGGCAAATAATTGTGTTTACCGACTTAATAAATTGGATTAATTAAGATGGATGCGGAATTTAGTAGGAGCTTCAATTATTAATTGCGTTAAATTACATAATCAATTAAACAACTTTGACTAGTTTTAATTAGGCATGTTAATTGGATTAACGACCTAAATTAGTTACTAGTTTACGCGCGTTTTATGCATTGTTACTTTTTTTATCGTTGTAAAATGCATGGGCCATTAACAAATAGTGAATGGATGAATGGAATGTATATTCTCTCACACGTTTTATAAAATGGCAACTAGGGGGGCCCGATTAGGATAGAAAATACGGACTGCGATCCGTGATGTATTTTTGTAAATCTAAATACGATCTGCGAACCGTTGAGTATTTTTGTACCTTAATATTTAGATTAGTCCTAATCGTAGATACAAGTATTTGCATAATTATGGTCATGTCTTGAAAACGGAGGTTCTTAGAAGACGAAGCCATGAAGTTGCAAAAGCCATCCCTTGAAGAATTGAAGATTCAAGGGGTCATGCTAGTTGCCAAATGCATCTTTATTTATGTTTTCGATATATATTTATGACCATTTATATGTGAATTATATGTTAGATGCATGTTTAGGATTTCGAATGTTATAATGATTAATTAAGTTCACTTAAATCAACCAACATAGAAACCGTAGGTCCCTATAATATTGAGTGAAATTGCCATTCCAAAGCAACACTTATCGACCTATTGAGAGTAGTGATGGGCTACGCCAAAGCGAGGCATCACTATTACTCCCTAGACTCATAAGGCATGCCGGGTATGCAAGTTGGTTTTGGTTATACTCAACGATATGAGTGATGAAGTCCTAACATGTCATGGCAAAGTGAATAAATTGTTCAGAGAGCATTAGATGCGACGTTTTATTCAACCAAGAGTGGCTTGGAGCCATTAGCAAACCGTTGCTTACCTTAGGAGATTGAGTGTTAAGACAAGCCAAAGCATGCTTAACTACTCTTTGTTTCTTTGGATCTTGGAATCGACTTATTCTCACCAAAATGGGGACAATTTTAATGTGTGAATAAGACGTTTAAATAAGTTTGATTAAAATGCATGATTTCAATCTTATTTAAGTATTATAAATGGTTTTTCATTTCAAATTCTTTCAATTGTAGAATCATGTCTTCAAATAACTCAAACAACCAATTCTCGTTACGCTCAATTCTCGACAAGGAGAAGTTGAGTGTGCTAAATTTTCTTGATTGGCAAAGGAACTTGCGTATAGTTATCATGCAAGAGCAAAAGGAATATGTCCTTGATGAGGAAATGCCCGAGACTCCCAATGAGGAGGTGACTCAGGCTGCCCTAAACCGATGGCGAACTGCCAATCGGGATGTCAAATGCATCATGTTGGCCATAATGTCTCCCGAGCTTCAAAATACTTTCTTTGAAAAGGAGACAGCTTTAGAGATCATTTCTGAGCTGCAGAACATGTTCCAAGAGCAAGCTCGTACTGAAAGGTTTGAAATCCACAGGCAGATCCTTGAGAGTAACCTCAAGAAAGGACAGCCAGTCAGCCCACATGTACTCAAAATGATAGTATTGTTTGAGAACATGGAAAGGCTTGACGCAGGGTATTCAACCGAGATGGAAATTAACATCATTCTCCACTCGCTGCATAAAGGTTATGATCAGTTCAAGATAAACTATAACATGCACAGCATGGAGAAAATCCTCACCGAGCTTCATGGTATGTTGAAGGAAGCCGTGCAAACGCTCAAGGATGAGGGGAAGCATGACATGCTCATGATAAAAAAGGGCAAGCCGTTCAAATTCTCAAGCAAGAAGAAGAAAGGCTTTAAGGGGAAGGGTAAGAAGAAGACATTTCCACCTAAGTTTAAACCTACCAAAGACAACAAGGAAAAGAAGGTAGCGTCTTCTAAATCTGATTCTGAATGCTTCTACTGTAAGAAGAAGGGACATTGGAAGAGAGATTGCCTCAAGTTTAAGGATGATAAGAAGAATGGAACCGTTGCTTCTGAATCAGGTATATTCGATATAGACTTAAACTTCACTAGCTCAACTTCATGGGTATGAGATACCGGATGTGGCTCACACGTTTGTTCCAATTCTCAAGGTCTAAGGAACGTTAGGAAGCTAGCGAAGGGAGAGGTTGTACTCCGGCTCGGCAATGGAGCCAGAATTGCAGCCGTATCCGTAGGAACTCTCAGTTTGTCTTTGTCCTCTGGGCCTGTTTTAGAACTTGAAAGTTGTTATTATGTTCCCAACATTACCAAAAACATTATTTCAATTTCAGCGTTGGACGCCAAGGGTTTTGAATTTCTAGTAAAGAACAATGAATGTTCGTTTTATCTCGATAATGTTTTATATGGTATTGCACATTCTGAAAATGGTGCGCATGCTAGCCACCTTGCTATACCAAATGCCCCTAGCACTCGATTTGCTCGGGGCATTCCTATGCTAAGGGTATTTTGGTAAATTGTTGATTAATTATTGATTTTACCGTCTCGTCTTTTATTTATTCGACTTGACTTGCGACGCTCGGTTTTGACGTTCCTAGTTCAATTTCCGACGTCTAAATATTTAATACTCGAGCGACTCATTAATTCCTTCCGAATTAATTCGTCGTGTCAGATAGTTACTTGCTTTGGTGTGACCCGAAGTGTTCAGTCAAGATTAAGATGTAATATTAATTACGCATTAATATTACTGATCGGAAGCGGCCTCCACCTAGGCATTCCGATCACTTGAACTAACTGAATAATTAGTTTTCTAATAGCCCCGAACCCTCTATCAAAATAATAAAATTGTTTGAAGGATACCATTCCTTTCAGTATGAGTGATAAGCTATTGCCTATTTTGGGTTTTTGATTTATTGGATAATGTGATTAAATTGGTTAATGGAATTTGTGCATGTGTTTGATTTGATGAGGGATAGCTAACCTTGATTATCAAGCTAGATTGCATATTAGTTTTCAATGACACGACAAATTGATTTTGAAGCTAATATTATCGATTCATCTTGTTTTGCGATTTACCTTTGAAGTCATTCGTAGAGACATCTAGTTTGACCCTAGGAAATAGCTCTTTGAGTGATTTTGATGAGAAGTAACTAACCTTGATTATCAAGCTAGATTGCGTATAGTGTTCAACGAAACGACAAGTTATTATTTGGTCCTTGGGGATCCTTGGGGAGCAAGGATTTGATCCCCCTTCCCCTTATGGTCCTCAACTAACCTCTCCTTATGTAATTGCCACTTGTTGATTTATTAGTTGTTTGCTATTTTCTTTTATTTTACCATTTAAAAATGAAAAGGAAAAATTGATTTTACAAACTCTCCCACATTGATGGGAGAGTGGATTTCTCCCTTGAGTTTCCCTATAAATATCCCACTTAGGAATTGGGAAAACTCACTTGAGTAAGAGCTCAAAAAGCCATCTCCACTTGAGAGAAAACCTTTAAGCTCATTAATTACTCGAGTAGTGTTTTGGTCCGATTTTGCTAACCTCCAAGTAAAAGACCGGTCGGGGTGGTGTTGTGGATGGATATCGTCTGAGGGCGTTGCCCTTGCGAGGCTTAGCTTTCTCAAGTAAGAGCTTCGTTGGTCGAGTGAAGCAAGCATCAAGGGTAATTTAGTCTTTTCTCTAATCTTTTTATTTATGTCTTTTGGTTATATTAATTGTGAGTTTTTCCTCGGGCTCGGGTTTTATTTCTGCGATGAGTTACACTCATCGAAACCCACAGCGGTATCGGAGCCTTGCTCATTTATTTTTATAACTAAAAATTTTCAAGGTGTTTTTATGGCTTTATTTTCTGGTTTTATGTTACTAATTAGATTAGTAGACCGGTTTTATTAATTTTAATCCTATTTTTATGATATTTTTGGCCCCGAACCCAAATTTTCGCCCAAAAATAGTGAATTTTGGGTGGAAATAGCGTTCTGGGGAGTTTTCAACTCTTTCAGGACTGTGAAAAAGCCAAAACCCAACAAGAAATGCCTTTTTTCGAGGGTTTTTCTTTTGTGACGAAAATTTTTAAATCTTTTAACATTAAATCTTAATGGCATATTTATGGTGATTATATATTTGGTTCTTTCCTTAATGTTTCTGCATTTTTGGACCTCTTTAAACATGGTTACTTTGTAGTAATCAGTGTTTGAAAGATTGGTTAAATTTTCACATAATTGCAAATCCATTGCATTAAGTGTGAAAAATTTATTATTTGAGGCTTCTAAGAACTAAAGATCCAATCTTTAATTGTTTTAAATGGTTGGAACTTTGAGTTACTAAATTCCATGATTTTTTGTTGAAATTTTGATCTAATCATTTATTAAGTTGATTGGAATCATAAAGTTTTAATCTTGTAATAGAATTTTAATTTATCTTCATATTGGAAGATATAATTTTCAAAGATTCAAAAGTTAAAGTTGGAATCTTTATTTGAATATTTGTGTTCATAATTCCAACACTCTCTTTAATTTTGTCAAATCTCATAATTAATTTATGTTGGTTAAATTAATGTTGAGAATAGCCCTATTCACTTTATTGCATCAAGTTGAACCAATTTTATTAAAGAATAGTTCTTGGAAATAATTTTGGTTTTGTGCACTTGAATGAATTTATTAAGTTAGACTTGTCATAATTTTTCATTTTGCTCACTAAATTAAATCTAAAATTAATTTGGAATTAATTAAATAAGTCACGCAAAATTCAGAATTACTCTCAAAATTTTAGAACGCAAACCAAGGTAAGAACCACCCTTGGCTAGCGGGCTGCACAACAACCCACATGTGGCTGCTAAGGGGTGGCAATTGCTTGGTGCGTGCATGCGTGGTTGGTGCTTGCTCACTAGAAACATGGCGCTCCACGGCCAGCAAGGCAGCAGCAGCTCGGATGTTATGCGCGCGATGCGTGATGCTGTGTGTGCGAATGGCTGTGAGAAGCATATGTAGCAGGGCGAGCGTGAGCGTGTGTGTGCACTGCTTGGTACATCAAGGAGGTCAGTGTGCGAGGGCTGTGCGGGCATGGCTGTTAGACAGCATAACCCTAGTAGAGCAACAAGGCTAGTGCCAGCACTAGCAGCCTCGCACCCCCCCTTGTCGAGGCTTGGTGCCTAGTAAACCAAGCATTGTTGCTTGGTGGTAGGCACACGAAAGCGTTGGGCTATGTTTTGCATTATTAGCCATTTTATTTATTTTAATTATATTTATAAACTTTAATTAAAATTTTGGAGGCTAGGTCTCGGTTTTGAGCGGCACTAGCAAAATTTTGGGTTTACCGGCTTAATTAATTGGATTAATTAAGATCGATGCGGAAGTTAGTGGGAGCTTTAATTATTAATTGCGCTTAATTACATAATCGGTTAAACAACTTTGACTAGTGTTAATTAGGCGCATTAATTGGATTAACCACCTAAGTTAGTTAATAGTTTACGCGTGTTTGTGCATTGTTACTTAATTATTGTTTTAAAATGCATGGAAAATTCACATATAGTGAATAGATGAATGGAATGTATATTCTCTCACAGGTTTTATTAAATGGAAACTAGTAGGGCCCGATTAGGATAGAAAATACAGACTGTGTTCCGTCATGTATTTTTGTAAATCTAAATATGGTTTGAGTATTTTTGTACCTTAATATTTAGATTAGTCCTATTCGTAGATACTATTATTTGCGTTATTTTGGTCATGTCTTGAAGACGGAGGTTCTTGGAAGACAAAGCCATGAATTTCAAAAGGAGACCCTTGAAGACTTGAAGACTCAAGGGGTCATGCCAGTTGCCAAATACATCATTTACTTATGTTTTCGATATATATTTATGATTACATATATGAATAATATGTTAGATGCATGTTTATGATTTCGAATTTTTCGATGATTAATTAAGTTCACTTAAATCAACCAACATAGAAACCCTAGGTCCCTAAAATATTGAGTGAAATTTGCCATTCCAAGATAACATTTACCGACCTATTGAGAGTAGTGATGGGCTACGCCAAGGCGAGGCATCACTATTATTCCCTAGGATACATAAGGCATACCGGGTATGCATGTTGGTTTTGGTTATACACAACGATATGAGTGATGGAGTTCTAACATGTCGTGGCAAAGGGGATTAATCATCGCAACATTCGAAATCTTAAACATGCATCTAACATATTATTTAAGTTCACTACTTATATAATATGTTAGATTCATGTTTAGGATTTTGACGATTTATCTAACCAAGAGTGGCTTGGAGCCATTAGCAAAGAGTTGCTTACCTTAGAGTAATAAGTGTTAAGACTAGCCAAAGCATGCTTAATCACTCATTGATCCTTTGGATCTTGGAATCACCTTATTCTCGATAAATGGGGACAAATTTAATGCATGGATAAGACGCTTAATAAGGTTGAAAGTTTGCATGAATGCTTTTAATTTTCAAACTTATTATATTATTTTCTCGATAAATGGTTATACTTAGCCCTTATATTTGTAGAATTCTAAATCAAACTATATTGTTTTCAATGATTGGTAAAGGAAATCATAGAGAATAATTCTCAAAGAAAGGAAAGGCATTTCTAAAATACAATTCTCATAAATGACTTTTATAACAAAGTCTGAAAGGACGGTTGGACATCATGTATTCAAAATACTAGGTAGTTTTGATAAACATGAAGTATTGAGTTGAAAACTCAAATTGTTAATGCTTGACAACCAACATATCTGTTCGCTTTATACACTAGTGAGTATAACTCATTGATGTATTAATTCAAGTACGAATTAAAGGAAAAGATGGAACTTTGTTATACGGCGCACTAGATGCTTAATTATGCCTAACAAAGTACAAAAGTCAAAACTCTTAATGAAATGATTCCGAAAGATTATGAGATGAAGTATGCTAAGAAATATAGGAAACAAGAAATAAAGAAAAGGAATAAAATTCCATTTCTACTAAAGAGTTCATGTTATTCTAATTAACTTAGCAAGTCTTTATCTTCACAAGTATCAGATACTTCTTGAGTGTTCCACTTTAAAAGTGACCTCAAACTATTGAAGTAAAGCTAAGTTATTGACTTACAAATGAAGCAAATGGTGATACATTAGTTGTAAGGTTGTATGCTTTGTTTAAAGACCTTTTAAAGCTAAGGCTGGAATAAATAATGGTTATTATTATGTTCCATAATCAGAAAATAATCCGTTTACACACGGAAAGACTCACATTCGAAGTAAAGAGCAAAAGCTGCGAATTTATTTGAATGACATGGTTATCTAAACTATGAGTCAAGAATGCTTGATTTTAAACAAACATTTCCCTAACATGACAACTCACGAAGTTCAAATCATAGGCATGATTTGTGTTCCGAACATCTTTAGCAATGTCACATTAACAAGAACGTACTTAAGGCTATATAGGCTCTTCATAGTTGATTGATTCGGAATTGTTCTAAGACAAGCAAGTCTTACTTGTTAAAAACCGACAAAGTAAAGAGCTATTGTCCTTGGTATAGACAACTCCGAAAGCTAAAGAGGATTCAATTACTTCAACGTTTCACGAAGAATTTTAAAGAGTATGGCTATATTCATCAAATGTGAACAAATTTGACCTTGAATAGCTCAAGAGTTCAATGAAGTACAGAATCGACTTGGCAAGATATCAAAACGTCCAGATTAGATCGAGCGATGTTTGCTTGAGCCAAGCGTGACCATCTCAAAGTTATGAAATTGAAATTTTCATAAATAACTCACAAAGAACATAGTGTGTTTTCACGAAGACCTCGATGCCATTTGAAAATGACTCAAATAATGATGAACCACATCCCTTCCTATAAAACTCTTAAAGATTAGCACAAATGACTAATGTTACACTAAGAAAAATGTCAAAGCTAAGAAAGGACACCATATTCAGTTATGGATAAAAATAACTACTAAAAATCTTTTCAAGTATATGTCTAAAACTCTTAGCCTCAATGGGAGCTCACTGGCTCAGTGGGAGCTAAATGACTCAGTGGGAGCTCATCGGCTTAGCAAGAGCTAGGTGGCTCAGTGGGAGCTTAATGGCTAATTAAAGGCTAAGATAGCTCAAGTGGGATTTAACTGTTTGTTTCACAATGAACTTTTACCCAAAGACAATACACATGTCTCTTTGTAAGCATTCAAGTGAGACTATGGGCATTACCTCCACAACCTAATTGAGAACATAATGTTTGTTGCTCTAAGTAGTGTCTTTCTGGAAAGTAACACATTTCCAAAACAACAAGTGGGAGGATAATGAACTCGATGACCATTGATCTTAGCAACAAACTAGAACTGAGAATCTCGGAAGACTCAAAAGGGCTTTATGAGAATGATTGATCAAGAATACTCAAAAGGACTTTACAAGTGCCTTAAAAGAGAATTCATTACTCATAAAACTTCTGAAAAGTTGGAGTAAGACCAACATAATGAAAGGTTTTTGAAATCGCCTGGAAACTCATTGTTTGATGCAATTACCCCGTATAGGTATAGAATTCACCAAAGGTTTGGGTTGAATCCTATAATTTTCTATTAATTTAGAAATAAACCTAAGACTTACAAGCATACTATTTACTATTAGATTGTAAGAGAATAATGCCTTGTAAGATAGCTACGACAAATCCAAATTCCAAATAATGGTTAGAGGCCATAAAATCTGAATAGACTCCATGTCTGAAAATCATGTTTGAAACTTGATTAATTTTCATGAAGGGTGAAAGTCTCATCGATCGCAAATAAGTTTTCAAGGAGAAATCTAATAAATGTGGAAATGTATATGAATACATAGCTAGATTGGTTGAAAAGGATATAATTAAATTCACGGAGTTGATTTTAATAAAAACCTATTCACCAATTGGAATGCTCAAGTCTGTTCGTGATTATTCTAGCAAAATTGCACATATGTTCAATATGGCAAAAGAATACCAAAACCACCTTCCTAAAATAGGATTTTAGAAGAGACTATGAAAATAGTCCAAGGGTTTTTAAAATCCAAATAATGCTAGATTTGGAAGCAAGCTCAAGAAATCCATTATGGGATTGAATAAAGCATTGTATAAAGGAAATGAAACGTGTTTCCTCATAAAGTTAATAAAAGGATTGACTTATGGAGAAAGACAGAAATTCTTGTGGATAAGAAGTTTAGTGGGAGCAAGAGTCAAACTTGTAAGGTCCAACAAGAAGTTTATGAACTCTATTGTGAAATAACTATCAAATGCTAAATTCTTAGATTTGAAAGTATTTTCGACAATGGACCAAGCTAAAGACGATACTTAGTGCATATTGGGAATTAAGATCTATTGTATAGACTTAATAAAATGTTTGAACGAGTAAAGGAATTTACCGTGTTAAACATGAATTGAAGGACTTTGAAAGGCTTTCAACCCATATGTATAAAACTATGTAAATCTTTGAACTAAGTATAAGCTACGCTAAATACTAAGTCAAACAAGAAAGACTCTAGTAGAGACTTTCAACCGTATCACATAGCTTACAGTTTAGCAAGAATTAGTGAAACTGGATGAGCTAAAATGTAACATAGATGGAATATGATTGAGAATCAATCTAAAATAAAATCCATCATGTGCGCTACGACATGGAATCGTCACACGACTTACTTGCTTGGAGCATGAGAAGAATAAAGTACCAATTAAAATAAATCTAAGTCATGGTTCATTAGATTATGATCAAGAACATCCAAAATACTTAGATAAGTAAAGGGGATGGATTCTTGACGCATAGAAACAAATGTAATTTGAGAATTGATGTTGCAAGCACAAACCTTAACAAGGATCAGATCCTTATCAAGGAAGCCATTTATAAGCATGATTTGAGAAGTGTCGTGGCTTGAGAATGGTAACATTGATGTGTATCCATATGTAATGTGCAGAAATTTAAGGTAAATTTCCACGATCACCAGTGATTAGGGTATCCCAAATCACTGTGAGCCGTTTAAAGTGAAACCCAAGCAAAGCGTCATCAGGAAGTCTACTAAAATATATGTTGAGAATATTGTTTCCTTAAAGGCAATAATAAGGAGGATGTTAAATGGAAAGTTTGTTGTTGAACGTTAATGATCGTAGGTTGTCAAGCTGAAGATCTCAATCATAAAAATGAGTGGGAGCCATCACTTAGACAATAAATCCTAAATCACTGATAATCCATAACACTCTCAAATTTTATCATCTTATTATGAAAGTGATCAATAATGAAGATGCTAAGATTTGTAAAGTAATTATAACTAAACCTATGCAATAAGTGAACGACAACATTAACAATTGCACGAAAGAAATCAAGCATATTAAATATGGGTGTGATTTCTATAAATGTTTTATAAAGAGTATTACTTTTTAAGCATTTGGATAAACCATTTATCATAAGATGAAACGTTGAAAGGTTTCATAGTAAAATAAAAATTATTACTAATTATTCCACAAAACTATTTAATTGTGGTTTAGAATTAAATATTGAGTCCATTTGATTTGGGAATATTCAAAATAGGGTATCAAGACAAGTCTTGGATAAAGAAACACCTATTAGGTGAACATTGAATATTATAATCGAAAATTATCCCTAATCGAGGTCATTTAAATGATGGACGATTAATGACCGCTTGAGATTAGTGTATAGTTTGATTTATAGAACCGTTTCTTGTGCTATAAGGACATGATTGTCATAAATCATTTGCACAGGTATTGGTTCAGAACCATACTGGATAAACCTATGAGAATACTTTAAGAGATTTAAAAATCGTCGTAAGTATACTTCTCATTATGGCTATCGGAACATCTTTCCTCGACCATGAGTATTGTGAGTTTTCTTGTTTGTGTACTAGTCTGTTTTGATATTAGTCAAACGTCTGCCGTACATGGAGATTATAACGACAACACTCGGGTGGCTAGGTCCTCTTAGTAAGAGAAGCTGACATTACAAGACTGAGAATGTCCCCCTACTAACAATAGGGAACATGTCTTTCTTGTTTACAAGGTTTATCGAAGAGCGAGAATGTGAAAATGCATGGTTGTGCTCAGATGGATTTTAGAAATCATCTGTTTATTGACAGTCCAACTCGGATTTCGAGAAAAACTTCTGGACGTAATAAAGATGATGAATAATCTTTCCTTATAGTTCATGAAGGGACATTAAGTGACATATGGTAAAGGCTATACACTAAAAGCACACTTGGTTGGAAGGACAAGTGGGAGATTGAATGGAATGGTGTCCTTCAAACAAGTGTATTATTTCGATAAAGGGTTAAGAGCTATTAGAAAGCTAATTATTTAGTAAGTTCAAGTGATCGGATTGCCTAGGTGGAGGCCGCTTCCGATCAGTAATATTAATGTATAATTAATATTACAGCTTAATCTTAGCTGAACCCTTTGGGTCACACCCAAGCAACTAACGATCCGACACGACGAATTAATCCGAAAGGAATTAATGAGTCACTCGAGTATTGTGAACAAATACGTCGAATTCCGAGCTTAGAGCGTCGGAACCGAATCTTAAAAGTCGAGCTTAAATTTAGGAATTGCCGAGATGGGAAAATGCTTCAAGTAACAAGTAAAAACCCCAGCCGCGCAAAAGGCTAGAGAAGCGCGCAAAATAGAAGTGCGCCATGTGGCAACACACGTGGCAGCGCCCCAAGTGGCAGCGCCACGTTGCAAGGGTCGCGGACCCGGGTGATAAGTCATGGACAGGGGCCGAAAGGTGGCGGCCCAACCGAACCCATCTTGGGGCTCAAGGTTGGGTGCCACATGGTTAGCTCACAATGGATGTGAGTTGCCTTGGGGAGCAAGTGAGGAAGTGTTCCTCACCTAACCATGTGACACTTGTTACTTTTGTTATTCCTTAGTTTATATAACTAGGAATTGAATCCAACATTCATTCCACGTGGGATCATTTTGTGGAAAGTCCCACATTAAAAGATTAGAGGAATTCACAAGGAAGCACTCCTTATAAATAGCCAAGGCATACCTTGGGATTGTTCACTTGAGTAAGAGCTCAATTAGGCATCTCCACTTGAGAGAAAACCTATAAGCTCATTAATTACTCGAGTAGTCTTTTTAGTCGGACTTGGTTAACCACTAAGTAGTAGACCGGTCGGGTCGCGTTGTTGGTGGATTCCTTCGGAGGTATCACCCTTTGTGAGACTTGGCTTTCTCAGGTAAGAGCTCCATTTGGTCGAGCGAAGCACGCTCCAAGGTTAATTTAGTCTTTTCTCTAATCTTGTTATTTATGCATTTTGTTATATTAATTGTGAGTTTTTCCTTGGGCTCGGGTTTTATTTTCCACGGTGAGTCAGACTCATTGAAATTCAACAGCGCTTGTGAGGCTTAGCTTTCTCAAGTTAGAGCTCCGTTAGTCGAGCGAAGCACATATCAAGGGTAATTTAGTCTTTCCTATAATCTTGTTATTTATATCTTTTGGTTATATAAATTGTAAGTTTTTCCTTGGGCTCGGGTTTTATTTTCGCAGTGAGTTAGACTCATCTAAACCAAACAAAGATATTCTAAGTTCCTTAAGAAAATTTTGAGTGGCAAGAGAGAGTGTAATAAGGTTGACTCGGTAATGGTTGGGGAGTGTTTTAGTACTTTGATTCACAATGACTTACACGAAAAGATGAAAGATCCGAGTAATTTTTCAATCACTTGCAAGATTAATGGAAAAATGTTACAAAATGCTCTTTGTGATCTTGGTGCTAGTGTTAGCATAATACCTGATTCGGTTATTAGGAAGCTTAATCTAGGTAAGCTTCTTCCAACCAACTTGACCTTACAATTGGCCGACCGTTCTATTAAGTTTCCTTAGGGAAGAGTTGAGGATGTCCCCCTTAAGATAAGTAATTTTACAATTCCCGTTGACTTCATACGTATTGTAGATTACAATATATGTATTGTAGATACCTACTTTTGGCCTCTTGTCCCGACAGAAAGTGCGATGATGTTACAAAAATCCGTTCTTCTTGCTAAATCAAAGTTGAAGTGTTCATGTACTATGAAATGCATTATGAAGTAAATTAAAACCCATATTTGAGACCAAGTTATCATAAAGATTTTTTTTATTACTAATTAGTCCTAAAACATGCTCATAAATGTTTAAACTTGATTAATAACAGACCCAAATGCGTCAAATGTAATGATTGGATCCAATGGATCTTACATAGTTAACAAATGAGCCAATCAGATAAAACGACCATCAAATTTCGATGCAAGGCAAATAAAGATGGATAGCCCTTTCAAAGAGCTTTCCAATGGTATATTATAACCCCAATTCTGAGTTAAAACGAAGACGTTATGATCAAAACACTAAACTGGGCCCTAAAACCGACACCCTTGCACTCTAACGGCCATATCTTTTGATCCATAAATATTTTAAACTAATTCTAATGGCATTAGAAAGTATACATTATGCTCTTTTCAATGATATCTAACACGAGTTAATCCGACTATGCAACCAAAAGTTATGGAAGTTTTAAAAACACATTTTCGTATAACGCAAACCGCACCAAGCGCAACTCAGTGAGTTGCGAACGCCTGGCACGCGCATGTAATTGAGATGTGCGCGGCACCCAGCATGACTCAAAGATTTGCACGCGTCATCTGACGGCGCGAATCTGTAACCCTAAACCTAGATTCCTACGCCCATTAATAGGGGTCTTCGTTCAACCCTAAAGGGGACGGAAAAATTAGAATTCTAATCCTAGCATTCTTAAAACCCTAATCTCTCAAGTTCTCTTACTATCATACTATTTTTATTCTCTCTTCTCAAATAGTTTTCAACCCTAATTGAATCCATTGAAGTCCTTGGAGGTATGAAGAAGAAAGAAAGTCCATAAACACATTAAACGGAGATTTAGCATAAAAGAAGAATGGTTAGTTTCCTGAGCACTTAGATAAATTAATTTTTCTTTTGTTGTTTAAATAACTTCAATTGATTAACTAGTGTTGTTTGATCACTTTAAGAAAAATTTTGATTAATTTATTTCACATCGTATTCTTGTCTTAATCAAGACTAGAATTTGAATAATTAATTGCTTATTTCTTGTTCTTTTCACGAATTTGAATAACATAAGAATAACGACTTTTGCAATGTAATTCCTATGTGATTAATGCTAGTAAATAAAATCAACTAACTTAGTTTTAGGTATCACATTGTATATATTGTTTAGTGATGAAATTGTGAAAAAGGAAGAGCTTGTATAGGCCGCAATAGGGTTAGCATAGTGATTCCTCCCTAAAAGAAACTTTATTTTAGTACCCTCGCTCCCGAACTCATTTCTAGTACACGTAGACCAATTTAGGCATGGGGTAAACTTATGATTCATGCTAAATATCCCTTGAATCCTACTTGGGAGAAAAGCATGAACGAGGTTTATGAGTTCTCCTAAAACTCATTGGCGACTCCTTAATAGTTTCTAACAAAAAAGCATGATGATATGATCAACTCTAATTCAATGGTCACCCAAACAGTCAGGAATGAAAATTCTAATACACCATAACAAGTGTAAAGTCCTGGGCTTTTAAAGGGCCATGGGCGTATACGGAGAAGCATCCTCTACTTTAGGCACACCCTCCTTAAAATGGCGACTCCACTAGGGACTTAGAGGTTACAAGATTAGTTCTTAGTTATGGTTCAAGGTTTCCAACACTAGGTTACCTATGGGTTGTACCGAGAACTAACTTGGATAATCTCTATTTAGAGAGCGAGACTTGAACGTATAATATCTTCCTTTTTCACAAAAGTAAAAGCCAAACAAGCAACATTGCATCATTCATATTCATAGCACACTTTAACCATTGGGGATTGGCTCATTGACTAGGGGTTGCCAACACTAGATTCTATCTCGAAATCAATAACAATCATTCCACCCATATCGCCAACAAAATGTTGGGAGGGCTATGTCATGGGTCAACAGGTTGAGTGATTGATTCGTGCATTGTCCCTTAAGATATAGTACCTTTGGACACCCAAGCCCTGGCCTTAGAATAACATTGTATGCTTTGACGGTTCCTTTTATGTGCTTATGTGACTTCATGAATATGTGCTTATTATGTGCTCTGTGTCTAATATAATTAATTCCAACTTGTTACCTAAAGATATTAAAAAAAAAATCGCAAAAAAATGTGGTTCGACAAAAAAAAAAAAAAAGGTCGAACCTACCAGGTGGCACGCGCAACTTTCAAAGTTGCGCGCGCCCTCTAAGCACAAGTTCAGGAGTTGTGTACGGCCCTTCCGCGCAACTCTATGTTTTGCGCGCCCCTACTCTTCAACGTTGACTTTGACTCGTTACGACCAATGTTATACGAAAAAAATGATATTACCTTTCCAAGGTTAATCATTAAGTAGGTGCTAATAATATCTCTTTCACTAACAATGTTGTCTAACTTAGTTATTTTTTTTAATTGTTCTTCTTTTCGGTGACAATTAAAAATTAGAGACATAACAAGATTACATATATGAAAGTTTGCTCATGTTTTCATAGCTTTGTTGATTTAAGTTGCAAATTACATCTTACCTTCATCAATCTTGGACGGAAAAGTAACACTCAATTAGGAGCTAGACTTTTCTTTCCAATTTGGGTCTAGTTTTGAAATTAACATGATTATGTATTTTGTGTACTAAAAGTTGCTTCATTTTATTATCAAAACAAACTCTCGTTAAAATTATTGGACCTTCTTCGAATTTTGAATTCTAGTTTGAAATAACATGTTTCTTACTCTCTAAATAAAAAATAGTCTTCAAGATTTCCTTTCTGATTTTGTTTCATTTTCTCTAATAAATTAATTTTTAGATTCTCAATAATCATTTGGATAATACATGTATGTACATAAATATTTCCAAAAGGAATGAACTAAGATTCGACTTCCTCTTGACTCGAACTTGTTCTCGCCTAGTCATCCTGCGAATATTGGTTAAGAGATGGTAAAACGAACCACCTACAAGACCAAAATCAAAGATTGATAAGAATAATGAAATCATTTGATTTTTTAAATCAACTTTGGTAATAATGTCACTGTAATTATCTTTACGAATGTTTAGACATTAGGTAAAGATTACTAAACTTTAACTATAGTTGTTTTGGTTTTAAAAACAAGTGTAAGCCATGTCCTTATCCTAAAATGTTCTTAAAACACAAAACATGGGATACATAGGCTCATTCCTATATCATGATAAATGGCTTGAACAAAAGCAAGTCATTAGAACTACCCCAAATTGGGGGCTCTAAGACTTGTGAAATAGCAAGCATGCGCATAACCCAACACATGGGGGCTCCAATATCCGCAATAAACAAAATAAGATATTCATGCCATTTGAGTTACTTTCGAGAATCGCCTAAACTACAAATTGTTTGCATAGGTCTCGAGCCTTACAATTTTCAAATGCATCATGATGATTTAATGATCATTTTGTTCCTTTGAAAACTAAGTTCGCAACTAAACTTGGCGATAGAAACAAACTATAAACATATAACATATTCGAGCCATTTTCAAGTTAAACTTCAAAAACTAATCTTAGTGCGTAATTGTTGTCTCAATACTTCAATTTACTCTAAGGACTGGAGAGTATGACTTGTATGGAGCAAAAGGAATAAAGTCACGAGTATCGAAATAATGAAGAACTCAAATGCATATGACATGCACTCTCATGCGAAAGTTTAATACTTAATCATCATGAAAATTGTATCAAAACACTTCATTGACATAAGACAAACAAATTCATGAGTTAAAGACTCCTAGGTTCAAAATTAAGGGGTCTTTGTTTTTATTAGATTTTCTATTGTTGAAAACATTAGAATTTCAAAAAGAGGATAATATCTACTTTCTCGAGCTTCAATTAATTTTAACAAAATTTGAACTCAAGAGAAAGAATTTGAGAGTAGCGAGAATAGAGGAAAAAGTTGAGCAACATTTCATTTTTCTTCTTACTTGTTCCAACGAACGACCAATATTACTAGACTTAGCAAATTTCATTTGTTAAAACTATGAATGGTCGAAAGAGATTTTAACACACTCGTTTAAACGTTTCAAAGATCTTAGTTGTTGTGTAAGTATGACAAAACACGGGATTTCTAGACCCATTTCGAGAAACATGAAAGGGTGTAATTCTTAAAAACAAACAAGTCATCGATGCTACCAATTATTGGGGGCTGCGACATTCAAAAAAACAAAATGGAGGCTTAAAAGCTCGAGATATAGCAAAATTACACCAATTCGATGATGTCTTCAAGAATTTTCTAAATTTACTAATTTATGCAAATCTTGAAATCGTAGTTTTATAAGTGAATAATAATAACTTTCTGTTATTGTTATCACTGTTAGAACCATGCAACTTAGGCATGACAATAATATACATGAGTCGCAAAAACAATTTCATGCCATTATCAAAGTACAAAACTTCGATCATAATTTTAGTGCATAATTATCGTTATAACACTTCAACTTACATTAAAATTTACTAGTATAGTTCATGTGAGCGAAAAAGAAAATACTTGGGCACAAATTTGAAATTAAATAAAAAATTTGTATATGCTCATACAGGATCAATACTTACCATTTAACATGAAATTTGTTGCAATACACTCTTTAAACATGTCCCAATGACATAGAACAAACAAATTCATGAAAACAAGTCGGATAAAAAAGTTAGAGTTCTTCATTCGGCTTTCTCCATTTTATTATCCAAGTTTAAAGTTTGGTACAATAAAAGGAGCAATATTTACTACCCTTAGCTTCAAGCAACAAAAATGGAAAGAGATCGAAAATGACAAAAGAGGAGAAAAAGAAAGTGAGCTGCAGATTGCGCTTCTCCAACTCTTTTTACTAATTCAAATGTTGCACGCAATTTATCAAGTTGCCCATGACATCTCAACGCAACCCAGCTTCTTGTGTGCGCCTAGCTAGCGCGACCTATTGAGTTGCGCGCGGATACTGGTCACTTAAAAGACCGGTTCTCAAATTTTGACCAGTTTTGAAATTTTTCCAACGATTTTGTGCATTGTTAGACATAATAACGCGCAAATCATCAAAATCCTATAAATTGATTTGCATCTAGTAGTTTCTTTTCTTTTTGTTAGCTTTTTTCATCATCCTGCACGCACACCGTGCTTTGTGTCTGCCCCAAGCATACGTTTTGGATGTTTTTTCTGAGCGTGTCTTAAAACGTCCCGTAGTTATGCTTTGCGTAAAAGCTCCCATAGACAGGTTTGTCATTTTACAGTACTGACTTTAGAAATGTCACATTCATTTCATTCTTTTTGTCATACACAGCCAAAAGACTGGCGTATCGTACAGCGTAAAATTGTATGGCGTAAGTGTTGCGTAAAATTTCACCTCTTCCCAGCAACGTGATCTACCTCTCGTAACGAAAACAGTAAAACTTCTTTACAAACTTTAGGCGTTAGCTAAAACGAGTCGAGTGGCGCGCCGAACCATCGAGAACAGACACTTCTCGATTGGAAGAAAATACGGTAGTTAGTGAGCTTATTGGCTTATCGGACAATTAGGGTGTCTGTCTACCCCCTGTATAAGGAGCGACATACCGAAGTCGCACCTATTTAGACACGTGCCCCTAGTCCTAAGACACGTGTTTTCATCTTGTGGACAAAACTGCAGAGAGAGTTGCCGATCTTCTTCTCTCTCACTGGATTTGGATATATGCCTCAGGTCCTAAGACATGTATTTCTATCTTGTGGACCCCAAATACTACATTTTGGCAAGAGAGTGTCAAAACCTCTATTCACGTGTTAGGCTATGAATGCCGAAACACCCATCCTTTTATCATATTTTAACTTGTTAAAATCATGGACTAAAGTTTCAATGACATATCGAGGGACTTTAGACCAACGATGCCATAATTAAGAGGATATCATCCTTTTTACTCTTTTTTAAACCAATATCTTCTAATGACATGACATCATTTAGGACAGCCTTTACTTGTAAAAGCGTTCTACATTTGAAAAGGATCAATCTAGATTCTTTAGCACACTACGTTTAGAAAATACTTTTTCTAGCCTTACCAGCTACTTGTCTTGAACATTTAGCAAATCGAGGGTAGTTTCGATATTCTCAAAACTATTGGAAGATTCCTTATTTTTATAGAACTTCGCAGAATGAGTCTTGGATTAATAATGGACCCAAATGCGTCAAATGCAATGATTGGATCCAATGGATCATACATTGTTTAAAACAAGCCAATCAGATAAAACAACCATTAAATATCTATGCAAGGCTAATACATATGGATATCCCTTTCAAATATCTTTCCAATGGTATATTATAAGCCCAATTCCGAGTTAAAACGAAGACGTTATGATCAAAACACTAAACCGGGCCCTAAAACTGACACCCCTGCACTCCTACGGCCAAATCTTTTGATCCGTATTCTATTTTAATCTAATTCTAAAGGAATTGGAAATGAGATATTCAAAGCTTTCCAATGATATCTCACACACCTTAATCCAACTTTTCAATAAAAAGTTATGGAAGTTTTAAAAACACATTTTAGTATAGCAAGTCATTGAGAAATGCGCGCGCCACCTGACGGTGCGGGTGTAAAACCCTAAACCTAGATTCCTACGCCTATAAATAGGGGTCTTCGTTCAACCCTAAAGGGAACGGGAAAATAAGAATTCTAACCCTAGCATTCTTGAAACCCTAATCTCTCAAGTTCTCTTACTATCATACTATTTTTCTTCTCTCTTCCCAAATACTTTCAAACCCTAATTGAATCCAGTGAAGTCCTTTGAGGTATGAATAAAATAGTCCATAAGGCATTAAACGAAGATTTAGCATAAAAGAAGAATGGTTAGTTTCCTGAGCACTTTGATAAATTACTTTTTCTTTTATTGTTTAAATTACTTTAATTGATTAATTAGTGTTGTTTGATCACTTTAAACAAACTTTTAATTAATTTATTTCACATAGTATTCTTGTGTTAATCAAGAATAGAATTTAAATAATTAATTGATTGTTTTATCACCTAAGTCAAGGCGAACATTGTTTATTTCTTGTTTTTTTCACGAATTTGAATAACATAAGAATAACGTCTTTTGCAATGTAATTCCTATGTGATTAATGCTTGTAAATAAAAGTAACTAACTTAGTTTTAGGTATCACATTGTATATATATTGTTTGGTGATGAAATTGTGAAAAAGGAAGAGCTAGTACAGGAGGAACTAGGGCTAGAATAACGATTCCTCCCTAAAAGGGACGTTATTTTAGTACCCTCACTCCCGAACTCATTTCTAGTACACGTAGTCCAATTTGGGCATGGGGTAAACTTATGATTCATGCTAAATATCCCTTGAACCCTACTTGGGAGAAAGGCATGAACGAGGTTTATTAGTTTTCCTAAAACTCATTGGCGACTCCTGACTAGTTTCTTACAAAAAACCATGATGATAGGATCAAATCTAATTCAAAGGTCTCCCAAATAGTCAGGAATTCATATCTTAATACACCCTTACAAGTGTAAAATCCTAGGCTTTTAAAGGGCCATGGGCATATAAGGAGAAGCATCCCCTGCGATGGTCACACCCTTCTTACACCTATCATCTTAAGGAGACCATTCTTAGCTACTTCTGGTGATTTGATTGATGTCAAAGGTGGCCTTATTAATTTGCGTGTTGGTAACAATAAGGTGAGTTTTGAGTTTAAGGTAATGCATGAATCTTTGTCTTTTGTGAAAGGAATTATGCGTACCAATTCAACTAGTTCCAATGATAATGTATGCATGTTTGTGTCTTCAACTAACGATGTTCTTGACGCTTGTGATGATGTTCCCTTGAGTGTTAAATGCAAGACGGTTAGTGAAGATAACATGGAGTTCTCAAAGCTTGTGGATGAAGATGTGGTTGATATACCTTCATAGTTTGAGCTCTATCCAAAAGAGGATGAGGTTGAATCCAAATATGTTGATGGTGAGAAGCCATCCACTACAAGGAGCAAGAAGACAAAGAAGAAAAAGAGAGTTTCCAAATATGTTGCCAAGCAATGACATGAAGTTTATTTCCTCTACCACTTTGGACAAAGTTGTTTTCTTTGACCTTTTGTGATTTGGAGGAAGGGTCGATCTTAGGACCTTAAGCAAGCGCTTCCCAGGAGGCAACCCGGTTTTCTAACCTTTTTCTTTTGATTTTATCTTTCTTATTTTTCTTTTAATGACTTTTCTTTCTTTCACTTGTTTTGTGTTTTGTTTTATAGGTTGAATTCATGGGAATCGGACCCCTCAAGCGAACATGAGCATAATGGGAAGGATTTTTGTGATAAATGATGAGAGTATGCTCGATTTTCTTGAACTTCGAGTTAAAAGGGTAAGGTAATCAAGGAGGTAAGATTGGAAAAAATTGTAGTTAAATGAGAAGAAAATTTGTGCTTGGTGGGTTCATTATGGTGCTCTCATTAATTTGGGATGTTGAAGCCACTGCCAAGGCATTTTGAAACTGATGTGATTAGTGGGTTCAATAATCCTGGGATGATAAATACGCATAGAGCCCATAGTCGAACGCATGCACCAAGAGAAACATTAGGGCACGGGCGCCCAACCGCGCAATGCAGGCGCGCACCCCTGTTGCGCGGCCGCGCAGTAGCCCAGTCGAGGTACTTCTTTGTTTTCTCCTTTCTTTTCCTCATTTCCCTCATAACCTCACCCTCGTCCGCACCATTTGCTCTCTACCTACAAAACCCTAATCTTCAGACATCAAATTCTTCACTCAAATTTTCATAATTCCGCACAAAATCACCAAATTCCTAATAAAATTTCATCAATTTCATCAAATTTCATACTACTTTCCTCCATTTCACCGTCACCATTCTCTTTCCTCCATTGAAGAGCAAATTGGGGATTTTCGATTTTATGGATTTTAGAGCTCGAAAGTTGGTCAAATTTGCTTCTTGTATGGTATAATCATCTTCTCTACCTTTATTTTGCATTATTACATCAATTTGTAGTGAGAATTTGATTATACATACTTGTGAATAGTAGTAGTATTGATTTTGTTGAATATGATGATTGTTTGGATAATTTGGATGCTTATATTTGTTGTTTGTTGATTGAAATTGCCTCGCATTGTTTTGTTGTTGATTGTATAGCTTGCTTGTGAAACTTGGTGGCTCTTTGTGGAAGATTGAAATTTGGAATTGTTGGTAGTAAGTTGGTGATTGAGTGGTGGTTTGCTTGAATTAAGTGATGTGTTAGTGTTGTGGTTGAATTGTGATTGTGGTGGATAGTGGAGTTTGTGATTGAATTTTGGTTGTGAACTTTGTGAAGCAAATATGTCAAAAATCATGAAAGCCCTCACCTCCAAAAAGATAAAAACTCAAGTTACAATTGAAGAACCTTCACCCACAAATTCACCCTCATCTCAAACACAACCGAACAACGATCCTCTACCATTGCCTAAAACACGATTTGCTAATCCAAACCACAAACCACTTTTTTCCGACTTTAAAAAACAAAACCATAAATCCCTCACCGCATTATCATCAAGAGAGTATGATCTAGTTGGGGATCAATGAGGACTTATGGGTTTTGTTTGATAACCTTCGGTTAGGTAGCTTTGTTAACACATGCTATCGAACCTACCTTGAGCCTACTAGGGAGTTTCTAGCTTCATTAACTTCTACTCTTATTGGTGACAATGATTTTCAAATTTCTTTTCAACTCTTCAATGTTGTGAGGACTATGTCTTTGGAAATATTCAATGCGACCCTTGATTTCAATCCGGGAGCAAACATTCTCTTTCCCGAGTATGAGTACTATGATGGGTTTTCCCAAAATGTATGGTGGCATGATATTTCGAGATTGTATGAGTTCACCGCTCGCTACTCTCTAGCAAGTGGTATTTTCCAACCGTGCCTTCGTGTGCTGCATCGGCTCTTGGGATACTCGGTTTTCCCAAAGCAAGACTTGGGAAAGATGTCGAAGGTTGAGTTGGTGGTTCTTTGGATTGCAACTAGAGAGGAGTTGCGAGGAAGGGGTAACTTTGGGCACATATTCTTGAAGAATTGCATGGACATGCATGGTAAGAAGTCGGGGGACATTCAATGTGGCAGCATGGTGACTAGATTAGCTACCAAGCTTGGTTTTGCTCTTTACCTCCCTTCTTGTACTTTGGTGGGGGGAAGCCAACACTTTCTAACTCGACATTGCTGAGCTTAAGCAAGTCCAATTTTTAGCAAAGAACAATGATGAAGAGGTTATTGATTGGTTGAAGAGGAATGCACATCATTGTTACCTTCCTGATCCCTCTTTGACCTCCCTTCATCGATATTTTCCAAAAGTATGGTTTGTGCCCCAAAGAAATCGCCTCCCCGGTGATGATGATGACATGGAAAATGTCCTCAATTTAAGAGCAAAAAATCCAACAAAATCAACAACAACGTGAACAACAACAACAACAACAACAACGTGAACAACAACAAGAACAACAACAACAACAACAACAACCTCAACCTCAACATCAACAACATCAATTGTTCGACCCTAACATGGAGGCTTTGAGTGCCCAAATAAAGGGCACGCAAATTCGAATGGAGGGGATGTATGACAAGACTTCGAGGCAATTTACGACCAAATGAGAGGTATCTCCTAAATGCAACAAGGTATGTTCATACAACAACTACAACTTTATGATGCTAGTGTTAACCGCGGGGAGATCACTCCCGCGGTTAACTACCCTTACTTTCCTTCTCAACTCTGTCCCGTGCCATCTGGAGGGGGTGATGGGAGGCCAACCTACCCATATTGGCAAGGACCTCAAGGGTTCGACACCGAGATTCGCACCTTCCCGGATGAGCACGATAACTTTTATTATTGTGTACCCGGTGGGAGCGACTATAGGGGTGATCCTAACTATCCCTATGTCGATCCCACCCATCCTTTGCCACTAGCGTTGCCCGAGCAATTCACTCCCTTGGCCCCTTGGCAACAAGATAATTTTAGGGGCCACTATGGTTGGCCACCTGGCTACACCAGGGGATGGGATCCTTATGGTCCCTCATCCGACTTCTCCTATGATAGGGAGGATAGTGATGATGGTGCCGGGCCTAGTGGTAACTAGTTCCCTCTTTTTTGTGCATTTTCCTCCATCCTTTTTATTATGTGATCTTTTGTTTTGTATTGATGGGATGTTGAGATGTATTTTTGTTTAGCTTGGGGGAACATTAGTCTTATGGAAGGGTCTCGGTGGCCAATTTTGTTGTTGTTGGATGTCCTTAATTTTTTGTGCCTTGATGCTTTGTGATTGCTTGTCTTGTTCTATGATTGATGTTGTTGGATGTTGTTGTTTTCCATGAGTTTCTCATGACCTTTTCTTGTTGAGATTCTTTTGATGATGATTTTGATGGGGATTGCTCTTTGATGATGAGTTGATGATGGTTTTGCTCCTTTAATCCAAATTTCTAAATCCAAAACCCTTGAATCCAAATCCCTTTAATCCAAATGATTGAAGCTTTAGTGTATAGTTGATTTTCCTATTTTGATTGGTTTGTGTTGATTTTGTTATTTTGTAGATTAGTTTGATTTTGCTAAATTGTCTTTTTATTTTGATTTTGCTTTCTTATTATTTTGTTTTGAAGTTACTAACCTTTTTTCTTTGTATATAGTTTCATTTTCTCTTTTACATTCTAACTTGGTTTTGACGATTCATGTTGATGCGTGATTGGAGCTTCATGGAGGTGGTATATTACCCCGCTTTTCCTAGCTTAGCTTGGATAACTCGGTGGGATGTTTCTTATTTCTCTCTTTTTTTCTTTTCTTTCATTGTTTGCATAGAATAGGATTTGTTTAGGAAGAGTTGAACGGTTCGAGGATGTTTGCTTTGTAACACTATAGGTGTGTTGGGTCATTGGCGATGTTGTCGAATGACCGCATATATGACGATTGGGATTTATATGACATGTATGCATCTTTGCACTTTTCTTTATCTTTTCCTTTTCTTCTCTTTTCTATTTTCCTTTTTCTTTTCATTCTTTTCAAAAATGCAAAATTACAAAAATATGATTTTGAGGCTTTCTTTTCGTTTTCTTTTCATGTTATGCTTATGTTTTGGACATAATACCATCCAACCTTTTGCTTTTGAATGAATTGTTTCCTATGTGGTATCAGTGTGCAAGTTTTGAGAGTATGTTTGGTTGATTCTAGGATAGTGCATGTTAAGGTAGTGTCTTTAGAACTTTTGGGACCTTGAAGCCGGATTTTAATTGTTTGCGGTAAGAAGGTATTGCTCTCTTTGGTGAATTTGAAACAAATAGTGAGATATTGCTACAACCATGTGAGGTTTAATTCTTTTCTAGCCTTCTATATATTTTGCATGAGCGGCACATGGATCGTTGACTATTACATGCTTTATCTAGAACTTGACTCTTGTGTTCCGAGATTGCGACCGAGCCATTTTGATAGTTTTCTATTTTTTTAATTTGGGTTTTCATTTGCATCTCTTTGGGGTGGTGACTTTTCCTTATCTAGGATAGTTTTCTATTTCTTTAGTTTGGTTTTTCATTTGCTTACTTGCTAACCATTTAAGCCATAAACCTTCTTTTCAAGCCATAACTTTAGTTTTTGAGCCTTTTGTTTCATTCTTGTTTCCATTATTGGTTTTTATAAAGCAATTGATCATTATTGTTGGAGATTTTGGTGAATGAGTTTGAATATTGGTTTTTATAATGTAAGCAAGTTTGTTTTGTGTATATTTTGTGAATAAAGGCAAATGTCAAGTTGAAAAAGCCGTCCATAGTTAAAAGAGTCGAGGACAATGCAATAAAGTGAAAAAATTGAAAAAATGAAAAATAAATTAGAAATAGCAAAGAAAATTCCAATCCTTTGGCAAAAGTGAAAAAAGTTGTGAAAAATGAAAAAGTTCAAAAATATTTTTATGTAAGTATATTTCTCCCTATTTTAAACATTGAGGACAATGCTTTGTGGTTTAGTCACAAGTCGGTGGAGGGAGATGTAAATCAAGCCTATGGAGTGGTATGCATAGTCAAGATGTCGAGTAGTCCTAAAATCTCTTTCTTTTCTGGTTCCTTCGAGGAATCATTGAGATGCTCACTAAGGGTAGATTTGAAACTAGTTGGGAGAACGTGGTAAGATTGTTTGAGATGAAGGTGAATTGTGTTCATTAGCACTCTATGATTAGCATATTTTATATTTCAATCAACCTTGGATATATCAGAACGTGCATACCCTTATTGTATAGAAAGTTGTATATTCAATTGCATTTAATTATTTGTAAAAGTCCATTTCAAAAGATATTTGTTTGAATTTTTAATTTTACTTCTTTTTATTGATTTTCCTCATTTTTTACCTTCGAGAGTTATGGGTCAAACTATTTGGATACCCTTACGAGACCTCACTAGTCCTCATTGGCGACTTTGGAGTTTAAAGGGCTTGTTGTAGCTAAAAACAACAGTGATTCTTACGAAAGTGAATTTTAGTGTACATTCTTATCTTTTTTATTCCTTTTTCTTGTTTGAATAAGTTTTTCATCCTAAGTCTACTTGTTTTTGTTTTACTCGAGGACGAGCAAAAGTCTAACTTGGGGGAATTTGATGACTGTCATTTATAGCACTCATTTAACCTCTTTTAGGATGGATTTTAATCGCTTTTATAACTCTTTTTATTTCTCTAGTTCTTGTTTTCCTTAGTTGTTTTCCCATTTTCTTGCATTTCTTAGTTTATTTTGCCTTTTCTCCTTTATTTTTTTGCTTCTCTTTGATTTCAGGAGATTGGTGATGTCTAAGGAGTTCAATGGCCTTTTCTTGGGATTTGCAAAGCTCAAGATGCAAGCCGGTCTCTCCCTTTGAAGCTCAATGCTAAGGAGTACAAAGTCCAAGTCTTCAAGGCCACGCTCTGAAGCTGCGTGGGCATTAAAATCGGTGTTGAACCCACCGTGAAGGCTTTTGGAAACTGCCACCCCCAACATGTATCAAGTGGAGCGCATGGAAGCATCAATGGACGCACGAGGAAACCCTCCCCTGCTCCCAGGCGCGGGCACACAGAGCCTGTGCGCAGCCGTGCAAGTGGAAGGTGCAACCGCACACCTGCTCTCCCCCTATTTCGTACCCATTTCATTGAGAACGCGCATTTTGATGAGATGACGCGCCAATCGGGGTTCTTTTTAGCCGTATAACTAACTTCTTCTTTGTTAGTTTTACTATATATAGAATTTCTTCATTTTTAAAGGGGAAAAAAAATTAGAATTAGACTAGAATTTGTAATAGTATTGATTTTTAGAGAGAGAAGCTCAAGATTTTGGAAAACTTTGTTCTTGGATTTTAGAGAGAGAACCTTGGTAATTGATGATTGCTACATTTTGATGTTCATTCACTTTGATATTGATCAAAGTTTTGTAAGAATTCTTTCCTTTTTAATGCGATTTTAGTGTTTGATTCTTGATATATTGTTGCATTTCTATAGTTTGTTTGATTTGATTGTTGATATTTGGATTGCAATGTTGATGATGAAATTGATGATTACTTTAGTTATGCTTTTCAATTTTACAATGTGTAGTGAGTAGTTCCTTTGCAAGGGATGTGATGAAGCATGTATGAGTGATAAGCTATTGCTAATTTGGGTTTTTTGATTGATTGGACAATGTGATTAAATTGGTTGAAGGAATTTGTGCATGTGTTTGATTTGATGAGGAGTAGCTAACCTTGATTATCAAGCTAGAATGCATATTAGTTTTCAATGACACGACAAATTGATTTTGAAGCTATTATTATCGATTGATCTTTTTTGCGGTTTTCCTTTGAAGTAATTCGTAGAGACATCTTGCTTGACCTTAGGAAATAGCTCTTTGAGTGATTTTGATTACAAATACCGTTTTCCCTCGCATTGCTTGATTGATCAATTTCCCGACAAGTTAGCAAGTTTATCATGAGTGCATGTGGATCATAAATCCCTAATACTTTGATATTGACTTCTATAATTAGTTTTGATTGTGTTGACTTGCTAGTTTAGACCAACCCAATTGCTTAAGATTTCGGAATAGCTTAACTAGAGACTTTCACTTATATCTCATTTCCTTGGGTTCGGCCTAGACTTACCCCTATACTTAGGATTGGGTTTGGTTATAAATTTGGTTTTGATCGGGGGATACATAGAACTCAACGACCTAGGTTTTCCTCCCGTCAAAAATGGCGTCGTTGCCGGGTATTGGTATGGTTATTTGCTATTGTTGATTCAGTCTATTCCACTTTATTTGAAAAATACAAAAAAAACTTTCTTTCTTTTAGGCAACATTTGTAGCCTTGATATTGATATTTTCCTTTGATATTTGTATGCATAGGGCACGAGATCAAAATTTAGTGCCATTTGATCTTGAAATTGAGAGGACCATAACAAGGATAAGGATTGCTAATCGTTCCTCAAGCTCAAGTCCCTCAAGAGAGGAAAACCAACAAGAAGAAGAAGAAGAATGAGAAAACATGGGTGTTAATCCGAGAGTAGCATTGAAGGAGTTCGAAACTCTGGGAGCCTATAGTTTTGAAAGCGGAATTACTCCTCCCACAACAACGGAAATGACTTTGAGTTAAGATCGGAGACGATTATTTTGATAGAGAGGCGTGAATTTAGTGGAGTCAAGCATGATAGTCCCCTCACCTATCTTAAGGAGTTTGAGAATTATTGCAATACCATCAAGGTGAATGAGGTTACTCAAGGGTTCATTCGACTTAAACTTTTCCCTTTTTCTCTTATTGGACGTGCTCTAGAGTGCTTGGACAAAGAGTGAAACCAACTCTTTGACAACATGGGATGAAGTAATTAAGGAGTTTCTATCTCGGTTCTACCCACAAAAGAAGACAGCCGAAACAAGAGCTCTCATTCAAAGCTTCAAGTAAAAGCCAAATGAAAGTTCTTATGAGGCATAGGAGAGGTATAAGGTATACCAAATAGAGTGCCCACATCATGGGATTCTCACCTATCAAATCATCCAAATCTTCTATGGAGGTCTAAGCCCTCAAGGAAAATCTTGCTTGGATGTCGGAGCCAGAGGCCCTTTCATGAAGAAAACGGAGGATGAGGTGGTGGACTTAATTGAATATGTGGTAAGGTGTCACATGGATTGGGAAGAAGGTGGAAGAGAGTCGACAAGAAAGAGTGGTTCTACGGTGTATTCAATCGACCATCTCAATGCCATCAACAATTTGTCCTCACAAATTTCAAACTTGGACAACGTTGACCTCGATCAAATCTTGAGAGTGCTTCATCACAAACACCAATTCTTCCCTCCCACAATAAGGGGAGAGGTACATCTTCTAACTCAACTCCTCCTTCTACTTCAAACAATATGCCAAATGGATGTTTGTTTTGTGATGTATGTGGATCATATGACCATGATGCTTCTAATTGTCCACATGCATTTCATAATTGTGATGATATTGATAATAATGAGTGTGAACAAGTGAACTTTGTTTCAAACAATAACAATGGGCAAATATTTGATGGACAAATTCTCACCAACAAGGGAACTTTGAGAATTATAACCAAAATGGTGGTTATAGGAACAAAAGGAATCAAATTTCCTAGGAAATTATAACAATCAGGGCTATAATAATCAAAGTCAAGGTCAAGGGTATGGAAACCAAAGCCAAAACCAAGGCTATGGTAACCATTACTAACACAATGACCAAAATAAAAACCGGGGTAATTGGAGTAACCAAAATGGGGTAATTTTCCAAACAACAATCAAAGGGGACCCCCACCCGGATTCTCTTCAAGAACTCAAGGTAATGGTGACAAGTCATATGCTCAACCTTCATCTTCTAGGACTACTTTGGAAGAAATCATTGAGAACCAAACTAAGATTTTGAACACTTACATGTCAGTAAGTGACAAGTAGTTCAATGAGATAATGACACACAACAAAATGCTTGAAACACAAATCACCCAATTAGCAAACACTTTAAAGGAGAGTGTGAATGCTAGCCCTACTTCATTACCCTTTCAAGGAGTTGATCCTAAGAAACCAGTGTATTCTATCACCACAAGGAGTGGTAAAGTGCTTGAAAAGAGTGTTTCTAGGAAAAGTAAGGAGGGTGAGAAGGTGAGTAATTCAAGTGAGAAGAAAGAGCTTGATGTGTCAAGGAAGGTGAGTCAAGATGCCAAAGATGAAGAGAAAAATGCATGAGGATGTGATCAAACCCAAACTTTCATATCAACAAAAGTTATTGAGAAACAAGATTGATGAGCAATTTGGGAGATTTGTTGATATGCTTAAGATTGTTCATCTTTCTATCCCTTTTACCAAAGCTATGACACAAATGCCAAGATTGAAAGGAACGGTGTCCTTCGAACAAGTGTATTATTCAGATAGAGGGTTCGAGGCTATTAGAAAGCTAATTATTCAGTAAGTTCAAGTGATCGGATGCCTAGGTGGAGGCCGCTTCCGATCATTGGTATTAATGTATAATTAATATTATAGCTTAATCTTGACTAAACCCTTCGGGTCACACCCAAGCAACTAACGATCCGACACGACGAATTAATTCAAAAAGAATTAATGAGTGGCTCGAGTAATATTAATTAGACATCGTAAATAAAGCTAGGAGCGTCGAGACCGAGCGTCGCAAGTCAAGTCAAATTAATAAAAGACGAGACGATAAAATCAATAATAATCAACAATTTACTAAAATACCCCTAGCATCGGAATGCCCCGAGCAAACCAAATGCTAGGGGCAAGTGAGGCTAGCATGCGCATCGCACAAATATTAGGGTGTTGGGTGCGCATGGCAGCTGGTTCGTGGCTAGCTAGGCTAGCAGCACCAGCCACACACAAGTGCACAGCAGCTCGCATAGCATGCGTGGCTAGCTGTGTGTGCGTGCGTGCTGGCGCGCAGGCCAGCTTGCTGTGCATGTGTTCGTGCTGGCGCAGGCCACCTAGCTGTGCATGTGTGCATGCTAGCGCGCAGGCTAGCTTGCTGTGCACGTGTGCGTGCTGGCGCAGGCCACCTAGCTGTGCGTGTGTGCGTGCTGGCACGCAGGCCAACTAGCTGTACATGTGTGTGTGCTGGCGTATAGGCCAGCATGTGTGTGGTGTCTACTTAATATTGTTATTTATGTCTTTTAGTTATATTAATTGTGAGTTTTTCCTTGGGCTCGGGTTTTATTTCCCCGGTAATTTAGACTCATCGAAACCCAACAAAGATATTCTAAGTTCCTTAAGAAAATTTTGAGTGGCAAGAGAGAATGTAATGAGGTTGACTTGGTAAAGGTTGGGGAGTGTTGTAGTGCTTTGATTCACAATAACTTACTCCAAAAGATGAAAGATTAAGGTAATTTTTCAATCTCTTGCAGTATTAATGGAAAAATGTTTCAAAACGCTCTTTGTGATCTTGGTGTTAGTGTTAGCATAATGCCTAATTAGGTTTTTAGGAAGCCTAAGCTAGGTGAGCTTCTTCCAACCAACTTGACCTTACAATTGGCCGATCGTTCTGTTAAGTTTCCTAAGGGAAGAGTTGAGGATGTCCCCCACAAGATAGGTAAGTTTACAATACCCGTTGACTTCATTGTGCTTGAAATAGTGGAAGATTACAATACACCTATTGTAGACACTTACTTTCGGCCTCGTTTCTCGATAGGAACTGCGATGATGTTTCAAAAATCCGCTCTTCATGCTAGATCAAAGTTGACGTGTTTATGGAATATAAAATGCATTATGAGGTAAATTTAAACCCATATATGAGACCAATTTATCTTAGAGCCTTGTCCTATTACTAATTAGGTATAAAATTTGCTCATAAATTTTTAAACTTGATTAATAACGGACCCAAATGCGTCAAATGCAATGATTGGATCCAATGGATCTTACATAGTTAAAAAAACGTGCGAATCAGATAAACCGACCATAAAATTTCTATGCAAGGCCAATAAAGATGGATAGCACTTTCAAAGATATTTCCAACGGTATTTATAAGCCCAATTCCGAGTTAAAACGAAGAAGTTATGATTAAAACACTAAACCGAGCCCTAAAACCGACACCCTTGCATTCCAACGGCCTGATCTTTTGATCCATAACATATTTTAATCTAATTGCAACGGCATTGGAAAGTAGACATTCAAAGATTTCGAATGATATTTTTGACACGCTTTAATCCGAATTTGCCATCAAAAGTTATGGAAGTTTTAAAAACGCATTTTCGTATAACGCAAACTGCACCGAGCGCAACTCAATGAGTTATGCGCGCAAGTCATTGAGATGCACACGGTACCCAGCGTGACTCAAAGAGTTGTGCACGCCACCTGATGGCGTGGCTTTAAAACCCTAAACCTAGATTCCTACGCCTATAAATAGGGGTCTTCGTTAAACCCTAAAGGGGACAAAAAAATCAAAATTCTAACCCTAGCATTCTTAAAACCCTAATCTCTCAAGTTCTCTTACTATCATACTATTTTTCTTCTCTCTTCTCAAATACTATCCAACCCTAATTGAATTCATTGAAGTACTTGGAGGTACGAAGAAGAAAGAAAGTCCATAAACGCATTAAACGGAGATTTAGCATAATAGAAGAATGGTTAGTTTCCTGAGCACTTAGATAAATTACTTTTTCTTTTATTATTTAAATAACTTTACTTGATTAAATAGTGTTGTTTAATCACTTTAAATAAACTTTTGATTAATTTATTTCACATCGTATTCTTGTGTTGATCAAGACTAGAATTTGAATAATTAATTGATTGTTTTATCACCTATGTCAAGTCGAACATTGTTTATTTCTTGTTCTTTTCACGAATTTGAATAACAAAAGAATAACGTCTTTTGCAATGTAATTCCTATGTGATTAATTCTTGTAAATAAAATCAACTAACTTAGTTTTTGGTATCACATTGCATATATTGTTTGGTGATAAAATTGTGAAAAAGGAAGAGCTAGTAAACGTCGTACTAGGGCAGGAATAGCGATTCCTCCCTAAAAGGAACGTTATTTTAGTACTCTTGCTCCTAAACTCATTTCTGCTATACATAGACCAATTTGGGCATGGGGTAAACTTATAATGCATGCTAAATATCCCTTGAACCCTTCTTGGGAGAAAGGCATGAACGAGGTTTATGAGTTTTCCTAAAACTCATTGGCGACTCCTTACTAGTTTCTTACAAAAAAGCATGATGATAGGATCAACTCTAATTAAATTATCTCCCAAACACTCAGGAATTCAAATCCTAATACACCCTAAAAAGTGTAAAGTCCTAGGCTTTTAACGAGCCATGGGCATGTAAGGAGAAGCATCCCCGACGTTGGGCACAACATCCTTACAGTGGCAACTCCACTGGGGACTTAGAGGTTACAAGATTAGTTCTTAGTTATGGTTCAAGGTCTCCAACACTAGGTTACCTATGGGTTGTAACGAGAACTAACTTGGATAATCTCTTGTTAGAGAGCGAGACTTGAACGCATAATATCTTCCTTTTTCACAAAACTAAAAGCCAAACTAGCAACATTGCATCATGCATAATCATAGCACACTTTAACCATTGGGGATTGGCTCATTGACTAAGGGTTGCAACCACTAGGATTCTATCCCGAAATCAATAACAATCATCCCACCTATATCGCCAACAAAATGTTGGGAGGGCTATGTCATGGGTCAACACGTTGAGTGATTGATTCGTGCATCGTCCCTTAAGATATGGTACCTTTGGACACCCAATTCTTGACCTTAGAATAGCATTGTATGCTTTGAAGGTTCCTTTTATGTGCTTATGTGACTACATGAATATGTGCTTATTATGTGCTTCGTGTCTAATCTAATTCATTCCAACTTGTTACCTAGAGATAATAAAAATAAATTCGCAAAAAAATGTGGTTCGACAAAAAAAAAAAAAAATGGTCGAACATACTAGGTGGCACGTGTAACTTTCAAAGTTGTGTGCGCTTCCAAGCGCAAGTCTAGGAGTTGCGCGCGGCCCTTCCTCATAAATCTATGTTTTGCGCACGCATACTATTCAACGTTGAGTTTGACTCATTACGAGCAATGTTATACGAAGAAAACGATGTTATCGTTTCAAGGTTAATCGTTAAGTAGGTGTTGATAATATCTCTTTGGCTAACAATGTTGTCTAACTTAGCTGTTTTTTTTTAAAAAAAAAAATCTTTAATCATTCTTTGTTTAAAAAAAAATAAAAAAACATGTCTTTTAATCGTCCTTTTCATTTCACCAAACAAAAAAAAATAAAAAAAAAAACATAAACAAAAAGAAGAAAAAAAATCGTGTATGGCAAGCGCTACTCTCGAAATTGCACTTTTCACCTTAGCGCAAGATGGAAAATTGCGCGCGATACTCTTTTCGATTATGATGATTCATTACGTACTTTATAATCGAACTAATGACATTAATTCTCATAAGCTTCGTCATTAGAAGTTCGCATCTCTTGGTAGGGCGTCATCAATATTCTCATTCTTAAGCGTGCCTATTATCATGGTCGTCATCTTTTTGTTTTAATTAGTCAATCTTGACTTAAGAGCATAATTTATTTACCTCTTTTAAGGTTTAAAAAGAAAATCTCGAGAACCTTACTTGGGATAATTGCCTCTCAAACAAAAAAAAAAGAAGCAAAAAAATGGAACGAAGAAAAAATCAAAAAAACGTTCTTAAAGAAAAAAAAAAAAAAAAAAAAAGAGAGAGAGAAGAGTATGATACGAAAATATTATTATCCTAAAAAAAAGAGAGAGAAGATAATGAATGATATTGAGAAAACGATTTAATTATTTCTTGGATTTTACATTCGGAGGCCCTCATTCTTTCTAAGAAAAGAGTAATATACTATCCTTTAAAGAAGATCATTATGAGAATCATAATTAAAAAAACTAAAAAATCTAAAGATCTCTATTGTAATCTAATGATCAACAAATACCATATTTCTAATATATTGATCATTTTAAGGAGTGTACTAAGATTGACTAATATTTCTAAAAATTTGATAAGCATGTCAATCAAACTTTCCCTTTCTTTCTCTTCTACCTTTTTCGAAAACAATTCATTTAAAGTAAAATCTTTAGATGATTACCTTGTTGAACTCAACACAAATCATGACATTCCATTGTTCGTGAATTTGTTGACATTTTTTCATCAACAAATTTGCTTTAAGTGAATTCGTATTACAGAGATTAAAAAAAGAAAGAAAACAATCATTTTGACTTTTGATCGTTGTTTAAATGCTTGGCAGAAAAAGTTTAAGTGAACACGCTCAATTTCTCGTGATACACATTACTAGATCATCTTCTACATTCGCATACTAGTCCAATCATGGGTGACAAAGCAGCATTGGAGAAACTTAGAGAGGAACTCCAAAACCTAAAGGCCCTATAAGAAGAAGAAGCCTAAATGAAGGCTCATAAAAAAGAAGAAAAGGCTAAAATAAAATCAGAGAAAGAAAAAGAAAACATTCTACAAGAAAAACCAAGAGCCGAAAAAGTAGAGGCCTTGGAGATACTTATCCTTCGCGCTAGCTCAGGGAATAAGTACTTCAATTGTGAGCTTACACCACAACCTAGTGGCAAGACTCCCCAAGAAAAGTTCTTGACTACGGATTTACCAACCTTTAAGGTTACAGACAATCCTAGAACTCACTTAATAAGCTTTATTGGAATTATGGCATTGAAAAGGGTTGAGCATAGCTTATATGCATGTACTTTTCCTCTTTCATTAGACCCAACTACTAGATCATGGTTTTATAACCTCAATGCAAAACAAACTTTCAATTGGAGTGACGTTGTAAAAGCGTTTTTCGCCCAATATGGAGACAACATCGAGCTCATAACTACCTTGCGCGATATTGAATTGCTTAAGGAAGAGGAAGAAGAAGGCTTTATTGAATTCTTTTCCAGGTGGCGATCAAAGGTTGCTCTACTTTCACAAAGACCTCCGGATCATGAACTTGTCCCAAAGTTCATAGATAATATGTCTCCACCATACAAGTGCCATTTACAATACCTTGGTTTAGACACATTTCAAAAAGTTTATACTATGGGAACATTATTTGAAAGGGACTTGATAAATGAAACCATGAATCATATAGATGGACTAGATTTTTAGAGAGGATTTCACCTACGTTGGAAACGGACAAAGCTCGAAGATGAATCTCAAGACGTTGTCAACAATTCAAGATGTAGCACCCTAGGTCTTGTTTTGTTTCTTTTATTTTCTTTATGATGGACTAAGAGATTCATGTTGTCAAATATACTTATTATGTACTCTCATAATTAATGAATAAAAATTATATTTTCAATTACGTCTATCTTGTTCTCTTTTAAATATCTTTGTTTTTAATAGCTCGAAATGAATAAAACATATACATCCAAATAGGCAATATCAAAAAAGGCATACATACTCAACACTTTAAAAATCATGATGAGCTTTGGCTTACAAGATATATTGGATTAAAAGAGGCCCATCTGTTGGCCCACTAAAAAGAGATATGATGACTACACCAACACAGGAGGCGACTTGAAACTTTACGTAGATAATCCCATGTTAATAATCATAGAACAATCCGTCTTTTGTTAGCCCTTTTGAGCTTCGTCAATTTAGCCTTACTTATTCGAAATACATTATTCCAAACCTTGGGATGGGAATGGTGCAAAGAAGATACAACTGAAAAAATTTGGAAAACGAAACATAAGAGGGGGACACAAAGTTAGTCTAAACCAAAAAGGAAATATCTAATGAAAAGGAAAGAAAAAGAATCATTCTAAACCCAAAACCAAGGTTGTCAAAAAGGAGAGCAAAAAAAAAAAGAAAAAAAAAATGGAAAGAGAGGGAAGACAAGAAAAAGGCACCTAATGTAGGAGTTGTCACACAAAATAGAAAGGTTTTAATTTGAGAAGCACCAAAAGTAAGAGATTAAAGGAGTATACTTGAGCCTGTCCATTTTTCATAACCTTGAGCCTAGCCACATTATAACCCTGGAAAGGCCCTCCTTGAGGTAGACTATAACCATACACCAAAATCATCATTCCACGAAAATATGTCCCACTTTAGGCCTTTTGCACATATGGACCTACTATTGAGTAGTTATGCCCATACATAAAATTCATGAAGTGTTGAGTAAATGATTACAAAATCATGTAAAAAAAATTAAAAATTTTTGGATGATTTGATAATCATTGGCTTGATTAAATCAATTTAGTAAAGCTATCGAATCAAATTAAATTCGATGTTTTCTAAATCCTTTGCCAAGAAAAATGAGATGGCTATAACATTAAAAAAACAATCATCTTATTTTCTTTTAATAATAGGGCTGTTTATTACAAAGGTGATTCAAAATCTATATACATTGCCGTAGACACCTAAAAATGTCTCCTCGAAACCAAACCCGATGATGTACAACTTTTCACCGCCATTATTGGTTGGGTTTAGTATCTAATCCCAAGAGTGCTTAAAATTCATATACGATCAAATTCAGTTCATAAAATAGTCAACGGATCAGTCCTAATGTTTAGTCAAAGCATAGTTCAATTTATATTTTGGCCCAAACCTTTTTATTCATTTCATATTATTTTAGCCTAATTAATAAATAATAAACCGAAATAGCCAAAAATTATGAAACGACACTTAAAAATGCAGAGCGTAATTAGGGTTAAAATGAATCTGGACGTAAAAATGGAAGCAGGGTCCACCGCGACACAACAACTTATGCCGCGCCACGGGAAATGTTGCTGCGCCACGACATATTTTCCCCTGCCACGGTGCACATGGCGTGACACGGGATTGTTCTGTGTTTTCTCCGCATGAAACCTAAATGCGTTTTATCCTCTATAGGTCAATTTTTGTCCCGCATCACACCAAACTACCCCGTGTCACACTAAACTGCACCGTGTCACGACATATTTTTCCGTGTCGTGGCAACCTTTTTAGGGTTTTTATCTTTTTAGGGTTCCGTGTGTTCCCTCAGCTCAATTTCCTTATAAATACCCCCTCATTTCTGCAGTTTGGGGCATCAATTAATTCTCTCTTCTCTCTTATATGCTCTAGCCTAAACACTAGCCTACCTTATTTTCTCAAAATACCTCCCTCAAGCACTCCAAGGAGTGCGTACTATACCCAAGGTTCTGTCCTTAAACCAAGGCGTGAAAGGTAGAATTGTTTGAGGGTTTGGCCCCAAATCAACTCTATTTAATTGTTTTATTTATTTCCTTGAAGCTACTAACTCGTTTATTGTTTTGTAGTTGCAAGCAAGCAAAATCAAAGTAAGGAATCATGTTCCTTTTATTTCCATTATTTTTCTAACGATTTTATATTGTTGGATTATTGTTAAATTGCTTTCAATATTAATGTTGATTTTATTATATTTTATGATCACCATATTGCATGTCTAAAGGGAATATGTAATTGAAAATCACGCCTAATAAGATAATTTGGACAACCGGTTTAGGTTCCTTTTTAATCTTGTTATTAATTTAAGTGATCACGATTTATTTTAGAATTATATGTTGCATTAATATTCAACCAATTTAGCTTTATAATAGTTTGGAGCAAATTGAATCTTTGTTTGCATGCCTTTGAGATCGCAGGAATCACTTTTCACTATAAAAATCGAGTAGAGGCCAATATGGGCGAATGTGATTCCATGACTCACTTCGTACCATCTTCCCCGATCCTCCTTTCGTGGTTCCGAAACATATTGAGTTAGTAATCTCATGATTATGAATGGGGTGTAATCTTCACGGGTCAATCATTGTTGCCTTCGTTATCCCTTTATCGTGGTTGCCTTAAATGATCCGTGAATGGTCTACAAGTTCCTTAAAAACTTGTTGGCGGCTCCCTACTTTCTTTGTCCCTAATCGTTGTCCCTAATCATATTATGTCATTTCCCACTTTCAATGAGTGCCAAGCATATTCACACATGCTTTAACGTAGGCGCACTTCAAACGACGCCTACAATTTGGCGACTCCACTAGGGAGGATTCTTGATTATTTATCGATTTGAGTGATCGGTATTTAATTAAGATGAGTGGATGATACTTGAAAGATTCTTGAAAACTATTCCCGTGATTAATTATGAATTTTTTGCATATGAATAGACGTTTTAACGTCGCATTCAGGTCTGTCCCGTAGGAAAAAATGAATAACCTGATTGCGAACGAAGGAAAAAGACACCAGTCAGACCTAACTGCCGCGCCACGACAGATTCTGCCGTGTCATGGCGTTGGGCATCGTTACGCGGCGTTCAGCACCGTGACATGGTACATTGTACCGTGTCATGGCAGTCTTGAAATCTTTTCGGTGGCTTTATTTCTCTTCTAACAGTCACCTTCCTTTGGTTTTTCTGAAAAAATGTGTGTGTTCTACATACGTCTTAGCCCTGGGGGATTTAAGCTCTATGAACCAAAAAACGCTCATGGCAATAAGCGGAACCGCTCGTTGGCATACAACCTCAAGGGAGGCTGCCTTGCTAACGCGTCCAAACTCTTAACCATGGTACCCTTTGACACCAAAAAGCTTGACCATAGTTGAACATATATCTTGACCTTAGGTTGCGAACTTTTTTTTGTATCATCGTGACTAAGTGCTACGTGGTTTATTTGGTGCTAACCCCACATGTGTTCGTTCATTTTGTTCTAACCTATGACCGAGGGTTTTTATTTCCACATAGTAATTAGAACGGACTTAAAATTGAATAAAACCCGAAAAATTCACAAACCCAAGCCTAGAACTGTGCACCGTATCATAGCTGCTCTGCCGCGCCACGGTGTGCAGTGTCGTGACATGGAGCTTTGTACCGTGTGACGGTGCACTGTACCGTATCACGACAGTCAGCACCGTGACACGGTGCCCAGGAAAAGTGTCATGTCAGTTTTTTTTTTTAGTTTTTTTTGCGTACTTATGTGGTTCGTATGTCCGGTTTGATGTCATGTGTAGTTGTACGGTCATAACACGCGTCCATAACATCACTTAATCACTCACAAGTCATGTTGAGTTCACACACTTTTGCTTGAGTCGTGCACCATTTTGTTTATAACCGTACTTTAGGATGGTTTTGTGTCGTTTTTTTCGGAGTAAGTCGGATGGTATCCTCCCATACATACTTTTATTTTTCTAAAAAAATTTCTTGCCTTTCCTTTTCCAGACGGGTCAAGGTTAAGTCTAGTCATTAAAGGTGTGTTTGTTTCAATATCACAACACTTGGTCAAGAAGTAGGGGTAGATTATTACAGTTTGAGTCACTACCTCAACAACCTCTTAAACCTAAGAGGCGTACAAGAAAACAATTGCAATCATCTCCACAGAATCCACCTTCATCTCCAGTTCATTTTGAATTCATTCCAATGGCCACTAAGGAAGAAGTTGAGAGTCTCAACAAGACCATCGAGACACTTGCTGCTATGGTGCAAACACTCACCACTAAGGTCCACACCATGGAGCAAATTAATGTCACTATGGCTGCGATGAATAAGATCAAGGAACAAGTAAGCAAAATTTTTGAGGACTTCACCTACGTGGAGCAACTTGTTACTTCTTTGGCTGTCAAGGACAAGCTTCCTGAGAAGTTTTCCACTGCTGACATCCCAAAATTTAAGCCTACTGATAACCCTATGTTTCATTTAAAGGTTTTTTTTGCAACTATGGCTCTCAAGGGAGTACATGTAGCACTCTTCCCTACTGTATTCCCTTTTTCCTTAGAGCACGCTTGTCAACAGTGGTTTTACTCTTTGGATTCCAAGAATACTGTGGCTTGGGATGATGTTATTGAAAGTTTCATGAGTCATTACAAATGTAACATCCAGGCTAAGACCTCTGAACGTGAACTCTCCATTCTCAAACAGAAGGAAAATGAAGGCTTCACTACCTATCTAAGCAGGTGGAGAGAAATAACTGCACTCTTGGTGGATCCTCCTAAAGAGAAGGAGATGGTTCGCCTCTTTATTTCAAATCTTACTCACAAGTACAAGCAACATTTGAAGTTTCTGCCTTTGAACACCTTAGAATCTGTGTACGATAATCAATATTGAGGATGAGTTGATGAAGACTGCTGGTAGCAACAATAACAACAACAATAACACTTGGAAAAACAAGAAGAACGACAATCCTTCTTCTTCGTTTTCCAAGCCCAACAATGCTACCAACAACATTAACCACAATGATGTGTTGACTCTTAGCGCTCCTACTCAGAGATTCCAAAGGCAAAAGAGAGTTTACACGCCTTTGGGAATGAGTTATGATGTTGCTTTTGATCGTCTGCACAATCGTGGATTGATCGTGCCTATTGGACCCTTTCTAGAACCTCGACCAGAGAACAGAACTGCTAGCTATGATCCCAATGCTCATTGCAAGTTTCATCAAGGCAAGGGTCATACTACTAAGAAACGTTGAAGGTTGAAGGATGTGATCCAAGACCTGATTAATGTTAATCAGCATCCTGTCCCTCCAGGAGTTAAGAAGCCCAATATTCAAATAGGTCCTCTTTCTGATGCTTTGGCTATCACGGGAGATGAAGTCTCCTTTGATTCGTCACTACTCATTCAATTTGTGAATGAACCTCTACCAGAAGTTGTTTTTGTTTCAAGCTATGAAGAAGTGAATGGAATTTGGGATAGTGGCGATGAAGACGTCTATCTCAAAGATATAGCCTGTTCATCTCTTGGCACTAGCGAAGATGTTTGGGGGGACCTCGAGGTCAAGGTTCTCACCAGGAATGGAAGGTTGCAACAACCTAATCTACCTCCACCGCAAGCACAACCAACAGTTAATCCCATCAACCCTGTGAGCAACGATGTGATCAAGCAACTACAAAAGACTAAGGTGGAAATGAATGTATTGAAGGTTTTGGCTACCTCCCACGAGCATCGAAAGGCTGTGATGAATGCTCTGGTGAAGATAGGAGTTGATAATGATATAACTCCTCAAGGGCTAGTCAGCTTTCTCACTACTGAATTACCAAGTACCAATAATCTGATTTCCTTTTCTGATTAGGATCTACCACCGAAAGGGGATCAACATAACAAGGCCTTACACCTTACTGTGGTGTGTAGGAAGATGAATGTTCCCATGAGCCTAGTTGATAATGGCTCAGCAATCAATGGATGCCACTGCGCACTGCAAAGAAGTTATGCATAAAAAATGAAGAATTGATCCCCTCCACTTAAGGGATTCGTGCTTATGATAATACTCGCCGTCAAGCCGTGGGTACTATCATGTTAAACATAACTACTGGAGCCATTAAACGTCGCATTAATTTTCAGGTGGTGGACATTAAAGCTTCTTTTAATATGTTGTTAGGTCGTCCTTGGCTTCATGAGCTAAAGGCGATCCTGTCATCACTACACCAAAAAGTAAAAGCCATAGTTGGAAGGGTTCCAATCACTAAAAGCCATAGTTGGAAGGGTTCCAATCACCATTGATGTCTCTCCTATGCGTATTCAAGTTATTGACACTCCCATTGTCCATGTCAAACATGATGAAGAAGACGAGCATCTCTGGGAGTTTTCGCTAAACGATGTTCTTATGATTGAAGAAGAGGAGAAGTGTCACCTCGACTTTGATCCCTATTCAAATACCAACATCAATGCAATCATGAAGAAGCAAGGGAATTTCCCTGGAATGACCCTTGGACTTAAGAAAAAGATGGCTGAACTCTAGGGTCACCTTGGTGCACCCAAGAAAGACACCTTTGGCTTGGGGTTTAAACTAACAAAGGAAGATTGGAATCAAGCTCTCTCGAATATGAAAGCTCGCAACAATGCTCGAACCATGAAGACGGAAATGGCCATGGATCCTTATCCCTTCACTCTCAATGGCCAGTACATCAAAGAGGGGGAAAACTTACCATGCTATGAGTTCCCAGAGCCTTTCGTCCACAATGGGAAGCGTGAGCCAGGTTTCGAGGTGTTCCTGGATTGTGATTTCATCGACGAAGGCGATGAGTTCTCAACAGCTGAGAAACCAGTTAGTCCGAGCTCTGATGATGTGAATATTAATCTTCTTTTAGGGCTGGAAAAGAATGAACCCAAGCCTATTAACAATGACAATTCTGAGCTCATTCAAGTTGTTATATCGAGCAAAGATTTTGACCCTTCTGAGTTAATTATCCCAGTTGACGGTGCTCTAAAGGGATTGCGCAAGACGGTGAAGATTACTACGCTGAGTGGAGAAAATTTGTAAGTGACCACTGGCTAAGGTCCTATGTTTGATGAATCTGAATCATCTAGGTCCGGGTCCGAGTCTGAGTTTGTTGATGTGTCTTTAGAATCTGTGGCCGACCCCCTTTCTGTTATTAAGTCTTCTTTTGTAGTTCCTCCTAGTGTTGAGCCTCTTGTCGAGTCTCCTCCCTCTTTCCCAAATAATTCGGGCGAGGTCGCAGCTGACCTGCCCTTTTTGATGTAATGACCAATGAATTCAATGAAATGAGTACCTTTGCTTACGATGCGTGTCATTCCCCTAACCCTGATCAATGTTGCTTTGCTAATGATAAAAATGACAAAGAAATAATAAAAGCAATGGAAGAACATGAAAAAAAACTGCAATTATTGAAGATACAGAAAGAGTTAATATTTCCAATGATACGACTCTTAAAGAAGTTAAAATTGGATTAACACTAAGTCAAGACGAACGCAAAGAGCTAATTAAGTTGCTTAGTGAATTTATTGATTTATTTGCTTGGTCATATCAAGATATGCCAGGGATTGACAGGGATAGCTCAGCATACAATACAACTCATTCCAGGTATGAAGCTTGTCAAACAAAAGCTACGTCGTATGAAACCGGATGTGGCTCTCAAAATCAAGGAAGAAATCAGAAAACAACTGGCTGCAGGTTTCATTAGAGTGTCCAAGTTTCCAGAGTAGATAGCTAATGTGGTTCCAGTTCCAAAGAAAGATGAAAGGGTCAGAATGTGTGTTGATTACAGGAATCTCAACAAGGCAAGCCCAAAGGATGGGTTCCCTCTACCTCACATTGACATTCTGGTCGACAACATAGAAAACCATGCACTCCTATCATTCATGGACGGCTACGCTGGATATAATCAAGTACTGATGGCCGAGGAAGACATGGAGAAAACCACATTCATCACGCAATAGGGAACATATTGCTATACGGTAATGCCATTCGGGTTGAAAAACGTGGGTGCCACCTACCAAAGAGCAGCCACAACATTATTACATGATATGATGCATAAAGAAGTGGAGGTCTATGTTGATGATATGATCGTCAAGTCAAAAGATCGGCCAGGCCACATCACTACACTTCGCAAATTCTTTGAAAGACTCTGCAAGTATAACATGAGATTGAATCCAGTAAAGTGTGCATTCGGAGTTACATCAAGGAAACTACTTGGCTATGTGATCAGTTCTCGAGGGATTGAAATAGATCCCACTAAAGTCAAGGCAATCATGGCCATGCCACCACCCAAGACTAAGAAGGAGATTCGAGGTTTTATCGGAAAGTTGCAATATATAAGTAGGTTCATATCCAAACTCACTGCAATATGTGAACCTATATTCAAGAAGTTAAAGAAGAACGTTCCAGTTACATGGGATTACGACTGCCAAAAAGCTTTCCAAAAGATTAAAGAATTGGCATATCCACCTGTGCTAGCACCAACAATACCTGACTTTCCTCTTCGACTCTACCTTACGGTCACAAGAGAAACTATGGGGGCAATGCTAGCACAAGAAATTGAAAGCAAAGAGAACGCAATCTATTATTTGAGTAAAAATCTTCAAGGTTATGAGACCAGGTACACACCACTTGAAAAGTTGTGTCTCGTACTCATGTGGGCTGCACAAAAATTAAGGCATTACATGCTCACTCATACAGTTCATGTTGTGTCAAAGATGGATCCTCTCAAGTTCCTGTTCGAAAAGGAAACACTCAATGGCAGATTATCAAGATGGATAGTCAACCTTGCTCAATTCGACTTGAATTTCGTACAAAAAAAAGCCATCAAAGGTTTTGTAGTTTTTTATTTCTTAGCAGATTTTCAATTGGAAGAAGCTGAGAAAGTAGAAGAAGAGAATGATTTCCCTGATGAGGATCTATTAATGACTGAGGATGATAGCTAGACACTCTATTTCGATGGAGCTTCAAACCAAAAGGGTTGTGGCGTAGGAGCCTTGCTCGTATCGCCTAACGGAGAACACATCTCAATTTCCATGAAACTTGACTTTGACGTCACCAACAACGCTGCAGAATATGAAGCATGCATCCTGGGATTAGAAACAGCTGTGGCCCTGGGGATCAAGAAGCTCAGAATCTACGACGATTCGTCACTAATCATCAACCAGATCTCCAAGAGATGGAAAGTGAGAAGTGAAAGTCTCTCTACGTATCAAGCTCATCTTGAAACTCTCATAGAGCAACTAGATGAAGTCGAATACACATATTTGCGTAGAGAAGAGAATCAGTTTGTCGACGCACTAGCTAAGTTGGCATCAATGGTTTGAATTCCAAGCGACACCCATTAACCAAAGAAAGAAGATATGTGCCGGCTTATGTTCATGCACTTGATGATGAACGAGAATCACAAGAAGAAGATGAAGAGCCATGATATACAGATATCCTTAACTATGTAACGAAGGGAGAATACCCTTCTAACAATGATAAAAGGGCACACCATGCTTTGAGGCTCCTAGCCTCACAGTTTGTGCTCATCAGGGGAGAACTCCACAGAAGGACCGCTCAAGGGAGAAATCTCTTATACAAGCTAAGAAAGAAGCATACAGAACTATGGAAACCTTCACGTCGGAATATGTGGAACGCATATAAATGCTAAAATGTTAGTCCAAAAGATTCAACGATAAGATTGTTATTAGACTACAATGGAGAGAGACTGTCACGAAGATGTAAAGAAATGTATGAAATGTCAAGTCTACGCAAATTTGCAACACGTTCCACCTTTGCTTCTTTACACATATACTTGTCCATGGCCTTTCTCTACTTCGGTAATAAACATCATTGGGAAGATAACACCACCAGGACAAGGAGGACACGAGTTCATCCTTGTAGCAATCGACTACTTCACCAAATGGGTCAAGGCTGCTTCATATGCTAAACTCACAGCAAAACATGTAGCTCAATTCATCGAGAAAAATATCATATGCCGCTACGGTGTACCGCATGAAATAATCAATGATAATGGAACGCATTTCCAAGCCGAGTGCGCAGCATTGTTACAAAAATATCATTGGGAAGATAACACCACCAGGACAAGGAGGACACGAGTTCATCCTTGTAACAATCGAATACTTCACCAAATGGGTCGAGGCTGCTTCATATGCTAAACTCACAGCAAAACATGTAGCTCAATTCATCGAGAAAAATATCATATGCCGCTATGGTGTACCGCATGAAATAATCAATGATAATGGAACGCATTTCCAAGCCGAGTGCGCAGCATTGTTACAAAAATATCATAACAAACATCATAGATCGTCACCCTATAGACCATAAACAAATGGTGCGGTTGAATCAGCCAATAAGAATGTGAAAACTATCATCAAATAAATGACGGATAATTACAAAGATTGGCCGAGAAAGCGACATTTCGCTCTTTTAGGCTATCGAACTGAAGTTGTGCAACCAATAGAGCTCGAAATCCCTTCTCTACGAATCGCATTGGAAAGCCAACTGGATGAAGTCGACTGGATTAGAGCGAGATATGATGAACTAGTCTTACTTGACGAAAAACGCTTGGCAGCTTTGCATCATGTCCAAATCTACCAACAGTGTATGGCACGACATTTTCAACAAAACAGTCAAGACTAGGAATATCAAAGAAGGTGACTTAGTACTTAAGTCACTTCGCAAAAATGTGTTAGATCCAAGGGGAAAATTTAGACCAAACTGGTCAAGTTCATACATTGTCAAATCCATTTTGTTTGGCGGGGCGGCACAATTAGTAGAAATGGATGGCAACGGTTTCCACAATTTAACCAATTTGGATCAACTCAAGAAATTTTATGCCTATTTGCAAGGGTTCAAGACCCAATAGAGCTACATTTGGCCTGATTCCTTTTAAGGATACGTAGGCAACCCCTCAAGGAGGCCCGACCACTTTAAAAATAAAAATCCTTTCTTCGTCAACATACCTATAGCCACCGTGTCACGTTAAGAAAACACTGCGACGCTGTAGAAACGAGGCGAAGGGACAGAATTTTGGCAAACATGTGCAGTAACAAAGGCACCGTGCCATGGTATGGTACGCCGCGACACGGCAAGAGCCACCGCGCAACGGCATATATTACAGCGACGCGACGAAATTTTGGCACAAAAATACCGCACATCAATACCGTGTCACGGCATGTTACACCGCGACGCGGCAAAAATTACCGTGACACAGCAATATTCACCGTGGCGCTACAGTACTTCTAGGATTTTTATAAATTTTTTTGTTCGATTCTTCTATTGCATCCGACTTCTTGACTCAGATTTAAAAAAAAAATAAAAAAAAGAAAAAGTCATTGTAATTTTTAATTAAGGCAAAAATAAATATTCTATTATTATTGAAATAAATGCGACTACAACTATTGGCATCACAAGCCTTATTTAAAAATTAAAACTTAAATCATACATGCAAAGCAATATTGGTCTAATCCTTCTTCACTTTAGAAGCTTCCTTCTTCTTTTCAACTAGGTCGGCCTTCACCATTAGTGTATCTTTTGTAGCTCGAACCATCACACCTCTGGTTGAACTTTCATCCCTTTCACCCCTTTTATAGTTCTTAGGTTGCTTTTCCCTATAAAGCATCTTCACTTTACCCTTTCCTTTTACATAACTCGCTCCTACTTCACATCAAACTGACGTGATCCAACTCGCTCCCTCCTACTTCGAGGATTCAACCATGCCTTATATGCACTAGACAAGGGGGGAGGAGCAAGGCTACTCGCAGAAACAGTCCACATAGGCCTTCCAATCCAATAGGTCTTATACTTGTGAACATTAATTTCATGCAATGATACTTCACGGGGACTATCGTCATAGTGTGGAACTAATTGTTCAAGTCCATATTGTCACATCAATCGGGAAGGGAAATAAAAAGTCAACTTTGACATACTAGAAACACAACAATATAATGTATCATTCGTCTAGGCACTACCCATCGAATGGAAAATTCTCTCTTTGCAAAGAACACCTTCCAATCATCATATGACATATTTGTATAGTAATTTTCTTCCTACGAACTAGATCATTGGGACCATATTTTTCAATATCGTCGGGGGCTTCAAAGAGTTCCAACCGCGCCATCAACCAAATCTGCAAATTAAAAAAAAAACAAAACAAAAAAGAGAGGAGCGCCGTGACCCGACAGAGAGCACCGTGTCGCGGCAAGCAATACCATGACACGGTGCCTGCCACGTGTCACGGTGGTTAACCAGAGTGCGTTTTTACCTACAACAGTAATAGAGAGCCCTTCCTGATGGCTTTCCGGTCAGATTTTGCTTCATCGAGACCACACAAAGTTTCTCCAAGGCAAGTAGGCATAGGGGATCTTCTAGATTAAACATGTTCAAGCACAGATGCTAATCTAGCATGTCCTACTCTACCGTTTGCAAATAAAAGCTTGCTAAACATGCAATAAATATAAGCCCTTCTACGATATACATAATATGACTCAGAGATAGGACGATTTAAATATAAATTTGCAAGCTTTTCTAGCTCTACTTCATTACCACACACAATTCTATTTAAATCTGGATCGGTCAGATTTAGATGGCGTTCAACATCCTAGTAATAATATTCACGTAGAGTAGGCATTGCAACGAGATTTCTAGCAGGGAAGCCGAAGATAGTACCAAATTCTTCCGGCAGCGGGCATATTTCATCATAATCGAACTTGAAACAATGAGTTTCAGGACTCCAATAATCTAAGGCTGCTCTCAGAAAATCATGTTCAATTGCTACATGCCTTAATGCTAAAAAACCTCTGACATGAAACAATTCTAGCTCTCTTTTGTCTGCATTAGTCAAAGAATATGACCAGTAACGCAATGTATTATCAAAATTCTGAGACATTATTATTGAAATATGAAATTCTAGTTATTTTTTGTTTCGTAATTATGCATATCACGTATTAACTGGTCGTAATTTATAGCCAAAAAAGTTCAGAAACGCAAAAAAATCTATCCAGTTGCACGCACAAAAAGCATCGCTACACTGATTATGCGCTGCGACACGGTATAAACTACCGTGTCACGGCAGTTTGCACCGTGGCGCGGAAGATAACCCCGTGACGCAGTATAATTCCACGTGTCATGGTGGTCACGCGCTTTTTAATTTTTTTCCCTGACCTATTTTTTCTGGATTTTTGTGGTATTTTCCTTCACCGTTTATCCTTCAATCTCGTTTTTCGAGAGTTTTATTCCTAATAAAATTCTCCTTTATTTTATTTTTATTTTTATTTTGGGGAACTTGTAAAACAATCCCATTTTTATTTTCTTTTTATTTTTATTTTCTTTTAGGGAAGGTCGGTACCCTCCACTTACAAAAAATAACGTTTTTTTCGCGTCATTAATAAATACACAATCACACACATTCAGTCTCAAGCACACACTAACATGCACACTAATTGAGTAAATAATGTCAAATACATAATGTGTGAATAAAATTTACAAAGTGAGTCATGGTATATAAATAGCGTCAAGTGTCATCAACCAAGTACATAATGAAAACCCTCGGTCAAAACTGCTCAGATCCAGAACTGGGATCAGTGTCATCATGAGACTGCGAGTAAGGGAATGGCGGACCAAAAAGACTCTGCATCATCCGAGTGCGAGGAGTAGCGTCCCCACTAGTACCAACAGCTCTAGCAGAAGACGTACTCAATGTAGGTCCTGTCCAGCTGGTACACTACGTTGGCTAAGACCAAGATGTAGGAAGCGTCGGTGGAGGCATCGTCCCAGACAATGGAACTGAAAATAAGCCCTGGTCCATACGAGTAATGACCGGCCTAAACTCAGGCTGTGAAGGCTGAAATGGCTGAGAGAGCCGAGACTGTTGCCATTGAGTCTCTTGAAATGGCTGAGAAGGCCGAGTTTGCTTCCACTGAGTCTCCTGAAACGGCTAAGAAAAATGAGATTGCGGCCACCGAGTCTGAAGCCCCTGAAATGGCTGAGAAGTATGAGGCTGCTGCCGTTGCGTCTGAGAATGCCGACGAACCTCAAGGGATCGTCTGCGGTGACTAGGCTCCCCCTTGTCCGAGCCTCTATGCCTCGAGCGCAAGCGAGACCTCCGTCGCTCCTGAAAGAATATACCTCCGTTGCTCCTGAAAGAATATGCAAGAAAAGGTAAACATGAGAAAACAGATGAATATACCTCATGAGCATCGTCTGAGCCACTCTGATAACTCGCACCACGTCGTAGCTTGATGACACAATACTTCAAAGCATCAATCAACTTCATAAAGCCCATCATTTCTGAATGCGTGACCTAAAACCAAAAAGTCAGTAACAAGCAGTAACAAGAAGAATGAAAGATGTGTTAGAAAGCTTATCGGCTCGAACTCATCAGGCAGGGATTCCTGCACCTGTCAGAAACCCTCCGATGCATCAGGAATATGATCCTCAGTCATGCCAATCGGCCCCGAGTAACGAACGGACTGAGGTGGGACCTCGATCTTTCCCCTACGACGAACAGTCGTCTAAAACACGATCGAATAATCAAACCTCGGGAAGACGGGGCGGAGGAGCCAAGTAAAGAAGCAAGTCATGGGAATAATCGCCGTCCATGCGCACCAACTCTTGCCAAGGAAAATAGTAGTGCTCCCTCCTGTCCAACAGCTCCCCCAACAAGCGTGAGTGCAACATAGACTCAAGTTGAGGCAATGACACCACAAAGCGATCAGCGCTGTGCTGACGAACAACACGCTCTTCAAGGTACCAAACAAAGTGTGATGTGCCAAAAAAGACCATACGGCACGCTGAAAGCTCTTAAGCCTTAGGAAGGTCGGTCATGCCAGCCCAAGGCCGATATTGGATCTCGTCAGCAATCTGAAAACCATAAGAGATTGCAATGAATGCCGAAGAATAACATCAAAGTAAAAAATAATACACTATTAAATGGACCCTTACACCAACAGTAGAGGTGCCCCGACGTAGCAGCCCGCGCAGACTCGATACGGACTCCACTTGTGACTCGCCTTGGTCACGCCAGCTCGCACCGACAGGAAAATCGTGGACCGCTCCGTGACGCCGTCAAGGGCCTAATCCCGGAAAGTACTCATAGAACCACAACTGCAACAAGAATAATATCTAAGCACATGAGCTAAAACGGTGAAAACAAAACATGAAGAGGAAAAGATCGTCACCTCGACGACTCTCCACAGACCATAAAAAGCAACAGGGGCCTGATTGTTCAGCTGCCTGCAGCCATGACGCAGCGACGAGTGCAGATCAGCATATCCTATACTAGCCCAACTGAAGGATCCTATCTCACCAATCCTGACCAGATACTGCAGGTAACAAACAAGTGCACGAGAACGTCTATCATGAGAAAGAGTCCCGGAAATAAGGATGAAGATAAAGATCCGTACTCGTTGCTCAGGTGTTGTCTCAGCTATGTCAAAACCATAGGCAAGAACAGAAGCTAACTCTGATCGCTCACTCCTAGGACAACCCCGAGGCACCGGTCGAGTCCTGATATGATGAACGACAGGACCTAACAACTCCGCTGCCTCACTCGCCCCCCAAGTGAGGTCAGGAATCTGCCGGACGGGCTGCTCGGTGAAGTGCAAGCCACTAATCATGCTGAAATCAAGAGGAGTCACCGTCATCTCCCCCCAAGCGAAGTGGAAAGTGATGGTAGTATCCCAGAAATACTCCAACAACGCTCGGACGACTATCGAACAACAGCCCCGGGGGCTGTGAAATCCCACAACTACTGAATAAAAATCTTCCAAACCAGAAGACACCCACAAGGCGTTCATGGTAGGATCCCCTGTGATGATCCTGTATAGCCTGGGAATGATGGCGAAGCACACCATCGACTATTCCGGAAAGTGGACGTTGAGAAATATGGTTCTCACGACAGAAAACCAACTTGTCTGGTGTCCACGAAGGTGGAGTCCACCTACCCCTACTCGTAGAGGGGCGAGACTTTGTCTCCAAGGCATCATATATATCCTCGGGAACCGTGGAAGTGTCTTCTCGGAAAGCCTGACGCCGGCCACGATTAGAAATATCTCGATCTCGTTGTCTAGGCATGGTATTATGTACAAACAAAAATAAAAATCTAAATACTTAGCCTCATTTCCTAAGTTATTTAGTTATTTATTCAAAAACAGCTTAATAGTGACCTCAAACTGCATTTTCTGTTATGCGCTAAATTTTTACCTCAAGGCTAGAAATTAGCAAAATAATAGAATTACTTCCAGTACTTAGTTTCTCCATGAAAAACTAATACTACAGTTCTCCTAATTGCATGATATTATGTTCTCCATGATAATGTAGTACATACACAAAAGAACAAAAAAAAAAAAAAAAAAAAAAAAAAAAAAAATCAGACCATGTTTCGAAATTGCACAAAAACAATAGATCGGCACATCATAACATGTTTTACAAGATCTACAACAATTCTATCATCATTCCAAGTGCGAGAAACAACAACAACACCATTTCACGCATAAAGTAGTACCAAAATGGTGATTTGCTCACTTCTTCACGAAATCATGCAAACTTAGTCTCAAATTGCTCACAAATTAACATACATTCATATACAAGCTAATTCATGGCAAGAATTTCGACATAAAAGCTCAAGATCAAAAACCCCTATTTGATTTTTCAAGGGTTTTTACATGAAATTACTCATCTGAAGCAAAATTCAAGACAAAAGGCAAGAAAACTTACATGGATCCTTGTAGGAATTCAAAAATGGGAAAGTTTGCAAAAGTTTTGAGTGAAAATGGTGAAGAAACGAGTGAATGGAGCTTGAAAAACCGCAGCAAAGAAGTCGAACAGCAACAACGACAGCAGCTAAACAATCGTGACATGGTACATCAAGCCGCGACACGGTACTTCACGTCGTGTCACGGTTCGGGCCCACGCGACGCGGCGAAAACAGCAACGGCAGTAGCAGCGACTCGAACAACAGCAGCGAATGAGCCGAAAAGGGTCCTCAAACACACCGTGACACGGTATTAGGAGTCGTGTCCCATTGTTGGCCACCGCGACGGGGTAATCTGATGAACGAAAAAAAAAAAAAGAAAAAGGGGACGAGCTAAGAACAGCAAAATGGTGAACTCAAGCTCAATCAGAAAATGAAGAAAATGAAATGAAGAAAGAGGCCGAAGATTTTCAATTTAAAGGCAAAAAACAAGAATCGTGACACGGCGTTATGCCTCGTGTCACGGTATCCCTTGTCGCGTAACGGCACGGCTGACGTAGGCGCGGCGTATTTGCGGGTCCCGTGTTACACAGTTTTTATACCGTTTGACGGCAAATATTGCCGTGTCACGGCGCCCAGTCACATGACACGGTGCACAGGCGCGTGACCTGCACGCTCCTGGAAGCTGTCAGTGAATATTCCTGGCATCTTTGACCAAGTTTGAACGATTTTTCGCAGCTTTTGGATAGTTATTTTCTCACCGAAGATACGCGGAAAATTCTAACTGATATTTAAGTGGTACCTAAATTACCATTTTGCCCTTAACAAGCATCAAAATCAGATTCTCGATATTTTAAGCACCTAATATGGTCGGATAGTCGACCTTGAAGGTGTAAATCATCCACAACCCACGATCGGGGTCAAGCAAACCAACTACAGCCCACGTTCGGGGACAATCGAACCACCATCATTTCACGGCGCAAGGTTCTCGATACACAGAGACTTGCAATCTCATAATTAGATAAGTTTTTCCTCAAGCATGGAAAATTGTCGGTTGTCGCCAACTCTCAAGGCGGAGAAGTCAACGATTATATCGTCTATCGACTTTCCTCAAGCATGGAAAGTATATCAACCAGTGGGTTTCTTTAAGCATAGAAAACTACCAAAATCATATGTCGACTTTCCTCAAGCATGGAAAGTATTATCAGGTGGATTTCTTCAAGCATAGAAAGCCACAAAATTTATATGTCGACTGTCCTCAAGCATGGAAAGTATCATCCATTAGATTTATTCACGTATAGAAAGCTACCAAACTCATCAGTCGACTTTCCTCAGGGATGGAAAGTATCTCAACGAAACGTCATCTGGTGGATTCCTTCAAGCATAGGAAGCTACCAAACTCATTTGTCACCAATACACTGGTGTCAGATAAGCATTCTATTTCTTTACTCTTTTATCTGTGGAACTAACACTTTTCTGTAGGTATCGGCGTATACAGAGTGATTTAGGGTCGCCAAACGTCTTAAATCATTCTTCGTCCCTATCGACTACTTTGACTATTGTTTTCGAAACCGATGTTTCTACAAACTCAGTCAAAGTGGGGGCTTCTGTAGACACCTAAAAATGTCTCCCCGAAACCAAACCCGATGATGAATAACTTTTTACCGCCATTATTGGTCGAGTTTAGTATTTATTCCCGGGAGTGCTTAAAATTTATATTCGATCAAATTCAGTTCATAAAATAGTCAACGGATCAGTCCTAATGTTTAGTCAAAGTCCAATTTATATTTTGGCCCAAATCTTTTTATTTATTTCATATTATTTTAGCCCAGTTAATAAATAATAAACCGAAATAGCTCGAAATTATGAAACGACACTTAAAAATGTTGAGCGTAATTAGGGTTAAAATGAATCTGGACGTAAAAATGGAAGCACGGTCCACCGCGCCACGGGAACTGTTGCCGTGCCACGACATATTTTCCCGTGCCACGGTGCACATGGTGTGACACGGGATTGTTCCGTGTTTTCTCCGCATAAAACGTAAATGCGTTTTATCCTCTATAGGTCTGTTTCTATCCCGCGTCAAACAAAGTACCCCGCGTCACACTTAAATGCACCGTGTCACGGCATATTTTGCCGTGTCGCGGCAACCTTTGTTAGGGTTTTTATCTTTTTAGGGTTCCACGTGTTCCCTCAGCTTATTTTCCCTATAAATACCCCCTCATTTCTACAGTTCAGGGCATCAATTAATTCTCACTTCTATGCTCTAGCCTAAACACTAGCCTACCTTATTTTCTCAAAATACCTCCCTCAAGCACTCTAAGGAGTTCGTAAACCAAGGCGTGAAAGGTAGAACTATTTGAGGGTTTGGCCCCAAATCAACTCTATTCAATTTAATTTTAACTATTGTTTTATTTATTTCCTCGAAGTTACTATCTCGTTTATTGTTTTATAGTTGCAAGAAAGCAAAATCAAAGTACGGAATCATGTTCCTTTTATTTCCATTATTTTTCTAACGATTTTATATTGTTGGATTATTGTTAAATTGCTTCCAATATTAATGTTGATTTTATTATATTTTATGATCACCATATTGCATGTTTAAAGGGAATATGTTGGAATATTATTGGATTATTATTAAATTGCTTCCAATATTAATGTTGATTTTATTACATTTTATGATCATCATATTGCATGTTTAAAGGGTTATGTAATTGAAAATCACGCCTAATAAGATAATTTAATTTGGACAACCGGTTTAGGTTCCTTTTTAATCTTGTTATTAATTTAAGTGATCACGATATTTTAGAATTATATGTTGCATTAATATTCAACCAATTTAGCGTAATAATAATTTGGAGCGAATTCAATCTTTATTTGCATGCCTTTGAGATCGCAAGAATCACTTTTCACTATAAGAATCGAGTGGAGGCCAATATGGGCGAATGTGAGTCCATGACTCACTTCGTATCATCATCCCCGATCCTCCTTTCATGGTTCCGAACCATATGGAGTTAGTAATCTCATGGATTATGAATGGGGTGTAACCTTCACAGGTCAATCGTTGTTGCCTTCGTTGTCCCTCTATCGTGGTTGCTTTAAATGATCCGTGAACAGTTTACAAGTTCCTTATGGCCAAGTTTAGTTTCGAACTTAGTTTTCAAAGGAACAAAATGATTATTAAATCATCATGATGCGTTTGAAATTTGTAAGGTTCGAGACCATGTCTTATTTTGTTTATTGCGGAGCCCCTATGTGTCGGGTTATGCGCATGCATGCTATTTTACAAGTCTTAGAGCCCCCAATTTAGGGTAGTTCTAATGACTTGCTTTTGTTTAGGACATATATCATGATATATGAATGAGCATATGTATCCCATGTTTTGTGTTCTGAGAATATTTTAGGACACAGTCATGGATTACACTTGTTTTTAAACCCAAAAAAACTATAGTTAAGGTTTCGTAATCTTTACCTAATGTCTAAACGTTCGTAAAGATCATTACGGTGACATTATTCTAAATTTGATTTAAAACATCAAATTATTTCATTATTCTTATCAATCTTGGATTTTGGTCTTGCAGGTGGTTCGTTTCAGCATCCCCAAACCAATATTCGTAGGATGATGATTAGTGTCACTTATGGCACTCTTAGGCTAGGTTTCCTTTGTAGTTTTATGCTCGTTTTTAGTCTTTTATGTCATGTATTTACATTATAATTCCTGTTTTGCGTGTTTATGTGTAAGTTTAGAGAAATGTGTGCTTTTGATGGTTTTCTTTCTATTTTATTCATTTCTCTGTTATTTTTCTCGCTTCTTCGTTTCTTTAACTTGTTTTGTAGGTGTGTTGAGTTTCTTGAGATTTAATTATCAAGGAGGAACCTCGAGCACATTCAAGAAAGTTGATGGAGCTAATATCGGGAATCCAAACATGCAATTCAAGCTAGCTCCGCAAGCACAAGCTCCTTGGAAGCAATGTTTTGGTTCGAAGTGTTCAAATGCTTAGAGAATAAAAGGGCTGCCTTTCTTGCGGGCCTCGCCTCGAGTGCACCGATGATAGGGATGCTCGAGAGCGCGAAGATCGATCGAGCAAGCAAAGGAGGCGAGCCACGAGCACCACAGAATGGGTGCACGCGTGCAGGCCTCGTTATGCGCGCACGCGGCTTGGGTGGTGCGCACGCACCAGGGGCCCTGGCCCTTTTCGTTCGATTTTCTATTTATAGCTTTTAAATTTTCCTTTTCGGGGGGAACGACTTATTTTGTACTAGACACTTATTTTCCAGAAATAGAATAGAGAGAAAGTAGAGAGAGAAGCTTAGGATTACTTGATTGTACTTGAATCAGATATTTGATTTCAACTTGATCTTGGATTTCTTCTTCAAATCAATGAAAGTTTGTGAGATCTCTTTCCTTTAAATTTACTTTAATTGCAATTTCCTTTTATTCTTGAATGTCTGATTTGAATTTCAATCTTTGTTTGAGAAATTGTCGAATCATTGATTTTCTTCTTGATGAAGCTTGAAATGAATATGTTTGTGATTCAATTTGTTTTGTTTTTCAATTTTACCACAATTAGTGAGTAGATCAGTTGATAGGGAGAAGGGGAAGCATGCTTGATTGATGATTTTTGCTAGTTGATGATCCTTGATTGATTGAATTGTTGCAATTAAATTGGTTGACATAGTTGTGCATGTGATTAATTAGAATAGGAGTGATCAACCTATAAGATTAATCTAGATTGCATTGAAAATTTCAATGACATGAACCCTTGATTTGAGAATTGCTTTAATTGATTGAGTTTGATTGTGATTTTCCTAGTTAGCCATTCATAGTGAACCCTAGCTTGGCTTATAGGAGATAGCCTTTAGATTCCTTTGGTTGCAACTATTGTTTGTCCTTTGTAATGTTTGAATTGATTGAGTGATCCATCAATTAGCATAATCATTGAGCTTGCATGTGGAACCTATATCCCTAGTGTTTAGTATATTGAATTGCTCAATTTATCTAGCTTTCTCGTTACCTTAGTTACCAACCATATCTTCCTACAATGTTCAAAGTAGCTTGACCTAGGCTATAGCTTACACCTACTCATTCCTTTGGGTTTGACCCTTGACTTACCATATACTCGTATTAGGTTGGTCGAGTGTTTATAAATTTTGTTTGGCTCTAGGGGAGGGTAGAAAACGTCCTACATTCTATGTCAAAAATAGCACCGTTGTCGGGGAGTGATATTGGTGCTTTGTTATAGTTGTTGAGTCTATTTTATCCTTAGTTGAAAATACAAAAAGATTTTTCTTTTAGGCTACACTTGTAGCCGTGCTACTAATCATTTCTTTTGAGATTGTATGCATAAAGCATGTGGTCATTCACTAGTGCCATTTGATCCGGAAATTGAGAGAACTATTGCAAGGATAAGGGTTGCTAGACAATCTTTGAGCCCTAGCACTTCAAGTGAAGAAGAACCATAACAAGAGGAACAAGCAAGAATGGGAGAAAATCTAAGGGTGGCGTTGAAAGAATTGGGGATTCCGGGTGCATATAGATTTGAGAGTGGGATTGCTCCACCTACAACACCGGCAAAGGACTTTGAAATAAGGCTGGCAATAATCCCTTTGATAAAGAGGCGACAATTTAGTGGGGCCAAACATGAAAGCCCACTAAATCATCTCATGGAGTTCGAAAAATATTGCAATACTATCAAGGTGAATGGAATTTCCCAAGAATTCATCCGCCTCAAGCTTTTCCCCTTTTCCCTCGTAGGGCGTGCCTTGGAATAGCTAGACAAGGAAGTCAAGCCGAATTCTCTAAGGACATGGGACGAAGTGACCAAGGAATTTCTATCTCGTTTCTATCCACAAAAGAAAACGGCGGAGGCTAGAGCTTTGATTCAAGGTTTCAAGCAAAAGCCTAGTGAGAGCCTCTATGAAGTATGGGAGAGATAAAAAGAATATCAAAGAGAATGTCCTCACCACGAAATTCCTACTTATCAAATTATTCAAATTTTCTATGGAGGCCTTAGTCCTCAAGGGAAATCATGTCTAGATGTTGGAGCCGAAGATCCCATCATGAATAAAACGAAAGAGGAAGTGATAGAAATAATTAAAGACGTAGTGAGGTACTATAGAGATTGGCAAGATGGAGAAAGGGAGTCAACTAGCAAGAGTAGCTCTTCGGTGTACTCGGTCGATCACCTAAATGCAATCAACAATCTATCCTCACAAATGACAAACTTGGGGAAGGAAATGTTTGCTATCAAGGCGAAGTTGGAAAGTGCTACCTACCAAGTTTCAAATCTTCACTCCCAATCTAAGGGGAGAGGTATTTCTTCTAATTCTCAACCCCCTCCCTCTTCTAGTAACATGCCTAGTGGTTGCTTGTTTTGTGATGATTGTGGATCGTATGATCATGATTTTTCTAATTACCCTCATGCATGTATGGATGTTTGTGATGATCAAGATGGAAATGTGAATGAGCATATGAACTATGTATCAAACAATAATGATTCTAGGTTTGAGAATCAAAGAGGTCAATGGAATAGGAATTACAACAACCATGGCAATTTTGACAACTACAACCAAGGTGGTGGTAATAGGAACCATGGGAACCAAAATTCCTGATGTAACTATAACAACCAAGGTTATAGTAGCCAAAATCAAAACCAAAATTATGGTAATCATAACCAAGGTTATGGTAACCATAATCAAGGTAGACGTAATTGGAACAATCAAAATAGGGAAAATTTTCAAAATAACTCTCAAAGGGGTCCCCCACCCGGATTTGCTCCAAAGACCCAAAATGGTAATTCCTATGTTCAATCCTCTTCTTCTTCTTCTCATAGGACTAATTTGGAAGAAATCATTGAAAACCAAACAAAGTTGTTGAACACTTACATGGGCGTAAGTGACAAGAAATTTAATTAAATGATGACTCATAATAAGATGCTTGAAAACCAAATTTCTCAACTTTCTAATGCTTTAAAAGACCATGCTATTCCTTCTTATTTACCTTCCCAAGGCCTAGATCCCAAGAGACCGGTCAATGCTATTGTTACAAGGATTGGTAAGGATCTTGAGGGGAGTTTGCCTAGGAAGAGTGAGACCAAGGAGGCCACAAAAGAGGATTTGGTAGAATATGAGAGAGATGGTGCATCTTTAAGTGAGGTTGAGATTGAGAAACCTAGTGAGGTGAGAGTGGAGAAAGAAATTGTGAAACCCAAGCTTCCTTATCCACAAAAATTCATGAGACATAAGTTGGATGAACAATTTGGAAGATTTATTGACATGCTCAAGCAACTTAACCTTTCTTTACCATTTACCGAAGTTGTCACCCAAATGCCCAACTATGCAAAATTCCTCAAAGACATTTTGAGCGGTAGGAGGACTTGTGATGTTGTAGAGACGGTGAACTTGACTGAGAATTGTAGTACAATCATAATGAACAAGATGCCACCAAAACTAAAAGACCTTGGAAACTTTTCCATCCCTTGTGCCATTTACAAAATGCAAATCGAGAATGCCTTATGTGACCTAGGAGCTAGTGTTAGCCTTATGCCATATTCGGTGTACCAAAGACTTGAGCTAGGGGAACTCTTACCTACTAACATCACCTTGCAATTGACCGATAGATTAATTAAATTTCCTAAGGGTAAGGTGGAGGATGTCCCTTTGAGGGTTGGGAAATTTGTTATTCCGGTGGATTTTGTGGTTCTTGAGATGGACAAAGATGCTAGCATTCCTATCATTCTAGGGAGATCATTCTTTGCTACTTCGGATGCTATGATAGATGTGAAGAGTGCTAAAATTTCACTCAAAGTAGGGGATGAAGTTATTGAATTTGACTTGAATGGTAATATGAAGTATCCAAGTTCTTCTTTATAAAATTGCATGTTGATTGATTCTCTTGATCATGTTGTGTCTTCCATGCATGAGAAATTGCTCACCTCTAACGACGCTCTTGAGAATGTTTTGTTGAATAAGGAAAAGATAGGTGCTCCTAGCAAGGAGATGGCTTTGTATGAAGATGTGATCAATGGAAGCCTTGAGGATGTTGAAGAGAAAATGTATATGAGCATTTCTAGCTAAGAAGCGTTGCAAGTGGCTACATCAAGGGAAGGTCAAGGTGTTCCAATGGTTGAGGTCAAACCTCTTCCATCACACCTTAGATATGAATTCTTGAGACCCAACTCCACTTTTCCCGTGATTGTTAGCTCTTCTTTGAGTGAGTGCCAAGCTCAAGAGTTGTGTGATGTTTTGAGAAATCACCAAAGAGCTTTGGGTTATACCACTGATGACCTCAAAGGTATAAGCCTCGCTTTATGTACACATCACATAACCCTTTAGGAGGGTGCTCTACCTTCTATTGAGAGACAACGAAAGCTACATCCCCGAATGGGAGAGATAGTGAAAAAGGAGATCACCAAACTTTTGGATGCCGGAATTATATTCCCCATCTCGAGTTCTAGGTGGGTCTCCCCCGTTCATGTTGTTCCAAAGAAGGGAGGCATGACTGTTGTCGAGAATGAGAGAGGTGAGCTCATTCCGACGAGGACGGTCACGGGATGGAGGATTTGTATAGACTATAGACGTGTAAACACATCCGCCAAGAAAGATCAATTCCCCCTTCCTTTCATTGATCAAATTCTTAAGAGACTAACGAGGCACAAGTTCTATTGTTTTCTTGATGGTTATTCGGGATTTTTCCAAATCCCTATCAACTCGGATGACCAAGAGAAAACAACATTCACTTGTCCCTATGGAACATTTGCTTATAGGAGAATGCCGTTTTGGCCTTTGTAATGCTCCCGCAACATTCCAACGATGTATGATGTGTATTTTTGGGGACATGTTGGAGGAGGAGATGGAAGTGTTTATGGATGATTTCTCTGTAGGAGGTGTTTCATTTGAGGCATGCCTTGAAAACCTTGAGAAATGTTTAGCAAGGTGTGAGAAGGTGAACTTGGTTTTAAATTGGGAGAAGTGTCATTTCACGGTGGAGGAAGGCATAGTCCTTGGCCATAAGATTTCTCACAAGGGGATAGAGGTGGATAAAGCAAAAATTGAGATTATTGAGAAGCTTCCACCTTCGGTCAATGTGAAAGGAGTGTGATCTTTCTTAGGACATGCCGGGTTTTATAGAAGGTTCATCAAGGATTTCTCGCTCATTGCAAAGCCCCTCAATGATCTTCTTCAAAAGGATGCCGAGTTTGTATTTGATGATGAGTGTTTGGAAGCATTCAATAAGTTGAAGAAGGCTCTAATCTCTACTCCTATTGTTCAAGCTCCAACATAGGATTTACCTTTTGAGTTGATGTGTGATGCGAGCAATTCGGCAATTGGAGGTGTCTTGGGTCAAAGAGTGGAAAAGAAGCTACATGTGATCTATTATATGTCCAAGACTCTAAATGGTGCTCAAAGGAACTACACCACAACGAAAAAGGAATTTTTGGCTATTGTTCATGCTTTTGAGAAGTTTCGTTATGATTTGTTGGGTTCTAAGACCATTGTCTTTACGGATCATGCGGCTCTCAAGTACCTTTTTGCCAAGAAAGATTCCAAGCCTAGGTTGATCCGATGGTTACTTGAAATTCAAACTTTTGATATTGAGATTAGGGATAAGAGAGGAGCGGAAAATGCTGTGGCGGAGCATCTCTCTCGCCTTGAAGATTCTCAAGTTCATGATGATGGTTCTCCAATTGAGGATAGAATGCTTGATGACTTCATATATGCTATTAAGGGGAAAGAGCTCCCATGGTTCGCCGACTTAGTGAACTTTCTTGCATGTGGGGAGTTTCCACCTTCCTTTTCTAAGAATCAACGAAAGAAGCTCAAGAGAGAGGCAAGACACTATGTGTGGGATGATCCCATCTTGTACAAGCGAGGAGTCGATGGCTTACTTAGGCGTTGTGTTCCCAATGAAGAGGTGCCTAATATTTTGAAGATGGGCCATTCGGATCCTAGTGGTGGCCATATGGGTGTTTCTAAAACCGCCACTAAGATTCTTCAAAGTGGTTTATGGTGGCCACATCTCTTCAAGGATTCATGGGGTTTTGTTAAGTTATGTGATCGTTGTCAACGAGTTGGGAATATCTCCAAGTGAAATGAGATGCCTCAACAACCTATTCTTGAGTTGGAGGTATTTGATGTATGGGGAATTGATTTCATGGGACCGTTTCCCTCATCCTTTGGAAATCATTACATTCTTGTGGCGCTGGATTATGTGTCTAAATGGGTTGAGGCCAATGCTTCTCCAACAAATGACCACAAGGTGGTAATGAAATTGTTCAAAAAGATCATCTTTCCAAGATTTGGTGTGCTTAAAGCGGTGATAAGCGATAATGGTTCTCATTTTATTCACAATTCCTTTCAAAAGATGTTGCAAAAGCATGGAGTTCATCAACGATTTGGCCTTCCATATCATCCTCAAACAAGCGGCCAAGTGGAGGTTTCCAATCGTCAAATCAAGTTAATTTTTGAAAAGATGGTTTCAAGAAATAAGAAGGATTGGTCGGACAAGTTGGATGATGCTCTTTGGGCCTATAGAACGGCTTTCAAGACACCTACAGGTACCACTCCATACCGCTTAGTCTATGGAAAATCATGCTATCTCCCGGTAGACCTCGAACACCATGCTTTATGGGCAATCAAGAAGATAAACTTTAATTTGGCAAGTGCAGGGGAGAAAAGGTGGTTAGATCTTCATGAGCTAGAGGAGCTTCGGCTTGATGCTTATGATTGTGCTAGTATTTACAAAGCTCGTTCCAAGGAAACTCATGATAAGCTTATCGAGAAGAAAGAGTTTTGTGTTAGTGATAAAGTTCTTCTCTACAATTCAAAAATGAAGTTATTTCCCGGAAAACTCATGTCAAGATGGAGCGGTCCTTACTTGGTTAAAAATGTCTTTCCTAGTGGTGTTGTAGAGGTTTCAATGATGGATTCTTCATCTACGTTTAAGGTCATTGGCCATCGACTCAAGAAGTATTTCGATGGTGCTTTAGTTGGCCTTATTTACATATTGCTTCTCCGACAACCACCTTAATAGGTGGAGAACGTCGAGCTATGACGTTAATCAAGCGCTTCTAGGGAGGCAACCCGGTTTTCTAACCTTTTCTTTTGATTTTTCAATTCTCTCTATTTCCTTTAATTTTGAGAACTTTCCTTATTTTTCTTTATTTTCTTGATTATAGGTACCACAAGATTGAATTGATGATGATTTTCAACAATTTCGGTGGTATTTAAGGTTTCATGAGGTTTGATTAATCATAGGTGAAGGAGTTTGTTGAGCATACGCGCTCTTGTTTTTGCATTTTCATGAATTTTTATTCATGACCGAGTGATTTTTGAAACATTTTTGTGTGATTTTTAAGCACTCGATCATGACGCTCGTTAGCACCTATGAACGCGCAAGCACAAGAGTGTGTTCAAGAGCAAAAATTTCCTCCCCTAGGCTGTGATTGGTGCGCACACACCATAGGTTGCGCACGCGCACCATAGGGGTCAGCAATTTGGATAATTTTTGGTGCAAATTTGAGGATTTTGAGCCCCCCCTTGACCCTACCTGGTGCACACGCACCAGGTAGGTCATAAATTTTGCTTTTGTTGCACAATTCCGAGGAAGAAAACCCCTCCTGCCTTGGCTGGTGCGCACTCACAAAGGGGTGTGCGCGCGCACTAGCCATGGCAGCGCCTAGCCCCAGCCTTCGTGCCCTCCCTCACAAAAACCCCCCCTCATACCCTTTCTCTCTCCCCGATTTCCCCCTCATCTCACCCCTCTCACTCCTCTCTTATCTACCTCTTTCCAAACCCTTGCTAATTTATTTAAAATACATTCTTAATATCATTTCTTCACAAATTATATCAAAGCATAATCAAATCCTTTCAAAAACAACGAAACAAATTCAGAAATTTCGAACTTGAAATTCAAAAATTGGGCATAAATTTCGAATTTTGTGGGTTTTGATTTAGTGCTTGGAACTTGACTTTGGTTGTTCTATTTGGTCTATATTAATCAATTGTGCAATTTTCAAGTGATTAAAAGCTTCATTGAGGTATAATTTCTCATTCTCTAGTCATCTTCTTCCTCATTTTTGAAGCATGAAACCCTTGTTTTTGCTTTCATGGTAGAACTCCATTGTTGGTTCTTTTAGCTTGTATTTTGTGTTGAATGATGTTATTGGATGTTAAATTGAAGTTTTTTCATGATGAATTTGTATACCTTGCTTGAATCCTTAATTCACCATTGTTGGTCATTTTCTCTCTCATGGGTATTGTATATGATAGCTTCAATTCTTTGATAATTCAATGTTTTGAGATTAATTTGCTCATAATGATTCATGATTTGGTCTCTTGTGTCAAATTTTTCCTTTGATTCATGAATAGTTGCTTCAAACTTATGTTTCTATATTCATGGATAGTTCATGTGTGACCATTTCTTGTTTCATTTTTTATTGAATAATGTTTGTGCTTGATTTTAGAGCAATTTCTTATGAATCTTTTTAAACAATGATAATTGTAAATGAATTTCTCATGAATTGCTTTGCTTCTTGTAGATGGCCCCTATCCGTCATAAGAAGCATGCTAGACCAAGTTAAAGCAAAGCTCGACACGTTCCACCTCCTCCCGAGGTGGTAGAAACGTATGGCATTGAATTCTCCAAAGAAATGCATTGGGATAGGTTCAAGCAACTTACCAAAAGGAAGCTTAAGTCGACAAGGTTCTATGATCAAGCAACTACCATACGTTAGTCGACAAGATTCTATGATCAAACAAATTACTTTGAATTGATGATGACGTCCGCCTCCTTGCCAAGAACCTCGGTCTTTTAGAGTTCTTGGATTTGAGTGCCCCTACCTATGCTAGGGTGACGTATGAGTTTCTATCATCCCTAGAAGTGGTCCGAGAGACTAGTGGTGACTCTTCAAGAACTTTGACCTTCCAACTTTTCAACAATGATCATCGGTTGTCGGAGTCTCAACTTTGTTCTTACTTTTGGTTTCTATGGGCCGTTGATAAAGACCATCTTGTCTATTCGGCTAATGGTAAAATTACGAGTGACCATGGGTATGACGAACTCCGGTGGTTGCGACGTATCTCCGATGAAGGGAAATATGAGCCTCTAACTTCTAAGTCCGCATCGATTGTACATCCGGCTATGAGATACTTTAACCGTATTTTCACATATGCCCTTTGCTCGAAGGATTCTTTGCAAGCCATCTCCCGAGAGGAACTTTGTTGGCTATGGATTTCCGATCAGGAGTCACATGAGATCGAGCTTGTAGATTTTACTCAACATTTGATCAACCGATTTCTAGACATCCGAGATGGTGTTTCACTTTCGGGGAGCATCCAAATGGGGGCATGATCTCTATATTCGCACTTTGCCTCAATGACTCATATAAAGATTTGGTATTCGAGCTCCCTCCGATAGTCGACCCTCGGGAGAGGACACCGTCTCATTTCCTCAATGTTTACGCCCTTGTAAACCAAAAATTCATTGATCGTACCAAGAGGCGTAATGTTTTCATATGGAAGTTATCTCGAGTGAAGGATTGGTTCTTGATTCCGAGCAAGGAGGCTACAAACCGTAAGACGAAGACGGATTCATTGACTTGGAGGCCTCTAAGGTGCAACATCGACCCCTCTCTTCGGCGGAAGACTAATCATACAAGAACCGCCTCCAATGATGCTCTCTCGATGGACTTCCAAGCTTTACCCCCTGTTGAACGGGGAGGTACTCCTATCCCTCCTTCTACTTCTTCTTCTACATTTGATATATCTACTATTCATGCCAAGTTAGATTCCATCACTAATGTCTTGTTTTCCATGCCTTCGGAGCAGGATTCGTCTCTTGGCTATGATTTCCATGCCAATCAAGTGTATGACTATCATGTGAGGAGGGGGGATATTGACCCTTACTTGAACTATCCATACCTCCTGGTCCAATAAGGACCTATCCTTCAATAGGAACCCTTTGACCCATCCATTGGACCTAGACCTTGTTACCCCTATTGGGAGGGTCCTCAAATCCATCCTAGTGCTATTATTGGCACCACCACGGCCACTTACGAATATAAGCGGCCTGGTGGTTGCGATTATACTTATGATCCCGAGAACCCTATGGCTTTCCCGAACCCCGAGACTTTTTGGTAGGAGGGGGTTATCGGGCGAGCCGATCTTGGATGATTGGTCTCATTTCTTCGCGATAAATCGTGCTAGGAGGGAGGGGAGGTTAAAGGGAAAAGCTCCTATAGAGGTGAGTGAAATGGCTAGCTCGGCTCATGTTTTAGAAACCGGTGAGGGGAGTTCTCATTCTACCCCTTACCATAGTGAGGAGTGAGACTATCGTGACTACCCCCCCCCCCCCTTCTTATGTGCTTCATATGATGTTCTCTTTTTTCCTATGTGTTATTAGGATTAGAGTTTGGGGGGTAGTTCATTTCAATCTTGGGAGTGATTTATGTTGTTTGTGTGCCTCACTGTTCCCCTCTTCGCTTTTGTAGTTCACTCTAGGTCTCTTTTGCTTGTTGGTATTGATCACTGTGTCTCTCTTGCTTCTCTAATGATGATGATGATGTATTTTTGATGGTTTTCTGCTTTAGTTCTGGGTATTGTTGTTTGTTTCACTGATTGATGTCTGCTGTGTATCTCTGCTTCATTATGACTTGATGATGTTTGTTTGATGTCTTGCTTTCCGACTCTGCTTCTATCTGATGATTCTGCTTTCTGATTTTGTTACTTGATCATGTTCCTGATGCTATCATACATTCTTTCTTTTCCCTATTGTGTACATATTTTCTTTTTTATATCTTTCTTTTATTTTTTCTTGAAGTTACTAACATTTTTCTTTCTATATAGTTTCTTTTGTTTCTTACCTTGCCTCGTAGTTTGTGCTTTGGATATTGGTGCTCCATGACGGTGGTTATTCTTTCACCTTATTTGATATAGCATAGCTTCGATGCCCGGTGAGATCCTTCTAATCTTCTTCCTTTTATTTCCTTTTCTTTTCTTGGATGCTTAGTATAGGTTTAGATTAGGAGAAGTTGAACGGTTCGAGATTGTTTGCTATTTAACACCTTAGCTTGTTTGGGAACATTAGCGTTGTGGCTGAGTGTTCACTTGTTTGTCGATTGGGATATATATGTTAGCTTACTTCCTTGATACTTTCTATTTCTCCTTTGTTTTTCTATCTTTCTTCTTTGTTTCTTTTTCCTCTTTTTCTATTTCCTTTTTGTTTTACTTTTTCTTTTTGATTTCTTTATCTCTTTTCTTTTACGTTTCTTTTTGCATTCTTATGTTTTGCTTTTAATTTTTAAGTTTTGAAAAAAGACAAAAAAAAATAGAAGTGAAAAAAAAAGAAATACAAAAAAGAAATACAAAAGTCACAAAAATTTTGAAAATGAAAAATAAAATGTTTTTGAGGCATTGCTTTTCTTTCTTAATAATTTTGCTTTTGCTTTGGACTTCGTACCACTTGGACTTGCACTTTAAGGTATCATTCTTCCTAAGAACAATGGTTTGCACGGTTTGAGAGTATCTTTGGTTGACTCTAGGATAGAACATGCTAAGATAGTCGTTTAGAACTATTAGGACCTTGAAGCCAGATTCTTTTGTTTTTGAAAACTCGCAATCGTTCCCCTTTAGTGAACTTGAGGCTTTTAGTGAGTTTTTGCCCCATCCTTGTGAGGTTTCATAGTTTTAAGCCTTCTACAATCACTTTCATGAGCGGCATGGATCCTTGACTATTGCGGACCTAATCTTGAATCTTGACTCATAATTCTCAAACACGAGACCGAACCATCTAGGGAGGACGAAGGCATCTTTTCGGGGTGGTAATTTTTCTTTCTTGGATAACTTTCTTTATTTCTAGTTCTTGGGTTTACATTTTCCTACTTTCTAACCATTTGAGCCTTTTCCCTTCTTTTCAAGCCACACCTTTAGAACTTTGAGCCTTTTGTTTCTTTTTGTTCCATTTTTGGTTTTTGTGAAGCAAATGATCATGTTCTTGGAGATTGTGGTATATGAGTTTTGATATAGGTTCTTATTGCAAGTAAGCTTGTGTTTTGTATATCTTGTGAATAATGGCAAGTGAATAAATGAAAAAGCCGTCCATAGTTAAAAGAGGCATGGACAAATAATAAATTGAAGAATGAAAAATTGAAAAAAAAAAATAAGAAAAGCAAAGCAAATTCAAAAAGCATTGGAAAAGTTTTTTTTAAAAAAAAGTAAAAAATGAAAAAGTCCAAAAACATTTTGTTGTAAATGTTTCTCCCTATCTTTTGCATTGAGGACAATGTTCTTTTCTAGCTTGGGGGGAAGCGTCTTATGCTTTTTGTATATATGATTGTGGTTATATTTTTGAATAAGCTTGGGGGTGATATTTTGTTTTTGTTTGGTGACTACTTGGTTTTGGTGTTGAGATTTGGCTAATCTTTGCTTCACAACTTAGGTGTACCACCAAATTCTAAATTTTAAGCCTACCCTCAACCTTTTGCCCTTACGTTACAACCTTTGGGAAAGCCCTTTTGACCTAGAGGTTGAGTAACATTTCGGGGGAGGGCATTATGAGTTAAAGCCTAAGGAGAGGGGATGCAAAGTCAACATGTTAAGAAACCTCAAATGTATTTGCTTTTTCGGTTCCTTCGAGGAACTATAGAGATGCTTGCTTAAAGAAGATTTGAACCCAATTGGGAAAATGTACTAAAATTGTTTTTAGTTTAAAGTGAATTGCGTTTTGGTAGTTCTTTATACTTAGCATGTCCTATGTTTCAATCAACCCTCGATATCTCGGAACTTGTTTACCATTGTTGCTTTAGGAAGTTTGGTATCCTCTCGGGTTTGACCACTTGCAAGAGTCCATTGTACAAGCACTTCTTTTCCTTTTTAGTTTTAATTTTCTCTTTTCAATTCTTATGCTTTGCCTCCTTTTACTTGAGAGTTATGGGTTAATCTCTTAGGAAACCCTTACGAGAGCATTACTCGTCCTCTAGAGCGATCTAGAGGTTTAAATGGCTTGTGAATTGTTGCTAAAATTGACCGTGATTCCTACGAAAGTGAGTTAGTGTACATTCTTTTATTCTCTAGTCTTTCTCGTTTCTTGCTTGCCTAAAAAATGTCATCATCTTCCTTTAAGTTTGATTTTGTTTTGCTCGAGGACGAGCAAAAGTCTAGCTTGGGGGAATTTGATGAGTGTCATTTATGGCACTCTAAGGCTAGGTTTCCTTTGTAGTTTTATGCTCGTTTTTAGTCTTTATGTCGTGTTTTTACATAATAATGCTTGTTTTGCGTGTTTGTGTGTAAGTTTAGAGAAATATGTGCTTTTGATGGTTTTCTTTCTATTTTATTCATTTCTCGGTTATTTTTCTCGCTTCTTTGTTTTTTGACTTGTTTTGTAGGTGTGTTGAGTTTCCCGAGGTTTAATGATCAAGGAGGAAGCTCGAGCACATTCAAGGAAGTTGATGGATCTAAGTTCGGGAATCCAAACATGTAATTCAAGCTAGCTCCGCAAGCACAAGCTCCTTAGAAGCAATGATTTGGTTCGAAGTGTTCAAATGCATAGAGAATAAAAGGGCTGCCTTTCTCCCAGGCATCGCCTTGAGTGTAGGGGTGCTTGGGAGCGCGGAGATCGATTGAGCAAGCAAAGGAGGCAAGCCACGAGCACGATAGCAGGGGTACGCGCACAGGCCTCACTATGCGTGCGCGCAGGCCCTGCTATGCACGCGCGCGGCTTGGGTGGTGTGCAAGCACTAGGGGCTTCGACCCTTTTCGCTCGATTTTCTATTTATAGCTTTTGACTTTTCCTTTTTGGGGGGAACGACTTATTTTGTACTAGACACTTATTTTCCAGAAATAGAAGAAAGAGAAAGTAGCGAGAGAAGCTTAGGATTACTTGATTGTACTTGAATTAGATCTTTGATTTCAACTTGATCTTGGATTTCTTCTTCAAATCAATGAAAGTTTGTGAGATTTCTTTCCTTTAAATTTACTTTTATTGCAATTTCCTTTTATTCTTGAATGTCTGATTTGAATTTCAATCTTTGTTTTAGAAATTGTTGAATGATTGATTTTCTTCTTGTTTAACCTTGAAATGAATATATTTGTGATTCAATTTGTTTTGTTTTTCAATTTCACCATGATAAGTGAGTAGATTAGTTGCTAAGGAGAAGGGGAAGCATGCTTGATTGATGATTTTTACTAGCTGATGATCCTTGATTGATTGAATTGTTGCAATTAATTAGTTGACATAGTTGTGCATGTGATTAATTAGACTAGGAGTGATCAACCTATAAGATTAATCTAGATTACATTGCAACTTTCAATGACATGAACCCTTGATTTGAGAATTGCTTTAATTGATTGAATTTGATTGTGATTTTCCTAGTTAGCCATTCATAATGAACCCTAGCTTGGCTTATAGGAGATAGCTTTTTGATTCCTTTGGTTGCAAATATTGTTTATCCTTTATAATGTTTTAATTGATTGAGTAATCCATCAATTAGCATAATCATTGAGCTTGCATGTGGAACCTATATCCCTAGTGTTTAGTATATTGAATTTCTCGATTTATCTAGCTTTCTCGATACCTTGGTTACCAACCATATCTTCCTACAATCTTTGAAGTAGCTTGACCTAGGATATAGATTGCACCTACTCATTCCTTTGGGTTCGACCCTTGACTTACCATATACTCGTATTAGGTTGGTCGAGTATTTTTAAATTTTGTTTGGCTCTAGGGGAGGGTAGTAAACGACCTACATTCTCCTTACGTGAGATGACTAGGTGAGAACAAGTTCGAGTCAAGAGGAAGTCGAATCTTAGTTCATTCCTTTTCGAAATATTTATGTATATACATGTATTATCCAAACGGTTATTGAGAATCTGAAAATTAATTTATTTGAGAAAGTGAAACAAAAATTCAGAAAGGAAATCGTGAAGACTAATTTTTTTTTTGGAGAGTAAGAAACATGTTATTTCAAACTAGAATTCAAAACTCGAAGAAGGTCCAATAATTTTAACGAGAGTTTGTTTTGAAAATAAAATGAAGCAACTTTTAGTACACAAAATACATAAACATGTTATTTTCAAAACTGGACCCAAAATGGAAAGAAAAGTGTAGCTCGTAATTGAGTGTTACTTTTTCGTCCAGGATTGATGAAGGTAAGTTGTAGTTTGCAACTTATTTCAATAAAGCTATGAAAGTGTGAGCAAAATTTCGTATATGTAATCTTGTTATCTCTCTATTTTTTAGTGTTTGTCATCATTGTCATGTTTTGTTAATTGAAAGTGAAGTTCTTCCAATTAAAAAGGTGTCGTAGTTTCAAAATGAATATTTATCAAACTTAGGTTTGATGGAGTGTTAGAATAATGTATAAAATCATTCGAATCACTTTCCAAAATATGGTCTTAATAAAAGTAAGAATAGACCTATATTTTTGTATCCCCCAAGTGTAGACTTAGGTGACTTTTGGAATTCATTCATGTATACATATGCTAGGGGATGATTCTCGTATTTGAAGCCCCAAGATTTGTATTTCCAACTTGTGAGATTTTTCACATATTTATCATGAATTGTTTGATCAAGTGGGAAGTAATGTTCTTCCTTTTGTCATTTAAAGTTATTAAGATGATTCATAATAAGCTTTGCATGACATTTATTTTGTAACATAATTACCGAGTTCGAATCTGTAAATAAAGGGAAGTAGGGATATCCTAGCTTATTTAAGCCCCCAAAGAGCAAAAATTTGTTACCATAGCAAGAATATATTACCATTTTTGGAGTTTTAGTTTTCTAATGGGGATCATCCCGACATACCCCCCAAAAAAGAAATGAATAAAAAAGACGGATTTGCATAAAAAGGAAGGAAAATCCAACTTTTTCGTAGAAGAATAAAGAAAGAGAATAAGAAATGTTTTCAAAAACCAAGGATTCTTGACTTAATATTTGAATCATCATGATGATTTGGCAGTGAGGTATATGTGTGATAGAGATAACGATCATTTTTTCATGTAGTGATCACGTTCAATCAATGTTCCTTGCTTAGAAGGGATGAAGATATCCCACGCATGCGGACATATGATGAGTGCCATTTATGGCACTCATTTGATGAGTATTTATGTTGATTTTACCTTCTTTTCATAGCTTTCTTTCTTAATAAATGCTTAGTTTTATGCATTTTCTCTTTATTTCCCTTTTCTCTCTTGTTTTGTGTTTTTACTGTTTTTCTTGTGTTTTCTTCATTATTTCTTCTCTTTCGTGGTTGTAGGTATTAAACAAGGTTTGGGTCTCGATATTGGTGGTTTTCTAAGTTAGAAGATGCTTTTGGAGTAAGCTCATAGCATTGGGAAAGCTAAAGATGCAAGAAGGTGGATGCTCCAGGTCCTAGCTCTTGCCCTCTCAAGTCGTGCCCCCATGAAGAAGTGGTCTTGAATCCACCATGAAGTCCATTTGAATCTGCCATGCTTAGTGTCTATCATCATCATACAATGTGCACTCGAAGACCCATTTGTAAGCGCAGGAAGCGACAAAGAAGTCAAAGAAACCCAGAAGAGCGCGGGCGCACTGCCCAGCCGTGCGGGCGCGCACCCTTGCCCGCTCGGGCACTCCTCCCTGTTTTCGACTTCGCTCGATTTCGTTTTCCGCGCCTCTTATAAATACCTTTTTCAGTCGATTTTTTTAAGAAGTTCTAGACATAATTTTGATCATAATTTTAGCTTAGTTGAGAGTTTCTCTCTCTAGTTTTAGGGTTAGTTTTAGGAGTAGATTTAGAGAGAGAAAGTGAGAGATTTCATTGGGGATTTGAGAGATTGAAGATCTAAGGTGACAATTGTATTGAAGATCTCCATAATCAATCAATAAGGATTTCTAACTCTATCTTATTTTATTGTTTTTTTTAATTTCATGTTTTTTTGGTTTGATTTTGATGTTTGATCTTCATTAGTGTAATTGTTCATCATATTTTGTTGATTCTTGATTTCTTTAGTTGCTTGTTGATTAGATGATGATTCACGAGCAGTTGTTTGGCTAGGGATTGGGTGAAACTTGTATGATTTATTGTGTTTCGGGTGTTTTTGTGTTCCTTAGGAGAGTTATAACTCGAAGACATGATCCAACAAAGCCGCGTGATCCTGCAAAAGAACGGAGCTCTAGATGTTCGGAGGTCCACCTCCGAAGATTAAGTTAGTACGGATTCGGAGTAAAACATGCAGAAAGTAAGTATCTTCTCGGATTCCGAGATCAGTTGTTCTCTGTTTTTGAGAGCAATAAATGATGTAATGATTAAGACGTTCCCCAATAAATGCGGGGAATCTCCCTATTTATAGGGTCCTAGAAAGGTGTGCCCTGTCCTAAGGTTTAGTGACCTAGGATTTAGGGTAGCGCCGTTTTGCGGCTCCTTAGGATTTGGGCCTTGAAGGCCGTCACTCCCAGGGGCCATATCTGTAGGAGTTTATAGGTACGATTGCGATAAAACATGAATCATATTCAAATAGCACCTAATCCCAAGATCATGCATAACACATAAAGAATTAGAATTAATACCTTTGTAGCGTGATTCCACGTGTGATCGAACAAGAACAAGGGAGACAAAGAACCTCAAACGTGATTCCTCTACTTGGTCCACGGGCACGGATTAAGACCTCCACTAATGCTAGTTAGTTGCAATTAACCCTTCAATTGACCTTCTAAGGAGGAGAACGAGCAACGAACAAACCACGAACCACCACACGCGCCACTAGGGGTGGCTGGCCGTGAGTCCAAGGGGAGGAGAAAGAGAGCCGTGGGTTAGAGAGAGAGTGAGAGAGTTTTGGGATTTTGGTTGCCTTGATTCACAATCAACTGTTAATTGTTCTATCAATTGTTATGTCATACAACCCTAGGCATGGATCTTTTTTATAGATCTCATCTCTAAATAAGAGTCCATGACAAAGCCCAAAAACCTAACTCCAATCTAACTATGCTAGCCCAATCCAATTCATGATTAGTTACTTACTCATGAGGCCCATAAATAGGCCTCTAACTTGGTTAACCCAATACCCTTGTGCGTGACCTCATAGGATCCATTCGAGCAGGCTTTGGACTATTTGACTAGCCCAAAGTTCAGTGATCATAGTCTAGCAACAGATAATGACGACCCAAAAGAACGAACTTGTTATCTCCGTAATAGTGATCCTTGATATATCTAGTAATTGCACTTATCGAAGACATAACTCCTTCAATCTCCCACTTGTCTGAGACAAGTGCGCAATATTCAAATTTCAGCTCTGAATTTCACACACACACACACACAAGCATTCTGAATTTCAGCTCTGATTTCAAATCAAATTTTCAGTTCTGAACTTCGGATCTGAAATTAGTAAAATAATTACACCAGGAGGAATCACAAAGCGGTCCTTTAGTAAAATAATTAGTTAAAAATATAAATCAGTAAGTAATCTATTAGAAGTAAGAGACTGGCTAAGTACGTGTGTTTAGGCAATGACAGGGGATGTCTTAGGGACGAAAATACTTACTCTCATGTCTGTAATTATCTTCCCTTTGAAATGCTTGTCGATTGCATGCCAATCTTTTTCCCCAACTGGACAATGTGACTCCATCTTCGTAATCATACTAATGAATTTAACCAAAATATGTCCACCTTTCCTTATTTGCTAGCATAAATCATTGAATTCAACATAGTACAGGACGCCGTTGTTACTCCATTCGTCAATTGGCAGAATAATACCACTTACTAATGTAGTATTACCCTTGGCATCTAAATAAAATAACAAAATTAAGTTAAAAGAAATAATCAGTTTAAAAAATGTATGAAATAGTGAGGATTAGCAAGCAAATTCAATGGCAAGCAACAAGTAATATTATCAGTTATACAGAATCTTAAATGGATATGCTGTCCAAATCATTAGGACATCAATCATGGTAAAAAGCCGAGAAATCTAAAGGTATGTGCAGGTGCTAAATGAAGGTATAGTCAGACTAAAGAGGCACTTTCAATTTCAAGAACTATAAACAATTAGAAAAGAAGCTAAATGAAGGCTAATGGAGTCATGTACTCTTCCAAATTGCTACTAACAAGTAGAAAAAGTTCTGATAGGTGTTGCCAACTCATTATTTCTGTTAGAAAGACTCAAAAAGACTTCACCTTCAATTGTTCTAGTCACAAATATGTTGGTATCTAAAGGTAAACAACTGGATATTCACGAGCATGAACTCATAGTTGAGTCCTATTAGGAGTATAAGCATGGCAAGCTGTAGGACCTAACCTAACTAACAGTAACTCATAGTTTTAGTTCTGTCGATTTATGTACCATTGTACATCTCTTATTTAACTTTTTGTTTTTTGCACAGAACAGGTCAACCAAGACTTGTATAATTTGTTGATGCCATGTGAATCGCTAGATATATGTGAAGTATATGGTGGAAAAATCAGTAACAAAAGTTAGTTACCCCACTGAAGGAAAACAGTGGGGTTGGGTGAAGTGGGGGGAGACTAATTTTTTGATATGGTTCTGCTTGGAAGCAACCAATTTGTTTAATCATAACTAATAATTGTATAAGTAGCATAATAGAAGCCCACATCCAACAACCATGATACCAGAATTTTTAATTCACTACTTTCAGGTATGAGTGAATAAGGCTCAACTCAAATATGTCCTTTGAGGAATAAGCGAAAAGATGATTCACACTGAAGCAGCTGAACAAATAAACTTCAAACAAGAATGAATTCTCCATTTTTAAAATGGAAGCAGTAAATATCATTCAACTATGATTAGTAAATTAGAATTTCAGAGTATATCTTGAATCTTGATAAATGAGTATATCAAATTCATGGTGCTATGTTTTTCTACTTTCGGTTTTAAATTCATGCTATTAGCACCTTGGAAAAATTGTGTACTTTAGATGTATCATGTTATCTACATTGAATATTACACTAGTTACCAAACATAAATTCTTCGATTCCATATGTCCCCTTTCTAATTCCCTGCCTCCCTCTTTAAATAGTTCTCAGCATGGCAGCATCCCAAAAGCCGTAAAGTAATATTGCATAGATTCATAAAACACTCATTTGCTCATAGCTCTAGTAATCCTTATCTTTGTGATTAAAGTTGATGGTAAGTTGGTGACATTAGCATCAAGGATCTAGAAAGACAATCAGCACGAGGATTTTAGCATCCAGTTTTTTCAAGTCATAACTTCCAAACACCTTCATACAGCTGGGCTGATTCAATTGTGGCATGATGTTATGGTTTATACAAGATTATTCTTCTATTGTAGAGAATCTTTGTCTATAATGATCTTAATATGCGAAGTTTCACAATTTTACTATATTTTGAGGGGTGAAGGAAGAAAATTAGAAAGAAACAAAAAACAAAAGTTATTCAAGTTCCATGAATGGATCATGCAACAAACCACACTGAAAATATAGAATATACGACTCCAAGGCACACATTTTCTAAGTAAATAGAAGATAGTGTCACATGAAACATCCAATTAGGGAAATCTAATCAAGCCTACTCAATGGAAATAAGTATATGACATACAACACTAATCACACCAGAATCTTTAAAAATGTATTCTAGTTTCCCAAAACCCTTTACGTGCAATTTCTCTAGTATAAGTGAGCTAATATCTAAGGTAGAGTGTACCTCCTTTTGCCACAAAAGTACAGTAAGAGCATACAATCTGTGCGAATCCAGATGTTGAACAAGGCTGGAAAAACAGAAAAGGTAGTGTTAGTAAGCTTTTACATTTTGAAGGATGCAAAGCCTGAGATGAAACTAGTAAAACCTGCTTGAGATGCAAGAAAATAGGTTGAGATGCAAGAAAGTAGATAGGAAAACACCAAACAGAAGGAATAAACCAATTTGAACCAAAACAGACTTGTCTGAACAAAACAGCCCAGTTTAATAGCAAATAAACTCCAAAAATTTTGAGATTTTACATGCAGAAAGTAGACAGAAAAACAACCAAATCTAAAAAAGAATCACCTAAAAAGCTTCTCTAACGAAGGAGAACGAGCTAAAAGAAGTTGGTTTGCAAAAATACATCACAATTATAGACATTTTAGACAAAAACAAGACAAAATAATGTGAAGGAAATTGGTTTGCAAAAGCATGTAGCACTTGATATAAAGTGAATGGAGGAAGAGGATCTTCGTGGATGGCCACAAGAATAGATTCTTTGTTCACTCACTCAACCCCATCTATTAATTCTTTGGCATTGGTATTCATGATGATTATTATTCTAGAATCACTCAAACTCGTTGATAAAAAAGTTATTTTGTTTCACCAAAGCAAATCAAAGTTATCAGCAATTACAATCAAGTGCAAGCTCGAACTAGTGGATAAGCCACAAAAGTATAAATTACTGGATGGTTACCAACATTTCATCATAGAACTCTTACCAGTTCTATTAACAACAAGTGTAAATGCATTATAGTCCAAAGAAGCACTTAAATCATCCCCCTCTAACCGATTATACAGATACATCGAATAACATTCATCATTTAGAAAATAAAGTATTTTCATCCTCAACATCTACAAGAGAATTCACCAAAAGCCTTTGCTACAAGATAATTAAAACAAAACAAAAAAATAATTTTCTGAATTGAATTAAACCAGAGGCATAAAATGAAATATAATAGAAACCCTGAAATCTCAATTACTTATGAAGCTAACCCATATCTAAACATAATCTGTGAGATTATTGAAAAATAAAACATTAAAAAAAACAAATTTGGGTGAAGCACTCAAAAGGATGAATAGTATTGCATCAAGTGCTCTTATAATTCGTGCACTTATATCTCCAATAATTAAGCTGATATTATTTCATTAGTCAAGAACTACAGATATATCACACCAATGAAATCTGAGATGTTCTTATTATGAGCTATAATATCATGCATTTGTCAATTGACAGATAGTATTAATAAGATTAGCAGCAGTCATGACATGTTTAATATCAACTAGTTTATTTGCTACTAATGTGACCTATGACTTGTATGCTAGCTAAGCACTGATATTCATGCATTTTTGTCTGGAGTAGTATGTCAAGGCTTGGCTGTGTGGTGACTAATCAGTTCCATTTGCGTTGTCCTTTTGTATCAGTTCACTTGCTTGTCATCGTACCACTTATGCTACAAGTGATTCATTAGGTATATGTAGAATTGTAGACCAGTGACTCTCTTGGTATAGAATTCAAAGAGAAATTAAAAAGCCACCACCATACGAACCCCCCTTCAAGCCAGCACACCTTAAACTTTTCCAAACAGTTCAAGAAAATCTTCAAAACAAGAAAGTGATATCACAACATAGTCAATAAATCCCAAACTAAAACCCTAGAAAACGCCATCAAATTCATCACAAAAACCCATAAAAAAACTAAAAAAAAAAAAAAAAACAACAACAACAACAACAGGGAAACCTTAAATTTGAAAACAGAATTCACGAAAAAAAGAACAAAAAAAGAAATTAAATTATCTAATTAAGGGCAAAAAATTACCTTTCAATAAGAGACCGATTCTTGTTCTACTCCAATTCAAAATTGAAGACATGCAAAGAATAATTCCCAAATTTAACAAAATTTAAAGAATTGTGAGATATTAGGGTACAAAACTTATAAAGCAAATTGTGAATCAATTACCTAAAATTTCTGAAAGTGAAGAGCAAAATCCCCCCAAATTCGTTGAAGTTTAGCAGGAAAACCCAAAATTTAATCCAAAAACACCGAGGTATGTTGTAGTGCTGATTATGAGTAGAGTGTAGTAGAGAGAAAACTAGTTTATCAATAATTCAATAGTGGGCGGTTTAATTGGGAGTATTTCTTTAATACAACCCACTTTTTTTATTAAATTTTAAAATTGCGGGCAGCAGGGAGTCACGTGTATGACACGTGATTTTCTCGTCGCTTTTCTGTGTCGAGACAAACCTTCGACCCGTAAAAGCGTCGAGAAAAAGCGAAACTAAAAATTGTACACTAACGCCACAACCAAGGCGTCGAGGCAAAAGCGTCTAAAATATGCGGGTTTTGTAGTAGTGCTAGTCCATTTATTGAAATCATTTATGTCCAACTTAATAATTCAGAACTAGGAACTTAAATAATATATGGATTTTGTTCACCTGTGGGGTTTCATTCACCAGGTCATCAACCTGATGAGCCCATCAATCCATAATTATTTTGGACATTTTATTTAATATCATAAAACCATAATTAAATAAGAGAAATAATGAATTTCTGATTAAACATAATTCTGCCAATGAATGTATTACATATGTAATAAGTTTTTCTCAAAAATAAATACGACTTAAATTACATCATTAGCCTCAATCTAGTTGCATTAGCATGTTTCTCATGCTTAGGCAATGGAAAGGGTTTAGTAAGTGGATCAGCGATATTCTCATCCGTATAAACTTTGCACATCTTGACATCTCCTCTGCCAACGATTTCTCGAATGAGATGATACTTCCTCTCAACATGTTTGGATTTGAAGTGTGACCTAGGCTCCTTTGATTGAGCAATGGTGCCATTGTTGTCACAATACAACTCAGTCCCTTTTTGAGTACTTGGTACAATGTCCATCTTAATAAGGAATTTCTTAATCCAAACTGCTTCTTAGCTGCTTCAACAGCAGCTAAATACTCTGATTCTGTTGTAGAGTCTGCAATAGTGCTTTGTTTCGAACTCTTCCAGCTCACTGCTCCTCCATTCATACAGAAGATGTATCTAGACTGGGATTTAAAATCATCTCTGTCTGTTTGGAAACTCGCATCCGTATAACCTTTGACAACCAAATCATCTTCGCCGCCATATACTAGAAACATTCCTTTAGTCCTTCTCAAGTACTTGAGGATGTTCTTGGCAGTTGTCCAGTGTGCTTCACCTGGATTTGCCTGAAATCTACTACACATGCTTAAAGCATATGAAACATCTAGCCTTGTACAAATCATGGCATACATTATCGACCCTACTGTTGAAGCATAAGGTATAATAGCCATACGTCTCATCTCGTCTGGCATAACCGAACATTGAGATTTACTGAGCGTAATGCCATGGGACATGGGGAGAAATCCTCTCTTGGAGTTTTCCATCTCGAACCTATTAAGAATCTTATCCATATAAGTCTCTTGGCTCAGTCCAATCATCCTTCAAGACCTGTCCTGATGGATCTTAATTCCCAAGATGTACTCGGCGTCACCCAAGTCTTTCATGGAGAAATAACTCTTCAACCACTCCTTGACTGACTCAAGCATTGGTATGTCGTTTCCCATGAGCAGTATGTCATCTACATACAAGACTAAGAAAACTATGCTGCTCCCACTAGACTTCTTGTATACACAAGGTTCCTTTTCGCTTTTGAGAAAACCAAACTTTTTGATTGCTTCATCAAAACGAAGGTTCCAACTCCTTGATGCTTGCTTCAATCCATAAATGGAATTCTGAAGTTTGCATACCTTTCCAGGATTTTCTGGATCTTCAAAACCCTCAGGTTGTGTTATATACACTTCCTCCATCAAGAACCCATTCAAGAAGGCAGTTTTGACATCCATCTACCAAATTTCGTAATCGAAAAATGCAGCAATCGCTAGAAGAATCCGAATGGACTTAAGCATTGCTACTGGGGAAAAGGTTTCGTCATAGTCAATACCATGAATCTGTTTGTACCCTTTCGCAACCAGTCTTGCTTTATAGATGTAGGCATTTCCATCCTTGTCTGTTTTAATCTTGTAAACCCACTTGCAACCAATAGGTTTTACCCCATTAGGCAAGTCCACCAGGGTCCACACAATATTTTCAGACATCGATTCCATTTCCGATTTAATGGCCTCAAGCCATTCATTTGAGTTGGGGCTCGCCAAAGCTTGCTTGTAGCTTGTAGGTTCCTCATTCTTTAATACGAAGATTTTAGAATCCTCAGTTAACAGAACTTCAACAAACTGTTTGTTTTTTATTCTGGCAGACCTACGTGGGGTAGGAGCAACAATATAAATGTTCTCTTTAACTCTTTGAAGATTTTCGCAAGAATTAGATTCAAGTGGGACGATAGGAGTCTCGCTAGTCGAATTAGCTTGCTCCGACGCATGATTATGCGCCCTCGCCTCTGATGTGGTGTTATCCACATCCATTTGTTGCTCGTCTCGAATTTCTTCGAGAACTACTTTACTCCCACTTGGCTTTCTAGAGAGGAATCGCTTTTCTAGAAAGACACCATCGCGAGCAACAAACACTTTGTTATCTTTGGATTGTAGAAGTAATACCCTTTTGTCTCTTTGGGGTAACCCACAAAGAAACACTTGTCTGATTTAGGGTGTAGTTTGTCACCTTGTAAACGTTTTACATAGGCTTCACATCCCCAAATCTTGAGAAAAGACAGACTTGGAACTCTTCCATTCCATATCTCATATGGTGTCTTTTCAACTGCTTTGGACGGGCTTCTGTTCAGTACTCTAGCAGCTGCTTCTAATGCATATCCCCAGAATGATATGTGAAGATCAGTAAAGCTCATCATGGACCGAACCACATCCAGTAAGGTCCTATTCCTCCTTTCTGACACCCCATTTAACTGTGGCGTCCCTGGAGGGGTTAGCTATGAAAGTATTCCACAATTAATCAGATTTTCATCAAATTCTTGGGTTAAATATTCACCACCATCATAAGATCGTAATGCCTTAATTGTTCTCCCAAGCTGGTTTTGTACTTCATTCTGGAATTCTTTGATCTATTCAAAAGCTTCCGACTTCTGCTTCATTAATTAAATATAACCAAATCTACTTAAATCATCAGTGAAGGTAATGAAGTAACTAAATCCACCCCTAGCTTTTGAACTCATTGGTCCACACACATCTGTATGTATGATTCCCAAAAGGTCACTTGCTCTTTCACCTACACCCGTAAAGGGTGACTTAGTCATTTTACTAAGCAAGCATGACTCACAATTTTCAAATGATTCATAATCAAATGTTGAAAGGAGTCCATCCTTATGTAATTTCTGGATGCGCTTTTGGTTAATATGTCCAAGCCTACAATGCCATAGGTAAGTTGGGTTTGATCCATCTGTTCTTTGCTTTTTATGATCTATGTTGTAGATATAAGTTGTATAATCTAAGACATACAAGCCATTAAATAATTTTGCTTTAGCATATAACATATTTTCTTTGGAAATAAAACAACACTTGTCTCTTATTTCAAAAGAAAAGCCTTCAGTATCTAAAATTGGAACTGAAATAATTTTTTTGGTAATTGTTAGAACATAATAACATTTATTAAGAACCAAAACTAGACCAGACAGAAGTCTCAAATGATAATCTCCAATAGCAAGTGCAGCAACTGTTGCTCCATTTCCTACGCGGAGTGTGACTTCCCCTCTTGCTAACTTCCTACTCCCTTCTAGGCCCTGCATGTTATTAACAATGTGAGCACCATAACTGGTATCGAATACCCAAGTTGAGGAAGAAGTAAGATTAATTTTTACAACAAAAACGTTAGGTAACTCTTTACCTTTCTGTTCTCACTGGTGTATAATGAGGACACCCAAGTATGTGGCAAGACCACCTACCACAATAGAAGCACTGGCTTCCCTCCTTCTTCAAGTACTCCTCTGAGTGGTTGATCAAAAGGTTGACTAGTGTCACTGTCGAGCCTTCATCATCATGAATAAGCTTGACTAGATCAAATCCATCATGAAGCGAGAACAGGATAATATCATGTGCAAAGTCATCATCGAACGACCTCCTTAGGACATCCATTTGATTGAATAATCCAATCAGCTCATTGACATGGGTCCTAACTGACTGACCAGGCATGAGTTTCTTAGCCATAATCTTACAATGAATATTGTAAGTCTCAAACCTTACACTGTCAGTCCAGGAGTAGTAAATCTGAGGTATCGAATATAATTAACGACATCTCTTACATTATAGTCGTTGAAGCCTCCACTTCCTAGCCTTCCAATGCCACCTCGACAGATGGCACGAAGACATTCATGCAGATTGGTCAACTCATAGTGCCTGAACCTTCCTTTCCAACAAGTTGGAATAGATTCTAAAATGAGATTCCTAATTTTCTCTGCATCTGAAACATCTTTCGCATGCCTTTTAGGAGTAAGACCAACAGTATATCTGCTCTCAACGGGTATATATAAACGAGCTTCAACCTTTTGACTTTTGAGAACATTTCTCAACTCGTTTTCCCATTCCCTGAAGTTTCTGAGATTCAGCATTTCAATTTGTTAGGCAAAATATTGTTGTCGTAAAGGTTATTCATCTACAAAAAAAAACAAAACGAGGCAGAGTTCAATAATTATGTTTAATAAATTTAAAGTACCATAAACGATTTAAATTAGTAACTTTAAAGCATTTATTTAATATTAAATTGATCCCTATTGAATTAAATGATTCCAAGATCCTTTATTTGTGTAATAGATGGCCGGACTGAGGCCCTACCATCAAGCATTACATTTTCAAGGTGAGTAAACTCTTTACTTATTACAAATCTTTGTAAATCTTGGTTGAATAATTAATCATCACATGTTTAATTATTACCCTTAGCTTCAAGGTTCTAAACTCTTTAGGTAACCTTGTTGAGTATAACCAATTAAATGTGTAGAACGTGATCTACCCCGCAATTACCTATGATAACAAGTGACACTCTGCTGAGGTCGACCCATCACTCATGATCTAAGGATTGTTGGGTATTCAATTGGAAAAGCAAGCTCAATATTACTGGGACCTAGATTTATTATGTTGTGATTATTTAATGAACTCTAGCGCATCATCAATCAACATAAAATAAATCTTACATGAATAATCTACTAATGCATAAATAAAACATGACATAGTATGGCCCCTTAATCCTAAGAAAACTAATAAATCAAAAAATGCTCCCACTTGAATCTTCATGGATCTCATCCATCTTATTCCTTTGGGCCTGCACTCTATAAGCTTCTTGGATCAACTGCAACCTGTAATATTATTCTATTCTATCTACTACTTAAATAAAATAAAATAAATTACAAAAATACTTAACGGTAAGCAGACCGTATTTAGATTAAAAAAATACGAAACGATGCGCAGATCGTATTTAGAATATATGGGCCATACTAGTCTATATATAGCAATAAATAATATCATATATTATAAAGTGCCACATAATAAATCACTCATCATGCTTTCCTAAACTACAACATCAAATGTTCATAATTAAGGAAGCATGGCTCTAAATATCTCATATTTTAATTAATTATTGCAATTAGATAATATCATACATTATTTCTAACCAACCATAAAATATCATATATTTTTTTTTAGGTAAGAGATAGAATCAAATCATATTTTAATTATGGAACATAAATCATATTTATTTTCCATGATTATCCTAACTAATTTAGGAGATTCTATCCTAATTGCCTAGCCAATCACATAATTTTAAATCAATTGTTATCCAAAATTAATTATGAGATAATCTCATTAAATCAATTATTATCCAAATAGAATCTTTTGCTCCATAATTATCCAAACTTAACAAAATTAATCACTTTAACTTTGTTAATTATCTTTTTCAAAATCAAAACTTATCTTTTAAATTTTAATTTCGAAATCTGATTTTTATTAAATATTTTATTTTTTTTTAAAACAGTGCACCAGCCACCGTGGTGTGGACAACCGAAGTCGGCCACGGTGGCCGTACACCGTGAGGTGTACGCTGCTTGTAGTGATGCATAGCAGCAGCAGTGCCGCGCAACCCTTGCACGGTGCTGCTGTTGCTTCCCCTCCCTGACCCGCCTGCTGCGCCGCCCCTCCCTCCCTCTGAACCACCTGCAGCGGCAGTCGCCGTGGCTGCGCCACCCAGCCGCGGTTACCGCTGCTAATAACCTTTTTTTATTTTTTTTAATTTAAATAAAAACAAAACAATTTTGTAAAAATAAAATTAATCTTAATGTGGTCCAATTAATTTAAAAATTAAATCATATTCAATCTTGAAATTAGGGTTCTTCATGAAATTAATCCCCAATTTAATTTAACTCTTAAATTAAATAATTTGATCATGAAAATTCATAATTTAGCATGAAATCAAATAGATTAAATTCATTAAACACATAGCAATCGAATTAAATCAAAACCAAAACACAAATTTCACAAATTAGGGTTTAAGGTTTTGAAATTTTCGAAAATTAGGGTGGGGGGTTCGAATTTTTCGAGTGATTTAGGGGCAAAATTCGGATCTTTGATGGCTAATTTGGAGCAAATTAAACAACTTTTAATGATTCTATATTGTTAAATCACATTTAAAATAATAATTGACCCATAACTAAATTATTCTCCCTGCTAATTGAATTAAAATTGTGGACTATCAAAGAATTAATATTCAATATATGTACATGTATAGGCTAACTGATATTACTGTAGGAGTTTATAGGTACGATTGCGGAAAAACATGAATCATATTCACATAGCACCTAATCCCAAGATCATGCATAACACATAAAGAATTAGAATTAATACCTTTATAGCGTGATTCCACGTGTGATCGAACAAGAACAAGAGAGACAAAGAACCTCAAACGTGATTCCTCTACTTGGTCCACGGGCACGGATTAAGACCTCCACAAATGCTAGTTAGTTGCAATTGAACCCTTCAATTGACCTTCTAAGGAGAAGAACAAGCAACGAATAAACCACGAACCACCACACACGCCACTAGAGGTGGCCGGCCGTGAGTCCAAGGGGAGGAGAGAGAGAGCCATGGGTTAGAGAGAGAGTGAGAGGGTTTTGGGATTTTGGTTGCCTTGATTCACAATGAACTGTTAATTGCTCTGTCAATTGTTATGTCATACAACCCTAGGCATGGATCTTATTTATAGATCTCATCTCTAAATAAGAGTCCATGACAAAGCCTAAAACCTAACTCCAATCTAACTATGCTAGCCCAATCCAATTCATGATTAGTTACTTACTCATGAGGCCCATAAATGGGCCTCTAACTTGCTTAACCCCATACCCTTGTGTGTGATCTCATAGGATCCATTCTAGCGGGCTTTGGACTATTTGACTAGCCCAAAGATCATTGATCATAGTCTAGCAACAGATAATGACGACCCAAAAGAACGAACTTATTATCTCCATAATAGTGATCCTTGATATATCTAGTAATCGCACTTACTGAAGACATAACTCCTTCAATATCTGCGTGACACATGTCATCATCTGGGTAGTCCATTATGACACCTCTGAGTGTGACACGTGTCGCACTCTCATTGGGCTACTTGGCGGGGTATAAATACCCAAATCATTTGCCCCTTACAGGAGTGACGTTGCTCGCCATGTGACGCCTGTGACAGGTTTCTGCCTCTCATTGGAGCGGCTTTTTACTGTTTACCATGGGAGATTCTAGGGTTTTTAACCTAATACTTTTCACCCTTTCTATAAATAGGGGTTGACCTCTTCATTGCGTTCACACGTTTGCGTGAATCTTGAGAGAGAATCTTGAATCTTTGACTTCTGAGAATTTGTTTTTTTTTGTGATAGCATCCGACACCCGGCCTCTTATCCGCCTGTAAGCAGATTTCCAGACCAAGCGGCTCTCGTACCTTCATCTAAGGTAACCGTTTGATTTTCTCTTTCCTTATTTTTGTTATTTCTTTTTCAAAAATAGTTTCCCAAACGCACCCGGTACGGCCTAGGTTAGCGATCAGCCGGTCACCGGGGACGGCTGAATTTAGAACTAGGAGTGTTGAATGCTCATTCGAGGACTCCCCTTTGAGAACTTCTCCAAATCCGACCTTTTCTATGGCTGTGCAGGACACCATGGCCCGAAGGAAGTAGACCAGTCAGGCGTATAGGACGGATGGTACCTGGTACCATTCGGAAAGCTCGACCGTATACTCAGAAGGCTCAATTAAGGCGCCTGTTGTCGAAGTCTATGATAATCCGCCTAGTGCTACTAGCATCCCTGGCTCCTCGATTTTGGAGGAGTCTGATAATGAACGACAAAATCCCGAGCCGAATGATTCGGTGCCGGATGAGGAAATGGGGGAGGACACTGCCGGCATTAGCCAGCAGGCCCCCAACTTGGACGATAGCTCTAATGATGACTCTTATTCATCATCCTCTGACAACGACTCCATTGACTCGGAGGAGGCGTGCTCAAAATTAGACGCTGCTAGAGAGTCCCTGTCAGCAGACAGGGGAGAAAGATGGGCAGAGCCGTTTGCATCACGCCGGCTGGAACGTGCTCCTTATTATTTGCACGTTCCCAAAGGCAGGCGGAAGAATATGACGGAGGACTTTGGGAAATTTATTTCCAACCATGTCTTGGGACATGGATTTCTTCTTTCTGTTCCGGACGCTTAGGATACAGTTGTCTGGCCAGAGAAGGCAAGCTACGACGACCAATGTTTTGACTGCTATGAGGCGGTCATTCTAGCTAGTCTTCGCTTCTCTCTCCATTCGGCAGTGGTGAGAATTCTAAAGGGATACCAACTGGGTATCTGGCAACTAGCCCCCAACTCTTGGGTCAACATCTTGGGCTACGTTGCCGCTTGTGAAATACTGGAGGTGGATCCAAGTTTTGAGGCATTCGCTCATATGCATTATTTGAGCAAAACCCCCCAATCAAGCGGAGCCGGATGGTTAACCCTTACTAGCCATAAGGGTTTTATGATGACGGTGGGGAAGGAGAACAGATGGAAAGACTGGAGGACGAAATTCTACATAGTCTCCTCCTCTGACCGTCTGCGTAATAAGAGATACAACCGGTGGAATCGAAACCCTCCTCTTCTCGCTGGGAAAAAAGCCCTGCCGCGTGTCCCAAGGCAGGCGCAGGAGGAGATACTGGATCGAGGCCTATTTACTGTGGCCGTTCGAACAAATGAAGAGACGGTGGAGAAGGTGGTCCACCCGCAAAGCTACATTCCCCGTCATGAGTGGCTATCTGACGGGACGTTTTTGGCTGCTTGCGATCTTAGTACTGAGAGGCCGAGAGGTAGTAGGCCGCTTGGCTTTATTTTACTTTGCTGATCTTGATTCTTTCTTTAGTTTCTAACTCTTACTTTCTGTGCAGAGAAAGCAATGGAGAAGCTCTCGGCCACCAAGAAGCCGGCTGCACATTCTGCAGCATATTACCGTTCGTCCATCTTGGGCAAACGGACTAACGAGGAACAGCCGTCAGGCGGAGCTCCTAAGGTGAGGAACTTTCTCTCTATACTTTGATTGAATTTTATTGAAATCACCGGCATACTAACTTGTGCATTCCATGCAGGGTGGTTCGTCCAAACCTTCTCCATCCAAACAACCGGACCTGAAGCTTCAAAAGCAGTCGTTTGGTGATGTCTGCACTTCCGAGAAGCCTAGGAAGTACATCGCCCATAAGCCTAGGAAGACTTATGACATCTCCACCCCCAACAGGACGACCCTGAAGCCGGATGCCCCCAGGGTATCAAAGAGTGGCAAGCCACTCAATGTTGGTGTCGGCTCTGTAGCAGGTGGAAGCAAAGCCGCCCAGGAGGAGGAGGCGGAAGGTATCATAGCTTTACCCAATTTTCAGTATAGTTGGAATAACAGTCGCCAAAAAGGGCACTGGATCATAAGCTAAGATTTTTTAGTTCATGCTTATTAGATCTGGTAGAGGTTCCACAAAGGCCAACTGTCCTACAGCTGGCCTAAAAGATGTTGAGGGCGCTTGAGCCTGAAGACAAGGCGTCTGTCAGTGGAGTCGGCTCCCTCAACCTTGACACCATCTTGGCGCTTCTTTGTGAGGTAGGATACTTGTGATTTTATCCTGAATAATGAGTATAGCCGCTTGATACTGACCATTCTCACTGTTGGCCTATTGCAAGCTATGCCGCGTGAACGGGCTTGAAAAACCAATCCTCGAAAAGTCCAAAGATATACCGGGTGATCATATTCTTCAAGACGAAGGAGATGGCATCCTTACTCTTGATGTTTTTGACCGCCTCTGCCTCTACCCATTTGGTGAAATAATCTATGGCAACAAAGATATACCGCCGTCCGCCTGAAGCTGCAGTATATGGCCCCAAGATATCCATGCCCACTTGGCGAATGGAACCAGGCTATGAATGGCCGTCAGATCCGTAGCCGGACGGTGTATTGACAAAGGGGATATAAACACGTCGTTAAGTGCCTATCCCTAGATCAAATACAATTTATACAACCTAAACAAACCTAATACGAGTATAAGGCAATCATAGGGGTCGAACCACAGGGAACGAATAAACACCACCAAATGTTATCAATAATTAAGCTAGTCCGGAATATGAGATAAATAAACTAAAGTCTAAAGATGCTAAAACAAGAAATAAAACACTAAGGGAAACGATTTAGGTATAGCATTCACTCGAACATAAACAAAGGCATAGAAATTGAATTAATCATGAATTAAACATGCATGAATATCGATATAAAGAGTCCAATCTAGCCACCTTCCGGGGTCAATTGTCTTCTCCTAAATAGCCTCTATGTTTCCACATTAGAACCATATACTAGGAGGTGCAATCAAGTAACAATCTATACAAATGAACTTAGCTAAGTCAACTTCCGTTTCATGTAGCAAAGATTCACCTTCAATCAACTAACAACGTGCACTTTGCAAGAAGATCGAAGAATATCAAGCATATAAAGACTTTAATCACAAACAAATTAACTCCAAACCCCAAAACATGCTCAAGATTCAACTAAACCACAACCATCCCCTTAATGGGGAAATTACTCACTAATCATGTTAACAATAAGATTAATGAATAAATAACCAAGCATAAACATGATTAAGAAGCAATACTAACAACTAAAACAATAATCAAAAGAATGAAATAAATAAAGAGGAGAGAGAGTTAGAGATTCTCGTTGATTGAAGGTGAAAATCTACAAGCAAGATGATCAATCTTCCTCTTCAAGATCCAAGCTCAACAATGGTGAAACTCTCACTTTCTCTCTCTAAACTACTCTAATCCTAAGCTAAACCTAGAGAGAGAAGCTCCCCTAAAACTGAAAAGATTGGTGTCCTTCGAACAAGTGTATTATTTCGATAGGGGGTTCAGAATTATTAGAAAGCTAATTTTTCAGTGAGGTCAAGTGATCGGAATGCCTTGGTGGAGGCCGCTTCCGATTAGTAATCTCAATGCATAATTAATATTACAGCTTAATCTTGACTAAACCCTTCAGGTCACACCTAAGCAACTAACGAGCCGAAGCGACGAATTAATTAGGAATTAATTAATAAGTCGACCGAGTATTTAATATTTAGACGCGGAAATTCGAGCTTGGAGCGTCGAAATCGAGCGTCGGAAAGTCAAGTTGAAAATAGTAAAAAGACGAGACGTGAAAATAATAATAAATCAACAATGACCAAAATACCCCTAGCATCGGAAAACCGAGTGCTAGGGGCACGGAAAATGCTAGTAGCCCGCACCAAGTGCGGGGCTAGGCTAGCATACCGCAGCTAGCAGCCCGTGCTAGTGTGCTTGGCTGTGCTAGCATACGGCAGCTAGCAGCCCGCACACTTGGTGTGTGGCTTGCTAGGCCGAGGCACCAGCAGCTCGCACATTTGGGTGCGTGGTGTGCTGGGCTAAAGCATCACAGCGGCACCGAGGCAGCCCACAAGGGTGCCATGGGTGCCCAAGTGAGCTGCCACATGGCCGAAGCTAATGGGAGGGCTAGGAATAGAGGTGGCCGGTTATGGGAGTAAGAGTAGAAGGCAAGTTTGGTCCCCCCCTCCTCCAAATGGTCCTCACCTACTCTTCCTTATGAGCTTGCCACTTGTTGATTTATTATTAGTTTGATTATTAATTTTATTTTAGCTTTAAAATAAAATGGGAAAATCAAATTCTCCCACATTGATGGGAGAGCTTTTCACACTCTTGCATTTCCCTATAAATACCCAACTCGGGGTATCGGGAAAAGCACTTGAGTAAGAGTTAGAAAAGGCATCACTATTTGTGAAAACCTTTGAACTCAAGAGTTGAAAAAGGCATCACCATTGTGAAAACCTTTGAACTCAATTACTCGGGTTTTTATCGGGCCTTTCTAACTCCAAGGCATTGGACCCTAGTCAGTGTTCGAGTTATGGGTGGACTTTCGTTGAAGGTCGTCGTAATTTCGAGGCTAGCTTTCAAAGTAAGAGCCCCTTGAGGTCGGGCGAAGCACGCGTCAAAGGTACAATTATAATCTTAATCTTGTCATTAAGTTAATTATGTTTATGGTTTTATTTATTGTGAGTACGGTCTTGTTTTTGGGTTTGTTTCCGTGGTGAGTCGAACTCACCAAACCCCAACAAAAACTAGAGGAAGAGATCTAATAATATGAAGTTATTTTTTACCCCGTATAAAAACAAGCCTTGAAATGTAAAGAAAGTCGCAAGAAAGTTGAACAAGGGCTCGCTGTGCGCCCTCGCACAAAACTGTGTGCCCGCGAAGTGGCCTGCGTGCCCGCAAAATTTAGCGGCTTGTGCTTGGGTTATGCGCCCGCGCATGTGGGTGTGCCCGCGCACAGGTCGCGCACAGCCCGCGCAAAACTCTCTTCCTCAGTCTTGTATTTCACCTTCTTTTGCGCGGGTTCTCACAAGGCTGCGCGCCCGCACACTCCGGCCGTGCACCCGCGCACATTGTGCGTGCCCTGGCACCTTGCTTTCTCCGATTCCTCTCAAGTGCTTCCTTGGCTTCTTCTTTGCTATCCTTGACTTCGAATACCTAAGCACAAACAACAAGGGAAGTAACAAGGTAAAGGCATGATGAGTGTCATTTATGGCACTCATTTGATCCCTTTTGGAGTGATTTTCATTCTCTTTTGTAGCCCTTTTTATTCCCTTTTCCTTAATTTTGCTCTTTATTTCTTTAGTTTGCATTTTCCTTAGTAGATTTTCCATTTTCATGCATTTCTTAGTCTATTTCGCCTTTTTCCCCTTTATTTGTTTGTTTTCTTTTATTTTCAGGAGAAGTTCATTCCCGAGGTCTCTTCTCGAGTTTTACATTGATTGGGATGCTTAGTGTCTTCCCTTTGAAGCCCAATATTTGAGATGTGCAAGTTCCATGCTTCTTTAGGCCATCCATTCAAGCCCTTTGGGGCACCAATTCTGGTGTTGAACCCACCATCATGGTGTTTTAGGATCTTCCATGCTCTGTGTTCATCAAGCACACCAAGTGAAGCGCACGAGGAGCATAAAGATTAAGGGGAAGAGAGTTGTCCTACTCCCAGGAGCGGGCGCGCGCGACCATGGCGTGGCCACGCGGTTCTCAGGCGCGGGCGCGCCTGCTGCTTCCCCTGTTCCGTACCCTTTTTCTCGCAGCCGCGCATCTTCAAAGTAAAGGCCGCGCCTATATGGGTTCTTTTGGGATGACTAACTACTTTCTCCTTTGTTAGTTTTACTATTTATAATTTTCTCTTCATTTTTAGAGAAGGAAGGAGAGAGAAAGCTTAGAATTAGAATTAGGTTTAATTTTCTTAGAGAGAGAAACTCTAGATTTTAGTATTGTAGAGAGAGAAACATGAAGATTGATGGTTGATGATTGATGATAGTTGCAATTGGTTTGATTTCAAGTACATTTCCTTTGATTTGATCGAGTTTATAAGAATCTTCTTTACTTTAATTCAATCTTTAGCTTTTGATTTCAATTGTTTTGTTGATTGCTCAAGTTTATTGATTGTTTGATTGAATTGATTTAATTGGAATGATGTTGTTGAATTTGATGAATTGTATAGCTTTGTTCTTGATTTCTTTATTGGATTGTGAGTAGTTTGCTTGCTAGGGATGTGGTGAAGCATGTATTAGTGATGGATCATTAGCTAATTGAGGGGTTTTGATTGATTTAGAATTGTGATTAAATTGGTTGATTGATTTTGTGCATGTGTATGGATTGGAAGGAGTGATCAACCTTGTTCTTCATGCTAGATTGCATTGTGTGCCTACATTGATACTGACCATTGATTTGTAGCTCACATTTATCGATTGAGCTTGGTTTGTGACATTCCTAGTTAGAGTCTTTCGTAGTTGGCGCTAGTTAGACCTCTAGGAGATAGCTTGTCGAGCTCTTTTGATTGCATTATCTATCTTCCCTCGCAATACTCGAATCAATCTATCTCCAACCCGATTAGTGTGTGTTCATTGCAAGTGCATGTGGATCCTAACTCCTTAGTGTTTGATATATTGATTTACTTTGCGACTTACTTTGTTTGTTTAGTTGATTTAGATAACCTACACTACCTCTTTTACGCTTTGAAATAGCTGGACTTTGGCAATAGCTAACTTCCCCCCATTCCTAGTGGTTCGACTCGAACTTGCCCTATTACTAGGTGTAGGTTTGGTTACAAATTTAGTTTTGATTGGAGGAATTTTAGTTTCAATGACCTAGAATCCACCTCTCGTCAAAAATGGCGCCGTTGCCGGGGAATGACGTAGTTGTTTGCTATTGTTGTTGAGTCTATTTCATTTTATTTCAAAAAAATACAAAAAGATTTTTCTCTTTAGCACTAGTGGAAAAAACGCCATCCGTAACGGGCAAAAAGGGCCCATCTGTAACGGGCAGTGTCCGTTATGTATGCGGCCGTTAAAGATGGGCATTATTATTCGTAACGGGCGTTATCCGTTACGAATAAGTCCTCTTTTGAACTAAAATAAGTCCTTATTCGTAACGGACATATAAAATGTCCGTTACGAATAACAGGTTATTCGTAACGGGCGTTTCAGGTGCCCGTTACGAATAAGTCCTTTTTTGAACTAAAATAAGTCCTTATTCGTAACGGGCACTAAAAACGCCCGTTACGAATAACCCATTATTCGTAACGGACACTTTATCTGCCCATTACGAATAAGGTTTTATGGTGTATAATTAAGTACTTATTTGTAACGGGCAACAAAAACGCCCGTTACGAATAAGTGCTTATTTGTAACTGACAAATCTCCTGCCCGTAACGAATAGTCATTAAATTAAATTTTTTTTGATTAAATTTCGGCAGCATGTATTTATATATAATTAATATATTTTAATTAAAACCTGTTATAATAAACCTGTTCCTGTAGATAAACAATTATACCGACTTTCGTAAAAATTAATACGACATAATATAAAAATTCTAGTATAATATTACAAATAAGAACTTGTATAAATTTATCCAACACATACAACAAACAACACTAATAATATTACTAATGTTCTACCTAAGCAAATAGTTATGCATTCAATAAATACTTTGTCCTAAAGTAGTGCGCCCATTGTTCTCGAACCACATTCAACTCGTCAACATCATACGGGGCTTTCCTTGGACAATAATCCTATATAAAAAATTAAAAAAAAAAACCATATAATGAGGTTACAAAATAAAAACAATCCATAATAAAAACAATCATTTGAATAAATGTGATGGTCCAAATTATAGAATTAAAACTCAAAATATAGAAATAAAACACACAACATCCATAATTAACTTATATTTTGGTTTCTATGAATTGAAATCAATGAAATAGGACCATTTACTCACTTTTGGGAGCATATAAAGCCAAAAAGGCTTCAAAATTGCCTAAGGGGTTTCTATCTTTCCCATGTTTCATGTATTGGTCCAAATTATAGAAAGAAAACACAAAACATCCATAATTAACTTATATTTTGGTTTCTATGAATTGTAATCAATGAAATAGGACCATTTAACCACTTATGGGAGCATATAAAGCCAAAAAGGCTTCAACATTGCCTTAGGGGCTTCTATCTTTCCCGTCTTTCATGTATTTGATCATATTATAGAAATAAAACACACAACATCCATAATTAACTTATATTTTGGTTTTTATGAATTGAAATCAATGAAATAGGACCACTTACCCACTTTTGGGAGCGTATAAAGCCAAAAAGGCTTCAAAATTGGCTAAGGGGCTCCTATCTTTCCCATCTTTGATGTATTTGATCAAATTATAGAAATAAAATACACAAAATCCATAATTAACTTATATTTTGGTTTCTATGAATTGAAATCAATGAAATAGGACCATTTACCCACTTTTGGGAGCATATAAAGCCAAAAAGGCATCAACATTGCCTTAGGGGCTTCTATCTTTCCCAACTTTCATGTATTTGATCAAATTATAGAAATAAAACACACAACATCCATAATTAACTTATATTTTGGCTCCTATGAATTGAAATCAATGAAATAGGACCATTTACCCACTTTTAGGAGCATATAAAGACAAAAAGGATTCAAAATTGCCTAAGGGGCTTCTATCTTTCCCATCTTTCATGTATTTGATCAAATTATAGAAATAAAACACACAACATCCATAATTAACTTATATTTTGGTTTCTATGAATTGTAATCAATGAAATAGGACCATTTACCCACTTTTGGGAGCATATAAAGCTAAAAAGGCATCAACATTGCCTTAGGGGCTTCTATCTTTCCCATCTTTCAAGTATTTGATCAAATTATAGAAATAAAACACACAACATCCATAGATAACTTGTATTTTGGTTTCTATGAATTGAAATCAATGAAATAGGACCATTTACTCACTATTGGGAGCGTATAAAGCCAAAAAGGCTTCAAAATTTCCTAAGGGGCTTCTATCTTTCCCATCTTTCATGTATTTGATCAAATTATAGAAATAATACACACAACATCCATAATTAACTTATATTTTGGTTTCTATGAATTGAAATCAATGAAATAGGACCACTTACACACTTTTTGGAGCATATAAAGCCAAAAAGGCTTCAAAATTGCCTAAGGGCCTTCTATCTTTCCCATCTTTCATGTATTTGATCAAATTATAGAAATAAAACACACAAAATCCATAATTAACTTATATTTTGGTTTCTATGAATTGTAATCAATGAAATAGGACCATTTAACCACTTTTGGGAGCATATAAATCCAAAAAGGCTTCAACATTGCCTTAGGGGCTTCTATCTTTCCCATCTTTCATGTATTTGATCATATTATAGAAATAAAACACACAACATCCGTAATTAACTTATATTTTGGTTTCTATGAATTGAAATCAATGAAATAGGACCATTTACCCACTTTTGGGAGCATATAAAGCCAAAAAGGCTTAAAATTGCCTAAGGGGCTTCTATCTTTCCCATCTTTCATGTATTTGATCAAATTATATAAATAAAACAACAACATCCATAATTAACTTATATTTTGGTTTCTATGAATTGAAATCAATGAAATAGGACCATTTACCCACTTTTGGGAGCATATAAAGCTAAAAAGGCTTCAAAATTGCCTAAGGGGCTTCTGTCATTCCTCTTTCATGTATTTAATAAAATTATAGAAATAAAACACACAACATCCATAATTAACTTATATTTTGGTTTCTATGAATTGTATTCAATGAAATAGGACCATTTACCCACTTTTGGGAGCATATAAAGCCAAAAAGGCTTCAACATTGCCTTAGGGGCTTCTATCTTTCCCATCTTTCATGTATTTGATCAAATTATAGAAATAAAACACACAACATCCATAAATAACTTAAAATAATAAGAAAACCATTAAAAGCACGCATTTCTCTAAACTAACACACAAATCAAGCATTATTCCCTAAAAACACGACATAAAAGACTAAAAACGAGTATAAAAATAAGAAGAAAACCTAGCCTAAGAGTGCCATAAATGGCACGCATCAGTCTGGGAAGTTTCTCGGATTCCTGATTGACCAAAGGGGGATAGAGGCTAACCCGAGAAGATACAGATGGTGATTAACATGAAGTCACCCCGCTCTGTCAAGGAAGCTCAGAGGCTTACCGGTTGTCTGGCTGCGCTTGGGAGATTCCTCAGCCGGTCGTGTGACAAATTCCTTTACTTCTTCCAAGCAATCAGGAAGAAGACTAGATTTGAATGGGGAGATGATGTTGAGGCGGCCTTTCAAAAATTGAAAGAACACTTACACTCCTTGCCAAGGCTTGTTAGCCCTCTACCAAAGGAGATGCTCTATATGTACCTAGCCGTCTCAGATCATGCCCTTAGTGTTGTTCTCCTTGCTGAGAGAGATGGCAATCAGCTCCCGGTCTATTTCATTAACCATGTGCTCAGAAATGCTGAACTCCGGTACCTCATGGTTGAAAAATTTAGCCTTGCTCTTTACATGGCTGTCAAGAAGTTGAAACCATACTTCTTGGCTCATCCGATGGTGATCTACATAGATCAACCCCTCAAGCGGCCAATGACAACCTTGGACTCATCCGGCAGAATGCTCAAATGGGCTATTGAAATGCAAAGTCTTGAAATCTCTTATGAACCAAGGAAGCCAGTGAAGGGTCAAGCGTTTGCCGACTTCATTGTCGAAATGACAAGGCCGGTTGCTCCGAATAACCTTGATCAGGTTTGGAAGGTGCATGTAGACGGGAGCTCTACTTGAACGGCTGTGGTGCAGGCATTATCTGTCAATCTCCGGAAGGAAATAAATATGAGTATGCACTACGGTTTAAATTTCAGGCCTCAAACAACGAGGCGGAATATGAAGCCCTGCTAGCCGGTATCCGCATGTGTAAGGCAGCAGGGGCAACAAAAATTGACATCTGCTCTGATTTTCAGTTGGTCGTTAGCCAATACCATGGTGAGTATGAAGCCACCCATCCGGCTATGATCAAATATTTGCAGGCAGTCAAGGCTGAAGTTTGGACACTTGAACAATTTCATCTAAGTCAAGTGCCCCGGTCCGAAAACAACCAGGCGGATGCTCTGTCCAAGTTGGCATCCTCCGCCTCTTGTGATACGCCTCGGTCAGTCTTTTGGGAAATAATGGAAAAGCGAAGCATATCTGATGACGAGCCCATTAGAATTCTGGACCGAAGTTCTACTTGGATGGATGGCATCCGAGCGTATCTCACAGACGGCACGCTCCCTGATTCACCCCAGGAGGCAGCCGTGCTGAAGAAGCGTGCAACAAACTTCGAGATAAGAGAAGGAGAGCTCTTCAAGGCGGGTTTTCTAAAGCCCTTACTGAAGTGTGTTATCCCGGAAAAGGGGAAAGAAGTTCTCGAAGAGTTGCATGCGGGATACTGCGCCTCTCACTGAGGCGGCAGATCCCTAGCCATCAGAGCCAGGCGACATTACTTCTGGCCCACTCTTGAGTCAGATGCTATGGAATTTGTTAGAAAATGTGACAAGTGCCAAAGATTTGGCAAGCTAATCCATCGGCCGGCTACTGACCTAACGGCAATCCACAGCCTAGTCCCGTTTGCTAAATGGGGCATGGACATTCTAGGCCCGTATACGCCTGCACCAGGCGGAAAGCGCTATATTCTTGTGGCTGTGGATTATTTCACCAAGTGGGTGGAAGCAAAGGCGGTCAAAGGCATCAAGACAAAGGATGTCATCTCCTTCATATGGAAGAACATTACACCCGGTTTGGGGTACCTATGTCCATGGTATTTGATAATGGACCTTAATTTGAGACGCCTCAGCTCAAAACTTGGTTGGAAGATCAAGGGATCTCACATTTTTTTTCATCAGTTGGCCGACCCCAAGCAAACGGGCAAGTTGAAGCCTTCAACAAACTCATCTCAGACGATATTAAGAAGAAAATTGAAAGAGCCGGTGGTTTGTGGCTGAAGAGTTGATTCATGTCCTATGGGCCATCCGGACAACTGAAAAAGGGGCAACCGGTGAAACCCCATTTCTCATGGTTTACGGTGCTGAAGCCGTCTTGCCCATCGAGCATTATGAGCCGACTCTACGAGTCATGCTATATGATGAAGAGGCAAACTGGGAGGCCATGCGGCTAACATTGGACTCACTCCCGGAGCGCAAGGGCAATGCGGCCTTGCGTCATGAGATTTACCGTCTAAGAATGACTCGTGCCTACAACAAGAGAGTGCACAAACGGCCCTTGAAAGTTGGGGACTTTGTATTACGAAAAATGGAGGCAACCGGTAGGGCCAATGAGCAAGGAAAGCTAACTCCTAATTGGGAAGGCCCCTACCGAATTTATGAAGAAGTAAGAAACGGCACCTACCGCCTTGAATCTCCAGACAGCAGGCGGTTGCCTAGAACTTGGAATATAGATAACTTGAAAAAGTACTACTTCTAAGACTTGTAAATTTTTGTAAATAAAAAGCCTATCAATGCAAAGTTGCTTTTTGTTTTCAATGTTAATTGCTTTGTATATATACATGCACAACCATAATTCTACCGCTTGTTGAAAACACAAACGGTCTATTGAATAAATAAGCTAGGTTAAAAACCTAGCGGCTAATCTAATATTTAAAAATTGGTGGACCATCATCAGTGTAATGCACAGACGGCCCCTATAATAAGTAAAACTAAGCTAAGTTAAGAGACTTAGTGGCTAAAATAACATTCAAACCGAGGCCAATGGCCGGATGCAAACTTATTTTATAAATTCGTCTGCTCTTATTTGAGTATGGCGTCCGGCGACGCCCCTCTGGGTGTTATCTTCGCAGAGGGAATCCTATCGTTTGCTCTACAAGCATATGCAGACGGCAAAGATTGAACGACCAAATGGTCAACTCATAGCTGTTTGACCAAAACAGTCTAAAAGAATGATTAAGCTTAACACCAGATGTCAAGTGACATCAGCCGGTTAATTATTGAAGTTCTTTGTTAGGCTGTTCAACGAAATTGTACCAGTCACCCTAATGGGGCAGACGAACCGGGTGCAATGGATTGCAGGTATCCCAGACGGCCATTAAGCTGTCTAGGGTCCATCAGGTAGGCGGACAATATGTTCCTTGCTCCACTAACTGTCAGGCGGCAATTTCCCGTCTGGCTCACAGGGAAGTTATATTCGAATACCCGGTTAAGTAGAACGGTAGTCGTAGACGGCTGTGTACTTGGTTTGGGGCAATCACTACTGTGATTGATTGACTTATGAATATTCCATAATCTTTAAAGTATCAAGCATTCCAAAGTCCATCAATGAAAGTACTGAAACCAACCACACAGCCGCTAGGGGCAAGAGTAGCCGGTATACTATCCGGATTGTCGCATGCTTTAAAAAGTTGGGCAAAAATTCGAAAATTGAAACAAAATAGAAAATTAATCAAACCGACTCAGTCGGCAAATTTCATTCAAGCCGGTAAAAACCGGATATTACTGTTTACTGGATAACATCCGGGACAAGATAAAAATTGTCACCCGACTCCTCAGTCGGTAAAAATACACAAGTACTCGGCACGCAGGCCGGAGAAGCATAAATTTGGCATATTGCCGCAGAAAATTCAAGGTTGGGCCGCCTAGTTCTCCTCTTAGGGATTCTCCCCATCAGATTGAAGCTCAATTGCTTCTCCTTCTTCGGGGAGCTCCTTGGTAGGTTCCTCAAGCTCAGCGTTTGCCCAGGCCTCGAAGGACTCGGGCTCCGGCTCCCTCTTCTTTCTTAAATACACTACATTTTCAGCATATTGAAAAGCCAGACCCCACAAACCATAGTCCTTGTTGCGGTAGAGAGCTTCCCAGGCGATCTTCATCCGGGCGTCAGAGTCCGCTTCATTTTCAGCAATCAGGCGGTCTTGCTCCACCTTGATTGTTGCCTTGATATTCATTTGGACTCGCTCCGCATCCTTCTTCAGTCTCTCAACCTCCGCCTTGAGCTTTACATTCTCCTGGGAGGCACCCTGCAAGGCCTTGAGGTCTTCCTCCGCCTTCTTGAGGCTGGTTTCAGCCGTGTTGGCCCTTTCCTTACCCTCATCCAGGGCTTTTTGAAGACCCTTGATCTGTTCCTCCTGTTGCATCAATTCGGCTTTAGTTTCAAGTTCATTAATTGTACACTGATATTCAGCAACATCTTGAGAATCCCTAGCTGATCTAGTGGCTCTCTTTACCTCCTCCCTCTTCCGGGTATATGGCCGTTTGAGTCCATCAACCCTGAGCATGGCCTGTAGACACAAACGGTGTCATTCATGCGGGATAAATTATACTTAGTTCCAGCAAAGGGGAATAAGGTATACCTCAGACAGGAGTGCAGTGATACGTTCAACATTGAACGTCTCAATGCCCGGGATGGCATCCTTCTCCTTCTTGGGAACGGCTGCCAGCATCGACCGAGCATGCACCTGCACATCCGGCCATCAGGGGGATTGATCTGCACTATATGTGAAAGAGGGTGAGTGAACTATATAGGCGGCACCAGCTTGATGCCGGCTGTCGGACGAAGAAGTCTGTTGAGAGTGAGATTTCACTCGCAACGGTCATCCCAGCTCAAGCGAGGATTCGAAGGGATTGTATTTACCTTCAGGAGCTTCGGGGATTGCACCACCCCTAGGCCCAGAGAGGCCGGATGGGACCATATCAAAGCCCACTCCAAAGCCTCGAATGGTGACATTTCTCCCCCCGACGCGGAGGCGGGTCCTCTCAGAAGAGCCTTCAGGGCCCGTCTTACCTGAAGCCGCTTTGGCGGACGTTTGGGTTGAGGCGGTCTCATCCCGTCCCCGTTTGGCTAAGTTCTTAGTAAAGGACCTAGGTGCCTCTCCACCCTGCAATTAGCGAAGTATTAAATATACAACCGGCAATGTGTGTTGGAAACAATAATCTGAGGAGTTAGATGGTTCTTACCTCAGCCTTCAGCTTGGCGGCCTTAACCTCCGCCAGGTCCCTCCGGATTTGTGCTGAGGACCGCTTGAAAGTCTTCTCGTCAGCCACCATGTTCAAAGCTTTTTCTGCAAAAATAATGAACACATGATTAGTGCAAAATCATAATTGGCTAACAATAGTACAAGCGGAGTTAAACCGGATGTATATCAAACATACGCTTTAGAAACATCGTGCTAAGCCCACAGGCGGATACGAACGCCTCATCTCTAAACCATGCGCACATGGGAATCTAATTATTAGGGACCTTTATTACGTCCCCGGTTGAGAGTGTCTCCGTATGGAGCTTAAAAAACTTGGTTTCCATGATAGCGTCATAGTCGTCCCCTGAAATCCAGGGAAGGGCACATTTGTGACCTAGAAGGTCGGGCTTTTATTATACCGGCGCAGCTCCCCATTCTCTCGACGGGTTGGGGCAGACAGCAGATTGAAACGTGTTTTCCAACTGTCATATTTGGACACTTTGTCCAATGTCATTTGGTACTGAGGGAGAGTGGTCAAGATGTACCACGCCCTCCAACCGCCTGGGTTGCGGCTGAGATAGTGCATGTGAGAAAAAGCCTCCCAGCTGGGATTCAAGTCTTGCATCTCACAGGCGGCAACATACCCCAGAATGTTAGCCCATGAATTCGGGGAGAGCTGTCAGACGCCCAGGCCATAACCCCTGAGTATGGCTCTCACAGCATGGTGAAGCGGGAACCGGAGCCCTGCCAGGAATGCCGCCTCATAGCATCCAGAGTAGGCGTTGGCGTTCTCCTGGTCATCTTTCCAGGAGATGGTGCCTAGCTCAGATTTTCTCTCTCTAGGATTGGTGATTTTCTCTCTCTAGAATGTTTTGGAAACGTCCAAAATGAGGGGGGTAAATTGTGTATTTATAGAGGGGTAAAAAACAGGGGCATCCTGGTAATTTCCCCGGAATGTGAAAGGTAAAATTTTCACAGTAAAAAAAAAAAGAAAAAAAAATCTATTTCCTATGGCTGAGTGACATGTGTCACAGATGCCACGTGGCACGCCATGTCACATCTTTGAGGGGCAAATATTTTGGGTAATTTTACCCATGCCCCGTGGGTCAATCAAGTCCTGACACGTGTCATACTTTGGTTGGTCCGAATTAGACCAGTCTCCATTTGACACGTGTCCCTCCTAGAGCTTGGGAGAAAAAAACGGCCTTCAAGGGCCCAAATCCTGAGAAAGTCGTAATACGGCGCAGCCCAGCAGAGCTAGGTCAGAGTGACCTAATCAAGGGCACATTTCCCCATTACCCTACGAATAGGAGATTCCCCCATTTTCGGGATAGGAATTAATTATTACAGCAGACCCTACATTCTCTCACGTCAGAGAAGCACCTGATCTCGGATTCCGAGAAGATCTTATTTTTCATTTTTCCGCATCTTCTCCTACATACATTCAAGTACTAACTTGACCGTCGGAGGCAGAGCTCCAAACACCCGGAGTCTCCGTAGACGCAGTCGGATCAGTCCTCGAGCTGTAACTCTCCCGAGGGACAAAAATACCCAAAACAACAGTGCTCGACCAATTGAGCTAATAGGCTTGTAGAGTTTTCAAATATATATGATTCTCCAAATCAATCCTACAATACTCTATTATAAATGCATTAATGTCTTTGAGAACAATAATGCTCATGTTCCTTCTTATCATCTAACATACATACGAAGTAAAAGCAATAGATATTTGACGATTTTTGGCTAAATAAAAGAATAAACGTATACATGATTTATTTGCACATACCTCATTCTTCTCACAAGTTGCGAGACAAATTATACCACACTCCATTCACAATTAAAAAAAAAAAACAACAGCTCATAACTCGTGTTTACAACATTATGTATTTAACTTGCACAATAACAAATTAACAATCGTTTCAAAACTGTGACATATAACAATATGTAGCTCTTTTTTACACAACAAAGGAAATATTATATAGCCTTCAAATGAAGAAAACCATTACAACAACATCAGAAATGTTTGAGCAAAATAAGATGCTAATAGTTAAGCTAAAAGAGTACATAGCCGTAGTGGCTTGCTCCATGCAACACCGCCTACTACAGTGATCCCAACTATCTAAAATATTACAAGCCAAATTAGTTTTATCAAAAGCAAAAGAGGGATAATACCAAGCCATAAGGCTAAGCCTATGAGAGTTAATTGGCATTGAAGGCAGCCATCTGCCATATACTTCCTCTATTTTTTTTTTCTAGTTGACATCTATTTATTATCACGCTTGCCAACGCATGTTTTTAACGTTTAATAACTTCAATTATCAGCATTGTAAAATTATTAATATATATATATATATATATATATATATATATATATATATATATATATATATATAAAGTGGATATTAACAAAATATACATATAGACGATTCAAACAAGATCCCACATAATTATATTTTATCGTATCTATAAACCACAAAAGCGAGTCAGTGTAGTCTTTGAATAGTGTAAAAGTTAAATAGTGTCAACTAAAAAAATGGAGGAAGTAGCTGATTGCAGAAACTCAATCAACTAGCTATATATATTGTGACCCTTAAAATAATATAGCAACCTTTCTCATACACTAATGTCATACTTCCTCCGTTTTTTAATAGTTGCAACACACACTTTTTCATGGTATTTAAGAAATGTGATGTTTACATGATATAATACACTTTAAAATAGGATGAGTGATTGTTAGGAGTGTAATTTAGTGGGCCATGTGCTTTAAATAAGGGAAATAATATAGTTTTTTCCTAAAATAACTTTCCATTTATAGTGTATTGTAAGTATTGTGACATTTCCATTTTAGAGAAGTGTTGCAAGAATTAAAAAATGGAGAAAGTAATAGACATAGTGACCTTTATTTAAGTATATTGTTAGCCTTCTCCCAAAGTCTCTAAGGCCTTCAAAAGGGTAAAATTGGTCGTAAACCATAGAAACCCAATTATTTATTTATTTATTTTATCATTCTCACCTCTTTTCCATACCAAACTTCACTACTAACACTCCACAATTAATAAATCAGAAAAATAAAACAAATCAAAATTCTACTCACAACATAATTTATGTAATTTTTATCCTTGAACCTACAAAAAATTACCAGAACTAACACCATCATCAATCATATAAACCTCAAATTATACGCAAACGAAACCAAAATTGATCAAGAAAATTCTAATTGATTAACATTTTAAAATAATTAAAAATCCTAAGAAGAGAAAAACATAATGATTTGGGAAGAATCTTTTTTTTTTTTTTTTTGAGAAAAACATAATGATTTGGGAAGAATTAAATCGAATTAAAAACATAATCAATTTTTATTTATGATAGTCGAATATTTGGTAAAAATCAAAATAAAGAGTAATTGATAACTTCATTGTTATTTGTGTTTAATTCCAATTCAAAAACTGATTTGTTGAGACAATTGCAGCAGAATTTTGTTCTTCAATTGATGAATTTGCATCGTAATTTCGACGACGATGGTCGCAGAGGAGAGAGAATATAGTTGGGGCTTTTTTTTGTAATTAATGAAGGAAGGAATACTGGGTTATACGAAGTAGAATGGGTTTGTTAGATTTGGGCTGGGTAAGTACGTGTAGGGTATGGTATTTTCTTCGGACAACAACACGTAAAGCCATAAGGTCCACAATAAATTTATTGTGGACCAAGTCCACCCAAGAATTTTTGCTGGTTGGGATCTATGAAAGGTCGACAATAGTGTTAAAGCACGCAAGTCGTCATGCTGATGTGGCGACACAAGCCCCAGTATCCCAAACTAATATTATTATACTTTAGTTGTAGTCTTCTACAACTACATAATCTCATAGATGAGATGTGAAAGGCAAGTATTGATTGAAATTCCAAATAAAAAGTATTTGATTTTGAATTCTTCGCTTGTATCGTGTAGCTATTCTAATTTCTTCGTATCATGGTGCAATTTTTTATTTTTTTGCGTTTGTTGGCAGATTGTTGGGAGCCTTTAGGCAAAGAAGGGTGCAAGAGTCAATGCCACAATGCAATAGAGGTGGTTCGACATATGTACCAGATTTTTCAAACTTTAATTGTAATATATATTTTATTAATGTAGTATATATACATTGTGTTTTTCCATGGCTTATGTTAGAGAAATGATTCATTGTTTATAAATTTTTGTTCGTTTATTCACCTAGATTTCTCAAATTTTGACTCAATTCGTTTATTCACTGTTAATAGTATTCCAAGTTTAGTTAAGCTATTTCGGTTGTTAAATTACGATCACCAAACCCTTTTCATACGTAAGCTTAACTTACGCTTGTTGTCATGTGCGCCAAAATTCTTACTAAAAAGGCGCAATTCTATCAAAACCAAGACAAACAAGTGTTAGGTGAAAAAAGAGGAAAATCCTTTGATCTTGAAGATACTTAAGGTAATGTGTTCAAGCAAGCTCTTAGACAAGGTTTTTGAACACAACTTTAAGGGTTTTCCGTGCATTTTTAAAGGTTAACCTATTCAATGGAGTAAAAATCTTATTTAAGTCTAGGAAATATAATGAGATACTCAAGGTAATGTGTTAAACTTATCGTGCTGTGAATAACTTGCAGCAAAATATATTTGAGAGAGAGAGAGAGAGAGAGATGAAGGATCAAAGAATGAAGGGGTTAAGTGAGTAAACACTTTATCTATCACACTTAATTTGTTTTCAAAAAAGTAGAATTCAACAGAAAGATTTTGGGAGCGAAAGAGATGGTGCACACCCTCTTTAAAGTATAAAATTAATAAAATTATCACTGTATAAACTAACGTGTGCAATATACAATTTTTAAGGAAATGCACAGTACTAAGAGACACAATAAATACCAATTCACTACACTACATCAAACAATAGGCTCTGCTACTACCGTTTGCGTACAACCTGAGCAATATACCCGTTCAAAAGTATCCAATTGACATAAGCCTAATTTACGTCCATTTTTATAATCTTCAAAATAATAACATACAATTAACGTTAACTAAATTACATATTGTAGCGTTGGGGGCCCACGCACTACGACTAGTTACTTAAAAAACAATGGTCAAAGTTAAAAGTCAAACGTGTCAATTGTTTAAGAACGTAGGGAGTAAATCATTTAGAACATCCAGCTATACAAAACTAGTCTATATATGTACTTGACATGAAACTCCATGAAGCTGCATTTGTGAGCATGATTTTCTGAAAATGTAGACAAGTTAATCTACAAACACTGAAACACCTATACAAAAACCCCAAGGTTTTAAGGTTTTTCTTCTATTCCTCCGTCAAAAAAGTTTCTGAAGCCACGACAGGAAAATCTTTGCTAGTGAAGGAAGGACCCTTGAAGTACTCCGGCAACTATAATGGTGCCATTTCTGTGCACTCGGATGTTATACATGTCATATGATGCTGGAATTAAGGAACAGCACGATAGGTTCTTACAAGATACCTCTCAAGTCTCAAATATTCTCCAACTTGATGAAGGGGAGCTATGCCGACAACTTTCTTGCATTTTCAACAGCTTTTACATAGAAATAGAGTCTCCAAAGAGTTACGTTTTCCTGCATTACAGCAACGAATTACAATTTCATAGAAGTCCAATATAAGGCATGCATTTACAACACAAAGCACTGAGACTACCTGTTCTTCAAGATCAATAAAAATCTTATCAAGAGAGACAGTATCTGATGACTTTTTGTGGTTGATGATTTCCAAAATTCGATCTAGATTTTTTGCTGGAAGTTTCTCGATCAGCTTTTGAAGATGTTGCTTCTCTTGTTGAGTCATAGGCCTTCAAGACACAAAATCACAAAGTAAGCATTATCTGCAGTTTTCTGTTACATGGAAAGACACGTAAAATCAACCATTCTGCATATCTAATCACTCTCGGAGCTGAGAACACCATCCCGCTCAATTCATTACCCAAAATAAGCTAACTGATAAAAGCTTGGACACAAGTATCATGCATTATAAAAATGAATCTCACTAACCCCTAAAATCAACTAAAAGTATACAAAATGATGCTGAGTATCTTGAAACAATACATTGAGATAAGTAACCCAACAACAATTAACATAATGACATTTATATTTAAATATTAGTAAATAAATGTGATCAAAGCTAGTTTGTAAATAAAGTACAAAGTTAAAATGATGGTGAGGCTCGAACTTGTGAATTCAAAGTCACAAGGTGACTTATCGACCATCTTCACCAAGCCTGCCTGGTTCTTTATGGCCTAGTACATATAACTAACCAGAGTAAGCTACATGTACATTAGTATATGTTATTCAACTAGGTTTTACTGAATTCATTGCCTTGTTGGATTTTAAAAGGCCATATACCACCAATAAGGATTTGCAGAACTCTTAACTCATAATATATCAGCCTTTATCTTATTATTATGGTCCAAATAATCAACATATACTATCCTGTAGCATACTACCACATATTCCATTACCATCCAGCTTTAATATATGCAATCTATGAAAATGGCATTGTCCTGCACTTCCTAATATCATGCAATCTTTAATCCTCCAATCACATATACACAAAAATCCTTCCACTCTGTGGAAACCTCAGCATAGTAGATGCATTTGATTTCACAACCAAGAAGTCTGCTATACAATAATTTCTGTCTCACAAACGCCTGGAAACACCTAGGTTATTCACCGTCTAACACTACTTTTCTGATACATTCACTAGGAATCATTCAGTCAACCATCCAAAGACACTTCTCTATCAGTTTTACCAGCTGTGATTTGATCAAGCATCATCCTCCCTGGTGTCAATCTTATGAAATATGCATCCTTCCCAATCCAACACAAGGAGAAAACAAATATAAAATACTGAATCTAAATCGAGCACACAACCGTCAGAGGACTATGCCACCATAAGAACTAATGATTTTAACATTGAGAAGCCTCATCACTCACTTTCCTGTATATCAATAAATCTCTGTTTTCCCCAGTTTTTAATTTTCTTTTCCCTTTTTTCAAAAGATTTTTCACTGCAATATTAACCTGTTAATATGAACAGCTCCGTGATCAAAATAATTATACACTGATTCATAAGGCTTACTATACTTGTAAAGCATGTACAAAGCAACAAAATGAGTCTATAAGAAAAGAGTCAATCTCATACATGACCATTTAAAAAAGGAGACGCACAATGTAAAGGTTAATTTACTACAAACACACACATTCCTAGGATTATGTATACAGGTGTCGTAATGTTTAGCATTAAAATTTGCTACAAATTCCAGACATAACCTTATCCATGCATCCAGGTGGTTGTCAAAGAATTTTACCCAATCAAAGAGTCCAAATCAGCGGTTTGCATAACGCTCCAAATTGCTTGTATTTACACATGTGTTTCATCCTCAAAAGCGCAGGAAAAAGATTATTTAAAAACTGAGTATCCGATCAACAACAGAAATCAGGAGCCTCTGGCAGCAATTTCTCACCATCAAACACTTACATCTAAGGTGTTATGCAATAATTCATATCAAACCATCCAAGGAAGGATCATTGGTATGGAAGCCTCAACAAAATGGTATGGAAGCTCCAATAAAATATTTAATTAAAAAAAAATTATTCTACTATGATGGTCTCAGTAGAGAATTAGACATGCATCACTGACGAATTTTATCTCAAACAATTTTAAACATTCTGTCCTGTATATACTTCAAAAGTTGTACTTTATTAATTTATGCTACAATTATAGGATTCTTCAAAGTTCAAACCCCATATTATGAAATTTGAAATCAAATCACACACAAAATTATTCAGTATAATTACATGATTAACTACACAATAGTAGAGGGATTGAGCAACTGTAATCAAACGTTATTCATATTTGCACTCCAATGTAAAATTACATACCTAAACTTTGAAACTATCGTGTACAGCAAATCTTCAAGCTGCTTTTCCATGTGATTTAGCTGTGTAAGGCAACAAAGAATATCTCAACTTTTCCATGACACTTATACACTGTCATATTACAACTGAGTCACTGATATAAGGCCAACTTTAACAGGTTATATAAGATATAACTCAAGGAAGTAAAGTACATTACCCAATTCTCATGCAAAGAGGAGCAAAACTCAAGTTTTTCAAAAACTAACCATTACAAGTAGTTCATCAGATTGTTTGATCATTGTCTCTTCAACCAGGATAGGGTCACTCTCTAAGAGTACTTTTAAATCTTCACATGCCTGGAATAAAGCACAAAGAGTCAAAGTGCACTGACATGAATAACTGCTCAATTCCACAGATAAAAGAATAAAGAACACAAAGTCAAAACAAAGTGTTCAGATAGCATGAATAGGTATATAAAGAAGACAAAATAGAGTAGATGGTATGCAAGCCGAGTTTATCCCTTGCATTACATAGTTTAATTTATGAACTACTCCCTCATTTTTTATTAAGTGCATCACTTTCCTAGATCGGCCATCTTTTAATAAGTGCATCACTTCCCTTTTTGGACATCTTCCTATATTTTTTTGTTACACCTTTCTCCTCACATGGTCCTCACCCTACTTTATTATTATTATTATTATTACTATCATTTTTCTCCTCTCACATGCCTTACTTTTTCATAAAAATAATTACCCCACTATCTCTTTTCTTTAATTTTTAATTCCTCAAGAAACCCCACTTACAAAATATTTTACTCCATTCAACTCACCCTCCTAAAACTATGTGCCAATCCAACCGATACATTTACAAAAAACAGAGGGAGTAGTAAATAATCAACATATCATCGATTCCCAGAATAATTCAACAGAATCAGAAACTAGAGCTTCTTACATCCGTTTCTTTCTCAGAATATCTACTTTCATCAATTAAAAGTTTTTCTTTAGCATTTGAAGATGATGTCTTGAGCTTCTTGCAATGCAAAGTAGTTGAATTCCCAATAATGGGAGCTTTCCCACTTGAAATCTCCCTTCTTTTGTAAATCAGGCAGGAAATAACATGGCGAATGCGCATTACAGGATCAAACACCTGCATTTCAAAAATCATTTATAAAATAATCACTTATAAGATTATTAAAAACTGATAAGATATTGTTTGATAAAAAAGTTCTTGAAATTTGATATAAAACCCTTCATCAGTGTGATGGGAATTTGGGAGGATTGGTGTGTGAGCTTTCCGATAAAATTAGAGGGGGAAAATAACGATTCCCCAATTCCAAATATAGGAAAAAGAAAACGAAGGCACGTAGAGGGTGGCAAATAATTCAGATCTGATTGGGCTTGAGCCATATTCGAATGTAATTCAGTTAACTCAATGAGATCAAATCTCTCATAATTTACAGTAGAGTGATAAAATGTAAACTAATTGGTCGTACAAGTTTTAAATCCTATTTATGATATTGCATTCATTTTTGAACTCAAAATAAAGGAGCTCACTTTTACCATTAATAGTATGTAAGAGGTCTATTGACAAATCAATTTTCATTAAAAACAAAAAAATCAAGTAAATCAAATTAAAATTCAGCTCTATTAGGATCAAGTGAATTTTCATTCAGCTAAAAATTGGATGATCTAGTTCCAAGTATGGGTCAGGTAATAATGAGCTAGCTAAAATGCATAATAGGTTCTTGTTCCTCTGAAAATAACTATGTGATGCAATCCGAAGAAGCACCCTGCATTCACAAAAATGGTTAACTAAACATCTGTTGATGCACTTGTTTTATGTTTTATAAATAACTTAAAGCAACATTTTTTTATAAACATCTAATTCCTTAGAGGGAGAAAAATAGTACTTCACTTGGATTTTTTAAGATAACCAAAATATAGCTTTGAGGAAAACAGCAAATGGAAAGAGTCATATTGAGAGAAACTACAGGAAAATAGATCAACATATGCACTTCAACAGCTCAGTGTATTGTGCTATGACCGTAACCTGGGTAACCTCTCTCTTTCAACAAGTTATCCAGTCAAACAACTAACCTTTACAGCCAATCAATTGCTCTTTAATAAGTTTATACAAACACTCTTCAGTCTGCTCTCAGTTTCTTCCACCCAAGCGCACACCATTTGTACCTTTGAATGACTCAATATTTGAATGACCGACCCACCAACCCTAAAATATTGATGTCAAACCTACCTGACCGACTGACTAGGAAATAAAAAACAAAAACAAAACACGGAGGTTATTAAAGGATAATTAGGTGACAGATCAGGTCAGGTGGCCTATCTACTCCTTTATAAATAATCTGCTGCCCCCCCCCCCCCCCCTCCCCCAATAAAAAAAAAAAAAATAAATAAAAAAAAATAGAAAAGAAAAAAAAAAAACAAAATGACAATTCCTTTTGTTGTTTGCCAGTTACATGGTTTTACAAACTCCTTTAGTGTAGGAATAATTACATGTAGCCTATAAAAAGTCTTAATATGAAAGAATTAACTTTTTGGAAAGCTATTAAAATTAGCTTCCTATTCTCATTAGGAAAGTTAAAGAAGTTTATTTATAGTTTTCTATTGGAAAAATTGATTAAAATAATCCAACCCTTAAGTGGTTCGCTCTTAACAATCCAACCTTTTGCACTCATTCGTTTTTAATGATCCCAACAGGTAAGTTACCTACTATATCCGGTCACTTGTCCACATGCCTTTGTATAATATATTCAATTTTTATTTCTTATCAATTTAAAAATAAAGAATAAAAAAATATAAATAAAAAAAAAAATTTGGCCATTTCTCTCTCTTCCCATCCACCGTGTGCCATCCTCTTCTTCCATAACCACACAAAGCTCCACCCTCATCATTCTTACTCCACCCTTAAAACAGCCCCCCCCTGCACACCACAGCCACCTTTTCTCTCCTCCTCCCTAAAACCACCACGCCAACTCCCCTTCTCTTCTTTCTCTAATCACTTTATCTCTTATCCTCCATGAACTTCTTCTCAACCAGACCACCATCTTGGCATCTTCCTCTTGTCTCACCTTCTGTTTCCTCCTTACTGAACCCACACAGCCACACTTAATAAGCGCAACAACGACCCCCACCACCTCTCCCACCCAAATTACACAACACTTGAGCATGATAGAACAACTTCGAGCAACAAGTACTCTTTTTTTTTTCGAAAGAGTGCATCAATTACTCTAATTTATGTCACAATTTCAGTATTGATCTATTTAGAGACATATATTATTGGGATTTTTTATTCATTTAGTACATAAAAATGGTGGTGTAAATGGTAAGGTGGTGGTGGTGGTTTTTGAATTTTTTATTCATTAGTAAGCATGGTAAAGTGGTGGTAATAAATGAAGATGATTTGGTAAGAGGAGGGATGATTTGGTGAAGTGGATGAAGCTGCAGGTGAGGGTCATGGTTGTGAACTGTGTGGGGAAGGAGAATATACGGTCGATGTGGGTGGTGGGATGAACATAATGGTGGTTTGAAAGGGGTTGGAAATGGTCAAAAAGGTGCTGATGGTAGTCAAAAGAATTTTTTTTTAAATAAAAAAGAATTACCCATTGTTCAAGTCACCGGTTACTTTGGACCATTAAAAGTCAATAGGTATAAAAGGTTGGATTATTATGGGGTGTATGGCTAAAAGGTTGGATTATTAGAATCAAAATTTCCTTTTCTATTCACATTAGGTGAGCTATATACAAAGTAATTATCTTCCTAGGTCATTTAGGAGTCCAGTTTTGTAGCCTCTAAAAGGCCACGAACTTACGATGTTTTAGTTAGATAAATGAGTATATGAAAATAGAGCTTTTGCATAAATTCAGCTTTAATAAGCCAAATAACATAAATAGTAAGTTCTGTTAAATTGATGGACTGCGATCGATAAAAGACCCTTTTACCTTGGTTTGTGAAATATATGCTTCTACATATTAACCCTAACCATAACATATACCACTTCAACTCATCCATCTTAGTTCAAAGGGTTCTAAATTTCAGATCTTGATTCTAAACCTTTCATTAAGTGGTGAGTTATGTCTTAAATTTGCTTTGGGCATCTCCTTGATAATTTATGGAACCAAGGCCCATAGATCCAACACACTGCCACTATGCCTTGCTAATTATAAGACAAAGAGCACATTTTTCTGCTTTTTTGTGCAGTTAAATTATGATTTTGGTGATGTAGCATTTGAGAACATTTAAGCCTAATTACTTTAGATTTCAGGAGTAAGATCAGAGTTTAGACTTAATATGGCTGAAATATAAAAAGTTTGCTTAGATTTATGTAAGTACTCATAATGTGCTTATGCTAATGCAAAATGATTGCAAACCTACTCCACATCATGTGTTATCCTGATCTTGACAGCTTTAGAGACTTAGAGTCAACACAAATGTAATCTTTATACTGACAAATTTCCCCACATAATTGTGTATACTTCTGCCATTTTGTATTAGCTTTGTGGAATATTCTAGAATCTAAGCACAAATATTCTTAATGGGCATAGGCCAATGCTAGCTGCAAAACATGTCAGTTGTTATAGACACACCAAAAAAGTTAACAAAGATAGTGAAACTGGTTAATTTGCAAGACAACCAATAGAAGTAAAAATCAAATATAACCTAAATAATAGTCTCTTTTGAAAATCCCCTTAACTTGTCTTAAAAGAAAAAATATAAACATTAAGGACTTGCGGTTGTTCGCGTAAATATCTTGAATTACATATTGCTAGTAAACTTCTATATATTTTAAGTCAAGTAAATTAGTAAAAATTTTACTCCCTCCATCCCTATTTAGTTAACACGATTTCACCATTACAGAGTTTTAGGCATATTAATTGACTTCAACATATTTTCACGTGAGTTGATAAAAAAATAGTAATTGACTTCAATATATACAGTAAAACAGTAATTCAACAATAGAACACCCACATAAAAACAAGGAAGATATCAAGAGGTACCTCATCAACTTCTTGTGTTAAAGTGCTAATGCTCTGCCTCAATGAAGACTTCAACAATTCCCTTTTGACATCAGGAATAACATTTTCTAAGCTGTTGCTGAATAAGGAAGAAGCATAAGAAAAAGTATCTGTTCCTTTGCTACTCTCCAGTACATCCGATGATACTATAGCAGCTTCTTTAGTTCTGGGAGGATAAGGCATAAAATTGTCAACTTGAGTTAACAAATCTGCTATCTCACACATGTAGAAACCAAATAAATCTGGTCCTATCCTGTTCTGCTGGCCCCGATCTTCCAAATCTACTGAACCTTCCAGCATAATAAATATAAGAATCCTACATTCAAGGTAATGTTAGCAACAAAGTTATAAACAATGTATGATCCAAAAAAACCAGTGTAGACATAAAAATTTGTAAATTACTGGTGTCATATTTATCTAAAAACAGAAAAATATCACAAATTGAGTTGTTGATATTTCAAAGATTTAAGGAATATAACTATCTGGCTCTCCAACCCACGACTTGCAATATAATAAGGATAACTCCTAGGGTTTCAAAACTGACAAGTCACAAAGACCCAATCACCTACCTACTACCAAATTGTAGATATGTAGCATGGTATAAGTCGATAAGACCTGGTATCGCAAACACATACTTAACCCTAACCATTAGAGAGAAGATTCAATAGATTTACAAGTGTAACCCCCAATATTCATATTAATAAAATATTTGATTCCATATTTCTTGCTCCATTACTAAACTTGATGAAAATGATAAAGCTTTTTGCATCTAATTGGTTCTGCTATTTAATACTTAGGTGTTTTTTCCCTAATCATAAGAAGCAAGCTTATATGTTGACTAATGGATTATATAAATTTCTTTTTGCCCTTATTTTTTTACATTTCAAATACAATCATATAGGCTTCATTTATAGAAACAACAAATAAATTATCAATTGGGCAAACAATAGTAAACATGTCAATATACTAAATCTTTAATTTTATAATTTCAATATACCACGTAATATTTTGACTTTCATTCGTCAATGCATAATTTTGAACAATTTCAGAAATCGATCAAAATATTACTAAACAAAGAAAATGGCAACAATTGCAATTTAGGAGAAACTAAACTACAACCAGGCCCGTCCCTGAGCGAGGTCAGGAGGGGCGGCCGCCATGCCCAGGGAAAAAAAGGTCCATTATCATAGTTCCATTCTAGTATTAAAGGGCTCTGCAACCCAATAGCAACAAAATTTAATTAATTATCGAATTAGGCTTGAAAAATCACATGATTTAAGGTAGAAACGGTCCAATTTCATAGTTCTATCCTAACATTAAAGGAAAATTTAATTCAAATATCAAATAATGCTCGAAAAATCACATAATTTTCTTCTCAACCAACAAAATTGCACTTTATGATTTTTCATATTATAACGAATAGTTCAATAATCAACTTCAGAATAACCTTAAATTGACTATACTCGACAATAAAATTAACAATAAACCCTAGATAGTGAAATTGATATTCAATGAATACGAAAAGAAATAACATCTTACCTCAGAAGCTGCTACAATGGAGGATAGTGATTTCAGAAGTCGACTCAATGGAGATTGGAGAGTGTGTAGTGCGCTTCAATGGGAAACCGAGAGAGAGAGCGGGAACTGAGGACAGATCACAGATGTCCACGTGCTTCTTTTTATTACTCCGTCTACTTATGCAATACCGTAAACATTTTTGTTTTGCAGCAGTTTTTGAATTAAACTGATGCAGCAATACCGTCTACTTATTCGCTTATTCCTTCCCTTATTTATGTTCGTTTTGACTTTGAGGGTGTTTGGTAGGTGTATTTTTTAGGTTGGAAACGGATTTAATTAAACTGATACTGTTATCGTGTATTTGGTTTGAATAGGGTTGTATCAGACCGAATCATACCAGACCGATCCGGACTGAAGATCGAAAATTAGAATTTTAAGAATAAAAAACCGGACCGATTAAGCTAGGACCAAAATCGGACCGGACCGACAGAATTGGTCCAAAACCTAGACCGGACCGCTTTGGACCGATTAAGAATTTTTTTTAAAAGAATTCTATTTTTTTTTAATAATTTTATGGAAAACTCGAAAAAAGTAAAACTTTAACGTCTTTTTTTGTATATTTAATACAAAAAGCTCATAAATTTAAAGTTTTATAAGGTTATTAAGGATAATTTTAACCATTATTTAAGATTTCACGTATATTTATCATAAAAAAAATCGATCCGGTCCAAGACTTGTTTTTATAGGGTTTTGGACTGGACCGGACCGAACCGAAAAAATACATTTCTAGACCCGAAGACCGGTCTGGGGTCGGTCCGAGGTGGTCCGATCCATTTTTTCGGTCCGGACCGATTTATGAACACCCCTAGGTTGGAATGCATGGTAACAATTACCATTACCTAAAATTAATGGTTACCCCTCATTTGTTATCCGTCAAAAACTTAGGGTAACAAATACCCTTACTCTCCTCTTAACAAATACTCTTTCTATGGTAAAACCAAACAAATGAAAAGGTAATAGCTAAATGATTCTTTTCCCCCCTCTTATTTGTTTCTTTTCCACTTCATTTCCATTATTCGAACCAAACACTCCCTCGGTGTGTGTTTGTGTGTGATAAGTGGTTTATTTATCCACTTAGGGCCCGTCTCGATTGGGAGAAATGGGGGTAACAGTTAATGAGATAATAATTGTGGGTTTTTCCTTATGTCCAAATTGCGGTAAATTAGTCAGGCGCGTAAAATTTTCTCCCATAATGAGGGAAATACATTACTCTAGCCGTCTAGGATAACTATTTACTTGACAATTATTCACCCAAGTCCAACTCATCATCATCCTCTTCCTATAACTCAACCACCACTCTTTTTTTGTCATGGATAGATCTCTCTTCCAGGAATACATGTCATCAAATTATTTTTTCAATTTTACTTAAACCTTCTATTTCATAGCAATTTGATCCTTTTATTTTTTTTCCTTTTCGATTTTTATGTCTGATTTCGAGCAAAAAAATAAATAAAAAAAAGCTAAAATTTTATTTTAATTTTTTAATAAAAAAAACCTTAAAATTGATTTAGATCTGTGGGATTTTTCTTTTGAAAGCAAGTTAATTGTACAATTTGTAATGAAATCGGATTGATTCTCATTTTGTGCATTTGTGCATGTGGAATTTTGGTTTTTAAGAAAATAAAAAAAAAATGTAAAAGATAATGTTGATTATTTTTAATTAAAATTTTTTTACAGTCATCAAAATTGTTGAATGTTCAAAATTATTCAGCACGAATGTAAAACAAAAAACAAAAAAAAAAAAGAAATTTTTGAACAAGATGAATTGTCCTGTAATCATTACCTTCATACCAAATCAGTAAAAAGATTAGCCTTGAAAAAAGTGTCCCCCTAAATTAATCCCTTCACAACTAAAATACCGGCTTTTTGTGACCGTCAGAAACGGTCGGTGAAAATATGAAAAACGGTCGCTAATATTAATTGCGACTGTTACCGGTCGCTAATGAGGAGTCGTAATTTTCGTGGTCGCAAAAAAAAAAAATTACGATTGGTTAGCGATCGCAAAAATAATTGCGACCGTTTTGAATATTTTCAACGGCCGGTACGAATTTTGTAGTAATTATGTAGTTTACGACCGAAATAGGCGGTCGCAAAGATATTAATTTGCGATCGGTATAAGCGGTCGCCATTTTCAATATTTGCTACTGTCATAGATGGTTGCAGTTTTTAATATTTGCGACCATAACAGACAGTCGCAGTTTCAACGTTTGCGACCGCTATAGCCTGTCGCAAACAATGGGGATTATGACTATGCTACATTATATTGACGGCCACAATTTTCAAGAATTACGACCATTTTATTACCAGTCGCAATAACTTGTGCTTTTACAACCGCTTAAAATATGCACCTAACAGTCGCAATTTATGCTTAATTACGACCGTTCAATGACTATTGCAATTTATAAATATCTGTAATTGCGATATTATGTCCATTGCTTTTATTATTAGAGATAACGGAATCCTAACCTGAACTTATGACCTGCAATCATAATAATTTAATTTAGAAATAATAAAAATTAATTATAAAATGCGTAATCTATACAATAAATTAAAAGGCGTTTCTAAATAAGTTTAGGTGCCACTTGGCACCATCCTCAATCAATCAAGTATTTCATTTTATGTGCTTAAAATATGGATTGGACAAGGTTTGAACTCAAGACCTCAAGTTTCCAAACTATATTACTAGCCACTAAGCTATACCATATTATATGTCATTTTATTAAACTTAAATATAATTAAGGATTTTAATCATGAAATTAATGTAGTAACTCGGGGCATCGCCTGAGGCCTAAAAACCAGTTTAGAAAAATAAAGAAAACTTTGAACAATGCTTACAATAATAATAGTTACTACTAATAATAATACTAACATTCTAGCTACTAATAGTATTTACTAAGCTAATTAACAATACTAAGTTAAAAGTTATATGACAATACTAAACTAGGGCCTATATGAACAATACTAAACTAGGGCTTATAACAATACTAAGCTAACGTTACCTGTAATACTCCGTATTTTTATTATATTTTTTATATATATAAATTAATTATTTTATTTATTTTATTTATTAAAATGATGTATTTCATTTTAAAAAGAAATTATTTATTTAAATAAATTATAAGTGTGTGTAAATAAAATGGATCATGAATTGAGGCAATAAAATTATTTTTAATTAGGTCAATCCTATTTAAATGGGTGGACCAACTTATTGAGAATTTAGGGGCCCAAAAAGTTAGCCCAAAGAGAGAATTTGTAAGGGATTAGGAATTAGTAATGGCAAAATTGTAAATATGAGTTTTAATTTTAAAAGAAGAGTATAAAAACTTTAAAACCTCAAGATTTTTCCACACAAGTTCATAATTGTCAGATTTCACAAAAATTCAAAGGTTTTCTCTTTATTTTCCCTCTCTCCTTTTTCCTTTATTATTCTTTTCTTTTTCCTCTTCTTTTCCCCCAAAAATCCCACGCACTCTCTCTCCTTCTCCCTCCTCAGCGCGGCCAGCCACGGGCACCACCACCACTGGCGGCCCACCGGCGGCGACAGCAGCGCCGGCATCCCAGCCAGTCGGCGCACCCTTCTCCTCTTCTCTCTCTCTCTTTTCGGTTTATATATATATATATAAATATATATATATATATATATATATATATATATATATATATATATATATATATATATATATATATATATATATATATATATATATATATATATATATATATATATATATATATATATATATACAACCTTCTTGAATCCTAAAATTAATTATATTGATTTATTGTTTTAAAGGCATGATTTTTATTATGTTTTGGTGTTGATTTTGGGATTTTGATGTTGCTAATTTATTGATATAAATTTCAGATTTGTATTTAATTAAAAACCCCAAATTATAAACCCTAGAAATTGGGGATTTTGTATAATTGGTTAAGGATTGAGGCTAGGTTATTGTTCTTGATTAATTCATGGTCTAATCTTGTTTTTAATGTGTTTAAAGCCTTCAATTTAATGCTGGAAATTATTTACACACACTACTTTTTAATTATTGAGTTAGGGTTTGATTACCCATAAAAGGGAAAAAAGGTTTTAATGATTTATATATGATTTCCTAGTCTAAAAGTGATGTTTTATACTAAATAAGTATGCTGAAATTTTTATTTAAGTCATAAAAATTAAGCCTTTTTGAAAGGATTTAAAGTAACCACTTAAAGAAAAGGTTTTATGGCTTCTATGTCATTAAAAGGGGTTAATTAGTGTGGTTTAAATATTATTATTGATTTGGATATTTATACCCCGCCAAGTGCCCAATGAGCGTGTGACACGTGTCGCTCTAAGAGGCGTCCAAATGGACTCCCCAGATGCTGACACGTGTCCTGCAGATATGGCTCCTGGGAAATGGCGGCCTTCAAGGCTCAAATCCCAAAGGTAGCCGCAAAACGGCGCTGCCCTAACTCTTAGGTCATTAAACCCTACGACAAGGCACACTTTTTTAGGACCCTATAAATAGGGAGATTCCCCTCATTTATTGGGGCACGTCTTAATCATTACATCATTAATTGCTCTCGAAAACAGAGAACACTTGATCTCGGAATCCGAAAAGATACTTACTTTCCGCACGTTTTACTCCGAATCCGGACTAACTTAATCTTCGAAGGCGGACCTCCGAACATTCGGAGCTCCGTTCTTTTGCAGGTACAGGTGGCTTCGTTGGATCCAGTCTTCGAGTTGTAACTCTCCCAAGGGACACAAAACACCCGAAACATTTGGCGCCGTCTGTGGAGAGAGTATCTCAGAGATGGTTTCACAAGAACCTGTATCGCCTCCAGAAAACAACCGGCCTACAGTTGAAGCAGAGGTCCATTCAGACCATGACTCTGGTGACGATGGAGACATCGAAACCTATGTGGCCCATGATGGGTCATTCATCTCTAAACACATCCGTCACAAGGACAGACGGGAGCGGAATGCTGACAAGGCGGGTACAAGCAAGCCCCCTAGGCAGGCGAGCAAGCACCCTAGGCAGCCGTCTGATCCTACTTAGGCGGTAGGATCAGCCCTAGTCACCCGAGACGAGCTTATGAAATTCATGAGTAGTTTCAAGGGTGAAATCAAAGATTTAATCACCGAGAGGACGGCTGCTCCTAGGAAGGAACAGTCGGCCAAAAAACCAGCTCAGGCTAAGAAAGACAAGTAAGTTAGGGACCGACAACCTACTCCTCACCCTGCTACGAAGGAGAAGGCTCAGCCCAGATTGATCTCTCCAAACTCCGTTTCCCAAAAATGGTAAAAAGAAAGGCCATTCGACATGTGCAGCCGGATAGCAGCAAAAAGACCTTCTCTAATGCTCAACACTACATTAAGCAAAAGAAGAACCAACATCTGTCTAAGTCAGCGTCCACGTCGACTTATCCAGATAGCTTCAAGAATACCTCAGTGAGGAATTCACAATCTGTACATGGGACTGCGTCAGGCGGCCCCTCCGTCCATACGGGTCCCCATGTAATCAACTCGGAATAGTATATGGCCCAACCATTATACAGGCTCCGCCTGCTTTTCCTTACATCCAGCCTGCTTTCTTTGGAGGACAGGCGGCATACCATTATTAGCCTATGGACTGGCAGCTTCGACTACAAAACCTTGGAAAACAACCCTCTGCGTTCTCCAGGGAGATTGCCGAGGCCGAACAACCAGTCAAGTTTAAAAATGTGTTGGTAGGGACCTATGACGGTACCTCCAACCCAGAAGATCACCTTCTGGCATACACCCACCTCATGTACTTACAGGGGTTGGATGATGCCACATGGTGTCGCTGCTTCCCAGCTACCTTGAAGGGCATAGCCCAACAGTGGTTTGGCAATCTGCCGGCTGGTTGTATTAACAGCTTTAAGACGCTTGCGTTCTTGTTTACTTCCAACTTCTCTATGAACATCCCTGCAAAGAAAACAAATCTCGACTTGAGCAATGTGCAGCAGGGAGATAGAGAAGGGCTGCGCTCCTACGTCAGGTGGTTTCAATCTGGTGAGAATCTAGATTCAAGGGCCGTCTGACAAGGTAGCCTATACAGACTTCTTCAAAGGTCTAAAGGACGAGTCGACTTTCAAGTTCGACTTCGTCCCCAAGAAAATCTTCACCCTCCAAGGAGCCCTGATGGAGGCGGAAGCCTATATACAGGCGACCGAACTCTACTCCTCAAATAAGCAGTCGGACTCCAAAAAGTCTGACAGGCAGAAGGAGAGTCGGCCTGCTCAGCCGTCTCTAAAAGCTGAAGAGAGCAAAAAGAAAAAAGAGATCTGGGTGGTTGATAACTCCAATCAGCCGACCCAAAAGAAGAAAAAAGAGTGAAAACCGTACGTTCCAAGGTACGAGTTCCACAAGGACAGTTACTCCATCCTCATGGAGATAAAGGATCGGCTGACTCTGGAGAAGCCGACTCCAATGAAAGGTTCCGCTGAAAATTGGAACAAAAACAAGCACTAACATTACCATGAGTATGTCGGCCATGACACTTACGACTGCTTCAGCCTCAAGCGGACGCTTGATCGTCTGGCCGACAAAGGGGTGCTGAAATCCTATGTGAAGTCCAAAGTGACTTCCAAAGAGAATCTGCGGCAGTCCAGCAAAAAGACTCCCCAGCCTGCTGGTATTTCCGAAACCGATGAGGAGCCGGTCTACACTATAGCAGGCGGATTCGTCGGAGGTGGCCCGACCATACAGGGCACCAAGGACCATCTTAGAAAGATGGTCCATTCTGTTGAAGAGGGACAGGCGGCTGGCACATCCGCCTTTCCCGAATTCATCATCACCGAGAAGGACAGGGGCAAAGTCCGTCGGCCGCATGATGACCCATTGGTCATAGAATGCAAAGTGGCCAACCAAAAAGTTGGCCGCATCTTGATTAACACAGGAAGCTCCTCTGACATCATCAGCTGCAAATGCCTATCCAACCTTAAATATAGGCTAGATAGAATGCATGATGTCTCCCATCCACTTGTTGGATTTGAGGGAGGATTTGTGCACCCAGTCAGACGGATAGATCTACATGACCATCCGGTTTCTGGTGGTCAAAGAGCTGACCGCCTACAATCTCATTCCTATCTGACCCACTCTTAACGAGTGCAAGGCCGTCATCATCCCATCTCTCATGCTGGTCAAGTATGATAGGGATGATGGAATTGTTGGCTCCCTAAACGGGGACCAAAAGACGACTCGAGAGTGCTATCTCTCGGACGTCTAACTTGCGGCTGCTGCAGCCAGGGAAAAGAGCCAATAGACCTTGATGAAACCAAGGATGATCATCCGGCCTCACCAGCCGCCAAGGAAAGAAAAACTGACCAGCTGGTGGTGGTCAAAAAAGAAAAGCAATAGCAATCACTGACCGGGGAATGGTCAGATGATCTCCGTCCCCAACCGACTGGTGAGCACATTGATATTCCTCTGGATGACAGTCGTCCCGAGCGAACTGTTAAGGTGGGGACGGTTGCTTTTCCAAAGATGGGTGCAGACTTGCACCATCTACTAAAAGAATTCAAAGACATTTTTGCCTTCGAAGTGGAAGAGATGCCAAGCATCAGCTCGGATCTTGCTGTCCACAAACTTGCCGTGCATCCAAAAAAGAAACCCATTCGGTAAAAGAAAAGAAATCACGACGAGGAAAGAAGTCAGGCGGCAGACGCCGAGGTAAAAAAAGCTGTTAGACGCTGGGTTCATTCTGCAATGTAATTTCCCTGACTAGGTTGCGAATGTTGTGCTTGTAAAGAAGCCGAATGGTACCTGGTGCATGTGCGTTGACTACACTGACTTGAACAGAGCATGTCCGAAGGATAGTTATCCACTTCCAAAGATCGACAGTCTGGTCAACTCTACAGCCGGACATGCCCTGATGAGTTTTATGGACGCCTAGCTACTCAGGCTTCCACCAGATTCCCCTGTGGAAAAAAGATCAAGAAAAGACAGCATTCGTCACTGATCAGGGGTTATTCTGTTATACAGTGATGCCGTTTGGTTTGAAGAATACGCCGGCTACTTTCCAAAGGATGATTAATACGGTCTTCATTTATCAGATTGGGAGGAATGTGGAGGCGTATATTGATGACATGATAGTCAAATCCAAGTAGCAGGCGGATCACCTTGCTGACCTCCAAGAAACATTCGCCACACTCAAGCGGCACAAGGTCATGCTCAATCCTAAGAAGTGTGTCTTTGGTGTTGAGTTTGGGAAGTTTCTCAGATTCCTGATTGATCAAAAGGGGATAGAGGCCAACCCTGAAAAAATATAGGCGGTCACCGACATGCAGTCGCCCCGCACTGTTAAAGAAGTAAAAAAGTTAACAGGTTGTCTGGCGGCCTTGGGGAGATTCCTCTGCCGGTGAGGTGACAAGTGCCTCTACTTCTTCCAGGCGATCAGGAAAAAGGCTAGATTTGAATGGGGGGATGATGCTGAGGAGGCCTTTCGAAAATTGAAAGAACACTTGCACTCTTTGCCTAGGCTCCACTATGAACGGCTGTGGTGCAGGAGTTATATATCAGTCCTCTAAAGGGGATAAGTACGAGCATGCACTACGGTTCAAGTTCCAGGCCTCAAATAATGAGGCCGAATATGAAGCCCTGCTAGCCGGCATTCGCATGTGCAAGGCGGCAGGGGCAACTAAGATTGACGCCTTATTTGACTCCCAGTTGGTCGTGAGTCAATAGCATGGTGATTATGAAGCCACCCATCCGGCTATGATCAAATACTTGCAGGCGGTCAAAGCTGAGGCCGGGACACTCGAAGAATTCAATCTAAGTCAAGTGCCTCGGTCCGAATACAATCAGGCGGATGCTCTGTCTAAGCTAGCATCATCCGCCTCATGCGACACACCTCGGTCAGTCTTTTAGGAAGTAATGGAAAAGCGAAGCATTGAAGAAAATCCCATTGGAGTACTTGACCGAACTTCTACTTGGATGGACAGCATCCGAGCATATCTGCTAGACGACACGCTGCCAGATTCAACTCTAGAAGCAGCCGCACTGAAAAAACGCGCGGCCAATTTTGAAATTCGTAAAGGAGAGCTTTTTAAGAAAGGCTTTCTACAACCGCTCTTAAAATGCATCACCCCCGAAAAGGAGCAGGAAATTCTAAAAGACCTACATGCGGGCTTTTGTGCCTCACATATAGGCGGCATGTCTCTAGCAGAAAGAGCCTGGCGGCAGGGCTATTTCTGGCCTACCCTGCAGAAAGATGCCATGACTTTGGTGAAAAAGTGCGATAAATGTCAAAAATTCGGCAAGCTTATACACCGTCCGGCCACTGATATGACGCCCATTCATAGCCCAGTTCCATTCGCCAAGTGGGGCATGGACATCTTAGGGCCCTATACTTCTACATCAGGCGGTCGACGGTATATCTTTGTTGCCGTAGATTATTTCACCAAATGGGTAGAGGCAGAGGCGGTCAAAAACATCAAGACAAAGGACGTCATCACCTTCATCTGGAAGAATATCATCACCCAGTTCGGGGTGCCTATGTCTATGGTTTTTGACAATGGTCCTCAGTTTGAGATGCCTCAACTCAAGACTTGGTTGGGAGATCAAGAGATCTCAAGTTTTTTTGCATCAGTTGGCTGACCCCAAGCAAACGGACAGGTCGAAGCCTTCAACAAGTTAATCTCAAACGACATAAAAAGAAGATTGAAAGAGTTGGCGGCCTATGGGCGGATGAGCTACCACACGTCCTATGGGCCATCAGAACAACAACAAAAGGGGCAACTGGAGAGACCCCATTTCTCATGGTGTACGGTGTAGAGGCCGTCTTGCCCATCGAACATTATGAGCCGACTCTTCGAATCATGTTGTATGATGAAGAGGCAAATTGGGAGGCCATGCGACTAGCATTGGACTCCCTTCCGGAGCGCAGGGGTAATGCCGCCTTGCGCCATGAGATCTACCGTCTGAGAATGACTCGGGCCTACAACAAGAGAGTACACAAGCGACCCCTAAAGGTTGGGGATTTTGTACTATAGAAAATGGAGGCAGTCGGTAGGGCGAATGAGCAGGGAAAGCTAACTCCAAATTGGGAAGGCCCCTACCGAATCTATGAAGAAGTAAGAGGCGGCACCTACCGTCTTGAGACACCAAACGGCAGACAGCTACCTAGAACTTGGAATGTAGATAACTTAAAAAAGTACTACTACTGAAATCTTGTAAATTTTTGTCTCATTAATGAAAATTTGCCTTCTTTCCCAAACTATGTCTTTTCATTTTCATAGAGAGCCGCCTACACAATGTGTAGACGGACCATGCTCAAAATTTTATTGCAGAGTGCCGCCTGCACAATGTGTAGACGGACAAGTCTCAGGTTTACATTGTAGAACACCGCTTGCACAATTTGCAGACAGATCGAGTTCAAAATTTTATTGTAGGGTACTGCCTGCACAATATGCAGGTAGCCTTATTCACTAAGAGTTTGGTTAAAGTACCTTATAAAGGGACCGCCTGCCCAAAGAGCAGTCATCCCAAACCTTACTAAAAAGCTTCGCCTGCATCAGAGCAGTCGTCCCTAAACTTACTCACCCTTAAAAAAGCTAAGTGTTAAAAACTTAGCGGCTACCTAATCTTCTATTAAGAGGCCAAAGGCCGGATATATTTTATTTAAGAAGCCGTCTGCTCCAACATGAGTACGACTGTCTGCTCCAACATGAGTCAGACAATCGGCGACGCCCATTTGGGCGAATTCGTCGAAAAGAGAATCTCCCATTTGGGTGGTACATTGCTCAGTAAACCAAAAACAAACGGCCCTACCGTCTGCGTTAAGGCAACGCTCGCAGTTGTTTAATTTAATCTAACTTGAAATCTAAAAAGCGTTGAGTTTTCCAAACTGTTCTAGCACAGACGGAAATCAACTGTTTCATTTTAGAAGCTATACTATGTAAATTTTACCGCCTGTTGTTGCTATGGGACAATAAGACAATACAGGCAGACAGATTATTCTTGTGATTATAAGCTAAGTTCAAAAACTTAGCGGCTTAAATAGACGTTCAAGCGACCAGCTGAGGCCTTTGGACGGATACTCTCAAGTGTTTAACCGTCTGCTCAAAGATGGTTCAAGAGTCTGTACCGCCTCCTGACACTAAGGCTAATCAGCCGGAGGTCTTTACAGACCATGAGGATGATAATCCTCAGGTTGAAACTTACATAGCCAAAGATGGCTCTCTCATCACAAAGCGCATCCGTCCTAGAGACACTCTAGAACGAAGTGAAAGTCAGGCGGGTACAAGTAGGCCCCTTGGTCAGCCGGAAAGGGAAACCCAGTCGGCAAGAGGTCAGGCTCCAGTCACTAGGGACGAGCTTATGAAATTCATGACGAGTTTCAAGGGGGAGATTAAGGACCTGATCGAAAAGAAAACGGCTGGCTCTAGCAAGAGTCGGTCGGCCAAGAAGTCTCCTCGAACTGCGAGGAAGAAGCCAGTCAGGGACAGGCAGCCAACTCCGCATCCAAAGGATAAGGCAGCCGCAACCCTTGATTGGTCCAAGATCCTTCTGCTCCCGAAGGGTCTAAGAAAATCCAGCCGGGAGCAACAACCGGTGGGTAACAAAAATTCTACCCTTGACGCTCGACAAATCATCGAGCGCAGGAGAAGTCAGCAGCTATCTGAGTCAGCCTCTACTTCGAGCTTTCCAGACAACTTCAAAAACACATCTCCAGGGAATATTTAATCCTTACATGAGAGCCATACAGGCGGTAATACCGTCTATTCTGGCCCTCAGATGATTGAGAATGCACCGTAGTACTCCCCATGGTCTACGGTCCGTATTCTCCTCACTTCATGCAGCCGGCCCTCTTTGGGGGTCAGGTGGCATACAATGTCCAACCTTTGGACTGGCAGCTCCGTCTGCTCAAACTTGGTGAACAAACTTCTGCGTACACCAAGGAAATAACCGAGGCCGCACAGCCGACCAAGGTTGAGAATGTGTTGGTGGGTGCTTATGACGGTACCACCAACCTGGAGGACCACCTCATGGCCTACTCCAACCTCATGCACATGCAGGGGTTAGAGGATGCAATGTGGTGCCGGTGCTTCCCGGCTAAATTGAAGGGCATCGCCCAACAATGGTTTGGCAACTTGCCAGCCGGGTGCATTGACAGCTTAAGGAAGCTTGCCTTCCTGTTTGCCTCTAACTTCTCAATGAACATCCCTGCCAAGAAAACCAGTCTCGATCTGAGCACCATTCGGCAGGGAGACAAAGAGGGACTCCGCTTCTATGTCAGGCGGTTCAACTTGGTGAGAATTCAAATCCAGGGGTTGTCTGATGAGGTAGCCTATACAAAATTCTTCAAGGGTCTAAAGGACGGGTCGACCTTTAAGTTCGACCTTATCCGGAAGAGGGTTTTCACCCTTCAAGAGGCGTTGATAGAGGCAGAGAGCTTTATTTAAGCCACCGACCTCTGCTTGTCCAGCCATCAGTCGGACTACAAGAAGTCCGACAAGCAAAAAGAGAGTCGGTCTGCTCAGCCGGCTCAGAAAGCTAAAGTGAGCAAAAAGAGAAAAGAAGTTTGGGCGGTTGAGGAACCTGATCAGTCGTCCAAGAAGAAAAAGAAAGAATTCAAGCCGTATGTCTCACGGTATGATTTCAATAAACACTGTTACACCATCTTTACAGAGGTGAAGGATCGGCTGACCATTGAGAAGCCGAATCCTATGAAAATTTCCATTCAGTCACGGAACAAGAGTAAATTCCGCCACTTCCTTCAGGAAGTGGGCTATGACACCAACGACCGCTATATTCTTAAGTGGACGTTGGACCGTCTGGCTGACAAAGGCTTGCTGAAGTCCTATGTCTTGAAGTCCAACTGGACTTCTAAGACGAATCCGGGGCAGTCGTCAAAAACTTTCCAGCCTACTAGTAGCTCGGATACCGACAAGGATCCGGTCTACACTATAGCAGGCAGATTTGTATGTGGTGGCCTAACCATCCGGGGCACCAAGGATCACCTGAAGAGGATGACCATTCAGTTGATGATGGACAGGGGTTCTCCAGTGGAACATTCCCAGATGTCCTTATCACTGAGAAGGACCGGGGCAAAGTGCGCCGACCGCATGACGACCCAGTCGTCATTGAATGCAAGGTCGCCAACCAGCTGGTTGGCCGAATCCTAATAGACACGGGTAACTCCTCTGACCTCATTAGCTACAAGTGTCTGTCCAAGCTTAATTACAAGCTGGACAATCTACGTGGGGGGGTCGTGCACCCAGTTGGACAAATTGATATACCCGTTCGGCTGGGGGAGAAAGGAAAAGGGCGACACATGGTCGTCCGGTTCCTAGTGGTTAAGGAGCTGACCGCCTACAATATTATTCTCGGCCAACCTACTCTGAATGAGTGCAAGGCCGTCATCATCCCAGCTCTCATGCTTCTAAAGTATGAAAGGGATGATGGCTCTGTTGGCTCCCTCAACGGGGATCAGAAGACGGCAAGGGGGTGCTATCTCTCATACGTCAAGCCGACTGCTGCAGCAACTGGACAGCTGAAGGAGCCAATAGACCTTGATGAAGTCAAAGACCCTGATTCACCCCCTCCAGCTGCAAAGAAAAGAAAAACTAATTAGCCGGTGGAGGTGAAGTAGAAGAAGAAATAGCAATCCCTGACAGGGGAACGGTCAGATGATCTCTGTCCCCAGCCGACTAGAGAGCATGTTGATTTTCATCTGGACGACAGTCGTCCAGAGCGAACTTTTAAGGTGGGGACGGCTGCCTTTTGAAAGGTTGGGTGCAGACTTGCACCTCCTGCTCAAAGAATTCAAAGACATCTTTGCCTTTGAAGTGGAAGAGATGCTAGGCATCACCCTGGATCTTGCTGTCCACAAACTCGCCGTGGATCCAAAAAAGAAGCCCATTCGGCAAAAGAAAAGAAATCACGGCGAGGAAAGAAGTCAGGTGGCAGCTGCCGAAGTTAAAATGCTGCTGGACGCTGGGTTCATTCGGCCATGTAACTTCCCTGATTGGGTGGCGAATGTTGTGCTTGTAAAGAAGCCGAATAGAACCTGGCGCATGTGTGTTGATTACATAGATCTCAACAATGCATGTCCAAAGGACAGTTATCCGCTCCCAAAGATCGACAGCCTTGTCGATTCTACAGCCGGCCATGCCTTGATGAGTTTCATGGATGCTTATTCTGGCTTCCATCAGATACCCTTGTGAAAAAAAGATCAAGAGAAGACGGCGTTTGTCACAGATCAAGGGTTATTCTGCTATACTGTGATGCCGTTTGGTTTGAAAAATGCGCCTGCTACTTTCCAGCGAATGATTAATACGGTCTTCATTAATCAAATCGGAAGGAATGTAGAGGCGTACATTAACGATATGATAGTCAAATCCAAGATCCAGACGGATCACCTTGCCGATCTCCGAGAAACCTTTACCACACTTAGGCGGCATAAGGTTATGTTAAATCCCAAGAAATGCATCTTTGGTGTTGAGTCTGGGAAGTTTCTCGGATTCCTGATTGATCAAAGGGGGATAGAGGCTAACCCCGAGAAGATACAGGTGGTCATTGACATGAAGTCACCCCGCACTGTCAAGGAAGTTCAGAAACTAACTGATTGCCTGGCGGCATTGGGAAGATTTCTTAGCCGGTTAGGTGACAAATGCCTTTATTTCTTCCAAGCCATCAGAAAGAAGACTAAATTTGAATGGGGGGATGATGCTGAGGTGGCCTTCTAAAAGCTAAAAGAACACTTGCACTCTTTGCCAAGGCTAGTTAGCCCTCTGCCCAAAGAGACGTCATACATGTACTTAGCCATCTCAGACCATGCCCTCAGTGCCGTTCTCCTTGCTGAAAGAGACGACATCCAGCTCCCGGTCTATTTCATTAGCCATGTGCTCCGAAATGCTGAACTCCAGTACCCCATTGTTGAAAAATTTGGCCTCGCCCTTTATATGGCAGTCAAGAAGTTGAAACCATACTTCTTGGCGCATCCGGCTGTGATATACACAGACCAACCCCTCAAGCGGCCCATGTCAACTTTGGAGTCATCTGGTAGGATGCTCAAATGGGTTATTGAAATTCAAAGTCTTGAAATCACTTACGAACCAAGAAAGGTAGTGAAGGGTCAGGCGTTCGCCGACTTCATTGTTGAAATGCCAAGACCGGTTCCACCGGATAATACTGATCAGGTTTGGAAAGTGTACGTGGATGGGAGCTCCACTATGAACGGCTGTGGTGCAGGAATTATTTATGAGTCCCCTGAGGGGGAAAAATTTGAGTATGCACTACGGTTCAAGTTCCAAGCCTTAAACAATGAGGCAGAGTATGAAGCCCTGCTAGCCGGCATCCGAATATGCAAGGCGGTAGGGGCAACCAAAATTGACGCCTACTCTGATTCATAATTGGTCGTTAGCCAGTACCAAGGTGAGTATGAAGCCACCCATCCGGCTATGATCAAATATCTTAAGGCTGTCAAAAAGGAGACTAGGACACTTGAAGAATTCCATCTGAATTAGGTGCCCAGGTCTGAGAACAATCAGGCGAATGCATTATCCAAACTGGCATCCTCTACCTACTGTGATACGCCTCGGTCAGTCTTTTGGGATGTTCTGGAAAAAAGAAGTATACATGAGGAACCCATTGGAATTCTAGACCGAAGCTCTACCTAGATGGATGACATTCGAGCTTACCTGACAGACGACACGCTTCTGGATTCACCACAGGAAGTAGCCGTCATGAAAAAGCGAGCTGCAAACTTTGAGATAAAAAATGGAGAACTCTTCAAAGCAGGTTTCTTGAAGCCTCTACTGAAGTGTGTTACCCCTGAGAAAGGGAAGGAAGTTCTCAAAGATTTGCATGCGGGATACTGCGCCTTTCACGCAGGCGGCAGATCATTAGCCGTCAGAGCCAGGCGGCATTACTTTTGGCCTACTCTAGAGTCGGATGCCATAGAGATGGTCAAAAAATGCGATAAGTGTCAAAAATTTGGCAAGCTAATCCATCGTCCGGCTACTGACTTGACGGCAATCCACAGCCCAGTCCCATTTGCTAAATGGGGCATGGACATCCTAGGTCCTTACACGCCTGCTCAAGGCGGAAAGCGCTATATCCTAGTGGTTGTGGATTACTTCACCAAGTGGGTGGAGGCAGAGGCGATCAAAAAATCAAGACCAAGGATGTCATTTCTTTCATATGGAAGAACATTATCACCCGGTTTGGGGTACCTATGTCTATGGTGTTTGATAACGGCCTTTAGTTTGAGACGCCTCAACTCAAAACTTGGTTGGGAGATCAAGGGATCTCAAATTATTTTGCATCAGTCGGCCGACCCCAAGCAAACGGCCAAGTTAAAGCCTTCAACAGACTCATCTCAGACGACATTAAAAAGAAAATTAAAAGAGTCGGAGGTTTATGGGCTGAAGAATTAATTCATGTCCTATGGGCCATCCGGACAACTGCAAAGGGGGCAACAAGTGAAACCTCATTTCTCATGGTTTATGGTGCTGAAGCCGTCTTGCCTATCGAGCATTATGAGCCGACTCTACAAGTCATGCTATACGATGAAGAGGCAAACTGGGAGGCCATGCGGCTAGCATTGGACTCACTCCCAGAGCACAGGGGCAATGCCACCTTGCGTCATGAGATTTACAATCTAAGAACGACTTGTTCTTACAACAAGAAAGTACACAAGCACCCTTTAAAAGTTGGGGACTTTGTGTTACGCAAAATGGAGGCAACTGGTAGGGCGAATGAGTTTGGAAAGCTGACTCCTAATTGCGAAGGCCCCTACCGGATTTATGAGGAAGTAAGAGACGGCACCTACAGCCTGGAGACCCCAAACGGTAGGCCGGCTGCCCAGAACTTGGAACGTAGACAACCTCAAAAAGTACTACTTCCAAGTGTTGTAAATATTTGTAAATAGAAAGCCTATCAATGAAAAGCTGCTTTTTGTTTCAAAATTATTTTATTTATTCCTTTATATACATGCGTCATATCACATGTGTCGCCTGATTGATTTACAGACGATACACCTTCGCCTAATAACTTGAAAATTGAAATTGGAAGTAAACTACTAACGTCCAAGTAATGCGAGGCCAATGGCCAGATAATAAGCTAAGCACAAAAAGGTTTATTGGCTATACAACCGTCTTTTAAAAAGAGACATGAGGCTAATGGGCGGATGGTTACCAATTTTATAAATTCGCCTGCTCCAATGTGAAATATGGCGTCCGGCGATGCCCCTCCGGGTGTTATTGTCGCTGTTTAGGGTAAAAATAATCCCAAAAACATGGTCCAATCCCGTAGTGACACGTGGCCCAATCAAAGGGCAACACGTGTCCCTATGGGAAGATGACGCGTGTCAGATGCCCTAAAGAGCACCTAAAATCAGCAAGAGAAAGGGCCCTTATTACATCAGGGCCCAAATCTCGAGGAAAGTTATTGAAAGCCGCAAAGCGGCGCCCCCATGTGGCACGTGGCACTCTCTCATTGCGCAGCCAATCATGTCACGGAATTTTGGGGTACAAACCCTACAAGGGCACATACTCCCACCCCTATAAATACTCCAATCATTTATGATGGGAGGGGGGGATAATGACATAACCTTAAAAAAGAGCATTAAAGAGCTCCAACTTCTCTCTACTTTCTCTCTCTAAAATTTCTGTTCCCGATCTCTAACTTGATTGTCGGAGGCGAATATTCTGGTAAAGGAATATTCGTTGTTTTGCAGGTGTCCGAGTCTCGTTGCCTGAAGAGCGTGACTAGTATCCGAGGAGATCACAAAAAACCCCAAAACATTTGGCGCCGTCTATGGGGATACTCGTCCGTTATGGCAATAGATGGTCAGACACCTAATACCGGTCCTCGTCCAGGCGAGGACGGTCATGTAGAGGATATAGTCCCTACAATTCATTCCAGTGACCCTTTGACCGCCTCATTTCAAGAGGCTGATGATCCTCTAGTTACTACTGCTTCCTTGCAGACTGCACTCAACAAACTTCGGAAGGAGTTTGAGAGCATCCGAGCTTCTACCTCTTGGCAGCCGCCCAGAAAAGAGGGAGAAAGAGATCCAAAGAAAACTCATAACAGAGTAACCCATGCAACAGATGCTGAGAACACCCCATTTCGCAGGACGAATGGAAGGTCTCCTAGGGTGCCAAGAACGAATCTATCTAGTCTGTTGGCGAAAACCCAGTCGGCTGGGGGGAGGGGCAGACAGCCTCGAAGAGAGGAGACGGAGCCGTCTCGACGCTGGAAGGACGCGAGAGACTACCTTCGGCATAAACAACGAGAACGTGTCGCTTACTCAGACACGGCATCCACTCCCACAATGCCAGATGAATTCTCCAACCACTCTCTTTCCCAGCATAGCAACGCGGCCATCTCCAGCAGGAGTCAAGATGTGCGGACTCAAACTCCCATTCCAGTGCAACTGCCCAAGTATACGCCTCCTCAGGGTCTTAACGGCATTCTGCAGCCGAATCCCCAAGTATTCGGACAATATGGGCCGTTCGGTCAGACGTTTAGTCAAACTCCTTATCTGGTCGGACAGCCTGTGCAGCCTCAGCCAATTGATTGGCAGATGCGGTTGCTGACTCTTGGAGATAAGTCGCCTCCGTTTTCGCAAGATATTTTAACTGCCTCTCAGCCGCCGAAGGTGAAGAGTGTACTCGTGGGAGCCTATGATGGTACATGCAACCCAGAGGAACATATCACCTCGTACATGAACCTGATGTACTTGCAAAGTGTAGATGATGCTACATGGTGCAAATGCTTCCCGGCCACCTTAAAAGGAGTGGCGCAGGATTGGTTCAATAGCCTTCCGGCCGGGTGCATTAATTGTTTTACCACCCTCAGTTTGCTGTTTGTAGGCAATTTCTCCTACAACATCCCACCAAGAAAAACAAGTCTCAACTTGGCAACAATTGTGCAAGGAAAAAGTGAAGGACTACGCTCGTACGTCCAAAGATTTAACCAAGAAAAGGCCCAAATCCATAATCTTCCGGACGAAATGGCATACTCTGAATTTCTCCGGGGATTATGGCATAATGGTTTTAAGTATGATTTGGTAAGAAAAAAGATTCGGTCATATGCAGGTGTTTTGCGGGAAGCCGAAGCCTACATTGAGGCAGCGGACTTTTGTTCGCTCACAAAATCAAAAATGCCAGCCAAGGGGGATGAGAAGAAGCAACCTTCTCAGCAAGACTCGGTCGACCGAAAGAAAGAGGGAAACAAGAGGAAAGAAGTCTGGGTGGCCGACGGCCAGCAGGCTGGGTCAAAGAAAGTCAAGACGTACGAGCCCCAGTATGAGTTCAACAAGGACTGTTATTCCATCCTGATGGAAATCAAAGATAAGTTTGAGTTTGAAAAGCCCCAGCCACTAAGAGGCCCGGCTCAGTACAGAAACAAGAACAAGTACTGTCACTACCACAAAGATGTGGGTCATGACACGAACGATTGCATCAACCTGAAGAGGTTGTTGGACAAGTTGGCCGAGAAGGGAATGCTGAACTCTTATGTGATGAAGTCCAAGTTCACATACACACGGACAGACAACTCGTCCAAGAAGAAACAGAAAAATGATAAGAAAACAGACAAGGAAGATGATGGGAATAGCACTGATTCAGGCTTTGTGGCTGTGATATCAGGAGGTTTCGCCTCAGGCGGTCCCACCATGAAAGGGATGAAGCAGGACGCCTGGAACTTGGGAAAGGTAATGCAAACGGATGCAGTAAAGGACGAACCCTTCCCTGAAGTAACCATCAGTAAGGCTGACCTGGGGGAGGTCAAAGCCCTGCACAATGATCCTATGGTATTCATTATGAAGATAGCCAACTTGAAGGTCGGATGAATATTGATTGATACAGGATGCTTGGCCGACATCATTAGCCTGGCCGCCCTGAAGAATCTAAGCTTCCCAGAAGATGCTCTTTAAGACATCACTCACCCGTTGGTAGGATTTGGGGGGAATGTATCCACCCAGTTGGGCAGATAGACCTACCCGTCCACTTTGGGCAAAAAGGGGAAGGAAGAGATATGGTTGTCCGCTTTCTGGTGGTAAAAGAGCTGACTGGATATAACGTCATACTCGGCCGTCCCACGTTAAACGCAGCTAAGGCAATCATTGTACCTCATCTAATGCTGCTAAAGTTTGAGAGGACAGACGGTAAAATTGGAACGATCCAAGGAAGTCAGAAAATGGCTAAGGAATGTAATCAGTTGGCCGTTAAGCCTACCACACGCGGACCAAAATCATCCGAGCCAAAAGAAGAAGGAACCTCACTCCCAGCATACCAGGACGGCCAGAAACGCAAGGCGGCCAAGATAGAACAAGCCTAGCAGCTAATGACTGTCGGCCGGCCAGAAGAGTTAAGTCCCAACTGGCCGGTAGCCACCAAGATATGGTGCTTGACCCCGATCAACCAGGTCGGACAGTTAGTGTAGGCACTATAGCTTTGGGTATGCTTGGGGATGAGTTAGTTCAACTGCTGAGAGAATTCAAAGATGTATTTGCATTCGAAGTTGGTGAGATGCCAGGAATAAGTCTTGACCTGGCCGTGCATAAGCTGGCCGTGAATCCATCGATAAAGCCTATCCGTCAGAAGAAAGGAAATCATGGAGAGGAAAGAAATTAGGCGGCCGCGGCTGAGGTGAAGAAGCTGCTGGACGCCGGTTTCATTCGGCAATGTTATTACCCAGACTGGGTAGCTAATGTAGTTCTCGTGAAGAAGCCAAATGGGACTTGGAGAATGTGTGTGGATTACACAGATCTGAACAAGGCATGCCCTAAGGATAGTTTTCCCTTGCCCAAAATCGACCGCCTGGTTGATTCAACGGCTGGGCATGCCCTGATGAGTTTCATGGACGCATACTCCGGATTCCATCAAATTCCCCTATGGGAAGAAGATCAAGAAACAGCGTTCATAACTGAGCAGGGGTTGTACTGTTACAATGTTATGCCATTCGATCTCAAGAATGCCCCTGCCACCTTTCAGCGACTTGTTAATACAGTCTTTAGAGACCAGCTCGGCCGGAACATGGAGGCGTACATCGATGACATGATTGTTAAGTCGAAAGAGCCGGCCGACCATTTGAAGGATCTGCGAAATCCAAAGAAATGTGTCTTTGGTGTTGAGTCCGGTAAATTTCTCGGATTTTTGATTGATCAACGTGGAATTGAGGCCAATCTTGAAAAAATTCAAGCCGTCCTGGACATGAAGTCACCAAGAACAATCAAAGAGGTGCAAAGGCTGACCGGCTGTTTAGCAGCACTTGGTAAATTTCTGTCAAGGTTAGGGGATAAGTGCCGTTATTTCTTTCAAACCATCAAGAAGAAAGCCATGTTCGAGTGGACAGCAGAGGCCGAGGAAGCGTTCGTACAGCTAAAACGCCATCTGCATACATTGCCTCGGCTCGTTAGTCCACTCAAGAATGAGAAGTTATTCATTTATCTCGCCATTTCCGAACACTCTCTAAGTGTCGTCCTACTTACTGAAAGGGACGCCACCAGATCCCAGTCTATTTTATCAGTCATGTATTTCGCAACGCCGAGCTTAAGTACCCCCCTGTTGAAAAATTTATCCTAGCATTGTATATGGCATCAAAGAAGCTGCGGCCGTACTTCTTGGCACATTCAATTGTGGTCTACACAGACCAACCTCTGAAGAAGCCATTTACAACCTTTGAGGCCAGTGGCCGTATGCTCAAGTGGGCCTTGGAACTGAGGGGCTTTGACATTATGTTCGAGCCAAGAAAAGCAATCAAGGGGCAAGCCTTTGCAGATTTTTTGGATGAGATGACTCGGCCTGATCTTCAGCCGGCTGGAGACCAGATCTGGAAAGTGTTTGTGGATGGTAGTGCAACAACTACCAGGTGTGGCGCTGGTATCATATGTCAGTCTCCTAAAGGAGATAAGTTTGAATATGCAATGAGATTTCAGTTCCAAGCTTCAAACAATGAAGCTGAGTATGAAGCCTTGTTGGCCGGCCTAAGAATGTGTAAGGCGGCCGAGGCAACCAAAGTTGAAGTTTGCTCGGACTCTCTGCTAATAGTCAGCCAAGTCAATGGTGGCTTCGAAGCAAGGGAGCCGGCCATGATGAAATACATGTAGATGGTTAAGGAAGAGGCCAAGGGCCTAGAACATTTTTCTTTACGGCAGGTTCCTCGTTCAGAAAATCATCAAGCGGACGCGCTCTCCAAGTTAGCTTCCTCGGCATCATGTGACACTCCTAGATCAGTATTTTGGGAAGTAAAAGAGAAGCAGAGTATTGATGCCGAGCCTGTTCAGATCATAGATAGAAGTTCAACCTGGATGGACGAAATTATTTCCTACTTGAGGAGTGGGATTCATTCGGACGATCCTAAAGAGAGTTGGCTGATGAAGAGGAGAGCGGCCTGGTTCGAGATAAAGAACGGGGAGTTATTCAAGAAGGCTTTTGTGAAGCCCTATCTTAAGTGTATCACCCCAGAGAGGGGGCATGATGTGTTGGATGACCTCCATCAGGGGCATTGTGGTTCCCATATTGGAGGACGAGCCTTGGCTGAAAAAGCCACCCATTTGGGGTACTACTGGCCAAGCTTGAAGTCAGATGCCATGCAAATGGTGAGAATGTGTGACAAGTGCCAGAAGTTCGCGACCTTAATCCATCGGCCGGCTAACAGCTTGATCACCGGCCAGGTTGATCACCAGCCGATTGAGAGGCTTCAAGCCAATCAGATTCTTGGACTCTTTAGACGGGCGGAGTCACGTTTGGCCCGGTCGGTTTTTCCGGGGTCTACTTACCCCTATCATCCGATTTCTCGGACTTATCGTAGATCGGCGTGGCGGCCGGATCCACGGACTTGGAGGCCCCGCTATCACCCATTCGGGGTTGTTCTCCTTTGGACTGCTTAGAAGCAGTCCGCGACGTAGTCTTTGCCGCGGTGGTGGAAGTGGTCTTAGTTGTGACCGTCTTCCTTTGCTTGGACGCCCCCTCGCCCTTGTCATTTTTAGTAGCCGAGGACGGCTGCTTTCGTTTAGCCCTTGGGGTCGGAGTTGACAGCTGCAAAGAGTAAGCAAAAGTTTAACTCAATAAAACTTTGTTAACGATCGTATAGATACAGCTGGGACCCTGCTTCCAACATACCAACTCGGACAAAAAAAAAAAAAAAAAAAGTTTAATTCGGAACAGTGTCCGTGCAGGCTCAGGAAGAAGCCTTCTGCCAACCTAGCAACACGAACGCTAGACCTTGAAAGGTTTTTTACCTCCTTGGTTTGCTCGTACATCTTCTGACGAGCCTTGTATCTAATCAAGTTAATCTCGGCCATGTCAATCTCCCCCTTCTGCTCCTTGTCCAGCATGGTGTACGCTTCCTCTGCAAAAACAAAATTTAACCAACAGTTAGAATAATTTCGAACATGAAATGCGTTCGGACGCCAGAAAGAACTAAAGTCCCACCTTGGGGAATGTTTGTGTACAGGCCGCATGCGGACGTAAAAATTGGGTCCTTGAGCCATCCGGCCAAGGGGATCCAGTTCTAGGGCACGGTCACCAACTTTCCATCCCGTCTAACCTTCTTGACTTTAAAATATTCAATTTGGTGAGCCTGGTCTGGGTGGACAGGTGGTTTATATGGTCTGTGGTCTCCTCGGCCGAGTTGGATCGGCTTGGCATTAAACTGATTCATCCGCAAATTGAACTCTGTATCCTTGGTTTTGATGCGGTAGAACCGATTCTTCCAATCACGTCACTTCGACACACGGTCCATCACCATCATATTATCCTTTGTGGTGCTAAGTATAAACCATCCGTCCGTGTGCTTCTCGAGGCGGACCATTGCGTGCATCTCGCAGAAAACCGGGAAGTCAGGCTTGAAGCCCTCACGGATGCACGTCACCAAGTACCCAGATATGTTCAACCAGCTGTTTGGCACCAGCTGAAAGAGGGCAATGTCGTACTCGTCCAGTACTGTACGAATAAAGGGGTGAAGGGGGAGACGAAGTCCAACGTCCAAAGCAGCTCGGTAGACGCTGAATGGTCTGCGGCACAGCCACTCATCCTCCCAGGCGGCCACCGAAAGGGACCTTCTTGGGGCTTTAATTTCAAATCCTTCTCCCAGCTGGAGAAACGCCTTGTACTTCTCAAATGCATCATTGAGGTAGCCCAATGTTGTGCTACCCACTGTACATGCATACGGATCTTTAAAAATATCTACATTGGTGACCGCATCTTCGGCCGCCTCACCTTCGGCCTCGGCCTCATCTTCCACCCTCTCACCCTCTTGGTGAGGGGCAGTGCCAAATTCGGAGGACATCACTCTGTCCAAGTCAGCTGCCTCGGCTGAGCTACGGCTTCTAGAGACATGGCCGCCCCCAGCTGAAGGAGGCTCTTCAAAAACTAAGGGACTTTTACCCTTGTCTTTAGCAGTGGCCGCCCTGGTTTCCGAAGTAGGGCCACTGCGAGGGGGCAGGTCGGACGGTTCGTTGATAGATATCCCAACTCTTGGCCTGTCCGACCTGCTATGTTGGAGATGGAGTTGAGAAAGAGTTGGGACGGACGGATCAGCGTCCGCCCGAGAAGAGGAAGGAGGTCCTTCACGAGATAGCAACTCGGCCTCATCCATGACCGAGTTGGCATATTGGGGGAACCTTAGTTCCGGAGTTCGCCCGGACGTTCCCACCACAGAAGAAACGCCTTGAGCTCTTTGGCGTTCCTCGAAAGAAGAGGTAACCTCCACGGCCGAATGATTAGTGCCCGTGGAGGAGGTTATTCGGGTAGTAGACCCGGTCTCTTTGTCAGCGCTATTTGGGTCATAAGGGACCCTAGGATTCACCAGACTGCCGTCTGGATTTCTGGCCGCATGAAGATCATATGTTTGCCTTGTCCTTGCCATGTCCGACTGCAGGGACAGAGAAGAATAGGTTGAGGTGAGTAGGTACGCACTAGAAATGGACCCACTCCCAGAAGGAGACAACTCGTCTCCGTCCACTCTAGACTCCTCAGTCCCAGGCGAACGGCCGGCCTCATGAGGAGAAACGGACGAAGCCGAGTGTTGAGCCAGATTTAAAAAATGAAAAGCAAGAAAATAATACAAGTAAAAAGTGAAAGAAAGCAGGCGGCCTACCTATGTACGTGTTGAAAACTTGACAAGTTCTTCAAGGTCTTGAAGATTGACCGGAAAACTCAAAAAACGTTCGGAAAACTCAAACTACGCGACGGAGCTCTTGAAGATTCAGGGGAAATCATTTTCTCTCTCTAGAAATGCTCTGACTTCTCTATAGAATTCTCAAGATTGTAAAGTGCCAAAATGAAGTCAAACCCCTCATATTTATAGACCAAATTTATGGGGGCAAAATGGTAAAATCATCTTTCCCGCCCAAGAGTTTGAACGGTTATTTTTTGGAAAAACTAACCTAGAATTCAAAAAGTTGGTATGAGGGATCCGTCAATTTGGATGAAGAAAGAGACGGATGACTAATAGCGCGTCCAAATAGACGGCTGAATCAACGTAACGAAAATTTCCATCTCAAAAGACTTAGCGTCCGCACCTTCTTCCAAAAGCCAGGTGGCAAGATCCGGCCGCCTAATTTCCTGACCTTATCAGTCTGGGAAATATTCCATACGGACAAGACACGACTTTTGGTCTAAAAAGCGTCTGCCCCTTCAATTGGCGGACATGATCTGTTCGCCCCTACATACAAGTTCAAATCTCTGCATACTCGGACGCACTAAGACAGGTAGAAGATCAGAGGAGGCGGCCTGTAAGCGTGCGAGCCACCCCCTCTGAGGGGCAAATGTTTAGGGTAAAAATAATCCCAAAAACGTGATCCATTCCCGTAGTGACACGTGGCCCAGTCAAAGGGCAACACGTCTCCCTATGGGAAGATGACGCGTGTCAGATGCCCTAAAGAGCACCTGAAATCAGCAAGAGAAAGGGCCCTTATTACATCAGGGCCCAAATCCCGAGGAAAGTTATTGAAAAACGCAAAGCGGCGCCCCCATGTGGCACGTGGCACTCTCTGATTGCGCAGCCAATCATGTCACGAAATTTTAGGGTACAAACCCTACAGGGGCACATACTCCCACCCCTATAAATACCCCAATCATTTATGATGGGAAGGGGGGGATAATGACATAACCTTAAAAAAGTGCATTAAAGAGCTTCAACTTCTCTCTACTTTCTCTCTCTAAACTTTCTGTTTCCCGATCTCTAACTTGATCGTCGGAGGCGAATATTCCGGTAAAGGAATATTCGTTGTTTTTGCAGGTGTCCGAGTCTCGTTGCCTTAAGAGCGTGACCAGTATCCGAGGAGATCACAAAAAACCTCGAAACAGTCGTAGAGGGAATTCTATCTTCTGCTCTACAACCACATACAGACGGCAAAAATTGAACGACCTAATTGGTCAACTCACAGCCGCCTGACCAGGGTAATCTAAAGAATGACTAAGACTGCGGAAGCTGGATGTTAGACACATCAATCGGCAGCCGACCGAAGTTCTAACTTAGATTACCTTGCGAAATTATGCAAGTCCTCCCAGCAGGGGCAAATGGACATTGAGTATAATTAGATTACGGCCACCAACCTACCTAGACGGCTAGTTTTAAAATTGGCCCAAGTAGGATGACTAAGTCTCAGAAACCCATCTGAAATGGGGTGAGCACGTAAGGCCTATAGAACCGCCTACTATTGTGATAAAAGATTAGCAGGTGGACAAGTATAAACTTTACTTCCTAGTTCATGCAACTTGTAATATTTGTAGCATGACCATTCATCCGGACCCATTTGAAATTGGGCAGGCGCATAAGGCCGCCTTGAAAATATAGGATCGCCTGTTGCTGTAAAAGAAGAATTTCAGGCGGACCAATGCCAACTTTACATTCTAGTTCATGCAACTTATAATACTTGTTGCATGAACAGCCATCCGAACATGGCAGAAAGGTCTAATGACCGCCTGCTCGATTGGCCGGCTAGGCGCTTGGCTTGGGGCAATCACCTTAGTGATTGATTGACTCGAAAATCAGTCATACCCCCATCCGGTATCACACATTTTCAATTCAATCAACCAACTTGTAAATCCAAGTGCACAGCCGCCCAAGGGCAAAACCATCCGGTATACCATCCAAACACAAAATTCAAATTTCAAAAAATAAAACACAAGTGTTAGAAACCAAACGCAAGAATTAAAAACTGACCTACTGGTCGGATGATTCATCATTAAAAGCTGACCCCTTGGCTAGCCAAATTCAAAAGTCAAAGTGTTAAACGGCAAAACAGTCGGTGATAGTAAAAAAAAGAAATTGTTGATTAAACTGACTCCACAGTCGGTAAAGAAACAAGAGATACTCGGCACGCAGGCCGGAAATGTATTTGAAATGGCTATTCGGCCGCAGAGAAACCTTAAATTTAATCAGCTTCGGGAGAGGACTCGGCTTCATTTTCATCCGCCATTTCATCATTGGCCGGATGTTCTCCATCGCCCTCCTTAGCCTCGTCCTCATTCTGGATCGCCTCGCCGCCATCTGCTCCCTGGCCCGCCTGATCATCCAGCTCCTCCGTAGCTTGCTCAAAACGATACTCCCAAATGGAGTAATCACCCTTGGGAAAGAGATCCTTCCACGCCATCTTCATGCGAGTGACGCAGACGGCCTCATTTTCCTCAATAAGTTGCTTCTTCTCCTCCTCTACCCTGGCGACCAATTTGGATGCGAGCTACTTTTCTTTGTTGGCTAGCTTGTGTTGCAGCTTCTCATTTTGGCGCTTGAGACTATCCGTCTCTTTGACAAAATCCTGACGCTCTTCAACTTTTTCTTTAGCCGCCTTCAGGTCAGCTTTCAGCTCAGTCACCCTCTTTTGGGCCGCCTCCAAATCTTTCTTCACTTGCAAATTTGCAGTCGCCTGTGTGTATAGGATATCTTGAGTAAAAAACTCATTCTTATTTACATCAAACATGGCTTTGTCAAGATTGGAAGCGGCCCTTAAGTTGGCAGCCCTTACCTCTTTCTGCTTGTCGCTGAATGGTTTTTTAAGACCATTAACTCGCAGCATGGCATGCATCCGGCCAAAAGAAAAGGACTGTTAGTATACAGTCGGTAAAGGCAAAAATTGGAAAATAACTTGAGAAAATACCTCGGCCAAATTTGCAAGGATGGCATCAAAGTTCAGGGAGCCGACTCCTTTAATAGAGTCGCGCTGTTCAGCGGAGACGGCGACGATCATATCCTTGGCGATCCGCTTCACATTCGGCACCTGGGGAGCATCTGGACAATCAATACTTGATAAGAGGCTGGCATAGATCCGGCCAATAGAACGGCTGGTTTCAGAATTGGTTGGCGAATGACTATAAGTCTTAACCCTACAAGAGTAAGGCAAAGGATCAAAGGCGGAGGTACCTGGGATAACGACCAGATCCTTGGCGTTTTTGTCCCTAGTCAACTTGGACTCCCTCCGCCTGCTTCAGAGTAGCCATGGAAGCCGGCGATTTGCCGCCTGTGGAAGGATGGGATCCGGATTGGCTTGCAGACGGCTTGTGAGCAACCGTCTTTCTCCTCTTGGTCGGTGTCGGATCCTTATCCGGAGCTAGCTGCTTTGGGGGCTTTTGCCCAAGTGGTGGTAGCACAGGCGGCTTCACCGACCCTTCCTGAAAAAAGCATAACTTTGAAATGAGAAATTTGAAAAAGGCCAACAGCAAGTAGACAGAGGTAGAGAAACTTACATGCTCAAGTTGCTCTTTTTTTAACATTTGGTTCTTATGCCGAACCATCCGGCGGTAAGCTGAAGCGCCGCCTCCTAGCTTCTTGTTGGGGTCTAACTGAGACATGGCTTCTTCTGTAAAAGGCCGAATGAGATGTTAGCAAAAAAAAAAAAAAAAAAAAAAGGAAAAAAAAACTAAACAAACAAGCTACGCAAAAGACTCATGCGGCTGCCCACGTCTTCCCTTCTCACAACTGAGGCCACAGGCGGCCAGATAGAAGGGATCAGTTAGCCAATTAAACTCTGGGATATAACTTTTTGGGATTATCTCTTTCTCAGCTCCCCCCTTAACAGTTTTAACTTCAACCTTGAAAAGCCCAGGCGTCAAAATCTGATCCCAGCCTTCATCAGATACAGGCGGGAGGATGGCTTTCTGACCCAGCAGATAGGGGTTTTGGTTCCAAGAATTGAATTTTCTGTTCCGGATGGTGTCAGGGGAGGAGATGATGTAAAACTTGTTTCTCCAATCTTTCCATTTATTTTCCTTCCCCAAAGTCATCATGTAACCTTTGTTACATGACAAAGTGAACCATCCGAGGCCGGCTGATTGGGGATCCTTGCTAAGGTAATGCATATGGGCGAAGGCCTCAAAGCTAGGCTCAACGTCTTTCATCCTACAGGCGGCCACAAACCCTAAGATATTAACCCAAGAATTGGGTGCTAATTGCCACACCCCCAGACGGTACCCATCCAGGATCCTTTTAATAGCCGGAACCAATGGGAATTTAAGGCCCGCCTATATTGTGGCCGCATAGCACCCAAAGCATGAATCTCCATAGCTCTGGTCAAGCGGCCAGACGACTGCGTCGTCAAGGGTGGGGATGTTTATTTTTTAGCCGGCTCCCATGACATTGGTGTCCCTGAAATCTTCTAAGTTTTTCCGCATGGTTCTTTGGTTGATGCGGATATATGGGTGAAGTATGGAGTGAACCTCTCTTGAAGGGAAGAAGAAGTTTCTTCCTGGCCACGCTCTACAGAGGCGGCATCTTCTTCAGATGCTTCTTCAGCATTCACAGGCGGCTCCTCCTCACTTCTAGGACCGCCTGTGTTAGCATCTGACTTAGATGAGCCCTTTTCGGAGCCGGATGCCTCATCGCTTGAATTATTTTCTGATTCACCCAAAATCGAGTCATCCGGCGTCATTGGGACTGGGTCAGGCGGCAAAAAGCAAGCGGCAGGCGGAAGCGTTTTTTCAAGAAAAAGTCAAAGATTCTCTCGGATTCTCTAAAAGATTTTTCGTTAATAAGCGAAAAAGAGAGGGGCAAAATGTTTATTTATAGAGGGGTAATTTCAGGGACACTATGGTAATTTTCCCTGAAAGTGAACAGTAAAATCTGTTCTACCAGTTGAGTGACAAGTGTCACAGATGCCACGTGGCATGCCACATCACATCTGTGAGGGGCAAATATTTTGTGGAAAATTACCCCGCCACGTGGACCACTTAAATCAGGACACGTGTCCACCCGTAATTGGTTCCAAAGAAGCCAATAACAGCTTGACACGTGGAATCCACTGTCAAGAGAAGGAAATGGCGGCCTTCATAGGCCCACTTCCCGAAAAGCCGCCAAAAGAGCGGGCAGCCCACCAAATCTAGGTCAAATGACCTAAGTAAGGGCACCCTTTTCCAAAATGACCCTATAAATAGGGAGATTTCCCTCATTTGTGGGGCGGATTGATTTTTATTACAATAGTCCTAACATTCTCTTACATCAGAGAAATCTCCTGATCTCGGAATCCGAGAAGATCCCATTTTTACCTTTTTCCACACTTTTTACTCTCTCCTGCACGTTCTAACTTGATCGTCGGAGGCGGAGCTCCAACCATCCGGAGTTTCCGTTGTTTGCAGGTACGAGCGCTTCCCAACCAATCTTCGAGTCGTAACTCTCCCGAGGGACAAGAACACCCAAAACAGCCGCCTCGTAGCAGCCGAAGCACTAATCGCCGTATCTGGCCTTCTCTGGCTAGACGACTGTGTCGTCAGCATCCGGCACAGACAGTAGAAATTCATGTCCCATGACATGATTGGAGATGAACTTCCCAAAGTCCTCCGTCATTTTCTCCCGCCTGCTCTTGACAACGTGCAAAAAATAAGGCACGCGTTCCAGCCGGCGTGAAGCAGACGGCTCCTCCCACTCTTCGCCCATGTCCACTGAAAGGGACTCTCGGGCATCATTCAATTGGACCGCGCCTCCTTCGAGTCAATGGAGGCGCTGTTAGAGGATGATGATCCAAAGTCATCATCAGAATCTTCTCCAGAGCTGGGGGCCTGCTGACTAGTGCCAGCATTGTCCTCCCCCATCTCTATATCCGGCACTAATCCACTCAGCCCGGGGATTTGTTGTTCGTCATCTGAATCTTCCAGAATTGAGGAGCTCGGAGTGCTAACGTTGCTGGGCGGGTCCTCACAAACCTCGAAAATAGGTGCCCTAATGGAGCCTTCCTAGCAAATGGTAGAACCCTCCGAATGGTACCAAGAACCATCCGCCCTATATGTCCGACTAGTTTGCTTGGTTCTTGCCATGGTGTCTTGCAAGAGCACAGACACTGTCGGATTTGGAAAAGTTCTCAAAAGGGAGTCCTCGAACGAGCATTCGACACTCCTAGTTCTAGATTCAGCCATTGCCGGTGACCGGCTGATCGTTAACCTAGGCCGTGCCGGGTGCGTTTGGGAAACCATTTTTGAAAAAGAAAATGCAAGAAATAAGAAAAGAGAAGATCAGACGGTTACCTCAGATGAAGATACTAGAGCCGCTTGGTCTAGGAGTCTGCTTACAGGCGGACGAAGTTCTTTGATGTCAGGAAGAGGTCAAGTTCTTTGAAGTCAAAGATTCAATATTCTCTTAAGATTCACGTAAAGTGTGAATCCAAGGAGGGGGGTCAACCCCTATTTATAGAGGGGGTAAAAAGTCTAGGGTTAAAACCCTAGATTCCCTCTCAAGTGAATAGTAAAAATCCGCCCAATAGGATGCGGACACCTGTCACAGGCGTCACGTGCCGAGCCACGTCACCCCTGTGAGGGGCAAATGATTTGGGTATTTATACCCCGCCAAGTGGCCCAATGAGCGTGTGACACGTATCGCTCTAAGAGGCGTCCAAATGGACTCCCCAGATGCTGACACGTGTCCTGTAGGTATGGCTCCTGGGAAATGGCGGCCTTCAAGGCTCAAATCCCAAGGTAGCCGTAAAACGGCGCTGCCCTAATTCCTAGGTCATTAAACCCTAGGACAGGGCACACTTTTCTAGGACCCTATAAATAGGGAGATTCCCCTTATTTATTAGGGAACGTCTTAATTATTACATCATTAATTGCTCTCGAAAACAGAGAACACCTGATCTCGGAATCCGAGAAGATACTTACTTTCCGCACGTTTTACTCCGAATCGGGACTAACTTAATCTTCGGAGGCGGACCTACGAACATGCTCCGTTCTTTTGCAGGTACAAGCGGCTTTGTTGGATCCAATCTTCCAGTTGTAACTCTCCCAAGGGACACAAAAACACCTGAAACAATTATAGTTGCTGGAAATTTGTGAGAATAGTGGATTAATTATAGTTACGTATTTTTATTCGAGCTAGGTGATTACTAGCAAGTGTGGCCGAGTTTAAACGTTATTCAAGGTACGTATGTGCACAAGAATATTTGTGTATGCATAGTATCATGCTAAGATTGTGAATTGTGATTGAAGTGATGAATTAGTAGCATGTTTGGTTGATTATTTGATTGGAATTGATGTTAGTTGAACATGAATTATTATGCAAGCATGTGAATATGATATTTGAAGAATGATACAAGTTGTATACATGTGAATCATGGAAGTATGTTTTATTTTTGAGTATCAAGGAAGCATGAAATTAATAAGCAAGGCTTATGTATGTTTAAAAGAGCTATAATTAGAATTATTGAACATGATTCATGAATTTTATTCTCACCCATTTATTATTGTTGTTGAGTCAAGGAAGTTAGTTTATTTAATTGCTCACTCAAGTAAGTTGAGATCGGGTCAAGAAAGTTTATTGGTGCATTCTATTCATTAACGTAGTAATCGTGCAATTTTGTGCACAAAACTAGGCAAGGAACCTAATTAAAATAAATAATATGTGCTCATATCACTAATTAATTCAAGAATTAATTGTAAGTATGTGTTGGTTATTATTATGTTTATTCTTGATTGATTGGTTGGAGTCTTCACATGTTAAATTGATAAACCACGTAAAGTGTAAGAGGATACGCACCAAAACTCTTGGAATGTATATACCTTGAGTATGAACACATGGAGGGAGTTATGGGGTTTTATATATACCCAATCTATTTCTTTAGTGTAAGAAACTTGGAATATGAGGAACCGTTTAGACCTGAGGATATTGAGGTAGTAAAGGAGTTTTTAGATGTGTTTCTAGAAGATATCCCAAGGATGCCACCCAAGAGAAATATAGACTTTACCATCGACTTAGTGCCTGGAACATCACCTATCTCTAAGGCACCATACAAGATGACACCTGCGGAGATGAATGAACTAAAGAACCAACTGCAAGATTTGTTGGAAAAAGGATATATTCATCCAAGTGCATCACCATGGGGAGCACCTTTGTTTGTGAAGATGAAAGATGGTAGCATTAGGCTATGCATTGATTATAGGGAGTTGAACAAAGTAACCATCAAGAACAAATACCCTTTTCCTAAGATAAATGACTTGTTTGACAAACTGAAAGGTGCGACAATATTTTCTAATATTGATCTACGATCGGGGTATCATCAATTGCGAATTGCGGAAGAGGACATTTCGAAAATGACATTTAGGACAAGATATGGACACTATGAGTTTATAGTAATGCCTTTTGGGTTAACAAATGCACTTGCAATTTTTATGGACTTGATGAATCGAGTGTTTCAACCATTCTTAGACCAATTTGTAGTAGTGTTTATTGATGATATTTTGATTTATTCCAAAAACAAAGAGGACCACACAGAGCATCTAAGGTAGGTATTAGCTACTTTAAGGACAAACCAATTGTGTGCCAAATTCTCGAAGTGTGAGTTTTGGTTGGAAAAGGTAGCATCTTTAGGACATTTTATATCCAAGGATGGAGTAAAGGTAGATCTTGCAAAGATTGAAGCAGTAAAAGAGTGGCCTACACCTAAGAATGTGTCGGATATTCGAAGTTTTCTTGGTTTAGTAGGATATTATAGGCGATTCGTGAAGGATTTCTTGAAAATAGCTAAACCTATGACTTCGTTAATGAAGAAAGAATCTAAGTTCAATTGGTGTGATAAGTGTGAGGAAGCGTTTCAAGCTTTGAAAAAGAGTTTGACAACGGCACCTGTGTTGACCCTGTCTGATGGAAGTGGTTCTTATGCTGTGTATAGTAATGCATCTAAGAATGGGCTTGGATGTGTTTTGATGCAACATGGGAAGGTGATTGCGTACGCATCAAGAAAGTTGGAGAAACATGAGGTTAATTACCCTACTCATGATTTAGAACTTGCTGCTGTAGTGTTTGCATTGAAGATATGGAGACACTATTTATATGGAGTGAAATGTAGAGTATTCACAGACCATAAGAGTTTGAAATACCTTTTCACACCATCAACCTTGAACATGAGACAACGTAGGTGGATTGAATTCTTCAATGATTATGAACTAGATATCCAGTACCACGAGGGTAAAGCAAATGAAGTTGTAGATGCTTTAAGTCGCAAAGCAACTCATGGATTGAATGCTTTGGTTGTGGCAGACGAACTATGTAGAGAAATAGTAAGTTAAACCTCGAGGTAGTGCCACATGGAACGTTGGAAGGGATGCTTAATAATTTGAGTATCAAACCAACGATATTTGATGAGATTAAGGATAATCAAGTAAGGGATGTGAAATTAGATCGCATAAGGGAAAAGATTAAGCAAGGGAAAACGACTGATTTTAAAATCCATGATGATGGAAGTATTAGATTTAAAAGGAGGTGGTGTGTACCACAGAAATGTGAGGAGTTAAAGAAAAAGTTGATGGAAGAGGGACATAATACACCATATTCAATACATCCAAGAGGGGATAAGCTTTACAAAGACTTGAAAAAGGTGTATTTGTGGCCCAAGATGAAGAAAGAAGTAGCAGAATTTGTAGCTAAGTGTCTAACTTGTCAGAAAGTTAAAATAGAGCATAAGAGGCCTTAGGGAACAGCGCAACCACTCGAGATCTCGGCTTGGAAGTGGGATTGTATCTCGATGGATTTTGTCACTATCTTAACTAAATTTAGGAATGGGAATGATAACATCTGGATTGTAGTGGACAGACTTACCAAATCAGTAGTGTTTATACCAATGAAGGAGACCTGGAAAATGGAACAACTTGCAAAGGCTTACATTAAGAATGTTGTGAGACTACAAAGAATTCCTAAGGATATCGTTTCTGATAGGGATTCTAGGTTTCTTTCGAAATTATGGAAAAGCGTCTAGGAAAACTTTGGAACGACATTGAAGATGAGTACAACATTTCACCCTGTAACGGATGGGTAATCTGAGAGAACTATCCAAACCTTAGAGGATATGCTACGATCCTGTGTGTTAGACTGCCAAGGTGGATGGGAGGATAGCTTAGACTTTGTAGAATTCTCTTACAATAATAGTTACCATGGAAGCATTAGCATGGCACCATTTGAGGCCTGGTATGGACGGAAGTGTAGAAGTCCATTATGTTAGAGTGACATTATTTAGACAATAATTCTAGGTCCTCAATTGATAGAAGAAACAACAAAACAAGTGAGAGAAATTCAAGCTAAGATCCAAGCTACCCAGGATTGATGGTTACGTAGATTTAAAGTGTAGAGAAGAAGAGTTCCAAATTGGGGATAAAGTTTTGCTTAAAGTATCACCAATGAAAGGAGTTATGAGATTTGGAAAGAAAGGGAAGTTGAGTCCAAAGTATATTGGACCATATGAGATTTTGCAACGAATAGAAAAAGTCGCCTATAGGTTAGCATTACCTATGGACCTTAGCAAAGTGCACGATGTGTTCCATGTTTCTCAATTGAGAAGGTATATTCCAGATAAGTCGCATGTCCTTCAACCTGAGATTATAGAACTAGACAAAAGCCTAACCTATGAAGAAAGACCTGTAAAGATCCTTGACAGTAGAGTGCGTAGTACACAGAAGAAAGATGTCAACATAGTAAAAGTTTTGTGGTCAAACCAAGAGACTGAAGAAGCGACTTGGGAAGCTGAGGATGGGATGAGAAAGAAGTACCCTGAATTGTTTGAGGTTAGTTGAGTTATGGGGACGTAACTCGTTTTCTTTAAAGGGGACATAATGCGTTAGAATTTCGCGCTTTTTACCGTATTTTCAAGCATTTTTGTGCATTTTTAGTGTATTTTGCACAATTTTATGCAAAGGTTAGAAAGAAAAAGTTCAAGAAATGTTACAAAAAGTACAAAAATTATAAGTATTAAGAAAATTTTATATTAAGTGGGTAAAAAGTATGATTTTAAATAAGTTTTGAACAAAGTTTTATGGTTTTCGTGCTCAAGTTTCGAAGACGAAACTTCTTTTAAGGGGGGTAGACTGTAATACTCCATATTTTTATTATATTTATCTATATATAAATTAATTATGTTATTTATTAAAATAATTTATTTCATTTTTAAAAGAAATTATTTATTTAAATAAATTATAAGTGTGTGTAAATAAAATGGATCATGAATTGAGGCAAAAAAAATATTTTTAATTGGGTCAATTCTATTTAAAAGCGTGGACCAAGTTATTGGGAATTTAGGGGCCCAATAACTTGGCCCAAAGGGAGAATTTGTAAGGGATTAGGAATTAGAGCACACACATTGGGGAGGATATATCATCCTCCCTCCACTCTTTCTCCTCCAAAGTAGTATCCTCTTTGATGTTAAAATTTAAGAGAGGATACTACTTTCAAGAGGAATGCAATATATCCTCTATGGATAGAGGATATTAAATGTTTGGAAGAGGATATGTTAGTGGACCCAAACTCATTTTTTTAATATTTTTTTTGCCTTTGTGTTCACTGATCAATGAGTTTTTGTAGAAAAACAAAGCTAGCAACTTGATGCAAGGGGCCCATTGCATGCACGCAGTAAAACTCAACAGCTATATTTTAACCAAAACCAACGGCTATATTTGTATTTGAAATCCAACATTTTGGTGACAATATTAGCAATAATTTAAAATTTCTAACGGTAATAAATAATAAAATTAATTTTTTACCTCTATATAATGAACCAAAATTTTACCATTTTTCATACATTTTATCCTTTTTTTAACATTATAAAATAAGTAATTTAAGGTTACAACTCGATTTATTTTATCAATAGTAACTAAAAAATAATTAATTAGGCTAATTTATTTCTTAATCACAAATTATCATTGTTTCAAAATTAAATGTGTATTTTAAAAAAAAAAAGATAATATATGGTGGGATATATAAAGTAGGGGTGAGGAAGGAAGAGAGGATCCTCTTTGATGTATGGAAAAATAAAGAAATAAAAAGAGGAAGAGGGTGGAGATAGTGGGAAATGATGTGGAAGAAAGAGAATATGATGTGTTAAAAGGAGAAAAGGAAAGAGAGAGTAGAAGAGAGGATATAAGTATCCTCTTCAATAATCTTGCTCTTAGTAATGACAAAGTTGTAAATATGAGTTGTAATTTTAAAAGGATAGTATAAATACTTTAAAACCTCAAGATTTTTCCACACAAGTTCATAATTGTCAGATTTCACAAACATTCAAAAGTTTTCTCTTTATTTTCTCTCTCTCCTTTTTCCTTTTTTTTCTTTTTTTTTCTTCTTCCTTTTCCCCAAAAATCTCACGCACTCTCTCTCCTTCTCCCTCCTCACGTCCGACCAGCCACCGGCACCACCACAACCACCAGCGGTGGCAGCAGCGCCGATAGCCCGGCCGGCCGGCGCACCCTTCTCTCCTTCTCTCTCTCTCTTTACGGTTTGTATATATATATATACATATATATATATATATATATATATATATATATATATATATATATATATATATATATATATATATATATATATATATATATATATATATATATATATATATATATATATATATAAAACCTTCTTGAATTCTAAAATTAATTCTATTGATTTATTGTTTTAAAGACATGATTTTTACTAAGTTTTTGTGTTGATTTTGGGATTTTGATGTTACTAATTTATTGATATAAATTTCAGATTTGTATTTAATTAAAAACCCCAAATTATAAACCCTAGAAATTGGGGATTTTGCATAATTGGTTAGGGATTGAGGCTAGATTGTTGTTCTTGATTAATTCATGGTCTAATCATGTTTTTGATGTGTTTAAAGTCTTCAATTTAATGTTGAAAATTATTAACACACACTACTTTTTAATCATTGAGTTAGGGTTTGATTACCCATAAATGGGAAAAAAGGTTTTAATGATTTATATATGATTTCCTAGTCTAAAAGTGATGTTTTATACTAAATAAGTATGCTGGAATTTTATTTAAGTCATAAAAATTAAGTCTTTTTGAAAGGATTTAAAGTACCCACTTAAAGAAAAGGTTTTATGGCTTCTATGTCATTAAAAGGGGTTAATTAGTATGGTTTAAATATTATTATAGTTGCTGGAAATTTGTGAGAATAGTGGATTAATTATAGTTATGTATTTTTATTCGAGCTAGGTGATTTCTAACAAGTGTGGTCGAGTTTAGGCGTTATTCAAGGTACGTATGTGCACAAGAATATTTGTGTATGCGTAGTATCATGCTAGGATTGTGAATTGTGATTGAAGTGATGAATTAGTAGCATGTTTGGTTGATTATATGATTGGAATTGATGTTGGTTGAACATGAGTTATTATGCAAGCATGTGAATATGATATTTGAAGCATGATACAAGTTGTATATATGTGATTCATGGAAGTATGTTTTATTTTTGAGTATCAAGGAAACATGAAATTAATAAGCAAGACTTATGTATGTTTAAAAGAGCTATAATTAGAATTATTGAACATGATTCGTGAATTTTATTCTCACCCATTTATTATTGGTGTTGAGTCAAGGAAGTTAGTTTATTTAATTGCTCACTCAAGTAAGTTGAGATCGAGTCGAGAAAATTGATTAGTGCATTCTATGCACCAAGGTCGTAATCGTGCAATTTTGTGCACAAAATTAGGCAACCTTCATAAAAATAAATAGTATGTGCTCACTAATTAATTCAAGAATTAATTGGAAGTATGTGTTGATTATAATTATGCTTATTCTTGATTGATTTGTTGGAGTCTTCACTTGTAAATTGATAAACTACGTAAAGTGTAAGATGATACGCACCAAAACTCTTGGAACGTATTTACCTTGAGTATGAACACATGGGGGGAGTTATGGGGTTTTATATTTAACCATGGTTTCTATAGGGGTACAGGACGCTGTACTTTTTTATATTAGTATTATTTATGCGCTGGAATTCCGTCACCAAGGTGTGACATAGTAGGTGCCAATTGGGGTAGCTCCCTGGTTCGAAGCTCCATTTTTAATGGGCTATATTTTTTAGGAAGGAAACCCGTTCGATGCGTAATCCAAAAGATATTAATTAATAATTAATATTGCTAGTTATGAGTCAAAGGTAAGTAGACTGTGATTGTACGGCAAGCATGTTTTATTACTATTCTTATTGAAAGGATATTCATGTTAGTGTGGTGCATATGTGATACGTGCTTTTGATGTCATTTTTAGGAGTCCATTTAGTGTTGTTTTCTAGTTATTTTTTCGAATAATTTCTCTCTTTTTAGTCTTTATTTCACTCATTTGCTTATTCTCGTCTTTTGTCTTTTAATTTGAGCATTTTGGTAAATTTTAGTGTTTTTAGTTTAATTTCGTAATTTATTTATGTTTCTTATTCTCTAATGTTTTAAGTCTTGGTTCTAGTTAATAATTATCTTCTCATTTTCCTCCTATTATTTTCTTTTATTTTCAAGTTTGTTTTCTTTATTTTATTTAATTTCTTTTAGTTTTAGTATTTTATTTTACTTTATTTTATCTATATTTTATTTTACTTTATTTTATCTAGATTTTATTTTATTTTATCTCTTGATAATCCACTCATGTTTTTGTTGTAGGTCGTGTTTGGTGCTCCTGGTTTGAGTCGAATTTGTTAATCCAAGTAGCTTCCAAGCCCCAAAGTTGCTGCACCCCACAGCCACCTAAACCTTCACCACACAAATTCTTAAACGTACACCACACTTCCCCTGCTCCCTCACTTGCATTCACCAACCAAGCATCCCTAAAATCCCACCTCCCACAACCAATTGCAATCACCACCATTAACACCACTACAACAACAATTCCAGTAAACCCACAACTCCACCACGCATCACAGCCACCACTACCCCCTGTTCTCAAACCAAATTGCAACCCGCAGCCACCTCCTATCTACCCTGCATAACCGCCAGCAGCAATCCCCAAGCAATCTAACACCGCAGCCGTAAAATAGCAGCCAACAGCAGCAAACCGCAACCAATCGGCACCAATCGCAACTTGCAGTAACCAAGTCCATCGCGGGCGCGGCCCTGCGTCCTTTCCCCCTTGAAAACTTTCATGAGATGTCTAGGAGATGCCTGGGAGAAGGCGTGGCTCAGGCCACCACGGGCGCAGCCTAGTCTTCCGCGGGCGCGGTCTTTTAGGTGTATGATCGACGGTGATGATTGATGATGATGGTGGATGTGCGGCTGAGATTGAACGATTTAGAGCAGGCAAGCAAATCGAAGAAGTGGAATTAGGGGGTCTGATGGTTTATTTTTGGAGATTTTATTTTCTTTTCCCTTTTTAATTTACTAGGGTATCCTACGCGCGTGATGCGCGCGGAAGGGCTAGCTCTTGCGGAGAAATTGTATTGGCGTGTATTTACACCTTTGGTTAGGGTGGTAGACCTAGTAATTTTAATACATACTATTTGATTTATGTGCATATGTGGTGAATTTGTAGAATTATAAGAAAGCCATCCGATCCACCAAAATTTGTTAGGACAATTACTTTTTAAATCCTCAAAAGTTTGACAGTATTATTTCAAATTATTATTATATTATATTTAATTATTTTCCATCCCTTCATATTTTAAGCGGCCATTGTTAGTTTAGAACTCTTAATTGTTGTACATGTTTCAATAGTACTTAGTATAATATTTCTATCGTGTTTTTCTTCAAATGAATTTTATTGTGAGCTTTGGTCATATGGAGTAATAATATGTGAACAAGTTCTTTAATGTTCTACGACGACCATCTAATATCTATATCAATACTAAAGCAATAACCAATTAGTTATATTTTTCATCTTAAATTCTCTTCATAATTAATACCATTTTTTTTTCTACCACCGATTTCCCTTGATTTTAGAATTTTTAGTTCTTTATACCTCTTGATAACATGCGCCTACTCAAATATCACCAAACTATTTAATATATGAATCCCATTCGAATTCTATGATGTTTATATGTACACTTAAAAAGCTAATAAACCACATAGTGAGGGATAACTCAAGTGGTTAGAGCTCCCCTCCCGGTCCAAGAGATCTTTGGATCGATTCTCATCATCCGCCTTTGTGGCTCTCTAAACACCAAAAAAAAGCTAAAAAACCTTAACAATAGTTGCAATTAAAAAACAACAAGATTTTTTGTTTTTTTTGGGGGGGGGGAATGATAAGTTAGTAGGATTTTATTCCAAATCAAAGTTCGCAAGAGTCAAGAGACTTTGCGGAAAATAAGAAGAGCAACTATGAAAAAGTAAAAATAAACAGTCACTTGGTAATAAACCGTTTCATTGTACATACAAATTTTTTCTTTTTAAATAATAATAATAATAATAATAATAATAATAATAATAATAATATCATATAAGTGTAAAGCATTAGAATTTTTTTTATTTTAAAAAAAAATCACTACAAATTATTTGTTAACAAAAACAAAATTATTTGATGATATGTTTAATGATAAAAAAAACATTAAATATATTAATGATAGTAAACATATTAATGAGGGTATTAAAGTAAATACACATTTTGTACACAACTTTGTATATAGTTTTGAGGGTATAATTGGTAGTACACTATTCCTAAGAGATGTTTTCTACTTTTTATAAGGTATTATAAGGTAGGGATTTCTTTTAGTTTCTTCTTCTATTTTATTTATCTTTATTTTCTTTCTTTTTTTACTATTAAGTCTTGTGTATAAATACCCATTTTGGTTTTAATACTATCTTAACTTTGAATCAATCATTATTCTAATTAGATTAAGATTAGTTTTTCTCTCTTTTACTTTCTTTCTCTTAGGGTTAGATTGTGATTTTCTCCATAGATCTTGGATCTTCTTCAACCTTTGTCAATTCAAGTCTTCATTTAGTAATCTCTTCTTCCCTATCTCTTTACTTTAGTTTATTGCTTTCATGTGGTTTGCTTATTGTTTTGTTGATTCATTACTTGCTTAATTGTTCTTGCTAGTTTGATTTTTCATGTTCAACCTTATTAATTGTGTTTTCTTACTTTGTTTAGTTTTCAGGGTTTCCTTCACTTCTCTAGGTTAAGTTTTTAGCTAGGGGAAGGGGGTGAAAGGCATGGATTAATATTGATGATTGATGATGATTGATTGAGCTCATGCTATGAATTGATGAATGTATGATTTTTGATGGTTTGAGATTATTAGTAGCACATTGTTTGATGTTCCCTAATTTAGATGCACAAGAGTGATTTGAATTAGAATAAGATCACCTTTACTTTAATGATTGCATGAAAGTGAATTGTTTAAGTAGAGCTTTATGTTTTGTGCACTCTTAATCTCTCGATTTGATTAGTGTCTAATTGGATGCATGAAAGTGATCTCGACTAGGCCAAGACCTCATTTATTGATTTACTTAGACAATTACATGAGAGTGAGTTGTTTAGGTAGAATTTTGTATTCTATGGCGTGATCTTCATGATAATCATCATTGTCTATCTTTGTTAATTGTGTTTGACACCCCCGTACCCCCTAGCGTTGTTTCCCTTTGGTTTAATCCTTCTTTATCTTTCTTTCTTAATTGTTTTAGTGTTTTTAATCAAAGAAACCTAACAAAAATATCCTCTCCATTTACTCTTGCATTAGTGAATTTGGTGTTTAACTCGTGTGCTTCCTTTTGGGTTCCACCCTTTACTTTCCACTAACTAGTTTAGTGTAAGTTTAGGTTTATAAATAGTTAATTTGATTAGGGTAGTAGACCCAATGACCTACTTCACCCGTGATCAATATGTACTCAGCTTTTAATTTGCTAATTCGTACTTTTGTGTTTGTGTTTGGCTTTCCTTTGGTTGACCCTACTATGACCCATTTATATGGTGAGTAGAGGGTTGAAATAAAGGGAAAGTGACACGTATTTGAAACAAGAAGAGCATGATGAGAATGAGTGCCGAGAGTTACTTGTTATGCTTTCCTAGTTTTATGTTTTGAATTAACTTTATGTGTTATTTAAAGTTGGATTTTAAAAGGGCCATGTTTGGAATGGTTCCAACTTGTGATTTAATTACTTTAATTTTGTTTTGAGGTTGTGAACTCAAGTTTTTATTTTAAAATTTGGTTTATTTTATTTAGACTTCCGCTTGTGTGACTTTGAAAAATAGCCTTAGCCGTTATCACGTTGGCGTTAATATTTTGGTTATTTCCTTAAAATAGTTTTAATTAGAATAAAAAGAGTAATTTAAAATAAGGGAATTTCCGGGGTATTACAAAGTGGTATCTAAGAGCTTTGGTAGGATTTTACTACCACTAAAGCTGTAATATATTTTTCTAGGTACCTATATTTCTTTTTAATAAACTTGGCCAAGTGCTTATTTTAACAAGTTTGAAATTATTTTATAAAGTTTTTTTTTTTTTTTTTTTTATATTGAGGGGGTCCGAATTTTTTTTTTTTTAAAGGAGGGCCGAAAATTTTTTAAAGGCATATAGGCTAGAATTGTATGTCTTCCTATGTGCATATTTTATTTATATGAGGTGTTCAAGCATGTTGAATGATAATATGTATTTATGTGAAAGCATGTTTATGTGTGGTGACAGAAATTATATGATTGAACACCAAACTTAAATTTTTGCAAAGAACTATGTACTTGATTAAATAAAGAATTTTCTTTATTGAGTCATAACCTGAAATACTTTGCAGGATGTTTGATTTGCCTAGTAGATTTTCTTCCATGGGTACTCTGGTCAAGAAATACTATGAGCATGTTTGGGATTATATTCGCAGAATTCGATTTTATTGTACTTATAGATCTGATGTATTTGGGGAGCGTGACCTAGACCAACCTAATTATGTCTCAGCCATTATTGTTCATTGTTTACCTAATTATCCACCTTATGAGGCTATTAAGAGTCGATTTTGTGATTTCCACTTGCCTAATGGTGTAGCTAACTTTTTTAAGTATAAGGATTCTAATGGTCAGTGGGGAGCAGATTGGAGATATTTATACCGTTACATTGCTCACAAGGAATTTATCCATCTTAACCCTCAATATGCTTCTCAACCTCCTCCTTGCCATAACTTTGGTGATCCAATTCCACACCAATATGCGCCTTATTACTCTTTAGAAAATGATGATCCCATGTCTGAGTCAGAACCTGAGCAGAGTTATGAGAACCAAGGTGAACCTATGGAGCAGGATAGTGAGTATGGAGATTCTTCTTGTGAAGTTATTTTTTATCCCAATCCTCCAAGTCCTCCAGTGATTGTCAACTTAGAAACCGATGAGTCTGAGGAAGACCCTGAGGAAGATGAAGATGATGATGATGATGATGATGATGATGATGGCAATGATGGTGACAATGGGAGTGATCCTGAGTATAATCCAAAGCAGTACAGAGAGATCAAAGACAATATTGACAATGTCAATATCTGAGGATTATAGATTAACTTTTCTTTTGCGTTTTGAGATTTATTCTTTATTCATAGTTATAGTTTAACAAAGTTGTGTGAGAAATAAGTAGCAAAGCTACAATTGGGATGTTTCAAACATTTCTTTTCATATTTCAATAAAATTATTATAATTTCTTTTCAATTAATCCCTTCTCTTTATATAAGCTTATCAAACATTAAATTTTTATTTATTGTTTTCTGGTACCAAGGGAAATGACTCAAAAATATTTTGTGGTGTGTTTATTTAAGTGAAATGGGTTACATGACAACCAATACAATGTGTTGAATTATTAGTAAGAGAGTTGAGCAGTTGCTTCTACTATAATTTAAAAATGACTGCTTGTATGCTTGAATTCAAGTAGTATATATAATAATTTCTTAGCTGCAAGAGAGTTGTGACCTACCTAATAGTAGTCATTTCTTTATTCAGGAGATCTAGAATGGCAGGAAGAAACAACAATAACAATGATCTGAATGAAGTAGTAAGGAAATTAGCTGCTGTAGCTCTACAGTTAGCTGAGAGGAACAATAATAATCTAGACCCTGCTGGAGAGTTATTTAAGAAGATAGCCCAAAGCAAACCTCCTACCTATCAGGGAGAACCTAACCCAACTGTCCTTGAGAACTGGTTGAGAGAGTTTGATAAGTTGTTTATGACAGTAGCATGTCCTAATGAGTCCAAAGTGAGTAGTGCAACTTACTACCTAAGGGGTGAGGCAGATTTATGGTGGCAGCAGAATGAACAAACTGTGAGAGCTTTACCTAACTTTGGATGGAATGTGTTCAAGGAGCAAGTGAGGGATAAGTTTTACCCAATGTTCTTGCATAAGCAGAAAGCTGATAAGTTCTTGGAACTTAAGATAGGGAATATGTCGGTGACTGAGTATTACACTAAGTTTATCGAGTTGTCTAGATTTGCTGAGGATACTGTGGCTACTGACAGGCAGAAAGCTAGAAGGTTTGAGAGAGGATTGCCTATTTCTCTCCAAGGGAAGTTATCAGGACAAGTGTTTGACAATTTGGATGAGTTGTACGGTAGGGCAGCACATTTACATGCATTAGAGTTGAAGAAGAAAGCTGAAAAGGTCGAATTGGAAGATAGGGAGAAAAGAAAGGAGTCTATGACTAGTTCTGGACCATCTAGGAACCAGAATAACTTTAAGAGGTAGAAGTTTAATAACCACCAAGGTAATAACTTCCAGAACAATAGGAACAACCAAGGTGGGTGTAGGGAATATTTCAAGCATCCCACACTTGAGGCCCACTGTGATCATACACTTAAGCATGGTGGCATCCAAAGGGAAGGAAGCTAGAGCAAAAGAGTCGCCAACAAGTTTAAGGAACTTGTAAACCGTTCGCAGGGTGAAGGTTACACCCCTTCACGATCCATGAGATCGCTAACTCCATAGTGGTCTGGAACCATGACTGGATATTCGGGGATGGAGGTACAAATCCAACCTAAAAGAGATTGAACCTGCCCTAAATAGGCCTCTACTTTATTCTTCTCATATTCATGTGCGCTTTCCGACTAACTTACAATCAATATATCAATCCTAAACCTGTTTAATCTATGTTGGTTGATTATTAATGCACAAAAAAAATCTATTATTGGCGATCACTTGAATTAAAATCATATTAGCCTAAATAAAATTATTAATTATCTTATTAAGCGTGATTTCAAGTACAAATTCCCTTTAAACCTGCAAGAGAGGGCGTGATCAAGCAATAACAATAATATCAAGTAAAATAATAATATTGACACAACAAATCATCATCATACTCTCAAAGCATAATAATATTATTAGCAAGATCCTAGGCATGATACTAACATGATAAATAACAAATCCTAGCATGTCACTAAGCAATAAAGATCAAAGCTTTAGCCCTAACATGATACTAACATGATAGAAGAAATAGGAAGCAACCTAAACGTGATACTAGAAAGCAGTAAATAACATCCTAACATGATACTAGGAATTAAAATAATATCAACATGCTTTCTATAGATATATAACAATTAAAACTACTTACTTTGTTGCCTCGTATCTCTTTCTATCAAAATAATACACACGTTAGTAACTATAATAAAAATATTAAATCAAACAATTAATTTAAATAATTGAAATAGGGATTTGGGACCAAACCCTCAGAAATTATCAACCTTTCACGTCTAGGGTGAAGGCAACTTCGAGCTTAATTATGTGCGTCTAAGGCTCGTGAATGCCGAATGGTGTTTGAAAAGGCTAGGCTTAGAAAAGGGAGAAAGAATAAGCTTCTAGCTTTTAGAGAAAGAAAGAATAGAATAGATGATTGTTGATGAATTAAATTGGAGGAAATTGTTCCTATTTATAGAGAAAAACATCCAGAACGATTGAAAAGAGTTTGAAATCAACTCGGAGTAAAATTGCTCTTATCGCGATGCAACAAAGCTATCGCGACGCATGGCTTTATTGCGATGCAATAGACTCCTCGCAGCGCGATGGTGTGAATATGATAAAAATGTTGTACGGAGTCCTTTACCAATATAATTAGGTAATTAGACTCCGTAATTATCACAATTAAAATCAGTTTTATCATTAAAACACTTGTTTTATTCCCAATTAAACTCATTATCTTTTCTAAATAAAATAAAAGTACAATTATTAATTCTAATTCCACTAGAACTTAAAAGAACCTTCTAGATTATTCTAGAAGATTAAAGTCAATCCTAATAGCTTTAGGAATAACAATTAATGGGCCCTCCACTTGATCATTGGGCCGTCTATAAAATCATTTTGGGCCCAATTTAGTATTTTTGCCATAACTTCCTCATTATTCATCGGAATTGGGCTTATAATATATCGTTAGAAAGCTCTTTTTCGAGCCCCATCCAACTACACTATTATTAGACCGATATTATGGACCAAACTAAACTGAACTGGACATTTTTCATAAATAAGGTACGAAAAGAAATATTTTGGAAAACAGAAAGAAGTATTTTTATTAAAAACAAGTGCATCACGAGACTCTTTCACATTTCACCTTGTTTAATAATCAACGACGTGAAAGATATTCATCACTGGGGTTGGTTTTTGGGGAGACACAATCAGGTGTCTACAGAATCCCCCACTTTGACTGAGTTTGGAGAAACGTAAGTTTCGAAAACAAAAATCAAAGTAGCGATATGGACGGAGAATGATTCAGAACATTATGCGATCCTAAATCATTCTTGTAACGTCGATACCTGCAAACTAGCGTTAGTTTAAACAGACAAGATAGTTAGAAACGCGTATCTTGCATCGTCGAGTACACGTCTCCGGGGTAACCGATTTTGTTGCATTTTATTGCTGTAACGACCTTCCTCAAGCTAGGGGATATCGCCGAAGACCGCTCTGCTTGTAGTTGTCTTCAATTTTTTTGCTGTGATAGTCCTTCGCAAGCTAGGAAACACTATCGAAGATTGCTCCACTTGTTGCGACCTTCTGCTGTTTCGTGCCCATCCTCCGCAAGCTAGGGAACATAGTCAAAGATAACTCTGCTTGCAGCCATCTCCCGTTTTTATAACAATTCTCCACATCCTAGGGAACATTATCGGAGATAACTCTGCTTGTAGCCATCTCCAGTTTTTATGACAACCTTTCATCGTCAAAGGTGACTCTGCTTGTAGTCATCTTCAATTGTTTGTGACAATCCGTCCACATCCTAAGGAACATTGTTGAAGACCATTCTGCTTGTAACGATCCTCGGTTTGCTATTGCTTTGCTTGAATGTCTGCTGTGTTGTTGCTTTTAATTTTGCTGTGAACCAATATCTTAGTGCTTGCGATGAGCCACTGTTTAGGCGCTTAAGCTAAGTGAGACGATCATCATCAGGTCGATCACTTACTGCAATTGTAATCGTGCCGATTATTAATCATGTCAATTTTGCTTATAGGGGCTAACTGGTGTACCAAGGAACCCAATTTGCTGAATAAGGTCCACATAAACCAATATGGGGCCTAAGGAATTGCATCGCTGAGGAAAGAAGGCTATCGCTAGCTGCCACGTGCCATCATGACGCGCCAGACTTATCGCGCCGCTGAGTTTCTTGTAGATTGTGAACTAGAAGAATACCAGAGCCATAGTTTCGTCACATCTAGAGATATTTATGTTCTTGGGTAGGTAACATTTTTAAGCATAAGTGTCTTATTCCTGTTTTAACATTTCAATATTGTGGTAAAATTTTCTACTTTCAGCTTACTTTAGTGTAGTTTTGAGTCACTAATTGCCTTGGATGATGATACACTTTGTGAAAATGTTTTATTTTTTATTTTTTGTATTGCTGGTTTCTTATGTTTGAATTCCCTTATTTTGAACGAAGGGTGTGGCTTCAAGTCTTAGGTGTAGTTTCTTTTTTAATCATCACAATTGATCAGCATTTATAGTACTATATCAATATTTGCCTTCAGTTTAAATAATTGAATGCGTGTGTTTTGTATGTTAGTGTGATCTGTTGGACATGCCATCAGTGTTACATCTTGAGAACGACACTGTTACTTGCTGCTATATTAACTCTTGAAGGTTTTCTTAACGTAGAGGTAGGTTTCTAACATAGAATTGTAGGCAGCAAACTCTAATCTACGTACCTTACTGAAGAACTAAGGTAAATTGCATTTCTTAGCTTGTATATTATATCGATATTTGTGGTGTTTAACCTTTTTGTGAAACAGATTCTAGTATTAAATTATATTAGGAAAAGAGCATAAGTGCAGTATATATTAAGTTTCCCTGTGTGACTAAATTGACTTACAACTTATAGCTTACAAGAAACTCTGGCTTGATTGTGCTAGTATCCGAGTATTCCAAAATGCTATTGTAGAGTTCAATAGTGCATCAAAAAAGTGATGTGATGTGCCCAACACAATCACTTTTTGGTGCTTCTTCAATTCAAGGTTGATATATTTTGCATATAATTTGTAGTAATGTTGTGATGTAACTAATCAAAATTTCCTGCCTCGGGATCCAGAACATCAGAGGGAAATGAGCAGATTAAGGAGCTGCTAAATTGGAGATTGATTGAAGATTGCAGCAATTATTGGTCACAATTTGAACTTTGCTTTACGCCCTCTTGGAAGCATTTTAAGGAGCAGCTAAATTGAAGATTTGATCGAAGATTTTTTAAGAAGAAATGAGAATATTTGTTCAACTACTAGTCACTAATGAAGTATGAGTTGGAATTATGTTCGTTGTAATAGAAAAATCATTACTATGAGATATTGTACATATACTATAATATATTTATATGCATTAAAAAAAAGTTTGGCCTAATTTTTTTTGGTAATACTAGTAATAATTTTTCAGTGTGAAATATTTTTTTGGTAAATGTATTCTAGATATTTTTTAAAAATACGGACAAAAAAAATGTCCCCAACATAGAAAAATGTGTTGCCAAAACAAAAAAGAAAAAATCAAATCTGTGAAACTCTAGACACAAAAAAGTGTCACCTAATTGAAGATTTTAAACACAAAAAAGCGTCCCTAAAGTTGAGAAAGTGCGCCAACTCTTGTAATTTCGACGCTTCGTATAAAAATTTGGACAGAATAAAGTGTCGAGATTTGCGACGCTTTTTTGATGACGCCTAAATTTCTCGACTCGCTTTTTCTCGACGCTTTTTTGAAGCGTCGAGAAAAATATTGTCGACGCTTTTTAGCGTCGAAAAATAGCTTTAAAAGCGTCCAAATAGAACGGATTTTCTAGTAGTGTCTTTTGCAATTCCAACTCCATTCCTCGTGAGCCTTATCGCTCATAACCCCTTTTGAGTAAAAACTCGGGATGGGTATGTCGAGAATGTGCTCTAGGTAGCAATTTCGGAGGGTCTTTCAGAGGTTTCTTCTTCCCACTCCTTAAAGTTCACCAAGTTCAAGGAAAATGGTAACTTTTCGGGAAGTTCCAGGCACATTAGGTTGTTGTCGTTGTTAGTTGAAGACATGATTCTACAGTTGAAAGAATTTGAAATGAAAAACTATTCATAATACTTAAATAAGATTGAAATCATGCATACTTTATGTCGACATGATTCATGCACATTAAATTGTCCCCATTTCGTGAGAATAAGTCGATTCCAAGATCCAAAGAATTAATGAGTAGTTAAGCATTCTTTGGCTTGTCTTAACACCCAATATTCTAAGGTAAGCAACTCTTTGCTAATGGCTCCAAGCCACTCTTAGTTAGATAAATAGTCGCATCTAATGCTCTCTCAACAACTTATCCACGACATGTTAGGACTCTATCACTCATATCGTTGAGTATAACCAAAACCAACATGCATACCCGGTATGCCTTACGTATCCTAGGAGTAATAGCGATGCCTCGCTTTGGCGTAGCCCATCACTACTCTCAATAGGTCGGTAAGTGTTGTTTTGGAATGGCAAATTTTACTCAATATTTTAGGGACCTAAGGTTTCTATGTTGGTTAATTTAAGTGAACTTAATTAATCATCGCAACATTCGAAATCCTAAACATGCATCTAACATATAATTCATATGTATAATCATAAATATATCAAAAACATAAGTAAATGATGCATTTGGCAACTAGCATGACCCCTTGAGTATTCAAGTCTTCAAGGGTCTTCTTTTGCAACTTCATGGCTTCGTCTTCCAAGAACCTTCATTTTCAAGACATGACCAAAATAATGCAAATACTAGTATCTATGATTAGGACTAATCTAAATATTAAGGTACAAAAATACTCAATGGTTCGTAGACCGTATTTGGATTTACAAAAATACACGACGGAACGCAGTCCATATTTTCTATCCTAATCGGGCCCCACTAGTTGCCATTTTATAAAACCTGTGAGAGAATATACATTCCAATCATCCATTCACTATATGTGAATGGCCCATGCATTTTACAACAATAATCAAGTAACAATGCACAAACACGCATAAAGTAGTAACTAACTTAGGTGGTTAATCCAATTAACGCGTCTAATTAAAACTAGTCAAAGTTGTTTAACCGATTATGTAATTAAGCGCAATTAAAATTGAAGCTCCTACTAAATTCCGCATCCATCTTAATTAATCTAATTAATTAAGCCGGTAAACCAAAAATTTTGCCAAAATCAAATTTTGCAACTTCCGCTCAAAACCGAGGCCTAGCCTCCAAAATTTTAGTTAAAATTAATAAAATTAATTAAAATATTTAAAATGATTAAAACGGCCAAAACGCAAATATAGCCCCTACGCTTTCGTGTGCCTAGCACCAAGCAACAATGCTTGGTTTGCTAGGCACCAAGCTTCGGCTAGTCGTGCACTAACCTCCCTTATGCACCAAGCACCACACACACATGCTCATGCTCGCACCAACCACACACGCTTTGCACAGCCACACACACACAGCAGCGCGCATGGCGCGCACAACATGCTAGCTGTTGCTGCGCCATGCTGCTGCTGGCTTGCTGGCTGTGGCACGCCATGCTGCTGGTCAGCAAGCAGCAGCCACGCTTGGCTACACGCACCAAGCAGCCACCCCTTGGCAGCCACATGCGGGCTGCTGTGCAGCCCAGCTAGCCAAGGGTGGTTTTGCCATGGTTTGCGTGCCAAAACCTCGAGATTAAATCTGAATTTCGCATGATTTGTTTAATTAATTCCAAATTAATTTTAGAATTAATTTAATGAGCAAAATGAAAATTATAACAAGTCCAACTTAATAGATTCATCCAAGTACACAAAACCAAAATTATTTCCAAGATCTATTCTTTAATAAAACTGGTTCATCTTGATGCAATAAAATGAATAGGGCTATTCTCACTATTAATTTAATTAACTTAAATTAATCATGAGATTTGAAAAAATATAAAGGGGAATTGGAATTATGAACATAATGATGGGAATTTTGAGAGCCTTTGCCTATAAATACCAACCTTAGGTGTTGGGATTCTTCACTTGAGTAAGTGTTGAAAAAAGCATCACAGTGTAAAACCTTTGAACATTAATTACTCAGGTTTTGAGGTCGGGCCTTGCTAACTCCAAGGGAATAGACCAAGTTCGGTGCTTGCGTTGCGGGTGGACTTCGAAGGAGGTCTCCATGTGAGCGGAGCTAAAGGGCTATCGAAGTAAGAGCTCAATTAAGTGAGCGAAGCACGCTACAAAGGTAATAATATCTTACTTAGTCTTGTGTTTATTTTAATTATGCATTATGGTTATAATTATTGTGAGTTTGGTTTTGGGGTCGGGTTTCTTTCCGCGGTGGGTCGGACTCACCGAAACCCAACAACGATATCGGAGCCTTGCTCATTTATTTTTATAATCATATTTTTCAAGGTGGTTTCATGGCTTAATTTTTCTGGTTTTAAGTTGCTAATTAGATTAGTATTTCGGTTTATTAATTTTAATCCCGTATTAGAGCTGACTTCAGCTCCCGAACCCAGATTTTTGCCCAAAAATAGTGAATTTTTGGTTGAAAAGGCGTTTTGGAAATGGTTTTCCCCTCTTAGAATTGTGTTTTTAGCCAAAAAACGACCAGAAATGCATTTTTTGAGGGATTTTTCGTTTTGGCGAAAAATTTTAAGTCTTTCTGACCTTGAAAATTCATTGTATATTTATGGTGGTTATGTAATTGGTTCATTCCTTAATTTATATGCAATTCTAAACCCTTTTAGGCATGATTACTTGGTGGTAATTTGTGTTTGAAAGTTTGGTTTTATTTTTCACTTGCAATTAATTGCATTAAGTGTGAAATGTTTGTCTTTTGTTGCTTCCAAGTACTAAAGATTCAATCTTTAATTGTTTTAAGTGATTGAAACTTTGAGTTACTAAATTCCATGATTTTTCTGTTCAACTTTTGATTTAATCATTTACTAAGTTGATTGGAATCATAAAGTTTGAAACTTGTGATAGAAATTTCATTTATCTTCATATTGGAAGATATAATTTTTCAAAGATTCACAAGTATTAAAGTTGGAATTTTATTGAACTTGTGTTCATTTTTCCAACTCCCTTTTATTTTGTCAAAATCTCATGATTAATTTAAATTAATTAAATTAATAGTGAGTAATTGCCCTTATTATTTTATTGCACCAAGTTAAACCAATTTTATTAAAGAATGGTTCTTGGAAATAATTTTGGTTGTGTGCACTTTTTGTGAAATTCTAATTAAAGTTGGACTTGTTTAATTTTTCATTTTTGCTCACTAAATTAGTTCTAAAAATTAATTTAGAATTAATAATTAGTCATGCAAAAACTCGGAGTTTAATCCCGAGTGTGGCACGCAAAACCAAGCAAAACCACTCGGCTAGCCGGGCTGCTGTGCAGCCCGCATGTGGCTGCCGAGGTGGGCTGCATGGTGCGCGGCACACATGGAAGCGTGGATGTGTGTGCCTAGCCACAGCAGCCGCACAGCAGCACAGGCTGAGCAGCAGCTTGCTATGGCCGTGCGTGCGTGCGGGCTGGTGTGATGGGCGGGTCGTGGGCAGCTAGTGCATGCTTGATGCTTGGTGTGGCTTGAGTGTGTGTGTGTGGGAGTGCTACGTGCTTGTGGCACGATGCGCACAGTAGCAAGCTTGCGTGGCCTTCATGGCTTGTGTCGCAAGCACGCTACGTAGAAGAGTCGACGCATATGCGGTATTCTATGCTATGGATGTCACGTTAGGCATGAGTCACGGCTGTGTGCATAACCCCTCACTTAACGCTTGTGCTTCGTTTTAAGGATATGAAATTTTGCCGTCTTAATTATTTTATTAATTTAATTTGGTTTTAATTATTTTAATAAATGTTGGAGGCTAGGCCCCGGTTTTTTTAGCGGTATTTGCAAAATTTAATTTTGGCAAATAATTAGGTTTACCGGCTTAATTAATTGGATTAATTAAGATTGATGCGGAATTTAGTGGGAGCTTCAATAATTAATTGCGTTAAATTACATAATTAATTAAACAACTTTGACTAGTTTTAATTAGGCATGTTAATTGGATTAACGACCTAAATTAGTTACTAGTTTACGTGTGTTTTATGCATTGTTACTTGTTTTATCGTTGTAAAATGCATGGGCCATTCACAAATAGTGAATGGATGAATAGAATGTCTCACAGGTTTTATAAAATGGCAACTAGTAGGGCCCGATTAGGATAGAAAATACGGACTGCGATCCGTGATGTATTTTTGTAAATCTAAATGCGGTCTGCAAACCGTTGAGTATTTTTGTACCTTAATATTTAGATTAGTCCTAATCTTAGATACTAGTATTTGCATAATTATGGTCATGTCTTGAAGACAGAGGTTCTTGGAAGACGAAGCCTTGAAGTTGCAAAAGCCGTCCCTTGAAGACTTGAAGATTTAAGGAGTCATGCTAGTTGCCAAATACATCTTGATTTATGTTTTCGATATATATCTATGAGTATTTATATATGAATTATATGTTAGATGCATGTTTAGGATTTCGAATGTTGTGATGATTAATTAAGTTCACTTAAATCAACCAACATAGAAACCCTAGGTCCCTAAAATATTGAGTGAAATTGCCATTCCAAAACAACACTTATCGACCTATTGAGAGTAGTGATGGGCTACGCCAAAGCGAGGCATCACTATTACTCCCTAGGATACGTAAGGCATAACGGGTATGCAAGTTGGTTTTGGTTGTACTCAACGATATGAGTAATGGAGTCCTAACATGTCGTGGCAAAGTAAATAAATTGTTGAGAGAGCATTAGATGCGACGGTTTATTCAGCCAAGAGTGGCTTGGAGCCATTAGCAAAGCGTTGCTTACCTTATGAGATTGAGTGTTAAGAAAAGCCAAAGCATGCTTAACCACTCTTTGTTTCTTTGGATCTTGGAATCGACTTATTCTCACCAAAATGGGGACAATTTTAATGTGTGAATAAGACGTTTAAATAAGTTTGATTAAAATGCATGATTTCAATCTTATTTAAGTATTATGAATGGTTTTTCATTTCAAATTCTTTCAATTGTAGAATCATGTCTTCAAATAACTCAAACAACCAATTCTCGTTACGCTTAATTCTCGACAAGGAGAAGTTGAGTGGGCCAAATTTTCTTGATTGGCAAAGGAAATTGCGTATAGTTCTCATGCAAGAGCAAAAGGAATATATCCTTGATGAGGAAATGCCCGAGACTCCCAATGAGGAGGTGACTCAGGCTTCCCTAAACCGATGGCAAAGTGCCAATCAGGATGTCAAATGCATCATGTTGGCCACAATGTCTCCCGAGCTTCAAAAAATTTTCTTTGAAAAGGAGACAGCTTTTGAGATCATTTCTGAGCTGCAGAACATGTTCCAAGAGCAGGCCCGAACTGAAAGGTTTAAAACCCACAGGCAGATCCTTGAGAGTAACCTTAAGAAAGGACAGCCAGTCAGCCCACATGTACTCAAAATGATAGGATTGTTTGAGAACATTGAAAGGCTTGATGCAGGGTATTCAACCGAGATGGCAATTGACATCATTCCCCACTCGCTGCACAAAGGTTATGATCAGTTCAAGATGAACTATAACATGCACAGCATGGAGAAAACCCTCACCGGGCTTTATGGTATGTTGAAGCAAGCCGAGAAAACGCTAAAGGATGAGGGGAAGCATGATATGCTCATGATCAAAGGGGAAAGCCGTTCAAATTCTCAGGTAAGAAGAAGAAAGGCTTTAAGGGGAAGGGTAAGAAAAAGACCTTTCCGCCTAAGCCTAAAGCTACCAAGGAGAAGAAGGTAGCGTCTTCTAAATCTGATTCCGAATGCTTCTACTGTAAGAAGAAGGGACATTGGAAGAGAGATTGCCTCAAGTTCAAGGAAGATAAGAAGAATGGAACCGTTGCTTCTGAATCGGGTATATTCGTTATAGACTTAAACTTCACTAGCGCAACATCATGGGTATTAGACAGCGGATGTGGCTCACACCTTTGTTCCAAATCTCAGGGTCTGCCATGGAGCTAGAATTGCAGCCGTATTTGTAGGAACTCTCAGTTTGTCTTTGCCCTCTAGGCTTGTTTTGGAACTTGAAAACTGTTTTTATGTTCCCAACATTACCAAAAACATTATTTCAATTTCGGCTTTAGACGCCAAGGGATTTGAATTTCGAGTAAAGAACAATAAATGTTCGTTTTACCTCGATAATGTTTTACATGGTATTGCACATTCTGAAAATGGTCTTTATGTGATTTCTTTAGACAAACAAGTTTATAATGTGAATGATATCTCCAAATGGGCTAAGACCATGGAGTCAAATAAAACGTACTTGTGGCATTGTGGTCTTGGCCACATTAATATCAAACGCATCAAGAAACTTCTACAAGAAGGTGTTCTTGACTCTTTCGATTTAGAATCGTTTGAGAATTGCGAAGGATGTTTATTAGGCAAGATGATTAAGCAACCATACTCCAAGCTGAGAGAAAGGGCAAGAGACTTATTGGGTCTAATGCATACCAATGTATGTGGACCAATGAGCTCCGCCACAAGAAACGGACATCGATATTTTATCACCTTCACAGACGACTATAGTAGATATGGCTATGTCTACCTCATGTCGCATAAATCTGAATCGTTTGAAAAGTTCAAAGAATTTCAGAGTGAAGTTGAGAATCAGCTTGCCAAAGAAAATAAAAGCCCTTCGAGCGGATCGAGGTGATGAATACTTGATCCAAGAATTCGATGACCATCTGAAAGAAAAGGGTATACTTTCAGAATTGACACCTCCAAGCACTCCACAATGGAATGGAGTATCTGAAAGGAGAAATCGAACCTTGTTAGACATGGTACGATCAACAATGGGTCTTAGTGATCTTCCTATCTCTTTCTGGGAACACGCACTTCTAACTGCGACACTAACACTGAACCGTGATCCATCAAAAGCTGTGGAAAATACTCCATACGAGTTATGGACGAATAAACCTCCTAGGTTATCTTTTCTAAAGATATGGGGATGCGAAAAATATGTCAAGAAATTGATTTCTGATAAACTTCATCCCAAATCTGACAAGGTTTACTTTGTGGGCTACCCAAAAGAAACCAAAGGCTATTATTTCTACAACAAATCAGAGAACAAAGATTTTGTTGATCGCTATGGTGTCTTTTTGGAGAAGGAGCACCTTTCCAAAATGATAAGTGGGAGGAAAATCGAACTTGACGAAGTTCGTGAGGATGAGCAACAAAGTCCAAATGACAGTCAAAGTGCTCAAACAACATCTGTTAACGCAGGCCAAAATGATCAAAATGTGCAAAGTCAAACCGACAATGCAAATTCTCAGTCCATTACCCTACGTAGGTCTCAGAGGCCGAGATCTCAACCTGATAGATATCTTGGTTTAGTATCAACCGAGAATCAGGACATCCTGATCATGGATGGAGATGAACCGACAACCTACAAGCAAGCGATGGCAAGCACCGACTCTGCTAAATGGCAAGAGGCCATGAGATCTGAAATGGATTCCATGTTTGAAAATCAAGTCTGGGACTTGGTTGACTTACCCGAAGGTTAAACACCTATCGGATGTAAGAGGATTTTCAAGTTGAAAACCGACAAAGATGGAAATGTATTCATTTACAAAGCTAGATTGGTAGCAAAAGGTTACAAACAAGTTCATGGTATTGATTACGATGAAACCTTTTCTCCAGTCGCAATGCTTAAATCCGTTCGGATCTTCCTAGCGATTGCTGCATATTACAATTATGAAATATGGTAGATGGACGTCAAAACCACCTTCCTAAATGGTATTTTGGAAGAAACTGTGTATATGACACAGCCTGAAGGTTTTATCGACCAAAACAATGCTGGGAAGGTTTGTAAGCTTAATAAGTCCATTTATGGGCTAAAGCAAGCAAGCAGGAGTTGGAATCTACGATTTGATGAAGCCATTAGTAAGTTTGGTTTTATCAAGAATCTAGATGAATCTTGTGGTTACAAGAAGGTCAGTGGGAGTGACATCGCCTTCCTAGTCTTATATGTCGATGACATATTGCTCATTGGAAACAACATTCCGTTGTTAGAGTCTGTAAAAGCCCGGCTTGGAAAGTGTTTCTCAATGAAAGACTTGGGAGAGGCTCAGTACATACTAGGCATCAAGATCTATAGGGATAGATCAAAAAGGATGATTGGATTGAGTCAAAGTACTTATATTGATAAGGTACTTGCTCGATTTGGCAAGGAGGAGGCCAAGAGAGGTCACCTGCCAATGTCACATGACATAACCCTTAGCAAGAAGCAGTGTCTGCAGACACCTGATGAGCGGGTAAGAATGAATTAGATTCCATATGCTTCGCTTATTGGATCGATCATGTATGCCATGATATGTACTAGGCCGGATGTATCGTATGCCTTGAGTGCTACGAGCCGTTACCAATCAGACCCAAGAAAGGCCCATTAGACTGCGGCCAAGAATATCCTAAAGTACCTGAAAAGGAACAAGGATAAATTCCTGGTGTATGGTGGATCAGAGGAATTAGTTGTTGAAGGTTATACCGACGCGAGCTTCCAAAAAGACAGAGACGATTTCGAATCGCAATCTGGATAAGGGTTTTGTCTGAATGGATGAGCGTTTAGTAGGAAGAGTGCCAAGCAGAGCACAACTGCATATTCTACAACTGAAGCCGAATACTTAGCAGCTGCTGAAGTAGCTAAGGAGGCTGTTTGGATTCATAAGTTCGTTGGTGTACTTGATGTTGTACCCTCAATCAAGGGTCCAATAGCCCTCTATTGTGACAACAATGGAGCTATTTCTCAGGCCAGAGAGCCAAGGGAACATCAGAAGGTCAAACATGTCAAGCGGCGGTTTCACTTGATTCGAGAATGGAAATCAGAAGGTGAAATCAGAATTTGCAAAGTTGGAATGGATGACAATGTGGCCGATCCACTTACTAAACCTTTGCCTCAAGTGAAGCACAACAAGCACGTTGAGGCAATGGGAATTAGGCACGTTGGAGACTGGCTTTGATTTCCCTGTTTAGTGTTTTAGTTAATTTTGAACATTTAATGTAAGACACTAAGAAAAACCATTCAAGTTTTTGGAGTAATATAAATTTCATGCAATATTTTATTGCTCCGGTTGCTATTTAATTGTGGTTTAGGATTAAATAATGAGTCCATTCGATTATGAGAATATTCAAAATAGGGTATCAAGACCAGTCTTGGTAAGGAAACACCTATTAAGTGAACATTGAATATTATAATCGAAAATTATCCCTAATCGAGGTCATTTAAACAATGGACGATTAATGACCATTTGAGATTAGTGTGTAGTTTGATTTATAGCGCCGTTTCATGTGGTACAAGGATATGATCGTCATAAATCATTTGCACAAGTATTGGTTTAGAACCATACTGGATCGAGCTATGAGAATACTTTAAGAGATTAAAAATCGTCAAAAGTATACTTCTCATTATGGCTATCGGAACCTATTTCCTCGACCATGAGTATTGTGAGTTCTCTTGTTTGAGTACTAGTCCGCTTTGATGTTGTCAAACGTCTGCCGTAATAGGGGATTATAACGGCAACACTCGGGTAACTAGGTCCTCTCAGTAGGAGAAGCTACATTACAAGACTGGGAATGTCCCCTACTAAAAATAGGGAAGATGTCTTTGTTGTTTACAAGGCCTCTCGAAGAGCGAGACTGTAAAATGCATGGCCGTGCTCAGATGGATTTTAGAAATCATCTATTTATTGACAGTCGGACTCGGGATCGAGAAACCCTTCTGGACAAAATAAGGATGGCGAATAAATCTTACCTTATAGTTCATGAAGAGACATTAAGTGACATAGGAAAAAGGCTATACACTAAGTGTGCACTTGGGTGCCTTGGTGCCCAAGTGGGGCTGCCATGTGGCGGCTAGCAAGAGAGAGAGAGTGAGTGGTGTGAGGTGGCGGTTTTTAGGAGAGGAGTGGGGAGCAAGTTTGGTCCCCCCCTCTCCAAATAGTCCTCACCTAACCTCTTATGTGAGCTCGACGCTTGTTGATTTATTAGTAGCTTGCTTATTTATTTTATTTTAGATTTAAAATAAAATAAATAAAATCAAAATCTCCCACATGGAAAGATGATGAGAATTTTGAGAGCCTTTGTCTATAAATACCAACCTTGTGTGTTGGGATTCTTCACTTGAGTAAGTGTTGAAAAAGGCATCACAGTGTGAAAACCTTTGAACACTAATTACTCGGGTTTTGAGGTGGGGCCTTGCTAACTCCAAGGCAATAGACCGAGTTCGGTGCTCGCGTTGCGGATGGACTTCGAAGGAGGTCTCCGTATGAGCGGAGCTAAAGGGCTTTCGAAGTAAGAGCTCAATTAAGTGAGCGAAGCACGCTATAATGGTAATAATATCTTACTTAGTCTTGTGTTTATTTTAATTATGCATTATAGTTATAATTATTGTGAGTTTGGTTTTGAGGTCGGGTTTCTTTCCGCGATGGGTCGGACTCATCGAAACCTAACACATAAATATTCAAATAAAGATTCCAACTTTAACTTGTGAATCCTTGAAAATTATATCTTCCAATATGAAGATGAATTAAAATTCAATCACAAGATTGAAACTTTATGATTCCAATCAACTTAATAAATGATTAAATCAAAAAGTTCAACAAAAATTCATGGAATTTAGTAACTCAAAGTTCCAACAACTTAAAACAATTAAAGATTGGATCTAGAGCTGTCAAAAGTTGACCCGACCCGAACCCGATTATTAACCGACCCATCTGAACCCGAAAAAATGGTGACCCAAACCCGACCTGAAACCAACCCTAGACCCGGGTATGTGAGACCTGAATCCGAACATGAACCGACCTGGAGATGACCCCACCCGAATGTAACCCGTAAATTATTGACCTGAACCGAACCCCTTGAACTGAAATTGACCCAAACCCGTTTTAACCCGTCAAAACCCGAATTTAACCCGACTTGTTACCAACCTGACTTGAATTCAACCCAACCTGAATTTAACCCGACCTGTTACAAACTCGACCCGAAATCAACCCGACTTGTTATTGACCCGACCCAAATTCAACCCGACTTATTATTAACCCGGCCCGATTTTACCCGACCTATTACTAACCCGACCCAAAATTTTAACCCGATCTGTTACTAACCTGACTCGAAATCAACAAGACTTGTTATTGACCCGACTAAATTCAACCCAAATTGTTCCTGACCCGATTTCAAATCATCTTAAATTCAATTTAGACCACCTTATTATTGTTGATCAAAGCATTTTGTCTTGGGAGACCAAGTCGGTTCAGGCCAGCAAAAGAAAGGAGCATCATCCCCAAATTTAAGAGTTAAATATAGTATATATTTGTTGTATGGTCAAAGGAGATAATTATCTTCCTAAATTATAGACTATAATTCCCTAGTATGTTGTCATATATATTATAGTCAAAGGAAATAATTAGCTTGATAAAAATGATAATTATCTATTTATAGTTAGTTGAACCCGAATATAACCCGACCTGATTGTAACCCGCAAATTATTGACTTGAACATAACTCGACTTGAACCCGAGAATGACCTGACTTAAATATGACCCAACCTGATTATAACCCGCAAATTATTGACTTTAACCGAACCCGACTTGAACCCGAGAATGACCCGACTTGAATATGACCCGACCTGATTATACCCCTGATGGGATGAAGAACGGTAGGTCGTTGGGCTACCACCCCACCCAATCAAACAAAATTTGTAACTCAACTAACCCCTATAAAGTGTAGTGGTAAGTCAAGGTCGAACCCAAAGGAATGGAGGTCGAATGCACAATGCCTAAGTCAAGCTATTCCGAAGTCTAGTAGGGGTTTATGGTAGAAACTAGAGCTAAGCTAGGCAATGCAAAAATACTAATCAAATGCAAAGGCACTAGGGGAATGGATCCACATGCATCAACAATGAAGTTCAATCAACTTGGGGATTCAACCAATCAAGTCAAGCAATGTGAGGGAAAACCGAAATTACAACCAAGAGAGTACATCAAGCTATTCTCCTAGAGGTCTAATTAGCGTCAACTACATCAAACACTAGCTAGGAAAACATCACAAGATATCTCAATCGAGTAAATGTAAGCCACAAATCAATGGTCCGTATCAATGTGAACTCACAATGCAATCTAGTGTGAATAACAAGGGTGATCAAGCCTAATCAAGCACACACATGCACAAAATCAATCAACCAATTTAATCACATTATCAACTCAATCAATTTTCCCCAAATTAATCTCAATTCATTATCAATACATGCTTCACCACTACCCTAGCAAATAAACTACTCACAATCCATGAAGAACATCAAAATCAAAGCTAAACTAATCATCATTCCAAAATTCATCAATTGAAATCAAATTGAAGCCAACAAATTCAATCAAAATCAATCAAACTATCAATTAACCAAATCAAACAACAATACTAATGAAATCAAACATTAGATTGCATTAAAGAGTAAAGAATCCTTACAAACTTGATAGAAATCAAATCAAATGTAGCAATCATCAATCATCAATCATCAAACCCACATTTTCTCTCTCTAAAAATGCTAAGAACTAGTGTTTTTCTCTCTCTAAAATCTAATCTAATCTAATTCTCCTTTAGATCATCTCTTTCTCTCTCCTTAAAAGGAAAGAAATAACTATCAATACAAAGAGGAAGTTGGGATTGACGCCCAAAAATAGACCCACGTCGGTGCGGGCGCTCGGAGGAGAGAGAGTGGCGCGCACGGGAACACACCCAGAAAGGTGCGCCCGCACGCACCTGGTGTGCGGCCGCACGCGACAGATGTGCGGCCGCACACTCCTCGAGTGCGTCCGCACATCGCTGCTGCTTCCTTCTCTTCTTCTTCGTCCTAGCTCATACGGTGCACACATCCTAGATGATGGTGATGGAGGACAAGGTAGGCAGGAACTTTCTTGAATTTCTTGAAGAATATAAGCCATGAAAAGAGCATAAACAAGGCCTTGAAGCATGCTCCTTGGATCCCCCTTTGACTTGAAACTTCTTGCATAAGCTTTAGGCATGAAAATCAATGGAAGACCATGGAGAGGAAGCTCGGGAATCCTTGGACAATCAATCACAACCTACAATCAAAGGATAAAAGGCAAATAAAAGGGAAAAATAGCAAGTAAACTAGAAAATGCATAAAATAGAGAAACTAACTACAAAAAGCATGAAATGAAGAAAACTAGAATAAAATTAAGGAAAACTAAAGAAAAGAGAGATAAAATGAAATAAAATTCATCCAAAAGGGGACCAAATGAGTGCCATAAATGTCACTCATCAAATTCCCCCAAGCTAAACTTTTGCTCGTCCTCGAGCAAAACAAAGCAAGAAAGATAAAGGATGAAAATTTTATTGAAAAAGAAAAAGAAAGACTCAAGATAAAAATATACACTAATACTCACTGTCGTAGGAATCACGGTTGTTTTTAGCTATAACAAGCCCTTTAAACCCCAAAGTCGCCTATGAGGACGAGTGAGGTCTCGCAAGGGTATCCTAAGAGTTTGACCCATAACTCTCCACCAAACATCAATGAGGAAAACCATAAAAAGGAAGGAAAATAAAATGAAAAACAAACCTTTGCGAAATGAAATAACATAAAGACTATAATGCAAATGAATGACAATCTTTCTCAAGTAGTTAAGGTATGCACTTTTCAAGATATCTAAGGTTGATTGAAACATAGGGTATGCTAGGCGTAGGAACTAGTCATCACAATCCACGTTCATCCCAAACAATCTTACCGCGTTCTCCCCACTAGTCTCAAATCTCCCCTTAGTGAGTGTCCTAATGATTCCTCGAAGGAACCGGAAAAAGAATTATTTTTAGGCTACTCGACAATCTTGACTATGCATCCCCTTTCCTTAGGCAATGACCCATGATGCCCTCCCCCAAATAGTGACTCAACTATCTAGGTCGAAAGGTCTTTCCCCAAGGTTGTAACGTAAGGCAATAAGGGTGAAGGTAGGCTAAAAATTTGAAATTTGGTGGTTTTCCTAATAGTGAAGCAAAGAACGGGCCCTTTCTTAGAATCACAATCAAGGAAACACCAATCCAAACAAAAATACTCACACCCCCAAGCTTATTCAAAGCTATAGATCACAAAGATATACACAAAAAGCGTATGCGCGTCTCCCCCAAGCTAAAATGGAGCATTGTCCTCAATGCTTAGAAGGAGAAAAGAATACAACAAAATATGCTTGTTTTTTTTTTCCACTTTTCAATTTTTTTTTTTGTTTTTGTTTTGTGTGGCTTGTTCTTGAATTTGCAATGTCCATGCCTTTTACTTAATTCGGAAGGCTTTTTCTATTATGCAATTCATTAATCCATGCCTTTTATGAAGTAGGACGGCTTTTTCTCAAACATCTGCCATTATTCACAAAGAAAATGAAATCATAAACTTGCATTCATAGAAACCAAAATTCCAACCTATTCACCACAAACTCCATCTTAAATGATCATATTGCTTCACAAAAACCAAGAAAATGTAGAAAATGAAACAAAAGGTCAAATAGCTAAAGATGTGGCTTGAAAAGAAGGGATAAGGCTCAAATGGTTGCAAGAAGGCAAATGTAAACCCAAAAATAAAGAAAAAAATAAAATATAACAAAAATGAAAAATACCACCCCGAAAAATGTGCCTTTGTCCTTCCTAGATAGTTCGGTCTCGGGTTTGAGAATCATACATCAAGCTTTATTAGATTAGGTTTGCATAGTCAAGGATCCACGCCGCTCATACAAGAAATGTTGAAGGCTTGAAAAACAAGTAACCTCACAAGGATGCGGCAAAAACTCACTAATGGTGTCAAATTGACTATAGGGAGCAACTACCAACATGCCACAAACAAGTAGAATCCGGCTGCATGATCCTCCTAGTTCAAACCAACTACCCTAGCATACACCTATCCTAGAGTCAACCGAACATAGTCTCAAACCGTGCATACCGTTACGACCTAGGAAGAAAATCATGCAAAAGACAAGTCCAATGTACAAAGTTTATGTCATAAGAAAAGTGAAAAATAAAGCCTTAAAATCACATCAAAGATGAAAAGAAAAATAAAGGAAAGTAAAAGAAAAAGGAAAATAAAAGAAAATTAAAGAAAAGAAATGGAGACATAGAAAAGGAAATATAGGAGAAATAGCATGCAATGGACTAGAAAGCGAGTTAAACACATAAAATTCCCAATCGACAAACAAGTGATCGATCGACATCAACGTCATCGATCCCAAACACATTACGTGTTAACAAGCATCCATCCTCGAACCATTCAACTTCTCCTAAACTAATCTTATTCTATGCAACCAAGAAAAATAAAGAGAAAAATAAGAAAGGTCTCACCGGGCTTCCAAGCTTAGCAAAAATAAACGAAGCAAGTAGAAACCACCTCGTTGTATTCCAAAAACAAAAGCTTCTTCAAGAAACCAAGTGAGAAAAAGAAAATAAAAGAATCTATATACAAAGAAAATTGTCAGTAACTTCCAAATGAAATCAGCCGAAAATTCGGCAGCATAACGACAGGAAATGAAAAATATATATCAGAGACAGTGAAACATCAGGAAACATCATCATCAACAAGAATCGTCAGAATAACAGCAGAGCAGATAGATAGGGAATAGAGTAAGTCATCATCAGAGAAATCAGCAGAGAAAAATATCACAGAGACATCAGATCAGAAAGAGGACATGGAGGCTAAGAAGGAAAAATGCGAAATGAACCACTAGCAAGGAGAAAGACATGCAAACCACAACCAACCTAAACCAACCCCCCCCCCCCCCCCCAAGCTAGAAAGAGCTACCCCTCCCCCAAGCTAAACCCACCCATAGGGCAAACATGAAACACAGTCATAAAACATGCAAACGGAGAGGGGTGGCCAACATGGCTCACTCAGCACTAAAGTAGGGGGTTGAACTAGAGCTCCCCCCACCCATGGAAACAACCTCCTTACCATTAGCCCTACCTAACCTCCTAAGGGCCAATCATCCAAAACGGGGGGCCCGAACGACCCCACCTCCCCTCAGTCTCAGGGGAAGGGAAAGGAGCAGGGTTAGCTGGATCATAAGTCCAGTCACACCCTCCCGGCCTCTTGTAATCATAATCCCCCCTAGAGGTCCCACGAATGGCACTATGTGCCATATGTGGGCCCTCCCAATAGGGATAGCAGAGACGGGGCCCCACCGCCTTGTCGTAAGGCTCCCACTGTGGGATAGGGCCCTCTTGGACCGGGAGGTATGGGTAGTTCACATAAGGCTCAATATCCCCCCTAGAACACATGATAATCATACACCCTCCTAACATGATAATCATAGCTACCCTCCAAACAACCATTCCCCATAGAAGAGGAAGAAGATAAGGCATAAGTAAGGGCATCAATCTTTTCATGCAAGCTAGACAAGTCATGCGAGGAAGGAGATGAAGGAGAAAAAGGAGTAGGAGAAGAAGTACTAGGGTTACCTCCCTTAGATGATGAGGCCTTAAACCTTGGATGAGCATTTCCCGAAGAAGGCTTGGAAACTCGACGAAAAGAACTTGGAATATCTCTCTTGGGCGGCTTCCAAGGGTAGGATGAATTTTTGTCCCTCACCATAGATCCGTCGTAGGGGATAAGGCACCAATCGGTAGTCCTTGACACTTTCCAAATGAACAAATCATCCATGATGGTGCGCTCAATGAACTTTTGGTTGATCAAGGCAAACGTGCCCAACAAGCAAGACGAAGACTTCTCTCTTGGGTCCCTAATCTCTTTAAGATTCCCAATCTTGGATGCATACTTCTTGTTAAGTGACAACACAATGATGGTAATCATACCCCCTATTTGTATGCTCCCCGAGAGAAAGAAGCCGTCCCTAATGTCGATGAAACGGTCGAGCAAGTGCCTTGCAAAGTCGATCACCTCCACTTCATCATCCTTGGGTTGACTTGCCAACCATAACCAACTTAGTTGTTCTTGAGACATGGCTCCAAGAGATTCCTTGGAGAAAAATGCATAAGTAAGGATGCGACTAAAATAACGCATCGCACCATGGACTATTGAGGCCGACTTTGAAGATTGAGCACAATAAGCGTCTTCATTAGAAATGCTATCCCACCAATCATCTTCGTCGTACTTATGGTCGTTATGAAGAGTTTCATAAACTGGATAAATCAAAGGCACACCCTAGATCGGCTCCGGGAAATGGAACATCTTGTTGAAGAATAATAGGGGAATAGTATAATCCTCATTGAACACTTGGAAAGATAGTGTGGGATAATCATTGTCATTGTTACTCGTGTGCACATCGAGAGATGATAGAAATTCATATGTGAGCCTTGCAAATGTGGGAGCACTAAGATCGAGGAATTGCTCAAGGCCCAAATTTCGAGCTAACATTCGGACATCATCGTCGATCCCTAGAAGGGTGGTGGTATCATGATCATAAAATCTCGTAGAATATAATTTCCTTGATGATAGACTCTCAAATCGCTCCCAATGCTTTTGGACCTTAAACTTGATGCCATATGTTTCCTTGATGGTGGAGGGTGGATCAATGGTTCCTCTTGAATTTGTAACTTTGGTACGCTTTGCTTGCCTTGAACCACCCATCTACAAAATAATGGACAAAGAGAATGGTTTCAAAAATAGGAATAGAATGCCAAAAATTAATCATGGATATGGGGAAAAATAAAGTGTAAGATATTCAAAGAATGAAGCAAAAATTCAATAGAGTTGAATAATGCATAATCAAAGCATCACAATTGACACAAATATTACCCCAAATCACAATTAATAGAAGCAACAATATACTTATATTACCAACAAACTATTATCTCCATTATCACCATCAACATCAACAAAATACCCTAAAACTAATCATATGAAAATCCAACAAAATTCATGCCAAAACTCATAATATGCTCAAATAATATCATCATCATAATTAAATTTCACAAAACCAACATCAACATTAGAACAAGTAGTGGTAACAATGGTGATGTGAGAGTGAGGGTAGTACTAATCATGCTCAAAGCCTCATGAGGTATAAAAATTGAAACTTTATCACATAAAACATGCAATTATACTCTCATTTGATAGGAGATCACAAGAATTAAGCAAGAAAACACTACTACACATAAACATCTCCAACAATCATACCAACAAGTTCCAATTGAAAAATACCCAAAATTTCAAACTAGGAGAGAGAAAATATTACCTTTAGTGAAGTAGAATGAAGACTTGGGTATCAAAGTAGTGAGAATTATGGAGACTTTGATGTAGAAAGATGAAAAACAATATGATGAAGATGAAATATAACTATGAGCAACCCCAATAGATCTATGAAGGAAGTAGAATGAAGTAGGGGAGAGAGAGAAGGAAAATCGGGCTTAAAAGAGGAGGGAAAACAAACCCTCGTACACCCAGCTAGGTGCGCCCGCACATGGGAGATGTGCGCCCGCACAGAGCTCGTGTGCGGCCGCACCTAGCTGATGTGCGCCCGCACAGATACTGCAGTTTTTCCTCCGAATTTCATCCTCCCTCACCTAGTGCGCACACCCCCTATGATGGTCATGGGGAACCATATAGGCAGTAGCTACACTTCATATTGGAGAGTGAAAAACATGAAAATCATGAAAATAAACACAAGTACTCACCATCCTCCATACTTGCCCACTTTTCCAACCTAAGAATTGGGACAAGTTTACCTCAAAATTGGCATCAAAATTGTTGGAAAATAACTCAAACCGACCTACAACATCAAACACAACAAGATTAAATCACAAAAACTCCATCAAAACACAAAGAAAAATCAAAAGAACAAGGAGAAAAAGTTAGAAAACACGGGTTGCCTCCCGTGAAGCGCTTATTTTAGAGTCTTAAGCTAGACATCCTCCACCTCTTTCAAGGTGGATCATAGAGGGTCATATCATGGATGACCCCCACAAATACTCCATCATAATACCGCTTGAGCCTATGTCTGTTAACCTTAAAAGTCCTCGAAAAGTCCAAAGGAGAAATTTCAATGGAGCCATTTGAGAACACCTCTTGAACAACAAAAGGACCGGTCCAACGAGACATCAATTTTCCGGGGAAAAGCCTCATTTTGGAATTGAAAAGGAGCACCTTATCCCCCGGAACAAACTCTTTCTTCTCAATGAGCTTATCATGCACCTCCTTAGTTCTAGCTTTATACAAGCTAGCACAATCATATGCATCCAACCGAAGCTCTTCTAACTCATGTAAGTCCAACCAACGTTGCTCACCCGCACTAGCCAAATCAAAATTGATTTTCTTAATAGCCCAATGAGTGCGGTGCTCAAGCTCAACCGGAAGGTGACAAGACTTCCCATAAACCAAACGATAAGGAGTGGTACCAATAGGAGTCTTGAAAGCCGTTCTATACGCCCACAAAGCATCATCTAGCTTATTTGCCCAATCTTTCCTACTCCTTGCAACCGTCTTCTCAAGAATCAACTTAATTTGACGATTTGATACCTCAACTTGCCCATTGGTTTGAGGGTGATAAGGAAGACCAAATCTTTGGTTCACTCCATGCTTCTTCAACATCTTCCGGAAAGCATAGTGCACAAAATGGGAGCCATTATCACTTATAACCGCTTTGGGGATGCCAAACCTAGGGAATATTATCTTTTTGAACAATTTCATCACCACTTTATGGTCATTAGTTGGAGAAGCAATGGCTTCCACCCACTTTGACACATAGTCAACGGCAACAAGAATATATTGATTCCATAAGAAGATGGAAAAGGACCCATAAAATCTACACCCCAAACATCAAATATTTCCAACTTAAGTATTGGTTGTTGGGGCATCTTATTCTTTCTTGAAATATTCCCGGTCCTTTGGCATTGGTCACAACTTTTGACATACTCCCAAGCATTCTTGAAGAGGTTAGGCCACCATAATCCACATTGAAGCACCTTAGAGGCCGTTCTTGAAATACCCATATGACCACCATTAGGATCCGAGTGGCACATCTTCAAAACATTTGGTATTTCCTCATTTGGCACACACCGGCGCAACAATCCATCCACACCTCTTTTGTATAATATTGGCTCATCCCAAACATAGTGCCTAGCTTCTCTCTTGAGCTTCCTCCTTTGATTGTTAAGGAGGGAGGGAACTCCCCACAAGCAAGAAAATTAACCAAATCGGCAAACCAAGGGAGCTCCTTCACATTGATAACATATAATGAATCATCCAACATCCGGTCCTCAATAGGGGACCCATCATCTCGAACTTGAAAATCCTCAAGTCTAGACAAATGATCCGCAACAACATTTTCCGCACCTTTTTTATCCTGGATCTCAAGATCAAAATATTGAAGCTATAGGAACCAACGAATCAACCTTGGTTTGGATTCCTTTTTTCCAAAGAGATACTTCAAAGCCGCATGATCGGTAAAGACTATAGTCTTAGACCCCAACAAATAACAACGGAATTTCTCAAAAGAGTGAACAATAGCCAAGAATTCCTTTTCCGTTGTTGTGTAATTTCTTTGAGCACCATTGAGGGTCTTCGACATATAATAGATGACATGGAGCTTTTTGTCAATTCTTTGACCCAACACACCTCCTATGGCCGTATCACTTGCATCACACATAAGCTCAAATGGCAAATCCCATCTAGGGGCTTGGACAATAGGAGTAGAAGTCAAAGCTTTCTTCAATCTATTAAAAGCTTCCAAACAAGCATCATCAAAGACAAAATCAACATCTTTTGGAGAAGATCATTTAAAGGCTTAGCAATGAGAGAAAAGTCTTTGATAAACCTTCTATAAAACCCGGCATGACCCAAAAACGATCTTACTCCTTTCACATTAACCGGAGGGGGTAACTTCTCTATCACCTCAATCTTAGCTTTGTCAACTTCAATGCCTTTATGAGAAATCTTATGGCCTAGCACAATCCCTTCTTCCACCATGAAGTGGCATTTTTCCCAATTAAGCACCAAATTGACCTTTTCGCATCTCTCAAGACATTTTTCAAGATTTTTGAGGCATTCCTCAAATGAAACACCTCCCACGGAAAAATCATCCATGAAAACTTCCATTTCTTCTTCAAGCATGTCCCCAAAAATGCTCATCATACACCTTTGAAAGGTCGCCGGAGCATTACACAATCCAAAGGGCATTCATCTATATGCAAAAGTACCATAGGGGCATGTGAAGGTTGTCTTTTCTTGATCCTCGGGATGAATAGGAATTTGAAAGAATCCCGAATATCCGTCAAGGAAGTAATAGAATTTGTGCCTAGTCAACCTTTCAAGCATTTGGTCAATAAAAGGGAGAGGGAAGTGATCCTTTTTGGTTGATGTGTTTAGACGTCTATAGTCTATACACATCCTCCAACCGGTGACCGTTCTAGTTGGAATGAGTTCACCTTTCTCATTCTCAACTACGGTCATACCCCCCTTTTTAGGAACGACATGCACGGGGGGGACCCACCTTGAGCTTGAAATGGGGAATATGATTCCCGCATCCAAAAGCTTGGTGATCTCTTTCTTGACTACTTCTCCCATTTGGGGATGTAGCTTCCTTTGTCGTTCAATAGAAGGTAGGGTGCCTTCCTCAAGTGTTATGTGGTGTGTACACAAGGCGGGGCTTATGCCTTTAAGATCATCAATTGTGTACCCTAAAGCACCTTGGTGCTTTCTCAAAACACCACATAACGCTTGAGCTTGGCTCTCACTCAAGGATGCACTAACAATAACGGGATATGTAGAATTAGGGCCTAAGAATTCATACCTAAGGTGTGATGGTAGAGGTTTGAGCTCTACCATGGGAACACCTTTACCTTCTTTGGTTGAGGCCACTTGCAAAGCATCTTGACTTGATATCCCCATACAAATTTCTTCTTCACTCCCTATATTGCCTCCATCAAGCAAATCTTCATACAATTGCACTTCCTTGCTTGGGATACCTATCTTTTCCTTATTCAACAAAACACACTCAAGAGGATCATTATATGTGAGCAAGTGCTCATGCATGGAATTCACAATATTATCAAGCACTTCAACTCTCATGTAATTCTCAAAAGAAGAAGAGGGATATTTCATTCCTTCATTCAAATCAAATTCAGCTACCTCCTCTCCAATCTTAAGAGAAATCTTAGCACTTTTAACATCTATCATAGCCCCCGATGTAGCAAGGAAAGGTCTACCTAAGATGATAGGTATTGTAGCATCTTCATCCATATCCAACACTACAAAATCAACCGGAATAACAAATTTCCCAACCCTTAAAGGCACATCTTCTACCTTTCCCTTAGGAATCTTGATCGACCTATCGGCTAATTGCAAAGTAATCTTGGAAGGTAAAAGTTCTCCTAGACCTAATCTTTGATAAACCGAATATGGCATAAGGCTAACACTAGCTCCTAAATCACATAAGGGATTATCAATTTGGGTCTTGTTAATGGCACAAGGGATAGAAAAATTTCCGGGATCCTTCAACTTAGGAGGCATCTTGTTCATGATAATTGCACTACAATGTTCGGTAAGGCTAATTGTCTCCATCATATCACAAGTCCTTTTTCCACTCAAAATCTCCTAAGGAACTTAGCATAGTTTGGCATTTGTTCAACAACATCGGTGAAAGGAAGAGTTAGATGAAGTTGCTTAAGCATCTCTACAAATTTCCCAAATTGCTCATCCAACTTATATCTATTATATCTTTGGGGATAGGGAAGCCTTGGTTTGCAAACCTCTTTCTCTTTCTCTATCACTTTCTCTACTCGTTCCACATCAACATTTTCACTCAAAGGACATTCATCACCTTCAACTTCAATGGGACTCTTACTAGTACTCTCTCTAGCAACACTCTTCTTAGGCACACCTCCCTCAAGGACCCTACCACTTCTAGTAACTATGGCATCCATTGGGTTCCTAGAATCTAGGTTAGGTGGAGTCAAAGAAGAAGAGTTTGCATATTCCTTAAACACACTAGTCAAGTGAGAAAGTTTTTCACTTAAATCCTTGTTATAAGCCAACATGTAGTTAAAATTCTCTTCATTCAAGGCCATATAAACTTCCAAAGTTTTGGCTTGTTTCTCAATGACACTTTCCAAAAATTCCCTAGAAGAAAATGATTGATCATAGGAATTATCACTTAACCTTTTAGCAGTAGGAACTAAATCAATTGGGGAACCTTTTTGAAAATTTTCTTGAAAATATCCCCTAGTTTGATTTTGGCTCCTTTGTCGACCATGGTTATCATAACCTTGATTATGATCTCCATGTCTACGGCCATGACCATGACCATTACAACCATGATGGTTATAGTTACCATGAATCCCTTGGTATCCATGATTTCTACAACCTCCATTTTGGTTATAATCATCATGACTCATATGATAATTCCTATTTCCAACATTCCTTTGAACATTAATTCTAGGTTCACAAACATGATTATTGATATAATTCACATGTTCCATTTCACTTCCATCACATTCATTACAAGGAACATTTGGGCACATAGAAGCATTATGATTATTCATTCCACACAATTCACAAGGCCAACATTCCACAATCATGCAACAAGAAGAAAGATTAGAGTTAGAGTTAGAAGATGTACCTCTCCCCTTAATTTGGGAGGGAAGAATTGGAGCTTGGGAAGGGGGCTTCTCAAGCTTTTCTTTGAGAGACATAACTTCTTTCCCTAAATCCGCAATCAAAGTAGTCAAATCATTGATGGCACTAAGTTGTTCAATTGAGTAACCCTTGTTTGTTGGTTCTCTCTCCACTTCTTGCCAATTCATGTAATGACGAACCACTTCATCAATTGCATCTACCACTTCTTCTTCCGTTTTGTTCATGATTGGGCCTCCGGCTCCGGCATCCAAACTTGCTCTCCCATGAGAACTCAACCCACCATAGAAGATATGTATGATTTGATAGGTAGGAATCCCATGGTGTGGACACTCCCTTTGATAATCCTTAAATCTTTCCCATGCCTCATATAGACTTTCATTTGGCTTTTGCTTGAACCCTTGAATCAAAGCTCTTGCCTCCGCCGTCTTCTTTTGAGGATAGAAACGGAACAAGAAAGCTTTGGTGACATCATCCCAAGTTCTCAAAGAATTGGGTTTCACTTCTTTATCTAGCCATTCCAAAGATCTTCCTATGAGAGAGAAAGGGAACAACTTAAGACGGATAATCTCTTGAGATACTCCATTGACCTTGATTGTGTTACAATATTTTTCAAACTCCTTAAGATGGTTCAATGGGCTCTCATTCTTTGCCCCACTATATTGTCTCCTCTCAATTAGGGTGATCATTGCCGGCCGAATTTCAAAGTCAATTTCCGGTGTTGTAGGTGGAGCTATGCCGCTCTCATACCTATATGCACCGGGCACTCCTAGTTCCTTCAAGGCAACTCTTGAATTTCCTCCCATGGCTTGGGATCTATGCACACAAAACTCAAAGAAAATATTAGTAGCACGGCTACAAGTGTAGCCTAAAGTGCAAAATCTTTTTGTATTTTGCAAATAGAGTGGAATAGACTCAACAACAACATGCACTCAAAGCACCACTCCCCGGCAACGGCGCCATTTTCATGGGATGAAGAACGGTAGGTCGTTGGGCTACCACCCCACCCAATCAAACAAAATTTGTAACTCAACTAACCCCTATAAAGTGTAGTGATAAGTCAAGGTCGAACCCAAAGGAATGAAGGTCGAATGCACAATGCCTAAGTCAAGCTATTCCGAAGTCTATTAGGGGTTTATGGTAGAAACTAGAGCTAAGCTAGGCAATGCAAAAATACTAATCAAATGCAAAGGCACTAGGGGAATGGATCCACATGCATCAACAATGAAGTTCAATCAACTTGGGGATTCAACCAATCAAGTCAAGCAATGTCAGGGAAAACCGAAATTGCAACCAAGAGAGTACATCAAGCTATTCTCCTAGAGGTCTAATTAGCGTCAACTACATCAAACACTAGCTAGGAAAACATCACAAGATATCTCAATCGAGTAAATGTAAGCCACAAATCAATGGTCCGTATCTATGTGAACTCACAATGCAATCTAGTGTGAATAACAAGGGTGATCAAGCCTAATCAAGCACACACATGCACAAAATCAATCAACCAATTTAATCACATAATCAACTCAATCAATTTTCCCCAAATTAATCTCAATTCATTATCAATACATGCTTCACCACTACCCTAGCAAATAAACTACTCACAATCCATGAAGAACATCAAAATTAAAGCTAAACTAATCATCATTCCAAAATTCATCAATTGAAATCAAATTGAAGCCAACAAATTCAATCAAAATCAATCAAACTATCAATTAACCAAATCAAACAACAATACTAATGAAATCAAACATTAGATTGCATTAAAGAGTAAAGAATCCTTACAAACTTGATAGAAATCAAATCAAATGTAGCAATCATCAATCATCAATCATCAAACCCACATTTTCTCTCTCTAAAAATGCTAAGAACTAGTGTTTTTCTCTCTCTAAAATCTAATCTAATCTAATTCTCCTTTAGATCATCTCTTTCTCTCTCCTTAAAAGGAAAGAAATAACTATCAATACAAAGAGGAAGTTGGGATTGACGCCCAAAAATAGACCCACGTCGGTGCGGGCGCTCGGAGGAGAGAGAGTGGCGCGCACGGGAACACACCCAGAAAGGTGCGCCCGCACGCACCTAGTGTGCGGCCGCACGCGACAGATGTGCGGCCGCACACTCCTCGAGTGCGCCCGCACATCGCTGCTGCTTCCTTCTCTTCTTCTTCGTCCTAGCTCATACGGTGCACACATCCTAGATGATGGTGATGGAGGACAAGGTAGGCAGGAACTTTCTTGAATTTCTTGAAGAATATAAGCCATGAAAAGAGCATAAACAAGGCCTTGAAGCATGCTCCTTGGATCCCCCTTTGACTTGAAACTTCTTGCATAAGCTTTAGGCATGAAAATCAATGGAAGACCATGGAGAGGAAGCTCGGGAATCCTTGGACAATCAATCACAACCTACAATCAAAGGATAAAAGGCAAATAAAAGGGAAAAATAGCAAGTAAACTAGAAAATGCATAAAATAGAGAAACTAACTACAAAAAGCATGAAATGAAGAAAACTAGAATAAAATTAAGGAAAACTAAAGAAAAGAGAGATAAAATGAAATAAAATTCATCCAAAAAGGGACCAAATGAGTGCCATAAATGTCACTCATCAACCCCGCAAATTATTGACTTGAACCGAACCCGACTCAAATCCGAGAATGACCCGACCTTATTCTAACCCGCAAATTATTGACTTGAATCGAACCCGACTCGAACCCAATAATTACCTTAACCCGTTTTAACCCATGAAAACCCGAATTAAACCCGACCTATTGTTCACCCGACCCAAATGTAACCCGACTTGTTCTTAACCCGACCTAAACCCGACCCAAACCCGATAAGAGGTATGACCCGACCTACATAGGTTACGGCGTTAACCCGAATTGACCCGACCCACTCTTACCCGTCCCAAACCCGACCTGTTTACCAGAATTGACAGCTCTAATTGGATCTTTAGTACTTAGAAGCCTCAAATAATAAATTTTTCACACTTAATGCAATGGATTTGCAATTATGTGAAAATTTAACCAATCTTTCAAGCACTAGTTACTACAAAGTAACCATGCTTAAAGAGGTCCAAAATTGCAAAAATATTAAGGAAAGAACCAAATACATAATCACCATAAATATGCCATTAAGATTCAAGGTTAAAATATTTAAAAAATTTCGTCAAAAACGAAAAAACCCTCGAAAAAGGCATTTCTGGTCGGATTTTTGCTTTTTCACATTCCTCAGAGATTGAAAACTTTCTAGAACTCTGTTTCCACCCAAAATTCACTATTTTTGGGCGAAAATCTGGGTTCGGGGCCAAAAATCTCATTAAAACGGGATTAAAATTAATAAAACCGAGCTACTAATCTAATTAGTAACATAAAACCAGAAAAATAAAATCATAAAAACACCTTAAAATTTTTAGTTATAAAAATAAATGAGCAAGGCTCCGATACTGCTGTTGGGTTTTAATGAGTCCGACTCACCGCGGAAAATAAAACCTGAGCCCAAAGGAAAAACTCACAATTAATATAACCAAAATGCATAAACAACAAGATTAGAGAAAAGACTAAATTACCCTTATAGCGTGCTTTGATCGAACAAATGGAGCTCTTATTTGAGAAAGCTTAAGCCTCGCAAGCGCAACGGCCTCCGACGATATCCACCCGCAACGCGACCCCGACAGGTCTCTTACTTGGAGGTTCGCTAAGTCGGACCAAAACACTACTCGAGTAATTAATGAGCTTAAAGGTTTTCTCTCAAGTGGAGATGCCTTATTGAACTCTACTCAAGTGAGTTTTCCCAATTCCCAAGTGGGATATTTATAGGGAAACTCAAGTGAGAAATCCACTCTCCCATCAATGTGGCATTCTAAGAGTGGCATTCTCCCAACAATTTTCCCTTATTATTTTTAAATCAAAAATAAAGAAAATAGCCAACAACTAATTAATCAACAAGTGGCATTCTAAGAGGAGAGGTTAGGTAAGGACCACAAGGGGAGGGGACCATGCCTTCCTCCCCAAGCATCCCCATATTCGGCTGCCCTCTTATGCCGCCACGTGGCACCCCAGCCTTGGGCACTAAGGCGAGCCTAGCTAGCGGCCTTGTGCAAGGCTGGACTGCTGCTGCTGCTGCTGCCCTTGGCCCAGCAAGCCACGCACGCTTGCGGGCTGCTGGCCAAGGCATGCGCGCCTGACTGCTTGCATGCTAGTACAATGCTAGCTGTTAGGCGCTGCTAGCATGGCGCACACCAAGCACGAACATACGCACAGCACGCCACGCACCAATGCGGGATGCTGCTTGCGTGCGTGCGGCTGGTGCTGCTAGCTAGGCTAGCTATGCACTAGCAGCCAGCTAGCCATGCGCACCTAGCACCATTTCCTTGGTGCGGTGCGCATGCTAGCACCATTGGCCCCTAACACTCGATTTGCTCGGGGCATTCCGATGCTAGGGGTATTTTGGTAACTTGTTGATTAATTATTGATTTTACCGTCTCGTCTTTTATTAATTTGAATTGACTTGCGACGCTCGATCTCGACGTTCTTAGCTCGATTTATGACGTCTAAATTCATATTGCTCGAGCGACTCATTAATTCCTTCCAAATTAATTCGTCGTGTCGGATCGTTAGTTGCTAGGGTGTGACCCGAAGGGTTCAGTCAAGATTAAGCTGTAATATTAATTATGCATTAATATTACCAATCGGAAGCGGCCTCCACCTAGGCATTTTGATCACTTGAACTTACTAAATAATTAGCTTTCTAATAGCTCTGAACCCTCTATCGGAATAATACACTTGTTCGAAGGACACCATTCCTTTCACGAATTCCTTTAGGATTCAGTTTGTGTCAACTTTTGTTTATAAATAGCCCCCAAATCTGCCGATTCTGGCATAATTCGAGCAGATTAAAATACTTAGCTTTTAATTTTCAATCAAATAGTCATGGCTAAGAGTTTTAGTGATTTTACTTGTGAGTGGTGTCGGTCTTTGACCGCTAAGGAGAGGATAGAGCTTGACTTTTTCCACTTGGGGGGTTTATATGGCATTAAGGGGGTAGATCTTGACATAGACTTTATTCATATCGCCTTAGAATATTGGGATTCAAATACTCATTGTTTTAGACTAGGTGATGATGAAATTTGCCCTTTACCGGAAGAATTTGGTGCTATTCTTGGCTTTCCTTCTTTAAATCTTGCGGTAATTCCTAAGGTGATCGAGGATTACTATAAATATTTGAGCGTTTTCTTAACCTTAGGGATAGGGATTTGAAAGATATAGTGCATGGCAATGTGATCAATTTAAAAGAGTTTGCACGTTTTTATTTTGATAGACCACGTTCTCAGTCTTTCCATGTTATAAGAGGAGGGCTTTCCTCTTTTGCATGTTTAGTCAATATCTCCTTACTAGTGAAAATATTCATGAGGATCAATCAATTTTGGTATCTGTCATGGAGCAAATTGACTTAGGGAGAAATCCAATGCCATTAATTGTTCGAGAAACTATGCTTAGCTTAGATGAATTAAAAAGGGATCCAAAAGCACCTCTTCGAGGTTCTCTAATTTTATTACAAGTAGAAAATCAATACTTTAAATTACAGAAATTAAAAATATTTAATTTTGTATAGTAATACTAATTATTTGCTTTGAATTTTTGCAGATTTGGCTAATGGAAAGGCTTGAATGAATTAGCCCTCCTAACAACATTGAAAAGTATACACCAAATTGTCTTGTAAGAAGGAAGAAACGTTTTTCCATAAAGATGGGCCGTCAGGAGTGAAGTAGAATCTTTGAAACTCGCGACTTCTCCGTTAAATGGGTTGTTCCTTGGTGGAAAATCGAGAAGATGGTTGGCGTCAATACTCAACTCTTTTGTCGTCTTCCAAGTTTGTCCAAGTTAACTTTTTACTATCCTTCTAGAGTAAGGAGACAATATGGCCTTGCTCAAACCATTCCTTCCGGGGATCTTAGTCGCCCTTATGAATTTCCCATTTCACAAGATGTAAAAAGATTTGATGACTATTGGTGTGCTAGACCTTTGTGGGAAGTTGTTACCCATAAAGTTCCTCCTCCTTTATCTAGTGACGTGAAGCAATGGCTACTTTGTAGATCTCAAAAGGACAAGAACAAAGTCCAAAACATGACTAAAGACAAAACTAGTGTTAAAGAACTCCTAGGAGATAAGAAAATTCCTTCTAAAGATCGCCTAGGTGCAAGAGTTGAATTCAAGACTCCTATTATGCCTAAGAAAAATAGTTTTGTAAAAGGCAAAGAAAAAAGAAAAGCTGACTCTGCAGAAAAGAAAGCATGGGTTGAAAAGAAGATTGGTGTAATGGCCAACGGAGAAACTATCTCTACAATTTGTAGGTCATCTAAGGGATCCTTATTGGTGGAAGAGATGGATGATGAAGAAGAGGCAGACAAGAACTGGAAGAGGGCTAGAAAAGAGAAGACCGACTAGAGAATTTCTTTTCTTTCAATTTATTAGACATTTTTTATTTATTTTCGAGTTAATTTTATTTTTAAGCCTTCTTTTAATTCCATCAATAATGTAATTTTACTTCATTAATTATTAATGCAATTTTACAGCTTTTCAAATTAAATTAACTTTTTATATTGAAAATAAAAAATTTATTTTATTAAAGCAATGAAAAAAACTTGAGTAAATTTCGAAAATAGTTCGAGTACGGAAGTCAAAAATTCCCGAAATACACCGAAATTTTCCCAGATCGCCGAAAAGCACCTAGCGTTGGAAATTTGAACCCATCACGGCGCAATGATCCTGTGATGTGGCGATAGACCTTGTTGTGGCGTGCTGGTCTTGTATTTTGCGCGATGTTCGTTCTGCTCTGGCGTGCTGATGCAGAAGTGCGAGATTTGTAAAAATTAAAGCGGCCCCACCCCGTAAAGGGTTGCCTACGTATCCTTTCCTTAGGAATCAGGCCAAACGTAGCTCTTTTGAGTATACTACCTAAGTTATCATGAGTAGAATTTCTTAGGTTGGTCAAGATTTGTCATATTCGAGAACTCATTCCCATCCATATCAGTTAGTTTTGCGGCACCTCCTAATAGGATAGTTTTGACGATGTATGGTCCAGACCAATTAGGCCTAAATTTGCCCCTTGGGTCTAGAACATTTTTCCTTAATGCTTTTAACACCAAGTCTCCTACTTTGATGTTTCTTGTCTTGACCTTCTTATTAAAGTGTCTAGCCATGCGAATTTGATAGCACTGAGTATTGTGTAGAGCCTCTAGTCGTTTTTCATCGAGTAAAATTAGCTCTTCATATCTCACTCTAGTCCATTCAACTTCATCTAGTTTACTTTCCAACACGATGCGTAAGGAAGGTATTTCCAGTTCTACAGGTTGTACGGCATCTATTCCATAGACTAAGGAAAATGACGTATTTCCTGTGGATGAACGAATTGACGTGCGATAACCCTAAAGAGAGAAATGGAGTTTGTCAGGCCAATCCTTGTAGTTTTCCGTCATTTTTCAATAATAGTTTTTAAGTTCTTATTGGCTGCTTCTACTGCGCCATTTGCTTGAGGTTTATATGGGGAAGAGTGATGATGTTGAATGCCATATTTTTGAAGCAATTCTTCACATTCCGCTTGAAAGTGAGTTCCATTGTCACTTATCATTTCATGTGGGACTCCATATCGACATATAATGTTCCTTTTGATGAAAAGTGCTACATGTTTTGCGGTGAGTTTTGCATATGATGCTGCTTTAACCTATTTTTTGAAGTAATCAATTACGACAAGAATGTATTCGTGGTTTCCTGTCCTAGGAGGGGTGATTTTTTCAATAATGTCTATTCCCCATATTGAAAAGGGCCATGATGATGTATAAGTATAGAGGAGGGATGGAGGAACATGTTGCAAAGTAGCGTATATTTGGCATTTAGGGCATCTTTTTACATATTGATGGCAATCCCTATTCGTAGTAGTCTTGTAATATCCTTGGCGCATTATCTTTTGACTAGCATTTCGCCATTCATATGAGTTCCACATGTTCCTTCGTGGATTATCCTCATTGCCCTCTGAGCTTCCTTTTTGCCTACACATAGGAGAGCCCTACCTTTAGGTACCCTTTTATGTAGCTCATAATTTATGAGCACGTATTGGGAAGCCAAAAGTCTTAGAGCTCGTTTTGCTCTTTTGTCAACGTGAAGTGGATATTCTCCTTTGGTGGCATAGTTGAGGATGTCAGTGTACCAAGGTTCCTCTTCCTCTTCTTCTTCTTGAATTACCTCATCATCTTCTATAGCTTGGATGTAAATTGGTTTATGCCTTTTTTCTATTGTTAGAGGCATTTGCTCAATTTCCTTAGGAATTCTAACCATCGAGGCTAGTCTTGCCAAGACATTAGCAAATTGATTTTCTTCCCTTGGTAGATATGTGTATTCTACCTTTTCGAGTTGATCGATAAGAGTTTCCTGATATGTTTGGTAAGGAGCCAAGCTTTCATTCCTTACTTTCCATCTTTTGGAAATCTGGTTGATGATTAAGGAAGAATCTCCGAATATTCAAAGTTTTTTTACTCCCAATGCCAAAGCTATTTCGAGGCCTACCACGCATGCTTCATGTTCCGCAGCATTGTTGGTAACGTCAAAATCTAACTTTATTGAGATTGGGACGTGTTCTTCTTTAGGTGATACCAATAATACTCCTACACCACATCCTTTTTGGTTGGAGGCTCCGTCAAATTATAATGTCCAAGTATCATCTTCCGTAACCATCAAATCTTTGTATGGAAAATCGTTCTCATGCATTGGTGTCGAATCTTCTATTGAAAAGTCCGCTAAGAAGTCCGAGACCACTGATCCTTTAATGGCTTTTTGATGCATAAACCTTACGTCGACTTGGGCTAAGTTGACTATCCATCTAGATATTCGCCCGTTGAGTGTAGATTTCTAGAATAGATACTTAAGTGGGTTCATTCGAGATACTACATAGACTGTATGGACGAGCATGTAGTGTCTTAGCTTGGTTGTTGCCCACACTAATGCGAGGCACAATTTCTCAAGCGGTGTGTAACGTACTTCATACTCGGGCACCTTTTTACTTAAGTAGTAGATGGCGTTTTCTTTACCTTCTACTTCTTATACAAGCATAGCTCCCATTGTTTCTTTAGTGATTGTTAGGTACAATTGAAGAGGGATTCCTGGAAGCGCAGGTGCTAATATAGGAGGATTAGAGAGATAGGCTTTAATCTTATCAAAGGCTTTTTGACACTCATCGTCCCATATAACTAGCACATTCTTTTTCAGTTTCTTAAATATTGGTTCACATACTGTAGTTAGCTTAGATATGAACCTACTTATGTATTGCAACCGGCCAATAATTCCTCGAATCTGTTTCTCGATCTTGGGCGGCGGCATTGACATGATTGCTTTGATCTTTGTTGGATCTATCTCTATTCCTCTAAAGCTAATGACATAGCCTTAGATTTTTCCTGAGGTGACTCCAAAAGCACACTTGGTTGGATTTAACCTCATGTTGTATTTCCTTAGCCTTTCGAAGAATTTTCTTAAGGCTATTTGATGTCATGGACGGTCTTTTGATTTTAAAATCATATTGTCAACATATACTTCAACCTCTTTGTGCATCATGTCGTGGAGGAAGGCAGTCGCTGCTCTTTGGTAAGTGGCACCCGCGTTTTTCAAACCGAATGGCATCACCGTGTAACAGTAAGTGCCCCAAGGTGTTATGAATGTAGTCTTTTCCATGTCTTCTTCGGCCATGAGAATCTTATTGTACCCTGCGTACCCATCCATAAACGAGAGAAGTGCGTGATTCGCTGTGTTATCTACTAAAATGTCGATGTGTGGTAAAGGGAAGTCATCCTTTGGACTTGCCTTATTTAGATCTTTGTAGTCGACACACATTCTTACCCTTCCATCTTTTTTAGGAACTGGTACCACGTTTTCGACCTACTCGGGGTATTTGGATGCCTTGATAAAATTTGCAGTTATTTGTTTTTGAACTTCTTCTTTTATCTTAAGAGCTACGTCGGGTTTCATTCGACGTAACTTCTATTTTACAGGTTTCATTCCTGGAATTAGTGGTATTGTGTGTTGAGCTATTTCTCTATTTATTCCTGGCATATCTTCATATGACCAAGCAAACACATCAATGAATTATTTTAGTAGATTAATTAAATCAGTTCTCTCTTATTTGTTAAGAGTTAAACCAATTTTAACCTCTCTTTTAATGGTGGGATCTTTTGAGATATCAACTGTTTCAGTGTCTTCAATTACTGGTGTTTTATTTTCAAGTGTTTCCATTGCTTTAATTATTTCTTTATCACTTTCATTGTTAGTTAAGCAATGCTCATCATCTTGGGTGAGAGAATGACACGAAGAGTAAGCAAATGAAGACATATTATTGAACTCGGAAATCATTACATTAAATAAAGAAACGTCCGTTGGGACTTGACTACTAACAATCCTAGGAGTAGGTTTTTGAACTAGAAGGGATAGAAGGAGACGCAACTACGGAAGGTTTAGAAGACTCGACTACAGAAGACTTGAATTCAGACGTAGACTCAGACTCAGACTTAGACGATTCAGACTCATCGAACATTGGTCCTTGTCCTGTTGTTATGGAGATCTTTCTTACCCTTGGTGTAGTCACCTTCACAGTCTTTCGTCATCCTCAGACTAATCCTTCTGCTGGAGTAATGAGCTTCGTGGGATTAAAGTTTTCACTTTGTAATACCGTTTGGATAAGCGCGGAGTTCTCATCAACACGTGTAGGCTCATTCTTTTCGTAGCCAAAAAGGAGTCCCATGACATTAAAGTCAAAGCATGGGGGTGCTCTCTCCTTGTGAATGGGAGTTGGGATTTCATCTAGGAAGTTGTAATCCAAAAAGATTTCGAACCTGGTTTTCTTACCCCATTTTTTACAAAGGGCTCAGGAAACTCGTAGCATAGATAATTTTCCCCCTCTTTTATGAATTGTCCATTTAAAGTGAGAGGGTAATTGTAGGGAATATTTCAAGCCATCCCACACTTGAGCCCCACTGTGATCATACACTTAAGCATGGTGGCGTCCAAAGGGAAGGAAGCCAGAGTAAAAAAGTCAACAACAAGTTTTAGAAACTTGTAAACCGTTCACAGGGTGAAGGTTACACCCCTTAACGATCTAGGAGATCGTTAACTCCAATAGGTCTGGAACCATGACTGGAAGTTCGGGGATGAAGGTACAAATCCAACCTAAAAGAGATTGAACTTGCCCTAATAATAGGCCTCTACTTTATTCTTCTCGTATTCATGTGCACTTTCTGACTAATATACAATCAATAGGTTTACCTAAACCTGTTTAACTATGTTGGTTGAATTTAATGCGCAAATAAGACTATTATTGGAGGTCACTTGAATTATAGTCATATTAGTCCTAACAAGATTATTAATTATCTTATTAAGCGTGATTACAAGTACAAATTCCCTTTAAACATGCATAAAAGGCGTGATCAAGCAATAACAATAATAATCAGCGAGCAACATAATAAATAATGATCATCATCATAATCTCAATCTCACTAAAGCATAATAATAATAGCAAGATCCTAGGCATGATACTAACAAGATTAATAAAAAACCCTAGCATGTCACTAAACAATAAAGATCAAATCTTTATTCCTAGCATGATACTAACATGATATTAGGAAAGAAATAGGAAGCATCATAATAATACATGATATTAGAAACATTAGTTAGCCCTAAACATGATACTAGGAAGCAATATAACATTCTAACATGATACTAGGAATCAACAAAATAATCTAAGCATGATTTCTATATCAAAAGATCAATAAAACAATTAAAGTACTTACTTGGATGCCTCGTATCTCTTTTTAATAACAAAATACACACGTTAGTAACTTCAGGGAAAATAATAAATCAAACAATTAAATTAAATAATGGAAATAGAGATTAGGGACCAAACCCTCAGAAATATTAAACTTTTCACGTCTAGGGCGAAGGCAACTTCGAACTTGGCTAGGTGTGTCTAGAACTTGTGTATGAGGAATTTTGAGAGATGGAAGGTTTAGAAAGAGAAGAGAGAGAAAGCTATTAGCTGTAGAGAGAGATGAAAGAGATTATGGTTGTGAATGATGAAAAACGGGGAGATACGACCCCTATTTATAAGAAAAATAGCATGGGATCGAATAAAATCATATTCGGAATAAAACTCTTCCTGTTGCAAACGACAGGAGCCACCGCCAAACGACGAGCTTCGTTGCCAGGCGACGAAGGCCAACGCCAGGCGACGAAGGTCAGGGCCTGGCGACGACGCTGTCGTCTCGCGCTGGTCCAAAAGTCAACGCGCTTTTCCACGTGTAATTACCTTCAACACCGATTGCAGGTAATTAAGCGTCCGAGCAGTTTTTGAAATCAGATTTAATATATTTTATTCTAAATAAAAACATCCTTTTTTAAGATAATAGTTAATAGGCCCTCCTCTAGATCATCGGGCAACCTTTGAAAATCATTAGGCCTAATCTAATTTAAACCATAACTTCCTCATAAGTCATCGGAATTGGGCCTAAAATATCATTGGAAAGCTCTTTTCGAGCCCAATCCAACTACACTATTATTGGACCTTTATTATGGACCAAACCAAATTGGACTGACTATTTTTCATAAAATATGAGTGCGAAAAGAAATATTTTTAAAAACAAAAAGAGAAATATTTTAATAAAAACATCCTCATCATTAGACTTTCCACACCTTCACCTCATTCGATAATCAAATGACGCGAAAGGTATTCATCACTGGGTTTGGTTTTGGGGAGACACATTTGGGTGTCTATAGTAATGATCCATTGGGATTTCTTTCTTTTGGGTACGAGCATTTCTCCGTGCATTGAACTTTTCCCGAGCTTGCTTATAGTCTTTCGGAGTCGGTTCAAAACCAAGTCCAAAAGTATCTAATTTAGGAAGGCCAGACAATCCCATTTGCGTCGCTACTCCCTTCTTTTTTCCTAGAGTCATTCCAGGAAAGTGTCCTTGTTTTCTTAGAATGTCATTAACTATCATGTTCGAATGGTGGTCATAGCGAAGAGGGGTCTTCTCATCTTCCTCGATGAAAGAGACCTTTTCGGCATGGAAGCCCCATAAGACTTCATCATTCTCATCATGCTCCACATTTGTGAGTGGTTTATCAATTGCTTTGATCCTCATAGGGGAAGCATCGATTGTGACAGGAACTCCTTCAACTATGGCCTTGACTTATTGATGAAGGGATGAAAGGACGGCCTTAAAGTCGTGAAGCCAAGGGCGTCCCAACAATAGGTTAAAAGAGACTTTAATATCTACCACTTGAAAAGTGGTAGCATGCTCAATAAATCCTGTCGTGACATTCATAGTAACAGTCCCAAGAGCTTGACAACGAGTGTTATCATAAGCTCTTATGCCTTATGTTGATGGGGACAAATCCTCATCTCTTATTCCTAACATTCTCGCGGTTCGAAGTGGGAAAAAATTAATTGCCGATACATTATCCACGAGGGTCATTGGAACGTTCATTCTTTTGCAAACCACTGTGAGGTTCAAGGCCTTATTATGCTTATCACCTTCAGCAGGTAAATCCTTGTCAGAGAAGGTGATCAATTCGATGGGACTAGGAAGATCACTGGTAAGGAAGTTAGCTAAACCTTCAGGTGAGGTTTCTGAATCTATTCCTACCTTAGCTAAGGAATCCATTACTGCGAGCCTATTCTTGTGGGATGTAGCTATGAGTTTCCATACGTTCATTTCTACCTTAGTCTTTTTCAATTGTTTTGCAACATCGTTGTCTTCTATAATTGGGATGGGGATTTGTTGAGTGGTAGGAATGGGTTGCGTTGTGATGGGAGGTTGCATTCTCCCTGATCTAGTGAGGACGTCGATAGAGGCGCCTTCTTTATCCCAAATATCATCGACCGGATAAATTGAGGAAAGTGGAGTTTCTTCTATATCTTTGAGGTAAACAACCTCATCATCACTTTCCCACACTCAATTGATGCTAACATCCTTCTCTGGTCGAATTTGAACCAAATTTTTACTGTCAATTAATCCTTGGACTAAGTCCTTGAATTTAAAACAGTGTTCTATGGTATGTCCTCCTGATTGATCGTATGGACAGAAAAACCTATCTGTCCTTTTCAGCGATTCAAATGATCTTGGCTCGAGAGGTTTGATCTTCCCATTCTCGGAGAGCATTTGGAACATGTTTGCATATGATGTCTCAATAGGTGTATATTCCTTATTATTCTTTAGGGGTGGTTCGATTACATTGAAAGAAAATGGCTTTCTTTTAGTAATCTTTGTGGGCATCACTTCTTCAATGACACGCTTGTTTTGAACCGACTTTGCATGATCGAGGGCCTCGCGACATAGGTCTATTGCTTCCCTCATTGTGTTTATAAGGAGCCATACCTCCTCTTTAGTGGCAGGTTGTTCTCCTATGGGGTAATCGCTCATGGCATCGAAAAAGGTTTCCTCCTCTTCTTCGATGTCATGAGTTTCTTCGATTGGTTTGATGAGGAGTAATTGGTCAACGTGACCTTCCTCGTCAGAAATTGTCAAGGAGTCTGAAAGTGGAGCGCTATAGATACTTGGCTCCTTGCTTACAAGAGGCAATGGAAGTTTATTGCTATCGATTAGATCTTGAATTGCTTCTTTCAACTTCCAACAGTCCTCAGTGAGATGGCCCCTAGGGTTCCAACTAGCCGTCCTCTTTTCGACTGGTGGATCTCCAAATGGTCCAATAGGAGTTATGAGACCTTTAGCATGAAGGCGATCAAATGCGGTGTCATAACTCATGCCAATAGGCGTGAAGTTTCTCCTAAATGTCTTCTTTTGTCCTTAATTGTTCATAACTAGGGCCTCGTTTAGGTTAAATGTGCTAACATTATTTGAGTGGGTAATTTTTGAAGAAGAAAGATTGGCGTTCTTCTTTCCTTTCCAGCCACTGTTAGGGTTGCTACCAGCATTTTGTTTTGCAAGGTCGTCTTCGATGTCAATTCCTATGTCATAGACAGCCTTGAAAGTACTCAAATTGCTTTGGTATTTGAGATTTTTTGAGTACTTTTCTTGGAGGTTCTTGATGAACAACCTCACAGATTCCTTTTCGGTAGGAACTTCAACCATTTTAGCGGAAGTTTCCCTCCACTTTGTTGAAGAAGGAAGTGAATCCTTCCTTTTTTTTTTTGTTCAACATCTCAAGTTCCTATGGTCAGTTTCAACTTGAATGTTGCACTTGTATCTATTAATGAAAGCGTTTGTTAAAGAATCCCAAGAGGAGATTTTCTCTTTATCAAGGGAGAAGAACCATTGTTGACAAACGGTTTCTAAAGATAGTGAGAACAACGAATGGAAAGCTTTCCTATCAATTCCCTTAATATTCATTATTGTTTCGAAAGCTCTTAAATGAAAGTAAGGGTTGTAGTTGGCTTGAATCTAGGGATATCATTGGCATTGCATTTCTGTGGAAGAAATTCCTTGTCCACTGAGACCTCGTGTGAGCTAATCCCCTGGAACTTGTAGTCATTGGAGATTTTCCTCAAGCTTTCTTCCATTCGCTCTAGTTGTTGTTGTTTCGCAGGGTCATTGACTTGAAGAGCGAGAGTTTTGAACATCTCGGTCAAGCTAGCCATGTTTTGCCTTAGTTCATTAACTTCTTCTTGGGTTGCCATTTTATTCTTAGCTTTTCTTCTTTGTCGGAACGGTTTATCAAAAAGTAAGACTTGGACGAAAGTGTTGTCTTTGATTAAGCGCCCTTCCTTTCTTGACCAAGTGCTGTAAATATATATGATTAATATCAATACAAAGGTTAAGCCATTTTCTCCACAATATTCTTGCCTTTAACATGGTATTAGAGCCGCTATTGGTAAAAAAATGCGCAAAAGATAAAGATCGCAATTCACAGTAGACATTCAATTTCTATATTACTTTCGTTTGTTTTAAGCCTAAAGGACATGCTGATGTGATATTCGAATTATGAGCATTGTGACCTGTGAGTAGACTCTCAGTTGTCGTAAAATTGGAGTCCAATACAGTCAACAAAAACAAACAAGAACAATATAATAGAGGAAATTTGGTTTGGTGTGACATATCACTGTCTTTGAAAACGAATTCCAGCGCAACCGGGGTAAACAATTATAATCGTCGGATTATTCCATAAGGTTACACATCACTCTTACAATAAGACACTTTAAATTAAAAAGTGGAGTTAAAGTCAAAGTAAAAAGTGGAGTTAAAGTAAACTCAAAGACCAGATGTGTTTAGCTAATTTTTATTGTGTGTGTAAAATCTAATTTCTTTCCATGGAATTTATGAACAACCATGGAAATTCAAGAGGTTAAAGGAGGCCAAAATGAATGGATCCATAATCAGAGTAAAAGGGAGGGGGGTTTAACAATCTCTTAAACACCCCATTAATTATGGGTGTTAAGAGGGGGTACAAAGGAAGAGGAAGAGAAAGAGTCGTTGGTCTGCTGACGTGCATCCGTGCCCAATTAGGAGTGAAAGTTCGGTTTTTAGTTTGGTTTATTGCCCAAACCGAAACCGAACCACAAAATTTCAGTTTTTGGATTTTGCAAACCACACCGCACCATTTTGGCTTTGAAACTGAACAAAATTAAACCACTTAGATTTCGGTTTTCTTAAAAAAAAAAAAAAAAAAAAAAAAAAAAAAAAAAAAACGCATCAAATTTTGCTCCCTCTTTTTTTCAGATTTTGAGATACTTGGTCAGTCTCGGGTTCGGTTTGAGGCTCGTGAGGAACACCTTCCACATTGGTTGCCATTGGTTTAGGACATATTAAAAAAAAACACAAATCAATACAGCAACTCAGCAAAGCAGACAAAGCAGTAACATACATAAATTAATAGGCGAATTGAACAATTGAGCTTGGCAAATAGGCGAAATTGCAATTGAATCGCAGTTATAAAGATTAATAGCATACCTTTGGAGTTTGGTCAGTGGACGGTTGTCGGTGGAGTGAGGAACTGAGTGGAGTTTGAGTCTATGAGAGATTGAGAGAAAGAGAGTGAGAGAAGGGCTTAGGGTTCATTTGGGGTTTGGGCCGAAAATTCGGTTCGATTTCGGTTTTTCAGGTTTTCAATTCCTCAAACCGAAACCGAACCATAATATTTTGGTTTCTGGATTTTGCAAACCACACCGAACCACTTAAGGAAAAAAAATCAAACCATATTTCTAATTTGGTTCGTTTCCGGTTCGGTTTGGTTTTAAACCGAATTAGTTTCACCCCTACTCCCAATTGGGTGCCCGACTAGAGAAAAGTGATACGTAATCTCAACTTACATACGTGCTCGACCGGGCGAGCATGCACCAGGTCGGGCATCAACTTTATACTCACGCCTGACCGGACAAACATATCAAAAAGCAGTTATACCCGCGCTTGATCGGGCTAGAATGCAATGGTCAACTACCTTTCCTCTATGTACTATACTCCAACATAAGTCTACTCAATATATAATCTCATCTATTATTGTATAGAGTAATGACTCTTAAGAGTAGCAAATTTTCAATTATACCAAGAGTAATTGGGGTAACATATTTACCAAAATTGTGAAATATAAAAGAATTCATAGACGTTCGAGCCATGGTGGAAGTGAAAATGAAGGCATGAGGAACACAAACATTGACAATATGCATCATAACAATTTCTCTCCAAAGTCCGTCAGTATGCGACAGGGCGAGTTATGGACATAGATCATGTTTAAAAGTATAACCAATAGACTACTAAGTGAATAATGTGTTACCTTTGGCTAAGTTTTTTAGAGAGAAGAGAGAAAGAGAGGTGGTACCAATGCTTGAACCCTAGACCTAGACTTCAGAGGTTTAATTCTCTTACCACTGGTCCACATGGGAAGCTGGTTACCCTTGGCTAAGTTAGCTGAGAGTTAACAATGTTGTGCCACGAATATGGTCGATTGCAAGAATCCATATATTACTCGTAACAATTCACATCTCACCTTAACCTCAAATATAGATTTCCGGTACATAGATTATGGTAAAATTATGAATACAAATAAAGGACAAAAGGGAGGTGGATAAAAGAATAAGAAAAAGAAGCTCATCTTCCTCTTAGTAGAGCCTTCTCTGCACTGTCCATCTCCTCCAAGATTCTAGCTCTTCTCTTTGCAGGTATTGGAGAAGTAGGCCCAAAACTAATGTAATGGCCGGAGACGGCGTTGAGGGCGGAATACATATCCCGGAAAGATGGCCGGCCTAGAAGGGATTTCTCTTTCCTATACTTAGCCACCCAGAAGTTGGAAGTGGCTCTGAGGTCTGCTACAGCATCAGCCACGTCAGGGTCAGTTTTATCCTTAGTCAGCGTAGTCCGAACCTTGCTGATCACCTCTTGGGTCTCCTTCACATATTCCTCATCTGCAGCGGCTTGCGCAGAGGGTGAGATTAGAGGAGAAAGAATGGCAGCAGTGACTGCAGTAATGGTGAGTTGTCGCCGGGTTAGGATAGTGGGAGCAGAGGCAGAGGCGGAGGCGGACGTTGATGGGGCAACCGAGGTCGTGAGCTTGGACTTGATTGGCGTTGGGGAAAGGGGTTTCAGCTTGGAAGTTGGGGTGATCAAAGTAGAAGCTGCCATGGTTTAACTCTAGTGTATGGAGGAAAGGAGAAGAGAGAGAAAGAGAAGGAAAGAAGATTATTAGTGGGGAAAAGGCATAAGTGTGTGAGTTCTTGTGCAACGTGGGCTTATCGTCTTATCTAAAAGATTTGATGTTTATGGATGAGAGAAGTTAACATGTTGGATTTTCAAGTGACATGGAAAACCAACCAAAAACTACGAAAATGAGACAGTTGTAAGTTATAATGAAAAAACAGCCTGACCCAATAATCACATAACTCGGCTCCTTCAAGAAATTTTTCTTCTCCCCCCTCAAGTGAGTCTGAAAAGAAAAAAAATTACAAGACTCATCCCTCCATGCTCCATAGACGCAATTCTTGAAAACTCAGTATTTCGCGTATTTATGCCTACGACTTTACGGAGTATTTTTTATTCTAAAACTATCAACTCAAAATCTACAAGTTTCAACATGCAAAAAGGAAATTCCATCTCAATTAGACCATATTATGTAGACAATGCATGTTTGACATGGAAAAATATGTGACCCGTCCCTTGCAGTAAACATATAAGTGACTAACCTGGAAAAAGACCTGAGAAGAACTCTCTCACCAACACAAAAATAAAGGGAACCAAAAATGACCTACATAAGATTCAGGACAGCATTTCACTTTCCCACCGAAAGGCAGTACCTACAAAGTAACTAAATCTTCATCCAGCTGAACACATTTAATACAGGCTTTGCATTTCATACAGTATGTATCAATTCAGACTGAATAGTAAGATTATGTTTACAATTTCACATCTAAGCTCTTCCATCTCAATCTCATGTACTTCATTCTTGTGTATCATATTTACATCAGTTAATCCTAACCAACAAAGCGCAGGGTTTCTCCAGTACCTACATTAGTTATGCCATTAAAATGCCGCATCCTCAATATGAAAAGCAGGAAACTCTTTCTTCAGTTATCCAGTCAGATCAGACACAAACACGACTAATGCATCCCAGTAGGAGCCCCTTTACATCCACATCAGTGAAAACCTTCACAAGCTCATATCTCCAGCCCTATGGAAATTCTCTTCCATACCCTGCATTTAAACAAGATCATCTTCAATAAAGGAAAAAAAACAGAATGAAGGCAGACAGGCCTTCGAGATGATTGAGCTACAAGATAACTAAATCACAATTTGCTCACGGCCAATGTTTAATAGTCATATTATATCACAATTTGTATTTATATAAAATTTCCAGCTAACAACAAAATTCACAACAATTAAAAAGATTTTCACAGCAAAGTATATGCACCCTTCCATATGGAAAAGTGCACAGTCGTACAAAAATACAACAATTGAGCAATTACACACAACCAACCACTAAGAGACTGAGAGAGAGAGAGAGACGGTGGAATTCTAATTAATCTATTTATGTCCAAGTGAACTAGTAAGATTTACATATTCTTTGTAAGTGAGTCCAATAAATTTGTCCAGGAAAAAAATAGCTGATAATGCAACGAAAGAATATAGGTTAGGGTAGGGAGAAACTGCCAAAGCAAAGTACATGAAACAACTCTGTGTATCATAACTACATAAAAAGCCATGAGTCAATGATAGAGTGAAATGACATGAAACAGGACCGCTCTAAATAAAATGTTGAAGCATCAGCGAGAGAACTAGGTGACATCAGAGGTTCAGAATACAGAGCAGGAAAAGACAAGTGATCTGCAGGTGACACTTATAATTCAGTTTTGAAGACAATGCTGAACATCAAAAAAAATACTACCTCCGATTTTTTTTGGTTGCAACTTTGGAATATTTTATCTCACAAATAATACCCCAATGTTGCAACTAAAAAAAATCGGAGGTAGTATTAGAAGTTTGCAGCATTCAGCATAATTACAGTTAGCAATTGGAATATATCTTGGAGAAAAAAGGCAGCAAGACAATAAATAGTATTGGGAATTGACAATTAGAAGAAAATTGGTTCACGGATCATGACCCCCCACCCCCTTTTGTCACTCTTAGGAAAAGGGGTCTTGAAGAAAAGTGGTTATTAATTGTGGTTCAAAAAACATGGATACATCAATCCTTATCATGTGTCACTGAAACCAAAGTAACAGAACGGAAATCCAGAGTTCATTTGCTGCTACAGTAAGACTCAAATTATCAATGGGCTGCTAATCTTGACTACTGACAGAGAAACTAACTACCAAATGAAGGCTACATGAGATTTGTGAACTACAGCGACGAATCGGCGATGTCATCAACTTATCAGAACTAATGATCAACTGATTCATGATTTAAAGTGAACAAGTTAAGAAAATGATTTACTAATTCCAATGCTACGTACTCATTTAGATAGAGTTAGGAAGTAGAAAATCTAAAATGCACGAATCACGGTAAAAGGAAACAGGAAACTACTGCTTAGCACTGAGTTAGGAAAAGCTTTTGAAAATCCCTTTTTGAAGCCTCATCTTTCACTAACCTGAGATATTATGAAGATTGTTGAACTCTCAGAAGAACTAGTATTTCTGAGCAACAGTAATGGTTAAGATATGGTTTCTCAAATGAGCCAAAATTCAGATCCTATGAACCACAGGTCTCATCCCAAAATTAAACAGTCTATCCACAATTTAGTCCCGGCTAAAGCATCTTCAATTTATCCACCATCATCTATAAAAATAGATGAAATGTTGGTTGTGCATAAGATGCTTTTTCATACAAAAAAAATAAAATAAAATAAAATAAGGGAAATTCTCAATGCTAGCCCTCTACTTTTGCTTATTCTCAATGGTAGCCAATTATTTTTCGGATTCCCAATGGTAGTCCTAAACTTTCAAATTTTTACAACTGTAACCTTAATGTTGATTTTCCGTTAAATCTAACTTACTACGGTCCACGGAGTAATAAACAAATTAATTATTCCAATATTTAAAAAAAAAAAAAAAGGAAAGAAAAAAAAAACCAGAAAAACAACTCCCAAAAAAACCTCCATACTCTATCTCTCCTCTTTCTTCAACCTCCAAACTCCAAGGATTTACCTCTCCACCTTCATCACCATTATTTGATAAATGTGTCAATGTCCATCAACCTCAAAACTCTTAATTGTTTAATTCTCTAAAGTGCTCTTCTATTTCTCCCCTTTTTCTTTCAATCAATTTCTAGGGTTCTTCATTTTCGTGGATGGGGATTTCAATATATGGGTGGTGATTTTCCTGGGTTTGGGGTGTCTTAGGAGGGGTTAAGGTGGGTGGGGTTTTCTTGGTTGGGGTTTTGGTAGGTGTAGGTGGTCATTGTGTGTTGCGGGTTTCTTGGGTGGGGTTTTGGTGGGCAGCAGTTCCATGGGGGTGTTTTCGTGAGTGGGTTTTTGGTGGGTGGCTGATTTTGTGGTGGGTTTTGGGGTTGGAGGCCAATTTCGTGGGATTGTGGGAGGTTATTGCGGTTGAGTGAAGGGGGATGGAGATGTGGTGGTTGTTGCGGTGGAAGGGGGGACGAAGATGTGGTGGTTGTTGGAGTGGGAAGGGTGTTGCGGGTGGAGGGTTTTGGGGTTGGAGGTGGCTGCCATGGAAGATGAATGAATGGAAGGAGAGAGAAAATGGTTAAGAGAGAGAAAATGGATGACAACAGTTTAAGTTAATAGATATTTAACGATTTAGACTTAATAAGGTTACGGTTGCAACTTTTTAAAAGTTGAAGGCTACTATTGAGAATCCGAAAAAAAATTGGCTACCATTGGAAATAAGCAAAAGTAGAAGGCTACCATTGAGAATTTCCCATAAAATAAAATTCTAAAATATGTATATCTATCATATGATCTGATTAGTCAAGACTTGGACAATGCCTACGCCCACAAAATATCTTTCAGAATGCCAGCAATGTCAATTCCATTATTCACTACAAACAATCTGAAAAGGGCTGGGTATGTTTCAAAAGCATAAAACAAGAAGTAATTCCAAGGTAGTAAAGCTGGATTTATGAACGCTGTTCTAATATTGACAAACTAAGAAAGAGTCAACTGCCATCTCTAAAGCAGGAACAGGCTAAGAACTTACCACAACTTTTGTTGTGTTGTGGTAATTAAACATAAGTGATTTCCAAAAAATTCTCCATGAACTTAACAAAAAAGACTCTGGAGATTAATTATATTCAACAAGTTCATACCATAAAAATCATATTTGATAACACAAAGTCATTTATACTAATTCCCATGCAAAAAGAGATTTGGAACAAGGACCGAAGGACGTTCCACTGGATAGTTTGAAGTCATATCCATTCATTCGCAAAGTAGACACAGAAAAGGCCAACAAGTACCATAAGCAAGCACACTTGATTCACAGAACATATGACAGTAAACAACAAAGCAGGAGGCATCAGACCACACAAAATTTCAAATACAGTTCCTAACAGTAGAGATATACGGTCAATGCATGAATTGTTTGGTAAATAACAGATGCAGCTTAGAAGAGTTAGAACACTACACAGCCACTTCAAAATGAACATATGTAAGCCATCATACAAATTCCATAACAATGAAAAGGATCCAAGAGCACCGTAATATAGATGCATCTGACTATATCAGTACATATATCCACAAAATCTGTTAAGAGTTGATTACCTGGATAGCGAGTAGTTGAAGAACATCGAAAACAGCTCTGAAGGCGCTCAAAAACATCACATGGAACCACATCCAACCCAAACTCATGAGCAACACTTGTATAAGAACTACTCAACCCTCCTCCAATCGCAATACTCCTCCAAAAGCCAAAGACTTGCTGAACAAGGCAGACAGCCCAAAATTCCCACTCGGATGTGACACAAAGATTACGGAATGACAGAAAACCCATAGCAAGAGCAAGCCTGTATACCCGACTACCAACCGCTACATTGCGCTTTACAACCCTACGCCTTGCATTCCTATACACAAATTTAGGCCTCAAGTGAAATCCTATCCTAGCCCACAATCCTGGGCCTGCTTTCCATTTCTTCCCTCCCCTGCTCACTATTACCACTAACCTCACCCTTCCTTTCATCTTCCTCTTCTCTCTTCCGAGTTCCCGCTGTTTTATCTTCTCCAAAAGCTTCCTTTTGAGGGCCCTTCTTTTGGCCTTCAAATGATTACACCAAATAATCTTCCCCAAGGAAACCGTATAGGATAACAATGTCACGCTATCAGCCATGTACAAAAGATACAAAAGCTCTCTACATTGTTTTCTACCTAGATTTTCTGAACTCATCCATATATGCCGACCAAGTTCCTTCGCAATAACAACTTGAAAATCAGCATTGTACCCCATTAACAATATGAATTCAGACACTGAAACAAAATCAAACAAAAAACTTCAAAAAAAAAAAAAAAAAAATGGGAATAAATTTGACATAACAAAGTAATGAAACAATCACAACAATGACAGCAAGAGGAAATATAACTTACTTTTTTCAGCAATTCTACTCTTTTCTTTATCCGACATTCTACACATTTTTTCAGGCATCCTTCACCCAGAAAATTACACCCAAAAAAATAAGTATACAAAAATCAGGCGCTACAGTAGAAAAAAATCAGGTAAAATTGAAGCTAGAAATAACAATTCTATACAAAATTAACAAAAAATTACCTGAAAAACTCAAAATTCTGAGCTAAATTGCAGGTCAGCAGTTCAAAAACAGGCACCTTAACTTACAACGAATCAAACCCTAGATGTGAATTCTGCAGGAATTGACCTAATTCGAAGAAATCGAACAACAATAAAAAGTTGAAAAAAACTTGAGAAAAAGATCGGAAGAAAGCAAAATTGAATTGAAAGAAAAGGAGGAACCCTAAGAATGGAAATTCTAGGGTTTGAGTGAGTAAATTGCAGGAAATGTAGCGCTAATTTTTGTGTTTGTTGATCTTATAGAGTATGACTCTCACAGTCTCACTCTAACATTTTCTCTCTCTTGTAGGAGTTTTCTCTCTCTAGGTGTGGGTGAATGTCTGTGAATCCCGCGCTGAGGAATCAGAGGCTATGAATGATGGGATTTCGACTTTGAGTTCAACTTCACTTGCATGTGGAGATTAGACTTTTTTTTTTTTTTTTTTTCGAGTTAAAGTTTAAAACTTAGGACTTGTGTTTTTCTTTTGATCAACTTCAATTTACAATACTCTATTGGTGGGCCCTAATAAGAGTAAAAATAGAGATGGTTAGTAAAGAAAGGAATAAGGATCTGTTTTGATTTATTGAATTGAATTTCTGAACTGAATTGATTGGAGCCGAACTGAACTACTTCCCTTAATAGGAATCTCAACCCTTCCAATCCTGGGGCGGACGCTTCTGGTTCGTCCGTCCCCTCTTCTTCTCAACCTCGGCCTCAACTGGGTGGGGCGGACAGACCCTTAACAGGAATCTCAATCCGCGAACCGTCCGCCCTGCCTATTCGCAACGCCCCTCCTTCGGGAAATGAGGCGGACGCTGCCAAGGATAAAGGCAAGCGTCCAATGTTCGAGGAGGACATTCCTTCTTCAATGGGCGTTCTAAGCTCAAGGGGCCGAAGCTCGGCCGAGGCAACAGATTTGGACAGAGTGCTGTCTTCGGAGTTTGGGAGTGCCCCTTCTCACCAAGTGGAAGAGGAAGAAGTTGAGAAAGAGGTCGTGGGTGAGACGGCCGAAGGCGAGGCGGCGGCCGAAGAAACTGTCGCCAACATTGATAACTTCAGGGACCCGTACGCCTGTACAGTTGGGGAGACAGCCCTGAAGTTTCTAAAGAAGGATTTTGAGAAGTATAAGGAGTCCCTCCATTTGGGGGAGGGATTCGAAATTCAAGTCCCCAGGAAGGCCATTGTTGTGCCTACCTGGGATGAGGAGAAGCCGCGCAAACGAGCGTTTTGCGTCTACAGGGCCGCCTTGGATGTGGGGCTCCGCTTCCCTCTTCACCCATTCGTCCGGACTGTCCTGGACGAGTACGACATCGGCCTCTTCCAACTGACGCCAAACAGTTGGTTGAACATCTTTGGGTACTTAGTGACGTGCATCGCTAAGAAATTTACGCCATACTTTGCGGTCTTTTGTGAGATGCACTCACTCACCCGGCTGGAAAAGGAGGTGGATGGTTGGCTCATCTTGAGTGCAACCAGGGATTACATGGTCGTGGTCGACCGTGTCAGTAAGTGGAGGGACTGGAAGCACCGCTTCTACCGTGTCAAAACTCAGGACGCGGAGTTCAACCTTCGCATGAACAGGTGCCGTCCAGAGCCTATTCAGCTCGGACGCGGAGACCACAAGCCTGACAAGCCGCCCATCCACCCAAGCCACGAACACCAGCTCGAGTACTTCAAAGTTAATCGAGTCAGGCGGGGCAACAAAACTGAACGGGTCCCTAGCCATTGGGTTCCTCTTGCCAATTGGCTTAGGGACCCTTTCTTCATGTCTGTGTACGGCCTGTACCAGAACATGCCCCAAGGTGGACACTTAGATATATAAACTTTTTTGTACGCACGTAGAGTTCTTCAGAAAAATATTCTAACACTTTTGCTTTTTGTTTTTGCAGCGGAGGCGTACGCTATGCTTGACTCGGCCCAAAAAGCAGAGGTTGAGATGTCCGAGGTGGACTTGGCCAGATACAAGGCTCGTTTCAAGATGTACGAGCAACTCAAAGAGGTAAACACTTAGTTTATTTTTTGAATTTCTCATTCCTTAATGTGTCCGTTCTGCTATATTGGAAGGAACCTACTTCCTGAGTTTGCACGGACGCTTTATGTCCGTTCACGCATGCTGGAAGGGAGTTCCTTTCCCAAATCGCACGGACGCCATCAAATTTTTCTAACTTGGTATTTTTGCAGACCTCCTCCTCTACCCCGAAGGCCAGGCGGAAGCAGCCGGCCACGTCCACTCCTGATGCGAACGCATCCAAGAGGAGAAAGACGGTTGCTTCCAAGCCGTCTTCTCAAGCAGCGGCAACGGCAAAGTCGCAGACTGCTACAACGCAGTCTAAAGGAGAACAACCCCGGCTGACACAAAGCGGGGCCTCCAAGCCCATAGAACCTGTTGCTGATCAGGTCCGTGAGGAGTCCGTCCCTTCGGACGGTGGGGATAGGTTAACCCCAGAACAAATGACCGGTCGCTGGATCGGGACGATGCTGGTCAACCCGCCGTCCAGCGACGCTGAAGGGAGCCGTCCGGAGGAGGAGGAAGCTCCTTTACCGCCTCCTCCCACCAATCTTTCTCCTCCAACCTTCTCCACTGGTTAGCCATCTTTTTTCTCACTCTTTATAAGTCTTTGTTTACTTGTAAAATTTAGCTAACTCTTCTTACACGGTCGTCCGCAGATATATCAGAGGAGATGCAGTTGAAGGTACCCGGCCAGTCACTGACTGGCGCGGACAGGAAGGCCATGCGCGAGGCCATGGTTCGCGCGGTCCCCCAAGCGCAGCGTGATAAGCTGCGGGGGATCAACGAAGGCTTCCTCGGCCCCATGCTAAACTGCAGTGCCGAGGTATACTTCTATCTCCTTATGTTTTTGCTTTCCAGCACTTAGCCAATTTTTCCATATTTTTGACTAAGTTTCTTTCCTTCTGTCCGCAGCTCTTCCTCCGTTTGAACGCCTTCCTAGATTGGAAGGACAAGGAGAACGAACGGTTGAAGAATGCTTGGATCGAAATCAGGAAAGCCGAGGATGCTGTAACTGGGACGGCCGCCGTCCAAAGGGTACACTTTGAGACCCAGATAACCGCGCTGTCCGACAAAGCGGCGCGGCAAACAGAGGACCTGGTCAAACTGGGCAAGGCACTCGAACAGGAGTCCTTGGCCAGGGAGGCCATGAGGGTTGAAAGGGACGAGGCCGTCCTGGAGAAGGAAAAATGGAAGTTGGGCTTCGAGGCGTCCGAGGCCCTGAAGAGTGAGCTGAAGTTGGCCCAAGCCAACCTTAAGTCTGCGCTAGATGAGGCGGACGCGCTGAAGGCCGAGATGGAAACCTTAAAGAAGTCCCTTGCGGACTATGAGGAGAAACTTAAAGCTCCTCGGCCAATCAGTGTTGAAGAAGTCATCCGCATCGAGCAAAATGCTGAAGACAGGCTTAAGGCATACTTCTTTGATGCCTTCAACTTGATGGTGGACGAAGGTGAAGCCGCCTATTACGAGGAACGCTTCAAGAAGCGGCTTCAGTACGTCTGCCTTAAAGAAGAGGCAAGGAAGGCCGGCATGCCTCCTCCAGAACTAGTAGTTACTTCCCCCGAGTCCGGAGGGGACGGGGATGAGGAGGAGGAGGAGGCGGACGAAAAGGATGCCTCGGCCGAGGACGCCAAGACAGCGGAGGAGCCTGCCACAGATAATACGGCTAAGTAGAGCTCAGGTCCTCCAGCAGCCGTCTGCTCAGCTTTCCTTTTCTTTTCAGCTTACTGTGTACTTAGCTTATTTTGTACTTCTCTTTTTTTGTTCTTCTTCTGAGGCCGCCTGTTCGAGCGGTTATGTAAACATTTCGGCCGCCTTTGTGCGGTCTTATTAATGAAAATTTTGTCCGCCTTTTTGGCGGCTTTTACTTCTATTTCATACTTAGCAGTTTTTTGCAAATTTTCTGCTTTTTGCAAGTTTTCCGTACGTCTCAATATTATGCCTTTTCGTACGTTCCTAGGGGTATGCCCCTCTATTCGGTGTTCGCCTAGTCCATTTTCTAAGTGGTTTGATTAACTTGGTAGTTTTTATGCCTTAAAAGGGTATGACGGCTAGCAAGTTAATCAAATCATAGTAATGATTGCCCTTGGGCTAGGTGAAGCACCGAATTAATTTAATTGGCCGTTCGGCTATCATTGTACGAGTAGTCCGTTGAATCTATCGCTCGGACGTACCCTAGAAATCCTAAGTATTATCTCAACTCAGAGATTCCTTGATTGGCCGGGCTAAATGCCTAGGTATGCCCTTGCCCTATTTGTAAAGGACACTTGTTTTCTACACAAGTTCGGAATACCTTGCCTCAATCGTCCGCCTAGAATTGGGCGGACGCATTGATCTCTGAATTAAATCAGTTCTTTTTTTTTTTTTTTTTTTTGTGGCCGAGTTGCTATATTGGGAGCAACCTTGCTTCCTTTTTAACTCGGCCATTCAAAAAGAATGATAAGCCGTGTTACTATATTGGAAGCAACTCAGTAAATCATTTCATTCGGCCTTTAATCATAAAAACAACAAATAATTCAACAATGCCTGACTCTTCATTAATTTTTGTCAAAAGTACATTGTTGTGGCCGTACGGCTTTAATTACAAGGCTCGGTCAGTAGACCTAGCTGTATAAACAGCTTTTTGGCTAAGTACTTAAAGAAACAAAACTCAAACATGATACTTCTTCAGGTTATCAGTGTTCCATGTCCGTGGGATCTGTCGGCCATCAATTGCCTCAAGGCGATATGTGCCGTCTCGGACTTCTTCCCTGATTCTGTACGGTCCCTCCCAGTTTGGAGTCAACTTGCCGTCCTCATTGGCACGGCCAACAGCTTCCATTTTTCTCAACACTAGATCCCCCATTTTGAGCGGCCGCTTAGACACTCGGCGGTTATATGCCCTTGTCATCCTTAAGCGATAAATTTCATGCCTAAGCGCCGCATTGCCCCTAGCTTCTGGAAGGAAATCTAGGGCGGTCTTCATGGCCTCCCAATTGGCCGATTCATCATAAAGCATTACCCGCAAAGTGGGCTCGTACATTTCAATTGGGAGTACAGCCTCAGCTCCATAGACCAAAAAGAATGGAGTCTCCCCTGTAGAACTCTTTGTTGTTGTCCGTATGGACCATAGCACATTGACCAGCTCGTCTGCCCATAGGCCGCCTGCCTTTTCAAGCTTGCGCTTGATCCCATTTGAAATCAACTTGTTATAGGCCTCAACTTGACCTTTGGCTTGTGGTCGGCCGACCGAGGCAAAGCAATGGGTAATGCCTTGGTCTCCCAACCATTCTTTGAGTTGACGCGTCTCAAACTGGGGTCCATTGTCGAACACCATTGACTGAGGCACCCCATACCGAGTGATTATGCTTTTCCAAATGAAGGCTGACACGTCCGTCCATTTAATGCCCCGGACGGCCTCAGCTTCAACCCATTTAGTGAAGTAGTCTACTGCCACTAATACATACCGTCTCTGGCCGGATGCAGGAATATACGGTCCCAAAATGTCCATGCCCCATTTGGCAAAGGGAAGCGGACTACTGATGGCTGATAGACTATTTGCTGGACGATGAATAAGGGTTGAAAATCTCTGGCACTTGTCACATTTTTTCACCATTTTCATGGCGTCCGACTTCAGGCTCGGCCAGTAATATCCCAACTGTGTCGCCTTTTCAGCTAAGGCTCGGCCTCCAATATGCGAACCACAATGCCCCTGATGAAGGTCATCCAACACATCATTCCCTCTTTCAGGAGTTATACATTTAAGGTAAGGCTTCACAAAGGCTCTTTTGAATAGCTCCCCATCTTTCATCTCAAACCAGGCCGCCTTCCTCTTCACTAGCCAACTCTCTTTCGGATCGTCCGGAAGTATTCCATCCCTTAAGTAGGAAGTAATTCCGTCCATCCAGGTTGAACTTCTATCTATTATCTGAACGGGCTCGACATCAATGCTCCTTTTTTCCTTTACTTCCCAAAACACTGATCTTGGAGTATCACATGACGCCGAGGAAGCCAATTTGGAGAGGGCGTCCGCTTGATGATTCTCTGAACGGGGAACTTGCTTGAGAGAAAAAAGCTCTAGGCCTTCGGCCTCATTTTTAACTAGCTGCATGTACTTCATCATGGCCGGCTCCTTGGCCTCAAAGCCACCATTGACCTGATGGACTATTAGCCGGGAGTCCGAGCATACTTCAATTTTGGTTGCCCCGGCCGCTTTACACATCCTTAGGCCGGCCAACAATGCTTCGTACTCAGCTTCATTGTTTGACGCTTGGAACTGAAACCTCAACGCGTACTCATACTTGTCTCCCTCAGGAGATTCACATATAATACCAGCGCCACACCCGGTCGCTGTTGCACTACCATCCACAAACACTTTCCAAAATTGGTCCCCGGCCGGCTGAAGATCAGGCCGTGTCATTTCAGCCAAAAAATCCGCAAAGGCTTGCCCCTTGATTGCCTTCCTTGGTTCAAACACAAGATCAAAACCTCTGAGCTCTAAGGCCCACTTGAGCATGCGGCCACTTGCCTCTAAAGTTGAGAACGGCTTCTTCAAGGGTTAGTCTGTATAGACCACAATTGAATGTGCCATGTACAAGGCCAGGCCAAATTTTTCAATTGGGGGGTACTTCAGCTCAGCATTGTGAAGTACATGACTGATAAAATACACCGGGACCTGATGGCCGTTCCTTTCAGCAAGAAGGACGGCACTTAGAGAGTGTTCGGAGATGGCAAGATAGATATATAGCTTCTCATTCTTGAGCGGACTGACGAGGCGAGGCAATGTATGCAAGTGATTTTTCAACTGTACGAATGCTTCCTCGGCCTCCTCTGTCCACTCGAACGCGGCTTTCTTCTTAATGGTTTGAAAAAAGTAACGGCACTTATCCCCTGATCTTGACAAAAATCTTCCAAGGGCTGCTAAACAGCCGGTCAGTCTTTGCACTTCCTTGATTGTTCTTGGAGACTTCATGTCAAGGACGGCTTGAATTTTTTCAGGGTTGGCCTCGATTCCACGTTGATCAATCAAAAATCCGAAAAACTTGCCGGACTCAACACCAAATACACACTTCTTTGGATTTAACATCATCTTGTGCCGCCTGAGTTCGGCGAACGTTTCTCGTAGATCCTTGAGATGGTCGGCCGGCTCTTTTGACTTGACAATCATGTCATCAATATATGCCTCCATGTTCTGGCCGAGCTGGTCTCTAAAGACTGTATTAACAAGCCTCTGAAATGTAGCAGGAGCATTCTTGAGGCCGAATGGCATAACCTTGTAACAGTACAACCCCTGCTCGGTCACAAACGTTGTTTTCTCTTGATCTTCTTCCCACAAAGGAATTTGATGGAATCCGGAGTATGCGTCCATGAAGCTCATAAGGGCGTGTCCGGCCGTAGAGTCAACCAAACGGTCGATCTTAGGCAAGGGGAAGCTATCCTTAGGACACGCCTTGTTCAAGTCCGTGTAATCCACGCACATCCTCCAAGTCCCATTCGGCTTTTTCACAAGAACTACATTGGCCACCCAATCTGGGTAAAAGCATTGCCGAATGAAACCGGCGTCCAGCAGCTTTTTTATCTCTGCTGCGGCCGCTTGATTCCTCTCTTCTCCGTGATTTCTCTTCTTCTGGCGGACAGGCTTTATCAAAGGATTCACGGCCAACTTGTGCACGGCCAGGTTAGGACTTATTCCTGGCATTTCACCAACTTCAAATGCAAACACATCTTTGAATTCTCTTAACAGCTGTACTAACTCATCCCCAAGCAATTCCAAGGCTATAGTGCCGACACTAACTATCCGTTCTGGGTGGTTGGAGTCAAGCACTATATCCTGGTGGCTGCCGGCCGGCTGGGGCCTCAACTCATCTGGCCGGCCGACAGTCATTAGTTGCTAGGCTTCCTCTGCCCTGGTCGCCTTACGCATCTGGCCGACCTAGTATGCTGGGAGTGAGGTTCCTTCTTCCTTAATCTCGGACAACTTTGGGCCGCGTGCTGTTGGCTTCACGGCCAGCTGATTACATTCCTTGGCCATTTTCTGACTTCCTTGAATTGTTCCAATTTTTCCGTCCGACCTTTCAAACTTCAGCAACATCAAATGGGGCACTATGACCGCCTTGGCTGCATTGAGAGTAGGGCGGCCAAGTATTACATTGTACCCAGTCAACTCTTTTACCACAAGGAAACGAACGAACATGTCTCTTCCTTCCCCCTTCCGTCCGACTGGATGAATGATATTCCCCCCAAATCCTACTAAGGGATGAGTTATATCTTGGAGAGCATCTTCTGGGAAGCTTAAATTCCTCAAGGCAGAGAGACTTATGATATCGGCCGAACTGCCCGTATCAATCAATATCCGTCCCACCTTCAAATTTGCTATTTTCATTACAAAGACCATGGGATCATTGTGCAAAGCTCTGACCTCACCACGGTCAGCCTCACTTATGATCACTTCAGGAAATTGCTCGGCTTTAACAACATCCGTTTGCATCACATTTGACAGGTTTCGAGTGTCCTGCTTGATTCCTTTCATGGTAGGGCCGCCTGAAGCAAAGCCTCCTGATATGACGGCCACAAAACCTGAATCAGTGCTATTCCCATCATCTTCCTTGTCATTCTTCTTTTCACTTTGTTGCTTTTTCTCGGACGTGTTGTCGGTCCGCTTGAAGGTGAATTTGGACTTGGTCACATAGGGTTTCAGCAGACCCTTGTCGGCCAACTTATCCAACAGCCTCTTCAAGTTGATACACTCGTTCGTGTCATGACCCACATCCTTGTGGTAATGACAATACTTGTTTTTGTTTCTGTACTGGGCCGAGCCTCTCAAAGGCTGAGGCTTCTCAAACTCAAACTTGTCTTTTATCTCCATCAAAATAGAGTAACCATCCTTGTTGAACTCATACTGAGGCTCGTATGTCTTGCTTTTCTTTGACTTGGGTTGCTGGTCGTCAGCTACCCAGATTTCTTTTCTTTTGTTCCCTTCTTTCTTTCGACCGGCCGAGTTTTGCTGAGAAGATTGTTTCTTCTCAGCCCCCTTGGCCGGCTGTTCTGATTTGGCGAGCGAACAAAAATCCGCGGCCTCAATATAGGCTTCGGCTTCCCGCAATACACCTGCGTATGACCGAATCTTTTTTCTTACCAAATCAAACTTAAAACCATTATGCCTTAATCCCCGGAGAAATTCTGAGTAAGCCATTTCGTCCGGAAGATTATGAATTTGGGCTTTTTCTTGGTTAAACCTTTGGACGTACGAGCGTAGTCCTTCATTCTTTCCTTGGACAATTGTAGCCAAGTTGAGGCTTGTCTTTCTTGGTGGGATGTTGTATGAGAAGTTTCCCACAAACAACAAACTGAGGGTGGTAAAGCAATTGATGCATCCGGCTGGGAGGCTGTTAAACCAGTCCTGGGCCACCCCTTTGAGAGTGGCCGGGAAGCATCTACACCATGTAGCATCATCTACACTTTGCAAGTACATCAAGTTCCTGTACGAGGTAACATGCTCTTCTGGGTTGCCCGTACCATCATAGGCACCCACTAATACACTCTTCACTTTTGCTGGTTGAGGGGATGCTAGTATATCTTGCAAAAACGGAGGCGGCTTATCTCCCAAATTCAACAAACGCATTTGCCAATCGATAGGCTAAGGCTAAGCGGACGTTCCAGCCAGGTAAGGAGTCTGGCCGAACATCTGACCATACGGCCCATATTGCCCAAAAACTTGGGGAGTTGGTTGTATCAACCCATTGAGTACTTGAGGGGACTGATACTGCAATGGCTGAATTGGACGGGGAGTAATAGTATGACTCTTGCTGGAAGCAGCCGTGTTGGTGTATTGGGAGAAAGATTGGTTGGAGACTTCCTCCGGCATGGTTGGGGTAGAGGCCGTGTCAGAGTATGCGGCCCTCTCCCTTTGCCTATGCCGAATGTAATCCCTTGCGTCTTTGAAACGTTATGACGGCTCAGTCTCACCTCTTTTTGGCTGTCTACCCCTCCCCCCAGCCGACTGTGTTTTCGCCAGCAGGCTAGAGAAGTTGGTCCGTGGGACTCGGGGAGACCTTCCGTGCGGACGACGGAATGGGGTGTTACCAGCATCAGTTGCATTGGTCTTGTTGTTGGCTTTCTTGGAAGTGCCTCCTCTCCCCTTTTGCTGGGTAGCCGCCAACTCCTTGCGGAGCTTAGTCAGCTCGGCCATTAGGGTAGCTGGGGTGACAGGAAGTTGTTCGGCCTCTTCAAATGAGGCAGTCAAAGGATTTCTTGAGTGTATGGTAGTATGTATGTCCTCTACATATCCATCCTCGCCTGGACGAGGTCCAGAATTAGGTGTCTGACCATCTATTGCCATGACGGACGAGTATCCCCACAGACGGCGCCAAATGTTTCGGGGTTTTTTGTGATTCCCTCGGATACTGGTCACGCTCTGCTGACAAAGACTCGGACACCTGCAAAATAACGAATATTCCGGTGTTCGGAATATTCGCCTCCGACGCTCAAGTTAGTGAACGGAAACGGAAAAGGCTAGAGAGAGAAAGAGAGAGAAGTTGGAGCTCTTTAATGCTCTATATTTATGTTATGTCACAATCCACCCCTCCCATCATAAATGATTGGGGTATTTATAGGGGTGGGAACATGTACCCCTCTAGGGTTTATGCCCTAGAATTTCGTGACATGATTGGCTGCGCAATCAGAGGTCGCCACGTGTCGTAGGGGGCGCCGTTTTACGGCTTTCAAGGTTTTCTCGGGATTTGGGCCTGAGGTCATCAGGGCCCTTTCCTCTTTCTGATTGCAGCGTTGGGGCATTTAGAGATGGCTGACAGGTGTCACCATGACAAGTGGACACGTGTCTCACTCTCATAGGGCCACGTGTCGCCTGTTTATTGGGCCACGTGTCACTATGAGATTGGGCCACGTACCTGGGTTATTTTTACCCTAAACAACTCCATTATACAGAAGCAATGCATCCGCGAAGGCTCGACTAAGGCCAACAACGCCAGCATTCCGTAAAAGCTTTGTCTGCAACCCAGCAGATTGTAACCGAGAGGCAAGAAAGGCATAATGACGAACATCACCTGCGGAATAAACACCAAGTCCGCCAAACGCAAATGGTAAGGTGGCAAGCCGCCATTGCCAATCGCCAAACCCAGGCCCCGAAAGCAGTAACGATACGCTCCAAGGAAGATCGAAAAGCCTTGTTGAAAGTGCGTTGAGCTACCTCAAAAGTACTAGGAGGACAAGTACGCAAAACAAAGTAGAGTTTAGAAACTACGGTACATGCCCTAAGCAACAACAACTCACATTGGGGATCATCGAGCTTAGCAACCCTATCCATTAGAGCAATGGTCTTGGTCACCCTCTGCATCACAAGGTCACTCAAAAACCGGGATCAGAACTAGCTGGACCACCAAGCAACTTAAAATCATGTGAAGGTCGAGCAATATTAGGCGGAAAGACACCCACAAGCTTGCTTCGAGGGTCCTCTGAAGGCTAGAAAACTTCAGTTTTTTCCACACTGAGATGTAACCCAAAACGAGGCCCTTTCTCCATTGTAATCCCCCACATTTTTAAAATAAATTATTATATATTTCTATATTATTGAAATAGATATTTTATCTCGTTTTCATTAAATAAATTATTTTATGCCAAATTTAATTTGAACTATGTTAAATTAATAAGCACTATTTAAAAAATAAAAAAATTAACTTGTTATGGTGTTATAATAATAGTAGCCCAAATTCAAGTGAATAAAGCCTACCTCTTTTAACCATTCAATTGTGTCCCAAATAGAAATCTTAATTCCATTAGGATGAAGAACCCTTAAGCTTATTGTTATTTAAAAATCCTTGCACCTTATTCCCCTTTTTTTTACTCACGTAGATACATTCCTCCTCCCAAAATATTGTTGCTACTACTCCCCTGTTTCACGCACTCAACCAAAAAAAAAAAAAAAATTATTAAAGCTGCTGCCACCGCACCACCACCGACGACCCCTTGCTGCCGCCGTCGTCCACCGCCTAGCCAGCCCACCGTTTACTGCTATCTCTCTCTTTCCTTCTTTCCTTTTCTTTTGATTAAAAGTATTCCAAGCTTTATTCTTTATTTAATTTGGTTTTCGAATTGTTATTATTGTTGTTTAATAGTGTTTAATCACTCTAAAAGACTAAATTTTTATGAGTTATATTATGCTTACACTATTGAATAAATTTTCACATTTATGTAATTTAGAAAACAAGGGTTTAAAACTTGATTTTTCATGGTGTTAGGGTTTAAAATGTGCTAATCAAGTTACTTGATCATATTATGTTTAAATTGTGTTAAAGTTCAATTATTTTGATCATAAATAAGTTCTCAGATTTCCTAAACTTTTAATTTTGGGTTTTAGTTGTGGTAATTTCATATTTTCATGATTCTAATTCCTACAAATAATTGTTGGGGGTATTTTGTGAGTATAAAGCATTGAATTTTGAAGATTAGTATTAAGAATAAATTTTCAGATTTTTATAAAGTTTTAAACTTGCTGTAATTCCATGAATAAAGGTGTATTTTAAGGTTTTTATGAAAGAAATTTAAAGAACTATATATAAACTTTTGATTTTAATTAAAGGGAAGGTTTAAAAGTGTTGTTTAATTGGTTTTAAAGGTCTTAAAGTAAGTTAGTGTAGCTGTAAATTTGATTGTTTGGGTTTGATTGAAATCTTATTGTTTGGTTTAGGAGAGGACTTAATAGAAGGTGATTTTTAGTTGGTAAAGTGGCCAACCAATTCATTTACTCAAGGTACGTATAAGATACAAAACCTTGCCTTTAGAAGCATGTTTAGGGATGTATCGAGAACTTAGTATCATGTATAGAGAAGACTGGGCTTAATTGTTTGGTTATACATTGTGATTTCCGTATGTTGTGTGTTATTCTACTTTGCAAGTGTTATTTATGCATTAATTTTGTAAGATGCGCTTAGAGGCAAAGGTACGTGAATACGTGGAATGATTTATTTATTACTCGTTCATGATTATAAATATAAAATGAGTAAAGGAAGAATTTAAGTCTTATAAGACGAGGTTAAGGTTTTGGGGTGCTTTATGCACTCAAGGTGTTTATACACCGAGGTAGTTAAAGGAATCAATAATAAATACTGCTTGTCACTAATAAATCAAGAATTGAATTTGGAAACTTGGTTTACTTGATTGAATTGATATTGGATTGATTGTGTTGTTTTGCATACGAGTCATTACCAAGTCTAAACTTGTAAATCACGTAAAGTGCAAGATGGATGAGCAATAAAACTCTGGATTTGTGCACATCTGGAGTAATGACAATCAGGGTTTGGGGTACACGGGGTATTAGCCGTGCACTTTTCTAGTGGCCGTCTAATCTACGAGTCTCTTGTTGTAAATACTTTTCAAAAATGGATTAGGAGTTAGATGAGATCTCATACTAGCTATGGTAACGGAGTCGTGCCCGTGGCCATTGGATGTTTATTGATGTTTCCAAAAGGAGGCATGGGGTTTTTCTTTTATTGATGTTCCAAATGGAGCATGGGATGGACAACCTTGTCTATTGCTTAATCCGATGAATAAAATGAAATGATTTTACTACTATTAACTAGTGAAGTCTTAGTAAAACTGACAGTTGAGTTGTGTGTTGAATCTATAACTTAATTGTGTGTGATGATTGAATATTAGTAGCATGCTAGGGATTTCTTATTATATTTCGTAGCTTGTATGTACTCAGCGTTGCTGATTGCGTGCTTTTGTGTGTTTTGCTTTGGTCATGGCCTTCGCCTTTCAATGACCCTGTGACGATCCAATTTTTACACTTGTAATATTAGGGAGCAGATTAACCACAGGTCTTTACATATTCAGTATTCGCATTAAGGTGATGGGATTTTGAGTGGAGTGTTGGTTACTTTTCACAACTTATTTTGCTACTTACTTTTGAATTTATTTAAACTCGGTTTCATTTTATACTACTTTTACTAGTTTAGGTTTTGAATACGGGCCTTAGTGGTTCCAAGTTGTAAGACTTAATTTGGTTTTGTTTATTGGTTTTGAAACTTATTTATAACTGAATTAGTTTTTCCGCTGCTAATTTCTGATATAGCCTTAACGTTTGAACACGTGGCGGTATCACGTCAGTAATTCTCTTGGATATTGTTCAGGGTACTCACAGGTTTAAAGAGAGAATTATTGGGGTGTTACATCCATTATCAACTCTAGAACCTTCCCCACCACCAAAGTGTCACCTATAATAGTGCCGTCATCCAAATACCACGCTTGAAGACATAAGTCAAAAGCATCTCTGATTTTACAAATCAGGGGCTGTAAAACCAAAGCAAAAAGTGGAGGACCAAGGGGATCACCCTGTTGTACCCCCTGATACGACCATAAGGATTGGTCCCCATATACAATCTAGCTGGATTTAAATAGCAGAATTCAACCCATCGCGAAATGCCCGGACAACGACGACGAACTTCACGCAACATGACCTCACGATCAACAAGATTGAAGGCATTTTGAAAATCCACCAATAACATAGAAAGACAAACCTCAGAACCACGATCATCAATCAACCGATTCTCAGCATAAAGAATTGCCTCACTACCTGAAGGAACCCCAACTCCAAATTGAAGACCATCAAAGTAACTTCCTAAACACTATCCAACCATAACAACACCTACCTTCGAAACCAGTCGCCGCCAAATAATACCCATAGCTATAGGACGAATACCACCACCGGGCTTGACAAGTGGTGTAAGATGAGCACTTGCAATATACTCTCCTAGTTCCATTGGACAATGATAGGGTCATAAAAGTATATTATTTATATATATTAAACTCTTGATTTAATTTTGACATTTGACAAATTAAGAGTATATTAAGTAATTTTCTTTCCCAGACACGAGATACTACTATTTTCATTTATTTGTTTGTAGGAAGGAAGATTATGACATTAAAATGCATTTTACCAAGGTCGGAAAAAGAAACAAAGCTTACGAGACCAAGTGAAGTAAGCCCAATGTTAGATTGCAACTAGCCACGTGGGCCTTGAAATATACCAACCTGTCACTCAGCCAACACAAAAGAAAAAGGAGTAGCTAAGAGTTCATCTCAATATTCTTGTGGGTAAGGCACAACCAACGATTTTCGTGGGTATCAAAAATCAGAGTAGAGAAGAAAAAGATGAAATCAGATAATTATTGGAGCGAGATACTCGGAGCTGCCGAGATGAATCGATGGCTAGTTTCTTATCTTTCTGAGAAGAGTTCTTGGGAGTTATCAGATCCGTATTTTTGGGGATTTTTCTAGGCTAGGTTTCACTAATAAATGGAGGAATATATCTGAAATTTTGGGGGATCTAGCAACGAACAGAGAGCAGCAAATTGATGAGCTTCATCTGAATTTTGCGCGGTATCTAGCAAACAGGTAATAAGCAAGACGGACTAGAAGGCGACTCGGTTCAACTTGTGTTTACTCTTATTCTCACTGGAAGATTTGGTACTGTATTTATGTTTTCATTTTCTTTTCATTCGATTGTCAGTCTTGGTTATCTTGGATAAGTAGTAGTATTAGTTTTGCTTTTGGAGAATAAAAATGAAAGTCAGTGCTTTCACTTTGCTATCTTTGCTTGATTGCGACAGTATGCTTACCTAGTATACAATTTGCTAGATTAATTTAATTATTAGTTCTATTTTAATTTATTTGTTTTGTTAATTAGTTTGATTATGATTTTTATGCATTATATTATAGTTACCTCAATATTTGTTATGTCAGGCTAAATTATTAGTGGGGTAGGGAGATTAATTATGCATTGGATTATTAGATTGTGAGAATTGATATGTTGTAATTCTTGGGTATTATGTTTATATTCTTAATTGGTTTGATAATCCACTTGAATATTATGAACTGGTTGCTTATATTTGAGACCGGCCATCTTTAGTATAATTTGCTAGTTTGACGACTAGAGTATTAGCTTGTGATCCGTAATTCTCCTAGTTGATACCATTAGTAGTGATTAGGTGTTTGATTGGTGACTAAAACTTGTCATAGTACCTAAGATTATCAATCCTTTGAGTTGTACAAGTCCGGGCTAGTGAGATTTGTGGCTTAAGTTAACTACTTCCTTGTGGTTAATGCTACTAATTAATCGAGTGTAGAGAGCTTGTTCTAGATTATTAGTTGGTAAGACAATACTCCAAGAGCTTGTTTGGTTTATTTGCAATCAAGGGGAGTTTCGAATGTTTGTTTGTGTTCCTTGGTTGACATTAAGATATACCATGATTTATATAATTCGATGATCAATTAATATTCCAATGTTATATACGTCTCCCGATTCCCTATTTCATTATTCTTGATTTTATCATAATAATATCAAGCAACATAACAACAATCATCATAATATTCTCAATAAAGTATAATAATATTAGCAAGATCCTAGGCATGATACTAACAAGATTAATAACAAATCCTAGCATGTCACTAAACATTAAAGATCAAATCTTTATCCCTAACATGATACTAACACGATAGAAAGAAAGAATAGGAAGCATCATAGAAACATGCATGATATTAGAAATATTAGTTATTACCCTAAACATGATACTAAGAAGAAATAAAACATCCTAATATGGCACTAGGAATCAAAATAATCAAAGCATGATTTCTATATTAAATCACTTACTTGGATGCCTCGTATCTCTTTCTAATAACAAAATACACGAGTTAGTAACTTCAAGGAAAATATTAAACAAACTAAATAAATCAAATAATTGAAATAGGATATCGGGGACTAAACCCTCAGAAATTATCAACCTTTCACATCTAGGGCGAAGGCAACTTCGAACTTGGCTAGGTGCGTCTAGAACTTGTGAATGTGGAATTTTGTATGAGGGATGGTTTAGAAAAAGAATAGAGAGAGAATAAGCTTCTCGCTTAAAGAGAGAGAAGAGAATAGATGATTGGTGATTATTGGTGAATGAAAACTTGGAGATATGACCCCTATTTATAGAAAAATAGTCCGAAAACGATAGAAAATACTTCAAGTTCTATACGAAATAAAACAGGCATCTGTCGCTAGGCGACAAGCACCAACACCAGGCGACATACATTAGCGCCAGGCGACAGACATTAGCTCCAGGCGACAAATTCTGTCATCTAGCGACAGACTCTGTCGTTTGGCGCTAATTAAAAGATAAAACGCGCTTTGTACGGAATCCTTTTCTTAATATGATTAAACAGCAAATTCCGTGTTTATCAAATTAAAATCGGATTTATCAAAAAACACTTATTTTATTCCAAATAAAACTCTTTAAAGATATAATTATCAATCTTAATATCATTAGAATTTAAAAGAACCTTCTAGATTATTCTAGAAGACTAACATCAATCCTAATAACTTTAGGAATAATAATTAATAAACCCTCCTCTAGATCATTGGGCCGCATATAAAATTCATTTCGGGCCCAATTTAGTATTTAGGCCATAACTTCCTCATTATTCATCGGAATTGGGCTTATAATATGTCGCTAGAAAGCTCTTTTCGAGCCCGATCCAACTACACTATTATCGGACCCTTATCATGGACCAAACTAAACTGGACTGGCTATTTTAATAAATAAAGTATATAAAAAGAAATATTTTCAAAAACAGAAAAAGAGATATTTTAATAAAAACAACCACATCACTAGACTTTTCACACTTTCACTTCGTTCGATAATTAAATAACGTGAAAGGTATTCATCACTGGGTTTGGTTTTGGGGAGACACATTTGGGTGTCTACAAAAGCCCCCGCTTTGACTGAGTTTGGAGAAACGCAAGTTTCGAAAACAAAAGTCAAAGTAGCGATAGGGACGGAGAATGATTTAGAACGTTTTGCGATCCTAAATCATTCTTGTAACGCTGATACCCTCAAACTAGAATTAGTTAAACAGATAAAAGAGTTAAGAAACGCGTATCTTGCACCGTCGAGCATACGTCTCTAGGGTAACCGATTTTGTTGCTGCATTTTTGTTGTGACGACCTCCACATTGCCTCGTGAACGCCATCGTCGAAGATCACTGCTTGTAGTCATCCTCGATTGTTTGTGACAATCCTCCACAGTACCTCGGGAACACCGTCGAAGGTGATTGCTTGTAGCCATCTTCAGTGCTTTGCTTGAATATTTGATGTGTTGATGCCTTAGGGGTGATGACAATCCTCTCTTCTTTAGGAATAGTTGCCAACACAACTCTTGAATGATGTACGACAATTCGATTTAGGGAAAGTTGTCAATGCCACGTAACAATCCATTCTAGGAAATGTTTCCACGATGAAGTGACAATCCGTATCTCGGAAATTTTGCCAAAATCTAATTTTGGGAAAAGTTGCCAATGCTTCGTAACAATCTGTCATAAGAACCTTGCTACGGTCGACAATCCACGTCTTGGAATATAACTCTTGAAAGCAATCCACCTTGGAATTTTGCCAATATTATGCGACAATCCTTTTGGGAAAATATTGCCACAATTGACAATCCGGGTCTTGGAACATTTGCAAAAAACAGTCTACTGACAATCCGTGGGAAAATTTGCCACTTACTGAAATAAATGACAATCTACATTGGGGAACCTTTGTCGAAATGTTAAGATGAATAGCGACCTATGACAATCCTTTGGGAATTTTTCCATAGGGAACTTGATGCATGACAATCCAATCTCGGAAATATTGCCAAGGATTTGATGAATGTATGACAATCCAAACATGGAAAAACTCCAAATAGAGAAGGAGTACGACAATCCACGCTTGGAAACATTGCCAGTTTGAGATGACAATCCAATCTTTGAAAAATTGTCGAAGATTTGATGAATGTATGACAATCCGAACTTGGAAAAACTTTCCAAATAGAGAAGGAGTACGACAATCCACGCTTGGAAACATTGCCAAGGGGGACAATCTAATCTTGGAAAATTTGTCGTTGAAGAATGATGCTCGACAATTCAGTCTTGGAAATATTGTCGTTTTGGTGATGTGCTTGCTTTTGAACCAATGCCTTGGTGCTTGTAATGAGCCAATGATGAGGCGCTTAAGCTAAGTGAGATGATCGTCGTCAAGCCGATCACTGATCGCGATTGTAATCGAGCCGACTATTAATCATGTCAATTTGCTTATAGGGGCTAACTGGTGTACCAAGGAACCCAATCAATCAATATGACCATTTGACTCTAGTTGATTTGCTAAGTTGTTTACGTCCTTTTGCTTCAAAATTTTTGTAAAGATCACTTGTCCGTTTAGGACTTAGTGTGCTTGCATTTATATTTTGGACTATAGGACTTTGCTCATGTTTTTCTTAGGGTTGACCTAAGGTTTGTTATACTTGACTCATCGTAATTGACTGACTTGAGGTTGACTCAATGTGTTTGGACACGACATGACTCAATGTGCATGACTTGCGTTTGCATTGTATTGTGATGAATTTGACTCAAAATGCAGAAAAGAAAAAAATTTCCGTCATTTTTGTGGAGGGTACCGACTTTCTCCCGAAAAAGAAAGACGCAAAAAGAAAGGAGTGAAGTGTTTGAGGTGCATGTTGAATGAGCTTAGTTAAATGTCTATGTCGATGTTGTATCTCATAGTGCAAAGATTAGTTCATCCTAGGCTATCTCAATTGTTGACTCAATGATGAAAGTATTTGGGTAACTTAGGCACACAGGCTAAGTACTTCATACTTTGTAATGCAATAAGAAATATGATAATGAGTGATCTTGATATGACAAGGCATGCTTCAACGTCATGTTAAGATTTCATGACAAAGGGTTCCTAAAGGTAGGATTATTTGTCTATGTATCTATGATGTGTGTGAAAGTGATACTAAAGCTAGGCTGCAAAGGCTAAGTGTATGGAATTTTTTTTGAAAAGAGTCAAATAATGGTGACTCTTAGGCTAGGTAAGTTAATAATGTAGGGATCAAGCCCCCAAGTCTAGCTCTAAATGGATAGGGATGAGCATTGGAGATCCCTTGATATGATCATGTATGAATGTAAATATGAATGTGAATGAATGCATTTTTATTACGGCTGCACCTCAATGTAAGGTTGCCTACGTATCCGTTAGGAATCAAGCCGAACGTAGCTCTAGCCGAACCTCGCACAAGTGTGTGTATACCTCAAAGAGGTCTTTGAAGGGTTGTAATGTGGTTAGGCTAAAGGTTAGAGAAGAAAAGTGATAAAGGCTCAAGACCCTAGATAAGCCCCCAAGGTGTGCAATCTTGCATTTGAAATCTTTATATTCGTATGCTTGAGATTTCCTCACTTTTGAACTCTCTTTTGTTTATATTTTACTCTCTCTCTTTTTTTTGCTTTTGATTTTTTTTTTTTGATAAGTGTGGGCAATCCCAATCATGCGGTCTATCACTCACTTGGCATTCATGTTTCTCAGGCACGGTACCTAGCACTCGATAAGAGACGCAATCTGAGACGTGTTCTTATCAAAGATATATTCATATCAAAGACATTGGAACACTTGCCCTTTTGTACACTTTTATTATTTTTGCTTATTTTAATTTTTTGAAATTACTCAAGCTTTTATTCTTTGAAAATTGCATAAGTTGCACACCATCCCTTCCCAAGGTTAGGTAGATGTGGGTCAAAGAAAGAAAGGTCTATCATCAGACGAGGCTCAAAGTGGTTTATCAAGAAAGGATTGTATATTTGAAGGGTGAAAGGTAATATGATATGGCTACAAGGGGCGCCTCTAATCATAAGTATACCTTGTGCTTAGTTCGACATGGATTTTTTTTATTTTTTTTTTATTTTTTTTTTTACTTTTATGCAATGCAATGCGATAATCATATGCAAGAAAATAAATGCTCATTTTATTAAAGGGAAAAGAAAGATCCTACAAAATAAATCTAATGGAAAATAAAAGGTGTCTATGCTAGACTTAATGGGGATAGAGAAAATAAAAAATAAAAAAAAGAAAAGAAAAAAGAGGTCATGAGATCTTGTCGTTGAAGCTTGCCTTGTGTCGTTTGCTTGATCATCACCCGGTCTTCTTGCTAGCTAGAGGCAATGGGATCTTGTTTGCTTCTACGAGATATTGAATGAGATTTTAAAATCTGTAACATTTATCCGTGGTATGACCATTTTCTTGACGGTTCTTGCAATAAGAGTTGGGATTCCATCTTGAAGATCGTCTTTCTGGAGTTGGATCTTCAGTAGGGCCAATAGGTTTGATTAATCCTCGATCATGTAGACAATCGAAAGCAGCATCATAAGTCATTCCAATGGGCGTGAACTCTCTTTTTGGTTTCATTTTAGATCCTAGATTATCCATAGCTAAGACATCATTTAGGTCAAAGGTACTAACATTGTTACTAGAGTGGGTGTTTTCAGAAGAAGAAGGATTGTCGTTCTTCTTTCCTTTCCAGCCACTGTTGTTGCTATTGTTAGTAGCTTTTTGCTTTGCAAGGTCATCTTTGATTTCAATACATATGTCGTAGACGGCCTTGAAAGTATTCAAATTATGTTGATATTTCAAATGCTTCGAATACTTGTCTTGAAGGTTCTTGATGAACATCCTTACAGACTCCTTTTCAGTAGGGACCTCGACCATATTAGCGGAAGTTTCCCTCCACTTGTTAAAGAAAGAGGTGAACCCTTCGTTTTCTTTTTGCTTTAGCATCTCAAGTTGTCTATGGTCTGTTTCAACTTGAATGTTGCACTTATATCTATCAATGAAAGTGTTTATTATTCTATCCCAAGTAGAGGTCTTTTCTTTATCAAGAGAAAAGAACCAATGTTGACAAACGGTTTCTAGAGATAGTAAGAACAAAGAGTGAAAAATATTCCTATCAATTCCCTTAATGTTCATTATAGTTTCAAAAGCCCTTAAGTGAAAATAAGGATTGTCAGTTGGCTTAAACTTAGGGATGTCATTGACATTGAACTTCTGCGGAAGAAGCTCCTTGTCCACTAAGACCCATTGTGAGCTAATGCCCTGGAACCTATAGTCATTGGAGAGTTTGCTCAAGCTTTCTTGCATGAGCTCCATTTGTTGTTGCTTCACAAGGTCATTGATTTAAAGAGCCATAGCCTTCATCATTTCAGTTATGTTAGCCACGTCCTTCCTAAGTTCGTTGACTTCTTCGTGAGACGCCATTATCTTCTTAGCTTTTCTCTTTTGTGGAATCGATTTATCAAAAAGTAATACTTGGAGAAAAGTGTTATCCTTGATTAAACGCCCTTCTCTCCTTGACCAAGTGCTGTGGAAAGGGAAATTAGGGGTAAATTTTATTTTTGACTTCAAGCTCTACTCAACATGCAATAAATGAGAAGAGATCATGGAAGAAAAAGAAGAATGATATGTGTGAAAAAAGTGATGTTGATAGAGAAATATGGGAGAATTAGGAATAGAATAGGCCCCTGTAGACACCCAAATGTGTCTCCCCAAAACCAACCCAGTGATGAATACCTTTCATGTCATTTGATTATCGAACAAAGCGAAAGTGTGAAAGGTCTAGTGATGTGGATGTTTTTATTAAAATATCTCTCTTTCTGTTTTAAAAAATGTTTCTTCTTTCACTCTATTTATGAAAACATCCAGTCTATTTTAGTTTGGTTCATGATAAGGGTTCAATAATGGTGCAGTTGGATGGGGCTGGAAAATACCTTTCCAACGATATATTATAAGCCCAATTCCGATGAATAATGAGGAAGTTATGGCCAAAATACTAAACTGGGCCCAAACCGGATTTTACCTATGACCCAATGATCATGTTGAGGGTCCAAAGGTTTAATCCTATTCCTAAACTAATTAGGATTAATTAGAAGCTTCTATGATTTTCTAAAAGATCTTAATTATCCTTTTTGAAAAGATAAAATCAAAGAATTTGAAATTGAATAAAACTTTCCTTTTTTAAGTCCTAATTCTATTTGAATTTAAAGATGTTCAAAGACAGTCAGATATTATTTTTGTGCCTCATAATATTGATCCAAATCTTATATGGTTGGATAGATCTTGAAATTATCTTTCCAATGATATATTATAATATTAATTCTGAGCTATAACGAAAAAGATATGAATGGAATACAAAACTCTATCCAAAACTGATACCCTTCCACTATTTCGACCATATCTTTTTATCTACAAAAGATTTTAATATGATTCAAATTGGTTTGGAAATTAGACTTCAAGAGCTTTCCAAATATATATTATATGACTTATTTAGACTTTTGGATCAAAAGATATGATAACAACAAAATCCGCAAAAACGTTGTCCCAGCGCCAAACGACAGGTCTATCGCCTGGCACTGCTACCTGTCGTCTGGCGCTGACCCCTGTCGTTGGCGACAAGAGGTCTTTTATTCCGAATAGGACTTGACTTGATTCCCTGCTATTTTTTCGATAAATAGGGGTCGTATCTCCCCGTTTTTCATCATTCACAACAATCATCTCTCTCTAAAAAAGCTAGAAGCTTTCCTTCTCTCTTTATTCTTTTTCTAAACCTTCTCTTTTACAAAATTCCACATACATTAGCTCTAGACACACCTAGCCAAGTTCAAGGTTGCCTTCGCCCTAGACGTGAAAGGTTGATAATTTCTGAGGGTTTGGTCCCAAATCTTATTACAATTATTTGATTAGATTTATTATTTATTATTTTCCTTGAAATTACTAACGCGTGTATTTTGTTATTAGAAAGAGATATGAGGCATTGAAGTAAGTAATTTAATTGTTATTCTTTTGATATAGAAATCATGCTTAAATTATTTTGTTGATTCCTAGTATCATGTTAGGATGTTATATTGCTTCCTAGTATCATGTTTAGGATTAACTAATATTTCTGATATTATTATGATGCTTCCTATTCCTTTTCTAAATATCATGTTAGTGTCATGTTAGGGCTAACTGATCTTTATTGTTTAGTGACATGTTAGGGTTTGCTATTAATCTTGTAAGTATCATGTCTAGGATCTTGCTAATATTATGCTTTAATGAGATTAAGAATATTATTATGATGATGATTGTTATTATGTTGCTTGATATTATATTTATTATTATTGTTATTGCTTGATCACGCCTTTTATGCATGTTTAAAGGGAATTTGTACTTGTAATTACGCTTAATAAGATAATTAATAATCTTGTTTAGGCTAATATGATTATAATTCAAGTGATCGCCAATAATAGTTTTGTTTGTGCATTAATATTCAACCAACATAGATTAAAAAGGTTTAGGGTAAACCTATTGATTGTAAGTTAGTCAGAAAGCGCACATGAATACGAGAAGAATAAAATAGAGGCCTTTTTAGGGCAAGTTCAATCTCTTTTAGGTTGGATTTGTACCTTCATTCCTGAACTTCCAGTCATGGTTCCAGACCTATTGGAGTTAACGATCTCCTAGATATGTTAAGGGGTGTAACCTTCACCCTGTGAACGGTTTACAAGTTCCTAAAACTTGTTGGCAACTCTTTTGCTCTAGCTTCCTTCCCTTTGGACGCCACCATGCTTAAGTGTATGATCACTGTGGGGCTCAAGTGTGGGATGGTTGAAATATTCCCTACAGTTTTTTAGCGACTCCGCCGGGGAGGATTTCTATTTTAATTCCTAAAATTTATTTTGGCAATAATTTAGAATGAGGGGATGAGACTCGAAAAGTTCTAAGTATTTCATGTGCGTAATTTTGATAAACATTGTGGCATAAGCATAAAAAGGTCCACATTGTAAAGACCATCCGTAATGCGTCAAAAACATAGGATATTTACACGTAGGAAATTAGGGAAATATCTTTCACAACTAAAGTCGAAATAACGCTACGAAAAATAATTCAAAAACAGAAAGCTGCCGAGGCATGTAGGAATTAGCGCTGAGAAAACAGCGTCAGCGCCAATCGATGGCGCTGTCGCTTGGCGACAGTCTTGTCGTCTGGCGATAGACGTTAATTTCCTACGTGTAAGATCCTATGTTTTTGACGCATTACGGATGGTCTTTCCAATGCGGACCTTTTTATGCATATGCCAATAATGTTAATCAAAATTACGCACATGAAATACTTAGAACTTTTCGAGTCTCATCCACTCATTCTAAATTATTGCCAAAATAAATTTTAGGAATTAAAATAGAAATCCTCCCTAGTGGAGTCGCCAAAAAACTGTAGGGAATATTTCAAGCATCGTACACTTGAGCCCCACTGTGATTATACACTTAAGTATGGTGGCGTCCAAAGGGAAGGAAGCTAGAGCAAAAGAGTCGCTAACAAGTTTTAGGAACTTGTAAACCGTTCACAGGGTGAAGGTTACACCCCTTCACGATCCATGAGATTGCTAACTCCATAGTGGTCTGGAACCATGACTGGATATTCGGGGATGAAGGTACAAATCCAACCTAAAAGAGATTGAACCTTCCCTAATAAAATGGGCCTCTACTTTATTCTTCTCATATTCATGTGCGCTTTTTAACGAACATACAATCAATAGATTAACCCTAAACCTGTTTAATCTATGTTGGTTGAATATTAATGCACAAACAAAACTATTATTGGCGATCACTTGAATTATAATCATATTAACCTAAACAAGATTATTAATTATCATATTAAGCGTGATTACAAGTACAAATTCCCTTTAATCGTGCAAGAGAGGGCGTGATCAAGCAATAACAATAATAATATCAAGCAACATAACAACAATCATCATAATATTCTCAATAAAGCATAATAATATTAGCAAGATCCTAGGCATGATACTAACAAGATTAATAACAAATCCTAGCATGTCACTAAACATTAAAGATCAAATCTTTATCCCTAACATGATAGAAAGGAAGAATAGGAAGTATCATAGAAACATGCATGATATTAGAAATATTAGTTATTACCCTAAACATGATACTAGGAATCAATAAAACATCCTAACGTAGCACTAGGAATCAAAATAATCAAAGTATGATTTCTATATTAAATCACTTACTTGGATGCCTCTTATCTCTTTCTTATATCAAAATACACGCGTTAGTAACTTCAAGGAAAATATTAAACAAACTAAATAAATCAAAAAATTGAAATAGGATATTTGGGACCAAACCCTCAGAATTTATCAACCTTTCACGTCTAGGGCGAAGGCAACTTCGAACTTGGCTAGGTGTGTCTAGAACTTGTGAATGTGGAATTTTTTATGAGGGAAGGTTTAGAAAAAGAATAGAGAGAGAATAAGCTTCTAGCTTAAAGAGAGAGAAGAGAATAGATGATTGGTAATTGTTGGTGAATGAAAATGGGGAGATATGACCCCTATTCACAGAAAAATAGTTCGAAAACGATAGAAAATACTTCAAGTTCTATACGGAATAAAACGGGCATCTGTCGCGAGGCGACAGGCACCAGCGCCAGGCGACAGACATTAGCGCCAGGCGACAAATTCTGTCGTCTGGCGACAGACTCTGTCGTTTGGCGCTAATTAAAAGATAAAACACGCTTTGTACGGAATCCTTTTCTTAATATGATTAAGCAGCAAATTCCGTGTTTTTTAAATTAAAATCGGATTTATCATAAAACACTTATTTTATTCCAAATAAAACTCTTTAAAAATATAATTATCAATCCTAATATCATTAGAATTTAAAAGAACCTTCTAGATTATTCTAGAAGATTAAAATCAATCCCAATAACTTAAAGAATAGTAATTAATAGACCCTCCTCTAGATCATTGGGCCGCATATAAAATTCATTTCGACCCTATTTAGTATTTAGGCCATAACTTCCTCATTATTCATCAGAATTGCGCTTATAATATGTCGCTGGAAAGCTCTTTTCGAACCCGATCCAACTACACTATTATCAGACCCTTATTATGGACAAAACTAAACTAGACTGGATATTTTCACAAATAAAGTATATAAAAAGAAATATTTTCTAAAACAGAAAGAGAGATATTTTAATAAAAACAACCACATCACTAGACTTTTCACACTTTCACTTCGTTCGATAATCAACTAACGTGAAAGGTATTCATCACTGGGTTTGGTTTTTGGGAGACACATTTGGGCTTCTACAACAATACTAGTTCCATGGGTTTAGTTTACATGAATGAGGCGAACGGATTTTTGAAGGAATTTCACATAGCATGTTCGGGGATGAAACCCGCTGGTGTAACCCTTGATCAACTCAAGTTAAAGGCATTTTATTTTGCCCTGACTGATGCTGCCAAGGAGTGGTTGTTCGGACTGCCTGCAGGAACCATCACAACCTGGGCTCATATGCAAGAAAAATTCATAGAAAAATATTTTCCGGCATCTTTGGCAACAAACATTAGAAAAGAAATATGTGCGAATTCGACAAGAAGATGCAGAAACACTTCATGATTATTGGGAGCGTTTCAAAAAGTTATGTGACAACTGTCCTAACCATCAAATCAGTCAGCAATGGCTAGTGCAATACTTTTATGAAGGGCTCACGGAGTTGGATCGGAACCTGATTGATGCTGCAAGTGGAGGAGCATTGGTTGATAAGACACCCACAGAGGAAAAGACACTGATTGCAAACATGGCAGCAAACTCTCAATATCGATGAGGTCAAAATATCAAGTCCAGTTTTGTACATCAAGTTAATGAAGTGGTGAGTTCTAACTTTAAGCAACAAATAGTTAAACTCACTTCCTTAGTGGAGCGAATGATGATCGAAAAAGGGCAAGAAAAAGTTTGTAGCATATGTTCAATAGCAGGACACCTAACTGAAATGTGCCCCACTATGCAAGATGAACAAGTGAATTCTGTTGGTGATGTTCAAGGGCAGCAAAGACGTTATGATCTGTTCTCTCAGACCTACAATCCGGGGTGGAGAGCTCATCCAAACTTGAGATATGGCAACGATCAGCAACAGACAGGTGTAGACACCCAAATGTGTCTCCCCAAAACCAAACCCAGTGATGAATACCTTTCATTTCATTTGATTATCGAACGAAGTGAAAGTGTGAAAGGTCAGGTGTTGCGGTTAGTTTTTATTAAAAATTCTTTCTTTCTATTTTCGAAAAACAACTCTATTTTATGAAAATAGCCAATCCAGTTTAGTTTGGTCCACGACAAGGGTCCAATAATAGTGTAGTTGGATGGGGCTTGCAAAGAGCTCTCCAACGATATATTATAAGCCCAATTCCGATGAATAATGAGGAAATTATGACCAAAATACTAAACTGGGCCCGGTTTGATTTTTACATGCGGCCCGATGATCTAGGGGAGGGCCCAATGTTAATTATTATTCCTAAAGTTATTAGAATTAATTATAGTCTTCTAGAATTCTCTAGAAGGTTCTTTTAAGTCCTAATAAAATTAGAATTAATAATTATATTTTGATAAGTTTTACTTGGAATAAAATATTATTTTATGAAAAATACGATTATCAAAGACAACACCTTTATTCAAGTTCAACTTTTTGATAAGCCAATCGGTCAAAAAAGGAAAGCTAAGAAGATAATGGCAAGTCAGGAAGAAGTCAACGAACTCAAGGGACAAGTGGCTAACATGGCTGAAATGTTGAGGAATCTGACTCTCCAAATCAATGACCCTGTGAGACAACAACAAATGGAGCTCATGCAAGAAAGTTTGAGCAGATTATCCAATGACTATAGATTCCAGGGCATTAGCTCACAAGGGGTCTCGATGGACAAGGATCTTCTTCCGCAGAAGTTCAATGCCAACGACATCCCGAAATTCAAGGCAATGGATAACCCTTATTTTCATTTAAGAGCCTTTGAAACTGTAATGAATATTAAGGGAATAGATAAGAAAGCTTTTCATTCTGTGTTTTCTCTATCTTTAGAAACCGTTAGTCAGCAATGGTACTTTTCTCTTAATAAAGAGAAAACCTCTACTTGGGATGCTATTGTAAACGCTTTCATTGATAGATACAAATGTAACATTCAAGTCGAAACCAATTATAGACAACTTGAGATGCTAAGACAAAAAGAGAATGAAGGCTTTACTTCTTTCTTTAATAAGTGGAGGGAAACTTCCGCTAAGATGATTGAGGTGCCCTCCGAAAAAGAATCTATGAGGATGTTTATCAAGAACCTCCAAGAGAAGTATTCAAAACATTTAAAGTATCAACATAATTTGAAAGTATCAACATAATTTGAATACTTTCAAGGCCGTCTATGATATCGGTATTGAACTCGAAGATGACCTCGCAAAGCAAAAAGCTACTAACAATAGTAACCACAGTGGCTAGAAAGGAAAGAAGAATGATAATCCTTCTTCTTCTGGAAACTCCCACTCTAGTAACAATGTTAGCACCTTTGACAATAATGGTGTCTTAGCTATGGATAATCAAGGATATAAAAAGAAACCCAGGAGAGAGTTCACACCCATTGGAATGACCTACGATGCTGCTTTCGATCGTCTCTACGATCGAGGATTAATCAAACCCATTGGCCCTACCGAGGATCCAATGCCAGAAAAGCGATCTTCAAGATGGGATCCCAATTCCTATTGCAAGTACCATCAAGGAAATGGTCACACCACCGATGAATGCTACAGGTTTCAAAATCTCATTCAAGATCTCATAGAAGCAAACAAGATCCCATTGCCTCTAGCTAGCGAGAAGACTGGGTGATGTTGAAGTAAACGACACAAGACAAGAGGCGAGCGTCAACGACAAGATTTCATGACCTTTTTTCTATTTCTTTTTCATTTTTCCTTTCCCCAATAAGTCTAGCTTAGGCACCTTTCTTATATTTATTTTGTAGGTTTTTTTCTTTTTCCCTATAATAAAATGAGCACTTATTTTCTTGCATATGATCATTTCATTACATCGCATTATATAAAAAAAATAAAAAAATAAAAAAAAAATCCATGCCGAACTGAGCACGAGGTATATCAATGATTTGAGGCATCTCTTATAGCCATATCATATAATCTTTCACCCTTCAAATATGCAATCCTTTTTTTTGATAAACCACTTTGAGCCTCGTCTAACGATAGACCTTTTTTCAACCCATATCTACCTAACCTTGGGATGGGATGGTGTGCAACTTATGCAATTTTCAAAGAATAAAATCTTGAGTGATTTTATAAAAATTTCAAAAGAATAAAGTAATAAAAGTTTACAAAAGGGCAAGTGTTCCAATGTCTTTGATATGAACACATCTCAGATTGCGTCTCTTGTCGAGTGCTCGGTACCGTGCTTGAGAAACATGAATGCCAAGTGAGTGATAGACCGCATGATCGGGATTGCCCACACTTATAAAAATAAAAAAAAATGCAAAAGCAAAAAAAGAAAAAAGAGTTAAAACACTCAAGAATAAAAATACAAAGATTCAAAAGCAAGGTTGCACACCTTGGGGGCTTACCTAGGGTATTGAGCCTTTATCCCCTTCTTCTTCAAACCTTTAGCCTAACCACGTTACAACCCTTAAAAGACATTTTTGAGGTATACACACTTATGCGAGGTTCGGCTAGAGCTACGTTTGGCCTGATTCCTAACGGATACGTAGGCAACCTCACATTGGGGTGCGGCCGTAATAAAAATGCATTCACATTTACGTTCATAATTGATCATATCTAAGAATTTCCAATGCTCATCCTTTTCCACTTAGAGCTAGACTTGGACGCTTGATCCTCACATCATTAGCTTACCCTAGCCTAAAGAGTCACCATCATTTGACTCTTCATGAAATAATATCTTCCCACACACTTAGCCCTTGCAGCCTAACCTTAGTGTCACTTTCACACATTACACAGATACATGACCAAATAGTCTTTCCCTTAGGAACCATTTGTCATGAAATCTTAACACAACGTTGGAGCATACTTTGTCATAACAAAATCACTCATCACTCATCATTGCATCACAAAGTATGAAGTACTTAGCCTCCGCGCCTAAGTTACCTAAATACTTTCATTATCGAGTCAACCAAGGATAGTCTAAGATGTTACAATCCTTGTACTGTGAGAGACAACGTTAACGGATTAAGCTCATTCAACATGCACCTTCAAAAACTTCGCTTCTTTCTTTTTTTCACGTCTTTCTTTTTCGGGAGAAAGTCAGTACTCTCCATAAAAATGACGGAAATTTTTGCCTTTTTTTTTTTGCATTTCGAGTCGCACGATCACATTACAATGCACACACGAGTCATGTACACATTGAGTCATGTCGTGTTATCACATCGAGTTAAGTCTACGCACACGAGTCGATTTGAGTACATCAAGTTACACGTCGAGTCAAGCAACACTAAGTCTTAAGTCAACCCTAAATTACATGAGCAAAGTCCTATAGTCAAAAATATAAATGCAGGTACATTTCAGTGAGCAAGAACATTCTCAGATTTTTTCGAAAAACCGCGAATGAAAACCTGACTCTAGCGTCAGACGACAAGGCTGTCGCTTGGCGACAAAAGAAAAGCGCGGCGCCAGAGTCTTCTAGTAGGCGCCAGTGCGGCGACGCAATGCATGGCCCCATGTTAAATTATGCGGACCTCATACAGCAATTTCGGTTTCCTTGGTACGCCAGTTAGCCCTATAAGCAAATTGACATGATTAGTAGTCGGCTCGATTACAATCGCAGTAAGTGATTGACCTGACGACGATCGTCTCACTTAACTTAAGCGCCTAAGCATTGGCTCATTACAAGCACCAAGGCATCAGTTCAAAACCAAGCACTTATACGACAATTTTCCAAGATTGGATTGTCATCCCTAACTGACAATATTTCCAAAAGTGGATTGTCGCGCATTCTCCTTAAACGACAATATTTCCAAGATTGGATTGTCATCTCTGGCAAAGTTTCCAAGTGTGGATTGTCGTACTCCTTCTCTATTTGGCAAGTTTTTCCAAGTTCGGATTGTCATACATTCATCAAATCTTCGACAATTTTTCCAAGATTGGTTTGTCATCTCAAATTGGCAACGTTTCCAAGCATAGATTGTCGTACTCTTTCTCTATTTGGCAAGTTTTCCAAGTTCGGATTGTCATACATGCGTCAAATCCTTAGCAATATTTCCGAGATTGGATTGTCATACACATAGTTCCCTATGGCAAAATTTCCCAAAGAATTGTCGTAGGTCTCTACTCATCATAAATTTCGGCAAAGGTTCCTTAACGTGGATTGTCATTCATTTCAGTAAGTGGAAAATTTTCCCGAAGTGGATTGTCGGTCGACTCTTTTTTGCAAATGTTCCAAGACGCGGATTGTCAATAGTGGCAATATTTTCCTAAAAGGATTGTTGCATAGCGTTGGCAAATTTCCAAGGTGGATTGCTTTCAAGAGTTATATTCCAAGATGTAGATTGTCGATCGTAGCAAAGTTCTTATGACAGATTGTTATGAAGCATTGGCAACTTTTCCCAAAATTAGATATTGGCAAATTTTCCAAGATACGGATTGTCGCTTCATCGTAGCAACATTTCCAAGAATGGATTGCTACGTGGCATTGACAACTTTCCCTAAATCGGATTGTCATACATCATACAAGAGTCGTGTTGACAATTGTTCCTGAAGAAAAGAGGATTGTCATCACCCAAAGCATCAACAGCAAAATTCAAGCAGCATTAAAGACTGACAGGTGTTGATCTTCGATAATTTTCTTTGGAATATTATCGCGACAACTGAAGGTGATTTCAAGCGGAGTTATCTTCGATCGTGTTCCCTAAGATGTGGAAGATGGTCACAAAGCGGAAGAGGATCGTTTCAAGCGAAGCAATCTTCGATAGTGTTCCTTGGCTTGCGGAAGATTATCACAGTGGAAATTGGAGGCAATTACAAGCGTAGCAGTCTTCAGGCGGGATGGCGTTCTCTAGCTTGTGGAAGGTCGTCAAAACAAAATGCAACAAACCGGTTACCTCCAGAGACGTGTGCTCGACGGTACAAGATACGCGTTTCTTAACTCTTTTATCTGTTTTAACTAATGCTAGTTTGCAGGTATTGGCGTTACAAGAATGATTTGGGATCGTAGAACGTTCTGAATCATTCTCCGTCCCTATCGCTACTTTGACTTTTGTTTTCGAAACATGCGTTTCTCCAAACTCAGTCAAAGTGGGGGCTTCTATAGACACCCAAATGTGTCTCCCCAAAACCAAACCCAGTGATGAATACCTTTCATGTCATTTGATTATCAAACGAAGTGAAAGTGTGAAAGGTCAAGTGTTGCGGTTAGTTTTTATTAAAAATTCTTTCTTTCTGTTTTCGAAAAACAACTCTATTTTATGAAAATAGCCAATCCAGTTTAGTTTAGTCCACGACAAGGGCCCAATAATAGTGTAGTTGGATGGGGCTTGCAAAGATCTCTCCAACGATATATTATAAGCCCAATTCCGATGAATGATGAGGAAGTTATGACCAAAATACTAAACTGGACCCGGTTTGATTTTTACATGCGGCCCGATGATCTAGGGGAGGGCCCAATGTTAATTATTATTCCTAAAGTTATTAGAATTAATTATAGTCTTCTAGAATTCTCTAGAAGGTTCTTTTAACTCCTAATAAAATTAGAATTAATAATTATATTTTGATAAGTTTTACTTGGAATAAAATATTATTTTATGAAAAATACGATTTCAATTTTCATACGGACTTTACAAGTCAATTTTGATTGATAAGTGGACTCCGTGTTTGAAAGCGCATAGGAATCCAGGTTGTCGCCAAACGACAGGCATGTCGCTACGCGATAAGCCTTGTTGCCAAGCGACAAGGTTGGTTTTGCGGCGACAGTGTGGAGTTTTATTCCTTATCAAATTCTACCTATTTCCGGACTGTTTTCTTATAAATAGGGTCCTGAACCTCCGTTTTTATTCATCTACAATTCTACAATCATCAATCAATCTATTCTCTAAATTCTCTCTAAGCTCTCATCTCTCTAGCTTTTCACAAACACAATTCCGCAGACACGAGATCTAGAAACACCTAGCCAAGTTTGAAGTTGCCTTCGCCCTAGACGTGAAAGGTTATAATTTCTGAGGGTTTGGTCCCTAATCTCTATTTCAATTATTTAATTTGATTATTTGATTTTATATTTTCCTTGAAGTTACTAACGCGTGTATTTTGTTATTAGAAAGAGATACGAGGCATCAAAGTATGTAGTCTTATTGCTCTATTCTTGTAGAAAGCATGTTTGTTATTTATTAATTCCTAGCATCATGTTAGGATGTTATTATTGCTTTCTAGTATCATGTTTAGGGTGCTTCCTATGCTTTCTAATATCATGTTAGTATCATGTTAGGGCTAAAGTTTTGATTTTTATGTTTAGTGACATGCTAGGGTTTGTTATTAATCTTGTTAGTATCATGCCTAGGATCTTGCTATTAATATTATCCTTTAACATGATTATTTTTATAATTATGATGATTGTTATTATGTTGCTTGATATATTTTATATTATTGTTATTACTTGATCACGCCTTTTATGCATGTTTAAAGGGAATTTGTACTTGTAATTACGCTTAATAAGATAATTAATAATCTTGTTTAGGCTAATATGATTATAATTCAAGTGATCGCCAATAATAGTTTTGCTTGTGCATTAAATTCAACCAACATAGATAAACAGATTTAGGGTTAATCTATTGATTGCATGTTAGTTAGAAAGCACACATGAATACGAGAAGAATAAAGTTGAGGCCTCTTTTATTAGGGCAGGTTCAATCTCTTTTAGGTTGGATTTGTACCTTCATCCCCGAACACCAGTCATGGCTCCAGACCTATTGGAGTTGACGATCTCATGGATCGTTAAGGGGTGTAACCTTCACCCTGTGAACGGTTTATAAGTTCCTTAAACTTGTTGGCGAATCGTTTGCTCTAGCTTCCTTCCCTTTGGACGCCACCATACTTAAGTGTATGATCACAGTGGGGATCAAGTGTAGGATGGCTTGAAATATTCCCTACAAAAGGCAACTCCAACCTCAGACAACCAGCTTTCTAGCAACAACAAGCATATAATCCTCCACCTGGTTTTCATCAACAACCGCAATATCAGCCGCGACCTCAAAATTAGCAAGTTTCCCAGCCACAATTTGGTAGCTTGTCTCTGGAAGAAATCGTGAAGGCAATAGTTGATAACACTTTGCATTTTCAGCAAGAAACAAGAAGTGGATTAAAGAACTTGGAGAACCAAGTTTCTCAGTTAGCTAACACAGTGGGAAAGCTCCAAGCTCAGAATTCTAACAAGTTAGCCAACCAGAGAGAAATCCGAAGGAGAATGCAAGCGCCATGTCACTTAGAAGTGGCAAGCAGTTGGAGGTTCCAGAAGAAAGCAAGGGTGAAGTGCTAGCAGAACACCAAGAGGAACAGGAGACTATTGTTCTAGAAAAAAATAAGCAGCCCTCTAAGGTAAGTGATGTTGTTTCATCCAAAACTAACCATTTTTCTTCTTCTATTCCTTTCCCTAGCAGGTTAACTTCTAAGGATAAAAAGAAAGAGATGGAAAAGGAGGTGTTAGATGTATTTCGTAAGGTAGAGGTGAACATACCTTTACTGGAAGCCATTAGACAAATGTCGCGTTATGCAAAGTTTCTGAAGGATTTGTGCATTAACAAGCGAAAATTGGATGGAGATGAAAAAGTATATGCTGTTTTACAGAGGAAAATTCCTCCCAAGTGCAAGGATCCAGGTATTTTTACTATACCTTGTAGAATAGGTAACACGAGATATGAGAGGTGCATGTTAGACTTAGGAGCTTCTATTAATGTGATGCCTTTATCTATTTATAAAGCTCTAAACTTAGGACCTTTGAAAGATACTCGTGTGATAATTCAACTTGCTGATCGTTCTAATACTTATCCTTTAGGAGTGATCGAGGATGTCTTAGTACAAGTAAATGAACTTGTGTTTCCTGTTGATTTTTATGTGTTAGATATACCAAATGATGAATCCTCTAATGCAACACCAATCTTATTAGGGAGACCTTTTCTAAAAACACCTAGAACCAAGATTGATGTTCATAGTGGGATTTTGACTATGGAATTTGACGGGGAGGTTATCCGGTTTAATTTATTTGATGCCATGAGATACCCCTCTGATTGTGAATCTGTTTCTAGTATAGATGTCATTGATGCATTAATTGAGCAGGTATTTTTTCTCTCTAGTCATGATGCATCAGATGTTATTTTAACTAAACCTGTGGAAAAAGAGGAATACATTGACCTGCAGGAATATTTTGAGCTCGAAAATGAGGTCAAGGAAGCTTTCTCCTCCTTGGAAATGCTTCCAAATAAGCAAGGAAGGTATGCGGATAAATTTATGAAATTGTCTGTCACATCTAACAGACTTTTACCTTCTGTTGTACAGCCCCTTGAAGTGGAACTAAAGCCACTGCCTGAGCATCTTAAATATGCATTTTTATGCAAAACAACACACTTCCAGTCATAATCGCGAGTAATCTTACTCCGATTCAAGAGCAAAAGCTTGTTAAGGTGCTTGAAGAACATAAAACAGCCTTAGGGTGGACAGTTGCAGATATTAAAGGGATTAGCCTCTCTATGTGCCAACATAGAATCTTATTAGAAGAGGGAGCTAAACCTGTGAGACGAGTACAACGACGACTTAATCCACCTATAATGGAAGTGGTGAAGAAAGAAGTATTAAAGCTTCTCGATGTAGGGGTGATATATCCTATCTCAGATAGCCCTTAGGTCAGGCCCTTGCAAGTGGTCCCGAAAAGTCAGGAGTCACAGTGGTGGAGAATGATAAGGGAGAAATGGTTCCCACCAAAATGCAAAATGGGTGGAGAGTTTGTGTAGATTACAGGAAACTTAATTCTATGACTCGAAAAGATCATTTTCCCTTACCCTTCATTGATCAAATGGTAGAACGTCTTGCTGGTCATGCTTATTACTGTTTTCTTGACGGATATTCAGGTTATGTGCAGGTTCCTATAGCTCCGGAGGATCAAGAAAAAACAACGTTCACATGCCCGTATGGCACATTTGCGTATCGTCGTATTCCATTTGGATTGTGTAATGCTCCAGCGACTTCTCAGAGATGTATGGTAAGAATATTTTAAGATTATCTTGAAAATTTTATAGAGGTCTTCATGGATGATTTCACTGTACATGGAGATTCTTTTGATAGTTGCTTAAAACATCTCACTTTGGTTCTTACACGTTGTCTTGAAACTAACCTTGTGCTTAATTCCGAAAAATGTCATTTCATGGTTCAACAAGGTATAGTTTTAGGCCATATTGTATCTTCTGAAGGCATAAAAGTCGATAAAGCTAAAATAGATCTTATTTGTTCTCTGCCTTACCCCGCCTCTGTGCGGGAAGTACGTTCTTTTCTTGGCCATGAAGGGTTCTATCGCAGGTTTATTGAAGGTTTTTCGAAGATTGCACAACCACTATGCAAACTACTCTAAAAGGATGTGGAATTCCATTTTGACGAGGCTTGTAAGCAAGCATTTGACAAGCTGAAAGAGAAGTTGGTCACTGCTCCTGTTCTACAACCTCCTAACTGGGAGCTTCCATTCGAATTGATGTGCGACGCGTCCAACTATGCTGTAGGGGCAGTGCTAGGTCAGCGAGTTGGAAAAGTTCCTCATGCAATCTACTATGCTTCGAAGACTTTGGATGCGGCTCAAGCTAATTATACTACAACTGAGAAAGAACTTTTAGCTGTAGGTTTTGCTTTAGACAAATTCAGATCTTATTTATTGGGTACTAAAATTGTCGTATTTACAGATCATGCAGCGTTGAAATATTTATGGTCAAAGGATGTATCCAAACCTAGGCTAATACGTTGGATTTTATTGCTTCAGCAATTTAATGTTGAAATCAATCAATCAATCAATCAATCAAAGCCTTAATCCCAAAAGTGGGGTCGGCTAACATGAACCAAATTTGATTATTCCGTGTAGTCATCAACATAAATCTTTCTCCTCCATCCCTTACGATCCAAAACTTCATCCTCACGTAAATCCATGCACTTCATATCCTTCCTCACTCCTTCCAACCAAGTCATCTTTGGTCTCCCTCTTCCTCGTTTAATCCCTCCATGGTCCCACTCTTCCACTCTTCGCACCGGTGCACCCTCGGGTCTCCGTCTTACATGTCCAAACCAACGCAGACGATTTTCCCTTAATTTATCTACAATGCCCGCCACACCTACTTTCTTGCGAATAACCTCATTTCTGATTCTATCTCTTAAAGTGTTTCCACACATCCACCTTAACATGCGCATTTCCGTAACCTCCATCTTTTTAATATGCTCTTTCTTAGAAGCCCAACATTCTGTACCATAGAGCAACACTGGTCTTATGGCAGTGCTGTAGAATTTTCCCTTCAACTTTAAGGGAATGCTGCGGTCGCATAGCACTCCCGTGGCCGCTCTCCATTTAAGCCACCCTGACTTAATCCTGTGGGTCACGTCTTGATCAATGTCACCATTCTTCTGGATGATCGACCCTAGGTACTTAAAACATTCACTCATGGTCAAATCCTTTCCATCCAAACTCACCACTTCATTGCTTGTCCCCCTCTGAGTGCCAAAACGACATACCAAATATTCAGTCTTACTCCGACTTAGCTTAAACCCTCTAGATTCCAACCTTTGCCTCCATTGCTCCAACTTGACATTAACCCCATCCTTAGTCTCATCCACCAAAACGATATCATCTGCGAACAGCATACACCATGGAACCTCATGACATGAGCCAAACAGCAATTTAATGTTGAAATAAAAGATAAAAAAGGTTCTAGCAATAGTGTTGTTGATCATTTGAGCAGGTTGGTTATTGAAGCTGATGAAGGTAAAACTTCATGCCTTGAGCTCAGGAACTCCGTGGTATGCTGATTTGGTGAATTTTCTAGTATCTGGGAAGTTTCCAGCCAGCTAAACTAAAGCACAAAAGGATCGGATGCAAAGCATAGCAAAATACTACATATGGGATGACCCATATCTCTGGAAATTTTGTGCTGATCAACTGATCAGAAGGTGTGTACCCGATTCTGAATTTCTTTCTATACTAACTTTTTGTCATTCTTATGCTTCGGAGGACATTTTGGACCTAAGAGGACCGCACGCAAGGTTTTAGAGAGTGGTTTCTACTGGCCATCAATTTTCAAAGATGCATATGAAATCTATAAGGCTTGTGACAAATGTCAAAGGACAGGTACATTAGGTCCTAGGAATGAAATACCCCAAACTCCTATTTTAATATGTGAAATTTTTGACGTTTGTGGTATGGATTTCATGGGACCCTTCCCCTCTTCTTTTAGTTTTCAATATATTTTGCTAGTTGTACACTATGTCTCGAAACGGGTGGAAGCTATAGCCACCCGCACTGATGATTCTAAAGTTGTTGCAGAATTTTTGAAATCAAATATCTTTGCTAGATACGGATTCCCAAGGGCTATCATCAATGATAAGGGGACGCACTTCTGCAATAAGACAGTAGGAGCTCTCTTAAAGAAGTATAATGTGTTGCATTGAGTTTCCACAGCGTATCACCCACACAAATGGACAGGCAGAAGTTTCCAATCAAGAAATCAAGTCTATTCTCGAGAAAACTGTGAATCCAAACAGCAAAGATTGGAGCCTCCGCCTTAATGATGCCTTGTGGGCGTACAGAACAGCATATAAGACGCCAATTGGGATGTCTTCTTACAGTCTAGTGTTCAGCAAACCTTGTCATCTTCCAGTAGAATTGGAACACAAAGCCTTTTGGGCCGTGAAGCAATGCCATATGGAGATGGATGCAGCGGGTGAGCAAAGGAAACTTCAGTTGCAAGAGCTAGAGGAAATCTGAAATGATGCTTTTGAGAATACGAGAATTTATAAGGAGAAAACTAAGGCATTCCACGATGAGCACATCACACGAAAGACATTTACAGTGGGGCAGAAAGTTCTCTTGTACCAGTCTCGGCTCAAACTTTTTCCTGGTAAACTCCGTTCTCGATGGGTTGGGCCATTTGTTGTTACCAAGGTGTATGACCATGGTGCGGTGGAGATCCGTAGTGAGGACACGGGGAAGGAATTCAAGGTGAATGGTTATCGACTCAAGCCGTACTATGAAGGTCATCAAGTCCAGAACATTGAAGTAATGGAGCTAGAAGCTCCAAATTATGAAGACTAGTATGCTTGAAAGGCGTCGAGCTAACGACGATAAATAGAGTGCTCTTGGGAGGAAGCCCAAATTTAGGAATATTTTCTGATAGTTTATTTTTAATTTTGTTTTCTCATCATTTTATTTTCAATTTATATTTCTGTTTTTCTAAAAAAAAATAAAAAAAATAAAAAATAAAAAAAATAAACAGCTATGATATTTTGTTTTCTCTTATTTTTAAGCCCCTTATAAGATTCAGGAAACTAATTCTGATTCTATTTGGTGTTAGTTGTTGCAGGACAGTGAGATTGGCTGGACTCAGCGGTGGAGTAAAAGATGAGTTGAAACAACACCTGACTATATCCGACAGTGTTTGCAGCAAGAAGTTGTGAGCAAGCCCAAGCTTGGGGGATGCCAAAAGGGGAATACATAGTTAGTGTTCACAATTAGCTTCGTTTGGTGAGATCGTTTCCTTTTCTCTTTCTATTGCTCTCCTTTATTCATCTTTCTCTTATATTCTTTCACAGTCACACATTGAGAGCAATGTGTGAACTAAGCTTGGGGGGAGTGCATTCAGTTCTGTTTCTTGGTATGGAATTGAGTCTGGCAGTTTGTTTGTTTTTAGACAGTGCTTTGCATATATGATTCCTATCCACTCTACAATGCTTAAATTTGGCTTATAGACTTGTATGTATGCAGAAAAATAAAAATATTTTTGAAAAAATGATTCTTTAAACAATTGCTAGCCCGGTGGAAGTTATTATTGTGGTATTGTAATAAGAAAGAAATGATTTGGGCAGTAAATTCTTCGCACCACATAAGCCAAAACTTACGAATGACATGAACCATTAGCAAACCCAATTTGAACTTTATCAGCCTACTCTTTTGATTACCTGAACGAGCCATGTTTTGAAAAAATGAAATGTAACCTTCTTTGCAATCAGTAGAGTACATGGAAGGGTGCAATGGATTATTGTTGATGCTATAATAATTTTAATATGGTGGTTTTGCTTTATTTGAAAAGTTAAGTTTCATATTAAGGCTCTGCGTACCAATGTAAGGGCTCATTAAAAATAAAAAAATAATAATAAAAAAAAAACAGTTGAGCCCATATATGTACATGTGATGTTTATGTGTCTTGATTGCGTAACTCGAGTTAGTGAATCCGTAGGGGTATCTTAAAACCTAGTGCCTTGGGCCAACTGGACCGGGAGTCACTGGTTAAAAGCTTGTTACATGGGTTGCTTGACAGATACATGACATTAAGAGTCATTAAACACAGGAAAAAAAATCATGAAGATTTAAAGGTTGTGAGATTTTATTCTGTATACATGATGATAATTACTGCTCTACTATTCTTACTCTACCATCACACTCATATATACTCTTCAAACCTCACTTTACCTTGGCCCATTTCATCCTTAATTTGAGTCCTAATGATCTTTTGAGTTATTCTGCTACTTTGTTGATGGAAACTAGGCTGTGATTGTTTAAGAGTTGGTATTTTGGTTCATAAACTCTTGAAATTAATTTTCCACCTGCATATATACTGACTTGAAGCTGTCATTGAGCAAAGTGGAGTGAGTGGAACATGTCAGGTAGCAAATTGTTATATCAAGAGTCTAGCTCCTTTGTAATTTCATGTCTGTGCTTGAGGGCAAGTAAAATTATAAGCTTGGGGGAGTTTGATAGGGTCATAAAAGTATATTATTTATATATATTAAACTCTTGATTTAATATTGACATTTGACAATTTAAGAGTATATTAAGCAATTTTCTTTCCCAGACACGAGATACTACTATTGTCATTTATTTGTTTGTAGGAAGGAAGATTATGACATTAAAATGCATTTTACCAAGCTCGGAAAAAGAAACAAAGCTTACGAGACTAAGTGAAGTAAGCCAATGTTAGATTGCAACTAGCCACGTGGGCCTTGAAATATACCAACCTGTCACTCAGCCAACACAAAAGAAAAAGGAGTAGCTAAGAGTTCATCTCAATATTCTTGTGGGTAAGGCGCAACCAGCTATTTTCGTGGGTATAATAAATCAGAGTAGAGAAGAAAAAGATGAAATCAGATAATTATTGGAGTAAGATACACGGAGCTGCCGAGATGAATCGAAGGCTAGTTTCTTATCTTTCTGAGAAGAGTTCTTGGAGTTATCAGATCCGTATTTTTGGGGATTTTTCTAGGCTAGGATTCACTAATAAATGGAGGAATTTATCTGAAATTTTAGGGGATCTAGCAACAAACAGAGAGCAGCAAATTGATGAGCTTCATCTGAATTTTGTGTGGTATCTAGCAAACAGGTAATAAGCAAGACAGACTAGAAGGCGACTTGGTTCAGCTTGTGTTTACTCTGATTCTCACTGGAAGATTTGGTACTGTATTTATGTTTTCATTTTCTTTTCATTCTGTTCCTGTTCAGATCCGATTGCCCGTATCCGAGATCCGTGAAGACCTTATTGTAGGGAATATTTCAAGCTATCCCAAACTTGAGCCCCACTGTGATCATACACTTAAGCATGGTGGCGTCCAAAGGGAAGGAAGCTAGAGCAAAAGAGTCGCCAACAAGTTTTAGGAACTTGTAAACCGTTCACAGGGTGAAGGTTACACCCCTTAACGATCCATGAGATCGTTAACTCCATTATGTCTAGAACCATGACTGGTGTTCGGGGATGAAGGTACAAATCCAATCTAAAAAAGAAAGAACCTGCCCTAATAATAGGCCTCTACTTTATTCTTCTCGTATTCATGTGAGCTTTCTAACTAACATACAATCAATAGATTAACCCTAAACCTGTTTATCTATGTTGGTTGAATATTAATGCACAAATAAATCTATTATTGGCGATCACTTGAATTATAATCATATTAACCCTAAACAAGATTATTAATCATCTAATTAAGCGTGATTACAAGTACAAATTCCCTTTAAACATGCATAAAAGGCGTGATCAAGCAATAACAATAATAAAATATATCAAGCAACATAATAATAATAAAAATAATAATCATCATAATAATAATCATTATAACAATCATAATAATCATAATTATCATAATCATGTTAAAGCATAATATTAATAGCAAGATCCTAGGCATGATACTAATAAGATTAATAACAAACCCTAGCATGTCACTAAACAATAAAAATCAAAGCTTTAGCCCTAACATGATACTAACATGCTATTAGGAAAGAAAATAGGAAGCATCCTAGAAATCATAATTGATATAAGCAAATCACCCTAAATATCATACTAAGGAAAGCATCCTAACATGATACTAGGAACCAAAATAACAATCTTAACATGATTTCTATATCATAAGATCAATTAAACAATTAAAGTACTTACTTGGATGTCTCGTATCTCTTTCTAATAACAAAATACACACGTTAGTAACTTCAAGGAAAATAATAAATCAAACAATTAAATTAAATAATGGAAATAGAGATTTGGGACCAAACCCTCATAAATATCAAACCTTTCACGTCTAGGGCGAAGGCAACTTCGAATTGGGCTAGGTGTGTCTAGTGCTAATGTATGAGGAATTGTGTTTGTAAAAGGCTAGGCTAGAAAGAGGGAGGGAGAGAATAAGCTTTAGCTTAGAGAGAGAGAAGAATTAGAGAATTCTGGTTCTTGAAAAACGGAGGTCCAGGGACCCTATTTATAAGAAAATAGTCCGGAATTGATAGAAACGAATCAGAGTTCGAAAAGGAATAAAACAGGCTTCTGTCGCCAACGACAGGGCTTGTCTCCAGGCGACAAAATTTTCGCCAGGCGACAAAATTTTCGCCAGGCGACAAACCTATCGTTTGGCGATGCAAGACAGTTTTTGCAGATTTTTTTTATCATATCTTTTTATCCAGAAGTCCAAATAAGTCATATAATATGTCGTTGGAAAGCTCTTAAAGTCTAATTTCCAACCAAATTGGAATCAGAATAAAATATTTTATAGATAAAAGGATATGGCCGAAATAGTGGAAGGGTGTCAGTTTTGGATAGAGTTTCGTATTCCATTCATAACTTTTTCGTTATAGGTCGGAATTAATATTATAATATATCATTGGAAAGATAATTTCAACATCAATCCAACCATATAAGATTTGGATCAATATTATGAGGCACGAAAATAATATCTGACTGTCTTTGAACATCTTTAAATTCGAATAGAATTAGGACTTAAAAAAGGAAAGTTTTATTCAATTTCAAACTCTTTGATTTTATCTTTTCAAAAAAGGATAATTAAGATCTTTTAGAAACTTATGGAAGTTTCTAATTAATCCTAATTAGTTTAGGAATAGGATTAAACCTTTGGACCCTCAACGTGATCATTGAGTCGTAGGTATAATCCGGTTTGGGCCCGGTTTAGTATTTTGGCCATAACTTCTTCATTATTCATCGGAATTGGGCTTATAATATATCGTTGGAAAGGTCTTTTCAAGCCCCATCCAACTACACTATTATTGGACCCATATCATGGACCAAACTAAACTGGAATGGACGTTTTCATAAAAAGAGTATAAAAAGAAATATTTTCAAAAATAGAAAGAGAGATATTTTAATAAAAACAACCACATCACTAGACTTTTCACACTTTCACGTCGTTCGAAAATCAAATGACATGAAAGATATTCATCACTGGGTTGGGTATTTGGGGAGACACAATTGGGTGTCTACACCTATCGTCTAGCTAAGCACCTACACAGGAAGAGAAGATTAGCTAACCCCGGGGTGAATCCGGGGATAACCACTCCGATGATAAAGTTAGAATGTGTTTAAGAGAGAAGAGAAGAGAAATATAGAGAGAGAAAGAGAGAGACAGTGTAATAAATGCTACCTTTCTTTATGGATAATCTTACCTATTTACAATGACTTCAACTGCTAGATGGATGCATGCCATGCAAACCACTTTTATGCCAAGTGTCGATTAATCAACGCCACATGCTCAGTTTTAAGAGGTGCCGATATGTATGTCGTTATTTAACGGTGTCGATATTGGTTTTATTATTAAAAACCCAAACTCGTTTAGTCTATAAAAGTTTGGTTATCGGCACTGTACAAGATATCGGTATCCTCCCACACAACTAGCTGCCCAAGTGAGGACGTTAGAGCAGCTAATGTTCTCACTTTTAGAAAAGGCCTGCAATTTTTGTTGGACTTGGACGAGCAAGCATGTGTTATATATTTCTTGCACTCTGTCTAGCACTTTCGTTCTCGGTTTACGTTGTGCACACTTTGGTTTGTTGAAGAGTGATTGTGATAACTTTGATTTGTTTTTCTGGTGTACATTTTATGAAACTAGCGAAAAACTCCATTTTCCCCCAAAGTGACCTTGTTTGCCGACTGCAAACAAGGTCCATTTAATACATGAAAAGGAGCGAAAAACTCCGTTTTCCCCCCAAAGTGACTTTGTTTGCCGACTACAAACAAGGTCTACTTAATACACGAAAGGGAGCGAAAAACTCCGTTTTCCCCCCAAAGTGACTTTGTTTGCCGACTGCAAACAAGGTCTACTTAATACACGAAAGGGAGCGAAAAACTCCGTTTTCCCCCCAAAGTGACTTTGTTTGCCGACTGCAAACAAGGTCTACTTAATACACGAAAGGGAGCGAAAAACTCCGCTTTCCCCCCAAAGTGGACTTTGTTTTCCAACTGCAAACAAGTTCAACTTAATACACGAAAGGGAGGGAAAAACTCCATTTTTCTCCCAAAGTGACTTTGTTTGCCGACTGCAAACAAGGTCTGCTTAATACACGAAAGGGAGCAAAAAACTCTGTTTTCCCTCAGAGTGACCTTGTTTGTCGATTGCAAACAAGGTATACTTAATGCACGAAAGGGAGCGAAAAACTCCGTTTTCCCCCCAAAATGACTTTGTTTGCCGACTGCAAACAAGGTCTACTTAATACACGAAAGGGAGCGAAAAACTCCGTTTCCCCCCCCCCCCAAAGTGACATTGTTTGCCGACTGCAAACAAGGTCTACTTAATACATGAAAGGGAGCGAAAAAATCCGTTTTCCCCCAAAGTGACCTTGTTTGCCGACTGCAAACAAGGTCTACTTAATGTAAAAAGAGTGCACAAATTTATTTTATGTTGTTTGCCAATTGCAGACTGGAACGTGAATCGTCTAACTAAGTGAGCGGGAAACCTAAAAAACACTTATACACATGTGAACAATCTAACGCTCTAATTTTGAAATCACAAAATTATCCCCGCCGTTGGATTTCTGATGAAGTGGTCATATAAAACATCACTTTTTAACCCCCTTAAATTCTGGTTTTTTTCACTTTGTTTTCATTCTTACTCTTATTGCAAATTCAAACAAGTTTGTGAGAGGATTTAGTCATTCGCGCAGCAATCATCGTTCTTTCGAAGCGAAATCGGATTTCATTTGGGGGACAATTGCATATCTTTGCTCTGGGCGAATCGTCTAAGATATTTACAAACCCTCAGTTTTTAATTTGCATGTTTTTGATTTGTTTTCGATTTTAGTTTTTAGGTTGGTGCATTAGATGTCTGGTAGTAGCATTGAAGAAGACCAACCCACCCTTAGCACTATTAGGCGCCATCTCATAAGGCAATCACTGGAAAGGATATCGGCAAAAATAAAGGAACTGCTTCTTCTCTTTCTGATAATATTGACGACCCCTTGCAGCCGTTATCGCATAAGATTTTGGCGGACTGCGAGAGAGAGGTTCGCCCCACTAATCCCAATATTCCGGACAATATTGAAATTCTTGATATTGAGCCAGTTAGTGTTCGATACCATTTACGCGGCTTTGCTGACAAGCCCGATATTGACCAATACGGTTCAAACGTCGGTAACATCCGAGTCAACACTACTTGTAGGGAATATTTCAAGCATCCAACACTTGAGCCCCACTGTGATCATACACTTAAGTATGGTGGCATCCAAAGGGAAGGAAGCTAGAGAAAAAGTGTCGCCAACAAGTTTTAGGAACTTGTAAACCGTTCACAGGATGAAGGTTACACCTCTTCACGATCCATGAGATCGCTAACTCCATAGTGGTCTGGAACCATAACTGGATATTCGGGGACGAAGGTACAAATCCAACCTAAAAGAGATTGAACCTGCCCTAATAATAGGCCTCTACTTTATTCTTCTCATATTCATGTGCGCTTTCTGACTAACATACAATCAATATATTAATCCTAAACCTGTTTCATCTATGTTGGTTGAATATTAATGCACAAACAAAACTATTATTGGCGATCATTGAATTAAAATCACATTATCCTAAATAAAATTATTAATTATCTTATTACGCGTGATTACAAGTACAAATTCCCTTTAATCCTGCAAGAGAAGGCGTGATCAAGCAATAACAATAGCATCAAGCAACATAATAATATACAAATCATCATCAAGATAATAATATAATCAAAGCATAATAATATTAGCAAGATCCTAGGCATGATACTAACATGATTAATAACAAATCCTAGCATGTCACTAAACATTAAAAATCAAAGCTTTAGTCCTAACATGACACTAACATGATAGAAGAAATAGGAAGCAACCTAAACATGATACTAGAAGCAATAAAAGCATCCTAACATGATACTAGGAATTAAAATAATATAAGCATGATTCCTATAGAAATAGAGCAATAAAACAACTTACTTTGTTACCTCGTATCTCTTTCTAATAACAAAATACACATGTTAGTAATTTCAAGGAAAATATTAAGTCAAAAAATTAAATTAAATAATTGAAATAGGGATTTGGGACCAAACCCTCAGAAAGTATCAACCTTTCACGTCTAGGGCGAAGGCAACTTCGAGTTTGGCTAGGTGTGTCTAGAACTCGTGAATACGGTATTGTGTATTTGAAAAAGACTAGGCTTAGAAAGGGGGAGAAAGAAAGAATAAGATTTGCTTAAGAGTGAGAAGAGAATAGAATTAGATAATTGTTGATGATTGTCAATGAATAAAAAAACGGGGAAATACGACCCTATTTATAAGAAAAATAGCCCGGAAACGATCAGAAAAAGACCAAATCTCATCTGAAATAAAACAACCTTTGTCGCGGCGCGACAGCTTTGTCACGGCGCGCTAGCTCTGTCGTTTTGCGATTGTTCCGCGTTTTCTAAAATCCATACGGAATCCTTAATCGTCTGTACTTATCTTTAAAAATCAGATTTAATCTCTTTTAAAAACACTTGTTTTATTCAAAATAAAATTCTTTTTTTTTCCAAAAGATATAATTATTAATCCTAATCCCACTAGAACTCAAAATAACCTTCTAGATTATTCTAGAAGAATAAAATCAATCCTAATAATTTTAGGAATATTAATTAATAGGCCCTCCACTAGATCATTAGGCCATATAAAACCATTTTCAGGACCAATTTAGTATTTTGGCCATAACTTCCTCATTATTCATCGGAATTGGGCTTATAATATGTCATTGGAAAGCTCTTTTCGAGCCCGATCCAAATACACCATTATTGGACCCTTATCATGGACCAAAATAAATTGGACTGGAAATTTCCATAAGTAGAGTACATTTCAAAAACAGAAAGAAAGATACTTTTATATTAAAAACAATCGCATCACAAGACTTTTCACACTTTCACTTCATTCGATAAATGACGCGAAATGTATTCATCACTGGGTTTGGTTTTTTGGGAGACACAATTAGGTGTCTACACTACTACAATTCCTAGGGTCAAGCAAACAAGTTATCAGCCTCAGGCTGCTGCTGATAGAGCTGAGCCTAGCAGGAGGCTTAGGCAAGCGCAGCTTGTGAGTTTTCACAGCTATGAGTCTGAGAGAGGCTCTAAATCTCCCGTGCATGAATCTGTCGTCAGGTATGTACTAAACGATAAGGACGACCATGGTGACGAGGTTAACCAGGAGGAGAACGCCGATACTGAAGAGAGGGCCGAAAAGATCGACCTTATGGCATAGGTTACCCATGAGGAAAGCCTTGATGAAGAGTATAACTCTGAAACCGATGATGCCAATTATCGCCATCCTCTCAACATACCTGCTAGTAGCAAGGTTACCGAAGCTAAAATCAGCGACAGTTGGTTGTCCCTGGCTGAGGAGAAAGATTACTGCCGACATGCCAAAAGGTTCTACAGGTTGCCGGATGGGTATGAGCTCACACTTCCTCCTTTATCTTCTACCGTCCTTAACTGTCCGGCCGGTCATGTCGCTATCTATGCCAAGCATTTTGATTTCGGCATTCGTTTTCCTCTTCATTCCTTCATTGCCAAAATTCTAAGGGGTTGGAATGTCTGCCTTGCTCAACTTACTCCTCCTACAATCCGAGATGTTGTCGCTCTGGTATGGGTTATGCTGTATAAAAATTTTCCGTTAACCCTGAATTTATTTTGAAGACTACTATCCCTTAAACGTGATGGGCAATCCGAGGGATGGTGGTCACTGTATACAGCATCACACAAGTTTACCGTCAACCCAAAGCTTACAAGTTGCAAGGGTTGGCAAGACAAGTTCTTTTTTATGTACGTCCCTGATGATTTCCCTATCAGGAGAACATTTTTTCGGCCCCAACCCCGCTTTGGACATATCGCCGATAGGGATCTTGGCGTGCAAGAGCGTAAAGCTTTTGATTATTTTGACGCAAAGAAAATTGATATCGGGGGTGGGAAAACTCACGTTGTTCCAAAAGTGTGGCTACCAAATGTGAAGTATATTCTTGGCAATGCTCCGTTATCATATGTCGGTCTATGTAGGACTGACAATTATGGTACTTGCCTCATATTTTAACTTGCCTCCATATATTACGGCTATATCTCAGACTTACTTATTGTCATTATTTAACATGCATATATATACTTTATTCATCTATCTTATTATTTTTATATATATGTATATTATTCACTGCTGCATATCGTCATTTATTTTTATTATTTACCTTTTTTATTACTCATGGACATTTTGTCGCTAAATGCAGGTGTCGATAAGCTAGATAACAGGACCCTAGGACTTTCTTCTGACGGCAAGAGGGTTATCAGGCGTTGTTCGCGGTCACCCAAACCCAGCTACGATACCTTGGTGACATTTTGCACCCGTACCCCTACTCGTAATCCGAAAAGGAAAGCTGAAGATATGGCGGACGAAAACGTTAGAAGGAACAGACACCTGGTGACCCTTGCCAATCGGCATGGTGGTGGGACAGTTGCCGTTACTTCTAGAAGGGAAGACGAGCAACCACCCAAACTGCCTAGACTGAATTCAAAGCCGCAAGAACCTCCATCTCCCCCCCCAACACGTTGAGCCTTTGAAAGACGACACTAATGTCGTGACGACAAGGAAAGTCGTCCCAACCAGCGTTGTGGTAGAGGACATCACTGAATCCCCACCTCTAGCCCAGGTCGCAGCCGGGATCCCTCTTGAACCTCGGAATGTCGGTTCAGTCAGCTACGATGTTAGCATCCCTGGTATTACTTACCGAGCTAAACAATGGACAAAGAGACCAGAAGGGAAAATTCCGAATGAGGTCGTTAAGAGAGTTGCTGCCCTAGAGGGTCGTTCTCAAGATCGGTGGCAGCCTGAGATAGACGTGCTCCGTAATGAATCTATTTTTACCGATGACCCACTTCGAGGTGGAAACCTGGGGTATCGGCTTCTGCGGAATGTGGCCACCCTCGTTAACAGGCCCACTGGGCTTATCGGCCCTACGACCTTATGAAGGTACTTGCTTGAACTTTTTTTGACACCCTACGACTTATTAGCTTCATTTTTTTATATTTATTTATTTGCTTTTGGTAAGCAGGCCGTTGCTTCGGGGACTGAGCATGTTGAAATGTACCGGTATTACCAAGAACAGCAACATCTGGCTTTTGAAAATCGGGAATCTCTTCAATCTTCCCTGAACAATGCCGAACAGGCCCTTAATGGCATCAAGGCAGCAAAGGCTAAGGATGATGAGGATTTAAAGGCATTGCGAGACAAGGCCAACAAATTTAAGGACCTCGAAGAAGAAGTCAAGCTCCTCAAAACCCGGCTGTCTGAAAAAAGTAAGGCTGCTGACCGACTTCCTGGGCTGCAAAAAGTGCTCTCTGATGCTAAAAACTCAATCAGCACTTTGGAAGCTAAGGTTCAAGAGATGGAGGCTGATAAGCCTTGTATTTGTCAGAGAGCTGTCAACCGGTACTTGAACTCTGCCACGTTTATTGAGAGGTTGCAGGATCTGTTTGATGGCGGCTGGACTGCTGCTCAGAGATGTGTTGCTCATGCTGCCAGCTGAACAAAGTCTATCTAGGCTAAGGTAGAGACCGCCTTTATCAACAAAGCTCATGTGAAACCTTCCGTCTTTGAGCAACAACAATTTGCGGATGAAGACATCCTAAACACTGTGCCAGCCGAGATTGACGCTGCTGTGGACCCCAGCATTCTGAATTCCCCAAAGCTGGAAGAGGAGAGAACCCAATAGCTTAAAGGGGCGGGCAGTCATCACCGACATCCTCGTGTGGCTCCTGTGTGATAGGGCCTTATTTGCTTTGAACTACTTATTTTAAGTCTTTTTGGTTTTTGAAAAAACTTGTAGTTTTTTTACAATGTTGTATTATCGGCATATACCCCTTTTTTGTGGTGATGTCTGTCGATTGTCATTCCAACATTTTTATTTTCGTTAAAAGGTTGCGTAGGACTTTTCTACTTAACACATACACATATGTTAATCATTTTTACTGCCTGTTTTATACGTATATGTTTGGACTTTTAAATTTTAACTTGTCTCTGCTGTAGTTAAAAAGGAATTGGATAATAATCATTTAAATGATGTGACTTATTGGCGTCTTTATCAGCGTCTTAAAAATTGCCTTAAAACTACCCATACTTCCATTTTTCATGCTATCTGTTTTGAGCGCACTTTTTATGCTATCTTTTTTTAGCGGTGGGCATTATTGGCATATACCCCTTTTTTGTGGTATACTACTTCCTGCCCTCGCAGTGTATATATTCGTTTTGCTATTATATACACTGTCAATGTTTGTTTGTGTGTACACATTTTTTAAACAAAAATGTTACGCATTGTTGCTGTTTCAGAGTATAACATTGGTCACTCACTCCACCTTATAATTACGGTGAGCATAGTACCCTTCTCGGCGATCATAGTTATGGCTATGCCTCAAATCGGCATATACCAGTACATGATTTTGCCGGTATTATATCTTGAACCAGCAACCTCACGAGTTAATGAACACAACTTATCAGGTTGTAAGAGCATTAACGTCGTGGAAGCGGTTTTAAGCTGTCCATCCCATTTAACGGTGGTGTTAAATGGAGGATGCGCAATCAACTTATATACCGGAAGTCGTACCTTGTATTATTTATCGGTACTATCCAAACAAGATAATTCAAAAGTATTACATATTACATCATATTAAACATAAAAATTTTTCAAGACTGCTGAGTTCCATACATTTTTCAATGGTTTTCCGTCCATCGTTTCTAAGTAGTAGGACCCTTGCATAACCATTTCTCTAATTCAGTATGGGCACTCCCAGTTTTTTCGATAACTTTCCATCAACATTCCCCTTTCCAGTAGTTGTCGTTCTTTGGAGGACTAAATCTCTTGTATTCAACGGGAGATGGCTTACCCTCTTATTATACGCTCTGGACATCCTGTTTTTATAGGTTGTCGATTTGATTGCAGCCTTTTCTCGGAGTTTCGGTAGGAAATCAAGTTGCTTACTTAGGAGTAGATCATTTTGCTCTTCACAATAGTGCTGAATCCTGAATGTCGGCAACCCAACCTCAGCCGACACCACAGCTTCTGTTCCAAATACCAGATTGAAAGGGGATTCTCCTGTTGCTACTCTGGTTGTAGTTCTGTTTGCCCACAGTATTTCTGGCACGAGATCTGCCTATAAGCCCTTTGCATCTTCAATTTTCTTTTTGATTGTCGTTATTATCTGTTTATTTGCTGCTTCAGCCTGGCCGTTTGACTGTGGATGACACACCGCAGCATACGTAAATTTTACTTTTTACAGGGCCAGAAGGTCTTTTACCGGCTTGCAGTCAAACTGTGACCCGTGATTGAAAACCATTGCCATTGAAAATACAAATCTCGTGAAGATGTTTTTCCAAATGAACTTCTTGACTTCCGCCGCCGATATCTTTGCAACTGGCTCTGCCTCTATCAATTTTGTGAAATAATCAATTCCCACCAAAAGGAATTTCCTTCCGCATGTAGCTGATGGAAACAACCCTACGATGTCCATCCCCTATTGTGCAAACGGAACTGGGTTCAGTATCGGCATCAAGTCGTTCGGAGGGAGATTGATGGCTGGGGCGAACTTTTGACATTTTTCGCACCTTTTCACATATCGGATAGCATCTTCATTCATTGTCGGCCAGTAATATCCTTGTCTCATTGCCTCTCGGGATAGAGCACGGGCTTTAAGATGATTTCCATAGGTCCCCTCATGAATTTCCTCAATGAGTCTTGCAGATTCATAATATGTGATACATCTCTGCAACGGGAGTGAGAAGCCTCTTTTGTACAGTTTCCCTTTATGTATGATGAACCACACACTATCTTTCCTCGGCTTTCTTGACTCTCCTTTGTCAAGAGGCAACGCCCCATAAAGGATGTACCCCAAGATCTTATCATACCACTGACTATCGTAATCTACACATAGAACCTTCTCCGAGGTCGCATCTATACTCCTTTGCTTCAAGATTTCCGCCATTACTGTTCTTTCCAGATCATTGAAACTTGAGCTTGCCAATTTTGCCAAGGCATCAGCTTGCGCATTCTACACCCTTGGGACCAACTGTACCTAGTTGTGCCGTTAGCTGATTAATCTTATCAAGGTACTTTATATTTGTCGGCTCTCGCGCTTCGTAATCTCCACTGAACTGGCTTGATACTAACTGGGAGTCAGTTTTCAATATCAAATGCTTAGCTTCTTCCGCTATAGATAACTGAATTCCAGCTATGGCCGCTTCATACTCCGCTTCATTGTTGGTAGCTTTAAATTTGAATTTCAAAGCATACTCAAAGATTGTACCATCTGGCGTTGTTATTACTATACCAGCCCCTGACCCAATTGATGTTACCGATCCATCTACTGATACTTGCCAGGTTCCTAACGGCTCCTCTTCATCATTGTAGGATGTCTCCACAATGAAATCTGATAAGGCTTGGGCCTTAATCGACACCCTCGGCTTATAATGCAACTCATATTCCGATAATTCAACCGCCCATTTTAACAGTCGACCTGATGTATCCATTTTCTATAATGACCTCTCCAGTGGATGATTAGCAAATATCTTTACTAGATGAGCATCAAAGTAAGGGCGCAACTTTCTTGCCGCTATCACTACAGCAAGCGTCATTTTCTTTATCACTGGATATCTACGTTCAGCTGCGTTTAACACATGGTTGACAAAATATATCGACATCTGCTGCTTCTTTCTTTCCACCTGCAGCTCTGCAGCCACTGTTTTCGGTGAAGCCGATATGTACAACTACAACTGTTCACCTCGTTCTGGTCTAGCAACTATTGGAAGTTTTCTCAGGTGGTCTCTTACCACCTCCAAAGCTTCACTTTGGTCCTTTCCCCACTGGAAAGTTTTGTTCTGCCGCAAAACTACAAAGAGCAGCAGTGCCTTGTCAGCCGACTTACTTATGAACCGTGTCAACCCTACCATCCTGCCTGTAAGCCTCTGTATATCACGAATTGTTTTTGGTTGTTTCATTTCAAGGATTGCATTTACCTTGTCAAGATTTGCATCAACACCTCGTTCACTCACCATAAACCCCAAGAACTTTCTTGACCGGACCCCGAATACACATTTCTCCGGGTTTAACTTCATCTGGTACTACCGTAAAGTATTAAAGGTCTCTTTGAGGTCAACTATGTGATCTTCCTTCACCTTACTCTTCACAATCGTATCACCCACATACACCTCTACATTTCGACCTTTCTGCTTCTCGAAGATTTTATCAACCAGTTTTTGGTAAGTCGCCCCTGCGTTCTTTAACCCAAACGGCATGGCTTTGTAGCAGTAAACTCCGGCATCCGTTATGAACGTCGTTTTTTCTCTATCTGATTCATGAAGGCTGACTTGATGATATCCCGAAAATGCATCTAAAAAGCTGAGCATTGCATGGCCTGATATGGAGTTTACCAGCCTATCTATTCGGGGCAGAGGATAACAATCCTTAAGGCAGGCCTTATTCAAATCTGTGAAATCCACGCACATCCGCCACTTTCCTATCGGCTTTCTCACCATTACAACATTAGCCAACCATTCAGGATATGTGCATGGCTCTATGAATTCTGCCGCCAGGAGTTTATTGATCTCGGCCTGTATTGCTTCAATCTTCTCTGTTGAGAAGTTCCGCTTCTTTTGTCTCACTGGCCTGAATTTTCTATCAACGTTTAGCTTATGCACCATCACATCGGGGTGTATCTCTGGCATTTCATCTACCAAGAATGCAAACACGGCTGCATTCTCCCACAGTAAACTAATTAGATTGCAACTCATTTCCGAATCCATGTCGGCTCCTATTTTCACTGTTCGGCTAGGATCACTTGGATGAAGTTCAACTTGCACCGTTTCTCCTCCTGATGCCGGCCTTGGTACTGTTACCGGCCTTGCATCGAAGTTTTTCATTGACAAATCTCGAACCGACGGTTCTCTGTCCCTTTTCGGGCTATTTGCAATTAGGCTTTCTCGCACCGGATTCTTCAAAGCGGTCACATAACAAGACTTTGCCATTGCCTGCCCCCCATGCACCTTCTCCACCTTCCCCAAATTTGATACATATGCAATGGTGAGATGATAAGTTGATACCACTGCCTGCACATCATGTATTATCGGTCTCCCAAGGATTGCATTGTATGCTGATGGTACATCTACCACCAGGAATTCTGTCATGACATCACTCGCGGCCACGCCGTCACCGAAGTTGACCGGCAAAACTATGCTGCCTTCCGGCCTTACAGTTGACCCGTTAAAACCGATCACTGGGTAAGACACCTGCGTTAGATACTGCCTACCAATCATCATTTCATTGAATACCTGCATAAACAGAACATTAGCCGAACTGCCTCCGTCCACCAAGACTCGCTTAATGTCGACCCCATTAATTGTCGTTATCAGCACTAGGGGATCATCGTGTGGAAAGATAATTCCTCTAGCATCTTCTTTTGTAAACATCAGATCTGGTATACTTGTCGGCCGAGGGCGGCTGTCGGCATCTAATGCATTCACTATATGGCGATGCTCCGACAAATGCTTTCGTGCTCCACTTATTGTTCCTCCGTGAATTAGCCCACTAGTTATCACATCAATCTTCTTCCCAATTGACAATGGTGGCTGCCCACCATCTCCCTGCCGGCTTATTTGCACCTGCTGCCTTTCAGTCCTTGCCTCTATCTGCTGACGCTCTGGCTGCCGATACGGCGGTGGTTAATTTCCCACCGCATGCAGCCGGAATTGAGTCAAATGACCCTTCCTTATCAACTCTTCAATGTTATCTTTCAATTGCGTGCACTCTTCATTATAATGTCTGACATCTCGATGGAACATGCAGTACTTCTTAGCATCTCTTCCCTTGGCCTTCATGGGCATGGGTCTCACCCACCCCTCCTTATTCTGGTTGACTAAGTATACGGCGGCCCTGGGCGTATTCAGTGGAGTGTATGCACTGTATCGCATCGGTGCTTTAGCACCCCTGACCTCCTGCCGACTTCCTCCTCCCCTCACTGGGGCCGGATTTTTCGGCCTTCCACTTCCTGAGGCTCCCCCCTCAGACGAATATTGTACTCTATCTGTCGAGGCAACCCGGCTGCTTGTTTTCATTAACTCTTCGCTCTTTATGTAGTCATGATCTTTGTTAAAAGCAGCTGCCAGTGTCGGTAAATTTTCCTTGTTAAATACTACCGCTTGAACTCTGAATCATTCAGGCCATTCATTAATGCCATAACGGCTATTTCCTGCTGCAATTTTGGGATTGTGTTTGCTTCATTATTGAACCTCCTGATGTAGTCCCTTAAAGACTCATCTGCTTTCTGCCCTACGGCCATTAACTCCCCCGAAGTTCTTTTGCCGAACACCGTTGCTGATATATTGCCCATCAAACATTTCTGTTAGCCTCTCAAAGCTATCCACTGTACCACTTCCCAGGTTATTAAACCAATCAGCTACTGCCCGGGTTAGGGTGGTCGGAAAGACCTTGCACCAAACCGCATCTGAGTTGGTGGACAAAATCATATGTCCCTCATAGGACGTTATGAACCTGCTTGGTTCACCTCTTCCATCATATCTTCATGTTGGCATTTTAACCTTTTCCATCGGCTGGTCTAATAATTCCTGCGTAAACGGCGATGCCCTCAGCTGAATAGTTGTTCGGATCACCCCCTGCCTTGCATTCGACGAGCTTCTCTGCCGCTGATTTCTGGTGTTAACGGCGCGACTAGAGGATTGTGCCTCTGTCTCCTGGGAGGTTGCATGCATCCCTTGCGGCGACATTTCTCTACGGGGGTGCCTTGGCGAGTTTACTGCTTGGTTGAATTGACTATCCAGATTTACAATGGGCACCCCTCCTGCAGCCTTGGTAGTTCCAGCCTCGGCTTCCTTTCTTTTCTTGCTCAGAGGTGACATTACCCTGGCCACTATCTCCAAATCCTCCGGGGTAAACTCGGCCATGGGATCTGCCATTGCACCGATATGCCGCTATGGAGTTATCGACGTGTTAAACTGATTTCCCTTTAGAGTGTGGGTTTCATCCTCTATTTCCACCTCTGGTTGTGTTCTAGTCCTAGGGTTGATTATCCGACTTGCTCCATTATTACTTCCAAGTGTTTCTTTGTTACCAGCCATGACTTCTCTACGTGAGGTCCTTAGGCGATAGAAGTAATCACTATCCCCTCCTTCTAGCTCCAAATTGTTCCTGTTCAGATCCGATTGCCCGTATCCGAGATCCGTGAAGACCCTATCGTCTGGCTAAGCACCTACACAGGAAGAAAATATTAGCTAACCCCGGGGTGAATCCGGGGATAACCACTCCGATGATAAAGTTAGAATGTGTTTAAGAGAGAAGAGAAGAGAAATATAGAGAGAGAAAGAGAGAGAGTGTGTGTAATAAATGCTACTTTTCTTTATGGATAATCTTACCTATTTATAATGACTTCAACTGCTAGATGGCTGCATGCCATGCCAACCACTTTTATGCCAAGTGTCAATTAATCAACACCACATGCTCAGTTTTAAGAGGTGCCGATATGTATGTCGTTATTTGACGGTGCCGATATTGGTTTTATTATTAAAACTGTACAAGATATCGGTATCCTCCCACACACATTCGATTGTCAGTCTTGGTTTATCTTGGATAAGTAGTAGGAGAATAAAAATGAAAGGCAGTGCTTTCACTTTACTATCTTTGCTTGTATGCGACAGTATACTTAGCTAGTATACAATTTGCTAGATTAATTTAATTATTAGTTCTATTTTCATTTATTTATTTTGTTTATTTGTTTGATTATGATTTTTATGCATTATATCATAGTTACCTCAATATTTGTTATGTCAGGCTAAATTATTAGTGGGGCAGGGAGATCAATTATGCATTGGATTATTAGATTGTGAGAACTGATATGTTGTAATTCTTGGGTATTATGTTTATATTCTTAATTGATTTGATAATCCGCTTGAATATTATGAACTGGTTGATTATATTTGAGACCGGCCATCTTTAGTATAATTTGCTAGTTTGACGACTAGATTATTAGCTTGTGATCAGTAATTGTCCTAGTTGATACCATTAATAATGATTAGGTGTTTTATTGGTGACTAAAACTTGTCATAGTACCTAAGATTATCAATCCTTTGAGTTGCACAAGTTCGAGCTTGTGAGATTTTTGGCTTAAGTTAACTACTTCCTTGTGGTTAATGCTACTAATTAATCGAGTCTAGAGAGCTTGTTCTAGATTATTAGTTGGTAAGAAAATACTCCAAGAGCTTGTTTGGTTTATTTGGAATTAAGGGGAGTTTCGAATGCTTATTTGTGTTCGTTGGTTGACATTAAGATATAACATGATTTATATAATTCGATGATCAATTAATATTCCATTGCTATAATACGTCTCCCGATTCCCTATTTCATTATTCTTGATTTTATCATATTTCAATTTTTGTTAGTTTATTTTTCCGTACTTTATTTGTTAAATTATCTAGTTAGTAGTTTATTTATTAGATCATATCATTATTTCTTCAAAACAGGGGTTTCTAACTTACACGGGTAATAATTTGATAATCCAATTCTCTGTGGGATCGACCCTAGCTTACCCTACTACATTTTAGGAGGTTTTAGTTAGGTTTATTTTTTGTAGACACGCGACGGTCGTATCAGACAAAGAGGCGGAAAACGCCAATAGATCGCCTGGAAATAGACATAAAAATTTCATAATTTTATTTCATAATTATATTATTATTATTATTATTATTATTATTATTATTGTCATTGTTGTAATATATGCTAAAAGGTATGAAATTTGGCTTTAATTATCATTAGCAATATCATTAGACATAAAAATGGACTTAAATAAATTGTCCCACCTAAAATAAATTGTCATTAAGAATATCATTAGCTAAATCATATAAAACCAAAAAAAAAAAAAAAAAAATTAGCAACTGAACTGATTAGAGCTGACTGAAATGAACTGAACTGAATTGATTGGAGCTGAACTAAACTGAACTAAAATTAAGCTGAAGAGAATAGACCCTAAATTATGTCTCCTCATGTTATGGCTATGTTGATATTAACTTATCCTAGAAATAATCAAACCAGATCATGTTAACACAAATTCTTATATGTGGCAGACTACACTCCTTCATTAGTGTTATATGTAGGGGTTACTTGATCAGTGTTACAGGATTTACTTCGTTAGTGTTATAGGAGTTACTCGGTCAGTATTAAAGAGGTAACTTAGTCAGTGTTATAAGAGTTACTTCATTCTTTACAAGCGAATACGTGGTGTGGCCAACCGCACACATAACGTGTTGATCATATTATATCATATCTTAGTGTTTTACTTGCATTTAATTGCCGTTATTTATGAAAATTTCATATTTGAAATACATATTAACATGACTCTGAGACATCTCATTTGACAACGAAGATCGGCCTTCTACCAAGCTATTTCTTCTTCTTTTAACTTACGAATTAGTTTACAAATAAGGTCATAGTTTACTTAAATTTAAAATTCAAATCATATTAGATCAGATTGTGTGAATTAAACATATCTTTTATAATTATACTAACGTTTGGTCTCACATTAATTCGAACACTTATCAATGTATACAAAGTGAGTTTTAAGAAATAAAATTATGACTGAACTTTATTGCTATTTTTAATAGACTAGTGAGCATAATGGAGGTTGGGGGCGTATTTGCATAGTTGTAATAATTATAGAAAAATATGTGTGAAGTGGGATATAAACCTAAAGGAAGGTATGAAATATTTATTCTCAATTGTTGGGAGCATACTTAGAGAAATATTGAGGAGATTAAACTATATTTTGGACATATGAAAAATTTAAAATTAAAGGTGCATAAAATATTATGGCACCTTACTTTAAGGTCAAATTCTCTTCGTCTTATTCAAATAATATTCAATATGAAAATCATCTAAGTTTTATAAAAATAAGTCTAGTACATTCAGTAAAAAAAAAAAAAAAGCTTTAATTAGTAAAAAGAATTAGTAAAAATTAAGATCTAATTAATGAAAATAATTTAATATCAATAAAAAAAATCAACAAAAATAATTCAATTTCAATAAAAAAAATTAAGATCTAATTAATGAAAATAATTAGTAAAAATTCTTTTTTTTCAAAAAAAAGAATTAGTAAAAATTGAGAATAATGAAAATAATTTAATATCAATAAAAAAATCAACAAAAATAATTCAATTTCAATAAAAAAAAAAAAGTAATTTAATTCAGAAAAATAAGCAGGGAGGAAAATAGAGCTAAACTAAATTTTTATATATATATTAATTAACCACGCGACATTAACTCAATTGGTGGACCCTTTGGTTAGAGCAGAAATGGTAAAGATGGATGAGATCATGTCTTAACTGCATTCATTTTTTTTTCCTGCATTTTGGATTAAGTTTTCTACGTTATTCTCATGCCTAAAATTCTACAAGTTTTCAACAATGTTTCCTTATTCTCCTTGCAAAGTTCAGGCTCCCACCATTTGAGTTTATATCAGTCTGTATACACTTGGGTGTATGCATGTAGTGTACACTACACATGTTTAATTCATACAAAAAAATGTGTCAACATTTGGAATTGTAAATTTATTTCATCAAGCGCCTTAACGGGGAATATTTCAACTATCATTCTCTGTCAGTGGTTGGTAAGAGTAAGGGACAGGAAAAAGGAGGAGAAAGATTTATTCAAAAAGGAGGTGAAAGAGGATATATAGTTCGATAAAGTATTGTCGTATTTGGTATAATGCTGCCATTTATCAACTCGCCTTTGATTTGTCTATAACTTTTTTTTGAAAAAAAAATTACTATATCTAGCACTGTCTGTCAAAATGGTTTGAAATTTCAGTTCGATTTCAAACCACTTCGGTTTAAAGCAGGTCGGTTTAATTGGCCAACGAGTTGATTTTGGATCAATTAAAAGTATCATCCTATTAGTTTGTTTTAGTTTATTTTTTTATCGATTTTAATTCAGTTCGGCTCGTAAACAGTTTAAACGGTTTTGGGTTAACAACGGTTCAATTCTTTTCAATTCAATTCTATTACAGTTCAGTTTAGAACTAGCTCGGTTCATTAACGGGTTTGATTCTTACATGGTTTAACATTATTTGGATCGGTTCGATTTCGGGTTTACTAAAATAAGGTTCGGGTCGATTTTCGGTTTCAAGAAATCGATTTTTAATCAGTTCAGTTCTCATTTGAGTCGGTTAGTTTTTGGCAGTTTAACAGTTTTGATTTGAAATTTGACACTGCTAATTATATCAATGTGTAGTGATTTGTTTGGACACCAAAAAATGTACATTTTCTCTTCTTTTATAATGTAAATAGCCTGTGAAAATTGAGTATATAAGCTATTATTTAAAGGGTATTAGATGGAGAGAGAATGATTGAGAGCTTATATGAGATCAAGCTCGAACAATAATTTATGATAAAAATAAAGTTAAAGAATCGATTTAAATTAGGTCAAACCACAATCAAGTTGAAAAATGAAAGTTCAATTCAAATAAAATTAGGTCTTGTTACATGAAAAAGCATTCATCACCTTTACTTAGTACTACCTTCGTTTTTTTATTTTTAGTTGACACGTTTTGGCTTTGTGCACTATTCACATAATTTACTTTGACTTTGTTTTGTGATTTAGTGTTAGATAATAACATAATCACGTGGGGTCTTATTAGCTTCATCTCAATGACTAGTTTCCAAATATCAAAATTTTATATTTTTTGTTAATACGCAATTATAGATATTTACATTTGAAAATATGTGTTGGCAAATGTGCCTAAATGAAACGTGTCAACTAATAAAAAACCGAAGGAGTATTAATTAGGAAATTTTGGTTTTTATAATCCCAACTTTAGCCGATTTTCTTTAAATAATCCCAATTTTTGAGTATTTAGTAATAATCCCACTTATATTGTGTGTTTTCTGCTAACAGTCCAATAACCGATGACTTGTTGAAAAAAAATTTAATTTTTGTTATGAATGACACATGTCGTAAGTAAATTGGTCAAAAAATAAAACAAGATACCTAGCCCTTCCTCCCCTAACCCTACCAACTAGCCACCACAAGCCCCGAAATCGATCGACCACCGCCGCCCCAACGCTTGAAACAACCCCCCTCTTTCCCCACCCCTGGAAACCACCCCCTCTTCCCTTCCCTATCCCATTAAACAACCCCCCCCCCCCCCCCCCTCATTTCCCCTACCCCTGAAACCTCTTTCCTCCCTTCACCTCACCCCAAAATCACACCCCTAGGCAGTTTTAAGGGTGAGAGAAGGGAGAGGGCGATTTTCAAGTTTGAGTAAGGAAGGGAGGTTGTTTTTTGGGCTAGGGGTGGCAGGTTATTTTTCGGGGTAGGGGAAGGGGAAGGGGAAGGGGAAGGGAGGGAGGTTTTTCCGATGGGGGAAAAGGAAGGGAGGTAGTGGGGGTTGGGTGGTCGATTGGGGGAAGGAAGGGTCTAGGGTTTTTTTTTAACATTGTTTTAATTTAATTTTATTTGTAATTATTTTTTAGACCAATCACAACTTGGCACGTGTCAGATAACCTGGTATAACAAGTTTTTGACTGATTTGGGACTATTTAAGGAAAAGGAATATGGAAATTAAAAATCCAACTTTTGCACTTTCTTCTCTTAAAAGTCCAACTTTTTTATTATTCCATAAAAATCCAACATTTACCCCCTATCTTCATCTAAAGATACATTATCTGTTGGTGACTAATTTTGGTAAGTTATATACCACGTGTCAGCTTCTAATAGGTCTATTATTTTTTTAAAATGAAAAAAAAAAAAAAAAAAAACAAATCCCCCAGCCCCTCCCCCCCCCCCCCCTCCCTTTTACGACCTAAATGACCACCCTGCGCAGCTGTCAACAGCCCACCCCTTCCCTCCCCATCCCCACCTCTCCTTCCCCGGCAACCCAAACCACCATCACCACCGTCGTACTCGCCACGAAATCCCACAAAACCCTCCACCTACAAACCCACAAACCCACCACCTACAAACCCACAAAATCCCACAAAATTCACCATCACCACCGTCGTAATCGCCACAAATTGCTGCAATTTATGGGGCTATGTGGATGGCGACTGATTAGTGGTGGAGATTTGCGGTGTTTGGTGATTTCGAAGGTGCGAATGGAAACAGGGGATGAATTCTAGATGATTGAAGCGACTGCTCTACTTGCTTTGGTGGCGGCTGAGGTGCGACAATTAGTGACGAACAGGGGAGGTGACGGGGGTTGAGAAAGCGGTGCTGCTGTGGTCGACAGTAGATGCGATTTATTGTGGAGGGATTAGCAGGTGGTGGTCGGTTGTTAATTGGTGGAGCAAGGGATGCGTGGTTGATGCCAGTGGCTTTGTTTTGCGACTACTGCTGTGTTGCATGGTGGTTTTGGTGTTGTTGATGTCGCTGTTGTTATTGTTGTTGTGGAAATGGGCTGGTGGCTACGGGTGGGGCTGGTTACATCAAAGGCGGCAGTGGGTGGGGCTATGGTGGTAGGTAGCCATGGAAAGGGGCGGCAGGAAGAGAGAGATTTAAAAAATAATTAAATAAATTAGCTTGTTTAATAGGTTATAAATCAATTGGATCTTTAGATGAAAATAGGGGTAAAGGTTGGTTTTTTATAGGATAATCAAAAGGTTAGATTTTTAAAGGAAGAAAGTGCAAAAGTTAGATTTTTAATTTCCATTTTTCTTAAAGAAAATGCACCCCAAAATTGAAATTATTCCATAATAATTAAAAGTTGAGATTATTTAAATAAAATCGGTCAAAATTAAGATTATTAAAACCAATTTTTTCCTATAAATTATACTTAACTTAATAGTGAGCAATGGTTCTACCCCATCATCCAAAATAGAAGGAAAATTTTAAACACCATTCATTCAAACTTTGTAAGGATCATAAATAAGATATTAATAGTAAGAAATAATAAACATAACCTTAGATTACCCTAGGTGTAATGGACTAATGGGTAGGAAATCTTGAAGCAGAGATACCAAACAAAACTCCATCTATCGATATACTATACTAAAACAGGGTACACTAGCTCCATGGCTGTCACGTGTCCCTGTTTTGGGTTTTTTTTTTTTTTTTTGGTAAAATGTATAATTGTACAAAGATCCTATTATTAAAGATACTCCGAAATAATATCTTGACTTTCTGTATTAACACACGTACAGCTAAATATTTCAATTAGTATTGTTTCTCAATTAGTATTATTTATGGATTTTCAACATATATTTAGTCCATATCATTTGACTTTAGATTGCTTAATTCAAGGAGAGTATATTTTGTTATTTTGTACTCCGTACATTATATTTTAGGTTTCTTTATTAGCACAGGTATAGCTATGTTATAGCAGGTTATTCCTTCAACCTAATTTTTTTTTCATCCCCACATTATTCCTATGGCTACTAACACCATTCTTAATGATGTTGAAGCTAATTGTGCTATGTTGTCAACCTCACTAATATTATCAAACTCAATTCAACCAATTAAATATTAAAAAATTCAACTTGAGACTATACTTATGGGATATGACCTTTTCAAGTTTCTTCATGGATCTCACCTTGGTCTCCTCCATCCATATCTTTTATATTTAAGTCAAGCTTATATTACGGATTAATAAAAGATATACTTGATTGTATTATAAATGTAGATTATCACTCAAATATACTAATGTGTATAAATTATATATCTTATATTAAAAAATATAATACAGAGTACTACCTCCACTTCGTTAAGTGTTACATTTAAACGATCTCCAATTCACTATTTTGACCATTAATATATATATATATATATATATATATATATATATATATATATATATATATATATATATATATATAATTATATATAATTGTGCATTAATTTAAATTATACAAAGTTGATATATTGAAACGTTATAACAATTTTAATCTAATAAGATCAAACTTGATAATAATGTGCTTTCTAGCTTATATTTAAACAATTAGACATGTTGTCAATCGTAAATAGCTTATAAATATGTAGATTGTGTTTTCTCTAAAAAAATAAATGTAAATTGTGATACAATTATAATGACTTTACTAATTTTCTACCATATGATTTTAGGTATATCATACTTAATTTTTAAGAAAAATTATACATGCTGTATATAATTCATTTGCTATAATATTTTTCTACATAACTCCTAAACGCAAAATCTCTGAATTATTATAATAAATTTTTAAACTTTTGCTAAACCTATAAACAAACCATTTATTCGACAACTAAAATCACAACACACTCATGCATAACATCTACAAATTGTAAAAAAGTTGATTGGTATATAATTCTCTATAAACTATAATTCTCATTTTTAAATACAGAGTTCGACACTAATTTTTACTCCATTCTTTCTATTATAACTGACACGTTAGAATTTTTTTTCACTATCTATAATACTAACATAAATTGTAGTTTATCTATTTTAATTTTTTTTTTATATAAATGTAATAAATTCATATTTTATCATTTTAAGTTGTTAAATAGATATTGATGTAAGGTTTTATAATTAAAAAGAATATAATTTTTATTGATATTTAATTACATAAAAACTAAGTCAAATTGTTGCATCGACATGTATGCAAGGTTTGATTGTGTTAGTTAATTATCAATGTGGGCAACCACCATAGAGTTACTCACAGTTAGTGTTATAGGCGTCACTCAATTAGTGATATAGGGCTTACTTTTTTTTTTTTTTAGGAAAATATAAGGCTTACTTATTAGTAAGTGTTATAATGGTTACACTATGAGTGTTGTATGCGATACTTTATTTGTTAATTATTTAAGAGTTACTCAATAAGTATAATAAGGAGCTACTCTAATCTGTTAGTAAAATAGGGGTTAATTTGTCGGTGTCATAGGCGTTACTATTTCTTTTATGTAATAATAATAATAATAATAATAATAATAATAATAATAATAATAATAATAATAATAATAAAGACAATTAATTAAAAAATTAAGGGCAAGCCTACGCATCCTTCTAAGGTCATATATAGCTAAGGTTACAATTTTTGAAAAAAAAAATTATACTAAGCAGTGGCTTTTCAGATTTTTAAACGTGCAAATTTTTGGATGTGGAAGATGCAATATGTGTGTGGTGATGAGGTTGATTCATCATGTGATAAAAATTTAGTAAGAGTCAAGGGTTACTTGAGAAATTCGGATAGAGATTACTCGAGGGGTTCACTCGGTTCTAGGGTTACTTGAGGGATTACTCGAGTTACTAGGTCAAGATTATTTAAGGAGTTCAGTCAGGGATTACATACTCGAGTAATTTGATTAAGGGTTATTTAAGAAATTAGGGGTAACTTGAGGGGTTACTCAGTTAAGGGTTACTTGAGGGGTTCGGTCATGGATTACTCGAGGGGTTACCCAGCGTTACTTGAGGAGTTACTCGATCAGGGATGATTATCAGTAGTTTATTAATTGAGTTGAATTATATTTAAAAAACTTTACACTCAATTTAAAAATTAAAAAGTTATCTTTAAAGTAGATATCATTATTTTAAGAGGTTAAAAAAAGACATCTATGTAAGTAAATTCATTATTACTCATTAAATCGTTTTATCTTAATATTGTGAAATGAATATAAGTAATAAGATTTGTAAGTCGTGCATTGCACGGGTGCTATGCTAGTATAACACGAAAAGATTGACGAAAAGATTGGTACTTTTTCCATTAATCTCTCCAAATTTATCCAAGTACCATTTCCCAAACATTAAGCCAAAGCAGCAACTCCCTACTTCCTCAAGCAACCTTTGATTGCAAGTCCAAAACTTTCCACTAACAATCCTGAAAGTTAGGGAATTAACATTCCTGAGGCTAGACAACCATTCAATAGCGACCAATGATGGTATCCACGACTGTACATGCATACACAGGAATGTTAATCCCTAAATTATACTCCCTCTATCCCTTTATTTTTGCCCCATTGCCGTTCTTTGAGTCAAACTTTAAAATTTTTTACCATAATTTACCGTTAATCTATAAAAGATAATATAGTCATGCGTGGTCTTGTTAGATTCGTCTCATTGTATATTTTATTAATATTATGTTTTTATAATTTTTACGTATATGAAAATAAAGATATAGACGTTTTAAAACGCGTCTTGGAGACCGCGCATAGTCAAATGGGGCAAAAAAATAGGGACATAGGGAGTACGAAACATAAAAAATAAGATTGAATCATTGATCCATTCCCCAATACTTTTTGTAAAATATCCATTACCATAAAATCCGTCCTGCCATAGGGTCGAAGGACTAACGACTACATAATGCATGGATGAAGAAAGGTATAAGCAAACAGCAGCAATTCCCAGTCAGTATCAGACAAGAATAGATAACTTCCGGTCTATTAAGCATACAAGTTCTCTTCTTAGTCTAAATTAAGATGTTATATACTTCAGTTTCAGTATCCAAGACGAACTTTCTGTCAGTCATTAACAATCAGTCCTAATCCTACAACACAATCTACACCAGGTCCCTGTACTGAGAGCTCCAGGGACCAGAGTTAACAGCAAAGACACGAAGATAAGCAGCAAATTTCTGAAATTTCATACTTCTTAAGAGGCATCCTTGAGCACCCCTAAACAAAAGTGGAAAAGAAAATCCAAATTAATCAAGCTGGACATAATCAATTAGTAGAAGTCCATTGAATGGGGGTGAAACTCCCTGTTTGATGCTTTGATGTAAGTAGTGTACAACAATATACGAAGTATAAGGAAAGCTCAAAAAGATTACCACATTCAATAGAGAATGCCATGATAAGAAAGAGAAGGAAATTCTTCTCATGTATGAAGATAATTAGCAGCCATCATCAGATCCAGAGTAAGTTCAGGTTCAATGTGGAATTCGGTCTCCTTTCCACTACACAAAAAAAAAAAAAAAAAAAAAAAAGAAAAAAAAAAAAGAAAAAAATGCATTTACACATACATAAAAAAGACCATACAAAATCTTACCTGAAGGATTTAAGAGAGAGAGAGAGAGAGGGAGAAGGGGGGGGGGGGGGGGGGAGGGAGAGCTCAAACAGTACAATATTCCAATAAACACAGCTGCAGGTTAGGAACTTGGAAGACAAGGAAAAACTCTGCATCTTTTCCTGATGAGGAGCATCTAAGACTCTAAGCTAAAAGAAAGATACACTGGCAAAATGGGACTAATTAACAAAAGAATTTGAAGGTGTGTGTTCTCCCCCGCCAAACTATAATCGCCAGTTTTGGTGTTTCAATGCAAACCTGGCCCACTCATAACTAAACATTTTTAATATATACTTCAGAATTTGCAAGGTAAAGATCAATTTAACATAGAATCGCAGCATAATTGCAGGTTTTCCAGTTTAATTTTGCTCATCCTGAAAGCAAGAGACTCATTTACTCACGACCACGGAAAACAGCTAGAAAACACCTCCATCACTCAGCAAAATCAAGCAAGAGATGAGTTCATATTGTAGTTCATATATTTTGTTGCAACCAAACATGAAAAATAATTGATGATTCACTGGTCAGACAAGCTTTGCTTAAAGTTTCGACTAAGGCACATATCAGAAGATAGCCAGATCTTCTTAATCATATGCTCTTGGGAACAAAGCAATAGATGATATTGCATACAGCACCAGTAGCAGGAAGAGGGGAAAAAAGGAAAGAAAAAGAAAGAAAGTCAAAGAACTCATGCTATCTGATGCACATCAATGACTTAAATCTCGAAAATGCTTCCGGAAAACAAATGAAAAGAAAATGTTTTTGCCTGCATATATCTAAGAACACAACTATAAAGATGAGTAAGACGAAAATGACACCCACCACCCCAATATTAATCCCTCAAAAAAAGGGTCTTCAAGACTGCATTACATTATAGGAGAAATTAGATCAGGTTTTTTCTTTGTATAGGGAGTTCTTGGCTTCTTGCACATCAGTTGTGCAGAATGCACGAAGTAATTTAGCTTTGTAACTCTAAATAAAGATTTTTTTTTTTTTTTTTAAAAATGAAACATGATGAAGGCAGGAAACGTAAAAGGCTGCCACTAGCTGTACATCAACAGCCAAACAGATCTGACTTTTTTGTCACTTAGTCAGTCTCTTGATGATCAAAATGAAACCATTCTTGTGAGGGAAAAAAGGTCAAATAAAATAAGTAAGCACTTCTATTTTTTAATTTTGATGTACTTGACTTTACGGTGTGTTTGGATAAAGAAATGGGAAAGAAAAGAAGGGGAGGGAAGAGAAAGGAAGGGGAGGGAAGAAAGATGAATTTTCCTTCCAAATCTCTCCTTTGTTGGAGAGATTAATTTCTTACAATTTAATCCTTCCATTTCTCTCCCCTTCAATTCCTTTCCTTCCTCATTTGTTATCCAAATGAAAGATAATCAATCCCTCTAATTATCTTCCCTTCTTTTCCCTCCATTTCCTTCAATCCAAACAAAGTGTTAAGGTCAGAAGCTCCTAGAAAATAGATGTCCATGGTCTGTTCAAACAGAATCTGATGTGAGATGTAGGGTTACTTGCAATATATGAAATATTATAAGACAGGGAGATTTGTAACTTCTATTGATTAAATTACATAAATTTGATAGAGCAGCAGCCATCTACAGACAAGTACAGAGTGTCAAAATGAAATTGTTGTATTCTGAACTAACAATCAAGAGTGGTAGAAATAATAGCAGCATTCATAAATCATGATCATGTAATAGTAAGGTAAAAATAAGACAAATAGTGTTTGTTATCTCCAGGTCTTTTGGTTATGGAGGTACATAAAAATAGTAGTAGAAGACAGACAGAGGCAAAGAAGGAGAGTGTCAGTTTAATCTACATAAACGAACTACAAAGTGGTACTAAAGCACACAAAGAAAAAACAATACAACTCGCTTTAGCCTCAGTGCGAAATGTATAACAATTTTTTAAGTTCCTCTAATTTAATCTACTTTTTCCATAATCAGCTATCTCACTCAAGAATGAACACAATTTAACCTTTGCATCCATAATTTTCTGTCGAAATGTGTGTTTTCGTCATCATATGAGCTGTAAGCAAGACTACCAAAGTAATAATTGCTCCAGCCAAACATGAAATATCGATGAGATATAGACAATTCCAAAAGAAAACATATCACCAATCAAATGTCTTATATCAAATTGTTTAACACAAACAGACATAAACCAAACGAGCATTCTAAACACTTAAGCTTGTTTCAATCAGAAATTTCCATCAAAAAAGTCAATCAATCCTTAATCCCATCGTGGGGTCGGCTACATGAACCAAAACTGATTATCCCTTATAGTCATCCACAATTTCCATCCAAAAACAATCCCATGAATATAAAGAACTCAAAAATCAAATTCATTCTACAACACTGAAGACCATATACAATTTGCAAAATCAAAATTAAAAACAACTTAAAATAAATCACTTTATAAAATAAGAAATTACCTAGCATACTGACGAGACCAGTAGAAATACTGACAAATTTTCTCCAATATAGTAGTACTGATGTCCGGAAATCTCACAATACCATTTTCCGTTTCAGCAAAATTCCCTACAAATTCCGAAAACACTAATCAATCAAAATCTCCAATAACTCTATAATTCAACACACAAATCTGCAACAATCATACGAAATTCACAGAATCGAAAACAAGAAAAAAAAAAAAAAAAAAAAAAAAAAAAAAAACCTAATTTTGATTATGATTGATTAATGTATAATAACCTGGAGAAGTAAGCAAATTGCGAAGAAATTGAGAAACCATAGCAGCTTTCCTATCAATGACGAATTCGAAGCCCTCAGAGCTGATCAATTTCACCGTTTCTTCCTTCTCCATCTTCGCTGCAAGTGATCAACGACTGCTTTTTCTCTCTCCTCGGCAGAATTCGGATTTCTTCGAAGAATTAAAGAGTTGTTTTTTTTGGTGGTAAATGGCAACAAACACCACCATGGCTTGAGATGGCCTGTTGTTGTTCAAGCCTGTGGTGTATTTTGACGGCCATTTAATTTGAAGGCCCATTTTTTATTGGGTTTTAATATGTCCTTCAAACTCTTGTTGGGACTTTGGACTCGGGAGAGCTTTCTCTAATTGGTTTTCACGTACTCGCAAACAGTCGTGTCGTGTTTGGTTTTCGTGTCAATATAGTGTTTTCATGAAATCTATCAAAAGCTTTATTAAAATTTAAAACGGGTTGCATTTAGGTTGGAGTTGTGTTGTGTCAACATCATGTAAACTCGATAACTTTGTGTTCGTGGCGTGCCTGTATTGGTCGTGTAAAAAATTGTCAACTCTACTCAAATCAAATTTGAACTTTTACGGTTTTGTTTTTAATATTTATGGGCCATGTAGTTAAGAGTAGATAAGGTAAGGGGATTTTCATCCCCAAAGCACCCCCCTCCCAATTTTAACAAGATTAGAGCCTCAAACTTCAAGGGAAAAGCGAAAAAGTCCACATCAAGAATTATCGTAGTCATGAATGGGAAAAACACTGGTAATACTTTTAGACCTCATGTTGGAATATAAATATTGTACCAACATGAGATTCAAAAGTACCAACAGTCTTGTTGGTATTTGTAGACCTTATGCTACTGTTGTACCCACATGAGGTCTAAAAATATCAACGTATATTTGTTATTGTCATTAATGATGAAATGAATTATCAATTCAAAGAATCTCGGGTAAGAATATTGACAACCTTTGAATTGCCTTATTTTTCCAATTAGTAATTAATCAATTACTATGGAACTAATGAGATGACAAATTTGATGACTACGATCTTAATTACTACTAATTAAATTAGTGTAATTTGCACGAAATTGCCTATCAATCTAAAGATACATTGTATATCTATAATATTATTAAAACTCAATGGAATAACATGTTATTGTCATGTGACATCCTTCATTTAATAAATTTGGCGCCACATGAGCAATGACATATCATGACCTATTCTTCTACATTAAATATCAAGAGCCATTGCAAAATTATGATTGAAATATAATTTGAACCACTAAACATAAGAACAAAATTTACCATACTATCAATGCCTCTTAATACTTATTGTTCTTAATAGAATGATTTAAACTACACGATATAACTTTCCAATTTGACTATAATGCTCCTTATTTCACAACTTTGTATTAACTACTCAATACTATATTACTCCATACTGTTTTATTATTTATTATTCAATTAAAACATACATACATTCATTTTTTAATTTCAACTTCAATCTATAATATTATTAAATCTCATAGGGACAACATGTTGACGACATTTGTCACTCCATGTCATAATGAAATCTATTACATATCACCACATATATGATGACATGATGCCACATATACATATTTAGACCATATTTAATCCCCTCACAACCCTTGGAATTTCCAATTATTATGACCATTATTATATTTAGACCACATAGATTTTCCACAAATTATTTCCTTTTTACTCTATTGTATTTGTTTTTTATTCCACAATTAATGTTATTCAATAACTTAATTAACATTTATGAGCTATAGCTTTTCATTAACTTGGATTCTAAAAGTTTTATAACTTATTATGTAATTGCTAAAAAAAAAAAAAAAAAAAAAAAAAAAAAAAAAAAAAAAAAAACAAACTTATTATGCAAATCCCTACTTAATTGTAAAACATATACTACTACATCTCTTTTTTTATCCCATACTTTTTTTTTTGAATTTTTATTTTATTATTTAAACTTAAGATAATGTTTTTGAGATATTATTAAAACCAAAGGTATTATATTTTTATTTAAACAAAACCTGGGGCATCGCCAAGAAGTTTAAAAGAGTTGACATGAGATAGTGATTAATATTGCCGTAAATAATTTTGAAATCTCTCCCAAGAAGTTTTTGTCAAATAAGGTGCAATTTGCTAGTTTCACTAAAGGTAGCCGCACAATAATTGAAACTAATATATAATTAATCAAACACTAAGTATGGTTTAAAATACAAAACCCATCAAAGAGGAGTATCATTGGGAGAGGAAAAGTGAACAATGTAAAGCAATTATAGTTTGCTAGATTAAATAAATTAAAGTTTGTTAGATTAAACAAAGTTTGCATGGTACGTAAAATTAGATTCCGAACATAGAATTTGCAATAATAAAAACCATAATTGATAGAACCCTAACTCCTCAAGATTGAACAGAACAAACAAACAAACAACATAACACAACTTTTCACTTTGTCACATTCAACGGATCTCTGGCTCATGTTATTCCCACGCTGTCAATGGGTAGTATGTAATGGTTGGTTTGAATTAATCACGTTGCTTCACATCCACAATCATAGGACTTTGTAATAAACAACATTATTCTCTAGTATTTGCACTAACATTATTAAAATAAACATCAAATTTGTTTGATCGTCGGAAGATCTTCATCATACATCATGCATACAACTGACGTATGCATCTTGTAAGGTACAATCAAGAGTATTTCTTAACCAATGTGTACAACAGATAACTAATTGTACATTAAAAATTGAAATTTAATCAATAAAAATAAGCATAAACCAATGAACCCAATGTATTATGACTTTTTTACTACGAGTATGTAATTATATTATGTTGGTGTAATATAAAATTAGCTAATGATGTAGGTGCATTATTATGGAAGTAGAATAATTAATTAATCATGGTAGGGGTGGAATAATGGAATATAGGGACGTTGAAGGAACTAAAAAACATCCACTGATGATTCCTTGTTTTGTTTTCTATCTTATTCAGTTATTCTCTCTCCTTTCTTTGCCATCTTGCCAGTCTGCCTCTGTCAAATGACATCTCAATGCCAGTATTATATAATCTTGCCAACTTGTTCAATACGACGTCGCCATGCTCCACTATGATTTATACATTATGCTAGTACAAATGTACAATTATACTATACATGGTATTGTTAGAAATTTTTTTGCAACAACAATAATGGGCAAGTTTTAGTGCAATAATTACTAATTAAACTATAATCAGCTATTCATGTCATTTTGATTAAATTAGGAAGTGGAGCATCAAGAAAACTCCAAATTTTGATATTATTTGCAATATTTGTTATACTGCCTTCGATTTTTTTTATTTGCAACTTTGAGGTATTATTTGAGAGATATAAAATATTCCAAAGTTGTAACTAAAAAAAATCGGAGGTAGTATTAAAATTTTTTAATGAAAAGAGTCACAAAATGACGATGATATATACAGAATTAAGTTTTATATTCTTAATATCACTCTTATATATGACCTTTCATGTGCAGATTAATCAGCCTAGTTACACACAGTGTGCCACCCGCTTACAATCCGTTGTAGACAAGTCAGACTTTCCCCTTGTCACTACCCCCTGTGCCCAACGTCACATAAACAATCCTTTGTGCTAATCAAATGCCCTTGCTAGCACGCCTCCTTAGTGCTAAACAAAACTTCTTGGTTGAACTAAGCACTCTCCCTTAATGCCGTAGTCTAACTTTTTAGTGCCATAGACAATAGAGCGCACAATAAGACCCTTGCCAGGATGCTCGAATCCTCACTTGGCACCCTTGTGCCTTAGTTTCCTCGCACACTGTAAGTGGAAGTAGGGTGCTATTGAGCTGCAAATATATACTTTGTAAGGTCTAGCTCTCTCTTCACCTTAAATGAATATTATTCAATAAAAATAATTTTTGTTTAATTAAAATAATTCTAGTTCAATAAAAATAATTTTTAATTAGTATAGATCAATTACCTCAAAGAACAAATAAATATAATAGTACTGTAAAAATAATTTAAGCTTACCAAAATTATTTAATTTCAAATTAAAAAAAATGTTAAAAATATATAAATAATTAAGTTCAGTAAATATTTGTTGTGGAGATCGAACCGAGCCTTGTCAATGACTTTCATGATTATTAACTTGTATGCTACATAGTGAAATTTTCATATTTAATTTTAAAAATAGTTATACGATAATACACTTTTTTTGTATATGTGTCGTGTATGAAATATTGAAATTGCCTCAGTCTAAATCACGCCTTTTTTACGTAGTATTTTTTGTGGTAAATTATGGGAAAGGAATCTACCATCGAGCACAATATGCATTTAATAGGTGACTTATAGAATTCTGACGACCAATATTTTTCACCCTATGAAATCTCCACTATCGAGATCTTACTTGCCACACATGTTTCATAAACAAACTCTACCTTGGTTACCTACAAATTCTTCTAAACTCAACTTTAACAGCTAGGTACAACATAATTTAGCAGCAATATGAAACATCATTTGAGACACAAACCGACAATCTTCAATGCCCTCGTAGTTTTAACCTTGGTAAAACTACATGTTTCATAGCTAAAGCATCTACTCTCCACAAGGCATCCTTCTTGAGATTGAACAATAGAACAAAATAAATCTGTATTGAAAACGACAATCTCATGGCTATGAACTCAATTAAAAATTTATGGGTGACCTCGCGACATATTAATCATATTATTGCAGGCAGCGTCTTTTCCTCAACAATTTTAGTTGGGGCTTCAACATTTATATCGTGTGGGAAATCGAACATTTAATTGAATAGCTAATGTAGGTCATTTAGTTTAATTCTATCTAACGTATCAAAAGTTCTTGTGTGATGTTGGCCTTCCTTAATTTTTAATAATATGACAATAATTAAATATTACAACCGCAGTACTTTCTCCGTTTATTTTTTTTTAATAAGTGTTACACTTTCCTTTTTAACAAAAAAACAATTTTTTTTTTCTTTTTTCATGGTCCCCATCCAAACCTACTAACTTACCCCACTTACCTCATACGAAGTATTTCGTATTTTATTTTAATCAATTAAATTGTCTAAAATTATGTGTTGATTAAAGTGTAACACTTTTTTTCTTAAAAAAAAAAACAAAAGTGTAACACTTATTAAAACACTAGGTTCGTGGTGTATGAAAAAAAAAGTACGCAGTAATTTTTCTTTTGGAAATTTTCACTTTTGGTACCACTCAAATACCCTTGTTTAACTTTTGCTACCCATTTAAAATTTTAAATTATTTTGCTACCTCCTAAAATCACATAATTTAAAATTCACTACCACTTAACAGAATCCGTAAGGGTTTCGTTAACTTTATTAAAAAAATATATATATATATATATATATATATATATATATATATATATATATATATATATATATATATATATATATATATATATATATATATATAATAAAACAAAAAACCCAGCCACCCTCATCTACCCAACCCCTCCCGTCAGCCACCCTCCCCCCTGTCGGCGGCCGGCGCCCAAAGCTTCGGCTGGCACCGACGACCCCAACCCACTCCCTTTTCCCCACCTACGCAGCTTAGCCCCCTCCCTTTCCCCTTCTTACTGCCCCGACCCTAACCCCAAACTAGAAACCAACCGGAATCAACCCAAACCTCCCAATTCGCCCTACTAGAATCGGCCCCCTCCCCCATTCCCACCACCGAAATCGAACTGCCCTCCTCTTCCCGTACCCTTTTCGGCCATCCCTAGCCCTAAACCATCACACCAAAACCACCATAAGCGAAACTCTAAAATCCGTTTAGGGTGATTTCGAATTCCGGCTGGTGGTTTAAGGTTACAGGTGCCGATTTTTGGGGGAAAGGGATTGGGGTGGGGTCGCCGCTGGCCAAGGCTTAGGCTCCGGCCCCCGGCGGGGGGGAGGGGTGGTTGATGGGGAGAGGCTAGGCCCTTTTTTTTTGTATTAAGTTTTTTAATTATTTATTTTTTGGAAATTTTGACATTTGCTACTAGGGAAAACACCTCGCTTCACATTTGCTACCGGTTTAATTTTTTTTTTTTTTTTTTTTTTTACTTTGCTACCACTTAAATTAGAGTTTGTTAAAAATCACTACCACTTGTCTTACACTGTTAGTATTTCCGTTACCACCACCCAACCACCGTCCAGCCACCACTCCTTCCCATCCACTAGCTGCCTAATCCACCGCCACTGTTCAACATCAAACCCACCCAACCACCGTCCAGCCACCACTCCTTCCCCACCCACCAGCTGCCCAATCCCCTGCCCGCAACTCCAGCCACCCAAACAACTCCCCTGCTCCTTCTTCCTTTCTAAACAGCCCCAAAACACCTTCTCCGCCAATCAACAGCCGCACCTCCAACCAAGACTCACGATACCACCATCATAATCAGCCATAATTATTCACCACTTCGCATAGCCGCTCAAACCACCATCAACAACCGCCAATCAGCAGCAGAACCATAGCGAACCACCATCAATTACCAACCCTTTCGCTGCCCCTTGTTGACACCGCAATTTTGTTAATTTATTAGGTGTCAGATATATGTAAATAAGGAGATAATATCAAAAAATATAATATATTTATCTTCAGAATCTCATAGATTATTATCTTTTACTCTACGACACTCTATATAAAGAGGGTCGTATCTAGGGTTTAATGAGGCTCAGATGGAACAAGTCACAAAGACCCCATCTCCTCCCTACTACCAAACATTGTAGGTACATAGTATGGAATAAGCCGACAAAGCCCCGTACTATAAACAAATATCAAAACCCTAACCCTTTGGAGAGAGGAATCAAGAGATCTACGAGAGTTGTAACCCCACAAATTATCAATGAAATAATTGTTTCCGTACATTTTTCTGCCTCTTTAATTATATATTGCAGGTTTGAAATTTTTATGGTTTACAAATTTTTATGCTGGTGGTCCCACCGAGCGTGCCAAAATTTGTTTACACAAATTTCGAGTCTAAATAAATAAAGACGGGAAATAAAGTAACAAATGAATTTATATTAATATGAATTTTTTGGGTACAATCTCTGTATAACAGTTTATAATGAAATAAACTAAATCCTCTGATTCTGTTCCGCAGCTTGACGATGACACGTGTGTGACACCTGTAGGTTGACGTTTGATGACGTCGACTTGAGTTTGAATGCAGGGTGACGTTTGATGATGCCAACCTGTATTTAAGGGTTTTATTTGAATACACCTGAACGAGGGCTTTGAAGCTTAGTCCCGTTCAAATGTGTTTGAATGTATCTGAACAAGTCGGCACAAGTTTGATATGCTTGTTGACTTACTTCATAGAGAATTCCGTTTGAGTTTTATGAGCTCTTGGAATAATGATTGCTGGATCCCCTTAACTGATGGAGGAATGGTGTATTTATAGGAGATGAGAACCCCTTAAGTGGACTTAGTAGATTTGGGTCTGGCCCATTTTATGACTTAAAAGTCTTTTAACCTGGTCCATTTAATTTATTTTATAACCCGAATTTTATTTAATTAATCAGATTATTTATTTGGATGTGCCAAAATTAATTAAAATGGATCATTCATATGATTTTAACCCAAATTAATTTATTTAATTTAATGTATGACACCCATAAAATTTCCGTGTCTACACCCCTTTCCCCTGTTCCCTCTCATCACCACCAATCGGCACCAACAGCAACCACAACCAATCCTAGCCACCGCTAGTCGCCGCACACAACAACAACGTTGCTAGCTCCGCAACCAATCAGAGAAGCCGCATCAATCGAACCCAAATTCGCAACCCCCAACGACAGTATCAGTGCTGGCGTTGCGATCCCAGCCCCGTTCGCAGTCCCCTCCCCTCGAAAACCCGCCTCGATCTCAGCCAAAAAATCCCAATTGAGAATGTGTCCGATGGTGTTGGTGGTGGTGGATATTGTGGTGCGAGTGTAGGAGAGAGAATGGCGGTGGAGGTGAGGGTGGCGGCGGTATGGGGAGGGGGAGGGTGGCTAATGGGAGAAGTAAGATGTTTTAAGGGTGACTGGTTCTTGTTTTTGTTTTTTTAATTTTTTTTTTAATAAACTTAACGGAATCAGAATAAACTTAACGAAATCCTAACGGATTCTGTTAAGTGGTAGTGATTTTCAACAAATTCTGATTTAGGTGGTAGCAAAGTAAAAAAAAAAGAAAAAAAATCAAACCGGTAGCAAATGTGAATTGAGGTGTTTTTCTTGGTAGCAAATGTCAAAATTTCCTTAATTTTTTTTTAAAATTTTTTGGTGGCTGACGGGGAGACAGTTAGGGTGGCTGAGGAGGGAGTGGTGGGCAGAAGGTGACAGTTTGGATGGTTGGATCTCACTAACGGAAATAATAACTGAAAGTGTTAAGCGGTAGGAATTTTAAATTATGTGATTTTAGGTGTTAGCAAAATCAAATAAAATTTTAAGGGTTCGTTTGGTATTGCTATGTTTTTCTGTTTTTTGGTTTTTTGTTTTTTAAAAGTATATGATATATGTCTCGTAATGAATTAAAAATTATTTAAACTTAATAAATTCATGATAATTTTGAAAACTAACAACAGAAAAGTAAAAACACCTTTTTATTATTTCCTGTTTTTGATATTTATAAAAACAAGAAATTGAAAACAAAAAATTATGCCAAATAAACCCTAAATGGTTAACAAAAGTAAAACAAGATGTTTGAGTAATTTTTTTTTTACAAATACACCAAAACAGACCGTTTCAAATAGTGGGTTGATTTCTTTTCATCATCGTTTTCTCCGTTTCACTATTTTTCCTTTCTGTTTTCTCCTTTCTCTCTCTTCTCTTTCCCTTTTCCCCAATTCCTTCAATTTCCAACACTACCACTTCTCCATCAACACTCCTTCCTACCAATTTCCCCTCTTTCTCTCTCCTATTCAGGTAATTTACATTTCCATATTCATTTTTCCACCATTTTTTGTTAATATTCCTTGAAGATCGATCTATTTTCTTCCATTTTTGTTGTGATCATTGTAATTATTGATTGTTTTTTGTTTGGTTTATTGGATCTGAATTAGGGTTTCGATTGCATTTTAGGGTTTTCGATTTCTTCGTCGGAAATATGGCGAATAGAGTAGATCACGAATACGATTACCTCTTCAAGATCGTATTGATCGGTGATTCTGGTGTTGGTAAATCTAACATACTTTCGAGGTTTACGAGGAATGAATTTTGCTTGGAATCTAAATCCACCATTGGTGTCGAGTTCGCCACTCGTACTCTTCAGGTTCATCTTTTTCTCTCTTCACAAATCTGTTGATTTTGCATACTACTTTTGATTTCTTATATTATATGATAATGTTGTTGATAAGCTTATGGAAATGATAATGATTTGGATTGGTATTTTGCTTTGTTTTTGCTATTTATTCGATCTCAATTTCATATGGTAAAGCTCAATAATAGTTGATCGTTTGAATGTGCTAGTTTTATTGATTGGTATATGCTAGAAATGATAGATGAGCGGTCTGGTTTTCGAGCCTGACGAGTGTCCGATTATGATGGTTCTCTTAATCTTTTTGTTGAAGCTCAAGGTCTAGTAGTTGAATCATGCCTTTTGATTGAGGCCTTAATGTTCTTTGACTGTTTACATTTTTTGATATGAGGTATCAGATGGTTGGGTTGAGTTTAGAATCTGGCTTGAATTGCTTGACTTGAATGAAATTTACCGTTTTGATGAAGCTCGTTTGAGGATTGTGTATGACTCAGAAGTATCGTGGTGATGGATTTGTTTTCCTTTGCTTTTCATAGTCTTTTTGTTTTTCCATTTCCTCTTGGATATAATAGGAACTATGCTACTTCTTCACTCTCTTGTGGATGGTAGAAGGATTTCCTTGATGCTTGATTTGTTAAGCGATGGCCTTGTAGTTTAAATCTCACATGCACTGAAGTTGTTATGCTATCATTGCATATAACTTTTATGGAAGATGAGCTGAATTAAAGGATTCTTTTTCGAAGGAATACACATAATGGTGTCTGAGATCATTGATTCATGGAAATGAATTGGCCACATGAGCATTGGGTGTTGATTTTTACGTTGAAAGCCGTTGGATGTCTTACTCTTTTTGTTATGTGGGTGTGGGTGTTTGGGGGGGGGGGGGGAGTTTCTCTTCAGTTTGTACTGCTGAATACTTATTGTCTCGTCTTAAAGGCTTCTGCAATTGTGTTAGTGGTTAGATTGCCATTTATATGTTGGTTTTATGCATTGAGCCCCTATATACTTGATGGGTCCTGAGAAAGCTTGGTCAACTATCTATTGGGTTTCTCTTCAGTTTGTACTGCTGAAGACTTATTGTCTCGTCTTAAAGGCTTCTGCAATCGTGGTAGTAGTTACATTGCCATTTATATGTTGGTTTTATGCATTGAGCCCCTATATACTTGATGGATTGTGAGAAAGCTTGGTCAACTATCTATTATGCTGCTAGTACTAATGACTTCTTTTTGCACACTAAAACAGGTAGAAGGAAAGACTGTGAAGGCGCAGATATGGGATACTGCTGGTCAAGAGCGGTACCGTGCTATCACCAGTGCTTACTACAGAGGAGCTGTTGGTGCGCTCCTTGTCTATGATATAACTAAGAAACAAACATTTGATAATGTCCAGAGATGGCTTCGTGAACTAAGAGACCATGCAGATTCTAACATTGTCATCATGATGGCTGGAAACAAGTCAGATTTAAAACATCTGAGAGCCGTCGCAGAAGAGGATGGCCATGCATTGGCTGAAAAGGAGGGCCTATCTTTTCTTGAGACATCGGCATTGGAAGCAGTCAACATTGAGAAGGCTTTCCAAACAATACTAACAGAGATTTACCATATAATTAGCAAGAAAGCTTTGGCAGCACAGGAAGCTTCCAGCAACCTTCCTGGTCAAGGTACGACCATCAATGTTGCTGATGCAGCTGGGAACCAGAGGAGAATGTGCTGTAACACTTGAAGGGATAGTCAGACGTGCAAGAGGATGGCTAGCAAGCATCAGGCTTTCTCCTTTCTCCTCTGTTTTCTTTTACCAAAATTTTCCCTTATTTTTTCACCTTTATTATTTTTGGGGGATGAGATTCTGTAGAATACTTTCGATCATTAGTTGTGATGATCGACCAGCTTGTGAAAGTGAAATACACTAGAGTTATTCTTATTAGCCCAGGAGGTTTCCCATTCATTTGTCGATTAGTTCCTTTTCTGTTCACTTGGATTGGAACTAACTGGTAGTGACCTACCCCAAGAATTGATGTCAATATGTCACTTAATTTTTGAAGGAGGTTTGACTAGAACCTTTCCCTTACAGTGAATAGGAAACACCATATCTTGTTGAATTCTTTGGTTCCTCTGTAATAGTTCTTCATTACATTTTACTTGATGTTATCTTTTTGTACTATAATTTAATGACAGTAATTAACATTATGAATTTGGTAAATTTTTTTTGGCTATATTCCCTCACAGCGTGTATAGTTTTCTTTGAATCTTTCACTATTATACACGGCAATTTGGTACTCTTTCTATGAGTACTAACCAGAATGAGTAAAGGTTGATGTACATATGATATATATTACCTCCCAGGCTCCCAGTTTGGATTTATGGCCTGTTTTACTGAGCTGAATTGAACTGAAATGAATTGTTTATGGGAGACTGAACTTAGGAACTGAACTGATTAGAGTTGAACTGGACTGAAATTAAGCTGAAGAGAACAGACCCCTTAGATGCTCGGTTTGGTGATTATCACTCTTATAGTTTGAATTAAACGGCCACCATGTGTAGGTAAGGTCTCTGAACTTCTTGAGATGTGAGGTCAGTTTTTGCTTGAGAATCAGAAACTAAGGTAAGTTTCTTCAGAAAATCATGAATGGAGTTAAACTACTGATATACAGTCCTTCACTTCCACAGTTGTGCTTCAAATTTGTGACCGAGCCATGTAACCATGGCATGGCCATGCATATTAATAAGGAGCCCAAATGCAAAAACCAAGAACTTGACTGCTGTTGATTTTCTCTCTATTACAAATCTTCTGACTATAGTTCTGTAAGTTAAAATCCCTGAGATCAATCAGATAATTTGTACTGATAACAAGGCTACTAAGACTTCCAACATGGTAGAACTAAGAGTACTGATTATGTGGGCTTTTCTGTTGGAATATGCTCTGCTAAGTATTAGTTTGTGTTTGGAGTCATATAAGTAGCGGGTTAGGTTAGTTGGTTAATGTTAGCATGATCAACGACCATGAGATCATGTTCCTTACTTATAGCTTAGTTATTTTACACTATATATATGTTGCTATGTAGTACGTTTTTCAATGGATTGAATACAACTTTTATTATTCTTTCCTTTCTCTCATCTCTATTTATTATTTTAACTTTTTCGGCTAAAAGCCCATACAACATATGGTGATTATCGTAATGCATTAGAAAACTATAATTCTTAAGATTTTATATAAAGTATTTCTAGTTTAGGTAGTGAGAAAATCCAAGTTTCTATTAGTGAAACATGCGAAATTTATACCAGGTAATTAATGTCATTTCGGCTCATCATAAAGCATGGGTGCTTTTGTAACTTCATTCTTTACTCTGTTGAAATGAAAATAGAGAAGTTGGACATGGAGAAAACGACAATTAGTCAGTCTTCATCATCTTCATCTTATTCACAAACCTCAACAATAGCATCCTAATTATTGACCCTTCATCAACAACAACACAATTGAGAAATCAATGGTGGAGAGAAATCTCACTTACCCTTAAGGTTAAGAAAAAATTGGTAAAAATAATCCCAACTTTGGATTGGTTGTAAATAATCCGAACTTTGGGGGTTATTCGCTCAAAATGATCCCAACTGGTCACCCAACCTGTTATATCAGGTTAATGTGACACGTGTGACAGGACAAAGTCGTATCCCCTAATCAAAAGAATTACCTAAGTCCTCTAGGTAAAGCAGACAGGGAAGTAAGGTTGAATCCACAGGGAAACAAGTCTTTCTATTCCTAATTAATTAATATAATCTAAACTATGAAGTAATCAAATTATTTTTAGGGGAATTAAAATAAAGAGAATAAATAAACTAAAGCGATTAAGAATTATAGGAATAACAATAAATCAAAGCATAGGGTATAGGTTCACCAATAAATAATATTCCATGGTAAAACACAATAATCAATCATCAATGCATCAATTAATCAGATCATAAAGGGCTTTCGCTATGTATTATAATCACATAATTAATCTACCGGTATTAAATCGCATCTCTCGAATCTTGACTTAATAATTTATAAATTAGGCTGTCTACTGAAATTAAGCCTAAACATCAATTCTCATCTCTCGACTTAATATTGCATAACTCATATAATTAAATCAAGCCTAATATAATTGCATAACATTAAAATAATCAATAGGAAATCAACCAAAGCATTAACAATCAACAATAATAAATTACCCTTTCATATTATTTATGGATCCCCACAACCCTAGAAATAAATCTATTCACACATATTAAGATCTAAAGCAAAGCAAATAAACAAGACACGATTAATCAAAGCAAATAAATTACTGAGAATAAAAGGGGAAGAAATCGTTATCAAAATAAACAGAAATAATGAATTGCATAAACCAAAAGTGTAGAAAGAACAAGAGTAATGATTTAAAACTTAAAACTAAATCTAAGAAATTAACTAATGAAAAGACTTAAGTGAATCCCGCTTAACAAAAGCGTATTTATACTTAAGCTAAAAATCCTAATTAAAAAAATAAACTAAAAAATCGTCAAAGCTCCTTCAGAAAACACGCGCCTGGTCGGGCGGAATCTCGCCCGGCCGGGCCCGCCTTTTTGTGAGAGTGTGCTTCGTTCATGCCCGGTCGGGCACGCCTCTGGGCGAAGCATTATTTTCTTCCTTCATCTCGCCCAGCCGGGCGCGCCTCAGGGCGAGGGCCTACTCGGTCGGGCGATCTTCCGCGCAAAGGGCCTTATTCAATTTAGGCTATTTCCTCTTGATCCAAATCCGGATTTCCTCTGTGGGTCTTTATAGCTCAGTCTAATGCCTCGAATTCTTCTTTGCCGAGCCCTTAATCACTGGTTTGACAACTGTAACCGGTCTTGGGCTATGGAAGATGGTCATATAGCTCTAATGCTCGTAGTGGCTCTAATAGGTCCGGGAAAATGCTCCATATCTGCAATTTTCTGTAAAACAATACCAAATCTATGAAGACACCAGGAAACACATATTAGTAATAAAAGTGACTCCGAAGAGCCAAAAATACTCCTAGTTATGACCAAGGGACGAGGGTAAATCACTATATAAAATGAACATATCAAACTCCCCCAAAACAAACCTTTGCTTGTCCCAAAGCAAAGAGCTCATTAATGAACAAATAAAACATACTTCACCCCAAAAATAAATTAAAACCAAGTATAAGAAATTCAAGGCAAATCCAACAAATATGCATCAAAGTCAACTAATCAATCCATCCAACTACACATCCTCCCTAATAGTTGTCAAATAGAGCAAACCACAAGTGTATACGGAATTCAAGATTAGTGCTCACACACTCTTCACTCTTTTATATGACGGATATAAAATGTATCCAATTGCTCCCCATCCAGCCCATTTATTGTGAACAATGCCCTCCCAAACTCACAACACTCGTGTGTTTAAGAAAACAAGCACTCAACCTAGTAGTCGATTTGAAATATATCAAACTCATTCTTTCCATTGATAAACAACTAATTTCACATCCATAAAACTCTATGCACAAAGGTTGGAAGTTGTTCAAAGCTTGTAATGTAAGGCTAGGGTAAAAGGTAGGAAATATTTGGGAAAATGTGAGAGTAAAGTCATGCTTAAGGGAGCCAAATCCTAATAAATAAAACCAAGGTAAAAAACAAATAATGACCAAATCATCTCCAACACAACTCAACTCCACAAAAATTCACCAAACATCCAATTATATCAACAATTCCCAACATTTACAATCTCGCTCACAAAAATATAATAATTAAGAATTAAGCGAATCAAACAAACTTTGTACTCTTGAACACTTGAATTTTTCACTTGAAACTCAATTTTCTTTCTTGTAAATAGCCTTCACTAAGAACATTTGAACATTGAACAATTTTTTTTCTTTTGCTTTTTTTTTTTCTCCTTTTTTTTTTCAACGTCATGCTTTATTTTTTCCAAGAGAATTCATCTTTCAAAATCATCAAAATAAACCACAATAAAAAAAACAAACAACTTCTCAACACCATCCAATTGTGCAAATAATAGGCACTCTACAAACTCCTTCACTTCACTCACTAATAGCTCCCTCAAGCTAAGCTTGGGACTAGTAAACAATGGGGCAAAAATGGCTTGAAATGTGGCTAATAAACAATGAAAAGTCAAGGCAACAACATGGGTAGCAAGTAGGGTTGTACACAGTTTGGTCTGGACCGTAACCAAACTAGATCAAACCGCATTATAGCGGTTTGGTTTAGTTTATGGTTTGTAAAAATACGGTTTGGTTTCGATTTTTTTTTTGTAAATACGGTTGATGGTTTGGTTTGGTTTCAAAAATTATAAACCAAACCAAACCGTAAACCAGTAAACCGTATTTTAATATTTATATAATTTTTAAATAAATTAAAATAATTATTATATATTATATAATAAATAAAAAAAATCAAAAAAAAAGAAAAATCAAAAGAAAACTATAAGTTTTACTATGTTAACACTTGATTAGTTGATAGTTATTTTTATTATAACTTTGTAGTAATTTAATCCCTTTGAGCTAATTAATTAAACTTTATTATAAATTTACTAAGTATTATTTGACAACTTTTAGGAAAAAATGTCGTCTCATCATAAACCGCACCAAACCATATTATTACGGTTTGGTTTGGTTTGAAAAATTAACCGAACCGCATTTTGTGGTTTGGTTTGACTTGGACTTAAACCGCACCAAACCAGACCATGTTCACCCCTAGTAGCAAGAAGGGAACAAATTTATCTAAATTCGTCTGAAGGCCACCTAAAAGAACAAATGCCTTCGTCCTCCTCAATGTGCATAATAATGAGTCATACAAACATTACTCAAAGTTGCATATCAATACTCAAATTCATTGACATACCAGGAACTAATACACAATTCCTAACTAAATCAACTAGTCGAGCACCAAATTCACAAATAGTTGGACAAAATTGACCCATACTAGGACATCCAAGTAATCAAACATCAAATCATGGCTAACCTATTCACAATACTCATCATCATATACCAAGAATCAAAACAATTTTCATGTGTGGGTGTAGCCATCTACTTTTGGCCTCCTATCCCGACTGGAAGTGCTATGGCGATAAATAAAACCATCTTTGTGTTAGATCAACGTGAAGAATACTTATGGACAACTGATTAAGCCACAAGAATACAAAATACCTAGCCTAACCCAAAACAAAATGAATTAAAGTCCAATTAACTAATCTCGATAAGAAATTAGGCTTAAACTCGAAGTCTAAACCTAATTTTGACGGATTTAGAGGCGCCTAGGTTAAAAATAAAAGCCGCCGCAGAAAAATCCGCGCGCATCTCAAAGAGTCGTGTTGGTCTGGCGCGTGCAACTCATAAGGTTGCGTGTGACACCCAGTGCAGCCTCTAGTATGCGCTCGCGGAAGATTCAAAATTTTATAAAAATATAAAATCGAATCTTACTATAATACCGCGCGCAAGACATACCGTTGCGCTACCCATAGCAGCGCACCTGAATCACTTGCGCTGGGCAGACGCGCGCAACCCATTAAGATGCGCGCGACACCTGCTGCGGCAGAACACTCGAAACCCTAAACGCACCCATTCCCTATGAATAGAGGCTTAATACGAGGCTTAAACAGACAGAAAATAACCCGAAATTCTGGCAGAAACTTTGTGAACTTGTGTACTCTCAACCCACTTGTCCTAAACACTCACCCCCTTTATTACTTGCTTGTTACTATGGTGGAGGTTCCCGAACAAGAAGGAGTCCATAAGTGTTCTAAACGAAGATCTAGCAAAGAAAAGTGGTAAATTTCTGAGCACTTAGATCAATCACCTTTTCTTTTCTTGTTCAAACAACCTTTAATTGATTAATTAGTGTTGTTTGACCACTTTAAATAAACTTTTAATTAATTTATTTCACACAGTATCTTGCGTTAAATAAAGAATAGAATTGAACAATTAATTGTTGTTTGATCACTTAAGACAAGGTGAATATTGTTTATTTATTGTTTTTTAACAAATATTAATTAAATAAAGAATAACGACTTTGCAATGTAATTCCTACGTGATTAATGCTTGTACATAAAATCAACTAACTTAGTTTTTAGGTATCGCGTTGCATATATTGTTTGGTAATGAAATTGTGAAAAAGGAAGAGCTAGTAGAGGCCGCAATAGGGATAGGATAACGATTCCCCTCTAAAGGAGACGTTATTTTAGTACCCTCGCTCCCGAACTCAATTCTGGTATAAGTAGACCAATTTGGGCATGGGTAAACTTACGATTTGTGCTAAATATCCCTTGAACCCTACTTGGGAGAAAGGTATGAACGAGGTTTATGAGTTTTCCTAAAACTCATTGGCGACTCCTTACTAGTTTCCTACAAAAAAGCATAATGATAGGATCAACTCTAATTCAAGGTCCCCCAAACAGTCAGGAATTCAAATCCTATACACCTTAACAAGTGTAAAGTCTTAGGCTTTTAAAGGGCCATGGGCATATAAGGAGAAAGATCCCTTACGATGGGCACACCCTCCTTGCAGTGGCAACTCCACTGGGGACTTAGAGGTTACAAGATTAGTTTTTAGTTATGGTCCAAGGTTTCCAACACTAGGTTGCCTATGGATTGTAACGAGAATTAACTTGGATAATCTCTAGTTAGAGAGCGAGACTTGAACGCATAATATCTTCCTTCTTCGCAAAAGTAAAAGCCAAACAAGCAACATTGCATCATGCATAATCATAGCACACTATAATCCATAAGGATTGGCTCATTAATTAGGGGTTGCCAACACTAGGCTTCTATCCCGAAATCAATAACAATCATCCCACCCATATCGCCAACAAAATGTTGGGAGGACTATGCCATGAGTTACACGTTGAGTGATTGATTTGTGCATCGTTTCTTAAGATATGGTACTTTTGGACACCCAAGCTTTTGACCATTAGAAAGGCATTATGTGGATCTTGGCTTACGGTATGCTTATGTGATTACATGACTATTTGCGAAGTGTTTTAGGATAGCTTTTTAATTTTTGGTTTAGGTTCCCAATTATGAAGTTGTCCCTTCGCAATTTTGAGTCACATTCGAAGGGTATCATAAAAAAAAAAATCAAAGTAGTAAAAAAGAATGAGAAAAAAAAATACAAAAAAAACTGTTCGAAAAAAAAAATCACACGAACAGGTGGCGCGCGCAACTTATTAAGTTGCGCGACCACACCCAGTGCAAGGTCCAGGGCTGCGCGCGCCATCCGCACGCAACCTAGTTTCTTGTGTGCGCCTCCTGCTGCAAAGTCATTTCGATTCTCCAAAGAACGATTGGCTCGTACAAACAATATCATTATTAATGAATTGCTTAAAGGTGATGCTATCTGTTTGAATGTATCTTGCATCTTTGACGAGAGGAAAAACAAGGTCGTTGACTAATCCTCCCTAAGCCAAACAAAATTTATAAACACTTAACAAACCTAAATATAGAGGTAAGTCAAGGGTTGAACCCAAAGGAACGGTTATGTCCAAGTGCTTTCAATTGGGCGCCTAATTTAGGTCGAAGTCAAAGGTAAAGAGGTAACACTAACAACCACTAAACAAAGAAGCAAACAAATGAAACACTAGGGAATGGGGATCAACAAGTAATCATGACAATTGCAACAACTTGGGAAGAACATGCCAATCAATGGTTGTGAAGACTAATGATAATAGCTATCAATTGGAATCAAAGAGCTATCTCCTAATCGTTAAGCTAGTGGTCTCTACGAATAACAAACTAGGAGAATCACAATCCAAACCAATCGGCAATTGCAATTCCTAAATCAATGGGTCGTGTCATTAGCAATTACAATGCAATCTAGCATAATTCTCAAGGCCTAATCAAATTACACACATGAAAAATTACATTAATCACTTTAATCTCAACAATCAATCAACACAATTCCCAAATTAATCACAATCAATCAATCATACAAGTTTCACCCAATCCCTAGCTAAACAACTACTCAAGAATCATTATCTAATTAACAAACAACTAAAGAAATCAAGAATCAACAAAATATGAAGAACAATTACACTAATTAAGATCAAGCATCAAAATCAAACCAAAGAAACATGAAATTAAACAAAGAAATAAAATGAGATAGAGTTAGAAATCCTCATTGATTGATTATGGAGATCTTCAATACAATTGTCACCTTGAATCTTGATGGGATGAAGAACGGTAGGTCGTTGGGCTACCACCCCACCCAATCAAACAAAATTTGTAACTCAACTAACCCCTATTTAGTGTAGTGGTAAGTCAAGGTCGAACCCAAAGGAATGGAGGTCGAATGCACAATGCCTAAGTCAAGCTATTCCGAAGTCTAGTAGGGGTTTATGGTAGAAACTAGAGCTAAGCTAGGCAATGCTAAAAGCTTGTACTAAACAAATGCAAAGGCACTAGGGGAATGGATCCACATGCATCAACAACGAAGTTCAATCAACTTGGGGATTCAACCAATCAAGTCAAGCAATGTGAGGGAAAACCGAAATTGCAACCAAGAGAGTACATCAAGCTATTCTCCTAGAGGTCTAATTAGCGTCAACTACATCAAACACTAGCTAGGAAACATCACAAGATATCTCAATCGAGTAAATGCAAGCCACAAATCAATGGTCCGTATCAATGTGAACTCACAATGCAATCTAGTGTGAATAACAAGGGTGATCAAGCCTAATCAAGCACACACATGCACAAAATCAATCAACCAATTTAATCACATTATCAACTCAATCAATTTCCCCCAAATTAATCTCAATTCATCATTAATACATGCTTCACCACTACCCTAGCAAATAAACTACTTACAATCCATGAAGAACATCAAGATCAAAGCTAAACTAATCATCATTCCCAAATTCATCAATTGAAATCAAATTGAAACCAAAAAATTCAATCAAAATCTATCAAACTATCAATTAACCAAATCAAACAACAATACTAATGAAATCAAACATTAAATTGCATTAAAGAGTAAAGAATCCTTACAAACTTGATAGAAATCAAATCAAATGTAGCAATCTTCAATCATCAATCATCAAACCCACATTTTTTCTCTCTAAAAATGCTAAGAACTAGTGTTTTTCTCTCTCTAAAATCTAATCTAATCTAATTCTCACTAATGAAGATCTAATCTCTCCCTCTAAAAATGGAAGGAAATAACTATATATACAAAGGGGAAGTTAGGATTGATGTCCAAAAATAGACCCACGCCGGTGCGGGCGCTCGGAGGAGAGAGAGAAGTGCGCACGGGACACACCCAGAAAGGTGCGCTCGCACACACCTCATGTGCGGCCGCACACGACAAATGTGCGGCCGCACATTCCCCATGTGCGCCCGCACATAACTGGCAGCCCCCCTTTCTTCTCTTCGTCCTAGCTCATGTGGTGCACACATCCTAGATGATGGTGATGGAGGACAAGGTAGGCAGCAACTTTCTTGGAATTCTTGAAGGATATAAGCCATGAAAAGAGCATATACAAGGCCTTAAAGCATGCTCCTTGGATCCCCCTTTGACTTGAAACTCTTTGCACAAGCATTAGGCATGAAAAACAATGAAAGACCATGGAGAGGAAGCTCGGGAATCCTTGGACAATCAATCACAACCTACAAACAAAGGATAAAAAGCAAGTAAAAGGGAAAAATAGCAAGTAAACTAGAAAATGCATAAAATAGAGAAACTAACTACAAAAAGCATAAAATGAAGAAAACTAGAATAAAACTAAGGAAAACTAAAGAAAAGAGTAATAAAATGAAATGAAATTCATCCAAAAAGAGATCAAATGAGTGCCATAAATGTCACTCATCAAATCTTCAATCTCTCAAATCCCCAATGAAATCCCTCACTTTCTCTCTCTAAATCTACTCCTAAACTAACCCTAAAACTAGAGAGAGAAACTCTCAACTAAGGGCCTGTTCTCTTACGTTTATTTTAAGTTCAGTTCAGTTTAGTTCAGTTTAGCTCTAATAAGTTCAGTTTAGTTTAGTTTAGTTCAGTTCAGTTCAGTTCAGTTCAGTTCAGTTTATGTCTAATGATATTGCTAATGATGTAAAGCCAAATTTCATTCTTTTAACCTCTTATAACAACAACGACAATAATAATAATAATTAATAATAACATTTAGTAATAATAATAATAATAATAATAATAATAACAATAATAATAATAATATTGTTACAATTCATTGTTCAAATGGTTATATTTTTTTGATACACATTTTCATAATCAGTTAGTTCTTCGTCCTCTTCGAAAAGAAAATATTTTAATTATATAGTATATTTTTTTTAAATATTTTAATATGTATATTTGTATATACACATATGTATAATAATAAATAATCAAAGATCACTAATCTGTAGTTAAAAATTACTAACTAATAATTTCAGTTCAGTTTAGTTCAGCTCAGTTCAGTTCAGTTCAGTTCAGCTGAGTTCAGTCAATAAGAACAGGCCCTAAGCTAAAATTAAGTAACACCCCCAAATTACTCTCCAATAATAATTATTATAAAACATGATTTAGAGAGTAACTTAGGGATATTACCGCCACGTGAGTACGTAAGGCTTAACAGAGATTTATAGCGGAAGAAAAGTACTTATTCTTTATTAATAATAATAGTAATAGTTTTGAAACACTTTTGGAGCAACTAAAACACTGATACTATGTTTACTAAATTAAACTAGGTGATCACCGCCCATCGTTCCCAATGCAGCATATAATTCACGTCGTCTGATCACCATCACCTATCTACTCATCATTAATGATAAGTAGGGCCAAGCTAAAACAAAAGAGAAATACGTATTAGCCAAAATGCTAAGTACATACAAATGCTAGACATGTAAAATCGATTTAGTTAATTAAACATGCTTTCGAAAGATCCGACTTTAATAAATCACAAGTTATTCAAACCACTCATAAATAGAAATTCATGTATTAAAACCTGTCAAAAGAATCAATTTTCGAAATAACCAACTTTCCAAATATAATTCCGAATAGGATGGATCAATCCACATTTTTATAAATCATTTTCCACCTAAGTGTGCACATCCCCCAAGCTAGTGACTCCTTTACATAGTGCTATCAAGGGGAAAACCTAGGTCATACATAGCCCATAGTCTTCAATTTTGTCTCCGCATAGTAGGAGTCATAAATCCAAAATCTAATAAATAAAACCGATAGATAAACATTCCAATATCCCATACTCGGGATAATTTAAACAATATTTAAACATTTAAAATATTCAAACATTTAAGATCAATGATTAAAACACGTTTCACCGAAATATATATTTCATAATCATTCAAACATGGTTCGAAATCATTTAACATTTAAATCGCGTTGCGTATAAAAGTCACTTTATAAAAGATCGAGCCACGTGTACGTACCTTGATTTTTGTACCCAAGTACAGAACTCCTACTTACGAACTCCAAATTCTTCCTACAACAAACCAATAATCCTAATCAAATACTTTTCAACCCATAGACACGAGGAATTAGAATACCGACTTTAACTAGTTGTGCATGAACAATTTATTATCATAACCCTTTTATAAAATTAACACTTTCCTTTATAAAATAATCTTTAATAATCCATAATAATAATAATAATAATAAAAGTAGAAGTAGTAGCATCATACATACGTAAGTAGTAGTAGTATATAACTTATATATGTAAGCAGTTGTTGCTAGTAATAATAATAACAACAATAATAATAGTAGTAATAATAATAATAAGGTAGTAGTAATGATACATAGTATGTATGTGAGTAGTAGTAGTAGATAGTATGTAAGTAGGAGTAGGAGTAGTAGTCATAATAATAATAATAATAATAATAATAATAATAATAATAATAATAATAATAATGATATGATAGCTATAATTTAACAGTGGTATACATAGTAGCAAATATAATAGTGATAATGATAATAATGATGAGGAAAATATGCTAAAGGTAAGTTCTCTGCATATTTATCTAAAGTATATGTTTAGTATTAGTGATGTGTACAAAAGAACAAGTAAAATAGTGAGGAAGGAAGTTTACAGGGAAAAAGCAACAGCAGCAACAGCCACGCTGCAGGCGGCTCGACTGCGGCTAGGCCGAGGAAAGAGAGGGGAAGGAGGAGATGTGGTGGTGCGTGCAGCATCCCACAGGGAGGGTGGTGGTGCGGCGCGGCTGGGTTGGGCCGAGGTGGACGAATATGAACAGAGAAGGAGAAGGAAGGAGAAAGGAGGAAAAGAGAGCTTGGAGGAAGAAGATAGGATGACAACAATGGACTCCATCCATGGCTATTTATAGTGGTGATGTTGGTATTATTTCAACTATAATATTCAATGTAGGAGGCAAATGGGTAATTAGCTCCCCCCTTGCCGACATAGTTTCATCATTTTTTTTTGTTTTTGTTTTTTTATTTTTTTAAATTGGTAATATTGGAGTATAATGCTAATAGGTAGGTTGTACTACACATATGAATTGAACTTGTGTATAAAAAGGAAATTTTGTACTTTGTCGTCTAAATCGGGTACAAAGTGTTAACGGTTAAAAATCTGATTTTTGGACACGAAAAAATTTTAATTGATGGTATGATTTAAACCTTCATAATTATAAAATTATCTTAGTAAAATCATATAAATATTTTTGTATGATAAAATATTTCGGAAAATCCATATTTAATTATTATTAAACGACTTAAAAATACAGGGTATTAAAAATTATGTCTAAAACTTCTTACAAAAATCGGTTGTCAAAAGGTATTTATAGGTTGCTGAAATTAGAAGACGAGAGAAACCGAAACCCAGGGAGGAGCGCCCGCGCAGGCAAGGATGCGCGCCTGCGCATGTGGGCTGCACTTGATACATGTTCGGGGTGGCATTTTCCGAGGGCCTCCACGGTGGATTCAACACCATCTTTCATGAGAGCACGACTTGAGAGCGCAAGAGCTAGAACTTGGAGCATCTACTTCCTTGCATTTTGAGCTTTCCCAATGCTATGAGCTTACTCCAAAAGCATCTTCAAACTTAGAAAACCACCGATATCGAGACCCGAGCCTCGTACAATACCTACAACCACGAAAAGAGGAGAAATAAAGGAGAAAACTCAAGAAAAACCACAAAAATACAAAACAAGAGAGAAAAGGGAAATAAGGAGAAAATGCATAAAGCTAAGCATTTATTAAGAAAGAAAGCTATGAAAAGAAGGTAAAAACAACCTAAATACTCATCAAATGAGTGCCATAAATTAGTGGTCATGATTATAAACAACCTAATACCCTCAATTTTTAATATTGTTGACATGATTATATAATTACATCCAAGCAAAAATTAGTGGTCATGAAATCAATGGAGTAGGTAAATTTTCTCAACTTTGTTTATAATTCAATTAATTTTTTTTTTAAAATTTGTTTTGAAATTTGTTTTTGACTTCTAAATTTGGTGGATGTAGGTTTAGTTATTATTTAAATTTATTGTCCTAAATACCTTTGTTTCAATTTTTATTAAAATATGTACTCCGTTCAGTTTAGTTTTTTTTTTGTTTTTTTTCCTTTTCAATGTTTATAGAATTTTTTTAAAAACAATTATTACGTAATATTTAAATTTTTATAAATTGATTTTCGTAAAGGTTTTTTTTAATTTTTTAATTTTATTTTTTTTATTCAAATTTGTTTCCAAATTATTCTTGATTTATATTTGGGTTGAACTTGGTTTGAATATTTTTTCTAAGAAATTGTTGTTTAGAATTTTGAGATAAGTTTTTTTCGATTATATATATATACATATATATGTATACATATATACATATATATATATACATACATATATATATAAGAGCAGGTTATAATGAGAACCAATCCTATAATAGGAACTAGGAACTAATTAGGACCGTCATATCTAAGAGAAGAGGCGCGCGATCTAACGGTCCAGATTGACTCACGCATATTCAGTTCATTTCCCAAAACTCATGCGCACTTTCTCTCTCCTCCATTACAACAAGCCTCTGAATTCTCCATTAAAGCGGGCTTCGAGCTTTCTCTTCTCCATTGAAGCAACTTTTGAGCTTTCACTACTCTATTGAAGCGACTTCTAGGCTTTCTAGATTCCATTGAAGTAGTTTATGATGTAAGGTTTTTTTTGTTTTTTTTTTGTTTATCACCGATTTTAATTTAACTATCCTTGTTTATCGTTAATTTTATATTTTGTATAGTCATTTTAGGGTTCTTAATTGTGAAAATCGAATTCTTATATATAATTTTTGAGGTTAAATTGTGAATGATTATGGTGATTGATTTTGTTGCTAGAATTCCTAAAATACCTTGATCGTAAAACATCTACATTGAAATTTATGTGAATGTTGGTGAGTTTGTGAACAAAACTATGTGAATCGAGTAAATTCTCATGGTAATTTTATGACAATTGAGTTTTATGATTTTTTGAAGGTTAGTTTTTAGCTTATAATTTTGCATAAATTTTGAGCTTCTACTCTAACCACAATTAGCTAGTACTCAATATTATGGTAAACCGGAAAGGAGAGGGTTCTTTTGTTTGTGTAACATTGGTAATTATTTGCATGCTGTAAGATGAGTTGAATATTTCTCAGATGTATAATTTTTTTGAAACAGGTTAAAAGTGTTTAAGTATATTGACAAAACTTGGTTTCAAGACTGAAGTTACACTTGATGATGTATTGGTAATGCTTCAAACTTGGAGAACGTTGGAGTTTACATTCACAACCAGGTAGTAATCTATTGCAGAGCTCGTCACTTTTCTGCCTATTCTTGATCATTGGTTGATATAAAGCTGCTCATTTCTTTGTTCTTAATCTTAATTGTTGACCTATTGATTTAGAAATTCATTGTAATCTAGCCCTTGCATATTTCACAAAAACTTAAGCAGTCATTCAAATCAATGTGACGTTGTGGCTTTGTAAGAGAGATTGAACAACCTTGTACAATTTTACCATCTAAAGAAGTTATAAAGCTAAATCTTATATTACTTGCTGCTTACACACTGTGCTTATTTTAGTAATGTCTCCTATGAGTATTATTTTGTCAATTTCAAAAGTAGATAGAAACCAAATAAAAGTAAACTAATTAAATTATAAAGTAAATAAAAAAACTAAACCTATGATTAGAATATGAGCAGTCACAAATGTAGGTTGTGTTTGCTCTTATCAGATTAGAAAATCTATGGGTGTAGCACTGATATATATTGGCCATTAGCAAGAGCATATTTGGTTTCATTGAAATCCTGTGGTGGTAGGAACGTGGAAGTGCTGATGCTCTAAGGGAAATGCTCAATAACCCAAATTCCTATTTGACCATGACATGGGAAACATTATCAGGGACGTTGCTCATCTTCTCTTGCAGTCAACCATTTGGCTCATCAACTAGCTTCTCTTGGAAGATGTCAACCTCAGGTAAGAATGTTGCATCTCTGTCCTCCTAATGAGATGTTTGACACATACACTGCTAAAATTCAAGATCTTGAAGCTGCTTGATCAAGGCTTCTTTGCTGCTGTTCCTCGCCAAACTTTTTCTTCAACTGTCACCTTCACTCGACATTTTGTCATCAGTTTTATATTTAGTTATTTCGTGCTTTCTTTGTCACCTCCAGGTGTAGGTTCAATTTCTACATAGGTTTAAATTCATTTAATCGCTACAAATTAAATTTATTTGTGTATTTTTTCTACTAATTATAATAGATGCTTATGCTGAGAAGTTTCCAGCTAAACTTTGGGCTAATACAAATTGATGTTGGAAACAAATTTCGTTTTAAATCTTATAAAAATTTGCATATTTGAATAATGTTAATTATTGTTTTTATATGCAGTAGTTCCATATTAGCCTCACCTGGACAGTAGGTTGTGGTATAGATTTAAAATTAGAAGTAGAAATAGATACCATAATGCATTGAGGTTGCAAGCTAAGTGAACTAATATGTATATTTTTTTACTGTTTGTTTAACAAAATGCCCCAATAAATCCAATTATATTATCAATTTCAAATGTAGATAGAAACCAAGTTAAAGTAAACCAATTATATTTTATAGTTAATCAAAAAAGCTAAACTATGATTTATAATACATGAGCAATTGAAATCTGAGGGAGTGTAGAATCAGAGATTTGAAAGCTGGTGTGTGGGGTTATTAAAACTACATTGATAGATATTTTGGGACGTGTAGAGAGGAGTTTTAGTAGGCACCTGCTGGAAGCTCTTGTAGAGTTCGTGTGTCAAATCAGATGTGGCAATTTTCGAAGGTAGGGGGTTGGCTTGGGTGCTGTAATTAGTGATAATATCAACATTAAAGTAAATCAAAATATCAAAATATCAAAAAAGTAAATACAAGTGAATAATATCAACATTAAAGTAAATAATATTTACTCAAAAGTAAATTAGAAAAACTCAAAATTAAATATAAAAATAAGTTATATTATCCAATTGTTCGAAGTGTAAGTAGAACTTACGTGGGATTCGAACCCACATCTTTTGTGCACTTGCATAATGCTCTACCTATTGAGCTAGTAGACTAGTGTACATTAAAGCATTCGATATAAGGAAAAATTAATTAAAAGTAAAAAAAAATTATTCAAAAGTAAACAAAGTATATCATGGATAACCTCATGGCACATCGTCTTGCTAAGCTTGGAATCACATTGGCCATTGGTCATATGGACCACTCTACGATCCCTGACTGGATTAAAGTCATGTTCGAAGTGCAGATGGCTACTTTCAATGCTCTCAAAATACCTCAAAAGTAAATCAAAATCTCTCAAAAGTAAGTAGAAAAACTAAAGAAAAGTAAATTAATATATTTCAAAAGTAAATCATAAATATTGTAAACTAAATGAATAATGCTAAAAAGTAAATCAGGGTATCATTGAAGTAAATCAAATTAACTCTAAAGTATATGAATAATAAATTATCATGAAATGCAAAACGACTATGGAAACTTTATTATAGCACAAAAACTCCGAGTCATTGACTTTCATATCCTTACAAGATGAGTCAAATTATAAGAAACAAATATATTGGTTCAATATGATGTAGAGGTTTTCAAATTAAAAGTAAATAAAACTATATAAAAAGTAAACAAAAAAAAGAAGAAATCTAATAAAACATTACGAATTCTAATCTTCAGATTTCTCACGTAAACCTACGTGGGATTCGATCCCCCATCTTTTGTGCACTTGCACAATGCTCTGCTATTGAGCTAGTAGGCTAGTATATATTATACATTGGAAGTAAAAGTAAATCAATATACCTCAAAAGTAAATAAAAAAGACTAAAAAGTAAATTAAAACATCATTAAAGTAAATAAATAATATTGCTTCTGCTGCTCCTCATCACAGGCTTCTTAGGTGCACAGGCTGCACTCTTGCTCACAGCAGCTTCCCGTTTTGCTCTACTCTAAGAACTCCCGAGTAACATGTACAGCAGCAGAGCAGAAGTAGCATAGCAACAACAGGCAGTAGAGCAGAAATGGCATAGCAACAACAAGCCATGGCAAGGCAGCAACAAGCCATGGCAGGGGCAACAGCAGCCTAGGCAGGGCCTGGCAGCTATAGAAGCAACCTTGGCAGGGCTAGCAGCTACGGCAACCCTCACACTCCTTCCTTTGTCGTGCTATACAAAAGCCTGGATACTTAAGACACTCAACTTGAATATACACAAAGTATCAAAATTATTAGAGATAAAACTGACTAAAATATCATTACATAATGCAGCAATACTGTAATGGAATGCACAAAATGCATTAAGGTCCAGACTGAACATATGACAAGACTTAAAAAAACCAAAAGGGAGAAGAATGAAACAGACTTTGCTTTTGATCAGCAGGATCACACAACAAAAAATATAATGCAAGCTGGAGAATACCATGACAACAACAAAATGATCTGTAGTAGGCTCTAGTCCAATATGAGCTCCTGTTAGAAGTCAGAAAGCAAAGAGAACATCAAATAACCAAATTACATTATAATGAAATACTAGAAAGCTGACAAAGGACAAAACTTTGGCAAAATAGCACACCTTATAGGAAAATTTATGTGTTATCAGTCCATTGCTTGGATTTGAAATATTTCTAGTTATAATGCCAACAAAAACTAGGTCCATTTACCCCACATTAACTCCCCACGTAGCTACTACCATCAACTCCATGCACACAAGTATATACCAAACTCAGTCACTTCCATCAACTCAAAAGTAACTACAATTAACTTAAAAGTAAATAAGACTAACTCAAAAGTAAATAAGATAATCACGATTGGGATCAAATTGAGTCATTCGCAAGTGTCTTCCTTTCTCCTTTATTATATTACAAGGTTCTTAAGTCAAGCTTAACATGAAACATAGGAAAGAAACTAAAATAAGCTAAAAATATTATTCTCCACAATCTACAGTCTCTTAACCTCAGCGGCCAATATATTCAACAACTGTCCACAGGTTGTACTGCATTATTGCGGCTGCGGCCCTTCCCGAAAATTAACGGAAGAGCTCATCAACTGTCCACATATTGGACTGCAATATAAACCATTTGACATGTGATCATGCAGGGCATCTTTAAAACCTCGATAATAAGCTTAGCAAAAACATACAACTTCTTGAAGAATAAAAAAGCTCGGTTATAAGAACCTCTACTGCCTCTGCTGTCAAAATCTAAGTTCACTTTACAGATGTTATGCTATCTCCTTGCACTACACTTCTTGACTTTACTCCATCAAGGTTACTAAAGTCAAATACATTATTTATTCCTGAAGCGTGCAGTAACGATTGCAGGGCTCAATGACAACTGTAAAATGTAAAGGCGGTCCTCATGTAATTCTGATACCCTATGTAAAGACAATCTTATACGACAATTTCTACAATGTGCTCAAAACACGAAGAAGCAAGGTAACTCATACAGGGAACAGAATGTGATTCCAAATGGAAGGGGGGAAGGGATTAATAGCAGCGAAACAGAAAAGAATAAAGTTGAAGATGACTGATGTCATACATAAATTATTGTGTTAGAAGAAGCAAGAGATTACAATAGAGAATTTGGTTTACAGCTGGATGCAAAAACGCGAATAAATGAAAAGTTCAGGAAATATTTTGTTTACAAGTTCCATAAGGTCGTACTATATTACGCTTCCATACTCTGCTTATGCTAGAAATCCACTGAATTGTTGTCAATGGTATTTAGCTAGTCTCTTAATCTAAATTTTGATGAAAAGTATGCATTTTTTTTAATTTTTTTTTTTTCATTTTTTCAACCAAAAAAGGGGGAATAGAATTCTACCAAAAAAATAAAAAGAAAAGAAAAGAGGGGGAGTAGTTAGCACTACATTTCCAAATCTTTTAACATTTGTAGTACTCCAAGTCTCTCATCCAAGCATTATATTCCAACGTTCCTCATTCGAACACCCTATTATAGACAGTAGTAAGAATAGTAGCTCATTGATGAGTGTCATTTATGGCACTCATTTGATCCCTTTTAGAGTGATTTTCATTCTCTTTTGTAGCCTTTTTTATTCCCTTTTCCTTAATTTTGCTCTTTATTTCTTTAGTTTGCATTTTCCTTAGTAGATTTTCCATTTTCATGCACTTCTTGGTTTATTTCGCCTTTTTCCCCTTTATTTGTTTATTTTCTTTTATTTCAGGAGAAGTTCATTCCCGAGGTCTCTTCCCGAGTTTTGCATTGATTAGGATGCTTAGTGTCTTCTATTTGAAGCCCAAGATTGGAGATGTGCAAGTTCCATGCTTCTTTAGGTCGTGCATTCAAGCCGTGGGGGCACCAATTCTGATGCTGAACCCACTATCATGGTGTTTTAGGATCTGCCATGCTCCGTGTTCATTAAGCACACCAAGTAAAGCGCACGAGGAGCATCAAGATGAAGGAGAAGAGAGCTGTCCTGCTCCCAGGCGCGGGCGCGCGGCTTAGTGGCGCGGCCGTGCAGTGCCCAGGCGCGGGCGCGCCTGCTGCTTCCCTTGTTTCGTACCCTTTTTCTCGAGGCCACGCATCCTCAAGGTAAAGGCCGCGCCTGTACGGGTTCTTTTGGGACGACTAACAACTTTCTCCTTTGTTAGTTTTTATTTACAATTTTCTCTTCATTCTTAGGGGGAGGAGAGAGAAAGCTTAGAAAGAGAATTAGGGTTTGATTTTCTTAGAGAGAGAAACTCTAGATTTTAGATTTTGTAGAGAGAGAAACTTGAAGGTTGATGGTTGATGATTGATGATAGTTGCAATTGGTTTGATTTCAAGTATACTTCCTTTGATTTGATCAAGTTTGTAAGAATCTTCTTTACTTTAATTCAATCCTAGCTTTTGATTTTAATTGTTTTGTTGATTGTTCAAGTTTATTGATTGTTTGTTTGATTGGATTTGATTGGAATGATATTGATGAATTTGATGAATTGTATACCTTTGTTCTTGATTTCTTTAATGGATTGTGAGTAGTTTTCTTGCTAGGGATGTGGTGAAGCATGTATTAGTGATGGATCATTAGCTAATTGGGGGGTTTTTGATTGATTTAGCATTGTGACTAAATTGGTTGATTGATTTTGTGCATGTGTATGGATTGGAAGGAGTGATCAACCTTGTTCTTCATGTTAGATTGCATTGTGTGTCTACATTGATACGGACCATTGATTTGTATCTCACAATTATCGATTGAGCTTGGTTTGTGACGTTCCTAGTTAGAGTCTTTCGTAGTTGCCGCTAGTTAGACCTCTAGGAGATAGCTTGTTGAGCTCTTTTGATTGCATTATCTATTTTCCCTTTCAATACTCGAATTAGTCAATCTCCAACCCGATTAGTGAGTGTTCATTGCAAGTGCATGTGGATCCTAACTCCCTAGTGTTTGATATATTGATTTACTTTGTGTTTGCTTTGTTTGTTTAGTTAAACTTAGATAGCTTTCACTACCTCTTTTACACTTCGAAATAGCTTAACTTTAGCAATAGCTAACTTCCCCCCATTCCTAGTGGTTCGACCCGAACTTGCCCTATTACTAGGTATAGGTTTGGTTACAAATTTAGTTTTGATTGGATGAATTTTAGTTTCAACGACCTAGAATCCACCTCTTGTTAAAAATTGCGCCATTGCCGGGGAATGGCGTAGTTGTTTGTTATTGTTGCTGAGTCTATTTCATTTCATTTCAAAAATACAAAAAGAATTTTCTCTTTAGGCTACATTTGTAGCCGTGCTACTAACATTTTCCTTTGAGATTGTGTGTGAAAGAGAACATGGGAGAAGTCCCAAGGGTGACATTGAAGGAGTTGGGAACTCCGGGTGCATATAAGTATGAGAGCGGGATTACTCCATTTTCAATTCCGGAAAGTGTCTTTAAAATCAAGCCGGCAATGATAACTTTGATTGAAAGGCGACAATATAGTGGTGGAACCAATGAAAGTCCCCTCAATCATGTTAAGGAGTTCGAGAAATGTTGCAACACGATTAAGGTGAGCGGGGTCACGCAAGAATTCATAAGGCTCAAGATATTTCCTTTCTCCCTAATTGGAAGAGCTCAAGAGTGGATAGACAAGGAAGTGAAGCCTAATTACTTGAGAACTTGGGATGAAGTCACTAAAGAATTTCTTTCCCGTTTCTTCCCTCAAAAGAAAACGGCGGAGGCTAGAGCTCTGATTCAAGGTTTCAAGCAAAGGACTAGTGAAAGCCTCTATGAAGCATGGGAGAGTTATAAGGAATATCAAAGAGAGTGTCCTCACCATGGAATCCGTACTTACCAAATCATTCAAATCTTTTATGGTGGTTTGATTCCTCAAGGGAGGTCAAGTCTTGATGCCGAAGCCGGAGGGCCAATAATGAACAAGACCGAGGAAGAAGTTGTTGATATCATTGAGGATGTAGTGAGACACTACATGGATTGGAAAGAGGGTGAGAAAGAGCCGACAAATAAGAGTAACACCACGGGATGCTCGATCGATCAACTCAATGCTATCAACAATTTGTCCACGCGAATTTCGGATTTAGGGAAAGAGGTGGTATCTATCAAGGTTAAGCTCGAGAGTACAACTTCACAAGCATCGATTCTACCCTCCCAAATTAAGAGGAGAGGTACACCTCCTTATCCAAACACTTTTCCCTCTTCTTGTTGTATGATTAGTGAATGTTGGTTTTGTGATTTATGTAGAATGAATGATCATGATGCTTCTTTTTGCCCTAATGTTTCTTGTGATAGAAATGATGAATATGATGGGAATGGGAGTGAACATGTGAATTATGTTGCTAATAATATTTTTGGACCTAGATTTGATGCTCAAAGGTATGTTGGGAATAGGAATTATCACAACCACGGAAACTATGATAATTATAACCAAAATAGTGGTTATGGGAACCAAAGAACCCAAGGGTTTCGTGGTAACTATAACAACCATGGTTATAATGGTCAAAGTCATGGCCAAAGATACGGAGATCACAACCAAAGTTATGGTAACCATAATCAAAATCATAGCCAAAATCAAGGTAGGGGTAATTGGAGTAATCAAAGTAGGGGGAATTTTTAAAACAATAATCAAGGAGGTGCCCCATTTGGATTTACTCCAAAGACCCAAGGCCAAAGTGATAGTTTCTATGATCAACCATCTTTATCTAGGAGTTGGTTAGAGGATGTCATTGAGAACCAAACCAAGGTGTTGAATACTCATATAATCCTTAGTAATGAGAAGATTAATGAAATGATGACTTATAGTAAGGGGTTAGAGAACCAAATTTATCAATTAGCTAGTATGTTGAAAGAGTTTGAAAATCTCTCTTCTTTAACTTCACAAGGTTTAGATCCTAAGAATTCTATAAATGTAATTGTAACTAGGAGTGGTAGGATTCTTGAGAGTGGAGTTTCTAAGAAGAGTGATGCTAAGGAGAGTCCTAGTAATGATCCAATTGAGAATGAGGGAGATGAGAGTCCTTTGGTTGAGAAAGTTGATGAGTAACAAGTTGAAAAAGTGAAAGAGATAGTGAGAGAAGTTATCAAACCTAAGATACCATACCCCCAAAAGTTTAATAGGCACAAATTAGATGAACAATTTGGCAAATTCATAGAGATGCTTAGGCAACTTCATCTTACCCTCCCATTTACCGATGCCATTGACCAAATGCCAAATTATGCAAAATTCCTTAAGGAAGTCTTGAGTGGGAGGAGAACTTGTGATATGGCGGAAACGGTTAGTTTGACCGAAAATTGTAGTGCCATCATAATGAACAAGATGCCACCTAAGTTGAGGGATCCTGGGAATTTTTCTATCCCTTGTGCTATTAACAAGACACAAATTGATAATGCCTTGTGTGACCTAGGAGCTAGTGTTAGTCTTATGCCATACTCGGTATATCAAAAACTTGAGCTAGGAGAACTTTCACCTACCAACATTACCTTATAATTAGCTGATAGGTCCATTAAAATCCCAAAAGGTAAGGTAGAGGATGTTCCCTTAAGGGTAGGGAAGTTCGTAATCCCAGTAGATTTTGTTGTGCTTGATATGGACGAAGATTCCAATATCCCCATCATTCTTGGTAGACCCTTCCTTGCAACATCGGGAGCTATGATTGATGTCAAGAGTGCTAAAATTTCTCTCAAGGTGGGGGAAGAAGAGATTGAGTTTGATTTGAATGAGAGTATGCAATACCCTTCTTCTTCACTAGAGAATTGTATGAGAATCGAAATTTTAGATGACATTATGAATTCCATGCATGAGCACTTGCTCGCTCTAATGATCCCCTTGAGTGTGTTTTGTTGAATAAAGAAAAAATAGGTGAGCATGGCAAGGAAATGGCCTTCATTGAGAGAGTCATTGATGAAAGCTTGGAAGGAAGTGATGAGAAAATGTGCATAAAGATCTCAAGCCAAGAAGCTTTGCAAGCGGCCTCGACCAAAGAATGCAAAGGTATTCCCACGGTAGAGCTCAAACCTCTACCATCACACCTTAGGTATGAGTTCTTAGGCCCAAATTCTACTTATCCTGTGATTGTTAGTGCATCTTTGAGCAAGAGCCAAGCTCAAGAGTTATGTGATGTTTTGAGAAGGCACCAAGGTGCTTTGGGATACACCATTGATGACCTCAAGGGTATAAGCCCCGCTTTATGTACACACCACATAACCCTTGAGGAAGGCGCTCTTCCTTCTATTGAGCGACAACGGAAACTACATCCCCAAATAGGGGAGGTAGTGAAGAAAGAGATTACTAAGCTTCTAGATGCGGGAATCATATTCCCCATCTCAAGCTCTAGGTGGGTCTCTCCCGTTCACGTTGTTCCAAAGAAGGGGGGCATGACTGTCGTCAAGAATGAAAAAGGTGAGCTTATCCCGATGAGGACGGTTACAGGTTGGCGAATGTGTATAGACTATAGATGTCTAAACACATCCACCAAGAAAGTTCACTTTCTCCTTCCTTTCATTGATCTAATGCTAGAAAGACTAACAAGGCACAAGTATTATTGTTTTCTTGATGGTTACTCGGGGTTTTTCCAAATTCCTATCCACCTCGATGACCAAGAGAAGACTACTTTTACTTGCCCATATGGTATATTTACTTATAGAAGAATGCCATTCGAACTTTGTAATGCTCCCGCAACATTTCAACGATGTATGATGAGTATCTTTGGAGATATGTTGGAGGAGAGAGAAAGCTTAGAAAGAGAATTAGGGTTTGATTTTCTTAGAGAGAGAAACTCTAAATTTTAGATTTTGTAGAGAGAGAAACTTGAAGGTTGATGGTTGATGATTGATGATAGTTGCAATTGGTTTGATTTCAAGTACACTTCCTTTGATTTGATCAAGTTTGTAAGAATCTTCTTTACTTTAATTCAATCCTAGATTTTCATTTCAATTATTTTGTTGATTATTCAAGTTTATTAATTGTTTGATTGAATTGATTTGATTGGAATGATATTGATGAATTTGATGAATTATATAGCTTTGTTCTTGATTTCTTTAATGGATTGTGAGTAGTTTGCTTGCTAGGGATGTGGTGAAGCATGTATTAGTGATGGATCATTAGCTAATTGGGGGGTTTTTGATTGATTTAGCATTGTGACTAAATTGGTTGATTGATTTTGTGCATGTGTATGGATTGGAAGGAGTGATCAACCTTGTTCTTCATGTTAGATTGCATTGTGTGTCTACATTGATACGGACCATTGATTTGTAGCTCACAATTATCGATTGAGCTTGGTTTGTGACGTTCCTAGTTAGAGTCTTTCGTAGTTGGCGTTAGTTAGACCTCTAGGAGATAGTTTGTTGAGCTCTTTTGATTGCATTATCTATCTTCCCTTGCAATACTTGAATTAGTCAATCTCCAACCAGATTAGTGAGTGTTCATTGCAAGTGCATGTGGATCCTAACTCCCTAGTGTTTGATATATTGATTTACTTTGTGTTTGCCTTGTTTGTTTAGTTGAACTTAGATATCCTTCACTACCTCTTTTACGCTTCGAAATAGCTTGACTTTGGCAATAGCTAACTTCCCCCCATTCCTAGTGGTTCAACCCAAACTTGCCATATTACTAGGTGTAGGTTTGGTTACAAATTTAGTTTTGATTGGAGGAATTTTAGTTTTAACGACCTAGAATCTACCTCTCGTCAAAAATGGCGCCGTTGCTGGGGAATGGCGTAGTTGTTTTCTATTGTTGTTGAGTCTATTTCATTTCATTTCAAAAATACAAAAAGATTTTTCTCTTTAGGAAACTTCTTAATAACCTCAATCTTTGCTTTGTCCACCTCTATGCCTTTGTGAGAAATCTTATGCCCAAGGACTATGCCTTCCTCAACCATGAAGTGACACTTCTTCTAATTTAATACCAAATTCACCTTCTCACACCTAGCCAAATATTTCTCAAAATTTTCAAGGCATGCCTCAAAGGAAACTCCCCCTACGGAGAATTCATCCATAAACACTTCGTGAACACATGTTACCGTACTTACTTTACGCCAACTTTGGAGTTTTTAGCTACGGTAAAGTGTGAGGCAGTAGAAGGTGGCAACTATCGGGTCCATTTTCAGCTCTTCAATATTCACCATGATCTTTCTCTTGCCGAGTTCACTGCGGCGCTTGATCTTAATCTGGGGGCGGATGTCTTTGACCCCGAGTTCTTCTTCGATGAATATGACAAAAATTCTTGGTGGGATGATATTTCGGGGGATGGCGACTTTGTTACTCGGTATGCCGCGATAAGCAAAGTTTTCCAATCGTGTCTTCGAATTCTTCATAGGCTTTTGGGATATTCGATAATCCCAAAGCAAGAATTGGGTAAACAGAGTCAATTAGAGCTCCAGATTCTATGGTTGGCTACTAGGGAGGAAAACCGAGGTCGCTTGAACTTAGGGTTCATGTTTTTGAGATATTGCAAGGGGTTGCAATCTAAGGAGTCCGGAGAGATCCCTTATGGTAGCATGGTTACGAGGCTAGTGACCAACCTTTACCTTGGCTACTATTTGCCCTCTTGTACTCCGGTGGGTAGTTCGAGCACCCTCTACCTCGACATTGCACAATTTAACCAAGTGCAATTTATGGCTAAGAATGATGATGATGAGGTGTTTGATTGGCTTAGGGAGAACAAGCATTAATGTTATCTCCCTAACCCCTCCTTGACTTCTATCCACTGTGAGGATGTGCCTAATGTATGGCATGTGCCCCTAAGTAACCGACTCCCCCATGATGATGATGAGGAAATAGGAGAAGAAGAAAATGAAGAGGAGAAAGAAGTGGCTCCACAACAACATCAACAACATCAAGAGCAACAACAATACGTATTTGCTAACCCCGATATGGATGCTCTAAGTGTGCAAATGAAGGGGATGCAAATTCGTTTAGAAGGCATGTACGACCAAGATTTTGAAGCAATATATAATCAAATGAGAGGCATTTCGGAGATGCAACAAGGTTTGTTTCTCCAACAACAACAATTGTATGATGCAAGTGTTAACCGTGGGGAGATCTCCCCCGCGGTTAACTACCTATATTTTCCACCCCAACTTGGTCCTATTTCAAAGAGTGGGTATCCTTATTGGCAAGGACCCCCAGGGTCTAACACCGAGACTCGCTCATTCCCCGATGAGCATGGTAACTATGATTACCGTATTCCCGGTAGGAGCGATTATATGGGTGATCCTAACTACCCCTATGTCCACCCTGATCATCCGCTACCGCTTGCTTTGCCCGAGCTATACACTCCCCTTGCCCCTTGGCAAAAAGAAAACTTCAAGGGGCACTATGGTTGGCCACCCGGTTACACCGGGGGATGGGATCCTTATGGTCCCCCATCCGGGTTTTCCTATGACAAGGATGACAATGATATTGTCGGGCCGAGTGGTAGTTAGTTCCCCTATTTTGTGCATTTTTCCTCCATCCCTTATTTTATGTGTTGTTTGCCTTGTATTGATGGGATGTTGAGATGTATTCATGTTTAGCTTGGGGAAATTTTATTTTCTTAGGGGTTTGTCTCGGTGGCCAAAATTGCTGTTGGGAATTGCCTTATTTACCTTTTGCCTCGATGATTGATAATTGCATGCCTTGGTCTCTTCTTGGTGGTGTTTGATTGTTGTATGAGCTTTTCATGTCTATTCTTTCTCTCTTGATGATGTTGTTGTTGTATTGATTTCTGTGAATCTAAAGCCCTAATATCCCAAACCCCCTTGAATCCAAATCCCTTCAATCCAAATCTTGTAGTTTAGGTGATTAGTTGCTAAGTTTAGTGTATAGTTCCTTTAGTCTTCTTTGCTTTCCTTTTTTTTTTTTCTTTTTTTTTTTTGGTAGTTTAACTTGATTTTTGCTTTGTTGTTTCTTTTTATTTAGTTTTGCTTTCTTTTATTTTGTTTTGAAGTTACTAACCAATTTCTTTGTTTATAGTTCTATTTTCTATTTTTCTTCTCACTTAGCTTCGATGATGATGCTATTGATTTTTGAAGCTCAATGAAGGTGGTTGATCTTTCGCCTTATTTTTATTAGCATTGCTTGGAAGCCCGGTGAGATCCTTCTTATTTTCTTTCTTTTATTTCTTTACTTTTCTTGGATGCATAGATTAGGATTAGATTTAGGAGAAGTTGAACGGTTCGAGGATGTATGATTGTAACACCTTAGAGTGTTTGGGGAAATTAACGTTGTTGTCGAATGACCACTTGTTTGTCGATTGGGAATTATGCGTTCTACTTGCATTATTGTTCCTTTCTTTATTTTCCTACTATTCCTTTATCTTTATTTTCCTATTTTCTTTACTTTTCTTTACTTTTCTTTTCCTTTCTTCTCTTTTCTTTTATTTTTGTTTTTGGTTTGGATAACGTTTTTGAGGCTTTACTTTTCTTTTTGTTGTCTTTCTTGTGATTTGGACTATATACCAACGGACTTTTGCTTTTGAATAAACATCTTCCTAATTGGTAGTGGTATGCACGGTTTGAGAATATGCTTGGTTGATTTTAGGATGGCGTATGCTAAGGTAGCATGTCTAAGAACTAGGGGGATCATGAAACCCGATTCTACTTGTTTGCGGCATGCTTGGTAGTTGCTTCCTATGGTCGATTTGACACCAATAGTGAGTTTTTGCTACATTCATGTGAGGTTCACTATTTTTCAAGCCTTCTACACTTACTTGCATGAGCGGCTTGGATCCTTGATTATTGCGGACCTAATCTTGAATCTTGACTCATAATTCTCAAACACGAGACCGAACCATCTAGGGAGGACAAAGACATCTTTTCGGGGTGGTGATTTTTCTTTTCTAGGATAGTTTTCATTATTTCTAGTCCTTGGGTTTACATTTGCCTTCTTGCTAACCATTTGAGCTTTTTCCCTTCTTTTTAAGCCACATCTTTAGAACTTTGAGCCTTTTGTTTCATTTTTTGTTCCATTTTTGGTATTTGTGAAGCAAATGATCTTGTTTTTGGAGATTGTGGTATATGAGTTTGGATATTGGTTCTTGTTTGTAAGAAAGCTTGTGTTTTGTATATCTTGTGAATAATGGTAAGTGAATAAATGAAAAGCCGTCCATAGTTAAAAGAGGTGAGGACAATAAATAAAGCGAAAACATGAAAAAAATGAGAAAAGGCTAAGCTTTTTCAATCGCTTTGGCAAAAATTTGAAAAAAAAGTAAAAAATGGAAAATGCAAAAATATTTTGATGTGAATCTTTTTTCCCTATTTTAAGCATTGAGGACAATGCTTCCTTTAAAGCTTGCGGGAGAAGCGTTTACGCTTTTTGTATATATGATTGTGAATATAGCTTTGAATAAGCTTGGGGGTGTTACTTTGTTTTTGTTTGGTGATTACTTGGTTATGAGGAGAAGGTTTGATCACCCTTTTGCTTCACTAATTAGAAATACCACTAAATTCTAAATTTTAAGCCTACCCTCACCCTTTTGCCCTTACGTTACAACCTTTGGGAAAGTCCTTTTGACCTAGAGGTTGAGTCACATATCGGGGGAGGGAATTATGAATTAAAGCCTAAGGAGAGGGGATGCAAAGTCAAGACGTTGAGTAGCCTAAAAATGTTCTTTTCCGGCTCTTTGCAATAGTTCTCTCAATCTTCGGATCAAATGGCACTAGTGAATGACCACGTGCTCTATGCATACAATCTCAAAAGAAATGATTAATAGCACGACTACAAGTGTAGCCTAAAAGAAAAATCTTTTTGTATTTTCAATTAAAGATGAAATAGACTCAACAACTATAACAAAGCACCAATATCACTTCCCCGACAACGGTGCCATTTTTGACAAAGGGAAAAGTAGGTCGTTTTCTACCCTTTCCTAGAGCCAAACAAATTTATAAACACTAATACGAGTATATGGTAAGTCAAGGGTCAAACCCAAAGGAATGAGTAGGTGTAAGCTATAGCCTAGGTCAAGCTACTTCGAAGATTGTAGAAAGTTATGGTTAGTAACTAAGATATCGAGAAAGCTAGATAAATCGAGAAATTCAATATGCTAAACACTAGGGATATAGGTTCCACATGCAAGCTCAATGATTATGCTAATTGATGGATCACTCAATCGATTCAAACATTGCAAAGGACAAATAATAGTTGCAACTAATGGAATTCAAAAGCTATCTCCTATAAGCCAAGCTAGGGTTCACTACGAATGGCTAACAAGGAAAATCACAATCAAATTTAATCAATTAAAGAAATTCTCAAATCAAGGGTTCATGTCATTGAAATTTGCAATGCAATCTAGATTAGTCTTATAGGTTGATCACTCCTAGTCTAATTAATCACATGCACAACTATGTCAACCAATTTAATTGCAACAATTTAATCAATCAAGGATCATCAACTAGCAAAAATCATCAATCAAGCATGCTTCCCCTTCTCCCTAGCAACTAATCTACCCACTAATCATGGTGGAATTGAAAAACAAAGCAAATTCAATCACAAACATATTCATTTTAAGTTTAATCAAGAAGAAATTCAACCATTTAACAATTTCTAAAGCAAAGATTAAAATTTAAATCAAACATCCAAGAATTAAAGGAAATTGCAATAAAGGTAAATTCAAAGGAAAGAAATCTCACAAACTTTCATTGATTTGAAGAAGAAATCCAAGATCAAGTTGAAATCAAAGATCAAATTGAAGTACAATCAAGTAATCCTAAGCTTCTCTCTCTACTTTCTCTCTCTTCTCTTTCTGGAAAAATAAGTGTCAAGTACAAAATAAGTCGTCTCCCTAGAAAAGGAAAAGTCAAAAGCTATAAATAGAAAATCGAGCGAAGAGGATCGAGGCCCCTTGTGCGTGTGCACCACCCAAGTCGCGCGCGCGCACAGCAGGGCCTGCGCGCACGCACAGTGAGGCCTGCGCACGCGCACCCATGCTGTGGTGCTCGTAGGTTGCCTTCTTTGCTTGCTCGATCGATATCCGCGCTCCCGAGAATCCCTATCATCGGTGCACTCGAGGCGATGCTCACGAGAAGGGCACCCTTTTATTCTCTAAGCACTTGAACACTTTGAACCAAAACATTGCTTCCAAGGAGCTTGTGCTTGCGGAGCTAGCTTGAATTACATGTTTGGATTCCCGAACTTAGCTCCATTATCTTCCTTAAATGCGCTCGAGCTTCCTCCTTGATAATTAAACCTCGGGAAACTCAACATACCTACAAAACAAGTCAAAGAAACGAAGAAGCGAGAAAAATAACCGAGAAATGAATAAAATAGTAAGAAAACCATCAAACGCACACATTTCTCTAAACTTATACACAAACACGCAAAACAAGCATTATTATGTAAAAACACGACATAAAAGACTAAAAACAAGCATAAAACTAAAAAGAAAACCTAGCCTAAGAGTGCCATAAATGACACTCATCAATAGAACGACCTTTAAGACTCTTATTGGCTCCACTCCTTACCGCTTGGTTTATGGGAAGTCTTGTCATCTTCCGGTTGAACTTGAGCATCGTACTCATTGGGCTATTAAGAAAATCAATTTCGATTTGGCAAGCGCGGGTGAGCAACGTTGGCTTGATCTCCATGAATGGGAAGAACTTCGTTTGGATGCATATGATTCTGCAAGCATGTACAAAACTCGTACCAAAGAGGTGCATGATAAGCTTATTGAGAAGATGGAGTTCAATGTTGGTGATAAGGTGATCCTTTACAATTCAAGGATGAGATTATTTCCCGAAAAGGTAATGTCTCGTTGGAGTGGTCCTTTTGTGGTTCAAGAGGTTTTCCCCAATGGTGCTATTGAAATCTCTTCTTTGGATTTCTTAAGATCTTTCAAAGTCAATGGCCATAGGCTTAAGCGTTACTATGATGGAATTTTTGTCGGAGTCATTCATAATATGATCCTCTATGAACCACCTTGAAAGGTGGAGAACGTCAAGCTAATGACGTTAAACAAGCGTTTCTCGGGAGCCAACCCGAATTTCTAACTTTCTTTTCTATTTTCTTTAATTTTTTTTTCCTTTTTGATGCTTTTGATCTAATTGATTTTTCTTTCTTAATTGTGTTTTAGGGTGTTTTTGATTGGATGGAAGTAAGATCTCCAACAATTTTGGTACCAAATTTGAGGATGAAGTGTTCAATTTGAGTATTTGGAGGCATAAGTAAGAATTGAAGCTTGGTGGGTTCGAAATGGTGGGTTCATGAAATTGTCATGTTGAACCCACCGTAAAGGCGTTTAGAGACTGCCTAGTCTCGTGTTCATCATGGGCATGTAGCTTGTACCCACCGATTTGCGCACAAGAGGGTTTCGGAGAAGCCAAAGACCCAAGAGGGCACGGGCGCGCGCGGCCTGATGGTACAGGCGCGCCCCCCTGCTGCCCCCTTCTTTTAAACGCACCATCTTCTTTTCTCTCTCTTACTCTATTTTCTTACTTCATTTCTCTTGTTGAGTTCTAGCATCATCATTTTCTTTTCTGCCATTTTATCATCATAATATCATCATTTTTCTCTTCATTTAGTTGATTATACTCTAAATTTTTCAATTTTACACTTTCCTTGTGATTTTCTCTCTCAAAAAGTTGGGATTTTTGGGTATTATTTGATTGGGGTTTTGAGTTTGCAATTGTGGATTGATAGTGTGTGATTGTGCTATTTGTTCCATTTCATTAGAATTTCTCACCAATTCAAGGTATGATTTCTTCATTTCTTTTGGTTTTCTTGATAAATTCTCTACCTTGGTTTTTCATGAGAGATTTGACTTGTTTTAGTACTTGTATTAATGGTGGTTTCATATTGCTTATTTCTTACCTTCATTACTTTTTTTGATGATGATTATTGATGGATAATTGAACTTGTGATGCTTTATTTTGCTTGAACAACCACTATTTTTATACCATCATTGTTGGACATGTTGTTATGATGTTTAGTAGTAATGATGTTCATATTGATGAGTTTTAGATGATTGTTTGGAGTGTTGTTGCTCTTGGTGCTCATTTGTAGTTCATAAATTCTTGCTAGCATTATTGTTCAAGTGCATTTTTACACTTGTGGTGTGATAATTTGCTCATTTCCATGATAATGGTGGCCTTGAATTTATTTGCTCTTGATATGCACCATCTTTTCACATCATTTCTTTCATGATTTTGAACCTATTTCTTGTTTGCTTGTGTTTAGATGACACCTCTTCGCTGGGCCAAGAGGGCACGGGGTTTTAGTTTTAGGGAGGTTGTGCCACCTCCGCCTAATGTCGAAGAGACTTATGGCATTAAATTTACCGAGCAAGAGCATTGGGATAATTTCATTCGTCTTTCATCTAGGAAGCTTCTATCAACTCGATTCTATGATGCATCGGCAACAATATCATTAGGAATTGACGAAGATGTGAGATTCTTTGCTCGAAATTTGGGGTTGGAAGAATTCATTGGTCTTAATGCTCCGACCTATGCCCGCATTACCTTCGAGTTTCTTTCATCTTTGGAAGTGCATGAGGAGAAGTTGGATGGTGTGTCTACTCAAATGCTTACTTTTCAAGTTTTCAACAATGACCACTCGATTCCTCTCTCCTACTTCAACAAAGCCTTTAAGTTTCCTTCGCCAATAGAGGGTACTCTCTACATTTACCCGACTTTTGAGGTTTTGCAACGAGATCATAATTATAAGGAACGTCGTTGGTGGAGACACATATCGGTTGAAGATAGTTATCATCCTCAATATTCTAAGTCGGCTTCCATCATCCACCCGGCTTTGAGATACTTTAATCGTCTCCTCACCTATGCAATTTTTCTCTAAAGAGTCTCTTGGAGCCATTTCTAGGGAAGAACTAAGTTGGCTTTAGTTGGCAGACAAACCCCTTGAAGAAAAGGTTTGATTTTGCGTCCCATTTCCTTGATCGTTTCATCGATATTCGTGATGGTGTCTTTCTCTCCAGAAGCATTCAATTGGGAGGAATGATCATTATCTTGGCTCTCTCTCTCAACAAGAAATATGGGGAGATGCTTGAGTCCCTTTAACCTATTGGTGATAAGCGAGAGAAAACTCCATTCCATCTACTTAGTATCTATGCCTTGATCAATCAAAGGTTTTTGGAGCGTACTTCTCAAGAAGACTTGTTTGTTTGGAAAGTTTCAAGGACGATTGGTGCCCCATCCCTTATCTGGAGGCTATCGCTCTTCCTTGGAGGCCAAACAAGTGGCCGATCGACCAATCTCTCAAGAAGGCTCCTTTACCATCTCTGTCACAATCCGTATGCCCCCGTTCACCCTCTTGCTCCCTCTTTGCCCCGGGTGTCTCGGGGAGGTACATCCTCGATTCCCCGTTCTTCACCTTCTTTCTCTACTTGTGACTTGTCTATTTTGCATGCAAAGATCGATTCCATTGCAAATGTTTTGAATTTTTCACCTTTAGGAAATGACTTTGTTTTAGGCTATGACTACCATGCCAGTGATGTAGGGAAAAGTAGGTCGTTTTCTACCCTTTTCTAGAGCCAAAGAAAATTTATAAACACTCGACCAACCTAATACGAGTGTATGGTAAGTCAAGGGTCGAACCCTAAGGAATGAGTAGGTGCAAGCTATAGCCTAGGTCAAGCTACTTCGAAGATTGAAGAAATATATGGTTGGCAACTAAGGTATCGAGAAAGCTAGATAAATCGAGAAATTCAATATACTAAACACTAGGGATATAGGTTCCACATGCAAGCTCAATGATTATGCTAATTGAAGGATCACTCAATCAATTCAAACTTTGCAAAGGACAAACAATAGTTGCAATCAAAGGAATTCAAGAGCTATCTCCTATAAGCCAAGCTAGGGTTCACTATGAATGGCTAATTAGGAAAATCACAATCAAATTCAATCAATTAAAGCAATTCTCAAATGGAGGGTTCATGTCATTGAAATTTGCAATGCAATCTAGATTAATCTTATAGGTTGATCACTCCTAGTCTAATTAATCACATGCACAACCATGTCAACCAATTTAATTGCAACAATTCAATCAATCAAGGATCATCAACTAGCAAAAACCATCAATCAAGCATGCTTCCCCTTCTCCCTAGCAACTATTCTACTCACTAATCATGGTGAAATTGAAAAACAAAACAAATTGAATCACAAACATATTCATTTCAAGCTTAACCAAGATGGAATTCAATCTCTCAACAAATTCTAAAGCAATGAATGAAATTCAAATCAAACATTCAAAAATTAAAGGAAATTTAAATTAAACATTAAAAAATTAAAGGAAATTGCAATAGAAGTAAATTCAAAGGAAAGAAATCTCACAAACTTTCATTGATGAGAAGAAGAAATCAAAGATCAAGTTGAAATCAAAGATCAAATTCAAGTACAATCAAGTAATCTTGAGCTTCTCTCTCTACTAATTCTCTCTACTAATTCTGGAAAAATATATGTCAAGTACAAATTAAGTCGTCCCCCTAAAAAGGAAAAGTTTAAGAGTATAAATAGAAGAAACGAGCGAAGGGGGCGGGGCGTCTGGTACGCGCGTACCACTAGGTCGCGTACGCGCTCAGGTGGGTCTGCGTGCATGCACCCCCTTTGCAGCTCGCGCGCACCTCTGCTCGGTGCTCGTGGCCTTGCCTCTTTTGCTTGCTCGATCAATCTCCGCGCTCCCGAGCATCCCTATCATTGGTGCACTCGAGGCGATGCTCGTGAGAAGGGCAACTCCTTTATCTTCCAAGCGTTTGAATGCCTCAAGCCAAAGCATAACTTCCAAGGCCCTCGAGCTCGCGAGGCTAGCTTGAGTTGCGTTTTCGGAATCCCGAACTTTTCTCCATCAACTTTCTCGAATGCGCTCGAGCTTTCTCCTTGGTGATCATACCTCGGGAAACTCAACACACCTACAAAACAAGTCAAGGAAACAAAGAATCGAGAGAAATAGTCGAGAAATGAACAAAATGACAAGAACACCATTTAAAGCATGCATTTCTCTAAACTTACACACAAACACGCAAAGCAAGCATTATTATGTGAAATCACGGCAAATAGGACAAAATGAAAATAAAACTATAAAGAAAACCTAGCCTAAGAGTGCCATAAATGACACTCATCAAATTCCCCCAAGCTAAACATTTGCTCGTCCTCGAGCAGAACAAAATCAAGCTTAAAGGAAAATGATGACATTAATCAGGCAAGCAAGAAATGAGAAAGACTAGAGAATAAGAGAATATACATTAACTCACTTTCGTAGGAATCACGGTCAATTTTAACAAAAATTGACAAGCCATTTAAACCTCTAGATCGCCCTAGAGGACGAGTAATGCTTTCGTAAGGGTTTCCTAAAAGTTTAGCCCATAACTCTTTATTAAAAGGAGGCAAAACATAAAAGGGGAAAAGAGAAAATTTAAACCTTGAAAAGAAAAGAGGTGCTTATACAATGGACTTTTGCACATGATCAAAACACAAGAGGATAACAAACTTTCTAAAACAACAATGGTAAGCACGCTCTAAGATATCGAGGTTTGATTGAAACATACGACATGCTAAGTATAGAGAACTACCAAAACGCAATTCACCTTCATCTAAAAACAATTTTAGCACATTTTCTCAATTGACTTCAAATCTTCTTTTAGCAAGCATCTCAATAGTTCCTCGAAGGAACCGGAAAAACAATAGATTTGAGGTTTTCTCGACATCTTGACTTTGTATCCCCTCTGCTTAGGCTTTAACTCATAATGCCCTCCCTCGGTATATGACTCAACCACTAGATCAAAAGGGCTTTCCCAAAGGTTGTAACGTAAAGGCAAAGGTTGAGGGTAGGCTTAAAATTTAGAATTTGGTGGTACACCTAAGTTGTGAAGTAAAGATTGGCCAAATCTCAACACCAAAACAAAGAGATCACCAAACAAAAACAAACTAACACCCCCAACCTTATTCAAAGCTATAAACACAATCATATATACAAAAAGCGTAAGACACTTCCCCCTAAACTTGAACAAAGCATTGTCCTCAATGCTTAAAATAGGGAGAAACATTTACATAAAATGGTTTTGAACTTTTTCATTTTTTACTTTTTTTTTTTTTATTTCAATTTTTGCCAAAGATTTTTGAATTTGCTTTGCTTTTTCTCATTTTTTTAATTTTTCATTATTCACTTTATTCATTGTCCTTGCCTCTTTTAACTATGGACGACTTTTTTTCATTTATTCACAAGATATACAAAACACAAGCTTGCTTACAAATAAGAGCCAATATCCAAACTTATATACCACAATCTCCAAGAACATGATCGTTTGCTTCACAAAAACCAAAAAAGGACCAAAAAGAAACAAAAGGCCCAAAGTTCTAAAGATATGGCTTGGAAAGAAGGGAAAAAGGCTCGAATGGTTAGCAAGTAGGAAAATGTGAACCCAAGAACTAAAAATAAAGAAAATTAACCTAGAAAAGAAAAATTACCACCCCGAAAAGATGCCTTTGTCCTCCCTAGATGGTTCGGTCTCGTGTTTGTGAATTATGAGTCAAGATTCAAGATTAGGTCCGCAATAGTCAAGGATCCATGCCGCTCATGCAAGAAATTGTAGAAGGCTTGAAAAACAATGAAACCTCACAAGGATGCAGCAAAAACTCACTAAAAGCTTCAAATTCACCAAAGGGGAACAATTGCGAGTTTTCGAAAACAAAAGAATTCGGCTTCAAGGTTCCAATAGTTCTTAAACGACTACCTTAGCATGTTCTATCCTAGAGTCAACCAAAGATACTCTCAAACCGTGCAAACCATTGTTTTTAGGAAGAGTAATAGCCAATGTGCAAGCTCAAGTGGTAGTAAGTCCAAAGTAAAAGCAAAATCATTAAGAAAGAAAAGCAAAGCCTTAAAAACATTTTATTCATATTTACAAAATCCTTTTTGTATTTTAATTTTTTAATTTTTTTCTCTTTTTTCTTCTTTTTTTTTATTGTTTTTCCTTTTTCTTTCTTTTTCTTTTTTCAAAGGAAAGTATAAAATCAAAATGTATGAAAGCAAAGTGTAAAAAGGAAAGTAGAAGAAAATAGAAAAGGGAAACAAAAAGGAAAAGAAAACATAAGAAAATAGAAAAGGAGGAAAAAGAAATAAAATAAGAAATAGAAAAGTAAAGGAGAAGTAGAAATGCAACAAGGAAGTCATGCTAACACACATAAGTCCCAATCGACAAACAAGTGAACATTTGGCTACAACGCCAATGTTCCCAAACACACTAAGGTGTTAGAAAGCAAACATCCTCGAACCGTTCAAATTCTCCTAATCTAAACCTAAACTAAGCATCCAAGAAAAGAAAATAAAAAGAAGAAAATCAGAAGGATCTCACCAGGCGTCGAAGCTATGCTACATTAAACAAAATGAAAGAGCACCTTTATGAAGCATCAATGTCCAAAGCATAAGCGACGAAGTAAGGTGAGAAAGAATATAGACTATATACAAAGAAAATTGTTAGTAACTTCAATACAAAAGAAAAGAAGATATAAGATAAAATGTATGCAAATAAAAAGAAGTATTATATGATAACATCAGGAATAGGGTTAGCAATGAAATCAGGAAGTAGAATCATCAGACATAAGCAGAGTCATCAAACAGAAGCAGAGTCATCAAACAAGATATCGAACAATCATCATCAGGAATCATAATCACAGAGAAGCAGAGATACACATCAGACAGCGATCAGCAGAATAAACAACAATACCAAGAATTGGACGGAGAAATCAGCAGAAATACATCATCATCATTACCAGAGAAGAATGAGATACACAGAGATCAATACCAGAAGAAAAAGAGACCAGGAGTGAACTACAATAGCGAGGAGGGAAACGGTGAAGCACACAAACGACATAAATCACCCCCAAGCTCAGAATGAACTACCCCCCAAACTCCAAACCTAATAACACATAGGCAAAAGAGAACATCATATAAAGCACATAGGAAAAGGGGGGGGGGGGGGGGTAGCCACAATAGTCTCACTCTGCACTATGGTAAGGGGTAGAATGAGAACTCCCCTCACCGATCTCTAAGGCATGAACCAAGCTAGCCATCTCACTCACCTCAATAGGAGCTTTCCCCTTTAACCTTCCCTCCCGCCTAGCACGGTCTATCTCAAAAAAATGAGATCAATCATCCAAAACCGGCTCTCCCGATAATCCCAACCTACCAAAAGTCTCGGGGTTCGGGAAAGGCATAGGGTTCGTGGAATCATATGTATAATCGCATCCATCGGGCCGCTTATAGTCGTAAGTGGCCGGGGTGGTGCCCATGATAGCACTAGGAGGGATATAAGGACCCTCCCAATAGGGGTAACAAGGTCTAGGACCTACGATAGGGTCAAAGGGTTCCCATTGAGGGATAGGTCCTTGTTGAACCGAGAGGTATGGGTAGTTCAAGTAAGGTTCAATCTCCCCCCTCCTCACATAGTCATACAATTGATTAGCATGAAAATCATAGTCAAGAGAAGAATCACGCCCCAAAGGCATGGAAAACAAGACACTAGTGATGGAATCTAACTTGGCATGAATAGTGGATAAATCAAATGTAAAACAAGAAGTAGAAGGAGGGATAGGAGTACCTCCCCGTTCAACCGGGGGTAAAGCTTGGAAATCCGTCGAGAGAGCATCATTGGAGGCGGTTCTTGTATGATTTGACTTTTCCGAAGAGAGGGGTCGATGTTGCATCTTGGAGGTCTCCAAGTCAAAGAATCTGTCTTTGACTTACGGTTTATAGCCTCCTTACTCGGAATCAAGAACCAATCCTTCACTCGGGACATCTTCCATATGAAAACATTATGCCTCTTGGTACGATCAAGGAACTTTTGGTTTACAAGGGCATAGACGTTGAGGAAATGAGAAGACGTCCTCTCCCTAGGGTCAACTATCAGAGGGAGCTCACATAGCAAATCTTTATATGAATCATTGCAAAGAGTGAGGATAGAGATCATGCCTCCAATTTGGATGCTCCTCAAAAGCGAAACATCATCTCGGATATCTAAAAATCGGTTGATCAGATGCTGAGTGAAATCCACAAGCTCGATCTCATGTGACTCTTGGTCGGCAATCCATAGCCAATAAAGCTCCTCACGGGAGATAGCTCCCAAAGAGTCCTTAGAGCATAGGGCATAAGTGAGAACACGATTAAAGTATCTCATAGCCGGATGAACGATCGATGCGGATTTAGAAGTTTGAGGCTCATATTTCCACTCATCAGAGATACGCCGCCACCACTTGAGTTCATCATATTCATGGTCGCTAGTCATTTTTCCATTGGCCGGATAGACAAGATGATCTTCATCGACGGCCTAAGGAAAACGGAAGTAGGAACAAAGTTTTGACTCCGACAACCGATGATCATTGTTGAAAAGTTGAAAGGTCAAAGTTCTCGAAGAGTCACCACTTGATTCTCGGACCACTTCAAGGGATGATAGAAACTCATACGTCACCCTAACATAGGTAGGGGCGCTCAAATCCAAGAACTCTAAGAGACCGAGGTTCTTGGCTAGATAGCGAGCTTCATCATCTATTCCAAGTAGCTTGGTTGTTGTGTGATTGTAGAATCTTGTTGACTTGAGCTTCCGCTTGGATAGTTGCTTGAACCTATCCCAATGTAATTCCTTAGAGGCTTCAATGCCGTATGTCTCTACCACCTCGTGCCTAGCTTTGCTTGAACTTGTTCTAGCACGTTTCTTATGACGGATGGGAGCCATCTACAAGAAGCAAAGAAATTCATGAGCAATTCAATTACAATTATCAATGTTTAAAAAGATTCAAAAGAAATTGCTCTAAAATCATGCACAAACATTATTCAATCAAAAATGAAACAAGAAATGGTCACACATGAACAATGCCATGAATATTGAGACATAAGCTTGAAGTAACTAGTCATGAAGTAAAGGCAAAATTGGATACAAGAGACCAAATCATGAATCATTATGAGAAAATTAATCCCAAAACATAGAATTATAAAAGAAATGAAACTATCATATAGAATACCCATGAAAGAGAAAATGACCAACAATGGTGAATCAAGGATTCAAGCAAGGTCTACAAATTCATCATGAAAAAGGTTCAACTTAACATCAAATAACATCATTCAACACAAATAACAAGCTAAAAGAACCAACAATGGAGTTCTACCATGAAAGCAAAAACAAGGATTTCAAGCTTCTAAAATGAGGAAGAAGATGACTAGAAAGTGAGAAATTATACCTCAATGAATCTTTGGATTACTTGCAAATTGCACAATTGATGAATATAGAACAATTAGAACACCCAAATTTAAGATTCAAGCACCAAAAAAAACCCTCAAAAATTTGAACTTTAGCCCCAAATTTTCGAAAATAAAATCGAAAATTTCAGTTTTTTTTTTAATTTTTGAAAGATTTAAATGAGGTTAATGTAATTTTGTGATGAATTGAAAATAAAAAGATGAAGTTGCTTGAATTTTCAAAGAAATTGAAGGGGTTTGAAGAGAGAAAAGAGACTAGAGGAAAGAAAGGGAAGTCGGGGAGAGAGAATGGAGTGAATGAGGGAGGATTTGGGGATGAAAGGGGCACAAAAAGGGGGCGTTGCTGCTGTCGATGGTGTGTACGCACAGCGGGGTTGGTGCGTGCGCACCAACGACGGCAGGGGGCAGGGTTTGCTGCGCGAGCTTGGGGCTGCAACACAGGTCACAAACGCTGCCTACTTGGTGCGTGCGCACCAAGTAGGGGCTTGGGGGGGCTGATTTTGCTTGCGACGCACCAAAATGAAGCTAAAAAGGAAGGTGGAAACTCCCCACATGCAAGAAAGTTCACTAAGTCGGCGAACCATGGGAGCTCCTTTGCCTCAATATCATATAAGAAGTCATCAAGCATCCTATCCTTAATTGGAGAACCATCATCATGAATTTGAGAATCTTCAAGACGAGGTAGATGATCCGCCACAACATTTTCCGCTCCTCTCTTATCCCTAATCTCAATATAAAAAGTTTGAAGTTCGAGCACCCACCGGATTAACCTTGGCTTGGATTCTTTCTTGGCAAAAAGGTAATTGAGAGCCGCATGATCCGTGAAGACAATGGTCTTGGAACCTAACAAATAACAACAGAACTTTTTAAAAGCATGAACAATAGCCAAAAACTCCTTTTCCGTTGTGGTGTAGTTCCTTTGAGCACCATTTAGAGTCTTGGACATATAATAGATCACATGTAGCTTCTTTTCCACTCTTTGACCCAAGACACCTCCAATTGCCAAATCACTCGCATCGCACATCAACTCAAAAGGTAAATCCCATCTTGGGGCTTGAACAATAGGAGTAGAGATTAGAGCTTTCTTCAACTTATTAAATACCTCCAAACACTTATCATTAAATACAAACTCAGCATCCTTTTGAAGAAGATCATTGAGGGGCTTTGCAATGAGCGAGAAATCCTTGATGAATCTTCTATAAAACCCGGCATGTCCTAAGAAAGATCTCACTCCTTTCACATTAACTGGAGGTGGAAGCTTCTCAATAACCTCAACTTTTGCTTTGTCCACCTCTATCCCCTTGTGAGAAATCTTATGGCCAAGGACTATGCCTTCCTCCACCATGAAGTGACACTTCTCCCAATTCAAAACCAAGTTCACCTTCTTACACCTTGCCAAACATTTCTCAAGGTTTTCAAGACATGCCTCAAATGAAATATCGCCCACGGAGAAGTCATCCATAAACACTTCCATTTCCTCCTCCAACATATCTCCAAATATACTCATCATGCATCTTTGAAATGTTGCGGGAGCATTACAAAGGCCAAACGACATTTTCCTATAAGCAAATGTTCCATATGGACAAGTGAAGGTCGTTTTCTCTTGGTCGTCCGGGTGGATAGGGATTTGGAAAAATCCCGAATAACCATCAAGAAAATAATAGATTTTGTACCTCGTTAGTCTCTCAAGCATTTGATCAATGAAAGGAAGGGGGAAGCGATCTTTCTTGGTGGACGTGTTTAGACGTCTATAGTCTATACACATCCTCTATCCCATGACCGTCCTCGACGGAATGAGCTCACCTTTCTCATTCTTGACGACGGTCATGCCTCCTTTCTTTGGGACAACATGAACGGGAGAGACACACTTAGAACTTGAGATGGGGAATATAATTCCCGCATCCAAAATTTTGGTGATCTCTTTCTTCACTACCTCTCCCATTTGGGGGTGTAGCTTTCGTTGTCTCTCAATAGAAGGTAGAGCATCCTCTTCAAGGGTTATGGGATGTGTACATAAAGTGGGGCTTATACCTTTGAGGTCATCAATGGTATAACCCAAAGCACCTTAGTGCTTTCTCAAAACATCACACAACTCTTGAGCTTGGCGCTCACTCAAAGAAGAGCTAACAATCATGGGATAAGTGGAGTTGGGTCCCAAGAATTCATACCTAAGGTGTGATGGAAGAGGTTTGAGCTCAACCATCGGAACACCTTTACCTTCCTCTGATGTAGCCACTTGCAATGCTTCTTGGCTAGAAATGCTCATACACATTTGCTCTTCAACATCCTCAAGGCTTCCATTAAGCATATCTTCATACAAAGCCATCTCCTTGCTAGGAGCACCTATCTTTTCCTTATTCAACAAAACATTCTCAAGAGCATCGTTAGAAGTGAGCAATTGCTCATGCATGGAAGACACAACATGATCAAAAGAATCAATCAACATGCAATTTTCTAAAGAAGAACTTAGATACTTCATAATATCATTCAAATCAAATTCTATCACCTCATCCCCTACTTTGAGTGAAATTTTAGCACTTTTCACATCTATCAAAGCACCCGAAGTAGCAAGGAATGGTCTCCCTAGAATGATAGTAATGTTAGCATCTTCGTCCATCTCAAGCACCACAAAATCCACTGGAATTAACAAATTTTCCACTCCTCAAAGGGACATCCTCTACCTTACCCTTAGGAAACTTAATTGACCTATCGGCCAATTGCAAAGTAATGTTAGTAGGTAAGAGTTCCCCTAGCTCAAGTCGTTGGTACACCGAATATGGCATAAGGCTAACATTAGCTCCTAGGTCACACAAGGCATTCTCAATTTGCATTTTATAAATGGCACAAGGGATGGAAAATTTTCCGGGGTCTTTTAGCTTAGGTGGCATCTTGTTCATTATGATTGCACTACAATTCTCGGTCAATTTCACCATCTCTACACCATCACAAGTCCTCCTACCACTCAAAATGTCTTTGAGGAATTTTGCATAGTTGGGCATTTGGGTGACAACTTCGGTAAATGGTAGAGAAAGGTGAAGTTGCTTGAGCATGTCAAAGAATCTTCCAAATTGTTCATCTAACTTGTGTCTCATGAATTTTTGTGGATAAGGAAGCTTGGGTTTCAAAATTTCTTTTTCCACTCTCACCTCACTAGGCTTCTCAATCTCAACCTCACTCAAAGATGCACCATCTCTCTCATCTTTAACCAAAACCTCTTTTGTGCTCTCCTTGGTCTCACTCTTCCTAGGCAAACTCTCTTTAAGAACCTTACCTCTCTGTGACAATAGCATTGACCGGTCTCTTGGGATCTAGGCCTTGGGAAGGTAAAGAAGAAGGACTAGCATGGTCTTTCAAAGCATTAGCAAGTTCAGAAATTTGAATTTCAAGCATCTTATTATGAGTCATCATTTCATTAAATTTCTTGTCACTTACGACCATGTAAGTGTTTAAAAACTTTGTTTGATTTTCAATGATTTCTTCCAAATTGGTTCTATGTGAAGAAGAAGAGGATTGAACATAGGAATTATCATTTTGGGCCTTTGGAGAAAAACCGGGTGGGGGACCCTTTTGAGAATTATTTTGAAAACTTCCCCTATTTGGATTGTTCCAATCACCTCGACCTTGATTATGGTTATCATAACCTTGGTTATGATTACCATAATTTTGGTTATGATTTTGGCTACTATAATCTTTGTTGTTATAGTTACCTCGGGAATTTTGGTTCCCATGGTTCCTATTACCACCACCTTGGTTGTAGTTGTCAAAATTGTCATGGTTGTTTTAATTCCTATTCCATTGACCTCTTTGATTCTCAAACCTAGAATCATTATTATTTGACACATAGTTCACATGCTCATTCACATTTCCATCTTGATCATCACAGACATCCATACATGTATGAGGGCAATTAGAAACATCATGATCATACGATCCACAATCATCACAAAACAAGCATCCACTAGGCATGTTACTAAAAGAGGGAGGGAGTTAAGAATTAGAAGACATACCTCTCCCCTTAGATTGGGAGGGAAGACTTGAAACTTGGTAGGTAGCACTTTCCAACTTCGCCTTGATAGCGGACATCTCCTTCCCCAAGTTTGTCATTTGTGAGGATTTATTGTTGATTGCATTTAGATGATTAACCGAGTACACCGAAGAGCTACTCTTGCTAGTTGACTCTCTTTCTCCATCTTGCCAATCTCTATAGTACCTCACTAAGTCTTCAATTATGTCTACCACTTCCTCTTCCGTTTTGTTCATGATAGGACCTCCGGCTCCTTCATCTAAACATGATTTTCCTTGAGGACTAAGGCCTTCATAGAAGATTTGAATAATTTGGTACGTAGGAATTCCGTGGTGAGGACACTCTCTTTGATACTCTTTGTATCTCTCCCATGCTTCATAGAGACTCTCTCTAGGCTTTTGCTTGAAACCTTGAATCAAAGCTCTAGCCTCTGCCATTTTCTTTTGTGGATAGAAATGGGATAGAAACTCCTTGGTCACTTCATCCCATGTCCATAGAAAATTCAGCTTGACTTCCTTGTCTAGCCATTCCAAGGAACGCCCTATGAGCGAAAAGGGAAAAAGCTTGAGGCGGATAAATTCTTGGAAAATTCCATTCACCTTGATAGTATTGCAATACTTTTCAAACTCCTTGAGATGATTTAGCGGGCTTTCATGCTTGGCCCCACTAAATTGTCGCCTCTCTATCAAAGTGATCATTGCTGGTCTTATTTCAAAGTCATTTGCCGGTGTTGTAGGTGGAGAAATCCCACTCTCAAATCTATATGCACCGGGAATCCCCAATTCTTTCAACGTCACCCTTGGATTTCTCCCATTCTTGCTTGTTCCTCTTATTGTGGTTCTTCTTCACTTGAAATGCTAGGGCTCAAAGATCGTCTAGCACCCCTTAACCTTGCAATAGTTCTCTTAATTTCCGGATCAAATGACACTAGTGAACGACCACGTGCTCTATGCATAAAATCTCAAAAGAAATGGTTAGTAGCACGGCTACAAGTGTAGCCTAAAAGAAAATCTTTTTGTATTTTCAATTAAAGGTGAAATAGACTCAACAACTATAACAAAGCACCAATATCACTCCCCGGCAACGGCGTCAATTTTGACGTAGGGGAAAGTAGGTCATTTTCTACCCTTTCCTAGAGCCAAAGAAAATTTATAAACACTCGACCAACCTAATACGAGTATATGGTAAGTCAAAGGTCGAACCCAAAGGAATGAGTAGGTGCAAGCTATAGCCTAGGTCAAGCTACTTCGAAGATTGAAGAAAGATATGGTTGGAAACTAAGGTATCGAGAAAGCTAGATAAATCGAGAAATTCAATATACTAAACACTAGGGATATAGGTTCCACAAGCAAGCTCAATGATTATGCTAATTGAAGGATCACTCAATCAATTCAAACTTTGAAAAGGACAAACAATAGTTACAATCAAAGGAATTCAAGAGCTATCTCCTATAAGCCAAGCTAGGGTTCACTATGAATGGCTAATTAGGAAAATCACAATCAAATTCAATCAATTAAAGCAATTCTCAAATCAAGGGTTCATGTCATTGAAATTTGCAATGCAATCTAGATTAATCTTATAGGTTGATCACTCCTAGTCTAATTAATTACATGCACAACCATGTCAACCAATTTAATTGCAACAATTCAATTAATCAAGGATTATTAACTAGCAAAAACCATTAATCAAGCATGCTTTCCCTTCTCCCTAGCAACTATTCTACTCACTAATCATGGTGAAATTGAAAAACAAAACAAATTGAATCACAAACATATTCATTTCAAGCTTAATCAAGAAGGAATTCAATCTCTCAACAAATTCTAAAGCAAAGAATGATATTCAAATCAAACATTCAAAAATTAAAGGAAATTTAAATCAAACATTAAAAAATTAAAGGAAATTGCAATAGAAGTAAATTCATAGGAAAGAAATCTCACAAACATTCATTGATAAGAAGAAAAAATCCAAGATCAAGTTGAACTCAAAGATCAATTTCAAGTACAATTAAGTAATCTTAAGCTTCCCTCTATACTTTCTCTCTCTACTAATTCTGGAAAAATATATGTCAAGTACAAATTAAGTCGTCCCCTAAAAAGGAAAAGTTTAAGGGTATAAATAGAAGAAAAGAGTGAAGGGGGCGGGGCGCCTGGTGCGCGCGCACCACCAGGCCGCGCGCAGGCATAGGCGGGTCTGCGCGCACGCACCCCCTGTGCCGCGCGCGCACCCCCTGTGCCACGCGTGCACCCCTGCTAGATGCTCGTGGCCTTGCCTCCTTCGCTTGCTCGATCAATCTCCGCGCTCTCGAGCATCCCTATCATTGGTGCACTCGAGGCGATGCTCGTGAGAAGGGCAGCTCCTTTATCTTCCAAGCGTTTGAATGCCTCAAGCCAAAGCATAACTTCCAAGGCCCTCGAGCTCCTGAGGCTAACTTGAGTTGCGTTTTCGAAAACCCGAAATTTGCTCCATTAACTTTCTTGAATGCGCTCGAGCTTTCTCCTTGGTGATTATACCTCGGGAAACTCAACACACCTACAAAACAAGTCAAGGAAACAAAGAATCGAGAGAAATACTCGAGAAATGAACAAAATGACAAGAAAACCATTAAAAGCATGTATTTCTCTAAACTTACACACAAACACGCAAAGCAAGCATTATTATGTAAAAATACGGCAAAAAGGACTAAAAATGAGAACAAAACTATAAAGAAAACCTAGCCTAAGAGTGCCATAAATGACACTCATCCGCTAGGCAAGTTTATGATATGCATGTAATGAGGGGGGAGATTGAGCCTTATGTTAACTATTTTTACCTCTCGGTAAATAGGGACCCATACCTCAATGGGCCCCGTATGACCCGACCCTTGGACCTAGATTGTGCTATCCCTATTGGGAGGGACCCAATGTGCGTCCCCATGAGATTAAGGGGACCTCTCCGACCTCTTACGACTACAGGAGGCCTGGAGGGTGTGACTTTGCTTATGACTCGGCTAACCCTAACCCATTCCCTAATCCTAAGACTTTCGGCCGATGGGGGCTCTTGGGTGAGCCTGTTCTAGATGATTAGTCCCACTATTTTTCTAGGGACAAGGCCATGAAGGAGAGTCGGTTGAAGGGAAAGGGTCCTATGGATGTGGATGATGTCATAAGCCATGTTTCTTCTGAGGTTGGTGAGGGGAGTACCCATTCTACCTCTTAACACAGTGCCGAGTGATGCCATTTTGGCTACCCTCCCTTTTATGCTCGTTTGCTTTTGTGTTGATTATTTTTCCAGCTTGTTGCTTGGTTTTGGCTTGGGGGGGGGGGGTAGCTCATTTTAGGCTTGGGGGAGTATTCTTATGTTTGTTGTGATGCGTTGTTTCCCCCCCTTGCTTTTGTGGTTCACCATGGTTTTGTCTTTGACTTGGTGTCTCTTTCTGATGATGATCTATGTTGGTTTCTGTTTGTTGCGATTGTTTTCTAATGATGATGATATGATGTTGGTCTGTTGCTTGACCGTTGTTTTTATGCTGGTTGATTGTTTTCTGGATGGATAAATTTTCTCTCTGCTATATGATTCTCTTTCTCTAATTCTATGATCATTTTTTTCTCAGTTTAGATGTCTTGAGTTTTTGTTTGGAAGTTACTAACAATTTCTTTTTATATATAGTTTTTTTTTTTAATTTCTCACTTGGAATGCTATCCTTGCTTTTGCTTTTGGAGCATCATGAAGGTTTATGCTTCCCTTCATTTATATTCATTAGCATTGCTTGGAGTACCCGGTGAGATTCTTCTATATCTTTTCTTCCTTTTTCTTTCTTGACTGCTTAGAATAGGTTTAGTTTAGGAAGAGTTGATTGTTCAAGGATGTTTGCCTTGTAAAACCTAGCGTGTTTGGGGTCCTTTTTCTTGCTTTGATGAAATAAAAACACACAAAAAGATTTTGAGGCTATATTTTCCTTTTACTTGTTTAGCTCTTGTATTTGGACATACTACCATCCGTGATTTTTCATTTGAATATGTGTCTTCCTATGTCTTATTGGTGTGCATGCTTTGAGAGTATCCATGGTTGACTCTAGGATAGGGTATGCTAAGGTAGCGGTTTAGACCTTTTGGGGCCTTGATGCCGGATTCTATTAGTGTGTGGGAAGATGGAGTTGCTTCCTTTGGTGGATTTGACGCCTTTAGTGAGTTTTTGCTACAACCCTATGAGGTTTCTTTCTTTTCAAGCCTTCTACATATTTTGCTTGAGCGGTACATGGATCCTTGACTATTATGTACTTTATCTAGAGTTTGCTTTTCATCTCCCGAGATCGCGACCGAGCCATTCAGAAAGGACAAAGACATCTTTTCGGGGTGGTTATTTTTATGTTTCTAGAATAGTTTTCACTTCTTTATTTTAGGTTTTCATTTGCTTTCTTGCTAACCATTTGAGCCATTTACCCTTCATTTCAAGCCACATCTTTAGTTCTTGAGCCTTTTGTTTCATTTTTGTTCCCATCTTTGGTTTTTGTGAAGCATTTGGTCTCTTATGTTGGAGGTTTGGTGGATGCGAATGATTGTTTGGTTCTTTTGATGAACGCAAGTTTGTGTTGTAAATATTTGTGAATAATAAGCAAATGCAAATGTTGAAAAAGCCGTCCATAGTTAAAAGAGGCGAGGACAATAAAGTAAAAAAATGAAAAATGAAAAAATGAGAAAATGAAATGTGCATTCAAAAGCTTTGACAAAAATTGAAAAAAGTGAAATGAAAAGCTCAAAAATATTTTGATGTAAGTGTCTTTCTCCCTATTTTAAGCATTGAAGACAATGCATTGTTCAAGCTTGGGGGGAAGCGTTCTTACGCTTTTTGTACATATGTTTGTGATTCTTGGCTTTGAATAAGCTTGGGGGAGTTGTGTTTTTGTTTGGTGATTACTTGGTTTTGGTGTTGAGATTTAGCCAATCTTTGCTTCATGATTTAGGTATACCACCAAATTTCAAATTGTAGCCTACCCTCACCCTTCTCGCCTTTACATTACAACCCTTTCCAAGACCTTTGTGGTTGAGTCACTAGTCGATGGAGGGAGATGTAGGGCAAGCTTATAGAGCGGTATGTAATAGCCGAGATGTCGAGAAACCTCAAACTTTATTCTCTTCCGGTTCCTTCGAGGAACCATTGAGATGCTTACTAAGGGTAGATTTGAAACCATTGGGAGAACGCGGTAGATTGGTTGGCATAAAAGTGGATTGTGCCTCATTAGTTCTCTACGTGTAACATATCTTATGCTTCAATCAACCTTAGATATCTTTGAGCATGTATACCCCTATCATATAGAAAAGTGTTTATTCACTTACATTTAATTGTTTGCAAAAGTCCTTGTCAAGAGCTATTTGTTTGAATTTTTAATTTACCTTCTTTTCTTTTAATGATTTTGCCTCATTTTACTTCAAAGAGTTATGGGTAAACCTCTTAGGAAACCCTTACGAGACCATCACTCGTCCTCTAGAGCGATCTAGGGGTTTAAAGGTCTTGTTGTAGCTAAAAACAATCGTGATTCCTACGATAGTGAGTCTTAGTGTATATTCTCATCTCATGTCTTTCTTTTTCTTATTTGAATAAGTCTTTCATCCTCATTCTTTCTTGCTTGGTTTTGCTCGAGGACGAGCAAAAGTTTAGCTTGGGGGAATTTGATGAGTGTCATTTATGGCACTCATTTGATCCCTTTTAGAGTGATTTTCATTCTCTTTTGTAGCCCTTTTTATTCCCTTTTCCTTAATTTTGCTCTTTATTTCTTTAGTTTGCATTTTCCTTAGTAGATTTTCCATTTTCATGCATTTCTTGGTTTATTTCGCCTTTTTCCCCTTTATTTGTTTGTTTTCTTTTATTTTCAGGAGAAGTTCGTTCCCGAGGTCTCTTCCCGAGTTTTGCATTAAATGGGATGCTTAGTTCTTCCATTTGAAGCCCAAGATTGGAGATGTGCAAGTTCCATGCTTCTTTAGGCCGTGCATTCAAGCCGTGGAGGCACCAATTCTGGTGTTGAACCCACCATCATGGTGTTTTAGGATCTGCCATGCTCGGTGTTCATCGAGCACACCAAGTGAAGCGCACGAGGAGCATCAAGATGAAGGGGAAGAGAGTTGTCCTACTCCCAGGCGCGGGCGCGCGCGGCCATGGCGCAGCCGCACAACTTAGTGGCGCGGGCGCGCCTGCTGCTTCCCCTGTTCCGTACCCTTTTTCTCGCGGCCGCGGATCCTGAAAGTAAAGGCCGCTGTACGGGTTCTTTTAGGACGACTAACTACTTTCTCCTTTGTCAGTTTTTATTTACAATTTTCTCTTCATTCTTAGGGGGAGGAGAGAGAAAGCTTAGAAAGAGAATTAGGGTTTGATTTTCTTAGAGAGAGAAACTCTAGATTTTAGATTTTGTAGAGAGAGAAACTTGAAGGTTGATGGTTGATGATTGATGATAGTTGCAATTGGTTTGATTTCAAGTACACTTCCTTTGATTTGAACAAGTTTTTAAGAATCTTCTTTACTTTAATTCAATCCTAGCTTTTGAATTTAATTGTTTTGTTGATTGTCAAGTTTATTGATTGTTTGATTGAATTGATTTGATTGGAATGATATTGAAGAATTTGATGAATTGTATAGCTTTGTTCTTGATTTCTTTAATGGATTGTGAGTAGTTTGCTTGCTAGGGATGTGGTGAAGCATGTATTAGTGATGGATCATTAGCTAATTGGGGGGTTTTTGATTGATTTAACATTGTGACTAAATTGGTTGATTAATTTTGTTCATGCGTATGGATTGGAAGGAGTGATCAACCTTGTTCTTCATGCTAGATTGCATTGTGTGTCTGCATTGATACGGACCATTGATTGGTAGCTCACAATTATCGATTGAGCTTGCTTTGTGACGTTCCTAGTTAGAGTCTTTCGTAGTTGGCGCTAGTTAGACCTCTAGGAGATAGCTTGTTGAGCTCTTTTGATTGCATTATCTATCTTCCCTTGCAATACTCGAATTAGTCAATCTCCAACCCGATTAGTGATTGTTCATTGCAAGTGAATGTGGATCTTAACTCCCTAGTGTTTGATATATTGATTTACTTTGTGTTTGCCTTGTTTGTTTAGTTGAACTTAGATAGCCTTCACTACCTCTTTTACGCTTCGAAATAGCTTGACTTTGGCAATAGCTAACTTCCCCCATTCTTAGTGGTTAGACCCGAACTTGCCCTATTACTAGGTGTAGGTTTGGTTACAAATTTAGTTTTGATTAGAGGAATTTTAGTTTCAACGACCTAAAATCCACCTCTCGTCACTCATAATGTATGAAATAAATTATATAACATCACCATTGTTAACAACACCACCATTGCCAATATAGAATAAATAGCTCACAGGAGAAGGTTATTGAGGCTCGTTCAACAAACAAACATAAAAAAAAAAAATAAAAAAAATAAAAAAAAAAATTTCTTGTCCATCATCATCCCTTTGATTCCATTGCCCCATTGTAATAGTCATTTTCTCTTTCAAGTATTTTGTTGCATGTCCAAGGTCATATTTGGATAAATTATTCAAAAGAATGTAACACTACAGCTCCATAGATACAAGAATCACATGTTTCATCACAAGTTTTACCACTAGATAATACATATTTGCACCTTGCAAGTATAAAGCTATTCACAGTACAGGGACAAGGAAATGGGAACAGGGAGGAAAAACAACTTAGTTGTTTATACGAGTAAACAATTTAGCACAGGGAATGTGCAAGGAATGCCAGACCTGAATTGATGCGATTCAATGCCAGTTAGTGAATTGAAAAACTTTAAAGACTATATTAATTCCAATGGGGATCTGCCATATGAACAAGATAACATTTAAAGTATTCAGAGCAATGTGAAGACTTCTAGCGGTTTCATTCCTTTTCTGCATTGCAGGTACAAGTGTTGCAGCTGCTGCCCACAGCATTGTAATTACAATTAACTTAAAAGTAAATTAGACTAACTCAAAAGTAAATAAGATAACTCGAAAGTAAATAGAATTTCACTAACATCTAGGAAATTCTCCAAGCTATCACAAGTTAGCGAAAAATCCAATTTGAAAAGAACAACATATAACATAGAATCCAACACCACTTCGATACCATGAGGCATAAGCTAGGTAGCTGAAAATGAAACATAATAAAAAGAACACATAATCAATCAAGTCAAATATAACAAAAATTCAATTGTGTTTTTTTAAACTTCACGTGTTGCATAAAAAAGACTCAAAAAGTAAAATAAATAAATACTCAAAATTAAACTACATCAAATTATACTAGGAGCTCGTATATCAAAGTCTCTCAAAAGTAAGTCATATCAACTCAAAAGTAATGATATCAATTGCTTTAATTAAAGCATAAACCTGTGGATGCTTTGAAAAATTCAACAATAGATTTGCCACTCAAGTCCGTGCAGTTTCAGTAGTATTAGAGTTTAACAAATACATCGTGGTTGGCCACAAATTGATCAAAATATAATTATCATAAAGAGTATTAGGCAGCTAACAATCACAACAGAAATAACCCTGTGCTAACATCTAAGCTCAAAAAAGTAAATTACATAATCTAATACTTCGTATAAATCAATTGAAATACATAAACATATTAAATCCCTAGTATATCAATGGAAATCACAAAATTCGAACAAATAATTCAATCGCGAGAAACCCTAATTTTCCCAATCGAAACCGCATAACCTGATTTTCGCAAAAACCCTAATTTTTGCAATCAAAATCGCAAAAACATGTTTAAAAATCAAGAAAATTCATAATTAAACCGAAATTTACATACCTTAGCAGATTATCACGAGAAATTGAAGAGAAAAAGCGAACAATTTGAAGAGCGAAGAAAAAAAATCGCCTCTTCAGAAAACTAGGAGGAAGAGAGTGAAATTCTAAAGAAGAGAAAGAAAGAAAATGAAGCGGCGCATGAATAAAAAAGGAGGTCAATCAACTGAACAATATATATATATATATATATATATATATATATATATACACACACTTTTTACTTTATCTTTTACAATGTTAAAAGATCAAATTTTTTAATAAATCTATCTATCTATCTATCTATCTGTTTTTTTATTTTTTATTTTTTATTTTTTATTTTGAAAAAACTCTATCTGTTTTGTTTTACCTTAGATACGGGTTTTTGCCTTCAATATTTTTTTCAAATCTTTTTCTGGTTTTCAATCATGGATTCAAATTTTTTTTTTTTTTTGGGATTTTGTATCTAATCATTTTTTAACTATTATATTTGCTTTAGTATTTAAATTTAAAATTTTTGATTATTGTAATGCTTATTTTTCCAAATTTTTTTCCAAAATAATTCTTGATTTATATTTTTGTTGAACTTAGTTTGAATAATTTTTTAAGAAAATTGTGGTTTAGAATTTTGCATGGATTTTTTATTTTATACAGATATGCATAGTTTTTACTTTATATTATCTTTTTCAATGTATAAAGATCAGAGGTTTTAATTTTTAAGTAACTCTATCTATTTTATTTTACCTTTGATAATTGATACGGGTTTTTTTTCCTTCAATATTTTTTTTCCAATCTTTTTTGAATTTCGTTTTCAATTATGGATTCAATATTATTAATTTTTTAATTTTTTTTTGTTATTTGTATTTAATCATTTTTAACGAATACGTTTGCTTTTTAATTTTTATTTTCAATTCAGTTTTATATTCGTTTCAATTTTTGTCACATCTTGGTATTTATTTTGTATATCGTTTGATTTCTTTTTGGACTTTATTTTCAGAGTTTTTTCAATATTGTTTTTGATAAATTTTCAATTAGATCCACAAAACTAATTTTTGGGATTTAGATTATTAATGGGTATTAGAATTTTGATCAGTTTTTATATAAGTTTTGTTTATATTAATTGAGTTTAAATGTTTATAGAAGTATTTGGCATTTTAATGGATTTAGAGTGTTGTAGTATCTTTATGAAAATAAATAATACTTCTAATTTACAATATACGTTTTCACGTGTTCCACTCTTATTGGTATGCTTTTATTTAATTTTTTTTAACATTGTTTTTTTTTTTTGGAGAGTAGAAGCCAATTTACTACATTTTTGAATAATACAATTTCATTTTACCATTGACTAACCTAAATATGAAATATAACAAGTCTTCAATTCAATTTTTTTTAACCGAATAATGTAATCCGTGCATTGCACAGGTTAAATACTAGTTTAATTTAAAACCCCATACTTTAATCCTAATTAATGTGTAGTAAAAAATTCCTTTAAGAAACTTAATTATGGCTTACGAACAAACTTTTCAGCTTTATTAAATCATAAAAACTTGCTGTAAATCTGTTTTAAAACACCTATTTCAATAATTTAAACCACCCATAATCAATTTCCATCAATATGCAATAATTTAGAAACCTAAAGTTTTCAATTTGGGGCTTTTTAATTCAAAACAAAATCTGAAAATTTATTTGCATTATAATTATAATCAAACATCATAAAAATCAACACAAAATCAAAAATTAATAGTTATATTAAGGATTAAAATAAAAAGAAAGTTTTTTTTTATTCTTTTTTTATAAACACACGCACACGAACAAGGGGAAGGGAGGGTGGCTGACGCCACCTCACACGGCTGCTGCTGCTAGGCTGAGCAACACCGGGTACCCGGTCAAAACTCATGGAACTGGAATTGGAACTAGTTAGTACCAGGTCCGAAATTTTTGACCTGGTCTTATACGGGTCCCATAATTATGGAACTGGTCCGAGAACTGGTGGGAACCAGTTCCAAAACCGGGTACCCAGTTCTTTATTCCCAATATATAAAATTATATTAAATTGGCTATAATTGAATAAATTAATTAAACACTGGGCAAAATTAAATAAATCTATACAATTTCACTATCATATCAAAATTTATCAAGCAATTACAATGTAAATTAACATTCGACAAAGTTGATACTACATAGATCGTGCTTCGTTTCTCCCAATTTTGATTTTCGTTGAAATAAAAAATAAAAAAAAACTGAATACAATTCCTACCGTATTTCATTTGACCTTCTCTTGTTAAAGTGATGAACAATTGAGTATAATATATTTTTTGGAAGATTAAAGACAAAGAAAGGAAGTAGAAGAAAGCGTAAGTGGAAAAGAAGTTGCAGCAAACGCGGAACTCGAGCAGCAAAGAAAATGAACTGAAATTAAGAAAGAATCGCGCGTCTAGAATTCAAAAGAAAAAAAGTAACCCCGTGACACGGCACGTGCACCGCGTCACGGTACATTGTGCCGCGTCACGGTATACGCGTGTGGCCTGCAACCTTTAGGAATCTTTCAGGAATATTCCTGGCATCATTGGACCAGTTTGAATGGGTTTCCGCAGCTTGTTTAATTGGCAATTATTTCTTCACTGAAAACTCACGGGAAATTCTATCTGATATTTAAATGGTACCGAAATTACCATTTTATCCCTGGCAAGCATTAAAGTCATATTTTCGTCATTTTAAGCACCTAGACGGTCGAATATACTCGGCTTGAAGGTCTAATCGTCTATGGCCCATGTTCGGGAACAAGCGAACCATCTACGGCCCACGTTCGAGGACAATCGAACCACCATCATTTTTCTTTTAGTGATCATCTTCTAAAGCGAAGACGATTCATGGCGCAAGGTTCTCAATACATAGAGACTTGCAATCTCATCATCAGAGAAACTTTCCTCGAGCATGGAAAATTGTCAGTCATTGCCACCTCCCAAGTCAAAGAAGTCAGCGATTATACCATCTATCAACATTCCTCAAGTAGGGAAAAAATCACAACAATCTTTATCCGGTAGATTTCTTCAGGCATTGAAAACTACCAAACTCATTTGCCACCGATACACTGGTGTCAGATACTATCGAACATATTCGTAATAGATACATTGGTGTCAGATAAGCATTCTATCCCTTCTCTTTTATCTGCGAAAATAACATTTTTCTGCAGGTATCTGCGTATACAGAGTGATTTAGGATCGTAGAATGTCTTAAATCATTCTCCGTCCCTATTGACTACTTTGACTATCGTTTTAAAAACTAACGTTTTATCAAAGTGGGGGCTTTTGTAGACACCTAAATATGTCTCCTCGAAACCAAACCCGATGATGAACAACCTTTCACCGCCATTATTGGGAGGGTCGAGTATTTAATCTCAGGAGTGCTTAAAATCCATGTTTAATTAAACCCAGCTCACAAAATAGTCAACAGATCAGTCCTAACGTTTTGTCATTGCATAGTCCAATTCATATTTTGGCCTAAACCCTTTTTAATTCATTTCGTATTATTTATTAATTGAGCCCGATTAATGAATAATAAGCCTAAATAAGCCCGGAACTATGAAACGACACTTAAAATACCGAACTTAATGAATCAGAATCAGGTTAAAAATGAATTTGGACGCATTTTAGGAAAAACTGTACACCGCGACACGGTGTGCTATACCTTGCCACGGTTGCCAGTATCGTGTCACGGTGCCTAGTACCGTGTCACGGTACACACACCGTGACGCAGTGCCCAATTAGGATTTTTCACAGCCCTTATCACTTCTAGGGTTTCGTGGGATCCCCTATTCATTTCCTTTATAAATACCCTGCTGATTTCTTCAGTTTGGGGAATCAAATAATTTTCTCTTCTCTCTTCTATGCTCTAGCCTAAACACTAGCCTACCCTATTCTCTCACAATACTTCCTTTAAGCACTCCAAGGAGTCTGTACTTTACCCGTAGTTCTACTCTTAAGCCAAGGTGTGAGAGGTAGAATTGTTTGAGGGTTTAGCCCCAAATCAATCTTAATTTAATTTAATCGATTTCCATTGTTTTTTATTAATTTCCCTAAAGTTACTAACGCGTATCATGTTCCTTTTATTCTTATTATTTTTCTATTGATTTTTATTATGTTTCTCACATATTAATTGTTGGATTTATTGTTGAATTGCTTCCAATATTAATGTTGATTTTATTATATTTATTGATAACCATATTGCATGTTTAAAGGGAATATGTAATTGAAAATCACGCCTAATAAGATAATTTGGACGACCGGTTTAGGTTCCTTTCTAATCTTGTTGTTTATTCAAGTAATCACGAATATTATAGAATTATGTGTGAATTAATATTAAGCCAATTTAGCATAATAATAATAGTTTTAAGCGAATTCAATATTTTGTTTGTATGCCTTTGAGATCGTAGGAATCACTTTTCATAATAAGAATCGAGTGAAAGGCCAATATGGGCGACTGTGACTCTATGACTCACTTCGTACCGTCATCCCCGATCCTCCTTTCGTGGTTCCGAACCATATGAAGTTAATAATATCATGGATTATGAATGGGGTGTAACCTTCACGGGTCAATCGTTGTTGCCTTCGTTGTCCCTTAATCATGGTTGCCTTCGTTAGTGGCTCCCTACTTTGCTTTGTCCCTAATCGTATTCACACTTCCTATGAGTGCCAAGCGTATTCACACATGCTTAACGTAGGCGCATTTCAAACGACGCCTACAGCTTTAAGTGAACATTAATGAACCCGAAAACAATAGAAAGGAAATAGGAGAAATGGGAAATGCAGTAAAGGGGGGCAAAACAGGAAAACCATTGTCCAATTGCAACAGTAACGGGGAACTATTCACCTGCTACAGTTGAGAGGTCGATCTTTGGCTTTTTTATATGTAGTAAATTAGAATTAGTGTTAATAATAAAACAAAGCTACATGGTTTTGATTCCACTAGCAGAAGTAGCGTAGATAACTAGATAATTAGGGTACCAGGATTACCTTAAATACAGATGTAGACACCAAATTGTGTCTCCCAAAAACCAAACCCAGTGATGAGTACTTTTCACGTCATTTAATTATCGAACGAAGTGAAATGTGAAAGAGTCTCGTGATTCCCTTATTTTTAATAAAAATACTTCTTTCTGTTTTTGAAAATAAATCTTTCGTTTCGTATCTTATTTATGAAAAATGTCCAATCCAATTTAATTTGGTCCATGATATGGGTCCAATAATATTTTAGTTGGATGGGGCTCGAAAAGAGTTTTCCAACAATATATATTATAAGTCTAATTCCGATAAATAATGAGGAAGTTATGGCCCAAATATTAAATTGAATATTAAATGAGTTTTATGGGTGACCCAATGATCAAGTGGAGGGTCCATTAATTATCATTCCTAAAGACATTAGGAGTTATTTTAATTTTCTAGAATAATCTAGAAGGTTATTTTATGTTCTGAAGAAATTAGGATTAATAATTATATTAACATATTTTTAGAAAAGATAAAGAATTTTAGTCTAAATAAAACAAGTGTTTTAAAGAGATTTAATCTGATTTTAAATGATAAAGTACGGACTCTTGATTGCCCAATTATATTGAAAAAAGGACTACGACAAATGTTATCCCGCAGCACCATCTCGCCGCGATGGGAGCAGTTTTATTCCGATTCGAATTCTAATACATTTCTGATCGTTTCCGGATGTTTTTCTCGAGAAATAAGGTCGTGTTTCCCCGTTTTCAATAATCAACAATCATCTCTCTTTTCTCTCTCAAAGCTAGAAGCTTATTCTTTATCTCTCTTTCTAAACCTTGCCTTTTCAAAAACACCATTCGTCTATCACGGGACTTAGACAAACCTAGCCAAGCTCGAAGTTGCCTTCACCCTAGACGTGAAAGGTTGATAATTTCTGAGGGTTTAGTCCCAAATCCCTAATTCAATTATTTAAATTAATTGTTTGATTTAATCAACAATCATCTCTCTTTACACGTACGAAATTTGGGAAATATCTTTCACAACTAGAATCGAAAAAACGTTGCGAAAATCGGAAAATTCTATGAACACAAAAAACTGTCAAGGCATGTAGGAATCGTCGCTGAGAGAACAGAGCCCATCGCAGTGCGATGACTCTGTCGCGACGCGATGGAAACATCGAGGCGTGACAGGGCCATCTCCTTGCAATGGTACTTGTTTTCTCACGCCATGTTCTTCCAATACCGAGCCAAATATCTGCCATCTTGCTTTGACCGGTTCTACTATTGTTTGGCCGATTTTACTTCCTGATTGAGTTTTTCCCTCTTTCTTAAAACCCATATGTGTTCTACATATGGCTATAACCCTCTGGGAATTCACGCTCCATCACCCCAATCGAACGCTCATTGCAACGAAGGGAACATCCGAGTTTATGAATTCAAAAAACCATGGAAACAAGTTTAACTTGTGGGGTCCCATCCATAAGCGCCAACCCTTCCAAAGGTAAGGCTTCCGCGCGATACATCCGAACTCATAACCATGGACCCTCTTTTGACTGCCTTTATCCTTGAAGTTTAGAGAACTAGAGCCATGGTTAGGTTGCAAACTCATTGCATCATATTGTGCTTACTTGACTACTTGTGCATCTCTTGCTTGTGCATAGTTTATATGTGTTCACACTAACCGTTTGTTTGACTTGTGTATGAGTCTAAATAAACTGATTAATGACTAATAGGACTTTGTGTAATTAATTAATTAATTAATGATTAAATTTTAATAAAATTGAATAAACATAACTTAGCATGACTATAGGTTTGTCCTTTTTATAAGCCGAACACTGGAAACAGGTGCAGACTGACGTTTCAATAATGACACGGAGGTCATACCTGTGACGCGACACGCAAGTGTCTAGCGCGACGCGATTGCACTATCGCGTCGCGATGGATCTGGCGTGATGCGACAATGCTATTGTTTGCGCGATGGTCCAGTTTTTTGTTTGAGTCTTCGCGCCAAGTCTGTTTCATCAATTTACTAATAATCAAAGTCATATTCAGTCCTTAATCGAGTCTAGACCCATAGTCCCATGGTCTTACACAAGTGTTAAGCATGTCACTTTCACTCACTATTTAAAAGCACACATTTTATGTATGTTTCACTACAACCATGTATACAGAGTCTTGTATGCGTGTATTTTTTGGCATTTTTTTAGGGGCGTAAGTCAGATATTAATCCTCCTAACATAACCATGTTGTTTAAACCATTAAACTTGATTCCCAAAAATGTACCCCATTTTTTGCTTTTTTTTCCTTTTAAAACCAATAAAAGTCAAAGTCAATTTGAGTCGAGTCATTAAAAATCAATGGTTTAATATTATAGTGGTTTTTCAAGAAGAGAAGGACGGTTAATTAAAGATAACACTTTCGTTTAAGTTCTACTCTTCGACAAACCCATCAGGCATAGAAAAAAGTTCGTACTAATGGCTACCCAACAGGAAGTCGATGAACTAAGACAAAACCTGACTAACTTGACCGAGATGTTCAAAACTCTCGCTCTTCAAGTCAACGACCCTACTAGACAGCAACAGCTTGAGCGTATGGAAGAAAGCTTGAGCAAAATTTCCAACGACTACAAATTTCAGGGAATTAGCTCACAAGGGGTCTCAGTGGACAAGGAACTTCTTCCACAGAAGTTTAATGCCAATGACATCCCTAGATTTTACAATCCTATTTTCATTTAAGAGCTTTCAAAACTATAATGAATATCAAGGGGATTGATAGGAAAGTTTTTCATTCGCTGTTTTCCCTATCTCTAGAAACCATTTGTCAACAATGGTTCTTCTCCCTAGACAAAGAGAAGATCTCTTCTTGGGACTCTATAACAAATGCTTTCATTGATAGATACAAGTGCAACATTCAAGTTGAAATCGACCATAGAGAACTAGAGATATTGAAGCAAAAGGAAAATGAAGGATTTACTTCCTTCTTCAACAAATGGAGGGAAACTTCCTCTATGACGGCCGAGGTTCCTACTGAAAAGGATCTGTGAGGTTGTTTATCAAGAACCTCCAAGAAAAGTACTCGAAACATCTCAAATACCAAAGCAATTTGAGTACTTTCAAGGCCGTCTTTGACATAGGAATTTATATTGAAGATGGCCTTGGAAAACAAAAAGCTGATAGCAACTCCAACAGTGGCTGGAAAGGAAAGAAGAAAGATAATCCTTCTTCTTCCAAAATTACCTACTCAAACAATGTTAGCACCTTTAACTTAAATGACGTCCTTGCCATGAACAATGAAGAGAAAAAGAAGCCATTTAGGAGAAACTTCACACTTATTGGTATGATTTATGATACGGCGTTTGAGAGACTTCATGCTAAAGGTCTCATAACTCCTATTGGACCTTTTGGAGAACAACCAGTCGAAAGGAGGACGGTTAGCTGGAAGACCAATGTACATTTCAAATATAACTAAGGAAGGGGACATCTCACTAAGAAGTGCTGGAAGTTGAAGGAAGCTATCCAAGACTTAATTTTGATTCAATTAGCGTTATAGAATGCATTCGACTTTCATTTGATTCAAATAGCTTTGTTGAATGCATTTGACTTTCATTTGATTCTAAAAGCTTTGTTTGAATGTGTTTGACTTTCATTTGATTCAAAAAGCTTTGTTTGAATGCGTTTGACTTTCATTTGATTTAAATAGCCTTGTTGAATGCATTTGAATTTCATTTGATTCAAAAAGATTTATTTGAATGTGTTTGACTTTTATTTGATTCAAAAAGCTTTGTTTGAATGTGTTTGACTTTCATTCGATTAAATTAGCTTTGTTGAATGCATTTGACTTTTGTTTGATTCAAAATGCTTTATTTGAATTTTTTTACTTTCATTTGATTAAAAAATCTTTGTTTGAATGTCTTTGACTTTCATTTGATTGAAATACCTTTGTTTGAATGTGTTTGACTTTCATTTGATTTAAAAAGCTTTGTTGAATGCATTTGACTTTCATTTGATTCTAAAAGCTTTGTTTGAATGTGTTTGACTTTCATTTGATTCAAAAAGCTATGTTTGAATGCGTTTGACTTTCATTTGATTTAAATAGCCTTGTTGAATGCATTTGAATTTCATTTGATTCAAAAAGATTTATTTGAATGTGTTTGACTTTTATTTGATTCAAAAAGCTTTGTTTGAATGTGTTTGACTTTCATTCGATTAAATTAGCTTTGTTGAATGCATTTGACTTTTGTTTGATTCAAAATGCTTTATTTGAATGTTTTTTACTTTCATTTGATTAAAAAATCTTTGTTTGAATGTCTTTGACTTTCATTTGATTGAAATACCTTTGCTTGAATGTGTTTGACTTTCATTTGATTTAAAAAGCTTTGTTTGAATGTGTTTGACTTTCATTTGATTGAAATAGCTCTGTTGAATGCATTTGACTTTCATTTGATTCAAAAAGCATTGTTTGACTTTCACATGATTCAAAAAGCGTTGTTTGAATGTTATTTATTATCATTTGATTCAATTAGCTTTATTTGAATGTGTTTGACTTTCATTTGATTCATAAAGCTTTGTTTGAATGTGTTTGACTTTCATTTGATTCATAAAGCTTTGTTTGAATATGTTTGACTTTCATTTGATTCAAAAAGCTTTGTTTGAATGTGTTTGACTTTCATTTGATTTAAGAAGCTTTGTTGAATGCATTTGATTTTCAAATGATTCAAAACATTTTGTTTGAATGTGTTTGACTTTCATTTGATTCAAAAAGGTTTGTTTGAATGTGTTTGACTTTCATTTGATTCAAAAAGCTTTGTTTGAATGTGTTTGACATTCATTTTATCTTATTAGTTATGTTGAATGCATTTGATTTTCATTTGATTCAAAATTCTTTGTTTGAACATATTTAACTTTCATTTGATTCATAGAGCTTTGTTTGAATGTGTTTGACTTTCATTTCATTCCAAAAGTTATATTTGAATGTGTTTGACTTTCATTTGATTTAAGTAGTTTTTTTGAATGCGTTTAATTTTCATTTGATTCAAAAAGCTTTATTTGAATGTGTTTGACTTCATTTGATTCAAAATGCTTTGTTGGAATTTGTTTGACTTTCATTTGATTTAAAAAGCTTTGTTTGAATATGTTTGACTTTCATATGATTAAATTAGCTTTGTTGAATGCATTTGACTTTCGTTTGATTAAAAGCTTTATTCGAATATGTTTGAGTTTCATTTGATTTATAAAGCTTTGTTTGAATGTGCTTGACTTTCATTTGATTCAAAAAGCTTTGCTTGAATGAATTTGAGTTTCATTTGATTTAAGCAGCTTTGTTGAATGCATTTGATTTTCATTTGATTTAAGAAGCTTTGTTTGAATGTGTTTGACTTTCATTTAATTCAAAAAGCTTTGTTTGAATGTGTTTGATTTTCATTTGATTCAAAAAGCTTCTTTTGAATGTGTTTGACCTTCATTTGATTCAAAAAGCTTTGTTTGAATATATTTTACTTTTATTTGATTTAAAAAGCTTTGTTTGAATGTGTTTGACTTTCATTTGATTCAGAAAGCTTTGGGTGAATGTGTTTGACTTTTATTTGATTAAATTAGCTTTGTTGAATGCATTTGACTTTTGTTTGATTCAAAAAGGTTTATTACAATGTGTTTGATTTTCATTTGATTCAATTAGCTTTGTTTGAATGTGTTTGACTTTCATTTGATTCAAATAGCTTTATAGAATGCGTTCGACATTAGTTTGATTCAATATATTTTGTTTGAATGTGTTTGACTTTCAATTTGTTCAAAGAGTTTTGTTTGAATAAGTTTGACTTTCATCTGATTTAAATTTCTTTATAGAATGCGTTCGACGTTAGTTTGATTCAACAAGTTTTGTTTGAATGTGTTTGCCTTTCATGTTGTTCAAAGAGTTTTGTTTGAATGTGTTTGACTTTCATTGGATTCAAAAATCTTTGTTTGAATGTGTTTGAGTTTCATTTGATTTAAAAAGCTTTGTTTGAATGTGTTTGACTTTTATTTGATTCAATTAGCTTTATTTGAAAGTGTGTGACTATCATTTCATTTAAAAAGTTTTGTTTGTATGTGTTTAACTTTTATTTCATTCTAATAGCTTTGTTGAATGTATTTGACTTTCATTTGATTCAAAAAGTTTTTTTTTGAATGTGGTTGACTTTCATTTGATTAAAAAGCTTTGTTTGAATGTGTTTGACTTTCATTTGATTTAAATTGCTTTGTTGAATGCATTTGATTTTCACTTGATTCAAAAAGCTTTATTTGAATGTGTTTGACTTTCATTTAATTCAAAAAGCTTTATTTGAATGTGTTTAACTTTCATTTGATTTTAAAAGCTTTGTTTGAATGTGTTCGACTTTCATTTGATTTAAGAAGCTTTGTTGAATGCATTTGATTTTCATATGATTCAAAAAGCTTTGTTTAAATGCATTTGACTTTCTTTTGATTAAATTAGCTTTGTTGAATACATTTGACTTTCTTTTGATTCAATTAGCTTTATTTGAATGTGGTTGACGTTCATTTGATTCAGTTAGCTTTATAGAATGCATTCGACTTTCATTTGATTCAAAAAGCTTTGTTTGAATGTGTTTGACTTTCATTTGATTCTATTACCTTTGTTGAATGCAGTTTTGTAGGGAATATTTCAAGGATCCCACACTTGAGCCCCTATGTGATCATACACTTAAGTATGATGGTGTCCAAAGGGAAGGAAGCTAGAGCAAAAGAGTCGCCAACAAGTTTTAGGAACTTGTAAACGGTTCACAGGGTGAAGGTTACACCCCTTCACGATCCATGAGATCGCCAACTCCGTAGTGGTCTAGAACTATGACTGGATATTCGGGGATGAAGGTACAAATCCAACCTAAAAGAGATTGAACCTGCCCTAAAAATAGGCCTCTACTTTATTCTTCTCATATTCATGTACGATGTCTGACTAACATACAAGCAATATATTAATCCTAAACCTGTTAAATCTATGATGGTTGAATATTAATGCACAAACAAGACTATTATTGGTGATTACTTGAATTAAAATCACATTAGCCTAAATCAAATTATTAATTCTCTTATTAAGCTTGATTTCAAGTACAAATTCCCTTTAAACCTGCAAGAGAGGGCGTGATCAAGCAATAACAATAATATATTAAGCAACATAATAATAATTAACACAACGAATCATCATCATCATCATAATATTCTCAATCTCATCAAAGCATAATAATATTAGCAAGATCCTAGGCATGATACTAACATGATTAACAACAAATCCTAGCATGTCACTAAACATTAAGGATCAAAGCTTTAGCCCTAACATGACACTAACATGATAAAAGTAATAGGAAGCAACCTAAGCATGATACTAGAAAGCAATAAATAACATCCTAACATGGTACTAGGAATTAATATAATTTAAGCATGCTTTCTATAAAAATATAGCAATAAAACAACTTACTTTGTTGCCTCGTATCTCTTTCTATCAAAGCAATACACACGTTAGTAACTTCAAGGAACATATAAAACGGTAAATCTAATTAAAGAATCGAAATAAGATTTGGGACCAAACCCTCAGAAATTATCAACCTTTCACGTCTAGGGCGATGGCAACTTCGAGTTTGGCTAGGTGTGTCTAAGACTCGTGAATGCGGTATTATGTTTGTAAAAAGGCTAGGCAAAAAAGAGGGAGAAAGAATAAGCTATTGCTTAAGAGAGAGAAGAGAGAGAGAGATGGTGATTGTTGATGATTGAAAACGGGGAAATATGACCCTATTTGTAAGAAAAATAGTCCGGAAATGATCAGAAAAAGACCGAATCCAATATGGAATAAAACTACTTCTGTCTCGGCGCGACAGGGTCCAGCGCGGCTTGATAGCTTCATCGCGTCGCGATGGTTCTATCATTTCACGATGGTTCATGCGTTAGCCAAAAGTCGTACAGAGTCCTTAATCTAATTAAATTAGACTAATTAACGTCCATACTTATCTTTTAAAATAAGATTTAATTCTTTAAAAACACTTGTTTTATTCCAATTAAATTTTTTTATTTTCTAAAAACATAATTATTAATCCTAATTCCACTAGAACCTAAAAAAACCTTCTAGGTTATTCTAGAAGATTAAAGTTAATCCTAATGACTTTAGGAATAATAATTAATGGGCCCTCCACTAGATCATTGGGCCGTATATAAAACTTGTTTCATGCCCAACTTAGTAATTTGGCCATAAATTCCTCATTATTAATCGGAATTGGGCTTATAATATATCGTTGGAAAGCTCTTTTCGAACCCAATCCAACTACACCCTTATTTGACCCTTATCATGGACCAAACTAAATTAGAGTGAAAATTTTCATAAATAGAGTACATTTTCGAAAACAAAACGAAGTATTTTTTTATATTAAAACAGCCGCATCACAAGACTTTTAACACTTTCACTTCGTTCGATAATCAATGACGTGAAAGGTATTCATCACTGGGTTTGGTTTTTTGAGGAGACACAATAAGGTGTCTACAAGTTGACTTTTGTTTGATTCAAAAAGCTTTATTTGAATGTGTTTGACTTTCATTTGATTCAAAATTCTTTGTTTGAATGTGTTTGACTTTCATTTTATTCAAATAGCTTTGTTGAATGCATTTGACTTTCATTTGATTCAAAAAGCTTTGTTTAAATGTGTTTGACTTTCATTTGATTCAATAAGAGTTGTTTGAATGTGTTTGACTTTTATTTGATGTTATTAAATATGTTAAATGCATTCGACTTTCATTTGATTTAAAATGCTTTGTTTGAATGTGTTTAACTTTCATTTGATTCAAAAAGCTTTGTTTGACACCCAAATGTGTCTCCCGAAAACCAAACCCAGTGATGAATGCCTTTCGCGTCGAATCATAATCGAATGAGGTGAAAGTGTGGAAAGTCTAATGTTGTGGTTAGTTTTTATTAAAAAATCTTTCTTTCTGTTTTCAAAAACCTGCTCTATTTTTATGAAAATAGCCAATCCAGTTTAGTTTTGTCCTTGACAAGGGTCCAATAATGGTATAGTTGGATTAGGCTCGAAAAGAGCTTTCTAACGATATATTATAAGCCCAATTCCGATGAATAATGAGGAAGTTATGACCAAAATACTAAACTGGGCCCGGTTTGGTTCTTATATGCGGGCCAATGATCTAGAGGAGGGCCTATTATGAATTATCACTCCTAATGCAATTAGAATTGATTATGGTCTTCTAGAATCTTCTAGGAAGTTCTTTTGAATCCCAAAGGGATTAGGATTGATAATTATGTTTTATGAGTTTTATTTGGAATTAAAGAAGTGTTTTAAATGAAATTACGATTTCACTCTTCGTACGGATTCTACGACTTGATTTTATCAAAAAATAGATTCCACGTTGAAAACGCGTGGAAAACCTTCTACATCGCCAAACAACAGTTTCGTCGCCTGGCGACGAAGCCTGTCGCCTGGCAACGATTTTGTAGCCTGGCGACAAGCTCTGTCGTTGGCGACAGAAGCGTGTTTTATTCCTTTTCGATTCTATCTGTTTCCGGACTATTTTCTTATAAATAGGGTCCCTGAACCTCCATTTTTCAATAACCAGAATTCTCTAATTCTTCTCTCTCTTTAAGCTAAAGCTATTTTCTCTCTCTTTTTTTAGCCTAGCCCTTTTAGAAACAAAATTCCTCATACATTGGCACTAGACACACCTAGCCAAGTTCGAAGTTGCCTTCGCCCTAGACGTGAAAGGTTATAATTTCTGAGGGTTTAGTCCCCAATCCCTATTTCAATTATTTAATTTAATTGTTTATTTATACTTTTCTTTGAAGTTACCAACGCATGTATTTTGTTATTAGAAAGAGGTACGAGGCATCGAAGTGAGTAATTTAATTGTTTAATTGCTTTATTATAGAAATAATGCTTTGACTATTTTGATTCCTAGTATTATGTTAGGATGCTTTTATTGCTTCCTAGTATCATGTTTAGGACTAACTAATATTTATGATATTATCATGATGCTTCCTATTTCTTTCCTAGTATCATGTTAGGGCTAAAGCTTTGATCTTTAATGCTTAGTTACATGCTAGGATTTTTTATTAATCTTGTTAGTATCATGACAGGATCTTGTTGATTATATTATGCTTTAACATGATTATTTTTATAATTATTATGATTTATGATTATTATGTTGCTTGATGCTTATTATTGCTTGATCACGCCTTTTATGCATGTTTAAGGGTAATTTGTACTTGTAATCACGCTTAATAAGATAATTAATAATCTTGTTTAGGTTAATATGATTATAATTCAAGTGATCGCCAATAATAGATTTATTTGTGCATTAATATTCAACCAACATAGATAAATAGGTTTAGGGTTAACCTATTGATTGCATGTTAGTCAAAAAGTGCACATGAATATGAGAAGAATAAAATAGACGCCTATTTTAGGCAGGTTCAATCTCTTTTAGGTTGGATTTGTACGTTCATCCCCGAACACCAATCATGGTTCCAGACCTATTGGAGTTGACGATCTCATGGATCGTTAAGGGGTGTAACCTTCACCCTGTGAACGGTTTACAAGTTCCTAAAACTTGTTGGCGACTCTTTTGCTCTAGCTTCTTTCCCTTTGGCCGCCACCATGCTTAAATGTATGATCACAGTGGGGCTCAAGTTTGGGATAATGCTTGAAATATTCCCTACAGTTTTTTGGCGACTCCACTAGGGAGGATTTCTATTTTAATTCCTAAAATTTATTTTGGCAATGATTTAGAATGAGTGGATGAGACTCGAAAAGTTCTAAGTATTTCATGTGCGTAATTTTGATTAACATTATTGTCATATGCATAAAAAAGGTTCTCATTGGAAAGACCATCCGTAATGAGTCAAAAACATAGGATTTTTACACGTAGAAAATTTGAGAAATATCTTTCACAACTAGAATCGAAACAATACTGCGAAAATTGGAAAATTCTAAGAACACGGAAAGCTGCTGAGGCATGTAGGAACTAGCGCCTAGAAAACAACGTTTGTGGCCTGAAAAATGGCCTCTTCGCCTGGCGACAATTTTGTCGTCTGGCGACGGAGCCATTTTCTAGCGGCAGACTCTGTTGTCTGGCACCGTGTTCTTCCAATACTGAGCCAGAACTTCGCCTTCTTGTTTTGACTAGTTCTAGCACTGTTGGCTTGATTCTACTTCCTGATTGAGTTTTTCTCTTTTTTCTGAAACCCATATGTGTTCTACATATGGACATAACCCTCTGGGAATTCATGCTCCATCTACCCGATTGAACGCTCTGAGCAACAAAGGGTACATCCGAGAATGTTGAATTCACCAAACCATGGAAGCGAGTTTAACTCGCGGGGTCCCATCCACACGCGCCAACCCTTCTAAAGGTAAGGCTTCCGCGCGGTGCATCTGGACTCATAACCATGGACCCTCTTTGACTAACCCATATCTTGAACTTTAGAGAACTAGAGCCATTGTTAGGTTGTAAACTCATTGCATCATATCGTGCCTACTTGACTACTTGTGCATTATTTGTTGTGCATACTCTATGTGTTTTTCCTAACCGTTTGTTTGACTAGTGATTAAGGCTAAATAAACTAATTAATGACTAAAAGGACTTTGCCTAATTAATTTGAGTAATTATAGGCTAATAAATTAATCAAATTGACTTAGTACGACTTTAGGCCTGTCCCTTTAGAGTAAAAATACTGAAATCAGTTCCAGATCGATGTTCCAGTAATGGCGCAAAAATCTAGGCTGCAGCGCCAGACCCTTTTGTGCAACGCCTGGCGACAACCTTGTCGTTTGGCGCTGTACTGCAGAGTGCGGCGACAGTTCAGTTTCTTGCTCGAGTCATCACGACGAGTCTAATTAAACAGTTTATTAATCAGTTTGGTCATTTTGTTAATAGCAGTAGTCATATGTAATCCTTAATTGGGTATAAGCACTTAGTCTCATGGTCATACACAAGAGTCAAAGCATGTCACTTGCACTCACAAATAAAGCACACACTAATATGTATGTACACTTTGACCAGGTCTAGAGAGTCTTGTATGCGCGTGTTTTCCGTCATTTTTTTAAGGGGGGTAAGTCGGATATTAATCCTCCAATTAAACCACACTTGTTTGAACCCATATACTTGATTTCCAAAAATATGCACCCTAAAAATATGCACCCTATTTTTGCCTTTTTATAAACCGGTAAAATCAAAGTCAATTTGAGTCAAGTCATTAAAACAAATAAATGGTTTAATTTACAGAGCGTGGTCAAGAAAGGAAGGGCGTTTAATCAAGGATAACCTCTTCGTTCAAGTTCAGATTTTTGATAAACCAGTCAGTTGGAAAAGAACAACTAAGAAGATAATGGCGAGTCAAGAAGAAGTCAATGAGCTTAAGAAGCAAATGGCTAGCGTTACTGAGGTGTTGAAGGAACCCTGACCTTGTGAAACAACAACAAATGGAGCTCATGTAAGAGAGCTTGAGCAAGATATCCAATGACTATAGGTTCCAGGGCATTAGCTCGCAAGGGGTCTCTGTGGACTAGGAGCTTGTTCTGCAGAAGTTCAATGCCAATGACATCCCAAAGTTCAAGGCAACAGACAACCCTTATTTTCACTTAAGAGCTTTCGAGATAATAATGAATATTAAGGGGATTGATAGGAAGGTCTTTCATTCTTTGTTTTCTTTATCTCTTGAAACCGTTCGTCAACAATGGTTCTTTTCCCTTGACAAAGAAAAAACCTCTACTTGGGAATCTATTGTAAACGCTTTCATTGATAGGTATAAATGTAATATTCAAGTTAAAACTGATCATAGAGAACTTGAAATACTTAAGCAAAAAGAGAATGAAGGTTTCGCTTCTTTCTTTAATAAGTGGAGGGAAACTTCCGCTAAGATGATTGAAGTACCAAGTGAAAAGGAATCTGTGAGAATGTTCATTAAGAACCTCCAAGAAAAGTACTCCAAACATCTTAAATATCAAAACAATTTGCATACCTTCAAGGCCGTCTATGACATTGGAATTAACATTGAAGACGACCTTGCTAAACAAAAAGTTACTAACTCTAACAGTGGCTGGAAAGGTAAGAAGAACGATAATCCTTCTTCTTCCAAAACCACCCACTCAAACAATGTTAACACTTTTAATTTGAGCGAAGTCCTTGCCATGAACAATCAAGGACAAAAGAAACCATTTAAGAGGAACTTTACTCCTATTGGTATGAGTTATGACACCGCATTTGATCGATTACATGCAAAAGGTCTTATAACTCTCATTGGACCGTTTGGGGATCCACCTGTCGAAAAGAGGACGGCTAACTGGAATCCCAATGCACATTGCAAGTATCACCAAGGCAGGGGCCATCTCACTGAAAATTGTTGGAAGCTTAAGGAAACTATCCAAGACTTAATTGATAATAATAAACTCCCATTGCCCCATGCAAGCAAGAAGCCAAGTATCAATAATGCACCACTTTCTGATTCTTTGGCTATTTCTAATGAGGAGGACCATGTTGACCCCTCATCCCTCATCAAACCAGTTGAAGAGGTTCATGCTATCGAAGAAGAGGAGGAAACCTTTTTCGATGCCATGATTGATTTCCCTCTTGGACAAGAACCTGCAACTAGGGAAGAAATATGGATTCTCATACGATCGATGTGGGAAGGAATAGACTTGTTACGAGAAGCTTTCGAGTTTGCAAAGGAATAAGAAAAAGTGGTCCAAAGAAAGCGTGACAACAACAAAGTTCCACCCATGGAGAAGAAACCATTTTTTCTCCAAGTAATTGATACACCCAAAAAGAGTAATAAGCCTTACACTCCAATTAGGACTTCCTATGCTAACATGTTCAAAATGCTCTCCGAGAGTGGTAAGATTAAAACTCTTGAACCGAGACCATTTGAATCATTAAAGAGGACAGATAGATTCTGCTGTCCATATCACCAATCAGGGGGACATACCATCGAGCATTGCTTTAAATTTAAAGATTTAATCCAAAAGCTGATTGATAACAAGAAGCTAGTCCAAATCCCACATGAACAAGATGCTAACATCAATGGGGTTTGGGACAGCGATGACGAGGACGTCTATCTCAAGGATATGGAAGAATCTCCACCTTCAGTTATATATCCAGTAAGTGACTTTTGGGATGAAGAAGATTCACCCATAGAAGTTCTCACAAGATCTAGGAGAATGCAACCTCCCATCACCACACAACCTATTCCTACTACTCAACAAGTTCCCATACCAATTATAGAGGATAACGATGTTGTCAAACAACTCAAAAAGACCAAGGTCGAGATGAACGTATGGAAACTTCTAGCTACATCCTGAGAACATAGGTTAACGGTAATGAATGCCTTGGACAAAATAGGGTTAGACTCCGAAACCACTCCTGAGGGGTTGGCTAACTTTCTCACGAGTGACCTTCCTAGTCCTATCATCTTGATCACCTTTTCAGACAAAGATCTACCTCCAGAAGGCGACAAACATTAAAAGGATCTAAACCTCACAGTAATCTGCAAGAGAATGAATATTCCAATGACTCTTGTAGATAATGGATCGGCAATCAATGTTTGTCCACTTAGAACCGCGAGGATGCTAGGAATAAGGGATGAAGCCTTAACCCTGTCAACGTAAGGAATAAGAGCCTACGACAACACTCGTCACCAAGCTCTTGGAAAGATTACCATGAACGTAACGGCTTGAGCAATAGAACATGCCACTACCTTTCAAGTAGTGGATATTAAATCTTCCTTTAACTTATTGTTGGGACGCCCTTGACTTCATGACCTTAAGGCCGTCCCTTCATCCCTTCATCAACAAGTAAAAGCTATAGTTGGAGGGATCCCTATTACGATCGATGCTTCACCTATGAGGATTAAAGTTGTTGAAAATCCAATTATTAACGTGGAGCACGATGAGAACGATGATGATTTATGGGGCTTTAATGAAGAGGTCTCCTTAATCGAAGAAGATGAAAGGACCCCTCTTTGCTATGACCTCCATTCTAATATGACAATAAATGCTATTCTTAAAAAATAGTGACTCTTTCCTGGAATGACTCTTGGAAAGAAAAAGGAGATAGAAAAACAAATGGAACTACCTGGCCTCCCTAAATTAGATACTTTCGGACTTGGTTTCAAACCGACTCTAGAAGATCTAAAGCGAGCCTAGGAAAAGTCCAAGGCACGGAAAAACGCTCGTACCCAAAAGAAAGCAATCCCAATGGATCAATATCCCCTTACTCTTAATGGACAATTTATAAGAGAAGGAGAGGACTATCCATGCCACGAATTTCCCGAACCTTTTGTTGTAAATGGCATAAGACAACCTGGGTTCGAAATCTTTCTGGATAGCTACTTTTTAGATGTGATCCCAACTCCTATCCATAAGGAGAAAGAACCCTCATGCTTTGACTTTAATGTCATGGGACTCCTCTTTGGGCATGGAAAGAATGAGCCAAAATATATAGAAGACAACTCCTCGCTCATTCAAACAGTCTTACACAGTGAAAACTTTGATCCTTCGAAGCTCATCACTCTAGCAGAGGGTTTAGTGCAAGGATAATGCAAAACAGTCAAGGTGACTACTCCAAGGGGAAGAAAGATCTCCATAACAACAGGAGAAGGACCAATGTTTGAAGAGTCGTCTGAGTCGGAGTCCGAGTCAGAATCTTCTCCTATAGAGTCTTCTAAGTCCTTAGCTGTAGCACCTTCTCCTTCTATTTTAATATCTACTCCTAGGATAGTTAGTAATCAAGTCCTAGAGGACATTTCCTTATTTGATGTAATGATTTCCGAGTTTAATAATATGTCTTCTTCCTCTTACTCCTCGTGTTATTTTCTAAACCAAGATGACGAGCATTGCTTAACTAACAATGAAAGTGACAAAGAAATCATTAAAGCAATGGAAACACTTGAAAATAAAACACCGGTAATTGAGGATACTAAAACGGTTGATATTTCAAATGATGCAACCATTAAAAGAGAAGTTAAAATCGGACTAACACATAATGAAGATAAAAGAACCGATTTAATCAATCTACTTAAAGAATTTATCGATGTGTTTGCTTGTTCATATGAAGATATGCCAGGTATTAACAGAGAAATAGCTCAACATACCATACCACTAATTCCAGGAATGAAACCTGTAAAACAAAAGTTGCGTCGAATGAACCCGACGTAGCTCTTAAAATAAAAGAAGAAGTTCAAAAGCAAATAACTGCGAGTTTTATCAGGGTATCCAAATACCCCGAATGAGTTGCAAATGTTGTCCCAGTTCCAAAGAAGGATGGAAGGGTAAGAATGTGTGTCGACTATCGAGATCTAAATAAGGCAAGTCCAAAGGATGACTTCCATTTACCACATATCGACATCTTAGTAGATAATACAGCGAATCACGTGCTTCTCTCGTTTATGGATGGGTACGCAGGGTACAACCAGATTCTCATGGCGGAAGAAGACATGGAGAAAACAACATTTATAACACCTTGGGGAACTTACTGTTACACGGTAATGCCATTCGGGTTGAAAAACGCGGGTGCCACTTACCAACGAGCAGCAACTGCCCCACTCCACGACATGATGCACAAAGAGGTTAAAGTCTACGTGGATGATATGATTGTAAAATCAAAAGATCGCCCAGGACATCAAGTAGCATTAAGAAAGTTTTTCGAAAGGCTAAGGAAATATAACATGAGGTTAAATCCATCCAAGTGCGCTTTTGGAGTCACCTCAGGCAAACTCTTGGGATATGTCATAAGCTCTGGAGGAATAGAGATAGACCCAACCAAGATCAAAGCAATTATGTCAATGCCGCCGCCCAAAATCGAGAAATAGATTTGAGGATTAATTGGCCGGTTGCAATACATAAGTAGGTTCATATCAAAGCTAACAACAATATGTGAACCAATATTCAAGAAACTCAAAAAGAATGTGCCAGTGATATGGGACGATGAGTGTCAAAAAGCCTTTGAAAAGATCAAAGCCTATCTCACAAATCCTTCCGTATTAGCATCAACGCTTCCAGGGATTCCTCTTAGGTTGTATTTAACAGTCACCAAAGAGACAATGGGGGCTATGTTCGCACAAGAAGTAGAAGGAAAAGAAAATGCGATCTACTACTTTAGCAAGAAAATACTCGAGTATGAAGTACGCTACACACCACTTAAGAAATTTTGCCTCGCATTAGTGTGGGCCACAACCAAGTTGAGACATTATATGCTCGTGCATACAGTCTTTGTAGTATTGCGAATGGATCCATTTAAGTACTTATTTGAAAAATCTACACTTAATGGCCGCATATCAAGGTGGATAACCAACCTAGCCCAATTTGATGTAAGGTTCATGCCTCAAAAGGCCATTAAAGGATCCGTGGTCTCGGACTTCTTAGCAGATTTTCCAATAGAAGATTCGACGCCAATACATGACAACGAATTTGCAGATGAAGACTTGATGGTCACAGAAGATGATACTTGGACTTTATACTTCGACGGAGCCTCAAACCAAAAGGGATGTGGCGTTGGAGCACTATTAGTATCACCTAAAGAAGAACATGTTCCAATCTCCATAAATCTAGATTTCGACGTTACCAACAACGCTGTTGAATACGAAGCGTACGTGGTAGGCCTCGAAACAACTTTGGCATTGGGAGTAAAGAAACTTCGAATGTTCGGAGATTCTTCTTTGATCGTCAACCAAATCTCTAAAAGATGGAAAGTAAGGAATGAAAGTTTAGCCCCTTACCAAACTTATCTGGAAAATCTCACCAACAAATTGGAAAAAGTAGAATACACATATCTACCTAGAGAGGAAAATCAATTTGCTGATGCCTTGGCAAGACTAGTCTCAATGGTTAGAATTCCCACGGAAATCGAGCAAATGCCTTTAACCATAGAGAAAAGGCATAAACCGGCTTACATTCAAACCATAGAAGACGACGAAGTGGTCCAAGATGAAGACGAAGAAGAAGAAGAAGAACGGTGGTATACAGACATACTCAATTATGTCACCAAAGGAGAATATCCTCCTCATGCTGACAAAAGAGCAAAACAAGCATTAAGACTCTTGGCTTCTCAATATGTACTCATAGATAACGAGTTACACAAAGGGTACCTAAGGGTCGAGCTCTCTTATGTATAGAAAAAAAGGAAGCCCAAAGAGCCATGAGGATAGTCCACGAAGGCGTTTGTGGAACTCATGTTAATGGCAAAATGTTCGTCCAAAAGATAATGCGAGAAGGGTATTATTGGATTACCATGAATAGGGACTGTCATCAATACGTAAAAAGATGCCCTAAATGCCAAATTTATGCTAACTTGTAACATGTTCCTCCATCTCTACTCTACACCTACACATCACCATGGCCATTTTCAACATGGGGAATTGATATCATCGGTAAAATTATCCCTCTAGGGACAGGAGGCCACGAATAAATTCTAGTAGCAATCGATTACTTCACGAAGTGGGTTGAAGCACAGTCATATGCTAAACTCACTGCAAAACATGTAGCACTCTTTATCGAAAGGAACATTATCTGTCGATACAAAGTCCCACATGAGATGATAAGTGATGATGGAACTCATTTTCAAGAAGAATGTGAAGAATTGCTCCAAAAATATGGTATTCAAAACCATCATTCCTCTCCTTATAGACATCAATCAAATGGAGTAGTTGAGGCAGCTAACAAAAATTTAAGGACTATTATTGAGAAAATGACAGAAAATTACAAGGATTGGCCTGACAAACTCCATTTCGCACCTTTGGTTTATCGCACGTCAATTCGTACATCAACAGGAAATACGCCATTCTCCTTGGTTTATGGAATGGATGCCGTACAACTTGTAGAGCTAGAAATGCCTTCTCTACGCATTGCATTGGAAAGTAAACTCGATGAAGTCGAATGGACTAGGGCAAGATATGAAGAGCTGATTCTACTCGATGAAAAGCGACTAGAAGCTCTACATTATACTCAATGCTATCAAACCCGTATGGCTAGACACTTTAATAAGAAGGTCAAGACAAGAAACATCAAAGTAGGATACTTGGTGTTAAAAGCGTTAAGGAAAAATGTTTTGGATCCAAGAGGTAAATTTAGGCTTAATTGGTCGAGACCATATATCGTCAAAACCATCCTGTCAGAAGGTGCAGATTAACTAACTGATATGGATGGTAATGAGTTCTCAAACATGACGAACCTTGACCAACTTAAAAAATACTACCCATAATTACTTGAGTAGGACACTCAAGAGAGCTATGTTTGGCCTGATTCCTTAGGAAAGGATACATAGGCAACCCCTTACAGGGTGCGGCCACTTTAATTCTCACAAATCTCGCATCCCAGCATTAACAAAAATTCAACGCAGCATCAGCGGAAAATAAAAAGTCTGTCGCCAGACGACAGACTGCAGCGCAGGGCGACGAAGCCTGTCGCCTAGCGACGACAGCAGCGTCTGGCGACAGACTTAAAACCGCGGCGCCGATTTTCTGCGAATATCTGAGCAATTTTTCGGTGTATTTCGAAAAATTTTCGATTTCCGTACTCGAGAAATTTTCTGGAAAATAATTTAAGTTGTTTTCATTGCTTTAATAAATTAAATGTAAAGTTAATTTAACTTAAAAAAGCTGAAATTGCATTAATAAAACAAAGTAAAATTACATTATTGATGGAATAAAAGCTTAATAAAATAAATTGACTTGAAAATTAAACTAGTCTAATAAATTGGAAGTTAAGCAATGCTTCAATCTTTCTTCTCTTTCTTTGCTCTTTTCCAATTCTTGTTAGCATCTTCTTCATCGTCCATGACTTTAGCTAGTAGGTATCTTTTAGAGGACCTACATTCAATCTTGGACTAAATAGTTTCTCCTTTAGCTAGGACACCATGTTTCTTTTCCACCAAAACTTTCTTTTCTGAAGAGTCCGCTTTTCTTTTCTCTTTGCCTTTAGTAGTATCTTTCTTCTTAGGCATCATAGGTGTTTTGAATTCAACTTTTTCACCTAAGCGTTCCTTAACAGGAATTATCTTGTCACCTAGACGATTCTTCACATTGGTTCTACTTTGATCTCTCTTCTTGTCCTTTTTAGGCTTATTAAGAAGCCAATTCTTCACATTATTGGGCAAGGAAGGAGGAACCTTTTGGGTAATCACTTCCCATAAAGGCCTAGCACTCCAATATGTGTCAAACCTCTCTACTTCTTGTGAAACAGGGAATTCATAGGGACGACAGAGATCCCCAGAAGGAATTGTTTGAAGAAGACCGTACTGCCTTTTTACCTTACAGGGATAATAAAAAGTCATCTTGGTTAAGCTTGGAAGACAACAGAAGGGTTGCTTGTGACACCAACCATCTTCACAATTTTCCACCATGGGACGACCCATTTGATAGCAAAGTTACAAGAGGCAAATATTTTACTCCACTCATGGCAACCCATCTTTATAGAGAAACGTTTCTTCTTCCTTACAAATCAATTTGGAGTGTATTTCTCAACATTGTCAGGAGGACTAATTAATTCTAGTCTCTCCATTAGCCACATCTGCAAAAAAATCAATGCAAATAATTAGTATACAAAAATATGTTTTTGATTTCTGTAATTAAAAATATTATTTTTCTACCTGTAATAAAATTAGAGGGCCCCGAAAAGGTGCTTTTGGATTTTTCTTTAATTCATCTAGACTAAGCATAGTCTCTCCAACAATTAATAGCATTGGATTCCTCCCAGATTCAATTTGTTGTAAGACAGATATTATAATTGCTTGACCCTCATTATTTCTACCACTAGAGATAAGATATTGGTTAAGCATGCAAAAGAGGAAAGCCCTTCTTCTATAAGCATGAAAAGATTCAGAATACGGTCTATCAAAATGGTGGCGTGCAAATTCTTTTAGATTAACTATGCTACCATCTACAATATTTGTTAGATCTTTGTCTTTTAAATTAAAGAAGCGCTCAAAATCTTTATAATAATACTCATTCACTCTAGGAATTACCGCAAGATCTAAAGAAGGGAAGCCTAGAATGGCACCAAATTCTTCCGGTAAAGGCCTAATTTCATCACAGCCTAGTATAAAGCAATGCGTGTCAGTATCCCAATATTCTAAGGCGGTATGAATAAAGTCTATATCAATATCTACCCCCTTAATACCATAAATACCTTCCATGTGAAAAAAGTCAAGTTCTTTCCTCTCTTAGCAGTCAAAGACCGACACCATTCACAAGTAAAATCGCTAAAACTCTTAGTGACTGAAGACATGATTACTTGTTGAGAAGCTAAGATTATGATTAATGATTAATCTGTTTGAATTACACATAAATCGGCGGATTAGGGGGCTATTTATGCACAAAACTGGTGTAGTTTCGAGTCCTGAAAGGATTCGGAGGAACGCACTGCAGCGCCAGACGACAAATTCGTTGCCTGGTGACGAAAGCAGCGCCTGGCAACGACATGCAGCGCGTCGCGACGAATGGCGTTGTAATGCCAGCTCAACGCGCTATGCGAACCGCGTTTTCTTGACTACAATTCGAATTCGTACAATGACTTTACAATTATGTCCTTTGTTCAATCTCCTATACACAAATATTTAAATATTTTTCCTTTTTTCTGGATTTAATCGAGCTTAATTCAATTAAGGCTTATTTTAGTCCAAACTATGTTTCATTTTTTTTCTTTTTTTGGGGAGAAAGTCGGATACCCTCCATTAATAAAAAAAAATGACGGAAATTTTTGCGCTAAATTAATCACAAATTTTTTGCACACACGCATATGCACATAAAATGAAAAATAAAAGGCAAAGATAATACAGACATAATAGGTAATAATTTGTATATACAATATGTCTAAAATATGAGTCATATAATAAAAATTGACAAAGTCCTACAAAAGTCAAAATAAATAAAAAACACAGGTACAACTTTGGTGCCGGAGGACGCAGATGAGGAGGAATGTTCATCATATCAAAGAACATCGCAGACCGAGGAGTATGCTCCTCACTAGCTCCAGACTCGCCAGTAGGCGGGAACCTCAACTCAAGGCCAGTCCACCCAGGCTCACCCTGGTATTGAATCGACAAAGCATGAGGCTGGTGTGGCTACTGCGACGACGAGCCAAACTCGTACGTCTCACCACCCACCAGAGGAACCGATGTCGCCCCTCCTTGGCCCATCGGCCCAGTCTGTGCACCCTTAGATGAAGAACCTGAACTCTCCAATGTCTCGGTCCAAGCAGCATCAGACCGACCACCTCGAGCACTAGAGGTAGTGCGGCGATGCCTCTAGCAAGACCTAGACGGCTCCCTCCTAGCCTCGAGTCTCGCCTGAGTACGTGAAGGAATAGGTTGTCCCTGCAAAATTAAGTCAGGTCAGATGCAAAGAAAATGGAGGATAAACAATATAAAGGAAAAAGAGATACCTCCCCAGCAACGTCGTCGCGACGACAGGAAGCCAGGTTCCTCATCCTCACTAGCTGACTTCGAAAGGCGTCTATGCATCTCGCCATCGCTATCACTACCTCGCGAGAGAATTGTCAAAAACAAGGTCAGTAACAATACAAGATAAGTATAAATAAATAACAAGCAAGTAACTCACCCGAGTCTGGTGACGAGGAATAGACCGCTCGACGAAGCGCTGATCCTCAAGAGCCGGAGGAATCATCTCCTCAACTGGGCCGTATGTCCCTTGGTAGCTGATGACATCCGAGGAGGAACGAACACAGCAGGCGCAGCCTGGGGAAAAAAAACAAATCTAAAGTGATTAGAGTCCACTTGGGGGCTATCTAGCAAAAACTAAAGGATAAAAGCATACCGCCGCCTCCTCAGATAAAACAGGGGCCGGAGCTAGCAATGGCAGCAAATCCTCCCCGTAGCACCATCCCGGACGGGCATGAGATCGCCAAGGGGTACCAGCAGGCGACCTCTTCGCCAAGTTTATCATCATAGCCTCGTGAAACATGTGTCGAGGCGGAGAAGCAGGGACAACAAAAATATCCGAAGAGTGTTGGACAACTACTCTCTCACCAAGATACACCACGGCCTCGTATGTCCCCTGAAAGTAACGACACTCGGTAGTGTACTGTGCAGCCAGCGTAGGAACAGCCAGATTGGCCCATGGCCGATACACCACGTTAGGCTCCTACAAAACATGTTTGTGAGATAAAAGGCTATTGAAAAGCGATACAAGAGACAAGCGTCCAAAAGAGCATACCGAGAGCATCAACTCTCGAACACGGGTAGTAGTGGCATCGCTACTGATGCGACCTCCTCAACAGCCGCCAATAGGGAGCTCGCGAGGAGAAGATCTCGCCGGCGCAAGCGATGAAAAATATTCGTTGAACCAAATCTACAAAGGCAAAAGAAAATCAGCGAATGGCAATAAAAATCTAGAGCTAATTTAAAAAAAAAAGAGAAATAAAGCATACATCTACAATTCTCCAGAAGCTGGAGAGTGCAATATCTCCTGTGAAGGCTGTGTGACGACAAAAGCGTCGCAAGCCCATCAAGAAATCAGCATAGGCCAAGCTGGCCTAGTCATAGGTCCCGACCAACTAAAGGTCGCGAAGAGCAAGCAGGTAGTAGAGAAGTACTCGACTACCTCTGTCAGGAGAAAAGGTCCCTGACAGCAAGATAAGAACGAAGATGCGCACCCGCTGCTCCTTGGTGGTCGCATCATCCTCAAAACCATCACCAGAGTAGACCGGCGGATACATCGAGCACTAAGTCGTGTCGGCTCATCCTCGGCACAGGCCCGAATAGTCATCGGACCCAACAACTCCTCGACCATCGGAGAAAGGACAATAATCCTATCGTCAAACGGTAGTGCAGCAGAACGGAACTCCAGTCCCGAGATGAGACTGAAGTCAGCAGGGATGACGGTCATCTCACCCCAAGGAAAGTGAAAGGTGTTAGTGGCGTCCCAAAAGAACTCCACCAGAGCTCGAACCACGTGGTGCCTCGCGTCGAAAGAGTACATGGCCTAAGTAGCCCGAAACAAGGCAGTCAGCCCACAAGACTCCCAGAGCAGTCGCAACTCCTCATCATTGCGGAAATATTTGTCGTACAACGAACCAATGGTTCATCCCACTCAAGGAAGGGTCCTAAAGAGGTGGACGGCTCCTCGCCCTCACCAACGGGCTCGTGCTCCCGTCGAGTGTCCCTACACCGAGAATCAAAACCGCGTTGTCTAGCCATACTATATTATGCAAAAAAAATTAAGGCTCTATGGTATCTAAGGTTCGCCTAGCCACATGATACTATGTTCAAAAAAAGAAAAAAAAAACAGAGTACGTAGTACTAAAACAGAGTACGAATTCAATTCAAGCATATATAGCATTTTCAAGCAATCAAACAATTTCTTGCAATACTATGACAATTATTGTGACAAATTGTACAAAAATAGCTAGTAAAAACGTGAAGAACAAGCCACATTGTTCTCACGACCTCAAGGGGTTCAACAATGGTGAATTGTTCGTTTTTCCACCAAATTGAGTCAAACAAGTCTCAAAACATTCCCAAGGCAATATACAAGCATAATCAAGCAATTTCATGGCATAAAATTCAACAAACAAAGCGAATTAAGCAAAGTATGTTTCGAATTTTCAGAAAATTCGTGAAATAACATGCAAAAATTCAGCAAATCCGGAGTGGGTTTGAAGAAAACTTACATAGATCAGGAAACTAGATGAAATAAACTTTGATTTGCAAGAAGTTTGAGCGAATTTGGTTTAAAAATGAGCAAGAACGAGTGAATTGAAGTTTGAAGCGATTCGCAAACAAATAACAACAGCAGCGGTGAAATGAGAAAGAAAGGAGACTTATTCGAAAATCCCGAGTGCAGCGCTAGACGACGAAATTGTCGTCTGGCGACAAGAAAAATTGCGGCGATAGAGCTTTCCAGCAGGCTCTGGTGCGGCGACAAAGTGTATGGCCCCGTAATATGCTTATGTGGACTTCGTGCAGCAGTTTGGGTTCCTTGGTACGCCAGTTAGCCCCTATAAGCAACTTGACATGATTTAGTAATCGGCTCGATTACAATCACATGAAGTGATCGACTTGATAAATGATCGTCTCACTTAGCTTAAAGCGCCTAAACATTGGCTCATTACAAAGGCACCAACATAATGGTTCATAAACAGCGGAGGCACCAACATAATGGTTCATAAACAGCGGAAGCACCAACATAATGGTTCTCAAGAATTTAAAGCGCCGACGTACTGGCACCGCAGCAATTTCAGCAAAAATCACGGAAGCAAAGTTCAAGCAAGCTTTAAAGGTCAATAAGCATTGATCTTCGGTAATTTTCTTCGGAATATTATCGCAACAAATAAGGATGACTTCAGTCGAAGATATCTTTGACAGTGTTCCCTAGCTTGTGGAGGGTTGTCGCAAACAACTGAGGATGGCTTTAGGCGAAGCAATCTTCGATCATGTTCCCTGGCTAGCAGAAGATGGTCACAAGGCAGTAGAAGGTCGTTTCAGGCGAAGCAATCTTCAATAGTGTTCTCTGGACTGCAGAAGACTATCACAGCAGAAATTAGAGGCAGTTACAGGTGTAGCAGTCTTCAGGCGGTATCCCCTAGCTTGAGGAAGATCGTCAAAGCTCTTTGTTCAGTGACGCGTGGACATATCAAAGCTCTTTTTCTTAGAGACGCGTGAGCATCCTATAAAAGCTCCATTGTTCAGAGACGAGTGAACATCAACAACGGCATGATGGCATTCCCTAGCTTGTGGAAGGTTGTCACAACAAAAATGCAACAACAGTGGGAGCTTCTGTAGACACCCAAATGTGTCTCCCCAAAATCGAACCCTGTGATGAATGCCTTTCGCGTCGAATCATAATCGAATGAGGTGAAAGTTTTGAAAGTCTAATGTTGTGGTTAGTTTTCATTAAAAATCTTTCTTTCTGTTTTCAAAAACCTGCTCTATTTTTATGAAAATAGCCAATCCAATTTAGCTTGGTCCATGACAAGGGTCCAATAATGGTATAGTTGGATTGGGCTCAAAAAGAGCTTTCCAACGATATATTATTAGCCCAATTTCGATGAATAATGAGGAAGTTATGGCCAAAATACTAAACTGGGCCCAGTTTGGTTCTTATATGCGGCCCAATGATCTAGAGGAGGGCCTATTATGAATTATCACTCCTAATGCAGTTAGGATTGATTATGGTCTTCTAGAATCTTTTAGGAGGTTCTTTTGAATCCTAAAGGGATTAGGATTGATAATTATGTTTTATTAGTTTTATTTGGAATAAAAGAAGTGTTTTAAATGAAATTACGATTTTACTCTTCGTACGGATTCTGCGACTTGATTTTATCGAAAAATATATTCCGCGTTGAAAACACGTGGAAAACCTTCTGCATCGCCAAACGACAGTTTCGTCGCCTGGCGACGAAGCCTGTCGCCTGGCAACGATTTTGTAGCCTGGCGACAAGCTCTGTCGTTGGCGACAGAAGCGTGTTTTATTCCTTTTCGAACTCTGACTCTTTTCTATCTGTTTCCGGACTATTTTCTTATAAATAGGGTCCCTGGATCTCCTTTTTCAATAACCAGAATTCTCTAATTCTTCTCTCTCTCTTTAAGCTAAAGCTATTTTCTCTCTCTTTTTCTAGCCTAGCCCGTTTACAAACAAAATTCCTCATACATTAGCACTAGACACAGCTAGCCAAGTTCGAAGTTGCCTTCGCCCTAGACGTGAAAGGTTATAATTTCTGAGGGTTTGGTCCCCAATCCATATTTCAATTATTTAATTTAATTGTTTGTTTATACTTTTCCTTGAAGTTACTAACGCGTGTATTTTGTTATTAGAAAGAGGTACGAGACATCGAAGTAAGTAATTTAATTGCTTTATTATAGAAATCATGCTTTGATTATTTTGATTCCTAGTATCATGTTAGGATGCTTTTATTGCTTCCTAGTATCATGTTTAGGATTAACTAATATTTCTGATATTATCATGATGCTTCCTATTTCTTTCCTAGTATCATGTTAGGGCTAAAGCTTTGATTTTTATTGCTTAGTGACATGCTAGGGTTTGTTATTAATCTTGTTAGTATCATGCCTAGGATCTTGCTAATAATATTATGCTTTAACATGATTATTTTAATTATGATTATTATTATTATGATGATGATTATAGTTATTATTATTATAATTTATTATTATGTTGCTTGATATTTATTATTATTGTTATTGCTTGATCACGCCTTTTATGCAGGTTTAAAGGGAATTTGTAATTTTAATCACGCTTAATAAGATAATTAATAATCTTGTTTAGGTTAATATGATTATAATTCAAGTGATCGCCAATAATGTGCATTAATATTCAACCAACATAGATAAACAGGTTTAGGGTTAACCTATTGATTGCATGTTAGTCAGAAAGCGCACATGAATATGAGAAGAATAAAATAGAGGCCTATTTAGGGCATGTTCAATCTTTTTTAGGTTGGATTTGTACCTTCATCCCCGAACACCAGTCATGGTTCCAGACCTATTGGAGTTGACGATCTCATGCATCGTTAAGGGGTGTAACCTTCACCCTGTGAACGGTTTACAAGTTCCTAAAACTTGTTGGCGACTCTTTTGCTCTAGCTTCCTTCCCTTTGGACGCCACCATGCTTAAGTGTATGATCACAGTGGGGCTCAAGTTGGGGGTAATGCTTGAAATATTCCCTACAGTTTGACTTTTATTTTATACTTTTTCTTTTTTGATAAGTAAGAATTGTATATATAAAAAAATATGTACAAGTATACAACTATACAAATCCTAGCCATTAGGCCACTCCATACTACACAAGACCCTTAGGTCAAACCCCCTCCTAGATACTAGGAAACTAGGTGCCACCTTTGTTTCGGGTGTTTTTGTTTCCCTTGGGAGAGTTACAACTCGAAGACGGGATCTAACGAAGCCTCCTGTTGAAAGGAATGGTGTCCTTCGAACAAGTGTATTATTTCGATAGAGGGTTCGGATTTACTAGAAAGCTAATTATTCAGTTAGGTCAAGTGATCGGAATGCTTGGGTGGAGGCCGCTTCCGATCAGTAATATTAATGTATAATTAAAATTACAGCTTGATCTTGACTGAACCCTTCGGGTCACACCCAAGCAACTAACGAACCGATGCGATGAATTAATTCAGAAGGAATTAATGAGTCGCCCGAGTATTGTGAACAGAGACATCGGATTCTGAGCTTAGAGCATCGGAATCGAATCTTAAAAGTTGAGCCAAAATTTAGGAATTGGCGAGACGAGAAATGCTTCAAGTAACAAGTAAAATCCCTAGCCGCGCGAAAGGCTAGGGAAGCGCGCCTAATAGAAGTGAGCCACGTGGCATCCAACAAGTGGCAGCGCGCCACGTTGCGGCACGCCAAGGTTGCAGCGTGCCACGTTGGCAGCTGCCAAGAGGCAACGCGCCACGTGGCAACATGCCACGTTGGTAATGCCATGTGGCATCGAGCCGCGGACCCGGGTGGCGGGTCATGGACGCAGGCCAAAAGGTGGCGGCCCAACCGTACCCAACTTGGGGCTCAAGGTTGGGTGCCACATGGTTAGATCACAATGCATGGGGGTTGCCTTGGGGAGCAAGTGAGGATGTGGTCCTCACCTAACCATGTGACACTTGTTACTTTGTTACTCCTTGGTTTATTTAACTAAAGATTGAATTCAACATACTTTCTATGTGGGATCTTTTTTTGAAAAAGTCTCACATTGAAAGATGAGTGGAATTCACAAGGTAGCACTCCTTGTAAATAGCCAAGGCATACCTTGGATTGTTCACTTGAGTAAGGTGTTAGAAATGGCATCTCCATTGAGAAAACCTTTAAACACATATAATTATCCGAGTTTAGGTCGGGCTTAGCTAACCTCTAAGCATTGGACCTTGTTGGGGTCGTGTAGTGGGTGGACTTTCGTTGGAGGTGTTCGTGCGAGCGAAGCTAAAAGCTTTCCGAAGTAAGAGCTCTTGTTGAGAGTGAAGCACGCGTCAAAGGTATTAATTTTTCCTTAATTCTTGTTGTTTAAGTTAATTATGCTTTGTGATTATATTAATGGTGAGTGTGGTCTTGGCTCGGGTTTTCTTCCGCGGTGAGTTGGACTTATCGAAACAAAACAGAGGTATCGGAGCCTTGCTCATTTATTTTTATAATCATAATTTTCAAGTTGTTTTTATGGCTTAATTTTTCTGGTTTTAAGTTGCTAATTAGATTAGTAGCTCGGTTTTATTATTTTTAAGCCCGTATTAGAGCTGTCTTCGGCCTAGAACCCAGATTTTTGCCCAAAAATAATGAATTTTGGGTGTAAAACATGTTCTGGAAATGATTTTACCCTTTTAGGCCTGTGTTTTTTGCCAAAATCCGACCAGAAATGCCTTTTTAGAGGGATTTTTCGTTTTGACGATAAATTTTAAGTCTTTCTAACCTTGAATCTTAATGACATATTTATGGTGGTTATGTATTTGGTTCTTTCCTTAATTTTTCAGCAATTTTAAACCTCTTTAAGCATGGTTACTTTGTAGTAATTGGTTCTTGAAAGATTGGTTCATATTTTCACATAATTGCAAATCCATTGCATTAAGTGTGAAAAATTTGTTCTTTGAGGCTTCTAAGTACTAAAGATTCAATCTTTAATTATTTTAAGTGATTGAAACTTTGAGTTACTAAATTCCATGAATTTTTTGGTTGAACTTTTGATTTATTCATGTATTAAGTTGATTGGAACCATAAAGTTTGAATCTTGTGATAGAAATTTGATTTATCTTCATGTTGGAAGATATAATTTTTCAAGGATTCACAAGTTAAAGTTGGAATCTTTATTTGAATATTTGTGTTCATAATTCCAACTCCCCTTTATTTTTTCAAAATCTCATGAGCAAATATTGGATCGAGGCCTGCTCAATGTGGCCGTTTCGAACCAATGAAAGAACAGGGGAGAAAGAGGTCATCCCCTAAAGCTACATTCCCATTCACCAATGGCTATCTGACGGAACATATTTGGCCGCTTGCGGTCTAAGTAAAGAGAGGCCGAGAGGTAATAGGCCGTTTGGTCTTTATTACTTTGTTGAACTTGATTTTTACTTGTTTTGTTTCTAATTCGTGTTTTCTTGGTGCAGACATAGCCATGGAAAAGCTCTCGGCCACCAAGATGTCGACTGTTGTTTCAGCCGCACAGTAACGTTCGTTCGTCTTGGGAAAACGGAGAAATAAGGAGCCTGAAGAGGGCATGACTCCCAAGGTAAAGGATATTACCACTTAAAATTGAATAGAAGTGCTTTAGCGCCACCTGCTTTCTAACTTTGTTTATTTGGTGCAGGGCAGCTCGTCTAAAGCCTCTTCTTCTGTACAGCCGGACCCCAAGCTTTAGAAGAAAGCTAGGGTGATGTTTCTGGCAAAGCTAGGAAGCACATCGCTTTTAAGCCTGACAAGAAAACTGGAGACGGCTCCTACCCTACACATGGTAGGACCCACATAAAGTCGAATCCCCCAGGGGAATCGAAGAGTGGAAAGCCACTCCACATTGTTGTCGGAGCAGCAGGGGGTGGGGGCAAGACTCCCCTCGAGCAGGAGACGGAAGGGATAACAACATTCGACCCTTTACCCTATCCTTGTAGGATAAAGTTTAATAAATAGTCGTCTAGCACCTTCGAAGATACCCGATCATTCGGCCAGATATACAACATATACCTACAAAACGTTGAATGTGCAGATGCCTCTCCTCCAAGGCCAAATAGAAGTCGTCCGTCAGAGGAGTCGGCTCCCTCAATCTAGACGCCATTCTGGCGCTTCTCTGCGAGGTATACAACTTGTGAATATTGCTTACTTTGAATAATGCATATGGCCGCTTGGTTCTAATTGTTTCTCATTTTTTGCTGAATGCAGGCTATGCTACATGTGAATGGTCTTAAAAGGTTTTAAAATCTCGGGCCGCCTCCTCACTTGATACTTCAAATTTTGAGATTGCTCAAAACGAGCTTCTAACACTTAATATGATGTATTCCCAGGCGTCGGCCAACCTGCAGGTCAAGTAGGATTTGGACGAAGCGAGGAGGCAGATTACCGAGCTCGAGGAGGAGGTCTAGGGCCTCAAGGCCAAGATTGAGCTTCTCGAGGAGGCGGACAAGAAAGCTGACCGGCTGCAGGGGCAGGTGGACAAGCTAAAAGGCCGTCTACAGAACCAGGAGACCTAGCTCTAGACGAAATATAAGTCTTAGGCTGAGGATGAAGCAGCAGCCAATGCTGAGGTGTTCGCCTCCATAGAGGACTCGACCTCTAGGGATGACGACGATAAGGAGGACGAGGAGGATAAAGAGACAGATGAGTAGCCAACTAAGGGCCGGAAGGAGGATGCGGCTATCCATACTAAAAACCTCCTTCCTGATGTTTGAGCTTTTAGGTATCTTTCTGCGGTCAAATGGCTAAGTGTTTTTTCTTCTGGCTTGCGTGCCGTGTATCCACGAATCTATACTGACCAGGGGGTCGGGTAAATCAACAATTATTACCAATTTTACCGGTTAACTCCTGCGGTCGTCCGAAGGGACGGCTGATTTATTAATGAATCAGCGGATCGTATGGCCGGTTTTTAACATATTGATATCTTTGCTTTTAAATTTTTTTTAAATCTTTCCATTTTATTTTCCATGCATAGATTTAGGCTAAGCGTTTAGCTTTACTATATACTATGCGATTTAGGCTTGCCATACCGGATGTCTTTGCCCCTGGCTGGATGTTCGCTTGGTTTCAAAAGGTGGGTTGATTGACTTAGAAATTATTTGATACTTAAAAGAGTATGATTGGTTTCTAAGTCAATCAATCACTATGGTGATTGTCCCAAACCAAGCAGACAGTCGGCCATTTTGAGCGGACGGGTATATGCTTGAAATATCCGGCCATAGGCGTTAAGGAATTTTTAATTCTTTGGACTTAACTTACAATTGGTAAATGGAATCTTGTCGTCTGCCTTGCCCTAGGGCAGTAACAGGCGGTACCGCATGAATATTAAAACCTCTAAAATGAAATAGTAGCCGCTTCCTGCCTATTTTTAAACAGTTGGGAAACTTAGACTTTTTAGGTTTCAGGCCCTTTGCACATTGTGCAGAGGGTTCCTTTTAATGTAAATATTTAGGCTGTCTGCACATTGTGCAGGCGGTTCTCTAAGATGTAATTAAAGCAAATAAACTTACTCAGAAAAAAGGCAGATTTCTCATTAATGAGTTTTAATTCAACGGTTTACAAAATTTCAGAAGTAGTACTTTTTCAAGTTATCTACATTCCAGATTGTGGGTGGCTGCCTACCGTCTGGTGTTTCCAAACGACTAGTGCCGCCTTTTACTTCTTCATAGATTCGGTAGGGGCCTTCCCAATTAGGGGTTAGCTTTCCTTGGTCATTCGCCCTACCGACTGCCGCCATTTTTCGTAACACAAAGTCCCCAACCTTTAGGGGCTGCTTGTGCACTTTCTTGTTGTAAGCTCTAGTCATTCTTAGACGATAGATCTCATGGCTAAAGGCGGAAGTGAGTCCAATGCTAGCCGCATGGCCTCCCAATTTGCCTCTTCGTCTTATAGCATTATTCGAAGAGTCAGCTCATAATGTTCAATGGGCAAGATGGCCTCTGCGCCGTACACCATGAGAAATGGGTTCTCTCTAGTTGCACTTTTTGCCGTTGTTCTAATGGCCCATAAGACATGTGGTAGTTCATTCGCCCATAGGCCGCTAGCTCTTTCAATATTCTTTTTTATACCGTGTGAGATTAACTTGTTAAAGGGTTCAACCTGGTCGTTTTCTTGGGGTCGGCCAACTGATGCAAAATAATATGAGATCCCTTGCTCTCCCAACCAAGTCTTGAGATGAGGCATCTCAAACTGAGGACCATTGTCAAAAACCATAGACATAAGCACCCCAAACTGGGTGATGATGTTCTTCTAAATAAAGGAAATGACGTCCTTTGTCTTGATGTTTTTGACTGCCTCTGCCTCCACCCATTTGGTGATATAATCCACGGCAACAAAGATATACCGCCATTCGCCTGATGCAGAAGTATACGGCCCTTGGATGTCCATGCCCCATTTGGTGAATGGTACTGGGTTGTGTATGGCCGTTAGATCCGTGGCAAAACGGTGAATAAGTTTGCCGAATTTTTTTCATTTATCACATGTTTTCACCAATGTCATGGCGTCCTTCTTAAGGGTGGGCCAGAAGTAGCCCTGCTGTCTGGCCTTTTCTGCTAGAGACCTACCGCTTATATATGAGGCGCAAAAGCCCACATGTAAATCTTCTAGAATCTCCTGTCCCTTTTCGAGGGTGATGCATTTCAAGAGGGGTTGTAGGAACCCTTTCTTAAAAATCTCTCCTTTGCGAATGTCAAAGTTGGTCGCACGCTTTTTAGTGCGGTTGCTTCTGGAGCTGAATCTGGCAACGTGCCGTCTAGCAGATATGCCCGGATGTTATCCATCCAAGTAGAGGTTCGGTTTAGTACTCTAATGGGATCCTCTTCCATGATTCGTTTTTTCATTACTTCCCAGAAGATTAACCGAGTTGTGTCATATGAGGCGGATGACGCCAGCTTAGAGAGAGCATCCGCCTGGTTGTTTTCGGACCGAGGCACTTGACTTAGATTGAATTCTTGAAGTGTCCCGGCCTCAGCTTGGACCACCTGAAAATATTTGATTATAGCCGGACGGGTAGCCTCAAAGTCAACATGGTATTGGCTAACAACCAACTAGAAGTCAGAGTAGGCGTCAATTTTAATTGCCCCTGCCGCCGCTTGCACATGCGGATGTCGGCTAGTAGGGCTTTGTATTCTGCCACATTATTTGAGGCCTGGAACTTGAACCATAGTGCATGCTCGTACTTATTTCCCTCAGGAGACTGATATATAACCCCTGCACCACAGCCGTTCATAGTGGAGTTCTCGTCGACATACACTTTCCAAACCTGATCGGTGTTGTTCGACGCAGTCGGCCTTTTCATTTCGAAAATAAAGTCGGCGAATGCCTGCCCCTTTATTGCCTTCCTTGGTTCGTAAGTGATTTCCAGACTTTGCATTAAAATAGCCCATTTGAGCATTCAGCTCGATGATTCCAGGGTTGTCATTGGCTGCTTGATCGATTGATCAGTATAGACCACTACTGGATGTGCCAAGAAGTAGGGTTTCAACTTCTTGACAGCCATATAAAGAGCAAGGCTAAATTTTTCAACCATGGGGCACCGAAGCTCTGCATTTCTGAGAACATAGCTAATGAAATAGACCGGGAGCTAGGTGCCGTCTCTCTCAGCAAGGAGAACATCACTGAGAGCATGATCGGAGATAGCCAAGTACATGTAGAGCGTCTTTTTGGGCAGAGGGCTAAGAAGCCTTGGTAAAGAGTGCAAATGTTGCTTTAACTTTGTGAAGCCCGCCTCAACATCATCCCCCCATTCAAACATAGCCTTCTTCCGAGCTCCTACTACTCAAGCCAATAATTTCGAAATCAAGCCTAATTGGATTGCCTTGATAGAGCGGAAACAATTTTCGGGTGGAAAGTATGAGAGCCCTCATGGGAGAGAATACGCTTTTGAGTCGTCTTAGGGCTCCCGAAGCCTTTAGGGCGCAAAGTGGAATCCTAGCTCCTACTACTCAAGTCAATAATTTCGAAATCAAGCTTAATTTGATTGCCTTGATAGATCAGAAACAATTTTTGAAAGGAATAGTGTCCTTCGAACAAGTGTATTATTTCGATAGAGGGTTCAAAATTATTAGAGATACAATTATTCAGTGAGCTCAAGTGATCGGAATGCCTGGGTAAAGGCCGTTTCCGATCAATAATATTAATGTATAATTAATATAACAACTTAATCTTGACTGAACCCTTCGGGTCACACCCAAGTAACCAGCGAACCAAAGCGACGAATTAATTCGGAAGGAATTAATGAGTCAACCGAGTAATTAATATTTAGACGTCAGAAATTCGAGCTTGGAGCATCGAAACCGAACGTCGGAAGTCGAGTAAAAAATGATAAAAAGACGAGACGAGAAAAACTAATAAATCAACATAATGACCAAATTACCCCTAGCATCGGAAAGCCGAGTGCTAGGGGAACGGCCGAGCTAGCAGCCCGCACCAAGTGCGGGCAGCACGCACACATGGTGCAAAGGCCTACTGGCCGAGAGTTCTAGCAGCAGCCCATGGCTGCAGCGGCCTGCACGCGCGTGCTGGGCTTGTTGGCCGTGGGTGGCCGCAAGCCATGGCAGCCCACTTGGGGTGCCTCGGTTCCCAAGTAGGGCTGCCATGTGGCGCAAGGTGAGAGGGGAGTAGGGTGATGTGTTGGCTAGTTTTTAGAGAGGGAGTGGGGAGCAAGTTTTGTCCCCCCTTCCTCCAAATGGTCCTCATCTAACCTCTCATGTGAGCTTGACACTTGTTGATTTATTAGTAGCTTGATTATTTATTTTATTTTAGATTTAAAATAAAATGGAAAAATCAAATCTCCCACATTGATGGGTGAGCGTTTCTCACTCTTGCATTTCCCTATAAATACCCAACTTGGGGTATTGGGAAAAGCACTTGAGTAAGTGTTGAAAAAGGCATCACAGTGTGAAAACCTTTGAACACAATTAATTACTTGGGTTTAGGTCAAGCCTTGCTAACTCCAAGGAAATAGACCAATTTCGGTGCTCGCGTAACGGGTGGATTTCGTTAGAGGTCCTCGTGTGAGCGGGGCAAAGAGCTTTCGAAGTAAGAGCTCAATTAAGTGAGCAAAGCACGCTGCAAAGGTAATAATCTCTTACTTAGTCTTGTGTTTATGTTAATTATGCTTTATGGTTATAATTATTGTGAGTTTGGTTTTGGGGTTAGGTTTCTTTCCGCGGTGGGTTGGACTCACCGAAACCCAACAATTTTCGGGTGGAAAGTATGACAGCCCTCGTGAACATCTAAAAGAGTTCGAGAAGTATTGTGATACAATAAAAGCCAATGGGGTAACTCAAGAATACATTCGACTCAAGATGTTCCCGTTCTCTTTAATTGAGAAAGGTATAGAGTGGCTAGAGAAGGAGGTGTCCCCAAACTCTCTCACAACTTGGGACCAAGTTACTACGACATTCTTGAGGAGGTTCTATAATAATAGAAGAACCTCTGAAGCTCGATCTTTGATTCAAGGCTTCCGCCAAAAATGTGGTGAGTCCCAAAGTGCGGCTTAGGAAAGATACAAAGAACTCCAATGCCAATGTCCACATCAAGAAAGAAAATGCCGCAGCCGTTGGCCCAATCATGAACAAAGGAGAAGATGAAGTGGAACAAATCATAGAGGAGGCCGCAAAGCACTATGAAGATTAGTATGAAGGAGATAGAGTTGCTACATCTAGCAAAGGTGTTTATGCTTTAGAGAAAGCTAACACAATCAAAAACCTCTCCACCCAAATCTCCAAGATGGCCAGGCAAATGGATGAGCTAATGAAGGAGAGATCCAATCCTCAAAGGAACACCTCCCTTCCAACCAAGGGAGGCAATGGTATGAACACCCCTTCCTCTTTTTTTTCTTACAATACAATTCCTCAAGGATGTTTGTTTTGTGCTAATTATGGAACCTATGATCATGATACCTCTCAATGTGTATATTCTTGTGAAATTCAACCCTCTCCCCAAGAACGTGATGAAAATGTGGAAGATGTTTAAGTCTTTCTAACCTTTAAAATTCATTGCATATTTATGGTGGTTATGTATTTGATTCATTGCTTAATTTATATGAAATTTTAAACCTCTTTAAGCATGGTTACTTGGTAGTAATTGGTGCTTGAAAGTTTGGTTTTTATTTTCACAAAATTGCAAATCCATTGCATTAAAGTGTGAAAAATTTGTTCTTTGATGCTTCTAAGTACTAAAGATTCAATCTTTAATTGTTTTAAGTGATTGAAACTTTGAGTTAATAAATTCCATGAATTTTTTGGTTGAACTTTCGATTTAATCATGTATTAAGTTGATTGGAATCATAAAGTTTGAATCTTGTGATAGAAATTTCATTTATCTTCATATTGGAAGGTATAATTTTTCAAGGATTCACAAGTGTTAAAGTTGGAATTTTATTAAACTTTTGTTCATATTTCCAACTCCCTTTTATTTTTTCAAAATCTCATGATTAATTTAAATTAATTAAATTAATAGTGAGTTATTGCCGTTATTATTTTATTGCACCAAGTTAAACCAATTTTATTAAAGGATGGTTCTTGGAAATAATTTTGGTTGTATGCACTTTTATGAATTTTTAATTAAAGTTGGACTTGTTTAATTTTTCATTTTTTCTCATTAAATTAATTTAGAATTAATTGCAAGTCACGCAAAAATCGGGTTGAAAACCCGAAGCTAAGGCACGCAAGCCAATGCAAGTGCCTCACTTGGCTAGCTAGGTTGCATAGCAGCCCATATGTGGCTGTTAAGTGGGCTAGCTGAGGCATTGGTGCAGCTGTGATTGGCGTGGTTGCTTGCGCGACACCATGCGTGCAGCCTCATGGCTGGCCGTGGCTAGCCATGGGCCAGGGCATGCTTTGAGCTAGTGTTATGTGCGTTGCTTGGTACTTAATACGGGTAGTATGCGTAGGCATTGCTTGCAAAGTAATGCGGTGCAATGAGTTCGTACAACATGGCCATCAAGGGCCACGACTTGGTGCGTGAAAGTTCGCTGATGTGGACAGTGTAACTCTTAGCGACATCGGACCACTCCCACGTTTTTTGAGCATCAATCGGTTGTGCGAGTAGTGAGCACTCTACGTCTTGTTGCTAGGCACTTGGACATTTTGGACTTGGAGCTAGAGTGGGGGGCAAGTTTTGTTCCCTCCTCCTCTAAATGGTCCTCACCTACTCTGCCTTATATGCTTGCCACTTGTTGATTTATTACTAGTTTGATTATTAATTTTATTTTAACTTTAAAATAAAATGGATAAATCAAAATTCTCCCGCATTGATGGGAGAGCTTTTCACACTCTTGCATTTCCCTATAAATACCCAACTTGGGGTATTGGGAAAGGCACTTGAGTAAGAGTTGGAAAAGGCATCACTAGTAGTGAAAACCTTTGAACTCAGGAGTTGGAAAAGGCATCAACATTGTGAAAACCATTGAACTCATTTACTCGGGTTTCGGTCGGGCCTTGCTTACTCCACGGCATTGGACCTAGTCGGTGTTCGAGTTGTGGGTGGACTTCCGTTGGGGGTCGTCGTAATTTCGAGGCTAGCTTTCAAAGTAAGAGCCCCTCGAGGTCGGGCGAAGCACGCGTCAAAGGTATAATTATTATCTTAATCTTGTCATTAAGTTAATGATGTTTATGGTTTTATTTATTGCGAGTGCGGTCTTGTTTTTGGGTTTATTTCCGCGGTGAGTCGGACTCACCAAACCCTCACAGCGGTATTGGAGCCTCACTCGTTTATTTTAAAATCACATTATTTTTTAAGGTGTTTTTATGGCTTAATTTTTCTGGTTTTAAGTTGCTAATTAGATTAGTATCTCGGTTTATTAATTTTGATCCCGTATTAGAGCTGACTTCAGCTCCCGAACCCAGATTTCGACCCAAAAATAGTGAATTTTTGGTGGAAAACGCATTCTGGAAATGGTTTTACCCTTTTAGGTTTCGATTTTTAGCCAAAAAACGACCAGAATTGCACTTTTCGAGTGATTTTTCGTTTTTACGAAAAATTTTAAGTCTTTCTAACCTTGAAAATTAATTGCATATTTATGGTGGTTATGAAATTGGTTTAATCCTTATTTTATATGAAATTTTAAACCTCTTTAGGCATGATTACTTGGTAGTAATTTGTGTTTTAAAGCTTGGTTTTATTTTTCACATAATTGCAAATTAATTGCATTAAGTGTGAAATTGTTGTTCTTTGAGGCTTCTAAGTACTAAAGATTCAATCTTTAATTATGTTAAGTGATTGAAACTTTGAGTTACTAAATTCCATGAATTTTTGTTGAACTTTGTTGATTTAATCATTTCAAAGTTGATTGGAATTATAAAGTTTGAAACTTGTTATAGAAAATTGTTTATCTTCATATTGGAAGATATAATTTTTCAAGGATTCACAAGTGTTAAAGTTAGAATCTTTATTGAACTTATGTTCATTTTTCCAACTCCCTTTTATTTTGTCAAAATCTCAAAAATTGATTAAATTAATAGTGAGTAATTTCGCTCTTATTTTGTTGCACCAAGTTAAACCAATTTTATTAAAGAATGGTTCTTGGAATAATTTTTGGTTTTATGCACATAGATGAATTTATTTAAGTTGGACTTGTTATATATTCATTTTTCCTCAAAATTAATTGATTTTCAAATTAATTTAGAATTGATTAATTATGTCACACAAAATCGAGATTTTTCCCGAGGCATGAGCATTAAAATCAAGGCCGAAGAAGCCCCGAGCAAGCTCTCGGCCAGGCGGACTGCTCACGCAGCCATGGGCTGCCGAGGCTGCTCGAGTGCCTCGACTTGGTGTTGCTGTGTGCGGGGAAGAGCTGTTATGTGCGGCACCATGGCGCACCATGGCAGCCAAGGCAGCCACATGGTGCGGCAGCAGCTAGCTGTTGTGTGTGCACCGTGTATGCGGCCTCGTGGCTTGCCATGGGTAAGCCATGTATGGTGCTTGTATTGAGCTTGCTTTGAGCGTGTTTTAGTGCGTAGCTTGGTACATAATTAAGGGTAATATGCGTAGACATTGCTTGCGAAGCAATGTGGTTTAATGAGCTCGTGCAACATGGCCATAATGGGCCACAAATTGATGTGTGAATGTTTGCTGATGTGGGCGATGTAACGCATAGCGACATCGTGTCCCACTCCCACGTTCCTTGAGCATCATTCGGTTGTGCGAGTTGTGAGCACTCCAAATCTTAGTGCTAGGCACTTGGATATTTTGGGCTACATAATTTTTTTGCTTGATTTGTCGTTTTAATTATTTTATTAATTTAATTTGGTTTTAATTATTTTAATAAATTTTGGAGGCTAGGCGTTGTTTTTTGAGCGGCATTTGCAAAAAAATTTATTTTGGCAAATAATTGGGTTTTACAGGCTTAATTAATTGGATTAATTAAGTTGGATGCGGAATTTAGTGGGAGCTTCAAATATTAATTGCGCTTATTTACATAATCGGTTAAAACAACTTTGACTAGTTTTAATTAGGCGTGTTAATTGGATTAACCACCTAGATTAGTTACTAGTTATCGCGTGTTTATGCATTGTTACTTGTTTTATCGTTGTAAATTGCATGGGCCATTCACAAATAGTGAATGGATGAATGGAATGTATATTCTCTCACATGTTTAATAAAATGGCAACTAGTGGGGCCCGATTAGGATAGAAAATACGGACTGCGATCCGTGATGTATTTTTGTAAATCTAAATACGGTCTGCGTTTCGTTGAGTATTTTTGTACCTTAATATTCAGATTAGTCCTAATCATAGATACTAGTAGTTTCATAATTTTAGTCAAGTCTTGAAGACGGAGGTTCTTGGAAGACAAAGCTATGAAGTTGCAAAAGAAGACCTTTTGAAGACTTGAAGAATTCAAGGGGTCATGCTAGTTGCCAAACATGCATCAAAATGCTTATGCTTTACATATTTATGATCATTTATATATGAATTATATGTTAGATGCATGTTTAGGATTTCGAATGTTGTGATGATTAATTAAGTTCACTTAAATCAACCAACATAGAAACCCTAGGTCCCTAAATATTGAGTAAAATTGCCATTCCAAAACAACACTTATCGACCTATTGAGAGTAGTGATGGGCTACGCCAAAGCGAGGAATCACTATTACTCCCTATACTCATAAGGCATACCGGGTATACAAGTTGGTTTTGGTTGTACTCAACAATATGAGTGATGGAGTCCTAACATGTCGTTGCAAAGTGAATAAATTGTTGAGAGAGCATTAGATGCGACGATTTATTCAACCAAGAGTGGCTTGGAGCCATTAGAAAAGAGTTGCTTACCTTGGGAGATTGAGTGCTAAGACAAGCCAAAGCATGCTTAGCCACTCTTTGTTTCCTTGGATCCTGAAATCGACTTATTTTCACAAAATAGGGACAATTTTATGTGTAAATAAGACGTTAAATAAGTTTGAAATATGCATGAATTAAAATTAAATCTTATTTAAGTATCATGAATGGTTTTTCATTAAAATTCTTTCAATTGTAGAATCTTGTCTTCAAGTAACTCAAACAACCAGTTTTCATTGCGCTCAATTCTCGACAAGGAGAAGTTGAGTGGGCTAAATTTTCTTGATTGGCAAAGAAATTTGCAAATTGTTCTCAGACAAGATCAAAAGGAATATGTCCTTGATGAGGAAATGCCCGACACTCCTAATGAGGAGGTGACTCAGGCTTCCCTAAACCGATGGCAAAGTGCCAATCGGGATGTCAAATGCATCATGTTGGCCACAATTTCTCCCGAACTTCAAAAGACTTTCTTTGAGAAGGAGACGACTTTTGAGATCATTTTTGAGCTGTAGAATATGTTCCAAGAGCAGGCCCGAACTGAGAGGTTTGAAACCCACAGACAGATCCTTGAGAGCAAGCTCAAGAGAGGAGAGTCAGTCAGCCCACATGTACTCAAGATGATAGGATTATTTGAGAACATGGGAAGGCTTGATGCAGGGTATTCAACCGAGATGGTAATTGACATCATTCTCCACTCGCTGCACAAAGGCTATGATCAGTTCAAGATGAACTATAATATGCACAGCATGGAGAAAACCCTCACTGAGCTTCATGGTATGTTGAAGCAAGCCGAGCAAACGCTTAAGGATGAGGGAAAACATGATATGCTCATGGTTAAAAAGGGCAAGCTGTTGAAACGCACGGGCAAAAAGAAGAAAGGCTTCAAGGGGAAAGGTAAGAAGAACTTTCCGCCTAAGCCGAAATCTACCAAGGACAACAAGGAAAAGAAGGTAGCATCTTCTAAATCTGATTTCGAATGCTTCTATTATAAGAAGAAGGGACATTGGAAGAGAGATTGTGTCAAATTCAAGGAAGATATGAAAAACTGAACCGTTGCTTTTGAATCAGATATATTCATTATAGACTTAAACTTCACTAGCTCAACATCATGGGTATTAGATACCGAATGTGGCTCACACCTTTGTTCCAATTCTCAGGGTCTAAGGAACGTTAGGAAGCTAGCGAAGGGAGAGGTTGAACTCCTGGTCGGCAATGGAGCCAGAATTGCAGCCGTATCCATAGGAACTCTCAGTTTGTCTTTGCCCTCTTGGCTTGTTTTTGAACTTGAAAGTTGTTACTATGTTCCCAACATTACCAAAAACATTATTTCAATTTCGGCGTTAGACGCCAAAGGTTTTGAATATCGAGTAAAAGACAATGAATGTTCGTTTTATCTCGATAATGTTTTATATGGTATTGCACATTCTGAAAATGGTCTTTATGTGCTTTCTTTAGACAAACAAGTTCAGAATGTGAATAATACTACCAAAAGAGCTAAGACTATGGAGTCAAATCAAACTTACTTGTGGCATTGTCGTCTTGGTCACATTAACATCAAACGCATCAAGAAGCTTCTACAACAAGGCGTTCTTGACTCTTTCGATTTAGAATTTTTTGAGAATTGCGAAGGATGTTTATTCGGCAAGATGATAAAGAAGCCAATCTCCATGTTGGGAGAAAGAGCAGGTGACTTATTGGATCTAATACATACCGATGTATGTGGACCAATGAGCTCCGCCATAAGAAATGGACATCGATATTGCATCACCTTCACAGATGATTATAGCAGATATGGCTATGTCTACCTCATGTCGCATTAATCTGAATCGTTTGACAAGTTCAAATAATTTCATAGTGAAGTCAAAAATCAGCTTGGCAAGAAAATCTAAGCCCTTTGATCGGATCGAGGTTGTGAATACTTGAGCCAAGAATTCGATGAACATCTGAAAGATCATAGCATACTTTCAGAACTGACACCTCCGGGAACTCCACAAAGGAATGGAGTATCCGAACGGAGAAATTGAACCTTGTTAGACATGGTACGATCAACCATGTGTCTTAGTGATCTTCCTATCTCTTTCTGGGGACACGCACTTTTAACTACGGCACTAACACTGAATCGTGCTCCATCGAAAGCTGTAGAAAAGACTCCATATGAGTTATGGACGAAGAAACCTCCTAGGTTGTCTTTTATAAAGATATGGGGATGCGAAGCATATGTCAAGAAATTGGTTTCTGACAAACTTCATCCCAAATCTGATAAGGTTTACTTTGTGGGCTACCTAAAAGAAACCAAAGGGTATTACTTCTACAACAAATCGGAGAACAAACCGTTTGTTGCTCGTGATGGTGTCTTTTTGGAGAAGGAGCACCTTTCCAAAATGATAAGTGGGAGGAAAATCGAACTTAACAAAGTTCGTGAGGATGAGCAACAAAATTAGAATGACAGTCAAAGTGCTCAAAAATCATATGTTGACGAAGATCAAAGTGATCAAAATATGCAAAGTTGCACCGACAATGCAAATGCTCAATCCATTACCCTACGTAGGTCTCAAAGGCCGAGATCTCAACCTGATAGATATCTTGGTTTAGTATTAACCGAGAATCAGGACATCCTAATCATGGATGGAGATGAACCGGCAACCTACAAGCAAGCGATGGCAAGCACCAACTCTGTTAAATGGCAAGAGGCCATGAGATCTAAAATGGATTCCATGTTTAAAAATCAAGTCTGGGACTTGGTTGACTTACTCGAAGGCTACGCACCTATCGGATGTAAGTGGATTTTCAAGTTGAAAACCGACAAAGATGGAAATGTATTCATTTACAAAGCTAGATTGGTAGCAAAAGGTTATATACAAGTTCATGGTATTGACTACGATGAAACCTTTTGTCCAGTCGCAATGCTTAAATCCGTTCAGATCCTCCTAGCTATTGCTGCATATTACAATTATGAAATATGGTAGATGGACGTCAAAACCGCCTTCCTAAATGGTATTTTGGAAGAAACTGTGTATATGACACAGCCTGAAGGTTTTGTCGACCAAAACAACGCTGGAAAGGTATGCAAGCTTAAGAAGTCCATCTATGGATTAAAGCAAGCAAGAAGAAGTTGGAATCTGCGATTCGATGAAGCCATCAGTAAGTTTGGTTTTATCAAGAATCCAGACGAGTCTTGTGTTTACAAGAAGGTCAGTGGGAGTGACATCACCTTCCTAGTCTTATATGTCGATGACATATTACTCATTGGAAACAACATTCCATTATTAAAGTATGTAAAGGCTTGGCTCGGAAAATGTTTCTCAATGAAAGACTTGGAAGAGGCTCAGTACATACTAGGCATCAAGATCTATAGGGATAGATCGAAAAGGATGATATGATTGAGTCAAAGTACTTATATTGATAAGGTACTAGCTCGTTTCTAAATGGAAGGGGCCAAGAGAGGTCACCTACCCACGTCTCATGGCATAACCCTAAGCAAGAAGTAGTGTCCTAAGACACCTGATGAGCGAGAAAGGATGAATCAGATTCCATATGCTTCGTTAATTGGATCGATCATGTATGACATGATATGTACTAGGCTAAATGTATCGTATGCCTTGAGCGCTACGAGCTGATACCAATCAGACCTAGGAGAGGCGCATTGGACTGCGGCCAAGAATATCCTATAGTACGTGAAAAGGAACAAGGATAAATTCCTGGTCTATGGTGGCAGAGATGAATTAGTTGTTGTGGGTTATACCGATGCAAGCTTCCACACAGACAGAGACGACTTCAAGTCACAGTCTGGGTACATATTCTGTCTCAATAGAGGAGCGTTTAATTTGAAGAGTGCTAAGAAAAGCACGACGACAAATTCTACAACTGAAGCCGAATACTTAGTAGCATCTAAGGCAGCTAAAGAGGCAGTTTGGATTCGCAAGTTCATTGGTGAACTTGGTGTTGTGCCCTCCATCAAGGGTCCAATAGACCTCTATTGTGACAACAATGGAGCTATTGCTCAGGCCAGAGAGCCAAGAGAACATTAGAAGGTCAAACATGTCAAGCGACGGTTTCACATGATTCGAGAATGGAAATCAGAAAGTGAAATCAGAATTTGTAAAGTTGGAACGGATGACAATGTAGCCGATCCACCGACTAAACCTTTGCCTCAAGTGAAGCACAACAAGCACGTTGAGGCAATAGGAATCAGGTACATCAGATATTGGCTTTGATTTCCTTATTTTAGTGTTTTAATTAATTTTTGGAAAATTTTAATGTAAAGCACTATGATGAACCATTCAGCTTTGGAATAATTAAATTTTTCATGCGATTTAAATCACTCCGTTGGCTATTTAATTGTGGTTTAGAATTAAATAATGATTCCATTCGATTCTTGGAATATTCAAATTAGGGTATCAAGACCAGCCTTGGTAAGGAAACACCTATTAAGTGAACATTGAATATTATAATCGAAAATTATCCCTAATCGAGGTCATTTAAACGATGGACGATTAATGACCATTTGAGATTAGTGTGTAGTTTGATTTATAGCACCGTTTCTTGTGCTACAAGCACATGATCGTCATGAATCATTTGCACAGGTATTGGATCGACCTATGAGAATACTTTAAGAGATTAAAAATCGTCATAAGTATACTTCTCATTATTGCTATCGGAACCTTTTTCATCGACCAAGAGTATTGTGAACTTTCTTGTTTGAGTACTAGTCCGCTTTGATGATTGTCAAACGTCTGCCGTAATAGGGGATTATAATGGCATCACTCGGGCGTCTAGGTCCTCTTAGTAAGAGAAGCTACATTACAAGACTGGAAATGTCCCCCTATTAAAAATAGGGAAGATGTCTTTGTTGTTTACACGGCCTCTCGTAGAGCAAGAGTGTAAAATTCATGGCCATGCTCGGATAGATTTTAGAAATCATCTATTTATTGACAGTCGGACTCGAAATCGAGAAACACTTCTAGACGTAATAAGGATGACAAATTAATCTTACCTTATAGTTCATGAAGAGGAATTAAGTGACATAGGAAAAGGGTTATACACTAAAAGCACACTTGTTCTGAAGGACAAGTGGGAGATTGAAAGGAATAGTTTCCTTTGAACAAGTGTATTTTTCCGATAAGGGGTTCGGAATTATTAGAAAGCTAATTTTTCAGTAAGGTCAAGTGATCGGAATGCCAAGGTGGAGGCCTCTTCCGATCAGTAATATTAATGCATAATTAATATTACAGTTTAATCTTGACTAAACCCTTCGGGTCACACCCAAGCGACTCACAAGCCGAAGCGACGAATTAATTAATAAGTCGACCGAGTAATTAATATTTAGACGTCGGAAATTCGAGCTTGGAGCGTCGAAACCGAGCGTCGAAAAATAATAATAAATCAACAATGACCAAAATACCCCTACCATGGGAAAACCGAGTGCTAGGGGTGCGGCAAAAGCTAGCAGCCTGCACCAAGTGCAGGGCTAGGCTAGTATGCAGCTCGCACTAGTGTTTGTGGCTGTGCTAGCATACGGCAGCTAGCAGCCCGCACACTTGGTGCGTGGCTTGCGAGGTCGTGGCAGCTAGCAGCCCACAGTTTTGGGCGCAAGTGAGGTGGGCCGAAGCCTCATAACCGCACCATGGCAGCCCACAAGGCAACCATGGGTGACCAAGTGAGCTGCCATGTGGCCGAACTCATTTGGAGGAATAGAAAGGGAGGTGAACGGTTATTGGAGCTAGAGTGGGGGGAAAGTTTGGTCCCCCCCTCTCCTCCAAATGGTCCTCACCTACTCCTCCTTGTATGCTTGCCACTTGTTGATTTATTACTAGTTTGATTATTAATTTTATTTTAACTTTAAAATAAAATGGATAAATAAATATTCTCCCACATTGATGGGAGAGCATTTCATACTCTTGCATTTCCCTATAAATACCCAACTTGGGGTATTGGAAAAGGCACTTGAGTAAGAGTTGGAAAAGGCATCACTAGTAGAGAAAACCTTTGAACTCAAGAGTTGAAAAAGGCATCACCATTGTGAAAACCTTTGAACTCAATTACTCGGGTTTCGGTCGGGCCTTGCTTACTCCAGGGCATTGGACCTAGTCGGTGTTCGAGTTGTGGGTGGACTTCTGTTGGAGGTCGTCATAATTTCAAGGCTAGCTTTCGAACTAAGAGCCCCTCGAGGTCGGGTGAAGCACTCGTCAAAGGTATAATTATTATCTTAATCTTGTCATTAAGTTAATTATGTTTATGGTTTTATTTATTGCGAGTACGGTCTTTTTTTGGGTTTGTTTCCGTGGTGAGTCGGACTCACCAAACCCTAACAATGGAGTCCTAACATGTCGTGACAAAGTGGATAAGTTGTTGAGAGAGAATTAGATGCGACGATTTATCCAACCAAGAGGGGCTTAGAGCCATTAGCAAAGAGTTGCTTACCTTAGAAGATTGAGTGTTAAGACAAGCCAAAGCATGCTTAACCACTCATTGTTTCTTTTGATCTTGGAATCGCCTTATTCTCGCCAAATGGGGACAAATTTAATGCGTGGATAAGTCGTGTAATAAGATTGAAAATTTGCATGAATGTTTTTAAATTTCAAACTTATTATGTTATTTTCTTGATAAATGGTTATACTTTGCACTTATATTTGTAGAATGCCAATTCAAACTATATTATTTTCTGTGATTGGTAAAGGAAATCTTTGAGAATAGTTGTCAAAGAAAGGAAAGACATTTCTAAAATACAATTCTCATAAATGACTTTTTTAAGTCCGAAAGGACGGTTGGACATCATGTATTCAAAATACTAGGTAATTTTGATAAACATGAAGTATTGAGTTGGAAACTCAAAATTGTCAATGCTTGACAACCAACATATGTTTTCTCTTTATACGCTGGTTAGAAAAACTCATTGATGTATTAATTCAAGTACAAATTAAAGGAAAAGATGGAAATTTGTTATACGGTACACTAGATGCTTAGCCATGCCTAACAAAGTATAAAAGTCAAATACTTTTAATGAAATGGTTCTTAATGATTACGAGATGAAGTATGATAAGAAATATAGGAAACAAGGAACAAAGAAAAGGAATTAGATTCCATTTCAACTAAAGAGTTCATGTTAACTTAGCAAGTCATTATCTTCACAAGTATCAGATACTTCTTGAGTGTTACACTTTGAAAGTGACCTCAAACAATTGAAGATAAGTTAAGTTATTGACTTACAAGGTTAAAATGAAGCAAGAAGAGCTACATTAGTTGTAAAGTCGTATGCTTTGTTTAAAGACCTTTTAAGCTAAGGCTGGAACAAATAAATGATTATTGTGTTCCATAATCAGCAAACAATCCGTTAACACACGGAAAGACTCACATTCAAAGTAAAGAGCAATAGTTGAAAATTTATTTGAATGTCATGGTTATCTAAACCATGAGTCAAGAATTCTTGATTATAAACAAACATTTCCTAACATGAAAACTCACAAAGTTCAAATCACAGACATTATTTGTCTTCTGGACATCTTTAGCAATGTCATATTAACAAGAACGTACTCAAGGCTATATAGGCTCTTGACAGTTGATCGATTCGGAATCGTTCTAAGACAAGCAAGTCTTACTTGTTAAAAACAGACAAGTAAAGAGCTATTGTTCTTGGTATAGACAATTGACTCCGAAAGCTAAAGAGGATTCAATTACTTCAATGTTTCACGAAAAATTTGAAAGAATATGACTATATTCATCAAATGTGAACAATCTGGACCATGAATAGTTCAAGAGTTCAATGAAGTACAGAATGGACTTGGCAAGATATCAAAACGTCTACAAGAGATCGACAGATGTTTGCTTGAGCCAAGCGTGACCATCACAAAGTTATGAAATTGAAATTTTCATAAATATCTCCACAAAGAACATAGTGTGTCTTTACGGAGACCTCGTTGCCATTTAAAAATGACGCGAACAATGATGGATCACATCCCTTCCTATAAAGTTCTTAAAGATTTGCACAGATGACTAATGTTACACTAAACAAAATGTCATAGCTAAGAAAGGACACCATATTCAGTTATGGATAGAATTAACTTCTAAACGTCTTTTTAAGTATATGTGTAAAACTCTTAGCCTTAGTGGGAGCTCACTAGCTCAGTGGGAGCTAAGTGACTCAGTGGGAGCTCACCGGCTTAGCAAGAGCTAGGTGGTTCAGTGGGAGTTTAATGGCTCATTAAAGGCTAAGATAGCTTAAGTGGGAGCTAACCGTTTGTTTCAAACAAACTTTTACCCAAAGACAATATACATGTCTCTTTGTAAGCATTCAAATGAGACTACGGGCATTACCTCCACAACCTAAATGAGAACATAATATTTTTTGCTCTAAGTGGTGTCTTTCTGGAAAGTAACACATTTCCAAAATGACAAGTGGGAGGAAAATGAACTCGATGACTATCGAGCTTAGCAACAAACTAGAATTGAGAATCTCGGAAGACTAAAAAAGGCTTCATGAGAATGATTGATCAAGAATACTCTAAAGGACTTTTCAAGTGACTTAAAAGAGAATTCATAACTCACAAAACTACTGATAAGTTGGAGTAAGATCATTATAATCAAAAGGCTTTGGAAGCGCCTTGAAACTCAGTGCTTGATGCAATAACCCCCTATAGGTATTTCTAACATAATATATAAACATAATGACCAAATTACCACTAGCATCGGAAAGTCGAGTGCTAGGGGAACGACCGAGCTATTAGCCCGCACCAAGTGCGGGGCTTGCTAGAAAGCCGCGGCTTGCATCCCGCACTTGGTGCATGGGCCTGCTAGCAGTAGCCCTCGGCAGCAGCCCGCACACATGGTGAAAGGGCCTGCTTGCCGAGAGTGCTAGCAGCAGCTCGCACGCGCGTGCTAGGCCTTCTGGCCGTGGGTGGCCGCAAGCCATGGCAGCCCACTTGGGGTGCCTTGGTGCCTAAGTGGGACTACCATGTGGCACAAGGTGAAAGGGGAGCAGGGTGATGTGTTGGTCGGTTTTTAGGGAGGGAGTGGGGAGCAAGTTTTGTCCCCCCCCCCTTCCTCAAAATGGTCCTCACCTAACCTTTCATGTGAGCTTGGCACTTGTTGATTTATTAGTAGCTTGATTTAAAATAAAATGGAAAAATCAAATCTCCCACATTGATGGGTGAGCATTTCTTACTTTTGCATTTCCCTATAAAAGCTTTGTTTGAATGTGTTTGACATTTAATTTATCTTATTAGTTATGTCAAATGCATTCGCCTTTCATTTGATTCAAAATGCTTTGTTTGAATATATAAGATTTACATTTGATTCATAAAGCTTTGTTAGAATGTCTTTGACTTTCATTTGATTCAAAAATCTTTGTTTGAATGTGTTTGACTTTCTTTTGATTTAAATAGCTTTGTTGAATGCATTTGATTTTCATATGATTCAAAAAGCTTTGTTTTAATGTGTTTGACCCTCATTTGTTTCAAAAAGCTTTGTTAAAATGTGTTTGACTTTAATTTGATTTAAAAAGCTTTGTTTGAATGTGTTTGATCCTCATTTGATTTAAATAGCTTTGTTTAAATGTGTTTCACTTTCATTTGATTTAAAAAACTTTGTTTGAATGTGTGTGACTTTCATTTGATTCAAATAACTTTCTTGAATATATTTGACTTTCATTTGATTCAAAAAGCTTTGTTTGACTTTTGTTTGATTCAAAAAGCTTTATTTGAATGTGTTTTATTTTCATTTGATTCAATTAGCTTTGTTTATATGTGTTTGACTTTCATTTTGTTCAATTAGCTTTGTTTATATGAAGTTATCTTTGTTGAATGCATTTCACTTTCATTTGATTCAAAAAGCTTTATTTAAATGTTTCTCACTTTCATTTGATTCAAAAAGCTTTGTTAGAATGTGTTTGACTTTCATTTGATTCAAATAGCTTTATAGAATGCATTCGACTTTCATTTGATTCAAAAAGCTTTGTTTGAATGTGATTGAATTTCATTTGATTCAAAAATATTTGTTTGAATTTGTTTGACTTTCATTTGATTCAAATAGTTTTGTTTGAATGTGGTTGTCTTTTATTTGATCTAAAAATCTTTGTTTTGATGTGTTTGACTTTAATTTGATATAAATAGCTTTGTTGAATGCATTTGAGTTTCATTTAATTCAAAATGCTTTGTTTGAATAAATTTTTTATTCATTTGATTTAAAAAACTTTGTTTAAATGTGTTTGACTTTTATTTGATTCAAAATGCTTTTTTTAAATGTGTTTGTCTTTGATTTGATTCAAATAGCTTTATAGAATGCGTTCGACTTTCATTGATTCAATAAGCTTTGTTTGAATTTGTTTGACTTTCATCTTATTCAAAAAGCTTTGTTTGAATGTGTTTGACTTTCATTTGATTCAAAAAGCTTTGTTTGAATGTGTTTGACATTCATTTGATTTAAAAAGCTTAGTTTCAATGTGTTTGATTTTCATATGATTCAATTAGCTTTGTTTGAGTGTGTGTAACTTTCATTTGATTTAAAAAGTCTTGTTTGTATTTGTTTAACTTTCATTTGATTCAAAAAGCTTCGTTATAATGTATTTCATTTTCATTTGATTCAATTAGTTTTGTTTGAATTTGTTAGACTTACATTTGTTTCAATTGGCTTTGTTGAATTCATGTTTTTCGTTTGATTCAAAATGCTTTGTTTGAATGTGTTTGACTTTCATTTAATTAAGTTATATTTGTTGAATGCATTGGACTTTTATTTGATTAAAAAAGCTTCATTTGATTGTGTTTCACTTTCATTTGATTCAAAAAGCTTTGTTTAAATTTGTTTGACTTTCATTTTATTCAATTAGCTTTGTTGAATACATTTGACTATCGTTTGATTTATAAAGCTTTGTTTGAATGTGATTGACTTTTATTTGATTCGATTAGCTTTGTCGAATATATTTAACTTTCGTTTGATTCAATTGTTTGAATGTGATTGACTTTTATTTGATTTAATTAGCTTCGTCGAATACATTTGACTTTCGTTTGATTCAAAAACCTTTGTTTGAATGTGTTTGACTACCATTTGATTTAATTAACTTTGTTAAATACATTTGACATACCGTTGATTAAAAAAGTTTTGTTTGAATGTGTTTGACTTTTATTTTATTAAAAAAGCTTTCCTTGAATGTGTTTGACTTTCATTTAATTCAAAAATCTTTGTTTGAATGTGTTTGACTTTTATTTGATTCAATTAGCTTTGTTGAATGCATTTGATTTTTGTTTGATTGAAAAAGTTTTGTTCGAAATTTTTTGACGTTCATTTGATTCAATTACCTTTGTCGAATAAATTTGACTTTCGTTTGATTCAAATACCATTGTTTGAATGTGTTCGACTATCTTCTGATTCATTTAACATTGTTAAATACATTTGACATACATTTGATTCAAAAAGCTTTGTTTGAATGTGTTTGAATTTCATTTCATTAAAAAAAACTTTGTTTGAATCTTTTTGACTTTCATTTGATTCAAAAAGCTTTGTGTGAATGTGTTTGATTTTCATTTGATTAAAAATGCTTTGTTAGAATGTGTTTGACTTTCATTTGATTTAATTAGCTTTGTTAAATACATTTGGTTTTCATTTGGTTTAAAAAGCTTTGTTTAAATCTATTAGACTTTTATTTGATTCAATTAGCTTTGTTGAATGTACTTAACTTTCGTTTGATTGAAAAAGCTTTGTTTGAATGTGTTTGAATTTCCTTTGATTTAGTTAACTTTATTAAATGCATTTGACTTTCATTTTATTCAAAAAACATTGTTTGAATGTGTTTGACTTTTATTTTATTTGAAAAGCTGTGTTTGAATATGTATGACTTTCATTTAATACAATTAGCGTTTTGGGTATTTTAGTCCCTCGAGAGAGTTACATTTTGAAGATTGGTCTGACGCGCTCTGTACCTTTAAAACACGGAGACTACGGTTGGTAGGAGCTCCGCCTCCGACGGTCACGTTAGTATTGGTCGAAGAAAGGTGCGAAAAAGGTAAAAGTGAGATCTTCTCGGTTTCCGAGATCAGGTGTTTTCTTTGATGTGAGAGAATGTAAGGTGGGCTGCGCCGTAATACAGCTTTCTCGGGATTTGGGCTAGAAGGGCAGCCTTTTCTCCCAACTATTTGGAGGGACACGTGTCCTTAGGTGATGGATCCATTTGGACCTCTCATAGGTTGACACGTGTCCGCTTCTGATAGGGCCACGTGTCCTGGGTAATTTTACCGAAAACATTTGCCCTTCACAAATGTGACGCGGCGTGCCATGGGGCATCTGTTACATTTGTCACGCATGCATTGGGGTATCAGTTTTACTATTCACCCATCTGGGAAAATTACGAGGTTGCCCCTGGATTTACCCTCTATAAATATAATCTTTTGCCCCTCATTTTCTACATATTTACAAAAATATTTGAAAGAATCTGAGAGAATCTTTGACTTTTTATAAAAGAACTTTCCGTCTGTCGTTTGCTTTCAATTCGTCTGACACTGCCGGCCCAAGAAAATTTCAACATTACCTTCACAAGGTAATCGTCTTCTCTTTCTCTCTCTTTATATTTTGCTTTTCCGTCTGTGTTTGTTTTTCCTCTTTATAAATAGTTTTACAAACACACACGACACGGCCTAGGATAGCTGTCAGCCGGTCACCTAGGTTGGCTTAATCTAGGATTAGGGTGCCGCCTGCCCCAATCTGCACTCGTCCCCAAATCCAACTGTCTCTGTGTCTGTGCAGGACACTATGGCCAGAACTAAAAGGACAGCTTAGGCGTCAAGTGATGAAGAGGACGAGAGTCCTATTAGGGTGCCTAGGAATGAAATCTCCTACTATCCGTTTAGCATCCCAAGCACGCCGAATGACTCCAATTTAGATGAATCAGAGGAGAACTTTGATGATAGCACGTCCGGCTCCGAGTAAAATCGTCTTAAACGTACGCTACCTCAGGCGGCGCTAATGCTGAAGAAAGGCCGCCTAAGTCAAATGAGGAATCGAGGGATCATCATTCCCCAGCCGGCTCTGAGGGGAAGGCCGCCTCTATTGAAAGACGATAAGAAGTGACCTCCTCCTCTCTACAAGAAAAGTTCACCCCATACTTCACCCATAATTCCGCAGGCACATAAAGAAACATGCAGAAATACTTAGGAGACTCCCAGTCCACCTATGTCATGGGGGCCCGTTATGAAGTACATGTCCCCACCTTAGACGACACAGTCATCTGGCCGCCTGACCAAAGTTATGGGGATACAGGCTTTGGATGTTATGAGGCAGCCATACAGGCGGGCCTTAGGTTCCCTTTGGATCCTGTAGTAGAAAGGATCCTAAACGGGTACCGCTTGGGGGTGTGGCAACTAGCCCCCAACACTTGGGTGAACATACTGGGGTATGTTGCCGGATGTAGGATGTTACGGGTCGAACCTAGCTTTCAAGCGTTCGCCTCTATGCATTATCTAAGCAAAGCCCCCAAATCAGCTGGCCCCGGCTGGTAAACCTGGACAAGTAACAAGGGGTTCATGATGACTCTTGGGAAGGAGTCTAAATGGAAAGACTAGAGAAATAAGTTCTACATTTTGTCTCCTCCAGACCCTAGTCGGAACAAAAGGTTAAATTCTAAGAACCAAAATCCTTATCTCCTTTGCAAAAAGGCAATCCTCCCGACAGTGCCTGATGAGGGCTGGGATCAAATTCTGACGCCTGGCCTCTTCAAAGTGAGCGTTAAGACTGTAGAAGGAGGGACTGAAAGGGAGATAGTGCCCAACAATTATATCCCTACGTTGAATGGCTTAGGGATCCCTTATTCTTGGCGGCCTGTGGCCTAAGCTCAGAGAAAGGGAAAGGTGGGCAGCCGGATGAGGGTTTTGTAAAGCATTTATAAAATTTCTTGTTTGTTTTGCTAATCACACAGTCAGTCTGTTTGCAGAAGAAGCTATGTCTCAGTTTAACCCCAAAAAAAAGCCTAGCAAATCAGCCGCCGCCTACCGTTAGATGATCCGGCAGAAGAGCCAGATCTTCAAAAAAGATCAGCTGGAACATGTAAGTTCTCATACATCCGTTAATTTGACTTGGACTTATTAATCACACACTTTTTGCTAAGTTTTATATTTTTACAGGAAGGATCCGTTAAGCCTCCGGTGCTGCCGACTTTGGACTAGCCTCCCACCCTGCAACTGGCGGTAAGTCGCTGGCTGCCCTTGTTGCGCTGAAGCAAGTGGAGGAATCCAAGTCCTCAAAGGACAAGCCTCCTATTGGTGCTGCTGACTCTCCAGGCGATCATTCGCCCAGGACCTGGTTGTGAATCCAGGTACCACCACCTTTGACCCCTTAATTTACCCTTGAAGGGTTAAGACTTATTGTAGTCGCCGTCCAATTCTAAAGCCAGTCATTCTATTGGCCGGATCTGTGCCAACTTCTCACCAAATGTTGCACGTGTAGATGCTCCTCAAACGTCGGATGTGCGGCAAATAGCAAAGGACATGCTTAGGGGCGTCTGCGCTGAACAGTGTGACTCCATTAAAGGAGTCGACTCCCTTAAATTCGGCGCCATTCCGGAAAATCTGGCCGAGGTAACTTTCTTTTTAAGTTAGATTATTTTTCATGTTTTTACTTGGCCGACTGCATATTAACCGCCTCTTCTTTTGACCGGATGTAGGCCATGCTGAGAGTAAATGGTGCTAAAAAACCATTCAACGACAAGCAGAAAGAGGTAAGGGCTGCCAACCAAAGGGCTGCTTCCAATCTTGACAAAGCGATGTATGATGTAAATAAGACTGAGTTACTGACTCAAGATATCCTGTATTCGCAGGCGGCTGCAAATTTGCAAGTCAAGAAAGATTTGGAGGCGGCTCAGAAGAGGGTGATTGAGCTAAAGGCGGAGTTGTAGACGGCCAGGACTGAGCTTTGCAAGCTACAAGATGTTGGCAGGGACACAGACAGTCTCAAACGCCAAAATGAGAACTTGTAGAAGAAGCTTGCTAACTAGGAAAAGGAACTCATGTCCAATTGGGCTCCCCGGAATGAAGAGGAGAAGCGGATGCTCATAGCGAAGAATGAGGCCGACCGCGTCACTCAGATGAAGATGGCGTGGAAGTCTCTCTTCCCCAAGGACGATTACTCCGCCTGGGAGTATCGTTATGAGCAGGCCACAGACGCACTGGATGGGCAGGCGGACCTGGAGGCGAAGGAAAACAGAGTGGAGGTCAAGGATGAGGACAAGGACGACGAGCAAAATGAACAACATTCGGCCAACGAAGAAGATGTGGCGGATGAGAATGAAGCTGAGTCCTCTCCCAAAGCTGATTAATTTTAAGCCTTTCTTCGGCCGAATGGTCATTTCAAATACATTTCCGGCTTGCGTTCCGAGTATCTTTGTCTTTACCGACTGAGGAGTCAGGTTAATCCAACAATTTTTGTGTTTCCCCCGGTTGTATTCCGGGTAACAGTTTGAATTTTTATTTTGGCTGGCCAAGGGGTCAGCTTTTTTAATTATGAATCATCCGGCCATCTGGTAGGATTTTGTTAAAAGTTATGTTTAAAAGTTGTGCTTTTTAAATGATTGCATGAATGATTGCATCTTATCTGATACAGGCGGTATACCGGGTGTTTTTGCCCATGGACGTCTGTATGCTTGGGTTTAAGAGTGGGTTGATTGACTTGGATATTTTTGACACTTTAAATAGTATGAATAATTTCCAAGTTAATCAATCACTATATTGATTGCCCCAAACCAAGCATATAGCCGGCCACCAAGCATCCGCTGATTTTAGACAAACAGTCTTGGACCTTTTCTAAGTGGCTGAATGACTATTATGCTCGACCCTTAGCCCTTGAATTCTCGCCATTTTTCTCAAAAGAAGTAGGCGGACTAAAATGTTTCATCTTCTTTCGCCTGCGTGCTTTGCCTCGTCGCAAGAACAAACGGCCTTACAACGCCGAGGTATAGCAGGTGGTCGTATTGACGCCGCCTGCCCCGTTTTAAACGGGTTCTTAGGGCGTACTTAACCCACCTAAGCTTTTCGATCCAGACGGCTATGAGTGAACCAATTAGGCCAATCAGTCTTGGCAGCCTATACATATTTGAAGCAATGAGTCATGTTAATTGAAATTACACTGATTGCATCAAAACCACCCGGATGTATTACAAACGGCTAGACTGCCTACCCCCATGTGGAGTAGTTACTATCCAATTATATACCCATCCGTCAATCCCATTGAGAATACTTCATTTAGGGTAATAATTTCAAGTCATAATCTAAGTAAAGGTTTTATGCGAGTTCCGGATGTGTTAATAGATACATCCTCTTTCAAAGTCCCATTGTATTCCCTTTAGATTACTTTCTCCAGATAGCTATGAGTTTACCACTTTGGTCATTCAATCTTTGTCGTCTGTATGTGGTTGTAGAGCACTTTGTCACACGGATGAGACTTACTCTCTACGACGATTCCACCCGAATGGGCGTCGCCGGACGCCTTACTCATGTTGGAGCAGACGAATTTATAAAATAAACTATCATTCGCCCATTGGCCTCATGTCTCTTAGACATCTGTTTAGCTACTAAGTTTTTAACTTAGTTTATCATTAGGCCATTGGCCTCGATTTTTTTTGGTTATTGGTTTAAATCAAGTTTAAACTTAATTTAAATCTTAGTTCATTAAAAGTTATTGTCTGTACCTTATATAGGCGGCGGTATTTGGAAAATTACGCATGTATATTAAGAAATGAACAACAATATTGCAAACAAAAAGAACTTTTTCATTCATAGGCTTTTTATTTACAAAAATTTACAACTATTAAAAGTAGTACTTTTTTAAGTTGTCTACATTTCAAGTTCTGGGCAGCCGCTTACCGTCTGGAGTGTCCAGGCAGTAGGTGTCGTCTTTAACTTCTTCATAGATCCGGTAGGGGCCTTCCCAATTAGGGGTCAACTTGCCTTGCCAATTGGCCGTACCAATTGCCTTCATTTTTCGTAACACAAAGTCCCTAAGTTTCAAGGGTCGTTTGTGTTCTTTCTTGTTGTAGGCTCTGGTTATTCTCAGACGGTAAATCTCATTACGCAAGGTGGCATTGCCCCTGTTGTAGACACCTAAAAATGTCTCCCCAAAACCAAACCCGATGATGAACAACCTTTCACCACCATTATTGGTCGGGTTGAGTATTTAAAAATTGGAGTTCTTAAATCCATATTCATTCCCAATACATTTCATAAACCAATCAAACTCCTAGCTCATTTCCCTAAACCATAACTTACTTCCTACTTATTGTGTCCACATCAAAAAACCGAGAGAAACTGATTTTGTGTCCCTATAATTTTGATCCAATTATTTTTTGGTTTGATAGGTCTTTCAATAATATTTCCAACAATATATCATAAGCCCAATTCCAATATAAAACGAAGAAGATATGAGCAAAATACTAAACTCGGCCCAAACCCGACACCCTTTCACTAAAACGGCCATATCATAAAATCAACAAATGATTTTGACCTGATTCTAATTGGTTTGGAAAGTAGACTTGATAAGATTTCCAATGATGTATTATATGCCTTATTCCAAGATATAGATCAAAAGTTATCGTAGTTTTAAAAACGCGTAAAGTACTGGAATTACCGCGCAGCAGCTAAAATGCCGCGACACGGCAAGAACTGACGTGGCACGATGCATAATGCCGAGACACGGTACTTTTTCGTGTATTTTCCGCATCTCCTCACGCGTTTCTAAAAAAAAAGTACACCGTGACACGGCGCCACGGTGGACATTGCCGCGTCACGGCATTTTCTGCCGTGTCACGGTACCTGTGCCGTGTCACGGGATTTTCTCATGTTTTCTCTGCGTAAAACCTGCACGCGTTTTATCATTTACAGCAGCTATTGCACCGCAATACGGCATTTTCTGCCGTGTCACAGCACGTTTTGTCGTGTCGCGGCAACTTCTGCCGTGTCACGACGCCCCAAAACTAGGGTTTTATCTTTTTAGGGTTTCGTGTGTTCCCTCTACTCATTTTGTCTATAAATACCCTTCTCCTTTCTACAGTTCGGGGCACCAAATCATTCTTTCTTCCTCTCTTCTACACCAAAAATCATTCTCTTCTCTCTCTCTCTCTCATATTCTAAGCCTTAAACCTATATTCCTAACTATATCATTCCTTCCTTAAGCACTCCAAGGTGTCCATACATGACCCGAGGTTCTGTCCTTAAACAAAGGCATAAAAGGTGTAATTAACTGAGGGTTTAGACCAAATCAACTCTACTTTTTAATTTGATTTAATTTCAATTTGATTTATATATTTATTGAAGTTACTAACAATTAATTCATGATGTAGAAATTTTTAAGGAACGCGCGTAATGTGAGTAATTAATTAATTTAATTACTTATTTTATTTTTATATTGTTAGTATCATGGTTAGGTTAATTTATATTTGATTTGACTAATGTTATTATGGTTAAATTGCTTCCAATATTAATTTTTATTCTATTGTTTTATGATCACAATATTACATGTTTAAAGGGTATATGTAATTGAAAATCACGCCAAATAAGAAAATTTTGACAACCTGTTTAGGTTCTGTTTAGATCTTGTTATTTAATTAAAGTGATCACTAATATTTTTTAATTATGTGTTGCATTAATATTCAACCAATTTAGCATAATAATAGTTTGGAGCAAATTGAATCTTTTTTTGCATGCCTTTGAGATCGCTGGAATTACTTTTCACTATAAGAATCGAGTTGAGGCCAATACGGGCGAATGTGACTCCATGACTCACTTCGTACCATCATCTCCTGTCCTCCTTTCGTGATTCCGAACCATATGGAGTTAGTAATCTCATGGATTATGAATGGGGTGTAACCTTCACGGGTCAATCGTTGTTGCCTATTGTTGTCCCTTTATTGTGGTTTCCTTTTATGATCCATGAACGATTTACAAGTTCCTTAAAGACTTGTTTGCGGCTCCCTAAATTATTTGTTCCTAATCGTATACGTTAATTCCCACTTCCTATGAGTGTCAAGCATATTCACACATTCTTAACGTAGGCGCACTTCAAACGACGTCTACAATTTGGCGACTCCAATGGGGAGCATTCTTTGTTATTTATCGATTTGAGGGATTGGTATTTAATTAAGATGAGTGGATGAGATTGGAAAGATTCTTGAAAATATTTCAATGATTAAATTGGCATTTTTGCATATGCATAGACGTTTTTAACGTCGTATTTCAGGTCTGTCCCTTAGGAAAAATTGGATAACCTGGTCGTGAATGAAAAAAATAGGGGCACCAATCAGATTTCCTGACTGCCGCGCCACAATAGAGCTTACCGTGTCACGATGCAGGGCACCATGACGCGATGTCCAGCACCATGACACGGTAGATTCTGCCGTGTTGCGGCAGTCTTGAAATCCTTTTAGTGGCCTTATTTCTCTTATCATAGTCAACTTCCTTTGATTATTTTAAAAAAATGTGTGTGTTTTACATACGTCTTAGCCTCGTTAGCATACATCCTCAAGGGAGGCTACCTTGCTAACGCATCCAAACTCTTAACCATGGTACCCTTTGACATCAAATAAACTTGACCATAATGGAACATAGAACTTGACCTTTGGTTGCGAACTCTTCTTTGCCTCATTGTGCCTACGAGCCCTATGTGTAATCGTTTTGATCTTAACCTTAACGAGTTTTCTTTGTCTATGGTGGTTTATTTTATAACTAACTAATGCCAATGGACCTTACTCACTTAGTATTTAGCACAAACACTAAAATAAAAAAATAAAAAAATAAAAAAACTAAAAAAACACAAAAACAACAGGAACTGATAACTACGCCACGACAATCAGTGCCGCGTCACATCAATCAGTGTCGTGTCACGCTAGGTTGTACCGCGACATGGTACAGTTCGCCGTGTCACGGTGCCCAGGGAATAAGTCCAGTCAGCTTTTTTTTAGTCTTCCGTGCTAATTTGGTCCTCGCGTCAGTCATTTTGGTTACTGTTCACATGTGTAGCCATACGATCATACCACGAGTCTTATAACATCACTTAATCACTCACGAGTCATGTATAGTCCATAAACTTTCTTTATTTTCCGACTCGAGTCGTGCACCATGTCGTTTATGAGCGTATACTAGGTTCATGCACCCCTTTTTTCGTCATAATAAACAAAATAAAAAATATAAGAAAAAAAAATGAGTGGAGTTTTTTTTCTCACATGTCTTCAAATGTCCATTTTTTCCCTTTCCTTTCCTATCTTGAGCAATGAGTCAAACAGTTAAGTGAATTGTTTTATTTCAAAGTACTTGGTGAAGGAGTAGGGGTAAATTAATACAGTTCGAGTCATTACCGCAACAATCTCTTAGGTTTAAGAGGCGTTCAAAGAAAACTTTGCCATCTCCACATTATTTATCACCTTCAAACTACTTTTAGTTCGTTCCAATGGCCACTAAGGAAGATATTGAGAACATCAACAAATCCATTGAGGCACTGTCTGCCATGATGAAAACCCTTACCACTAGGGTCACTACTATGGAACAAAACAAGGTCACTGTTTCTACCCTTGACAAATTTAAGGAACAAACGAGTAAGATTTATGAGGATTTCACTTATGTGGAATAACCTCCCACTCTTTTGGATGTAAAAGACAGGCTCCCTGAAAAGTTCTCCACTGTTGATATTCCAATGTTCAAGCCTACTGAAAATCCAATATTCCATTTGAAGGCGTTCTCTACAACCATGGCTCTCAAGGGATTGGACGTAACACTCTTCCCTATGGTGTTCCCTATGTCCTTAGTGCATGCTTGCCAACAATGATTTTATTCTTTAGATGCCAAGCATACTGCAACTTGGCAAGATGTCACCGACAGTTTCATGAAACGTTATAAGTGTAACATTCAAACCAAAACTTCTGAACGTGAACTCTCCATTCTCAAACAGAAAGAGAATGAAGGCTTCACCAGCTATCTGATGAACAGGTAGAGGGAAACGGATTCACTCTTGGTAGATCCTCCCAAAGAAAGAGAGATGGTTCGCCTCTTCATCCAAAATCTGACTCACAAGTATAGGGAACATCTCAAATTTCTTCCACTGAACACTTTCGAAACTGTATACGACATCAACATCAATATCGAGGATGAGCTAATGAAGACTACTGGTAGTAACAATAATAACACTTGGAAAAACAAAAAGAACGACCTTCCTTCTTCTTCGTCTTCTAAGCACGAAATTACTACCAACAATATAAGCCAAGTTAATCTTAATGAAGTGTTAGCTCTTGATGCTCCATTTCCCAAGAAAAGGAGAACTTATACTCCTTTAGGAATGACTTATGATGCGGTCTTTGATCTCACCTATTTGGCCATTTCCAGAGCCAAAACCTGAAGAAAGGAGCGCCAAATGGAATCCCAATGCCCATTGCAAGTACCATCAAGGAAGGGGTCACTCTACCGAACAATGCTGGAATTTGAAGGACGCCATTCAAGACTTAGTAGATGCCAACAAACTTCCCGTCGCTCCAGGTGGTAAGAAGTGACAAGCAGCAATGAAGACAAGGCGCACTGCAAGCCCTTTGCGCGAGATTTCATGATTTATTCTTTTTATTAGTTTCCCTTTCCCCAATTCAAGTCTAGCATAGATTTCCCTTTTTATAATTTGATAATTTTGTTAGCTTATTCACCATTTTCATCAATAAATTGAGTATTCTTTACATCTCGATCATTTAAAAAATAATCAATTACCGAACTAAACACAAGGTACACTAATGACTTGAGGCACCTTTGTAACCCTGCCATTCCCTATTAACCATTCAATCACATCTCCATTTCTTGACATAAACCATTTTGAGCCTCCTCTAACGATTGGCCTTATTTATTCAACCCACATTCACCTAAACCTGGGATAGGAAGGTGTGCAATTTGTGTAACCCATTCAAAAAGCAAGTTCAAATGAAAAAAAAGAATAATAAAAACAAAAAAAAAATACAATGTCTAAAGGCAAGTGTTCCAATGTCTTTGATACGAACACGTCCTGAATCGCATCTCTCATCGAGTGCTCGGTACCGTCCTAAGAAACATGAATACTAAGTAAGTGATGGACTGCATGATCCAAGATTGCCTACATTGATTCAAAAGAATGAAAGAATAAAAAAGAAAAGAAATTCAAAGAAAAAAAATAAAAAAGCAAAAAAATAAAACGTGAAAAATAAACTTACAAAATTCAAATTTTCAAGTACACAATTGCATATCTTGGGGGCTTCCCTCAAGTCTTGAGCCTTTTACCCATTTCTTCCTTAAACCATCATCTTAACCACATTACAACCCTTGAAAGACCTCTTTGAGATTCACATACACTTGTGCAAAGTTCGGTTAGAGCTACGTTCGGCCTGATTCGTAACGGATACGTAGGCAACCTCACATTGAGGTGCGGCCACATTCATATGCATGATCGAGTCAAAGAATATCCAATGCTTATCCCTATGACCCTATCCATTTAGATCTAGACTTGGGGGCTTGAACCCACATCATTTAGCCTACCTAGCCTAAAGGGTCACCATTTCGACTATTCTCACATCTCTTTCTATCACCATAGCCTTTGCAGCCTCACCTTAGTATCACTTTCACACACTTCTTTCACATATACATAGCCATATCGTCTTTCCCTTAGGAACCCTTTATCATGAAATCTTGTTTCCTTACCTCGCATGCTTCATCATCTTTCCAGAAAACATTTATTAGAAGAAACATTGTATACTTCCTTAGCTTCCTGACCTGAGCAATGTTAATTGTTTCACGCATCGCATAATATGCTTAAGTATTATCATGCTTAGCTTCCAGACCTAAGCTCCATGACCTAAGTTCATTCATCTATCCTGTCACATGATGTAATTGTCCTTAGCCTCCTGGCCTAAGAACATGCATCATGCACACATTATTTTCAAGACAAGCAATTCAATCCATATAATTCATTTCGTCTTGCTCAACGAGGAAGTTCAAAACTTCTTCCCTTTTTCATCTTTTTCTTTTGAGGAAGTTCAAAAACTTTTTCAAAAATTTTTCATCCAGGAAAAGTAAAAAAACAAAACTTTTTTCATGTCTTTCTTTTTCAAGAGAAAGTCGGTAGCCTCCACTTGACAAAAATGACTGAAAATTTTTGCTTTTTCATCTTCGTTTGCTTGTGTCTACACACACACTCAAATCATACACACACACACACACTCACAAGTCATACACATGTCAAGTCAAGTTTAGTCAAGTCAGTTGGTCAAGTCAATCGCAGTCTATACGGGTCTTTTGGCAAATTTCATTTTGCAGGTCTCATTAACAACCCAAGTTTGGGGATAAGCGAACCATCTACAACCCACGTTTGAGGACAAGCGGACCATCTACATCCCACGTTCGGGGACAAGCGAACCATCTAAAGCCCACGTTCGGGGACAATCGAACCATCTACAGCCCACGTTCGGGGACAAGCGAACCAACTACATCCCACGTTCGGGGACAATCGAACCATCATCATTTTAGTGATCATCTCCCAAGCGAAGATGATTCACGACGCAAGGTTCTCGATACACAAAGACTTGCAATTTCATCATCAGACAAATTTTTCCTTAAGCATGGAAAATTGTCGGTCGTTGCCCCCTCTCAAGGCCAAGAAGTCAGCAATTATATCATCTGTCGACTTTCCTCAAGCATGGAAAGTATCTCAACAAACATCATCCAGTGGATTTCATCAAGAATAGAAAGCTACCAAACTCATTTGTCACTGATACACTAGTGTCAGATATTGTCGAACATATTTCCCACTGATACAATGGTGTTAAATAAGCATTCTATCCATTCAATATTTTATCTATGGAACTGTCGGGAATATTTCAAGCATTACCCCAAACTTGAACCCCGCCATGATCATATACTTAAGCATGGTGGCGTCCAAAGGGAAGGAAGCTAGAGCAAAAGAGTCGCCAACAAGTTTTAAGATCTTGTAAACCGTTCACAAGGTGAAGATTACACCCCTTAACGATCCATGAGATCGTCAACTCCAAAAGGTCTTGAACCAAATAGGGTTCGGGGATGAAGTTACAAATCCAACCTAAAAGAGATTGAACCTGCCCTAAATAGGCCTCTACTTCATTCTTCTCGTATTCATGTGCGCTTTCTAACTAACATGCAAACATTAGATTAACCCTAAACCTATTTATCTATGTTGGTTGAATTTAATGCACAAACAAAACTATTATTGGCGATCACTTGAATTATAATCATATTAGCCCTAAACAAGATTATTAATTATCTTATTAAGCGTGGTTACAAGTACAAATTCCCTTTAAACATGCATAAAAGGCGTGATCAAGCAATAACAATAAATAAGCATCAAGCAACATAATAAAAATCATCATAATCATAATTATCATAATCATGTTAAAGCATAATATTAATAGCAAGATCCTAGGCATGATACTATCAAGATTAATAACAAATCCTAGCATGTCACTAAGCAATAAAAATCAAAGCTTTAGCCCTAGCATGATACTAACATGCTATTAGAAAAGAGTAAAAGGCACCCTAAACATGATATTAGAAAGCAATAATAACATCCTAACATGATACTAGAAATTAAACAAATTTAAACATGCTTTCTACAAGAATAGAACAATAAGATTACATACTTTGATGCCTCGTACCTCTTTTTAATAACAAAATACACGCGTTAGTAACTTCAAGGAAAATATAAAAATCAAACAATCAAATCAAATAATTGAAATAGATATTAGGGACCAAACCCCTAGAAATTATAACCTTTCACGTCTAGGGCGAAGGCAACTTCGAACTCGGCTAGGTGTTTCTAGATCTCGTGAATGCGGAATTTTGTAAGAGGGAAGGTTTAGAATAGAGAGAGAAGAAAAGCTTCTAGCTTTAGAGAGAGAAAGAGAGAGATGATTGTAGATTGTAGATTGATAATTGATGATTGAAAATGGAGGTTTAGGACCCTATTTATAAGAAAACAGTCCAGAAATAGGTAGAATTTGATAAGGAATAAAACTCCACGTAGTCGCTGCAAAACCGACCTTATCGCTTGGCGACAGGGTCTGTCGCATGGCGACAGCCTGGATTCCTACGCGCTTTCAAACACGGAGTCCTCATATGAATCAAAATCGATTTATAAAGTCCGTATGAAAACCGAAATCGTATTTTTCATAAAATAATATTTTATTCCAAATAAACTTTATCAAAATCTAATTATTAATTCTAATCTTTTTAGGATTAAAGAGAACCTTCTAGAGAATTCTAGAAGACCATAATCAATTCTAATAACTTTAAGAATAATAATTAACATTGGGCCCTCCCTTAGATCATTGGGCCGCATGTAAAGATCAAACCGGGCCCAGTTTAGTATTTTGGCCACAACTTCCTCATTATTCATCGGAATTGGGCTTATAATATATCGTTGGAAAGCTCTTTTCAACCCCATCCAACTACACTATTATTGGACCCTTTTCGTGGACCAAACTTAACTAGATTGGCTGTTTTCATAAAATAGAGTTGTTTTTCGAAAACAGAAAGAAAGAATTTTATATAAAAACCAACCGCAACACGTGACCTTTCACACTTTCACCTTATTCGATTATGATTCGACGCAAAAGGTATTCATCACTGGGTTTGGTTTTGGGGAGACACATTTGGGTGTCTACAGGAACTAACATTTTTCTGCAGGTATCGGCGTATAAAGAGTGATTTAGGATCGCAGAAAGTCTTCAAATTATTCTCCATCCCTATCGACTACTTTGACTATCATTTTTGAAAATGACGTTTCTACAAACTCAGTCAAAGTGGGGGCTTCTGTAGACACCTAAAAATGTCTCCCCAAAACTAAACCCGATGATGAACAATATTTCACCGCCATTATTGTTCGGGTGTAGTATTTAACCATTGGAGTGCTTAAATTCATATTCATTCCCAATACATTTCATAAACCAATCAAATTCCTAGCTCGTTTCCCTAAACCATAACTTACTTTCTACTTTTGGTCTCCACATCAAAAAACCGAGAGAAACTGATTTTGTGACCCTATAATTTTGATTCAATTATTATTTGGCTGGATAGGCCTTTCAATAAGCTTTCCAAAAATATCTCATAAGCCCAATTCTAATTTGAAACGAAGAAGATATGAGCAAAATACTAAACTCGGCCCAAAACCGACACCCTTTCACTAAAACGGCCATATATTAAAATCTACAAATGATTTTGACCTGATTCTAATTGGGTAGGAAATTAGACTTGATAAGCTTCCCAATGGTATATTATATGATTTATTCAGAGTTACGAATCAAAAGTTATCGTAGTTTTAAAAACGCGTAAAAAACTGGAATTACTGCGCAGCAGCTAAAATGCCGCGATGCGGCAAGAACTAACGTGGCATGGTGTATAATGCCGTGACACGGTACTCTACACCGTGTCACGGTGCCTTTTTCTTGTACTTTCCGCATTTCTTCACGCATTTCGAAAAAAGTATACCGTGACACGGCGCCACGTGCCGCGCCACGATGGACTTTGCCGCGTCACGACATTTTCTACCGTGTCACAGTATTGGTACCGTGTCACGGGATTTTCCCGTGTTTTCTCCGCGTAAAACCTGCACGCTCTTTATCATTTTAGAGTAGCTATTGCATCGCGACACGACATTTTCAGCCGTGTCACGGCACGTTTTGCCGTTTGCGGCAACCTCTGCCATGTCACGATGCCCCAAAACTAGGGTTTTATCTTTTTAGGGTTCCGTGTGTTTCCTCTACTCATTTTCTCTATAAATACCCTCCTTCCTTTCTATAGTTCGGGGCACCTAATCATTCTCTTTTCTTCTCTTCTACATCAAATATCATTCTCTTCTCTCTCTCTCATATTCTAAGCCTTAAACCTATATTCCTAACTACATTATTCCTTCCTTAAGCACACCAAGGAGTCCATACTTGACCCGAGGTTCTATCCTTAAACCAAGGCGTGAAAGGTATAATTAACTGAGGGTTTGGACCAAATCAACTCTAATTTTTAATTTGATTTAATTTCAATTTGATTTATATTTTTATTGAAGTGACTAACAATTTATTCAAGATGTAGCAATTTTAAGGAACGCGTGTAATGTGAGTAATTAATTAATTTAATTACTTTTTTTATTTTTATATTGCTAGTATCATGGTTTGGTTAATTTATATTTGATTTGACTAACGTTATTATGGTTAAATTGCTTCCAATATTAATTTTTATTCTATTGTTATTATGATCACAATATTACATGTTTAAAGGGAATATGTAATTGAAAATCACGCCTAATAAGATAATTTGGACAACCGGTTTAGGTTCTTTTTAAATCTTGTTATTTAATTAAAGTGATCGCTAATATTTGTGAATTATGTGTTGCATTAATATTCAACCAATTTAGCATAATAATAGTTTGGAGCAAATTGAATCTTTGTTTGCATAGCTTTGAGATCGCAGGAATTACATTTCACTATAAGAATCGAGTAGAGGCCAATACGGGCGAATGTGACTCCATGACTCATTTCGTACCATCATCCTCGATCCTCCTTTTCTGGCTCCGAACCATATGAAGTTAGTAATCTCATGGATTATGAATGGGGTGTAACCTTCACGGGTCAATCGTTGTTGCCTATCGTTGTCCCTTTATCGTGGTTGTCTTTTATGATCTGTGAAAGGTTTACAAGTTCCTTAAAAACTTGTTGGCGGCTCCCTACTTTATTTGTCCCTAATCGTATACGTCAATTCCTACTTCTTATGAGTGCCAAGCATATTCACACATGCTTAACGTAGGTGCACTTCAAACGACGCCTACACCTGTGTTTCAGGAGTGAGTCCAATGCTAGCTGCACGGCCTCCTAGTTTGCTTCTTCATCGTATAGCATAACTTGTAGAGTTGGCACATAATGTTCTATGGGCAAGACGGCTTCAGCACCGTATACCGTGAGAAATGGGGTTTCACCGGTTGCCCCTTTTTCAATTGTCCGGATAGCCCATAGGACATGAATTAATTCTTCAGCCCATAAACCTTCGGCTCTTTCTATTTTCTTTTTGATGCCGTCTGAGATGAGTATGTTGAAGGCTTCAACATGGTCGTTTTCTTGGGATCGGTCGACTGATGCAAAGCAATGTAAGATCCCTTGATCTCTCAACCATGTTTTGAGCCGAGGCGTCTCAAACTAAGGGCCATTATCAAACACCATGGACATAGGTACACCAAACCGGGTGATGATGTTCTTCCAAATGAAAGACATAATATCCTTAGTCTTAATGTTCTTGACCACATCTGCGTCAATCCACTTGGTGAAATAATCCACATCCACTAGAATGTACCCTTTTCCACCTGATGTAGGGGTGTACATTCCCAAGATGTCCATGCCCCATTTAGAAAACAGGATTGGGCTATGAATTGTTGTTAGGTCAGTTGCCAGCTGATGGATGAGCTTTCCAAATCTTTGGCACTTGTCACATTTTTTTACCATTTCCATGGCGTCTAACTCTAGAGTGGGCTAGAAGTAACCCTGCCGCCTAGCCCTGACAACAAGGGATCCGCCGCCTATGGGAAAGGCGCAGTATCCCGCGTGCAGCTGTTCGAGAACTTCTTGCCCCTTTTCTGGGGTAACACACTTCAACAGACGTTTTAAGAAACCTATCTTGAAGAGTTCTCCGTTTCTTATCTCGAAGTTTATAGCTCCCTTGTTCAGGACAGCCACTTCCTGTGGTGATTTAAGCAGTGTGCCATCTTGAAGATATGCCCGGATGCCATCCATCCAGGTAGAGCTTCGGTCAATTAATCCAATGAGCTCTTCTTCCGTAATACTCCATTTTTCCCAGAAGACTAACCGAGGCGTAGATGCCAATTTTAACAATGCATCCGCTTGATTATTTTTAGACGTGGGCACTTGACTCAGATGGAATTGTTCAAGTGTCCCAGCTTCAGCTTTGACCGCCTGAAGATATTTGATCACAGCCGGATGGGTGGCCTCATAGTCACCAAGGTATTGGCTTACGACCAACTGTGAATCAGAGAAGGCGTCAATTGTTGTTGCCCCTGCCGCCTTACACATATTCGGCCTCGTTGTTTGAGGCTTGAAACTTCAACCGTAGTGCATACTCAAATTTGTCCCCCTCAAGAGACTGACAGATTATGCCTGCACCACAACCGTTCATCGTGGAGCTCCTGTCCACATACACTTTCCAAACCTGACCAGGATTGTCCAGAGCAACTGGCCTTGTCATTTCGACAATGAAGTCGGCAAACGCCTGACCCTTCATTGCCTTTCTTGGTTCGTATGTGATTTCAAGACATTGCATTTCAATAGCCCACCTGAGCATTCTACCGGATGACTCCAAGGTTATCATTGGCCGCTTGAGAGGTTGGTCTGTATAGACCATAACCTGATGTGCCAAGAAGTAAGGTTTTAACTTCTTAATAGGCATATAAAGAGCGAGGCCAAATTTTTCAACCATGGGGTACCGTAGTTCAGCATTTCTAAGCACATGGCTAATGAAATAGGCCAGGAGTTGAGTGTCGTCTCTCTTAACAAGGAGAACTGCACTGAGGGCATGATCTGAGACTGCTAAGTACATGTAAAGCGTCACTTTAGGCAGAGGGCTAACAAGCCTTGGCAAAGAGTGTAAATGTTCTTTTAGCTTCTGAAAGGTCGTCTCAGCGTCATCCCCCCATTCGAACCTTACCTTCTTCCTGATTGCCTTGAAGAAATAGAGGCACTTGTCACCTAACCGGCTGAGAAATCTTTCCAATGCCGCTAGGCAACAGGTGAGCTTTTGAACTTCCTTAAGAGTACAGGGTGACTTCATGTTAATGACCGCCTGTATCTTTTTAGGGTAGCCTCTATCCCTATCTGGTCAATTAGGAATCCGAGAAACTTCCCAAACCCAACACTAAAGACACACTTCTTAGGATTGAGCATGACCTTGTGCCGCCTGAGTGTGGTGAAGGTTTCTCAAAGGTCAGCAAGATGATCCGTTTGTTGCTTGGATTTAACTATCATGTCATCAATGTGCACCTCTACATTCCTCCTAATCTGATTAATGAAGACAGTATTAATCATCCGTTGGAATGTAGTAGGCGCATTCTTCAAGCTAAATGGCATCACATTATAGCAGTGTAACCCTTGATTAGTGACGAAAGCCGTCTTCTCTTGATATTTTTTCCACAGGGGTATCTGGTGGAAGCCTGAGTAGGCATCCATAAACCTTATCAAGGCATGCCCAGCTGTAGAGTCGATCAGGCTGTCGATTTTTGGAAACGGGTAATTGTCCTTTGGATATACCTTGTTCAAGTCAGTGTAATCTACACACATACGCCAGGTGCCATTCATCTTCCTTATGAGCACAACGTTTGCAGCCCAATCAGGGTATTTACATGGCCTAATGAACCCAGCATCAAATAGCTTTTTAACCTCAGCAGCTGCCGCCTGAATTCTCTCCTCGCCGTGATTTCTTTTCTTTTGTCGGATGGGCTTCTTTTTAGGATCCATGGCGAGTTTGTGGACAGCGAGATCCAGGCTGATGCCTGGCATCTCTTCCACCTCAAAGGCAAAAATGTCTTTGAATTCCTTCAACAGAAGGTGCAAGTCTGTACCCATCTTTTCAAAAGTAACCGACCCTACCTTAACAGTTCGCTCTGGACGGTTGTCATCCAGAGGAATATCAATGTGTTCGCCAGCCGGTTGGGGACGGGGTTCATCTGACCATTCTCTTTTCAGTGATTCCTATTTCTTCACTTTCTTCACCTCCACCAACTGAGTAAGTTTTCTTTTCTTTGCGGCTGGGTCCTTGACATCGTCAAGATCTATTGGCTCCGACCCCTGTCCGGCTGCTGCGGCCGTGGGTTTGATTTCTGAGAGTTAACACTCTTGGGCCGTCTTCTGATCCCTATTAAGGAAGCCAACAGAGCCATTATCCCTTTCATACTTGAGCAGCATCAGAGATGGGATGATGACGGCCTTGCCCTCGTTTAGAGTGGTTCGGTCCAGAATGAGGTTATAGGCGGTCAACTCTTCAACCACCAGAAACCAGACGGTCATGTGCCGCCCTTTGCCCTTCTCTCCCAGCCGAATGGGAAAATCAACCGTAAAACCACAAGAGGGCGAGAGACCTTGTGCATGTTGTCCGCCTTGTACTTGAGCTTCGACACACACTTGTAGCTGATGATGTTAGACGAGCTACCCGTGTCGATTAAGATGCGGCCAACCAGTTGGTTGGCCACTTTTCATTCAATGACCATAGGGTCGTCATGTGGCTGGCAGACTTTGCCCCTGTCCTTTTCAGTGATTATGACCTCTGGGAATATGTTGGTGGACGCTTGACTGTCCTCAGCACAATTAACATCCATTTTCCTTAAGTGGTCCTTGGTGCCCCAGATGGTAGGGCCCCCTCCAGCAAATCTTCCTGCTATAGTGTAGATCGAATCTTTATCAATGTCCTAACTACTAGTAGGTTGGGGAGCCTTTTTGGACGACTGCCCCTTGTTTTTCTTCGGGGTGACCTTAGACTTGAGGACGTGTGACTTTAATTCCCCTTGATCAGCTTGAAAGTCCAGCAACCGCTTGAGGCTGTAGCAGTCATTGGTGTCATGGCCGATGTCCTCATGGAACTCACATTATTTATTTTTGTTCCGATTCTTGGCAAAACCTTTCATGGCCGCGGGTTTCTCAATAGTGACCCGGTCCTTTATCTCCATGAGGATGGAGTAGCAATCTTTATTAAACTCGTACTTAGGGACGTACGGTATGAATTCCTTCTTTCTCTTCTGGGACGGTAGATTAGAATCTTCAACTGCCCAGACTTCTTTTCTCTTTTTGTTCCGATCAGCCTTGGGAGCTGGCTGAGCAGACCGGCTCTCCTTCTGTTTATCAGACTTCTTGGAGTCTGACTGATTGTTGGTCGTGTAGAGGTCGGTTGCTTGTATGAAGCTTTCCTCCTCTATCTACGCCTCTTGAAGAGTGAAAACCCTCTTTTTGACAAGGTCAAACTTAAAATTTGACCCGTCCTTCAGACCATTTAATAAGTCTGTATAGGCCACTTTGTCAAATAGTCCTTGAATCTTGATTCTCACCAGATTAAACCGCCTAATGTAGGAGCGGAGTCCTTCTCTCTCCCCCTGCCGAATAGTGCTCAAGTCGAGACTTGTTTTCTTGGCAAGGATGTTCATCGAGAAGTTTGAAGCAAACAAGAAGGCAAGCCTCTTGAAGCTATTAATACATCCGGCTGGCAAGTTGCCAAACCATTGTTGGGCTATGCCCTTCAATGTTGCCGGAAAGCCTCTGCTCCACATGACATCCTCCAACCCTTGCATGTGCATGAGGTTGGTATGGGCCATGAGGTGATCTTCAGGGTTGGAGGTACCATCATAGGCACCAACCAACACATTCTTAACCAATCAATGGCAGGAGTGGCCGCCTTCTCCTTTAGATGTGGAGTAGGTTGCTTGTCTCTGACTGACTTTCTCCTCTCAGCTTAAGGAGCCTTTTTGGCCTACTGACCCTTGCTGGAGCCAACCGTATTCTTGTTGATCATGTCCTTGATTTCACCCTTGAAACTTGTCATGAAATCTATGAGCTCGTGTCGGGTGACTAGAGCCTGACCCTTGCCGTCTGGGTTTCACCAGGCGGTGGTCCGGTAGACTTACTAGGACCAGCTTCATTGTTGCCTCGTTCCAGCTTATCTTTAGAACGTATGTTCTTAGAGAGAAGTGACCTATTAGAGACCACTCAGGTTTACTTCACAATCGTTCTTCGTATCTTAGTCTAAATAGACCACCCCATCGACTTCAAGCCGGTTGGGTTCAGGTGGAGGTACAGAATCTTGAACCATCTTAGAAGTACGATCCCCACAGACGGCGCCAAATGTTTTGGGTATTTTAGTCCCTCGGGAGAGTTACAGCTCAAAGATTGGTCCGACGCGCTGTACTTGCAAAAGACGGAGACTTTGATTAGTAGGAACTCTGCTTCCGACGGTGAAGTTAGTATTGGTCGAAGAAAAGGTGCGAAAAAGGTAAAAGTGACAACTTCTTGGATTCTGAGATCAGGTGTTTTCTCCGATGTGAGAGAATGTAAGAATGTTGTAATAAATGTATCTATCCTATAAATGTGGGAAATCTCCCTATTTATAGGGTCCTTAGGAAAATTGTCTTTTCTTATGTCATTCTGACCTAAGTTTGGTAGGCTGCGCCATAATACAGCTTTCTTGAGATTTGGGCCAGAAGGTCAGCCTTTTCTCCCATCTATTTTGAGGGACACGTGTCCTCAGCTGATTGATCTATTTGGACCTCTCATAGGTTGACACGTGTCTGCTTCTAACAGGGTCACGTGTCTTAGGAAATTTTACCCAAAACAAATAGCTTTTTTTGATACATCTGACTTTCGTTTGATTCAATTACATTTATTAAATGCATTTGACTTTCATTTTATTCAAAAAAGATTTGTTTGAATGTGTTTCACTTTCATTTTATTTAAAAAGCTTTGTTTGAATGTGTTAGACTTTCATTTGATTCAATGAGCTTAAGTGAATACAATGACTTTTGTTTATTTCAAAAAGCTTGAATGTGTTTAACTTTCATTTGATTTAATGAGATTTGTTGAATGCATTTCACTTTCATTTGATTCAAAAAGTTTGTTTAAATGTGTTTCACTTCCAATTGGTTCAAAAAGTGTTGTTTGAAAGTGTTTGACTTTCATGTTATTTAATTAGCTGTGTTTGAATGTGTTTGACATTCTTTGATTCAATTAGCTTTGTTAAATACATTTAACTTTCGTTTGATTAAAAAAGCTTTATTTGAATGTGTTTGACATTCATTTGATTCTGTTAGTTTTGTTGAATGCATTTGACTTTTATTTGATTTAAGAAGCTGTGTTTGAATGTATTTGACTTTCATTTGATTCAAAAAACTTTGTTTAAAAGCGTTTGACTTTCATTTTATTCAATTAGCTTTGTTGAACACATTTAAATTTCTTTTGTTTCTAAAAGCTTTGTTTGAGTCTGTTTGCCTTACATTTGATTCAATTAGTTTTGCTAAATGCTTTTCACTTTAGTTTGATTCAAAAAACTTTTTTTGATTGGGTTTGACTATCATTTTATTAAATTAGTTTTGTTGAATGCATTGACTTTCATTTAAATTTAAAAGCATTGTTTGAATGAATTTGACTTTTATTTCATTCAATTAGCTTTGTTGAATACATTTGACTTTTGTTTGATTTAAAAAGCTTTGTTAGGATGCGTTTCACTTTTATTTGATTTAATTAGCTTTATAGAATGCACTTGACTTTCGTTTGATTGAAAACGCTTTGTTTGAATGAGTTTGACATTTCTTTGATTCAATTAACTTTGTTGAAGTCATTTGACTTTCATTTTATCTAAATAGCTTTGTTTGAATGTGTTTGTCATTCATTTGTATCAATTACATTTGTTGAATGCATTTGAATTTTATTTTATTCAAAATGCTTTGTTAGAATGTGTTGGACTTTTATTTGATTCAAAAAGCTTTGATTGAATGTGTTTAACTTTCATTTGATTAAATTACCTTAGTTGAATACAATGACTTTTGTATAATTCAAAAACCTTTGTTTGATTGTGTTTAACTTTCACTTGATTTAATTAGCTTTGTTGAATTCATTTCACTTTCATTTGATTCAAAAAGCTTTGTCTAAAGGTGTTTCAGTTTCATTTGGTTCAAAATGTTTTGTTTTAATTTGCTTGACTTTGATTTGATTCAATTAGCTTTGTTTGAATGTGTTTTACTTTAATTTTATTTAATTAGCTTTGTTAAATACTTTTGACTTTCGTTTGATTCAAAAAGGTTTGTTTGAATGTGTTTGACTTTCATTTGATTCAGTTAGCTTTGTTGAATGCATTTTACTATCATTTGATTCATAAAGATGTGTTTGAATGTATTTAACTTTCATTTGGTTGAAAAAGCTTTGTGGAAATGCGTTTAATTTTCAGTTTTTTTTAATTAGCTTTGTTGAACACGTTTAAATTTCGTTTGATTGAAAAAGCTTTGAATGAGTGTGTTTGACTTACATTTTATTCAATAAGGTTTACTAAATGCATTAAACTTTTTTTTGATTCAAAAAGCTTTATTTTATTTTGTTTGACTTTCATTTGATTAAATTAGCTTCGTTTAATGCATTTGACTTTCGTTTAATTCGAAAAGCTTTGTTTGAATATGTTTGACTTTCATTTGATTCAATTAGCTTGGTTCAATATATTTGACTTTCGTTTGATTTAAAAAGCTTTGTTTGAATGTGTTTGACTTTCATTTGATTCAATTACCTTTGTTGAATACATTTGATTCCCGTTTGATTGAAAAAGTCTTGTTTGAAAGTGATTGACTTTCTTTTGTTTTAATTAGCTTTGTTGAATACATTTGACATTCGTTTAATTCAAAAAGCATTATTTGGTTATGTTTTACTTCCATTTGATTAAATTAGCTTTGTTGAATGCATTTAACTATCATTTGATTCAAAAATCATAGTTTGAATGTGTTTGACTTTCATTTGATTCAATTAAATTTATTGAATACATTTTACTATCGTTTGATTTAAAAAGCTTTGTTTGAATGTGTATGACTTTTATTTGATTCAATTAGCTTTATTAAATGCATTTGATTTTTGTCTGATTGAAAAAGTCTTGGTTGAATGTTTTTGACTTTTATTTGATTCAATTACCTTTGTCGAATATATTTGACTTTTATTTGATTCGAAAAGCTTTGTTTAAATGTGTTTGACTTTCATTTTATTCTATTAATTTTGTTAAATACATTTTTAATATGTTTGATTCAAAAAGCTTTTTTTTGAATGTGTTTAACTTTCAATTCATTTAAAAAGCTTTGTTTGAATGTGTTTGTCTTTCATTTGAATCAAAAAGCTTTGTTTGAATGCAGTTGATTTTTATTTCATTCAATTAGCTTTGTTGAATACATTTGACTTTCTTTTGATTTTAAAAGCTTTATTTGAATGTGTTTCACTTTCATTTGATTTAACTAGCTTTGTTGAATGCATATGATTTTCATTTGATTAAAAATATTTTGTTTGAATATGATTGATTTTCTTTTGTTTCAATTAGCTTTGTTGAATACATTTGACTTTCGTTTGATTCAAATAGCTTTATTTGATTGTGTTTGATTTTCATTTGATTAAATTAGCTTTGTTAAATGCATTTGAATATCATTTGATTTAAAAAGCATTGTTTGAATGTGTTTGACTTTCATTTGATTCAATTAAATTTGTTGAATACATTTTACTATCGTTTGATTTAAAAAGCTTTGTTTGAATGTGTTGGAATTTTATTTGATTCAATTAGCTTTGTTGAATGCATTTGATTTTTGTTTGATTGAAAAAGTTTTATTTAAATATTTTTGACTTTCATTTGATTCATTTACCTTCGTCGAATATATTTGACTTTCGTTTGATTCAAAAAGCTTTGTTTGAATGTGTTTGACTTTCATTTGATTCTATTTTTTTTTTAAATACATTTTACATACGTTTGATTCAAAAAGCTTTTTTTTAATGTTTTTAACTTTCAATTCATTTAAAAAGATTTGTTTGAATGTGTTTGACTTTAATTTGAATCAAAAAGCTTTGTTTGAATGCAGTCGACTTTTATTTCATTCAATTAGCTTTGTTGAATACATTTGACTTTCTTTTGATTTTAAAAGCTTTTTTTGAATGTGTTTCACTTTCATTTGATTTAATTAGATTTCTTGAACGCATTTTATTTTCATTTGATTAAAAATATCTTGTTTGAATGTGATTGATTTTCATTTGATTCAATTAGCTTTGTTGAACATATTTGACTTTCGTTTGATTCAAAAAGCATTATATGATTTTGTTTGATTTTCATTTGATTTAAATAGCTTTGTTGAATGCATTTTACTTTCATTTGAGTCAAAAATCTTTGTTTAAAAGTGTATGACTTTCATTTGATTCAAATAGCTTTGTTGTACACATTTGACTATTGTTTAATTTAAAAAGCATTGTTTGAATGTGTTTGAGTTTTATTTGATTCAATTAGCTTTGTTAAATGCATTTGGTTTTTGTTTGATTTAACAAGTTTTAATTGAATGTTTTTGACTTTCATTTCATTCAATTACCTTTGTTGAATACTTTTGATTTTTGTTTGATTCAAAAATCTTTGTTTGAATATGTTTGACTTTCATTTGATTCAATTAGCTTTGTTAAATACATTTGACATATGTTTTGTTTAAAAAGCTTTGTTTGAATGTGTTTGATTTTCATTTGATTCAAAAAGCTTTGTTTGAATGTGTTTAACTTTCAATTGATTCAAAAGGCTTAGTTTAAATGTCTTTGACTTTCATTTGATTAAAAAAGCTTTGTTAGAATGTGTTTCACTTTCATTTGATTCAATTAGCTTTGTTGAATACATTTGACTGTTGTTTGATTTAAAAAGCTTTGATAGAATGTGTTTCACTTTTATTTGATTCAATTAGCTTTGTAGAATGCACTTGACTTTCGTTTGATTGAAAAAACTTTGTTTGAATGAGTTTGACTTTTCTTTGATTCAATTAACTTTGTTGAAGTCATTTGACTTTCATTTTATCCAAAAAGCTTTGTTTGAATGTGTTTGACTTTGATATGGTAAAAAAATCTTTGTTTGAATGTGTATGACTTTCATTTCATACAATTAGCTTTGTTGAATACATTTGACTTTAGTCTGATTCAATAAGCTTTATTTAAATGTGTTTGTCATTGATTTGTATCAATTACATTTGTTGAATGCATTTGACTTTCATTTTATTCAAAATGCTTTGTTAGAATGTGTTGGACTTTTGTTTGATTCAAAAACCTTTGATTGAATGTGTTTAACTTTCATTTGATTAAATTACCTTAGTTGAATACAATGACTTTTGTATATTTCAAAAATCTTTGTTTGAATGTGTTTAACTTTCATTTGATTCAATTAGCTTTGTTTAATACATTTGATTTTTGTTTGATTGAAAAAGGCTTGTTTGAAAGTGATTGACTTTCTTTTGTTTCAATTAGCTTTGTTGAATACATTTGACATTCGTTTAATTCAAAATGCATTATTTGATAGTGTTTTACTTTCATTTCATTAAAGTAGCTTTGTTCAATGAATTTGACTATTATTTGATTCAAAAAGCTTTGTTTGAATATGTTTGACTTTTATTTGATTCAATTGGCTTTGTTGAATGCATGTGATTTTTGTTTGATTGAAAAAGTTTTGTTTGAATGTTTTTGACATTAATTTGATTTAGTTACCTTTGTCGAATATATTTGACTTTCGTTTGATTCAAAAAGCTTTGTTTGAATGTGTTTGACTTTCATTTGATTCTATTAACTTTGTTAAATACATTTTACATACGTTTGATTCAAAAAGCTTTTTTTGAATGTGTTTAACTTTCAAATCATTTAAAAATCTTTGTTTGAATGTGTTTGACTTTCATTTGAATCAAAAAGCTTTGTTTGAATGCAATTGACTTTCGTTTTATTTTAAAAGCTTTTTTTGAATGTGTTTCTTTTTCATTTGATTTAATTAGCTATGTTGAATGCATATGATTTTCATTTGATTATAAATATTTTTTTTTGAATGCGATTTATTTTAATTTGATTCAGACAGCTTTGTTGAACACATTTTACTTTTGTTTGATTCAAAAAGCTTTATTTGGTTGTGTTTAATTTTTATTTGATTAAATTAGTTGTATTGACAGCATTTGACTTTCATTTGATTCTAAAAGCTTTGTTTTCATGTGTATGTATTTCATTTGATACATTTGACTATCATTTAATTTAAAAAGCTTTGTTTGAATGTATTTGACTTTTATTTGATTCTATTAGCTTTGTTAAATGCTTTTGGTTTTTGTTAAACTGAAATAGTTTTGTTTGAATATTTTTTACTATCATTTGATTCAATTACCTTTTTTTGAGTACTTTTGGCTTTCATTTGATTCAAAAAGCTTTCTTTAAATGTGTTTGACTTTCATTTGATTCAAGTAGCTTTGTTAAATACATTTGACATATGTTTGGTTCAAAAAGCTTTGTTTGAATGTTTTTTACTTTCACTTGATTCAGAAGGCTTTGTTTAAATGTCTTTAACTTTCATTTGATTTAAAAACCTTTGTAAGAATGTGTTTATCTTTCATTTGATTCAATTAGCTTTGTTGAATGCATTTGGCTTTCGTTTGATTCAAAAAGCTTTGTTAAAATATGTTAGACTTTATTTGATTCAATTAGTTTTATAGAATGCACTTGACTTTCGTTTGTTTGAAAAAGCTTTGTTCGAATGAGTTTGAATTTCCTTTTATTCAATTAACTTTGTTGAAAGCATTTGACTTTCATTTTATCCAAAAAGCTTTGTTTTAATGTGTTTGACTTTGATTTTTTTAAAAAATATTTGTTTGAATGTGTATTACTTTCATTTCATACAATTAGCTTTGTTGAATACATTTGACTTTCGTTTGATTCAATAAGCTTTATTTAAATGTGTTTGTCATTCATTTGTATCAATTACATTTGTTGAATGCATTTGCCTTTCATTTTATTCAAAATGCTTTGTTAGAATGTGTTGGACTTTCATTTGATTCAAAAACCTTTGATTGAATGTGTTTAACTTTCATTTGATTAAATTACCTTAGTTGAATACAATGACTTTTTTATAATTCAAAAATCTTTGTTTGAATATGTTTAACTTTCATTTGATTCAATTAGCTTTGTTTAATACATTTGATTTTTGTTTGATTAAAAAAGTATTGTTTGAAAGTGATTGACATTATTTTTTTTCAATTAGCTTTGTTGAATACATTTTACTTTCGTTAATTGAACGAGAATTATTTGATTGTGTTTTACTTTCATTTGATTAAATTAGCTTTGTTGAATGCATTTGACTATCATTTCATTCAAAAAGCTTTGTTTGAATGTGTTTGACTTTTATTTGATTCTATTAACTTTTTTAAATACATTTTACATACGTTTGATTCAAAAAGCTTTTGTTAAATGTGTTTAACTTTCAATTCATTTAAAAAGCTTTGTTTGAATGTGTTTGACTTTCATTTGAATCAAAAAGCTTTGTTTGAATGCATTTGACTTTTATTTGATTCAATTAGCTTTGTTGAATACATTTAACTTTTGTATGATTTTAAAAGCTTTGTTTGAATGTGTTTCACCTTCATTTGATTTAATTAGCTTTGTTGAATGCATATGATTTTCATTTGATTAAAAAAATTTTGTTTGAATGAGATTGATTTTCGTTTGATTCAATTAGCTTTGTTGAACACATTTCACTTTCGTTTGATTCAAAAAGCTTTATTTGATTTTGTTGGATTTTCATTTGATTAAATTAGCTTTGTGGAATGCATTTGACTTTCATTTGATTCAAAAAGCTTTGTTTTAATGTGTGTGACTTTCATTTGATTCAAATAGCTTTGTTGTATACATTTGACTATCGTTTAATTTAAAAAGCTTTGTTTGAATGTGTTTGATTGTTATTTGATTCAATTGGCTTTGTTGAATGCATTTGGTTTTTGTTTGATTGAAAAAGTTTTGTTTGAATGTTTTAGACTCTCATTTCATTCAATTACCTTTGTTGAATAATTTTGACGTTTGTTTTATTCTAAAAGCTTTATTTGAATGTGTTTGACTTTCATTTGATTCAATTAGCTTTGTTAATTACATTTGACATATGTTTGGCACAAAAAGCTTTGTTTGAATGTATTTGAGTTTCATTTGATTCAATAAGCTTTGTTTGAATGTGTTTGACTTTCACTTGATTCAAAAGGCTTTGTTTAAATGTCTTCGACTTTCATTTGATTAAAAAAGCCTTGTTAGAATGTGTTTAACTTTCATTTGATTCAATTAGCTTTGTTGAATGCATATGATTTTCATTTGATTATAAATATTTTTTTTTGAATGCGATTTATTTTAATTTGATTCAGACAGCTTTGTTGTACACATTTTACTTTTGTTTGATTCAAAAAGCTTTATTTGGTTGTGTTTAATTTTTATTTGATTAAATTAGTTGTGTTGACTGCATTTGACTTTCATTTGATTCTAAAAGCTTTGTTTTCATGTGTATGTCTTTCATTTGATACATTTGACTATCATTTAATTTAAAAAGCTTTGTTTGAATTTATTTGACTTTTATTTGATTCTATTAGCTTTGTTAAATGCTTTTGGTTTTTGTTAAACTGAAATAGTTTTGTTTGAATATTTTTTACTATCATTTGATTCAATTACCTTTTTTTGAGTACTTTTGGCTTTCATTTGATTCAAAAAGCTTTCTTTAAATGTGTTTGACTTTCATTTGATTCAAGTAGCTTTGTTAAATACATTTGACATATGTTTGGTTCAAAAAGCTTTGTTTGAATGTTTTTTACTTTCACTTGATTCAGAAGGCTTTGTTTAAATGTCTTTAACTTTCATTTGATTTAAAAACCTTTGTAAGAATGTGTTTATCTTTCATTTGATTCAATTAGCTTTGTTGAATGCATTTGGCTTTCGTTTGATTCAAAAAGCTTTGTTAAAATATGTTAGACTTTATTTGATTCAATTAGTTTTGTAGAATGCACTTGACTTTCGTTTGTTTGAAAAAGCTTTGTTCGAATGAGTTTGAATTTCCTTTTATTCAATTAACTTTGTTGAAAGCATTTGACTTTCATTTTATCCAAAAAGCTTTGTTTTAATGTGTTTGACTTTGATTTTTTTAAAAAATATTTGTTTGAATGTGTATTACTTTCATTTCATACAATTAGCTTTGTTGAATACATTTGACTTTCGTTTGATTCGATAAGCTTTATTTAAATGTGTTTGTCATTCATTTGTATCAATTACATTTGTTGAATGCATTTGCCTTTCATTTTATTCAAAATGCTTTGTTAGAATGTGTTGGACTTTCATTTGATTCAAAAACCTTTGATTGAATGTGTTTAACTTTCATTTGATTAAATTACCTTAGTTGAATACAATGACTTTTTTATAATTCAAAAATCTTTGTTTAAATATGTTTAACTTTCATTTGATTCAATTAGCTTTGTTTAATAGATTTGATTTTTGTTTGATTAAAAAAGTATTGTTTGAAAGTGATTGACATTATTTTTTTTCAATTAGCTTTGTTGAATACATTTTACTTTCGTTAATTGAACGAGAATTATTTGATTGTGTTTTACTTTCATTTGATTAAATTAGCTTTGTTGAATGCATTTGACTATCATTTCATTCAAAAAGCTTTGTTTGAATGTGTTTGACTTTTACTTGATTCTATTAACCTTTTTAAATACATTTTACATACGTTTGATTCAAAAAGCTTTTGTTAAATGTGTTTAACTTTCAATTCATTTAAAAAGCTTTGTTTGAATGTGTTTGACTTTCATTTGAATCAAAAAGCTTTGTTTGAATGCATTTGACTTTTATTTGATTCAATTAGCTTTGTTGAATACATTTAACTTTTGTATGATTTTAAAAGCTTTGTTTGAATGTGTTTCACCTTCATTTGATTTAATTAGCTTTGTTGAATGCATATGATTTTCATTTGATTAAAAAAATTTTGTTTGAATGAGATTGATTTTCGTTTGATTCAATTAGCTTTGTTGAACACATTTCACTTTCGTTTGATTCAAAAAGCTTTATTTGATTTTGTTGGATTTTCATTTGATTAAATTAGCTTTGTGGAATTCATTTGACTTTCATTTGATTCAAAAAGCTTTGTTTTAATGTGTGTGACTTTCATTTGATTCAAATAGCTTTGTTGTATACATTTGACTATCGTTTAATTTAAAAAGCTTTGTTTGAATGTGTTTGATTGTTATTTGATTCAATTGGCTTTGTTGAATGCATTTGGTTTTTGTTTGATTGAAAAAGTTTTGTTTGAATGTTTTAGACTCTCATTTCATTCAATTACCTTTGTTGAATAATTTTGACGTTTGTTTTATTCTAAAAGCTTTATTTGAATGTGTTTGACTTTCATTTGATTCAATTAGCTTTGTTAATTACATCTGACATATGTTTGGCACAAAAAGCTTTGTTTGAATGTATTTGAGTTTCATTTGATTCAATAAGCTTTGTTTGAATGTGTTTGACTTTCACTTGATTCAAAAGGCTTTGTTTAAATGTCTTCGACTTTCATTTGATGAAAAAAGCCTTGTTAGAATGTGTTTAACTTTCATTTGATTCAATTAGCTTTGTTGAATGCACTTGACTTTCGTTTGATTGAAAAAACTTTGTTTGAATGAGTTTGACTTTCCTTTGATTAAATTAACTTTGTTGAAAGCATTTGACTTTCATTTTATCCAAAAAGCGTTGTTTGAATGTGTATGACTTTCATTTCATGCAATTAGCTTTGTTGAATACATTTGACTTTTGTTTGATTCAATAACCTTTGTTTAAATGTGTTTGTCATTCATTTGTATCAATTACATTTATTAAATGCATTTGACTTTCATTTTATTCAAAATGCTTTGTTAGAATGTGTTTGACTTTCATTTGATTCAAAAAGCTTTGATTGAATGTGTTTGACTTTCATTTGATTAAATTACCTTAGTTGAATACAATGACTTTTGTATAATTCAAAAAGCTATGTTTTAATGTGTTTGACTTTCATTTGATTCAGTTAGCTTTGTTGAATTCATTTGACTTTTATTTGATTCAAAAAGCTATGTTTGAATGTATTTGACTTTCATTTGATTGAAAAAGCTTTGTTGAAATGCGTTTGATTTTCATTTTATTAAATTAGCTTTGTTGAACACATTTAAATTTCGTTTGATTCAAAAAGCTTTGTTTGAGTGTGTTTGACTTACACTTTATTTAATAAGGTTTACTAAATGCATAAAACTTTTTTTTGATTCAAAAAGCTTTATTTTATTTTTTTTGACTTTCATTTGATCAAATTAGCTTTGTTTAATACATTTGACATTCATTTAATTGAAAAAACTTTGTTTGAATGTGTTTGACTTTCATTTGATTCAATTAGTTTTTTTAATACATTTGAGTTTCGTTTGATTTAAAATGCTTTGTTTGAATGTGTTTTGGGTGTTTTTGTCCCTCGGGAGAGTTATAGCTCAAGGACTTATCCGACTGCGCCTGTACCTGCAAAACAACGGAGACTCCGGGGATTTGGAGCTCTGCCTCCGACGATCAATTTAGAACGTGATGGAGAAAGTAAAAAGTGCGGAAAAGGTAAAAGTGGGATCTTCTCGGATTCCGAGATAAGGAGATTTCTCTGATGTAAGAGAATGTTAGGAATATTGTAAAAAAAATCAATCTGCCCCACAAATGGGGGAAATTTCCCTATTTATAGCGTCATTTTGAAAAATTGTGCCCTTACGTAGGTCATTTGACCTAGATTTGGTGAGCTGCCCGCTCTTTTGGCGGTGATGAGTGGCATTTATGTCACGATTAAGGTTCATTTTGATGGTCATTTTCCCACATTTGCGGCTTGTTTGCATCCTTTTCTTTGCACTTAGTTCCATTTCCCTTTATGCATCTTCTTTCTTAGATTTTGCCCCTTTTTCCTACTCTTTACTTTGATTTCCATGCTTATGCTTTGTAGGAACCATCGGGGTTTTCAAGAGGAGGAAGCTAAGCTCAAGAAAAGCTGAAGGAAGCAAGATTCAGAAGAGGTTCGGCCGAACCTCCTAAAGGTGTGGCCGAACCAGGGTGTGGCCGAACCGGCTCAGTGGTCCGGCCGAACGTCGAGGCAGAGTCAAGAAGCAATTTTGCAATTTTGCAGGAGTGGTCAAACCTCAAAAGTTTGACCACACCAGGATCAGGGAGGTTCGACCGAACCTACCCATGGTTCGGCCGAACCTACCCTGTAGTCTGGCCGAACCTTCCCAGTGTTCGGTCGGACCACTCCTCTATTTCAGCTGGCTCTGTACGGACTATGTAAGTCCCATTTTAGAACGTTTTGATGTAATTAGATAAACTTAGTTTTAATTTTCTACACAATTTTTAGCTTAATCTAGAGAGAGAAACACTATTAGTCTTCATTTGGTGGAGAGAGAAAGTGTGGATTTCTTCATTGATGAACTTGGATTTTGAAGAAGAAGCTTGTTTAATCTTTTGTAGATCTTCAACTTCAATTAATGAGCAATCTCTTACTCTTTCTCTTTACTTTTGCATTTAATTTTGCTTGTTTACTTTGATTTTCTTTCTTTGCTTATTAATCATGTTGATGCTTATTGATTTGATGATTGATATTGTTCTCAACATGATTTGTGAGTAGTCTCTTAGCCAAGGGTGTGGGGATGATGTAGTTGCTAATTGTTCATGCTTTTAATATTGAGAATAAGTTAATTGTGATTAAAATCTTTGCATGCTTGATATTCTTTGATCTTCTTGCAAGTGCACATTGTTAGTTGATTAAAGGTGAATCTTTGCTAACCAGGAACGGAAGTTGACTTAGTTAAGGTTCCTTTCTATCGATTTTTCTTTGATTGCACCTCCCAATATATGCTTCTAGTGTGGAAACATAGAGGCTATGTTAGGAGAAACCGATTAACCCCGGAAGGCGGTTAGATTGAACCTTATATCGATATTCATGCATGTTTAGTTCACTATTGATTTGCTTTTATGTTATTGCATGATCAAGCGGCATCTACATCTACCCATCTTCCTTGGTGTTTAGTTATATTGATTTTAACTCGTTTTAGATTTAGTTTAATCTCTTAGTCATTCCTATCCTTTGTCCCGAGATAGCTTAAAGTCTAGTGATGAATGCGGTGTTTATGTGCTTCTCCCTGTGGTTCGACCCCTCTTCTTGCCATATACTTGTATTAGGATAAGTCGAGTGTTATAAATTGTATTTGATTTAGGTGTAGTTGTCTAACGACGCGATTATTCCTTTATCAAATTGGAGCCGTTGCCGGGGATTCGGCTTCCATTGCTATTTCATTGCTTGTTTGAGACTATCTCATCTTTTATTTGTTAGTGTTTGCTACTTTTGTTACTTGTCAGTGCTTACGTTCTTCTTAGCTTTGTTGTATGAACAGAGGACGAACCCGCTCAAGATCTTTGATTCCCATCGATCTAGAGCTAGAGAGGTCTTTGTCCCTACTTCAAAGAGAAGCAAGAGCAAGGAGTAGAAATTATCACACCCCGACGAGAGAAGTAAGAGAATTAGAAGATACTCCACCCTCTTCACCCTCAAGTGAAGAATTAGATAGCCCTAACTCATCATCGAGTCCGGAAATCGACCTTTTCTCAACCTATAAGTTCGAGAGTGAAGAAGGTCCTAAAATGGGAGAGAATACGCCTTTGAGTCGTCTTGGGGCTCCCGAAGCCTTTAGAGCACAAAGTGGAATCCTAACTCCTACTACTCAAGCCAACAATTTCGAGATCAAGCCTAATTTGATTGCTTTGATTGAGAGGAAACAGTTCTCAGGTGGAAAGTTTGAGAGTCCTCATGAGCACTTAAAAGAGTTTGAGAAATATTGTGACACAATAAAGGCCAATGGAGTGACTCAAGAATATATTCGCGGGTGAGCATTAGGCGATCAAGCAAATCAACTTTGATCTCCATAGTGCGGGTGAGCAAAGACTTCTAGAGCTACATGAGTTAGAGGAGTTGAGGATGAATGCCTACGATAGCGAAAGCATGTATAAGGCGCGGACTAAGGCTTGACACGATTCTCAAATTGTCATTAAAGAATTTGTCAAAGGCCAAAAAGTCCTCCTATTCAACTCCCGCTTGAAGCTTTTCCCAGGCAAGCTTAGGTCAAGGTGGAGTGGGCCGTACATTATCATGGAGGTGGTTCCATATGGCGCTTATGAGATTTCCCAAGACGGGCATACTCCATTCAAAGTGAACGGTCACCGGCTCAAGCCCTACTACGAAGGATTCCCAAGTGATGAACCAATTTCTGTGACTCTTCTTGATATGCATCATCAATTTGACCATCCTTGATCGATTCAAGGAACGTCGAGCTAACGTCGTAAACCAAAAGCGCTTCCGGGAGGCAACCCGAGTCTCTTACCCTTTTCTCTTTCTTCCTTTCTTGATGCTTTGTTATTTTCCTATCTACAATGTTGGATTGTTGGATTTTTGAATTTTGATTATGTTGGAATTTTTGGTATGCTTTGCCTTAGCATGATGGTATGGTGTTTAGTGTGTTAAGAAGAGGGGTGTTTGTGCATATTGTGTTGCAAAATGAGCATTTTTTGAAAAAGCTAGGTGGTTCGACTGAACCTTCTTGAGTTCGGTCGCACCTCCTCTAGAACCTAAATTTGAAAACTTTCTGCCAGAATTGCAGAAATTAAGAATCTAGAGTAGGTTCGACCGAACCTTGGGCGGGTTCGACCGAACTTCAGTTCGCCCAAACATTGATGTGTTCGGTCGCACCTGCTCTGGAATTAAAAGCTGGAAAGTTTCTGCCAATTTTGTGAATTTTGAGTTAGAGAGCAGGTTCGACCGAACCTTGAGCAAGTTCGGCCGAACCATTTCAAGAGTTCGACCGAACTTACCCAAGGTTCGGCCGAACCTTTGTCGAATTTTTTTTTTAAAAAAAAGGGGCTGCTCTTCTTTTCGACCTTCATTTCATTCGACCCTCTCTCTCTCTCTATTCTCCTCCTTCTCACTCTAAACTCCATTGCAATCCCCTCCTACAACCTCAAACCTCCATCAAAATCACTCAAATCTTCTCTTTTCCTCACTTATTTTCCATCCTCTACTCCATTTCTACAATCTCCACCCAAAAATTCCTCACAAAAATCCCATATTTCATTTTTCCCCAATTTCTAGGGTTTGAGTGCTTTGGTGTTTTTGGGTTTCTACTTACTTACAATCAATTGTGGTATAGTTTTCCTACCTTTTGCAAGTTCATTTCTTCAATTTCTCATAGTTTTACCATGTTTTGCATGTTTAAATATTAATTGTGGTATTCTTGAAATTGTTAGTAATAACTTGCTTGATTCTTGTGGTTCTTTGGATTTACATGTTGCAATAGATTGGTAATTGATAGTAGAACATGTTGTTATCATGATTATGCATGTATACCATGGTTTTATTTGATCTCAATGTCTTTGCTTAAAAATGTTGATTTCATGCTAGGGAGTTCATGCTACTATTTGATGATTGAGAAATTCATGAATTGGATGATGTTGGAGATTGATTCTTGTTGTTTTTGGTATGATTTTGATGGTTTGGTGAATGATTATCACGTAATTAGGAGACATCATGCCAAAATTCACCTAAACTTTGTTAGGACTTATATATGAATGCCATAGGGTTTCTTGCCCATGCCTTGGTTTAAATGTGTCCATTTATGTCTTGAATTGTATTGTTGTCATCCTCTACATCTATTTGACAACTCAAGGCAACTACTTTCACGCATACACTTTTACCGTGGCTAGCTTCTTATGTCATCTCTTATCAAATTGTCCTAATAATAGCTCTTGGTAATTTTGTAGAATCATGGTTTTCGGCAAGAGCAAGTCAAAGAGGAAGAGAGTGGGTGAATCTTCATCAACGATTTTCCCGCCTCCTCCCGGCATAAATGATCATAGCATAATTGCTCCAAATGAGCACTTTTGGGACATCTACAAAGCCCTCATCAATCATCCCATCCGTTCAACAAGGTTCTTTTGTCCTACAACGTTGCAAAAGCTCGGTATATTGGATGAGGTAGTCCGGTTAGCACAAAATTTTGGATGGGGTGAATTCATCTACCTTCACGCTCACACCTATGAGCGAGTAACTTTGGAATTCCTTGCCTCTCTCCGTAAGGAAGTCATAGAGCCGGAGTTTAACGATGAGGAACCTCAGCTTGTGATACATTTTCGCATGTTCAATGAGGATCACTCCCTCACTGAGAGTGATCTAAACGAGAGCTTCCATTGGCATGCGACCGGGCTAGACCATCCTTGCGAGATGACTTCCACTCATCGCATCCCCTAGAATGAGCAAGAATGGTGGAGGAGCATATCCACCAGGGATAGTTTCCGAACTAACACATCTAAGGTCAACAACATCATCCACATAGCCATGATATACTTTGCTCGGCTTCTCCAATATGCCGTGTTCTTCAAAGCAAACCTCGGCTCAATGGTTAAGGATGAGGTAGCTTGTCTATTTTTAGCCGACAACCCTCAGCGCCTCAAGTTCCAATGCTCCTCCACCTTCATCCAAAGGCTTTTGGATACTCGGGACAACCGTCTTGGTGACGACATTTTTATGGGGGGCATGATCACTATCATTGCCCTTTCCTTGAAGAATGGAGCTTACAGGGAACAAATAGAAATGCTCCCATTTGTGCACCAAACCCGAAAGGAAGTCACCAACGAGTTTCCTCCCTATTCTCTCTCCCTTAGTGCTCTCCGTCACAACCGCTTCATCAACTACTCCACAAGCAAGCGCAAATTCATCCTCTTAGTGGACAAAGAGGTTGAATGGTGTGTCCTTCCAGACCCATCCCTCACTACGGTGGACCACTCCTCTCCTCTCAAATGGATGATCCCCCGGCAGCACATCCCCGATGAATTAAGAAGAACACGAGCCTGGGGTGCAGTTCCTCATCCTCCGCCAGTCCACCGCCAGGAGCAAACCGTTCCCCCCCTTAGCGGGGGAGGTGAGGCATCTTCCTCTTCCTCCTTTCCTGCTTTTGATATGAATGCCCTCTGTAGTACCCTCGAGGATATCCGCCGGTATAACCAAGCTTCCATTGAACAATGGGGGTACTACGGGAGGATGAATTATGATAACCTTGTACAAGCGGGCATCCAAGCGCCCTATGTTAACTACCCCTACCACCCTCCTCCAGAGGGTCCGGTTCCACATTGGGACCCCTATGACCCCAACAACCCTACCCCCAATGTCTACCCCTATTGGGAAGGTCCCATCGAACCTTCTCAACGTATTGGCACCCCACCTTACGATCCTTATCGCCCGGGTGGGTGTGATCCGGCTTATGATCCGGCTCGCACATCCACCCCAAACCCTTTTGATGGGGGTTGGGGTGACCAGGGGTGGCCCTATGAGCATTTCAACCAACCCTTCCACCCATTTATGGACACTCTTGGGTTTGATTTTGAGAACCCTCCTCGTCCTAGAGGGCAAGGAGAAAGGAACCCATGATGAGGGTTCCCTTCCTCCCCCCGGAACTTCTATCTTTTACCTTTTGCTCGGGACGTGCAAAAGACTAGTGTGGGGGAGGATGTTCCTTTTTGGGTTGGTTGAAGTGTACATAGGAGGGTAGTGTGGTAGGGTAGTGGCTTGTACATGAGGAGGACTATTGAGGATTGTGGCCTTGTTGTAGTTGATGATGTTGTGATGATGATGTTGTGATGTGATGATGATGATGATGTGATGGTGATGATGGTGATGTTTTGATGATGATTTTTGCTGATTTTTTATTATGTCAACTCTTCAACCACCAGAAACCGGACGGTCATGTGCCGCCTTTTCCCTTCTCTCCCAGCCAAATGGGAAAATCAACCCTAAAACCACAAGAGGGCGAGAGACCTTGTGCATGTTGTCCGCCTTGTACTTGAGTTTGGACACGCACTTGTAGCTGATGATGTTAGACGAGCTACCAGTGTCGATTAAGATGCGGCCAACCAGTTGGTTGGCCACTTTGCATTCAATGACCATAGGGTCGTCATGTGGTTGGCAGACTTTGCCCCTGTCCTTTTCAGTGACTATGACCTTTGGGAATATGTTGGTGGACGCCTGACTGTCCTCAGCACAATTAACATCCATTTTCCTTAAATGGTCCTTGGTGCCCCGGATGGTAGGGCCCCCTCCAGCAAATCTTCCTGCTGTAGTGTAAATCGAATCTTTATCAATGTCCGAACTACTAGTAGGCTGGGGAGCCTTTTTGGAAGACTACCCTTGTTTGTCTTCGGGGTGACCTTGGACTTGAGGACGTGTGACTTTAACTCCCCTTGATCAGCTTGACAGTCCAGCAACCGCTTGAGGCTGTAGCAGTCATTGGTGTCATGGCCGATGTCCTCATGGAACTCACATTATTTATTTTTGTTCCGATTCTTGGCGAAACCTTTCATGGCCGCAGGTTTCTCAATAGTGACCCGGTCCTTTATCTCCATGAGGATGGAGTAGCAATCTTTATTAAACTCGTACCTAGGGACGTACGGTATGAATTCCTTCTTTCTCTTCTGGGACGGTAGATCAGAATCTTCAACTGCCCAGACTTGTGTTTATCAGACTTCTTGGAGTCTGACTGATTGTTGGCCGTGTAGAGGTCGGTTGCTTGTATGAAGCTTTCCGCCTCTATCTACGCCTCTTGAAGGGTGAAAACCCTCTTTTTGACAAGCTTAAACATAAAATTTGACCCGTCCTTCAGACCATTAAATAAGTCTGTATAGGCAACTTTGTCAAATAGTCCTTGAATCTTGATTCTCACCAGATTAAACCACCTAATGTAGGAGCGGAGTCCTTCTCTCTCCCCCTGCCGAATAGTGCTCAAGTCGAGACTTGTTTTCTTGGCAAGGATGTTCATCGAGAAGTTTGAAGCAAACAAGAAGGCAAGCCTCTTGAAGCTATTAATACATCCGGCTGGCAAGTTGCCAAACCATTGTTGGGCTATGCCCTTCAATGTTGCCGGAAAGCCTCTGCTCCACATGGCATCCTCCAACCCCTGCATGTGCATGAGGTTGGTATGGGCCATGAGGTTATCTTCAGGGTTGGAGGTACCATCATAGGCACCAACCAACACATTCTTAACCAATCAATGGCAGGAGTGGCCGCCTTCTCCTTTGGATGTGGAGTAGGTTGCTTGTCTCTGACTGACTTTCTCCTCTCAGCTTAAGGAGCCTTTTTGGCCTACTGACCCTTGCTGGAGCCAACCGTATTCTTGTTGATCATGTCCTTGATTTCACCTTTGAAACTTGTCATGAAATCTATGAGCTCGTGTCGGGTGACTAGAGCCTGACCCTTGCCGTCTGGGTTTCACCAGGCGGTGGTCCGGTAGACTTATTGGGACCAGCTTCATTGTTGCCTCATTCCAGCTTATCTTTAGAACGTATGTTCTTAGAGAGAAGTGACCCATTAGAGACCACTCAGGTTTACTTCACAATCGTTCTCCGTATCTTAGTCTAAATAGACCACCCCATCTGCTTCAAGCCAGTTGGATTCAGGTGGAGGTACAGAATCTTGAACAATCTTAGAAGTACGATACCCACAGACGGCGCCAAATGTTTTGGGTATTTTAGTCCCTCGGGAGAGTTACAGCTCAAAGATTGGTCCGACGCGCTCTGTACTTGCAAAAGACGGAGACTTCGATTAGTAGGAACTCTGCTTCCGACGGTGAAGTTAGTATTGGTCGAAGAAAAGGTGCGAAAAAGGTAAAAGTGAGAACTCCTCGGATTCTGAGGTTAGGTGTTTTCTTCGATGTGAGAGAATGTAAGAATGTTATAATAAATGTATCTATCCTATAAATGTGGGAAATCTCCCTATTTATAGGGTCATAGGGAAAATTGCCTTTTCTTAGATCATTCTGACCTAAGTTTGGCAGGCTGCGCCGTAATACAGCTTTCTCGAGATTTGGGCCAGAAGGGCAGCCTTTTCTCCCATCTATTTTGAGGGACACGTGTCCTCAGCTGATTGATCTATTTGGACCTCTCATAGGTTGACACGTGTCTGCTTCTAACAGGGTCACGTGTCTTAGGAAATTTTACCCAAAAAAATAGCTTTTTTTAATACATCTGACTTTCATTTAATTCAATTACATTTATTAAATGCATTTGACTTTCATTTTATTCAAAAAAGATTTGTTTGAATGTGTTTCACTTTCATTTTATTTAAAAAGCTTTGTTTGAATGTGTTAGACTTTCATTTGATTCAATGAGCTTAAGTGAATACAATGACTTTTGTTTATTTCAAAAAGCTTTAATGTGTTTAACTTTCATTTGATTTAATGAGATTTGTTGAATGCATTTAACTTTCATTTGATTCAAAAAGTTAGTTTAAATGTGTTTCACTTCCAATTGGTTCAAAAAGTGTTGTTTGAATGTGTTTGACTTTCATGTTATTTAATTAGCTGTGTTTGAATGTGTTGGAATGTATTTGACTTTCATTTGATTCAAAAAACTTTGTTTAAAAGCGTTTGACTTTCATTTTATTCAATTAGCTTTGTTGAACACATTTAAATTTCGTTTGTTTCAAAAAGCTTTGTTTGAGTCTGTTTGCCTTACATTTGATTCAATTAGTTTTGCTAAATGCTTTTGACTTTAGTTTGATTCAAAAAACTTTTTTTGATTGGGTTTGACCATCATTTTATTAAATTAGCTTTGTTGAATGCATTGACTTTCATTTAAATTTAAAAGCTTTGTTTGAATGAATTTGACTTTTATTTCATTCAATTAGCTTTGTTGAATACATTTGACTTTTGTTTGATTTAAAAAGCTTTGTAAGAAAGTGTTTCACTTTTATTTGATTCAATTAGCTTTGTAGAATGCACTTGACTTTCGTTTGATTGAAAAAGCTTTGTTTGAATGAGTTTGACATTTCTTTGATTCAATTAACTTTGTTGAAGTCATTTGACTTTCATTTTATCCAAATAGCTTTGTTTGAATGTGTTTCTCATTCATTTGTATCAATTACATTTGTTGAATGCATTTGAATTTTATTTTAATCAAAATGCTTTGTTAGAATGTGTTGGACTTTCATTTGATTCAAAAAGCTTTGATTGAATGTGTTTAACTTTCATTTGATTAAATTACCTTAGTTGAATACAATGACTTTTGTATAATTCAAAAACCTTTGTTTGAATGTGTTTAACTCTCACTTGATTTAATTAGCTTTGTTGAATGCATTTCACTTTCATTTGATTCAAAAAGCTTTGTCTAAATGTGTTTCACTTTCATTTGGTTCAAAATGTTTTGTTTTAATTTGCTTGATTTTGATTTGATTCAATTAGCTATGTTTGAATGTGTTTTACTTTAATTTTATTTAATTAGCTTTGTTAAATACTTTTGACTTTCGTTTGATTCAAAAAGGTTTGTTTGAATGTGTTTGACTTTCATTTGATTCAGTTAGCTTTGTTGAATGCATTTTACTATCATTTGATTCAAAAAAGCTGTGTTTGAATGTATTTAACTTTCATTTGGTTGAAAAAGCTTTGTGGAAATGCGTTTAATTTTCATTTTTTTTAATTAGCTTTGTTGAACACGTTTAAATTTTGTTTGATTGAAAAAGTTTTGAATGAGTGTGTTTGACTTACATTTTATTCAATAAGGTTTACTAAATGCATTAAACTTTTTTTTGATTCAAAAAGCTTTATTTTATTTTGTTTGACTTTCATTTGATTAAATTAGCTTCGTTTAATGCATTTGAATTTCGTTTAATTCGAAAAGCTTTGTTTGAATATGTTTGACTTTCATTTGATTCAATTAGCTTGGTTTAATATATTTGACTTTCGTTTGATTTAAAAAGCTTTGTTTGAATGTGTTTGACTTTCATTTGATTCAATTACCTTTGTTGAATACATTTGATTCCCGTTTGATTGAAAAAGTCTTGTTTGAAAGTGATTGACTTTCTTTTGTTTTAAATAGCTTTGTTGAATACATTTGACATTCGTTTAATTCAAAAAGTATTATTTGGTTATGTTTTACTTCCATTTGATTAAATTATCTTTGTTGAATGCATTTGACTATCATTTAATTCAAAAATCATAGTTTGAATGTGTTTGACTTTCATTTGATTCAATTAAATTTGTTGAATACATTTTACTATCGTTTGATTTAAAAAGCTTTGTTTGAATGTGTTTGACTTTTATTTGTTTCAATTAGCTTTATTAAATGCATTTGATTTTTGTCTAATTGAAAAAGTTTTGGTTGAATGTTTTTGACTTTTATTTGATTTAATTACCTTTGTCGAATATATTTGACTTTTATTTGATTCGAAAAGCTTTGTTTAAATGTGTTTGACTTTCATTTTATTCTATTAATCTTGTTAAATACATTTTTAATATGTTTGATTCAAAAAGCTTTTTTTGAATGTGTTTAACTTTCAATTCATTTAAAAAGCTTTGTTTGAATGTGTTTGTCTTTCATTTGAAACAAAAAGATTTGTTTGAATGCAATTGATTTTTATTTCTTTCAATTAGCTTTGTTGAATACATACATTTGACTTTCTTTTGATTTTAAAAGCTTTGTTTGAATGTGTTTCACTTTCATTTGATTTATTTAGCTTTGTTGAATGCATATGATTTTCATTTGATTAAAAATATTTTGTTTGAATATGATTGATTTTCTTTTGTTTTAATTAGCTTTGTTGAATACATTTGATTTTCGTTTGATTCAAAAAGCTTTATTTGATAGTGTTCGATTTTCATTTAATTAAATTAGCTTTGTTGAATGCATTTGACTATCATTTGATTCAAAAAGCATTGTTTGAATGTGTTTGACTTTCATTTGATTCAATTAAATTTGTTGAATACATTTTACTGTCGTTTGATTTAAAAAGCTTTGTTTGAATGTGTTGGAATTTTATTTGATTCAATTAGCTTTGTTGAATGCATTTGATTTTTTTTTGATTGAAAAAGTTTTATTTGAATATTTTTGACTTTCATTTGATTCATTTACCTTCGTCGAAAATATTTGACTTTCGTTTGATTCAAAAAGCTTTGTTTGAATATGTTTGACTTTAATTTGATTAAAAATGCTTTGTTTCAATGCAGTCGACTTTTATTTCATTCAATTAGCTTTGTTGAATACATTTGACTTTCTTTTGATTTTAATAGCTTTGTTTGAATGTGTTTCACTTTCATTTGATTTAATTAGATTTCTTGAACGCATTTGATTTTCATTTGATTAAAAATATCTTGTTTGAATGTGATTGATTTTCATTTGATTCAATTAGCATTGTTGAACATATTTGACTTTTGTTTGATTCAAAAAGCATAATATGATTTTGTTTGATTTTCATTTGATTTAAATAGCTTTGTTGAATGCATTTTACTTTCATTTGATTCAAAAAGCTTTGTTTAAAAGTGTATGACTTTCATTTGATTCAAATAGCTTTGTTGTACACATTTGACTATCGTTTAATTTAAAAAGCTTTGTTTGAATGTGTTTGAGTTTTATTTGATTCAATTAGCTTTGTTAAATGCATTTGATTTTTGTATGATTTAACAAGTTTTGTTTGAATGTTTTTTACTTTCATTTCATTTAATTACCTTTGTTGAATACTTTTGATTTTTGTTTGATTCAAAAAGCTTTGTTTGAATATGTTTGACTTTCATTTGATTCAATTAGCTTTGTTAAATACATTTGACATATGTTTTGTTTAAAAAGCTTTGTTTGAATGTGTTTAACTTTCAATTGATTCAAAAGGCTTTGTTTAAATGTCTTTGACTTTCATTTGATTAAAAAAGCTTTGTCAGAATGTGTTCAACTTTCATTTGATTCAATTAGCTTTGTTGAATACATTTGAGTTTTGTTTGATTTAAAAAGCTTTGATAGAATGTGTTTCACTTTTATTTGATTCAATTAGCTTTGTAGAATGCACTTGACTTTCGTTTGATTAAAAAAGCTTTGTTTGAATGAGTTTGACTTTTCTTTGATTCAATTAACTTTGTTGAAGTCATTTGACTTTTATTTTATCTAAAAAGCTTTGTTTGAATGTGTTTGACTTTGATATGAGTAAAAAAATCTTTGTTTTAGTGTGTATGACTTTCATTTCATACAATTAGCTTTGTTAAATACATTTGACTTTCGTTTGATTCAATAAGCTTTATTTAAATGTGTTTGTCATTCATTTGTATCAATTACATTTGTTGAATTCATTTGACTTTCATTTTATTCATAACTCTTTGTTAGAATGTGTTGGACTTTCATTTGATTCAAAAACCTTTGATTGAATGTGTGTAACTTTCATTTGATTAAATTACCTTAGTTGAATACAATGACTTTTGTATAATTCAAAAATCTTTGTGTTGAATGTGTTAACTTTCATTTGATTCAATTAGCTTTGTTTAATACATTTGATTTTTGTTTGATTAAAAAAGTATTGTTTGAAAGTGATTGACATTCTTTTGTTTCAATTAGCTTTGTTGAATACATTTTACTTTTGTTAATTGAACTAGAATTATTTTATGGTGTTTTACTTTCATTTGATTAAATTAGCTTTGTTGAATGCATTTGACTATCATTTCATTCAAAAAGCTTTGTTTGAATGTGTTTGAGTTTTATTTGATTCTATTAACTTTTTTAAATACATTTTACATACGTTTGATTCAAAAAGCTTTTGTTAAATGTGTTTAGCTTTCAATTCATTTAAAAAACTTTGTTTCAATGTGTTTGACTTTCATTTGAATCAAAAAGATTTGTTTGAATGCATTTGACTTTTATTTGATTCAATTAGCTTTGTTGAATACATTTGACTTTTGTATGATTTTAAAAGCTTTGTTTGAATGTGTTTCACCTTCATTTGATTTAATTAGCTTTGTTGAATGCATATGATTTTCATTTGATTAAAAAAATTTTGTTTGAATGAGATTGATTTTCATTTGATTCAATTAGCTTTGTTGAACACATTTCACTTTCGTTTGATTCAAAAAGCTTTATTTGATTTTGTTGGATTTTCATTTGATTAAATTAGCTTTGTGGAATGCATTTGACTTTCATTTGATTCAAAAAGCTTTGTTTTAATGTGTGTGACTTTCATTTGATTCAAATAGCTTTGTTGTATACATTTGACTATCGTTTAATTTAAAAAGTTTTGTTTGAATGTGTTTGACTGTTATTTGATTTAATTGGCTTTGTTAAATGCATTTGGTTTTTGTTTGATTGAAAAAGTTTTGTTTGAATGTTTTAGACTCTCATTTCATTTAATTACCTTTGCTGAATAATTTTGACGTTTGTTTTATTCTAAAAGCTTTATTTGAATGTATTTGAGTTTCATTTGATTCAATAAGCTTTGTTTGAATGTGTTTGACTTTCAATTGATTCAAAAGGCTTTGTTTAATTGTCTTCGACTTTCATTTGATTAGAAAAGCCTTGTTAGAATGTGTTTAACTTTCATTTGATTCAATTAGCTTTGTTGAATGCACTTGACTTTCGTTTGATTGAAAAAGCTTTGTTTGAATGAGTTTGACTTTCCTTTGATTCAATTAACTTTGTTGAAAGCATTTGATTTTCATTTTATCCAAAAAAGGTTGTTTGAATGTGTTTGACTTTGATTTTGTCAAAAAAATATTTGTTTGAATGTGTATGACTTTCATTTCATGCAATTAGCTTTGTTGAATACATTTGACTCTTGTTTGATTCAATAACCTTTATTTAAATGTGTTTGTCATTCATTTGTATCAATTACATTTATTGAATGCATTTGACGTTCATTTTATTCAAAATGCTTTGTTAGAATGTGTTTGACTTTCATTTGATTCAAAAAGCTTTGATTGAATGTGTTTGACTTTCATTTGATTAAATTACCATAGTTGAATACAATGACTTTTGTATAATTCAAAAAGCTATGTTTTAATGTGTTTGACTTTCATTTGATTGAAAAATCTTTGTTGAAATGCGTTTAATTTTTATTTTATTAAATTAGCTTTGTTGAACACATTTAAATTCGTTTGATTCAAAAAGCTTTGTTTGAGTGTGTTTGACTTACACTTTATTTAATAAGGTTTACTAAATGTATAAAACTTTTTTTGATTCAAAAAGCTTTATTTTATTTTTTTTGACTTTCATTTGATCAAATTAGCTTTGTTTAATGCATTTGACATTCATTTAATTCAAAAAACTTTGTTTGAATGTGTTTGACTTTCATTTGATTCAATTAGTTTGGTTTAATACATTTGAGTTTCGTTCGATTTAAAATGCTTTGTTTGAATGTGTTTTGGGTGTTTTTGTCCCTCGGGAGAGTTACAGCTCAAGGACTGATCCGACTGCGCCTGTACCTGCAAAACAACGGAGACTCCGGGGATTTGGAGCTCTGCCTCCGACGATCAAGTTAGAACGCGCTGGAGAAAGTAAAAAGTGCGGAAAAGGTAAAAGTGGGATCTTCTCGGATTTCGAGATAAGGAGATTTCTCTGATGTAAGAGAATGTCAGGAATATTGTAATAAAAATCAATCTGCCCCACAAATAGGGGAAATCTCCCTATTTATAGGGTCATTTTGGAAAAGTGTGCCCTTACGTAGGTCATTTGACCTAGATTTGGTGAGCTGCCCGCTCTTTTGGCGGTGATGATTGGCATTTATGTCACGATTAAGGTTCATTTTGATGGTCATTTTCCCACATTTGCGGTTTGTTTGCATCCTTTTCTTTGCACTTAGTTCCCTTTCCCTTTATGTATTTTCTTTCCTAGATTTTGCCCCTTTTTCCTACTCTTTACTTTGATTTCCATGCTTATGCTTTGTAGGAACCATCGGGGTTTTCAGGAGGAGGAAGCTAAGCTCAAGAAAAGCTGAAGGAAGCAAGATTCAGAAGAGGTTCGGCCGAACCTCCTAAAGGTGTGGTCAAACCAGGGTGTGGCCGAACCTGCTCAGTGATCCGGCCGAACGTCGAGGCAGAGTCAAGAAGCAATTTGGCAATTTTACAGGAGTGGTCGAACCTCAAAAGTTCGACCAGACAAGTATCAGGGAGGTTCGACCGAACCTACCCATGGTTCGGCCGAACCTACCCTGTAGTCTTGCCGAACCTTCCCAGTGTTCGGTCGGACCACTCCTCTATTTCAGCTAGCTCTGTACGGACTATATAAGTCCCATTTTAGAACGTTTTGATGTAATTAGATAAACTTAGTTTTAATTTTCTACACAATTTTTTGCTTAATCTAGAGAGAGAAACACTATTAGTCTTCATTTGGTGGAGAGAGAAAGTGTGGATTTCTTCATTGATGAACTTGGATTTTGAAGAAGAAGCTTGTTTAATCTTTTGTAGATCTTCAACTTCAATTAATGAGCAATCTCTTACTCTTTCTCTTTACTTTTGCATTTAATTTTGCTTGTTTACTTTGATTTTCCTTCTTTGCTTATTAATCATGTTGATGCTTATTGATTTGATTATTGATATTGTTCTCAAAATGATTTGTGAGTAGTCTCTTAGCCAAGGGTGTGGGGATGGTGTAGTTGATAATTGTTCATGTTTTTAATATTGAGATTAAGTTAATTGTGATTAAAATCTTTGCATGCTTGATATTCTTTGATCTTCTTGCAAGTGCACATTGTTAGTTGATTAAAGGTGAATCTTTGCTAACAAGGAACGGAAGTTGACTTAGTTAAGGTTCATTTCTATCGATTGTTCTTTGATTGCACCTCCCAATATATGGTTCTAGTGTGGAAACATACAGGCTATGTTAGGAGAAACCGATTAACCCCGGAAGGCGGTTAGATTGAACCTTATATCGATATTCATGCATGTTTAGTTCACTATTGATTTGCTTTTATGTTATTGCATGATCAAGCGGCATCTACATCTACCCATCTTCCTTGGTGTTTAGTTATATTGATTTTAACTCGTTTTATGTTTAGTTTAATCTCTTAGTCATTCCTATCCTTTGTCCCGAGATAACTTAAAGTCTAGTGATGAATGCGGTGTTTATGTGCTTCTCCTTGTGGTTCAACCCCTCTTCTTGCCATATACTTGTATTAGGATAAGTCGAGTGTTATAAATTGTATTTGATTTAGGTGTAGTTGACTATCGACGCAATAATTCCTTTATCAGGCGATTTTCGGGAATTGGGCCTATGAAGGCCGCCATTTCCTTCTCTTGACAGTGGATTCCATGTGTCATGCTGTTATTTGCTTCTTTAGAACCAATTACGGGTGGACACGTGACCTAATTTCAGTGGTCCACGTGGCGGGGTAATTTTCCCCAAAACACTTGCCCCTCACAGATGTGATGTGGCATGCCATATGGCATTAGTGACACTTGTCACTCAACTGGTAGAACAGATTTTACTGTTCACCTTCAGGGAAAATTACCATGGTGTCCCTGGAATCACCCCTCTATAAATAAATATTTTGCTCCTCTGTTTTTCGCTCATTTACGAAAAATCTTTGAGAGAATCTAAGAGAATCTTTGACTTTTTCTTGAAAAAACGCTTCGGCCTGCCGCTTGCTTTTTAAGGCTTGACCCAGTCGGCTGGATCAACTTCCAACAGTACCTTTTCAATGTAACCACCTCCTCTTTCTCCCTCTTTTCCTATTACTTTCATTTCGCCTGTGTTTGTTTCCTTAGAAATGGTATCACAAACACACACGGCACGGCCTAGGATAGCTGTCAGTCGGTCACTTGAAACGGCTGAATCTAGAACTAGGGTCGTCGCCTGTCCTAAACTACTCTCGCTAACGAATCCGTCTGTGTCTGTGTAGGACACTATGGCTAGAACAAAAAGGACATCTCGACCGCCTAGTGATGGAGAGGACAAGAGTCCTATTAGGGTGCCCAGGGGCGAAGTCTCCTACTACCCATTAGGCGTCCCAATGACGTCGGATGACTCGATTTTGGGTTAACCAGAAAATGATTCAAGCGATGAGGCGTCCGGCTTTGAAGAGGGTTCATCTCAGTCGGATGCTAACACAGGCGGTCCTAGAAGTGAGGAGGAGCTACCTTTGAATGCTGAAGAAGCATCTGGAGAAGAGGCCGCCTCTATAGAGCGTGTCCAGGAAGAAACTTCTTCTTCCCTTCAAGAGAGGTTCACTCCATACTTCACCCATATATCTGCATCTACCCAAAGAACCATGCGGAAAAACTTAGAAGATTTCAGGGACACCTATGTCATTGGAGCCGGCTACAAAATAAACGTCCCCGCCCTTGACGACGCAGTCGTCTGGCCGCTTGACCAGAGCTATGGAGATTCATGCTTTGGGTGCTATGCGGCCACAATAGATCCAGCTATTGAAAGGATCCTAGATAGGTACCATGTGGGGTTGTGGCAATTAGCACCCAATTCTTGTGTTAATATCTTAGGGTTTGTGGCCGCCTGTAGGATGCAGGACGTTGAGCCTAGATTTGAGGCCTTCGCCCATATGCATTACCTTAGCAAGGCTCCCCAATCAGCCGGCCCCGGATGGTTCACTTTGTCATGTAACAAAGGTTACATGATGACTTTGGGGAAGGAAAATAAATAGAAAGGTTGGAGAAACAAGTTTTACATCATCTCCCCCCCTGACACCATCCGGAATAGAAAATTCAATTCTTTGAACCAAAACCCGATCTGATGGGTCATAAAGCCATCCTCTCGCCTGAATCTGATGAAGGCTGGGATCAGATTTTGACACCTGGGCTTTTTAAGGTTGATGTAAAAACTGTTAAGGGGGGAGCTGAGAAAGAGATAAGCCCCAAAAGTTATAACCTAGAGTTTAACCGGCTAACTGATCCTTTCTATCTGGCCGCCTGTGGCCTCAGTTGTGAGAAGGGAAGAGGTGGGCAGCCGCATGACTCTTTTGCGTAGCTTGTTTGTTTGCCCTTTTTTTTTTTGGCTAAGATCTCATTCGGCCTTTTGCAGAAGAAGCCATGTCTCAATTAGACCCCAACAAGAAGCCAGGAGGCGGCGCCTTGGCTTACCGCCAGATGGTTCGGCATAAGAACCAAATGATAAAATAGGAGTAGCTTGAGCATGTAAGTTTCTCTACATCCGTCTACTTGCTGTTGGCCTTTTTCAAATTTCTCATTTCAAAGTTATGCTTTTTTCAGGAAGGGTCGGTGAAGCCGCCTGTGCTGCCAACACTTGGGCAAAAGCCCCAAAAGCAGCCAGCTCCAGATGAGGATCCGACGCCGACCAAGAGGACAAAAACGGTTGCTCACAAGCCGTCTACTAGCCAATCCGGATCTTATCCTTCTACAGGCGGCAAATCGCCGGCTGCCATGGCTGCTCTGAAGCAGGCGGAGGAGTCCAAGTTGACTAGGGACAAGCCTCCAACTGAGGCTACCGACTCTCCAGGCGGTCTTTCCAACAGGCGGAGGGACAAAAACGCCCAGGATCTGGTCGTTATCCCAGGTACCTCCGCCTTTGATCCTTTGCCTTACCCTTATAGGGTTAAGACTTATAGTCATTCGCCAACTAATTTTGAAACCAGCCGGTCTATTGGTCGGATCTATGTTACCTTCTCACCAAGTATTGATTGTGCAGATGCTCCCAGGCACCGGATGTGAAGCGGATCGCCAAGGATATGATCGTCATCGTCTCTGCTGAACAGCGTGACTCTATTAAAGGAGTCGGCTCCCTGAACTTTGATGCCATCCTTGCAAATTTGGCAGAGGTATTTTCTCAAGTTATTTTCTAATTTTTTCCTTTGCTGACTGTATACTAACAGTCCTTTTCTTTTGGCCGGATGCAGGCCATGCTGCGAGTTAATGGTCTTAAAAAACCATTCAACGACAAAGCTATATTTGATGTAAATAAGACTAAGTTGTTGACTCAAGATATCCTATACTCACAGGAAACTGCGAATTTGCAAGTGAAGAAAGATTTAGAGGCGGCCCAAAAGAGGGTGACTGAGATGAAAGCTGAGCTGAAGGCGGCTAAAGAAAAAGTTGAAGAGCTTCAGGATGTTGGAAAAGAGACGGATAGTCATCCGGTCACCGGTTGTTGCTTGTTTTCAGATTTTCAAGATCTCCGCGTGCTTTCTCAAAGTCACTCGGTCACCGATTGTTGCTTGTTTTCAGATTTTCAAAACTTAAAGTAGGGTAACTATCCGTTCCCTTCTTTCAGTTTTTTCTTCTTTTAGCTTGTATACATTCATTTCCGGCTGTATACATTAGTTTTTCAAAAAATAAAATGGACTCTTCATCCGCACACACGACACTGCCTAGGACATTCAGCCAGTCTCCTGGTACGGCTGAGTCTAGAACCGGGGGTGCCTTGTCTGGAGCTTCAGAAATGCTTTGCTCATCTCCAGCTTCCTCCCTCTCTGTGTCTGTGCAGGACACAATGGCTAGAGTAAAACAAACGACTACCAAACCCAGGTGGCGGCGCACTAGGAAAGTGCCCGCTGATGAAGTTGTGAGAGAAGAGGACTATGAAGGTCCTGATGAGCAAAGCGACTCCCAGAAGGATGCCCCCGCCACTTCCTCCAGTAAAGAAATAGAAGGGGGAGACGGTGAGGAAGCCGCCTCCTCTCCAGAGCAACAAAATAACTCAGATGGCGAAGCCGCTGAGAGGTCAAAGGCCGAGGCATCCGGCTCTGACCAAGAGGACCTTGTTGAGGCGTATCGCCGTTCAGCAAAAGTAGTAGAAAATCTGGATCCTATGAGGACCAGGATGCGGCCGGGAGATATCTCTCTCCTGGAAAGTGGCTTCAAGGCCTTCAAGCAGCAACATCCCTTTGGAGAGGGATGGGATATCATAGTCCCGCCTGCCAATGCTGTAATGGCTTGGGGGGACGATATTGACAATGCAAACAACTATTTCGTTTGCTATGAGGCGGTGATAGAAGTCGGCCTCCGCTTCCCCCTTCACAGAGGTATCCGCAAAATTTTGTGGAGGTATGATTTGGGAGTGTGGCAACTGACCCCAAACTCTTGGGTCAATATTCTGAGCTACATTACCGCCTGCGAGCTCCAAGATATTGAGCCCATCTTTACTGTATTTTCCCATATGCACTACCTGAAGAGTGCCCCAGGCGGATACAGGGCGTGGTACACTATTTCCACGCTCCCGGAATATATTTTGTCTTGAATTTATACAAGTTCCTTTGATGCCGGATGACTAACTTTCAGTTTGTTTTGCAGGCTCCTACTGGCATCCTCCCCCGGTCCATTACAAAGGTCTTGAAAAGACCTGGGGATGAGAAGCTGAGAACACCGGCTGCCAAAGCCGGGAGGAAAAGCTCATCGGTCTCTGGCTCTACGGCCAAAGACCACCCCACAACCGGAGGCAAGAGCCCTGCCGCCTTGAAGTCTCTGAGTGAAAGCTCAGAGAGAGAAGGCAAGAAAAAGCCGGATGCCCCAGAGACATCAAAGAGCGGCGAGCCACTCAAAGCTGCAGGTGGTGCTGCAGCCGGAGGGGAGGAGACGGCAAGAGCTGGCGCCAAAGGTAAGATTGAGATTCCTTGGCCGCTTGACTTTATGAGATTCAAGACAATGGTTGACCCTTCCGGGGGGTAAGTTAGAAGCCGGCAAAGAATGAATGCCAAATACGCTGCTAGTCTCTCACCAAGTACTTCTTATGGTGCAGATGCTACTTCTGGGCCCCCGGACATGGCGGGGTTTGCAAAGAGAATGGTGAGAACTCTCACCCATTCGGAGAAGAACTCCATCCCCAACCGCCATGAGGTAGATTTTGACCAAATCCTGGGTCAGTTGGCGGAGGTAAGTTGGACTTGACACTTGACTTCTTTTCGTTTCATTCTTCTTTATTTTTTTTTTTTGATTTTCCGACTGACCCTATGTAGGTTATGGTCTGGGTGGATGGGCTCTGGGTGCCCTTTAGGAAAAAACAAGATGAGGTAAATGATGCCAAGAAGAGGGCTCAACAAAACCTCAACTCTGCTGAATATGCATATTATATGTCTGATCTTGCCATTAAAGCAGTGGAGTTGAAACAGGAGGAGCTGATCAAGACCCTAACGGCTGCTAACGACGCGGCTAATAACCGGATCAATGATCTTGAGTTGCAGTTGAAAAATGCTGGTTCGGATCTCAGGGCCTTGGAGGGAGCCGATAAGGAGAATGCGAATCTCCGGAAGGATAACTCCCGGTTGGTTGCTGAGCTGGCCACCCTGAAGGCCAAGCACAAAGAGGAGCTCGACGCTGAGCAGAGCTGGCTCATCAATGAAAATGAGGGGGACAATGAAGTCCGCCTGAAAATGGCTTGGCAGGTCTTCTACCTGGATGTTGACTTCGAGGTGTAAAAATTTCGGTATGAATACGCCACTACGGTGTACGATGCAGCTGAGCAGGGGGCTGAGATCTCGGATGACGAGGAGCCGGAGGAGGAAGAGGGGAAACAGGGTCACAAGGATGTCCAGCCTGAAGAGGCTACTGATCCGGAGAGAGTTCCCCCTTCAGGTCAGGTCCAGCCGGAGCAGCCTACTAAGTAGCTCTCCTTTTCTTGTGTTTCTGCGGCAGTATACCAAATTTCTTTGTCTTTCCGGCCTGTGTGCCGAGTATGTTATGTATTTTTACCGACTGTGGAGTCGGGTAACATTGGTTTCTTCACCGGATGTGATTCCGGTTAACAATTATTTTTGCCTTTGTCACTTTTGCATATATACTTGATATATACTTGTGATTTTGCCAAACTTATGAAAAGCATGCGGCAGGTATAAATCCGGCTGTCCTTGCCCCTGGACAGATGTATGGTTGGTTTATCTGAAACTGATTGATTGTCTTGAAAACTTCTTATACTTTAGAGAGTATGAGATGTTTGTAAGACAATCAATCACAATGGTGATTGCACCAAACCAAGTACACAGCCAGACAAATAACAAGCACACAACCTCTGCCCCAGGCGGTGTTTGGTCGTCTGGGTAACAATCATAGCCATTACACGAAAAGTTTTGCCCGAATTGGGGGTAGGGGGGTACGTAATAATCCTAAGAGCTTGTGATAATACTTTGGCTGATGTCTAGGGACATCCGGAAGTTCACAGTCTTAAACGCTTTTAGGAGCAATTCAAGTCAGACGGCTATGAGTTGTCTAATTTAGCCGTTCAATCTTCGCCGTATGTATGGATACGTACAACGAGCAGGTAGGCTGTTCTCTGCGACGATTGCACCCGAAGGGGTGTCACCGGACGCCTTTCTCCATGTTGGGATAGGCGATTTTATGAAAAAGACAACCATCCGGCCATTAGCCTCTGGTCTAGTTGGAGACCGGCTGCGTAGCCACTAGGCGGTTTTGTGCCTAGCTTTAGGATCTGGCCATAGGCCGCGTGTCACTATGGACATTTGAATTTAATACTAAGTTTCAAACTTAGTTATCAGGCCATTGGCCTCATGTCATTCAGACGTTTAATTGGGATACTAAAACTTAGACATTGTCCCTTTAAGAAAATGACCCGTATGGGGAAAACCCAGACGGAACTAAGAACAAACATAATTGAAAACAAAAAAGCACTTTTCATTAATAATCTTTGTTACAAAAATTTACAAGTCTCAGAAGTAGTACTTTTTCAAGTTGTCTACATTCCAAGTTCTAAGCAAGCGTCTACCGTCAGGGGTTTCCAGGCGGTTGGTGCCATCTCTTACTTCTTCATAGATCAGGTAGGGGCCTTCCCAATTTGGAGTTAGCTTTCCAAGCTCATTGGCCCTACCGGTTGCCTTCATTTTGCGTAACACAAAATCGTCCACTTTCAAAGGGCGTTTGTGTACTATTTTGTTATAGACTCTGGTCATTCTCAGACGGTAAATCTCATGACGCAAGGCAGCATTGCCCCTACGTTCCGGGAGGGAGTCCAATGCCAGCCGCATGGCCTCCCAATTTGCCTCTTCATCATAGAGCATCACTCTGAGCGCGGGCTCATAGTGTTCAATGGGCAAGACGGCTTCAGCACCGTACACCATGAGAAATGGAGTTTCCCCGGTTGACCCTTTGGCAGTTGTCCGGATGGCCCATAGGACATGAATCAATTCTTCTGCCCATAAACCACCGGCTCTTTCAATTTTCTTTTTTATGCCGTGTGAGATAAGTTTGTTGAAAGCCTCAACCTGGCCATTTACTTGAGGACGGCCGACTGAGGCAAAGTAACTTGAGATCCCTTGATCTCCCAACCAAGTCTTGAGCTGGGGCGTCTAAAACTGAGGGCCATTGTCAAATACCATAGACATAGGTACCCCAAACCGGGTGATAATGTTCTTCCAAATGAAAGAGATGACATCCTTTGTCTTGATATTCTTAACTGCCTCCGCCTCCACCCACTTGGTGAAGTAATCCACAGCCACCAAAATATAGCGCTTTCCGCCTGGAGTAGGCGTATAAGGACCCAAAATGTCCATCCCCCATTTAGCAAACGGGACTGGGCTGTGGATTGCCGTCAGATCAGTAGCCGGGCGATGTATAAGCTTACCAAACCTTTGGCATTTGTCACATTTCTTCACAAATTCCTTGGCGTCTACCTCAAGGGTAGGCCAAAAATAATGCCGTCTGGCTCTGACGGCTAGGGACTTGCCGCCTATGTGGGAGGCGCAAAATCCCGCATGCAGCTCTTCGAGAACCTCTTTCCCCTTTTCTGGGGTAACACACTTCAGCAAGGGCTTGAGAAATCCAGCCTTGAAGAGTTCTCCGTTTCTCATCTCGAAGTTAGTTGCTCTCTTCTTCATGACGGCTGCTTCCTGTTGTGAATCAGGGAGCGTGCCGGCTGTTAGATACGCCCGGATGCCATCCATCCAGGTACAACTTCGGTCCAGAATTTCAATGGGCTCTTCATATATACTTCTTTTTTCCAGAACATCCCAAAAGACTGACCGAGGCGTATCATGGCAGGCGGAGGATGCCAATTTTGACAATGCATCCGCTTGGTTATTATCTGACCGGGGCACTTGACTCAGTCGGAACTCTTCAAGTGACCCAGCCTCTTCTTTGACGGCTTGAAGATATTTGATCATAACCGGGTGAGTTGCTTCATATTTTCCCTCATACTAGCTAACGACCAACTGAGAATCAGAGAAGGTGTCAATCTTTGTTGCCCCTGCTGCCTTACACATGCGGATTCCGGCTAGCAGGGCTTCATACTCTGCCTCATTGTTTGAAGCCTAAAACTTAAACCGTAGTGCATACTCAAACTTATCTCCTTCCGGAGATTCATAGATAATGCCTGCACCACAACCGTTCTTTGTAGAGCTCCCATCTACATACACCTTCCAAACCTGATCAATATTATCCGGAGGAACCGGTCGAGTCATTTCAACAATGAAGTTGGCAAACGCCTGACCATTCACTCCCTTCCTTGGTTCATAGGTGATTTCAAGACTTTGCATTTCAATAGCCCACTTTAACATTCTGCCGGATGACTCCAAGGTAGACATTGGCCGCTTGAGGGGCTGGTCGGTGTAAATTACAACCGGATGTGCCAGAAAGTATGGCTTCATCTTTTTGAAGGCCATATATAGAGCAAGACCAAATTTTTAGACCATGGGGTACCGGAGTTCAGCATTCTTTAACACATGGCTAATGAAATATACCGGGAGCTGGAATTCGTCTCGTTCAGGAAGGAGAACAGCACTGAGGGCATGATCTGAGACGACTAGGTACATGTATAAATTTTCTCTAGGCAAAGGACTAACAAGCCTTGGCAAAGAGTGCAAGTGTTCTTTCAATTTCTGGAAGGCCGCCTCAGCATCATCCCCCCATTCAAACCTAGTCTTCTTCCTGATTGCTTGGAAAAAGTAAAGGCATTTGTCACCTGATCCACGACGAGTTTGTGGACAGCGAGATCCGGGCTGATTCCAGGCATCTCTTCCACTTCAAAGGCAAAAATGTCTTTGAATTCTTTCAGCAGAAGGTGCAAATCTGCACCCAGAACAGCATGAGCAACCGTCAATTCTTCAACGACCAAGAATCTGACGACAATATGTCGTCCCTGGCCTTTTTCTCCCAGCCGAATGGGTAAGTCAATTCTTCTGGCTGGGTAGACCATCCCACCCCCAAAACCAACCAAGGGGTGGGTGACCGGATGCATGCTGCTGGAGTTGTATTTCAGCTTTTGCAAGCACCGGAGGCTAATGATGTCCGACGATCTACTGGTATCAATAAGGATGCGTGCAACCAATTGGTTGACAACCTTACATTCAATGACGATCGGGTCGTCATGCGGACGGCGGACGCTGCCCCTGTCCTTCTCAGTAATGAGAACGTCTGGGAAGGTGGAATTGGCAGACGCCTGTTCATCATCATCCTTGTCCATCTTTCGAAGATGGCTTTTGGTGCCCTGGATGGTAGGGCCACCACATGAGAATCCGCCTGCTATAGTGTAGACCAGATCCTTATCGGTATCCGAGCTACTAGTAGGCTGGTGGGTTGTCTTGGAAGACAGGCCCTTATTTTTCTTCTTTGCCCCGGCTGGGGACTTAGAAATGTAGGACTTCAACATCCCTTTGTCAGCTAGACGCTCCAACGCCCGCTTAAGACTGAAGCAGTCGCTGGTGTCATGGCCTACCTCCTCATGGAATTGGCAGTATTTGTTCTTGTTCCGTGACTGGACGGAACTCTTCATTGGATTCGGCTTCTCAATAGACAGCCGGTCCTTTACCTCCATGAGGATGGAGTTGCAGACTTTGTTAAACTCGTACCGGGGAACGTACGGTTTAAACTCCTTTTTCTTCTTCTTGGACGGCTGCTCAAAATCTCTGACCGCCCAGACTTCTTTTCTTTTCTTGCTCTCTTCTTTTTTCTTTGCCGGCTGAGCAGACCGGCTCTCTTTTTGCTTGTCGGACTTCTTGGAGTCCGACTGGCTGCCAGGCGTGCAGAGGTCGGTTGCTTGAATATAGCTTTCCGCCTCCCTCAAGGTCGCCTGCAGCGTAAATGCCCCTTTTCTGACAAGGTCGAACTTGAAGTTCGACCCGTCTCTCAAACCCTTAAAGAAGTATGTAAATGCTACCTCGTCAGACAGCCCCTGGATCTGGATTCTGATCAGGTTGAACCGCCTGACATATGAGCGTAGCCCTTCTCTCTTTCCCTGCTTAATGATGCTCAAGTCTAAACTTGTTTTCTTTGCAGGGATGTTCATTGAGAAGTTGGTGGCAAACAAGAAGGCTAGCTTCTTGAAGCAATCAATAGATCCGGCTGGCAAGTTGCCAAACCATTGTTGGCCAATGCCCTTCAATGTAACCGGAAAACAACGACACCAGGTGGCATCGTCCCAACCCTGTAAACACATAAGGTTGGTGTATGCCATCAGGTGGTCTTCAGGGTTGGTGGTACCATCATAAGTACCCACCCAACACATTCTTAACCTTATTGGGTGGGCCGCCTCGGTTATATTCTTGGCGAACGTAGAAGGCTGTTCACCAAGCTTCAGCAGCCGGAGCTGCCAGTCCAATGGCTGGACATTGCTGTATGCCGCCTGACCTCCGAATGGGGGTAGCTGCATAAATTGGAGGCCATATTGCCCATACTGCGCCTGGGGTGCGTATGGCATAGACCCTATAATGATTTGAGGTTCGGTGTTGACGGTCTTGCCGCCTGTCCGACTCTCATGCAAGGATAATGAGTTCCTTGTAGAAGTTTCTCTGAATCTGTCTGGAAAACTTAATGTAGAAGCCGACTCAGACAGCTGCTGTTGTCTCCTCCGCTCAAAGATATGTCGAGCGTCGGAGGCAGACCCCTTGTTAGCCTTCGGCTGTTGTTGTCGGGCCTGCCTCATGGGCAACAGAATTTTAGCCCAGTCAAGTTTTGCGGCTGCCTTCTCCCTAGGATGAGGAGTTGGCTGCCTGTCCTTGACTGGCTTCTTCCTCCCGACAGAGGGAGTCTTTTTAGCCGACTAACCCTTGCTAGAGCCAGCCTTGCTCTTGTTGATCATTTCCTTGATTTCACCCTTGAAGGAGTTCATGAATTTCATGAGCTCATCCCGGGTGACCGGAGCTTCTCCTCTGGCCTTTCGGGTTTCCCCTTCTGGCATCCCAGGGGGCCGCCTGCTGAATACTATGTTGAATACTTTTAACTTTCGTTTGATTCAAAAAGCTTTGTTTGAATACGTTTGACTTTCATTTGATTCAATTAGCTTTATTAAATACATTTGACATATGTTTTGTTCAAAAAGCTTTGTTTGAATGTGTTTGAGTTTCATTTGATTCAAAAATCTTTGTTTGAATGTGTTTGTTTTTCACTTGATTTAAAAGGCTTTGTTTAAATGTCTTTGGCTTTCATTTGATTAAAAAAGCTTTGTTAGAATGTGTTTAACTTTCATTTGATTCAATTAGCTTTGTTTGAATGTGTATGACTTTCATGTCATACAATTTGTTTTATTGAATACATTTGACATTCATTTGATTCAATAAGCTTTATTTAAATGTGTTTTTCATTCATTTGTATCAATTACATTTGTTTAATGCATTTGACTTTCCTTTTATTCAAAATGCTTTGTTAGAATGTGTTTGACTTTTATTTGATTCAAAAAGCTTTGATTAAATGTTTTTGACTTTCATTTGATTAAATTACCTTAGTTGAATACAATGACTTTTGTATAATTCAAAAATCTTTGTTTGAATGTGTTTAACTTTCATTTGATTCAATTAGCTTTTTTTAATACATTTGATTTTCGTTTGATTGAAAAAGTTTTGTTTGAAAGTGATTGATTTTCTTTTGTTTTAATTAGCTTTGTTGAATACATTGATTGTGTTTTACTTTGATTTGATTAAATTAGCTTTGTTAAATGCATTTGACTATCATTTGATTCAAATAGCATTGTTTGAATTTGTTTGACTTTCATTTGATTCAATTAAATTTATAGAATACATTTTACTATCGTTTGATTTAAAAAGCGTTGTTTGAATGTGTTTGTCTTTTATTTGATTCAATTAGCTTTTTTGAATGCATTTGATTTTTGTTTGATTGAAAAAGTTTTGTTTGAATGTTTTTTGACTTTCATTTGATTTAGTTACCTTTGTCGAATATATTTGACTTTCCTATGATTAAAAAAGCTTTGTTTGAATGTGTTTGACTTTTATTTGATTCTATTAACTTTTTTAAATAAATTTTACATACGTTTAATTCAAAAAGCTTTTTTTGAATTTGTTTAACTTTAAATTCATTAAAAAAACCTTTGTTTGAATGTGTTTGACTTTCATTTGAATTAAAAAGCTTTGTTTGAATGCATTTGACTTTTATTTGATTCAATTAGCTTTGTTGAATACATTTTACTTTCGTTTTATTTTAAAAGTTTTTTTAATGTGTTTAACTTTCATTTGATTGAATTAGCTATGTTGAATGCATATGATTTTCATTTGATTAAAAAAGTTTTGTTTGAATGTGATTGATTTTCATTTAGTTCAATTAGCTTTGTTGAACACATTTGACTTTAGTTTGATTCAAAAAGATTTATTTGATTATGTTTAATTTTCATTTGATTAAATTAGCTTTCTTGAATGCATTTGACTTTTATTTGCTTCAAAAAGCTTTGTTTGAATGTGTATGACTTTCATTTGATTCAAATAGCCTTGTTGTATACATTTGACTATCGTTTAATTTAAAAAGCTTTGTTTGAATGTGTTTGAGTTTCATTTCATTCAATTAGCTTTGTTAAATATATTTGACATATGTTTGGTTCAAAAATCTTTGTTTGAATGTGTTTGAGTTTCATTTGATTCAAAAAGCTTTGTTTGAATGCATTTAACTTTCACTTGACTCAAAAGGCTTTGTTTAAATGTTCTTGACTTTCATTTGATTAATAAAGCTTTGTTAGAATGTGTTTAACTTTCATTTGATTCAATTAGCTTTGTTGAATACATTTGGCTTTCGATGATTCAAAAAACTTTGTTAAAATATGTTAGACTTTTATTTGATTCAATTAGCTTTGTAGAATGCACTTGACTTTCGTTTAATTGAAAAAGCTTTATTTGAATGAGTTTGACTTTCCTTTGATTTAATTAACTTTGTTGAAAGCATTTGAATTTCATTTTATCCAAGAAGCTTTGTTTGAATGTGTTTGACTTTGATTTGGACCAAAAATCTTTGTTTAAATGTGTATGACTTTCATTTCATACAATTAGCTTTGTTGAATACATTTGACTTTCGTTTGATTCAATAAGCTTAATTTAAATGCGTTTGTCATTCATTTGTGTAGACACCCATTTTTGTCTCCCCAAAACCAACCCCGGTGATGAATACTTTTCACGTCAAATCATAAACGAATGAAGTGAAAGTGTTGAAAGTCTAGTGTTGCGGTTAGTTTTTATTTCTCTTCTTTCTCTCTATTTTCGAAAACCTATTTTATCAAAATAGTCAATCCAGTTTTGTTTGGTCCATGACAAGGGCCCTATAATAATGTAGTTGGATTGGGCTCAAAACGAACTTTCCAATGATATATTATAAGCTTAATTCCGATGAATAATACTAAACTGGGCTCGGTTTAACCTTTATATGCGGCCTAATGATCTAGAGGAGGGCCTATTATGATTCCTAATGCAATTAGGATTGATTATAGTCTTCTAAAATCTTCTAGAAGGTTCTTTTGAATCCTAATGTGATTAGCATTGAGAATTGGGTTTTTGAGTTTTATTTAGAATAAAAGAAGTGTTTTAAATGAAATCACAGTTTTTCCCCTCGTACGCTTAATTTTATCAAAATAGGAAAATGTGTGAAAAACAGCCTGCAGCGCCGTACCAGAGGCTGTTGCGCGGCGACAGAGGCTTGTGTGGCGACAGCGTCGTGTTTTAATCCTTTTCGAACTCTGATTCTTTTTTATCATATTCCGGCTGATTTTCGTTATAAATAGCCCTTTGAACCTCCGTTTTTAGAATCATTAATCAACAATCAACGACCAACTCTCATTAAGAATTGTTTGATTTATTACTTTTCCATGAAGTTACTTACGCGTGTATTTTGTTATTAGAAAGAGTTACGAGGCATCCAAGTAAGTGCTTCAATTTTTTAATTGATCTTTTGATATAGAAATCATGTTGAGATTGTTATTTTTGTTCATAGTATCATGTTAGGATGCTTTCCTTAGTATGATATTTAGGGTGATTTGCTTGTATTAATTATTGTTTCTAGGATGCTTCCTATCTTCTTTCCTAATATCATGTTAGTGTCATATTAATCTTGTTAGTATCATGCCTAGGATCTTGCTATTATTATGCTTTAACATGATTATTTTTATAGTTATTATGATGATTATTATTATGTTGCTTGATGTTATACTTTTTTATTGTTATTGCTTGATCACGCCTTTTATGCATGTTTAAAGGGAATTTGTACTTGTAATCACGCTTAATAAGATAATTAATAATCTTATTAAGGGCTAATATGATTATAATTCAAGTGATCGCTAATAATAGTTTTATTTGTGCATTAATATTCAACCAACATAGATTAAACAGGTTTAGGGTTAACCTATTGATTGCATGTTAGTCATAAAGCGCACATGAATACGAGAAGAATGAAGTAGAGGCCTATTATTAGGGCAGGTTCTTTCTCTTTTAAATTGGATTTGTACCTTCATCCCCGAACACCGGTCTTGGTTCTAGATCTATTGGAGTTAACGATCTCCTGGATCGTTAAGGGGTGTAACCTTCACCCTGTGAACGGTTTACAAGTTCCTAAAACTTGTTGGCGACTCTTTTGCTCTAGCTTCTTTCCCTTTGGACGCCACCATGCTGAAGTGTATGGTCACAGTGGGGTTCAAGTTTGGGGTAATACTTGAAATATTTCCCACAATTTTTGGCGACTCCACTGGGGAGGATTTCTATTTCAATTCCTAAAATTTATTTTTGCAATTATTTAAAATGAGTGGATGAGACTCGAAAAGTTCTAAGTATTTCATGTGCGTAATTTTGATTAACATTATTGTCATATGCATAAAAAAGGTTCTCATTGGAAAGACCATCCGTAAGGAGTCAAAAACATGAGATTTTTACACGTAGGAAATTTGAGGAATATCTTTCACAACTAGAATCGAAATAATGCTACGAAAAAACTGTAAAATTTTACGAACACAGAAAGCTGTTGAGGTATGTAGGAACTGGCGTCTAGAAAACAGAGCCTGTCGCCGAAGATATGGCTCTGCCGCCGAGCGACAACTTTGTCACCAGGCGATTGGGCTATATTGCGGTGACAGTCTCTGTTGGATGGCGTTGCGTGCTTCCAATACCGAGCTAGAAATATGAGTTCTAATTTCGACTAGTTCTAGCATTTTGGCTCGATTCTACTTCCTGATTGAGTTTTTCTCACTTTTCTGAAACCCATATGTGTTCTACATGTGGACATAACCCTCTGGGAATTCATGCTCCATCTACCCGATTGAACGCTCTGAGCAACAAAGGGTACATCCAAGAATGTTGAATTCACCAAACCATGGAAGCGAGTTTAACTCACGGGGTCCCATCCACTCACGCCAACCCTTCCAAAGGTAAGGCTTCCGCGCGATACATCCGGACTCATAACCATGGACTTTAGAGAAGTAGAGAACTTTAGAGAACTAGAGCCATGGTAAGGATGCAAACTCATTGCATCATATTGTGCCTATTTGACTATTTGTGCATTATTTGTTGTGCATACTCTATATGTTTTTCCTTACCGTTTGTTTGAGTTGTGATTAAGTCTAAATAAACTAATTAATGACTAAAAGGACTTCGCCTAATTAATTAATTAATTAATTTGAGTAATTAAAGGCTAATAAATTAACCAAACTAACTTAGTACGACTTTAGGCATGTCCCTTTAGAGTAAAAATACTAAAAATCAGTTCCAGATCGATGTTCCAGTAATGGCGCAAAAATCTGGGCTGCAGCGCCAAACGCTACTGTGCAACACCTGGCGACAACCTTGTCGTCTGGCGCTGCACTGCAGAGTGCGGCAACAGTCCTGTTGCTTTGGCGACAGTTTAGTTTCTTGCTCGAGTCATCACGACGAGTCTAATTAAACAGTTTATTAATCAGTTTGGTCATTTTGTTAATAGCAGTAGTCATATTTAGTCCTTAATTGAGTATAAGCACTTAGTCTCATGGTCATACACAAGAGTCAAAGCATGTCACCTACACCCACTAGTCTTAGCACACACTTTGTATATGTCACCATGACCATGTCTTAGGTTCATGCATGAGTCGTCTTCCGTCATTCGAGTGGGGGGTCCAATCTATTCCCATTCTCTTCCACATTCTCTTCCATGTTGAATAGAGCTTGAGTCAAAATAAATAATTAAAAACTTATCCCTAATTTCCCTTTCCACAGTACTTGGTCATGGAGAGAAGGGCGTTTAATCAAGGACAACCTCTTCGTTCAAGTTCAACTTTTTGATAAACCAGTCAGTTGGAAAAGAAAAGCTAAGAAGATAATGGCGAGTCAAGAAGAAGTCAATGAGCTTATGAAATAAATGGCCAGCGTGACTGAGGTGTGGAAGGCCTTAACCCTTCAAATCAATGACCCTGTGAAGCAACAACAAATGGAGCTCATGCAAGAAAGCTTGAGCAAAATATCCAATGACTATAGATTCCAGGGCATTAGCTCGCAAGGGGTCTCGGTGGACAAGGAGCTTCATCCGCAAAAGTTCAATGCCAGTGACATCCCTAAGTTCAAGGCAACAGATAACCCTTATTTCCACTTAAGAGCGTTTCAAACAATAATGAATATTAAGGGGATAGATAAGAAAATTTTTCATACATTGTTTTCTTTATCACTTGAAACTGTGTGTTAACAATGGTTCTTTTTCCTTGACAAGGAGAAAACCTCTACTTGGGATGCCATTGTAAACGTTTTTATTGATAGGTACAAGTGTAATATTCAAGTTGAAACTGATTACAGGGAACTTGAGATACTTAAAAAAACAAGAAAATGAAGGTTTTACTTTTTTCTTTAATAAATGGAGGGAAACCTCTGCTTAAGATGGTTGAGGTACCGACTGAAAAAGAATCTGTGAGATTGTTCATAAAGAACCTCCAGGAAAAATATTCTAAACATCTCAAGTATCAAAACTTGAATACCTTTAAGACCGTCTATGACATTGGAATTAATATTGAAGACGACCTTGCAAAGCAAAAAGCTACTAACAATAGCAACAATAGTGGCTGGAATGGAAAGAAGAACGACAATCCTTCTTCTTCCAAAAACGCCCACTCTAGTAACAATGTTAGTACCTTTGATCTCAATGAAGTCTTAGCCATGTATAATCAAGGGTCTAAAAAACAACTAAGGAAAGATTTCACTCCTATTGGGATGAGCTATGATGCTGCGTTCGATCGACTCCATGCCAAGGGACTCATTACTCCCATTGGACCTATTCAAAACCTCGTGCCCGAAAAAAGATTGCCTAGTTGGAACCCAGATTCACATTTCAAGTACCATCAAGGTAGGGGTCATACTACTGAGAGTTGTTGGAAGCTAAAAGAGGCTATCCAACATTTGATCAATAATAACGAGCTTCCCATACCTCCAGCTAGCAAGAAGAGCGAGTGATGATAAAGCAAATGACACAAGACACAAGGCGAGCTTCAACACAAGATTTCATGACCTCTTTTTCTATTTCTTTTTCATTCTTCCCTTCCCCAATAAGTCTAGCATAGACACTTTGTATTTTCCTTGGATTTACTTTGTAAGACTTTTCTTTTTTCCTTTTAAATAAAATGAGCATTTAATTTCTTTCGTGTGATCATTGCATTGCATTGCATTCAAAAAAAAAAAAAAAAAAAAAAAAAAAAAAAAAACCCATGTCGAACTAAGCATAAGGTATACCAATTATTTGAGGCACCCCTTGCAGCCACATCATATCACCTTTCACCCTTCAAATATATAATCCTTTTTTGATAAACCACTTTGAGCCTCACCTAACGATAAGCCTTTCTTTCTTCAACCCACATCTATCTAACCTTGGGATGGGACAGTGTGCAATTTATGCAATTTTAAAAAGCCTGAGTGATTTCAAAAGATCAAAATAAATAAAATAGCAAAAACAATAAAAGTGTACAAAAGGGCAAGTGTTCCAATGTCTTTGATATGAAAATGTCTTTGATATGAACACGTCTCAGATTGCGTCTCTTATTGAGTGCTAGGTACCGTGCCTGAGAAACATGAATGCCAAGTGAGTGATAGACCGCATGATCGGGATTGCCCACACTTATCAAAAAAGGTTCAAAATAAAAAACGCAAAAGCGAAAAAAAAAGAGAGAGCAAAAATATAAAAGAGAATTCAAAAATGAGAAAACTCAAGCATAAAAATACGAGGATCCAAATGCAAGGTTGCACACCTTGGGGGGCTTATCTAGGGTCTTGAGCTTTTATCCCTTTCTTCTTCAACCTTTAGCCTAACCACGTTACAACCCTTAAAAGACCTCTTTGAGGTATACACACACTTGTGCGAGGTTCGGCTAGAGCTACGTTCGGCCTGATTCCTAACGGATACGTAGGCAACCTCACATCGAGGTGCGGTCATAAAAAAAAATGCATTCATATTCACATTCATAATTGATCACATTAAGAGATCACCTATGCTCATCCCATTCCATTTAGAGCTTGACTAGGGGGCTTGATCCCTACATCATTAGCCTACCCAGCCAAAGAGTCACCACCATTTGACTCTTTTTCAATATATTGTTCCACACACTTAGCCTTTGCGGCCTAACTTCAGTGTCACCTTCACACACTGCACAGATACATGACCAAATAGTCTTCCCCTTAGGAACCCCTTGTCATGAAATCTTAACACAACGCTGAAGCATACTTTGTCATAACGAAGTCACTCATCACTCATCATTGCATCACAAAGTATAAGTGCTTAGCCTCCGTGCCTAAGTTACCCAAATACTTTCATCATTGAGTCAACAATTGAGATAGCCTAGGATGAGTTAATCCTTGCACCTTGAGAGATAGTATCGAACAACGTTTGACTAAGCTCATTCAACATGCACCATCAAAAACTTCTTCCTTTTTGCGTCTTTCTTTTTCGGGAGAAAGTCGGTACCCTCCACAAAAATGACGGAAATTTTTATTTTTCTGCATTTCGAGTCATGTACATATTGAGCTTCATGAGTCAACACTATGCACACACGAGTCACACGAAGTGATTCATCAATAAGTCAATTTTATACCTTGAGTCATGTCAAGTCAATGAGTCAAGCAACACTAAGTCTTAGGTCAACCCTAAAGAAAGATGAGCAAAGTCCTATAGTCCAAAATATAAATGCAGGTGCATCCCAACAAGCAAGAACATTCCCGGGTTTTTTCAAAAAACCGCGAATATGACACATGAGATTCTTCCAAGATGAGAGGAGTTACATAGATCAGTAAATTAGAGATGAAGAGATTTAATTTACAAAAGATTTGAGCGGATTTGGTTGAAAGGAAACGACCAATTTCAAAGTTCGGAGCGAAACCGAGCAACGAACAGCAGCAGCAAGAGCATAATAGGGAAGATCCGACTCCAGCGCCAGACGACAAGGATGTCGCCTGGCGACAACATCTGTTGACCGGCAACAGAGCAGAATTACAGCGACAGTAATTTCCAGTGTGCGCCGATGCGGCGACAGGATACATGGCCCTCATAAGTGACAATGTAACCTTGTGCAGCAATTTCGGGTTCCTTGGTACGCTAGTTAGCCCCTATAAGAAATTTTACATGATTAAGTAGTTGGCTGGATTACAATCACAATAGGTGATCGACCTGATGAAAAATCGTCTCACTTAGCTTAAAGCGCCTAAACATTGGCTCATCGCAAAGGCGCCGACGTATTGGCACCGCGGAAATTACAGCAAAAAAATTTTACAACAGCAAAGTTCAAGCGAGCTTTAAGATCGACAAGCGTTGGTCTTCGGTAATTTTCTTTGGAACATTATCGTAACAACTGAAGATGACTTCAAGCGAAGTTATCTTCGACAGCGTTCCCTAGGATATGGAAGGTTGTCAGACAACTGAGGATGACTTCAAGCGAAGTTATCTGCGACAGCATTCGCTTAAATTTTGGAGGTTGTCACCGAGATTTGAGAAGATAGCACGAGATGGGCGGTCTTCAACAGCATTCGCTAAGATTGTGGAGGTTGTCACCAAGATTTGAGAAGTTAGCACGAGATGGGCGGTTTTCGACAACGTTCGCTAAGATTGTGGAGGTTGTCACCAAGATTTGAGAAGATAGCACGAGATGGGCGGTCTTCGACAGCATTCGCTAAGATTGTGGAGGTTGTCACCAAGATTTGAGAAGATAGCATGAGATGGGCGGTCTTCGACAGCATTCGCTAAGATTGTGGACGTTGTCACCAAGATTTGAGAAGAACGGTTCGTGATGAGGCGGTCTTCGACGACTTTTGCTATGATTCGGAAGGTCGTCACTATGATTCAAGGAAAAAGGCTCGAGATGTAGCAGCATTGGTCGACGACGTTCCCTAACTTGCGGAGGGTTGTCACAAACAACTGGAGGTGATTTCAAGCGAAGTTATCTTCGATCATGTTCCCTAGCTTGCGGAAGATGGTCACAAAGCAATGAAGATCGTTTCAAGTGAAGCAATCTTTGATAGTATTCTCTGGCTTGCAGAAGACTATCACAGCAGAAATTGGAGGCAGTTACAAGCGTAGCAGTCTTCAGGCGGTATCCCCTAGCTTGAGGGAGATCGTCAAAAGCAGCAGGATGGCGTTCCCTACCTTGTGGAAGGTTGTCACAACAACAATGCAACAAATCGGTTACCTACAGAGACGTGTGCATGACGGTGCAAGATACGCGTTTCTTAACTCTCTAATCTGTTTTAACTAACGCTAGTTTGCAGGTATCGGCGTTACAAGAATGATTTAGGATCACAGAACATTCTAAATCATTCTCCGTCCCTATCGCTACTTTGACTTTCGTTTTCGGAACTTGCGTTTCCCCAAACTCAGTCAAAGTGGGGGCTTCTGTAGACACCCATTTGTGTCTCCCCAAAACCAAACCCGGTGATGAATACTTCTCACGTCGAATCATAATCGAATGAAGTGAAAGTGTGGAAAGTCTAGTGTTACGGTTAGTTTTTTATTTCTCTTCTTTCTCTCTGTTTTAGAAAACCTATTTTATGAAAATAGCCAATCTAGTTTAATTTTGTCCATGAAAAGGGTCCAATAATAGTGTAGTTGGATTGGGCTCGAAAAGAGCTTTCCAATAATATAGTATAAGCCCAATTCCGATGAATAATGTGGAAGTTATGGCCAAAATACTAAACTAGGCCCAGTTTGACCTTTATATGCGGCCCAATGATCTAGAGGAGGGCCTATATGATTCCTAATGCAATTAGGATTGATTATAGTCATCTAGAATCTTCTAGAAGGTTCTTTTGAATCCTAATGTGATTAACATTGATAATTGGGTTTTTGAGTTTTCTTTAGAATAAAAGAAGTGTTTTAAATGAAATCACAGTTTTACCCCTCGTATGCTTAATTTTATCAAAATAGGAAAACGTGCGAAAAACTGCCTACAGCGCCGCACCACAGGCTTTCGCCCGGCGACAGAGGCTTGTGTGGCGACAGCGTCGTGTTTTATTCCTTTTCGAACTCTGATTCTTTTTTATCATATTTCGGCTGATTTTCGTTATAAATATCCCTTTGAACCTCCGTTTTTGGAATCATCAATCAACAATCAACGACCAACTCTCATTAAGAATTTCTTGGTACTCTCTCTCTCTCTTTCTAAACCAACTTTTCACAAACAAAATTCCGCATTCACAAGATCTAGATACACCTAGCCAAGTTCGAAGTTGCCTTCACCCTAGACGTGAAAGGTTATAATTTCTAAGGGTTTGGTCCCAAATCTCTATTTCAATTATTTAATTTAATTGTTTGATTTATTACTTTTCCATGAAGTTACTAACGCGTGTATTTTGTTATTAGAAAGAGTTACGAGGCATCCAAGTAAGTGCTTTAATTTTTTAATTGATCTTTTGATATAGAAATCATGTTGAGATTGTTATTTTTGTTCCTAGTATCATTTTAGGATGCTTTCCTTAGTATGATATTTAGGGTGATTTGCTTATATCAATTATGGTTTCTAGGATGCTTCCTATCTTCTTTCCTAATATCATGTTAGTATCATGTTAGGGCAAAAGCTTTGATTTTTATTGTTTAATGACATGCTAGGGTTTGTTATTAATCTTGTTCGTATCATGCCTAGGATCTTGCTATTATTATGCTTTAACATGATTATTTTTATAATTATTATGATGATTATTATTATGTTGCTTGATATTATACTTTTTTGTTGTTATTGCTTGATCACGCCGTTTATGCATGTTTAAAGGGAATTTGTACTTGTAATCACGCTTAATAAGATAATTAATAATCTTGTTTAGGGCTAATATGATTATAATTCAAGTGATCGCCAATAATAGTTTTATTTGTGCATTAATATTCAACCAACATAGATTAAACAGGTTTAGGGTTAACCTATTGATTGCATGTTAGTGAGAAAGCGCACATGAATACGAGAAGAATGAAGTAGAGGCCTATTATTAGGGCAGGTTCTTTCTCTTTTAGATTGGATTTGTACCTTCATCCCCGAACACCAGTCTTGGTTCTAGACCTATTGGAGTTAACGATCTCTTGGATCGTTAAGGGGTGTAACCTTCACCCTGTGAACGGTTTACAAGTTCCTAAAACTAGTTGGCGACTTTTTTTCTCTAGCTTCCTTCCCTTTAGACGCCACCATGCTTAACTGTATGGTCACACTGGGGTTCAAGTTTGGGGTAATGCTTGAAATATTCCCCACAGTTTTTGGCGACTCCACTTGGGAGGATTTTCTATTTCAATTCCTAAAATTTATTTTTGCAATTATTTAGAATGAGTGGATGAGACTCGAAAAGTTCTAAGTATTTCAAGTGCATAATTTTGATTAACATTATTGTCATATGCATAAAAACGGTTCTCATTGGAAAGACCATCCGTAATGAGTCAAAAACATAGGATTTTACACGTAGGAAATTTGAGGAATATCTTTCACAACTAGAACCAAAAAAATGCTGCAAAAAACTGGAAAATTTTACGAACACAGAAAGCTGCTGAGGCATCCAGGAACTCGCGTCTAGAAAACAGAGCATGTCGCCAAAGATATGGCTCTGTTGTCGAGCGACAAATTTATCGCCAGGCGACAGGTTCATATTGCGGCGACAGTCTTTGTTGGCTGGCGCTGCGTTCTTCCAATACCAAGCCAGAAATATGAGTTCTAATTTCGACCAGTTCTAGCACTGTTGGCTCGATTCTACTTCTTGATTGAGTTTTTCTCACTTTTCTGAAACCCATATGTGTTTTACATATGGACATAACCCTCTGGGAATTCATGCTCCATCTACCCGATTGAACGCTCTGAGCAACAAAGGGTACATCCAAGAATGTTGAATTCACCAAACCATGGAAGCGAGTTTAACTCACGGGGTCCCATCCACTCACGCCAACCCTTCCAAAGGTAAGGCTTCCGCGCGGTGCATCTGGACTCATAACCATGGATCCACTTTGACTTACCCATATCCTCAGCTTTAGAGAACTAGAGACATGGTAAGGATGCAAACTCATTGCATCATATTGTGCCTATTTGACTATTTGTGCATTATTTGTTGTGCATACTCTATATGTTTTTCCTTACCGTTTGTTTAACTTATGATTAAGTCTAAATAAACTAATTAATGACTAAAAGGACTTCGCCTAATTAATTAATTAATTAATTTGAGTAATTAAAGGCTAATAAATTAACCAAACTGACTTAGTACGACTTTAGGCATGTCCCTTTAGAGTAAAAATACTCAAATCAGTTCCAAATCGATGTTCTAGTAATGGCACAAAAATCTGGGCTGCAGCGCCAAACGCTACTGCAACGCTTGGCGACAACCTTGTCATTTGGCGCTGCACTGCAGAGTGCGGCGACAGTCCTGTTGCTTTTGCGACAGTTCACTTTCATGCTCGAGTCATTATGACGAGTCTAATTAAATAGCTTAATAATCAGTTTGGTCATTTTGTTAATAGCAGTAGTCATATTTAGTCCTTAATTGAGTATAAGCACTTAGTCTTATGGTCATACACAAGAGTCAAAGTATGTCACCTACACCCACTAGTCTTAGCACACACTTTGTATATGTCACCATCACCATATCTTAGGTTCATGCATGAGTCGTCTTCCGTCATTCGAGTGGGGGGTCCAATCAATTCCCATTCTCTTCCACATTCTCTTACATGTTGAATAGAGCTTGAGTCAAAATAATAATTAAAAACTTATCCCTAATTTCCCTTTCCACAGTACTCGGTCAAGGAGAGAAGGGCGTTTAATCAAGGACAACCTCTTCGTTCAAGTTAAACTTTTTGTTAGAATGTGTCGGACTTTCATTTGATTCAAAAAGCTTTGATTGAATGTGTTTGACTTTCATTTGATTAAATTACCTTAGTAGAATACAATGAATTTTGTATAATTCAAAAATCTTTGTTTGAATGTGTTTAACTTTCATTTGATTCAATTAGCTTTGTTTAATACATTTCATTTTCGTTTGATTCAAAAAGTCTTATTTGAAAGTGATTGACTTTCTTTTGTTTCAATTAGCTTTGTTGAATACATTTGACTTTCGTTTAATTCAAAAGGCATTATTTGATTGTGTTTTACTTTCATTTGATTAAATTAGCTTTGTTGAATGCATTTGACTATCATTAGATTCAAAAAGCATTGTTTGAATGTGTTTGACTTTCATTTGATTCAATCAAATTTGTTAAATACATTTTACTATCGTTTTATTTAAAAAGCTTTGTTTAAACGTGTTTGACTTTTATTTGATTCAATTAGCTTTTTTGAATGCATTTAATTTTTGTTTGATTGAAAAAGTTTTGTTTAAATGTTTTTGACTTTCATTTGATTCAGTTACCTTTGTCGAATATATTTGACTTTCCTTTGATTAAAAAAGCTTTGTTTGATTGTGTTTGACTTTCATTTAATTCTATTAACTTTGTTAAAGACATTTTACATACGTTTTATTGAAAAAGCTTTTTCTGAATGTGTTTACCTTTCAATTCATTAAAAAAGCTTTGTTTGAATGTGTTTGACTTTAATTTAAATTAAAAAGCTTTGTTTGAATGCATTTTAATTTTATTTGATTCAATTAGCTTTGTTGAATACATTTTACTTTCGTTTGATTTTAAAAGCTTTTTTTGAATGTGTTTAACTTTCATTTAATTTAATTAGTTATGTTGAAGGCATATGATTTTTATTTGATTAAAAAAATTTAGTTTGAATGTGATTGATTTTCATTTAATTCAATTAGCTTTGTTGAACACATTTGACTTTAGTTTGATTCAAAAAGCTTTATTTGATTATGTTTAATTTTCATTTGATTAAATTAGCTTTTTGAATGCCTTTAACTTTCATTTGATTCAAAAAGCTTTGTTTGAATGTGTATGACTTTCATTTGATTCAAATACCTTTGTTGTATACATTTAACTACCGTTTAATTTAAAAAGCTTTGTTTGAATGTCTTTGAGTTTCATTTGATTCTATTAGCTTTGTTAAATATATTTGACATATGTTTGGTTCAAAAAGCTTTGTTTGAATGTCTTTGAGTTTCATTTGATTCAAAAAGCTTTGTTTGAATGCGTTTGACTTTCATTTGATTCAAAAGGATTTGTTTAAATGTCTTTGACTTTCATTTGATTAAAAAAAGTTTTGTTAGAATGTGTTCAACTTTCATTTGATTCAATTAGCTTTGTTGAATACATTTGGCTTTCGATGATTCAAAAAGCTTTGTTAAAATATGTTAGACTTTTATTTTATTCAATTAGCTTTGTAGAATGCACTTGACTTTCGTTTATTTGAAAAAGCTTTGTTTCAATGAGTTTGACATTCCTTTGATTCAATTAACTTTGTTGAAAGCAGTTGAATTTCATTTTATACAGGAAGCTTTGTTTGAATGTATTTGACTTTGATTTGGTCCAAAAATCTTTGTTTGAATATGTATGACATTCATTTCATACAATTAGCTTTGTTGAATACATTTGACTTTCGTTTGATTCAATAAGCTTTATTTAAATGTGTTTGTCATTCATTTGTATCAATCACATTTTTTGAATGCATTTAACTTTCAATTTATTGAAAATGATTCAAAATGCTTTGTTAGAATGTGTTTGACTTTCATTTGATTCAAAAAGCTTTGATTGAATGTGTTTGACTTTCATTTGATTAAATTACCCTAGTTGAATACAATGACTTTTGTATAATTTAAAAATCTTTATTTGATTGTGTTTAACTTTCATTTGATTCAATTAGATTTGTTAAATAAATTTGATTTTCGTTTGATTGAAAAAGTCTTGTTTGAAAGTGATTAACTTTCTTTTGTTTCAATTAGCTTTGTTGAATACATTTGACTTTCGTTTAACTCAAAAAGCATTATTTGATTGTGTTTTACTTTCATTTGATTAAATTAGCTTTGTTGAATGCATTTGACTATCATTTGATTCAAAAAGGTTTGTTTGAATGTGTTTGACTTTATTTTGATTTCATTAACTTTGTTAAATACATTTTACATACGTTTGATTCAAAAAGCTTTTTGTTGAATGTGTTTAACTTTCAATTCATTTAAAAAGCTTTGTTTGAATGTGTTTGACTTTCATTTCAATAAAAAAACTTTGTTTGAATGCATTTGACTTTTATTTGATTCAATTAGCTTTGTTGAATACATTTGACTTTGGTTTGAATTTAAAAGCTTTGTTTGAATGTGTTTCACCTTCACTTGATTTAATTGGCTTTGTTGAATGCTTATAATTTTCATTTGATTAAAAAAATTTTGTTTGAATGTGATTGATTTTCACTTGATTCAATTAGCTTTGTTGAACACATTTCACTTTCGTTTGATTCAAAAAACTTTATTTGATTGTGTTCTATTTTCATTTGATTAAATTAGCTTTGTTGAATGCATTTGACTTTCATTTGATTCAAATAGCTTTGTTTGAATTTGTGTGATTTTCATTTGATTCAAATAGCTTTGTTGTATACATTTGACTATCGTTTAATTTAAAAAGCTTTGTTTGAATATGTTTGACTTTTATTTGATTCAATTAGCTTTGTTAAATGCATTTGGTTTTTGTTTGATTGAAAAAGTTTTGTTTGTATGTTTTAGACTTTTATTTGATTCAACTACCTTTGTTGAAAACTATTGACTTTCGTTTGATTCAAAAACCTTTGTTCGAATGTGTTTGACTTTCATTTTATTCAATTAACTTTGTTAATTACATTTGATATATGTTTGGTTTAAAAAGCTTTGTTTGAATGTGTTTGAGTTTCATTTGATTCAAAAAGTTTTGTTTGAATGTGTTTGACTTTCACTTGATTCAAAAGGCTTTTTTTAAATGTCTTCGACTTTCATTTGATTAAAAAAAATTTATTTGAATGCATTTGACTTTCGTTTGATTGAGAAATATTTGTTTGAATGTCTTCAACTTTCATTTGATTAAATTAGCTTTGTTGAATGCATTTGACTTTCGTTTGATTGAGAAATATTTGTTTGAATGTGTTTGACTTTCATTTGATTCAGTTAGTTTAGTTGAATGCATTTGACTTTCATATGATTCAAAAACCTATGTTTGAATGTGTTTGACTTTTATTTGAATCAATTAGCTTTGTTTAAATTTGTTTGACTTTGATTAGATTCAATTAGGTTTGTTGAATGCAATTGACTTTCATTAGATTCAAAATGCTTTGTTCGAATATGTTTGACTTTCATTCGTTTCAAAAAGCTGTGTTCGAATGTGTTTGACTTTTCTTTGATTAAAAAAGGTTTGTTATAGTGTGTTTGCCTACCATTTGATTCAATTAGCTTTGTTGAATAAATTTGGCTTTCGTTTGATTTTAGAAGCGTTGTTTGAATGTGTTTGACTTTTATTTGATTCAATTGCCTTTGTGGAATGCATTTAACTTTCGTTTCATCGAAAAAGCTTTGTTTGGATGTGTTTGACTTTCATTTGATTCAATTAGCTTTGTTGAATGCATTTAGCTTTCATTATTATCGAAATGCTTTGTTTGAATGTGTTTGACTTTAATTTGATTCAAAAAGCTTTGTTAGAATGTGTTTGAATTTCATTTGATTCAATTAGCTTTGTTTGAATGTGTTTGACTTTTAATTTATTCAATTAGCTTTGTTGAATACATGTCTTTCTTTTAATACAATAAGCTTTCTTTGAATGTGTTTGATTTTCATTTGATTCAATTAGCTTTGTTTGAATTTGTTTGATTTTCATTTGATTCAATTTGCTTTGTTTAATGTATCTGACTTTCATTAGATTTTAAATGCTTTGTTGGAATATGTTTGATTTTCATTTGATTCAAAAAGCTTTGTTTGAATGTGTTTGACTTTCATTTTATTCATATAGCTTTATTGAATACATTTTGCTTTCGTTTAATTTAAGATGTTTTGTTTGAATGTGTTTGACTTTCATTTGATTTAATTAGCTTTGTTGAATGCATTTATCTTTGGTTTTCTTGAAAAAACTTTGTTTGAATGTGTTTGACGTTTATTTGATTCTATTAGCTTCCTTGAATGCATTTCACTTTCATTTTATTCAAAACGCTTTGTTTAAATGTGTATGACTTTTATTTGATTCAATTAGCTTTGTTTGAATGGTTTGACTTTCATTTGATTCAATTAGCTTTGTTGAATACATTTGACTTTTGTTTGATTCAAAAGCTTTGTTTGAATGTGTTTGACTTTCATTTGATTCAATTAGATTTGTTGAATACAATTGGCATTTGTTTATTCAAAAGCTTTGTTTGAATGTGTTTGACTTTCATTTGATTAAGTTTGCTTTGTTGAATGCATCTAACTATCATTAGATTCAAAATGCTTTGTTCAAATATGTTTGACATTCATTTCATTCAAAAAGCTTTATTAGAATGTGTTTGACTTTCATTTGATTCAATTAGCTTTGTTGAACATTTGGGTTTCGTTTGATTTAAGAAGCTTTGTTTGATTGTGTTTAACATTCATTTGATTCAATTAGCTTTGTTGAATACGTTTTTTTTTTGGTAAAAATACCCTATCTATGTGGTCACGTGTCAAGCCTGGACAGGTTCAGTTGGGAAAATTACCATCTAACACGTGTCAACCTCATATATCTTCTTGAATTGCGGCCTTCAAGGCCTAATTCCCTAGAACGCCGTAAAATGGTGCAGCCCACCAAATCTAGGTCAGAATGACCTAAGAAAGGGTACCTTTCCTAATGACCCTATAAATAGGGAGATATCCCCCCATTTTTGGGGGACATTCAATCATTTATTACACCTACTCTACATTCTCTCACATTAGAGAAAAAACCTGATCTCGGAATCCGAGAGGATCCTACTTTACTTTCCACATCTTTTTCATTCTCCTACGAGTTCGAACTTGATCGTCGGAGGCGGAGCTCCAACCAACCGGAGTCTTAGTTGTTTTGCAGGTACAGGCGTTGTCGGACTAGTTTTCGAGCCGTAATTTTCCCGAGGGACAAAAACACCCAAAACATTTGGCACCGTATGTGGGGAGAGTACCTCAAAGATGTTTCAAGTGTCTATACCACCTCCTGTCCCCATGGATCATCAGCCGGAGGACTTTACAGACCACGAGAATGATGATCCTCATGTCGAAACATATGTGGCCAAAGATGGGTCACTCATTTCAAGGCGCATCCGTCCCAGGGATATCCTAGAACGAGGTGACAGCCAGGCGGGTACAAGCAGCCCCCCTGGGTAGCCGGAAGGGGAAACCCAGACAGTAAGAGGTCAGGCTCCAGTCACCAGAGACGAGCTCATGAAATTCATGACAAGTTTCAAGGGTGAGATCAAGAACCTTATCGAAAGGAAGACGGCTGGCTCTAGCAAGGGTCTGTCAGCCAAAAAATCTCCTCGAGCTGCGAGGAAGAAGTCAGGCAGATACAGGCAGCCTACTCCACATCCCAAGGAGAAGACCGTGCCTGCCATTGACTAGATAAAGATCCTTCCGCCCCAGACAGGCACAGGGAAGGTAATTCGTGCTGTTCAACCGGATGGCAGCAAGAAGACATTTACCGATGCTCGACATGTCATTGAGCGAAATCGGAATCAGCATCTGTCGGAATAAGCCTCTACCTCGAGCTTTCCAGAAAGCTTCAAGATTATGTCTGCAAGGAATTCCCATTCCTTGCATGGGAGCTAGACAGGCGAAAACTCCGTCCATGGGCCCTCAGATGATTGGGGAATGCCCCGTTCGTACCCCCATGGTATACGGCCCGTATTCTCCTCATTTCATGCAGCCAGCCCGCTTTGAGTGGCAGACGGCATACAATGTCCAACCTTTGGACTAGCAGCTTCGTCTGCTCAAACTTGGTGAACAAACTTCTGCGTTCACCAAGGAAATAACCGAGGCGGCACAGCCGGCTAATGTTAAGAATGTGTTGGTTGGTGCCTATGATGGTACCTCCAACTCGGAGGACCACCTCATGGCCTATTCCAACCTTATGCACATGTAGGGGTTGGAGGATGCTATGTGGTGCCGATGCTTCTCGGCTACCTTGAAGGGCATAGCATTACAATGGTTCGGCAACCTACCACCCGGGTGCATTGATAGCTTCAGGAAGCTTGCCCTCCTATTTGCCTCCAACTTCTCAATGAACATCCCTGCCAAGAAAACAAGTCTTGACTTGAGCACCATATGGCAGCGAGAGAGAGAAGGTCTTCGCTCCTATGTCAGGCGGTTCAATCTGGTGAGAATCCAGATTCAGGGGCTATCTAACGAGGTACCCTATAATGACTTCTTCAAGGGTCTGAAGGATGGGTCGACCTTTTAAGTTCGACCTTGTCAAAAAGAGTTTTCACCCTTCAAGAGGCGTTGATGGAGGCGGAGAGCTTTATTCAAGCTACCGACCTTTGCTCGTCCAACCATTAGTCGGACTCTAAGAAGTGACCTTAGGCCATGCAATCAAGCCGTGGGGGGACCAATTCTGGTGTTAAACCCACCGTCAAGGTGTTTTAGCTTCTGCCACGCTCCGTGTTCATCAAGCACACCAAGTGGAGTGCACGAGGAGCGTCAAGATGAAGGGGAAGAAGCTGCCCTGTTCCTAGGCTCGGGCGCGCGCGATGATGGCGTGGCCGCGCGGCTTGATGGTGCGGACGCACGTGGCCTTGGCGCGATTGCGCCTGTTGCTCCCCCTGTTCCGTACCCATTTTTGCGCTGCCGCGCATCCTCTTGAAGACGGCCGCGCCTGTACGGGTCTATTTTGGACGATCTAACTAACTTCTCTTTGTTAGTTTTTACTATATATAGACTTTTCATCTATTTTCAAAGAGAGAGTTCATTTTTAGAAGCAGTTTTAGAGAATCAATTGGTAGAAGTTTAGAGAGAAGTTTTGAGAGAAAAACACTTGTTCTTAGATTTTTAGAGAGAGAAATTCATGGTTGATGATTGATGATTCTAAGCATATAAGCATATTTTCCTTTGATTTCACCAAAGTTCGTAAGGATTTCATTTACTTTAATGCAATCTTAAGCTTTTGATTTCAATTGTTTGTTGATTGTTCAAGTTTGTTGATTAGTTGATTTAATTTGTTTGATTGAAATGATGATGATGAATTTGTTGATTAGCTTAGTTTTGATTTTGATTTCTTCCATAGATTGTGAGTAGTTTCCTTGCTAGGGATGTGGTGAAGCATGCTTGAGTGATGGATCATAGTTAATTGGGAGTTTTTTTTATTAATTTAGCATTGTGATTAAATTGGTTGATTGATTTTGTGCATGTGTGTGATTAGTTAAAAAGTAGCTAACTTTAATTGTCATACTAGATTGCATTGTGTGCCTACATTGATACGAACCATTGATTTGTAGCTCACATTTATCGATCAAGCTTGGTTTGTAACGTTCCTAGTAGAGTCTTTCGTAGTTGGCGCTAGTTAGACCTCTAGGAGATAGCTTGTTGAGCTCTTTTGATTGCATTGTCTATCTTCCCACGCAATACTTGAATTAATCAATCTCCAACCCGATTAGTGTGTGTCCATTGCAAGAATATGTGGGTCCTAAATCCCTAGTGTCTTGATATATTGATTTACTTTGTGATTTACTTTGTTGTTTAGTTGAACTTAGATAACCTACTCTACTTTTTACGCTTTGAAATAGCTTGACTTTGGCAATAGCTAACTTCCCCCCATTCCTAGTGGTTCGACCCGAACTTGCCCTATTACTAGGTGTAGGTTTGGTTATAAATTAGTTTGATTGGAGGAATTTTAGTTTCAACGACCTAGAATCCACCTCTCGGTCAAAATGGTGTCGTTGCTGGGGAATGGCGTAGCTGTTTGCTATTGTTGTTGAGTCTATTTCATTTCATTTCAAAAGTCCAAAAAGATTTTTCTCTTTTAGGCTACACTTGTAGTCGTGCTACTAATTGTTTCTTTGAGATTGTATGCATAGGACAAGAGGAATGACTTTAGTACCTATTGATCCGGAGATTGAGAGAACAATCGCAAGGATAAGAGTTGCTAGACGATCCTTGACTTCTAGCTCTTCAAGTGAAGAAGAATTTCAAGAAGAATAACAAAGAAGCATGGGTGAAGTACAAAGGGTTTCTTTGAAGGAGTTGGGAACTCTTGGTGCCTATAAATTTGAGAATGGTGTTGCTCCGCCAACAACACCGGCCAATGATTTTGAGATAAGGCCGGCGATGATAATAGTGATTGAACGAAGGCAATTTAGTGGTGCCAAGCATGATAGCCCACTAAATCATCTCAAAGAGTTTGAGAAGTATTGCAACACAATCAATGTCAATGGGGTTTCTTAAGAATTCATAAGGCTCAAGCTATTCTCGTTCTCTCTAATCGGAAGAGCTTTGGAGTGGTTAGATAAGGAAGTGAAGCCTAATTCCTTGAGAACTTGGGATGAGGTCACTAAAGAGTTTCTCTCTCGCTTTTACCCTTAAAAGAAGACTACCGAGGCAAGAACTCTAATCCAAAGTTTCAAGCAAAAGCCTAGTGAGAGTTTGTATGAGGAATATCAACGAGAATATCCTCCCCACGGAATCCCGACATACCAAATCATACAAATCTTCTATGGAGGATTGAGTCCCTAAGGGAAGTCATATCTTGATGCCGGAGTCAGAGGCCCGATTATTAACAAGACCGAGGAAGAAGTTGTTGATATCATAGAGGATGTAGTTCGTCACTACATGGATTGGCAAGAGGGAGAGAGAGAGTCTACAAGAAAAACTGGCAATACGGTCTACTCGGTTAATCATCTCAATGCAATCAATAACTTGTCTTCCCAAATATCAAACATAGGGAAGGAGATGACATTAATCAAGGCCAAGTTAGAGAGTGCCTCTTCATTTGTGCCGAGTCTTCCCTCCCACATTAAGAGGAGAGGTACATCTTCTAACTCTACTCCTCCTTCTACTTCAAGTAATATGCCAAGTGGATGTGTCTTTTGTGATGTTTGTTGGTCATACGACCATGACTCTTCTAGTTGTTCACATGCTTTTGAGAATTGTGATGATGTTGAAAACAATGATTGTGAGCAAGTGAATTTTGTTTCCAACAATAACAATGGACAACAATTTGATGGTCCAAGCAATTTAAGGACTAGGAATGCTCACCAACAAGGGGGTTTTGATAACTACAACAATGGTGGTTATAGGAACCAACGAAATCAAGGTTTCCGAGGTAACTATAACAATCAAGGTTATAGTAATTAAAACCAAGGCCAATGGTATGGAAATCAAGGCCAATCTCATGGCTTTGGTGGCCAACACCAAAATTATGGCAACAATCAAGGCCGAGGTAAAAGATAGGGGCAATTTTCAAAACAACAATCAAAGGGGACCCGCACCCGGATTTTTTCCAAGACCTCCAGGCAATGGTAATAATCCTTATGCTCAAACCCTATCTTCTAGAACTAACTTGGAAGTGATCATTGAAAATCAAATAAATATTTTTAACAGTTACATGGTGGTGAGTGACAAGAAGTTTAATGAGATGATGACACACAACAAGATGCTTGAGACCCAAATCACTCAACTAGCCAATACCTTGAAAGATTGTGCTAGCCCTTCTAATGAGGAGACAAAAGAGAAAGAGATGAAGCAAGATGAGGATTTCAAACCGAAACTTCCATACCCCCCATAAGTTCAAATAGGTACAAATTACATGAACAATTTAGGAGATTTATAGTGATGCTTAGGAAGATTCATATTTCTATTCCTTTCACCAATGTTTTGGGGCAAATGCCTAACTATTTTAAATTTCTTAAGGTTTTTATAGTGATTGCAATGTGGTTGAACCAGTGATTTTGGGGGAATGTTGTAGTGCCTTTATCCATAATGACTTACCTCAAAAGATGAAAGACCCCGGGAATTTCTCCATTCCTTGCAATATTAATGGGAAATTGTTTCAAAATGCCCTTTGTGATCTTGGTGCTAGTGTTAGCATTATGCCTTACTCCGTTTTCAAGAAACTTAAGTTAGATGAGCTCCTTCCAACCAACATGACCCTTCAATTGGCCGACCATTCTATTAAGTTCCCAAAGGGTAGAATTGAGGATGTGCCCCTAAAGATAGGAGAGTTCACTATCCCCATTGATTTCATTGTGCTAGAGATTGCGGATAAGGTTGTGATTCAAGATGACATGGTTCATGATGTGATTTTTCACAAGCTTTGCAATGATTTTACCCTCTCCACCACGTTGGATAAGGTGGTGTTCTTTGACCCTCCATGATTTGGAGGAAGGGTCGAGCTTAGGACCTTAAGCAAGCGCTTCCCAGGAGGCAACCCGGTTTTCTAACCCTTTTCTTTTGATTTCTATTTTTCTTAATTTTCTTTCTTTTGATTTTCCTTTCTTTCACTTGTTTTCTGTTTGGATTGATAGGTCAAATTCATTGGATTTGGATTATTTCGAGCGAGCATGAGCAATGGAAAGGTTTCGTTTTTTTTATGAGAATATGTTCGATTTTATCCAATTTTGAGGTTAAAGGGTAAGGTAATATAGTGAGGTAAGTTAGGGGAAGTTGTGTTAAAATTTGAATTAAATTTGAAGTTGGTGGGTTCATTGTGGTGCTCTCATTATTTTTGGATGTTGAACCTATTGTCATCATGTTTTGAAACTACCATACTTGGTGGGTTCAATAATCCCGCGATGATATTGGACAATGAGCCCACAGTAGAACGCACCGACCAAAAATTTCAAGAGGAGCCAAGCCAGACACGGGCGCACCTAGCAGGGGCGCGGCCGCGCATGACACTGGCGTGGTCGCGGGGCCGCGCACCTAGTCAGGCCGAGCCCATTATCTTCTTTCTTTCTCCTTTCTTTACCTCATTTCCCCTTCGCCCTCAACCTTGCACGCACAGTTTTCCTTTCTCACTCTAAGCAGTGAAATCCTAGCCTTGTTCATCAAAATTTTCATCATCAAATCACCAAAAAATCCATCAAAAATCATCAAATTCCTTCTACACATTCATCCTTAACAACAAAAATCATACTACTTTCTTCAATTATCAACCTCCAATCCCTCTCCTCTATTGAAGACCAAATTTGGGGTTTTTCTACTTGGTGGGATTTGGTGGGTTGTTCTTGATCAATCATGATTCAAGTGTGGTATAATCTTCTTTTTTGACTCTTTTACATAATTATATCATATTGTTGCAAGATTTTGATTGTTTTTTATTGTGAATAGTAGTAGTATGTATTTGGATGAACTTAGTGATTGAATATGAAATTTGGGTTTGTTATTTTTGTTATTAATGATTTATTTTACTTAACATTGTGTTGTTGTATGTTTGTGTAACAATTTGGTTCATTTGGTGGTGATTGTGAGAAGTTGGAAATTTGGATTTTTGGTAGTAAGGTGTTACTTTTGTGATTGCTATTATTGATTAAGGAGTTGTGATTTTGGTAATTGGAAGTTTTTTGTGGTGTTATTGTGGCGTTTGTGAAGTTGATTAATTGGATTTTGAGTTTGTTAATTTGGAGGAAATGCAATGTCAAAGTTTGTTCAAGCCCTTTCCTCTAAAAAACGGAAAACCACCATCACCATTGAAGAACCTTCTTCAAACCCATCTACTTCCCAACCATAAAAACCTACTCCTATTCCCAAAACAAAAATCAAGGACCCAATACAAAAAGATCAATATGCCAAGCTAAAAAAGAATCGTTCCCTCAAGGCCTCTCGTCACTACTTCCAACCAGATATGATAAAATAGGGGATTGATGAGGATTTAAGGGAGTTGTTTAGCAATCTTCGCATGAGCACCTTCGTGAACATATGTTACCGTTCTTACTTTGAGCCAACTTTGGAGTTTTTGGCTACGATTTCATGTGAGGCGGTAGAAGGTGGCAACTACCGGGTCCATTTTTAGCTTTTTAACATTCATCATGATCTTTCTCTCACCGAGTTCAATGCAGCGCTTGATCTTAATCCAGGGGCGGATGTCTTGGACCCCGAGTTCTTCTTTGATGAATATGACCAAAATTCTTGGTGGGATGATATTTCGGGGGAAGGTGACTTTGTTACTTGGTATGCCGCGATAAGCAAAGTTTTCCAACCGTGTCTTCGAGTTCTTCATAGGCTTTTGGGATATTCGATAATCCCAAAGCAGGAATTGGATAAAATGAGTCACTTAGAGCTCCGGATTCTATAATTGGCTACTAGGGAGAAGTACCAAGGTCGTTTGAACTTAGGGTTCATGTTTTTGAGATATTGCAAGGGGTTGCAATCCAGGGAGTCCGGAGAGATCCCTTATGGTAGCATAGTTACAAGGCTCATGACCAACCTTCATCTTGGCCACTACTTACCCTCCTGTACTCCGGTGGGTAGTCTGAGCACCCTCTACCTCGACATTGCACAATTGAAGCAAGCGCAATTTTTGGCTAAGAATGACGATGATGAGGTGTTCGATTGGCTTAGGGAGAAAAAATATTGGTGCTATCTCCCTTACCCCTCCTTGACCACTATCCACCGTGAGGATTTTTCTAATGTATGGCATGTGCCCCTAAGTAACTGCCTCCCCCATGATGATGTTGAGGAAATAGGAGAAGAAGAAAATGAAGAGGAAGAGGAAGAAGAAGTAGCTCCACAACAACAACATCGTCAACAACAACGACAACATTTACAACCGCAACCACAACATCAAGAGCAACAACAACACAAATTTGCTAACCCCGATATGGATGCTCTTAGTGCGCAAATGAAGGGGACGCAAATTCGTTTGGAACGCATGTACGACCAAGATTTTGAGGCAATTAATAATCAAATTAGAGGCATTTCGGAGATCCAACAAGTTATGTTTCTCCAAGAACAGCATTTGTATGATGCAAGTGTTAACCGTGAGGAGATCTCCCCCGCGGTTAGCTACCCATACTTTCCACCCCAACTTGGTCTTACACCATCAAGTGGGTATCCTTATTGGCAAAGACCCCCGGGGTCTAACACCAAGACTCGCTCATTCCCTAATGAGCACGGTAACTACGATTACTGTGTTCTCAGTGGGAGAAATTTTAGGGGTGATCCTAATTACCCTTATGTCCACCCCGATCATCCACTACCGCTCGTTTTGCCCGAGCAATATTCTCCCCTTGCCCCTTGGCAACAAGACAACTTCAAGGGGCACTATGGTTGGCCACCCGGTTATACCGGGGATGGGATCCTTATGGTCCCCCATCCGGGTTCTCCTATGACGAGGATGACCATAATAGTGCTGGGCCGAGTGGTAGTTAGTTCCCCTATTTTGTGCATTTTTCCTCCATCCCTTATTTTATGTGTTGTTTGCTTTGTATTGATGGGATGTTGAGATGCATTCATGTTTACCTAGGGGGAACTTTATTTTCTTAGGGGTTTGTCTTGGTTGCCAGTATTATTATGGGGAATTGCCTTGTCTACTTTTTGCCTTGATGATTGATAATTGCATGCCTTGGTCTCTTCTTCATGGTGTTTGATTGTTGTTTCTATGAGCTTTCCATGTCTATTCTTTTTCTCTTGATAATGTTGTTGTTGTGTTGATTTCTATGATGATGATGCATGTTGTTTGCTCCCATGAATCCAAAGCCCTAATATCCAAAACCCTTGAATCCAAATCCCTTGAATCCAAATCTTGTAGTTTAGGTGATTAGTTGCTAGTTTAGTGTATAGTTCCTTTAGTTTTCTTGGCTTATTCTTCCTTTCTTTTTGGTAGTTTAACTTGATTTTTGCTTTGTAGTTTCTTTTTTTTTTTAGTTTTGCTTTCTTTTATTTTGTTTTGAAGTTACTAACCATTTTCTTTGTTTATAGCTCTATTTTCTATTTTTCTTCTCACTTGGCTTCGATGATGATGCTATTGATTTTTGGAGCTTAATGAAGGTGGTTGTTCTTTCGCCTTATTTTTATTAGCATTGCTTGGAAGCTCGGTGAGATTCTTCTTATTTTCTTTCTTTTATTTCTTTACTTTTCTTTGATGCATAGATTAGGTTTAGTTTTAGGAGAAGTTGAACGGTTCGAGGATGTATGATTGTAACACCTTAGAGTGTTTGGGGTCATTGACGTTGTTGTCGAATGACCACTAGTTTGACGATTGGGGATTACGTGTTATACTTGCATCTTTGTTCCTTTCTTTATTTTCCTACTATTCCTTTATCTTTGTTTTCCTATTTTTTTATTTTGCTTTACTTTTCTTTATTTTCTTTTCCTCTCTTTTCTTTTTGTTTTTGGTTTGTATAAAGTTTTTGAGGCCTTATTTTTCTTTTTGTTGTTTTTCTTGTGCATTGGACTATATACCAACGGAATTTTTCTTTTTAATGAACGTCTTCCTAATTGGTAGTGGTATGCACGGTTTGAGAATATGCTTGGTTGATTCTAGGATGGCGTATGCTAAGGTAGCATGTCTAAGAACTAGGGGGATCATGAAACCCGATTCTATTTGTTTGTGGCATGCTTGGTAGTTTCTTACTATAGTCGATTTGACACCAATAGTGAGTTTTTCCAACATCCATGTGAGGTTTATAATTTTTCAAGCCTTCTACACTTACTTGCATGACCGACATGGATCCTTGACTATTGCGGACCTAATCTAGAATCTTGACTCATAATTCTCAAACATGAGACCGAACCATCTAGGGAGGACAAATGCATCTTTTCGGGGTTGTAATTTTTCTTTTCTAGGATAGTCTTCATTATTTTTAGTCCTTGGGTCTAAATTTGCCTACTTGCTAACCATTTGAGCTTTTTCCCTTCTTTTGAAGCAACATCCTTAGAACTTTGAGCCTTTTGTTTCATTTTTGTTCCATTTTTGGTTTTTATGAAGCAAATGATCATGTTTTTAGATTGAGGTATATGAGTTTAGATATTGGTCTTATTTGTACGCAAGCTTATGTTTTGTATATCTTGTGAATAATGGCAAGTGAATAAATGAAAAAGCCGTCCAAAGTTAAAAAAGGCAAGGACATTCAAATGCAAAGTTGTAAAAGTCGTCCATAGTTAAAAGAGGCGAGGACAATGAATAAAGTGACAACATGAAAAAAAAAAAAAAAGAAAAATATGAGAAAAAGCAAAGCACATTCAACCACTTTGGCAAAATTGAAAAAATTAAAAAATTAAGAAAATGCAACCATATTTTGATGTGAATATTTTCTCCCTTTTCAAGCATTGAGGACAATGCTTCCTTTAAGCTTGGGGGAGAAGCGTTTCCGCTTTTTGTATATATGATTGTGAATATGCTTGGGGGTGTTAGTTTGTTTTTGTTTGGTTATTACTTTGTTATGAGGAGAAATTTTGATCACCCTTTTGCTTCACTAATTAGGAATACCACAAAATTCTAAACTTTAAGCCTTCCCTCACCCTTTTGCCCTTAAGTTACAACCTTTGGGAAAGTCCTTTTGACCTAGAGGTTGAGTCACATATCAGGGGAGGGAGTTATGAGTTAAATCCTAAGGAGAGGGGATGCAAAGTCAAGACGTCGAGTAGCTTAAAATATGTTCTTTTTCTGCTCCTTCGAGGAGCTATTGAGATGCTCACTAGAGGGAGATTTGAGACTCTAGGGAGAACGCGGTAAGATTGAATGGGATGAAGGTGGATTGTGATTACTAGTTCTCTACACTTAGCACATTTTATGTTTCAATCAACCTCGGATATATTGGAACATGCATACCCCTATACAGTGATACCGTTTGGGTTGAAAAATGCGCCGCCTACTTTCCAACGGATGATTAATACGGTATTCGTTAATCAGATTTGGAGGAATGTAGAGGCATATATTGATGACATGATAGTCAAATACAAGCTACAGACGGATTATCTTGCTGATCTCCAAGAAACCTTCACCACACTCAAGCGGCATAAGGTTATGTGAAATCCCAAAAGGTGTGTTTTTGGTGTTGAGTCAGGGAAGTTTCTCGGATTCTTGATTGATCAAAGGGGGATAGAAGCTAACCCCGAGAAGATACAGGTGGTGATTGACATGAAGTCACCCCGCACTGTTAAGGAAGCCTAGAGGCTTACTGGTTGTCTGGCTGCGCTTGGGAGATTCCTCAGCCGGTCAGACGACAAATGTCTTTACTTCTTGCAAGCAATCAGGAAGAAGACTAAATTTGAGTGGGGAGATCTTGCTGAGGCGGCCTTTCAAGAGTTGAAAGAACATCTACACTCCTTGCAAAGGCTTGTTAGCCCTTTGCCAAAGGAGACGCTTTACATGTACCTAGCCATCTTAGATCATGCCCTCAGTACTGTTCTCCTTGCTGAGAGAGATGGCATTCAGCTCCCGGTCTATTTCATTAGGCACTTTCTAAGCAATGCTGAACTGCGGTACCCCATGGTTGAAAAATTTGGCCTTGCTCTCTACATGGCTGTTAAGAAGTTGAAGCCTTACATCCTGGCACATCCGGTTGTGATCTATACAGATCAACCCCTCAAGCGGGCAATGACAACCTTTGAGTCATCCGGCAGAATGCTTAAATACAAAGTCTTGAAATCACCTACGAACCAAGAAAGGCGGTGAAGGGTCAGGCGTTTGCCGACATCATTGTCGAAATGACAAGGCCGGTTGCTCCGGACAACCTTGATCAGGTTTGGAAAGTGAATGCAGACGGGAGCTCTACTATGAGAGGCTATGGTGCAAGCATAATCTGTCAGTCTCTAGAAGGATATTAATGTGAATACGCACTACGATTCAAGTTCTAGGCCTCAAACAATGAGGCGGAATATGAAGCCTTGCTAGCCGGCATCCGCATGTGCAAGGAGGCAAGGGCAACCAAACTTGACGCCTACTCAGATTCTCAGCTGGTCGTTAGTTAATACCACGGTAACTATGAAGCCACCCATCCGGCAATGATCAAATACTTGCAAGCGGTCAAAGCTGAGGCTGGGACACTTGAAGATTTTCATCTAAGTCAAGTGCCTAGGTCTGAAAACAACCAGGCGGATGCTCTATCAAAATTGGCATCCTCCGCCTCCTGTGTACGCCTCGGTCAGTCTTCTGGGAAGTTATGGAAAACAGAGTATATCTGATGATGAGCCCATTGAAGTGCTTGACCGAAGATCTACCTGGATGGATGAGATCCGGGCATACCTTATAGGCAGTACGCTTCTTGATTCACCCAAGGAGGCGGCCGTATTAAAGAAGCGTGCTTCAAACTTCGAGATGAAAGACGGAGAGCTCTTCAAGGCGGGTTTCCTAAAACCTTTGTTGAAGTGCGTTACCCCAGAAAAGGGGAAAGAAGTACTCAAAGAGTTTCACTCGGGATATTGCGCCTCTCACATAGGCGGCAGATCCCTAGCTGTCAGGACCAGCAGGCAAGGTTACTTTTGGCCCACTCTTGAGACAGACGCCATGGAGATGGTCAGAAAATGTTATAAGTGCCAAAGGTTTGGCAAGCTCATTTATCAGCCTGCAACTGACCTGACAGCAATCCTCAGCCCAGTCACGTTTGCTAAATAGGGCATGGACATTCTAGGTCCTTATACGCCTGCGCCAGGCGAAAAGCGATATATTCTTGTGGCTATGGATTATTTCACCAAGTGGGTTAAGGCAGAAGCAATCAAGGGCATCAAGACAAAGGATGTCATCCCTTTCATTTGGAAGAACATCATCACCCGGTATGGAGTACCTATGTCTATGGTGTTTGATAATGGCCCTTATTTTGAGACGCCTCAGCTCAACACTTGGTTGAGAGATCAAGGGATCTCACATTGTTTTGCATCAGTCGGCCGACCCCAAGAAAACGGCCAGGTTAAAGCCTTCAACAAACTCATCTCAAACGGCATCAAAAAGAAAATTTAAAGAGCTGGTGGTTTATGGGCTGAGGAGTTAATTCATGTCCTATGGGCCATCCAGACAACTGAAAAAGGGGCAACTGGTGAAACCCTATTCCTCATGGTTTACGGTGCTGAAGCTGTCTTGCCAATCAAGCATTATGAGCCGACTGTACGAGTCATGCTATACGATGAAGAAGCAAACTGGGAGGCTATGCGGCTAGCATTGGACTTACTCTCGGAACGCAGGGGCAATACCACCTTGCGCCATGAGATTTACCGTCTGAGAATGACCCGTGCCTATAACAAAAGAGTGCACAAACGACCCTTGAAAGTTGGGGACTTTGTGTTACGAAAGTGGAGGCAACCGGTAGGGCCAATGAGCAGGGAAAGCTAACTCCTAATAGGGAAGGCCCATACCGGATTTTTGAGGAAGTGAGAAACGGCACCTACCGCTTGGAAACTCTAGACGGCAAGCGGCTGCCCAGAACTTGCAATGTAGACAACCTGAAAAAGTACTACTTCTGAGATTTGTAAATTTTTGTAAATGAAAAGCCTATCAATGAAAAAAGTTGCTTTATATTTTCAAACCTGCTAATTACCTCGTATACATACATGCGTAATGATGAATTACCGCCTACGCAATGCATAGACATACAACTAATGAATTAAACTAAGTTAAAAATTAGTGGCTAAGCTAATGTTCAAACTACGAGGCCAATGGCCGGATGCTATCTTATTTTTTAAATTCGCCTGCTCTAACATGAGTAAGGCATCCGGCGACGCCCATCCGGGTTGAATCGTCGCAGAGAGTATCTCCCATCAGGGTAACCAAGTGCTCTACGTATCCATGTAGACGACAAAGATTAAACGACCTAATTGGTCAACTCATAGCCGTCTGACAAAAATAGTCTAAAGAATGATCAAGCTTAAAAGCCGGATGTCCAAATGACATCAGCCGGTTCGTAACTGAAGTTCTAATTTAGATTATTCGACGATATTGTACTAAGTCCACCCAATAGGGCAAATGGATAAAGTGCAATGGATTGCAGGTACCCCAAACAACCTTATCAAGTGCCAGGCGGCAATTTGCCTCCTGCCTTTTCAAAAGCCAATTTAACTAGATTACGAATAACGTAGACGGAGGTGAAGGGCTATGGTACAGCTAACTCTCTGGTTGGGCAAACGACTACTTAATGGTTTTGTGGACGGTTGTGTACTTGGTTTGGGGCAATTACTACTGTGATTGATTGACATAGGAACATCTCGTACTCCTTAAAGTATCAAAATTTCCCAAGTAAATCAATCAAAGAAGTACTAAAACCAACCACACAGCCGCTAGAGGCAAGAGTAGCCGGTAACTGATAGGCGAAAATTGCAAAATTTAGGTGCAAAAATTGTAACAAATTCATCAAATCGACTCAGTCGGCAAATTTCATTCAAAACCGGTCAAAGCCAGGTAATACTATTAACCGGATAGATATCCGGAAGAAAAGAAATACAAATTGTTAACCGACTCCTTAGTCGGTAAAAAACAAACATACTCGGCTCACAGGCCGGAGAGAATAAGATGGTGTACTGCCGCAGAAAATACAAGGGAGGCTAAACTAGGGCTACTGAGTCTGCTCCGGCTGGTCCTGGCTGGATGAGAGGTCCGCTTCGTTTTGCCCAACTGAGACCTGCTCACCCTGGACTTGATCAGTCTTGACCTGATCAGCATGATCCGCAGCTGGCTCCTCCTCATCATTTGAAACCTCAAAGCCTTGCTCTAAGGCCCCTGCCTTAAATGGAGGCGGAGCCTGCTCATTCAACACTTGAGCATCATACACCTCAGTGGCGTAATCATATCTCAGCTTGAAGACCTCAAAATAAATGGTTGGGTGGAGCAGTCCTCAGACGGGCTTCAGTGTCCCACTCATTCTCAGCAACCAGCCGGCTTTGCTCCTTGGCAATCTCTTCTTTGTGCTAGTTCTTCAGCTGAACGAGCTCAACCCCCAGCCGGCTGACATCTTCCCTTAGCTTGGTATTTTCCTGATCAACCCCCTCCAATGCCCTGAGGTCTGATTGGGCATTCTTAAGCTCCTGCACAAGTTTGGACACCCTTTTGTTAGCGGCATCATTAGCAGACGTCAAGTTTTTAATTACCTCCTCCTGTTGCAACTCTACTACTTTAATTTCAACATCACACATTATTTTACTGTATTCAGCAGAGTTAAGAGCTTAGGTGGCCCTCTGTTTAGCATCATTTACCTCTTCCTGCTTCCGCCTTAAGGGGACCCTTAACATCGCTTGAAAAGGGGTCAGACAGTTAGCAAAACACTTGAAAATAATAAAGGAAAAAGAATGAAGTACTAAGTAAATACTAAGTTACCTCAGCCAGCAGGCCCTTGATTTTGTCGTAATCCACCGCCTGCCCATCAGGCACATAATTCTTCTCTGACCTGGTCAGAGACCTCACCATCCTCTTGGCAAACGCCTGGACGTCAGGCGACCTTGAGGGAGCATCTTCACCAAAAGAAGTACTTGGTAAGAAAGTAGCACAGGAGGTACCCAACTCATGTCGGCTGCTCATCGAACCTCCAGACGGGCTAACTCGAGTCTTGACTTGCGTGAAGTCAAGCGGCCAAGGGAGTTCAATTTGTGTCTTACCTTGAGTGCAAAGATGGGAGGACTCTACCCTTTCATCCGTTTTAGTGTCGGTTGCAACATTGAGTGACTCGTCACTCTTCGATGCCGTAGAGGCATTCGGCTGTTTCCCAGCAGCTCACTCTGAGCTTTCGCTCAAAGCTTTCAACACAGCCGGGCCTTTTCCCCCGCTTGTGGGTCGATTTGGGTTGGCTAAAGAGGTGGAATGAGGAGGATTCTTCCTTGCCGTCTTAGCCGGGGTATTATTTAGCTCATCCCCGGTCGCTTAAACAGCTTTGTAATGGAGCGGGGAATTAATTTTGTTCCTACTCTGCAAATGTAAAGCAAGAGTTACAGCAGGCGAATTCCCAAATTAAGAGAAAGGGGTACATCCGATAAATAATTAAGTTAATGGAAAAAAGCTAGAAAGCATGGCAGGCAGTCTTACCCCATTCTTCTTAGCCTCCTTGGCCTCCAAGGCGGCTCTCTTCACTAGCAGCTGCTCTAGCAGACGGCTTTACATGCATTTTGTTTGGGTTAAACATGTTCCGTGCGCCTTCTGCAAAATAGAAAGGAAACAATTGGTTATATAGATCAATAAAACAATTACGCCATTAATATAGACGGCAAATTACCAGATGTATAGTAAATCTACACTATGGGAACATGGTGCTAAGTCACAGGCGGAAAGAAAGGCCTCATCCTTAAAAAAATCCGGATGGGGTATCTAAATCTTTGGAACAATTATATGGGTCCCATCCTCCAAGGGCTCAGTCGTAGTCTCAAAGAATCCGGGCTCCATTATTTTTTCGTAAGCCCTAGACGGAATGCGGGGGAGGGCGCATTTCTTCACAAGTAAAGACGGATCCTTGTTGTACCAGCGTAAGAACCGGTTGTGTCCTAATTTGGGCGAGGAGATCATGTAAAACTTCTCCTTCCAGCCAGTCCATTTGGACGGTTTGTCTAAGGACATTAGGTATTGCGGTTGGGTGGTTAGTGTGTACCATGCCTCATACCCGCCTAGTGTCTGGCTCATGTAGTGCGTATGAGCAAAGGCCGCAAAACTTGGCTCTATATTTTGGAATTCGCAGGCGGCGATGTAATTGAGTATATGAATCCATGAATCTGGGGTAAGTTGCTAGACTCCTAAATCATACCCCTTCAAAATTTCCTTAATACCCATGTGGAAGGGAAAACGAAGGCCGGCTCTAATCACGGCTTCATAACAGCTGAAGCAGTTGTCGGCGTTTTCAATGTTGTCCTCCTAGGCAATTTTCGCCTCAGTCGGATGAACTTCTATTCTCTAGACTTCCCTAACCGGATGAGCATCCGCAAATGATCAGAAGCTACCCCTCATGGCAGCAAGATCTCTAGGAAGCATCCTAGTCTCTAAGGGATTTGGTAGGACTGGCCCCCTAACCGGCTGCTGGAAGTCAACAGTAATATCTCCTTGATCAGAGCCCGATGCTTCTAATCAGGATCGTTCAGCGCCTTCCTCTCCGCCAGACTCCTCTTCATCAGAGCCTTGGGAAGAGGCAGCATCCTCGCCGCCTGACTCCCCCAGGATTGAGTCACTAGGGGTTGAAGGGGTGCCACCCGGAGAACACTCCGCCTGCTCCTCCGAACCCTCATCCTCATTCGGAATAATTTCATTAGCGGGCACTTCCCGAGCGCGCCGTTTCCTAGGCTTGATAGCCGTCTGTTTGACTCTGGGCATGGTGTCTTGCATAGACACGGAGACGGAGGGGTTCGGGGATGAGCAAAGCAGGTCTGAATGTCCAGAAAGGCACCCCGGTTCTAGATTCAGCCGTACCAAGAGACCGGCTGAAAGACCTAGGCGGTGCCGTGTGTGTCGTGGAGAGTCCATTTTTATTTTAGATGTCTAAGTACACAAACGGGAAAGTATAAAAGCTTGAAGAGAGTAGAGGCGGTTACCTTTAGCTTAACTCTGGAAAATCTGAAAACTGCTACAAACGGTGACCGGATGTGTTCCTCAAAAACGCAAATGGAAACTTGAAACTCGCTACAGGCGGGGGCAGAGTCTCTCTCTCTAGAATTCTCTCTTTCTCTCTCTAAGAAGTAAAAGTGATTTGAGTAAAGTGAGGGGAAAAGAGGGGGGTATAACCTTATTTATAGAGGGGTAAAATAGGGGCATCCCCATCACACCTCAGAAGGTGAACAATCTTTTTATTGTTCACCACTCCTAGAATGCTGCATGTCACAGGCACCACGTGGCCCGCCACGTGTTACATGTGAGGGGCAAATATTTTGGATAAAAATACCCTATCAGAGAGGGCCACATGTCAAGCCTAGACAGGTCCACTTGGGCAAATTACCAGCTGACACGTGTCAGCCTCATATATCTTCTTGAATTGGGCCTTCAAGGCCCAATTCCCTTGAACGCCGTAAAACGGCGTAACCCACCAAATCTATGTCAGAATGACCTAAGAGAGGGCTCATTTCCCAATGAACCTATAAATAGGGAAATATCCCCCCATTTTTGGGGGACATTCAATCATTTATTACACCTACTCTACATTCTCTCACATAAGAGAAAACACCTGATCTCGGAATCAAAGAGGATCCCACTTTACCTTCCGCATCTTTTTCATTCTCCTAGGAGTTCTAACTTGATCTTCGGAGGCGGAGCTCTAACCAACCGGATTCTCTGTTGTTTTGCAGGTACAGACGTAGTCGGACTAGTCTTCGAGCCGTAACTCTCCCGAGGCACAAAAACACCTAAAACCCATTTGACTTTCGTTTGATTGAAAAAGCTTTACTTGACTGTGTTTGACTTTCATTTGATTCAATTAGATTTGTTGAATGCATTTGACATTCATTTTATTCAAAAAGCTTTGTTAGAATATGTTTGACTTTTATTAGATTCAAAAAGCTTTGTTAGAATGTGATTGACTTTCATATGATTCAATTAACTTTGTCTGAATGTGTTTGACATTCATTTGGTTCAGTTAGCTTTGTTGAATACAATAAGCATTCGTTTGTTCAAAAGCTTTGTTTGAATGTGTTTGACTTTCACTTGATTAAATTAGCTTTGTTGAATGCATCTGACTTTTATTAGATTTAAAATGCTTCGGTCGAATATGTTTGAATTTCATTTGATTCAAAAATCTTTTATTGAATGTGTTTGACTTTCATTTGATTTAATTAGCTTTATTGAACACATTTGTCTTTCGTTAGATTTAAGAATCTTTGTTTGAATGTGTTTGACTTTCATTTGATTCAATTAGCTTTGTTGAATACATGTTTTTCGTTTGATTCAAAAAGCTTTGTTTGAATGTGTTTGACTTTCATTTGATTCAAAAAGCTTCATTTGAATTTGTTTGACTTTCATTTGATTCAATTAGCTTTGTTGAATGCATTTGACTTTTGTTAGATTCAAAAAGGTTTTTTTGAGTGTGTTTGACTTTCATTTAACTCAATTACCTTTGTTGAATGCATTTGACTTTCATTTGGTTCAAAAAGCTTTATTTGAATGTGTTTAGCTTTCATTTGATTCAATTAGCTTTGTTAAACGAATTTGACATTTGTTTGAATCAAAAGCTTTGTTTGAATGTGTTTGACTTTCATTGGATTCAAAAACCTTTGTTTAAATGTGTTTGAATTTCATTTCAATAAAAAAGTTTGTTTGAATATGTTTAACTTTTATTTGATTCAATTAGATTTGTTGAATGCATTTCAATTTCATTTGATTCAAAAGCATTGTTTGAATGTGTTTGACTTTCATATGATTTTAAAAACTTTGTTTGAATGTGTTTGACTTTGTTATGATTCAATTAGTTTTGTTGAATAAATTTGACTTCCGTTTGATTCAAAAAGCTTTGTGTAAATGTGTTTGATTTTTATCAGATTCAACTAGCTTTGTTGAATACATTTAGCTTTCGTTTGTTCAAAAATGTTTGTTTGAATGTGTTTGACTTTTATTTAATTCAGTAAACTTTGTTTGAATCTTTTGACTTTTATTTGATTCAATTAGCCTTGTTGAATACATTTGACTTTCCTTTCATTCAAAAAGATTTGTTTTAATGTGTTTGACTTTCATTTGTTTCAATTAGCTTTGTTGAATACAATTGGCATTCGTTTGTTCAAAAGCTTTGTTTGAATGTGTTTGACTTTAATTTGATTAAATTAGCTTTGTTGAATGCATCTGAATTTTATTAGATTCAAAATGCTTTGTTCGAATATGATTGACTTTCATTTGATTTAAAAAGCTTTGGTAGAATGTGTTTAATTTCATTTGATTTAAAAAGATTTGTTGAATACATTTTGGTTTCGTTTGATTTAAGAAGCTTTATTTGAATGTGTTTGACATTCATTTTATTCAATTAGCATTGTTGAATGCATTTGACTTTCGACCGATTGAAAAAGCTTTACTTGAATGTGTTTAACTTTCAATTGATTCAATTAGGTTAGTTGAATGCATTTGACTTGTATTCAAAAAGCTTTGTTAAAATGTGTTTGACTTTCATTAGATTTAAAAAGCTTTGTTAGAATGTGTTTGACTTTCATATGATTCAGTTAACTTTGTTTGAATGTGTTTGACTTTCATTTGATTCAATTAGCTTTGTTAAATGCATTTGACTTTCGTTTGATTCAAAAAGCTTTGTAGAGTGTGTTTGAGTTTCTTTTAACTTAATTACCATTGTTGAATGCATTTGACTTTTTTTGGTTCAAAATGCTTTATTTGATTGTAATTAGCTTTCATTTGATTCAATTAGCATTGTTAAACGAATTTGACATTCATTTGATTAAAAAAGCTTTGTTTGAATGTTTTTGACTTTCATTTGATTTAAAAACCTTTGTTTAAATGTGTTTGACTTTCATTTCATTTAAAAAGCTTTGTTTGAATATGTTTAACTTTCATTTGATTCAATTAGATTGTTGAATGCATTTCAATTTCATTTGAATCAAAACCATTGTTTGAATGTGTTTGACTTTCATTTGATTTTGAAAATTTGGTTTGAATGTGTTTGACTTTGCTAAGATTCAATTAGTTTTGTTGAATAAATTTGACTTCCTTTTGATTCAAAAAGCTTTGTGTGAATGTCTCTGAGTTTTATTTGATTCAATTAGCTTTGTAGAATACAATTGGCTTTCGTTTGTTCAAAATCTTTCTTTGAATTTGTTTGACTTTCATTTAACTCAATTAGCTTTGTTTGAAGGTTTTGACTTTCATTTGATTCAATTATCTTTGTTTAATACATTTGACTTTCATTTGATTCAAAAAGATTTGTTTGAATGTGTTTGACTTTCATTTGATTCAATTAGCTTTGTTGAAAACAATTGGCATTCGTTTGTTCAAAAGCTTTGTTTGAATGTGTTTGACTTTCATTTGATTCAATTAGCTTTGTTGAAAATATTTGGCATTCGTTTGTTCAAAAGCTTTGTTTGAATGTGTTTCATTTTCATTTGATTCAATTGGCTTTGTTGAATACATGGCTTTTGTTTGATTCAAATAGCTTTGTTTGAATGTGTTTAACTTTCATTTGATTCGGTTAGATTTGTTGAATGCATTTGACTAGTATTTGATTAAAAAAGCTTTGCTGGAATGTGTTTGACTTTCGTTTTATTGAAAAAGTTTTGTTAGAATATTTTTGACTTTCATTTGATTTAAAAAGCGTTGGTAGAATAAAATTGACTTTCATTTGATTCAAAAAGCTTTGTTTAAATGTGTTTGACTTTTCATTTGATTCAATTAGCATTGTTGAATACATTTGGATTTCGTGTGATTCAAAATGCTTAGTTTAAATGTGTTTTACATTCATTTGATTCAATTAGCTTTGTTGAATGCATTACACTTTCGTTTGATTGAAAAAGCTGTGTTTGAATGTGTTTAACTTTCACTGGAATCAATTCGATTTGTTGAATGTATTTGAATTTCATTTCATCCAAAAAGCTTAGTTTCAAAGTGTTTGACTTTCATTTGATTCAAAAAGCTTTGTTTAAATGAGTATAACTCTCATTTTATACAATTAGCTTTGTTGAATATGTTTGTCTTTTGTTTGATTCAAAAACTTTTGTGTCATTGTGTTTAACTTTCCTTTAATTCAATTAGCGTTGTTAAATACATCGGACTTTCGTTTGATTTAAAAAGCTTTGTTTGAATGTGATCGACATTCATTTGATTTAAAAAGCTTTGTTGAGTGCATTTGACTTTCATTTCATTCAAAAAGATATGTTTGAAGGTCTTTGACTTTCATTTGATTCAAAAAGCTTTTTTTGAAAGTGTCTGACTTTCATTTGATTCAAAAAGTTTTGTCTGAATGTGTTTGACTTTCATTTGATTCAAAAAGCTTTGTTGAATGCATTTGACTTTCATTTTATTCAAAAGTTTTGTTTGACTGTGTTTGACTTTCATTTGATTCAATTACCTTTGTTTGAATGTCTTTGACTTTCATTTGATTTAATTAGCATTGTAGAATGCAGGGCTTTCATTTTATTTAAAAATCTTTGTTTGAATGTGTTTGACTTTTATTTGATTCAGTTAGATTTGGTGAACGCATTTGACTATTATTTGATTAAAAAAGATTTGTTTGACTGTGTCTGACTTTCATTTGATTCAAAAATCTTTGTTTGAATTTGTTTGACTTTAATTTGATTCAATTAGCTTTGTTGAATGCATTTGACTTTCTTCTAATTCGAAAAGCTTTGTTTGAATGTGTTTAACTTTAATTTGACTCAATTAGCTTATTTGAATGCATTTAACTTTTGTTTGATTCAAAAAGATTTATTTAAATGTGTTTGACTTTCATTTGATTCAATTAGCTTTGTTGAATACATTTGGGCTTCGTTTAAAATAAGAAGCTTTGTTTGAATGTGTTTGATTTTCATTTGATTTAAAAAGCTTTGTTTAAATGTGTTTGACTTTCATTTGATTCAAAAAGATGTGTTTCAATGTGTTGGACTTTCATTTTCATTCAAAAAGCTTTCTTTAAATGTTTTTTACTTTCATTTGATTCAATTTAGCTTTGTTCGAATGTGTTTAACTTTCATTTGATTCAATTAGCTTTGTTGAATACATGGCTTTCGTTTGATTTCAATAGCTTTGTTTGAATGTGCTTGACGTTCATTTGATTCAGTTAGATTTGTTGAATGCATTTGACTATTATTTGATTAAAAAAGCTTTGTTTGAACGTGTTTGACTTTCATTTAATTCAAAAGGCTTTGTTTGAATTTGTTTGACTTTCATTTGATTCAATTAGATTTTTTGAATGCATTTGACTTTTTTTTTATTCACAAGCTTTGTTTGAGTGTGTTTGACTTTAATTTGACTCAATTAGCTTTGTTGAATGCATTTGACTTTTGTTTGTTTTAAAAATTTTTGTTTAAATGTGTTTAACTTTCCTTTGAATCAATTAGCTTTGTTGATGCCTTTGACTTTCATTTAAATCAAAAAGCTTTGTTTGAATGTGTTTGACTTTCATTTGATTCAAAAAGCTTTGTTTGAATGTGTTTGATTTTCATTTGATTCAAGAATCCACCCCTCGGTCAAAATGGTGCCGTTGCCGGGGAATGGCGTAGTTGTTTGCTATTGAGTCCATTTCATTTCATTTCAAAAGTACAAAAAGATTTTTCTCTTTTAGGCTACACTTGTATAGGACAAGAGGAAGGACTTTAGTACCTTTTGATCTGGAGATTGAGAGAACAATCGCAAGGATAAGAGTTGCTAGACGATCCTTGACTTCTAGCTCTTCAAGTGAAGAAGAATTTCAAGAAGAAGAACAAAGAAGCATGGGTGAAGTACAAAGGATTGCTTTGAAGGAGTTGGGAACTCCTGGTGCCTACAGATTTGAGAGTGGTATTGCTCCGCCAATAACACCGGCCAATGACTTTGAGATAAGGCCGGCGATGATCACAATGATTGAACGAAGGTAATTTAGTGGTGCCAAGCATGATAGCCCACTAAATCATCTCAAAGAGTTTTGGAAGTATTGGAACACAATCAATGTCAATGGGGTTTCTCAAGAATTCATAAGGCTCAAGCTATTCTCGTTCTCTCTAATCGGAAGAGCTTTGGAGTGGTTAGATAAGGAAGTGAAGCCTAATTCCTTGAGAACTTGGGATGAGTTCACTAAAGAGTTTCTCTCTCTCTTTTACCCTCAAAAGAAGACCGTCGAGGAGAGAACTCTAATCCAAAGTTTCAAGCAAAAGCCTAGTGAGAGGTTGTATGAGGAATATCAACGAGAATATCCTCACCATGGAATCCCGATATACCAAATCATACAAATCTTCTATGGAGGATTGAATCCCTAAGGGAAGTCATATCTTGATGCCGGAGCCGGAGGCCCTATTATGAGCAAGACTGAGGAAAAATTTGTTGATATCATAGAGGATGTAGTTCGTCACTACATGGATTGGCAAGAGGGAGAGAGAGAGTCTACAAGCAAAAGTGGCTATAAGGTCTACTCAGTTGATCATCTCAATGAAATCAATAACTTGTCTTCCCAAATCTCAAACATAGGGAAGTAGATGACATTAATCAAGGCCAAGCTAGAGAGTGCCTCTTCAATTGTGCGGAGTCTTCCCTCCTACATTAAGAGGAGAGGTACAACTTCTAACTCTACTTCTCCTTCTTCTTCAAGTAATATGCCAAGTGGAAGTGTCTTTTGTGATGTTTGTGGGTCATATGACCATGACTCTTCTAGTTGTTCACATGCTTTTTAGAATTGTGATGATGTTGAAAACAATGATTGTGAGCAACTGAATTTTGTTTCCAACAATAACAACGGACAAAGATTTGATGGTCCAAGCAATTTAGGGACTAGCAATGCTCACCAACAATAGGTTTTGATAACTACAACAATGGTGCTCATAGGAACTAAGGAAATCAAGGTTTCCGAGGTAACTATAACAATCAAGGTTATAGTAATTAAAACCAAGGCCAATGGCATGGAAATCAAGGCCAATCTCATGGCTTTGGTGGCCAACACCAAAATTATGGCAACAATCAAGGCCGAGGTAAAAAATAGGGGTAATTTTCAAAATAACAATCAAAGGGGACCCCCACCCGGATTTGCTCCAAGACCTCAAGGAAATGGTGATAATTCCTATGCTCAAATCCCATCTTCTAGAACTAACTTGGAAGTGATCATTGAAAATCAAACAAAAAATTTAAACACTTACATGGCGGTGAATGACAAGAAGTTTAATGAGATGATGACACACAACAAGATGCTTGAGACCCAAATCACTCAACTAGCCAATACCTTGAAAGATTGTGCTAGCCCTTCTAATGAGGAGACAAAAGAGAAAGAGATGAAGCACGATGAGGATTTCAAACCGAAACTTCCATACCCCCCATAAGTTCAATAGGTACAAATTAGATGAACAATTTAGGAGATTTATAGAGATGCTTAGGAGGATTCATCTTTCTATTCCTTTCACCGATGTTTTGGGCAAATGCCTAACTATTCTAAATTTCTTAAGGAAATCTTGAGCGGTAAGAGAGATTGCAATGTGGTTGAACTGGTGAGTTTGGGGGAATGTTGTAGTGCCTTTATCCATAATGGCTTACCTCAAAAGATGAAAGACCCCTGGAATTTCTCCATTCCTTGCAATACAAATTATTTCAAAATGCCCTTTTTGATCTTGGTGCTAGTGTTAGCATCATGCCTTACTCCGTTTTCAAGGAACATAAGTTAGATGAGCTCCTTCCAACCAACATGACCTTTCAATTGACCGACCGTTCTACTAAGTTCCCAAAGGGTAGAATTGAGGATGTGCCCCTCAAGATAGGAGAGTTCACTATCCCCGTTGATTTCATTGTGCTAGAGATTGCGGATAAGGTTGTGATTCAAGATGATTCAAGATGACATGGTTCATGATGTGATTTTTCACAAGCTTTGCAATGATTTTACCCTCTCCACCACTTTGGATAAGGTGGTGTTCTTTGACCCTCCATGATTTGGAGGAAGGGTCGAGCTTAGGACCTTATGCAAGCGCTTCCTAGGAGACAACCCGGTTTTCTAACCCTTTTCTTTTGATTTCTATTTTTCTTAATTTTCTTTCTTTTGCTTTTCCTTTCTTTCACTTGTTTTCTGTTTGGATTGATAGGTCAAATTCATTGGATTTGGATTATTTCGAGCGAGCATGAGAAATGGAAAGGTTTCGTGTTTTTTATGAAAATATGTTCGATTTTATCCAATTTTGAGGTAAAAGGGTAAGGTAATATAGTGAGGTAAGTTAGGGGAAGTTGTGTTAAAATTTGAAATAAATTTGAACTTCGTGGTTCATTGTGGTGCTCTCATTATTTTTGGATGTTGAACCCATTGTCATCATGTTTTGAAACTGCCATACTTGGTGGGTTCAATAATCCCGGGATGATATTGGACAATGAGCCCACACTAGAACGCACCGAGCAAAAATTTCAAGAGGAGCCAAGCCAAGCGTGGGCGCGCAGCCAGGTCGTGGGCCGCGCACCTAGTCAGGCCGAGCCCCTTATCTTCTTTCTTTCTCCTTTGTTTCCCTCATTTCCCCTTCACCCTCAACCTTGCACACACGGTTTGCCTTTCTCACTCTAAGCAACGAAACCCTAGCCTTGTTCATCAAAATTTTCATCATCAAATCACCAAAAAATCCACCAAAAATCATCAAATTCCTTCTACAAATTCATCCTTAACAACAAAAATCATACTACTTTCTTCAATTATCAACCTCCAATCTCTCTCCTCCATTAAAGACCAAATTTGGGGTTTTTCTACTTGGTGGGAATTGGTGGCTTTTTCTTGATCAATCTTGATTCAAGTGTGGTATAATCTTCTTTTTTTACTCTATTTTACATAATTATATCATATTGTTGCAAGATTTTGATTGTTTTTTATTGTGAATAGTAGTAGTATGTATTTTGATGAACTTAGTGATTGAAAGTGAAATTTGGGTTGGTTATTTGTGTTGTTGATGATTTATTTTATTTAACATTGTGTTGTTGTATGTTTGTGTAGCAATTTGGTTCATTTGGTGGTGATTGTGAGAAGTTGGAAATTTAGATTTTTGGTAGTAAGGTGTTACTTGTGTGATTGCTGTTATTGACTAAGGAGTTATGATTTTGGTAATTGGAAGTGTTTTGTGGTGTTATTGTGGCGTTTTTGGAGTTGATTAATTGGATTTTGAATTGGTTAATTTGGAGGAAACGCAATGTCAAAGTTTGTTCAAGCCCTTTCCTCTAAAAAACGGAAAACAACCATCACCATTGAAGAACCTTCTTCAAACCCATCTACTTCCCAACCATAAAAACCTACTCCTATTCCCAAAACAAAAATCAAGGACCCAATATAAAAAAAATCAATATGCCAAGCTCAAAAAGAATCGTTCCGTGAAGCCCTCTCGTCACTACTTCCAACCAGATATGATCAAATTGGGGATTGATGAGGATTTAAGGGAGTTGTTCAGCAATCTTCGCATGAGCACTTCCGTGAACACATGTTACCGTACTTACTTTGAGCCAACTTTGGAGTTTTTGGCTACGATTTCATGTGAGGCGGCAGAAGGTGGCAACTACCGGGTCCATTTTTAGCTTTTAACATTCATCATGATCTTTCTCTCACCGAGTTCAATGCGGCGCTTGATCTTAATCCAGGGGCAGATGTCTTAATCCAGGGGCAGGTGAGATGATATTTCGGGGGAAGGTGACTCTGTTCCTCGGTATGCCGCGATAAGCAATGTTTTCCAACCGTGTCTTCGAGTTCTTCATAGGCTTTTGGGATATTCGATAATCCCAAAACAAGAATTGGGCAAAATGAGTCACTTAGATCTCCGGATTCTATGGTTGGCTACTAGGGAGGAGTACCAAGGTCGTTTGAACTTAGGGTTCATGTTTTTGAGATATTGCAAAGGGTTGAAATCTAGGAAGTCTGGAGAGATCCCTTGTGGTAGCATGGTTACGAGGCTCATGACCAACCTTCATCTTGGCCACTACTTGCCCTCCTGTACTCCGGTGGGTAGTCCGAGCACCCTCTACCTCGACAATACACAATTAAAGCAAGTGCAATTTTTGGCTAAGAATGATGATGTGGTGTTCGATTGGCTTAGGGAGAACAAACATTAGTGCTATCTCCCTAACCCCACCTTGACCTCTATCCACCGTGAGTATGTGCCTAATGTATGGCATGTGCCCCTAAGTAACCGCCTCCCCCATGATGATGATGAGGAAATAGGAGAAGAAGAAAATGAAGAGGAAGAAGAAGTAGCTCCACAACAACAACAACAACAACAATTTCAACAACAACATCGTCAACAACAACAACATCGACAACAGCAACAACAACATCAAGAGCAACAGCACCACAAATTTTCTAACTCCGATATGGATGCTCTTAGAGCACAAATGAAGGGGATGCAAATTTGTTTGGAAGGCATGTACGACCAAGATTTTGAGGCAATTTATGATCAAATTAGAGGCATTTCAGAGATGCAACAAGTTATGTTTCTCCAAAAACAACATTTGTATGATGCAAGTGTTAACCGTGGGGAGATCACCCCCGCGGTTAACTGCCCATACTTTCCACCCCAACTTGGTCCTATACCATCAAGTGGGTATCCTTATTGGCTAGGACCCCCGGGGTCTAACACCAAGGCTAGCTCATTCCCCGATGAGCACGGTAACTACGATTACCGTGTTCCCGGTGGGAGAGATTTTAGGGGTGATCCTAATTACCCTTATGTCCACCCCGAACATCCACTAACGCTCGCTTTGCGCGAGAAATATTCTTTCCTTGCCCCTTGGCAACAAGACAACTTCAAGGGGCACTATGGTTGGCCACCCGGTTACACCGAGGATGGGATCCTTATGGTCCCCCATCCGGATTCTCCTATGACGGGGATGACCATAACAATGCTGGGCCGAGTGGTAGTTAGTTCCCCTATTTTGTAAATTTTTCCTCCATCCCTTATTTTATGTGTTGTTTGCTTTGTATTTATAGGATGTTGAGATGTATTCATGTTTAGCTAGGGGGAACTTTATTTTCTGAGGGGTTTGTCTCGGAGGCTAATATTATTGTTGGGAATTGCCTTGTCTACTTTTTGCCTTGATGATTGATAATTGCATGCCTTAGTCTCTTCTTGATGGTGTTTGATTGTTGTTTCTATGAGCTTTCCATGTCTATTCTTTTTCTATTGATAATGTTGTTGTTGTGTTGATTTCTACGATGATGATGCATGTTGTTTGCTCCCGTGAATCCAAAACCCTAATATCCAAAACCCTTGAATACAAATCCCTTCAATCCAAATCTTGTAGTTTAGGTGATTAGTTGCTAGTTTAGTGTATAGTTCCTTTAGTTTTCTTTGCTTATTCTTCCTTTCTTTTTGGTAGTTTAACTTGATTTTTGCTTTGTAGTTTCTTTTTGTTTAGTTTTGCTTTCTTTTATTTTGTTTTGAAGTTACTAACCGTTTTCTTTGTTTATAGCTCTATTTTCTATTTTTCTTCTCACTTGGCTTTGATGATGATGCTATTGATTTTTGGAGCTTAATGAAGGTGGTTGTTCTTTCGCCTTATTTTTATTAGCATTGCTTGGAGGCCCGGTGAGATTCTTCTTACTTTCTTTCTTTTATTTCTTTATTTTTCTTGGATGCATAGATTAGGTTTAGTTTTAGAAGAAGTTGAACGGTTCGAGGATGTATGATTGTAACACCTTAGAGTGTTTGGGGTCATTGACGTTGTTGTCGAATGACCACTTGTTTGACGATTGGGGATTACGTGTTATACTTGCATCTTTGTTCCTTTATTTAATTTCCTACTATTCCTTTATCTTTGTTTTCCTATTTTCTTTATTTTTCTTTACTTTTCCTTTCTTTTCTTTTCTTCTCTTTTCTTTTTGTTTTTGGTTTGTATAAAGTTTTTGAGGCCTTATTTTTCTTTTTGTTGTCTTTCTTGTGAATTGGACTATATACCAACGAACTTTTGCTTTTTAATGAACATCTTCCTAATTAGTAATGGTATGCACGGTTTGAGAATATGCTTGGTTGATTTCAGGATGGCGTATGCTAAGGTAGCATGTCTAAGAACTAGGGGAAATCATGAAACCCGATTCTACTTGTTTGTGGCATGCTTGGTAGTTGCTTCCTATAGTCGATTTGGCACCAATAGTGATTTTTTCCTACATCCATGTGAGGTTTATAATTTCTCAAGCCTTCTACACTTACTTGCATGACCGGCATGGATCCTTTACTATTGCGGACCTAATCTAGAATCTTGACTCATAATTCTCAAACACGAGACCGAACCATCAAGGGAGGACAAAGGCATCTTTTCGGGGTGGTAATTTTTCTTTTCTAGGATATTTTTCATTATTTTTAGTCCTTGGGTCTACATTTGCCTACTTGCTAACCATTTGAGCTTTTTTCCTTCTTTTCAAGCCACATCCAAAGAACTTTGAGCCTTTTGTTTCATTTTTGTTCCATTTTGGGTTTTTGTGAAGCAAATGATCATGTTTTTGGAGATTGTGGTATATGACTTTGGATATTGGTTCTTATTTGTACGCAAGCTTGTGTTTTGTATATCTTGTGAATAATGGCAAGTGAATAAATGAAAAATCCGTCCAAAGTTAAAAAGGAAAGGACATTCAAATGCAAAGTTGTAAAAGTCGTCCATAGTTAAAAGAGGCGAGGACAATGAATAACGTTAAAACAGGAAAAAAAAAGAGAAAAATATGAGAAAAAGCAAATCACATTCAACCACTTTGGCAAAATTGAAAAAATTTAAAAATTGAGAAAATGCAACAATATTTTTATGTGAATCTTTTCTCTCTTTTGCCCTTATGTTACAACCTTTGACAAAGTCCTTTTGACCTAGAGGTTGAGTCACATATCGGGGGAGGGACTTATGAGTTAAAGCCTAAGGAGAGGGGATGCAAAGTCAAGACGTCGAGTAGCTTAAAATATGATCTTTTTCGGCTCCTTCAAGAAGCCATTGAGATGCTCACTAGAGGGAGATTTGAGACTATAGGGAGAACGCAGTAAGATCGAATGGGATGAAGGTGGATTGTGATTACTAGTTCTCTACGCTTAGCACATTCTATGTTTCAATCAACCTCGGATATCTTGGAACGTTCATACCCCTATTTGCTTAAGAAAGTTGTTTATTCATTTGAAGTGTAGTCATTTTATAAAGTCCAATTCGTAAAGGTTTTAATTTTACTTTTCTTCTGATTTTATTTACTTTTATGATTTGCCTCATGTTTATTGTTAGGAGTTATGGGTTAATATCTTAGGAAACCCTTACGAGAGCATCACTCGTCCTCTGGAGTGATTTAGAGGTTTAAATGGCTTGTCCTTGGTTTCTAAAATTGACCGTGATTCCTATGAAAGTAAGTCTTAGTGTATATTCTTATCTCATGTCTTTCTTTTTCATTTTTGAATAAGTCTTTCATCCTTTTTCTTGCTTTCTTGGTTTTGCTTGAGGACGAGCAAAAGTTTAGCTTGGGGGAATTTGATGAGTGTCATTTTTAGGGTGATTTTAGATTGCTTTTATAGCTCTTTCCTTTCCTTTTTCCTTAGTTTTGCTCTTTATTTCTTTAGTTTGCACTTTCCTTAGTCGATTTTCCGTTTTCATGCATTTTCTTGGTTTATTTTGTCTTTTTCCCTTTTATTTGTTTGTTTTCTTTCAATTCCAGGTTAAGATCGTTGTCCAAGGTTTCCTGAGGTTTCTTCCCGAGTTTTGCATTAATTAGGATGCCTAGTGTCTTCCATTTGAAGCCCAAGTATGGATATGTGCAAGTTCTAAGTGACCTTAGGCCGTGCATTCAAGCCGTGGGAGCACCAATTCTGGTGTTGAACCCACCGTCGAGGTGTTGTAGGTTCTGTCATGCTCCGTGTTCATCAAGCACATTAAGTGGAGCACACGAGGAGCGTCAAGGTGAAGGGGAAGAAGCTGCTCTGTTCCCAGCCGCGGGCGCGCGAGATGATGGCGCGGGCGCGCGTAGCCTTGGCGCGGCCGCGCCTGTTGCTCCCCTATTCCGTACCCATTTTTGCGCGGCTACGCCTGTTTGGGTCTATTTTGGACGATCTAACTAACTTATCTTTGTTATTTTTTACTATATATAGACTTTTCTTCTATTTTTAGAGAGAGAATTCATGTTTAGAAGTAGTTTTAGAGAATCAATTGGTAGAAGTTTAGAGAGAAGTTTTGAGAGAGAAACACTTGTTCTTAGATTTTTAGAGACAGAAATTCATGGTTGATAATTGATGATTCTAAGCATATTTTCCTTTGATTTCACCACAGTTTATAAGGATTTCTTTTACTTTAATGCAATCTTTAGCTTTTGATTTCAATTGTTTGTTGATTAGTTGATTGAATTTCTTTGATTGAAATGATGATGATGAATTTGTAGATTAGCTTAGTTTTGATTTTGATTTCTTCCATGGATTGTGAGTAGTTTACTTGCCATGGATGCGGTGAAGCATGTTTGAGTGATGGATCATAGCTAATTGGGAGTTTTTGATTGAATTATCATTGTGATTAAATTGGTTGATTGATTTTGTGCATGTGTGTCATTAGTTAAAGAGTAGCTAACTTTAATTGTCATACTAGATTGCATTGTGTGCCTAAATTGATAGGGACCATTGATTTGTAGCTCACATTTATCGATCGAGCTTGGTTTGTGACGTTCCTAGTAGAGTCTTTCATAGTTGGCGGTAGTTAGACCTCTAGGAATAGCTTGTTGAGCTCTTTTGATTGCATTGTCTATCTTCCTTCGCAATACTTGAATTAATTAATCTCCAACCCGATTAGTGTGTGTTCATTGCAAGAATATGTGGATCCTAAATCCCTAGTGTCTTGATATATTGATTTACTTTGTGATTTACTTTGTTGTTTAGTTGAACTTAGATAACCTACACTACCTTTTACGCTTCGAAATAGCTTGACTTTGGCAATAGCTAACTTCCCCCCATTCCTAGTGGTTCGACCCGAACTTGCCCTATTACTAGGTGTAGGTTTGGTTATAAATTAGTTTGATTGGAGGATTTTAGTTTCAATGACCTAGAATCCACCTCTCGGTTAGACACCAACTACTGCTATAGCCTCAAGCGGACGTTAGACAGTCTGGTTGATAAGGGCTTACTGAAGTCCTATGTCTTGAAGTCCAAAGCGGCTTCCAAGACGAATCCGGGGCAGTCGTTTAAGACTGTCCAGCCTACTAGTAGCTCGGACACCGACAAGGATCCGGTCTACACAATAGTAGGCGAGTTCGCAAGAAGTGGCTCGACCATTCAGGGTACCAAGGATCATCTGAAGAAGATGATCCACTCGGTTGATGATGGACAGGCGTCCACAGTAGTACATTCTCAGACGTCCTTATCACTGAGAAGGACCGGGGCAAAGTCTGTCGGCCGCATGACGACCCAATCGTCATTGAGTGTAAGGTCGCCAACCAGCTGGTTGGTCGGATCCTTATAGACACGGATAGCTCCTCTGATCTCATCAGTTGTAAGTGTCTGTCCAAGCTGAGCTATAAGCTGGACAACCTACGTGACGTCTCCCATCAACTAGTTGGCTTTGGTGGAGGGGTCGTGCACCCAATCGGACAAATTGACCTACCCATCTGGCTGGGGCAGAAGGGAAAAGGGCGACATATGATCGTCCGATTCTTGGTGGTTAAAGAGTTGACCGCCTACAACATCATTCTTGGCCGACCTACTCTGAGCAAGTGCAAGGCCGTCATCATCCCAGCTCTCATGCTAATCAAGTAAGAAAAGGATGATGGCTCTGTTGGCTCCCTTAATGAGGATACGAAGACGGCAAGGGAGTGTTATCTCTCAGACATCAAACCAACGGCTGCTGCAGCTGGTCAGCCGAAGGAGCCAATATACCTTGACGATGTCAAGGACCCTGATTCACCCCCACTACCAGCCGGAAAGAAAAGAAAAATTGATCAGCTGGTGGAGGTGAAAAAGGAGAAGAAATAACAATCACTGACCGGGGAACGGTCAGATGAGCTCCGCCCCCAGCCGGCTGGTGAGCACATTGATATTCCTCTAGACGATAGTCGTCTAGAGCGAACTGTTAAGGTGGGGACGGCTGCCTTTAAAAGGTTAGGTGCAGACTTGCAACTCTTGTTGAAGAATTTCAAAGACATTTTCGCCTTTGAAGTGGAAGAGATGCCAGGCATCAGCCCGGATCTTGTTGTCCACAAACTCGCCGGTGATCTAAAAAAGAAGTCAATCCGGTAAAAGAAAAGAAATCACGGCGAGGAAAGAAGTTAGGCGGCAGCGGCCAAGGTCAAAAAGTTGTTAGATGCTGGGTTCATGCCGCCATGTAACTTCCTCGATTGGGTTGCGAACGTGGTGCTTGTAAAGAAGCCGAATTGTACTTGGTGCACGTGTATAGATTACACTGACTTGAACAAGGCATGTTAAAAGGACAGTTACCCGCTTCCAAAGATCGATAGCCGGGTCGACGCTACAGCCGGGCATGCCTTGGTGAGTTTCATGGATGCCTACTTCGGCTTCCAGCAGATACCCCTGTGGAAAAAAGATCAAGAGAAGACGGCCTTCATCACTTATCAGGGGTTATTCTGTTATACAGTGATGCCGTTTGGCTTGAAAAATGCGCCGCCTACTTTCCAACGGATGATTAATATGGTCTTCGTTAATCAGATTGGGAGGAATGTAGAGGCATATATTGAGGACATAATAGTCAAATACAAGCTACACACAGATCATCTTGCTGATCTCCAAGAAACCTTCACCACACTCAAGCGGCATAAGGTTATGTGAAATCCCAAAAAGTGTGTTTTTGGTGTCCAGTCTGGGAAGTTTCTCGGATTCCGGATTGATCAATGGGGGATAGAGGCTAACCCCGAGAAGATACAGGCGGTGATTGACATGAAGTCACCCTGCACTGTTAAGGAAGCCTAGAGGCTTACTTGTTGCCTAGCTGCGCTTGGGAGATTCCTCAGCCGGTCAGGCGACAAATGTCTTTACGTATTCCAAGCAAACAGGAAGAAGACTAGATTTGAGTGGGGAGATGTTGCTGAGGCGGCCTTTCAAAAGTTGAAAGAACATCTACACTCCTTGCTAAGGCCTGTTAGACCTTTGCCAAAGGAGACGCTTTACATGTACCTAGCCTTCTCAGATCATGCCCTCGGTGGTGTTCTCCTTGCTGAGAGAGATGACATTTAGCTCCCAATCTAATTCCACGTTTTAAGCAATGCTGAACTGCGGTACCCCATGGTTGAAAAATTTGGCCTTGCTCTCTATATGGCTGTTAAGAAGTTGAAGCCTTACTTCTTGGCACATCTGGTTGTGATCTATACAGATCAACCCCTCAAGCGGCCAATGACAACCTTTGAGTCATCCGGCAGAATGCTTAAATGGGCTATTGAAATGCAAAGTCTTGAAATCACCTACGAACAAAGAAGGCAGTGAAGGTTAAGGCGTTTGCCGACTTCATTGTCGAAATGACATGGTCGGTTGCTCCAAATAACCTTGATCAAGTTTAGAAAGCGAATGTAGATGGGAGCTCTACTATGAACGGCTGTGGTGCAGGCAGAATCTGTCAGTCTCCAGAAGGAGATTAATGTGAATACGCACTACAGTTCAAGTTCCAGGCCTCAAATTATGAGGCGGAATATGAAGCCTTGCTAGCCGACATCCGCATGTGCAAGGCAGCAAGGGCAACCAAAATCGACGCCTGCTCAGATTCTCAGCTGGTCGTTAGTTAATACCACGGTGACTATGAAGCCACCCATCCAGTAATGGTTAAATACTTGCAGGCGGTCAAAGCTGAGGCGGGGACACTTAAAGAATTTCATCTAAGTCAAGTGCCAAGGTCTGAAAACAATCAGGCGGATGCTTTGTCAAAATTGGCTTCCTCCGCCTCCTTTGATACGCCTCGGTCAGTCTTCTAGGAAGTCATGGAAAAACGGAGATTATCTGATGATGAGCCCATTGGAGTGGTTGACCGAAGCTCTACCTGGACGGATGACATCCGGGCATATCTTACAGACGGTACGCTTCCTGATTCACCCATGGAAGCGGCCGTATTAAAGAAGCGTGCTGCAAACTTCGAGATGAACGACGGATAGCTCTTCAAGGCGGGTTTCCTAAAACCTTTGTTGAAGTGCGTTACCCCAGAAAAAGGGGAAAGAAGTACTTGAAGAATTGCACTCGGGATATTGCGCCTCTCACATAGGCGTCAGATCCCTAGCTGTTAAGACCTGGACGCAAGGTTACTTTTGGCCTACTCTTGAGGCAGACGCCATGGAGATGGTTAAAAAATGTGATAAGTGCCAAAGGTTTTGCAAGCTCATTTATCAGCCTGCAACTGACCTGACAGCAATCCTCAACCCGAACTCGTTTGCTAAATGGGGCATGGACATTCTAGGTCCTTATACGCCTGCGCCAGGCGAAAAGCGCTATATTCTGGTGGATGTGGATTATTTCACCAAGTGGGTTGAGGCAGAAGCGGTCAAGGGCATCAAGACAAAGGATGTCATCTCTTTCATTTGGAAGAACATCATCACCCGGTATAGGGTACCTATGTCTATGGTGTTTGATAATGGCCCTCGGTTTGAGACGCCTCAGCTCAAGACTTGGTTGGGAAATCAAGGGATATCACATTGTTTTGCATCAGTCGGCCGACCCAAAGCAAACGGCCAGGTTGAAGCCTTCAACAAACTCATCTCAGACGGCATCATAAAGAAAATTGAAAGAGCCGGTGGTTTATGGGCTGAGGAATTAATTCATGTCCGATGGGCCATCCGGACAACTGAAAAAGGGGCAACTAGTGAAACCCCATTCCTCATGGTTTACGGTGCTGAATATTTTGGAATTCGTAGGCGGCGATGTAACTGAGTATATTAATCCATGAATCTGGGGTAAGTTGCCAGACTCCTAAATCATACCCCTTCAAAATTTCCTTAACACCCCTGTGGAGGGTAAAACAAAGGCCGACTCTAATCACGGCTTCGTAACAGCTGAAGCAGTTGTTGGCGTTTTCAATGTTATCCTCCCAGGCAATCGTCAGCAGGCGGAACTTCTATTCTCTAGCCTTCCCCAACTGGATGAGCTTGACAAGAGGAAAATGTAGGTCGTTACCTACCTCTCCCTAGAGCCAAACCTAATTTGTAAACACTCGACCAACCTAATACAAGTATATGGTAAGTCAAGGGTCGAACCCAAAAGAATGAGTAGGAACGATGCTATAGCTTATGTCAAGCTAATTCGAATAATATAAATGGTTGTGGTTGGTAACTAAAATGTCAAGAAGCTAGACAAATCGAAGAATTCAATATGCTAAACACTTGGGATATAGGTTCCACATGTAAGCTCAATGATTATGCTAATTTATAGATCACTCAATCGATTCAACATCACAAGGGACAAACAATAGTTGCAATCAAAGGAATCCAAAAGCTATCTCCTATAAGCCAAGCTAGGGTTCACTATGAATGGCTAACAAGGAAAATCACAATCAAATTTAATCAATTAAAGCAATTCTCAAATCAAGGGTTCATGTCATTGAAAGTTGCAATGCAATCTAGATTAATCTTATAGGTTGATCACTCCTAGATTAATTAATCACATGCACAACTATGTCAACCAATTTAATTGCAACAATCCAATCAATTTAGTATCATCAACTAGCAAAAATCATCAATCAAGCATGCTTCCCCTTCTCCCTAGCAACTAATTTACTCACTAATCATGGTGAAATTAAGGAACAAAACAAATTCAATCAAATTCATATTCATTTAAAGCTTAATCAAAAGAAAATCAATCAACTAACAAATTCTAGAGCAAGGAATGTAATCTCAATCAAAATTCAAGAAAATAGAAAGAATTGCATTAAAAGTAAATCAAAGGAAAGATATCTTACAAAATTCCATTGAATTGAAGAAGGAATTTCAAGATCAAATTGAAATCAAAGATCAAATTCAAGTACAAACAAGTAAATCTTAAGCTTCTCTCTCTACTTTCTCTCTCTACTATTTCTGGAATATTATATCTAAAGTACAAAAGTTCAGTCCTCTTAAAAAAAAGAAAGTCAAAATCTATAAATAGAAAAATCGAGCGAAGGAGGCTGCATAGGGCCGTGCGCACGTACCCACCAGCCGCGCGCGCGCATAGTTGGGTTTGCGTGCACGCACCCCTGTGCCGCGCGCGCACACCCCTGTGTAGTGCACGAGGCCTTGGCTTCCTTGCTTTTCTTGATCAAACTCCGCACTCCTGAGCATCCCCATCATCAGTGCACTCGAGAAGATGCTCATGAGAAAGACAGTCCCAAAATGAGCAAATTGACTTGATTATTCACTTACAAAACACAAATAAAACAAAGAGAGAAAGCATAACAAAATAAAACTAAAACTAAAACTATGAATTATCAACTAAAAACATGAAAAACTCGTAAAAACTAATCGAGAACCAAAGAGAATTATAAAAAATGAAAAATCAAATAAAACTAAGAAAATTATATGAAAATGATGAAAGAAAATAAAGAAAACGAACCTAAATCTTATTCTTTTGAGCGCCATAAATGACGCTCATCAAGCATCCGCAAATGCTCAGAAGCTACCCCTCATGGCAGCAAGATCTCTAGGAAGCATCCTAGTCTCTAGCAAGGGATTTGGCAGGACTGGCCCCCTAAACGGCTGCTGGTAGTCAACCGCAATATCTCCTTGATCAAAGCCCGATGCTTCTAATCCAGATCGTTCATCGCCTTCCTCTCCACCAGACTCCTCTTCATCAGAGCCTTGGGAAGAGGTAGCATCCTCGCCGCCTGACTCCCCCAGGATTGGGTCACTAGGGGTTGAAGGGGTGCCACCCGGAGAACACTCCGCCTGCTCCTCCGAACCCTCATCCTCATCCGAAATAATTTCATTAGCAGGCACTTCCCGAGCGAGCCACTTCCTAGGCTTGATAGCCGTCTGTTTGACTCTGGCCATGGTGTCCTGCATAGACACGGAGACGGAGGGGTTCGGGGATGAGCAAAGCAAGTCTGAATGTCCAGAAAGGCACCCCCGGTTCTAGATTCAGCCGTACCAAGAGACCGGCTGAAATACCTAGGCGTTGCCGTGTGTGTCGATGGAGAGTCCATTTTTATTTTCAAAGTCTAACTACACAAACGAGAAAGTATAAAAGCTTGAAGAGAGTAGAGGCGGTTACCTTTAGCTTAACTCTGGAAAATCTAAAAACTGCTACAAACGGTTACCGGATGTGTTCCTCAAAAACACAGATGGAAACTTGAAACTCGCTACAGGCGGGGGCAGAGTCTCCCTCTCTAGAATTCTCTCTTTCTCTCTCTAAGAAGTAAAAGTGATTTCAGTAAAGTGAGGGGAAAAGAGGGGGGTAAAACCCTATTTATAAAGGGGTAAAACGGGGGCATCCCCGTCACACCTCAGAAGGTGAACAATCTTTTTATTGTTCACCACTCCTAGAATGCTGCGTGTCACAGACACCACGTGGCCCGCCACGTACTACATGTGAGGGGCAAATATTTTGGATAAAAATACCCTATCTATGTGGACAAATCAAAGAGGGCCACGTGTCAAGCCTGGACAGGTCCACTTGGGCAAATTACCAGCTGACACGTGTCAGCCTCATATATCTTCAGGAATTGCGGCCTTCAAGGCCCAATTCCCTAGTTTGCCGTAAAACGGCGCAGCCCACCAAATCTAGGTCAGAATGACCTAAGAGAGGGCACCTTTCCCAATGAACCTATAAATAGGGAGATATCCCCCCATTTTTGGGGGACATTTAATCATTTATTGCACCTACTCTACATTCTCTCACATCAAAGAAAACACCTGATCTTGGAATCCGAGAGGATCCCACTTTACTTTCCGCATCTTTTTCATTCTCCTAAGATTTTAACTTGATCGTCGGAGGAGGATCTCCAACCAACCGGAGTCTCCGTTGTTTTGCAGGTAAAGGCGTAGTCGGACTACTCTTCGAGCCGTAACTCTCCCGAGGGGAAAAAACACCCAAAACACATTTGACTTTCGTTTGATTAAAAAAGCTTTACTTGACTGTGTTTGACTTTCATTTGATTCAATTAGATTTGTTGAATGCATTTGAATTTCATTTTATTCAAAAAGCTTTGTTAGAATGTGTTTGACTTTTATTAGATTCAAAAAGCTTTGTTAGAATGTGTTTGACATTCATATGATTCAATTAACTTTGTTTGAATGTGTTTGACATTCATTTGGTTCAGTAAGCTTTATTGAATACAATTAGCATTCGTTTGTTCAAAAGCTTTGTTTGAATGTGTTTGAATTTCATTTGATTAAATTAGCTTTGTTGAATGCGTCTGACTTTCATTAGATTTAAAATTCTTCGGTCGAATATGTTTGAATTTCATTTGATTCAAAAATCTTTAACTGAATGTGTTTGACTTTCATTTTATTTTAAAAGCTTTGTTAGAATGTGTTTGAATTTCATTTGATTTAATTGGCTTTATTGAACACATTTGGCTTTCATTAGATTTACAAAGCTTTGTTTGAATGTGTTTGACTTTCATTTGATTCAATTAGCTTTGTTGAATGCACATGACTATCGTTGATTGAAAAAGCTTTACTTGAATGTGTTTGACTTTCGTTTGATTCAATTAGCTTTGTTGAATGCATTTCACTTTCCTTTTAATCAAATACCATTGTTTGAATGTGTTTTACTTCATTAGATTCAAAAAGCTTTGTTAGAATGTGTTTAGCTTTCATTTTATTCAATTAGCTTTGTTTGAATGCATTTCACTTTCATTTGATTCAATTAGCTTCGTTGAACGAATTAGACTTTCATTTTATTCAAAAAGCTTTGTTTGCATGTGTTCGACTTTCATTTGATTTTAAAAGATTTTTTAGAATGTGTTCGACTTTCATTTTATTTAATTAGCTTTGTTGAACACATTTGGCTTTCGTTTAATTTAAGAAGCTTTTTTTAAATGTGTTTGACTTTCATTTGATTAAATTAGCTCTGTTGAATGCATCTGAATTTCATTAGATTCAAAATGCTTTGTTCGAATATGTTTGACTTTTATTTGATTCAAAAAGCTTGTTAGAATGAGTTTGACTTTCACTTCATTCAACTCGCATTGTTTATTACATTTGGGTTTTGTTTGATTAAAGAAGCTTTGTTTAAATGTGTTTGACATTCATTAGATTCAATTAGCTTTGTTGAATGCATTTGACTTTCTTTTGATTGAAAAAGCTTTAATTGAATGTGTTTTACTTTCATTTGATTCAATTAGCTTTGTTGAATGCGTTTGACTTTCATTTTATTCAAAAATCTTTTTTAGAATGTGTTTGACTTTAATTAGATTCAAAATGCTTTGTTAGAATGTGTTTGACTTTCATATGATTCAATTAACTTTGTTTGAATGTGTTTGACTTTCATTTGATTCAATTAGCTTTTTTGAACACATGTTTTTCGTTTGATTCAAAAAGCTTTCTTTGAATGTGTTTGACTTGTATTAAATTCAAAAAGCTTTGTTTGAATTTGTTTGACTTTCATTTGAATCAATTAGCTTTGTTGAATGCATTTGAACTTCGTTTGATTCAAAAAGTTTTGTTTGAATGTGTTTGACTTTCATTTGATTCAAAAAGCTTTGTTTGAATGTGTTTGACTTTCATTAGATTCAAAAAGTTGTGTTTTAATGTGTTGGGATTTCATTTTCATTAAAAAAAGCTTTGTTTAAATGTGTTTGAATTTTATTTGATGCAATTAGCTTTGTTCAAATGTGTTTGACTTTCATTTGATTCAATTAGCTTTGTTGAATACATGGCTTTCGTTTGATTCAAATAGCTTTGTTTGAATGTGTTTGACTTTCATTTGATTTAGTTAGATTTGTTGAATACATTTGACTATTATTTGATTAAAAAAGCTTTGTTTGAATGTGTTTGACTTTCATTTGATTCAGTTAGGTTTGTTGAATACATTTGACTACTATTTGATTAAAAAAGCTTGGTTTGAATGTGTTTGACTTTCATTTAATTCAAAAAGCTTTGTTTGAATTTTTTTGACTTTTATTTGATTCAATTAGATTTTTTGAATGCGTTTGACTTTCTTTTGATTCAAAAAGCTTTGTTTGAATGTGTTTGACTTTAATTTGACTCAAGTAGCTTTGTTGAATGCATTTGACTTTTGTTTGTTTTAAAAATTTTTGTTTGAATGTGTTTAACTTTCCTTTGAATCAATTAGCTTTTTTGAATGCCTTTGACTTTCATTTAAATCAAAAGGCTTTGTTTGAATGTGTTTGACTTTCATTTGATTCAAAAAGCTTTATTTGAATTTGTTTCACTTTCATTTGATTCAATTAGCTTTGTTGAATACATTTGGGTTTCATTTGATTTAAGAAGCTTTGTTTGAATGCGTTTGACTTAAATTTGATTCAATTATCTTTGTTGATTGCCTTTGACTTTTGTTTTATTGAAAAAGCTTAATTTGAATGGGTTTGACTTTCATTTTATTCAATTAGCTTAGTTGAATGCGTTTCACTTTCATTTTATTCAAAAAACTTATCTTGAATGTGTTTGACTTTCATATGATTAAAAAATCTTTGTTTGAATTTGTTTAACTTTCGTTTGATTCAATTAGCTTTGTTGAATGCATTTTCTTTTATTTGATTCAAAGTGCTTTGTTCGAATATGTTTGACTTTCATCTAAAGAAGCAACTTGGGAAGCTAAACGTGATATGAAAAAGCGTTACCCGGACCTTTTTGAGCAGGTATGCTAAGTTTCGAGGTCGAAACTCTTAAAGGGGGTATAATTTAATACTAACTTAGACTTTGTCATCGCGTATGCCTTATTTGAGAGCTAACTTTAAGTTTGAGGACGAACTTTCGTTTTAGGGGGAGTAGATGTAATACCCCAAATTTTTTTGAGTATATTTAGTTAACGATTTCCGAGTATAAACTTTTAAATTTATAATTATGATTTTCGGATTTAAAAAAAATAAATAAAAATAAAAAAATAAAAAATAAACTGATTTCAACGTGAGATTTCATCTCAATATTTCATTTGAGAAACTAATTTTATCTAACAATTTAAATTTTGATCTTATCTTAATTAGTTACATGAATCTATCTTATACCTCAATTCCACCCTATAAATTTTGCCTTGACCGTGAGAAAGGGAGGGCACCAAAAACAACTACACTGCTTCTTCTTCCACCCTTAATCTTCATTAATTGGTAAGCCAAATTGATAGGTAAGAGAGCTCATAATCTCTTCTTTATTTTGATGACTTTAACTAGTCAATTATGTTTCAATCTTACGACTAGTAACCTTTAATACCTTTCATTACTAAAATCGTAACTCCATTGACGAACCCGACCTTTTGTCACTCAAATTGATTCCATTGCTTGTCTCCATTGTTTTAACACAATATTATACCACCATAGCTTCAACTCATACCATCAATTATCATCATCATCACCATTGCTGCGTTAGCACATCGTCCCTTTTTAAATTATGCCAAATAATTCACAAACTGTAATGCCCTTACCCAATTTCTTTCAAAAAAAAAAAAAGATCAAATAAAAGGAGGTGGAAAACAAGTTATTATCCTTTTGAGTTAAGGGTAGCAGTACCATATCGGGTGGTGGAATTTCATACTTTGTATTGAAATTTGGAAGCATTTGATGATTTTATTGGATAAGTTGACTTTGTATTGAAATATGGGTTACGAGTGTTCATTTTGTTTTGTTTTCTTTAAAGAAGAAAATTTCTTTCATATATCTATATGTAGGCAAGTTGGAGGCGTGTATAGTATTACTAACTTAGTTTATCATCGGTTTATTTGTAGACGGAGGTTACTAGGTAAACGTTTTGGAGGCTAATTACCTTGAGTTTATACGCACGATAAAGGTAATTTTCAATGTCCATCATCTTTAGAATCCCGTCAGGAAATTGTTTTGAAATATTGTGTGCCAACTACGTGCATATGTAATTATATGTGATGAGTGTGCTATCGCATGATATTATGGAATCATATTATATACTAGTTTTCTATTTTGTGTACTAGTATATGTATTTTCGAAAATTTGATTATTTGATATCGTATGAGTTTTTAAAGTAAATAAAATCTTGGAAATTGGATGATTAATTATATGTGATTGATGGTCTCTATGTCATGTAGGATGACTATGGTCTAATAATACTGAAATTGAAGTATTGTTACATAGGATTAAATTGATTTGTGCAATACTTGTGTACAGTGTAATCGGATGATTTAATCTAATAGATGTACAGTGAAATTTAATCTATGAAGGAAAATGAAACCCGAAAGGGTGAAGAACAAGTTGCCCACTAGTAGTTATGGTTGCTACTAGTTGGTTTAAATTATTATATATTGCAATTAGTATTTCTCCTAATCACTAGGTATTAGTGAGGGGCGTGCAAACTAGGGACATTCTGTTTTATTTTATGGCCATTAAGGGTTACGCGCGACCCTCTATAAAGTAGGTGGTGACAGGGACTAGTCCCGGCTTACTGGCGTTCTCTTTCCCTTTCATAACTAAAATAATAAAGTGTTATGTGACGACTTGATTTTGGTTGAGTATTAAATTGTCTATGAGACTATATAATGTATAATTTTTTTTTGAACTAAAATTATTTATTTTACGGGATGGAGTTGGAATTACTCAGTTTATCTGATTTTGGGAGTTTTCTCTATTTTCTTGTTTCTTATTTATTTTGCAGGTTGGTATGAGGGTACTCGGTTACGTGTGAGGAGACGTTAGAATAATCACGTAGCTCAGACAATTTAGTGTATTTCCGATTTTATTTATTTCCTTTTAACTATTGTTTTTTTTTAAATAATTTGCAGTTTTGATGTAATAACTATTTTATTTTTCCACCACTTAGACCACTTAAATTATTAAATTGTATTTCGTTTTACTTTGCATTTATTTTCTACGGAAAATAAGTGTAGCAATAACACTACCAAGTTTCGATGGTTGGATATGAAAGTTTAAAAGGTTACTCTTATTGTTTTTAAAAGACCCGAATTTTAGGGGTGTTACAGTGTTTGACTTTCTTTTGATTCAATTAGCTTAGATGAATACATTTTACTTTCGTTTGATTCAAAAAGCTTTGTTTGAATGTGTTTGACTTTCATTTAATTCAATTAGCATTGTTGAGTATATTTGGCTTTCGTTTGATTCAAAAAGCTTTGTTTGAATGTTTTTGACTTTCATTTGATTCAATTAGCTTTGTTGAATGCACTAAACTATCGTTTGATTGAAAAAGCTTTGTTAGATTGTGTTTGACATTCATTCAATTCAATTAGCTTTGTTGAATGCATTTGACTTTCATTTGATTGAAAAAGCTTTGTTTGAATGTGTTTGACTTCATTTGATTCAAAAAGTTTTGCTTGAATGTGTTTGACTTTCATTTGATTCAATTAGCTTTGTTGAATACATTTGACTTTCGTTTGATTGTAAAAGCTTTGTTTGAATGTGTTTGACTTTCATTTGATTCAAAAAGCTTTGTTTGAATGTGTTTAACTTTCATTTGATTCAGTTAGCTTTGTTGAATACATTTGGCTTTCATTTGATTTAAAAAAACTTTGTTTGAATGTGTTTGACTTTCATTTGATTCAATTAGTTTTGTTGAATGCATTTGACTTTTGTTTGATTGAAAAAGCTTTGTTTAAATATGTTTGACTTTCATTTGATTCAATTAGCATTGTTGAATACATTTGACATTCGTTTTGTTCAAAAAGCTTTGTTTGAATGTGTTTGACTTTCATTTGATTCAATTACCTTTGTTGAATACATTTGGCTTTCGTTTGATTCAAAAAGCTTTATTTTAATGTGTTTGACTTTCATTTGATTCAATTAGCTTTGTTGAATGCATTTGACTTTCATTTGATTGAATTCAGTTTCTCTACCTATGCCTATGCACATAATTCTGGGGTGAATAACAGCATTCTGCCAATAAGAGTGATTTCTAGTCATCCAGACATGGTAAACTGTTGATGTGAACAAGGCTGTAGTAGTCTGTCTTCTAATTGGATCCTTCATCTTCCTCTACTAATGCTTCCATGTTCTCATGATATCAAAATTCCTTTCCTCAATATTAATCCAGCTAGCCATTATTTGCAAGCATTTCCTACTATAACTACAGTCAAAGAATAGGTGGCCTTGACTCTCCTCTGAATCACCACATAACAAGCAAGAGCTGTCATCACAGCAACCATATTTTTTTAGCTGGTCTCTTATTCTAAGCCTGTTTAGGGCAACCATCCATGCTATAAAGCAGTGTTTAGGAACATTAAACTTGTTCCAAACCCATTTTGCCCAGCAAACTTTATCCTGAAGCCCTCTCAGGCAGCTATAGCAGTCAGCAATCTTATACCTTTTATGCAGCCGACCATTATCAATAAAACCCTCCTTCAAATCATGCTTTAATCTACAAATTTTCTTCCAACCCCAGCCATCACTTGATTTTAGGTTATAATCCCACCAATCTCTGACTTGGATATACACTGAATGCACCCATTTCACCTAAAGGCTATCTGACTTTTTTGCAATCTTCCATATGTAGGCACCCAAAGCAGCCTTGTTCCATTTATCACAATCTCTGATACCCAAACCTCTAGCATTCTTCTTCATGTAAACCCAATCCCGGGAAATAGGAGGACTTTTATGCATAGACGCTGATCCTTCTCATAAAAAGGATCTACAAAGCTGTGTAATTCTACTGATAACTCCTTTAGGCAGCAAAACACATTGAGCCTAGTATGTGTGTAAACTCATAAGCACAGAGTTTACTAATGTTACTCTAGCTGCATAAGAGAGATTTTGGGGGTGTTTAGTAATTGGCTTTTTGCCTAGACTTTGGCTTTTGGCTTTTTAGTTTGGTCAAACAACCAAAAAATATGTTTGGTAGTTGGCTTTTTTGTTGACTTTTAAGCTAGCTATTCCGCCAAAAACCAAAAGCTAATAAGAGTAGCTTTTTCTATTGGCTTTTGGCTTGTTGGCCCAATTTATCACTAATAAACAGCTAACAACCATTAATAATTTTACCAAATACTTTTGTAAACAACCACCTTAAATAATAACTTAAAAAGCCAACCCATACAGCTTACTTCCACCTAGTCAAACAAGCCAAGCAAACAAGCCAACAGCCAATAGCCAACCGCCGATTGCCAAACAACCCCTTCTACTGGACTAACAAGCGATTCTAGCCAGGATTTTATCAATAATTCCATCAAAATCAGCATTCCTCAAATATCTGGCATTAAGAGGAATCCCTAAGTACCTGAAAGGAGTTGTGCCAACTGTAAACCTTGTTCTATCCAGGATCTTTTGCATTTCCTCATCTTAAACATTCCCAAAATAAATTGTTGTCTTATCTCTATTTGCTTCTAATCCAGAGTAGCTCTAGAAGGTGTGCATGGCTCTAAACAGTGAGTCCACAGACACACTATCCCCATGAGCAAACAGCATGAGATCATCTGCAAAAACCAGGTGATTCAACTCCAAATTTCTGCACCTGTAGTGAAATCTAAACTTCTTTTTCTTCCCTATCTTCTTAAGCATTCTGTTGAGGTATTCCATAAAAATCACAAACAGTAAAGGGGATAAAGGATCACCCTGTCTTACACCCCTTTTCCCCTTAAGAAAATCATTCACACCTCCATTAATCATAAGAGAGAAAGTAAAAGTACTGACACATTGCATAACCCACTCAATGAATTGATTTGGGAAACCCAGCCCTTGCATCATATCATGAATAAAACTCTAATGAATAGAATCATATGCTTTCTTCAAATCCACCTTGATAGTACACCTAGGGGAAAATCTTTTATTATTATAATGGCTAAGCATAGCTTGGCAGACAAGAATGTTATCCAAAATAGACCTCCCTTGCACAAAAGCACCCTGGACTTCATTAATCAAGCAAGGCAACACCTCTTTTAATCTCTCACACAACATATTAGAGACTATCTTATAGACTACGTTATAGCATGCAATTGGTCTAAATTGAGTAACCTGATTTGCCCCCTCAATCTTAGGAATCAGAATTATCATAGTAGCATTCAGTTGTTGTAAAAGACAACCATCATTGAAAAAATCCAGAACAACATCAGTAATATTCTCACCTATAACACCCCAGGCTGCCTTGAAAATTTTGCTAGAAAAACCATCAGGGCCTGGAGCTTTATCATCATGAATTTGCCAAAGAGCATTCTTCACATCCTCTCTATTGAAAGATCTGCAGATATTCTATTTCTGAGGGGCTTCTAGAACAGGCCCTTCATTAATCACCGATTTACTAATCTGTCTTCCAACATTAGTATGAGTGCCTAGCAAACACTGATAGTAAGATATAAAGGCATTTGCAACACCAGTAGGAACTCTGACAATCTCACCATCACTTTGTACAATACTGCAGATTATGTTCATCATCCTTCTTCTTATAATGCCAGCATGAAAATAAGCAGAATTTATATCACCTTCTTTAAGCTAGTGTAACTTTGCTTTTTGTTTCAAGAAGTTGTATCTAGCAGCATGAGCTTCCTTATAAGAATTCCTAGCTTCAATTTCCAGTGTAATGAGTTCCTCATTCATAGGATTCATATACAACTTTTGCTGGATGTCTTTCAGAGTTGCAATAGCTAAAGCTTCCTTTGTCTCAATGCAAGACAAATTATCCATTTTCTCCTTTAGTATCTTTTTCATGTTACTTAGTTTTTTCACAACCTGAAACATAGGAGTACCTTGGACCTGAAAATCTTAAGCATCTTTCACAACACCAATAAAATTTGGAGCCTCAGTCCAAGAGTTAAAGAATCTGAAGCATTTTTCAACTCCATCCCTTCCCCCATGAATCTGAATTACACATGGACAATGATCCATGAGACTTTCAGGCAGAAAAGTTACAGTAGTATGTTGAAATCTATTCAAAAACTCACCATTCACTAAGACTCTATCAATCCTAGTACAAATTCTATCTCCTCCCTCCTCCTTATTATTCCAAGTGAAGAAAGAACCATCAGTTCTGAGCTCACATAAACCAGACACCCTTACACAATCTCTGAACTGATCCACTTCTTCAAAAGTGACAGGTGAACCAACTCTCTCATCCGGATTCAGAACATTATTAAAATCTCCTCCTATAATCCAAGGGTCCTGAATGCTCCTGCTGAGATCTATTAAACAATCCCACAACTCCTTCCTCTAAGTAGCTACATACATTCCATAGATCAAAGGGAACCAAAAATTACTACTAGAAGCTTTATGCTTCACATGAGCATGAATAATTTGGGACTCTACCACTATGCTGTCAACATCAAAAACACCAGGCATCCAAATAAACAAAATTCTACCATTAGGATGCTTGCTATGATTAGTCACTGTAGCCCAATCACTAGAAAAATTGGTGAAAACCTTAGCAAAGTTCTTGGTTTTCACCTTAGTTTCAAGGAGGACAAACAAGCCAATATTGTGTTGTCTCAAGAACCATAAAACATCACGTATTTTGCTTTCTTGATTTAACCCCCCTACATTCCAGAAACCACAATTATCCACGGAGAGTGAAAGAACACTCCCCCCTCTCCCATCTCCCAAAGATCACCCTATCCTCCACTGTACTTGTCTTGTTCCCATTTCCTGGAATCATCCCACTCACCTCAACATCATTCTTGTGATCTGTATCCCCAATATCACCCATCTCAAATCTGTTAACATCTATTCTAATCCCTGGGATCAGTTTTGTCTGCTTGGAACCCTGAGATTGTTATGTAGATTTCCTCTGAACAGGTCTCTATTCTTGCCTTAGAGCATCCTTCTTCTGTTGCTACTTGTTCTGAACTTTCCTCCTATTCAGCTGATTAACCTGCCTCACTCTATGATTAGGGCAATCAGCATCCATATGACCCATACCTTTACACACCTGATAAGTGATAGGTTTCCATTCATACACAATCTTCTGCACAACAGTATTATCCTGTTCATCTTGAAACTCTATCTTATCAGGGAAAACATCATTCACTTTCACCTTGACCATAACTCTAGCATATTCCAACAATTCTTTAGTAGTAGTGGCCTTATCAGTCTTGATTGGGACTCCAATTAACCTGCAATTTTCATATGAGATGACTGACCCCAAAACTTCAAATCAAGACCAGGTAGTCTTACTTAAATAGGGACCTCAAATACCTTCTCATCCTTCAGATTCAGCCAGGTTCCCATCTCTTCATCATTACAGGTTTCCTATCAAACAAAACAGGCCCAGCATTCATAGCCTTCTCTCGTCCATCAACAGTCTTGAATCTCACCAAGAACATTCCAATATTCATTGATGAGACCTTATCAACTCCAAATTTCCCCTATAGTCAACGCACAAAACCATTCATGACATAACTCGAAGGTTTAACACATAACACATAACAAACAATTGTTGAATTCCAAAATGAGATCTCTTTCTAACATCTTTCACATTCAATTTCACCTTCCTCAACCTTCAAGTATTCAAAGAATCATTATCATCAACCTTACTCTCTCCCGCCAAATTCAACCCCTCATCCAAATTGTTCAAAAAAATTCCCGAGTTATTAGGAAAATGCATCTCACCCCTGGATAGATCTAATCCCCCATCCCTAGTGTTCTTAAACAGATTATCCTTCCAATTCAATCAAATAGGGTATTAGCATGTAAAACAGGGGAGTTCAAAAAATTCACAAACTCTGGGCTTATAAAATTTGGGGAAAGAGAGTTACTTAAGCAATTAGGATGTTTAATCATCAATAATGGAGTTGGATTATCAAAATTAAGAACACAATCACAACATGCATCATTTCGAAGTTCTTCTTCAATGGCGAAAGAGGAGGAGTAAATTACCTTCAACCATTGATTGAACTCTGCTTGGAGCTTTCCTCGGTCTTATTCAGACACTTCCATCACCGGAGTAGCTTCAACCATTTCTGATTCCAACCAACTATCCACTGAAACATCCTCCGAAACCATGCTCTGTTCTTTTCGTTTTGCGAAATTGCGAAATCTGGATCTTGAATTTTGCTTCAATATCTGCTTCTTCTTCAACTAAGACCCTGAATTAGTGCGCCCAATGCCTTTCCACTTCTTTGCCATGAAAATCAAGGTCAAAATCAAGGATCAAAATAGTGGGTTTCAAATTCTCTAGAGTTTCTCTCTCTAGAGTTTCGCTCACTTTCATTTGATTCAAGTAGCTTTGATGAATGCATTTGACTTTCGTTTAATTTAAAAAGCTTTGTTTGAATATGTTTGACTTTCATTTGATTTAAAAAGATTTCTTTGAATGTGTTTGACTTTCATTTAATTCAATTAGTTTTGATGAATGCATTTAATTTTCGTTTGGTTAAAAAAAATTTGTTTGAATTTGTTTGACTTTCATTTGATTCAAAAAGCATTGCTTGAATGTGTTTGACTTTCATTTGATTTAAAAAGCTTTGTTTTAATATGTAGGACTTTCATTTGATAAAATTAGCTTTGTTGAATACATTTGACTTAAGTTTGATTCAAAAAGCCTTTTTTAAATGTGTTTGACTTTCATTTGATTTAATTAGCTTTATTGAATTTATTTGACTTTCGTCTGATTTAAAAAGCTTTGTTTGAATGTGTTTGACTTTCATTTGATTCAAAAAGCTTTTTTTGAATGTGTTTGACTTTCATTTGAATCAAAAAGCTTTGTTTGAATGTGTTTGACTTTCATTTGATTCAATTAGCTTTGTTAATACATTTGGTATTCAATAGATTCAAAAAACATTGTTTGAATGTGTTTGTTTTTCATTTGATTAAATTAGTTTTGTTGAATGCATTTGACTTTCTTTTGATTGAAAATGCTTTGTTTAAATGTGTTAGACTTTCATTTGATTCAATTAGCTTTGTTGAATGCATTTGACATTCATTTCATTAAAAAGCTTTGTTTGAATGTGTTTGACGTTCATTTGATTCAAAAAGCTTCGTTAAAATGTGTCGGACTTTCATTTGATCCAATTAGTGACGTAGGGAAAATGTAGGTCGTTATCTAATCTCGAGCCAAACTAATTTATAAACACTTAATAAACCTAAATACGAGTAGAGAGGTAAATCAAGGGTCAAACCCAAAGGAACGGTAATGTTCAAACACTCTCAATTATGCGCTTAATCTAGGTTGAAGTTGAAGGTGAAGAAGGAATACTAACAACTAACAAACTAACAATCAAAAAAATAAAACACTAGGAATGGGGATCAACAAGTAATCATGACAATTGCAACAACTTGGGAAGATCATGCCAATCAAAGGTTGTGAAGACTAATGATAAGAGCTATCAATTGGAATCAAAGAGCTATCTCCTAATCGTTAAGCTAGGGTTCACTTTGAATAACAAACTAAGAGAATCACAATCCAAACCAATTGATAATTGCAATTCCTAAATTAATTGGTCGTGTCATTAACAATTACAATGCAATCTAGCATAATTCTCAAGACCTAATCGAATTAAACACATGCAAACCTTCATTAATCACTTTAAACTCAACAATCAATCAACACAATTCCCAAATTAATCACAATCAATCAATCATACAAGTTTCACCCAATTCCTAGCCAAACAACTACTCAAGAATCATCATCTATCAATAAACAACTAAATAAATCAAGAATCAACAAAATATCAAGAACAATTACACTAATCAAGAATCAAACATCAAAATCAAACCAAACAAACATGAAATTAAACAAAGCAATAAAGAGGAGAGATAGTGAGAAATCCTCATTGATTGATAATGGAGATCTTCAATACAATTGTCATCTTGAATCTTCAATCTCTCAAATAACCATTGAAATCCCTCACTTTCTCTCTCTAATACTCTTCCTAAACTATCCCTAAAACTAGAGAGAGAAGCTCTTAATCTAAGCTAACATATGAGAGAGAAAGTCTAAGTTAGTCTAAAGTTGTTCAAAAATATAAAGGTCGCAAGTATATATAGCAAAGAAAAACAAAAGGGACGGAGAGCCACGGTGCGCACACACAAGAGGGTGTGCGTGCGTGCACCAACCTATGGTGCACACGCGCAAGAGGGTGTGCGCGCACGCACCATATGGTGTGCCAGTCATGCACACATACTGCGCTCACGCACCATAGTGATGGTCGTGCACTCGGCCTCTTGCTTTAGTTCTAGCGCTCACAAGCATGCTCCTCATTGACGATCTCTAGGTGATGCCCGCAAGGAGGGTAGCCTTTTAATCTTCAAATATTTGCGCACTCCGGACCTGAAATTAATGAGAAAATATCCATACGAGAGCGGAAAACAGGATTTCAAAACTTCACTTACAAGAAATCAAGTAAAAGTAAGAGAGAAAGCAAAAAGAATAGAAATTAAACTAAAACAACTAATTAAGAACAAAAATCATGGAAAACTCATAAAAGTGAACGAAAAACCACAATGAGCTATAAAGATGGAAAATAAGACAAAACTAGAAAGATTATAAGAAAATAAAACGAGAAATTATAGAGAAAGGAATCAAAAAATACTCTATTGAGCGCCATAAATGAAACTCATCAATTAGCTTTGTTAAATACATTTGACTTACGTTTGATTCAAAAAGCTTTGTATGAATGTCTTTGAATTTCATTTGACTCAATTAGCTTAGTTGAATGCATTTGACTTCCGTTTGATTTAAAAACCTTTGTTTGAATGTGTTGAACTTTCATTTGATTAAAAAAGCTTTGTTTGAAAGTGTTTGACTTTAATTTGATTCAATTAGCTTTATTTATACATTTGGCTTTCGTTAGATTCAAAAAGCTTTGTTTGAATGTGTTTGTTTTTCATTTGATTCAATAGCTTTGTTGAATGCATTTGACTTTTTCTTGATTGAAAATGCTATGTTTAAATGTGTTTGACTTTCATTTGATTCAATTAGCTTTGTTGAAAGCATTTGACTTTCATTTGCTTCAAAAAGCTTCGTTTGAATGTGTCAGACTTTCATTTGATACAATTAACTTTGTTGAATATATTTGACTTTTGTTTGATACAAAAAGCATTATTTGAATGTGTTCGAATTGCATTTGATTCAATTAGCTTTGTTGAATGCATTTGACTTTCGTTTGATTTAAAAAGCTTTGTTTGAATGTTATTGAATTTCATTTGATTCAAAAAGCTTTCTTTGAATGTGTTTGACTTTCATTTAATTCAATTATCTTCGTTGAATGCATTTGATTTTCGTTTGATTGAAAAACTTTTGTTTGAATATGTTTGACTGTCATTTGATTCAAAAAACTTTGTTTGAAGGTGTTTGACTTTCATTTGATTCGAAGAGCTTTGATTGAATATGTCAGACTTTCATTTGATACAATTAACTTTGTTGAATACATTTGACTTACATTTGATTCATAACGCTTTTTTCAAATGTGTTTGACTTTCATTTGATTCAATTAGCTTTATTAAATGCATTTTCCTTTTGTTTGATTCTAAAAGCTTTATTTGAATGTGTTTGACTATCATTTGAATCAAAAATCTTTCATTGAATGTGTTTGAATTTGATTTGAATCAAAAAGCTTTGTTTGAATGTATTTGACTCTCATTTGATCCAATAAGCTTTATTAATACGTTTTGCTTTCGTTAGATTAAAAAAGCATTGTTTAAATGTGTTTGTTTATCATTTGATTCAATTAGCTTTGTTGAATGCATTACTTTCGTTTGATTTAAAAAGCTTTGTTTGAATGTGTTTGACTTTCACTTGATTCAATTACCTTTGTTGAATGTATTTGATTTTCATTTAATTGAAAAGTTTTGTTTGAATATGATTGACTTTCATTTGATTCAAAAATTTTTGTTTGAAGGTGTTTGACTTTTATTTGATTCAGAGAGCTTTGTTTGAATATGTCAGCTTTTCATTTGATACAATTAGTATTGTTGAATACATTTGACTTAGGTTTGATTCAAAACGCTTTTTTTGAATATGTTTGACTTTCATTTGATTCAATTAGCTTTATTGAATGCATTTGACTTTCGTTTGAATTTACAAAGTTTGTTTGAATGTGTTTGACTTTCATTTGATTCAAAAAGCTTTCTTTCAATGTGTTTGACTTTCATTTGAATTAAAAAGCTTTGTTTGAATGTATTTGACTTTCATTTGATTCAATAAGCTTTGTTAATACTTTTGGCTTTCGTTAGATTAAAGGGGCTTTGTTTAAATGTGTTTGTTTTTCATTTGATTCAATTAGCTTTGTTGAATGCATTTGACTTTCGTTTGATTGAAAATGCTTTGTTTGAATGTGTTTGACTTTAATTTTATTCAATTAGCTTTGTTGAATGCATTTCACAATCATTTCTTTTAAAAAGCTTTCTTTGAATGTAGTTAACATTCATTTGATTCAAAAAGCTTCGTTTGTTTGTATCGGACATTTAATTGATACAATTTTCTTTATTGAATACATTTGACTTTTGTTTTATTCAAGAAGCATTGTTTGAATGTGTTTGAATTTCATTTGATTCAAAAATTTTGTGGAATGCACATGACTTTCGTTTGATTAAAAAAGCTTTGTTTAAATGTCTTTTACTTTCATTTGATTCAAAAAGCATTCATTGAATGTGTTTGACTTTCATTTGATTCAATTAGCTTTGTTTAATACATTTGATTTTCGTTTGATTGAAAAAGTTTTGTTTGAATGTGTTTGACTTTCATTTGATTCAAAGAGCTTTGTTTTATGGTGTTTGACTTTCATTTGATTCAAAAAATTTTGTTTGAATATGACGGACTTTCATTGGATACAATTAGCTTTGTTGAATACAATGGACTTACGTTTGATTCAAAAAACTTTGTTTGAAAGTGTTTGACTTTCATTTGATTTCATTATCTTTCTTAAAAAAAATTGACTTTCGTTTGAACTAAAGAGCTTTGTTTGAATGTGTTTGACTTTCATTATATTCAAAAACCTTTCTTTAAATGTGTTTGCCTTTCATTTGAATCAAAAGATTTGTTTGAATGTGTTTGACTTTCATTTGATTTAATTAGCTTTGTTAATACATTTAGGTTTCTTTGGATTTAAAAAGCTTTGTTTGAATGTGTTTGTTCTTCATTTGATTCAATTAGTTTTGCTGAATGCATTTGACATTCATTTCATTCAAAAAGCTTTGTTTGAATGTGTTTGACTTTCTTTTGATTTAAAAATCTTTGTTTGAATGTGTCAGACTTTCATTTTATATAATTAGCTTTGTTGAATACATTTGACTTTTGTTTGATTAAAAAAGCTTTGCTTGAATGTGCTTGACTTTCATTTGATTTAAAAATTTTGTTGAATGCACTTGTCGTTCGTTTGATTAAAAAAGCATTGTTTGAATGTGTTTGACTTTCATTTGATTCAAAAAGATTTTATTGAATGTGTTTAACTTTCATTTGATTCAATTAGCTTTGTTGAATGCATTTGATTTTCATTTAATTAAAAATGTTTTGTTTGAAAAAGTTTGACTTTCATTTGATTCTAAGAGCTTTGTTTCAAGGTGTTTGACTTTCATTTGATTCAAAATTTTTTTTATGAATATGGCGGTGACACGAGGAAAATGTAGGTCGTCCTCTACCCTTTCCTAGAGTCAAAGAAAATTTATAAACACTCGACCAACCTAATACGAGTATATGGAAAGTGAAGGGTCAAAACCAAGGGAATGAATAGGTGAAAGCTATAGCCTAAGTCAAGCTACTTCGAAGTTTGCGAAAGATGCAGTTGGTAACTAAGGTATCGAGAAATCTAGATGATTCGAGAAATTCAATATACTAAACACTAGGGATATGGGTTCCACATGTAAGCTCAATGATTATGCTAATTGAAAAATCACTCAATCAATTCAAACATTGCAAAGGACAAACAATAGTTGCAATTAAAGGAATTCAAGGGCCATCTCCTATAAGCCAAGCTAGGGTTCACTATGAATGGCTAGCTAGGAAATCACAATAAAATTCAATCAATTAAAGCAATTCTCAAATCAAGGGTTCATGTCATTGAAAATTGCAATGCAATCTAAATTAATCTTATAGGTTGATCACTCCTAATCCAATTAATCACATGCACAACTATGTCAACCAATTTAATTGCACCATTCAAATCAATTTAGCATCATCAACTAGCAAAAATCATCAATCAAGCATGCTTCCCCTTCTCCCTAGCAACTAATCTACTCACTAAACATGGTGGAATTTAGAAACAAAACAAATTCAATCAAATTCATATTCTTTTAAAGCTAAATCAAAAGAAAATCAATCAATCAACAATTTCTAAAGCAAGGAATGTAATCTCAATCAAAATCCAAGAAACTAGAAGGAATTGCAATAAAATTAAATCAAGGGAAAGAAATCTTACAAACATTCATTGATTTGAAGAAGGAACTTCAAGATTAAATTGAAATCTAAGATCAAATTCAAGTACTAACAAGTAAATCTTAAGCTTCTCTCTCTACTTTCTCTCTCTACTATTTCTGGAAAAATTCTCTCTCTAGTACAAAGTTAAGTCGTCACCAAAAAGAAAGTCAAAAGCTATAAATAAGAAAAATCGAGCGAAGAGGGCTGCACAGGCCGTGCGCACGCACCCCTGTGTCGCGCGCGCACCCCTGTGCGATGCATGGGCTTTGGCTCCTTCGCTTGCTTGATCAAACTTCGCGCTCCCGAGCATCCCCAACATCAGTGCACTCGAGATGATGCCCGCAAACATGGCAGTCCTAAAATGAGCAAATTGACTTGATTTTTCACCTACAAAACACAAATAAAACAAAGAGAGGAAGGGTAGCAAGGTAAAACTAAAACTAAAATTACGAATTATCAAATAAAAATACGAAAAACTCGTAAAAATCAATCGAGAACTAAAGTGAATTATATAAAATGGAAAATCAAGTAAAACTAAAAGAATTATATGAAAATGATGAAAGAAAAAAAAGAATATGAACCTAATCTTATTCTTTTGAGCGCCAAAAACGACGCTCATCAGGCGGACTTTCATTAGATACAATTAGCTTTGTTGAATACATTGGACTTACGTTTGATTCAAAAAACATTGTTTGAATGTGTTTGACTTTCATTTGATTTCATTATCTTTGTTAAATAAATTTGACTTTCGTTTGAATTAAAGAGCTTTGTTTGAATGTGTTTGACTTTCATTTGATTCAAAAAGCTTTCTTTTCATGTGTTCGTTCTTAATTTGATTCAATTAGCTTTAATAAATGCATTTTACTTTCATTTGATTTAAAATTCTTTGTTTGAATGTGGTTGACGGTCATTTGATTTAATTAGCTTTGCTGAATGCATTTGACATTCATTTCATTCAAAATGCTTTGTTTGAATGTGTTTGATTTTCATTTGATTCAAAAAGCTTCGTTTGAATGTGTCAGACTTTCATTTGATATAATTAGCTTTGTTGAATACATTTAACTTTTGTTTGATTCACAAAGCTTTTCTTGAATGTGTTTTACTTTCATTTGATTTAAAAATTTTGTTGAATGCACTTGTCTTTCGTTTGATTAAAAAAGCTTTGTTTGAATGTGTTTGACTTTCATTTTATTCAAAAAGCTTTTATTGAATATGTTTGACTTTCATTTGATTCAATTAGCTTTGTTGAATGCATTTGATTTTCGTTTGATTGAAAATGTGTTTTTTGAATGTGTTTGACTTTCATTTGATTCAAAAAGCTTTGTTTCAATGTGTTTGACTTTCATTTGATTGAATATGTCGGACTTTCACTGATAGAATTAGCTTTGTTGAATACATTGGATTTACGTTTTATTCAAACAGCTTTGGTTGATTGTGTTTGACTTTCATTTGTTCCATTATCTTTGTTAAATAAATTTGGCATTCGTTTGAATTAAAGAGCGTTGTTTGAATGTGTTTGATATTCATTTGATTCAAAAAGCTTTCTTTGAATGTGTTTGACTTTCATTTGAATCAAAAGATTTGTTTGAATGTGTTTAACTTCCATTTGATTTAATTAGCTTTGTTAATACATTTAGGATTCGTTTGATTTAAAAAGCTTGGTTTGAATGTGTTTGTTTTTCATTTGATTCAATTAGCTTTAATGAATGCATTTGAGTTTCGTTTGATTGATAATGCTTTGTTTGAATGTGTTTGACTTTCATTTGATTCAATTAGCTTTGTTGAATGCCTTTCACATTCATTTCATTTAAAAAGCTTTGTTTGACTGTGTGTGTCTTTCACTTAATTGAAAAAGGTTCGTTTAAATGTGTCAAACTTTTATTTGATACAATTAGCTTTGTTAAATACAATGGACTTTTGTTTGATTCAAAAAGCTTGGTTTTTATGTGTTTTACTTTCATTTGATTCAAAAATTTTGTTGAATGAATTTAACTTTCATTTGATTTAAAAAGCTTTGTTTAAATGTGTTTGACTTTCATTTAATTCAAAAAGCTTTCTTTAAATGTGTTTGTGACGAGGCGAAAGATTAGGTCGTTGACTAATCCTCCCTAAGTCAAACTAAATTTATAATCACTTACCAAACCTAAGTACAAGTATAGAAGTAAGTCAAGGGTCAAACCCAAAGGAACGGTTATGTTCAAATGCTTTCAATTTAGGCGCCTAAGCTAGGTCGAAGTCGAAGATAAAGAGGTAACACTAACAACTAACAACCAAACAAATAAACCACTAGGAATGGGGATCAACATGTAATCATGACAATTGCAAAACCTTGGAAAGAACATGCCAATCAAAGGTTGCAAAGACTAATGATAAGAGCTATCAATCTGAATCAAAGAGATATCTCCTAATCGTTAAGCTAGATGTATCTACGAATAACAAACTAAGAGAATCACATTCCAAACTAATCAATAATTGCAGTTCCTAAATCAATTGGTTGTGTCATTAGCCATTACATTGCAATCTAGCATAATTCTCAAGGCCTAATCGAATTACACACATGCAAACTTACATTAATCATTTAATCTCAACAATTGATCAACACAATTCCCAAATTAATCACAATCAATCAATCATACATGTTTCACCCAATTCCTAGCAAAACAACTACTCAAGATTCATCATTTATCAACAAACAACAAAAGAAATCAAAAATCAACAAAATATCAAGAACAAGTACACTAATCAAGATCAAACATCAAAATCAAACCAAACAAACATGAAATAAAAACAAAGCAATAAAATGAGATAGAGTTAGAAATCCTCATTAACTGATTATGGAGATCTTGAATACACTTGTCACCTTGAATCTTCAATCTCTCAAATCCCCAATGAAATTCCTTACTTTCTCTCTCTAAAATCTACTCCTAAAACTAACCCTAGATCTAGAGAGAGAAGCGCTCAACTAAACTAAAATTATGATCAAAATAATGTCTAAAAACTTTCTTCTCTCCTAGAAAATGAAGGAAATCTATATATAGAAAAGCTAACTAAGAAGAAGCTAGTTAGACATCCAAAAGAGACCTCAAAAGGCATGGCCTCTCTCTGCTTAGTGCGGCCGCAACAAAATGGGTACGGAAACAAGGAAGAGAGAGAGTCACGGTCGCTCCTTGCAGCTGCGCGACCGTTACTCCCTCGCGCGCGGCCGCGCCATGAGAGGAGGGGATTCCCTTTTGTGCGCTCGAAAATTACCCCGTGAGCTCCGGATGATGCATGTTGATAATGGCAGTTTCTAGGAGCCATTACGGTGGGTTCAACACCGCCTCTTCATGTCCACGTAGTATGAGGGCGTATCCTTGAAGACTTGACTCTTGCACACCTTTGCTTTAGCGCTTCAATAGGAGGGACCGGGACCGGGACACATCTTTAGCTTGAAAACCCCTGGAGAAAGCCATTGAGCCTCTCGAACGTCTCCAATTTCCTAGAATCAAATAAAAGTAAACAAGTAAAGAAGAAAATGCAAAATAAACTACGACAAGCAAGAAATTAAGAAAGCAACTAAAGAAAATGCAAAGAAGAGAAAATACAAGTAAAACTAGAGAAAAGTAGATAAAAGAGATGTAAAAACAATAAAAATCATCCTAAAAGAAGCTAAATGAGTGCCATAAATGACACTAATCAGTTTGACTTTCATTTGATTCAATTAGCTTTGTTGAATGCATTTAATTTTTATTTGATTGAATAAGTTTTGTTTGAATGTGTTTGACTTTCATTTGATTCAAAAAGCTTTGTTTGAATGTGTTTGACTTTAATTTGATTCAAAAATCTTTGTTTGAATTTGTCAGACTTTCATCTGATACAATTAGCTTTATTGAGTACATTGGACTTACATTTAATTCAGAAAGCTTTGTATTAATGTGTTTGACTATCATTTTATTCATTTAGCTTTGTTAAATGCGGACGCCTACTCAAGCTTTCATCAGATTCCCCTATGGAAAAAAGATCAAGAAAAGACGGCATTCGTCACTGATCAGGGGTTATCCTGTTAAATCGTGATGTCGTTTGGCTTGAAGAATGCACCAGCTACTTTCCAATGAATGATCAATACAGGATTCATTAATCAGATTGGGAGGAATGTAGAGGCGTACATCGATGACATGATAGTCAAATCCAAGCAACATGCTGATCAACATGATGACCTCTGTGAACATTCGCCACACTCAGGTGGCACAAAGGTCATGCTCAATCGCAAGAAGTGTGTCTTTGGTGTTGAGTTTGGAAGTTTCTCGGATTCCTTATTGACCAGAGGGGGATAGAGGCCAACCCTTAAAAAATACAGGCGATCATTGACATGCAGTCACCTCGCACTATCAAGGAAGTACAGAAATTTACAGGTTGTCTGGCGGCCCAAGGGAGATTCCTCCGCCGGTCAGGTGACAAGTGCCTTTACTTCTTCCATGCAATCATGAAGAAGGCTATGTTTGAATGGGGGGGATGATACTGAGGCGGCCTTCTAAAGATTAAAGCAACATTTACACTCTTTTCCAAGGCTAGTCGGTCCTCTGCCCAAAGAGATGCTCTATATGTACCTGGCTCTCTTAGATCATGCCCTTAGTGTCGTTCTCCTTGCTGAAAGAGACGGCACCCAGCTCCCGGTCTACTTCATTAGCCACGTTCTCAAAAATGTAGAGCTTCGGTACCCCATGGTTGAAAATTTTGCCTTGCCCTCTATATGGTTGTCAAGAAGTTGAAACTCCATTTCTTGGCACATCCGGTAGTGATCTACACTAATCAACCGATCAAGCGGCCAATGACAACCCTGGAATCATCTGGCTGAATGCTCAAATGGGATGTTGAATTACAAGGTCTGGAAATCACTTACGAACCAAGGAAGTCAATAAAGGGTCAAGAATTCACCGACTTTATTGTCGAAAGGACAAGGCCGGTTGCGCAGGACAACACTGATCAGGTTTGGAAAGTGTATGTGGACGGGAGCTCCACTATGAACGGCTGTGGTGCAGGTGTTATATATCAATCTTCTGAGGGAGATAAGTACGAGCATGCACTACGGTTCAAGTTTCAAGCCTCAAATAATGAGGCAGGATATGAAGCCCTGCTAGCCGGCATCCGAATGTGCAAGGCGGCAAGGGGCAACTAAGATTGACATCTGCTCTGACTAATAGTTGGTCATTAGCCAATACCATTGTGACTATGAGGCCATCAATCCGGCTATGATCAAATATTTGCAGGCGGTCAAAGTTGAGGCGGGTACACTTGAAGAATTCAATCTAAGTCAAGTGCCTCGGTCCGAAAATAACCAGGCGGATGCTCTGTCTAAGTTGGCGTCACCCGCCTCATGTGATACACCTCGGTCAGTCTTTTGGGAAATAATGGAAAAACGAAGTATTGAAGAGGATCTTATTAGAGTACTTAACCGAACCTCTACCTAGATGGATAACATTCGAGCATATCTACTAGACAGCACACTGCCAGATTCAACTAAAGAAGAAGCCGCACTGAAAAAGCGTACGGCTAACTTTGAGATTCGCAGGGGAGAGTTTCTTAAGAAAGGGTTCCTACAACCCCTCTTGAAATGCATCACCCCCGAAAATGGGCAGGAAATTCTAGATGATTTGCATGTGGGCTTTTGCGCCTCCATATAGGCGGCAGGTCTCAATCAGAAAGGGCCAGACGGCAGGGCTACTTCTTGCAAACCCTTGAGAAAGACGCCATGATGTTGGTGAAAATATGTGATAAATGCAAAAAATTCGGCAAGCTTATACACCGTCCGGCCATAAATCTGACGGCTATTCATAGCCCTGTTCTATTCGCCAAGTGAGGCATGGACATCCTTGGGCCATATACTCCTGCATCAGGAGGACGGCGGTATATCTTTGTTGCTGTGGATTATTTTACCAAGTGAGTAGAGGTAGAGGCGGTCAAAAACATCAAGACTAGGACGTTATCTCCTTCATCTAGAAGAATATCATCACCCGGTTTGGGGTGCCTATGTCTATGGTTTTTGACAACGATCCTCAGTTAGAGACACCTCATCTCAAGACTTGGTTGGGAGATCAAGGGATCTCACATTGTTTTGCATCAGTTGGCTAACCCCAAGCAAATGGCCAAGTTGAAGCCTTCAACAAGTTATTCTCAGACGGCATAAAAAAGAAGATTGAAAGAGCTGGCGGCCTATGGGCAGATGAAGTACCACACGTCCTTTGGGCTATCAGAACAATAGCGAAAACAGAAACTGGAGAGACCCCATATCTCTTGGTGTACAACGCAAACGCCGTCTTGCCAATTGAACACTAGGAGCCGACTCTTCGAATCATGTTATATGACGAAGAGGCAAATTTGGAAGCCATGCGGCTAGCATTGGACTCGTTTCCAGGGCGCAGGGGCAATGCCGCCTTGCGCCATGAGATCTACCATCTGAGAATGACTAGGGCGTACAACAAGAGAGTGCACAAGCGGCCCCTAAAGGTTGGGGACTTTATGCTACGGAAAATGGAGGCAGTCAGTAGGGCGAATGAGCAAGGGAAACTAATCCCAAATTAGGAAGGTCCCTACCGAAGCTATGAAGAAGTAAGAGGCGGCACCTACCGTTTGGAAACACCGGACGGCAAGCAGCTACCTAGAACCTGGAGAGTAGATAACTTGAAAAAGTACTACATATGAAATTTTGTAAATTTTTTATTCAAACTCATTAATTAGAAATATGCCTTCTTTCCAAATTAAGTTTATTTATTTTTGCATTCAAGAGCACCGCCTGCACAATGTGCAGACGGACCAAGCTCAATTTTTTCTTTGGCATTAAAGGGTACGGCCTGCACATTGTGCATACGGCCTGAACTTAACCTTTTTACCACATTAAAGAGAACCGCCTGCACATTATGTAGACGGTCGGAATGTAATTCGTGAGACCCGCTTGCATAATGTGCAGACGGCCCGAACTCACTTAGCATCTTGAAAAATGCATTAATAAGGACCGCCTGCACCATAAGCAGTCGGCCTGAATATTTACATTTAAAGGCACCGCCTGCACAATGTGCAGACGGCCTGAATCTACTTATCATTTATAAGCTAAGTGTCAAAAACTTAGCGGTTAACTATTCTTCTTAAAGAGGCTAAAGGCCGGATATGTTTTTTAAATAAAAGTCGTCTGCTCCATTCATGAGTAAGAACACCTGTGACGTCCAGTCGGGCGAATTTGTCGAAGAGAGCATCTCCCATTCGGGTGGTACATTGCTCTATAAATCAAAAACAAACGGCCATACCAACTATCTAAATTAAGATAACGCTTACAGCTGTTTGACTTAATCTAATTTGAAACCTATAAAATCTAAGTTTCTCAACTTATTTAAGACAGGCATGAAGCGGCTAACGTTACATTTTAGAGGCTTCAATTATTATGTGGTACCGCCTGTTATCATCTTAAGGTAAGGCAGGCGGCCAGATCCCATATCTCGATTAAAAGTTTAAGTCCAAAAACTTAGTAATTGATTGAGGCCTATGGCCGGATATCTCAAGTGCATACCCGTCTGGTCATGATGGCCAACTGTCACCATAGTGATTGATTGACTTAGAAACCGATCATACTCTTTTAAGTATCATCAATTTCTAAGTCAATCAACCCACGTTTTGAAACCAAGCGAACATTCGGCAAGGGGCAAAGACATCCAGTAGCACAAACAATCGCATAGTATACAGTAAGTTAAACACTTAGCTTAAAATCTATGCACAACAAGTTATAAAATTGAAAGCTTTAAAAATATGATTAAAACCGATGAGATTGACCGGATGCTTCATTAGAATAAAATAATCGTCCCTGTGGAAGACTACAAGAGTTAGCCGGCATAGCCGGGATAAAATGTTGATTTACCCAACCCCTTGGTCAGTAAAGATACACAAATACTCGGCATGCGGGCCGGAAATGAAAACACTTGGCCATTCAGCAGCAGAAATATTCCTAAAAAACTTAAAAGGATCAGGAGAGGTCTTCAACATTAACAGTCGCATCCTCCTTGTTGCCCTCTTGCGGCTGCTCATCGTCGTCTCTATCCTCCTCCTGATCCTCATCATCCCCCGAGGACGACTCGTCCAAAGAGTCGGATGCATTAATGTCTCTGGCCGCCTCCTCCTTCACCTGCTTCATAAGCCGGGCATTAAACTCATAATTGGCTACGTCAAACTTAGCCTTCCAAGTTTGGTAGTCAGAGTCCGGCTGCAACGATTCCACAGCCATCCGCATGATGAAGTCATAGTCCTCCATCATTTGTTTGACTAAGGCCTTTTTCTCTTCCTCGACCAAGGACGTGTATTTAGACTTGAGTTGGGTCTCTTGGTTCTACAGCCGGCCCTTAAGTTTATCAACCTGACCCTGCAGGCGGTCTTCCTTCTTGTCCGCCTCCTCGAGGGGCCCCATCTTAGCCTTGAGGGCCTTGACTTCATTTTGGAGCTTAGGTATCCACCCCCTTTCTGCATCGAAGTCCTGTTTGACCTGCAGATTTACAGTCACCTGGGAATACATCATATCAAGTGTCAGTAGTTCATTTTGGGCAATCTCAAACTGAGCAGTGTCTAATGAGGAGGCGGCTTGAGCTTTAGCAGCCGTTACCTCTTTGGACTTATCGTTAATTTGCTTTTTAAGCCTATTTACATGCAGCATAGCCTGCATTCGGCCAACGTTGAGAATGGTCACTATCAAGTGACCATATACATCACTCAAGATGAAATATCACAAATAAAATCACAAGTATCTTACCTCACAGAGAAGCGCCAAGATGGCGTCGAGGTTAAAGGTGCCAACTCCTCTCATAAACGCCTTGTCCTCATGATCAAGCGCCCTCAGCATTTTCTTGGCCATCTAAAGGACAATCGACCTCTAAGGGATCTCTGCATAACAAAACACATTGTAAATAAGTTAGACAAAAGTTCTGGTGCCATTTGAGGTACTAGGCGCCTGTTTACTTTACTCAACAGCCTAAGGTATAAGGTTATAATGATTATACCTTCCGCCTCCTCCTCCTTGGCGGCCTTGTTTTCACCTTCTGTTGAGCCGACATTAGCTTCAAGTGGCTTGCCACTCTTCGATACCCTTTGAGAATCCGGCTTTAAGGGTGTCCTATGGGGGGTGGGGCCGTCATAAGCCTTCTTAGTCTTATGGGCAATGTGCTTTCTAGACTTGCTAGAAACGCCTACATCACCACCCGACTTCTTTTAAAACTTTGGGTCCGGCTGTTTGGAGGGAGAGGCCAAAGACGATCTGCCTTGTATAGAATACGCTAGTTAGTATGCATCCAACATCAAGAAATCTCAACTCAAGATAAGAAGGAAAGTTCCTTACCTTGGGAGCCCCGCTTGACAGCTACTCCTCATTAGCCTGTTTGCCCTGAATCGACGAACAATAATCAACTGCAGATTGCGCAGCCGCCTTCTTTGATGCCGAGAGTTTTTCCATCGCTTTATCTGCACAAGAAAGACAAGAGTTATAAACTAATTTAAAATAAAGTTCATGCAAAGTAATATAAAACCAAACGGCCTACTACTTCTCGGCCTCTTTAAACTAAGATCGCAGGCGGCCAAGTACGTCCCGTCATATAGCCACTCATGACGACGAATGTAGCTTTGGGGGACGACCTCCTTCTACCCCGTCCTTTCATTGGTCCTAACATCTATTGTAAACAGGCCGCGGTTCAATATTTGCTCATGCGCCTGTCTTAAGATAGGTGGCAGGGCTTTCTTCCCAACAAGAAGAAGAGGATTCCGGTTCCACCGGTTGTATTTCTTGTTGCGTAGGCGGTCAGGGGAGGAGACTATGTAGAATTTCTTCCTCTAGTCCTTCTATTTGGACTCCTTCCCCACTGCCATCATGTAACCCTTATGGCTACTAAGGGTGAACCATCTGGCTCCACTTGATTGGGGAGCCTTGCTTAGGTAATGCATGTGGGCGAATTCCTCAAAGCTGGGATCCACCTCAAGAATTTCACAGGCGGCAACGTAGCCCATGATGTTGACCCAAGAGTTAGGGGCTAGTTGTCAGATACCCAGTTGGTATCCATTTAGAATTCTCTCCACGGCCGGATGGAGAGGGAAGTGAAGACTTCTTGAATGGCTGCCTCAAAACAGTCAAAGCATTGGTTATCGTAACTGGCCTTCTCTGGCCAGGCGACTGTGTCCACAGCGTCAGGCACAGAGAGAATAAACCCATGTCCCATGACATAATTAGAAATGAACTTCCCAAAATCCTCCGCCATCTTCTCCCGCACGCCTTTAGGAACATGCAAATAATAAGGTGCACGTTCCAGCCGGCGCGAAGCAGAAGGCTCTGTCCATCCTTCGCCCCTATCAACTGAGTGGGATTCTCTTACAGAATCCAATTTCGAGCGCGCCTCCTCCGAGTCAATAGAAGAGCTGTCAGAAGATGATGATGCGAATCATCATTAGAATTATCGTCCAGGTTGGGGGCCTGCTGGATAGAACCAGTAAAGTCCTCCCCTATTTCATCATCTGGCACCGAAACAGCCGGCCCGCGAGTTTGCTGTTGATCATCCGACTCCTCCAAAATTGAGGACCTTGGGGTGCTAGTAGCACTAGGTGGATGTTCATAATCATCGAAAACAGGAGCCCTAATGAAGCCCTCTGAATATGCGGTCGAACTTTTTGCATGGTACCAGGTACCATCCGTCCTATACGTCCTACTGGTTTGCTTCATACTGGCCATGGTGTCCTGCACATCCATAGACACGGTCGGATTTGGAGAAGTTCTCAAATGGGAGTCCTCGAATGAGCATTCGGCACTCCTAGTTCTAGATTCAGCCATCCCCAGTGATCGCCTGATCGCCAACCTAGGCCGTGCTAGGTGCGTTTGGGAAACCATTTTTGAAAAAAGAAATGAAACAAAGATTAAAAAAGAAGATCTGGTTAGCTGCTTACAGGCAGACTGGTGGCCAAGCGTCGGATGCTTTCACAGAAGAAGACAAAGTTCTCAAAGTCAAAGATTCAAAAGATTCTCTCTGAATTTCACGCAAACATATGAATGCGAAGGAGGGATCAACCCCTATTTATAGATAGGGCGAAAAGTCAAGGGTAAAAACCCTAGATTCTACCCATGGTAAACAGTAAAATATCCAACCAATAATTTATTGACACCTGTCACAGGCGCCATGTGACCCCTGTGAGGGGCAAATGATTGGGGTATTTCTAACCCGCGACATGGCACAATGTCAGCTTCCCTTGTGTCACCTAAGAAGGCCTCCTAATGAACATCTCAGGGGCATAACTTAATACAATGACTTTTGTTTGATTTAAAAAGCTTTCTTTGAATGTGTTCAACTTTCATTTAAATCAATTAGCTTTGTTGAATGCATTTCACTTTCATTCGATTCAAAGTACTTTGTTGGAATACGTTTGACTTTCATTTGATTTAAAAAGCTTTGTTAGAATGTGTTTGACTTTCATTTAATTCAATTAGCTTTGCTTGAATGTGTTTTACTTTCATTTGATTCAATTAGTTTTTTTAATGCATTTAACTTTTATTTGATTTAAAAATCTTTGTTTGAATGTGTTTGACTTTTATTTGAATCAACAAGCTTTGTTTGAATGTGTTTGAATTTCATTTGATTTAATTAGCTTTTAGAATACATTTGGCTTTCGTTAGAATCAAAAAGCTTTATTTGAATGCGTTTGACTTTCATTTGATTCAATTCGCTTTGTTGAATGCATTTGACATTCATTTCATTCAAAAAGCTTTGTTTGAATGTGTTTTACTTTCATTTGATTCTAAAAGATTCGTTTGAATGTGTCAGACTTTCATCTGATACAATTAGCTTTGTTGAATACATTTGACTTTTTTTTAATTCAAAAAGCTTTGTTTGAATGCGTTTGACTTTCATTTGATTCAATTAGCTTCGTTGAATGCATTTGACTTACGTTTAATATAAAAAGCTTTCTTTGAATGTGTTTGTCTTTCATTTGATTCAAAAAGCTTTTTTTGAATTTGTTTGACTTTCATTTGATTCAATTAGCTTTGTTTAATGCATTTGATTTTCATTGGATTGAAAAAGTTTTGTTTGAATATGTTTAACTTTCATTTGATTAAAAAAGCCTTGTTTGAATGTTTTTGAGTTTCATATGATTCAAAAAGTTTCGTTTAAATACGTCGGATTTTCATTTTATAAAATTAGCTTTGTTGAATACATTTGACTTACGTTTGATTCAAAAAGCTTTGTTTGAATGTGTTTAACTTTCATTTGATTCAATTAGCCTTGTTGAATGCATTTGACTTTCCTTTGATTAAAAAAGCTTTGTTTGAATGTGTTTGATTTTCATTTGATTCAATTAGCTTTGTTGAATGCATTTGACATTCGTTTCATTCAAAAAGCTTTGTTTGAATTTTTTCACTTTCATTTGATTCAAAAAGCTTCGTTAGAATGTTTTAGACTTGCATCTGATACAATTAGCTTTGTTGAATACATTTGACTATTGTTTGATTCAAAAAGCTTTGTTTGAATGTGTTTGACTTTCATTTGATTCAATTAGATTCGTTGAATGCTTTTGACTTACGTTTTATATAAAAAGCTTTGTTTGAATGTGTTTATCTTTAATTTGATTCAAAATGCTTTTTTTCAATTTGTTTGACTTTCATTTGATTCAATTAGCTTTGTTTAATGCATTTGATTTTCGTTTGATTGAAAAAGTTTTGTTTGAATATGTTTGACTTTCATTTGATTAAAAAATCTTTGTTTGAATGTTTTTTACTTTCATTTGATTCAAAAAACTTTGTTTAAATACGTAAGATTTTCATTTGATACAATTAGCTTTCTTGAATACATTTGACTGACGTTTGATTTAAAAAGCTTTGTTTGAATGTGTTTAATTTTCATTTGATTCATTGAGCCTTGTTCAATGCATTTGACTTTAGTTTGATTTAAAAAGCTTTGTTTGAATGTGTTTGATTTTCATTTGATTCAATTAGCTTTGTTGAATGCATTTGACATTCGTTTCATTCAAAAAGCTTTGTTTGAATTTCTTTCACTTTCATTTGATTCAAAAAGCTTTCGTATGAATGTGTTAGATTTTCATTTGATTCAATTAGTTTTTTTTAATACATTTGACTTTTGTTAGATTCAAAAAGGTTTGTTTGAATGTGTTTGACTTTCATTTGATTCAAAAATTTTGTTGAATGCATTTAACTTATGTTTAATTTAAAAAGCTTTGTTTAAATGTCTTTGACTTTCATTTAATTCAAAAAGCTTTCTTTGATTGTATTAGACTTTCATTTTATTCAATTAGTTTTGTTGAATGCATTTGATTTTCGTTTGAGTGAAAAAGTTTTGTTTGAATATGTTTAACTTCCATTTGATTAAAAACGCTTTGTTTAAATGTTTTTACTTTAATTAGATTTAAAAAGTTTCGTTTAAATACGTCGGATTTTCATTTTATACAATTAGCTTTGTTGAATACATTTGACTTACGTTTGATTCAAAAAGCTTTGTTTGAATGTGTTTGACTTTCATTTGATTCAATTAGCCTTGTTGAATGCATTTGACTTTCGTTTGATTTAAAAAGCTTTGTTTGAATGTGTTTGATTTTCATTTGATTCAATTAGCTTTGTTGAATCCATTAGACATTCGTTTCATTCAAAAAGCTTTGTTTGAATTTTTTCACTGTCATTTGAATCAAAAAGCTTCGTTTGAATGTTTCAGACTTTCATCTGATACAATTAGCTTTGTTGAATACATTTGACTATTGTTTGATTCAAAAAGCTTTGTTTGAATGCGTTTGACTTTCATTTGATTCAATTAGATTCGTTGAATGCTATTGACTTACGTTTTATATAAAAAGTGTTGTTTGAATGTCTTTGTCTTTTATTTGATTCAAAAAGCTTTTTTTCAATTTGTTAGACTTTCATTTGATTCAATTAGCTTTGTTTAATGCATTTGATTTTCGTTTGATTGAAAAAGTTTTGTTTGAATATGTTTGACTTTCCTTTGATTAAAAAAGCTTTGTTTGAATATTTTTTACTTTCATTTGATTCAAAAAGCTTTGTTTAAATACGTCAGATTTTCATTTGATACAATTAGCTTTCTCGAATAGATTTGACTTACGTTTGATTTAAAAAGCTTTGTTTGAATGTGTTTGACTTTCATTTGATTCATTGAGCCTTGTTCAATGCATTTGACTTTAGTTTGATTTAAAAAGCTAAGCTTTGTTTGAATGTGTTTGATTTTCATTTGATTCAATTAGCTTTGTTGAATGCATTTGACATTCGTTTCATTCAAAAAGCTTTGTTTGAATTTCTTTCACTTTCATTTGATTCAAAAAGCTTTCGTATGAATGTGTTAGATTTTCATTTGATTCAGTTAGCTTTTTTTAATACATTTGACTTTTGTTAGATTCAAAAAGGTTTGTTTGAATGTGTTTGACTTTCATTTGATTCAAAAATTTTGTTGAATGCATTTAACTTATGTTTGATTTAAAAAGCTTTGTTTAAATGTCTTTGACTTTCATTTAATTCAAAAAGCTTTCTTTGATTGTATTAGCCTTTCATTTTATTCAATTAGTTTTGTTGAATGCATTTGATTTTCGTTTGAGTGAAAAAGTTTTGTTTGAATATGTTTAACTTTCATTTGATTAAAAAAGCTTTGTTTGAATGTTTTTACTTTAATTAGATTCAAAAAGTTTCGTTTAAATACGTCGGATTTTCATTTTATACAATTAGCTTTGTTGAATACATTTGACTTACGTTTGATTCAAAAAGCTTTGTTTGAATGTGTTTGACTTTCATTTGATTCAATTAGCCTTGTTGAATGCATTTGACTTTCGTTTGATTTAAAAAGCTTTGTTTGAATGTGTTTGATTTTCATTTGATTCAATTAGCTTTGTTGAATCCATTAGACATTCGTTTCATTCAAAAAGCTTTGTTTGAATTTTTTCACTGTCATTTGAATCAAAAAGCTTCGTTTGAATGTTTCAGACTTTCATCTGATACAATTAGCTTTGTTGAATACATTTGACTATTGTTTGATTCAAAAAGCTTTGTTTGAATGCGTTTGACTTTCATTTGATTCAATTAGACTCGTTGAATGCTATTGACTTACGTTTTATATAAAAAGTGTTGTTTGAATGTCTTTGTCTTTTATTTGATTCAAAAAGCTTTTTTTCAATTTGTTAGACTTTCATTTGATTCAATTAGCTTTGTTTAATGCATTTGATTTTCGTTTGATTGAAAAAGTTTTGTTTGAATATGTTTGACTTTCCTTTGATTAAAAAAGCTTTGTTTGAATGTTTTTTACTTTCATTTGATTCAAAAAGCTTTGTTTAAATACGTCAGATTTTCATTTGATACAATTAGCTTTCTCGAATAGATTTGACTTACGTTTGATTTAAAAAGCTTTGTTTGAATGTGTTTGACTTTCATTTGATTCATTGAGCCTTGTTCAATGCATTTGACTTTCGTTTGATTTAAAAAGCTTTGTTTGAATGTGTTTGATTTTCATTTGATTCAATCAGCTTTGTTGAATGCATTTGACATTCGTTTCATTCAAAAAGCTTTGTTTGAATTTGTTTTACTTTCATTTGATTCAAAAAGCTTTCGTATGAATGTGTTAGATTTTCATTTGATTCAATTAGCTTTTTTGAATACATTTGACTTTTGTTAGATTCAAAAAGGTTTGTTTGAATGTGTTTGACTTTCATTTGATTTAAAAATTTTGTTGAATGCATTTAACTTTCATTTGATTTAAAAAGCTTTGTTTAAATGTCTTTGACTTTCATTTAATTCAAAAAGCTTTCTTTGAATGTATTAGACTTTCATTTGATTCAATTAGCTTTGTTGATTGCATTTAATTTTCGTTTGAGTGAAAAAGTTTTGTTTGAATGTGTTTGACTTTCATTTGATTTAAAAAGCTTTGTTTGAATGTGTTTGACTTTCATTTGATTGAAAAAGCTTTGTTTGAATCTGTTTGACTTTCATTTGATACAATAAGCTTTGTTGAATACATTGGACTTACGTTTGATTCAAAAAGCTTTGTTAGAATGTGTTTCACTTTAATTTGAATCAAAAAGCTTTGTTTGAATGTGTTTGTCTTTCATTTGATTCAATTAGCTTTGTTAATACATTAAGCTTTCGTTAGTTTCAAAAAGCTTTGTTTGAATGTGTTTGTTTTTCATTTGATTCAATTAGCTTTGTTGAATGCATTTGACTTTCGTTTGATTGAAAATGCTTTGTTTGAATGTGTATGAATTTCATTTGATTCAATTAGCTTTGTTGAACGCTTTTGACTTTTGTTTGATTCAAAAAGCTTTGTTTGAATGTGTTTGTCTTTCATTTGATACAAAAATTTCATTGAATATGATTTTGGTATTTCTACCCTGCCACGTGGCACAATGTGAGCTTTCCACGTATCACCTAAGAAGGCCTCCAAATGGACCTCTCAGGGGCAGACACGTGTCAAGAAGATATCCCCTCAAGAATTAGCGGCCTTCAAGGCCCAATTACCAAGGTAGTCGCAAAACGGCGCAGCCCAAATCCCTAGGCCATCAAACCCTAGGGTAGGACACACCCTAGAGTTCCATTGTTTTACTCCGAATCCGTACTAACGGTCAGACGACCTCCGTCCCCAGCCGGCTGATGACCACCCAAAGATTGACAGCCTGGTCGATTCTACAGCCCGACATGCCCTGAAGAGCTTTATGGACGCCTACTCAGGCTTTCATCAGATTCCCCTGTGGAAAAAGATCAAGAAAAGACGGCATTCGTCACTGATCAGGGGTTATTCTGTTACACTATGATGCCGTTTGGCTTGAAAAATGCGCTTGCTACTTTCCAACCAAATGATCAATACAGTATTCATTAATCAGATCGGAAGGAATGTAGAGGTGTACATCTATGACATGATTATCAAATCCAAGCAACAGGCGGATCACCTTGCTGACCTCTGAGAAACATTCGCCACACTCAGGTGGCACAAGGTCATGCTCAATCCCAAGAAGTGTGTCTTTGGTGTTGAGTCTGGGAAGTTTGTCGGATTCTTGATTGACTAGAGGGGGATAGAGGCCAACCCTGAAAAAATACAGGCGGTCATTGACATGCAGTCACCCCGCATTGTCAAGGAAGTATAGAATTTAACAGGTTGTCTAGCGGCCTTGGGGAGATTCCTCAGCTGGTCAGGTGACAAGTGCCTTTACTTCTTCCAAGCAGGCAGGAAGAAGGCTATGTTTGAATGGGGGGATGATGCTGAGGTAGCCATCCAAAGATTAAAGAAACATTTGCACTCTTTACCAAGGCTAGTCAGCCCTCTGCCCAAAGAGAAGCTCTACACGTACCTGGCTGTCTCAGATCATGCCATCAAATGAGACAGCACCCAGCTCTCGGTCTATTTCATTAGCCACGTTCTCTGAAACGCAAATCTTCGGTACCCCATGGTTGAAAAATTTGTCCTCGCCCTCTATATGGCTGTCAAGAAGTTGAAACCCTATTTCTTGGCACATCCGGTTGTGATCTACACTAATCAACCGATCAAGCGGCCAATGACAACCCTGGAATCATCAGGCCGAATGCTCAAATGGGCTAATTAAAAGTTCTGAAAATCACTTACGAACCAAGGAAGGCAATAAAGGGTCAGGGATTCGCCGACTTCATTATCGAAATGACAAGACCGGCTGCGCTGGACAACACTGATCAGGTTTGGAAAGTGTATGTGGAAGGGAGCTCCACTATGAACGGTTGTGGTGCAGGTGTTATACATCAGTCTTTTAAGGGAGATAAGTACGAGCATGCACTACAGTTCATGTTTCAGGCCTCAAATAATGAGACAAAATATGAAGCCCTACTAGCCGACATCCGCATGTGCAAGGCGGCAAGGGCAAGTAAGATAGACGCCTGCTCTAAATTATAGTTGATCGTTAGCCAATACCATGGTGACTATGAGGCCACCCATCCGGCTATGATCAAATATTTGCAGGCGGTCAAAGCTGAGGCCCAAACACTTGAAGAATTCAATCTAAGTCAAGTGCCTCAATCCAAAAACAACCAGGCAGATGCTCTATCTAAGTGGGCAACATCCGCCTCATGTGATACACCTCAGACACTTGGAGTACTTGACCGAACCTCTACCTGGTTGGATAACATCCAGGCATATGATGAGCGTCGTTTATGGCGCTCAAAAGAATAAGATTTAGGTTCATTTTCTTTATCTTCTTTCATCATTTTCATATAATTCTCTTAGTTTTATTTGATTTTTCATTTTTATAATTCACTTTAGTTCTCGATTAGGTTTTACGAGTTTTTCATATTTTTAGTTGATAATTCATAGTTTTAGTTTTAGTTTTACTATGTTATGCTTTCTCTCTTTGTTTTATTTGTGTTTTGTAGGTGAATAATCAAGTCAATTTGCTCATTTTGGGACTGCCTTGTTCGCAGGCATCATCTCAAGTGCACTGCTTATGGGGATGCTCGGGAGCGCGGAGTTTGATCAAGCAAGCGAAGGAGCCAAGGCCTCGTGCACCACACAGGGGTGCGTGCGCGCAGACCCAGCTGTGCGCGCGCAGTTGGTCTGTGCGTGCGCACGGCCCTGTGTGGCCCCCTTCGCTCGATTTTCCTATTTATAGCTTTTGACTTTCTTTTTTATGACGACTTAACTTTTGTACTTGAGAAATAATTTTCCAGAAATAGTAGAGAGAGAAGCTTAAGATTTACTTGTTTGTACTTGAATTTGATCTTAGATTTCAATTTGATCTTGAAATTCTTTCTTTAATTCAATGGAAGTTTGTAAGATTTCTTTCCTTTGATTTACTTTTAATGCAATTCTTTCTAGTTTCTTGAATTTTGATTGAGATTACATTCCTTGCTCTAGAATTTGTTGATTGATTGATTTTCTTTTGATTAAGCTTTAAATGAATATGAATTTGATTGAATTTGTTTTGTTCCTTAATTTCACCATGTTTAGTGAGTAGATTAGTTGCTAGGGAGAAGGGGAAGCATGCTTGATTGATGATTTTTCCAAGTTGATGATACTAAATTGATTGGATTGTTGCAATTAAATTGGTTGACATAGTTGTGCATGTGATTAATTAAACTAGGAGTGATCAACCTATAATATTAATCTAGATTGCATTACAAATTTCAATGACATGAACCCTTGATTTGAGAATTGCTTTAATTGATTCAATTTGATTGTGAATTTCCTTGTTAGCCATTCATAGTGAACCCTAGCTTGGCGTATAGGAGATAGCTTTTTGATTCCTTTTATTGCAACTATTGTTTGTCCCTTGTAATGTTGAATCGATTGAGTGATCTATAAATTAGCATAATCATTGAGCTTGCATGTGGAACCTATATCCCTAGTGTTTAGCATATTGAATTCCTCAATTTGTCTAGCTTTTTGACATCTTAGTTACCAACCACAACCATTTATATTCTTCGAATTATCTTGACATAGGCTATAGCATCTTCCTACTCATTCCTTTGGGTTCGACCCTTGACTTACCATATACTTGTATTAGGGTTGGTCGAGTGTTTACAAATTAAGTTTGGCTCTAGGAGAGGTAGATAACGACCTACATTTTCCTCTTGTCAAAATTGGCGCCGTTGCCGGGGAATGATATTGGTGCTTTGTTATAGTTGTTGAGTCTATTCCACCTTTAATTGAAAATACAAAAAGATTTTCTTTTAGGCTACATTTGTAGCCGTGCTACTAACCATTTCTTTTGAGATTTTATGCATAGAGAACGTGGTCATTGTTTAGTGCCATTTGATCCGGAAATTAAGAGAACTATTGCAAGGTTGAGGGGTACTAGACGATCTTTGAGCCCTAGCATTTCAAGTGAAGAAGAACCACAACAAGAAGAACAAGCAAGAATGGGAGAAAATCTGAGAGTGGCATTGAAAGAATTGGGGATTCCCGGTGCATATAGATTTGAGAGTGGGATTGCTCCACCTACAACACCGGCAAATGATTTTGAAATAAGACGGCAATGATCAATTTGATAGAGAGGCGACAATTTAGTTGGGCCAAGCATGAAAGCCCACTAAACCATCTCAAGGAGTTCGAAAATATTGCAATACTATCAAGGTGAACGGAATTTCCCAAGAATTCATCCGCCTCAAGCTCTTTCCCTTTTCTCTCATAGGGCGTGCTTTGAAATGGCTAGACAAGGAGGTTAAGCCGAATTCTCTAAGGACATGGGATGAGGTTACCAAGGAATTTCTATCCCGTTTCTATCCTCAAAAGAAAACAGCGGAGGCTAGAGCTTTGATTCAAGGTTTCAAGCAAAGGCCAAGTGAGAGCCTCTATGAAGCATGGGAGAGATATAAAGAGTATCAAAGAGAATGTCCTCACCACGGAATTCCAACCTATCAAATCATTCAAATTTTCTATGGAGGCCTTAGCCCACAAGGAAAATCATGTTTAGGTGGAGGAGCCGGAGGTCCTATCATGAACAAAACGGAAGAGGAAGTGGTGGACATAATTAAAGACGTAGTGAGGTATTATAGAGATTGGCAAGATGAAGAAAGAGAGTCAACTAGCAAGAGTAGCTCTTCGGTGTACTCGGTTGATCATCTAAATGCAATAAACAATCTATCCTCACAAATGACAAACTTGGAGAAGGAGATGTCCGCTATCAAGGAAAAGTTGGAAAGTGCTACCTACCAAGTTTCAAGTCTTCCCTCCCAATCTAAGGGGAGAGGTATCTCTTCTAATTCTCAACCCCCTCCTTCTTCTAATAACATGCCTAGTGGATGCTTGTTTTGTGATGATTGTGTGTCGTATGATCATGATGTTTCTAGTTGTCCTCATCCATGTATGGATGTTTGTGATGATCAAGATGGAAATGTGAATGAGCATGTGAACTATGTGTCAAATAAACATGATTCTAGGTTTGAGAATCAAAGAGGTCAATGGAATAGGAATTACAACAATCATGGCAATTTTGACAACTATAACCAAGGTGGTGATTATAGGAACCAAGGGAACCAAGGTTCTCGAGGTAACTATAACAATCAAGGTTATAGTAGCCAAAATCAAAACCAAAATTATGGTAATCAAAACCAAGGTTATGGGAATCATAATTAAGGTAGTGGTAACCATAATCAAGGTTATGGTCAAAATCAAAATAGGGGTAATTGGAACAATCAAGGTAGAGGCAACCTTCAAAACAATGCTCAAAGAGGTCCTCCACCCGGATTTGCTCCAAAGGCCCAAAATGATAATTCCTATGTTCAATCCTCTTCTTCTTCACATAGAAAAAATTTGGAAGAAATCATTGAAAATCAAACAAAGTTGTTGAACACTTACATGACCGTAAGTGATAAGAAATTTAATGAAATGATGAAAACCAAATTTCTTAACTTGCTAATGCTTTGAAAGACCATGCTAGTCCTTCTTCTTTACCTTCCCAAGGCCTAGATCCTAAGAGACCGGTTAATGCTATTGTCACAAGGAGTGGTAAGATTCTTGAGGAGAGTTTGCCTAGGAAGAGTGAGACCAAAGAGGGCACAAAAGGGGTTTTAGTTAAAGATGAGAGAGATGGTGCATCTTTGAGTGAGGTTGAGATTGAGAAGCCTAATGAGGTGAGAGTGGAGAAAGAGATTGTGAAACCCAAGCTTCCTTATCCACATAAATTCATGAGACACAAGTTAGATGAACAATTTGGAAGATTCATTAACATGCTTAAGCAACTTCACCTTTCTCTACCATTTACCGAAGTTGTCACCCAAATTCCCAACTACGCAAAATTCCTCAAAGACATTTTGAGGGGTAGGAGGACTTGTGATGGTGTAGAGACGGTGAACTTGACCGAGAATTGTAGTGCTATCATAATGAACAAGATGCCACCTAAACTAAAAGACCCCGAAAATTTTTCTAGGAAATTTCCTAAGGGTAAGGTAGAGGATGTTCCTTTGAGGGTTGGGAAATTTGTTATTCTGGTAGATTTTGTGGTGCTTGAGATGGATGAAGATGCTAATATTCCTATCATTCTAGGAAGACCATTCCTTTCTACTTCGGGTGCTTTGATAGATGTGAAAAGTGCTAAAATTTCACTCAAAGTAGGGGATGAGGTGATAGAATTTTACTTGAATGATAGCATAAAGTATCCAAGTTCTTCTTTAGAAAATTATATGTTGATTGATTCTCTCGATCATGTTGTGTCTTCTATGCATGAGCAATTGCTCAATTCTAACGATGCTCTTAAGAATGTTTTGTTGAATAAGGAAAAGATAGGTACTCCTAGCAAGGAGATGGCTTTGTATGAAGATGTGCTCAATGGAAGCTTTGAGAATGTTGAAGAGCAAATGTGTTTGAGAATTTCTAGCCAAGAAGTGTTGCAAGTGGCAACATCGAAGGAAGGTAAAAGTGTTCCAATGGTTGAGCTCAAACATCTTCCATCACACCTTAGGTATGAATTTTTGGGACCCAACTCCACTTTTCCTGTGATTGTTAGCTCTTCTTTGAGTGAGCATCAAGCTCAAAAGTTGTGTGGTGTTTTGAAGAAGCACCGAAGTGCTTTGGGTTATACCATTGAGGACCTCAAAGGTATAAGCCCCGCTTTATGTACACATCACATAACTCTTGAGGAGGGTGCTTTACCTTCTATTGAGAGGCAACGAAAGCTACACCCTCAAATGGGAGAGGTAGTGAAGAAGGAGATCACCAAACTTTTGGATGCGGGAATCATATTCCCCATTTCTAGTTCTAGGTGGGTCTCTCCCGTTCACGTTGTCCCAAAGAAGGGAGGTATGACCGTCGTTGAGAAGGAGAAAGGTGAGCTCATTCCGACAAGGACGGTCACGGGATGGAGGATGTGTATAGACTATAGACGTCTAAACACATCTACAAAGAAAGATCATTTCCCCCTTCCTTTTATTGATCAAATGCTTGAAAGACTAACAAGGCACAAGTTCTATTGTTTTCTTGATGGTTATTCGGGATTTTTCCAAATCCCTATCCACCCGGATGACCAAGAGAAAACAACCTTCACTTGTCCATATGGTACATTTTCTTATAGGAGAATGACGTTCGGCCTTTGCAATGCTCCCGCGACATTTCAAAGATGCATGATGAGTATATTTGGAGATATGTTGAAAGAGGAGATGGAGGTTTTTATGGACGACTTCTCCGTAGGAGGTGTTTCATTTGAGGCATGCCTTCAAAACCTTGAAAAATGTCTTGCAAGGTGTGAGAAAGTGAACTTGGTCTTGAATTGGGAGAAATGTCACTTCATGGTGAAGGAAGGCATAGTCCTTGGCCACAAGATCTCTCACAAGGGGATATAGGTGGATAAAGCTAAAATTGAAGTCATTGAAAAGCTTTCACCTCCGGTGAATGTAAAGGGAGTGAGATCTTTCTTAGGGCATGCCGGGTTTTATAGAAGATTCATCAAGGATTTCTCGCTCATAGCAAAGCCCCTCAATGGTCTAATCTCTACTCCTATTGTTCAAGCTCCTCGAGTTTGTGTTTGGAGGCATTCAATAAGTTGAAGAAAGCTCTAATCTCTACTCCTATTGTTCAAGCTCCAAGATGGGATTTACCATTTGAGTTGATGTGTGATGCGAGTGATTCGGCAATAGGAGGTGTCTTGGGTCAAAGAGTGGACAAGAAACTTCATGTGATCTATTATATGTCCAAGACTCTAAATGGAGCTCAATGGAATTACACTACAATGGAGAAGGAATTCTTGGCTATAATTCATGCTTTTGAGAAGTTCCGTTGTTATCTATTAAGTTCCAAAACCATTGTTTTCATGGATCATGCGGCTCTCAAGTATCTTTTTGCCAAGAAAGAGTCCAAGCCAAGGTTGATCCGGTGGGTTCTCGAGCTCCAAACCTTTGACATTGAGATTAGGGATAAAAGAGGAGCGGAAAATATTATGGCAGATCATCTTTCTCGTTTAGAAGATTCTCAAACTCATGATGATGGTTCTCCAATTGAGGATAGGATGCTTGATGATTTCTTGTATGCTATTGAAGCAAAGGAGCTCCCATGATTTGCCGATTTAGTGAACTTTCTTGCATGTGGGGAGTTTCCTCCTTCCTTTTCTAAGAACCAAAGAAAGAAGCTCAAGAGAGAGGCAAGGCATTATGTGTGGGATGATCCCATCTTATACAAGCGAGGGGTCGATGGCTTACTTAAACGTTGTGTGCCAAACGAAGAGGTGCCTAGTGTTTTGAAAATGTGCCATTCGGATCCAAGCGGGGGCCATATGGGTGTCTCTAAGACCGCCACTAAGGTCCTTCAATGCAGTTTATGGTGGCCACATCTCTTTAAGGACTCGTGAGGCTTTGTAAAGACATGTGACCGATGTCAAAGAGTTGGGAACATCTCCAAGAGAAATGAAATGCCTCAACAACCTATACTCGAGTTGGAGGTGTTTGATGTGTGGGGTATTGATTTTATGGGGCCATTTCCCTCATCTTTCGAAAATCAATATATTCTTGTGGTGGTCGATGACATGTCTAAGTGGGTTGAGGCCATTGCCTACCCAACTAAAGACCACAAGGTGGTTATGAAGTTGTTTAAGAAGATAATCTTTCCAAGATTTGGGGTATTAAAGGCGGTAATAAACGACAACGGTTCTCATTTTATTCACCATGCCTTTCAAAAGATGTTGAGGAAGCATGGAGTCCATCAAAGATTCGGCCTCCCATATCATCCCCAATCGAGCGGTCAAGTGGAAGTCTCTAATCGTCAAATTAAGCTCATCCTTGAAAAGACGGTTGCGAGAAATCGAAAGGATTGGTCGGATAAGTTGGATGATTCTCTTTGGGCCTATCGAACGGCTTTCAAGACCCCCATAGGTACCACTCTATACTGCCTAGTCTATGGCAAGTCATGCCATCTCCCGGTTGAAATTGAACATCGTGCTTTGTGGGCAATCAAGAAGATAAATTTTGACTTGGCAAGTACGGGGGAGAAGAGGTGGTTAGATCTTCATGAGCTAGAGGAGCTTCAGCTTGATGCCTATGATTGTGCTAGTGTGTACAAAGCTCGTTCTAAGGAAACACATAACAAGCTTATTGAGAAGAAAGATTTTTGTGTTGGCAATAAGGTTCTTCTCTACAATTCAAAATGAAGTTATTTCCCGGAAAGCTCATGTCAAGATGGAGCGGTCCCTATTTGGTCAAGAATGTTTTTCCAAGTGGTGTTATAGTGGTCTCAATGATGGATTCTTCTTCTCCGTTTTAGGTCAATGGCCATCGTCTTAAAAAGTATTTCGACGGTGTTTTTGTTGTCCTTGTTCACTCATTGCTTCTCCGACTACCACCTTAATTGGTGGAGGACGTCAAGTTATGACGTTAAACAAGCGCTACCCGGGAGGCAACTCGGTTTTCTAACCTTTTTCTTTTTATTTTACATTTTTTTCTAGATTTCTTTTATCCTTGAGAATTTTTCTTATTCCTCTTTATTTCTGTTTGTTTTCTTGATTTTAGGTACCATGAGATTGGATCGAAGAAAATTTCCAACAATTTTGGTGTTATTTCAAGATTTCACGAGGTTTGGTTAAGTTTAGGTGGAAACGCTTGTTGGGGTTTTATGCTCTCATGTTTGCATTTTTATTGATTTTATACTCTTTTTCGAATGCGCTTTCAAATATCTCATTATGCAAACACGAGAGTATATTGATGGCTGAAATATTCTTGCTTGGTGCATGCGCACCATAGGTTGCGCGCGTGCACCAAAGGGGTCAAAAAATTTTCACTAACTTTGACAAAATTTAACAGTTTTTGAACCATCCCCGTACCCCTTTGGTGCGCACGCACCCCATCCCTACGCGCGCGCACCACAGGGGTCAGAGTTTTGGCCTGTTTTTGAACCAACCCAGCCCCTATCTAGTGCGCACGCACCTTCTGGCTGCGCGCACACACCAGGTAGGCAGCGATTCTGGCCAATTTTCCAACCCAAGCCTCTAACCAAACCTCCCCTGCTGTCGCCTGCACGCACGCACCCTCACCAGCCGCCAGGTGCGTTCAGCGCCCCCCTTTTAACCCCAAAAGACGCACCACCCTTATTTCTCCATTCTCTCTCCCCGATTTCCCCTTACTCCCTCACTCATTCTTCTATCTTCAAACCCTTCCAAACCTTTGCAAATTCACATAATTACTCATTTTTAATATTCATTTCTTTACAAATTACATCATAGCATAATCAAATCCCTTCCAAAACAAAAAAAAAAAAAAAAAAAAAAAAAAAAAAAAAATTCCAGAAATTACGAACATGAAATTCGAAAATTGGGCATAATTTCGAAATTTTGGTGTTTTGATTTAGTGCTTGAATCTTGTCTTTGGGTGTTCTATTTGTTCTTAAATCTTCATTTTGGGCAATTTGCAAGTAATTCAAGGCTTCATTGAGGTATAATTTCTTATTTTCTAGTCATCTTCTTCCTCATTGTTCAAACTTGAAACCGTTGTTTTTGCTTTCATGGTAGAACTCCATTGTTGGTTCTTTTAGCTTGTAATTTGTGTTGAATGATGTTATTGGATGTTAACTTGAAGCTTTTTCATGATGAATTTGTATACCTTGCTTGATTCCTTGATTCACCATTGTTGGTCATTTTCTCTCTCATGGATATTCTTTATGATGGTTTTATTGCTTTGATAATTCAATGTTTGAGATTATTTTGTTCAATTAGATTCATGATTTGGTCTCTTATGTTCAATTTTGCCTTTAAATCCATGCCTACTTGTTTCAAATTCATGACCCTATATTAATGGCATTGTTCATATTTAGCATCTCTTGTTTCTATTTTGAAATAATTGCATTTGTGCTTGATTCTTGAGCAATTACTTATGCTTATTATTGAAATATGACAAATGTAAAGATTTGCTCATGAGTTGTTTTCATCCTTGTAGATGGCTCCAATCCGTCATAAGAAGCGGGCAAGATCGAGTTCAAGCAAGCCTAGGCATGTTGTTCCACCTCCACCCAAGGTAGAAGAAATATACGGCATTGAATTCTCTAAATAATCACATTGGGATCGTTTCAAGCGTCTATCCAAGAGAAAGCTAAGACCAACAAGATTCTACGATCAAGCAACAACCAAGTTTCTCGGCATAGATGAGGATGTTCGGCTTCTTGCAAAGGGCCTTGATCTTTTAGAGTTCTTGGATTTGAGCGCCCCTACTTATGCTAGGGTGACCTATGAATTTCGTTCTTCTCTTGAAGTAGTCCGAGAACCGGGTGACGATTCCTCAAGGATTTTGACTTTCCAACTTTTCAATCATGATCACTCATTGACGGATTCTTAACTATGTTCATACTTCAAGTTTCCATGGGCCGAGGAAGCGGATCATTGTATCTATTCGGCGCATAGTAGAATGGCAAATGACCATGGATATAATGAGCAACGTTGGTGGAGAAGTATCTCGGAGGAAGGGAAGTATGAGCCTCAAAATTCCAAGACCGCTTCCATGATTCATCCGGCTATGCGGTATTTCAACCGTCTCCTCACTTACGTTCTTTGCTTCAAGGACTCTTGGTTGTGGATAGCCGACCAAAATGACTTTGAGATTGAGCTAGTGGATTTCATGGAGCATTTGATCAATCGATTCTTGGATATCCGTGATAGAGTTAGCCTATCGGGGAGCATCCAATTGGGAGGGATGATTTCTATCCTAGCTCTTTGCATCAATGACGACTATAAGACTTTGTTAAATGAGCTTCCCCCAATTATTGATCCTCGAGAAAAATCTTCTTCTCATTTCCTCAACATCTCCGCCCTTGTGAACCAAAAGTTCCTCGATCGTACTAGAAAGGATGATGTTTTCATTTGGAAAGTTTCCCGGATTAAAGAATGGTTCTTAATCCCATGCAAAGAGGCAACTACTCGACCAAAAGAGAAAGATTCCTTGTCTTGGAGGCCTCCGGTGCGAGATATTGATCCTTCTATTTGACGTAGGACGTATCATACAAGAGGCCGCTCAACCAATGCTTTCTCATCAAATGTTAACACTATTCCCACGGTTGAACTGGAAGGTACACCTATTCCTTCCCCCTCTCCTACTCCTTCTACTTTTGATTTGTCAACCATTCATGCTAGGTTTGATTATATTGCTAATGTGTTATATTCTATGCCTTCTATGCAGACCCCTAATCTTGGTTGTGACTATCATACAAATCAATTGTACGATTTACATGTTCGGAGGGGGGAGATCGAGCCCTATGTGAATTACCCATATCTCCCGGTCTAACAAGGACCTATCCCTTAATGGGATCCTTTTGATCCTACCATTGGTCCTCGGCCTTGCTACCCGTATTGGGAGGGCCCTCATGTTCACCCTAGTTCTATCATAGGCACCACCCCGACCACTTATGACTATCAGCGGCCCGGTGGTTGTGATTATACATATGATCCGGCTAATCCTTCGCCTTTTCCAGACCTAGAGACTTTTGGAATGTGGGGTAGGTTGGGTGAGCCGGTCTTAGATGATTGGTCTCATTATTTTGAGGTTGATAGAGCTAAGAGGGAAGGTAGGTTAAGGGGTAAGGCTCCCATGGAAGTGAGCGAGATGGCTAGCTCTAGTCATATGATGGAGACCGGTGAGGGGAGTTCTCATTCTACCCCTTACCATAGTGCGGAGTAATACTACCAAGGCTACCCCCCTTCTTATGTGCTTTATATGATGTTTCTCTGTTGCCTATATGTCTTTAGGTTTAGAGTTAGGGGGGTAGTCCAGTTTAAGCTTGGGGGTCCTTTATGTCATCTGTTTCTGTGCTTCACCATATTCCCCCCCTGCTTTTTTAGTTCATTCCTGGTATCCTATGCTTCTGGTATTGATCTCTGTGTCGTTTGGTTTTATGATGATGCTACTGTATTTCTGCTGATTTCTCTGCCCAGTTATTGGTTTTGTTGCTTGTTTCGCTGATCGCTGTCCGCTGAGTTTCTCTGTGTCTCTGTTATGATGATTCCTGATGATGATTATCTGATATCTTGTCTCCTGATACTGCTTCAGTCTGATGATTCTGCTTCCTACACTCATTTGATCCTATTCCTATTGCTTTTATTACTTGCTTTTTCTTTATTTTCATGCATTTTGTTTTCTCTTTTCTTCTTTTCTTTTGTATTGAAGTTACTAACAATTTTCTTTGTATATAGTTTTTATTTCTCGCCTTGCTCTATTGCTTATGGTTTGGATTTCGACGATTCATAAAGGTGCTCTTTCGCCTTGTTTAATGTTCAATAGCTTTGGCGCCCGGTGAGATCTTTTTATTTCTTTTCTTTTTCTTTTCTTGGTTTCTTAGTCTAGGATTAGTTCTAGGAGAAGTTGAATGGTTCGAGGTTGTTTGCTTTTTAACACCCTAGTGTGTTTGGGAACATTGGCGTTGTGGCCGAATGTTCACTTGTTTGTTGATTGGGATTTATGTATGTTAGCATTACTTCCTTATTGCCTTTTACTTCTCCTTTACTTTTCTATTTTTCATTTTATTTTCCTTTTCTTCTTTTTCTTTTTCTTTTTCTTTTCTTTTCTTCTTCCTTCATGTTTTCCTTTTCTCTTTTCTTATTATTTTCTTTTCTTTTCTTTTTATCCCTTGTTCTCTTTATTTTGTTTTTAGTCCTTTTCTTTTCTTCGAAAAGAAAATAAAAAAAATAATAAAAAAACAAAAACAAAACTTGTTTTTGTAAATATGAATAAAATGTTTTTGAGGCATTGCTTTTCTTTCTTCATCTTTTTGCTTTTACTTTGGACTTAGTACCACTTGAAGTTGCACATTGGCTATTTTTCTTCCTAAATACAATGGTTTACACGGTTTGAGAGTATCTTTGGTTGACTCTAGGATAGGGTATGCTAAGTTAGCGGTTTAGACCTTTTGGGGCCTTGAAGCCGGATTCTTTTGGTTTGTGGTAAGACGGAGTTTCTTCCTTTGGTGGATTTGACAACTTTAGTAAGTTTTTGCTATAACCGTGTGAGGATTTTTCTTTTTCAAGCCTTCATCATTTTTGATTGTGCAGCATGGATCCTTAACCTTTGCATACCCAATCTTGAATCTTGACTCATAATTCTCAAACACGAGACCGAACCAACTAGGAAGGACAAAGGCCATTTTTCGAGGTGGTAATTTTTCATTTCTAGGATTTTCTTCTTTCTTTTTAGTACTTTGGGTTTACATTTGCCATCTTGCTAACCATTTGAGTCTTTCCCCTTCTTTTCAAGCCACATCTATAGAACTTTGAGCCTTTTGTTTTTTTTTGTTCCAATCTTGGTTTTTGTGAAGCAAATGGTCATGTTTTTTTATTTTTTTGGAGTTTGTGGTCTAAAAGGTTGGATATGGGTTTTATTTGTAAGCACGCTCGTCTTTTGTATATATTGTGAATAATGGCAAATGAATAAATGAAAAAGCCGTCCAAAGTTAAAAAAAAGGCAAGGACATAATAAATGCAAAATCGAAAAAGCCGTCCACAGTTAAAAGAGGCGAGGACAATTGCTTTGATAAAATGAAAATTACAAAACAAAAAGAGTGAAAAAGAGAAAATTCAAAAAACAGTTTGATGTGATTCTTTTCCCTTTTCAAGCATTGAGGACAATGCTTCCTTTTAGCTTAGGGGAGAAGCGTTTACGCTTTTTGTATATATGCTTGTGGATATAGCTTTGAATAAGCTTGGGGGTATTAGTTTGTTTTTGTTTGGTGACTTCTTGGTTTTGGTGTCGAGGTGTGGCCAACCTTTGCTTCATAACCTAGGTGTACCACCAAATTCTAAATTTTAAGCCTACCCCTAACCTTTTGCCCTTACGTTACAACCTTTGGGAAACTCCTTTCGACCAAGAGGTTGAGTCATATACCGAGGGAGGGCATTATGAGTTAAAGCCTAAGGAAAAGGGATGCAAGGTCGAGATGTCGAGAACCCTCAAATTCTATTCTTTTTCGGTTCCTTCGAGGAACCATAGAGACGCTTACTAAGGGAAGATTTGAAGCCATTAGGGAGAATGCGGTTAGATTGGTTAGGATGAAAGTGGATTGCGCCTCATTAGTTCTCTACGCTTAGCATACCCTATGTTTCAATCAACCCTCGATATCTTAGAACGTGCTTACCATTGTTGTTTTAGAAAGTTTGATATCCTTCGTGCCTTGATCATGTGTAAAAGTCCATTGTATAAGCATTTCTTTTCTTTTCAAGGTTTTAAACTTTCTCTTTTCTTTTCTTTTTGCTTTGCTTCCTTTTTAATAAAAAGAGTTATAGGTTAACCTCTTTGGAAACCTTTACGAGAGCATCACTCGTCCTCTAGAGCGATCAAGGGGTTTAAATGGCTTGTCTTTAGTTGCTAAAATTAACCGTGATTCCTACGAAAGTGAGTTAGTGTATATTCTCATCTTCTCTAGTTTTCTTGTTTCTTTCTTTGCTTGAATAGTGTCATCATTTTCCCTTGGGTTTGATTTTGTTTTGCTCGAGGACGAGCAAAAGTTTAGCTTGGGGGATTTTGATGAGCGTCGTTTATGGCGCTCAAAAGAATAAGATTTAGGTTCATTTTCTTTATTTTCTTTCATCATTTTCAATAATTCTCTTAGTTTTATTTGATTTTCCATTTTTATAATTCACTTTGGTTCTCGATTAGTTTTTATGAGTTTTTCATATTTTAAGTTGATAATTCATAGTTTTAGTTTTAGTTTTACTTTGTTATGCTTTCTCTCTTTGTTTTATTTGTGTTTTGTTGGTGAATAATCAAGTCAATTTGCTCATTTTGGGACTGCCTTGTTCGCGGGCATCATCTCGAGTGCACTGATGATGGGGATGCTCGGGAGCGCGGAGTTTGATCAAGCAAGCGAAGGAGCCAAGGCCTTGTGCACCACACAGGGGTGCGTGCGCGCAGACCCAGCTGTGTGCGCGCGCGGCTGGTCTGTGCGTTCGCACGACCCTGTGTGGCCCCCTTCGCTCGATTTTCCTATTTAAAGCTTTTGACTTTCTTTTTTATGACGACTTAACTTTTGTACTTTAGAAATAATTTTCCAGAAATAGTAGAGAGAGAAGCTTAAGATTTACTTGTTTGTACTTGAATTTGATCTTAGATTTCAATTTGATCTTGAAATTCCTTCTTCAATTCAATGGAAGTTTGTAAGATTTCTTTCCTTTGATTTACTGTTAATGCAATTCTTTCTAGTTTCTTGAATTTTGATTGAGATTACATTCCTTGCTCTAGAATTTGGTGATTGATTGATTTTCTTTTGATTAAGCTTTAAATGAATATGAATTTGATTGAATTTGTTTTGTTCCTTAATTTCACCATGATTAGTGAGTAGATTAGTTGCTAGGGAGAAGAGGAAGCATGCTTGATTGATGATTTTCGCTAGTTGATGATACTAAGTTGATTGGATTGTTGCAATTAAATTGGTTGACATAGTTGTGCATGTGATTAATTAAACTAGGAGTGATCAACCTATAAGATTAATCTAGATTGCATTGCAACTTTCAATGACATGAACCCTTGATTTGAGAATTGCTTTAATTGATTAAATTTGATTGTGATTTTCCTTGTTAGCCATTCATAGTGAACCCTAGCTTGGCTTATAAGAGATAGCTTTTGGATTCCTTTTATTGCAACTATTGTTTGTCCCTTGTGATGTTGAATCGATTGAGTGATCTATAAATTAGCATAATCATTGAGCTTGCATGTGGAACCTATATCCCTAGTGTTTAGCATATTGAATTCCTCAATTTGTCTAGCTTTTTGACATCTTAGTTACCAACCACAACCATTTATATTCTTCGAATTAGCTTGACATAGGCTATAGCATCGTTCCTACTTATTCCTTTAGGTTCGACCCTTGACTTACCATATACTTGTATTAGGGTTGGTCGAGTGTTTACAAATTAAGTTTGGCTCTAGGAGAGGTAGATAACGACCTACATTTTCCTCTTGTCAGCATATCTGCTAGACGGCACGCTGCCGGATTCAACTCCAGAAGCAGCCGCACTAAAAAAGTGTACGGCTAACTTTGAGATTCGCATAGGAGAGCTTTTTAAGAAAGGGTTCCTACAACCCCTCTTGAAATGCATCACCCCCGAAAAGGGGCAGGAAATTCTGGAAGATTTGCATGCGGGCTTTTGCGCCTCACATATAGGCGGCAGGTTTCTAGCAGAAAGGGCCAGACGGCAGGGCTACTTCTGGCCCACCCTTCAGAAAGACGCCATGACGTTGGTGAAAAAATGTGATAAATGCAAAAAATTCGGCAAGCTTATACACCGTCCGGCCACAGATCTGACGGCTATTCATAGCCCAGTTCCATTCTCCAAGTGAGGCATGGACATCCTGGGGCCATATACTCCCGCATCAAGCGAACGGCGGTATATCTTTGTTGCCGTGGATTATTTCACCAAGTGGGTAGAGGTAGAGGTAGTCAAAAACTAAATTATTATAATCTAAATTATCAAGAAAAGAGGAAGAATTGTGAGAATAATACTATGACAATAATTAAACTAAGGGAATAAATAATAATAAAAAGCCTAGGGTCATAGGTTCACCAATAAATAATATTCCGGGATGAAAGACAACAATCAATTATGAATGCATAAATTAACCAGATTATAAAGGGGTTTGCTACGTATTATAATCACAGTATTAATTTACTGGTATTAAATCGCATCGCTCAAATCTTGACTTAACCATTTATAAATTAACCTGCCTATTGAAATTAAGCCTAAACATCAACTCTCATCTCACGAATCTCGAATTAATATTGCATATCTCATACAATTAAACCAGCGCTAATCTAATTGCATAGCATTATAATAATCAATAGGAAATTAACCCGAAACAATAACAATCGACAATTAAAGTAAACTACTCGCACATAATTAAAACTAATCTAATCAAAGTAATTAAAGTAAGCATGATTAAAAAAAATAAGAATTAAGAGAAAGAGAATAATAATATTAAAATAAAATTAATAAATCTTGATGTGAACAAAGAAAAGTCGGAAAGAAAACAAAACAAAAGTAAAGCTAAACTACGTAAAAGTAAAACTAAGAAAGGAAATTAACAAACTAAAAACTAAAACTAATAAAACTTCCCTAACTAACCTACGTAACTACTCCCTCCTTTTATAAGAAAGGAAAAAGGAGTTTGATTTCCAGTAAACTTCTAATCCCCACTCAAACAAGCTGCGTGAGAATTAGGAGCCTACTAAATTCGCAAACCGACTTAAAGAAAAGCTGGAGTAAAGCCCAAGTCAGCAACACGGCACATAGCAGCAGCCCAATCAAACAAGTTCCCGCTTTGGAACTGGGCCGCCTGTTCGGGGCCGTCAGCTTCACGCCTTACAATCTCTTGTATGCTTGGGCTGATTAATTAATTGGCCCAATCTCCTTCTTCTTGATATCCAATTATTGGATATGTAATAAAATTAATACTCCGAACTAATCGAGCCCTTAATCACCGAACCAAATACCTTTAACTCGGTCTTGGGTTTAGAATATATAGTCATAAAATACGATCAAACTTCAATATCTTCGTAGTGGTTTAATAAGCTCCGGAATTATCATAAATCTGCAAATTCCTACAAAATAATACCAACTCTACAAAAACATTATAAAACGTATATTAATAATAAAAATAGCTCCGCAGAGCTCAAATCAGCACAAATAAGACCATGGGACGGGGATTAAATATATGTATAAAATAGACTCATCAAACTCCCCCAAGCTAAACCTTTGCTTGTCCCTAAGCAGAGAAATGAATAAATAAACCAATACTTCACCCCAAAATAATTTAAATCAATAAATACAATTTAAGGTAAATCTGACAAACATGTATCAAAGTCAACCAATCAAATCCATCCAACTACCAATCTTTCCAAACAATTGTCAAATAGAGCAAACCACAAGAGCATATAGAATTCAAGACTAGTGCTCACACACTCAACTCTCATTTATGTGGCGAGTAAAAGATGTACTCGATCGCTCTCCGACCACCCCTTTATATGTGAATAATGCCCTCCCAACTCACGTACTCGTGTGTTTAAAAAGACATACACTCAACCTAATAGTCAACTCGAAATATATCAAATTAATCTTTGCATTGATAAACAACTAATTTCACATTCACACAACTCTATGCACAAAGGTCGGAAGGTCTTCAAAGCTTGTAATGTAAGGCTAGGGTAAAGGGTAGGAAATATTTGGGAAAATGTGAGAGTAAAACTATGCTTAAGGGAGCCAAATCCTAATAAAATCAAGGTAAAAAAATAAGTGATGACCAAATCATCTCCAACACAACTCAACTCTACAAAAATTCACCAAACAACCAAATCAGTAATTCACAAACTCACCATCACTTACAAATACAAATTCACTCATAAAAATATGATATTATAGAATTTGAGTGAACAAACAGACTTTGAACTATTTCTTTTTTTTTTCTTTTTGAATTCTTTTTTTTTTTCTTTTATTTTGAGTAACCTTCACATAGAACATTTGAACATTGAAACAATTTTTTTCTCTTTTGCTCTTTTTTTTCCTTTTGAAGTTCACTTTTTTTCCTATATTTTTTTTTTCTTGAACTTCTCTTTATTTTTCACTATCATGCTTTATTTTTTTCTCAAGAATTTCAACTTTCAAAACCATCAAAAACAAAACACAATCAAGAACAAAACAACTTCTCATAACCACCCAAATTGTGCCAATAATAAGCACACTACAAACTCCCTCACCTCACTCACTAATAGCTCCCCCCAGCCAAGCTTGGGACTAGTAACCAATGGGGCATAATCGGCTTGTAATGTGGCTAAATAAACAATAAAAAGTCAAGGCAATAATATGGGTAGCAAGAGGGAACAAATGTATCTAATATCATCTTCGGCCACCTAAAAGAATAAACGCCTTCGTCCTCCTCAATGTGCATAATAATGAGTCATACAAACATAATTCAAAGTTAAAAACCAATACTCAACTTCATTGACATACCAGGAACTAACATACATTCCTTACCAAATCAACTAGTCAAGCACTATATTCACAAGCAGTTGGGCAAAATTGACGCATGCTAAGGCTCCAAGGCAATTAAACATCAAATCATGATCAACTAATCCACAATATTTATCATCATATACCAAGAGTCAAAACAATTTCGAACATTTTTCATCAAGGGGCACAGGGAAACATGATTTATAATTCATTGGAACTTTAAACTAATAAAGCAATAAATCTAGACTATAAAAGCATTAAAATTAAACTAGGCACACCAAAGAAAATAAAAAGAAAAAGGAAAGAAAGATTACCTATATATACAAGAAATTCCCCCCAAGCTAAATCAGACAATGTCCTCATTAGCTTAAAGGGAAGTTAGTAATCCAAGTGACTACCCCTCATCATCAAACTCGTATCCACCACCATCCCAAACATTGCAATGCATCACCTTGGTACAACTTTGGACAAAAAAGAAGCAAAGTGTTAGTAAGAGAAAAGGCAAAAACAAGTCATGTTCACTATTTTGCTCATAACTTTTTTTATACAAATGATAATGGAGTGATTCCAATAGAATTGGAAAGTAGACTTGAAGAGCTTTCCAATGATAGTCACACACAAAATTTATGCAAAAGTTATGGCGTTTTGAAGCTGGTCAGTTTTGCTGTCGCGCTCTCGCGCCCGACCGGGTGAGCGTGGCCCGACCGGGCCCGACTCCCAAGTCCGACCAGGTGTCTTCTTGCTACTTAATGCTCGAAATTTCTTCTTACACTCGATTTTCTTCGTCTTTTCCCTTGATTGAGCAAATATCACTATATCGGGTGGAACTTTCACTACGGGCTTAAACTCTACAACTTTTTTCTCAATCTCCACTTGTTCATCATCAAACCCGAGCCATACACAATTTAGAGCTCTTTCTATAGCATCCACTTCATCTTTCCAACTACTAGTTTTTCCTGCGGAAGATGCAACACAAGATACCGCCTCCAAGGGATCTTTAACGAGAGCTTGGGGCTTATTAGAAAAATTATTTACATCAACCACACCAATACTAAAACACTTTTCCTCTAACATGGGACTTTTAGGGACATTACTTAGATTAAAAGTAATATTATCATCCCCAACACATAATGTAAGTTTACCATTTTTCACATCTATTATTGCCCATGCAATATGAAGGAATGGTCTACCCAAAATAATCAGAATTTGTAAATCTTCCTCCATATCAAGAACAACAAAATCAACAGGTATATAAAATTTACCTACTCTAACAGGAACATCCTCTAAAACATCTAAAGGGTATTTCACAGAACGATCGGCCATTTGCAGAGTAATATTGGTAGCTTTTAATTTACCCATATTTAATTTAGAGCTCATAGATAATGGCATAACACTTACACAAGCACCCAAATCACATAAAGCTTTATCAATCAACAGATTACCAATATGACATGGAATAGGAAAACTACCCGGATCTTTTAGTTTAGGTGGAGATTTATTATGTAATATAGCACTATATTCCGTAGTAAAAGCAATTGTCTCTACCTCACTAATAGATCTTTTTCTAGTCAAAATTTCTTTCATAAATTTTGAATATGCAGGAACTTAAGTAATTAAATCCGTGAAAGGAACTGTTACCTGCAAATTCTTCACAACCTCTAGAAACTTACCAAATTGCTTATCCAACTTACTCTTTAAATGTCTATTAGGAAATGGAAGTTTGATAGCAAGACCCTGCACATCTCCACTCTTATCCTGGGGTTTACCCTGCAAAGAATTATCAAAAGAGTTAGATTTACCTTGGAGCCCTGCAGGGCTAGTAACAACATTGTTTGGTTTAATAGAATCAAGATTAGCACTTTTTGTTGTAACAGGTTCATCATCTTTGGGCATAGGAGGCCCATCATAGTGTGAACCACTCCTCATGGTAATTACATTTGCGTATTCTGTTGTTTGTATTGGCTGTGATGGTAGGGCTCCCTGCTGGCGAGTTTGCAGATTAGAGGAAAGTTGTGCAATTTGATTATCAATGATTTTATTATGTGCTAGGATTGAGTCAATTTGTGCATCTCTACTCAGTATTTGCTTCTGCATATTGGCTAACATCGTTTTGATTTCTGATAGGCCAGAATTAGATGGAGGAGTAACAACCTGTTGCGGTCTCTGATGTGGAGGTTGGTAGTACCTCTGTTGTGGTTGTTGTACCTGTGGTTGAGGGTTAAACACATTCGTACTATTGTACGACATATTTTGGTTATTTTTCAACCCTGCATTGTAGGTGTTAGAGTATGGACTAATTTGCTTATAGGTCTAAAAAGCATTAATCTTCTCAAGTGAACTCCTACAGTCCTGTGCCCAATGACCTACAAGACCACAATTGTCACAAAATATTGCAGAGTTAGTACGAATAGCAGAAACATTAGCAACAGAAGATGAATTAGAATTATTAATATTATCTAGTTTCTGGCTAATAGAAGTCAATTGTGCTTCCAAAAAGGATATAGAATCGACTTGGTGTTTTCCCTTGTTGGCAATTCCTCTTTCATTCCCATATTGGGAATTGTGAATAGCCATCTCTTCGACAACATTGCTCGATATATTCACATCCAAATTCATAAATCTCTCATTAGCTGCAGAGTCCAAAATTATTCTTGAATTATATCCAAGCCCATAGTAGAAAGCTTGGATTATCTACCACTGTGCTAGCCCATGATGGGGGCATTCTCTCTACAAATCCTTAAATCTTTCCCAAGCTTCATATAAACTTTCATCAGCTTCTTGGGCAAAATTTAGGATCGAACTCCTTAACAAATTCGTCCTCTCTGCAGGGTAATATTTATTATAGAAATACAAAGCAAGAGTACTTCAGTCAGTAATACCAAGGGCAGTTCTATTCAATCCATTAAACCATAATTTAGCTTTGCCACATAAAGAAAAGGGAAAAAGAATCTCCCTGATTTGGTCCTGCGTGACCCCAGTTTGCCTAATTGTGTTGCAATATTGGCAAAAATCCAAAATATGAAGATTTGGATCTTCACCCTTAGCTCCGCCAAATTGCTTCATTTCGATCATAGTGATAAACTGGGATTTAATCTCAAATTGTACTCCATCGAGATTAGGTGTAGGAGCAAGATGTGGAAAATCTGTCAGGGATGGCTGTGAATAATCGCTAAGCTTGCGAACAGGAGGAGGTGGTGGTGCAGTCATCTCTGATTCTTGATCTGTACTAAACAAATAAATATGAGAAACTTCCCAAAGAACTCACGTTCTCTGCGATGAAAAAAATAAATAAAAAAAATAATCTAGACTCTAATAACAACTAGTAATAAAAATAAAATCGTTTCCCTGGCAGCGGCGCCAAATTTTGACAGCCTAAAGTCGTATCACCTAATCAAAACTAATTCCTAAAACCACTAACTAAAATAGATAGGGAAGTAGGGTCGAATCCACAGGGAAACAATGTTCTTTTATTCCTAATAAATTATTATAATCTAAATTATCAAGAAAAGAGGAAGAATTGTGAGAATAATATTATGACAATAATTAAACTAAGGGAATAAATAATATTAAAAATCCTAGGGTCATAGGTTCACCAATAAATAATATTCCGAGATGAAAGACAACAATCAATTATGAATGCATAAATTAACCAGATTATAAAGGACTTTCTCTACGTATTATAATCACAGTATTAATTTACTGGTATTATATCGCATCTCTCAAATTTTGACTTAACCATTTATAAATTAACCTGCCTATTGAAACTAAGCGTAAACATCAACTCTCATCTCTCGAATCTCGAATTAATATTGCATATCTCATACAATTAAACCAGCGCTAATCTAATTGCAGAGCATTATAATAATCAATAGGAAATTAACCCAAAACATTAACAATCGACAATAATAAATCATCCCTTCTTTGGCCAGACGACTGTGTCCACAGCGTCCGGCACAGAGAGAATAAACCTATGTCCCATGACATGTTTAGAAATGAACTTCCCAAAGTCCTCCGACATCTTCTCCTGCCTGCCTTTGGGAACATGCAAATAATAAGGAGCATGTTCCAGCCGGCGCGAAGCAGATGGCTCTGCCCATCCTTCGCCCCTGTCAACTGACTGGGACTCTCTTGTAGAATCCAGTTTCGAGCGCGCCTCCTCCGAGTTAATGGAGGCCTTGTCAAAAGATGATGATGCGGAATCATCATCAGAATTATCGTCTAGGTTGGGGGCCTTTTAGCTAGAGCCTGCAGTGTCGTCCTCTATTTCATCATCCGGCACCGAAACAACCGGCTTGCGAGTTTGCTTTACATCATCCGACTCCTCCAATATTGAGGAGCCTGGGGTTCTAGTAGCACTAGGCGGATGTTCATAAACTTCGAAAACAGGCTCCCTAATGGAGCCCTTTGAATATACGGTTGAACTTTCTGAATGGTACCAGGTACCATCCGTCCTATACGTCCTACTGATTTTGCTTCGTTCTGGTTATGGTGTCCTGCACAAGCACAAACACGGTCGGATTTGGAGAACTTCTCAAAGGGGAGTCCTCGAATAAGCATTCAACACTCCTAGTTCTAGATTCAGCTATCCCCTGTGACCGGATGATCGCTAACCTAGGCTGTGCCGGGTGCGTTTGGGTAACTATTTTCGGAAAAAGAAAAGAAACAAAGATTAAAAAAGAGCACACAGTTACCTTATTAAGTGAAGGTACGGAGAGCTGCTTGGAATATCTGGTCGTCTGCTTACAGGCGGACTAGTGGGCGAGCGACGGATGCTTTCACCAAAGAAGATAAAGTTCTCAAAGTCAAAGATTCAAAAGATTCTCTCTGAATTTCACGCAAACGTGTGAATTCGAAGGAGAGGTCAACCCCTATTTATAGAAAGGGTGAAAAGTCTAGGGTAAAAACCCTAAATTCTACCCATGGTAAACGGTAAAATGCCGAACCAATGATTGATTGACACCTGTCACAAGCACCACGTGGCATGCCACGTGACCCTTGTGAGGGGCAAATGATTTAGGTATTTCTACCCTTCCACGTGGCATAATGTGACCTTGCCACGTGTCACCTGAAAAGGCCTCCAAATGGACCTCTCAGGGGCAGACACGTGTCAAGCAGATATCCCCTCAGGAATTAGCGGCCTTCAAGGCCCAATTCCCAAGGTATCCGCAAAACAGCGGGCCCAAATCCCTAGGTCATCAAACCCTAGGGTAGGGCACACTTTTCTAGGACCCTATAAATAGGGAGATTCCCCCATTTATAGGGGCACGTCTTAATCATTACATCATTTATTGCTCTCGAAAACAGAGAACACCGATCTCGAAATCCGAGAAGATATTTACTTTCCGCACGTTTTACTCTGAATCTGTACTAACTTAATCTTTAGAGGCGAAGCTCCGAATATACGGAGTTTCGTTGTTTTGCAGGTGCAGGCGGCTTCGTTGGATCTAGTCTTCGAGTTGTAACTTTCACTTGATTGAATTAGCTTTGTGTTTGTTTTAGACTTTCGTTTGATTGAAAATGCTTTGTTTGTTTTTCATTTGATTCAATTCGCTTGTTCGAATGTATTTGTTTGATGTAACCTCCGATTCAATTAACTTGTTTGAAAGTATTTATTTGAATGTATTTGTATGTTTAAACCTCCGATCTCAAAATGTGTTTGTTTTTCATTTGATTCCACTAGCTTTTTTGAATACTTTCGTTTGATTGAAAATGCTTTGTTTGAATGTGTTTGACTTTCATTTGATTCAATTAGCTTTGTTGAATGCATTTGACATTCATTTCATACAAAAAGCTTTGTTTGAATGTGTTTGACTTACATTTGATTCAAAAAGCATCGTTTGAATGTATAGAACTTTCATTTGATACAATCAGCTTTGTTGAATACATTTGACTTTTCTTTGATTCAAAAAGCTTTGTTTGAATGTGTTTGAATTTCATTTGATTTAATTAGCTTTGTTGAATACATTTGACTTTTGTTTGATTTAAAAAGCTTTATTTAAACGTGTTTGACTTTCATTTGATTCAATTAGCTTTGTTGAATGCATTTGACTTCCGTTTGATTTAAAAAGCTTTGTTTGAATGTCTTTTACTTTCATTTGATTCTAAAAGCTTTCTTTGAATATGTTTGACTTTCATATGATTCAATTAGCTTTGTTGAATGCATTTTATTTTCATTGGATTGAAAAGGTTTTGTTTGAATATGTTTAACTTTCATTTGATTCAAAAAGCTTTGTTTGAATGTGTTTGACTTTCATTAGATACTATTAGCTTTGTTGAATACATTTGACCGACGTTTGATTCAAAAAGCTTTGTTTCAATGTGTTTGACTTTCATTTGATTCAATTAGCTTTACTAAATGCATTTGACTTTTGTTTGATTTAAAAAGCTTTGTTTTAATGTCTTTGACTTTCATTTGATTCAAAATGTTTTCTTTGAATGTGTCTGACTTTCATTTGATTCAATAAGCTTTGTTTGAATTTGTTTAACTTTCATTTGATTTAATTAGCCTTGTTTGAATGTGTTTGAATTTCATTTGATTCAATTAGCTTTGTTGAATACATTTGACTTTTCTTTGATTCAAAAAGCTTTGTTTGAATGTGTTTGACTTTCATTTGATTCAATTAGCTTTGTTGAATACAATGACTTTCGCTTGATTTAAAAAGCTTTCTTTGAATGTATTTAACTATTATTTGATTTAATTAGCTTTGTTGAATGCATTTCACGTTCATTTTACTCAAAAAGCTTTGTTAGAATATGTTTGACTTTCATTTGATTCAAAAAGCTTTGTTAGAATGTTTTTTAACTTTCATTTGAACCAATTAGCTTTTTTGAATGCATTTGACTTTTATTTGATTGAAAAAGTTTTGTTTGAATGTGTTTGACTTTCATTTGAATCAAAAAGCTTTGCTTGAATGTGTTTGACTTTAACTTTATTCAATTCGCTTTGTTAATATAATTGGCTTTCGTTAGATTCAAAAAGCTTTGTTTAAATGTGTTTGTTTTTCATTTATTTCAATTAGCTTTCTTGAATTCATTTGACATTCATTTCATTCAACAAGCTTTGTTTGAATGTATTTGACTTTCATTTGATTCAAAAAGCTTTGTTTAATGCATTTGACTTTCATTTGATTCAAAATGCTTTGTTGGAATACATTTGACTTTTATTTGTTTTAAAAAGCTTTATTTGAATGTGTGTGACTTTCATTTGATTCAAAAAGCTTTGTTTGAATGTGTTTGACTTTCATTTTATTCAATTAGCTTTTTTGAATGCATTAGAATTTTATTTTATTGAAAAATCTTTGTTTGAATGTGTTTCACTTTTATTTGACTCAATTCGCTTTGTTTATACAGTTGGCATAGGTTAGATTCAAAAATCTTTGTTTTTGTTTTTCATTCGATTCAATTTTCTTTGTTGAATGCATTTGACTTTTCTTTGATTGAAAATGCTTTGTTGGGATACATTTGACTTTCATTTGTTTTAAAAAGCTTTATTTGAATGTGTGTGACTTTCATTTGATTCAAGAAGCTTTGTTTGAATGTGTGTGATTTTCATTTGATTCAATTAGCTTTTTTGAATGCATTAGAATTTTATTTTATTGAAAAATCTTTGTTCGAATGTGTTTCACTTTTGTTTGACTCAATTCGCTTTGTTAATACAGTTAGCATAGGTTAGATTCAAAAATCTTTGTTTTTGTTTTTCATTTGATTCAATTTGCTTTGTTGAATGCATTTGACTTTTGTTTGATTGAAAATGCTTTGTTTTAATGTGTTTGACTTTCATTTAATTCAATTAGCTTTGTTGAATGCATTTGACATTTATTTCATTCAAAAAGCTTTGTTTGAATGTGTTTTACTTTCATTTGATTCAAAAAGCTTCTTTTGAGTATGTTGGACTTTCATTTGATACAATTAGTTGTGTTGAATACATTGGACTTTCCTTTGTTCAAAAAGCATTCTTTGAATGTGTTCGACTTTTATTTGAATAAAAAAGCGTTGTTTGAATATGTTTGACTTTCATTTAATTCAATTATCTTTGTTTATACATTTGGCTTTCGTTAGATTCAAAGAGCTTTGTTTGAATGTGTTTGTTTTTCATTTGATTCAATTAGCTTTGTTGCATGCATTTGACTTTCGTTTGATTGAAAATGCTTTGTTTGAATGTGTTTGACTTTCATTTGATTCAATTAGCTTTGTTGAATGCATTTGATATTCATTTCATTTAAAAAGCTTTGTTTGAATGTGTTTGAATTTCATGTGATTTAAAATGCTTCGTTTAAATGTGTCCGAATTTCATTTGATACAATTAGCTTTGTTGAAAACATTTGACTTTTGTTTGATTCATAAAGCTTTGTTTGAATGTGTTTGACTTTCATTTGATTTAAAAATTTCGTTGAATGCATTTGACTTTCGTTTGATTTAAAAACCTTTGTTTGAATGTGTTTCACTTTCATTTGTTTCAAAAAGCTTTCTTTGAATGTGTTTGACTTTTATTTGATTTATTTAGCTTTGCTGAATGCATTTGATTTTCATTTGATTAAAAAAGTTTTGTTTGAATGTGTTTGACTTTCATTTGATTCAAAAAGCTTTGTTTGAATGTGTTTGACTTTCATTTGATTCAAAATGCTTTGTTTGAATATGTCAGACTTTCCTTCGCTACAATTAGCTCTATTGAATACATTTGACTTACGTTTGATTAAAAAAGCTTTGTTTGAATGTGATTGAATTTCATTTGATTCAAAAATTTCGTTGAATGCATTTGACTTTCGTTTGATTTAAAAATCTTTGTTTGAATGTGTTTCACTTTCATTTAATTCAAAACGCTTTCTTTGAATGTGTTTGACTTCATTTCATTCAATTAGCTTTGTTAAATGCATTTCACTTTCGTTTGATTTAAAAAAGCTTTGTTTGAATGTGTTTGACTTTCATTTGATTCAAAAAGATTTCTTTGAATATGTTTGACTTTCATTTGAATCAAAAAGCTTTGTTTGAATGTGTTTGACTTTCATTTAATTCAATTAGTTTTGTTGAATGTGTTTGACTTTCATTTGATTGAAAATGCTTTGTTTAAATGTGTTTGACTTTCAATTGATTCAAACTACTTTGTTTGAATGTGCTGGACATTCATTTGATATAATTAGCTTTGTTGAATGCATTTGAATTTTGTTTGATTTTAAAAGCTTTGTTTACATATGTTTGAGTTTTCTTTGATTCTATTAGCTTTGTTGAATGCATTTGACTTTTGTTTGATTTAAAAAGCTTTATTTGAATGTGTTTGACTTTCATTTCATTCAATTAGCTTTGTTGAATGCATTTGACTTTCGTTTGATTTAAAATACTTTGTTTGAATGTGTTTCACTTTCATTTGATTCAATTAGCTTTGTTGAATGCCTTTGACATTCATTTCATTCAAAAAGCTTTGTTTGAATGTGTTTGGATTTCAATTGATTCAAAAAGCTTCGTTTGAATATGTCGGATTTTCATTTGATACAATTAGCTTTATTAAATACATTTTACTTTTGTTTGATTCATAAAGCTTTGTTTGAATGTGTTTAACTTTCATTTGATTAAAAAATTTCGTTTAATGCATTTGACTTTCGTGTGATTTAAAAAGCTTTGTTTGCATGTGTTTCACTTACATTTGATTCAAAAAGCTTTCATTGAATGTGTTTGTCTTTCATTTGATTAAATTAGCTTTGCTGAATGCATTTAATTTTCGTTTGATTGAAAAAGTTTTGTTTGAATGTGTTTGACTTTTACTTGAATCAGAAAGCATTCTTTGAATGTGTTTGACTTTCATTTGGTTCAAAATGCTTTGTTTGAATATGTCGGACATTCATTTGGTACAATTAGCTTTGTTTAATACATTTGACTTACGTTTGCTTCAAAAAGCTTTCTTTGAATGTGTTTGACTTTCATTTGATTCAAAAATTTCGTTAAATACATTTGACTTTCGTTTGATTTAAAAAGCATTGTTTTAATGTGTTTCACTTTCATTTGATTCAAAAATCTTTCTTTGAATGTGTTTTACTATCATTGGATTCAATTAGCTTTGTTAAATGCATTTGACTTTCATTTGATTTAAAAAGCTTTGTTTGATTGTGTTCGACTTTTATTTGATTCAAATAGCTTTGTTGAATGAATTTGACTTTCATTTGCTTCAAAAAGCTTTGTTTGAATGTGTTTGACTTTCATTTGATTCAAATAGCTTTGTTGAATGCATTTGACTTTTATTTGCTTCAAAAATCTTTGTTTAAATGTGTTTGACTTTCATTTGATTTAAAAACATTTGTTTAATGTGTTTGACTTTCATTTGATTCAATTAGCTTTGTTGAATGCATTTGATTTTCGTTTCATTGAAAAAAGTTTTATTTGAATGTGTTTGACTTTCATTTGACTCAAAAAGCGTTGTTTAAATGTGTTTGACTTTCGTTTGATTCAAAGAGCTTTGTTTGAATATATCGGACTTTCATTTGATACAATTAGCTTTGTCGAATACATTTGACTTACGTTTGATTCAAAATGCTTTGTTTATATGTGTTTGACTTTCATTTCATTCAATTAGCTTTGATAAATGCATTTGACTGTCATTTGATTTTAAAAGCTTTGTTTGAATATGTTTGACTTTCATTTGACTCAAAAAGCTTTGTTTGAATGTGTTTAACGTTCATTTGATTCAAAAAGCTTTGTTTGATTATGTCGGACTTTCATTTGATACAATTAGCTTTGTCGAATACATTTGACTTACGTTTGATTCAAAAAGCTTTGTTTGAATGTGTTTGACTTTTATTTTATTCAATTAGCTTTGTTAAATGCATTTGACTTTCATTTTATTTAAAAAGCTTTGTTTGAATGTGTTTGACTTTCAATTGATTCAAAACGCTTTCTTTGAATGTGTTAGACTTTCATTTGAATCAAAATGCTTGATTGTGTTTGACTTTCATTTTATTCATTTAGCTTTTTTAATACTGATGAGTGTCATTAATGACTCTCATTTAGCTTCTTTTAGGATGATTTTTCATTGTTTTTACATCTTTTTTATCCCCTTTTCATTAAGGATGTGCCCTCATACTGCGTGGACATGAAGAGGCGGTGTTGAACCCACTGTAATGACTCCTAGAAACTGTCACTATCAACATGCATCATCTAGAGCTCACGGGGTCATTTTCGAGTGCACAAAAAGGGATCCCCTGCTCTCATGGCGCGGCCGTGCAGGTGGTTAGCGCAGCTGCGCAGCTGCCAGGAGCGACTGCTCCTCTCTCTCTTCCCTGTTCCGTACCTATTTTGTTGCGGCCATGCATAAGAGTGAGAGGCCGCGCCTTTTGAGGTCTCTTTTGGACGTCTAACTAACTTCTTCTTAGTTAGCTTTACTATACATAAATTTCCTTCATTTCTAGAGAGAGAAATATAGAAGAAGTTTTATACATAATGTTGATCATAATTTTAGCTTACTTGAGAGTTTCTCTCTCTAGTTTTTCCCCTCGTCAAAATGGCACCGTTGCCGGGGAACGGTGTCTATGTTTGAGTGTTTTTGATTGCTTGAGTCTAAGTCTTTGTATATACTTTTATTTTATTTGATTTTTGCTAGTTTTGAAAGAAAAAAAATGGCATGTCTCTCATTTCCTCAATATGACAATGAGCCTTTTTGTGAATATTTTAATAGACTTGAGGGATTTTTAGACTATAATTGTTGTAGCCTTTGAGTGGCTTGTGAGATTTGTTATTTTGGGTTGAATGAGCAAACTAGGAATGTAATTGAAAGCATGTATAATGGTGAATTTAGAGCATTGTTAATTGATGATGCTTGGGATTTTTATGTTTTGTTTGCTTGGGATGTCTATAATAAGGGTAATCATGATTCTAATGTTGATATGCAATGTCTTGATTCTTCTAATGTTAGCATGATTTCCCATGATTTGTCACATGATCCCATTAGTTAACCTAGAACAAATGTTTTCAATTCTATTTCCCCTTTTGTTCATGATGATGAGGTGCATGCTCAAGTTGATGCTAATGGTGTGTTTGAATTTTCTTCATTATATACCATGCCTTCTTGTGATGTGCTTCGTTCCCTCAATGACGAATTTCATATGTTTGATTGTGCCCCCACTCCCCATTGTTATGAATGTGCTCATGATTTTAATGTTGATGATCCTACCCTTGGTTGTGACTGTTCTTTTACTCTTGATCCTCGAACCTCTTCACCTTTTCATTCTCCAAACTCTTGTGATGAGTCTCTAATCCCTTATAGCCAAATTGATGAATCTTTGATGGAGTTGGAAATGAATCCTAATCTTAGGCCCTTAGAGAGACAAATGATCGAAACATTAAGGAGCCAATCGGAGATAATTAGAGAGCATGAGGAAATATTTAATGAAGAATTGGAAAGAAAAGAAGAGCTAGAAAGCTAATTGTCATCCTTGATGCTTGTTTGTGAAAATTCCAAATCCAATGTGTGTGTGAGGATGATGATGATGATGATTTTGAGCAACCAAAAGAGTGTGAGGATCCCATTGGTGAGCATTTGAGGGATGGAGAAGGAGTTGGGAATGAAGCTAATGTGGAATTTGTGAACCCGAACCCCCTCTACCATCTTGATGCGTCTCAAGTGTATGTTTGTGACCCTTCAATCTATGAGTATATAGACTCTTTTAAGGTAATGTCCCATTTGTTTTTTGAGAGTCATATGAGGACTTATAGATTTTTGGATGATTTCATCGAGAACGCTTCTTGGGACTTAGATGAGTTTGCGATTAATCTACCTCCATTCATGCACGGTTTTGAGGCCTTGGGTTTTATGATAGTTAAAGGAAAGATTGTTTATTGTGGTGGAAAGGAGGTTGAGGTTGATTCCGTTGGAGTTTTTGAGCTTGAGGGAGGTGTAGATTGTGAAAGTTCTTCATTTGAGGACTCTATGATTGATTTTCATGCCCTCATTAGCGATGTGAGACCTTGTGGTGAGGGAGTAGGTACCCCTTTTACCGTTTCTCATACCCCTTATTCTCAAAGGTTTTACTACATCCCTCCTTGCCCTATTTTTCTCCCTTCCTACCTAAAAGAGCCTATTGGGGGAGCCCTTTTCTATGGATGATTTTCATGTCCCTCATTTCATCATTGTTGAGGAAGAGAGGAATTATGCCAACCAAAAATTTATTGAGGAGGATTTGCCTTTTTCTTTTTCTTTCCATTCTTCTTTTCCCCCTTCTACTTCTTATTTTCTTGAATTTCCTTTTTATCCCTTTTCTTCTTTCTTTTGGCATCTCCCTTCTCACTTGCGTGCAATGATCTTGTTGCACGTTCTCTTTTTGTGATGTGCCTACTTGTTATCTTATGAAATGTGTAGTAGTGCATTTGACAAACTCTTGCATGCGTTGAATTATTATTTTCTAGAGCAGTTAAGCTTGGACCTTAAGCAAGCCTTTCTCGGGAAGTAACCTGTATTTTATTGCTTCATTTTCTTTCCTTTTTATAATAGATTTTCTATCATGGAAATGTTTGTGTGCCTTTTGCTAGGTACGTGACTTGATATACTTTGGTGCATTGGTTTGGATCAAGAATCAAGGAAGTTTGACTCCTATTTTTGCTAGCACATGGAAAACAAGATTCAATGATAGAGGAAATTAGCTTTGAAAGGGTTAATTGGGTCATACCAACATCCGGTAATATTTTTCCTTGCTCCTTCTCCAATGGTTGATGACTTGTTGGACGTGTGTTGGTTTGTTGGAATGATTTCTTGCTTTTCCTCTCCCATGGATTCTTTGATTTATGATTGAGCAAGTTGTCTCATTCAAGCTTGTGGGAGGGTATTCTATCATGTTTGGTGGGATTTTGATTCATATATGCCATGAACATTTGTATATGCATTTCCATGTTCTTTATTTTGAAAAATTCCAAAAAGATTTTTGTTTCTATCAAGGAAAATTTGCAATGTGTTTTGTTTTGTTCTTACTTAGGACATGATACTTTTGGACTTGTATAGTTGAATGCTTTTCTTCTTAAATGGTAACGCTGTGCACGGTTTGAGAGTATCTTTGGTTGATTCTAGGATAGAGTACGCTAAGGTAGTGTCTTTAGAACTTTTGGGACCTTGAAGCCGGATTCTAATTGTTTTTGAAAATTTGCAATTGCTCCCTTTTGGTGAATTTGAAATTAATATTAAGTTAATGCTACAACCATGTGAGGTTTCATTCTTTTCAAGCCTTCTACATATTTTGCATGAGCGGCACATGGATCCTTGACTATTGAATGCTTTATCTAGAACTTGACTCTTGTCTCCCGAGATCACGACTGAGCCATTTAGGAAGGACAAAGGCATCTTTTCGGGGTGGTAATTTTTACTTTTCTAGGATAGTTTTCTTTTCTTTATTTTGGGTTTACATTTGCCTTCTTGCTAACCGTTTGAGCCATAAACCATCTTTTCAAGCCATATCTTTAGATTTTGAGCCTTTTTGTTTCATTTATGTTCCCATTATTGGTTTTTGTGAAGCAATTGATCAATTTGTTGGAGAATATGGTGGATGAGTTGTATATTGGTTCTTATAATGTAAGCAAGTTTGTTTTGTGTATATTTTGTGAATAAAGGCAAATGCAAAGTTGAAAAAGCCGTCCATAGTTAAAAGAGGCAGGGACAATGAAATAATGTGAAATTCGAAAAAATGAAAAAAAAATAAGAAAAAGCAAAGCAAATTCAAATGCTTTTGCAAAAGTGAAAAAAATGTGAAAATTGAAAAATCCAAAAATATTTTGATGTAACTGTCTTTCTCCTTATTTTAATCATTGAGGATAATGCTTTATTTAAGGTTGGGGGGAAGCGTTCTTACGCCTTTTGTATATATGTTTGTGATTTTGGCTTTGAATAAGCTTGGGGGTGTTGGTGTTTTTGTTTGGTGATTACTTGGTTTTGGTGTTAAGATTTGGCCAATCTTTGCTTCACAATTTAGGTATACCACCAAATTTCAAATTTTAGCCTACCTTCACCCTTTTCGCCCTTACATTACAACCTTTCTCAAGACCTTTTGACCTTTGTAGTTGAGTCACAAGTCGGTGGAGGGAGATGTGAGTCAAACCTATAGAGCGGTGTGCAATAGTCAAGATGTCGAGTAGCCTTAAAGCTCTTTCTTTTTCCGGTTCCTTCAAGGAACCATTGAGATGCTCGCTAGAGGTGGATTTAAAGCTAATTGGGAGATTGTGGTAAAATGTTTTGAGATGAAGTTGAATTGTGTTTCATTAATTCTCTATGCATAGCATATTTTATGTTTCAATCAACCTTGGATATCTTGAAACGTGCACTCCCTTACTTGTTTAGAAAGAATTGCATCCATTTGTGCTTGTTCATTTGCAAAAGTCCACTCACGAATATTTGTTTTCTTTTCTTTTCTTTTTGCTTCTTTTTCATGCTTTGCCTTGTTTGTTTGGTTTGTGAGAGTTATGGGTTAATCTCTTAGGAAACCCTTACGAGAGCATCACTCGTCCTCTAGGGCGATCTAAGGGTTTAAATGGCTTGTCTTTAGTTGCTAAAATTGACCGTGATTCCAACGAAAGTGAGTCTTAGTGTATATTCTTATCTCTTTCTTCCCTTTTTTCTTGGTTTGAATAAGTCTTTCATCCTAATTCTTCTTGCTTTTTTTTGCTCGGGGACGAGTAAAACTTTAGCTTGGGGGAGTTTGATGAGTGTCATTTGTGGCACTCATTTAGCTTCTTTTAGGGTGATTTTTCATTGTTTTTACATCTCTTTTATCCCCTTTTCTCTAGTTTTACTTGTATTTTCTCCACTTTGCATTTTCTTTAGTTGCTTTCTTAATTTCTTGCTTTTCTTAGTTTAATTTGCATTTTCTTCTTTACTCGTTTGCTTTTCTCTGATTCTAGGAAGTTGGTGATGTTCGAGAAGCTCATTGATACTAGTACATAATTGAGCTTATGTAACACGTTTTGGTAACACTTTTTAAAATGCAAAATTATTAGATTTATAAGTAACACTTTAATAACATTTTTTTAGAGTGTAACACTCAATGTAACACTTTTAAAATAGGTCACACTATATAGTATCACTTTTAAAATAGGTAACACTTTATGGTAACACTAATAGGTGTTACCTTATTTTTTGGAAACATTTAAACCTGAGCAATTAAAAAAAGGAGCCACACCCCATTGATATCATATATCAACCAAAATATGTTGATATAATGGCATTGTTGTAATATTTGGGAACTTTTTGCTGAATTCCACATGCTCACTAGTGGAATGCTGATGTGGACCCCGTTTCTCCAATTTTTTGATTAAATCTTGTAACGGTACATTGTCGACGGAGAGATTAACGCCATCACCTCCACTTTTTGTTGAGATCCCAGATGGATGAGGAGAGAGATTAACAGGTTCGTGCAAGAGTGAACCCTGTATCATCGTCCCAGAAAAACTCAAATTGAAATACAAATTTTGTTTTTGCTTCAAATCGCAACATTATGTAGCCGTAGACATGGATTGCAGGAGAGAGATAGTTCCAAATTTCGACATGGAAGTGTAGATCAGTAGACCCGAAATTGCAAGAGTGAAACAGAGGGCGTGCAACGGGGTGACATTCGCTTTCCAATCTTATCCTCACTTTAATGAGTGATAAGTCAGAAATGCCCTTATATCAACGCTGTTGGTTGATATATGATATCAATATGTATTTGCTCTAAAAAAAAGTAAGTGAAAATCAATTCACTAAAAAAGCCAATCAGCCCCCAAAGGAAAAAGAAATAATTTGGGCAAAAAAAAAAAAAAAAAAAAAACCACCATTTTAATTAAGAAAAAAAAGCAAAAGAAAAAGTTAATCTCTCAGAGTTTAATTTCCTCCTCGCAACAAGCCATAGCAACGATTAATCAATAATCTCTTAGGTTTTAGCTTATCAATCGTATTTCACAATATCATTGGAAATCGTATCAATAATCTCTTCACCAAATTTCATCAGATATCAGTCGTATTGGGCAATTTCATCAGATATCAATCGAATTTCATCAGATATCAATTGAATTCGTGCTTTTAATTTCAAGTATTTTTATTTGTGGTGGATATTTTTTAATTTTTTTGTTTATTTAATCATGAAATTTCAAGAATGTATGAAGTATAGCGTTTGTTTTTTTTATTGTATTGAGAATTATTATTCGCTTTAGGTTTACTTTTTTTAATTATTTTTTTGGGAAGTCGTTGATTCGGTATTTCGAGTTTGGTTTGTTGATTCTGATTTTTTTTTTTTTTTTTTTTTTTTGTGTTTTTGGCTTTATGTTTGATGTAGTGATAATTTTTTTTTCTTTTTGAGTTCATGCATGTCGTATGAGGGCATTATCTAGCTATATTGCTATACCTGTTGTTGTCTGAGAAAATTCTTGCTTCCTTTCAGTTTTTGTTTTTCACTCACAAGGTAACTTATGCAAGTCTTCAATTCGTAAGCAGTTTGTATTCTTTAATAATCTTTTAAGGAAATTGAGTTAAGCTAGAATACCTTGTGTCTGACTCTATGATGGTCATTACACTGGATTAGATTCTTGCTAAAGAGGAGTCTTGGTGTCTATGAATTCATGACCTTCAACTCTCACCATCACTACTTGGACTGGCCTTTCCGTAGTCTATTGGTAGATGCTTTCAGAAAAAGAAAGGTATTTGCCCTTTTCATATCATTGACCTCTAGTTTTGATTTGAATAGCTTGATGTTATAATGATGCCCCCCGTACTTCTAGCTAAAGTGAATTCAGACGTACAAATAGAAAACATCTTTATATCCATACCTTATATCCATACCTTAATTATTGAATTATTACAAGGTTGGTCAAAAAAGGACCATGTTTGGCTCCTATACTTTATATACATGTGTGGGGGCATGTGTGCTACCTGCAGTGAAAGAATGTGAGACGTGATTATCTAAAGAACATCTGGAAGATTATGAACTGGAAAGTAAGCTGTATGAAAAGTGTAAAACTCAAAATAATGGAGTCTCTTTGACAGCATTGACTCCAAGCTTTACGAGTAGCAAAGATCACAATCCCATTCTTGGTGATGTTATAGTGGTAGTTGAATACCCATGAGCTGTTGAATATTCAGAGGGTCATTCTTATTTTCATAAGGATCCAAATTACATTTACTTAACTGTTGCAATACCCTTTCTACTAAGCGTTGTAAGCAATTAATCTAGAATTTGTTTTATGTGCAGTCAGGTGCTCAGGTTCTCTTTATGTGCTCAGGTACTTGAATCTACAGCCAGGTGCTGCTTCTTTGTTCCCGTCTCTGTCTATCATTTTTCCTTTTTCTACTTATATTGAAACCAGCGTGTAAAAAAAGAATTGATCATGTATGATGGGAACTGTGTTTTGTTTGTAGTTACTCTGATAAGGTGCAGTTTATGCTTTTGTTCATTTTTACATCATGGAACACATTTACAGAGTAAATTTGTAGCTGACATGTTAAATTATTGGTCCTCTGAGCACACCATTTGTGATTCAACTTGAATAAAATATACTGAATACGACCAGTTAAGACCTGTTATGAACATCCCGAACCGGCGAGCAAGTATGACTCTCAGTCCCAGAAGAATTTGGTAGAGACAATAGCTAAAAACTTGTTCTGTTATAGATTGTGATGATGATATAGCCTGGTACTACTCAACCTGTCACTCAAATTGAAAAATTCATCGTCAATTTATATGTTTCAAGACAAAAATAGCTTTAGTAGTGGAGTTTGATCATAATTAACCTAGTATTATATTGTTCGGAAGCATTAATTGAAGGAGGGAGCATCTTTATAGAAACTTCCATCCCATCTTTCAAGCAACCATAGTAAATTACTGCAAATCCACCTATTCCTATTTCTCTCCAGAAGCCTTTTGTTAGGTTTATTTATCTCTAAATAAGTAATTTGTGCTATTCCACCCTTCCCTTGACTAACTACTAGACTCATGTATGTTGATTATAGCTAGAGGTTTCTTAGCTTCTATTATTAATGATTTTGCATGTAATGATTCAACTATTATCTTCTTTGGCACAATGTTGTGGCTAACTAAATAATGAAAGAAAGATCAACATTAGAATATATAAAGTTTCATACTTTGCTTCTTTCTTCTTGTGTAGACCTAAAATGAAAGAAAACCATGGCCAGCTGTAAGAAAGACAAAGAAAGCGACATAGGCTGCTACAGGTGTGATGAAGGCTTTCTTTTTCTTCTGTGAAGTACATGATGTGCTCGAGCAAAGAGCTGGGTTACGCTCCACACTTTCATTGTCAGGGTAACAAAGTTAGTTTACTTGACTTATTTGCTACAATTGAACCCAAAGTAACATTGGAAGGTGAGGCAACTTCTAGAATGAACAGAGGAAAGGGTTGTTATAAGCTGTAATATTATTGTTTATTCTTCCAACTTATAAGCTGTAATATTAAGTTGTTTCCTTATAGCTGACTTCTTCATAGCAAGTATATGTCCTTAGGTTTTGATGCTTGCTTGATGCTACTGCTGCTGCTGCTGTTGCCTGTTGCTGCTGTTCCATTTTTGTGCGCTGTTGTTCCGCTTTTGTGCTGCTGCGGTTCTGCATATATGTTGCTGCTGTACTGCATATGTGCCGCTAATGTTCTTCTACTGCTTCTGCGGTTCTGCTTATGTGATGCTGATATTCTGTTTATGTATGTGCTGCTGTTCGGTTTTCGAGCTGCTAATGTTCTGTTTCCGAGCTGCTGCTGTTCTGTTTTCAAGCTACTGTTGTTCTATTTCCACGCTGTTGTTGTTCTGTACATTGTAATTTTTTATTTATTTTTGATGAAATTGTAATATTAAAAGCATTTATTAATAAAAATATCTAAGTTTATATATATATATATATATATATATATATATATATATATACATATATATATATATATATACATATATATATATATATATACATATATATATATATATATATATATATATATATAATGGTTTGTTTATCAATTTTACATTTTTTTAAGCAAAAAAGGCACCGATTTGGCCCTTGAACCAGTGCCTTAAGTCGGTTTTGAACTAGTACGGATTAAACTTTTTCTAGTACTATTGAATAATAATAATAACAATAACAATAATAACAACAACAATAATAATAATAATAATAATAATAATAATAATAATAATAAGCTGCTACATTAGTTTGCAAAAAGTGATACATAATATCGAATATAGTGATACTATATGTCCAAAGATGATTGAAAAATGTTACCTAATAATCAATAAGGTGTTACATTACTTCGTAAAAGTGATACACAATGTCAGATAATGTGTTGATTCAAAAAGCTTTGTTTGAATATGTCGGACTTCCATTTGATACAGTTAGTATTGTTGAATACATTTGACTTACGTTTGATTCAAAGAGCTTTGTTTGAATGAGTTTTACTTTCATTTGATTCGATGAGCTTCGTTGAATGCATTTGACTTTCGTTTTATTTAAAAACCTTTCTTTGAATGTATTTGACTTTCATTTTATTCAAAAAGCTTTCTTTGAATGTGTTTGACTTTCATTTGATTCAATAAGCTTTGTTTGAATGTGTTTGACTTTCATTTGACTCAATTAGATTTATTTGAATGTGTTTGACTTTCAATTCATTCAATTAGGTTTGTTGAAGACATTTGACTTTTGTTTGATTCAAAAAGCTTTGTTTGAATGTGTTTGACTTTCATTTGATTCAATTAGCTTTGTTGATTGCATTTGACTTTCATTTAATTTTAATAGCTTTGTTTAAATGTGTTTGACTTTCATTTGATTCAATTAGCTTGGTTGAATGCATTTGACTTTCATTTTATTCAAAAAGCTTTGTTTGAAAGTGTTTGAATTTTAGTTCATTCAATTAGCTTTGTTGAATACATTTGACTTTTGTTCGATTCTAAAAGTTTTGTTTGAATGTGTTTGACTTTCATTTGATTCAATTCAATTTGCTGAATGCATTTGACTTTCCTTTGATTGAAAAAGCTATGTGTGAATGTGTTTGACTTTCATTTGATTCAATTAGCTTTTGTTGAATGCATTTGACTTTCATTTTATTCAAAAAGCTTTGTTTGAATGTGTTTGACTTTATTTGATTTAAAAAGCTTTGATTAAATGTGTTTGACTTTCATTTAGTATAATTACCTTTGTTTAATACAATTGACTTTTGTTTGATTCAAAAAACTTTAATTGAATGTGTTTGCCTTTCATTTGATTTAATTTGTCTTATTGAATCCATTTAACTTTCGTTTGATTGAAAAAGCTTTTTTGATTGTGTTTCACTTTAATTTGATTCAATTAACTTTGTTGAATGCATTAGACTTTCATTTTATTCAAAAAGTTTTGTTTGAATGTGTTAGATTTTCATTTGATATAATTAACTTAGTTGAATACAATAACTTTAGTTTGATTCAAAAAGCATTTTTTGAATGTGTTTCACTTTCATTTGATTCAATTAGCTTTGTTGAATACATTTGACTTTTGTTTGATTCAAAAAGCTTTGTTTGAATGTGTTTGACATTCATTTGTTTCAATTAGCTTTGCTGAATACATTTTAATTTTGTTTGATTCCAAAAGCTTTATTTGAATGTGTTTGACTTTCATTTGATTAATTTAGCTTTGTTTAATAACTTTGACATTCATTTGATTCCAAAAGCTTTGTTTGAATGTGTTTGACTTTCATTTGATTTAAAAAGCTTGGTTTAAATGTGTTTGTTTTTATTTTGATACAATTAGCTTTGTTGAATACATTTGACATACGTTTGATTCAAAAAGCTTTGTTTGAATGTGTCTGACTTTCTTTTGATTCAATTAGCTTTGTAGAATACATTTAACTTTCGTTTGATTCAAAAAGCTTTGTAGGAATGTGTTTGTTTTTCATTTGATTCAATTAGCTTCTTGAACGCATTTGACTTGCGCTTGATTGAAAAAGCTTAGTTTGAAAGTGTTTGACTTTCATTCGATTCAGTTAGCTTTGTTGAATTCATTTAACATTCGTTTGATTGAAAATGCTTTGTTTGAATGTGTTTGACATTCATTTGATTCAGTTAGCTTTGTTGAATGCATTTGACATTCCTTTCATTCAAAAAGCATTGTTTGAATGTGTTTAACTTTCATTTAATTCAAAAAGCTATGTATGAATGTGTAGGACTTTCATTTGATACAATTAGCTTTGTTGAATACATTTGACTTTCGTTTGATTCAAAAAGCTTTGTTTGAATGTATTTGACTTTCATTTGATTTAATTAGCTTTATTAAATACATTTGACTTTCGTTTGATTCAAAAAGCTTTGTTTGAATGTGTTTGACTTTCATTTGATTTAATTACCTTTGTTAAATACATTCGACTTTCGTTTGATTCAAAAAGCTTTGTTTGAATGTGTTTGACTTTCATTTGATTCCAAAATCTTTGTTTGAATATGTCGGACTTTCATTTGGTGCAATTATCTTTTTTGAATACATTTGACTTACGTTTGATTAAAAAAGATTTTTTTTAATGTGTTTGACTTTCATTTGATTCATTTAGCTTTATTGAATACATTTAACTTTCATTTGATTTAAAAAGCTTCGTTTGAATGTGTTTGACTTTCATTTGATTAAAAAAATCTTTCTTTGAATGTGTTTGCCTTTCATGTGATTTTAAAACCAATGTTTGAATGTGTTTCACTTTCATTTGATTCAATTAGCCTTGTTTGAATTTGTTTGACTTTCATTTGATTCAATTTTCTTTGTTGAATGCATTTAAATATCGTTTGATTGAAAAAGCATTGTTTGATTGTGTTTGATTTTAATTTGATTCAAAAAGCTTTGTTTGAATGTGGCGGACTTTCATTTGATGCAATTATCTTTGTTGAATACATTTAACTTTCGTTTTATTCAAAAATCTTTGTTTGAATGTGTTTGTTTTTCATTTGATTCACTTAGCTTTGTTGAATGCATTTGACTTTGTTTGATTGAAAAAGCTTAGTTTGAATGTCTTCGACTTTCATTTGATTTAATTAACTTTGTTAAATGCATTTGACTTTCGTTTGATAGAAAATGCTTTTTTTGAATGTTTTTGATTTTTATTTGATTCAATTAGCTTTGTTGAATACATTTGATATTCATTTCATTTAAAAAGCTTTGTTTGAATGTGTTTGACTTTCATTTGATTCAAAAAGCTTTGTTTGATTGCGTCGGACTTTCATTTGATACAATTAGCTTTGTTGAATACATTTCACTTTTGTTTGATTAAAAAAGTTGTATTTGAATGTGTTTGACTTTCATTTTATACAATAACCTTTGTTAAATAAATTTGACTTTCATTTAATTTAAAAAGTTTTTTTTGAATGTGTTTGACTTTCATTTAATTCTATTAGCTTTGTTGAATTCATTTGATTTTCGTTTGATTGAAAAAGTTTTGTTTGAATGTGTTTGACTTTCGTTTGATTCTTTTTTTTTTTTTTTTTTTTTTTTTTTGGTAAGTAAGAAAATTATATATAAAAAAAATTTGTACAAATTTATAGATGTACAAAGCCTAACAAATTAGGCTACCCCAAAACACCACAAGACCCTAAGGCCAGACTCACCTCCTAGATTCTGGGATTCCAAGGTGCCACCTTATAGGAAGGGTTCACCTAGGGAGCCAGAATCAAACCTGAGCACCTGAACCTCTACTACCTTCTAGGAAGGGCACAGAAGCCTAGCGATAGGCGTAAAAATAGTCTACTCCCCCAGAACAGAAAGCATCAGCAAACAGAAACCTATATACAACCAAAGCCAAAGCAAAAAAACAGACTCAAAAAATAAATTAGCCGATTTTAAGACTGTAAAGCCATTTGCAATCATCTGTCTTCCACTTGGGACTGATAATCTGTTGAGCTTTACCCAAGAATTCATATCTGACAGATTTAATAACTAGATTAGAGTGCAGAATAGCTTGGTTCCAAAAAACATGATTCCTAGCCAGCCAAATGTGATACAGCAGAGCTGCAAGAACTGCCAGAATCACCCCTTGCTGAATTTTGTTCTTCCCTTTCTTTTTTCAGTTTCTCCAGGCTTCAGTATTGGCATCCTGCTAAACATTAATACCAAGCCAGCTGGTAATGCTTCTCAGACATCTGCTGCTATAGCTACAGTTAAAGAAAAGATGAGAAATGGTTTCAGCATGCAAACCACATAGTAAACAAGAGTTATTTTCACACACATTAACCATTTTCAGCATATCTCTAGTCTTCAATCTCCCTAGCATGGCAAGCCAAGTAACAAAAGAATGCTTTGGAACATTGAATCTACTCCAAACCCATTTCCTCCAGGGCACCTTATCCATATTCCCCTAAAGCCTTTTATAACAGTCAGAAATTTTGTATCTCTTGTTCATCCAAGAATAGCTAGTAAAGCCATCATTGAGTTCGTCCTTTACTTTGCACATGAGCTTCCAACCCCAACCCGCATCTCTCTTAGGAGTGTAAGACCACCAGTCTTGATCCTTGATGTACACAGAATGAACCCCTTTGACCTAGAGGGAGTCAGTCTTCTTTGCTATTTTCCACACATAGCTTCCAATAGCAGTCTTATCCAAGCAATATAGTTTCTAATTGCCAATCCCCCAGCAATACGAGGGGCCCTGCTAAGGACTGCATTCCCATCCCAAAGAAAAGTCCTGCAAAGCTATTCTCATCATAACAGTTTTGGGGAACAGAAGACACTAAGCCCAATAAGTGTGAAGACTCATCAAAATTTCATTAACCAAGGTTACCCTAACCAAATAGGATAGATTTCTACTACTCCAGCACTAAAGCTTAGCCAGCATTTTATCCATAAGAGCATCACAATCAGACACTTTCAAGTACTTATCATTCAGAGGGATGCTTAAATATTTGAAAGGCATTTGACCCACCACAAAACCATAATATACAGCTTAGAATCTCTGCCTTTGTCTGCTATTGATCATTGCCAAAGTAGATAACAGTTGTTCAGTATTTGCCTGTAAACCAGACCTTACTTCATAGCTTTTTAAAGCTCTCAATAGCAGCTTGACAGAGTCGACATTCCCATAAGAGAACAACATTAGATCATCTGCAAAGATTAGGTGATTTAATCCCAAGGACTCACACCTCTGATGAAATCTAAACTTTCTCTTTTTTCCTATCATCCTCAGCAACCTGGTCAGGTATTCCATAACAATCATAAATAACAAAGGGGACATAGTATCACCTTGCCTGATCCCATACTTCCCAGCAAAGAAACCATGTAATCCTCCATTTATTAGAAGAGAAAAGGAAGGAGTACGTACACACTACATAATCCACCCAGCTAACCTTGCAGGGAAGCCTAAAGCAATCAACATCTCTTTAATAAACACCTATCTAACAGAATTATAAGCTTTCCTCAAATCTACCTTAACAGTGCATCTGGGAGGCTTCCTTTTATTGCTATAATTCTTTAACATATCCTGACAAACCAGCACATTATCCAGAATTAATCTACCAGCGATAAAGCACCTTCACTTGGATCAATTAGCTCAGGCAACACCTCCTTCAGTCCCTTAAAAATCATTTTAGAAATAATCTTATATAGGACATTGCAGCAAGCAATGCGCCTAAACTGAGTAACTTTATTAGCATTCTTAACTTTAGGAACTAAAGTGAGAGAGGTAGCATTAATTTGCTTTAACAGTTTCCCATTCTCAAAGAAATCCAGAACTGCTTTATTCATAGTAGACCCAGTAACCTCCTAAGTAGCCATAAAAACTTACTTGAGAACCCATCAAGCCTAAGAGCTTTGTCATCCTCAATACTCCAAAGAGCAGCCTTAACCTCCCTTTCACTGAAGCACCTGCAAATCCTATCTCTTTGATCAACAGACAGGCACTTTTCCTCCTCAATCACAACAGAGTGCTCTAATCAACTTACAGCAGCATCAGTGCCTAGAAGAGATTTATAATAGTCTAGAAAAGCATCACACGCCTCTCCAGGCTAAGACACAACCTTACTATCCTCCCTAACAATAGAATAAATGCTATTCTAAACCTTCCTTTTCCTCAAAATGCCATTAAAATAGGCAAAGTTCATGTCACCATCCTTCAACCAGTGAGCCTTAGCTTTCTGCTTCATAAATTTTTACCTTGCATTATGAGTAACAGTGAACTCCTTCCTAGCCTCCTTTTCTTGGGAAATAAGAGTCTCATTGATTGGGTCCCCCTGCAAAGTAGTCTGAATATCAAGCAACTTCCTTTCTGCCACAGCATCAGTAGTCTCAACATAGGTAAACTTAGTAAGATTGATGCCCTTAAGAGCTTTCTTAGTTTCTGCAAGCTTTTTAGCCACCTGAAACATAGGAGTCTCAGCCACATCAACCCCCCAAACATCCTTAACAGCATCTAGGAAGCTAGAAGCATCAATCCACATGTTAAAAAATCTGAAAGGTTTCCTCAACTACATTCCCCCCTCACTCAGCTTAGTCACACAAGGGTAATGATCCATAAGCCCCTTAGGGAAGAAGGTAGCTTGCATATCAGGAAAAGCATCCATCCCTTCATTATTGACCAAAACTCTGTCAATTTTAGTACTCACCCTATTTATCCCATCGTGTTTATTGTTCCATGTGTAAAACATCTCTCCAGGCTGCCCATTAAACAGCCTAATATCCCTTAGGCATTACCTAAAAGGTTCCACTTCCGCCAAGGAAACTGGTGATCCAATTTTATCATTCAAGTGCAACACATTGTTGAAATTACCCCCAACTATCCAAGCACTAGCCATGGAGCTAGCAATCTGCTTCAGCGGATCCTAAAGCCAACTTCTGTTAGCAGCCTCATTCAAGCCATACACAATAGAAACTTTAAAACAACCCCCAGATGCTTTATGAAGCACCTTTCAATGCAGTAATTGAGTTTCCACCCTAATAACAGTAACATCAAAGATTTGGGGTAGCCAAACTATCTAGATTCCCCCCCCCCTTATGCTTACTATAATTGGAACAAACTGACCAATTTCCACCCATCCTTGCAAACACCTTCCCAAAATTCCTATCCTTCACCTTAGTCTCTAGGAGACCAAACAAACCTACACCATACTGCCTTAAAAACCATAAGACTTCACATAGGTTGCTAGGTAAGTTAAGTCCCCTAACATTCCAGAAACCTACTCTATCCATTAATAGGATGAGAGCACTCCCCCTCCTCCAAAACACTAAATAGATTCACACTACTACTTATAAGAATAACTCCTGGTTGCATCAATTGGGGAACCCAATTCACTACATCCTTTTGTTCCTTTCTTGCATTCTCATCCATTTCAGGTGTCCTGCTCCGCCCAGCACATTCATTCTGCAACTGGTTAGGACTGGCTTTCTGAACTGGTCTTTAAACTTTCCTAACTTGCTGTCTTTGCTGTTTCCTAGCTTGCACTCTATGGTTTGGGCACTGAGCATCTTCATGTCCCATTCCACCACAAACATTGCATACTATAGGCTTCCATTCATATTCAACCTTTTGAGTGACACAAACACCATTCTCATCCAAGAATTCTACATGTTCAGGAAATTAAGCATTAACCTCAATCTCCACAAACACACGAGCATAGCTCAACTTTTCCTAAGCAGCTGTGGCTCTATCAGTTTTGATGGGCTTACCCACCAGTGACGCAATTTTCATCAAAGCAGCTTGCACCAAAAACTTAAACTCCAACCCTGCTAATCTAATCTAGATTGGAACCTCATTGATCTTTTTACTATCAAGGTCCCAATCAAGTTCCCAAGGTTTCATGATCATGGGTTTCTTATCAAACATGACAAGCCTTGCATTCAACACCTTGTCCCTACTCTCAATAATACGAAATCGAACCAAAAACACACCATCCTCTAGCATTGAAACTATATCAACACCATATTTACCCCAAATTCTACGGATAAATCCATTAACCACATTCAAAGGCGGTTTAGCACAAACAATATAGCAAACCACAGCAGATTTCCAGAAATCAATTTCTGGCTAAACATCATCAAGAGTAATTTGAACCTTTCTATTATTATCCCTGATCCTACTTCTAATTTTCTCACCCCCACAAAGGTCTCACCCCTCATCCTTAGTCTCAGCAAACAACGAATCCTTCCAGTTAAATTTAGCAGGATGCGATTGAAAAACAGGGGAATGCGAAACTAGGTTTTTTAGAAATTGGGGAAAAGTTATTTCTAGAGAAATTAGAGTTCTAAATCATCAATACAGGAGTAGGATTATCAAAACCAAGTACACTATCACAGCATGCAATAGAATTATTAAGCTCAACATTAATGACGGAAGCAAAAGAGTGTATTACCTTCAGCTACTGATTGAACTCATCCTGGCGTTGTTCCCACACTTCAACAGAGACCTCCATTACCGGAATAGTATTCTCCATCACCTCATCAAGCCAGCTTTTGATTGAAACATCATCCGAAGCCATACTCTATTCTTTCTTCTTCGTGAAATTGCGTGTTCTAGGTCTTGAATTTTGCTTAGATTTCTGCTTCTTCTTGGATTTTGAGCCTGAATCCTTGCTCCCCTTACCAATCTTCCCCTTCGCCATGAAAATCGAGCTCAAAATCGAAGAACAATTTCGTGAAGTTCAAGCTATTACAAGACTTTCTCTATTTGACTTTCGACTTTCATTTGATTCAATTAACTTTGTTCAAGTGCATTTGACTTTCATTTAATCTAAAAAGCTTTGTTTGAATGTGTTTGACTTTCAATTGATTCAAAAAGCTTTTTTTGAATGTGTCAGACTTTCATTTGATAAAATTAGCTTTGTTGAATACGTTTGACTTATGTTTGATTCAAAAAGCTTTGTTTGAATCTGTTTGACTTTCATTTGATTCAATTAGCTTTGTTGACTACATTTGACTTCTGTTTGATTTAATAAATTTTTTTGAATGTGTTCGATATTTATTTGATTTAATGAGTTTGTTGAATGCATTAGATTTTTGTTTGATTGAAAAAGTTTTTTTTGAATGTGTTTTACTTTCATTTGATTCAAAAAGCTTTGTTTGAATGTGTTTGACTTTCATTTGATTCAAAAGGCTTTGTTTGAATGTGTTTGACTTTCATTTGATTCAATTAGCTTCGTTTGAATGTTTTTGACTTTCATTTGATTCAATTACCTTTGTTGAATACATTTGACTTTTGTTTGATTAAAAAAGCTTTGTTTAAATGTGTTTGACTTTCATTTAATTCAATTAACTTTGTTGAATACATTTGACTTTCATTAAATTTAAAAAGCTTTGTTTGAATGTGTTTGACTTTCATTTGATTCAAAAAGCTTTGTTTAAATGTGTTTGACTTTCATTTGATTCAAAAAGCTTTGGTTGAATGTGTTTGACTTTCATTTGATTCAATTAGCTTTTTTGAACGCATTAAAATTTCGTTCGATTTAAAAAGCTTTGTTTGAGTGTGTTTGACTTTCATTTGATTCAATTAGCTTTATTTGAAAGAGTTTGACGTTTATTTGATTCAATTAGCTTTATTGAATACATTTGACTTTTGTTTGATTCAAAAGCTTTGATCGAATGTGTTTGACTTTCATTTGATTCATTTAGCTTTGTTGAATGCATTTGACTTTCGTTTGATTGAAATACCTTCGTTTGAATGTGTTTGACTTTCATTTGATTCAATTAGCTTTGTTGAATGCATTTGACTTTCATTTTATTCAAAAAGCTTTGGTTGAATGTGTTAGACTTTCATTTGATTTAAAAAGATTTGTGTGATTGTGTCTAACATTCCATTAATATAATTAGCTTTGTTGAATACATTTGACTTTTATTTGATTCAAAAAGTATTAATTGAATGTGTTTGACTTTTATTTGATTCAATTTTTTTGTTGAATGCATTTAACTTTTGTTTGATTGAAAAAGCTTTGTTTGATTATGTTTATCTTTCATTTGATTCAATTAGCGTTGTTGAATGTATGTGGCTTTCTTTTGATTCAAAAAGCTTTGTTTGAATGTGTTTGACTTTCATTTGATTCAAAAAGCTTTATTTGAATGTGTTCGACATTCATTTGATTTAAAAAGCTTTGGTTAAATGTGTTTGACTTTCATTTGGTTCAAAAAGCTTTGATTGAATGTGTTTGGCTTTCATTTGATTCAAAAAGCTTTGTTTAAATGTATTCGACTTTCATTTGTTTCAAAAAGCTTTGATTGAATGTGTTTGACTTTAATTTGATTCAAAAATCTTTGTTTGAATGTGTTTGACTTTCCTTTGATTCAATTAGCCTTGTTTGAATGTGTTTGACTTTCATTTGATTCAATTAGCTTTGTTGAATACATTTGACTTTTGTTTAATTCTAAAATCTTTGTTTTAATGTGTCTGACTTTCTTTTGATTTAATTGGATTTGTTGAATGCATTTAACATTCATTTAATTAAAAAGCTTTGTATGATTGTGTTTGACTTTCATTTGATTTAATTAGCTTTGTTGATTACCTTATTTGAGAGACATTTGAGATATCAAACCCGATATAAGTTTTACGGGTCTTTCATGTAGATAGAAGGAACATTAGTGAAGTTTAGGTGGAAATGAAAAGATTGTTTGCTTTGGAGTAGTATTCCAAGTTGTTAAGAGCTCGAAGTTTTCAAGGGAGTGGTATTTCTTAGAAGCCCAAAACGAGTTGAAGGATGGTGAATTAGGAGTTCCAATGGTAATTGTCAAGATATAAAGTCTTTGGGAGTTTGATTGAATTGTATAAAGAGTGATCAATTTATGTATTCGTTGAAATAAAAGTGAGACTAAGGATGAAGATAAGGGATCAAAACAAGAAAGAAGGTAGGCAAAAGGCCAACAATATGGCTAAAGAAGCTTTAAAGGAATATTTGGAAATGAGAAGAAGCAGAAAGGTGGCTTAAGTAAGTCTTGAAAGTTAAGGAATTTGAACCATGAAGAAATAATATACTTAGAGGTATTAAGATTATTGAACCATGAAGAAATAATATACTTAAAGGTATTGAGATTATTGAACTATGAATATGAAAATGTCATAAAGGAGAGGATTTTATGACACGATTTATGGATTTGATTGAGATATGTTGATGTAATTTGAGTATGGATTTTTTGTGAGATAATTAATGTTGAGATTAATTATGAGTCACAAGAGATATATGCAGAGGATGTTAGAGGGAAGATTATGGGTTGATTGGAGGAGAAATGTAAGCAAAGAAATATAGGGCTTGAGTGAAGTTTGGAAATAATATAAGGACATCTTTGTGTGTGAAGAAAGGATTAATGTTGCATTGTTTAAAAGATATATACTATTGTAAGTCATTGAAAGAAAGTTACATCGCCTTGGGGAGCGCATGTATTTGTTAAGTGAAGGAATGAAAATGTGTATTTGTGGAGTGGCTTATGAAGATTGATCAAGGTGATAATGAAAAGTAATTATCCTTTGAGTTGGAGTGATGATTGTTTGATCAAACGGAAGGAATTGAACTTCATTATTTTAGAGCTAGAGTTGAGGATGGGAAATATCAAGTATAAATACTCGAAAGAAGACATTTCAAAATTGGCGTTTATGACAAGATATGGACAGTTTGAGTTTTATTTTACCTTTTGGGTTAATGAATCATCTATACTTTCTGTGGACTTAAGGAATCAAGTGTTTTCATTGAAGATATTTTGGAAAATTTTAAGTATGTAAAGGAAAGAACGATCGGAACACTTGTGATAAAGTTATTAATATAGAGAGAGAAGTGAATGCATGCAAGTTTTTCCTAAGAGAGAGTTGTAAGAGAAAGGATGACCATTTTGGGAGATTTTGTGGCAAATTATAAAGGGAATCGTTGGTGTTGCAAGGATAGAAGTTGTGAATTATGGAGTATGTTATAAGTATGTTGATGTTTGAGGCTTTTAAGTTGGATAATGGTGGTGAAAAAGGCCTATGATGGATTTTCAAGGATTATTGACAAGTGAATGCATTAATGGAGAGTAATTGAAAGGTCTTGGGAGAGTAATAAGTGTGAAATAACTTTGTATGGAAACATGATTATTTGAATGAAGTTTAAAGTTTGAGATGGACTCTCGCACATAAGAATTTGAATATGTAATAAAGAGATGATTGGAATTGATAAAGGAGCATGGATGAACACTAAATATCGTCGAAAGGAAGCGTAGAATTGGATGATGCATTAGTAATATTCGACAAGTAAACGAGAAATAAGGATATTAACCTCTTCGAAAGTGTTGGAAAAGTTAAGTAAAGAAAATGTTGGGGCAACAAGAGTATGAGACCAACAATATTCGAGGAGATGAAGGAAAATCAAGTAGAGAATGTGAATTTGGTCGAATTCGTTAGAGAATAATTGATTTTAATATTCATGGAGATGAGCTTGAATATACTTTATAAGAGTAAGAGGTTAAAAGGAAATATAATGGAAGGAAAGTGAAATACACCAAGGAAAGGACAAGTTGTATTGATAGTTTAGAATGATTGTTTCATTTGAATTGTGGTGGATAATTTGTCTAAGCCTACGATGTTTAAAAACCAATGAAGGAGATTTGAAGGATTGAGCAACTTGCGAAGGCTTACATCAAATTTTTTGTGAGACTACATGGAGTTCCTAAGAATATTATTTCCGATAAAGATTCCAAGTTTCTTTCAAGATCCTGGAAGGTATACAGGAGAACTTTGGTAATACATTGAGGCAATTACAACATCAACCAATAGGTAAATGGACAAACGGAAAAGAATATTTGACATGGGAGGTTATGTAGAGAATATGTGTATTCAATTTCAGAAAGGATATAAATATAGCTTAGAGTAAAAACAAACACAAGATCACCATACAAGCTAGCATTGTCATGGCAAAATTTTGAGTTTTTGTATAGACAGAACCATGAAATTTCACTATGTCAAGGAACATAAGTGAGATAACCGTTTAAAGAACTAAAACATAAAGTGATGTAAGTGAAAAGTGTTCACGAATGGATTTGAGTGGTGCTAGTTAAACAAGGGACAAATGTTATTGAAAGTGTAACTTATGAAACAAAGGATGAATTTTGGTTAGAAAGAAAATATGAGCAAAAGTATATAGAAATATATGAGTTTGCATAGATTTGGTAAAGTGATGAATAACTTGGCATATTATTGGACCTTGGAAAGGTATAAGGCATTTTTTATAAGTCATTGTGAAAGAACATTGAGTAAAAGTATGAGTTGCAAAAGAAACTATTGAGTTTAACCAATTTGATCATGAGAAACCTAGACAAAATCAAGGTTTTGAATAGTAAAGTTCTTATTACTTTTACTAAAGGATTAATAAAATATAGTGTAAATTGAAATTAATTATTTTTTTAGAATGATGAGTAAGGATTGATAATATTATTGGTACTAGTGACAAGAAATGAATATAAAGAAGCATTATGATTTTACCAAGGATGGAGTAAGAAAGAGATGAACAACATAATTCTAAAGTTGAGTTAAGTGGAGTTACGGGGGCGTAACTCGTTTTCTTTAAGGGGGATAGAGTGCGGTAGAATTACAGACTTTTTCCTTAATTTTGGTATTTTAAAGAGCTTTTTCCACTAGTAGAAAAACTCCTATTTGTAACTGGCGAAATGGACTTTTAGTAACTAGCATTGTTGGTTGCTATTGCCACCGTTACAACTAGTGAAAATTATTCGTAACTGGCTAATGTTAGTTACTAATAATGTACTTCTCGTAACTGGCTTAACTTAACGCCAGTTACAAATAGTCTATTTTCCAAGTTAGAAAGCACACTATTCGTAACTAGCGTTAAGTTACGCCGGTTACAAATAAGGTTTTATTTGTAACTAGCATAACCTAATGCCAGTTACGAATAGTATTTTTATTTTAAAAAAAAAAATCTATTAGTAACTAGCATTAGATTACGCCAGTTACTAATAAATATATATATTTTTTTATAAATATTTGATTCAAACAACCCATCGTCAAATGGGTTAAAACCTGTTTCAATCTATTACAATTCAACCAACAAAACACGTACTCCAAATTATTCCACATAACTTGAATTCACCCACAACCTACAATACAATCAAACACTCAAAATAAACTATAATTTCCACAAAACAATTAAAACTTGAATAAACAAATTATTAATTATAATTTAGAAATGTAATAACAATAACCAGTAGGCTTAATAAAAGTAGATATATAGAAATGTGTTGTATTCTTTTACTAAGCTAAATGCGATTAAGCATAACATCGATCAATAAGATAACTAGTCTTTCAACAAATAATTAAGTCTAAAAAACTTAGCCAATTGATGTTTCGAATCTCATCCAGTTCTACATCGTTGTAGGCCGTAGGTCTTGCCAAATACTCCTGCAAATAATATATCATAAAAAGCACTTGATTAATTAGATAAATGCAAAATAACTTTCCATTACATATGACTAGTCTATTTAATTAGGAATGTTGTGTAATACTAACATCTTCATTATTTGGGACAACTCTGAATTTCGAGTGTTCAGAGGTAATTGAACAATAGAATCAAACTTACGCAGTCAATCACATAGAGTACATGGTTCCTACATTTCAATAAACTTGTTTGTGTTGTTCACATAATTAAAATAAAAAAAATTAAGAAATTAAAAAGTTTATCATTTCAATATGATTGTGATGACAAGATGTAAAATATGACATAATGTAATAAAGAAATATGCAAATCTACACGATATACTTAAGTTTTCTTTGGCCTTCTCCAACTAAGTTTTTTTTTTATCTTCCCAAGCCATTCTAGAAATATACTTGTAGCTGACTTTGAAATAGTGAAATTTGCAAAATAAGATTAAATAATAGATATATGCATGCTACAAGAGTGCAAAAAATTATGCTATAATTGCAACCATTAAATCAAATTATCATTTTAGCATATTTGTCAATTTAATACACAACTTAGTAAGAGAGGTAAATTGCTAACACATTCAACAGATAACAGGTTATAAAATTATGTTGAGCAAGAAACTCACAAAAGGCTCTATTTGTATGTGAGGATTTTTTAGCAGACTACGCATAAGACGCATCAAAGAAAACAACAGATTAAAATCTCCTAGACCACAAGTAAACTAGCATAATAGCAGTCAATGTTAGCTGACACTTTATGATGAGATATTCCAACACAACCTTTTTTCCAGAACTTAGAGAACTTTCAGATAGTACCTCATCGGCTATGAAAAATGTAAAGTAGGGGACTAAGGGATAAAGCCCAACATCAGTTGCCAAACTGACTAATGCTTCTTTGAAAAGAATGGTTTCAAAACCTCTAAAGTCCACATCCTTATCCTTAATGTAGAATCAATAAACTGGTTGGGACAAAGAAAGAGAGTAGAATCAATAGAAAGGGGTAGGTCTACACAATGTCATAACTAGAAATTACTCTAACATAAACTGGTCAAATCCAAATAAAGAAGACTAGTAAAGGATAATAGCAGAAACAACAGCATATAAGCAGACATATTCTGACAACTCATTAGATATTATAACATCTATGTGAAAATCTCAAAGATTAATATATGCAGATGTATGACCATGTTTTTTTTTGTTTTTGATCTAAATGCAAGTGAAATCTAGTAGTATGCTCAGATGTTGGATAGGATATCCATATGGCATCCTATCCGTTCATCTCTTTTCCCATCCTTGCATTGCCCCATTCCTTACAGCTGCCTCCTCTTAATACGCCCCCTCCCTGCCCTCCTTTTTGCACCTGCCGCCCTCCCTACATCTACCCCCTACCTATACTGCCCTGCCCTCCTCCCTGCACCTTCCCCCTCCCTACATCTATCCCCTAGTTGCACTGCCCTGCCCTCCTCCCTGCACCTGCCCCTGTCCCTACATCTACCCCCTCCCTACATAGTAATTTTCCCCTTCATTCTCACCACGACATTAAGAAAAAAAAATAGAAAATATATAAAGAAAATTAAATTGCAAACATAAGAATATTGATTGTACTTACATCGTTATGATGAATCTTCCCTTCTTAAAATCATTATTATTCGAGGAACCCCTTGATTCAATAAAATTTAGAAGTTGACTGATGTGAATTTCTTCTCCCAAACTGCATTAAATTGCTCTTGCAATTTTTCTATCCACGTCATTCCTAACGGCTTATACATGGAACAAAAATATACAAACTAAGTTTAGAGAGACTGAGAGAAAGAGAGAAGGAGGGGGGACTTGGCAAGAAAGAACTAGTATATAATATCTACATAATATTGGCATACTAAGCTTGACACCCATTTATTACTAGCTAAAATGCTCAAGTTTTGAAAAGGGAACCTAAGAATCGAGATGTGCACCAAAAAGTAGGGTATCATCTTCTCATCACGAATTTGAAAAAAGCACCAATCAAAGTTCTTGTTTTTTATTATCAAAGACTTTACAGGGAGTAGATTTTTTTAGGCTCCAAAACATTATCCTACATCATATTCTAACTTCAAAATCATAGAAAATATGACTTCACTCTTGTTAGAGCTATGTATTTAGGAAGGATAATTTATCATGCTGATACTATTAAAAGCATTTTTACAAAGTAAAATACTACCATGATTTAACATTTTATTTTTAATTTAGGCGTCCAAAAAAGAAACTATGACTAATAAAATCAAAGATATGTACAGGTAAATTATAGAAGCAAAGGATCATGATTTCTACAACTATAAATTGCAACATTGCAAAATTCACTATTATAATAAAGATTTAAACTAAACAAGAATGTTCTCAGAAAAAAAAAAAAATCCATTACTAGTAGGTGGAAACAAAAATATTAACAATTAGAACCTGTGGAATTGAGAAGTAGGTAGAAACAAATGTATATAGTATACTAGTAGATGACATGTGAAACAAGAATGTTATCAGAAAAATAAAATAAAAAATCCAACACTAATTATCTGACAGACGAGTTTTATTTGATGCTAAAGCTAAACTCAACAATTGAATAACTATTGCTTAAATGTGAAACAACAATGTTAAATGTGTGCTACCACATACAAATTGTTATCGGGGAAAACTCTACACTACAAGAAAAGCTATTTTTTGCAATGACCATAGTCGTTGCAGAAAATAAGATTTTGTTGCTATAGTCATATTTTGCAACGACTTTTGTCGTTGCGGGTAAGGCTGTAGTCAAAGCTTTCGCGACAACTTTTGTTGTTGCAAAAAATGTCTTTTTTTACAACGACTTTTACTGTTGCAAAAATTGTGTTGTTGCTAAAAATTTTCCTTTCAAAAATATATAAGTAGTTATTCGTAACAACAAAGTCGTTGCAAAAAATATCAATATGACAACGACAAAGTCGTTGCAGTAAATATCAGTATGACAACGACTAAGTCGTTGTAGTAAATACCAATATGGCAACGATGAAGTTGTTGCAATAAATGAATTCATGACAACAACAAAGGTCATTGTGCTATATATATATATATACATTGTAGCAGGTACAAAAAATTTCACAGCCGATCCTTTAGTAGCATTTCCAAAATACGTACCAGTACTAGCTAGTAATTCATGATATTCTAAAGATTCCAAAAAACTACATCCCAAACATTCAAAAATAAGCAAAAAATCGATGTGGCGACCTTCAACTTCTCCAAAAAGCAACTGAAGTCCATTATACAAGGCCCCATTTTTTCAAACTGTATAAATACAGTAGGTTAAAACCAAATACTTAAATTAAAATGCAAAAAGAAAATTCTAACGGTATATTCTGCATTAATTTATTTGCTATTTTAAAATTACATTCTACTACATTATGTTTACAACTGTAAGAAATCTTTTAACTATACATTCTTCATTAATTTAATTGCTATTTTAACAAATTCAAATCATTTTTTTTATAAAAAATACAAACTTAACGTTTTATATATGTCGTTATATTAATACATTAAATCCCATCAAACCTTTGATAGTTCTCTTAACTAATTAAATAAATGTAAATTTTTAATTATCCTAGGTCAAATTTAAAAATCACCCCTTCTAATTTTTCAGATTTTCTGATCCTTAGTCCCCTATTACATATCATTTATGCTATCATCCCCACAAATCACAACTGATTCTAAAAACTCAAATCACCAGCAACACAAACAATATATAATCAACTATTCTCACATACACTAGTTTGGGGAGTAGATGAGAATATTTACCATAAAAAATGAATGATCGAAGTAGAGTACGTAGCATAAAATTATCTTCTTAATTCATAGTCATCTATTTTAAATAAATAAGGGAAAAGAATCATTCAATAGATGAAAATGCATTATTACGTGGTTTAGTTATTAGATACCTTGATTAGCAAGTTGTTGCAAGAGTTCTTGCTTAAAAGCCTCCATTGCTTATTGTTGTTGAGCTTTAATTTGTGTTCTTCCAACTCTTGTTGCTGCCTTCATTGACTTTCTTCCAACTCTTTTATCTTTTCTTTTTGTTCTTGTATTTTCTGTTGTTGTTTTTCCACTACCCTTTGTTGCTCCAATTGTTGTTTTCCTTTGGAGTAATTGCATATAACAGTGCCTTTTCCACGAATGTAGCCTGACCTATGCCCTAAAACTTGAATCAATATCTCCTCTTGTGTCATTGAATCTCCAACATTAGCAACAACATCTTTTAGCTTATCTTACAATATAAAAAGTATAAAATTACATAAAAGTCAATTTAAACTAGAATTACAAAAAAGTATATAAACCTGTTAGAAAAACTTCATTACATACATGGATTTCTTTTTAACGTTTTCCATCTGCCCATACTAATTCTCCTCGATTATTATAATGTGTGTGCTGAATAAGCCAAATCACATCTGTTGTAGGCTTCACATTGTCATTTTCAGTTGTTTGACATATTGCAGTAACAAGTATTTAGTAAGATACATTACAATCAAATGCATATAACTTGTTTAATTCAGCTAACTTAGGCAGCCTTACCAGTATATCCTCCACTTCAACAAAAGATAAATTTCCAGTGGTTTGTATTCATCGGTTGGTAGACAATCGATTCTTGGAGTTTCTTTCACTTACAAGCTGCATGCATGAGTAATTATATATAACCAAATGGGTAATTAAGTACTCTTTCCATGCATTAGACAATGACTTATATATAAATTACTACCTTAAATTCTGGTGATGCATAGTGTTCAACACAAGCTTTCCATTGGTTTAGGGGAAAATCAGGTGGAGGATTTTTTAAGCGTTCCTCATCGGTCTTTCCACATTTTGGGCTCTTATAATAGTAGTGGAGTCGACATTTCCACAACCTATACAAACGTTGCATGGTATCTACAACGAAAGCATACATCTTCAAGTAGCGTATGGAGTCAATTTCAAATTTTTGCTATAAGGCCAAAGTAATATCATTGATATTTATAAGTTGCATCATTTCATAGGACTTTCAAAAGAAGCACTAAAAATAGCTACCTAAACGAAATAATAATTAACAAAATTAATGATTGATATATAGAAGAAAAAATGTAAAAGATATTACCTGGATCTCTTTCCACATACTTTCACCTGCAACTGAAAATGCTTCCTGCTAGTTCTTTACATTTAGTGGAGCTTTTGTTCTTAATACACGGCCATACTCGTTCACTAAGTGTCTAGCATTTTCTCCGATTGCTCGGTCAATTTCATCAGGAATTTGAATGGTGAGTTTTGAACCTTTCTCTTTTATTTTCATATCCACCACATAACTCTTATACATTCCTCTATTACCTCTTCCCCTCATCGTACTTGTAGCTGCTTGTGATATTTTAAAAGTGAATAAATATTTAAGGTATAATTATTAAGAATATTTCATTGTTTTTAATCCCACAAGTTTAAAACTTACCTTGTTATAAGTATATGTACGCACATTTAGTTAATAACCTAACACAAAGGAGTAAGTAAGATTTTACAAATTCAAAACATTTTGTTCATACCAATTGAAGTAATAAAACCTTGAGATTCATGATCATCTGTTTCATCATTTTTAACATTTTGTGAATCGTCTTGATGTCATTGAAGAATATTCTGATTCATAGTGGGAGTAACTATTTCATTATCAAGCCTAGTATATGTTCCTGCTCGTTGTCTGTCCAGATCTGAAATTTTGCAATTAATATAGGTTATAGTGAAGGTTAAAAAAGAAATCTAATGTGAACTTTATCAAACCACAAATGTACTAAATTTGTAATAAGGTCATTTTCAAATCATCTTACTTCTGCAAACTATTTCAATAACATCTCTATCATAACCATTTTGAAAGTTATTTGCAGCAAAACACTTTGTCGGCATTCCTTTATCAACAAACACATGAACGTTAGTTTGTAAATTCATTTTGTGTATAATAAAATGAAAGAAAGTTAGGCTACAAATTAAATTATTATCGTTACCTTTTTCAACTGTACGTGTACCACCTTGCACTATGTGACGCTGGTAGATTCGCGTTGCTTGACTAACATTTTGAAGTCGTCCAAGAGGAATCGTACGGTTACCTGGTTTCTTTCCACCTCCTCTTGCAGCCTTCTTTAATTTGCAGGCAACAAATTCTTTAAACTCCTAGTAACAAGTAAACAAATCATTGTATATAGGTAATAGAATGAATAAGCCCATGATTATTATTAACAACAATTTATAAGATATAATACTAATATAATAATACATTCAACTAGAAACTTTGGCATAAACTTATACTCACAAATTCAATTTTAACGATAAAAACAAAACACATTAAAGACAAAATGTAACACATAATATATTCATATCATCAGCCATTAATTAATCAAGTGTCAGAATCAAACTCTTCTTCCTCACTTAAATCTTCATACTCTTCAATTTCACCGTCATTAATGAAGTCGCAATCTCCCTTATACTCCTCGATAACCTTTTTGACCATTTCTACAACCTTCGCTTCTCGCTCAACCACATATACATTTTTAGCTAGAGAATTTACAGAGAAATCATCTAGATTATGATTCAAACATTGCTCTTCCACCACCTCCACTTCCTGATATGCATCTACATCAAAAACTTGTGTAACTGGTTCATTATCTGGCATATTGTATGGATCTCTAGGTGGTGCTTTAATAACAAATTGCCAATCATTATTTAATAGATCTTTAACATAAAACACTTGCTCAACTTGTGATTCTAGAACGAAAACTTCATTTGTTTTTAATAATCGCTTCTTGTTTACACTTGTGAATCCATATTCATCGACCTTATACCCCTCCTGCCATGGTGTCCAACATCGAACCAGTTGCATTTAAAAACATATACATGATTTCCTCCGGGATACCGCATTTCAATAATGTCCCCCAAAACACCATAGTATTCTTTATTAGATGTTTCATCACCTTGAACCATAATCCCACAGTTTTATGTTTTTCTATTTTCAGAACGATAAGGGTACGAAATCGAAAACCATTAACAATGTAACCTGTATATCTCCTAACAACTCTTGAAGGACCACAAACTAAGTTATACAAATCCTCGTCAACACATCCTTTTTCATGTATCTTCCATACCTATCAATATTAAGATTTCAAGACATTCATAAGTATTTAAATATACAAAAAAAAAAAAAAAATTGATAGAATAAAATTGATGCAACCAAATGACGTACATGCTCAAATATCCATTTTGGAAATTGTTCTTTATGCCTTCGTTCTATATTTCTTAGACATTCTTTTTCCAACTCCAACTTATGCTCCCTGAAAAGTTTAATATAAGCAGAGTGTAACATATCAAAATTTAATTTTTAAATGTAATAATTGAGCAAATAAGTAAATAAAAGGAATATACAAACATATGAACTTACTTCACAAACTCATCAAGCTCCTCACAATTATGAATAATATAAGAATGAATTTCATCAAATTCTTCAAAACTAAGATGCAGTGTCACACCCTGTCCAAATAGCACGTCCAAGTGGTCTAGATATCTCAAGATTTGAATCTAGAGAAATGTCGTCATCCTTGTCCTCATCATCATCGTTCCTTGCTTTTCGATTGAATTTGGTGTCAATGTCGTTCATGTATCTTGAGCAAAATTTTAAGCACTCGTCTGCAAGATAACCTTCAGCAATGGAACCTTCTGGATATGCCCTGTTGTAAATATATGCTTTTAAGGTGTGAAGATACCTGATAATCAAAATTCATGTAAGAATTTTTTTTTTAAAAAGTATTCAGAAATTAATTATGGTAAATCAGCAGGCATACCTTTCTACTGGATACATCCACCGATATCGAACTGGTCCTGCAATCTTAGCCTCACCCGCCAAATGTATAACTAAATGCACCATCACATCGAAAAAAGCAAGAGGGAATACTATCTCTAACTTGCATAATGTGTATGGAATCTGTTTTTCAAGAGTTTCCAAATCACTAATAGCTACGCTTTTTGAACTTAAGCTCCTGAAAAACGAACTTAATTCAACCAGAGGTTCATACACATGTTTTGGCAAGAAACCTCGTAGGACAAGGGGTAGCAGCTACTCAATAAACACATAATGATAGTGGCTTTTCATACATGAAATCTTTTTCCCATTGTCTTTGACACATCGAGAAATATTTGACAAATATCCATCTGGTGATTTCAGTTCAGAAAACATGTTACAAATGGCAGCCTTAGCACTTGAGGTTAGAGTGTAGTTTGCAACTGAAACTCGAACTTTGTCTCCATCTAGCATGGGGTGTAGCTCGCTCCTTATTTTCATCTTCATCAAATCTATTTGAGCCTTAGTAGTATCTTTGTTTTTATCCTTTATGTTCATTAAGGTACCTAATATGTTATCTGAGACATTTTTCTCGATGTTCATAACATCCAAGTTGTGGCGGATTTTTAATTTTCTCTAATAAGTCAAGTCAAAGAAAATGCTTTTTTTATGCCACCCATACAAGCTGTTAGAGGCATCCCTTTTTCTCTTGTTAGAAGAAAATTTTCCAAACTTGTCTTGTGTAAATCTACTACAATGTTCCAATACATCATCCCCACTCAAAGGAATAGGTGCACACCCTTTTTCTTTTGTATTATCAAAGGATGCTGCATCTTTTCTCCACTTATGATTAAGTGGCAGCCAACGACAATTTCTTAAATAACCACCCTTATGCAATAATTTTTTACGTTTAGTTTCCTTATGGCAACATGGGAAAGCAAAATTTCCTTTAGTTGACCAACCAGGTAAATCTCTATATGCAGGGAAGTCGTTTATAGTCCATAAAATAACAGCATGCAATTTGAAATTTTCTTTTGAATAAGCATTATATGTTTCAATTCCACCCTCCTAAAGCTCCTTCAATTCTTCAATTAGTGGCCGGAGGTATATATCAATATTCCTTCCAAGACTCATGGGTCCAGGAATGAGTAATGTGAGCATGAATGAATATGGTTTCATGCACATCCAAGGTGGCAAATTGTATAGAATAAGGACCACAGGCCATATACTATGATGTGAATTGTCAAAAGGTTAAAATCCATCACAAGCTAGTCCAAGCCTCACATTCCTTGGATTTGCTGAAAATTCCTTACAATCATTATCAAATGATTTCCATGCAAATGAATCAGCACGATGACTCATCACTCCATCATTCACCCTATCCTCTTTGTGCCATCGCATGTCTTTAGCTTTTTTCCTTGACATATACAACCTTTGCAGCCTAGATTTCAGTGGAAAATATCGTAAAACCTTATGAGGCACCTTTACACCCTTGGTAGATACTTTATCTACCATTTTCCATCTCGACAAACCACAACTGGGGCACTTACCTAAATTTTTATACTCCTTCCAATAGAGTATACAATCATTTTTGCAAGCATTGATCTTTATGTAATCAAGACCTAAGTCTCTAATGAGCTTCTTTGCATCATAATAAGAAGTTGGAAGTGTGGTGGTTCCCCAAGCTTGACATTGTAACTTAAGTAAACTATCAAAAGAGTTATCACTCCAATTGTTGAGAACTTTCAAATGGAGTAACTTCACAATGTATGTCAGCTTAGACATTGTATTACCATCCAAAGTCAATGGCTCTTGATATTCTTTTAAGAGTCGGTAATACTTTCGCGCATCTTCATTAGGCTCTTTAGGCATCTGCTCATTATTATTCAGGATCTGCTCAAATTCTGCTGGATTCACTCTAGCAAACCCACAAGCATCTTGTAACATTTTATATCCACTATCATCATCATCATCAAACTCATTATCATTTTCCTCAACACACTCTGATGACTCTCCATGAAATTCCCAAGTGGTGTATTTCTCATACATTCCCCACTTAAGCAAGTCTAATCTTACATCACATTTTTTTGTACAAAATATATTGCGACAGTTATTACATGGACACCAAATAGTGGTAATTTCTTTATCGTCTTCTCTAACATTTGAAAAGGTAAAATCTAGAAATGCATTAACACCTTTTATGTAATCAAAGGACGAATGATTTCTTACTTTCACCATGAATTATTCAAAGCCATCCCTAATTTGAAAAATTATTTGTATTAATAAAGCATTGAACCAACAGGAAAATTTTGAAATAAAAATTCAATTCAATGTGTTTGCAAGCAATCCAACAGTAGATTTTTTTTATAGACCTTGAGTGAATAATGTCAAATTAAATGCTTAAAGAAAATCTTTTATAACAAAGCCTTTAGATATCATTATTAACTAGTATTTAACCTTCTTTTGGCTAAACTATAAGAATAAAGATATTGTGTATATTTTTAATGTTTTAGAATGCAAGTCAACTATTGCCTTATTTTTTATATATCTAGGGGTAAAAGTCATCAATTGTCTGTTTTATACTATAGTGAGTGGACATAAATTGGCTTTTTATTCTACTTATATAATGTGGTATTAAGCTAGCTAGCTAAACTTACAATATTTTATAGTAGTAGGTATATGTTGGGCCCGTATTGTAATACGACCCATAACATTTAGGGCACTAATCCAAGAAGCAAATACTCAGCAAAAACGAGAAAAACGACCTGATTGGAATAAACAAGGAAAGCAGCATCAAGGATATCAATCAAAAAGATACTTGCCAAAGATACACCTACAGAACAGGGAAGAAGATAAATCAAGAAGATCTTCCTCATTTTGAATATATTTCGAATATCTTTGTAAACCCTAGAGTTCCCTAGGTATAAATAAGCATAATTAGACATTTTGAGCATTCATGTACACACATATACTCTAAATATAGTAGAATTACTCTTCATTTATCTACGGAGCTTCATCCTTACTGAAGAAGGAGGCAAGTCCTTATTCAGTATTGTGTCTCTAAACTTACTCTTTTCATAGTGAAGTTCATTTTGTCTATTTATTGTTATTTCATTGCTTATCTATTGCTTTATTATTGCTTTATTGGTATTTTATATGCTTTTGGTAGTATGATTGTTATTACCCCTCAAACCTAGCAGATTCTCATATGTCTTTGTTGAGATTTGCCTAAACAATTTGGCGCCCACCGTGGGGCTGATAATCAATTAACCTACCAATTCGCCAAAAAAAAAAAAAAAATCAATACAGACACCATGTCTGGGCACCAAGTACCCTTTACCATAGCCGAAATCAATGAGGGAATGAACGCATTCCGTCAAACCTTAGACCAACAAAAAAGCCAAATTGAAACATTGTTGGCCCAAAAAGTCCAAACTGAAGCCAAGCTTACCAGTCTCACCAAGCAAAATGAAGCCCTCCGTAGCCAAATACAGTCAGTCGCTTCCAAAACCATTAATACCAAAAAAAACACTGAAAGTATAGCCATGCAGCTTGATATGTCAGGTGTCTTTCATACCCCTAACGGGGAAAAAGGATCTAACACTAGGGAAACAACCCTAGATCTGGACTCTTTGAATGCAGGAACCCCTAAGCAGAATGGTCAAGAAGGATCTGAGGAGGGAAAGATAGAGAAGATAGTCAAAGAGTACCTCAAAGCAATCGAAGCCAAGATCGCCAAGATCCCTAGAATGCCAAAGCCCATGGAGGAAGAAGCATCAGATGGCTATATAGAGTCTCCTTTCTAAGAAGAGATCGCCATGGTAGAAGTGCCAAAGAGGTTCAGCACACCCAGCATGGCCATGTACGATGGAACAACAGACCCTGATGAGCATGTATCCCTTTACAAGCAGAAGATGATGACCAGCTCAATCCCTAGAGACATCAGGGAGGCCATCATGTGCAAAGGCTTTGGAGCCACATTATCAGGTCCAGCCTTAACTTGGTTCATTAATTTAGATAATGGGACAATTCGATCTTTTGCAGGAATGGTAAACCTATTCAAGGTCCAGTTCGCCAGCAGCAGGAAAATAGAAAAACAGTCATCGGATTTATACCGTGTTGTGCAAAGACACGGTGAATCCTTGAGGGATTATCTTAATAGGTTCAACAGGGAAAAGATTGGAATACACAAGTGCGATGCTCCTACAACCATTGAAGCGTTCAGGAGAGGATTGCTAGATCACAGTGAGCTCTACAAGGAATTAACCAAATACCAATGCACAACCTTTGAAGATGTACAAGCTAAGGCAATGGCTCAAGTCAGATTCGAAGAAGATGCATATGCAAGAAAGACTCCAGAGCTCAGAAAGGATGAAGATCGCCCGTCAAGAAGGAAGAACAACTTCCCCAGGAGAGATCATCGATTCAAGCCGTATCAGCGTTCCCGCTTTGATGAAGGATCAGTCAATGCTGTCGAAGGAGAGTTTTCTGATTGGAGAGAAGATCCTGAGCTCCCACCCAAGTTGCACGAGTATTGCTTCAATGTCAATCCTGCAGGAGTAATAAGGACCTTAAACAAGATGGGAGATACTGTTCAATGGCCTAGAAGGAGTGATAGGCCTGGGGAGAAGAAGGATCCATCCAGATGGTGTGATTTCCATTCAGATATTGGTCACACTACTGACGAATGCGTCGCGCTCAGAACAGAAGTTGCATACTTGTTAAAGAAGGGCTACCTCAAAGAACTCTTGTCAGATAGATCTAAAGCTTCAGGGAAGGATAGAGAGTCCAAACAAGGAGGTCCTCCACCCCCACCTCCAATTGTCAAAACCATCTGTTTCATATCAGGAGGATCAGAAGTATGCGGTCTAACATATTCAGCAGCGAAGCGGCACGCAAAGGAAAGCAACAAAGAGCAACCAGACAAGAGGGAGAAATCAAAGATAGACATCCCTATCATGTTTGAAGAAAGCGACGCAGTAGAAGGTCATCATGACGGCCTAGTGATCTCACTCCCAGTTGGAAACTGCATGATTAAGCGAATCCTAGTTGATAATGGAAGTTCTGCAAATATCATCATGTTAGACACCCTGAAGCACATGAACATAGATGAGAAGAATATCGTCAACAAATCAAAAATGCTAGTAGGATTCAGTGGGGAAACCAAGAAGACAAGTGGAGAGATTACATTGGCAACGTATGCAAAAGGGATCAACCTGCAAGTCAAATTCTTAGTAATCGACACCCTATCCTCATACAATATGATTCTGGGAAGACCCTGGATACACGAAATGAAAGCCATCCCTTCTACGTACCATCAGGTCATTAAGTTTCCTACTAGACGGGGAATTCAAGAAATCAGGGGAGATCCTAGGGAAGCCAAAGAATGTTACAAGATAGCACTGAAAGAAACATCTGCAGAAAAAAGTTCAGCATAGAAATCAGAGGATCAGCTGGGCCAAGAGAAGTTGAGTATATCAGAAGAGCAAGAAGCTACTGAAGTCCAGCTGAACCCCCTACATCCAGATCAGAAAGTCAGAATAGGATCAGAGCTGAAAGCGGAACTCAGACAACAAATTTACGACTTTTTGGAAGAAGAGAAAGATGTGTTTGCTTGGACCCACGAAGACATGAAAGGCATTCCCCCAGAGGTTATCACCCACAAGTTAAACATAGACCCAATGCATACACCAGTGAAGCAAAAAAGAAGAAAATTCGCGCCAGAAAGAAACAAGATCATCAACGAAGACATTCAAAACCTATTGAAGACAGGAAAAATCAGAGAAGTAAAGTACCCAGAATGGCTTGCCAACGTGGTGGTAGTGAGAAAGAAGAATGGGAAATGGCGGATCTGCATAGACTTCACAGACATCAACAAGGCTTGCCCAAAAGACCCATTCCCTTTACCTCATATCGATGCCATGGTGGACGCCACAGCAGGGCACGAACTGCTATCCTTTATGGACGCCTACAGTGGCTACAACCAGATCCTCATGCACAAGGATGATCAAGAGAAGACAGCCTTCATTACCAGTCAGGGAATATACTGCTACAAGGTGATGCCTTTCGGATTGAAGAACGCAGGGGCAACGTACCAAAGGTTGGTAAACAAGATGTTTGAAGAACAAATTGGAAACACGATGGAAGTCTACATAGACGATATGGTAGTTAAATCCAAGAAGGCAGAAGATCATGTCAGAGACCTTAGAGAAGCATTCGTCATCCTGAAGCAATACGGCATGAAGCTGAATCCCACAAAGTGTACGTTTGGAGTACAATCAGGAAAGTTCTTGGGATACATGGTTACACAAAGAGGAATAGAAGCCATTCTGGAACAGGTCAAAGCTATCCTAGATCTAGAGCGACCGAAATCCAAGAAGGATGTACAGAGTTTAACAGGGAAAATCGCGGCATTAAACAGGTTCATTTCAAAGTCTTCAGAAAAGAACAGAGCCTTCTACGAGGTACTAAAAAAGAACAAGGAGTTTAAATGGGAACAAGAACACGATAAAGCATTCCAGAAGCTGAAAGAATACCTAGCCAACCCGTTGATTCTCTCCAAACCCAAAGAAGGAGAACCACTCCAGCTGTACCTTGCAGTATCTGAAGGGACGGTCAGCGCAGTTCTCACAAGAGAAGAAGAAAAGGAACAATTTCCAATCTACTACGTCAGCAAGAACCTGCTCAGTGCGGAAACAAGATATGCATCGCTGGAGAAAATCATTTTAGCCTTGTACACTGCTTCAGTAAAGTTACGTCCATACTTCGAGAGTCATCCCATACAAGTACAGACCAACTACCCCATCAGAGCTATCATGAGAAAACCAGAAATGTCAGGAAGGATGGAGAAATGGGCCCTACATCTAAGCAGGTACGACATACAGTACGAACCCAGGACGGCGGTCAAATCTCAAGCCTTGGCAGACTTCGTGGCAGACTTCAGCCCTACCCTTGAGGAAGAAGCACAAAAGGAAGTACTAGCCCTACAAGAACCAAAAGCTGCACAAAAATGGACACTCCATACAGATGGTGCATCAAACATACGAGGAGTAGGCTTAGGAGTAGTACTGACGTCACCCCAAGGAGAGAAGATAGCACAGGCAATAAGGTGCAACTTCGAGGCTACCAATAATGAAGCTGAATACGAAGCACTGATTACAAGGCTAACCGTTGCAAGAGATATGAAGATACAACACCTGGAAGTAATTTCTGATTCTGTACTCATGGTAAACCAAGTCAATGGGCAGTATGCAGCGAAAGACACCAGAATGATTGCCTACCTAGAAGTCACAAAGAAGCTCATCAAGGAATTCAAGGAGTTCAAGATAGAACAAGTACCCCGAAACCTGAACACCGAAGCAGACGCATTGGCAAATTTGGGGTCAAACATCAATCCAGAAGAATTTGGGGCAATCCCAATAGTACATGTACTCTCACCAGCCATAGAGAAGGAATCAACCATGAGTGTCTACGAAATTCAAACAGGCCCTACAGAAGAAGAAGAAAACAGTTGGATAACACCTCTGAAAGAATACCTCCTGGGCAACACGAAACCAACAGGGAAAGTAACAGCTCAAGCTTTCGCACAGAAAGCCTCCAAGTACCGCCTAATCAGCAATGTACTCTTCAAGAAATCTGCAGCAGGACCTTTCTTAAGATGCCTGGAAAGAAAAGAAGCTCAGCAAGTCTTACAATCCCTACACAGTGGAGAATGCGGAAATCACTCCGGAGGAAGAAATTTAGCCAACAGGGCACTTAGAATGGGATACTACTGGCCCAGTATGAGGAAGGATGCAGTTGAGTTCGCCAAGAAGTGCTTAGCATGCCAAAAACATGCGCCCTTGACACACAAGCCATTAGAGGAGTTACACCCAACATTGACACCGTGGCCATTTATGAAGTGGGGAATGGATATAGTAAAGCTACCACCGTCATCAGGACAAAGAGTGTACTTCTTAGCAATGACAGACTACTTTTCCAAATGGATTGAAGCAGAAGCGTACAAGGAGATCAAGGATAAGCACGTCATTTCATTTATAAAAAGGAACATTCTAAGTAGATTCGGGGTACCAGCAAAGATCATTACAGACAATGGGTCCCAATTCATCAGCAACAAAACCACCAAGTTCTGTAAGGAATGGAACATCTCCCTTATCACGTCTACACCAAGATATCCACAAGCAAATGGACAAGCAGAATCAAGCAACAAAGTCCTTATAGGCAACGTGAAGAAAAGGCTGGAAGGAGCCAAAGGAAAATGGGCAGACGAACTACCCAACATATTGTGGGCAGACAGGACAACTCCTAAAGGCGCTACAGGTCATACCCCTTTCTCACTGGTGTACGGATGCGAAGCAGTAATCCCAACCGAGGTAGAAGTGCCTACAACAAGGTATGGGCTAATGACAAAAGAAAGAAATCAAGCAGAACTAATTCACAATTTAGACACAGTTGAGGAACTAAGGGACGATGCCCAAATGAGAATGGCAGCATACCAACAGGAAGTAGCAAGATCCTTCAACAAGAACGTTAGAGTTAAAGTCTTCAAGCTAGGAGATTGGGTCCTCAGAAAGGTATACGAAAACACCAGGGAAGTCAATGCAGGAAAGCTAGCACCCAACTGGGAAGGACCCTATGAGATCACCAAGGTAGTAGATAATGGAGCATACAGACTCAGGAATGCAGAAGGAAAAGAAGTGCAGCGAAGCTGGAACGCAGCACATTTAAAGTTATATCATATCTGAAGAAAGGTACGCAATTGTTATTTCTATTTTGTCTTTTAATTTACAAAAAAGAAAACACAAAAAAACAGGAAGACAAGCAAAAATACAAAAAAAAAACAGAAAAGAGGAAAACACAAAAATCTCCAACAGCCAAAATCAGCAAGAAAGGTACTCATCTATCTCTATCTTTTGTCAATTTACTTTATGATCATTACGAGTACTGACTTTGGCATCGGAGGGCCGTTGGGGAAACCCACGGCCACCCCTCACCTTCTTCTGTTTTGCAAGGAACACGACTGACATTCCTGAGCAAGAATGCAACAAGTCCCTTCACTACAGAACAAAGACAAGGCATTCCTGAAAAGAACAGACCTACTACCCTTACAAAACATACAAACACATGTAAGTAACATCATTACTGTAATACAACTGTAATACAACTGTAATACAACTGTAATACATTCGTGATACAACTGCATTCACAGCACACTATACAGAAAAGACAATCACACAGCAAGAAAGATAGAAATACTTAGTTGCATTGCAACAAAATTAAACAAAGCATCCAGCTACAGAAGTGTAGCACAAAATAAAAACAAATTATCCAAACTGCACTAAGGCAGTAAATAGAAACAACATTCAAAGTTGTACATTTTTCAACAGGTGACACAGCACCAACTAAACTAATTCTCTCCCATGTTGTCAGCAGGAGCTACTTCTTCAGCAACAGGCTTTATCACCTCTGGGGCATCCTTAATTTCTTCATTGCGAGGAGAATTCACTTCCTCATCAGCAAAGCTCAACAGTAGGGAACCAAGAGCAGCAGTCCCTTCAGGAAACGCTTTCTCAAAAGAAGCCTTATCACCATCATAGTCCCAAGCCTCATGCTTTCCTTGCTGGAACTCCTCCATCATCTCAAGACGTGCCTTCCCATAGTAGTACGTAGCAGCATCAATGACCTTGTTAGCAGCCTCCTTCAGGGTACCCTTTAGCCCGTCCCGCTCAGAAATGCAGTCCCGGTGCTTAGTCCGTTCAGCCTTCAAAGCCTCAGTAGCAGCCTTGTACTTGTCAGAAAGAGCATCACGCTCCTTCTTCATAGCCTCATACACACGAGAAAACTCTGACACCTTACCTAAAACACCAAGGCAGGACTGAAGGCTCTGCACAGCAAAGATGAAGTGTCAGAAGCATATTTCAATAAGGTCGATTTTATTTAAAAAAAAAAATTTTTAGAGTATACTATACCTGGAAAGACTGTACGGCCGCCTCTTGTGAAAGGTCAGCAAAAGTCATCGAAGACTGGCGATCCTTGAAGGAAGGAAACAACAGGGTATCTACATGCGGAGCAAGAGAGTCAAAAGAAAACTCAGCAGCGTCAACATCAATGGGCATCTCCAACTTCCTCTTGAGACTGGCACGAGACGGAGGCGGAGGAGGGACACCCTTGGGAGCAACCATCTTGATGGGAACAGCCTCAGAAGTCTGGGGGGACGAACGAGACTTAAGACGACCCAAGATGGAAGATGAGCTAAGAAGATCATGAGACCTTAGTGACCTTGATGTGTCTGCAAGGAACATAGCTGGCTCAAAAAATAATACAACTAGGATCACAGCAAGTATATACAGCAAGGACGCTAATAACAAACAAATAGATTAACAATTGTATACAAGTATATTCAACAAAGAAACAACCAATTCAAAATTAAAAACCCACAAACTAAACAAGCAAACCGACACCAACCACACATTCACAAAAGTATAAGTGCAACAAAACATCGAAACTCACAAGAGAGAAAGAAAGCAAACCTTGAGACATGGTTGGGGCAACTTTCTGTTCAGAATCAGATTCGTCCAAGGACTTAATTTGAATAACTGCTTCAGGTTGTGTCAACTTGATGAAAGACCTCTCGTCTGCACTCAACTCGTACAACTTGTCTATCAAGGATGGAGACTGAGAGCGCTGCTTCAATTTACTCACTGCAACCAATAAGCAAATAAGCCCAAATCAACAAAGAAGGAAAGAAGAACATAAAAGAATAAGAAAACAGAATACCTTCAGCCTCAACAGTGTCAATCAAAAAATCACAATCATCACCCAACGAATCAATCCTCACAAAGAAGAACTTGTGATACCACTTCTTGTCAAACGCCTTCTCCAAGTCAGTCACCAAAGGACCAACACCATCCTTCAGGCGAAGACCAACCCGACCTTTACCACTGGTCCTAATAGTATAAGGGTAACACAAATCCCTCACATCAAGTTCTATACCCAATTTCATACTCAGCAAATCCAGAATTCTCAATACCCTCCAAGTCTGGGGCAACAATTGACAAGGCGAAACCCTAACTCTAGAAAGAAATTGGCGAACAAGAGCAGAAAAAGGAAACGTATGCCCAATTACAAAAGGGTACTCAAAGAAACACACCCAAACAGGGGCAGTCCAGTCGGCCCTTTCCATAGCTGATGGAATTTTCACCACAACCCCATCAGGAAAACGCGCAATTGCAGCAATACTCTGAACTTCCTCCTTCGTAATGGTGGAGGGATAGGTATCCTTGACAGGAAAGATGTTCTGCGCCACCAAGTTCGGCTTTTTCACACCCTCATCCACCCCAGCAAACACCACTCTCACATGATCATCCATCGCAAAAACAAGAGAAAAATACAAAGTGTAAAATAGAGCAAACAAAGAGGAGAGAGAAAATACCTGATGAAATTGAAATTGGGGCAAAGCAATTGAAGTGATTAGACAATAGCCTGCACGCCCAATAAATACCAAAGACGGAAATAAACCGCCCTTCACAGTTATCAAGGAAGTTGCCTTAAAACCGCCACCACTTTCCATTTTGCTAACCGTTGGAACAATTTCTGAAATTCAAAATATTTTCTAGAGCTTTCTTTAGGTAATTTTCACTTCCAAATACTTGGAATTAAAAATTAGGGGCAATTGTTGGGCCCGTATTGTAATACGACCCATAACATTTAGGGCACTAATCCAAGAAGAAAATACTCAGCAAAAACGAGCAAAACGGCCTGATTGGAATAAACAAGGAAAGCAGCATCAAGGATATCAATCAAAAAGATACTTGCCAAAGATACACCTACAGAACAGGGAAGAAGATAAATCAAGAAGATCTTCCTCATTTTGAATATATTTCGAATATCTTTGTAAACCCTAGAGTTCCCTAGGTATAAATAAGCATAATTAGACATTTTGAGCATTCATGTACACACATATACTCTAAATATAGTAGAATTACTCTTCATTTATCTACGGAGCTTCATCCTTACTGAAGAAGGAGGCAAGTCCTTATTCAGTATTGTGTCTCTAAACTTACTCTTTTCATAGTGAAGTTCATTTTGTCTATTTATTGTTATTTCATTGCTTATCTATTGCTTTATTATTGCTTTATTGGTATTTTATATGCTTTTGGTAGTATGATTGTTATTACCCCTCAAACCTAGCAGATTCTCATATGTCTTTGTTGAGATTTGCCTAAACATTATATGATTGAATGGAAAACACATTGTTAAAAATTAAATGTTGACAATGTTAAAAACTCTCTTTTCAACCCATATTTAAGTTTCATTCCACCTTTATATCTTGATATGCATTTAATTACTACTCACTGTGTACATTAGTTACTGATTTGAATTTGATATGAATACATATATGACACCTCTTAGTTAAAGAATTTGTGACTTAGTGATGAACTGACTTATGAGACTCTAAATGTAGATAAAGATACTACTTTTCCATTAATCACCATTCTTCATATTTCGTATTATTTTATGCAAGTATACATGTGTTAAGGTCTAATTGTTAAAAATTCATAAATAAATAGAAAAGTGTAATTTTTATCATGATTTCTAAGATGTCTAGTACCATTAAACTTTATCATTACAATGTATATATGTACTTAGAAAAAAGAATCTACAAAACATGTGGATTAGCAATGAGACAATGAGACATTGGCTTGTGGCTACACCAATAAGATAAGCATAAGTTACTCTATTCATATATATATATATATATATATATATATATATATATATATATATATATATATATATATATATATATATATATATTCTATAGTAAGTCTTATTTACACGAGAAATATAGTGTAGCAATGGACTATTTATATGTACTACTATTTTTTTAATCCTTATGAATCTAGTGAATTAGTGATTATATATAAAGTTCTATTATTATAACAACCTTTATCTTGTGTAAAAAAAAAAAAACACAACCTTTATCTTCCTTATTTTTTTGTAATTACTATGAGAATCAAATACTACTTTGGGGTAAAGAATGAAAACTCAGTCATATAATATAGGATTTGATTTCCTTGGACAAAATAAAGAAATAATTAATCATTCCTAACAAAGTAGCAGTTGCAAAGTCTGCCTTCTAAAGTGCTAATTATAAATAAAAAATGTCATTTCACCAAATTGCTTATATTTTAATACCATAATTCTTTCAATGTAGTTTAAGAGTTACACTTACATATTAAACTTTTTATAAATGAAATAAACAGAGCAAGTGGTAAGAAATTTTTTATTTTTTTTTATTAATGGAAAAGGGGATAAATATATTGATTAGTTAATAAAGAAAACTTCAAATAGAGAGGCAGATCCACAAGACATAAAGGTTTAATACAAAAAAAATTACTAGCAACAGAGCTAAGAAGAACAAAAACATCACACATCCATTAAAATAGAAAAAAGCAAACAAGCTTGCAATCCAAACGAGACTAGTAGCCATTAAACAAAAAGACAACCATCAAAGCCATTAAACAATTAAAACACCAAAAAAGATTCATCATACTTGTAATCCCCCATATTTTCAACTTAATTATAATGTATTTATTTATTATTAATACAAATATTTTTATGTCGATTTCATTGAATAAATTATTTTTATGAAAAGATTTAAGTAAACTAATATGTTTTTGACTAATTTAAAAATAATTTTTACTTAATGGCCCAAAACCTCAAGTTTTACTCTTAATCTAATTAGGAAACCCAAGGCCCAAATAAAACCCCCAAAAACCCTCACACCCTTTCTCCTTTTCACCTAAAACTTCTTTCACCTCTTCTTCCTCCTTCTCTACTATTCACGACTCTCACAAAGAAAAAAAAAACAAAACTTCAAACTGCTACTCGTTGCTGCTTTCACCGCTCAGCCGCCGCAGGACCAACGTCTGCCGCCTTCTGACAGCCGCACGCCACCAATTTAGCCACCCACCTTTGACAGTCCGCCCTTTCTCTCTCTCCTTTCTTCACTTTTTTTTTGTTTTATTAAATCTTTGTTTAATTTTGTTCTAAATTATTATTATTATGGTTTGATTATATACATGGGTTATTGACATGTTTAATTTATGATACAAAATTTCAGATTTTATATTATGTATAATTTATGGTTTAAATGTTGATTTTACATGTTTTAGGGCTTTAAAACGTGTTAAGCAAGTTAATTATCAATACAATGATTTCATACTGAAAAAACCCACAATTTTATACTTAAAATTAACTTCCAGATTATATATCTTGTGAAATTGGGGTTTTATGTTGTTTATTTGAAGGATTTTAAGGTTTTAATGTGTAATACACTATTCTAACTATTGAATTATGAATGTAGATCATTAAAAGTTTGAAAATTATAATTTAAATTATTTTTCAGATTTTTGATTTTTATTAGTTTTGAGCCAAAAATAAAGGTTTAGAATGCTTCTATATGTTTTAAACAACTATTTATGCAATATGATAAGTATAGATTATTTGAATTGCAAAAACTATAAATAAAACAAATTTTCAGCATATGTTAGTAAGTTAAACTTGCTGGAATTTTATGTTATAAGCTATATTTTCATGATTTTAGCATATAAACTTATAGTTGAAATAGTATATTATTAACTTTGACTAATGGGAACAATATAAAGGCTTTATTTTAATGGTTTAAGAGGTTTTAAAGTAGTTTGGTATTGCTGTAAATTTATTTGCTTGGGTGTTGATTGAATTCTTGTTGTTTGGTTAGGAGAGGACTTTGTAGAAGGCGACTTCTAGTTCCTAAAGTGGCAAACCGAATCGTTTATACAAGGTACGTACGCGTTACGAAACCTTGCCTTTAGATGCATGTTTAGGGATGTATCGAGAAATTAGTATCATGTATAGAGAAGACTAGGCTAAATTGTTTGGTTATACATTGTGATTTTCGTATGTCGTGTGCTATTCTACATTGCAAGTATTATTTATGCATTAATTATGCAAGATGCGCTTAGAGGCAAAGGTATGTGATTTGGTGAAATGATTTATTTATTACTCGTTCATGATTATTGAGATAGAATGAGTAAATGAAGAATTTAAGTCTTATATATAAGACGAGGTTAAGATTATGGGGTACTTTGTGCACTCGAGGTGTTTATACACCGAGGTAGTTAATGGAATAAGTAATAAATATTGCTTGTCACTAATAAATCAAGAATTGAAATTGGTAACTTGCTTTAGTTGATTGAATTGATATTGGATTGATTGTATTGTTTTGTATATGAGTCATCACCAAGTCTAAACTTGTAAATCACGTAAAGTGCAAGATGGATGAGCAATAAAACTCTGAATTTGTGCACATATGGAGTAATGACAATTAGGGGTTGGGGTACACGGGGTATTAGCCGTGTACTTTTCTAGAGGCCGTCTGATCTACGAGTCTCTTATTTCAAATACTTTTCAAAAACTAGGAGTTAGATGAGATCTCATACTAGCTACGGTCACAGAGTTGTGCCCGTGGTCGGTGGATGTTTTACTGATGTTTCCGAAAGGAGGCATGGGGTTTTTCTTTTATTGATGTTCCAAATGGAGCATGGGGTAGACAACCTTGTTTATTGCTTAATCCAATGAATAAACTGAAATGATTTAACTACTATTAACTAGTGAAGTCTTAGTAAAACTGACAGTTGAGTCGTGTGTTAAGTCTATAGTTTAATGATGCGTGATGATTGATTATTAGTAGCATGCTAGGGATTTATTATTATATTTCCCAACTTGTATGTACTCACATTTGCTGATTGCGTGCTTTTGTGTGTCTTTCTTTGGTCATGGCCTTCGCCTTTCAAATGATCTTGTGACGATCCAATTTTCACACTTGTAATATTGGGGAGCAGATTAATTAACCACAGGTTCTTACACATGCAGCATTCGCATCTAGGTGGTGGGATTTTGAGTGGAGTGTTGGTTGTTTCTCACAATTTATTTTCCTACTTACTTTTGAATTTGTTTAAACTCGGTTTCATTTTATACTACTTTCACTAGTTTGGGTTTTGAATAAGGGCCTTAATGGTTTCAATTTGTAAGACTTACTTTTGTTTTGTTTATTAGTTTTGAAACTTATTTATAACTGAATTAGTTTTTCCGCTGCTAATCTCTGATATAGCCTTAACGTTTGAACACGTGGCGATAGCGCGTCAGTAATTCTCTTGGATATTGTTCAGGGTACTCACAGTTTTAAAGAGAGAATTATTGGGGTGTTACAAAGTGGTATATGGGAGCTTAGGTTAGATTTAATTACCACTAAAGCCAATTAGCTTAGTATGTCTTAGGCGCCTAATTAATGGTTGAGGATTTTGAATTTAAAGGCTAAAAATGATTTTTTGAAACTTAGTGTGTTTTAAAACATTTTATTTTAAATAATTTCGAAGTTTGTTTTGTCTACTTGGTGAGATTTAGGTAGACTCAAGAAGGGAATTCATGCACATTTCATACATTATGTTCTATTTAATTTCCATATAAGGTGTTTATTTTGTTATTTTACTTGTTGCAAATGGTGTTCTAACTGATTTATTTTTATGATGTGCTTCTGTGATGCTTTTTGAATGTTCGTTGCATTGGGTTGACGTAGAAAGGAGATGAGCGACACAGTAGTCATGTCTGAGAACGAGAGTGATACTCGAAGTACGTGAAGATACTCTTGAAACTATGGAAAGGATTATTACACCTACAATAGATCAACCTGACGAGGAAGATTAGCAGTGCTTATATGAGTTTAAGACAACGAAGAATAAAAAGCATAAGATAAAAACTTACAACAGAATTTTTCACGAGTTTACTCTTATTGAATTTCCGGATGAAGATGATCTTGAATGGCTACAACCCGAATCCGCTTTACATGGCGATAATAACTGAGGACTCGGATGATGAAAATGATCCTGATTTTGATGTTAATACTTATAATGAGAAGAAAGACAAAAACTGCAATGTGATTCCTTGAGGATTATATTTGTTAAGGTGGAGTTAGTATGAATAAGGCTTTCGTCATTAATAATGGTTATTAGAACCTCATTCTAGTTTTGATCTAGATTATTGGATTTTAATAAGTAGTCAGAGCTACAGAGTTATTATTTTGGGATTAATACCTTTATTTAAGTTATATAGGAAGTTGTTATTTTATTTTAAGAGCTCCATTTTACTTATATTCGTGAGTCCAAACAAGTTAAATATTTTGTGAACTTATAATTTTGGGATAATTTCTTTGTTTATGATTAAGTTTAGTAAGAGTGGCGTGGGATGGGAATTATTTTCTTAACCTTACTTAATCCTGCGTGTAAATTGTGCTTATATATATGACTTTTCTTGGGACAAGGGGGTGCAAACCCAAAGTACCCTTTTGAACCAATTTATGAGGTAAAATGTAATGTTGTGATTGAATAAATATATGCGAATGGTATTTGAATTTCATTTAAATTGGAGTGCATATTTATTCTCTTTCAGGCGTAGAACTAGAATGGCTGAAAACGCTGCCTTAGTTAATGCTATTCGTTTGTTGGCCAAAAATCTGAACCAAAACTGAGGAGACCAACCCGACCCCCAAGCAGAGATGTTTAAGAAGTTAGCCCAAGTTAGGCCACCAGTTTTTAAGGGAGGTGCGGACCCTACCTTCTTAGAAAGCTGGATTCTAGAGTTCGACAAACTATTCGTGGCACTAAACTGTCCTGAGGGTATAAAGGTTGACCAGGCCGCTATGTACCTTAAGGACGAGGCTGATATCTGGTGGAGGGACAATGCTGTAACCATTAGAGCCAAACCCAATTTTGGATGGGAGGTGTTTAAGACCTCTTTAAGGGACAAGTTTTGATATGAAATAACCAAGAAAAACCAAGAAAAAGGGGAAAAAAGCAAGTAACAACAATTTCAAATCAACAAAACAAGATAAACCTATCTTAACAATCACCAAGATATATGAAATAGGGGTTCTTAATCAAATCTAACACAAAGTAAAGCTAGGATTAAGGTGTAACCACAAAGATTACAAGTAGCAATCACAAAGATTATGGGTAGAGAGAGAAAATCTCATTGATTTCAAAATTAAGCAAAGTTCCTCCCCAAAAGAAAGTTTATCCCTATTTAAAGGCTTTACAAATAACCCTAAAGTTCTTAAATTACACCCTTTGGATTACAAATGAAAGGCCAAGATTAAAAGATAGTAAAAAGAAGCACAAAACAAAGGAAGTCGTTCGCTCGAAACAGAGCTTCGGGAGCGGCCGCTCTAAAGGATAGGAGTGGGCGCTCCTCACTTATGAGACTTCAATTGACGCCTTTAGCAGCGGGCGCTCCTCCTAGGGAAAGCGCGCTCTTCCTCGCGACTACTTGGACAGCTCAACGTCAAACGTTCGTAACTTCTTTGTTTCTTGCTCAAATTTGGCATGTGACCTGTCGTTGGAAAACTCTTGAACTCTACTTTCATTTCTAACTTGAATCACCTGAAAATTCCTTGTAACAAAGAAGATATAGATGATTGAATTTGAGTGTTGCATTTTTTTACCAAGTAAAAGCTTTTTTCCTCATCATTTTTTCCATGTTTCATCTTCAACCATCAATTGTAAAATTAAGACACAAAGATTGCTCTTATTCACTTAGACCACATCATAACAAAGAGAATTCATCCAAAATGTTGATTGAGCCTTTAATGCCACTAAAAGAATCGTATAGCCATATAATTATTAGGTTTCAAGGATGCTCCCGCATCAAACCCTCTCTCTTGAAAAGGAATTGACCTCAATTCCTAGAGATGACATAAAACTCAAACCAAACCTTGGATAATGACTTCATTATTGAAAGCAACAAATTCTACTTGGCTTCACAAAACACATCCAACCGATGTATCTACCCGGATCAAACACCAAGATGACGAACTTGAGCAAAACTAGGAGAAAAATCAAGTGAACCATTGTGTAGAGCAAGAGGAGAACAATATCACCATTCACATTATTGATTCTTTTACCCAAGCAACAACAACAAGCGCAATACGATAACAATTGGGGGTTAGCCAACACATGACGACCCAACAAGTAGTGTAGAATCACATCGAAAAACATCATTGAAGAAAAATCCAACAGTAAATGTGGAATTAATGCAAGATGTACCAATCAGCAGACTATAGAACAAACAATTCCTTTCAAATTGTTGTCTAGCAACACTTTTACCAACATGAAAATATGGTAAACAAGAACCAAACACAAAACATTCATAAAAATTAGAAGTCATTGAACAACCACCATGCTCATTCAAAGAAGTTTTCACAATATTCAACTTAAACTCTTCATTCAATTCATGCTCAATGGAGTAATCATCACAACTCTCAATAACGTGAGCGTCAAAAACCTCACTAGAAGGAGATAAAGGAGAAGAAGGATTATACACCTCACACAAGAGATTCTCATGAACCGATGGCAATGAATCTTTAATGTGAAATATGGGCTCTGCGTTGACTTCATTTAAGGTCATAATTGATAGTGCGCCATTGCAATTTGTAGACCCACCATTAAACTCTACCTCTTCATCATAGATAGGTGGACCATAGTCTCTCTTATGATCAAGTGGAAAATGTGAGGTAGATACTTCTTCATCAAAGATAGGAGCTTCAAATTTGCACATAGCCTCTTCCCTCATAGTTGGAAAAGGCTTGTGTGTCTCACCTTTTGGAGGATAAGCATTTTTGAAAGTAGGCTTAGAATAACCACTAGCACTACTCATCTTGTCATACTTCTCAAGCTTGAAGGCCTTTTGAACCACATAATCAAAACTTCCATGGTCATGAACATAAACCTTTTGCCTTAGCTTCCTCTCAAGACAACCAATGTTCCTAGCAATCTTATGTTTTGGGGCCTCTTTTATCCCACTCAAAATAGAGAGATTTTCAAACTCCTTCGTATACTTTTCCACCAACATAGATCGTTGATTGAGAGCATTCAACTTTAGAGAAACATCATGCAAATCATCTCTAGGAACAAAAGCTCGACTCATGTGTTTCTTTAATTTCTCCCAAGATGTGATTTTTGTTTTTCCCTTAATCCTTCTACGATTCTTAAAATTCTCATACCACGAAGATGCATGTTTCTTAAGTTTAATGATGGCCAATTTACGACGTTTTTCATCATTATATCCTTTACAATAAAAAATTTTCTCCATAGTTCTAACCCAATTCAGAAATTCATTAGGATCAAGATTACCTTCAAAGTCCGAAAGTTCAAAAATGGTGTCTCGGTCATGGTTGTCCTCATGGTGTTGTTGGTGGTGTTCCCTTCTGCGGTGAGGAGAGTGAGAACCATCTTCTCCACTTGGGCTTCTCTTTCTTCTAGGACTTCTTCTATTCTCCAAAACCTCAAGAAGTCTATCAAACTTCATTTCTAGAGCATCCAATCTAGAGTGGTCATTGTAACATCATCTTCATAATAGTACCTATAACCTATGTTTCTAGATAGAAAGTTTATATCTTTGAGAGAAAATTTCAAATTTTGTGGGAAAAAGATGAGATCTTTTGAGAGGGGGAAAGAGAAATTTAAAAGGTAGGATATTTCTAGGCTAATAACCTAGGCTCTTGATACCAAATTGATATGAAATAACCAAGAAAAACCAAGAAAAAGGGGGAAAAATCAAGTAACAACAATTTCAAATCAACAAAACAAGATAAACCTATCTCAACAATCACCAAGATATATGAAATGGGGTTCTTAATCAAAGATAACACAAAGTAAAGCTAGGATTAAGGTGTAACCACAAAGATTACAAGTAGCAATCACAAAGAAAGCAAATAATCACAAAGATTATGGGTAGAGAGAGAAAATCTCATTGATTTCAAAATTAAGCAAAGTTCCTCCCCAAAAGAAATTTTAGCCCTATTTAAAGGCTTTAAAAATAACCCTAAAAGTTCTTAAATTACACCCCTTGAATTACAAATGAAAGGCCAAACTTAAAAGATAGTAAAAAGAAGCACAAAACAAAGGAAGTCGTTCGCTCGAAACAGAGCTTCGGGAGCGGCCGCTCTAAAGGATAGGAGCGGGCGCTTCTCACTTATGAGACTTCAATTGACGCCTTTAGCAGTGGGCGCTCTTTATAGAGGAGTGCGCGCTCCTTATAAGGGGAGTGGGCGCTCCTCGCGACTGCCTGGACATCTCAACTTCAAACGTTCATAACTTCTTCGTTTCTTGCTCAAATTTGGCATGTGACCTGTCGTTGGAAAGCTCTTGAACTATAATTTCTTATCTAACTTTTATCACCTGAAAATTCCTTGTAAAAAAGAAGATATATATGATTGAATTTGAGTATTGTATTTTTTTACCAAGTAAAAGCTTTTCTTCCTCATCATTTTTTCCATGTTTCATCTTCAACCATCAATTGTAAAATTAAGACACAAAGATTGCTCTTATTCACCTAAAACACATCATAACAAAGATAATTCATCCAAAATGTTGATTGAGCCTTAAAGCCACTAAAAGAATTGTATAGCCATATAATTTGTAGGTTTCAAGGATGCTCCCGCATCAAGTTTTACCCTCCATTTCTGAAGAAACAGAAGGCTCAAGAGTTTATAAGTTTGAAAATGGGAGAAATTTCAATACTGGAGTATTATAATAAGTTCATGACCCTTGCTAGGTTCGCTCCTGAGTTTGTACTGACTGAAGAACTGAAGGCTCTGAGGTTTGAGCATGGATTGACTGACCAGTTACAGAAAGACCTTGCAGGGAAAGTTTTTAAAACCCTCGACAAGGTATATGAGAGAGCTGCTCACATGTACCATCTGAATTCTAAATGTGTGGGTGAGAGTGCTAAGGCTGGGGAGAAAAGGAAGGACTTTGGGAAACCTGAAAACCAGAGTAACTTTAAGAGGCGTAGGAATGGGAACTCATTCGAGAGGGGTAACCAGGGTAACCAGAATGTTAGCAATTCTTCTAATGCTAACAATGGGGAGAGGAAGTACCACTGCAAGAGGTGTAGGAGAAACCACCCTGGGAGAGACTGTGACGGGAATTTAGTGACTTGCCGATTTTGCAATAAAAAGGGGCATAAGGAGTATGAGTGTTACACCGAATAGAAACAACAGGGAAATGGTGGGAATGGTGGGAATACCCAACAGAGGACTAACAATTTCAACAACCAGGAAGGTAAGGGAAATGCTCAGAATGGGAAGTTTGGGAATGGTAACAGCAATGGCAACAATAGATCTGGAAACGACAACAACAACTCAGGCAATAACAACAATGGTTAGAAAGGAAGAAGCAACACTCCCAGGCGCTTGTCTGTGATAAGAAAGGGAGAAGCTGAGAGGTCCTCTAATGTAGTCACTGGTACTTTTTCTATTCACTCTGTCTCTGTCAATACCTTGTTTAACTCTGGAGCAGCTTACTCTTTCATATCTACTTCTGTTTGTGCGCAAGTTAAACTTAACTTAATCGAGTCATGTTGATGTGTTAGTCAGTCTGCCCACGGGCAAACTTGTTCATTGTAATAAATTATTCAAGGGCTTGCCTTTGAAAATAGGAGAAGCTGTCTTTCCATTGAATCTTATTGAGTTTAATCTGGGAGATTTAGATGTCATTTTGAGGATGGATTGGCTAAGTTTATACAAGGCCAAGATAGACTGTGAGATACAGAGAGTTCACCTAAGTGATCCTTTGGGTAAGTTAGTGTCTTATAGACGTTTAGGGAAACTTAAGGGTTTTGGGATTATTTCTGCTTTGAAAGTTAAGAATCTGGTGAATAAGGGGTGTCCGTTGTACTTTTGTTGTGTCCAAGATTTGAGTATGAGTGAGAGTAGGCGAATAGAAGATGTACCCATTGTGAGTGCGTTTTTAGATGTCTTTCTAGAAGAGATTTCGGGAATGGCACCTAAAAGGGAAGTTGAGTTTACCATTGAATTAGTTCCATGAGCTGCACCTATGTCAAAAGCACCTTAGCTGATATGAGCGAGCTGAAGGCTCAATTGCAGGAATTGCTGGATAAGGGGTTTATTAGGCCTAGTGCATCACCTTAGGGAGCACCAGTCTTATTTATGAAAAAGAAAGATGGGAGTTTGAGGCTATACATTGATTACAGAGAGTTGAATAATGTGAATGTGAAGAATAAGTACCCTCTACCTAGGATAGATGATTTGTTTGACAAGTTGAAAGGGGCAAGTGTGTTTTCAAAGATCGATTTGAGGTCGGGGTACAGTCAGTTGAAAGTTGCAGATAAACACATTCCAAAGACAGCCTTTAGAACTAGTTATGGGCATTACGAGTTTACAGTCATGCCTTTTGGGTTAACCACTGCACCTTCGATATTCATGGACTTGATGAACCGTGTATTTCATGAGTACTTGGATAAGTTTGTAGTTGTGTTCATTAATGACATATTGGTGTATTCGAGGAATGAGGAAGAACATGCTAAGAATTTGAGAACTACCCTTGAAACTCTTAGGAAAAACAAGCTGTATGCCAAGTTTTCTAAGTGTGAGTTCTGGTCAGAGAAAGTTGCATTTTTAGGGCATTACATTTTGAAAGAGGGTGTATCTGTGGATCCTGCGAAGATCAAGGCGGTTAGTGAGTGGCCTACTGATGGGCGTTAGAACGGTCGCACATTCCACACTCAATCAAACACACTTATAAACAAACATCCTACAAACCAAGAATAATGATAAGTAAGAGTTCGGTCCACAAGGAACGGGATAAGGTTGCTAAAGATCTTAACACTTAAGCTAATTTGAAGTCTTCGGTGATTTGGGGTACGTCAAGTAGACAAACAAACTATGGTTCTAATTCAATTGATTAAAGACACTAGGGAATGGGATCCACTCAACCAAGATAATTAGGCAAATAGGGAGTAAAATAGACAAGATATAGCAAGGACTATATGTAAGATCAACCTCATGCAATTAGGAAACAACTCACACTACTAAACTTAGATTCCTCATTAGTTTAGCAATAGAAGATACATAGTCAAATTGCAATAAGTAATGACATACTCAATTCACATTTCCATGTCAAACTAAGCATACCATGCTATCAAGCTCCTAAATCAAGGGTAGCTAATCCTATCATGAAGAACTAACAAGCAATCTCATACAATCAATTTAATTGCAATACAAACATCAATGCTTCTCTCACATTTAGATAACTAACCAAAAAGTTAAGCTTCACCCAACCCCTAGCAAGAAGACTACTCACAACTCATTTTAGGTGACATGTAAACAAAGGTTAGGGTTCTAATTACTTTAATAATTGGGGAAAAGTGATTAACAATTGAATAAACTATCATCCAACAACAAATTATCAAGAACTAAAGAGATTCAAGTAACATGAAAATACCAAATAAAATTAGAAATTAAGTAGATGAAGGTGGAAGAAATTACTAATTGAAGCTTCCAATGTTGAATACAATGTGCTAAACCTTGAGAATAACTCTTGAAATTCACTATTACAATGATTGAATTAATGATAACTAAGCTAAATTATCAAAGTGGATTGTTTCAAACTAAGAGGGAATGCTAAATACTATACTGTTGTTGTCTTTCTTTAAAACGAGCTAACAGGGAAGTATATATACTCCCCGAATTACATAGGTTAATTTGTCAAAATAAGACAGAATTCCAGCGAGGAGCGCCCGCTCCTGGATGAGGAACGCCCGCTCCAAAGCTAGGAGCGCCCACTCCGTATTGCTGCGCTCCCGCTCCTAATAACAACAGAAGAAGTTAGATTTCAAAACAGCGGGGAGGAGCGCCCGCTCCATGGTCTCTGTACGCCCGCTCCCCTGTTCTTCAGATAAGGTCAGATGCAATATTCAATGGGAGGAGCGCCCGCTCCATGGAGGGTGCACGCCCGCTCCATAGAGGGTGCACGCCCGCTCCGCCCTGCATCAGCGTTGTGGCAGAAAGTTTTGGAGCTACTAGGAGCACCCGCTCCAACTAGGGAGCTCGCCCGCTCCTAACAGGTTTAGATTTGGGGCAGAATGTTGTTGATGATGAAGGAGCGCCCGCTCCTGGAGTGGTGCACGCCCGCTCTTCCTGGAGCGGGCTCTCCTTTCTCTGAATTCTAGCCTTAAATAACCCACGAGCTTTGATTGCTTGTCAAAAGGGAGTCATAATACCTGCAAATCATGGACAAACACAAGCAAAGAGGGGTGAAACCGAGATACAACATTTTCATTCAAAAATGGGTTAGAAAGAGGGGAAAAGATTGCAAAACCGGGTTTAAATCAACACAATAAGTGGTCAAATAAACCGCTTATCAAATCCCGCTAAGCTATCCAAATGCTTGTCCTCAAGCAATTCACATCGCCCAAAAACAAACCAAAAGATCAATTTGCTCAAAGAAAAGCACATGCGTAGATACAAGAATCCTTAAGCAATAAAACTTGAGCATGAGGTATATGCCTAAGATCAACCACGGTCATGACTAGCTAAGGCCTAGCTAACCTTCCCGAAAATACTCAACTTCGGCCTATTCAACACATCTTACCGCGTCCCCATCACAAAGTTCAAATCCCCCCTAATGGTAGTGTCTCGTGATGACAAGGTAATAATCGCGTCGTCAAACGACTACACCTAGATCAAATACAATTTATACAACCTAAACAAACCTAATACGAGTATAAGGCAAGCATAGGGGTCGAACCACAGAGAACGGATAAACACCACCAAATGTTATCGATAATTAAGCTAGTCCGGAATAGGAGATAAATAAACTAAAGTCTAAATATGCTAAAACAAGAAATAAAACATTAAGGGAAATGGTTTAGGTATAGCATTCACTTGAACATAAACAAAAGCATAGAAGTTGAATTAATTATGAACTAAACATGCTCAAATATCGAAATAAAGGATCCAATCTAGCCGCCTTCCGGGGTCAATTAGCTTCTCCTAACATAGCCTATATGTTTCCACATTAGAACCATATACTAGGAGGTACTATTAAATAACAATCGATAATAATGAACCTTAACTAAGTCAACTTCCGTTCCTTGTTAGCAAAGATTCACCTTTAATCACCCAACAATGTGCACTTGCAAGAAGATTAAAGATTATCAAGCATATACAAACTTTAATCACAAATTAAATCAATTCTAAACCTAGAACATGCTCAAGATCCAACTACACCACAACCATCCCCTTAATGGGGAAATTACTCACTAATCATGATAATAACAAGATTAATTAACAAATAACCAAGAATCAACATGATTAACAAGCAATACCAACAACAAAAACAATAGTCAAGAGAAAGCAAATAAAATAGAGGAGAGAGAGTTAGAGATTCTCATTGATTGAAGATGAAAGTCTACAAACAAGATGATCAATCTTCTTCTTCAAAATCCAAGCTCAACAATGGTGAAACCCTCACTTTCTCTCTCTAAACTACTCTAATCCTAAGTTAAACCTAGAGAGAGAATCTCTCCTAAAACAAGGGAAAAAAAAATCTAAAATAATGAAGTTCTCCCGTACAAAACAAGCCCCGCAATATATAAAGAATCGCGCAAAAACGTTGAAAAGGACCCGCTGTGCGCCCGCGTAAGGATCTGTGCGCCCGCGCAAGGATCTGTGCGCCCGCGCATGGTAGTTGTGCGCCCGCGCGTGCGCCCTCGCAGCGGTCTGTGCGCCCTCGCAGCGGCCTGCGCTCCCTCTCAGCGGCCTGCGCGCCTGCGCAATGTAGCTGCGCGCCCGCGCATTTATGGGTTGCGCGGCTTGTGCTTGGGTGTGCGCGTCCGTGCTGCTGGATGCGCGCCCGCGCACCGTAGCTGCGCGCCCGCGCGGTGTTGGTTTGCGCCCGCGCACATGTCGCGCACAGGCCGTGCAAAACTTTCTGCCTCGATTCTGCAATTTCGCCAATTTTGCGCAGGTTCTCACAGGGATGCGCGCCCGCACATTATTCGCGCCCTTGCACCTTGCTTTCTTCGATTCTTCTCTCATGCTTCCTTGGCTTCTTCTTTGCAATCCAAGACTTCAAATACCTAAGCATAAACACCAAGGGAAGCAATAAGGTATAGGGAACGGTGCAAACACGCAATGAAGGCAAGCATTCAACAATATACGCGATTTCATTAAAAATACATCGAGACATGTATGCACGCATTATTTGAACAAAACAACTGCAGAACACCCTAAGACAAGCTAAAACAAGGCATAAACACTATCCTAGGAGTGACATAAAATGTCACTCATCACGTGACTCCTCGAAGGAGCCGGAAAAACATAGATAAAGCAAGTTTTAAAACACTCGACATCTCAATGAAAAAGTACCCTCTCCATATGCTTTTTGAATCAACTCCCTCCATCGATAAAGGCTTCTACTACTCTACTAACATTGCAAGACTCAAGGATTTCGGCACAAAGTTAAGGCATAGACAAAACTACTGTTTTTTTGCAATTAAAGCCAAACTAAGATGTATACCATTAAGAATAAACCTAAAGAGGTTTCTAACTTTTGACCCAAATTACAAACCATGAATAAGCTTGAAACAAAAACGCACCCCCAAGCTTGTTTAATTGCTAGGGTGGTGGCTATTCATCACTTCTTTCTTTCTTTCTTTTTTTTTTAAATTTTTTTTTTCCTTTTGTTTTTTTTATTATTTTTATTTATTTTTTTGATACTTGGACATTTACATGACAAAATACTAATTACAATTAGACTAGAGATTGATCTAATAAAATAAGACTGATATGCCTTAACTTTTTGTGAATAAATAATACATAACAACCTTCATCAAAACTAAGAATAGTTTAGGCCGCGATCTTGGGAGTTGAGACTCAAGTTCTCGATCTAGGTACTAAATCAAAGAGGATCCTTGCCACTCATACAAAATGTAGTAGGCTTGAAAAAATATTAAAACCTCACTTTTCGGGACAATGTGGGATCAAATACTACCTTCCGGGGTTCAAATTCCTTTAAGATAGGCAACACCATCTTACCACAAACCTAGACTTTAAGTCTCGTACATTCGGTAAGGTTATTCTCACAGTAGCCTAAACTAGCCAATTCTATGTTCAACCAAGGGCATCTAAACCATGCTAGAAATTTTATTACAAAAAGAAAACAAGTATCCACCACATACAATCCAATATAATCATTGCAAACCGATCAAGGGAAAAACAAACACCAATTTTTTTTTTTTTTTTTGTTTTTCAAAGCTCATTTCACTTTCTTTTTTTTTTTTTTTTTTTTTTTTGAAAAGGAGTCAAATGGGGGATAAGAAAACTAATTAAATAATTTGGATATTAGGGGTTTGGATGTTAGGGAATTTGGATATTAGAGGGATAAGAAGAAGAAGAAATTTGGATATTAGGGAAAAAACAACATCATTAATCATCACAAATCATCATCAAAGAGACCAAGAGAAAACCAACCAAACCCTGCATTCAACCATCACACTAGCCAACCAATGAATTTACCATAGCTAATCATAAGAATAAGATTCTCCAAAGCACACATATAAAGAGAAGTGAGACAAAAACATCAATATGCAATCGTTCTAGCCTAGGCATGCCATATCATCGTGAATAGAGAAACAACCAACCTAAAATAGGCATGCAATTTAGAACATAATACAACATGAATCCTACCACGAGTCCCAAAGGCTAAGCTAAGTGATATGTCCAATTTATACAGTATTTTACCCCCGTCCCTTGGTCATAATTAGTAGTGTTTCTGGCTCTTTGGAGCCACTTTTATTACTAATTGGTGTTTTCTAGTGCTTTTGTAGTTTTGCTTGAGTTTTTTACGAAATTGCATCTTTGGAGCGTTTTTCGGGTTTTTCATGGAGCAACTACGGACATTAGGAGGACACGACCATCGTTGAAGCCCAGGACCGGTTAGAGCCGGTGATTAAGGGCTCGGTGTGTGATATCGGGGTATTTGGACCAAGTATTCAAGACCCGAAGCGGAAATCCGGATTGGGCCGAAGAATCAAGCCCAATCGAAGTCCAACCCTCGAGGAAAAAGGCGGGCCCGATCGGGCGGCCCTTCGCCCGATCGGGCGCGTGTTTTTGAGGGCTCAGATTTGTCGAATTCTTAGTTTTTAATTAGGATTGTTTTTAGAGTTGTCTAAGTACGATTTTAGTACGGAATCTTGTGGGGACCTTCTTTTTTTAGACTTTCTCTCTCTACTTAGATTATTTTCTCTCAACTTTGTTCTTGCTCAACTTAGTAGTTCCGTTTATTTTGGTAACGATTTCTTCTTCTTTAATTTCAGTTATTTATTTTATTTCTTCCATCATGACTTGTTTAATTGCTTTGTTTAGTTTATGTTCGATTATGTCTGAGTAGTTTTATTTCTAGGGTTTATGGGGATCCATAAATAATATGAAGGGGTAATTTATTGTTGTTGATTGTCAATGCTTGATTAATTTCCTATTGATTGATTTAATGCTCTGTGACTAGATTAGGCCTGATCTTTTATGCATGAGTTTGACAATATTGATTCGATATTCGAGGGATGAGAATTGATGTTTAGGTCTAGTTTCAATAGGCAGGTTAATTTATAAATGGTTAAGTCGAGATTCCAGAGATGAGATTTAATACCGGTAGATTAATTTTGTGATTGTAATACGTAGCGAAAGCCCTCTATGATCTGATTAATTGATGCATTGGTAATTGATTATTATGTTTTACCCTAGAACATTATTTATTGGTGAACCTATGCGCTAGGTCTTTTATTCCTTGATTTTCCTCCTACTTTTATTCCTTCCCACTTTCACAATTAGTAGTTTAGTTCCCTTTTACAATAACAATTTGGTTACTTGATAATTTAAATTATATTGATTTATTAGGAATAAATTGACTTGTTTCCCTGTGGTTCGACCCTTCTTCCCTTTCTACATAGTTAGTGGATTTAGGTATAATTTTTTATTATATGATTACGACTTTAGCCTGTCACTAAGCATTTCATGCCAAACATTCCACATACAAACTCAAAATTCTCCATACATTGCACAAAAGCACCACATGAAAGCACATATCCTATCAAAACCAAAAACTTCCCTAAACACAAGGACCTCAAGACCTCCCCCAAGCTAGACATTTGATTACCGTTCCCACGAAAAGTGAATACAATGAGAAACATCTCCCCCCAAGCTAAAACTCGACACCGGCCTCGGTGTTACAAATGACAGGAAGGAAGAGAAGGGAACGGTGAAAACAAATGTCTAATAGCTACTCCTAATCATCCCCCCTAGGCGGCGATGGCATGTAATTGTAATTTCGGTCTAAATCCCCAGAATAGAAGGGTTGATCCACGTATGGAGGAAGATCATAGTTTGGGCTACTTCGATAGTGACTGTAGTCCGGTGCACTACTAGTACCCCAACCACCATCATACCCGGGTGAAAACCCGAAGTATCCCCTCAATGGGTGGTTATCGATCTCCTCGGGAGCCATATTACCACATGTCTCGGGGACGTGGTAATAAGAAGGGTCCACCCTAAAATCACAACCCCCGGGTTATGTATAATCGCAGGGAGGGAAGGATCGTAGCTTCGAAATAGAGTTACGAGGTCCTTGCCAATAGGAATAGGTGGGTTGCTTGTTGTTCCAACCCGGCACCGACCCCTCTTGGACGGGGCAGTGGGGATATTTGACATAGGGGAGGAAGTCTCCCCTCTCAACTTGGTTTTGATAGGACATTTGGGAGACATAACTTTGGTATTCATTTTCTTACAAGATGCTTTGGTTGGTTATGTTTAGATGGTGAAAAGCCGATTCAAGGTTAAACGAGGAAGAAAAAGAGGAGGAGCCGCCCATAAAGCTAGGAACGGTGGAGATACTATGGCGGCGGGGTTCAGATGGTTGGTCAAGGTCGGGAACATTCCCGAGGAGTGGCTCAATTGACACTTGCCAAGTGGTTCCTACGGTGTTCATTACTGCCACATTTGGGAGATTGCAACTGTGCTTACCCTTGACCAACCATGAATAGGTGGTCACATTACCCCGGAGTTCCACAAGCATGTGCATCGAGGAAAGTCCGGGAATGTCAAGGACATTAGACCCGTTCACCGGGTTTAATTGGTTAACCCAATCGGTGAAGCCCAAAGCCTTGGTAATTATAGTGATCATCCACCACATTTTATTTCCCCTTTTAACTCCGCACTCCTCTTTATTTTTAGGCACCGTTTGATGAACATGTACCCCATGTTCATGTTGCCCTTAAGATATCCCTCAAATTGGGAAGCTACGAAGAAGCATTTTATTTCCTCTTTTGTAAGCTTCTCGAGGTCTTGCTTCGAGAAGCAAGCGTACCCTATAATTCTCATGAATAAACGAAGTACGGGGTGGATAATGTGGCTAGCATGGCTAGACCGGGTCGTGAAATTGGGGTATCTCGCAATAGTGTTCCACCAATTATACTCCTCGTATCTAGAGAGGTAGAAATTATCGGGGTCGTTGATTTGATTATACACGGGCCACTCGAAATCTCATTGAGGCGAGTTAAGGTTAAAGTTCTATCTTGATTAAAGATTTTAAACTTAATCTCGCATTCAATGGGCTCTCCCTCACAATTGATTCGGCACATGGTAAGGGTGGAAAGTAACTCGAGAGTGAGCGATTCGTAGGTTAACTCCCTCTTTTTGAGGAAGTTTAACCATCCGAAATTATCGGCCACTTACCGAATTCCGTCATCTAGACCTAAGAGTTGGCAAGTTTCTTGGTCGTAGAATCTTGTTTGAAGGATTTTTAGTTTAGAGAGCTCTTTGTCATACCCTTTGAATTTCTCAGGAATTTTTATTGAGGGAGGAGAATTGTTTTGATTTTGTGTTTGGCTTTGATTTCGTTTTGGTTTTGGTTTTCGGTGGAACGGTTTTCGTTTATTTGGATGCTGGAAGTCTTTCTCTTCTTTCCTCTCGCATCTCCAAATAATCGAAGAACCATTTTGACAATGTGAGAATAGGTTTACAAAGGTCATTCAATACACCTCACACAAACACCAAAACACACCACAAACAACCTCCTTAACTTCAAACCCCTGAAAAAAAATCTAAGTACCTGTTTAAGCAATTCCAAATAATTCCAACGTAACCCCCAAATAATTTCAATCACACAAATTCACAATTCAAATCAAATTCACAAAAATTTCATGCACAAATTCACCAAACTCATGCAAGTAATCAATCATAATTCACTTACTCCAACAATTAATCACAAATTCGCACCAAATAATTCTCAAGAGCAAATAAATTGTTTTAATTAACCTAATCATGCAACTAATTACACAATATTCATGAAATAAACAAATTTAGGAGATTTGAATAGTGAAATTAAAGAAGACAAAAAGATTATGTCAATTAGAGTATGAAACTACTCTAAATTTCTTAAAAATTACCCAAATTAGCTTCTTCTCTACCAAGCTTCACCCTTTTGCTCTTTGTTCTTCAATTTCCAATTCGAGGGTCTTCAAATTTGTGCTTAAATTTGTGCAAAAATATGATTTTTGGAGAGAAAATTTGATGGACATTAAGAATTTTTAAATTTTGAGTGAAGAAAGTTCAGATTTGATGATGATATTGAAGAGAAAAGTTTGAAAATTTCTGGGTTTTTTAGATAGAGAAGGAGATGGGTAAGAGGAGAGAGAATATGAGAGTGTGAATGAATGGTGAGAAATGGGGGAAGAAGCGTAAAAAGGGATAAGAAAATCTCTTTTTTTTTTTACCCGGACATCTAGGAGCGGGCGTGTAGTGGGGCAGGAGCTCCCGCTCCTAACCTGTGAAAATAATTCTGACTTCGCGGACCCAGTTAGGAGCGGGCGTGCACTTGTGCTGGAGCGTCCACTCCAAATATGTATTTTGTTACGGCAATGGTTGGAGCGGGTGTGCTGAGTGTCTGGAGCGCCCGCTCTAAAAGTTAAACTTGTTTCTGTTTTTGCTTCCCAGAATGGAGCGGGTGTGTAGGTGCTCAAGAGTGCCTGCTCCATAAATGAACTTGTCTACGGCATTGGACAGAGCGGGCGTGCTTAGTGATAGGAGCGCCCGCTCCAAGGTGTTGACAACATCTTGTTTTAGTTTTCTTCGGCTCTTTTTGATTCAATTTCCTATATCATAACCACAAGATCATAAATTCAACCAAGGTATTAGCCAAAATTAGATAGAACACCAGAACCTACTCTTCTCTCCATTATGTCACTCATTCAATTTTTTTATTTCTCACTCTCTTAATTTTTTTTCTTTTTCTTTTTTCACTCGAGTTGCCTCCCAAAAGTGCTTCTTTAACTTCAATAGTTTGACGACCTCCACACTCAGGAGGTAAGATTACATTGTATTGATTCAACCAAATCCACATGAGCACCCTCGTAGTAAAGCTTGAGGTGATGCCCATTGTCCTTTAACGATCTCATTCCATCCAAATCTGTGATTTCCACATTTCCATGGGAAAACACTTCCTTAACAACAAAAGGACCACTCCACTTTAATAGAAGTTTTCCAGGGAATAACTTCATCCTAGAATTGTAGAGAAGTACCTTATCGCCTACAAGATATGTTTTCTTTTCAATATTGCGATCGTGGGCATTCTTTGGTGTAATTCTTGTAATTTCTTGCATATTCGTAGGCCTCCAATCTTAGGTCTTCAAGGTCATGTAAATCAAGCCATCTTTGCTCTCCCACACTAGCCAAATCGAAGTTAATCTTCTTAATGGCCCATTGAGTTCGGTGTTCAAGCTCCACCGGAAGATGACAAGATTTTCCATACACTAGACGATATGAAGTTGTGCCTATTGGGGTTTTGTACGCCGTTCTATATGCCCATACAACATCATCAAGTATTTTTGCCCTATTTATCCTATTCCTTGCAACCGTTTTCTCAAGGATTAACTTGATTTGACGGTTGGACACTTTCGCTTGTCCACTAGTTTGTTGATGGTAGGTAAGACCGAACCTTTGACGAACTCCATGTTTTCTAAGCATCTTTTGAAAAGCATTATGAACGAAATGTGACCCGTTGTCACTTACCACAGCTCTATGCAAGAGCACTTGCTCACTACTAACAATGCCCTTGAGAATGTCCTATTAAATAAGGAAAAGATAGGTGAGCGAAGCAAGGAGATGGCATTGTATGAAGAGATGCTTGAAGGAAGTATGGAAGGAAGCATTGAGCAAGTAAGCATGGGAATCATGAGTCATGATGCATTGGAGATAGCTACTACAAGAGAAGGTACGGGTGTTCTAATGGTAGAGCTAAAACCTCTATCATCACACCTATGGTATGTGTTTTTGGGTCCTAATTCAACTTTTCCGGTAATTGTGAATTCCTCTTGAACAAGTGCTAAACTTTTCCGTTATTAGTCCCGCTTTATGTATGCACCACATAACACTTGAGGAGGGTGCTAAGTAGTCCATTGAGAGGCAAAGGAAACTTAATCCTCAAGTGGAGGAGGTGGTGAAGAAAGAAATCACCAAACACTTTAATGCCGACATCATCTTCCCCATTTCGAGTTCTAGATGGGTTTCCCCCGTTCATGTGGTCCCTAAAAAGGGAGGAATGACCATAGCTGAAAATAAGAATGGTGATCTTATTTCAACTAGAACGGTGACCGGTTGGAGGATGTGCATAGATTATAGACGTCTAAATGCATCTACTAACAAGGATCATTTTCCCCTCCCTTTTATCGACCAAATGTTTGAGATACTAACCAAGCACAATTATTATTGCTTTCTTGATGGTTATTCGGGTTTCTTTCAAATCCCCATAAACCTGGATGACCAAGAGAAAACAACTTTTACTTGTCCGTATAGTACTTTTTCATATAGGAGGATGCCGTTCGGACTTTGTAATGCACCGACAACCTTTTAAAGGTGTATGATGAGTATCTTTGGAGATATGCTTGATGCCGAGATGGAAGTGTTCATGGATGATTTCTCGGTAGGAGGCCTCTCATTTGAAGATTGTTTGTCCAATTTGGGCAAATGCTTAGCAAGATGTGAGAAGGTCAACTTGGTCTTAACATGGGAGAAATGCCACTTCATGGTGAAGAGGGAATCGTCCTTAGTCACAAGATTTCAATCAAAGGGATTGAGGTTGATAAAGCAAAAGTTAAAGTAATTGAAAAATTGCCACCTCCGATCAATGTAAGAGGAGTTAAATCCTTTATGGGGTATGATGGGTTCTATAGGATATTCATCAAGGACTTCTCACAAATTGCTAGACCCCTAAATGCTCTTCTTCAAAAGGATGCCATCTTTATTTTTGATGAAAAGTGTCTTCAAGCTTTCAACAAATTAAAGGAGGCTTTGATCGCTACTCCAATCGTACAAGGGCTAAGATGGGATTTTCCATTTGAACTTATGTGCGATGTTAGTAATGTTGCGATTGGAGGGGTGTTGGGGAAAAGGATAGAGATGAAGCTTCATGTGATCTATTACATGTCTAAGACCTTGAATGAAGCCCAACGGAACTACACCACAACGGAGAAAGAGTTTCTTGCCATGGTACATGATTTTGAGAAGTTTTGGAACTACCTTATTGGTTCCAAAACTATTGTTTACACCGACTATGCGGCTATTAGGTACCTTGTGGCAAAGACAAAGTCCAAGCCTCGTCTTCTTCGTTGGGTCCTTTCTCTTCAACAATTTGATGTTGAAATTCGTGATAAGAAAGGGGCCGAGAACGTAGTTGCGGATCATGTGCAAGATAGTGATGATGATATTCCCATATGTGATGAATTGAGAGATGATGTGCTTTATATCTTGAATTAGAGAGAACTTCCTTGGTTCGCCGACTTGGTGAACTACTTGGCATGTGGAGAATTTCCTCCCGATTTCTCCAAGAACTAATGGAAGAAGCTAAAAAGAGAAGTAAGGCACTATGTGTGGGATGACCCCATTCTCTACAAAATAGGAGTAGATGGTTTTCTCTGAAGGTGTGTCCCGGATGAGGAAGTGCAAAATGTGCTCAAAATGTGCCATTCTGATCCTTGTGGAGGGCATCTGGGAGCAAACAAAACAGCGTTTAAAGTCTTGCATAGCGGCTCATCTCCTACTTTTAGTGAAATTTTAGCACTTTCAACATCTATTAAAGCACCCGAAGTAGCAATAAAAGGTCTTCCTAGAATTATTGGAATGTTAACATCTTTATCCATCTCTAACACAACAAAATCCATCAGGATTACAAACTTTCCCACCCTTAGAGGAACATCCTCTACCTTACCCTTTGGAAATTTGATAGAACGATCGGCCAATTATAGGGTAATGTTGGTGGGTAGAAGTTCCCCTATCTCACGTATTTGATATACCGAATATGGCATACGGCTAACATTAGCCCCAAGATCACATAAAGCATTATCAATTTGCATTTTATATATTGCACTAAGGATAGAAAAGTTACCGGGGTCTTTAAATCTCTGTGGCATTTTGTTCATGATAATTGCACTACAATTCTCAGTGAGATTCACCGTTTCCACCAATTCACACTTTCTCCTTCCACTCAAAATGTCTTTTAAAAACCTAGCATAGTTAGGAATTTTCTTGATAGCATCGGTAAAAGGAATTGAAAGGTGAATTTTTTTCAATGTTTCAAGAAATTTCCCAAATTGCACATCTAATTTGTTTCTAACGAATTCGTGGGGATATGGTAGTTTTTGCAATTGTTTTGTTTCACTCTCTTTTTCTCTTTTCTCTTCACTCTATTTTTCTCTTTTCTCTTTTCTCTTCACTCTCTATTTCACAATATTTTTCTTTTTCACATTCTCTTTCTTCTTCTTTCTCATGATTTTTCTCTCCTTCTTGCTCAAAATCACTCTCAAGGGGTGGCTCACTCAAGTTCACTTTCTCATTTCTTCTTTTAAGGACACTATCTTCCAACACCTTCCCGCTTCTAGTTGATATAGCATTGATGGGTCTCTTAGGATCTAGTCCTTGGGGTGGGAGTTTGGAAGTGCTAGTCCCTTCCTTTAAAGCATTGGCCAATTGAGAAATTTATGTTTCAAGCATTTTATTATGGGTCATGACTTCACTAAATTTCTTATCACTAGAGGCCATGAAAGTATTGAACATTTTGATTTGGCTTTCCATCATTTCCTCTAAGTTAGACCTACTAGGTGGTGCTTGTGCATAGTAGTTATCTTGGGGAGCTCTATTACCTCTCACGTTCGAATTGGAAGCATTTTGATTAGAAGATACTCTATTATTATTATTGTTCCAACTATTCCTATTATTTGAGTTCTCCCCTTGGTGATATTGGCTTTGATTCCCATAGTTCCCTTGGTTATTATGGTTATGGTTACCATAACCACCTTGTTGGTTGTAGTTACCTTGGGAATTTCGGTCCCTTTGGTTCCTATTCCCCCATTGGTTTTGGTTATGGTAATCATAATCATTTCCTCTTTGGTTATAGGAATTCCCCCTTTATTCTCTTCGATTAGGTGGTAAGTATCTTTCATTGTCATTCCTAGGTCTATTATCATAAGACAAAGCATTGACATGTTCATTTTCATCTTCATATTGGGGTTGGGGTTGGGAATCATAATTACAAGAAAAGGTGTCATGGTCATATGACCCACAATTTTCACAAAATAAGCACCCATTTGACATGTTATTATATGTAGAAGGAGAAGAGTTAGAATTCATACCTCTCCCCTTAGATTGGGAGGGATGCTCTAGATGCAAAGTAGAGGTCTCAAGTTTCGCCTTCATGGATGTCATTTCCTTGCCAAGGTTGGCGATTTGAGATGTCAAATTATTAATGGTGTAGAGGTGATCGATGGAATAAACTGCACTTCCTCCTTTACTTAGAGACTCCCTCTCTCCTTCTTGCCAATCCATGTGGTGTTTCACCACATCCTCAATTATTTCAATGACTTTCTCCTCCGTTTTATTCATAATCGGGCCACCCACTCCTGCATCCAAGCTAGTCTTTCCTTGTAGGCTCAAGCCTCCATAGAAAATTTGAAGCACTTGGTATGTCGGAATGCCATGATGATCGAGGACATTCCCTTTGATATTCATTATCTCTTTCTTATGCCACGTATATGGTTTCACTAGCTTTTTAACGGAAACCTTGGATCAATGCCCTTGCCTCGGCCGTCTTCTTTTGAGAGTAAAATCTCCCTAAGAAAGCCGTGGTGACCTCGTCCCAAGCTCTTAAGGAGTTAGGTCTCACCTCCTTCTCAAGCCATTCAAGAGCTCTTCCTATCAAGGAGAAAGGAAATGGCTTTAGTCTCACAAATTCTTGAGTAACCCCATTTACCTTGATCGTGTTGCAATATTTTTCAAACTCTTTCAAGTGTGTAAGAGGGCTCTCATGTTTCGTTCCACTAAATTGTCTCCATTCGATCAAAATTATCATCACGGGCCGAATCTCGAAATCATTGGCTTGAGTAACGGGGGGAGAAATGCCACTTGAAGCTGTATAAGCTCCAAGAGTTCCCAACTCCTTCAAAGGTCTTTGAGGTGGTGGATCCGCGTCACCCATTTGATCTTGTTGCTCCTCGAAATTGAACTCCCTAGTTGGGGAAGTAGTTAACGGCCTAGAACCAGCTCTCCTTCTCTTTCAATAAGTTTGCTCAATCTCGGGATCGTAAGGCACCAAAATCCTATTATGACTTCTACGCATACACTCTCAACAATTGCAATTAGTAACAAGGCAACAAGTGTAGCCAAAAAGAAACACACTCTTTTTGAATTTTGTTGTTTTATGGTGAACTACACTCAAGTAATCAATTAGCAATCAACAACAACGTTCCCCGGCAACGGCGCCATTTTGATGGATGTTAGAACGGTCGCACATTACACACTCTATCAGACACACTTATAAACAAACATCCTACAAACCAAGCATAATGATAAGTAAGAGTTCGGTCCACAAGGAATGGGATAAGGTTGCTAAAGATCTTAACACTTAAGCCAATTCGAAGTCTTTGGTGATTTGGGGTACGTTAAGTAGATAAACAAACTATGGTTCTAATTCAATGGATTAAAGACACTAGGGAATGGGATCCACTTAACCAAGATAATTAGGCAAATAGGGAGTAAAATAGACAAGATATAGCAAGGACTATATGTAAGATCAACCTCATGCAAATTAGGAAACAACTCACACTACTAAACTTAGATTCCTCATTAGTTTTGCAATAGAATATACATAGTCAGATTGCAATAAGTAATGACATACTCAATTCACATTTCCATGTCAAACTAAGCACAACATGCTATCAAGCTCCTAAATCAAGGGTAACTAATCCTATCATGAAGAACTAACAAGCAATCTCATACAATCAATTTAATTGCAATACAAACATCAATGCTTCTCTCACATTTACATAACTAACCAAAAGGTTGAGCTTCACCCTACCCCTAGCAAGAAGACTACTCGCAACTCATTTTAGGTGACATGCAAACAAAGGTTAGGGTTCTAATTACTTCAACAAGCATAGATGCGCACGCAATATGTGCACGATTACCTTAATTTGCCCTTATAAATTGGTCAATTTTCTTATAAACTTGTCTATGTATATATTATGCATAATTTTTCTCTTTGTATATTATATCATTTATAATATTTATGACGGCAAAATAAAAAAAAATAGTAAAATAGAGTACTATATTGATTGAAAAAAATAAAATTATATCACGTATATGTACTATATTACACTATAGACATTGAAATTAGTTACCCTTCTCTATGTCCCAAATTGTCACTTTTTACACCCCCTAATCTTTATAGCAATATATATAATTAAAGATGTACTTTAAGTCTTTGCACAAAAGTTTGATTAATATAGGTTGTCAAAGTATATAACATGAATTACATGATACAAAAGGTGGGAGCAACTCACAGCTTATTCACAATAGTAAAATAACCCCAAAAGATTTCTAATGGAATTTGATTAAGTGTAGACTAATGACAACAATCCCAAATATAATTCAATAAAAATAATTTTATATATCACTCCCTGTTAAAATTCAATCAAAACCAAGTAATTTTATTATAAGGACAAAAAAATATAGAGAAATTTAAAAGAAAATGTCAACATGCTTAGAACTATACTGGGACATAAGAAGATAAATTATATGGAAACATATACGGAGTATATAGCAATTGGTTGTTGATGTAGTTGTGATTGGGATTACACTTGGTAGGGAGCACCCATATTCGATCCCCCGAACAACAATTGGGAGAGGACTGGAATCTAACCATCCAAAATTGATCCCCGAATCCGGATAGGCCCAAAGGATGAACCGAGTAGAACACGAAATAAAAAAAAATATACGGAGTATATTTACCCCCCTCCAATTATTTTTTTTTAAGTAAGAAAAAAAAAACCACAATATGACATTAACTATATATGGAGTACTAAAAAAACCGTAAATTTTGAAGTCTTGATAGATCTCAGTTGTTTAACTTCAATTAAAATAAATAAATAAATAATAAAAAATAAAAATAAAAAATCGAAAATAAATGAAATAAGTTAGAACTAAATTGTTATAAGAAGTAGTAACTTGCCCTTCAAAAATCAAAAATAAAAAGTAGTAACTTGCATTTGGAAGCCATTTATAAAAAATTTGGTCAAAATTTATTTGACTTAATATTTGTAACTGGAATTTATAGACCCGTATAAAATATTTGGTCAAAGTTTATTTGACTTTTAAATTTGTAACTGGCATTTAATCGACGGGTTACTAATAACACTTCATACATTGACAAATAATGTATTAGTAACGTGCATTTACTATGTTGGTTACTAATGTCATATTATTAGTAACTGGCATTATCTTAGACGGTTACTATTAGTGTTTTGTAACTAGCATAACTTACGTTAGTTACTAATAGGGCATTACAAAATACAAATAGCATTTTTTCTACTAGTGTTCGCCAGTTTTTCACACTGAATTAGTTGATAGATTTGATAGTCTTACTGTAGACACCCAAATGTGTCTCCCCAAAACCAAACCCAGTGATGAATACCTTTCACGTCATTTGATTATCGAACGAGGAGAAGTGCGAAAAGTCTAGTGATGTGGATGTTTTTTATTAGAATATCTCTCTTTCTGTTTTTTGAAAACATTTCATTTCTTACTCTATTTATGAAAGTAGCCAGTCTAATTTATTTTGGTCCATGATAAGGGACCAATGATAGTGTAGTTGGATGGGGCTTGAAAAGAGCTTTCCAACGATATATTATAAGCTCAATTTCGATGTATAACGAGGAAGTTATGGCCAAAATACTAAATTGGCTCGAAATGAATTTTATATGCGGCCCAATGATCTAGAGGAGGGCCTATTAATTATTATTCCTAAAGTTATTAGGATTGATTTTAATCTTCTAGAATATTTAGAAGGTTCTTTTAAATTCTAATGGAATTAGGATTAATAATTATATTTTAAAGAGTTTTATTTGGAATAAAATAAGTGTTTTATGATAAATTTGGTCTTAAAACTGTTTAATTCGGATTCTAATTACTTAATTATATTAGGAAGAGGATTCCGTACAAAGCGCGTTTTATCTTTTAATTAGGGCCAAACGACAATATCTGTTGCCTGGCGCTAATCTTGTCGCCTCGCGCTGATGTTTGTAGAGGCCTATTTTTAGGGCAGGTTCAATCTCTTTTAGGTTGGATTTGTATCTTCATCCCCGAATATCCAGTCATGGTTCCAGACCACTATGGAGTTAGCGATCTTATGGACCGTGAAGGAGTGTAACCTTCACCCTGTGAACGATTTACAAGTTCCTAAAACTTGTTGGCGACTCTTTTACTCTAGCTTCCTTCCCTTTGGACGCCACCATGCTAAAGTGTATGATCACAGTGGGGCTCGAGTATGGATGCTTGAAGTATTGCCTACAGTTTTTTGGCGATTCCACTAGGGAGGATTTCTATTTTAATTCCTAAAATTTATTTTGGCAATGATTTAGAATGAGTGGATGAGACTCGAAAAGTTCTAAGTATTTCATGTGCGTAATTTTGATTATCATTGTGGCATATGCATAAAAAGGTCCGCATTGGAAAGACCATCCGAAATGCGTCAAAAACATAGGATTTTTACACGTAGGAAATTAGGGAAATATATTTCACAACTAAAGTCGAAATAAACGCTGGGAAAAACTGGAAAATTCAAGAATAGAAAGCTGCCGAGGCATGTAGGAATTAGCGTTGAGAAAATAGTGTCATTGCCGAGAGATGGCTCTGTCGCCTGGCGACAGTACTTGTCGTCTGGCGACAGAGGCATCGTCTGGCGACAGATGCTATTTTCTCGCGCTGAATTCCTCCAATACCGAGCCAGAAATCTACCTTCTTGTTTTGACTAGTTTCTAGTACTGTTTGCTCGATTTTACTTCCAAATTGTGTTTTTCCCTTTTTTTCTGAAACCCATGTGTTCTACATATGGCCAAAAAACCTCTGGGGATTCACACTCCATCTACCCAATCGAACGCTCCTGGCAATGAAGGGTACATCCGAGTTTGTTGAATTCACCAAACCGTGGAAGCGAGTTTAACTCGCGGGGTCCCATCCACTCGCGCCAACCCTTCCAAAGGTAAGGCTTCCGCGCGGTGCATTCGAACTCATAACCATGGACCCTCTTTGACTAACCCATGTCCTGAACTTTAGAGAACTAGAGCCATGGTTAGGTTGCAAACTCATTGCATCATATTGTGACTATTTGACTACTTGTACATTATTTGTTTGTGCAAAACCTATATGTGTTTCCACTAACCGTTTTTTTGACTTGTGAATGAGTTTAAATGAACTAATTAATGACTAAAGGACTTTGCTAAATTAATTAATTAATGATTAAAGTCTAAATAAATTGATCGAACTTGACTTAGTACGACTTTAGGCTTGTCCTTTTGAAGTAAAAATACTGGAAACAGTTCCAGACCAATGTTCCAGCAATGGCGCAGAAGTCTGGACTGTAGCGCCATGAGCTAGTCATTAGCGCCAGGCGACAATGTCGTCGTCTAGCGCTGGTCTTTAGCGTCTGGCGACAGTCCATATTTTTGCTCGAGTCTTCGCGACGAGTTTAATTAATCAGTTTGCTTAATCAGTTTAACCAGTTTATTAATGACAAAAGTAATGTTTAGTTCTTAATTAAGTCCAATCACATAGTCTAGTCACATGGTCATGACACGAGTCAAACATGTCACCTACACTCACTAGTATTAGCACACACTTTGTGTATATGTCATCCTGACCATGTCTTAGGTTCATGCATGAGTCGATTTTTCCGTCATTTGAGTTGGGGTTCTTAATTCTTTCATACCTCTCCATCTACATTGTCTTTCCATTCTCTACATGCTTTCTCCATATCACAACCTTCATTCTTCCTACCTCCTTCCATCTATTGCATGTTGAATAGAGTTTGAGTCAAATAATTAACAAAAAGTATCCATAACTTCCCTTTTCACAGCACTTGGTTAAGAAGAGAAGGGAGATTAATCAAGGACAACACCTTTGTTCAAGTACTAGTTTTTGACAAACCAATTAGTTGGAAAAGAAAAGCTAAGAAGATAATGGCGTCTCAGGAAGAAGTTAACGAACTTAGGAAGGACGTGGCCAACTTAACTGAATTGATAAAGACCATGGCTCTTCAAATCAATGACCCTATGAAGCAACAACAAATGGAGCTCATGCAAGAAAGCTTGGGCAAACTCTCCAATGACTATAGATTCTAGGGCATTAGCTCACAAGGGGTCTCAGTGGACAAGGAGCTTCTTCCGCAGAAGTTCAATGCCAACGACATCCCTAAGTTGAAGCCAACAGAGAATCCTTATTTTCACTTAAGGGCTTTTGAAACCATAATGAATATTAAAGGGGTTGATAGGAAAGTCTTTCATTCTTTGTGTTTCTTTATCTCTTGAAACCGTTTGTCAACAATGGTTCTTTTCCCTTGACAAAGAAAAAACCTCTACTCAGGACGGAATAGTAAACGCTTTCATTGATAGATACAAATGTAACATTCAAGTTGAAACAGACCATAGACAACTTGAGATGCTAAAACAAAAAGAAAACGAAGGGTTCACCTCTCTCTTCAACAAGTGGAGGGAGACTTCCGCTAATATGGTTGAAGTTCCTACTGAAAAGGAGTCCGTAAGGATGTTCATCAAGAACCTTCAAGACAAGTATTCGAAGCATCTGAAATATCAACATAATTTGAATACTTTCAAGGCCGTCTACGACATAGGTATTGAAATCGAAGATGACCTTGCAAAGCAAAAAGCTACTAACAATAATAACAACAGTGGCTAGAAAGGAAATAAGAACGACAATCCTTCTTCCTCCGAAAACACCCACTCTAGTAACAATGTTAGTACCTTTGACTTAAATGGTGTCTTAGCCATGGATAATCAAGGATCTAAAAAGAAACCAAAATGAGAGTTCACGCCCATTGGAATGACTTATGATGCTACTTTCGATCGTCTCCATGATCGAGGATTAATCAAACCTATTGACCCTACTGAACATCCAACTCTAGAAAGGCGATCTTCAAGATGGAATCCCAACTCTTATTGCAAGCACCATCAAGGAAATGGTCATACCACGGATGAATGTTACAGATTTCAAAATTTCATTCAACACCTCATAGAAGCAAATAAGATCCCATTGCCTCTTGCTAGCAAGAAGACCGGGTAATGATCAAGCAAAAGACACAAGGCGAGCTTCAACGATAAGAACTCGTGACCCCCCTTTTTGTTTTCCTAAGGTTTTATTTTAGGTTTTTTCTTCTCCCTTTAATAAAATGAGCATTTATTTTCTTGCATATGATTATCGCATTGCATTGCATAAAGAAAAAAAAAATTAAAAAAAAATCCATCTCGAACTAAGCACAAGGTATACTTATGATTTGAGGCACCCCATGTAGCCATATCATATCATCTTTACCCTTCACATATAAATCCTTTCTTGATAAACCACTTTGAACCTTGTCTAACGATAGACCTTTATTTTTTCAACCCACATCTATCTAACCTTGGGATGGGATGGTGTGCAATTTATGCAATTTCAAAACATGAAAGCTTGAGTGATTTTACATAGAACTCAAAAATTCAAAAAGAAAATAGCAATAAAAGTGTACAAAAGGGCAAGTTTTCCAATGTCTTTGATATGAACATGTCTTTTATATGAACACGTCTCAGATTGCGTCTCTTCTCGAGTGCTCGGTAGCAGGCCTGAGAAACATGAATGCCAAGTGAGTGATAGATCGCATGATCGGAATTGCCCACACTTATCAAAAAAAGAATTGGATAAAAATAAAAAATGCAAAAGCAAAAAAGAGAGAGCAAAATATAAGAGAGTTAAAAAGTGCGGAAACCTCAAGCATAAAAATATAAAGATTTCAAAAGCAAGGTTGCACACCTTGGGGGCTTATCTACGGTCTTGAGCCTTTATCCCCTTCTTCTTCTAACCTTTAGCCTAACCACATTACAACCCTTAAAAGACCTCTTTGAGGTATACACACACTTGTACGAGGTTCGACTAGAGCTACGTTTGGCCTGATTCCTAGTGGACACATAGGCAACCTCACATCGAGGTGCGACCGTAATAAAAATGCATTCATTCACATTCATATTTACATTCATACAGCATCATATCAAGGGATCTCCAATGCTCATCCCTATCCATTTAGAGCTAGACTTGGGGGCTTGGTCCCTACATATCAAGCAAATAGCGAAGTAAAGCATTGAGGATCAACAAGCGGTGGTCTTCGATAACTTTGCTGGGAAGGTTATCATCATGAAAACTGAAGGTAGCTACAAGCAGCAGTCTTCGACGATGTCCCGAAGCAGAGAGGAGATTGTCTGTAGCGGCAAGGCACAGCCATGGCGAGGTACTGCCACTACCCTGAAGATGGCGAGGCACAATCACCTTCAACGATGTTCCCGAGGCACTGTGGAGGATTTTCACAAACAAATGTAGATAGCGAGGCACTGTTACCTTCAGATGGAGTTCACGAGGCACTATGGAGATCGTCACAAACAAATGCAACAATAAATCGGTTAATTTAGAGACGTGTGCTCGACGGTGCAAGATACGTGTTTCTTAACTCTTTAATCTATTTAACTAACGCTAGTTTGCAGGTATCGGGTTACAAGAATGATTTAGGATTGCATAACGTTCTGAATCATTCTTCGTCTCTATCACTACTTTGACTTTTGTTTTCGAAACCTGCGTTTCTCCAAACTCAATCAAAGTGGGGGCTTTTGTAGACACCCCAATGTGTCTCCCCAAAACCAAACCTAGTGATGAATACCTTTCACGTCATTTGATTATCGAACGAGGTGAAAGTGTGAAAAGTCTAGTGATGTGGATTTTTTTATTAAAATATCTCTCTTTCTGTTTTTTGAAAACATTTCTTTTCTTACTCTATTTATGAAAGTAGCCAGTCTAATTTAGTTTGGTCCATGATAAGGTTCCAATGATAGTGTAGTAGGATGGTGCTTGAAAAAATATTTCCAACGATATATTATAAGCTCAATTCCGATGAATAACGAGGAAGTTATGGCCAAAATACTAAATTAGCTCCAAATGAATTTTATATGCGACCCAATCATCTAGAGGAGGGCCTATTAATTTTTATTCCTAAAGTTATTAGGATTGATTTTAGTGTTCTAGAATATTTAGAAGGTTCTTTTATATTATAATGGAATTAGGATTAATAATTATATCTTAAAGAGTTTTATTTGGAATAAAATAAGTGTTTTATGATAAATTGGATCTTAAAACTATTTAACGTGGACTCTAATTACTTAATTATATTAGGAAGAGGATTCCGTACAAAGCGCGTTTTACCTTTTAATTAGCGCCAAACGACAATATCTGTCGTCCAGCGCTAACATATGTCGCTTGGCGCTAACCTTGTCGCCTGGTGCTGATGTTTGTCGCCTGGCGACAGATGCCAGTTTTATTCCGTATAGAACTTGAAGTATTTTCTATCGTTTTCGGACTATTTTTATATAAATAGGGGTCGTATCTCCTTCGTTTTCCAATACCAACAATCAAGAATCATCAAGAATCAACAATTCATAATCATCTCTTTCTATTCTCTCTCTAAAAGCTAGAAGCTTTCTCTTCTTTTTCTAAACCTTCCCCTTTTACAAAATTTCACATTCATTAGTCCTAGACACACCTAGCCAAGTTCGAAGTTGCCTTTGCCCTAGACGTGAAAGGTTGATAATTTCTGAGGGTTTGGTCCTAAATCTCTATTTCAATTATTTGATTTAATTGTTTGATTTAATATTTTCCTTGAAATTACTAACGCGTGTATTTTTTTATTAGAAAGAGATACGAGGCATCCAAGTAAGTAATTTAATTGTTATTCTTTTGATATAGAAATCATGCTTTGATTATTTTAATTCCTAGTATCATGTTAGGATGTCTTTGTGATTCCTAGTATCATGTTTAGGGTAATAACTAAAATTTCTAATATATGTTTCTATGATGCTTCCTATTTCTTTCCTAATATCATGTTAGTATCATGTTAGGGATAAAGCTTTGATCTTTAATGTTTAGTGACATGCTAGGATTTGTTATTAATCTTGTTAGTATCATGCCTAGGATCTTGCTATTATTAAGCTTTATTGAGATTAAGATTATTATTTTGATGATTGTTATTGTTGCTTTATATATATATATATATATATATATATATATATATATATATATATATATACATATATATATATATTATTTGTTATTGCTTGATCACGCCCTCTCTTGCAGGATTAAAGAGAATTTGTACTTGTAATCACGCTTAATAAGATAATTAATAATCTTGTTTAGGTTAATATGATTATAATTCAAGTGATCGCCAATAAAGTTTTGTTTGTGCATTAAATTTAACCAACATAGATTAAACAGTTTTAGGGTTAATTTATTGGTTGCATGTTAGTCAGAAAGCGCACATGAATACGAGAAGAATAAAGTAGAGGCCTATTTTTAGGGCAGGTTCAATCTCTTTTAGGTTGGATTTGTACCTTCATCCCTGAATATCCAGTCATGGTTCCAGACCACTATGGAGTTAGCGATCTCATGGATTGTGGAGGGGTGTAACCTTCACCCTGTGAACGGTTTACAAGTTCCTAAAACTTGTTGGCGACTCTTTTACTCTAGCTTCCTTCCCTTATGACGCCACCATGCTTAAGTGTATGATCACAGTGGAGCTCGAGTGTGGGATGCTTGAAATATTCCCTACACTTACACACTAGGATGTGTAAGTTCATTACCAAAGTTTAATCTTACACTAATAGTAGTGTGAGTTTGTTAGATAGACAGTTAACACATTATTTTGTGTAAGCTTTTTAGTAAAGTTATTATTTTACGCACTAGGTTGTGTAAGATGTTAGAAAGTTTGTTATCCTACACATAAGTTGCGTAGAAATGATTAAACGATTTAGGAAGTATGAGTCACAAAAAGTACAGCAACTAAAAGTATTAAAAAAAGTTTTTGAGATTTTAAGTATTGATTCGTCTTCTAACAAGTTTTTAAAGTTTCCGTATCTAAATTTTAAGGACGAAATTTCTATTAAGGGGGGTAAACTGTAATACTCTGTATTTCTATGTATTTTTATAAAGTATTTAAGTATTTATAAAATTTATTGTTAAGGGCTAAAGTATTTTAATCTAATATTTTAAAGAGCTAAAGTATTTTAGTTATAAAGTTTTACAAGAGTAAAATATATTTTGGGCCAAACGTTTATTAGTTATTTGGCCTTGTTTAAAAATATTGTATGTAAACTAGTCTTACATACTCTATTGGAATAATCTATTTCATTTAAATAAGCCCAACCCTATATTTGTACTCCTGTGGGTGAATTATTCCATAACTTATGCCCATTTATTTACTAAGCCCAAATCTACTTTATACTCTCTACTCTATAAATATCCCTTAAAACAACAAAATTTTCCCACACAAGAGTCTCAAAGAAATCAGATTTCCATGTTTGTTTTCTTTTCTTTTTCATTTTATTTTCTTTTCTTTTTCCGTATTTTTCTTTTTTTTCTTCTTTTTCCCCTAATTTCTCCCTTTCTTATTCTTTATTTCCTTTTCTTTTCTTGCATTTTGGGTTTCATGCGTGAAACTCCTTCTTCGCACATGACCTATTCTTCCCACATGGCATGGTTCCCATGAATGCCCACCTTGCTGCCACTCTATCACCGCCATGTCATCGCCGACAACGCACCAGCCGCCGGGAACCACCAACGGTAGTTAGTTCTTCTCTCTCCTCTTGTTTTTCTTAAAAAAATTATTATTCCTATAATTATATATTTTTGGGTATTGATTTTTGATTAGTATGTTTCAAAATTGTGTTTTAATGATTAAAGAGTATAAATTTCAGATTTTGTATTGTTTTAAATTCTGATTTTATAAAGTATAAGAAGTTAGGATTTCAATTATAAAATAATTGATTTTTAGGGTTCTAACTTACAATTGATTTGGGGGTTTTATATACCCATTTATTGGAAGTGTTAATAAAGCTTAAAGATTGTATCTATATGGAGTTTTAATGAGTTTTTGTTAATATATTAATGCTAGAATTTTTATTTTAGTACTACTTTTGTGTTTTAATAAAAAAGGGTTAGTTGCCCATATATAGAGAAGGTTTTAATTGGTTTTAATGAAATTTTCAGATTTATTTGAGGGGTTTAAACCTTAAAAAGTATGTTGGAATTTTTATATAAGCACTATAATTAAGTTTCTATTTTGTGGTTTTAGTTACCCACTTAAAGAATGAGTTTTAAAGGTTTTAAACCAAAATTTTAGCTTGTTAGAAAGGTTTTAAACTATTTAAAAGTTGCTAGAAATTTGTGTAATCAAGGGATTAATTGAGTTTATATACTTGGTATTGTAGGAGACTTTAACTTGAGTAATTTCTAGCATAGTGGCTAGTTGGAAAGACGAATTGAGGTACATATGCGCGTAGGATTTATTAATTATATGTAGTACCATGTTAGAAAATTATATTGGTAAGTATGAGATTAGTATCATGTTAAGTTGTTACTGTGATACTTGGAATGGTTGATGGATTATCCATGTCTTATATTTAAGCATGTGTATATGTTGGAATTATTATTATGAGCTTGATTCAAGTTGAAAGTAATTGAATCATGTTATATAATTTATTATTTATTATTTATTATCAAGAAACATGTAATTAATAAGAAAGACTTATGTTTATTGAAAAGAGCTATAGTTATATTTATTGAGCATGATTCATGATTTGATTCTCACTCATTTATTATTGGAGTTGAGTTAAGAAAGTTAGTTCATTTATTTACTCACCCACATAAGTTGAGGTCGAGTCAAGAAGTTAGTTTATTACTCACTCACATAGTTGAGATTGAGTCAAGGAAGTTATTAGTGCATTTTATGCACCAAGGTAGTAATTGTGTAATTTTGTGCACAAAACTAGGCAAGGGGCCTTAATTAAAATAAATAGTATGTGCTCACTAATTAATTCAAGAATGGATTGGAAGTTTGTGCTGAATGTTGTTATATTTATTCTTGATTGATTGGTTGGAGTCATCACAAGTTAAATTGGTAAATCACGTTAATTGTAAGAGGATACGCACCAAAACTATTGGAACGTATACACCTTGAGTATGAACACACGGGGGGAGTTATGTGACTTTATATTTGATCATAGCTTCTACAGAGGTACATGATGCTATACTTCTTTTATTATTAATGCGTTGGAATTCCGTCTCCAAGGTATTACATAGTAGATGCCAATTGGGGGTGTCTCCTTGATTAGAAGCTCCATTTTTAATAGGCTATTTTTAAGGAAGGAAACCCGTTCGATGCGTAATCCAAAGCTATATATTAAAAAAATAAAGTAGATTCATAAGTCAAAGGTAAGTTGACTTGTGTTGTATGGTAAGCATGTTTTATTTATTTATTTATTGTCTATTGCTAGGATATTCATGTTAGTGTGATTATTCCTATTGGTGCATTATGCATATGTACTCAGCTTTTGCTGATTCATACATTTGTGTTTGTGTTTGGCTTTTCTTTGTATTAGGCCAACTATGACCCATTTTATATGGCGAGTAGTGAGGTTGAAATAAAGAGAAGTACAGGTAGAAGGATCATATCAAGCATGATGGAATTGAGCGAAGAGGGTTATATTTTTCTTTGCTTATTATTTATTGTATTGAATTATTTGTAATTGTTAACACTAATATATAATTATTGTTTTGATATTTTAGTTTGATTTTTAAAAGGGCCTCTTTAATGGTTCCAATTTATTTGTTTAATGTAAGTTGGTTTTACAGTTGAGTTTGGCTTTATTAAACATTATTTTATTTGAGTTTTTAAAAGTTAGTCTTCCTTTATGTAACTTTTAAAATAGTCTTAGCCGTTATCACGGTGGCGGTAATACTTCGGATATTTCCTAAAAATGAGTTTTATTAGAGTTAGAAGGTATTTTAAAGAAATGGAATATCCGAGGTATTACAGAAAATCGACTGGGAGTTCTTCCGACTAAGGTATGAGTACGCCTCAGAGATGTTTGACGCTCAGGTCCTTGGCCAGGCTGCTCCGCCTCCCTTCAAGGAATAGGCCAACATCACCTGTCCTCAAACGATGAAGAGGAAGAGGAAGGAGAAGAGGAAGATGTGGAGATAGAAGATCAGCAGGATAACCAGGTCCCGGCAGTTATCAATCAAACTTCAACCCCGGTTGACCCAATCCAACCAGTTGACCCCATTCAATCTCAAGTGGGTCAAACTGAAGGAGAGCCTACTTCAAGCCAGAACCAGGCGGTGCCTCCCCCTCAGTAGACTTAACTTTCTTTCTTGGCCATGAGCCAATCTGTATTTCCGGCCTACGCGCCGAGTATCTTGAAATGTACTTTATAATATTTTCTTTTCTTGGATGTAGTTCCGGCTGACAATCACTCTTTCGGGCTTTTGTTCAGGTTTATCTTTTTATGAATGGTGCCAAGTAAGTCAATTTTGCTTCAATTTGCTTCATTTTTACAATCTTTTGATATTCTTGATTTCTACATATATGTTTGAATTTTTGCCCAACTTATTAGATGCATGCGGCAACTAACAAGCCCTCTAGCCTTTTGCCCCTAGGCGGCTGTGTGGTTGGTTTCAAAGGTTGATTGATTTGCTTAGGAACTTTTGATACTTTAAGGAGTATGACATGTTCCTAAGTCAATCAATCACTATTGTGATTGCCCCAAACCAAGCACACAGCCATCCAAGAATCAGGCGGTTGAGACCTAGAACCTGACGGTGAAGTGGAACTGTTCAGTCCATTGGACCGAGATCGTTTTAACCGTCTGGGTATCTTACTTACCGAGATCGTATTAACCGTCTAGGTATCTTACTCATATATTCGGATGTCCATCAGCCCCATTGGGTAGACTCCTAAGTATACAACTTCGAATAGTTACTAAGTCAGAATAACAGTGGGTTACCGGCTGGTGTCTGTAGACACACGGTTTTACTACACCATCTAGCTAGGTTCCTTTTAAATTATTTAGAGGAAATGGCTATGAATGTCTTATTGAAATAATCAGTCTTTGCCGTGTGGAATAGGTTTATAGAGCAATGTACCACCTAAATGGGAGATGCTTGCTGCGATGAATTCACCGGGATGGGCATCACCGGATATCGTACTCATGTTGTAGCAGACGTTTATTAATGAATATCTAGCCATTGGCCTCATTATGTTGTCTTAAGACGAACGTTCAGTCGTTAAGTTTTTGTAATTAACTTATATTTGGTATGTATAGTTGGGCCGCTTGTACATTGCATAGTCGGTATTTCTCATAAAAGACGTAATACAAGCATTAAATAATCATAGTTTTAAAATAAAAAGCAACTTTTTCATTGATAAGCCTTTCACTTACAAAAAGTTTACATGTATTAGAAGTAATACATGTAAACGGGGTTCATAGTGCTGTATAGGCAAAACGACCTCTACACCATACACCATGAGAAACGGGGTTTCATCGGTTGCCCCTTTTTCAATTGTTCTGATGGCCTATAGGACATGAGTTAACTCCTCTGCCCATAAGTCGCCAACTCTTTCAATTTCCTTCTTGATGCCATATGAGATTAGCTTGTTAAAGGCTTCAACTTGGCCCTTTACTTGTGGTCGGCCTACTGAAGCAAAAAATGTGAGATCCCTTGATCTCCCAACCAATTTCTGAGGGTAGGTGTCTCAAATTGAGGGCCATTGTCAAAGACCATAGACATAGGTACCCCAAACCGGGTGATGATGTTCTTCTAGATGAGAGATGACATCCTGTGTCTTAATGTTCTTGATTGCCTCCGCCTCTATCCATTTGGTGAAGTAGTCGACAACAACTAAGATATACCTCCGTCTTCCTGGTGTAGGAGTATATGGGCCTAAGATATCCATGCCCCATTTGGCAAATGGAACCGAGCTACGAATGACCGTCATATTAGTGGGTGAACGGTGGATTAGCTTGCCAAACCGCTGATACTTATCATACTTCTTCACCATTGCCATGGTGTCTGCCTCGAGCATGGGCTAAAAGTAGCCCTGTCGCCTAGCCTTAACTTCTAGAGCTCTACCGCCTATATGGGAGGCTCAATAGCCCAAGTGTAGTTCTTCTAGAACCTCATGCCCCTTTAAGGGGTGATGCACTTCAAAGTAGGCTTCAGAAAGCCCTTTTTGAAGAGTTCTCCATGTTTAATTTCAAAGTTGGCCGCACGCTTTTTCATTGCAACCATTTCTAGATATGGATTCGGCAGGGTACCCTATAGCAGATAGGCCCGGATGCCGTTCATCCAGGTTGAGCTTCGGTCAAGTACACCAATGGGATCTTCCTCAACAATACTTCGTTTTTCCATCACTTCCCAAAAGATTGACCGAGGCGGATGATGCCAACTTTGACAAAGCATCCGCCTGATTGTTTTTTAACCTAGACACTTGACTTAGGTGAAATTCTTCAAGTGTCCCAGCTTTAGTTTTGACCGCCTGAAGGTATTTGATCATAGCCGGATAGGTGGCCTCATAGTCACCATGGTATTGGCTAACAATCAACTGTGAGTCAGAGCATGCGTCAATTTTTGTTGCCCCTGCCGCCTTACACACGCAGATTCTAGCTAATAGGGTTTCATACTCTGCCTCATTATTTAAGGCCTGGAACTTGAACCGTAGTGCATACTCATACTTGTTCCTTTCAAGAGGCTAACATATAATTCCTACACCACAGCCGTTCATGGTAGAGCTACCGTCCACATACACTTTCCAAACCTAATCTGTATTTTCCAGCGCGGGCGGTCTTGTCATTTCGACAATGAAGTCGGCGAACGCTTGGCCCTTCACTGCCTTTCTTGGTTCGAAAGTGATTTCAAAACTTTGCATTTCAATGGCCCATTTAAGCTATCTACAAGATGATTCCAAGGTTGTCATTGGCCGCTTGAGGGGTTGATCTAAATAGATCAGAACTGGATGTGCCAGGAAGTGGGGTTTCAACTTCTTGACAGCCATGAAAAGAGTAAGGCTAAAATTTTCAACTATTGGGTACCGTAGTTCAGCATTTCGAAGAATATGGATGATGAAATAGACCGAGAGCTGACTGTCGTCTCGCTCAGCAAGGAGAACAACACTCAGGGTATGATCTAAAACGGCTAATTACATGTAGAGCGTCTCTTTGGGTAGAGGGCGAACAAGCCTTGGCAAAGAGAGTAGATGTTCTTTGAATTTTTGAAAGGCCGCCTCAGTAACATTCCCCCATTCAAACCTTGTCTTCTTTTTGATCGATTAGAAGAAATAAAGGCACTTGTCACCTGACCGGCTGAGGAATCTCCCCAATGTCGCCAAACAACCTGTTAGCTTTTATACTTCTTTGATAGTGCGGGGTGACTTCATGTCAATTACCTCCTGTATCTTCTCTAGGTTGGCCTGTATCCCCCTTTGATCAATTAAAAATCCGAGAAACTTCTTAGACTCAACACCAAATACACACTTCTGGGGATTGAGCATGACCCTGTGTCGCCTAAGTGTGGTGAAGGTTTCTCGGAGATTAGTAAGTTGATCTGTCTGTAGCTTGGATTTGACTACCATGTCATCAATGTACGCCTCTACATACCTCCCAATTTGATTAATGAAAACTGTATTAATCATGCGTTGGAAAGTAGCAGGCGCATTCTTCAAGCTAAATGCATCACAATATAACAGAATAACCCCTTATCAGTGACGAATGCCGTCTTTTCTTGATATTTTTTCCACTTGAGAATCGAATGAAAGCCTGAGTAGGCGTCCATGAAGCTCATCAAGGCATGCCTAGTAGTAGATTCGACCAGCCTGTCGATCTTTGGGAGCGGGTAACTGTCCTTTGGATATGCCTTGTTCAAGTCAGTGTAATTAACACACATGCGCCAAGTACCATTCGACTTCTTTACGAGCACAAGGTTCGTAACCGGATCTGGGAAGTAACATGGCCGAATGTACCCAGCGTCTAACAGTTTTTTTTACCTCAGCGGCTGCCGCCTGACTTCTCTCCTCGCCGTGATTTCTTTTCTTTTGCCTGATAGCCTTCTTTTTAGGATCAATGGCAAGTTTGTGGATAGCAAGATCCGGGCTGATGTCTGGCATCTCTTCCACTTCAAAAGCAAAGATGTATTTGAATTCCTTCAGCAGGTGGTGCAAGTCTGCACCCAACTTTGCAAAAGCAACCGTCTCCAACTTAATATTTCGCTCTAGACAGCTGCCATCTAGAGTGATATCAATGTGCTTACCAACCGGCTGGGGACGGAGTTCATCTGACTATTCCCTGGTCAGTGATTGCTATTGCTTTTCCTCCTTCACTGCCACCAACTGATCAACCTTCCTCTTTTTTTCGGCTGCTGGTGGGGCGGGCTTGGGATCCTTGACATCGTTATGGTCTATTGGCTCCTCCCCTTGGCCGGCTGCTGCTGCTGTGGGCATGACGTTTGAGAGATAGCACTTTCTTGCCATCTTTTGATCCCCATTCAGGAAGCCAACACAACTATCATCCTTTTCAAACTTCATCAGCATAAGAGAAGGGATAATGACGGCCTTGGAATCGTTTAGGGTTGGACGGCCGAAGATTAGGTTGTAGGCGGTTAGCTCCTCCACAACCAAGAACTGGACGACCATGTGGCGTCCTCTTCCCTTATCTCCCAACTGAATGGGTAGATCAATCTGTCCGACTGGGTGCACGACTCCTCCCCCAAAGCCAACCAAAGGGTGAGAGACGTTGCGCATGATGTTAGGTTTGTACTTTAGCCTATACAAGCACTTGTAGCTGATGATGTCAGACGAGCTACCGTTGTCTATAAGGATCCGGCCAACCAGCTGATTGACCACCTTACATTCAATAACCATAGGGTTATCATGCGGCCGGCGGACTTTGCCCCCGTCCTTTTTAATAATGACAACCTCAAGAAATGTGCTGGTAGACGCCTGACCTTTGTCAACAGAGTTGACTTTCATATTCTTCAGATGGTCCTTGGTGCCCCGGATGGTAAGGCCCCCTCCGGCAAAGCCCCCTGCTTGTGTGTAGATCGGCTCTTTGTTAGTGTCCAAACTACTAGTAAGCTGGGCACTCTTTTTGGACGACTTGTTGGGTTTCGAAAAGTCCGAATTTCCGCAGAACAAAACCCGATCCTAAGACCCGTTCACAATTAATATAACAAAAAGACATAAATAACAAGATAAAGTGAAAAGACAATATTACCCTTGATGCGTGTTTCGCTCGCTCCAACGAGCTCTTAAATCGAAAATCGTGTCTCGCAACAACTCGCAACAAGTCCAATGATATTCCACTCGCAACAACGACCCGAACGGTCTCTAAATCGCAGTTTAAACGAGTTTGGACCAAAACAACTACTTGAGTTTTATGTGAACTTAAAGGTTTTCTCACTATAATGGAGATGCCTTTTTGAGTTCCAACTCAAGTGGAATTCTCAAATCCCAATACATGGGTATTTATAGAGAATTCTCACAAAACATTCTACTCTCCCATCAATGTGAGAGAGTTAGTAAAAATCATTTTTTATTTTATTTTTAATTCAAAAAAAAAAGAGCAAAGCAGTAATTAATCAACAAGTCTCAACAAGTAAGGAGAGGGTAGGTGAGGACCAAAAGCGGAGGGGGGGGATTAAAGCCTTGCCCCCCAAGGATCCCCAAACCGCCTCACTGCCTCTCACTCGGATCCAATCACACGGCGTCGCGTGGCACCCAGCCTTGGGAACCAAGGCGCGTCCAGCTGGTGACCAGGTGCTCGGCTGGGCCTTTCATTGCGCACGTGTGTGTGATGCATGCGTTCTGCCTCGATCTAGCAAGCCACGCATGCTTGCAGGCTGCTGGTCGAGGCAGGTGCGCGCCTGCTGTTAGTAATGCTAGCACGCTAGCACATTGCTAGCTCACTAGCGCTGCTAGCTGCTAGCCGCCATGCGCACTAGCATGCTTGCTAGCATTTCTATCATTGGCGTGCTAGCATGCCGCGCCACGCACCAGCCATCACTTCTAGCAGGCTCGGCTTGGTGCGGCGCGTGTAGACACCTAAAAATGTCTCCCCGAAACAAAACCCGATGATTAACAATATTTCACCGCGATTATTGGTCGGGTTGAGTATCTAATCTTTGGAGTCCTTAATACATATTTCTGTTCAATGTATTTCATAAACCAACCTAATTCTTAGCCTATTTCCCCACACCATCACTTGTTTTCCTCTTTTCGTGTCCACATCACAAAACCAAGCTAATCTGATTTTATGGCTATATAATTTTGATCCATTTATTATTTGGTTGGAAAGGATTTTCAAAAATCTTTCCAATGATCTATCATAAGCCCAATTTTGATTTAAAACGAAGAAGATATGAGCCAAACATTAAACTCCGTCTAAAATCGACACCCTTTCACTAAAACGGACATATCTTAAAATCTAAACATGATTTTTACCTGATGCTAATTGGGTTAGAAAGTAGACTTGATATTCTTTTCAAAGATATATTATATGCCTTATTCCAAGTTACAGATCAAAAGTTATCATAGTTTTCAAAACGCGTAAAAAACTGAAATTTCCGCGCAGCTGCTAATACGTCGCGTCGCGGAAAAATCTGACGTGGCACGGTTCCAGCTGCCGTGACAGTGTAATTTTCACCGTTTCACGGTGCTTTCCCGTGTCTTTTCTGTGTTTTTTTCACGCGCTTATGAACCTGGACACATTTCTGGAAAGCTGTACACCGCGACATGGTGTGTTATACCGTGCCACGGTGGACCGTGCCGTGTCGCGGTGTCCTTTGTCGTGTCACGGTACACATACTGTGACACGGGATTTTTCTACGTACTCTTCGCGTACAACGTTTCACGTGCTTTATCAATTTTGACGTATTTTAGGCAAAACTTTGTGCCGCGCCACGATAGATACCGTGATACGGTGCCCGTTGCTGTGTTGCGGCAGACATGCCGTGTCACGGCGCACAAATTAGGGTTTATCTGCAGCTCTAGGGTTCCGTACATCCCCATATTCATTTCCTCTATAAATACCCCCCCTCTTTCTGCAGTTCGAGGCCCCAAATCATTCTCTCTTCCTCTCTTCTACACCAAATATCATTCTCTTCTCTCTCTCTCTCTCTTACTCTAAGCCTTAAACCTGTATTCCTAACTACATCATTTCTTCCTTAAACACTCCAAGGAGTCCACACAACACCCGAGGTTCCATCCTTAAATCAAGGCGTGAAAGGTAGAATTAAGTGAGGGTTTGAACCAAATCAACTCTACTTTTTAATTTAATTGTTTCAATTTGATTTATATTTTTATTGAAGTTACTAACAATTTATTTATGATGTAGAAATTTAAAGGAGCACGCAAAATGTGAGTAATTAATTAATTTAATTACTTATTTTATTTTAATATTCCTAGTATCAAGATTAGGTTTATAATTATTTGATTGACTAACGATATTATGGTTAAATTGCTTCCAATATTAATCTTGATTTTATTATATTTTTTATGATCACTATATTGCATGTTTAAAGGGAATATGTAATTGAAAATCACGACTAATAAGATAATTTGGACAACCGCTTTAAGTTCCTTTGTAATCTTGTTATATAATTAAGTGATCACAAATATTTTAGAATTATGTATGTGCATTAATATTCAACCAATTTAGCATAATTATATCTTGGAGAAAATTGAATCTTTGTTTGCATGCCTTTAAGATTGCAGGAATACTTTTCGCTATAAGAATCTAGTGGAGGACAATATGGACAAATGTGACTCCATGACTCAATTAGTACCATCATCACCAATCCTCCTTTCGTGGTTCCGAACCATATGGAGTTAGTAATCTCATTTATTATGAATGGGGTGTAACCTTCACGGGTCAATTGTTATTGCCTATCGTTTTCCCTTTATTTGTGGTTGCCTTTTATGATCCGTAAACGCTTTACAAGTTCCTGAAAAACTTGTTTGTGGCTCCCTACTTTATTTGTGCCTAATCGTATACATCAATTCCCACTTCCTATGAGTGCCAAGCATAATCACACATGCTTAACGTAGGCGCACTTCAAATGACGCCTACAGTGCACATGATAGCTGCTATGCTAGCATCACTTACCCCTAGCACTGGGTTTGCTTGGGGCATTCTGATGCTAGGGGTATTTTGGTAGTTATTGATTAATTAATTGATTTTTACCGTTTCGTCTTTTATTAATTCGACTCGACTTTAGGCGCTCGGTCTCGAAGCTTCTAGCTCGATTTTCGACGTCTATGTTCATAATACTCAAGTGACTCATTAATTCCTTTCGAATTAATTCGTCGTGTTGGATCGTTAGATGCTTGGGTGTGACCCGAAGTGTTCAGTCGAGATTAAGATGTAACATTAATATTACTGATCAGAAGCGGCCTCCAACTAAGCATTCCGATCATTTGACCTCACTGAAAAATTAGTTTTCTAATAATTCCGAACACTCTATCGGAAAAATACACTTGTTTGAAGGACACCATTCTTATCACGACTGCCCTTGGTTTGTCTTTAGGGTAACCTTGGATTTGAGGATGTAAGATTTAAACACCCCCTGATCAGCTAAACGATCCAACAGCCGCTTGAGGCTATTGCAGTCGTTGGTGTCGTGGCCGATGTCCTCATGGATATGGCAGCACTTTTTTTTTCCGATTTTTGTGGGAACCTTTCATAGTAGCGGGTTTCTCAAAGGTCACCCGGTCTTTGATCTCCATGAGGATGGAGTAGCAGTCTTTGTTAAACTTGTACTTGGGAACGTACGGTTTAAACTCCTTCTTTTTCTTCTGGGACTGCTGCTTAGAGTAATCAACCGCCCATATTTCTTTTCTTTTCTTGCTCCTTTTAAGTTTGGGAGGCGGCTGGGCAGGCCAACTCTCCTTTTATTTGTCAAAATTCTTGGAGTCTGACGAATTGCTAGGTGAACAGAGGTTGGTCCCCTGTATATAGACTTCCGCCTCCATCAATGCCTCTTAGAGAGTGAAGACTCTCTTTCTCACTAGTTCGAAATTGAAAGTTGACCCATCCTTCAAACCCTTGAAGAATTTTGTATATGCAACGTCGTCAGACAGTCCTTGAATCTGGATTATCACCAGATTGAATCGCCTGACGTAGGAGTGAAGCCCTTTTCTTTCCCCTGCTAGATGGTGCTCAAGTCAAGACTTGTTTTCTTGGCAGGGATGTTCAGTGAGAAGTTAGAAGCGAACAAGAAGACAAGCCTTGTGAATCTATCAATACATCCGGCCGGCAAGTTGCCGAACCATTGTTGGGCGATGCCCTTCAATGTAGCCGGGAAGCACCTACACCAACTGACATCATCCAACCCCTATAAGTACATAAGATTGGCGTATGCCATGAGATGGTCTTCAAGATTGGTGGTACCAGCATAGGTACCAACCAAGACATTTTTTACCTTGGCCGGTTGTGCCACCTCGGTTATCTCCGTGGTGAACGTAGAGGGTTGTTCACCAAGTTTTAGCAGACGAAGCTACCAGTCCAAAAGTGGGCCGGGTGCATGTAAGGTTGGGCATATTGCCTGTATCGCATATGAGGCACATATGGGACGGATTCAATCATTTGAGGGCCTTTTTGAACGGACTTGCCGCCTGTACAGCTCTAATGCAATGACTGGAAACAGCTAGCTGAGGTTTTCCTGAAGATGTCTAGGAAGCTCGACGTGGAAGCCGAGTCAATCACGGTCCTGGCCTTCTCCTAAGGCTGTGGAGTAGGCTGCCTGTCCTCAACTGGCTTTCTCCTCACAACATGAGGAGACTTCTTGGCCGATTGACCCTTGTTGAGCCAGTCGTCCTCTTGTTGATGAGGTCTTTGATCTCCCCCTTCAAACTACTCATGAATTTCATGAGTTCGTCTCTACTGACGCGAGGTACCCCCTCTTGCCACCTTTGTTTCCCCACCTGGTTTTCTAGAGGATTTACTTGGACCCACCCGGCTATTGCCCTTTTTCAGGTTATTCTTGGGACGGATGCGCCTAGTTCTAAGTGACCCATCAAGGGCCACATATGTCTTGACTTCAACGTCGTTATTAGTATTATGGTCTTAATAAACCTCCCCATCAACCGGAGGCTGGTTAGGATTAGGATTCGGTATAGACTCTTGAACCATATTAAAGGTACTTTGCTCACAAACGGTGTCAAATGTTTCGGGGTTTTCTGTGTCCCTCAGGAGAGTTATGTCACCAAGAGTAGAATCTGATGTCTATACTTGCAAAACAACGGAGACTCTGGGTGGTTGGACTTTCACGTCCGACGATCACGTAAGTATGTGTACGGAGAATATGAAAAGGTGCGGAAAGGTAAAAGTGAGACCTTCTCGGATTCCGAGATCTGGTGTTTTCTCTGATGTGGGAAAAATTAGGTGTTTTGTAATAAATGAACGTGCCCAAGAAATGGGGGAAATCTCCCTATTTATAGGGTGCCTCTTAAGTCATTCTGACCTAATGGGCTGCGCTATTTAGCGGCTTTCTCGGGAATCGGGCCCCGAAGGCCGTAATTTCCTTTGCAGAGTAAGGATGCCACGTGTCAGGATGTAAGTGGCCCACGTTGGAACTGTCTTGGGTCAACACGTGTCCCTTTCTAATTGGGCCACATAGCAAGGGTATTTTTACCCAAAACAAGAGTGATGAGATTTTCTAGTAAGTTGATTGCTCTAAGAGTGTTTTGGGTAAAATTACCCTGTCCACGTGGACCAATCAGAGAGGACCACATGTCAATCCTAGGTAGGTCCATTTGGGCTAATTGCCAGCTGCACGTGTCAACCTCATATGCTTCCTGAATTGCGTCCTTCAAGGCCGATTTCCCAAGAACGCCGCAAAACGGCGCAGCCCATCAAATCTAAGTCAAATGACCTAGAAGGGGCACGTTCACCAATGACCTTATAAATAGGGAGATATTCGCCAAATTTTGGGGACATTCAATCATTTATTACACCTACCCTACATTCTCTCCCATCAAGAGAAACACCTGACCTCGGAATCCGGGAAGATCTCATTTTCATTTTTCCCCACCTTCTACTTCTCACATTCAAGTACTAACTTGATCGTCGGAGGCAGAACTCCAAACACCCGGAGTCTCCGTTGTTTTGCAGGTACAGGCATAGTTGGATCAGAACTTGAGTTGTAACTCTCCCGAGGGACAAAAACACCCAAAATATTTGGCGCCGTCTGTGGGGAGAGTACCTCAAGGATGGTTCAAGAGTCTTTAACGTCTCCTAAACCCAAGGCTAACCAGCCGGAGGTCTTTACAGACCATGAGGATGATGATCCTCAGGTCGAAACATACATTGCCAAAGATGGCTCTCTCATCTCTAAGCGCATCCGTCCTAGAGACACTCTAGAACGAGGTGAAAGCAAGGCATATACTAGTAGGCCCCTTGGTCAGCCAGAAGGGGAAACCAAGTCCGCAAGAGGTCAGACTCCAGTCACCAGAGACGAGCTCATGAAGTTCATGACGAGTTTCAAGGGTGAGATCAAGGACCTGATCGAAAAGAAAACAGCTGGCTCTATCAAAGGTCAGCCGGCCAAGAAGTCTCCTCGAACTGCAAGGAAGAAGTTTGTCAGGGACAGGCAGCCTACTCCACATCCAAAGGATAAGGCAGCCGTAACCCTTGATTGGTCCAAGATCCTTCTACCCTAGAAAGGTCCAAGAAAGCCCATCCGGGAGGATCAACCGATGGGTAACAAAAAGTCTACCCCTGACGCTCGGCAGATCATCGAACGCCGGAGGAGTCAACAACTGTCTGAGTTAGCCCCTACTTCAAGCTTTCCAGACAGCTTCAAAAACACATGTGCAGGGAACATTTAATCCTTTCATGAGAGCCATACAGGCGGTAATACCGTCCATTCTGGCCCTTAGATGATCGAGAGTGCACCGTACGTACCCCCAATGGTCTACGATCCACATTCTTCGCATTTCATGCAGCCGGCCCTCTTTGGGGGTTCGGCGGCATATAATGTCCAACCTTTGGACTGGGAGCTCCATCTGCTCAAACTTGGTGAACAAACTTCTGCGTTCACCAAGAAGATAACCGAGGCGGCACAACCGGCCAAGGTTAAGAACGTATTGGTTGGTGCCTATGACGGTACCACCAACCCGGAGGACCACCTCATGGCCTACTCCAATCTCATGCACATGTAGGGGTTGGAGGATGCTATGTGGTGTCGGTGCTTCCCGGCTACATTGAAGGGCATTGCCCAACAATGGTTTGGCAACCTGCAAGCCGGATGCATTGACAGCTTCAGGAAGCTTACCTTTTTGTTTGCCTCAAACTTCTCGATGAACATCCCTACCAAACAGAAGGAGAAGAAATAGCAATCACTGACCGAGGAACGGTCAGATGATCTCCATCCCCAGCCGGCTGGTGAGCGCATGGATATCCCTCTGGACGACTGCCGTCCAGAGCGTACTGTTAAGGTGAGGACGGCTGCCTTTGAAAGGCTTGGTGCAGACTTGCACCTTCGGTTGAAGGAATTCAAAGACATTTTTTCCTTCGAAGTGGAAGATATGCCAGGCATCAGCCCAGATCTCGCTGTCCACAAACTCGCCGTGGACCTATAAAAGAAGCCCATCTGGCAAAAGAAAAGAAATCATGGCGAGGAAAGGAGTCAGGCGGCAGCTGCCGAGGTCAAGAAGCTATTAGACGTCGGGTTCATTCGGCCAAATAACTTCCCTGACTGGGTTGCGAACGTGGTGCCTGTAAAGAATCCGAATGAAACTTGGCGCGTGTGTGTTGACTAGATTGACTTGAACAAGGCATGTCCAAATGATAGTTACCCGCTTCCAAAGATCGACAACCTTGTCGACTCTAAAGTCGGGCATGCCTTGATGAGTTTTATGGATGCCTACTCCGGCTTCCATCAGATACCCCTATGGAAAAAAGATCAAGAGAAGACGACCTTCGTCACTGATGAGGGGTTATTCTGTTATACGGTTATGTCGTTTGGCTTGAAAAACGCGCCGGATACTTTCCAACGGATGATTAATACAGTCTTCATTAATCAGATTGGAAGGAATGTAGAGGCGTACATTGATGACATGATAGTCAAATCCAAGCTACAGACGGATCACCTTGCTAATCTCCGAGAAACCTTTACCACACTCAGGCAGCATAAGGTCATGTTAAATCCCAAAAAGTGTGTTTTTGGTGTTGAGTCTGGGAAGTTTCTCGAAATCCTGATTGATCAAAGGGGGATAGAGGCTAACACCGAGAAGATACAGGCGGTGATTGACATGAAGTCACCCTGCTCTATCAAGGAAGCTCAAAGGCTTACCGATTGTCTGGCTGCACTTGGGAGATTCCTCGGCCGGTCAGGTGACAAATGCCTTTACTTCTTCCAAGCAATCAGGAAGAAGGCTCGGTTTGAGTGGGGGGATGATGTTGAGACAGCCTTTCAAAAAGTGAAAGAACATTTACACTCCTTGCCAAGGCTTGTTAGCCCTTTGCCAAAGGAGACTCTCTATATGTACCTAGCCGTATCAGATCATGCCCTTAGTGCTATTCTCCTTGACGAGAGAGACGACAATCAGCTCCCGGTCTATTTCATTAGCCATGTGCTCAGAAATGCTAAACTCCGGTACCCCATGGTTGAAAAATTTGGCCATACTCTTTACATGGCTGTTAAGAAGTTGAAACCATATTTCTTGGCACATCCGGTGATGATCTACACAGATTAACCCCTCAAGCCGCCAATGACAACACTAGACTCATCCGACAGAATGCTCAAATGGGCTATTGAAATGCAAAGTCTTGAAATCACCTATTAACCAAGAAAGGCAGTGAAGGGCCAGGCGTTTGCCGACTTCATTGTCGAAATGACAAGGCCGGTTGCTCCGGATAACCTTGATCAGGTTTGGAAGGTGCATGTAGACGGGAGCTCTACTATGAACGGCTGTGGTGCAGCCATAATCTGCCAATCTCCGGAAGGAGATAAATATGAGTATGCACTACGATTTAAGTTTTAGGCCTCAAACAATGAGGCGGAATATGAAGCCCTGCTAGCCGGTATCCGGATGTGTAAGGCGGCAGGGGCAACAAAAATTGACGCCTGCTCTGATTCTCAGTTGGTCGTTAGCCAATACCATGGTGAGTATGAAGCCACCCATCCGGCTATGATCAAGTATTTGCAGGCGGTTAAGGCTGAAGGTGGGACACTTGAACAATTTCATCTAAGTCAAGTGCCCCGGTCTGAAAACAATCAAGCAGATGCTCTGTCAAAATTGGCATCCTCCGCCTCCTGTGATACGCCTCGGTCTGTCTTTTGCGAAGTAATGGAAAAACGAAGTATATCAGATGACGAGCTCATTGGAATACTAAACCGAAGTTCTACTTGGATGGATGGCATGCGGGCGTATCTGACAGACGGCACGCTCCCTAATTCACCTCAGGAGGTAGCCGTGCTGAAGGAGCATGCAGCAAACTTCGAGATAAGAGAAGGAGAACTCTTCAAGGCCGGGTTTTTTGAAGCCTCTATTGAAGTGTGTTACCCCGGAAAAGGGGAAAGAAGTTCTCGAAGAGTTGCATGCGGGATACTGCGCCTCTCATGCAGGCGGTGGATCCTTAGCCGTCAGGGGCAGGCGACATTACTTCTGGCCCACTCTTGAGTCAGATGCCATGGAATTTGTTAGAAAATGTGACAAGTGACAAAGATTTTACAAGTTAATCCATCGGCCGGCTACTGACCTGACGGCAATCCACAGCCTAGTCCCGTTTGCTAAATGGGGCATGGACATTCTAGGTCCGTATACACCTGCACCAGGCGGAAAGCGCTATATTCTTGTGGCTGTGGATTACTTCACCAAGTGGGTGGAAGCGGAGGCGGTCAAAGGCATCAAGACAAAGGATGTCATCTTCTTCATCTGGAAGAACATTATCACCCAGTTCGGGGTACCTATGTCTATGGTATTTGATAATGGACCTCAATTTGAGACGCCTCAGCTTAAAACTTGGTTGGGAGATCAAGGGATCTCACATTGTTTTGCATTATTCGGCCGATCCCAAGCAAACGGTCAAGTTGAAGCCTTCAACAAACTCTCAAACAATATCAAAAAGAAAATTGAAAGAGCTCGTGGTTTATAGGCTGAAGAATTGATTCATGTCCTATGGGCCATCCGGACAACTGAAAAGGGGGCAGCCGGTGAAACCCCATTTCTCATGGTTTACAGTGTCGAAGCCGTCTTGCCCATCGAGCATTATGAGCCAACTCTACGAGTCATGCTATACGATGAAGAGGCAAACTGGGAGGCCATGCGACTAGCATTGGATTCACTCTCGGAGCGTAGGGGCAATGTCGCCTTGCGTCATGAGATTTACTGTCTGAGAATGACTCGTGCCTACAACAAGAGAGTGCACAAACGGCTTAAAAGTTGGGGACTTTATGTTATGAAAGATGGAGGCAACCGGTAGGGCCAATGAGCAAGGAAAGCTAACTCCTAATTGGGAAGGCCCCTACCGGATCTATGAAGAAGTAAGAAACGACACCTACCAGCTAGAAACTTCAGACGGAAGGCGGCTGCCTAGAACTTAGAATGTAGATAACTTGAAAAAGTACTACTTCTAAGACTTGTAAATATTTGTAAATAAAAAGCCTATCAATGCAAAAGTTGCTTTTTATTTTCAATATTAATTTAATTGCTCTGTATGTATACATGCGCAACAATATGCTACCGCCTGTTGAAAACACAGACGGTCTATTGAACAAATAAGCTAGGTTAAAAACTTAGCGGCTAACCTAATATTTAAAATTGGTGGCCATCATCAGTGCAATGCACAGACGGCCCCTATAATGAATAAAACTAAGCTAAGTTTAAAGATTTACTGGCTAAAATGATATTCAAATCGAGGCCAATGGTCGGATGCAAACTTATTTTATAAATTCGTCTGCTCCTATTTGAGAATGGCGTCCGGCAACGCCCCTCCGGGTGTTATCGTCGCAGAGGCATTCTATAGTTTGCTCTACCAGCATATGCAGACGGCAAAGATTGAACGACCAAATTGGTCAACTCATAGCTGTCTGACCAAAACAGTTTAAAAGAATGATTAAGCTTAACACCAAATGTCAAGTAATATCAGCCGGTTAATTACTAAAGTTTTCTGTTAGGCTGTTTAACGAAATTGTACCAATCACCCCAATTGGGCAGATGAACCAGGTGCAATGGATTGCACGCATCCCAGACGGCCTTTAAGCTGCCTGGGGTCCATTAGACAGGCGGACAATATGTTACTTGTTCCATTAACTGTCAGGCGGCAATTTCCCGTCTGGCTCACAAAGAAGTTATATACGAATACCCGGTTGGGTAAAACGGCTGTCATTGACGGTTGTGTACTTAGTTTGGGGCAATCACTATTGTGATTGATTGACTTATGAATATTCCATACTCTTTAGAGTATCAAGCATTCCAAAGTCAATCAATCAAAGAAGTACTAAAACCAACCACACAGCCGCCAGGGGCAAGAGTAGCCGGAATACTATCTGAATTGCCACATGCTTTAAAAAGTTAGGAAAAAATTCAAAAATTGAAACAAAATAGCAAATTCATCAAACCGACTCAATCGGCAAATTTCATTCAAAACCGGTTAAAACCAGATAATATTGTTAACCGACCCCTCAGTCCGTAAAACTACAGAAATACTCGGCACACAGGCCGGAAAAAGACAAAGTTGGCATACTTCCGCTGAAAGAAAAAAAAGAGGAAGTTGAATCATGGCTACTGTGTCTGCTCCGGCTGGTTCTGACCTGCGGGGAGGCATGTTTCAGTTTGAGTATCCAGGACCTGACCATCCTGGACTTGATTAGCTTGAGCTTCATTAGCCTGGATCTGATCATCCGGGTCCACAGCCAGCTCCTCCTCATCATAAGAAACCTCGTAGCCTTGTTCAAGGGTCCATGCCTTGAAGGGAGGCGGGGCCTCCTCGTTGAGCTGCTGTGTATCATACACCTTAGTGGCGTAATCGTATTGAAGCCTAAGCACATCAAACTCAACCTTGGGATGGAGCAGACCCCATGCAATGGGTAGCCGGGCTTTAGTGTCCAGCTCGTTCTCGGCAACCAGCTGCTTCTGTTCTTGGGCAATCTCGTCCTTGTGTTTATTCCTTAGTTGGACGAGTTCGACCCCCAAGCGGCTGACGTCTGCCCTCTGCTGGGCGTTCTCTGTGTCAGCTCCCTCCAAGGCCTTGAGGTCCAATTGGGTAGTTTTCAGCTCCTCCTCTAGCTTGGCCACCTGCTCGTTAGCTGTGTCATTTGCAGCCGTCAAGTTCTTTATCAGCTCCTCCTGTTTCAACTCTACTGCTTTAATTTCAACATCACATTGTATTTTACTGTATTCAGCAGAGTTGAGAGCTTGAACGACCCTCTGTTTAGCATCATTTACCTCTTCTCCCTTCCGTCTAAAGGGGACCCTAAGCCCGTCTACCCTCAGCATTGCCTGAAAAAGTGGGGTCAAACGGTTAATAAGGAGAGTTAAAAGCTTTAAAAAGATGAGGTTCTAAGTAAAAATTACCTCAGCCAGCAGGCCCTGGATTCGGTCGAAGTCCACGACCTGCACATCCGGCATAGAGTGTTTCTCTGTCCATGTGTTCGCACCATCCTCTTAGCAAACACCTGCATGTCAGGCGGAGCTGAGGGAGTATCTGCACCAAAAGAAGTACTTGGTGAGAATGCAGCATAGGCGGCACCCGACTCATGCCGTCTACTCATCGAAGAGAGTAATTTTGTTGTAGAATTCGACGGGTAGTTCAGGAAATCGAATCCAAACGGTCATTCTAGTAAAGGGATTCATAGAAGGACGGAAATTTGGTTTCCATTTTGTTAACAACAAATAATAATCTAGAACGAACCATGGACCTCTTAGAAGGGCTCGTTCATAATCATCGATTATTGAGAATTGGAAGAGGTAGACATCTTTCCCTTGATCTATGACCTCAATAGTACCTTTAAGTTTCCACATAGCTCTAACCCTTTGCGTAATGATCGATGGTCTAACAGAAATGCCAAGGCGTTTTTCCATTAGAGTTAATTTCAAAGGGTGACGTAATTTGTAAAGGGTTTCCTTAGAAAAAAGAGTCTGTATTAGGGAGGTTTGGTGGGGTAGTTGTGTCTTCTTCCCATTGTAGGGATGAAACAGCTATTTCTCGAGCTTCCGAGAACCATTGAGAGGAGCTTTTAACAGCCTCTCTAAAAGACATGGTGGGTTTTGGATCAGTAAGGATCAAAGGTTGATCTCCTTTAAAAGGAGGGGATTCATGGATTATCAAGGGATGTTCTACCCTAGCATCTTCCATGTTGGTATCCGAGATGATTGAATCATCCATGGGAGACACATAGAGAATAGGGACTAGGACGAGCTTAGGAAACTCGAGTAGCTTCAATACCTGCAAAAGAAAGAAAACAAAGAAAAAACATTTTGAGGAAAAATAGTATGATCCTCACACAAGGAGACTCTTAGAGCCCCCTCACCAAGGCAAGAAGGAAGATCTCTGACGATCACCCAAGTAGAGAGGAAAAACTAGAGAGAGAAAGAGAAGTCATTTTTGTGAGCAGAAAAGAAATGTTACATTATCTATATACCAAGTTATACGATATATCATTGATACAAATTAGTTAGGAATTGTTGTTATTTTGTGATGTTTAAATTAGGAAAAATTGGCCGCAACACCCTGAAGTATGGCTTAGGTGTACTAAGCACCCTAAACTACGCGTAATAGCCAAAACACCACCAACTATGGTGTTAGGTGCGACGTGTGCCTTAAATGAAAATTTTTGGCCACTTATTTCATCGGAGGAGGTGAGCCATGCGTGCTAAGTGGATGGAAGAGTACATGACTGTTCTAGAAAGTGAAGATTCACCTCCTCCATGTGAAATAAGTTGCCGAAATTTTCATTTATGGCATGCATTGCACTAACACCATAGTTGGTGGTGTTTTGGCTAATATGCAAAGTTCAGGGTGCTCAGTGCACCTAAGCCATACTTTAGGCTGTTGCGGCCAATTTTAACTTAAGTGATATGATAACTTATATGCAAAGTTCAGGGTGCTCAATGCACCTAAGTTATATGATAATTTAAGCAAAATCTAATAAATTCATCAATTAATAGAGAGTGGAAATCCCAATTCATATAATCTATATAAAATCTATGGAAAAGGAGAAAAGACAATGTTTATAATTAAAAAAATGAAATAGCATTCCTTTAATTTCTCCAATAAAAATTGTGTAATTAGTTAAAGGAAATTTTAGATTTTAACACTAGAAAAAAAAAAAAAAAACCCGAAAATGATTTTAAAACCCCCATAAAAAAAAATTAAATTTAACACCATAAAATTTTTCGAAAAATTGATTTTACCACCACTTAACAAATTTCGTCCATGAGTTTGTTAAGTGTGGTCCACACTGCCATGTGTTGTAATGCTATTGGTTCTTTTTTAAAAAAAAAAGGAAAAAACCTATAGCCACCCAAACACCACCACCACCGACACCGCATCCCTACCCTAGACACATGGCTTCAACCCGCAGGCACTGTAACCCACCCCCTCCCTAGCTCTACCACCGGAAACCACTCTCCTCCTCTGCCCCCCCTAATCTCGCACCCGTAAACCCATCCTATACGAAACCTTAAATTCTAAAATCGGCCACGATTTCAGCCACTAATGGAGGCCGGTTTTGGGGTTGATTGGCCTAAACTGACCGATTTAGGCCATTAGTGGACGGGATCGTGGTCGTTTTTAAGGAAAAGGGGTCTGCTTTCTGGTGCTTATACGGCGATTTTTGGTTGTGGGAAAGGGAAGGGTTGGGTTCTGGTGGGGCTGGGTTAGGTTAGGAGAGGTTCCGGTACTGGCGATGGGGCGGGAGCCGACGGCTACGCTAGGTTAGGCATAAAGCAGGGAGTCGGTGGTGGCGTGGGCTGGCTAGGTAGTTTTAGATTTTTTTTATTTAATTTTTTGTTTTTTGTCTTTTTATTTATTTTGTTTACTAATTGTAGACACTAAAAATGTCTCCCCAAAACCAAACTCGATGATGAACAACCTTTCACCGCCATCATATGCATGATCGAGTCAAAGAATATCCAACGCTTATCCCTATCCATCTAGAGCTAGGCTTGGGGGGGGGGGATGGAACCCACATCATCACCATCTTGACTCTTCTCACATCTATTTCCCTCGCCATAACCTTTGCAGCCAGCCTTAGTATCACTTTCACACACTTCTTTCACACATACATAGCCATACATCCTTCCCTTAGGAACCCTTTTTCATGAAATCTTGTTCCCCTACCGCACATGCTTCATCATCTTTCAAGACAACATTCATTAAAAAGAAACATTGTATACTTGCTTAACTTCCTAACCTAAGCAATACTCATTATTTCACGCACCGTATAATGTGCTTAACAACATTTATATATCAATGATTTGTGATCATACATAGCATATCGTGGTTAGCTCCTTGACCCAAGCAACGTTCATTACGCAGTACTCAATAATCACTTCATCTATATACGTGCTTAGCTTCCAGACCTAAGCAATGTTCATCAAGATTGTTCTTCATACTATGTTGTGCTTAGCTTCCTGACCTAAGCAACATACATTACTGTGCTTAATTAACTTCATGAACTAAGTGCATTCGTGGATCGTGTCACATGATGTAATTTTCCTTAGCCTCCTGGCCTACGAACATTCATCATGCATACATTATTTTCAAGACGAGCAATTAAATTGGACAAGAAGAAAATCTATGCGATTCATTTCATTTTGCTCAACGAGGAAGTTCAAAATTTTTTCCCTTTTCATGTCTTTTCTTTTCGGGAATTTCAAAAACTTTTTCAAAATTTTCTCAGCGATGAAGCTCAAAACTCCTTTCCTTTTTTGATCTTTCTTTTTTTGGGGAAGTTCAAAAAAAATTTCAAAATCTTTATCGAGGAAAGTGTGAAAACTCTCACTTTATTTTTCACGTCTTTATTTCTCGGGAGAAAGTCGGTACCCTCCACTCATGACAAAAAATGACAGAAATTTTTACTTCTGCATTTTCATTTGCTTGTGTTTGCACACACACTCAAACTATACACACACAGTCACAAGTCATGCACATGTCATGTCAAGTCATGCTTGGTCAAGTCAGTTGGTCAAGTTAATCACAGTCTACATGAGTCCATTGGCAAATTTTATTTTACAGGTCTCATTTACAGTCCACGTTTGAGGATAAGTGAACCATCTACAGCCCACGTTTGGGGATAAGCAAACCATCTACAACCCATGTTCGGGGATAAGCAAACCATCTACATCCCACGTTTGGGGAAAAGCGAACCATCATCATTCTTCAAATATTCAATTATCTTCATTCAATAGGCTACTCGAGGCGGAGTAGCTCACGATAGCTTACCTGAGGCAAGGAAGTTATCTTCATTCAATAGGCTGCTCGAGGCTGAGTGGCTTTGATGAGTGGCATTTATGACACTCTTTTATCCTTTTTCTCTAAGGATTCTCCCCTCATTTGCACTTGTTTGGCCCTTTTTCTAAGCATTCTTACTTACTTTTGCTTCCTCCTTTCTTTTCTCCTCTATTTTCCCTTTTCTTAGTCTTCTCGCTTTGTTTTTATTGCGATTTCCATGCTTATGCTTTGTAGGAACCATCGGGATTTTCAAGAGGAGGAAGCTAAGCTCAAGGGAAGCTGAAGGAAGCATGATTCAGAAGAGGTTCGGCCGAACCTCCTGAAGGTGTGGCCGAACCAAGGTGTGGCCGAACCTGCTCAGTGGTTCGGCCGAACGTTGAGGCAGGGACAAGATGCAATTTGGCAATTTTGCAGGAGTGGTCGAACCACAGAAGTTCGACCAGACCAGGATCAGGGATGTTCGACCGAACCTACCCTGTAGTCCGGCCGAACCTTCCCTTTTGTTCGGTCGGACCTCTCTTTTTTTCAGCTGGCTCTGTACGAACTATATAAGTCCCATCTTAGAACGTTTTGACGGGATTTTTAATTAATGAACTTAGTACTAATTCCATAAAACATTAGCCTAATCTAGAGAAAGAAAAATAGATTGTTATTCAAGCTTCCTTTATTGTATTCAACTTTGCTCATGTTTTAATCTTTCTTCAATCAAGCAAGGATCCAAGTTTTAATCTTTCATCAATCCCTTCTTTAGTAATCTCTTCTCCTTTCCTTTAATATTATTTATTTGTTTTATTGTTACTTATTTTTGTCAATCTTATTAGTTTATCTAATTATTATTGATTTCATTGATTTCAATCATGTTTTGTTTTGAGTTTCTTGAGTTTATTGCTAGTTTTGATATTATGTTTAATCTCCCTTCTCTAGGCTAAACTTTTAGCTAGGGGAAGGGGGTGGAAGATATGATTTGATATTGGATGAATGATGATGGTTGGATTGAACTTATGCCATATATTGATGAAAGACATGATTTTTATTAGCTTGGGATTATTGTTGCACTCTATTTGATGTTTTCTAGTTTAAATGCATGAAAGTGATTTGAACTAGATTAGGATCACCTCTATTTCAATGATTGCATGAGAATGAGTTATTAAAGTGGAGTTTCTATGGATTGTGCTTCTTTATTCTCTTGATTTGATTGTAACTAATAGGATGCATGAGAATGATCCTTATAAGTGTAGACCTCTTTCATTGATTTGCCTAGACTATTGCATGAGAATGAATTGTTTAGGTAGAACCTTGTGTTCTTTGGCATATGTTTCATGATAATCACCATTATTCTCCTCTTTCTAATCATATTGGACACCCCCGTATCCCTAGCGTCATTTTCTATTGATTTTAATCATCATTTTCTTGCTTACTTTTAGTTTTAGTGTTCTACTCAACAAAACCAACAAAAACAATCCCCTTTTCACTCTTGCATTAGTGATATTTGATGTTGAATTAGTGTGCTTCCCTAGTGGTTCGACCCTTTACTTGCCACTAACTAGTTTAGTGTAGGTTTAGGTATCATAAATGATTAATTTGGTTAGGGTGGTAGCATAACGACCTATTTAACCCGTGATCAAATTTTGGCGCCGTTGTCGGGGAAGCGGCTTGTTTAGCGAATATTATTGCTTTTGTTTGAGTCATTTTGCTTTCTTTTCTTTTTGTTTTTTTTTTATTTTATCATCCTTGTCATTGCTAATTGTTTGCTTAGCGTTGGTGAATGCTTAGGAGGTCTCAAGGAGCACCCTCACATCAAATTTACCACGAAATCAACCGAACCTTGAGACAAGTCCGTAGGCTTTATCAAGACGAGGGAAGAGGTTTTGGTGATATAGTTGATAGTGAGAGTCATACTTACTCTTCAAGTTCACCACGCGAATCAATGGCGGGACAAGAGAATGATGTTTTGTTTCGTGAGTTCGGAAATCCGGAGGATTATGAGCTCACGGGAGGGATTTTGCTACCCGTCACGGAAACCAACTTCTCAATCCATCCACAATATACTCGAATGGTCCAATCGGAGCAATTTTCCGGAAGTGCAAGTGAGGACCCTATTGAACATTTGGACCGATTCCTTGAATTGTGCGCAATGATGCAAACCAATGAAGTGAGTCAAGACTACATTCGTATGCACCTTTTCCGGCAATCTCTCACCGGACGAGCAAAGAAATGGCTAAAGCAAGTAAAGCCTAACACTCTCACAACATGGAGGGAGGTTGTAAAGGCGTTCTTGAAGCGCTTTATCTCCGAAGAGAAGACGGCCGAAATGAGAAGGAAAATTGCATCATTTGAGAAAGAGGTCGATGAAAGTCTTGGTGAATCATGGGAGGGATTCAAAGAGTTGGTGCAAGCATGTCCCCACTATGAGTACAATCAAGGGTTGCTCATGCGGTTTTCTATGACGGATTGAAGCCCATGTCAAGAGCTAATTTGGATGCGGGGGCGGGTGGTCAATTAATCAAGATCCCTCAAAATCAAGTTGAAGCCACAATAGAAGAGGTAGCAAAGAATTACTCTTGGGGGGGCGAAGAAGAAACGCTCCAAAGAGAGGTGGTATTTACGAATTGGAGAAAGTTGATCAATTACAACATCAAATTAATCAACTAACAAAAGGGCTTTCCAAGTTTAACACGAGTGTGAATGCAAGTTCAAGTGGTGGAGCAAGCTCTTCTCAAGTTAACTCTTTTTCTTGTCAAAATTGTGGAGGAACGAACCATGATACATCCTATTGTGGAGGTTTAAGCCCCGAACATGTAGCGGCATACAACACAAGGTAAAAGGGATTTAGAGGAAGCGGCGGTGGAGTAGCTTGGAGACAACCACCACCCGGGTTTGTACCTCAACCTCAACAATGGAACCAACAAGCTCAACCTTTCTATAACTCCAACCCTCAATATCAAAATCCACCTCCATCTCAACCCCAAAACCCAAGAGGAAGCTATCCAAGGAACAACCAATACAATAATCAAACCCAAGCACCTCAAAGAAATCATCAAGAACAAGCACCTCAAGCGGAGCTAACTCAAACTCAACTCCTCCAAGCCATGCATGCGCAAATGCAATATTTTGGGCAACAAATGCAAGAGATAAGAGCTCACAACAAGATGGTTGACTCACAACTAGCTCAATTGGCCGAGAGAACTCCTTTTAATTCACCATCCACTCTACCCGGACAACCACAACCTAACCCATCTCACAATCCAAAACCCGATACATGCAAGGCGATCACATTGAGGTCGGGAACTTCCTATGAAGGACCAAATGAAGGGGATAGTGAGGAAAAGAAGGGAGGAGAGGAGAGTGTGAATAAAAAAAGAGAGATGAGAAAAAAAGGTGATGAGATAGAAGGAGGTTCGGAGAAGAAGAAGCTTGACAATGAGAAGACAAATTCAATTCCTAGTGAGGCTAGGAATCTTGATGGACCGGTTCCTTTTCCCGGTCGGCTTACGGAGAGGAAGTTGAATGACAAGTTCACAAAATTTCTTAGTGTCATGAAGAATTTGCATATCAACCTCCCTTTTCTTGAAGTTGTGACACAAATGCCATCTTACTCCAAGTTCCTCAAGGATATTTTCACCAAAAAGAGGAAGCTCAATGATGAGCTTATCACCCTTCCACATCAAGTGAGTGCTCTTGTCCAACATAAGATGCCCAAGAAGGAAAAAGACCCAGGAAGTTTCACTTTGCCGGTGAAAATTGGGAACATGGAATTTAGGGGCGCCTTAGCCGATCTTGGAGCAAGTGTTAGTTTAATCCCTCTATCCATTGCTCAAAAACTCAATATAGAGATTATCCCTACAAGGAAGACAATTCATTTGGCCGATCGATCGGTGAAATTACCTTGTGGAGAGCTTGAGGATGTTCCAATTCAAGTGGGACACATCTACGTGCCTTGTGACTTCGTAGTGATGGATATGGAGGAGGATGTTAACACTCTTTTGATTTTGGGACGTGAAGCTCTTAAAACTTTTGGGGGCGGTCATCAATTGCAAGAACAACACCATCACTTGTGAAGTGGCTGATGAAAAGATTGTCTTTGAATTTTCTAAGTTGCGCAAAACCCCCATGGTTGAAAAATGCTATAGAGTTTATGTTGTGAATGAAGAGCTAGATCGCTTGGGGAGGGTCGTGATGAGGCCTCAAGATCCAATGATAGAAGCCCTTACATGCAAAGAAGAGTTCCACTCTCAAGAGGCTAAAGAATTTGTCATGGCAATGGAGGAATCATCAAAGGAGGAAGTTGAACAACAAGTTGAGACCGAGCTTGAGTCCAAGGAGGAGAAATTGGAGGAGAGTTCTAAGTCTCCTCCCAAGGTAGAACTAAAGCCCCTTCCCCTTCTTTGAAATATGCTTTTCTTGATAAGGAGGGAAAATACCCTATTATTGTCAATGCTACCTTAGATGGTCTTAATTTGGAAAAACTTCTTGATGTTTTAAGAAAATATAGGGATGTGATAGGGTAAAGCATTGATGATATCAAAGGTATTAGCCCTTCTTTGTGCATGCATCGTATTCATCTTGAAGATGATCATTCCACCTCCATTGAACCTCAAAGAAGGTTGAACCCCAACCTTCAAGAGGTTGTGAAGAAAGAAATTTTGAAACTACGTGAGGCCGGCATCATCTATGCTATCTCCGATAGCAAATGGGTTAGCCCGATTCATGTAGTTCAAAATAAGGGTGGGATGACCATAATCAAGGATGAAAAAGGAGAGGAAATCTCCACCCGTACGGTGACCGAGTGGAGAATGTGCATTGATTTTAGGAGATTGAACAAAAACACCAAGAAAGATCATTTTCCTCTCCCTTTCATGGACCAAATGCTTGAAAGGCTTTCTAACCATGCTTTCTTTTGTTTCTTGGATGGGTATTCCGGATTTTTCCAAATCCCTATCCATCCAAGTGATCAAGAGAAAACTACTTTCACGTGCCCATATGGGACATTTGCATACCAAAGAATGCCATTCGGATTATGCAATGCTCCCTCTACTTTTCAAAGATGCATGACTTCCATTTTCTCTGAGATGCTTGAAAAAGAAATTGAGGTTTTCATGGATGATTTTAGTGTTGGTGGCTCGTCTTTTGACACTTGTCTTTTTAACCTTGAAAAAGTTTTGAAAAGGTGTCAAGGGACGAGTTTTGTTTTAAATTGGGAAAAGTGCCATTTTATGGTCAAGGAGGGCATTGTCCTCGGCCATAAGGTTTCAAAGAATGGCATTGAGGTTGATCCGGCCAAGGTTTCGGTGATTGAAAAGTTGCCCCCTCCTACTTCCATCACGGGGGTACGGGCTTTTCTTGGGCATGCCGGTTTTTACCGGAGGTTTATCAAAGATTTTTCTTCAATCGCCAAACCTTTGACCGAATTGCTCAAAAAGAGGTTGTTTTTTACTTCAATGAGGCTTGCCTTGAGGCGTTTCGTAAGCTCAAGGAAGCTCTCATTTCTTCTCCCATTGTGCAAGCTCCTGATTGGAGCTTGCCTTTTGAGCTAATGTGCGATGCTAGTGACTTTGAAATAGGTGTCGTTCTTGGTCAAAAGAAACAAGGAAAATCATGTGTCATCTACTACGCAAGCAGGACTCCAGATGAGGCTCAAAGGAATTACACAACAACGGAGAAAGAGATGTTAGCGGTAGTGTTTGCATTCGATAAGTTTCGATCCTATCTTATATGCTCAAAAGTTATTGTGTACACGGATCACATTGCGGTGCGGTATCTCATGACCAAGAAAGAAGCAAAGCCTCGCTTGATCCGTTGGGTTCTCTCTCTCCGAGACTTTCACATGGAAATGAGGGACAAGAAGGGAGCGGAGAACTATGTAGCGGATCATTTGTCTAGGCTACCATTTGAGAACAAGGAGGATGTACCGATTAATGATGAGATAGGATTCGAGGCTCTCATGGCTTTGGTGTCAACTTCTACCCCTTGCTACGCGGATATAGCCAACTGTCTTGCGTGTGGAGTCGTTCCCTCGGAGTACTCTTCTCAACAAAAGAAGAAGTTTTTCAAGGAAGTAAGAAGGTACTTTGGTAATGACCCATACCTATTCAAGCAATGTGGAGATGGCCTTTATCGGAAGTGCGTTCCATATCATGAAATTCAAGGTGTTCTTGAGCATTGCCACTCACTACCATGTGGAGGACATGGTGGTGTTGACAAAACAGTGCCAAAAATCTCTCAATCCTTATTGTGGTGGCCAACAATGCATAGAGACGCCCACCAATTCGTTGCGCAATGTGATAGAAGTCAAAGGAGCGGAGGCATTACCAAGAGGGACGAAATGCCCCAACAAAGTGTTTTAGAAGTTGAACCCTTCGATGTTTGGGGGGTGGATTTTATGGGGCCTTTCGTTTCTTCTTGTGGGAATCTATATATCTTGGTAGCGGTCGATTATGTGACAAAATGGATTGAAGCCATACCCTCACCTACCAATGATCACAAGGTTGTGCTTAAACTCCTAAAGAAGATCATTTTTCCTAGGTTTTGAGTTCCGAGGGTGCTAATTAGTGATGGAGGCTCCCATTTCGCCAAAAAGCAAGTTGAAGCTCTTCTCAAGCGGTATGGCGTTCATCACAAGGTTGGATTACCTTACCACCCTCAAACTCAAGGACAAGTGGGGGTCTCGAATCGTGAAATCAAAAATCTTCTTGAAAGGATGGTGAACAAATCAAGGAAAGATTGGTCTCTCAAACTTGATGACACACTATGGGCTCTTAGGACGGCGTACAAGACTCCAATCGGCACGACCCCCTATAGGTTGGTCTATGGAAAGGCTTGTCACTTGCCGGTTGAGTTAGAATACAAGGCTTGGTGGGCTATCAAAGAGCTTAATATGGATTTATCGTTGGCCAGTGAGAAGAGATTGCTTAAGCTCAATGAACTTGAAGAGCTTAGAGATGATGCTTATGAGAGCTCAAAGTTATATAAGGAGAAGACCAAAAAGTGGCATGACCAACATATTCGAAACAAGAACTTTAAGGTTGGAGATAAGGTTTTGCTTTTCAACTCACGGCTTCGTTTGTTTCCGGGTAAACTCAAATCAAAGTGGTCGGGTCCTTTTGTGATATCAAAGACTACTCCTTATGGCTCCTTTGAGTTAGATGCGGATGGTAACAAGTTTATGGTTAATAATAATCGTTTGAAGCATTACTTTTGCAAGGAAGAAGTTGGTGTCATCGAATGTATAATGCTTGATCCTTTGGATCCCTAGCCTCCCACTTGAAGAATTTTTCTCATGGTCAAGCTAGTGACCTCATAAAGAAGCGCTTCTCGGGAAGCAACCCAATTCTCAAACCCTTTTCTTTTTCCTCCTTTCTTGATGCTTTGTTATTTTCGTATCTACAATGTTGGATTGTTGGATTTTTGAATTGTGATTGTGTTGGAATTTTTGATATGCTTTGCCTTAGCATGATGGTATGGTGTTTAGTGTGTTTTGAAGAGAGGTGTTTGTGCATATTGTGTTGCAAAATGGCATTCTTTGAAAAAGTCAGGTGGTTCGACCGAACTCCCTAAAGGTTCGGTCGAACCTTTTAAAAGGTTTGCCCGAACCTTCTTGAGTTCGGTCGCACCTCCTCTAGAACCTCAAGTTGAAAACTTTCTGCCAGAACTGCAGAAATTCATATTCTAGAGTAGGTTCGACCGAACCTTGGAGAGGTTCGACCGAACCTAGGTTCGCCCAGACATAGCTGTGTTCGGTCGCACCTACTCTGGAATCAAAACTTGAAAACTTTCTTCCATTTTTGAAAATTTCAAGTTAGAGAGAAGGTTCGACCGAACCTTGATCAAGTTCGGCCGAACTCACCCATGGTTCGACCGAACTTATCCATGGTTCGGCCAAACCTTTGTCGATTTTTTTTTTTAAAAAAAAAACGGGGCTGCTCTTCTTCTCCATTTCATTTCATTCGACCCCCTCTCTCTCTATTCTCCTCCTTCTCACTCTAACCTCCATTACAACCCCCTCCTACAACCTCAAACCTCCATCAAAATCACTCCAATCTTCTCTTTTTCTCACTTATTTTCCATCCTCTACTCCATTTCTACAATCTCCACCAAAAATTCCTCACAAAAATCCCATCTTTTTATTTCCCCCAATTTCTAGGGTTTAAGTGTTTTGGTGTTTCTGGGTTTCTACTCACTTACAATCAATTGTGGTATGATTTTCATAACTTTTGCAAGTTTATTTCTTCAATTTCTCATAGTTATACCATGTTTTACATGTTTAAATATGAATTGTGGTATTTTTGAAATTGTTAGTAATACCTTACTTATTTCTTGTGGTTGTTTGGATTTACATGTTGCAATTGATTTGTAATTGATAGTAGAACGTGTTATTTTCATGATTATGCATGTATACCTTGGTTTTGTTTGATCTCAATGTCTTTTCTTAAAAATGTTGATTTCATGCTAGGGTGTTCATGCTACTATTTGGTGATTGAGAAATTCATGAATTGGATGTTGTTGGAGAATGATTCTTATTGTTTTTGGTTTTATTTTGATGGTTTGGTGAATGATTATCACATAATTAGGAGACATCATGCCAAAATTCACCTAGACTTTGGTAGGACTTTTATATGAATGTCATTGGATTTCTTGCCCATGCCTTGGTTTAAATGTGTCCATTTATGCCTTGATTGTATTGTTGTCATCCTTTTTATCTATTTCACAACTCAAGGCAACTACTTTCACGCATACACTTTTACCGTGGCTAGCGTTCTTATGACATCTCTTATCCAATTTTCCTAATAATAGCTCTTGGTAATTTTGTAGAATCATGGTTTTCGGAAAGAGCAAGTCAAAGAGGAAGAGAGTGGGAGAATCTTCTTCAACTAGTTTCCCGCCTCCTCCCGGCATCAATGATCATAGCATAATTGCTCCGAATGAGCATTTTTGGGACGTCTACAAAGCCCTCATCAAGCGTCCCATCCGTTCAACACGGTTCTTTTGTCCTACCACTTTGCAAAAGCTCGGTATCTTGGATGAGGTAGTCCGGTTAGCACATAATTTTGGTTGGGGCGACTTCATCTATCTTCACACTCACACCTATGAGCGAGTGACTCTGAAATTCCTTGCCTCTCTTCGCAAGGAAGTCATTGAGCCGGAATTTAATGATGAGGAGCCTCAACTTGTAATACATTTCCGCATGTTCAATGAGGATCACTCCCTCATCGAGAGTGATCTAAACGAGATTTTCCATTGGCATGCGACCGGGCTAGATCATCCATGAGAGATGACATCCACTCATCGCATCCCCTACAACGAGCAAGAATGGTGTGGGAGCATATCCACCAGGGATAGTTTTCGGACCAACACATCTAAGGTCAACAATATCATCCACATAGCCTTGAGATATTTTGCTCGGCTCAACCAATATGCCGTGTTCTTCAAAGCAAACCTCGGCTCAATGGTTAAGGATGAGGTTGCTTGTCTATTCTTGGCCGACAACCCTCAACGCCTCAAGTTCCAATGCTCCTCCACCTTCATCCAAAGGCTTATGGATACTAGGGACAACCGTCTTGGTGACGATATTTTTATGGGGGGCATGATCACTATCATTGCCTTCTCCTTGAAAGATGGAGCTTACAAGGAGCAAATAGAAATGCTCCCCTTTGTGCACCAAACCCGAGAGGAAGTCACCGACGAGTTCCCTTCCTATTCTCTCTCCCTTAGTGCTCTTCGTCACAACCGTTTCATCAACTACTCAACAAGCAAGCGCAAATTCATCCTCTTAGTGAACAAAGAGGATGAATGGTGTGTCCTTCCGGACCCATCCCTCACTACGGTGGACCACTCCTCACCTCTCAAATGGAAGATCCCCCGGCAGCACATCCCCGATGAATTAAGAAGAACAAGAGCCCGGGGCGCAATTCCTCATCCTCCACCGGTCCACCGCCAGGAGCAGCCCGCATGTGGCTACCAAGGCTGCTAGGCGCCTCGAGTGCGTGTGTGCGTGCGAGGTGTGATGGGTGGGTGCATACTTGGTGCTACAATGTTGCGGGTTGGGCTTTATGTGCGGCAAGATGTTGCGAGGCAGCATAGGCTCGCACAGCATCAAGAACCCAATGGCCTTCATGAGCCAGACATCGCGAGCACGCCCTGTAGGCAGCATTACGCGTTTGTAGACACTCAAATGTGTCTCCCCAAAACCAAACCTAGTGATGAATACCTTTTACGTCGAATGATTATCGAATGAGGTGAAAGTGTGAAAGGTCAGGTGTTGCGGTTGGTTTTTATTAAAATTCTTTCTTTCTGTTTTCGAAAACAACTATATTTTATGAAAACAGTCAATCCAGTTTAGTTTGGTCCACGACAAGGGTCCAATAATAGTGTAGTTAGATGGGGCTTGGAAAGAGCTTTCCAACGATATATTATAAGCCCAATTCCTATGAATAATGAGGAAGTTATGGCCAAAATACTAAACTGGGCCCGGTTTGATCTTTACATGCGGCCCAATGATCTAGGGGAGGGCCCAATGTTACTCCTAAAGTTATTAGAATTGATTATAGTCTTCTAGAATTCTCTAGAAGGTTCTTTTTAATCCTAATAAGATTGGAATTAATAATTATATTTTGATAAAGTTTTATTTGGAATAAAATATTATTTTATGAAAGATACGATTTCAGTTTCATACGGACTTTACAAATCGATTTTGATTCATATGTGGACTCCGTGTTGAAAGCGCGTAGAAATCCAGGCTGTCGCCACGCGACAGACCTTGTCGCCTGGCGACAAGGTCGGTTTTGCAGCGACAGCGTGGAGTTTTATTCCTTATCAAATTCTACCTATTTCCGGACTGTTTTCTTATAAATAGGGTCCTAAAACCCCTGTTTTTATTCATCTACATTCAACAATTCTACAATCTTTCTCTCAAAAGTTTAGAAGCTTTCTCTCTCTTTCTTTTTCTAAACCTTCCCTCTTACAAAATTCCGCATTCACAAGATCTAGACACACCTAGCCAAGTTCGAAGTTGCCTTCGCCCTAGACGTGAAAGGTTATAATTTCTGAGGGTTTGGTCCCTAATCTCTATTTCAATTATTTAATTTAATTGTTTGATTTTATATTTTCCTTGAAGTTACTAACGCGTGTATTTTGTTATTAGAAAGAGATACGAGGCATCAAAGTATGTAATCTTATTGCTCTATTCTTGTAGAAAGCATGTTTAAATTTGTTTAATTCCTAGTATCATGTTAGGATGTTATTATTGCTTTCTAGTATCATTTTAGGATGCTTTCCTTAGTATGATATTTAGGGTGATTTGCTTATATCAATATCATGCTAGTATCATGTTAGGGCTAAAGCTTTGATTTTTATTGCTTAGTGACATGCTAGGGTTTGCTATTAATCTTGTTAGTATCATGCCTAGGATCTTGCTATTAATATTATGCTTTAACATGATTGATTATAATTGTTATTGTGATGATTATTATGTTGCTTGATATATTATTGTTATTGCTTAATCACGCCTTTTATGCATGTTTAAAGGGAATTTGTACTTGTAATCATGCTTAATAAGATAATTAATAATCTTGTTTAGGGCTAATACGATTATAATTCAAGTGATCACCAATAATAGTTTTATTTGTGCATTAAGTTCAACCAACATAGATAAATAAGTTTAGGGTTAATCTGTTGATTGCATGTTAGTCAGAAAGCGCACATGAATACGAGAAGAATGAAGTAGAGGCCTATTTTATAGGGCAGGTTTAATCTCTTTTAGGTTGGATTTGTACCTTCATCCCCGAACCCTATTTGGTTCAAGACCTTTTGGAGTTGACGATCTCATGGATCGTTAAGGGGTGTAATCTTCAACTTGTGAACGGTTTACATGTTCCTATAACTTGTTGGCGACTCTTTTGCTCTAGCTTCCTTCCCTTTGGACGCCACCATACTTAAGTGTATGATCACAGTGGGGTTCAAGCTTGGGGTTAATGGCTTGAAATATTCCATATAGTTTTTGGCGACTCCACTGGGGAGGATTTCTATTTTAATTCCTGAAATTTATTTCGGCAATGATTTAGAATGAGTGGATGAGACTCAAAAAGTTCTAAGTATTTCATGTGCGTAATTTTGATTAGCATTATTGTCATATGCATAAAAAAGGTACTCATTGGATAGACCATCCGAAATGAGTCAAAAACATAGGATTTTTACACGTAGGAAATTTGAGAAATATCTTTCACAACTAGAATTGAAATAACGCTGCGGAATCTGGAAAATTCTAAGAACGTAGATACCTGCTGAGCCATGTAGGAACTAGCGCCTAGAAAACAGGATTGTTGCCTGTAAAGTGTTTCTGTCGCCTGGCGACAGGGGCACTTTTGCGGCGACAGTCCCTGTAGTCTGGCGCCATGTTCTTCCAATACCGAGCCGTAACTCTGCCTTCTTATTTTGACCATTTCTAGCACTGTTGGCTGGATTCTACTTCCTGATTGAGTTTTTCTCACTTTTCTGGAACCCATATGTGTTCTACATATGGACATAACCCTCTGGGGGTTCACGCTCCATCTACCCAATCGAACGCTCCTGGCAACGACGGGTACATCCGAGTTTGTGAATCCACCAAACCATGGAAGCAAGTTTTTTAACTTGCGGGGTTTCATCCACTCGCACCAACCCTTCCAAAGGTAAGGCTTCCGTGCGGTGCATCCGGAATCATAACCATGGACCCTCTTTGACTAACCCATATCCCGAACTTTAGAGAACTAGAGCCCTGGTTAGGTTGCAAACTCATTGCATCATGTTGTGACTACTTGAATATTTGTGCATTCTTTGCTTGTGCATACTTTATATGTGCTAACCGTTTGTTTGACTTGTGTTTAAGTCTAATAAACCAATTAATGACTAAAAAGGACTTTGTCTAATTAATGAATTAATTAATTTGACTAATTAAATAATTAATCTGACTTAGTACGACTTTAGGCATGTCCCCTTAGAGTACAATCACTAGAAACAGTCCTAGATTAATGTTCCAGAAATGGCGCAGGAGTTTGGGCTGTGGCACCGCAGTTTACTGCTTGTTGCCTGGTGACAGGTTTGTCGTCTGGCGACAAGCTTTAAATTGTGGCGACAGTTCTGTTGTTCCAGCGACAGTCCAGATTTTTACTCGAGTCATCACGGCGAGTCTATTTAACAGTCTGCTAATCAGTTTAATCAATTTGTCAAGTCCTTAATTGAGTCTAGGCACCTAGTCCCATGGTCATACATAAGTGTCAAAACATGTCACTTGCACTCACTTATAAAACACACACTTAACATGTATGTCACACCTTGATCATGTTTAGAGAGTCTTGAATGCGCGTTTTCCGTCATTTTTTTTAGGGGGGTAAGTCGGATATTAATCCTCCAATTAAACCACTTGTTTGAACCCATACACCCTATTTTTGTTTTTTATAACCATAAAGTCAAAATCAATTTGAGTCAAGTCATTAAAACCAATATAGTTTAATCTACAGCGTGTGGTTAAGAAAGGAAGGGCGTTTAATCAAGGACAACACTTTTGTTCAAATCTCACTTTTTGATAAGCTAATCAATAGAAGAAGGAAAGCTAAGAAGACAATGGCAAGTCAGGAAGAAGTCAACGAACTCAGGGGAGAGGTAGCTAACGTGGCTGAAATGTTGAAGAGTCTGACTCTTCAAATCAATGACCCTGCAAGACAACAACAGATGGAGCTCATCCAGGAAAGTTTGAGCAGATTATCTAATGACTATAGATTGCAAGGCATCAGCTCACAAGGGGTCTCGGTGGACAAGGATCTTCTTCCGCAGAAGTTCAATGCCAACGACATCCCGAAATTCAAAGCAATGGATAACCCTTATTTTCATCTAAGAGCTTTTGAAACTGTAATGAATATTAAGGGAATAGACAAAAAATCTTTTCATTCTGTATTTTCTCTATCTTTAGAAACCATTTGTCAGCAGTGGTATTTCTCTCTCGATAAAGAGAAAACCTCCAGTTGGGAGTCAACTGTAAACGCTTTCATCGATAGATATAAATGTAATATTCAAGTTGAAACTGATCATAGGGAACTTGAAATACTCAAGCAGAAAGAGAATGAAGGCTTTACTTCCTTCTTTAATAAATGGAGGGAAAGAATCTATGAGGATGTTTATCAAGAACCTCCAAGAAAAATATTCCAAGCATCTCAAATACCAAAATAACTTGCACACCTTTAAGGCTGTCTATGACATTGGTATTAATATTGAAGACGACCTAGCTAAACAGAAAGCTGCTAATAGTACCTCTAGTAGTGGCTGGAAAGGCAAGAAGAACGACAATCCTTCTTCTTCCAAAACCACCCACTCAAATAATGTTAGCACCTTTAATTTGAGTGAAGTCCTCGCCATGAACAATCAAGGACAAAAGAAACCACTTAGGAGGAAATTTACTCCTATTGATATGAGTTATGACACCGCATTCGATCTCTTACATGCAAAACGTTTTATAACTCCCATAGGACCGTTTGCGGACCCCCCTGTCGAGAAGAGAACGGCTAGCTGGAACCCCAATGCACAGTGCAAATATCATCAGGGTAGGGGCCATCTCACAGAAAATTGTTGTAAGCTAAAGGAAGCAATCCAAGATTTAATTGATAACAACAAACTTCCATTGCCCCCTGCAAGCAAGAAACGAAGTATCAATAGCGCACCACTGTCAGATTCCTTAGCTATTTCCGATGAAGAAAATCAGGTTGACCCCTCAAACCTCATCAAACCATTCAAAGCTATTGAAGAAGAGGAGGATATTTTCGAAGATGCCGAGGATCATTTTCCTTGTGGACAAGAACCTGCGACAAAACAAGAAGTGTGTATCCTTATTCAGGTTGTGTTGGAAGCAAGAGAATTATTACGCGAGGCCATGGAAGTGGTAAAAGAACGAAATGAACTACTCAAAAGTAGACCTCTTCCTAAAGGAAATAAATCATTCTCCCTCCAAGTAATTGACACACCCAAATGGAGCAATAGGCCATACACTCCAATTGGAACTTCTTATGCAAATGACAGGCTAAATTCGTATCACCTAATCAAAAGTAATTACCTAAGTCCTCTAACTAAAGTAGATAGGGAAGTAGGGTCGAATCCACAGGGAAACTAGTCTTTCTATTCCTAATTAATTAATAGCAATCTAAATTATTATTAACAATTTGTTGTGATTTAAAGATTATACTACGAAGAATATAAGTAGGGAGAATAAAATAAGAGGAATCAATGAATTAAAGACCTAGGGCATAGGTTCACCAATAAATAATATTCCAGGGTAAAACATAATAACCAATCATTAATGCATCAATTAACCAGATAATAAAGGGCTTTCGCTACGTATTAGAATCACAGAATTAATCTACCGGTATTAAATCTCATCTCTCGAATCTCGACTTAACCATTTATAGATTAACCTGCCTATTGAAACTAGACCTAAACATCAATTCTCATCTCTCGAATCTCGAATCAATATTGTCAAACTCATGCATAAAAGATCAGGCCTAATCTAGTCACAGAGCATTAAATCAATCAATAGAAAATTAATATAGCATTGATAATTAACAACAATAAATTACCCCTTCATATTATTTATGGATCCCCATAAACCCTAGAAAAAGAACTACTCACACATAATTAAATCTAAACTAATCAAAGCAATAAAATAAAACATGATAGAAGGAATAAAATAAATAACTGAGATTAAGAGAAAAGAAATCGTTACCAAAGTAATCAGAATAAAGAGTTGAGTAAAGAACAAAGTATAAAGTGTAGAGAGAGAAAATAAGCTTAAGTAAAGAGAGAAAGTCTAAGAGAAAGAATTACAATAGTAAAGAGAGAATAAGGAAGTGTAAAAGAATCCTAAACTTTCTTAACAAAAATATATTTATAATAAGCAAGAATCCTAAACTAAAACAAACTAAACGATGCTTAAAAGATCTATCAGAGACACGCGCCCGACCGGGCGCCACACCGCCCGACCGGGCGCGCCTTTTTGATCGGGCGAAGGGCTGTTGCGATATAAGTCTTCTTTGCCCGATCGGGCGCGCCATCGGGCGGACCATCGGGCGGAACACCAGGCGGACCACCGGGCAGACCATCGGGCGGACCATCGGGCGGACACCCTTAGGCCGCTTGGACTCCTCGTTTAGGCTCGTAACTTGGCCCAAACCAAATATCCTCTTTGGGGCTTTAATCATTCGGTCCAAATGCCTCGTCTTCACACAAGTCGAGCCCTTATTCACCGGTTTGATTACTCTAACCGATCTTGGGCTACGAAAGATGGCCGTGCTCCTCCAATGCTCGTAGTTGCTCCATAAAATCCCGGGAAAGTACTCCAAAGGTGCAATTCCCTACAAAACTCAACCAAAACTACAAAACCACTAGAAAACACATATTAGTAATAAAAGTGGCTCTAAAGAGCCAAAAACACTACTAATAATGACCAAGGGACGGGGGTAAAATACTACATAAACTTGACATATCAAACTCCCCCACCTTTGCTTGTCCCTAAGCAAAGAGCTCATCAATGAACATATAAAACATTCCTCACCCCAATAATCAAATCAAGCACAGACGATTCAAGGCAAATCTAATGAGAATGCTTCAATATCAATCAATCTCATTCATCCAATCACTCTTCCTCCCCAACAATTGTCAAATAGAGCAAACCACACGAGCATAGAGAATTCAAGACTAGTGCTCACACACTCAACTCTCATTTATGTGGCGAGTAAAAGATGTACTCAATCGCTCTCTAACCACCCTTTTATGTGAACAATGCCCTCCCAAACTCACACACTCGTGTGTTTAAAAAGATAAGCACTCAACCTTATAGTCGACTCGGAATATGTCAATTCATAATTTGCATTGATAAACAACACTTTCACATCTACACAACTCTATGCACAAGATCAGAAGGTCTTTAAAGCTTGTAATGTAAGGCTAGGGTAAAGGGTAGGAAATATTTGGGAACATGTGAGAGAAAAGTCATGCTTAAAGGGAGACAAATCCTAATAAAACCAATGATCAAAATAAATAATGATCAACATCTCCAACATAACTAACTCCAACAAGAATCCACCAAATACTACTCCAAACAACATAAACAATCCCAACACTTACAATTTCACTCATAAAAATATGACAATGTAGAACTTGAGTGAATAAACAAACTTTGAACTCATTCTTTTTTTCAAACTTGATACTTTTTTTCTTTGAATTTTTCTTGGGCAACTTTCATATAGATAATTTGAACATATAACAATTTTTTTTCTTTTGCTTTTTTTTTTCTTTTTATTCCACATTGGAAATTTCAACTTTGAAACACAAATTCTTATTTTTTCCAATCACAAAGATCAAAGAACAAATTACTCTTCTTATACCTCCACATTGTGCAAATAATGTGCACACTACAACTCCCTCACCTCACTAACTATAGCTCCCCCAAGCCAAGCTTGAGACTAGTAACCAATGGGGCTAAAAAGGCTTGTAATGTGGCTAAATAAACAATAAAAGGGCACAAGCAACAACATGGGTAGCAAGAAGGGAACAAATGTATCTAATATCGTCTGAAGGCTACCTAAAAGAATGAACGCCTTCGTCCTCCTCATGTGCATAATAGGTGAGTCATGAAATACTACTCATAGTTGCAAACCAATACTCAAATTCATTGACATACCAGGAGCTAAACACACATTCCTAACCAAATCAACTAGTCAAGCACTATATTCACAAGTAGTTGGACAAAATTGACGCATGTTTAGGCATCCAAGCAATTAAACTTCAAATCATGACCAACAAGTCCACAATGCTTATCATCAATAACCAAGAATCAAAACAAATTTTCTCAAGTATGGGGGCATAGAGAAGCATGATTTACAATTCATTGGAACGTATTTTTGGATTTTTTAATTTTTCAATTTTTTTTGTATTTTTCTTATAGGAAAGCAATAAAACTACACTAGGAAAGCAGTAAAACTACACTAAGCATACCAATAAAAAGAGAGAGAGTGAAAGATATACAATATGAACACGAGAACCTCCCCCCAAGCTAAATCAGACAATGTCCTCATTGTCTTAAGGGGAAGCAAGTATTCAAGGTGACTACCCTTCATCATCACCACATCAATGTCACCAAAGCCTCAGGATTGCAATGCATCTCTTTGGAACAAAATTGGGCAAGAAAGAAACAAAGTGTTAGTGGAAAAAAAGATAAAAATTGAGTCAGGTGCACTAATCTGACCATAACTTTTGAAATATAGATGATAATTCAGTGATTCCAATTGAATTGGAAAGTAGACTTAAAGAGCTTTCCAACGATAGGTCAAATGCCCAAATCCGATAAGAAACGCAAAAGTTATGGCCTGTCGAAGTTGAGCAGTTTTGCTGATCCGCTCTCGCGCCCGGTCGGGCGCCAAACCTCCCGGTAGGGCGCCACACCGCCCGGTAGGGCGGTATAAACCCTTTAAATTCTCTTCGTTCTCGCGCCCGGTCGGGCGCCATACCGCCCGGTCGGGTGGTCGAAATGTCCGTACTCGTCAACTCTCGCGCCCGGTCGGGCGGTCCTTCGCCCGGTCAGGCGAAAATTGTCAATTTTTCACCCTTGCTCTCGCGCCCGGTCGGGCGGTCCTTCGCCCGGTCGGGCCCGAGGCAATGTTTGGTACGAGAGACTCCTTCTCTTTTTTCCAAATTTGACTAACTCTTTTCCTTCTAACCTGTACAACTCAATAAACTCATTAAACTCTCTCCTCTCTCCTCTCACAAGAAATAGAAAGAAGACTAAAAAAAACAAGAAAAATACGGGTTGCCTCCTGTAAAGCGCTGGTTTATTTAGGTCCCGCACGACCCTCTTACCACATGTCGGGATGTTAAGCCCCTTGGCCTATCGCCTGGTCGGGTGGTTCTTCACCCGGTTGAGCGATTTTTAAACCACGACTCGGCTTCCTAACACGCCCTGTAAGGCGCCAATTCACCCTATTGGGTGGATCCTCATTGGCTTGAACTGGTGGGTCTTTACTTTTGTTCGATTGAGAACCCTTTTTGACCATTGGTTGCCTCGATTTATCACTTTGTTGAGCTATTACAACACGATCTGGTGGAACTCTCACTATAGGCTCAGTTTCCGCAACTTGTGTACTTATTTCCACCTTCTCATCTTCAAAACCAAGACATTCACAGTATAAGGCTCTCTCTATTGCGTCCACTTCCTCTATCCATCGGTTAGTTGTACCTGTAGAAGATGCAACACACGATACCGCCTCCAAGGAATCTTTAACAAAAGCCTGGGGCTTATTAGAACAATTACCAACCACATCAATTTTATAAAACTTCTCCTCTAGCATGGGGCTTTTAGGGGTATTATTCAAATTAAAAACAATTTTATCATCCCCTACTGATAGTGTCAATTTACCACATTTTACATCAATAATTGCTCCTGCAGTATTAAGGAAGGGTCTACCCAAAATGATTGGGGTTTGCAAATCCTCAGACATATCAAGAACAACAAAATTTAATCTTATTTCTCTATTCTTGTAGAAAGCATGTTTAAATTTGTTTAATTCCTAGTATCATGTTAGGATGTTATTATTGCTTTCTAGTATCATTTTAGGATGCTTTCCTTAGTATGATATTTAGGGTGATTTGCTTATATCAATATCATGCTAGTATCATGTTAGGGCTAAAGCTTTGATTTTTATTGCTTAGTGACATGCTAGGGTTTGCTATTAATCTTGTTAGTATCATGCCTAGGATCTTGCTATTAATATTATGCTTTAACATGATTGATTATAATTGTTATTGTGATGATTATTATGTTGCTTGATATATTATTGTTATTTCTTGATCACGCCTTTTATGCATGTTTAAAGGGAATTTGTACTTGTAATCACGCTTAATAAGATAATTAATAATCTTGTTTAGGGCTAATATGAGTATAATTCAAGTGATCACCAATAATAGTTTTATTTGTGCATTAAGTTCAACCAACATAGATAAACAGGTTTAGGGTTAATCTGTTGCTTGCATGTTAGTCAGAAAACGCACATGAATACGAGAAGAATGAAGTAGAGGCCTATTTTATAGGGCAGGTTCAATCTCTTTTAGGTTGGATTTGTACCTTCATCCCCGAACCCTATTTGGTTCAAGACCTTTTGGAGTTGACGATCTCATGGATCGTTAAGGGGTGTAATCTTCACCTTGTGAACGGTTTACAAGTTCCTATAACTTATTGGCGACTCTTTTTCTCTAGCTTCCTTCCCTTTGGACGCCACCATACTTAAGTGTATGATCACAGTGGGGTTCAAACTTGGGGTTAATGGCTTGAAATATTCCCTACAGCGTTTTGGGTGCTGTAGGCTACAGGGTAACGCTTGGCGCAGCCGTGGCTGTGCGGGGAGCCCACGAAAAGGCACCCAAGGGCTTGGTGCCTAGCACAAGGCTTAATGCTAGCTAGGCACTTAGGCGTGTTTAAGGCTATGTATTTTTGCATTTTTGTTGATTTAATTATTTTAATTGTGGTTATTTATTTTAATTAAATTTTGGAGGCTAGGCCTCGGTTTTGAGTGGCACTTGCAAATTTTTAATTTGGCAAAATTTTTGGTTACTGGCTTAATTAATCGGATTAATTAAGTTGGATGCGGAATTTAGTGGGAACTTCCTTATTTATTTGAGCTATTTTAATTGCGCTTAATCACATAATCGGTTAACAACTTTGACTAGTTTTGATTAGGCGCGTTAATCGGATTAACCAGCTAAGTTAGTTACTAGTTTACGCATGTTCATTGATGCATTGTTACTTGTTTTTTGTTGTAAAATGCATGGGTCATTCACATATAGTGAATGGATGAATGGAATGTATATTCTCTCACAGGTTTTATGAAATGGTAACTAGTGGGGCCCGATTAGGATAGAAAATACGGACTACATTCCGTCATGTATTTTTGTAAATCTAAATACGGTCTGCGAACCGTTGCGTATTTTTGTACCTTAATATTTAGATTAGTCCTAATTGTAGATAATTAGTAGTTGCATTATTTTGGTTATGTCTTGAAGATGGAGTTTCTTGGATGACGAAGCCATGAAGTTGCAAAATAGACCCTTGAAGACTTGAAGACTCAAGGGGTCATGCTAGTTGCCAAATGCATCATTTACTTATGTTTTCGATATATATTTATGCTATATATATGAATGATATCTTAGACGCATGTTTAGGATTTCAAATGTTGCGATGATTAATTAAGTTTACTTAAATCAACCAACATAGAAACCCTAGGTCCCTAAAATATTGAGTAAAACTTGTCATTCTAAAACAACACTTACCGAACTATTGAGAATAGTGATGGGCTACACCAAAGCGAGGCATCACTACTTTCCTAGGAACGTAAGGTATTTTGATGGGTTTGCCAAAGCAAGACATCATTATACATATTGGTTTTGGTTAGACTCAACGATATGAGTGATGGAGTCCTAACATGTCGCGGCAAAAGAGATAAATTGTCACAAGAGCATTAGATGCGACGATTTATAAAACTAAGAATGGCTTGGAGTCATTAGCAAAGAGTTACTTACCTTAGAGTAATAAGTGTTAAGACAAGCCAAAGCATGGTTAATCACTCATTGATTATTTGGATCTTGGAATCGCCTTATTCTCACCAAATAGGAACAATTTTAATGTGTGAATAAGACGCTTAAATAAGTTTGAAATATATATGCATGAATTCAATCTTATTTAGTATTATGAATGGTATTTCATTTCAAATTCTTTCAATTGTAAAACCATGTCTTCAACTAATACCGTCAACAACTACGTATGCTCGAAACTCCCGGAAAAATTGGCATTTTGTCTAAATTTGACCAATTTAAAGGAATGGGAAGAAGAACTTTGGAAAACTCTTTGGAATTGTTCCATGGAGTACATTCTTGACACTCCCATTCCAAGCTTCTTTGCCAAGGGAATAATGAGTGATAAGACTCATGAGACTTGGTCCTTGGATTGTGACAAGGTCACACTTTTGATGAGGAATTCCCTTCCGGAGGATTGGAAGCGGAGATTCACCTCATACCTTCAAGACATGGTTCTAAGTAGTCTTAAGGAGCTTGTCATTATGTCTTCCAAGACAAAGGACTTGAATGTTCATAACTTAACCAAGTCGTTCATGAACATGAAGATCAAGATCCCGGAGGAAGGTTGCCTTGCTAAGGAAAGGCTTGAAGTGTGGAACAAGGTCTACAATGCTAGGATTAGACCTGGAATGCCTCTTCAACCTCATGTGCTTCAAATGACAAGGCTTTTCAAGAACTTGGAGCTCATTGGGAAGCCATTAGAGGGAAAAAACAGAAAATACATGGCCATGCTCAAATGGATTACACAGTAATCATTTGTTTTGTAATTCTAACTCAGATTTCAAGAAAGATTTGTAGATTTATATGATCTCGACGTGTGATGCAATCATATTATCAAATCAACGCACATTGACTTAAGGAATTTGAATATTGCGCACTTGTCTCAGACAAGTGGGAGATTGAAGGAATTATATCTTCGATAAGTGCAATTACTAGATATATTAAGGATCACTATTATGAAGATAATAAGTTCGTTCTTTTGGGTCGTCATTGTCTGTTGCTAGATATGATAAATGAATGATCTTTGGGCTAGTCAAATAGTCCAAAGCCCATTAGAATGAATCCTATGAGGTTACACAACAAGGGTATTGGGTTAAACAAGTTAGAGGCCCATTAATGGGCCTCATGAGGTTATGACAAACCATAAGGAGTGTTGGGCTAGAGTAGTTTGATTAGGATTAGGAGTTTGGGCTTGACATGGACTCTTTTTTAGAGATATGATCTGTAACTAAGATCCATGACTTAGATTGAAATAAGAATTGACAAGTCAGTTAATTGTAACTCAAGCAACCAAGTCCTAAAACCCTAATTCTCTCTCTCACTCACGGCTCTTTCTCCCTTAGTCCGTACGGCTGGCTACCCTAAGTGGCGCATGTGGTGGTTCGTGGTTAGTTCGTTGTCCTCTCTTCTCCATAAAAGGACAATTGAAGGGTTCAATTGTGACTAACTAGAATTAGTAGAGGTTTAATCTGTGCTCGTGGACCAAGTAGAGGAATCAAGTTTGGGGTTCTTTGTCTCCCTTTTGTTCTTGCTCGATTGCTAGTGGATTGACGCTTCAAAGGTATTATTTATTGTTCTTTATGTGTTATGCATTGATCTTGGTGTTTCGATGCTTATTAATATGATTCATGCAATTCCACTTGTAGTATCTAAAGTCCTACAGGAACGGACGACAATGTAGCCAATCCACTTACTAAATCTTTTGCCTCAAGTGAAACACAACAAGCACGTTAAGACAATGGGAATCAGGCACATTGGTGATTGGCTTTGATTTCCCTATTAAGTGTTTTAATGAATTTTGGAATATTTTAATGTAAAACATTATGATGAACCATTCAAATTTTGGAGTAATTTAATAATTTCATGCAATTTTATCACTCTGTTTCTATTTTAATTATGGTTTTGGATTAAATATTGAGTCCATTCGGTTTTGAGAATATTCAAAATAGGGTATCAAGACAAGTCTTGGATAAAGATACACCTATTAAGTGAACATTGAATATTGTAATCAAAAATTATCCCTAATCGAGGTCATTTAAATGATGGACGATTAATGACCACTTGAGATTAGTGTGTAGTTCGATTTTTAGCACCGTTTCTTGTGCAAAAAGGACATGATTGTCATAAATCATTTGCACGGGTATTGGTTTAGAACTATACCGGATCGACTTATGAGAATACTTTAAGAGATTTAAAAATCATTATAAATACACCCCTCATTATCGTTATCGAAACCTCTTTCCTCGGCCATGAGTATTGTGATTTCTCTTGTTTGAGTACTAGTCTGTTTTGATGTTCGTCAAATGTCTTCCGTACATGGGCATTATAATGGCAACACTCGGGCGGCTAGGTCCTCTTAGTAAGAGAAGCTGAGGGTACAAGACTGGGAAATAGGCTATATTGTTTACAAGGCCTCTCGAAGAGCAAGATTGTGAAAATGCATGGTCATGCTCAGATAGCTTTTAAGAATTCATCTGCTTATTGACAGTCAAACTAGGATTTTGAGAAACACTTCTGGACGTAATAAGGAAGACGAATAATCTTACCTTATAGTTCATGAAGAGACATAAAGTGACATAGGAAATAGGCTATACACAAAAGGCGCACTTATCCGGAAGGACAAGTGGGAGATTGAAAGGAATGATGTCCTTTGAACAAGTGTATTATTCCGATAGAGGGTTCAGAATTATTAGAAAGCTAATTATTCAGTGAGATCAAGTGATCGGAATGCCTAGTTGGAGGCCACTTCCGATCAGTAATACAGCTTAATCTTGACTGAACCCTTCGGGTCATACCCAAGCAAACTAACGATCCGTCAAGACGAATTAATCCGAAAGGAATTAATGAGTCGCTTGAGTATTATAAACAAAGACGTCGGTTATCGAGCTAGGAGCGTCGAGACCGAGCGTCGCAAGTCGAGTCGAAATAATAAAACGATGAGACGGTAAAAATCAATTCATCAACAAATTTCCAAAATACGCTTAGCATTGGAATGCCCCAAGCAAACCGAGTGCTAAAGGCATGGCAGCTAGCATAGCTGCTAGCATGTGCGAGGCATCGCTTGCTAACACACAAGCAAAGCTAGCAGCACCAGCCTCACATAAACCGCACCAGCAGCCCGCATTACGTGCGTGGCTTGCTGCGCGCATGTGCGGGTTGGTGCACAGGCCAGCAATTTGTAGCGCGCATGTACCTGCACAGCAGCAACCTGCATCATTGCGTGGCTTGCTGGGGCAGGCCAGCAGGGCTTGCGGCCAGCAGCCCGCATGCACGCAAAGCGTGTTGGGCCTTGGTGCTGCCAGCCATCAGGCCCAGCCGATGGGCTAGGCGCCAGCGTGGCAGTCTTGGCACCCAAGGAAGGATGCGGCCAACTAGCGGGCTGCTATTGGGCCCGAGTGAAAGGGTGAGGCGGTTTTGAGGATCCTTGGGGGGCAAGGCTTTGGTCCCCCCATTGTGGTCCTCACCTACTCTCTCCCTGCTTGCTTGACACTTGTTGATTAATTATTGCATTGCTTTTTCTTTTGATTTTTGATTTAAAAATAAAATGGAAAAGGGATTTTTACCAACTCTCCCACATTGATGGGAGAGAGGAATGTTGGTGGAAATTTTCTATAAATACTAAAGTATTGGGATTTGAGAAACCCACTTGAGTTGAACTCAATAAGGCATCTCCAAAAGAGAGAAAACCTTTAAGTTCATAAAACTCGAGTAAGTTTATTTTTTGTCTAGCTCGACTAAACTCCGAGCAAGGACCGGCCGGGTGGATTTTCGTTGGAGATCTACGCACTTGCGGGACTCGAAGCTTTTGAGGTAAGAGCTCGTAAAGCGAACGAAGCGCGCAATAAGGGTAATATTGTCTTTCTCCTTATCTTGTTAATTATGCTTATTATTTATATTAATTGTGAGCAGGTCTTGGGGTTGGGTTTTGTTTCCGCGGAAAGTCGGACTTTCTGAAACCCAACACCTAGGAACCGATTCTACGTGGATAGTACTTGGGAAATAATTTTTAAACCGACTTATATATATAAGGAATTAATCTATCTTTTATCATTATTCAGGGAAATCACTCGAAATTATCTAAACTTAATTAAACTTATCTAAACTTACTAAAACTTATTTTAGTTGTAATTTGATCTTGGGTAAAACCTTATCAAAACTTTTTTTTCCTAAACTAAACTTATTTGAACTTATTTTTCCTAAGCTGAACTTATATATATCTTAACTTAACTTAACTTATATGAACTTATTTGACCTAAAATAAAGTGAAAATAAGGTGAACTCACTGAACATACCCTTATATTTATACAAAGAGTTAAGAGAGTTTTTTTTTCTTTAATATTATGTTGTGCATGAGAGTGAAAGATAGTTTAGTTAGTTAGAGCTTCCCCCCAGGTTCTAGGTAAATCCTAAGATCGATTCTCTTCAAACTCGCCCTTGTGACTCTCTAAACACCAAAAAAAAATGTTATGTTGTGCTTGGAGGAAGTATAAGTGTATAAGTGTGATGCATGTATGGGTAATGTGCTTAATAAGTCAAAATTGACGGGTAATATAAAAATGGCAAAACAGGAGGAAAATATAAATCACAGTAAAATGTTGTAACGGCGGCTAAATACCAAGCTGGATGCCATGTCATTGGTGGCTTGGTAACTTTACTCTATAAAAATTTCTACAATCCCAGAGAGAGAAAAAAGACCATAGCATTGTCATGAGAGAAACTTGTTTGTGACTTCATTGTTACAACTTTTAGAGAAAGTTTCTCCATTGTTAGGTTTTTAGACAAATAAAATTATGAATAAGAGTTATGTGAAAAGTGAATTGGTTACCCTAGATTGAAGATTTGCGAGAGCCCAAGCAGGGACGCATAGTCGAGCATTGTCAACTGGTGTGCCCTAGATTTTGAGTAAGAAGAGTATAATGGCCAATACAATTGTAAACCAAGAAGCAGATCTATAGGATAGGTGGGGTTTACAAGTAAACTTAGAAACAAATGCAGAAGAATGGTATGGAATTGAAGGAGAAGAAATCGAACTCGACGATGAATAATTAGAAGGAGAAGAATTCGATGCACAACTATAAGAAATTCAAATGGAGAGGACATGGAAGTTCTCAAAGAACAAGTAAGTAGGTGTTGGTTTATTATATATACTAGATGTAAACTCGTGTGATGTATGGTTTTTTTATATTTATTTTGATTTACAATTCTCTATAATATTTTTATTCCTATTCTAATTTCTTTCAGATAAATCGAAAAAATAATGATTTTCTTTTTACAAAATCTTACCATAAAAAAAAAAAAACTTAAATTAAAAAAAGTTCCACACACACACACACTCACACACACACACACATATTTTCTTTTGTCTAATCTAAAATTGAACTTTTTTTTGTTTTAATATTTTTATTTTGAATAAAACTCTTTTTTTGTTTTAATGTTTTAATTTTTTTTATATTAAAATATATGTTATTATAATAAATTTTCATATTTCATTTTGTTTTTAAGTTTAATTGAACTTTATTTTTATTTGTAATTTCTCGGACTCCAATAAATGTTATGGGGTGCTTGGAAATGGTTGAAGTAGTTGAATAGGAGGAGCACTATTTTATTATTACATTATTTTTAATGTTTATATTTCATTATAATCATTTTATATGTTATTATCTTTTTTCGATCTAAAATTCAAAACTGAACATCTTTTAAAAGGACTTAATTTTCATAATTTACAATCTAATATTTTTTATTGAATGTCAGTTTAATATTTTTTTATTTTTAATATTGTGGTTAAATTTTTATCAGAAATGTATATGTTTTTATTTTTTTAACGGTTTTTTCACCATATACCCTTGACTTTTTTGTTTATTCACCATATACCCCTGAAATTTTTCAAATTCACCATGTACCCCTGAGTTATTATAAAAATTCATCGAAACATAATGATTTTCATAATATTTTTTAAATCATTAAAATCTTAATAAATCGTTATTCGTTATTTTTATTTACAGGACAAAATTAATAAATCTCATACGAAACTTTTAGTTAGATAGTAAGTGAATTTTTTTAATTATAAACTAAGATACAAATCTAATTTATAATTGGTCGAAATATCTTTGCTTTTGTGAATATTTAGTATTAAAAAAAATATCCTTTCTGATTATCTTCTCCAAAAAAAATGTAAATTTTAATACTCCCTCTGTTCTTGAAAGTTCGACTCATTTTCAATTTGCGTGCTCTCCAATGAACATCTTTGACCATGAATATATTCGGCTATGTAGCCTATGTATAAGTGAAAATTATAAAAAGTTTATATTTGAAAAATTTATCATAAGGGGAATCTAATAAGATCCCACATGATTATTCCTTTTACTGTAAAAATCATAGATAATGATCAAAGTTATTTTATAAAAAGTTTATATTCGATGCGCTATCCCAAAGCTATTTATTAATAAATTAAAGTAGATCCATGAGTCAAAGGTAAGCTTACTTTGTGTTGTATGGCAAACATGTAATACCCGTAATTTTGAGAATTGTTTATCTTAATTATTTTAATTTAAAAAGGATATTTTTATTAATTATATTATTTGAATATAAGAGCCAAAATAAGAATTTAAATTTAGGCACCAAAATATTAGAGTAGATTAATTATTTTTATACTTTTTGGATTTGATAGCTTTTTTTTAGTTATATTTAGATTTTAATTTATCATGTCTAATTTTATATTTTATCACATTATAATATTCCAAAATTGTCTACCTAGATGAAATAATTTGATTTTGTGTATTATTAATTTATAAATTAATTCTAAGATTTTATTAAATTAATTTGGATTTTTGGATTAGTCAAATCTAATTATTAATTATTATATTAATAATTACGAAAATTAATTATTAATTATGAAAAATTATTTTTCTAATATTCAAGGTGATTTTAACTTTTGGAATTAATTTTTAACTAATAGTTTTGAAATATCTTGAGTTTTTTTTAATCTTTTTACATTCAAGTAAAAATTAATCATTTTAAGTTTATAAAACGTATCTATCTCCAAATTCTTGGTCATTATAATTATTAAATTATATCTTATTATTATTAAATTTTCAGATTTTATAAGTTATTTTCGGATTTTTAACTAATTAATTGTGGAATTTCAAAATTAATTATTATTTTTGATATTATTAGTTAAAAAAAATATATGTGGATGACGAAAATATTAGAAAACAATCATAGTTTATGGATATTTTCATCAAAATAATTTAAAGATAGATTTTAGTTAATAATTTTTATTTCTTTTTACAATTAAATTTATTCTTTTTCACACTTTAAATTCTATTTTTTCACACCTAAATTATTAAAAGATAAAGTATTATATTTTCCTATTTATCTTTGTAAAAATCAAATATTTATATCAATGATAATCTTATTTCTTTTCACACTCTAAATTCTTTCTTTTATTATTCATAAAACCCTAATTCCATACTCCTTGAACACTGTAAATACCCCTCCTCACCTCTCATATTCTTCACACCAAAATCCAACTCTATCTTCTCTCTTATTTTCTTTTCCATAAACCTTTTCTTACTTTTTTCTTAACCTTTTTCGTAAGAATAATCAGCCCGTTTACATTTAAACCTCGTTTTCGAGCACTTCTGATCATTTTTAGCATTTTACTATATCACGGAAAGTTGTTCCTCTCAAAACATCCTTTGAGTATAGACACAAAAATCACCTAATTTGGAGTTATATTCTAAGAGTTATGGCCTCTGCAAGTTCTGCCCATTCTTTCCAATGCGAATTCAATCTTTTAATCTTATTCCTCTAATTCTTCCATGGTTAGTTTTCTAAAATATATATTCCTTTTCAAAGTTATAACTTCATAAAGTTTTGATCTGTAAAGTTTATTTAAAACATAATTATAATATTTTTTTAGGAGATCGTTGTGATTATAATTGGTGATATTATAATTCTTGAAGGTTGAGGTACGTATAGATGGCTAGACCTTTTATAACGATTTTTTTTTTCTATATATGTAAAAGTTTGAATAATTGTTTATATGAATGTTTGAAATTTTTTTTAACGGATTAATTTTGAAATCACGTTTGAATTAAATTGAATTTATTTATGATTAAAAAAATTGAATTAGATTTGCAGCTCACCATGGCCCTGAGTATTTAATGTTTATTGTCCCTCTACATGGGACTGGTTAAATAAGACCATGAACTTTGTATGATCTGATCTTTCCTCGGGTATAGTTTGACTTGTTTGGAGGTGTGCACACTTAGGTGAGGAAAATTGGTTTAGGAAATATGTCTTATATCGAAAAGTTTAATTTTGGAAATTCTAACTTTGAAAAGGATGAATTTTGAGAAAGTCATATTTGAAAGCATGTTTCCCTAATAAATTAAAAGTATTTACATGTCTTGCACTTATATGTACTTAGCGTTTTTGCTAATTCGTTTTCCTTTTTGTTTTTGGTTTTCCCTGTTTACCAATTTTGGTAAGCAGTTGTGTTTTCAGGTTGAGTCTATGTGCTACATCATGCATCGGGAGTTTGGGATTGATCACTTAGCTAGTTTAGTGTTTCTTTTGAAGTTTCATAATGATATTGTACTCACCAACTAGTGTTTAATGATATAAAGTTAATTTGGTTTCCGCTGCTAAGTTAATTGCTTTGAGTTATCCTTACGTTTTCACGTGGCGGTAATACGCCCAAATGTATCTCTACGGTATTTTATATGTATATTTATAGTATTTACGTAGGAAGATTTTGGGGTGTTACAAAACATGTTTTATTTATTTGTTTTTTATTATTTAGTGTTAGGTTTTTCATGTTAGTGTGATTGTTCATATTGGTTCATATGTACTCAGCTTTGTGCTGATTCGTACTTTGTTGTTTGTGTTTGACTTTTCTTTCGATTGGCCCTACGATGACTCATTTTTGATGTTGAGTAGTAAGGTTGAAATAAATCATGTTCTTTAAAAAAAAAAAAAAAAAAAAACAAAAAAACAAAAAAAAAAAAAAAAGAGCATATCAACATGATGGGATTAAGTGAAGAGTGTTATATGTTTCTTTGTTTTGTCTCTTATTATATTAGATTATTTATTCAATTGTTGACACTAACTATTTTTATTGTTTTAATATTTTAGTTTGGTTTAAAAGGGCATTTAATAGTTTCAAGTTATTTGTTTAATGTTAGGTGGTTTTAAAGTTTAAGTTTGGTTTTATGAAACTTTATTTAATTTGAGTTTTTGAAAGTTAGTCTTCCGCTGTGTAACTTTGAAAAGCCTTAGTCGTTATTACGGTGGCGGTAATATTTTGGTTATTTCCTAAGTTTATGTTTTATTTTAGAGGAAAAAGAGTATTTAAAAAGAAGGAAATTTCCAGGGTATTATATCGTAATATGGGAAAAGAGTACACCATTGATCATTGACCACATATCTTTCAAGTCTTTCATGAACTAAAGTGTCCATAGCAGTGCCCCGTTTCCATGGGAGAATTTTTTCCTTTGAAACCTAAGTCACGAACACCACAATCATCCATAGCTTCTCTAAACCCGTCCATCTATCTTTCCTGCCTAACAGATCCCCCCTCCTTTTCATGCATCCCCAAAATCTCATTAAAATCTCCATACATGACCACCGGTAATGAGGATCGAGCTCGGATATTTCTCATTAAATTCCACGTGAGATGTTTATTTGCTGCTTCCAACCAACTGTAAATTCTAACAATAAGCCAAGACAGGTTATTTTTAGAATCACATATGACAACTTCAACATGGTGAGCAGAGAATAACTTCGTATCAATATTAATATTTTTCCACCACAAACCCAAACCACTCGATCTCCCCTCACTACTAAAAAAAACACCATTCACAACCACACCTATTTCTAATCATCTTAGTCTCTGACACAAAAACTACATTTGGCCTATCTCTCAACACCAATCCTGGAGAGCTTTGACTGCCAATGGGTTGCCAAGCCCATTGTAGTTACGCTACTTGATTTTCAGAAATAGTGCCTATCATCATGCCATCACTCTTCAAATGTTTATCATCATCCACCAACATCTCAATTGAAAGGAATGGTGTCTCGAATAAGTGTATTATTCCAATAAAGGGTTCTGAATCAATTACGGAGTTAATTATTCAGTGAAGTCAAGTGATCGAAAATTCGGGCTAGAGGCCATCTCCGATCAGTGTGACTAGTTATATTTTTTTCACAGCTTTCCTTTGATTGAACCAAATGGGTCACACCCAAGTGTGCAACCAAACAAACACGACAAATTAAGCCGAAGGCCTTTACGTCAAACAAGAGGATATGTACTCCGACGTCAAATTCCAAGCTTAGGGCGTTGAAACCAAACGTCGAACATCATGTCAAATTCTAAGAATAGACGGGACGTACAAATAAGTCAAACAACAAATATCAAGTCAACATACGTAGCTCTAGCCTCGCAGTGGCCTAGCCATGCGAGGGCTAGGCTAGAATGGCTAGCAAGGCCGCTAGCATGCAAGGCATTGGTTGCAAGCCCAGCATCAGCATGCGCGTGTTGGCTAGGAAAGCGTGCTGTTGCCAGATAGCTAGCAGCACTAGCAAGGCCAACAACTAGCAAGCTTGCTGGGCCTCGCCAGCTGCTGCTAGTGCTAGTCCGCTGGCCTGCGCGTAGCAGCCCGCAAGTGTACGAGACTTGCTGGCGAGGCGGGTAGCAGCATGGACCTTGCTGGTCGACCCAGCCTAGAGAAGAAGGGCTACTAGCTAGGCGCGCCTTGTTGCTTAAGGCGAGCCGGCTAGCTGACTAGTAATTATTGGGTTCGTTTTAATTACCTTAAGGAGCAAGGAGGACCCTATGGTCCTCCCTTGTGATCCTCACATAGTTATCAGAAATTGGGATTTTACCTTGAATCGGTGAGTGGGGTAGAATTAAATCGGTAAAATCGAATCCTAGAATCGTGTGATTCTACAAAGTTGTAAAACTAGGCTTTAATATGTAACTAATAATTACGTACATAATTTTCAAGCAATGAGAATGATAATAATATGTGTTGTTGATAAGATAATATCGAATATTTAAACATAAAATAGTTTTTGAAGTAATTTCGCATGCACATAACTCAAATAGTACAATATAAACTATAAAGTCAGATTATTGGTACACATTCTTAACCACGAGAGTAAGAGACCATTGTTGTTAAATTATGAAAAAAATAACGTTGTTGACTTGTAAAATTGTTTCCCTAATAAAAAAAATTAGTGATAATAGAAAACTAAGTGTCAAGTTAGTTCATTTAACGAGATAGCTAAAGAATGACAACTATATGACCAAAGTTGAGTGCATAGGACTCATGAATACATTCTTATGCCCACAAAATTTAAATGGTTGGATAGAATTTTAAAAGTTATTTAAATTGATGCTGCATAAGATTTATTATGATTTATATTGAATAATTTAAAAGTCATTGACTAAAGTTAGGCTCGACTATGACACCCTTACACTCTTTAGGTGATAACACAATATATGATGTAAGTCTAAATACACCCACCCGAATATAGATTGATGGATCCAGACTTTTTAAAACTGGTTACTCTTACACTAGAATACTCATGAAATGGGATAGACAACCAAAACTCAAGAATACACTCAAAGTTCTGGGATCTTAGGCAAGAACTCAAGACACACTCAAAGTTCACCCTAATCTTATAACTCAAGAACAAACTCAAAGCTATAAGGAAACACTTTAATTCGAGACAACCTCAAAGAAAAATACTAAAACACTCGGTTTTTATCAATAACCAAAAGTTGTGATTCTCTTCTTATTAGCTCCCTATTTATAGGAAATATGGGCAGCAAGGTAACTGAATAAGTTACCACTTAACATCTCCTAACACCGTGACATTAATTCAACGGTTACAAAAACTAAATGAACCTCTAACTCTTAATTCACTTCTTTTGTAACACCTAATTGAATGGGTAGTTACAAAACAGCAATTATGAATTACAACTCCTCCTAATCACACATTAACTTACGGCTTAATAAGAGAGGAAGTTAGTAACTCCTCTAAGCCTTATTACAACTTATATATAAGATAAATCAAACTTAATTATATAGCCCAAAATAGTAAATGGGCCATGCACACTCTATTGTGGGCTTCAAGTGATCTCCCAAGTGAGCAAAGTGACAAATTCGGGCTTGAGAGCAATGGACTGAATCTAAGAGTTTCTAGCATAAGGCAACCGGTTCTTGTTCCATGGAGCTTCTAAGTGGATCACTTGATCTTGGATCAATATATATAGGTGATATGGGTACAAGACTAATTCTACTAGAAATTAGATTTCAAGATCTTTCCAACGATATATTATATGCTCAATTCTGACTTCACAATCAAAAGTTATGGGTTTGAGAAAATCAGACTTTTTGCAAGAGTGGAATCGGTAGAATCGGTATAGAATCGATACCGATTCCACCGATTCTAACCGATTTTATCGATTTTATGAGCGATTCTACAACATAGCGATTCTACCAACGATCTACATCGTTTAGGTGGATTGGGAGTATAGAATATTACGATTCTACGACCCGAATCACGATTTTAATAACATTGGATCATCACCTTACCCCTCTCATGTGATTGCCACTTGTTGTTTGATTATTTGTTTCTTACTTTTAATTTATTTTAGAATTAAATTAAATGCATTTATTTCTCAACTTTTCAAAGTCTCACATTGATGGAATATCAAGGGGATGGAGATGCTTATCCTATAAATACCCAAGGATACCTTGGGGTTTGAATTGTAATAGTTGAACTCTCTACAAAAGACATCTCTATTGAGAAAACCTTATAAAGAGATTTTCTTGTTAGTAGTGTTGGAATTAACTTAGCCGTTAATATCGACGAAGTTTTGGGTGCGTGGGTGGAACTTGTTGGAGGAGTCGCATTTGAGGATCTTGCTCCGTTCATGGGTTCGTGTTCGTACTAAGTAGAAAACAGGCTTCAAGGGTATGAACATCTTTTCCCTCTCTCTCTCTCTCTCTCTCTCTCTCTCTCTCTCTCTCTCTCTCTCTCTCTCTCTCTCTCTCTCTCTCTCTCTCTCTCTCTCTCTCTCTCTCGTATGTGTTTATTTATATGCATATTTAGTTTAATCGTATTAATTTGTGCATTTGGTCCTTGGGCGGGTTTTGGTTCCATACGGTGTTCACATACTATAAAACCCAACATCACTGTCATCTATGACTCCCACGACCCCACCCTTCCTTTTCTCTTCACTATGAGCCATAACATGTGTCACATTACCCTTCTGCATAGTTCCACCCTGATGATTTTGTTTCTTCCTAACCTTCTTTAAATGTGGTTGACTTTTAGTACCAACCCCAAGATGAAAATGTAGAAAATCATACTGATTCACATTGTCATAATAATCATGCTCCATCTTCATCACAAGTGACATAATGCCTTCCTCAATGGCTAAGATTCGGGTATTTGTAACATTCCCTCTATCTTCAAAAGTTGAGTTTGTTTTGGAACAAAAGTTAATTTTTTTTAAGCCAACAACACATGTACCTCCTCCCCGTCACTCTGCTTACTCCTCCTAGGAGATGTTGTAATACCCCGCGTTATGTATTTTATAATTAATTAATTAATTATTATTTTCTAAAAAGGCTATTTTAGTAATTTATTTTACTATTTGAATTTTGGAGACAAATTGATGTTTGAATTTTAGTGCCAAAAGTATTTTAAAACTTAATTATTATATTTGGATTTTGGATAAGATTTGTCATCCATTTATTTTATTTAAACACCGGATTATTTATATATATTTCGAATATTTTAATTAAGCAAAAATTGTGTAGTAGTGTATTTGACAAGCTCTTGCATTCGTTGCAATATTATTTACTAGAGCTGTCTAACTTGGCCCTTAAGCAAGCCTTTCTCGGGACGTAACCCGTGTTTTGAAGTACGACTCCACATTTGCTAACATATGGAAGGCGAGATTCAATTATAGAGGAAAGTAGTTTTGAAAGGTTTAATTGGGTCATTTGCAGGTATTTACACCCACCAACATCCGGTAATATCTTTCCTTGCTCTTCCTCTAATGGTTGGTGACTTGTTGGACATATGTTGGTATTATTGGTTTGATTTCTTTCTTTTCCTCTCCCTGATCACGGGTAAAGTAGGTCGTTGGTCTGCAACCCTAATCAAATTAGAAATTTATAATACCTAAACTTACACCAAATTAGTTAGTGGTAAGTATAGGGTTGAACCAAAAAGACTAAGTGTATTCTATTTATGCTAATTAAACTAGTAAGATGGTCGTAAGATAGAAAGAGATTTGACTAAACACTACTTAGAGCAAACAACGAAAACTAGGGATAGTGGAAACCAATTACAATAATGCATTCAACAACAACATTGCAATTAGATGAAAATGACCTCAATTAGGAACAATTAAGACACTCAACTCACTCTCACGCAATTAAGCATGCAAATTATCCTACTAAACTAATTCACTCTCGTGCAAAAAGCCTAGCATAGGTATGGAAGAATTTAGGCTCTAAAACAACTCACTTTCGCACAATTGATTGAAAGCACAATTAAGAACATAGAATCAATTAGCTAGAAAGATTCTAATCCATATAAGCATCATCCATACACAATAATCAAGAATAAATTGCATAAAAATCACAATCAATCATTCAATTCATCAACATAATCTTCATCCAATTCCCTAGAAAAAAATCTAAGCTAACATGATAAAAAAGAGCATGAAAAACAAGGTAAAACTAGAACTAAAGCTAAAATCAAACTATTAAACTAATTAACAACTCTAATCAACAAGCAAATAAACAAAAACAAGAAATAAAGGAAAGCAATAAAGATGAGAGAAAGTTAGGAAGACTCATTGAATATATGAGAAGAAAATTCACAAATTGCTTCTTCAACCTCTCAAAACTCCATGAAAAATCCAATATTTCTCTCTCTAAAACTACTCCTAAACTAAAGAGAGAGACTCCTAATCTAACCCTAAGAGAGAGAAAATAAAATAGACTAAACTAATCTAGGATGAATTATTTGTTAAGAGAGTATTAAACCCGCAAAGGGTATTTATATTACAAGTTAAAAATAAAAAGAAAATAAAAAGAAATAAAACTAAACAAAATAATTAAAATAACAAAATTAAAAATAAAAAGAAAAATGAAAAGGAAAGTAGAACCCAAAAAAACCCCCAAAATCAAAGCAGACCCACGAATTTCGGTTTCTCTTCATTTCGTGGCTTCTCTGCTACTCATCTTCACCGCCACCACGTAATATCACAATTAATCAAACGGTTTAAAGTTCAATCATCAACAAATCGCAACCAATAATTCGACTCAGTGCATCTCAGCCGTCCAATTTCATTAATCCGTACAGATTTTAGCGAGAAATCGGAGCGTCCGCGGCTAGGCATCTCCTCGGCATCTACCGAAATATGGGCAAGGCTCGAAAACAGAGCCCCGCGCCTGCGGCCACATTAGTCGCGCCCGCAGCGGACTAGATTGCTGCAATTGCGAATTTTTGTTCGATTGATGCGGCTTCTCTGATTTGGTGCTGCTGCGAGGTGATGCTATGTGTGGAGGAGATGGTGGCAAGCGTGGGTGCTGCTGCAGTGCTGTGAGTTGCTGCGGCTGGTGGTTGTTGCTTGTGGTTTTGGCGGCGGCCTGAGGGGGCAGCTCGTGGTGAATGGAGGTGGTTGCTATTGGGGATTTGTGGTGGTTGCGAGTGGTTTTGTGGCAGCTGGTGCAGCGGTCTTTGGGTGTTGGAAGAGGTGGTGCTGAAATTGTTGGTGTGGTCGATGCGGGTCACAAGGGCTGCACGTGAGTGGTGGTTGTTGTAAATTGTGGTGATTTTGGTTGCAGGTTGCTATGTGGTATTTTCGTGGGAAAGCAGGGGAAAATCAGGGGAGATGGTGATGGAAGGTGCGGTGTAGGTTTAGGTGATTGTGGGGTGTAGGATACGCTGCTAACAAGAGGGTAATTAGTAGCATGTAGCATTGTGCATTTGCCTTGAACTCGATTTGAACTTGAAATTCGACCAAGGACCCGAAAACACCTACAACCAAAAACAAACACGAGGGAGAAACGGGACAAAAAATAAAATAATAAAATAAAACAAAGTGAAATAAAATAAAATACAAAACTAAAATAAATAAGAAAACAAGAGAAAAGAGAACAATTAACTAAAAATACGAAATTGAACTAAAAACTAATAAAAATGCAAAAATGACCAAGATTAAGGGTAAAATATGGGAAAAAGAAACTAATACAAATAAAGGATAAAAAGAGCTAAATTATTTGAAAATAAGCCGGAAAATGACTCCATAAACACCCCTAAAAGTGACATAAAAGTCACTTATCAAATTCCCCCAAATTTAGCTCTTGCTCGTCCTCGAGAAAGACAAAGATAAAAGAGAAAGGGAGTAAATTATTAAAGCAAAGCTAAAACACTAAAGGAGATGAGAATGTACACTAACTCACTATCGTAGGAATCACGGTCAATTTTAGCAACAAAAGACAAGCCCTTTAAACCTTTAGATCGCCCTAGAGGACGAGTGTGCTCTCGTGAGGGTTTCCTAAGAGTTTAACCCACAAATCTTGATAAAAACCAAGGCAAGGCAATAAAAAGAAAAGAAAAAGAAACATAAAAAGAAAAAGGAAAACACAAGTTCAAAAATTGGACAAGAGATAGGAATAAGCACCAATGAATGCAAACCTTTCTAAATAGACAAATGTATGCACGTTCCAAGATGTCAATGGTTGATTGAAACATAACATATGCTAAGCATAGAGAACTAATGAGGACTCAATCCACCCTCGCTCCAACCAATCGGGCCGCATTCTCTCCACTAATTTCAAATTAACCCTTAAGCTAGTTTCTCATGATTCCTCGAAGGAACCGGAAAAAGATAAAGAAAATGAAAAACTTTGAGAAGTTAATCCCGACATCTTAGCCATGCACACTTTCTCCAAAGGCTTGACAACTATCTCCCTCCACCGATATTGACTCAACCCTCAAGGGTCTAAGGGTCTTTTATTGGTCGTAACATAAGGCTAGGGGTCAAGGTGGGGTAAAAGTTTGAAAAATTTGGTGATATTTCCTAAGTGAAGCAAAAGAGGGGCAAACTCTCAAAAATAAACTCAAGAAGTCACCTAACATCAAACAAAAATACCAATAATGACATCTCCCCCAAGCTTTGTCAACACCAACACATAATATATACAAAAATGAAGGAAGCCTCCCCCCCCCCCCCCAAGCTTGAACGAAGCATTGTCCTCAATGCTTGAAATAGGGAAGAAAACGAAACCAACTAAAATATTTTTGTTGTTTTTGTTTCTTTTCCAAATTTTTATGGATTTTTTTTTTTTGAAAAATGGTGTCTTTGCCTTTTTTAACTATGGACGGCTTTTCTTGAATGCAATTTCTTTATTAAACACAATATATACATTTTACTTTCTTGTTTGGTCCAAAAAAGCATATTGATTTCTCATTTTCATTCAAACCATCACAACACAAAACAAACTCTCAAACCAAAATGCTTCACAATACTAAATGGTTAGGGAAACGAAAGGTCATTAGGCTTGTAATGTGGCTCATAATCAAGAAAGGGAATAGGCTCAAAGGGGTAGCAAGATAGGCAAATGCAAATAAAAACAAAAAATGTAACAAAAACAAAAAGAAGATAAAGAAAATGAACAATGCCCTTGTCCTCCCTTAGAGTGGCTCGGTCACGATCATAGGAGCTAGAGGTCAAAACAAGGATTAAGACATGGATAGCTAAGGATCCTTAATTGTCGCTCAACAAGGTGATGAAGGCTAGAACAAATGAAGATCACAAGGGATATAAAGAAATTACCAACTAAAGGGCTTCAAATCAAACTATAGAGAGCAACTCCATCTTACCACATTCCCGTGAACTACGGCTTCATGGAACCCAAAAGTTCTTAAACCGGCTACCTTAGCATATAGTATCCTAGAGTCAACCAATGAAACTCTCAAACCGAGCACACATTTTCCAATTAGGAACAAAAGCATTCAAGAATACAAGTCCCAAAATAGAATGTCCAAAACAAGAACAAATAAAATACATTTTGCCAAAATTACCTTGAAAGTAAACAAAAATCTTTTTGGAATTTTCGAAACATAAGAAAAGACACGGAAATGCATATACTAAAGTGCATGGCATATATGAATCAACATCCCAACAAACATGATAGAATACCCTCCCCCAAGCTTGAATAAGACAACATGCTCAAACATAAATCATAGAATCCATGGGAGGGGAAAAGAAATAAATCAATCCAACAAACCAACACATGTCCAACAAATCACCAACCATTAAAGGAAGAGCAAGGAAAGATATTACCGGATATAGGTGGGTGTAAATACCCGCAAATGACCCAATTTAACCGCTTGAAGCCAATTTCCTCTTAAATTGAATATTGGTTTCCATATGCTAGCAAAAATAGGCATCAAACTTCCTTGATTCTTGTTCCAAACCATTGCATAACAGTATATCAAGTTATGTACCTAGTAAAAGGCACATAAACATTTCCATGAAAGAAAATCTATACTAAAAAGAAAATAAAATAAAAGCAATAAAACACAGGTTATACTTCCCGAGAAAGGCTTGTTTAACGTCCAAGCGAGACCGCTGTAGTAAATAATATTGCAACACACGCAAGAGCTTTTCAAATGCACTACTAATCATTTCATAAGATAACAAGTAAGCAAATGAGAAATAAGAACATGCAACAAGATTATTGCACGTAAGTGAGGAGGAAGATGCCAAAAGAAAGAAGAAAAATCAAAAGAAAAATTAAGAAAGTAAGAAGAAGAAGAAAGGAAAAACCTCCTCTAAATCTTTTTGGGTGACACAATCACCCATTTCCTCAATAATTAGAGGATGAGAAGGAAGAAGCTCCTCAAAGAGGAGAGGGTCCTCAATAGGCTCTTTGAAAAAAGAAAGGAGGAACATAGGATAGTAGGGGATGTGGTCAAATTTCTTTGAAAAAGGGACATGAGGAAGGGGAGGAGAAACAATGGTCTCACAAAGCCTCACATCACCAATGAGGGCATGAAAATCAATCATAGAATCCTCAAAAGAACACTCATGACTCACATCTCCCTCAAACAAAAACTCTCCAAGAGAAACAACCTCATCATCCTCTCTATCACAACGATGCACAACAACTCCCTCAACATCCTCAAAACTTAGAGTCTCTAAACCATGCATGAAAGGATAAAGGTTTCTCTCAAACTCATCCCTTTCCCATGAAGCATTGCCAATAAACTCTCTCAAAAGGCTATAATTCTTTGTTACTCCTTCAATGAATATACTAGAAATAACCTCAAAGGAGTCCAAAGACTCATGGATAGAAGGGTCACAAACATGCAAAGTAGACTTATCAAGATAGGGAGGGGGGTTGGAATCCTTAAAATCAAATTTTTTTCATTCACAACTCCTCCACCATCATCACTCAAGGGACTCCCAATCTCTCTTTGAAGCTCAAACTCATCATCATCATCCTCATGAAATCCCTCTTCCAAAATTCAAGATGGCTGACTCATATCCTCACCAAGGGTAGCTCTCAAAGGGGGTGAATAAGGGGAAGGATGGCACTCAAGCTCAAAAGGGGAATGAAAAGGATTAAAATTCTCAAAAATCCTCTTATCACAAGAAAATCTCCCCTCACCTTTAGACCATTGTCCCACATCGTCCTAAAAAATACTCTCACATTCCAAATGAGATGCCTCATATCCATTTACATCAACCCTAGATCTCATCACTTGGGCAAGTCTCTCTTCTCTCAATTTTTGTTCCTCTTGAAGCTCTTGGACTTGTTGGGTGAGATATTGTATTTGGGATAGAATTTAGGCATCAATGTTATTGGGTTGAGGTTCATGGTCAAAATTAAATTGCATATCATCAAAATTAGCATAAACCTCATCATAATGTGCATAAGAGGGAAAGGGGTCAACATGCATATTTGGATCATCACAAGGCATATTGGAAGCATCAAGAGAATTCATGCAAAAATTAAAAGAATCTTGACATTGGCAATCGAAACAAGAAACATGACATTCTCTATCATAAGAATCTCTAGCAAGCCAAGTGAAGAAATTCCAAGCATCATGCATAGACAAAAGATGGAATCTACCATTATACATATTCTTAACCATTCCCCTAGTATACTCATTCATTTCCCAATAAGCTATACTACAAGCATCACTAAGAGAACACCCATGGAAACTAAGGGAACCATCTAATCTATCAAAGTAAGTATAGAAGGGTTCATCATCAAATTAAGGAAAAGATAAGCATGCCATTTTTTTACAAAGAACAAAGAAAAGCAAACAAAAATCAAATAATATACAAGAACCTAGCAAACCAAATCAACACAAATTAAAGAACGCCTTAGTCCCTGGCAACGGCGCCAAAATCGGATCGCGGGTGGAGTAGGTCGTTGGTCTACAACCCTAATCAAATAAGAAATTTATAATACCTAAACTTACACCAAATTAGTTAGTGGTAAGTATAGGGTCGAACCATGAAGACTAAGTGTATTCAATTTATGCTAATTAAACTAGTAGGATGTTCGTAAGATAGAAAGAAATTCTACTAAACACTACTTAGAGCAAACAACGAAAACTAGGGAAAGTGGAATCCAATTACATCAATGCATTCAACAACAACATTGCAATTAGATGAAAATGACCTCAATTAGGAACAATCAACACACTCAACTCACTCTCGCGGAATTCAGCATGCTAATTATCCTACTAAACTAATTCACTCTCGTGCAAATAGCCTAGCATAGGTATGGAAGAATTTAGACTCTCAAACAACTCACTTTCGCACAATTGATTGAAAGCACAATTAAGAACATAGAAGCAATTAGCTAAAAAGATTCTAATCCATATAAGCATCATCCATACACAATTATCAAGAATCAATTGCATAAAAATCACAATCAATCATTCAATTCATCAACATAATCTTCATCCAATTCCCTAGAATAAAATCTAAGCTAAAATGATAAAGAAGAACATGAAAAACAAGGTAAAACTAGAATTAAAGCTAAAATCAAACAATTAAACTAATTAAGAACTCTAATCAACAAGCAAATAAACAAAAACAAGAACTAAAGGAAAGCAATAAAGATGAGAGAATGTTAGGAAGACTCATTGAATATATGAGAAGAAAATCCACAAATTGCTTCTTCAACCTCTCAAAACTCCATAAAAAATCCAATCTTTCTCTCTCTAAACCTACTCCTAAAGTAGAGAGAGAGACTCCTAATCTAACCCTAAGAGAGAGAAAATAAAATAGACTAAACTAATCTAGGATGAATTATTTGTTAAGAGAGTATTAAACCCCCAAAGGGTATTTATATTACAAGGTAAAAATAAAAAGAAATAAAACTAAACAAAATAATTAAAATAACAAAACTAAAAATAAAACTAAAAATAAAAAGGAAACAAGAAGCCAAAAAACCCCCAAAATCAAAGTAGACCCACGAATTTCAGTTCCTCTTCATTTCGTGGCTGCTCTACTACTCATCTTCACCACTGTTTTGGGTGTTTTTTATCCCTTAGGAGAGTTACGTTACAAAGTTTGGTCCGGCTCGAGCTGCACCTGTAAAAACACGGAGACTCCGGTTGTTGGAGCTCTGCCTCCGACGGTCAAGTTAGTAACTTGAAAAGGAATAAATAGTGCGGAAATTTAGGTGGGTATCTGCTTGGATTCCAAGCTCAGGTGTTCTTTGATGAGAGAGAATAAGTGTGTAATAAATGATTGTAGATGTCCCCAAAATGGGGGAATATCTCCCTATTTATAGGGTCGTTGGGAAATGTGCCCCTCCCTAGGTCACTCTGACCTAGGACTGGTGGGCTGCGCCGCAAAGTGCGGATTCTTGGGAATTGGGCCCTTGAAAGCCGCAATTCTGATGAAGACCTGAGATTTCCACGTGTCAGCTGGTGAGCGGTCTTTGATGACCTGCCAGCCCTTAACACGTGGAGCTCTCTCATTGGTCCATGTGTCTAGGGTATTTTTACCCTAAACATTTGCCCCTCACAAGGGTGACGTGGCAGGCCACGTGGCGCCTGTGACACGTGTTCCCCCATGAGAGGTGAATAGTAAAAACGACTAGTAATAAATTCGGGGTGTGACGGGGATGCCCCCGTTTCACCCCTCTATAAGTAGGATTTTACCCCCCTTCCTCCCCTCACTATTTCCATTTCATTGACTTTCTAGAGAGAGAAAGAGAGATTTTTAGGGAGAGATACTTTGATTCTGTCTGCGTCAGTTTTTCAAGATTTCTGTGTGCGTTCTTTGACAACACCCGGTCACCCGTCGATAGCAGTTTTCAGTGTTTTTCAGAGTTAAAGTAAGGTAACTACTTATACCCTCTTTCAGCTTTTCTTCCTTTCCGCCTGTATACATTCTTTTTTCCGTCTGTATACGCTCTTTGAAAATAAAAATGGACTCTCCATCCACATACTCGGCACTGCCTAGGACATTCAGCCGGTCTCCTGGTACGGCTGAATCTAGAACCGGGGGTGCCTTTTCTGATCAGTCGGAACTACTTTGCTCATCCCCGAATTCCTCACTATATGTGTCTGTGCAGGACACAATGGCCAGAGTTAAACAAATAGCTGTTAAGCCCAAACGGCGGCGCGCTAGGGAAGTGCCCGCAGATAAGGTAATTCGTGATGAGGACTATAATGGTCCGGATGAGCAAGAAAGTTCATCAGATGGTGCCCCCTCTTCCCAAGGTAACGTGAGGAAGGCAGACGGTGAGGAAGTCGTCTCCTCTCAAGAGGCGGAAGAGGAGACAGGCGGCAAGGACGCCGCTGAGAGATCAGGGTCAGAGGCTTCTGGCTCTAAGCAAGATAATTTCACGGCTGACTACCAGCAGTCGGCCAAGACCTCTGTTAACCCTGACCCGAAGAAGACAAGGATGCTTTCGGGTGAAATAGCCCTGCTGGAGAGTGGATTCAAAGCCTTCAAAGAGAAGTACCCCTTTGGAAAGGGGTGGGATATAATTGTTTCGCCTGGGGACGCAGTTATGGCCTGGGGGACGACATCAAAAATGCAGACAACTATTTCGTCTGCTTCGAGGCGGTGATAGAAGCCGGCCTCGGGTTCCCCCTCCATACGTTGATAAGGAAAATCCTTAAAGGATATGATCTGGGTGTCTGGCAACTCACTCCCAACTCGTGGATGAATATACTGAGTTATATTGCCACCTGCGAGTTCCAAGATATAGACCCCAACTTCTCCGCCTTCGCTCATATGCACTACCTGAGCAAGGCCCCAGGCGGTCATGGGGCATGGTATACTCTTACCATCTTGCCCCAATACCAAATAACTTTGGACAAGGTGTCCAAATGGTCCGGGTGGAAGGAGAAGTTTTACTTGATCTCCTCCCCCACACTGAGACACAACCGGACCTTACGCCGGTATAATAAAGAACCGGCTCTCCTCGGTAGAAAATGTGCCCTCCCAGTACTCTCCTCTAGAGCCCGGGAGCAGATAATGGACCTGGGTTTCTTCGAAACCACAATTGAACCCTTGGGGGTTGGGACTCAGATTATTGTGCCAAGGAATTGGATCCCCCATCCGAACTTCTTTAAGGACGAAGCCTTTTTGTCTGCCTGCGGGTTAAGCACCATGTTTCCCAAGGGTAGATCCACTTTACATCCAGCAATTTTGCCATCTTTGTTTTTGTACTTCTACTTTTATTACTTTGACTATTTTCCGTTTGCCCCTTACAGCCGACGCCTTGAGAATGGTGGACCCGGAGAAGACCCCGGCGAAATCTGCTGCGCAACTGCGCAACTGCTTGCTTAAAAAGCAGCCGTTGAGGCCAAGAAAGGCGGGGTAAGGCTGCCTGACCTTTCTTTCAATTTCCTTTTTAGGGGTTTTTGTCGGCTGTTAACTTTTTAATCTTTCTTTTGTAGGGCACCGTCAAAAGCATTCCTCACTCCATCTCCAAGCTTATCAAAAGACCTGGAGACGAGCTGAACAAATCTCCGGCTGCTAAAGCCGCGAAAAAGAACCTTTCTCAATCAACCTCCTCGGCCAAGCCGAATCGTCCTACGACCGGCGACAAATCACCCTCTGCTCTGAGGGCTTTGAGTGAGAACTCAGGGCGATCGGAGGAAGAAAGCGCCGGGTGCCTCTGAGGCATCGAAGCGTGGCGAGCCACTCAATGCTGCAGGCGGTGCTGCAGCGACTGGGGAGGGGGAAACCCCACTGCCCCAAGCCAAAGGTAAGAACCGTATTGAAATTCCTTGGCCGCTTGACTTCATGAGAGTCAAGACTATGGTCGACCCTTCCGGAGGATCGGTAAGCAGCCGGCAACGGATGAATGCCAGCTATGCTGCATCTCTCTCACCAAGTACTTCTTATGGTGCAGATACTTCTTCCGGGTCACCAGACCTCCCGGCATTTGCCAAGAGAATGGTGAGGACTCTCATCCGGTCTGAGAAGAATTCAATGCCTGATCTGCAGGTGGTGGACTTTGACCGGATAATGGGCCAGCTGGCGGAGGTAAGTTGGTCTACAACTCAACACTTGTGTGTGTTTTTTTTTAATTTTTTTATTTTATTAAGTGTAAACTTTCCGGCTGATCCTTTCTAGGTTATGCTGAGAGTGGACGGGCTCCGGGGCCCCTTCAGACGCAAATAAGACGAGGTAAATGACGCCAAACGGAGGGCCACTCAAAACCTCAACTCTGCTGAATATGCTAATTATATGTCCGAATTAAATATTAAAGCAGTAGAGTTGCAACAAGAGGAGCTGATCCGGAATTTGACGGCTGCCAACGATGCTGCTACCAACCGGGCCAATGACCTTGAGCAACAATTGAAGAATGCTCAATCTGAACTCAAGGCATTGGAGAGGGCTGACCAGGAGAACGCCAAGCTCCGGGCAGATGTCACCCGGTTGGGGATCGAGCTGGTCACACTGAGGAACCAGCAAAGCGATGCCATTACTAAGAAGCAGCACCGGCCGGTGGAGGAGAATGAGCGGGATAATGAGGCCCGCCTAAAGATAGCCTGGGGCTCCTCTACCCGGAAATAGACTATGATGTCTACAAACTTCGGTATGATTATGTCACTGCGGTGTATGATGCCCAAGTTCTGGGGGAGGCAGCTCCGCCTCGTTTTAAGGCCTAGGCTACTGAGCTGGGGTACGAAGTCTCCGATGATGATGAGGAGGAGCCGGCAAAGGGCCACGGTAACCAAGACAGCCAGCCTCAAGCGGTTGGAGATCAGTTAGGAACCCTCCTTGCCGGCCATGACCAGCAGGAGCAGCAGCAACCTCAGCATCCCTGAGTCAGCCACTCCAACTTCTGCGGTAGTAGGCCATTTATTTTCGTTTCTGGCTTGTAGGCCGAGTATTGTTGTACCTTTACCGACTACGGAGTCGGGTAAAATTAGTTTTTGTTTCTGCACTGGATGTGATTCCGGCTAACAATATTTTTGGCCTTTGTGCCAGTTTTAATTTTATGAAGTATTCCGATTCAGTTGGTTTTTTATATTTGCGTTTGATTTTTGAATTTTCAGTTTTGCGTGTATACTTGTTTTTACCTAGCTTATCGAAAGCATACAGCAAATGGTAAACCCGGCTGTTCTTGCCCTTGGGCGGCTGTGTGGTTGGTTTTAACTTGAATTGATTGATTGGCTTAGAAATGTCTGATGCTTTAAAGAGCATGATATATTTGTAAGCCAATCAATCATAGTAGTGATTGCCCCAATCCAAGTGCACAACCGTCCAAACAACAGGCGTTCCAGTCATCTACCTAGACGGTAAATGACCGTCTGAGAAGGTTGCATAGCCATTACACAACTCTTTTTGCCCCAATGGGAGAGTCTGTGCAATTTTGGAATGAAAAGCCTAAGTAAGAACTTCGGTCGAAAACCGGCTGATGTCTTAGGACATCCGGTATTTCGAAAACTTAATCGTTCTATAGACTGTTCTGGTCAGACGGCTATGAGTTAACCAGTTTGGTCGTTCAACCTTTGCCGTCTGCATAGGTACGTAGAGAAAACAGATAGGCTGCTCTCTACAACGATTGCACCCGGAGGGGTGTCGCCGGACGCCGTTATCCATGTTGGGAAAGGCGATTTTATAAAAAAAAAGCAACCATCTGGCCACTAGCCTCTATTCTAGGTTGAGACCGGCTGTATAGCCACTAAGCGTTTTTGTGCCTAGTTTAGTTATCTGCCATTGGCCGCATGTCACTTGGTCGTTAAATTTGCTACTAAGTTTCAAACTTAGTTGGTTTAGCAACTGACCCGTCTGTGCATTGCCCAGACGGAATGGAAATTATAAAAACAATAACACAATTGAAAATAAAAAGAAGCTTTTCATTAATGGACTCTTTGTTTTCAAAAAATTTACAACTCTCAGAAGTAGTACTTTTTTAAGTTGTCTGCATTCCAAGTTCTAGGCAGGCGTCTGCCGTCTGGGGTTTTCAAGCGGTAGGTGCCATCCGTTACTTCTTCATAGATCCGGTAGGGGCCTTCCCAATTGGAAGTTAGCTGTCCAAGCTCATTGGCTCTACCGGTTGCTTTCATTTTTCGTAACACGAAGTCGCCAACTTTCAAAGGGCGCTTGTGCACTTTCTTGTTGTAGGCTCTCGCCATTCTCAGACGTTATATCTCATGATGTAGGGCAGCATTGCCCCTGCTTTCCGGGAGAGAGTCCAGTGCCAGCCGCATGGCCTCCCAATTTGCCTTTTCATCATAAAGCATGACTCTGAGAGTTGGCTCATAATATTCAATGGGCAAGACGGCTTCAGCACCGTATACCATGAGAAATGGGGTTTCACTGGTTGCCCCTTTGGCAGTTGTCCGGATGGCCCATAGGACATGAATTAATTCTTCTGCCCATAATCCACCAGCTCTTTCAATTTTCTTTATGATGCCGTCTGAGATGAGTTTGTTGAAGGCTTCAACTTGGCCGTTTGCTTGGGGTCGGCCGACTGATGCAAAACAGTTTAAGATCCCTTGATCTCCTAACCAAGTCTTGAGCTGATGCGTTTCAAACTGAGGGCCATTATCAAAAACCATAGACATAGGTACCCCAAACTGGGTGATGATGTTCTTCCAAATGAAAGAAATGACATCCTTTGTCTTGATGTTCTTGACCGCCTCCGCCTCCACCCACTTGGTGAAATAATCCACAGCCACCAGAATATAACGTTTTCCGCCTGGTGCAGGTGTATAAGGACCTAAAATGTCCATGCCTCACTTAGTAAATGGGACTGGGCTGTGGATTGCCGTCAGATCATTAGACGGGCGGTGAATAAGCTTGCCAAACTTCTGACATTTGTCACATTTCTTCACCAGCTCTTTGGCATCTGCCTCAAGAGTAGGCCAAAAATAATGTCGCCTGGCTCTGACGGCTAGGGACCTGCCGCCTATATGGGAGGCGCAGTATCCCGCATGCAACTCTTCGAGAACTTCCTTCCCCTTTTCTGGGGTAACACACTTCAATAAAGGTTTAAGGAAACCAGCCGTGAAGAGCTCCCCGTTTCTCATCTCGAAGTTTGCTGCTCGTTTCTTCATGACGGCTGCTTCCTGCGGTGAATCAGGGAGCGTGTTGTCTGTTAAATATGCCCGGATGCCATCCATCCAGGTAAAGCTTCGGTCCAAAATTCCAATGGGATCTTCATATATACTTCTTTTTTCCAGAACTTCCCAAAAGACTGACCGAGGCGTTTCACAATAGGCGGAAGATGCCAATTTGGACAATGCATCCGCCTGGTTGTTGTCTGACCTGGGCACCTGACTAAGACAGAATTCTTCAAGTGCCCCAGCCTTTTCTTTGACTACCTGAAGATATTTGATCATAGCCGGATGAGTTACTTCATATCTACCCTCATACTAACTAACGACCAACTGTGAATCAGAAAAGGCGTCAATCTTTGTTGCCCCTGCTGCCTTACACTTGCGGATTCAGGCTAGCAGAGCTTCATACTCTGCCTCATTGTTTGAGGCCTAAAACTTGAACCGTAGTGCATATTCAAATTTGTCTCCTTCAGGGGACTCATAGATAATGCCTGCACCACAGCCGTTCTTCGTAGAGCTCCCGTCTACATACACCTTCCAAACCTGATCAAGATTATCCGGAGAAACCGGACGAGTCATCTCAACAATGAAGTCGGCAAACGCCTGACCTTTCACTGCCTTTCTTTGTTCGTAGGAGATTTCAAGACTTTGTATTTCAATAACCCATTTCAACATTCTGCCGGATGACTCCAAGGTAGACATTGGCCGCTTGAGGGGCTGATCGGTGAAGATTACAACCGGATGTGCCAGAAAATAAGGCTTCAGCTTCTTGAATACCATATACAGAGCAAGGCCAAATTTTTCAACCATGGGGTACCGGAGTTCAGCATTTTTTAGCACATGGCTAATGAAATAGACCGGGAGCTGGATGCCGTCTCTCTCAGCAAGGAGAACAGCACTGAGGGCATGGTCTAAGACGGCTAGGTACATGTATAACTTCTCCTTGGGCAAGGGGCTAACAAGCCTTGGCAAAGAGTGTAGATGTTCTTTCAGTTTCTGAAAGGCCGTCTCAGCATCATCCCCCCATTCAAATCTAGTTTTATTCCTGATTGCTTGGAAGAAGTAAAGGCATTTGTCACCTGACCAGCTGAGGAACCTCCCCAATGCTGCCAGGCAACCAGTTAGTCTCTGTACTTCCTTGACAGTGCGGGGTGACTTCATGTCAATCACCGCCTGTATCTTCTCAGGGTTAGCCTCTATCCCCCTTTAATCAATCAGGAATCTGAGAAACTTCCCATACTCAACACCAATGACGCATTTCTTGGGATTTAACATAACCTTATGCCGCCTGAGTGTGGTGAAAGTTTCTCGGAGGTCAGCAAGGTGATCCGCCTGCTGCTTGGATTTGACTATCATGTCATCAATGTACTCCTCTACGTTCCTCCCAATTTGATTAATGAAGACTGTATTAATCATCCGTTGGAACGTAGCCGGCGCATTCTTCAAGCCAAACGACATCACAGTATAACAGAATAGCCCCTGATCAGTGACGAAGGTCGTCTTCTCTTGATCTTTTTTCCACATGGGTATCTGATGGAAGCCGGAATAGGCATCCATGAAACTCATCAGGGCATGACCAGCCGTAGAATCGACTAAGCTATCGATCTTTGGAAGTGGATAACTATCCTTCGGATATGCCTTGTTGAGGTCTGTGTAATTAACACATATACGCCAGGTACCATTCGGCTTCTTTACAAGCACAACATTCGCCACCCAGTCGGGGAAATTATATAGCCGAATGAACCCAGCATCCAACAGCTTTTTGACTTCGACAGCTGCCGCCTGACTTCTTTCCTTGCCGTGATTTCTCTTCTTTTGCCGGATGGGCTTCTTTTTTGGATTCACGGCGAGTTTGTGGACAACGAGATCTGGGCTGACGCCTAGCGTCTCTTCCACTTCAAAGGCAAAAACGTCTTTGAATTCCTTCAACAGAAGGTGAAAATCTGCACCTAAGGTAGCATAAGCAACCGTCCCAACCTTTACAGTACGCTCTAGACGGCTGTCATCCAAAGCGAGGTCAATGTTTTCACCAGCCGGTTGGGGGCGGAGCTCATCTGAGCGCTCTCCGGTGAGTTATTGCTATTTTTTTCTCTTTCTTCACCTCCACCAGCTAAGCAGCTTTTCTTTTCTTTTTGGCTGCTGGTGGGGCTAGGTTGGCATCCTTGACATTGTCAAGGTTTATTGGTTCCTGCCCTTGGCCGTCTGGGGCCACATTATCTTTGACGGCTGAGAGGTAACACTCCAGGTCTGTCTTCTGATTCCCGTTCAAGGAACCTACAGAGCCATCATCCCTCTCATACTTGATGAGCATGAGGGAAGGGATTATTACAGCCTTGGCTTCGTTGAGGGTGGGACGGCCTAAGATGATGTTATAGGCTGTCAGTTCCTCAACAACCAAGAATTTGACGACCAGATGTCGTCCTTCTCCTTTCTCTCCCAGCCGGATGGGTAAGTTAATCTTACCAACTGGGTAAACCATCCCACCCCCAAAACCTACCAAGGGGTAGGTTACCGGATGCATGTTGTTGGGCTTGTATTTCAGCTTTTGCAAGCACCGGAGGCTGATGATGTCCGACGAACTGCTGGTTTCTATAAGGATCCACCCAACCAGTTGATTGGCGACCTTACATTCAATGACAACCGGGTTGTCATGCGGACGGCGGACTTTGCCCCTATCCTTCTCAGTGATCAGGACGTCTAGGAAAGTGGAACTAGCAGACGCCTGCTCATCATCATCCTTGTCCATCTTTCGAAGATGGCTTTTGGTGCCCCGGATGGTAGGGCCACCACATGAGAACCCGCCTGCTATAGTTTAGACCGGCTCCTTATTGGTGTCCGAACTACTAGTAGGCTGGGGAGTCTTGGACGACTGTCCTTTGTTCTTCTTTTTAGTCCCTCCTGGGGACTTAGAAATGTAGGACTTTAACATCCCTTTGTCAGCCAGATGGCCCAACGCCCGTTGAAGGCTGAAGTAGTCGTTGGTGTCGTGGCCAACTTCCTCATGGTATTGGCAGAATTTGTTCTTGTTCCGTGACTGGACGAAACTCTTCATTGGGTTCGGCTTCTTAAGAGACAGCCGGTCCTTTATCTCCATGAGGATGGAGTTACAGTCCTTGTTAAACTCGTACCTGGGGACGTACAGTTTAAATTCTTTCTTTTTCTTCTGGGACGGCTGGTCAGAATCACTAACCGCCCAGACTTCTTTTCTCTTCTTGCTCTCTTCTTTCTTCTTCACCGGCTGAGCAGACCGACTTTCATTTTGTTTGTTAGACTTCTTGGAGTCCGACTGGCTACCAGGCGTACAGAGGTTGGTTTCTTGAATATAGCTTTTTGCCTCCCTCAAGGCCGCCTGCAGCGTAAATGCCCCTTTTCTGACGAGATCAAAGTTAAAGTTCGACCCGTCTCTCTGACCCTTAAAGAAGTCTGTGAATGCTACCTTGTCAGACAGTCCCTGGATCTAGATTCTGACTAGGTTGAACCTCCTGACATAAGAGCGTAGCCCTTTTCTCTCACCCTGCTTAATGGTGCTCAAGTCAAGACTTGTTTTCTTAGCAGGGATGTTCATTGAGAAGTTGGTGGCAAACAAGAAGGCTAGCTTCTTGAAGCAATCAATAGAGCCGGCTGGCAAGTTGCCAAACCACTGTTGGGCAATGCCCTTCAATATAGCCGGGAAACATCGACACCAAGTGGCATCGTCCCAACCCTGTAAACACATGAGGTTGGTGTATGCCATTAGGTGGTCTTCTTGGTTGGTGGTACCATCATAGGTACCCACCAACACATTCTTAACCTTGGCCGGATGGGCCGCCTCGGTTATATTCTTGGTGAACGTAGAAGGTTGTTCACCAAGTTTAAGCAGACGGAGCTGCCAGTCCAATGGCTGGACTCTGTTATATGCCGCCTGACCTCCAAAGGGAGGCGGCTGCATAAATTGAAGGCCATACAGCCCGTATTGTGCCTGGGGTGCATACGGGGAAGACCCAATCATCATCTGAGGGTCGGTGTAGACGGACTTGCTGCCTGTCCGACTCTCATGTAAGGACTGTGAGTTCCTTACAGAAGTTCCTTTGAAACTGTCTGGAAAGCTCGAGGTTGAGGCTGACTCAGACAACTGCTGGTGTCTCCTCAGCTCAATGATGTGCCGAGCGTCGGAGATAGATTTCTTGCTAGCTTCCAGCTGATTATGCCGAGTGTGCCGCAGAGGACCCTTTGATAAAAGGATCTTAGACCAATCAAGTCTTGCGGCTGCCCTCTCCTTCTCCTTGGGATGAGGAGTTGGCTGCCTGTCCTTTACCGGCTTCTTCCTCTCAACTGGAGAAGTCTTTTTATCCGGCTGACCCATGCTAGAGCCAACCTTGTTTTTGTTGATCATATCTTTGATTTCACCCTTGAAGGAGTTCATGAATTTCATGAGCTCGTCCAGGGTGACTAGGGTTGATCCTCTGGCCATCTGGGTTTCCCCTTCCGGCCTCGCAGAGGGCCTGCTTGGACCCGCCTAGTTAGTGTGTCGTTCCAGTCGATCTCTGGAACGGACATACTTGGAGATGAATGACCCATCCTCGGCCATATGCGTCTCAACTTCATCATCATCATCCTCCTGGTCAGTATAGACCACCGGTTGAGGAATACTTGTGTTTTCTGGCTGAATAGCCGGTTATAGATTGTTGAGATCAGGAAGTGGTACAGACTCTTGAACCATCTTTGAGGTACTCTCCCCACAGACGACGCCAAATGTTTTGGGTGTTTTTTGTCCCTTGGGAGAGTTACGTCACAAAGTCTGGTCCGACTTGAGCTGCACCTACAAAAACACGGAGACTCCGGTTGTTGGAGCTCCGCCTCCGACGGTCAAGTTAGTAACTTGAAAAGGAATAAAGAGTGCGGAAATTTAGGTGGGTATCTGCTTGGATTCCAAGCTCAGGTGTTCTCTGATGAGAGAGAATAGGTGTGTAATAAATGATTGTAGATGTCCCCAAAATGGGGGAATATCTCCCTATTTATAGGGTCGTTGGGAAATGTGCCCCTCCCTAGGTCACTCTGACCAAGGACTGGTGGGCTGCGCCGCAAAGTACGGATTCTTGGGAATTGGGCCCTTGAAAGCCGCAATTCTGATGAAGACCTGAGATTTCCACGTGTCAGCTGGTGAGCGGTCTTTGATGACCTGCCAGCCCTTAACACGTGGAGCTCTCTCATTGGTCCATGTGTCTAGGGTATTTTTACCCTAAACAACCACCACCACGCAAAATCACCATTAATCAAACAGTTTAAAGTTCAATCATCAACAAATCGCAGCCATTAATTCGACTCAATGCATCTCAGCCGTCCAATTTCATTAATCCGTACAGATATTAGCGAGAAATCGGAGCTCCTGCGGCTAGGCATCTCCTCGGCATCTACTGAAATTTGGTTAAGGCTGGAAAACAGAGCCCCACGCCCACAGTAGCATCAGCCGCGCCTGCGGCGGACTGGGTTGCTGCAATTACGAATTTGTGTTCGATTGAGGCGGATTCTCTAATTCGGTGTAACCCCCCAAATCACCCTCTACGGAAATACTAGTATAATACGTATAATTATACCGTAGAGATAGACTTAGGCGTAGGCTACTAAATAAAATAATACTTTGCAGCAGAAACTTCAAAACTCTTCTTTATTAATAATAACTATAAATAGAAACCAATGTCATGAGTACTCAAATTAAATACAAGACCAAAACTCCTAATTGATGAAACCAAATCCCAGGACTCCAATGTATCAATTTATTTATTCCACCTGAAATAACACTGCTTACCATTACGGTAAACTAGGCGAACCAAAACAAATAAGAAATACGGGTTAGCAAAATATGCTAACTACGGTAAGTGTAAGATAATTAAACTCAATTTATTTACAAACATGCTTTTGAAATCAATTCCAATAGTTAATCCAACAATTCCAAACTCATGATTCAAAACCGATTCTTAATATTCCAATATCAATAATCAATTAAACCAATACCAATTATTTTAAAACCAATTCCTCATATTAAAACCAATTCCTCAATAATAAACCAATTAAACCAATTCCTCTCCCAAGTGTGCACACCCCCCAAGCTAGTCTCCTTATGTTACAAGGCTATTCTTGAGGAAAGACCCGATCATACAAAGTCCAAGGCCTTATCAATAAACCAAATCCGCATAGTGGGATTACCAACATGCTTGTAAAGCATTAATAATAACAATTCAATAAATCCTCTTTAAATCCAATAATTCCAACCTTTAATAATAATAATTCAAACTCCCTTTTTATTTAAATCCATATGCTTTCAAAATCAAACCTTTTAAACATGAATAATAATTTTAATTATTTAAAACATGATATAAAATCAATACTCCAATTTATTTATCAAAACCAATTTATTTAAACATGCTTTTATTTCATAAATCATATTTTAATTCAATCATCAAAAATCATTCAAACATGCTTATTCAAACCAATCACTTTCAAGGTATCTAGCCACCTAACGTACCTTGATCCTTGCTTAGCAAAACACACTAAAGGAACCTCAAGAATCTTGATCGAACACACCCTACAAATAAATATAACCTTAATTAATATAAGGTTAACAAATAATCACAACAATGAAATTAAAAACCCCCCAACTATATGTACATGAACCTTTTAAATTAATTTTCATAAATATCATTAAAAATCTAATTTTATATAATTAAAACTACTCATAATAATTTTTTATAAATCCCCCATAATAATAATAATAATCGAATAAGAGAAGAGAAGAAGAAAACATAAGAAGGAACCAAGGAAAAAGAAAATTTGGATTTTCGTTGGAAAGAATAGGCAGAACTTGCAGAGGCTGTAACTCCTTTGATATAACTCCGAATTGGGTGATTCTTAAGCCTAACCTCAAGGATTTTTCGAGAGGAACAATCTTTTGTGAAACAGAAATACCCCAAAAACTGATCAGTAGTGCCCGAAAATTGGTTTTAAAGATAAACGGGATGATTTGTGTAAAAAGAGGAGAAGAAAAGAAGAGAATTAGAGTGAGGTTTGATCATGAATTAAAGGGGTATTTATAGGCTAGCACGCGTATGAATTATGGTAGGAAAATGTAGGAAGAATTATGGTAAGTAGGGTTTAAGGGATTACTTGGAGAAGTAAGTAAAGATTTAAGGAAAGTTTTGATATTAAAGAGATTGTGTATAATTGAATATGGAAGGTATGTATGTCATGAAAAATATTAAGGAAATTGGAATTACTTGGGGAATAATTAAGAAGAATGAATGGCAAGAAAATATGATGTTTGGATATTAAAAAAGATGGAGAATTAGAATTAAGGAAAATAGGAGATTTTGGGAGATAATTAAAAATATAATTTTACCAATTAAATTCCCCCAAAATATTTCATGAGGGCCGAAAATATGGAGCTTACCATAGCTCTAATTTTCATATTCCTCTAGATATATTTAGGAATATTTTGCTCGGTTTTTAAGGAATAAAATAATTGTATAAATAATATAGAATAATAATTAATTAATTAATTAAATACCAATTATTTACAAATAAATAACCAAGAAAAATCAGATTTTCCATACATGGAAAATCCAAAAATCCTAGCTAGTTATTAGGTAATTTCGGACATAATAATTAATTAATTAAAAAAAAATTATTTTGCTTTAATTAAAATATCCGAAATATGTAAATAATCCGGTTTTTAGAATAGGATAAATGGATAATAAATCTTATCCAAAATAATAATTTGTTTTTAAAATACTTTTGGCGCCAAAATTCAAATATCATTTTGGCTCCAAGATTTAAATAGTAAGTTGAATTACTAAAATACCCTTTTTAGAAAATAATAATTAATTAATTAATTAGGAAAATACGTATAAAAATATGGGATATTACATTCGGTGCTGCTGCGAGGTGATGCTATGTGTTGAGGAGATGGTGGCAGGCGTGGGTGCTGCTGCAGTGTTGTGAGTTGCTGCGGCTGGTGGTTGTTGCTGGCGGTTTTGGCGGTGGCTTGAGAGGGCATCTCGTGGTGAATGGAGGTGGTTGCTGTTGGGGATTTGTGGTGGTTACGAGTGGTTTGGTGGCAGCTGGTGCGGCGGTCTTAGGGTGTTGGAAGAGGTGGTGCTGCAAATTGTTGGCGTGGTGGATGCAAGTCACAGGGGCTGCACGTGAGTGGTTGTTGTTGTAAATTGTGGTGATTTTGGTTTAAGGTTGTTGTGGGTATTTGAGTGGGGAAGCAAGGGAGATGGTGATGGAAGGTGTGGTATAGGTTTAGGTGATTGTGGGGTGTAAAATAAGCTGCTAGCAAGAGGGTAATTAGTAGCATGGAACATTGTGCATTTGCCTTGAACTCGATTTGAACTTGAAATTCAACTAAGGACTCGAAAACACCTACAACCAAAAACAAACACAAGGGAGAAACGGGACAAAGACTAAAATAATAAAATAAAACGAAGTGAAATAAAATAAAATACGAAACTAAAATAAATAAGAAAACAAGAGAAAAGAGAAAAATTAACTAAAAATACGAAATTAAACTAAAATCTAATAGAAATGCAAAAATAACAAAAATTAAGGGTAAAAAAACGGGAACAAGAAAATAATAGAATAAAGGATAAAAAGAGCTAAATTATTGGAAAATAATCTTGAAAATGACTCAATAAACACCCCTGAAAGTGACATAAAAGTTTGGGCGTGTATGCTTTGATTTATGTTTGAGCATGTTATCTCATTCAAGCTTGGGGGAGGGTATTTTATCTTGTTTGGTGGGATATTGATTCATATATGCCATGCACGATTGAATATGCCTTCTTTATCTTGAAAAACTCCAAAAAGATTTTCGTTTCTATCAAGGCAAATTTGCAATTTGTTTTGTTTTGTTCTTGCTTTAGACATAATACTCTTAGACTTTTATAGTTGAATGCTTTTCTTCTTAAATGGTAATGGTGTGCACGGTTTGAGAGTATGTTTGGTTGATTCTAGGATAGAGTATGCTAAGGTAGTGTCTTTAGAACTTTTGGGACCTTGAAGCCGGATTTTAATTGTTTTTGAAAATTTGAAATTGCTTCCGTTTGGTGAATTTGAAACTAATAGTGAGTTATTGCTAAAACCATATGAGGTTTCATTATTTTCAAGCCTTCTACATATTTTGCATGAGCAGCACATGGATCCTTGACTATTGTATGCTTTATCTAGAATTTGACTCTTGTCTCCCGAGATCACGACCGAGCCATTTAGGAAGGACAAAGGCATCTTTTCGGGGTGGTGATTTTTGTTTTTCTAGGGTATTTTTCTATTTCTTTATTTGGGGATTTCATTTCCCTACTTGCTAACAATTTGAGCCATAAACCTTCTTTTCAAGCCATATCTTTAGATTTTGAGCCTTTTGTTTCATTCTTGTTTCCATTATTGGTTTTTGTGAAGCAATTGATCATTTTGTTGGAGCATATGGTGAATGAGTTGTATATTGGTTCTTATGTTGAATGCAAGTTTGTATTGTAAATATCTTGTGAATAAAAGTCAAATTGCTAAGTTGAAAAAGCCGTCCATAGTTAAAAGAGGCGAGGACAATAAAATAATGTGAAAAAATGAAAAATTGAAAAAATGAGAAAAAGCAAAGCAAATTCAAAAAACTTTGGCAAAATTGATGAAAAGTGAAAAATGAAAAAGCTCAAAAATATTTTGATGTAAGTGTCTTTCTCCCTATTTTAAGCATTGAACACGTTGCTTTGTTCAAGCTTGGGGGGAGCGTTCTTACGCTTTTTGTATATGTTTGTGATTTTGGCATTGAATAAGCTTGGGGTGTTGGTGTTTTTGTTTGGTTATTGCTCGATTATGGTGTTGAGGATTGCACTACTAGAAATAGGCTAATTTCCAACGGACTGGTTCCGACGGACACGAAATTCTGTCGGAAACATCGAAAACTCCGACGGATTTTTATTCCATCGGAAAAAATGGGCTTTCCGACGGAATTAAATCCGTCAGAAATTTTCGAAGGAATATTCCATCGGAATATAATTATATATATATAAAAAACAAACACTTCCTTGTTAAAACCCTACCCTCTCATTCTCCCTCTTCTCCTACGCCCCCCTTCTCTCTCTCTCTCCTCCTCCCTCTTCTGTCTCTCTCTCCTCCGCCCCTCTTCTCCTGCGCTTCTCTTCTCTCTCTCTCTCCTCCGCCCTTCTTTTGTCTCTCTCTCTTGCGCCCCTCTTCTCTTCTCTCTCTCTCTCTCCTCCGCCCCATCTTCTCCTTCTTTGTTCTCTTTAATCATTTCTCTCTCCTCCGCCCTTCTTTTGTCTCTCTCTCCTACGCCCCCCTTCTCTTCTCTCTCTCTTTCTCCTCCGCCCCATCTTCTCCTTCTTTCTTCTCTTTACTCATTTCTCTTCTCTTTGGTGTTTTTCATGGTAGAAGTTAATGGTTTTTTTGGTCAAATTCGACCATGAAAAGTGTAGATCTAAACTTTTTATGGTCGAACTTGACAATTTATACCAAATTCAAGAATTCAAACCCACATTACTAAGGTATGTTTTTCGAGTACTTATTTGTTGTTTTTTTTTTGTTTTTTGTTTTTTTTTTTAACATTTTCTTGGTGTTGGTTGGTTGGTGTGGATGTGGTGGCTTGGTGTCGTGGCTGGTGGTTTTGTGTTGTGGTGGCTTTTTTTTTTAACATTTTTTGTTATGTTGTATAGGGGGGCCGTGGTGGGTGGGTCGGGTTTAGGGGGGAAGTGGTGGGTGTGTCGGGTTTAGGGGGGTCGTGGTGGGTGGTTTTAGATCTAGGTTTAGATTGGGAGGGTTTGGGTTAGGTGGGGTGGGTTAAGGTGGTGGCTGTGGTTAGGTTAGGGCTAGGAAGAGGGTCAGGTTTAGGTGGGGCATGGTGGGTGGTTTTAGATCTAGGCTTAGTTTGGGAGGGTTAGGGTTAGGTGGGGTGGTTAAGCTGGTGGCTGTGGTTAGATTAGGGCTAGGAAGTGGGTCGGGTTTAGGAGGGCCGTGGTGGGTGGTGTGGTTCAGTTAGTTGGGTGGGGGTAGGGTTGACAGTGGCATTTTGGGTGGTGATACGTCGTGCCATTGGTGCGTATTTTTTTTAATTTTATGAAATAATTTTCTGACGGAATTCCCGTCGAAAATTTCCGACCGAATTGTATATTCCTTCGGAAATTTTCGACGGATTTTTCCGTTGCCGGAAAATCTGTTACGTTGGAAAATTTTGTCGGAATAGTGTTTCCGGCGGAATTTCCGTCGGAAAAGGTCGTTTTTCCTACCAACGCGTTTCCGACGACCAGTTCCGACGGAATTTCATCGGAAACATGTTTTCCGAGGAATTTCAAGGTGTTTCCGACGAATTTTTTCCATCAGAAATGGCCGGTTTTCTAGTAGTGTTGATCACCCATTGCTTCACAATTTAAGTATACCACCAAATTTCAAAATTTAGCCTACCTTCACTCTTTTCGCCCTTACATTACAACCCTTTTCAAGACCTTTTGACCTTTTTGGTTGAGTCACAAGTTTGTGGAGGGAGATGTATGTCAAGCCTATTGAGCGGTATGCAATAGTCGAGATGTCGAGTAGCCTCAAAGTTCTTTCTTTTCAGGTTCCTTCGAGGAACCTTCATGGGTCAATCGTTGTTGCCTTTCGTTGTCCCTTAATTGTGGTTGCCTTAAATGATCCGTGAACGGTTTACAACTTTCTTAAAAACTTGTTGGTGGCTCCCTACTTTGCTTTGTCCCTAATCGTATCTCAACTCCCACTTCCTATGAGTGCCAAACATATTCACAATATGCTTACGTAGGCGCGCTTCGAACGACGCCTATAATTTGGTGACACCACTAGGGAGGATTCTTGGTTAATTATCGATTTGAGTGATCGGTACTTAATTGAGATGAGTGGACGAGACTTGAAAAACTCTTGAATTGTAAACCTGAGATTTAATTGGCATTGCCAAATATGCATATGCATCTTAGCTTACCTATTTTTCCACAATAGTACGTGTTCTAGTGTTCTAAATATGTGATTAGCCCGAGGGATTTAAACTCTATCAACCCAAAAACGTTTAGGACAATAAGGGTTCATCTGAGTTTTTAAATCTTCCCAAATCATGGAGTGGAGTTCGATTTCATCACGAAATTGCGGAGCTGCCCGTTGGCATACACCCTCAAGGGAGGCTGCCTTGGTAACGCGTCCAAAGTCTTAACCATGGTACCCTTTAACACCCAAATAAGCTTGACCATAGTGGAACTAACATCGAACTTGACTCTAGATTGCGAACTTGATTGCATCATGCGTGACAATGTGTCTATTTGTGCAGTTTTTTTGTTTCTTTTTTTTTCATTTATTTTCTCACTTTTTTCTGATCTTTTTTTTTTAATTATTATTGTCGAGTCATAGTCTTTTTTTTATTTTTTTATTTTTGAGTCAACCCGGATTTTTATTACCGTACAGTATACTGCACAAGAGTCAACTTGTTATGGTCATAACCAGAGTTCTAGAAAGAGTCACGTGTTGTGTAACCTATGGATCTATAGCCCCGAGTTTTATCTTTCATTTGGAGTTGGTTTCGTCCCAGTAAGAGTCACAAATACAAAGGTATAACCAAAATACTACAGCCTATCAAACTTAGGTGTCTTTTTAGCGTCCAACCTTTTTTTTCCGTATGTTTTCTTGTCAAGCTAGTCTAACATAAGATTGTAGATTTTTATTTTATTTATTTATTTATACCCATGAGTCATAACTATTCTAGAATTCCAATCCTCTTCCTTGTTTCTTGTGATTATTGTCCTAACCTTAACATGTGTTCTTTGGTTGTGTTTGATCTTATTTATGACTAACAATTGACAATGGACCGTTTTAAACTAGTAAATAGCATAAACATTACAATTGGACAAAACTAATCAAGTTAGTTTGTCTTTTTATTATTCCGGGCTATTTTGGTCCATGCGTCAGTCGCTTTGGTACTTTTTACATGTCTATCCATACGATCATACCACAAGTCTTATAACATCACTTAATCACTCACGAGTCAAGTTGAGTCCACACACTTTATTTTAGACTTCATTCGTGCACCATGACATCTGTGATCGTATACTAAGTCCATGCATGTGTCCCTTTCCGTCATAAAAATGAGTGGAGTTAATGGCACTCATTTGATGAGTATTTAGGTTGTTTTTACCTTCTTTTCATAGCTTTCTTTCTTAATAAATGCTTAGTTTTATGAATTTTCTCTTTATTTCCCTTTTCTCTCTTATTTTATGTTTTTATGGTTTTTCTAGTGTTTTCTCCTTTATTTCTTCTCTTTTCGTGGTTGTAGGTATTGAACGAGGTTCGGGTCTTGATATTGGTGGCTTTCTAAGTTGGAAGATACTTTTGGAGTAAGCTCAAAGCATTGGGAACGCTCAAGATGCAAGGAAGTAGATGCTCCAATTTCTAGCTCTTGCGCTCTCAAGCCGTGCTCCCATGAAGAAGTAGTGTTGAACCCACCGCGGAGTCCATTTGAATCTGCCATGATTAGTGTATATCATCATCATACTGCGTGCACTCGAAGATCCAATTGCGAACGCACGAAGTGGCGAGCAAGTCGAAAGAAACCCAGAAAAGCGCGAGCGCGCAAACCTTGTGCTCGGGCGCGCATGGTGCGTGCGCGGGCCCGCGCCCTTGCCCGCGCGGGCGCTCCTCCCTGTTTCCCGATTTTGGCTAGATTTCGTTATCACACCTCTTATAAATACCTTTTGACAACCGATTTTTGTAAGAAGTTTTAGACATAATTTTAGCTTAGTTGAGAGTTTCTCTCTCTAGTTTTAGGGTTTGTTTAGGACTAGATTTAGAGAGAGAAAGTGAGAGATTTCAATGGTGATTTGAGAGATTGATGATACAAGGGTGACAATTGTATTGAAGATCTTCTTTATTATCAATGAGCATTTCTAACTCTATCTCATCTTATTGTTTTGTTTAGATTCATGTTTGTTTGATTTGATTTGCATGTTTGATCTTGATTAGTGTAGTTGCTCTTGATATTTTTTTTATTCTTGATTTCTTAGTTGTTTGTTGATTAGATGATGATGCTTAAGTAGTTATTTGGCTAGGGATTGGATGAAACTTATATGATTGATTAATTGTGGTTGATTTGGGAATTATGTTGATTGATTGTTGAGATTAAAATGATTAATGTAAGTTTGCATGTGTGTAATTCGATTAGGCCTTGAGAATTACGCTAGATTGCATTGTGATTTCTATTGATACGACCCATTGATTTAGGAATTGCAATTGTCGATTGGTTTAGATTGTGATTCTCCTAGTTTGCTATTCGTAGTGATACCTAGCTTAATGATTAGGAGATCGCTCTTTGATTCCAATTAATAGCTCTTATCATTAGTATTCACAACCATTGATTGGCATATTTTTCCCAAGTTATTTCAATTGTCATGATTACTTGTTGATCCCCATTCCCTAGTGCTTTTTTTGTTTGGTTGTTTGTTTTGTTAGTTATTAGTGTTACCTCTTACCTTTGGCTTCGACTTAGCTTAGGCACCCATTTGAAAGCACTTGAACATAACCGTTCCTTTGGGTTCGACCCTTGACTTACCTCTATACTTGTATTTAGGTTTGTTAAGTGTTTATAAATTTTGTTTGGCTTAGGGAGGATTAGTCAACTACCTAGTTTTTCCCCTCGTCATTTCTTACCTGTTTTCAATTGTCTATCTATTCCCATTTCTTTCCTATTTTGGAATTCTGAGTCAAACCATTAAGTAAATTTAATTTATATGGCATCACTTGGTTAAAAAGCAGGGGTCGATTGGTACGGCTCAAGACATCCAAAGAAACCTCCATCCTCTTTACAAGGTCCATTAACGTCACATCTAACCCACTTTCACTTCACTCCAATGGCTAGCAAGGAAGATATTGAGCAACTCAATAAGTTAATTGAGACACTCATCACAATGATACAAGGCCTTGACACTAAGGTCACTACCCTAGATCAAAACAATGTCACTTTGGTACAGTTGACAAGCTGAAAGAAGAAATGAGCAAAATCTCTAAAGGTTTCACCGCATGGCACAACCTTCCACTGCATTAGCTATGAAGAACAAGCGTGGCGATAACAACAACACGTGGAAATACAAGAAGAATGTCATTCCTTCGTTCTTCTTCGTCTTCCAATCCTAACAACGCCACCAACAATATAGGCCAGTGCGACCTCAATGAAGTACCAGCTCCAAACACTTCTCTCTTAAGGAAAAAGAGGATTTACACTCCTTTGGGAATGATTACCTCTATAATCAAGGCTTGATTACACCCATTGGACCAATCCCAGAGCCGAAACATAGAGAAAGGAGTGCCAAATGGAACCCCAATGCCCATTGCAATTTCCATCAAGGAAGGGGCCACACCACTGAGCAATGTTGGAATTTGAAGGACGCTATTCAAGATTTAGTGGATGCTAACAAACTTCTGGTTCCTCCAGGCGGCAAGAAGTGATAAACAATGATGAAGACAAGGCAAAGATGAACCCTCTTTGCAAGATTTCATGATGTTTTCTTTTATTCATTTCCTTTTCCACCTAATAAGTCTAGCATAGGTTCTCCTTATCCATGTGTTTATGAGCCATGTTCCATCAATGAGCATTTTTTTTCTTACATTCGATCATGTGATTAGTAAAAAAAAATAAAAAAAATAAAAAATTTTGCCGAACCAAGCACAAGGTATACTAATGATTTGAAACACCCTTTGCAACTTATCATTTCCCCTTTAACCATCCACACATATCACATATCCCTTTTCTTCACTAACCACTTTGAGCCTCGTATAACGATTGGCCTTATTTATTCAACCCACATTCACCTAACCTTGGGATGGGAAGATGTGTAATTTGTGTAATATTCAAAAGAGCAAGTAAAAAAAAAAAAAAAAAAAAAAGCAGCAAATTAGTAATAAAAAATGTCTAAGGGCAAGTGTTCTAATGTCTTTGACAAGAACACATCTCAATTACATCTCTCATCGAGTGCTTGGTACCGTGGATGAGAAACATGAATGCTAAGTGAGTGATGGACCGCATGATCCGATATTTCCCACATTGATTCAAAAGAATGAAAAAAAAAAGAAAAAAAAATTAAAAGTAAAACAAATGTTGAAAATAAACTTGCAAAATTAAAATTTTTCACATACACAATGACACATCTTGGGGGCTTTTCTCGGGTCTTGAGCCTTTTACCCCTTTCTTCTTTAAACCATCAACCTTAACCACGTTATAATCCTCAAAAAACCTCTTTGAGGTCTACAAACACTTGTGCAAAGTTCGGTTAGAGCTACGTTCCGTCTGATTCCTAACGGATACGTTGGCAACCTCACATTGAGGTGCGGCCATATTCACATTTATACAAGATCGAGTCAAAACATTTCCAATGCTTATCCTTATCAATCTAGAGCTAGACTTGGGGGGCTTTTACCCACATCATTAACCTACCTAGCCTAAAGAGTCACCATCTCGACTCTTCTCACATCTATTTCTATTACCGTAGCCTTTGCAGCCAGCCTTAGTATCACTTTCACACACTTCATTCACATATTCATGGCCATATCCTCCTTCCCTTAGGAACCCCTTATCATGAAATCTTGTTCCACACCACGCATGCTTCATGACAGCTTCTAGCAAAATCATCATCATCATCATTCGATAGCATTATCACAAATGTACTTAGCTTCCTAACCTAGGTACATTCATCAAGATTCGTTGTTACACTTGCATAGCTCCCTCAGCAACCACCATTGTATACGTGCTTAGCTTCCAAACCTAAGTAACTTTCAAGATGGTTTGCTTTTTTACACACTATATATGATGCTTAGCTTCCCGACCTAAGCAACATACATAGTCAACAAACAACCGCACTTAGATTCACGACCTAAGTGCATTCATTGATCGTGCAATATGATTTAATTTCCTTAGCCTCCTAGCCTACAAACATTCATCATGCATACAATATTTTCAAGACCAAAAATTCGATTTGACAAGAAGAAAATCCATGCGATTCGTCTCACTTTGCTCAACGACGAAGCTCAAATAGGCCTCTACTTTTGTTCTTCTCATATTCATGTACTCTTTCCAATTAACATAAAACCAATATATTAACCCTAAACCTGTTTAACGTATGTTGGTTGATTATTGTAGACACCTAAAAATGTCTCCCCAAAACCAAACCCAATGATGAACAACCTTTCACCGCCATTATTGGTCAGGTTGAGTATTTAACCATTAGAGTGCTTAAATCCATATTCATTCCCAATACATTTCATAAACCAATCCAATTTCTAGCTCATTTCCCTAAACTATAACTTACTTTCTACTTTTCGTGTCCACATCACAAAACCGAGAAAAACTGATTTTGTGGCCTTATAATTTTGATCCAATTATTATTTGGTTGGATAGGCCATTCAATAATATTTCCAATAATATATCATAAGCCCAATTCCAATTTTAAACGAACAAGATATGAGCAAAATACTAAACTCGGCCCAAAACTGACACCCTTTCATTAAAATGGCCATATCATAAAATCTACAAATTATTTTGACCTGATTCCAATTGTATTGGAAAGTAAACTTGATAAAATTTCCAATGATATATTATATGCCTTATTCCAAGATACAGATCAAAAGTTATCGTAATTTTAAAAACACATAAAAAACTGGAGTTACCGCGCGGCAAGAACTAACACGATACTTTACACCGTGTCATGGTGCCTTTTTTGTGTATTTTTCGCATTTCCTCACGTATTTCGAAAAAAAAGTACACCGTGACATGGCGCCACGTGCCGCGCCACGGTAGACTTTGTCGCGTCACAGTATTTTCTGCCGTGTCACGGGATTTTCACGTGTTTTCTCCGCGTAAAACGTGAACGCGTTTTATCATTTTAGGACAGCTATTGCACCGCGACACGGCATTGTCTGTCGTGTCATGGCACGTTTTTCCGTGTCACGGCAACCTCTGCCGTGTCATGGCTCCCCAAAACTAGGGTTTTATCTTTTTAGGGTTCTGTGTGTTCCCTCTACTCATTTTCTCTATAAATACCCCACTCCTTTCTAAAGTTTGGGGCACCAAATCATTCTCTCTTCCTCTCTTCTACACCAAAAATCATTCTCTTCTCTCTCTCTCATATTCTAGGCTTTAAACCTATATTCCTAATTACATCAATCCTTCCTTAAGCACTCCAAGGAGCCCATACTTGACCCGAGGTTCAGTCCTTAAACAAAGGCGTGAAAGGTATAATTAACCGAGGGTTTGGGCCAAATCAACTCTACTTTTTAATTTGATTAAATTTCAATTTGATTTATATTTTTATTGAAGTTACTAACAATGTATTCATGATGTAGCAATTTTAAGGAATGCGCGTAATGTGAGTAATTAATTAATTTAATTACTTATTTTATTTTTATATTTCTAGTATCATGGTTAGGTTAATTTATATTTGATTTGACTAACGTTATTATGATTAAATTGCTTCCAATATTAATTTTTATTCTATTGTTATTATGATCACAATGTTACATGTTTAAAGGTAATATGTAATTTAAAATCACGCCTAATAAAGTGATAATTTGGACAACCGGTTTAGGTTCCTTTTAAATCTTGTTATTTAATTAAAGTGATCACTAATATTTTAGAATTAAGTGTTGCATTAATATTCAACCAATTTAGCATAATAGTAGTTTGGAATAAATTGAATCTTTGTTTGCATGCCTTTGAGATCGCAGGAATTGCTTTTCACTATAAGAATCGAGTAGAGGCCAATACGGGCGAATGTGACTCCATGACTCACTTCGTACCATCCTCCCCGATCCTCCTTTCGTGGTTCTGAACCATATGGAGTTAGTAATCTCAAGGATTATGAATGGGGTGTAACCTTCACGAGTCAATCGTTGTTTCCTATCGTTGTCCCTTTATCATGGTTGTCTTTTATGATCCGTGAACGGTTTACAAGTTCCTTAAAAACTTGTTGGGGGCTCCCTACTTTATTTGTCCCTAATCATATACGTCAATTCCCACTTCCTATGAGTGTCAAGCATATTCACACATGCTTAACGTAGGCGCACTTCAAACGACGCCTACAATTTGGCGACTCCACTGGGGAGGATTCTTGAAAATAAAACCTATTGGATAACCTGGTCGTGAACGAAGAAAATGGGGGCACCAGTAAGATTCCCTGACTTTCGCGCCACGGCAGGAGCTTGCCGTGTCACGACGCAGGGCACCGTGACGCGGTGTCCAGCACCGTGACACGGTAGATTCTGCCGTGTCGTGGCAGTCCTGAAATCCTTCTAGTGGCCTTATTTCTTTTATCACAGTCAGCTTCCTTCGGTTTTTCTGAAAAAACGTGTATGTTCTACATACGTCTTATCCCTGGGGGATCTAAGCTTTATCAACCCAAAAACGCTCATGGCAATAAGGGTTCATCCGAGTTATTAAATCCACCCAAACCATGGGGTTGAGTTCAATTTCATCACGAACTGGCAGAGCCGCCCGTTGGCATATACCCTCAAGGGATGCTTCCTTGCTAACGCGTCCAAACTCTTAACCATGGTACCCTTTTGACACCAAATAAACTTGACCATAGTGGAACATAGAACTTGACCTTAGGTTGCGAACTCTTCTTTGCTTCATTGTGCCTACGTACCCTATGTGTGATCGTTTTGATCTTAACCTTAACGAATTTTCTTTGTCTATGTGGTTTATTTTATGACTAACTAATGCCAATGGACCATACTCACTTAGTAATTAGTGCAAACACTAAAATAAAAAAGAAAAAAAACTGAAAAAACACAAAAACACCTGGAACTGATCACCGCGCCATGGCAAAAATGCCGAGTCACGGCAATGAGTGTCGCGTCACGGCAATGAGTGTCGTGTCACGACAGGTTGTTCCGCGACACGGTACAGTTCACCGTGTCAGGTGTCCAAGAAATAATTCCAGTGAGCTTTTTTTTAGTCTTCCGTGCTAATTTGGTCCTCGCGTCAGTCATTTTGGTTACTGTTCCAATGTCTAGCCATACTATCATACCACGAGTCTTATAACATCACTTAATCACTCACGAGTCAAGTATAGTCCACACACTTTCTTTATTTTCCAACTCGAGTCGTGCACCATGTTGTTTATGATCGTGTACTAGGTTCATGCACCCCTTTTTTCATCATAATTAAAAAAAAAAAAAAAACGAGTGGAGTTTTTTTTCTCACATGTCTTCAAATGTCCATTTTTTTCCCTTTCCTTTCCTATCCTGAGCAATGAGTCAAATAGTTAAGTGAATTATTTTATTTCACAGTACTTGGTCAAGGAGCAGGGGTAAATTAATACGATTCGAGTCATTATCGCAACAATCTCTTAGGTCTAAGAGGCGTTGAAAACTTTGCCATCTCCACATTACTTATCACCTTCAAACTACTTTCAGTTCGTTCCAATGGCCACTAAGGAAGATATCGAGAACATCAACAAATCCATCGAGGCACTGTCTGCCATGATGAAGACCCTTACCACTAGGGTCACTACTATGGAACAAAACAAGGTCATTGTTTCTACCCTTGACAAATTGAAGGAACAGATGAGTAAGATTTCTGAGGATTTTACTTATGTGGAACAACCTCCCACTCCTTTGGATATAAAAGACAGGTTTCCTGAAAAGTTCTCCACTGCTAATATTCCAAAGTTCAAGCCTACTGACAATCCAATATTCCATTTAAAGGCATTCTCTGCAACCATGGCTCTCAAGGGATTGGACGTAACACTCTTCCCTACGGTGTTCCCTTTCTCCTTAGAGCATGCTTGCCAAGAATGGTTTTATTATGTAGATGCCAAGCATACTGCAACTTGGCAAGATGTCACCGATAGTTTCATGAATCGTTACAAGTGTAACATTCAAACCAAAACTTCTGAATGTGAACTCTTCATTCTCAAACAGAATGAGAATGAAGGCTTCACCGCCTATCTAAATAGGTGGAGGAAAACGGCTTCACTCTTGGTAGATCCTCCCAAAGAAAGAGAGAGATGGTTCGCCTCTTCATCCAAAATCTAACTCAGAAGTATAGGGAACATCTCCAATTTCTTCCACTGAACACTTTCGAAGCTGTATATGACATCGGCATCAATATCGAGGATGAGCTAATAAAGACTGCTAGTAGTAACAATAATAACACTTGGAAAAACAAGAAGAACGACATTCCTTCTTCTTCGTCTTCTAAGCACGAAAATACTACCAATAATATAAGCCAAGTTGATTTTAATCACTAGTAGAAAATAAGTGATGGGAAGCCCCAAATGGCAAGCGGTTTTGAAAATCCACTTGCCATTTAGCTAATTTTTTTTAAAAAAACCACTAATACCAATTGGCAAGCGGTTTTGGCGCGAACCACTTGCCATTATAACAAATGACAAGCGGTTTGGGGTTGAACCGCTTGTTATTTGTTATAATGGCAAGCGGTTCAACCCTAAACCGCTTGCCAATTTAAAAAAAAAAAGCGGGATTTCCCTTTCTTCCTTAACTTAGTCGAAATTTTGGGGAATTCTTACACTCCCGCCCTCACTTCTCATTCACTCTCAAGCTCTCCTCTCCAGCTCCTCCCATTCACTCTCCTCTCTACCAGACGACGGCCACCACCACCACCACCATTCACTCTCCTTTTCATTTTTTTTTTATTTTGGTCTGAATTGAAGCTGCTGATGTTCGTGGGTGTTCGTGGGTGGTTGCTGCCACTGTTCGTGGGTGGTTGCTATGGGTTGCGGCTGTTGGTATTCGTGGCTGCTGCTGGTGGAGTTCGTGGATGCTGCTGGTGGTGTTCGTAGGTGGCTGCTACTGCTCATTCACCACCACACCTCTCTCTCTCCCTCCCCAACTTATTGGAGCCACCACTTCAATCTTTCTCTTTCTCACTCTCAAATTAGGGTGAATTCTTGCTAAATTTTAGTTTCATATGTATTAATTTGTATTAATTGTTTGTTTATTCCAAAATTTAAAGTTAGGGTTTCAAATGTAGTTAACACAATTTTATTTTAATTGTTTTATTATTTATTTGTATATTCGATAAGGTTAATTGTTACTTTAATTGTTTAAATGTTATATATATATATATATATATATATATATATATATATATATATATATATATATATATATATATATATATATACATATATATATATATATATATATATGTATGTATGTATGTATATATATATATATATATATATATATTGTTTGAATTTGAGTAGCTTTAAAGTGAAATTTTTGAATAGAATACTTATTAATTAACATTTTAGTTTGTTAAATGTGGTTAGTAAATTATAATGTATGAATGGATTGATAAGTAATCTTAGTTTGATTGTAGGTAGGTTAATTTAATTATTAGCACTATATAAATGAATGAACTTGTGTATTGTTGAATGTCAAATAAATGCAAATTATTGAATGCTTGCATCATTATTTGCCTAGATACCCGTTCGAGTCTTTCTCAATAGGAGAAAGTCTTGAATAGTCCCCGGTTGGGACTGTTCTTGGACGTTTAATCTCACTTAGGTAGTGAATGTATGCCTCTTTTTCGATTTTAAGGAATATCTCAGCTTATCATTTTCTCACCATGTTCTTTGGGTGCATATGTAGGTAAGTTATTACCTACATTGTGTACTTAGAGAACTGGAGGGAAATGCTGCCGGATTTTCCTTAAAATTGAAAAATTGACATACATTCACTAGTGAGATTAGACGTTCAAGGATGGGTTAGGTTGGAGTGATAAGGACCTTTTGGGAGCATTCATTTTTACGCGATATGGATGATATATATGCTATGTACCTTGATTGACATAATATATGTTACATTTATACATTGTTTGAAATGTGTTGGTATGTTTAAAGGCAATTTAAAACGTCAATGGATCGCGGTTGGATGTATGGTAGACTTGATACATTGGAATTTTTTAATGGGGTTCAAGAGTTTTGCAAGAGTGCTTTACAGTATCAGCTCAGAACGGGTCTCGATTACCTTTATTGTCCTTGTGTCAATTGTAATAATGTCACAAGGGTCAATAGTGTTGATACCATCATGGCTCATGTACAATGTCATGGGTTTAGGCCTCAATATCATGTTTGGGTTTGGCATGGTGAAAAGGGATCGTATAGAGAGAATGTATTTGGCAATGAGACGCATGTTTAAAGTGCCGAGATTCATGTTGAAGAAGAAAATGGGAGTGATGATGGTGGAGATGGGGATGAGACCGAGGATGGTGGTAGTGATCACTTGGATGAGATGATGCGTGATGTTGAGGGTGAATTTGGTGACCAATCTGATGTATTTGAGTCATTATCAGAGGCTGCCAAAAATCCTTTTTATCCTGGGTCCAAAAAATACACAAAACTCTCAGTTGTGCTTACACTTTTTAACATTAAGTCTAAGCATAATTGGAGCGACACTAGTTTCACTTCTTTGTTGACTGCGTTATGTGATATGTTGCCAGATGGGAATGAACTTCCTAATTCCTACTATTATGCAAAGAAACTCATGTGTCCATTCGGTTTAGATTATAAGAAGATACATGCATGTCCTAATGATTGTGTTCTGTATCGAAATGAATATGAAGAGTTGGAGGAGTGTCTACGTTGCGGTAAGTCGCGTTACAAGCGATCAAGCTGCAATGCTGGTATGAAAGGACCTCCTGCAAAGGTGTTGTGGTATCTTCCTATTATTCCAAGGTTAAAGCGTCTATTTTCAATACCAAAAGATGTTAAGAACTTGAGATGGCATGCTCAGGGAAGAAAGAAAAATGGTTTTTTGAAGCATCCTGCTGACTCTCCTCAATGGAAGAACATCGATATGAAGTTTAGGGCATTTGGTGATGAAGTTAGAAATTTAAGGCTTGGGTTGTGCACGGACGGTATGAATCCATTTGGCACTCTTAGTACCAAACATAGCACATGGCTGGTACTTTTAGTGATTTACAACTTGCCTCCGTGGTTGTGCATGAAACGGAAATGCATAATGCTTTCACTTTTTATAACGGGGCCAAGGCAACCTAGAAACGACATTGATGTTTACCTTGAGCCCCTTATTGATGATTTGAGAAAGATGTGGGCCGAAGGAGTTACTGTTTTTGATGCCCATAAGAACGAGATGTTTCTATTGCGTGCTGCCCTTATGTGGACCATCAATGATTTTCCCGCATATGGCAACCTGTCCGGGTACAAGAACAAAGGGCATAAAGCATGTCCCATTTGTATCGATGACACACCGAACATGTACCTTGATCACTATGGCAAAGATGTGTACGTGAGGACCCGAAGATTTCTTTGGCGCGATCATCCGTATCGTAAGCAGAAAAAGGCCTTCAATGGGAAAGTTAAGGAGGAGGTTGCGCCTAGGCCATTGAGTGGAAAGGAGGTTTATGCTAGAGTGAAGGGTATACCATGTGTTTTTAGTAAAACTACGAAACCAATTGACCCACATGTTCTCTTTAAAAATGAATCAATCTTTTGGAAGCTTGAGTACTGGAAAGAACATGATGTTAGACATTGTCTCGATGTGATGCATATAGAGAAGAATGTTTGTGATGCAATTATTGGGACAATTATGAATATTCCTGGAAAAACGAAGGATGGAAAGAGTGCGCGATTAGATTTGCAAGAATTGGGTGTTCGTCCGGAATTGTGGGTTCAAACAAAGGTAGGGAAGGCAAAGGTAAAGGAAAAGGGAACCGAAGATGGTGGACAAAACCGTAAAGGGAAGCGCAAGTAAAAGGCCACGGGTATCTCAAAGAAGAAAGGTGACGGAAAAGGCAAGAATCAAAAGGTGTATTTACCTCCAGCTTGCTACACATTATCAAAGGAAGAAAAACAAAGGTTTTGTGCTTGTTTGTATGACATTAAGCTTCCATCTGGGTTCTCATCAAACATGAAAAGGTTTGTTTCCTTAAATGGAGAATTGAAGTTGACAAGTATGAAATCCCATGATTGTCACATGATGATGCAAGTATTCCTATCGATTGCAATTCGTGGTATTTTACCAAAGCACGTGAGAGAAGTTATTACAAGCCTCTGTGGGTTTTTCAATACTATTTGCAGCAAAATTCTTAATCCCTTTACACTTGATGCTCTCCAGGCGAATGTTGTTGTAAGTTTGTGCAAATTTGAGATGTATTTCCCACCGTCACTTTTTGCCATAATGGTGCATTTGATTCTGCATTTGGTTCGTGAGATTAAGTTGTGCGGTCCAGTCTTTATGAGGTGGTGCTACCCTTTTGAAAGACACATGGGTACACTGCAAGATAAAGTTAGAAATTCAGCCCAACCAGAAGGCAGTATGATACAAAGAATTGTGTCCGAGGAGATTGGGAATTTCGTGGCAGAGTATGTTGCCGTTGCAGAACCTATTGGGCTTCCCACTTCCCGGCATGAAGGGAGACTTGATGGTCATGGCATAATTGGGTCGAAAAGGATTTAGGCTGATCGAGATCAAATCTTGCAAGCTCACCTATTTGTGCTGCATCATATTGCGGAGGTTCACCCATATTTAGAAGAGCACATGGATAGTTTGCGTGTTGAATTTCCATCAAAAGGGGAAAGAGTACTAATGCAGTTGCATAATAAGATGTTTGTGAAGTGGTTCCATGATCGTGTGATGCATCAATTGGATGAGACTGTGTCTGATACAATAAAGTGGTTAGCTTATGGTCCAAAGGAAGATGTTCATTCATTTGAGGGATATGACATAAATGGGTACACATTCTGGACTGAGAGTCGGGATCTGAAATCCTCATCGACTCAAAATAGTGGTGTCACTCTTGTGGCTTCATCAAGAGAATTTGCAAGTGCGAAGGATACATCACCAGTTGACGCACTATCATCATACTACGGACGAATTCAAGAAATATGGGAACTAGATTACCGTGAGTTCAAGGTAGGTCTATTCAAGTGTAAATGGGTCGATAATAATAGGCGCAACGTCAAAAATGACGACTTCACTCTTGTAGACCTTGGCCACTTGCGGGATAGTCTGGAACCAGTCATCCTTGCATCTCAAGCTAAGCAAGTGTTCTACGTAACTGACCCATCCGATCCAAAATGGTCCATCGTCCTTGCTGGAAAAAGGAGAATTTTAGGGGTTGGAGAGGTTGAAGACGAGGAAGAATATGATGCATTTGATGATTCTCCCCCTTTCACTGCTCCTACACTTGATGTAGCAACTGATGTAGACGATGATGCTACTTATATTCGATCTGACCACAATGAGGGAATATTCGAATGAGGTACTTTTATTGATGCATGTTTTATTTACTAAATATATTTCGCTCGTACAACCTTGTTTATTTCAGGAAGTATTTTACTTTTTTGCATTTTCAACGTATAAGCATGTAATATACACTAAATATATGAATTGTTAAGAGGATTATATGTGAATTTGTTATGACAACAAAGAAGTTGGGTAAGTGTTTGGCTTTTTTGGTGCCTCAGATTTAATTGACATAACTGATGACTAACAACATGCTTTGCTTGTTACTGTAGGTGTGTATATATCATGGATCCTGATTAGAACCCTCATTGCGGTGAGGATATGGATGATGAAGATGATGATGAGTTGTATGATGTTAATAAGGAGACGGATTTGGGGAAACCGGAAGACCAAGCTTATGACGAGTTGCAACGTAAGCTTGATGAATATAAGCGTATAGCTGAAAGTGCCCCGCCTATTCAGGATAATGTGGTTTTCGAGTTTGTAGGTGATTTACAAGGTCAAACTCAAATGCAAAGTCAAGTGAAAACCACCGGTGGTGGAGGAGAGGTAAAGGCACCGGTGAACAGAAAGAGTAGGGGTGCAACAAAAGCTTTCAAGAAACCCGGGATTCCCATGGTGCTTGAGTTTGATGAGTTAGGTCAACCTACTGGCCAATGGCGCGACAAAGTTTCTAGTCACGTTGGCATATTAACTCGTAAAATACCCATCACACTTGAGTGGGCCAATATACCTCACGGGTTGCTTCAAACATTTTGGGACGATACAATGGTAAGTATAATGAGTTAGGAACATAGAGCATAACCCGCTCACGGGCTTAGAATCATAGCGCATAACCCGCACATAACACGCACGAGCATAACCCGAGGCCTGCTGCATGCAGCTGCCTGGGCTGGTTTAGCTGCCTAGGTTGCTGCCAGGGATGGTGCAGCTGCCTGGGCTGCTGCAGCTGCTTCGATTCGCCTTTTTTTTTAATTAAATGTGATTTTTTTTTTGCCTTGCCTAACGTGGATTTTTGCGCCTATTACAAAGTCTGTTCCATATTCCTGATGAGCCAGCCAAGAGAAAGTGCTTTGAAGCTTTTGTATAAGAGAGATTCAAAATTTTCAAAAGTTACTCGAGAACGAGATGGATCCATAAGAAAAGAAGGAAAAGACCAAAGAAGAATGTGACTGCTGCTGAAGAAGAGGATAAGCCTGATAAGAAACCGTGGGATTTATATCCACAAATAACGGTGAAGGACTGGGAGAAGTTTGTGGAAAAATCTTCCATTAGAACCGCACTTGTATGTTTTTTATTTATCACTAGGGTAGGCTATTGAATTTTTGTTTACTACAAAGACTGATGCTAACATATATTTCTAAATGTGTAGGAAAAAAGCGAACAAGCTAGAATCAATGCCGGGAAGAAGTTGTATAGCCATCATATGGGTTGTAAGACATTTGCGGAGTGTAGACCAAAGTGGATCAAAGCGGGTCTATACCCCAAATCCATAATGTCATCATCTGAGAAACCACTTTCTTCCACGGTCACAACTTTGGTAAATCGTGCAATTGACTGGTGGTGTGCTATGCATGGGATCGACAAGAAAACCGGCAAGTATGTCATGCAGCCGGATACAAAAGTAGTAGCAGATGCACTTGTAAGCAAACTTTACTACTTATTAATTTTATATTTTTGTAAAGTACATCTTAGTTAGAATCGATAACTTTTTGTGTTGTTACAGCTCGAACATACATTGGAAGTGATTGAAGGCAAGCTCACTCCAAGCATTGAAAAAGATCCTTTCACCTTAGCTTTGGGAAAACCATACCACCCTGGGCGAGTAATTGGTTCTGGTGGGAAACAACTAGGGTGGGAGAAGGTGATGGGTTCAGAATACACCAGATCAGGAAAAAGCAGATCAAGTGTTAATTCGCCACATCGTATTGATGAGAAGGAAAAGGAATCAATCAACGCGGAGATATGCGCAGAGCTGCAAGAACAGATGCAAAGTCAATTCAATGCCATTTTAAAGCACATGAACTTGCCGATTTTTCCATTACCCTCGAATACCCCAGTGGGCTCATGTAGTCACCCAGGAGGCCCCGAGGACGATCCAGTAGGTGAGAGAGAGGTAATTTCAGTACGAGGACAAATTACGACATATGAAGTTGGTCAAATGAGGTCTTTTGCATGCTTAATTATTTTACTTTTGCAGGTTCCTAGTCCTATGGATGCAGAGTCAATGAAGAGAGAAAATCCGATGCCTGAACCTTTCCCAGATGTTAAGGTAAACTTCGGTACCTAATCAACTTTGCTTCTGTTAGGCTTTCGTTTGTTATTTCATAACTTATGTCCTAAGTCCTAATCAAATATGTAGGAAGAGACGCCTTGTGAGCTTCTTCACCCCGGGGAAAAAAAGGATGGACAGTTGCAGTCGGTGGGGTATGGTAGTGCACAACCTTTTGACAAGGTCCATTTTAAGTCTAATACTAGCACCCACTATATCTCGGTCCGGATCGATTCTATAGTTGCTGGGTTTAAGGACTTACCACTACCGGTGCCTAGAGAGGAATATGATTTTTTTAAGCTGCGTGATGCGACCGATAGCTTTGTGCAATGGCCACGTGATCGGCTGAGGTTGGTAGGAGGGGTAAGTATACACTACTTGTATGTAACTAGATTACCATGTGCTTTGTGCAATGACCATGTTCTTTTATGTAACTAGAGTACAAAGGAAAATCAGTCCGCTAAAAGGAAGAAGGTGGAGGAGCCAAAATCCAAGGAAGAAGGTCCTCCGAACATGGAACAAGTACAAGTGTCGAAGAAGAGTTCGAGAGCTTCTTGTACTCCACTGGTAGAAGCCGATGTCCTTAAGTCGCTTTCAAAAGCATGTACTTTTCTTCACAACCGAGTTAGTGAGTTGCCTACGGGTACACATATTCAAGTCAACTTGCCTAAGGCATTGTTCCACTACGATGAGGATGCGATCGCATACATTTCTAGAGAGGATGTGACGGAATTTCTAACCGGTTCCATGCTTAACATTTCCATCATTCAGACTTTCATGAGGTAAATTAATGCGACTATTTCTAATCATATCGTATTTTTGATATTTTCGTACCAAAACAATGCAAATAATAATTATTTGCCCACATTACTTTCTTGAAGGTCACTATAGGAGCTCCTAAGTAGTAAACCCGATGGTGAGGCAGCAGTTGGGTAGTTATGCCCCGAGCAGACCTCCGTAACCAAATGCTTACATAACCCTCGTGATGTGGTAGATTACCTTGAGCGGGGTATTAGAGAATCAATGCGTGCGGGAAACAAGTTCATATTAGCCCCCTGCTTTGAGGAGTAAGTTTAAATATGTCACTCTTAAGTTGTTTGTTAAGTATAAATGTTGACGTATAAAAATTGATGGATTGATATTTGCTTTAATATATATGTAGTCTTCATTGGAGCCTTATGGTGATTTGTGTTTCTAATAACACAATCTACTACTTTGACTCGACTCGTATCTGGCCACCAAGGAAGTTGCTAGTGCATAACCTACTAAATAGGTACATACCGCTTCCTATTGTTTTATATCATCACCTAAGTCATTGAGTGGTTATGTTTCTAATTTTATGCTAATTTTTCTGAAGTGTTATGAAGAAGCTAAATTGTCGTTCGGTTGCGGGTCCTACGTGGAAATATTCGAAGGTAATGCCTTGATATAGTGATTTGTTTAATAAACTTGCCTTCGGTTATGGCTATGCATGACTAGATTAGATTTGTGTCATATTAGTGTGCGCAACAAGACAATGGCGTTGATTGTGCCCTGTACGTGATGAGGTTTATGCTTGACATAGTCAATAGGTGCATGGAAGCTCAACACATTCAGGAGGTATGGTTTTTTTTTTTTGTTTTCGTTCGATTTTGGATAAAAAAGCGTACTGAAACTTAGTTGGGTGCTCTTTTGATGTGATATCAAAACTTACACGCCTAATACTATGTTATATGGGCATGGTATGAGAAACAAAAAGTTCATATGAAAACAAACGTAGAAAATGGGAAAAGTAGAAATGAAATAGTCGATTTTGGATAAAAGCCGTCCTAAAACTTAGTAGAATGCACTTTTGATATTATTTCAAACATTAGACACCTAAGACTAGTTAATATTGACATGTTATGATAAAAAATAGTTCATTATATAAGAAATGTAGAAAACGGGCAAAGTAGAAGTCAAATAGCCGATTTTGGATAAAAGTCGTCCTAAAACTTAGTAAAACCATCTTTTGATGTGATTTCAAACCTTAGACACCTAAGACTAGGTAATATGGGCATGCTAGGAGAAAAAAGTAGGTCATTTGATAGAAAATGTAGAAAATGGGAAAGTGAGAACCCGAGGCAACTGCAGCACCCGAGGCAACTACAGAACTCGAGGCAATAGCCTCGGGTTATGCCGGGCAGCTGCAGCAGTAGCCTAGGCGTATGCCCAGGAAGATGCAAGCAGCCACCAGGGAACTGCCCAGGCAGCTGTAGCAGTAGCCATACAACTGGCCAGGCAGCTGCCTAAGCAACTGCAGCAGCCATGGAAGCATCCCGAGCAGCTGCAGCAGCCATGGGCACCAGCCCGGGGATTAAATTTTTTGCCTTGTGAGTGGTACCTCATGCAATTTTGTGTACTTTTTGCGTAATTGTTAGTGAATATGGTAAATAAGTCACTTACGCCGATTTTGGATAAAAAGCATACTAAAACTTAGTTGGGTGCTCATTTGATGTGATATCAAAACTTACACGCCTAAGACTAGGTAATATGGGCATGGTATGAGAAACAAAAAGTTCATACGAAAAAAAAATGTAAAAAATGGGCAAAGTAGAAGTGGAATAGCCGATTTTGGATAAAAGCCGTCCTAAAACTTAGTAAAACGCTCTTTTGATATGATTTCAAACATTATACACCTAAGACTAGGTAATATTGACATATTATGATGAAGAAATATTTCATTAGATAAGAAATGTAGAAAACGGGAAAAGTAGATGTCAAATAGCCGATTTTGGATTAAAACCGTCCTAAAACTTAGTAAAATGCTAATTTGCTATTATTTCAATTATTAAACACCTAATACTAGGTTATATTGACATGTTATTATAAAGAAATAGTTCATTATATAAGAAATGTAGAAAATGGGCAAAGTATAAGTAAAATAGCCGAATTTGGATAAAAACCGTCCTAAAACTTAGTAAAATGATATATTGATATGATTTCAAACATTAAACACGTAATACTAGGTAATATTATCATGTTATGATAAAGAAATAGTTCAATATAAAAAATTTGTAGAAAATGGGCAAAGTAAAGAAGTGAAATAGCCGATTTTGGATAAAAGCCGTCCTAAAACTTAGTAGAATGCTCTTTTGATATTATTTCAAACATTAGACACCTAAGACTAGTTAATATTGACATGTTATGATAAAGAAATAGATCATTAGATAAGAAATGTAGAAAATGGGCAAAGTAGAAGTCAAATAGCCGATTTTGGATAAAAGCTGTCCTAAAACTTAGTAAAATGCTAAATTGCTATGATTTCAAACATTAAACACCTAATAGGAGGTTATATTGACATGTTATGATAAAGAAATAGTTCAATATATAAGAAATGTAGTAAATGGGCAAAGTAGAAGTCAAATAGCCGAATTTGGATAAAAATCGTCCTAAAACTTAGTAAAATGATATTTTGATATGATTTCAAATATTAAACATGTAAGACTAGGTAATATTGTCATGTTATGATAAATAAATAGTTCAATATATAAGAAATGTAGAAAAAATGGGCAAAGTAGAAGTCATATAGGCCTTATTTGAGAAATTTTGGATAAAAACCGTCCTAAAACATACTAAAACCCTCTTTTGATGTGATTTCAAACCTTAAACACCTAAGAGTAGGTAATATGGGCATTCCATGAGAAAGAAATTGTTCATTTGATAGACAATGTAGAAATTGGGCAAAGTAGAAGTCATGTCGGCCTTATTTGGGCCATGTTGTAAAAGAAACAAACCTATATATGTTGCCTTTGAAATATTTGACATACATTATTTAGTTTGAATTTTATGTAATATAAAAATGATGTTTAATGTTGGGTTTTTTATTTTTTTTTCAAAGGTTTGCAAGATTCAAATGGAAGGCCCGTTAACAAGGCAAGAATTTGATGAAATTCGCGACATGTGGGCTTTTTTCGTGACATTGATGGCATCTAGGTAGAATAATATTAGATGGTGAGCTTGAGTTTTTTTGTTATTATGAACAATTAATATTTAGTTACTATCTTTTTTTTTTATATGTACATTAATTATATATAATTAGTACTATATATTATTTGTGAGTGTTATATATGTTATTATTATGCATTTTATTGCTGTTATTGTATTATTATTCTTAAATTTGTGATGATGGTGAAGTGGCACCAGTACGTCTCTTAACTTGTATTATTTTTGTCTACTTGTTTCTTTGTATCTGACTTGGTCTATTGTCTCTTTTCAGCCTACTCCTCCGACGCGTAATTGTTCGAGGCCAGAGGGTAGGAGAGAGAGATATGGGTCAAGACGCCATCGTACCTCGGTTAAGAACCAGGAGGGACGAGAGGGGTCAGCTCATACTGTGGTATTAGATGATTCCGACTCTTCTTCTGAGGGGGGTGTCGGCGATGCTACCTTATTAGGGTGATCCGACATTAGTTCCTTTCATGGCTGGCGGGACGTACGAGGTGAATTCGTCGTCGCGACAGCCGCGGTAGAAGGAGTCGCAGAAGGATTAGACGAGATGGAATGGCTCCACACTCTCGATTCCGACTCTCGATGGCGTAGATGATGGCCAAGGAGTGACCCCACGGACCTTGCAGCTCTACGATACATTTGGCATTCGTCCTCCGTCACCATAGCCTTTGTACTTGTATAGATTTATTCATTTGTGTATATATGACTATGTAGGACTTTGCTTGGATTTATGACTCTGTTAGGCGTGATGTATATATACACTAGACTTACTATGTACATTTTATTCTTTTCATTTTATTTTTACATGTTAGTGAGTGAAATTTGTGACAAATTTGTGCAAAATTTCCGTCATTTTTATTGTCATTAGAGGGTATCCAACTTTCTCCCCCAAAAGAAAAAATGAAAAAATAAAATGAAGTTAGCCAAAATAAGCTTAAAATAAATTAAACATAAAATAATTTTTTTAATCATAAATGTGTGAGGATTTGTAAATACAAAATAGAGTTGGATAAATTTTTCAAAATTTAAAATTCCCCCAAAAAATCGTAATACAAATCCGAGTCAAAGTCGAATTAATGTGCTCCGGATAACGTGTTGCAGCGCTGGCCCGAAAATTTTGTCGCGGCGCGATGGTCTTGATTTCTCCAAATTCGTGTAGAATTCGGTTTTACGTCGATGTGTCAATAAAAAACCTTCAGATACGCCGAATCCATCACAATTTCGAGCAAATAGCAATTTAGATTTTGAATTCCCAGTCAAGTAGTATTGGCTAGGAATTTTTGTGAAACAACCCGTGAGTGGTGTCGGTCTGTAACTGCTAAGGAGAGAATGACTTTTTTCACATGGGGGATTTATTTGGCATAAAAGGGGTGGACCTTGATATTGACTTTATCCATGCTGCCGTAGGACATTGGGATTCCAATACTCATTCCTTTAGATTCGTCGATGATTAGATTAGCCCTTTGCCGGAGGAATTTAGTGCGATTCTTGGTTTCCCTTCCTTAGATTTAGTAGTGATTCCCACAATATGTGAGTACTACTATAAGGATTTTGAGCGATTTTTCAACCTTAAAAGCAATGATTTGAAAGTTATAGTTGATAGCACCGAGGTAAATCTTAAAAAGTTTGCCTCTTTTTATTTTAATAGACCAAAGTCGGAGTCTTTCTACGTTTATAAGAGAAGAGCCTTCCTTTTTTTGCATGGTTAGCCAATTTTTACTTACCATGGTAGCACGCATATGGGTCAAGCTATTTTTGCATGTGTCATGGAACATTTAGATGACGGGAGAAATCCTATGCCATTAATTGTTGGTGAAACCATGCTTAGCTTGGATGAATTTTTAAGAGTGACGTAGGGAAAATGTAGGTCGTTTTCTACCCTTTCCTAGAACCAAAGAAAATTTATAAACACTCGACCAACCTAATACGAGTATATGGTAAGTCAAGGGTCGAACCCAAAGGAATGAGTAGGTGCAAGCTATAGCCTAGGTCAAGCTACTTCGAAGATTGTGGGAAGATGTGGTTGGTAACTAAGGTATCGAGAAAACTACATAAATCGGGAAATTCAATATACTAACACTAGGGATATAGGTTCCACATGCAAGCTCAACGATTATGCTAATTGAAGGATCACTCAATCAATTCAAACATTGCAAAGGACAAACAATAGTTACAATCAAAGGAATTCAAGGGCTATCTCCTATAAGCCAAGCTAGGGTTCACTATGAATGGCTAACTAGGAAATTTACAATCAAATTCAATCAATTAAAGCAATTCTCAAATCAAGGGTTCATGTCATTGAAATTTGCAATGCAATCTAGATTAATCTTATAGGTTGATCACTCCTAGTTTAATTAATCACATGCACAACCATGTCAACCAATTTAATTGCAACAATTCAATCAATCAAGGATCATCAACTAGCAAAAATCATCAATCTAGCATGCTTCCCCTTCTCCCTAGCAACTAATCTACTCACTAGTGAAAATGAAGAGCAAAACAAATTCAATCTAAATCATATTCATTTCAAGTTAAATCTAGAAGGAATTCAATCACTAAACAAATTCTAAAGCAAAGAAAGAAATTCAAATCAAACATTCAAAAATTAAAGGAAATTGCAATAAAAGTAAATTCAAAGGAAAGAAATCTCACAAACTATCATTGATGAGAAGAAAAAAAATCCAAGATCAAGTTGAAATCAAAGATCAAATTCAAGTACAATCAAGTATCTTAAGCTTCTCTCTCTACTTTCTCTCTCTACTAATTCTGGAAAAATATGTGTCAAGTACAAATTAAGTCGTTCCCTAAAAAAAGAAAAGTTTAAGGGTATAAATAGAAGAAACGAGCGAAGGGGGCGGGGCGCTTGGTGCGCGCACACCACCAGGCCGCGGGCGCACAGGTGGGTCTGCGCGCACACACCCCCTGTGTCGCGCGCGCACCCCTGCTCGGTGTTCGTGGCCTTGCCTCCTTCGCTTGCTTGATCAATCTCCGCGCTCCCGAGCATCCCTATCATTGGTGCACTCGAGGCGATGCTCGTTAGAAGGGTAGCTCCTTTATCTTCCAAGAATTTGAATGCCTCAAGCCAAAGCATAACTTCTAAAGCTCTCGAGCTCGCGGAGCTAGCTTGAATTGCGTTTTCGGAATCCCGAACTTTGCTCCATCAACTTTCTTGAATGTGCTCGAGCTTTCTCCTTGGTGATCATACCTCGGGAAACTCAACATACCTACGAAACAAATCAAGGAAACAAAGAATCGAGAGAAATATTTGAGAAATGAACAAAATGACAAGAAAACCATTAAAAGCATGCATTTCTCTAAACTTACTCACAAACACACAAAGCAAGCATTATTATGTAAAAACGAGGCAAAAAAGACTAAAAATGAGAATAAAAATGTAAAGAAAATCTAGCGTAAGAGTGCCATAAATGACGCTCATTAAATTCCCCCAAGCTAAACCTTTGCTCGTCCTCGAGCAAAACAAAATCAAGCTTAAAGGAGAATGATGACATTAATTAGGCAAGCAAGAAACGAGATAGACTAGAGAATAAGAGAATATACACTAACTCACTTTCATAGGAATCACGGTCAATTTTAGCAACAATTGACAAGCCATTTAAACCTCTAGATCGCCCTAGAGGACGAGTAATGCTCTCGTAAGGGTTTCCTAAGAGGTTAACCTATAACTCTTTATTAAAAGGAGGCAAAACATAAAATGGGAAAAGAGAAAATTTAAACCTTGAATAGAAAAGGAGAGCTTATACAATGAACTTATGCACATGATCAAAACACGAGAGGATATCAAACTTTCTAAAACAACAATGGTAAGCACGTTCTAAGATATCGAGGGTTGATTGAAACATAGCACATGCTAAGTATAGAGAACTACCAAAACGCAATTCACCTTCATCTAAAAATAATTTTAGCACATTTTCCCAATTGGCTTCAAATCTTCTTTCAGCAAGCGTCTCAATAGTTCCTCGAAGGAACCAGAAAAACAATAGATTTAAGGTTTTCTCGACATCTTGACTTTGCATCCCCTCTCCTTAGGCTTTAACTCATAATGCCCTCCCTCGGTATATGACTCAACCACTAGATCAAAAGGGCTTTCCCAAAGGTTGTAACGTAAAGGCAAAAGGTTGAGGGTAGGCTTAAAATTTAGAATTTGGTGGTACACCTAAGTTGTGAAGCAAAGATTGGCCAAATCTCAACACCAAAACAAAGAGATCACCAAACAAAAACAAACTAACACCCCCAAGATTATTCAAAGCTATAACCACAATCATATATACAAAAAGCGTAAGACGCTTCCCCCCAAGCTTGAACAAAGCATTGTCCTCAATGCTTAAAATAGGGAGAAACATTTACATCAAAATGTTTTTTAACTTTTTCATTTTTACTTTTTTTTTCAATTTTTTGCTAAAGCTTTTTGAATTTGCTTTGCTTTTTCTCATTTTTTTCAATTTTTCATTATTCACTTTATTCATTGTCCTTGCCTCTTTTAACTATGGACGGCTTTTGCTTTCATTTATTCACTTGCCATTATTCACAAGATATACAAAACACAAGCTTGCTTACAAATAAGAACCAATATCCAAACTCATATACCACAATCTCTAAGAACATGATCATTTGCTTCACAAAAACCAAAAATGGAACAAAAAGAAACAAAAGGCCCAAAGTTCTAAAGATGTGGCTTGAAAAGAAGGGAAAAGGCTCAAATGGTTAGCAAGTAGGCAAATGTAAACCCAAGAACTAAAAATAAAGAAGATTATCCTAAGAAAAGAAAAATTACCACCTTGAAAAGATGCCTTTGTCCTCCCTAGATGGTTCGGTCTCGTGTTTGAGAATTATGAGTCAAGATTCAAGATTAGGTCCGCAATAGTCAAGGATCCATGCCGCTCATGCGAGTAATTATAGAAGGCTTGAAAAATAATGAAACCTCACAAGGATGTGGCAAAAACTCACTAAAAGTTTCAAATTCAACAAAGGGGAACGATTGCGAGTTTTCAAAAACAAAAGAATCCGGCGTCAAGGTCCTAATAGTTCTTAAAGGACTACCTTAGCATACTTTATCCTAGAATCAACCAAAGATACTCTCAAACCGTGAAAACCATTGTTTTTAGGAAGAATAATAGCCAATGTGCAAGCTCAAGTGGTACTAAGTCCAAAGCAAAAGCAAAATTTTAAGAAAGAAATGCAATGCCTCAAAAACATTTTATTCATATTTACAAAATCCTTTTTGGTTTTTAATTTTTTAATTTTTACTCTCCTTTTCTTTTTTTTCTATTTTGTTTTTTTTTTGGTTTTTTTTTCCCTCTTCTTGTTGCAAAGGAAAGTATAAAATTAAAATGTATGAAAGCAAAGTGTAAAAAGGAAAGTAGAAGAAAATAGAAAAGGGAAACAAAAAGAAAAAGAAAATGAAAAACATAAGAAAATAGAAAAGGAGGAAAAAGAAATAAAATAAGAAATAGAAAAACAAAGGAGAAGTAGAAATGCAACAAGAAAGTCATGCTAACACACATAAGTCCCAATTGACAAACAAGTGAATATTCGGCTACAACGCCAATGTTCCCAAACACACTAAGGTGTTAGAAAGAAAACATCCTCGAACCGTTCAACTTCTCCTAATCTAAACCTAAACTAAGCATCCAAGAGAAAAGAATAAAAAGAAGATCAGAAGGATCTCACTAGGCGTCGAAGCTATGCTACATTAAACAAAGTGAGAGAGCACCTTAATGAAGCATCAATATCCAAATCATAGCGACGAAGCAGGGTGAGAGAGAATATAGACTATATACAAAGAAGGTTGTTAGTAACTTCAATACAAAAGAAAAGAAGAATATAAAAGATAAAATGTATGTAAATAAAGAAAAAGTAATATATGATAGTATCAGGAATAGGGTCAGCAATGAAATCGGGAAGCAGAATCATCAGATAGAAGCAGAGTCAGGAAACAAGATATCGAACAACCATCATCAGGAATCATAATCACAGAGAAGCAGAGATACACAGCAGACATCGATCAGCAGAACAAACAAGAATACCAAGAACTGGACAGAGAAATCAGCAGAAATACATCATCATCATCATATCCAGAGAAGCAAGAGATACACAGAGATCAATACTAGAAGAAAAAGAGACCAGGAGTGAACTACAATAACGAGGAGGGAAACAGTGAAACACACAAACAACATAAATCATCCCCAAGCTCATAATGAACTACCCCCTAAACTCCAAACCTAATAACACATAGGCAAAAGAGAACATCATATAAAGCACATAAGAAAGGGGGGTAGCCACAATAGACTTACTCCGCACTATGGTAAGGGGTAGAATGAGAACTCCCCTCACCGGTCTCTAAGACATGAACTGAACTAGCCATCTCACTTACCTCAATAGGAGCTTTCCCCTTTAACCTCCCCTCCCGCCTAGCACGGTCTATCTCAAAGAAATGAGACCAATCATCCAAAACCAGCTCTCCCGATAATCCCCACCTACCAAAAGTCTCGGGGTTCGGAAAGGCATAGGGTTCGCGGGATCATATGTATAATCGTATCCACCGGGCCGCTTGTAGTCGTAAGTGGCCGGGGTGGTGCCCATGATAGCACTAGGAGGGATATGAGGACCCTCTGAATAGGGGTAACAAGGTCTAGGACCCACGATAGGGTCAAAGGGTTCCCATTGAGGGATAGGTCCTTGTTGAACCGGGAGTTATGGGTAGTTCAAGTATGGTTCAATCTCCCCCCTCTCACATGGTAGTCATACAATTGATTAGCATGAAAATCATAGCCAAGAGAAGAATCGCGCCCCAAAGGCATGGAAAACAAGACATTAGTGATGGAATCTAACTTGGCATGAATAATAGATAAATCAAATGTAAAAGAAGAAGTCGAAGGAGGGATAGGAGTACCTCCCCGTTCAACCGGGGGTAAAGCTTGGAAATCCGTTGAGAGAGCATCATTAGAGGCGGTTCTTATATGATTTGACTTCTTCCGAAGAGAGGGGTCGATGTTGCATCTTGGAGGTCTCCAAGTCAAAGAATCCGTTTTTGACTTACGGTTCGTAGCCTCCTTACTCAGAATCAAGAACCAATCCTTTACTCGGGACACCTTTCATATGAAAATATTATGCTTCTTGGTACGATCAAGGAACTTTTGGTTCACAAGGGCATAGACATTGAGGAAATGAGAAGGCGTCCTCTCCCTAGGATCAACTATCGGAGGGAGCTCGCATAGCAAATCTTTATATGAATCATTTAGGCAAAGAGCGAGGATAGAGATCATTCCTCCAATGAAACACCATCTCGGATATCCAAAAATCAGTTAATTAAATGTTGAGTGAAATCAACAAGCTCGATCTCATGCGACTCTTGGTCGGCAATCCATAGCCAACAAAGCTCCTCGCGGGAGATAGCTCCCAAAGAGTCCTTAGAGCATAGGGCATAAGTGAGAATACGATTAAAGTATCTCATAGCCGGATGGACGATCGATGCAGATTTAGAAGTTTGAGGCTCATATTTCCGCTCATCAGAGATACGCCGCCACCACCTGAGTTCATCATATTCATGGTCGTTAGTCATTTTTCCATTAGCCGGATAGACAAGATGGTCTTCATCAACGGCCCAAGGAAACCGAAAGTAGGAACAAAGTTGTGACTCCGACAACCGATGATCATTATTGAAAAGTTGAAAGGTCAAAGTTCTCGAAGATTCACCACTTGACTCTCGGACCACTTCAAGGGATGATAGAAACTCATACGTCCCCTAGCATAGGTAGGGGCGCTCAAATCCAAGAACTCTAAGAGACCGAGGTTCTTGGCTAGGTAGCGAACGTCATCATCTATTCCAAGTAGCTTGGTTGTTGTTTGATCGTAGAATCTTGTTGACTCGAGCTTCCGCTTGGATAGTTGCTTGAACCTATCCCAATGTAATTCCTTAGAGAATTCAATGCCATATGTCTCTACCACCTCGGGGGAGGTGGAACAACGTGCCTAGCTTTGCTTGAACTTGTTCTAGCACGCTTCTTATGACGGATGGGAACCATCTACAAGAAGCAAAGCAATTCATGAGCAATTCATTTACAATTATTATTGTTCAAGAATATTCAAAAGAAATTGCTCTAAAATCAAGCACAAACATTATTCAATCAAAAATGAAACAAGAAATGGTCACACATGAACAATGCCATGAATATTGAGACATAAGCTTGAAGCAACTAGTCATGAAGTAAAGGAAAAATTGGACACAAGAGACCAAATCATGAATCATTATGAGCAAATTAATCCCAAAACAGTGAATAATCAAAGAAATGAAACTATCATATAGAATACCCATGAGAGAGAAAATGACCAACAATGGTGAATCAAGGAATCAAGCAAAGTATACAAATTCATCATGAAAAAGCTTCAATTTAACATCCAATAACATCATTCAACACAAATTACAAGTTAAAAGAACCAACAATGGAGTTTAACATGAAAGCAAAAACAAGAGTTTCAAGCTTCAAAAATGAGGAAGAAGATGACTAGAAAGTGAGAAATTATACCTCAATGAAGCTTTGAATTACTTGCAAATTGCACAATTGATGAATATAGAACAATTAGAACACCCAAAGTTAAGATTCAAGCACCCAAACAAACCCTCAAAAATTCGAATTTTAGCCCTAAATTTTCGAAAATAAAATCGAAAATTTCGGGTTTTTTTTTTAATATTTGAAAGATTTAAATGAGGTTAATGTAATTTTGTGATGAATTGAAATTAAAAAAGGATGAATGTGCTTGAAATTTCAAAGAGATTGAAGGGGTTTATGAGCAATGAAAGAGTAGAGGAATGAAGTGGAAATCGGGGTAAGAGAAAGGAGTGAATAAGGGGGTGAACAAGGGAGAAGAGGGCATGAAATAGGGGGGCGTGTACTGTAGCTGGTGCATGCGCACAGAGGGGTTGGTGTGTGCGCACCAGCTACGGTAGGGGGTAGGGCCTGCTGCGTGCTTGGGGCTACAACACGAGCCAAAAACACTGCCTACTTGGTGCGTGCGCATAGTCAGGTGGTGCGTGCGCACCAGGTAAGGGCTTGGGGGGGCTGACTTTGCTTGAGACGCACCAAAAGAAGCTAAAAACCTGACCCTCTTGGTGCGCGCGCGCAGGGATTATGGTGCGTGCGCACCATGGGGGTAGGGGGGTTCAAAAATCGTCAAATTTCATCAACATGAGCTTAGATTTCTGACCCCTTTGGTGCGCCCGCGCAGCCTATGATGCGTGCGCACCAAGCAAGAAAATTTCGGCCATGAACATACTCTCGTGTTTGCACTAACGAGATAGTTGAAAACTCACTCGAAAAAGAGTAGAAAATCAATGAAAATGCAAACACGAGAGCATAAAACCCCAACAAACTTCTTCACCTAAGCTTAACCAAACCTCGTGAAACCTTGAATTAACACCGAAATTGTTAGAAATTTTCATCGATCCAATCTCATGGTACCTAAAATCAAGAAAACAAAGAAAAATAAGATAACAAGATGTCGACCTAAAGAGTTGGGGGCTAGTTGCCAGATACCCAGTTGGTATCCCTCTAGAATTCTCTCCACTGACGGATGGAGAGAGAAGCGAAGACCAGCTAGAATGGCCGCCTCATAGTAGCCAAAAGATTGGTCGTCGTAGCTGGCCTTCTCTGGCTAGACGACTGTATCCTCAGCATCTGACACAGAAAAAAGAAACCTATGTCCCATGACATGGTTGGAAATGAATTTCCCAAAGTCCTCCACCATTTTCTTCCGCCTGCCTTTGGGAACATGCATATAATAAGGAGCACGTTCCAACCGGCGCGAAGCAGACGGCTCTGCCCATCCTTCTCCCTTGTCCGCATACAGGGACTCTCTAGCAGCGTCTAATTTTGAGTGCGCCTCCTCCGAGTCAATGGAGCCGCTGTCAGAGGATGATGAATCAGAGTCATCATCAGAGCTATCGTCCAAGTTGGGGGTTGTTGACTAGGCAGTGTCCTCCCCCATTTCCTCATCCGACACCGAATCATTCGGCCCGGGATCTTGTCATTCATTATTATACTCCTCAAAAATCGAGGAGCTTGGGGTGCTAGTAGCACTAGGCGGATTATCATAGACTTCGGCAACATGCGCCCTAATGGAGCCTTCTGAGTATACGGTCGAGCTTTCCGAATGGTACCAGGTACCATCCGTCCTATACGTCCGACTGGTCTGCTTCGTTCTGGCCATGGTGTCCTGCACAGCCACAGACACGGTCGGATTTGGAGAAGTTCTCAAAGGGGAGTCCTCGAATGAGCATTCGGCACTCCTAGTTCTAGATTCAGCCGTCCCCGGCGACCAGCTGATCGCTAACCTAGGTCGTGCTGGGTGCGTTTGGGAAACCATTTTTGAAAAAGAAATAACAAAAATAAGGAAAGAGAAGATCAGACGGTTACCTTAGATGAAGGTACGAGAGCCGCTTGGTCTGGAAATCTGCTTACAAGCAGATAAGAGGCCGGGTGTTGGATGTTATCACAAAAGAAAACAAATTCTCAGAAGTCAAAGATTCAAGATTCTCTCTCAAGATTCACGCAAACGTGTGAACGCAATGAAGAGGTGAACCCCTATTTATAAAAAGGGTGAAAAGACTTAGGGTAAAAACCCTAGATTCTCCCATGGTAAATAGTAAAAAGCCACTCCAATGAGGGCGGACACCTGTCACAGGCGTCACGTGATGAGCCATGTCACCCCTGTGAGGGGTAAATGATTTGGGTATTTATACCCCGCCAAGTGGCCCAATGAGAGTACGACACGTGTCACACTCAGAGGCGTCCAAATGGACTACCCAGATGATGACACATGTCACGCAGATACGGCCCCTGGGAGTGATGGCCTTCAAGGCCCAAATCCCAAGGAGCCGCAAAACGGCGTTACCCTAAATCCTAGGTCACCAAACCCTAGAACAGGGCACACCTTTCTAGGACCCTATAAATAGGGAGATTCCCCCCATTTATTGGGGTACGTCTTAATCATTACATCATTTATTACTCTAAAAAACAGAGAACAACTGATCTCGAAATCCGAGAAGATACTTACTTTCCACACGTTTTACTCCGAATCTGTACTAACTTAATGTTCGGAGGTGGACCTCTGAACATCTGGAGCTCCGTTCTTTTGTAGGTACATGCGGCTTCGTTGGATCCAGTCTTCGAGTTGTAACTCTCCCAAGGGACACAAAAACACCCGAAAAATGTATGACTTTCAAATATCAAATATCAAATATCAAATGAAAAAAGAAGTCCCCAAGCTGAAAATATCAAATATCAAATATTGTTTTTGGAAAAAATGAACTCAGATGTCCCCAAGCTTCATAGAACAGCCTAGAAAACTTCAAGAGTAATTTCCAAAGTCAGCAAAGTCAGTAAGTCAAGAAAAATTAACTTACTAACTAGAAACAACAGAAATCTTGAGAATTTCAAACTGGCTACATATCTCAGCTTTAATGGACTCATCATAGTTGTTAAAAAAAAAAGAAAAAAAAAAAAAAAACAAAGGTCTCAAGCAAACATTGCACATCATTGAAGGCAACACATGAAGTGTATGTTCCACATAATAAGACCTCAAATGAAATGGTAGCTTGTTTGGAAGCTCTCTCAACCTATTAACAATCTCAAATGATCTAAGAGTTAGACACAATACAACTTATTATGTGACAACCTTCTCATAATAATTTATTTGACATTATTAAAGAGATCTTAGAGTCTTCACTTTAATCATTGAAGGCATGTACAACAAACACACAACAGGTCGATTGTACTACATACCCTAGACACAAATGGCACCTAATGGTCAAGATAACACATCCCAAGCAACAATCTCATTTATGAAAGGAACATTAAAAAGGAACAAAAACACCTGCACAATACATCAAAGCCTTCTCAATGCCTGAATGTTCACATCATAGACTAAAACAACAAACATGGTACATGTAACAGGTAACAAAAAGATTCAGGCAACAACCAGACAACCAGCTAACAAGGCAACGACCAGTCCACAAGGCAACAAAAAGTACTAGGCAAAAACAGACATCAAGGTCAAAGGCAACAACCAGCCAACAAAAGCAGCAACAATATCCATACCATAATTTTAAGTCATAGCAATGCATTCAATTCCAAAAGCCAAACACAACCACATATACTTTACTGAATCCAAATCTAAAATGCCATAATTAAAATCCAAAGTCAGCATACTACTAGTCACATGCAAATCATTGTTCCAAAGTCAAACCATAAATAACTAATTCTTACAAATAAGGCAACATATAACTTAGCTATAAGATTCTTTGTCAGAATCTTTGTTAGGAGACTTGATTTTTTTTTTTTGTTGCAGAGCAATTACCACCAACATCATCATTAGACTTCACTTTGTTAGGTGAAGGGCAGCCACCAGCATCATCATTGGACTTCACTTTGTTAGGTGAAGGGCAGCCACTAGCATCATCATTAGAGTTTGAGTTAGAGGGATAATAGTGATCACTGCCTCTTGGCCGATATCAATCATGTAAGGGAGGTTGGCCTGATGGAACAATCCCAAACCTGTACAATTTTGTCTAATTGTTGTAGTTATGCTCACCTTCACAGCCACTACCTAATTCACAATCCCTGTCAGTGCATTACTAGGTCTCAGATGTGTAATGAGACCTTGAGTCATCAAATAATCTATCATTAAATGATTCAGTTTGCATCTCCAAAGGAATTGGAACTCTAACAGGAGATTTGGGTGGTTGATCAACCTCCTCCCCACTAAATTTGGCTGATTTGTCAACCTTATCATCACAAATTTTTTTCTGTTTTCAGTACATTTCATAGCTGTGGGTGTGATGAGAGTGTGATTCAGATGTGTCAGGGGACAAACTCAGGATGACCACAAATCCTGAAAGACATAGGTTTACATAAAAAATGTAAACATTGATGATCACACATTGTAAATTTAAATTGGGCATGGACAGGGGACAGAGGGATAGTAAGGGATATAACAATTTGATAGTAAGGACTTACTATCATGCACGTGTATATTTCAGTGTTTATAACAGATTCAAACAGTTCAAGGAATGTTATGCTTCAAGCCTTCATTTCTGTTTCTACCATGAAACATTCAAATAAGAGGCTTCAAGACACAAACATTACTGAAACTAGGCAATCAAAAGAAGCTGTAAACAAATTTAATCAAACCGTGTGCATAATTAATCAAACACTAACATGAATTTAGCAAACTTATAATTACTCATACAATTACATGAAAGAATAACCCAAATGAATCAAAACCATTACAGTAATTAATCACCCATATTAATTAGAACATAGCAGGAATAATAAAACCCATATTAATCACATCTTAACATAAATTAATCGCCCAAATTCATCTCTTTATATATAACAGGAATTAATCACCCAAAGTAATCATACCATAAAAGGAATTAATCACCCAAATACATCAGTCGATAACATGAATTAACCCGACATAATCAAACCCTAACACGAGTTAATCACCCAAAGTAATCATACCATAAAATGGGTTAATCACCCAAATAAACATGTCAATCCCTAACATGAGTTAATCACCCTAACATATAATCCGTATTATACAGCATAACATCTTTCAAATTTTCAAGGCAAATTCCAAACCCGTATAATTGAAATGGAAAACACTATAATAATCAAGGTAAAATGAAAATCATCATCAATCAAAGGTATACAATCACAAATTACAAATCACACAAACTAAGCATAATAGTTTACGCAAAAAAAAAAAAAAAAAAAAAAGGAAAAAAAAAAAACACTTGTAAGGGTAAGATACATATACCAAGTGTAGCAATTCTTTCACTTTTGATTTTTTTTTGGATGGCTTTGATTCGCAAACACACTTAGACCATCGATGTATTTTTTTGCTCCAAATTGTCTATGAAAGAGGATGATTAAGGAGAGAGAATAAGATGAACAAGGGTTTTTCAAAAGAAAATACCCAAACCTCAGAAAAAATGAAGAGAGAGAAAGAGGGGGACATAAAAATTAATGGTGGCATGAGAAAGAAAAAAGTTTAGAAATTTAGAGAGGAGATGACACAAAAATCTGAAAAAATACAAGGGTAAAATAGGGAGAAGGAGCTACATGACAAAAATATTTGAGGATATATTGTTAATTTTGTGATTTTAATAGATGTTGGGAAAAACAAATGAGTCATTCTTTTTGGGACTAACGGGACGTTTGGCTAGAGGGATAGGTATAAGAAGGATAAAAAGGGAGGATAGGGATAGGGATTTAGTAATGGGGATTATATAAAAATTATCCTTGTCCCTTGTTTGGCATGGGAGTGAGATTTCATTATCATTTCCTTGTCTCATATTTGGTATGGTAGACTAAATAATGGGGATAAATAATGTTTTTACATTTTCACCCTTTTGTATACTAACCTTTTGCATACTACATTGTCTACGTATTGATAAAGGCTTGATTACAGGACTTACAGACTTTCATTTATTTGTAACAAAAAAAATAAAAATAAAAATTATTTAGCTTTTTCTTTATTTTTTTTTATTTTTTTTTTTTGTATTTTTTCAATGACTTTTGTATTTTATATTTTTTCAATGACTTTTGTATTTTATATTTGTAACACCCTTTTGTATTTTTTCAGTTTAATAATGATCCATAGAACCCACTGATTACATACTAGAGTTAGTTAAAAAAAACTCATGTACTACTTGTTGAAGCCTAATACATGAAGACTAGAAGAAGGTTACAGGCATAATGTTCCAAAAGATCATCAGCAAAAGTACAAGAGATCATCATGTTAACAACTGATAAGAGCCATAACGACAAGGCTTGGAAGTTGAATTAAGTCCTAATCAAAAGACAAAAGGAAGCTGATCCATTATATTGCAAAAGTCCTTCAAAAGACAGGTCACGATTTTATCAACACCTAATTTTTTCCATCGATCTCTTGTAAAACAAATATTACTTTGAAGTCATCGGGCATAGTAAAAATCATGTCCATTTTGGCGGCATCTTGACCAATGAGACGAGTAGCCTTCACAATTTGGTCCTGTGTGAGATTGGGGAGAGCACACAAAACTTGGAAAAGCTGTTTTCTATTATCTGTCGTTTTCTCATGAAAATCAACTTCATGCACAAATGCCCTTTTAATATCATTCATTGCTAATGCGTTATCTTTTTCCGCTTCTAATAAACTTGAGATTTCCTTAGATATTTGAATGAACTCGACTTCAAGTGGATCAGTATCACATGACTTCCTTTTATTAGATAGCCTAGAAGTACTCGGAGTAGTGATAGTACCTTGATTGTGAGAAGTACCTTGGCTACCATCATTGGATTCTCCCTTCAAAGTATCATCATGGTCATGATCTTCATCCACATCTGACTGATCTCCAGGGCCTTTAACCTTGTTTCCTTTAGCCAAATCACTTGCATAAATCTCTACCAATTTGTCATAATGTACCATAGGTTTTCCCCACAAACAAGATGATCCATCTCGACTCTAGTTAACATAAAAAAAAATAACATAAACTCAGAAATGCTGTAAAAAGGTATGGAAAGCATGCTATTAACATAACCACAAAAAAAAAAAAAAAAAAAAAAAAAAAAAAAAATAGAGCAACAAAAAAAAGGTTCTTTTAAGTGAAAGCTAAAATACCTTTTCCCAGCCCATAAATATTTCCTTGTCACCTGTTACCATTTCTTTTCATCATCCCAACCAAAGCCACTGCCATTTTTCTAAATATAAAGAATCCAAGAAAGATGCTTCTTGAGAACCTTCAGCTTGGATTTTATGTGCGGATCAGCCTTAATACCTGAAGTGGGAAGCTTCTTTGCCAACTCTTTTTCAATATATGATAAATAACCTGACTTGTGCCCCGTATCAACTTTCCAACCAGAATTGTTCATCTCATAAAACAAGTTAATAAGATGGGTTTCTTCCTCCGAAGACCAAATTCTCCTATTGCTTTTGTTTGATGCTGGTAAACTTTTGCCTTGCTTCAGCTTACTCTTCAAGAAATAATGGTGACACAAGAAATTACAGTATGGGAAAAAAACACAGAATTAAACATCAATCATATACCCAAAAATGAGATAAGAGCAATTTACATGAATCCCAAGCAATAAATCTAGTCACATTGTTGCAAACACTTTGTAAGCACACAAATTCATTCACAAAACTCATATAAACTGACAATAAAATGGCTGCAAACACACTAATAATACACATCAAAGAAATGTCACAATGTGTGTTTCCATGTAAAAAGTCTGTTAATATAAGAACAAAGGAAATAAGTGCAAACATAGTAGAAAGCAAACTCATATCAAAGGTTCTTTTCCGGAATTACGATGGTTCCAAGTGCACAAACATCACAATCATCGTCTTCTAGGTTTCCAAGCCTCCCACATTTCTTGAGCTAGTTCGTTTCTCCATATACTCCATTAAGTTGATGTTTCAGTAGAATCGATCGCATGAATATCTGGTTGTTGAGACCTCATGTATTCATCTAATTTTTCTTCTAATGGATCATTACTCATTTGTTGTCTAATTAAGTTGTGAAGATAAAAACATGCTAAGATTATGTTGGTGTGTGTCTCAACTGAATAATACGATGGGTTTCTTAATATCCCCCATCGCATCTTAAGTAGACCAAATGTTCTTTCGATCACATTTCTTGCAGAAGCATGCCTCGTTTTGAATAATTCTTCTTTTTTTGTAGGGGGGTTAGTCCATTCTTGTAAATGATATCGTTGACCTCTATAAGGAGCAAGAAATCCTTCACAGTTTTTGTAACCAACATCGACAAGATAATAACAACCTATTAAACAAACAACAATTATATAGATTCAGTGAGTGACAAAAAAATGCACAACTAAGTTCACTATATATTTGACAATTGTTAACTATAAATGTCTTACCACGAGGAACCCTCATGCCATTTGCTCTGGAAAGGGCATCTCGAAGTACTCTTCCATCTGCAGCACTACCTTCCCAGCCTCCTAAAACATATATAAATTGCATATCTGGTGCACATACGCCAAGTACATTTGTTGCAATGTAGTTCTTCTTGCATCAATATCTTGGCTTTTCGACGACACGGACATTAACTTTTATAAAAGTTCCATCTAAAGCACCTAAACAATTCTATAATACAAAGGAAAGTAATTTATAATTACAAGGTTTTCATTTTTTAGACTGTTTTGTCTTAAGGAGGAAATAAAAAAAATTAATATAATTTTCATACCTTAAACCATTTCCATTTTGTGTCTGTACAATCATCAGGTATTGGTTTTGGGACTTTAACAAAACTCTCCAAAGCTTTAAAATTGCTTTTAGAACATTATGAAAGTGTCTACTTATCGTCTCTTGAGATCGTTGGAAATCAAACAGTATTTCTCAATTTTTCACATCATAGGCAATTATGTATAAAAATATTGCAACCATTTCCTCAACATTTACATTCTTTGTATCCTTCAAGCCACCAATATCCCGTATTAAAGAGCATAAAATTCTAAAACAACGCTTATCCATTCGAAGTTGCTCAATGCATATTTTGTCATTTCTACCAATCATATCATTTAAATGCTTTGATCGAATTACTGGATCAAACCAACATGGCTCCCTGAAAATTCTATTTCTATGCCTCCTAACCAAAATCATTAACATAAGGTAATATAGTACTAACAACATTTTCACCCTACGTCGTCTCATAGCATTCCACAAGATTAAAAATTGTCGATGGGTTGGTGGTCGAGCCATTGCTCTCAATAAATGGCGGAATAATTAATAAAAATCACCTTATAGCATTTTGGGATGAACTCACAATCCATGTATAAGCATAACTGTAAACGACCAATTAAAAGAACTAGAATAGCAAACCACGTGAACACCAACACATAAGACACATAACTAACAAACCGACAACCACATATAAGACACATAAATAACACAGAAACACATAAAAACAACAATTAAAACAATAACCATTTATTATAGCCTTCCCTTTTAATATTGATTGTAAATAAATACCTTATCCATATTGACATCCTCCATTGCTTCACCAAAGCTAGCATTGGCACTAACACCATCCTGATCAACATGTTGAATATAGAGATCTGGCAACACATTTGGCTTTGCCAGCTTCAACATACGCGAAACAGAAGAATCATCATGAATCTGATCTATACCAGCCTCAAGACTATAACCGGGTATAGTGTAAAATATCTCATCTCCATCACAACAACCTATATCTTTTATCATCCCAACCAACTCAAAATATGAAAAACGATCAACATCACAATTTCGAAAATGGGACACTTGACCTCCAATATAAGTTAAGACACCATCCTTTGAAAAAGTACCCCCATGATGAATTTTGATATTGACAACACTAGCAGCCATAAAGCCATAATTCTGTATAAAAAACTAATAGCTATAACTCATTCATAAAACTGAAAAGAAGTATACAGTAACTCATAAAAAAACAACAAAAACATGTCGGTCATATAATTGATTTATTCTTGTAAAAAAAAATTACTTGATTTATCTACCTAGATGTCAAAAATAGCAATTAGCTTCTCATTCATACTTTCATAAACGAAAATCTCATACCAACTATTAGACACAATTAACCATACACATAGAATTGGAACTAAATGAACTGGAAATAAACAACTACTGCGTATAATTTTGGCTTAAATAGCAATTAAATTATATACTTTTTCCCCTTAATTCAACAATATTATATACAATTAACCATCTACCATGAAATTAGCCACAAAGAAAATAAGACCCATAAAAAACACTATCAATTAAAAGCTCAAAATCAACAAACAATATAGATAAATAAGCAATCTTTACCTAACTCCAGCAAAGCAAATTGGCGACAATTGCATGCAATGTAACCTGTTTCAACCTAAAAAAGAAAAATTAAAAAAAAAAAAAAACATAAACATATTTAAAACCAAAATACCAAAAATCAAGTATTGCTCATATTAATTTAGCCAAAAAAGTATAAAAAAAAAAGGACTTACATACAAAGAGCTTTTGATGAGAGAGAAAGTAAGCTTACTTGGTTTTAGAGAGAACAAAAAGTAAAGAATGTGGAGAATTCTTTGATGAATGTGACGCGTAGTAGGGAAATTTTTGGTGGAAAATGTCATTTTTTAAGGGCAATTTAGTAATTTAACATTATCAGGAGAAATCCACAACTTTCTATACCTGCCCCCCTCCCCCTGTTACCAATATTGAGGGATAGCTCAACTTTTTATCCCTATCCATTTCCAATGGGATAGCATCATTCCCATAAAACAAACAAGGGACTAAAGGGTAAAAGGGATTATTAATCCCTATCCCCATCATAATCCCTACAAACAAACACCCCGTAAAATTAGACTAAATGGATTGTTTTTCGGGGACGAAGGGAGTAAATGATAATCAAAAGTTCTAATTTAAATCTTTCTACTTGATCTAATCTGAATTTATTAAGGAATAAATAATAATTATCTGAAATAAATTTAAGAAAACAAGTTCAAATTAATGGTGCCTAATCACCACAATACCCGCTACACCCATACGTCTACTCTTTCTCTCGTTCCCTCGTTGCGTGTGTGTTGTGGAAATACGAACAACAGAACAGCTTCTGAACTTCATCAGCAGCAGCAATGGCGACTGCCTTCGTCCGTTCATTTGCTTCATCCATGTCGTTCGTTGCATTTTCTCATCATCCGTCCAATCGCACTATTCCTCTTCCTCTCCTACGATTCAACCCTATCTTCACCTCTAAGCTTCCTTGCCTTCATCTCCATGCCCGCAAAATTTCTCACCGATACTTTTTTCAAGGTCAGAATTTCTCATTTTTACTTCATGTTGTTGCATGAATTAATTTTGCAATTACATAATTCAATTTTCTATTAGTTGGATTTTTGCTGTGTATATTGTATTATACTGTATTATCTACTAGTTATAATTTTTGTTTGGATTGAAAGATTAATTGGGAAATCGAAATAGGTGCTTAGTTTAATTGAAGTAATTGTAGAAAGTTGGAGTAGCATTTTCTTTATTGTTTGCGCTCTAGGAATTCAAGAGGGTTATCCTTAATTATTCTATTTCTATTTTGCTCTTTTAAGGGTTAAGAGTGCTTAATTGTATATTGTTTATCGTCGAGTTTCGGATATTTTCGCTAAGTGATAATATATACGGTTTAATAAGTGACATATGAATGAATTGAGGGAAACACATCCTACTCAATTTTCCCTATTGTGAACAACACATTTCAGAGATTATTTGAGGTTTGCTATTAATAAAATAATAAGATTACATATCAATTGGTGTAAGACTATAAGTTAATAATTTATGGGAAGAGTAATGAGGAATGAGGGTGTATTTTTTTTGTCAAAGATTACACGGAGTAATCACTTTTGGTTCATTTAGCTGACCTCACTTATGGGATTAAGGCTTTGATTGATTGATTCAGAGTAATGAGGATGTATTTAATTCGATTATGTGGAATTTTACATGGATGTCCAGACTCCAAAGTGTGCTACAATTGTTAAGGGTGTATATTTTTCGGAAAATTCATTTGTTGATTTCCATTACCTTTAATATTACAGTATAGAAATATGGGTGATACGGAGACTAGAAATCAAATGTTTGCTACTGGAGATGAATCATCACGGATATTAATGTAGGACATTGTATTTCAATTGCAATACTTTCACTACCAATAAACAAGTTTAAAAGGGATCATGTGTATTTTGAGAGTTTGATTTTCGTTGTCTATTAAATTAATATGCAACCTTATATCTTTTCTTTGGAAGATGAGTTGATGTTTCACCATTGTCCTTGTCAGTGAGGTCTGTAGCTGCTCCAGCTGAAGCCTCATCTGGCTTCGATGAGATGGCCTCAGGGATCAAGAGGAAGTATTACATGCTTGGAGGTAAGGGAGGTGTTGGAAAAACAAGCTGTGCAGCGTCACTAGCGGTGAAGTTTGCTAACAGTGGCCACCCTACTCTTGTGGTTTCAACTGATCCAGCTCATTCTCTAAGTGATTCTTTTGCGCAGGTTTGCCATAGAGAAATCAGATTTTAATGTAAAATATTTGGTTAATCTTTAAATGATTTAATAATATTCTGCTTGATGTATGACAATATTTTCAATCGTAGGATCTGACTGGAGGAACACTGGTGCCCGTTGAAGGGCCTGACTCTCCCCTCTTTGCTCTCGAGGTATTAATGACTGCTGTACTTATATTGGAGCTAATTTAAAGATGCTTCTAATTCAGTGAGTTAATGCATTCTAAGTGAAAATTTACCAAAATTGGCAGTGTCTTACACACTTAGAAAATTGATATTTTTAGAATTCTGACAGATAAACCCAGAGAAGGCAAGGGAAGATTTCCGTGGTATGAGTCAGAATAATGGAGGAACTGGAGTAAAAGATTTCATGGACAGCATGGGGCTTGGCATGCTAGCGGAACAGGTACATCTTATATTATCTGTTGCTGTGACTGAGTTGTTGCCCACCCCTTTTATATTCACTGTGGAATGAATTGATAAGGACTGTTTAGGTCTTAGGGTTCTGTCAAATAATAAGTCAATCTTTACCTGTTGGGTTGATCTTGACCTGCTGTGTTTATTTTTATCAACAAAGCTAGGAGAGTTGAAACTTGGGGAGCTTTTGGACACACCACCGCCTGGCTTAGATGAAGCTCTTGCAATTTCTAAAGTATGTATCTTTGGCCTTTTCTTCCAAGAGTTTTGGTATTATTCTTATTCACGAGTGTTATGTCATTTTATTGAGGCCTTGCTTAACTTTAAATTCTTTTTCTAGGTGATGCAATTCCTAGAATCACAAGAATATAGTATGTTCACACGGATTATTTTTGACACTGCTCCAACGGTGAGATTGTACTATAACTTAAGTGTCACCCTTTGCTTTTATATGAATAGATTAAATGAAATACCAATATGACTGCAGTTTAACTGAAAAATCAATTTTAATAAGTAAAATAACGAGTTCAGAACCATTGCGGATCAATGGGATCAAAGAGGCAAATTGCACCTGTCCTTGACTAGATTAGACTAGCATAGAGGTGGTCACAGAATGACCTTGAGATCAGCTAACATATATGATACATAGTCAAGAATGCTGCTACAGATATTTAAAATATCTTTAATGTTCCAAATCTATCATCATTCAAGAATTCATTGTCAAAGTTATTATCTATGTAGTCAACATTGATGGCTACCCATTGAGACTTGAAATTGTATATTTAAGGCGCATTATTTTATTCACCATTGCTTTTTGAATCTTATTTCCTTTACTTTTCTAAACAGGGTCACACATTGCGACTCTTATCATTACCAGACTTTTTAGATGCTTCCATTGGTAAGATACTAAAGGTGCGTTTATAAGTTATCGAATGATATTTCAATGGAAATTAGTGACGCCATTAATTCTCTGTCCAAAGTCTTTTTATTTGCATTTATAATCAGCTAACTTGGAATTATCTAATCATCAACTGTCTGGCAGGTTACAGTTACTTTGTCTGTTTGGCATATTCTTTGTTTTCCTATGTAGTGTGTGGCCTAGATATTTTAAGCTTCGTATATTTAGTGTCTGGCCTAGATACTTTAAGCTTCGTAAATTTAGTATTATGATATCTATGTATGCTGACTATCATCTTTCTTGATGCAGAATTTGCAATTTCAATTAGCTCGGTGTATGCCATTAAGTAACATGCTTAGAGATAAAGCTTTATGATACTTTGTCTTGAGATGAAAATAAGTTCCATATCCACTGTAAATAACTAAATATTAACAATTGTTTAGGCTTTGTTCTTTGTAGTTTATTAAAACAAGTCATGTAGTATTAAGTAAATAAGTAAAGCTTTGCAAAATAAAGTTTAGTTAAAGCAAAGTTAGGCTATGTTCAGTTCACCTTATGATGAATCTAATTTTTAGATGACTGAACTTTGATCTTATGTTAACTCTAATCCTTAAGATAAAAAAAAAAACAGAATGAGATGTCATTAGATACATATTAATGTGTACTTTTCAAATACGAATAAGGTCTTGACTGGTATGATGTTATCATTTTTGAAATTAGCAATTTTTTGCCTTACAAAAGCCTGGATGGAATATGGCCTTAGTTACGTAAAAATATATAAAGCTAAAAAGTAAGTGAAGTTCAGCAAAAAAAAAAAAAAAAAAAAAAGAAAAAAAAAAATCGTTAAGTTTAATATTTAAAATTTAACTAACAATTCAACAACAATAAGTTAGGTTCACGCAAAATAAAGAGAATATGAGCTTTAGTAGATTTATTTGCTATTACATAAACATTCTGAACTTAGGCTGCAGTGCTTTACCTAACTAGATAATACGTGTTATGTATATACTCCCGCTATTTCTTAATAATCGCATCACTTTCGTTTTAGACCCGTTCATAATAATTGCAACTCTTCCTAATTTGGAAACGATCCAATACTATTTTATTATTTCTCTCTCCTACTAACCCTACTTGTATAAATATTCTATTATTTCATTCTCCTACTAATCCCACTTATACTATTTTTTATTTTATTTTATTATTATTTCTCTCTCCTACTTACAATTAATTATATCTTTACTAACTATACTTTATAATACCTCCGTTATTTTTTAGTTGACACGTATTCCTTTTTGGAAAATTTATTTGTAGTTGACACGTTTCTATTTTAGGCATATTTTCTATGGTAAATGATCAATTGTACCCTCGTTCTTATTCTCTCTCCTCATTAGATTATTAGACCAATATCTCTCTCCTCTCTCTCTCTCTCTCTCTCTCTCTCTCTCTCTCACACACACACACACACCTACCTACCTGACCAATAAACAAACCATTGACTACCCACGTCGTACCTCATTCCTCACCACAACCACTTGTGAGCCGTCGCCTCTTCCTCTCTCCTCCTCCCCCTTCAACACATCAGAACCCTCAATCATCGCCATGGGATTGAACCCACTAGATTAAGATCTCGATTCCTTCAATCTCGTTATTCCTCTTTCAATTCCGCCGGTGGAATTAGTAATTTCATTCCCGCAAGCAAACTGTAGATATGGGATATTTTGTTTTAAATTTTTTATTTAAATTTGTGGAACTTTGATTGTAGCATCTTTGTCATCCATCATCGTCGAGTACCTTTACTAGTATTTGAGATCTAAAGGTAGTACAAATTGATGGATCGGCTGAGAAGGTTTTTTAATTTAATTTAATTTTATATATTTATTGAGTGATTTTGTGGGTTTTACATTATGAAATTGGTTGACGAAGGTGAGGGTGGTGCCGGAGAAGTACATCTAGGTGGTGGTGGTGGAGTAGCATTAGTAGATGAAGGTGGGGTGGAGTTGGGATTGGCTGGTAGTGGCTCACATGAGTGGTCAGTAGATGGAGGAAGGAAAGGGGAGGTTAAGTAGGGGTATTATTGTCTTTCACACGTCTATCTCACTTCTCCCCCAATATACTTGGCGGGTTGACTTTTCTCCTTAATGTAGCGGGCGATCAAACAATAGTGTTGCCCACATGGACCATCAAACTAAAGTCATTTTCAAATTTTAAGGCTTTCGCAATGATACATTTATGATTTCCCTCAACTTTAAACACCTCTTCAAGAACATGTAGCCCATGTTCACATTCCCCTTAAAATCCCTCTCAATTCTTTCTACAATGTATATGACTTTAATCTCCTCTCCTGTTAACTTCGGTAAATATTGCTTTGAAAAGCAAGCACAAGTTGTAAGCCTATGAAATGTGAAGCTTAGATCTTCTTTCCCCCCCCCCCCCGAAAACCAACTACCCTCCCTTTACCCACGAAACCACCTTAGATTTCCTTTCCCCACCCTAAAAAACCAATCACACGGATATGATTCTAGAGAATCGGGGTGGTTTGAGGGTTTGGGGGATGGTTTCAATGGTAGGGAAGATGTCTATGGTGGTTTTGTGTCATAATTAACCAAACTCCACTCATCTTGTAATTGTCAAGGGTATATGGTACATTTTTGTGAAAACTCATGGGTATAAGGTTTATTTAAAAAAATGCAGTGGTAAATGGTAATTTAACTTAAAACTTGCGGGTATATGGTGAAAAAACCATTATTCTAAATTGTCATGGGTGTGGTTGAATTGTAGTTTGTGGGGGTCTTTATTAGTTGGAGCCTTGGAGGAGTGTGATTTGGTAATTGGTGGTGGTTGTTTTCATTAGTAAGGAGTTAAGATGGCTAGCTTGTTTAGGAAAATTAAGATGTCAAAAACCAATGTCTCTTCTTCCAATACTAAAGAATCTGAACCTCCATCCAATAATAAAAATCTTTGACTAATTTAAACTTGCTTACAATCACCAAGAGCGGGCCAAGAGATTGGCTTACAATACATGTTCTTGAAGAGGTGTTTAAAGCTAAGGAATAAACTGAAGATGTCTAGGGATAAACAATGTAGGGGAATGGTGACCATCATTACGTGAAGTTTAAAATTTAAAAATCACCTTAATATGTTGGTCCCCGTGGGCTAAGGGCCCAAAACATTGGGGCTTTTATAGCCCGCTCCTTCATCGAGGAGACTAGTCGCCCAACCCTAGGTTGAGGGTGAAGGGTTGGCACCAAATAACAAGTATATAGGCAAGCAAAGGGTCATATCCACAAGGGACGACTAACAAGACATCAAAATTTGGGAAACAATCACAAACGTAACTTAGCCATAATATTGATTTCACCATTTTGAGAAAGCATGAGAAACAAATAAGTGAGATTTCTCACCTGAATACCACAATTAAGGCATATACAGAAATAAAGAAACCATAACCAAGCTAGAAGCTTAATCTAAATGAAGAAAAGAAGGTCTGCAACCAAACTCTATCTTTTAATGGAAGATTTGGAGTGCATAAGTATAAATTGGCCACAAAATTGCACATGCAATTAACCGGCTCAAGAACAAATGAAGATCAACCTAAATTGAACATAAAATTACCCGACTTTACTTAATTTATGACTTGATTGGGTCTCACCCAACCCCTAGCCAAGAGATTACTCACAATCCATGGTGTAGAACAAAAAGCTAACAATGATATCAAAGGTTTTTTTTTTTTAGTATTATTATTATTGTTATTATTAATCTAACTAGTAAAGAGAAGTAATAAGCTAGGTCTAAATTGTACATTCAAGAACAAATAGAATCTTTTTGGAATTTTCAAATATATGAAAGCAATAGATAAAGAGTTAGAGATCACAAATTAAAGCTTCAAATTTGGATGAGAATTGCTGAATTTAAGAGAATAGTCCTTGAATTTGTCTTTTACAATTATTGAAATTAAGATTTCCAAAGCTAAATTAACTAATAATTCAAATTAAATGAAGTTCTAAGCACAAACAAGAGGAAGAGAGCCTAAGAAAACTGTCCATAAAAAATAAGCTAAGGGGTTGTCCCCCAAATTACGAAAAGAACTCCGTCAGAAAAATCGGAGAAAAGCCTTGGCGTGGCCGCGACACCTATTGGAGAAGCTGCGCCATCTTCAATCAGGCTTGGGGCAGAATGTTCAGCGCTCAGGAGGAGAGGGCTTCTCCAAATAGATGGAGAGGCTGCGCCTCTGATTCTCTTCAATTCTGCCAAGCCGAGGCAGCAAGGTCTGTAGCAGGGTGGAGAGGCCGGACCATAAACTTGGAGAGTACTTTCCTCTAGGAAATCAGAAATCCTACCAAGGGGGGCAGGAACTTTTGATGCCAGGAGAGGCCGCGCTTTGACTGGGGTGATGAATCTTCAGACTGCAAGTCTTTCTTTGCTAATTGGCAGGCTAAGCCACCGTCATTTGGTCATTAAACCTGAATGCGAGACAAACCCAAGGGAACCACAAAAATGCCAATAAGTAGCAAAAATTCTACAAATTTAATGAAACACTACAAAGTGAAAATGAAATAGAAAAATGTTTAGGAAGGAGTAAATAGAGAGAAAAGGCTAGAAAAGAGAACTGAAAATACTACACAAAGTGGATCAAAATCCACTTATCAGCAGGGTCCAAGATTTGAACAGTTGAACCACTGAGTTAGTACACAGAAAATATGAAAATAAAAATCCAACCGTTATATAGAAGGCAATTGCCCTGTCTCAAACATAGATGAGGTAAAAAAAAACTGCTGTGTTTGTATTGCTGCTGTATGCCATGTTCCTCTTCCCCATTTCTAGTGGTTCCTTATTCCCCCTTAATGATTTGCCTCTCACGTGCAGCTAAGGCAGAAAATTACATCCGCTACTTCAGCACTTAAATCTGTTTTTGGGCAAGAACAGCCACCTCAAGAGGATGCTGTAAGCCTGACCTTTTATGTTGTCAGTTCCTTTTACCTTTTCTTGTGAATAAGCTGTATATGAGTGCCTACTTCCTTTTTAAATTTTAGGCTGGCAAATTGGAGAAGCTACGTGAAAGAATGATTCAAGTGCGAGAGCTATTTCGGGATACAGAGTCAACAGAGTTTGTCATAGTCACTATTCCAACGGTAAGGATGTGGTTTTAGTGTAAAGCATTTTGTTGTCATTTTGTATCATCTTTGATTAGTTTTCATTTGACCTGTAAATTACTGTGCATGATGCTCCATATCAAAGGTATTCCCTTGATATTTAGTTGTATACATTTGTTCTTGGCATCATATTCGATGCATTTAATTACCCCACTTAAATGAAAATCCATTTCCCAAATGTTTTGGGAGTGGAAATGGAAATATATGCTCAGAAAACAAGACATTTCAGAGCAAGAATGGCAGCTTGAGTGTAGTAAAAAAGCATCTTGGTCTGCAGTTTATACTTTCCTATCCTAGCAAGGACCAATTTGTTTTTGATGCTCAGCTTCTACTCTGCTTTCAATCACCTTCTCTGTGAAGTATGAAGTGACCCTCCAAATGAATTTTCTCCAGTGACCCAATGTCTCGCTTATATCTGTATTAATCAACCACCCCATCCATCCTCTCCATTCTCCAATAGCTAAACAACTCTTGTTGATCTAACATTTCTTTCCTTGGCCTTGTAACTTGTTTCTCCAAATCACTTAGTATTTTGTTTAATTTCTTTTTTGAAATCTTTGGCTGTTTCCGGCTTTTCTGCCTTTTGGTGTCTTTTCTGGCCAAGTCTCCAGTATTGCTGTCTTCTGATCTCCTTTTTGCTATATTTGTAAGTGTTTTTTTGTAGTTGTGATGTGCAGATTCTTCTCTATTTGTTTGATTGATTATTTGTGTTTGACCACATGGCATGGCCATTCCAGTTGAGTGGTGAGACCACATATATCTGTGTGCATTCTCCAATTTTCTTTTTCTATTTCAAAATACATTTCCCTTCTAGGAAAATTTGTATTTGCCAGTTTCTAGATTTCTACATTTTCATGTGATATTGTGTATCTTTGTTTTATTAGTTTTAGTATTCTTTTTTAATCTTTATTGTAAATTTTGTGGTGGAGACATAAACCATTTCTTTTCACTAATGCAGGTCATGGCCATTAATGAATCAGCCAGACTCTCTGCTTCTCTAAGGAAGGAAAATGTGCCTGTCAAGAGGCTTATTGTAAATCAGCTCCTGCCACCTTCTGCATCGGATTGCAAATTCTGTGCAATGAAGAGGAAGGTACAGATTTATTTCCTGTTACACACACATTTTAAGGGTTTTAGTTGGGTAATGTAGGCTATTTTGGTAGATAATTTAGAAATAATAAAGTATATTGAAGATTGTGACAAACTTAATAGTATTATTTTATTTGAACTTATGCTTCCTCCTTTTTTTTTTTTTATTTTTTTTTTTTGAATTGCACCATCTAGAGTTTCACACTTGCCAATGCAAGCCATTAATATCTTTAATTTGCTTTTTAGTAAAAATGATAAAAAAATTGATACTGGAAAGCATATTTTAAGACGAATATAAGATCGAAGATGATTATACTTTCCCTCGTATGTTCAACACAAAAGATGGTCAAAGAGGAATGTCTAAATAGTGAATAGTCAAAATGGTCGAATTAATAAAAAAATGGAGGTATCATTTTGTCCGAACTTATCTAATTTTTTTTGTTTGAATAAATAATGTGAAATTGTTTGAAATTTTCCAAACAAAACTTATTTTGTCTTAACTTATATTGAACTTCTGAACTTATTTATGCTAAACTTGTGAACTTTTTTTCTGAACTGATTTTGTCTTAACTCATCTGAACTTATTCTGTCTGAAATAAGATATATTAAGTTAAAATAAGATGAAACAATCAGACCTTTAGTGGAAGGGCCCACGTTATATGGGATTAGTGGAGAGAGTATGAAATGGACTGAAGATCGGATTAGAGAAAAGAGGGAGGACCGGAGGAGAAGGTATTTTGGGGGAAAAATTGTATAGTTAATGTATTAGTGCTGCAATTAAGTCAGGCGGTGTTAGGCATGTGATCACAGTGGTTGGATACTCCCAAAACGAAGCTTGACAAAATACAATGAAACTTCTCATCAGTGTCAGATTAGTAGAAACGAGGGAGGAGAAGAAAATTTAGGGAAGTTAGATGACTGATTGTTTGGGGGATAATTAGATAACTGCATTTATGTCATACACTCTTTACCATGCGATCTCAGAGTGCTGGAGAAGACTCCCTAATCAAAATAAAATGCAACTTCTCATCAATGTTCATTATACATCCTCTGTAATTGATCTCACTAAACTCCCTAATGCCTTCCCAACCAAGCTAATACAAACTAACTCATTTGCATTACGTAAAGTGGCTTACCCTATACTTGATGCATTACCGAGTATGTGTGAAAGAAAGTTTGTTGGGGATTACAGAGTATGTGTGAAAGAGTGTCAGTTGCGGCGAGGGGTGGGGTGGGGTCCATATCGCAGGGGTTGATTGGGTTAAACTTCTCATTGTAATTGGTAAACTTTAATGCTGTCATCCAAATTAGGAATACATGAATTTTGTTGGTGGAGGGATATATTACAAAGTTACAATGAAGGGTCCTTTAACGACATTTGTGTGCTCAATGTAAACTTAGTGCTTGTTTTGTGGTTATGGGAAATAAATTCCTATGTTAATTTACATGTAGAAAGTAACTTCATATAATTCCTTAAATTTGCTGAACTGGTTCGGGCGTCATGAAAATAACGGAATTTGCATTTCATGTGAATTGTGATTGAGGGTACTTTAACTTTCCATGCTATGTTAGGCAATTAGCATAGCTAAATTTAATACTATTCTGATATACATCTTTCACTTACGGATTTTTATGTCAATGGGTTATACATATGAATCCATGTTCTAACCTGGCATTGTTCTTGTAATCTGAAAATTTTACAGGATCAGACGCGTGCACTTGATGTAATACAAAGTGATCCTGAACTTGCTCCCTTGACATTGATCCAGGCACCACTTGTTGATGTAGAGATCAGAGGCGTCCCGGCTCTTAGATTTTTGGGTGACATCATCTGGAAGTAAACTTCCACATCATTAATAGCATCGCAGGGCAGTATCCTCAAGGCTCAAGCCTCACATTCTCTCCATGATCAGAGTGATAATATCTGAGTAAGCTCTTTGTATACTTGCACCATGATACTGATGTCAATAGTGATTAAACGACATTTGCTTTAGTTAGTGCTTTCCAGGCGCTGCTATCGGATGTTTTCAATGTAAATTAGAAGTTAAATTCATAGAACTATAGAAATTTAAAGATTATATGGAATTAAGGTATGGTGGGTATATATTCCAGTTTGCTGTAAAACTTTCTCCAGCAGCAGTGGTATAAGAGACGTTTTATTATTGTTGGCCCTTGATCTTTTTTTTTTCCTAGTTAGTACAAAGATCCTTTGTAAGTTCATACTGTTTACAAAACATTTGGGTGGAATTTTGTTTATAAATAAAGGTACCCTTGATATTTATTTATTTGTTAAAAAAACAAATGGAACTCCTTTTATTAATCTAAAATCTAGCGTTGTATATGTTCTCACTTTAGGGTTTTGGGAGGCTTTTCTGGTTCTCTTTAGGGATTCTTCCTTGGGAGGGTTTATTAGCTTCTACCATTAGATTTTTTTTTTTTTAATTTTTTTTTTTTCTTCTTTCTGCTTTTTTAAAGGTTTTCCTCTACTCTTCTCTTTTTATCTTTCTCTTTCATCTCTTTTCTTCTTGTTTCAATTGTGAATCTTTGTAAGGACTTCTACTAGTGTTTTTATTGGTGGTAAGCCCTAAAAAACCTTTTTACTCTCTTTGTATTTTAATAAGTGTTTTAATAACCAAATACGACTGTGTTTTAAAAAATGTTATTCTTCCTTTTTTGACCAAAAAAAAAAATTAAAAAAATTACATGTTAATATCATATATTTTTACTTTCATGGTCCCCACATTATTTTTAATATTTCTCTCCTCTCACATTCATTACTTTTCAATAAACATTTAATCCCACTATCTTTCTTTAACATATTTTAATACTCTAATTAGTCCACTTACCTGTAATTTTATTTAAATTAATCAAATTGCTTAAAATAATGTGTCGATCAAAGTGTAACACTTATTAAAACACAGAGAGAGTTATTGCATTCAACAAATGGATCCCATTTTTAAGAGGGTTGTTATTCTATTAGGCTTAATTTCATTTTTTGTTCGTCTGTCAAAGACGGAAGATTTAGGGTTTTATATTCTCCGGAAGTATCTAGAAAAACATATGAATATTTTCACTCAAACAGCTATTTTTCTAGTGGATATCAAGTCAAATTAATGCTAAGTCACATGTTGTATTGCATCGAATGAAGTTTTTTTTATTAAGACGATCATTCATTGAATTTGCGATATAACTAGTTCTAAGGTGATTTATACTTGTATTGGAATTTTAGATTTCCTAGGAATTGTTTGCAAGTGTCGTTTGACTATCTTTCACTAATGAAATCCTTTATTTTTTATTTTTTATCATTTTTTTCTTTAATAAAAACAAAATCTAGCTTTGTAAGTTCCCTCTAGCTTTTCTTGTTGGAAGGGTTTTTCTTGGTTCCCTTTAGAGTTTCTCCCTTTAGAGGATTTTCCTAGCCTCCATTGTTATTTTTTATTTTTTCCTTAAGGTTTTCATTCTCTGTTCTTTCTTTTCTGTCCATCACTACCATTTCTTTTCCTCTTGGTCTCTGTTGTGAATCTTTATAGGGGCTTCTACTAGTGTTCTTACCGCTGATAAGTCTCAATAACCTTTTAATTGCTTTCAATAAATTGATCTTATCCTTGAAATGATGATTTTCTCTTGTGTTTATTTTCATTTTATGGTTTTATAGCGAGAGTGAAAGAAATAGGTTTTATAATCTCCATAAGAATCCAGTAGCCACATGAGTATTTTCACTTAAACGACTACGCATCAGTGAATTTTAAGCGGAATCAAAGCTAACTCACAAATTGTATCACTTTAGATGAGGTTTTATTAACGTGATTGTCGATCGAATTCGCAATATATTTAATTTTAAGGTGTTATGTACTTGTGTTGGAATTCTTGATTTCTTAGATTTTATATGTAAGTGTCGTTTGACTATATTTTATTAATGAAATTCCTTTACTTCTTGTCAAAAAAAAAACATATTTGTAATAATCTTACATATGCAAATGACTCTTACTTATAAGCTTGAAAATAAAAATTAAAGAATGTACATTTTTTATTAATCAATGTAGGTTTGAACCGACATTTGTACCAATATACACTACCAATCGATCTAATGAATTTGTTATACTAATTTTTTGTACAATCCCTTCTACATGCACTTAGTGTACATTAGTACTAATGTCAATTGGGCCTTTTCACACTTGTGAACAATACATGAACAAAAGCTCAAAAAGTCATCAAACAACAGAGGTGAAAAAACAAATCCTTAAACAACAATGACAAAAAAAAAAAAAAAAGCTCAACATTATTCAATTTATTGAATTCGAATCGTAAGTATTTGATACAAGGTTTTCTATAGTAGCAATAACGAATTGGAGCTCCAAATTATATAAAACATATAAAAAAAAAGGCCTTGAAAGTCAAAATCAATAAAAACAACTTAAATTTCTCACATTAGTTTTTGTTTACTATATTTTTAAGGAACAAAAACACTGAGAAAGTTACCCTTAGAATCCAAAAATTTACCTTAATCAGACAAAATTTACCTTTAAATATACAAAAGTTACCCTCAGATTCCAAAAAGCTACCTTTAAACACACAAAAGATTCCAAAATGTTATCTTTAAACACACAAAATTACCCTGAAAGGAGAAAGACTAAAAGAAACAAAATGAAGGGAAAAAATAAAAATAAAAAGAGAAGCTATTATTTACAAATTAAAAACGAGTGGATTAAAGGCCAAAATTAGTTTAAGTAAGATCTTCAGCTGGATGATGAACGAGAACCAATGTACATTTCTTCTTTTTCTTCGAATCTTTTGCTGCTACCATCTTAGATAGTTATGAATTTTTTTAATTAAAATTGAAGATTTGAAACATTTGAAAAATGTGTGATAATAACTCAAAAAAGGAAAAGAAAATTGTGATGAAAGAGAAAGGAGATAGTAAATTGGTAATAGATAGAGGAAAGTAGAAGATTAATTGAAAGATAAAAAACCAAAAAGCCTTGAAAAAGGTTTTGAAATTTAAAATCAATGGAGTTGGTACATGTGAATATATAGTAGCAGGCCCAACTTTCCAGAATTGTGTCGCCATATAGTAAAATATTATAAATCGGGCGTTTTAAAAAATTTATGATATACAAATGACATAGAGGCATTTCAAAGGGAGTATTATACTGCATTTGCTAATGAATAACAAGGGGCATATAAATAATTACATGTGTACATGAGCAAATGCATATCTTGAAATAAGAGTAGTACCATTAGGTGATCAAATAATACCACTTCAATTCTATATACACATGTAGTGGTATAATATATGCATACATTATATGATACCGGTGGATATCCAATGGTAGTAAATATACTTTTAGTGGAACAATTAGAATGTGATACCCATCACGTGATGACAATTTGAACAACAAAAATAGGTGGGGTCCACCCACCTACCTCTCTCTTCCTTTCTTTCCTTTCCAAATACTTTTACATACAATATTTTAATTATTGTTATGCATTTGCAATTACATAACTATACTAAATTACTTCTTCCTTAATGACATGCAATTTGAATATCGAAAAGGAAAAAGTGGCTTTTTACATGTGCATAGAGTATATCTATATGTATAAGAGGAAAAAAAATGGGCTTTTACGAGGTAAAGGTGGGTTCTTAAGGAAGGTATAGGAATACATTAAAGGAATAAACCACGCATATATTAAGGGAAAAATTGGGTTTAAGGAAGGTATAGAAAGAAATTAAGGAAATCATGGGGTGAAAATTGAGATAGATTATATTACATGTTAAATTAAAAAGAAAAACCAAAAAATCATTGCAAGAGATACAACTAAATAATTATAATTCATCCAATATCATAATTAATGAACCATTACAAAATAAAAATAAATTAAGGTCCACCATTTCCATCTCGTTGCGTACAATAAGCTTCACACCCTACCTGACAACGAGGTATGCTTGCACCTTCAACTCGTAGGCATCCTGGCATGCATTCTTTAGCACAATCGGAAATCGCTTCGCTCACATTAGTATTATCGATAAAGATCAATGGACACAAGAACAAGAATAAAACCATATATTTTCTACAAGTCATTTGGTTGTATTTTAAGGTTCTCATAATAAATTCAAGTATCATATATTAATAGCATATATTAATGAAAATTAAAATCAATATTTTTATGTAGCAAATAATTCATATATGTCTATATATATACATAAGGATTTTAACTAAATATACTGAAGAATTCTATGAATTCAAAGATATGGAGTGAAACTTGCAAAAATATAAGGGCATAATTTTGATTATAGTAATGTTTTCTAATGATATACAAATAGTAATGTCAAAAATAACACCCCATTTATCCTATATATGTACGCATATTAATAATTAATTTTTATCCAAACTAGTTTTCAACCATCTGTTATTACAATGTTATTCTCATATACACAATAAATAATTAGGCCTAAGCTTAAAGAAAAAACTAGTAATGGGCTATATAAACTGTGTTAACAAATACTCCGTAAGATTTATGTAGATCGTTAATCCTGATCTCAAATGGGCTCATCTAAGCTACCTAAATCAAGTTATTATAAAAAAATATTCATTTTTTTTAACAGAAACTCCAAAAGCTAACCTATATATTCTAGCACTGCATCTCATTAAAAAAAAAAAAAAAAAAAAAAAACCAATGAGGTGATGACAAATAGCTTAGTTGGTCGTTGCTGCATGTTTTGGTATAATCAACTGTTTCTCATGTGCAGTAACAATTAGTCTAGGTACTTGAAAATTGACAACTTTCTTTCATATATAATGAGTCAATGAAATGATGAAATCAATGAGAGTAAGCTTCAAGACCTGAAGAACATGAACATTTCTAGAATAGGACTTTTATTTTAGTTAGTCTTCTTATTGTAAGTGTGTCTAATCGGTTTAGTTAAGTGGTTAAAGATTTCTTTTTTAAGGAGTACGTCAAAAGTGTTGTAGGATAAGGTTCAGTTGACCACGTACCTAAGTTACTACCAGTTCAAGAAATAGAACGGTAATGATTGTTTAATGAAGTTGGATGATTAGTTGGTAAATGTTCGATATTTCAAAAAGTCGAGGATTCTATCCTTAACAAATTATCAAAAAATGAAATGTTTGCCAACTAAGATAAATCAGACGTGTTTATTTCTTTTAGGAGATAAATCATTATAAATCTTAGGATATTAATCTGGTTATTCTATTTTTCGAAACATATAATAATATAGAAGATGTTTTCCTTCTTGTGAGTTTTGCCTTAAGGAAAAGATCATCAACGTAAGATGTTAAGCCTTGTTTAGCCTATGTAGCTTGTATTACTGGGAGCTTGATTGGTTTCCTATTTTTGGTGTTATAAAATTTGGGAATTTTTGAATTTTACCACCTGCAAAATATGAAAAAATTGCTTTTACCACCTCCATAAAAAAGAAGTTGTACTTTACCACCAAATTAAAAAATAAAAGTTGGCTTTTACTACCACTTACCGCCAAATAATGAATTCTGTCCATAAATCCGTTAATGGGGCCTACCATGTCCACGTGTCACCATATTATTAGGGTTTCTTTTTTCTTGAAATCTAGAGGTCAATCTAGAGCAGACTCTATTCATAGTATTCAAAAGAATACTTCTAGGGCCAAAGCCAATCCAGTTCTTTATCTCATCCCATAAATACCTGCTATAATTGCATTGGCAGAACAGGTGTTCATAGCTTTCTTGTACTTCATCACATAGCAGGCAATTCTTCTCATTCTATTGTACACTCGTGTGTAGCCTGTCACGAGTTTTGAGTTTGTGCTGAATGGCCAACCAAGCAACAATTGATGCTTAGGTAAAGCTTTCCTTTCCCAGACCATAGAGTCCCATCTGCACTTTGGTTTCCCAGCAGTGAGTAGCTCATAGCTATTTTAATGCTATATTGACATGCCCCAACAAGGCAGGGCTATACACACTCTTCATTTTCTCCTTAACTTCACAAACTTGCTTCTATTACCAACTGCAATCAGCTAAAGGTCTATAAATCATCCAGTTCTGGCCTTTTATATAAATTGCATTCACCCATTTGACCCATAAATTCTCCTGATTTTGAGCTATAGCCCAAAATGCTTCCCCATTGCAGCTGCATTCCAAATTTCTGCATTTTTAATTCCCAATCCATCTTCCTTTTTCTTACAACAAACTCTCTCCCAGAAAATTATTGTTCTTTCCATGCCAAAGAAATTTTCTGCATATAGCATTAATGCTCCCAAAAATAGACTTAGGTAAGACTAAAATTTGAGGCCAATAAGTCTGAATGCTCATAAGAACTGCATTTATTAGTAAAATTCTAGCTACAAAAGATAAATTTCAAGAGCTTCAGATCTTGATCCTAGCACACATTTTATTAATCAAGTGTACACAATCAGCTACAGAAATTCTTCTCGAACAAATTGGAACACCCACGTATCTAAATGGCAGGCCTCCTCTGACAAAACCACTGATGCTCAAGACCTCATTTATCAGATTCTTATTCATCCCTATGCTGAAAACTGAAGTTTTATCAAGGCTAGATTTTAAGCCAGTAGCTTTAGAAAAGACCTCAAACCCTTTCATCATCAACTTAATTGAATTCACTTCACCTTTACAACAAAGGATCAAATCATCAGCAAAGCATTAGTGAGTCAAACCTATAGGCCTACACCTTGGGTGAAACTTAAATCCCTCTATGCCACTAACAATCTTCAAACTCCTCGAAAGATGCTCAATACATAGCACAAAAAGCAAAGGATAGAGAGGATCACCCTGTTTAGTCCCCTTTTTGCCTCAAAAAAACCATATAGACGCCCATTTACCATCAAATAGAATCTAGGGGTTCCAACACTTATCATGATCATCTTAATGAAAGTGCTTGGAAACTTTAAAGCAGTCAACATCTCTTCTATAAAATCCCAGTCAACTATGTCATATGCTTTTTTCAAGTCTAATTAAATTAGGTATCATGCAGTTGAATTGGATCTGCCATAATGCCTAACTAAATCTTGACACACCATGATGTTATGCACTATGTACCTGCTATCAATAAAAGCACTTTGGTTTTCTCCAATAACATGAGGAAGGACACTCCTCAATCTTTCACAAATAACCTTGGAAATGCATTTGTATATCACATTGCAGTAAGAGATAGGCCTGAATTCTGTAACACTCCCCGGGCATTTAGTCTTTGGGACTAAAGTAATAGAGGTTGTGTTAACTTGTCAAAGTAGCTTCCTATTTCCAAAAAAATCCAGAACTGCTTTACAGATATCCTCCCCTACCACATTTCAGGAATCCTTGAAAAAAGCACTTTCAAATCCATTAGGACCAGGTGCTTTATTCCTATCAATGTAAAAAATAGCTGCTTTAACTTCATTTCCTGTGTAAGGTCTTATTAAGGATTCACTCATTTCTTCAGAAAGAGTAGGACCCTTTTGGACAATTGCAATATTTACAGCATCCCTACTGTCAGGTGCAGTGCCCAACAAAGCATGATAATTCTCTGAGAAAGCATCAGGAACCTTCTAAGTACCTTTAACCCAATTTCCATGCATATCATTAATAGAATAAATTCTATTATGCACCTGTCTTTTCTTCAGAGCTCTATGAAATACATTAGTATTCTGATCTCCTTCCAAAAGCCAATCAGTTTTAACCTTTTGACTTAAGAAAGACAAATACAACTTATTAGCTCTTACATATTCCTGCATAGCCTCTAATTCAGCATGTCTAGCATCACAGTCTCAAGGGTGAGCATGTAAAAAGGTCTGAGCACTACTCAAAGCAGCAGAAAGCCTCCTAAAAAACCTTCACCACATCCTTAAAATTATTCTTGAACTAGTAGAAAAATATAAAAGAGCACCGGTTCAAAAGCCCCCTATAGCACTAGTTTTGAACCGGTGTTCATTTGAGGGATGCCAAAAAACTAAAATATTCGCACCAGTTCAGAACCAGTGGCATTACTTGTTATTAGCACCGGTTAATAATAGGTAATCACTTTTTAAAAATAAAAAATGTCACTACTTTGGCACTGGTTAACCGGTGCCTTTAATGCCCAAATAAAATATTTATTTATTTATTTATTTTTATTTTTTTCTTTTTTCACCTAAAATTGACAACAGACTTTTATATATATGCATAATATACTTGAAACTGATAATTTCATTGATAACCTGTAATTTTACACTTGAAAAAATAATACATAGGATATATTCACTCTAACAAGAGCAGCAACAACTTCCTACAGTCAATAACAGAGTAGCAGCAACCCAGTAGCAGAACAACAGCATCACAATTGGTAAATAGTAGCAGCAACCCGGTAACATCACAATTAAACAATCATGATTTTCCTTCAACATCTACAGCATACCCAGATGAAATCACACAAAAAAAAATCCAATTTAATTTATAAAATATAAACACAAAAAATCCCCCCCCCCCAAAAAAAAAGCTTAAAATAAAAAACAACAAAATTAGAAATTAAAAATCAAAAATTAAAAAAGCTTTAAATCAGAAAAAACATGTGCAAAATCAAAACAAAAACCCAGTGAAGTGGCGGCAGCATATGGTGAAGAAGAAGAGAAATCGACGCATCGACCACCATCACCATAATCACAAAAAATAAATAAAATCAGAAACAATATCATCTCACCATTAAATTCAATCAAAATTTCAATGGTTCATCATTAATCACAAAAAAAAGTAAATAAAAATCAGAAACCCTAGATTTCAAATCGAATAGCACATACCTTCGTGAAGAGATCCACCACCACTACAAAGATCTGGAGCCGGTGAAGAAAAAGACCCGTCACCATCGCCGTCGCGATGGTTAGTGAGAGGGTAAATGAAAGAGAGGAAAACAATGGCGGTAAACCCTAGAAAACGATTGATAGAGAGAACGAAAAGAAATGGGAGAGAGAATATGTGAGCAGCGGTGGTTGTGGATGTGGGTGCGACTGCGGCTGGGATTGAGGGTTTGGTTGAGGAGTGAGAGGAGAGAGAAAGGAGAGACATATGAGACGAGAGAACGAAAATGATAAAAGAAAGGGAAAGAGAATGAATAGGGGAAAGGGGAAAAAAAAGGGTCGATTTTTTTTATTATTATTTTATTTATTTATTTATTTATTTATTTTTAAATGCCACTGGTTTGAACCGGTGATCTTTAAGGAATTTGGCACCGGTTTGATTTGAACCGTGCTATTTCTACTAAACTAAATCCCGCCTTGTTTTTTTCCCACCGGGTTTCAAGAACCAGTGCCAATTCCTCGGTGCACATTTGAGTTTTTCTACTAGTGTTGCTAAAGATGATCATAGCTTTCTTAACATTCTTCAACTTCTAAACTACTTGATACACGGGAGTGACGAGGGGAAAGACTAGGTCATTGACTTATCCTTTCTAAGTCAAACTAAATTTATAAACACTTAAAATACCTAAATACAAGTATAGAGGTAAGTCAAGGGTCGAACCCACAGGAATGGTTATGTCAAGTGCTTTCAATTGGGCGCTTAAGCTAGGTCGAAATCAAGAGTAAAGAAGTAACACTAACAACTAACAAACAAATAAACAAACAAATAAAACACTAGGAATGGGGATCATCAAGTAATCATGACAATTGCAACAACTTGGGACAAACATGTCAACCAATGGTTGTGAAGACTAATGATAAGAGCTATCAATTGGAATCAAAGAGCTATCTCCTAATCGTTAAGCTAGATGTCTCTACGAATAACAAACTAAGAGAATCACAATCCAAACCAATCGATAATTGGAATTCCTAATCAATTGGTCGTGTCATTAGCAATTACAATGCAATCTAGCATAATTCTCAAGGCCTAATCGAATTACACACATACAAACTTACATTAATCACTTTAATCTCAACAATCAATCAACATAATTCCAAAATTAATCACAATCAATCAATCATACGAGTTTCACCCAATTCCTAGCCAAACAACTACTCAAGAATCATCATCTAATCAACAAACAACTAAGAAATCAAGAATCAACAAAATATCAAGAACAATTACACTAATGAAGATCAAACATCAAAATCAAACCAAACAAACATGAATCTAAACAAAACAATAAGATGAGATAGAGTTAGAAATGCTTATTGATAATAGAGAAGATCTTCAACACAATTGTCACCCTTGTATCATCAATCTCTTAGATCACCATTGAAATATCTCACTTTCTCTCTCTAAATCTACTCCTAAACTAACCCTAAAAGTAGAGAGAGAAACTCTCAACTAAGCTAAAATTATGATCAAAAGTATGTCTAAAACTTTCTTCTATCCCCTCTCTAGAAATGAAGGAAATCTATATATAGTAAAGCTAACTAAGAAGAAGTTAGTTAGACGTCCAAAAGAGACCTCAAAAGGTGCGGCCTCTCACTCTATAGCATGACTGCAACAAAATGGGTACGAAAACAGGGAGGAGAGAGTGTGCAGCCACTCCTGGCTTGCGCGCGGCCGCACCATGCACCTTCGTGGCCGCTCCTCTTGCGCGCGCGGCCGCGTCATGGGAGCACGGCATTCCCTTTTGTGCGCTCGAAAGTGACCCCGTGAGCTCTGGATGATGCATGTTGATAGTGGCAGTTTCTAGGAGCCATTACGGTGGGTTCAACACTGCCTCTTCATGTCGATGCAGTATGAGGGCGCATCCTTGAAGACTTGACTCTTGTACTCCTTTGCTTTTGAGCTTCAAGTGGGAGAACCGAGATGCATATTTGGCCTTGAATACCCTGAGAGAACTCTAATGAGCTTCTCGAACATCACCAACTTCCTAAAATCAAAGAAAAGCAAACAAGTAAAGAAGGAAATGCAAAATAAACTAAGAAAAGCAAGAAATTAAGAAAGCAACTAAAGAAAATGCAAAGTAGAGAAAATACAAGTAAAACTAGAGAAAAGGAGATAAAAGAGATGTAAAAACAATGAAAAATCATCCTTAAAGAAGCTAAATGAGTGCCATAAATGACACTCTTCAGGAAGTCCCTGACACTGCAGTAGTCCAAACATGCTGAACCATATATGTGAAACCAGGAAAACTACTCCAAATATTAAAATATTTGAAAGTTTTCTTAGTACCACCTTGATCTGGGTATATTGTAACCACCCTAGGATAGTGATTAAAGTCCCCTTCGTTGACAAAAGCCATGTCAGAATGCTCAAAGCTATGACACCAATGCTCATTCACCAGAGCTCTATCAATTTTTGAGAACACTCTATTTGATCCTTGCTGCTTTTATTCCAAGTATAGAAATTTCCACTATACTTGATGTCTTGCAATTGACAAAACTCAACACACCTTCTGAACTATTCCATTTCATTCCCCCTTACTGGAGCCCCAATTCTTTCTTCAGCTTCCAGTACACAATTAAAATCACCTGGGTCTATCCATACAAGTATACAGCCCTTGCATATCCTTCCAAAGATCAACTCTATCCCTAGAAAAATTAACCTATACACAAAGGTACATGCAAACTTTTCAGATTTATTTTTAGTATGAACATGACAAATGCATTAATTGACTAGTACTAAGAATTATACTAATGTCAAAAGTATATGGGTTCCACCCTATAACAATCCTGCCACCAGGATGAGTACTTTTATTGCAGGTAAAACACCAGCCATCAGCCCATCAAACACATTTAGGTATCTCTTTATTCTTAGAATTTTCCAGTTTTTGCAGCGTTTTTTCGATTCTAGTTGTGAAAGATATTTCCCAAATTTCCTACGTGTAAAAATCCTTTGTTTTTGACGCATTACGGATGGTCTATCCAATGCGGATCTTTTTTTTATGCTTATGAAAATAATGTCAATCATGATTACGCACAAGAATACTTAGAACGTTTCGAGTCTCATCCACTCATTCTAAATTATTGCCAAAATAAATTTTAGGAATTAAAATAGAAATCCTCCCCAGTGGAGTCGCCACACTTGATCCCCATTGTGATCATACACTTAAGCATGGTGGCGTCCAAAGGGAAGGAAGGTAGAGTAAAAGAGTCGCCAACAAGTTTTAGGAACTTGTAAACCATTCACAGGGTGAAATTTACACACCTACACGATCCATGAAATCGCTAACTCCATAATGGTCTGGAACCATGACTGGATAATCGGGGATGAAGGTACAAATCCAACCTAAAAGAGATTGAACCTACCCTAAATAGGCCTCTACTTTATTCTTCTCATATTCATGTGCATTTTCTGACTAACATACAATCAATATATTAACCCTAAGCATGTTTAATCTATGTTGGTTGAATATTAATGCACAAACAAAACTATTGTTAGCGATCACTTGAATTAAAATCACATTAGCCTAAATAAAATTATCAATTATCTTATTAAGCGTGATTTCAAGTAAAAATTCTCTTTAATCCTGCAAGAGAGGGCATGATCAAGCAATAACAATAATATCAAGCAACATATAAATATCATCATAATAATATTCTCATCAAAGCATAATATTATTAGCAAGATCATAGGCATGATATCAACAAGACTAATAACAAATCCTAGCATGTCACTAAACAATAAAGATCAAAGCTTTAGCCCTAACATGATAGAAGAAATAGGAAGCAACCTAAGCATGATACTAGAAAGCAATAAATAACATCCTAACATGATACTAGGAATTAAAATAATATAAACATGCTTTCCAAAGATATAGAGCAATAAAACAACTTACTTTGTTGCCTCGTATCTCTTTCTATCAAAACAATACACACGTTAGTAACTTCAATAAAAATATTAAATCAAACAATTAATTTAAATAATTGAAATGGAGGATTTTGGACCAAACCCTCAGAAATTATCAACCTTTCTCGTCTAGGGCGAAGGCAACTTCGAGCTTGGCTATGTGTGTCTAAGTCTCGTGAATGCGGTATTGTATTTTGAAAAGGCTTGGCTTCGAAATCAAGAAAGAGAAGGAAAGAATAAGCTTTAGCTTAAAGAGATAAAGAATTAGATGATTGTTGATGATTGTTGGTGATTAAAACGGGAAAATACGACCCTATTTATACAGAAAAACATCTAAAAACGATTAGAAAAGAGTTAGAATTCGAATCGGAATAAAATTCCTTTTGACGCGGCAAGATAAGGACTATCGCGGCGCGACAGAATTATCACGTCGCGATAAAAATAGTTTTTTACAGATTTTGTTTTTATCATAACTTTTAATCCAGAAGTCGAAACAAGTCATATAATATGTCTTTGGAAATCTCTTGAATTCTACTTTCCAACCCAATTGGAATAAAATTAAAATCTTTTGTAGATTAAAAGTGATAGCCGAAATAGTGGAAGGGTGTCAATTTTAGATAAAGTTTCGTATTTCTTTCATATCTTTTTCGTTATAGCTCGGAATTAATATTATAAATATCATTGGAAAGATAATTTCATGATCTATCCAACCATATAAAATTTGGATAAAAATTATGGGGCATGATAAAAATATCTGAACATATTCCATCTTGCACAGAACATGGACTCTCAAAAAGAGGAGTTTCATTCAATTTCATACTCTTTAATCTTATCTTTTCAAAAATGGATAATTAAAATCTCTTAGAAATCTATTTTCAAAAAATCCTCTCATCACAAGAAAATCACCCCTCACTGTAACACCCTTGGCCCACATTATCCTCAAAAACACTCTCACACTCCAAATGAGGTGCCTCACATCCATTTACATCAACTCTAGCACTCATCACTTGGGCAATTCTCAGTTCTCTCAATTTTTGTTCCTCTTAAAGCTTTTGGACTTGTTGAATGAGATATTGTATTTGAGAAAGAATTTGGGCATCAATGTTATTGGGTTGAGGTTCATAATCAAAATCAAATTGCATATCATCAAAATTAGCACAAACCTCATCACAATGAGCATAAGAGGGAAGGGGTCAACATGCATATTTGGATCATCACAAGGCATATTAGACGCATCAAGAGAATTCATGCAAAAATTAAAAGAATCTTGACATTGAGAATCAAAATAAGAAACGTGACATTCTCTATCATAAGAATCTCTAGCAAGCCAAGTGAAGAAATTCCAAGCATCATGCATAGACAAAAGTTGGAATCTACCATTATACATATTCTCAACCATTCCCCTAGTATACTCATTCATACCCTAATAAGCTATACTACAAGCATCACTAAGAGAACACCCATGGAAATTAAGGAAACCATCTAATCTATCAAAGTAAGCATATAAGGGTTATCATCAAATTAAGGAATAGATAAGCATGCCTTTTTTTTTACAAAGAACAAAGAAAAGCAAACAAAAATCAAATAATATAACGGCGCCAAAATTTGATTGAGGGTGAGGTAGGTCGTTGGTCTACAACCCTAATCAAATTAGAAATTTATAATACCTAAACTTACACCAAACTAGTTAGTGGTAAGTATAGGGTCGAACCACGAAGACTAAGTGTATCAATTTATGCTAATTAGACTAGTAGGATGGTCGAGATATAGAGAGAGGTACAACTAAAACACTACTTAGAGCAAACAACGAAAACTAGGGAAAGTGGAATCCAATTACATCAATGCATTCAACAACATTGCAATTAGATGAAAATGACCTCAATTAGGAACAATCAACACACTCAACTCACTCTCGCGCAATTAAGCATGCTAATTATCCTACTAAACTAATTCACTCTCGTGCAACTAGCCTAGCATAGGTATGGAAGAATTTAGACTCTCAAACAACTCACTTCCGCACAATTCATTGAAAGCACAATTAAGAACATAGAATCAATTAGCTAGAAAGATTCTAATCCATATAAGCATCATCTACACACAATAATCAAGAACCAATTGCATACTAATCACAATCAATTGTATAATTCATCAACATAACCTTCATCCATTTCCCTAGAATAAAATCTAAGCTAACATAATGAACAAAAGCATAGAAAACAAGGTAAAATAAGAAATAAAGCAAGAATCAAATAACTAATCTAATTAACTACTCAAATCAACAAGCAAATAAACAAAAACAAGAAATAAAGGAAAGCAATAAAGATGAGAGAAAGTTAGAAAGACTCATTGAATATATGAGAAGAAAATCCACAAATTGCTTCTTCAACCTCTCAAAACTCCATGAAAATCCAAGATTTCTCTCTCTCTAATACTACTCCTAAACTGGAGAGAGAGAATCCTAATCTAACCCTAAGAGAGAGAAAATAAAAGAGAGGCTAATCTAATCTAGGATGAATTAAAGTTGAGAGAGTATCAACCCAAAAATGGGTATTTATATTACAAGTTAATTAAAAGAAAAAAAAAATAAAGAAGTAAAATAAAGAAATAAATAAAGAAGGAAAAAGGAATAAAAGTAAAAAGAAAAAGAAAGACAAAGAAAATAAAATTTCCCCAAAAACAAATCAGACCCACGCATTCCACCTTCTTCTTCATGTCTGCTCTGCTCTCTAATCTTCACCATCAGCGCATCATCATATTATACAGCTTCAAATGCTTAATCATCAACAAATCGCAGCCAATAATTCGACTCAATGCATCTCAGCCGTCCAATTTCATTAATCTATACAGAAATTAGCAAGAAATCGAAGCGCCCACGGCTAGGCGTCTCCCAACCATCTATCGAAAATTAAACAAGGTTGGAAGGGCCCTTGTCCACGCCCACGGCAGCAACAGCCGCGCCCGCAGTGGTCTGGGTTGCGGTTTGCTGCTGCTGGCTTTGTTTTGCGAGTTGGCTAGGGTTAAGATTGGGTGCTTGTTTTTGCGGGATTTGAATGGTTGGGTGAGGTGAAACAGGGGGCTGCGAAGCTGTTGTTGCAATTATTGCGGGCTTTGTGGTGGTTGCGAGTGGTTTGGTGGTGGGAATGCCCGACTGGTGGTAATTGGTATTGTGAGTGGACTTGCGGGGTGAAGTAGGGGGCTGTTGGTGAATTGGTTGTTGGAGGTGGGATTTTGTGCGGTGGTTGTTGTTTGCATGGGGAGACAGGGAAAGGAGGTGGCGAGGTGATGCTTATGGCTGCTGCTATGTGGTGTTTGCTTAGGTTTTGGCTGGGGGCGGAGGTGGTGTGCTTTGAGGATGCGTGAGATGGAGCTGTGTTTGAGAAGAGAGGGAGCAGGGGAGTTTGTTTTGGTTCAATTATGGTGTAGGGTAAGGTATGGTGTGGTGAAGGATAAGAGGAGACAACATGAGGTAAGGGCAGCAGCTTGTGAATGTTGTTTGACTTAATTCGAGATTTCGAACTTGATCCAAACTTGAAACTTGATTATTGACCAGAAGACACCTATAACAAAAAACAAACGCGAGGGAGAATCGGGACAAAGACTATAATAAAATAAAATAAAGAATAAAATAAAGTAAAATAAAATACTGAAACTAAAAGGAATAATAAAATAAAATGAAATTAAATAAAATAAAGAAAACAAACTAGAAACTAAAAGAAAATAATAGAAGGAGAAAAACAAGAAGAAAAATATTAACAAGAACCTAGACTAAAAACATTATAAAGTAATAATTATAAAATAAATTACGAAAATAAACTTATCACCATCCAACTACGCAATTATTGGACCCATATTATGGACCAAACTAAACTAGACCGGATGTTTTTCATAAACAGGGTACGAAAAGGAAGATTTTCAAAAACAGATGAAGTATTTTTATTAAAAACAAAGAGATTCACGAGACTCTTTCACATTTCTCCTCGTTCGATAATCAATGACGTGAAAGGTATTCATCACTGGCTTTGGTTTTTGGGGAGACACAATCAGGTGTCTACAGTAATGTTTTGTCCAAAACATTTGCCCCTCATAGACGTGACTTGGCGTGCCATGTGGCATCTATGACCTTTGGCACTCTGCTACTGATAAGTTAATTTCAATAGTAAATTTAGGCTTAACCTTTTACATTCCGGGAAAATTACAGAGATGCCACTTAATTTACCCCCTCTATAAATATGACTTTTACCCTCCCTTATTTTGGACGTTTCCAAAAAAGTCTAGAGAGAGAAAATTAAGTTTGTCTAGAGAGAGAGTCTAAGCTAGACCCGTCTGTGTTATTCACAAACAGTTCCTTTCTTGCCCTTCTGCTCAGCCGGTTAACGCCCGCTTGTGTTACATACAAGCAAAACGCTTCCAGCCCGCTTGTTGAAGCCGGTCTACGTTTGACCCTCTTTAGAGTCAAATCTTAAAGTACCGTCTCTACCCCTTTCAAATCATTCTTGTTTTTTCCGTTTGCGCATTTATATTCAATAAATGGATTCATCACCAACACATACGGCACAGCCTAGGTCAGTAGTCAGCCGGTCTCCTGGTACGGCTGAGTCTAGGACTGGGGGTGCCGGCTCTAGGTGTATGGAGTAGCCTTGTACATCCCCAAAACCGACCGTCTCTGTGTCTGTGCAGGACAAAATGGCTCGAACTAAACAAACGGCCACCAGACGGCGAAGAGGAGACAATACATTGGAACTATCGTCTGAAGAAATTACACCGATTGAGGGAGAGGATATGCCGGTTGATATAGAGGATAACTTTCCTTCTAGGATCCCCAGTACTCCAAGTAGTGGAATCCTAGTTGATTCTGATGGGGGAGACGGGGGAGAGGCCATCTCCAATGCTGGCTCCCAAGAGGTGAAACCCGAAGAGTCAGACGGGTAAGAGGCCGCCTCTGCCTCTAGTTCTGATAATGAGGCTTCCCGAGAGAGAGACGGGGGTACACCGCCTCCGGGTCTAACTCTGAGGATAGCAGTGATGACGACCTTCCCCCGCTTGAGGACAGCGAGGAGGAAGAACATAAAAAATGGAAGGACATAAATAACCCGGCTGAGATCCATGTTTCAGCCAAAGATAGAGCTGCGATGGAGAAGGGTTTGGACAACTTTAAACTTAAGTGCCCTCTTGGTGGAGGATTCAACATTCGGGTGCCGCCTGAATTAGGCACCATCGCCTGGGAGGATGAACAAAGAAACGCCGACTGCTATTTTGGCTATTATGAGGCGACATTCTTAGCCGGCCTCTACTTCCCTTTTCATGACGCAATAAAGGCCATCATTTGAGGATATGTCCTAGGCGTGTGGCAGCTGACCCCAAACTCCCGGGTCAGCATTCTGGGCTACATCGCCGCCTGCGAGTGGCAAGGGCTTCACCCCTGCTGGGAGGCCTTTGTACATATGCACTATCTTAGTCGCAGTCCATGCGGCTGGTGGGCGTCGTACACTCTGACCACATACCCTAAATACCAAATGACTTTAGATAAAATGTCTAAGTGGGATGATTGGAAGGAGCGATTTTATTTTGTGTCTACCCCTAAGCGGCGGGAGAACCACGAGTACGGCCGGTACAACCGGAAACCTGACCTGTTGGGTCAACAGTGTGCCCTCCCCCGGATTCCGGATGAGGACTTCAAGAAAATCATTGAGCCAGGTTTCTTTGATTTGGTCGATGAATCCCTTTCAACCGGGGAGCTCATATCTGTGCCGAAGAACTAGATACCCAAGCACGAATGGTTGAGAGACGAGGCGTTCTTATCCGCCTGCGGTCTTAGTACTATATTTGATAGACGTAAGTTTTGTTAGGTTTCGGAAAGTCCGACTTTTCGCGAAAAAAAACTCGACCCCAAGACCCGCTCACAATTAATATAACTAAAAAACATAAATAATAAGATAGAGTGAAAAGACCATCTTACCCTTGACGCGTGCTTCGTTCATTCGACGAGCTCTTACTTCGAAAGCCGAGTCTAGCAATCTCGTAGACCTCCAACGATAGTCCACCCGCAACTATGACCCTAACGGTCTCTTAACTCGGAGTTTAGCCGAGTTCAGACCAAAAACAACTAGTCGAGTTTTATGTGAACTTAAAGGTTTTCTCACAATTGGAGATGCCTCTTTGAGTTCCAACTCAAGTGGAATTCTCAAGTCCTAATACATGGGTATTTATAGAGAATTCCAAGAAAACATTTCACTCTCCCATCAATGTGGGAGAGTTGGTAAAAATCAATTTCCCATTTTATTTTTAAATCAAAAATAAAAGAAAATATTAAAAGAAATAATTAATCAACAAGTGGTAATAAGGAGGGACAGGGTAGGTGAGGACCACAAGGGGAGGGGACCATGTCCTTCCTCCCTAAGCTTCCCCAAATCGCCACACACAAGCTCACTCGAGCCAACCACGCCACGCCACATGGCACCCTAGCCTTGCGCACTAAGGCGCGCCCTGCTGGCGGCATGGTGCGTTGGTTGGGCCTACTGTGCGTACGGGCTGGTCGAAGCCTCGTCCCAGCAAGCAACGCACATATGCGGGCTCTTAGCCGTGGCCTGCTGCTAGCATGCTAGCGTGCTGCTTGCTGCTAGCTGCTAGCTAATGCGCGCTCTAGTGCTGCTAGCTGCTGCACGTGCTAGCATGCTTGCTAGCATTGGCGTGCTAGCCCGATTTGCCCCTACCACTCGGTTTGCTCAGGGCATTCCGATGCTAGGGGTATTTTGGTAATTGTTGATTAATTAATTGATTTTTATCACCTCGTCTTTTATTTATTCGACTCGACTTGCGACGCTCGGTCTCGATGCTCCTAGCTCGATTTCCGACGTCAATGTTCATAAAACTCGAGCGACTCATTAATTCCTTCCGAATTAATTCGTCGTGTCAGATCGTTTAGTTGCTTGGGTGTGACCCAAAGGATTCAGTCAAGATTAAGCTGTAATATTAATTATAGATTAATATTACGATCGAAAGCGGCCTCCAACTAGGCATTCCGATCACTTGACCTCATTGAATAATTAGCTTTCTAATATTTTCGAACCCATCAGAATAATACACTTGTTCGAAGGAGACCATTCCTATCAATCTCCCACTTGTCTTTTCGGACAAGTGCGCTTTTTGTGTAAAGCCTATTTCCTATGTCACTTAATGTCTTTTCATGAACTATAAGGAAAGATTATTCGTCATCCTTATTATGTCCAGAAATTTTTCTCGAAATTCGAGTTCGATTGTCAATAAGAAGATGATTTCTTTAAATCCATCTGAGCACGACCATGCATTTTACAGTCTCGCTCTTCGAGAGGCCTTGTAAACAACAAAGACATGTTACCTATTATTAGTAGGGGGACATTCCCAGTCTTAAACTGTCAGCTTCTCTTACTAAGAGGACCTAGCCGCCCGAGGTTTGCCGTTATAATCTCCATGTACGGCAGATGTTTGACTAACATCAAAACGGACTAGTACTGAAACAAGAGAACTAACAATACTCATGGTCGAGGAAGGAGGTCCAATAGCCATAATGAGAAGTATACTTATGACGATTTTTAAATCTTCTAAAGTATTCTCATAGGTCGATCCAGTATGGTTCTAAACCAATACCTGTGTAAATGATTTATGACAATCATGTCCTTGTAGCAAAAGAAATGGTGCTATAAATCAAACTACCCACTAATCTCAAGTGGTCATTAATTGGTCATCATTTAAATGACCTTAATTAGGGACAATTTTCGATTATAATTTCAATGTTCACTTAATAGGTTTTTCTTTATCCAAGATTGGTATTGATACCCTAGTTTGAATATTCTTAGAATCGAATGGACTCAATGTTTAACTCTAAACCACAATTAAATAGAAACGGATTGATAAAATTGCATGAAATTAAATTACTCCAAAACTTAAATGGTTCATCTTAGTGTCTTACATTAAAATGTTCAAAAATTAATTAAAACACTAAACAGGAAAATCAAAGCCAGTCTCCAATGTGCCTGATTCCCATTACCTCAACGTGCTTGTTGTGCTTCACTTGAGGTAGAGTCTTAGTAACTGGATCAGCTACATTGTCGTCCGTTCCAACTTTACATATTTTGATTTCACCTTCTGATTTTTCCATTCCCTTGTCATGTGAAATTGCCGCTTGACATGTTTGACCTTATGATATTCCCTTGGCTCTCTGGCATGCGTAATAGCTCCATTGTTGTCACAATAGGGGGCTATTGGACCCTTGATGGAGGGTACAACATCAAGTTCATTAACGAACTTACGAATCCAAACTGCCTCCTTAGCCGCTTCAGCAGCTGCCAAGTATTCGGCTTCAGTTGTAGACTCTGCAGTTGTGCTCTACTTGGCACTCTTCCAACTAAACGCTCCTCCATTTAGACAGAACACATATCCAGACCGTGATTTGAAATCGTCGCTGTCTGTTTGGAAGCTTGCGTCGGTATAACCTTCAACAACTAATTCTTCTAAGCCACCATATACCAGGAATTTTTCCTTGTTCCTTTTCAGGTACTTTAGGATATTCTTAGCCGCAGTCCAATGCGCCTCTCCTGGGTCTGATTGATATCGGCTCGTAGTACTCAAGGCGTACGATACATCTGGCCTAGTACATATCATGGCATACATGATCGATTCAATAAGCGAAGCATATAGAATCTGGTTCATCCTTTCCCGCTCATCAGGTGTCTATGGACAGTGCTTCTTGCTTATGGTTATGCCATGTGACATAGGTAGGTGACCTCTCTTGGCCTCCCGCATGTTGAATCGTGCCAGTACCTTATCAATGTATGTACTTTGTCTCAATCCAATCATCCTCTTAGATCTATCCCTATAGATCTTGATGCCCAATATGTACGGAGCCTCTCCTAATTCTTTCATTAAAAACATTTTCCAAGCCAAGCCATTACAAACTCTAGCATCGGAATACTGTTTCTAATGAGCAATATGTCATCGACATATAAGACTAGGAAGGCGATGACACTCCCACTGACCTTCTTGTAAACACAAGATTCATCTAGATTCTTGATAAAATCAAACTTACTGATGGCTTCATCGAATCGCATATTCCAACTTCTGCTAGCTTGCTTCAGCCCATAAATGGACTTTTGAAGCTTACACACTTTCCCATCATTGTTTTAGTCGACAAAACCTTCAAGCTATGTCATGTACACAGTTTCTTCCAAAATTCCATTGAGGAAGGCGGTTTTGACGTCCATCTGCCATATTTCGTAGTTGTAATATGCAACAATCGCTAGGATGATCCAAACAGATTTAAGCATTGCGATTGGAGAAAAGGTTTCATCGTAATCAATACCATGAATTTTCCTTTAACATTTTGCTACCAGTCTAGCTTTGTAAATGAATACATTTCCTTCTTTGTTGGTTTTCAATTTGAAAATCCACTTACATTCGATAGTTATGTAACCATCGGGTACATCGATACTTGATTTTCAAACATGGAATCCATTTCAGATCTCATGGCCTCTTTCTATTTAGCAGAGTCGGTGCTTGCCATCAATTGCTTGTAGGTTCCTGGTTCATCTCCATCCACTACCAGGATGTCCTGATTCTCGGTTAATACAACACCAAGATACCTATCAGGTTGAGACCTTGGCCTCTGCGACCTACGTAGGGTAACGGACTGAGTGTTTGCATTGTCAGTTTGAATTTGCACCTTTTGACCAGCGTCAACAGATGTTGTTTGAGCACTTTGACTTTCAATTTGATTTTGTTGCTCGTCCTCCCGAACTTCATCGAGTTCGATTTTCCTCCCACTTGTCATTTTGGAAAGGTGTTCATTCTTCAAAAAGACACCATCGCGAGCAACAAACACTTTGTTCTCCGATTTATTGTAGAAGTAATACCCTTTTGTTTCTTTTGGGTAGCCCACAAAGAAAACCTTGTCAGATTTGGGGTGAAGTTTGTAAGAAATTAATTTCTTGACATATGCTTCGCATCCCCATATCTTGAGAAAAGACAACCTTGGAGGTTTCTTCGTCCAAAGTTCATATGGAGTCTTTCCACAGCTTTTGATGGAGCACGGTTCAGTGTTAGTGCTGCGGTTAGAAGTGCGTGTCCTCAGAAAGAGATAGGAAGATCACTAAGGCCCATTGTTGATCGTACCATGTCTAGAAAGGTTTGATTTCTCCTTTTGAATACTTCGTTCCATTATGGAGTTCTTGGAGGTGTCAAATTTGAAAGTATACCCTTTTCTTTCAGATGGTCATCGAATTCTTGGCTCAAGTATTCACCACCTCGATCTAATCGAAGGGCTTTGATTTTCTTGCCAATTTGATTTTCAACTTCACTCTGAAATTCTTTGAATTTCTCAAACGATTCATATTTGTGTTACATAAGGTAGACATATCCATATCTACTATAGTCGTCCGTGACGGTGATAAAATATCGATGGCGGTTTCTTGTGGTTGTGCTCATTGGTCCACATACATCGGTGTGTATTAATTAGGCCAAATAAGTCACTTGCCCTTTCTCTCAAGTTGGAGAATGGCTTCTTTGTCGTCTTGCCTAATAAACATCCTTCGCAATTTCCAAACGATTGTAAATCAAATGAGTCAAGAACACCTTCTTGTACAAGTTTCTTAATGCGTTTGATGTTATGTGGCCAAGACGACAATGCCACAAGTATGTCTCATTTGACTGAATTGTCTTAGCTTTCTTTGTGGTATTATTAACATTTTAAACTTGTTTGTCTAACGAAAGCACATGAAGAACATTTTTAGAATATGCAATACCATATAAAACATTATCGAGATAAAACAAACATTCATTGTCCTTTACTCGAAATTCAAAACCTTTGGCGTCCAACGCTGAAATTGAAATGATGTTTTTGGTAATGTTAGGAACATAATAACAATTTTCGAGTTCCAAAACTAGCCCAGAGGGCAAAGACAAACTGAGAGTTCCTACGGATACGGCCGCAATTCTGGCTCCATTGCCGACCTAGAGTTCAACCTCTCCCTTCGCTAGCCTCCTAGTCTTCCTTAGTCCTTGAGAATTGGAACAAAGGTGTGAACCACATCCGGTATCTAATACCCATGATGCTGAGCTAGTGAAGTCTAAGTCTATAACGAATATACCTGATCCAGAAGCAACGGTTTTGTTCTTCTTATCTTCCATCAATTTGAGGCAATCTCTCTTCCAACGTCCCTTCTTCTTGCAATAGAAGCATTCGGAATCAGATTTAGAATATGCTACGTTCTTGTCCTTGTTATCTTTGGTAGCCTTTTGCTTAGGCGGAAAGGTCTTCTTACCCTTCCCCTTGAAGCCTTTCTTCTTCTTGCCTAAGCGCTTGAACGGCTTTCCCTTTTTTATCATGAGCATATCATGCTTCCCATAATCCTTGAGCGTTTGCTCAGTTTGCTTCAACATACCATGAAGCTCGGTGAGGGTTTTCTCCATGCTGTGAATGTTATAGTTCATCTTGAATTGATAATAGCCTTTGTGCAGCAAGTGGAGAATGATGTCAGTTGCCATCTTGGTTGAATACTCTACATCAAGCCTTTCCATGTTCTCAAATAATCCTATCATTTTGAGTACATGTGGGCCGACTGGCTCTCCTTTCTTGAGATTACTCTCAAGGATCTGCCTGTGGGTTTCAAACCTTTCAGTTCGGGCCTGCTCTTGGAACATGTTATGCAGCTCAGAAATGATTTAAAAAGATGTCTCCTTCTCAAAGAAAGACTTCAGAAGGTCAGGAGACATAGTGGCCAACATGATGCATTTGACATCCCGATTGGCAGTTCGCCATTGATTTAGGGTAGCCTGAGTCACATCTTTATTGGGAGTCTCGGGCATTTACTCATCAAGGACATATTCCTTTTGCTCTTGCATGAGAACTATACGCAAGTTCCTCTGCTAATCAAGAAAATTTGGCCCACTCAACTTCTCCTTGTCGAGAATTGAGCGCAACGAGAATTGGTTGTTTGAGTTATTTGCAGACATACATGGTTCTACAATTGAAAGAACTTGAAATGAAAAACCATTCATAATGCTTAAATAAGATTGAATTCATGCATATTTATCAAACTTATTTAAACGTCTTATTCACACATTAAAATTGTCCCCATTTGGTGAGAATAAGTCGATTTCAAGATCCAAAGAATTAATGAGTAGTTAAGCATGTTGTGGCTTGTCTTAACACTTAATATTCTATGGTAAGAAACTCTTTGCTAATGGCTCCAAGCCACTCTTGGTTAGATAAATCATCGCATCTAATGCTCTCTTAACAACTTATCCACTTTGCCACGACATGTTAGGACTCCATTGCTCATATCGTTCAGTATAACCAAAACCAACATTCATACCCGGTATGCCTTACGTTTCCTAGGAGTAATAGTAATGTCTCTCTTTAGCGTAGCCCATCACTACTCTCAATAGGTCGGTAAGTGTTGTTTTGGAATGACAAATTTTACTCAATAATTTAGGGACCTAGGGTTTCTACGTTGGTTGATTTAAGTGAACTTAATTAATCATCGCAGCATTCGAAATCCTAAATATGCATCTGACATATCATTCATATATATAAGCATAAATATATATATATATATATATGTATATATATATATATATATATATATATATATATATATATATATATATATATATATATATATATATATATATATATCGCAAACATAAGTAAATGATGCATTTGGCAACTAGCATTACCCCTTGAGTCTTCAAGTCTTCAAGGGTCTTCTTTTGGCAACTTCATGGCTTCGTCTTCCAAGAACCTCCGTCTCCAAGAAATAATCAAAATAATGCAAATACTAGTATCTACGATTAGGACTAATCTAAATATTAAGGTACAAAAATACTCAACGGTTCGCAGACTGTATGTAGATTTACAAAAATACATGACGGAATGCGGTCTGTATTTTCTATCCTAATCGAGCCCCACTAGTTGCGATTTTATAAAACCTGTGAGAGAATATACCTTCCATTTCACTATATGCGAATGGCCCATGCATTTTACAATGATAAACAAGTAACAATGCACAAACACGCGTAAACTAGTAACTAATTTGGTGGTTAATCCGATTAACGCGCCTAATAAAAACTAGTCAAACTTGTTTAACCAATTATGTGATTAAGCGCAATTAAAATTGAAACTCTCACTAAATTCCGCATCCATATTAATTAATCCATTAAACCCAAAATTTTGCCAAAATAAAATTTTGCTAGTGCCGCTCAAAATCGAGATTAGCCTCCAAAATTTAATTAAAATAATTTAAACATAATTGAAATAATTAAAATTGGAAAAACACAAAAAATTTCGTAGTCCAAAATATCTAAGTGCCTAGCACCAAAACTGGGAGTGCTATGTATAACTACCACTCGCACAACCGGTTGATGCTCAATGAACGTGGGAGTGGGTTACGATGTCGCTTGCGTGTTACACCTGTTTTGGGTGATTTTTACCCATGCCACGGGACCAACCAACAGTCGACACGTGTCAGCTCAAGATTAGTCCAAACTGGACCTATCCGCATTTGACACGTAGTGCCCCTAAAGATTGGGAGAAAAGACGGCCTTGAGGGCCCAGATCCCGGCAAAGCCGCAATGCGTTGCAGCCCATCAGCATTAGATCAGGGTGACCTAAGAAAGGGCACGATTACCAATGACCCTATAAATAGGGAGATTTCCCCCATTTTGAGGACATCTACGTTCATTTATTACAACCTACCCTACATTCTCTCACATCAGAGAACACCTGATCTCGGAATCCGAGAAGATCTCACTTTTACCTTTATGCACTTTTTACATTCTCCAACACGTTCTAACTTGAACGTCGGAGGCGGAGCTCCTATTAACTATAGTCTCCGTGTTTTGCAGGTACAGATCGCGCCGGACCAATCTTGGTGACATAACTCTCCCGAGGGACAAAAACACCCAAAACATTTGGCGCCGTCTGTGGGGAGAGTACTGAAAGGAATGGTGTCCTTTGAACAAGTGTATTATTCTGATAGAGGGTTCGGAATTATTAGAAACTAATTATTCAGTGAGGTCAAGTGATTGGAATGCCTGGGTGGAGGCCGCTTCCGATCAGTAATATTAATGTATAATTAATATTACAACTTAATCTTGACTGAACCCTTTGGGTCACACCCAAGCAGCTAATGAACCGAAGCGACAAATTAATTCGGAAGGAATTAATGAGTCGACCGAGTAATTAATATTTAGACGTCGGAAATTCGAGCTTGGAGCGTTGAAACCGAATATTGGAAGTCGAGTCGAAAATTATAAAAGACGAGACAAGAAAATTACTAATAAATCAACAAAATGACTAAAATACCCATAGCATCGGAATGCCCGAGTGCTAGGGGCATATGGCCTAGCAAGGTGGCTAGCAAGCGCACCAAGCCGAGCCTAGGCTGGCTGGTGCGTGCTAGCGCACCTTGGCTAGCTAAGCTGGCCAGCAGCCCGCACATATGTGCGTGGCTTGCTTGCAACAGGCCTGGCCAGCAGCCCGCACCAATGTGCGAGGCATGCTAGCAGGCCACGGCCAGCAGCCCGCACATTGGTGCGTGGCTTGCTGGCAGTAGGCCTCGGCCAAGAAGCCCGCACATATTTGCTTGGCCTGTTGGGTCAAAGGGCATAACAGTGGCTGGCAGCCCACCTTGGGTGCCTTGGTGCCCATGTGATGGGGTGCCACGTGGCGCGAACTAATTGGGTGTTTGGTGTTGTGTTGGCCGTCTATGGGAGAGGGAGTGGGGAGCAAGTTTGGTCCCCTCTTCTTCAAATGGTCCTCACTTAAGCTCTCTTGTCAGCATGCCACTTGTTGATTTATTAGTAGCTTTATTATTAATTTTATTTTTGATTTAAAATAAAATGGAAAAATCAAATCTCCCACATTGATGGGTGAGCTTTTCTCACTCTTGATTTTCCCTATAAATACCCAAGTTTGGGTATAAGGAAAATTGATTAAGTGTTGAAAAAGGCATCACCATTGTGAAAACCTTTGAACACAATTAATTACTCGGGTTTAGGTCGGGCTTAGCTAACTCCTAAGCAATAGACCATTTTTGGTTCTCGGGTTTTGGGTGGACTTCGTTGGAGGTCCTTGTGTGAGCGGGGCTAAGAGCTTTCGAAGTAAGAGCTCAATTAATTGAGCGAAGCACGCGAAAAAGGTATTAATCTCTTTCTTAATCTTGTCATTTAAGTTAATTATACTTTATGGTTATAATTATTGTGAGTGTGATCTTGGCTCGGGTTTCCTTCCGCAGTGGGTCGGACTCACTAAAACCCAATGACGAGAGGTGGATTCTAGGTCGTTGAAACTAAAATTCCTCAAGTCAAAACTAAATTTGTAACCAAACCTACACCTAGTAATAGGGTAAGTTCGGGTCGAACCACTAGGAATGGGGGAAAGTTAGCTATTGCCAAAATCAAGCTATTTCAAAGCGTAAAAGGAAATGTAGGCTATCTAAGTTCAACTAAACAAACAAGGCAAACACAAAGTGAATCAATATATCAAACACTAGGGGTTTAGTATCCACATATTCTTGCAATGGACACATACCAATTGGGTCGGAGATTGATTAATTCAAGTATTGCGAGGGAAGATAGACAATGCAATTAAAAGAGCTCGACAAGCTATCTCCTAGAGGCCTAACTAGTGCCAATTACGAAAGACTTTACTAGGAACGTCACAAACCAAGCTCGATCGATAAATGTGAGCTACAAATCAATGGTCTGTATCAATGTAGGCACACAATGTAATCTAGTATGACAATTAAAGTTAGCTACTCTTTAACTACTCACACACATGCACAAAATCAATCAACCAATTTAATCACAATGCTAAATCAATCAAAACCTCCCAATTAGCTATGATCCATCACTCAAACATGCTTCACCACATCCCTAGCAAGTGAACTACTCACAATCCATGAAAGAAATCAAAATCAAAACTAAGCTAATCAACAAATTCATCATCATCATTCCAATCAAACCAAATTCAATCAACAAATTTGAACAATCAACAAACAATTGAAATCAAAAGCTAAAGATTGCATTAAAATAAAAGAAATCCTTACAAACTTTGGTGAAATCAAAGGAAAATGTGCTTAGAATCATCAAACATCAATCATCAACCATGAATTTCTCTCTCTAAAAATCTAAGAACAAGTGTTTCTCTTTCTAAACTTCTCTCTCTAAAAACTCTAATTCTAATTCTCTCCTCTTTTCCCCCAAAACAACTCTCTCTCTAAAAACAGAAGAAAAATCTATATATAGTAGAACTAACAAAGAGAAATTAGTTAAATCGTCCCAAATAGACCCGTACAGGCGCGACCTTCTTCAAGAGGATGCGCGGCCGCACAAAAATGGGTACGGAACAGGGGGAGCAACAGGCGCGGCCGCGCCAGGGCCGCGCGCGCTCGCCCTGGGGACAGGGCAGCCTCCTTCCCCTTTATCTTGATGCTCCTCGTGCACTCCACTTGGTATACTTGATGAACACGGAACATGGCAGATCCAAAAGCACCTCGATGGTGGGTTCAACACCAGAATTGGTTCCCCCACGGCTTGAATGCACGGCCCAAGGTTACTTGGAACTGGCACATCTCCATACTTGGGCTTCAAATGGAGAACACCAGGCATCCTAATAAATGCAAAACTCGATAAAAAGTCTCGGTAATCCTTGGACAACGATCTTAACCTGAAAATGAAAGAAAACACGCAAATAAAAGGGAAAAAAGACAAGAAAAACCAAGAAATGCATGAAAAAGGAAAAATCAACTAAGGAAAGTGCAAACTAAAGAAATAAGGAGCAAAACTAAGGAAAAAAGAAAGAAAAGAGCTATAAAAGCAATCTAAAATCACCCTAAAAGAGAACAAATGAGTGTCGTTAGCTATAAAAACAATCTAAAATCACCCTAAAAGAGAACAAATGAGTGCAAAAAACGACGCTCATCACCCAACAGCGGTATCGGAGCCTTGCTTTTTTATTTTTATAATCATATTTTTCAAGGTGTTTTTATGACTTAATTTTTCTGGTTTTAAGTTGCTAATAAGATTAGTAGCTCGGTTTTATTATTTTTAAGCCCGTATTATAGTTGATCTCAGCCCTGAACCCAGATTTTCGCCCCAAAATAGTGAATTTTTGGTGGAAAAGGCGTTCTGGAAATGGTTTTCCCCATTTAAACTGTGTTTTTAGCCAAAAAAAGACCAGAAATGCCTTTTTCAAGGGATTTTTCATTTTGACGAAAAATTTTAAGTCTTTCTGACCTTGAATCTTTATGGCATATTTATGGTGCTTATGTATTTGGTTCTTTCCTTAATTTATATGCAATTTTAAACCTCTTTAAGCATGTTTACTTGGTTGTAATTGGTGCTTGAAAGTTTGGTTTTATTTTTCATATAATTGCAAATCCATTGCATTAAAGTGTGAAAAATATGTTCCTTGTTGCTTCCAAGTACTAAAGACTCAATCTTTAATTATTTTAAGTGATTGAAACTTTGAGTTACTAAATTCCATGAATTTTTGGTTGAACTTTTGATTTAATCATGTATTAAGTTGATTGGAATCACAAAGTTTGAATCTTATGTTAGAAATTACATTTATCTTCATATTGGAAGATATAGTTTTTCAAGGATTCACAAGTGTTAAAGTTGGAATTTTTATATTGAACTTTGTGTTCATATTTCCAACTCCCTTTTATTTTGTCAAAATTTCATGATTAATTTAAATTAATTAAATTAATAGTGAGTGATTTCCCTTTATTTATTTTATTGCACCTAGTTAAACCAATTTTATTAAAGAATGGTTCTTGGAAATAATTTTGGTTAAGTGCACCATAATGAATTTTAATTTAAGTTGGACTTGTATTAATTTTTTCATTTTTTGCTCCTTAAGTTAGTTCTAAAATAAATTTAGAATTAATTACATGTCACGCAAAAATCGGGTTGGAAACCCGAAGCTATGGCACGCAAGCCGAGGCAAGTGCCTCACTTGGCTAGCCGGGTTGCATAGTAGCCCATATGTGGCTACCAAGTGGGCTGCCCGAGCTTGGTGCGGTTGATCTGCGTGGTTGCTTCTTGTGCGGCACCATGGTGCACCATGGCAGCCAAGACAGCAGCATGGTGCGGCAGCAGCTAGCTGCTGTGCGCGCGTACCATGCGTGCAACCTTATGGATGGCTGTGGCTAGCCATAGGCCAGTGCATGCATTGGTGCTTGGTGCGAAGGGGCAAGCAGCCTTAGTGCGTGTGTCTAGCACTAGGTAACCCGTAGGAAACGCTACTAGGCTCGGCCTAGCTAGTGCTACCTGGGGTGGTAGAGGCATATGCACCAAGCCGTAAAGTCCGAGTTTGCTAGACGACCTTGGCTTGCATGTGGCACGTACTTAGTGCGTGAGCCACTTGAATGCGGTTGGCTTCATGTTTGCTTATTTTGCCGTTTTAATTATTTAATTAATTTAATTTGGTTTAAATTTTTTTAATAAATGTTGGAGGCTGGGCCTCGGTTTTTAGAGCGGCATTTGCAAAATTTAATTTTGGCAAATAATTGGGTTTACCGACTTAATTAATTGGATTAATTAAGATGGATGCGGAGTTTAGTGGGAGCTTCAATTATTAAATGCGCTAAATTACATAATGAATTAAACAACTTTAACTAGTTTTAATTAGGCATGTTAATTGGATTAACGACCTAAATTAGTTACTAGTTTACGCACGTTTTATGCATTGTTACATCTTTTATCGTTGTAAAATGCATGGGCCATTCACTAATAGTGAATGGATGAATGGAATGTGTATTCTCTCACAGGTTTTGTAAAATGGCAACTAGTGGGGCCCGATTAGGATAGAAAATACGGACTGCGATCTGTGATGTATTTTGTAAATCTAAATACGGTCTGTAAACCGTTAAGCATTTTTGTACCTTAATATTTAGATTAGTCCTAATCATAGATACTAGTATTTGCATAATTATGGTCGTGTCATGAAGACGGAGGTTCTTTGAAGATGAAGCCATTAAGTTGCAAAAGCCGTCCGAAGACTTGAAGACTCAAGGGGTCATGCTAGTTACCAAATGCGTCTTTATTTATGTTTTTGATATATATCTATTTATGAATATTTATATATGAATTATATGTTAGATGCATGTTTAGGATTTCGAATGTTCTGATGATTAATTAAGTTCACATAAATCAACCAACATAGAAATCCTAGGTCCCTAAAATATTGAGTGAAATTGCCATTCCAAAATAACACTTATCGACCTATTGAGAGTAGTGATGGGCTACGCCAAAGCTAGGCATCACTATTACTCCCTAGGATACGTAAGGCAAACCGGATATGCAAGATGGTTTTGGTTATACTCAATGATATGAGTGATGGAGTCCTAACATGTCGTGGCAAAGTGGATAAGTTGTTGAGAGAGCATTAGATGCGATGATTTATCCAACCAAGAGTGGCTTGGAGCCATTAGATAAGTGTTGCTTACCTTAGAAGATTGAGTGTTAAGATAAGCCAAAGCATGCTTAACTACTCTTTGTTTCATTGGATCTTGGAATCGACTTATTCTTACCAAAACGGGGAAAATTTTAATGTGTTAATAAGACGTTTTAAATAAGTTTGATTAAAATGCATAATTTCAATCTTATTTATGTATTATGAATGGTTTTTCATTTCAAATTCTGTCAATTGTAGAATCATGTCTTCAAATAACTCAAACAACCAATTTTCGTTGCGCTCAATTCTCGACAAGGAGAAGTTGAGTGGGCCAAATTTTCTTGATTGGCAAAGGAACTTGTGTATAGTTCTCATGCAAGAACAATAGGAATATGTCCTTGATGAGGAAATGCCCGAGACTCCCTATGAGGAGGTGACTCAGGCTGCCCTAAACCGATGACAAAGTGCCAATCGGGATGTCAAATGCATCATGTTGGCCACAATGTCTCCCGAGCATCAAAAGACTTTCTTCAAAAAGGAGATAGCTTTTGAGATCATTTCTGAGCTGCAGAAAATATTCTAAGAGCAGGCCAGAACTGAAAGGTTTGAAACCTACAGGCAGATCCTTGAGAGCAATCTCAAGAAAGGACAACCAGTTAGGCCACATGTACTCAAAATGATAGGATTGTTTGGAACATGGAAAGGCTTGATGCGGGGTATTCAACCGAGATGGCAATTAACATCATTCTCCACTCGCTCCACAAAGGTTATGATCAGTTTAAGATGAAATATAACATGCACAGCATGGAGAAAACCCTCACCGAACTTCATGGTATGTTGAAGAAAGCCGAGCAAACGCTCAAGGATGAGGGGAAGCATGACATGATCATGATAAAAAGGGCAAGCCGTTCAAATTCTCAAGCAAGAAGAAGAAAGGCTTTAAGGGGAAGGGTAAGAAGAAGACCTTTCTGCCTAAGTCTAAAGCTACCAAGGATAACAAGGAGAAGAAGGTAGCGTCTTCTAAATTTGATTTTGAATGCTTCTATTGTAAGAAAAGGGACATTGGAAGAGAGATTGCCTCAAGTTCAAGGAAGATAAGAAGAACAGAACCGTTGCTCTTGGATCAGGTATATTCGTTATAGACTTAAACTTCACTAGCTCAACATCATGGGTATTAGATACCGGATGTGGCTTACACCTTTGTTCCAATTCTCAGGGACTAAGGAACATTAGGAAGCTGACGTGGGAAAACTAGGTCGTTGGGCTAATTCTCCCTAAGCCAAACAAAATTTATAAACACTCAACAAACCTAAATACAAGTATAGAGGTAAGTCAAGGGTCGAACCCAAAGGAACGGTAATGTCTAAGTGCTTTCAATTATGTGCCTAAGCTAGGTCGAAGACTAAGGGTAAAAGAGGACACTAACAACTACTAAGACAAATAAACCAAACAAATAAAATGCTAGGGATTAGGATTCACTTATAATAGCAACGAACAATGCAAATTGGTTTCGGAAGTTGACTAAGTCAAGCAATGTGAGGGAAGATCAATTATGCAACCAAAAGAGCATATCAAGCTATTCTCCTAGAGGTCTAACTAGCGTCAACTACGATAAACTCTAGCTAGGAAACATCACAAGACACCTCAATCGTGTAAATGCAAGCCACAAATCAATGGTCCGTATCAATGTGAACTTACAATGCAATCTAGTGTGAATAACTAGGGTGATCAAGCCTAAATCAAACACACACATGCACATAATCAATTAACCAATTTTATCACATCATCAACTCCATCAAAATCCCCAATCTACATCAATCCATTACATAATACAAGCTTCACCAAATCCCTAACCAAACAACTACTCTAGAAACATCATCAATTCAACAAACAACTAAAGTAATCAACAATCAAAGAAGAACAATTACTCTACTCAAACATTAATCATCAAATCATCAAAACACAATCAAAATCAACAATCTAAACATGAATACTAAACAAAACAATAAATGAGATAGAGTTTAGAAATGCTCATTGATAATAGAGTAGATATCCAATACAATTGTCACCATTGGATCTTCAATCTCTCAATCACCATTGAAATTCTTCACTTTCTCTCTCTAAAATCTACTCCTAAAACTAACCCCTAAATCTAGAGAGAGAAGCTCTCAACTAAGCTAAGAATATGATCTAATTCTATTATTAAAACTTCCTACAAAAATTGGGTTCAAATAGGTATAAGAAGAGAGAGAAAATCGTCAAAATCCGAACGGAAAAGACCCACGTTAGTGCGGCCACACAACAGGGGATGTGCGCCCGCACAACCATGGTGTGCGGCCGCACATTCTGCGCGTGCGGCCGCACGCAGCTGGGTTTCTTCGAATCTTCAACTCTTCAAGCTCAAGGGGTGCACACATGATTTATGATGGTGATGGAGGACAAGGTAGGCAGTAGCTAAGGCTTAATATTGAGGGCACACACTTCCTTTGAAGGGAGCACAAGAGAAGAGCCAAGACTTGGAACTTCCACTTCTTTGCATCTTGAGCTTCCCAAACTCCATGAACTTGATCCTAAAGCTTCTTCCACCATAATGGATCACCAAAATCACGACCCGAACCTCTTCCAATACCTACAACCACGAAAATAGAGCAAATAAAGAAGAAAAGACTAGAAAACCAACGAAAAGCACAAAAGCTACAAAATAAGAGAAGAAAGGTAAAACTAAGCAACAAAGCATAAAACTAAGCACTTATTAAGCATGAAAGCTATGAAAAGAGAATAGAAATGACCTAAATGCTCGTCAAATGTGTGCCATTTATGACACACATCAAATACCCCCAAGCTTACCTTTTGCTCGTCCTCGAGCAAAACAAAACCAAGGGAGTGGAAATGACGAGCTTATTAAAACAAACTAAAGAAGAGACGAGATGAGAATATACACTAACTCACTTTCGTAGGAATCACGGTTGTTTTTAGCTACAACAAGCCCTTTAAACCCCAAAGTCGCCTATGAGGACGAGTGAGGTCTCGTAAGGGTATCCTAAGAGTTTGACCCATAACTCTCACAGTAATACAAACAAGGCAAAGCATGAAGAAGAAAACAAAATACAAGAAAAGCAAACAAATGTTCATGAAAGGACTTTTTGCAAATGTACATGCACAAGTGGATGCAAATCTTTCTAAACAAGAAAGGGAGTGCACGTTCCAAGATACCCAAGGTTGATTGAAACATAAATATGCTAAGCATAGGAACTAGCTTTCACAATCCACTTTCATCCCAAACGATCTTACCGCGTTCTTCCTAATAGCTTCAAATCGACCTCTAATGAGCATCCCATTGATTCCACGAAGGAACCGGAAAAAGAGAATTTTTAGGCTACTCGACATCTTGACTTTTGCATTCCCTCTCCCTATTCCTAAGACTCACATTCCTCTCCACCGATGAATGACTCAAACATGTAGGTCAAAAGGTCTTTCCCCAAGGTTGTAACGTAAGGCAATAAGGGTGAAGGTAGGCTAAAAATTTGAAATTTGGTGGTTTTCCTAAAAGTGAAGCAAAGAACGGGCCCTTTCTTAGAATCACAATCAAGTAAACACCAATCCAAACAAAAATACTCACACCCCCAAGCTTATTCAAAGCTATAAACCACAAACATATACATAAAAAGCGTGAGAACGCTTCCCCCCAAGCTTAAATGGAGCATTGTCCTCAATGCTCAAAAAGGGAGAAAACTCACATCAAAATATTTTTGAATTTTTTATTTTTCACTTTTTTTTTTCCTTTTTTTTTTAATAGTGCTTTGTCCTCGCCTCTTTTAACTTTGGACGGCTTTTTCGATTTTGCACTTATTTGTCCATGCCTTTTATAATATAGGACGGCTTTTACTCATACTCATTTGCCATTATTCACAAAGAAGATAAAACACAAACTTGCTTTCATAAGAACCAAACATTTCAACTTCTCCACCACAAACTCCATCAAGAATGATCAATTGCTTCACAAAAACCAAGAAAGAAAGAAAAATGAAACAAAAGGCCAAAGATCTAAAGATGTGGCTTGGAAAGAAGGGATAAGGCTCAAATGGTTGCAAGGAGGCAAATGTAAACCCAAAAATAAAGAAAATGAATAAAACTATCCTAAAAATAGAAAAATACCACCCCGAAAAAGGTGCCTTTGTCCTTCCTAAATGGTTCGGTCTCGGATTCAAGATCTATGAGTCAAGTTTCAAGATTAGGTTTGCAAGAAGTCAAGGATCCATGCCGCTCATACAAGTATAGGTAGAAGGCTTGAAAAATAAAGAACTCACATGGTTGTAGCAAAAACTCACTATTGGTGTCAAATCGACTATAGGAAGCAACTACCAAACATGCCACAAACAAGTAGAATCCGGCTTCATGTTCCCACTAGTTCTAACCAACTACCTTAGCATGCTTTATCCTAGAATCAACCAAGCGTACTCTCAAACCGTGCACACCATTACCATTTAGGAAGAAAAGCATTCAATTATACAAGTCCAAATGTTATTATGTCCAAAGCAAGAACAAAACAAAACACATTGCAAATTTGCCTTGATAGAAAGGAAAATCTTTTTGGAGTTTTCAAAATATAAGAAACATGGAAAAGCATATACAAAGGTGCAAAGCATATATGAATCAACATTCCACCAAACATGATAGAATTCTCTCCCCCAAGCTTGAATGAGACAATACACTCAAACATAAATCATATAATCCATGGGAGGGGAAAACAAAGAGATTGATCCAACAAACCAACATATGTCCAATAAGTCATCATCCACTAGAGAAAGAGCAAGGAAAGATATTACCGGATTTGAGGTGGGTGTAAATACCCGCAAATGACCCAATTTAAACCTTTCAAAGCTAATATCTCAAGAATTAAACCTTGTCTCCATATGTTCGCAAAGATAGGAGTCAACCTTCCTTGATTCTTGATCCAAATCGAAGCACCAAAGTATATCAAGTCATGTACCTAGCAAAAGGCACACAAACATTTCCATGAGAGAAAATCTATTCTAAAAAGAAAAGGAAAATCTAATCTAAAACATGGGTTACTTCCCAAGAAAGGCTTGCTTAAGGTCCAAGCTTGACCGCTCTAGTAAAATAATATTGCAACGATCGCAAGAGCTTGTCAAATGCACTACTACACATTTCATATGAGAGCAAGTATGCACATGACAAAAATAAGGCATGCAACAAGCATAGTGCACACCTATGAAGTTGAGAAGAAGTATGCCAAGAAGAAGAAGGAGAAAAAGGAAAAACAAGAATATAAGAAAAAGGAAGAGAAATTAAAGAAAAAGAAGAAGGCATACTCTTCCCAACAAAATATTTTTGGTTGGAAATCCCACCATCATCCTCAAAAGTCATCAAATGAGGCACTTGGGGGACTAAAGGCTTTTCAAGAGGAGGGGACATGAGAAAAGAAGGTAATGACATGGGATAAGAGGGAACAAGATCAAGCTTTCTTGAAAATGAGGTGTAAGGTGAAGTAATAGGAATTGGTTGCTCACTTACACCACTATCCATTGACACACAAGCTCTCTCATCCAATGAACTCACATCCAAAGGGTTCTCCTCCAACTCATCATCATTCAAATCAAGCTCATTCTCAATCACATCCTCCTCACAAACTTCACACCCTAAGAGAGCTCTCAAAAGCTTCACATCACGATCAAGGTTCAAAGGAAGCTCATCAAAGGGTTGAGGGTCAAGCTTGGGAGGTAGCTCAAAATAATCATTAGAAGTACAATCTCCCTCTAAAAAGGCCTCATCCATCTCAATGGTGGAAAATGTAGAAGAGAAAGGGTCATCAAAGGTGAAAGAGGAGGGCAATGGTTGAAAATTTGAGATAGGAGTTGGAGATTCAACCTCACCAAACACTTCACTCTCATCTTCACAATCATCCAAAGTAGGTTCTACCTCCTCAACCTTATCACATGGAACCTCTTCTTCATCAAAATCATCTAAGCTCAAGGCCTCACCCTCAAAGAAACCATGGTCATCATGCAAAGGAGATGGGGTGGAAGAAGGTTGGTCTTCAAAATTGAGGAATGGGGGGATGAAATTGCAATCAAGGGAGGTGGGTGGGGAAATGGACTCTTCAATTGGTTTTTCAACACTCAAAACCTCTTGGTTCTCATCACCCTCAAACATCCAATCTCCCATGGAGACTACTTCATCCTTCTCATCCTCACTCTCTCTCCTCACAACTTCTCCACGCTTCAAAAATTGCAATGTCCCATCCCTCTTAACTTGAATTAATGTTTCCTCAAAATTAGGAGAAGTCAACCATTTTAGCTTCTCTTCAACTCCATGTAAAAGGTCAATGGAACAAAATTCAAGTTGGGAAGGAGGTTCAAAATGCAAACTCTCTTTTGGAACATCCATCTCTACACCCTTTTCCTCACTCATAGGCTCTCTAATGTCCTCCTCACACACCTTAGGCCTCTCAAAACAATCATCATCATTTTCTTCCACATCTACCAAAGTAGTAGAAACTTCATTTACATTCAATATTGATGACAATTGATTCTCCATCTCCTCATTCCTTCTAGAAACAACCTCATTGCTCTCTTCCAACTTTTTCAACAATTCCATTTGGCTTCTTAAAATCTCCAAATGTCTCATCTCTTTTGGTTCCAAATTAGAATTCATCTCCAATTTTCTCAAAGAACCACCAATTTGATTATAAGAAGACTCAATGTTAGGCTCCAAGGTTTTCAAAGGTGAAGAGAGTTGAGGAGCATAATGAGGAAACGAATTATGAGCAAGCATGTGATGAGGATCAACACTAGAGATATGAGTGGCATCATTAACATGGGGGATGGGGGCACAAGAAGGCATGCAAGATTCATTATTCATGGAACATGGACCATAACGATCATCAATAGAAGCATTTGAACAACCATGACCACGATTATAACTATCTCTAGCAAACCATACATAAAAATCCCAAGCATCATCAATTGACAATGCCCGAAATCTACCATTAAACATGCTTTCAACAATGTCTCTAGTTTGCTTAGTCAAATTATGATAACAAATCTCGCAAGCCTCCCAAAGATCATAACCATGGTAACTAATGAAGTCTTCTAATCTATTAAAGTACACCCAAAATGACTCATTCTCAAATTGAGGAAACGAGGTATTTTCCATTTTTATACAAAACAAGCAAAAATCAAATAAAAGAAAATTATATACAAAGACCTAGACTCAAGCAATCAAAAACACTCAAACATAGACACCGTTCCCCGGCAACGGCGCCATTTTGACGTGGGAAAACTAGGTCGTTGGGCTAATTCTCCCTAAGCCAAACAAAATTTATAAACACTCAACAAACCTAAATACAAGTATAGAGGTAAGTCAAGGGTCGAACCCAAAGGAACGGTAATGTCTAAGTGCTTTCAATTATGTGCCTAAGCTAGGTCGAAGACTAAGGGTAAAAGAGGACACTAACAACTACTAAGACAAATAAACCAAACAAATAAAATGCTAGGGATTAGGATTCACTTATAATAGCAACGAACAATGCAAATTGGTTTCGGAAGTTGACTAAGTCAAGCAATGTGAGGGAAGATCAATTATGCAACCAAAAGAGCATATCAAGCTATTCTCCTAGAGGTCTAACTAGCGTCAACTACGATAAACTCTAGCTAGGAAACATCACAAGACACCTCAATCGTGTAAATGCAAGCCACAAATCAATGGTCCGTATCAATGTGAACTTACAATGCAATCTAGTGTGAATAACTAGGGTGATCAAGCCTAAATCAAACACACACATGCACATAATCAATTAACCAATTTTATCACATCATCAACTCCATCAAAATCCCCAATCTACATCAATCCATTACATAATACAAGCTTCACCAAATCCCTAACCAAACAACTACTCTAGAAACATCATCAATTCAACAAACAACTAAAGTAATCAACAATCAAAGAAGAACAATTACTCTACTCAAACATTAATCATCAAATCATCAAAACACAATCAAAATCAACAATCTAAACATGAATACTAAACAAAACAATAAATGAGATAGAGTTTAGAAATGCTCATTGATAATAGAGTAGATATCCAATACAATTGTCACCATTGGATCTTCAATCTCTCAATCACCATTGAAATTCTTCACTTTCTCTCTCTAAAATCTACTCCTAAAACTAACCCCTAAATCTAGAGAGAGAAGCTCTCAACTAAGCTAAGAATATGATCTAATTCTATTATTAAAACTTCCTACAAAAATTGGGTTCAAATAGGTATAAGAAGAGAGAGAAAATCGTCAAAATCCGAACGGAAAAGACCCACGTTAGTGCGGCCACACAACAGGGGATGTGCGCCCGCACAACCATGGTGTGCGGCCGCACATCCTTCGTGTGCGCCCGCACATTCTGCGCGTGCGGCCGCACGCAGCTGGGTTTCTTCGAATCTTCAACTCTTCAAGCTCAAGGGGTGCACACATGATTTATGATGGTGATGGAGGACAAGTTAGGCAGTAGCTAAGGCTTAATATTGAGGGCACACACTTCCTTTGAAGGGAGCACAAGAGAAGAGCCAAGACTTGGAACTTCCACTTCTTTGCATCTTGAGCTTCCCAAACTCCATGAACTTGATCCTAAAGCTTCTTCCACCATAATGGATCACCAAAATCACGACCCGAACCTCTTCCAATACCTACAACCACGAAAATAGAGCAAATAAAGAAGAAAAGACTAGAAAACCAACGAAAAGCACAAAAGCTACAAAATAAGAGAAGAAAGGTAAAACTAAGCAACAAAGCATAAAACTAAGCACTTATTAAGCATGAAAGCTATGAAAAGAGAATAGAAATGACCTAAATGCTCGTCAAATGTGTGCCATTTATGACACACATCAGAAGCTAGCGAAGGGAGAGGTTGAACTCCGGGTCGACAATGAAGCCAGAATTGCAGCCGTATCTGTAGGAACTCTCAGTTTATCTTTTCCCTCTGGGCTTATTTTGGAACTTGAATACTGTTTTTATGTTCCCAACATTACCAAAAACATTATTTCAATTTCGACGTTAGACGCCAAGGGTTTTAAGTTTCGAGTAAAGGACAATGAATGTTCGTTTTATATGGTATTGCACATTCTGAAAATGGTCTTTATGTGCTTTCTTTGGACAAACAAGTTTATAATGTGAATAATACCGCCAAAAGGGCTAAGACCATGGAGTCAAATCAAACGTACTTGTGGCATTGTCGTCTTGGCCACATTAACATCAAACGCATCAAGAAACTTGTACAAGAAGGTGTTCTTGACTCTTTCGATTTGCAATCGTTTGAGAATTGCGGAGGATGTTTATTAGGCAAGATGATTAAGCAGCCATTCTCCAAGATGGGAGAAAGGGAAGGAGACTTATTGGGTCTAATACACACCGATGTATGTGGAACAATGAGCTTCGCCACAAGGAATGGACATCGATATTTTATCACCTTCACAGACGACTATAGTAGATATGGTTATGTCTACCTCATGTCGCATAAATCTGAATCGTTTGAAAAGTTCAAAGAATTTCAGAGTGAAGTTGAAAATCAGCTTGGCAAGAAAATCAAAGCCCTTCGATCGGATCGAGGTGGTGAATAGTTAAGCCAAGAATTCGATGACCATCGGAAAGAAAAGGGTATACTTTCAGAATTGACACCTCTAGGAACTCCACAATGGAACAGAGTATCCGAAAGGAGAAATCAAACCTTGTTAAACATGGTACAATCTACAATGGGTCTTAGTGATCTTCCTATCTCTTTCTTGGGACACGCACTTCTAACTACGGCACTAAAACTGAACCGTGCTCTATCAAAAGCTGTAGAAAAGACTCCATACGAGTTATGGACGAAGAAACCTCCTCGGTTGTCTTTTCTAAAGATATGGGGATGCGAAGCATATGTCAAGAAATTGATTTCTAACAAACTTCATCCCATATCTGACAAGGCTTACTTTGTGGGCTACCCAAAAGAAACCAAGGTGTATTACTTCTACAACAAATCCGAGAACAAAGTGTTTGTTGCTCGCGATGGTGTCTTTTTGGAGAAGGAGCACCTTTCCAAAATGACAAGTGGGAGGAAAATCGAACTCGATGAAGTTCGAGAGGATGAGCAACAAAATCACATTGACAGTCAAAGTGCTTAAACAGCATCTGTTGACGCTGGTCAAAATGTGCAAAGTCAAATCAACAATGCAAATGCTCAGTCCGTTACCCTACGTAGATCTTAGAGGCTGAGATATAAACTTGATAGATATCTTGGTATAGTATTAACTAAGAATCAGGGTATCCTGATTATGGATGGAAATGAACTGGCAACCTACAAGGAAGCGATGGTAAGCATCGACTCTGCTAAATGGCAAGAGGCCATGAGATTTGAAATCGATTCCATGTTTTAAAATCAAGTCTGTGACTTGGTTGACTTACCCGAAGGTTACACATCTATCGGATGTAAGTGGATTTTCAAGTTGAAAACCGACAAAGATGGAAATGTATTAATTTACAAAGCTAGATTAGTAGCAAAAGGTTACAGGCAAGTTCATGGTATTGATTACGATGAAACCTTTTCTCCAGTCGCAATGCTTAAATTCGTTTGGATCCTCCTAGCAATTACTGCATATTACAACTATGAAATATGGCAGATGGACGTCAAAACCACCTTTCTCAATGGTATTCTGGAAGAAACTGTGTATATGACACAGCCTGAAGGTTTTGTCGACCAAAATAATGCTGGGAAAGTTTGTAAGCTTAGAAAGCCCATTTATGGGCTAAAGCAAGCTAGCAGGAGTTAGAATATTGTGTTTACAAGAAGGTCAGTGGGAGTGACGTCGCCTTCCTAGTCTAATATGTCGATGACATATTGCTCATTGGAAACATCATTCCGTTGTTAGAGTCTATAAAGGCCTGGCTCGGAAAGTGTTTCTCAATGAAAGACTTGGGAGAGGCTCAGTACATACTAGGCATCAAGATCTATAGGGATAGATCGAAATGGATGATTGGATTAAGCCAAAGTACTTATACTGACAAGGTACTAGCTCGATTCGGCATGAAGGAGGCCAAGATAGGTCACCTACCCATGTCACATGGCATAATCCTAAGCAAGAAGCAGTGTCCACAAACACCTGATGAGCGGGAACGGATGAATCAGATTCCATATGCTTTGCTTATTGGATCGATCATGTATGCCATGATATGTACTAGGCCAGATGTATCGTATGCGTTGAGTGCTACGAGCCGTTACCAATCAGACCCAGGATAGGCCCATTGGACTGCGGCTAAGAATATCCTAAAGTACCTAAAAAGAAACAACGATAAATTCCTGGTGTATGGTGGTTCAGAGGAATTAGTTATTGAAGGTTATACCGACTTGAGCTTCCAGACATACAGAGACGATTTCAAATCGCAATCTGGATATGTGTTCTGTCTAAATGGAGGAGCGTTTAGTTGGAAGAGTGCGAAGCAGAGCACAACCCCTGTAGATTCTACAACTAAAGCCGAATACTTGGCAGCTGCTGAAGCAGCTAAGGAGGCTGTTTGGATTCGTAGGTTCGTTGGTGAACTTGATGTTATACCCTCAATCAAGGGTCCAATAGCCCTCTATTGTGACAACAATGGAGCTATTGCTCAGGCTAGAGAGCCAAGGGAACATTAGAAGGTCAAACATGTCAAGCGGCGGTTTCACATGATTCGAGAATGGAAATCAGAAAGTGAAATCAGAATTTGTAAAGTTGGAACGGATGACAATGTAGCCGATTCACTTACTAAACCTTTGCCTTAAGTGAAGCACAACAAGCACGTTGAGGTAATGGGCATCAGTCACGTTAGAGACTGGCTTTGATTTCCCTGTTTAGTATTTTAGTGAATAATTGAACATTTAATGTAAGACACTAAGAAAAACCATTCAAGTTTTGGAGTAATTTAAATTTCATGCAATATTTTATCACTCTGTTTGCTATTTAATTGTGGTTTAGGATTAAATAATGAGTCCATTCGATTCTAAGAATATTCAAAATAGGGTATCAAGACCGATCTTGGTAAGGAAACACCTATTAATTGAACATTGAATATTTAATTGAGAATTATCCCTAATCAAGGTCATTTAAATGATGGATGATTAATGACCATTTGAGATTAGTGTGTAGTTTGATTTATAACACCGTTTCTTGTGCTACAAGGACATGATCGTCATAAATCATTTGCATAGGTATTGGTTTAGAACCATACTGGAATGACCTATGAGAATACTTTAAGAGATTAAAAATCGTCATAAGTATACTTCTCATTATGGCTATCGGAACCTATTTCCTCGACCATGAGTATTGTGAGTTCTCTTGTTTGTGTACTAGTCCGCTTTGATGTTGTCAAACGTCTGCCGTAAAATGGGATTATAACGGTAACACTCGGGCAGCTAGGTCCTCTCAGTAAGAGAAGCTACATTACAAGACTGGGAATGTCCCCCTACTAAAATAGGGAAGATGTCTTTATTGTTTACATGGCCTCTCGAAGAGCGAGACTATAAAATGCACGGCCGTGCTCGGATGGATTTTAGAAATCATCTGTTTATTGACAGTCGGACTCGGGATCGAGAAATACTTCTGGACATCATAAGGATGACGAATAAATCTTACCTTATAGTTCATGAAGAGACATTAAGTGACACAGGAAAAAGGCTATACACTAAAAGCGCACTTGTCCGGAAGGACAAGTGGGAAATTGAAAGGAATGGTGTCCTTCAAACAAGTGTATTATTCTGATAGAGGGTTTGGAATTATTAGAAAGCTAATTATTCAGTGTGGTCAAGTGATCGGAATGCCTGGGTGGAGGCCGCTTCCGATCAGTAATATTAATGTATAATTAATATTACAGCTTAATCTTGACTGAACCCTTCGGGTCACACCAATGCAGCTAACGAACCGAAGCGACGAATTAATTCGGAAGGAATTAATGATTCGACCGAGTAATTAATATTTAGACGTCGGAAATTCGAGCTTGGAGCGTCGAAACTAAGCGTCGGAAGTCGAGTCGAAAATGATAAAAGACGAGACGAGAAAATTACTAATAAATGAACAAAATGTCTAAAATACCCCTAGCATCGGAATGCCCGAGTGCTAGGGGCATATGGCCTAGCAAGGTGGCTAGCAAGCGCACCAAGCCGAGCTTAGGCTAGCCGGTGCGTGCCAGTGCACTTTGGCTAGCTAGGTTGGCCAGCAGCCCACACATATTTGTGTGTCATGCTAGCAGGGCCTCGGCAAGCAGCCCGCACAAATGTGCGTGGCTTGCTAGCAGCAGGCTTGGCAAGCAGCCCGCACAAATGTGCGAGGCATGCTAGTAGGCCACGGCCAGCAGCCTGCACATTGGCGCGTGGCTTGCTGGCAGCAGGCCTCGGCTAAGCTGCCCGCAAATATGTGCGTGGCATGCTGGGCCGAAGGGCATAGTAGCGGCTGGCAGCCCACCTTTGGTGCCTTGGTGCCCAAGTGGTAGGGTGCCACGTGGCGCGAACTAATTAGGTGTTTGGTGTTGTGTTTGCCGGCTATGGGAGAGGGAGTGGGGAGCAAGTTAGGTCCCCCCCTTCTCCAAATGGTCCTCACCTAACCTCTTTTGTGAGCATGCCACTTGTTGATTTATTAGTAGTTTGATTATTAATTTTATTTTTGATTTAAAATAAAATAGAAAAATCAAATCTCCCACATTAATGGATGAGCTTTTCTCACTCTTGATTATCCCTATAAATACCCAAGTTGGGGTATTGGGAAAATTGCTTGAGTAAGTGTTGAAAAAGGCATCACAATTGTGAAAACCTTTGAACACAATTAATTACTCGGGTTTAGGCCGGGCTTAGCTAACTGCTAAGCAATAGACCATTTTCGATGCTCGGGTTGCGGATGGACTTCGTTGGAGGTCCTCGTGTGAGCGGGGCTAAGAGCTTTCGATGTAAGAGCTCAATTAAGTGAGCGAAGCACGTGACAAAGGTATTAATCTCTTTTTTAATCTTGTCATTTAAGTTTATTATGCTTTATGGTTATAATTATTGTGAGTGTGATCTTGGCTCGGGTTTCCTTCCGCGGTGGGTCGGACTCGCCAAAACCCAACAAGTACATCTAAGATGGTTTAAGAGTCTGTACCTCTACCTGAACCCAACCGGCCTACAGCTGACGGGGAGGTCCACACTGACAGTGATTCGGAAAACGACTGAAGGCGAAACGCATGTGGCTCGTGATGGTCACTCATCTCAAAGCGCTTCCGTCCCAGAGATAAGTTGAAGCGGGGTAACAACGAAGCTGGTACCAGTCACCCGAGACGAGCTTATGAGGTTCATGACAAGCTTCAAGGGTGAAATCAAGGACCTGATCAACAAGAGGACGACTAGCTCTAGCAAGGGTCAGTCGGCCAAAAAGACTCCTCTAGCTGAGAGGAGAAAGTCAGTCAGAGACAGGCAACCTACTCCACATCCAAACGAGAAAACTATGCTAGTCATTGAATAGTCCAAGATCCTTCTGCCCCAGACGGCCAAAAGGAAGGTCATCCGAGCGTTCAGCCGGATGGCAGCAAGAAAACCTTCTCCGATGCTCGACACATCATCAAGTTTTCCAAACAACTTCAAAAATACATCTGCAAGGAATTCTCAATCCTTCCATGAGGGCCTTATAGGCGGCAAGTCTGCCCATACTGGCCGTTAGATGATTGAACCAGTCCCGTATGCGCCTCAAATGCCATACGGGCAGTATGTCCCACCATTCATGCAGTCGGCCTTCTTCGGAGGTCAGGCGGCATACAATGTCCAGCCCCTACACTGGCAACTCCGATTGCTCAGACTTGGTGAACAAACCTCTGAGTTCACCAAGGAAATAACCGAGGCGGCACAGCCGACCTAGGTTAAGAATGTCTTTGTTAGTGCCTATGATGGTACCACCAACCCTGAGGACCACCTCATGGCCTACACCAACCTTATGCACATGTAGGGGTTAGAGGATGCTATGTGGTGTCGATACTTCCTGGCTACCTTAAAGGGCATATCCCAATAATGGTTTGGCAACCTGCCAGCCGGATGCATTGATAGCTTTAGGAGGCTTGCCTTCCTGTTTGCCTCCAACTTCTCGATGAACATCCCTGCCAAGAAAATAAGTCTCGACTTGAGCACCATACGGCAGGGAGAGAGAGAAGGACTCCGCTCCTACGTCTGGCGGTTCAATCTGGTGAGAATCCAGATTTAGGGACTGTTTGACGAGGTAGCTTATACAGATTTCTTAAAGGGTCTGAACGATGGGTCAACCTTTTAGTTTGACCTTGTCCGAAAAAGGGTCTTTACCCTCCAAGAGGCGTTGATAGAGGCGAAGAGCTTTATTCAAGCGTCCGACCTCTGCTCGTCCAACCATCAGTCAGACTCCAAAAAGTCCGACAAATAAAAAGAGAGCCAGTCCGCTCAGCAGGCTCAGAAAGCTGAAGAGAGCAAAAAGAGAAAAGAAGTTTGGGCGATTGATGATTCTGATTAGCCGACCCAAAAGAAAAAGAATTAATTTAAACCGTACGTCCCAAGGTACGAGTTTAATAAAGAGTGCTACTCCATCCTCATAGAGATAAAGGACCGGGTGACGATTGAGAAGCCGAATCCAATGAAGAGTTCAGTCTAGTTACCGAACAAGAATAAATACTGTCAATTCCATGAGAAAGTCGGCCATGATACCAACGATTGCTATTGTCTCAAGCGGACGTTGGACCGTCTGGCTGACAAGGGGGTGCTGAAATCTTATGTCTTGAAGTCTAAAGCAACTATCACGATGAATCCAAAACATTCGTCCAAGACTGTCCAACCTGTTAGTAGTTCGAACATAGACAAGGAGCCGGTCTACACCATAGCAGGCGGATTCGCAAGTGGTGGCCCGACCATCCGGGGCATCAAGGACCATCTTAAGAAGATGATCCATTATGTCGATGATGGTCAGGCGTCTGTTAGCGGTACTTTCCCTGACGTCCTCATCATTGAGAAGGACCGGGGTAAATTCCGCCGGCCGCATGACGACCCGGTTGTCATTGAATGTAAGGTTGCCAACCAACTAGTTTGTCGGATCCTTATAGACACGGGTAGCTCCTCTGACCTCATCAACTACAAGTGTCAAGCTAAAATACAAGCTGGACAACCTGCGCGACATCTCCCATCGTCTTGTTGGTTTCGGGGGAGGGGTCGTGCACCGAGTCGGACAAATTGACTTACCCATCCGGCTGGGGGAGAAGGGAAAAGAGCGACATATGATCGTCTGGTTTTTAGTGGTTGAAGAGCTGACCGCCTATAACATTATTCTAGGTCATCCCACTCTGAATGAGTGCAAGGCCATCATCATCCCAACTCTCATGTTGTTAAAATATGAAAAGGATGATGGCTTTGTTGGCTCCCTGAATGGGGATCAGAGGACGGCGAGGGAGTGTTACCTCTCAGACGTCAAACCAATGGCTACCGTAGCCGGCCTTTTGAAGGAGCCAATAGACCTTTACGATGTCAAGGACCCTAACCTAGCCTCACCAACAGCCGAGAAGAAAAGAAAAGATGAACAGCTGGTGGAGGTGAAGAAAGAGAAGAAAAAGCAATCCCTGACGGGGGAACGGTTAGATGAGCTCCGTCCCCAGCCGGCTGGCGGTTACATTGATATTCCTCTGGATGATAGTCGTCTAGAGCGAACTGTTAAGGTGGGGATGGCTGCCTTTGAAAAGTTGGGTGCAGACTTGCACCTTCTGCTGAAGGAATTCAAAGACATTTTTGCCTTTGAAGTGGAAGAGATGCCAAGCATCTGCCCGGATCTCGCTGTCCACAAACTCGCTGTTGATCCTAAAAAGTAGCCAATCCGGCAAAAGAAGAGAAATCACGGCGAGGAGAGAAGTCAGGCGGCAGCTGTCGAGGTTAAAAATTTGTTAGACGCTGGGTTCACTCGGCCATGTAACTTCCCTGAGTGGGTTGCAAACGTTGTGTTTGTAAAGAAGCGGAATAGTACCTGTCACATGTGTGTAGATTACACTAACTTGAACAGGGCATGTCCAAAGGACAGTTACCCGCCTCCTAAGATCGACAGCCTGGTTGACTCTACAACCGAGCATGCCTTGATGAGTTTTATGGATGCCTAATCGGGCTTCCACCAAATAACCCTGTGGAAAAAAGATTAAGAGAAGACGACATTCGTCCCTGATTAGGGGTTATTCTGCTATATTGTGATGTCGTTTGGCTTAAAAAATGCGCCTGCTACTTTCCAACGGATGATTAATACCGTCTTCATTAATCAGATTAGGAGGAATATAGAGGCGTACATTGATGACATGATAGTCAAATCAAAGCTACAAACGGATCACCTTGCTGATCTCCGAGAAACCTTCACCACACTCAAGCGGCATAAGGTCATGTTAAATCCCAAGAAATGTGTTTTTGGTGTTGAGTCTAGGAAGTTTCTTGGATTCCTCATTGATCAAAGGGAGATAGAGGCTAACCCCAAAAAGATACAAGAGGTGATTGACATGAAGTCACTCCGCACTGTCAAGGAAGTCCAGAAGCTCAACGATTGCCTGGCGGCATTAGGGAGATTCCTCAGTCGGTCAGGTGACAAGTGCCTCTATTTCTTCCAGGTGATCGAGACAAGACAAGGTTTGAATGGGGGGATGATGCTGAGGCACCCTTTCAAAAATTGAAAGAACATTTACACTCTTTGCCAAGGCTTGTTAGCCCTCTGCCCAAAGAGACACTTTACATGTACTTAGTCGTCTCATATCATGCCCTCAGTGCCGTTTTCCTTGCTGAGAGAGACAACATTCAGCTCCCGGTCTATTTCATTAGTCAATTACTCAGAAATGCTGAACTACGGTACCCCATGGTTAAAAAATTTGGCCTTGCTCTTTACATGGCTGTCAAGAAGTTAAAACCTTACTTCTTGGCACATCTAGTTGTGGTCTACATAGACCAACCTCTCAAGCTGCCAATGATAACCTTGGAGTCATCCGGTAGAATGCTCAAATAGGCTATTGAAATGTAAAGTCTTGAAATCACTTTTGAACCAAGAAAGGCAGTGAAGGGTCAAGCGTTTGCCGACTTCATTGTCTAAATGACAAGGCCGGTTGCTCCGGACAATCCTGATCAAGTTTGGATGTATGTAGACGGGAGCTCTACCATGAATGGCTATGGTGCAAGATAATATGTCAGTCTCCCGAAGGGGACAAATATGAGTATGAACTACGGTTTAAGTTCCAAGCCTCAAACAACAAGGTAGAATATGAAGCCTTGCTAGCCGGTATCCGCATGTGTAAGGAGGCAGGGGCAACAAAAATTGACGCCTACTCTGATTCATAGTTGGTTGTTAGCCAATACCATGGTGACTATGAGCCCACCCATCCGGCTATGATCAAATACCTTTAGGCGGTAAAAGTTGAAGCTGGGACACTTGAAGAATTCCGTCTGAGTCAAGTGCCCATGTTTGAAAACAATCAGGCGGATGCATTGTCAAAATTGGCATTCTCCGCCTCTTGTGATACGCCTTCGTCAGTTTTTCGGGAAGTTATGGAAAAATGAAATATAACTGAAGAAGATCCCATTGGAGTATTTGACCGAAGATCTACATAGATGGATGGCATCTGGGCATATCTTCAAGATGGCACGCTACCTGACTCACCACAAGAAGCAGCTGTCCTGAAGAAGCGAGCTGCAAACTTCGAGATAAGAAACTGAGAACTCCTCAAGGCGGGTTTCTTAAAGCCGCTGTTGAAGTGTGTTACCCCAGAAAAGGGGCAGGAAGTTCTCGAAGAGCTGCATGAGGGATACTGCGCCTCTCACATAGGCGGCAGATCCCTAGCTGTCAAGACCAGGCGGTAGGGTTACTTCTGGCCCTTTCTTGAGTCAGACGCCATGGAGATGGTCAAAAAATGTGACAAGTGCCAAAGATTTGGCAAGCTCATCCATCAGCCGGCCACTTACTTGAAAGTAATTCATAGCCTAGTCTCGTTTGCTAAATAGGGAATGGACATCTTGGGACCGTGTACGCCTCCACAAAGAGAAAAACAGTACATTCTAGTGGCTGTGGATTATTTCACCAAGTGGGTTGAGGCAGAGGCGATCAAGAATATCAAGACCAAGGATGTCATCTCTTTCATCTGGAAGAACATCATCACTCGGTTCAGGGGACCTTTGTCTATGGTTTTTGACAATGTCCCTCACTTCGAAACGCCTCAGCTCAAAACTTGGTTAGGAGATCAAGGGATCTCACATTGCTTTACATCAGTCGGCTGACCCCAAGAAAATGGCCAAGTAGAAGCCTTCAACAAACTCATCTTAAACGGCATCAAAATGAAAATAGAAGGGGCCAGTGGTTTATGGGCTGAAGAATTAATTCACGTCCTATGAGCCATCCGGACAACTGAAAAAGGGAAAACCGGTGAAACCCCATTTCTCATGGTAAACGGTGATGAAGCCATCTTGCCCATCGAACATTATGAGCCGGCTCTACGAGTGATGCTATATGATGAAGAGGCAAACTGGGAGGCCATGTGGCTAGCATTGGACTCACTCCTGGAGCGATGGGGCAATGCCGCCTTGCGTCATGTGATTTAACATCTGAGAATGACCAGAGCCTACAACAACAAAGTACACAAACGACACTTGAAAGTTGGGGACTTTGTGGTACGAAAAATGGAGGCAACCGGTAAGGCCAATGAGCAAGGAAAGTTGACTCCTAATTGGGAAGGCCCCTACCGGAGCTATGAAGAAGTAAGAGACGGAAGCTACCGCCTGGAAACTCCAGACGATGGCCGGCTGCCCAGAACTTGGAATGTAGACAACTTAAAAAAGTAATACTTCTAAGGGATATAAATTTTTGTGAATAGAAAGCCTATCAATGAAAAACTCGCTTTTTGCTTCCAATACTGTTATTTATTTCTTTATATACATGCGCAATGTGTCAAGCACCGCCTGTGCAAGGCACAGACGGTTGACGTTCATATACTAACATTAAACTAAGTTAAAAACTTAGTAGTTAAATCAATGTCCAAGAGACATGAGGCCAATGGACGGATGATACTTACTTTATAAATTCGTCTACTCTAACATGAGTATGGCGTCCGGCGACAAAAACCGGGTGGAATCGTCGCAGAAGTATCTCCTTTCCGGGTAACACAGTGCTCTACAAACACAAACATACGACAAAGATTGATTGACCTAATTGGTCAACTCATAGTCATCTGACCAGGATAATCTTAAGAACGACTAAGTTTACGGGAACCAGATGTCTAAAGACATCAGCCGGTAACCGGCTAAAGTTCTAACTTAGATTACTTTTCGAAGTTATGTAAGTCCTCCCAATGTGGCAAAGGGACATTGAGCGTAATTGGATTGCAAGTACAACTATTTCACCGCCTGGGCTAACAACTACCCTCTTGCATGCTTGGATGGCTGTGTACTTGGTTTAGGGCAATCACTACTTTGATTGATTGACTTGGGAACATCTCATACTCTTTTAAGTATCAAAAATTCCCAAGTCAATCAATCAACAAGTTTTTAAACCAATCACACAACCAATCATATGCCGTATGCTCTTAAAGAGTTGGGCAAAGATTCATATATATATATATATATATGTATATACATATATATGTATATACATATATATGTATATAAATATATATGTATATATATATACATATATATACATATATGCAAAATTCAAACACAAAAATAAATTGAATCAAAACCGACTCAGTCGGTACTTTCATGAATAAATCCCGACCATAGTAGGTGGGAGGAAATGTTAACCAGATACCCATCCGAGAAAAAAGCAAATAAATTATTGATTTGTTACCCCTAAATACTCGACACGCAGGCCGGAGAAAAGTAATTGGCATACTGCCGCATAAGAACTTAAGCTGAAACTATTGAGGTTTAGATGGTTGGCCCTGAGCGTCAGTCTCAGGCGGAGGAATAGGGGAGTCCTATACAATATTTTCCTCTGGCATATGCTTCTTCCCTTCTCCACCTGCCCTCTAAGCTGTCTCCTCCTCATCAACTTCTTTGTTGGCCCAGACGGCAAACGACTCTGGGTTTGTTGGGTAATATTCAATTGGTAAATGGGGTTGAAAGATTTATGGGATTAGATTGAAAATGAATAAAATTTGGGGATGAATTTGATGAATTTCTGAGTTTGAGAGTTAAAATTGGGGGAAGGAGGGAACAAGGGTTTTTGAAGGGTTTATGAGAGTTGTTGAGAGGAGAAAGGGAAGAAGAGGGTAGTAGATTTAAAGCAAGCATTTTTGTGGGAACTATTGTAACAAGAGAGAAAAAGAGTGATAGAGAGGAGAGAGAAAAAAAGAAGGTGATAAAAGTGAATGGTGGAGGTGATGACACAGATTAGGAACTCAATCTAAGGAATGTTTTAGGGCTTTTCTTTGTAACTTTTGTACTTGTATTGACTTTGTGTGGGCTTCAAATAAGATATGCTTCGTATATGCTGGACCTGGTAGCATCAGAATTGGCTAGTGGGTTACACGCGAGTTTGAGTGTAGTAAATGCTCCTAATAAGTCTTAGCCGCTTAATTGGCTCGTTTTACCTCTTCTCTCTTCCGGGTGTACGGCCTCTTGAGCCCGTCAACCCTCAGCATAGCCTGAATTGTGCACAGTGTGTTAGGGACACAAGCGGGAAAACACTTGGAAACTTAGGGGAGATGTTATACCTCAGACAGGAGGGCCAGGATGTGTTCCAAGTTGAACACCTCTATGCCTGGGATGGCATCCTTTTCCTTCTTAGGAATGGCCCCAAGCATGGACTTGGCATGCTACTAGACATCCGGCCATCGGGGGGAGCGATCTGCACCATAATTAAGATTGGGTGAGTTAGCAGTATAGGTGGCACCTATCTGGTGTCGGGTGCCCGACGATCAGTTAGACGTTTACTGTGAGTGTGATTTCACTCGCAGTGGGCAGCCAAGCTCAGGCGGAGTTACGAAAGGGTTACCCATACCTTCGAGGACCTGTAGGCTATCATTGCCCACAGTGGCTGCAGAACCGGCTACAGTCTTAGGTGGATTATCACCACCCTTCGGTACCGAAAGGGAACCCGACTTTATCCCTAGATCAATGCCCAGGCCTTTAACGCTGATGCTTTTCCCCCCAATGCTCAGACGGCTTCGACCAGATGAGGCATCTGGAGCCGTCTGCATGGACGATGCCTTCTGGGATTTGTTAGGGTTGGAGGCGTTGTCGTCCTTAGTCCGCTTAATCAGCTTTTGGAAGGACCTAGGAGGATCACCACCCTGCAAATGAAATTGCTCATTAGACTCACAGCCGGAAGAAATCGGTTGCTTTATCAAAAATTATAATGTTTACAAAGAAGAGTCAAACGATCCATACCTTTGTCTGAATTTGGGCCCATCTGGCTTTCGCATTATCCTTGCGGATTTGAGCGGCAGACCGCCTGGGTATCTGGTCTTCAAGACGTATTCTCAAAGTGATGGCTGCGAAACAAAGGAAAGACGGTCAGTTCAAGAGTTGTGGAAAATAACGAAAATGCCAATATAGACGGCTAATTGCCGGACGCATGGTAAACCTACGTTTGTCAAACATTGTACTCAGGCCATAGACGGACAAGAACGCCTTGTCTCTCAACCACTCATGCTTCGAAATCTAGTTTTTTGGGACACATATTAATTCCCCGGTTTAGAGGGTGTCCATTTTGAGCTCAAAGAACCCCGCCTCTATGATCTTTTCATAGTCCTCATCCGGGATAGCGGGAAACTTACACTTTTGACCCAGAAGGTTAGGCTTTTTATTATATCAGCGGAGCTTATAGTTCTCACACCATGTGGGGGCAGTAACCAGATAGAACCAGTTCTTCTAGTTGTCCCACTTAGACGGTTTGACTAAGGTCATCTGGTACTTGGGATAGGTGGTCAAGGTGTACCACGCTCTCTAGCCGCCTGGGTTACGACTGAGATAATACATGTGGGCAAATGCCTCCCAGCCGGGGTGCAACCCCTACATCTCACAGGCGGCAATGTATCATAGAATGTTGACCTAGGAGTTTGGGGACAACTGCCAGACACCAAGGTTATACCCCCGCAGGATGGCTGTAACTGCATCATGTAGGTGAAAATGGAGACTAGCCAAAAACGCCGCCTCATAGCAACCGAAGTACTCGTTGCAGTTAGGCTAGTCATCTTTCCAAGCAATGGTGCCCAACTCAGGCGGCACCCGGATCTTTTATCCCTTTCCAAGGGGCCGTTTGAGGGTAAAGGCTTCAAGACCCTTTGACATACTTTCCCTGTCTCTAGCAGAGACATGGATTTTAAAGGAATCTCCACCCTCACTCCATTTCTTTCTCTCTTCAACCTCACTATCCTCAAGCGGGGAAAGGGGGGAATCACTACTATCCTTAGAGCTAGACCCAAAGGCGGTGCTTCACCCATCTCTTTCTGGGAGACCTCTTCACCGTCTGACCCCGAGACAGACGCGGTTCTTTCCCCGTCTCCATCTTCAGGATCAACTTCTTCAAACCTAACATTGGAGACGGCCTCCTCACCGTCTCTACCCTCAGACTCGTATAAAATCCCATCACTTGGAGTCACGAGGATCCCATAAGGGAAGTACTCCCCTGAATCAACCTGCATGTCTCCCCCCTCGATCAGCGTGATTTCATCAGACGGTACCTCCAATGTACCGTCTCTCCTCTGCCGTTTGGTGGCCGTTTGATTTTTTCGAGCCATTGTGTCCTGCACAGACACAAAGACGGTCGGTTTTGGAAATGTACAAGGCTGCTCCATACACTCAGAGCCGACACCCCCAGTGCTAGACTCAGCCATACCAGGAGACCGGCTGACGACTGACCTAGGCTGTGTCGTTTGTGTTGGTGATGAATCTATTTATTGAATATAAATATACAAACGGAAAAACCAAGAATGAGCTGAAGGGGGTAGAGACGGTACCTTAAAATCTGACTCTGAAAGGGGTCAAGCGTTGACCGGCTGCAGCAAGGGGGTTGAAAGTGATGTTGCTTGTATATAGCACAAGCAGTTACTAACCGATTGGGTAGACGGGCGAAAAAAAGGAACTGTTTGTGTTTAATGCAAACGGTGGTCAGAGTCTCTCTCTCTAGAAATCTTTGACTTTATCTCTCTTAAACTTTTTGGAAACGTCCAAAATAAGGGGGGTAAAAAGCGCATTTATAGAGGGGTAAACATAGGGGAATTTTTGTAATTTCCCCAGAATATGAATAGTTAAAATTCATAGTCAATCCCATTCAACTAATGGCCGAGTGACACATGTCATAGATGCCACGTGGCGTGCCAAGTCACATATGTGAGGGGAAAATATTTTAGGTAATTTTTACCCATGCCACGTGGACCAACCAGCAGGCGACACGTGTCAGCGCAAGATTTTTCCAAATTGGACCTATCCCCATTTGACACGTAGTGCCCCTAAAGATTGGGAGAAAAGACGGCCTTTAGGGCCTAAATCCCGGGAAAGCCGCAACCGATCAGCATTAGGTCAGGGTGACCTAAGAAAGGGCACGCTTACCAATGACCCTATAAATAGGGAGATTTTCCCCATTTTGGGGACATCTACGTTCATTTATTACAACCTACCCTACATGCTGTCACATCAGAGAACACCTGATCTCGGAATCCGAGAAGATCTCACTTTTACCTTTTTGCACTTTTTACATTCTCCAACACGTTCTAACTTGATCGTTGGAGGCGAAGCTCCTATCAAGCGGAGTCTTCGTGTTTTTTAGGTACAGATTGCGCCGGACCAGTCTTGGTGATGTAACTCTCCTGAGGGAGAAAAACACCCAAAACAACACCGACCACATCAACGAACTTTAACATATCAAGACGTGGCCCATAATGGCCTTGTTGCGCGAGCTTATTGCACTAAATTGCAACACGAGCAATGCTCTACGCACATCAATCCCCTTCGCATCAAGCTATCGCACACACACACATGGACGCGCAACGCACCAAGCATCGCACAACCCACACACAGCACGCATGGCGCGCATCGCATGGGCTGCTGTGCTATGCTGGTGCTGCCTTAACGCGCCATGCTTTTGGTCAGCAGGCATCAGCCACGCATGGGCGCACGCTCTAAGCAACGGCCAACCCTTGGCAGCCACATGTGGGCTACTCTGCAAGCTCGGCTAGTCAAGGGTGGGTTTTTGCCTTGGTTTGCGTGCTAAAATATCAGGATTAATTCCGAGATTTTTTGTGACTTAATTAATTAATTCCGAATTATTTTAATGAGAAAAATGAAAAATTATAACAAGTCCAACTTAATTAAATCATTTATGTGCACAAAACCAAAATTATTTCCAAGAACTATTCTTTAATAAAATTGGTTCAACTTGATGCGATAAAATGAATAGGGCTATTCTCAACATTAATTTAACCAACATAAATTAATTATGAGATTTGACAAAATTAAAGAGAGAGTTGGAATTATGAACACAAATATTCAAATAAAGATTCCAACTTTAACTTGTGAATCCTTGAAAATTATATCTTCCAGTATGAAGATAAATTAAAATTCTATCACAAGATTTGAAACTTTATGATTCCAATCAACTTATTAATAAATGATTAAATAAAAAAAGTTCACACATGGAATTTAGTAACACGAACTTCCAATCACTTAAAATAATTAAAGATTGAATCTTTTGTACTTATGAGCCTCAAGAAACAAACTTTTCACACTTAAAGCAATTTGTTTGCAATTATGTGAAAATTTGAGCCAACTATTAAGCACCAATTACTACCAAGTAATTATGCTTAAAAGTAATCTAAAATTGCAGAAGCATAAAGGAAAGAACCAAATGCATAACCACAATTAATATGCCATTAAGATTCAAGGTTTAATTTAAAAGATTTAAAAATTTTCGTCACAACGAAAAATCCCTCGAAACAGGAATTTTTGGGCAGAATTTGGCTTTTTCGCAATCCTAAAGGGTCCGAATGTTTCCAGAATATCGATTCCACCCAAAATTCACTAGTTGGAGGCGAAAATCTGGGTTCTAGAGCCAAAGTTCTTAATAAAACGAGATTAAAATTAATAAAGTCGAGCTACTAATCTAATTAGCAACATAACCAGAAATTAAATCATTTTTAAACCCTTGAAAATTTTTAGTTATAAAAATAAATGAGCAAGACTCCGATACCGCTGTTGGGTTTCGATGAGTCCAACTCACGGCGGAACAAAACCCGACCCCAAGACCCGCTCACAATTAATATAACTAAAATAACATAGATAACAAGAAAGAGAGAAAAGACAATCTTACCCTTGTCGCGTGCTTCGCTCTCAAACATAGCTCTTACTTCAAAGCCAAGTCTTGCAAGCGCAGAGACCTCCTACGGTATACACCCGCAACTCGACCCCGATCGGTTTCTTACTTGGAGTTTAGCTAAGTCGGACCAAAACACTACTCGAGTATTATATGAACTTAAAGGTTTTCTCTCAAATGGAGATTCCTTATTAAGTTCCTACTCAAGTGACTTTCTCCAAATCCCAAGGTGGGTATTTATAGAGAATGTCATGAGAGAATTTCATTCTCCCATCAATGTGGGAGAGTTGGTAAAATCAATTTTTTGTTTTTATTTTTAAATCAAAAAAAAAAGAAAATACCAACCAACTAATTAATCAACAAGTGACAATCACACAAGGAGAGGTTATGTGAGGACCACAAGGGGAGGGGACCATTGCCTTCCTCCCCAAGATTCCCCAAAATCGGTCCAAGCAAGCCACATGCGTCAACCAGCTCGCGCCAGCTGGTGCTGTCATAGCTGTTGCTGCTATGTACGTTGCTAGCTTGCTGGCGCGCCATAGATGCTGCGGCTATGCGCGTGCCCTGCTAGTATGCTGGCGCGCCATAGTTGCTGCTGCTATGTGCGTACCTTGCTAGCATTGGCGCGCTAGCAGTGTTGGCTACGCACCAAGCCCGCACATGCACAGCAAGCCACGCACGCACATGCGGGCTGCTGTAGCCTTGTGCTCGGGTGGTGCATGCTAGCCATGTGCACCTAGCACCATTGCCTAGGTGCGGTGCACATGGTAGCACCAATTTCCCTAGCACTTGGTTTGCTCGGGGCATTCCGATGCTAGGGGTATTTTGGTAATTGTCGAGTAATAAGTTTGATTTTACCGTCTCGTTTTTTATTAATTTGACTCGACTTGTGACGCTCGGTTTCGACACTCCTAGCTCGATTTCCAAAATCTAAACATTTAATACTCGAGCAACTCGTTAATTCCTTCCGAATTAATTCGTCGTGTTGGAACGTTAGTTGCTTGGGTGTGACCCGAAGGGTTTAATCAAGATTAAGTTGTAATATTAATTATGGATTAATATTACTGATTGGAAGCGGCCTCCAACTAGGCATTCCGATCACTTGACCTCACTAAATAATTAGCTTTCTAATAATTCCGAACCCTTTATCAAAATATTACACTTGTTCGAAGGACACCAATCCTATTAAGTTCTACAATTTTAAGAATTTGAAATGAAAAACTATTCATAATACTTAAATAAGATTGAATTCATGCATATATATCAAACTTATTTAAACGTCTTATTCACACATTAAATTTGCCCCTATTGAGTGAGAATAAGTCGATTCCAAGATCAAAAGAATCAATGAGTAGTTAAGCATGCTTTGCCTTGTCTTAACACTTATTACTCTAAGGTAAGCAACTCTTTGCTAATGGCTCCAAGCCACTCTTGGGTAGATAAATCGTCACATCTAATGCTCTCTCAACAATTTATCTCCTTTGCCACGATATGTTAGGACTCCATCGCTCATATCGTTGAGTCTAACTAAAACCAACATGTATGTGATGTTTTGCTTTGGCAAACCCATCAACATACCTCATGTTCCTAGGGAGATAGTGATTCCTAGCTTTGGCATAGCGTTTCACTATGCGCATTAGTTCGGTAAGTGTTGTTTTGGAATGGCATGTTTTACTCAATATTTTAGGGACCTAGGGTTTCTATGTTGGTTGATTTAAGTGAACTTAATTAGCCATCACAACATTAAAAATCATAAACATGCATCTAAGATACCATTCGTATATATAAGCATAAATATATATCGAAAACATAAGCAAATGATGCATTTGGCAACTAGCATAACCTCTTGAGTCTTCAAGTCTTCAAGGGTCTTGATTTGCAACTTCATGCCTTTGTCTTCCAAGAAACTCCGTCTTCAAGACATAACAAAAGTTGTGCAACTACTAGTATCTACGATAAGGACTAATCTAAATATCAAGGTACAAAAATACTTAACGGTTCGCAGACCGTATTTAGATTTACAAAAATACATGACTGCACGCAGTCCGTATTTTCTATCCTAATCGGGCCCCACTAGTTGCCATTTTATAAAACCTATGAGAGAATATACATTCCATTCATCCATTCACTATATGTAAATGGCGCATGCATTTTAAACGATAAACAAGTACCAGTGCATAAACACGCGTAAACTAGTAACTAACTTAGGTGGTTAATCCGATTAACACACCTAATTAAAACTAGTCAAAATTGTAAACCAATTATGTGATTAAGAGCAATTAAAATTGAAGCTCCCACTAAATTCCGCATCCAACTTAATTCATCCATTTAATTAAGCTGGTAAACCCAATATTTTGCCACATTTAAAAATTGCAAGTGTCGCTCAAAACCCGAGGCCTAGCCTTCAAAATTTAATTAAAATAAATAAACATAAATAAAATAATTAAATCGGCAAAAACGCAAAATTACATAGCCCTAAACACACCTAAGTGCCTAGCATCATGACTTCTGCTAGGCACCGAGGCCTTGGGTGCATTTGCATGGGCTCCTCGCACAGCCACGGCAACGCCAAGCGTCACCCAGTAGCCTACAACACCACAAGGCGTGTAATGCTGCCTACGAGGCGTGCTCACGACGTTTTGCTCATGAAGGCCCCTCGAGGGCTTGCTGCTGTGCGGGCTTATGCTGCCTCGCAGCAGCCAGCCGCACACATGGTGCACCCAGCCGTGCACCAAGCCACGTACAAGCATCTCCTTCACACACAATCGCATGCACAGCAAGCACAAAGGGGCTTCCATGCGCGCACTATCGCACGCACAAACGAGCAACACACACAGCACGCATGGCGCGCCATGCTGCTGCCTATGCGTGCACAACACATGCACACTGATTCGAGGCACCCAGAAGCCTCGGCAGCCCCATATGGGCTGCGCTAGCAGCCCGGCTTGCCAAGTGCATGCTTCGGGCTCTTAAGCCTCGATTCGTGTGCTCGTGCCTCGGGAAAAAAATTCCGATTTTCGTGTGACAGTTTTAATTAATTATAAATTAAATTTTAGAATCAATTTATTGAGCAATAATAAATAAATAAAACAAGTCCAACTTAATAAATTCATTCAAGTGCACTAACCAAATTAATTCCAAGAACTATTCTTTAATAAAATTTGGATTAACTTGATGCAATAAAAAGAAGGGCTATGCTCACTATCAATTGAACCAAAATAAATTAATCATAAGATTTGACAAAATAAAAGGGAGTTGGAATAATGAACATGAATATTCAAAGAAAAATTCCAACTTCAACTTGTAATTCCTTGAAAAATTACATCTTCCCAATATGAAGATTAATGAAAATTCTATCACAAGTTTGAAACTTTATGATTCCAATTAACTTAATAAATGATTAAATTAAGAAAGTTCAATAAACATACATGGAATTTAGTAACGCAAAGTTCTTAATCACTTAAAATAATTAAAGATTGAATCTTTAGTACTTAAGAGCCTCAAAACACAAACTTTTCACACGTGATGCAATTATGTTGAAATTTGAGCCAACTATTAAGCACCAATTACTACCAAGTAATTATGCTCAAAATTGGTCTAAAATTGCAGAAGCATAAAGGAAAGAACCAAATGCATAATCACAATTAATATGCCATTAAGATTTAAGGTTTAAAACATTTAAAAAATTTCGTCAAAACAAAAAATCCCTCGAAATAGGCAATTCTGGGAAGCATTTGGCTGTTTTGCTACCCCAAAAGGATTAGAATGTTTCCTGAATCTCGATTCCACCCAAAATTCACTAGTCTTGGGCGAAAATCTAGGTTCTGGAGCCAAAATTCTAAATAAAACGAGATTAAAATTAATAAAATCGAGCTACAAATCTAATTAGCAACAACAACCAGAAATTAAATCCATTTTAAACACCTTGAAAATTTTAGTTACAAAAATAAATTAGCAAGGCTCCGATACCGATGTTGGGTTTCAGAAAGTCTGACTTTCCGCAGAACAAAACCCGACCCCAAGACCTGCTCACAATTAATATAACTAAAAGTTGGACCAAAAACAACTACTCAAGTTTTATGTGAGCTTAAAGGTTTTCTCACAATTGGAGATGCCTTTTTGATTCCAACTCAAGTGGAATTCTCAAGTCCCAATACATGGGTATTTATAGAGAATTCCAAGAAAACATTCCACTCTCCCATCAATGTGGGAGAGTTGGTAAAAATCAATTTCCCATTTTATTTTTTTAAAAAAATAAAAGAAAATATCAAAAGCAATAATTAATCAACAAGTGGCAACAAGGAGGGAGAGGGTAGGTGAGGACCACAAGGGGAGGGGACTATTTCCTTCCTCCCCAAACTGCCACACTCAAGCCCACCAGAGCCAACCACGCCGCGCCACATGGCACCTCAGCCTTGAGCACCAAGGCGCGCCCAGCTGGCAGCCTGGTGTATTGGCTAGGCCTGCTATGCGTGCGTCGTGCGTGTGGGCTGTTGAAGCCTCGGCCTAGCAAGCCTCGCACATATGCGGGCTGCTAGCCGTGGCCTGCTGCTAGCATACTAGCGCGCTGCTGGCTGCTAGCTAATGCGCGCGCTAGTGCTGCTAGTTGCTGCGCGTGCTAGCATTGGCCTGCTAGCCCCATTTTCCCTTAGCACTCGGTTTGCTCGGGGCATTTCGATGCTAGGGGTATTTTGGTAATTGTTGATTAATTAATTGATTTTTACCGTCTCGTCTTTTATTTATTCGACTCGACTTGCGACGCTCGGTCTCGACGCTCCTAGATCGATTTTCGACGTAATCGTTCAAAAAAATTAAGAGACTATTAATTCCTTCCGAATTAATTCATTGTGTCAGATCGTTTAGTTGCTTGGGTGTGACCCAAACGGTTCAGTCAAGATTAAACTGTAATATTAATTATAGATTAATATTACTAATCAGAAGCGGCCTCCAACTAGGCATTCCGATCACTTGACCTCAATGAATAATTAGCTTTCTAATATTTACGAACCCTCTTTAAAAATAATATACTTGTTCGAAGGACACAATTCCTTTCATGTTTTACATACACTCGGAAATTTTTGTGCCGTCTGTACTACTTTGGTGTCATTTTTGTTTTCCTTTTTATTGTATTGACAGACAGTTTATTTGCAGAAACTGGTAGAAACACGATCTCTGAGGACAAGACCCCCAAGCGATCTACAGCATAAATCTGCAAGGATAAGGCGGAAAAGCACGCAGAGGGCTGAGATGGCAGCCAAGGGACAGGTATACCCCGTCTAACCATAATGCCATGTATATTATTTTATATTTTCAACTGGAGACGGGATTCACCGGTTGTATACTTATTGTCTCGTCTTGTGTTTCAAGATGGAGGCAAGGGCGCTCCTCGATCCTACACAAAGTTGTTCAAGCGGAAGCCGGATGAGGAAGTCAACAGCTTTGCCAAATCCCAGTAGGTGTCCTCTACTCAGATGGCTGACGAGCGTCATTTATGGCACTCATTTAGCCTCTTTTAGGATGAATTTCGATTGCTTTTACATCTCTTTTATCTTTTTTTCTTTTGTTTTACTTGCAATTTCTCAAGTTTGTGTTTTCCTTAGTTGTTTTCTTATTTTCTTGCATTTCTTAATTTATTTTGCCTTTTCTCCTTTACTTGTTTGCTTCTCTTTGATTTTAGGAGATTAGTGATGCTCAAGGAACTCAATGGCGTTTTCTCAGGGTATACAAAGCTTAAGATGTAACCCAGACTCTCCCCTTGAAGCTAAAAAGCGAAGGAGTGCAAAAGCCAAGTCTTCAAGGCCGCGCTTTCATGATGCCTGGACATCAAAATCTGTGTTGAACCCACCGTGAAGACCTTTAGAGACTTCCTCCCCCAACACGTATCAAGTGGAGCACACGGGAGCATCAACGACCGCACGAGGAAGATCTCTCCTGCTCCCACGCGCGGGCGCGCACGAGGGAGGAGTGGCCGCGCTGGGCTGTGGTGCGACCGTGCAAGGCTGAGGAGCGGTCGTGCACCTCCTTTCCCCCTGTTCCATACCCATTTTTGAGCGGCCATGCATTCAGAGGAGAGGCCACACCATTTAGGGTTCTTTTTGGACTTCTACCTAACTTCTCCTTAGTTAGTTTTACTATATATAGAATTTTTTTCATTTTCTAGAGAGAAAATTAGTTTTTATTTAGCTTAGAATTTGATTTTGATTAGAATTTAAGAGAGGAAACCTCAAGATTTTGGAAACTTTGGTCATGGATTTTAGAGAGGGAAACTTGGTATTTGATGATTGCTACATTTTGATCTTCATTCCACTTTGATATTGATCAAAGTTTTGTAAGAATTCTTTCCTCTTTAATGCAATTTTAGTGTTTGATTTATGATATATTGTTGAATTTTTATAGTTTATTTGATTTGATTGTTGATATTTGGTTTAAAATGTCGATGACGAAATTGATGATTAGTTTTGTTATGCATTTTAATTTTACTATGTGTAGTGAGTAGTTCCTTTGCTAGGTTGTGGTGAAGCATGTATGAGAGATAAACTATAGCTAATTTGGGGTTTTTTGATTGATTTGATGATGTGATTAAATTGGTTGATGAAATTTGTGCATGTGTTTGATTTGAAGAGGAGTAGCTAACCTTGATTATCAAGCTAGATTGCGTAGTAGTTTTCAATGACCCGAAAAATTGATTTGGAGGCTATTATTATCGATTGATCTTGTTTTGCGATTTTCCTTTGAAGTCAATGGTAGAGACATCTAGCTTGACCCTAGAAAATAGCTCTTTGAGTGATTTTGATTGCAAATATCGTTTTCCCTCGGATTGCTTGATTGATCAAATTCTCGACAAATTAGTAAGTTTATCGTGAGTGCATGTGGATCCTAAATTCCATAGTGCTTTGATATTTGAATTCTATTTGTTAGCTTTGATTGAGTGGAATCGATAGTATAACTTAGACCGACCGTATTGTTTAAGACTTTAGAATAACTTAACTAGAGACTTTAGCATATACCGCATTCCCGTGGGTTCGACCGGGACTTACCCCTATACCTAGGGTTGGGTTTGGTTTTATAAATTTTGTTATGATCGGGGAAGCTTAGAAATCAAAGACCTAAGTTTCACCCAGCATAAAAAACGGCGATGTTGCCGGGGAATGGCGTGGTTATTTGCTATTATTGATTGAGTCTATTCAACTTTATTTGAAAAAATACATAAATATTTTCTTTCTTTTAGGGTACATTTGTAACCGTGCTATTGATATTTGTCTTTGAGATTTGTATGCGTAGGGCACGAGATCGAAATTTAGTGCCATTTGATCCGAAAATTGAGAGGACTGTAACAAGGATAAGGGTTGTTAATCGTTCCTCAAGCTCAAGCCCCATAAGAGAGGAAATCCATCAAGAAGAAGAAGAAGAAGAACGATAAAGCATGGGTGCTAATCTGAGAGTAGCAATTGGGAACTCCGAGAGCCTATAGGTTTGAAAGCGGAATTTCTCCTCCCACGACACCGGCAATGACTTTGAGATAAGACCGACAATGATTACTTTGATAGAGAGGCGTCAATATAGTGGAGCCAAGCATGAGAGTCCCCTTAACCATCTTAAGGAGTTTGAGAAATATTGTAATATCATCAAGGTGAATGGGGTTTCTCAAGAGTTCATTCGACTTAAAATTTTCCCTTTCTCTCTTATTGGACGTGCTCTATAGTGGTTGGACAAAAAGGTGAAGCTAAATTCCTTGAGGACATGGGATGAAGTGACTACGGAGTTTCTATCTCGGTTCTATCCACAAAAGAAGACGACCGAAGCAAGAGCTCTCATTCAAAGCTTCAAGCGAAAGCCAAATGAAAGTTTTTATGAGGCATGGGAGAGGTAAAAGGAATACCAGAGAGAGTGCCCACACCATAGGATGCCGGTGTCGGAGTCCCTATCTTTAACAAAACGGAGGATGAAGTGGTGGACTTAATTGAAGATGTGGTAAGGTATCACATGGATTGGCAAGAAGGTGAGAGAGAGTCGACAAGCAAAAGCGATTCTAAGGCATAATCAATTGACCATCTCAATGCCATTAATAATTTGTCCTCACATATCTCAAACTTGGGAAAGGAGATTACCTCAATTAAAGCAAAGCTTGAGAGTGCTTCTTCACAAGCACCAATTCTTCCCTCCCACAATAAGGGGAGAGGTACATATTCTAACTCTACTCCTCCTTCTACTTCGAATAATATGCCAAATGGATGTGTGTTTTGTGATGTATGTGGGTCATATGACCATGATGCTTCTAATTTTCCACATGCATTTGATAATTGTAATGATGTTGATAATAATGATTGTGAGCAAGTGAAACATGTTTCAAATAACAACAACGGATAAAGATTTGATGGACCTAGGAACCTTAGGAATACAAATTCTCACCAACAAGGGAACCTTGATAATTATAACAATAGTGGTTATAGGAACCAAGGAAATCCAAATTTCCGAGGTAACTATAATAATCAAGGATATAATAATCAAATTCAAGGTCAAGGGTATGGAAACCAAAGCCAAAACCAAGGCTATGATAACCACTACCAAAACAATGGCCAAAATCAAAACCGGGGTAATTGGAGCAACCAAAACCGAGGAAATTTTCAAAATAACAATTAAAGGGAACCCCCACTCGGATTTGCTCCAAGAACTCAAGGTAATGGTGAGAATTCCTATGCTCAACCTTCATCTTCTAGAACTACCTTGGAAGAAATTATCGAGAACCAAACTAAAATTTTGAATACTTACATGTCGGTAAGTGACAAAAAGTTCAATGAGATGATGACACACAACAAGATGCTTGAAACAAAAATCACCTAATTAGCAAACACCTTGAAAGAGAGTGTGAATGCTAGCCCATCTTCTTTACCCTCGCAAGGATTTGATCTTAAGAAACCCGTGTATTCTATCACCACAAGGAGAAGGAAAGTGCTTGAAGAGAGAGTTTCTAGGAAGAGTGAGGAAGGTGAGAAGGTGAGTGATTCAAGTGAGGAAAAAGAGATTGATGTGTCAAAGAAGGTGAGAAAAGTAGCCCAAGAGGGAGAGAAGATTGATGAAAAGAGCAAGAGGATGTGATCAAACCCAAACTTCCATATCCCCAAAAGTTTTTGAGAAACAAAATCGATGAACAATTTGGGAGATTTCTTGATATTCTTAAGAAAGTTCATCTTTCAATCCCTTTCACCGATGCCATGATCCAAATGCCAAGGTATTCTAAGTTCCTTAAAGAAATCTTGAGTGGCAAGAGAGAGTGAAATGAGATTGTCTCGGTAAAGGTTGGGGAGTGTTGTAGTGCTTTGATTCACAATGATTTACCCAAGAAAATGAAAGATCCAGGTAATTTTTCTATCCCTTGCAAAATTAATGGAAAATTGTTTCAAAATGCTCTTTGTAATCTTGGTGCTAGTATGAGCATCATGCCTTATTCGATCTTTAGAAAGCTTAAGCTAGGTGAGCTTCTTCCAACCAACATGACCTTACAATTGGCCGATCGATCTATTAAGTTTCCAAAGGGAAGAGTTGAGGATGTCCCCCTCAAGATTGGAGAGTTTACAATTTTGGTTGACTTTATTGTGCTTGAGATAGCATAAGATGACAACATACCTATCATTTTAGGAAGACCTTTCTTAGCTACTTCGGGAGCTTTGATTGATGTGAAGGGTGGCCTTCTTACTTTGAGGGTTGGTAAGAATAAGGCTAGTTTTGAGCTTAAATCAATGCATAAATCTTTTTCTTTTGTGAATGGAATTATGTGCATCAATTCACCTCACTCCAATGATAATGTATGCATGATTTTTTTCTTCAACTAACAATGTTCTTGAAGTTTGTGATGATGTGCCTTTGAGTGTTGAAAGCAAGAAGGTTAGTGGAGATAACATTGAGCCTTCAAAGCTTGTGGATGAGGACGTGATTGATATACCTTCATGGTTTGAGCTCTACCCGAAACAGGATGAGGTTGACTCCAATAGTGTTGATGGTGAGAAACCGTCCACTACAAGGAGCAAGAAGACAAAGAAGAAAAAGAGAACTTTTATGAAGAAGAAAATGAAGGGGAAGCAAAGTAAACTTGATTCAGAATTTTCAACAAATGAGAGTACATCTAATAATGATGAGAAGTTGCCAAGGAATGAGAAGAAGTTTGTTTCCTCTACCACTTTGGACAAGGTGGTATTCTTTAACCCTCCATGATTTGGAGGAAGGGTCGAGCTTAGGACCTTAAGCAAGTGCTTCCTGGGAGGCAACCCGGTTGTCTAACTTTTTCTTTTGATTCTATTTTTCTTAGTATTCTATAAATTGTTTTTCTTTCTTTCACTTGTTTTGTGTTTGGATTAATAGGTTGAATTCATGGGAATTGGACCCCTTAAATGAGCATGAGCATAATGGGAAGGATGTTTTGTGGTAATTGGTGAGAGTATGCTCGATATTATTGAATTTTGAATTAAATGGCTTAATTGTGAAATTTGGTGGATATTTGTAAAAGATTGAAATTTGGTATTTTTGGTAGTAAGTGGTGATTGAAGTGTTGGTTGGTTGAACCAAGTAGTGTGGTAGTGTTGTGGTTGTATTGTGATTGTGGAGTTGTGATTGAGTTTTGGTCGTGAAATTTGTGAAGCAAACATGTCTAAAATCATAAAAGCCCTCACTTCCAATTCCAAAAAGAGAAAAACAAACACAATAATTGAAGAACCTTAACACAACAAAATGATGACCCTCTACCCCTACCCAAAACACGATTCGCCGACCCAAGCAACAAACCTCTTTGGAACGAATTCAAGAAAAGAACCATAAAGCCCTCATGGCACTATCATCGATAGAGTATGATTATGTTGGGAATCGATGAGGACTTGTAGATCTTATTTGACAACCTTAGGTTGGGTAGCTATGTCAACAAATGCTACCGAACCTACCTTGAGCCGACTAGGGAATTCTTAGCTTCATTGAGTACCGGTTGGTGACAAGGACTACCAAATATCCTTCCAACTCTTCAATGTGGAGACTACCATGTCTTTGGCCGAATTCAATGCGGCCCTTGATTTTAATCCGGGGGCAGATATCCTTTTTCCCGAGCATGTTTATTTTGATGGGTACCCCCAAAATGCATGGTGGCATGATATCTCGGGATTGGATGAGGTCACTGCTCGCTATTCTCTTGCTAGTGACATTTTCTAACTATGCCTTCGAGTGCTTCATTGGTTGTTGGGTTACTCGGTATTCCCAAAGCAAAACTTCGGAAATATGTCGCAGGCCGAGTTGCGTGTTCATTGGATTGCAACTAGAGAAGAGTTGCGTGGAAGGTTGAACTTAGGGAACATCTTCTTGAGAAATTGCATGGACATGCAGGGTAAGAAGTCGGGGGACATTCCTTGTGGTAGCATGGTGACTAGATTAGCTACCAAATTTGGTTATGCTAGATATCTTCCTTCTTGTACTTCGATGGGGGACACCGACACTCTCTACCTTGACATTGCTCAGCTCAAGCAAGTCCAATTCATAGCAAATAGCAATGATGATGAGGTTTTTGATTTGTTATTGAGGAGTGCTCATCATTGTTACCTTCCTAACCCCTCTTTGACCTCCCTCCACCGGCATGCCCCGAGTGTGTGGTTTGTTCCCCTAGAATCCGCATCCCCGGTGAAGATGAAGACATGCAAGATGTCCTCAATGAAGAGCAACAAATCTAACAAAATCAACGTCAACGTCAACGTCAACGTCACAACAACAACAACAACAACAACAACAAGAGCAAGAAGTGCCTCAACTTCAACATCAACAACATTAATTCTCCAACCCCAACATGGAGGCTTTGAATGCCCAAATGGCGGGCATGCAAGTTCAAATGGCGAGGATGTACGATCAAGACTTTGTGGCGATCTACAACCAAATGAGAGGCATCTTCGAAATGCAACAAGGTATGTTTCTCCAGCAACAACAACTCTATGATGCGAGAGTTAACCGTGGGGAGATCACTCCCTCGGTTAACTACCCGTATTTCCCTCCTCAACTCGGTCCCAAACCATCTTGGGGAGATTATGGGAGGGTTACCTACCCATATTGGCAAGGACCATAAGGGTCCAACACCGAGACTCGCTCATTTCCGGATGAGCACGGTAACTATGATTACCGTGTGCCTAGTGGGAGCGATAATAAGGGTGATCCTAACTACCCCTATGTCGATCTCACCCATCTGTTGCCACTTGAGTTGCCCGATCAATATACTCCCTTGGCCCCTTGGCAACAAGATAACTTTAGGGGTCATTATGGTTGGCCACCCGGTTACACCGGGGGATGGGATCCTTATGGTCCCCCATCCGGCTTCTCATATGATAGGGAGGATGATGATGATGGTGACGGGGCTAGTGGTAACTAGTTCCCTGACGTAGTAAAAATGTAGGTCGTTATCTAATCTTCCCTAGAGCCAAACAAATTTATAAACACTTAACAAACCTAAATACGAGTATAGAGGTAAGTCAAGGGTCGAACCCAACGGAACGGTAATGTTCAATCACTCTCAATTATGCACCTGAGCTAGGTCGAAGTCGAAGGTGAAGAAGGAACACTAACAACTAACAAACAAACAACCAAACAAATAAAACACTAGGAACGGGGATCAACAAGTAATCATGACAATTGAAACAACTTGGGAAGATCATGCCAATTGAAGGTTGTGAAGACTAATGATAAGAGCTATCAATTGGAATCAAAGAGCTATCTTCTATAAGTCAAGCTAGGGTTCACTATGAATGACTAACAAGGGAAATCACAATCCAAACCAATTAATAATTGCAATTCCTAAATCAATTGGTCGTGTCATTCGCAATTACAATGCAATCTAGCATAATTCTCAAGGCCTAATCGAATTACACACATCCAAACCTTCATTAATCACTTTAATCTCAACAATCAATCAACACAACTCCCAAATTAATCACAATCAATCAATCATACAACTTTCACCCAATTCTTAGCCAAACAACTACTCAAGAATCATCATCTATTAACAAACAACTAAAGAAATCAAGAATCAACAAAATATCAAGAACACTTACACTAATCAAGAATCAAACATCAAAATTAAACCCAAAAAACATGAAATTAAACAAAGCAATAAAGAGGAGAGAGAGTGAGAAATCCTCATTGATTGATAATGGAGATCTTCAATACAATTGTCATCTTGAATCTTCAATCTCTCAAATAAACATTGAAATCCCTCACTTTCTCCCTCTAAAACTATTCCTAAACTAACCCTGGATCTAGAGAAAGAAGATCTTAAGCTAAGCTAAAATACGAGATCTAAAATTGGATTATAATTGTCCTAAAATTGTTCTTCTAATTTTACCCCAAAAATGGGTATTTATAATTACAAGGATAAAAGACAATAAAAGAGAAAACAAAACCAAAGAAGTGGAAAAGAAATGAAAAATAAAATAAATAAGAAAAGAAAAAGAAAGTAAAAAGGAAAAAGGAAATAAAAGGAAACTAAAAGAAAAATAAAAAAAATGAAAATAGAAATAAGAAGTTAAGTGGACTTCGACTTTTGGCTGCTCTTAATATGGGAAATAATCCCATGCTTCTCACATCCATAATCACGCACCATCACAACCATTTGATCATCAAGTTAATCAATATCAACGGCCGAAATTTGAACCCAGAAGTACGCACGCACTTGAGGGTCTTCACACACGCACCGAGTTAGCTATTTACGATGGCAGAAGTTGCTATTTGCTGGTGTTTTGGTGAATATGTGGATGGAGCAGGGGTTGCGCGTTTGGTGGCAAACTTAGGAGCTGAACTATGGTCAGTTGCGGCTGGAGATGTGGTGCGAAGGTGGTGGCTAGTTTGTGGTCTGAGAGCTGATTGGTGGTTATTATGGGTGGCGAGCCGGTGAAGTGGCGAAGGTATTAGTTGATTGATAGGTGCGGCAGTGATGGCAAATTGGTGGTTTCCGGTGACAGAGATTGATGCGGGCTGGTGGTGATTGGAGGTGAAATGCGTGTGGGCTGATTTGGTGCTCTGTTAGTGCGGTTGTTGCGGGGGCAGGGAAAGTGCGTGAGTGAGAGTTAGTGTGGCTCGTCTGCACTCTCGACTGTCGGGCTCATGTGATGCCCATGAGCAAGGCAGCCCCAAATGCTCAAAATTTGCGTGTTCATCATCAAAATCAATGAGAGCGCAATCACGAGAGCGCGACAACTTGAACTTGCAAATGGACTTGAAATACACATCTTGACCTCGAACAAACACCTACACAAAACACCAATTAAGAGAAGAAAACAAAATAAAATAAAACTGACTAAAACTACGAATTAAGAACTAAAAATAAGAAAACTCGTAAAAACTAATCGAGAACCAAAATGAGTTATTAAAATGGAAAACCAAATAAAACTAAGAAAATTATATGAAAATAATGAAAGAAAATATAGAAAATGAACCTAAATCTTATTCTTTTGAGCGCCATAAATGACGCTCATCATTCCCCCTTTTTATGCTTTTACCTCCATCCCTTTTATTATGTGATCTTTTGTTTTATATGGATGGAATGTTGAGATGCATTTTTGTTTAGATTGGGGGAACACTAGTCTAATGGTAGGGTCTCGGTGGCCAATTTTGTTGTTATTGGATGTCCATGATTTTTCATGCCTTGATGAATTGTAATTGCCTATCTTGATCTATACTTGATGTTGGTTGAGTGTTGTTGCTTTCCATGATAACATCATGTTTTTCTTGTTGGTATTCTTTTGATGTTGATTTTCATGATGATTTCTCTTTAATGATAAATTGATGATTTTGCTCCCTTAAATCCAAATCCCTAAATCCAAATACCTAAATCCAAAACCCTTGAATCCAAATCCCTTTGATCCAAATGATTGTAGCTTTGGTGTATAGTAGATTTTGCTACTTTGAGTGTATAGTTGATTTTGATATTTTGATTGGTTTGTTTTGATTTTGATTTCATAGATTAGTTTGATTTTATTACTTTGTCTTTCTATTTTTGAATTTGCTTTCTTATTACTTTGTTTTGAAATTACTAACCATTTTCTTTATATATAGTTCCATTTTCTCTTTTTCATTCCCACTTGGTTTTGACAATTCATGCTAATGCTTGATTGGAGTTTCATTGAGGTGGTATTTTCGTTACCTCGCTTTTCTTAGCTTTGCTTGAATTCCCGGTGAGATCTTTTTTATTTACCTCTTTTCTTTCTTTTATTTCATTGTTTGCATAGAGTAGGATTAGTTTAGGAAGAGTTGAACGGTTCGAGGATGTTTGCTTTGTAACACCAAGGGTGTTTGGGGTCATTGGCGATGTTGTCGAATGACCACTTGTATGACGATTGGGATTTATATGACATGCATGCATCTTTGCACTTTTCTTTATATTTTCCTTTCTTTTCTTTTCTTCTCTTTTCTATTTTTCTATTTCTTTTCATTCTTTTCAAAAATGCAAAAATATAAAAATATGATTTTGAGGCTTTCTTTTCGTTTTCTTTTCATGTTATGCTTATGTTTTGGACATAATATCATTCGAACTTTTGCTTTGAATGAATGGTTTTCTATGTGGTATCGGTGTGCAGTGTTTGAGAATATCTTTGGTTGATTCTAGGATAAAGTATGCTAAGGTAGTGTCTTTAGAACGTTTTGGACCTTGAAGCCGGATTCTAATTGTTTGTGGAAAGTTGGAGTTGCTCCCTTTGGTGAATTTGAAGCTAATAGTGAGTTATTTCTACAACCATGTGAGGTTTAATTCTTTTCAAGCCTTTTACATATTTTGCATGAGCGGCACATGGATCCTTGACTATTATATGCTTTATCTAGAACTTGACTCTTGTCTCCCCGACTCTTGTCTCCCGAGATCACGACCGAACCATTTGGGAAGGACAAAGGCATCTTTTCGAGGTGGTGATTTTTCTTTTTCTAGGATAGTTTTCTATTTCATTATTTTGGGTTTACATTTGCCTACTTGCTAACCATTTGAGCCATAACCCTTCTTTTCAATCCATATCTTTAGATTTTGAGCCTTTTGTTTCATTCTTGTTTCCATTCTTGGTTTTTGTGAAGCAATTGATCATTATTGTTGGAGATTATGGTGGATTAGTTGAATATTGGTTCTTATAATGTATGCATGTTTGTGTTGTAAATATCTTGTAAATAAAAGGCAAATGCCAAGTTGAAAAACCCGTCCATAGTTAAAAGAGGCGAGGACAATGAAATAAAGTGAAAAAATGAAAAAATGAGAAAAAGCAAAGCAAATTCAAATGCTTTGGCAAAAGTGAAAAAATATAAAAAATAAAAAGTTCAAAAAATATTTTGATGTAAGTATTTTCTCCCTATTTTAAGCATTGAGGATAATGCTTCATTTTAGCTTGGGGGAAGCGTTCTTACGCTTTTTGTATTGTGATTTTGGTTTTGAATAAGCTTGTGGGTGTTGGTGTTTTTGTTTGGTGATTGCTTGATTATGGTGTTGAGGATTGATCACCCTTTGCTTCACAGTTTAGGTATACCACCAAATTTCAAATTTTATCCTACCTTCACCCTTTTCGCCCTTACATTACAACCCTTCTCAAGACCTTCTAACCTTTGTGGTTGAGTCACAACTCAGTGGAGGGAGATGTGAGTCAAGCCTATGGAGCGGTGTCTATTAGTCAAGATGTCGGGTATCCTTGAATCTCTTTCTTTTCCGGTTCCTTCGAGGAATCATTGAGATGCTCACTAGAGGTGGATTTGAAGCTAGTTGGGAGAACGTGGTAAGATTGATTGAGATGAAGGTGAATTGTGTTTCATTAATTCTCTATGCTTAGCATATCCTATTTTCAATCAACCTTAGATATCTTGGAACGTGCATACCCTTATTGTATAGAAAGTTGTTTATTCACTTGCATTTGATCATTTGTAAAAGTCCATTTCAAAAGCTATTTGTTTGAATTTTTGATTTTACTTTCTCTTATTGATTTACCTCATATTTCTACCTTCAAGAGTTATGGGTCAAACTCTTTGGATACCCTTACGAGACCTCACTCGTCCTCATTGGCGACTTTTGGGTTTAAAGGGCTTGTTGTAACTAAAAACAACCGTGATTCCTACGAAAGTGAGTCTTATAGCTTGTTTAGATACACTAGCAGGAAGGGAAGGGTTAGGGATGGGAGGGAAGAGAAGGGGAGGGGAGGGAAGAAGAAATTGAACCTTCCTTGTTTGGATAAAGGAGAAAAGGGAGGAAGGGGAGGAACATTCACCATTTTTTTTTCTTACTCTGTGGGTTGCTTGCATTCAACATTATACTAATTTTTCAGAAAAATATTGTAGTTATTTGTATTAAAATATAAACCTGATTTAAAAAAAAAAAAATTGATAAACGTCATTAAAATCAAGCAAAACTCAAACAGATAATTTAAAATATCCTATGTTCTTCAAAAAAAAAAATCTTATGTAAATTAATCTAAAACATCAGATTGATTTTCAAACAAATTTTCCAAAACTGTTTTTCAAACAAAAAAAATCAAATAAATACATAAAAAAAAACGAATTGAAAATCAATTAAACATTAGCAATGAAGAACAGCAGCAAATCCCTAGAAATTGGAGGATAAAATTCGTGAGAAGCAGAGTAGAATTACTTGGTGAATTAATTGGCCTTACCTTGAAAATTCAAGAGATTGAAAGAGATGAATTAAAAATGCCAAAACCCTAGAATTTGGGGAAAAATAATCGTGAGAACACTATGCTAGTATGGAGGAGGATAGAGAAAATAATAGAGGAGAAAGATTATATAATAGGTTGAATGCAATATTCCAGTTGAATGTTAATCATATGTTTTCCTTCCAAATATTTTCAAATTTGGAAGGATTTTATTCATTAACAATCAAACAAAACTATTCCCTTCATTTCCTTCCCCTCCATTTCCCTCACTCCCTTTATTTGTTATCCAAACAATGGATTTAATCCCCCTCCCTTTCCCTTCTCTTCCTTTACCTCTATTTCTTCTTATCCAAACAAGCTGTTAGTGTACATTATTATCTCTTTATTTCCTTTTTCTTGTTTTAATAAATATTTCATCCTATTTCTACTTGCTTTTGTTTTGCTCGAGGACGAGCAAAACTCTTGCTTGGGGGAGTTTGATGAGTGTCATTTATGGCACTCATTTAGCCTCTTTTAGGATGAATTTTGATTACTTTTACATCTCTTTTATCTCTTTTTCTTTAGTTTTATTTGCAATCTCTCTAGTTTGTGTTTTCCTTAGTTGTTTTCTTATTTTCTTGCATTTCTTAGTTTATTTTGCCTTTTCTCCTTTACTTGTTTGCTTCTCTTTGATTTTAGGAGATCAGTGATGCTCAAGGAACTCAATGGCGTTTTCTCGGGGTATACAAAGCTTAAGATGCAACCCGGACTTTCCCTTTGAAGCTTAAAAGCGAAGGAGTGCAAAAGCCATGTCTTCAAGGCCGCGCTCTCATGCTGCTAGAACATCAAAATCGGTGTTGAACCCACCGTGAAGACCTCTAGAGACTGCCTCCCCCAACATGTATCAAGTGGAGCGCACAGGAGCATCAACGACCGCACGAGAAAGATCTCCCCTGCTCCTAGGCGCAGGCACGTACGAGGGAAGAGCGGCCATGCTGAGCTGTGGTGTGGCAGCGCAAGGCTGTGGAGCAGCTGCGCACCTCCTTTCCCCCGATTCCATACCAATTTTTGAGCGGCCGCGCATTGAGAGGAGAGGCCGCACCATTTGGGGTTCTTTTTGGACGTCTAACTAACTTCTCCTTAGTTAGTTTTACTATATATAGAATTTCTTCATTTTTTAGAGAGAGAATTAGTTTTGATTTAGCTTAGAATTTGATTTTGATTAGAATTTAAGAGAGAGAAGCTCATGATTTTGGAAACTTTGACTTAGATTTTAGAGAGAGAAACTTGCATTGGTATTTGATGATTGCTACATTTTGATCTTCATTCCACTTTGATAATTATCAAAGTTTTATAAGAATTATTTCCTCTTTAATGCAATTTTAGTGTTTGATTTTTGATATAGTGTTGAATTTCTATAGTTTGTTTGATTTAATTGTTGTTGATATTTGGTTTGAAATGTTGATGATGAAATTGATGATTAGTTTTGTTATACTTTTAAATTTTACTATGTGTAGTGAGTAGTTCCTTTGCTAGGGATGTGGTGAATCATGTATGAGTGATAAACTATAACTAATTTGGGGTTTTTTGATTGATTTGATGATGTGATTAAATTGGTTGATGAAATTTGTGCATGTGTTTGATTTGAAGAGGAGTAGCTAACCTTCATTATCAAGCTAGATTGCATAATAGTTTTCAATGACACGAAAAATTGATTTGGAAGCTATTATTATCGTTTGATCTTGTTTTGCGATTTTCCTTTGAAGTAATTTGTAGAGACATCTAGCTTGACCCTAGGAAATAACTCTTTGTGTGATTTTGATTGCAAATATCGTTTTCCCTCGCATTGCTTGATTGATCAAATTCCTGACAAATTAGAAAGTTTATCGTGAGTGCATGTGGATCCTAAATTCCCTAGTGCTTTGATATTTGAATTCTATTTGTTAGCTTTGATTGAGTTGATTCGATATTATATCTTAGACCAACCCTATTATTTAAGACTTCGGAATAGCTTAACTAGAGACTTTAGCATATACCGCATTCCGTTGGGTTCGACCCGGACTTACCCCTATACCTAAGGTTGGGTTTGGTTTTATAAATTTGGTTTTGATCGGGGAATCTTAGAAATCAACGACCTAGGTTTTACCTGTGTCAAAAATGGCGCCGTGCCGGGGAATGGCATGGTTATTTGCTATTGTTGATTGAGTCTATTCCACTTTATTTGAAAAAATACAGAAAGATTTTCTTTCTTTTAAGTCTACATTTGTATCTGTGCTATTGATAATTGTCTTTGAAATTTGTATGCATAGGGCACTAGATCGAAATTTAGTGTCATTTGATCCGGAAATTGAGAGGACCATAACAAGCATAAGGGTTGCTAATCGTTCCTCAAGCTCAAGCCCTACAAGAGAGGAAATCCATCAAGAAGAAGAAGAAGAACGAGAAAGCATGGGTGCTAATCCGAGAGTAGCATTGAAGGAGTTGGGAACTCCGGGAGCCTATAGGTTTGAAGGCGGAATTGCTCTTCCCACGACACCGGCAAATGACTTTGAGATAAGACCGGCGATGATTACTTTGATAGAGAGGCGTCAATATAGTGGAGCCAAGCATGAGAGTCCCCTCAACCATCTTTAGGAGTTTGAGAAGTATTGTAATACCTCCTAAGCTTCCGCTTGGGAAGGGCCACCTGAACATCGGAGGGAAAAGTCTCAGCTTGAAGGGCTTTGGTCTAGGGCTAGACCTAAGCAAAAAGCTGGGTACTGAGGCGGTGCCTAAGGGAGGTGAGCAACCTAAGGCGACTCGCAGCTCTGCAGCGGCTGCAGATGACAACAGCCTATAGATTGTTGAATGTGTGGCTAGCCCTTTCAAATCCCCGTTTCAGCTTCCTTGACCTATGCGGGTGAAATCACATTCGCAGTAGACGTCTGAAGGTTCATCAGGCAGCCGTCAGCAGATAGGTGCCGCCTATATAGCTCACTCACCCAATCTTGCTTATGATGCAGATCCCCTCCAGTGGCCGGATGTGCAGAAGTATGCAAAGTCTATGCTTAGGACCATTCCCAAGAAGGAGAAGGACGCCATCCTTAGCATAGAGACGTTTAACGTTGAATGAATCTTTGCCCTCTTGTCTCAGGTATGAAGGTTCCACTTAATTTCTTTAGGTATATTTTTTCTTGCGTCCCTAACATCCCGTTTGTATACACAGGCTTTGTTGAGGGTTGACGGGTTAAAGAGCCATGGACCCGCAAGCAAAACGAGGTAAATCAAGCCAATAAAACTACGAGAGACTCCGCAGACGTTGCTCAATACCAAACTACGATAAATGATCTTGAGACTAAAGCATTCGAACTGTATGCAGGCGGAAAACATCAGGCGTTTGATGACTAAGATGGGGACCGCCAAGAAGAAAGCCTCGGACTTTGAGGCTGCGCTAAAAAATGCTCAGGCGGACCTCAAGAATCTTGAGGGGGTTAACAAGGAGAACACTAATCTCTGGGCAAACGTTAACCGCCTGAAAGATAAGATGGCCCAAGCCCAAGCAAACTTCAAGGTAATGTTGGAAGCCGAGCAGGACTGGATTGTTGAAGAGGACGAATCCGACTGCACAAACCATATGAAGATAGCCTAGGAGGCCTTACACCTGGGGAAGGAGTACGGTATTTGGGCCATGGCTTATTAGTACACTGACGAAGACATTTCTGCCAAGTAGGAGGGCAAGCCGGATCTTGGATCTTTCGACTCCTGGGCCAACAGGGAGGTCGAGGAAGAACCAGCTCAAGAGGTAGGCGGTGGAGAGAAAGAGCGTGAACAAGAGGGAGAAGCCCAGGTGAATTCTGCTCTTCCCCCGCCCGAGAAGAAAAGAGAAAATGATTCGACTGCGCCACAATAATTGCTTGTATTTTTCAATTTTGTTTCCAACCGTCTGCATTTCCGGCCTGCGTACCGAGTAGTTGAATGTAGTTCCAACAACAATCTTTGTTTTTACCTTGATGGTCATCTGGTTAACATTATCTCTCCTGCCCATTTTGGTCGGATTTTATGAAATTGCCGACTAAGTCGGTTTTGTTTAATTTGTCTTTAAGCATTTTCTGTTTTTGCATTTTAAATCTTTGTATATATACCTAAATTTTGCCAAACTTATTAAAAGCATGTGGCAATAGGAAAACCGGATGTACCATGCCCCTAGGCGGCTATGTGGTTGTTTCAAACTTTGATTGATTGACTTGGGAACTTTTGATACATTAGAGAGTATGAGATGTTCCTAAGTCAATCAATCACAATAGTGATTGCCCCAAACCAAGTACACAGCCATCCAATAGCGCAGGCGGAATAGCCGTAGCCCCAGGCGGTTTTAGTAGTTATATCGAACTATTTTCCCACCGTGTTGGGTGCTTGTAATCCAATTACTCTCTATTTCTGTTTACCCCATTGGGAGGACTTTGCATAATTTCGGAAAATAATCTAAGTCAGAACTTCGACCGATCACCGGCTGATGTCTTTAGACATCCGGTTCTCGTAGACTTGGTTGTTCATTTTAGATTATTTGGGTTAGACGACTATGAGTTGGCCAATTAGGCCGTTTAATTTCGGTCGTCTGAATGCATTTATAGAGCAATGTGCCACCCAAAAGAGAGATGCTCTCTGCGACGATTCCACCCGGATGGGCGTCGCCAGATGTCATACTCATGTTACAGCAGACAAATTTATAAATTCAAATATTATCCAGCCATTGGCCTCATGCCTTCGCAAGACATTTGTTTAGCCACTAATTTTTTAGACTTAGTTTATTTTTAGTACTTAAAAGTGGGACGTCTATACATTCCACAGGCCGCACTTCAAACATTCCGTATGCATACAAAGAAAAAAATGAAAAACTTAGAAACAAAAAGAAATTTTTCATTGATAGGCTTTTCATTTAATAAAGTTTACAACTCTTAGAAGTAGTACTTTTTTAAGTTGTCTACGTTCCAAGTTCTGGGAAGCCGCCTACCATCTGGAGTTTCTAGGCGGTAGGTGTCGTCTCTTACTTCTTCATAGATCCAGTAGGGACCTTTCCAATTAGGAGTTAACTTTCTCTACTCATTGGCCCTACTGGCTGCCTCCATTTTACGTAACACAAACTCACCCACTTTCAGGGGTCGTTTGTGTACCTCTTGTTGTAGGCACGAGTCATTCTCAGACCGTAAATCTCATGACGTAAGGAGGCATTGACCTGCGTTTCGGGAGTGAGTCCAATGCTAACAACATGGCCTCCCTGTTTGCCTCTTCATCGTATAACATGACTCGTAGAGTCAGCTCGTGATGCTCGATGGGCAAGACGACTTCGGCACCGTAAACCATGAGAAATGGGGTTTCAGTAGTAGGGCTGAGCAAAACTACCAGAAAAATCAATCCGTAACCGTTCCAAAAATTAGGGTACCCGATCTGATAACCATAACGGTTCAGGTACCCGTTCCGATAATTTGTTATCGGGTATGGTTATTGGGTATCATTTTGAAATTAACAGTTACCCGATCCGTTCCGATAAGCATTTTTTTGATTTTTTTTCTCTACTTAAATCTATTTTTTTAAAATCTAAACTCTTACTTTACTTTATAATATTAATTATTAGTAACATTATTAATAATTTGGTCAAAATCATAAAATATTGTTGTTAATTAGTGGTAAATTATATTATAATAACTGCATAATTAAGTTAAATTATCATTATAGGATATCTTATTGGGTACCCGATAACCAATCCGAAAATTCAGGTACCCGAACTTATCGGTTCGGGTTATGGATATCACTTTTAGGGATTTTGGTTATCGGGTACCCGAACCGTTAGTACTAACGATACGGGTACCCGTCTCATGCTCACCCCGTTTTCGGTTGTCCGGATGGCCAATATGACATGAATTAATTATTCAGCCAATAATCCACCGACCCTTTCTATTTTCTTTTTTATGCCGTATGAGATGAGTTTATTGAAGGCTTCAACTTAGCCATTTGCTTGGGGTCGGCTGACTGATGTAAAACAATGCGAGATCCCTTGTCTCCCAACCAATTCTTGAGCTGAGGCGTCTCAAACTGAGGGTCATTGTCAAAACCCATAGACATAGGTACCCCGAACCAGGTGATGATGTTCTCCAAATGAAAGAGATAATATCCTTTGTCTTGATGTTTTTGACTGCCTCCGCCTCCACCCTTTGGTGAAGAAATCCATAGCCACAAGAATGTACCGTTTCCTGCCTGGTGCAGGCGTATACGGACCCAGGATCTCCATGCCCCATTTAGCAAACGGTACTGGGCTATGGATTGTTGTGAGGTTAGTGGCCGGTTAATGGATGAGCCTGCCAAATCTTTGGCACTTGTCACATTTTCTAACCATATCCATAGCGTCTGACTTAAGGGTTGGCCAAAAGTAACCCTGCCATCTGGCCCTGACAGCCTGGGATATGACGCCTATATGAGAAACGTAGTATCCCGCATGTAATTCCTCGAGAACCTCTTTCCCCTTTTCTGGGGTAACACACTTCAACGGCGGCTTCAAGAAACCTGTTTTGAAGAGTTCTCCGTTTCTCATCTCGAAGTTTGCAGCTCGTTTTTTCATGACAGCCGCTTCCTATGGTGAATCTGGCAGTGTGCCGTCTTGTAAGTATGCCCGGATGCCATCCATCCAGGTAGAGCTTCGTCAAGTACTCCAATGGCCTCTTCTTCAGTAATGCTTTGTTTTTCCATAACTTTCCAAAAGACTTACCGAGGGGTATCACAGGAGGCGAATGATACCAGTTTTGACAATGCATCCGCCTGATTGTTTTCACACCTAGGCACTTGACTCAGATGGAATTCTTCAAGTGTCCCAACTTCACCTTTGACCACCTGAAGGTATTTGATCATAGTCGGATGGGTGGCCTCATAGTCACCATGGTATTGGCTAATGACCAACTGTGAATCAGAGTAGGCGTCAATTTTGGTTGCCCCTGCCGCCTTACACATGTGGATACTAGCTAGCAGGGCTTCATATTCTGCCTCGTTATTTGAGGCTTGGAACGTAAACCGTAGTGCATACTCATACTTATCCCCTCAGGAGACTGACATATTATGCCTGCATTACAGCCATTCATGGTAGAGCTCCTGTCTACATACACTTTCCAAACTTGATCAGTATTGTCCGGAGCAACCGCCCGTGTCATTTTGACAATGAAGTCGGCGAACGCCTGACCCTTCACTGCCTTTCTTGGTTCGAAAGTGATTTCAAGACTTTGCATTTCAATAGCCCATTTAAGCATCCTAGCGGATGACTCCAAGGTTGTCATTGGCCGCTTGAGAGGTTGGTCTGTCTAGACCACAACCGGGTGCGCCAGGAAGTAAGGTTTCAACTTATTGACAGCCATGTAAAGAGCAAGGCTAAATTTTTCAACCATGGGGTACTGTAGTTCAACATTTCTAAGCACATGGCTAATGAAATAGACCGGGAGCTGAATGCCGCCTCTTTCAGCAAGGAGAATGGCACTTAGGGCATGATCTGAGACGGTTAAGTACATATAAAGCGTCTCTTTGGGCAGAGGGCTAACAAGCCTTGGAAAAGTGTGTAGATGTTCTTTCAATTTCTGAAAAGCCGCCTCAACATCATCCCCCCATTCAAACCTTGTCTTGTGAAGAAATAGAGGCACTTGTCACCTAACCGGCTGAGGACTCTCCCCACTACAGCCAGGCAACTGGTAAGTTTCTGAACTTCCCTTACAATACGGGGTGACTTCATGTCTATCACCACATGTATCTTCTTCGGGTTGGCCTCTAACCCCCTTTGATCAATTAGAAATCACAGAAACTTCCCAGACTAAACACCAAATACACAGTTCTTGGGATTGAGCATGACCTTGTGCCGCCTGCGTGTGGTGAAGGTTTCTCGGAGATCAGCAAGATGGTATGTCTGCTGCTTGGATTTGACTATCATGTCATCAATGTACCCCTCTACATTCCTCCCAATCTGATTAATGAAAACAGTATTAATCATTCGTTGGAAAGTAGCATGCACATTTTTTAAGCCAAATGGCATCACAGCATAACAGAATAACCCCTAATCAGTGACGAAAGTCGTCTTCTCTTGATCTTTTTTCCACATGGGTATTTGGTGGAAACCTGAGTAGGCATCCATAAAACTCATCAAGGCATGCCCGGCTGCAGAGTCGACCAGGCTGTCGATCTTTGGAAGTGGGTAACTATCCTTTGGAGATGCTTTGTTCAAGTCAGTGTAGTCTACGCACATATGCCAGGTACCATTCGGTTTCTTTACAAGCACAACGTTCGCAACCCAATCTAGGAAGTTACATTGACGAATAAACCTTGCGTCTAACAGCTTTTTGACCTCGGCAGCTGCCGCCTGAATTATCTCCTCGCCATGATTTCTTTTCTTTTACCGGATGTGCTTCTTTTTTGGATCAACGACGAGTTTGTGGACAGCGAGATCCGGCTGATGCTAGGCATCTCTTCCTCTTCAAAGGCAAAAAAGTCTTTGAATTCCTTCAATAAAATGTGCAAGTCTGCACCCAACCTTGTAAAAGCAACCGTCCCCACCTTAACAGTTCGCTCTGGACGGCTGTCATCCAGAGGAATATCAATGTGATCACCAGCCGGCGAGGACGGAGTTCATCTGACCGTTGCCCGGTCAGTGATTGCTATTTCTTCTCCTTCTTCACCTCCACCAGCTAATCAGGTTTTCTTTTCTTTGCGGCTGGTGGGGCTGGATAAGGATCCTTCACATCGTCAAGGTCTATTGGCTCCTTCCCTTACCCAGCTGCTGCAGATGTGGGTTTGACGTCTAAGAGATAGCACTCCCTAGCCGTCTTATGATTCCCGTTTAGGGAGCCAACAGAGCCATCATCTCTTTCATACTTGATCAGCATGAGAGTTAAGATGATGACGGCATTGCACTCATTCTGAGTGGGACGGCCCAGAATAAGGTTATAGGTGGTCAGCTCTTCAACCACCAAAAACCAGACGACCATATGCCACCCTTTTCACTTCTCCCCCAGCCGGATGGGTAAGTCAATTTGTCCGACTGGGTGCACGAATCCTCCCCCAAAACCAACAAGAGGGTGGAGGACATCTCGTAGGTTGTCCAGCCTATACCTCAGCTTGGACAGACACTTTTAGCTGATGATGTCAGAGGAGCTTCCCACATCTATGAGGATCCGACCAACCAGTTGGTTGGCGACCTTACATTCAATGATAACCGGGTCGTCATGCAGCCAGAGAACTTTGCCCCGGTCCCGCTCAGTAATGACGACATCCTGGAAGGTGCTACTGGCAGACGACTGCCCCTCACTAACAGCATTGACTATCATTTTAAAATTATCCTTGGTTTCCCGAATGGTAGAGAAACCTCCAACAAACCCGCCTACTATGGTGTAGATCGGCTCTTTGTCAGTATCCAAGCTACTAGCAGGCTGGGCAGTCTTGGACGACTGTCTAGAATTCGTCTTGAGAGTCACTTTGGACTTCAAGATGTAAGATTTCAGCACCCTCTTGTCAGCCAGACGGTCCAACATCCGCTTGAGGCTATAGCAGTCGTTGGTGTCACGGCCAACATTCTCATGGAAGTAGCAGTATTTATTTTTGTTCCGTGACTGGATGGAACTCTTCATTAGATTCGGCTTCTCAATGGTCAGCCGGTCCTTTTTCTCCATGAGGATGGAGTAGCATTCTTTATTTGAGGGCCAGAGTGGACGGTCTTGCTGCCTGTATGGCTCTCATGCAAGGATTTAGAATTCCTTGCGGAAGTGTTTTTGAAGCTGTCAGGGAAGCTCGACGTAGAAGCCGACTTAGACAGCTGCTGGTATCTCTTATTCTTGATGATGTGTCGAGCATCATATATTGATTTTTTGCTGCCATCCAGTTGAACTTGCCAGATGTCCTTTCTTGTGCCCTTTTGGGGCAGTAGAACTTTCGACCAGTCAATTGCAGGCATAGCCTTCTCCTTTGGATGCGGAGTTAGCTGCTTGTCCATGACCAGCTTCCTCCTCTCAGCTTGAGGAGTCTTCTTGGCCGACTGACCCTTGCTAGAGCCAGCCGTCCTTTTGTTGATTAGGTCCTTGATTTCACCCTTGATACTTGTCATGAATTTCATGAGTTCATCTCAGGTGACTGGAGCTTGACACCTTGCCGTCTGGGTTTCCGTAGGCGGTGGTTCAGTAGATCTATTGAGACTAGCTTCACCGTTGCTCAGCTCCAATTTATCCCTGGGACTAATGCGCTTAGAGATGAGTGACCCATCAGGGGCCACATGTGTTTTGACTTCACAGTCGTTGTCTGTATCTTGGTCTGAAAAGACATCTCCATCGACTCTAGGCCAACTGGGTTCAGGTGGTGGTACAGCCTCTTGAACCATCTTAGAGGTACTTTCCCCAAAGACGGCGCCAAATTTTTTGGGTATTTTTTGGTCTCTTAGGAGAGTTACGTCACCAAGACCGGTCCCACGCGGTCTGTACCTTCAAAACACGGAGACTCTGGTTGGTAAGAGCTCCGCCTCCGACGATCAAGTTAGTATTGGTCGAATAGAGTAGAAAGTGCGGAAAGGTAAAAATGAGATCTTCTCGGATTCTAAGATCAGGTGAATTCTCTTATGTAAGAGATATAGGTAAGATGTAATAAATAAGCGTGCCCTAAAAGAGGGGGAAATCTCCCCATTTATAGGGTCATCGAGAATTGTGCCCCTGCCGAGGTTACGGGAAACCTAGGATTGGTGGGCTGCGCCACATTGCGGCTTCCTCGGGATTTGGGCCGTAAAGGCCGTCTTTTTCCCAACATTCTAGGGGGACACGTGTCAGATAGTGATTGGTCTGTATTAGACCTCTCTTAAGGTGACACTTGTCACCTTCTAATTGGGCCACTTGGTATGGGTAGTGTTTTGCCAAAAACAGCTGCCATCCGGCTGAATGTGCCGAATGACTTTCCTCGTGCCCGTTTGGGGCAGACGAACCTTGGACCAGTCAATCTAGGTCCTAGCCTTCTCCTTAGTAGTGGGGTGTGGAGTTGGCTACCGGTCCCTGACTGGCTTGTTCCCCTCAACATGAGTTGATTTTTTGGCCCATTGACCCTCATTAGAGCCAGCCGTTCTCTTGTTTATCAGGTCCTTGATCTCCCCTCTTAAACTAGTCATGAATTTCATGAGTTCGTCTCTAGTGACGGGAGCCTTTCTCTTGCCGCCTAGGTATCCCAAGTTGGCTGTCCTGATGATTTGCTCGGACCCGTTTGGTTTTTGCCCCGTTTCAATCTATCCTTGGGACGGATGCATTTACTTATGAGTGACCCATCAGGGGCCACATGTGTTTTGACTTCAACGTCGTTGTCTGTATTAAGGTCTGAATAGACCTCTCCATCGATTGTTTGCCGATTGGGTTCAGGAGGCGGTACAGACTCTGAAACCATCTTAGAGGTACTCTCCCCACAGACGGCCAAATGTTTTGGGGTTTTTTGTGTTACTTGGGAGAGTTACATCACCAAGACTGGAATCCTACTGTCTGTACCTACAAAACAACGGAGACTCCGGATGGTTAGAGTTCCACCTCAGACGATCAAGTTAGAACGTGTACAGAAATGTAAACAGGTGCGAAAAAGTTAAAAGTGAGATCTTCTTGGATTTGGAGATCATGTGTTTTCTTTGATGTGAGAGAATGTAATAAATGAACGTGCCTCAGAAATGGGGGAAATCTCCCTATTTATAGGGTCGTTGGGAAAAGCACCCTCTCTTAGGTCACCCTAACCTTATGGGTTGCGCCGTTTTGTAGCTTTCTCGGGAATTGGGTCTTGAGGGCCGCCATTTCCTATGCTGACTGGGGATCCCACGTGTCAATTGGTGAGTGGTCCATGTTGAACTTGTCTTAAGATGACACGCATCCTTTTCTGATTGGGCCACGTAGCAAGGGTATTTTTACGATGCACCCGGCCGATAGGCTAATAAACCAATCCCGTGCCACGCCCTTAAGGGTGGCCAAGAAGCATCGGCACCATGTGGCATCATCCACATTTTATGAATACATCAGATTTCTGTACGAGGTGACATGCTCTTCTGGGTTGCCCGTACCATCATACGCACCCACAAGTACACTCTTCGCCTTCGCTGGTTGAGGAGAGTTGAGAATTTCTTGAGAAAACGGAGGCGGCTTGTCACCAAGATTTAACAAGCGCATTTGCCAATTAATGGGTTGAGGTTGTGCAGCCGGTCCGGCTAGGTAAGCTTCCTAGTTGTACAGGTGGCCATATTGCCCGTACTGTCCATAAACAGGGGATTAGGCAGGAGAATTGCATTAAAATTTTGGGACATCTGATACTAAAGAGGTTGAACAACTGGAATGGGAATTGGAGTACGGTGAGCTTTACTTCTGCTGCTCTTGGCCGACATGGTATGCTTGGAGAGGGTGTGGTTTGAGAAATCATCCGGCATGGTTGGAGTGGAGGAGGTGTCCAAATTGGCTGCCCGCTCACGCTGCTTATGTCGAATGTACTCCCTTGCATCCTTCTAACATCGAGACGACTCAGTTATTTCCTTTTGAGGCTGCTTGGTCTGCCCCCCAGCCGACTGCGATTTCTTGAGGAGCCTGGACACATTAAATCGGGGAAACCTCGGTGAACATTCGTGTCGACAAATTGGGGTATTCCTAGCATCTTCCTGGCAAAATGGGGTATTACTGGAAAAATGGGGAACCCTCGGTGAACGTCTGTGTCACCTTGCTCTTAGTCTTCCTTTGAGGGCCTTCTCCTTCTCTCCTGGGCTGCTACCTAGAAGAAGAAGAAGGCATCTTACTCTCAAGCTCTCTTCGGATCTTGTTCTAGGCAGACTAGAGAGAACCAGCAATCACCGGAGGTTCCTCGGCCTCATAGAATGAGGCGGTTAAAGGATCAGTGGTCTTGAACGTTGCGATCAAGGTCTCTACATGTCCGTCCTAACTAGGACCAGGATCGATGTTTGGTGTCTTACCATCTAATGCCATAACAGACGAGTATCCCCACAGACGGCGCCAAATGTTTCGAGGATTTTTGTGATTCCCTTGGGATAATGGTCGCATTCTTTGACAGACAGGCTCGGACACATCCAAAATAACGAATATTCCGTTTACCAAAATACTTGCCGCTAACGATCAAGTTAGTAACCGAAAAACGAAAAGGTTAGAGAGAGAAAGTAGAGTGAAGTTGGAGCTTTTAATGCTCTTTACAATGTTACGTCACAATCCACCCCTCCCATCATAAATGATTAGGGTATTTATAGGGGTGGGGAATTGTGCCCCTTTAGGGTTGTTACCCTAGAATTACATGCTCTGATTGGCGACACAATCAGGTGTTGACACGTGTTTTGATAGGGGCGCCATTTTGAAGCTTTTTCGGATTTGGGACTCCTAATGTAAGGAGGCCCTTTACTCTCTTTTTAGGGTTTTCTTTGTAGGCTTATACACGTGTAATCTCCCTATAGGGACAAGTGTCGCCCTTTGATTAGGCCACGTGTCGCTATTGGATTGGGGCATAAGGCTCCAAAGTAAGGAGCACAAGGCTCTGGCCTAGTACAAACTCACCAAGAGCATTCCAAATCAAAACTGTTCGGCCAACCCTATCCGAACGGCAAAGTCCCAATATATTGTCCGAGTAAAACTAAAAAGTTTAGGCATTCCTAGCAGGTCTACTCGGGCATAGAGTCTAAGCGGACAATGAAACCGTCCGGCCTTATGCTGGACGGAAGGTTCATATATATAAAAAAAATCCCAAAAATGACGACTAGAAAGTTTGGCAAGGGCATCCTTATTCCAGCCACTCGGCCATATAGCTTCTAAGGCCGATCTTACCATTCGACCCCAAAGGGTCGGACGGAGGAAGAATGGGAAGTCTAAGAGTTGCCTGAGGCACTTGTTACCCAATAAGGGCTAAACAGAAGTTTTTAAGTTGAGACAATACTTGAAATTTCTTGAGTGCGTCCGAGTGATAGTTTCAACGGACAACTCAAACAAAGCCAATAAAGCGGCCATATGTAATGTTGATTCGGCATTCACCTAGTCCAAGGGTAATCATTATTATGATTTAATTAACTTATTAAGCCTTATACCCTCCAAGGTATAAAACCTACTAAGTTAATCAAACCACCTGAAATATGGACTACGCGAATGCCGAACAAAGGGGCATACCCCCAATACTCGTACATGCAAGCATGTAAACAACATGAAAATATTGCTAAAAATGATAAGTATGATGAAAAATTGCATTAATAAAAATTAAAATCGCTCAACAGGCGGCAAAAGAAAGTTTTACAAACACCGCTCAAACAGGCGGCAAACTGAAAATTGTTCAATAAAAACAAGAAATAAAAACAGAAGACAAAAAGCTAAAATAAGCTGCAGAAAGGGTGAGCCCCCTTGGTTTCTTTTGGATAGCCCACAAAGAAACACTTGTCAGATTTAGGGTGAAGTTTGTCAGAAATTAACCTTTTGACATATGCTTCACATCCCCAAATCTTGAGAAAGACAACCTAGGAGGTTTCTTCGTCCATAATTCATATAGAGTCTTTTCTACAGCTTTTGACGGAGCGCGGTTCAGTGTTAGTGCCGCGGTTAGAAGTGTGGGTCCCCAGAAAGAGATAGGAAAATCACTTAGACCCATTGTTGATCGTACCATGTCTAATAAGGTTCGATTTCTCCTTTCAGATACTCCGTTCCATTATGGAGTTCCTAGAGGTGTCAATTCTGAAAGTATACCATGTTCTTTTAGATGGTCTTCGAATTCATGGCTCAAGTATTCACCACCTCGATCTGATTGAAGGGCTTTGATTTTCTTGCAAAGTTGATTTTCAACTTCACTTTGAAATTCTTTGAATTTCTCAAACGAGTCATATTTATTCGACATAAGGTAAACATACCCATATCTACTATAGTCGTCTGTGAAGGTTATAAAATATCAATAACCGTTCCTTGCGGTTATGCTCATTGGACCACATACATCTGTGTGTATTAGGCCCAATAAGTCACCTGCCCTTTTTCCCAACTTGGAGAATAGCTTCTTTATTATCTTGCCTAATAGACATCCTTTGCAATTTTCAAATGATTGTAAATTGAATAAGTCAAGAATACCTTCATGTAGAAGTTTCTTGATGCGTTTGATGTTAATGTGGCCAAGACGACAATGCCACAAGTATGTTTAATTTGACTCAATGGTCTTAGCTTTCTTTGCGGTATTTTCAATATTATAAACGTGTTTTTCTAAAGAGAGCACATACAAACCATTTTCTGAATGTGTTATACCATATAAAACATTGTCGAGGTAAAATGAACATGCATTGTCTTTTACTCGAAACTCAAATCCTTTGGCGTCCAACGCCGAAATAGATATAATGTTTTTGGTAACTCTAGGAACATGATAGCAATTTTCAAGTTCCAACACAAGCCCTGAGGGGAAAGACAAACTGAGACTTCCAACGGATACGGCTGACATCTTGGTTCCATTGCCGACCCAGATTTAAACCTCTCCCTTCTCTAGCTTCCTATCAATCCTTAGTCCCTGAGCATGGGAACAAAGGTGTGAGCCAGGTCCAGTATCTAATACCCATGATGTTTTGCTATCAAAGTTTAAGTCTACAACGAAAATACCTGATCTAGAAGCAACGATGTCATTCTTCTTATCTTTTTTGAATTTGAGGCAATCTATCTTCCAATGTCCCTTCTTCTTGCAGTAGAAACATTCGGAATCAGATTTAGACGAGGCTACCTTCTTCTCCTTGTTCTCTTTGGTAGCTTTTGGCTTAGGCGGAAAGGTATTCTTACCTTTCCCCTTAAAGCCTTTCTTCTTCTTGCCTGAGCGTTTGAATGGCTTTCCCCTCTTGACCATAAGCATGTCATGCTTTCCCTCATCCTTGAGCGTTTGCTCGGCTTGCTTCAACATACCATGAAGCTCGGTGAGGGTTTTCTCCATGCTGTGCATATTATAGTTCATCTTGAACTGATCATAGCCTTTGTGCAGCGAATGGAGAATAATTTCAATTGACATCTCGGTTGAATACCCCTCATCAAGCCTTTCCATGTTCTCAAATAAACCAAACATTTTGAGTATATGTGGGCTGACTGGCTCTCCTTTCTTGAGCTTGCTCTCAAGGATTTGCCTGTGGGTTTCGAACCTTTCAGTTCGGGCCTAGACTTGGAACATATTCTGAAGTTTAGAAATGATCTCAAAAGCCGTATATTTCTCAAAGAAAGTCTTTTAAAGGTCGGAAGACATTGTGGCAAACATGATGCATTTGACATCTCGATTGGCAGTTTGCCATCGATTTAGGGCAGTCTGTGTTACTTCCTCATTGGGAGTCTTGGGAATTTCCTCATCAAGGACGTATTCCTTTCGCTCTTTCATGAGAACTATACGCAAGTTCCTTTGTCAATCAAGAAAATTTGGCCCACTCAGTTTCTCCTTGTCGAGAATTGAGCGTAATGAGAATTGGTTGTTTGAGTTATTCGCAGACATGTTTCTAAAATTGAAAGAATTTGAAATGAAAATCCATTCATAAAACCAAATAAGATTGAATTTTTAAAGCATTCATGCAAATTTCAAACTTATTTAACCAATTTATTCACACATTAAATTGTCCCTATTTGGTGAGAATAAGGCAATTCCAAGATCCAAAGAATCAATAAGTGATTAAGCATGCTTTGGCTTGTCTTAACACTTATTATTCTAAGGTAAGCAACTTTTTGCTAATGGCTCCAAGCCACTCTTGGTTTGATAAATCGTCGCATTTAATGCTCTCGTGACAATTTATCACTTTTGCCACGATATTTAAGGATTCCTTACTGATATTGTTGAGTTTAACCAAAATCAACGTGTATGCGATGTTTAGCTTTTGCAAACCTATCAACATACCTTACGTTCCTAGGGAGATAGTGATGCCTACCTTTGCCATAGCCCATCACTAGTAACTACGATTAGGACTAATCTAAAAATTAAGGTATAAAAATACGCAACGGTTCGTAGACCGTATTTAGATTTACAAAAATACATGACGGAACACAATCCGTATTTTCTATCCTAATCGGGCCCCACTAGTTTCCATATCACAAAACGTATGAAATATATACATTCCATTCATCCATTCACTATATGTGAATGGCCCATGTAGTATACAACGAAAAACAAGTAACAATGCATCAACACACGTAAACTAGGAACTAACTTAGGTGGTTAATCCGATTAACGCGCCTAATTAAAACTAGTCAAAGTTGTTAATCGATTATGTGATTAAACGCAATGAAATAGCTCAAATAAAAAATGAAGCTCCCACTAAATTCCGCATCCAACTTAATTAATCTAATTAATTAAACCGGTAAACCCAAAATTTTGCCCAATTAAAATTTTGCAAGTGCCGCTCAAAAAACCGAGGTCTAGCCTCTAATATTTAATTAAAATAAATAAACACAAATAAAATAATTAAATCGGCAAAAATCGCAAAATCGCAAAGCCAACCACACGCAAGTGGCATGCGCACCTAGACTAGCTAGGCGTGCGCCACTGCTAGCCACGCAGCTGCCTAGCATTTGTGGCAATGCGACATAGTGCGTGTGCGCTCACCACACCAATGCAGCACTGCTAGGTGCTCCCGTGGGCGTCCTAGCAGCGTTTGTTGCGGGCTGCAAGGTGCGAGGCAGCACGCACTTGGCTGCTAGCTCCTCGCCACGCACCAAGCGCACAACAGCCCACAAACACACCCAGCACCGCACGCACCAAGCCGCACCAGCCCGCATTCATCGGCAGCCACATGTGCAGCTGGCAGAGGGAAGCTCGTGGCTATTGTGCCTCGTTTTGCGTGCTAGTGCCTCAGGATTATTTCCCGATTTTTGTGTGGCGTTTCTAATCAATTCTAAATTAATTTTAGAATCAGTATTTTGAGCAAAATGAAATTTAAAACAAGTCCTAGTTCATAAAATTCATTTAAGTGCACAAACCAAATTAATCCAAGAACTATTCTTTAAATAAAATTTGGTTCAACTTGATGCTACAAAAATGAAGGGCTATACTCACTATTAATTTAACCAACATAAATTGATCATGAGATTTGACAAAATTAAAAGGAGTTGGAATAATGAACATAAGTATTCAATGAAAATATTCCAACATCAACTTGTGAATCTTTGAAAAATTACATCTTCCAATATGAAGATTAATTAAATTTTAATCACAAGTTTGAAACTTTATGACTTTAATCAACTTTTAAAAATGATTAAATCATTCAATAAACAATCATGGAATTTAGTAACATAAAGTTCCAACCAACTAAAATAATTAAAGGTTAGATCTTTAGTACTTAAGAGCCTCAAAACACAAACTTTTCACACTTAAAGCAATTTATTTGCAATTATGTGAAAAATTGAGCCAACCATTAAGCACCAATTACTACATAGTAATCATGCTCAAAATTGGTCTCAAATTGCAGAAGTATAAAGGGAAGAACCAAATACATAATCACAATTTATATGCCATTAAGATTCAAGGTTTAAAAGATTTAAAAAATTTCGTCAAAACGAAAAATCCCTCGAAACAGGCATTTCTGGGCAGAATTTGGCTTTTTCACAACACTTAAAGTATCAAAACTTTTTCAAATCATAGATTCCACCAAAAATTCACTAATCTTGGGTGAAAATCTAGGTTCGGGAGCCAAAATTATAATTAAAACGAGATTAAAATTAATAAAATCGAGCTACTAATCTAATTAGCAACCACAACCAGAAATTAAGGCCATTTTAAAACCTTGAAATCATTAGTTACAAAAATAAATGAGCAAGGCTCCGATAACGCTGTTGGGTTTCGGAAAGTCCGACTTCCAGCGATATACAAAACCCGACCTGCAAGACCCACTCACAATTAATATAACTAATGCATAATTTACAACACAAATAACTAGGAGAGAGAAAGACTATTTTACCCTTGTAACATGCTTCGCTCCTTAGTGCTCTTACTTCGAAAGCTACTTTGATTCTCGCAAGTGCGACAACCTCCAACAAAGTCCACCGCAAACACGACCCATCCGGCCTTTACCCGGAGCTTAGCCGGGCTTGGCCAAAATAAACTTACTCGAGTATGTGAGCAAAAGTGTTCAACCTTATGGATGATCCTTTCACGCTCAACTCAAGTGAAGTTCTCAAATCCTAATGCTTGGTATTTATAGAGAAATTCTCATGAACATTCCTCTCTCCCATCAATGTGGGAGAGTTGGTAAAATCCCTTTTTCTATTTTAATTTTAAATCAAAAGAAAAACCAATGCAATCAATAATCAACAAGTGTCAAACAAAGAGAGAGAGAGAGAGATTAGGTGAGGACCACAAGGGGAGGGGACTAACTCCCTTGCTCCTCAAGCTTCCCTCAACCGCTGCTCACATTCTCTTGGGTCCAATAGACGCGCGCCAGCTGGCCACAGCAAGCCTTGGGCGCCAAGGCAGCCTTGCTAGCGCCTGGTGCCCTTGGCTGGTCCTACTGGCCTATGGCGCGAGCTGCTGCCTCGGCCAAGCATGCTCCGTATGCATGCAAACTACTGGGCGAGGCTTTGCGCGCCTATCGCTAGTAGCAGCTAACATGACCCAACTTGCTGCTGGTCTGCTAACGCTGATAGCTTGCTAGCACGCTGGTGCGCGCCAGCGATGCTCTGCCCGCACCAGCCAGCGTTGCTAGCAGGCTCGGTTGGTGCGGCGCGCATGCTAGCTGCCATGCTAGCACCTGTGTGATAGAAATGATGTCCTCCAAACAAGTGTCACACCCATGCTAGCACCTGTGTGATAGGAATGATGTCCTTCGGAATTATTATAAAGCTAATTATTCAGTGAGGTCAAGTGATCGGAATGCGTAGTTGGAGGCTGCTTCCGATCAGTAATATTAATGTATAATTATATTACAGCTTAATCTTGACTGAACCCTTTGGGTCACACCTGTAATACCACATATTTTTTAAGCCATTTACTATGAATTTTTCCGAAATATTTTATTATTATACAAAAATATTTATATGATTTTACGAAGATGATTTTATTTTTATACGAGTCAACAAAATTTGTCGTACCCAAAAATTAGATTTTAACCGTTAACACTTTGTACCCGATTCAGACGACAAAATACCAAATGTACTTTTTTCACAAGTTCAATTCATATGTGTAGTACAATAGTACTACACAAAAATGTTATGTCAACCTAGCTATTAGCATTCTACTCTAATACTATTATTATTATTATTATTATATATAAAACAAAAAAAAATTATGAAGCTATGTCGGCAAGGAGGGAACTACCCACCCACTTGTCTACTTCATTGATGATGAAGATTGAAATAGTGCCAAAAATGCTCTATAAATAGCCATGGAAAACAAGCTACTCCACTCCACTTCCTTCTTCAAGTTTCCTCTTCTTACCTTTTCTCACTAGCGTCAAATCCCTCCTCCACAACCACCTCCACTGTCGCTCGACCACCGCTGCTTCCCCACTCGTTGCCGCCAATAGCCAAAGGTGGAACCATCTCCAATTCCTCTTTGATTTATTTGCTCCGTAGCTTTCTACCCACCATCTATAAACTTGATTTTACTACTATAAAACTCTCACTACTACTACTACTACTATTGAATATGCCTTTCTTTTATATTTATTTTTACTTTTACTAAAATATATACTACTAGTTTATACTCCTACGTATACTATCTAATTAATTTGTTACATTTTATGATAATATATTAATAGTTATTACAAGTACTATTATTATAGTATATTTATATTACTACTACTAGCTAGTCTACTACTCCTCCTACATCTACGTACTACTACTTCCTATTATTATTATTATTATTATTATTATTATTATTATTATTAACTAGCAAAACTACTTACACATATAAGTTATATACTACTACTACTACTTACGTATGTATGATACTACTACTTCTACTTTTATTATTATTATTATTATTATTATTATTATTATTATTATTTTATTATTATTATTATTATGGATTATTAAAGATTATTTTATAAAACAAGTGTTAATTTTATAAAAGGGTTATGATGATAATTTTTCATGCACAACTAGTTAAAGTCGGTATTCTAAGTTCTTGTGTCTATGGGTTAAAAAGTATTTGATTAGAATTATTGGTTTTTTGTAGGAGGAACTTGGTGTTCGTAAGTAGGAGTTCCGTACTTGTGTGCAAAGATCAAGGTAAGTACACGTGGCTAGATCTTTTATAAAGTGAATTTTATATGCAACGTGATTTACATGTTAAGTGATTTCGAATCATGTTTAAATGATTGTGAAATATAATTCGGTGAAACATGATTTAATTGTTTGATCTCAAATGTTTAAATATTTCATGTGGTTGTTGATTATAAACTTGTACTAATATTCAAAATGTTTAAAAAAGAATTTTTATTGTTTAAATTATCCCGGGTATGGGATATTGGAAAGTTTATTTAACAGGATTTATTCCTTGGATCTTTGGATTTTTAACTCCCACCATGCCAAGTAAGTTGAGGACTATGGACTTTGTATGACCTAGTCTTTCCCCTTGATATCACTATGCAAAGGAGTTACTAGCTTGGGGGTGTGCACACTTAGATGGAAAATTGATTTACGAAAATATGGATTGATCCATCCTATTCGGAATTATCTTTGGAAATTTGGTTATTTCGGAAATTGGTTCTTTTGACAAGTTTTAATACATGAATTTCTATTCATGAATGGTTTGGATAAATTACGATTTATTAAAGTTAAATCTCTTCGAAAGCATGTTTAATTAATTAAATTGATTTTACATGTCTAGCATTTGTATGTACTTAGCATTTTGGCTAATACGTATTTGTTTTGTTTTGGCTTTGCCCTACTTATCATTAATGATAAGTAGATAGGTGATGGCGACCAGACGACGTGAATTATATGATGGGAACGATGGGCGTTGATCACCTAGTTTAATTTAGTAAATATAGTATCAATGTTTTAGTTGCTCCAGAAGTGTTTCAAAACTATTACTATTATTATTAATAAAAGATAAGTACGATTTTTCGCTGCAAAACTCTGTTAAGCCTTACGTAATCATGTGGCGGTAATACTCCCAAGTTACTCCCTAAAGTTGGATTATTACTGTTAATATTAGAGAGTAATTTGGGGGTGTTACAACACCCAAGCAAACTAACGATCCGTCACGACGAATAAATCCAAAAGGATTTAATGGTCACTCGAGTATTATGAACAAAGACGTCGGATTCCGAGCTTAGAGCGTCGAAACCGAGCGTCGTGAGTCAAATCAATTATGAGAGTTGACTTAATTAGTCAAATTACATATTTACCTAAAACCGGATGCCTAATGTAAAGGTCTTGATATACCTCGATGGTAGGACAAGACTTAGGACAAGAACATGTGCCGAGAACACCAACCGCACCACTCGGGCCTAGCATGCTAAGTGGCCTTGTGCGTGTTGGCTGGTGGTCGTAGCACAAGGTCTAGCTAGCATGCTAGGCCAAGCAGGATGCCAAGCCGCCCAGCACAATTGCTAGCCTTTGCGTGGGTTGGGTGCACCGCCTAGCAAGGCTAGCTGCTAGCCGAGCCTTGCCGCAAGGCCTAGCAGCAGCCTGTTAGCTCGCGTGGGCTTGCGGCATGCTAGCATGCCCAGCTGAGCCTTAAGGCCCAAAGGCATATGGATTGGTCATCCCTTATTTGACCAAGTGTGCCATGCACATGGGGTTGGTGGGTTTATGCTTGCCCTCCAAGGATGGGTTTATGGTCCTTACCTACTCCCTTCCACATGTTGACACTTGTCATTTGACTGTTGCATAGCTAATTTAAGTTAATCTGGAATTAAATTAATAGCTTATTTTTTTTACCATATTATTTCTCCTACATGGAAAGATGATTGGAATTTTTAGGAGCCTTTGCCTATAAATACCAACCTTATGAGTTAGGATTATTCACTTGAGTTGAACTCAAAAAGGCATCTCAAAAAGAGAGAAAACCTTTAAGTTCATAAAAACTCGAGTAAGTTTATTTTTGGTCTAGCTCGGCTAAACTCCGAGTAGAGACCGGACGGGTCGTGTTGCGGGTGAATTTCTGTTGGAGGTTTACACACTTGCGGGACTCGAAGCTTTCGAAGTAAGAGCTCATAAAGCGAGCAAAGCACGCATCAAGGGTAATATTGTCTTTCTCCTTATCTTGTTAATTATGCTTATTAGTTATATTAATTGTGAGCGGGTTTTGGGGTCGGGTTTTGTTTCCGTGGAAAGTCAGACTTTCCGAAACCCAACACTGTGCCCCTAGCACTCGGTTTTCTCGGGGCATTCCGATGCTAGGGGTATTTTGGTACTTGCTGATTTCGTCGTCTTATTAATCCGACTCGACTTGCGACGCTTGATCTCAACACTCCTAGCTCGATATCCGACGTCTATGCTCATAATACTCAAGTGACTCATTATTTCCTTTTGGACTAATTCCTCATTACGGATCGTTTATTTGCTTGGGTGTGACCCGAAGGGTTCAGTCAAGGGGTAAGCTGTAATATTAATTATACATTAATATTAATGATCGAAAACGGCCTCCAGCTAGGTATTCCGATCACTTGACCTCACTGAATAATAAGCTTTTAATAATTCTGAACCCTCTATCGAATAAACGATCCGATAGGCAATGCATAGCTTGGAGTGTGCAAAGGGGTTTCGAGGGATGGCCATGGCGCAGCAGCTGCGGCCATGGCATGATGCATGTGCGGGCTGGCCAGGCACCACCCAACAGCAGCTCGACACGCATGGTGTGCCAGGCTGCCAGGCAGCGCGCAGCACATGCGTGCGTGGGAGTGCTCGGGTGCTTGCCTTGGCCGACCCGATGCACCTTAACTATCTCAATTTTATTATTTTGCATTTTATTGCTATTTTAATTATTTTATTTATGTTTATTTAAATTAATTAATTTTAGGAGGCTAGGCCTTGGTTTTGAGCGGCACTTGTAAATTTTAATTTAGCAAAATATTGGGTTTACCGGCTTAATTAATCGGATTAATTAAGTTGGGTGTTGAATTTAGTAGGAGTTTCATCATTTATTTGAGCTATTTTAATTGCGCTTATTCACATAATCAGTTAACAACTTTGACTAGTTTTAATTAGGCGCGTTAATCGGATTAACCACCTAAGTTAGTTACTAGTTTACGCGTGTTGATGCATTGTTACTTGTTTTTCCTTGTTAAATGCATGGGCCATTCACATATAGTGAATGGATGAATGGAATGTATATTCTTTCACAAGTTTTATGAAATGGCAACTAGTGGGGCCCAACTAGGATAGAAAATACGGACTGCGTTCCGTCATGGTTTTTTGTAAATCTAAGTACGGTCTGCGAACCGTTGCGTATTTTTGTACCTTAATATTTAGATTAGTTATAATCGTAGATACTAGTAGTTGCACAATTTTGGTTATGTTTTGAAGACAAAGTTTCTTGGAAGACGAAGCTATGATGTTACAAAAGAAGACCCTTGGAGACTTGAAGACTCAAGGGGTCATGCTAGTTGTCGAATGCATCTTTTACTTATGTTTTCGATATATATTTATGCTTATATATATTAATGATATGTTAGATGCATGTTTAGGATTTCGAATGTTGCGATGATTAATTAAGTTCACTTAAATCAACCAACATAGAAACCCTAGGTCCCTAAAATATTGAGTGAAACTTGCCATTCCAAAATAACACTTACCGAACTAATGTGCATAGTGATGGGATATGCCAAAGCTAAGCATCACTATCTCCCTATGAACGTAAGGTATTTTGATGGGTTTGCCAAAGTAAGACATCACATACATGTTGATTTTGGTTGAACTTAACGATATGAGTGATGGAGTCCTAACATGTCGTGGCAAAAGAGATAAATTGTCACGAGAGCATTAGATACGACGATTTATCTAACCAAGAGTGGCTTGGTGCCATTAGCAAGGATTTGCTTACCTTAGAGTAATAAGTGTTAAGATAAGCAAAAGCATGCTTAACCACTCATTGATTCTTTTGATCTTGGAATTACCTTATTCTATCCAAATGGGGACAAATTTAATGCGTGGATAAGGCGCTTAATAAGATTGAAAGTTTGCATGAATGCTTTTAAATTTCAAACTTATTATTTTCTTGATAAATGGTTATACTTTGCACTTATATTTGTAGAATCGTAAATCAAATTATATTGTTTTCAATGATTGGTAAAGGAAATTTTTTAGAATAGTTCTCAAAGAAAGGAAAGGCATTTCTAATATACAATTCTCATAAATCACTTTTATAACTAAGTTTGTAAGGACGGTCGGACATCATGTATTCAAAATACTAGATAGTTTTGATAAACATGAAGTATCGAAACATATCTTTTCGCTTCATACACTAATGAGTACAACTCATTGATGCAGTAATTCTAGTACGAATTGAAGAAAAGATGGAACTTTGTTTTACGGTGCACTAGATGCTTAAATATGCCTAACAAAGTGTAAAAGTCAAAACACTTAAAGAAACGGTTCTTAAAGGTTATGAGATGGTGTATAAATAATAAATATAGGAAACAAGGAACAAAGAAAAGGAATAAAAATTCCATTTCTACTAAAGAGTTCGTGTTATTATAGTTAACTTAGCAAGTCATTATCTTCACAAGTATCGGATACTACTTGAGTATTTCACTTTAAAAGTGACCTCAAACTATTGAAGTTAAGCTAAGTTATTGACTTTACAAGCTTAGAATGAAGCAAGAAGTGTTACATCAGTTGTAAGATCGTATGCTTTGTTTAAAGACCTTTTAAAACTAAGGCTGGAACAAATAATGGTTATTATTATGTTCCATAATCAGCAAACAATCCATTTACACACGGAAAGACTCACATTCAAAGTAAAGAGCAATAATAGCGAATTTATTTGAATGGCATGGTTGTCTAAACCATGAGTCAAGAATGCTTGATTATAAACAAACATTTCCCTAACATGAAAACTCACAAAGTTCAAGTCATGGGCATGATTTGTGTTCAGAACATCTTTAGCAATGTCACATTGACAAGAACGTACTCAAAGCTCTATTAGATAGGCTCTTGATAGTTGATCGATTCGGAATCATTCTAAGGAAAGCAAGTCTTACTTGTTAAAAACCGACAAAGTAAAGAGCTATTGTTAATGGCATAAACAATTGACTCCAAAAGTTAAAGAAGATTCAATTACTTCAATGTTTCAGAAGAATTTGAAAGAATATGGCTATATTTATCAAATGTGAACAAACTTGACTTTGAGTAACTCAAAAGCTCAGTGAAGTACAGAATCGACTTGGCAAGATATCAAAAACATGTAGATTAGATCGAGCGATATTTTCTTGAGCCAAGTGTGACTATCTCAAAGTTATGAAATTGAAATTTTCATAAAATAACTCCACAAAGAACATAGTATGTCTTCATGGAGACCTCGATGCCATTTGAAAATGACTCGAATGATGATGGATCACATCCCTTCCTATAAAACTCTTAAAGATTTGCACAAATGACTCAAGTTACAATAAACAAAATGTCGAAGCTAAGAAAGGACGCCATATTTAGTTATGGATAGAATTAACTTCTAAACGTCTTTTCAAGTATATGTCTAAGGATCTTAGCCTCAGTGGGAGCTAAGTAGCTCAGTAGGAGCTCACCAGCTCAACAAGAGCTAGGTGGCTCAGTGGGAGCTAAATGGGTCAATAAAGGCTAAGATAGCTCAAGCAAGAGCTAACTGTTTGTTTCACAACGAACTTTTACCCAAAGACAATATACATGTCTCTTTGTAAGCATTGAAGTGAGACTACGGGCATCACTTCCACAACACAATTGAGGACATAGTATTTGTTGCTCTAAGTGGTGTCTTTTTGGAAATTAACACATTTCCAAAACGACAAGTTGGAGGAAAATGAACTCAATGACCGATGACCATCGAGCTTAGCAACAAACTAGAACTGAGAATCGCGGAAGACTCAAAAGGGCTTCATGAGAATGATTAATCAAGAATACTCAAAAGGAATTTTCAAGTGCCTTAAAAAAGAATTCATTACTCACAAAACATCAGAAATGGAGTAAGATCAACATAATCAAAGGGCTTTGAAAGCGCCTTGAAACTCAGTGTTTAATGCAATTACCCCGTATAGGTATAGAATTCACCAAAGGTTTGGATTGAATCCTATAAATTTCTATTAATTTAGAAATAAACCTAAGACTTACAAGCATACTATTTACCATTAGATGGTAAGGGAATAATGTCTATAAATTAGCTACAACAAATCAAAGTTTCGAATAATGGTTAGAGACCATAAAATCCAAAATAGACTCCATGTTTGAAAATCATGTTTAAAACTTGATTAAATTGCATGAAGGGTGAAAGACCCATCGATCGCAAATAAGTTTTCAAGGAGAAAACTAACAAATGTGGAAATGTATATGCATGCATAGCTAGATTGGTTGAAAAGGATACAATTAAATTCACGGTGTTGATTTTAATAAAAACCTATTCACCAATCAGAATGCTCAAGTCTTTTCGTGATTATTCTAACAAAATTGCATATATGAAATATGGGAAAATAAATACCAAAACCGCCTTCCTATAATTTACAACATATGTACTAAGTAACTAATTGAACTAAGTATGAGCTAGGCTAAATACTAAGTATAAATTATACCCATATGTATAAAACTAAGTAATTATTTGAACTAAGTATGAGCTAGGCTAAATACTAAATCAAACAAGAAAGACTCTATTAGAGACTTTCAACTGTATCACATAGCAAACTGTTAAACAAGACTCGGTGAAACTGGATGAGCTAAAATGTCACATGGATGGAATGAGATTGGGAAAAATTCTACAATTAAATCCATCATGTACGCTAAGATATGGAATCGTCACAATTTACATGTTTAGAGCATGAGAAAAATAAAGTATCAATCAAAATAAATCTAAGTAATGGATCGTTAGATTATGATCAAGAACATCCAAAGTACTTGGAGAAGTAAAAGGGATGGGTTCTTGACGCATGGAAACAAATGCAATTTGAGAATTGATGTTGCAAGAACATCCTTAGGAAGGATCAAGATCCTTAACAAAGAAGCCATTTATAAGCACGAGCTAAAATGTGTCGTGGCTTGAGAATGGTAAACATGGACATGCATCCATGTGTAATGTGCGAAAATTTAAGGTAAATTTCCATGATCACAAGTCACTAGGGTATCCGAAATTACTGTGACCCGTTTGGAATAAAATCCAAGCAAAGCACCGTTAGGAAGTCTACTGAAATATATGTTGAGAATATTGTTGTTGTCTTAAAGGCAATAATGAGAAAGTTGTTCAATGGAAAGTTCGTTGTTGAACGTTAATGATTGTAGGTTGTCAAGTTGAAGATCTCAGATCATGAAAATGAGTGGGAGCCATCACTTGAACAATAAATCCTAAATCACATATAATCCATAAAACTCTCAAATTTTATCACCTTATTATGAAAGTGATCGATTTGCAAAGTAATTGTAACTAAACCTATGCAATAAGTGAACGACAACATTCACAATTGTATGAAAGAAATCAAGCATATTAAATATGGGTGTGATTTCTATAAATATTTTATAAAGAGTATTACTCTTAAAACATTTGGAAAAACCATTTATCATAAGATGAAACGTTGAAAAGTTTCATAGTGGAATAAAAGTTTTCTAAATATTCCACAAAACTATTTAATTGTAGTTTAGAATTAAATTATGAGTCCATTCAATTTATAATAATATTCAAAATAGGGTATGTATCAAGACCAGTCTTGGATAAAGAAACACCTATTAAGTGAACATTGAATATTGTAATCGAAAATTATCCTTAATCGAGGTCATTTAAATGATGGATGATTATTGATCACTTGAGATTAGTGTGTAGTTTGATTTATAGCACCGTTTCTTGTGCTACAAGGACATGATTGTCATAAATCATTTGCACGGGTATTGGTTTAGAATCATACCGGATCGACCTATGAGAATACTTTAAGAGATTTAAAAATCATCATAAGTACACTTCTCTTTATGGCTATCAGAACCTCTTTCCTCGATCATGAGTATTGAGTTCTCTTGTTTGAGTACTAGTCCGTTTTGATGTTCGTCAAATGTCTGTCGTACATGGAGATTATAACGGCGACACTCGGGCGGCTAGGTCCTCTTAGTAAGAGAAGCTAACAATAAAAGACTGTGAATGTCCCCCTATCAACAATAGGTAACATGTCTTTGTTGTTTGCAAGGCCTCTCGAAGAGCGAGACTGTAAAAATGCATGGCCGTGCTTAGATAGATTTTAGAAATCATCTGCTTATTGACAGTCGAACTCGAATTTCGAGAAACACTTCTGGACGTAATAAGGATGACAAATAATCTTACCTTAAAGTTCATGAAGAGACATTAAGTGACATAGAAAATAGGTTATACACTAAAAGAGCACTTGTCCGGAAGAACAAGTGGGAGATTGATAGGAATGGTGTCCTTCAAACAAGTGTTTTATTCTGATAGAGGGTTTGGAGTTATTAGAAATATAATTGTTCAGTGAGGTCAAGTGATCGAAATGCCTAGTTGGAGACCGCTTCTGATCAGTAATATTAATGTATAATTAATATTACAACTTAATATTGACCGAACCCTTCGGGACATACCCAAGCAAACAAACGATCCATCACAACGAATTAATCCTAAAGGAATTAATGAGTCACTCCAGTATTATGAGCAAAGACGTCGGATTCCGAGCTTAGAGCGTCGAAGCCAAACGTCGAATGTCAAGTTGAATTCTAAGAATTAACGAGACATAACAAATAAGTCAAACAACATATAATAAAGTCAAAATGCATAGCCCTAGACTCGTATCGGCCTAGCCATACGAGGGTTAGGCTAGCGCGTGCTGTTGCAAGCACTATCCGCAAGCCCAGCAAGCCGCAAGCATGGGCGTGCTAGACGTGTTGGTCGAGTGCGGGCATCGCTGGCACGAAGCTATCAAGGCCAACAGCTAGCACAGCATGCTAGGCCTCGCTAGCAAGTGCTGCGCCCAGCAAGCATGGCTTGCGAAGCCTGCTAGCAAGCTCGGCATGGCAACCGAGCAACGGACACCAGCCCAGCAGCTTGCATGGGCTTGCGGTGCATGCTGGCAGGCCAAGGCCGAGCAGCGCGCAACCTGTTGCGTGGGCTTGCGGGTAGCTGCGAGGCCCAACCAAGTCAAGGAAGGCCTTGACCGGTTTTTCCTTTATGCCCAAGGATGTTGACCGGTCATGCCTCCTTGTAATTGGTGGATTTGGTGGCTTGGGGAACAAGGAAGCCATGTGGTCCTCCTTGTGGTCCTCACCTAACCACTCCCATATGTATTCCAAGTGTAGTTTGATTATTTGTCTAGCTATTTAATTTAAATTAAATTAAACTAAGTGCTTATTTTTCTCACACTATCATTTCTCCTACATGGAAAGATGATTGGAATTTTTGGTAGCCTTTTTTGCCTATAAATACTAACCTTAGGAGGTGAATTATTCACTTGAGTTGAACTCAATAAGGCATCTCCAAAAGTGAGAAAACCTTTAAGTTCATAAAACTCAAGTAAGTTTTTTTTTGGTCTAGCTCGGCTAAACTCCGAGTAAGGACCCCACGGGTCGTGTTGCGGGTGGATTTCCGTTGGAGGTCTACGCACTTGCAAGACTCGTAGCTTTCGAAGTAAGAGCTCATAAAGCGAGCAAAGCACGCATCAAGTGTAATATTTTCTTTCTCCTTATCTTGTTAATTATGCTTTTTAGTTTTATTAATTGTGAGTGGGTCTTGGGTCGGGTTTTGTTTTCGCGAAAAGTCGGATATTCAGAAACCCAACAGCGGTGGATTGTGACATAACATTTAAGAGCACACTCAAGCTCCAACTTCTCTTTTCTCTCTCTAGCTTTTTCGATTTCCGGTTACTAACTTGAATATTCTGGCAATGGGATATTCGTTCTTTACAGGTGTCCGATCCCATCTGTCCAAAGGAGCGCGACCAGTATCCCAAGGGAAATCCAAAAAACAACAAAGACCCCTATTTATAGGCATAGGAATCTAGATTTAGGGTTTTAGATCCGCGGCGTCAGGTGGCACGCACAACTCTTGGAGTCGTACGCATCTCAATGACATGCGCGCTCCAGGTGCGCGCAACTCACTGAGTTGCACTCGGTGCAGTTTGCCTTATACAAAAACACGTTTTTAAAACTTCCATAACTTTTGATTGGAAAGTCGGATTAAGGAATTTGAGATATCATTAGAAAGATCTAAATGTCTACTTTCCAATGCCATTAGAATTAGGTTAAAATATGTTATGGATCAAAGGATATGGCCATTGGAGTGCAAGGGTGTCGGTTTTAGGGCCCGGTTTAGTATTTTGATCATAACATCTTCGTTTTAACTCGGAATTGGGCTTATAATATATCGTTGGAAAGCTCTTTGAAAGGGATATCTATCTTTATATGCCTTGAACGGAAATTTGATGGTTGATTTATCTATTTGGTTCGGTTTTCATCAATGTAAGATCCATTGGATCCAATCATTACATTCGACGCATTTGGGTCCGTTATTAATCAAGTATAAACATGTATGAGCACGTTTTAGGCCTAATTAGTAATCGGACTAGGCTTTAAGATAACTTGGTCTCAAATATAGGTTTTAACTTACTTCATAGTGCATTTTGTAGTTCATAAACACTTTAACTTTGATCTAGCATGAAGAACGGGTTTTTGTAACATCATCGCATTTCCTATCGGGACGTAGGCCAAAAGTAGGTATCTACACCACCTGCCATCCCTAATTTTAATTACCCATTTATTGGGAACAAAATTAAACGGTTTAAATTAATTTTCAGCATGTTTTAGAAGGTTTACAACAATTAAAAGTGTTTTAAAGAGTTTATATATTCCTAAAAATTTAATATGAATAGGTATTAATGTCTCTTGGTATTTGTGGGTTGTAGGAGACTTTCAAGTGAATGATTTCGTGTAGTCTTAGCGATTTTGAGATCATATTCAAGGTACTTTTGCGTACTCGGCATCGGTAATTATTTAAATGTGTAGAAGCATGCTAGGACTTGTTTAATAAATTCCAAGTTAGTATCATGATAGGTATTGATTGGATTAAGTTTGGCGAGAAGCATGAATTAAGATGAATCATTGATGGAATATGGTATATGGACAACACTTTTATTATTGGTATAATTGAAAGCATGTTTAATTAAACTAAATGTTTAATTTGACTTGGAATATAATAAGGGAATTTTATTATGGTTCTTATAATTTTTATAGATGCTATAAGCATGGGGAAAGAGCTATTTAAGTGTCTTAATACACGAGGATTAATTTATATTTCGGTGCCTACGTGCACTTAAGGAGTTCATACACCGAGGGATAGGATTTGTGGCTCCTACGTGCACTGAAGGTATTTTTACACTGAGGTAGTTAAAAAGGGTTCAACAATAAATTAAATGTGGTCACTAATTATTCAAGAATTAAATTGGTGTGTTTGGTAGATTAAATGAGTTGTGTATGTTGGTTGTTTAATGGTTTGAATGTCATCACCAAGTTTAAATGTGTAAATAATGTAAAGTGAAAGAGGTCACGCACCTAAACTTTTGGAACGTATATACCTTGAGTATGAACATATGGGGGAATTTGTAGGCGTCATTCGAAGCACGCCTACGTTAAGCATGTGGTGAATATGTTTAGCACTCATAGGAAATGGGAATTGACATATACGATTCGGGACACGAATAGGGACAAAGAAAAGTAGGGAGATGCCAACAAGTTTTTAAGGAACTTGTAAACCGTTTACGGATCATTTAAGGTAACCACGATAAGGGACAATGATAGGCAACAACGATTGACCTATGAAGGTTACACCCCATTCATAATCCATGAGAGTACTAACTCCATATGGTTCGGAACCACAAAAGGAGGATCGGGGATGATAGTACGAAGTGAGTCATGGAGTCACATTCGCCCGTATTAGCCTCTACTCGATTCTTATTGTGAAAAGTGATTCCTGCGATCTCAAAGACATACAAACAAAGATTCAATTTGCTTTAAACTGTAATTATGCTAAATTGGTTGAATATTAATGCAACATATAATTCTAAAATATTGTGATTACTTAATTAAACAACAAGATTAGAAAGGAACCTAAACTAGTCGTCCAAATTATCTTATTAGTTGTGATTTTCAATTACATATTCCCCTTAAACATGCAATATGGTGATCAATAATATCAAATAAAATCAACATCAATATTGGAAGCATTCAACAATGATAACATTAGTCAAATCAAATACTAAACCTAATCATTGTACTAGCAATATAAAAATAATAATAATAAGAGTAATTAAGTGATTAATTACTCACTTTTCGCGTTTCCTTGAATTGCTACATCATGAATAAATTGTTAGTAAATTCAATAAAAATAAAAAATAAATTAAAACAATTAAAAAGTAGAGTTAACTTGGTCCAAACCCTCAATCAATTCTACCTTTCACGCCTTGGTTTAAGTATGGAACTTCGGGTCAAGTATGGACTCCTTAGAGTGCTTAAGGGATGTATGAAGAGAGAATAGGGAAGCCTAGTACTAGGCTAAAGAATAAGAGAGAAAGAGAGAATGATTTGGTGTATAAGAGAGGAAGAGAAAATGATTTTTGGTGATCAAGGTTGTTGATGATTGAAAATGGGGTGATATGAACTCTATTTATAAAGAAAAAAGAAGGGTCGGAGAATCAAGAAAAGATCCGAATTCGAATCAGAATACAACTATTGCGATAGGCAACAATTTTTGCGGTTTTTGTTTTTATCATATCTTTTGATCCAGAAATTGGAATAAGATAAATAACATGTCATTGGAAAGCTCTTGAAATATACTTTCTAAACCAATTAGAATCAGATTAAATCATTTGTAGAATAAAAAATATGGCTGAAATAGTAGGGCGGTGTCAGTTTTGGATAAAGTTTTGTATTTCTTTTATATCTTTTTCATTACAGCGCTGAATCAATATTATAGTATATCATTGAAAAGATAATTTCAAGGGCTATCCAGACATCTATTATTTGGATAAAAACTATGAGGCACGAAAATCATATCTGACTATCTTTGAACATCTTTCGATTTGAACAAAATTAGGACTTTCTAAAAGAAGAGTTTTATTTAATTTCAAACTCTTTAATCTTATCTTTTCAAAAAGGATAATTAAGATCTTTTAAAAACTTATAGAAGTTTCTAATTAATCCTAATTGGTTTAGGAATGGGATTAAAGCCTTTGGACCCTCCACATGATCTTTGGGTGCTAAGTAAGGTGGGCTTGGGTTTGGTTTAGGCTCAGTTTAGTATTTTGGCCATAACTTATTCGTTATAACTCAGATTTGGGCTTATAATATATCATTAGAAAGCTCTTTTAAAATCCCATTCAACTATTCAATCATTGGACTCAGATTATGGACCAAAATAAACTGGTCTAAATATTTTTATAAAAAAACACACGAAATGAATGATTTTAAGGGTTTAAAGGTGAAAAGAGGAAAATAAGTTATGATTTGGGGAAATGGGATAGAAATTGGGTTGGTTTATTAAATTTATTGGGATCGAATATGGATTTAATCACTCCAAAATTAAATACTCAACCCGACCAATAATGGCGATGAAAGGTTGTTCATCATCGGGTTTGGTTTTGGGGAGATATTTTTAGGTGTCTACAGAAGTTATGAGGTTTTTATATTTGACCATGGCTTCTAATGGGAGTACAAGACATTTTATTTTCTTTTTTATTATGCGCAGGAATTTCACCACTTACGAGTGTTTCTTTTATACTGGCACGGTTAGCTCTCGTGTTAATACCCCTTTATTGGGGCAGGTTAGGGGGAAAACTCGTTTAATGTGTAATCAAATTAAATAAACAATTAAACGTGTCTATTGTATGAGTTGTATGTTGTGTGTTTGTGAACAGGTGCAATTAGGTATGTTGTGTGATGGTAGGATGAAAGCATGTTAATGTGTTTTGATTATGCTTATGTACTCAGCATTGTTGTTGTGTGTTGTATGTTTGTTTAGCCTTGTCTTTATCTTGGCCCTGCGACGACCCGGTTCTAATGACGAGTAGTGGGGACAAAGTAAAGTGAAGTTTTTCAAGTGATGAAGCATATGCATGATGGACATGAGTGAAGAACAATTTTGTTTAGTTACTATGAGAATATTATATGTTTTATTTGTTTTGATGATTTTTATATAATTGTTTGTGAGACTAACGCAATGTTTTAAATACTTAGTTTAGTTTTCAAAAGGGCCTACAATGGTTCCAAGTTGTAGGTTGTCTTCGTTTGACTTTTGTTCGAATTTACTTTCATAGGTTTGACTTTTAAGTTGGCTTGTTTTAATCAGTTTTTGAAGTGAGTCTTTTGCTGTGAGTCTTTGATACTTACCTTAGATATTTACCTTAGCCGTTATCACGGTGGCGATAATATCTTAGAAATTCCTATTTCGTATTTTAAAAAGAGCAAAACAGTACTTTAAAGAAAGGAATTTCTAGGGTGTTACAAAGTGGTATCTAAGAGCTTTGATTAAGATTTTTATTACCACTAAAGCCAAAAACGTGTTTTGCATGAATGGTTTATTTTAACCCATTATAAACCTACCCGTTAAAATCCAAAATTGATAAACCCAACCCAAAACCAAACCGTTTGCCCGAATTAACACCCTAATTATTATGAAATGAAGGGAGTAATAAGTTACTCCCTCCGTGTTTTAATAAGTATTAAATTTTGATCGGCACATAGTTTTAGATAGAGGTGATCAAAAATTCGGGTCGAGCCGGGCCTTAACATAATATCTTGTGCTCAAACCCGAAAAATGTAGCGGGCTTTTCGGGCTTTTTCGGGCCGGGTTTGGGTTTTAAACAAAATATGCGTTTTTAGGCTTATCCAAACCTGCCCTATTTCGGGCCGGATCGAGCCTGGATAGCAAGCGGGGCCGAAATTGATCACCTCTAGATTTAGGCAATTCAATTTACTAAAATAAATAAAAGGGTGGAGTAGTTGGAGTATAAAAATGGTATAAATAAAATTAAAAAAAAAAAAAAAGAAAAAAAGATACTTAAGTTAATAGTTTATTGAAAAGTAATGAATATGAAAGAAAATAAATAATAAATAAAAAATAGTAATGGGATTGGGTGGAAATTATGAGAAGTGAGAGATATAATATTAGAGAAGGTATTGTGTCAGTCCGTCGGTCTGGACTGACAAAATGCAGATTTTTGATATCCTCAATTGGTGGGATGATATCATCTATTGGTGGGATGATATCCTCTATTGGCTGGATAATATCCTCTACTAACTGGATGATATCCTTTATTGGCTATATGATATCCTTTATTGGCCGAATGATATCCTCTATTGGCTGGATGATATCTTCTACTAACTGGATGATATCCTCTATTAGCTATATGATATCCTTTATTGGCTGGATGATATCCTCTATTGACTGGATGATATCCTCTATTGGTTGGGTGATATCCTTTATTGGCTATATGATATTTTTTATTGGCTGGATTTCTACTAGCTAGATGATATCCTCTATTGGCCGTGATATCATATAGCCACAATGATTTGTAAGAGTAATCTTCATTTACATGTATGAGTAACTTCATTTTTTCATAAGAGTAACCCCATGTTTTCCATAAAAGTAACTCAATAGTCAAATTCATTTTACAAGTGAAATCAAGTAATTTAATAATAAGTAACCCCATTTGTCCATTCAAGTAACCCTTATTCTTTTGTTTTAAAAAATGAAAGAATACTTCCACTTATTTAAGAGAGTAACTCTTTTTTCTCATTTAACCTACATACGTTAGGTAACTCCATTTGCTCATCGCCCTAACCCCACATTACTTAGTTAATTGTCTTATGTGATTATGTGAATTGGCCACGCCATGTGGCTAGCCACACATAAGATTTTGTGAAATGTAACAATTATCAAAACACGATGATCCCTAAACCTATAAAAGCACCAAGCATCAAAATATAAATGGCTCCTTATGAATAGTGCACTGCCCATATTGCCCCTAAATTTTAACTAGCATTTCCTTATGAATAGTGTTCATCCCGAATTTCCCTCAAAAAATTATGCATGTGAAAGTCCATGTGGTCCCTCAGTTGCACTGCCCATATTGCCCTTAAATTTTTGTAGGAGTTTATAGGTATTATAAAGCGGAAAATCATGAATCATATTCATAACGCACCTAATCCCAAGATCGCATTCATAACACACAAGACACATAATCATACCTTTGAAGCGTGAATTCCACGAAGCTATTTGAGAACAGAGCCCCAAGCGTTGCTCCTCTACTTAGTCCACGAGCTTCGAACGAGCCGTCCACCAATACTAGATTGGTCGAGTGATTGAGGAAAACCACGATCACCACTTTAATGGACTAACCTACCACCACAAACCACCACCACCACGAACCACCTTGAGAGGCACCGAGGGAGGAGAGAGAGCCGTGAGAGAGAGAGATTTGAGGGGCTTGGTCTCGTGTTTGCTAACTCAGGTTTTGATCTTACTGATCAATTTAATTCTTTCTTGCAAACTCTAGGCACTTAGTCTATTTATAATCTTATTATAATTAGACTAAGTTAGGAAGCCCAAAATCCTCCAACCTTCTCTATATGGCCGGCCATCATAGGGGATGAGGCCCGTCATGGGCCTCGTCCTCTCGTGCTCGATCTAGGCCCTTTGTGTGACCTTATAGGATTCGTCCAAGTGGGCTTTGGCCTATTTTACTAGCCCAAAGATCGTTAGTACCTCTAGTTATGATATAACGACAACCCAAATGTACGAACTTAATTATCTCCATAATTTGATCTATTTATATATCTAGTAATTGCACATGACGAAGACATAATTCCTTCAATCTCCCACTTGTCTGAGACAAGTGTGCAATAATCAAATTCCTTAAGTCAATATGTGTCGATTTGGTAATATGATTGCATCACATGTCGAGGTTATATTAATCTACAAATCGTTTCTTGAAATCTGAGTTCGAATTACAAAACCAAATGATTACTGAGTAATACATTTGAACGCGGCCACATATTTTCTGAATTCTCCCTCTTCAAGCGGCCATGACACATTCCCTAATTTAATAGGTAGACTCAATCCAATCTTGTGACAACAAGGCTCCCACTCAACTTTTGAAATAACCAGGAAACATCCTTTATAGCCTCCAGTTACGGGAAAACGTTTGAATGCACCACAGTCAAAACATCCATTGAATGAAATCAATGTTCCACTCATGTCAAAGGAATCCACTAATGTATTCGGAAGCTCTATACTTGAAATTCAAAGTAGGTCAATAGTTCGATCATGCATCATTCATGCACATCCAAGTGATTGACCGAGCATCACTATGCCCCTATAGCCCATGAAACTGCGCTATCCAATCAATCTTACATGCTAGTCCGATTATTGAAATCATTTATGTCCACTTTAATGATTTCGAACTAGGAACTTAAGTAATATATGAATTTTGTTCACCTGTGGGGTTTCATTCACCGGGTCATCAACCTGATGAGCCCATCAATTCATAATTATTTTGGACATTTTATTTAATTTCCAAAACCATATCTTAGTCTATGGAATAATTCTATTTTAAACATAATTATTTAAAATTTCTATTTTAAACATAATTCTGCAAATATATGCGTTCCTTATGTAATATGCTTTCTCAAAACATACACAACTTAAATTACTTAACTTGCTTCAATCCAAGGCTTTAATATGACTCTCATATCTTAGTCTATGGAAGGGGTTTAGTGATTTCTCACTCATAATAAAACTTTGCATATCACGACATCCCGCTTGTCATTGATCTCATAAATGAGGTGATATCTCATATCTATTTGTTTGGATTTGTGATGTGAACCTGGCTCCTTTGTTTTTGGCAAAGGTGTCCTTTTAGTCACAAGACAATTTGATCCAAACTTCCTCCTTAACTACTCTTATTGTAGCTAAAACACATATTTTGACATTGAGTATGCGACAGCATTCTGCTTTGAACTCTTCAAGCTCACTATACTTCTCCATTCAGACACAAAACGTATCTAGATCAACATCTAAAGTCATCATGCCTGTTTGGAAACTTGCATCCGTACAACCTTTTAACAACTTGTTCACTCTTAACACCATAAACTAGAAAAATTCCTTTAGTCCTTCTCAAGTACTCAAGGATTTGCTCTTGGTAACTTTCAGTATGCTTATTCTGAATTTACTTGAAACCTGCTACACATGCACAAGTTATATGTAACATCTTGCTTTGTACATTTCATGGCACATATAATGGACCCTTTTGCAAAAGCATAAGGTACATTATCCATACAACTCAACTCTACTAGCTTTTGAAAGCACTGAGTTTTCTGAGTGTAATACCATGAAACATGGGAAGATATCCTCTCTTAGAGTCTTGCTTCATGAACTTGTCAAGATCCTTATCAACATAAGTTTCACGATGTTGTCCAATCATTCTTCAAGATTCACTTCGTGGATCTTGATTCCCAATATGCACTTAACATCTCCTAAGTCTCTCATATGGAAACAACTCCCTAACCACTGCTTGACTTATTCAAGCATTGATATGTCATTTCATATGAACTTTATGTCATCTAAATACAAGACTAAGAAGACCAATTTCTCCCACTAAACTTCTTGTCTCTACAAGATTCCTTTTCGCTCTTTTAGGGAAATCAAACTGTTTGATTGCCTAATCGAAACGAATGTTCTAACTCCCTGATGCTTGTTTCAATCCATTAAATGAATTTCTAAAGCTTCCAAAACTTTCTGAGATTTCTTGATTTCAAAATTCTTAGGTTGTATCATACATATATCCTCCATCAAGAGCATTTCATGAAGGTGATTTTGATCTCCAAACTAGAATAATCCGAATAGGCTTACCCAACTAATAGGTTTGACCCTATTTGTAAAAATATCATGGACTAACACTTCTTTATAGACATGGAGTCCATACTGGATTTCTTGGCTTTAAGCCATTTCTTGAGTTGGCACTTATCCAAAGCTTGCTTGTAGGGCATGGATTCCAACCATTCCAATAGTAAAATTTTAGAATCCACCTTTTACTAGAATTTCGACAAACTGTTTATTTTAATTCCAAGTAACCTACAATAGGTTTGAGCAACAATAGAATTATTCTCTTCAACTCTTTGAAGACTTTCATTCAAGTGGGACGATAGAAGCATCGCTAGTTGAATTAACTTGCTTCGACATATGATTTATCAAATTAGCTGATTTCATACACCCTCGTCTCTGATGTAGTGTTATCTACATCCATTTGTTGCTCGTCTCAAATCTCATCGAGATCTAACTTTACTCCTACTTGGCTTTGTAGGAAGAGATTTCTATCTATAAAGACACTATCGCGAGCAACAAACATTTTGTTTTCTACGCGATTGTAGGAATAATACCTCTTAGTTTCCATGAGAAAACCCATGAAGAACTATTTGTCTGATTTTGGGTGCATTATGTCATCTTTGTAAACATTTTACATCAATTTCATAACCCTTAATCTTGTTTAGAAAAGACAAATTTTGGAACCTTTCCAATCTATAACTTTTATGACACCTTTTCTATTGCTTTGGTTAAGTTTCCTGTTTAGTATATTCGCAATTGTTGTTGTAATATATGTCCTCAAAATGATATTTGTAAATCATTAAAGCTGATCTAGGATCGAACCATTGCAAGAAAGGTTTGAATCCTTCTTTAAACATACATTTTAATTGTAATGCTTCTGGAATGTGAACTAATTCAACAATTCCCTTTTAGATGATCATTGATTTTGAGTTAAATATTTATCACAACAATCATATTGTGGTGTTATTTATTCATCTCAAACTGATTTTACATTTCATTTTGGAATTTTGAACATTTTAATGATTCCAAGTTTTACTTCATTAAGCAATTATCAATATAGTTACTTAAATCGTTAGTAAAAGCAATGAAATAGTTAATCTCTTTGATAATTTTTGAACTTATGGTCCACACACATCATATGTATGAGTTCCAAAATGTCATTAGCTCTTTCACCCTTTCAACTAAAAGGCGACTTGGTCATTTCACCTTATCAAGCATGACTTTTAATTCTCAAGTGATTCATAATTAAATAAGAATTAGAGTCCATCCAATTGTTACTTTGGATGTGCAAATGGTTATATGACCTAACCTTACTTTGTTGTAAGTAAGTTTTCTTTGAATCATCTAATTTTGCTTTTGCAATTTAATTTTATCAATGTCATAAACAAAATTAACTCGTATCTAGCATAAATGAAAACAATTTATTACCTTGGTCATGGATCAACACTTGTCCATGCTAAGTAAAACCAATCAGTATTCAACAAGAAAACCGAAATATTATCTCATCAAAACCGGAAATTGTTCTAAATCATCATAAAATTTTGAAATTAAAACTATGAAGCTTTCTTGGTCACTCAAACATTTCTAGTGCACCTTTCAGCTCCATTTCCAATGCTAGCTTCACTTGTTTGCAATTTCTGTCCAACATTAATAATGTTAAACACTGCAACTTGGTATCACATACCTAAGTGAAAGTTAAAGTGTTTATAACATAATACCTGAGGTTGATGCTCCATTTTTCTTGAGGAAATCAAGGTATTTCTAGCATTTACGCTTCCAATGCCCTTTCTTTTTGCAGTAAAAGCATTCACTTTCACTTGTAGCCTTGGGTTTTGGAGTCACTTTAGGCTTTTCAGGAGCTTTAGCAACTGACTTGCCCTTGCCCTTAGCCTTTTTCCCCTTCCTCTTGAACCCCTTTCCCTTCTGAACCATGAGAACCTCTTTCTTAGGTTCCTTAAAGATTTGCTTCTCATCACTAACCAACATAGCATGTAACTCATTCATAGTCTTTGTAACATCAGACATGTCAAAGTTCATGATAAATTGGTTGAAAGTTTCTAGAAAAGAGTGGAGAATGATTTCTATTACCATCTAATCACTGTATGGGTGCCCCAGTTTCTCCATATTTTGAATAAGGCTGATAATTTTAAAAACATGATCATGAACTGTGGTACCCTTCTCCATCTTACAGTCCAGAATTTCACGATGGAGCTCATACCTTTCAACTCTTGCTTGTTTCTTAAACAAGGCTTTGAGTACTTGCATGATTTTATACGCATCCTTGTAGGGAATATTTCAAGCATCCCACACTTGAGCCCCACTGTGATCATACACTTAAGCATGGTGGCGTCCAAAGGGAAGAAAGCTAGAGTAAAAGAGTCGCCAACAAGTTTTAGGAACTTGTAAACCGTTCACAGGGTGAAGGTTACACCCCTTCACGATCCATGAGATCGCTAACTCCATAGTGGTCTGGAACCATGACTGGATATCCGGGGACGAAGGTACAAATCCAACCTAAAAGAGATTGAACCTGCCCTAAATAGGCCTCTACTTTATTCTTCTCGTATTCATGTGCCCTAAATAGGCCTCCACTTTATTCTACTCGTATTCATGTGCGCTTTCTAACTAACATATAACCAATAAATTAACCCTAAACCTGTTTAATCTATGTTGGTTGAATTTAATGCACAAACAAATCTATTATTGGCGATCACTTGAATTATAATCATATTAGCCTAAACAAGATTATTAATTATCTTATTAAGCGTGATTACAAGTACAAATTCCCTTTAAACCTGCAAGAGAGGGCGTGATCAAGCAATAACAATAATAATATCAAGCAACAATAACAATAACAATCATCTCAAAATAATAATCTCAATAAAGCATAATAATAATAGCAAGATCCTAGGCATGATACTAACATGATTAATAACAAACCCTAACATGTTACTAAACATTAAAAATCAAGGCTTTATCCTTAACATGATACTAACATGATAGAAAGAAAGAATAGGAAGCATCATACATGTTATTAGAAATCAATAAAACATCCTAACATGATACTAGGAATTAAAACAATCAAAGCATGCTTTCTATAACAATTCAATTACTTACTTCGATGCCTCGTATCTCTTTCTAATAACAAAATATACGCGTTAGTAACTTCAAGGAAAATAATAAATCAAACTATTAAATTAAATAATTGAAATAGAGATTTGGGACCAAACCCTCATAAATATCAACCTTTCACGTCTAGGGCGAAGGCAACTTCGAACTTGGCTATGTGTGTCTAGAACTAATGAATGTGGAATTTTGTGAGAGGGAAGGTTTATAAAAAGAATAGAAAGAGAATAAGCTTCTAGCTTTAGAGAGAGAATAGATGATTGTTGTGAATTGCTGATGATTCTAAATGATTAAAAACGAGGAGATACGACCCCTATTTATAGAAAAATAGTCCGGAAACGATAGAAAATACTTCAAGTTCTATACGGAATAAAACTGGCATCTGTCACCAGGCGATAGACATCAGCGCCAGGCGAAAGGATTAGCGCCAGGCGACAAATGTTAGCGCCAGGCGACAGACCCTGTCGTTTGGCGCTAATTAAAAGATAAAACGCGCTTTGTATGGAATCCTTTTCTTAATATGATTGAACAGCAAATTCCGTGTTTATCAAATTAAAATCAGGTTTATCATAAAACACTTATCTTATTCCAAATAAAACTCTTCAAAACATAATTATCAATCCTAATATTATTAGAATTTAAAAGAAACTTTTAGATTATTCTAGAAGATTAAAATTAATCCTAATAACTTTAGGAATAATAATGAATAGGCCCTCCTCTAGATCATTGGGCCACATATAAAATTCATTTCAGGACCAATTTAGTATTTTGGCCATAACTTCCTCATTATTCATCGGAATTGGGCTTATAATATATCGTTGGAAGGCTCTTTTTGAGCCCAATCCAACTTCACTATTATCGGACCCTTATCATGGACCAAACTAAATTAGACTAGCTTTTTTCATAAATAGAGCACATTTTCAAAAACAGAAAGAAAGATATTTAACTAAAAACATCCACATCACTAGACGTTTCACACTTTCACTTTGTTCGATAATCAAATGACATGAAAGGTATTCATCACTGGGTTTGGTTTTGGGGAGACACATTTGGGTGTCTATAAAAGCCCCCACTTTGACCGAGTTTGGAGAAACACAAGTTTCGAAAACAAAAGTCAAAGTAGCGATAGGGACGGAGAATGATTTAGAACATTCTGCGATCCTAAATAATTCTTGCAACGCCGATACCTACAAACTAGCGTAAGTTGAACAGATAAAAGAGTTAAGAAACGCGTATCTTGCACCGTCGAGCACACGTCTCTGAAGTAACCGATTTTGTTGCTGCGTTTTGTTGGTGACGACCTCCACAGTGCCTCGTGAACGCCATCTGAAGGTAACAGTACCTCGCTATCTTCATTTATTTGTGACAATCCTCCACAGTGCCTCGGGAACATTGTCGAAGGTGATTGTGCCTCGCCATCTTCAGGGTTGTGGAAATACCTCGCCACGACTGTGCCTCGCCGCTATAGACAATCTCCTCTCTGCTTCGGGACATCGTCGAATATCGCTGCTTGTAGCTATCTTCATTTGTGGCCGTACCTCGCCACGGCTGTGCCTCGCCGCTATAGACAATCACCTCTCTACCTCAGGACATCGTCGAAGACCGCTGCTTGTAGCCATCTTCAGTTTTATGACGATAACCTTCCCAGGAAAGTTATCGAAGACCACCGCTTGTTGATCCTCAGTGCTTTGCTTTATAAATGCTGATTCTGCTGCTATGCCAGTACCTCGGCGCATTTTGTGAATGAGTCGGTACCTCGGCGCTTGTGCTTCTTTGAGAACCATTACTTCAGTGCTGCGACTGTAATCGAGTCGATTACTAAATCATGTAAAATTGCTTATAGGGGCTAACTGGCGTACCAAGGAACCCAAAATTGCTGTATAAGGTCCGCATATTCATTTATGGGGGCCATGCATCCTATCGTCGCACCAGCGCACGCTGATACGTGTTGTCGCCAAGATTCAGCTCTGTCGCCAGGAGACAGGCATTAGCGCCTGGCGACGAACTTTTCGTCTGGCACTCATGTCGGGTTTTTCGAATAAAACCCCTTTCTTCTTCATTTTGCCATTGCTATTGCTCTTTTGCTCGATTTCGCGAAATTCTTCAACTTAGTCGTTCTTGCTCATTTGTCAACCAAATTCACTCAAACTTTTTGCAAATCGAAGCTTATTTCATCTAGTTTCCCAATCTATGTAATTTTTCCTAAACTCACTTCAGTTTTGCTGAATTTTGCATGCTTTGTTCATGAATTTTTAGGAAATTCGAAACTTATATTGCTTAATTTGCTTTGTTCATTGAATCTTATGCCATGAAATTGCTTGATTATGTTTATACATTGCCTTGGGAGCATTTTGAGACTTGTTTGACTTAATTTGGTGAAGAAATGAGCGAATTGCCATTGTTGAGCCTCTTGAGTTCGTGAGAACAATGCGGCTTGTTCTTCGCATTTTTGCTAGTCATTTTTATCCAATTTGTCACAATATTTTTCATAGTATTGCAAGAAATTGTTTGATCGCTGAAGAAATGTTATTTCTGCATGTATTGAAATTGTGCTCTGTATAAGTACTATGTACTCTATTTTTGGCGAACATAGTATCATGCGGCTAGGCGAACCTTAGATACTATATAACCCTTAATTTACTGTTACTTTGCATAATATAGCATGACTAGACAACGCAACTCTGGCTCTCGTTCTAGGGAGGCTCATCGGGAGGACGATCCCGTAAATGCCGGCGTAGGGACCTCTTCTTCTCTAGGGGAGTTCCCAGAGTGGGACAAGCGCACTCTGTATTTTGCGCCTAAGTTCCACATCTCGGAGCGCGTTCGGCGTGGGATTCATAGTGGGAGAGTTTGTAGCCATGGTTCCGGAAACGACACTATCGGTTCCTTATACGATACTTACTTTTGCGACCATGACAGTTTGCGTCACCCATGGGAGTCTTGTGGCTTGACTCCTCTGCTCCGAGCCACTCGGGCTCTATATTCCTTCGGTTTGAGCCGTTAAGTGGTTCGAGCTTTGGTGGAGTTCTTTTGGGACACCACCAACACCTTCCATGTCCCCTGGGATGAGATGACTGTTACCCCTATGACTTCAGTCTCATCACGGGGTTGGAGTTTTGTTCAGTCGTGCTTCCGTTTGATAGCGAGATCATTGTCTTTTCTCTAGTGGTACTGGAACTATTGGGCCTTATCACTGTTTGGGCTCGTAGTGAGGCTGAGTCGACGCATCTCAGCTCTCGATGTATCCGTCGGTCCACGCTCGTGGCGGCTTTTCAGGATGGTGCGACCACCTAGAGCGACGGGTGCGCATCTTTGCTCTTATCTTGCTGTCAGGGAACTTTTCTCCTGACAGAGGTAGTCGAGTCTTACTTTACTACTTGCCTGTTCTTCGCGACCTTCACATGGTCGGATCATATGATTGGGCCAGCTTGGCCTACGCGGACTTCCTAGTTAGATTGCGACTTTCTAGCCGTCATGGTTCTTTCGAGGGAAATATCGCACTCTCCGGGTTTTGGAGACTCGTAGAGGTATACTTTATTTCCTTCATTAAAGTTAGCTTTAGATCTGCATTAGCATTTATTGACACTTCCTTATCCTCGTAAATCTGGTTCTACGAGTATTACCCATCTTTTACGCCGGCGAGCCCTTCGCCTCGCGAGCTCCCCATTGCTGCCTGTTGGGGAGGTCGTCTCAACGACCAGGCTACTACTGCTCGTGTTCGATAGTTGCTCCTCTCGGTATGTTCCTCGAATACTTGTCTCTTAGTACCTTTTAGTAAGATTTTATCTCATGGATATGCGTTTTGTAGGAGCCTACTGTAGAGTTTCAGCCGTGAGCCGATTTGGACATTCCTGCAAAGCTGCGCAGTACACTGCTCAGCGTCGGTATTTTCAGGGGACGTACGATGTTGTAGTGTACTTAGGTGAGAGAGTGACTATTCAGCACTCCTTAGAGGCTTTTGTCGTTCCTGCTCGCCCTCCTCGGCACATGTTTGACCAGACTAGATTGAGGACTTTGGCGAGTAGGTCACCAGCGGGTACACCATGGCGGACTCATGCCCGAGCGGAGCAGTGTTATGGGGAGACGCTGTTGCCACTTCTGGCTCCACCACCTGTTTTAACAGAGGGAGGAGAGGTATTCCTCGTTTCCTGTGTTTGTCCTTTAGATAGCCCCCAAGTAGATACTAATAATTTGGATTTATTTTGCCAAGATATGCGTGCAGAGTTCGTTCCTCCATCGGTATCCATCACCTATCAGGGGATGTATGGCCCGGTCGAGGAGATGATTCCTCTGGCTCCTCCAGAACATCGTTTCATCGAGCAGTCGATACCTCGGCATCAGACTTGGGTGAGTCATTTGTTCATTGTTTTACTTATATATCTTTGATTGTTCCTAAATTGTTCTCTTGATAGTTTACTCGCGAGGTGGTAACGAGGATGGCGAGGGGTATGAACGCCTTTCGCTACCAGCTGGTGAGATTGAGGGATCGAGCCTCCTGTCGTCGTGATGACACTGCTACAGAGGTATTTCTCTTATCCTTATCACATGTTTTATTTGTTTAGTTTTGCATCTAACTTAATTTATTTTTGCAGGGGCAGCCTATTCCTCCGCCACATACTCGGACGAGACCCGAGGCTAGTAGAGAGAGATCCGGGTCTGGCTTAAGACGTCGTCGTACTTCTTCTGGTGGCCAGGGTAGCCGGTCGGAGACGGCTCCTACCGAGGGATCGGAGGGTTCGGGCTCTTCGTCTGAGGGTGCACATGTTAGGCCGACAGGCCAAGGAGGCGTGACATCAGCTCCTTTAAGGGGTGGTGGGACATACGAGGTTGGCTCATCGTCGCAGCAGCCACAGCAGCCTCAGCCGTTAGCGATTCTTATCCTTATCACATGTTTTATTTGTTTATTTTTGCATCTGACTTGATTTATTTTGTAGGGACAGCCTATTTCTCCGCCACATACTCGGACGAGACCCGAGGCTAGTAGAGAGAGATCCGGGTCTGGCTTAAGACGTCATCGTACTTCTTCTGGTGGCCAGGGTGGCCGGTCGAAGACGGCTTCTACCGAGGGATCGGAAGGTTCGGGCTCTTCGTCTGAGGGTGCACATGTTAGGCCTACAGGCCAAGGAGGCGTGACATCGGCTTCTTTAAAGGGTGGTGGGACATACGAGGTTGGCTCGTCATCGCAGCAGCCACAGAAGCCACAGCAGCCTCAGCCGTTAGCAATTCAGCGTCAAGGTGAGCCTGGAGCTAGTGAGGAGCATACCCCACGATCTACATTGTTCTTTGACACTTTGAGGGTTCCTCCCCATTTGCGTTCTCCGGCACCGTAGTTGTACCTGTATTTATTTTTATTTGACTTCGTAGGACTTTGCTAGTCTGTATCATATGACTTTATGTTAGACGTACTGTATATACGTACTTTTATCAATTTCTGCTTATTTTATCTCTGCATTTTTTATTTTTCCATTTTATGTGCACGTGAGTGTGTGAAAAATTTGTGACTAATTTTGACAATTTTGCGCAAAAATTTCAGTAATTTTTATTATCAATGGAGGGTATCCGACTTTCTCCCTCAAAAGAAAAAATGAAAAATAAAATAAACTTTGACTAAAATAAGCCTAAAATTAATTAAGCTCAAATTAATCGAAAAAAGTGTTTGAGATAATGTTGGATAAGGTTTTAAGACAAGAGGTCAAAACCGTAAAGTCAATGTACAAAATGGAGTCATAGTCGGAAAAACACGGTTTGCATAGCGTGTCAAGCTGGCGTCGTGCCGGCTCTCTGTCGCCCAACGCTGACCTTTGTCGCCAGGCGACAGGCCTTGTCGCCAGGCGCTGCACCTGTCGCCTGGTGCTAATCCCTTTTTCTCCGAATCCTTTCGGGATTCGAATTGTACCAGTTTTGTGCATAAATAGCCCCCAAATCTGACGATTTTTGTATATTTCGAACAGATTAAAAATAGTTATAGTTTTAATTCTCATCAAGCAATCATGTCTAAGAGTTTTAGTGATTTCACTCGTGTGTGGTGCCGGTCTTTGACTGCTAAGGAGAGAAAAGAGCTTGACTTTTTTCACTTGGGAGGTAGACATAGATATAGATTTTATTCATACCGCCTTAGAATATTGGGAGCCGGACACCCATTGCTTTGGACTAGGCTATGATGAAATTAGTCCTTTACCGAAAGAATTTGGTGCCATTCTAGGCTTCCCTTCTTTAGATCTTGCGGTAATTCCTAATGTGAGTGAATATTATTATAAAGACTTTGAGCGTTTCTTTAATCTTAAGGACGGGGATCTAACAAATATTGTAGATGGGAATATAGTTAATCTGAAAGAATTTGCACGCCATTATTTTGATAGACCACATTCCGAATCTTTTCATGTTTATAGGAGGAGAGCTTTCCTCTTTTGCATGTTTAGCCAATATCTCCTCACTAGTGGTAATATTCGTGGGTCAAGCAATTTTAGTATCTATCATGGAATAAATTGAATCAGGGAGGAATCCAATGCCTTTAATTGTTGGAGAAACTATGCTTAGTTTAGATGATTTAAAGAAAAATCCAAAAGCACCTCTTCGAGGCTCTCCAATTTTATTACAGGTAGAAAAATAATATTTTTAATTACAGAAATCAAAAATATATATTTTTGTATAGTAATACTAATTATTTGCATTGAATTTTTGCAGATGTGACTAATGGAGAGGCTAGAATTAATTAGTCCTCCTGACAATATTGACAAATATACGCCAAATTGCTTTGTAAGGCGAAAGAAACGCTTTTCCATAAAGATGGGCCGCCGGGAGTGGAGCAAAATATTTGCCTCTTGTGATTTTGCAATCAATTGGGTCATTCCTTGGTGGAAAATTGAGAAGGTGGTTGGTGTCAACAAACAACCCTTTTGTCGTCTTCCTAGCTTATCAAAATTAACCTTTTATTACCCCTGTAGGGTAAAAAGACAATATGGCCTTACTCAAACCATTCCTTCTGGTAATCTTCGTCGCCCTTATGAATTTCCTGTTTCACAAGACATGGAGAGGTTTGATAATTATTGGAGTGCTAGGCCTTTATGGGAAGTTGTTACCCAAAAGGTTCCTCCTTCTTTGTCTAAAGATGTGAAGCAATGGATACTTGGTAGATCTAAAAAGGACCAAAACAAAGTTCAAAATAAGATCAATGTGAAGAATCGTCTTGGAGACAAGATAGCTCGTGTTAAGGAACGCCTAGGTGAAAGGGTTGAGTTCAAGACTCCTGTTATGCCTAAGAAGAAAAATACTACTAAAGGCAAAGAGAAAAGAAAAGCTGACTCTACAGAAAAGAAAGTGTGGGTAGAAAAGAAACATGGAGTGATGGCTAAAGGGGAAACTATCTATACCAAGATTGAATGCAGATCCTCTAAGGGATGCTTGCTAGAAAAAGTGATGGATGGCGAAGAAAATGCTGACAAGAATTAGAAGAGGGCTAGGAAAGAGAAGACAGATTAGAGCATCGCTTTACTTTCAATTTAATAGACATTTTTAATTTTCAAGTTAAATTATTTTTAAGCTTCATTTAAATTCCATCAATAATGTAATTTTTACTTTATTTTATTAATGCAATTTTCAGCTTTTTAAAATAACATTTACATTTAATTTCTATTTAAGCAATGAAAACACTTTAATAATTTCCGAAATACACCGAACGTCGCCCAGATTATTGCAGAAAAATTGGCGTCGCGGTTTTAAGTCTGTCGCCAGACGCTACTTCTTGTCGCCAGACGCTGCAGTTGTCGGCCGACGTTGATATCTGTCGTCAGGCGACAAATTTTCTGGGATGCGTTGGTCTTGAATTTTTCGCGCCGATTATTCTGAGTTGACTTATTGATGCTAGGATGCGAAATTTGTAAAAATTAAAGTGGCCGCACCCTATAAGGGTTGCCTACGTATACTTTCCTAAGGAATCGGGACAAACGTAGCTCTCTTGAGTTATCCTACTCAAGTAATTATGGGTAGTACTTCTTAAGTTGGTCAAGATTTGTCATGTTTGAGAATTCATTGACATCCATATCAGTTAGTTTTGTACGTAGCACCTCCTGTTAGGATAGTTTTGACAATATATGGTCCAGACCAATTGGGCCTAAATTTGCCTCTTGGATCCAAAACATTTTTCCTTAATGCTTTTAACATCAAGTCTCCTACTTTGATGTTTCTTGTCTTGACTTTCTTGTTGAAATGTCTAGCCATACGAGTTTGATAGCATTGAGTATGATGTAGAGCTTCTAGTCGTTTTTCATCGAGTAGAATTAGCTCCTCATATCTTGCTCTAGTCCATTCAACTTCATCGAGTTTACTTTCCAACGCGATGCATAGGGAAGGTATTTCTAGCTCTACATGTTGTACGGCATCCATTCCATAGACTAAGGAAAATGGCGTATTTCCTGTTGATGAGCGAATTGACGTGCGATAACCCCAAATAGCAAAGTGGAGTTTGTCAGGCCAATCCTTATAATTTTCTGTCATCTTCTCAATGATAGTCTTTAAATTTTTATTAGCATTGGCATTGGGAGTAAAGAGTAAAGAATCTCCGAATATTCGAAGTTTCTTTACTCCCAATGCCAATGCTATTTCGAGGCCTACCATCTTCATATTCTGCAGCGTTGTTGGTAACGTCGAAATCTAGCTTTATGGAGATTGGAATATGTTCTTCTTTAGGTGATACCAATAATACCCCTACGCCATATCCCTTTTGGTTTGAGGCTCCGTCGAAGTATAAAGTCCAAGTATCATCTTCTGTGACCATCAAGTCTTCGTTTGGAAGTCTGCTAAGAAGTCCGAGACCATGGATCCTTTAATAGCCTTTTGAGGCATGAATCTCACATCAAATTGGGCTAAGTTGACTATCCATCTTGATATTCATCCATTTAGTGTAGATTTCTCGAAAAGATACTTAAGTGGATCCATCCGGGATACTACAAAGACTGTGTGAACGAGCATGTAATGTCTTAACTTGGTTGTGGCCCACACTAATGCGAGGCACAATTTCTCAAGTGGTGTATAGTGTATTTCATACTCGAGCATCTTTTTACTTAGATAGTAGATGGCATTCTCTTTTCCTTCTACTTCTTGTGCGAGCATAGCCCCCATTGTCTCCTTGGTGACTGTTAGCTACAACCAAAAAGGGATTCCTGGGAGTGCTGGTGCTAATACAGGAGGATTAGCGAGATAGGATTTGATCTTCAAAGGCTTTTTGGCATTCATTGTCCCATATTATTGGCACATTCTTCTTGAGCTTCTTGAATATTGGTTCACATATTGTTGTTAATTTGGATATGAACCTACTTATGTATTGCAACCGGCCAATGAATCCCCGAATTTGTTTTTCGGTTTTGGGCGGTGGCATTGACATGATTGCCTTGACCTTGGTTGGGTCTATTTCTATTCCTCTAGAGCTAATGACGTATCCCAAGAGTTTTCCTGAGGTGACTCCAAAAGCACACTTAGATGGGTTCAACCTCATGTTGTATTTTCTTAGCCTTTCAAAGAATTTTCTTAAGGCTACCAAATGTCATGGGCGATCCTTTGATTTTACAATCATGTCATCTACATAGACTTCAACTTCCTTGTGCATCATGTCATGGAGTAAGGCAGTCGCTGCCCGTTGGTAAGTGGCACCCGCGTTTTTCAACCCGAATGGCATCATCATGTAACAGTAAGTGCCCTAAGGTGTTATGAATGTCGTCTTCTCCATGTCCTCTTCTACCATGAGAATCTGGTTATACCCCGTGTATCCGTCCATAAACGAGAGAAGTGCGTGATTCGTTGTATTATCTACTAGAATATCAATGTGTGGTAAAGGGAAGTCGTCCTTTGGACTTTCCTTATTTAGATCTCGATAGTCGACACACATTCTTACCCTTCCATCCTTCTTTGGAACTGGGACCACATTTGCTACCCATTCGGGGTATTTGGATACCCTAATAAAACCTGCAGTTATCTGTTTTTGTACTTCTTCTTTTATTTTAAGAGCTAAGTGGGTTTCATTCGACGTAACTTTTGTTTTACAGGTTTCATTCCTGGAATTAATGGTATTGTGTGTTAAGCTATTACTCTATTTATTCCTGGCATATCTTCATATGACCAAGTGAATACATCAATAAACTCTTTTAGTAGATTAATTAAATCGGTTCTTTCATCTTTACTAAGTGTTAGTCTGATTTAACTTCTCTTTTAATGGTTGGATCTTTTGAGATGTCAACCGTTTCAGTATCTTCAATTATTAGTGTTCTATTTTTAAGTGTTTCCATTGATTTAATTATTTATTTGTCATTTTCATTGTTAGTTAAGCAATGCTCGTCATCTTGGGTTAAATAGTGGCACGAGGAGTAAGCAAATGAAGACATATTATTAAACTCGGAAACCATTACATCAAATAAAGATATGTCCGCTGGGACTTAACTACTAACTATTCTAGGAGAGGGTGCTAAAACAGAAGAATTGGGGGAAGGTGCTACAGCTAGAGACTTAGAAGACTCGATAGGGGAAGACTCTAACTCGGACTCTAACTCAGATGGTTCTTCAAGCATTGGTCCTTGTCCTGTTGTTATGGAGATCTTTCTTCCATTTGGGGTAGTCACCTTCACGGTCTTCGCCATCCTTGAACTAACCCTTCCGCGGGAGTGATAAGCTTAAGAAGGATCAAAACTATCACTTTGTAGTACTGTTTGAATAAGCAAGGAATTATCTTCAATGTACGTTGGCTCATTCTTCTCATGCCCAAAGAGAATTCCCATGACATTAAAGCCAAAGCATGGAGGTGCTTTCTCCTTATGGATAGGAGTTGGGACATCATCCAGAAAGTTGCAATCCAAAAAGATTTCGAACCCAGGTTGTCTTATCCTATTTTTGACAAAGGGTTTAGGAAATTCATGACATGGATAATCCTCTCCTTTTCTCATGAATTGCCCATTTAAGGTGAGAGGGTAATGATCCATTGGGATTGCTTTCTTTTGGGTACGAGCGTTCCTACGTGCATTTTCTTTTTCCCGGGCTCGCTTAAGGTCTTCTAGAGTCGGTTTGAAACGAAGTCCAAAAGTATCCAATTTAGGGAGGCTAGGTAGTCCCATTTGCTTCGCTATCTCTTTCTTCTTTCCAAGAGTCATTCCAGGAAAGTGTCCTTGTTTTCTAAGGATAGCATTTACTATCATATTGGAGTGGAGGTCATAGTGAAGAGGGGTCCTTTCATCTTCCTCGATTAAGGAGACCTCTTCGTTAAAGCCCCACAAATCTTCGTCATCTTCATCGTGCTCCACATTTATGATTGGATTCTCGATGGCTTTGATTCTCATTGGTGAAGCATCGATTGTAATAAGGATTCCTCCAACTATAGCCTTTACTTGTTGATGAAGGGATGAAGGGATGGCCTTTAGGTCATGAAGCCAAGGGCGTCCCAACAATAAGTTGAAGGATGCTTTGATATCTACCACTTGAAAAGTAGTAGCGTGTTCTATGACTCCTACCGTTACATTCATGGTGATGGTTCCAAGAGCTTGGCGGCGAGTGTTGTCATAGGCTCTTATTCCCTGTGTAGATGGAGACAAGGCTTCATCCCTTATTCCTAACATTCTCGCAGTTCGAAGTGGACAAACATTAATTGTTGATCCATTATCTACAAGAGTCATTGGGACATTCATCCTCTTGTAGATTACTGTGAGATTTAAGGCTTTGTTGTGTTTGTCACCCTCTGGAGGTAGATCCTTGTCAGAAAAGATGATCAAATTGATGGGACTAGGAAGATCACTTGTGAGAAAGTTAGCCAACCCCTCAAGAGTGGTTTCAGAATCTATTCCTATTTTATCTAAAGCATTCATCACTGCCACCCTATGTTGATGGAATGTAGCTAAAAGTTTCCATACATTCATCTCGACCTTAGTCTTCTTCAGTTGCTTGACAACATCGTTGTCTTCTATGATGGGTATGGGAACTTGCTGAGTAGTAGGAATAGGTTGTTGTGCGGTAATGGAAGGTTGCATTCTCCCAGATCTTGTGAGAACGTCTATGGGTGAATCTTCTTCATCCCAAATATCGTCCACGAGATATATTGTGGAGAGTGGGGTTTCCTCCATATCCTTGAGGTAGACGTCCTCATCATCACTGTCCCAAACTCCATTAATGGTAGCATCTTTCTCTTGAGGAATTTGGACTAACTTTTTATTATCAATCAGTTTTTGAATTAAATCCTTGAACTTAATACAATGTTCTATAGTGTGTCCCCCTGATTGATGATATGGACAGTAAAATCTGTCTGTCCTCTTTAGTGATTCAAATGGTCTCGGTTCGAGAGGTTTGATCTTGCCACTCTCGGAGTGCATTTTGAACATATTTGCATATGTGGTCCCAATTGGAGTATATGACTTATTGCTCCTTTTAGGTGTTTCGACTACTTGGAGAGAAAATGGCTTCCTCTTAGTAGTCTCTATAGGTGTCACCTTTTCATTGACATGTTTACTTTGTTCTAATTTTGTGCGTTCAAGAACTTTTCTACACAGGTTTATTGTTTTCCCCATTGTATATATGAAGAGCAAAATGTCTTCTTTAGTGGCCGGTTGTTGAATTGGGGCCCAATCACTCATGGCATCGAAAAAGATTTCCTCTTCTTCTTCAAGGGCATGAGTTTCTTCGACTGGTTTGATTAAAGATGATGGGTCAACACAATTTTCCTCATCAGAAATAGCCAAGGAGTCAGAAAGTGGTGCACTGTTGATACTTGGCTTCTTGCTTGCAGGAGCCACTGGGACTTTGTTGCTATCAATCAAGTCTTGGATAGCTTCCTTTAGCTTCCAGCAATTCTCAGTAAGATGGCCCCTACCTTAATGGTATTTGCAGTGTGCATTGGGATTCCAATTAGCCGTTCTCCTTTCGACTGGTGGATCCCCAAATGGTCCAATAGGAGTTATAAGACCTTTTGCATGAAGACGGTCAAATGCGGTGTCATAATCATACCAATAGGAGTAAAGTTTCTCCTAAATGGTTTCTTTTGTCCTTGATTGTTCATGGTGAGGACTTCATTCAGATTAAAGGTGCTAACATTATTTGAGTGGGTGGTTTTGGAAGAAAAAGGATTGTCGTTCTTCTTTCCTTTCCAACCATTGTTGGAGTTAGTGTTAGCAGCTTTTTGCTTTGCAAGGTCATCTTCAATATTAATTCCAATGTCATAAACAGCCTTGAAAGTATTCAAGTTGCTTTGGTACTTAAAATGTTTGGAATATTTTTCCTGGAGATTCTTTATGAATAATCTCACACACTCTTTTTCAGTAGGAACTTCAATCATCTTAGCGGAGGTTTCCCTCCACTTATTAAACAAAGAAGTAAAACCTTCATTCTCTTTTTGCTTAAGTATCTCAAGTTCCCTATGATCAGTTTCAACTTGAATATTACATTTATATCTATCAATAAAAGCGTTTACAATAGCATCCCAAGTAGAGGTTTTCTCTTTGTCAAGGGAAAAGAACCATTGTTGACAAACGGTTTCAAGAGATAGAGAAAATAATGAATGAAAGACTTTCCTATCGATCCCCTTAATATTCATTATGGTCTCGAAAGCCCTTAGGTGGAAATAAGGATTATCTGTTGCCTTGAACCTAGGGATGTCATTGGCATTGAACTTCTGCGGAAGAAGCTTCTTGTCCACTGGGACCCCTTGTGAGCTAATGCCCTGGAATCTATAGTCATTGGAGAGTTTGCTCAAGCTTTCTTGCATGAGCTCCATTTGTTGTTGCTTGACAGGGTCATTGATTTGAAGAGCCATAGTCTTTATCAATTCAGTTAAGTTGGCCACGTCCTTCCTAAGTTCGTTAACTTCTTCCTAAGACGCCATTATCTTCTTAGCTTTTCTTTTCCGACTAATTGGTTTGTCAAAAAGTAGTACTTGAACAAAGGTGTTGTCCTTGATTAATCACCCTTCTTTTCTTAACCAAGCGCTGTAAATTAAACCATTTATTTGTTTTATGACTTGACTCAAATTGACTTTGACTTTATTGGGTTTTTTTTTTAAAAAAAAAAGAAAAAAAAACAATAACAAAAGTAAGTTGTATATTTTAGGAATCAAGTAAGGGTTCAAACAAGTATGGTTTAATTGGAGGATTAATATCTGACTAACCCCCCTAAAAAATGACGGAAAACACGCGCATACAAGACTTTCTAGACATGGTCAAGGTGTGACATATATATTAGGTGTTTGCTTTAATAGTGATTGCGAGTGACATGCTTTGACTCTTGTGTGAGACCATGGGACTATGTGCCTAGACTCAATTAAAAACATGACTACTGTCGTTAATAAACTGATTAAACCTATTAAGCAAACTGATTAATTAGACTCGTCATGAGGACTCGAGCAAAACATGCACTAATGAGCAGCGCCATACGACAACATTGTCGCCTGGCGCTAATTACTAGCGCATGGCGCTACAGTCCAAACCTCTGCGCCATTGCTGGAACATTGGTTATGGACTGTTTCCAGTATTTTACTCTAAAGGGACAATCCTAAAGTCGTACTAAGTCAAGTTTGATCAATTTATTTAGACTTTAATCATTTATTAATTAATTAATTTAGCAAAGTCCTTTAGTCATTAATTAGTTTATTTAAACTCATTGACAAGTCAAACAAACGTTTAGTGGAAACACATATAGGTTATGCGCAAACAAATAATGCACAAGTAGTCAAATAGTCACAATATGATGCAATGAGTTTGCAACCTAACTATGACTCTAGTTCTCTAAAGTTCAAGATATGGGTTAGTCAAAGAGGGTCCATGGTTATGAGTCCAGATGCACCGCGCGAAAGCCTTACCTTTGGAAGGGTTGGCGCGAGTGGATGGGACCCCGCGAGTTAAACTCGCTTCCACGGTTTGGTGAATTCAACAAACTCGGATGTACCCTTCGTTGCCAAGAGCGTTCAATTGGGTAGATGGAGCGTGAATCCCCAGAGCCTTATGGCCATATGTAGAACACATATGGGTTTCAGAAAAAAGGGAAAAACTCAATCAGGAAGTAAAACCGAGCAAACAGTACTAGAAACTAGTCGAAACAAGAAGGTAGACTCTGGTTCGGTATTGGAAGAATTCAACGCAAGAAAATAGCGTCTGTCGCCAGACGATGGAACTGTCGCCAGACAACAATTATTCTGGCCAGGCGATAGAGCCATCGCTTGGCGATGGCGCTGTTTTCTCAGCGCTAATTCCTACATGCCTCGGCAGCTTTCTGCTCTTGAATTTTCCTGTTTTTCGCAGCGTTATTTTGACTTTAGTTGTGAAAGATATTTCCCAAATTTCCTACGTGTAAAAATCCTATGTTTTTAACGCATTACGAATGGTCTTTCCAATGCGGACCTTTTTTATGCATATGCCACAATGTTAATCAAAATTACGCCCATGAAATACTTAGAACTTTTCGAGTCTCATCCACTCATTCTAAATCATTGCCAAAATAAATTTTAGGAATTAAAATAGAAATCCTCCCCAGTGGAGTCGCCAAAAAACTGTAGGGAATACTTCAAGCATCCCACACTTGAGCCCCACTGTGATCATACACTTAAGCATGGTGGCGTCCAAAGGGAAGGAAGCTAGAGTAAAAGAGTCGCCAACAAGTTTTAGGAACTTGTAAACCGTTCACAGGGTGAAGGTTACACCCCTTCACGATCCATGAGATCGCTAACTCCATAGTAGTCCGAAACCATGACTGGATATCCGGGGATGAAGGTACAAATCCAACCTAAAAGAGATTGAACCTGCCCTAAATAGGCCTCTACTTTATTTTTCTCGTATTCATGTGCGCTTTCTGACTAACATACAACCAATAAATTAACCCTAAACCTGTTTAATCTATGTTGGTTGAATTTAATGCACAAACAAATCTATTATTGGCGATCACTTGAATTATAATCATATTAGCCTAAACAAGATTACTCCCTCCGTGTTTTTTTAAGTGACACACTTTCCTTAAACGGCCGTTTTTTTTTATGTGACACACTTCCTCTTTTAGAGATTCCTTACATTTTAATAATATATCTTCACCCCACTATCTCTTACTTTATCATTTCTCACTCCTTTCATGGTCCCCACTTCCTCTCACATTCTTTTACTTTATCATTTCTCACTCCTCCAACCTACCCCACTAACATCTTATTTTATTAAAGTTAATAAAATCTCCTAAAACTACGTGTCGGTCAAAGTGTGTCACTTAAAAAAACACGAAGGGAGTATTAATTATCTTATTAAGCGTGATTACAAGTACAAATTCCCTTTAAACCTGCAAGAGAAGGCGTGATCAAGCAATAACAATAATAATATCAAGCAACAATAACAATAACAATAACAATCAACATCAAAATAATAATCTCAATAAAGCATAATAATAATAGCAAGATCCTAGGCATGATACTAATATGATTAATAACAAACCCTAGCATGTCACTAAACATTAAAAATCAAGGCTTTATCCCTAACATGGTACTAACATGATAGAAAGAAAGAATAGGAAGCATCATACATGTTATTAGAAATCAATAAAACATCCTAACATGATGCTAGGAATTAAAACAATCAAAGCATGCTTTCTATAACAATTAAATTACTTACTTCGATGCCTCGTATCTCTTTCTAATAACAAAATATACGCGTTAGTAACTTCAAGGAAAATAATAAATCAAAAAATTAAATTAAATAATTGAAATAGAGATTTGGGACCAAACCCTCATAAATTATCAACCTTTCACGTCTAGGGCGAATGCAACTTCGAACTTGGCTATGTGTGTCTAGAACTAATGAATGTGGAATTTTGTGAGAGGGAAGGTTTAGAAAAAGAATAGAAAGAGAATAAGCTTCTAACTTTAGAGAGAGAATGGATGATTGTTGTGAATTGCTGATGATTCTGAATGATTAAAAACGGGGAGATACGGCCCCTATTTATAGAAAAATAGTTCGGAAACGATAGAAAATACTTCAAGTTCTATACGGAATAAAACTGGCATCTGTCGCCAGGCGACAGACATCAGCTCCAGGCGACAGAATTAGCGCCAGGCAACAGATGTTAGCGCCAGGCGACAGACCCTGTCGTTTGATGCTAATTAATAGATAAAACGCGCTTTGTATGGAATCCTTTTCTTAATATGATTGAACAGCAAATTCCGTGTTTATCAAATTAAAATCAGGTTTATCATAAAACACTTATCTTATTCCAAATAAAACTCTTCAAAATATAATTATCAATCCTAATACTATTAGAATTTAAAAGAACCTTTTAGATTATTCTAGAAGATTAAAACTTTAGAAATAATAATTAATAGGCCCTTGATCCGTGCCATTTATGGCACCTTTAGGCTATGTTTTCTTTATATTTCTATGCTCGTTTTTAGTCGTTTGTGTCGTGTTTATAGAGAATAATGCTCGATTTGTGTTATTTTGTGTTGGTTTAGAGAAATGCATGCTTTTAATGGTTTTCTTATCATTTTATTCATTTCTCGACTATTTCTCTCGCTTCTTCGTTTCTTTGTGTTGTTTTGTAGGTACGTCGCGGGCTATATGCATGGAAATTGAAAATAGCACCCACTAGCATCAATATGCACTTTTCGGAATTGAATTTGAGTTTGAAACAAAGGAAAACGAAGGATTGCAAAGTTTCAAATAGGACCTTTGTTCATTGTTTCAGCCATATCTCAAGTTCTACAACTCGGATTGATGTGATTCAAGTTGGGTTGGAAACTAGACTTAAAGAGCTTTCCAATGATAGGTCGCACGCCCTCATACGATTCATAGATTGAGAGTTACAGCCTTCCGAAGTTAGCCCTGAAATTCTGCCGCGGGCGCGGGCTACAGTACCCGCGGGCGCGGGGTTGCTTCAGCTCCAAAACTGCCGCATTTGGGCAGTAAGCACCCGCGGTTGTCCCGAGGGCTCCCCGAGGGCGCGGGCCTTGGCCCCGCGGGCGCAGGCTTGGGCCGCGGGCGCGGGCTTGGGCCGCGGGCGCGGGCGCGGGCTTGGGCCGCGGGCGCGGCTATCGGGGTTTCCGTCTTCCTCCGCGGGCGCGGGTTTCCGGGTCTTTTACGATTTTAAAGCTTCTTTTCTCCTTTTGTTTAAATAGTTTTTGGTTTCCTTTATTCTTCATTCATGTAATTCTTTAGTTTTAGGATAGTTTTCTCTCTCTTAGGTTGAGAGCTTCTCTCTCTAGATTAAACTAGCTTAGGAGTAGTTTTAGAGAGAGAAAGTGAAGAATTTCAATGGTGATTGAGAGATTGAAGATGCAAGTGTGACAATTGTGTTGGATATCTTCCTAATTATCAATGAGCATTTCTAAACTCTATCTCATTCAATTGCTTTGTTTAATTTGATGTTTGTTTGGTTTGATTTTGATATTTGATGTTTGATTAGAGTAATTGCTCTTGATATTTTGTTGATTCTTGTTCTCTATAGTTGATAGTAGATTTAATCATGTTTCTTGAGTAGTTTACTTTCTAGGGTTTGGGTAAACATGTGTGATTGATGGATTGAGATTGATTTGGGAATTTGAGTAGTTCTTGTGTTGTGATTAAATTGATTCATAGAGGTTTGCATGTTGCTTAGTTGATTGGAATAGCTAACCATGATTGCTAGCATTGATTGCATAATTGAATTGATTGACATGGCCACTTGATATTGATTTGATCATAATTGGTTGAGTATTTGATTATGTTTCTTCCTATTGTTTAACACTAGAGAAATCTATGTTAGAAAGTATGAAGATGATTAGTTGAATGCTCCTAATTGCTCCTACTATTTGTCTTTGCATTGCTTGGATTGCTTGACTCCCTAATTAGCTTGATTATCATGAATGCATGTTGATCCCCACTCCCTAGTGTTTCATTTGTTTGCTTGGTTTAGGAAGTAGAATAGCACTACCTTTCACCTTAGACTTCGACCTAGCTTAGGCGTAAATTAGAAATACTTGAACATAACCGTTCCTAGTGGTTCGACCCTTGACTTACCTCTATACTTGTATTTAGGTAGTTGAGTGATTATAAATTTGTTTGACCGTAGGGATGATTAGTTTAACGACCTAGTTTTCCCCACGTCAAAATGGCGCCGTTGCCGGGGAACGGTGTCTATGTTTGAGTGTTTTTAATTGCTTGAGTCTAGGTCTTTGTGTATACTTTTCTTTTATTTGATTTTTGCTTGTTTTGTATAAAATGGAAAATTTCTCGTTTCCTCAATTACAGGATGAGCCATTTTGGGTGTACTTTAATAGATTAGAGAACTTCATTAGTTACCATGGTTGGGATATTTGGGAGGCTTGCGAGATTTGTTATCATAATTTGAATGAGCAAACTAGAGACATTGTTGAAAGCATGTTTAATGGTAGATTTCGGGCATTGTTAATCGATGATTCTTGGGAATTTTATGTATGGTTTGCTAGAGATAGTTATGATCGTGGTCATGGTTATTCAAATGTTTCCATTGATGATTGTTATGGTCCATGTTCCATGAATGATGAATCTTGCATGCCTACTTGTGCCCCCATTCCCCAATTTGATGATGCCACTCATACCTCTAATGTTGATCCTTGCATGCTTGAACATAATTCTTTCCCCCATGATGCTCCTCAATGCTCTTCATCTTTCCAATCTTTAGATCCTACCTTTGAGTCTTCTTATAATCAAATTGGTGGTTCTTTGAGAAAATTAGAGATGAATTCTAATTTGGAACCAAATGAGATGAGATATTTGGAGATTGTAAGAAGCCAAATGGAAATGTTGAAAAAGTTGGAAGAGAGTAATGAGGTTGTTTTTAGAAAGAATGAGGAGATGGAGAGTCAATTGTCATCAATATTGAATGTAAATGAAGTTTCTACCACATTGGTAGATATGGAAGATGATGACGATGATTGTTTTGAGAGCTCCAAAGTATGCAAGGAGGATGTTAGAGAACCTATGAGTGAGGAAAAGGGTGTAGAGATGGACGTTCCTAAAAAGAGTTTGCATTTTGAACCTCCTTCTAAATTTGAATATTGTTCCATTGAGCCTTTAGAGGGAGTTGAAGAGAAACTAAAATTTTTGGCTTCTCTTAATATTGAGGAAATGGTAATTCAAGTTATGAAGGATGGGACATTGCAATTTTTGAAGCGTGAAGAAGTTGTTAGGAAAGAGAGTAAGGATGAGGAGGATGAAGTAGTCTCTATTGGAGATTGGATGTTTGAGGGTGATGAGGACCAAGAGGTTTTAAGTGTTGACAAACCAATTAGTGAGTCAATTCTCCCACCCACCTCCCTTGATTGTGATTTCATTCTTCCATACCTTAATCTTGGAAACCAACCTTCTTCCACCCCATCTCCTTTGCATGATGACCATGGTTGCTTTGAGGGTGAGGCCTTGAGCTTAGATGATTTTGATGAAGAAGAGGTTCCATATGATAAGTTTGAGGAGGTAGAGCCTACTTTTGATGATTATGAAGATGGGAGTGAAGTGTTTGGTGAAGTTGAGTCTCCAACTCCTATCTCTAATGTTAAACAATTGCCTTCCTCTTTCAACTTTGATGAACCTTTCTCTTCTACATTTTCCACCATTGAGAATGGTAAGGCCTTTTTAAAGGGAGATTGTACTTCTCATGTTTATTTTGAGCTACCTCCCAAGTTTGACCCTCAACCCTTTGATGAGCTTCCTTTGAACCTTGATGATGATTTGCGGCTTTTGAGAGCTCATTTAGGGTGTGAAGTTAATGAGGAGGATGTGATTGAGAATGAGCTTAATTTAAATGATGATGAGTTGGAGGAGAGCCCTTTGGATGTGAGTTCATTGGATGAGAGAACTTGTATTTCTATGGTTAGTGGTGTAAGTGAGCAACCAATTCCTATTCCTTCACCTTACACCTCATTTTCAAGAAAGCTTGATCTTGCTCCCTCCTATCCCATGTCATTACCTTCTTTTCTCATATCCCCTCCTCTTGAAAAGCCTTTAGTCCCCCAAGTGCCTCATTTGATGACTTTTGAGGATGATGGTGGGATTTCCAACCAAAAATATTTTGTTGGGAGGAGTATGCCTTCTTCTTTTTCTTTAATTTCTCTTCCTTTTTCTTATATTCTTGTTTTTCCCTTCTCTCCTTCTTCTTGGCATACTTCTTCTCAATTCCATAGGTGTGCACTAAGCTTGTTGCATGCCTTTATTTTGTCATGTGCATACTTACTGTCATATGAAATGTGTAGTAGTGCATTTGACAAGCTCTTGCGTGCGTTGAATTATTATTTTCTAGAGCGGTCAAGCTTGGACCCTAAGCAAGCCTTTCTCGGGAAGTAACCCGTGTTTTATTGCTTTCATTTTCTTTTATTTTTAGAATAGACTTTATATCATGGAAATGTTTGTGTGCCTTTTGCTAGGTACATGACTTGATATACTTTGGTGCTTCAATACGGATCAAGAATCAAGGAAGGTTGACTCCTATTTTTGCTAGCATAAGGAAGGCAAATTCAATACTAGAGGTTGTTAGCCTTGAAAGGGTAAAATTGGGTAATTTGCGGGTTTTTACACCCACCTAATATCCGGTAATATCCTTCCTTGCTCTCTCTCTAGTGAATGATGACTTGTTGGACATATGTTAGTTTGTTGGATTGATCTCCTTGTTTTCCCTTCCCATGGATTTTTTGGTTTATGTTTGAGTGTAATGTCTCATTCAAGCTTGGGGGAGGGTATTCTATCATGTTTGGTGGGATGTTGATTCATGTATGCTATGCACCTTTGTATATGCTTTTCCATGTTCTTATATTTTGAAAACTCCAAAAAGATTTTTGTTTCCATCAAGGCAATTTTGCAATGTGTTTTGTTTTGTTCTTGCTTTGGACATAATAACATTTGGACTTGTATAATTGAATGCTTTTCTTCCTAAATGGTAGTGGTGTGCACGGTTTGAGATTACGTTTGGTTGATTCTAGGATAAAGCATGCTAAGGTAGTTGTCTAGAACTAGGGGGATCATGAAGCCGGATTCTACTTGTTTGTGGCATGTTTGGTAGTTCCTCCCTATCTTCGATTTGACAACCTTAGTGAGTTTTTGCTACAACCATGTGAGATTTATATTTGTTCAAGCTTTCATCATATTCTTGCATGAGCGGCATGGATCCTTGACTTTGCAAGCCTAATCTATAAAGCTTGATGTATGATTCTTAAACCCGAGACCGAGCTATCTAGGGAGGACAAAGGCACCTTTTTCGGGGTGGTATTTTTCATTTTTAGGTTAGTTTGTTTTATATTTGTTTTTGAGTTTCCATTTGCCTTCTTGCAACCATTTGAGCCTATTTCCGTCTTTTCAAGCCACATCTTTAGTTCTTTGGCCTTTTGTTTCATTTTCTTTCTATTCTTGGTTTTTTGTGAAGCAAATTGATCATGTATGATGGAGTTTGTGGTGGATAAGTTGGAAATTTGGTTTTTATGAGTGCTAGTTTGTGATTAAGTCTTCTTTGTGAATAATGGAAAGTGTTTGAGTAAAAGCCGTCCTTAATCATAAAAGGCATGGACTAATAAATTGCATTATAGAAAAAGCCGTCCGAATTTAGCAAAAGGCGAGGACATTGCAAGTTTAAGTAAAAAAAAAGAAAAAAAAATTTGAAAAAAGTAAAAATTCAAAAATATTTTGATGTATTCTTTTCTCCTTCTAAGCATTGAGGACAATGCTTCATTTAAGCTTGGGGGAGAAGCGTTTACGCTTTTTGTATATATTTCTTGTGAGTATAGCTTCAAATAAGCTTGGGGGTGTTGCTTTTGTTTGGTGATTTCTTGATCGTGTTGTTAAGGATTGATCACCCTTTTGCTTCACTTTTTAGGAAAACCGCCAAATTTTAAAAATTTTAGCCTACCTTCACCCTTTATGCCTTACGTTACAACCTTGAGGAAAGACCTTTCGACCTAGAAAGTTGAGTCACTATTCGGGGGAGGGAATCATGGGTCATTGCCTAAGGAAAGGGGATGCGAAGTCAAGATGTCGAGCAGCCCAAAAATTTGATCTTTTTCCGGTTCCTTCGCGGAATCTATGAGATGCTCACTAAGGGGAGATATGAGATTAGTAGGGGGAACGCGGTAAGACCGTTTGGGATGAAAGTGGAGTGTGATAACTAGTTCCTATGCTTAGCATATTTATGTTTCAATCAACCTTAGGTATCTTATATCGTGCACTCCCTTACTTGTTTAGAAAGATTTGCATTCACTTGTGCTTGTACATTTGCAAAATTCCTTTCATGAACATTTGTTTGCTTTTCTTGTATTTTGCTTTCTTTTTCATGCTTTGCCTTGTTTGTATTATTATGAGAGTTATGGGTAAACTCTTAGGATACCCTTACGAGAGCATCACTCGTCCTCTAGGGCGATCTAAGGGTTTAAATGGCTTGTCTTTAGTTGCTAAAATTGACCGTGATTCCTACGAAAGTGAGTTAGTGTATATTCCCATCTTCTCTAGTTTTCTCGTTTCTTTCTTTGCTTGAATAATGTCATCATTTTTCCCTTGGGTTGGATTTTGTTTTGCTCGAGGACGAGCAAAAGTTTAGCTTGGGGGAATTTGATCCGTGCCATTTATGGCACCTTTAGGCTATGTTTTCTTTATATTTCTATGCTCGTTTTTAGTCGTTTGTGTCGTGTTTATAGAGAATAATGCTCGATTTGTGTTATTTTGTGTTGGTTTAGAGAAATGCATGCTTTTAATGGTTTTCTTATCATTTTATTCATTTCTCGACTATTTCTCTCGCTTCTCCGTTTCTTTGTGTTGTTTTGTAGGTACGTCGCGGGCTATATGCATGGAAATTGAAAATAGCAACCACTAGCATCAATATGCACTTTTCGGAATTGAATTTGAGTTTGAAACAAAGGAAAACGAAGGATTGCAAATTTTCAAATAGGACCTTTGTTCATTGTTTCAGCCATATCTCAAGTTCTACAACTCGGATTGATGTGATTCAAGTTGGGTTGGAAACTAGACTTAAAGAGCTTTCCAATGATAGGTCGCGCGCCCTCATATGATTCATAGATTGAGAGTTACAGCTTTCCGAAGTTAGCCCTGAAATTCTGCCGCGGGCGCGGGCTACAGTACCCGCGGGCGCGGGGTTGCTGCAGCTCCAAAACTGCCGTTTTTGGGCAGTAAGCACCCGCGGTTGTCCCGAGGGCTCCCCGAGGGCGCGGGCCTTGGCCCCGCTGGCGCGGGCTTGGGCCGCGGGCGCGGCTATCGGGGTTTCCGTCTTCCTCCGCGGGCGCGGGTTTCCGGGTCTTTTACGATTTTAAAGCTTCTTTTCTCCTTTTGTTTAAATAGTTTTTGGTTTCCTTTATTCTTCATTCATGTAATTCTTTAGTTTTAGGATAGTTTTCTCTCTCTTAGGTTGAGAGCTTCTCTCTCTAGATTAAACTAGCTTAGGAGTAGTTTTAGAGAGAGAAAGTGAAGAATTTCAATGGTGATTGAGAGATTGAAGATGCAAGTGTGACAATTGTGTTGGAGATCTTCCTAATTATCAATGAGCATTTCTAAACTCTATCTCATTCAATTGCTTTGTTTAATTTGATGTTTGTTTGGTTTGATTTTGATATTTGATGTTTGATTAGAGTAATTGCTCTTGATATTTTGCTGATTCTTGTTCTCTATAGTTGATAGTAGATTTAATCATGTTTCTTGAGTAGTTTACTTGCTAGGGTTTGGGTAAACATGTGTGATTGATGGATTGAGATTGATTTGGGAATTTGAGTAGTTCTTGTGTTGTGATTAAATTGATTCATAGAGGTTTGCATGTTGCTTAGTTGATTGGAATAGCTAACCATGATTGCTAGCATTGATTGCATGATTGAATTGATTGACATGGCCACTTGATATTGATTTGATCATAATTGGTTGAGTATTTGATTATGTTTCTTCCTATTGTTTAACACTAGAGAAATCTATGTTAGAAAGTATGAAGATGATTAGTTGAATGCTCCTAATTGCTCCTACTATTTGTCTTTGCATTGCTTGGATTGCTTGACTCCCTAATTAGCTTGATTATCATGAATGCATGTTGATCCCCACTCCCTAGTGTTTCATTTGTTTGCTTGGTTTAGGAAGTAGAATAGCACTACCTTTCACCTTAGACTTCGACCTAGCTTAGGCGTAAATTAGAAATACTTGAACATAACCGTTCCTAGTGGTTCGACCCTTGACTTACCTCTATACTTGTATTTAGGTAGTTGAGTGATTATAAATTTGTTTGACCGTAGGGATGATTAGTTTAACGACCTAGTTTTCCCCACGTCAGCCCTCCTCTAGATCATTGGGCCACATATAAAATTCATTTCGAGCCTAATTTAGTATTTTGGCCATAACTTCCTTCATTATTCATCGGAATTGGGCTTATAATATATCGTTGGAAGGCTCTTTTCGAGCCCAATCCAACTTTACTATTATCGGACCCTTATCATGGACCAAACTAAATTGGACTGGATTTTTTTTATAAATAGAGCATATTTTCAAAAACAGAAAGAAAGATATTTTAATAAAATATCCACATCACTAGAATTTTCACACTTTCACTTTGTTCGATAATCAAATGACATTAAAGGTATTCAGCACTAGGTTTGGTTTTGGGGAGACACATTTGGGTGTCTACAATCTTGATCCTCAAAACGCTTTTGAAGACCAGGCTCCATGGTAGCAATCGTTAAGCAAGTGATAGGCACAACTCTCTCATGAGTTTCCTTGTGCTTCCTGATCTCTGCCGCAGTTGGATTTTCTGGCAAAGGTCCTGGTAATGGGGTATCAATGACATCCTCTCTACTCTCAGATTTTAGAACAAGTCTCAACATTCTTTCCCAGTTGGAAAAGTTATCCCCTATCAACCTATCCTTCTCAAGGAATGGTCGAAGATTGTAAATGTTGTTGTCATTGTGATTACGGCTACCCATCTATGTCAAAATAAGGCAAGGTTTAATATGTTTAATTAAAATTAAAGTACCATAAACGAATTAATTAGGTAGTTTTAAAAGCACTTTATTCAATATTAAATGATTCCGATTGAATTTTAAGTGATTCCAAGACCCTTTATTTGTGCAATAATTGACCGGACTTTGGCCCTACCATCAACCATTACATTTTCAAGGTGAGTAAACTCTTTACTGATTACAACTCTTGTAACCCTTGGTTGAATAATTAATCATCACATGTTTAATTATTACCCTTTGCTTCAAGGTTCTAAACTCTTTAGGTAACCTTGTTGAGCACAAACAATTAAAATTGTAAAACTTGATTTACCCCAACTTTCCTAAGATATAAAATGACACCCAGCTTTGGCATGACCTATCATAAATATCAAAGGTTTATTGGGTTTTTAATTGGAAAAGCAATCTCAATATTGCTAGGACCTAGATTTATTATGTTGTGATTATTTAGTGAACTCTAGCGCATCATCAATCAACATAAATAAAATCTAACATGCATAATCTACTAATGCAACAAAACATGACATAGTATGGCCCCTTAGTCCAAAGAAAACTAGAAATGATAAGCTCCCACTTGAATCATCATGGATCTCCATCCACCTTGCTCCTTTGGGCCTTCACTTCATGAGCTTCTTTGGACTAACACTATTTAAATAACTAATCTATTTACTTTAAATAAGAATTACAAAAATACTTAAAGGTACGCAGACCGTATTTAGATTACAAAAATACATCACGATGCACAAATCGTATTTAGAATCTATGGGCCATACCAGTTTAAATATAGCAATATAATATCATATATTATAAAAGTGCCATATAATTAGGGGTGAGCAAAAACTGTGGGTACCCGGTATTGGAACTGGAACCGGTTAGGACCCGGCGGGTCCGGACCCGGACCCGATTGTACCGGTTCCAATTCCGGGTCCAAAATATAGGACCCGGTTAGATCCGGTTCCAATTCCGGGTCCTAAAATTTTGGACCCGGTACCCACCGGGTACCCGGTTATACCAGTTCCAATACCGGGTACCCGGTCTTGGAACCAATATAACCGGGTACCCGGTCTTGGAACTGGACATTTTAGAGCTAATTTGCTGAATAGTTCAAATACTTGTATCTTTTTTTAGAGCCCAAATCAAAATAAGCCCAACATACTAATGTACTCATATAGTCATATTCTTTCTCACTTCACTAACCCTAAAATCTCACAGCCTCCACTTTGAATCACATACTCTCTCACCTCAACAGAGAAAACACCCCTTCACTGGTCACCCCTCCATCACGACGGCTCCGTTCTTGCTCTCACGGTCTCACACTCTCACCACTCGGATTGAAGCTCTCAGATCTCACAGCTTTTGCTCATATTGTTAAAGGTTCTTCTCCTCTCAAGCTCTTTTTGTTATTTTACTCGCAAATTATTTGAGTTTCGCATGTTTATGATAATTGATTAATTGTACTATTTTTTTAGATTAAAAATTTGTGTTTTTTTTTTTTTTGTAAATATGTATACCGTAAATTTGTCAATTTGTAGTTAGTTTTCTACTTGCTAGTTTGAGTAAGTGCAACGAATAAGCGTGTAAATGAGTAAATGACAGTGATCTAAGGCAGAAAGTTTGATGTTTGATTAGCTTACCAACTTGTAAACGATAAACTACTTTAATTATGTTGCTGCTTTAGTCCCATTTGCTAAACTACTTCTATATATACTACCAAAGTACCAATACAACATAGAAATGGCAATAAGGCCTTAATTACTATCGGTACTACTTTAATTATGTTGCTGCTTTAGTCCCTTGTAAACATGGCTTGTTATTGTTGTTGTTCTGATGTTGCTGCTGCTTCTGACCTTCTGTCGTCTGCTGTAAGTCAGGACAGTGGTCGGAGGTGGTGGTGAGTGCATTGCAGTAAGGAGCAAAATAGAATTTAATTATGAAAATGAATTTGATTAATAATGTATACTCTACTTAAGAAGCTAGTAGTAAACTAGTAATGGCCGAACCTACTTGCTAGAATGTACACATTATTACTCTCCTATTTATTTATATATCAATGTATAATTTTAATTTTATTTCAGATTAGTGATGGATCATGAACGTCATGAACCTATGGATGATGAAAGTGATGCCGGTGTTGGGAATGCAACAAGCGAACCAACCACAGTTGGCGATAAGAGGAAGTCTGAGTTTTGGAGCCATTTTTGGGACATTAGAGATCCGAAAACCAAAAAAATAATCAAGATTAGATGCAAATATTGTGACAAAATTTTAACAGGTAACACTAATAATGGAACTTCATCATTAAAGAAGCATCTTAAGTCATGTCCAAAGTACCCTACAAATATTGACAATAAGCAAAAACTCATTTCTATGTTTAAAGCTTCTCCATCTGATTCTACTGTGATGTCTAATTGGGAGTTTGATCAAGATGCATGTAGACTTGCTTTAGCAAAAATGGTTATTGTTGATGAACAACCATTTTCTATAGTTGAGCGTGAAGGATTTAGATATTTTTGTCATGTTGCTGTTCCTCAATTTCATATACCTTCACGGTTCACTGTTGCAAGAGATGTGAAAAATCTATTTGTTTGTGAAAGTGAGAAGTTGAAGAATACACTTAAATGTTTAAAATCAAGAGTATCTTTAACAACTGATTGCTGGACTTCTATTCAAAATTTTAACTATCTTTGTTTGACTGTTCACTTCATAGATGATAATTGGAAATTGCAAAAAAGGATTTTGAATTTTCAATTAATGGATAGTCATAAAGGTAAGGAGATTGGAAAAGTTGTTGAAGCATGCATTCTTAAATGGGGAATTGAGGATCGATTGTTGTCTTTAACGGTTGATAATGCAAGTTCAAATGATGTGGCAATTGGTTATTTGAAAGCTAATTTTCTTGATAAACTTGTTTTGGAGGGTTCATTTTTTCATATGAGATGTGCTTGTCATGTGTTGAATTTGATTGTGAAAGATGGTTTATCTTCGGTAAAAAACTCGATTGCTAATATTCGTAGTGCTGTTAGATATGTGAGGAGCTCTCCTTCTAGAGCAAAATTGTTTGCACACTCTGCTATGCTTGTGAAAGTTTCTTGTAAAAGCTCGGTATGTCTTGATGTGTCAACTAGATGGAATTCTACATATCTCATGCTTGAAACCGCTTTGAAATTTAAAAAAGCTTTTAATAGATTTAAGGAAGATGACCCGGATTTTAGTAAGGAACTTAAGGATGGAGTTCCAACAAAAGAGGATTGGGGAAATGCTAAAGTTTTGGCTTTGTGTTTAAAGCAATTTTATGAGTCTACAAAGAAGATGTCGGGAAGTTTGTATGTCACTTTAAACATGCATTTTCATGAGATTTTGGGTGTATTGAATTCTTTGTTAGAATGGGAAAACTCTTCAAATATAGATATTCGTGTTATGGGTAAGCTAATGAGGGACAAGTTTGATAAGTATTATGGAGATCTTACTAAGACAAATGTCATGATGTTAGTTGCGGTTGTTTTAGATCCTCGATATAAGCTTAGGTTTGTGAAGTACTCTTTTAAAAAGCTTTTTCCTCGTGACTTTGTTAAGGTGGATGTTATGCGTGACGATTTGTATGACATTCTTAGAAAGTTGTTTGACTATTATGATGCAATTCTTGCCTCTTCTCTCAAGAATGTTGTTCATGATTTTAATCATTCTAGTATGAATGTTAATGGTCAAGAAAGCTCAATAGCACCAAATAATGAGCAAATGAAAAAGTTTTATGATGAGTTTGATGAGGAAGACGGTGGAGGAGGGGTTATTGAAAAAAGTGAGTTGGATAACTATCTTGAAGAAGTTAGGGAGAAAAGGGTTGGTGGGGATATGTTTGATATTTTGCAATGGTGGAAGGAAAAAAGTGACAAATACAAGGTGTTAGCAACAATAGCTAAGGACATTTTAGCTATTCAAGTTTCTACCGTTTCTAGTGAGTCCGCATTTAGTACATCCGGCCGAGTACTCGATCAATTTCGTAGTAGTTTGGGGCCAAAGACGGTGGAAGCTTTAGTTTGTGCTCAAGATTGGCTAAGAGCTTCTAATATTTGTGTGGATATTGAGCGCTTTTTAGAGGATGTCGAGAAGTATGAAGAAGGTAGTACTACTATTTATCATCTATTATCTATTTTTATATTTTATTTCTCTTGCTAAGTTTATTACTTAAATTATCTTATTTACGATTTTTCAGAATTGGGTGATAGTGGAATCCCACAAGTTAATGACATTGTTGGAAATAATTGATGTGGTAATATTCATTTTTATATTTTATTTCTCAAATTTTGGTTGTGATTTAATATATATACTCTAATGATTTAATATTTTAATATATGTGCTTTTTGTTTACAGGAAATTTGTGAAGTGTGTGCTTCATGTTTGGAATCAAGAGATCTCACCTTGTAATAAAGTAGGATGTTTTTATGTTGTTTGTGGACTTTATGTCAGTTTGTTGTAAACTTGAAATTTTGATGATGTTTGTATGGACTTTGTGGAACTTTATTAACAAGACATTATTATTTTATTAATTATGTTTAGAAACTTTGAAAATAAAACTTTTAATTTATACTTTGTAATTGGCTATAAAGCCTTTTTTCAATTTTTATTTTTTTTCTAAGTTTGGAGATTACAGGAAGCAATGCAAGCTATAGACACTAGACAGTAGACAAGACAAGTTCAAATAGCAGGTTAAAATTTTAGTAAAATAGTAAGTAAAACAAGAAAAAAGAAATTGGGTACCCGGATTTGGAACTGGTACCCACCGGTTCCAATACCGGGTCCAAAATTTGAGGACTCGGTATAACCAGTTCCAAGACCAGTTCCAAGTATACAGGACCCGGTACAACCAGTTCCAAGACCGGGTCCGTCGAAATCAACCGGGTACCCGGTTGTGCTCACCCCTACATATAATAAATAACTCAACATGCTTGTCTAAACTACAACATCGAATGTTCATAATTAAGGCAAGGCATTTCCTAAAATATCTCATGTTTTAAATTATAATTAGATAATATCGTATATTATTCATGACCAATTATAAAATATCATATATTTTAATTTAGGTATGAGATAGAATCAAATCTTATTTTAATCTAGACAGATAAATCATATTTAATCTTCCATGATTATCCTAACAAACTTAGGAGATTCTATCCTAATTACTAGCCAATCAAATAATTTTAAAATCAATTATATCCTAATCTAATTATGGGATAATCATATTATTTAAATCAATTATTATCCTTTTGGAATATGCTTAGAATATCCTAATCAATTTTATCCAAAATTAACCACTTTAATTATGGATAATTACCAATTTAACAACTTTAAATATGGATAATATCAAATTTAACAACTTTTGCAAGATTTGATTATATCCTAAACAAAAGACTTTATCTAAAATAAAACTGATTTTATCCTAAAATAATTTTGTAATTATCTTGAAATATTTTTCCAAACAAAATTTTTTTTTTTTTGAAAACCGTGACTGCACGTCTGCTGGCCACCGTGGTTGGCTAGCCGAAGCTAGCCACGGTGGCTAGCTGCTTCGCAGCAACCACTGTCGCAAGGCAGCAGCACGTCGTAGCAGTGACAGCCACGGCAACAGCGTGCAACGCTTGCACAGCTGCTGCCCCAGTCACCAGGACCGCCGCCCTCCCCTTCCCCTCCATCTTGGACCACCACCAGGTCGGCAGCCACCGTGGCTGCGCCACCCAGCCGCGGCTGCCGGCCTTATAAATTTTTTATTTTTTTTTTTTTGGTTTTTAATTTAATCAAAATAACTTTTAAAATTAAATTAAATCAGTCCAAATTTTAAAATTAAATCATCATTCAATATTAAAATTAGGGTTCATCATAAAATTAATCCCAATTTAATTCTAACACTTCAAATTAAATTGATGATCATACACAAAACATTTTTATGTAAAATCAATTCGATTAAAATTATAAAACATAAAACAATTCGAATTAAATCAAAAAACAAGCACAAAAATCATATTTTTTAGGGCTAGGGTTTTCGAAAAATTCGAAACTTAGGGTTAGGGGTTCAAAAATTTCAAACATTTTAGGGCTAGATTTCGGTCCTCTTCATGGCTATTTGAGCATAATTAAATCGCATTTAATCGATTCCAAAAGTTTAATCACATTAAATATAATAATTGAACCATAATTAAATTAATTTCTCCCTCTTAATTGATTATAAAATTAACATGGACTTCAAATAACCGTATTATTATAATCTAACGTGTTCATGCAATAGGCTAACTGATACCACTGTAGGAGTTTATAGGTACTATAAAGCGGAAAATCATGAATCATATTCATAAAGCACCTAATCCTAAGATCGCATGCATAAAACACAAGACACATAATCATACCTTTGAAGCGTGACTTCCACGAAGCTATTTTAGAATAGAGCCCCAAGCGTTGCTCCTCTACTTAGTCCACGAGCTTCGAACGAGCCGTCCACCAATACTAAATTGGTCGAGTAATTGAGGAAAACCGCGATCACCACCTTTAATGGACTAACCAAACCACCACAAACCACCACCACCACGAACACCTTGAGAGGCACCGAGGGAGGAGAGAGAGCCGTGAGAGAGAGAGATTTGAGGAGCTTGGTCTCGTGTTTGCTAACTCAAGTTTTGATCTTACTGATCAATTGAATTCTTTCTTGCAAACCCTAGGCACTTAGTCTATTTATAATCTTATTATAATTAGACTAAGTTAGGAAGCCCAAAACCCTCCAACCTTCTCTATATGGCCGACCATCATAGGGGATGAGGTCCATCATGGGCCTCGTCCTCTCGTGCTTGATCTAGGCCCTTTGTGTGACCTTATAGGATCCGTCCAAGTGGGATTTGGCCTATTTTACTAGCCCAAAGATCGTTAGTACCTCTAGGTATGATATAACGACGACCCAAATGTACGAACTTAATTATCTCCATAATTTGATCCATTTATATATTTAGTAATTGCACGTGATGAAGACATAATTCCTTCAATTTGAACTAGCTTTTCCTTATTAATAGAGTGATTCCCGAATTTCCCTCAACATTTTTTACATTTGTAGCACACATGAGCTGGGAGCAAACAACACCATTTAACTTTTTTCATTTTTTCCCTATGACCTTTTCACTTCTACGCTTCACCCCCCCCCCCCTCTCTCTCTCTCTCCTCCATTGAAGCGCACTCTGAGTTCTCCATTGAAGCCTACTTTGAGTTTTCTTTCCTCCATTCAATCAGTTTATGAGGTATAATGTTTTTTTTCTTTTTTTTCAATAATCTTATATAATTTTCACCATCTAGGGTTTAATTTCACTCTATCGTTGATTTAATTGTTAGTTTAGTCAAATTAGGGTTCTTCTTAGGTGGATTACTTAATTATTGGCTGTAATTTACTAAAATTATGAAAATGTATAACGAGCGACTTTGTTGCTATAATTTTGTTATATGGGTAGTTTACGTTGTTAATTGAAAAATACGATTTTTATGTGAGTTTCCAGCCTAATTTGATAATTGAGTCAATTTTGGTTGTTGATGAGTTGCATTTTTCGACTCTAATCGAGCCTATGAGCCCGAGCCATGCTTGGGTTTTGAGTTAATTGTTTGATTTAATTTTTGGGTATTTGATTTTTGGTTGTTAATTGGGTTTTTTCGTGGAAAATTTTTTATTTTTTTTTCTAAGGATTTTAGTTTAATTGTTGAGCCCATTTTAATTTCTGTGGTGATTTGTGGTTATTGGGCTTGTAATTGTGATCAAGAGTTTCTGGGAATGTGAATTTTGTTGCAAATTTATAAAATTTCTGATTTGCTATTCTAATGTTGGAGTTTTGATCATCTTTGTATCTGAAATTTCCATGGATTATTCCAGTCTTTTACTGTCATTTAAATTTTACCCTTTCCAATGCTGCATTATATTGACCCTATTGATCTCAAGATATCCAAACTATTGCATTATAAACCCAAAATTGTTTTTGTAACATACCAAGAAAAAAATGAATCAAGATATCATTGGAGTGCAACTAAATGGAACATATGATGACATTTTTAAATAGATCTTCTTTAATACTACGTAGCATATAATGAAAGTGTCGAACAAATCTTTCCTCATGCAGTACATTAGCTACAATTACAATTTCGTCATCGCTAGATTGGAAATGGTTCTTCATTTTTTTATTATTATTACAAAATAGCTATGATTTTGAATTTTTGTAATTTACCTAGCTTACAAATCTAAATTGGTACCTAGGCAGAGTCACCCTTGATCGCTATTTTTCTAATCTTTTACTTTTAATTTTTTTTTTTTTTTTGGTTCTATAATTGCAGAGGGTACATACAGGTTTATTGTAAAAGGGCAAATTTGTTTTAAGAATTTGTAACTCTTCTTGAATTGGATGCTCATTAGCTAAAAGGGTAAACTTAGCTAATGGTTTTAGGGAGATAGCCATATGTAACTCTTCTTGGATGCTCATTAGCTAAAAGGGTAAATTAGTATCAAGACGCAAGGGGGAGCAAGCCCATATCATAGTAGCTGCAGGGCATTCGAAGAAAGCGTGCATCAGTGATTCAGCATCGTCACCATAGACCATACAAGTATCATCAGAGCAAATAGTTCTCTTCTTGAGGTTTGATCTGACAGGGGTGGCGTTATGCAGCACACGCCAACCAAAAATTGTGCTTCGCACATTAAAAGCCCCATTCTTAGTGAAGCTCCAAGACCAAGAGTCGGAGGAGCTATAACAAGCCAAAGAGTTATATATGCTTGTTGCATTGCTTATAGCACGGAGAGTGTTACAAATATATTTTTATTGTTGTATAACTTACACTGACATTTTAGCACTCCTAATCTTATAATGACAGCAGGTTACAAATTGGTTTAGTATTGAATTCAAAGTCTTCATCAGAAAACACACCTAAATTAGCAAGGGAGAAGCCTTGGGGATCTAAAGACAAGAGATAGGAATATGTTGGGAAGCTCTATTCATTGTAAATTTGACAGTCTTGGGTTTTATAGTAATAATGGAGTTCTTTCCTCTCCTAACCCAAACAGTGTAAAGCATGAGTATCAATATTTCATGGTAAAATGGCATGGAATTGTGTAACTAAATTTGAATATATTGTTGATCGTTTCTCTCAAATGTAATATGTAATCTTGCATATAGATATTGAGTTGGAGAAAATAGCATATGTTAAAGGATAGGGATTATTCATGGACTTTTTTTGGGTAGTAATTATTGCACCTTTGTGAGGCATTTTGGTATCAAAAAGTAAGAATAATGCTAGAAAGAATGAGACCACTTAAGAAAAAACAATTAAGAAGAAAGACCACTCAAGAAGAAAGACCACTCATTTAAGAAAAGAAAGATTATTTAAGAAGAAAGATCACTTAAGAAGAAAGGTCACTTAAGATAATTAAGTTACGACACTAATTAGCACTCGTGCAACATCATAGACGACTAACAAATTAAATGTCCTATTTTAAGAGAGAAAAAGAGAAAACAATCAATAAGAAAAAACATTTTTGAAAATAAGGACAGTTGGCTCTGGAGAGATGAAAGACCAATTAAGAAAGATCATACACAAAAAATGAGGCAATTAGCTTAGAAAAACACAATTAGCTTAGAAAAAGGGTTACTTAAATGAGATATATATATATATATATATATATATATATATATATATATATATATATATATATATATATATATATATATATATATAGAGAGAGAGAGAGAGAGAGAGAGAGAGAGAGAGAGGGAGAGCATTAGCGAGAGAGACCACTGAGGAAAAACCATTTAAGAAATTAAAATCAGTGCAATTAGCTTAGGAAGCGACCTACTAGAGAGAGAACATTTACGAAAAATCATTCAAGAGAGACCACTTTAGAAAGATCACTTAACAAAGAGAGGGGGAAGCCACTTGAAAGAAAACTTATGAAAATAAGAAAAATTAGGTTAGGAAAAAGAGTTACTAAAATGCTAGAAAGAAAGAGAGACCACTTAAGAAATAACAATTAAGCACAAAAATCCCTCAAGAAGAAAAAGAAATCAAGCCAATTAGTTTAGGTGAGAAACTTAGGGCAATTAGCTTAGGAGAGGAAAAGAAAGAAACCATTAGTGAGAGAGACCACTTAAGAAAGAAAACTCACTCAAGAAAAAGAAAGATCACTCAAGAAAAAAGATCACTAAAGAAATAAAGATAACTTAAGAAACTAGGGTAATTATAAACAAATAGTTTTGGAAAAAAACTTAAAGCAATTACCTTAGGAGAGAGAGAGAAAGAAACCATGAGTGAGAGAGACAACTTAAGAAAGGTCCGTCACCTATTAGGATGATTAGCTTATGAAAACACGATTAGTTTAGGAAAAAGTCTTACTAAAATGCGAGAGAAAAAAGAGAGTACATAAAAGATCACTTAAGAAGACCAAGGAAACTATCTTAAGAGATAAAAACAGAAAACATCCACTTAAGAATTATCATTTTTGAAAATAAGGTCAATTAGCTTTGGAGAGGTAAGAGACCGATTAATAAAGATCATACGCAAAAATCGAGGCAATTAGCTTATAAGAGAGAAAGAGAGAGAGAGAAAAGATCCTCTTAAGAAAGATCACTTAAGGAAATTGAGGCAATTAGCTTAGGAAAACACAATCAGCTTAGAAAAAAGGGTTACTTAAATGAGAGAGGGAGAGAGAGAGAGAGATTGCTAGCAAGAAAGACTACTAAGGACAAACCACTTAAAGAATTAAAATCACTGGAATTAGTTTAGGAAGCGACCTACTATAGAGAGAGAGAGAGTGAAAGAGAGATCAATTACGAAAAATCCTCACTTGAGAAAGAGAGCATTTACGAAAAATCATTTGAAAGAGACCACTTTAGAAAGATCACTTAACAAAAAGAGGGAAGCATCTTGAAAGATTGCTTATGAAAAAAAAAGCTTAGGAAAAAGAGTTACTAAAATGCTAGAAAGAAAGAGAGACCAAGAAATATCAATTAAGAAGAAAAATCACTCAAGAAGAAAGATCACTGAAGAAAAGACGGATAACTTAGAAATCAGGGTAATTAGTTTAGGTGAGAAACTTAGGGCAATTAGCTTAGGAGAGGAAAAGAAAGAAACCATTAGTGAGAGAGACCACTTAAGAAAGAAAAATCACTCAAGATATAGAAAGATCACTCAAGAAAAAAGATCACTAAAGAAAGAAAGATAACTTAAGAAACTAGGGCAATTATAAACAATTAGTTTAGGAGAAAAACATAGGGAAATTAGCTTAGGAGAGAAAGAGAAAGAAACCATGAGTGAGAGAGACAACTTAAGAAAGGTCCATCACTTAAGAAAATTAGGGTGATTAGCTTATGAAAATACAAAAGCACACTAGCAAGAGAGACAACTAAGGAAAAACCACTTAAGAAATTAAAATCGGTGCAATTAGCTTAGGAAGGGACCTACTAGAGAGAGAGAGAGAGAGAGAGAGAGAGATCAATTACGAAAAATCCTTACTTGAGAGAGAGAGAGATAGAGAGAAAAAGAGGGGGGGGGGAGATAAAGAGAGCATTTACATAAAATCACTTGAGAGAGACCACTTTAGAAAGATCACTTAATAAAAAGAGGGAAGCCTCTTGAAAGATTCTTATGAAAATAAGAAAAATTAGTTTAGGAAAAAGAGTTATTAAAATGCTAGAAATTAAAGAAAGAGAGACCACTTAAGAAATATCAATTATGAAGAAAAATCACTCAAGAAGAAAGATCACTAAAGAAAATAAAGATAGCTTAGAACTCAAAGCAATTAGTTTAGGTGAGAATCTTAGGGCAATAAGTTTAGGAGAGGAAAAGAAAGAAACCTTTAGTGAGAGAGACCACTTCCCTACCTTATAAAAAGTTCAAAAGAACTCTTATGAATAGTGTGATGACTTTTTTACCCCTAAAAATGTTTATTTACCCATATACCCATTTATGTCATACTAACTCTTATGCTTCCTGTATTCATTTTTCTTAGTTTTTTTAGTCTTCCTTCCCTTCCAATGCCCAAAGTTATTTTTCTTCTAACGTTAGAAGGCAATACTATTTAACCTGATAATAGTCCTCTTCAAAGGGTGGGGGAATAGATTGGATATAATCCACTTTGTTACTATTTTCATAAAAATAAAAATAAAAAAAAAAACCACACACACACAAACCCACCGAATTTAATTACCTCATCACCTAATTAGACATTTTTCTTTTGAAACTTTCTCCATTAACTTTTAGTTGCAACAATTTAACTTTCACGCTTGTCAATACATAATTTCAATCTTTTGTATCTCAAATTATAGACATGTAAAAATCTAAAGATTAAATATTTAAAACATATATATAAATCGAGATGAATCTAATAAGATCCCACATGACTATTTTGCCCAACAAAAAACGTCAATAAAAATAAAGATCAATTATAAAAATAAAATAAAAAATGTATATATATATTTTCAAGTGTTGCAATTAAAAGGGACGGATGATGTATATTATAATTCACAACAAAAGCCATATTGCACCATAAAAAGCTTACAACTACAACTAAAAAGTGAATAGTGTATATCAAGTGTTACATTTACGCACCTACGCAAGGATATGATTGTCAACAATTTATTTCTTAGTATATGCATTCAAAAGTCTAGCCAGTAAGTTTTGAGTGTCATGACAAGCTATTACAACTCGACCATAAACATCGATTATGTCGCGCGCAACGCGCGCGTAGACTCCCCTAGTAAGAAAGAAAAATCACTCAAGATAAAGAAAGATCACTTAAGAAAAAAGATCACTAAAGAAAGAAAGATAACTTAAGAAACTAGGGCAATTATAAACAATCAAGGCAACTATTTTAAGCGAGAAAAAGAGAAAACAACCACTTAAGAAAAACCATTTTTGAAAATAAAATCAATTGGCTTTGAAGAGGTGAGAAACCAAGCAATTGACTTTATTTTTTAACCTTACAAAAAACATTATTATCAATTTTTATTAAAGTTACCCAATATACATTTCTTTCCAAACTCATTACCTACTTGAAACCCCCCCCCCCACTTTAGCACATCTCAAAGCAAGACTGACATGTTAAAATTCACACTAGAAGTCGACTTTTTAAGCTACCTATACTAAAGTCGTGTAATAATTTTACCCGGATATTTTAAATAATCGATTTAATTTAAAACCTAAAAAAGGAAATCATGTTGAATAACAAAAAGAGTGATGTTGCTTTTCTCAATTTTGTAAATTCCCTCACCTCAAATGACAAAATAAATAATATAAATTCTAACATCAAAATTGAATTGACTTGTATCGCTTTTATTGAATTAATCAGATTTAATATGTGTAGACACCCAAATGTGTCTCCCCAAAACCAAGCCCAGTGATGAATACCTTTCATGTCATTTGATTATCGAACGAAGCGAAAGTGTGAAAAGTCTAGTGATGAGGATGTTTTTATTAAAATATCTCTTCTTTCTGTTTTTGAAAATATTTCTTTTCTCACCTTATTTTATGAAAACATGTAGTCCAGTTTAGTTTGGTCCGTGATATAGGTCCAATAATAGTGTAGTTGGATGGGGCTTGAAAAGACTTTTTCAACGATATATTATAAGCCCAATTCCAATAAATAATGAGAAAGTTATGGCCAAAATACTAAACTGGGCCCAAACCGGATTTTACCTACGCCCCAATGATCATGTGGAGGGTCCAAAGGTTTAATCCTATTTCTAAACTAGTTAGGATTAATTAGAAGCTTCCATAAGATTCTAAAAGATCTTAATTATCCTTTTTGAAAAGATAAAATCAAAGAGTTTGAAATTGAATAAAAACTTTCCTTTTTTAAAACTTTCCTTTTTTAAGTCCTAATTCAATTCGGATTTAAAGATGTTCAAAGACAGTCAGATATTGTTTTCGTGCCTCATAATTTTTATCCAAATCTTATATGGTTGGATAGATCTTGAAATTATATTTCCAATGATATATTATAATATTAATTCCGAGCTATAACAAAAAAGATATGAAAAGAATACGAAACTCTATCCAAAACTGACACCGTTCCACTATTTCGGCCATATCTTTTTATCTATAAAATATTTTAATCTGATTCTAATTGGGTTGAAAAATAGACTTCAAGAGCTTTCCAACGACATATTATATGACTTATTTAGACTTCTGGATCAAAAGTTATAATAAAAACAAAATTCGCAAAAACTGCTGACCGACTAGTTTTATTTCGATTTGAATTCGGATTCTTTTCTTATTCTTCGATACTCTTTTTTCCTATAAATAGAGGTCATATCTCCCTTTTTTTCAATCATCTACAATCTAGAATCTAAAATCTAGAATCTAGAATCTACAACAATCATCTTTCTCTCTCTAAAGCTAGAAGCTTTCTCTTTCTTTTTTTAAACCTTCCCTCTTACAAAATTCCTCATACATTAGCACTAGACACACCTAGTCAAGTTCGAAGTTGCCTTCGCCCTAGACGTGAAAGGTTATAATTTCTGAGGGTTTGGTCCCAAATCTCTATTTCAATTATTTAATTTAATTGTTTGATTTTATATTTTCCTGGAAGTTACTAACGCGTGTATTTTGTTATTAGAAAGAGATACGAGGCATCAAAGTATGTAATCTTATTGCTCTATTCTTGTGGAAAGCATGTTTAAATTTGTTTAATTCCTAGTATCATGTTAGGATGTCTTTATTGCTTTCTAGTATCATGTTTAGGGTGTCTTTTGCTCTTTTCTAATATCATATTAGTACCATGTTAGGGTTAAAGCTTTGATTTTTAATGCTTAGTGACATGTTAGGATTTGTTGTTAATCTTGTTAGTATCATGCCTAGGATCTTGCTATTATATTTAAGCTTTATTATTAACATGATTATAATTGTTATGATTATTATTTTTATGGTTATTATGTTGCTTGATATTTATTATTTATTGTTATTGCTTGATCACGCCTTTTATGCATGTTTAAAGGGAATTTGTACTTGTAATCACGCTTAATAAGATAATTAATAATCTTGTTTAGGGTTAATTTGATTATAATTCAAGTGATCGCCAATAATAGATTTGTTTGTGCATTAATATTCAACCAACATAGATTAAATAGGTTTAGGATTAATATATTGATTGTATGTTAGTCAGAAAGCGCACATGAATATGAGAAGAATAAAGTAGAGGCCTATTTTTAGGGCAGGTTCAATCTCTTTTAGGTTGGATTTGTATCTTCATCCCCGAATATCAGTCATGGTTCCAGACCACTATGGAGTTAGTGATCTCATGGATCGTGAAGGGGTGTAACCTTTACCCTGTGAACGGTTTACAAGTTCCTAAAACTTGTTGGCGACTCTTTTGCTCTAGCTTCCTTCCCTTTGGACGCCAACATGCTTAAGTGTATGATCACAGTGGGGTTCAAGTTTGGGGTAATGCTTGAAATATTCCCTACAATATGAAATAGATGCGATTGTATGAAATTGATTTGTTTATCATAAGAAGCTATTTATAATAGTGAGTTAAACTAATGAAAAGTTGAATTAAATGATTAGCAAATTTTCAGCTCGAATGTGATATAATGTAAACTGAAAATTTGGTTAACTGAAATTTCGGCTTTGACTATTCACATCACATAAACTTCTATATATATCATGTATAGCTTCATTGTACTTGCTTCTAATAATATTTTACATTAAACCTTTTACGTATGACCTTTCTCTAACCTTATTAAGTATTAAGGTTGTCTATGTAAGATCTTTTATTATTACTAAACAAAAAAAAAAAGCACCCATTTGATTTCTTTGACCTCACAACACCAACTGTACGTTATTTAAGCGATACTTATATAGTAGAAATTATAAATACAAATTATATTATGAAAAAAATATCATTGCTAATTTAACAATATTTTACAACTATAACATCTGTGTTGTATAGATTAGTGAAAATATTTATATAGTTAAAATTATTATGAAACACATGAATTATTTTGTTATCCCACGACCAAAAATAACTTTCTCACACTTGTAATCTTGAAAGAGCATTTTGTATGTTAATAGTATTAGTCGTACTAAGCTAAGTATGAACTAAACCCTTTGTAATGTAAGTGCCATTCTTTTTAGTCGTAGGAGTGTCTAGCAAAATTGAAAACCTTCAACTTTAATTTTAGGTTTGGTTTTTATGACCATATTCCTAAGTTAGGCCCATGTCATGAAAACCCATGCCAACAACACAAGCCAAGCCCCAAAACAATATTTAACACATACAATTCATTTTTTACATTTATTTTCTAACGAGAATTCATTTCTTATATTACAATACACGATTTAAACTAAATTGCCCATTTTGCATTTCAATTCAAACTCATACCATACTTAAATATTATATTTAAAAAACCCCCAATATTGCCACATTTCTAAATAGGAAAAACAAACCGATTTACACACTAAAAGCGCGCGTAGCGCGCTTAAACTCCCTATTCAATCAATATCAATAAACCTATACTAAAGGCGAAACCAGGAATGACACTTGTCATTTCCTGGTTAAAAAATTTTCCGCCTTTTTTTTCCTTTCCTTTTTAGTATTTTGACAACATATTTTATCCAATTATATTCAATTAAATATACTAGGAAACTTTTAGTTATAAAAATACTAACATTAATTAAAAATAATATATTGGAATATATTCTCTTCCAAAATAATTATAATATTATCAATATCATTTTTTTTTCTCCAACTTTTATCATTTGATAATAAAATTTATTTTAATAAAAAGAGAAAAATCATTTTGGTAGCATACTTTGTATTAACATTTACAAGAACAAAATAAGTTTGTTATACTATACTTCATACACAACATATATTGGAAAATTATTTAGTCATTCTAAACATTTATGTGATTATTTAAAAAATAAAAACCCCTACTACTCAATAAAGATATATTTAAAAAGTTGATTATTGAATACTAATTATCCTAAAGTAAAATGAACTCAACTAAATTTTCATATTATGTCGATCAAAGTGTGTCAACAATTTAAGGACAAATGTATATGAGTTCGTGTATGGCAGTATGGGTACTAACCTAAGCTAATATGTTAATTTTCTCATATAAAACCTTATAGCTTCTAAGTTTCTATTACTACATTTATTTATACAATCCAACTCAATAACCTTTACGTATTTAGTGTTGGTATAAACTAATTAAAATTCAAGTTATTTTATTACAAATAATTTTTTTGGATAAATTATCGTTGAATTAACATCATTATTCATTATTTATCTGATCTGTTGTAAAATTTAATTATGATCGTGCATGACACGGGACCTAACCTAATATATGATAAATGTAACACTTATTAAAATACGGAAAGAGATAAACTTGGGTTAACGGGGGGTTGCGCCGAGCCTAGGTAGCCCCCGAGCCTTCACATTGACAATTTGACACTTCTCGCATAAGCCGCAGCAACCACCATTGTAAAATTCTACAGGGTTTTGCAATTGGAACTTGAAAACAAGGGTTGCAAAATAGAACAACAGGGTTTAAGATTCACAAATCACTTGAGTTAACTGCATTCAAAAAATCATGAAGCTTTTTCAATCAATCTATGGTATAATTCTACTATCTTCTCCATTTCAATTCCTTTCAAAACCCAATAAAACCCAATAAGATCTCGTTCTATTTATCCTGATTTCATTCATTTTTGCAGGGCATGGCAGAATTTTTCTGCGGTCATTGGGGCGGCGTTACTATGCTGCTCAACCTGAGGAATACGCCAGAAGAAATTACGCCAATAACGTTTCCGAGTACAATACTGTTGTGGGTTCTGTCACTGCTCAGCGCAGGTAATTTAATTGAAATCCCTTTTTTTTTTTTGTAGGATTTTTTTGTTAATTTGTGGGATTTTTTTTGTTAATTTGTAGGATTATTTTGTTATTATGTAGTAATTGGAATGATGGGTTTTGGGTTATTTTTAGGCATTTCTTGTTAAGAGATGTTTATGATGATATGATGATTGATGGAGTTCAGCCTTCAAGAGATACATTTCATTCTTTGATTGCTGGAACGATGAAAGGTGCTCGGTTGCAGGATGCTTTCTTCTTTAGAGATGAAATGAAAGCAATGGGTTTGCTACCTGATGTATGTATTATCAATTTTACTCTTTTTGATGTTAAGTTTGGTACTGTTACTTTTATGCTACTATTGTTATGTTTGTTCTTTTAATTATTTCTGTGTGTTGCATGAATGGTTTGATTTTAATAGTTTATACTGAAGCGTTGGTCACTTGTAAAATTCGTTATCTAGTATCTTGTTGCCCCCTCATGTAATATCCATCTTATTGGGTGGGTGGATAAAAATTGAGGGTTGTGGGGCTGTTGATAAAAGTTGTAAAAATGACATTGGTAATAGTATATAGATTTCTCAATGTTGTGGGAACAACTTGGTGAGGGTAGGGGGGATTGGGTGGTAATAAGACTAAGTGCGTGATGGACTTTAAACATGATGCATAATGCTGGGTTAAGCTTTAACATGTTGCCCTTCCCTTAGTAATTTTTGATTTTCTTGTGCCTTCTTTCTGTCAAGGCTAGTTATTGAACATGAGATGATTTAGAAGAGGAAACTTTGGATGGAGAGAATTGTGTTTAGTGATAACATGTGTATACTACATTTTAATGTTTAAGAAGTACTTTGATCATATTGTATATATGCTACAACCTCATACACCTAAGGAAAAGTGAAAATTCTTTACCCTCTATAACCTAGAGTATTTTACGTATGTTCATACTTATGAAGTTTAGTATACAGTTTTGTCCAATGCAGATCTAGACGTTGCTAACTAGTTTCTTGTCATTTTGATCTGAATTGTAAGATTTTTAGTTTTAATGACTAGTCAATCTTAACGGTTCAGTGTCATTTGTATACAATAGAGATTGCTAATGAAGAAAGAAAGTCTAATTGTTAGCTCATGTAGTCATGTATCATGTTTGTTCCGAATTGTAAATCAGGTGGATTTTAAGGTCTTCTTTTACTGTCTGTAGTTGATGTTTTAGATTCCACCTGTAAAGGCAGGTCTGAATTTTGAATAGAAGGGGAAAAATTCAGGTGTTAAAATTTCTTGATTTTATCAGAGTGGAATGAGGGAGATATTTACACAAGTCCATTATCCCGATAATCAGGATTACCATGACCCATCCTTCCTTGACCTCTATTCACCCTTAGATCTGCCATCAGTGGGACTTTTCAGGCAAGTCAGAAAAAACCCAAATCCAACATTTGCCCTGCATTTTTTTTCTCTCATCTCTTCATCTTTCGATGACAGCCACTTATCTCTTGTTAGCAAGAATTCATGCCTGGAGTGAAGCTTCTGCTGTCTGGATTTACCTGGAGAGAGAGGGAGAGAAGGAGGGTGAGGGGGAAGAAAGAGAGAGAGAGAGAGATGGAACTGAACTTTATGGTACTCTGTGAAATTAATGATTCTAATTAACTGATGTAGATAAGCTACCCTAGTCTTAATTACATCATAAAAGTATTTTTTGGCAACTATCTGTTTGTAATACCCTTCAGTATATAAAACGCGGGCCTAGGTGCGTGCCTTTTTTGGTTTATGCGAGGCGATTTCAGTGAGGTGCCCCTAGGCTCACTGATGCACACAACAATATTTCCTTTTATTTATTTTATTTTATTTTATTTTATTTATTTATTTATTTATATTTTTGAAACCTTATTATTTTATTTAGTGTTTTGTCTTTTTTTTAATTAGTGCCCCTCATTTTCATGAGGTGTGCCTAAGGCGTAGGTAAATTCATATCACCTTGAGTCTATCTATACATTGATTCCTATTGCTATTAATTTTACCACCTACAATATTAATTGGTGGCAACGTTTATTTGCACCTAATGTCCTCTGATGCGTTGTAATTTCTTTGTAGGTGACTCTCTACAATTTCTTGATTTCCGTTTGTGGAAAATGCAAGAGATCAGAACATGCAATTCAAGTATGTTGTCCTTATGGATGCGGTCTTTGCTATTAATCTATGGGTTGTGCTACACGATTACTTATACCTGTGAATGTCATTTAACATCTCATGTTCAGTGACACGTGTTTTCTCTGATTGAAGATATTGGAGGAGATGAAGAGAAATGAAGTGAAACCAACTGGACAAACCTTCATCTGTCTGCTTAATGCATGTGCCGCAACAGGAAAACTAGATCGAGTGTATGTGTATCTGTTTTTAAATAAGCAACCCATTTTCTATTCTCTTGATTTTTTATTGCACAGTTCCCCACAACCAGTGGAAGGTGTATTTATCAATTTGTTTTCAAATTGTATATTTAAAATGCTGGATGTATTGTTACTACATATTACAAACTCAATGATTTAGATTATATTCTGAAATTTTATTTTAATGTACTGCTGGCTGATATGACAAGATCTGGAAGGCAAATGCTATAAGATACTGAGTATCATATTGCTAATAAAATCTATCTTTTTAGTGCCTTGCCTACTTCATTTCTAGGTGCTATTGTCTGCCAATGTTGTGATGTGTATGTTTAACCAGCTAGTTTATATCTAGGTATGCTATTATCCGTGATATGACTGCAGCTGGGCTTGGACTGAACAAGTTTTGTTATGCTGGTCTTATTTCTGCCCATAAGAACAGGGTACCTGTGGCTGATGATACGGCTGCAAAAGTATGTACCTGCAAGCCTATATGCTTTGATAAAATTATTGCATAGTTAATTAGTTTTGTCCTTAATCACCATTCTCCATCCATTTGAAAGATTATTGAGCTGGTTGAGCAGTCTAAGGGATGGTCCTCACCAGAACAGATGGGACCTACAGCTGAGAATGTAATGATGGGTGTTTTTCCTGAAGACTTGTATAACCTCCCCACTGCAGAATATTTCAATAGACGTGGAGGGTTTGTGGATAAGAGGCTAACTGTTTATCATGCGGCATCTCATGCTCTAGCGGATCTTCGCAATGTAGAGGTAAATCTTTTTTAATTTCATTATTATCATTAGTTGTTCCAAATATGATATACTTTTGTTTCTCTAAAATTACAACACTTTCCTTATAATTGCAACAATTACTATTGTGGTTAACTATATTACTTTTCAATTTACCTTACATTGCTCGGCTCCTTTTCTCTCTCCTCTTCTTTAAAATATACTTCTTACCTTTTGTGTTCTCTCACGTCTTGCCTTAATTAATGTGCTACAACCAAATTGAGGTAGTATTTTATTTTATTTTATTTATTTATTTTTTTTAATTTTTTTTTAACTTTTGGAATCTACCCCTCACTAAATAATACTTTCTCCGTTTCTAATTAGTAGACATATTTTGACTTTGACACTATCTAAATAAGTTTCTTTGACTTGTTTTTTGTGATTTATAGCTGAATAAAAACATAGCAATGTGGAGTCTTATTGGATTCACATTTTATAAATTTGGTGTGTTGATAATTGATGATATTGATGTTTGAAATCATTTATTGGCAAACGTGCTTGAAGAAACGCCTCAATTAGTATGAAATAGAAAAAGTATAAGTTATCCATAATATTAGAGTTTGTGTACACCCTTACTAGACTAGAGTACTAGATATACTCAACTCTTACTTAAAGGAGATATGATTCTAGACATTCACCAAATTGTAAAAAGTAGAATAAAGATTCTTGCCTTAATCCTTTGGAACCCCTATCTGCTTCGTAAAATATCCGGTCACTAGTATAAAGAAAAAAGACCGAATATCCCCTCATCCACCATCTTTGTTAAATAGGAAATCCCTTTTAATCTAAGACCGTTGATGAAACTCTTGTACTAGAAAATGATGTCTCTAAAAGCTTTCTCCATACCTTAATAGATATATTCCCACTTCCAACCTCTCTCCTTATTAGCACTTGTGCTCACCAATGTGCGCAAATTTGCACTTGCTTCTTAAAACTGAAGTGGACTATTTGGAGCAATCTTGTAGGAACGGAGGGAGTATTATGTTATCATACTTGGCAACATGAAAAGCAGCACCATACGTAACAGCCTCATCCGGGTTAATCCCTTTGCAAAGCTCCTTCCCATAGAAAAAACCATGCAACAATTTCTGAATTTTGGGGATACGAGTAGCTACTTGCCGGCGAGCCCCTCCGGAAAACCAAAACTTGTTAGCTGAGAGACAAAAAAGCGCGTGAGGGAATAGGAGTGCAGATTGTAAAACGAGATGGAAAAAAAGTGAGAGGAAAGGAGATTAGAGGGAATGAGGGAAGAGAGGGAACTCAAAGGAAAGGCGGCGACAATGGACTAAAGGCAGAAGCCCTACACGAGGGACGAAAAACGGACAACCCTAGAAGCTAGGGACCTAAAGAGAGATTAGAGTTTCTCTTTCTAGAAGTTCCGTTTTTTCTTGGTCCAATTTTCATTTAATTTATGTTTAATTGTCTTATTTATTTTAGTTGTTGCAATTATGAATTTAGCAAGTAGTAATTAATAAATAAAAAATAATTGCGAAATTGGCGTTGTTCGAAACCCTAGTTCCTCTTTCAAATTCTGATTCAATTTGTAAAGCTTATCGTTGAAGACGAAGAGGTTGGAAATTAATTAGGAGCCACAATTACTGGAGTGGGCTATTGATGAGAACGAGGAGAGGAGAAAATGACAAGGAGTAAAGGAGCATTGGTAGTTGAATTAATTCGCCTTTTGATTGAATTGAATTAATGGTGGAGTTGAATATTGTTGGTAGAATTTGGGTTGAAAATAGCAAAATTCAAAAGCACTCATGAGTGAGCTGGCCACTGTGGTTGGGATGTGTTGGATCGGATCGGATTGAGAAATTCCAGTTCATGTTCACGCAAATCGAGTCAAATTCAATTGTATTTTTTAGATTCTGACTTCAAACTTGTCACACTAGCATTTTTTAGTGTACATAGGTTGAATTTAAAAATTTGCATTTAAAGTTATTAGACGGTGATTTCAAATAATTATATAACATGGATTTTCCATTAACCTCAAATTCTTCTTGACATGACCTAAATTCGATCACATAAATAAATAAAATTTGACTAATGTTTTTTTTTTATTAATAAATTGTAATTATAATTATTTTTTATTTATTAATTACTATTTGCTAAAGTCATAATTGCAACAACTAAAATAAATAAGACAATTAAACATAAATTAAATGAAAATTGGACCAAGAAAAAACGGAACTTCTAGAGAGAGAAACTCTCATCTCTCTCTAGGTCCCTGGCTTTTAGGGTTGTCCAATTTTCGTCCCTCGTGTAGGGCTTCTGCCTTTTGTCCATTGTCGCCGCCTTTCCTTTGAGTTCCCTCTCTTCCCTCCTTCCCTCTAATCTCCTTTCCTCTCACTTTTTTTCTGGTTTCCATCTCGTTTTACAATATGCACTCCTATTCCCTCACGCGCTTTTTTGTCTCTCGGCTAACAAGTTTTGGTTTTCCGGGGGGCTCGCCGGCGATTGGGCTACTCGTATCCCCAAAGTTCAGAAATTATTGCATGGTTTTTTCTATGGGAAGGAGCTTTGCAAAAGTATTAACCCGGATGAGGCTGTTACGTATGGTGCTGCTTTTCATGCTTCCATTCCAAGATAGTTGCATCTCTTCACTTTTTCAGAAGTTTCAAACTAGTTGTAATATTAATTTTTGGTTAATGGGTGCTCTCTATCTCTCCCATTCCGGTCGCGTTTTTATTCTATCATCATCATACGGACTCTTAAAAACTTGTGCCTCCACCCAATTATTAAATTTAAAAAACTTGAAGATGATGTCCCTTTTATCCCCCCTTCTAACATGATTGACCTCAATTGCTATAGATATAAGTTTGGCATCTGAGGTTTATCTCCCCTTTGCATAAGAATGTGTTAGAGATCAGTATATTTGTTTATAGGAATCCTGGGACCATAATTAGATCATTTCAATATTTTTAGCAAGATTTACCTGCTTGAAGAAATTAATTTTGCTACTATAAGCTTTTTTTCAGTAAAATAATATATATTCTTGTGCTCAATTATTTCTGAGCTGTGTCTTCTTGCACCTCTTTGCAACGTGTATATAACTTCCTTATCATTGCGTTTTCATTTACTTTCATATATATATTGACACCAATCTTTTGTGCTAAGAAAAATTTTGGGATGGGAGGGAAATGAAAAGAGCAGATAGTTGTTCATTCTGAAGCAGAATATAGTAATGAGGCTGAGTCTTTGCATCAACTCTTTGTACTAGATGTATTAATGGACAACTTTAGAAAATATGAGACTAATTTCTAATTATAAATCTGTTGAGAGGAGAGATACAGTCATTACCTTTATTTTAACAGTATTACAATGTTTTTGGCAGGCAATGGAAACTCTTCTAAGGATGCTTGAACGAGATAACAACCGTCCTGATGCTTTTACAACCATGCAGGTTATGAGGTAAGAATTGTGCTATAGCTTATGTAATGAATAGGTACATTTACAACTGGTGTTCATCAGATGTCCAAGTTTTAACTCGAGAGAATTGTCTATTGACCTAAATATTGTTAGCCCTTTTCATTTTCTTTTGTTGTATGATTTCTTTTTCTCCCAATGGTGATGGCTAGTAGGTTTTTTTAACTCACTAGAACCTTCTTTCTCATGTAGTGATACACAATTGAATAATTGTGTAGTGATTCATCAAGCTATTTTCTTACTTATGTTCTACACGAATAGTGTTGACCTTAAGATAATGAATATCTTAGGATGATGACTAATTGTCTGTAAATTCATCTTTAAGTGATTTATCAAGTCTTTATTTTATTTTTTCCGTATACCACTAAAAGCGTTACTTTAAGATGATAATGAACATCATGAGAACACATCCAGGCTCGGGTACGTTTTATAATGATAATTAATATAAAATCCATGTAATTGCATGATTTTGAAGGCCTTTACGACCCTAACAACTGATCTTGCTATGCAGCTTATTCATGATGAACATTGTCTTTATATCTTTAGATGTTCAACCTCCATTTTGCTGAGTTCAATTCAGTTACTTGAGCTACATCAGCCAAGAAAAAGTAGAAATGGGGATCATGCATGTGACTACTTTTGCTTTAAAGAGGAGAAAGATGGAGTAAGGAATTTATTTAATATAATTGGGCCCTACAAAGTGGTGTTGTAGTTGATAACAAATGAATAAAAGGTTGTCATAAAAGGAATAAAGTGAAAGTGAGTAGAACTTACAAAACAGATGAAAACGGAAATTGAGTAGAACTTATTAGGAAAACGGAAGGATTATACATATACGAAGAAATTATTTATACTTGTGAGAATATATAATTAAATTATAACTTCTGGTTGAATGTTCTGATTACTACATTGCCTGTGCAAATCTGCCTTTTCTGAGTGAGGTTAACCAGTGCTCAGAATCTGAGGAATTTTGTATTGAAGATATATGCATTTCGAGTTCAACTATATTTACCTAGTTATCTTGTGGTAAGAAATATTCTGACCAACAAGTATCAAGTCGACATTTAAAATACAACTGCTATTGACCAGAATGTGGCAAGTCTTTTGTTTAGATATGGTTGAAATTCGTGCTCTAAGAAATCACTCTGCAATATTCTACTGTCACTGTTGAGCCACCTACTCAGAGTCATTGGCCTCATTGTTGTTCTTATTGTTGATTCTTCATCATGCTGGTTAAGTTTGTTGTAATGAAGGGAGAACACATTAATGGTAATATTGAGGAGAAAAACTCATGTTCATTTAATAAAGACACATTTACTCTCTTTTTTATTATTTTTTTGTTTTTTATTTTTTGTTTATTTATTTATTTATTTTTTTAAGTACCCAATGGTTGTTATTGGTTAGTGTTTATGTATATTAGGGAAGCTTATCCTGTTGAAAGCTTATATAGGCTTCCGTATTCATTGGCTGACCCTTAGTAGGTGACTCGGGCAATAGTTCATTCATCCCACACCAGGGATTAGACTACTATTCTGATGCTTAATTTATAGTCATGCCAGATGCTTTCCTGCAATGCTTTTCTTTAGTCATTATGTGATCTGCTATTTTATTCAGTTCTTGTTGCCCAATTATATTTGTGATGCCTATTTACTTTCTTTGATTGGAATCAACTGAACAGATGCTACTTGCATGCGGGGGATCTTGATCGTGGTTACCAAGTATTTGACGAGTTCATGAATTCTGGGAGGCCACCATTTGTTGAATTATATGTGGTATGTGCTCCAACAAATGATCATATGGCGTCTTATATTATTTAACTGCCCAAGATATGTTAACAAATCATTACTGATATAGTCTTCAATAATGTGGGGAATTTTTTTTTTATTGATGAGAGTAATTAGGTTTTGGGTTGCTTGTAATGGTACATAAAATCTTAGTTTCTCGAGGTATGCTGTTGAATATGTATATGTTTATTTTTTTTAGTTTTGTTATGGTTAATACGAAGTGCTACCTAGTGATGAGTGTATCAGTTACAGTTCCGGGACTGGAATGTACATGACGGTTAGTGTATGCCTTTCTTTTGGGATCTGAGTGTGTATGTGTGTGTGTTGTGGGGGGGGGGGGGGGGGTGGGGAGTGGTTGGTGGGCAAAGAGAGAGTAGGTTTATGGTTGTGCTCATGAATAGTATTAGAATGTAATACAATTATATATTTATATACTGCTACTCTTGATTGTTCTGTGTTGATTTCAGACTCTTGTTGAGGGAGCCATGGTGGGCTATACTCCTAAGGGTATGCAAATAGCCCAGGATGCCCTGGTATGTCACCTAGTTCTGAAACCCTGTCTGAATTGATCTTCCTTTCTTATGAGTCTTATGGTTATGATGCTTTATTTTTTTGCTACAGGTGAATATGACCTCGAAAAACGTTTTCTTGAATCCTAGAATGGCTAGTGATCTCCTCCTCATTGCTGCTGGTGAAAAGGTACTTTATTGTGTACGGTACCTACAATAACTTTGTGTGTGTGTGTGTGTTCTGTAGGGTTCCAACACTTCTGTATATATATTAATCGGTTATTGAATGTTGCAGACTGGCGGATATACCACTGCTAATTATTTGTGGGATCTGATGCAAGCTAGGAACGTTGTTCCTTCTCAGCCTGCTGTGGAAGCGTACTTTGATGGTTTAAGAGTAAGTCAATTGCCCTTGCATACAGTCATACCCTTGCTTGTGCGTTCTTAATGCTATTGTTCATTTTCCTTTTGTAGTGATATTCTTTTTCAAACTTTTCACTGCATATCTTTGCCAACAATATCTTTATTATGTACAATAAAATTTGAAAAATGTATTTTGAAACTATTCCAAGACCAATCTATCAGAATCCCACGTGAATTTGTTTCTTATGTATATCAATGAATGATCATGATCACAATTAATCTCTTAAAATAGAAATTTCCGAATGGCGCAAATATAAAGGAATGAAGGGGGTATTTTTTTCGCTACCCGCCTATTAAAAGGCTGTTTTAAGGATTGGGGTCTTGGGGATGAAGCTTTGTACCTCTTCCGTCCCCAAATGAAAATCCCATTTGCCTTTTGGAAACATTTTTCGTAGGTAAATAAAAATAAATAAATAAATATAGTAGGGTTTGGTTGATTGAAACTTTAAAGTGAATTATACAAACAAGGTTTAGTAGTGTTTGGCTGATTGAAATTGAATAGAAAAACTATTGCAATTTGGTTGATTAAAAGAAAATGATAAGAATAAAATAAAGGTTAACCGTAAAATGAAACTTTTATTTACAAACAAGATTTTTGGTGAGATGACACTTATGTGGGGATGAAGGGAGTGCACTTAACCTTCTAGTCCCCATTTCTTTGATTGTGAAGTACCATAATACTACTTCTGTCCCATTATTGAGTGCCCGTTTTTCTAATTGAGTATCCCAAAATTAAGTGGCTGTTTCTTTTCATGTATAATTACCTACATACCCCTACTTTATACCTTTTAACATAATAAACTTCCCCAAGTACCCTTTAAAATTGGTGGCTACATGTACTTCACACATGCTTTTTCATTATTGTTTCCACTAATAAATACAATACTGTACTTTATATAATTATTCCCAATGTACTTCAAACATGCTTTTTATACTTCCTTCATTTGCATTAAAACCCGTGAAATATGAGAAACAGGCATTTAGTAGTATCTTTAAAATGACAATTTAGACTTATGGATTGGTTATCAGATCAGATCCTCTGTTGAATCAATTTGCTCATAAATGTGTCGGAAATTTATTGAAAATGAAGAATGATTTCACAAAACTTGATTTAGTTAAAATGATTCGAATCATTCGATGTTTTATGAGTTCAGTGGGCTTGCTTTGATTTCTCTCCTGATGTGTGGGTTCCTTGTTTGAGTTGTTTGACATTTTAATTATCTGAGATTATAAGGTTATTTGTTTGTTTAGTGCGGTTCAGAAGAAAATTTGAATTCTATAGAGTTTTTATTATTTTCCTATTATTTTCATTATAATTATTATTATTGCTGCTATTGTTATTGTTATGTAATTGTTTTGTTGGTAATTAGTTTATGAGATGAAGTACTGAATTTCCTTCTATTGTGTTATTTATGAAACTGTCAATGACAAACTAGAAAGTGATTTGCTTATGTAATCTAATCGTGTCATCTTGGCAATCAGCTTGCTGTTTACGTGTCCACGTAGCCCATATCTTTACTTTTTATCTTTTCAATTTAATTCTATCAGGAACGAGAGGTACCTAAAGATGAGCCACGGCTGCTTAAAGTCATCGAGATCCTAGATAATTATCAAGCAAGATTTAGTTCGCGTTCTTGAATGCCATCAAAGCTGTGAGATTAATTTAGAAGGATTAATCTTTTGACAATCACATTGTTGCTGCCCTGTTAGTTTGGATTACTGACTAACTATGTTGTTTGAGTGGTGAAAGGCTTACTGGTTATAGTGGTTTTGCATAATAGGTACAGCTTTGGCTGTAATCAAAATTCTTGCAAATCCTCTCATTTTCTTAAACTGTTTCTACTTAAGATTGAATTTTTGGATTTTTGTTCTTGTAACAAATGAACCCTAGGATTAAAGTGACAAATTATAGCTGTAAAAGTTATATAGCTAGCTAAGTTCTACAATTATATGAACTTTGGGTTTCAATTATATATTTTTTTACTATACATGGCATGTTTATTTGATTATGAAGTAAAATGACTTTGTATGTTTCTTTGTACGCGTGCAAAAATGTCCACTTGGCTCACTTTATATATATATATATATATACATACTAGATAATGTAAACGAACTTTTTTGAATGCCAGTATTAATCTTAAAACATATTAGTTGTAAGTTTGAATTTTTTATGTCTCGCAATTAATACCGCAACTAATATGTAACGGAGGAAATATAACTACGTAGCGTTAAAAATTTTCTCACTAGATAAAGGTTACAAAAAGTTACTCGGGACATCACCTGGGATACTCGCTAGTTACTTCCTAAAAATACTTGCCAAGAGAATTTTTTGCATTTATTAAAGAACTGTGCGCAGTTAATTCTCCAAAATTTGTTTATCTGGGGTATAATCGACTTTTTAAGTACCAATGGAGGGGTACATGCGTCTTGTATTAGTTGGAGGATACATGTGTAATTTCCTAAATACAAGTTGCAAACAGTAATTGTACATCTTACCAAAAGTATTGAATAAATGATCATGCTTTTTCAATATATTTATAGAAATGCTACCAAATTAACAAAAATCCGTTTATCAGATAAACTTGTATTTGCCGTTTATTAAAAAACATAGGAGTTATATGCTACAAGTATGATTTAAGTTTTTATATGGGTAATTCGCATTGACATCCTTATACTTCTAACTTTTATCATTACTGTAATACTTTTTTAAATATTTTTTTTTTTCTCTAAATCTCATAGACTTTTACTCACCAAAAATTCTTAACCATACATTAATGATGGGAAAAACGTAAGTAGGTTATTAATTTTAACCATGGTTTATGATTACACACTAATTTAAAGTTGGCAAATTTGTGTAAAAAGATCTTTTAAGTAGTCTACTTTGTTAAATAGAACCTTTTAAGTGAAAAGTTCTGAAGAAAGGACCTTTTAATTTGTATTATGTTGTGATGGGGGTATTAGGCCGAGTGATGGTCAACGGTGTAGCTCCTGCGTTGACTCTCACGTGACTATTAAAAACAAGCCCACACATTTTTTTCCTCTTTTCCCCATAAAGGGGAAAAAGGGTAGTTCGAAATGGAAAAGGTTTTGTTGACCCTCAGAAAATAAATCCGGGGGGTATTGTTTACCCCAGGAAATCATATCCGGGGTACAGTTTACCCCCAAAAATCTTATCAGGGGGTATACTGTTGACTCCCGAAAACACAAATCAGTACCCTAATACATGCACCTGAATAAAATGTTCCGTACAAGAAGAAATTTTTTTATTTTTTTTTGTTCATATAAATTAGATTTTGTAGAAAAAAAAAATTATTTATAACATATAATTTTCATACGTTATATAAATCATCATAGTGCACTTCATTATTGTCCATGAATTTGTATAGTATTGAATACTAAATAGGATAAAAGGTTGAATAGGTTAGAATATGGTTGTAAATTAAACGGTATGGATGATTATATAGTTAGAAGTATAAAGGATTAGTTTAAATCAAGGAATATAATCTTTTTAAAAAAATTAACTTATCCTCCATTTAGGTAAAATTGTATGTGTGGGCTTGATGGTTGGTGTGTTACAAACGTACTCTTTGGTCAGGAGCTCGAATATCCTTAGCTTCATTTTTAAATTTCTTCTACTCTATTTTATTTTCCTTTAAAAAAAAGGTATTTTATTCAATTCTTTTTCCTACACTTTTTTCAATTCTTTTTTCTTGTATTTCTTTATTTATCTTAATCAGGAAAACAACATACAACAAAATGCCCATTGAAATTAGATATTTGCATGACATATTATCTAAGTTTTGAAATTCTATTTATCTTGAAAGATCCTAATTTATAGTATTTCACCATGTATATACAATACAAAGTACAGAGTATTGGCTACACACCATGCATGTTTTATTTAATTTAATTAATCAATTATTAATTAACTAGAGGAGAACAATTATCATTTTTTATTATTTTTTTCTTAATATAATTGCAACTCAAATTTTAGTAATAATAGTAGATTGCTAAGATATTAGATAATGAACTTATTAAGGATTAATATCATTTGTTGTAGAGATGAGCTATATGTGTAGGTTGTCGACGACTTTCGTACTTATTAAATTTTGTACATTATTTTGTTTTTAGTACCTATATATGCTATAATATGACAAGAATTGAGATCACGTGAGAACTAAGGTGAATAATAGGAGGTAGGAACTCATCTGGACCGTTAATCGCGCTCAATCTATCTAACGGTTCACATTCCACCCGCCTCATCAAGGGCATTTTTGTAATTTGGTCGTTGAATGACCTTCGTCCTAACTCATGCGCCGCTTCATTTTCTTTCTCTCTCTTCTTCCGCATTTTCTCTCTCTTCAATTTGTTTTCTCTCTCCGCCTAAAAATTCTCTATTTCGATTTCTCCAACCTCGTCGCACGTCATCAATTTTGCAAATTCTCATCTCTGATTATTGTTGCTTAGGCAAATTAATGAGCAGGTAAGCTGATTTATTTTCATTTTGTTGTTGCTTTGATTCAATTCGATTTTGAAACAAGTTTTTGCGAATTTGATTGCGAAAATTAGGGTTTTCCCAATTATTTGTTTGAGCATTTGTGATAATCGTTCATATTTTAGGGATTTTGCAATTCAATGTTTGCAACTTTGCAATTTAGATCGTTGAAATTAAGGTTCAGTTTTGATAATTTTTGTTCAATTGATTTTTTTGTTCGCTTATTTTAATAAGATTTATGATTCCATATTATTTTGGTAGTAATTATATGTTCTATTGTTCTTTGGTTGTAATAATTATAATTCGTTTGATATAGTCTATACACTGTAATTGCTAAATTTGTAGCATTCTGGTTTGATTTTCTTTTCTGAAGTAATTTGATATTGGTGCTTGATTGTGGCTTTCAGATCTAGATTTATCTGCAAATTGATCTCACAATTGGTTAGGGCTTTAATGAGGTGTTCAATCATTCTATAATCCGTGAATTCAAGGAAGTTAAGATACAATCGGCTTCTGAAGTAATTTGAAAGCTACAATTGCTCATTACAAATGTCAGGTCCATACTTAGAGGAAGGTAAGCTAACATCCTTCACTTCCTCGCGTGTCCTAAACATGAAGGGTGTATTTTTAGTGGCTTATGATCTTGAAAGTTTAGCCCACTATTGATAATGTCACACATTTTGCATTATCACATTGTTAGAAGGAGTTGATATTTTCATTATCACATTAGATGATTGCTGCATCATATCATGATCTTGAATAGGTGGGCTAGCAATTAACTAAGAGGATCCTAAACAAGCAAAGTCTTTGTAAAAAAAAATTAAATAAGATAAATGATATCATAATGGTACAGGTTTAGTTATATACTTTGTTGTCGATATCCAATTTATAATAAACTAATTCATGGTTATAGATCAATGAGTTTAATTGATTGTACCTTAAATGGAATTCAACTATGATGATCAAATGGTTTTCTTTTACTTTATTGAATTAGTGACATCTCTGCTTGGCTCTGATATGAGTGATATATTGTTTAGGGCTGTCAACTCTACTTGACAAAATGTATTTGCACAAAGGATAGCTGATTAGAAATGCTTTATTTTTCTTCTTATATTCTTTTTCAGACCTCGATGTCTCTAAAGAAGAGGTGAGTATCATAAACCAAATTATTGACATTCCACTGGTCTGCAAGCTTCCAAACTCCACCAGTTCTTTCTGGGAAGTTGAAACATCAGTCCAGGTGTCAACAGAATAAACAGAATCACTGCAAGTATTGCAACCAACACCAGTCCCCAATCTGCCATTTTCTTCTATGCCTCGCTAATTACTTTGTTTTTTAATTGTGACTGTTTGGGCGTGTGTGTAGTGTGCAGTGTGTAGTGTGAGGCTATTAGCACATGAAAACACATATGGATAGGAATCTCCTAAACTAGGAAAACAAATGCTACCTTTAGATGCTTTTCTTATGAACTTTTGAGGATTTTTTATTTACTTTTCTATTATTTTAGTTACATTGAAATATATATGAAGAAATTAATAATGATCAATTAAGTTGCACATATAATACTAGCCTACTAGCTCAATAGGTAGAGTATTATGCAAATGTACAAATGATGTGGGTTCGAATCCCACGTAGGTTCATATTTACTTTTGAGTTTATATTATTTACTTTTGAGATTATTTTATTTACTTTTAAGTAATTTATTTTATTTACTTTTGAATCCCACGTAGCTGCTGCCCTGCCATGGCTTGCTACTGCAGCTGCTACTTCTGCCTTGCCAAGGCTGCTGCTGTAACTACTACCGTTCCATGGCTTGCTGCTGCTGTGCTACTCCTGCTCTACCACCTGCTTTTGCTATGCTACTTCTGCCCTACTGCTGCTGCTGGAAATGTTGGTCGGGAGTTCTTGAAGTTGAGCAAAACGGGAAGCTGTTGTGAGCATGAGTGCAGCCTGTGCACCATGGAAGCCTGTGAGGAGCAGCAGAAGCATGAGCAAAGCCAGCTCCATGAGCAGCCCACAATAACAGCTTAGGCATAGCATAGTAGCAACTACAGTAACAGCTAAGAAAAAGGTCCCCCAGGCTTTGGCAGCAAGGCCTTGAACATGCAGCAACAAAGAAAACATGCACAGCAGCAGCACAACCATTGGCTTAATTAGAGAGAGTGTAGAACTAATTAATTTTCTTCAATAATTCAAGTAATCTAAGTTTCAATTTCTAGATTTTGGTTCAAGTTTAGTAAGATGATTTTATTTACTTTAAGATTTTTAATTTACTTTTGAGATGTTTTTGTTTACTTTAAGTAATTTTTATTTACTTTTATAAATGATCAATTGTGTTTACTGACTGCTCTTACTATATAATAGCCTACTAGCTCAATCGGTAGAGCATTGTGCAATTGCACAAAAGATGTGGGTTCGAGTCCCACGTAGGTTATTTATTAAATAATTTTTTATTGTTGACTCTACATCTGAGCTTTTTTTTTTATCTACTTTTAGAACATTTTGATTTAATTAATTAATTAATTTATTTTTTATTTATTTATTTTTTTTATCTACTTTTGACAGATGATGTATAGTGCTCTACCCTTGTGCAAAAATGATATTAAAGGAGTTAATCAGTCAAGTGAGGACAGTTGATTCTTATCCAACTACAAAGTAGTCAGAGCAGTACAGCTACTTGTCTCCCATGGAATAGAAACTGTGACTGAATTTTTAGGCAATTGAAGCTGCTGTAACAACACTAGCTTCCCCAGTTCACCATTGTTAGCTGATAAATCAAGCACAACCAACGTCGAACTATAATATTTGATATTATTATTTATTTTCTTCAATGATATTTTGATTAACGTTTTAGCATTATTTATTTACTTTAGAGTAATAATGATTTACTTTTGACATATTTTGTTCTACTTTTGATTTCTTTTTAGAGTTATTTTGATTTGCTTTAGAGATATATTAATTTAGTTTTTTAGTTTTTCTAATTACTTTTGAGAGATTTTGATTTACTTTTGAGGTAATTTGAATAACTTTATCCTGTTTTATATTTACTTTTTAAGATAACCTATGTAGGATTCGAATCTACACTTCTATGCATCCGCATAATGCTCTTCCACTTGAGCTAATAGGTTTACTTTAAAGTCAATTTTTATTCACTTCAAACTCTTTTTTACTTACTTTTTTCACACTAAAAACTCACTTTCTTCCTTACAGACTCTCCATATTGAGGAGGTTGTGGAGCTCACACATGTACCTCAAAAGTTGGTTAATTGATACTGCACAACACACAAAGCATTGAGAATTGATGTATACCAGAATATAATTTTGGAAAATTTAGATTGGCTACAATATGATACATGATACAACTGAAACTTCATCACAGCAACAGACAAACCAATATAGCTATGCCCATTGCAACTAAGCAAACCCACATCACCAGGACTATCAAGTTACAAAGAAAATGGAAGCATCAAGTGCCTGCATAACAAAGAGTTTTGGTTTTATGATAAATGACAATAATTACCTTTTGCAAGACCAAGTGATTGGTCATAGTGTAAGCAGGGTAGGGAATTTGGAGGCACCAAACTTTGAAAAAGGTGATCAGAGTTATACTGATTATAATAGGTGAAGGAAGCATGATAATGAAGAAAATGATGATCAGAGAAGGAACAAGTATATAACACCTTGTAATGATGAAGTTCTTGAGCAAATTGAGCAATATGGTGATGTGATATTGTGCCTGAAGGAAGAAGTAAGCCGGGTGCACCGTGTAACAGTAGTAGTAGGACACAAAATTAAGGTGATTCTTCGAAGGGCTCGAACAAGCGAGGCAATAACAAGGTACATCGAACATGTTGCTGATTCGAGGGGGCTTTTAACGCGGTGTGCTCAATGTGTCACGCAGAAGAACTTATCTGGTGCTTATGACATGCTTAAGTAGATTAGGGAAAAGTAATAAATGATTTCAAATGTACAAATGCTCAGCACACTAATATTACTTATTTAACTTCATTTCATTTACTTTACATATAATTAAATTTACTTTTATAGACAACTAGTTTACTTTAAGAGAAATTTAGTATACTTTTCAAAGCCAATTTAAATTTACACACTACTTGTAGAGAATATTTCAAGCATCCCACACTTGAGCCCCACTGTGATCATACACTTAAGTACGGTGGCGTCCAAAGGGAAGGAAGCTAGAGCAAAAGAGTCGCCAACAAGTTTTAGGAACCTGTAAACTATTCACGATCCATGAGATCACTAACTCCATAGTGGTCTGGAACCATGACTGATATTCGGGGATGAAGGTACAAATCCAACCTAAAAGAGATTGAACCTACCCTAAAAATAGGCCTCTACTTTATTCTTCTCATATTCATGTGTGCTTTCTGACTAACATACAATCAATATATTAATCCTAAACCTATTTAATCTATGTTGGTTGAATATTAATGCACAAACAAATCTATTATTGGCGATCACTTGAATTAAAATCACATTAGCCTAAACAAGATTATTAATTATCTTATTAAGCGTGATTACAAGTATAAATTCCCTTTAATCCTGCAAGAGAGGGCATGATCAAGCAATAACAATAAATATTAAGCAACAATATACATTGATACAACAAATCATCATCATAACATTCTCAATCTCATCAAAGCATAATAATATTAGCAAGATCCTAGGGATGATACTAACAAGATTAATAGCAAATCCTAGCATGTCACTACACAATAAAGATCAAAGCTTTAGCCCTAACATGATACTAACATGATAGAAGAAAATAGGAAGCAACCTAAACATGATACTAGAAAGCAATAAAAGCATCCTAACATGACACTAGGAATTAAAATAATATAAACATGCTTTCTATAGAAATATAGCAATAAAACAACTTAATTTGTTGCCTCGTATCTCTTTCTATCAAAACAACATACACGTTAGTAATTTCAAGGAAAATATTAAATCAAACAATTAATTTAAATAATTGAAATAGGGATTTTGGACCAAACCCTCAGAAATTATCAACCTTTCACGTCTAGGGCGAAGGCAACTTCGAACTTGGCTAGGTGTGTCTAGAACTCGTGAATGCGGTATCGTGTTTGGCAAAGGATAGGCTTAGAAAGAGAGAAAGAATAAGCTTTTGCTTAGGAGAGAGAAGAGAATAGAATGAGATGATTGTTGATGATTGTTGGGGAATAAAAAAAAAAGGGGAAGTACGACCCTATTTATAAGGAAAATAGTCCGGATACGATCAGAAAAAGACCGAATCCAATCTGGAATAAAACTATCTCTGTCGCGGCGCGACAGCTCCATCGCGGCGCAATGGTTCTGTCATTTCCCGATGGTTCACGCGTTTTCTAAAATCCGTACAGAGTCCTTAATTTAATTAAATTAGACTAATTAACGTCCGTACTTATCTTTTAAAATCAGATTTAATTCTTTTTTTAAAAACACTTGTTTTATTCCAAATAAAGTTCTTTAATTTTCCAAAAGATATAATTATTAATCCTAACTCCACTAGAACTCAAAATAACCTTTTAGATTATTCTAGAAGATTAAAGTCAATCCTAATGACTTTAGGAATACTATTTAATGGGCCCTCCACTAGATCATTGGGCTGTATACAAAACTTGTTTCGGGCCCAACTTAGTATTTTGGCCATAACTTCCTCATTATTCATCGGAATCGGGCTTATAATATATCGTTGGAAAGCTCTTTTCGAGCCCAATCCAACTACACCATTATTGGACCTTTATCATGGACAAAACTAAATTGGACTGGACATTTTTATAAATAGAGTATATTTTTGAAAACAGAAAGAAGTATTTTTATTAAAAGCAACCGCATCACAAGACTTTTCACACTTTCACTTCATTCGATAATCAATGACGTGAAAGATATTCATCACTGGGTTTGGTTTTTTTGGAAGACACAATCAGGTGTCTACAGAAGCCCCCACTTTGACAGAGTTTGGAGAAACACATGTTTCGAAAACAAAAGTCAAAGTATCGATAGGGACGGAGAATGATTCAGAATGTTCTGCGATCCTCAATCATTCTTGTAACACCGATACCTGAAAGTAGCGTTAGTTAAACAGATAAAAGAGTTAAGAAACACTTATCTTGCACCGTCGAGTACACGTCTTTAGGTAACCGTTTTTGTTTGACGACCTCCACAAGCTAGGGAACATCGCCTGAAGACTGCTCCGCTTATAGCTGCCTTTAATTGCCAATGTGTCAGTCCTCCACATCTTAGGGAACACCATCGAAGATTGCTCTGCTTGTAGCAATCTTCTGCCATTTTGTGACCATCTTCCACATCCTAGGGAACACGATCGAAAATAACTTCGCTTGTAGCCACCTTCAGTTTTCTGACAATCTTCCACATCCTAGGGAACATCGTCGAAGATAACTCCGCTTGTAGTCATCCTCAGTTGTTTGTGACAACTCTCTACATCCTAGGGAATGTCATCGAAGACCGTTCTACTTGTAAAGATTTGTTGTGACAATCTTCCACATCCTAGGGAACATCGTCTATCATTGCTGCTACATCAGGAGCTATTTTCTTGAATCATGGTGACAACCTTCACAATCATAGCGAATGTCGTCGAAGACCGCCTCATCACGAACCGTCCTTCTCAAATCTAGGTGACAACTTCCACAATCTTAGCGATAGTTATCAAAGATCGCCCATCTCGTGCTATCTTCTCAAATCAAGTGACAACCCCCACAATCTTAGCGAAAGCTGTCGAAGATCGCCCATCTCGTGCCATCTTCTCAAATCAAGTGACAACCCCCACAATCTTAGCTAAAGTCGTCAAAGATCGCCCATCTCGTGCCATCTTCTCAAATCAAGTGATAACCTCCTCAATCATAGTGAAAGCTATCGAAGATCTCTTCATCTTGAGAAGTCTTTCTCAAATCTAAGCGAGAGACCCTTTAACCTTAGAGCCCCCCCTGTCGAAGACTTCTTTATCTTGAGTCTTCAAATTTTCTTGTTCTTACTCTGAGGAGTAATTGACCATTCTAGCTTTGGGAAGAACCTTATCTTAAGATTCTCTAATTTTCAAGTTAATTTCCGTAGAGATCTTCCACCCTAGGAATTCTTTATGATTATAATCAATCACTACTCAAATCAGTTTTCAAATTCGCTTAATCAATATGCAATCAATAATTTGATCGTCATTAGGCTAATCATCAATCAAATGTAATCGGGCCGATTACTAATCAAATATCTATCAATTGCTTAAATGCTTATCAAAAGGCTCAAATGGATTAATTACGGACCAACCAATCCAAGTCGTGAGACCATCAAAGACTGACACGGGCGAATCAGAGCCATCGCGCAGCGACAGGTCTATCGCACCGTGATAGGTCTGTCGTGATACGTCATAGTGTATTGCGTTGCGTCAGGGTGCATCGTGCTGTGTTGTGTTTGAATCCAAGTCAGGGCTTTTTTCTGCTCGTTCATTTGCGCTTAATCGAATTGCCTCTTAGTGTAACTGCAACTATATTTTGGGCTATAGGACTTTGCTCATGTTTTTCTTAGGGTTGACCTAAGGCTTGGTGCTTGTGTTTTGACACATGTGTGTAGACTCAACTCAACGTACTCAAACCGACTCGATGTGTATATGACTCGTGCGCGTAGACTTAACTTGATGTGATAACACGACATGACTCAATGTGTACATGACTCGTGTGCGTAGAATTAACTTGATGTGATAACACGACATGACTCAATGTGTACATGACTCGTGTGTGCATTGTATTGTGATGTGCTTGACTCAAAATGCAGAAAAGAAAAAATTTTCCGTCATTTTTGTGGAGGGTATCGACTTTCTCCCGAAAAAGAAAGACGTGAAAAGGAAGAAGTAAAGTGTTTGATTGTTTGTAGTGCATGTTGAATGAGCTTAATCAAGTGTATGTGTTGATATTATATCTCATGGTGCAAGGATTGTAGCATCCTAGGCTATCCTGGTTGTTGACTCAATGATGAAAGTATTTAGGTAACTTAGGCACGGAGGCTAAGCACTTTATAGTTTGTGACGCAATGATGTTTTGTGATAGGGAGTGATCTTGATATGACAAGGCATGCTTCAATGTTGTGTTAAGATTTCATGACAAATGATTCCTAGGGGAAAGATTATTTGGTTATGTATCTGTGATGTGTGTGAAAGTGACACTAAAGTTTGGCCTGGCTAAGGGTGTGGAAATATATTGAAAAGAGTCAAATAATGGCGACTCTTAGGCTGGGTAGGCTAATGATGTAAGGATTAAGCTCCCAAGTCTATCTCTAAATGGATAGGGATGAGCATTGGAGATCCTTTGATATGATCATGTGTGAATATAACTATGAATGTAAATACATTTTTATTACGGTCCCACCTCAATGTGAGGTTGCCTACGTATCCGTTAGGAATTAGGCCGAACGTAGCTCTAGCCGAACCTCGCACAAGTGTGTGTATACCTCAAGGAGGTCTTTTTAGGGTTGTAACGCGGTTAGGATAAAGGTTGAAGAAGAAAGGGGATAAAGGCTCAAGACCCTAGATAAGACCCCAAGGTGTGCAACCTTGCTTTTGAATCTTAGAATTTGTATGCTTGAGATTTCCTCACTTTTGAACTCTCTTTTGTTTATATTTTTGCTCTCTTTTTTTTGCTTCATCATTTTTTTTTATTTGAATCTTTTTTGATAAGTGTGGGAAATCCCGATCATGCGGTCTATCACTCACTTAGCATTCATGTTTCTCAGGCACGGTACCAAGCACTCGATAAGAGACACAATTTGAGACGTGTTCTTATCAAATACATGTTCATATCAATGACATTGGAACACTTTCCCTTTTGCACATTTTTATTGCTGTTTTTTTTTTCTCTTTTTTAATCTTTTGAAATTTTGGTAACATCACTCAAGCATAAGTTGCACACCATCCCATCCTAAAGTTAGGTAGATGTGGGTTAAAGAAAGAAAGGTCTATCATTAGACGAGGCTCAAAGTGGTTTATCAAGAAAGGATTGTATTTTTGAGGGGTGAAAGGTTATATGATGTGGCTACAAGGGGTGCCTCAAATCGTTAGTATACCTTGTGCTTAGTCCGGCATGATTTTTTTTTTAAATGCAATGTGATGATCATATGCAAAGAAATAAATGCTCATTTTATTAAAATGGAAAAGGATAAAATCTATGGAATAAATCTAAGAAAAGTAAAAGGTGCCTATGCAAGACTTTATTGGGGAAAGGAGGAATAAAAAAGAAAAAAAGAGGTCACGAAATCTTATCGTTTAAGCTCGCCTCGTGCCTTATGCTTTGTCCTCACTCGGTCTTCTTACCGGATGGAGGTATGGGAAGCTTGTTATTATCGATCAAATATTGGATGTCCACTTTTAGCTTCCAACAACTCTCAATAGTATGACCCCTACCTTGATGGTACTTGCAGTGTGCATTTGGGTTCCAACTAGGCAACCTCTTTTCAGGTGCGGGATCTTGAATAGGTCCAATGAGAGTAATGAGTCCCTTGGTATGGAGCCGATCAAAGGTAGTATCATAGCTCATCCCAATAGGAGTGAACTCTTTCCGTAGTTGCTTTTTAGGTCCTTGATTATCCATGGCTAAGACTTCATTAAGGTCAAAGGTACTATTATTGTTACTAGAGTGGGTGTTTTCGGAAGAAGAAAGATTGTCGTTCTTCTTTCCTTTCCAGCCACTGTTGTTACTATTGTTAGTAACTTTTTTCTTTGCAAGGTCGTCCTCGATTTCAATACCTATGTCATAGACAGCCTTGAAAGTATTCAAGTTGTGTTGGTATTTCAAGTGTTTTGAATATTTTTCTTGGAGGTTCTTGATGAACATCCTTACAAACTCTTTCAGTAGGGACTTCAACCATCTTAGCGGAAGTCTCCCTCCACTTGTTGAAGAAAGAAGTAAATCCTTCGTTCTCCGTTTGCTTCAACATTTCAAGTTCTCTATGATTAGTTTCAACCTGAACGTTGCACTTGTATCTATCTATGAAAGCGTTTATTATGGCATCCCAAGAAGAGGTCTTCTCTTTTTCAAGGGAAAAGAATCATTGTTGACAAACGGTTTCTAAAGATAATGAAAACAGTGAGTGGAAAACCTTCCTATCAATCCCTTTAATATTCATTATTGTTTAAAAAGCTCTTAAGTGGAAGTAAGGATTTTCAGTTGACTTGAATCTAGGGATGTCATTGGCATTGAACTTCTGCGAAAGAAGTTCTTTGTCCACCGAGACCCCTTGTGAGCTAATCCCCTGGAACTTGTATTCATTGGAGAGCTTGCTCAACCTTTCCTCCATTCGCTCCATCTGTTGTTGTTTGCAGGGTCATTGACTTGAAGAGCAATGGTCTTCATCATCTCAGTTAGACTAGCAAGGTTTTACCTAAGCTCATTGACTTCTTCCTGAGTTGCCATTTTCTTCTTAGCTTTTCTCTTTTGTCGAATCGGTTTATCAAAGTAGTACTTGAATGAAAGTGTTGTCCTTGATTAAACGCCCTTCCCTCTTTGACCAAGTGTTGTTGAAAGGGAAGTTATGGATGTTTATTATTAATTATTTGACTCAAACTCAATTCAACATGCATAGATGGGAAGAGATCATGGAAGAATGGGGGGAATGACATGTATGGAGAAAGTATGTGGAGTGTGGAAAGATGATGTAGATGGAGAGATATGGAAAAATTAGGAATAGAGTGGACCCCCAACTCAAATGACGGCAAGAGCGACTCATGCATGAACCTAAGACATGGTCATGGTGTGAAAAGAGTATGTACAAAGTGTGTGAATACTTGTGAGTGTAAGTGATATGTTCAAGACTCGTGTTATGACCATGTGACTAGACTATGTGACTAGACTCAAATAAAGACTAAGTTAAGACCTCACGTATGTACACTAAACTGAACAGGCTGTAGTATTTTAGTCATAACTTTTGATCTTTGAGTTCGAATTGGACGAAACCAACGCCAAATGAAAGATAAGACTCGGGGCTACAGATCCATAGGTTGTAAGACTCGTAATTCTTCCTAGAACTCCAGTTATGACCAAAACAAGTTGACGCTTATGCAGTATACGGGAATAAAAATCCGGGTTGACTTAAAGGAACTATGACTCGATTTTAGACATAATTATTGGCTGAAATTAATTAATCAATCAATTAAACAAAGTCTTTTAGTCATTGCTTAGTTTGTTTAAGCATATTCATAATTACAAGTCAAACAAACAGTTAGTTTAATCACATATAAATATGCACAAGCAAGAGATGCACAAGTAGTCAAGTAAGGAAAATATGATGCAATGAGTTTGCAACCTAACCATGGCTCTAGTTCTCTAAAGTTCAAGGATAAGGGTTAGTCAAAGAGGTTCCATGGTTATGAGTCCAGATGCATCTCGCGAAAACCTTACCTTTAGAAGGGTTGGCGCGTATGGATGGGACCCCGCAAGTTAAACTTGCTTCCATGGTTTGGTGAATTCAAAAACTCAGATGTACCCGTCGTTGCAATGAGTGTTCGATTGGGTAGATGGAGCGTGAATTCTTAGAGGGTTATAGCCATATGTAGAACACATATGGGTTCAGAAAAGTGAGAAAAACTCAATCAGGAAGTAAAATCGAGCAAACAGTACTAGAACAGGTCAAAGAAAGAAGGTAGATTTCTGGCTCGGTATTGGAAGAACTTAGCGCGAGACAACAGGACCTGTCGCGAGATGATGACCCTGTTGCCACGCTACATTGCTGTCGCACAGCGACAGTGCCACTGCACTGCGACGGGTAGGGATGTCAACGGGGCGGGTCGGGGCGGATGTTGGCCTTTCCATCCCCATCCCCACCTAACATTTTCATCCCTATCCCCATCCCCATCCCCACGGCGGGTCCAATATTCATCCCCATCCCCGCCCCGGCGGGTACAACTCTAAAACCATCCCCCCACCCCCCACTTGGATATCCATCCCTACCTAATCCCCACAAAAGACCCGCCTAATCTCCACTCAAGACCCACCTAATCTCCGTCTCTCAAATACACAATCCTACATGATTAATACGGATTAAAAAAAAAACATTCTTAATATTACACACATTTTTGTTGTATTACAAAGTATTATAATCAATATTTTATTTCATGTAATTATTTTATAAAATAGTATAAAAGTATATAATTTTGTTTTTAAAAATATATAGATGTGGGTAAGAGGTAGGGATGGGGCGGGTACGAAGTGGGGCGGGGCGGGGATAGGGCGGGTACAACTTAAAATCCATCCCCGCCCCATCATCCATGGCGGGTATGGTTTTTAACCCCATCCCCGCCCCACCACTCGCTAAACCGAGACTCATCCCCACCCCACTAGGGCGGGGATGGGGCGGGTATCCTACTTGACCCACCCCACTGACATCCCTAGCGACGGGCACTGTTTTCTCAGCGCCAGTTCCTACATGCCTCAGCAACTTTTTGTTCTTAGAATTTTCCAGTTTTTTCGTAGCGTTATTTCTATTCTAGTTGTGAAAGATATTTCCCAAATTTCCTACATGTAAAAAATCCTATGTTTTTGACGCATTACGGATGGTCTATCCAATGCGGACCATTTTTATGCTTATGCCAATAATGTCAATCAAAATTATGCACATGAATACTTAGAACGCTTCGAGTCTCATCCACTCATTCTAAATTATTGCCAAACTAAATTTTAGGAAATAAAATAGAAATCCTCCCAGTGGAGTTACCAAAAAAGGGTAGGGAATATTTCAAGCATCCCACATTTGAGCCCCACTGTGATCATACACTTAAGTATGGTGGCGTCCAAAGGGAAGGAAGCTAGAGCAAAAGAGTCGCCAAGAAGTTTTAGGAACTTGTAAACCGTTCACATGGGTGAAGGTTACACCCCTTCACGATCCATGAGATCGCTAACTCCATAGTGGTCTGGAACCATGACTGGATATTCGGGGATGAAGGTACAAATCCAACCCAAAAGAGATTGAACCTGCCCTAAAAATAGGCCTCTACTTTATTCTTCTTATATTTATGTGCGCTTTCTAACTAACATACAATCAATATATTAATCCTAAACTTGTTTAATCTATGTTGGTTGAATATTAATGCACAAATAAATCTATTATTGGCGATCACTTGAATTAAAATCACATTAGCCTAAACAAGATTATTAATTATCTTATTAAGCGTGATTACAAGTATAAATTCCCTTTAATCCTGCAAGAGAGGGCATGATCAAGCAATAACAATAAATATTAAGCAACAATATACATTGATACAACAAATCATCATCATAACATTCTCAATCTCATCAAAGCATAATAATATTAGCAAGATCCTAGGGATGATACTAACAAGATTAATAGCAAATCCTAACATGTCACTACACAATAAAGATCAAAGCTTTAGCCCTAACATGATACTAACATGATAGAAGAAAATAGGAAGCAACCTAAACATGATACTAGAAAGCAATAAAAGCATCCTAACATGACACTAGGAATTAAAATAATATAAACATGCTTTCTATAGAAATATAGAAATAAAACAACTTAATTTGTTGCCTCGTATCTCTTTCTATCAAAACAACATACACGTTAGTAATTTCAAGGAAAATATTAAATCAAACAATTAATTTAAATAATTGAAATAGGGATTTTGGACCAAACCCTCAGAAATTATCAACCTTTCACGTCTAGGGCGACGGCAACTTCGAACTTGGCTAGGTGTGTCTAGAACTCGTGAATGCGGTATTGTGTTTGGCAAAGGCTAGGCTTAGAGAGAGAGAAAGAATAAGCTTTTGCTTAAGAGAGAGTAGAGAATAGAATTAGATGATTGTTGATGAATAAAAAAAAAAGGGGAAATACGACCCCATTTATAAGGAAAATAGTCCAGATACGATCAGAAAAAGACCGAATCCAATATGGAATAAACTACCTTTTTCGCGGCGCGACAGCTCCATCGCGGCGCAATGGTTCTGTCATTTCCCGATGGTTCACGCGTTTTCTAAAATCCGTACAGAGTCCTTAATTTAATTAAATTAGACTAATTAACGTCCGTACTTATCTTTTAAAATCAGATTTAATTCTTTTTTTAAAAACACTTGTTTTATTCCAAATAAAGTTCTTTAATTTTCCAAAAGATATAATTATTAATCCTAACTCCACTAGAACTCAAAATAACCTTTTAGATTATTCTAGAAGATTAAAGTCAATCCTAATGACTTTAGGAATACTAATTAATGGACCCTCCACTAGATCATTGGGCCGTATACAAAACTTGTTTCGGGCCCAACTTAGTATTTTGGCCATAACTTCCTCATTATTCATCGGAATTGGGCTTATAATATATCGTTGGAAAGCTCTTTTCGAGCCCAATCCAAATACACCATTATTGGACCCTAATCATGGACCAAACTAAATTGGAGTGGACATTTTCATAAATAGAGTACATTTTTGAAAATAGAAAGAAGTATTTTTATTAAAAACAACGGCATCATAAGACTTTTCACACTTTCACTTCATTCGATAATCAATGACGTGAAAAATATTCATCACTAGGTTTTATTTTTTGGGGAGACACAATCAGGTGTCTACACTACTGTATTCAAACAGACGTGTAATGAAACAACTGGGAAAGTAGAGTATCAAGCATCATAAATTCATAAGCATCACTATTGATTTTATAGAAGTCAAGGAGGTACCAAGTCTTGCAAGAACTAGCAGCTCAGCTTGACTTAGGTGCAGCAACCTAACCTTATTGATCACATCCTCAACTTTCACACCAAAATCCAATAGCCCCAATTAACACAAACTTGGAGATTTTATATTTAGCATTTGATTGAGGTTTTACTTTTGAATTAAATTAGTTTACTTTATAAAGTTTGTATCTACTTTAAGAGGATAAGATTATTAAATAATAGAATGCAATTAGAGTTTAAAGTATATTATACACGAGGCAATAAAATCACCCCATATCAACTTTCTACTCTGATAAGAGCAAAAACAAGCTACATTTTCTGATTGCACGTATTATAAATCATAAGTTCAGTTTTTTTTTTTTTTTTTTTTTTTTTTTTTTTTTTTTTGTTTACTTTAGAATGTAATTAGTTTACTTTTATTTGGTTTCCATCTACTTTTGAAATTGAAAAAATAATACTAATAGGATACATTATTAGTTCAATAATAGCACAATGTGTAAGCATCAAGTAATATAAACTTAGGTTTAGCTTTAGTACAAAATAATTAGCTTGTGTTTAGAGTAGCAGCTAATTATAAACTCAATTGTCATAAAACAACCATGAGAATTCACTCAATTCACATAGATTTATTCACAAACTCACCAACATTCACATAAATTTCAATGTCGGTGTTTTCAGATCTAGGTATTTTAGGAATTCTAGCAACAAAATCAATCACTAATCACTATAATCACCTGATTTTGAGCTTGAATTTACAGATTGAGTGGGAAATGGGCATCGCAGAAGAAATTTTTCAACAAATCCCTAAATTTAAAAAATAGTCTTCGAATCTTCAAAATAATCGCCCTAAATGAAAATTAAAGCAAAAAAAATTGTAAAATGTTATGATTTTCAATTTTTCCAAGAATTTTAGTGTACATATATTGAAAATTATACATAATTTAAGGACAAATTTGCTGGAATTCGAAGAAAATTAAACAATTATGAATTCATCTTCGTTTTTTTTGCTGAGAAATAGAGAGAGAAATTGCCAATTACTTTTGGAACGTAGAGATAGAAAAATGTTAGTGCGTGAGATTAATCTGGGGCGTTAGATCGCGCGCCTTTTGTGTTAGATCTGACGGTCTAGATTAGTTCCTAGTTCCTATTATAGGATTGGTTCTCATTATAACCTGGTCCAATATGACAAAATATTACTTTTAGATAATATGTATGTAGTTTAAATTTTATTATTCCATAGGATTTTTTTAAAAAAAATAAAATTAGATTATTTGTTTAAAGTAATAAAAAGAATTTTACTCCCTAATAAAAAATAAAAATTATAGGGCCCCAATATTTTATCTTGCCCCGGGCCTCTGAAATATCCGAAACGACTCTGTTCACAAAGCAAATTGTCAATGCAATCATCATGCCATCAAATTGTCGGAGATTAGATGCTGCTCTAAATTCTATATGCTTCAGTATTAATTTGTGATTATTTTAAGCTTTTGTTGTTCACAATATATATATATATATATATATATATATATATATATATATATATATATATATATATATATATATATATATCTTATTTTGCATTAATTTAGCAAAGTTTTACCAAATGAAAAAACAAATTTACTAGAGACACTTAAACCCCTTACATGTACTACAAATCATCTTAAAGGCAAAGTGATAAACAATATACTCCGTCTATTCTTTGTTTTTATTTTTTTTTTAATTTTTTTTACTATTTACTATAGCAATTTAGAACATGAAAAGTGGTCCCTCTTTTGACTTTTTAGGTATAAAAAAGAAAATGGTGTAGAGACGTTAATATTATTATATAATAAATGTGATCATATGGTAGGTGAGGGTAAGGTGGTATAAAATTGAGTATTTTTTTACCATAAAAAGAATAAAGAAAAAGTACAAAAAAAAAAGAGAAAAATAAAAATAATAATCTCTTTTCTTATTGGCCATTAGTTGTCGAAATAACTTTGTTTACACCAAAGACATGTTAGCAAGTCAAAGCATACAAAACCTGTAGTTTTCTTAATATATGCATATATAGTTAAATAAAACTAAGTATATTTATAAAATCTTTCCCGTCTTTTTTATTTTAACATCCTTTATTTATATATAATAGTTAATTTTATTACATGTACAAAGTAATAGGAGTCATAAAATTCAGCGTAGGACCTTCGACATTTATATAGTTACACAGGAATATATTTAAATAGTTAATACAATAAAATGAATAAAAAGTTTCAACATTGTATGTTGGACAACTCATAAAAAGTAAATATCTTTTATAATGTATCCTAAAGTCACTAAAGTACATCACATTATTTATTATAAAATGATTTTTTCCATTATATTGGTTACACCCAAGAAAGAAATATTCCTTTAAAAACGACAAAGAGAGCAAATTATGCCAATAAAGAAAAATAGTAAATTGCCGAAAGATATGGACAATCGTTTAAACATTAAACTAGAAAAGGAAAAATCTATTTTTAGTAGTAGATTAAAAAATTTAACAAACCAATGCTCATGGCCTAGCGATTTCCTAGTTAATATTCTATAAAATCAACATCTTTATCTACATATATATACTCAACGTCCCTCCATTATAATACTCATTCTTTGTCTTTGCAGTTGTCTGCTTGCAAATAAAAAGAGACACATTGCATTTTCTAAAGAATCACCGTACCAGAAACATCATTTCCCAAAATTTTTGAATTTGTTTGTTAATTTAAAAAATAAATTACAACCATGGCTCGTCAAGCATTAATTATTCTTGCTTTGGTGTTTGTTATTATGATTAGTCTTGTGATGGCAGAAGGACCTTCGCCATCACCATCTCATAAAGCTGCGGCCCCTAATGCTCCTTCCCCCTCAACCAACACCAAGGCCCCTACAACATCTTCCTATGCACCAAAGGTTTCACCAACACCTAGTGATGCAACTCCATCGGCCTCCCCTTCCCTTTCTCCCACAAACTCTACCTTTGAATCCCCGAGCCCTGGTTATGAGGTTTTAGACGATTCTCCAAGTAGCTCTCCTGTGGAAGGACCAGTTGCAGGGCCAATGACTGATGCTCCATCACCCACTGAATCAACACCAGCTGATGCTCTAGCCCCACCTCCTAAGAAGAATGGTGCTATGAGCATTGAGTTGTCATCCTTTGTTGGTGTTGCAGCTATTATGGCCATTTTCATTAATTAATCAGCTGCATATACTTACTTAAATTATTTGAGTCATTTCAGTAATTAGATTGGATATTATATTAAAATTAATTTTACTGTATCACTATTGATTGTATTAATTAAATTTAGAAGGGTGTCAAGTAGGAAGAACGATGGTTTCCAATTTAATTATCATTTATTTTACCTAAAATATGTATTCATACATTGGTAATGTGATATAAAATAGATTTTGACCTCTTTGAGGGTTTTGGAAGCTACTTTCTTTATTTCTACAACGTTGAAATAATAAATCACATAAATATATATTGTTAAGATATTCTAATATTAAATGTTATTAAACACACGTATATGTTAATATTATAAACATACTCTTTATGCTATGTGTTAAATTTCTCCGTATATAATTTCATACCCCTATATATTGACTTTCTTTTAAAAGGCTCCCTATGTATTTAATTTGAATCAAACAATGGCTTCTTCACCTATGACAAATATTTTTTAAACAAAATCCAATGTCATTACAAAACGTCAAACAAATATATTTTGTTTCCATGTATAATACAAAAGTCTTTAGTGTATGATTTCTATTTTACGTTTGCAATTAGATTTAAGAAACTATCGTCAAAAAACCATTAAAAATTACACTATAAATTAAACATGAATTGTGCAATAAATGAACTTTTGCTTCGTATTTATCTAATATTATAGTTTTCAAGTGAATACGAATATTATATTTTACCTACCTAGTAAAAACAAATAATAGTATAAAAATACATAATGTGATATGCAATGTTTGACATGCTCATAATCGTAGTGAGTCTAATGGAATTAAAACTAAAAAAAAAAATACATAGGCAGATTCATGAAGTAGCAAACACAAGCAAGTTCATTACTCAACAACTCAGTGAAAAATTAAATAAATAAGTATATATTGTCTTCAATATATCAATATTAATGTTTTCTTTTGATTATATATTTTTTTATTGGAAAAATACACTTTAATAATTCCAAATATGGGCGATTTACATCTAATAATCCTAACTAAAGTTTATTATCTAATAATTCCAAATATGCTATGAGTTTGCCTCCAGTGGTCCTAACCAATCAACCCCAAGTCAACGACTTGTTATTATAGGTGATCATGACACATGTCACATGTGATTGATCTAAAATAAAAAAATGAATAAAAACCCAAAAACCCTAATGGCAAATACCCCTCCCCTTCCCCTACCGTAACTCCCAAAGCCCAAACCCTAACCTACCGAAAAGCGGTCAGCCGACCTCTCCCAACCCTCGAAATCACTCTAGCCATCTCACCCCCAAACCACTCTCCTTCCTTTCCCTTCCCTCGAAAACAACCTTCTTCCCTTCCTTTACCATCGAAATTGCCCTTCCTCCCTTCCCCAACCCTAAAAAACGCCCCCAGGCAATTCGGGGGTGAGGCAAGGGAGAGAGAACAACTATAATGGTTTTTTTTTTCGGCAAGAGGTGAAAGAAGGGGGGGGGGGGATGGTTAAGAGGGTAAGGTGGATCGTCTGGGTATTAATTAGGGTAATGGTGGGCGGAATTCGTTATTGTTTGCTTGAGGGCGGCTTTTATGATGGCTGATGTTGGATTGATGTGTACGATTGTTAGGTGCGAGGTGGCCTGCTGGTGCTTGTACAACAATGATAGTTGCGGGGGAGTTGATGTGGTGATGTGGGTTTGCTAGGTTGTTGATGCGGCTGTTGTAAAACAAGGTGTGGGAGTGGTGGAGGTAGGTTAATGGGTAGCCTAGGGTTTCACGATGAGAGAAGTGGTGGGAGAAGGGGAAGGGGTGGTTGGGAATTGAAGGTGTCGGTACATAAGCTAAATTAACTGGGGTTTTAGGTTTTTTCTTCTTTTTTTATCTAATTTTGGAGAAATCACATGCCGACATATGGCTTCTAAAAAAACTTTACCTTTTCAGCATGTTACCGGGCATTGGGACCACTGGAGGCAAACTCAAAGGATATAGTTGGGATTATTAGATAATAAACCTTAATTTGGATTATTAGATGTAAATTCCCATTATGGGATTATTAAAGTGTATTTTTCTTTTTTTATTTTGTGTCACTTATAGCACATAATGAATTATTATTTTTTTAAAATGACGATTTTAATCTTCAACTTAGATATCTAATTAATAAGAATCCAATTGGATTAGTTCATACTCCTTTTTTCATTCACTATAATAATATTGAAATTTATAGAGGCATAAATTGATGTGAGTAAGGGAATGGAATAAGATCATTTACTTTTTCCTTATATAGATTCCAAACAGTAGTGAAATGCTGCATTTTTTTTATGGAACATAATATGTTGTGAAACATATGTGCCTTTTGGTGTTGTATTAAACTTTGTGCGACTTAAGTCCCTGATTTAATGGTGAAACAGACTTCAGCAAAACCTATTTAATTAACTAGTTAAAGGTATGTAATTCAATAATGTGTATTTTCTTAGGAAAGCTTTAAGAGTGAGTCCATGCTATAGAGAATAAGTATGAGTACTTTTTTCTTCACAATGACATAAAAGATCGACTATTCATTGTAAGAGGTGTAACTATGTCTATAACATTAACACTTGTAGACTGCCTATATGTATATGTTCATGTAGGAAAAGTATAAAGTAGTGTTCTTTTAAGGTGTATGTTGCAAGGTTAGTTAAATCAGAAACTTGGAAGATCAAGACAGTGAAGTGAAAGAATGTTTGTATGAGAACAAACATGAACAAGAAAGTTACAACAGAGTTCTTAGTAGACGAGTATTTGAAGGAGATTAGGAGCAATCCACCATAGAATTCAAACAATTTTAGGAAAGAGCTTTGACTGACTTAGGGTTTAAGGTCAACTACTTTAAGGCTCGGTTGGATTGGTGCAAGGCAAAGCTCACTATCTTCAGGTCGTGCACAAGGATGATGTGTGGGATCATTAAAATAATTTGTAATTAATGACTTATTTAAGTTATTGCACTAACTAATCTTTTGTGTAAGATATTGAACTAATCTTTTGTGTAGCTTCTAGCAAAGTATTTGTACCACTAAGAGTGGGAAGCTAGTTTATGTAATCTTTTGAATGAATTTATGAACAACAAATTTGATCCGAGTATGTTTGGCTTATTTATAACATATGTTGACCACACTTCAACCAATGGATTTTCGTGCCATTTCAATTGCATTAACATCCATACAAGTCCATTGACAATGCAAATAGTACAACACATATTTTCTACTTCCCTCCCTATAACATAAGAATATCCTAATTTTTATTTGATTGACATATACTAAGTGCTTTGCTTAACTATCAAACTAATAAACATAGCTAGCAACAAATCACAACAACAATCAGAACTACATTCATTGATGATGCATTCCTCCCTTAAACCTCCTTGCTTATCTTCCTCCTATCAGAACTAAGAGCCTTGCATCTGAGCTTCAAGTTGTCAACCTCATTTAGCAAGCATCTTCATATCTGGCAAGAAACATCATCAACTTTTCTCTTCAAGTCATTAATATCATCTTACATCAATTTTTTTTATCCAAGAGAAATTTGTTGATAATCTTATTTTTCCAAGGTGTTCAATCGGGTTGATCAATGCTATCCACTCAAATGCTTTACATCCCCTTGATTCAATGATTGGATCACATAGTTTGCATGACCTGATTTTATGACCAAGATTTTTCCTAGTCTAAGAAGTTAATTTTGTAAAGGGAACTCCACATTGACATCTTCTCTCTTTTGAAAGAGAAACACTTAAAGAAGACATTATATGCTGAAAAATCACATTCAACAACTTCATTAATTGTACCAAATCAACAAAGTTAGCAGTACATAACCCTAAATTATATAAACAATTACTAAATCAAAAATCCCAATTTTAAAATTTAACATGTGAACCCTAATATTTATAAACTAAATCTAGGTTTTGCTTGTTAAGTTGTATATATGAACAAATAATGGAAGCATCGTACATCAAATTAAATCAATAATTGAACACAATAATTGAATCAATTTAAGTCTAATCACTTAATTAAATTTTAAAGAAACTACATACCACAATACCTCACTAATACTTTAAATCCCGATTTTCAACCTAAATCTTAAACAATTATGTGAAGTATTAATAAATTGGGATGATTTTGAGATGAATTGTTGCCATTTGAAAGAATTGGGTCAAATTCAATTTACTACATCAAATAATGTAAATATGCCTAAATAGATCAGAAAATCTTGAGAAAATGGAACAATAATCTATAACTAGCCATTTTAGTGGGACCCACGACGTTTTTCAATAAAATCCAACTTTAATTTTTTTTATGTGGTGGTAAAGTAAAAGTTTTTTTAGAAGATTTTATGATGAATTTTTTTTTTTAATTTTTTGGTGTTTCCCTTATTTTCTTATGTAATTATTTACGGAGTGTTAATTTTGAATACTTTTTCTTCTACATGATTGAAATATATGAAAATATCAAGTTGCATCGCGCGGATAAAATACTAGTTATTACATAAAAATGAGAAGGGCAGAGTGAAAAGTTAGTATCTGTAATACCCCGTATTTTTATACATATTTTATTTTAAATAAGTATTTTGTGAGGTATTTAAATAATTTAAAATGAATTATTTATGGCATTTTAATTCTTTATTTTAAATAAGTTTGAAAATATTTTATAAAAGGAAAGTTTTATTTCATTAATTATTTTATTAGGTTGGATTTAATTTAGAAAAGCTTTATTTTAATTTTATTTTATTAGAAAAGGGATTAGGAAATATTAAAAAGACAAAGTTTAGGTAAGAAGGGTTTCTAGAGAAAGGGGTATAAATATTCAACACTTGGGCAAATTAAACTTTGCCCAGAGTGGAGAATACCCAAGGTAAACTTTCTCTCCCTTCTCCTTTATTTTCTTTTCTTTTTCTTTCTTTTCCCCTTCCCCTTTTTGCACGGCCGTCCACCACCACACACACCACCGGCCGCCACCACAACCATCGGCACATCGACCAACAGCCGCGACGGCACCGGGAGGGCGCGACAGCAGCCCAGCCGTGCCTTGGTGGCTGCTGCTGCTGTTCGGCTCCCCCTTGAAAAAAAAAATATTCTTTTTATTATTTTTGTGTTTAATCCTAAATCTAATTATGAGTTATGGTTTTATGATGATTGATTTTAAGTATGAAGTGAATTAATTTTCAGATTTTAAATCTAATTAAAAAGCCCCAATTTTTGAAACCCTAGATTTATAAATAATTGATTATAAACCCTAGATTTAGGTGTATTGGTGTCCTAGAATGAAGAATGAAGTTGCGGAATTTGTAGCTAAGTGTTTGACTTGTCAAAAGGTGAAGATAGAGCACAAGAGAACCCAAGGGACTGTGCAATCATTGGAAATTCTTGGATGGAAGTGGGATTGTATTTCAATGGACTTTGTGACTTGCCTCCCAAAGTCAAAGAGTGAAAATGACACCATTTGGGTAGTGGTGGACAGACTTACAAAATCTGCAGTGTTCATACCAATGAAGGAGACTTGGAAGATGGAGCAACTTGCAAAAGCTTACATAAAAAATGTTGTGAGGTTACATGGAGTTCCAAAGGATATTGTGTCCGATAGAGATTCCAAGTTACTTTCAAAATTCTGGAAAAATGTAAAGGAAAACTTTGGTACAACACTTAAGATGAGTACATCGTTTCACCTTGCCACAGATGAACAAACCGAGAGAACATTCAAACCTTGGAGGACATGTTGAGAGCTTGTGTTATAGACTTCCAAGGGGGATGGGAAGCTATCTTGGATTTGATTGAATTTTCCTATAATAATAGTTATCATGCAAGCATAGGAATGGCTCCATTTGAGCCTTTGTATGGAAGAAAGTGTCGTGGTCCCATTTTTTGGAACGACATAAGTGAAACAATGATTCTAGGGCCTCAAATGATTGACGATACAATGAAGCAAGTAAAGGAAATTCAAGCTAAAATTCAAGCAGATCAAGATCGCCAAAAGAGCTAAGCAAATTTGAAGCGTAGAGAAGAAGAGTTTGAAGTTAGATAAAGTGTTGTTAAAGGTGTCACCAATGAAGGGAGTGATGAGGTTTGGAAAGAAAGGAAAGCTTAGTCAAAAGTATATCGGCCCATATGAGATACTGCAAAGGATAGACAAAGTAGCTTATAGGTTGGCCTTACCTATGGAACTAAATAAAATGCATGATGTATTTCATGTGTCTGAATTGAGAAGATATATCCTTGATAAGTCTCATGTGTTACAACCTGAAACCATTGAGTTAGACCAAAGCTTAACCTATGAGGAAAGACCCGTCAAGATTCTTGACAGTAAAGTGCATAGTACACGCAATAAGAATGTTAAGATTGTGAAAGTGTTATGGTCTAACCAAGAATATGAAGAAGCCACTTGGGAAGTCGAGGTTGAAATGAAAAAGAAATACCCAGCGTTGTTTCAAGTATGTTGAGTTACAGGGACGTAACTCGTCTTCTTTAAGGGGGGTAGAATACGGTAGAAAATTTCACGCTTTTCCCCTATATTTTTAGTTATTTTTGTGCTTTTTGCACAATTTTAACGAGTACTTTTAGTAATTGTGTTCTCAAAGAGACACAAAAAGGTAGAGGTATGACAAAAAGCATAGCAATATTATACAAAGTGAGGAAAAAGTTTGAATTTCATTTCCTAAGTTTTGGGACGAAACTTCTTTTAAGGGGGATAGATTGTAATACCCCGTATTTTTATACGTATTTTACTTTAAATAAGTATTTTGTGAGGTATTTAAATAATTTGAAATGAATTATTTATGGCATTTTAATTATTTATTTTAAATAAGTTTGGAAATATTTTATAAAAGGAAAGTTTTATTTAATTAATTATTTTATTAAGTTGGGATTTAATATAGGAAAGTTTTATTTTAGTATTATTTTATTAGGAAAGGGATTAGGAAAGATTAAAAAGGGAAATTTTAGGTAAGAAGGGTTTCTAGAGAAAGGGGTATAAATATTCAACACTTGGGCAAATTAAACTTTGCCCAGAGTGGAGAATACCCAAGGTAAACTTTCTCTACCTTCTCCTTTATTTTCATTTCTTTTTCTTTCTTTTCCCCTTCCCCTTTATGCACGGTCTGCCACCACCACACACACCACCGGCCACCACCACAGCCATCGGCACAACGGCCAGCAGCCGCGGCGGCACCGGCAGGGCGCGGCAGCAGCCCTGTCGTGCCGTGGTGGCTGTTGCTGTTGTTCGACCTCCCTCTAAAAAAAAAGAATTTATTCTTTTTATTTTTCTTGTGTTTAATCCTAAATGTAATTATAAGTTATGGTTTTATGATGATTGATTTTAAGTATGATGTAAATTAATTTTCAGATTTTAAATCTAATTAAAAAGCCCAAATTTTTGAAACCCTAGATTTATAAAGAATTGATTATTGAAGGTATATGATTGTACGGAATATTTCAAGCATCTCGCACTTGAACCCCACTGTGATCATACACTTAAACATGGTGGCGTCCAAAGGGAAGGAAGCTAGAGCAAAAGAGTCGCCAACAAGTTTTAGGAACTTGTAAACCGTTCACAGGGTGAAGGTTACAACCCTTCACGATCCATGAGATCGCTAACTGTATAGTGGTCCTGAACCATGATTGGATTGGGGGATGAAGGTACAAATCCAAACTAAAAGAGATTGAACATGCCCTAAAAATAGGCCTCTACTTATATTCTTCTCATATTCATGTGTGCTTTCTGACTAACATACAATCAATATATTAATCCTAAACCTGTTTAATCTATGTTGGTTGAATATTAATGCACAAACAAATCTATTATTGGCGATCACTTGAATTAAAATCATATTAGCCTAAATAAAATTATTAATTATCTTATTAAGTGTGATTTCAAGTACAAATTCCCTATAATCCTGCAAGAGAGGGCGTGATCAAGCTATAACAATAATATATCAAGCAACATAGTAATATTGACACAACAAATCATCCTCACCATAATCTCATCAAAGCATAATAATATTATTAGCAAGATCCTAGGCATGATACTAACATGATTAATAACAAATCTTAGCATGTCACTAAGCATCAAAGATCAAATCTTCAACCCTTACATGATACTAACATGATAGAAGAAATAAGAAGCAACCTAAGCATGATACTAGAAAGCAATAAACAACATCCTAACATGATACTAGGAATTAAAATAATATAAACATGATTTCTATATCAAAAGAATAATTAAGAAGTAATCTAATTACTTACTTTCTTGCCTCGTATCTCTTTTTATCAAAACAATAGACACGTTAGTAACTTCAAGGAAAATATTAAATCAAACAATTAATTTAAATAATTGAAAAAGGGATTTGGGACCAAAACCTCAGAAATTATCAACCTTTCACGTCTAGGGTGAAGGCAACTTCGAACTTGGCTAGATGTGTCTAAGTCTCGTAAATGAGGAATATTGTATTTTGAAAAGGCTAGGCTTAGAAATCAAAAAAGAGAAGGAAAGAATAAGCTTCTAGCTTAAAGAGAGAGAAGAGATGAGGATTGTTGATGATTGAAAACGGGGAAAAGACCCTATTTATAGAGAAAAAAGTCCCGAAACGATCAGAAAAAGATCGAATTCGATTCGGAGTAAAACTACTCCCATCGTGGCGCGACAGGGTCTATCGCCGCGCGACAGGCTCCATTGTGACACGATGGTCCTGTCGTTTCGCGATGGAGAACGCGTTATCTAAAATCTATACGGAATCCTTAATCTAATTAAATTAGAATTTTTAAAATTCCGTACTTATCTTTTAAAAATCAGATTTAATCTTCCAAAACACATGTTTTATTCCAAATAAAATTCTTTATTTTTCCAAAAGATATAATTATTAATCCTAATCCTACTAGAACATCAAAATAACCTTCTAGATATTCTAGAAGATTAAAATCAATCCTAATGACTTTAGAAATATTAATTAATGGGCCCTCCACTTGATCATTGGGTCGTATATGAAACTCATTTCAGGCCCAATTTAGTATTTTGGCCATTACTTCCTCATTATTCATCGGAATTGGACTTATAATATTGTTGGAAAGCTCTTTTCGAGCACCAACTATACTATTATTGGACCCTTATCATGGACCAAACTAAACTGGATTGGACATTTTCCATAAATAGAGTACAAAAAGAAATATTTTCGAAAACAGAACGAAATATTTTTTATTAAAACGACCACAACAAAAGACTTTCACATTTTACCTTATTCGATAATCAAATAACGTGAATGATATTCATCATTGGGTTTGGTTTTTGGGGAGACACAATTAGGTGTCTACAATGATTTAGGGTGGTTTAAACCTTTAATTTAAGGGTTTTAAAGTATAATTACAGCAAGTTGTCATGAATTAATATTGCTAGAAATTTTTGTTAGTATGCTAAAAATTTATTATAAAATAAGGGAAAAAGGAGAAGATTGGAGAGAGATATGTAGATGGTAATTGTGTTATGTCTATATTCATCCATTTCATGACCATCTATATATATACAAGATGTGAACATTGTAACATATATGGACAATGAAGAGTCCATTCATGAGAGGGTTAATGTGACCTAATGACAAAGGAGGATTACAAGGGTGCTATTACCACCATACTTAAGATAGTCATAAAAGTGATATTTACAAGCTATAATGACCATTCATTATTAACATATTTTATAACACTCCCCCTTGGATGGTTATTATCTTAAAATAGAATAATGCGCATATATGCTGCCTCATTAAAAACCTTTCCAGGAAAAACCCTGTGGGAAAAAACCATGGATAAGGGAAAAAGAGTACAGCGCGCAATTACTCCCCCTCATTATAATATCACTGAAGATCTTTGAGACGACACAATCCAATACGATAAACTAACTTTTTAAATGTTGCTGTCGGAAGAGCCTTAGTGAATAAGTCTGCTAAATTCTCACTTGAACGAATCTGCAATACTTTTATATCTCCATTTTTCTGAAGATCATGAGTGAAGAAAAATTTGGGTAAGATGTGCTTTGTTCTGTCGCCTTTGATGTATCCTTCCTTAAGTTGAGCAATACAAGCTGCATTATCCTCATATAAAGTTGTCGGTGCCTCCTTCCCAGATGATAAACCACAAACTTCTTTTATGTGTTGAATTACCGACCTTAACCATACACATTCACGACTAGCCTCGTGAATTGCTAAAATCTCAGAATGATTGGAAGAAGTAGCTGCAATGGTTTGTTTCATGGAACGCCAAGAAATGGCAGTACCACCATATGTGAACACATATCCAGTTTGTGATCGACCATTATGAGGATCAGATAAATAACCTGCATCTGCAAAACCAATCAAATTTTCTTTGGACAACTTTGGGAAAAATAAACCCATATCCTTCGTACCTTGAAGATAACGAAGTAAATGTTTTATTCCATTCCAATGCCTCTGGGTTGGACATGAACTAAACCTTGCTAATAAATTAACTAAAAATGATATGTCGGGTCGTGTATGACTTGCAAGGTACATTAGCGCTCCAATTGCACTAAGATATGGTACTTCAGGACCAAGAATCTTTTCATCATTTTCCCGAGGTCGGAATGGATCTTTATCTACTTCAAGAGATCTTACAACCATAGGGCTACTCAATGGATGTGCTGTATCCATATAGAATCTTTTAAGAACCTTTTCTATGTATGTTGATTGATGCACAAGGATTCCATTCTCTAGGTGCTCTATTTGTAACCCCAAGCAGAATTTTGTCTTTCCAAGATCTTTCATTTCGAACTCTTTCTTTAAATAATTGACAGTCACTGAAATCTCTTCAGGAGTTCCAATGATATTCAAGTCATCAACATACACCACAATTATAACAAATCCTGATCTAAATTTCTTTATAAAAATACATGGGCTGATAGGATCATTCTTATAATCTTCTTTTAACAAATACTCACTTAGACGGTTATACCACATACGCCCAGATTGTTTCAATCCATAAAGAGATTTGTTCAATTTAATACAGAAATGTTCTCGAGAACTAGATTTTGCTGCTTCTGGCAGTTTGAATCCTTCTGGGAGCTTCATGTAAATGTCATTATCCAGTGGGCCATATAAATAAGCTGTGACTACATCCATCAAACGTAAGTCAAGTCTTTCTCTTATTGCCAGACTAATCAAAAATCTAAAAGTAGTTGCATCCACCATAGGAGAATACGTCTCCTCATAATCAATACCAGGTCTTTGTGAGAATCCTTGTGCAACTAAGCGTGCCTAATATCTTACAACTTCACCCTTTTCATTTCTCTTTCGCACAAAGACCCATTTATATCCCACTGGCTTTACACCTTCATGTGTACGGACTACAGGTCCGAATACTTCTCTTTTTTCAAGAGATTTTAATTCTGCTTCAATTGCTTCTTTCCATTTTGGCCAATCATTTCTTTGTCTACATTCTTCAATGGATTTTGGTTCATGATCCTCATTATTATCCATGACATCTAATGCTACATTGCATGCAAAAACATTATCGACGTCGATTTGATTTCGGTTCCATGTAATTCCAGACATGATATAATTTGTTGAAATTTCTTCATTATCAGGTACCTGAATTTCTTCCTGTACCATGTCTAAATTCTCTTCTGGAGATCCTTCGGAAATTGTTTCTTCAATTTGACCATCATCAATCAATGCTCCTTTTCTTTTCCGAGGATTCTTATCTTTGGAACCTATTGGCCTTCCACGTTTCTGACGTGGTTTAGACTCATTAGCAAATTTATTTTGTCCTTCCGAGACATCTATTTTAAATGGAGCATTTACAGCTGGAATATGTGACTTGGTCACTCTTTTTAGGTCAGCAAACGAGTCTGGCAATTGATTCGCTAAACTTTGCAAATGAATTATCTTTTGAACTTCCAGTTCACATTGTTTAGTTCGAGGATCAAGATGGGATAATGATAATTCATTTCATTTAATTTCCTTTTCCAGCTCTCTTTTTTCTCCCCCTAATGTTGGGAAAAGTGACTCGTTAAAATGACAATCTGCAAAACGAGCCGTAAATAAATCCCCTGTTGTAGGCTCAAGATATTTAATTATTGACGGGGATTCAAACTCAACATATATTCCCAACCTCCTTTGAGGACCCATCTTAGAGCATTGTGGTGGAGCTATTGGAACATAAACCGCACATCCAAAAATTCTTAGATGGGAAATATTTGGTTCCTGACCATAAACCAATTGTAATGGGGAGAACTTATGATAACTTGTTGGCCTAATGCGAATTAGTGTTGCTGCATGTAATATTGCATGTCCCCAAGCAGAAATTGGGAGATTGGATTTCATAAGCAACGGTCTAGCAATTAACTGAAGACGTTTAATTAATGACTCAGCCAGACCATTTTGTGTATGAACATGTGCTACAGGATGTTCAACATTTATCCCAATGGACATGCAATAATCATTGAAAGCTTGAGATGTAAATTCACCAGCATTATCAAGCCGAATAGTCTTAATAGGAGTATCCGAAAAATGTGCCCGTAACTTAATCAATTGGGCAAGTAATCTCGCAAACGCCAGGTTACGAGTTGATAACAAGGACACATGTGACCATCTAGTTGATGTATCAATTAAAACCATAAAATATCTAAATGGTCCACATGGGGGATGTATGGGCCTACAAATATCTCCTTGTATACGTTCCAGAAAACTAATTGATTCAAAATTAATTTTAGTTGGTGATGGGTGAATTATTAACTTGCCTACTGAGCCAGCAGCACATGAAAAATTATTATGAAGAATCTGCTGGCTCTTCAAAGAATGTCCACATGAATTCGTAATTATTTTTCGCATCATTGTTGAACCGGGATGGCCTAACCGGTCATGCCAAACAATAAAATTATCAGTAAACTTCTGGTTTACTATAGCATGAGTTTCAATAGTATTGATTTTTGTGTAGTACAAACCACTAGAGAATGTAGGTAGTTTCTCCAAAACATGTTTTGTGCCTTGAGTTATATTTGTGATTTGAAGGAATTCGCTATTTTCTTCATTGATTGTCTCAATATGATAACCATTGTTGCGAATATCCTGAAAACTTAATAAATTTCTTTAAGACAATGGGGAGTATAAAGCATCAATTATTTTAATTTCAGTTCCCAAAGGCAATTTTATAGTGGCTCTTCCGGAGCCCTCAATGATATTTGTACTACCCGATATGGTACTCACATTAATCCTTTTCATCATTAGGATATGGTACCCGATATGGTGCTGATAACGTATTATAAAATAAGGGAAAAAGGAGAAGATTGGAGAGAGATATGTAGATGGTAATTGTGTTATGTCTATATTCATCCATTTCATGACCATCTATATATATACAAGATGTGAACATTGTAACATGTATGGACAATGAAGAGTCCATTCATGAGAGGGTTAATGTGACCTAATGACAAAGGAGGATTACAAGGGTGCTATTACCACCATACTTAAGATAGTCATAAAAGTGATATTTACAAGCTATAATGACCATTCATTATTAACATATTTTATAACAAAATTAAGTTTCTTGAAGGAATTTTGACTACCTATTAATTGGGATCAAAGTATGAGGTTTTAAATTAATTTTTAGCTTATTTTTATTAAATTATGAGTGATTTAATAAGATTATATATTGTTGGAAATTTGTGTGGAGTAGATTTTAATGCCATATTATGATTTTGGTTTGTAGGAGACTTTAAAGTAAGCGATTTCTACTAGTTGTGGTGATTTTAAGATCGTATACGAGGTATGTTCGCGTACTTAGCATATTTTTGTTGATGTAGTAACATGCTAGGCTTGATTATTTAATCCTAAGTAGTATCATGCTAGATTACGATTGGAAATTGTGAATTGGTTGATATTGGTGATTGAATTATGAAGCATGATTTATTTGTGATGGATTATTGAATGGAAATAACTATTTTAGGCATGTGAACCACACTTTTATTATTGGCATGATAGAGAGCATGTTTAATTAAACTAATTGTTTAATTTGGTTTGGAATATTAAAAAGAAATTTTATTATGGTTCATATAATTTTTATTGATGCTATAAGCATGAGAAAGGAGCTATGTAAGTGTTTATGTACACGAGGAAGAAATTATATGTTGGTGCCTTAGTGCACTTAAGGTGTTTATAACACCGCGGGGAAGGAATTACGACGCATTATGCGTTTAAGGAGTCTTTGACACCGAGGTAGATTTAAAAAGGGTTCAACATTAAATATTATGTGGTCACTAATTATTTAAGAATTAAATTGGAATGTTTAGTTGTTTGGATAATTATAATGTTTGATTATGTTATGGTTTGAGAGTCATCACCAAGTTTAATAATATGTAAATAACGTAAAGTGAAAGAGATTACGCACCAAAACTCTTGGAACGTATACACCTTGAGTATGAACATATGGGGGAAGTTATGGGGTTTTATATTTAACCATAAATTCTACTGGGAGTACATGACGCTGTATTTTCCTTTTATTATTATGCACAGGAATTCCGCCACTTACGAGTGGTTGTTTTATACTGGCACAGTTAGCACCCGTGTTAGTACCCCTTTATTAGGGCAGGTTAGGGGGGAAACCCGTTTGATGCGTAATCAATACTAAATAAATTATTAATTACTTAGTTGAGAAGTCTTGTTCTATGTTGTGTGCTTGTAAACAGGTGCAACGAGGTAAGTTGTGTGTTGATAGGTGAAAGCATATTAGTGTGTTTAATTACGCTTATGTACTCAGCTTTGCTGATTGTGTGTTTGTGTGTTTGTTGGCCTTGTCTTTACCTTGGCCCTATGATGACGCATTTTTAATGGAGAGTAGTGGAAACAAGTAGAGAGAAGCTTTTAAGGTGATGAAGCATATTCACGATGGGCATGAGTGAAGAGCGAATCATACTAGTTTCCATAAGTCTATGATGTGTATATTACTTTAATTATTTTATTATATTATGTTTGTGAGACTAACGCAAAGGTTTTGAATTGGTACGGTTTTGTTAAGGGCTCGCAATGATTCCAAGTTGTAGGTTGACCTTATTTTACTTTGGTTTGACTTTACTTTCGTTGGTTGACTTTTAAGTTGAGTCGTTTTGAATGTTTTTAAAGATAGTCTTCCGCCGTGTGTCTTTGATAGTTGCCTTAGCCATTTTCACGGTGGCGGTAATGTCTTAGATTTCCTATTTTGAGTTTTTAATAGAGCAAAACAGGTATTTTAAAAGAAATAAATTTCTAAGGTGTTACAAAGTGGTATCTTGGAGCTTTGGTTGAGATTTTATTACCAGCCAAAAATGCGTTTTAAAGTGTTTTATTTTGAAAAATTTGGCCAAGTACTTATTTAATTGTGGATTTATAAAGAGAGTTATTTTATTTAATTTTTTTTTGGAGAAGATCAAATATTTTATTTGATTAAATTAAAAATCCGAATTTTTTTTTATGAGAGAGGTACGAAATCTTTTTTTTAGTAAAGGGATATCCGAATTTTTTTTTCTTTAAAAGGGGGTCGAAATTTTTGGTCTTCTGATGCTTATTTTTGAAAATTTTATTTAAGAGGAGTCAAAAATATTTTTTTTTAGTTTGTTCATTTTGTAGGAAAGCAAGGATTGAGGTAAGTATTATGTGTTAAAAAGCTTTTAAAAGCATGTTGGTGAGATTGCGTAGTAAAGAATTTGGGCATATAAGTTAGAAATAATCATGTTCTTGTGTGCATTAATATTTATGGTGTTACATTATCCAAATTGTTTTGGGTGTTTTTGTCCCTCGGGAGAGTTACAGCTTAGAGACTGATCCAATTGCGCCTGTAGCTGCAAAACAACAGAGACTCCGGGTGGTTGGAGCTCCGCCTCCGACGATCAAGCTAGTACTTGAATGAGAGTAGAAAAAAGATGCGTAAATTTAGGTGAGATCTTCTCGGATTCCGAGATTAGGTGTTTCTCTGATGTAAGAGGATGTAGGGTATGCTGTAATTAATTGTAGGTGCCCCTAAAATGGGGGAAATCTCCCTATTTATAGGGTCATTGGGAAATGTACCCCTGATTAGGTCACTCTGACCTAATCCTGTTCGGCTATGCCGAATTACGGCTTTTTTGGGATTTGGGGCCTTGAGGGCCGCCTTTTTCTCCCAGATTCTGGGAGTCACACGTGTCAAATGGAGATTGGTCCGATTTGGACCAATCAGGGTATGACACGAGTCACGATCTGGTTGGCCCACGCGGCATGGGTAAAATTACCCAAAACATTTGCCCTCACAGATGTGACGTGGCATGCTACGTGGCATCTGTGACACGTGTCACTCAGCCAAAATAATTAATTAATTTAATTTTTTTTATTGTGAAATTTTAACTTTTCACATTTCGAGGGGAATTACAAAAATGCCCCTGTATTTACCCCTCTATAAATACACGTTTTTACCCCCTTGTTTTGGACGTTTCCAAAACATTTTAGAGAGAGAAACTCTGACCACCGTCTGTGTGTAAATACAAACTTTGCTTCTTTTCCTCTTGCCCCAGCCGGTTTGACAACCGCCTGTGCCCCACATAAGCAAGGTCGTCTTCAGCGGCATTTCTCAGCCGGTCATCACCGCTTGCCCCTCTCTCAAGGACAAAGGTACCGCCTCTACTCCCTTCATCTCATTCTTTTCATTTGTATCATTTTATTCAATAAATGGGTTCATCACCAACACACACGGCACGGCCTAGGTTAGTAGTCAGCTGGTCTCCTCCTAGTATGGCCGAGTCTAGGACTGGGACTGCCGGCTCTGGGTGCATGGAGCAATTTTGTACTCCCCAACCGACCATCTATGTGTCTGTGCAGGACACGATGGCCATAACTAAACAAACAGCCTCCAGACGGCGTCGAAGAGACGATACATTGGAAGTGCCGTCTATCGAAATTACCCCGGTTGAGGGATTAGAGAGTAGAGAAGAGTCAGGGGAATATTCCCCGTCTGGGATCCCTAGAACCCCAAGTGATACAATCTTAGGTGAAGTAGAGGGTAGTGACGGTGAGGAAGCCGGCTCCCTAATGGAACTAGATGAGGCTGGCCCTGAAGATAGAGACGGGGGAGTGTCTGCATCAGGCTCGGGGACGCCCAGGCCATACTTAGGGGTTATGGCCTGGGCGTCTGGCAGTTATCCCCAAACTTGTGGGCTAACATTTTTGGGTATGTTGCCGCCTGCGAAATGCAGAATTTGAACTCCGACTGGGAGGCGTTTGCTCATATGCACTATCTCAGTCGCAACCCAGGCGGGTGGAGAGCGTGGTACACATAGACCACCCTCCCTCAATATCAAATGACCTTGGACATGGTGTCCAAATATGACGATTGGAAATATCGTTTCTATTTGATGTCTGCCCCCATCCGTCATGAAAACTGGGAGTTCCGCCGGTATAATAAAAAGCCCGACCTTCTGGGTCGCAAATGCGCCCTTCCCCGGATCCCAGGGGATGATTATGACAAGATTATGGAAACCAAGTTCTTTGAGCTCAGGCCAGAGACTCTCTCAACCGGTGAGGTAATAAAGGTTCCCAATAACTGGATTCCCATGTGCGCATGGGTTAGAGACAAGGAGTTCTTGTCCGCCTGCGGGTTAAGCACAATGTTTTCAAAGCGTATGTTTGCTACACATCCGGCGAAATGCCGTTTGTACTATTTATTTTGTTAACCAACTATGATTTTGTACTCAAGTGTTTGCTTATTATTTTTGCATAAGAAGCATTGAAAATGGTCACATGCGATAAAACCCCCAAACGGTCTTCTGCCCAAATCCGAAAGGACTTGGCGGAGGCTAAAGCCGCCAAGCTAAAGGCTGAGGTAAGGAAACGTCTGCCCCCTGACCTGATTTTCAAATAGGTATTGCCGGTTGTATACTTAACGCATCTTTACTTGCAGGGTGGAGAGGCTCCTAGGTCATTCACCAAGAACCTTTTCAAGCGGGGACGGGACGACGTTGCCTCCACTCCAACCAAGCCTGCAAAGTCTGCCAAGGCAGCTTCAGGTAAGACGGGCCCAGAAAGCTCTTCTTGGAAACACTACCTGCGCATCGGGAGGAGGAACGTTACTGTCGGAGGCTTCAGAGTGGGCTTCGACATGGTCCTATCCGGCCTCTCTACGCCTGTGGGGAGTGAAAACCCACAGGCTTCTAAAGGTACATACAATCCTTTCGAATCTCCGCTTGAGCTGGGATTGCCCTTGCGAGTGAAATCTCACTCTCAACAGACCTTTTCGTCAGACAGCCGGCTTCAAGCTGGTGCCTCCTATATAGCTCACTCACCCCCTTTCACATATGTTGCAGATCAATCCCTCCGATGGCCGGACGTGTAGGCGCACGCCAAGTCCATGCCGGCGGCCGTCCCCAAGAAGGAGAAGGATGCCATCCCAGGAATTGAGACGTTCAATGTTAAACGGATCACTGCACTCCTGTCTGAGGTACAAATGATTCCTCCTTTTGTTTAAATAGGTAAAATATATCTCGCATGATTCACACCGTTTGTGTCTGCAGGCTATGCTCAAGGTTGATGGACTCAAGCTGCCATACGCCAGGAAGAGAGAGGAGGTAAAGAGAGCCATTAGATCAGCTACGGATTCTCAAGATGTTGCTGAATATCAATGTACAATTAATGTACTTGAAACTAAAGCCGAATTGATGCAACAGATCAGATTAGAGGTCTTACTGCAGCCCTGAATGAGGCTAAGGAGAAGGCCAATACGGCCGAGACTAACCTTAAGAAGGCGTAGGACGACCTCAAGGCCTTGCAGGGTGTTGCCCAGAAGAATACTAGTCTCAAGGCGAAGGTGGAACGCTTGAAAAAGGATGCGGAGCAGGTCCAAATGAACATCAAAGCAACAATTGAGGCGGAGCAAGACCGCCTGATTACTGAGAATGAAGAGGACTCCGACACCCGGATGAGGATTGCCTGGAATGCGCTCTACCCAAAAAAGGATTATGGCATTTGGGCTCTGGCTTTCCAACACGCTGAGGACATAGTGTATAGGAAAGGAGAGCCGGACCCCGAGTCCTTTGAAGCTTGGGCAAACGCTAAGCTTGAGGAGCCTACAAAGGAGCTCCCCAAAGAAGGAGAAGCAATTGATCTCTAATCTGATGGGGAGGATTCCAAGAAGGAGGACCAGGCGGCCCGGCATCAGCCTTAACTTTCAGCGGCAGTATGCCAACTTTTAGTTTTTTCCGGCCTGCGTGCCGAGTATTTTAATGTAAATCAACAATTTTCAACTTTTCCACCGGATGGTTGTCCGGTTAAACAATTCTCCCCAGCTCTTTGTTACTGGGTCTATATATGAAAATAACGACTAGGTCGGTTTGCTTTATTTTAAATTTTGCTCTTTAAATTTGTCTATGTATGTCTGAGTTTGCCTATCTTATCAAAAGCATGCGGCAGTCAGTACACCGGCTACTCTTTCCCCTTGCTGCTGTGTGGTTGGTTTCAGTACTTTGATTGATTGACTTGGGAAGGTTTGATACTTTAAGTATGGAAAGTTTCTAAGTTAATCAATCACAGTGGTGGTTGCTCCAAACCAAGTACACAGCCGTCCACATGACCAATATTATAGTCACCCAGCTGGGGAATCAGCTAGAATGCCATAATACTCCGCCTGAGGGTATTCGCAATATGATTAAATTCTTTTGATAACGCAGGCGGTATATTGCCGCCTGACAGATGGTCCTTAGACGACTCATAGGCCGTCTGTGATACCCGCAATCCATTGCACTTGTCCCACTACCCCATTGGGGAGACTTGTACAATTTCGCCGAATAGTCTAAATCAGAACTTCGGTTATCAATCGGCTGGTGTCTTTTGACATCCGGTTTTAAACTTGAATCATTCTTTAGACTATTTTGGTCAGATAGCTATGAGTTGACCTATTAGGTCGTTCAATCTTTGCCGTCTGCATATGCTTGTAGAGCAAACGATAGAATGCCCTCTGCGACAATAACACCCGGAGGGGCGTCGCCGGATGCCACACTCATGTTAGAGTAGACTTATTAATAAATTTGTATCCGGCCATTGGCCTCAATGGACCGCCTGCGTTTTGAATAGACGGTAACTTTATTGTTGCGCATGTATATATACGAGATAATTAAACAATTTGAAAACAAGAAGCAACTTTTTTCATTGATAGGCTTTTTATTTACAAAAATTTACAAGCCTCAGAAGTAGTACTTTTTCAAATTGTCTACATTCCAAGTTCTGGGCAGCAGCCTGCCGTCGGGAGTTCCAGGCGGTAGGTGCCGTTTCTTACTTCCTCATATATCCGGTAGGGGCCTTCCCAATTAGGAGTTAGTTTTCCTTGCTCATTGGTCCTACTGGTTGCCTCCATTTTTCGTAACTCAAAGTTCCCAACTTTCAAGGGGCATTTGTGCACTCTCTTGTTATAGGCACGAGTCATTCTCAAACGGTAAATCTCATGACGCAAGGTAGCATTGCCCCCGCGCTCCAGGAGTGAGTCCAATGCAAGCCGCATGGCTTCCCAGTTTCCTTCTTCGTCGTATAGCATGACTCGTAGAGTCGACTCATAATGCTCAATGGGCAAGACGGCTTCAGCACCGTAAACCATGAGAAACGGGGTTTCACCGGTTGCCCCTTTTTCAGTTGTCCGGATGGCCCATAGGACATGAATTAAATCATCTGCCCATAAGCCACCTGCTCTTTCTATTTTCTTTTTGATATCGTTTGAGATGAGTTTATTAAAGGCTTCAACTTGGCTGTTTGCTTGGGGTCGGCCGACTGATGCAAAGCAATGTAAGATCCCTTGATCTCCCAACCAAGTTTTAAGCTGAGGCGTCTCAAATTGAGGTCCATTATCAAACACCATAGACATAAGTACCCTAAACCAGGTGATAATGTTCTTCCAGATGAAGGAGATGACATCCTTTGTCTTGATGCCATTAACCGCCTCTGCTTCCACCCACTTGGTGAAATAATCCACATCCACCAGAATATAGCGCTTTTCGCCTGGTGCAGGCGTATAAGGACCCAGAATGTCCATGCCCCATTTAGCAAACGGGACAGGGCTGTGGATTGCCGTCAGATCAGTAGCCGGCCGATGGATTAGCTTGCCAAATCTTTGACACTTGTCACATTTTTTAACAAACTCCATGGCATCTGACTCAAGAGTGGGACAGAAATAGTGCCGCCTGGCTCAGACGGCCAAAGATCTGCCGCCTGCATGAGAAGCGTAGTAACGCACATGCGATTCTTCGAGAACTTCTTTCCCTTTTTCTAGGGTAACGCACTTTAAAAGAGGCTTTAAAAACCCCGCTTTGAAGAGCTCTCCTTCGCTTATCTCGAAGTTCGCAGCACGCTTCTTCAATACAGCCGCCTCCTGGGGTGAATCAGGGAGCGTGCCGTCTGTTAAATAAGCCCGGATGCCATCCATCCAGGTAGAGCTTCGGTCTAGTACTCCAATGGGCTCATCATCGGATATGCTTCATTTTTCCATAACTTCCCAGAAGACTGGCTGAGGCGTATCCATAACTTCCAATTTTGACAGAGCATCCGCCTGGTTGTTTTCAGATCTGGGCACTTGACTTTGATGAAATTGTTCAAGTGTCCCAACTTCAGCTTTGACCGCCTGCAAATTTTTAATCATGGCCGGATGGGTGGCTTCATACGCACCATGGTATTGGCTAACGACCTACTGAGAGTCAGAGCAGGCGTCAATTTTTGTTTCCCCCACCGCCTTGCACATACGGATGCCGGCTAGCAGGGCTTCATATTCCACCTCATTGTTTGAGGCTTGGAACTTGAAGCGTAGTGCATATTCATATTTATCTCCTTCCGGAGACTGACAGATTATACCTGCACCACAACTGTTCATAGTAGAGCTCCCGTCTACATGCACCTTCCAAACTTGATCAAGGTTGTCCGGAGCAACCGGCCTTGTCATTTCAAAAATGAAGTCGGCAAACGCCTGACCCTTCACTGCCTTACTTGGTTCGTAGGTGATTTCAAGAGACTGCATTTCAATAGCCTATTTGAGCATTCTACCGGATGACTCTAGGGTTGTCATTGGCCGGTTGAGGGGTTGATCTTTATAGATTACCACCGGATGTGCCAAGAAGTATGGTTTCAACTTCTTAACAGCCATGTAAAGGGGAAGGCCAAATTTTTGAACCATGGGGTACCAGAGTTCAGCATTTCTAAGAACATGGCTAATGAAATAAACCGGGAGCTGAATACCGTCTCTCTCAGCAAGGAGAACGGCACTGAGGGCATGATCTGAGATTGCTAGGTACATGTAAAGCGTCTCCTTTGGCAGAGGGCTAACAAGCCTTGGCAAGGAGTGTAAATGTTCTTTCAACTTTTGAAAGGCCGCCTCAACATCATCTCCCCATTCAAATCTAGTCTTCTTCCTGATTGTTTGTTAAAAGTAAAAGCACTTGTCACCTGACCGGCTGAGGAATCTCCCAAGCGCAGCCTGACAACCGGTAAGCCTCTGAGCTTCCTTGAAAGTGTGGGGTGACTTCATGTCAATCACCGCCTGTATCTTCTCGGGGTTAGCCTCTATCCCCCTTTGATCAATCAGGATTCCGAGAAACTTTCAAGACTCAACACCAAAAACACATTTTTTGGGATTTAACCATGACATTATGCCGCCTGAGTGTGGTGAAGGTTTCTCGGAGGTTAACAAGGTGATCCGTCTGCAGCTTGGATTTGACTATCATGTCATTAATATACGCCTCTACATTCCTCCCAATCTGATTAATAAAGACTGTATTAATCATCCGTTGGAAAGTAGCCGGCGCATTCTTCAAGCCAAACGACATCACCGTATTACAGAATAATCCCTGATCAGTGACGAAGGCTATCTTCTCTTGATCTTTTTTCCATAGGGGTATCTGGTGGAAGCCGGAGTAGGCATCCATGAAGCTCATCAAGGCATGCCCGGCTGTAGATTTGACCTGGCTGTCGATCTTCGAAAGCGAGTAACTGTCCTTTGGACATGCCTTGTTCAAGTTAGTGTAATCTACACACATGCGCCAGGTACCATTCGGCTTCTTTACAAGCACCACGTTTGCAACCCAGTCAGGGAAGTTACATTGCCGAATGAAACTGGCGTCCAACAGCTTTTTAACCTCGGCAGCTGCCGCCTTGCTTCTCTCCTCACCGTGATTTCTCTTCTTTTGCCGGATCGGCTTCTTTTTAGGATCCACGGCGAGTTTGTGGACAGCAAGATCCGGGTTAATGCCTGACATCTCTTCCACTTCAAAGGCAAAGATGTCTTTAAATTCCTTCAACAAGAGGTGCAAGTCTGCACCCAACCTTTCAAAAGCAGCCGCCCCCACCTTAACAGTTCGCTTTGGACGGTTGTCGTCCAGAGGAATATCAATGTGCTCACCAGCTGGCTGGGGACGGAGATCATCCGACCATTCCCAGGTCAGTGATTGCTATTTCCTCTCCTTCTTTACCTCCACCAGCTGATCAATTTTTCTTTTCTTTGCGGCTGCTGGAGGGGGTAAATCAAGATCCTTGACATCGTCAAGGTCAATTGGCTCCTTCGGCTGTCCGGCTGCAGCAGCCGTTGGTTTGACTTCTGAGAGGTAACACTCCCTTACCGTCTTTTGATCCCCGTTAAGGGAGCCTACAGAGCCATCATCCTTTTCATACTTGTGAAGCATGAGAGTTGGGATGATGATGACCTTGCACTCGTTCAGAGCGGGTCAGCCAAGAATGATGTTGTAGGCGGTCAGCTCTTTAACCACCAGGAATCGGACGATCAAATGTCGCCTTTTAACTTTCTGCCCAGCCGGATGGGTAGGTCAATTTGTCCGACTAGGTGCACGACCCCTCCACCAAAGCCAATTAGTGGATGGGAGACGTCGCGCAGGTTGTCTAGCTTGTAGCTAAGCTTGGACAGACACTTGTAGCTAATGAGATCAGAGGAGCTACTCTTGTCTATGAGGATCCGTCCAACCAGCTGGTTGGCGACCTTACATTCAATGACGACCGGGTCGTCATGCGGTCGGCGGACTTTACCCCGATCTTTCTCGGTGATAAGGACATTTGGGAATGTTCCGCTAGTAGACGCCTGTCCATCATCAACCGAGTGAATCATTTTTTTTTCAGATGATCCTTGGTGCCCCGGATGGTCAGGCCACCACATGCGAATCCACCTGCTATAGTGTAGACCCGATCCTTGTCGGTGTCCGAGCTACTAGTAGGCTGGATAGTCTTAGACGACTGCCTTGGATTCGTCTAGAATCCACTTTGAACTTCAAAACATAGGACTTCAGCAAGCCCTTATCTGCTAGACGGTACAACGTCCGCTTGAGGCTATAGCAGTCGTTGGTGTCATGGCCCACCTCCTCATGGAAGTGACATAATTTGTTCTTGTTCTGCGACTGAACGGAACTCTTCATAGGATTCGACTTCTCAATGGCCAGCCAGTCCTTCACCTCTGTAAAGATGGTGTAGCAGTCTTTATTGAATTCATACCGTGAGACATATGGCTTGAATTCTTTCTCTTTCTTTTTGGATGGCTGATCAGGCTCATCAACTGCCCAAACTTCTTTTCTTTTTTTTCTCTCTTTAGATTTCTGAGCCAGCTGACTCTCTTTTTTCTTGTCGGACTTCTTGGAGTCCGACTAATGACTAGACGAGCAGAGGTCGGTAGCTTGGATAAAGCTCTCCGCCTCTATCAACGCCTCTTGAAGGGTGAAAACCCTCTTTTGGACAAGGTCGAACTTAAAGGTCGACCCGTCCTTCAGACCCTTGAAGAAGTCTGTATAAGCTACCTCGTTAGACAGCCACTAGATCTGGATTCTCACCAGGTTAAACAGCTTGACATAGGAGCGGAGTCTTTCTCTCTCTCCCTGCCGGTGGTGCTCAAGTCAAGACTTGTCTTTTTAGTAGGAGTGTTCATCGAGAAGTTGGAGGCAAACAGGAAAGCGAGCTTCCTGAAGCTGTCAATGCACCCGACTGGCAGGTTGCCGAACCATTGTTGTGCTATGCCCTTAAAGGTGGCCGGGAAACAGCGACACCACATAGCGTCCTCCAACCCCTGCATGTGCATAAGGTTGGAGTAGGCCATGAGGTGGTCTTCCGGGTTGGTGGTACCATCATAGGCACCTACCAACACATTTTTAACCTTGGCCGGCTGTGCCGCCTCGGTTATCTCCTTGGTGAACGTGGAAGTCTGTTCGCCAAGTTTGGGCAGACGGAGTTGCCAGTCCAAAGGTTGGACATTGTAAACCGCTTGACCCCCAAAGAGTGCCGGCTGCATGAAATGCGGTGAATACTGACCGTAGACCATAGGGAGTACGTATGGTGCATTCCCAATCAATTGAGGGCTAGAATGGACGGTATTACCGCCTGTATGGCTCTCATGCAAGATTGAGTATTCCTTGCAGATGTATTTTTGAAGCTGTCTGGAATGCTCGAAGTAGAGGCTGACTCAGACAACTGTTGGCTTCTCCTGCGCTTAATGATTTCTCGAGCGTCAAAATTAGAATTTTTGTTACCCCTCGGTTGATCTTGTCGGCAGGGTTTACTCGAACCCTTATGGGGCAGAAGAATCTTGGACTAGTCAAGTGTTGCGGCTGCGTTCTCCTTTGGATGTAGAGTTGGCTGCCTGTCCCTAACTGGCTTCCTCCTCTCAGCCTGAGGAGTCTTCTTTGCCGACTGACCCTTGCTTGGGCCAACCTTGCTTTTACTGATCAGATCCTTGATTTCACCCTTGAAACTACTCATGAATTTCATGAGTTCGTCCTTGGTGACTAGGGCGGATCCGCTTGCCATCTGGGTTTCCCCATTCGTCCTTGGTGGAGTTAGATTCGTGTTTTAGTACGGTTTGTGGTCTCCTTGTGTTTTTTGTTCTTAGTCGAAAGTTTAATAAGTTGGATGTTCTTAGATGCTCTTGTTGTTGAACTATTTAGGGTTGATTGTGTTATATCATGTGTTGTAACATGGTTTTAGAGGATCTAGGGGGATGTGTTAGCCTCCTTTTATAGTGTCCTTGGTTCTTGAGTTCGGGTAATTGTGGGGACTTCCCTTTTTTGTGGTATGTTTAGGTTCTTAGGATTGGTCTTGGCTTGTTGTTTGTATGTTGTTAGCTCTTTAAATCTCTACGGTTAACAGAGTTTTCGAATGTTATCCCTTGGTAACCTTTAATTTAGTGATGAGTGTCATAAGTGGCACTCATTTGATGAGTTTTTAGCTTGTTTTTACCTTCTTTTCATAGCTTTCTTCATTAATAAATGCTTAGTGTTTTGCATTTTCTCTTTGATTTCCTTTTTCTCTCTTATTTTGTGTTTTTATGGTTTTTCTAGTGTTTTCTCCTTTATTTGTCCTCTTTTCGTGGTTGTAGGTATTCTACGAAGTTTGATCTTGTTATTGGTGAATTAATAAGTTGGAAGATGCCTTTGGAGTAAGCTTATAACATTGGGAAAGCTCAAAAAGTAAGAAAGTGGCATGCTCTAAGTTCTAGCTCTTGCGCTCTCATGAGATCATGGTGTTGAACCCACCGTCAAGTCCATTTGAATCTGCCATGCTTAGTGACTATCATGAGGGGCACACCATTAACATCATGCATGCACCAAGGCGCGCATCTTAATCTTGCGCGAGCGCGCAATCGAGGTCCGTTCCGTACCCAATTTATCGCCAGCGCGATCGAGGAGGAGAGGGTGTGCAGGCCACGTTGCGCGGGCGCCCAGCCTGCCTGTGCGGGTGTGCAACCCTGCTTCCGGGTTCATTTTGAGCTCGTTTTCCAGCCTCTTAAAAACACTTTAAGACCCGATTTTTGAAGGAAGCTTTTAGACTTTATTTTCATTATATTTTAGCTTAGTTGAGAGTTTCTCTGTTTAGTTTTAGGGTTAGTTCTAGGAGTAGATTTAGAGAGAAAAAGTGAGAGATTTCAATGATGATTTGAGAGATTGATGATGCAAGGGTGACAATTGTGTTGAAGATCTCCATAATCAATCAATGAGGATTTCTAACTCTATCTCATTTTATTGCTTTGTTTAATTTCATGTTTGTTTGATTTGGTTTTGATGATTAAATCTTGTTTAGTGTAGTTGTTCTTCATATTTTGTTGATTCTTGATTTCATTACTTGTTTGTTGATTAGATGATGGATTGTAGTGAGTAGATGTTTTGCTAGGGATTGGGTGAAACTTGTATGATTGATTGATTGTGATTAATTTGGGAATTATGTTGATTGATTGTTGAGATTAAAGTGATTAATGTAAGTTTACATGTGTGTAATTTGATTAGGCCTTGAGAACTATGCTAGATTGCATTGTGGTTTCTAATGACATGACCCATTGATTTAGGAATTGTAATTGTCGATTGGTTTTGATTGTGATTCTCCTAGTTTGTTATTCGTAGAGACCACTAGCTTAACGATTAGGAGATAGCTCTTTGATTCCACTTGATAGCTCTTATCATTAGTCTTCACAACCATTGATTGACATGTTCTTTCCAAGTTGTTGCAATTGTCATGATTACTTGTTAATCCCCATTCCCTAGTGTTTTATTTGTTTGATTCTTTGTTTTGGTAGTTGATTAGTGTTACCTTCTTTCTCATTAACTTCGACTTAGCTTAGGCGTTAATTGGAAACACTTGAACAAAACCGTTCCTAGTTGTTCGACTCTTGACTTACCTCTATACTTGTAGGTTTGTTAAGTGATTATAAATTTTGTTTGGCTTAGGGAGGATTAGTCAATGACCTAGTTTTCCCCTCTCAAAATGGCGCCGTTGCCGGGGAACGGCGTTTACGTTTGAGTGTTTTTGATTGCTCGAGTCTAGGTTTTTGTATATACTCTTCTTTTATTTGAACTTTTCTTGTTGTCAAAAAAATGGCTTGTCTCTCATTTCCTCAATATGACAATGAGCCTCTTTGTGAATATTTCAATAAACTTTAGGGATTATTGATTATAATTATTGTAATCTTTGGGAGGCTTGTGAGATTTGTTATTTTGGTTTGAATGAGCAAACTAGGGCTTTAGTTGAAAGCATGTATAATGGTGAATTTAGATCATTGTCAATTGATGATGCTTGAGATTTTTATATTTGGTTTGCTTGGTATGCCTATAATAGGGGTAATCATGATTCTAATATTGATATGCAATGTGTTGATTCTTCTTATGTTAGCATGAATTCCCATGAGTTGTCATATGATCCCATGATTGAACCTAGAGCGAATGTTTTCAACTCTTTTTCCCCTATGGCTCATAATGATGAGGTACATACTCAAGTTCATGCTAATGGTGTGTTTCAATATTCTTCATTATTTAGCATGCCTTCTTGTGATGTGATTTATTCCCTCAATCATGGATCTCATGTGCTTAATTTTCCCCCACCCCCAAATGTTATGATTATGCTCATGATTTTAATGTTGGTTCTTCCAATCTTGGTTGTACTTCTTCTTCTTTTGTTGAATTTCAACCTTTTACACCTTTTGAATCTCTTATTGCTATTTTTGAAACTCAAATTAGGCATATTGAGCTTAGTAATGATCTTGGGCCTACTAAGGAGTCGATTCTTAATTCTATGAGAAGTCCATTGGAGATTATGAAAAAGAGTGAGGAGCGTCTTGAGGAGGAAAAAAGAAGACGTGGAGAGCTAGAAAGATAATTGTCATCTTTGATGCGTGTTTGTGAAAATTGTAATTCTAATGTGTGTGTTGAGGATGATGATGATGATTTTGAGCAACCAAGAGTGTGTGAAGATCCTATTAGTGAGCATATGAGTAAAGGAAAGGGAATTGAGAGTGATGATGATGAGGATGATTTTGTGAATCTAAGCTCTCCTTCCTTTGTTGATTGTGATGAATCTCAAGTGCATGATTGTGATTCTTCTATCCATGAGTATTTGGACTCGTTTGAGGTTATGTTCAGTGTGTTCTTTGAGAGTCAAATGAAAACCTATAACCTTTTGAATGAGTTCATTGAGGATGCTTCATGGGAGAGAAATGAGTTTGAAATGAATTTTCATGCATGGTTTTGAGACTTTGGGCGGTAAGGATGTTGAAGGAGTTGTTTTTCGTTGTTGTGATGGAGGGGATTATGTAGTTTCTCTTAGGAGTTGAATGTTTGAGGGAGATGGAGATCATGAGTGTTCTTTGTTTGAGGATTCTATGATTGATTTTCATGCTGTTGGTGATTTGAGGCATGGTAGTGAGGAAGAGTTCATTTGTGAGACCATTGCCCTTATTCCCTCTTCTCATGTCCCTTTTTCAAGAATATTTAACCATATTCCCTACATTCATATGTCCCTCACTTTTTTTGTCAAATAGTCTATTGGGGACCCTCTTCCTATTTGTGATATTTAAGCTCCCCACTCATCGATTATTGAGGAAAAGGGTTATTTTGCCACCCAAAAACATTTCAAGGAGAGTTTGCCTTCTTCTTCTTCTTCTTCTTCTTGAGTTTTCTTTTGATTCCTCTTCATTTTCTTGGCATCTCTCTCCTCATTTGTGTGCACTATCCTTGTTGCACGTCCTCTTCCCCTCATTTTCCTACCTTTTATCTTGTGAGATGTGTAGTAGTGCATTTGACAAGCTCTTGTGTTAATTGCAATATTATTTATTAGAGCGGTCAAGCTTGGACCTTAAGCAAGCCTTTCTCGAGAAGTAACCCGTGTTTTATTGCTTTCATTTTTTTTCTTTTTAGAATGGATTTTCTCTCATGGAAATGTTTGTGTGCCTTTTATTTCTAGGTACATAACTTGATATACTTTAGTGCATTGGTTTGGATCAAGAATCAAGGGAGTTTGGCACCACAATTGCTAGCATATGGAAAGCGAGATTCAATTTTAGAGGAAATTGGCTTTGAAAGGTTTAGTTGGGTCATTTGCGGGTATTTACACCCACCTATATCTGGTAATATCTTTCCTTGCTCTTTCTTTAATGGTTGGTGACTTGTTGGACATGTGTTGATATTGTTGGTTTGATTTCTTTCTCTTCCCCTCCCATGGATTCTACGATTTATGATTTGAGTGTATTGTTTCATTCAAGCTTGGGGGAGGGTATTCTATCATGTTTGGTGGGATGCTAATTCATATATTCCATGCACGATTGAATATGCATTTCCATATTCTTTTATTTTCAAAACTCTAAAAAGATCTTTGTTTCTATCAAGGCAAATTTGCAATGTGTTTTGTTTTTTTCTTGCTTTGGACATAATACTTTTGGACTTGTATAGTCGAATGCTTTTCCTCTTAAATGGTAACGGTATGCACGGTTTGAGAATATGCTCGGTTGATTCTAGGATAGAGTATGCAAAGGTAGTTGTTTAGAACTATTGGGACCTTGAAGCCCGAGTCTACTTGTTTGTGGTAAGATGGTGTTGTTTCCTATGGTGGATTTGAATCCAAAAATGAGTTTTTTCTACAACCATGTGAGGGTTCACTTTTCTAGCCTTCTGCATTTCTTAATTGAGCGGCACATGGATCCTTGACTATCGCTCACTTTATCTAGAATTTGACTTTTATCTCCCAAGATCGCGATCGAACCATTTAGGAAGAACAAAGACATCTTTTTGGGGTGGTAATTTTTCTTTTTCAGGATAGAATTTATCTTTTTGGTTTTGGGTTTACATTTGCCTCCTTGCTAACCATTTGAGCCTTATACCTTATTTTCAAGCCATATTATTAGCTTTTGAGCCATTTGTTTCATTTTTGTTTCCATTCTTGGTGTTTGTGAAGCAATTGGTCCTTATATTGTTGGAGAATATGGTGTATAAATTTGAATATTTGGTTCTTATGATGAATGCAAGTTAGTGTTGTGGTTTTAGTGTGAATAAAGGCAATGCAAGTTTAAAAAGCCGTCTATAGTCAAAAGAGGCGAGGACAAAACAATAAAGTAAAAAAAACTAAAAAAAAAAGAAAAAAAAAACAAAACAAAGCAAAAGCAAATGCTTTGGCAAAAGTAAAAAAAAAAAATAAAAAGTACAAAAATAATTTGATGTAAGTATGATCTCCATAGTTTAGATAATAATTCTAGTATTATTGACTATGGACGACTATCTTCGACTATGCTAGGAGATTAAATCTTAACCGTTGATATATTATTTGTCTAATCATAGTCATCCAATCCCACACCTGTGATATACAGTCGTCAAGGGATTATTTGGTTATTTATTTTTTTTTTGTTTTACACGCACTATTTTTTTTTGTTTTTAATAAATATAGAATTTTTTTTTTCAATACTTTATCTTCAACCTGTATCATCTTTAACCTTAACCTGCGTATGAATTAAATTAAACTTCAATTTCAATCTATGTCATGTTCAACCAAAACATTCATTCTTCATCGATAAAAATGTTAGATCTAAAGCGTGGTTGATTTATTAAAATTGTAGGAGTAAGACCAATTAAATTATATAATTATTTAAACATGAGTATCTTAGAAATATAACAAATCAAAAAAAAAAAAAATCATCTTAAGCCTTCATCATGATTCATCTCTATTATTGACCTCCATTGTTAACATTAACATTGAACCTCAATTTTTTACTTCATTATTTACCTTTGTCCTTCACCAAATTATCCCTTAAATTACCAAAATCTATGAAAAACTTGTGTCAAGTCATCACAATTATGCCTAAATCAAATTAGTCAATTCATTTGAATCACATCTTAAAGGATAATTAATTTGAATGTAACTCCTTAAAAAACCAATTCAAAACTCATGTATCATGTATCATGTTCATGTACAATAATTATATGGTCTAAAACGATTTTTGATATTTTTTTAAATCGTAATCCCCATAGATATATATTTTTTTTTAATTTTTTTTACGGGAGTAATCCCCATTGATGAAGAACTTTAAAGCTCTAGTTTTTTTTTTTGGAAGCAATTAAAGCTCTAGAATTAATTTAAACCCCATAATAAAAATATATATATATATATATATATATATATATATATATATATATATATATATATATATATATATATATATATATATGTATATATATAAAACCGCAAATGAATTAAAAAGAAAAGAAAGAAAAAAAAAGGACTTGCACTTAGTTAAGCGTAAATTGAGGATTCCCATTCAAAAAAAAAAAAAAAAAGAAAAGAAAAAAGCGTAAACTGAGGATTTATTTTATTTTTTTGATAATTTTTGTATTTATTTTTTTTTTTTTGAAGAATGTCTTTACTCTGTTAGTTAGGTGTAAATTGAGAATTTATCTTTACCTTAAATTTTTTTTTTTTTTTTTTTTTTTTTTTTTTTTTTGACAAGTACCTTAAATAATCTGTTACAATCTTATAATTATGTTAATTGGATTTTTACCAACAAGTGTATTTAGCATATAAATTATAAATTGAAATTACTTATACATTGTTTAAAAAAAAAAAAATTACTTATACATACTTGTATGTCAATAATGTCATACTTGTTTAGGCATGTATAAAATTGTATTTTTGGACAAAAATAAATAAATGTATTTGAATATTAGTGTAAATATAGGGCCTGTTCACTTCAGCTTAATTTCAGTTCAGTTCACTTTAGCTCTAATCAGTTCAATTCAGCTCGAATCAGTTCAGTTCAGTTCATTTCATTTCAGTTTAGTTCAGCTCCTAATTTCCTTCTCTCATAAAATATTCATTTCAGCTCTATTCAGTTAAGTTCAGCTCCAATTAGTTCAGTTCAGTTAAGTTAAGTTCAGTTCAGCTCCAATTAATTCAGTTCAGTTTAGTTCATCTTAGTTCAGTAAATATAAACATGCCCATTGTTATTTTTTTGGTTGACTGATTTCACAAATATAGATTTTTTTCGACATATTAGGAATTATAAATAAATGAATTATTAATTTTGATGGTTCAAGTACGAATTTTCTAATATATTTAAGATTTGATATTTAACAATTGTTATACCACTTTAGTGAAAAATTTGGGTGTCCAACTTTTGAACTACCCAAATTATGCCTGGCCTTAAAATTTAACGATGATAATTTATTTTATTGTAACTATTAGATTTTAGAAAAACTCCTCAAATTATCCCTTAAAATTTATAAGACAAATTCAATACAAGTTAGGAAACCTAGTACGATAAGGATACAAAGTATGCACAATTTATATACGAAATTAAAGAAATGGCAAAATTATAAGACACATATTTTGACATTAGTAATAATTTAATAACAATCTCTAAACAAGAATGTAGCACCACACAGATAGAATATTGCATACAAGAAGATACTTCGGTATTATTATTAAAAAAAATACATAAATTTATAGAAATTTGTATATCATACAAATATAACATAAAAACTACTATCTAGGAAATGTTATTGAATATGAACTTTATATTATACATTTCATAAAGAGAACAAATTTGTAAAAGAAATTTGATGAGCTTCAGACAAGGTTTTTTTTTTTTTTTTTTTTTTTTTTTTTTTTTTTTTTTTTTTTGGTGTTTAGAGAGCCACAAGGGCGGGTAATTGATGAACTAAATACAAGTAATGTAATTGTGTAAGACTTAATTAACATTATTCTCACTACTAGTAAACAAAAATCCTTAGAAGTATTCCATTCGTTCCACAATGATGTTTCTGTTTGAAATCTTTGACTTTTAAAAAATAAGAGAGAACCTTTTAAATCTCTCAATTTATAAGAACAAATATAATCATGAAGAATAAACTAGTTTAATTTGTCTTCTTAAGTACATTATTAATATCTATTTTATAATTTTTGCCAGTGTGAGATGAAAGGTATTTGGAATCAATGATGGATAAAAACTTGTATCGATTTATGTAAACAAGAATATCATTCTGAAACAGAGGGAGTAATTATTTACAATATTCAAAAATTCATGTTGAAGTAGAATTATTTTTCTTTATGAACAACAAATGCATTAATTATTAGTTCGTCAAATACCTTATTATGGTTGATACCAAATACTAATGGTTAGGTATTCCCAACGTGTTAAGGTATTACAATTATGAGAATGGTCCGCTCAACTTTTCATTAAGAACAATAAATATTTTAATTAGTTCATCATGCAGACCAAATAAAGGTTGGACATTCCCAATGAGTTAGGGTACTAATTATGAGATTGATTATAAGGTCAAATTTTCAACTCATGTGATCTTTACCTGACTTTTACTAAACTAAAATTATTTTTTATCTTTAAATTTATTTTTAATGATTCTGTATTGTATCTATTCTTCCAGGCAAGTGTAATATGAAGTATATGGGTTACTCCAATTCTGTAAAGTCACACGCATAATGTTTAGGATTGCTTACCCTAATAATTAATTCTATCATCAGTATTATTTACTTTTTGAAAAAATATCTTTCACATAAATACTTAAGGATGTGTTCTATTCATCTAATTTTCACTGATCTAAACTTATCTTAACTTACCTGAACTTATCAGAACTAATTAGACCTTATTAAAACTTATTTTAGTTGTAATCTATACCTAAGTAACCCTTATCAAAAGTTATTAAACCTAAACTGAACTTATTGACACGAGAAAAATGTAGGTCGTCTTCTACCCTTTCCTAGAGTAAAAAAAAATTTATAAACACTCGACCAACCTAATACGAGTGTAGGGTAATTCAAGGGTCGAACCCAAGGGAATGAATAGGTGTAAGCTATAGCCTAGGTCAAGCTACTTCGAAGTTTGCGGAAGATGCGGTTGGTAACTAAGGTATCAAGAAGTCTAGATGAATCGAGAAATTCAATATACTAAACACTAAGGATATGGGTTCCACATGCAAGATCAATGATTATGCTAATTGAAAAATCACTCAATCAATTCAAACATTGCAAAGGACAAACAATAGTTGCAATCAAAGTAATTCAAGGGTTATCTCCTATAAGCCAAGCTAGGGATCACTATGAATGGCTAGCTAGGAAAATCAAAATAAAATTCAATCAATTAAAGCAATTCTCAAATCAAGGGTTCATGTCATTGAAATTTGTAATGCAATCTAGATTAATATTATAGGTTGATCACTCCTAGTCCAATCAATCACATGCACAACTATGTCGACCAATTTAATTGCACCATTCAAATCAATCTAGCATCATCAACTAGCAAAAATCTTCAATCAAGCATGCTTCCCCTTCTCCCTAGCAACTAATCTACTCAATAAACATGGTGGAATTAAGAAACAAAACCACTTCAATCAAATTCATATTCATTTAAAGCTAAATCAAAAGAAAATCAATCAATCAATAATTTCTAAAGCAAGGAATATAATCTCAATCAAAATCCAAGAAACTAGAAGGAATTGCATTAAAAGTAAATCAAGGGAAAGAAATCTTACAAATATCCATTGAATTGAAGAAGGAATTTCAAAATTAAATTGAAATCTAAGATCAAATTCAAGTACTAACAAGTAAATCTTAAGCTTCTCTCTCTACTATTTCTGGAAAAATTCTCTCTCTAGTGCAAAGTTAAGTCGTCGTCCAAAAAGAAAGTCAAAAGCTATAAATAAGAAAAATCGAGCGAAGAGGGCTGCACAGGCCGTGCGCACGCACAGCCCAACCGCGCGCACGCACAGCTGGGTCTGCGCGCACGCACCCCTGTGCCGCGCGCGCGCACCCCTGTGCGATGCATGGGCTTTGGCTCCTTCGCTTGCTTGATCAAACTCCGCGCTCCCGAGCATCCCCAACATCAGTGCACTCGAGATGATGCCCGCGAACATGGCAATCCTAAAATGAGCAAATTGACTTGATTTTTCACCTACAAAACACAAATAAAACAAAGAGAGGAAGCGTAGCAAGGTAAAACTAAAACTAAAATTATGAATTATCAACTAAAAATATGAAAAACTCGTAAAAACCAATCAAGAACTAAAGTGAATTATAAAAAATGGAAAATCAAATAAAACTAAAAGAGTTATATGAAAATGATGAAAGAAAATAAAGAAAATTAACCTAAATCTTATTCTTTTGAGTGCCAAAAACGACGTTCATCAAATTCCCCCAAGCTAAACTTTTGCTCGTCCTCGAGCAAAACAAATTTAAACCCAAGGGAAAATGATGACACTACTCAAGCAAAGAAAGAAACAAGAAAATAAGGGAAGATGAGAATATACACTAACTCACTTTCGTAGGAATCACGGTCAATTTTAGCAACTAAAGACAAGCCATTTAAACCCCTAGATTTCTCTAGAGGACGAGTGATGCTCTCGTAAAGGTTTCCAAAGAGGTTAACCTATAACTCTTTTTATTAAAAAGGAGGCAAAGTAAAAAGAAAAAGAAAAGAAAAAGTTTAAAACCTTAAAAAGAAATGCTTATACAAAGGCTTTTTGCACATGATCAAGGCACAAAGGATATCAAGCTTCCTCAAACAACAATGGTAAGCACATTCTAAGATATCGAGGGTTGATTGAAACATAGGGTATGCTAAGCGTAGAGAACTAATGAGGCGCAATCCACTTTCATCCAACCCAATCCAACCGCGTTCTCCCTAATGGCCTCAAATCTTCCCTTATTAAGCGTCTCTATGGTTCCACGAAGGAACTGAAAAAGATTAGAATTTGAGGGTCTCGACATCTCGACCTTGCATCCTTTTTCTTTAGGCTTTAACTCATAATGCCCTCCCTCGGTGAATGACTCAACCACTAGGTCGAAAGGACTTTCCCAAAGGTTGTAACATAAGGGCAAAAGGTTAGGGGTAGGCTTAAAATTTAGAATTTGGTGGTACACCTAGATTATGAAGAAAAGGTTGGCCACACCCCAACACCAAAACCAATAAGTCACCAAACAAAAACGAACTAATACCCCCAAGCTTATTCAAAGCTATATCCACAAGCATATATACAAGAAGCGTGAACGCTTCTCCCCAAGCTAAAAGGAAGCATTGTCCTCAATGCGAGAAAAGGGAAAAGAATCACATCAAACTATTTTTTTAATTTTTCATTTTCTCTTGTTAATGTAATTTTCATTATATCAAAGCAATTGTCCTCGCCTCTTTTAACTTTGGACGGCTTTTTTGATATTGCATTTATTACGTCCTTGCCTTTTTAAACTATGGACGACTTTTTCGATTATATTCATTTGCCATTATTCACAATATGTACAATAGACGAGTTCGCAAACAAATAAAACCAACTTCCAACTTTCTATATCACAAACTCCAAAGGCATGACCATTTGCTTCACAAAAACCAATATTGGAACAAAAAGAAACAAAAAGTTCAAAGTTCTAAAGATGTGGCTAGAAAAGAAGGGGAATGGCTCAAATGGTTAGCAAGATGGCATATGTAAACCCAATGAACTAAAAAGAAAGGAGAAAATCCTAGAAATGAAAAATTACCACCCCGAAAAATGGCCTTTGTCCTTCCTAGTTGGTTCGGTCTCGCGTTTGAGAATTATGAGTCAAGATTCAAGATTAGGGATGCAAAGGTGGAGGATCCACGCCGCACAATCAAGAATGATGAAGGCTTGAAAAAGAGAAACCTCACACGGTTGTAGCAAAAACTTACTAAAGGGGTCAAATCCACCGAAGGAAGCAACTCCGTCTTACCACAAACCAAAAGAATCCGGCTTCAAGGCCCCAAAAGGTCTAAACTGCTACCTTAGCATACTCTATCCTTGAATCAACCAAAGATACTCTCAAACCGTGCAAACCATTGTATTTAGGAAGAAAAATAGCCAATGTGCAAGTTCAAGCGGTATTAAAGCCAAAGTAAAAGCAAAAACATTTATTTATATTCACAAAAACAAAGTTAAATTGGTTTTTCTTTTTTTTCTGTTTTGTTTATGTATTGTTTTAAGTTTTTATTTATTAGTATATTTTTGTTTTGGTTTTTTTTTTACAAGAGAAAAGAGATAAAAAGAAAACAAAAGAATAAGAAAAAGAGAAAAAGGAAAACAAAAAGGTAAATGAAAACAAAAGAGAAAGAAAAAAAAAAGAAGAAAAGGAAAAAGAAATGAAAAATAGAAAGGTATAGGAGGAGTAGAATACAAAAAGGAAATAATGCTAACACACATAAATCCCAATCAACAAACAAGTGAACATTCGGCCACAACGCCAATGTTCCCAAACACACTAGGGTGTTAGAAAGCAAACAACCTTGAATCATTCAACTTCTCCTAGAACTAAACCTAGACTAAGCAACCAAGGGAAGAAAAAGAAAAGAAATAGAAAGATCTCACCGGGCGCCAAAGCTAATGGACCTGAAAAAGGTGGAAGAGCACCTCGATGAATCGTCGAAATCCAAAGCATAAGCAATAGAGCAAGGTGAGGAATAACAAAAAAAAAAAAAAAAAAAACTATATACAAAGAAAATTGTTAGTAACTTCAATACAAAAGAAAAGAAGAAAATAGAAAATAAAATGTAGGAAAATAGAGAAAAAGCTAGAAATAGCAGCAGCAAGGGTCAGAAACAACAAAGGAAAATAGTATCAGGAGATAAGAAATCAGACAGTCATCATCAAGAATCATCATAAGAGGGACATAGAGAAACTCAGCGGACAACAATCAGCGAAACAAACAACAAACCAATAACCGGGCAGAGAAATCAGCAGAAATACAGCATCATCATCATAAAACCGAACAACACAGAGATCAATATCAGAAGCATAGGAGACCAGGAATGAACTACAAAAGCATGGGGGGAAATATGGTGAAGCACAGAAACAAATGCAAAAAACACCCCCAAGCTTAGACTGGACCACCCCCCCTAACTCTAAACCTAAAGACATATAGGCAATCGAGAAACATCATATAAAGCACATAAGAAGGGGGAGGGGGGGTAGCCATGGTAGTATCACTCCGCACTATGGTAAGGGGTAGAATGAGAACTCCCCTAACCTGTCTCCATCACATGACTAGAGCTAGCCATCTCACTCACGTCCATGGGTGCCTTACCCCTTATCCTACCATTCCTCCTAGCTCTATTATCCTCAAAATATTGAGTCCAATCATCTAAGACCGGCTCACCCGACCTACCCCACCGCCCAAAAGTCTCAGGGTCCGGAAAGGGCGAAGGATTAGCCGGATCATATGTGTAATCACAACCACCGGGCTGCCGATAGTCGTAAGTGGCCGGGGTGGTGCCCATGATACAACTAGGGTGAACATGAGGGCCCTCCCAATAAGGGTAGCAAGGCCGAGGACCAATGGTAGGATCAAAAGGTTCCCACTGAGGAATAGGTCCTTGTTGGACCGGGAGATAAGGGTAGTTCACATATGGCTCGATTTCCCCTCTCCGAACATGCATATCGTACAATTGATTTGTATGATAGTCATAACCAAGATTAGAGGGTTGCATAGAAGGCATGGTATATAACACATTAGCAATAGAATCAAGCCTAGCATGAATGGTTGAAAAATCAAAAGTAGAAGGAGTGGAAGAGGGGGAAGGAATAGGTGTACCTTCCGGTTCAACTGTGGGAATAGCTTGAACATTCGATGAGAGAGCATTGGTCGAGCGGCCTCTTGTTTGATTCGTCTTACGCCGAATAGAAGGAGGAATATCTTGCATTGGAGGCCTCCAAGAAAAGGAGTATTTCACTCTTGGACGGGTGGTTGCCTCTTTGGATGGGATTAAAAACCATTCTTTAACCCGAGAAACTTTCCAAATGAAGACATCATCCTTCTTCGTACGATCAAGGAACTTTTGGTTCACAAGGGCGGAGATGTTGAGGAAATGAGAAGAAGATTTTTCTCAAGGATCAATAATTGGGGGAAGCTCATTTAACAAAGTCTTATAGTCTTCATTGATGCATAGAGCTAGGATAGAAATCATCCCTCCCAATTGGATGCTCCCCGATAGGCTAACTCCATCCCGAATATCCAATAGTTGATTGATGAAGTGCTCTGTGAAATCCACCAACTCAATCTCAAAGTCATTTTGGTCGGCTATCCATAGCCAACAAAGCTCCTCTCGAGAGATAGCTCCCAAAGAGTCTTTGGAGCAAAGAGCATAAGTGAGAAGACGGTTAAAATACCGCATAGCCGGATGAATCATGGAGGCGGTCTTGGAATTTTGAGGCTCATACTTCCCTTCCTCCGAGATACTTCTCCACCAACGTTGCTCATTATATCCATGATCCTCTACCATTCGATCATGTGCAAGGAAACTTGAAGTAAGAACATAGTTGAGAATCCGTCAATGAGTGATCATGATTGAAAATTTGGAATGTCAAAGTCCTTGAAGAACCGTCACTCGATTCTCGGACTACCTCAAGAGAAGAAAGAAATTCATCAGTCACCCTAGCATAAGTAGGGGCGCACAAATCCAAGAATTCCAAAAGATGAAGGCCCTTTGCAAGAAGCCGAACATCCTCATCTATGCCAAGAAACTTGGTTGTTGCTTGATCGTAAAATCTTGTTGGTCTAAGCTTTCTCTTGGATAGACGTTTGAAACGATCCCAATGTGATTCCTTAGAAAACTCAATGCTATATGTCTCTTCTACCTCGGGTGGAGGTGGAACAACATGCCTTGGCTTGCTAGAACTTGCTCTTGCCCGCTTCTTGTGACGGATTGGAGCCATCTACAAGAAGAAACATAACTCATGAGCAAACTTATATATCATATTGCAATAAGATCATAAGTAATTGCTCAAGAATCAAGCACAAAAGCAATTATCTCAAAGTAGAAACAAGTAAAAGACCAAGTCATGATATAGCTACATATGAACAAAATGCCATTAATATAGAATCATGAATTTGAAACAAGTAAGCATGGATTAAAGGCAAAAATGAACATAAGAGACCAAATCATGAGTCAAATTGAGCAAAATAACCTCAAGCATTGAATTAACAAAGTAATAAAACCATTATAAAGAATACCCGTGAGAGAGAAAATGACCAACAATGGTGAATCAAGGAATCAAGCAAATTATACAATTAATCATGAAAAAGCTTCAATTTAACACTCAATGATATCATTCAACACAAATTACAAGTTAAAGGAACCAACAATGGAGTTCTACCATGAAAGAAAAAACAAGGTTTCAAGCTTGAACAATGAGGAAGAAGATGACTAGAAAATAAGAAATTATACCTCAATGTAGCCTTGAATTACTTGCAAATTGCCCAAAATGAAGATTTAAGAACAAATAGAACACCCAAAGATAAGTTCCAAACCTCACACAAATTCTCAAAATTTCGAAAATAACCCAAAATTTTCGAATTTATGGTTCAAAAATCTGGAATTTTTTTTTTTTGTTAAAAATCGAAAATGTGATGAATTTGATGTAATTTGGTGTTAAAATGAAAATAAAAGAGGTGAAATTGAGGTGTAATTGCTAGAAAGGATGATAGGGTTTAATGAGAGGATAGAGAAGCAAGAAATCGGGGAGAGAGAAAGGGGAAATAAGGTGGAACATTTGGGGTTTTAAGGGGGGGCGCGCGCCAGGATGCTGCGGCTGGTGCGTGCGCGCAGGAGCCTGGTGCGTGCGCACCAGCGTAGTGGTGCTGGCCTGCGTTGGCTGGTGACAGGGGCAAAAATCCCTGCCCTCCTGGTGCGTGCGCGCAGGCAGGGGTGCGTGCGCACCAGGTGGGCCTGTTTATGCTGGAAAATTTGGCCAATCCCTGACCCCTATGGTGCGTGCGCGCAGGGTTATGATGCGTGCGCACCAGGTGGGTACGGGGATGGTTTAAAAACTTGCAATTTTTGCCAAAAGAAGTGAAAAATTTCTAACCCCTTTGGTGCGCGGGCGCAGCCTGTGGTGCGCGTGCACCAAGCAATAATATGTCGGCCATGAATATACTCTCGTGTTTGCATAAGGGGATATTTGAAAGCTTAAAAAGTGCAAACATGAGAGCATAAAACCTCAACAATATTCCACCTAAACTTAACTAAACCTCGAGAAAGCTTGAAATAACACCAAAATTGTTGGAAATTGTCTCCGAATCAATCTCATGGTACCTAAAATCAAGAAAACAATTAAAAAGAAAGAGAAATAAGAAAAATCTCAAAGATAAAAGAAATAAAGAAAAATGTAAAATCAAAAGAAAAAGGTTAGAAAACCGGGTTTCCTCCCGTGTAGCGCTTGTTTAGCGTCATAGCTCGACGTTCTCCACCAATTAAGGTGGCTGCCGACAAAGCAATGAGTGAACAAGGCCAACAAAAGCACCATCGAAGTACTTCTTGAGACGATGGCCATTGACCTTAACTGGAGAAGAAGAATCCAACATTGAGACCTCTACAACAGCACTTTGGAAAACATTCTTGACCAAATAGGGACCGCTCCATCTTGACATGAGTTTTCCGGGAAACAACTTCATTTTTAAATTGTAGAGAAGAACCTTATCGCCAACACAAAAATCTTTCTTCTCAATAGGCTTGTCATGTGTTTCCTTGGAACGATCTTTATACACACTAGCACAATCATAGGCATCAAACCGAAGCTCCTCTAACTCATGAAGATCTAACCACCTTTTCTCCCCCGCACTTGCCAAGTCAAAGTTTATCTTCTTGATTGCCCACAAAGCACGGTGTTCGATTTCAACCGGGAGATGGCATGACTTGCCATAGACTAGGCGGAATGGAGTGGTACCTATGGGGGTCTTAAAAGCCGTTCGATAGGCCCAAAGAGCATCATCCAACTTATCCGACCAATCCTTTCGATTTCTCGCAACCGTCTTTTCAAGGATAAGTTTGATTTGACGATTAGAGACTTCCACTTGACCGCTTGATTGAGGATGATATGGGAGGCCGAATATTTGATGGACTCCATGCTTTCTCAACATCTTTTGAAAGGCATGGTGAATAAAATGAGAACCGTTGTCGCTTATCACCGCCTTGGGAACCCTAAATCTTGGAAAGATTATCTTATTAAACAACTTCATAACCACCTTGTGATCATTAGTTGGGGAGGCAATGGCCTCAACCCACTTAGACACGTAATCAACCGCCACAAGAATATATTGATTTCCGAAAGATGAGGGGAAAGGTCCCATAAAATCAATACCCCACACATCAAACACTTCCAACTCAAGTATGGGTTGTTGAGGCATTTCATTTCTCCTGGAGATTTTTCCCACTCTTTGACATTGGTCACATGTCTTGACAAAGCCCCATGAATCCTTAAAGAGATGTGGCCACCATAATCCGCATTGAAGGACCTTAGTGGCGGTCCTAGAGGCGCCCATATGGCCCCCGCTTGGATCTGAATGGCACATTTTCAAGACACTAGGCACTTCTTTGTTTGGCACACAACGTCTAAGTAAGCCATCGAATCCACGCTTGTATAAGATGGGATCATCCCACACATAATGCCGTGCCTCTCTCTTGAGCTTCTTTCTTTGATTCTTAGAAAAAGAAGGAGGAAACTCCCCACATGCAAGAAAGTTCACTAAATTGGCAAACCATGGGAGTTCCCTTGCTTCAATAGGGTACAAGAAATCATCAAGCATTCTATCTTCAATTGGAGAACCATCATCTTGAATTTGAAAATCTTCCAAACGAGAAAGATGGTCCTCCACAACATTTTCCGCTCCTCTTTTATCCCTAATCTCAATGTCAAAGGTTTAGAGCTCAAGAACCCACCGAATCAACCTTGGCTTGGACTCTTTCTTAGCAAAAAGATACTTGAGAGCCGCATGATCGGTAAAGACAATGGTTTTGGAACCCAATAGATAACAATGGAACTTCTCAAAAGCATGACTATGGCCAAAAATTCCTTCTCCGTTGTAGTGTAATTCCGTTGAGCTCCATTTAGAGTCTTGGACATATAATAGATCACATGAAGTTTCTTGTCCACTCTTTGACCCAAAACACCTCCTATTGCCAAATCGCTTGCATCACACATCAACTCAAATGGTAAATCCCATCTTGGAGCTTGTACAATAGGAGTAGAGATTAGAGCTTTCTTTAACTTGTTGAATGCCTCCAAACACTTATCATCAAACACAAAGTCGGAATCTTTTTGAAGAAGATTATTAAGAGGCTTTGCAATGAGTGAGAAATCCTTGATGAATCTTCTATAAAACCCGGCATGCCCTAAGAAAGATCTCACTCCCTTTACGTTCACTGGAGGTGGAAGCTTTTCAATGACTTCAATTTTAGCTTTATCCACCTCTATCCCCTTATGAGAGATCTTGTGTCCAAGGACTATGCCTTCCTCCACCATGAAGTGAAATTTTTCCCAATTCAAGACCAAGTTCACCTTTTCACACCTTGCAAGACATTTTTCAAGGTTTTCAAGGCATGCCTCAAATGAAACACCTCCTACGGAGAAGTCGTCCATAAAAACCTCCATCTCCTTTTCCAACATATCTCCAAATATACTCATCATGCATCTTTGAAATGTCGCGGGAGCATTGCAAAGGCCAAATGACATTCTCCTATAAGCAAATGTACCATATGGACAAGTGAATGTTGTTTTCTCTTGGTCATCCGGGTGGATAGGGATTAGGAAAAATCCTGAATAGCCATCAAGAAAACAATAGAACTTGTGCCTTGTTAGTCTTTCAAGCATTTGATCAATAAAAGGAAGGGGGAAATGATCTTTCTTTGTTGATGTGTTTAGACGTCTATAGTCTATACACATCCTCCATCCCGTGACCGTCCTCGTCGGAATGAGCTCACCTTTCTCATTCTCAACGACGGTCATACCTCCCTTCTTTGGGACAACGTGAACGGGAGAAACCCACCTAGAACTAGAAATGGGGAATATGATTCCCGCATCTAAAAGTTTGGTGATCTCCTTTTTCACTACCTCTCCCATTTGGGGGTGTAACTTTCGTTGCCTCTCAATAAAAGGTAAAGCACCATCCTCAAGAGTTATGTGACGTGTACATAAAGCGGGGCTTATACCTTTGAGGTCATCAATGGTATAACCCAAAGCACTTCGGTGCTTTTTCAAAACACCACACAACTTTTGAGCTTGATGCTCACTCAAAGAAGAGCTAACAATCACGGGAAAAGTGGAGTTGGGTCCCAAAAACTCATACCTAAGGTGTGATGGAAGAGGTTTGAGCTCAACCATTGGAGCACCTTTACCTTCCTTCGATGTTGCCACTTGCAATGCTTCTTGGCTAGAAATGCTCAAACACATTTGTTCTTCATCATCCTCAAAGCTTCCATTGAGCAAATCTTCATACAAACCCATCTCCTTGTTTGGGGTACCTATCTTCTCCTTATTTAACAAAACATTCTCAAGAGCATCGTTAGAAGTGAGTAATTGCTCATGCATGGAAGACACAACATGATCGAGAGAATCAATTAACATACAATTTTCTAGAGAAGAACTTGGATATTTCATGCTATCATTTAAATCAAATTCTATCACTTCATCCCCTACTTTGAGTGAAATTTTAGCACTTTTTACATACATCAAAGCACCCGAAGTATCACGGAATGGTCTCCCTAGAATGATGGGGATATTAGCATCTTCATCCATCTCAAGCACAACAAAATCCACCGGAATAACAAATTTCCCGACCCTTAAAGGAACATCCTCTACCTTACCCTTAGGGAACTTAATTGACCTATCGGCCAATTGCAAAGTGATGTTAGCAGGTAAGAGTTCTCCTAGCTCAAGTCTTTGGTATACCGAGTATGGCATAAGGCTAACACTAGCTCCTAGGTCACACAAGGCATTCTCAATTTGCATTTTATAAATGGCACAAGGGATAGAAAAGTTTCCGAGATCTTTTATCTTAGGTGGCATCTTGTTCATTATGATAACACTACAATTCTCGATCAATTTCACCGTCTCTACACCATCACATGTTCTCCTACCACTCAAAATGTCCTTGAGGAATTTTGCGCAGTTGGGCATTTGGGTGACAACTTCGGTAAATGGTAAAGAGAGGTGAAGTTTCTTAAGCATGTCTATGAATCTTCCAAATTGTTCATCTAATTTGTGTCTCATGAATTTTTGTGGATAAGGAAGCTTAGGTTTCACAATATCTTTCTCCAATCTCACCTCACTAGGTTTCTCAATCTCAACCTCACTCAAAGATGCACCATTTCTCTTATCTTCAACCAACGCCCCTTTTGTGCCCTATTTAGTCTCACTCATCCTAGGCAAACTTTCCTCAAGGACCTTACCACTCCTTGTGACAATAGCATTGATCGGTCTCTTAGGATCTAGGCCTTGCGAAGGTAAAGAAGAAGGACTAGCATGGTCTTTCAAAGCATTAGCAAGTTGAGAAATTTGGTTTTCAAGCATCTTATTATGAGTCATCATTTCATTAAATTTCTTATCACTTACGGTCATGTAAGTGCTTAAAAACTTTGTTTGATTTTCAATGATTTCTTTCAAATTTGTTCTATGCGAAGAAGAAGAGGATTGAACATAGGAATTATCATTTTGGGCTTTTGGAGAAAATCCGGGTGGAGGGCCTCTTTGAGCATTGTTTTGAAAATTGCCTCCCTTGATTGTTCCAATTACCCCTACTTTGATTTTGACCATAACCTTGATTATGGTTACCACTACCTTGATTATGATTCCCATAACCTTGGTTTTGATTACCATAATTTTGGTTTTGATTTTGTTTACTATAACCTTGATTTTTATAGTTACCTCCAGAACCTTGGTCCCTATAACCACCACCTTGGTTATAGTTGTCAAAATTGCCATGATTGTTGTAATTCCTATTCCATTGACCTCTTTGATTCTCAAACCTAGAATCATGATTATTTGACACATAGTTCACATGCTCATTCACATTTCCATCTTGATCATCACAAACATCCATACATGCATGAGGGCAACTAGAAACATCATGCTCATACGACCCACAATCATCACAAAACAAGCATCCACTAGGCATGTTACTAGAAGAAGGAAGGGGTTGAGAATTAGAAGACGTACTTCTCCCCTTAGTTTGGGAGGGAAGACTTGAAACTTGGTAGGTAGCGCTTTCCAACTTTGCCTTGATAGAGGACATCTCCTTCCCCAAGTTTGTCATTTGAGAGGATAGATTGTTGATTGCATTTAGATGATCAACCGAGTACACCAAAGAGCTACTCTTGCTAGTTGATTCTCTTTCTCCATCTTGCCAATCTCTATAGTACCTCACTACGTCCTCATTTATCTCCACCACTTCCTCTTCCTTTTTGTTCATGATAGGACCTCCGGCTCCTCCATCTAAACATGATTTTCCTTGAGGGCTAAGACCTCCATAGAAAATTTGAATGATTTGATAGGTTGGAATTCCGTGATGAGGAAATTCTCTTTGATACTCCTTGTATCTCTCCCATGCTTCATAGAGGCTCTCATTTGGCTTTTGCTTGAAACCTTGAATCAAAGCTCTAGCTTCCGCCGTTTTCTTTTGAGGATAGAAACGGGATAGAAATTCCTTGGTGACCTCGTCCCATGTCCTTAGAGAATTCGGCTTTACCTCCTTATCTAGCCATTCCAAAGCACGGCCTATGAGAGAAAAGGGAAAGAGCTTGAGGCGGATGAATTCTTGGGAAATTCCGTTCACCTTGATAGTATTGCAATACTTCTCGAACTCCTTGAGATGGTTTAGTGGGTTTTCATGCTTGTCCCACTAAATTGTCGCCTCTCTATCAAAGTAATCATTGCCGGTCTTATTTCAAAATCATTTGCCGGTGTTGTAGGCGGAGCAATCCCACTCTCAAATCTATATGCACCGGGAATCCCCAATTCTTTCAATGCCACTCTCGGATTTTCTCCCATTCTTGCTTGTTCTTCTTGTTGTGGCTCTTCTTCACTTGAAATGCTAGGGCTCAAAGATCGTCTAGCACTCCTCAACCTTGCAATAGTTCTCTCAATTTCCGGATCAAATGGCATTAGTGAATGATCACGTGCTCTATGTATAAAATCTCAAAAGAAATGGTTAGTAGCACGGCTACAAATATAGCCTTAAAGAAAATCTTTTTGTATTTTTCAATTAATGGTGAAATAGACTTAACAACTATAACAAAGCACCAATATCATTCCCCGGAAATGGCGCCATTTTTGACACGAGAAAAATGTAGGTCGTCCTCTACCCTTTCCTAGAGTCAAAGAAAATTTATAAACACTCGACCAACCTAATACGAGTATAGGGTAAGTCAAGGGTTGAACCCAAGGGAATGAATAGGTGCAAGCTATAGCCTAGGTCAAGCTACTTCGAAGTTTGCGGAAGATGCGGTTGGTAACTAAGGTATCAAGAAGTCTAGATGAATCGAGAAATTCAATATACTAAACACTAGGGATATGGGTTCCACATGCAAGCTCAATGATTATGCTAATTGAAAAATCACTCAATCAATTCAAACATTGCAAAGGACAAACAATAGTTGCAATCAAAGTAATTCAAGGGTTATCTCCTATGAGCCAAGCTAGGGATCACTATGAATGGCTAGCTAGGAAAATCACAATCAAATTCAATCAATTAAAGCAATTCTCAAATCAAGGGTTCATGACATTAAAATTTGCAATGCAATCTAGATTAATCTTATAGGTTGATCACTCCTAGTCCAATCAATCACATGCACAACTATGTCAACCAATTTAATTTCACCATTCAAATCAATCTAGCATCATCAACTAGCAAAAATCTTCAATCAAGCATGCTTCCCCTTCTCCCTAGCAACTAATCTACTCACTAAACATGGTGGAATTAAGAAACAAAACAACTTCAATCAAATTCATATTCATTTAAAGATAAATCAAAAGAAAATCAATCAATCAATCAACAATTTCTAAAGCAAGGAATATATCTCAATCAAAATCCAAGAAACCAGAAGGAATTGCATTAAAAATAAATCAAGGGAAAGAAATCTTACAAATATCCATTGAATTGAAGAAGGAATTTCAAAATTAAATTGAAATCTAAGATCAAATTCAAGTACTAACAAGTAAATCTTAAGCTTCTCTCTCTACTATTTTTGGAAAAATTCTCTCTCTAGTACAAAGTTAAGTCGTTGTCCAAAAAGAAAGTCAAAAGCTATAAATAAGAAAAATTGAGCGAAGAGGGCTGCACAGGCCGTGCGCACGCACAGCCCAGCCATGCGCGCGCATAGCTGGGTCTGCGCGCACGCACCCCTGTGCCGCGCGCGCGCACCCCTGTGCGATGCATGGGCTTTGGCTCCTTCGCTTGCTTGATCAAACTCCGCGCTCCCGAGCATCCCCAACATCAGTGCACTCGAGATGATGCCCGCGAACATGGCAGTCCTAAAATGAGCAAATTGACTTGATTTTTCACCTACAAAACTCAAATAAAACAAAGAGAGGAAGCGTAGCAAGGTAAAACTAAAACTAAAATTATGAATTATCGACTAAAAATATGAAAAACTCGTAAAAACCAATCGAGAACTAAAGTGAATTATAAAAAATGGAAAATCAAATAAAACTAAAAGAGTTATATGAAAATGATGAAAGAAAATAAAGAAAATGAACCTAAATCTTATTCTTTTGAGCGCCAAAAATGACGCTCATCACTTATATTTATCTGAACTTATTAAATCTGAAATATGTGAAATAAGGAGAACTGAACAGACCCTATAAATTGTCCAAATTAGATCTATTTTTGGTGAAGCCCAATTATATTTTAGGTAGTCCCAAAAGTAACACCAAATTTTATTTAACCGAATTATATTTATACTTTATCATTGATGGAAGAGATAACAATTGTGTTAACTTAAAATGAATAATTTTAACCAATTGGCTGTTGGTGTAGTGGTGATTGGGACTACACTTGGTAGGGAGAACCCGTGTTCGATCCCCTGCAACAACAATTGGAAGGGGATAGAAACCTAACCACCTAAAGCTGATCCCCGAATCCGATTTGCCCAAAAGGTGAACCGGGTGAAACAAAAAAAAATGAATAATTTAAAATAATCTTTTGGCTAATCAAGTACTAAAGATAATGTGCAAATTAGAGTACTCGTTTGTTACGCAACTATGATCTAGGTGGTCCCAAAAGTAACAAAGGTATATTATTTTTGTTCAATTTATATATGTTTAGGCTTTATCTAATCTGGAGTGTATGGATATTTATCAAAAGTTATTTCAAATAATCATTTTCACTCTAAAGATAAATATGTTGATACATAAATACACATAATCGTTGTGCAACAGTAATATTTGTAACATGTTAATTTGATTTACTCACCATACTAATTTAAATTCAGGCTTTAATTTCTACTTTGAAAAGAACCATGATTAATTTATATTATGAGACCTTGGTTAGATAGAGTGACAACTGACAATTAATCTAGTCAAGATTATTAATTACAAATGTGAATATCCTTATATGTGTGGATGAGTGTCATTTATGGCACTCATTTAGTCTCTTTTAGGATGAATTTTGATTGCTTTTATACTCTTTTATCCCTTTTTCTTTAGTTTTATATGAATTTTTTCTAGTTTGTGCTTTCTTATTTGTTCATCCCATTTTCTTTCATTTCTTAGGTTTATTTTGCTTTTTCTCTTTTATTTGTTTGCTTTTCTTTGATTTCAGGAGATTGGTGATGTCTAAGGAGCTTAATGGCTTTTTCTCGGGATGTGTAAGCTCAAGATGCAAGCCGGTCTCTCCCCTTGAAGCTCAAGTGCTAAGGAGTGCAAAATTCAAGTCTTCTAGGCCGCGCTCTTAAGCTGCGTGGGCATAAAAAATGGTGTTAAACCCACCGTGGATGCCTTTGGAAACTGCCACCCCCAACATGCATCAAGTGGAGTGCACGGAAGCATCAACATACGCACGAGAAGGAGCTTCCCTGCTCCCAGGCGCGGGCGCACACGAGGTCGGTGCAGGCGTGAAGAGTAGGGGCGCGGCGGCGCAGGTGGAAGGTGCGGCCGCGCATCTCTACTTCCCCGTTCCGTACCCACTTCTTTTTGGACGTTTAACTAACTCTTGCTTTGTTAGTTTTGCTAAATATTGAATTTTCCTTTTTAGAGAGAGAGAGGGAGACTAGAATTTTTTTTTGATTGGATTTTTAGAGAGAGATTGGGAAAAACCTTTGTTCTTAGATTCTAGAGAGAGAAACTTAGTGATTTTGATGAATGCTACTTTCAATCTTCTTCCTCTTTGATTTTGATCAAAGTTTTGTAAGAATTCTTTACTCTTTAATGTAATTTTAGAATTTGATTCTTGATATTTGGTTGAATTTCTTGTTGTTTGTTTGATTTGATTTGATTTTTGATAGCTTGAGTATATTTTGAATACAATGTTGATGATGAAATTGGTGATTAGTTTAGTTTTTCTATTCAATTTTGCAATGTGTATTGAGTAGATTGCTTGTTAGGGATGTGGTGAAGCATGTATGAGTGATAATTCATAGCTAATTGGGGGATTTTGATTGTTCAATATTGTGATTAAATTGGTTGGTGAAATTTGTGCATGTGTTTGATGTCTTAGAGAGTGATCAACCTTAACTATCAAGCTAGATTGCAGAGTAGTTTTCATTGATACGACACATTAATTTGGAAGCTATTATTATCGATTGATCTTGTTTTTGCGATTTTCCTTTTAATGTCATTCGTAGAGACCACTAGCTTGACCCTAGGAAATAGCTTTACAAGTGATTTTGATTGCATTTGCTACCTTCCCTCAAATTATTCGATTGGTTGAATTCTTGCCTAATTAGTATGATTGTCGTGAATGCATGTGGATTCTAATTCCCTAGCATCCTTAATATCGTTATTAATATTCATTTAGTAGCATTGTTTAATTTGTTTAGACCAACCTTTACCTTGACTTCAGGATAGCTTAACTTGAGACTTTAGCTTATACCTCATTCCCTGGGTCCGACTCGAACTTACCCCTATACTTAGGGTTGGGTTTGGTTATAAATATGGTTTGATCGAGTTTTCTTAAAACTCAACGACCTAGGTTTTCCTCCCGTCAAAATGGCACCGTTGCCGAGCAATGGCATGGTTATTTGTTATTGTTGATTGAGTCTATTCCATCTTACTTGAAAATACAAAAAGATTTTATTTCTTTTAGGCTACATTTTTATCTGTGCTACTAACCTTTTCTTGGAGATTGTATGCGTAGATCGTGTGTTTGTTCTCTATTGTCTTTCGATCCGGAAATTGAAAGGACGATTACAAAGTTGAGAGTTTCTAGACGTTCTCCAAGGCAAAAAGAAGAGCAAGTCATCATGAGAGATAACCAAAGAGTGGCATTAAAGGAGTTAGGAGTTTTGGGAGCCTATAGGTATGAGAATGGGATTGCTCTACCTACGACACCGGCAAACAACTTTGAGATTAGACCGGCCATGATTACCTTGATAGATAGGCGTCAATATAGTGGAGCAAAGCATGAGAGTCCCCTTAACCATCTTAAGGAATTTGAGAAGTATTGCAACACTATCAAAGTGAGTGGGGTTTCTGAAGAGTTTATTCGCCTTAAGATTTTCCCTTTTTCTCTCATTGGACGTGCATTGGAGTGGTTAGACAAGGAGGTGAAACAAAAATCCTTGAGGACATAGGATGATGTGACAAAAGAGTTTTTATCTCGGTTTTATTCTCAAAAGAAGACGGCCGAAGCAAGAGCTCTCATTCAAAGCTTCAAGCAAAAACCCAATGAAAGTCTTTATGAGGCATGGGAGAGGTACAAGGAATACCAAAGTGAGTGCCCAAACCATGGGATTCCTACCTATTAAGTCATCCAAATCTTCTATAGCGGTCTAAGCCCTCAAGGAAAATTTTGTTGTTGCGGGAGCCGGAGGACCAATAATGAACAAGACGAAGGAGGAAGTTGTGGACATCATTGAAGATGTAGTGAGGCATTATATGGATTGGAAAGATGATGAGCGTGAAACAACAAGCAAAAGTGGTACTTCGGTGTTCTCGGTTGATCACATCAATGCCATCAACAATTTGTCTTCACTAATCTCGGAATTAGGGAAGGAAATTACCTCCATTAAAGCCAAACTTGAGAGTGCTTCATCTCAAGCACCGATTTTTCCCTCCCAAAGTAAGGGGGGAGGTACATTTCCTAACTAAAATCCCCTTCCCTCTTTTAGAAACATGTCTAGTAGCTATATGTTTTGTGATTTGTGTGATTCATATGATCATGATGCTTCAAATTGTCCTAATGCTTCTTTTGATGGATGTAATGACTATGTTTGCAATGAGAATGAACATGTGAATTATGTGTCTAATAACAATGTTGGACCTATATTTGATAATAAAAAAAACAATGGGAATAGGAACTATCATAATGGGAATTTTGATAATTATAACCACAATAGAGATTTTAGAAACCAAGGAAACCAAGGTTCTGAGGCAACTATAACCACCAAGGTTATTGTGGTCAAAACCAAGGCCAAGGATATGGAACCATAATCAAAATTATGGTAATCATAACCAAAATGGCCAAAATCAAGGTAAGGGAAATTGGAGTAATCAAAATCGGAGCAATTTTCAAAATAACATTCAAAGGGGTCCCCCACCCAGTTTCACTCCAAAGACTTAAGGCCAAAATGATAGCTCTTATGCCTAACAATCTTCTTTTAGAGGTAGTTTGAAGGATGTCATTGAAAATAAAATCAAGGTGTTGAACACTTACATGTCATCTAGTGATAAGAAGTTTAATGACATGATGGCTCATAGTAAAATGTTGGAGAATCAAATTTCTCAATTGGCAAATGTTTTGAAAGAGCATGCTAGCCCTTCTTCTCTACCATCTCAAGGTTTAGATCCCAAGAGACCAATAAATGCCATAGTGACAAGGAGCGGTAGGATTCTTGAGAATATAGTGCCTAAGAAGAGTGAGGCTAAGGAGAGTCCTAAGGAAGTTTTGGTTGAAGAGGAGGAAGGAAAAAGCTCTTTGAGTGAGGATGTAAGTGAAAAACCAATTGAAAAAGAAAAAGAGAAATTAAGGGAAGTTGACAAACCTAAGCTCCCATATCCCCAAAAGTTCCATAGGCATAAATTAGATGAACAATTTGGTAAATTCATAGAGATTCTTAGACAACTTCATCTTACCCTTCCATTTACCGATGTCATTGACCAAATGCCGAATTATGCAAAATTCCTTAAGGACATCTTGAGTGGAGAAAGAATTTGTGATATGGCGGAAACGGTTAGCTTGACCGAGAATTGTAGTGCAATCATTATGAACAAGATGCTACCCAAGTTGAAGGAACTTGGAAACTTTCTATCCTTGTGCTATCTATAAGATGCAAATTGATAATGCCTTGTGTGACTTAGGAGCTAGTGTTAGCCTTATGCCATATTCGATTTATCAAAGACTTGAGTTAGCGGAACTTTTACCTACCAATATTACCTTGCAACTAGCCAATTGATCAATTAAGTTTCCAAAAGGTAAGGTAGAGGATGTTCCTTTGAGGGTAGGAAAGTTTATAATTCCGGTTGACTTTGTTGTTCTTGAAATGGATGAAGATGCATATATTCCTATCATACTTGGTAGACCTTTCGTTTCTACCTCGGGTGCCATGATTGATGTTAAAAGTGCTAAGATTTCTCTCAAAATTGGAGAAGATGTCATTGAATTTGATTTGAATGAAAGAATGAAATATCCTTCTTCTTCACTTGAAAATTGCATGAGAGTTGAAATCTTGGATAATATTGTGAATTCTATGCATGAGCACTTGCTCACTTCTAATGATCCACTTGAGTGTGTTTTGTTGAATAAGTAAAAGATAGGTGAGCATGGCAAGGAAATGGCGTTCTTTGATAGAGTCATTGATGAGAGAATGGAAGAGAGTGATGATCATATTTGAATGGGAATCTCAAGTCAAGACGCATTGCAAGCGACCTCAACTAAGGAAGGTAAAGGTGTCCCAATGGTAGAGCTCAAACCTTTACCATCACACCTTAGGTATGAATTCTTGGGCCTCAATTCTACTTATCCCGTTATTGTTAGCTCATCCTTAAGTGAGAGTCAAGCTCAAGAGTTATGTGGTGTTTTGAGAAGGCACCAAGGTTCTTTGGGTTATACAATTAATGACCTCAAAGGTATAAGCCCGGCTTTATGTTCACACCATATCACTCTTGAAAAGGGCGCCTTACCTAGCATTGAAAGGCAACGGAAGCTACACCCTCAAATGGGGAAGGTAGTTAAGAAGGAAATCACTAAGCTATTGGATGCGGGAATCATATTCCCCATCTCTAGCTCTAGATGGGTTTCCCCGGTCCACGTTGTCCCAAAGAAAGGAGGCATGACCGTTGTAGAGAATGAGAGAGGTGAGCTCATTCCTACAAGGATGGTCACGGGATGGCGAATGTGTATAGACTATCGATGTCTACACATCCACCAAAAAGGATCATTTTCCCCTTCCATTCATTGATCAAATGCTTGAAAGATTAACAAGACACAAGTTTTATTATTTTCTTGATAGATATTACGGGTTTTTCCAAATTTTTATTCATCCGGATGACCAAGAGAAACAATTTTTACTTGTCCATATGGAACTTTTTTTTTTTTTGGTAAATTAAAAATTTTATTACCAAAAGAGCAAAAGAAATTACAACTTACAAAAAGCTAAGTTGCAAACCCCAAACTACAAAGCTTGAAACAAGCAAACAACCCCAACTAATTCCCGTGACTAGAATGCCACCTTCTAGGAAGGGTTCACCCTAGAGACAGGAACTAGGGCTGCCCCCACAACTTCTAACCATCTTCTAGGAAGGGTTAAAGAAGCAGGGACCAGGACATCAACAAAACAACCCCAAGGCCCCTCCAGACTCAGCTATAACAGACAGCAGGACTTGACAAAAAGGCCAAACAACACAAAACCAGCACACAAACAAACAGAGAAGCTAAACGAACAACAAAGAGCAGTCTGTCCCATTACATCTACACGCCATGTTAAAAATGATATGTCTAACAACAATCTCAGCAGGTTTACAAACACCATTAAAAACCACTGAGTTCCTTTGAATCCAGATGCTGTAAAATGTCTCAGCAAAGGCCATAAGCAGCAAGCTTCCGTTCTTGGATATGCATTTCTTCATTATCCACTTAATTTCATCTACAAACTGCAAAATCTGTCTCTGGTATTGCAGTACCTTCAGAACAGCTCTCCACACTTTCTGAGAATAGTCACAATAAAAAAACAAGTGTTGAACTATTTCAGCCTTCTGCAAACAAAGAAGGCAAACTGAATCACAAGAGATATTCCAAGACAATAACCTATCTTTTGTAACAAGTCTGTTCCAGAGAGCAAGCCACAGGATAAAAACACTTTTAGGGGTAGCTCTATTATTACACACCAATCTTCTCCACTCTACTTTCTGTCTTTGAGGTCTGAGTAAGGCATAAAGCTTCTTGATCTTCATAACATGGCCTTGAACAACATTACCCCACCCTCCAACGCTATCTACAACCTCCTTGCATTGTAGAATTTTCCTAAAACCTAAGAACACTTCTTAGGAACAGGAAAATCCCAATAGTTCCTATCTTTGAAATAGTAGCTATGAACCCATTTCACCCACAAGTTATCTGCTTTATGAGATAAATCCCAAAGCAACTTGGTCATAGCTGCTTTATTCCAAATTGGGAGAGAAAGAACATTCCAACCCCCTCTCACCTTGGGCAAACAAACTGTATCCCAAGCAACAAGGGTTTTCCTTGAGAAGTTAGCAGTTCCTATCCAAAGAAAGGCTCTAAACCTGGTTTCAATTTCTTTAAGAATCTTCTTTGGTAGGATAAAGATCTGAGCCCAATAAGTTTGGATTCCAAACAAAACCCCTTTAAGCAATTGGATCCTGCCAACATATGAGAGATGCTTAGCAGCCTAACTTGTGATTCTAGAAGTAACTCTCTCAACTAAGGGTCTACATTGGTTGATAGTTAACTTCTTTGAAGAAAGAGGCACCCCAAGGTACCTAAAAGGAAGAGTGCCCTGAGAAACCCCAAGAACTTCTCTCAATAATTGCTTATCATCTTCATTGACACCCCCAAAGAACACTTCACTCTTATCCAAGTTTGCAGAAAGTCTAGAGGCCATAGAAAACTTCCGAAAAGCTTGAAACAACAATTGAACAGAACCCATGTTAGTTCTAGCAAACATCAGCAAATCATCTGCAAACATAAGATGAGTAATACCTAGCTTCTCACATCTTGGATGATAATTGAAATCAGGATTTAATCTCAGCTCATGCAAGCATCTTGTAGGATATTCCATCCCAATAGCAAACAAAAATGGAGTCATAGGATCTCCTTGCCTCAGCCCTTTCTTTGCCTCAAAAGGAACACTAGGAAACCCATTTAACAGGATTGAGATGGAGATAGAGGTAATACACCCTATAACCCAGTCAATAAACTGCCTAGGGAAACCCATCTCTTCCATAACAGAACCCAAAAAACTCCATTCAAGAGAATCATAAGCCTTTTTCAAATCTATTTTAAGCATGCACCTAGGGGTAATAAATCTATGGGAATACCCTAATTAAGTCAGTTGCAAGTAAGATATTATCCCCAATGTGCTTCCCTGGAATGAACCCTGCCTGAGCTTCATCAACAACCTCTCCAATAACTTGAGCTAGCCTAGCTGTCATCACTTTAGAAATAAGCTTATAAATCACAGTACAACAAGCTATGGGCCTAAAATCATTCACATAAGAAGGATTAGGAACCTTAGGCACTAAAGTTACTGTAGTGCAATTCCATTGCTTTAGCATAATACCAGTCTCAAAGAACTCTAGCACTCCAGCATAAATGTCAGTTTTGATATCATTCTAGACTTGTTTAAAGAAATAAGCATTGAAGCCATCAATCCCTAGAGCTTTAGAGTCATCAATGTCCTTTAAGGCCTTATCAATCTCAGCATGAGTGATAGGTGCAATCAAGAGCTGCTAAGAGGAAAAACTTAATTGCTTTCCTTTCCTCATAGTAACTAGATCCACAGCAGGCAACCAAGTAGCTTTCTTACCCAGAAATTTCTTATAGAACTTGTAGAATTTAGTAGCCACCTGATTAGAATCTTTAAGCAACACATCCTGCTCACTGTAGATAGCATCAATTCTGTTTCTAGAGTGCCTTCGCTTCATCATAGAGAAAAAATAGTGATTATTAGCATCACCCAATTTCACCCATTCCACTCTAGACTTCTGTTTGTAGATACTTTCTTGAATTCCAGTAAAAAATTTAACCTGAGCAATAGCCTCAGATTCCTTAGCTTGAAGATCAAGACTATTAACATTCCCAACAAGATCACTCTGAATGTTTTCCAAAGCAACAAGAGCAGCTTCAAGTCTTTCAGCAGTTCTTGCTCCAAATGTAAAGCCTTGACTGTACTTTTAACACTTTTAAGCTTATTCCAAACTCTCAACATAGCATTTCCAAGAACAGATTCACTCCAAAGTTCTCACGGTATCTTGAAACTGATCATGCTTTGCTATACAGTTCAGAAATCTAAAAGGCCTACCCTGAGGAGGAGGAGCAGAAGAAAGCTCAATCAAGATAGGACTATGGTCAAATAGAGCAGGATTGAGGTAAAAAGCCTCAACATGCCCATAGAGATCTAACCAGCCCTGGTTGATCAACCCTCTGTCAATTCTAGTAAAAGTTCTAGGCCCATCACGAGCCTTGTAAGACCAAGAATAAAAAGGACCTTTGCTCTTAATCTCACAGAATTCCATAGTATCAACAAAATCTTTAAAATCCCTCACCTAATAATGAGAAACAGGATTGCCATTGATTCTGTCATTAGAACTAAGAACAGAATTAAAGTCCCCAACACAAATCCAAGGACTCTGTTGAAGCCCAATACTATGAATCCCAGTCCATAAAGCTTTCCTATCATGAATAGGATGAAGGCCATAAACAAAAGTACACAAGATTGGAACAGTAAAATCTTTATGACTGACAGCACAATGAATAAACTGCTCATGTACTGTCAAAACATCAAGATTGAGCACATCAAAGTTCCACCTAACCCAGATTCTACCTTTTTGAGAGAAACAATAGTTACCCACCAAGACCAAGACAACCCAAACTTCTTCTGCAAAGTCTGGCATTTACCACTCTTCACCTTAGTCTCAAGTAGTCCAATGACCTCAATTGAATGATTTCTAAGCAGCCTTTTCACATTGGCTACCTTGCCATGGTCATTCAAACCCCTGAAATTCCAGGAGCAAAGAATCACGATACAGGAGGGGGTATTGACTGTCCCTCGCCAGTATTGGTGAAAAAACCACCATCTTCCTCATTGAGAGCAAAAAAAGCACTAGATTGTGCAATTAGTTGAGAATTTCTCACACTGTGGCTGCTCCTGTTCTTCCTTCCCACCACTTTCCAGCCATCATTAGAATTGTAATCACCAGGAGCAATATTTAGAGTAGCATGGACAGGCTCAGGATCAGCAGGAACAGATTGTGCTTACTTAGGCATCCAAACTTTTTTCTGAGCTGGTGGCTTGTTTGCTGGTTTAGATTTCTGAGCTTGAGTTTGTTTACTGCTTTTTGCAGCAGCACAATCATGACCTGCCCTGTTATACTTCTTACAGAAAGGTGGGATCCACTCAAAAATCACCTTCAGCTCAATTACCTCACCACTAGGGCTTTCAGTCAACACAGAACTAGGTAACTCCTTAGTTATATCAACCTCAATTAACACCCTAGCAAAGGAAACCCTCATCTGTCTAGTAATGCACTCATCTGCACAAATAGGGACTCCTAATAATCTTCCAATTGTGCTAAGAGTCTTAACTCCCCAACAGTTTAAAGGAAGATTAGGGAACTTAACCCATAACGGAACAAACCTTAGAATTTAAGCATGAAAATCAAACTTAGAGCTCCAAGCTTTGATTACAGCTGGCTTTTCAAAAAAACATATGAGGTCCAAAGCATAAAATCATATTCATATCATCCACAGATTTTAAATTGATAATGAAATAACCATCATCATGCCAATATATTTCTGGTTTCCTTATATTACTCTAGTTCTCAGCAATAAATCTATGAACAACAGCAATAGTAGGATAATAGCCAATCACATAAAACACAATAGCATTCTTCCATTTTAAATTACCTGCATTCAATTCAGATTCCTGAAGTTGGGCTATTCTTTTACCATCTTAAACTTTCGAGGCAACAAAAGACAGGGGAACCCCTTTAGTAGTGAGCTTCCCATTCCATTTCCCTTTAGCTTCGTTAATCTCCACCTCAAGAACCTTAGATTATTGACCTCCTTGCTCCGTAGTAGGAATCGAGCTCAGAGATTGAGCAAGATCCATCGAAACAGTATTCGGGTGTGAAACTTGAGCAGGATTCAATGGAATAGTACCAGAAGAAACCCTAGTTACTGTTCCATTAGATTTCTTCAAATGATCAGACAAAATTGATTGTTGAAGTTGTTCTAACAAACGAAGATCATCTCTGGATATCATCCCAGCAGATGGATTGACTAGATGTGCCGGCGGCGTAACCAGCTCATCACCACCTCCTTCTAGAATCGGACCAAAAAAACTCGAAAAACCTAAATTACCATCATTCAACACATTCAAATTCGAAGATTGTAGTTTATTTTGAGGGAGAGGAGTAGATTGCTTCTTCTTCTTTGCCATTGATGATCAAACTAAGCAAAGAAAACAGCTCAGAAAACCGCCATGGAAGGAGAGAGAAGAGAGAAAAGGCAATGCAAAGTTAACACCCTCAATGATAATGTGAATGAATGTCCATATGGAACTTTTGTCTATGGGAGAATGCCATTTGGGCTTTGTAACGCCCCTGCAACTTTCCAACGATTTATGATGAGCATATTTGGAGATATATTGGAAGAAGAAATAAAGGTGTTCATGGATGATTTTTCAGTAGGTGGTGTTTCACTTGAAACTTGCCTCTAGAATCTTGAGAAACGTTTGGCTCGATGTGAGAAGGTGAATTTGGTTTTGAATTAGGAGAAATGTCATTTAATGGTTGAGGAGGGCATTGTCCTTGGTCACAAGATCTCCCACAAAGGTATAGAGGTGGACAAGGCGAAGATTGAAGTGATTGAAAAGCTTTCACCTCCGTTTAATGTGAAAGGAGTGAGATCTTTCTTAGGGCATGCCAGGTTCTATAGAAGATTCATCAAGGATTTCTCTCTTATTGCAAAACCTCTCAATGATATTCTTCAAAAAGATGTCGTATTTGTATTTGATGATAGATGCTTAGAAGCTTTTAACAAGTTGAAAAAAGCTTTAATCTCTATTGTCATTGTCCAAGCCCCGAGATGGGATTTACCTTTCGAGTTGATGTGTGATGCTAGTGACACGGCCATTGGGGGAGTGCTACCTCAAAAGGTGGATAAGAAGCTCCATGTCATCTTCTACATCTCAAAAACCCTTAATGGAGCTCAAAGGAATTACACAACAACGAAAAAGGAATTTTTGGCAATTGTGCATGCTTTTGAAAATTTCTGTTATTACTTGTTGGGTTCTAAGACCATTGTGTTTACGGATCATGCGACTCTCAAATACCTTTTTGCCAAAAAGGAATCCAAGCCTAGGTTAATCCGTTGTGTGCTTGAACTTTAAAATTTTGATATAGAGATTAGAGATAAGAAAAGAGCGGAAAATGTTGTGGCGGACTATCTTTCTCGCCTTGAAGATTCCCAAGACGATGGTTCTCCAATTGAGGATAGAATTCTTGATGACTTCTTGTATGCCATTGACATAAAGGTGCTCCCATGGTTTGTCGATTTGGCCAATTTCTTGCATGTGGGGAGTTTTCACCTTCATTCTCCAAGAATCAAAGAAAGGAACACAAAAGAGAGGCTAGGCACTATTTGTGGGATGATCTCATCTTGTACAAACGAGGAGTTGATGGCTTGCTAATCGTTGTATTCCAAATGAGGAGGTGCCAAACGTTTTGAAGATGTGCCACTCGGATCCCAGTGGTGATCATACGGTGTTTCTAAAACCGCTACTAAGGTTCTTCAAAGTGGTTTATGGTGGCCTCATCTCTTAAAGGATACATGTGGCTTTGTCAAGTCATATGATCGATGTCAACGAACCGGGAACATCTCAAAGCGAAATGAGATGCCTAAACAACCTATCCTTGAGTTGGAAGTATTTGATGTGTGGGGAATTGATTTCATGGGACCATTTCCTTCTTCTTTTGGGAACCATTACATTCTTGTGGTGGTTGAATATGTGTCAAAATGGGTTGAGGCCATTGCCTCTCCAACAAATTACCATAAGGTAGTGATGAAATTGTTCAAAAAGATCATCCTCGGTAGTGGACAAGTTGAGGTGTTCAATCGTCAAATCAAGTTAATTCTTGGGAATACGGATGCTAAAAGTAGGAAAGATTGGGCGGACAATCTTGATGATGCCTTGTGGCAATATCGAACGGCTTTTAAGATTCCTATTGGCACCACTCCATATCGTCTTTTCTATGGCAAATCATGCCATCTTCCGGTGGAACTTGAGCACTGTGCTCTTTGGGCAATCAAGAAAATCAAATTTGATATAGCAAGTGCGGGAGAACAAAGGTGGTTAGATCTTAATGAGTTAGAGGAGATAGGCTTGATGCATATAATTGTGCTAGCACTTACAAGGCTCGTTCTAAGGAAGCTCATGACAAGCTTATTGAGAAAAAGGAGTTTTGTGTTCGTGATAAGGTCCTCCTTTACAATTCCAAGATGAAGTTATTCCCTGGAAAACTCATGTCTAGATGGAGTGGTCCTTTCTTAGTGCAAGGTGTTTTTCCTAATGGTATTATGGAAATTTCTTCATTGGATTCATCATCTTCTTTCAAATTCAATGGTCATCAGCTCAAGAAATATTTCGACGGTGTTTTTTATCGGCCTTATTCACAAGATAACTCTTTATGATCCACCTTGAGAAAGGGTGGAGAACGTCAAGCTAATGACGTTAAACAAGTGCTTCTCGGGAGGCAACTCAACTTTCTAACATTCTTTCCATTTTTCTTTTGATTTTATCATTCTACTTGATGTTTATGGAATAATCAATTTTCTTTGTTTGTTTTGATTTTAGGTAGTTTTGATATGATGGAAGTTAGTTTTCCAACAATTTTGGTATCAAATTTTGAAGATGAAGTGTTTTTGTGCTTATTGGAAGTTTTGAGTAAGAATTGAGCCTTGGTGGGTGCAATATGGTGGGTTCATGAAATAGGGATGTTGAACCCACCGTCAAGGGGTTTAGAAACTTCTTATGTTTGTGTTTATCATCATTATAGGTATTTTGCGTACCGGTGTGCGCACGAAAAAGCTCAGAGGCACGATAACCTTAATTTGCGCGACCGCGTACGAGGCCTGTACGGGCGCGCTGGCTTGCTGCGTGTTCTCTTATACGCACCTCGTCTCTTTTCTCACTCATTCTTCATCCATTTTGTTTCAATTTTCATTGTAGTACTCAAGAAATTTCCCTATTTTTGCCACTATATTTTATCAAAAGATCATCACTGTTCATTTTCCTTGGTTGATAATCACTCTAAATCCCCAATTTTATGCTTTTCAATTGATTTTCTCTCTCCAAAAGTTGCGAATTTTGGTATTATTTATTGGGTTTTTGAAACTTGCAAGTTTGGGATTGATAGCTAGTAGTAGTGCTTTTTGCTCCATTTCATTTAAATTTACCACTCATTCAAGGTATGAATTCTCTATTTCACTTGATTTTCATGATAATATTTCTCACCTTGTATTGTCTTGATGGATTTAAATTTCATGGTGTATGCTCTAATGGTGTCTCTAATTTTCCTATCTCATGACCCCAAATTTTGTATTAATGATTTTTATTGATGTATATATGAACTTATGTTGCCATGGTTTTGCTTCATTAAACTACAATTTTGTTACTACCATTGTTGGTCATCTTCCTTGAAATAGTCATAGATGCTTGTGGGAATGTTGTTGCTCACTCTTTATTTAATGGTTTATTAATCCTTTCTTATATTGTAGATTGAATGTGATTCCATACTAGTTATGTGTCAATTTACTCATTCTATTTTCAATATTGGTTGTGGATTCATTCACTTTTGTTATGCAACTTGTTGTGAGCACCATATCTTTCACACTTTTGAATTATTGCTTTGGTTTGTTTGTATTGTAGATGGCACCGCTCCGCCGTTCGAAAAGAGCTCGCGGCTCTAGTTCTCGAGAGGTTGTGCCACCTCCTTCAAATGTGAGCGAAACTTATGGCATAGAGTTTTCCAAGCATGAACATTGGGAGAACTTCATCCGTCTCTCCACCCAGAAGATCCTCTCAACAAGATTCTATGATTGATCAACAACGAAGTTAGGGATCGATGATGTTGTAAGACGGTTGGCTCGGAACTTGGGATTGGAGGACTTCATAGGCCTAAATGCTCCAACATATGCCCGTCTTACCTTTGAGTTCCTTTCTTCTCTCGAGGTGCATAAGGAGAAAGAAGGTGGTGAACTTGTTCGTACCTTAAAATTTCAAATGTTCAATAATGACCACTCTATCTCGCTTTCTTACCTCAATGATATATTCAAATTCCCCGCACCTTTGGAATACATCGAGTACATTTACCCGGCCTTCGAGGAATTACAAAATAATCATGGGTATAACGAGGTTCGTTGGTGGAGATATATATCGGTGGAAAGGACTTATAAACCTCAATATTCTAAAGCAGCTTCAATCATTCATCCGGCTTTGAGGTATTTCAATAGGTTACGTACCTATGATTTCTTCTCGAAGGAATCCCTCGGTGCCATCTCTAGGGAGGAGTTAAGTTGGTTATGGTTGGCGGATCAACCATTTGGGGATGTCGAGTTTATCGACTATGGGATTCAATGGCTTGATCGATTTATCGATATTTGTGACGGTGTCTTTCTTTTCGAGAGCATCCAATTGGGAAGATTGATCACCATCATTGCTTTTCTCTCAACAAGAAGTATGAGAAGATGATCTACTCTCTTGAGCCGATCCGGGACCGCCGAGAGAAGTCTCCATCATATCTCCTCAACACTTATGCTTTAATTAACTAAAAATTCTTGGAGCGGACTACTAAGGAGGATTTGTACATTTGAAAAGTTTCAAGAACTACCTATTGGTGCCCGATCCTTTATCCGCAGTCCACCGCTCGGTGCTTGGACACCCATCCCCCTTAGCGGCCCAACAAGTGGCCTATCGACCCATCTCTCAAGAGGACTCCTCTACCCAACCTTTGCATCAACTCGCTTGCTCCTGTTCGTACTCTCTCTCATGATTTACCCTCGGTATCTCGGGGAGGTACTCCTATGATCTCTTCTTCTTCTTCTTCTACTTATCAATGTGATTTGCCTAGTTTGCATGCAAAAATTGATTCCATTGCAAATGTGTTGAATGATTCCCATTTGGGAAATGACTTGTAGTTTGTTATAACTATCATGCTAGGCAAATATATGACTTGTATGTAAGGAGAGGAGAGATTGAGCCATATATGAACTACCCCTACCTCCCGATCCAACAAGGACCCTACCTCAATGGGTACCTTACGATTTAGACCAAGGGCCATCTTTGTGCTATCCTTATTGGGAGGGGCCCCATGCGCCCCCCAATGCAATTAGAGGGACTACCCAGGCCTCCTATGACTATAAGAGGCCCGGGGGTTGTGATTTTGCCTATAACCCGACTAACCCTAACCCCTTCCCTAATCCCGAAACCTTTGGTCGATGGGGGCTATCGGGTGAGCCGACTCTTTGATGATTGGTCTCACTATTTTGCTATAAGTAAGGCTCGGAGGGAGATTAGGTTAAGAGGTAAAGGGCCGATTTTGGTGGAGGATGTTGTTAGCCAAGTCTTTTCTATGGTCGGTGAGGGGAGTTCCCATTCTACCCCTTACCACAGCGCCAAGTGATACCATATTAGCTACCCTCCCCTATGTGCTTGCTTTGCATTGATGTTGTTCTTTTGCCTACTTGTTTCTAGGATTTTAGCTTAGGGGGTGGCTCATTTTAGGCTTGGGGGAGTATGTTTATGATTTGATGTGCTTCTTTGGTCTCCTCTTTTATAGGGAATATTTCAATCATCCTACACTTGAGCCCCACTATGATCATGCACTTAAGCATGGTGGCGTCTAAAGGGAAGGAAGCTGTAGACACCTGATTGTGTCTCCCCAACAACAAAACCCAGTGATTAATATCTTTCACGTCATTGATTATCGAACAAGGTGAAATGTGAAAGAGTCTCATGATTCCTCTGTTTTTAATAAAAATACTTCTTTCTGTTTTCAAAAATCTTTCTTTTCCTACCCTATTTATGAAAAACGTCCAGTCTAGTTTATTTTAGTGCATTATATGGTAAAAAAAATTTGTAGTTGGATAGGGCTTGAAAAGAGTTTTCCAACGATGTATTATAAGCCCAATTCCGATGAATAATGAGGAAATTATGGCAAAAATACTGAAGAGGGCCCAAACCGAGCCTTACCTACTACCCAATGATCATGTGGAGGGTCCATAGCCTTAATCTCATTCCTAAACCAATTAGGATTAATTAGAATCTTCTATAAGTTTCTAAAATATCGTAATTATCCTTTTTTGAATGATAAATATCAAAGAGTTTGAAATTGAATAAAACTTTCCTTTTTTAAGTCCTAATTCTATTCGAATTTAAAGATGTTGAAAGACAGTCAGATATTATTTTCGTGCCTCATAATCTTTATCCAAATTATAAATGGTTGGATAGCTCTTGAAATTACCTATCCAAGATATATTATAATATGAATTCCGAGCAATAACCAAAAAGATATGAAAGAAATACGGAATTCTATCTAAAACTGACACCCTTCCACTATTTCTGCCTTATCTTTTTATATACAAATTATTTTACTCTGATATAATTGGGTTGGAAAGTAGACTTCAAGAGCTTTCCAATGAAATATTATATGACTTATTTCGAATTCTGGATCAAAATATATGATAAAAACAAATTGCGCAAAAAATTATCTTATCGCGTCGTGATAGCTCCGTCACGCCGCGATGCCATTCTCGCGTAGCAACAGCTCTACGACATAACCACTTTTACTCTGATTCAAATTCTAGCTCTTTTCTAATCGTTTTTGGTCGATTTTCTCTATAAATAGGGTCGTTATTACACGTTTTCAAATCATCAACAATCATCAACAAGCTTGATCACCAACAACCATCATCTCTCTCTTCTCTCTTTAAGTTAAAGCTTATTCTTTCTTTATCTCTTGATTACTAAGGCTAGCCTTTTCAAAATACATCATACCTCATTCACGAGACTTAGACACACCTAACCAAGCTCGAAGTTGCGTTCGCCCTAGACGTGAAAGGTTATCTGAGGGTTTGGTCAAAAATCCCTATTTCAATTATTTAAATTAATTGTTTGATTTATTATTTTATTGAAGTTTACTAACGTGTGTATTCTTTTGATAGAAAGAGATACGAGACAACAAAGTGAGTAATCCAATTACTCTATTTCTTTAGGAATCATGCTTAGATTATTTTAATTCCTTGTAGCATGTTAGGATGTCTTTATGATTCCTAGTATCATGTTTAAGGTATTAACTAATATTTCTAATATCATATATGTTTCTAGAATCATGTTTAGGTTGCTTCCTATTTCTTATACCATGCTAATATCATGTTAGGTCTAAAGCTTTAGTCTTTCTAGTGACATGCTAGGATTTATTATTAATCATGTTAGTATCATGCTAGGATCTTGTTAATATTATGATGCTTTATTGAGATTATGATGATGATGATTGTTGTGTCAATTAATATTATCATACTGCTTGATATATATTATGTTATTGCTTGATCACGCCTTTAATGCAGGTTTAAAGGGAATTTGTACTTGAAATTACGCTTAATAAGATAATTAATAATTTGATTTAGGCTAATAAGATTTTAATTCAAGTGATTGCCAATAATAGATTTATTTGTGAATTAATAAATCAACCAACTTAGATTAAACAGGTTTTAGGATTAACCTAATGATTGCATGTTAGTCAGAAAGCGCACATGAATATGAGAATAATAAAATAGAGGCCCATTTTAGGGCGGGTTCAATCTCTTTTAGGTTGTATTCGTACCTTCATCCCCGAGTATCCAGTCATGGTTCCAGACCACTATGGAGTTAGCGATCTCTAGGATCGTGAAGGGATGTAACCTTCACCCTGTAATTTTAGGAACTTGTAAACCGTTCACAGGGTGAAGGTTACACCCCTTCACAATCCATGAGATCTGTAACTCTATAGTGGTCCTAAACCATGACTAGATATTCGGGGATGAAGGTACAAATTCAACCTAAAAGGGATTGAACTTGCCCTAAATAGGCCTCCACTTTATTCTTTTCATATTCATCTGCGCTTTCTTGCTAACATACAATTAATATATTAATCCTAAACCTGTTTAACCTATGTTGGTTGAATATTAATGCACGAATAAAACTATTATTGGAGATTACTTGAATTAAAATCATATTAGCCTAAATAAAATTATTAATTATCTTATTAAGCGTGATTTCAAGTACAAATTCCCTTTAAACCTGCAAGAGAGGGCGTGATTAAGCAATAACGATAATACCAATCAACATAAAAATTATTATTGATACAAAAAATCATCATCATCATAACAATCTCAATCTCATCAAAGCATAATAATATTAGCAAGATCCTAGGCATGATACTAACATGATTAATAACAAATCCTAGCATGTCACTAAGCAATAAAAATCAAAGCTTTAGCCCTAACATGATAGAAGAAATAGGAATCAACCTAATCATGATACTAGAAAGCAATAAATTACATCCTAACATGATACCAGGAATTAAGATAATCTATGCATGCTTTCTATAGAAATAAAGCAATGAAATTACTCACTTTGTGTCTCGTATCTCTTTCTATCGAAACAATATACACGTTAGTCACTTCAAGAAAAATATTAAATCAAACAATTAATTTAAATAATTCAAATATAGATTTGGGACCAAATGATCAGAAATTATCAACCTTTCACGTCTAGGGCGAAGACAACTTCGAGCTTGGCTAGGTGTGTTTAAGTCTCGTGATGGAGGAATATTGTATTTGAAAAGGGCAAGGCTTAGAAAGAGGGAGAAAGAAAGAATAAGCTTCCAGCTTTGAGAGAGAGAATAGAAAGATGATTGTTGATGATTAAAGACGGGGAAATATGACCCTATTTATAGAGAAAAACATCTAGAAACGATCAGAGAAGATCGAAATCTAACCAAAGTAAAACTGCACCCATCGCGGCGCCACAAGACCATCGCGATGCGAGGGCTCTGTCGCGGCGCGATGGACTTGTCGTAGCGTGATGTTGCTGCTGGATAATTTTTAGTCGTACGGAATCCTTTTTCCAATATAACTGAATAATTAGAGTCCGTACTTTATCATTTAAAATCAGATTAAATCCTTTAAAACACTTGTTTTATTCCAACTAAAATTCTTTATCTTTACTAAAAATATAATTATTAATCCTAATATCTTAAGAACTTAAAATAACCTTCTAGATTATTCTAGAAAATTAAAGTAATTCCTAATGAATTTAGGAATGATAATTAATGGACCCTCCACTTGATCATTGGGTTGCCCATAAAACTCATTTAATATTCAATTTAATATTTGGGCCATAACTTCCTCACTATTCATCGGAATTGGGCTTATAATATATCGTTGGAAAGCTCTTTTTGTGCCCCATTCAACTACACCATTATTGGACCCGTATCATGGACCAAACTAAATTGGATTGGACGTTTTTCATAAATAAGGTACGAGAAGAAATATTATTGAAAACAGAAAGAAATATTTTTATTAAAAATAGAGGAATCACGAGACTCTTTCACATATAACCTTGTTCGATAATCAAATGATGTGAAAAGTATTCATTACTGGTTTTGTCTTTGGGGAGACACAATTTGGTGTCTACAGAAGCCCCTACTTTGACTAAGTTTGGAGAAACATAATGTTTGGAAAACAAAAGTCAAAGTAGCGATAGGGATGGAGAATGATTAAGATCGTTCTACGATCCTAAATCATTCTTTTAACGACGATACTTGCAAACTAGCGTTAGTTAAATAGATAAAAGATTTAGAAACGCGTATCTTGCGCCGTGGAGCACACGTCTCTGGGGTAGCTAATTTATTGCTGCATTTTGTAGTGACGACCTTCCACAAGCTAGGGGATGCCATCGTTGAAGGTGACTGCTTGTAGCCATCTTCAATTTTTGTTGTGACAATCTTCCTCAAGCTAGGAAACACCGTCGAAGGTGACTGCTTGAAGTCATTTTCAGTTTGTTTGTGACAATCCTCCACAAGCTAGGGAACATCGTCGAAGATCGCTGCTTGTAGCTATCTTCTGTTGTTGTGGCAACACCTTGCCACGGCAGCCGCTGTAGAAGACCGCTGCTTGTAGCTGTCTCAAAAATCTCGTCTATACCTCGACTTGATCATTTTATTGACAACTTTTACAGCTAAGTGAAAGTCGGCGAAAACCATTGCTTTTAATGATCTTGCTTTGCTTGAACGTTTGCTATGATTTTGTTGTGCCAGTACCTCGGCGAATTTGTATATGTAATAAGCCGGTACTTAGGCGCTTGCATTTTCTTGTGAACCATTACCTCGGTGCTTGTGATGAGCCAATATTTAGGCGCTTAAGTAAAGTGAGATGACTGTCGTCAGGCCGATCACTTATTGCGATTGTAATCGAGCTGACTACTAATCATGTTAATTTGCTTATAGGGGCTAACTGGCATACCAAGAAACCCAAAATGTTGATTTAAGTCCACATAAGCTATTTATGGGGCCCAAGAATTGTATCGCAGAAAAAAGAGAAGCCGACGCGCGCTGCCACGTGTCATCGTGACGTGCCAGTTTTGTCGCGGCGCGATGGAGTCGCGTTTTCTAGAATAAAACCCCTTCTTCCTCATTTCGCCGTTTGCTGCTCATTTTCATTCGGTTTCGCTCGAAACTTCACCTTGGTCGTTCTTGCTCGTTTCTCAACCAAATTCGCTCAAACTTCTTACGAATCGAAGCTCTCGATCTCTAGTTTGCCGATCCATGTAATTTTTCTCAAACTTCTCTCAATTTGGAAGAATTTTGTGCATGTTTATTTGCGGATTTTCGGAAAAACCGAAAATTTTCTTTCTTGTTTTGCTTTGCTTATCAAATTTCTAGCCATGAAATTGCTTTTTTATGTTTGTATATCACCTTAGGAGAGTTTTGAGACTTGTTTGACTCAATTTGGTGAAGAAACGAACGTTTTTCCATTGTTGGGCATCTTGAGTTCGAGAGCAAAATATGGCTTGTTCTTCATGTTTTTGCTTGCTCTTTGTGCTTAATTTGTCACAATATTTGCTATTGTAAGAAATTGTTTGATTGCTCAAAAAATGATGTTATTGCTTGAATAAAAAACATGCTCTGTTTTAGTACTACGTACTCTATTTTTTACGAACATAGTATCATGCGGCTAGTCGAACCTTAGGTACTATAGAACCTTTTAATTTACTTCCTTTATGTTAGAACATAATTAGTATGGCTCGATGTCGTGGTTCCGGCTCACGCTCTCGTGGGGCTCACCGAGAGGACGAGCCTATCAACGCAGGCGAAGGTACGTCCACCAGTCTTGGGGAGTTCCTTGAGTGGGATAGGCGTACTTTGTACTTTGCGTCCACCTTTCATATTTCGGAGTGCGTTCATTGATGATCGCATTCGTTGCCATGGCTTGGGCAACAGTGGCATCAGGCCTCTCTACGACACCTACTTTCACAACAATGTGGAACTGCGCACACTTTGGGAGTCATGTGGTTTGACTCCTCTACTTTAGACTACGTAGCAGCTTCACTGTTTGGAGTCGAGTCGCTTCCTAGTGCGGGCTCTGGTGGTGTTCTTTTGGGACACCACCAACACGTTCCATTTTCCTTGGGGTGAGATGACTGTTATTCCCCTCGACTTCTCGGTTATCACCGGATTAGAGTTTCGGTCGACTTCTATTCCTCTTGGTAGGGACCTTACTCTTTCTTCTCCTGAGGTAGAAGAGCTGTTAGGTCCTATCATCGTCAGGGAGCTTTTCCCCTGACAAGGGTAGCCGAGCGTTGCTCTACTACTTCCCTGCTTTTCGCGACCTTAGATAGGTCGGAACTTTTGACTAGGCCAGCTTTGTTTATGCTGACTTCTTGCTGCGATTGCGACTCGCCTGTTGCCATTGGAGCTACAGTGAGGAGGTCATCCTCTCTAACTTTTTGAGGATTGTAGAGGTATATTATCGTTTTCCACTAATTAACTATTCCGTGCTAGTTAGTTTTTGCCGACTTTTCTTAATAGGAATGGTGTCCTTCGAACAAGTGTATTATTCCGATAAAGGGTTCGCAATTATTAGAAAACTAATTATTTAGTTAGGTCAAGTGATCGGAATGTCTAGTTGGAGGCCGCTTCCGATCTATAATATTAATCCATAATTAATATTACATCTTAATCTTGACTTAACCCTTCGGGTCACACCCAAGCAACTAACGATCCGACATGGCAAATTAATTCGGGAGGACTTAATGAGTCGCTCGAGTATTAAATATTTAGACGTCAAAAATCGAGCTAGGAGTGTCGAAATCGAGCGTCCCAAGCCGAGTCGAATTAATAAAAGACGAGACGGTGAAATCAATAATTAATCAACAAGTTACCAAAATGCCCCGAGCAAACCAAGTGCTAGGGGCACTTGGGATAGGATGGTGGCTAGCATGCGCACCACACCGAGCCTAGGCTGGCTGGTTGGTGTTGCGGCATGCTAGCGCACCATTGCTAGCAGTGCTGCTAGCACATGGCTAGCAAGCCGTGCTAGCATGTACGGGTATCAACAGCAATAAGCTAACAGCACGCTAGCGTGCTAGCACTGCTAGCACTATGGCGCGCAATGCCCTCGGCCATCGGCCCCTAAGCATGCGAGGCGTGCTGGGCCGAGGCAGGAGCATAGTTGCACATGCGTGCGCCTAGCAGCAGGCCTAGCCGCGTACACCAAGCGCCAACAAGGCTGCTTGGGGGCCAAGGCATGGTCTGCCATGTGGCAGCCACACATTGGAGCCGAGAGAAATAAGAAAGGGCAGTTTTGGGAGTCTTGGGGATCAAGGTTTGGTCCCCCCCTTCCTCTTGTGGTCCTCACCTAACCTTTCCTCTTAGAATTCCACTTGTTGATTAATTAGTTGTTTCTTATTTTCTTTTATTTTTTATTTAAAAATAAAAAGGGAAAATTGATTTTACCAACTCTCCCACATTGATGGGAGTGGAATTCTCTCATGACATTCTCTATAAATACCCACCATGGGATTCTGAGAAAGTCACTTGAGTAGGAACTCAATAAGGCATCTCCACTTGAGAGAAAACCTTTAAGTTATATAATACTCGAGTAGTGTTTTAGTCCGACTTGGCTAAACTTCAAGAAAAAGACCGATCGGGGTCGAGTTGTGGTTGGATACCGTTGGAGGTCTCTGCGCTTGCAAGACTTCGCTTTGAAGTAAGAGCTCCGAGTGAGAGCAACGACAAGGGTAAGAACGTCTTTTCTCTCTTTCTTGTTATTTATGTCGTTTTAGTTATATTAATTGTGAGTGGGTCATGGGTCGGGTATTGTTCCGCGGTGAGTTGGACTCATCGAAACCCAACAGCGGTATCGGAGCCTTACTCATTTATTTTTGTAACTAAAAAATTTTAAAGGGTTTAAAATGATTTAATTTCTGGTTATGTTGCTAATTAGATTAGTATCTCGATTTTATTAATTTTAATCTCGTTTTATTAAGAAATTTGGCTCCGAAATCTAGATTTTCGCCCAAGAATAGTGAATTTTTGGTGGAATCGATATTCTAGAAACATTCTGATCCTTTTAGGGTTGCGAAAAAACCAAATACTGCCAAGAAATGCCTGTTTCAAGGGATTTTTCGTTTTGACGAAAATTTTTAAATCTTTTTAACCATTAATCTTAATGGCATAATAATTGTGATTATGCATTTGGTTCTTTCCTTTATACTTCTGCAATTTTAGACCATTTTTTAGCATAATTACTTGGTAGTAATTAGTGCTTAATAGTTGGCTCAAATTTTCACATAATTGCAAATAAAGTGCTTTTAGTGTGAAAAGTTTGTTTCTTGAGGCTCATAAGTACAAAAGATTCAATCTTTAATTATTTTAATTGATTGGAACTTTGTGTTACTAAATTCCATGTATGAACTTTTTAATTTAATCATTTATTAAGTTGATTGGAATCATAAAGTTTCAATCTTGTGATAGAATTTTAATTAATCTTCATATTGGAAGATATAATTTTCAAGGATTCACAAGTTAAAGTTGGAATCTTTATTTGAATATTTGTGTTCATAATTCCAACTCTCTCTTTAATTTTGTCAAATTTCATAATTAATTTATGTTGGTTAAATTAATGTTGAGAATAGCCCTTAATCATTTTGTTGCATAATGTTGAACCAATTTTATTAAAGAATAGTTCTTGGATATAATTTTGATTTTGTGCACTCGAATGAATTTATTATGTTGGACTTGTTATATTTTTCATTTTGCTCTTTAAATAAATTCTAAAATTAATTTGGAATTAATTAATTAAGTCACGCAAAAATTCAAAATTAATCTCGAGAGTATGGCATGCAAACTAAGGCAAAACCACCCTCGGCCAGCCGGGCTGCACATTAGCCTGCATGTGGCTACCAAGGGCTGGCTGCGCTTGGTGGTGCCCCACTCAAGTGCGTGGCTGATGCGCAGCAAGGCAGCAGCATGCGTGGGTATGCGCGCCATGCGTGTTGTGGCTGTGTGTGCGTTGCTGGTTACGGCTGTGCGTGTGGTACGCTGCTAGGTGCGTAGGGATGGCTATGTGCGTGCGGGTGTGCTGCTTGCTTGTGGCATGGTGCGCGCACATCAGCAAGCTCGTGTGGCCTTCGTGGCCATGAGTCGCACGCACGCCCGGTAGGGAGCACAACGCGTATGCGATGCTTTAGGCTATGGGTGTGACGCTTGGCTTGGGCCACGGCTGTGCGCGCGACCCCTCACTAGGTACCCATGCCTCGATGTCTAGCACACCAAGCCGAAAGGCTTGATGTTAGGGAGTTTGGGGTGTTAGGGCTATGCTAATTTTGCATTTTGCCAATTTTAATTATTTTAATTAAATTTTGGAGGCTAGGCCTCTGTTTTGAGCGGTGCTTGCAAAATTTTATTTTGGCAAAATTTTGGTTTTACTGGCTTGATTAATTGGATTAATTAAGATGGATGCGAAATTTAGTAGGAGCTTCAATTTTAGTTGCGCTTAATCACATAATTGGTTAAACAATTTTGACTAGTTTAATTAGGCGCGTTAATCGGATTAGCCACCTAAATTTGTTAGTAGTTTACGCGTGTTTGTGCATTGTTACTTGTTTATCGTTGTAAAATGCATGTGCCATTCACATATAGTGAATGGATGAATGGAATGTATATTCTCTCAAAGGTTTTATAAAATGGCAATTAGTGGGGCCCGATTAGGATAGAAAATACGAACTGCGTTCCGTCATGTATTTTTGTAAATCTAAATACAATCTGCGAACCGTCGAGTATTTTTGTACCTTAATATATAGATTAGTCCTAATCGTAGATACTAGTATTTTATTTGCATTATTTTGGTTATGTCTTGAAGACGGAGGATCTTGGTAGACGAAGCCATGAAGTTGCAAAAGAAGACCCTTAAGACTTGAAGACTCAAGGGGTCATGCTAGTTGCCAAATGCAACATTTACTTATGTTTTCGATATATATTTATGATTATAAATATGTTAGATGCATGTTTAGGATTTCAAATGTTGCGATGATTAATTAAGTTCACTTAAATCAACCAACATAGAAACCCTTGGTCCCTAAAATATTAAGTAAAATTTGCCATTCCAAAACAACACTTACCGACCTATTGAGAGTAGTGATGGACTACGCCAAATCGAGGCATCACTGTTACTCCTAGGAAACGTAAGGCATACCGAGTATGCATGTTGGTTTTGGTTATACTTAACGATATGAGTGATGGAGTCCTAACATGTCGTGGCAAAGTGGATAAGTTGTTGAGAGAGCATTGGATGCGACGATTTATCTAACCAAGAGTGGCTTCGAGCCATTAGCAAAGAGTTGCTTACCTTAGAATATTAAGTGTTAAGACAAGCCAAAGCATGCTTAACTAATCATTGATTCTTTGGATCTTGGAATCGACTTATTCTCACCAAATGGGGACAATTTTAACGTGTGAATAAGACGTTTAAATAAGCTTGATAAATATGCATGAATTCAATCTTATTTAAGTATATGAATGGTTTTTCATTTCAAATTCTTTCAATTGTAGAATCATGTCTTCAACTAACAACGACAACAACCTAATGTGCTCGGAACTTCCCGAAAAGTTACCATTTTCCTTGAACTTGGTGAACTTTAAGGAGTGGGAAGAAGAACTCTGAAAGACCCTTTGAAATTGCTACCTAGAGCACATTCTCGACATACCCATCCCGAGTTTTTACTCAAAAGGGGTTATAAGCTATAAGGCTCATGAGGAATGGAGTTGGGATTGCAAAAGAGTCTCACGACTTATGGTAAACTCCATCCCAGAACAATGGAAGGGGAAGTTCTTCAACTATTTTTCGGACATGCTCCTCAAAGATCTAGAGGATATAGTCAATTTGAGGGTCACCAAGAGCATCAATGGCAACTATGATGGTCTCATTGAGGAAGTGACTAGGTCACTCTCCAACATGAAGATCAAGCCACCGCAAGAAGGGTGCCTTGCCAAGGAGAGGCAAGAGGTATGGGCACAAGTCTACAATGCTAGACTAAGACCCGGAATGCCACTTCGAGCCCACGTGCTCCGCATAACTAGGCTATTCACTCACTTGGAGCTCATAATCAAGTTGGTAGAGGATGAGCAAGCGGCTCACATGCTATTAAGTTCTCTCCGCTCGGGCTATGTCGCAATGAAGATGCAGATAACTGCCAATTGGAACAAACTCTCTTTGATGGAGGTTGTCCGTGAGCTTCAAGGGCCGATTCTTGTGGAAGTACTAAGCTCAAGCTTGCTCTAAGGAAAAAGAAGAAGGAGTTCAAGAACAAGGAAAAGATGCGATGCTTCTACTATAGTCGGCATGGCCACTATAAGAGAGAATGCAGCATGTACCTGGAAGATGAGGTAAAGGAAAGAGAAATCTCTACCTCAGGTATCGTCTTTATAAACTTACACTTGAATACAAGCAATTCATAAGGTATTAGATACCATTAATGACTCACTATATGCTCCTATTTCAGGAACTAAGTGAGAAGGGCTTACCAAGTGGATGAGGATATACAAGCGGGAGAAGAAGACAATCTTTCCGGAAGGCTTGTAATCACATAGTTTGTTTTGACATAGAAGTTGTTTAAGTTTTTGTTATCAACCATGCATTAATCTTCTGACGTTGGACGTCATTTTGTTTTGATCACAAGACTATTGTTTCAAAAGTCTTGCTTATATGTTTATGGTAGGACACGTTTATATAAAATGTGTGCTTTTGTTATACAAACAAGTTTATAATGTTAATAATAACACCAAGAAAGCTAAGAACATTAAGTCAAATGAGACGTACTTGTGGCATTGTCGTCTTGGCCACATTAACATCAAACGTATAAAGAAACTTGTACAGGAAGGTATTCTTGATTCATTCGATTTACAATCGTTTGAGAATTGCGAACGATGTTTATAAGGCGGGATGATAAAGTAGCCATTCTCCAAGTTGGGAAAAAGGGCAGATGATGCGTGGTAATCTAGGTCGTTGAAAACTAAAGCACCACCAATCAAACAATTAAGAAAATCAAACTTATTCCAAGAATTGGACAAGTCCGAGTCGAACCACGAGGAATGAGAGGGAGATTGCTATAGTCTATGGTCAAGCCACTTCGAAGAATGAGAGGTGAAGTGAATTGAATTGTAACTAAGGTTTCAATCAACTAATAGAGTCAAGAAAATCAATACGCTAAACACTAGGGATTAATGTTCCACATGCAAGCTCAATGACTATGTCAATCGATGAAGAACTCAATTAATTCAAACATTGCAAAGGACAAACAATAGTTGCAATTAATAGAATTCAAGAGCTATGTCCTATAAGTCAAGCTAGGGTTCACTATGAATGACTAACAAGGAAAATCACAATCAAATTCAACCAATTAAAGCAATTCTCAAATCAAGGGTTCATGTCATTTAAATTTGCTATGCAATCTAGATTAATCAACTAGGTTGATCTCTCCTAATCAAATTAATCACATACACAACTATGTCAACCAATTTTATTACAACAATTCAATCAACCAAGAATCATCAACTAGCAAAAATCATCAATCAAGCATGCTTCCCCGTCTCCCTAGCTACTAATCTACTCACAAATCATAATGGAATTGAAAAACAAAGCAAATTGAATTACAAACATCATCATTTCAAGCTTAATCAAAGAGAAAATCAAATTCAACAAATTCTCAAACCAAAGATCAATAATCAAATCAAACAATCAAGAATTAAAGGAAAGAGCAAGCAAAAGTAAATTCAATGAAAGAAATTCTCACTAATTTTCATTGATTGAAGAAGAAATCCAAGCTCAAAGATGTAATTTGAAGTACAAAACAGGTACAAGTGAAATTGTCATCTCCCAAAAAAGGAAAAGTCAAGGGGTATTTATAATAAATTGATCGAGGAGAATCGGAGCAGGGCCGTGCACACGCACCACTTGTCGTGCGCACGCACAACAGGGTCAGTGCACACGCATAGAGAGGTCTGCACGAGCGCACCCCTGATGTGGTGTTGCGGTGTGCACGGCGCCTCTTGCTCGCTCGTAGATCCTTGTGCGAAGCTATGCTCTCAGCGCTCTCGTGCATCCCTATCGTCGGCACTCTCGTGATGATGCCCGCGAGAAAGGCAGCCCTAGATCTTCAAATATTTGCGCTTTCATGACCTAGAATCAATGAAGTCGCAACCGTGAGAGCGCAGCAAAAAGAACTTTGAAACATCACAAACAAAAATTCATGTAAAAGTAATAGAGAAAGCATAATGAATATAAACTAAACTAAAATAACAAATTAAGAACAAAAATCATGAAAAATTCATAAAAGTAAACGAAAAACCAAAATGAGTTATAAAGACGAAATATAAAAGAAAACTAGAAAAATTATATGAAAATAAAGCAAGAAAATATAGAAAAAGGAACTAAAAGCTACTCTATTGAGCGCCATAAATGACGCTCATCAAATTCCCCCAAGCTAGACTTTTGCTCGTCCTCGAGCGAAAAAAGATCAAACCCAAGGAAAGATGATGACATTATTTAAGCAAAGTAAGAAACAAGAAAACTAGAGAAGATCAGAATGTACACTAACTCACTTTCGTAGGAATCACGGTCAATTTTAGCAACTAAAGACAAGCAATTTAAACCCCTAGATCGCTCTAGAGGACGAGTAATGGTCTCGTAAGGGTTTCCTAAGAGATTAACCCATAACTCTCAAGTAAAATGAGGCAAAGCACAAAAAAAAAAAAAAAAAAAAAAAAGAAATGAGAAATTTAAAACCAAAAGGAAGAAAAATGCTCTTACAATGGACTTTTGCAAGTAGACAAAACACAAGTAGATACCAAGCTTCCTAAACAAACAATGGTAGGCACGTTCCGAGATATCTAAGGTTGATTGAGACATAGAACATGCTAAGCATAGAGAACTATCAAGACACAATTCACTTTCATCTCAAAACATTTTTAGCACATTCTCCCAATTAGTTTCAAATCTACCTTTAATGAGCATCTCAATGGTTCCTCGAAGGAACCGGAAAAAGAAAGAGATTTGAGGCTACTCGATGTCTCAACTATTGCACACCACTCTATAAGCTTGACCTACATCTCCCTCCACCGACTTGTGACTCAACCACAAAGGTCAAAAGGTCTTGGAAAGGGTTGTAATGTAAGGGTGAAAGGGTGAGGGTAGGCTAAAATTTGAAATTTGATGGCATACCTAAATTGTGAAGCAAAGATTGGCCAACTCTCAATACCAAAACCAAGTTTTCACCAAACAAAAACACGAACACCCCCAAGCTGATTCAAAGCCAAAATCACAAATATATACACAAAAAGCATAAGAACGCTTCACCCCCAGCTTGAACAAAGCATTGTCCTTAATGTTTTAAAATAGGGAGAAAGACACTTACATCAAAATATTTTTTAAATTATTCATTTTTCACTTTTTTCAATTTTTGCCAAAACTTTTGAATTTGCTTTGCTTTTTCTCATGTTTTCTTTTTTTTTTTTCATTTTTTTTCATTGTCCTTGCCTCTTTTAACTATGGACGGCTTTTTCAACTTTTACATTTGCTTTTTATTCACAAAATATGTACAACACAAAACTTGCTTTCATTAGAAGAACCAAACATTCATTCTCATCCACCAAAACTCTAACAATAGAGACCAAATGCTTCACAAAAACCAATGATGGAAACACGAATGAAACAAAAGGCTCAAAGGCTAAAGATGTGGCTTGAAAAGAAGGGTATAAGGCTCAAATGGTTAGCAAGTAGGCAGATGAAAGCCCAAAACAAAGAATAGAAAACTATCCTTGAAAAGAAAAATTACCACCCTAAAAAGATGCCTTTGTCCTTCCTAAATGGCTCGGTCGCGATCTCGGGAGATGAAAGTCAAATTCTAGATAAAGCATACAATAGTCAAGGATCCATGCACCGCTAAAGCAAGATATGTAGAAGGTTAGAAAAGAATGAAGCCTCACATGATTGTAGCAAAAACTCACTATTAGTTTCAAATTCACCAAAAGAGAGCAATTGTAAATTTTCAAAAACAATAGAATCCGGTTTCAAGGTCCCAAAAGTTCTAAACGACAACCTTAGCATACTTTATCCTAGAGTCGACCAAAGATACTCTCAAATTGTCCGAACCATTGTCTTTTAGGTAGTATAATATCTAAAAATGCAAGTCCAAGTTGTACTAAGTCCAAAGCAAAAGGAAAAACAAGAAGAAAATAGAGCAATGCCTCTAAAACTTAGTTTGATTGCAAAATGCAAAAAGAAATGAAAAGAAAAGAGAAAAAGATAACAAAAAGAATAAGCAAAACAAAAAGAAAGTGGAAAAAGAGGAAAACGAAAAGGGAAAGAAAAGAAAGAAAATAAAGAAGATGAAGAAGGAATAGAAAATCACAAGGAAGCAAGCCAAATATATAATATCCCAATCGACACACAAATGGTCATTCGGCTACAGCGCCTATGATCCCAAACACACTAAGGTGTTAAAAGCAAGCAACCTTGAACCATTCAACTTCTCCTAATCTAAACCTAAACTATGCATACAAAAAGGAAAGAAAAAAAAAGGCAAAACAAATAGAAAGATCTCACCCAATGACTGTGATAAGAAAGAACATGTATGATAACAAGAAATTCGTTACCAAATTCCAAGCGTCGAATGCTCTTATCGGGGACCTAAAAAGTGAGAGATAAAGAAAAAGAAAGAGAAATATCTACACAAAAGAATGTTAGTAACTTCACGAGAAAAGAAAAGAAAGAAATAAAAGGGATACAGGTAACCAATAAGGGAAACGGTAATGCAAGATAGTAGCAGAATCATCAGGAAGCAGAATCAGGAAGCAAAAGGCAGATTACACAGTAATCAAACGAACAAGCAACAATACCGGGTACTAAAGCAGAGAATCCATCACCATGAAAAACATCATCAGCCATACAAAACAACAGAGAAGCATGAGTAAAGGGAATATTTCAAGCATCCCACACTTGAGCCCCACTGTGATCATACACTTAAGCATGGTGGCGTCCAATGGGAAGGAAGCTAGAGTAAAAGAGTCGACAACAAGTTTTAGGAACTTGTAAACCGTTCACAGGGTGAAGCTTACACCCCTTAACGATCCAGGAGATCGTTAACTCCAATAGGTCAGGAACCATGACTGGATATTCGGGGATGAAGGTACAAATCCAACCTAAAAGAGATTGAACCTGCCCTAAATAGGCCTCTACTTTATTCTTCTCGAATTCGTGTGCGCTTTCTGACAAACATACAATCAATAGGTTAACCCTAAACCTGTTTAATCTATGTTGGTTGAATATTAATGCACAAACAAAACTATTATTGGCGATTACTTGAATTATTATCATATTAGCCTAAACACGATTATTAAATATCTTGTTAAGCGTGATTACAAGTACAAATTCCCTTTAATCCTGCAAGAGAGGGCGTGATCAAGCAATAACAATAATATGTATCAAGCAACATGATAATAACAACAATCATCATAATCTCAATCATAATATTAGAAATTTTAGTTATTACCCTAAACATGATACTAGGAAGCAATAAAAAATCCTAACATGATACTAGGAATTAAAATAATCAAAGCATGATTTCTTTATCAAAATATAAAGTAATTAAATTACTTACTTGGATGCCTCGTATCTCTTTCTAATAACAAAAATACACACGTTAGTAACTTTAAGGAAAATAATAAAAAAACAATTAAATTAAATAATTGAAATAGGGATTTGGGACCAAACCCTCAGAAATTATAACCTTTCACGTCTATGGCGAAGGCAACTTCGAACATAGCTAGGTGTGTCTAGAACTAATGAATGTGGAATTTTGTAGGAGGGGAAGGTTTAGAAAAAGAATAGAGGGAGAAAGCTTCTAGCTTTAGAAAGAGAATAGAGAGAGATGATTGTGAATTCTTGATTGTTGATTGTTGGTGATAGAAAACGGGGAGATACTACCCCTATTCATTTCGAGCCAAATTTAGTTTAAGCCATAACTTCCTCATTATTCATCGGAATTGGGCTTATAATATATATCGTTGCAAAGGCTCTTTTCGAGCCCAATCCAACTACATTATTATTGGACCCTCATCATGGACCAAACTAAATTGGACTGGCTATTTTCATAAATAGAGTAAGAAAAGAAATATTTTCAAAAACAGCAAGAGAGATATTTTAATAAAAACATCCACATCACTAGACTTTTAACACTTTCACTTCGTTCGATAATCAATTGACGTGAAAAGTATTCATCACTGGGTTTGGTTTTGGGGAGACACATTTAGGTGTCTACAATGAGACAATCAATGATCAACACCAGCAAGTAAAAGAGACCAAGAGTGAACCATAAAAGCGAAGGGGGGAACGGTGAGGCACACAAACAACATAAAACACCCCCAAGCTTGAAATGAACTACCCCCCAAACTCAAATCCTAATAGCATATAGGCATAAAGAGAACAACATATAAAGCAAACAAGTAAGTGGGGTAGACAAGATGGAATCACTCGGCACTATGGTAAGGGGTGGAATGAGTACTCCCCTCACCGGTCTCCAAGACTACATTACTAGAGCTAGCGTAATCACCCACCTCTATGGGAGCCTTGCCCCTCAACCTACCCTCTCTCCTAGCACGATCCACCGCGAAGAAATGAGACCAATCATCCAAGATCGACTCGCCCGACAAGCCCCACCTACCAAAAGTCTCGGGGTTCGGGAAAGGCAAAGGGTTCTAGTGATCATAAGTGAAGTCGCACCCACCGGGCCGTTTATAATCGTAAGTGGTCGGGGTAGTGCCAACAATAGCACTAGGGAGGACATTAGGACCCTCCCAATAGGGGTAACAAAATCTAGGTCCAACGGAGGGGTCAAAGTGTTCCCATTGAGGGATAGGTCCTTGTTGGACAGGAAGGTACGGATAGCTCAAGTACGGTTCAATCTCCCCCCTCCTAACTAGGAAATCATACACTTGACTAGCATGGAAATAATAACCAAGAAAGAAGTCGTGCCCCAAAGGCATAGAATACAAGACATTAGCGATGGAATCAATCTTGGCATGCAAAGTAGATAATTCAAGTGAAGTAGAAGAAGTAAAGGAAGGGATAGGTGTACCTCCCCGTTCAACCGGGGGAAAAGCTTGAAAATCTGCCGAAAGAACATCATCGGGATTGGTTCTTGTATGATTTGTCTTCTGTGAAGAGAGGAATAAATATTGCACCTTGGAGGTCTCCAAGTAAGTGAATTCTTCTTTGTCTTATGGTCGGTGGCTTCTTTGCTAGGAATCAAGAACCAATCCTTAACACGAGAGACCTTCCAAATGTAAAGATCTTGTCTCTTGGTACGCTAAATAAACTTTTGGTTGACGAGAGCATAAATGTTGAGGTAGTGGGAAGGAGTTTTCTCCCAAGGATCAACTATGGGCGGAAGTTCACAAAGCAAATCCTTGTAGGAGTCATCAATGCAAAGGGCAAGAATGGAGATCATGCCCCCAATCTAAATATTCCCCGAGAGTGAAAGGCCATCTCTTATATCAAGAAATCAGTTGATCAAGTGTTGAGTAAAATCAACAAGTTCAAGCTCTCCTTGCTCGTGATCAGCTATCCAAAGCCAACATAACTCTTCACGAGAAATGGCACCCAATGAGTCTTTAGAACATAGAGCATAGGTGAGAATACGATTGAAGTATCTCATGGCCGGATGGATGATAGAAGCGACCTTTGAAGTTTGTGGCTCATATTTCCCTTCATTAGAGATGCGCCGCCACCACTTGAGCTCATCATACTCATGATCATCACTCATCTTAACATTGGCCGAATATAAAATATGATCTTCATTTATGGCCTAAGGGAATCGAAAGTATGTACCAAGTTGGGATTCCAAAATCCGATGATGATTATTAAACAATTGAAAAGTCAATGTCCTTAAAGAATCACCATTAGTCTCACGAGTCACTTCAAGGGACGAAAGAAATTCATATGTTACTCTAGCATAAGTGGGCGCATTCAAATCCAAAAACTCCAAAAGGCCTATATTCTTGGCAAGTAGACGAACATCTTCATCAATTCCAAGCAATTTTGTAATCACTTAATCATAAAAGCGGGTTGATTTAAGCTTCCTCTTTGTCAATTGGATGAATCTATCCCGGTGGAGTTCCTTACAGAATTCAATGCCATATGTTTCAACCACCTCGGGAGAAGGTGGAACAACATGCCAGGATCTGCTTATGCTTGTTCTAGCCCTTTTCTTTCGACGAATAGGGGCCATCTACAAGAAGAAAGGCCAAGCTTGAGCAATTCATCAAGAAATTGGATAAAACACACAAGAGCATAAGAGATAAAATCATCACCAAATAATCATAGAGAATTACTCAAGAATTTTCAAGCACAAAGATAATCCAATCATGAATGAAACAAGAATTGGTCACAAAGAACTAATGCCATGAATATAGTAGCAACCATAGAAATATTCAATGAGAAATAAGAAGCAACTAATCATTAATTAAAGGCAAAAGTTTGTCATGAAAGACCAAAATCATGAATCATCATAGGCAAAATAATCCAAAAACATTGAATAATCAAAGAAATAACATCATACAACACAAAATACCCATGAGTGAGAAAATGGTGATTTTAAGAATTCAAGCAAAGTAAACAATTTCATCATGAAAAAGCTACAAAGTATCATCAAATAACATCATACAACACAAAATACAAGCAAAAAGAACCAACAATGGAGTTCTACCATTAAAGCCTAATTAAGGGTTTCAAGCTTCAAAAATTAGGAAGAAAATGACTAGAAAATGAGAAATCATACCTCAATGAAGCTTTAAAACACTTGAAAAAGGAATAATTGAAGATTATAAAACTAATTAGAACACCAAGATGCAAGTTCCAAACTCAAATTTAATCACCCAAAAATTCAAAAATTATACCCAATTTTTCGAATTTATGCTCGAAAATTTCAGAAATTTCATGAGTTAAATTGAGAAATTGTTGTTGTAATTTGTGATTAGATGAAATAAAATGATAAAAATGATCATTTTTATGAGGATTAGTTAAGAGGAAGAAAAAGTAGAGTGAAGGGGGAATAAGGGAGGAAAATCGGGGAGAGAGGAAGAAATGAAAGGGGGGAAGGTTTGCTAAGAGGCACGAAAAGGGTAGGGTGGGCTGCCACGCTTGTGCGTGCGTGCACACCCAGCTTTGTGTGTGCACAAGCGGCCGGCTAGGGGGGTGCTTGCACGCATCGGCTTGTGCTCTTGTGCTCTCGTCGATGCTCTTGAGCATCAAGCTTGAGTGATGCCCACGAGAGGGACAGACCAAGAATCACTCAATTTTCTCAATAATCACTTGTTCATGATTAATATTCACGAAAGCGCAACCATGAGAGCGCACTTGCACATCAATCTCTCCTTCACTTTAATTCAACTCCAACCTCTTAAAACCTTCAATTGACATCAAAATTGTCGGAAATCTTAATCAACTCAATCCCAAGGTACCTAAATCAAGAAAATAGAGAAAGATAAGAAAATTTCTCAAAAATTAAAGAAATAAAAAGAATGAAAAATAAAAACAAAGGGTTAGAAAACCATGTTGCCTCCCGGGATGCGCTTGTTTAACATCATAGCTCAACGTTCTCCACTTATCAAGGTGGTTGACGAAGAATCATTTTTTGAACAAGGCCAACGAAAGCACCATCGAAGTACTTCTTGAGTCGATGGCCATTGATCTTGAACGAAGATGATGAATCTAACATAGAAACTTCCACAACACCACTAGGAAAGACATTTTGAACCAAATAAGGGCCACTCCACCTTAACATGAGCTTTCCGGGAAACAACTTCATCTTAAAATTATAAAGAAGAACTTTATCACCTACACAAAACTCCTTTTTCTCAATAAGTTTGTCATGTGCATCCTTGGATCAAGCTTTGTAGGTACTTCACAATCATAAGCATCAAGCCTAAGTTCTTATAATTCATGAAGATCCAACCACCTTTGCTCTCCCGCACTTCCTAAATTAAAGTTGATTATCTTGATTGTCCAATGAGCGCGGTGCTCAAGCTCCACCGGAAGATGATAAGATTTTCCATAAACAAGACGGTATGGAGTGGTGCCTGTGGGAGTCTTGAAAGCCGTTTGATATGCCCATAAAGCATCATTAACCTTGTCCGCCCAATCATTCCTATTCCTAGCAACCGTCTTCTCAAGGATTAACTTTATTTGACGGTTGGACACCTCAACTTGTCTACTAGTTTGAGGGTGGTGGGGAAGACCGAAACGTTGATGAACGCCATGCTTTCTCAACAACTTTTGGAAAGAATTATGAACAAAATGCGATCCATTGTCACTTATTTCCTCCTTGGGTACATCGAATCTCGAAAAGATGATCTTTTTGAATAGCTTCATCACCACCTTGTGGTCATTTGTAGGGGAGGCAATGGCCACAACTCATTTAGAAACATAATCGACCGCCACAAGGATGTTTTGGTTTCCAAAAGAAAGGAATGGTCCCATGAAGTCAATGCCCCATACATCGAAAGTCTCCAACTTAAGGATGGGTTTTTGAGGCATCTCATTCCTCTTCGAAATGTTTTCGGTCCTTTGGCATCTATCACAAGACTTGATAAAACCCCAAGTGTCCTTACAAAGATGCGGCCACCATAAACCACTTTGGAGAATCTTCGAAGTGGTTTTGGAAACTCCCATGTGACCACCACTAGGATCCGAGTGGCACATCTTTAAGATATTCGACACTTTTTCACTTGGAATGTAACGACAAAGTAAGCCATCAACTCCACGCTTATACAAAATTGGATCATCCCACAAATAGTGTCGAGCTTCTCTCTTGAGCTTCTTTCTTTGATTCTTCGAAAATGAAGTTGGAAACTCCCCACATGCTAAAAAATTAACCAAATCGACAAACCAAGGGAATTCCTTCACATGAATGGCATATAAGAAATCATCAAGCATCCTATCTTCAATAGGGGAACCATCATCTTGGACTTGGGAGTCCTCAAGGCGAGAGAGGTGATCCGCCACAACATTCTCCTCCCCTTTCTTGTCTCTAACCTCAATATCAAAGGTTTGAAGTTCAAGCACCCACCGAAGCAATCTAGGATTTGATTCCTTCTTAGCAAAGAGATATTTGAGAGCCGCATGATCAGTGAAAACAATGGTCTTAGAACCCAACAAATAACAACGGAATTTCTCAAAAGCATGCACAATTGCCAAAAACTCCTTTTCCGTTGTTGTGTAGTTTTGTTGAGCTCCATTGAGAGTTTTTGACATATAATAGATGACATGGAGCTTCTTATCAACCCTTTGACCCAAAACACCTCCAATAATCGTATCACTAGCATCATACGTCAATTCAAAAGGTAAATCCCATTTGGGGCTTGGACTATGGGGGTAGAAGTCAAGGCTTTCTTAAATTTGTTGAATGCTTCCAAGCATCTATCATCAACCACAAACTCAACATCCTTTTGAAGAAGATCATTGAGGGGCTTAGAAATTAGAGATAAATCCTTGAAGAATCTCCTATAAAACCCGACATGCCCCAAGAAAGATCTCACACCTTTTACATTGACCGGAGGTGTTAGCTTTTCAATAACTCCAATATTCGCTTGATCCACCACTATTCCTTTGTGGGAGATCTTATGACCAAGGACAATGCCTTAACCATAAAATGACATTGCTCCCAATTCAAGGCTAGATTCACTTTCTCACACCGAGCCAAACACTTTTCAAGATTCTCAAGGCAAGCCTCAAATGAAACATCTCCCACCGAAAAATCATCCATAAACACTTCCATTTCCTCCTCCAACATATCTCCAAATATGCTCATCATACATCGTTGGAAGGTGGTGGGGGCGTTGCAAAGCCCAAATGACATTCTCCTATAAGCAAAGGTTCCATATGGGCAATTAAAAGTTGTTTTCTCTTGGTCATCTAGGTGAATAGGAATTTGAAAGAAACCGAAATAACCATCAAGAAAACAATAGTACTTATGCCTTATTTGTCTTTCAAGCATTTGATCAATGAAGGGAAGGGGGTAATGATCCACTTTTTGGTGGATGTGTTTAGACGTCGATAATCTATACACATCCACCTTCTCGTGATCATTCTTATAGGAATGAGCTCACCTTTCTCATTCTCCACAACGGTCATGCCTCCTTTCTTTGGGACAACGTGGACCGGGGAAACCCACCTTGAGCTAGAGATGTGGAATATGATTCCCACATCCAATAGCTTGGTGATTTCCTTCTTGACTACTCCCATTTAAGGGTGAAGTTTTCGTTATCTTTCAATGCTTGGTGAGGCAGTATTCTCAAGAGTGATGTGGTGCATGCATAGGGCGGGACTAATACCCTTGAGGTCATCAATGGTATAGCCCAAAGCACCTTGGAGGTTTCTCAATACACCACACAACTTTTGGGCTTGGCTCTTAATCAAGGAGGAACTAACAATCATGAGAAAAGTAGAGTTAGGGCCTAAGAATTCATACCTAAGTTGTGATGGAAGAGGTTTGAGCTCAACCATGGGGACACCTGATGCATGGTAATCTAGGTTGTTGAAAACTAAAGCACCACCAATCAAACAATTAAGAAAATTAAACTTATTCAGAGTATAGGACAAGTCCGAGTCGAGTCACGAGGAATGAGAGGGAGATTGCTATAGTCTGTGGTCAAGCTACTTCGAAGAATGAGAGGTAAAGTTAATTAAATTGTAACTAAAGTATCAACTAGCTAATCAAGATAAAGAAAATCAAAATGCTAAACACCAGGAATTTAGGTTCCACATGCAAGCTCAATGGTTATGCTAATCGACGGATGACTCGATTGATTCAAATATTGCAAAGGACAAACATATAGTTTCAATTAATAGAATCCGAAAGCTATCTCCTATAAGCCAAGCTAGGGTTTACTAAGATTGACTAACAAGGAGAATCACAATCAAATTCAACCAATTAAAGCAATTCTCAAATCAAGGGTTCATGTCATTGAAATGTGCTATGAAATCTAGATTAATCTTATAGGTTGATCACTCCTAATCTAATTAATCACATGCACAACTGTTTCAACCAATTTAATTGCAACAATTCAATAAATCAAGAATCATCAACTAGCAATAAGCATCAATCAAGCATGATTCCCCTTATCTCTAGCTACTAATCTACTCACTAATCATGGTGGAATTGAAAAACAAAGCTAATTGAATCATAAACATCATCATTTCAAGCTTAATCAAAGAGGAAATCAAATTCAACAAATTCTCAATCCAAAGATCAACAATCAAATAAAAAATTCAAGAATTAAAGGAAAGAGTATGCAAAAGTAAATTTAGAGAAAGAAATTCTCACTAATTTTCATTGATTGAAGAAGAAATCCAAGCTCAAAAATGTACTTTGAAGTACAAAACAAGTAATCTAAAGTTTCTCTCTCTACTTTCTCTCTCTACTAAATTTGGAAATAAGTTTCAAGTACAAGTAAAATCGTCATCCCCTTAAAAAAGGAATAGTCACGGGTATTTATAATAAATCAAGCGAAGGGAAATGGAACAGTCCCGTGCGCACGCACCACCCCCCCTTGTGCGCACGCACAGCAGGGTTGCGCGCACGCACTGAGGGGCCTGCGCGTGCACACCCCTGCTGTGGTGTTGCGTGTGCTCAACTTCCCCTTGCTCGCTCGTAGATCCTTGCGCAAAGCCTTTGCTCCTAGCCTTCTCGTGCATCCCCATTGTTGGTGCTCTCGAGGTGATGCCCGCGAGGAGGGCAACCTTTGATCTTCAAATATTTGCACATTCCCGACCTAAAATCAATGAGAAAACATCCTTAAGAGAGCGGAAAATAAGAATTCAAAACTTTACTTGCAAGAATTCAAGTAAAAGTAAGAGAGAAAGCAAAAAGAATAGAAATTAAACTAAAATAGCTAAATAAGAACAAAAATTATGAAAAACTCATAAAAGTGAACGAAAAACTAAAATAAGCTATAAAGACGGAAAATAAAAGAAAAATAGAAAGATCATAAGAAAATAAGGCGAGAAAATATAGAAAAAGGAATAAAAAACTATTGTATTGAGTGCCACAAATGACGCTCATCAACTCCTTTACCTTCCTTTGTTGTAGCCGCTTGCAATGCTTCTTGGCTAGTGATGTTCATGCACATTTTCTCATCAACAGCTTCAAGGCTTCCATTGAGCAAATCTTCATACAAAGCCATCTCTTTGCTAGGAACACCTTTCTTTTCCTTATTCAACAAAACATTCTCAAGAGCATTATTAGATGTGAGCAATTTCTCATGCATAGAAGACACAACATGATCAAGAGATTCAATCATCATACAATTCTCCAAGGAAGAACTTGGATACTTCATGCTATCATTCAAGTCAAATTCAATCACCTCATCTCCTACCTTAAGTGAAATTTTAGCAATCTTGACATCGATCATAGCACCCGAAGTAGCGAGAAAAGGTCTACCTAGAATGATAGGAATGCTAGCATCTTCATCCATTTCAGGTACCAAAAAATCCACCGGAATAAAAAATTTTCCAACCCTTAAAGGGACATCCTCTACCTTACCCTTTGGAAACTTGATTGACTAATCGGCCGATTGCAAAGTGATGTAAGTAGGAAAGAGTTCCCCTAGTTCAAGTCTTTGGTACACTGAATATGGCATAAGGCTAACACTAGATCCTAGGTCACATAAGGCATTATCGGTTTGCATTTTATAAATAGCAAAAGGAATGGAAAGGTTTCTAGGATCTTTTAGCTTAGCTGGCATCTTGTTCATTACAATTGCACTACAATTCTCGGTCAAGTTCACTGTCTCTATAGCATCACAAGTCCTCCTACTATTCAAAATGTCTTCAAGGAATTTTGCATAATTCGGAATTTGGGTGACAACATCGGTAAATGGTAGAGAAAGATGAAGTTGTTTGAGTATGTCAATAAATCTTCGAAATTGTTCATCCAACTTGTGTCTCATGAATCTTTGTGGATAAGGAAGCTTGGGTTTCACAACTTCTCTCTTTTCCTTCACCTCCTTAGGTGGATCTACCATTACTTCACTCAAAGATGCACCATCTCCCTCATCCTCAACTAAAACCTCCTTGGCACCCTCCTCACTCTTACTCTTGCTAGGCAAACTCTACTCAAGCACCCTACCACTCCTTGTGACTATGGCATTAACGGGTCTCTTAGGGTCTAGGCCTTGAGAAGGTAAAGAAGAAGGGCTTGTATGGTCTTTCAAAGCATTGGCAAGTTGAGAAATTTGGTTTTCAAGCATCTTATTGTGGGTCATCATTTCATTAAACTTCTTATCACTCACCGCCATGTAGGTGTTTAACAACTTGGTTTGATTTTTAATGATTTCCTCCAAGTTATTTCTAAAAGAAAGGTTGAACATAGAAATTATCACTTTGGGTCTTTGGTGCAAATCCGCGTAAGGGACCCCTTTGAGCATTATTTTGAAAATTTCCCCTATTTTGATTGTTCCAATTACCTCTATTTTGATTTTGACCATAACCTTGATTATGGTTATCATAACATTGGTTATGATTGCCATAATTTTGGTTTTGATTTTGGCCACTATAACCTTAGTTGTTATAGTTACCTCGGGAGTTTTGGTTCCCTTGGTTCCTATAACCACCGCATTGGTTATAGTCGTCAAAATTTCCATGGTTGTTCTAATTCCTATTACATTGACCTCTTTGATTCTCAAACCTAGAATCATTATTGTTTGACACATAGTTCACATGCTCATTCACATTTCCATCTTGATCATCACAAACATCCATACATGCATGAGGGCAATTAGAAGCATCATGATCATATGATCCGCAAACATCACAAAACAAGCAACCACTAGGCATGTTACTAGAAGAGGGAAAGGATTGAGGTTAGAAGACATACCTCTCCCCTTAGATTGGGAGGGAAGATTCGAAACTTGGGAGGTAGCACTTTCCAACTTTGCCTTGATAGCGGACATTTCCTTCCCCAAGTTTGTCATTGGTGAAGAAAAGTTGTTTATGATCAATCGAGTACACCGAAGAACTACTCTTGCTAGCTGACTCCCTTTCACCATCTTGCCAATCTCTATAGTACCTCACTGCGTCTTTAATTATGTCTACCACTTCCTCCTCCGTTTTACTCATGATGGGACCTCCGACTCCTCCATCAAGGCATGGCTTTCCTTGAGGACTTAGACCACCATAAAAGACTTGAATAATTTGGTAAGTCGGAATTTCGTGGTGAGGACATTCTCTTTGATACTCCTTATACCTCTCCCATGCTTCATAGAGGCTTTCACTAGACTTTTACTTGAAACCTTGAATCAAAGCTCTAGCCTCCGCTGTTTTCTTTTATGGGTAGAAACAGGATAGAAATTCCTTGGTTACTTCGTCCCATGTCCTTAGAGATTTGGGTTTAACTTCCTTGTCTAACCATTCCAAGGCATGCACTATGAGAAAAAAGGGAAAAAGCTTGAGGTGGATGAATTCTTGGGAATTCCATTCACTTTGATAGTGTTGCAATATTTTTCGAACTGTTTGAGATGGTTTAGCGGGCTTTCATGTTTAGCCCCACTAAATTGTCGCCTCTCTATCAAAGTGATCATTGCCAGCCTTATTTCAAAGTCATTTGCCGGTGTTGTAGGTGGAGCAATCCCACTTTCAAACCTATATGCACCCGAAATCCCCAATTCCTTCAACGCCACCCATGGATTTTCTCCCATCCTTGCTTGTTCTTCTTGCTGTGGTTCCTCTTCACTTGGAGGGCTAGAACTCAAAGAACGTCTAGCAACTCTTATCCTTGCATCAATTTCTGGATCAAGTGGCACTAGTGAACGACCACGTGCTCTACGTATACAATCTCAAAAGAAACAATTAGTAGCATGGCTACAAATGTAGCCAATTAAAAATGAAGTAGACTCAACAACTATAACAAAGCACCAATATCATTCCCCGGCAACAGCGTCATTTTGATGCGTGGTAATCTAGGTCGTTGAAAACTAAAGCACCACCAATAAAACAATTAAGAAAATCGAACTTATTCCTAGTATAGGACAAGTCCGAGTCGAACCACGAGGAATGAGAGGGAGATTGCTATAGTCTATGGTCAAGCTACATCGAAGAATGAGAGGTGAAGTGAATTGAATTGTAACTAAGGTTTCAATCAACTAATAGAGTCAAGAATTAAAGGAAAGAGCAAGCAAAAGTAAATTCAAAGAAAGAAATTCTCACTAATTTTCATTGATTGAAGAAAAAATCCTAGCTCAAAGATGTAATTTGAAGTACAAAACAAGTAATCTAAAGTTTCTCTCTCTTCTAAATCTGGAAATAAGTCTCAAGTACAAGTGAAATCTTCATCCCCCAAAAAAGGAAAAGTCAAGGGGTATTCATAATAAATCGAGCGAGGAGAATCGGAGTAGGGCCGTGTGCACGCACCCTCCCCCCCCCCCCCCCGTGCGCACGCACAGCAGGGTCTGCGCGCACGCACAGAGGGGTCTACGTGCACGCACCCTTGCTGTAGTGTTGCGGCGTGCACGATTCCTCTTGCTTGCTCGTAGATCCTTGTGCGAAGCTATGCTCTCAGCACTCTCGTGCATCCTTATCGTTGGCGCTCTCGTGATGATGCCTGCGAGAAAGGCAGCCCTTAATCTTCAAATATTTGCGCTTTCATGACCTAGAATCAATGAGGGCGTAACCGTGAGAGCGTAGCAAATAAAACTTTGAAACTTCACTAACAAAAATTCAAGTAAACGTAAGAGAGAAAGCAAAATGAATAGAAACTAAACTAAAATAACAAATTAAGAACAAAAATCATGAAAAACTCATAAAAGTAAATAAAAAACAAAAATGAGTTATAAAGACATAAAATAAAAGAAAACTAGAAAAATTATATGAAAATAAAGCAAGAAAATAAAGAAAAAGGAACTAAAAGCTACTCTATTGAGCGCCATAAATGACGCTCATCAGCAGGTGACTTGTTGGGCCTAATATATATCGATGTATGTGGACCGATGAGCACAACCATAAGAAATGGCCATCAATATTTTATCACCTTCACAGACGACTATAGTAGATATGGATATGTCTACCTTATGTCGCACAAATCTGAATTGTTTGAAAAGTTCAAAGAATTTAAGAGTGAAGTTGAAAATCAGCTTGGCAAGAAAATAAAAGCCCTTCGATCGGATCAAGGTGGTGAATACTTGAGCCAAGAATTCGATGACCATCTGAAAGAAAAGGGTATACTTTCAGAATTGACACCTCCAGGAACTTCACAATGGAACAGAGTATCCGAAAAAATCAAACCTTGCTGGACATGGTACGATCATCAATGGGTCTTAGTGATCTTCCTATCTCTTTCAAGGGACACACACTTCTAACCACGTCACTAACACTAAATTGTGCTCCATCAAAAGCTGTGGAAAAGACTCCATACGAGCTGTGGACGAAGAAACCTCCAAGGTTTGTCTTTTCTCAAGATATAGGGATGCGAAGCATATTTTAAGAAATTAATTTTTGACAAACTTCATCCCAAATCTGACAAGGTTTTCTTTGTGGCCTACCCAAAAGAAACCAAAGGGTATTATTTCTACAACAAATCCGAGAACAAAGTGTTTGTTGCTCGCAATGGTGTCTTTTTGGAGAAGGAACACCTTTCCAAAATGACAAGTGGGAGGAAAATTGAACTCGATGAAGTTCGAGAGGACGAGCAACAAAATCAGATTAACAGTGAAAGTGCTCAAACAACATTAGTTGACGCTAGTCAAAATGTGAAAAGTTAAACCGACAATGCAAATGCTCAGTCTGTTACCCTACGCAAGTCATAGAGACCAAGGTATCAACCTGATAGGTATCTTGGTGTTGTATTAACTGAGAATCAGGACATCTTGGTAGTGGATGGAGATGAACCAGCAACCTACAAGCAAGCGATTGCGAGCACAAACTCTGCTAAATGGCAAGATGGCAATGAGATCTGAAATAGATTCCATGTTTGAAAATCAAGTTTGGGACTGGGTTGACTTACCCGTAGGTTACACACCTATCGGATGTAAGTGGATTTTCCAATTGAAAATCGACAAAGATGGAAATGTATTCATTTATAAAGCTAGACTGGTAGCAAAAGGTTACAGGAAAATTCATGGTATTGATTACAATGAAACCTTTTCTCCGGTCGCAATGCTTAAATCCATTTGGATCATCCTAGTGATTGCTTCATATTACAATTATGAAATATGGCAGATGAACGTCAAAACCACCTTCCTCAATGGAATATTGGAAGAAACTGTGTATATGACACAGCCTGAAGGTTTTGTTGACCAAAGCAATGCTGGGAAAGTGTGTAAAATTAAAAAGTCCATTAATGGGCTAAAGCAAGCTAGCAAAAGTTGGAATTAGTGATTCGATGAAGCCATCGTTAAGTTTGTTTCTATCAAGAATCCAGATGAATCTTGTGTTTACAAGAAGATAAGTGGGAGTGACATCGACTTCCTAGTCTCATATGTCGATGATATATTGCTCATTGAAAATAGTATTCTGATGTTAGAGTCTGTAAAGGCCTGGCTTGGAAAATGTTTTTCAATGAAAGACTTGGGAAAGGCTTAGTACATATTGGGCATCAAGATCTATAGGGATAGATCTAAGAGGATGATTGGATTGAGCCAGAGTACTTACATTGATAAGGTACTGGCTCGATTCAACATGTATGAGGCCAAGAGAGGTCACCTACCCATGTCACATGGCATAACCCTAAGCAAGAAGCAGTGTCCACAAACACCTGATGAGCGGGAAAGGATGAATAAGATTCCATATGCTTCGCTTATTGGATCGATCATGTATGCCATGATATGTACTAGGCCGGATGTATCGTATGCCTTGAGTGCTACGAGCTGATACCAATCAGACCCAGGATACTAAAGTACCTAAAAAGGAACAAGGATAAATTCATGGAATATGGTGGCTCAGAAGAATTAGTTGTTGAAGGTTATACCGTCGCAAGCTTCCAAAAATACAGAGACGATCTCAAATCACAGTCTGGATATGTGTTCTGTCTAAATGGAGGAGCGTTTAGTTGGAAGAATGCCAAGTAGAGCACAACTGCAAATTCTACAATTGAAGTCGAATACATGGCAGCTGCTAAAGCGGCTAAGGAGGCAGTTTGGATTCGTAAGTTCGTTGGTGAACTTGATGTTGTACCCTCTATCAAGGGTCCAATAGCCCTCTATTGTGACAACAATAGAGATATTTCTCAGGCCAGAGAGTTAAGGGAAAATCAGAAGGTCAAACATGTAAAGCGGCGATTTCACATGATAAGGGAATGGAAATCAGAGGGTGAAATCAGAATTTGTAAAGTTGGAACGGACGACAATGTAGCCGATCCACTTACTAAACCTCTGCCTCAAATGAAGCACAACAAGAACGTTGAGGCAATGGGAATCAGGCACGTTGGAGATTGGTTTTGATTTCCTTGTTTAGTGTTTTAATTAATTTTTGAACATTTTAATGTAAGACACTAAGACGAACCATTCAGGTTTTGGAGTAATTTAATTTCCTGCAAATTTATCACTCTGTTTCTATTTAATTGTGGTTTAGAATTAAATATTGAGTGCATTCGATTCAGCGAATATTCAAAATAGGGTATCAAGACCAGTCTTGAATAAAGAAACACCTATTAAGTGAACATTGAATATTATAATCGAAAATTATCCCTAATCGAGGTCCTTTATATAATGGACGATTGATGACCGCTTGAGATTAGTGTGTGGTTTGATTTATAGCACCGTTTCTTGCGCTACAAGGACATGATTGTCATAAATCATTTGCACAGGTATTGGTTTAGAACCATACTGGATCGACCTATGAGAATACTTTAAGTGAATTAAAAATTGTCATAAGTATACTTCTCATTATGGCTATCGGAACCTCTTTCCTCGACCAGGAGTACTGTGAGTTCTCTTGTTTGAGTACTAGTTCGTTTTGATGTTAGTAAAACGTCTACAGTACATGGAGATTTTAACGGCAACACTAGGGCGGCTAGGTCCTCTTAGTAAGAGAAGCTGACACTACAAGACTGGGAATGTCCCCCTACTAATAATAGGGAACATGTCTTTGTTGTTTACAAAGCCTCTCGAATAGCGAGACTGTGAAAATGCATGGCCATGCTCAGATGGATTTTAGAAATCATCTGCTTATTGACAGTCAAACTCGGGTTTTGAGAAACACTTCTAGACGTAATAAGGATGACGAAAAATATTACCTTATAGTTCATGAAGAGACATTAAGTGATATAGGAAATAGGTTATACACAAAAACCGCACTTGTCCTGAAGGACAAGTGGGAGATTGATAGGAATGGTGTCCTTCGAACAAGTGTATTATTCCGATAGAGGGTTCGGAATTATTATAAAGCTAAATATTCAGTGAGGTCAAGTGATCGGAATTCCTAGTCGGAGGCTGCTTCCGATCAGTATTATTTATCCATTATTAATATTACAGCTTAATCTTGACTTAACCCTTCGGGTCACACCCAAGCAACTAACTATTCGACACGACTTCGGAAGGAATTAATGATTCGTTCGAGTATTAATATTTAGACGTCGGAAATCGAGCTAAGAGCGTCAAAATCGAGCGTCGCAAGTCGAGTCAAATTAATAAAAGACGAGACGGTAAAATCACTAATTAATCAATAAGTTACCAAAATACCCCTAGAATCGGAATGCCCCGAGCAATCCGAGTGCTAGGGCACTTGGGATAGCATGGTGGCTAGCATGCGCACCACATCGAGCCTAGGCTAGCTGGTTGGTGCTTCGGAAAGCTAGCACACCACTGCTAGCATTGCTGCTAGCACATGGCTAGGAAGCAGTGCTAGCATGTGCGGTTAGAAACAACAATAAGCTAGCAGTGCTTATTGATTAATTAGTTGTTTGCTATTTTCTTTTATTTTTATAAAAAGGGATAATTGATTTTACCAACTCTCCCACATTGATGGGAGAATGGAATTCTCTCATGACATTCGCTATAATACCCACCTTAGGATTTGGAGAAAGTCACTTGGCTTTGAAGTAAGAGCTCCGAGTGAGAGCGAAGCACGCGGAAAGGGTAAGAACGTCTTTTCTCTCTTTCTTGTTATTTATGTCGTTTTAGTTATATTAATTGTGAGCGGGTCATGGGGTCGGGTTTTGTTCCGCGGTGAGTTGGAATCATCAAAACCCAACATTCATGTTATTATAGGTTTGGTTCTACGAGTATTTCCTAACTTTGTCTCCGGCTAGGTCTTTGCCTTGAGGGCTCCCCATTGCTGCTAGTTGGGGAGACCGTTATCTTGGCACGATTGCTACCAAACTCGTGCGAGAGTCGATTTTAGCGGTATGAATCACTTATCATTATTTCCGCTTATCTTTCTTTATAGGATTATGCCTTATGGATATTTTTTTTACAGGATCCTGAGTCTATTTTCCGTCCATGGGTCAGATTCGATGTTCTTACGCGAGTTGTTAAGTATCAAGCTCAGCGGCGTTACTTTCAGGGGTCGTACGACGTTGTGGTGTATTTGGGCTAGAGGGGTGCGATTCAGCACTCCTCCGCATTCTTCATCGTTCCGACTCGTCCTCCATCGCACATTATGGACCAGGCGAGTCTTAGGACTTTTATGGATTCGTCGCCAACTAGCGTCGATTGGCAGACTTTCATCCACCCAACCCAGTACTACGCTGAGAGGCTTTTGCCGCGTCAGCTCCACCACCTTCGATATCTGAGGAAGCAGAGGTATGTTCTTGTATCTTTTGATTTTTACTTTGGTAGCCCCCAATGATGTTTAATTTGTTGGAATCTTTTATTTTCGCAAGCTAAGGCTGAGGCTGTAGAGTTTGTACCTCCGAACATGTCCATCGCTTATCAAGGGTCTTTTGGGCCGGTCAAGGAGATGATACCCCTGGCTCCTGAGGAGTGGCGCCTAGTGGTGAGATCGATCTCTCGACATCAGACTTGGGTAGGTTTATCTCTTATTTCTGTCTATATGTATATTTTGATTGTATCTAATCTTTTCCTTTTGCAGTTTACTCGTGAGGTGGTAACGAGGATGGCGAGAGCTATGGACGCCTTTCGTTATCAGTTGGTGAGATTGAGCCATCAAGCATCATGTCGTTGGGATGGTGGTGCGAGAGAGGTATGATTCTTATCTGGTGTTGTGTTTAAATTTCTATTTCTTATTTGACTTTGTTTACTGTTTGATTTCAGCTTGTTCCTCCGTCTCGTACTCGTTTGAGGCTAGAGGGTAGGAGGGAGAGATCTAGATCGTGGCGCCGTCGAACCTCGGTGGAGAACCGATACGGTCGCAAGGGGTTGGATCACACTACTGTCTTGGAGAACTCTGGTTCTTCTTCCGAGGGTACAACGATGAGGCCACCTGGTCAGGGCACGCCGATACTTGGCCCTTTTCCGGTGGGACGTACGAGGTTTGCTTGTCGTCGAAGTAGCCACAGCGACAGGAGCCACAACAGGGTGAGCTAGGATGGGCTGACCCTGCTCTTTCTATTCCTACAGTTGGAGAGGCTGATGTTGGACATGAGGTGACTCTACGGACCTTGCAGTTTTATGATACCTTTGGTATTCGCCCTCCGGCTCCGTAGATGTAACTGTGCTTATTTCTTGTGACTATATAGAACATTACATGTTATTGACTCTTATGCAATGTATATACATACTAGTATTACTATGTAGTTTTATCTTTTGCATTTTTATTTTTCATTTTATGTTATTTTACGTGCATGTATGTGTGAAAATATTGTGATAAATTTTGTGCAAAAATTTCCGTCATTATTTTTATTATCTTGGAGGTTATCCGACTTTCTCTCCTAAAAAGAAAAAATGAAATTTGACTAAAATAAGCTTTATTAAACTTAAAATAATCAATTATGGGAATAAAATGCCAACAAAATTGCTTGAGTGTTAAGGAAACCGTAAAGTCAAAGTACAAATCCGAGCTAAAGTAGAAAAAAATGTGTTTAGTATAGCGCGCTGTTCTATCGCAAAGATAAAGGCTGTCGTAGCGCGGCAATCCTGTCGCGGTGCAATGTGCCTGTCACGGCGTGACAACCTTGTCGTGGCGTGATGGTTTTGTATTTTTCGCATTCGATTAGAATTCGATCTGCGTCTATTTCTTTTTTTTAAATAGCCCGTAAATCTGCCGATTATAGCACAATTCAAACCAACAAAAATTTAGCTTGTTAATTCCCAATCAAGTAGTTATGGCTAGGAATTTGTGTGATATAAACCATCACTGGTGTCGTTCTCTGACCACTAAAGAGAGAAAAGAGCTTGACTTAATCCATTTGGGGGGTTTATATGGAATTAAGGGGGTAGATCTTGACATAGATTTTATTCATACCACCTTAAAATATTGGGATCCCAATACCCATTGCTTTAGACTAGGAGATGATGAAATTTCCCCTATGCCGGAAGAATTTGGTGTCATTCTTGGCTTCCCTTTTCTAGATCTCGTTGTAATTCCTAGGTAGGATGAATATTACTACAAAGATTGTGAGAAATTTCTTAACCTCAATGGTAATGATTTAAAAGTCATAGTGGACGGCACTGAAGTTGATCTTAAATAGTTTGCATCTTTTTATTTTAATAGACCAAAGACAGAATCTTTTCATGCTTACAAGAGAAGGGCTTTCCTTTTGACAAGTGATAAACCTAGGTCGTTGAATTCTAGATTCCCCGATCAAAATAAAATTTGTAAAACCAAACCCAACCCTAGGTATAGGGGCAAGTCCGGGTCAAACCCTAGGGAAAGCGGTATTTTCTAAGGTCTCAAGCTAAGCTATTTCGAAGTCTTAAAACAATAGGTTGGTCTAAGCTATGCTATCGAATTTATCAAAGCTAACATATGGAAATCAATTATCAAAACGCTAGGGAATTTAGGATCCACATGCACTAATGATAAACTTGCTAATTTGCCAGGAATTTGATCAATCAAGCAATTCGTGGGTAAACGATATTTGCAATCAAAATCACTCAAAGAGCTATTTCCTAGGGTCAAGCTAGATGTCTTTACAAATGACTTCAAAGGAAAATCGCAAATCAAGATCAATCGATAATAATAGCTTCCAAATCAAATTTTTGTGTCATTGAAAACTATTATGCAATCTAGCATGATCATCAAGGTTAGGTACTCCACTTCAAATCAAACAAATGCACAAATTTCATCAACTAATTTAATAACATCATCAAATCAATCAAAAACCCCAAATTAGCTATAGATTATCATTTATACATGCTTCACCACTTCCCTAACAAAGGAACTACTCACTACACATTGTAAATTTGAAAAGCATAACAAAACTAATCATCAATTTCATCATCAACATTGTAATTCAAATATCAACAATCAAAAACCAAACAAACAATAGAAATTCAACAATATATCAAAATCAAACATAACATTGCATTGAAAAGGAAAGAAGTCTTACAAAACTTTGATCAATATCAAAGAGGAATGAAGATCACAATGTAAGAATCATCAAATACCAAGTTTCTCTCTCTAAAATCTAAGAACAAAATCTCCAAAATCTTGAGCTTCTCCCTCTAAAATTCTAATAAAAAATCTATCAAAAACTAAATCAAAAGCTTCTTCTTTCTTTAGAAATGAAGAAAATCTATATGTAGTAAAACTAAATATGGAGAAGTTAGTTAGACGTCCAAAATGAACCTCAAAAGGCGCGGCCTCTCATCCTTAAGCGCGGCCGCAACAAAATGGGTACGGAACAGGGGGGAGGAGGCCTGCGCGGCCTCTTCTCCTTTGCACGCGGCCGTGCCTGGAAGCAGAGGAGAATTCCTTTTGTGCGCTCGATGATGTTCCCCTGCGTGCCACATCATACATGTTGGGGAGGCAGTCACTAGAGGCCTTTACGGTGGGTTCAACACCGAATTTGATGTCTACGCGGCATGAGAGCGCATCCTTGAAGACTTAGGTTATGCACTCCTTTGCTTTTGAGCTTCAAGAAGAGGAACCGGGTTGCATCCTAAGCTTTGTATGCCCCGAGAGAACGCCAATGAGCTTCTCGATCATCACCATTCTCCTAAAATCAAGGAAATGCAAACAAGTAAAGGAGAAAATGCAAAATAAACTAAGAAATGCAAGAAAATAAGGAAACAATTAAGGAAAATGCAAAATAGAGAAAATACAAGTAAAAATAAAGAAAAAGAAGTAAAAGAGATGTAAAAGCAATTAAAAGTCATCTTAAAAGAAGCTAAATGACACACATCAAACTCCCCCAAGCTAGACTTTTGCTCGTCCTCGAGCAAAACAAAAGTAAGAAGAAATAGGATGAAAGACTTATTCAAACCAAGAAAAGGGAAGAAAGAGATAAGAATGTACACTAAGACTCACTTTCGTAGGAATCACGGTTGTTTTTACCTACATCAAGCCCTTTAAACCCCAAAGTCGCCAATGAAGACGAGTGAGGTCTTGTAAGGGTATCCAAAGATTTTGACCCATAACTCTTGAAGGTAAAAATGAGGCAAATCAATAAAAGTAATCAAAAATTCAAACAAGTAGCTAATGAAATGGAATTTTACAAATGACCAAATGCAAGTGAATAAGCAACTTTCTATATCACCTTCCAAGATATCTAAGATTAATTGAAACATAGGATATGCTAAGCATAGAGAACTAATGAAACACAATTCACCTTCATCTCAAAACATTTTTACCACAATCTCCCAATTAGCTTCAAATCCACCTTTAATGAGCATCTCAATGATTTCTCAAAGGAACTGGAAAAAGAAAGAGATTTAAGGCTACCCGACATCTTGACTAATGCACACCGCTCTATAGGCTTGACCCACATCTCCGTCTACCGACTTATGACTCAACCACAAAGATCAAAAGGTGTTGAAAAGGGTTGTAAAGTAAGGGCGAAAAGGGTGAAGATAGGCTAAAATTTGAAATTTGGTGGTATACCTAAATTGTGAAGCAAAGGGTGATTAATCCTCAACACCATAATCAAGCAATCACCAAACAAAAACACCAACACCCCTAAGCTTATTCAAAGCCAAAATCACAAACATATATACAAAAAGTGTAAGAACGCTTCCCCCTAAGATAAAATGAAGCATTGTCCTCAATGCTTAAAATAGGGAGAAACATTTACATCAAAATGTTTTTGAACTTTTCATTTTTCACATTTTTCAATTTTGCCAAAGCTTTTTGAATTTGCTTTGCATTTACTCATTTTTTTCAATTTTTTCAATTTTTCACATTATTTCATTGTCCTCGCCTCTTTTAACTATGGACGGCTTTTTAAACTTGTCATTTTCCTTTTAATCACAAGATATTTACAATACAAACTTGCATTCATTATAAGAATCGATATACAACTCATCCTCCACATTCTCCAACAAAATGATCAATTGCTTCACAAAAACCAATAATGGAAACAAGAATGAAACAAAAGGCTTAAAATCTAAAGATATGGATTTAAATGAAGGTTTATGGCTCAAATGGTTAGCAAGTAGGCAAATGAAAACCCAAAATAAAGAAATAGATAATTATCCTAGAAAAAAGAGAAATCACCACCCTGAAAAGATGCCTTTGTCTGTCCTAAATGGCTCGTTCATGATCACGGGAGACAAAATTCAAGTTTTAGACAAAGCATACAATAGTCAAGGATCCATATGCCGCTCATGCAAAATATGTAGAAGGGTTGAAAAGAATTAAACCTCACATGGTGGTAGCAATAACTCACTATTAGTTTCAAATTCACCAAAAGGGAGCAATTTCAACTTTTCAAAACCAATTAGAATCCGGCTTCAAGGTCCCAAAAGTTCTAAAGACACTACCTTAGTATATTCTATCTTAGATTCAACCAAAGATACTCTCAAACCGTGCACACCGTTACCACATAGCAAACATCCTCGAACCTTTCAACTCTTCGTAAACTAATCATATTCTATGCAAACAATGAAAGAAAAGAAAGAAAAGAAGGAAATAAGAAAGTTCTCACCGGGAATCCAAGCTAAGCTAAGAAAAGCGGGGTAACGAAAATACCACCTCCATGAAGCTCTAATCAAGAATAGCATGAATTTGCAAAACCGAGTGGGAAAGGAAAAGAGAAAATGGAACTATATATAAAGAAAACGGTTAGTAACTTCAAAATAAAATAATAAGAAAGAAAAATAAAAATTAGAAAAGACAACGAAACAAAATCAAACTAATCTATAAAATCAAATCAAAACCGATCAATCAAAATATCAAAATCAACTATACACTTAAAATAACAAAATTAACTATACACCTAAGCTAAAATCATTTGGATCAAAGGGATTTTGATTCAAGGGTTTTGGATTTAGGGATTTGGATTCAAGGAAGCAAAAATCACCAACTCATCATGGAAGAGCAATCATCATCAAAATCAATCATCAAAAGATTTTCAAGAAGAATAACATGATATGATCATGGATAACAACAACACTCAACAACATCAAGTATAGATCAAGACAAGAAATCATAAACCATCAAGGCATGAAAAATCAAGGATATCCAACAATAACAAAATTAGCCACCAAGACTCTTCATAAGACTAGTGTCCCCCTAAGCTAAACAAAAATACATCTTAACATCCCATGAATACAAAACAAAGATCACATAATAAAAGGGATGGAGGTAAAAGCACAAAGAAGGGGAAACTAGTTACCATTAGGCCCGACATCATCATCATCATCCTCCCTATCATATGAAAAGCCGGATAGGGGACCACAAGTATCTCATCCCCCGGTGTAGCCGAGGGGCCAACCATAATGACCCTTAAAGTTATCTTGTTGCCAAGGGGCCAAGGGAGTGAATTTCTCGGGCAACTCAAGTGGCAACGGATGGGTGGGATCGAAATAGGGGTAGTTAGGATCACCCCTATAGTCGCTCCCACCGGATACACGGTAATCATAGTTACCGTGCTCATCCGGAAATGAGCGAGTCTCGGCGTTGGACCCTTGAGGTCCTTGCCAATATGGGTAAGTAGCCCTCCCATCATCTCCCCAAGAAGGTACGGACTGAGTTGAGGAGGATAATACGGGTAGTTAACCGGGGGAGTGATCTCCCCACGGTTAACACTCGCATCATATAGTTTTTGTGTTTGGAGAAACACACCTTGTTGCATTTCGGTGATGCCTCTAATTTGGTTGTAGATGGCCTCAAAATCTTGATCATACATCCCCTCCATTTGAACTTGATAGCCCACCATTTGGGAACTCAAAGCCTCCATGTCGGGGCTAGAGAATTGATGTTGTTGATGTTGAGGTTGAGGCACTTTTTGCTCTTGTTGTAGTTGTTGTTGTTGTTGATGTTGATTTTGATTTCTTTTAATTTGTTGCTCTTTATCGATGACATCTTGCATGTCTTCACCTTCATCGGGGATGCGGTTGCTAATGGGAACAAATCATACATTCGGGGCATGTCGGTGGAGGGAGGTCAAGGAGGGGTTTAGAAGATAACACCGATGAACATTCCTCACAAGCCAATCAAACACTTCGTCATCATTGCTCTTTGCTATGAATTGCACTTTCTTGAGCTGAGCAGTGTCGAGGTAAAGGGTGTCGGTATCCCCCACCGGATTACAAGAGAGGAGATATCACCCATAACCAAGGTTGGTAGCCAACCTAGTCACCATGCTACCACAAGGGATGTCTCCCGACTTCTTGCCCCTCATATCCATACAATTCCTCAAGAATATGTTCCCAAAGTTCAACCTCCCACGTAACTCTTCCCTAGTTTCCATCCAAAGAACTTGCAACTCGGCTTGCGACATCTTGCCCAAATCTTGCTTTGGGAACACTGAGTAACCCAACAACCGATGAAGCACTCGGGGATATGGTTAGAAAATGTCTCTTGCAAGGGAATAGCGGGCGGAGAACTCATTCTTCCTCGAGATATCATGCCACCATGCATTTTGGGAGTAGCCATCAAAATAATCATGCTTGGAGAAGAGGATATCCTCCTCCGGATTGAAATCAAGAGCCGCATTAAATTCGGCAAAGGACATGACATGCTCCACATTGAAGAGCTGGAAGGTGATTTGGAAGTCCTTGGTACTAACCGGAGTAGTAGTCAAAGAAGCTAAGAACTCCCTAGTTGGCTCAAGGTAGGTTCGGTAGCGCTTGTTGACGAAGCTACCCAACCTAAGGTTGTCGAATAAGACCCATAAGTCCTCATCAATACCCAATTTGATCATGCTCGATTGATGATAATGCCGTGAGGGCTTTATGGTTCTTTTCTTGAATTCATTCCAAAGTGGCTTATGGTTTGGATTGGCAAATCGTGTTTTGGGTAGAGGAAGAGGATCTTCATTTTGTGTTTGGGAAAAAGGTGTGTTTGATGGAGAAGGTTCTTCAATGGTTATGTTTGTCTTTCTCTTTTATGAAGGAGGGCTTTCGTGATCTTAGACATTTTTGCTTCACTAAATTCACAACCAAAACACAATCACAACTTCACAAATCACCACAATCACAATGCAACCACAACACTACCACAATACTTGGTTCAATTAACCAATACTCCAATCACCACTTACTACCAACACTACCAAAATTTAACCTTCCATAAATTGCAACCGAATTTCACAATTAAGCTACACAATCAACAACACAATGTAAGGCAAATTTAATCAACAACAGCACATATAATCAACCCAATTACTCAATCAATCACCATTTTTAAACAAGATGATACTACTACTATTCTTAATCACCAAATTAATCAAATTCTTTCTACAAATTGATATAATAATGTAAAATAGAGGTAAAGAAGATGATCATACCATACAAGAAGCAAGATTGATCAAGTTTTAAGCACCAACATCCACCACACCGAAAATCCCCAAGTTGCTCTTCAATGGAGGAAAAAGATTGGAGAAGAAGAAATGGAGGAAGGTAGTATGATTTTTGATGAAAGTGATGAAATTTGAGTAGGAATCGGTTAATTTTGTGAGTTGTTTTGATGATTTGAGGGATGATTTTTGTTGAATGAGGGTTAGGGTTTCGTTTTTGGGAGAGAGCGAGGTGCAGACGAGTGTGGGTGTAAGGAATGAAATGAGGAAAAGAAAGGAGAAGGAAGAAGAAGTAGTGCGGCTGGGCACATGCGCGGCCGCGTATCAGGGGTGCGCGCCCGCGCGCCCGCACCCCTACTGCTCTTCTTCTTGCTCGCTTTTTGTTCTTGGTGCGTTCATTTATGAGCTTAATGATCTTTATCATCCCAGGATTATTAAACCCACTAAACACATCATTTTCTAAACCCCTTTTCAGTAGGTTCAACATCCCAAATTAATGAGAGCACCATAATCAACCCACCAAGCACAATTTGCTTTACATTTTAACACAAATTTTCCAAGCTTACCTCCTTAATAACCTTACCCATTCAACTTGAAATTCAATAATATCGAGAATACTCTAACCAATTACCACGAAACACCTTCCCATTGTGCTCATGTTTGTTCGAGGGGGGGTCCAATTCCCATGAATTTAACCTATTAATCCAAACACAAAACAAGTGAAAGAAAGAAAAACAATTTAAAAAAAAACTAAGAAAGATAAAATCAAAAGAAAAAGTTAGAAAACCGGGTTGCCTCCCGGGAAGCGCTTGCTTAAGGTCCTTAGATCAACCCTTCCTCCAAATCATGGAGGGTCAAAGAAAACCACCTTGTTCAAAGTTGTAGAGGAAACAAACTTTTTCTCATTCCTTGCCAACTTCACAACATTGTTTGATGTATTCTCATTTGTTGAAACTCCCGAAACTAGCTCACTTTGCTTCAACATCATTTCTTCTTCATAAAAGCTCTCTTTTTCTTCTTGCTCTTTCTAGTGGACGGCTTCTCACCATTAACACACTTGGATTCAACCTCGTCCTCTTGAGGGTAGAGCTCTAACCATGAAGGAATATCAATCACCTCCTCATCCACAAGCTTTAAAGGCTCCTTGTTATCTTCACTAACCTTCTTGCTTTCAACACTCAAAGGCACATCATCACAAACCTCAAGAACATTGTTAGCCGAAGAAACAATCATGCATACATTATCATTGGAATGAGGGGAATTGATGCACATAATTTCATTCACAAAAGACAAAGATTCATGCATCGATTTAAGCTCAAAACTAGCCTTATTGTTACCAACTCTCAAAGTAATAATGCCTCCCTTCACATCTATCAAAGCTCCCGAAGTAGCTAAGAAAAGTCTCCCTAAATGATAGGTATGTTATTATAGGGAATATTTCAAGCATCCCACACTTGAGCGCCACTGTGATCATACACTTAAGCATGGTGGCATCCAAAGGGAAGGATGCTAGAGCAAAAGAGTCGCCAACAAATTTTAGGAACTTGTAAACCGTCCACAGGGTGAAGGTTACACCCCTTCACGATCCATGTGATCGCTAACTCCATAGTGGTCCTGAACCATGACTAGATATTCGGGGATTAAGGTACAAATCCAACCTAAAAGAGATTGAACCTGCCCCAAAAATAGGCCTCTACTTTATTCTTCTCATATTCATGTGCGCTTTCTGACTAACATACAATCAATAAGTTAATCCTAAACCTGTTTAATCTATGTTGGTTGAATATTAATGCACAAACAAAACTATTATTGGCGATCACTTGAATTATAATCATATTAGCCTAAACAAGATTATTATTTATCTTATTAAGCGTGATTACAAATACAAATTCTCTTTAAACCTGCAAGAGAGGGCGTGATTAAGCAATAACAATAATAATATATCAAGCAACATAATATTAACAAATCATCATCATCATAATAAACTCAATCTCATTAAAGCATAATATTAGCAAGATCCTAGGCATGATACTAATAAGATTTATAACAAATCCTAGCATGTCACTAAACAATAAAGATCAAAACTTTATCCCTGACATGATACCAACATGATAGAAGAAAATAGGAAGCCACCTAAACATGATACTATAAAGCAATAAAAACATCCTAACATGATACTAGGAATTAATACAATCTAATCATGATTTCTATATCAAAAGAATAACTAAGCAATTACTTACTTCGATGCCTCGTATCTCTTTTTATAAAAACAATACACATATTAGTAACTTCAACGAAAAAATTAAATCAAACAATTAAATTAAATAATTGAAATAAGGATTTGGGACTAAACCCTCAGAAATTATCAACCTTTCACGTCTAGGGCAAAGGCAACTTCGAACTTGGCTAGGTGTGCCTAGAACTCGTGAATGCGGAATTTTGTAAAAGGGGAAGGTAGAAAGAGGGAGAAGAACACGCTATTGCTTGAGAGAATAGAAAGATGATTGATGATTATTGATGATTGTGAATGAATGAAAACGGGGAAATGCGATCCTATTTATAGAGAAAATAGTCCGAAAACGATAGAAAAGATTTAAAATTTGAAACGGAATAAAACTGGTGATGTCGCCAGCGACAGAATCCAGCCTGAAACGACAAGCATCACGGATGGCGACAGACTTGTCGTTTGGCACTAGTTAAAAGATAAAACGCGCTTTTGTATGGAATCCTCTTCTTAATATAATTAAGCAATTAAACTCCGTGTTTATCACTTTTAAATCAAATTTTATCATAATAAAACACTTGTTTTATTTTAAATCAAATTCATTATTTTCTAAAAAAATAATTATCGATCCTAACTCTATTAGAACTCACCATAACCTTCTAGATTATTCTAGAAAATTAGAATCAATCCTAATAATTTTAGGAATAATAATTAATGGGCCCTCCACTAGATAATTGGGCCATAATACCATTTCAGACCCAATTTAATAGTTTGGCCATAACATCCTCATTATTTATCGGAATTGGGCATATAATATATCATTGGAAAGCTCTTTGCGAACCCAATCCAACTGGATCATTTTCATGTACCAAGATAAATTAGACTAGCTATTTTCATAAATAGAGAAGATTTTTGAAACCAGAAGGAACGATTTCTATTAAAACAACTGCATCACAAGACTTTTCACATTTTTACTTCATTCGATATTCATGTGATGTGAAACGTACTCATCACTGGGTTTGGTTTTTGGGGAGAAACATTTGGGTGTCTACAGAAGCCCCTACTTTGCCTGAGTTTGGAGAAACACATGTTTTGAAAACAAAAGTCAAAGTAGCGAAAGGGACAGAGAGTGATTCAGAATGTTCTACGACCCTAAATCATTCTTGTAACCCCGATACATGCAAGCTAACGTTACTTAAACAGATAAGAGAGTTAAGAAACGCGTATCTTGCAATGTCAAGCACACGTCTCTAGAGTAACTGATTTTGTTGCTGCATTTGTGTTGTAACGACCCCTACAGTGCCTCATAAACGCCATTGTCGAAGACCGCTGCTTGTAGCTATCCTCGATTGTTTGTGACAATTCTCCGCATCCTAGGGAACATCGTCAAAGGTGACTTCTTGTAGTCATCTTCAGTTTTCCTGGGACAATCTTCCATATCTTAGGGAATATCGTCGAAGACCACTGCTTGTAGTTATCTTTAGAGTTGTGGCAATACCTTGCCACGGCAGTACCTCGCCGATGTAGACAATGTCCTCCCTTCTTTGGGGCATCGTCGGAGATTTCTGCTCGTAGCTACCTTCAATTTCTCGTCTGTGCCTTCACTTGATTATTTAATTGACAACTTTCTCATCCTAGTGAAAGTATTCTTTGATCGCGTTAGGCCCCACCACCTTGCTTGCCAAAGAGGGCAGAGGTATCTTTTGTATTCTTTTATTTATTCTTTTAGTAGCCCCCTAGCAAATTCTAACCACTTTTATTTTGGCAGGATTCGACTAGAGAGTTCGTGCCTCCGCCGGTATCCATCGTCTACTAGGGAACTTTAATTATCTCTAACTTTGTGACTTTGACAGTTTTCTCGAGAGGTGGTGACGAGGAAGGCGAGAGGCATGGACGTCTTCCGTTACCAGCTTGTGAGGTTGAGCCACCGACCTATGTGTCATCGCGGTGATGACGACATGGAGGTATTTATCTTGACCTCCTCTTATGTTTGTTTATATTTGTCTTTCTGTATTTGACTTGGTTTACTTTTTCTATTTTAGACTATTCCTCCGACGCGCACTCGTATGAGACCCGAGGCTAGGAGGGAGAGATCGGAGTCTGACTCGAGGCGGCGTCGTACTTCAGCTGGGAGTCAGGGCGGTCGAGCAGAGTCGGACCGTACTGCTAGACCAGAGGGTTCTGGCTCTTCGTTTGAGAGTGCATCAGGGAGGCCGACTGGCCAAGGAGGCACGACATCATCTCCTTTAGTGGGTGGTGGGACATAAGAGGTTAGCTCATCATCGCAACAGCCACAATAGCCTCAGCATTTGGGAGCCCAGTAGCAGGGTGAGCCTAGATGGGCTGGACCTACTCTCTCGATCCCGGCTACTACTGATCAAGCTGTAGGCGAGGATCATACTCCACGGACTGTCCAGTTTTTTGATACATTCGGAGTCCCTCTTCATCTATGTCCTCCGCTATTAAAGATGTACCTGTACTTGCATTTATTTTGACTTTGCAGGACTTTGCACATTTAACTCATCACTTGTGTTAGACACTTTGTACATATCTATGACTATTATGCCTAACCTTTTTTATTTTCCATTTTGTGTGTGCGTGTGAAAAAAAAGCAACTAATTTTTGCACAAAAAACTTTCCGTCATTTTTATTGTTCATGGAGGGTATCCGACTTTCTCCCCGAAAAGAAAAAATGAAAAATAAAAATCAAGGTTGGCTTAAATGAGCACAAGTTTTTGCAAGAAGTTTGGATTTAAGTGGATAATGCTTTGAAAATGGTGAAAAGAGCTTGACTTTTTCACTTGGGGGGTATATATGGTATAAAGGGGGTAGATCTTGACATAAACTTTATTCATACCGCCTTAGAGTATTGGGATGCAGATACTCATTTCTTTAAACTTGGTTATGATAAAAAATTTCCTTTACCAGAAGAATTTGGTGCTATTCTAGGTTTCCCTTCCTTGAATCTTGCGGTAATTCCTAAAGTAAGCGAGTATTATTACAAAGATTTTAAGCGTTTCCTTAACCTTAAGGATAAGGACTTGAAAGATATAGTGCATGGGAATGTAGTTAATTTGAAGGAATTTGCACGTTTCTATTTCGACAAACCACGCTCCGAGTCTTTTCATGTTTATAGGAGGAGAGCCTTCCTTTTTTGCATGTTGAACCAATATCTCCTCACTAGTGATAATATTCATGAGGGTCAAGCTATTTTAGCATCTGTCATGGAGCAAATTGAATCAGGTAGAAATCCAATGCCTTTGATTGTTGGAGAAACCATGCTTGGTTTAGATGAACTAAAGAAGAATTCAAAGGCACCTTTTCGAAGTTCCCCAATATTATTACAGGTAGAAAATTAATACTTTTAATTATAGAAATAAAAAATATTTAATTTTGTATAGTAATAATAATTATTTGCATTGAATTTTTGCAGATGTGGCTAATGGTGAGACTTGAATTAATTAGCCCTCTGGAGAATGTTGACAAATATACACCAAATTGCTTTGTAAGACGGAAGAAACGCTTTTCCATAAAGATGGGCCTCCGGGAGTGGAGGAGAATCTTTGAAACTTGCGACTTTGCCAACAAATGGTTCATTCCTTGGTAGAAAATTGAGAAGATGGTTGGTGTTAACAGTCAACCTTTTTGCCATCTTCCTAGCTTATCAAAATTGACTTTTTATTACCCTTCCAGGGTAAGAAGATAATATGTTCTTGCTCAAACTGTTCCATCTGGTGATCTCTATCGTCCCTATGAATTTCCCGTTTCACAAGATGTAGAGAGATTTGATGATAATTGGTGTGCTAGACCTTTATGGGAAGTTATTACCCAAAAGGTCCCACCTTCCTTGTCTAGGGATGTAAAGCAATGGCTACTTGGTAGATCTCAAAAGGACAAGAACAAAGCTCGGAAGCAGAATAAGACCAATGTGAAGGACCACCTAGGGCATAAGAAGATTCCTCATAAGGAGCGTTTGGGTGAAAGAGTTGAATTCAAGAATCTTGTTATGCCTAAGAGGAAAAGTTCTACTAAGGGTAAAGAGAAGTGAAAAGCTGACTCTACAGAAAAGAAAGTAGGGGTTGAAAAGAAGCACGGTGTAATGGCTATTGGAGAAACTATCGACACCAAAATCGAATGTAGATCCTCCAAAGGATGCCAACTAGGAAAAGTGATGATGAAGAAGAAGCAGACAAGAATTGGAAAAGAGCTAGAAAAGAGAAGATAGATTAGAGCATTGCTTTACTTTCAATTTATTAGACAAATTTAATTTTAAGTCAATTTTATTTTTAAGCTTTATTTAAAATTTTTAAGCTTTATTTAAAATTCCATCAATAATGTAGTTTTTACTTTATTTTATTAATGCAATTTCCAGCTTTTTTTTTTTAAATTAAACAAACCTTTTATATTAAAACTTTTATTAAAGCAATGAAAATGTCTTGAATTTTTCCGAGAATTATTTGAGTGTGGAAGTCGAAAATTTCTGAAAAAACACCGAAATTTGCCCAAATTGACGCAGAACGTCAGGCGCTACGAATTTGACCTTGTCGCCGTTCGGAGCGATTGATGCGATGCGCTGCTTCCTGTCGCTGTGCGACAGCTGTGGCGCATCGCGCTGGACTTAATTCTTGTGCGCCAGCTGCTCTGTTGTTGACGAATGGATTTCTTTGAAGATTAAAATGACCGCACCCTGTAAAGGATTGCCTACGTATCCTTTCCTAATGAATCAGGAAAAACGTAGCTCTCTTGAATATCCTACTCAAATAATTGTGGGTAGTACTTCTTAATTTGGTCAAGATTTGTCATATTTGAGAATTCATTGCCATCCATATCAGTTAGCTTTGCAGCACCTCCTGATGGGATTGTTTTAACAATGTATGGTCTTGACCAATTAGGCCTAACTTTGCCTCTTGGGTCTAGAACAATCTTCCTTAATGCTTTTAACACCAAGTCTCCTACCTTGATGCACTACGTGAAAAAATGAAATTGGCACCGGTTCAAAACCCTCAATGCCACCGGTTTTGAACCGGTGCCAATGTGGGGGGTGTCAATTACTAGCATGAAAAGCCACCGGTTCAAACCGGTGGCAAAAATGGTATTGGCACTGGTTAACCGGTGCCAAAAATGGCCCAAAATTGTTTTTCTTTATTTTTGGCACCGGTTAACCGGTGCCAAAAATGCCCAAAATATTTAATTTTTATTTTATTTTTTTTGTCTTTTTTCACTTAACAATTAAATCAACTAAAATAAATAAGAACATCACAACATAAATCGACGAATTTCAATCAATATAAACCAAAATTTACAATATATAATCAAAAAAAAATTGCAATCAATTACATTATATAAATAAATCAAAAAAATTACAATATAAATCAAAAAAATTACAATATACTCGTAAATAAATAAAAAATACAATATAAATAAAATTAAAAAAAACCCATACACATCTAAATCAATATTCTTGCATCTTGATTCTTCAATTTAAGATCTAAATCAATGTACCCGCACCAATTTAAAAAAAAAATAATAAAAAAATAAAAAAATCGATTAATATAAATAAGCTTCGAAAAAATAAAACAAGAAATTCAATCTAAAAAATTCAAACCCAGAAAAAAAATTAGAAATTCAAACCCAGAAAAAAAGAAAAACAAAACCAGAAAAAAAAATAAACCTAGAAATCGAAATCAAAAAATAAAATAAACCCAGAAAAAAAAAATCAACCCAGAAATCGAAATTTAAAAAAAAAAAATTTCCTCTAAAAAACCTCCTCTAAAAAACCCGCCTAATTTTACCCATGTTTTCCCAACCGGTTCTTCAAAACCGGTGGCATTAAGGCGGTGTCATTCTACTTTTTTCACCTAGTGATGTTTCTTGTCTTGACCTTCTTGTTAAAGTGTCTAGCCATACAAGTTTAGTAGCATTGAGTATGATGTAGAGCTTCTAGTCGTTTTTCATCAAGTAGAATTAGCTCCTCATATCTTGCTCTAGCCCATTCGACTTCATCGAGTTTACTTTCCAGCGCCATGCGTAGGGAGGGTAAATCTAGTTCCACAGGTTGTACGGCTCCCATTCCATTAACTAAGGAGAATGGCGTATTTCCTGTTGATGAGCGAATTGACGTGCGGTAACCCCAAAGAGCAAAATGGAGTTTGTCAGGCCAATCCTTGTAATTCTCTGTCATTTTCTTGATGATGGTCTTTAAATTCTTATTGGCTGCCTCTACTGCACCATTTGCTTGAGGTCTATATGGGGAAGAGTGATAATGTTGAATGCCTATTTTTATAGCAATTCCTCACATTCTGCTTGAAAGTGAGTTCCATTGTCACTTATCATTTCATGTGGAACTCCATATCTAAATATGATGTTCCTTTCGATAAAGAGTGCTACATGTTTTGCAGTGAGTTTTGTATATGAGGCTGCTTCGATCCACTTCGTGAAGCTATCGATTGCTACTAGGATGTATTCATGACCTCCTGTCCCAGGAGGAGTAATCTTTCCAATGATATCTATTCCCCATGTTTAGAATGGCCATGGTGATGTGTAGGTGTAAAGGAGTGACGAAGGAACGTGCTGTAACTAAGCGTATATCTGGCACTTAGGGCATCTTTTTACATAATGGTAACAGTCCCTATTCATGGTAATCCAATAATATTCCTCGCGCATTATCTTTTGAACTAGCATCTTGCCATTCACATGAGTTCCACATACTCCTTCGTGGACTATCCTCATTACCTTTTAGGCTTCCTTTTTGCCTACACACAAAAGAGCTCAACCTTTAGGTATCCTTTTGTGTAGCTCATTGTCTATGAGTACATATTGGGAAGCCAAAAGTCTTAAGGCTCGTTTTGCTCTTTTGTCAGCGTGGAGTGGATATTCTCCTTTGGTGACATAGTTGAGGATGTCTGTATACCAAGGTTCTTCTTCTTCTTCTTCTTCTTCTTCTTCTTCTTCTTCTTCTCCTTAGACTACTTCATCGTCTTTTATAGCTTGAATGTAAGCATGTTTATGCCTCTTTTCTATTGTCAAAGGCATTTGTTCGATTTTCGTGGAAATTCTAACCGTCGAGGCTAGTCTTACCAAGGCATCGGCAAATTGATTTTCCTCTCTTGGTAGATATGTGTATTCTACCTTTTCAAACTGATTAGTGTGGGTTTCCAGATATGTTTGGTAAGGAGCCAAGCTTTCGCTCCTTACTTTCCACCTATTTGAAATTTGGTTGATGATTAAAGAAGAATCTCTGAATATTCGAAGTTTCTTTACTCCCAATGCCAAAGCTGTTTCGAGGCCTACCACGCATGCTTCATATTCCGCAGCATTGTTGATAACGTAAAAATCTAACTTTATGGAGATTGGGAAATGTCCCTCTTTAGCTGATACTAATAATACTCCTACACCACAACCCTTTTAGTTTGATGCTCCATCGAAGTATAACGTCCAAGTATCATCTTTTGTAAGCATTAAGTCTTCGTCTGGAAACTCATTTTCATGTATAGGTGTCGAATCTTCTATTGGGAAATCCGCTAAGAAATCCGAGATTACTAAACCTTTGATAGCCTTTTGAGGCATAAACCTTACATCAAATTGGGCTAACTTAACTATCCATCTTGATATTCGCCCATTAAGTGTAGATTACTCGAAGAGATATTTTAGTGGATCCATCCGAGATATCACATAGACTGTATGAACGAGCATGTGGTGTCTTAACTTGGTTGTGGCCCACACTAATGCGAGGCACAATTTCTCAAGTGGTGTGTTGCGTACTCATACTCGAGCATCTTTTTGCTCAAGTAGTATATGGCGTTTTCTTTTCCTTCTACTTCTTGTGCGACCATTGCTCCCATTGTCTCTTTGGTGACTGTTAAATACAACCTAAGAGGAATTCCCGGGAGCGCAGGTGCTAATACAGGAGGATTAGCGAGATAGGCTTTGATCTTCTCAAAGGCTTTTTGGCACTCGTCGTCCCATATTAATGACACATTCTTTTTTAGTTTCTTGAATATAGGTTCACATATCGTGGTTAACTTGGATATGAACCTACTTATGTATTGCAACCGGCCAATGAATCCTCCAATCTGTTTAATGGTCTTGGGCAGCGACATTGACATGATTGCTTTGATCTTGGTTGGGTCTATCTCTATTCCTCTAGAGCTAATGACATATCCCAAGAGCTTTCTTGAGGTAACTTCAAAGGCACACTTAGATGGATTTAACCTCATGTTGTATTTCCTCATCCTTTCGAAGAACTTTCTTAAGGCTACTAGATGTCCTGGACGATCTTTTGATTTTACAATCATATTATCCACGTAGACTTCAACTTCTTTGTGCATCATGTCATGTAGTAAGGCAGTCAATGCTCTTTGGTTAGTGGCACCCGCGTTTTTTAACCCAAATGGCATTACCGTGTAACAGTAAGCGCCCCATGGCGTTATGAATGTAGTCTTTTCCATATCTTCCTCGGCCATGAGAATTTGGTTGTATCCCGCGTATCCATCCATAAATGAGAGCAGCGCGTGATTCGCTGTGTTATCTACCAAAATGTCGATGTGTGGTAAAGGGAAGTCGTCCTTTGGACTTGCCATATTTAGATCTATACAGTCGACACACATTCTTACCCTTCCATCTTTCTTTGGAACTGGCACCACATTTGCAACCCATTCGGGGTATTTAGATACCCTGATAAAACCTACAGTAATTTGTTTTTGAACTTCTTCTTTTATTTTAAGAGCTACGTCAGGTTTCATTCGACGTAACTTTTGTTTTACATGTTTCATTCCTGGAATTAGCGGTATTGTGTGTTGAGCTATTTCTGTATTTATTCCCGGCATATCTTCATATGACCAAGCAAATACATCGATAAATTCTTTTAGTAGATTAATTAAACCGGTTCTTTCTTCTTTAGTAAGAGTCAGTCCGATTTTAACTTCTTCTATAACGTTTGGATCTTTTGAGATATCCACTATTTCATTGTTTTCTATTACTGGTGTTTTATTCTCAAGTGTTTCCATTGCTTTAATTATTTCTTTGTCACTTTCATTGTTAGTTAAGTAATGCTCGTCATCTTGGGTTAAGGAATGACACGAGGATTAAGCAAAAGAAGACATATTATTGAATTCGGAAAGCATTACATCAAATAAAGAAATGTCCGTTGGGACTTGACTACTAACTAGGAGTAGGTGCTAAAGTAGAAGAACTAGGGAGAGGTACTATAACTAAAGATTTTGAAGACTCGATAGGGGAAGACACAGATTCATACTTTGACTCAAACGACTCTTCGAACATAGGTCCTTGTCCTGTTGTTATAGAGATCTTCCGTCCGCTTGGTGTAGTCACCTTAATAGTCTATCGCCATCCTTGGACTAATCCCTCTACCGGAGTGATAAGCTTTGAGGGGTCAAAGCTCTCACTTTGTAGTGCTGTTTGAATGAGCGCGGAGTTCTCTTCGACATATTTTGGCTCATTCTTCTCATGCCCGGAAAGGAGTCCCATGACATTAAAGTCAAATCTTGGAGGTGCTTTATCCTTATAGATAGGAGTTGGAATGTCATCTAAGAATTTGCAATCCAGGAAGATTTCGAACCTAGGTTGTCTTATTCCATCTTTGACAAAGGGCTCGGGAAATTCATAGCATGGTTAATCTTCACCCTCTCTTATGAATTGTCCATTTAGGGTGAGAGAATATTGATCCATTGGGATTGCTTTCTTCTGGGTACGAGCATTTCTCCGCGCATTAGCCTTTTCCCGGGCTTGCTTATTGTCTTTCGGAGTCAGTTCAAAACCAAGTCCAAAAGTAGTTAATTTAGGAAGGCCTGGCGATTTCGTTTGCATTGCTACTTCTTCGTTCTTTGCTAGAGTCATTCCAGGAAAGTGTCCCTGTTTTCAAAGTATACCATTAACTATCATATTTGTATGGAGGTCGTAGCAAAGAGGGGTCCTTTCATCTTCCTTGATTAAGGAGACCTCTTTTGCGTTAAAGCCCCATAGGTCTTCATCGTTGTCATCGTGTTCCACATTTATGATTGGCTTATCAATTACCTTGATTCTTATTTGGGAAGTATTGATTGTAATAGGAATTCCTCCAACTATGGCCTTCACTTGTTGATGAAGGGATGAAGGGACGGCCTTAAGGTCATAAATCCAAGGGCGTCCCAACAATAAGTTGAAAAAAGCTTTAATATCTACCACTTGGAAAGTTGTAGCATGTTCTATAACTCCTGCAGTGACATTCATAGTAATAGTCCCAAGAGCTTGGCGACGAGTATTATCATAAGCTCTTATTCCTTTTGTGGATGGAGACAAGTCTTCATCCCTTATTCCTAACATCCTCGCAGTTCGTAGTGGGAAAACATTGATTGCTGACCCATTGTCTTCAAGAGTCATTGGTACATTCATTCTCTTGCAGATTACTGTGAGGTTTAAGGCCTTATTGTGTTTGTCACCTTCTGGAGGTAAGTCCTTGTCAGAAAAGCTGATTAGATTGATGGGACTTGGAAGATCACTTGTGAGAAAATTAGCTAATCCCTTAGGAGTGGTTTCAGAATCTATCCCTACTTTAGCCAAAGCATCCATTACTGCCATTCTATGTTCGCGGGATGTGGCTAGTAGTTTCCATACGTTCATTTCGACCTTAGTCATTTTAAGTTGTTTGACAATGTCGTTGTCTTCTATGATTGGTATGAGAACTTGTTGGGTAGTAGGAATGTGTTGTGTAGTGATGGGAGGTTGCACTCTCCCTGATCTTGTTAGAACATCTATGGGTGAATCCTCTTCATCCCAAATGTCATCTACTAGGCATATTGTGGAAAGTGGGGTTTCTTCCATATCTTTGAGGTATACATTCTCATCATCACTTTCCTAGACTCAGTTGATGTTATCATCCCTTTCTGGTGGGATTTGGACCAACTTTTTATTGTTAATCAACCCCTGGATTAGATCTTTGAATTTGAAACAGTGTTCTATGGTATGTCCTCCTGCTTGATAGTATAACAATAGCATCTATCTGTCCTTTTCAAAGATTCAAATGGTATTGGCTCGAGAGGTTTGATCTTCCCACTCTCGAAGAGCATTTTGAACATGTTTGCATAAGAAGTTCCAATTTGGGTGTAAAGCTTGTCACTCCTTTTGGGTGCTTCGACTACTTGGAGAGAAAATGGCTTTCTCTTAGTAGTCTCTATAGGTGTTGCCTTTTTAATGTCACGTTTATTTCGAGCCATCTTTACATGATCGAGGGCCTCGCGACATATGACTATTGCTTCCCTCACCATTTGTGTGAGGACCCATACTTCTTCTTTTGTAGCAAGTTGTTGACCTGTGGGAAGATCACTCATGGCATCGAAAAAGGTTTCCTCCTCTTCCTCGATATCATGGGTTTCTTTGATTGGTTTAATGAGGGACGATGGGTCAATATCACTTTCCTCATCAGAAATAGCCAAAAAATCTGACAGTGGGGCGCTATTGATGCTTGGCCTCTTACTTGTAGGGGGCAATGGAAGTTTGTTGCTATCAATCAGATCTTAAATAGCTTCCTTTAGCTTCCAGCAGTTTTCAGTAAAATGGCCCCTGCCTTGATGGTACTTACAATGTGCATTGGGGTTCCAACTAGCCGTCCTCCTTTCGACTGGTGGATCTCCAAATGGTCCAATGGGAGTTATAAGACCTTTTGCATGAAGGCGATCAAATTCGGTGTCATAACTCATGCCAATAGAAGTAAAGTTCTTCCTAAATGGCTTCTTTTGTACTTGATTATTTATGGTGAGGACTTCATTCAGATTAAAGGTACTAATGTTGTTTGAGTGGGTGGTTTTGGAAGAAGAAGGATTGTTGTTCTTCTTTCCTTTCCAGCCACTGTTAGAGTTGTTAGCAGCTTTTTGCTTTGCAAGGTCGTCCTCAATGTTGGTTCCTATGTCATAAACGGCCTTGAAAGTATTCAAATTACTTTGATGATGCTTAGAATATTTTTCTTGGAGGTTCTTAATGAACATCCTTACAGATTACTTCTCACTAGGCACCTCGACCATTTTAGCGGAAGTTTCCCTCCACTTATTAAAGAAGAAAGTAAAACCCTCATTCTCTTTTTATTTTAACATTTCAAGTTCTCTATGGTCAGTTTGTACTTGAATGTTACATTTGTACCTATCAATGAAAGAGTTTACTATCCCATCCCAAGTAGAAATCTTTTCTTTATCAAGGGAAAAGAACCATTGTTGGCAAACGGTTTCAAGAGATAGAGAGAACAAAGAGTAAAAGACTTTCCTATCAATCCCCTTAATGTTCATTATTTTTTCAAAAGCTCTTAAGTGGAAGTAAGGATTGTCAGTTGGTTTGAACCTAGGGATGTCATTGGCATTGAACTTCTGCGGAAGAAGCTCCTTGTCCATTGAGACCCCTTGTGAGCTAATGCCCTAGAACTTGTAATCGTTGGAGAGCTTGTTCAAGCTTTCCTCCATTCGTTGCATCTGTTGCTGTTTCACGGGGTCATTGACTTGAAGAGCCATAGCCTTCATCATTTCAGTTACATTGGCCAAGTTCTGCCTAAGTTCATTGACTTCTTCTTGAGTTGCCATTATCCTCTTAGCTTTTCTCTTTTGACGAATCGGTTTATCAAAAAGTAAGATTTGAACAAAAGCGTTGTCCTTGATTAGCCGCCCTTCTCTTCTTGACCAAGCGATGTAATTTAAACCATTTATTTTAATGACTTGACTCAAATTGACTTTGATTTTATTGGTTTTTAAAAAGCAAAAAAGCAAAAATAGGGTGTATTTTTTTGGGAATCGGTGTATAGGGTTCAAATGGGAATTAAGTATAGGGTTTAAAAAAGTATGGTTTAATTGGAGGATTAATATCCGACTTTCCCCCCTAAAAAAATGACGAAAAACACGCGCACACTAGACTTTCTAGACATGATTAAGGTGAAACATACATATAAAGTGTGTGCTTTTAATAGTGAGTGAAAGTGACATACTTTGACACTTGTGTGAGACCATGGACTATGTGCTTAGACTCAATTAAGGACTAAATATAGCTTCTGTCGTTTAATAAATTGATTAATTAGACTCAATCGTGAGGACTTGAGCAAAAATCTGGACCGTCGCCTAAGAAACGGGACTGTCGGCAAATGCCAGGACCAACGTGATGTGACAGTGCTGTCGCATAACGCTGGGCACTAGCGTGTCGCGCCACAGGCCAAACTCATTCCCATTACTAAAGCGGTAGTCTGGGCCTGTTTCAAGTGTTTTACTTTAAAGGACAAGCCTATAGTCGTACTAAGTCAGGTTTGATCAAATTATTTTGACTCATATTAATTAATTAATTAAGAAAAGTCCTTTAGTCATTAATTAGTTTATTTAGACTCATTCACAAGTCAAACAGACGGTTAGTGTAAACACTCATAGGTGATGCACAAGCAAAGAATGCACAAGTAGTCAAGTAAGCACAATATGATGCAATGAGTTTGCAACCTAACCATGGATCTAGTTCTCTAAAGTTCAAGGATAAGGGTTGGTCCAAGAGGGTCCATGGTTATGAGTCCGGATGCACCGCGCAGAAGCCTTAACTTTTGAAGGGTTGGCGCGTGTGGATGGGACCCCGCGAGTTATATTCGCTTCTACGGTTTGCTGAATTCAACAAACTCGGATGTACCCTTCGTTTCCATGAGCGTTCGATTGGGTAGATGGAGCATGAATTCCCAGAGGGTTATGGCCATATGTAGAACACATATGGGTTTAGAAAAGTGAGAAAAACTCAATCAGGAAGTAGAATCGAGCGAACAATACTATAATCGGTCGAAACATAGAAGGTAGATTTCTTACTCGGTATTGGAAGAACAAGGCACGAGACAACAAGGCCTGTCGCCAGACGATAACCCTGTCGCTAAACGACATTGCTGTCGCACGGCGACAAAGCCATCGCATGGTGCTGATACTGTTTTCTCGGCGCCGGTTCCTACATGCCTCAGCAGCTTTCTGTTCTTTGAATTTTAAGATTTTTCATAACGTTTTTTTTATCCTAGTTGTGAAAGAGATTTCCCAAATTTCCTACATGTAAAAATCCTATGTTTTTGACGCATTACGGATGGTCTTTCCAATGCGGACCTTTTTTATGCTAATGTCAATAATGTCAAGCAAAATTACGCACATGAATATTTAGAACTTTTCGAGTCCCATCCACTCATTCTAAATCATTGCCAAAATAAATTTTAGGAATTAAAATAGAAATCTTCCCCAGTGGAGTCGCCAAAAAACTTTAGAGAATATTTCAAGCATCCCACACTTGGGCCCCACTGTGATCATACACTTAAGCATGGTGGCGTCCAAAGGGAAGGAAGCTAGAGCAAAAGAGTCGCCAACAAGTTTTAGGAACTTGTAAACCGTCCACAGGGTGAAGGTTACACCCCTTCACGATCCATGAGATCGCTAACTCCATTGTGGTCCTAAACCATGACTTGATATTTGAAGATAAAGGTACAAATCCAACCTAAAAGAGATTGAACCTGCCCTAAAAATAGGCCTCTACTTTATTCTTCTCATATTCATGTGCGCTTTCTGACTAACATACAATCAATAGGTTAATCCTAAACCTGTTTAATCTATGTTGGTTTAATATTAATGCACAAACAAAACTATCATTGGCGATCACTTGAATTATAATCATATTAGCATAAACAAGATTATTAATTATCTTATAAAGCGTGATTGCAAATACAAATTCCCTTTAAACCTGCAAGAGAGGGTGTGATCAAGCAATAACAATAATAATATATCAAGCAACATAATATTAACAAATCATCATCATCATAATAATCTCAATCTCATTAAAGCATAATATTAGCAAGATCCTAGGCATGATACTAACAAGGTTAATAACAAATCCTAGCATGTCACTAAACAATAAAGATAAAAAATTTATCCCTAACATGATACCAACATGATAGAAGAAAATAGGAAGCCACCTAAACATGATACTAGAAAGCAATAAAAGCATCCTAACATGATACTAGGAATTAATACAATCTAAACATGATTTCTATATCAAAAGAATAATTAAGCAATTACTTACATCGATGCCTCGTATCTCTTTCTATAAAAACAATACACACATTAGTAACTTCAAGGAAAAAATTAAATCAAACAATTAAATTAAATAATTGAAATAGGGATTTGGGACCAAACCCTCATAAATTATCAACCTTTCACGTCTAGGGAAAAGGCAACTTTGAACTTGGCTAGGTGTGTCTAGAACTCGTGAATGCGGAATTTTGTAAAAGGGAAAGGTAGAAAGTGGGAGAAGAACAAGCTATTGTTTGAGAGAATAGAAAGATGATTGATGATTGTTGATGATTTTGAATGAATGAAAACGAGGAAATACGACCCTATTTATAGAGAAAATAGTCTGAAAACGATAGAAAAGAATCAGAATTTGAATCGGAAAAAAACTGGCTCTTGTTGCTAGCGACATGATCCAGCGCGAAACGACAAGCATCACGCATGGCGACAGGCTCTGTCGTTTGGCGACAGGCTCTGTCGTTTGGCGCTTGTTAAAAGATAAAATGCGCTTTTGTACGGAATCCACTTCTTAATATAATTAAGCAATTAAACTCCGTGTTCATCAATTTTAAATCAGATTTTATCATAATAAAACACTTGTTTTATTTTAAATCAAATTCATTATTTTCTAAAAAGATAACTATCGATCCTAACTCTATTAGAACTCACAATAACCTTCTAGATTATTCTAGAAAATTAGAATCAATCCTAATAATTTTAGGAATAATAATTAATGGGCCCTCCACTAGATCATTGGGCAATAAAACCATTTCAGACCCAATTTAGTAGTTTGGCCATAACTACTAAATTAATCCTCATTATTCATCGAAATTGGGCCTATAATATATTATTGGAAAGCTCTTTGCAAACCCGATCCAATTGGACCCTTTTCATAGACCAAGATAAATTAGACTAGCTATTTTCATAAATAGAGAAGAGTTTTGAAAACAAAAGGAAAGATTTCTATTAGAACAACTGCATCACAAGACTTTTCACACTTTCACTTCATTCGATAATCAAGTGACGTGAAACGTACTCATCACTTGGTTTGGTTTTTGGGGAGACACATTTGGGTGTCTATAGAAGCCCCCACTTTGCCTGAGTTTGGTTTTTGGGGAGACACATGTTTTGAAAACAAAAGTCAAAGTAGCGATAGGGATAGAGAATGATTCAGAACGTTCTGCGACCCTAAATCATTCTTGTAACGCCGATACCTACAAACTAACGTTAGTTAAACAGATAAGAGAGTTAAGAAACGCGTATCTTGCACTATCGAGCACACGTCTCTAGAGTAACTGATTTTGTTGTTGCATTTGTGTTGTAATGACCCCCACAATGCCTCGTGAACGCCATTGTCGAAGACCACTGCCTGTAGCTATCCTCGATTGTTTGTGACAATCCTCCGCATCCTAGGGAACATCGTCGAAGGTGACTGCTTGTAGTCATCTTCAGTTTTGCTATGACAATCTTCCACATCTTAGGGAATATCGTCGAAGACCACTACTTGTAGTTGTCTTTAGAGTTGTGGCAATACCTTGCCACGGCAGTACCTCGCCGCTGTAGACAATGTCCTCCCTTCTTTTGGCCATCGTCGGAGATTGCTGCTTGTAGCTACCTCCAATTTCTAGTTTGTGCCTTGACTTGATTATTTAATTGACAACTTTCTCATCCTAGCGAAAGTCGTCGAAGACCTTGTTGCCTTGTGATCCTCCATCTGCTAATGCTTCGCTTGAATGTTTGTTGTGTTGATGTGTTGCTATAACTGCTCGCTGTGATTGCTTGTTATGCCAGTACCTCGGCGAATTTTTTAAATGCGCCGGTGCCTTGGCGCTTGTGCTTGCTTGTGAACCATTACCTTGGTGCTTGTGATGATCCATTACTTAGGCGCTTAAGCTAAGTGAGACGATCGTTGTCAGGTCGATCACTTACTACAATTGTAATCGAGCCGACTACTAATCATGTTAACTTGCTTATAAAGGCTAACTAGCGTACTAAGGGACCCAGAATACTAAATTAGGTCCGCATAAACCATTATGGAGGCCACAGGCTTGTGTCGTTGAGCCAGCGCGCGCTGCTTTATGCTGTCGCCGCGCATCGAAGCTATCGCGACGCGACAAGAATTACGCTGTGTGTGATTTCTGTCGTTTTGCGCTGGAGTTGGGTTTTCCGAATAAAACTCCTTCTCCTTCCTCATTTCGCCATTTGCTTCATTTTTTGTTTGAGTTCGCAAAAAACTTCGAATTGTTCGTTCTCCTTCGTTTCTCAATAAAATTTGCTTAAATCTTTTGGAAATTAAAGCTCTTCATCTCCAATTTCCCGATCCATGTAAGTTTTACTCAAACTCACCTCGATTTTTGCTGAATTTCGTGTGAATCTGTTCATGAATTTCCGAAAAAAATTCAAAACTTATGTTGCTTAATTTTCCTTATTCGTTGAATCTTATGCCATGAATTTGCTTGTTTATGCTTGTATATTGTCTTGGAAGTCTTTTGAGACTTGTTTGACTCGATTTGGCGAAGAAATGAACATTTTTCCATTGTTGAACCCTTTGAGTTTGTGAGAATAATGTGGCTTGTTCTTGATGTTCTTACTAGCTATTCATGCTTAATTTATCACATTATTTATCATAGTATTGTAAGAAATTGTTCGATTTCTTGAAAAATGCTATCTCTGCTTGAATCAAAATCATACTCTATTTTAGTACTACGTACTCTATTTTGTTCGAAGATAGTATCATACGTCTAGGCAAACCTTAGATACTATAGAACCTTTGATTTACTGTTGCTTTGCATAATTTAGCATGCCTCGACATCGTGGCTCTAGCTCTCGTTCTCGCGAGGCTCACCGAGAGGACGAGCCCGTTGACACAAGCGAGTGAGCTTCCACTAGTCTAGGGGAGTTCCCCGAATGGGATGAGCATACTCTTTACTTTGCGCCCGAGTTTCACATCTCGGAGCAAGTGCGGCTCGGGATGACCGGTGATCGGGTTCGTTGCCACGGCTCGGGCAACGAGGTGATTGGTCAGCTTTACGACCTTTACTTTCGCGACAACAATGAGTTGCACGAGTGATGGGAGTCTTGTGGTCTGACTCCTTTGCTTCAGGCTACTCGGGCCATGTACTCTTTCGTGTCAAGCCGTTCTCTTGTCCAGCTTTGGTGGAATTCTTTTGGGACACCACCAACACCTTTCACTTTGCTTGGGGTGAGATGACTATCACTCCTCTCGACTTCTCTCTCATCACCGGACTGAAGTTTCGGCCAGCTGCGGTCCCATTTGGCAGAGACATCACGGTTTTGTCTCCGGAGGTGGAGGAACTGATCGGCCCTATCTGTTCCTTCAATTTGTCAAGGGTAGAAATAGTGACCTTTTTTTGTTCCATGGTAGTGACGCTAGTGGTAAGGGTTTTTATCATGGCAGACGGTGCCTCGATGGATTTGTTGATATTCTCAATATCCTCCTTAGCGGCCATTGGAACAAACTGAAAGTTGTTTGAAGGTAAACGCCTCTTAGATCTAAGAGATTGTTGCGGTGATGACTCGAACCATATTAATCTACCCTTGCTCCTTGACCAAGTACTGAAATAAAACAATTCACTTAACTGTTTGACTTATTGCTCAAGAGAGGAAAGGAAGGGGAAAAAACTGGACATTTGAAAACATGTGAGAAAAAAAAATCCACTCGTTTTTTTTTTATTTTGACGAAAAAAAAGGGTGCATGAACCTAGTATACAATCATAAAGGACATGGTGCGCAACTTGAGCTTGAGGAACGATTATCAACCCTTATTCTTGTTATGGTCCTTTCAATTTGCGGATCAAATGGCACTTAATTTCGATCTCGTGCCCTACGCATAAAAAACTCAAAGAAAAATATCAATAGCACGGCTACAAATGTAGCCTAAAAGAAAGAAAATATTTTTGTATTTTTCAAATAAATGGAATAGACTCAATCAACAACAGCACCATTTTGACGCGGATGAAACCAAAGTCGTTGGTTACTAAGATTCCCCGATTAAAACAAAATTTATAAACCAAACCCAACCCTAGGTTTAAGGGTATTGATCTAGATGGAGTAGGTCGTTGAGTCTACTACCCTAATCAAATTAAATATTTATAAACCTAGACCTTCACTAAACTAGCTAGTGGAAAGTAAAGGGTCGAACCCAAAAGGAAGAAAACGAGTTTAAACACCAAATTCACAAATGCAAGAGTAAAAAAAGAGTAAATTTTTGTTGGTTTTCTTTGATTAAAGACTCTAAAACAATAAAGAAAGAAAGATAAAGAAGGATTAAACCAAAGGGGAACGACGCTAGGGGGTACAGGGGTGTCAAACACGATTAAACAAAGGTGAACAACGATGATTATCATGAAGAACATGCCATAAAATACTAAATTCTACCTAAACAACTCACTCTCATGCAATTGTCTAAGCAAATCAATGAATGAGGTCTTGGCCTAATCGAGATCACTTTCGCGCATCCAATTAGACTCTAAGAAAATCGAGAGATTAAGAGTGCACAATACATAAAACTCTACTAAAATAATTCTTTTTCATGGAATCATCAAAGTAAAGGTGATCTTAATCTAATTCAAATCATTCTCATGCATTTAAATTAGGGAACATCAAATAATGTGCTACTAATAATCTTAAGCTATCAAAAATCATATCTTTCATCAATTTATAGAATGAGTTCAATCAAATCATCATTAACCATCAATAATAATCCATGTTATTCACCCCCTTCCCCTAGCTAAAAACTTAGCCTAGGGAAAAGAAACTAACCATGAAAAATAAACAATGTAAGAAAAGCATAATTAACAAGGTTGACATGAAAATCAAACAAGCAAGAACAAATAAGCAAGAAATGAATCAACAGAAAAATAAACAAACCAAATGAAAGCAATAAACTAAAGTAAAGAGATAGGGAAAAAGAGGTTAATAAAGGAAGACTTGAATTGACAAAGCTTGAAGAAGATCTAAGTTCTACAATGGAGGAAATCACAATCTAACCCTAAGCGAGAGAAAATAAGAAAGAGACTAAACTAATCTATCTAATCTAATTAGAATAATAGTTGATTAAAAGTTTTTTCGAGAAATAACCCCAAAAGGGGTATTTATATACAAGCTAAAATAAAATAAAATAAATAAAACTAATCAAATTAATTAAATAACAAAACTAAAATAAAATAAAATAAAATAAAATAAAAAAGTAAAAGGGAAAAAGAAATTAAAAAGAAAAACAAAGCAAAACCCACAAAGAATCAGACCCCCCCTATTCCCTTTTTCGTGGATGCTCTGATTCTCTGATCTTCCATCACCACACATCATTACCGTCGATCACCTTCAATCAGCAACATCGTCAACAGCATCATCAAATCATAGCCATTAGATTAATTTAAACAATCGTGGCCGTCGAACCTCATTAATCCGTACAGCTTAACGTGAAAGAACGGAGCGGCTGCGGCTAGGCATCTCCGAGCCATCTACCGAAAATTAGACAAGGTTGGAAGGGCTCTTGGCTGCGCCCGCGGCAGAAGCAGCTGCGCCCGCGGTGTTCTGGGTTGCGGTTTGCTGTTGTTGGCTTTGTTTTGCGAGTTGGTTGGGCGAGGTGAAATAGGGGGCTATGGTGGCGGTTTTGGCGGCTGACGTTTAGGTGCGGCAGATTGGAGGTGATTTGTTGCGTTGCTGTTGTAATTGATGGTGGTGAGATGGAGGTCGCAGGTGGTTTTCGGTTTGGGAGGTTAGAGATGGTGGCTGACGGTGGAAATGGGTTGGTGATGATTGGAGGTGGTTTGGTGGTTGTGCGAGGTGGCTGTGAGTGCGAGTTGGTGTGAGAATAGGGGGTGGTGGTGGATGTGATTTGCGTGGGAGTTGGCTGGAAGGCTGATTTGTTGTGTTGTTGTTGATGTTGGCTGATTGGAAAGGAAGGAGAAGCAGGGGAATTGAGGCTTGGGGTGGTGCAGGATAGTGAAAGGTGGTGGTGATGGTTAATGGGCAGCATGAGGGGCTTGGAAGGTCTTGAATTGTGAAGCTCATTTAACATGAACTAGGGGACGGAACCTTGACCCGAACACATACCTGTACAAACTAAGAAAATCAAGAGAAAATGGGACAAAAACTAAAATAATAAAATAAAACAACGTAAAATAAAAGGTTAAACTAAAATAAAATAAGGATAAAATTAAAGTAAAATAAAATATTAAGACTAAAAGAAATAATAAAGTCAAATGAAATTAAATAAAATTAAGAAAACAAACATAAAAATAAAAGAAAATAAAAAGAGGAAAACGAGAAGAAAAATATTAACTAAAACTACGACTTAAAACATTATAAAGTAAGAATTATAAAATAAATTACTAAAATAAACTAAAAACTATTAAAAACTACTAAAATACACAAAATATAATAAAAATCAAATAAGTAAAATAAGAAAAAGAGAGAAATAAAGCCTAAAACTAAGGGAAATTATTAGAAACTAAACCGAAAAATAAGCATAAAAATACCCTAACAGTGACATAAAAGTCACTTATTAAACTCCCCCAAGCTAATCTTTTGCTCGTCCTAGAGCAAATTAACACAAAACACGAGATAAGGAGAATGATTTATTCAAGCAAGAAAAACTAAAAAGAGGAAGAATATACACTAACTCACTTTCGTAGGAATCACGGTCAATTTTAGTAACATTGAACCTCTAGATCGCCCTAGAGGACGAGTGTGCTCTCGTGAGGGTTTCCTAAGAGCTTAACCGACAACTCTTGACAAAACCAAGCCAAGACAATAAAAAAAAGAAAAGAAAAAGAAACATAAAAAGAGAAAGAAAACACGAGTTCATATTTGGATAAGAGATAAGAACAAGCATCAATGAATGCAAATCTTTCTAAATAGACAAATGTATGCACGTTCTATGATGTCAATGGTTGATTGAAACATAACATATACTAAGCATAGAGAACTAATGAGGACTTAATCCACCCTAGCCCCAACCAATCAGGCCGCGTTCTCTCTACTAACTTCAAATCAACCCTTAAGCTAGCTTCTCATGATTCCTCGAAGGAACCGGAAAGAGATAAAGAAAATGAAAAACTTTGATAAGGTAATCCCGACATCTTAGCCATGCACACTCTCTCCAAAAGGCTTGACAACCATCTCCCTCCACCGATATTGACTCAACCCTCAAGGGTCTAAGGGTCTTTTATTGGTTGTAACGAAAGGCTAGGGGTCAAGGCGGGGTAAAAATTTTAAAAATTTGGTGAAATTTCCTAAGTGAAGCAAAAGAGGGGTCCTCTCTCAAAAACAAAATCAAGAAGTCACGAAACCTCAAACAAAAATACCAATAATGACATCTCCCCCAAGCTTGTTCAACACCAACACAAAATATATACAAAAATGAACGCTCCCTCCCCCCCCCCTCCAAGCTTGAACGAAGCATTGTCCTCAATGCTTAAACAAGGGAAGAAAAACTAAACCAACTAAAATATTTTTGTTGTTTTTATTTCTTTTCTAATTTTTATGGATTTTTTCATTTTTTATTTTTACACTCTTATTTGATGTCCTTGCCTTTTTTAACTATGGACGGCTTTTTCTTGAAACTATATTTGATTTTCTTGAATTGCATCTTTCTTTTGAAAGGTTTCTTGCATATTCATATCAAGCTCAACCTTCAATACCTTACTTAAACCAATACTCATAGTGTTTCTTGCTCATATACAACACGCTCAAATCTCAAACCTCACATGCCAAATGCTTCACTAACTAAAAGGGTTGGTAAACATGGGCCATTGGGTTTGTAATATGGTTAAGACAAGAAAGGGAAAATTAGGCCCCAATTGGTTAGCAAGAAGGTTGATGCAAAATAGAAAACCAAATTTGTAACAAAACAAAAAGAAACTAAAGAAAAATGAGAAAAGGTGCCCTTTTCCTCCCCTAGAGTGGCTCGGTCACGATCTCGGGAGCTAGAGGTCAAAACAAGAATTAACACATGCATAACCAAGGATCCTAAATTGCCGCTCAACAAGGTGATGAAGGCTAGAATAAATAAAGCTCACAAGGGATATATAGCAAAGTAAATACTAACCAATGGTTTCAAATCCACTATAGAGAGCAACTCCATCTTCCCACATTCCCGTGAACTAAGGCTTCATGGACCCCTAAAAGTTCTTAAACCGGCTACCTTAGCATATAGTATCCTAAAGTCAACCAATGACACTCTCAAACCGTGCACACATTTACCACTTAGGAAGAGAAACATCCAAGGATACAAGTCCCAAAATAAAAGCAAATTCCAAAAAATACGCATATCAACTTGCCATGGTCATGTATGTCACACATAAAAAGGGAAAACAAAGCTAAAGAACGAGGAAGAAATTAAAAGGTTCACAAATGAGGCATATAATCCAAATAAATCCCAATCGTCAAACAAATGATCGTTCGATAACAACATCAACGATCCCAGGTTCCATAGAACCAATGCAAACAACCTCGAACCATTCAACTTCTTCTTAAACTAATCCTAAGATAAGCACTCAAAGAAGAAGTAAAAGAGTAAAAACAAGAAAGGTCTCACCAGGAGGTTGGCTTAAAAGAATAAAGGCGCATATAATAGAATTCACCAAAAGTTACTCCGCTCCAAGCTTCCAAAAAGCAACCTACAAGGAAAGACTAGACACAAAAGAAAACATTAAAAGAGAACAAAGAAAGAAAATAAAAAGTAAAATAAAAGAGGGGGAGGAAAAGGGTTAGAAATCCTTCGGGTTGCCTCTCGGGAAGCGCTTGTTTATGGTCTCTAGCTTGACCCTTCACCTAATTTAAGGTGGATTAAAGAACATCACCTTCATCAACTTGAGGATGGAATCATATATGCCCCCAAGCTTGAGAACAAGCATTCCTTGAGGTCTCACATCACCACAAGGAAAAGGAGGATGAATCAAGAGCCAATGGTGGCTCATCTTTTCTCTTTTTTTTCTTCTTGTTGTTTCTTCTTCTCTTTTCTCTCTTCTTTCTTTCCCTTCTTAAAGGGGGATTAAGCTTGGAATCCTCAATATTAGGAAGGGAAACCTCACCTTCCTCAAGAGAGCTTTCAAACCAAGCGGGAACTTTAAGGAAGTCATCATACCTCATGGTCTCCTTATCCTTTTCCATAACTTCCTTGTCAACACCACATCTAACACTAACATCACATGCCACCTCAAGATTTTCTTGGTTTGGATTGCTTACATCACATGGAAGTAAGCTCTCATTAGCCATCCCACCATCGACCATATCAACTATACATACGCTCACCGCAATAGGGCTTTTCAAAACAACATTCTCAACTAGCCTACAAGGAAAGGGAACCGGGCCTTCAAACTCGTTTGGTTCACTAAAATCAAATGGCTCCTCATTTTGTTTTTGAACCTTCTTCTCAACAACATCCTCTACAACCTTCTCCATCTTGCTCTCATCCTCCTTGCAAGATTTGAATTGGTAAGTGTGTGAAAGGTTAGTAGATGATCGTAAAGGGAGTTTTGTGGTTGAGTGGAGAGAAGAAATTTCGGCTAGTTGGGAATCAACAACTTCATTGTGAGATTTGATCTCTTTGATTTGTTGAGCGATAATTTGAGGTTGTTGAAGAATTTGAGTTTGTGTGTGGTCGGGTGGGGATTGTTCTTCATATGCTTGAGGATATTGGTCATGATGTTGATCTTGTGAGTTCCCTATTTGGTTGGAAGGGTAGGGGAAATTTTGAATTGGTTGATTGAAGAGAGGTCCATCTTAGGGGTAGGAGTTTTTTCTCCTTGGAGGTTGTTGAAGTTGTTGGGATTGAGCTTGGGTTACAAACTCTTCTTCCCTCAAAGTCAAAGCCTCACCATGCTTGGGATTGAACTCTCTACAATAGGATGCATCATGATCTGTCCCACCACAACGAGCACATGAGAAATCAATGGTTTGTGAAGGCTTTGAACCTAAACCAACACTTGAGTTCAACTTGGAAAGACCCTTATTCAAGAGCTCAACTATGTGCTTAAGTTGACCGACTTTCTCCAACTCATAAAGATCTTCTTGCTTTCCTTGGGACCTTCTTTGACTTCCCCAAGAATAGCTAGTTGCCACTTCTTCAATTATTGGTTCAACTTGGCTTTGAGGGATCTTAATCAACTGGCCACCGGCACTCGCATCTAGATTAGTCCTTAACATTGGCTCCAAGCCATCATAAAAGAATCTCATAAGCAAATTATGGTTGAATTCATGATGAGGACATGCTCTAATCAAATCCTTAAACCTTTCCCAAGCTTCCCCAAGAGTTTAATCTGGATCTTGTTCAAAGGAAGCTATCTTCCTCCTCATTTTTGCGGTTTGCTCATCGGAAATGAACCTCTTGAGAAAGGCCTTCGCAACTTCCTTCCATGTGGTGAGAGAGTTGGGCTTCAAAAGCTTGATCCATTTCTTCGCTCTTCCGGTGAGAGATTGCTGAAAGAGATGCATACGAATGTAATCTTGGCTCACTTCATTAGTTTGCATCATTGCACACAACTCAAGGAATCGAGCCAAATGCTCAATGGGGTCTTCACTTGCACCTCCGAAAAATCGCTCAATTTGCGCCATCCTAGCATATTGTGGATGGATTGTGAAATTAGTCTCGGTGGTCGGGAGAAGTATACCACTCGTGAGCTCATAGTTTTCCGGATTTCCAAACTCCCTAATAAGAGGGTAATCCTCTTGCCTTGCCATATCTTTCTTTGAACACGACAAAGCTAAGCACACGATTAGCAATGACAAGTAGGATTAAACAACTAAAACAAAAAGAAAAGCAAATAAAATGACTCTAACAATAGCAAAAATAATTGCTAAACAAGCCGCTTCCCCGGCAATAGCGCCAAAATTTGATCTAGATGGAGTAGGTCGTTGAGTCTACTACCCTAATCAAATTAAATATTTATAAACCTAGACCTTCACTAAACTAGCTAGTGGAAAGTAAAGGGTCGAACCCACACGAGTTTAAACACCAAATTCACAAATGCAAGAGTCAAAGGAGGGTAAATTTTTGTTGGTTTTCTTTGATTAAAGACTCTAAGACAATAAATAAAGAAAGATAAAGAAGGATTAAACCAAAGGTAAACAACGCTAGGGGGTACGGGGGTGTCAAACACGATTAAACAAAGGTGAACAACGATGATTATCATGAAGAACATGCCATAGAATACTAAATTCTACCTAAACAACTCACTCTCATGCAATTGTCTAAGCAAATCAATGAATGAGGTCTTGGCCTAATCGAGATCACTTTCACGCATCCAATTAAACTCTAAGAAAATCGAGAGATTAAGAGTGCACAATACATAAAACTCTACTGAAATAATTCTTTTTCATGCAATCATCAAAGTAAAGGTGATCTTAAGCTAATTCAAATTATTCTCATGCATTTAAATTAGGGAACATCAAATAATGTGCTACCAATAATCTCAAGCTATCAAAAATCATATCTTTCATCAATTTATAGCATGAGTTCAATTAAATCATCATTAAACATCAATAATAATCCATGTTATTCACCCCCTTCCCCTAGCAAAAAACTTAGCCTAGGGAAGAGAAACTAACCATGAAAACTAAACAATGTAAGAAAAATATAATTAACAAGGTTGAACATGAAAATGAAACAAGCAAGAACAAATAAGCAAGTAATGAATCAACAAAACAATAAACAAACCAAATGAAAGCAATAAAATAAAGTAAAGAGATAGGGAAAAAGAGGTTACTAAAAGAAGACTTGAACTGACAAATCTTGAAGAAGATCCAAGTTCTACAATGGAGAAAATCGCAATCTAACCCTAAGAGAGAGAAAATAAGAGAGAAACATTTGATTCAAAAAATCTTTGTTTGAATGTGTTTGACTTTCATTTGATACAATTAGCATTGTTGAATGCATTTGACTTTCATTTCATTCAAATAGCTTTTGAATGTGCTTGAATTTCATTTGATTCAAAAAGCTTTGTTTGAATGTGTTTGACTTTCATTTAATTCAAATAGCTTTGTTGAATGCATTTGACTTTCATTTGATTCAAAAAGCTTTGTTTTAATGTGCTTCGCTTTTATTTGATTTAAGAAGATTTGTTTAAATGTGTTTGACTTACATTTACTTCAAAAAGCTTTGTTTGAATGTGTTTGACTTACATTTAATTTAAAAATCTTTGTTTAAATGTGTTTGACTTTCATTTAATTCAAAAAGCTTTGTTTGAATGTGTTTGATTTTCATTTGATTCCAAAAGCTTTGTTGGAATGTGTTTAACTTTCATTTTATTCTAAAAGCTTTGTTTAAATGTGTTTAAATTTCATTTGGTTCAAAAAGTTTTGTTTGAATGTGTTTGATTTTTGTTTAATTCAAATAGCTTTGTTAAATGCATTTGTATTTTACTTTTATTTGATTTAAAAAGCTTTGTTTGAATGTGTTTAACTTTCAGTTAATTCAAAGCCTTTGTTTAAATGTGTTTGACTTTCATTTGATTCTAAAAGCTTTGTACGAACGTGTTTGACTTTCATTTCATTTAATTAGCTTTATTTAAATTTAATTGACTTTCATTTTATAGAATTAGGTTTTTTTGAATGTGTTTGACTTTCATTTAATTCAAAAAGCTTTGTTTGAATATGTTTGACTTTCATTTGAATTAAATAGCTTTGTCGAATGCATTTGACTTTCCTTTGATTCAAAAAGCTTTGTTTCAATGTGTTTCACTTTTATTTGATTCAAAAAGCCTTGTTTAAATGTGTATGAATTTCATTTACTTCGAAAAGCTTTGTTTGAATGTGTTTGACTTTAATTTAATTCCATTAGCTTTAAATAATGCATTCGACTTTCATTTGATTCAAAATGCATTGTTTGAATGTGTTTGACTTTCATTTGATACAAATAGCTATGTTTGAATGTGTTTGACTTTTATTTGATTCAATTAGCATTTTTGAATGTGTATGACTTTCATTTGATTCAAAAAGCTTTGTTTGAATGTGTTTGACTTTCATTTCATTCAAAAAGCTTTGTTTGAAAGTGTTTGACTTTTATTTGATTCAAAAAGCTTTGTTTGAATGTGTTTAACTCTCATTTGATTCAAATAGCTTTGTTAAATGCATTTGACTTTCATTTAATTCCAAAAGCTTTGTTTGAATGTGTTTGACTTTTATTTGACTCTAAAATCTTTGCTTAAATGTGTTTCACTTTCATTTGATTCAAAAAGCTTTGTTTGAATGTATTTGACTTTCATTTGATACCAAAAGCATTGTTTGAATGTGTTTGACCTTCATTTGATTTAATTAGCTATGTTTAAATTTGTTTGAGTTTCAATTGATTCAAAAAGCTTTGTTTGAATGAGTTTGACTTTCATTTGATTCAAAAAGCTTTGTTTTGGTTATATGTTTGACAATTATTTAATTAAAGAACCTTTGTATAAATTGTTTGACTATCATTTGATTCAAAAAGCTTTGTTTGAATGTGTTTGACTTTCATTTGATACTAAAAGCTTTGCTTGAATGTGTTTGACTTTCGTTTGATTTAATTAGCTTTATTTAAATTTGTTTCACTTTCATTTGATACAATTAGCTTTGTTTGAATGTGTTTGACTTTCATTTCATTCAAAAAGCTTTGTTTAAATGTGTTTGACTTTCATTTGATTCAAATAGTTTTGTTGAATGCATTTGACTTTAATTTGGTTCAAAAAGCTTTGTTTGAACGTGCTTACTTTTATTTGATTTAAAAAGCTTTGTTTAAATGTGTTTGACTTTCGTTTAATTCAAAAAGCTTTATTTGAATGTGTTTGACTTTCATTTAATTCAAAAAGCTTTGTTTTAACATGTTTGACTTTCATTTAATTCAAAATGCTTTGTTAGAATGTGTATGACTTTCATTTGATTCGAAAAGCTTTGTTTAAATGTGTTTGACTTTCATTTAATATGAAAAGCTTTGTTTAAATGTGTTTGACTTTCATTTGATACAATTAGCTTTGTTGAATTCATTTGACTTTCATTTGATTCATAAAGCTTTGTTTGAATGTGTTTGGCTTTCATTTAATTCAAAGAGCTTTGTTGAATGCATTAAACTTTCATTTGATTAAAAAATCTTTGTTTGAATGTGTTTGACTTTCATTTGATTCCAAAAGCTTTGTTTGAATGTGTTTGACTTTCATTTGATTCCAAAAGCATCATTAGAATGTATTTGACTTTTATTTTATTCAATTAGCTTTGTTTGAATGTGTTTGACTTTCACTTGGTACAATTAGCTTTGTTGAATGCATTAGACTTTCATTTGACTCAAAAAGCTTTCTTTGAACGTGTTTGACTTTCATTTAATTCAAAAAACTTTGTTTGAATGTGTTTGACTTTTATTTGATACAATTAGCTTTGTTGAATGCATATGACTTTCATTTGATTCAGAAAGCTGTGTTTGAATGTGTTTGACTTTTATTTGTTTCAAGAAGCTTATTTTGAATGTGTTTGACATTCATTTGATTCAAAAAGCTTTGTTTGAATGTGTTTGACGTTTATTTAATTCCATTAGCTCTATATAATGCATTCGACTTTCATTTGATTCAAAATGCTTTGTTTGAATGTGCTTGACTTTTATTTGATATAAAAAGCTATATTTGAATGTGTTTGACTTTTATTTGTTTCAATTAGCATTGTTTGAATGTGTTTGAATTTCGTTTGATTCAAAAAGCTTTGTTTGAATGTGTTTGACTTTCATTCGATTCTAATAGCTTTGTTGAATGCGTTTGAATTTCATTTGATTCAAATAGCTTTGCTTGAATGTGCTTGACTTTCATTTGATTCCAAAAGCTTTGTTTGAATGTGTTTGACTCTCATTTGATTCAAATAGCTTTGTTAAATGCATTTGACTTTCATTTAATTCCAAAAGCTTTGTTTGAATATGTACTGTTTAACTTTCATTTAATTCAAAACTTTTGTTTGAATGTGTTTGACTTTCATTTGATTCTTAAAGCTTTGTATGAATTTATTTGACTTTCATTTAATTTAAAAGGCTTTGTTTGAATGTGATTTACTTTCATTTGATTCAAAAAGGTTTGTTGAATGCATTTGAATTTCATTTCATTCAAAAAGCTTTGCTTAAATGTGCTTGACGTTCATTTGATTCCAAAAGCTTTGTTTAAATGTGTTTGAATCTCATTTGATTCAAATAGCTTTGTTGAATGCATTTGACTTTCATTTGATTCAAAAAGCTTTGTTTTAATGTGCTTCACTTTTATTTGATTTAAAAAGATATGTTTAAATGTGTTTCACTCACATTTACTTCAAAAAGCTTTGTAGAATGTGTTTTACTTTCATTTAAATTCAAAAAGCTTTGTTTGAATGTGTTTGACTTTCATTTGATTCAAATAGCTTTACTTGAATGTGTTTGACTTTTATTTGATTCAAATAGATTTGTTGAATGCAATTGACTTTAATTTGATTCAAAAAGCTTTGTTTGAACGTGCTTACTCTTATTTGATTTAAAAAGCTTTGTTTAAATGTGTTTGACTTTCATTAAATTCAAAAAGCTTTATTTGCATGTGTTTGACTTTCATTAGATTCAAAAAGCTTTGTTTGAATGTGTTTGACTATCATTTAATTCAAAAAGCTTTGTTTGAATGTGTTTGACTTTCATTTGATACAATTAGCTTTGTGAAGTTCATTTGACTTTCATTTGATTCACAAAGCTTTGTTTGAATGTGTTTGACTTTTATTTGATTCAAAGAGCTTTGTTGAATGCATTAAACTTTAATTTGATTCAAAAATCTTTGTTTGAATGTGTTTGACTTTCATTTTATTCCAAAAGCTTTGTTCGAATGTGTTTGACTTTCATTTGATTCAAAAAGCATCATCTAAATGTATTTAACTTTTATTTTATTCAATTAGCTTTCTTTGAATTTGTTTGACTTTCACTTGGTACAATTAGCTTTGTTGAATGCGTTAGAAATTCATTTGACTCAAAAAGCTTTCTTTGAACGTGTTTGACTTTCATTTCATTTAAAAAGCTTTATTTGAATGTGTTTGACTATCATTTGATACAATTAGGTTTGTTGAATGCATTTGACTCTCATTTGATTGAGAAAGCTTCGTTTGAATGTGTTTGACTTTTATTTGTTTCAGAAAGCTTAGTTTGAATGTGTTTGACATTCATTTGATTTAAATATCTTTGTTTGAATGTGTTTGACTTTTATTTAATTCCATTAGCTTGATATAATGCATTCGACTTTCATTTGATTCAAACTGCTTTGTTTGAATGTGTTTGACTTTTATTTTTTTCAATTTGCATTGTTTGAATGTGTTTGACTTTCATTTGATTCAAAAATCTTTGTTTGAATGTGTTTGACTTTCATTCGATTGAAATAGCTTTGTTGAATGCATTTGAATTTCATTTCATTCAAATAGCTTTGCTTGAATGTGCTTGACTTTCATTTAATTCCAAAAGCTTTGTTTGAATGTGTTTGACTTTTATTTGATTCAAATAGCTTTGTTAAATGCATTTGACTTTCATTTAATTCAAAAAGCTTTGTTTGAATGTGTTTAACTTTCATTTAATTCAAAAACTTTGTTTGAATGTGTTTAACTTTCATTTGATTCTAAAAGTGTTATATGAATGTATTTGACTTTTCATTTGATTTAAAAAGCTTTGTTTGAATGTGTTTGACTTTTATTTGATTCAAATAGGTTTGTTGAATGTATTTTACTTTCATTTCATTCAAAAAGCTTTGCTTGAATGTGCTTGACTTTCAGTTGATTTCAAAACCTTTGTTTAAATGTGTTTGAATCTCATTTGATTCAAATAGCTTTGTTGAATGCATTTGACTTTAATTTGATTCAAAAAGGTATGTTTTAATGTGCTTCACTTTTATTTGATTTAAAAAGATCTGTTTAAATGTGTTTGACAGACATTTACTTTAAAAAGCTTTGTTGAATGTGTTTAACTTTCATTTGATTCAAAAAGTTTTGTTTGAATGTGTTTGACTTTCATTTAAATTCATAAAGCTTTGTTTGAATGTGTTTGACTTTCATTTGATTCCAAAAGCATTGTTGGAATGTGTATAACTTTCATTTCATTTAAAAAGCTTTGTTTAAATGTGTTTAAATTTCATTTAGTTCAAAAAGTTTTTTTTTAATGTGTTTGACTTTCATTTAATTCAAATAGCTTTGTTGAATGCATTTGAGTTTCAATTTTCTTTGATTCAAAAAGCTTTGTTTAAATGTGTTTAACTTTTATTTAATTTAAAACCTTTGTTTGAATTTATTTGACTTTCATTTGATTTAAAAAGCATTGGATGAATGTGTTTGACTTTCATTTGATTAAATTAGCTTTGTTTTAATTTGTTTGATTTTCATTTGATACAATTAGCTTTGTTTGAATGTGTTTGACTTTCATTTAATTCAAATAGATTTGTCGAATGCATTTGACTTTCCTTTGATTCAAAAAGCTTTGTTTGAATGTGTTTCACTTTTATTTGATTCAAAAAGCTTTGTTTAATTGTGTTTGACTTTCATTTACTTTGAAAAGCTTTGTTTGAATGTGTTTGACTTTTATTTAATTCCATTAGCTTTAAAGAATGCATTTGACATTCATTTGATTCAAAATGTTTGTTTGAATGTGTTTGACTTTCATTTGATACAAAAAGCTATGTTTGAATGTGTTTAACTTTTTTTTATTTAATTAGCATTGTTTAAATGGGTTTGACTTTCAATTGATTCAAAATCTTTGTTTGAATGTGTTTGACTTTCATTTCATTCAAAAAGCTCTGTTTGAATGTGTTTGACTTTTATTTGATTCAAAAATTTTATTTGAATTTGTTTGACTTTCATTTTATTTAAATAGCTTTGTTGAATGCATTTGACTTTCATTTGATTCAAAAAGCTTAGTTTGAATGTGTTTGACTTTTATTTGATTTTAAAGCTTTGTTTGAATGTGTTTAACTTTCATTTGATTCAAAAAGCTTTATATGAATGTGTTTGACTATCATTTGATTCAAAAAGCTTTGTTTGAATGTGGTTTACTTTCATTTGATATCAAAAGCTTTGTTTGAATGTGTTTGACATTTCATTTGATTTAATTAGCTTTACTTAAATTTGTTTGACTTTCATTTGATTAAAAAAGCTTTGTTTGAATGTGTTTGACTTTCATTTGATACCAAAAGCTTTGTTTGAATTTGTTTGACTTTTATTTGATTCAAAAAGCTTTGTATGAATGTGTTTGACTATCATTTGATTCAAAAAGCTTTGTTTGAATGTGTTTGACTTTCATTTAATATAATTAGCTTTGTTTGAATGTGTTTGACTTTCTTTTGATTTAATTGGCTTTATTTGAATTTGTTTGACTTTCATTTGACACATTTAGCTTTGTTTGAATATAATTGACTTTCATTTGATTCTAAAAGCTTTGTTTGAATGTGTTTGAATTTCATTTGATTCCAAAAGCTTTGTTTGATTGTGTTTGACTCTCATTTGATTCAAATAGCTTTGTTGAATCCATTTGACTTTCATTTGATTCAAAAAGCTTTGTTTTAATGTGCTTCTCTTTTATTTGAATTGAAAATATCTATTAAATGTGTTTGACTTACATTTACTTCAAAAAGCTTTGTTTAAATGTGTTTGACTTACATTTACTTCAAAAAGCTTTGTTTGAATGTCTTTTATTTAATTCAAAAAGCTTTGTTTGAATGTGTTTAACTTTCATTTAGTTTAAAACCTTTGTTTGAATTTTTTTGACTTTCATTTGATTCTAAAAGCATTGGATGAATGTGTTTGACTTTCGTTTGATTCAAAAAGCATTGTTTAAATGTTTTTGACTTTCATTTGATTCAAATAGGTTTGTTAAATGCATTTGTATTTCATTTCATTCAAATAGCTTTGCTTGAATGTGCTTGACTTTCATTTGATTCCAAAAGCTTTGTTTGATTGTGTTTGACTCTCATTTGATTCAAATAGCTTTGCTGAATGCATTTGACTTTCATTTGATTCAAAAAGCTTTGTTTTAATGTGCTTCACTTTTATTTGATTTAAAAAGATCTTTTTAAATGTGTTTGACTTACATTTACTTCAAAAAGCTTTGTTTCTATGTGTTTGACTTTCATTTGATTCAAAAAGCTTTGTTTGAATGTGTTTGACTTTCATTTGATTACAAAAGCTTTGTTGAAATGTGTTTAACTTTCATTTCATTTTAAAAGCTTTGTTTAAATGTGTTTAAATTTCATGTGGTTCGAAAATTTTTTTTTGAATGTGTTTGACTTTCATTTAATTCAAATATCTTTCTTGAATGCATTTGACTTTTACTTTTATGTGATTTAAAAAACTTTGTTTAAATGTGTTTGACATTCATCTAATTCAAAACCTTTGTTTGAATTTGTTTGACTTTCATATTATTCTAAAAGCATTGGATGAATGTGTTTGACTTTCATTTGATTTAATTAGCTTTGTTTAAATTTGTTTTACTTTCATTTGATACAATCAGCTTTGTTTGAATATATTTGAATTTCATTTATTTCAAAAAGCTTTGCTTGAATATGTTTGCCTTTCATTTGATTCAAATACCTTTGACGAATGCATTTGAGTTTCCTTTGATTCAAAAAGCTTTGTTTGAATGTGTTTCACTTTTATTTGATACAAAAAGCTTTGTTTAAATGTGTTTGACTTTCATTTATTTTGAAAAGCTTTGTTTGAATGTGTTTGACTTTCATTTAATTCCATTAGCTTTAAAAAATGCATTCGACTTTCATTTCACTCAAAATGTTTGTTAGAATGTGTTTGACTTTCATTTGATACAAAAAGCCATGTTTGAATGTGTTTGACTTTTTTTTTATTCGATTAGCATTGTTTGAATGTGTTTGACTTTCAGTTGATTCATAAAGCTTTGTTTGAATGTTTTTGGCTTCCATTTAATTCAAAGAGCTTTGTTGAATGCATTAAACTTTCATTTGATTCAAAAAGCTTTGTTTGAATGTGTTTGACTTTCATTTTATTCCAAAAGCTTAGTTTGATTGTGTTTGACTTTCATTTGATTCCAAAAGCATCATTTGAATGTATTTGACTTTTATTTTATACAATTAGCTTTGTGTGAATGTGTTTGACTTTCACTTGGTACAATAAGCTTTGTTGAATGCGTTAGACTTTCATTAGACTCAAAAAGCTTTCTTTGAACGTGTTTGACTTTCATTTGATTCAAAAAGCTTTGTTTCAATGTGTTTGACTTTAATTTGATACAATTAGCTTTGTTGAATGCATTTGACTTTCATTTGATTCAGAAAGCTTTGTTTGGATGTGTTTGACTTTTATTTGTTTCAAAAAGCTTAGTTTGAATGTGATTGACATTCATTCGATTCAAAAAACTTTGTTTGAATGTGTTTGACTTTTATTTAATTCCATTAGCTTGATATAATGCATTTGACTTTCATTTGATTCAAACTGCTTTGTTTGAATGTGTTTGACTTTTATTTGATGCAAAAAGCTATATTTGAATGTGTTTGACTTTTATTTGTTTCAATTAGCTTTGTTTGAATGTGTTTGACTTTTGTTTGATTCAAAAAGCTTTGTTTGAATGTGTTTGACTTTCATTCGATTCTAATAGCTTTGTTGAATCCGTTTGAATTTCATTTGATTCAAATATCTTTGCTTGAATGTGCTTGACTTTCATTTGATTTCAAAAGCTTTGTTTGAATGTGTTATTCTTTCATTTGATTCAAATAGCTTTGTTAAATGCATTTGACTTTCAATTAATTCCAAAAGCTTTGTTTGAATGTGTTTAACTTTCATTAAATTCAAAACCTTTGTCTGAATGTGTTTGACTTTCATTTGATTCTTAAAGCTTTGTATGAATTTATTTGACTTTCATTTGATTTAAAAGGCTTTTTTTGAATGTGTTTGACTTTCATTTGATTCAAATAGGTTTGTTGAATGCATTTGAATTTTATTTCTTGCAAAAAGTTTTGCTTAAATGTGCTTGACTTTCATTTGATTCCAAAAGCTTTGTTTAAATGTGTTTGAATCGCAGTTGATTCAAATAGCTTTGTTGAATGCATTTGACTTTCATTTAAATTCAAAAAGCTTTGTTTGAATGTGTTTGACTTTCATTTGATTCAAATAGCTTTGTTGAATGCATTTGACTTTAATTTGATTCAAAAAGCTTTGTTTGAAGGTGCTTACTCTTATTTGATTTAAAAAGCTTTGTTTAAATGTGTTTGACTTTCATTAAATTCAAAAAGCTTTATTTGAATGTGTTTGACTTTCATTTGATTCAAAAAGCTTTGTTTGAATGTGTTTGACTTTCATTTGATTCAAAAAGCTTTGTTTGAATGTGTTTGACTTTCATTTGATTCAAAGAGCTTTGTTGAATGCATTAAACTTTCATTTGATTCAAAAATCTTTGTTTGAATGTGTTTGACTTTCATTTGATACAATTAGCTTTCTTGAATTCATTTGACTTTCATTTGATTTTAAAAGCTTTGTTTGAATGAGTTTGACTTTCATTTGATTCAAAGAGCTTTGTTGAATGCATTAAACTTTCATTTGATTAAAAAAGCTTTGTTTGAATGTGTTTGACTTTCATTTGATTCCAAAATCTTTGTTTGAATGTGTTTGACTTTCATTTGATTCAAAAAGCTTTGTTTGAATGTGTTTGACTTTCATTTGATTCAAATAGCTTTCTTGAACGCATTTGAAATTCATTTCATTCAAATAGCTTTGCTTGAATGTGCTTGACTTTCATTTGATTCCAAAAGCTTTGTTTGATTGTGTTTGACTCTCATTTGATTCAAATAGCTTTGTTAAATGCATTTGACATTCATTTGATTTAAAAAGCTTTGTTTTAATGTGCTTCACTTTTATTCGAATTGAAAAGATCTATTTAATGTGTCTGACTTACATTTACTTCAAAAAGCTTTATTTAAATGTGCTTGACTTACATTTACTTCAAAAAGCTTTGTTTGAATGTCTTTTATTTGATTCAAAAAGCTTTGTTTGAATGTGTTTAACTTTCATTTAATTTAAAAACTTTGTTTGAATTTTTTTGACTTTCATTTGATTCTAAAAGCATTGGATGAATGTGTTTGCCTTTCATTTGATTCAAAAAGCTTTGTTTGAATGTGTTTGACTTTAATTTAATTCAAAAAGCTTTGTTAGAATGTGTTTGACTTTTATTTGATTCCAAAAGCTTTGTTTAAATGTGTTTGATTTTCGTTTAATTTAAATAGCTTTGTTAGAATGTGTACGACATTTATTTGTTTCAAAAAGCTTAGTTTGAGAGTGTGTGACATTCATTTGATTTAAATAGCTTTGTTTGAATGTGTTTGACTTTTATTTAATTCCATTAGCTTGATATAATGCATTCGACTTTCATTTGATACAAACTGCTTTGTTTGAATGTGTTTGATTTTTATTTGTTTCAATTTGCATTGTTTGAATGTGTTTGACTTTCGTTTGATTTAAAAATCTTTGTTTGAATTTGTTTGACTTTCATTCGATTTAAATAGCTTTGTTGAATGCATTTGAATTTCATTTCATTAAAATAGCTTTGCTTAAATGTGCTTGACTTTCATTTAATTCAAAAAGCTTTGTTTGAATGTGTTTAACTCTCATTTGATTCAAATAGCTTTGTTAAATGCATTTGACTTTCATTTAATTCAAAAATCTTTGTTTGAATGTGTTTAACTTTCATTTAATTCAAAACCTTTGTTTGAATGTGTTTGACTTTCATTTGATTCTAAAAGCATTGTATGAATGTATTTGACTTTCTATTGATTTAAAAAGCTTTGTTTGAATGTGTTTGACTTTCATTTGATTCAAATAGGTTTGTTGAATGTATTTTACTTTCATTTCATTCAAAAAGCTTTGCTTGAATGTACTTGACTTTCAGTTGATTCCAAAACCTTTGTTTAAATGTGTTTGAATCTCATTTGATTCAAATAGCTTTGTTGAATGCATTTGACTTTCATTTGATTCAAAAAGGTTTGTTTTAATGTGCTTCACTTTTATTTGATTTAAAAAGATCTGTTTAAACGTGTTTGACTGACATTTACTTTTAAAATGCTTTGTTGAATGTGTTTGACTTTCATTTGATTCAAAAAGTTTTGTTTGAATGTGTTTGACTTTCATTTAAATTCAAAAAGCTTTGTTTGAATGTGTTTGACTTTCATTTGATTCCAAAAGCTTTGTTGGAATGTGTATAACTTTCATTTCATTTAAAACGTTTTGTTTAAATGTGTTTAAATTTCATTTGGTTCAAAAAGTTTTTTTTTAATGTGTTTGACTTTCATTTAATTCAAATAGCTTTGTTGAATGCATTTGAGTTTTAATTTTCTTTGATTCAAAAAGCTTTGTTTAAATGTGTTTAACTTTTATTTAATTTAAAACCTTTGTTTGAATTTATTTGACTTTCATTTGATTTAAAAAGCATTGGATGAATGTGTTTGACATTCATTTGATTTAATTAGCTTTGTTTTAATTTGTTTGACTTTCATTTGATACAATTAGCTTTGTTTGAATGTGTTTGACTTTCATTTAATTCAAATAGATTTGTCGAATGCATTTGACTTTCCTTTGATTCAAAAAGCTTTGTTTGAATGTGTTTGACGTGGGAAAATTAGGTCGTTGGACTAATCCTCCTAAGCCAAACAAAATTTATAAACACTTAACAAACCTAAATACAAGTATAGAGGTAAGTCAAGGGTCGAACCCAAAGGAACGGTAATGTCTAAGTGCTTTCAATTATGTGCCTAAGCTAGGTCGAAGACTAAGGGTAAAAGAGGACACTAACAACTACTAAGACAAAGAAACCAAACAAATAAAATGCTAGGGATTAGGATTCACTTATAATAGCAATGAACAATGCAATTGGTTTAGGAAGTTGACTAAGTCAAGCAATGTGAGGGAAGATCAATTATGCAACCAAAAGAGCATATCAAGCTATTCTCCTAGAGGTCTAACTAGCGTCAACTACGATAAACTCTAGCTAGGAAACATCACAAGACACCTCAATCGTGTAAATGCAAGCCACAAATCAATGGTCCGTATCAATGTGAACTTACAATGCAATCTAGTGTGAATAACAAGGGTGATCAAGCCTAAATCAAACACACACATGCACATAATCAATTAACCAATTTAATAACATCATCAACTCCATCAAAATCCCCAATCTACATCAATCCATTACATTATACAAGCTTCACCAAATCCCTAACCAAACAACTACTCTAGCAACATCATCAATTCAACCAACAACTAAAGAAATTAACAATCTACAATCAAAGAATCAACAATTAAAGAAGAACAATAACTCTAATCAAACATTAATCATCAAATCATCAAAACTCAATCAAAATCAACAATCTAAACATGAATACTAAACAAAACAATAAGTGAGATAGAGTTTAGAAATGCTCATTGATAATAGAGTAGATCTCCAATACAATTGTCACCATTGGATCTTCAATCTCTCAATCACCATTGAAATTCTTCACTTTCTCTCTCTAAAATCTACTCCTAAAACTAACCCCTAAATCTAGAGAGAGAAGCTCTCAACTAAGCTAAGAATATGATCTAATTCTATTATTAAAACTTCTCACAAAAATTGGGTTCAAATAGGTATAAGAAGAGAGAGAAAATCGTCAAAATCCGATCGGAAAAGACCCACGTTGGTGCGGCCACACAACAGGGGATGTGCGCCCGCACAACCATGGTGTGCGGCCGCACATCCTTCGTGTGCGCCCGCACATTCTGCGCGTGCGGCCGCACGCAGCTGGGTTTCTTCGAATCTTCAACTCTTCAAGCTCAAGGGGTGCACACATGATTTATGATGGTTATGGAGGACAAGGTAGGCAGTAGCTAAGGCTTAATATTGAGGGCACACACTTCCTTTGAAGGGAGCACAAGAGAAGAGCCAAGACTTGGAACTTCCACTTCTTTGCATCTTGAGCTTCCGAAACTCCATGAACTTGATCCTAAAGCTTCTTCCACCATAATGGATCACCAAAATCACGACCCGAACCTCTTCCAATACCTACAACCACGAAAATAGAGCAAATAAAGAAGAAAAGGCTAGAAAACCAACGAAAAGCACAAAAGCTACAAAATAAGAGAAGAAAGGTAAAACTAAGCAACAAAGCATAAAACTAAGCACTTATTAAGCATGAAAGCTATGAAAAGAGAATAGAAAGGACCTAAATGCTCGTCAAATGTGTGCCATTTATGACACACATCAGTGTTTCACTTTTATTTGATTCAAAAAGCTTTGTTTAATTGTGTTTGACTTTCATTTACTTTGAAAAGATTTGTCTGAATGTGTTTGACTTTTATTTAATTCCATTAGCTTTAGAGAATGCATTCGACTTTCATTTGATTCAAAATGTTTGTTTGAATGTGTTTGACTTTCATTTGATACAAAAAGCTATGTTTGAATGTGTTTAACTTTTTTTTATGCAATTAGCATTGTTTAAATGTGTTAGAGTTTCAATTGATTCAAAATCTTTGTTTGAATGTGTTTGACTTTCATTTCATTCAAAAAGTTTTATTTGAATGTGTTTGACTTTTATTTGATTCAAAAAGTTTATTTGAATTTGTTTGACTTTCATTTTATTCAAATAGCTTTGTTGAATGCATTTGACTTTCATTTGATTCAAAAAGCTTAGTTTGAATGTGTTTGACTTTTATTTGATTCTAAAAGCTTTGTTTGAATGTGTTTGACTTTCATTTGATTCAAAAAGCTTTGTTTGAATGTGTTTGACTTTCATTTGATTCAAATAGCTTTCTTGAACGCATTTGAAATTCATTTCATTCAAATAGCTTTGCTTGAATGTGCTTGACTTTCATTTGATTCCAAAAGCTTTGTCTGATTGTGTTTGACTCTCATTTGATTCAAATAGCTTTGTTAAATGCATTTGACATTCATTTGATTCAAAAAGCTTTGTTTTAATGTGCTTCACTTTTATTCGAATTGAAAAGATCTATTTAATGTGTTTGACTTACATTTACTTCAAAAAGCTTTGTTTAAATGTGTTTGACTTACATTTACTTCAAAAAGCTTTGTTTGAATGTCTTTTATTTGATTAAAAAAGCTTTGTTTGAATGTGTTTAACTTTCGTTTAATTTAAAACCTTTGTTTGAATTTTTTTTACTTTCATTTGATTTAAAAAGCATTGGATGAATGTGTTTGACTTTCGTTTGATTCAAAAAGCTTTGTTTAAATGTTTTTGACTTTCATTTGATTCAAATAGGTTTGTTAAATGCATTTGAATTTCATTTCATTCAAATAGCTTTGCTTGAATGTGCTTGACTTTGATTTGATTCCAAAAGCTTTGTTTGAATGTGTTTGACTCTCATTTGATTCAAATAGCTTTGCTGAATGCATTTTACTTTCATTTGATTCAAAAAGCTTTGTTTTAATGTGCTTCACTTTTGTTTGATTTAAAAAGATCTTTTTAAATGTGTTTGACTTACATTTACTTCAAAAAGCTTTGTTTCTATGTGTTTGACTTTCATTTGATTCCAAAAGCTTTGTTTAATTTTGTTTAACTTTCATTTCATTTTAAAAGCTTTGTTTAAATGTGTTTAAATTTCATTTGGCTCGAAATTTTTTTTTTGAATGTGTTTGACTTTCATTTAATTCAAATATCTTTCTTGAATGCATTTGAGTTTTACTTTTATGTGATTTAAAAAACTTTGTTTGAATGTGTTTAACATTCATTTAATTCAAAACCTTTGTTTGAATTTGTTTGACTTTCATATGATTCTAAAAGCATTGGATGAATGTGTTTGACTTTCATTTGATTTAAATAGCTTTGTTTAAATTTGTTTTACTTTCATTTGATACAATCAGCTTTGTTTGAATATGTTTGACTTTTATTTATTTCAAAAAGCTTTGTATGAATATGTTTGCCTTTCATTTGATTCAAATAGCTTTGACGAATGCATTTGACTTTCCTTTGATTCAAAAAGCTTTGTTTGAATGTGTTTCACTTTTATTTGATTCAAAAAGCTTTGTTTAAATGTGTTTGACTTTCATTTGTTTGACTTTCATTTACTTTGAAAAGCTTTGTTTGAATGTGTTTGACTTTCATTAATTCCATTAGCTTTAAAAAATGCAATCGACTTTCATTTCACTCAAAATGTTTGTTTGAATGTGTTTGACTTTCATTTGATACAAAAAGCCATGTTTAAATGTGTTTGACTTTTTTTTGATTCGATTAGCATTGTTTGAATGTGTTTGACTTTCAGTTGATTCAAAAAGCTTTGTTTGAATGTGTTTGACTTTCATTTCATTCAAAAAGCTTTGTTTGAAAGTGTTTGACTTTTATTTCATTCAAAAAGTTTTATTCGAATGTGTTTGAAGTTCATTTTATTGAAATAGCTTTGTTGTATGCGTTTGACTTTCCATTGATTCAAAAAGCTTTGTTTTAATGTGTTTCACTTTCATTTAATTCAAAATGCTTGGTTAGAATGTGTTTGACTTTCATTTGATTCCAAAAGCTTTGTTTAAATGTGTTTGACTTTCATTTAATTTGAAAAGCTTTGTTTGAATGTGTTTGACTTTCATTTGATACAATTAGCTTTGTTGAATTCATTAGACTTTCATTTGATTCATAAACCTTTGTTTGAATGTGTTTGACTTTTATTTTATTCCAAAAGCTTTGTTTGAATGTGTTTGACTTTCATTTGATTCCAAAAGCATCATTTGAATGTATTTGACTTTTATTTTATTCAATTAGCTTTGTTTGAATGTGTTTGACTTTCACTTGGTACAATTAGCTTTGTTGAATGCGTTAGACTTTCATTTAACTCATAAAGCTTTCTTTGAACGTGTTTGACTTTCATTTGATTCAAAAAGCTTTGTTTGAATGTGTTTGACTTTAATTTGATACAATTCGCTTTGTTGAATGCATTTGACTTTCATTTGATTCAGAAAGCTTTTTTTGAATGTGTTTCACTTTTATTTGTCTCACAAAGCTTAGTTTGAATGTGATTGACATTCATTTGATTCAAAAAACTTTGTTTGAATGTGTTTGAATTTTATTCAATTCCATTAGCTTGATATAATGCATTCGACTTTCATTAGATTCAAACTGCTTTGTTTGAATGTGTTTGACTTTTATTTGATACAAAAAGCTATATTTGAATGTGTTTGACTTTTATTTGTTTCAATTAGCATTGTTTGAATGTGTTTGACTTTCGTTTGATTCAAAAAGCTTTGTTTGAATGTGTTTGACTTTCATTCGATTCTAATAGCTTTGTTGAATGCATTTGAATTTCATTTGATTCAAATAGCTTTGCTTGAATGTGCTTGACTTTCATTTAATTCAAAATCTTTGTTTGAATGTGTTTGAATTTCATTTGATTCTTAAAGCTTTGTATAAATTTATTTGACGTTCATTTGATTTAAAAGGCTTTGTTTGAAGGTGTTTGACTTTCATTTGATTCAAATAGGTTTGTTGATGCATTTGAATTTCAATTCATTCTAAAAGCTTTGCTTAAATGTGCTTGACTTTCATTTGATTCCAAAAGCTTTGTATAAATGTGTTTGAATCTCATTTAATTCAAATAGCTTTGTTGAATCCATTTGACTTTCATTTGATTCAAAAAGCTTTGTTTCAATGTGCTTCACTTTTATTTGATTTAAAAAGATTTGTTTAAATGTGTTTGACTGACATTTACTTCAAAAAGCTTTGTAGAATGTGATTGACTTTCATTTGATTCAAAAAGTGTTGTTTGAATGTGTTTGACTTTAATTTAAATTAAAAAAGCTTTGTTGAATGTGTTTGACTTTCATTTGATTCAAATAGCTTTGTTGAATGCATTTGACTTTAATTTGATTCAAAAAGCTTTGTTTGAATGTGCTTACTCTTATTTGATTTAAAAAGCTTTGTTTAAATGTGTTTGACTTTCATTAAATTCAAAAAGCTTTATTTGAATGTGTTTGACTTTCATTTGATTCAAAAAGCTTTGTTTGAATGTGTTTGACGTTCATTTAATTCAAAAAGCTTTGGTGGAATGAGTTTGACTTTCATTTGATTCCAAAAGCTTTGTTTAAATGTGTTTGACTTTCATTTAATATGAAAAGCTTTGTTTGAATGTGTTTGACTTTCATTTGATACAATTAGCTTTGTTGAGTTAAATTGACTTTCATTTGATTCAAAAAGCTTTGTTTGAACGTGTTTAACGTTCATTTCATTCAAAAAGCTTTATTTGAATGTGTTTGACTTTCATCTAATACAATTAGCTATGTTGAATGCATTTGACTTTCATTTGATTGAGAAAACTTCGTTTGAATGTGTTTGACTTTTATTTGATTCAAAAAGCTTAGTTTGAATGTGTTTGACAATCATTTGATTTAAATAGCTTTGTTTGAATGTGTTTGACTTTTATTTAATTCCATTAGCTTGATATAATGCATTCGACTTTCATTTGATTTAAACTGCTTTGTTTGAATGTGTTTGACTTTTCTTTGTTTCAATTTGCATTGTTTGAATGTGTTTGACTTTCGTTTGATTTAAAAATCTTTGTTTGAATGTGTTTGACTTACATTCAATTGAACTAGCTTTGTTGAATGCATTTGAATTTCATTTCCTTCAAATAGCTTTGCTTGAATGTGCTTGACTTTCATTTAATTCCAAAAGCTTTGTTTGAATGTGTTTGACTCTCATTTGATTCAAATAGCTTTGTTAAATGCATTTGACTTTCATTTAATTCAAAAAGCTTTGTTTGAATGTTTTTAACTTTCATTTAGTTCATAACCTTTGTTTGAATGTGTTTGACTTTCATTTGATTCTAAAAGCTTTGTATGAATGTATTTGACTTTTATTTGATTTAAAGAGCTTTGTTTGAATGTGTTTGACTTTCATTTGATTCAAATAGGTTTGTTGAATATATTTTACTTTCATTTCATTCAAAAAGCTTTGCTTGAATGTGCTTGAATTTCTGTTGATTCCAAAACCTTTGTTTAAATGTGTTTGAATCTCATTTGGTTCAAATAGCTTTGTTGAATGCATTTGATTTTCATTTGATTCAAAAAGGTTTGTTTTAATGTGCTTCACTTTTATTTGATTCAAAAAGTTTTGTTTGAATGTGTTTGACTGACATTTAAATTCAAAAAGCTTTGTTGAATGTGTTTGAATTTCATTTTATTCAAAAAGTTTTGTTTGAATGTGTTTGACTTTAATTTAAATTCAAAAAGCTTTGTTTGAATGTGTTTGTATTTCATTTAAATTCAAAAATCTTTGTTTGAATGTGTTTGACTTTCATTCGATTCAAATAGCTTTGTTGAATGCATTTGAATTTCATTTCATTCAAATAGCTTTACTTGAATGTGCTTGACTTTCATTTAATTTCAAAAGCTTTGTTTGAATGTGTTTGACTCTCATTTGATTCAAATAGCTTTGTTAAATGCATTTGACTTTCATTTAATTCCAAAAGCTTTGTTTGAATGTGTTTAACTTTCATTTAATTCAAAACCTTTGTTTGAATGTGTTTGACTTTCATTTGATTCTAAAAGCTTTGTATGAATGTATTTGACTTTCATTTGATTTAAAAAGCTTTGTTTGAATGTGTTTGACTTTCATTTGATTCAAATAGGTATGTTGAATGTATTTTACTTTCATTTCATTCAAAAAGCTTTGCTTGTATGTGCTTGACTTTCAGTTGATTGCAAAACCTTTGTTTAAATGTGTTTGAATGTCATTTGATTCAAATGGCTTTGTTGAATGAATTTGACTTTCATTTGATATAATTAGCTTTGTTTTAATGTGCTTCACTTTTATTTGATTTAAAAAGATCTGTTTAAATGTGTTTGACTGACATTTACTTTAAAAAGCTTTCTTGAATGTGTTTGACTTTCATTTGATTCAAAAAGTTTTGTTTGAATGTGTTTGACTTTCATTTAAATTCAAAAAGCTTTGTTTGAATGTGTTTGACTTTCATTTAATTCCAAAAGCTTTGTTGGAATGTGTATAACTTTCATTTCATTTAAAAAGCTTTGTTTAAATGTGTTTAAATTTCATTTGGTTCAAAAAGTTTTTTTTTAATGTGTTTGACTTTCATTTAATTCAAATAGCTTTGTTGAATGCATTTGAGTTTTAATTTCTTTTGATTCAAAAAGCTTTGTTTAAATGTGTTTAACTTTCATTTAATTTAAAACCTTTGTTTGAATTTATTTGACTTTCATTTGATTTTAAAAGCATTGGTGAATGTTTTTGACTTTCATTTGATTTAATTAGCTTTGTTTAAATTTGTTTGACTTTCATTTGATACAATTAGCTTTGTTTGAATGTGTTTGACTTTCATTTGGTTCTAAAACTTTGTTTTAATGTGTTTGACTTTCATTTGATTCGAATAGCTTTGTTGAATGCACTTGACTTTAATTTGATTCAAAAAGCTTTGTTTGAATGTGCTTCACTTTTATTTTATTTAAAAAGCTTTGTTTAAATGTGTTTGACTTTCGTTTACTTCAAAAAGCTTTGTTTGAATGTTTGACTTATATTTGATTTAAAAAGCTTTGTTTGAATGTGTTTGACCTTCAATTAATTCAAAAAGTTTTGTTTGAATGTATTTGACTTTAATTTGATTCCAAAAGATTTGTTTTAATGTGTTTAACTTTAATTTCAATCAAAAAGCTTTGTTTGAATGTGTTTAACTTTCATTTGATTCCAAAAGTTTTGTTTAAATGTGTTTGACTTTTATTTGATTTGAAAATCTTTGTCTGAATGTGTTTGACTTTCATTTTATTTTATTAGCTTTGTTTGAATGTGTTTGACTTTTAAATTTTGACTTTTACCACCAAAAAATTTGGACAAATTGTTTTTTAGCACCTACTCTTTTAAAAGTTGTATTTTACCACCAAATAAAGTTCTAAAAATTGTTTTCACCACCTACAGTTAAGAAAACCGTTAAATCTAACGGAATTTTTTGGAATTCTTTGATTTTCGTGCCTAAAATATGTTTTTAATAGGTTTAGGGGGGCATTTTTTCCCTATGGATCATATTCATATCATCCTCAGATTTCAAATTGATAATGAAATAACCATCATCATGCCAATATATTTCTGGTTTCCTTATATTACTCCAGTTCTCAGCAATAAATCTATAAACAGCAGCAATAGTAGGATAATAGCCAACCACATAAAACACAATAGCATTCTTCCATTTCAAATTACCTGCATTCAATTCAGATTCCTGAAGTTGGGCTATTCTTTTACCATCTTGAACTTTAAGGGCAACAAAAGACAAGGGAACCCCTTTAGCAGTGAGCTTCCCATTCCATTTCCCTTCAGCATCCTTAATTTCCACCTCAGGAACCTTAGATGATTGACCTCCTTGCTCCGTAGTAGGAATCGGGCTCAGAGATTGAGCAGTATCCGCCGGAACAATATTCGGGTGTGAAATTTGAGCAGGATTCAATGGAGCAGTACCAGAAGAAACCATAGTTACTGTTCCATTAGATTTCTTCAAATGATCAGACAAAATTAATTGTTGATGTTGTTCTAACAAACGAAGATCATCTCTGGAAATAATTCCATTAGATGGATGGACCAGATGTGCCGGCGGCGTAACCAACTCATCACCACCTCCTTCTGGAATCGGACCAAAAAAACTCGAAAAACCTAAATTACCATCATTCAACACATTCAGATTCGAAGATTGTAGTGTATTTTGAGGGAGAGGAGTAGATTGCTTCTTCTTCTTTGCCATTGATGATCAAACTAAGCAAAGAAAACAGCTCAGAAAACCGCCATGGAAGGAGAGAGAAGAGAGAAAAGTCAACACAAAGTCAACGCCCTAAATGCATTTCAATTTAACGCATTTGACTTTAATCTGATTCAAAAAGCTTTGTTTTAATGTGCTTCACTTTTATTTGATTTAAAAATCTTTGTTTAAATGTGTTTGACATACATTTACTTCAAAAAGCTTTGTTTGAATGTGTTTGACTTTTATTTGATTCAAAAAGCTTTGTTTGAGTATATTTGCCTTTCATTTGATTCAAAAAGCTTTGTTTGAATGAGTTTGACTTTCAATTGATTCGAAAACCTTTGTTTAAAGCATTTTACTTTCATTTTATCTAATTAGCTTTGTTGAATGCACTTGACTTTTATTTGATTCAAAATACTTTGTTTCAATATATTAGACATTCGTTTGATTCAAAAAGCTTTGTTTAAATGTGTTTGTCTTTCATTTGATTCAAATAGCTTTGTAGAATGTATTTGACTTTCATTTTATTCAAAAATCTTTCTCTGAATGTGTTTGACTTTCATTTGATTGAAAAACCTTTTTTTAAATGTTATTAACTTTCATTTGATCTAATTAGGTTTATTGAATGCATTTGACTTTAATTTGATTCAAAATGCTTTGTTTGAATATATTTCACTTTCAATTGATTCAAAAAGCCTTATTTGAATGTGTTTGACTATCATTTTATTCAAATAGCTTTCTTTGAATGTTTTTAGCTGTCATTTGATGCAAAAACATATGTTTGAATGTGTTTGACTTTTATTTCATTCAATTCGCATTGTTTAGATGTGTTTGACTTTCATTTGATTAAAAAAGCTTTGTTTGAATGTGCTTGACTTTCATTTCATACAAAAAGTTTTGTTCAAATGCGTTTGACTTTCAATTGATTCAAAAAGTTTTGTTTCAATGAGTTTGACTTTCATTTTATTCAAATAGCTTTGTTCAATGCATAAGACTTTAATTTAATTTAATAAGCTTTGTTTGAATGTGTTTGAATTTTATTTGATTCAAAAAACTTTGTTTGAATGTGTTTGACTTTCATTTGATTCAAAAAGCTTTTTTTTGAATGTGTTTGACTTTCATTTGATTTAAAAAGCATTTGTATAAATGTGTTTGACAGTCATTTGATTCAAAAAGCTTTTTTGAATGTGTTTGACTTTCATTTGATTCCAAAAGCTTTGTTTGAATATGTTTAACTTTCATTTAATTCAAAAACTTTGTTTAAATGCGTTAAACTTTCATTGGATTCTAAAAGCTTTGTATAATTGTGTTTGACTTTCATCAGATTTAATTAGCTTTGTTTAAATTTATTAGACTTTCATTTGATACAATTAGCTTTGTTTGAATGTGTTTGACTTTCATTAAATTCAAAAAGCTTTGTTTATATATGTTTTACATTCATTTGATTCAAATAGCTTTGTCGAATGCATTTGACTTTCCTTTGAGTCAAAAAGCTTTGTTTGAATGTGTTAAACTTTTATTACATTCGAAAAGTTTGTTTAAATGTGTTTGACTTTCACTTACTTCATAAAGCTTTGTTTGAATGTGTTTGACTTTCATTTATTTCCATTAGCTTTAAAGAATGCATTCGACTTTCATTTTATTTAAAATGCTTTGTTTGGATGAGTTTGACTTTCATTTGATACAAAAATCTATGTTTGAATGTGTTTGACTTTTATTTGATTTAATTAGCATTGTTTGAATGTGTTTCTCTTTCATTAGATTCAAAAAGCTTTGTTTTAATGTGTTTGACTTTCATTTCATTCAAAAAGCTTTGTTTAAAAGTGTTTGACTATCATTCGATTCAAAAAATTTTATTTGATGGTGTTTAACTTTCATTTTATTCAAATAGCTTTGTTAAATGCATTTGACTTTCATTTGATTCAAAAAGCTTTCTTTGAATGTGTTTGACTTTTATATGATTCAAAAAGCTTTTATAAATTTGTTTGACTTTCATTTGATTCAAAAATCTTTGTATGAATATGTTTGACTATCATTTGATTCTAAAAGCTTTGTTTGAATGTGTTTGACTTTCGTTTGATACCAAAAGCTTTGTTTGAATGTGCTTGACTTTCATTGGATTCTAAAAGCTTTGTTTAATTGTGTTTGACTTTCATTTAATTGAAAAAGCATTGTATGAATATGTTTGACTATCATTTGATTCTAAAAGCTTTGTTTGAATGTGTTTGACTTTCTTTTGATACCAAAAGCTTTGTTTGAATGTGTTTGACTTTCATTGGATTCAAAAAGCTTTTTGAATGTGTTTGACTTTCATTTAATTCAAAAAGCTTTGTTTGAATGTGTTTGACTTTCATTTGATTCCAAAAGCTTTGTTTGAATGTGTTTGACTTTCATTTGATTCAAAAAGCATCATATGAATGTATTTGACTTTTATTTTATTCAATTAGCTTTGTTTGAATGTGTTTGACTTTCACTTGGTACAGTTAGCTTTGTTGAATGCATTAGACTTTCATTTGACTCAAAAAGCTTTCTTTGAACGTGTTTGACTTTCATTTCATTCAAAAAGCTTTATTTGAATGTGTTTGACTTTCATTTGATACAATTAGCTTTGTTGAATGCATTTGACTTTCATTTGATTGAGAAAGGTTCGTTTGATTGTGTACGACATTTATTTGTTTCAAAAAGCTTAGTTTGAGAGTGTGTGACATTCATTTGATTTAAATAGCTTTGTTTGAATGTGTTTGACTTTTATTTAATTCCATTAGCTTGATATAATGCATTTGACTTTCATTTGATACAAACTGCTTTGTTTGAATGTGATTGACTTTTATTTGTTTCAATTTGCATTGTTTGAATGTGTTTGACTTTCGTTTGATTTAAAAATCTTTGTTTGAATTTGTTTGACTTTCATTCAATTTAAATAGCTTTGTTGAATGCATTTGAATTTCATTTCATTCAAATAGCTTTGCTTAAATGTGCTTGACTTTCATTTAATTCAAAAAGCTTTGTTTGAATGTGTTTAACTCTCATTTGATTCAAATAGCTTTGTTAAATGCATTTGACTTTCATTTAATTCAAAAATCTTTGTTTGAATGTGTTTAACTTTCATTTAATTCAAAACCTTTGTTTGAATGTGTTTGACTTTCATTTGATTCTAAAAGCATTGTATGAATGTATTTGACTTTCTTTTGATTTAAAAAGCTTTGTTTGAATGTGTTTGACTTTCATTTGATTCAAATAGGTTTGTTGAATGTATTTTACTTTCATTTCATTCAAAAAGCTTTGCTTGAATGTGCTTGACTTTCAGTTGATTCCAAAACCTTTGTTTAAATGTGTTTGAATCTCATTTGATTCAAATAGCTTTGTTGAATGCATTTGACTTTCATTGGCTTAAAAAAGCTTTGTTTGAATGTGTTTGACTTTCATTTGATTTAAAAACCTTTGTTTATTGTGTTTGACTTTCTTTTTATTCAAATAGCTTTGTAGAATGCATTCGACTTTCATTTGATTTAAAAAGCTTTGTTTGAATGTGTTTGACTTTCATTTGATTCAAATAGGTATGTTGATTGTATTTTACTTTCATTTCATTAAAAAAGCTTTGCTTGTATGTGTTTGACTTTCAGTTGATTGCAAAACCTTTGTTTAAATGTGTTTGAATGTCATTTGATTCAAATGGCTTTGTTGAATGAATTTGACTTTCATTTGATTCAAAAAGGTTTGTTTTAATGTGCTTCACTTTTATTTGATTTAAAAAGATCTGTTTAAATGTGTTTGACTGACATTTACTTTTAAAATGCTTTGTTGAATGTGTTTGACATTCATTTGATTCAAAAAGTTTTGTTTGAATGTGTTTGACTTTCATTTAAATTCAAAAAGCTTTGTTTGAATGTGTTTGACTTTCATTTGATTCCAAATGCTTTGTTGGAATGTGTATAACTTTCATTTCATTTAAAACGTTTTGTTTAAATGTGTTTAAATTTCATTTGGTTGAAAAAGTTTTTTTTTAATGTGTTTGACTTTCATTTAATTCAAATAGCTTTGTTGAATGCATTTGAGTTTTAATTTTCTTTGATTCAAAAAGCTTTGTTTAAATGTGTTTAACTTTTATTTAATTTAAAACCTTTGTCTGAATTTATTTGACTTTCATTTGATTTAAAAAGCATTGGATGAATGTGTTTGACATTCATTTGATTTAATTAGCTTTGTTTTAATTTGTTTGACTTTCATTTGATACAATTAGCTTTTTTTGAATGTGTTTGACTTTCATTTAATTCAAATAGATTTGTCGAATGCATTTGACTTTCCTATGATTCAAAAAGCTTTGTTTGAATGTGTTTCACTTTTATTTGATTCAAAAAGCTTTGTTTAATTGTGTTTGACTTTCATTTACTTTGAAAAGCTTTGTCTGAATGTGTTTGACTTTTATTTAATTCCATTAGCTTTAGACAATGCATTCGACTTTCATTTGATTCAAAATGTTTGTTTGAATGTGTTTGACTTTCATTTGATACAAAAAGCTATGTTTGAATGTGTTTAACTTTTTTTTATTCAATTAGCATTGTTTAAATGTGTTTGAGTTTCAATTGATTCAAAATCTTTGTTTGAATGTGTTTGACTTTCATTTCATTCAAAAAGTTTTGTTTGAATGTGTTTGACTTTTATTTGATTCAAAAAGTTTATTTGAATTTGTTTGACTTTCATTTTATTCAAATAGCTTTGTTGAATGCATTTGACTTTCATTTGATTAAAAAAGCTTAGTTTGAATGTGTTTGACTTTTATTTGATTCTAAAAGCTTTGTTTGAATGTGTTTGACTTTCATTTGATTCAAAAAGCTTTGTTTGAATGTGTTTGACTTTCATTTGATTCAAATAGCTTTCTTGAACGCATTTGAAATTCATTTCATTCAAATAGCTTTGCTTGAATGTGCTTGACTTTCATTTGATTCCAAAAGCTTTGTTTGATTGTGTTTGACTCTCATTTGATTCAAATAGCTTTGTTAAATGCATTTGACATTCATTTGATTCAAAAAGCTTTGTTTTAATGTGCTTCACTTACATTTACTTCAAAAAGCTTTGTTTGAATGTCTTTTATTTGATTAAAAAAAGCTTTGTTTGAATGTGTTTAACTTTCGTTTAATTTAAAACCTTTGTTTGAATTTTTTTTACTTTCATTTGATTTAAAAAGCATTGGATGAATGTGTTTGACTTTCAGTTGATTCAAAAAGCTTTGTTTGAATGTGTTTGACTTTCATTCGATTCTAATAGCTTTGTTGAATGCATTTGAATTTCATTTGATTCAAATAGCTTTGCTTGAATGTGCTTGACTTTCATTTGACTCCAAAAGCTTTGTTTGAATGTGTTGGACTCTCATTTGATTCAAATAGCTTTGCTGAATGCATTTCACTTTCATTTGATTCAAAAAGCTTTATTTTAATGTGCTTCACTTTTATTTGATTTAAAAAGATCTTTTTAAATGTGTTTGACTTACATTTACTTCAAAAAGCTTTGTTTCTATGTGTTTGACTTTCATTTGATTCCAAAAGCTTTGTTTAATTTTGTTTAACTTTCATTTCATTTTAAAAGCTTTGTTTAAATGTGTTTAAATTTCATTTGGCTCGAAATTTTTTTTTTGAATGTGTTTGACTTTCATTTAATTCAAATATCTTTCTTGAATGCATTTGAGTTTTACTTTTATGTGATTTAAAAAACTTTGTTTGAATGTGTTTAACATTCATTTAATTCAAAACCTATGTTTGAATTTGTTTGACTTTCATATGATTCTAAAAGCATTGGATGAATGTGTTTGACTTTCATTTGATTTAATTAGCTTTGTTTAAATTTGTTTTACTTTCATTTGATACAATCAGCTTTGTTTGAATATGTTTGACTTTTATTTATTTCAAAAAGCTTTGTATGAATATGTTTGCCTTTCATTTGATTCAAATAGCTTTGACGAATGCATTTGACTTTCCTTTGATTCAAAAAGCTTTGAATGAATGTGTTTCACTTTTATTTGATTCAAAAAGCTTTGTTTAAATGTGTTTGACTTTCATTTACTTTGAAAAGCTTTGTTTGAATGTGTTAGACTTTCATTAATTCCATTAGCTTTAAAAAATGCAATCGACTTTCATTTCACTCAAAATGTTTGTTTGAATGTGTTTGACTTTCATTTGATACAAAAAGCCATGTTTAAATGTGTTTAACTTTTTTTTTATTCGATTAGCATTGTTTGAATGTGTTTGACTTTCAGTTGATTCAAAAAGCTTTGTTTGAATGTGTTTGACTTTCATTTCATTCAAAAAGCTTTGTTTGAAAGTGTTTGACTTTTATTTCATTCAAAAAGTTTTATTCGAATGTGTTTGAATTTCATTTTGTTGAAATAGCTTTGTTGTATGCGTTTGACTTTCCATTGATTCAAAAAGCTTTGTTTTAATGTGTTTCACTTTCATTTAATTCAAAATGCTTTGTTAGAATGTGTTTGACTTTCATTTGATTCCAAAAGCTTTGTTTAAATATGTTTGACTTTCATTTAATTTGAAAAGCTTTGTTTGAATGTGTTTGACTTTCATTTGATACAATTAGCTTTGTTGAATTCATTAGACTTTCATTTGATTCATAAACCTTTGTTTGAATGTGTTTGACTTTTATTTTATTCCAAAAGCTTTGTTTAAATGTGTTTGACTTTCATTTGATTCCAAAAGCATCATTTGAATGTATTTGACTTTTATTTTATTCAATTAGCTTTGTTTGAATGTGTTTGACTTTCACTTGGTACAATTAGCATTGTTGAATGCGTTAGACTTTCATTTGACTCATAAAGCTTTCTTTGAATGTGTTTGACTTTCATTTGATTTAAAAAGCTTTGTTTGAATGTGTTTGACTTTTATTTGATACAATTCGCTTCGTTGAATGCATTTGACTTTCATTTGATTCAGAAAGCTTTTTTTGAATGTGTTTCACTTTTATTTGTCTCACAAAGCTTAGTTTGAATGTGATTGACATTCATTTGATTCAAAAAACTTTGTTTGAATGTGTTTGAATTTTATTCAATTCCATTAGCTTGATATAATGCATTCGACTTTCATTAGATTCAAACTGCTTTGTTTGAATGTGTTTGACTTTTATTTGATACAAAAAGCTATATTTGAATGTGTTTGACTTTTATTTGTTTCAATTAGCATTGTTTGAATGTGTTTGACTTTCGTTTGATTCAAAAAGCTTTGTTTGAATGTGTTTGACTTTCATTCGATTCTAATAGCTTTGTTGAATGCATTTGAATTTCATTTGATTCAAATAGCTTTGCTTGAATGTGCTTGACTTTCATTTGACTCCAAAAGCTTTGTTTGAATGTGTTTGACTCTCATTTGATTCAAATAGCTTTGCTGAATGCATTTCACTTTCATTTGATTCAAAAAGCTTTGTTTTAATGTGCTTAACTTTCATTTAATTCAAAATCTTTGTTTGAATGTGTTTGAATTTCATTTGATTCTTAAAGCTTTGTTGAATGCATTTGAATTTCATTTGATTCAAAAAGCTTTGTTTCAATGTGCTTCACTTTTATTTGATTTAAAAAGATCTGTTTAAATGTGTTTGACTGACATTTACTTCAAAAAGCTTTGTAGAATGTGATTGACTTTCATTTAATTAAAAAAGCTTTGTTGAATGTGTTTGACTTTCATTTGATTCAAATTAGTTTGTTGAATGCATTTGACTTTAATTTGATTCTAAAAGCTTTGTTTGAATGTGCTTACTCTTATTTGATTTAAAAAGCTTTGTTTAAATGTGTTTGACTTTCATTAAATTCAAAAAGCTTTATTTGAATGTGTTTGACTTTCATTTGATTCAAAAAGCTTTGTTTGAATGTGTTTGACTTTCATTTAATTCAAAAAGCTTTGTTGGAATGTGTTTGACTTTCATTTGATTCCAAAAGCTTTGTTTAAATGTGTTTGACTTTCATTTAATATGAAAAGCTTTGTTTGAATGTGTTTGACTTTCATTTGATACAATTAGCTTTGTTGAGTTAAATTGACTTTCATTTGATTCAAAAAGCTTTGTTTGAACGTGTTTAACGTTCATTTCATTCAAAAAGCTTTATTTGAATGTGTTTGACTTTCATCTAATACAATTAGCTTTGTTGAATGCATTTGACTTTCATTTGATTGAGAAAGCTTCGTTTGAATGTGTTTGACTTTTATTTGATTCAAAAAGCTTAGTTTGAATGTGCTTGACATTCATTTGATTTAAATAGCTTTGTTTGAATGTGTTTGACTTTTATTTAATTCCATTAGCTTGATATAATGCATTCGACTTTCATTTGATTCAAACTGCTTTGTTTGAATGTGTTTGACTTTTCTTTGTTTCAATTTGCATTGTTTGAATGTGTTTGACTTTCGTTTGATTTAAAAATCTTTGTTTGAATGTGTTTGACTTACATTCGATTGAAATAGCTTTGTTGAATGCATTTGAATTTCTTTTCCTTCAAATAGCTTTGCTTGAATGTGGTTGACTTTCATTTAATTCCAAAAGCTTTGTTTGAATGTGTTTGACTCTCATTTGATTCAAATAGCTTTGTTAAATGCATTTGACTTTTATTTAATTCAAAAAGCTTTGTTTGAATGTTTTTAACTTTCATTTAGTTCAAAACCTTTGTTTGAATGTGTTTGACTTTCATTTGATTCTAAAAGCTTTGTATGAATGTATTTGACTTTCATTTGATTTAAAGAGCTTTGTTTGAATGTGTTTGACTTTCATTTGATTCAAATAGGTTTGTTGAATATATTTTACTTTCATTTCATTCAAAAAGCTTTGCTTGAATGTGCTTGACTTTCAATTGATTCCAAAACCTTTGTTTAAATGTGTTTGAATCTCATTTTGTTCAAATAGCTTTGTTGAATGCATTTGATTTTCATTTGATTCAAAAAGGTTTGTTTTAATGTGCTTCACTTTTATTTGATTCAAAAAGTTTTTTTTAAATGTGTTTAACTGACATTTCAATTCAAAAAGCTTTGTTGAATGTGTTTGAATTTCATTTGATTCAAAAAGTTTTGTTTGAATGTGTTTGACTTTAATTTAAATTCAAAAAGCTTTGTTTGAATGTGTTTGTATTTCATTTAAATTAAAACATCTTTGTTTGAATGTGTTTAACTTTCATTCGATTCAAATAGCTTTGTTGAATGCATTTGAATTTCATTTCATTCAAATAGCTTTGCTTGAATGTGCTTGACTTTCATTTAATTCCAAAAGCTTTGTTTGAATGTGTTTGACTCTCATTTGATTCAAATAGCTTTGTTAAATGCATTTGACTTTCATTTACTTCCAAAAGCTTTGTTTGAATGTGTTTAACTTTCATTTAATTCAAAACCTTTGTTTGAATGTGTTTGACTTTCATTTGATTCTAAAAGCTTTGTATGAATGTATTTGACTTTCATTTGATTTAAAAAGCTTTGTTTGAATGTGTTTGACTTTCATTTGATTCAAATAGGTATGTTGAATGTATTTTACTTTCATTTCATTCAAAAAGCTTTGCTTGTATGTGCTTGACTTTTAGTTGATTGCAAAACCTTTGTTTAAATGTGTTTGAATGTCATTTGATTCAAATGGCTTTGTTGAATGAATTTGACTTTCATTTGATTCAAAAAGGTTTGTTTTAATGTGCTTCACTTTTATTTGATTTACAAAGATCTGTTTAAATGTGTTTGACTGACATTTACTTTAAAAAGCTTTGTTGAATGTGTTTGATTTTCATTTGATTCAAAAAGTTTTGTTTGAATGTGTTTGACTTTCATTTAAATTCAAAAAGCTTTGTTTGAATGTGTTTGACTTTCATTTAATTCCAAAAGCTTTGTTGGAATGTGTATAACTTTCATTTCATTTAAAAAGCTTTCATTTCATTTAAATTCAAAAAGCTTTGTTTGATAGTTACAATTAAAAAACAAGTGTTGAACTGTTTCAGCCTTCTGCAAACAAAGAAGGAAAACTGGATCACAAGAGATATTCCAAGACAACAAGCTATCTTTTGTAACAAGTCTGTTCTAGATAGCAAGCCACAGGATAAAAACACTTTTAGGGGTAGCTCTATTATTACACACCAAACTTCTCCTCTCTACTTTCTGTCTATGACGTCTGAGTAAGGCATAAAGCTTCTTGATCTTCATAACATGGCCTGGAACAACATTAACCCACCCTCCCACGCTATCTACAACCTCCCTGCATTGTAGAATTTTCCTAAAACCCAAAAACACTTCTTAGGATCAGGAAAATCCCAGCAGTTCCTATCTTTGATATAGTAGCTATGAACCCATTTCACCCACAAGTTATCTGCTTTATGAGACAAATCCCAAAGCAACTTGGTCACAGCTGCTTTATTCCAAATTTAAAGAGAAAGAACATTCCAACCCCCACTCACCTTGGGCAAAAAATTGTATCCCAAGCAACAAGGGCTTTCCTTGAGAAGTTAGCAGTTCCTGTCCAAAGAAAGGCTCTAAACCTGGTTTCAATTTCTTTAAGAATCTTCTTTAGCAGGATGAAGATCTGAGCCCAATAAGTTTGGATTCCAAACAAAACCCCTAAGCAATTGGATCTTGCCAGCATATGAGAGATGCTTAGCAGCCTAACTTGTGATTCTAGAAGTAACTCTCTCAACCAAGGGTCTACATTGGTTGATAGTTAACTTCTTTGAAGAAAGAGGCACCCCAAGGTACCTAAAAGGAAGAGTGCCCTGAGAAACCCCAAGAACTTCTCTCAATAATTGCTTATCATCTTCATTGACACCCCCAAAGAACACTTCACTCTTATCCAAGTTTACAGAAAGTCCAAAGGCCATAGAAAACTTCTGAAAAGCTTGAAACATCAACTGAACAGAACCCATGTCAGCTCTAGCAAACATCAGCAAATCATCTGCAAACATAAGATGAGTAATACCCAGCTTCTCACATCTTGGATGATAATTAAATAAGGATTTAATCTCAGCTCATGCAAGCATCTTATAAGATATTCCATCCCAATGGCAAACAAAAATGGAGACATAGGATCTCCTTGCCTCAGCTCTTTCTTTGCCTCAAAAGGAACACTAGGAAACCCATTTAACAAGATTGAGATGGAGACAGAGGTAATACACCCTATAACTCAGTTAATAAACTGCCTAGGGAAACCCATCTCTTCCATAACAGAACCCAAAAAACACCATTCAAGAGAATCATAAGCCTTTTTCAAATCTATTTTAAGCATGCACCTATGGGTAATAAATTTATGGGAATACCCTTTAATTAACTCAGTTGCAAGTAAGATATTATCCCCAATGTGCTTCCCTAGAATGAACCCTGCTTGAGCTTCATCAACAACCTCTCTAATAACTTGAGCTAGCCTAGCTGTCATCACTTTAGAAATAAGCTTATAAATCACAGTATAACAAGCTATGGGCCTAAAATCTTTCAAATAAGAAGGATTAGGAACCTTAGGCACTAAAGTTACTATAGTGCAATTCCATTGCTTTAGCATAATACCAGTCTTATAGAACTCTAGCACTCCAGCATAAATGTCAGTTTTGATATCATTCCAGACTTGTTTAAAGAAATAAGCATTGAAGCCATCAATCCCTGGAGCTTTAGAGTCATCAATGTCCTTTAAGGCCTTACCAATCTCAGCATGAGTGATAGGTGCAATCAAGAGCTGCTGAGAGGCAAAACTTAATTGCTTTCCTTTCCTCATAGTAACTAGATCCACAGCAGGCAACCAAGCAGCTTTCTTACCCAGCAATTTCTTATAGAACTTGCAGACTTCGGTAGCCACCTGATTAGAATCTTTAAGCAACACATCCTGCTCACTGTAGATAGCATCAATTCTGTTTCTAGAGTGCCTTTGCTTCATCATAGAGGAAAAATAGTGATTATTCGCATCACCCAATTTCACCCATTCCACTCTAGACTTGTGTTTGTGAATACTTTCATGAATTCCAGTCAAAAATTTAACCTGAGCAATAGCCTCAGATTCCTTAGCTTGAAGATCAAGACTATTAACATTCCCAGCAAGATCACTTTGAATGTTTTCCAAGGCAACAAGAGCAGCTTCAAGTCTTTCAGCAGTTCTAGCAAAATGCTTCAAATGTAAAGCCTTGACTTTACTTTTAACACTTTTAAGCTTGTTCCAAACTCTCAACATAGCATTTCCAGGAACAGATTCACTCCAAGCAGTTCTCACAGTGTCCTGAAACTGATCATGCTTTGCTATACAGTTCAAAAATCTAAAAGGCCTGCCCTAATGAGGAGGAGCAGAAGAAAGCTCAATCAAGATAGGACTATGGTCAGACAGAGCAGGATTGAGGTAAAAAGCCTCAACATGCCTATAGAGATCTGACCAACCCTGGTTGATCAACCCTCTGTCAATTCTTGTACAAGTTCTAGGCCCATCATGAGCCTTGTTAGACCAAGAATAAAAAGATTAATCTCAAAGAATTCCATAGTATCAACAAAATCTTTAAAATCCCTCACCTCATAATCAGAAACATGATTGCCATTGATTCTGTCATCAGAACTAAGAACAGAATTAAAGTCCCCAACATAAATCCAAGGACTCTGCTAAAGCCCAATACTCTGAATCCTAGTCCATAAAGCTTTTATATCATGAATAGAATGAAGGCCATAAACAAAAGTACACAAGATTGGAACAGTAAAATCTTTATGACTGACAACACAATGAATAAACTACTCATGTACTGTCAAAACATCAAGATTGACCACATCAGAGTTCCACCCAACCTAGATTTTACCTTTTTGAGAGCAACAATAGTTACCCACCCAAGACCAAGACAACCCAACCTTCTTCTGCAAAGTCTGGCATTTACCACTCATCACCTTAGTCTCAAGCAGTCCAATGACCTCAATTGAAAGATTTCTAAGCAGCTTTTTCACATTGGCTACCCTGCTAGGGTCATTCAAACCCCTGACATTCCAGGAGCAAAGAATCATGATACAAGAGGGGGTATTGACTAACCCCCGCCATATTGATGAAAAAACCACCATCTTCCTCATTAAGAGGAAAAAAAAGCACTAGATTGTGCAATTGGTTGAGAATTTCTCACAATTTAAAGGAAGATTAGGGAAATTAACCCATAACGGAACATCCCTTAGAATTTCAGCATGATAATCAAACATAGATCTCCAAGCTTTGATTACAGCTGGCTTCCAAAAAACATATGAGGTCTAGAGCATAAAATCATATTCATATCATCCTCAGATTTCAAATTGATAATGAAATAACCATCATCATGCCAATATATTTCTGGTTTCCTTATATTACTCCAGTTCTCAGCAACAAATCTATAAACAACAGCAATAGTAGGATAATAGCCAACCACATAAAACACAATAGCATTCTTCCATTTCAAATTACCTGCATTCAATTCAGATTCCTGAAGTTGGGCTATTCTTTTACCATCTTGAACTTTAAGGGCAACAAAAGACAAGGGAACCCCTTTAGCAGTGAGCTTCCCATTCCATTTCCCTTCAGCATCCTTAATTTCCACCTCAGGAACCTTAGATGATTGACCTCCTTGCTCCGTAGTAGGAATCGGGCTCAGAGATTGAGCAGTATCCGCCGGAACAGTATTCGGGTGTGAAATTTGAGCAGGATTCAATGGAGCAGTACCAGAAGAAACCATAGTTACTGTTCCATTAGATTTCTTCAAATGATCAGACAAAATTAATTGCTGATGTTGTTCTAACAAACGAAGATCATCTCTGGATATCATTCCATTAGATGGATGGACCAGATGTGCCGGCGGCGTAACCAACTCATCACCACCTCCTTCTGGAATCGGACCAAAAAAACTCGAAAAACCTAAATTACCATCATTCAACACATTCAGATTCGAAGATTGTAGTGTATTTTGAGGGAGAGGAGTAGATTGCTTCTTCTTCTTTGCCATTGATGATCAAACTAAGCAAAGAAAACAGCTCAGAAAACCGCCATGGAAGGAGAGAGAAGAGAGAAAATTCAACACAAAGTCAACGCCCTAAATGCATTTCAATTTAACACATTTGACTTTAATCTGATTCAAAAAGCTTTGTTTTAATGTGCTTCACTTTTATTTGATTTAAAAATCTTTGTTTAAATGTGTTTGACATACATTTACTTCAAAAAGCTTTGTTTGAATGTGTTTGACTTTTATTTGATTTAAAAAGCTTTGTTTGAGTATATTTGCCTTTCATTTGATTCAAAAAGCTTTGTTTGAATGAGTTTGACTTTCAATTGATTTGAAAACCTTTGTTTAAAGCATTTTACTTTCATTTTATCTAATTAGCTTTGTTGAATGCACTTGACTTTTATTTGATTCAAAATACTTTGTTTCAATATATTAGACATTCGTTTGATTCAAAAAGCTTTGTTTAAATGTGTTTGTCTTTCATTTGATTCAAATAGCTTTGTGGAATGTATTTGACTTTCATTTTATTCAAAAATCTTTCTCTGAATGTGTTTGACTTTCATTTGATTGAAAAACCTTTGTTTAAATGTTATTAACTTTCATTTGATCTAATTAGGTTTATTGAATGCATTTGACTTTAATTTGATTCAAAATGCTTTGTTTGAATATATTTCACTTTCAATTGATTCAAAAAGCCTTATTTGAATGTGTTTGACTATCATTTTATTCAAATAGCTTTCTTTGAATGTTTTTAGCTGTCATTTGATGCAAAAAGATATGTTTGAATGTGTTTGACTTTTATTTCATTCAATTCGCATTGTTTAGATGTGTTTGACTTTCATTTGATTAAAAAAGCTTTGTTTGAATGTGCTTGACTTTCATTTCATACAAAAAGTTTTGTTCAAATGCGTTTGACTTTCAATTGATTCAAAAAGTTTTGTTTCAATGAGTTTGACTTTCATTTTATTCAAATAGCTTTGTTCAATGCACAAGACTTTAATTTGATTTAATAAGCTTTATTTGAATGTGTTTGACTTTTATTTGATTCAAAAAACTTTGTTTGAATGTGTTTGACTTTCATTTGATTCAAAAAGCTTTTTTTTGAATGTGTTTGACTTTCATTTGATTTAAAAATCATTTGTATAAATGTGTTTGACAGTCATTTGATTCAAAAAGCTTTTTTGAATGTGTTTGACTTTCATTTGATTCCAAAAGCTTTGTTTGAATATGTTTAACTTTCATTTAATTCAAAAACTTTGTTTAAATGCGTTAAACTTTCATTGGATTCTAAAAGCTTTGTATAATTGTGTTTGACTTTCATCAGATTTAATTAGCTTTGTTTAAATTTATTAGACTTTCATTTGATACAATTAGCTTTGTTTGAATGTGTTTGACTTTCATTAAATTCAAAAAGCTTTGTTTGAATATGTTTTACATTCATTTGATTCAAATAGCTTTGTCGAATGCATTTGACTTTCCTTTGAGTCAAAAAGCTTTGTTTGAATGTGTTAAACTTTTATTACATTCAAAAAGCTTTGTTTAAACGTGTTTGACTTTCATTTACTTCATAAAGCTTTGTTTGAATGTGTTTGACTTTCATTTATTTCCATTAGCTTTAAACAATGCATTCGATTTTCATTTTATTTAAAATGCTTTGTTTGGATGAGTTTGACTTTCATTTGATACAAAAATCTATGTTTGAATGTGTTTGACTTTTATTTGATTCAATTAGCATTGTTTGAATGTGTTTCACTTTCATTAGATTCAAAAAGCTTTGTTTTAATGTGTTTGACTTTCATTTCATTCAAAAAGCTTTGTTTAAAAGTGTTTGACTATCATTCGATTTAAAAAGTTTTATTTGATGGTGTTTAACTTTCATTTTATTCAAATAGCTTTGTTAAATGCATTTGACTTTCATTTGATTCAAAAAGCTTTCTTTGAATGTGTTTGACTTTTATATGATTCGAAAAGCTTTTTTAAATTTGTTTGACTTTCATTTGATTCAAAAATCTTTGTATGAATATGTTTGACTATCATTTGATTCTAAAAGCTTTGTTTGAATGTGTTTGACTTTCGTTTGATACCAAAAGCTTTGTTTGAATGTGCTTGACTTTCATTGGATTCTAAAAGCTTTGTTTAATTGTGTTTGACTTTCATTTAATTGAAAAAGCATTGTATGAATATGTTTGACTATCATTTGATTCTAAAAGCTTTGTTTGAATGTGTTTGACTTTCTTTTGATACCAAAAGCTTTGTTTGAATGTGTTTGACTTTCATTAGATTCAAAAAGATTTTTTTGAATGTGTTTGACTTTAATTTAATTCAAAAAGCTTTGTTTGAATGTGTTTGACTTTCATTTGATTCAAAAAGCTTTGTTTGAATGTGTTTAACTTTCATTTAATTCAAAAAGATTTGTTGAATGCATTTGATTTTCCTATCATTCAAATGGCTTTGCTGGAATGTGCTTGACTTTCATTTAATTCCAAAAACTTTGTTTGAATGTGTTTGACTTTCATTTGATTCAATATCATTGTTGAATGCATTTGAATTTTATTTGCTTCAAAAAGCTTTGTTTTAATGTTTTTGACTTTCGTTTGATTCAAATAGCATTGTTGAATGCATTTGTCTTCCAATTGATTCAAAAAGCTTTGTTTTAAAGTGCTTCACTTTTATTTGATTAAAAAAGCTTTGTTTTAATGTGTTTGACTTTCATTTAATTGAAAAAGCATTGTATAAATATGTTTGACTATCATTAGATTCTAAAAGCTTTGTTTGAATGTGTTTGACTTTCGTTTGATACCAAAAGCTTTGTTTGAATGTGTTTGAATTTCATTGGATTCAAAAAGCTTTGTTTAAATGTGTGTGACTTTCATTTAATTCTAAAAGCTTTGTTTCAATGTGTTTGACTTTCATTTGATTCAAACAGCTTTGTTTGAATGTGTTTGACTTTCATTTAATTCGAAAAGATTTGTTGAATGTTTTTGACTTTCATTTGATTCAAAAAGCTTTGTTTGAATGTGTTTTACTTTCATTTCATTCAAAAAGCCTTGTTTTTCTGTGTTTGAGTTTCATTTAATTCTATTACCTTTATAGAATGCATTACACTTTCATTTGATTCAAAAAGCTTTGTTTGAATGTGTTTGACTTTCATTTAATTCAAAAAGCTATATTTGAATGCGTTTAACTTTTATTTGATTCAATTAGCATTATTTGAATGTGTTTGACTTTCATTTGTTTCAAATAGTTTTGTTAAATGCATTTGATTTTCCTTTCATTCAAATAGCTTTGCTGGAATGTGCTTGACTTTCATTTAATTCCAAAAACTTTGTTTGAATGTGTTTGACTTTCATTTCATTCAATATCATTGTTGAATGCATTTGAATTTTATTTGCTTTAAAAAGCTTTGTTTCAATGTTTTTGACTTTCATTTGATTCAAATAGCATTGTTGAATGCATTTGTCTTCCAATTGATTCAAAAAGCTTTCATTTAAAGCGCTTCACTTTTATTTGATTCAAAAAGCTTTGTTTTAATGTGTTTGTCTTTCATTATATTCAAAAAGCTTTGTTCGAATGTGTTTCACTTTCATTTGATTCTAATAGCTTTGTTGAATGCATTTGACTTTTATTTGCTTCAATAAGCTTTGTTTGAATGTGTTTGACTTTCTTTTGATTCAAATAGCTTTGTAGAATGCATTCGACTTTCATTTGATTCAAAAAGCTTTGTTTGAATTTGTTTGACTTTCATTTGATTCATATAGCTTTATTGAATGCATTTCACTTTTATTTGCTTTTCACTTTTATTTGCTTCAAAAAGCTTTGTTTGAATGTGTTTGACTTTCATTTGATTTAAAAAGCTTTGTTTGAATGTGTTTGACTTTCATTTGATTCAAATAGCTTTGTAGAATGCTTTTGACTTTCATTTGATTCAAAAAGCTTTGTTTGAATGTGTTTAACTTTCACTTGATTCAAATAGCTTTGTTGAATGCATTTGACTTTCATTTGATTTGATAAGCTTTGTTTGAATGTGTTTGACTTTTATTTGATTGAAAAAGCTTTGTTTGAATGTGTTTGACTTACATTTGATTCAAAAAGCTTTGATTGAATGTGTTTGACTTTCATTGGATTCTAAAGCTTCGTATGAATGTGTTTGATTTTCATTTGATTTTATTAGCTTTGTTTAAATTTGTTTGACTTTAATTTGTTACAATTAGATTAGTTTAAATGTGTTTGACTTTCATTAAATTCTAAAAGCTTTATTTGAATGTGTTTGACTTTCATATACTTCATAAAGCTTTGTTTGAATGTGTTTCATTTTCATTTAATTCCATTAGCTTTGAAGAATACAATCGACTTTGATTTGATTTAAAATACTTTCTTTGAATGTGTTTGACTTGAATTTGATAAAAAAAGCTATGTTTGAATGTGTTTGACTTTCGTTTAATTCAAAAAACTTTGTTTGAATGTGTTTGATTTTCATTTCATTCAAAAAGCTTTGTTTGAAAGTGTGTGACTCTCATTTGATTTAAAAAGTTTTACTTGAATGTGTTTGACTTTCATTTTATTGAAATAGCTTTGTTGAATACATTTAACTTTCATTTGATTCAAAAAGCTTTGCTTGAATGTGTTTGACTTTTATTTGATTCAAAAAGCTTTGTTTGAATGTCTTTGACTATCATTTGATTCAAAAAGCTTTGTTTGAATGTGTTTGACTTTCATTTGATATTAAAAGCTTTGTTTGAATGTGTTTGACTTTCATTTTATTTAATTAGGTTTGTTTAAATTTGTTTGACTTTCGTTTGATACAATTACCATTGTTTGAATGTGTTTGAATTTCATTTGATTCAAAAAGCTTTGTTTAAATGTGTTTGACTTTCAATTAATTCAATAAACTTTGTTTGAATGTGTTTAACTTTCATTTGATTCTAAATTCTTTGTTTTAATGTGTTTGACTTCCATTTAATACAATTAGCTTTGTTAAATGCATTTGACTTTCATTTGATTCAAAGAGCTATGTTTGAATGTGATTGACTTTCATTTGGTTCAAAAGGCTTTATTTGAATGTGTTTGACTTTCATTTGATTCAAAAAGAATTGTTTGAACGTGTTTGACTTCCATTTAATTCCATTATCTTTATAGAATGCGTTCGACTTTTATTTGATTCAAACTGCTTTGTTTGAATGTGTTTGACTTTCATTGATACAAAAAGCTATATTTGAATGTGTTTGACTTTTATTAAATTCAATTTGCGTTGTTTGAATGTGTTGGACTTTCATTTGATTCAAAAAGCTTTGTTTAAATGTGTTTGACTTTCATTTGATTCAAATAGCTTTGTTTAATGCATTTGACTATTATTTGTTTCAAAAAGCTTTGTTTGAATGTGTTTGACTTTCCTTTGATTTAAAAACCTTTGTTTAATGTGTTTGCCTTTCATTTGATTCAAAAAGCTTTGAAGAATGCATTCGTCTTTCCTTTGATTCAAAAAGCTTTATTTGAATATGTTTAACTTTCATTTGATTCAAATAGCTTTGTTGAATGCATTTGACTTTCATTTGCTTCAAAAAGCTTTGTTTGAATGTGTTTGACTTTCATTTGATTCAAAAAGCTTTGTTTGAATGTGTTTGACTTTCATTTGATTCAAATAGCTTTGTTGAATGAATTTGACTTTTATTTTCTTCAAAAAGCTTTATTTGAATGTGTTTGACTTTCATTTTATTCAAAAAGCTTTGTTTGAATGTGTTTGACTTTCTTTTTATTCAAATAGCTTTGTAGAATGCATTCGACTTTCATTTGATTCAAAAAGCTTTGTTTGAATGTGTTTGACTTTCATTTGATTCTAATAGCTTTGTTGAATGCATTTGACTTTTATTTGCTTCAATAAGCTTTGTTTAAATGTGTTTGACTTTCTTTTGATTCAAAAGGCTTTGTAGAATGCATGACTTTCATATGATACAAAAAGCTTTATTTGAATGTGTTTGATATTCATTTGATTAAAATACCTTTATTGAATGCATTTGACTTTTATTTCCTGCAAAAAGCTTTGTTTGAATGCGTTTAACTTTCATTTGATTTAAAAACCTTTGTTTAATCAGTTTGACTTTCATTTGATTCAAATAGCTTTGTAGAATGCTTTTGACTTTCATTTGATTCAAAAAGCTTTGTTTGAATGTGTTTAACTTTCATTTGATTCAAATATCTTTGTAGAATGCATTCGACTTTCATTTGATTCAAAAAGCTTCGTTTAAATGTGTTTGACTTTCATTTGATTCAAATAGCTTTGTTTAATGCATTTGACTATTATTTGCTTCAAAAAGCTTTGTTTGAATGTGTTTGACTTTCCTTTGATTTAAAAACCTTTGTTTAAGTGTTTGCCTTCATTTGATTCAAAAAGCTTTGAAGAATGCATTTGTCTTTCCTTTGATTCAAAAAGCTATATTTGAATATGTTTAACTTTCATTTGATTCAAATAGCTTTGTTAAATGCATTTGACTCTCATTTGCTTCAAAAAGCTTTGTTTGAATGTGTTTGAGTTTCATTTGATTCAATAAGCTTTGTTTGAATGTGTTGGACTTTCATTTGATTCAAATAGCTTTGTTGAATGCATTTGACTTTTATTTTCTTCAAAAGCTTTCTTTGAATGTGTTTGACTTTCATTTTATTCAAAAAGCTTTGTTTAAATGTATTTGACTTTCTTTTTATTCAAATAGCTTTGTAGAATGCATTCGACTTTCATTTGATTCAAAAACCTTTGTTTGAATGTGTTTGACTTTCATTTGATTCTAATAGCTTTGTTGAATGCATTTGATTTTTATTTGCTTCAATAAGATTTGTTTGAATGTGTTTGACTTTCTTTTGATTCAAATAGCTTTGTAGAATGCATTCGACTTTCATTTGATTCAAAAAGCTTTGTTTGAATGTGTTTGACTTTCATTTGATTCAATGTGTTTGACTTTCATTTGATTTAAAAACTTTTGTTTAATGTGTTTGACTTTCATTTGATTCAAATAACTGTGTGGAATGAATTCGAATTTCATTTGATTCAAAAAGCTTAGTTTGAATGTGTTTGACTTTCATTTGATTCAAAAAGCTTTGTTCAATGTATTTGACTTTTATTTTCTTCAAAAAGCTTTGTTTGAATGTGTTTGACTTTCATTCGATTTAAAAACCTTTGTTTAATGTGTTTGACTTTCATTTGATTCAAATATCTTTGTAGAATGCATTCGACTCTCATTTTATTCAAAAAGCTTTGTTTGAATGTGTTTGACTTTCATTTGATTCAAATAGCTTTGTTTAATGCATTTGACTCTTATTTGCTTCAAAAAGCTTTGTTTGAATGTGTTTGACTTTCCTATGATTTAAAAACCTTTATTTAATGTGTTGGCCTTTCATTTGATTCAAAAAGCTTTGTAGAATGTATTTGACTTTCCTTTGATTCAAAAATCTTTATTTGAATATGTTTAACTTTCATTTGATTCAAATAGCGTTGTTGAATGCATTTGACTTTCATTTGCTTCAAAAAGCATTGTTTGAATGTGTTTGACTTTCCTTTGATTTAAAATCCTTTGTTTAATGTGTTTGCCTTTCATTTGATTCAAAAAGCTTTGTTGAATTCATTTGTCTTTCCTTTTATTCAAAAAACTTTATTTGAATATGTTTAACTTTCATTTGATTCAAATAGCTTTGTTGAATACATTTGACTTTCATTTGCTTCAAATAGCGTTGTTGAATGCATTTGACTTTCATTTGCTTCAAAAAGCTTTGTTTGAATGTGTTTGACTTTCATTTGATTCAAAAAGCTTTGTTTGAATGTGTTTGACTTTCATGTGATTCAAATAGCTTTGTTGAATGCATTTGACTTTTATTTGCTTCAAAAAGCTTTGCTTGAATGTGTTTGACTTTCATTTGATTCAAAAAGCTTTGTTTGAATGTGTTTGACTTTCTTTTTATTCAAATAGCTTTGTAGAATGCATTCGACTTTCATTTGATTCAAAAAGCTTTGTTTGAATGTGTTTGTCTTTCATTTGATTCTAATAGCTTTGTTGAATGCATTTGACTTTTATTTGCTTCAATAAGCTTTGTTTAAATGTGTTTGACTTTCTTTTGATTCAAATAGCTTTGTAGAATGCATGACTTTCATATGATACAAAAAGCTTTATTTGAATGTGTTTGATATTCATTTGATTCTAATAGCTTTGTTGAATGCATTTGACTTTTATTTGCTTCAATAAGCTTTGTTTGAATGTGTTTGACTTTCATTTGATTTTAAAACCTTTGTTTAATGTCTTTGACTTTCATTTGATTCAAATAGCTTTTTAGAATGCATTCGTCTTTCATTCGATTTAAAAACCATCGTTTGAATGTGTTTGACTTTCATTTGATTCAAATTGCTTTGTTGAATGCATCTGACTTTTATTTGCTTCAAAAAGCTTTGTTTGAATGTGTTTGACTTTCATTTGATTTAAAAACCTTTGTTTAATGTGTTTGACTTTCATTTAATTCAAATAGCTTTGTAGAATGCATTCGACTTTCATTTAATTTAAAAACCTTCGTTTGAATGTGTTTGACTTTCATTTGATTCAAATAGCTTTGTTGAATGCATTTGACTTTCATTTACTTCAAAAAGCATTGTTTGAATGTGTTTGACTTTCATTTGATTTAAAAAACTTTGTTTATTGTGTTTGACCTTTATTTGATTCAAATAGCTTTGTAGAATGTATTCGACTTTCATTTGATTAAAAACCTTTGTTTGAATGTGTTTGACTTTCATTTGATTCAAATAGCTTTGTTGAATGCATTTGACTATTATTTGCTTCAAAAAGCTTTGTTTGAATGTGTTTGACTTTCCTTTGATTTAAAAACCTTTATTTAATTTGTTTGCCTTTCATTTGATTCAAAAAGCTTTGTAGAATGCATTTGTCTTTCCTTTGATTCAAAAATCTTTATTTGAATATGTTTAACTTTCATTTGATTCGAATAGCGTTGTTGAATGCATTTGACTTTCATTTGCTTCAAAAAGCTTTGTTTGAATGTGTTTGACTTTCCTTTGATTTAAAAACCTTTGTTTAATGTGTTTGCCTTTCATTTGATTCAAAAAGCTTTGTTCAATACATTTGTCTTTCCTTTGATTCAAAAAACTTTATTTGAATATGTTTAATTTTCATTTGATTCAAATAGCTTTGTTGAATGCATTTGACTTTCATTTGCTTCAAATAGCGTTGTTGAACGCATTTGACTTTCATTTGCTTTTAAAAGCTTTGTTTGAATGTGTTTGACTTTCATTTGATTCAAAAAGCTTTGTTTGAATGTGTTTGACTTTCATTTGATTCAAATAGCTTTGTTGAATGCATTTGACTTTTATTTGCTTCAAAAAGCTTAGTTTGAATGTGTTTGACTTTCATTTGATTCAAAAAGCTTTGTTTGAATGTGTTTGACTTTCTTTTTATTCAAATAGCTTTGTAGAATGCATTCGACTTTCATTTGATACAAAAAGCTTTGTTTGAATGTGTTTGACTTTCATTTGATTCTAATAGCTTTGTTGAATGCATTTGACTTTTATTTGCTTCAATTAGCTTTGTTTAAATGTGTTTGACTTTCTTTTGATTCAAATAGCTTTGTAGAATGCATTCGACTTTCATTTGATTCAAAAAGCTTTATTTGAACGTGTTTGACTTTCACTTGATTCTAATAGCTTTGTTGAATGCATTTGACTTTTATTTGCTTCAATAAGCTTTGTTTGAATGTGTTTGACTTTCATTTGATTTAAAAACCTTTGTTTAATGTGTTTGACTTTCATTTGATTCAAATAGCTTTGTAGAATGCATTCGACTTTCATTTGATTTAAAAACCATCGTTTGAATGTGTTTGACTTTCATTTGATTCAAACAGCTTTGTTGAATGCATCTGACTTTTATTTGCTTCAAAAAGCTTTGTTTGAATGTATTTGACTTTCATTTGATTTAAAAACCTTTGTTTAATGTGTTTGACTTTCATTTGATTCAAATAGCTTTGTAGAATGCATTCGACTTTCATTTAATTTAAAAACCTTCGTTTGGATGTGTTTGACTTTCATTTGATTCATATAGCTTTGTTGAATGCATTTGACTTTCATTTGCTTCAAAAAGCTTTGTTTGAATGTGTTTGACTTTCATGTGATTTAAAAACCTTTGTTTATTGTGTTTGACTTTAATTTGATTCAAATAGCTCTGTAGAATGCATTCGACTTTCATTTGATAAAAAACCTTTGTTTGAATGTGTTTGACTTTCATTTGATTCAAATAGCTTTGTTGAATGCATTTGACTATTATTTGCTTCAAAAAGCTTTGTTTGAATGTGTTTGACTTTCCTTTCATTTAAAAACCTTTGTTTAATGTGTTTGCCTTTCATTTGATTCAAAAAGCTTTGTATAATGCATTTGTCTTTCCTTTGATTCAAAAAGCTTTGTTTGAATGTGTTTGACTTTCATTTGATTCTAATAGCTTTGTTGAATGCATTTGACTTTTGTTTGCTTCAATAAGCTTTGTTTGAATGTGTTTGACTTTCTTTTGATTCAAATAGCTTTGTAGAATGCATTCGACTTTCATTTGATTTAAAAAGCTTTGTTTGAATGTGTTTGAGTTTCATTTGATTCAAATAGCTTTGTAGAATGCTTTTGACTTTCATTTGATTCAAAAAGCTTTGTTTGAATGTGTTTAACTTTCACTTGATTCAAATAGCTTTGTTGAATGCATTTGACTTTTATTTGCTTCAAAAAGCTTTGTTTGAATGTGTTTGACTTTCATTTGATTCAAAAAGCTTTGTTTGAATGTGTTTGTCTTTCTTTTGATTTAAATAGCTTTTTGAATGCATTTGACTTTAATTTGCTTCAAAAAGCTTTGTTTCAATGTGTTTGACTTTCATTTGATTTAAAAACCTTAGTTTAATGTGTTTGACATTCGTTTGATTCAAATACCTTTGTAGAATGCATTCGACTTTTTTTTGAATCAAAAAGCTTTTATTGAATGTGTTTGACTTTCATTTGATTCAAATAGCTTTGTTGAATGCATTTGACTTTTATTTGCTTCAAAAAGCTTTGTTTGAATGTGTTTGACTTTCATTTAGTTTAAAAACCTTTGTTTAATGTGTTTGACTTTCATTTGATTCAAATAGCTTTGTAGAATGCTTTTGACTTTCATTTGATTCAAAAAGCTTTGTTTGAATGTGTTTAACTTTCATTTGATTCAAAAACCTTTGTTTAATGTGTTTGACTTTCATTTGCTTTAAATAGCTTTGTAGAATGCATTCGACTTTCATTTGATTTAAAAAGCTTTGTTTGAATGTGTTTGACTTTCATTTGATTCAAATATCTTTGTTGAATGCATTTGACTTTTATTTGCTTCAAAAAGCTTTGTTTGAATGTCTTTGACTTTCATTTGATTTAAAAACCTTTGTTTAATGTGTTTGACTTTCATTTGATTCAAATAGCTTTGTAGAATGCATTCGACTTTCATTTGATTTAAAAACCTTCGTTTGAATGTGTTTGACTTTCATTTGATTCAAATAGCTTTGATGAATGCATCTGACTTTTATTTGCTTCAAAAAGCTTTGTTTGAATGTGTTTGACTTTCATTTGATTTAAAAACCTTTTTTTAATATGTTTGAATTTCATTTGATTCAAATAGCTTTGTAGAATGCATTCGACTTTCATTTGATTTAAAAACCTTCGTTTAAATGTGTTTGACTTTCATTTGATTAAAATAGCTTTGTTGAATGCATTTGACTTTCATTTGTTTCAAAAAGCTTTGTTTGAATGTGTTTGTCTTTCATTTGATTTAAAAACCTTTGTTTATTGTGTTTGACTTTCATATGATTCAAATAGCTTTGTAAAATGCATTCGACTTTCATTTGATTAAAAACCTTTGTTTCAATGTGTTTGACTTTCATTTAATTTAAAAACCTTTGTTTCAATGTGTTTGACTTTCATTTGATTCAAATAGCTTTGTTGAATGCATCTGACTTTTATTTGCTTCAAAAAGCTTTGTTTGAATGTCTTTGACTTTCATTTGATTTAAAAACCTTTGTTAATGTGTTTGACTTTCATTTGTTTCAAATAGCATTGTAGATTGCATTCGACTTTCATTTGATTTAAAAACATTCGTTTGAATGTGTTTGACTTTCATTTGATTCAAATACCTTTGTTGAATGCATTTGACTTTCATTGGCTTCAAAAAGCTTTGTTTGAATGTGTTTGACGTTCATTTAATTTAAAAACCTTTGTTTATTGTGTTTGACTTTCATTTTATTCAAATAGCTTTGTAGAATGCATTCGCCTTTCATATGATTAAAAACCTTTGTTTGAATGTGTTTGACTTTCATTTGATTCAAATAGCTTTGTTGAATGCATTTGACTATTATTTGCTTTAAAAAGCTTTGTTTGAATGTGTTTGACTTTCATTTAATTTAAAAACCTTTGTTTATTGTGTTTGACTTTCATTTGATTCAAATAGCTTTGTAGAATGCATTCGACTTTCATTTGATTTAAAAACCTTCGTTTGAATGTGTTTGACTTTCATTTGATTCAAATAGCTTTGTTGAATGCATCTGACTTTTATTTGCTTCAAAAAGCTTTGTTTGAATGTGTTTGACTTTCATTTGATTTAAAAACCTTTGTTTAATGTGTTTGACTTTCATTTGATTCAAATAGCTTTGTAGAATGCATTCGACTTTCATTTGATTTAAAAACCTTCGTTTGAATGTGTTTGACTTTCATTTGATTCAAATAGCTTTGTTGAATGCATCTGACTTTTATTTGCTTCAAAATGCTTTGTTTGAATGTGTTTGACTTTCATTTGATTTAAAAACCTTTTTTTAATGTGTTTGAATTTCATTTGATTCAAATAGCTTTGTAGAATGCATTCGACTTTCATTTAATTTAAAAACCTTCGTTTAAATGTGTTTGACTTTCATTTGATTATAATAGCTTTGTTGAATGCATTTGACTTTCATTTGCTTCAAAAAGCTTTGTTTGAATGTGTTTGTCTTTCATTTGATTTAAAAACCTTTGTTTATTGTGTTTGACTTTCATATGATTCAAATAGCTTTGTAAAATGCATTCGACTTTCATTTGATTAAAAACCTTCGTTTGAATGTGTTTGACTTTCATTTGATTCAAATACCTTTATTGAATGCATTTGACTTTCATTGGCTTAAAAAATCTTTGTTTGAATGTGTTTGACTTAAAATGCATTTAATTCAAATAACTTTGTTGAATGCATTCGACTTTCATTTGATTCAAAAAGCTTTTTTTTAGGTGTTTGACTTTCATTTGATTCAAATAGCTTTGTTGAATGCATTTGACTTTTATTTACTTCAAAAAGCTTTGTTTGAATGTTTTTGACTTTCATTTGATTCAAATAGTTTTGTAGACTGCATTCGACTTTCATTTGATTCAAAAAGCTTTGTTTGAATGTGTTTGACTTTCATTTGATTTGAAAACCTTTTTTTAATGTGTTTGAATTTCATTTGATTCAAATAGCTTTGTAGAATGCATTCGAATTTCATTTAATTTAAAAACCTTCGTTTAAATGTGTTTGACTTTCATTTGATTAAAATAGCTTTGTTGAATGCATTTGACTTTCATTGGCTTCAAAAAGCTTTGTTTGAATGTGTTTGACTTTCATTTAATTTAAAAACCTTTGTTTATTGTGTTTGACTTTCATTTGATTCAAATAGCTTTGTAGAATGCATTCGACTTTCATTTGATTTAAAAACCTTCGTTTGAATGTGTTTGATTTTCATTTGATTCTAATAGCTTTGTTGAATGCATCTGACTTTTATTTGCTTCAAAAAGCTTTGTTTGAATGTGTTTGACTTTCATTTGATTTAAAAACCTTTTTTTAATATGTTTGAATTTCATTTGATTCAAATAGCTTTGTAGAATGCATTCGACTTTCATTTGATTTAAAAATCTTCGTTTAAATGTGTTTGACTTTCATTTGATTAAAATAGCTTTGTTGAATGCATTTGACTTTCATTTGCTTCAAAAAGCTTTGTTTGAATGTGTTTGTCTTTCATTTGATTTAAAAACCTTTGTTTATTGTGTTTGACTTTCATATGATTCAAATAGCTTTGTAAAATGCATTCGACTTTCATTTGAATAAAAACTTTTGTTTTAATGTGTTTGACTTCAATTTGATTCAAATAGCATTGTTGAATGCATCTGACTTTTATTTGCTTCAAAAAGCTTTGTTTGAATGTCTTTGACTTTCATTTGATTTAAAAACCTTAGTTTAATGTGTTTAACTTTTATTTGATTCAAAATAGCTTTGTAGAATGCATTCGACTTTCATTTGATTTAAAAACATTCGTTTGAATGTGTTTGACTTTCATTTGATTCAAATACCTTTATTGAATGTATTTGACTTTCATTGGCTTAAAAAGGCTTTGTTTGAATGTGTTTGACTTATAATGCATTTAATTCAAATAACTTTGTAGAATGCATTCGACTTTCATTTGATTCAAAAAGCTTTTTTTTAGGTGTTTGACTTTCATTTGATTCAAATAGCTTTGTTGAATGCATTTGACTTTTATTTACTTCAAAAAGCTTTGTTTGAATGTTTTTGACTTTCATTTGATTCAAATAGTTTTGTAGACTGCATTCGACTTTCATTTGATTCAAAAAGCTTTTTTTAATGTGTTTGACTTCCATTTGATTCAAATAGATTTTTTGAATGCATTTGACTTTTATTTGCTTCAAAAAGCTTTGTTTAAATATGTTTGACTTTCATTAGATTTAAAAACCTTTGTTTAAGGTGTTTGCCTTTCATTTGATTTAAATAGCTTTGTTGAATGCATTTGACTTTCATTTGCTTCAAAAAGCTTTGTTTGAATGTGTTTGACTTTCATTTGATTTAAAAACCTTTGTTTGAATGTGTTTGACTTTTATTTGATTCAAATAGCTTTGTTCCATGCATTTGACTTTTAATTGCTTCAAAAAGCTTTGTTTGAATGTGTTTGACTTTCATTTGATTCAAATAACTTTGTAGAATGCATTCGAATTTCATTTAATTCAAAAAGCTTTGTTTGAATGTGTTTAACTTTCATTTGATTCAAATAGGTTTGTTGAATGCATTTGACATTTATTTGCTTCAAAAAGCTTTGATTGAATGTGTTTGACTTTCATTTGATTAAAATAGCTTTGTTGAATGCATTTGACTTTCATTTGCTTCAAAAAGCTTTGTTTGAATGTGTTTGTCTTTCATTTGATTTAAAAACCTTTGTTTATTGTGTTTGACTTTCATATGATTCAAATAGCTTTGTAAAATGCATTCGACTTTCATTTGATTAAAAACCTTTGTTTCAATGTGTTTGACTTTCATTTAATTTAAAAACCTTTGTTTCAATGTGTTTGACTTTCATTTGATTCAAATAGCTTTGTTGAATGCATCTGACTTTTATTTGCTTCAAAAAGCTTTGTTTGAATGTCTTTGACTTTCATTTGATTTAAAAACCTTTGTTAATGTGTTTGACTTTCATTTGTTTCAAATAGCATTGTAGATTGCATTCGACTTTCATTTGATTTAAAAACATTCGTTTGAATGTGTTTGACTTTCATTTGATTCAAATACCTTTGTTGAATGCATTTGACTTTCATTGGCTTCAAAAAGCTTTGTTTGAATGTGTTTGACGTTCATTTAATTTAAAAACCTTTGTTTATTGTGTTTGACTTTCATTTTATTCAAATAGCTTTGTAGAATGCATTCGCCTTTCATTTGATTAAAAACCTTTGTTTGAATGTGTTTGACTTTCATTTGATTCAAATAGCTTTGTTGAATGCATTTGACTATTATTTGCTTTAAAAAGCTTTGTTTGAATGTGTTTGACTTTCATTTAATTTAAAAACCTTTGTTTATTGTGTTTGACTTTCATTTGATTCAAATAGCTTTGTAGAATGCATTCGACTTTCATTTGATTTAAAAACCTTCGTTTGAATGTGTTTGACTTTCATTTGATTCAAATAGCTTTGTTGAATGCATCTGACTTTTATTTGCTTCAAAAAGCTTTGTTTGAATGTGTTTGACTTTCATTTGATTTAAAAACCTTTGTTTAATGTGTTTGACTTTCATTTGATTCAAATAGCTTTGTAGAATGCATTCGACTTTCATTTGATTTAAAAACCTTCGTTTGAATGTGTTTGACTTTCATTTGATTCAAATAGCTTTGTTGAATGCATCTGACTTTTATTTGCTTCAAAATGCTTTGTTTGAATGTGTTTGACTTTCATTTGATTTAAAAACCTTTTTTTAATGTGTTTGAATTTCATTTGATTCAAATAGCTTTGTAGAATGCATTCGACTTTCATTTAATTTAAAAACCTTCGTTTAAATGTGTTTGACTTTCATTTGATTATAATAGCTTTGTTGAATGCATTTGACTTTCATTTGCTTCAAAAAGATTTGTTTGAATGTGTTTGTCTTTCATTTGATTTAAAAACCTTTGTTTATTGTGTTTGACTTTCATATGATTCAAATAGCTTTGTAAAATGCATTCGACTTTCATTTGATTAAAAACCTTCGTTTGAATGTGTTTGACTTTCATTTGATTCAAATACCTTTATTGAATGCATTTGACTTTCATTGGCTTAAAAAAGCTTTGTTTGAATGTGTTTGACTTAAAATGCATTTAATTCAAATAACTTTGTTGAATGCATTCGACTTTCATTTGATTCAAAAAGCTTTTTTTTAGGTGTTTGACTTTCATTTGATTCAAATAGCTTTGTTGAATGCATTTGACTTTTATTTACTTCAAAAAGCTTTGTTTGAATGTTTTTGACTTTCATTTGATTCAAATAGTTTTGTAGACTGCATTCGACTTTCATTTGATTCAAAAAGCTTTGTTTGAATGTGTTTGACTTTCATTTGATTTGAAAACCTTTTTTTAATGTGTTTGAATTTCATTTGATTCAAATAGCTTTGTAGAATGCATTCGAATTTCATTTAATTTAAAAACCTTCGTTTAAATGTGTTTGACTTTCATTTGATTAAAATAGCTTTGTTGAATGCATTTGACTTTCATTGGCTTCAAAAAGCTTTGTTTGAATGTGTTTGACTTTCATTTAATTTAAAAACCTTTGTTTATTGTGTTTGACTTTCATTTGATTCAAATAGCTTTGTAGAATGCATTCGACTTTCATTTGATTTAAAAACCTTCGTTTGAATGTGTTTGACTTTCATTTGATTCTAATAGCTTTGTTGAATGCATCTGACTTTTATTTGCTTCAAAAAGCTTTGTTTGAATGTGTTTGACTTTCATTTGATTTAAAAACCTTTTTTTAATATGTTTGAATTTCATTTGATTCAAATAGCTTTGTAGAATGCATTCGACTTTCATTTGATTTAAAAATCTTCGTTTAAATGTGTTTGACTTTCATTTGATTAAAATAGCTTTGTTGAATGCATTTTACTTTCATTTGCTTCAAAAAGCTTTGTTTGAATGTGTTTGTCTTTCATTTGATTTAAAAACCTTTGTTTATTGTGTTTGACTTTCATATGATTCAAATAGCTTTGTAAAATGCATTCGACTTTCATTTGAATAAAAACATTTGTTTTAATGTGTTTGACTTCAATTTGATTCAAATAGCATTGTTGAATGCATCTGACTTTTATTTGCTTCAAAAAGCTTTGTTTGAATGTCTTTGACTTTCATTTGATTTAAAAACCTTTGTTTAATGTGTTTAACTTTTATTTGATTCAAAATAGCTTTGTAGAATGCATTCGACTTTCATTTGATTTAAAAACATTCGTTTGAATGTGTTTGACTTTCATTTGATTCAAATACCTTTATTGAATGTATTTGACTTTCATTGGCTTAAAAAGGCTTTGTTTGAATGTGTTTGACTTAAAATGCATTTAATTCAAATAACTTTGTAGAATGCATTCGACTTTCATTTGATTCAAAAAGCTTTTTTTTAGGTGTTTGACTTTCATTTGATTCAAATAGCTTTGTTGAATGCATTTGACTTTTATTTACTTCAAAAAGCTTTGTTTGAATGTTTTTGACTTTCATTTGATTCAAATAGTTTTGTAGACTGCATTCGACTTTCATTTGATTCAAAAAGCTTTTTTTAATGTGTTTGACTTCCATTTGATTCAAATAGATTTTTTGAATGCATTTGACTTTTATTTGCTTCAAAAAGCTTTGTTTAAATATGTTTGACTTTCATTAGATTTAAAAACCTTTGTTTAAGGTGTTTGCCTTTCATTTGATTTAAATAGCTTTGTTGAATGCATTTGACTTTCATTTGCTTCAAAAAGCTTTGTTTGAATGTGTTTGACTTTCATTTGATTTAAAAACCTTTGTTTGAATGTGTTTGACTTTTATTTGATTCAAATAGCTTTGTTCCATGCATTTGACTTTTAATTGCTTCAAAAAGCTTTGTTTGAATGTGTTTGACTTTCATTTGATTCAAATAACTTTGTAGAATGCATTCGAATTTCATTTAATTCAAAAAGCTTTGTTTGAATGTGTTTAACTTTCATTTGATTCAAATAGGTTTGTTGAATGCATTTGACATTTATTTGCTTCAAAAAGCTTTGATTGAATGTGTTTGACTTTCATTTGATTAAAATAGCTTTGTTGAATGCATTTGACTTTCATTTGCTTCAAAAAGCTTTGTTTGAATGTGTTTGTCTTTCATTTGATTTAAAAACCTTTGTTTATTGTGTTTGACTTTCATATGATTCAAATAGCTTTGTAAAATGCATTCGACTTTCATTTGATTAAAAACCTTTGTTTCAATGTGTTTGACTTTCATTTAATTTAAAAACCTTTGTTTCAATGTGTTTGACTTTCATTTGATTCAAATAGCTTTGTTGAATGCATCTGACTTTTATTTGCTTCAAAAAGCTTTGTTTGAATGTCTTTGACTTTCATTTGATTTAAAAACCTTTGTTAATGTGTTTGACTTTCATTTGTTTCAAATAGCATTGTAGATTGCATTCGACTTTCATTTGATTTAAAAACATTCGTTTGAATGTGTTTGACTTTCATTTGATTCAAATACCTTTGTTGAATGCATTTGACTTTCATTGGCTTCAAAAAGCTTTGTTTGAATGTGTTTGACGTTCATTTAATTTAAAAACCTTTGTTTATTGTGTTTGACTTTCATTTTATTCAAATAGCTTTGTAGAATGCATTCGCCTTTCATTTGATTAAAAACCTTTGTTTGAATGTGTTTGACTTTCATTTGATTCAAATAGCTTTGTTGAATGCATTTGACTATTATTTGCTTTAAAAAGCTTTGTTTGAATGTGTTTGACTTTCATTTAATTTAAAAACCTTTGTTTATTGTGTTTGACTTTCATTTGATTCAAATAGCTTTGTAGAATGCATTCGACTTTCATTTGATTTAAAAACCTTCGTTTGAATGTGTTTGACTTTCATTTGATTCAAATAGCTTTGTTGAATGCATCTGACTTTTATTTGCTTCAAAAAGCTTTGTTTGAATGTGTTTGACTTTCATTTGATTTAAAAACCTTTGTTTAATGTGTTTGACTTTCATTTGATTCAAATAGCTTTGTAGAATGCATTCGACTTTCATTTGATTTAAAAACCTTCGTTTGAATGTGTTTGACTTTCATTTGATTCAAATAGCTTTGTTGAATGCATCTGACTTTTATTTGCTTCAAAATGCTTTGTTTGAATGTGTTTGACTTTCATTTGATTTAAAAACCTTTTTTTAATGTGTTTGAATTTCATTTGATTCAAATAGCTTTGTAGAATGCATTCGACTTTCATTTAATTTAAAAACCTTCGTTTAAATGTGTTTGACTTTCATTTGATTATAATAGCTTTGTTGAATGCATTTGACTTTCATTTGCTTCAAAAAGCTTTGTTTGAATGTGTTTGTCTTTCATTTGATTTAAAAACCTTTGTTTATTGTGTTTGACTTTCATATGATTCAAATAGCTTTGTAAAATGCATTCGACTTTCATTTGATTAAAAACCTTCGTTTGAATGTGTTTGACTTTCATTTGATTCAAATACCTTTATTGAATGCATTTGACTTTCATTGGCTTAAAAAAGCTTTGTTTGAATGTGTTTGACTTAAAATGCATTTAATTCAAATAACTTTGTAGAATGCATTCGACTTTCATTTGATTCAAAAAGCTTTTTTTTAGGTGTTTGACTTTCATTTGATTCAAATAGCTTTGTTGAATGCATTTGACTTTTATTTACTTCAAAAAGCTTTGTTTGAATGTTTTTGACTTTCATTTGATTCAAATAGTTTTGTAGACTGCATTCGACTTTCATTTGATTCAAAAAGCTTTGTTTGAATGTGTTTGACTTTCATTTGATTTGAAAACCTTTTTTTAATGTGTTTGAATTTCATTTGATTCAAATAGCTTTGTAGAATGCATTCGAATTTCATTTAATTTAAAAACCTTCGTTTAAATGTGTTTGACTTTCATTTGATTAAAATAGCTTTGTTGAATGCATTTGACTTTCATTGGCTTCAAAAAGCTTTGTTTGAATGTGTTTAACTTTCATTTAATTTAAAAACCTTTGTTTATTGTGTTTGACTTTCATTTGATTCAAATAGCTTTGTAGAATGCATTCGACTTTCATTTGATTTAAAAACCTTCGTTTGAATGTGTTTGACTTTCATTTGATTCTAATAGCTTTGTTGAATGCATCTGACTTTTATTTGCTTCAAAAAGCTTTGTTTGAATGTGTTTGACTTTCATTTGATTTAAAAACCTTTTTTTAATATGTTTGAATTTCATTTGATTCAAATAGCTTTGTAGAATGCATTCGACTTTCATTTGATTTAAAAATCTTCGTTTAAATGTGTTTGACTTTCATTTGATTAAAATAGCTTTGTTGAATGCATTTGACTTTCATTTGCTTCAAAAAGCTTTGTTTGAATGTGTTTGTCTTTCATTTGATTTAAAAACCTTTGTTTATTGTGTTTGACTTTCATATGATTCAAATAGCTTTGTAAAATGCATTCGACTTTCATTTGAATAAAAACATTTGTTTTAATGTGTTTGACTTCAATTTGATTCAAATAGCATTGTTGAATGCATCTGACTTTTATTTGCTTCAAAAAGCTTTGTTTGAATGTCTTTGACTTTCATTTGATTTAAAAACCTTTGTTTAATGTGTTTAACTTGTATTTGATTCAAAATAGCTTTGTAGAATGCATTCGACTTTCATTTGATTTAAAAACATTCGTTTGAATGTGTTTGACTTTCATTTGATTCAAATACCTTTATTGAATGTATTTGACTTTCATTGGCTTAAAAAGGCTTTGTTTGAATGTGTTTGACTTAAAATGCATTTAATTCAAATAACTTTGTAGAATGCATTCGACTTTCATTTGATTCAAAAAGCTTTTTTTTAGGTGTTTGACTTTCATTTGATTCAAATAGCTTTGTTGAATGCATTTGACTTTTATTTACTTCAAAAAGCTTTGTTTGAATGTTTTTGACTTTCATTTGATTCAAATAGTTTTGTAGACTGCATTCGACTTTCATTTGATTCAAAAAGCTTTTTTTAATGTGTTTGACTTCCATTTGATTCAAATAGATTTTTTGAATGCATTTGACTTTTATTTGCTTCAAAAAGCTTTGTTTAAATATGTTTGACTTTCATTAGATTTAAAAACCTTTGTTTAAGGTGTTTGCCTTTCATTTGATTTAAATAGCTTTGTTGAATGCATTTGACTTTCATTTGCTTCAAAAAGCTTTGTTTGAATGTGTTTGACTTTCATTTGATTTAAAAACCTTTGTTTGAATGTGTTTGACTTTTATTTGATTCAAATAGCTTTGTTCCATGCATTTGACTTTTAATTGCTTCAAAAAGCTTTGTTTGAATGTGTTTGACTTTCATTTGATTCAAATAACTTTGTAGAATGCATTCGAATTTCATTTAATTCAAAAAGCTTTGTTTGAATGTGTTTAACTTTCATTTGATTCAAATAGGTTTGTTGAATGCATTTGACATTTATTTGCTTCAAAAAGCTTTGATTGAATGTGTTTGACTTTCATTTGATTTAAAAACCTTTGTTTAATGTATTTGACATTCATTTGATTCAAATAGCTTTGTAGAATGCTTTTGACTTTCATTTGATTCAAATAGCTTTGTAGAATGCATTTGACTTTTTTTTTCAAAAATTTTTGTTTAAAAAGTGTTTGACTTTCATTTGATTTAAAAACATTTGTTTAATGTGTTTGACTTTCATTTGATTCAAACGGCTTTGTAGGGTGCATTCGTCTTTCATTTGATTCAAAAAGCTTTGTTTGAATCTGTTTGACTTTCATTTGATTCGAATAGCTTTGTTGAATGCATTTGACTTTTATTTGCTTCAAAAAGCTTTGTTTAATATGTTTGACTTTCTTTTGATTCAAATAGCTTTGTAGAATGCATTCGACTTTGATTTGATTCAAAAAGCTTTGTTTGAATGTGTTTGAATTTCATTTGATTCAAATAGCTTTGTTCAATGCATTTGACTTTTATTTGCTTCAAAAAGCTTTGTTTGAATGTGATTGACTTTCATTTGATTTAAAAACCTTCGTTTAATGTATTTGACTTTCATTTTATTCAAATAGCTTTGTAGAATGCATTTGACTTCCATTTGATTCAAAAAGCTTTGTTTGAATGTGTTTGACTTTCATTTGATTCAAATAGCTTTGTTGAATGTAGTTTACTTTTATTTGCTTCAAAAAGCTTTGTATGAATGTGTTTGACTATCATTTGATTCAAATAGTTTTGTAGACTGCATTCGACTTTCATTTGATTCAAAAAGCTTTTTTTAATGTGTTTGACCATTTGATTCAAATAGATTTGTTGAATGCATTTGGCTTTTATTTGCTTCAAAAAGCTTTGTTTAAATATGTTTGACTTTCAGTTGATTTAAAAAACCTTTGTTTAAGGTGTTTGCCTTTCATTTGATTTAAATAGCTTTGTTGAATGCATTTGACTTTCATTTGCTTCAAAAAGCTTTGTTTGAATGTGTTTGACTTTCATTTGATTTAAAAACCTTTGTTTAATGTGTTTGACTTTTATTTGCTTCAAAAAGCTTTGTTTGAATATGTTTGACTTTCTTTTGATTCAAATAGCTTTGTAGAATGCATTCGACTTTGATTTGATTCAAAAAGCTTTGTTTGAATGTGTTTGAATTTCATTTGATTCAAATAGCTTTGTTCAATGCATTTGACTTTTATTTGCTTCAAAAAGCTTTGTTTGAATGTGTTTGACTTTCATTTGATGTAAAAACCTTCGTTTAATGTATTTGACTTTCATTTTATTTAAATAGCTTTGTAGAATGCATTTGACTTCCATTTGATTCAAAAAGCTTTGTTTGAATGTGTTTGACTTTCATTTGATTCAAATAGCTTTGTTGAATGTAGTTTACTTTTATTTGCTTCAAAAAGCTTTGTATGAATGTGTTTGACTATCATTTGATTCAAATAATTTTGTAGACTGCATTCGACTTTCATTTGATTCAAAAAGCTGTTTTTAATGTGTTTGACCATTTGATTCAAATAGATTTGTTGAATGCACTTGACTTTTATTTGCTTCAAAAAGCTTTGTTTAAATATGTTTGACTTTCAGTTGATTTAAAAAACCTTTGTTTAAGGTGTTTGCCTTTCATTTGATTTAAATAGCTTTGTTGAATGCATTTGACTTTCATTTGCTTCAAAAAGCTTTGTTTGAATGTGTTTGACTTTCATTTGATTTAAAAACCTTTGTTTGAATGTGTTTGACTTTTATTTGATTCAAATAGCTTTGTTAATTGCATTTGACTTTTAATTGCTTCAAAAAGCTTTGTTTGAGTGTGTTTGACTTTCATTTGATTCAAATAGCTTTGTAGAATGCATTCGACTTTCATTTAATTCAAAAAGCTTTGTTTGAATGTGTTTAACTTTCATTTGATTCAAATAGGTTTGTTGAATGCATTTGACATTTATGTGCTTCAAAAAGCTTTGATTGAATGTGTTTGACTTTCATTTGATTTAAAAACCTTTGTTTAATGTATTTGATATTCATTTGATTCAAATAGCTTTGTAGAATCCTTTTACTTTCATTTGATTCAAATAGCTTTGTTCAATGCATTTGACTTTTTTTTTTAAAAACTTTGTTTAAAAAGTGTTTGACTTTCATTTGATTTAAAAACATTTGTTTAATGTGTTTGACTTTCATTTGATTCAAACGTCTTTGTAGGGTGCATTCGACTTTCATTTGATTCAAAAAGCTTTGTTTGAATGTGTTTGACTTTCATTTGATTCGAATAGCTTTGTTGAATGCATTTGACTTTTATTTGCTTCAAAAAGCTTTGTTTGAATGTGTTTGACTTTCTTTTGATTCAAATAGCTTTGTAGAATGCATTGGACTTTCATTTGATTCAAAAAGCTTTGTTTGAATGTGTTTGAATTTCATTTGATTCAAATAGCTTTGTTCAATGCATTTGACTTTTATTTGCTTCAAAAAGCTTTGTTTGAATGTGATTGACTTTCATTTGATTTAAAAACTTTTGTTTAATGTATTTGACTTTCATTTGATTTAAATAGCTTTGTAGAATGCATTTAACTTTCATTTGATTCAAAAAGCTTTGTTTGAATGTGTTTGACTTTCATTTGATTCAAATAGTTTTGTTGAATGTAGTTGACTTTTATTAGCTTCAAAAATCTTTGTTTGAATGTGTTTGACTTTCATTTGATTTAAATAGCTTTGTAGAATGCATTTAACTTTCATTTGATTCAAAAAGCTTTGTTTGAATGTGTTTGACTTTCATTTGATTCAAATAGTTTTGTTGAATGTAGTTGACTTTTATTAGCTTCAAAAATCTTTGTTTGAATGTGTTTGACTTTCATTTGATTCAAATAGGTTTGTAGACTGCATTCGACTTTCATTTGATTCAAAAAGCTTTTTTTAATGTGTTTGACTTCCATTTGATTCAAATAGATTTGTTGAATGCATTTGACTTTTATTTTCTTCAAAAAGCTTTGTTTTAATGTGTTTGACTTTCATTTTATTAAAAAAACCTTTGTTTGAATGTGTTTGACTTTCATTTGTTTCAAATAGCTTTGTTGAATGCATTTGACTTTTATTTTCTTCAAAAAGCTTTGTTTTAATGTGTTTGACTTTCATTTGATTTAAAAACCTTTGTTTAATGTGTTTGACTTTTATTTGATTAAAATAGCTTTGTAGAATGCATTTGACTTTCATTTGATTTAAAAATCATTGTTTGAATGTGTTTAACTTTCATTTGATTCAAATAGCTTTGTTGAATGCATTTGACTTTTATTTTTCTTCAAAAAGCTTTGTTTAAAAGTGTTTGACTTTCATTTGATTTAAAAACCTTTGTTTAATGTGTTTGTCTTTCATTTGATTCAAATTGCTTTGTAGGATGCATTTGACATTCATTTGATTCCAAAAGCTTTATTTGTATGTGTTTGACTTTCATTTGATTTAAATAGCTTTGTTGAATGCATTTGACTTTTATTTGCTTCAAAAAGCTTTGTTTGAATGTGTTTGACTTTCTTTTGATTCAAATAGCTTTGTAGAATGCATTCGACTTTCATTTGATTCAAAAAGATTTGTTTGAATGTGTTTGACTTTTATTTGATTCAAATAGCTTTGTTCAATGCATTTGACTTTTATTTTTTCAAAAATCTTTGTTTACTATGAATTAATAAAACAATCTAAGCATATTTCTATAAACACTACTACAAAAATAGGCTAAGAGACCCGTTAAAACATGCCTTAGAAACGGGTCTCTATCTCAGGGGTCTCCTTGTTAAAAAGACCCCCATTATTGGGAGTCTATTTTTAAAAACAAACAAAGTTGTTAAAAGAGATAAGGGGTTTGTTTGGTGTGGTGTTTGATTGATGCACTTAAAAGGAAAGAGACCCGTTATTTGTAATAGGGGGTCTCTTTAAGGGGTGTCAAATAAACCCCACATATCAACTAACGGGTCTGTTTGATCCCTTTTATTTTAAAAAAAAAAATATTACTTCTATTTAAATTTTTATTTTTTTTACGCTAAAATGAAATTGCTGATTCTTTTTTGTTAAATTACGAAATTAAAATTTAACACCAATAATATTTCTTGTAAAACAGATCAATAATACTATACAACATTACATAGTTACCGACCCAAATTTACATGTATAAAAATTACAAAATATAAAATTATAACTTGTTGGTTACAAGTTATATAAACTACTGTATATAATTTCTAACCAAACTCATAGATCAAGTGATATTCAGCAATTCAAGCACACCAAAGTCCTAAATCGACAAATTTGCAATTTGTGATTCTTTGGTTACAAATTACTCAAGATGACCACGCATAATTATGTCTTCCTTCCCATATTGAAAATTTTCGTCCACCATCTCCGATCCATCCAATTCAATTACTGCAATAATCAAGAACAAACCACACTAAAAATGAAAATACCAGCTATAAGAATAAAGTGGACACAAAAATTGAGAATAAAATAAAATAGAAAATAATTGTTGATTAAAATAGATTTTAAACACTCCAAGATGATGAATATGAAATCCCCAAAATTAAAATCAAGAACAAAAACTCAAACCCAAAGCACTAGATCTAACAATATTAATTGTTATCTACCCCAATTGCCAAAACACCTTCATTCCTTGGAAAAAATCCAAAAACAAAAAACACATAAACCTCAATCCTAACCGACATCAAGGTCGCTAAAAAATAGAGAATAAGATGATAACGCACAATTTCATGGTTGAATTTTGCAATTTCACAATTAAAAAAGAAGAAGACCACAAACATCATGGTTGAATCCCAACATACCTTAGAGCGAGAAATTACTATACCTTAGAGCGCGAGTTCCTTGAGCGATATAGTTGGAGTCTCTTCATCATTTTAAGAAAGCTTGAACAGAGAAAGGAAATGGAATGTTGTCGGCGGATTTGGATGAGAAACTTAGGATTTTTATTTGGGGGTTAGGGTTATGAGGAGAGAGAATGTCATAATATAAAGATGTTGAAGATGTGAGGAATATAAAATGAATAAATTAAAAAAAATAAGAGTAACAAGAAGTGGAAATAAGAGAAGACCAATCGTGGAAATAAGGACAAAGGAAAAGACCCGTGAAAGCTGATAACGGGTTTCATATCCCCCTCGCCTATTGTTCTTCCATTAAGTTTGTGGGCCCTAGTACACCTAAGAGACCCATTGAAGGTATAGTCAGGCCTTTTATATCTCATATATTCTTACTTTTATCAAAGTGGTGGGCCTTGAGATATATAAGAGACCCGTTATTTTAAATATTGGATCTTCTACATAAAACATACCCGTTTTTTAAATAACGGGTCTTTTAAAAGGGGTATGTTTTCCAAGTTTTGTAGTAGTGAGAAATAGAATAATTAAGAAGTACTCTAATTACTTACTTTAAAGCGTCGTACCTCTTTCTATCAAAACAATATACACGTTAGTAACTTCAATAAAAATATTAAATCAAACGATTAAAATAATAATTGATATTAGATTTGGGATCAAACCCTTAGAACTATCAACCTTTCACGTCGAGGTCTAAGACAACTTCAAGCTTGGCTAGGTGTATTTGAGACTCGTGAATGAGGAATGGTGTATTTTAAAAAGGCTAGGCTTAGAAAACAAGAATAAGCTTTAGCTTAGAGAGAGAAAGAAAGAATAGATGATTGTTGAAGATTTGAAAACGGAGGAAATAGACCCTATTTATAGAGAAAAATCGACCGTAAACGATAAAAAATAGTCAAAATCAGACTTGGAGTAAAATTGGCTCCATCACGGCGCGAAAGGACCATTGCGACATAATAATTCCATCACATGGAGATAAGCCCATCGCAGCACAATGAACCTATTGCAGCACGATGGTTGCTGTATGATAAAATTCCCATACGGAGTCCTTCTCCTAATCAAATTAGGCTACTTAGAGTTCGTACTTATCTTTAATTAAACTGGATTTAATCATTTAAAACACTTGTTTTATTCCAAATAGAATTCTTTATCTTTTTAAAATCAAATAATAATTATAATCAATAATCCTGATCCTATTAGAACTCAAAATAACCTTCTAGAAGATTTTAGAAGACTAGGAAGAATCCTAATGACTTTAGGAATACAATTATAGTTAATGGACCCTCCACGTGATCATTGGGGTTACCCCTAAACTCATGTAGGACCCACTTTAGTATTTTGGCCATTACTTCCTTTTCATAACTCGAAATTGGGCTTATAATATATCGTTGGAAAACACTTTTCAAGCCCCATCCATCTACATAATTATTTGGACCCATATCATGGACCAAACTAAACTGGATTGGATGTTTTTCATAAATAGGATACAAAATGAATAATTTTCGAAAACATAAATGAATTATTTTATTAGAAAATAGAAAAATTCACGTGACTCTTTAACATTTCACCTCATACGATATTCAATGGCGTAAAAGGTACTCATCACTGAGTTCGGTTTTAGGGGAGACACAATCAGGTGTTTACAAAAGCCCCACTTTGACTGAGTTTGGAGAAACATTAGTTTCGAAGACAAAAGTCAAAGTAGCGATAGGGACAGAAAATGATTCAGAACGTTATGCGATCTTAAATCATTCTTGTAACGCCGATACCTGCAAACTAGCGTTAGTTAAACAGATCAGAGAGTTAGAAACGCGTATCTTGCACCGTGGAGCACACTTCTCTAAAGTAACCAATTTTTTGCTGCATTTTGTTGTGATGATCTTCCACATCCTAGGGAACACCATCTGAAGGTAAAAGTGCCTCGCTATCTCCATTTGTTGTGACAATCCTCCACATCCTAGGGAACATCGTCGAAGGTGACTGTGCTTCGCCATCTTCAGTTTTTTGGCTATTCCTAGCCACAGCAGTGCCTCGTCGCTGTAGACAATCTTCTCAGTGCCTTGGGACATCGCCGAAAATTTCGTCCTTGCCTTGACTCGACCAATTTGATTTACAACATTCACACCCTAGTGAAAGCCGTCGAAGAACTCGGTGCCTTGCGATCCTCAGTTTTGCTGATGCTTCATCATCGGTGCAGTTTGCTCTTCTAGTACCTTGGCGCATTTTGTAATGAGCCGGTATTTTGGCGCTTGTGCTTGCTTGTGAACCAATTTCTCGGTGCCTTGTGCTTTGTAATGAGCCAATGTTTAGGCGCTTTAATCAAGTGAGATTATCGTCGTCAAGCTGATCACAAACTGTGATTATAATCGAGCTGACTACTAATCATGTCAATTGCTTTAAGGGGCCAAATGGCGCACTGAGGAACCCAAAATACTGAACCAGGTCCACATAAACTCTTGTGGGGTCCTTAGAATTGCGTCGCTGAAGAAAAAAAACTCCAATGCGTGTCGTCACGTACCATCACGACGCGTTAGGCGTATCGCGTTGCGATAGCGTTATTGCGGCGCGATAATTTTCTCTTGTCGTGATAAAGTCGCATTTTTCCGAATTTAAGTCCTTTCTTCTTCATTTCGCCGTACTTGTTCATTTTCGTTCGAAAATCGCTAGAATCTTCGAATCACTCGTTCTTGCTCATTTCTCATCCAAATTCGCTTACATTTGTTGCAAATTGAAGCTCTTCATTTCTAGTTTGCAAATATATGTAAGTTTTGCACCAACTCCTCTCGATTTGGAAAAAATTCGTTCGTGTTCTTTTCTCATTTCCGGAAAATCCGAAAATAAACTTGCTTTTTTTGCTTTGTTTATTGAATTTCTTGCAATGAAATTGCTTGATTATGCTTGTATATTGCTTTGAGAGTATTTTGAGACTTGTTTGGCTTGATTTGATGAAGAAATGAGCGATTTGCCATTGTTGAATACCTTGAGTTCGTGAGCATAATGTGACTCATTCACACGTTTTTGCTTGATTTTTTTGCTTAATTTGTCACAATAATTGTCATAGTATTGTAAGAAATTGTTTGATTGCTCAAAAATCTTATTATTGCTTGAATCAAAATCATGCTCTATTTTAGTACTACGTACTCTGTTTTTTGACGAACACAGTATCATGCGACTAGGCGAACTCTAGATACTATAGAACCTTTAATTTATTGTTCTCCCGTGCTCAACATAATTAATATGGCTCAACGTCAAAGTTCCGGCTCACGCTCTTGTGGGGCTTACCGAAAGGATGAGCCCGTCGACACGGGTAAGGGTACTTCTACCAGTCTGGGGGAGTTTCCAGAGTGGGACGAGCACACTCTGTACTTCTCGCCCATCCATCACATTTCGGAGCACGTACGACGCGGCGTTGCTGACGATCGGGTTCGTTACCATAGTTCGGGCGACCAAAGGCTATTGTACGAGCAATACCTCCGAGATAACCCGGAGTTGTTTGCGCTTTGGGAGTCCTGCGGCTTGATTCCCTTCTTTCATGCTGCATTGGCGCTTCACCCTTTGCAGTCGAGTCGTTACCTGGTTCGAGCGTTGGTGGAGTTCTTCTGGGACACCACCAACACCTTCCACTTTCCTTGGGGTGAGATGAGGTCACCCCTCTTGACTTCTCCATTATCACTGGACTACAGTTCCGGTCTACCGTTGTTCCTCTGGACAGGGATCTTACTCCTTACTTCGTCGGAGGTTTACGAGTTGCTGGGTCTTATTGTAATCCGAGCGCATGGTGAGACTGGATCAGTAGGGACTAATCATCAGTCTATCCGTTGGTCTCTGCTGGTAGAGGCCTTTCGAGATAATGCGACCACCTCGAAGTAGTGGGTCCGCATCTTTGTTTTGATTCTTCTGTCAGGGACCTTCTCTTTTGACAAGGGTAGTCGAGCGCTACGCTACTACCTTTATGCTCTCCGCGACCTTCGATTGGTTGGGACTTTTAATTTGGCCAGCTTGGCCTTTGCCGACTTTTAACTCAGGCTGCGACTCGCCAATCGCCACCGGAGTTTTGGAGAGGAGGTTACCCTTTCTAACTTCTGGAAGATCGTAGAGATATACTCTATTCTTACTCAATTAGATTAAGCGTCTTGTGCGTCGAATTTCGCTGACTCTTAAGCTTTTTTTGTTATCACAAGTCTAGGTCTACGAGTACTTCCCGTCTTTAGCGCCAGCACGGTCTCTGCCTAGAGGGCTCCCAATTGCTGCTAGTTGGGGAGGCCGCTTTCCTAGCGTGGTGGCTATCACTCATGTGCGAGAGGCGATTCTCGCAGTTAGGATAGTCTCTTCTATCATCATTTATTCTTCTGACCTCTTTGTAGGATTGCTGACTTATAGATGTCCTTTGTAGGGTCTTGACGTCTTCAATCGTCCATAGATGGGATTGGACGCTTCTGCGCTAGCTTATTAGTACACCGCCCAGGGGCGTTACTTCTAGGATACATATGACATTGTTGGTGTATCTTGGCGAGAGGGTTGCGGTTCAGCATTTTGAAGAGGTTTTTATAGTCCCGTCTCATCCTCCAGCGCATAAGATGGACCACACACATGTCCGAGATCATAAGGGTTCGTCGAAGATCGATGCGGATTGGCGGAGCTTTAGCTATTCGGGCCGATCTTATGGGGAGAGGCTTGTGCCGCGGTTGGCCCAACCGCATTGCGTTGAGGAAGAGGAGGAGGTTTGCTTCTACGTCCTTTGCTTTGTCTTTCTTGGTAACCCCCAACGATACTAAATTTTTTGGAGTTTACTTTCGCAGGCTGTAGCAGCTACTGAGTTCGTGCCCCCACGTATGTCCATTGTGTACCTGGGGACATACGGTCCGATTGAGGAGATGGTGCCTCCTGCCCCTGAGGAGTGGCGTCTAGTCTCAAGGTCTATCCCTCGAAGTCAGAACTAGGTGAGTCATCTATTTGCATTTATCAGCATGTATATCTTGATTATTTCGGACTTCATTACTTTTGCAGTTCTCACCGGAGGTGATGACGAGGATGGCGGCAGCCGTGGACGCCTTCCGGTACCAGCTTGTGAAGCTGAGTCACCGAGCCTCATGCCGTCGTGGTGATGACATTGCACCGGTATGCTTCTTGACTTCTATTATTTTGTTTATTTGCCACTTAACATCCGACACACTTTATGGTCTTTTTTTAGCCTACCCCTGAAGGATTTATGTCTTCGTCATGTGTAATTACTAGATATATAAATGGATTAAATTATGGAGATAATTAAGTTCGTATATTTGGGTCGTCGTTATATCATAGTTAGAGGTATTAACGATCTTTGGGCTAGTAAAATAACCCAAAGCCCACTTGGATGGATCCTATAAGGTCACACAAAGGGCCTAGATCGAGCACGAGAGGACGAGGCCCATGATGGGCCTCATCCCCTAGTATGGCCGGCCATATGGAGGAATAAGGAGGGTTTCGGGCTTCGTGACTTGGTCTAATTATAATAGGGATTATAAATAGACTAAGTGCCTAATGTTTTCAGTACTGCAATTTAGTGATCAATGGATCAAACCCTAATTAGCAAACACAAGCCCAACCCCTCTCAAACTCCTCTCTCTCTCTCTCAAGGCTCTCTCCTCCTCCCTTGGCGCCAATGTGGTGGTTCGTGGTGGTGGTGGTGGTTCGTGTTGGTTGGTTAATCCATTAAAGGTGGTTATCATGGTTCTCCTCTTTTATTCGACCAATCTAGTATTGGTTAACGGCTCGTTCGAAGCACGTGGACTAAGTAGAGGAGCAACGCTTGGGGCTCAATTCTCTCCCTGATTCGCTTGTCGAATAGCTACGTAGAGTTCACGCTTCAAAGGTATGATTTTGTGTCTTGTGTGTTATGCATGCGATCATGGGATTAGGTGCTTTATGAATATGATTCATGTTTTTCCGCATTATAGTACCTATAAAATCCTACAGTGGTATCAGTTAGCCTCTTACATTAACACACTTGATGATAATAATACGATTATTTGAAGTCCATGTTCTTTATTGTATAATCAATTAAGAGGGGGAAATTAATTTAATTATGGTTCAATTATTATTTTTAATGTGATTAAACTTTTGGAATTGATTGAAAATGATTTAATTATGCTAAAATAGCCATGAAGAGGACTGAATTTAGCCTTAGAGTATTCGAAAAATTCGAACACCCTGACCCTTTCGGATTTTTGAAAATTCATAGCCCTAAAATATGATTTTTGTGCTTGATTTGATTTAATTCGATTTGTTTTATATTTCATAATTTTAATCGGATTGATTTATGCAAAAAATGTTTTGTGTATGATCATCAATATAATTTTAATAGTTAGAATTAAATTGAGATTAATTTTATGATGAACCCCAATTTTAAAGTTGAATGGGATTTAATTTTAATTTTTGGACTGATTTAATTTAATTTTAATAAAAGTTATTTTAATTAAATTTAAATCCTATAAAAAATTTAAGTAGCCGGCAGCCGCGGCTGCCGACCAGGTGGTGGTCCAAGAGGAGGGCGGAGGTCCGGGTGGCCGTGACAGCAGCGTGCAAGAGTTGCACAGCTGCTACAAAACAGCCTGCAGCCCAGCAGTAGCTGCTGCTCGCTACTGCCCTTTGCGGCAGTGGTTGCGTGAAGCAGTCAGCCACCATGGCTAGCTCCGGCTAGCCAACCATGGTGATCGGCGATGTGGCACGTTTTTTTTAAAAAAATTATTTTTAGTTTAAAATATTTCAAGATAAATATGATTTATTTTGGGATAAAATAGAATTGTTTTGAAATAAAATCTTTTATTTAGGATAAAATTAAATCTTTCAAAATTTGTCAAATTTGATAATATCCATATTTAATTTGTTAATTATCCATAATTAAAGTAGTTAATGTTGGATAAGATTTGTTAGGATATTCTTAGCATATTCCAAAAGGATAATAATTGATTTAAATGATTATCCTATAATTAGACTAGAATATAAGTGATTCTAAAATTATTTAATTGGCTAGTAATTAGGATAGAATCTCCTAAAATTGTTAGGATAATCATGAAAGATTAAATATGATTTATCTTTCTAGATTAAAATAAGATTTGATTTTATCACATGCCTAAATTAAAATATATGATATTTTATAATTGGTCATGAATAATATATGATATTATCTAATTATGATTTAAAATATGAGATATTTTAGGAAATGTGTTGCCTTAATTATGAACATTCGATGTTGTAGTTTAGACAAGCATGTTGAGTGATTTATTATATGACATTTTATATGATATATGATATTATGTTTCTATATATAGACTAGTATGACTCATAGATTCTAAATACGATATGCGCATCGTGATGTATTTTTGTAATCTAAATACGGTCTGCGAACCATTAAGTATTTTTGTAACTTTTATTTATAGTAAGTAGATTAGTTATTTAAATAGTTTAGTCTAAAGAAGCCCATGAAGTGAAGGCCCAAAGGAGGAAGGTGGATGGAGATCCATGATGGTTCAAGTGGGAGCATTTTCATTTCTAGTTTTCTTAAGACTAAAGGGCTATACTATGTCATGTTTTATTGCATTAGTAGATTATGCATGTTAAATTTTATTTATGTTGATTGATGATGCGCTAGAGTTCACTAAATAATCCCAACATAATAAATCTAGGTCCTAGTAATATTGAGATTGCTTTTCCAATTAGATACCCAACAATCCTTCGATCGTGAGTGATGGGTTGGCCTCAGCAGAGTGTCACTTGTTATCTTGGATTATTTAGTGTAGATCAAATTCTACATATTTAATTGGTGGTGCTCAACAAGTTTACTTAAAGCGTTTAGAACCTTGAAGCAAAGGGTAATAATTAAACATGAGATGATTAATTATTCAAACAAGAGTGATGATTAATTATTCAACCAAGAGTTACAAGAGTAGTAATCAGTAAAGAGTTTACTCACCTTAAAAATGTAATATTGAATAAAGTGTGTGAAAGTTACCAATTCAATTCGTTGATGGTACTTTGATTATTAAGTTAAACATAATTATTAAACTTTGCCTTATTTTGAAATAGATGGGTAGCGTCAGGCGACAGATGTTAGCGCCAGACGACAGACATTAGCGCCAAGCGACAGATGTTAGCGTCAGGCGCCAGGCGACAGATTCTGTCGTATGGCGACAGACTCTATCGTTTAACGCTAATTAAAAGATAAAACGAGCTTTGTACGTGTAATCCTCTTCTTAATATGATTAAGCATCAAATTCCGTGTTTATCAAACTAAAATCGGGTTTATCATAAAAAACTTATTTTATTCCAAATAAAACTCTTTAAAATATAATTATCAATCCTAATTCCATTAAAATTTAAAAGAACCTTTTAGAGTATTCTAGAAGATTAAAATCAATCCTAATAACCTTAGGAATAATAATTAATAGGCCCTCCTCTAGATAATTGGGCCGCATATAAAATTCATTTTGGCCCAAATTTAATTTTAATTTTAATCCATAACTTCCTCATTATTCATCTGAATTGGGCTTATAATATATCGTTGAAAAGCTCTTTTCAAGCCCAATAGAACTACACTATTATTGGACCCTTATGATGGACCAAAATAAAGTGGACTGGCTATTTTCATAAATAGAGTGAGAAAAGAAATATTTTCAAAAACAGAAAGAGAGATATTTTAATAAAAACCACCACATCACTAGGCTTTTCACATTTCACCTTGTTCGATAATCAATTAACGTGAAAGATATTCATCATTGGGTTTGGTTTTGGAGAGACACATTTGGGTGTCTAAAGAAGCCCCCACTTTGACTGAGTTTGGAGAAACGCATGTTTTAAAAACAAAAGTCAAAGTAGCGATAGGGACGGAGAATGATTCAGAACGTTCTGCGATCCTAAATCATTCTTGTAACGCCGATACCTGCAAACTAGCGTTAGTTAAACAGATAAAAGAGTTAAGAAACACGTATCTTGCACCGTCAAGCACACGTCTCTAGAGTAACCAATTTTGTGTGACGATCTTCCTCAAGCTGGGGGACATTTCCTGAAGACTGCTCCGCTTGTAGCTGCCTTCAATTTCTCCTGTTTTAGTCTTGCACATATTAGGGAACACCATCGAAGATAACTCCGCTTGTAGCCATCTTCTATTGTTTATGACAACTCTCCACATCCTAGGGAACGTCGTCGAAGGTGACTCCTTGTAGCCATCTTCAGTTTTACTGTTGTTGATGTTGTGGTCGCGCTTTGCTATTGTTGATACTCACTCGTCTCTAAACAAAAGAGCTTCTTTTTGAGGAATGTTCACTCATCTCTGAACAATGGAGCTTGAAAGGAATGTCCACGCGTCTCTGAACAAAAGAGCTTTGATAGGATGCCCACGCGTCTCTGAGCAAAAGAGCTTGAAAGGAATGTCCACGTGTCTCTAAACAAAAGAGCTTTGATAGGATGCCAACGCGTCTCTGAGCAAAAGAGCTTGAAAGGAATGTCCACGCGTCTCTGAACAAAAGAGCTTTGATAGGATGCCCACGCGTCTCTGAGCAAAAGAGCTTGAAAGGAATGTGCACGCGTCTCTGAACAAAAGAGCTTTGAATGATATGCCCATGCATCTCTAAACAAAAGAGCTTTATGATACGTCCACGCGTCTCTAAACAAAATAGCTTGAATGTTTGTTGAGATCGTTCGTTTGGCTGCGAACAGGAGCTTTGCTGAATGGTTGTATCCATTAAAAATCAAAAGATTGCCAAAAGACTTTACTGGTGTTTTTGACCTAAGGTGATTGACTGACTTGAGGTTGACTCAATGTTTTTTGACACGTGTGTGACTCTTCTGTGATTTAATGTGTTTTAACACATGTGTTAGACTCAATTCGAGGTGACATGACTCAACGTACATGACTCGTGTGTGAATTGTATTGTGATTGTTTAACTCAAAAATGCAGAAAAGCAAAAATTCAAAAATTTTCCGTCATTTTTTTGGAGGGTACCGACTTTCTCCCGAAAAAGAAAGACGCAAAAAAGAATCAAAGTGAGTGTTTGAGTGGTGCATGTTGAATGAGTTTGATCAAATGTATGGATTGATGTTGTTTCTCATGGTGAAAGGATTATAACATCCTAGGCTATCTCGATTGTTGACTCGATGATAAAAGTATTTGGGTAACTTAGGCACGAAGGCTAAGTACTTCATACTTTGTGATACGGTGATGAGTGATTTTGATATGACAAGGCATGCTTAAAAACGTTGTGTTAAGATTTCATGACAAAGGGTTCCTATGAGGAGGATTATTTGGTCATGTATCTATGATGTGTGTGAAAGTGATACTAAAGTTAGACTGCAAAGGCTAAGTGTATGGAAATTTTTTTTGAAAAGAGTCAAATAATGGTGACTCTTAGGCTAGGTAAGCTAATAATGTAGGGATCAAGCCCCTAAGTCTAGCTCAAAATGGATAGGGATGAGCATAGGAGATCCCTTGATATGAGCATGCATGAATGTGAATATGAATGCATTTTTATTACGGCCGCACCTCGATGAGAGGTTGCGTGCGTATCCGTTAGGAATCAGGCCGAACGTAGCTCTAGCCGAACCTCGCACAAGTATGTGTATACCTCAAAAAGGTCTTTGAAGGGTTGTAACGTGGTTAGGCTAAAGGTTGAAGAGAAGGGGATAAAGGCTCAAGACTCTGGATAAGCCCCTAAGGCGTGCAACCTTGCTTTTGAAATCTTTATATTCGTATGCTCGAGATTTCCTCACTTTTGAACTCTCTTTTGTTTATATTTTACTCTTTCTCTTTTCTTTTGCATTTTTTTTTGATAAGTGTGGGCAATCCCGATCATGCGGTCTATCACTTACTTGGCATTGAAGTTTCTCAGGCACGGTAACTAGCACTCGATAAGAGACGCAATCTGAGACATGTTCTTATCATAGATATATTCATATCAAAGATATTGGAACACTTGCCCTTTTGTACACTTTTATTGTTTTTTTTTTATTTTAATTTTTTGAAATTAATTAAGCTTTTGTTCTTTGAAAATTGCATAAGTTGCACACCATCCCATCCCAAGGTTAGGTAGATGTGGGTCGAAGAAAGAAAGGTCTATCGTTAGACGAGGCTCAAAGTGGTTTATCAAGAAAGGATTGTATATTTAAAGGGTGAAAGGTAATATGATATGGCTACAAGGGGTGCCTCAAATCATTAGTATACCTTGTTCTTAGTTCGACATGGATTTTTTTTTATATATGCAATGCAATGCGATAATCATATGCAAGAAAATAAATGCTCATTTTATTAAAGGGAAAAGAAAGATCCTAAAAAATAAATCTAATGGAAAATAAAAGGTGCCTATGCTAGACTTAATGGGGATAGAAAAAATAAAAAAAGAAAAAGAGGTCATGAGATCTTGTCGTTGAAGCTCGCCTTGTGTCGTTTGCTTGATCATCACCCGGTCTTCTTGCTAGCTAGAGGCAATGGGATCTTGTTTGGTTCTATGAGATCTTGAATGAGATTTTGAAATCTGTAATATTCATCCAAGGTATGACCATTTCCTTGATGGTACTTGAAATAAGAGTTGGGATTCCATCTTGAAAACCGCCTTTCTGGCGTTGGATCTTCAGTAGGGCCAATAGGTTTGATTAATCCTCGATCATGTAGACGATCGAAAACAACATCATAAGTCATTCCAATGGGCGTGATCTCTGTTTTGGTTTCTTTTTAGATCCTTGATTATCCATAGCTAAGACTTCATTTAGGTCAAAGGTACTAACATTGTTACTAGAGTGGGTGTATTCAGAAGAAGAAGGATTGTCGTTCTTCTTTCCTTTCCAGCCACTGTTGTTGCTATTGCTAGTAGCTTTTTGCTTTGCAAGGTCATCTTCTAATTCAATACCTATGTCATAGACGGCCTTGAAATTATTCAAATTATGTTGATATTTCAAATGCTTCGAATACTTGTCTTGAAGGTTCTTGATGAACATCCTTACAGACTTCTGTTCAGTAGGGACCTCGACCATATTAGCGGAAGTTTCCCTCCACTTGTTAAAGAAAGAGGCGAACCCTTCGTTTTCCTTTTGCTTTAGCATCTCAAGTTGTCTATGGTCTGTTTCAACTTGAATTTTGCACTATATCTATCAATGAAAGCGTTCATTATTCCATCCCAAGTAGAAGTCTTCTCTTTATCAAGTAAAAAGAACCAACATTGACAAACGGTTTCTAGAGATAGTGAGAACAAAGAGTGAAAAATATTCCTATCAATTCCCTTAATGCTCATTAGAGTTTCAAAAGCCCTTAAGTGAAAATAAGGATTGTCAGTTGGCTTAAACTTAGTGATGTCATTGGCATTGAACTTCTGCGGAAGAAGCTCCTTGTTCACTAGAACCCCTTGTGAGCTAATGCCTTGGAACCTATAGTCATTGGAGAGTTTGCTCAAGCTTTCTTGCATGAGCTCCATTTGTTGTTGCTTCACAAGGTCATTGATTAGAAGAGCCATAGCCTTCATCATTTCAGTTATGTTAGCCATATCCTTCCTAATTTCGTTGACTTCTTCCTGAGACGCCATTATCTTCTTAGCTTTTCTCTTTTGTCGAATCTATTTATCAAAAAGTAGTACTTGGACAAAAGTGTTATCCTTGATTAAACAACCTTCTCTCCTTGACCAAGTGCTGTGGAAACGGAAATTGGGGGTAAATTTTATTTTTGACTTCAAGCTCTACTCAACATGCAATAAATGAGAAGAGATTAAAGAAGAATGATATGGATCAAAAAATGATGTTAGAGAAATATGGGAGAATTAGGAATAGAATAGGCCCCCAACTCAAATGATGGAAAAACGACTCATGCATGAATCTAAAACATGGTCATGGTGACATATACACAAAGTGTGTGCTAAGACTAGTGAGTGTGAGTGACATGCTTTGACTCTTGTGTGAGACCATGGGACTATGTGCTTAGACTCAATTAAAAACATGACTACTGTCATTAATAAATTGATTAAACCGATTAAGCAAACTGATTAATTAGACTTGTCGTGAAGACTCGAGCAGAAAACTGGACTGCCGCCGGAGCAACAGGACTGTCGCCAAATGCTAAAGACCAGCGCCAAACGACAACATTGTCGCCTGGCACTAATCACTAGCGCGTGGCGCTACAGCCCAAACGTCATTGCTGGAACATTGGTCTAGGACTGTTTTCGGTATTTTACTCTAAAGGGACAAGCCTAAAGTCGTACTAAGTCAAGTTCGATCAATTTATTTAGGCTTTAATCATTTATATTAATTAATTAATTTAGCAAAGTCCTTTCGTCATTAATTAGTTCATTTAGACTCATTCACAAGTTAAACAAACGGTTAGTGTAAACACATATAGGCTATGCACAAGCAAATAATGCACAAGTAGTCAAATAGTCACAATATGATGCAATAAGTTTGCAACCTAACCATGGCTATAGTTCTCTAAATTTCAAGGATATGGGTTAGTCAAAGAGGGTCCATGGTTATGAGTCCAGACGCACAGCGCATAAGCCTTACCTTTAGAAGGGTTGGCGCGAGTGGATGGGACCCCGCGAGTTAAACTCGCTTCAACGGTTTGGTGAACTCAACAAACTCGGATGTACCCTTCGTTGCCAGGAGCGTTCGATTGGGTAGACGGAGAGTGAATTCCCAGAGGGTTGTGGCCATATGTAGAACACATATGGGTTTTAGAAAAAAGGGAAAAAACTCAATCAGGAAGTAAAACCGAGCAAACACTACTAGGATTGGTCGAAACAAGAAGGTAGATTTCTGGCTCGGTATTGGAAGAACTCGGCGCGAGAAAACACTGCCTGTCGCCAGGCGATAGAGCCATCGCTTGGCGATGGCGCTGTTTTCTCAGCGCTATTCCTTCATGCCTCGGCCGCTTTCTGATCTTGAATTTTCCAGTTTTTCACAGCGTTATTTCGATTTTAGTTGTGAAAGAAATTTCCCTAGTTTCCTACGTGTAAGATCTTATGTTTTTGACGCATTACGGATGGTCTTTCTAATGCGGACCTTTTTATGCATATGCCTATAATGTTAATCAAAATTACGCACATGAAATACTTAGAACTTTTCGAGTCTCATCTACTCATTCTAAATTATTGCCAAAATAAATTTTAGGAATTAAATAGAAATCCTCCCTAGTGGAGTCGCCAAAAACTGTAGGGAATATTTCAAGCATCCCACACTTGAGCCCCACTGTGATCATACACTTAAGTATGGTGGCGTCCAAAGGGAAGGAAGCTAGAGTAAAAGTGTCGCCAACAAGTTTTAGGAACTTGTAAACCGTTCACAGGGTGAAGGTTACACCCCTTCACGATCCATGAGATCGCTAACTTCATAGTGGTCTGGAACTATAACTGGATATTCGGGGATGAAGGTACAAATCCAACTTAAAAGAGATTGAACATGCCTTAAAAATAAGCCTCTACTTTATTCTTCTCATATCCATGTGCGCTTTCTGGCTAATACACAATCAATAGGTTAACCCTAAACCTGTTTAATCTATGTTGGTTGAATTTGATGCACAAACAAAACTATTATTGGCGATCACTTGAATTATAACCATATTAACCTAAACAAGATTATTAAGTATCTTATTAAGCATGATTACAAGTACAAATTCCCTTTAAACCTGCAAGAGAGGGCGTGATCATGAAATAACAACAATAATATATATCAAGCAACATAATAATAACAATCATCATCATAATCAAAGCATAATAATAATATTAGCAAGATCCTAGGCATGATACTAACAAGATTAATAACAAATCCTAGCATGTCACTAAGCATTAAAGATCAAATCTTTAACCCTAACATGATACTAACATGACATAAAGAAAAAATAGGAAGCATCATAGAAACATGCATGATATTAGAAATATTAGTTATTACCCTAAACATGATACTAGGAATCATAAAGACATTCTAACATGATACTAGGAATCAAAATAATCAAAGTATGATTTCTATATCAAAATAATAATTAAAGTAATTAAATTACTTACTTCGAAGCCTCGTATCTCTTTCTAATAACAAAATACACGCGTTAGTAAATTCAATGAAAATAATAAACAATTATATTAAATAATTGAAATAGAGATTTGGGACCAAACCCTAAAAAATTATCAACCTTTCCCGTCTAGGGCGAAGGCAAATTCGAGCTTGGCTAGGTGTGTCTAGAACTAATGTATACGGTATGGTGTTTGTGAAAAACCTAGTTTAGAAAGCTAGAGAGAGAGAAAAAAAAAGATATTGCTTAAGGGAGAGAAGAGAGAGAATTAGATAATTTTGGGTGATTTGAAAACGGAGGTCTAGGACCCTATTTATAAGAAAAATAGTCCGAAAACGATAGAAAATACTTCAAGTTCTATACGAAATAAACCTGGCATTTGTTAGACATCAGCTCCAGGCGACAAACATTAGCGCCAGGCGACAGACCTTGTCGTCTGGCGACAGACTCTGTCGTTTGGCGCTAATTAAAAGATAAAACGCGCTTTATACGCGGAATCCTCTTCTTAATATGATTAAGCAGCAAATACCATGTTTATCAAACTAAAATCAAGTTTATCATAAAACACTTATTTTATTCCAAATAAAACTCTTTAAAATATAATTATCAATCCTAATTCCATTGGAATTTAAAAGAACCTTCTAGATTATTCTAGAAGATTAAAATCAATCCTAATAACCTTAGGAATAATAATTAATAGTCCCTCCTCTAGATCATTGGGTCGCATATAAAATTCATTTTGGGCCAAAATTTAATTTTAATCCATAACTTCCTCATTATTCATCGGAATTGGGCTTATAATATATCGTTGGAAAGCTCTTTTCGAGCCCAATCCAACTACACTATTATTGGACCCTTATCATGGACTAAACTAAACTGGACAGGCTATTTTCATAAATAGAGTGAGAAAAGAAATATTTTCAAAAATAGAAAGAAAGATATTTTAATAAAAACAACCACATCACTAGGCTTTTCACATTTCACCTTGTTCGATAATAAAATGACGTGAAAGCTATTCATCACTGGGTTTGGTTTTAGGGAGACACATTTGGGTGTCTACAGGATGCTATTGCAGCAGAGGTCCGTAAGCGTAAGGAAGCACTTGATAGGGCTGTGGCTATCACTTGCTTAATAATTGCTACTATGGAGCCTGATAGTCTTCAAAAGCGTTCTGAGGACCAGGATGCATATACTATCATGCAAGAACTTAAAGCTTTGTTTAAGAAATAAGCTACAGTTAAGAGGTACGAGCTCCATCGAGAGATTCTGGATTGTAAGATGGAGAAATGAATCACAGTTCATGATCGTGTTTTCAAAATGATCGGCCTTATTCAAAATATGGAAAAACTGGGCACCTATACAGTGATGAGATGGAAACAGACATCATTCTCCACTCACTTCCAAAAACTTTCAACCAATTTATCATGAACTTTAACATGTCTAATACAACAAATACTATGAATGAGTTGCATTCTGTGTTGGTTAGTGCTGAGAAGCAAATCCCTAAGGAACCTAAGAAAGAGGTTCCCATGGTTCAGAAGGGAAAGAGGTTCAAGAAGAAGGGGCAAAAGGCTAAGGGCAAGGGCAAGAAAGTTGCCAAGGATCCTGAAAAGCCTAAAGAAACTCCAAAGGCCAAGGCTACAGATGAAAGTGAATGCTTTTACTGCAAGAAGAAGGGGCATTGGAAGCGCAATTGCCACAAATATCTTGAGTTCCTCAAGAAAAATGGAGCATCCACCTCAGGTATTATGTTATAAACATTTTAACTTTCACTTAAGTATGTGATACCAAGTAGCAGTGCTTAACATTATTAATGTTGTGCAGAAACAACAAAGAAGTGAAGCTAGCAAGGAAATGGAGCTAAAGGGTGCACTAGAAGTGTTCGAGTGGCCAAGAAAAGCTTCATAGTTTTATTTCTGAATTTTTATGATGATTTAGACTTATTTCCGGGGTTTAATGAGATAATATTTTTGTTTTCTTGTTTGAATACTGATTTGGTTTTTACTTGGCATGGACATGTGTTGATCCATGGTCAAGGTAATAAATTGTTTTCTGTTTTGCTATATATGAGTTAATTTAATTTATGACATTGATATAAGTAGATCACAAAAGCAAAATTAGATGATTTAAAATATACTTACTTAAAATAAAGTAAGATTAGGTCACATAAACCATTTGCACATCCAAAGATCACAATTGGATTGACTCTTTTTCTAATTTGATTATGAATCACTTGAGAAGTAAAAGTCATGCTTGATAAGGTAAGATGACCAAGTCGCCTTTTATTTGAAAGGGTGAAGGAGCTAATGACCTTTTGGAACTCATACATATGATGTGTGTGGACCAATAAGTTCAAGAATTAGCTAGAAATTTAACTATTTCATTGCTTTTACTAACGATTTAAGTAAACATATCGATAATTAATTAATGAAGTAAAGCTTGGAATCATTGAAATGTTCAAAATTCCAAAGTAAAATGTAAAATCAGTTCGAGATAAACAAATTAACACCACAATATGATTGTTGTGAAAATTATTTAACTCAAATTAATGATCGTCTAAAGGGAATTGTTGAATTAATTCACAATCCAGAAACACTACAATTAAAATGTGTGTTAGAAAGAAGGAATCAAACTTTGCTTGCCATGGTTCGATCCTAAATTAACTTTAATGATTTACAAATATCGTTTTGAGGATATATATAGAACACCAATTGCGAATATACTAAACAGAAACTCAACCAAAGCAATTGAGAAGACGTCATAAGAGTTATGAATTGGAAATGTTCTAAGAGTTTTCTTTTCTAAACAGGATTGAAGGTTAAGAAATCGATGTAAAATGTTTACAAAGATGACATAATAAACCCTAAATCAAGTAAATAAGTTCTTCGTGGGTTTTCCCATGGAAACTAAGAGGTATTATTCCTACAATCGCGTAGATAGCAAATTGTTTGTTGCTCATGATAGTATCTTTATAGAAAGAAATCTCTTCCTACAACGCCAAGTGGGAGTAAAGTTAGATCTCGATGAAATTCGAGATGAGCAACAAATGGATGTGGATAACACTACATAAGAGACGAGGGCGTATGGAAACAACTAATTTGATAAATCATATGTCGAAGAAAGTTAATTCAACTAGCGAGACTTCTATCATCCCATTTGAATGAAAGGCTTCAAAGAGTTGAAGAGAATAATTCTATTATTGCTTATACCTATCATTGGTTACTTAGGATCAAAACAAATAGTTTGTTGAAATTATGAGAAAAGGTGGATTCTAAAATTTTCCTATTGGAATGGTTAGAACTCATAACCTACAAGCAAGCTTTCGGTAAGTGCCAATTCAGGAAGTGGCTTAAGGCCATCAAATCCAGAATGGACTCCATGTCTGTAAAGATGTGTTAGTCCATGACAGTCTTACAAGTGGGGTCAAATCTATTAGATACATAAGCCTATTCGGATTCTTCTAGTGATTGCTGAAATTTTCGATTACGAAGTTTAGTATTGGATATCAAAATCACATTCTTGAAATGTTCTTGATGGAGGATTTGTATATGATACAACCTAAGGGTTTTGAAATCCAGAAATCATGAAAGTTTTGCAAACTACAGAAATTCATTTTATGGATTGAAGTAAGCATCAGGGAGTTGGAATAATCGTTTCGATTAGGCAATCAAACAGGTTAATTTCCTTAAAAGAACGAAAAGGAATCTTGTAGAGACAGAAGTTTAGTGGGAGCAATTGGTCTTCTTAGTCTTATATGTAGATGACATACAGTTCATATAAAATGACATATCAATGCTTGAATAAGTCAAGCAATGGTTAAGGAGTTGTTTTTATATGAAAGACTTAGGAGCTGTTGAGTATATATTGGGAATCAAGATCCACGAAATGAATCTTGATGAATGATTGGACAACATCGAGAGACTTATGTTGATAAGGTTCTTGACAAGTTCATGAAGAAAGACTCTAAAAGAGGATGTCTTCCCATGTTTCATGGTATTACGCTCAGAAAACCCAGTGCCTTCAAAAGCTAGCAGAGTTGAGTTATATGGATAGTGTACCTTATGCTTCTGCAAAAGGTCCATTATATGTGCCATGAAATGTACAAAGCAGGATGTTACATATGACTTGTGCAAGTGTAGCAGGATTCAAACAAATTCAGAATAAGCATACTGAAAGTTACTAAGAGCAAATCCTTGAGTACTTGAGAAGCACTAAAGGAATGTTTCTGGTTTATGATGGTAAAAGAGAACAAGTTGTCAAAAAGTTATACGGATGCAAGTTTTCAAAACAGGAAAGATGACTTTAGATATTGATCTAGACACATTTTGTGTCTGAATGGTTAAGGACAGTGAGCTTGAAGAGTTCAAAGCACAACACTGTTGCATACTTAATGTCAGAATATGTGTATTTAGCTACAGTAAGAGTAGTTAAGGAGGAAGTTTGGATCAAATTGTCTTGTGACTAAAAGGATACCTTTGCCAAAAAAAAAGGAACCGGGGTCACTTCACAAATCCAAATAAATAGAATGAGATATCTCCTCGTTTATGAGATCAATGACAAGCAGGATTTCGTGATCTGCAGAGTTTTATTATGAATGAGAATATCATTTATTAAACCCCTTCCACAGATTAAAGTATGAGAGTCATATCAAAGTCTTGGATTGTAGCAAGTTATGTAATTCAAGTTGTGTATGTTTTGAGAAAACATATTACATAAGGAATGCATATATCTGCAGAATTATGTTTAAACAGAAATTATTATTTCTCTTATTTAATTATGGTTTTGGAAATTAAATAAAATGTCCAAAATAATTATGAATTGATGGGCTCATCAGGTTGATTACCTGGTAAATGAAACCCCACATGTGAACAAAATTAAGTTCCTAGTTTGAAATCATTAAAGTGGACATAAATGATTTCAATAAATGGACTAGCATGTAAGATTGATTATATTGGATAGCGCAGTTTTATGGGATATAGGGGCATAGTGATGCTTGGTCAATCACTTGGATATGCATGAATGATGCATCATCGAACTATTGACCTACTTTGAAGTTCAAGTATTGAGCTCCCGGATATATTAGTGGATTCCTTTGACACGAGTGGAACACTGATTCTATTTAATGATTGATTTAACTGCTGTACATTCAAACGTCTACCCATAAATGGAGATTATTAAGGATGTTTCCTGGTTACTTCAAAAGTTGAGTGGGAGCTTTGTTGCTGCAAGATTGAATTGAGTCTTCCTATTTAATTGGGGAATGTGTCATGGCTGCTTGAAGAGGGAGAATTCAGAAAACACATGGCCGCGTTCAAATGCATTACTCTGTAATCATTTGGATTTGTAATTCGATCTCAGATTTCAAGAAACGATTTGTAGATTAATATGATCTCGACATGTGATGCAATCATATTATCAAATCGACACACATTGACTTAAGGAATTTGAATATTGCACACTTGTCTCAGACAAGTGGGAGATTGAAGGATTTATGTTTTCGTCATGTGCAATTACTAGACATATAAATGCATCAAATTATAGAGATAATTAAGTTCGTACATTTTGGTCGTCGTTATATCATAGCTAGAGGTACTAACGATCTTTAGGTTAGTAAAATAGGCCAAAGCCCACTTGGACGGATCCTATAAGATCACACAAAGGGCCTAGATCGAGCACGAGAGGACGAGGCCCATGATGGGCCTCATCCCCTAGTATGGCCGACCATATGGAGGAATAAGGAGGGTTTTGGGCTTCGTGACTTGGTCTAATTATAATAAGGATTATAAATAGACTAAGTGCCTAGGGTTTTTCAGTATTGCAATTTAGTGATCAGTTTGATCAAACCCTAATTAGAAAACACAAGCCCAACCCCTCTCAAACTCCTCTCTCTCTCATGGCTCTCTCCTCTTCCCTCGGCGCCAGTGTGGTGGTTCGTGGTGGTGGTGGTTCGTGGTGGTTGGTTAGTCTATTAAAGGTGGTGATCGTGGTTCCCCTCTTTCACTCGACCAATCTAGTATTGGCGGACGGCTCATTCGAATCCCGTGGACTAAGTAGAGGAGCAACGCTTGGGGCTCCATTCTCTCCCTAATTTGCCTGTCGAATAGCTACGTGGAATTCACGCTTCAAAGGTACGATTATGTGTCTTGTGTGTTATACATGCGATCATGGGATTAGGTGGTTTATGAATATGATTCATGTTTTTCCGCATTATACTACCTATAAACTCCTACAACCCCTCCGTCATGTACTCGCTCAAGGCTAGAGGGCTCGAGGGAGAGAACTGGATCGAGGGGTCATCGTACCTCGGTCGAGACTTAGGATGGAAGAGAAGGGTCGGATCATACCGTGGTACTGGATGATTCCGACTTTTCTTCTGAGGGAGTGGCGGTAAGGCCTCCTTGTTGGGGTAGTCCGACGTGGGTCCCTTTTAGAGTTGATGGGACGTACGAGGTAGGCTCGTCGTCGCGGCAGCTACAGCTAGAGGATTCACAGCAGGGTTAGACGGGATGGGCTGGCCCCACACTCTTGATTCCGACGCCCGGGGGCGTTGATGATGGCTAGGGAGTGACCCCACGGACCTTGCAGTTTTATGATGCTCTGGGTATTCGTCCTCCGGCGCCATAGCTTTTATACCTGTGTAGATTCATTTATTTGTGTATATTTGACTATGTAGGACTTTTCTCATTATGGATTTATGACTCAGTTAGGCGTGATGTGTATATACACTAAACTTACTATGTACGTTTGATTTTTTGCATTTTATTTGTACATTTTATTTTGTGCATGTTAGTGTGTGAAATTTGTGATTGATTTGCGCAAAAATTTCCGTCATTTTTATTATCATTGGAGGATATCCAACTTTCTCCCCCCCAAAGAAAAAGTGAAAAAGTAAAACTGAGTTAACTAAAATAAGCTTAAAATGATCTAAACATAAAATAATTTTTTCCAAATCATAAATGTGTTTATAAAAAGCCCCCAAATACGCCGGTTCCGGCATTATTTCGAACAAATAGCAATTTATATTTCTGAATCCCCAATTAAGTAGTAATGGCTAGGAATTTTTGTGAAACAACCCGTGAATCGTGCCGGTCCTTGACAGCTAAAGAGAAAAAAGAGCTTGACTTTTTTCACATGGGGGGTTTATTTGGCGTAAATGGGGTAGGTCTTGATATCGACTTTATTAATGCTGCCGTATAACATTGGGATTTCAATACCCATTCCTTTAGATTTGTTGATGATGAGATTAGTCCTTTGCCGGAGGAATTTGGTGCGATTCTTGGTTTCCCTTCCTTAGATCTAGCAGTGATTCCCACAATATGTGAGTACTACTATAAGGATTTTGAACGATTTTTCAACCTTAAAGGAAATGATTTAAAAGTCATAGTTGATGGCACCGAGATTGATATTAAAAAGTTTGCATCTTTTTTTTTTTAATAGACCAATGTCGAAGTCTTTCCATGTTTATAAGAGAAGAGCCTTCCTTTTTTAAATGGTTAGCCAATATTTACTTACCAATGATAGCACGCATATGAGTAAAGTTATTTTAGCACGTGTCATGGAGAAAATAGATGCCGGGAGGAATCTCATGCCATTAATTGTTGGTGAAACAATGCTTAGCTTAGATGAATTTAAAAAAGACCCCAAAGCTCCGGTTCGAGGATCTCTAATTTTATTACAGGTAGAAAATTAATACTTTTAATCACAGAAATTTACAAATACGATTTTGTAGCAATAATTCTATTTCATTTATGAAGGTTTGACTAATGAAGAGACTTGGATTAATAAGTCCTCCTGACAATATTGAAAAATACACTCCTAATTGCCTTGTAAGAAGAAAGAAGTGTTTCTCTTTGAAGATAGGTTGCCAGAAGTGGAGTAAAATCTTTGAAGCTCGCGACTTCTTTATCAAGTGGGTCATCCCTTGGTGGAAAATTGATAAGATGGTTGGGACCAATGCCCAACCTACCTGCCGTATTCCAAGTTTGTCAAAGATGACCTTTTATTTCCCTTGCAGGGTAAAAAGACAATATGGCCTTGCGCAAACTATCTCTTCTGGGGATCTTTATAGCCCCTATGAGCATCCTGTTTCACATGACATTGAGAGTTTTGATGATTATTGGTATGCTCGTCCCTTATGGGAAGTTGTCTCCAATCGAGTGATCCCTCCTTTATCTAGAGAACTGAAGTAATGGTTGCTTAGCACGTCCCAAAAGGACGAAGGTAAAGCTCAGAGTGTGAGTGTAGAGAAGACACATATTAAAGAGATCGTTTGGGTGACAAGATAATCCCTGCCAAAGACCGTCTGGGTTCAAAAGTTGAATTCAAGACTCCTGTTATGCCTAAGTAAAAGAGTGTTACTAAGGGCAAGGATAAAAGAAAGACTAACTCTACAGACAAGAAAGTGTGGGTTGAAAAGAAAGTTAGGGTGTTTGTGCCAGGGAAAACTATTTCTACAAAGGTAGCAGTTAGATCCTCTAAAGGGTCCCTATTGGTGAAAGATTTAGATGATGAGGAAGAAGCAGAGAAGAATTAGAAAAGGGCTAGAAAAGAGAAGGCAGATTAGAGCATTGCATTGCTTTCAACTTATTAGACAAGTTTTTAATTTTATGTCAAATTAATTTTTAAGCTTTATTTAATTCCATCAATAATGTAATTATTTATTTATTTATTAATGTAATTTTTTAGCTTTTTAATTAAATCAACTTTACTTTTTTATTAAATCAATGAAAACAACTTGAACAATTTCGAAAAACGATTCGAGTACGGAAGTCGAAATATCTCAAAATTGACCGAAATTTGCCCGGATTAATAGCAATTACTCGACGCTGAAAATCCAAACACAACGCGGTGTAATGATCCTATAACGGCGCGTTGATCTTGTCGCGGCGCGTTGGTCTCGTTTTTGACGCGATGTTGATGCTAACTCAGCGTGTTGATGCGGGAGTGCGATATTTACAAAATTCAAAGTGGCCGCGCCCCGTAAAGGGTTGCCTACGTATTCTTGTTAAGGAATCAGGATAAATGTAGCTCTTTTGAGTATAGAACTCAAGTAATCAAGGGTAAAATTTCTTAAGTTGGTCAAGATTTGTCATGTTTGAGAATTCATTACCATCCATGTCAGTTAGTTTTGCGGCACCTGCTGATAGGATAGTTTTGACAATGTATAGTCCAAACCAATTAAGTCTAAATTTTCCTCTTGGGTCTAGAACATTTTTCCTTAACGCTTTTAACACCAAGTCTCCTACATTGATGTTTCTCATCTTGACCTTCTTATTGAAGTGTCTAGCCATGCGAGTTTGATAGCATTGAGTATGGTGTAGGTCTTCTAGTCGTTTTTCATCGAGTAGAATAAGATCTTCATACCATGCCGTTGTCCATTCAACCTTATCAAGTTTACTTTCCAATGCGATGCGTAAGGAAGGTATTTCCAATTCTACAGGTTGTACGACATCCATTCCATAAACCAAGGAAAATGGCGTATTTCTTGTGGATGAACGGATTGACGTGCGATAAACCTAGAGAGCAAAGTGGAGTTTGTCAGGCCAATCCTTGTAGTTTTCAATCATCTTTTCAATGATAACTTTTAAGTTCTTATTGGCTGCTTCTACTACACCATTTGCTTGAGGTCTATATGGGGAAGAGTGATGGTGTTGAATGCCATACTTTTGAACAATTCCTCGCATTTTGCTTGAAAATGAGTTCCATTGTCACTTATCATCTCATGTGGGACTCCATATCGATATATAATGTTTCTTTCGATCAAGAGCGCTACGTGTTTTGTAGTGAGTTTCGCGTATGAGGCTGCATCAACCCATTTTGTAAAGTAGTCTATTGCAATAAGGATATATTCATGGCCTTCTGTCCCATGAGGGGTTATTTTTCTGATGATATCTATTCCCCATGTTGAGAATTGCCTTGGAGATGTATAGGTGTAAAGGAGGGACGGTGGAACATGTTGTAAGTTAGTGTATATTTCGCATTTGGGACACCTTTTCACATATTGATGACAGTCCTTATTCATGGTAGTCCAATAATATCCTTGTCGCATTATCTTTTGGATTAACATTCTGCCATTCATATGAGTTCCACATGCTTCTTCGTGGATTATCCTCATTGCCATTTGGGCTTCTTTCTTGCGTACGCATAGGAGAGCTCTACCTTTAGGTACCCTTTTGTGCATCTCGTCATTTATAAGCACGAATTGGGAAGCCAAAAGGCTTAGAGCGCGTTTAGCTCTTTTGTCAGCATAAGGTGGGTATTCTCCTTTTGTGACATAATTGAGGATGTCGGTATACCAAGGTTCTTCCTCTTCCTCTTCTTGGACTACTTCCTCATCTTCAATAGCTTAAATATAAGCTGGTTTATGCCTTTTTTCTATTGTCAAAGGCATTTGCTCAATTTCCTTAGTAATTTTAACCATTGAGGCTAGTCTTTCCAAGGCATCAGAGAACTGATTCTCTTCTCTTGATAAGTAGGTGTACTCTACTTTCTCGAGTTGATTAGTAAAAGTTTCTAGATATGTTTGGTAAGGAGCCAAACTTTCACTTCTTACTTTCCATATTTTGGAGATTTAGTTAATAATAAGGGAAGAATCTCCAAATATTTGAAGTTTCTTTACTCCCAATGGCAAAGCAATTTCGAAGCCTACCACACATGCTTCATATTCCGCGGCATTATTTGTAACGTCAAAATCTAACTTGATTGAGATTGGGACATGCTTTTCTTTAGGTGATACCAATAAGACTCCTACACCACATCCTTTCTAGTTTGATGTTCCATCGAAGTATAATTTCCAAGTATCATCTTTTGTGAGCATTAAGTCTTCATCGAGGAAGTCATTTTCATACATTGGCATTGAGTTTTCGATTGGGAAGTCTTCTAAGAAATCTGAAACCACCGATCCTTTAATGGCTTTTTGAGGCATAAACCTTACATAAAATTGGGCTAGGTTAACTATCCATCTAGATATTCGCCCGTTGACTGTGGATATCTCAAAAAGGTACTTAAGAGGATCGATTCCGGATAATACATATACTGTATGGACAAGCATGTAGTGTCTTAGCTTAGTTGTGGCCCACCCGAGTACGTGGCACAACTTTTCGAGAGGTGTGTAGCATAGCGTACTTCATATTAGAGCATCTTCTTACCTAGGTAGTAGATGGCGTTTTCCTTGCCTTCTACTTCTTGTGTGAGCATAGCTCCCATTGTTTCTTTGGTGATTGTTAAGTATAGACGAAGAGGGATTCCTAAGAATGCAGGTGCTAATAAAGGAGGATTGGCGAGATAGGCTTTGATCTTGTTAAAGGCTTTTTGACATTCTTTATCCCATATTACCGGCACGTTCTTTTTGAGCTTCTTGAGTATTAGTTCACATATCGTGGTGAGTTTGGATATGAACCTACTTATGTATTGCAACCGGCCAATGAATCCTCGAATCTGTTTCTCGATTTTTGGCGGTGGCATTGACATGATTGGTTTGATCTTGGTTGGATCTACCTCTATTCCTCTAGAGATAATGACATAGCCTAAGAGTTTTACTGAGGTGATTTTGGAAGTACACTTGGCTGGGTTTAGCCTCATGTTGTATTTCCTTAATCTTTCGAAGAATTCTCTGAAGACTACTTGATGTCTTGGACAGTCTTTTGATTTGCAATCAAATCGTCCACATATAATTCAACCTTGTTATGCATCATCATGTCATATAGTAAGACAGTTGCTGCTCTTTGGTAAGTGGCACCCGCGTTTTTCAACCCGAATGGCATCACCGTGTAACATTAAGTGCCCCAAAAAGTTATAAAGGTGGTTTTTCTATATCTTCTTCGGCTATAAGGATCTGGTTATAACCTGTGTATCCATCCATAAATCAGAGAAGCGCGTGATTAGTTGTGTTGTCTACCAGATTGTCGATGTGTGGTAAAGGGAAGTCGTCCTTTGGACTTGCCTTATTTAGATCTCTATAGTTGACACACATTCTTACCGTTCCATCTTTCTTTGGAACTGGCACCACATTTGCGACCCATTCAGGGTATTTGGATACCCTGATAAAACCTGCAGTTATTTGTTTTTAAACTTCTTCTTTTATTTTAAGACCTACGTCGGGTTTCATTCGACGTAACTTTGGTTTTACAGGTTTGGGAATTAGTGGTATAGTGTGTTGAGCAATTTCTCTATTTATTCCTAGCATATCTTCATATGACCAAGCAAAAACATCGATATATTCTTTTAATAGATCAATTAAATCGGTTCTTTCTTCTTTATTAAGAGTTAAATCAATTTTAACTTCTCTTTTAATGGTTGGATCTTTTGAGATATTAACCGTTTCGGTATCCTCAATTATCGGTGTTTTATTTTCAAGTGTTTCCACTACTTTAATTATTTCTTTGTCATTTTCGTGATTAGCAAAGCAATGCTCGTCATCTTGGGTAAGAGAATGACACGATGAGTAAGCGAAAAGAAGACATATTATTGAATTCAAAAACCATTACATCAAAAAAAGACACGTCTTTTGGGACTTGACTACTAACTACCCTAGGAGTAAGTTTTAAAATAAGAGGAATGGAAGGAGGTGCAACTACAGGAGACTTAGAAGACTCGATAACAGAGGACTCGAATTCAGACTCAGACTTAGACTTAGACTCAGACGATCCAGACTCATCAAACATTGGTCCTTGTCCTACGGTGATGGAGATTCTTCTTCCACCTGGTGTAGTCACCTTCATAGTCTTTCGCCATCCTTGAACTAGTCGTTCTGCCGGAGTAATGAGCTTTGAGGGGTCAAAGTTTTCACTTTGCAACACCGTTTGGATAAGCAAGGAGTTGTCGTCGACACGCTTAGGCTCGTTTTTTCTCGTATCCAAAGAGCAGATCCATAACATTGAAGTCGAAGCAAGGAGGGGCTTGCTCCATGTGGACAAGAGTTGGGATCTCATCTAAGAAGTTACAACCCAAGAATATTTCGAACCCTGGTTGTCTTATCCCATCTTTGACAAAAGGTTTAGGTAATTCATTGCATGGATAATATTCACCCTCTTTTATGAATTGTCCATTTAGAGTGAGGGGGTAGTGATCCACTGGGATTGCCCTTTCTAGGTACGAGCATTTCTCCGTGCGTTGAACCTTTCTCGGGCTCGCATAAGATCTTTGTTAACTTGTTATTCAATATGATTTTAGGGTGATTTTGATCCTTGTTTACTTGATAAATTGGTGCTTTGGTTCACTTTTACTCTAATATCATGCAATTTTCGTGTATCTTTTGGTTCACGGGTTGTTAGTGTTTTTATAGAGTTTTTAGGTCCAAAGACGACAATTTGAAGCATATGGATGATAAACCGAGGCTAGAAGCCAAGACAAAGGAGCAACACCGGAGAAAAGGTGAAGAAAAGGGTCTAAGAGACCCTGCACGGCCATGCCACATCCTGCACGTCCAGAGCATGCATGGTCAAAATCTTTCTGCCAGAGCATGCATGGTCGTGCAAGAGTTCAGCACTTCCGTGCAAGACCCCAAGTAAGGCCGTGCAGAAGCCTGCATGTCTGTGCAATTTTCACAGGCAAAAATAGAAGCTGTTGTAACTTTATGTCTTGCTCTGCACGGCCGTGCATTCGGTGGCACATCGGTGCTGCTTAGGCTGCACGTCCATGCCAAGCCTGGCACGTCCGTGTAGACCTGCAGACGAGCCCGACTCTTATTTTCTCCATCCTTTTTATTTGGGGGTCATATAAACACTCCCCTTAGCTATTTTGTACGGGCATCCAAGTTTTTAGAGCTTTTCTCTTAGTTTGTAATCTTAGAAACACAAAAACTCTAAAATCATTAGTTAGATCTTAATTATTAGGTTAGAAATTTTAATCTTAATCATTATAGAAGACAAAGTTCCACCATTGTTATTCAAAGTTGAAGCTTCTAGTAACATTTCTTACTCTTCTCTTCCATTTTAATTGCTTTAATTGTTAATTATTTGCTTAATTCTCGTATGCTTAGATTGTTAATTACCTTAATCTTTAGTTTAAATCTTGTTCATGAGTAGCTTGAAATTCTTAATTGCCTTAATCTCTATGGATTGTGAGTAGTCTAATTTTCTAGGGTTTGGGTAAAACCCTCAATGTAGTCACTAATTACTTGTTGCATGCGTTAATTTGGTAATTGTTGGGTGTTAATTAGTTGAGCTTAAGTGGTTTAATTGCTTATTTCTTGTATATGGCCATTGCTAGAACTATTATCCAAACTTTCTCAACAAAGGATCGAGAGATGAACTTGAGTTAGCTCCCTTATGCTTAATTGACTTGAAATGCCATGAGAATAGGAATTTCCAGTCAAGGGAATGTTTTGTCATCGTGATTATTCTTTAACACTTATTTTATGCTTTGTGACCACGACAGTAGGTTGTTTTCATGATTCAAGTAGTTCCTCTATCTTGAGAGAGTAGTTGGGTGCTTTAGATGACTTCCCTTATACTATCCCCTTATTTTACCTTGATTGTTATATGCTAATCGTGATTTATGATGAAGTTGAGTGGTATAACCCGAGCCCTAGATTTCCCTAATTATTGTTAGTACCCTCTTAGTGTTAGTTGATTGATCTAGTAGAAGTTACTTAAACCAACCAAATTTCAACTTCATTTGGCTTATTTAAACGATAATATCTCGGTGGTTGATTCAACGCCTCTCTTGAGTTCGACCCTTTCTTACCCTTGCTATTAGATAGTGAGACCAAGATATGACTTTATCTTTTGTAGGATCGACGACGGCCTATCAAATTTTGGCGCCGTTGCCGGGCTGGCAAGGTCACATTGAATGTATTATTATTGAATAAGACTAAGTGTGTGTATTTGTATCATAGTTTTTCTTATTTATTTTTTCTTACTTGTGTTTTTAACTTATGATAGTCATTGCTAACTTTTTCTTAGCTTTTTTTTTACTTTGCATGCCACGGAAAAGTAAGCAATGACCGCTTATTCCCCTTGATTTAGAGTTGAACAAGACCTTGAGGAACGTAAGGAGACTCTTACAAGGCACTCCCGAATTCTCCATTGTCTATTCGGATTCCGACTCGGAAGAGGTTCTTGGGATCAGCGAAGAAGATAACATGGGAGATAACGAACCTCCCCCTCCTCAACCTTTGCTTCGAGACTATGACCACCACAATGCATTATAACTACGGAGTGGCATACGTCTCCTCACCACGAATGCAAATAATTTCGAGCTTTCACCTCAACTCATCCATATGATTCAAAGTGATCAATTCGGAGGTAGTTCCCATGAGTGTCCTTTTTCTCATTTGGACAACTTTCTCGAGTTGTGCACAACCATCAAGCAAAACAACATTACGGAAGAGTTCATCCGTATGCACATGTTTTAATTCTCCCTCCGTGACAAAGCAAAACATTGGTTGAAAACGGTTGAAGAGGGATCATTGAGCACTTGGGATGAAGTCACTAGAGCTTTCCTTGGAAAGTAGTTTCCCCCAGAAAAGACCGCCGAACTAAGAAGAAAGATCACCAATTTCAACCAAGATATTAATAAAACGTTGATTGAAGCTTGGGAGCGTTTCAAGGATTACACAAGGAAATGCCCACACCACAGTTTCACATCATGGATCATTGTTCAAAGCTTTTATGACGGTTTTACTCCTATTTCAAGGGCCAACCTTGATTCCCGGGCCGGTGGTAGCCTTAAAAAGCTAACGGTGGATGATGCATACAAAATGATTGAAGAAGTGGCAAAGCATTATGCATATGAAGGTGATCGAAGGCAACCTCAAGCAAAGAAGGGCTGAATCCACGATCTTAGTGAAATATACCTTATTGCATCAAAGTTTGATATGCTAGCTCACAAGCTAGATCAAGCCACCCTTACACCTCCAAGCTCTTCTTCACAAGTCATGTCTTGTGAGACTTGTGGAGGAAATGATCACTTGTCCTCCTATTGCAATCCAACGAACCAAGAACAAGCGGCGACCATTGGGCAAAGAAATGAGAAATACTCCCAACCCTACAATTAAAGTTGGAAACCCCAACAAAACACGGGATGGAAGTAACAAAACTAAGGCCCCACTCAAAACCAATACAACCAACCCTATCCTCAAAACCAACAAGCTCCATACCGTCACCCTAACCAAAGGGATCAAACCAACAAAGACAACAATATAACCAACCCACTCCTCCTCCTCCACCTCCTCAAAAGACTAGCCTTAAATCCCTGCTTGAAACTTTTATGACACCACAAGTAAGAAGCAATGCGGATATGACGGCAAACATCCAACAACTTCAAGCGCACAACAAGATAATTGAGAATCAATTGGCTCAAATTACGCAACAAGATGGAAGTTCATCCTCCAATCCTAGTGGTCACTTCCCAAGCTCAACGGTTGTGAACCCAAGGGAGCAAGCTAAGGCCATTACTTTGAGATCGGGAAGAGGTTATGAGGGACCGGTTATGTGTGAAGAGGAGACATAAAAGAGAGATGAGGAAGTTGTGGTGAGAGGTGAGGATGATTTTGAGAATAAAATAGTGGAGGAAAAAGAGAAACAAAAGAGTGATGAGGGAACCACAAAGAAAAATGAGGGAGATGAGGAAAGAATAGATAAGCCCCCAATGAGAGTATACAAGCCCCCCATTCCATTTCCTCATAGAATTGTAGAGAAAAAGTTGAATGAGAAGTTTTCAAAATTTCTTGAAGTCATGAGAGGACTTCAAGTGAATATCCCCTCTCTTCATGCTATGTCACAAATGCCTACCTATGCAAAATTTTTGAAGGATCTTCTATCCAACAAGAGTTGGCTTGAGGAGAGTGCAACCATCTCCCTTCCTAAGGAGGTGAGCGCAATCATTCAAAACAAGCTTCCTCAAAAGCTTGGTGACCCCGGTAGCTATGCAATACCAGAGAAGATTGGAGATTTGGAAGGTATGGATGCTTTGTGTGATCTTGGGGCAATTGTGAGCTTTATGCCCTATTCTATTGCGAAGAGTTTGAATGTTGGAAACTTGAAGCCAACAAGAATGTCCTTACAATTGGCCGACTACACGGTAAGACTACCTTTGGGAATTCTTGAAGATATACCGGTTCAAGTTAGAAAAGTATTTGTGCCATGTGATTTTGTGGTAATGGATATGGAAGAAGATACGAGGGTACCCCTCATTTTGGGGAGACCATTTTTGAACACCGCGGGTGTAGTGATTGATATGAAAGAAGGAAGATTGACTTTGAATGTGGGAGATGAGAAAATTTCATTTTCATTCTCACAAACCTTGAAAAGCCATTGTTTGATGAAGTTCATAGAATCGACACATTAGAAAGGGACTTAGAAGAGTTCCAAGAAAGATTGTTTGAAGTAGGTCCTTTACAAGCTATAATAACGGGAGGCTTAGTTGAGGAGGGTGAAGAAGCAAGGGGGTATGATCTTTTGCTCAACCAATCTTTAGTCCACAATGAAATAAAATTTGAAGTGCTTAATGTGGAAGTAAAAGAGGAGAGGACTACGCCTCTTCATAAGGTTGAACTTAAAACCCTTCCCCCTCTACTTAAATATGCTTTTCTTGATAATAGTGAGAGTTATCCTATTATTGTCAATGCTAAGCTCGATGATATCTCACTTGAAAAACTCCTATTTGTTTTAAGGGAGTATAAAGATGTCATTGGGTACAAAATTGATGACTTAAGGGGATAAGTGCCACCATTTGCATGCATAAGATTTTACTTGATGATGATCATGCTTCCTCGATTGAACACCAAAGAAGGCTCAATCCAAACATGAAGGAAGTAGTGAAAAAAGAAGTTTTAAAACTTCTTGAAGCGGGCATAATCTACCCTATCTCCGATAGTAAGTGGGTTAGCCCGGTTCAAGTTGTGCTTAAAAAGGGAGGCATGACCATCATCAAAAATGATAAGGGTGAGGCCATTTCTACAAGTTCGGTCACCGGGTGGAGGATGTGCATTGATTATCGACAATTGAATAAATCCACCTGGAAAGACCACTTCTTACTCCCTTTCATTGATCAAATATTGGAAAGACTAGCATCACATAATCATTATTGCTTCTTGGATGGATACTCGGGATTCTTCCAAATCTCAATCCAACCCGAGGACTAAGAAAAGACTACATTCACATGCCCTTTTGGCACCTTTGCTTATCGAAGGATGCCTTTTGGACTTTATAATGCACCTTCTACATTTCAAAGGTGTATGATGTATATCTTTTTCGACATGCTTGAATCATCAATTGAATTATTCATGGATGACTTTTCTGTTTTTGGTTCATCTTTTAACATTTGTCTTTCGAATTTGATTAAAGTGTTAAAAAGATGTCAAGAGGTGAACTTAGTTTTGAATTGGGAAAAATGTCATTTCATGGTAGAGGAGGGCATTGTTCTTGGTCATGTGATTTTTAGTAAGGGCATTGAAGTAGATCGTGCCAAAATTGAAGTAATTGAGCGCCTTCCACCCCCTACAAATGTGAAGGGGATAGGAGCTTTCTTGGACATGCGGGTTTTTATCGCAGGTTCATAAACGATTTTTCAATAATCGCAAAGTCACTCACTTAGTTGTTGGTAATGGATGCCCCTTTTGTGTTTAATAATGATTGTTTGCTAGCATTTGATAAGTTGAAGGAGGCATTGATTTCGGCTCCTATCATTCAACCCCCTAAGTGGGAGCTTCCTTTCGAGCTCATGTGTGATGCTTCGGATTTTGCCACTGGTTCCGTTCTTGGACAAACGAAGGACAAGAAGCTCCATGCTATCTACTAAACTAAAACATTGGATGAGGCACAAAGAAATTACACAACCACGGAAAATGAGTTCCTAGCCATTGTTCATACAATTGAGAAGTTTAGGTCCTACTTGTTGGGATCTAAATTCATAGTCTTCATCGACCATTCGGCCTTGAAGTATCTCTTGTCCAAGAAGGAACCAAAGCCAAGATTAATACGATGGGTCATGCTCTTACAAAACTATGACATTGAGATTAGAGACAAGAAGGGTGCCGAAAATGTTGTGGCCGATCATCTTTCACGGTTGCCTATCTTTGTAGGTGATCTTGATAACTTGCCAATCGATGATTCATATCCGGATGATCAAATATTTGCTATTCTTTAAGCACCGGCACCATGGTTTGCGGACATTGCAAACTATTTGTCTTGCTATATTCTTCTTCCCGACCTCTTCTATCAACAAAAAAAGAAGTTTCTACATGATGTTCGCCAATACTTTTAGGATGACCCCTTGTTCTTCAAACAAGGTGTTGATGGCCTTTTTAAAAGGTGTGTCCCGGATGATGAAATTGAAGATGTTATCACAATGTGCCACTCCTCACGTTGTGGAGGGCATATGAGTGCTAACAAAACTTTGGCGAAAATCTTGCAATGTGGTTTTTATTGGCCTACAATCACTACCACAAAAATAGGAATATAGAACGCCTAAAACAAGCAATATAGAACGTCCTAGAGGCGTTCTTCTGAGGGGGTGCCTTATAAAGTAAATAAAAAGCAAGAAAAAGAGAGCTGTCATCTTATATAGCAATATAAAAAGAGAACTCCTATCATAGATAGGGGCTCTCTTTTCCTTATTTTTTTTTTAAAAATAAAAATTACTATTATTAATATCAATAAAATAATTTTATTGATAATAATAATAATAATAATAATAATAATAATAATTAATACAAAATAAATAAAAACACCATAACAATAACATTAAAATACTTGTATTTCAATTACAATAATATGAAGTAACTGAATTCATTGAGAAAATACAAGTGTACAACAAGTAATTATGATTACAAGTTCTCTAGTACGAGTACAAGTATATAACTAATCAATTATGAATGTGCTAACAACTGTGGATATAAGGAGAAAATCAATGCAGCTTGCAAATGTCCAACAAATTTCCACTTTAATATCTGAAAAAACATGTAAAACAATAAATGATAAGACAAGCAAATTGAGATCTAAAATAATAATTGAGAAATCAAATTTCAAAATTAAAATCAGAAATCTAAATTAGAATAATATGAATAAACTTGGATCGAAATTTGAGATAAAAATCATCATATTAATAGTTTTTTTTTTTTTGAAACAAACTAATAGAAAATTCAGATCTAAAGTAATTTAAAAAGTTAGATGAATTTTTTTTTAAAAAAAATCAAAAAAATTAGATCTAGTATAATTGAAAAATGAAACCAAATCATACTTAATGCCAAAACCAAAAGCCACAATTTCTACTCACCTGTGAAACCACTCGCTCAAATTCAAGCATTCCAAAATAATCGTACTAATCACCGCGAAATCAATCAAATTTCCTATTTACAATTATAAGCCATAAACTACAACATTCACCAATTCAATAATAATTAAACTAAGCTAATGCTAACGAATTTCAAGGGAATCAAATCAAAAAAGTCATGATTATTACAAATTAATTAGAGATTACCTCGCATAAAAAGCAAAAAACCAACCTTTTTCTGGTGACGGTACGCCGACGAATGGAATTACTGGCGACCTATTAAGCCTTTCTGTGATTGACGCCTTGGAATTTCCCTCTAATTTATCTGCATACATCTTCTTGAAAGTCGCCGATGATGTCGGAGTTCCAAAAACCTAACCTTAAATTTTCTAGGAGATGAGGTGCAGCAACAGCGAGTGAGGGTCTAAGGGAAGTCGATGATGTGGTGGCCGGTGTTGTGGGATGCAACGATGGTGATTAATTTTGATGGTGGTTGAGGGAGTAAGAGTAGTTAGGGGAGTGAGGTGAAGAGTTTATCATAGAGAAGGGAATGAAGAGAGAGAAGAGAAATGAGAGGAGAGGAAAGTGAAGGGGACGGCTGGAGAGGAAAGAGTTAAGGTTAGGTTTTTGTTTCTTTTTTTTTTTTTTTTTTTTTAATTATGTTAAACACATATAGAACGGTTAATGGAGAAGGGCGTTCTATATTGTATAGTGTAAAATTTAGATATATCAAATAGAACGGTTGACTAAGGGAGGCGTTCTATAATTTTCACATACAAAACGCTCATCTTACATAGGTGTTCTATAGAATTCTAGAGATCACCTATGTAACTTGACCGTTGTGTATTATGTGTTGCTTATTCCACATTTTGTTGTAGTGATGTTCAAAGATGTGTGGGGTGTAGTGAAAGCTTGTGACCGGTGACAAAGAACCGGCAATATTTCAAGAAGAAGTGAAATGCCTTTGAACAACATTCTTGAGTTGGAGATTTTCGGTGTATGGGGCATAGATTTTATGGGGCCTTTCCCGACCTCTTTTGGGAATAAATTCATTCTTGTGGCCGTCGATTATGTGTCAAAGTGGGTAGAAGCGGTTGCATCCCCTACTAATGATGTTAAGGTGGTGGTCAAGCTTTTTAAAAGAGTAATTTTCCCAAGGTTCAGGGTGCCACGTGCAATTATTAGTGATGGAGGTTCGCACTTTGCAAAGCGGTCCTTCCAAGCTCTCCTTGAGAAGTATGGTGTGAGGCATAAGGTGTTATTGGCTTACCACCCACAAACAAGTGGTCAAGCTGAGATTTCAAACTGGGAGGTAAAAATGATCCTAGAGAAGACGGTGGATAGGTCTAGAAAAGATCGGTCTACGAAGCTTGATCATGCTCTATGGGCCTACCGCACCGCATTCAAAACTCTCATTGGCACCACACCATACAAGCTTGTTTATGGAAAGTCATGCCATTTGCCGGTAGAACTTGAGCATCATGCTCATTGGGCTATCAAAACATTGAATTTTGACCTTCAAAGTGCCGGTGAAAAGTGGTTGCTTGACCTCCATGCCTTGGAAGAATTAAGATTGGATGCATATGAAAGTGCACGGATCTACAAAGAGAAGACCAAGGCTTGGCATGACAAACATATCAACAAAAGGGAATTCAAAGAAGGTGACAAGGTCATACTATTCAATTCCGGGTTGAAGTTGTTTCCGGGTAAGCTTAAGTCAAGATGGAGTGGAACTTTTACAGTTAAGAAGGTATTTCCATATGGTGCAATTGAAATCTTAAATGAAAATGGTGCATCATTCAAAGAGAATGGCCAAAGGCTAAAGGCATACTTTGACGGTTTTGTGTATGAAGAAGCCAAGGTTGTTCACCTTGATGAGTTTGATGTCCCTTACTCTCATTGATCCTGCAATGTCGTCAAGCTAGTGACGTTAAAATAGCGCTTTCGGGAGGCAACCCGAGTTTCTCACCCTCTCTCATAAACTATTATTTCCTTTCCATCATTTTTATTATTACTAACTTTTCTCTTAATATCTTTTGTAGGTATTGATGAAAAGAGATGTAAGAAAAATATCTTTGGAAGTGATGTAGTAGCTATAATAATAATCATAATAATAATGGTGATAATAATAATTTTATTATTATTATTTTGCCTTATTGTTATAATATTTCTCCAAACAAACAAAAAAAAAGGAGAGATCGTGCATTATCGGGTCCGTGCCAAGCTCAGCACGTCCGTGCAGCCTTAAAAACCCGAATCAGCTGCACGGTTTTAAAACCTAAAAAAAATAATCTTACATTCGCTCTTTCTCACTCCACGGTTCTCACTCCTCTCTTTAAACTCCTCTTTCCTCCTTCTTACTCTCACTCAAATCTTCTCAAACACCCAAATTCTCACTCAATTCAACAAATTTTGCAAAAATCTTCACTCCTTTTCAACAAATTCACAAACTACTACTCCTTTTTCCACCTTTAAACCCAAAAATCACCCAATTTCTCAAACCCTAACATAAAAAAATCAAATTGGGGGTTTTCTTGTGGGTTAAAAATAAAAGCAATTGGTTAAATAAAATTGGAGTAAGTTCAATCAAGCACAAGGAAGGTTAGAAAGGTTCATTTGTGGCTTTTACACCCACGATACGTTCGGTATAATCGTTCCTTCCTTTCACTACTTTCTTACTTAAGTTCTTGAGTATTTTGTATGAAATTGCTTGGGAAAGTTTGTTTCAATTGGTTGTATATGATTGATTGTTGAAAATAGTCAAGTATTTGTGAATTTGAAGGTGTTTGGTGAAAGTTGTGAGAATTGATATTTTGTAAGTTTGGAATTAAGGAGTTGATTTTTGTGATTGAAGAACATGCTTGTTTAAGTGAATTGTTGTGTTGGTTTGTTTGATAATAGTGCATAAAAAAATTAATGTTGAATTGTTGTGAATTGCATTGTGAGAAAGCCTTTGTTACTTGGTGATTTTCTTGCCTTGTTTTAGGTGGTGGACTTAGAGCTTGGCTTGCTTTGTGTGTGCTTGTTGATGTTGTGTGAACCTTGATTTGTCGACTTAGTGGACCTAGTACTCTTTGTGTGGTTGTGTGGTGATTTCCTTGTCTTGGTTTGTTTGATTGCATTGCATAAAGACCAACCATGTCTCGAAGAAACCGACCTAGAAACACCGATGTTAGGTACCGCAACCCATCGCCTCCTCCCCCCTTTGATCCACCACATGTGGACACAATGGGAATAATCTTTAATAACTCGACCTTTTCGAACAATTTCCTTAGAAATAGTAGGAGGCGAATTAGGCCCACTAAGTTCTACAATGATGAGGTAGCCAATGAATTAGGGGTAGGGGACGATGTGAGGATGTTGTTTGAGGGTGCCGGCCTAGCTTCTTGGTTAGGATTGCATGCCCCAACCTATAAGAGATTGTAGACACCCGAATATGTCTCCCCAAAACCAAACCCGGTGATGAATACTTTTCACGTCAAATCATAATTGAATGAAGTGAAAGTGTGGAAAGTCTAGTGCTGCGGTTAGTTTTTATTTCTCTTCTTTCTCTCTGTTTTCGAAAACCTGTTTTATGAAAATAGCCAATTCAGTTTAGTTTGGTCCATGGCAAGGGTCCAATAATAGTATAGTTTTCGATTGGGCTCGAAAAGAGCTTTCCAATTATAAGCCCAATTCTGATGAATAATGAGGAAGTTATGGCCAAAATACTAAACTGGGCCTGGTTTGACCTTTATATGCGGCCCAATGATCTAGAGGAGGGCCCATTATGATTTATGATTCCTAATGCAATTAGGATTGATTATAGTCTTCAAGAATCTTCTAGAAGGTTCTTTTGAATCCTAATGTGATTAGCATTGATAAATGAGTTTTATGAGTTTTATTTAGAATAAAAGAAGTGTTTTAAATAAAATCACAGTTTTACCCCTCGTACGCTTAATTTTATCAAAATATGAAAACGTGTGGAAAAACTGCCTGCAGCGCCGCACCACTGGCTGTCGCGCGGCTACAGGAGCTTGTGTGGCGACAGTGTCGTGTTTTATTCCTTTTTGAACTCTGATTCTTTTTTATCATATTCCGGCTGATTTTCGTTATAAATAGGGTCCTTAAACCTCCGTTTTCAATCTAGAATCAAAAAATTACCAACTCTCATTAAGAATTTCATGATACTCTCTCTCTCTTTTTCTAAACCAACTTTTCCTCAAACACAATTCCTCATACATTAGCACTAGACACACCTAGCCAAGTTCGAAGTTGCCTTTGCCCTAGACGTGAAAGGTTATAATTTCTGAGGGTTTGGTCCCTAATCTCTATTTCCATTATTTAATTTGATTGTTTGATTTTATTACTTTTCCTTGAAGTTACTAACGTGTGTATTTTGTTATTAGAAAGAGATACGAGGCATCCAAGTAAGTACTTTAATTGTTTCATTGATATTTTGATATATAAATCATGTTAAAATTTTTATTTTGATTCTTAGTATCATGTTTAGGGTAATGAATAATTTTCTTATATCAAATGTTAGTGACATGCTAGGGTTTGTTATTAATCTTGTTAGTATCATGCCTAGGATCTTGCTAATAATATTATGCTTTAACATGATTATTTTAATTATGATTGTTATTATGATTATGATTATGATGACTGTTATTATGTTGCTTGATATTGATTATTTGTTGTTGTTGCTTGATCTCACCTTTTATGTATGTTTAAGGGGAATTTGTACTTGTAATCACGCTTAATAAGATAATTAATAATCTTTTTTAGGGCTAATATGATTACAATTCAAGTGATCACCAATAATAGTTTTGCTTGTGCATTAAATTCAACCAACATAGATAAACAGGTTTAGGGTTAACTTAATGATTGCATGTTAGTCAGAAAGCGCACATGAATACGAGAAGAATAAAGTAGAGGCCTATTTAGGGCAGGTTCAATCTCTTTTAGGTTGGTTTTGTACCTTCATCCCCGAACACCAGTCATGGTTCCAGACCTATTGGAGTTGACGATCTCATGGATCGTTAAGGGGTGTAACCTTCACCCTGTAACAGTTTACAAGTTCCTAAAACTTGTTGGCGACTCTTTTGCTCTAGCTTCCTTCCCTTTGGACGTCACCATGCTTACGTGTATGATCACAGTATGGTTCAAGTTTGGGGTAATGCTTGAAATATTCCCTACGGAGACTAACCTTCGAGTTCCTTTCTACCCTCCACGTGCTTCGAGACAACAATAGAACCCCCCGCTGCATTACCTTCCAACTCATGAATACCCATTATAACATGACCATAAGGAAGGTAAACCAAGCCTTTGGGTGGCCCACGACCGGGACCATAGGACCCAGGGATAGGTACCCCTGTAATTATAATACGGGTGAATTTTGGAGAAAAATCACGGGCCTTTTTTAGAACAACCCTAGGTCAGATAAGGCCACAACCATTATCCACCCCAGATTTAGGCTTTCTCAGCGGACTTTAGCAAACACGACGTTTGCTAGGGGTGATAACTCAGGGGTAGTGTCCACAAGGGAGCTTTACTTCCTTAGACACTTGAGTGAGGGGAGCACGGCCTTAGATGTAGGGTCTTGGCTAATTAACCACCTTGAGGATGTTGCCTCGGGGTCCGGTAACATCACCATAGGTGGCATGATCACCATTATTGCTTCTTCGCTTAATCTTTATTTTGCAGATGAGGAGGTTTGTCTAGGGCCGACACAGCTTGACATGCAATCATTGAGGACAATGAGATGGGTCGTGGACGCAGAAGGGGCACATCCTTACTTGTGGTATGTGAGTGGGCGACCCTATGCCTTCTTTCCCGACCTAGAGACCACATACATTTACGATAAGAGCAACTAGGTCTTTGAGAGGGACCTCCCTTAGCTTCCTAGTGAAGAGGAAGAAGAGCAAGAGCAACCACAACAACAACAACAACAACAAGAACCACAACAACAATTCCAGCAACAACAACAACATGAGCACCAACAAGGGTACCGAGAGAGGTATCAAGGACAAGGTGTGGGTGAGGGCAACCCACACCTTTCATTCGAGCAACAAATCCAACTCATGAATGCGGGTTTCAACTGCATGACCACCGAGTTTGAGACTATGAGAAAGTCTAACGAAGACATGAGGTCCTCCTACAACAATATGAGGACAAGCTTTGAGGATTTAAGATCGGAATTGGGTGAGTTCCGCAATGTCTACCGGCATTGGTACCCCGGGGGCTCAAGCTCCTAAGGAGGCCCGAACCAATTAGTTAGTTTCTTCCTTCCCTTCCTTTTGAACTTATATTGCTTAAACATTGGGGACAATGTTTATGATAGGTTGGGGGGGGAGTGTTTTCTCATGATTCCTTGGTTCATGTTGTGTTCTCATGTTTGCATGTTGAATTTGCATGTTGTTTATTCGTTTCCCTTAACATCCAAATCCCTTGAATCCAAATTTGCTCCCTTTGAAATCCAATACCCTAAATCCAAATCTCTTATTTTGTGAATACTTCTCTTCACTCCTTATTTAGATGTATAATTCTGCTTTATTTTTATGCTTAGCTTAGCTTAACTCAACTTTGAAATTATTCTTGCTTTCTAGTAACAAAAAAAAAAAAAATGAAAAAAAAAACGAGAAAAAAAAGCCCAAGGATAAGACTCAAATGACGATGCTTATATATTTTGCTTGCTTGACTCTTGAGTGATGAGTAAAAGTTCTTTTAGAGGGATGTGTGCAAGAGTTGGGGTCATTTAGAGGTCTATTAATCTCGATTGCATTAGAACATATGAAATGAAAACCGACGAATGCTCAATTACACGTCTAGCATAGGATATTGTCTAAATTTTCCCAAGTAGGATATGTTTGCATCGAATTATGGTCCTTTGTGCCCTTGATGTACCCCCTTTCCTTCCCGAAATGAAAATATTAGGGAATTGGTTCTATTTGTATCTTGTGTAATAAGTGGCATAATAAGCCACATGTTTCGAATAAAAGAAAGAGTCGCTCACAGTTAAAAGAGGCGAGGGCAATGAATTTTTTTTTTTTTTTTAAAAAAAAAGAGAGAAAAAAAGAAAAAAAAAGAAAGGGAGAACAAAAACTCCCCTAGATTCTCAAATTTTCACTTTTAGAGGTCATCTTGTGGATGCCTCCCACACATTGTCTATTTTGATGTTTCTTGTGTAATTCTCGAGTTAGAGTGTAGTTAAAGCGGCTTGGGAGTGCATTTTGGGAGGTGGACTTGCATTTTGAGATTTTATAACCGAAAGAAGGCTTGTTACAACTTTAGAATATCTAAACGTGCTCTAATGAACTAGTAAAAGGTCTAAGGAATTATCCTATTGCAACCTTGCTTAGTTCTTCTCTTTAACCCCAACTCATGTGCACATTTGTATGATTGGTAATTCTTGAAAGTCGCTCACTTGTCTTGCTTGTGATTTATATCCCGATGAGTTGACTTGGGTGATAAAAACATTGGTTTTGGTGTAGTTTGATTACTTTGATAGTAATGATGTTGTTTGATAGTTTTGGTGTGGTTTGTGTGAGTTCTAAGTTAAGCTCAAGGGAAACCCTCATGAGATAAAAACTCGTCCTTTAGGGCGACTTAGGGGTTTAAATTGCTTTTAACTTGTGCTAAAAGTGATTATGGTTGTTACCATGCGGATTTGTGTTTTTGTGCTTCTTCGTCATTACCTCTCCTTGGTTTGATCATTAGCAAGTTATTTTCCTTCTTGATTTAACATGTTTATTTTGCTCGAGGACTAGCAAAAGCTTAGCTTGGGGGTATTTGATAACTTGTTATTCGATATGATTTTAGGGTGATTTTGAACCTTGTTTACTTGATAAATTGGTGCTTTGGTTCACTTTTACTCTGTTATCGTGCAGTTTTTGTGTATCCTTTGCTTCACGGGTTGTTAGTGTTTTTGTTGAGTTTTTAGTTCTAAAGACGACCATTTGAAGTATATGGATGATAAACCGAGTCTAGAAACCAAGACAAAGGAGAAAAACCAAAGAAAAGGGCCTAAGAGACCCTGCACGGCCGTGCCACATCCTGCACGTCCGTGCAGGAGTGATCCAGTTAGTCAAAATCTTTCTGCCAGTGCATGCACGGCCGTGCAAGAGTTCAGCATGTCCGTGCAAGACCCCAAGCATGGCCGTGCAGAAGCCTGCACATCCGTGCAATTTTTACAGGCCAAAATAGAAGCTGATGTAACTTTCTATCTTGCGGTGCACATCCGTGCATTAGGTGGCACGTCCGTACTGCTTAGGCTGCACGTCCGTTCCAAGGCTGGCACATCCGTGCAGACCTATAGACGAGCCCGACTCTTGTTTTCTCCGTCCTTTTTATTTGGGGTTATATAAATACTCCCCTTAGCTCTTTTGTATGGGCATCCAAGTTTTTAGAGGTTCTCTCTTAGTTTGTAATCTTAGAAACATAAAAACTCTCAAATCATTAGTTAGATCTTAATTATTAGCTTGGAAATTTCAATCTCAATCATTGTAGAAGACAAGTTCCACCATTGTTATTCAAAGTTGAAGCTTCTAGTAACACTTCTTACTCTTCTCTTCCATTTTAATTGCTTTAATTGGTAATTATTTGCTTAATTCTCGTATTCTTAGATTGTTAATTAGCTTAATCTTTTAGTTTGAATCTTGTTCATGAGTAGCTTGAAATTCTTAATTGCCTTAATCTCCATGGATTGTGAGTAGTCTAATTTTCTAAGGTTTGGGTAAAACCCTCAATGTAGTCACTAATTACTTGTTGCATATGTTAATTTGGTAATTGTTGGGTGTTATTGAGCTTAAGTGGTTTAATTGCTTAGTTCTTGTATATGGCCATTGCTAGAACTATTATCCAAGCCTTGTTAACGAAGGATCGAGAGATGAACTTGAGTTAGCTCCCTTATGCTTAATTGATTTGAAATGCCATTAGAATAGGAATTTCTAGTCAAGGGAATGTTTTTCCATCGTGATTATGCTTTAATACTTGTTTTATGCTTTGTGACCACGAGAGTAGGTTGTTTTCATGATTCAAGTAATCCCTCTAGCTTGAGAGAGTAGTTGGGTGCTTTAGATGACTTCCCCTATACTATCCCTTTATTTTACCTTGATTGTTACATGCTAATCGTGATTTGTGATGAAGTTGAGTGGTATAATCCGAGCCCTAGAATTCCCTAATTATTGTTAGTACCCTCTTAGTGTTAGTTGATTGAACTAGTAGAAGTTACTTAAACCAACCCAATTTCGACTTCATTTGGCTTATTTAAACGATAATATCTCGGTGGTTGATTCAACGCCTCTCTTGGGTTCGACCCTTTCTTACCCTTGCTGTTAGCTAGTGAGATCAAGATAGGACTTTATCTTTGGTAGGCTCGACGACGGCTTATCAATCTTCTAGAGTAGGTTCGAAACCAAGTCCTAAAGTATCTAATTTAGGGAGGCCAGGTAGTTCTATTTGTTTTGATATTCCTTTCTTCTTTCCTAGAGTCATTCAAGGAAAGTTTCCTTGTCTCCTAAGAATAGCATTGATTGTCATATTCGAATGGAGGTCATAGCGAAGAGGGGTCTTTTCATCTTCCTTGATTAAAGCGACCTCTTCAGCATTAAAGCCCCATAAATCTTCATCGTTTTCATCGTGCTCCACATTTATAATCGGTTTACCTACCGCTTTGATTCTCATGGGGCAAGCATCGATTGTGATAGGAATTCCTCTAACTATAGCCTTGACTTGTTGATGGAGGGATGAAGGGACGACCTTAAGGTCATGAAGCCAAGGGAGTCCCAACAATAAGTTGAATGAAGCTTTAATATCTACAACTTAAAAAGTAGTAGCATGTTCAATGACGCCTGTCGTGACATTCATAGTGAAAGTCCCAAGAGCTTGAAGATGAGTGTTATCATAAGCTCTTATGCCTTGTGTTGATGGAGATAAATCCTAATCTTTTATCCCAACATTCTTGCAGTTCGAAGTGGGAAAACATTAATCGCCGACCCATTATCTACAAGTATCATTGGAACGTTCATCCTTTTGCAAATAACGGTGAGATTCAAGGCCTTGTTATGCTAATCACCTTCAGGAGGTAAGTCCTTGTTAGAAAAGGTGATCAAGTTGACGGGACTAGGAAGATCACTAGTGAGAAAATTAGCTAATATTTTAGATGAGGTTTCTGAATCTATTCATACTTTAGCCAAAGCGTCCATTACTGCGAGCCTCTGTTCGTGGGATATGGCTAGTGACATGATATGGGTCCAATATTTATGTAGTTGGATGGAGCTTGTAAAGAGCTTTCCAACGATATATTATAAGCCCAATCCCGAGTTATGAAATGGAAGTTATAGCCAAAATACTAAACTGGGTCCTAAATGAGTTTTATGGGCGACCCAATGATCATGTGGGGGGTCCATTAACCATAATTTTATTCCTAAAGTCATTAGGATTCTTTCTAGTCTTCTAGAATCTTCTAGAAGGTTATTTTAAGTTCTAATGGGATTAGAATTATTGATTATAATTATTATTTGATTTTGAAAAGATAAAGAATTCTATTTGGAATAAAAACAGTGTTTTAAAGGATTTAATCCAGTTTAATTAAAAATAAGTACGGACTCTAAGTAACCTAATTTTTTTAGGAGAAGGATTCCATACGGGAATTTTATCATACAGCAACCATCACACCGTGATAGGTTTATTGCGCCGTGATAGGTTCATTGCGTCGCGATTGGCTTATCACCATGCGATGGAACTATTGCGTCACGATGGAGTTAGTTTTACTCCGAGTCTGATTCTGACTCTTTTATATCGTTACGGTCGATTTTTCTCTATAAAAAGGTCTTTTCCCTCGTTTTCAAATCATCAACAATCATCTATTCTTTCTTTCTCTGTTTAAGCTAAAGCTTATTCTTGTTTTCTACACCTAGCCTTTTTAAAATACACCATTCCTCATTCACGAGCCTCGAATACACCTAGCCAAGCTCGAAGTTGCCTTAGACCTCGACGTGAAAGGTTGATAGTTCTGAGGGTTTGGTCCCAAATCTAATTTCAATTATTATTTTAATTATTTGATTTAATATTTTTGTTAAAGTTACTAACGTGTGTATTGTTTTGATAGAAAGACGTACGAGGCTTCAAAGTAAGTAATTAGATTACTTCTTAATTATTCTATTTCTATAGAAATTATGCTTAGATTGTTTTATTAATTTCTAGTATCATGTTAGGATATCTTTATTGCTTCCTAGTATCATGTTAGGATGTCCTTTATTGCTTTCTAGTATCATGTTAGGGATAAAGTTTTGAATTTAACTTTTTAGTGACATGCTAGGATTTGTTATTAATCTTGTTAGTATCATGTCTAGAATCTTGCTAATATTATGCTTTGATGACATTGATATTAGGATGATGATGATTTGTTGTGTCAACATTATGTTGCTTGATATTATTGTTATTGCTTGATCACGCCCTCTCTTGCAAGTTGAAAGAGAATTTTTTCTTGAAATCACGCTCAATAAGATAATTAATAATTTTATTTAGGCTAATATGATTTTAATTCAAGTGATCGCCAATAATAGCTTTATTTGTGCATTAATAATCAACCAACATAGATTAAACAGGTTTAGGATCAATATATTGATTGTATGTTGATCGAAAAGCGCATTAATATGAGAAGAATAAAGTAGAGGCCTATATAGGGCAGGTTTAATCTCTTTTAGGTTGGATTTCTACCTTCATCCCCGAATATCCAGTCATGGTTCAGGACCACTATGGAGTTAGTGATCTCTGTGATCGTGATGGTTTATAAGTTTCTAAAACTTGTTGGTGACTCTTTTGCTCTAGCTTCCTTCCCTTTAGACGCCACCATGCTTAAGTGTATGATCACAGTGGGGCTCAAGTGTGGGATGCTTGAAATATTCCCTATAATTTTTGCCGACTTCATTGGGGAGGATTTCTATTTTAATTCCTAGAATTTATTTTGGCATTAATTTAGAATGAGTGGATGAGACTTCAAACATTCTAAATATTCATGTGCGTAATTTTGATTAACATTAATTGCATAAGCATAAAAAGGTCCGCATTAGAAAGACTATCTGTAATGCGTCAAAAATATAGGATTTCACACGTAGGAAATTTAGGAGATATCTTTCACAACCAGAATCGAAAAAACTCTATGAAAGATCGGAAATCCCGAGAACATAAAAAGCTGCCGAGGCATGTAGGAACTGTCGCGGATATAACAGTGTCCATCGCTGTGCGATGGCTTTATCGCGACGCGATGGTTTCATCGTAGCGCGATAGAGTCATCGCTGCGCGATGGACCCTTTTTCTCGCGCCGAGTTCTTCCAATACTGAGCAAGAAGTCTGCCTTCTTGTCTGGTCGATTCGAGTACAATTTGATCGATTTTACTTCCTAATTGAATCTTTACCTTCTTTTCTGAAAATCATATGTGTTCTACATAACATATGGCTTTAACCCTCGGGAATTAACGCTCCATCTACCTAATCGAACGCTCTGTGCAACGAAAGCTACATCCGAGTTTGTGAATTCACCAAAACCATGGAAGCAAGTTTAACTTGCGGGGTCCCATCCATACGCGCCAACCCTTCCAAAGGTAAGGCTTCCGCGTGATGCATCCGGACTCATAACCATGACCCTCTTTGACTACCACAAGTCTTGAACTTTAGAGAACTAGATCCATGGGTAGGTTGTAAACTCGTTACATCATATCGTGACTACTTGACTACTTGTGCATTTTTGCTTGTGCATAGCTTATGTGTGATTAAACAAATCGTATGTTGGACTTGTGATTAATAATTAAAAGTCTACATAAACTGATTAACAACTAAAGGACTTTGCTGAATTAATTAATTAATTAATGTGGATTATTAAATTCTAATAATACTTGACTTAATATGACTTAGCACGACTTTAGGTTCACCCCTTTTCGAGTGGAATATTGGAAACAAGTTCAAACTGATGTTTCATTCATAACGTTGGGGTTTGGCTTGTGGCGAGAATCGTCAGGGTTCATCGCGACGCGATAGCAATATTGCACTGTGATGACTCTGTCGCGACGCAACAGTTTCATCAGTCACGCGATGGTCCAACTTTTTGCCCAGGTCTGCGCGTCAAGTTTAATTAATTAAGTAATTAAGTAATTTAGTCTTTAATCGAGTCAAAGCACATAGTCCCATGGTCTTACACAAGTGTCAAGCATGTCACTTTCACTCACTATTCAATAACACACACTTTATATTTGAGTTTCACCATGACCATGTCTAAGAGTCTTGCGTGCGCATTTTCCGTCATTTTTTTAGGGGGGTAAGTCGGATATTATATCCTTCCAACATAACTATGTTGTTTTAAACCATAGCTTGATTTGTTACTTGATTCCCAAAGTATGCACCACTTTTTGCTTCTTTGTCTTTTAAACCCATAAAAGTCAAAGTCAATTTGAGTCAAGTCATTAAGTCAATGGTTTAATTTTACAGCGCTTGGTCAAGAAGAGAAGGGTGTTTAATCAAGGATAACACATTAGTTCAAGTTCTACTCTTCGATAAACCAATCCGACGTAGAAGAAAATTTGTGATCATGGGCACTCAAGAAGAAGTTGATAAGTTGAGACAAAACATGACTAACCTTACTGAGATGATGAAGACTCTTGCTCTTCAAGTCAATGACCCTGCCAACCAACTTCAGCTTGAGCGCACGGAAAAAAGCCTCAACAAGATTTGTAATGACTATAAGTTCTAGGGAATTAGCTCACAAGGGGTCTTAGTGGACAAAGAACTTCTTCCGCAGATGTTCAATGCCAATGACGTCCCTAAATTCAAGCCAAATGATAACCCCTACTTTCACTTGAGGGCTTTTGAGACCATAATGAGTATCAAGGCAGTTGACAAGAAAATATTTCTGATGAGTGCCATTTAAGGAACACATTTGATGAGTATTTAGGTTGTTTTTACCTTCTTTCCATAGCTTTCTTTCTTAAAAAAATGCTATGTTTTATGCTTTATTTCCTTTTTCTCTCTTGTTTTGTGTTTTTATGGTTTTTCTTGTGTTTTCTCCTTTATTTCTCCTCTTTTCGTTGTTGTAGGTGTTGTACGAGGTTCGAGTCTTGATATTGGTGGTTTTCTAAGTTGGAAGATGCTTTTGGAGTAAGCTCATAGCATTGGGAAAGCTAAAGATGCAAGGAAGTGGATGCTCCATGTTCTAGCTCTTGCGCTCTTAAGTCATGCTTCCATGAAGAAGTGGTGTTGAACGCACCGCGGAGTCCATTTGAATCTGCCATGCTTAGTGTCTATCATCATCATACTGCGTGCACTCGAAGACCCTATTGCGAACGCCCGAAGCGGTAAGCAAGTCGAAAGAAACCCAGAAGAGCGCGGGCGCACTACCCACACGCGCAGACGCGTACCTCAGCCACACGGGCGCGCAACCCTTGTGCGCGGGCGCTCATCCCTTCGCTCGGTTTCGTCTTCGCACCCCTTTTAAATACCTTTTTCAGCCGATTTCTGTAGGAAGTGTTTTTAGGACATAATTTTGATCATAATTTTAACTTAGTTGAGAGTTTCTCTCTCGAGTTTTAGGGTTAGTTTAGGAGTAGATTTAAAGAGTGAAAGTGATAGATTTCATGATTTGAGAGATTGATGATACAAGGGTGACAACTGTTTTGATGATCTTCTCTATTATCAATGAGAATTTCTAACTTTATCTCATCTTATTGTTTTGTTGAGATTCATGTCTGTTTGATTTGATTTGGATGTTTGATCTTGATTAGTGTAATTGTTCTTGATATTTTTTTGATTCTTAATTTCTTAGTTGTTTGTTGTTAGATGATGATCTTTGAGTAGTTGTTTGGCTAGGAATTGGGTGAAACTTGTATGATTGATTAATTGTGATTAATTTTGGATTTGTGTTGATTGACTGTTGAGATTAAAGTGATTAATGTAAGTTTGCATGTGTGTAATTCGATTAGGCCTTGAGAATTATGCTAGATTGCATTGTAATCGCTAATGACACGACCAATTGATGTAGGAATTGAAATTATCGATTGGTTTGGATTGTGATTCTCCTATTTTGTTATTCGTAGAGACCACTAGCTTAACGATTAAGAGATAGCTCTTTGATTCCAATTGCTAGTTCTTATCATTAGTCTTCACAACCATTGATTGGCATGTTCTTCCCAAGTTGTTGCAATTGTCATGAATACTTGTTGATCTCCATTCCCTAGTGTTTTATTTGTTATATTTGTTTTTTTGTTAGTTGGTAGCGTTACCTCTTCACCTTCGACTTCGACGTAGCTTAGGCGCACATTGAAAGCACTTGAACATAATTGTTTCTTTGGTTTCAACCCTTGACTTACCTCTATACTTGTATTTAGGTTTGTTAAGTGTTTATAAATTTTGTTTGGCTTAGGGAGGATTAGTCAACGACCTAGTTTTCCCCTCGTCAATTTCCTTCACTCTTCTCACTTACACTAGAAACCGTTTGTCAACAATGGTTTTTCTCTCTAGACAAGGAGAAGACTTCTTCTTTGGAAGCCATTACAAACACTTTTCTAGATATAATACAAGCAACATACAAGTCGAGACTGACCATAGGGAGCTCGAAATGCTGAAACAGAAAGAAAATGAGGGTTTACCTCCTTCAACAAATGGAGAGAAACTTCCGCTAAAATGGTTGAGGTTCCTACTGAAAAAGAGTCCGTGAGGATGTTTATTAAGAACCTCCAAGAAAAGTATTCAAAACACTTGAAATACCAACATTACTTGAATACTTTCAAGGCTGTCTACAACATAGGATTTGATATTGAGGACGACCTTGCAAAATAAAAAGCTGCTAATAATAACAACAACAGTGGCTGGAAAGGAAAGAAGAACGACAATCCTTCTTCTTCCAAAACCACCTACTCAAACAATGTTAGCACCTTTGACTTAAATGAGGTCCTTGCCATGAATGACCAAGGAAAAAAGAAGCCATTTAGGAGAAACTTCACCCCTATTGGCATGAGCTATAATACAACATTCGATCGTCTTCATGCTAAAGGACTCATAACTCCTATTGGACAAATGGGTGATCCACCAGTCGAAAGGAGAACGGCTAGTTGGAACCCCAACGCGCATTATAAGTATCACCAAGGCAGGGGCCATTCTACTGAAATTGTTGAAAGTTGAAAGAAGCCATTCAAGATCTGATTGACAACAACAAGCTTCCATGGCCTCCTGCCAGTAAGAAGCCAAGCATCAATAACGCTTCACTTTCGGATTCCTTGGCAATCTTTGATAAGGAAGACCATGCTTACCCATCACTCCTCATTAAACCAATTGAAGAAACTCGTGCTATTGAAGAAGAGGAGGAAACTTTCTTCAATGCCACGAGTGACTTTCCCCAAACCAAGGAACTCGCCTTTAAAGAAGAAGTATATGGCCTCATAATTATGGTACGAGAGTTAATGAAGCAACTTAATGATACCATTGGACAAATAAAACTAGATGAAAATAGGCGAATTATTGAAAAGATGATGCCTACTAGAACCACTGAAAGAAAGACACTCACTTTCAATGTGGTTACACCTCCCAAAAGGAATGACAAGGTCTATACACCTATTAAGACCTCCTACGAAAAGATGTTCAAAATGCTCTTCGAGAGTGGAAAGATAAAACCTCTCGAGCCAAGACCATTTGAGTCATTAAAAAGGACGGATAGATTCTATTGTCCATACCATCAATCTGGAGGACCTACTATAAAACATTGATTTAACTTAAAGGATCTCATCCAAGGATTCATTGACAGTGGAAAGCTTTTCTAAGCTAATCCGGAGAAGGATGTAAGCATTAATGAAGTTTCGGAAAGTGACGACGAGGATGTCTACCTTAAAGATATAGAGGAAACCCTAATCTCCACAATCTATCTCGTCAATGACATTTGGGACGAAGAAGATTCATCCATAGATGTTCTCACAAGATCGGGAAGAATGCAACTTCCCATCATAGACCACCCTATCCCTACCACTCAACAAGTCCTAATACCACTTATAAAAGACAACGATGTTCTCAAACAACCACTAGTGGAAAAAAGCTCATTTGTAACGCCCTATTAGTAACCTGCGTAAGTTACGTTAGTTACTAGTAGAGCATTACTAACTAACTAAATTAGTGTCGGTTACAAATAAATTAAAATTAGTAACTGGCATGGTTAGGTCAGTTACTAATACTTGGTCAAAGATTGTCCAACCAAACATTAGTAACGTGCGGAAAAAAGGCCAGTTATAAATATTTGGTACAACTTTATTAACCTTCTTACTTGTAACTAGCTTTAGCAAAGCCGGTTACTAATCTTCCTTGATTAAACGGTTAAATATATCACGCCCTCAGTTTTACATCTCTCTCTTATGAAGATTATAGGTTACCCCATTTCTTCTCTCTTTCACCCTTATTCAAACCTTCTCTTTTCTCATTCCTCTTATAAGTTTGTTAGATCTCTTTGTTGTTTAATTAATCTAATTCGAAATTAAATGTGGTAGTACGAGGTGAATCTAGAGGAAATTAGATCTCTTAACTTGGGAGGAAGAGGTAAAACCCTAGGTTTCGGGCCAACGAAGTGAGCGACTTCTCTATTTTTGACGTTTCCAATGGGTCTTTATTTCTTAGATTTTGAAAACTATGAAGTACACTGAGCACTACGTCGGAGCTTTGTCATATCTAGTTATCGTCCTTGCGTACCTTGTTGTTGTGGTTTTTTTCTCCCCTATCTTGATTTCAATGTTTTTTAAACATTTGTAATTTTGTATGTCAATTTTATTTAGGGATTTAACATGCTAATAATTTTATTATACTCCGTTATAAACCAAAATTTTTCAAATTGTTTGAAGTTTGTGTAATCTGGTGTTGAATTTGGTTAGTTGTGAAGGCTCCGACTGAAATTTCATTTTGTCATGCTAGGATTTGAAGCTATCAATCTTGTGTTTGAATAATTCATATATGTTTACTTCTATGTAATTTCAATTAATTGGTGACATATATATACCGAGCGAAGGGAAGAGCGCCCGCGCACAAGGGTTGCGCGCCCGCGTGGCTGAGCTACGCGCCCGCGCGTGTGGGTTGCGTGCCCACGCTCTTCTGGGTTTCTTTCGACTTGCTCGCCGCTTCGGGCGTTCGCAATAGGGTCTTCGAGTGCACGTAGTATGATGATGATAGACACTAAGCATGGCAGATTCAAATGGACTCCGCGGTGCGTTCAACACCACTTCTTCATGGAAGCATGACTTAAGAGCGCAAGAGCTAGAACATGGAGCATCCACTTCCTTGCATCTTTAGCTTTCCCAATGCTATGAGCTTACTCCAAAAGCATCTTCCAACTTAGAAAACCACCAATATCAGGATTCAAACCTCGTACAACACCTACAACAACGAAAAGAGGAGAAATAAAGAAGAAAACACAAGAAAAACCATAAAAACATAAAACAAGAGAGAAAAAGGAAATAAAGCATAAAACAAAGCATTTTTTTAAGAAAGAAAGCTATGGAAAGAAGGTAAAAACAACCTAAATACTCATCAAATGTGTTCCTTAAATGGCACTCATCAGAAATATTTTCTTGTTAACTGCCTTGATACTCAATATGGTCTCAAAAGCCCTGAAGTGAAAGTAGGGGTTGTCAGTTGGCTTGAATTTAGGGACGTCATTGGCATTGAAATCTGCGAAAAAAGTTCTTTCTCCACTAAGAACCCTTGCGAGCTAATTCCCTAGAACTTATAGTCATTACAAATCTTCTTGAGGCTTTTTTCCGTGTGCTCAAGCTGAAGTTGGTTGGCAGGGTCATTGACTTGAAGAGCAAGAGTCTTCATCATCTCAGTAAGGTTAGTCATGTTTTGTCTCAACTTATCAACTTCTTCTTGAGTGCCCATGATCACAAATTTTCTTCTACGTCGGATTGGTTTATCGAAGAGTAGAACTTGAACAAATGTGTTATCCTTGATTAAACGCCCTTCTCTTCTTGACCAAGCACTGTAATATTAAACCATTGACTTAATGACTTGACTCAAATTGACTTTGACTTTTATGGGTTTAAAAGACAAAGAAGCAAAAAATGGTGCATACTTTGGGAATCAAGTTACAAATCAAGCTATGGTTTAAAACAACATAGTTATGTTGGAAGGATATAATATCCGACTTACCCCCCTAAAAAAATGACGGAAAATGTGCACGCAAGACTCTTAGACATGGTCATGGTGAAACTCAAATACAAAATGTGTGCTATTGATTAGTGAGTGAAAGTGACATGCTTGACACTTGTGTAAGACCATGGGACTTTGTGCTTTGACTCGATTAAAGACCAAATTATGACTCGGTTATTTGATTACTTAATTAATTAAACTTGACGCCCAGACCTGGGCAAAAAGTTGGACCATCGCGTGACTATTGAAACTGTTGCGTCGCGACAGAGTCATCACAGTGCAATATTGCTATCGCGTCGCGATGAACCCTGACGGTTCTCGCCACAAGCCAAACCCCAACGTTATGAATGAAACATCAGTTTGAACTTGTTTCAAATTTTATGCTCGAAAAGAGGTGAACCTAAAGTCGTGCTAAGTCATATTAAGTCAAGTATTATTAGACACTAATAATCCACATTAATTAATTAATTAATTAATTAAGCAAAGTGCTTTAGTCGTTAATCATTTTATGTAGACTTTTAATTATTAATCACAGTTAAATAAACGATTTGTTTAATCACACATAAGCTATGCACAAGCAAAAATGCACAAGTAGTCACGATATGATGCAATGAGTTAGCAACCTAACCGTGGCTCTAGTTCTCTAAAGTTCAAGAATTATGGTAGTCAATGAGGGTCCATGGTTTTGATTCCAGATGCATCGCGCGGAAGCCTTACCTTTGAAAGGGTTGGCGCGTATGGATGGGACCCCGCAAGTTAAACTTGCTTCCATGGTTTTGGTGAATTCACAAACTCAAATGTATCTTTCGTTGCACAGAGCGTTTGATTAGGTAGATGGAGCGTGAATTCCCGAGGGCTAAAGCCACATGTTATGTAGAACACAAATGGTTTTTAGAAAAGAAGGTAAAGATTCAATCAGAAAGTAAAATCGATCAAGCAGTACTCGAATTGATAAAACAAGAAGGTAGACTTCTGGGTCGATATTGGAAGAACTCTGTGTGAGAAAACAGGGTCCATCGCGCAACAATGACTCTATTGCGCCGCGATGAAACCATCGCGTCGCGATAAAGCCATCGCACAACGATGGACACTGTTGTCTCCGCGACAGTTCCTACATGCGTCGGCAGCTTTTTATGTTCTCCGGATTTCCGATATTTCATAGTATTTTTTCGATTCTAGTTGTGAAAGATATCTCCCAAATTTGCTACGTGTAAAATCCTATGTTTTTTACGCATTACAGATGGTCTTTCCAATGCGGACCTTTTTATGCTTATGAAATTAATGTTAATCAAAATTAAACACATGAATATTTAGAATGTTTCAAGTCTCATCCACTCATTCTAAATTATTGCCAAAATAAATTCTAGGAATTAAAATAGAAATCCTCCCCAGTGGAGTCGCCAAAAACTGTAGGGAATATTTCAAGCATCCCACATTTGAGCCCCACTATGATCATACACTTAAGCATGGTGGCGTCCAAAGGGAAGGAAGATAGAGCAAAAGAGTCGCCAACAAGTTTTAGGAACTTATAAACCATCACGATCATAGAGATCGTTAACTCCATAGTGGCCCTGAACCATGACTGGATATTCGGGGATGAAGGTACAAATCCAGCCTAAAAAAGATTGAACCTGCCCTAAATAGGCCTCTACTTTATTCTTCTCATATTCATGCGTGCTTTTCGATCAACATACAATCAATATATTGATCCTAAACCTGTTTAATCTATGTTGGTTGATTGTTAATGCACAAATAAAGCTATTATTGGCGATCACTTGAATTAAAATCATATTAGCCTAAATAAAATAATTAATTATCTTATTGATCGTGATTTTAAGAAAAAATTCCCTTTAAACTTGCAAGAGAGGGCGTGATCAAGCAATAACAATAATATCAAGCAACATAATGTTGACACATGATATGTCCACTTTATATAGTGTTTTACCCCCGTCCCTTGGTCATAATTAGTAGTGTTTTTGGCTCTTTAGAGCCACTTTTATTACTAATTGGTGTTTTATAGTGTTTTCATAGTTTTGGTTGAGTTTTATAGGGAATTGCACTCTTGAAGCATTTTCCCGGGATTTTATGGAGCGATTACGAGCATTGGAGGAACACGACCATCTTTCGTAGCCCAAGATCGGTTAGAGTCATCGAACCGGTGATTAAGGGCTCGACTTATGAGAAGATGAGGCATTGGACCGAATGATTAAAGCCCCAAGGAGGATATTTGGTTTGGGCCGAGTTACAAGCCTAAACAAGGAGTCCAATTAGCCCGAAGTGTCACCGCCCGGTGCAAGGTCTTCGCCCGAAGGCGCGTTCGATAGGGCGGTGCCACGCCCGATCGGGCGCGAGAAGAGAAGCTCACGAAGAAAGAAAAGGCGGGCCTGATCTGGCGGTGCCTCGCCCGATCGGGCGCGTGTTTCTAAGGAGAAGTTTAAGCGTTGTTTAAGTTGTTTTAACTTAGGATTTTCGAGCTTAGTTTATATACGCTTTTGTTAAGAGATTTTATTATTCTTTTCTCCCTTCCCTTACTCTCTCTCTCTCTTTCTCTCTCTAAATTTTCTCTCTCTCTCCTCTTAAACTCTAGTATTATTTTCTCTCTCTACAACTCTTTGTTTAATTCCATCTCTTGTTTCCTTCAACTTTGGTAACGATTTCTTCTCCTTTAATCTCAGTTATTTATTCTCTCTCTTTCATCATGACTTGTTTAATTGCTTTGTTTAGTTTATATTTAATTATGTGTGAGTAGTTTTCTTTCTAGGGTTATGGGGATCCATAAATAATATGAAGGGATAATTTATTATTGTTAATAGTCAATGCTTGATTAATTTCCTATTGATTGATTTAATGCTATTCGGTTAGATTTGGCCAGATTTAATTTGTATGAGTTTACCAATATTGATTCGAGAGATGAGAATTGATGTTTAGGCTTAGTTTCAATAGGCAGACTAATTTATAAATGGTTAAGTCGAGATTCGAGAGATGAGATTTAATTCCCGTAAATTAACTCTGTGATTGTAATACGTAGCGAAAGCCCTTTATGATCTGATTTAATGCTATGCGGTTAGATTTGGCTAGATTTAATTCGTATGAGTTTAGCAATATTGATTCGAGATTCGAGAGATGAGAATTGATGTTTAGGCTTAGTTTCAATAGGCAGACTAATTTATAAATGGTTAGGTCGAGATTCGAGAGATGAGATTTAATACCGGTAAATTAACTCTATGATTGTAATACGTAGCAATAGCCCTTTATGATCTGATTAATTGATGCATTGATGATTGATTGTTATGTTTTACTCTGGAATGTTATTTATTGGTGAACCTATGCCCTAGGTCTTTTATTCCTTGATTTTCCTCCTACTTTTATTCCTTTCCACTTTTACTCCTAGTAGTTTAGTTCTCCTTTATAATAACAAATTGGTTACTTGATAATCTAGATTATATAGGTTAATTAGGAATAAATTGACTTGTTTCCCTGTGGTTCGACCCTTCTTCCCTATCTACATAGTTAGTGGATTTAGGTATTATTTTTTATTAGGTGATTGCGACTTTAGCCTTTCAACACAACAAATCATCATCATCCTAATATCAATCTCATCAAAGCATAATATTAGCAAGATCCTAGACATGATACTAACAAGATTAATAACAAATCCTAGCATGTCACTAAAAAGTTAAAGTCAAAACTTTATCCCTAACATGATACTAGAAAGCAATAAAGGACATCCTAACATGATACTAGGAAGCAATAAAGATATCCTAACATGATACTACGAATTAATAAAATAATCTAAGCATAATTTCTATAGAAATAGAATAATTAAGAAGTAATCTAATTACTTACTTTAAAGCCTCGTACCTCTTTCTATCAAAACAATACACACGTTAGTAACTTTAATAAAAATATTAAATCAAACAATTAAAATAATAATTGAAATTAGATTTGGGACATAACCCTTAGAACTATCAACCTTTCACGTCGAGGTCTAAGGCAACTTCGAGCTTGTCTAGGTGTATTCAAGACTCGTGAATGAGGAATGGTGTATTTTAAAAAGGCTAGGTGTAGAAAACAAGAATAAGCTTCAGCTTAGACAGAGAAAGAAAGAATAGATGATAGATGATTGTTGATTGTTGATGATTTGAAAACGGGGGAAAAGACCCTTTTATAGAGAAAAATCGACCGTAAACGATAGAAAAGAGTCAGAATCAGACTCGGAGTAAAACTGACTCCATCGTGACGCGACAGGACCATCGCAACGCAATAGTTCCATCGCATGGCGATAAGCCAATCGCGACGCAATGAACCTATCGCGGTGCGATGGTTGCTATATGATAAAATTCCCGTATGGAATCCTTCTCCTAAGCAAATTAGGTTACTTAGAGTCAGCACTTACTTTACTTAAACCGGATTAAATCTTTTAAAACACTTGTTTTATTCCAAATAGAATTCTTTATCTATTCAAAATCAAATAATAATTATAATCAATAATTCTAAACCCATTAGAAGACTAGGAAGAATCCTAATGACTTTAGGAATACGATTATAGTTAATGGATCCTCCACATGATCATTGGGTCGCCCATAAAACTCATTTAGAACCCAGTTTAGTATTTTGGCTATAACTTCCATTTCATAACTCGGAATTATTCTTATAATATATCGTTAGAAAGCTCTTTTCAAGCCCCATAAAAATTACATGATTATTGGACCCATATCCTGGACCAAACTAAACTTGATTGGACGTTTTTCATAAATATGATACAAATTGAATAATTTTCGAAAACATAAATGAATTATTTTATTAGAAAACAGAAGAATTCATGAGACTCTTCAACATTTCACCTCATTTAATATTCAATCACGTGAAAGATACTCATCACTGGGTTTGATTTTTGGGAAGACACTATCAGGTGTCTACAATGTGGCACATAAATAGCAAAATGCTAGTCCAAAAAATAATGCGCCAAGGATATTATTAGTCTACCATGAATAGAGATTGCCATTAATATGTGAGGAGAAGTCTAAAGTGCCAAATATATGCTTACTTGCAACATGTTCCACCATCTCTCCTTTACACGTATTCATCTCCATGGCCATTCTCTACTTGGGGAATAGATATTAATGGGAAAATCAGTCCCCTTGGAACAGGAGGCCATGAATACATTCTCGTCGCCATCGATTACTTCATCAAATGGGTCAAGGAAGCATCTTATGAGAAACTCACTATGAAACATGTAACGCTCTTTATCGGAAGAAACATCATATGCAGGTATGGAGTCCCACATAAAATGATAAGTGACAATGGAACTCATATTCAAGCGGAATGTGAAGAACTAATTCACAAGTATGGAATTCAACATCACCACTCCTCCCCATATAGAACTCATGCAATTGGCACAGTAGAAGCAGCAAATAAGAATTAAAGACAATCATTGAAAAAATGACAGAAAATTACAAGAATTGACCTGACAAACTCCACTTGTTTAGGGGTTATCGCACGTCAATTCGCTCATCCATAGGAAATACGCCATTCTCCTTAGTCTATGGGATGGACGTTGTACAACCTGTAGAGCTAGAAATACCTTCCTTGCGCATAGTGTAAGGAGGGTGTGCCCATCGTAGGGGATCCTTCTCCTTTATGTCCATGGCCTTTTAAAAGCGTAGGACTTTACACTTTTGAAGGTGTATTAGGATTTGAATTCCTGACTGTTTGGGGGACCTTGAATTAGAATTGATCTTATCATTACGTTTTTTTGTAAGAAACTAGTAAGGACTCGCTAATGAGTTTTAAGAAAACTCATAAACCTCGTTCATGCCTTTCTCCCAAGTAGAGTTCAAGGGATATTTAGCACAAATCATAAGTTTACCCATGCCCAAATTGGTCTACTTGTACCAAAAATGAGTTCGGGAGCGAGGGTACTAAAATAATGTTCCTTTTAGGGAGGAATCACTATTCTAGCCCTAGTGCGGCCTCTACTAGCTCTTCCATTTTCACAATTTCATCACTAAACAATATATGCAATGTGATACCTAAAACTAAGTTAGTTGATTTTATATACAAGCATTAATCACGTAGGAATTACATTGAATCTCCTTAGCTTAGGTGATAAAACAACAATTAAATATTCTAATTCTGATCTTGATTAATGCAAGAATACTATGTGAAATTAATTAATTAATAGTTTATTTAAAGTGATCAAACAACACTAATTAATTAATTAAAGTTGTTTTAAACAATAAGAAAAATTTGATTTATCTAAGTGCTCGGGAAACTAACCACTTTTCTTTGCTAGATCTTCGTTTAGAACAATTATGGACTCCTTCTTGTTCGGGAACCTCCACCGTAGGGACAAGTAATGAGAGGTGTGAGTGTTTAGGACAAGAGGGTTGATAGTACACAAGTTCACAAAGTTTTTTCTAGTGTTTCGGTTAATTTGTGTCTGTTTAAGTTTCGGATGAAGCTCCTATTTATAGAGAATGAGTGCGTTTAGGGTTTTGAGTGTTTTGCCCCAGCAGGTGGCGCTCGCATCTTGAAGGGTCCCGTGCTCTTGCTGCGCGAAAGTGATTTAGACGCCCTGCCCTAATTTTCATGCCCGCGGTATTATGGTAAGATTCGATTCAGTATTTTCACAAAATTCTAAATCTTCTGTGAGCGCATCACTGGAGGCTGTGCTGGGTGTCACGCGCAACCTTGTGAGGTGCACGCGCCAGACCCACACGACTCATTGAGATGCGCACGGATTTTCCTACGGCTTCTTTAGTTTTTTAACCTAGGCGCCCCTAAGTCCATTAAAATTAGGTTTTAACTTCGGGTTTAAGCTTCATAATAAATCGAGCATAGTTAATTGGCCTTTAGTTCATTTTGTTTTAAGTCAGGATAGTTATTTTATATTCTTGTGACTTAATCAGTAGCCCATAAGTATTCTTCACGTCGATCCAACATAAAGATGGTTTTATTATCGTCGTAGCACTTCCGGTCGGGACAAGAGGCCAAAAGTAGATGTCTACACATATCATTGGTAAGTGCACTTGATGAGGTTAAATGGAAAAGAGTAAGATATGAAGAGCTAATTCTACTTGATGAGAAACGGTTAGAAGCCTTGAATCATACCCAATGTTACCAAACTCGCATGGTTAGATACTTTAATAAGAAGGTCAAGACCAAAAATATCAAAGTAGGAGACTTGGTGTTAAAAGAGCTTAGAAAGAATGTTCTAGATCCAAGAGGCAAATTTAGGCCTAATTGTTCTGAGAGGTGGAAAACTGGGTAGTTATCTAATCTACCCTAGAGCCAAAAAAATTTATAATCACTTAACAAACCTAAATACAAGTATTATAGAGGTAAGTCAAGGGTCGGCCACTAAGAATGTTTATGTTCAAGTATTTTCAATCAATGCCTAAGCTAGGTTGAAGTCAAGAGGAGAAGAAGTAACACTAACCAGCTACCAAACCAAAGAACCAAACAAATGAAACACTAAGAAATGGGGATCAACATGCATTCATGATAATCAAGCTTATTAGGGAATCAAGCAATGTAAAGACAAATAGTAGGAGAAATTAGGAGCATTCAATTAATTATCCTCATACTCTCTAACCTAGATTTCTCTAGTGCTAAATAATACGAAGAAACAAAATCAAATACACAACCAATTATGATCCAATTGATAACAAGTGGTCATGTCAATCAATTCAATCATGCAACCAAGTTTAGCATCACGGTTAGTTTCTCTAATCAAACTAGACAATATAAAAACCTCTACTAATCAATTTAATTACGACACAAGAACTACTCAAATTCCAAAATCATTCTCAATCCATCAATCATACATGTTTTACCCAACCTTAGCAAAAAATTACTCAGGATTTATCATCTAATTAACAAGTAAGTAAAAGGAATCAAGCAACAACAAACATTCAAGAACAACTACACTGATCAAGAATCAATCACTAAAACCAACTCAAACAATGAAATCAAACAAAGCAATAAAGAGGAGAGAGAGTGAGAAATGCTCATTGATTGATAATGGAGATCTTCAATACAATTGTCACCTAGAATTTGCAATCTATCTCTCAAATAACCATTGAAATCCCTCACTTTCTCTCTCTAAAACTACTCCTAAACTAACCCTAAAACTAGAGGGAGAAGCTCTCCACTAAGCTAAGAATATGAGAGAGAAAATCTAAGTTATTCTAAAGTTGGCCTTCCCAAAGGAAATACAAGAGTATAAGCAAAGAAGAGAAAACAGAGGTCGAGCCCTTTCCCTAAACTTGCGCGGGCACGAAAAAATTGGTACGGAAGGAATAACGGACGTCGCGGGCTATCTAGGCAGGGGCCGTGCCCGCGAGGACTGTAGCCCGCGCCCGCGGTGGCTCGAGGCTGGAACAGAGCTTGCTGGGAACAAAGGACCCGCGGGGACTGTAGCCCACGCCCACGGGGTGGTGAGGCACCCCCGGTGGCTGGGCCCCGCCCGCGGCTAGCCCGCGGGGGCTTCCAGTTCGAAATCCTCCGTTTAAGTGCAATCTTGCCGTACCCGCGGCCTCTGAGGCACGCACCTGCGGTAGCTTGGCCGAGCTTGCTTGGTTGCTTGGCTTCCTGAACTTGGCTCCGTTGACTTCCTTGGTTGCGTTTGAGCTTCCTCCTCGTTATTTTGAATCCCGGGAAACCCGACACACCTACAAAACAAGTCAAAGGAACGGAGAAGCGAGAGAATAGCCGAGAAATAAATAAAAGAATAAGAAAACCATTAAAAGCACGCATTTCTCTAAACTTATACACAAGCACGAAAATCAAGCATTATTACCTAAAACCAAGACATAAAAGGCTAAATAAGTGCATAAAACTACGAAGAAAACCTACCCTATTAGTGCCATAAATGGCACTCACCTAATTCTCCCAGCTAAACTTTTCCTCCTCCTCGAGCAAAATAAAATCAAACCTAAGGGAAAAAGTTGAATTTATTCAAAACAAGAAAAGAACAAGGGAGATGAATGTATACACTAACTCACTTTCATAGGAATCACGGTCCATTTTAATTTCCAAGTAAAGACAAGCCATTTAAACCCCTAGATCGCCCTAGAGGACGAGTAATGCTCTCGTAAGGGTTTCATAAGAGATTAACCCATAACTCTCACAAACTAAACAAAAAACGCAAAGCATGAAAAAGAAATCAAAAGAAAAACAAATGCTCTTGTATGGACTTCTGCAAATGATCAATCACAAAAGGATAAAATTCTATCTAAACAAGAAAAGGAGTGCAAGTTTCAAGATATCCAAGGTTGATTGAAACATAAAATATGCTATGCATAGAGAACTAATAAAAAACAATTCACCTTCATCCCAAACAATCTTACCGCGTTCTCCCTACTAGCTTAAAATTCACCTCTAGTGAGCATCTCAATGATTCCTCGATGGAACCAAAAAAGAAGAGATTCTAAGGCTACTCGACATCTTGACTATGTAAATCGCTCCATAGGCTTGACCTACATCTCCCTCCACTGACTTGTGACTCAACCAAAAAGGTCAAAAGGTCTTTGAAAAGGTTGTAATGTAAGGGCGAAAAGGGTGAAGGTAGGCTAAAATTTTGAAATTTGGTGGTATACCTAAATTGTGAAGCAAATGGTGATCAATCCTCAACATTATAATCAAGCAATCACCAAACAAAAACACCAACACTCCCAAGCTTATTCAAAGTAAAAATCACAGACATATGTACAAAAAGCATATGAACACTTTCCCCCAAGATTAAATGGAGCATTGTCCTCAATGCTCTAAATAGGGAGAATATACTTACATTAAAATATTTTTGAACTTTTCACTTTTCACTTTTCTCAGTTTTTTTTTTTCTTTTTCAAAGCATTTGCTATTGCTTTTTTTTTTTTTATTCTTTTTTTTCACTTTATTGCTTTGTCATTGCCTCTTTTAACTATGGACGGCTTTTTCAACTTGCTTTGCCTTTATTCACATAAAATTCAGAACACAAACTTGTTTCCATCATAAAAACCAAATATTCAAACTCATACACCATATTATCCAACAATACAAAGACCAATTGCTTCATAAAAACCAAAAATGGAGACAAAAATGAAACAAAAGGCTCAAAAGCTAAAGATATAGCTTGAAAAGAAGGTATATGGCCTAAATGGTTAGCAATGAGACAAATGTAAACCCAAAACAAAGAAATAAAACCTATCTTAGAAAAAGAAAAATTACCACCCCGAAAAGATGCCTTTGTCCTTCTTAAATGATTCGGTCACAATCTCGGGAGATAAGAGTCAAATTCTAGATAAGGTAAGCGATAGTCAAGGATCCATGTGCCGCTCATGCAAAAAAAGTAGAAGGCTAGAAGAATAAAACCTCACATGGTTGTAGCAATAACTCACTATTAGTTTCAAATTCACCATAGGGAGCAACACCTTTTTACCACAAACAAGTAGACTCCGGCTTCAAGGTCCCAAAAGTTCTAAACACACTACCTTAGCATACTCTATCCTAGAATCAACCAAGCATACTCTCAAACAGTGCATACCATTACCATTTAAGAAGAAAAGCATTCAACTATACAAGTCCGAAAGTATTATGTCCAAAGCAGCCTTGATAGATACAAAAATCTTTTTGGACTTTCACATAATAAAGAACATGGAAATGCATATTCGATCGTGCATGGCATATATGAATCAAAATCCCACCAAACATGATAGAATACCCTCCCCCAAGCTTGAATATGATAATACACTCAAATCATAAATCATAGAATCCATAGAAGGGGAAGAGAAAGAACTCAAACCAACAATACCAACACATGTCCATCAAGTCACCAACTATAAGAGAAAAATCAAGGAAAGACATTACCGGACATAGGTGGGTGTAATGTAATACCCCGTATTTTTGAAACGTATTTCTAATGATTTAATTAATTAGTATTCTCTTAAAAAGGGTATTTAGTAATTTATTTTACTATTTGAATTTTGGAGCCAAAATGATATCTGAATTTTGGTGCCAAAAGTATTTTAAAAACTACATTATTATTTTTGGATTTTGGATAAGATTTATTATCCATTTAATTTATTTTAAAAACCGGATTATTTATATATATTTCGGATATTTTAACTAATCGAAATTATATTTTAATTATTTAATTAGGAGGTCTGAATTTCCTAAATAATAAGCTGTAATTTTTGGATTTTCTAAGTGTAGAAAATCTGATTTTCATAGTGAATTTATTTAGTGAATAATTGGTATTTTCTTAATTAGTTATTTTATACAATAAATATTATTTACACAATTATTTTTAATTCTTGAAAACTAACAAATTAATTCCCTAAATATCTAAAGGGAAGTCTGAAAATATGAGCATAGGAAAGCTCAAATTTTCGGCCACCATGATGGATTTTTGGGTGATTTGTTTTGGTAAATTGTATTTTCAATTATCTCCTCAAAATCTCTTATTTTTCTTAATTTTATTTTTCCATCTCACAAAGATTTTATCATCTTATTTTCCTACCTTATTTCATCTTTGATTATTCCCCAAGTAATCTTTTTTGCCATATTATTTCATGACAAACACACTTTCCTAAATTCTATTATTCTTAATCACCTTAATATCAAAAGTTTCCATATTTCTTTATTCACTTCTCCATGTAATTCCTTAATTCTTTTTACCATAATTCTTCCTACATTCTCCTACCATAATTCCCTCATTCATGACCCTATAAATACCCCTTCATACCTCTAATATTCTTCACACCAAAAACCCAATTCTCTTCTACTTTCTTATTCTTCTTCTTTTCCCTAAATCTTTTCATACTTTTTTCTCCTCTTTTAACACAAATCATCCCATTTATCTTTAAACAAATTTTTGGGCACTTCTGGTCAGTTTTTGGGGTATTGACATTTCACAGAAGATTGTTCCTCTCAAAATATCCTTGAGGTTAGGCTCAAGAATCACCCAATTCGGAGTTATATTGTTATGACCGCTACAAGTTCTGCCTTTTCTTTCCAACGAAAATTCAATTCTCTTTAATTCTATTCCCTTATCATCTTCATGGTTAGTTTTATAAAATAAAAATACCTATTTCAAAGCTATAATTTTACATTAAAGTATTATTTTAAAAGAGTTTTATAGTCCATGCACATTAGATTTGAGTTTATGTTGTGATAACCTTATGGTTATGTTATTTGCAAGGTGTATTCGTGATTGAAAGTTAAAAGTGCGAAGTGTTGATAGATATTCAAAATCAAGGTTCAGAGGGTCTTTTTGCGTGGTTTTTCTAGCAAGGATCAAGGTACGTTTAGGTGGCTAGATACCTTTGAAAGTGATTTGTTTGAATAACATGTTTTATATGATTTTATTGGTGATTGAATTAAATTGATTTGAATTACGTTTGGAGGTATTAATTTTAATATTTAATTTGTTTTAATAAAATTATTTTGAATGATTGATTTTTAAATGATGTTTTAAATGGTTTGAATAACTTGTGGTGTTTAAATAAAGGAATTGATTTTAAAAGGTTTGTTGAGTTAAATAAAAGGTTTTTCAAGGAAGAGTTATTGATTTTAAAAAGTTATTAATATGAGATTTTATTCTCAAGTATCTATTTAAAAGGTTTTGATTTTGAAAGTATGTGGAATTATTAAAAAAGGAGTTTGAATTATATTGGAATTTATTGGATATTAAAAGGATTTATTGAACCATTGAATTATTATTATTAATGCTTTATAAGCATGTTGGTAATCCCACTATGCGGATTTGGTTTATTGATAAGGCCTTGGACTTTGTACGACCGGGTCTTTCCTCAAGTATAGCCTTGTAATATAAGGACACTAGCTTGGGGGGTGTGCACACTTGGGTGAGGAATTAGATTTAAAAGGAATTGGATTATTAAAGAAATTGGTTTTATTAATTATTTTGATTATTAAATCATTGGATTTGATTTTGGAATAAAGAGTTTGGAATTATTGGATTAATTATTGAAATTGATTTTTAAATTATGTTTGCAAATAAATTATCTTGCACTTATCGTACTTAGCATAATTTGCTAATCCGTATTTCATATTTGTTTTGGTTCGCCCTGTTTACCGTAATGGTAAGCATTGTTGACTATTTACAGGTGGAGTCATGAATGAGCATATGGGAGTCCCGGGATTTGCTTCACCTAGTTTAGGAATGTTGGTCTTGTCTTTATTTTGAGTACTCAGAACCATGTTACTATTTTTATAAGTATTAATATAAGAAAGTTGAGTTTTCCGCTGCAAGTTATGTTACTGAGTTAAGTATTTGAGTAGCCTTGCGTAATCACGCGGCGGTAACACTCCTAAGTCTATCTCTACGGTATAATTATACGTATTATGCTAGTATTTCCGTAGAGGGAGATTTGGTGGTGTTGCAAAGTGGTATCAGTTTTAACGGTCCTAAAAAGATTAAAATTGGGAATAATAAAAATTGTGGGTAGACTTAATAGGACATATATAGGATAGATAGAGTTTCGCATTTGTGTGAGAGTCAAAAGCTTTAATTTTACATAAAAACTATTTTCCTATTTGTGGAAAGATGAAGGAGAAAAGGATTCTCGATTTCTATACGGAGGCTAATAATGGGTACGACTCTCTATCTAGGAAAGGCTCGCCTCAACGTCGTAGGTAACTTTCTTGGGAGACGCGGGCTCGACCGTCCTATATCTTTATTCAAGTACATTATTATTATTTTCGAAATAAAAAGAATTGAAATTATTTGAAACTTGAGTATGCGATTATGTGTGCATTAAAGTTGGTGTTAAAAAGCCTTAGAGTATGGTCTAGGGTCCGAAATTTTTGGGTTATTACCCATGGTTGGGTGGTCTTGAGTTATGCTTGGTTGATTGAGAAATGAATTGCTTATTGCAAATGCATTTTGAATTGAATTGTTTATGTGATTTAGCATTGAATTAATTGTTTTGCATGTGTGTGTGAAACAAATGGAAAAGATTGATGAAATGAGACAGAATTACTTTAACTTGCATTACTTGAAAGATAATGGAGTCACAGTTAGTGAGTTCATAACTGAAATTGTCACTCTGGTCTTAACCCTTTATGAGAAGTATAATCTGGATATGTGATATGTGACAAGTATTTGGATCATACAAGTTTTACATGTGGTCAATATGGTTGAGTTGTTATTTTTAGATTAAAGGATTTGATGATTACTATGGGATAAATGAGAAGTTATTTTGGATTGTTATCATGAATATTTGGAGGATTTGTGCTATCAAGTCTTTCCTAATTTTTGGAATATGATTTATGTTGAGCAAGGAAATATTATTTGTGGTAATGATGAGTTGAATTAGTTCTATACAAGTGTTAGAGTAAGGTATGTATTTTTGGGAGATACGAATTGGATATTTACATTAATTTATGATCGTTTGTATCTAAAGGTAGAAAGTATTGCATATTGTGTGAGGATGAGTATTGTAGTGATTATTTAAAGCAAAATTGTTGATGGTTGAATCTTTGAAGAAACATAATACAAAAATTAGAGGATTTTGAGTCAATTCAAGTGAAAGGATGTATTTGAGATAAAGGTATTTGTTTTAAATAGAAGTTTATTTTGAAGAAATAATACCTTGTGAAGGGATTTATTGAAGTTAGTTGAAGGAATGATTGTTTGGATGGTTACTTAAAGGATTTTACTCTAAGGGATTGACGACAAAGTTAATTGATATAGAGAAGTTATTAATGATGGAATAATCAATGATTGCATTGAGATATTAATTAATTGCCTTAAAGATGAGTTATGGAATTTAGCAACCAGATTGAGGAATTTGTATGAGAAAAGATGATCGAGTTTTTGAATGTTTAAAACGAAGTATTATGAAGTAAACAAGAGTTAATGATTACAATTTAAGGATGTATTACTAGGATTTATGAATGTGTTGGGGAAATTGTAAATACTTTTAAAGGATACCTTGAGACAAGTTACTAATCTATAGCCAATAAGAAGGTCAGGATAAGATGTGTTCCTTTTATGATTGGTACCTATGACAGTGTTTACTATGAATTGAAGTTGAATATGTGATTATTGAGTTTCTTTATGAAAAAGTAAGACTTTTATTGAAACAAGTAATTTTCTACAAGTATGGAAAATGAATTTTCAAATGTATAGTTTTCAAAATAAAGTTTTGTATTCCTTGTTTTTAAATAATTGTTTAGATTGAAAACTTTCATAGATCTTTTAAAATCTTTATTTAGTATTTTGATTTCAGTTCATACCTTGTAATTAAATATATATGAGACTTTTATAGTGTTTTCAATGATTTCTCCTAATGTAAGTATTTTAAATTTTTTCGAATGACTCATGAAATAATTTACAAGTTTTCTCACTAGCCACTTTTGTAAACAAATCATTTTAAAACCTCAGCTCTTTGGATGTTTGAAACTTTCTGGTTTTCCTTACTTTGATTGATGATTGTTGATAAAGTGTTAATATAGTTGATTTTATGAGTTAAAGTGTTGGCCGGGTTACGGGGGCATAACTCCTTTTAAGGGGGGTAGAGGGCGATAGAGTTTCGAGTGTTTTCTTTTCGAGTCATTTATGAGTAAATTTGAGTCTTTTTTGAGTTAGTTATGATCTTGAGTCTGGTTAGGATGTGCATGAATCTAAGAATTTAAAATCGATTTCTTTTTATTTTGGCTATGTTTCGGGACGAAACTTATTTTAAGGGGGGTAGACTATAATACCCCAAATTTTTGAAAAGTATTTCTAATTATTTAATTAATTAGTATTCTCTTAAAAAGGGTATTTTAGTAATTTATTTTACTATTTGAATTTTGGAGCCAAAATGATATTTGAATTTTGGTGCCAAAAGTATTTTAAAAACTAAATTATTATTTTTGGATTTTGGATAAGATTTATTATCCATTTAATTTATTTTAAAAACCGGATTATTTATATATATTTCGGATATTTTAACTAATCAAAATTATGTTTTAATTATTTAATAGGAGGTCCGAATTTCCTAAATAATAAGTTGTGATTTTTGGATTTTCTAAGTGTAGAAAATCTAATTTTCTTAGTGAATTTATTTAGTGAATAATTGGTATTTTCTTAATTAGTTATTTTATACAATAAATATTATTTACATAATTATTTTTAATTCCTTAAAACTAGAAAATTAATTCCCTAAATAGCTAAAGGGAGGTCCGAAAATATGAGCTTAGGAAAGCTCAAATTTTCGGCCACCATGATTGATTTTTGGGTGATTAATTTTGGTAAATTGTATTTTCAATTATCTCCTCAAAATCTCTTATTTTCATTAATTTTATTTTTCCATCTCACAAAGATTTGATCATCTTATTTTCCTACCTTATTTCATCTTTGATTATTCCCCAAATAATCTCTTTTGCCATGATATTTTCATAACAAACACACTTTCCTAAATTCTATTATTCTTAATCACCTTAATATCAAAAGTTTCCATATTTCTTTATTCCCTTCTCCATGTAATTCCTTAATTCTTTTTACCATAATTTTTCCTATATACTGCTACCATAATTCCCTCATTCATGACCCTATAAATACCCCTTCATACCTATCATATTCTTCACACCAAAAACCCAATTCTCTTCTTCTCTCTTATTCTTCTTCTTTTCCCTAAACATTTTCATATTTTTTTCTCCTCTTTTTACACAAATCATCCCGTTTATCTCTAAAACTAGTTTTTGGGCACTTGTAGTCAGTTTTTGGGGTATTGACGTTTCACAGAAGATTGTTTCTCTCGAAATATCCTTGAGGTTAGGGCTCAAGAATCACCCAATTCGGAGTTATATTGAAGAAGTTATGACCTCTGCAAGTTCTGCCTATTCTTTTCAACGAAAATTCAGTTCTCTTTAATCCTATTTCTTTATCACCTTCATGGTTAGTTTTATAAAATAAAAATACCTATGTCAAAGATATAATTTTATATTAAAGTATTATTTTGTAAGAGTTTTATAGTCCATGCACATTAGATTTGAGTTTATGGTATGATAACCTTATGGTTATGTTATTTGCAAGGTGTATTCGTGATTGAACTTTGAAAGTGCGAAGTGTTGATTGATATTCAGAATCAAGGTTCATGACGTTCTTTTTGTGTGGTTTTTCTAGCAAGGATCAAGATATGTTTAGGTGGCTAGATACCTTTGAAAGTGATTTGTTTGAATAACATGTTTTATATGATTTTATTGGTGATTGAATTAAATTGATTTGAATTACGTTTGGAGGTATTAATTTTAATATTTAACTTGTTTTAATAAAATTATTTTGAATGATTGATTTTTAAATGATGTTTTAAATGGTTTGAATAACTTGTGGTGTTTAAATAAAGGAATTGATTTTAAAAGGTTTGTTGAATTAAATAAAAGGTTTTTCAAGGAAGAGTTATTGATATGAGATTTTATTCTCAAGTATCTATTTAAAAAGTTTTGATTTTGAAAGTATGTGGAATTATTAAAAAGGAATTTGAATTATATTGGAATTTATTGGATATTAAAAGGATTTATTGAACCATTGAATTATTATTATTAATGCTTTATAAGCATCTTGGTAATCCCACTATGCGGATTTGGTTTATTGATAAGGCCTTGGACTTTGTATGACCGACTCTTTCCTCAAGAATAGCCTTGTAATATAAGTAGACTAGCTTGGGGGGTGCACACACTTGGGTGAGGAATTGGATTTAAAAGGAATTGGATTATTAAAGGCATTGGTTTTATTAATTATTTTGATTATTGAATAATTGGAATTGATTTTGGAATAATGAGTTTGGAATTATTGGATTAATTATTGAATTTAATTTTTAAAGCATGTTTGCAAATAAATTGAGTTTATATTATCTTGCACTTATCGTACTTAGCATAATTTGCTAATCCGTATTTCTTATTTGTTTTGGTTCACCCTGTTTACTGTAATGGTAAGCATTGTTGACTATTTACAGGTGGAGTCATGAATGAGCATATGGGAGTCCCGGGATTTGCTTCACCTAGTTTAGGAATGTTGGTCTTGTCTTTATTTTGAGTACTCAGAACCATGTTACTATTTTTATAAGTATTAATATAAGAAAGTTGAGTTTTCCGCTGCAAGTTATGTTATTGAGTTAAGTATTTGAGTAGCCTTGCGTAATCACGCGGCGGTAACACTCCTAAGTCTATCTCTATGCTATAATTATACGTATTATACTAGTATTTCCATAGAGGGAGATTTGGGGGTATTACATGTAAGTACCCGCAAATGACCCAATTCAACCTTTCAAAGCTAATTTCCTCGAGAGTAGGAGTCAAACTTCCTTAATTCTTGATTTAAACCAATGCACCTACGTATATCAGGTCATGTACCTAGCAGAAGGCACACTAACATTTCCATGAGAGAAAATATATATTCTAAATAGAAAACAAAATGAAAGCAATAAAACATGGGTTACTTCCCGAGAAAGGCTTGCTTAAGTTCCAAGCTTGACCGCTCTAGTAAATAATATTGCAACGATTGCAAGAGCTTGTTAAATGCACTACTACACATCTCATAAGATAACAAGTACGCAAATGAGGGAAAGAGGACGTGCAGCAAGGATAGTGCACGTAAGTGAGGAGAGAGATGCCAAGAAAAGGAAAAAGAATCAAAAGCAAATTCAACAAATAAGAAGAAGAAAAAAAAAAGAATAAGGCAAACTCTCCTCAAAATGTTTTTGGGTGGCAAAATCGCCCTTTTCCTCAATGGAAGACGAATGAGGGACATGTTAATCATCATAGAAGAGGGGGTCCCCGATAGGATCATTAACAAAGGAAGGGAGGGATATAGAGTGTAGAGGATATGGTTAAATTTCCTTCAAAAAGAGTTATGAAAAGTGGGAATAGGGGCAATGGTCTCATAACTGAACTCTTCCTCACCACCTAAGAGCATGGAAATCAATCATAGTTATCTCAAAATAAGAACACTCATGATCTCCATCTCCCTCAAACATCTGAATTCCAAGAAGAACTACATAATCCCCTCCATCACAGCAATGAACAACAACTCGCTCAACATCCTTAAAGCCCAAAGTCTCAAAACCATGCAAGAATGGATGCAAATTCATTTCAATCTCATCTCTCTCCCATGAAGCATCCTCAATGAACTCAATCAAAAGGCTATAAGTTTTCATTTGACATTCAAAGAGTACATTGGACATAACCTTAAATGAAACCAACTACTCATGGATAGAAGAATCACAATCATGCACTTGAGACTCATCAAGATGGGAAAAAGGGTTGGGATTTTCAAAATCAACACTCTCTTCATTCTCAACTCCTTCACCATCACTTAAATGCTCACTAATGGGATCCTCACACTCTCTTTGTTTCTCAAAATCATCATCATCATCTTCAACACACACATTAGATTTGGAATTTTCACAAACAAGCATCAAAGATGATAATTGAACTTCTAACTCTTCTTTTCTTTTCAATTCTTCCTTAAAAAGGTCCTCACACTCTCTAATCATCTCCAATTGGCTCTTCAAAGTTCCCATCATTTGTCTCTCAAAGGGTCTAAGATTAGGATTCATCTTTAAATCTCTCAAAGATTCATGAATTTGGCTATATGGGACTAGAGACTCGCTACAAGAGTTTTGAGAATGAAAAGGTGAAGAGGGTTGAGGATCAAGAGTGAAAGAAGAGTCACAACCAAAGGTAAGATCATTAATATTATAAACATGAGAACTTTCATCAAATTGGGGAGAGGGGGAACAATCACGCATATGAGATTCATCATTGAGGGAACAAAGCACATCACAAGAAGGCATGGTAAATAATGAAAATATTTAAATACACCATTAGCATCAACTTGAGCATGTACCTCATCATCATGAACAAAAGAGGAAGTAGATTTGAAAGCATTTGTTCTAGGTTCACTAATGGGATCATGTGTCAAATCATGGTAAATCACGCTAACATTTGAAGAATCAACACATTGCACATCAATATTAGGATCATGACTACCGCTATTATAAACATCGCAAGCAAACCAAACATAAAAATCCCAAACATCATCGATTGACAATGATCTAAATTCACCATTATACATGCTTTTAACTTCATTTCTAGTTTGCTCATTCAAACCAAAATAACAAATCTCACAAGCCTCCCAAAGACTATAACGATTAAAGTCAAGAAATCCCTTAGTCTATTGTAATATTAAAAAAATGGCTCATTGTCATATTGAGGAAATGAGAGACATGCCATTTTAATTTTTTTTTCAAAACAAGCAAAATTCAAATAAAAGAAAAATATACACAAAGACCTAGACACAAGCAATAAAAAACACTCAAACATAGACACCGTTCCCCAGCAATGGCGCCATCTTGACAGGTGGAAAACTAGGTCATTATCTAATCTATCCTAAAGCCAAACAAATTTATAATCACTTAACAAACCTAAATACAAGTATAAAGGTAAGTCAAGGGTCGACCCCTAGAAATGGTTATGTTCAAATATTTCCAATCAATGCCTAAGCTAGGTTGAAGTCCAGAGGAGAAGAAGTAACACTAACCAACTATCAACCAAAGAACCAAACAAATGAAACACTAGTGAATGGGGATCAACATGCATTCATGATAACCAAGATAATTAGGGAATAAAGCAATGTAAAGACAAATAGTAGGAGCAACTAGGAGCATGCAATTAATTATCCTCATACTCTCTAACCTAGATTTCTCTAGTGCTAAACAATAAGAAGAAACATAATCAAATACTCAACCAATTATGATCAAATTGATATCAAGTGGTCATGTCAATCAATTCAATCATGCAACCAAGTTTAGCATCATGGTTAGCTACTCCAATCAAACTTGACAATATGTAAACCTCTATTAATTAATTTAATTACAACACAAGAACTATTCAAATTCCAAAATTCTCAATCAATCAATCATACATGTTTTACCTATCCCTCGCAAAAAACTACTCAAGATTCATCATCTAATTAACAAGTAAAAGGAATCAAGCATCAACAAACATTCAAGAACAACTACACTAATCAATAATCAATCACTAAAACCAACTCAAACAATGAAATTAAACAAAGGAATAAAGAGAAGAAAGAGTGAGAAATGCTCATTAATTGATAATGGAGATCTTCAATACAATTGACACCTTGAATCTTCAATCTCTCAAATAACCATTGAAATCCCTCACTTTCTCTCACTAAAACTACTCCTAAACTAATCCTAAAACTAGAGAGAGAAGCTCTCCACTAAGCTAAGAATTTAAGAGAGAAAATCTATGTTATTCTAAAGTTGGCCTTCCCAATGGAAATATAAGAGTATAAATTATCAAAGAAGAGAAAACATATGGCCGCGTCCTCTCCTTAAACTTCCGCGGGCGCTGAAAAATGGGTACGGAGGGAATAACGGAAGTGGTAGGCTGTCTGGGACTGTAGCCCGCGCCCACGGCAGCTACGGCCGTGCTCGTAGTGGCTCTGGGCTGGAACAGAGCAAGCTGGGCAGCAAGGAAGCCGTGCCTGCGGGGACTGTACCACGCACTTGCAGGGATTGTAGCCCGCGCCCGCAGGGGCTTCCTAATCAAAATTCTCCATTTTGGTGCAATCTTGTCGCGCCTGCGGTGCTGCAGCAGCTTGGCCGAGCTTGCTTGCTTGCTTGCTTGGCTTCCCGAACTTGGCTCTGTTGACTTCCTTGGTTGCGTTTGATCTTCCTCCTCGTTATTTTGAATTCGGGGAAACCCGACACACCTACAAAACAAGTCAAAGAAATGGGAAGGTGAGAGAATAGCCGAGAAATGAATAAAATAATAAGAAAACCATTTAAAGCACACATTTCTCTAAACTTACACACAACCACGCAAATCAAGCATTATTACCTAAAAACAAGTCATAAAAAGGCTAAAAACGTGCGTAAAACTACGAAAAAAAACCTACCCTATGAGTTCCATAAATGGCACTCGTCATGGTCTGGACCATATATTGTCAAAACTATCTATCTAGAGGCACTGCTAAGTTAACAGATATGGATGGTAACGAATTCTCGAACATGACAAATCTTGATCAACTAAAGAAGTTCTACCCATGATTTAATTGAGTATTATACTCAAGAGAGCTGCGTTTGGCCTGATTCCTTAGCAAGGATACATAGGAAACCCTCTAAGGGGTGCGACCACTTTAATTTTTCAAAATCTCTCATTCTTACAATAACACGTCAACTCGACATCGCAAAAATCAAACGCCGCAGCAGAACAAGAATCATTGCGCCGCGACGGAACCATCACGCCGCAATAGAAATATCGCGCCACGATGGAGTCAGGTTTTCGTCGCTTTGAAAATTCGATTAATCTGCGAAGTTTTGACTTATTTCAGGGATTTTTCGACTTTTGTACTCGAATTATTTTCAAATTTACTCAATTTGTTTTCATTGCTTATAATTATTTTCAATAATTAAAAATAAAAGTTAATTTAATAAAAAGCTAAAAATTGCATTAATAATAAAATAAAATTACATCATTAATGAGATTGTAAAGCTTAAAAATAAAACTAACTTGAAATTTAAATTTGTCTAATAAATTGAAAGTAAAGTGATGCTCTAATCTGTCTTCTCATTCCTAACCCTCTTCTAATTCTTGTCTACGTCTTCTTAATCGTCTAGCTCCTTCATTAATAGGGAACCCTTTGATGATCTAACTACAATCTTAGAAGAAATAGTTTCTCCTTTAGCAAAAGCACCAACTTTCTTCTCCACCTTAACTTTCTTCACCTTAGAGTCGGCTTTTCCTTTTCCTTTAATCTCCACAACGCTTTTCTTCTTGGGCATAATAGGAGTCTTGAATTCAACTCTTGAACCCAGATGATCTTTAGGAGGAATTTTCTTGTCACCCAAGCGGTCCTTAACACTTGTCTTCTCTAGACCCTTAGAACTTGTGTTTTGAGCCCTGTTCTTCTCCTTTTGGTTTCGACCAAGTAACCATTGTTTGAATTCACTAGACAAAGGAGGAGGGACCCTATTAGAGACAACTTCCCACAAAGGTCTATCACACCAATGGTCATCAAATCTTTCAACATTCTGTGTTACAGGGCACTCCTATGGTCGACAAAGATCTCCAGAATGAATGGTTTGAGCAAGACCATATTGTATTCTTACCCTAAAAGGGTAATAAAAGGTCAACTTCGACAAGCTTGGAATACGGCAGGAAGGTTGAGTATTCACTCCAACCATCTTCTCAATTTTCCACCAAGGAATGACCCACTTAATGGAGAAGTCGCAAGTTTCAAAGATTCTACTCCACTTCTGGCGTCCCATCTTCAAAGAGAAGCATTTCTTCCATCTTACGAGACAATTAGGAGTGTACTTTCCAATATTGTCTCTAGGACTAATTAGCTCAAGTCTTTCCATTAGCCAAATCTGCAAGAATAAAAATAGATTGTTATTCCTTTGCAAAATTAAATATTTTTGATATCTGTAATGAAAGTACTAATTTTCTACTTGTAATAAAATTGGAGATCCTTGAAGTGGTGCTTTGGGATCCTTCTTTAATTCATCTAAGTTTAGCATTGTTTCTTCAACAATTAATGGCATTAGATTTCTCCCTGCATCAATTTTATCCATGACAGAAGCTAAAATAGCTTGACCCACATGCATATTACCACTAGTAAGTAGATATTTGCTAAACATGCAAAAGAGGAAGGCTCTTCTCTTATAAACATGGAAAGAATCCGATTTTGGTCTATTGAAATAAAAAGATGCAAATTTATTTAGATCAACCTCACTACCATTGTAATACCCCGAAAATTCCCTTTTTTAAAATACCATCTAACTCAAAATAAAACTCATTTTAGGAAATATCCAAAGTATTACCGCCATCGTGATAACGGCTAAGGCTATTTTCAAAGTCACACGGCGGAACTCTAACTTTAAAATTCAAATAAAATAAAGTTTAATAAAATCAAACTCAAACTTCAAAACCAACTTAAATCAAACCAATAAATTGGAACCATTAAAGGCCCTTTTAAAAACTAAACTAAAATATCAAAACAATAATTACCATTAGTGTCAACGATTACATAAATAATTCAATATAATAAACAATAACAGTTAAACATATAACCCTCTTCTCTCAATCCCATCATACTTGATATACTCCTTCTACATGTACTTCTCTTTGTATTAACCTCACTACTCGCCATATAAAATGGATCATAGTAGGGCTAATACAAAGAAAAGACAAACACAAAGACGAAAGTACGAATCAACAAAAGTTAAGTACATATGCACCAAGAGGAATAATCACACTAAATGAATATCCTAACAATAGATAATAAATAAATAAATAAAACGTGCTTGCCATACAACACAAGTCAAATTACCTTTGACTCATAATTAATAAGATTAATTATTAAATAATAGCTTTAGATTACACATCGAACAGGTTTCCTTCCCTTATCTATCCCCTAAAATAATAAGGGACTTCTTCACTTGGGAGCTAACCAAGCGAGTACCAACTAGTGTAACCTTGTGACGGAATTCCAGTGCATAATAATAAATAAAGAAAGTACAGCGTTCGGTACCCCTGTAGAAGCTATGGTTAAATATAAAACCCCATGACTCCCCCCATATGTTCATACTCAAGGTATATACGTTCTAAGAGTTTTGGTTCGTCTCCTCTTACACTTTACGTGATTTACCAATTTAACATGTGAAGACTCTAACCAATCGATAAATAATAAACATAACAACATTCAATACATACTTCCAATTCATTCTTGAATTAATTAGTGAGCACATACTATTTATTTTAGTTAGGGTTCCTTGCCTAGTTTTGTGCACAAAATTGCACGATTACTACCTTGGTGCATAAAATGCACTAATAACTTATGTGAGTAAGTAATAAATTAGCTTCTTGACTCAACCTCAACTTCTGTAGGTGAGTAAATAAATAAACTAACTTTCTCGACTCTACTCCAATAATAAATGGGTGACAATAAAATCATGAATCATGCTCAATAAATATAATTTTAGCTCTTTGAAACATACATAAGCATTGCTCATTAATTTCATGCTTCCTTGATACTTGAAAATAAAACATACTTCCATGATTCACATATATTCAACTTGTATCATGCTTCAAATAACATATTCATATGCTTGCATAATAATTCATGTTCAACCAATCAACATCAATTTCAAGCATATAATCAACCAAACAAGCTACTAATTCATCACTTAAATCATAATCCACAATCCTAACATGATACTACGCATACACAAATATTCTTGTGCACATACGTACCTTGAATATCGCCTTAAATCAGCCACACTCGCTCGAAATCACTTAGCTCGAAGCTTCCTACAATTAAAAGTATATAACTATTATTAATCCACTATTATCACAAATTTCCAGCAACTATAATACTCTTTAAACCTTACTGATCAACCCAATTAATGACATAAAAGCCATAAAACCTTTTCTTTAAGTGGGTACTTCAAATCCTTTCAAAAAGACTTAGTTTTCATGACTTAAATAAAATTCCAGCATACTTATTTAATATAAAACGTCACTTTTAGACTATCATCATTTAAACCTTTTTCCCTTTTATGTGTAATTAAACCTAACTCAATAATTAAAGAGTAGTGTGTATAATTAAATTCCAGCATTAAATTGAGGGCTTTAAACTCATCAAAAACATTTTTAGACCATAAATTAATCAATAACAACAACCTAGCATCAATCCCTAAATAATTATACAAAATCCCCATTTTCTAGGGTTCATAATTTGGGGTTCTTGATTAAATAAAATCTGAAATTTATATTAATAATTTAACAACATCAAAATCCAAAAATCAATACCAAAACATAATAAAAATCATGCCTTTAAAACAATATCAATAGAATTAATTTTAGGAAGAAAAGAGTTTTTTTTTAATTACACAAACCGCAAAAGAAGAGAGAAACCTGCTGGCGTTGGTGGTGGTGGTGGCACTGATGGTGTTGCCGGGGTGAGGGAGGAAGATATAGGAGAGGAGAAAGTGGCATGGGAAATAGAGGAAAAAGACGAAGAAAAAGAAAAGAAAAATAAGGAGAAAATGAGAGAAAATAAAGAGAAAACCTTTGAAACTTTTTGTGAAATCTAACAATTATGAAACTTGAGTGGAAAAATCTTGAGGTTTTTAGGTATTTATACTTTCCTTTTTAAAACAAAACTCATATTTACAACTTTGTCATTACTAATTCCTACTCCCCCTCAACTTTTCACTTGGGCCAACTTATTGGGTCTTTAAATTCCCAATTAGTTCATCCACTTATTTAAATAGGATTGGCCCAATTGAAAATACTTTTGTTACCTCAATTCATGATTCATTTAATTTATACACACTTACATTTTATTTATATAATAAATTTCTTTTTAAAATAAAACAAATTATTTTAATGAATAAAATAAATAAAACAATCAATTTATATATATAAAAATATAATAAAAATACGGAGTATTACAACCATCAACTATAGTTTTTAAATCATTTTCCCTAAGATTATAATATCGTTCAAAAACTTTGTAGTAATATTCGCATACGGTGGGAATTACCGCAAGGTCTAAAGAGGGAAACCAAGGGTAGCACTAAACTCTTCTGGCAAAGGGCTAATTTCATCATTACCTAATCTAAAACAGTGAGTATTGGGATCCCAATATTCTAGAGCGGTATGAATAAAGTCACTATCAAGATCTATCCTTTTTATGCAAAATAAACCTCCCATGTGGAAAAAGTCAAGCTCTTTTCTTTCCTTAGCGGTTAAAGACTGACACCACTTACAGGATGTGTCACAAAAATTCTTGTCATGACTACTTGATGTTGAAAAACGACGTATTTGGGGCTTTTTATACAGAGAAATTGAAGTAGAAATCGAGTTCTACGCAGACTCTGTTTCCCCAAAATCATAGCACCGCGATAGGAATATCGCGTCATGATATTTCCATCGCGCCTCTCCTGCGGTGGCGATGTAAAACGCGTCCGATTGTACAAGTGGAATCGATTTTGACTTTGTAGACATCTAATTGTGTCTCCCTAAAAACCAAACCCAGTGATGAGTACTTTTCACGTCATTGAATATCGAGCAAGGTGAAATGTTAAAGGGTCTCGTGAAACTCCCTTCTTCTAAGAATGTTTTAATAAAAATAATTCATTTCTTATTCCAAATATCATTGATTTCGTGTCCTATTTTATGAAAAACGCCACATCTAGTTTATTTTGGTCTATAATCTGGGTCAAATAATTGTGTAGTTGAGTAGGGCTTGAAAAGAGCTTTCCAACAATTTATAATAAGCCCTATTCCGAGTTATAACGAAGAAGTTATGGCCAAAATATTAAACTGGGCCTAAATCGAGCTTTATATGCATACCCAATGATCATGAGGAGGGTCCATTCATATTAATTATATTTCTAAAACCATTAGGATTTATCTTAATTTTCTTAAAATGATCTAAAAGGTTATTCTAAGTTCTAAAGGCATAAGGATTAGTTATTATCTTCTAGAAGGTTCTAATTTATCTTATTTTGAAAAGATAATGATCAAGAATTCTACATCGAATAAAACAAGTTTTTTCAAAGGATTTAAATCTAATTTAATAAAGATAAGTACGGACGTTCGGCTAATCCAATTTGATTGGAAGTCGGATTCCATACGGAATCTTATCGTACAGAATTTGTCGCGCCGCGACAGATCCATCGCGTCGCGATGGGTTTATCGCGATAAAGCCATCACGTCGCGATAAATCTATCACATAGCGATGAATCCTGTTTTACTCCGAATCGGCATCTGACTCGTTTTCTGATCTTCTTCAGTCGTTTTCTCTATAAATAGGGGCAATTTTCCCCGTTTTCAAGGCATCCATAATCATCATCAATCTTCTCTTTCTCTCTCTAAGCTAAAGCTTATTCTCTCTCTCTCTCTCTCTCTCTCTCTCTCTCTCTCGATTTTCAAAACCCTTTTCTAAACCTTTTCATAAACATACACCATTTATACATCCTTTGTGGGACACTAATACACCTAGCCAAGCTCGAAGTTGCCTTAGATCGCGATAGTTCGGAGGGTTTGGTCCCAAATCTATATTTCAATTAATATTATTTTAATTGTTTGATTTAATATTTTTATAAAAGTTAATGACGTGTGTATTGTTGAAACAGGTACGAGGCTTCAAAGTAAGTAATTTGATTACTTAATTATTCAATTCTTTAGGAAGCATGTTTAGATTATTTTATTAATTCCTAGTATCATGTTAGGATGATTTTATTGCTTTCTAGTATCATGTTTAGGGAATTAATTAATATTTATAATATCATGTATGTTCCTAGTATCATGTTAGGGTTAAATCTTTAATTTTCATTATTAGTGACATGCTAGGATTTGTTATTAATCATGTTAGTGTCATGCCTAGGATCTTGCTATTAATATTATGCTTTGATGAGAATATTATTGTGATGATGATGATTTGTTGCGCCAACATTATTATGTTGCTTGATATTATTACTGTTACAGCTTGATCACACCCTCTCTTGCAAGTTTAAAGATAATTTGTATTGTAAATCACGCCTAATAGGATGATTAATAATTTTATTTATGCTAATGAGATTTTAATTCAAGTGATTGCCAATAATAGATTTATTTATGCATTAATAATCAACCAACATGAATTAAACAGGTTTAAGATTAAAATAATGATTGTATGTTGATTGAAAAGCGCACATGAATATGAGAAGAACAAAGTAAAGGCCTATTTTAGGGCGGGTTCAATCTCTTTTAGGTTGGATTCGTACCACCATCCCCGAATATCTAGTCATGGTTCATAACCACTATGGAGTTAACGATCACTGTTATCGTGAATGGGGTGTAACCTAAAAGGAATGGTGTCCTTCGAACAAGTGTATTATTCCGATAAAGGTTTCGGAATTATTAGAAAGCTAATTATTAAGTGAGGTCATGTGATCGGAATGCCTGGGTGGAGGCCGCTTCAAATCAGTAATATTAATGTATAATTAATATTACAGCATAATCTTGACTGAACCCTTCAAGTCACGCCCAAGCAACTAACGAACTGATGCGATGAATTAATTCGAAAGGAATTAATGAGTCGCCTGAGGATTGTGAACAAAGACATCGGATTCCGAGCTTAGAGCGTCGAAACCGAATCTTAAAAGTTGAGCAAAAATTTAGGAATTGGCGAGACGGGAAAATGCTTCAAGTAACTATTAAAACCCTAGCCGCGCGAAAGGCTAGGGAAGCGCGCCAAATAGAAGTGCGCCACGTGGCAGCCACCAAGTGGCAGCGCGCCACGCGGCTTGCTACATGGCGGCGCGCCAAGGTGGTGATGTGCCATGTGGCGGCGTGCCATTTGGCGGCACGCTAAGTTGGCGATGTGCCACATTAGCAGCCATCAAGTGGCAACGCGCCACGTGGCAGTGTGCCACGTTGGCAATGCCATGTGGCAACGGGCCGCGGACCCGGGTGACGGGTCATGGACGCGGGCCAAAAGGTGGCGGCCCAACTGAACCCAACTTGGGGCTCAAGGTTGGGTGCCACATGGTTAGATCAAAATGCATGTGAGTTGCCTTGGGGAGGAAGTGAGGAAGTGGTCCTCACCTAACCATGTGACACTTGTTCCTTTGTTATTTCTTGGTTTATTTAACTCAGGATTGAATTCAACTTTATTGAAAGATGAGTGGAATTCACAAGGAAGCACTCCTTATAAATAGCCAAGGCATACCTTGGGATTGTTCACTTGAGTAAGGTGTTGAAAAAGGCATCTCCATTGAGAAAATCTTTGAAGACATATAATCACTCGGGCTTAGCTAACCCCTAAGCATTGGACCATTTTCGGGGGTCGAGTTACGGGTGGACTTCCGTTGGAGGTTCTCGTGCGAGCGAGACTCAGAGCTTTCGAAGTAAGAGCTCCTTTAGTGAGCGAAGCACGCGCCAAAGGTATTAATCTCTTTCTTAATCTCGTTGTTTAAGTTATTTATGGATTATGATTATAATTATTGTGAGTGTGGTTTTGGCTCAGTTTTTCTTCCGCGGTGAGTCGGACTCATCGAAACCCAACACCGGTATCGGAGCCTTGCTCATTTATTTTTATAATCATATTTTTTAAGGTGTTTTTATGGCTTAATTTTTCTGGTTTTAAGTTGCTAATTAGATTAGTAACTCGGTTTTATTAAGTTTAAGCTCGTATTAAAGCTATCTTCAGCCCAAAACCCAGATTTTCGCCAAAAAATAGTGAATTTATGGTGGAAAAGGTGTTCTCGAAATGGTTCTGGACTGTGTTTTTAGCCAAAAAACGACCAGAAATGCCTTTTTCGAGGGAATTTTCATTTTGACGAAAATTTTTAAGTCTTTCTAACCTTGAATCTTAGTGGCATATTTATGGTGGTTATGTATTTGGTTCTTTCCTTAATTTATATGCAATTTTAAACCTCTTCAAGCATGGTTACTTGGTAGTAATTGGTGCTTGAATGTTTGGTTTTTATTTTCACATAATTGTAAATCCATTGCATTAAAGTGTGAAAAATTTGTTCTTTGATGCTTCTACGTACTAAAAATTCAATCTTTAATTGTTTTAAGTGATTGAAACTTTGAGTTACTAAATTCCATGAATTTTTTGTTGAACTTTTGATTTAATCATGTATTAAGTTGATTGGAATCATAAAGTTTTAATCTTGTGATAGAAATTTGATTTATTTTCATGTTGGAAGATATAATTTTTCTAGGATTCACAAGTGTAAAAGTTGGAATCATTATTTGAACTTTTGTGTTCATATTTCCAACTCCCTTTTTTTTTGTCAAAATCTCATGATTAATTTAAATTAATTAAATTAATAATGAGAGGTTGCCTATATTTATTTTAATTGCACCAAGTTAAACCAATTTTATTAAAGAATGGTTCTTGGAAATAATTTTGGTTAAGTGCACCTTGATTAATTTTTCATTTTGCTCATTGAATTAATTCTAAAATTAACTTAGAATTAATTATATGTCACGCAAAATTTGGGTTGGAAACCCGAGGCTATGGCACGCAAATCGAGGCAAAAGCCTCACTTGGCTAGCCGGGCTGCATAGCAGCCCGCATGTGGCTGCCAAGTAGGCTGCCCCAAGCTTGCGTGCGGCCATGTGCGTGGCTGCTACTTGCTTCCAGCATCATGGCGCGCCAGCTAGCAACGAGCAGCAACATCATGTCGTGCGCGCGCACCGCGCGTGCTGCTGTGCTGCGCGTGGCTGGCCGTGACTGGTGCAAGCTTGAGCGGGAGTGTGCGTTGCTTGGTATTTGGTGCGAAGGGGCAAGCAGCCTTAGTGCATGTGCCTAGCACTAGGTAACCCGTAGCAAACGCTACTAGGCTCGACCTAACTAGTGCTACGTGGGGTGGTAGAGGCACATGCACCAAGCCGCATAGTCCGGGGTTGCTAGGCGACCTTGGCTTACATATGGCACCCTAGTGCGTGAGCCACTTGAGTGCGGTTGGCTTCATGTTTTGCTTATTTTTCCGTTTTAATAATTTTATTAATTTAATATGGTTTTAATTATTTTAATTAAATTTTGGACGCTAGGCCTCGGTTTTTGAGCAGCATTTGCAAAAATTTAATTTTGGCAAATATTTGGGTTTACCGGCTTAATTAATTGGATTAATTAAGATGGATGAGGAATTTAGTGGGAGCTTTAATTATTAATTGCGCTAAATTCATAATCAATTAAACAACCTTGACTAGTTTTAATTAGGTATGTTAATTAGATTAACGACCTTAATTAGTTACTAGTTTACGTGTGTTTTATGCATTGTTACTTGTTTTATCGTTGTAAAATGCATGGGCCATTCACAAATAGTGAATGGATGAATGGAATGTATATTCTCTCACGGGTTTTATAAAACGGCAACTAGTGGGGCCCGATTAGGATAGAAAATACGGACTGCCATCCGTGATGTATTTTTGTAAATCTAAATATGGTCTGCGAACCGTTGAGTATTTTTGTACCTTAATATTTAGATAGAAACCAGCCTGACCAGTCCAGAGAAAGACCCTGCGGACCTTTTCTTTCCTTGGACCACGTAAGAATTCGCTCATATAGAAGAGAAGGATCCGCCCCTTCCCTCACAGCTCCCTCTAGCCAAAGGAAATACTTGCAACGACTAAGACCTAAAGGGCAGGTAGTAGTGGATTGGGTCCGATAGTCTTTCACTTTTTTGGGCTATGGATTGGGGGTCGCGTCCTTCGAAAATCCGAATTCGAGGTTAGTTCTAATCCTAGATTCTAGTATTTGCATAATTATGGTCATGTCTTAAAGGCAGAGGTTCTTGGAAGCCGAAGCCATAAAGTTGCAAAAGCCGTCCCTTGGAGACTTGAAGACTCAAGGGGTCATGCTAGTTGCCAAATGCATCATTATTTATGTTTTCGATATATATATCTATTTATGAATATTTATATATGAATTATATGCTAGATGCATGTTTAGGATTTCGAATGTTGTGATGTTTAATTAAGTTCACTTAAATCAACCAACATAGAAACCCTAGGTCCCTAAAATATTGAGTGAAATTGCCATTCCAAAATAACACTTATCGACCTATTGAGAGTAGTGATGGGCTACGCCAAAGCGAGGCATCACTATTACTCCCTAGGATACGTAAGGCATACCAAGTATGCAAGTTGGTTTTGGTTATACTCAATGATATGAGTGATGGAGTCCTAACATATCGTGGCAAAGTGGATAAGTTGTTGAGAGAGCATTAGATGCGACGATTTATCCAACCAAGAGTGGCTTGGAGCCATTAACAAAGCGTTGCTTACCTTAGGAGATTGAGTGTTAAGACAAGCCAAAGCATGCTTAACTAATCTTTGTTTCTTTGGATCTTGGAATCGACTTATTCTCACCAAAATGGGGACAATATTAATGTGTGAATAAGACGTTTAAATAAGTTTGATTAAAATGCATGATTTCAATCTTATTTAAGTATTATGAATGGTTTTTCATTTAAAATTCTTTTGATTGTAGAATCATGTCTTCAAATAACTCAAACAACCAATTCTCATTCCGCTCAATTCTCGACAAGGAGAAGTTGAGTGGGCCAAATTTTCTTGATTGGTAAAGGAACTTGCATATAGTTCTCATGCAAGATCAAAAGGAATATGTCCTTGATAAGGAAATGCCCGAGACTCCTAATAAGGAGGTGACTCAAGCTGCACTAAACCGATGGCAAAATTGCCAATCGGGATGTCAAATGCATCATGTTAGCCATAATGTCTCCCGAGCTTCAAAAGACTTTCTTTTAAAAGGAAACAGCTTTTGAGATCATTTTTGAGCTGTAGAATATGGTCCAAAAGCAGGCCCGAACTGAGAGGTTTGAAACCCACAGGCAGATCCTTGAGAGCAAGCTCAAGAAAGGAGAGCCAGTCAGCCCCCATGTCCTCAAAATGATAGGATTGTTTGAGAACATGGGAAGGCTTGATGCGGGGTATTCAACCAGAATGGCAATTGACATCATTCTCCACTTGCTGCACAAAGGCTATGATTAGTTCAAGATGAACTATAATATGCACAGCATGGAGAAAACCCTCACCGAGCTTCATGGTATGTTGAAGCAAGCCGAGCAAACGCTCAAGGATGAGGGGAAGCATGATATGCTCATGATCAAAAAGGGCAAGCCGTTCAAATTCTCAGGCAAGAAGAAGAAAGGCTTTAAGGGGAAAGGTAAGAAGAAGACCTTTCCGCCTAAGTCTAAAGCTACCAAGGATAAGAAGGAAAAGAAGGTAGCATCTTCTAAATCTGATTCCGAATGCTTCTATTATAAGAAGAAGGGACATTGGAAGAGAGATTGCCTCAAGTTCAAGGAAGATAAGAAGAACGAAACCTTTTCTTCTGGATCAGGTATATTCGTTATAGAATATAAACTTCACTAGCTCAACATCATGGGTATTAGATACCGGATGTGGCTCACACCTTTGTTCCAATTCTCAAGGACTAAGGAACAATAGGAAACTAGCAAAGGGAGAGGTTGAACTCCGGGTCGGCAATGGAGCCAGGATTGCAGCCGTATCCGTAGGAACTCTCAGTTTATCTTTGCCCTCTGGGCTTGTTTTGGAACTAGAAAACTGTTATTATGTTCCCAACATTGCCAAAAACATCATTTCAATTTCGGCGTTGGACGCTAAGGGTTTTAAATTTCGAGTAAAGGACAATGAATGTTCGTTTTATCTCAATAATGTTTTATATGGTATTGCACATTCTGAAATTAGTCTTTATGTGCTTTCTTTAGACAAACAAGTTTATAATGTGAATAATACCGCCAAAAGGGCTAAGACCATGGAGTCAAATCAGACGTACTTGTGGCATTGTCGTCTTGGCCACATTAACATCAAACGCAACAAGAAACTTCTACAAGAAGGTGTTCTTGACTCTTTCGATTTAGAATCATTTGAGAATTGTTAAGGATGTTTAATAGGCAAGATAATTTAATAGCCATTCTCCAAGTTGGGAGAAAGGGCAGGAGACTTGTTGAGTCTAATACACACCGATGTATGTGGACCAATGAGCTCTGCCACATGGAATGGACATCGATATTTTATCACCTTTACAGACGACTATAGTAGATATAGTTATGTCTACCTCATGTCGCACAAATCTAAATCGTTTGAAAAGTTCAAAGAATTTCAGAGTGAAGTTAAAAATCAGCTTGGCAAGAAAATCAAAGCCCTTCGATCGGATCGAGGTGGTGAATACTTGAGCCAAGAATTTGATGACCATCTGAAAGAAAAGGGTATAATTTCAGAATTGACAACTCCAGGAACTTTACAATGGAACAGAGTATCCAAAAGGAGAAATCGAACCTTGTTAGACATAGTACGATCTACAATGGGTCTTAGAGAACTTCCTATTTCTTTCTGGGGACACACACTTCTAACTGCGGCCCTAACACTGAACCGTGCTCCATCAAAAGCTGTAGAAAATACTCCATACGAGTATAGACGAAGAAACCTCCTAGGTTGTCTTTTTTAAAGATATGGGGATACGAAGCATATGTCAAGAAATTAATTTCTGACAAACTTCATCCCAAATCTGACAAGGTTTACTTTGTGGGCTACCCCAAAGAAACCAAAGGGTATTACTTCTACAATAAATCCGAGAACAAAGTGTTTGTTGCTCGCGATGGTGTCTTTTTGGAGAACGAGCACCTTTCCAAAATGACAAGTGGGAGGAAAATCGAACTCGATGAAGTTCGAGAGGATGAGCAACAAAATCAGATTGACAGGTAAAGTGCTCAAAAAGCATATGTTGACGCTGGTCAAAATGTACAAAGTCAAACCGACTATGAAAATGCTCAGTCCGTTACCCTACGTAGGTCTCAGAGGCCGAGATCTCAACCTGATAGATATCTTGGTATAATATTAACCGAGAATCAGGACATCCTGATTATGGATGGAGATGAAACGACAACCTACAAGCAAGAGATGGTAAGCACCGACTCTGCTAAATGGCAAGAGGCTATGAGATCTGAAATGGATTCCATGTTTGAAAATTAAGTCTGGGACTTGGTTGACTTACCCGAGGGTTACACACCTATCAGATGTAAGTGGATTTTCAAATTGAAAACCGACAAAGATGGAAATGTATTCATTTACAAAGCTAGATTGGTAGCAAAATGTTACAAGCAAGTTCATGGTATTGATTATGATGAAACCTTTTCTCCAGTCGCAATGCTTAAATCCGTTCGGATCCTCCTAGCGATTGCTGCATATTACAATTATGAAATATGGCAGATGGACGTCAAAACCGCCTTTCCTCAATGGTATTTTGGAAGAAACTGTATATATGACACAGCCTGAAGGTTTTGTCGACCAAAACAATGCTGGGAAAGTTTGTAAGCTTAAAAAGTCCATTTATGGGCTAAAGCAAGCTAGTAGGAGTTGGAATCTGCGATTCGATGAAGCCATCAGTAAGTTTGGTTTTATCAAGAATCCAGATGAATCTTGTGTTTACAAGAAGGTCAGTGGGAGTGACATTGCCTTCCTAGTCTTATATGTCGATGACATATTGCTCATTGGAAACAGCATTCCGTTGTTAGAGTTTGTAAAGGCCTGGATCGGAAAGTGTTTTTCAATGAAAGACTTGGGAGAGGCTCAGTATATATTAGGCATCAAGATCTATAGGGATAGATCGAAAAGGATGATTGGATTGAGCCAAAGTACTTATATTGATAAGGTACTGGCTCTATTCAGCATGGAGGAGGCCAAGAGAGGTCACTTACCCATGTCACATAGCATAACCCTAAGCAAGAAGTAGTGTCTACAAACACCTTATGAGTTGGAAAAGATGAATCAGATTCCATATGCTTCGCTAATTGGATCGATCATGTATGCCATGATATGTACTAGGCCAGATGTATCGTATGTCTTGAGTGCTACGAGCCGTTACCAATCAGACCCAGGAGAGGCCCATTGGACTGCGGCCAAGAATATCCTAAAGTACCTGAAAAGGAACAAGGATAAATTCTTGGTGTATGGTGGTTTAGAGGAATTATTGTTAAACGTTATACTGACGCAAGCTTCCAAACAGACAGAGACGATTTCAAATCGCAATCTGGATATGTGTTCAGTCTAAATGGAGGAGCGTTTAGTTTGAAGAGTGCCAAGCAGAGCACAACTGTACATTCTACAACTGAAGCCGAATACTTGGCAGCTGCTGAAGCGGCTAAGGAGGCTGTTTGGATTCGTAAGTTCGTTGGTGAACTTGATGTTGTACCCTCCATCAAGGGTCCAATAGCCCTCTATTTTTACAACAATGGAGCTATTGCTTAGGCCAGAGAGCCAAGGGAACATCAGAAGGTCAAACATGTCAAGCGACGGTTTCACATGATTCGAGAATAGAAATCAGAAGGAGAAATCAGAATTTGCAAAGTTGGAACGGATGACAATGTAGCTGATCCACTTACTAAACCTTTCCCTCGAGTGAAGCACAAAAAGCACGTTTAGGCAATGGGAATCAGGCTTGTTGGAGACTGGCTTTGATTTCCTTGTTTAGTGTTTTAGTTAAATATTGAACATTTTAATGTAAGACACTAAGAAAAACCATTCAAGTTTTTAGAGTAATTTAAATAACTTTCTATTTAATTGTGGTTTAGGATTTAATAGTGCGTCCATTCGATTATGAGAATATTCAAAATAGGGTATCAAGACCAGTCTTGGTAAGGAAACACCTATTAAGTGAACATTGAATATTATAATCGAGAATTATCCCTAATCAAGGTCATTTAAACGATGGACGATTAATTACCACTTGAGATTAGTGTGTAGTTTGATTTATAGCACCGTTTCTTGTGCTACAAGGACATGATCGTCATAAATCATTTGCACGGGTATTGGATTAGAACCATACTAGATCGACCTATGAGAATACTTTAAGAGATTAAAAATCGTCATAAGTATGCTTCTCATTATGGCTATCGGAACCTATTTCTTCGACCATGAGTATTGTGAGTTCTCTTGTTTGAGTACTAGTCCGCTTTGATGTTGTCAAACGTCTGCTGTAAAAGGGGATTATAACGGCAACACTCGAGCGGTTAGGTCCTCTCAGTAAGAGAAGCTACATTACAAGATTGGGAATGTCCCCTTACTAAAATAGGGAAGATGTCTTTGTTGTTTACAAGGCCTATCGACGAACGACACTGTAAAATGCATGGCCATGCTCGGATAGATTTTATAAATCATCTATTTATTGACAATCGGACTTGGGATCGAGAAACACTTCTGGATATAATAAGGATGACGAATAAATCTTACCTTATAGTTCATGAAGAGACATGAAGCGACATAGAAAAAAAGCTATACACTAAAAGTGCACTTGTCCAGAAGGACAAGTGAGAGATTGAAAGGAATGGTGTCCTTCGAACAAGTGTATTATTCCGATAGAGGGTTCGGAATTATTAGAAAGTTAATTATCCAGTGAGGTTAAGTGATCAGAATGCCTTGGTGGAGGCCGCTTCCGATAAGTAATATTAATGTATAATCAATATTGCAGCTTAATCTTGATTGAACCCTTCGGGTCACACACAAGCAACTAACGAACCGATGCGATGAATTAATTTAGAAGAAATTAATGAGTCGCCTAAGTATTGTGAACAAAGACATCAGATTACGAGCTTAGGGCGTCAGAACCGAATCTTAAAAGTCGAGCCAAAATTTAGGAATTGGCGAGACGGGAAAATGGTTCAAGTAACAAGTAAAAACCCTAGCCGCGCGAAAGGCTAGGGAAGCGCACCAAATAGAAGTGTGCCATGTGGCAGCCACCAAGTGGCAGCGCGCCACACGGCTTGCTACGTGGCGGCACGCCAAGGTGGCAACGTGCCACGTGGCGGTGCGCTAAGGTGGAGGCGTGCCACGTGGCGGCGCGCCAAGGTGGCGACGTGCCACATTGGCAGCCATCAGGTGGCAACGCTCTACGTAGCAGCGTGCCACGTAGGCAATGCCATGTGGCAACGGGCTGCGGACCCGGGTGACGGGTCATGGACTCGGGCCAAAAGGTGGCGGCCCAACCGAACCCAAGTTGGGGCTCAAGGTTGGGTGCCACATGGTTAGATCACAATGCATGTGAGTTGCCTTGGAGGGGAAGTGAGGAAGTGGTCCTCACCTAATCATGTGACAGTTGTTACTTTGTTATTCTTTGGTTTATTTAACTAAGGATTGAATTCAACATTCTTTCTATGTGGGATCTTTTTGTGAAAAAGTCCCAGATTGAAAGATGAGTAGAATTCACAAGGAAGCACTCCTTATAAATAGCCAAGGCATACCTTGGGATTGTTCACTTAAGTAAGGTGTTGAAAAAGGCATCTCCATTGAGAAAACCTTTGAACACATATAATTACTCGGGTTTAGGTCGGGCTTAGCTAATCCCTAAGCATTGGACCATTTTCGGGGGTCGAGTTGCGGGTGGACTTCTATTGGAGGTTCTTGTGCAAGCGAGACTTAGAGCTTTCGTAGTAAGAGCTCTTTTAGTGAACGAAGCACGAGCCAAAGGTATTAATCTCTTTATTAATCTTGTTGTTTAAGTTATTTATGCTTTATGATTATAATTATTGTGAGTGTGGTCTTGGCTCGGGTTTTCTTCCGCGGTGAGTCGGACTCATCGAAACCCAACATAACCTTCACCTCGTGGGTGGTTTACAAGTTCCTAAAACTTGTTGGCGACTCTTTTGCTCTAGCTAGCTTCCTTTTCTTTAGACGCCACCATGCTTAAGTGCATGATCACAGTGGGGCTCAAAGTTGATGCTTGAAATACTCCCTACAGACTTGGATTTGTACTTTTAATTTTTTATGGATTTCATTTTAAACGTTATCTAATTTTATTTTTATCCACAAGATTTGAATAAACTTATCCTCGTTGATTTGGGAATTTATTCTTCAAGATTAATTAATTTTAAACTTATTTTTTTACCTCATTTTATTTTTTTTCATTTTTTCTTTTGGGCGAGAAATCCTGATACCCTTCAATGATAGCTAAAATGACAGAATTTTTGCGCAAAATTTGTCACAAATTCACACTCACATGCACATAAATAAAATGAAAAAATAAATGGAAAGATTAAAATATACATAATAGAGTCTAAGTACTTCCTCCGTTACGTATTATGTGCAACATTTACCATTTTGGGATGTTACAAGTTATGTGCAACAAAAAAAAAAGTTTCCTTATATAGTAAAAATTTTTGAGTAAATTTACTAAAAGACCTTTACTTCAATCCAATTAAAACATTAACTACATGTTATTAAGTTATTAAACCAACTTAATTAACCCTCAATAATAACACTAAGACACATTGTTTCTCCTCCCTCACAACCATATCCACCACCCACACCACCATATTTTCTCTCTCCCCTCTCTTAAGCCACCCTCACCTACACTCTCTTTTCTCTAACAACCACCACTCAACCACCACCTTATTTTCTCCCTCATCTCTAACAAGCCACGCTCACCACCAATTTTCTCTCTCTTCTCTCACAACAACCACACCACCACCACCATAAGATCGGGTCCCAGCCACTTCCTCCTCCATTAAAGTCGTCGCCGCCACTTCCTCCTTCATTAATGTAATCGCCGGTTTTTATGGTCAAATTTAACCATGAAAACTCTAGATCTAGAGTTTACAAGGTCAAATTTGACCAAATTAACCTCTAATAAGCAATGAGGAGGTAATACTTTCCAAATTTAAGTTATTTTTCTTCATATTTTTAGGGTGGTTGGTGGTGATTTCGGGGAGAGGGGAGGGAGGTCGGTGGTTGTGGGTTTCCGAGGTTGCGGGTTTTGAGTTTGGTGGTTGTGGGTTTTGGGTTTGGTTGTTGTGGGTCTAGTCGGTTTTGGGTGGTTGTGGGTCCGGCAGGTTTTAGGTGTTTGTGTGGTCGATTTTGGGCGGTTGTAGATCTAGTCGGCTTTGGGCGGTTGTGGGTCTGGTTATTTTTGGGTGGTTGTGGGTCAAGTCGTTTTTGGGTGGTTATGGGTCTGGTAGGTTTTTGGTGGGTGTAGTTCTGGTCGGTTTTGGGTGGTTACAAGTCTGGTGGTGGCTGCATTTCAGGGTTTATGGTGGCAGCAAGGTGGATGGAGGTGGGTTTTGGTGGTTTCTGGTGGTGGTGTTGGTGTCCTATTATGAGCTTAATTATTTGCTCTTTCTTTAATTAATCTCCTTAAAAGTTTCTTCTTGGAAAATGTGCAACCCATTTTTTTGCATATAATAAGAAACGGAGGAAGTATATATATCGATCTAATAAAGAGTCCATAAAATCAACAATTAATAAGCAAAGTCCTACATGGTCAGAGAAAAATGAATACAGGTACAACTACGGTGCCTGAGGGCGAGGAATGCCGAATGTGTTGTAGAACTCAAAGGTCTGAGGGGTCAATCCCTGCCAGCGTCAGCACCACCTGTCGTCAGAATCGTAATGGTCGGGCTTTTCCACTAGGTCTCCCCGTGAGGCCCTTGTTGAAAACTCCCACCAGCAAAAGGAGTGGACTGTTACTGCTGCTACCGCGACGATGAGCCAACCTCATATGTCCCACCATCTCGGTGAATACCCGGAGTCTCATAAGGAAAGAGCACCGAAGTACCTTGACCAGGTGGCACCACCTCTCTAGAAGAGGGGATGTCGTCCTCTACAACCGCGGTAGGGCCAGGCGTCTCCCGTCTACCTAGGATCTCCGCCAAGGTACGTCAACGCCTCGAACCTGCTCTCTCCCTCGAGTTCTCTGGCCTCAAGCGAGTACGTGGATGAGGAGTAGGCTGAAACAAAAAAAAAACAGCAAGGCAAGTCAGGTATACAAAAAACAAATAAATAAAAGAAAAAGAAGATAAGTAAAAACATACCAGCACAGCGTCGTTGGTGTGTCGGCATGACGCCCGATGACTCAATCTCACCAGCTGGTACCGAAAGGCATCCGTAGTCGCTGCCATCCGAGTCACCACCTTGCGAGAGAACTACAAAAGTACACAAAGTCAGAAAAGCAAAAAATACATAATGCGCTAATTAATGCAAAAAAGAACTCACCCAAATCTGACGACGAGGAATGGACCTCAATATCAAGTGCTACTCCTTAGGGGCTGGAGGGATCATCTCCTCAATAGGACCGTACGTCCCCTGATAGGTGATAGACATACGCGGAGGAATAACTCCGTGATTTCCTCCGACTTCTACAAAAAATGAGATCCAATGGTTAAACACTACTAGGAGTTACGCGAAGAATCGAATAGATAAGTAAAAAAGACGAACCTCCTCCTTACAGTAAGGTGGCAGAGCTAGTCGAGGAAGCAACTCCTCTTCATACGAGCGATTGCGGTGGCTATAGATCCGCCAGTCCTCCCCTATCGCTCCCCTCTCAGCATGAACCCGGAGCCTCTCCTTGCTATCATCTGACCTGGAGGATCAGCAGGGACGATGTGGACATCCAAGGAATGCTGGATAGCCACTTTCTTGCCTAAGAACCATACAACATCGTAGGTATCCTAGAAGAAACGCCTCTTAGTAGTGTACTAAGAAGACGGCTCGAAATCGCACAAGCCAACCCATGGACAATAGTGGACCTCGGGGTGCAGTAACAAATAAAAAAAAAGATAAGTTAAAGATTTATGGCAAATACAGATAAACGCAAGATAAAGGAACAATCTTAACCTTAAGAATCGCAACCCTGAAAGAAGTAGTGCTCACCAAGCCAGGATAGCGACCACCCCAGCTGGTAGCAATGGGGAGTCCTCTATCCTGAGGCCTCGTTGACGCGTAGGAGGGGAAGTACTCGTAGAACAAGACCTGCGATGAGGTAAAAAACCCGAGACTCGGTAAAAGCGAGAAAGAGACTTAGACCACTAAATAAGAGTATATACCTCAACAATCTTCTAGAAGCTGGAGAGTGTGATCTTTGACTCACACTTCTTCTGACGATAAACAAGCCGCATCCCCAAAAGGAAGTCAGTAGAGGCAAGACTAGCCCAGTCATAAGTCACGATCAGCTGAACCTCGCGGACATCAGAGAGATAATACAGCAACACACGGATTCCCCTATGAGGAGAAAGGTCCCCGATAGGAGAATGAGAACAAAGATGTGCACCCGCTGCTCTGGGGTGGTCACATCATCCCAAAAAAACCTCCACAAGTAGTGACCTGCGAGCTTAATTCATGTTGCTGTTCGACACCTGAGCCTCAGCAGCGGCTCGGTGGACAATAGTGTAATACCTCGTATTTTTATACGTATTTTAATTAAAATAAGTATTTTAGGAAGTATTAAATTAAATTAAAATGTTTTATTTAAAGTATTTTAATTATTTATTTTAATAAGTTTGTAAGTATTTATAAAAGGAAAGTTTATTAATTAAAATTTAATTAAGTTGGGGTTTAATTTAAGGAAAGTTTTATTTTAGTAAAGTTTTATTAGGGATGGGATTAGGAAAATTAAAAAGAGGAAAGTTTAGAGAGAAGCGTCTTAGAGAAGGGGTATAAATATCCCACAGATGAGGCAAATCAAACTTTGCCCAGAGTGGAGAAAACCTAAGGTAAACTTCTCTCTCCTTTCTCTTTATTTTTCTTTCTTTTCTTTCTCTTTTTCCCTTCCCCTTTTTTTTCGGCTGCCCCTTCACCATCACCGCTGACCACCAGCAGCAGGTGGCCGCTGCCGCCGGCAGCAGGAAGCCACCGGCGCTGGCAGCCAGCGTGGTGCCTGTCGCTGCTCTCTCTCCCCCTTTTTCGAACATACAAAAAAAAAATTTGAAACTTTATTTTTAAAAATCAATTTAATCCTAGATCTAATTATTAATTATGAGTTTTGGGATTTCATTTTTGATGTTTGATTATGAGTATTATGTTAATAAATTTTCAGATTATATTTTTAATTAAAAAGCCCCAATTTTTGAAACCCTAGGTTCTTGAATTATGAAGTATGGAAGGATTATGATATATAATGATTTACACCTTTGATTAAAGTGTTTTAAGGCTAAATTACAGCAATTTTTCATTAAAATATAATGCTGGAATTTTTGGTTGTGTATTAAAAATTAAGTTTCTTTAAGGAATTTCAACTACCCATTAATAGGGATTAAAGTATGATGTTTTAAATGTATTTTTAGCTTATTTTAATTAAATTATGAGGGGTTTTATAATAGTATATATTGCTGGAAATTTATGTAGAGAGGATTTTAATACTCTTCTATGATTTTAAATTGTAGGAGACTTTGAAGTGAGCAATTTTTATTAGTCGTGGCGATTTTAAGATCGTATACAAGGTACATTCGTGTACTTAGCTTAATTATATTGATGCAGTAGCATGTTAAATGTGTTTAGTTGATTACAGGTTGTATCATGCTAGGTTTGGATTGAAAATTATGGTTTGGATGTTGTTGGTGATTGGATTATGAAGCATGATTTATTTGTGATGGATTATTGGATGGAAAATAATAGTTTAGAATATTATTTCTAAACCACATATTTATTTATGGCATGTTAGAGAGCATGTTTAATTAAGCTGAATGTTTAATTTTGTTTGGAATATTAAAAAGGAATTTTATTATGGTTCATATAATTTTTATTGATGCTTTAAGCATGGGGAAAGATCTATATAAGTGTCTATGTACACGATGAATAAATTGTATGTTGGTCCCTTAGTGCACTTAAGGTGTTTTTAACACCGAGGAATAGGATTTGTGGCGCTTTATGCGTGTAAGATGTCATTGGCACCAAGGTAGAATTAAAAACGATTCAACATTAAATATTATGTGGTCACTAATTATTCAAGAATTAAATTGGTATATTTGATTGACTGAATAATTATCGTTGATTGAATGATTATGGTTTGAGAGTAATCACCAAGTTTAATAATCTGTAAATAACGTATAGTGAAAGAGATTACGCACCAAAACTCTTGGAACGTATATACCTTGAGTATGGGGGGAGTTATGTGACTTTATGTTTGATCATAACTACTACTGGAGTACAGGACGTTGTACATTCCTTTTATTATTATTATGCGCAGGAATTCCGCCACCTATGAGTGGTTAATGATGTTGGCACGGTTAGCTCCCGTGTCAGTAACCTCAATTTATTTGGGGGAGGTTGAGTGGGAAACCCGTTCGATGCGTAGTCAACATTAAATAAATTATGTAGTGTCTAGTGAGAACTTTTATTGATTGTTGTATGCTTAAAAACAGGTGCAACGAGGTAAGTTGTGTATTGATAGGGAATTATATGTTAGTGTGTTAATTACGCTTATGTACTCAGCTTTGCTGATTGTGTGTTTTTTGTGTTTGTTGGCCTTGTCTTATCTTAGCCCTATGATGACCCATTTTTAATGGAGAGTAGTGGAAACGAGTCAAGATAAGCTTTACAGGTGATGAACCATGTTCATGAATGGGCATGAGTGAAGAGCGAATCATGCTAGTTTCTATAAGTATATGATGGGTGTTATTGCTTTATTTATTTATGACTTTATTATTATGCATGACTAATGATAGGTTTTGAGTTTGGTTTTGGTTTTAATAAGGGCCTACGATGGTTCCAAGTTGTAATGTTGATTTAATTTTTACTTCGTTTGACTTTTGTTTGACTTTACTTTCGTTGATTGACTTTTCAAGATTGACTTGTTTGAATTGTTTTGAAATTAGTCTTCCGCTGTGTATCTTTGATAGTTGCCTTAACCATTTTCACGGTAGCGGTAATGTCTTATATATTCCTATTTAAAGGTTTAAATACGGCAAAACAGGTATTTTAAAAGAAAGGAATTTGTATGGTGTTACAAAGTGGTATCTGGGAGCTTTGGTTGAGATTTTATTACCACTAAAGCTAAAAACGTGTTTTTTGTAAACTTGGCCAAGTACTTATTTATTGGTAAAACTTTTAGAGAATTAATTTTTATTCTATTTTATTTTATTCTAATTATTTTATTTTGGGAAGATTAAATATTTATTGATTAAATTTAAAACCGAAATTTTTTTTTATTATTTGGTTCGAATATTTTTTTTTTAAAAAAGGGCCGAATTTTTTTTATTTTATTTTAAATGGTCCGAAATTTTGCCTTCTTAATTATTTAATTTCGAAAATTTAATTAAAAAGGAGTCAAAAATATTTTTAGTTTGTTCATTTTGCAGGAAGGCAAGGATTAAGGTAAGTATTATGTGTTAATGGCTTTTAAAAAGCATGTTGGTGAGAATGGGTAGGAAAGAAATTGGGCATATAAGTTAGAAATAATCATGTTCTTGTATGCATTAATATTTAGGTTATGAATGTTTAATCATGAATGTATTGCTTGAGGATATGTATTTATGTGAGTAGGAATAAGAAAATTGTTTGATTGAACATTGAACCTATTTCATGCAAGAACTGTATTATTTTGTTTTCTTTGGGGAAAGGAAATTATTTTCTAAGTCTTTTCTCTACAGGATGCCGAATCTTCCTAGCAGTTACACCGAACTAGACACTCTCACTAAGAAACCTAATGAACATTCCTATGATTACGTTCAAAAGATTCGCTTTTACTGTTCCTACAGGAGCAATGTTTTAAGGGACAGAGTTTTGATAGCCTTGATCGTATTTTAGCTATGATTGTCCGTTGCTTGCCTGATGAGCCCCCTTATTATGCTGTCAAATCCAAATTTTCTGATTCCGTTGCTTACCAGGGGACATCCCGAACTACTACAAATATAGAGACTATTTTGGACAATGGTACCTAGATTAGATTTTTAATTTCCTATCTTGTTAGGGTCGAGAAAGCCCATTGTCGGCAAATTTACCTTCCATACCATGATTATTATTTCGAAAATCCAGTAAGGAAAAATCCCCCTTCTCCTAGTCATCAATCAGGAAGTTCTTCTTCTTCTTCTTCTTCACAGGGTGGTCAAGCAAGGAATGGAGAGCAAGGGGAGGAAGATAGTTCACTTATGGAGAATTCAAATCCAAATCCACCTCCAACTCCGATTGTCATAGATATCTCATCTGATGAGGAGGAAGAGGGAGAGTTTGTACAAGTAGAACCTGAACCAGAGTCACCTAAACCAATGGAGGAGGAAAATGATACTGAGTTCAATCCTGAAAGCTACAAACAATCCTCCGACAAGAGAGACAACGTCCGAAAGGATTATATTTTATAGTTTTCCTCGTTCTGAGTAATCAGTTTTAATTACAGTTTATTATTATTTCAGTTTTCAATTAATAAGTGGCATGACCACATTAAGTTAGTGAGCTTTTGTAGTACATAAGCTTCTAGAACTCAATATTATTTTGGTAGTTTCAGTTTATTTTAATTAATAAAAATCTTATTTATTTATTTGTTAAAATTATTTATATTATTAATAAATAAATCCATTTTATTTTCCAAAATCTTCCATTTCACATCACTATTCCAATAGCCAAATTCCAAGCAAATTGATTCCAATAATTTATTTCTAAGCTATGGGGATCTATGGGAATTACTTTTTATTTTTGATGTGATGCTTTATTAAATTCATGGTTGATTAGCAATCAATAATTGATTGACAAAGCTATAAATTCAGGGAATTCCTAGCTTTTGCTATCCCAATTTGTTAGCAACAAATTTTACTGTGAATGTTTCAAAGGTGTGAAGTAATAGATGAGTGTATGCCTTGAGATCTAACCAAAGCCATATCTAATATAAACCCTTGATCTTAATTCAGGAGAAGAAAAATGGTAGGGGGAAATAATTCCGGTAATGATGGAAACGATTTGAATGAAGTAGTGAGACAGTTGGCAGTTGTAGCCCAACAGTTGGCTAGGAATTCAACCAACAATGGGGATGCTCAGGGTGAAATTTTCAAGAAGGTGGCCCAAAGCAAACCCCCAACCTATCAAGGAGAGGCTGACCCTACCATATTAGAAAATTGGTTAAGGGAGTTTGAGAAACTGTTTGGGGCAGTTGGGTGCCCAGAAAATTCTAAGGTAGGCTATGCTACTTATTACTTGAGAGGTGAAGCTAATCTTTGGTGGCAGCAAAATGAGAGAACTATTAGAGCGCTACCTGAATTCAATTGGACTAAGTTCCAAGCACTACTACATTTTTGATCAAATGCGACGGCTAAAGTAGAGCTGATGCAACGGCCAGATGCAATACCGTGGAAATAGTCAAATCTAATGCAACGGATACATACTAGCCGTGGCAATAGCATCCTCTAATATAACGGATACACCATAATGTAACTGAGCATTGCATTAGGGTTCAGAGCCGTTGGGTTAGGGTAGTCGAATGCAACGGCCAGCCAAAATATGAAAATTTTATACAGGCACGTTAATTTTCCTCTTATATTTTCCCCCAAATTTTATAACCCTTTATTTTATTTTTTTTGAAACCCTAAATAATTCAACCTTGTGTTTGAATGTCCTCATTCCTCTACCCTCTTATTATGTCCTTTCAGCTACAATACAACCATAAATCTGGTTCAAATCCTCTCAACAACTTAACCCCCAATAGTCGAGAAAAGAGAAATTCGCTGAGAAAATAGATCGAAGATCGGGCATCGAAAACTACATCAAGAGAATTCTTGAAGATGGTATCATTGTTATTACAATTTTTGGGGAAATTATATGAAGAACCCGGGCTTGAAAAACGAATCGGGCTTTAGATTTGGTTCTGGGTTTGCGTTTGGGTGCAAATCTCAAGCCTAGATTTGAGATTATGCCCGAAGATTTCCAAAAGGTTGAGAGTTTTCTCAAGTCCAGCCATGGAGGATTTGAGTTTAAAAGCTTCTAAAATAGCTTCATTAGCCACAAGAACATCCAAAAATTAGGGTTCTTCTTGTTCTTTGAATTGTCTGGATTTTGAAGATTATTCTAATTTTTTCGCTATCTATCTCACCCCCAATAATAAAGCGTACTCTAATCTCCATTGAAGCAATTTCTAAGTTCCTCTTCAAGAATTATTATAATTATTATGATTTTTTTTTTTTTGTACTGCATGTCGTGATGTTGTTGCTTACCTGGTATTTCCCTTTGCTGCTACCCTGCTATTTCATCCCTGCCTGTCTTTGTGTTTTTATTGTTGCTGACTACTTGATGTCGCACTATTGTGTGCTTGTTGTACTTGTTCGAATCATAAATTAAATGTTGAGAGATGATGATGTTCATAAAGTAAACCGAATTACTCGTATTAATCAAGTGAATATTGTTTCTTATTGTGTGACTAATTAATTGAATCTTGAGTTATCATGTGATTAAAATCTGGAATAATGTCTAATGATAAGTGTAATTATGATTAAAGTACATCAAAAATAGTGTAATGTGTGTAATGTGTGTAGTGAAGATTAATGTACGAGTTTATGATGAGGAGAAGGTGAAGAAGGCATTTAAGTTTCCTATGAAACATGGGAAGGAATTGGACTTGGAGGATGATGATGTGAGGAGCTTGACATTGGAGAAGAAGGCTTCTATTCATCATATAGTTGAGTTTAAGGAGGAGTTTAGTCTTATTAAGCATACTTATCAGATGCTTAAGAAGCAGCCTAGGATGTTTTTTTTAGCTAGTACTGAGATGAATTGGGTTGTTTTCTTGAAGGATGGGTATGATGAGAATAGGAATTTGATTCAGAAAGATCCTTAGGTTGTTTTTAATGAGAGGTTATATAGGTTTGCTCAAATGCAGCATCCTGATAAATTGTGTCACGACAGTATCAGTGAATGATGGTGACGAAAATATGCTTGATGTAGCAAGAAAGATGGGGTAATTAGATGCTTTTAGATAATTTTGGTTGGCAATATCCTTATGTTATGCATTTGTATACTTCATGATCATTACTACTGTCTTAGAAAGGTCTGATAAAAATTTAGTTACAAACACTAATCTTTGGCCTGTAGTTTTCTGACATAAAATACATTTAATTTTGTTAGTCTCATTGTTAGTATCTCTGTATTGTTTTAACTTAATCCTCAAAGATGAGTTCTTTAATCTCTAATTGTCTGCTTGTTTCTGAACCTGCTGTCTAATATAATTTTTTTGAACTGTCCAATATGTGTATGCAATTGCTTTGTATAACATATTAACATTGTGTAAGGAACACTTGATTTTAGATGATCTTTATATTTGACAACTCAATAGATCGAGTGAGTTAGTTTTTAGACATAATTTTCCATCTATAACTAGTTTCTTTGGGTCATATTTCAGATTAATTATTATGTGTATCATAAATCATTGGTCTATAAGATCATCTTCAATTAACTGATTACAGTCCTCGTCTTCAACCTCGACTGCTGGTTTGCTTGCCTTTTCGACTTGTTCCTGGTTCTCTGCCCAACACTCGTACTGCTCCTGCCAGTGCTAGATGACATCAATCCACTCTGACTACTCTTTTTCACAGACTTAAATGCAAGTGAAGTTTACTCTATTTCGTGGGTTTATATTAGAAGAGATGCAAATAAGGTTGCACATGCTCATGCTTATGTGCCTCCTTGGGAGTTGGGTAGTAATATTTGGTTTGCCGATTTTCCTGTTTCTATTAGCTCTGTACTTTGAATGATTTGCTTTCTTTAAGTAATGATATTTGAGCTGCCCCTTTAGGGTTTTAATAAAAAAAATAAAAATAAATAAAAAGTTGATTTTGATGTATAGAGATTTACATTGATTAATTTGGAGTTGGTTCAATGGTATCGGAGTATTGAATCATAGGAGTCGATTTTAAGGTAGCTATCCTCTCCAAATGTCAAGAAGGAAGCTGGTTGAACGATCTGTACTGTCGTTGTTCATTAGTTAGCTAAAGATACTATCAACTGTATTGCTGGTTGATTTTGTAGGAAAAATACATGTCCAAATTTAGCTATAAAACTCTGTCGTTGTAGTTAATAAGTATTGCCTAAGCCAGGCCTGTGATGGACAAACTGGTCACTGTTAACGCATAACTATATTTCTAGTGCATCAGTGCTGTACTTGGTACATCTATTTTATTTCCAGCTTTAAACTAAGAACTGATGCTTATAAGCATTTATTGTGTGTATTCTTCTAGTTTATACTCGGTACAAAGCATTACTCTTCAAAGTTCAAACATTTTTTTTGAATAATCTATACCGTGATTTTAATGTAATATTTCATTGCTGGCTAAGTAACAGTATCATAGTTTTCTGTTTGATGTTTACCAGCACTGCTCCAACCTTGGTGGAGTGACAAGGCCGATACTTTTGGTGACTGCTTCTGTAGACAAGATTCTTCTCAAGAAGCCAATTCGTGTTGATGCTGAAAACTAGTAAAGTTATCAGAAATATTTCTCCAGTGATGTTATTCCTCTGTCCCCTTTTGTTTGCCTTTTATAGGTTTTGTTATTTTAGTTATGGGTGGATGGATTTGATGATATAAAAAATTGGTGAGATCATCTGTAAATCAAGGCAAACAAAACGGGATCGGGGGAGGGGGGAGTTGAGGGGAGTAGCGTATAGTAAGATTCGATGCACTGATCTTTTATGCTAGCAGGTTTGTCTTCTCCTTCTAATGATATTATGTGTACCTCTTCTCCTTCTAGGACAGGCTCGACGGGAAATGCCATCATAAATGATCTTTTACGACGGGGATTTCCCATCGTTAATAACTCGATTCTAGTATTGTGTTTCAATTTTAGGGGAAAATAACAAACATCATGTTCCTTTCTTCTTTTTTTTTTGTTAGTGCTCGATTCTTCTTCTCATTTTGATTTATTTGTGTGTTTTGTTTATCAAGGGATTTAGATCAATTGGATATGTGTAAACGGTGCTAGAGGTGGATACTGAAGGTGAAGAAGATACTTCCCGAATTGTTTTGAATTTCGTTACTTGAGAAATTGGAGAAGCAGGAGAAAAAAATGATAATGCGGTCACAAAATTGCTGAAAATATTGTTTAGGGGACAAAATGATTAAGTTTTAACTTTTATTTGTTTTTTTCTTAGTTTAACTAGTGATAATTTAATTTTGTAATTTTCCTTATAGATAACAATGTACAAACTTTAATTTATATTAATAAAATTCTTTTCTTTTTTTTTTTTGTCTGAAAATTCTGATTTTATTTGTATTATTATTATTATTATTATTATTATTATTATTATTATTATTATTATTATTATTATTATTAGGTATATAACCTGTGTGACGATAAGTTTAAAGAAACTGTTGCGTTAGGGTATATGAACCGTGGCATTAGGTATAGGAAACCCGTGGCATTAGGTATTATAGCTAATGCCACGACAATAATGTTGTCGTTGCATCAGGCATTGATCTAACGCAACGGATCACTGATGCCGTGGCATTAGGTGCCATATGCCGTTGCATTAGACCTACTGCAACACTAGTAGATGCCACGGTACATGGCCATTGCATTAGGCCTAATGCCACAGATTTTGACACCTAATGCAATGAATTTGGGGGTTGCAATAGGTCAAAAATGTAGTAGTGAAGAAAAGGTAAGAGACAAGTTTTACCCTAGCTTCTTACAGAAGCAGAAGGCCGAGGAGTTCTCAAACCTCAGAATGGAGGAAATGTCAGTAACTGAGTACTATACCAAGTTTATTGAGCTGTCTAGTTTTGCTGAAGAGTCTGTCTCTTCAGAGAAGGAAAAGGCTAGGAAGTTTGAAAGTGGTTTGACTACTGATTTGCAGCTGAAGTTGTGTGGACAAGTGTTTGAAACCTTGGATGAAGTGTATGGTAGAGCTGCACACTTGTATGCTCTGGAGGTGAAGAAAAAGAAGGAATTGGCTGATGTGGAAGTGAAAGAAAAGAGGAAAGAGGTGGGACAGAACTCTGGGAACCAACAGGGTAACCAGAACAATTTCAAGAAGCATAAATACCACCATAACAATAACAACTTCCACAACAACAACAACAATTCCCAAGGTAACAATCATCAAGTAGGACGTAACTTCAATGAAGGGGCTAGAAACAATAACCCAAGGAATAACATAAATGAGAGGCGTTATTTTTGCAAGAAGTGCAAGAATAACCATCCTGGAAGGGACTGTGATGGAAATCTGGTTGTTTGTCGTGCTTGTAACAAGTTGGGGCATAGAGAGTACGAGTGTTTCTCCAAGGGTTCTAATGGGAATAAACAAAAAAATAATTCAACAGTGACCTAAAGGAACTTTTAGGGAAACAACAATAACTTCAATGGAAATAAGGGAGCGCAGTAGAATGGAGCAAAGAACAACAATAACAGGAATAATGGGAATAATCAGCAAAAGTGGAGCTGCAGGAAAACTGAATGTGTTGAGTAGGCATGAAGCTGATTCCACAAAAGATGTCCTCACTGGTACTTTTTCTATTCACTCTATTCCTGTTAAAGTTTTATTTGATTCTGGTACAACTTCTTCCTTTATTTCGAAAAGAATCGTTTCGAAACTTAAAGATTCTTTGAAAACAGTAGAAGTAGTATATTTATCAATAACCATTCCAACGGGTGGGGTAGTGAATTGTACCAAAACCTTTAGAAATGTACCTTTAGAGATCGAAGGGATAGTGTTTCAGTCTGATCTGATCGAGTTTGGGTTAAAGGATTTTGATGTCATCCTAGGAATGGATTGGTTGAGCAAGTACAATGCAGAAATAAGTTGTCGATCGCAGAAAGTGAAAATGAACACAAGTGAGAATGAGGCAGTGACTTATTGGATGCATGGCAAAGCCAAATGCCCTAGGCTTATATCTGTGTTGAAGTTAGCAAAGTACATGAAGAAGGGACATCTAGTGTACTTTTGTAGTGTGAGAAACATGGATTATGAGGAGGCAACTAAGCCAGAAGATATAGAAGTAGTGAATGAATTTCTGGATGTATTTCCGGACGAGATCCCTGGAATGCCACCTAAGAGAGCAATTGATTTCACCATAGACTTAGTCCCAGGGACAACACCAATATCCAAGGCACCATATCGAATGGCACCTGCAGAAATGAGTGAGTTGAAAGAGCAACTGCAAGATCTGTTAGACAAGGGATACATCAGACCGAGTGCATCTCCTTGTGGAGCACCAGTTCCGTTTGTTAAGAAGAAAGATGGAAGCATGAGGTTGTGCATTGATTACAGGGAACTAAATAAGGTGACAATAAAGAACAAGTATCCACTTCCAAGAATTGGTGATTTGTTTGATCAGTTGAAAGGTGCGACTGTGTTTTCTAAGATTGACTTGAGGTCCGGATATCACCAGTTGAGGATTGCAGATGAAGACATGCCTAAAACTGCTTTTAGGATAAGATATGGACACTATGAGTTTACAGTGATGCCATTTGGATTAACAAATGCTCCAGCACTCTTTATGGATTTGATGAACAGGGTGTTTCATTAATTTATGGATAAATTTGTGGTAGTATTCATAGATGATATACTGGTGTATTCAAAGAACAAAGAAGAGCATGTAGTTAACCTGAGGGCAATTCTGCAAACACTAAGAGAAAACAATCTTTATGCAAAGTTCTCTAACTGTGAATTTTGGCTGGAAAAGGTAGCATTCTTAGGTCATTTTGTGTCTAAGGATGGCGTGGAAGTAGATCCAGCAAAGATTGAAGCTGTGAAGGGTTGTCCTACGCCCAAAACAATGTCTGATGTTCGGAGTTTCTTAGGTCTAGCAGGATATTATAGGCATTTTGTGAAAGATTTATCAAAGATTGCTAAACCTATGACTACTCTAATGAAGAAAGACAAGAAGTTTGAGTGGGATGATAAGTGTGAAGAAGCATTCCAACTCTTGAAACAGAACAAAGTTACAGCACCAGTGCTTACACTGCCAGACGACAGTGGTATCTATGATGTGTATAATGATGCGTTAAAGAATGGTTTGGGGTGTGTGCTTATGCAAAATGGGAAGGTGATTGGATACGCATCAAGGCAGTTAAAGACCCATGAAGTGAATTACCCAACCCATGATTTAGAACTTGCTGCAATTATCTTTGCACTAAAGATCTGGCGTCATTACTTGTATGGAGTGAAATGTATAATTTACACAGACCATAAGAGCTTGAAATACATTTTCACTCAAAAGGATTTAAACTCTCGACAAAGGAGATGGTTAGAATATACAACGGATTATGACTTGGACATACAGTATCATGAAGGGAAAGCAAACGTAGTTGCAGATGCTTTAAGTCGTAAGACCAGTCATGGATTGAATACTTTAGTAGTGGCTGATGCGTTATATAGGGAAATGAGTAAAATGAACTTAGAAGTTGTAGAATGGGGAGTACCAGCTGGCATTCTTGCAAATTTGACTATCCAACCAACTATATTCGATGAAATAAGAGAAAATCAAGTAGGAGATGTGAAATTGGATAGGATTCGTGAGAAAATAAAACAAGGTAATGCTACAAATTTCAAAATTCATGAAGACGGGAGTTTGAGGTACAAAGGTCGATGGTGTGTACCTCAAAAATGTGAGGAAGTGAAAAGAAAGCTAATGGAAGAGGGACACAATACACCATATTCAGTGCACCCAAGAGGGGATAAGCTATATAAGGACTTGAAAAAGGTGTATTGGTGGCCTAGAATGAAGAATGAAGTTGCGGAATTTGTAGCAAAGTGTCTGACTTGCCAAAAGGTGAAAATAGAGCACAAGAGGCCGCAGGGAACTGTGCAATCACTGGAAATTCCTGGATGGAAGTGGGATTGGATTTTAATGGATTTTGTGACTTGCCTTCCAACATCAAAGAGTGGAAATGACACCATTTGGGTAGTGGTGGACAAACTTACAAAATCTGCGGTGTTTATACCAATGAAGGAGACTTGGAAGATGGAACAACTTGCAAAATCTTACATCAAGAATGTTGTGAGGTTACATGGAGTTCCAAAGGATATTGTGTCTGACAGAGATTCCAGGTTTCTTTCAAAATTCTAGAAAAGCGTACAGGAAAACTTTGGTACGACACTTAAGATGAGTACAGCGTTTCACCCTGCCATAGATGGGCAAACTAAGAGAACCATTCAAACCTTGGAGGACATGTTGAGAGCTTGTGTTATAGACTTCCAAGGAGGATGGGAGGATAGCTTGGATTTGATTGAATTTTCCTACAATAATAGTTATCATGCGAGCATTGGGATGGCTCCATTAGAGGTATTATATGGGAGAAAGTGTCGTAGTCCAATTTGTTGGAACGATATAAGTGAAACAATGATTCTAGGGCCTCAAATGATCGAGGATACAGTGAAACAAGTAAGGGAAATTCAAGCCAAGATTCAAGCAGCTCAAGATCGCCAAAAGAGCTACGCAGATTTGAAGCGTAGAGAAGATGAGGTTGATGTTGGTGACAAGGTGTTATTAAAGTTATCACCAATGAAAGGAGTAATGAGATTTGGGAAGAAAGGAAAACTGAGCCCAAAGTACATTGGTCTAGAGGTGTTACAAATAGGGCCTAGTAGCTTTGCAGCCTCCAAAACTTTTATCAATCAATAACTTAATACTAAAACAGACACCGGGAGTGACACGTGTTACATCCTGGTGCTGTTTTTTCCCTCCAAAACTCCTCTTCTTCTTTTGACTTTTTTTTTCATTCTATAATAATATCATTCCAAATGTTTTATTTTTATATTATCTTTATGTCAAATATATATTCCTTCTTATTTGGTACCATAACTATTCTACATACATTTACCTAAATAATTATTTCAACTTCTTTACAAAAAAAAAAAAAAAAAAAAAAAAAACAATTATTTCTACTCCTTTTTAACTATCTTTTAAATGGAGTATTATTAGATTTTGCCAAAAAAATTATAAAAATTGATTCATATAATAGATGTTAAAGAAATTACTTTAAAATATCACTTAATTTTATTTTTTTCAAATACCTCTAGCTAATATTTTTTCAATTTCAATTCAATATAACTATATATTCAAGTTAATTACAATTTTGTTTACGAAATTTTACTACTATACGTACATATTATCACAAATTGATTTATAGAGTGTAGTATAGCTATAAAATAAATGTTGTGTTTAACAAATGATTTTTTAGATATAAAGGTGACATATTATATGTAATTTTGTGTGTGTTTGCACTTTTTCTTGTAATTTTTTTTGGAGATTTTAGTTTGTTGTTCGATTAATTTTTTATGTTTATTAAAAATGCATTTAAAATTAAGTATTCACTTATATGGCCACTAGACCTGATCAACCCCCGCCTGAAAAATTCTCGGGTTCGGGTAGACTAAAAAAATTCAATTTTTAGATAATTTGTTGCTTTGCCTATTAATATAGGTTATTATGACATTATATTTTCTATATATTTGATTTGTATGCTTTATCAAATTTAATTTGTTGGATATAATTAATTTTCTTACAAAAAATTAAACTTACCGTGCATGGCACGGGCCTTAAGCTCGTATTTTACTATTTCCCTCTCCTCTAGTGGTTCCCTTATATACTCACTTTTGCTTTTTATTTTTTATTTATATATATTTTTAATTCCTCAACCAACCCGAGCTCCATCATGTTTTATTACTTTCTACTATTCCTCCTAAAAGTCCGCACAGAGAAAGGGAGAAAATATATAATATACGGAGGGAGTATAAATATGTGCTTGCACGAATAATTGCTTCTCTAACACTTTCTTTACCGTATGAGTATTTGTTCTTCTATATTTCTTTATAGTTATTTGGGGACGAAGATGAAGATTGTCAATTTGTACGTACAACTAATAGTTGTAGGGAATATTTCAAGCATCCCACACTTGAGCCCCACTGTGATCATACACTTAAGTATGGTGGCGTCTAAAGGGAAGGAAGCTAGAGCAAAAGAGTCGCCAACAAGTTTTAGGAACTTGTAAACCGTTCACAGGGTGAAGGTTACACCCCTTTACGGTCCATGAGATCGCTAACTCCATATTGGTCCTAAACCATGACTGGATATTCGGGGATGAAGGTACAAATCCAACCTAAAAGAGATTGAACCTACCCTAAAAATAGGCCTCTACTTTTATTCTTCTCGTATTCATGTGCGCTTTCTGACTAACATATAACCAATATATAAATCCTAAACCTGTTTAATCTATGTTGGTTGAATATTAATGCACAAACAAATCTATTATTGGCGATCACTTGAACTAAAATAACATTAGCCTAAACAAGATTATTAATTATCTTATTAAGCGTGATTACAAGTACAAATTCCCTTTAAACCTACAAGAGAGGGTTTGATCAAGCAACAACAACAATATATCAAGCAACACAATAACAACAATCATCATCATCATCAAATCTCAATCTCATGAAAGCATAATAATATTAGCAAGATCCTAGGCATGATACTAACAAGATTAATAACAAATCCTAGCATGTCACTAAACATTAAAAATCAAAGCTTCATACCTAACACGATACTAACATGATAGAAGAAATAAGAAGCAACCTAAGCATGATACTAGAAAGTAATAAAGACATCCTAACATGATACTAGGAATTAATATAATCTAAGCATGATTTCTATATCAAAAGAATAATTAAGCAATTAAATTACTTACTTTGATGCCTCGTATCTCTTTCTAATAACAAAATACACACGTTAGTAACTTCAAGGAAAATATTAAATCAAACAATTAATTCAAATAATTGAAATAGGGATTTGGGACCAAACCCTCAGAAATTATCAACCTTTCACGTCTAGGGCAAAGGCAACTTTGAACTTGGCTAGGTGTGTCTAGAACTTGTGAATGAGGAATATTGTATTTTGTAAAAAGGTGTAGAAAGGCTTAGAAAGAGGGAGAAAGAAAAGCTATTGCTTGAGAGAGAGGATAAAGATGATTATTGGTGATTGTTGATGAATTGTTGAAAAAACGGTGATTATTGGTGATTGTTGATGAATTGTTGAAAAAACTGTGATTATTGGTGATTGTTGATGAATTGTTGAAAAAATTCTCTTGACTCGTTCTCCTTCGTTTCTCAATGAAATTTGCTCAAGTTTTTTACAAATCAAAGCTTGTGATCTCTAGTTTGCTGATCTATGTAAGTTTTGTTCAAATTCACTTTATATTGCACGAATTTCATGCTTGTTTGCTCGCAGTTTCTTGGAAAAACCGAGAATGTTCTTGCTCAATTTTCTTTGTTTGTCAAATTTTATGCCATAAATTTGCTTGTTTATGTTTGTATATCACTTAAGGAGCGTTTTGAGACTTGTTTGACCCAATTTGGTGAAGAAATGAGCGATTTGCCATTGTTGAACTCCTTGAGTTCGTGTGAACAATGTAACTTGTTCTTCATATTTTTGCTAACTATTCATGCCCAATTTGTCACAATATTTGTTCTAGTATTGCAAGAAATTGTTAGATTGCTTGAAAATGCTAATTATGCTTGAATTGAAATCATGCTCTATTTTAGTACTACGTACTCCGTTTTTTTACGAACATAATTATGCTAAGCGACCCTTAGATACTATAGAATCTTGGATACACTGTTTGCTTGCATAATTAGCATGTCTTGACGATGCAGTTCTGGCTCACGCTCTCGTGGGGCTCACCAAGAGGACGAGCTCGTCGATGCTGACGAGGGTACTTCCACTAGTCAGGGGGAGTTCCTCGAGTGGGACGGGCGTACCTTATACTTTGCACCTTTGTTTCACATCTCAGAGCGAGTTCGCCGTGGGATGACTGACGAGCGAGTTCGTTGCCATGGCTCAGGCAACGATACTATCAGATAGTTGTACGAGTTCTACTTCCTTAACAACGAGGAGTTGTGTGGGCTGTGGGAGTTTTGTGGTCTGACTCCACCATTGCAGGCCACTCAGGCGCTCTATTCTTCGTCCTCGAGTCGTTTTCTGATTCGAGCTTTGGTGGAGTTCTTTTGGGACACCACCAACACTTTCCACTTTCCATGGGGTGAGATGACTGTCACTCCTGTCGACTTCTCTCTGATCACCGGACTCAAGTTCCGGACTTCTACGGTCCCTTTCGGCAGCAATATCACCGTGTTCTCTCCCGAGGTAGAGGAACTACTCCGTCCTATCGTTGTTCGAGCTCGCGGAGAGGCTCGGCCGATGTAGATCAGTAGCCGATGTATTCGGCGGTCTATGCTCGTGGAGGCCTTTCGAGATGGTGCGACCACCCCGGAGCAGCGGGTGTGCATCTTTGTTCTGATTCTTTTGTTAGGGACTTTCTCCGCTGACAAGGGTAGCCGAGTGCTACTCTACTACTTGCCTGCTCTTCGCGACCTTCGTATGGTCGGGTCATATGATTGGGCCAGCTTGGCCTATGCTGACTTCCTGCTTGGATTGCGACTCGCTTGTCGCCATCGCAAGTTTGAGGAGGAGGTCACTCTTTCTAGCTTCTGGAGGGTCATAGAGGTATACCTTGCTTCTCTTTACTAAGGTTTACTTATACATGCGCTAGCACTCGCTGATGCTTCTCTGTCATTTACATGTTTGGTTCCACGAGTACTCCCCGTCTTTTTCACCAGCGAGGGCCTCGCCTCGTGGGCTCCCCGTTGCTGCTAGTTGGGGAGGCCGTTACAATGACCAGACTGCTACTGCCCGCGTTCAAGAGTCGATTCTCTCGGTGTGCTTTGCTTATCATTTATATCTCTTTGCTATTTAGTAGGAATCTATCTCATGGTTGTTCATTTTGTAGGGTTCTGAGGTCCAATTTCGGCCATGGGACGATTTCGACCTTCCTAGACGAGTTGTCCAGTATACAGCTCAGCGTTGCTATTTCCAAGGGACATATGACGTTTTGGTGTATTTGAGCGAGAAAGTTGTGATTCAGCACTCTACCGAGTCTTTTGTGGTTCCTGCTCGTCCCCCACGGCATATGTTGAACCAGACGGACATGAGAGTCCATTTCTGTGGGTCGCCAGCTGGTACGGATTGGCACCGTCATATCCATTCGAGTTAGAGTTATGGCAAGAGTCACATGCCGCGTTTGGCTTCACCTCCATGTATATCGAAGGAAGGGCAGGTATATTTTGTGCCTTTGATTTGTTCTCTTGATTGCCCCCTAGCAGATTTTAATTGCCCAGGTTTTATTTTGACAGGCTACGGCATCGGCTAGGGATTTTGTGCCTCCACCGGTGTCTATCACCTATCAAGGGTCTTTTGGCCCGATCGAGGAGATGATTCCTCTGGCCCTGAGCCTTGGCGCTTGATAGAGCAGTCAATACCTCGTCACCAGACTTCGGTAAGTCTTTCATCATTATTTTGTGTTTGCATAGATGTTTTGATTATTTCTGACTTCATTGCTTTGACAGTTTTCCCGCGAGGTGATGACGAGGATGACGAGAGCTATGGACGCCTTTCGTTATCAGCTCGTGAGATTGAGTCACCGAGCTAGGTGTCGTGGAGACAATGGTTATTTATTTTGCCATGCTTGACTTGATTTGTTCTTTCTATTTCAACCTATTCCTCCGACGAATACTCGTTTGAGACCTAAGACTCGGAAGGGGAGATCCGAATCTGGCTTGAGGCATCGTCGTACTTCGACAGGGAGCCAGGGTGGTCGAGCGGAGTCGGACCACACTATAGTAGTAGAGGATTCCGGCTCTTCGTCTGAGGGTGCTTTAAAGAGGACGACTGGCCAAGGGGGCGCGACATCGACTCCTTCAGCGGTTGGTGGGACGTATGAGGTTGGCTCATCGTCGCAGTAGCCGCAGCAGCCTCAGCAGTTGGGAGTACAGCCGCAGGGTGAGGCAGGATGGACTGGCCCTACTCTCTTGATCCCGACCACTAGTGATCAGGCTATTGGCGAGGGGTTGACTCCACGAACTACACAGTTCTTTGACATGTTTGGGGTTCCTCCCTATTTGCGTCCTCCGCCATCATAGTTGTACCTGTACATATTTTTATTTTGACTTTGTAGGACTATGCTTATTTTGACTTGACACTCGTGTTGGACACTTTGTATATATCTTATGATTACTATGTTCATTTTATCTTTACATTTTTATTTTTCATTTTGTGTGCATATGAGTGTGTGAAAAATGTGACTAATTTTTGCGCAAAAATTTCGATCATTTTTGTTATTAATGAAGGGTATCCGAATTTCTCCCCCAAAAAAGAAAAAATGAAAAATAAAGTCGAATCTTGAATAAAAATGAGCTTAAATTTAATTAAACACAAAATAATCAAAAATGGGATAAGTGTTTGGATAATATTTGCAAAAAATAATGTTTGGATAAGGCTTTGAAAAGCATCAAAACCGTACAGTTAAAGTAAAAATCCAAGTCAATGTCGGATAACATATGGTAAGCGAAACGCGTAACGCTGACGCGGGAAAAGACAAATCTATCGCAGGGCGCTGACCCCTGTCGCGGCGCGCTGGGTTTATTTGTCCGAATCCTTCCGGGATTCGGTTTGCGTCAGCTCTTTATTAATAGCCCCTAAATTTGTCGATTTTCGTACAATTCGAACTGAAAAAATAATCCCCTCTTTAATTTTTTATCATATCTAAGAGTTTTAGCAATTTTACTCGTGAGTGGTGCCGGTCTTTGACTGCTAAAGAGAGAAAAGAGCTTGACTTTATTCACTTGGGGGGATTGCTTGGCATTAAAGGAATAGATCTTGACATAGACTTTATTCATACCGCCTTAGAGTATAGGGACTCAGACACCCATTGCTTTAGATTAGGTCATGATGAAATTTGCCCTTTACCGGAAGAATTTGGTGCCATCCTTGGCTTCCCGTCTTTAAATCTTGCGGTAATTCCTAAAGTTAATGAATATTATTATAAATATTTTGAGCGTTTCCTTAACCTTCAGGATAGGGACTTGAATGATATAGTGTATGAGAATGTGGTTAATTTGAAAGAATTTGCACGCTTTTATTTTGATAGACCACGCTCGGAGTCTTTTCATGTTTATAAGAGAAGAGCTTTTCTCTTTTGCATGGTTAGCCAATATCTCCTTACTAGTGGTAATATTCGTGAGGGTCAAGCAATATTAGTGTCTGTCATGGAGTAAATTGAATCAGGGAGAAATCTAATGCCATTAATTGTTGGAGAAACGATGCTTAGCTTAGATGAGCTAAAAAGAGATCCAAAAGCACCTCTTTGAGGTTCTCCAATTTTATTACAGGTAGAAAATTGATATTTTTAATTGCAGAAATCAAAAATATAATTTTGTATAGTAATACTAATTATTTGCATTGAATTTTTTTGCAGGTATGGCTAATGGAGAGACTTGAATTAATCAGTCCTCCTGACAATATTGAAAAATATACACCAAATTGCTTTGTAAGAAGGAAGGAAGGAAGAAACGCTTCTCCATAATGATGGGCCACTGGGAGTGGAGTAGAATCTTTGAAACCTGTGACTTTGCTATCAAGTGGGTTATTCCTTGGTGGAAAATTAAGAAGATGGTTGGTGTCAATAGCCAACCTTTTTGCCGTCTTCCTAGCTTGTCCAAATTGACCTTTTATTACCTTTGTAGAGTGAACAGACAATATGGACTTGCTCAAACCATTCTCTCCGGAGATCTTCGTTGCCCTTATGAATTTCCGGTATCACAAGACATAGAGAGGTTTGATGACTATTGGTGTGCTAGACCTTTGTGGGATGTTGTTACCCAAAAGGTACCTCCTTCTTTGTCTAAGGATGTGAAGCAATGGTTAATTGGTAGATTTCACAAGGACAAGAACAAAGCCTGAAAGTTGAGTAAGACCAATGTGAAAGACTGTCTAGGGGATAGGAAAATTCCTCCTAAGGAGCACTTAGGTGAGAAAGTTGAATTCAAGACTCCTGACATGCCTAAGAAGAAAAGTACTACAAAGGGTAAGGAGAAAAGAAAGACTGACTCTGTAGAAAAGAAAATATGGGTTGAAAAGAAGCATGATGTGATGGCTATTGGAGAAACTATCAACTCCAAGATCGTATGTAGGTCTTCTAAGGGATCCCTATTGGTAAAAGAGATGGATGATGAAGAAGAAGTAGAGAAGAATTAGAAGAGGGCCAGAGAAGAGAAGACATATTAGAGCATTGCCTTTACCATCAATTTATTAGCCAATTTTATTATTTTTTTTTAATTTTTTTATAAGTCAATGTAAGCTTTTATTTTTAATTCCATTAATATTGTAATTTTATTTTTATTAATGCAATTTTCAGCTTTTAAATTAAATTGACTTTTTTTTTGTTTTTTTTTTAATTATTAAAGAAATGAACACGACTTGAATAAATTTCGAAAATTGTTCGAGTACGGAAGTTGAAAATTCTCGAGATACTCCGAAATCCGCCCAGATCGACGAAAAAATACTGGTGCTGGACTTTTGAATTTTTCGCAACGCTACAATCCTATCGCAATGCGCTGGATATGTCGTTGCGCGACAGATGTTGTCGTGCAGTGCTGAACTTGAATTCTACGCGCCGCTTGCTCCGCGTTGGCGAACTGATGCGAGGATGCAAGATTTGTAGAAATTAAAGTGGTCGCACCTAGTAAAGGGTTGCCTACGTATCCTTTCCTAAGGAATCAGGCCAAACGTAGCTCTCCTAAGTATGTTACTCAAGTTATCATGGGTAGAACTTCTTTAGTTGGTCAAGGTTTGTCATGTGTAAGAATTCATTACCATCCATATCAGTTAGTTTTGCGGCACCTCCTGATAGGATAGTTTTGACAATGTATGGTCCAAACCAATTAGGCCTAAATTTGCCTCTTGGGTCTAGCACATTTTTCCTTAATGCTTTTAACACCAAGTCTCCCCCTTTAATGTCTCTTGTCTTGACCTTTTTGTTAAAATGTCTAGCTATGCGAGTTTGATAGCATTGAGTATGATGTAAAGCTTCTAGTTGCTTTTCATCAAGTAGAATTAGCTATTCATACCTTGCTCTAGTCTATTCAACTTCATCGAGTTTACTTTCCAACGCGATGCGTAGAGAAGGTATTTCTAGCTCTACAGGTTGTACGGCATCCATTCCGTAAACTAGGGAGAATGGCGTATTTCCTGTGGATGAGCGAATTGACGTGCGATAACCTCAAAGGGAAAAATGGAGTTTGTTAGGCCAATCCTTGTAATTTTCTGTCATTTTCTCGATGATAGTCTTTAAGTTCTTATTAGCTGCTTCTACTGCACCATTTGCTTGAGGCCTATATGGGGAAGAATGATGGTATTGAATACCATACTTTTGAAGAAATTCTTCACATTCTACTTGAAAGTGAGTTCCATTGTCACTTATCATTTCATGTGGGACTCCATATCAACATATTATGTTTCTTTCAATAAAGAGTGCTACATGTTTTGCAGTGAGTTTTGTATATGATGTTGCTTCGACCCATTTTATGAAGTAATCGATTGCCACTAAGATGTATTCATGACCTCCTGTCCCAGGAGGGGTGATTTTCCCAATAATATCTATACCCCATTTTGAGAATGGTCATGGTGATGTATAGGTGTAAAGGAGTGATGGAGGAACATGTTGCAAGTTAGCATATATTTGGCATTTAGGGCATCACTTTACATACTGATGGCAATCCCTATTCATGGTAGTCCAATAGTATCCTTGGCGCATTACTTTTTAGGTTAGCATTTTGCCATTCATATGAGTTCCACATACTCCTTTGTGGATTATTCTCATTGCTCTTTGAGCTTCCTTTTTACCTACACATAGGAGAGCTCTACCTTTCGGTACCCTTTTATGAAGCTCATCATTTATGAGTACATATTGGGAAGCCAAAAGTCTTAGAGCTTGCTTTACTCTCTTGTCAACATGAGGTGGATATTCATCCTTGGTGACATAATTGAGGATGTCAGTATACCAAGGTTCTTCCTCTTCTTCTTGTTTCTGAGCTATCTCATCATCTTCTATAGCTTGGATGTAAGCTGGCTTATGCCTTTTCTCTATTGTTAGAGGCATTTGTTCGATTTCCTTGGGAATTCTAATCATTGAGGCTAGTCTTGCCAAGGCATCAGCAAATTGATTCTCCTCTCTTGGTAGATTTATGTATTCTACCTTTTTCGAGTTGATTAGTAAGATTTTCCAAATATGTTTGATAAGGAGCTAAGCTTTCACTCCTTACTTTCCATCTTTTGGAAATCTGATTGATGATTAAAGAGGAGTCTCCGAATATCCGAAGTTTCTTCACTCCTAATGCCAAAGCAGTTTCGAGGCCTACCACACATGCTTCATATTCTGCAGCATTGTTGGTAATGTCAAAATCTACCTTTATGGAGATTGGAATGTGTTCCTCCTTAGGTGATACTAATAATACTCCAACACCACAACCCTTTTGGTTAGAAGCTCCATCGAAGTATAATGTCCAAGTATCATCTTCTATAAGCATCAAATCTTCGTCTAGAAATTAGTTTTCATTCATTGGCGTCGAATCTTCTATTTGGATATCTGCTAAGAAGTCCGAGACTACTGATCCTTTGATAGCCTTTTAAGGCGTAAACCTTACATCGAATTGGGCTAAGTTGACTATCCATCTTGATATTCACCCGTTAAGTGTATATTTCTAGAAGAGATACTTTATTGGGTCCATTCAAGATACTACATAGACTGTATGAACGAGCATGTAGTGTCTTAACTTGGTTGTGGCCCACACTAGTGCAAGGCACAATTTCTCAAGTGGTGTGTAGCGCACTTTATACTCGAGCATCTTTTTACTTAAGTAGTAGATGGCATTCTCTTTTCCTTCTACTTCTTGCGCAAGCATAGCTCCCATGGTTTCTTTAGTGATTGTTAGGTATAATCGAAGAGGAATTCCCGGAAGTGCTGGCGCCAATACGAGAGGATTAGCGAGATAGGCTTTGATTTTCTCAAAGGCTTTTTGGCACTCGTCGTCCCATATTACTGGTACATTCTTTTTGAGCTTCTTGAATATTGGTTCACATATCGTGGTTAGCTTGGATATGAACCTACTTATATATAGCAACCGACCAATGAATCCTTGAATTTGCTTCTCGATCTTGGGCGGTGGAATCAACATGATTGCCTTAATATCAGTTGGGTCTATCTCTATTCCTCTAGAGCTAATGACATAGCCCAAGAGTTTTCCTGAGGTGACTCCAAAAGCGCACTTAGATGGGTTTAGCCTCATATTGTATTTTCTTAACCTTTCAAAGAATTTCCTTAAGGCTACTAGATGTCCTGGACGATCTTTTGATTTCACAATCATATCATCCATATAGACTTCTACCTGTTTGTGGATCATGTCATGGAGTAAGGCAATCGCTGCTCTTTGGTAAGTGGCACCCGCTTTTTTAAACCCGAATGGCATTACCGTGTAACAATAAGTGCCCCATGGTGTTATGAATGTAGTTTTCTCCATGTCTTCTTCTGCCATGAGAATCTTGTTGTATCCTGCGTATCCATCCATAAATGAGAGAAGTGCGTGATTCACTGTATTATCTACCAAAATATCGATGTGTGGTAAAGGGAAGTCGTTCTTTGGACTTGCCTTATTTAAATCTCTGTAGTCGATACACATTCTTACCCTTCCATCTTTCTTGGGGACTGGTACCACATTTGTGACCCATTTGGGGTATTTGGATACCCTTATAAAACCTGCTGTTATTTGTTTTTGAACTTCTTTTATTTTTAGAGCTACGTCGGGTTTCATTCGACATAACTTTTGTTTTACAGGTTTCATTCCTGGGATTAACGGTATTTTGTGTTGAGCTATTTCTCGATTTATGCCTGGCATTTCTTCGTATGACCAAGCGAACACATCTATAAATTCCTTTAGTAAATTTATTAAATTGGTTCTTTCTTCTTTTTTAAGAGTTAGACCAATTTTAACTTCTCTTTTAATGGTTAGATCTTTTGAGATATCAACCGTTTCAGTATCTTCAATTACCGGTGTTTTATTCTCAAGTGTTTCCATTGCTTTAATTATTTCTTTGTCATTTTCTTTGTTAGTTAAGCAATGCTCATCATCTTGAGTAAGGGAATAGCACAAGGAGTAAGCGGAAGAAGACATTATTAAATTTGGAAATCATTACATCAAATAAAGATATGTCCATTGAGACTTGACTACCTACTATCCTAGGGGTAGATTTTGAAGTAGAAGGAAGATAAGGAGATACTACTACACAAGGTTTAGAAGATTCGACTAAGGAAGACTTGAATTCAGACTCGGACTCTGACTCAAACTCAGATAATTCAAACTCGTCGAACACTGGTCCTTGTCCTGTTGTTATGAAGATCCTTCTTCCACTTGGTGTAGTCACTTTCACGGTCTTTCTCCATCCTTGGACTAGTCCTTCTGCCGGAGTAATGAGCTTTGTAGGATCGAAGTCTTCGCTTTGCAAGACTGTTTGAATAAGCGCCGAATTATCATCGATGCGCTTAGGCTCATTTTTCTAGTAGCCAAAGAGTAATACCATGACATTAAAATCAAAGCATGGAGGTGCTTTCTCCTTATGGGTAGGAGTTGGGATATCATCCAAGAAATTGCAATCCAAGAAGATCTCGAACCCAGGTTGTCTTATCCCATCTTTGACAAAGGGTTCAGAAAATTCGTAACAAGGGTAGTCCTCACCCTCTCTTATGAATTAACCATTTAGAGTGAGAGGATATTGATCCATTGGGATTGCTTTCTTTTGGGTACGAGCATTCCTCCACGCATTAATATTTTCCCAGGCTTTCTTATAGTCTTTCGGAGTCGGTTCAAAACCAAGTCTAAAAGTATCTAATTTAGGAAGGCCAGGCAATCTCATTTGTGTTGCTACTCCTTTCTTCTTTCCTAGAGTCATTCCAGGAAAGTGTCCTTGCTTTCGGAGTATGCCATTAACTATCATGTTCGAATGGAGGTCGTAGTGAAGAGGGGTCTTTTCATCTTCATCGATAAAAGAGACCTCTTCTACATTAAAGCCCCATAGATCTTCATCATTTTCATCTTGCTCCACATTTATAATTGGTTTGTCAATTGCCTTAATTCTTATTGTAGAAGCATCGATAGTGACAGGAATTCCTCCAACTATGGCCTTCACTTGTTGATGAAGGGATGAAGGGACGGCCTTAAGGTCATGAAGCCAAGGGCGCCCTAACAACAAGTTGAAAGAAGCTTTGATATCTACCACTTGGAAAGTAGTAGCATGTTCAATGACACCTGCCGTGACATTCATAGTAATAGTCCCAAGAGCTTTGCGATGAGTGTTGTCATAAGCCCTTATTCCTTGTGTAGATGGAGAAAATTCTTCATATTTTATCCCTAGCATCCTCGCAGTTCGAAGTAGGCAAACATTAATTGCTGACCCATTGTCTACAAGAGTCATTGGGACATTCATCCTCTTGCAGATTACTGTGAGGTTTAAGGCCGTATTGTGCTTATCACCCTCTGGAGGTAGATCCTTGTCAGAAAAGGTGATTAGGTTGATGGGACTTGGAAGATCACTCGGGAGAAAGTTAGCTAACCCTTTAGGAGTGGTTTTCAGAATCTATCCCTACTTTAGCCAAGGGATCCATTACTGCAACTCTATGCTCACGGGATGTGGCTAGCAATTTCCATACATTCATCTCGACCTTAGTCTTCTTGAGTTGTTTCACAACGTCATTGTCTTCAATGATGGGTATGGGAATTTGTTGGGTAGTAGGAATGGGTTGTGTTGTAATGGAAGGTTGCATTCTCCTTGATCTTGTGAGGACATCTATGGGTGAGTCTTCTTCATCCCAAATGTCGTCTACTGGATAGATTTTGGAAAGTGGAGTTTCTTCCAAATCTTTGAGGTAGACATCCTCATCATCGCTTTTCTAGATTCTATTGATGCTAGCATCTTTTTCTGGAGTTATTTGGACTAACTTCTTGTTATCAATTAATCCTTGAACTAGATCTTTGAACTTAAAACAATGTTCAATGGTATGTCCCCCAGATTGATGGTATGGACAATAGAATCTATGTCCTTTTCAGTGATTCAAAAGGTCTTGGCTCGAGAGGTTTAATCTTCCCATTCTCGCAGAGCTTTTGAAACATGTTTGCATAAGAGGTCCCAATTGAAGTATAAGATTTATTGCTCTTTTGGGTTTTTCGACCACTTGGAAAGAAAATGATTTTCTCTCACTACTCTTAGCAATCGTCGCCTTTTCCATGTCACACTCACTTTGAACTCTTTTTAGACGGTCGAGGAGTTCACGACAGGTATCACTTGCTTCTTTTTGTCGTGTTTATGAGGTGCCATATCTCCTCTTTACTAGCTGGAAATTCACCTATAGTGTGTTTCTTAGCATCAAAAAAGATTTCCTCCTCTTCTTCGATGGCAAGAGTCTCTTCAATTGGTTTAATGAGGGTTGTTAGATCGACATGATCTTCTTCATCAGAAATAGCCAAGGAGTCCGAAAGTGGAGCATTATTGATACTTGGCTTCTTGCTTCCAGGAGGCAATGGAAGCTTGTTGTTATCAATGAGGTCTTGAATAGGTTCCTTTTAATTTCCAACAATTCTCCGTAGAATGGCCCCTGCCTTGATGGTATTTGCAGTGTGCATTGGGGTTCCAACTAGTCGTCCTCTTTTCGACCGGTGAATCCCCAAATGGTCCAATGGGAGTTATAACACCTTTTGCATGTAGGCGATCAAATGCGATGTCATAACTCATGCCAATAGGTGTGAAGTTTCTCCTAAATGGCTTCTTTTGTCCTTGGTTGTTCATAGCAAGGACCTCATTCAGATTAAAGGTACTAACATTATTCGGGTGGGTAGTTTTGGAAGAAGAAGGATTATCGCTCTTCTTTCCTTTCCAGCCACTGTTGGAGTTGTTAGCATCTTTTTGCTTTGCAAGGTCATCATCAATGTTGATTCCTACTTCATAGACAGCCTTGAAAGTATTCAAGTTACTTTTGGTATTTGAGATGCTTAGAGTACTTTTCCTAGAGATTCTTAATGAACATCCTTACGGATTCTTTCTCAGTAGGCACCTCAATCATTTTAGCTGAAGTTTCCTTCCACTTATTAAAGACAAAAGTAAAGCCTTCATTCTCCTTTTGTTTTAACATCTCAAGCTCTCTGTGGTAGTTTCGACTTGGACGTTACACTTGTACCTATCTATGAAAGCGTTTACTATACCATCCCAAGAAGAGGTTTTCTCCTTTTCAAGGGAGAAGAACCATTGTTGGCAAACGGTCTCTAAAGATAGTGAGAACAAAGTGTGGAAAACTTTCCTATCAATCCCCTTGATGTTCATTATGGTATCAAAGGCCCTTAGATGAAAATAGGGGTGGTCAGTTGGTTTAAACTTAAGGATGTCATTGGTATTGAACTTCTGCGGAAGAAGTTCCTTGTCCACTAAGACCCCTTGTGAGCTAATCCCTTGGAACTTATAGTCATTGGAAAGATTGCTTAAACTTTCCTCCATTCGCTCCATTTGTTGCTATTTTGCAGCGTCATTAACTTGAAGAGCAAGGGTCTTCATCATCTCGGTCAAGTTGACGAGGTTTTGCCTAAGCTCATCGAGTTCCTGTTGGGTTGCCATAGTATGAACTTTTTTCTGTGTCTAATGGGCTTATCAAAAAGTAAAACTTGAATGAAGATGTTGTCTTTGATTAATCTTCCCTCTCTTCTTGACCAAGTACTGTAAATTAAAACCATATTTGTTTTAATGACTTGACTCAAATTGACTTTGACTTTATTGGTTTTAAAGGCAAAAGGTAAAAATAGGGTGCATATTTTTGGGAATGAAGTATAGGGTTCAAACAACATGGTTATGTTTGGAGGATTAATATTCGACTTACCCCTCTAAAAAAATGACGGAAAACACGCGCACAAGACTCTCTAAACATGGTCTAGGTGTAACATACATATAAAATGTGGTTTACAAGTGAGTGAAAGTGACATTATTCGATTCTTGTGTAAGACCATGGGACTAAGTGCTTAGACTCAATTAAGAACTCAATACGGTTTATTATATTAGTAAATTGATTAAATAGACTCGGCGTGAGGACTCAAGCAGAAAAATGGACCATTGCTGAAACGGCGGAACTATCGTGATGCGCCAGCTCTGTCGCGGCGCGCCATTTATGTCGCGTCGCGCCAGACACTTACGTGTTGCGCCATAGACCAAACTTCAGCGTCATAATTGAAACGTCAGTCTTGGTCTGTTTCCAGTATTCTAGCTTAGAGAGAAATTCCTATAGACGTACTAAGTCAGGTTCAATCAATTTATTTAGACTTTAAAAACTCATATTAATTGGTTAATTAATTAAGAAAAGTCCTTTAGTCATTAATAAATTTATTTAAACTCAAACACTAGTCAAACAAACGGTTAGAGTAAATATGCACAAACAAGAGATGCACAAGTAGTCAACTAAGCATAATATGATGCAATGAGTTTGCAACCTAACCACGGCTCTAGTTCTCTAAAGTTCAAGGATAAGGGTTACTCAAAGAGGGTCCATGGTTATGAGTCCGAATGCACCGTGCGGAAGCCTTACCTTTGGGAAGGTTGGCGCGTGTGGGTGGGACCCCGCAAGTTAAACTTGCTTCCACGGTTTGGTGAATTCACAAACTCGGATGTACCCTTCGTTTCCATGAGCGTTCGATTGGGTAGATGGAGAGTGAATTCCCAGAGGGTTATGGCCATATGTAGAACAAATATGGGTTCAGAAAAGTGAGAAAAACTCAATCAGGAAGTAGAATCGAGCAAACAGTACTAGAACTGGTCGAAACAAGAAGGTAGATTTCTGGCTCGGTATTGGAAGAGTGAGACAACAGAGTCTGTCGCGAGACGATGACTCTGTCGCCACGCGACATTGCTGTCGCACAGCGACAGAGTCGTCGCACTGTGACAGGCTCTGTTTTCTCATCGCCAGTTCCTAAATGCCTCAGCAGCTTTCTGTTCATTGAATTTTCGAGTTTTTCGCAGCATTATTTCGATCCTAGTTGTGAAAGATATTTCCAAATTTCCAACGTGTAAAAATCCTATGTTTTTGACGCATTACGGATGGTCTATCCAATTCGGACCTATTTTATGCATATGTCAATAATGTCAATCAAAATTACGCACATGAATACTTAGAACGTTTCGAGTCTCATCCACTCATTCTAAATCATTACCAAAATAAATTTTAGGAATTAAAATAGAAATCCTCCCCAGCGGAGTCGCCAAAAACTGTAGGGAATATTTCAAGCATCCCACACTTGAGCCCCACTGTGATCATACACTTAAGTATGGTGGCGTCTAAAGGGAAGGAAGCTAGAGCAAAAGAGTCGCCAACAAGTTTTAGGAACTTGTAAACCGTTCACAGGGTGAAGGTTACACCCCTTTACGGTCCATGAGATCGCTAACTCCATATTGGTCCTAAACCATGACTGGATATTCGGGGATGAAGGTACAAATCCAACCTAAAAGAGATTGAACCTACCCTAAAAATAGGCCTCTACTTTTATTCTTCTCGTATTCATGTGCGCTTTCTGACTAACATATAACAAATATATAAATCCTAAACCTGTTTAATCTATGTTGGTTGAATATTAATGCACAAACAAATCTATTATTGGCGATCACTTGAACTAAAATAACATTAGCCTAAACAAGATTATTAATTATCTTATTAAGCGTGATTACAAGTACAAATTCCCTTTAAACCTACAAGAGAGGGTTTGATCAAGCAACAACAACAATATATCAAGCAACATAATAACAACAATCATCATCATCATCAAATCTCAATCTCATGAAAGCATAATAATATTAGCAAGATCCTAGGCATGATACTAACAAGATTAATAACAAATCCTAGCATGTCACTAAACATTAAAAATCAAAGCTTCATACCTAACACGATACTAACATGATAGAAGAAATAAGAAGCAACCTAAGCATGATACTAGAAAGTAATAAAGACATCCTAACATGATACTAGGAATTAATATAATCTAAGCATGATTTCTATATCAAAAGAATAATTAAGCAATTAAATTACTTACTTTGATGCCTCGTATCTCTTTCTAATAACAAAATACACACGTTAGTAACTTCAAGGAAAATATTAAATCAAACAATTAATTCAAATAATTGAAATAGGGATTTGGGACCAAACCCTCAGAAATTATCAACCTTTCACGTCTAGGGCAAAGGCAACTTTGAACTTGGCTAGGTGTGTCTAGAACTTGTGAATGAGGAATATTGTATTTTGTAAAAAGGTGTAGAAAGGCTTAGAAAGAGGGAGAAAGAAAAGCTATTGCTTGAGAGAGAGGATAAAGATGATTATTGGTGATTGTTGATGAATTGTTGAAAAAACGGGGAAATACGACCCTATTAATAGAGAAAATAGCCTTAAAACGATCAGAAAAAGACTGAATCCTATTAAGAGTAAAACTGCCTCTGTCGCAGAACGATAGAGTCCAGCGCGATGCGACAGGCTTGTCGTTCAGCGCCAGCTTTGTCATTCCGTAATGATTCACACGTTTTCTAAAAAACTTGTACGGAATCCTTAATCTAATTAAATTCGATTAACAACGTCCGTACTTATCTTTAAAATCCATATTTAATCTCTTTAAAAACACTTGTTTTAATCCAAATAGAATTCTTGTCTTCATAAAAGATATAATTATTATTCCTAATCCTATTAGAACTCAAAACAACCTCCTAGATTATTCTAGAAGATTAAAATCATTCCTAATAAATTTAGGAATATTAATTAATGGACCCTCCACTAGATCATTGGGCAATAAAACCATTTCAGGCCCAACTTAGTATTTTGACCATAACTTCCTCATTATTCATCGGAATTGGGCTTATAATATATCGTTGGAAAGATTTTTTTCGAGCCCAATCCAACTACACTATTATTGGACCCTTATCATGGAACAAACTAAATTGGACTTGAAATTTTCATAAATAAAGTTCAGTTTTGAAAACAGAAAGAAGAGAATATTTTTATTAAAAACAACCGCATCACAATACTTTTCATAGTTTTACTTCGTTCGAATAATCAAATGACGCGAAAGGTGCTCATCAATGGGTTTGGTTTTGGCGAGACACAATTAGGTGTCTACAAAAGTGTAGCTTTTTTTTCACAAGCTTATAAATTAATTTCATATATTAACAGTTGGCACTCAGGTGAAATGATTCCCACTTAAAGCCTTGGAAATAGGCCTAAAGTCTGCTTAACACACCAAAATTAAATTCTGCTCAATTGTCCCTCAACTTTTAATTTTTTATTTCCCCTCCAAGGCTAGCTAAGTTGACATGTGTTTAATTGGTGGTGTACAAATTTCATATGTACACTAGTTGTACCCCAAGCATTTCCCAAAGTTTGTATTATTCATTGCTCTAGATAAAGTTCATGTTGTTTATGTAATACCCCTCATGATTGCTTTAAAGGAGTTTAATATATTACTCATACCAACAAGATGCATCATCCCTTAGGGAGCTCATATACTAAGTTACTCCATAGTTAAGCGTGCTTTGTTGGGAGTAGTCTTGGGATGGGTAACCACCTGCGAAGTTTTTCTCAGATTGCGCATGAGTGAGGACAAAAATGCGTCGGAAGGACTTGTGTTGGTTTGTAGGGACAGTTGTTGGCCCTTGATGCGCATTTCATGACAATAGGCCTCTCCCTAATTTGTTTGGGGTCGAGGTGTTACAGTTTAGCGTACCCAAGTAATAATTTGTATTTTTCGAGTAAATAAAAAATTATACAAAGATAAGATATTGACTATAATTATTATATACATAACACTTCCTCCGTCTCAAATTGGATAAGACCTTTTTTTATTACCTTTGTTAAGGCAAAAATTCAATTGAAATATTATATGTGATGTTAGAATCCATAACCTTGTAAAAGCCAAATTAGGTTGAGGAATTTTTGCTTTTTCACTTTCACTTCATTTACCCTATGAACAATGTGCGGACGATTTTACCCCTCCTTTTTTATTTTCTTTTCGTGGTGAACATTGCCCTTCCTTTTTTGCCCCTCAAATTTCTTTGTGCTTTTCTTTTCACGGTTTTATCCCTCCATTACTAAATTTCTGTTCCTAATGAACATTGTTTTTCCTTCTTTGCCCTTTAATTTTTGTTATTTTCTTTTCAAATATTAACGTTGAATTTTTGGCTGGTAGGTTGTATAGTTAGACACCTGGGCTTAGGAAGGCAAGCATGTGCTGGCGGATTTTTGACAGATTGTTGTGCTTGACTCGTCAGCTTATGAATCAAGATTATTGTTTGGCATCTTAGCTTAAGATTTTCTGGTTTTGCATTTGTTATCCAAATTAAACATAAACAAATTTTGTAGCTTATGTAATTATATTGTAGTCAAAGAATCATGATTTTGGTGTTTGGTTTAATTACAATATTGGTTTTAATTGTAATATTAAAGTAGTGGTTTTGATTGTACCTTGTAATTATATTTTATTATATTTGATCTTAATAGTGGGTTAGTGCTACTTCTAATAAGTGATGATGTTTTGTTTAGTTAATTGGATTGGAATTGATTGGTAGTTAATTTAATCTACATAATATTCACCTAATATCGATTAATTTAGTGTGGAAAACTAAATTCCTAGGGGGTATAAATAAGTAATGAAAGTTGCTTTAGTTGATGTTTATTTAGCTTTGTTTACTTAAAGACTGTGTTTGGGAGTTCTAAGTGAGTTGCAATTGATTATCTGGTGGTTATTCGGCTATTAACTAGATAATAAGGTGAACTACACAACCAAGCTATTATCCAGGGGGTTTTTAGGTGATTCCGCATGCTACTTCAGTTTGTACTTGATGGTATTTGGTTATGATGTTGCCACATATAAAAGCCAATGCTGATATGGTGTTCCATTATCAAAACAAAGGCAGAGAAGGGGAAAAAAAAGGTGAGAGGGAAATAGGATTACCTTTTCTGGTTTAAATCGAATTAAATGTTGAATTATTAAAATATAATGTGCATAAATTTATCTCAAATTGCTTTGCATTGTATAAACACGACATTGTATTAAACCTTGATACAAAACACTAGACATTATCATACAGATCAAAGAACCAATTCATTGATAACACATTGCTTGTACTGATTTGGACTTATAATATGGACTATTGATTAGTGTTATTTTAGTGTTTTGGGGTTCATTGTTGGTTTAAACTATAGTCTACTATTCTAGCGTTTTCATTTTGAGACGAAAAATCTGAACTACTTTGTTTGGATTTGTTAAGGCTATTGATGGACTAAGTGTAAAAATGATGTTATATTGTTTTGTTCTTGATATCTAAGTTTGGCATTCATGTGTTGTTCAGATAATGTAATTAAATTGGAGATTATTATTGTAGCTAAATTGTTTAAATTAGGCTTATTTTGTTGTGTTATATAGGTTGATTTAATTACTACTTCCTCTGTTCTTTTTTACTTGACCTGTTTCTTTTATCACGCTTGCAATGCAAAACTTTAACGATCAATAACTTAAATTCTCCATAAGTAAAAATTATAAAAGTTATATATTATGATAGTACTTATTGAGATGAATCCAAAAAAATCATACATGAATATATTTTTCCTTACATATTATTCACAAAAGATGGTCAAAGGAGGAGTGGTGAATAGTGTAAAAGTCAAAGCAGGTCAAGTAATAAAGAACGGAGGGAGTATATATTAAATACATTCATGTTCAGGTGTAATTAGATTGTAAGATTCTCAAAGTTCAATCTTTGTTGTTATGATATTGTTATAAACATCTTTGGATAATGGTTATTATTCTTTTTTTTTCTTTTTATTAATTTTTGTGGTGTTGTTTCTTGTTGTTGGTGCAGGTATCAAGCAAGAAAGACTGTTGTTTTCTGGTGTTGCATAACTTGATGTATGTGTTTACTGTCACTTCCTAATGTTACCATTTCAATGAATTCTGTTTGTTTAAAGTACTACTGTGTTGTTTAAGCACGTATTGCAGTGACTGATTCTGCTGGTTTGTATGTTGTTCTTATTTAATTTATTTTTAGTGTAATACATTTTCCTGTTGTTTTTGTTGTTGTGGTGCTTTTAAGGTGTTATGAGGTGTTAGTTTGTTTATTTTTAGGTATCATACATGTTTGGTGATTATATTGCTGTCAATGGAGTCATTGTACAGATTCTTGTGTTTTAAGGATGCTGGGAGTCTAATATAGTGGGGAAAATGGTTTATCTGTAAGCCTTGATAGTATGTTAGAGTTGCGAGGTAGATTTCTCACTTGGTCTGATGATGCCCTGTAGTAGCTTAGCTTTTGATGGTATATATTGATCATGCCCACAGGTTATGGGATCAGAACCGTTGAAAGTTACCGTTTCTTTTTAGTGCCTGTTGAATTAGGTCATTGGTTTCCTAAAGTTAGCAGCTCCTACTTACCGCTTAGCTGGCAAATCTAGGAATGTTGTTAACCTTTCTGTTGTTACTGACTGTATCATTTCCCCTTATATCTTTGAAGGTGGTCATGCTATGACTGTTGATGTTTCTCGTGAAAATGATGTTGAACAAGCTGTTCGCTTCCTACGGGAAAAAAATGGGTTGCAAATTGATGATCAGACTACAGATGCTATGTACAGGCTTGATCTCTGTGCTTTCCTGTATGAGATGAAGCACATTGCTTTAGATTCATTGAACAAGGCTTCACCTAAGGGTGTGACCAAGTGGCCTGTTCCACCAGCCAGGACTCATGGTGATAAGTGCATATGCATTGACTACATTGATGTTTTGCGTGTTTTGGTGGTTACAACTAAGGCTAGGGTCTCTGATGTTGAGGCAGCTAAGCTTGCTGTAGGGAAGTGGGTGTCTTGGTTGACAATATATTTCTCTGACAGTGTTGGTATGGAGTATATTTATAGTTCTTTGTTTAGCACTTGTAAGGCTACAAAGCAAGATGCTGCTAAACGAACTATCAAGGTCTTGTGTGTTCGTTATAATGTAGACATAGTTGATTTGAACTATGGAAGGGGAGTTTATTCTGGTATTAAGTGTGCGTTAGCTAGGGAAAGCTACATGTCAGTCAGGGAACGAGCACTTGAAAAGCAAGGGGATCTGCATCTAGCTCCTTATATTGGTGAGAGTGATTTCTTGACACCTTAATCTAGCTATCATAAGATTCCAACTCCTACATTGCCTCCAGTAGCCCCTTGTAAACCAAAGGCTTCTTCTTCATTTGGCCAACATGTTGTTGAACGCTCTGCCCCAGTTCCTGATGGATTATTTATTCTAGCCCCTACTCACTTAGAAACAGTGTTTAAGCGTGGAAGATATAGCTTAGTTTAGCTGGACTTGTAGTGTTTAATTTAAGAGTGTATGTAATGTTAACATTGTTTTGTTGTTTGAGTATTCGATTGCTGATGTAGTTCCAGCTTGCTTTTTCTTTGCTTGTAATGTTAGCTCATGGGATGTAATGTTTATGTCTAAAGAAGTGTCGTGATATGTAATGCAATGTTGTTCTTTTGAATGGAATGAATTATGTGATTCTTGGTTTATCCTTGGGATTGTTGTACTTTTGTTTATTGTCATGTTATAAAGATTATTTGTTGGTTTCTTATTTTTCGCGTTTTTATAACTCTCAATTTTTACTAATTTGCAGAATACAAGCTAATATTAGTCTATTACATTTCAGGTTGTTGGCTAAGTACATCTTTAAATGGGTAGGTGTTTAGCATATAGCTTAGTGGGGCAAAGAAGATGGTTATTATATATTAATAAAAATAATTAGCAAAGATCATAAAATAAGTGCTTAAAAATTGTAATTATGATGTATATTATTATCTCTAATCTTATGTGAGGGTTCATTACAAATAAGTCTAAATATTATGGGGATTATGTAAGGCAGCGTGCTAGCAAACGATCAATTGCAATTGGTGTTGTTTCAGAATTAGGTGGAATCGGGTTGGAGTAGGTTATTTTGTTTGTGCCTTCAAATGTTAGTTATGTATATGTCAGTATTGCATTTCACTGATTATTATGGTTTGAGATAGTGAGGTGGTTGATAATAGTGTAAAGAAAGCACGCACGAGCAATGCCAAGAAAAAGGCGACTTCAAAGACAGATCCTATACAATTAACTCCAAGGAAAGTGGCTAATGGTAAGAGAAAGGCGAATTCAAATATAGACCCTAATCAACTACCTCCATTGAAAGTGGTTGATAACAATGTAAGGAAAGCACGTACAAGTAATGTTAAGGAAAAGGCGACTACAAAGACAGATCCTAAACAACTATCTCCAAGGAAAAACAGTGAGCATTTTACTTTAATTGTGTTTTTTATATATGAAAAAATGTATTGTGATTTGTTTGGTAGTACTAAACTTTATTTTCCTAATAGAGGGAGCAATTGTTGCTGTTACTTATTTAGAGCCAATAAATGGGATATTAAAGACAAACTCAGTAAGGTCGTAACAGTTACATTTATTGTTGAATTTAGCTTATGAATTTTAAGCATCCTTTGCCTTATTGCTTTGTTTCATGTGTTGTGTGTTTAGTGAAGTTGGTGAAAGCAGTGTGCAAGATGCATGTAGGAATGGCACAAAAATAACACAGGTCAACGAAAAAAAAAATGCCTGCTCCGAAAAAAAAAAAAAAGTATGCATGTTTTATTGATTGTCCCTTTGGCTATTATATCATGTGTATTAGACAATTATTGATCTTAAAATAATGCCTATCAGAAGAACCAGCTGCTGTTATTGGTCAACCACTTCCTTCAGTTTCTTTACAAATGGAGGCTTCTCATTAATGTCCTAAATGCGGAGCTAAGAAGTTTCAATATGAATGGCTCCACTTTTGTTGTGGGAATGGAAGTGTTAGGATTGCTACAAATGATTTGCCTCCTGAACTTCATCGTCTCTTTACATCTCAAGATGAGGATTGCATTGCACTTTAGACAATATGTTCGCATGTACAATAATTTGTTTGCTTTTTTCTCACTTGGAGGTGACTATAATGCTAAGACTGAAAAGGGAATTTATGTTTTCTTGTTGCATGGTCAGATTTATCACAACTTGCCTGATTTGCTTCCTGGAGATGAGAAGCCTAAGTATTTGCAGCTTTATTTTTATGATGCACAATTTGAGGCTGTACATAGAACAAACACTTTTCCTGAGGTTAGAGGAGATATAGTAGACATACTGATGCGGGTCACAAGTGCAAATCAGTATACTCACTTCTTTAGATCATTAAAAGAGCTTACTATAACTCATACTACACAAATAGTCATTAATCAGAGCACGGTATTAGACCAGCGAGTGTATAATGCACCTTCAACTGATGAGGTAGCTGCTATATAGTCAGATAGCATGTCTTCCAGTGATTACAGTAGTCCATATATAGTTGTCTCAGGAAAATCCACTAGATCTTATCGGATATATCATTACTATGGATGCTATGATCCATTACAGTACCCTCTTCTCTTCCCATATGGTAACTGGCTGGACTCAAGGTTTGCGAAAGACTTACAAAAGTTCACAGCAAAAAGCTTTAATGGATGTTGGTCCGATCTCTTCGTGTGATGTTCATTTAGAAGAGGGTTTATTAGAAGAAGAGGCTAAACGTAAGTCTTTAGTAACAAGTAAACTGCTTTACTAATTCACTATAACATATATGCATTGATGTACACATCAACTTATCTGACAACTATTTTTGGCACACAGGTTCAACAGATTCTTAAGGGACCTCTAACAGACATATTTCCCCAAGAGAATACTATGCTTACAAGTTACAGATCAAGCCAGGGAACATGCTTCTTTGTGGAGGACGGTGTTTCCAACAGTACATTGTTGATACGTATGTGAAGATTGAAAATACCAGGCTTGATTTTTTTAGGTGGAATCAGCAAACAATAAGGGTGTGCTTGGATAAAGGGATTTGGGGGGAAAAGAAGAAAAGGGAAAGGGAGGGATATAATTTCCTTTGTTTGGATAGCAAATTAGGAAGGGAAAGGAAATGGATGGAAAGGAAATGGGTGGAAAATCATTCATTAATAACTTAAGAGTAAAATCTTTTCAATTTTAAAAAGATTTGGAAGGAAAACTTTGTAAAAACAAATGTATTGTAAAAAGACAAATATACCCTTTACTTTCTAACAAAAATCTGAACATCAATTTTCATGTGATTTTTTTCTCTATCCTCTTCTACTATTTTCTCTCTCCTCACGATTTCCCCAATTTTCTAGGGTTCCAAGATGCAAATTTTTTCCCCCAATTTCTAGGGTTTGTGGAGTGCGATTTCACTACTAATCTACTTATAGTTGTCATCTCTCTCACGATTTATCTGAATTTTTCAAGGTAAGTGCCAAATTTTAGTTTGATTTTGTTGATTGAATATCGTATTGCGATTTTGTGGAGTGCGATTTTGTTGATTCATCTTGTTTTAATCACGCTTATTTGACTAGCATCGTTGAAATTACTCTAGGTTTTTCGATTGTAGTTTGATTTTGTAGTAATATAGGTTTTTCGATTGTAGTTTGACTTTGCAAACAAATGCTCATGTTTTAATATTGCTCTGCTATATTGAGTAGATATTTGTGCCAACATTTCATCTTTGTTTAATTTCATGTTTTTGATAGATATATTTATTGAATAGGTAGTTTGATTAATTTTGGTTATATGGGAATTTTTCTCAAGTAATTGGAGCATTGAATATAGTATTGCTATGTATTGATAAAGTTTAAAGTTTTGATTTAAATTGTTTATATATTTATAATTGTTATGCTTTTGTTGTTGATATGTTAAATAATATTTTTATAGTTGTTCACATTGCCTTTAATATGGAGGGAGATTTTGAGGTTAGTAGAACGGATGTGGTTTCCAATGAGGAATTGGATGTCGAAAATGGGGAAGTGACATGGGAAAGAATAAGACGTGGAGCAGTAATTCAGGTTATTGGTTATGTTGTGTATGCCATGTGTCTTATCAAGTCATATTACTTAAATAGGAGTTTGGGAAGATTGACACAAAATCGTAGTTTAGAAGCCTACATGGTCAGAGAAAGGAGACATCATGAACTTATGAATGATTTGAAAGTCACTCAAATTAGTCGACAATTGATTCGTATGAGCCCCGAGGTTTTTTTAAGTTATGTAAAATTTTAAGGGATGGGAAGTATTAAAGGATACAAGATGGGCTTCGGTGGAGGAGCAAGTGGCAAAATCTTTGTATATTCTTGGTCATAATGCAAGAAATTGCTCATTAAGTGCATTTTTTATGCGTTCTGGTGAAACGGTGAGCCGACATTTCCATAGATTTCTAAATGCTATAATTAAGATGGAAGATCAATTTCTTAAGCAACCTAATGGATCAGAGGAAGTTTCACCAGAAGTTCGCGGTGATAGTCGATTTTTCCCTTATTTCAAGGATTGCATTGGTGCTCTTGATGGAACTCATATTCGTGTGAAAGTTGCCGGTGCCAATGCTCGTAGATTTCGAGGGAGGAAAGGTTATCCATCACAAAATGTGTTGGCGGCTTGTACTTTCGACCTTAAATTCACTTATGTTTTAGTGGGTTGGGAGGGTTCAGCTTCTGACTCTAGAGTATTTAAGAATGCTCTTAAGTAAGGAAGACAAGTTAATTATTCCTCAAGGTAATGAATTAGTATCTTAGTTAACTATTGTTTTATTATTCTTAATATTTAAACTGTTAGTAATTATTTATTTATGAAATTAGGTAAGTATTATCTTGGAGATGCTGGCTATATGTTAAAGACTTCTCTTATTACACCTTATAGAGGTGTAAGATATCATCTTAAGGAATACTCGAATCGGAGTCCTGAGAATGCCAAAGAAATATTCAACCATCATCATGCCTCCTTATGAAATGCAATTGAGAGAGCTTTTGGAGTTCTAAAAAAACGTTTTAGAATTATTGGTGGAATTAATGAGCCTCAATATTCTCTTAAAACCCAAAATGATATTATTGTAGTATGTTGCATACTTCACAATTTTCTCATGGGATTTGATCCGAATCAAAGGCTTATTGATGAAGTGAACCGTGAATTACTAGATGCTGACAATGAGGAGTGTGAGACTCTTTCAAGAGATGAAGATTCTAAAGAAGGGTCTAAAATTCGAGATAGTATAGCTAAACAAATGTGGGATGATTATGTATTGTAGTGGAAATAACTATATATATATATATATATATATATATATATATATATATATATATATATATATATATATATATATATATATATATATATATATATATATATATATATATTGATTTTGTTTTTGTTTTTGTTAATGAATACTTGTATTTTTTTTATTTTGATTCAGTTTATGAAAATTCTATATTGTAGCAATCTATATGCTATTTACAAAATATTTTTTTTTTGTCTATTTTATATGAACACAGATGGTGAAGAAAAACAAAAGCTCAGATGGAAAGGCATCCACTTCTCTTCGGTGGACTTTACAAATGGACAAGGTCTTTCTTGATGCTTTAATCGCTGAGGACATTAATGGAAATAGAGTTGATGGTCAGTTCACTTTAAAGGTGTATGAAAATGTTGTGAAAGAATGTACTGAAAAGTTGAACCATCCTTTTACCAAAGAGCATTTGAAGAATCGGCTTAAGACGATAAAGAGTAATTTCAATGATGTTTATGATCTTTTCAATGCTAGTGGTTGGGGTTGGAATGAAGAAACAGAATTGTTTGAGAATGCAAATGAAGTTTGGGATAACTTGATTGAGGTACTTTTTCTGTCCATGCTTTTTTTTTTTGCTTTACTAGCTGTAATGTTGTTGGAATGTTGCTGTATTACTACTGTTTGCTGTAATTGCTACTGCTTTACTATAATTATTGTTGTAATTGCTTTTGTTTTTCCATAATTACTGTTGTAATGGTACTATAATTATTGCTGCAATACTAAAATTTTGGCTGTAATACTGTTGTAATTCTGAAATTGTTGCCATAATGCTGCTGTAATGCTACTGTAATGCTGAAATTATTGCTGTAATGCTGAAATTATTGCTGTAATGCTGCTGTAATGCTGAATTTGTTGTTATAATGCTGAAAATATTGTTGTAATGCTGAATTTGTTGCTGTAATGCTGAAATTATTGTTGTAATGCTGCTCTAATCTATTGTAATGCATAATTTGTTGTTGTAATGCTGAAATTGTTGCCATAATGTTGCTGTAATGCTGAAATTGTGTATGTAATGTTGTTGTAATGCTAAAATTATGGCTGTAATGTTTCTGTAATTTTTTTATAGCGAAAACCAGAAGCTGCTAAGTGGAAAACAACTCCATTTCGTCATTATGATGTACTTTTGAAGCTTTTTTCCAAGGATAGGGCAACGGGTGAAATTTCTGGAACTGTAAAGGAGAAGAAAAATGAAGGCTATGGATGAATCAAGCTTTGAGAAGAAGGATGAAAGCCTTGGAGAAGCCCAACCAAGTGATTCTGCCGATTCGTCTAATCGAAAAGGGAAGAAAAGAAAATCAGAGGAAGTGTTTCAAACTGAGCTTCTATTCATAAAAGAAGGGTTGGACAATGTGGCTCAAGCTCTTCGAGAGGGAAAGGGAAATGTAATTGTTGAATGAGGTCGTGCTCAAGTGTATTCACCGCAAGAGGTTTTTGAAGAGTTGTCAAGGATGGAGATTGACTCGTTAACTCGTCGCAAAGCTTATAGGTTCTTAAATGAAAAAAAGTCAAGGATACGAGAGCTTTTTGGTTGTCCACCGGAGGAAAGAAAGGCCTATTTGATAGAGATGATGCTCGATGAAGAAAATTAGAAGTGTGCTTTTGAACCCTTGATCATGTTTTACAAAGAATTTTCAATGAGAATTTTTTAGGTGATATAAATTGTAATGTTTATACTTTCCAAGATTATTGTTAGTTTTTTCACTATAAAATATTGTGCTTTTGATTGCAAATTTTAATAAATTTAATTGATTATTTAAAAGCATTCCAAAAAAATAACATATAAACTCAACTACTCAAGTATAATGTTACAAAGGCTGGTAAAAAAAAAAAAAAAAAAAAAAAAAAAAAAAAAAAAAAAAAAAAACCAGTAGCTATTTAAAAAGGAAATGAAATAGCTGCTAATATCAACTATTCTTCCCTCCCTTCCCTTCCTTTTCTCTTCTATCTAAACAAGGGAATTAAAATTCTTCCTCCCTCCCCTCCCCTTCTTTTCCCTCCCCTCTCTATCCCTTCCCTCCCTTTCCTTCCTAAAAAGCTATCCAAACAATATGTAAGAGCAGATTTGTACCAAGGAATTCTGGATACTATTGATGATGGGGATAAGAGTGCGAACAATATTGGCCGACGAGTGATTTTGCCACCAACCTTCATCGGTGGGCCCTGTGATATGAAAAGGCGATATTTAAATGCTATGGCACTTGTTCAGCGGTTTGGCAAACAAGATCTCTTTGTTACAGCTGATCGTCTAGATGTTGTTGCTCGTGTTTTCAGAAGTAAGCTAATTGCTTTGAAAAAACAAATCATGGAAGAAAAGGTTTTTGGGAAGGTTGCAGCTATGGTATATGTTGTGGAATTTCAAAAAAGAGGTCTACCACATGCTCACTTTCTTTTTATCTTAAAGCATGAAGACAAGCTTAAAGGTCCTTTAGATTACGATAAATTTGTCAGTGCAGAAATACCTTCTACTGAGTCTCCTCAGTTACGTAAAATTATACTAAGGCACATGATGCATGGCCCCTGTGGTAGTTTAAATCCTGATTGTGGATGCATGAAAAAGAAAATTGGGGATCATGTTGTTTGTAAATATAACTATCCTAAGTCATATGTAGAAGAGACCACTACTAATAAGGATGGTTTTCCATTGTATAGAAGGTGAAATATAGGAGAGCATGTAAGGATTCGTGGTGCTAATCTTGATAATCGATGGGTTATTCCTTATCATCCATACTTATCCCTGCTATTTAATTATCATTTAAATGTTGAAGTTTGTTCTACTATTCAAGCAATGAAATACCTGTATAAGTATGTCTACAAGGGTCATGATCGTGTTTCTTTTAATGTTGTTGGTGAAGATGGTCAGGGTGTTGATGAGATTCAGAATTTTCAAGCTGGTAGATAGGTTTCTTCATGTGAAGCAGCTTGGAGAATATTTGGGTTTGATTTGTTTGAAATGACTCCTTCTGTCATGTTGTTACTAGTGCACTTACCAAATATGCAGACTATCTACATGAGGTATCATGAACAACTTGAATCAGTTGTTGAAAAATAAAAAAGAAGCAAAACTGCTTTGACAAAAATTTTTAGCAAGAATGCATCCATGCCTATGGGTACAGGTCTTCGATATACTGAAATGGTTGCAGAATACAGATGGGATAGCAGTCATGAAGTGTGGGTAAAAAGAAGCTACAAAAAAAATGTTGGTAGGATGGCTTTTGTGGTTCCTGGAGAAGAAGAGCGTTTCTTTTTGTGCTTGTTGGTTGGTAAAGTTATCAGCCCTGTGTCATTTGATCATCTCAAAACTGTTGATGGAGTTTTATACTCAACCTTTCAAGAGGCTGCTATCAAGCAAGGATTGTTTCAGGAAGACAATGCTACTACTGCTTGTTTAGAAGAGGCAGCAGAGGCACAAATGCCTTCAGCGATGAGGTAACTCTTTACTATTGTCTTAATCTTTTGCCGGCCAAGTAATCTAAATGCGCTTTGGTTGCATTTCTATAGTTCATTGTTTGAAGATTTCAAGCATAAGTATCCGAACTACCCATCTAAAGTATTGAAATGTACTATGAAGGAATTAGAAAACAGCTTAGAAGCCATGGGAAAGTCATTGGAAAATTTTGAATTAGGCCATTTGATAGATGAAACGGATGATAGAATTCGTGTCACAAAAGATATTGTGGATGCTCTAGAAGCACCTATTCCTCCAAACTGTCTTGATTGTCGAGACAAACTAAATGTAGCTTAGGCAGCTGCATTCTATGGCATTATGAGTCATATCCAAGATGGCAAACCTGGGTGTTTCTTTGTATATGGACCAGGGGGAACTAGGAAAACTTTCTTATATAATGCTTTATATGCTGAGGTTCGTTTAGCAGAGAAAATAGTTCTGCCTACAGCAACATCAGGTATTGCAGCTTCTAATATCCCGTCTGGCAGAACAGCACACTCAAGGTTTAAGATACCATTAGACTAAGAAACATCACTTGCTTATGATGTTCCTAAACAAGGAAGCTTAGCTGCACTAATAAGAGAAGATGTGCTTATCATTTGGGATGAAGCTTCAATGGCACATCGAGAAAATATTGAATCTTTAGATTTATTGCTCCGAGATCTCTATCATCCTGACCAGCCTTTTGGTGGAAAGGTGATTGCTTATGGAGGATATTTCAGGAAAGTGTTGCCTATTTTACCTCGGCATACACAGAAAGAGGCTGTTGGTGTAAGTGTAGTCAGTTCTTACATTTGGCCTCTTCTGACCAAGTTCCGATTAACAGAAAATATCAGAGCTAAAGAAGATCTGTCGTATTCAGCTTTCCTGCTTGCTTTAGGAAATGGAAAGTTACAGTCAACTGAAAATGCATATGTTCAGCTGCCACAACATATTATTAAGTATTATGGTCCAGATGATGATCCTGTTTCAATGTTGGCTGCTACAATCTTTCCTGAACTTTTTGTCCCAGGGTTTGATAGCAACATATTTACTAAAAGAGCAATTCTTACAGCTATGAATGAGGATGTTGATGGCATAAATGATTATATGATTGGGTTGTTTCCTGGAAAATCTGCTACGTATGCAAGTTATGACTCAATACTTGACGACAGCTGCACACTGTACCCTACTAAATTTTTGAATACGCTTTGCCCGGGAGGAATGAGTCCTCACCAACTTGTGCTGAAGACAGGCAATCCTGTTATTTTATTACGCAATTTAGCACCTTCCAAATGCATGTGTAATGGGACTCGTCTTATTTGTAGGCGGTTCCTTTCTAATTCTATTATCTGTGAGAGAGTATTGGGGCAATAAAAAGGCACCCTATATTTTGTTCCTCGGGTGAATTTAAGGCCTTCGGCTTCTTCTAAGTATCCTTTCCAGTTTAAACGGAAGCAATTCCCACTGAAATTATGCTTTGCTATGACAATAAACAAGTCTCAAGGGCAAACGCTTAGTCAAGTATTAATATACCTACCACAGCCATGCTTTTCACATGGTCATTTATATGTTGCTCTTTCTCATGCCAAAAAATCTGATAAGGTTATTGTCTATACAACTCGTCCACCAGCTACTTCTTCTAGAACAAATGTCAAAAATATCGTTTCATATGATGTGCTGCGACTAGCTAATATCATTTGAAATGTCATCTTCTAGGTAAACTTAAATTTATCAGCATTGCTTTTTTACATATTTAAATCTAATCAGTTTTTAAAATTTTTTTACATTGCTTATTATAATGACTTCATCTCCCCTTTTGATTTGCAGCCATTATGTATGTTGATTTGTAAATATAGCTCATTCAGTGGAACATTGGATACTACAAGTTGCACTTGTCATACTTGAAGTAATTTTGGAAATATGTGGTGGAATTTTGGTTAGTCCTGGCCAATGTACCTAGGTCATTTTAAATTGATTCATTTTAATATGATATGTATGTGATTTGTATTGACTTTTTAAGGTGGATTTAAAATGGCAATTCTATATTATATATTTACCTTTCTTATATATTAATGTGTAGATGTATGTTTTTATTGCTACTAAGTATTACATATTTCAATTTGCAAATAGAACACATTTACAAGAAGTAGAAAAGTCAGGAATTACTATAATGTTTTCATAATAACCTTTTATTTTTAAAAATAAGAGAATTTTTTTATTTCTTTAATTTTAAATCTTATTATGTTAACAGAGGAGTTTAAATCATAATGTCTCAATAAAGTATATTAAAGCTAAGGTTACTTGTGTAATTGGGAAACCTAAACAAGGGAACTTATTAGTATCCAAGTCAAATAAGTACATGCTTATTTCCAGTGGATATTACACAGGTTTACCTTTCTAGCCTTTTCTTTTGTTCTATATAAAGATTTCCTTCCTCTCTCAAAACGTACATTTTATTTTCCTTTTAGAGTTGAGTTCTTTTGCAGATTATTCTCTCTGATTTCTGCTACTAAGGTAAGTTCATTAATGTTTTTATTCTCATGTTTCAAAATCACTGAATTATTGCTTAGTTGCATTTATTAGTGTTCTCAGTTAGATGTAGTTTACTGTCATTTCTTGATATATGTAGTTGTTGTTGTGCCTTCTAATATGTAAGACCAACAGTTTTTAAATTTTCTTACATGTAATAACATGCCTTATTTAATGAATTCCACTATCAGAACTCGATTTGGGTGCTTGCTATGTTGTTCACCAGTATAATTAAGATGAAAATCCTGGTTGTCTATACTACACTGTTATAGTTGTTAAGCTTGTTTTGTTTACTTACTTTGACAAGGTTATTTGTATGATATTTAGCAAAATATACATGTAAATTTACAAGGTATATACAAAATTAAACAAGGCATTTTATTTGTTTAGCATGTTATTGTTTATATATTTGCAAACACTGCAACATCCTTCTTGTGAGTGCCTTTTCATGTATAATATAGCCCTGAATATTGACATCTATTAACTTATAATGTTTCTTACATGTATGTGTGTTAGATGAAGCCTCAATATGTTCCTCTAGACAAATTAACTCCCAAAAACAAGAGGTACAAGATTAAGGTTAAGGTCAAGTAAAAGTCTCCTGCAAAATATCCAGAAAATAAAAAAGCCTACCAGAAACTTGTCTTTGAGGATGATGAGGTATATTGCTATTCCCATTTAGTGCTTACTATAAGTGCTCTAGCTAAATATAATCTGATATTTATTCTGTGTTACACATATAGGGCAACAAAATCAGAGGCACTCTATTTGATGATGAGATAGAGAATTTCCAGGGTATATTAGAGCAGTACATGAGAAGGAGTACATCATAGCGGATGCACTAATCAGAAATACCAACGCGATGTATCGCCACAAAGAAGGTGACTACTACTTGTCACTTGGAGGGTCAACTGCAATTCAACCATTCAATCCTAACACTGCCCTGTCTTGCCAAAATACATATCTATTGCTGAAGTGCCACCAACAAGTAGTGCAGATGATCGCTTTGGTAATGTTTGCTCTCTGATTTAGCATGTCTCTTACCTTATTTGGTATTTTCTACCTTTCACTGAATTTGTGATTATTGATGCAGACATTCTTGGAGTTGTAGTGTATTTGGAGGACACATGCAGGAAGAAAACTAATAGTGGCTATGAATTTGATGTGCGCGATGTTATAGTTATTGATGATAGTGTGCAAAAGTTAGTCCACATTCATGCATACATACAGTTAATAAAATTGATATATTTTAGTTATTTCAGTAATATCTTGCTACATTTGCAGGTTTGGAGATGGACTTGTCATTTCTCTGTATGGAGAACTTGCTACTAAAGACTGTGCTCAACTAGCAGCATGGTGTGAATCTTACATGATTGTTAGCTTTCGGCATCTACAACCAGCTCCCCACACTGGTTTAAGTCTCCTTTGACTACTATCATACTAACTCATTACCTATTAATATGTTTTGACTCATAATTTTATGACCTAGGGTTTTCATTGGCATCATCTATGTCAACAACTATTGATACTAATCCCACTGGTCCAAAAGTTGATGCATTAAAGGCTTGTGAGTTATTATACTTTATGAATCAATGTAAATTCTTACACGAGTGCTTATTAATTAATTCATATTTTATTTGACACAGGATACTAGGGAACCAGGATCGTCTTTCTGATCACATGGGACATCAGCTAACCATCAGAGAGGCTTGCATCTCTAATGTTATAATGACCATTAAAGATCAAAATAAGAAAACAGTAATTGAACATTGCCTTATTCATATACACTAACAACATCTTGAATAAGCTACTCTGGTATATATATGTTTATTTGCAGTCAACTACAACTACTGCATATGAGCACCACTAGAGAAAGGTTACAATTCCAGCTGCTAAGCAAGGAGATGTCAATGCCTCACATTGGATGCAGTGGATGTGGAAAGCACTGTGATAATGTGGAAACTGTTAAATTTTACTGTGATGTTTGCAATGCTCAATGCATTGTAGAAAAGAGGTACATGTTTCTAAACACAAAACCTCTATTATTGCAATTCATCATATTATTAACTGAATTAGTTTATTTTAGTATTAGCTTCAGTGCAGTTGATGACACTGGTAGTATTCGTTTAACTGCATATGGAAAGCAGTGTGAGGCATTTCTAGGCCTCAAGGACACAGAACTTATACAGAAGAAGGTAGATATTTTTATTGAAATTATTGTTACTATCTTGAATTCCAGACTTTAATAGTACTGTAGGTTATCTATATACTAAGCACCATGTTGCTTTTAAATGTGCAGATGACAGAGTGACCTGAATTTGAAGATATAGCTTTTGAACTCAAAGAAAAACCTCTTAAGCTTGAAGTAGGGCCAACTGGTGCAATCAAGAAAGTTGCCTATCTGAAATGGGTTGTGAAATATGTTTCGCGTAAACTGAATGCTGGCTGCTTTGAGCTTGGGCTTCTGGTAAGAACACATTTTTTTAGGTCGACTACTTAGTCATTTTGAATGTGTTCCTATTCAACACCTTTTGCAACAGTGATATATTTTCAGCGACCATTGCATATGGCTAATTATTCCCTCATTGTTATGTAATTCTAGACTATTTCAACATTACTATTATGTTATATTTTGAAACTTGCATGGTAACTTTTGCTTACTTATAAGTACCTAAGCTTATTATTATTATATTTGCTAACAACTAAGTTATGTGAACTTGGCGTAATCTATATCGACATTGATAATATCTATTTCTATTATGCTTTTAGTAAAGTGCTTTCTGAATTTAGGTAATTTAGCTGCTGCCTTATTTAGAGGAAATCATCTCTTTATCATTTCACATTGAATTTATCTTTAGAGTGCAATTGTTCTATACATATTTGTTTATAAACTTATTAGAATTATTTACCTGTGCTGTAATTAGTTTGTCATCATTTTCACTTCCATACACTAAAAATGCAGATCTGATAAATGTCATCCCATAACAAAAATTCAAACATAATAAACTTATACTTTTCTGCATGGTTTACACATGAGCATCCATAACAACACATTGTTCCAAATAGTTTACTAATACTTTACAAATTTACTTAGCTAACTACATTCCAAAAGAGGTTAACATGCTACTGTCTTACACTCACCTTATTATAAATAACATCTTCTAAATTACATAGTATACAAGAACTTATCAGCTATTAACTCTATTACTTGCATCATATCTATATGAAGTGATGTTCTTAGAGCTAAAGAAATGCATATACTCAACTTCGAATACAACATAGAACCTTACCAGAACCAGTAATCAGCACTTACTATTTCCCTGCCTTTAGTTTCTTTTCTTCTACTTGACCCGGCATTTTCATCGTGTTTACTTGTTACTTGTCTTGCACTAGCTGTAGCTAACACAGCCAATTCAGGCACTTCAGGTTTGTATTTTGGGGTTTGACTAGACTCATCCACAAGTACAGGATCATAAAAATCACCAAGTAGAGTTTGGTTAACTTTTTTGCCTTCTTTCAGGCTCTTTATTTCAGTAATCTCATTTCTCACTTCATGCAATTGCAATTCTATATTGACTATTCTTTTTTCAGCTTCCAAATAAGTGACCCTTGCATTTGATAACTAGCCCTATAAATGAGCTTCTCTATAATGAAGCTCTTAGAGCATAGCTTCTGTGTTACGCTTTTTGAATGTAGACTGTTGCTTTAAAAATGGAATTTCATGTTTTCCTGCCATCTTAAGATCTAAGATTAAATAATAAACAAGATTATCAATATGCTTTTGTAAAGGCACAAACAAAAAACAAATTTAGACTAAATAAACACATAGATAGAGTCACTACTTGTTGTAGAGGCATTATAAATAAGTCAACATTTGCCACAGATATAAAGACTATACAGAAGCAACATACATACCAGCTTATTATCCATAGGATAAAAAACACCTTTTCAAGTGCATAAGCTTTATTATTTACAATCTCAAGATACCTCTTTGTAGCTCAATAAGACACCTATCACATAATACATCAACACTTTAGTAAGTCATATAAAAAAGCAATACATAACATAAAGGATATTCAAAACAAACCAGAGTCTACACAATAGCAGGCATTAATGCAGCAATCCAAGGTTCAGAAGAAGCGATCTTTACAGTAGAAGCAATCTCAAATAGATAATATCTTATTTATCTCAAAAGAAAAATGTTTGAGATACAACCTAGAATAACTCTACTCAGTAAATTTGAATTTCACATAACTTTTAATGTATTATAATATTAATTCCCACTTGCTTTTCAAGTGCAAAATCTTTAACTCAAACATAGAAATTCCCACTTGCAGCAAAGAAAGCACAAATTAGTGAACATTTGCCACAAATTTTAAATCCACACCACCTGATTATCCAAAGGATAACAAATAACTCCCAACTATATAACCTTTATCAATTACAATCTCAATAAATCTTTTCTCTGTAACCTAATAAGACACCTATCATGTCATAGATTAGCACTTATTATGTGATGTAGACAAGCACACAAAATATAGAACATATCCCAAAAAAAAAAAAAAAAAAAAAAAAAAAAAAATTCCACACAGTAGCATACATTAATTCAGCATTCCGAAGTTCAAAAGAGGTGATCTTTATGATAAGAGCAACCTCAAAATGAACAATATCATATCCATCTTATATGTAAAGCCTATAATGCCTCTACTTATTTAATTAAACTTTCAAGAAATATCTAATCTACCTAACTAACTATCCTAAATGATTTTGCATGATCTTCTCAAAAGTATTATCTTTTGCATTAATTTGTAGTTTCTTATTACATCACTTAAACTCTTTGTTCAAATTTTGGGTTTTGTTTATTTATGTCATTAAATAGATGATCACATCAATATTGTTCAAGCAAATAAGGATAAATGAAAATTAAACATGGCTACTAAAATGAAATTATATTGATCACAGATATTCTGTACCAGCTAATTATTCACACAAGGTTCAATACTTGCTATAAAAGCATCATAATTGAGACTTTAGTTGCATAAATTTACAGGGCACACAAAAGCAACACCACACCAATTTATTATCCAGTAGACCAAAGACAACATCTCAGCTCAGTAGCTTGATCAGCTACAATCCAACATATCTCCTATCAATCCAAGAAGTCAATTATCATGTATTACATTCACACTTCATTATTTAATGCATAAAAATAATACAACACATAAAGCACTAATGCAACAATTCATATTTTAAAAACACAAATTTTGCAACAAAAAACAGATTTAAACTACATAATGTCAATAATTTTGGTTACATATATATAACTTACAATGACTTAAAGTATAATGCAAAATGCTAACACATTTAGGATAAGCTAAGTAACTAAGCTTACAATCAGACTTTAACTTACCTAACCATCATATCTTAATTTGTGGCTTCTTATAAGGCTAATCATAAGGTTCCTATATATTTACATTATTATTTACATTACTTACTAATTGTTCACATTGTTGGTGAGTAAAAACAACTCTTTCCAATAAAATCAATATACAATTTTATCTATTAAGCAGTCATATATTGCATAAAAAGCACATAAAAAAATAATCTAACAATTTATTTAAACCAAATATTTATATAGCATTAAAATTCTCAAAATTCTAATCAAAAGATTTATATAGTCTATTACAAGCACCATAGTTATAAGCTTAAAATACTTTGCCACATAAACTTTCATTACAAAAGATAAAGGGTAAATCTACTACTATTTTCAACAACTATCAATTTAAACTAGCAAAATGAAATGGCCCCTAAATTGATATACTACTAAAACACTACATAACTTAATCAAAATAATAAATCAGAATCAAATCCATAAGCATCACTATCTTCATCGGAAACTTCGGGGGAGTGATAATGGTATGGGTAGCCAATATCCTCTTCCGAGCTAGCATCCCATTCCCCAGGTTCCAGTTCTGGTTCCTCTTCATTCTCCTCTTCTTCCTCCTCCTCATCTTCTTCTCCCTCCTCCTCTGGGTCCCCCTCTGGATTAGCTTGAAGTTGTTGTTACCCCTGCTCCACCAAACCAGCATTTTCTTCAGGGATTGTAGGGTGTTCATGCACCTGTTTAGCCTCAACAACAACCTCTTTCACTTGAATATCTTCATCGCTGATCTCCATATCAGCCTTCCCTCCTTCAACGCCAACACCTTGAACCTAATCAGCATTACTAGGTTAACCTCTATTTTTAGATGACTCCCCTTTAAAACGCTGCATTTTTCCTCCTTCGATTGCGTTATCATCGCTGTCACTATCAACTTGAATAGGAGAATCACAATTGCTATCAATTTTAGGCCTTTTACCCTTGCTTTTGCTCAGATCAGCCTTATTACATTTTGCTAGCTGCTCATCAATTTCATCCATTTCCTTCATAAGCATATCTAGCTTCCGTGTTGCCTCTAAACGGGTTTTAGCGGCTGCTGTAAATTGACCCTGGATATTCTCTTTCCTTTTTTTCTAAAAAATTCTGGTACCAAACTGAAAATGGAGTCTTGTCATCATTTCCGGCCATGAGCTTTGAATGAAAGGAGAAAGGATCTTTAAACTTACAAGCAAATTACAGAGAAAATTTTTGGGATTGTGTAAATAAAAGTATCTTCCTTTTTAATACAAATCAAATTGTCATTTATAAATCATGTCTTTTTGAATGTCTCTCCTAGCATGTCAATGCAGAAGAGGGAGAGTTACACTGTTTCACACAACGCACATTGCCCAAGGGATCACTTCAGTTTATAAAATCTAATTATTCAATTTTTGTTATATATAAGTACTGCATGAAAGTATTCCCAGAATTTTTCTATATTTGTCTAATACTGGCTATACTAAAAGCCAATCGTACAATACTTTAACCCGGGAATTTTAGTTGATTCTTTTTTAAAAATATATTTTTTAAAAAAGAAAAATTATAACAAAGCTTACTTTCTTTTGTTTAAAAAAAACAAACAAGCAAGCCAATCATACAATACTTTAACCCAGGAATTTTGGTTGATTTTTTTTTAACAAAAAATTTAAAAAATAAAGTTATAACAAAACATATTTACTTTTGTTTTTTAAAAAAAAAGCAACAAATATTACGGGGTATTCTTCTATCGTGTTGCATGCAATACTTACTAATTTTCATAATAAAGTATACTTATTAAATAATAACTTTTTATGTATTTAAAATAATATTGAAATTCATACAAAATCCTTGTCAATGGGTTTAGTTAGTTATTTGTAACTTCTATATTTTAATTGATTATTTTAATACTTTGAATAATATTTCACTAAGTTTGTATGAGTTAATATAGTTTTCCGGTAGTATCAGAAACTTTGATTAAATTTCGCTAAATCTATGCCTTTGCAATCTCTTATATATCATAGTTTGCAATGTCTAAATCTATACATTTTGCTTTATAAACCCAAAATTAATTGACGTCTTTTGGGTTGATTATTTTGTTTCCTAATATTTGAGCATTTATTTTTCTTATTTGTGTATTTCTACGTCCTGCATTTGTTAATTAGACTTTGGGCCTAATCAAACACTTCTAAATCCCAGCTAATGTCATCAAATTCATACACTAATGAGTTCGGTATGTTTACTTGTGACAATAGGCTAATACTATAATGATGATGTGAAAAATAATAGATCAATACCTTTATATTATATAATTTGGTTAAGCAAGTTCATAATAATGATGTGCAAAATAATGAGCCAATTTATTGGTTTTCAATAGGTAATTTAATGGGCTAACTTACAGCGAGCATAAAAAGATTGCTTATGAATTAAGAAAAAAAACACTTAACTCAAAATAATCTTAGTTCAAAATAAATAAGATACGGAATAAAGATACTTACACCTTACATTTTGCAAAATAAAACTTTAAGTAAGTTAGTTTTATTGAAAAAAAATGTTACAATGATACCTTGAATAATTAATAAGATGCAAATCATTATTTTCTAAAAGACTTGAAGGGGAGTAGTTTGATTTAATTTGTATTTTTATATTAATTGACTTCAAGGGGAGTGGTTAAAGGTCCAATAGAAGGTTTTTGTAGAAACTTTTCAAGAGGATTTGATTTGGGTTGTTTTTAATTTAGCTTATTAATAAGTGAGTAAAAATAGTAGTAATAAGCTAAATAGGGAGCAACCCGAGGCATAATGTGTGTTTTTTGAGTCATGCAGTTTCAATTATATATTTCCCTTTCTTTTTAAATAGCTTTCTGTTTCTTTTTTATACGTCTTTGTTATTAATAAGGGTTAGAATTATAGATTTGAGAGTTAATCTTTTATTTTATTTTTAATCATGTGGAATGGTATTAGAGCTAAGTACGGCGAAACTATAATAGAAATTTGTAAAATTGTTATAACAAATATTTAATATGAATAGTAAATGTCGACTTAAAGTAATGTTGGCCTTTTTATTTTTATTTTTTTTTAATAAACCATTTAAACTATTGAAATAGCTTAATACATAAATTGTATGAAATGATTACTTGTTTGTTAGAAATACTTATTAATTGAATAGTTGTCGAAATAGCTACTATGAAACAATATTATTATAGAATGTCAATTTTTATTTACTTTACTCTTTTGTATTGTTGTTTTCTATATATGTTTGTAAATTGTAATCCCTCCATCATATTCTACTTTATTCGTCGCATAACTTTATAATTTATACTTAATTTAATACTATTGTGTATAGAATACAAATATTATTAAGTCTTGCTAGGTTAGTAACAATGTATGTCTTCAATTTTGCTATACATTGAAGTTATGAATGATGTATGTTTTATTAATATACAAATGACACTATTAATATTCCAAAGTTGTCGTGATTAACTACATTATTTTTTTTGGTTTTTTTTTTTTTTGAAGGAAAAATATTTACTTTTTATTTTCTTAATCTCAACACTTGTACATGGCTAATTGTGCAACATACATTAATACAACACAATACTCTGAATTTACTTTTATTATTACTTTCTTTGTGTAAAAATTAGATTGATTTGTTTTTTGTTTTTAAAACTTTTAATTTTTTTCGAAACGTTTTCTTTTCAATTCTTTGAGTCTTTTCATTTCTCTTTCTCGTAAAAGTGTTTTGAGAACTATAAATTGCTATCTGAATATTTTTGGTTGTCCATTTTCTTTAATTTTTCATCAATTTCTCTACGAACGGTTGTGTTTTTTTTTTAATAAGTAATCTCCTCTTTCATTGTGTAAGTGAAACATGGCGAACCATAGGAAGGTGCAAGATCTCAAAGCGCAGCTTGGTGTGCTGAATAGTGAGATGGATGCAATTGCGGAACAGGAGAAGATGAAAAGAGAAGAGTTGGCTAGCATAAGAGCAGCGTATACCACTAAGTTACAGGAAGCAAGGGTTTTGTCTAGCCAGTTGCAGAGGCTTCAAGAGCAGCGAATTGCTGAGATTTTTTGGCAATAAATGAAAACAATAGAAGGGAATGGGTTATGCATGGAGGAATTAGACCCGCTGTTGGAATTGAGGGGTTATTGAGGAGGATAGGGCCAGCGCTGTGGCTAGGAATGATGGTGGTGGAGGTAACCCTGAACAGCAGAGGGATGATAGTGGTGTTGAAGGAGGGTCTATAACACGGATGAGGTTGCTGGTGGTGATTTCGAGATGGAGGAATTAAATCAAGATGAGGAGGCGAAAGATAATATAGAGGGGGGAAATAATGATGATGAGCAGGGGGATAATGCTGTAGATGAAGATGCTGAAGATGAGTTTGAGGTGCAGAATGAAGGCCAAGAAGATTGTTTTGAGGAACAGGATTTTGATGTTGTTGTAGATGTTCATGGAGGGCACTAGTCTACTGGCAGTGATATTGGGGACGAAAGGATGGGCTATAAAAATAATTACGGGTCAGAGGCCTCAACTGATTCAGATGGTTATCGGCGCACTGCAAGCAACTTCAATAAGAGTTGTTATTCATGTTAATCTTATTCTTTTCTATGTAATTTTTTAAGTAAAGTTTTAGTAATCTGCAGGCAAAGGAGGTTTTTTTTTAAATTGCTATGAATGATGAATGTTTTGTTGATTTGCTTAGAAGGCAATGTAGTTGAATTTATGGATGTAGTAAGATGCTAATATTTTGGCTATTAAAATAAAATGAATGAAGGTTAATTTATCTTGTTGGTTGATTTGAAATGGATAGATTTTGATGCATGGGTATTTAATTGAAGTGTTGATTATGTTTTGATGATACTTAACTATTTACAGTAGGTATTAGTGTATTTTTAAGGCTTCCTTTGTATTTATTTAAAGCTTTGTTGTGTGACTTATTTGATTACTTTCTAACACCTTATACTAATTATACTACATCTGAATTTTGTTTGTTTACATACCAAATTGACTTAATAAAAAATTGTCAACAAATTAAATCAAATGCAAAAAATTATTGAAAGTATACTGAGTAGAAGCTATGATAAATCAGATTATTATCAAATAAGATACAACCAAAACAATACTAAACACTTTACTAAACACATTGCAAATATTCATTCATCATTTAACTTGTCACTTACTAAATACTTAACAAGCAATACATTAAGATAGCTACATAACCTTACATGCTTAACAACCAGCAGATTAGGACTAAATTAAAAGTACTTTATAACATGCATTCTTACATTAGTTAATGCTAGCTAAACACTTAAGCTAAACAAAGTGAATTAAGACAGCTTCAAGACCATACAACTATAAAAGAGACAAACTACAAAGTGAAGGAATTGTAGCCTGCATAAGTACTCTCCATCTTAAAATGAACGACCATAGGAAGCATCACTTCCAAATGAATAGGATGGACTAGAATGGTGATGAATTTCAATCCCCTTAATAGTGTAATTGACGGTGCCTTCCTGAGGTTTCTATTTTGCTTCAATGTTAGAAGGATTAGTGGAAAATCTTCTCTTAGAGCAAAGTTTCTTATCTTCTAGTTCACCAAAATAAAGAGCAGAAACAACGGCTTCTAGCTCTTCCACCTTCTGTTTAAGGTAGCTAACACGTCCCTACAATACTTCTAGACTAATATGTTTGGCTAATTCACACTGAACACTATTATCAACCTTCTCCTTACCCTTACTTGCCATAATCGCAGAGTTACTTCTGGCAGAACAGAAAGTATTTTGAATAATAATGAATGCAAGAGGAATATGAAATTTCTAGCACTTAGCCCTCCCTTTATATAAGCAAAGAGTACTATAGTATAATACCTAGAGGTTAATTACATGTGTCCTAAAATAACTCTCACATGTAGCACAATATTCAGACGCTTTATAAAGACTCATAGACAACAATTTGCTCTCTTCCAGTACACAAGTGATGAAATAATACAGCTCATATGTATATAGCAGACAACTCATCAATACCAGCCTTTAATTGTCCAACTTATCTAGCTATATAGAAGATGCTTAACCAACAAACCACCAAAGCACATTCAATCTGAAGCAGCCTTGACAATATACAAGATTAAGATGCTAAGTAGAAATTAAAATCAATTCCAAGCATTATGATAGAATCAGACAAGCTAATAGATAAAACCGAACAACATTATAAATCTAGAAAATATGTAATTTAAATTTGCATAGATTCTAACCATCACACTACTCTTATTATGTCCTTCTCAAGTGCATTACTAAGACCTATTACATTAAGCTTAAACAAGAACATCTTAAGTGACTCACACTAGCACTAGATCTATATCAAAGACTACACGATGTCCTTTTCTATACTTAATTAATGCACCTTCATCCTTTTGAACATTATATCGAGCAATGAATTCCTTAAAACCACTTTGTAGCTCACACTTGGTAATCAGGTCATCCTTCTTTACAATTTTCAGCTTCACATCAAATTGTGTGTCAAAATTCTGGAGCACTACATTAGTTGAATCACCAAATTCACCCAACTAGTTGGATAGAATTCGTGAGAAAATAAAACAAGGCAAAACTACAGATTTCAAAATCCATGAAGATGGTAGTTTAAGGTATAAAGGTCGATGATGCGTACCATAGAAATGTGAGGAAGTTAAGAGAAAGTTAATGAAAGAGGGTCACAATACACCCTACTCAGTGCACCCAGGAGGGGAAAAGCTATACAAGGATTTGAAAAAGGTGTATTGGTGGCCTAGAATGAAGAATGAAGTTGCAAAATTTGTAGCAAAGTGTTTGACTTGTCAAAAAGTGAAGATAGATCACAAGAGACCCCAAGGGACTGTGCAATCATTGGAAATTCCTGGATGGAAGTGGGATTGTATTTCAATGGACTTTGTGACTTGTCTCCCAAAGTCAAAGAGTGGAAATGACACCATTTGGGTAGTGGTGAACAGACTTACAAAATCTATAGTGTTCATACCAATGAAGGAGACTTGGAAGATGGAGCAACTTGCAAAAGCTTACATAAAAAATGTTGTGAGGTTACATGGAGTTCCAAAGGATATTGTGTCTGATAGAGATTCTAGGTTTCTTTCAAAATTATGGAAAAGTGTACAGGAAAACTTTGGTACAACACTTAAGATGAGTACAGCGTTTCACCATGCCACAGATGGACAAACCGAGAGAACCATTCAAACCTTGAAGGACATGTTGAGAGCTTGTGTTATAGACTTCCAAGGGGGATGGGAAGATAGCTTGGATTTGATTGAATTTTCCTATAAAAATAGTTATCATGCGAGCATAGGAATGGCTCCATTTGAGGCTTTGTTTGGAAGAAAGTGTCGTAGTCCCATTTGTTGGAACGACATAAGTGAAACAATGATTCTAAGGCCTCAAATGATCGAAGATACACTGAAGCAAGTAAAGGAAATTCAAGCTAAAATTCAATCAGCTCGAGATCGCTAAAGAGCTACGCAGATTTGAAGCATAGAGAAGAAGAATTTGAAGTTGGTGATAAAGTGTTGTTAAAGGTGTCACCAATGAAGGGAGTGATGAGGTTTGGAAAGAAGGGAAAGCTTAGTCCAAAGTATATTGGCCCATATGAGATACTGCAAAGGATAGGCAAAGTAGCCTATAGGTTGGCCTTACCTATAGAGCTAAGTAAAGTGCATGATGTATTTCATGTGTCTCAATTGAGAAGATATATCCCTGATAAGTCACATGTGTTACAACCTGAAACCATTGAGTTAGACCAAAGCTTAACCTATAAGGAAATACCTATCAAGATTCTTGACAGTAAAGTGTGTAGTACACGCAATAAGAATGTTAAGATTGTGAAAGTGCTATGGTCTAACCAAGAATACGAGGAAGCTACTTGGGAAGTCGAGGATGAAATGAAAAAGAAATACCCAGAGTTGTTTCAGGTATGTTGAGTTACGGGGACGTAACTCATTTTCTTTAAGGGGGGTAGAATGCGGTAGAATTTCACGCTTTTTCCCTATATTTTTAGTTATTTTTGTGCTTTTTGCACTATTTTAACGAGTATTTTGTGTAATTGTGTTCTCAAAGAGACACAAAAAGGTAAAGTTATGACAAAAAGTACAACAATATTATACAAAGTGAGGAAAAAGTTTGAATTTCGTTTACCAAGTTTCGGGACGAAACTTCTTTTAAGGGGGGTAGACTGTAATACCCCGTATTTTTATACGTATTTTATTTTAAATAAGTGTTTTGTGGGGTATTTAAATAATTTGAAATGAATTATTTATGGAATTTTAATTATTTATTTTAAATAAGTTTGGAAATATTTTATAAAAGGAAAGTTTTATTTAATTAATTATTTATTAAGTTGGGATTTAATTTAGGAAAGTTTTATTTTAGTAAAGGAAAGGGATTAGGAAAGATTAAAAAGGGAAAGTTTAGGTAAAAAGGGTTTCAAAAGAAAGGGATATAAATATTCAATACTTGGGTAAATTAAACTTTTCCCAGAGTAGAGAATACCCAAGGTAAACTTTCTCTCCCTTCTCCTTTATTTTCTTTTTCCTTTTTCTTTCTTTTTCCCTTCCCCTTTTTTGTCACTCACCACCGTCGGCCACCACCACCACCGGTGGGCCGCCGGCCACCACCAGCAGCATCCGGCAGTAGCGGCGGCGCCACCAGCAGCCAGCTGTGGTGCCGTGGCTGCTGTCTAGGCTCCCTTTTCGAAAAAAAAAATTATTATTATTTTTTTTTTGTTTAATCCTAGATCTAATTATAAATTTTGAGTTTTGTGATGGTTTTATGATGATTGATTTTAAGTATGATGTGAATTAATTTTCAGATTTTAAATCTAATTAAAAATCCCCAATTTTTGAAACCCTATATTTATAAATAATTGATTATTGAAGGAATATGATTTAGGGTGATTTAAACCTTTAATTTAAGGGTTTTAAAGTATAATTACAGCAAGTTTTCATTAATAAATATTGCTGGAATTTTTGTTAGTATGCTAAAAATTAAGTTTCTTGATGGAATTTTGACTACCCATTAATTGGGATTAAAGTATGAGGTTCTAAATTAATTTTCAGCTTGTTTTAATTAAATTATGAGTGATTTAATAAGAGTATATATTGCTGGAAATTTGGGTGGAGTAGATTTTAATGCCATGTTATGATTTTGGTTTGTAGGAGACTTTGAAGTAAGTGATTTCTATTAGTCGTGGCGATTTTAAGATCGTATTCAAGGTACGTTTGCATACTTAGCATATTTTTGATGATGTAGTAACATGCTAGGCTTGATTATTTAATCTCAAATAGTATCATGCTAGATTATGATTGGAAATTGTGAATTGGTTGATATTGGTGATTGAATTATGAAGCATGATTTATTTGTGACGGATTAATTATTGGAAAATAATCGTTTGGCATGTTGAATATGAACCACACTTTTATTTATGGCATGATAGAAAGCATGTTTAATTAAACTAAATGTTTAATTTGGTTTGGAATATTAAAAGGGAATTTTATTATGGTTCATATAATTTTTATTGATGCTATAAGCATGAGGAAAGAGCTATTTAAGTGTCTTTGTACACGAGGAGTAAATTATATTTTTGGTGCCTTCGTGCACTTAAGGTGTTTCCAACAACGAGGGATAGGATTTGTGGCGCATTATACGTTTAAGGTGTCTTTGACACCGAGGTAGATTTAAAAAGGGTTCAACATTAAATATTATGTGGTCATTAATTATTTAAGAATTAAATTGGGATGTTTGATTGTTTGAATAATTATTATGATTGAATGATTATGGTTTGAGAGTCATCACCAAATTTAATAATATGTAAATAACGTAAAGTGAAAGAGATTATGCACCAAAACTCTTGGAATGTATATACCTTGAGTATGAATACATGGGGAGAGTTATGGGGTTTTATATTAACCATAACTTTTACTGGGGGTATAGGACGCTGTACTTTCCATTTTATTATGCTCAGGAATTCCGCCACTTACGAGTGGTTATTTTATACTGGCACGGTTAGCTCCCGTGTTAGTACCCCATTATTGGGACAGGTTAGGGGGGAACCCATTCGATGCGTAATCAATACTAAATAAATTATTTAGTTACTTAGTTGAGAAGTTTTATTGTATGTTGTGTGCATGTAAAAAGGTGGAACGAGGTAAGTTGTGTGTTAATAGGTGAAAGCATGTTAGTGTGTTTAAATACGCTTATGTACTCAACTTTGCTTGTTTGTTTGTTGGCCTTGTCTTTACCTTGGTCCTATGATGACCCATTTTTAATGGAGAGTAGTGGAAAAAGTAGAGAGAAGCTTTTCTGGTGATGAAGCATATTCATGATGGGCATGAGTAAAGAGTGAATCATACTAGTTTCCATAAGTTTATGATGTGTTATTGCTTTCATTATTTTATTATGCTATGTTTGTGAGACTAATGCAAAGGTTTGAATTGGTTCGGTTTTGTTAAGAGCCTACAATGGTTCCAAGTTGTAGGTTGACTTTGTTTTACTTTGGTTTGACTTTACTTTCGTTGGTTGACATTTAAGTTGAGTCGTTTTGAATGCTTTTAAAGATAGTCTTCTGATGTGTGTCTTTGATAGTTGCCTTAGCCGTTTTCACGGTGGCGATAATGTCTTAGATTTTCCTATTTTGAGTTCTAAACAAAGAAAAATAGGTATTTTTAAAGAAAGGGATTTCTAGGGTGTTACATTAAGTGACTTACACAAGCACTAGATCTATATCAAAGACTGCCGGATGTCCTTTTCTATACTTAATTAATGCACCTTCATCCTTTTGAACATTATATCGAGCAATGAATTCCTTAAAACCACTTTGTAGCTCACACTTGGTAATCAGATCATCCTTCTTTACAACTTTCAACTTCACATCAAATTGTGTGTCAAAATTCTGGAGCACTACATTAGTTGAATCACCAAATTCACCCAACCAGTTATTGGCAAAGTCAACAGGTTTATTCTGCAAACAAACACACCAAAGTAAATAGGATTATTTCATCAGATAAAAGGGTTTATACTATAAAAAATATACATTAACACAATTAGTACTTATTATCAACACATATAATTGTCCCTTTCTTAAGATAAGTTGCAGTGAAAATAAATTTAAAATGCGGCTCACGGAAGCTATGTGCAAGCTCATCGATCTAGGCATTTGTCTAAGTCATCTTTTCTGAATTGCCATGATAAGCAGGTGTACGCCCACGCCTCTTACTCGAACTGCCATTACCCTTCCCAATTCCATGTCCTTGTGCTTTCTTGCTGCCTGCTGGCCTTAAAATTTGTACAGTGAAAGAGCTTTTTCCTGTATATGTAAACTTTAAACCATCACCAACACTTATCCCATTATCTTTAACAAAAATCAATCCAGCCACCTTCTAAAACAGCCTTCCAATCATCTCCTTCCTCTTCATGTGCCATAGTAACTTCCCAAATTATAAAATAATCATGAAGTAGCAGGTCAACACCTTGGAAACCATCACATAAGATATCTCTGTATTCATCAGGAATGCGCTGAAAATGAATATGCATTAGCAATATACCACCCCAAAATATTGAATCAGCAATAATCAAACAGAAGCAGTGTAGGAATTAGTCTTACCAAACCACATAAATACAACTACATTTGTTACAAGCATATCAAAAATAATAAAAAAATAAATATATATCTGTAGACACCAAAAAAATGTCTCCCCAAAACCAAACCCGATGATGAACAACCTTTCACCGTCATTATTAGTCGGGTTGAGTATTTAACCTTGGAGTGCTTAAATCCATACTCAATCCCAATACATTTCATAAAACAACCCAATTCCTATCCCATTTCCCCAAACCATAACTTATTCACCTCTTTTCGTGCCTTTAAACCCAAAATAATTCATTTCGTGTCCCTTAAAATCATTCATTTTGTGTTCTTTTTATAAAAACGTTTTGACCAGTTTATTTTGGTCCATAATCTGGGTCCAATGATTGAATAGTTGGATGGTTCTTGAAAAGATCTTTCCAGCGATATATTATAAGCCGAAATCCGAGTTATAACGAATAAGTTATGGCCAAAATACTAAATTGAGCCTAAACCGAACATAAGCCCACCTTATCTACGACCCAATGATCATGTGGAGGGTCCAAAGGATTTAATACCATTCCTAAACCAATTAGGATTAACTGGAAGCTTCTATAAGTTTCTAAAAGATCTTAATTATCCGTTTTGAAAAGATAAGATTAAAGAGTTTGAAATTGAATAAAACTCCTATTTTTGAAAGTCCTAATTCTATTCGAATTGAAAGACGTTCAAAGATAGTCAGATATGATTTTCGTGCCTCATATTATTTATCCAAATATTATGTGGTTGGATAGCCCTTTAAATTATCTTTTCAATGATATATTATATTATTAATTCCGAGCTATAACGAAAAAGATATAAAAGAAATACGAAACTCTATCCAAAACTGATACCATCCCACTATTTCGGCCATATCTTTTATTCTACAAACTATTTTAATCTAATTCTAATTATTTTAGAAATTAGACTTCAAGAGCTTTCCAAGGACTTATTATTTATCTTATTCCGATTTCTAGATCAAAAGATATGATAAAAACAAAAATCGCAAAAACTGCTGCCTATCGCAAGAGTTTTATTCCGATTCGAATTCGGATTTTATCTTAATTCTTCGACCCTTCTTTTTCTTTATAAATAGAATTCATATCACCCCTTTTTCAATCATCAACAAACTTGATCACCAAAAATCATTCTCTTCTCCCTCTTTAACCTAATTATTCTCTCACAATACTTCCCTTAAGCACTCCAAGCAGTCCATACTTGACCCGAGGTTCCATCCTTATACCAAGGCGTGAAAGGTAGAATTGACTGAGGGTTTGGACCAAATAAACCCTCTTTTTATTTAATTATTTCAATTTGATTTATATATTGAAGTTACTAACAGTTTATTCATGATGTAACAATTCAAGGAAACGCGAAAAAGTGAGTAATTAATCACTTAATTACTCTTATTTTTATTCTTGTTGCTAGTATCATGATTAGGTTTATTATGATTTGATTTGACTAACAATTTATTGTTGAATTGCATCCAATATTAATGTTGATTTTTACTATATTTCCTGATCACTATATTGCATGTTTCAAGGGAATATGTAATCGAAAATCACGCCTAATAAGATAATTTGGACGACCGGTTTAGGTTCCTTTTTAATCTTGTTGTTAATCAAGTGATCACAATATTTTAGAATTATGTGTTTCATTAATATTCAACCAATTTAGCATAATAATAGTTTGGAGCAAATTGAATTTTTGTTTGTATGCCTTTGAGATTGCAGGAATCACTTTCACTATAAGAATCGAGTAGAGGCTAATATGGGCAAATGTGACTCTACGACTCACTTCGTACTATCATCCTTGATCCTCCTTTCGTGGTTCCGAACCATATGGAGTTAGTAATTTCATGGATTATGAATGGGGTATAACCTTCACGGGTCAATCATTGTTGCCTATCGTTGTCCCTTTATTCATGGTTGTCTTTTATGATCCGTGAACAGTTTACAAGTTCCTTAAAAACTTGTTGGCGGCTTCCTATTTTATTTGTCCCTAATCATATACGTCAATTCCCACTTCCTATGAGTGCTAAGCATATTCACAACATGCTTTACGTAGGCGCACTTCAAACGACGCCTATAATATCTCATACCAGCTTCTCTTCCCGATGAGCCTCATAACAGATAGTAGACGTAGTTGCAAACTCAGCCATTAGAGTTTCTAAACAGATTAGTTTATAATCACAATGCAATGGATAATTAGTATTTGATAACAAGCATTGCTATATATAGAAGAAAAACAATGACAGAAATATGTATCACATTTAATGCAGTTAAATATAGCTTTGACAAGAAAAGACTTCAATAAGATTCTGTTTTTCAGAAATCAGGTTAAATATTCTTTCCCAATATTCATCATAGCCATAATAACAAGTCAAATAAGTTCCAAAAGGTCATAATGATCCACACAAATACCACATTCATTTATATCCCTCTTCATGCACCATAGTTACTTCCAATATCGTACAAATATAGCAACCTTTAATTAAAAATCTACTAAGCATAATTATCAGTGCATAAGTTTAATGAAATCAACCTTGAAATAATACAAGACAAAGATGCGAAGTAAATGATAAATCTAATTTTCATAACAAAATCTCAGTTGACTTTAAAGTAAGACTTTAAACAGACATCTTTAGTCAACTCATGCTTAATACATACTTGTTTCAATTGCTTACTCTAAAGCATAAGTTTAATTATTTATATAATAACTAGCGCTAAGTCCACAAAACAAAAAAACTATGTACTTCCTTATTAGGCTCGTGTATGCCATGCAAACCAAATACATAATAATGTCTAGCAATTGCTACCTAAGTCAGATTATCTTAGTCAAAATCTTAATTCATAATAATAACATTTTACACATAGTTACTTAGACATAATTAATTTCTAAAATTTAAAAGTCCTCGAAATATACATTAGTCAATATTCCGCATGCTTTTTAACAAGTATCACTACATAAAATTCTTTGGTCAAAAATATAAAAAAAATTATTTACATATTCCTTCCTTATATTCACTAATACTAATCATAATAGGTAAATCAAGGCAATACATATATAGTGACTTAGTTACATGAAACATATCCTTCTTTTAAAAGACTTCTCAATTGTGTGTGATATAAATAATTTCATTATGAAATAGATATATCTTACACATTTCTTATGATAATTTATAATACATACACGTATAAATTCATGCACAAACTTTAAAAACCTAAACCAAGTAATTTATTTATACAACTCACTAATAGATTCTTATATTTTATTCACAAAACGGTGCGCACGCAACGCACGCGTGCACCCGAACTAGTAAACTGAAGAATCGATTGTTAAAAGTAAGGGCACATTGGTATTCGTAGTGTGAATAGAGACATTTTGTTTTCTTAAATGGATGTAATGCAATATTAGTGAAAACTTCTTTAAAAGGAAAATAATGTAATAATTAGAAAAACAAAAGAAGTACTATAGTAACAATATTAAAAATTAAATTTTAATTAAGTACACATTAAAAAGAACCTAATTTAATATTGATCAAAGCAAAGTTTATATAAAATGTAAAATGTCAAAATGTGTAATCTAATTTAATACGGAGTTAGTATGAAATTATGGTGATTAATGGTGTTCGCGATCTAGTTTAGTGCAGTTTAGGGTATACCCAAACCAAATCGTAATACGATTTGACATTTCCTCGAATCAAACCAAACCGTATTATACGTCAAACCAAACCAAATCAAACCACATTAAAACGGTTTGGTTCAGTGTCACAATATCGTTTATTGATTTTTTTTTTTAACATTGATACTTTTATTGTTAAAATGGTTTGTAGCATCAAAGTTTTACTAGACACTAAAAAAGTTGATAAAGTCAATTTATTAGCAAAATAAATCACTAAAGTCAATATTAGATCTATATTGGACATTTATTGTTTGTTTTAAATTATTAATAGAATATATAAAAAAAATAAATTTTATTTTAAAAAAGATTTATTAATAGAGCCTGTGTTGGCATTTTTTTTTTTAACCAAAAACCAAAAACAGGAAATAAGAAAAATGTGTTTCCGCTTCTCTATTATCAAATTTCAAAATTACTATGATTTTAATTAGTTTAATTAATTTTTGAAACATTATATTACATATATCATGATTTTGAAAAACAAATAAACCAAAAAACAAAAAGCCACAACAATGCCTAGCGAATCCATTGTGGTTTAGTTTTAAATTTTCAGGAAAACCAAACCATACATATTCTTCACAAATCAAACCATAATTTTAAAACCGTAAATCAAACCAAATTGCTAAAAAACGATTTGATTCACGGTTTGACCGCTTTGACGCGGTTTAAACCAAACTCTGAACACCCCTCACGGTGATGATAAAACAACAATAGAAGGGGAGAGAGACAGAAAGTGAAATCACGACCAGGATAAAAGTACGAGTAAAAAAAACCGAGAAAAGGAAAAATAAGATTGGAAAAAAAAAAAAAAAAAACAGAAAAAAAAAAAGCGATAGAAATTTCCATGGCCGCTCTGCTTACCATTGTTCCGGGCATTTTGATTGACTAGCGTTTCCTCTGTTGTTACAATTCCCTTGTATTTAGGTATTTTGCCTTTTGATTTCCTCTTTATTCATGGTTTTTATCGATCTCTTTGATAACTATATTAAATTTCGATTTTTCTTCTTCTCTTATTGCATTGATCTCTCTGTACAATGTTATGCCATCAATTTTTCGTCATGTTTTCTCAATTTGTTATCTTTTCTGTTTTGGGTGTTTAATTTTGACGCATTTGGTGGAATTGGGTTGTCTATGAAAATGGCTTTGCTATTCAATTACTTTATACTCCAGTTTATTGATATCACTAAGCTTCTTATAGATGCTGTAAATCTTTGCAAAATTGTGGGTACCCAGAACATAATCTTCTGGGTTCATTGTGAGGATCTAAATTTGGGATGTTGTTATTTCCGAGTTTTGATCAAGGTTTTGTTGTTGGAATTTAGAATTATGGGTACCCAGAACATAATCTTCTGGGGTTACTCTTGGATGTTTGTTAATTCGGGAAGCGGGGAGGGTTTTTGGATATTGAATTTGAAGAGTTGAAGCAAGAATGATGCGTGTTGTTCATTACCATCTTAACACGTCCATAAGATGCAGAATTGTATCTTTCCTTACCAATTAATATTATTATGGCGGTGCTGATTGTATCGTTCTTGATTAGACTACATATCAAAAGATGCAAGGTTGCAATGTCAGCTGCCATATTATTTTTTAAGATATGCTATAGCCTTCAATGCATGCATGCTGTATTATGATAATATGTAGGTGAAAAGCGTACAGAAATGAGAAAGACATGTTTTAGCATCATGCCATTCTTTGTTCGGAGGTCATTGCCAAATTAGAGGATTTTGAAATTCCCAGTTTTCTTTTGCTCTTGTAAATTCACTAATTCGTATAAAGTACTCTCCTTTTTTACTAGACTTTCCTGCATAGTTTTTTTTTTTTGCCATTAGTAGCAGTTATAGTGATTACTGCTCACGACTAGTGTCATGATCTATAACCTGATAATTTAGGCCTTAATGATATCTGTACAATTTGCTGCCTGTGATATGCAGTTTCAGCAGTTTTTAACAATCTTATATGTTTTCAGATGTTTTCTTGTAAAGAGTCTTGGATTCTAGCTAATGGGTGCTCCTAAACAAAAGTGGACAGCAGAAGAAGAAGCAGCTCTAAAAGCTGGAGTACGCAAGCATGGGTCTGGTAAGTGGCAAACAATACTTAGAGATCCAGAGTTCAGCAATGTCCTATGCTCCCGTTCAAATGTGGATCTCAAGGTATGGTACTGAGCCCTATTAGGGAATTGAAGCTTTGATTTATTTGAACATACTTTTACATTGTGAAATTGATAGAGGCAAAGAAAATTCTATTTCAGCTTGAATGACTGTTCTTATCTGTTTGTATTGAATTTGTGCTAATACCAGAATTTCTTTATCGTTCTTGACAGGATAAGTGGAGAAATATTAATGTGACTTTGAGTGGCTTAGGATCTAGAGAAAAAGCTAGGCTAGCACTTAAGAGGAATCCACAAATCCCCAAACTTGATGACAAGCCTTCCGTGGTGAACCATGTTAGGAGTGATGAGGATGCTGTTGAAGATGAACTTGTTGGTACCCCTTGTGAGACAGTTCAGGTTGCTGATTCGAAGAAAACATATACAAGGTCATAGTCCTTTTGTCAGTATGTTGATCTGTTCTTTATTTGTATATCTTGGTGTATGAAGTTTGATGTTGTTATAACCAAATATGCTACCCCTCTTGCAGCCCGTATAAAATCTAAGACTGGACTAGTAACTTCTGTTCTGTATAGAGTTTAATGGTTAGTGCTGATATACAGTGCTTTATCCGCTCATCCCCGAATGCATAATTGAGTTGGGTCTTTATAATGAATACTTGACTACAATCACATTTACAGTGTTTGTTTTAAAGGAGATGGAGGGAAAGGATGGGAAATAGAGGGGTGATGTATCTTTTATTTGGATAACAAATGAGGAAGGAAGGGAATTGGAGGGGAGAAAAATGGAGGAATTAAATGGTAAGATTTGATAGTGGAGAGATTTGGAACTTCCCTCCCCTCCCTTTCCCTTTCCCTCCCCCATCCCCTCCCTTTCCCTCCCCCATCCCCATCCCCTACCTCTCCTTTTCTATCCCTAAACAACTGTAAAACTCAATAAATATATAAAATCACATACTAAAGGTGGGTACTTCTTGTTTTGAAACTTTATGTTGAGTCATTATCTGGCCCACCCAAGTTGCAAAAAGGGAATTGAAATTTACAGCTAGTTTGGATAAGACTTAGTCCCTGTTCACTTAACCTCATTTTTGATGAATTGAAATTATTTTTTGCTGAACTTAAATTACTTATATTAAACTGAAATTAATTTTATAGAACTGAGGTTTTTTTTTAATGATTCTCTAGTATATTTTTTCTTAACAATTACTGATTTTTACTGACTGAACCTAATTTTATTGAATATTATTTTTTTAAGGTAAAGTGAATAGGGTCTTAAAGAGGGAAGAGGAGGGGAGGGGTTGAGAAACACTATTCCCCTATATATTTGTGACAGAACGAGTTCCATGAACGTGATTTTTTTTTTCCCCAATCACAACATATTTACAAATTTGTGATTCTTGCGAATTCTACCTGCTTCTTGATTACTTTTGATGTATATATAAAATAATTGAGAAATTGACTTAGGCTCCAATCTTCCTTCCAAATCTTTCCAATTATGGAGCGAATTGTTTATATAGGATGAAGGAAAAATCTTTCCAGTTTTTTGTCCTCCATTTAACTCATCCTTAAAATCTGGAATCCGAACAAGGCACCCACTATCTTTCCCTTTAAATCTCTCTATTCAAACAAGCTGTTAGTGATACAAATTCTGGCAATTAAAACTAATGTGAAACATTGATTGACATAAGAGAAAGGATGAGAGGTGTATAGTTGCTAGGTCATTCTTTTGTGGGTTTATTCTTTTTTGTAGTGCCTAAAACAGATTTTTAGAGTTGTAAAAGGGGTGATGAGTGTGGGTATGCTTTATGTGAGGCTGTGTTTAGGAAGCTGTGCTAGCTTTAAGAGTTTACAGTCTGTTGATATGGTATGATTTTTTAATATTTTGATAATGATTGTCATTCTGTATTTTGTTTTTGATTAGGCTGGATAACCTCATATTGGAGGCTATAACAACTCTTCAGGAGCCGAAAGGTTCTGACAGGAATGCAATTGCCATGTATATAGAGGTATTAGAGGTTATAACAACTTATCATTAGCTATACTCAGAAGTCAGAATGACTTTTTTATTTAGTTGCCATCTTCCAGTCTTTGGTTGCTGTCAAAGAAAACTGCTTTTTGACATACCTTTACGTCTTTTAATGCTTGTAACTGCTCAATTATTGCATCCTACGGCAGTAGCTTTAACAATTTACTGTCAACTAGTTATCAGTTTTGTCTTGCAACTGATGGATTTAAAATATTAAATTGTGATAGGTTTATGTTATTCACCTTCATAGTTGCTTTATATGGGTGGTTCCTGAGTTTTGTACCAGCTTTATTAAGAAAGAGTTATAATTTGTTTATCATTTTTGGAGCATACGTGGATTCTCTGCTGATATCATTTAAGAATTAAATCACTTTTATCAGTAACTATTCTTCTTGTTAGTTGTAGATCAGGAGTTTTCATGAAGTAGGGCTATCTAAATCCAAATATAGAATTAGTGCTAGTCATAGGGAGATATTTATTGCTTTCTCAAACATCAATAATTTGATTTGAACACCAAAGCAGCTATTATTATATCAGACAAGCATATTCCATTTTATTATATTTTTTTTAGTGAACGAGAGGGGCAAGCCCCAAGAAACAAAAAACACTAGCCAACTAAGAAAAGAAAAGGTAGCAAAAATGAACAATTGGAAAAAGAAAATTACTAACTACTGAACTCCCTAGCCGACACTAGTCTTTATCCTTCGAAGCTTCCGGAACTGATCTAGCCCAAGCTACACCACTAATGTCCTCCCATAAAATAGCATGAAGGTCCTACTGCACCGCCTCCAACAACAGTAATATCTGTTCCACATCCACTTTATGCTGCTTTTTCTTCATCCTACTTATTTTTTTTTATTTTTTTTTAATTATACTTTGACTTCTTTTTATTATGTTGTCATGTTCATGATGTATACAACTCTCCCAAAATTACCCAATTACTTTCATTGGCAAAAATAACAAATCGCAAAGAATGACCAAATTGATTAGAATACATACTACTATCAACTTTTTAGCCTGAAGATGATTAATATTTTTCCCTCTTTCATTTTGTTTTCTTTCCTTTTCTTTTTCTTTTTTCTTTTTTTTTTTTGTACAATTTCATTTACTTTAATGTCCTCTCCCTCCTAAGTTCTAGTCATCCCTACTCTCCTGTCATTTACTGAAACATCATAAGCCAAGAACCTCTAAATCCACTTAGAATTAGCACACTTAAAGAACAAGTGCGACACACTTTCATTTTCAGCAAGACAAAAAAAAAAAAAAAAAAAAAAAAAAAAAAAAAAAAAAATAATAATAATAATAATAATAATAATAATAATAATAAAATTAAAAACAGATAGGATAACATGGCACATGCCAAGCAGTCAACCTGACTTTGGTAACCAGCTTATTCCAAACAAGCAGCCAAGGAATACAATGATGTTAGGAGAAGCTTTATTATTACAAATAACCATCTTCCAATTAAATTTAGCTCCTTGAGGCCTGATCAAAGCATATAACTTTTTGATACTCATTTTCCCCTGATGCACTCCAACTACCATTTTCATCAATTATTGCCCTGCATTTTAGAATCCTTTTTAGAACCCAACATTTTTTAGGAATAGGAGCAGACTAGAACTTTTTATATATGAAATAATGTATATGAACCCATTTAACCCACATGTTATCTGCTTTGTGAGCAAGAACCCACATTACCTTGGTTATTGCAGCCTTGTTCCAATCATCAAGAGAAATAACATTCCATCCCCCACAAAACTCTAGGTATGCACACCAGATTCCAAGAAATCAGAGCCTTCTTAGAAGGGTTAGCTTTCCCTGTCAGAAGCAAAGCATTGAATTCTAGCTTCAGTTTCCTTTAAAATTTTCTTAGGTGAATGAAGATCTGTGCGCAATATTCTGAATACCAAACAACTTTCCCTTTACCCAGCATAAGAAAGCAGCCTATATGTCTAGCAATCAATCCTAGAAGTAACTTTCTCCACCGAAGGCCTACATGAGAAATAGTAAGTTTTTCAAAAGAGAGAAAAACCCCTAAATATTTAAAAGGAATGGTTCCCTTTGTCATCCATAGCACCTCTTACATTCTATCCTGATTAGCCTCCGAAAGTCCACGAAATAAACTTATAGCTCTTTCTTAAATTTGAAGAAAACCTATACCCGTATAGAACTTATGAAAAGCTACAAAAAGGGAGTAGAATGAATATCAATTCTAGAGAACTTGAGCAGATTTTCATATTCACCAGCAAACATCGTGTGAGTGATGTTTCGATTCTCACATCTAGGATGAAAGTTGAAATTTGGATTAAGTGTCAGCTCATGCAAACACTTGGACAACTATTCCATACCCTCCCCCCCCCCCCCCCCCCCCACTAATTTATTCTTGCCACTTGACCATTTAAAGCAATGCTCTCTTAGTTTGATTTGGTGGTCAATTACATGCTCAAATTTGGCTTATAGACCTTCTTTAAGCAAAGTGTTCTTGTATCTAGCTGTTGAGGAGAGAAAGAAAAAGATCCAACTGTGCTAGGAAACTCCCAATTTATTACCGAATTGTATCTTTTTACAGGCAATAGCCCTATCATTGACTGTTATTTTGCTCTTTGTATCGTTTGTTATTTGAATGATTTTTATCTGGCAGCGTCTTGTTTATATTTCTTACATTTTTTTGTGGAAAATAATTTAGCTATTTTTTTTATTCTAGTTGGTGTTGGAAAGGCTTCTGACATTATTTTTCTTAATATACAACCAAAGCTTTGACTCACATTTTTCTTCTGCTAGGAGCGGTTTTGGGCACCTCCAAATTTCAGTAAATTATTGGCTTCAAAATTGAAGTTTATGGCATCAAATGGCCAGTTGATTAAGGTGAGGTTGTTTGGAAGTAGGTTCTTGTTGGAAGACATGAGTCCACATGACTGTTGTAGAAATTGCTGACAACAAGCATCATCAGTTCGTAAAATTTTAGCTGTTTGGTTGTCACCCTCTGGGTTGCTTTTAATGCATTTATATTTTTCTTAGCTTGGTGTGATTGTGTAAAATGAGTGAGTTGACGTCAAGATTTTTATTTCATGTTTGGTATAGCCTCTATTTAGGATTTTTTTTATTATTGTTTTTTTTTTTTTTTTTTTTTTTTTTTTGGGGGGGGGGGGGGGGATACGACACCCTATGGATTGAGAGAATTGGAGCGAAAGGAAGAGAAGAGAAAATAAGGGATTCATCCTCGTTTCTTTGGATACCTTTCCTTTGATAGTAGGGAAGGGAAATGGAAGGATTCATTTTCCCTCCCTCTTTAATAAACCAAATCCTTCCAATGTTGGAATGATTTGGAGGGAAAATTTAACCTAACTTTCTCCCTCCCTTCCCTTTCCATTCTTCCCCCTTCTTCTTCTTCCCTTCCTTCCCTTTCTTTCCACTTTGCTATCCAAACATACCAAAAGTTTCAAATATCTAATTGAAACCTTTTATAGGACTGACTTGGAATTGCATCACTTGTTATATAATCGAAAGGTTTTTTCTTGAGCATTTACATCCACTTTCTGTTCATGTGATGTATCTTAGATTATTTTACAAGAGTACTGTTAATTAGCTCCTTTCCGTGAACGGACATACTGATTGTGAGTATTGGTTTTAATTGTGCCAGGTTAAGCACAGGTATAGAATATCTGAGAGTTTACCTTCTTCTGAGACAAGAAAAGATTTATTGGATAGTAAATGCAAGGACCATGCTAAGCCAGAAAGCAAGGAACTTAAAATTTTTTCGAGGTCAGAAGTTGTTGAAGAATTGGGGAAAATGAAGAGTTTGTCGCCTCATGAAGCTGCCGCTGCAGCTGCTCGAGCAGTTGCTGAAGCAGAAGTTGCTATTGTGGAAGCTGAGAAGGCTACAAGGGAGGCTGAGGCTGCAGAAGCTGAAGCAGAAGCTGCAAAAGTTTTTGCTGAGGCAGCAATCAAAGCGTTAAAGTGTCAAAATCTTCGTGCATGGTAAAGTTCAATCTTAGTTTGCTTATTATGCTTTTTTGGTAACTATGGTAAGCATTATTGGTTAGATGGTACATTTAAAGAAGATATGCTCTGTTAAACACTTAAATGCATGTTGCATGTCATACTACTTAGATACCTTTTGCTGTTCTAAAAATTTATAGAGATTGTTAAATGCATAATACTAATTGATTCAGTTGAATAAAGAGTATGTCTAATTGTTTAATTGATCATTTTGAATTTAATTAGTTTGCTCATCATCTAGTATTTATATTGTTCTTGGCGAACCCACAGTGGAGTTAGTTTGCAGGCAAAGGTCACTCTCAATCCTTTCTTATCTTTTTTTTATTTTTTTTATTTTTTTTATTTTTATTATTATTAATTTCTTTTTTTATTTTTATCAGTAAGCAGATGAATTTTATTCCTCATCGAAAAGGATTATACAACCAATCTCCTTGAGGAGAAAACTACATAGGCAAAGAGCCTAAAAAAACACCTATACAAGTACTATACAACCCTTCACAAACTTAAACTCTATCCAAGAATTCTGCTGTACAGTATTCTTTACTATACCTATCCCTTCTAATCTACACTTTATCTTGTACTTTATACAATTTGCCACTCTAGGAATCCAAAGGACTTTCCTGTCCCATAAAGCAGCATTCCTTGCCCTCCTGGTGTGATACACCACTGCAAGAATACAAGTGTACAGAACACTTCTGTGAAAGCTGCTCCTTATTCTGCCTATTACTCTATAGACCGTACTCAGCTGAATGCTGTGAGACCCTCTACCAATCCACTGTCTGATTTCAGACCAAAGAGTCTTGCTGAACTTACACTCAAAGAACAGATGTCTATGACCCTCCAGAGTCTCCCCACTCAAGAGACATGTCTTGTCTCTGAGAATGCAGCCTGTCTTTTAGTCTTCAGTCTGCTCTGAATAGCTAGCCATGCAATGAACTGATGCTTAGGCATGCATTTCTTCTCCCAAATGAACTTATCCCATCTGCTCTCTGCTGGGCATGCATCAGAAGGCCAAAATGCTTGCCAATCTTATAATCTTATAATATTCCTGCATCCTGCCCAATCTAAGCAGGAGTCACTACACTCTTCAGTTTATCTTTTACAGCACATATTTGTTTCCAATACCAGCTGCAATCTACTTTTGGCTGATAACTTATTCTATTTTGCTCCTTCAGGTAAACTGCATTCACCCACTTTACCCATAGGTTTTCCTGATTTTGAGCTATAGCCCAACCATGTTTCCCTAGAGCAGCAATATTCCAGATTTCAGCATTTTTAATACCTAAAACCTCCTTTCTTATCTTTGAAGACATCTAAATTGGTTGAATTGCCAAATTTGTGTATTAAGTTCCCATAGGTAAATTAATCATCTTTGGTGACAATTATTCCTAAAAATTGTCTAGATTTCACTAGAACTAGTTTATGTACATTATATATATAGGTTGGGATCTAATAAGAAGATTCTTAATTCAAGAAAGATGGAATGTGTAAACTATTTAATAGACCCAAACACACACATTTACAAGGGAGCAGAAACAAAAGTAATAGCCCCACCCCACCTAATTACTTAGCAATTTCTCATTTCCCATATACGTTATGAGTAAAAGCTTAAAGGCACTTCAAAAGTTACAAAAATACCAAGGGGGATGTTGAAAATGAAATGTATGCAAAATTTAATGGCAAATTGAAAATCTTAATCTTACGTGAAAATTAAAAGGCATTAACTTTTGTGATATGCTCTTAATTTTGATTTGTGAATAACTTGTTATGGTTTGAATTATGAATGGACTAGGCGTTTAGGATTAACATAGTTCAATATTCACTATAAATTGTCCAAAATTTACTAAAACTAGTCTCTCTTTGTTTTCTTTTATTTATCTTACCTAAAATCTTGACATTATTTACAATTTCAAGGAATCATTTAAATTATCCTAATCTATAAGATAAAATATAGTAAAGTTAAAGTGTGTTATATCCGTCTCAACGAACGCTATAAGAATTTATAATTTTTATAATTTGTAATGAGACATAATTAGAGATATTATGATGCGTATGTTAATCCAAAAATATATAATGGGATTAAAGTGAACAGTGTTAAAGGACCAACCCAGCCAAAAGCTTAAGCTAATAGTTGAATCTTAAAATTGATTGATATACTATATCATGCCTCCTCATATGAAAGACCTTTGAGCTTGAAGTGTGGGGTTGCCGCATGAGTCTTCGCATAGGGTCCAATATCCAAAGTTAAAAATATTCCACTTGAAATGAGGGGTTGATGTGCTTTGATCTGTGACCGTTATGTCACTCCAGATATTGATGTCATGTAAAAGTGCCAACTCAACCAAAACTTAGCACAAATCTATTAGTTTGTGAGGTACTTCTTGGTGAATAGTTCAATAATTCAATTTGGCATTTATGGTGAGGTTTTAAGAAATTGGGAAAGAGAAATAGCATGTAAGGGATGGAAGGGCTTTACAAAAAGTTGGAAAAGTAAAACAAAATCAGAGGGGTTAATGTGCACTTGCTACCTTTTGTGAGATCATTGCGCCATATGTTTTCTCTGTAATGTTAGAATTCATCCAATGTTAAATCATCATCTATGTTTGATATGCATGACTGCATGTACATGAAAAATAAGGACTGTGAGCTCTTTGATTCATCTTTTACCGATCTTCTTGAGAATTGTGTCAACTCTTTCTGGCCCATTGCTTGGAAAACTTAAACCAACATTCTAACACACATGCATGCACATCACGCCCACCTCTCACCTCAGTGGGGAGAGGCTTTTCTCCTGGTTCTGATTCTGACTATCAAATGTTTATTTGTGCAGCTGACATATGTTGCTGACTGGCTCATCTACTAATGCTACTGTAAATGCCTGGCGCACAAAACAAATGGATCAACTTCTATGTTCCAACGCACTGTAGCGTGCCATTGTGTTCATAATTATAGTTTAAAATGCTTCATCTCTTGTAAATTTTTGGTACTGATCCATGTGTAGAAACAATTTGCTCAGTTTCAGAACCTTCTCTTATGGAAGAACCGAGAGTTTGATAGGATGTTTATAGGTTCGGAAAAACGGAATGAAATGAGGAACATAAAGTGCAAAGAGTTTCAAATTCCAAATTGAGAATCTTGTTTGTTTATTTATTAATTTATTTAAACTTTTTATTTTTTTTATTTATTTACCAAGGTTTTTATTTTATTTTATTTTTTGTTTTGTTACCTGAGTTGTGGGCTAATTAATTGATTATAAAACAATAACTTTATGCGCTACGAAAACTATCACAAAATTAATGATTCAGGGTAACTGTCCACCCAAATCGAAGGATTCCAGATACTATCATTTAAGGAAGGCAAGTAAGTAGTTGAGCTCTACTGCCTTCTTCCTGTTTTCTCACTGACTTTCTTGCTTGTTGCAGGTATAAGCTCTTCTTGTGTCGTCGTTAATTACTCCTAGACCTCTAACAATACTAGCCCAAGATGCCAGAATCATCATCAATTTTGTGCATCTCAACACGGAGTAAGCTGCATGTAATAAAATCCTCACCATCAATTAGCGGGCGTGAAGAAGCATCTTTAAATGCCTCCAGTTAGCTTTCAATAACTTCAATCACATCAACAAGTAGCTTTATGTTATTATTGCATAAATCTTGAGAACACCATGACATGGTCCAAAATGGCGTCATGTTCTTATACAGTATCTAAACTTATATGCAAAGCTTTCATCAGTTCACCTATGCCAGCCTCCTTCCGCACATATAGAGAAGGAACATTCTTGTAAAGTGCAAAGATTGTATTCTTGATCACATGGACATCCTCTATGTGCTTATGTTACCTCTGGTTGTTAGTTTTGCTCCTTTACGTGTGCACTAGGAAAACACCTCATAATAAAATTCCTTTTTTATATTCCAAACTCGATTAAGCAATTAGTTTAATTAAAACCCGCTCTTAATCATGCCAATAATAAAAGTGTGGTCCATATACAATATTAAATCATCACCAACTCCAACAATAAATCATTCCAAATAATCATGCCTCGTAATCAAATCATCAAATTGAACTCAATTCCACAAAACCAATTCAATCCAACCAATTTTTAATTAACTTAGAATCAATTAAAACAAAACCTATCATGCTTCTACAGGCTTAATAAGTACTGAGTACTCCTACATACCTTGAATATGAACGCAAAATTGCTACAACTACACAAAATCGCTCACATGGAATTCTCCTATAATTAACAATTACCAATAGGCATGATAATCACTCTTAGCGAATTTCCAGCAATATAAACATGTTTGAAAATACTCTTCATAAATCTCTTAAAACATGCTGTAAATTATTATAATCACTTAGTTTTTACTCCCAATTAATGTATTATTAAAAAAATCCTTCAAGAAACTCATTATTTAGCTTTTATAATAAAATTCCAACAATAAAAAACCATTAAAACATGCAAAAAATTAGTTTTAAGACATTAATTTCAATACTCTAATTCAACCACAACAATTTCCCATCAATAAGCATCAATTTCACAACCTAGGGTTTTAGAAATTTGGGGCTTTTTAATATAAAACATAATATAAATATTCCTTCCACAAATTAACTTTAAATTCATCAAACATTCATCATAATATATTTAAAATCAACATTCATCAAAGTTATTTAATTTAGGATTTTTTTTTTAAAAAAAATATACTAACCACACGCAAACTAGGAAAGGGGAGGGGAGTGTTGCTACTGCCGGTGTGTGCTGGCGGCGGCCTTCTGTGGTGATGGTAGCAGCCGGCCACCGTGGTGTGGTGGGTGTGTGTTTAAAGGGGAGTGAGGGGAGGGGGGAAAAGGGGAGAGAAAGTAAGAGGAGAGAGTTTACCTTTTGGGTAATTTCACCTTAGAGCAAAAATCTGATTTCTTTTTTTTTTTTTTTTACCTTGAGCAAAAATCTCCCAAAAACATTCCTTCCTACTAACTTTTCCTTTTTGCCCTTAATGAATACTTTATGCACTCAAAATAATTTGTTGATATAAAAATAAAATGCATCTGTAGATACTTAAAAATGTCTCTCCGACCAAAATCCAATGATGAGTAAAATCTTTTTTTTGCCATTCGGCTCGAGTAGAATAATGAAAGAAAGGAACACTAGATTATTTTTTAGAAGCCCATGACATTTTCATATTCTATCTTTTCATGAGTCATTCTAGCCAATTCAATAGCCCAAATAAATTTCCTAACCCAATCCACATATCTTGGCCCAATTTTCCCTTTTCATGACTGCAATCCCGAAATCGAGCAAATCTGACTTTCTTGCCTCATAATTTTTATCTGAATATTCCATGGTTGGATAGCCCTTGAAATAGACTTTTCAATGATATATCATAAGCCCGATTCCGAGCTATGACGAAAAATATATGAATGAAATATCAAACTTTTTCCAAAACCGACACCCTTGTACTATTTTAACCATATCTTTCAAGAGTTATGGACACCATTTTCTGCTCACATTCTCCCTAATACTCTTAGACCCTGTTCTTTTGAGCTTCTAGGCAGAGCAGAGCAGGAGACGGCAAAGTAGAGCAGAGCAGATTGAAGCAGAGCCGAGCCGAGCAGAGCAGGCAGAGCATATTTCATTATTATTATTATTATTATTATTATTATTATTATTATTATATCTCAAAAACATATAATGTCATACAACCTACAAAAAATTAGTGGGAAGCCGAGATACAATCTGGGCCCCCACTCCTCGAGCTATAGCAAATCCAATCCTAGTGAAGATATGAGCAGCAGCACGTGCTCCAATGTCTTGAGTCTTCGAGAACATATTATTATTATTATTATTATTATTATTATTATTGATTATTGATTATTATTATTATTATTTTTTATTATTAATAATATTATTATTAATAAGTATTATTATTACTATTATTATTACTATTATTATTATTATTATTACTATCATTATTACTATTATTATTATTATTATTATTATTATTATCAAATATTAATTATTATTAATATTATAATCATTAAATATTAATTATTATTATTAATATTATAATTAATAAATATTTATTATTATTATCATTAAATATTTATTATTATTATTATTATTCAATATTTATTATTTTTATAATTATTAAATATTAATTATTATTATTATCATTATATATTAATTATTATTATTATTATTAAATATTAATTATTATTATTATTATTATATTAATTCAATATTAATTATTATTATTATTAAATATTATTTATTTATTATTATTATTATTAAATATTAATTATTATTATAATAATTCAATATTAAGTATTATTTTTAAGCAGAGCAGAGCAGATTTCAGCAGAGTGGAGCAGAGCAGATTTCAGCAGAGCATAGTAGAGCAGAGCAACTCTAAAGAACGGGGCCTTATTCTCTTAATTTTCCATCTCTCTAAATCTTTCAAAATTCCTCCTTGAAGTATTCCTAGACATCAATATTTCACCCGAAGCTCTATAGGCGGTCTACGGCGTGAAAGGTTGATCATAAACTCTAAGGTTTTCAATCTAAACTCAATTTAGTTTGTTTTCTTTAATTTAATTTAGTTTAATTCAATTTATATATTTTTATTGAAGTTTACTAACCATTTATTCATGATGTAGTTGCAAGGTTTTGCAATCGAAGTAAGTAGATTTAATTATTCTTCCGTTTATTTAATTCTACGATATTTATTCTTGCTAGCATCATGTTTAATTATTAGTATCATGTTTAGAAGTTATATTAATCTTGTTAGTATCATGCCTAGGATTTTATTAATAATTTATTATTTAGTGCCATGTTTAGGATGCTTTTAATTCGCTCTTTAATTATTACTCATTATGTTGCTTCCAATATTTTTATGCATGCTTATTTAATCTATTTATTTAATTTATTCTATTTCTTTGATGACCGATATTACATATGTAATTGAAAATCATGACTAATAAGATAATTTGGACAACCGATTTAGGTTCCCATTAATCTTGTTGCTAAATTTAAGTGATCACAATAATTAGATTTTTGTGTGCATTAAATATTCAACCAACTTGGATTAATTATATTATTTTGGAGCGAATTGAATATTGTTTGTATTTCTTTTGGGTTGAAATTAGTACATGTCAATATAAGAATCGAGTATATATAAGCCAATATGGGCGGAATTGGGTTCATGAATCAATGCGTACCATCATCCCTGAATATCCCGTTATGGCTTAGGACCATAATGGAGTTAGTAATAATCTCATTGATTAAAAATTGGGTTTAACTGTAGGGAATATTTCAAGCATCCCATACTTGAGCTACCGTGATCATATACTTAAGCATGGTGGCATCCAAGGGGAAGGAAGCTAGAGCAAAAGAATCGCCAACAAGTTTTAGGAACTTGTAAACCGTTCACAGGGTGAAGGTTACGCCCCTTCACGATCCATGAGATCGCTAACTCCATAGTGGTCCGGAACCATGACTGGATATTCGGGGATAAATGTACAAATCCAACCTAAAAGAGATTGAACCTGCCCTAAATAGGCATCTACTTTGTTCTTCTCATATTCATGTGCGCTTTCTGACTAACATACAATCAATATATTAATCCTAAACCTGTTTAATCTATGTTGGTTGAACATTAATGCTCAAACAAATCTGTTATTGGCGATCACTTGAATTAAAATCACATTAGCTTAAATAAAATTATTAATTATCTTATGAAGCGTGATTTCAAGTACAAATTTCCTTTAATCCTGCAAGAGAGGGCGTGATCAAGCAATAACAATAATATATCCAGCAACATAATAATATATTGACAACAAATCATCATAATAACAATCTCAATCTCATCAAAGCATAATAATATTAGCAAGATCCTAGGCATGATACTAACAAGATTAATAACAAATCCTAGCATGTCACTAAACATTAAAGATCAAATCTTTATCCCTAATATGATATTAACATACATGATATTAAAAATATTAGTTAAATCCTTAAACATGATACTAGAAAACAATAAAAACATCCTAACATGTTACTAGGAATAAAAATAACATAAACATGCTTTCTAAAAATATAAAAATAAAATTACTCACTTTGTTGCCTCGTATCTCTCTATATCAAAACTATACACACATTAATAACTTCAATGAAAATACTAAATCTAACGATTAAAACAATAATTGAAATTAGATTTGGGAATCAACCTTTCATGTCTAGAGCAAAGGCAACTTTGAGCTTGGCTAGGTATGTCTAAGTCTCGTGGTGGAGGAATATTTTTTTGAAAAGGGAAGGCTTTGAAAGAGGGGAAAGAATAAGCTTCTAGATTTGAGAGAGAATAGAATAGAAAGATGATTGTTGGTGATTAAAACGGGGAAATACGACCTTATTTATAAAGAAAAACGATCGCAAACGATTAGAAAAGAGTTAGAATTCGAATCGGATTAAAATTCCTTTTGACGCGGCAAGATAAGGATTACGCAGCACGATAGGATTATCGCGGCGCGATAAAAATAGTTTTTTGCAGATTTTGTTTTTATCACAACTTTTGATATAGAAGTCCAAATAAGGAAATTTTGTTGGAAAGCTCTTGAAGTCTAATTTCCAACCCAATTCGAATCAGATTAAAATCTTTTGTAGAATAAAAGATATGGCCAAAATAGTGGAAGGGTGTTAGTTTTGGATAGAGTTTCGTATTCCTTTCATATCTTTTCCGTTATAGCTCGGAATTAATATTATAATACATCATTGGAAAGATAATTTTAAGAGCTATCCAACCATCTAAGATTTGGATAAAAATTATGAGGCACGAAAATAACATCTGATCATCTTTGAACGTCTTTCAATTCGAATAGAATTAGGACTTAAAAAAGGAAAGTTTTATTCAATTTCAAACTCTTTAATCTTATCTTTTCAAAAAAGATAAGATCTTTTAGAAAATAATAGAAGCTTCTAATTAATCCTAATTGGTTTAGGAATATAGTTAAGATTAGTGGACCCTCCACATGATCATTGGGTCGCATATCAAACTCGTTGAGACCCAGTTTAGTATTTTGACCATAACTTCCTCATTATTCATCAGAATTGGTCTTATAATATATCGCTGGAAGGTTTTTTCAACCCCATCCAACTACAAAATTATTGGACCCTGATTATGGACTATACTAAACTGTTTTGGTTGTTTTTCATAAATAGGATACGAAATGAAATATTTTCGAAAACAGAAAGAAGTATTTTTATTAAAAACAGAAGCATCAGTAGATTCTTTCACACTTCACCTTGTTCGATAATCAAATGACGTGAAAGATATTCATCACTGGGTTTGGTTTTTGGGGAGACACAATTAGGTGTCTACAGAAGCCCCCACTTTGACTGAGTTTGGAGAAATGTAAGTTTTGAAAACAAAAGTCAAAGTAGCGAGAGGGACGGAGAATGATTCAGAACGTCCTACGATCCTAAATCATTCTTGTAACGCCGATACCTGTAACTAGCATTAGTTTAAATAGATAAAAGAGTTAAGAAATGCATATCTTGCACCGTCGAGCACACGTCTCTAGAGTAACCGATTTTTAGTGCTGCATTTTGTGACGATCTTTTCGCTGTGACAGTCCTCCGCAAGCTAGGGAACATCGTCGAAGATTGCTCCGCTTGTAACGAACTTCTGCTGTTTTGTGACCATCTTCCGCAAGCTAGGGAACATACTTGAAGATAACTTTGCTTGTAGTCATCTTCAGTTTTGCTGTGATGTCCTTCCACGTCTCGGGAATTCTATCACGAACCACTAAGCTTTGAGAGATCCACTGGACGACAATCTTCCATGCCTTGGGAATTCTATCTCGAACCACCACGTCTTGAGCGATTCACTAAATGACGGTCTTCCACGCCTTGGGAATTCTTATTGTGAACAACTACATCTCGAGCGACCCATTGGATGATGGTTTTCCACGCCTTGGGAATTCTTATCATGAGCTTCTGCACCTTGAGCAACTCACAAATGAATGATGACAAATTTCCTCGCTTCTACGCCTTGGGAATTCTTTTCGTTATTGTTTTTAATGATACATGAACGGTTTACAAGTTTCTTAAGAATTTATTGGTGCCTCCCTACTTTTTGTCGCTATCGTATAATGTCAAATCCAATTTTATATTATTGCCAAGCATATTCACCTATGCTCCACATAGACACACTTCGAGCCCAAAACTATTTAAATAGATTAATTGATAGGTTTTTATTTGAATTCAACCTTCAAATATTTAAATAGAAATGAATAATTCTTTTCCAATTAATGAAATACTTTTATAAAGTAATAAGTTAATTTATAAATCATATAAAAATACAGGTTATACATTGGGCTGTACAAATAGCGGAACAACACAGGGCCTTACGTGTTTTAGGGCCCCAAAATATGTAATTATAATAGTGTAGACACCAAAATTTGATCCCTATTTTCCATTAACTAATAAATTAATTTTTTTATTATCAAAATAATAAATTTAATTATGTTAACAAGAACCGCAATAATTAGACATAAGGGACGAATACAAGTGATGTTTATTTATAATTTTGGAATACACAAACTTCTTACAATTTGTACTTCTAATCTATATATGATTCAAACTTGCAATATATTAAAAGACGTTTCTAACAACGTCCATGTGTCACATAAACTCCCCTCACTACGCCACGTCACCCATGCAACTACTCATAACGCCATGTGGCTCTCCCTTCCATTTGTTTTCATTACATGTCATTGATATGTCCATTTTATATAGTGATTTACCCCCGTCCCTTGGTCATAATTAGTAGTGTTTTTGGCTCTTTCGAGCCACTTTTATTACTAATTGGTGTTTTCTAATGTTTTCGTAGTTTTGGTTGAGTTTTGTAGGAAATTGCACTTTTGGAGCATTTTCCCGGATTTTCGAGTAGCGACTACGAGCATTGGAGGTGCACGGCCACTGATTGAAGCCCAAGGCCGGTTAGAAGAAGCAAATCGGTGATTAAGGGCTCGGTATTGGAGATCCCGAGGCGTTTGGACCGAGTTCAAAGACCCAAGGAGGAAATCCGATTGGGCTTAGGAGTAAAGGCCCAATCAAAGTCCATTATTGGTGCCCAAGAGCTCCGCCCGGAGCCCTAAGGCCTCGCCCGAAGGCGCGCCCGGCCGGGCGGGGCGAGCAAAGAAGAGAAGAACATTGCGCCCGGAGCACGTGCCCAACCGGGCGCGAGAGGTGCTTTTAGCAACAAAAAGGCGGGCCCGGCCGGGCGGTACGGCGCCCGACCGGGCGCGAGTTTTAGGGGGTTTGTTTAGGCTCCGATTAGTTTCGTTTAGCGTAGAATTTCCTTGCTTAGTATTTGGATGTAATTTATTTAGGTAAGTTTAGGACTTCTTTTACTCTCTCTTGCTACTTTTCTCTCTGTACTTAGATTTTCTCTCTCAAAACCTTTACTCTTTCTCTTGTTCTTAAACTCCGTTTGTAATTCCGTCGATTCGGTACGATTTCTATTTTATTAATTTCAGTATTTTTATTCCTTCAATTCCTTATGACTTGTTTTATTGTTTTGATTAGTTTATTTCCTATTATGTGTGAGTAGTTCTATTTCTAGGGTTTGTGGGGATCCATAAATAATATGAAGGGGTAAATTATTGTTGTTAATTATCAATGCTAGATTAATTTCCTATTGATTGATTTAATGCTCTGTGACTAGATTAGGCCTGATCTTTTATGCATGAGTTTGACAATATTGATTCGAGATTCGACAGATGAGAATTAATGTTTAGGTCTAGTTTCAATAGATAGGTTAATTTATAAATGGTTAAGTCGAGATTCAAAAGATGAGATTTAATACCGGTAAATTAATTGTGTGATTATAATACGTAGCGAAAGCCCTTTATGATCTGATTAATTATGCATTGATGAATGATTATTATATTCAACCCTGGAATATTATTTATTGGTGAACCTATGCCCTAGATCCTTTTATATATTATTTTCTCCTTATTCTTGATCTCCGTAGTTTAGTTTATTATTCAAATATATATATTGGTTACCTCATAATCTAGATTATATTAGTTAATTAGGAATAGAAAGACTCGTTTCTCTGTGGATTCGACCCTACTTCCCTATCTACATTAGTTAGAGAATTTAGGAATTACTTTTGATTTGGGGATACGACTTTACCCTGTTAGTCATGCACTTATAATAATAAAAAAAAAGACCACAAGATTTGAACTCATAACCTCTAATTCAAAAACTAAATGTCTTACCACCCAACTATGTGATTTTTTATGTAATCTTTTGAATACAAAATATTAATATTTAGCAAATGACAATATGAACAACAAATTTAATTACAAGAAAATTGAATCATAAACTACAAAATATATATATGATCAGTTCCATGTAATAATCGGGGCATCGCCCGGGCCCAAAAACTAGTTTACAAGTAAAACACGGTGTTATTAATCTGAAGCACAACTCGAACCTTATACACTCTGTGCCGAAAAATTCAAGTCGTCATTTGTTCATGATTATGAAAATCATTAATGCCATTAGTAGCACCACTAACGCCATGATCAAAGCTAAATAAAAATTTAGCACTCGAAAATGCTACTCGAACGCAGAGGGAGTTGGACGGTTTTGGTTGCCGGGAACCATAGGAGTCTAAGAGGAAAAGGAAAGGAGTGTGTTTTTGGGGTAAATAAGAGGTAAATGGTGATTTCGAATAAGGGAAATCTCCCTTTATAGGAAGTAAATCTTGTTCGTATTTTTTATTATATCCCAATCATGTAATCATCTAGTCTAATAATAGTATAAGTTTATCTATTAACAATAAAATAAAAAAAAATATTGTTACTACTAACATATATAATACTTATTTCGTTTGAGACATCATGTAATACAAAAATCATAGGTACTCATATGTCATAGTCGAAAGTATTAAATATTGATCCTCTAATCCGCACAATTTTGAAATCACAATCCATTTTACTTTACATTACTACTTTTTAACCCCGGATAATTTTTTAGATATTCTTTATTTTTTTGTAGTACAAAAAATACAACTATTAATTTCATGTAATACTATCCTATTGTTATTATTGCGAAATTTTTTAATCAATTTTTTTCGAATAAAAAAAAAATTAAATAAAAATAATGTTAAAAGACAAAGTTGCATGCATGGATACTGCAAATGCATGCAACATGCATGCAACCACCCACCAAAGTTACAGCTAATTTTTTTTTATTATTTATTATTTTTTTGTTGTTTTTGTTTTTGCTTTTTTTAATTTGTTAGGTGCTTTGTTTTTAACGTACACATCATAATTTCATTTTCTTCCTTCTTTCAACTTCTCAACAAAACTCCATTACAACCATACTTTTATGACATATTTTTTTTTTCTATTCTATACACTCGAAAATAACAAGTGTAAGGTATGCATGTTATTTTTCTTTTTGATTAATACAATAAAGACAATATTCGATAGTGAATGAGTGACTCTAAGCAAAGATACCTCTGTCATTACCACTCATGGCGTATTAAATCCATGCAGAAGAAGAAAATAGTAAGCCATGGTTGTAATTAACCAATGAAAAATCAGAAAATGGTGTAAGATGACAATACATTGTATCACTGAGCTATGTTTATCTTCCTAAACGGTAAGGTGATATGACTATTCATAATCAATGACAAACAAAATTTTCTCTTTGTTATTTTCTGATAAATGGGTTTTGGAGAAGTCTGATTTGACTATGGTGAGTTGAAATACGAAGAGTAAGTACAAATAAAAAATACACTCTTCAAAGGCAAGCAACACCAAATAATAAATGTATTAAAAGTATATTAATGTTTCTTAGTATTTTTAGTCATTAATAATATTGTCATTTATTCAGTACTAAACAAGAGCAAAAAAATATGAAATGAACAATTTCTCAAACAATAAAATTAAATTACACAACATTTACTCAAACAACGAAGGTAAACAAATACAGTATTAAACATTTACTACATACGCGATTCTAATGTATAATTTGTATAATTTGTTGCAATTGTCTCTTGTAGTGCAATGTAATTGGATGGTAAAAGTCTACGTACGCAGATTTTGTAGCCAAGAGAAGTCTCACCTTGCAGTGAAACTGCAACCAGACGATAACTGCTCATCTCACCAATTGATTGATCCCCTTCGTGAAAATTATTCGCTTCCCCTCGTATCCATTTCCAATAACAAGTTTTGGGTTCATTGTTGATATCGGTTATTTGAGTAAAATCAGCATTAATATTAACATTAGCGGGTGATGGACGATTAAGATGGGAGAACCAGTGATGAAACACAAAAACCGAATTTTAAAAGTTTTGACTTTATAATGATTAAAAAAAGCCTGGTAGAAGCAATGATTGAAAATTTAGAAGTTGCGTTGCTTTATCATCACACCAAACGCCATTACAACTAAAATAACGTCGAAATTCATTGTTACAAGATTAGTCATCATAATCATTATACGGGTATTTAGGAGGCTGACCAAACGGGATTGAATTTTTTAGTGGATGATTAGGAATTGGAAGACAATTGACAAAGACCATAGTGGCCGAAATAAAAACCTTAAAATGAGAATATTAATATGCAAATTTTTAGTAATTTAACATTATAGATAATTTAATATAATTTGTTAATACATTATTAAATTTAATATTACTTGTTTTATTTAATTTTTTAATTAACTTACTAAATGCATGTGAAGCCCGTATGATACACCACCTTGTTGTTGTTGTTATTATTATTATTATTACTACTACTACTATTATTCCTTTTACTATTATTATTATTATTATTATTATTATTATTATTATTATTATTATTATTATTGTTATTGTTATTATTATTATTATTATTATTATTATGTATTTTAATTTGAGAAATTTTAAAATATTGTGGAAAATTATAAATTATAACTAGGGTGACCTATTTACATAAACAGGTCAGGGCCCCCCAACCTGAATCCGCCCTATTTACTTAAGCATCAAAAATATTCTACCTGAACCCGACCAGGTTTTAGACGGGTTGACCTGAACTCGACCTGTCTAAACCTATTTTTTTAAAAATTAATTAACCCTGTAATTTTTTTTAACCTGTAATCTTTTTAACTGAACCTGTAATTTTTAAAAATAAACTTGTATTTCTTTTTTAAAATTAACCTAAAATATTCAACAACATAAAAATCTAAAATTCAAATTCAAAGCCACAAGTGTTGTTGCATAGTTTATATAATCATACAACAATAAAAATTTCCATGCCATTTTCATATCTAAAGTGAGCTTTCGTTGGTACTTAAAATGATTTTGATGATGACACAACCTCACTTACTTACAAACTAATAAGTGTTTGATTGTTTAAGTGTGTACTCAGTTGCAAAGACCAGGAGAATTAAGTGTCTTGTAAAGATACCATGAGGAACAAGAAGGCCAGAAGCAGAGCTATCCATAAAGAAGAGTTCCTTTGTAGGAACTGGTGCTTCAGAAATGAAGACTTGAGAAGAGAAGGTTCCCCTCAGGGAACAGAAGCTTTAGAGCAGAAGCTTCATCAGAGAAGAGAAGTTCCTCCCAAGGAACAGGAAGCATCGGAGTAGAAGCTTCATCCAAAGACATGAAGACTAAATATATTTTTATATTTTAGGATTTATGTAAGTATGAGAAATTAGTTACACTCGAAAAAGCTGTGTGGAATTGGTCTAAGTTGATAAAATTGTGCATGCTAGTTTTTAGGAAAACTGTTATCTTATAATGGTTATCTTTTTCCTAACAAAAAGATTTTATTTATTCTGATTTTTGAAAATATCTTTTTGCAAATAAAATCTTCCACGTTTTCTAAAAACTTGCGGCCTACTCCTCCATGATCTTCTTCAAGTCATGGTCTTGCACATTGAGGAGTTCATGTTTCCTTAATTTTAAGAACATGATCTTCTTAGTGGGTTGGAGTAGTGGCGTAGTGGATTTGCTGCACAAAGAAGTTTTTCCTAAACGAATTTAATCTATAAATAGTCTGTGAAATCAGTTGGAAAAAATCACCCTTGCTCACATAAGTTTTTTAACTTTTAATTCGAGTCAAATGTCAATTCCACACAAGTTAATTAGAGTGTTCTTAATGTTCTTATACTAGAGTTTGTTTTTCTTTCGAGTTGTAATTTGGGGAATGGGGAAGTTTGAGTGAATTTATGTATGTGAGAAAGAGAAGTGAGAAAGAAAAGAGAAAGAGAAGAGATAGAGAAAGAGAAGAGAAGAGAAAGAGAAGAGAGATAGAGAAGAGAAGAGTAACAAGTTGGGTGACTTGTTTCTCGGGGTTTCAAGTTCGTTGAGGAACTTGAAGTTTGAGTCTTTAGTTTGTAATAGGACCATTTGCCCTATTCTAGTGAAGATTCTTTTCCCAAAATCCCAAGTGGTGGTGGTTTTTCTCCTTGTTAGGGCCAAGGAGTTTTCCACGTAAAAATCTCTCTTGCATCCTTTAGTTCCTTCAGTTTATCTTTCTGTTCCTTTAGCTTACTTAGTCTTAATTCCGCAAAAAGTTTGGCTAAACTCTCATACTACAATTCAACCCCCCCTTCTTGTAGTATTCATTGGAATAACAAACTCATAAACTCATGAAAACAAAACGCACTCATACACGGAACAGAAATCTAGTGGACGTACATGTGGTCACATAAGCACTCATGAACTCATAAGCAGACTAAAAACGCATAATTAGATGGTGAAAAAATCACATACACAAAACACACTCATAACAAATGAGCTTAAATTAGATTAAAAAAAATTGAATTGAAGAACTTAAATCGCAAACAAGTAAACGCATAAAAACAAACGAATGTTGCGATGAAATGAAGAGCTAAAACGCATAAAACAGAACAAAAATAAGTAAAGAGAATTAATTATCAAGCAAATTACCTTTGGCAATGTTGAGATGAAGATTCACAAGCTTCAATTAACAATTTTCATGGAATAAAATGAAAACAAGAGAGAGAATAGTGAAGAGAGAGGAGAGAGAAAGAGAATGATTGAAAGAGGGGAAGCGGCGTGAAAGACAGAAGCTTAGGGTTTTTCCTCTTTGTGGTTAGATGATTTGGGATTAGCCCATACTTAAAAATTCGGGTGTAAAATTAGGGGTGGTAAACAGTTTTAGGCGAGTTGGGTTCAGGTTGACCCGACCTGAAACTGACCCGATTAATTAAAGGGGTTTAGGCGGGTTAGTTTCGGATTGGGATTTCCAACTTGAACCCAACCCATTTAAATTCAGGTCGGGTTTGGGTTGACCCAATTACATAAATGTGTTGAAAATCATTTTCAAAACCCATTTATTTCGGGTTGGGTTGTCGGGTCGGGTCAGCTTTTGTCAGCCCTAATTATAACCCTCTAATATTGCGTTTTTCACATTGTGCCCCTTCTTTTTGAAAGTTACATACTGTAACTGTAGGGAATATTTCAAGCATGCCACAATTGAGCCCCACTGTGATCATACACTTAAGCATGGTGGCGTCCAAAGGGAAGGAAGATAGAGCAAAAGAGTCGCCAACAAGTTTTAGGAACTTGTAAACCGTTCACAGGGTGAAGGTTACACCCATTCACGATGCATGAGATCGCTAACTCCATAGTAGTCTGGAACCATGACTGGATATTCAGGGATGAAGGTAAAAATCCAACCTAAAAGAGATTGAACCTGCCCTAAAAATAGGCCTCTACTTGATTCTTCTCATATTCATGTGCGCTTTTTGACTAACATACAATCAATATATTAATCCTAAACCTGTTTAATGTATTTGTTGGTTGAATATTAATGCAAAATTATTGGCGATCCCTTAAATTAAAATCACATTAGCCTAAACAAAATTATTAATTGTCTTATTAAGCGTGATTACAAGTACAAATTCCCTTTAAACCTGTGAGAGAGGGCGTGATCAAGCAATAACAATAATATCAAGCAACATAATAACAACAAATCATCATCATAATAATCTCAATCTCATCAAAACATAATATTAGCAAGATCCTAGGCATGATACTAACAAGATTAATAACAATCCCTAGCATGTCATTAAACATTAAAAATCAAAGCTTTAACCCTAACATGATACTAGTATGATAGAAGAAATAGGAAACAACCTAAACATGATACTAAAAAGCAATAAAAAATCCTAATATGATACTAGGAATTAATATAATTTAAGCATTCTTTCTATAAAAATATAGCAATAAAACAACTTACTTTGTTGCCTCGTATCTCTTTCTATCAAAACAATACACACGTTAGTAACTTCAATGAAAAATATTAAATCAAACAATTAATTTTAATAACTGAAATAGGGATTTGGGACCAAACCCTCATAAATTATCAACCTTTCACGTCTAGGGCGAAGGCAACTTCAAGCTTGGCTAGGTGTGTCTAAATCTCGTGGATGAGTAATATTGTATTTTGAAAAGTCTAGGCTTAGAAATCAAGAGAGAGAAGAGATGATGATTGTTGATTATTGTTGGTGATTTGAAAACGGGGAATATCGACCCTATTTATAGAGAAAAAAACATCCGGAAACGATTAGAAAAGAATTAGAATTTGAATTGGAATAAAATTGGTTCTGTCGTAGAGCCATCGCGACGCGATGGGGCCGACGTTTCGCGATGGAACAGTTTTTTTGTGGATTTTGTTTTTATCATATCTTTTGATCCAGAAGTCCAAATAAGGCATATAATATATTATTGGAAAGCTCTTGAAGTCTAATTTCTAACCCAATTAGAATCAGATTAAAATATTTTATATAATGAAAGATATGGCCGAAATAGTGGAAGGGTGTCAGTTTTGGATAGAGTTTCGTATTTCTTTCATATCTTTTTGTATAATATATCATTGGAAAGACAATTTCAAGATCTATCCAACCATATAAAATTTGGATATAAATTATGAGGTACAAAAATAATATTTGACTGTCTTTGAACGTCTTTTATTTCGAATAGAATTAGGACTTAAAAAAGGAAAGTTTTATTCAATTTCAAACTCTTTAATCTTATCTTTTCAAAAAAGGATAATTAAGATCTATTAGAAACTCATCGAAGCTTCTAATTAATCCTAATTAGTTTACGAATGGGATTAAACCTTTGGACCCTCCACATGATCATTTGGTCGTAGATAAAATCCGGTTTGGGCTCAATTTAGTATTCTGGCCATAACTTCCTCATTATTCATCAGAATGGGGCTTATAATATATCATTGGAAAGGTCTTTTCAAACCCCATCCAAATACACTATTATTGGACCCTTATCATGGACCAAACTCAACTAGACTGGGAGTTTATCATAAATAGGATACGAAAAGAAAGATTTTCGAAAACAGAAAGAAGTATTTTATTAAAACATTTTAGAAAATAGATGCATCACGAGACTCTTCAATATTTCACCTTAGTTGATATCAATGACGTGAAAAGTACTCATCACTTGGTTTGGTTTTTGGGGAGACACAATTTGGTGTCTACAGTAACCGTCATGTATAATTAGTAACCGTGCAGCGACCATGCCGTTATCTTTCCTTTAACGGATTGTATTATATTAATTCAATCACCGTGACTCCGTGAGTAAGGCCTACTCTCCACTTACTATTATTTTTATATCGATTTATTTGTTAGAAAATGTTTCATTAAAGATCTTGGGGGTCATCTTGGCCATTATAGGTCCAAATTGAGTTTAGATTTGACAAAAATATAAGGTTAATGTCTCATTTTGCGTATAAATATATGCCTCGATTTGTGTAGCGTCAAATTAGTAAGTTTTGTATGTAGTAGTAAGCTAATTTCATTTGTCCTCTACCTAATCAAGACAAATTTTATTACAATTTTATTACCTATTTCTTGTATTCATACATATTTATTTCATATAAGCAGTATATTTTTTTTGTATTTTGTATTTTAGCTCCCATTTGCTCCTGTAAATATCACCCACCCTTCACAATGAAAGATAGAGAAGGAAACCTTAGAGGAACTGTTTCAAAAAAAAAAAAAAAAAAAAAAAATCTTAAAGAAGCCTAAATTACTTCAGCTCTATATTAGATATAAAAAAGTAATTTACAAATAAAAAATTATTTTCAATAAGAAAAAATAAATATTATACAAAAAACATAGTAGACTGACTTTGCCTCAATCACCTTACATCGGTTATTATTTGACACTACTTTTACTAATTTCTCAAGATAGCTACTCAAAGTCAAAGGTAATATTTTCTTGCTTTTCATTTGTAATTTCCAATTATTTTTATTTACATTTACTAACATTTTTCTACTTTTGTGTGTTCCATAACCTCCCAGGGCACTATACGTGCCGGTTTTCTAATTTGGAAACCAAGTAGAATTTAACCGACTGCGAGTAAGTTTGAGAGTGAGTATAGATGGTTTGTTTGTTTTTTGTGCCTCTTCTATATATCATCTTTTTTTAGAATATGAAATGGAAGCAATGATAATTGTACAAAAATGCATAAGGAAGCACTAAAAAATGAATGATAGAATTTTAGCAAAGTACCATTTTCGACCATTTTATTTCAATTATATAAAAAGTCGTTCCATGATAAAATCAGATATAAAACTTTCATAGTAAGATTATATATTTAGGAGACTATGAGACTTGGAATTTTATTAAAATAAGTTTTAACCAATCCACAAAAAATCAGACACTAAGGCTCGCCAATATTATCAATTTCTTACTACAGGTCTGGCCATTTGTCAATTTCGACCAATCATATTGTAAAATATAAAAAATTACATAAGATATCTAGAAAGTAGATTCCTTAAGATTTGTAAATTGGGGTCACACATCCTCATAGGATGAATACTCTATTTTTTTTTTTATAATTTTTACAAAATATAACATTAAAACAATAAGGCCCCATTCTTTAGAGCTGCTCTGCTGTGCTCAGCTCTACTGAAATCTGCTCTACTCTGCTTTAATCTGCTCTGCCTTGCCCTGCCCTGCTCTGCTCTTCTCTACTCTGTTTAAAAGTAATACTTAATATTGAATTATTATAATAATAATAACTAATATTTAATAATAAAAATAAATAAAATAATATTTAATAATAATAATAAATAAATAATATATAATAATTATAATAATAATTAATATTGAATAATAATAATAATAATAATAATAATATAATAATAATAAATAATTAATATTTAATAATTATAAATATTAATAATAATAAATAATTAATATTTAAAAAATATAAATATTAATAATTATAATAAATAATTAATATTTAATAATAATGAATATTTAATAATAATAATGAATATTTAATAATAATAATAACAGTAATATTAATAATAATAATGAATATTGAATAATAATAATAATAATAGTAATATTAATAATAATAATGAATATTGAATAATAATTAATATTTAATAATTATAAATATTAGTAATTATAATAAATAATTAATATTTAATAATTATAATATTAATAAAAATAATGAATATGGAATAATAATAATAATAGTATTAATAATAATAATAATGAATATTGAATAATAATAATAATAGTAATATTAATAATAATAATGAATATTGAATTATAATTAATATTTAATAATTATAAATATTAATAATTATAATAAATAATTAATATTTAATAATTATAATATTAATAATTATAATAAATAATTAATATTTAATAATTATAATATTAATAATAATAAATAATACAGGATAATAATAATAATAGTAATGTTAATAATAATAATGATTATTGAATTATAAAAATAATAGTAATATTAATAATAATAATAATAATAATGAATATTGAATAATAATAATAATAGTAATAGTAATATTAATAATAATAATAATAATATTAATAATAATAATGAATATTGAATTATAATTAATATTTAATAATTGTAAATATAATAATTATAATAAATAATTAATATTTAATAATTATAATATGAATAATAATAATGAATATTGAATAATAATAATAGTAATATTAATAATCATAATGAATATTTAATAATAATAATAATATTTATAATAATAATGAATATTGAATAATAATTAATATTTAATAATTAAAAATATTAATAATTATAATGAATAATTAATATTTAATAATTATAATATTAATAATAATAATTAATATTGAATAATAATAATAATATTAATATTAATAATAATAATGAATATTGAATAGTAAATTGAATAATAAAAATAATATTAATATTAATAATAATAATGAATATTGAATAGTAATAGTAATAGTAATAGTAATAGTAATAGTAATAGTAATAATAATAATAATAATAATAATAGTAATAATAATAGTAATAATAATAATAATAGTAATAATAATAATAGTAATAATAGTAATAATAATAGTAATAATAATAGTAATAATAATAATAATAGTAATAATAATAGTAATAATAATAATAGTAATAATAATACTTATTATAGTAATAATAATACTAATAATAGTAATAATAATAATAATAATAATAATAGTAATAGTAATAGTAATAGTAATAGTAATAGTAATAATAATAATAGTGTTAATATTACTAATAATAATAATAGTAGTAGTAATAATAATAATAATAATAATAATAATAATAATAATAAATAATAATAAATAATAATAAATATAATAATAATAATAATAATAATAATAATAATAATAATAATAATAATAATAATAATAATAATAATAATAATAATGAAATCTGTTCTGCTCTGCTCGGCTCGGCTCTGTTCTACTCTACTTCATTCTGATCTGCTTTGCTCTACTGAAATCTGCTTTGCTCTGCCCAAAACCTTAAAAGAACAGGGCCTAACTTGGTTCAAGACTGTTCTTTCCAACCAAGAGTATTATTTTTATTTGACATGTCAAATGGCTTCTAAGAAAATGAGAATTTCATGTAGAGAATTTATATGTATGTTCCTAACATACCCTAAAAAGTAATATGATATTTTCGAAGTTTTTTTTTTTACCATTATCACCCAATTCCCCATGATGTCCAAAAATAGAGCGATTTTAAAGAAAATTTAATATCTCTTAATCTAATAGTTGAATGGATTCCAATTTTTAATATATTATAGAAGACATGTAGATCCAATGGCGGATCATTTAAGGGGTCGGGCTTGTGTGGGATTGGCCCCTTAAGCAATTGGGAAAATCTCTGAGTCATAGAATCTTAATATCTAATACAGAGAACTGCCAATTGATTCCCAAATAGGAAAAGGTAAAAAAAAAAAAATACAAATTTTTTTTAATTGCCACAAAAGTGAAATTACCATTTACTGTAATTAGTTTGAGTACTCGAACTCAAGTTGACAAAAGTAATCTTAGAAATCATTAATGTATATAATTTTATATTGGAAAAATTGTAAATAACATTCTCAACTTTGCTCCATTTTCTTTTAATAATCCCAAATTTGAATTATTTTAGAATAATCCGAACTTTAGGGCTTGTTTTCTTTCTTTAATCCCAATTACCGATTATATGTTAAACATGTTAATTTCTTTTTATTTTTTTAATACATGCCACGTGTCAAGAGTTAATGAGCCAAAAATATTAAAAAAAAAAAAAAAAAATCAGAAACCCCCTTCCCATCCCTGGCCACCATAGCCACACCGTCCACCGGAACCCCAACCCCACCGCCCACCGAAAAACTCACACCCTTCCTCCCGTCGTCTAGCCGGCCCATTCTACACACGCTACAACCATAAATAACAACAACAAACACCAGCAGCTCAGCCCAAACAACCGCACAACCCGCAAACAGCCAAACACCAAACAATCACCATCACCACTAGCCTAAACCGTCAGCCACAACACCCATATCCACCTCATCATTGGTTTGCCACCTACAATCAGCAATTCAACAACTAATTTCATCAATTCCAACCTCTAATACCATCAACAACTTCGAATTATTCTCATGGATTGCACCCACGAGGGTGGTGGTTCAAAAGAGAAAGGGGAGTGCGCTCACGAGGGTGGTGGTTCAAAAGAGAAAAGGGAGTGCGCTCACGAGGGTGGTGGTTCAAGGAGAAAGGGGGAGGGGCGACGGGACGGGAGCAAAGGTGGGTGGCCGACAGGAAGATTGGGGCGGCGAAGGTAGTTGGGCTATTACGGAGAACTCGAAGTGGGTTTCGATCGAGCGGCGAAGGCTTGATGTTGGATCGTCAGAGTCGGAAAAAGTTGATGCTACGGCGAAGGATTCCGACGTGGAGGTAGGTTCAAGGGGGGTCTGGAATTTTTTGTGTATGGGCATGGGTTTGCTGGCGGAGGGCAGGGCAGTGGATGTGGTTGGGGGTTCCGGTGGGAGGCTGGGTGGTTTCTGGTGTTTTTTCTTTTTATTTTTTTTAAAATCTTTTTTTGCACCAATGACAAGCTGGCACGTGTAATGTAACATGCTATTAGAGGTCGTTGACTTTTGTTGACCGATTTGGGATTGAAGAAAGAAAACAACTCCAATGTTCGGATTATTGTAGAATAATCCAAAGTTGGGGTAATTAAAAGAAAATGGAACAAAGTTGGAATTATTATTTACAATTTTTCCTTTTATATTTATAAGAAGAAATAAAATTTTAATTGGTAATTTAAATATATATTGACAAATCACTACAAATAGTTTAAAAATAATTTTAAACTAAGCTAATCTAATAATTATTATATGACTATGTATTTCTCATGTATATTATATTCACAATTATACATGAGAAATACATAGTCATGTAATAATTTATTTGATGTCAAAGAACAGTGCGTCAGTAGTGAAAAGTCCAACTATTATGATATCTAAAGTAGTAGTAAAGGAGACATGCATTTTTTATATTTATCTTAGTTAACTTTATTTATATTTAGACTTGTATACACTACATACAGTCTATCTTACAGTAGAAATTAACGGCCCCTAAAAGAAAAGGTATAAAGATCTGCCAATGTGTAGTCCTTTCCAAAGACATATCATATGCTCAAATCCAGCCAGTGGAACAGAAGATATAGAGTCTGAAATATCAAGGAGACATAAAACTTTTAAGAACTTAAAGAAAGAGAATGAAATGAACATTATATATAATTCTTGTCACCCTTTTTTATATACACCTCTTGTAAATATTATCTTAATTTTTTTTTGAATTAAGAAAGTTATAAGTTACGCATGTCTCAAATTAATAAAAAAGAAAACATATATGTATCCTTTTTTCTTCTAAATTTTATTTATATTCTAAGACTATATGAAAGGAGCACTACAAATAAGTTTTTTTTTTAGAATACAATGTCTTATATCTTTTAAGGAACTTTTATTTAAACTTTAATTCCATCATCGTTCGGAAGAGCAAAGTTTACTTATGCATTTCTTAATGAGAAGACAATAAACTTTTAACTAAGTAAAATATGGCTTTGCATGCTTGTATCATTTCAATAATAAAATAAATCTTCCAATTTATGGTTTATGGCTTATATTTATATAAGAGGTAAATTGAATATTTAATCATGACGGGTTATGACAGGGGGAAAACTAGGTCGTTGACTAATACTCCTTAAGCCAAACAAAATTTATAATCACTTAACAAACCTAAATACAAGTATATAGAGGTAAGTCAAGGGTCGAATCCAAAGGAACGGCTATGTTCAAGTGCTTTCAATTGGGCGCCTAAGCTAGGTCGAAATCAAGGGTGAAGAAGGTAACACTAACAACTACTAAAACAAACGAGCAAACAAATAAAACACTAGGGAATGGGGATCAACAAGTAATCATGACAATTGTAACAACTTGGGAAAAACATGCCAATCAAGGGTTGTGAAGACTAATAATAAGAGCTATCAATTGGAATCAAAGAGCTATCTCCTAATCGTTAAGCTAGTGGTCTCTATGAATAACAAACTAGGAGAATCACAATCTAAACCAATCGATAATTGCAATTCCTAAATCAATGGTCCGTATCATTAGAAATCACAATGCAATCTAGCATAATTCTCAAGGCCTAATCAAACTACACACATGAAACTTTCATTAATCACTTTAATCTCAACAGTCAATCAACACAATTCCCAAATTAATCACAATCAATCAATCATACAAGTTTCACCCAATTCCTAGCCAAACAACTACTCAAGAATTATCATCTAATCAACAAAAAACTAAGAAATCAAGAATCAACAAAATATGAAGAACAATTACACTAATAAAGAATTAAACATTAAAATCAAATCAAACAAACATGAATCTAAACAAAGCAATAAGATGAGATAGAGTTAGAAATGCTCATTGATAATATAAAAGATCTTCAACACAATTGTCACCCTTGTATCATCAATCTCTCAATCTTCATTGAAATCTCTCACTTTCTCTCTCTAAATCTACTCCTAATCTAAACCTAAAAATAGAGAGAGAAACTCTCAACTATGCTAAAATTATGATGAAAATTATGTCTAAAACTTCTTACAAAAATCGGGTTAAAAAAGCATTTACAAGAGGCGCGAGAACAAAACCGAGCGAAACCAGAAACCCAAAGTGGTGCGCCCTCGCACGGAGCTGTGCGCCCGCGCGCTTTTGCGTTTCTTCCACTTCTTCGTAGCCTTGTGCTCTCGCAAATGGGTCTTCGTGAGTGCACACAATATGTTCATGATAGTCACTAAGCATGGAAGATTCAAATGGACTTGACGGTGGGTTCAACACCGTGATTTCATGAGAGCGCGGTTTGAGAGCGCAAGAGCTAGAACTTGGATCATCCACTTTCTTGCATCTTGCGCTTTGCCAATGCTATAAGTTTTCTCCAAATGCATCTTCCAACTTAGAAAACCTCCAATATCAAGATCCGAACCTCGTACAATACCTACAACCACGAAAAGAGGAGAAATAAAGGAGAAAACACTAGAAAAACTAGAAAAACACAAAATAAGAGAGAAAAGGGAAATAAAGAGAAAAACGCATAAAACTAAGCATTTATTAAGAAAGAAAGCTATGAAAAGAAGGTAAAAACAACCTAAATATTCTTCAAATGAGTGCCATAAATGGCACTTATCAGGTTACAAGATGATCTATTTGCCACAGAGAATTAAACTTTAAGTTCCATTATCTCCGATAGATCGTTTATGTAGTCTAACATAATCAAAATTTTCAATTCACTGCCTATCATTTGGATTCAAGCCACATAGAATGTCCATTTTGTATAGGTCAATTTCATACAATCCAAATACATTTCCTTCATATTCCTCTCGATTCATACCAAATAAAATACCTTTTTAAGCATACTAAAATAATCCCATACAATCTCTTTTCGGAAATTGGTCAATCCTAAAGTCTTTAATTGAAACGCATTTTATTAAAAAAGTTATCCTCCTCCTAGAAACTCCTATGGTGTCACTAATTCTAGTGACTTCCTCAACCTTGATCGATTCACCTCTACCTTGAAAGCAAGATTGCTCAGCTTCATTCAAATGATCCTATATGGATCGACCCTCCAAAAAATAAACCTTTTCGAAACCTCGTATGAAATTTTTGACCATGTGTAGACACCTAAAAATGTCTCCCCAAAACCAAACCCGATGATGAACACCTTTCACCGCCATTATTGGTCGGGTTGAGTATTTAATCTTTGGAGTGATTAAATCCATGTTCTATCCAATACATTTCATAAACCAATCCATTTCTTAGCTCATATCCCTAAACCATAACTTGTTATCCACTTTTCGTGTCCACATCGCAAAACCGAGAGAAACTGATTTTTTATCTTATAATTTTGATCCAATTATTATTTTTTTGGATAGGTCTTGAAATAAGATTTCCAACCATATATCATAAGCCCAATTCCGAGCTATAACGAAAAAGATATGAGCAAAACACTAAACTCGGCCTAAAACTAACACCCTTCCACTAAAACGGCCATATATTAAAATATACAAATCATTTTGACCTGATTTCAATTGGTTTGGAAAGTAGAGTTGATAATATTTCTAATGATATATTATATGCCTTATTCCGAGTTATGAATCAAAAGTTATGATGATTTTAAAAATGGGTAAAAAACCGGAATTACCGCGTACAGTGTGTAAAAGCACCGTGTCACAGCGCCTGATGACATGGCACGGTGCCTGGTGTCGTGACGCGGTACATTACAACATGTCACGGTGCTATTTTCAATGTTTTTTCACGTGAATTTCCACCGTGGAACGGTACCTATTTCTCACCGTGTCACGGTGCTTTTTCGGTGTTATTTCCGCGTTTTCTCACGCACTTTTTTACCGTGACACGGTGGACTGTACCGTGTCACGGAATTTTCTCGTGTCTTTTCCGTGTAAACCCTTCACGCGTTTTCACTTCCCGTAGGTCAAATATGTCCCGCGTCACTCCAATTTTCCCCGCGTCACGGGATTTTCCCCCGTCTGACGGTGCCTGGCACCGTGTCGCGGTGTTATTTTTTAGGGTTTTATCCATTTTAGGGTTCCGTGTGTTCCCTCTGCTCATTTTCCCTATAAATACCCCCCTCCTTTGTGCAGTTCGGGGCACAAAATCAAATCCTTCTCTTTTTCTCTCTTTTACACCAAAAATCATTCTCTTCTCTCATTCTCTCCTATTCTAAGCCTTAAACCTATATTCCTAATTACACCATTCTTCCTTTAAGCACTCCAAGGAGCCCATACTTAACCCGAGGTTCCGTCCTTAAACCAAGGCGTGAAAGGTACAAATAACTGAGGGTTTGGACCAATTCAAATCTACATTTATTTAATTTAATTTGAATTTGATTTATATTTTTTTATTGAAGTTACTAACAATTTATTCATGATATAGCAATTTAAAGGAACGCGCGGAATGTGAGTAATTAATTAATTTAATTACTTATTTTATTTTAATATTGCTACTATCATGATTAGGTTAATTTATTATTCGATTTGACTAACGCTATTATTGTTAAGTTGCTTCCAATATTAATGTTGATTTTTATTTATTTTTATGATCACCATATTACATGTTTAAAGGGAATATGTAATTGAAAATCACGCCTAATAAGATAATTTGGACAACCGGCTTAGATTCCTTTTTAATCTTGTTATTAAATCAAGTGATCACTAATATTTTAGAATTATGTGCTGCATTATTCAACCAATTTAGCTTAATAATAGTTTGGAGTGAATTGAATCTTTGTTTGTATGCCTTTGAGATCGTAGGAATCACTTTTCACTACAAGAATCCAATAGAGGCCAATACGGGCGAACGTGACTCCATGACTCACTTCGTACCATCATCCCCGATCCTCCTTTTGTGGTTCCGAACCATATGGAGTTAGTAATCTCATGGATTATGAATGGGGTGTAACCTTCACGGGTCAATCGTTGTTGCCTATCGTTGTCCCTTTATTCGTGGTTGCCTTTTATGATCCGTGAACAGTTTACAAGTTCCTTAAAAACTTTTTGGCGGCTTCCTACTTTATTTGTCCCTAATCATATTATGTCAATTCCCACTTCCTATGAGTGCCAAGCATATTCACAACATGCTTTAACGTAGGCGCACTTCGAACGACGCCTACACCATGTTTAAATGGATATTCACTAGAACTACGCAGGGTTTTGATCCGGGATTGGATTCAAATCCCACAATAAACGGTACGTAGGGCACTTTAATGGTCAAACCCACCATATATCGTTAGGTTTATTTCTCTTTTATTTTGTACTTGAGTGTGATTGACAATGTGGAAATTTACATGTTCTTATGCATTAGTTTAAGGAAAAGTATATGAATAACCATAACCAATTAACGACGTATTAGTAAGAGTCTGTTCTTTAGAATAGAGGAAGAGACGATTTCCAAAGGTTCGATCTTCCTAACTTATAATCTGTGCCCAGATCTCTAATTTCCTAAGACCATCCTTATATAGTGCTACACCAAATGGAGTCAATGTCGTTTTCTATTTGAAAACGACTATAAAAATAACGTCTCTATTCGGTCAAAAATAGAATGGTGACTCTAATTTCTTTTTTTTAGTCAAATTATCGACTTACGTGGGATTTTGACTTCTAATTTAAATTAGTCAATAAAATGGGTACCACACATAGATCGTTAGTTTTAGGAAAATTATCATTGGTACACCCAAGGTTTGGACTTTTATCAATGATACACTTACTCAATTTTTTATTATCAGCGGTACACCTAAGGTTTCATGTAATTAACTATAGTAATTATTCTCTTAATTAAACGTTAATACTAGTTTATTAACTTGATTTTTGACTTAAAATGAAATGACTAAATTTCCCCCCACTCATTAACTCTCCCTCCAAATTCCAACTACCCAAATTAAAAACAATATCGTTCATTTTCTTCATCTGTCTCACTCTCACCCCTGTTTTTATTACACTAATAAACCCTAATTCATCTGCAATTGAAGAAAAATTTCAGGAAATTAAGCACTTCTTTGTTGATTGTGAAAGGTGAGGGGTGATTAGTGGTTTGAAGTTTGAGAATTTCACTTAAAATTGATGGTTTTTTTAATTAATGGATGAATTTTTGTTTGATTGGATGAAATATGATTTCCATGTACAATTGTTATTGGATTTTTCTCTGAATTATGTAGGACTTATGTAGACACCCAAATGTGTCTCCCCAAAACCAAAGCCAGTGATGAATACCTTTCACTTCATTTGATTATCGAACGAAGCGAAAGTGTGAAAATTCTAGTGATGAGGATGTTTTTATTAAAATATCCCTTCTTTCTATTTTTGAAAATATTTCTTTTCTTACCCTATTTGTGAAAAACGTGCATTCCAGATTAGTTTGGTCCATGATATTGGTCCAATAATAGTGTAATTGGATGGGGCTTGAAAAGACCTTTCCAACGATATATTAGATGAATAATGAGGAAGTTATGGCCAAAATACTAAACTGGGTTCAAACCGGATTTTACCTACGACCCAATGATCATGTGGAGGGTCCAAAGGTTTAATCCCATTCCTAAACTAACTAGGATTAATTAGAAGCTTCTATGAGTTTCTAAAATATCTTAATTATCCTTTTTGAAAAGATAAGATCATAGAATTTGAAATTGAATAAAAACTTTCCTTTTTTAAAAAAACTTTCCTTTTTTAAGTCCTAATTCTATTCGAATTTAAAGATATTCAAAGACTGTCAGATATTATTTTCGTGCCTCATAATCTTTATCCAAAAATTATATGGTTGGATAGATCTCGAAATTATCTTTCCAATGATGTATTATATTATTAATTCCGAGCTATAACGAAAAAGATATGAAAGGAATACGAAACTCTATCCAGAATTGACACCGTCCCACTATTTCGGCCATATCTTTTTATCTATAAAAGATTTTAATCTGATTTTAATTGGGTTAGAAATTAGACTTCAAGAGCTTTCCAACGACATATCACATGCCTTATTTAGACTTTTGGATCAAAAGATATGATAAAAAAATCCGCAAAAACTGTCTTGCAGCGCCGGACGACAGGCTTATCGCGCGACGCTGCACTCTGTCGCGTGGCGCTGCAGTTTGTCGTGCGGCGACAGGGGCGCGTCGTGTTTTATTCCTTTAATAACTCCGATTCCTTTTTTATCATATCCGGACTGTTTTCATTATAAATAGCGTCCTTAAACCTCCCTTTTTCAATCACCAACTCTCATCAAAAATTTCTTGATACTCTCTCTCTCTTTCTAAACCAACTTTTCACAAACAAAATTCCTCATACGTTAGTTCTAGACACACCTAGCCAAGTTCGAAGTTGCCTTCGTCCTAGACGTGAAAGGTTATAATTTCTAAGGGTTTGGTCCCAAATTTCTATTTCCATTATTTAATTTAATTGTTTGATTTATTATTTTTCCTTGAAGTTACTAAGAAAGAGATACGAGGCATCGAAGTAAGTACTTTAATTGTTTAAGTGATCTTTTGATATAGAAATTATGTTAAGATTGTTATTTTGGTTCCTAGTATCATGTTAGGATGCTTTCCTTAGTATGATATTTAGGGTGATTTGCTTATATCAATTATGATTTCTAGGATGCTTCCTATTTTCTTTCCTAATATCATGTTAGTATCATGTTAGGGCTAAAGCTTTGATCTTTATTGTTTAGTGACATGCTAGGGTTTGTTATTAATCTTGTTAGTATCATGTCTAGGATCTTGCTATTAATATTATGCTTTAACATGATTATGATAACTATGATTATTATGATTGTTATCATGATTATTTTTATAATTATTATGATGATTGTTATTATGTTGCTTGATATTTATTATTTATTGTTATTGCTTGATCACACCTTTTATGCATGTTTAAAGGGAATTTGTACTTGTAATCATGCTTAATAAGATAATTAATAATCTTGTTTAAGGCTAATATGATTATAATTCAAGTGATCGCCAATAAGAGTTTTGTTGTGCATTATATTCAACCAACATAGATTAAACAGGTTTAGGGTTAATATTGATTGCATGTTAGTCAGAAAGCGCACATGAATACGAGAAGAATAAAGTAGAGGCCTATTTAGGGCAGGTTCAATCTCTTTTAGGTTGGATTTGTACCTTCATCCCCGAACTTCCAGTCTTGGTTCCAGACCTATTGGAGTTGACGATCTCATGGATCGTTAAGGGGTGTAACCTTCACCCTGTGAACGGTTTACAAGTTCCTAAAACTTGTTGGCGACTCTTTTGCTCTAGCTTCCTTCCCTTTGGACGCCACCATGCTTAAGTGAATGATCACAGTAGGGTTCAAGTTTGGGGTAATGATTGAAATATTCCCTACAACTTATTATTATGATTTCTTGCTTAATTTTGTGTTTGTTTCATATATAAAACGATTTGGTTGTGTTTGAGTTATCGCATTCATAAGTTTGTTAGTGATAGGTTACCCTAGTTCAAATTATTTGTTATTGTGTATTACATGCTCTGTTTAAGCGATTTTGATTTATTGTTGATGGTATTAAATTGTGGTATTTTAACCCAATTTTAACTTGCACTTGTAGTAGGGTCTTCTAGGGTTTGAAATAAAGTTTGAGAATCTTATATCTGCAGATCTTGAGGGATGATAGTTGCAATTAATACATTTGAACAACAAACTTCTTCCAATCTTCTATTCCTGTTTCTTGAAGAACCCATACCAGAAGAAGACATGAAGCAATATAAAAAAAATTAGAGCAAAAAAAAAAAAAAAAAAAAAAAAAAATTGACAGGCTAATGTCGTATCACCTAATCAAAAGTAATTCCTAATTCCTCTAACTAAATCAAATAGGAAAGCGGGGTTGAATCCACAAGGAAATAAAGTTCTTTTATTCCTAATAAACTAATAGACTCTAAATTATTCAGTAACCGATTGTGATTTTATATGAATTATACTAAAGGGGAATACTTAAACTAACGCGATTAAAAATTATAAGAATAACAACAAAATAAAGCTTAGGGAATAGGTTCACCCAATCAATTATCAATACATAAATTAACCAGATTATAAAGGGAATTCGCTACATATTACAATCACAAAATTAATATAGCGGTATTAAATCGCATCTCTTGAATTTTGACTTAACCATTTATTAATTAACCTGCCTATTGAAACTAAGCCTAAACATCAATTGTCATCTGTCGAATCTCGAATCAATATTGCATAACTCATACAATTAAACCAGGCCTAATCTAAATGCATAACATTAAATCAATTAATAGAAAATTAATCTAAAATATTAACAATCAACTATAATAATTTATCCCTTCATATTATTTATGTATCCCCAAGAACCCTAGAAATAAACTACTCACACGTAATTAAATCTAAACTAAGAAAAGCAGTTAAACAAGACATAATTAATCAAAGCAATACAATTACTAGAAATAAAAAGAAAATTGTTACCAAAATTAACGAAATTTATGAATTGCATAAACCAAAGAATCTTGAAAGAACAAATTGTTAAGAAAACTTAAACTCTAAAATCTGGAAAATTAACTAATGAATGACGTGATAATCTCGCTTAACAAAAGCGTACTTATACTCTAAGAAAGAAATCCTAAATTAAAACAAAGTAAAAAAAAAAAACCTCCTAATTACTCAAAACTGCCCGACCGGCGTGCCTTCGGATGATCCTCCTTTCTCCCTCTCCCGGTTGGGTGCGCCTCAGAGAGAAAGGCCTTCTCTTCTCGCCTAATCGGGCGAACTTCCAGATACAATTTTGGACTCCTCGACTTGGGCTCTTGGCTTGGCCCAAGATCATTTTCCTCATTAGCCTTTTTAGCTCTAGTCCAATACCGCAGTTACAACCCAACTTGTTAGAGATGATTGCAAGTATTCGGTTCTTATCTTCCTCGCCGAGCCCTTAATCACCGAATTGATCAATCTAACACGGTCCTAGGCTTCGGAAAAATGGTCATATGAGTGCTCTCCATATCCAATTCTCGTAGTGGCTCAAATAAATCTGGGAAAATGCTCTAAAATCGCAATTTCCTACAAAATAATACCAAAGCTATGAAAACACTAGAAAACGCATATTAGTAATAAAAATAGCTATGTAGAGCTAAAAATACTCCTAAAGATGACCAAGGAATGGGGGTAAAACACTATATAAAATATACATATCAAAATAAAAAAATAACAAAAAAAAGAAACGAAGAAGAAGAAGAAGCAGCGGCATAAACCAGAACAAAAGAGATGGAACATTTATTAAATGCTAGATTGGGTGAGTTAGTTACAATAATAAAGGAGGAAAATTAAGGAGGTAAAAAGAGAAGGATTTTATAAGTCAGAAATCGATTTAATAACTTTTGATTTACGTTTAATTAATTGAATAGTTAATATAGTTAATTACATGAAACCTTAGGTGTACCGTTGATAACAAAAAATTAAGTAAGTAATTTAAAAGAACAAATCTTGGGTGTACCAATGATAATTTCCCTTATTTTTACAAACTAAGGAGAACTTCAATGCAAGACATGTAATATCCGTATATTCTACGATTTGATAAAAGATAAAACTTAAAGCTGTTGTATTTTTGATAATATATTTCTTATTTGACAAATTTAATTAAACTATAACATCCTTTTTTTTTTTTGTTATCTGGTTGAGATCTTTGTATTTATAATTTAAAAAAATACCAATAAAGGGAACCACCATTTCGTATTTTTGTGCGTGGGATTCATTAGCCAAACCCAAAGAAATTGATTCTTGTTAAAAGTTGTTGTTTCATCATTCTCCAATCTCCATTATTTTATTTATTGGTTTGTACAGAAATCCAACGATATATTTGTATACTGAAGGCTGCGATTTGCGACGCTGCTCAATCTATTTCCTGCTTTGAATATCGTAGTTGATAGTATTTTGTTGACAGGTAATCATACAAATTTAATTTTTGGAGTTGTATGTTTATAATTTATTGTCTCATATTCACATGAACTTTAATTCTAGAAATTATTTGATTATAGATTATTATTTGTATTAATTGTACTCCATATCATTGTGTGTAAATTTTATAATTTGTTATTTGCATGATCAAGATTTTTATAATTGTGATTAGCGTGTTGTATTATTATTATATGATTTAATTGTTGTATTGATTGATTGTATAATTATTTTAGGATTTCTAATGTTGTTGCTTTAGGGAGTGTTGTTATATTGAGGTTGTAGGGTTACTTATATTGTTTTTGGGTTGTGAGTTAATTATATTTGGGAACTAGTTTTATTGCCCTATAAGAGTTGAGATATTTAATGAACTGAAAATGTCGTACTCCCTCGTCCGTTTTTTAAATACTTGCTCTATTTCTCCATGCGCGGAGTTTAGGAGAAATTGAAGAAAGTATTAAAATATGGAGGTAGTGGGGTTGGTGAAAGAATAAAAAATTGTAAAAAACCAAAAGTAGTGGAGAGAATTGAAGGAGAGAGAATATGGAATTAATATTATTGGGTCCACTTGGCGAGAAAAATTAATTAAATATTGTAAAAAATTTCCAAATAAGGAAATGGAGCAAGTATTTAAAACAGTCGGAAAAAGAAAGTGAAGCAAGTATTTAAAAACGGAGGGAGTATTATATTAATTGGGAAAATGTGCCATTGTTGAGATATTATTTATTAATCAGTGAATGGCTATTTGATCGATGTATGAGATCAAAAGGTTGAGAATTATTATTTTTGTTATTGGTTTGAGGGTCGACGTTATAGACCTTAGTTCTTGGCATGTTGGTAAGGAGATAATGATCATCGGTTGAGAATAAGGTACAATCTTTATTTATATTTTTCTATGGTCCCCTACAATGGGATTTAACCTGTATGTTGGTCATGGTTCAAGGTATTTTTCTAGTTATTGAGAGTATTAAAGTTTATATACTTGTTGGGTTTTATTCGAATTATATACCCCTGTCCAAGGCTAGGTATAAAACAAAGAGCATGGCACAGTTATGGGATAGATGAGTTAATTGAGTAAAGGATCATATTATTATTTGAGGTTGGTTTGACAAAGGTTTTTTTGGAGTACAAAGTTATTTTACCCTTGAGGTGTATATATGTTATGTAGTTTTCAACTACACGGGTAAAGTAATCTAATTATATAAATCTTCTATTATTTTTTGTAATATGATGTGTGGTGATTAATCATCTTTTTACTGACGTATGTGTTATTTTGTTGTGCTACTTGTGTTTGCGACCATATCTTTTTTCTATGGTGGCTCTGCGACGATCTATTTTGGAATTTGTCCTTAATGGAGCTGTCAAGATTGTCTTAACCGGTTGATCAAGTGGTCGTAGCTAAAGGAGCTCAAGTGTTTTGATTACTCTGTTAGAACGAGTTTGTAAAGTTATATAAATAACTCACTTAGTTTATTGAGTTGTTTGGGATTTTGTAAGCCTTAGCACTTGACAGGTTGTCGAGTGTGGCAGTATTACCTCCAATTTAGGTGTATGTTTCCGCGGTTTTATTCAAACCTTGTTTATTTTTCCTTTAATTATTGTTTATTATTAGCTAGTAAATCGGGGGTGTTACAAAATGGTGTCAAGAGCCTAACCCGCTCGTGGGATTTACGCAGGGATCTTCATATCCCAGCGTATTAATTAAAAGTTAGGATTAAAATTGACACAGGTTAAGCTGTTTCAAGAGTGTTTCTCTTGTGTTTACCCTTTTTTTATTTTTATGTGACTAGGTTTGAGTTCTAGGACGAACTCCTTTTAAGGAGGGTAATTTAGTACTCTATCTATAAATTTTATAAAGAAAAGTTTGGTTTAGTTTTTACTCTATTTCAAATTTACGAGTTAATTTTTTACTTTGAACGTAACTTGTTTTAAAGAGGGTAGACTGTAATACCCATATATTTTACGATTTAATTATTGTTTATTTAGGTGTATGTTTCCGCAGTTTTATTAAAAGAGTATGGCGGCAACTTGCTTGTTTATCCCATAAATGGTAACGAATGTCGATATGTTTGGTTTCACTGTAAAAAGATGGATTTTTTTGTCATGGCTATTGTTGATTTGTTATCACATAAAACTTCAGTTGCACCTTCTTGAACTTGATGAAAATTAGCCAACAATCTCGATAACCAAACACACTGACAAGTTGCTGCAATTACAGCCACATATTCAGCTTCTGATGGTACAAATCTACCATATCTTGCTTCTTAGAGCGACACAACACCAAAACCAAGGGAAAATATATAACCTTGCCTAAAGGCGAGCAGCTACACATACACTCGGTGTATGTGGCTCCCACATACACCTCTAATTAAAAAATGACACCTCACCATTCACCAAATAAAAGAGAGGGAAAATTGGGGGTAATATGGACCCTTTGGCGGGAGAAATACTTTGCCGCCAAAGCTAAAAGATTGTGGGGCCCACCTTTCCCACCTGTTTATGATAAAATTACCCAAGACACGTGGCCCTATCAGAAGCTGACACGTGTTAGCCTCCGGGAGGCCCTAATGGATCTCTCACCTAATGACACGTGTCACTCCAAACAAATGGGAGAAAAGGCTGCCTTTGTGGCCCAAATCCAGAGAAAGCCATATTACGGCGCAACCCACCAAAAGGGAGCTCTTTATAGACCATGAAGACGACCACAATGTGGACGTCAAAACATATCTGGCCACAGATGGGTCACTCATTTCTAAACACATTCGTTCAAGGGATAAGCTGGAATGAGTAAACAGCAACTCTAATCAGCAACTGTTATCGAGCAAAATCGGAATCATCAACTGTCTGAGTCAGCTTCTACGTCGAGCTTCCTAGACAGTTTCAAAAATACATCTGCGAGGAATACTCAGTCCTTGCATGAGAGCCATACAGGCAGCAAGTCCGTCCATTCTGGCCCTCAGATGATTAGGAATGTCCCGTATGTGCTTCAGATGGCATACGGGCCATACACCCCTCACTTTATGCGACCGACCCTCTTTGGGGGACAGGCAGCATATAATGTCCAACCCTTGGACTGGCAGCTCCGTCTGCTTAAACTGGGTGAATAAACTTATGCGTTCACCAAGGAGATAACCGAGGCGGCACAACCGGCCAAGGTTAAGAATGTGTTGGTTGGTGCTTACGATGGCACCTCCAACCCTGAGGACCACATCATGGCCTACTCCAACCTTATGCACATGCAGGGGTTGGAGGATGCTATGTGGTGCCGATGTTTCCCGGCTACCTTGAAGGGCATAGGCCAGCAATGGTTCGGCAACCTGCTAGCCGGGTGCATTGATAGCTTCAGGAGGCTTGCCTTACTGTTTGCCTCCAACTTCTCGATGAACATCCCTGCCAAGAAAACAAGTCTCGACTTGAGCACTATTTGGCAAGGGAAGAGAGAGGGACTCCGCTCCTATGTCAGGTGGCTCAATCTGGTGAGAATCCAAATTCAAGGACTGTCTGACGAAGTTGCCTATACAGACTTCTTTAAGGGTTTGAAGGACGGGTCAACTTTTAAGTTTGACCTTGTTAGAAAGAGCGTTTTCACCCTTCAAGAGGCTTTGATAGAGGCAGAGAGCTTCATACAAGCGACCGGCCTCTGCACGTCCAGCAATCAGTCAGATTCCAAGAAGTCTGACAAACAAAAGGAGAGCCGGTCTGCTCAGCCGGCTCCCAAGGCTGATCAGAGCAAAAAGAGAAAAGAAGTCTGGGCGGTTGAAGATTCTGATCAACCGTCCCAGAATAAAAAAAAGGAATTCAAACCGTACATCCCAAGGTACGAGTTTAATAAAGACCGCTACTCCATCCTCATGGAGATAAGGGACCGGGTGACTATTGAAATTTCCCGCGGCCATGAAAGGTTCCGCCAAGAAGCGGAATAAGAATAAATACTGTCAGTTTCATGAGGACATTGGCCATGACACCAATGATTGCTTTAGCCTCAAGCGGTTGTTGGACCGTCTGGCTGATCAGGGGGAGTTGAAGTCATACATCCTCAAGTCTAAGGCCGCCCTGAAGGCAAACAAGGGACAATCGTCCAAAAAGACTCCCCAGCCTAATAGTAGTTCGGACAGCGACAAGGATCCGGTCTACACAATAGCAGGCGGGTTCGCCAGTGGTGGCCTGACCATTCGAGGTACCAAGGATCATCTGAAGAAGATGATCCAATCAATTGATGACGGACAGGCGTCCACTAGTGGTACATTCCCAGACGTCCTCATCACTGAGAAAGATTGGGGCAAAGTCTGCAGACCGCATGACGACCCAGTTGTCATTGAATGTAAGGTCGCCAACCAGCTGGTTGGTCGGATCCTTATTGACACTGGTAGCTTCTTTGACCTCATCAGCTACGAGTGTCTGTCCAAGCTGAACTACAAGCTGGACAGTCTACGCGATGTCTCCCATCCCCTTGTTAGCTTTCGGGGAGGGGTCGTGCACCCAGTCAGACAGATTGACCTACCCATCCGGCTGGGGTAGAAAGGAAAAGGGCGACATATGATCGTCCGATTTTTGGAGGTTGAAGAGCTGACCGCCTATAACATCATTCTGGGCCGACCCACTCTGAACAATTGTAAGGCCGTAACATCTAGCTCTCATGTTGTTAAAATATGAAAAGGATAATGGCTCTGTTGGCTCCCTCAACGGGGATCAGAAGACGGCCAGGGAGTGTTACCTCTCAGACGTCAAACCAACGGCTGCTACAACCGATAAGCCGAAGGAGCCAATAGACCTTGACAATGTCAAGGACTCTAACCCAAATCCACCAGCAGCTGAAAAGATAAGAAAAGCTGATCAGCTGGTGGAGGTGAAGAAGGAGAAGAAATAGCAATCATTGACCGAGAAACGGTCAGATGAGCTACGTCCCTAGCCGGCTGGTGAGCACATTGATATTCTTCTGGACGACAGTCATCCAAAGCGAACTGTTAAGGTGGGGACGACTGCTTTTGAAAGGTTGGGTGCAGACTTGCACCTCCTGCTAAAAGAGTTGAAAGACATCTTTACCTTTGAAGTGGAAAGGATGTCAGGCATCAGCCCGGATCTTGCTGTCCACAAACTCGTTGTGGATCCTAAAAAGAAGCCCATTCAGCAAAAGAAAAGAAATCACGGAGAGGAAAGAAGTCAGGCGACAGTTGCCGAGGTCAAAAAGCTGTTAGACGCGGGTTCATTTGGCCATGTAACTTCCCTGATTGGGTTGCAAACGTTGTGCTTATAAAGAAGCCGAATGGTACCTGGCGCATGTGTGTAGATCACACTGACTTGAACAAGGCATATCCAAAGGACATTTACCCGCTTCCAAAGATCGATAGCCTGGTCAACTCTACAGCCGGGCATGCCTTGATGAGTTTTATGGATGCCTACTCAGGCTTCCACCAGATACCCCTGTGGAAAAAAGATCAAGAGAAGACGGACTTCGTTACTGATTAGGGGTTATTCAGTTATACGGTGATGCCGTTTGGCTTGAAGAATGCACCGGCTACTTTTAAGCGGATGATTAATACAGTCTTCATTAATTATATTAGGAGGAATTTATAGGCATACATTGATGACATGATAGTCAAATCCAAGCTACAGACGGATCACCTTGCTGATCTCCGAGAAACCTTCACCAAACTCAGGCGGCATAAGGTCATGTTAAATCCCAAAAAGTGTGTTTTTGGTGTTGAGTCTGGGAAGTTTCTCGGATTCCTGATTAATCAAAGGGGGATAGAGGCTAACCCCGAAAAGATACAGGTGGTAATTGACATGAAGTCACCCCGTACTGTCAAGGAAGTTCAGAAGCTCACCGGTTGTTTTGCTGTGTTGGGGAGATTCCTCAACCAGTCAGGTGATAAATTCCTTTACTTCTTCCAAGCAATCAAGAAGAAGACTAGATTTGAATGGGAAGATGATGCTGAGGCAGCCTTTTAAAAATTGAAAGAACATTTACACTCCTTGCCAAGGCTTGTTAGCCCTCTGCCCAAGGAGACGCTTTACATGTACTTAGCCGTCTCAAATCATGCCCTTAGAGCCATTCTCCTTGCCGAAAGAAACGACATCCAGCTCCCGGTCTATTTCATTAGTCATGTGCTCAGAAATGATGAACTACGGTACCCCATGGTTGAAAATTTTGGCCTCGCCCTTTACATGGCAGTTAAGAAGTTGAAACCTTACTTTCTGGCACATCCGGTTGTGATTTACACAGACCAACCTCTCAAGCGGACAATGACAACCTTGGAATCATCCGGTAGGATGCTCAAATGGGCTATTGAAATGCAAAGTCTTGAAATCACTTACGAACAAAGAAAGGCAGTGAAGGGTCAGGCGTTTGCCGACTTCATTGTCGAAATGACAAGGCCGGTTGCTCCGGACAATCTTGATCAGGTTTGGAAAGTATATGTAGACGGGAGCTCTACTATGAACGGCTTTGGTGCAGGCGTAATCTGTTAGTCTCCTGAGGGGGAAAAATTTGAGTATGGACTACGGTTCAAGTTTCAGGCCTCAAACAATGAGGCAGAATATGACGCCTGCTCTAACTCTTAGTTGGTCGTTAGCCAATACCATGGTGACTATGAAGACACCCATCCGGCAATGATCAAATACCTTCAGGCTGTCAAAGTTGAGGCTGGGACACTTGAAGAATTCCATCTGAGTCAAGTGCCCAGGTTTGAAAAAAATCTGGCGGATGCACTGTTGAAATTGGCATCCTCAGCCTCCTGCGATACGCCTTGGTCAGTTTTCTAGGAAGTTATGGAAAAACGAAGTATATCTGAAGAAGAGCTCATTGGAGTACTTGACCGAAGCTCTACCTGGATGGATGGCATCCGGGTATATTTGACAGACGGTACTCTTCCTGATTCACCTTAGGAAGTAGCCGTATTAAAGAAACGTGCTGCAAACTTCGAGATGAGAAACGGAGAGCTCTTCAAGGCCGGTTTCCTAAAACCTCTGTTGAAGTGTGTTACCCCGGAGAAGGGGAAAAAAGTTCTCGAAGAGCTGCATGCAGGATACTGCGCCTTTCACATAGGCGACAAATCTCTGGTTGTTAGGACCATACGGCAAGGTTACTTTTGGCCTACTCTTGAGTCAGATGCCATGGAGATGGTAAAAAAGTGTGACAAGTGCCAAAGATTTGGCAAGCTCATCCATCAGCCAGCAACTGACCTGACAGCAATCCACAGCCTAGTCCCGTTTGTTAAATGGGGCATGGAAATTCTATGTCCTTACACGCCTACTCCAGGCGAAAAACGCTATATTCTGGTGGGTGTGGATTATTTCACCAAGTGGGTGGAGGCAGAGGCAGTGAAGGGCATCAAGACAAAGGATGTCATCTCTTTCTTTTGGAAGAACATCATCACCTGGTATGGGGTACCTATGTCTTTGGTGTTTGATAATGGCCCTCAGTTCAAAACGCCTTAGCTCAAGACTTGGTTGGTGGATCAAGGGATCTCACATTGTTTTGCATCAGTCGACCGACCCCAAGCAAACGGCCAAGTTGAAGCATTCAACAAACTCATCTAAGATGGAATTAAAAAGAAAATTGAAAGAGTAGGTGGTTTATGGGCTGAAGAATTAATTCATGTCCTATGGGCCATCTGGACAACTGAAAAAAGGGCGACTGGTGAAACCCCATTTCTCATGGTATACAGTGCAGAAGCCGTCTTGCCCATCGAGCATTATGAGCCGACTCTACGTGTCATGCTATACGATGAAGAGGCAAATTGGGAGGCCATGCGGCTAGCATTGGACTCGCTCCCGGAACGCAGAGGCAATGACGCCTTGCGAAATGAGATTTACCGCCTGAAAATGACTCGTGTCCACAACAAAAAAGTATGCAAACGGCCCTTGAAAGTTGGGGATTTTGTGTTATGAAAAATGGAGGCAACCGGTAGGGCCAACGAGCATGGAAAGCTAACTCCTAATTGGGAAGGCCCCTACCGGATCTATGAAGAAGTAAGAGACGACACCTACCGCCTGGAAACTCCAGACGGCAAGCGACTGCCAAGAACTTGGAATGTAGACAACTTGAAAAAGTACTACTTCTAAGGGTTTGTAAATTTTTGTAAATGAAAAAACTTATCAATGAAAAAGTTTTTTTCGTTTTCACTATTACTGTTTATTCTTTAGTATACATAGTAACTTTCTAAGTACCGCCTGTACAAGGTACAGACGGACATTGCTAATAACCGAACGAAATAAGGCCACATGCTGGATGATAAACTGAGTAAAAAACTCAGTGGCTAAACAAATATCTAACAGACATGAGGCCTCTGGCCGAATGATATTAAATTTTACAATTCATCTCCTCCAACATGAGTAAGGCGTCCGGCGACGCCTATCCGGGTGGAATCGTCGCGGAGAGTAACTCCCATCTGGGTGACAAAAGGCTTTACAACCACATACAGACGACAAAGATTGAACGATCAAATTGGTCAACTCATAGCCATCTGACAAAAGTAATCTAAAGCGAATACAAGCGGACTATTGAGTGAGGCTGTGTCTAATAACACATCCGGAATTTGCATAATGCCCTTACTTAGATTACGACTTGAAATTATTAACCTATATAAAGTATTCCCAATGGGATGGACGGATGGGCGTATAATTGGATAATAACTACTCTGCCTGGGAGTAGGCGACCCGCCTGTTTGAAAAACATTTGGGTGGTATTGATGCATTGAGTATAACTTCAATGAATTTATTGTTTCTAATATACACAGACGGCCTAGAATAAGTAGCCTAATTGATTCACTCATAGCCGTCTGGGTTAGTAACTTATGAGGGTTAAGTTTACCCTTCATACCTGTTTAAGTGGGGCAGGCGGCCCCTATATGATCACCTGCTATATCTCAAGCGTTGTAAGGCCGTTTGTATTTTCAAACGAAGCAATGCAGGCGGGCGAGAGCAGATGAAACATTTTAGTCCGCATGCTCCTTTTGAGCGTAATGGTGAGAATTTAAGGGCTAAGGCTCAAACATAATAGTCATTCGGCTACCTAGAAAAAGGTTCAAGGCCGTTTGTCTAAAAGAACTGGATGGTTAGTGGCCGGCTGTACGCTTGGTTTGGGGAAATCACCATAGTGATTGATTGACCTAGAAAATAGTCATACTCTTTTAAGTATCAAAAATTTCAAAGTCAATCAACCCATTCTTGAACCCAAGCATAAAGCCGTCGAGGAGCAATAACACCTGGTATGCCACCTGTATCAAATAAGATGCAGTCATTCACGCAAACATTTAAAAGAGCTTAACTTTTAAAGAAAGGCCGACCAGATGGCCGGCTGATTCATAAACAAAAGCTGACCTCTTGGCTAGCAAAATTAAACATTGTTACCCGGAATACATCCGGGGGAAACATACAAATTGTTGAGTAAACCCGACTCCTCAGTTGGTAAAGACAAAGATACTCGGCATGCAGGCCGGAAATGTATTTGAAATGGCCATCCGGCCGTAGAAAAAACTTAATCAGCTTCAGGAGAGGACTCAACTTCATTTTCTTCCGCCACTTCCTCGTTGGTCGGATGCTGCTCGTTGTGCTCCATGTCCTCATCCTCATCTTGGACATCTGCCCTGCCCTCCACCTCTTGGTCCGCCTGTGCATCCAGCTCATCAGTAGCTTGCTCATAACGATACTCCCAGACCACGTAATCGTCTTTGGGGAAAAGAGACTTCCACACTATCTTCATGTGAGTGACGCAGTCGGCCTCGTTCTCCTATATGAGCAACTTTTTCTCTTCTTCAACTCGGGCGGTCCACTTGGATATGAACTGCTTCTCATGGTTGGAAAGCTTATTTTGCAACTTCTCATTTTAGCGCTAGAGACTATATGTCTCCCTGCCAACATCATGTAGCTTCTCCAACTCAGTTTTGTCCGTCTTTAGCTCCGCCTTCAACTAAGTCACCTTCTTCCGGGCCGCCTCCAAATCTTTTTTCACTTGCAAATTTGCAGCCGCCTGTGAGTACAGGATATCTTGAGTCAGCAACTCAGTCTTATTTATATCATACATGGCTTTGTCAAGATTGGAAGCGGCCCTTAGGTTGGCAGCCCTTACCTCTTTCTGCTTGTCATTGAATGGTTTTTTAAGACCATTCACTCTCAGCATGGCTTGTATCCGGTCAACAGAGGAGGCGGTTAATATATAGTCGGCCAAGATAAAATTTAAAATATTAGCCTAACTAAAAAAGAAAGCTACCTCCGTTAGATTTGCCAAAATGGCATCGAAGTTGAGGGAGCCGACTCCTTTAATGGAGTCACACAGTTCAGCAGAGACGGCGTTGAGTATGTCCTTAGAAATTTGCCGCACATTCGGCGTCTGAGGAGCATCTGCACATGAAACATTTCTTGAGAGGCTGGCATAGACCCGACCAATAGACCGGCTGGCTTCAGAACTTGTTGGCGACTGGCTATAAGTCTTAACCCTATAAGGGTAAGGCAAAGGGTCAAAGGCGGAGGTATGCTACAGGCGGAAACAAATCCTAAAATATTGACCTTAGAATTGGGTGCTAGCTGCCATACCCCCAAGCGGTACCCATCAAGGATCTTCTCGATGGTCGGATCTAGTGGGAACCGAAGGCCCGCCTGTATTGTGGCCGCATAACATCCAAAGCAAGAATCCCCATAGCTTTGGTCAGGCGACCAGACGACTGTGTCTTCTAGGGCTGGGACGTTTATTTTATAGCCGACCCCCATCACATAAGTGTCCTGGATCTCTTCTAAGTTTTTCCGCATGAGCCTTTGAGTTGCAGCGGAAATGTGAGTAAAGTATGGGGTGTACCGCTCTTGAAGAGAGGAAGAAGTCTCCTCCTGGCCTCGTTTGACGGAGGCGGCCTCTCCCTCAGATTCCTCTTCGACAGCCTCAGGCGGCCTCTCTTCGCTCTTAGAACCGCCTAAGACAGCATCCGACTGGGACGACCCCTGTTCTGAGCCGGATGTCTCTTCGCTAGAGTCATTTTCTGACTCATCCAAAATGGAGTCATCCGGCGTAGTTGGGATGCCAGACGGATGGTAGGAGACTTCATTCCTAGGCACCCTAATAGGATTCTCGTCCTCTTCATCACTGGACGCTTGAGCTGTCCTCTTAGTTCTGGCCATAGTGCCCTGCAAAAACACAGACACGGTCAAATTTGGGGACGAGTACAGATTGGGGCAGGCGGCACCCCTAGTCCTAGATTCAACCATCCCTGGTGACCGGCTGATAACTATCCTAGGCCGTGCCGTGTGTGTTTGTGATACCATTTGTAAAAAGGGAAAAACAAACACAGACGAAAAAGTGAAATATAAAGAGAGAGAAAGAGCAGACGGTTACCTTGTGAAGGTACTGTTGAAATTTGCTTGAGCCGGCTGTGTCAGATGGCTGGAAGCAAGCGACAGGCGGAAAGTTCTTTTGGGATATTTCAAAGATTCTCTCAGATTCTCTCCATAGTTTTTTTATGAATATGCGAAAAATGAGGGGCAATGATAATATTTATAGAGGGTGAATCCAGGGGCAACCCTGTAATTTCCTAGATGGATGAACAGTAAAACTAACCACCCAATGCATGTGTGACAAATGTCAGAGATGCCCCGTGATAAGCCATGTCACATCTGTGAGGGGCAAGTGTTTTGGGTAAAATTACCCAAGACACGTGGCCCTATTAGAAGCTGACATGTGTCAGCCTCCTGGAGGCCCTAATGGATCTCTCACCTAATGACACGTGTCACTCCAAACAAATGGGAGAAAAGGCTGCCTTTCTGGCCCAAATCCCGAGAAAGCCGTATTACGGTGCAACCCACCAAATTAGGTCAGAATGACCTAAGAAAGGGCACTTTTCCCAATGACCCGATAAATAGAGAGATTTTCCCCATTTATGGGACATATACATATTATTACAACAACCCTACATTTTCTTATATCAGAGAAAACACCTGATCTCGGAATCCGAGAAGATCTCATTCTACTTTTCCGCACCTTTTCGTATTCTCCAACACGTTCTAACTTGATCGTCGGAGGCGGAGCTCCAACCACCCGGAGTCTCCGTTATTTTGCAGGTACAGGCACTACCGGATCAGTCTTCGAGCTGTAACTTTCCCGAGGGACAAAACACCCACTTTCATCATCAGTTTAAAAAAAATATCTGAAAGGAAGCCATTAATGATGGCAGCATTTTCCGGCGAGGTAATTTCATTATTTTTTTAATTTTATTGTTTAATAAAATCATTGGTGTTCAATTATGTATTTCATATTCCTAATGTTCAAGATCCTATTGTTCAATACTTTATTCTACACACTCCATCTATAAAGCATCTTTTATGTAATGTTATGAAATCATTGAACTATAATGTTGTAATTTCAATTTTTATTGTTAACGCTTTTTTTATAGTCCAACAATAATCGTAGTGTTTGTTTAGTTTGAATGTTACAAATATTTTGTGTTATTTAAATCAAGCGATCTGGTTTTGACAAACTTCTGGAATTGTACATTTCTGGTTAAAATCCACTATTTTGGTTTGACGAAGAAGAAGAATCGAGTTCTATGTGATATTAAAATGTTTATATATATTAATTTAATAACAAATACAATGTTTAAGTATATTAAATACTATATATTAGTAACTTGATAGAGACACGTATATTCTTTGTAGTATAATATCTAGAGTTACTAAACAAATGATTGAAATACTATTCAAATACATTTAAAAAAAATTTAAAAACTGGCACTTATAATTAACAAAGATAAGATTCGAACTCGGGACTTAAATGCATGGAACACGGTTTGTACATTGCAGTTGTAACCAAGATTGCGGGACATTCACCATATAAAAATGGATGCTTTAAATAATTATAATATACAACGTCGTTATTGGTAAACTATTATATAGGCTTCCAATATTATTCAAATACTTATTGTTACTAAACAAATTTTAACAATAAATAAATACATTTGATTTGTGTAAAAAAAAGATATTGCACTTGTAGCAAACATAGGATTCGAACCCGGGACCTAGATGCATGGAGCTCGTATTAGTTAATTGTAGTTGTAACCAAGATTGCGGGATATTCACCAGGTTAACAGGTTGATGTGTTAAATAATTATAGTACACATCAATGTTATTTGCAAACTATAATACAGGTTTCCAATACTACTAAATTCGTATGGTTACCAAATCACAAACAAACGTACAATTGTTTTGTTAATAATACGGTTATCAATTATTGCGGAGGGCTAAAATCAAGGGTTAAAATTAAACAGTGGCGGGTTAAAAATTTAATAGCGGAGTACAAAAAAATAGTAATCGGTTACTAATAACTATAGAATATTTTCAAAATAAAAATGAATTTAAAGTTTTATACCATGTTTATAATAAAGAAAAATATTGTGTAGAATGGACCCAAGTGAGTCCGTTCTATTAATCGGCCCACGCTCGGCTCATTTACTTAAAGTTCAGCTTGCGCGCGGCCCGAACTTTAAATATCCATGAATTTTGTTTTTTAAAAAAAATTAAAATCAAACCCAACGTTCCGCCTTTCTCCTTCTTCTTCTTACCCACGTTTTTTGCATTTTCACTCCATTTTCACTCTATTTTCGTCAGTTACACTCCATTACTATTGAATTAACTCCATTTTCCCAAATAATTCACATCATTACTTTATTTTTCAGCTTTAATTTTTTTTACATGTATTTAATTTTTAGTTCTCTTATATAAACCCTAACTTTCTTCATTCTCGACTCCATTAATGTTTGACTGTAACACCCCTAAATCTCCCTCTACAGAAATACTAGTATAATACGTATAATTATACCGTAGAGATAGACTTAGGCGTATTACCGCCGCGTGATTACGCAAGGCTACTCAACTTACTAACAAAACAATACTTTGCAGCGGAAACTTCAAAACTCTCCTTTATTAATAATAACTATGAATAGAAACCAATGTTATGAGTACTCAAAAATAGATACAAAGACCACAATTCCTAACTTAGTGAAACCAAATCCCGGGACTCCAATGCATCAATTTATTCACTCCACCTGAAATAACACTGCTTACCATTACGGTAAATAGGGCGAACCAAAACAAATAAGAAGTACGGGTTAGCAAATATGCTAAGTACGGTAAGTGCAAGATAATTAAATTCAATTTATTTGCAAACATGCTTTTGAAATCAATTTCAATAATTATTCCAATAATTCCAAACTCATGATTCAAAACCAATTCTCAATATTCAAATCCCAATAATCAATAAAACCAATTCCAATTATTTTAAAACCAATTTAACCAATTCCTCTCCCAAGTGTGCACACCCCCCAAGCTAGTCTCCTTATGTTACAAGGCTATTCTTGAGGAAAGACCCGGTCATACAAAGTCCAAGGCCTTATCAAAATACCAAATCCGCATAGTGGGATTACTAACATGCTTATTAAGCATAAATAATAAATTTAATTCAATGATTAAATAAATCCTCTTTAAATCCAACAATTCCAACCTTTAATAATAATAATTCAAATTCCCCCCCTTTTTTTTTTAAATCCAACAAGCTTTCAAAACCAATCCTTTTTAAACATGAATAATAAATTAATTAATCAAAACATGTTATAAAAATCAATACTCCAATTTAATTATTAAAACCAATCTTTTAAACATACTTTTATTTCACAAACCATAATTCAAGTCAATTTAATTCAATCACCATAAAATCATTCACACATGCTCATTCAAATCGATCACTTTCAAGGTATCTAGCCACCTAACGTACCTTGATCCTTGCTTAGCCAAAAACACCTCAAAAGAACTCTCAAGAATCTTGATCGAACACACCCTACAAATAAATATAACCTTAATTAATATAAGGTTAACAAATAATCACAACAATGAAATTAAAAACCCCCAACTATATGTACATGAACCTTTTAAATTAATTTTCATAAACATCATTCAAAATCTAATTTATATAATTAAAACTACTCATAATAATTTTTTATAAATCCCCCATAATAATAATAATAATAATAATTGAATAAAAGAAGAGAAAGAGAAAAGATAAGAAACCAAGGAAAAGAGAAGAATTGGATTTTTCGTTGGAAAGAATAGGCAGATCTTGTAGAGGCTATAACTCCTTCGATATAACTCCAAATTGGGTGATTCTTGAGCCTAACCTCAAGGATTTTTCGAGTGAAACAATCTTCTGTGAAACAGCAATACCCCAAAAACTGACCAGAAGTGCCCGAAAATTGGCTTCAAAGATAAACGGGATGATTTGTGTAAAAAGAGGAGAAGAAAAGAAGAGAATTGGTGTGAAGAATGTGAGAGGTATGGAGGGGTATTTATAGGCTAGCTCATGCAAGAATTATGGTAAGAGAATTTGGGAAGAATTATGGTAAGTAGGGTTTAAGGGATTATTTGGAGAAGTGAGTAAAGATTTAAGGAAAGTTTTGATATTGAAGAGATTGTGTATAATTGAATATGGAAGGTATGTTTGTCATGAAAAATATTAAGGAAATTGGAATTACATGGGGATTAATTAAGAAGAATGAATGGAAAGGAAATATAATGATTGGATATTAAAAAGATGGAGAATTAGATTTAAGGAAAATAGGAGATTTTAAGGAGATAATTAAAAATACAATTTACCAAAAATATTTTTCCCAAAATCTACATGGGATGGTCGAAATTTTTGAGCTTTCCTAAGCTCATAATTTCGGCCCTCCTATTTAGTACTTTAGGAAATTATTTTGCTAGTTTTAAGGAATTAAAATAATTGTGTAAATAATATTTATTGTAATAAATAATTAAATAATAAAATACCAAATATTCACCAAAAAATTTAACTAATAAAATCAGATTTTCTCTTAGGAAAATCCGAAATTTATTAGCCAAATAAATGGGATTTTTGGACTTATTAAAATAATAATAAAATATAGCTTTTGCCTTAATTAAAATATCCAAAATATATAAATAATCCGATTTTTTAAAATAGGATAAATGGATAATAAATCTTATCCAAAATAATAATTTGTTTTTAAAATACTTTTGGCGCCAAAATTCAAATATCGTTTTGGCTCCAAGATTTAACTAGTAAGTTAAATTACTAAAATACCCTTTTTAGAAAATAATAATTAATTAATTAATTAGGAAAATACGTATAAAAATACGGGGTATTACATTGACGTTCCGTTGATTAAGGATTCTTCGCCCTGAAAAGTTTATCTTAAACAAAGTAAACAAGCACGAAAATAGGAGAAGGCAGTTGCAATGGCTGAAAGGTTTATTATATTTCAGTTATTTTTAGGTTATACTTTTTTTTAAAAATCCTTTTTTATAAGTTATTATTTTGTTCTGTAGGGATCATTCAGAACCTCCATCGAAGAAGAGTGGTCCTAAACTTGGTTCTAAACGAAGTCGAGCTGTTAGGTGTGAAATTCTATTCTATTTAATTCGCAAAAATTTTAGTGTGGATATAGTATTTGTTGTTTTATTATAGAATATTTTTTGTTAGGAAACATAACATTTTTGGTTTTTATGTAGAATATTCTTGTTTAGAATTAGCTGATTGTTGTTGTAATTATATTGTTGTAATTTGATAATATATTATTTTTTTCAAGATTCACAATTACTTTGTCAGGAATTATATTATTTCTATAAGAAATTAGCTTATTATTCCGTGATAAATCATATTTGCAAATTAGATTGTCTTGATTTAGATTATTTTATTTTGATAATAGTATATGTTTTTCAGGAATTTGATTATTTTGTTCAGAAATTAATTTCTTTTTATCAGTATTTAAATTTCATCAATAAGGAATAAGATTGTTTCAATCAGAAATAAGATTACTTTAATCAGTAATAAGATATATGTGTTATTACATTACATTAGTCAGGAATAAAATTTCTTTTATCAGGAATAAGATAGCTATTGTTTGACAATACAATCTTTTTGTCAGGAATTACATTATTTTGGTTAGAAATGAAGTTCTTTTTGTCAGGAATAAGATATTTATGCCAAAAATAAGATTAATTTTATCAGGGATAAGATAATTATTGTCAGGAATAAGAATGTGTTCTTCAGCTTACAATTTTAATGTGATTTTTTACTTTTCAATTTTTCAGTTCTCTTACTGAAGATGATATTTCATACTTAGAAGTTGGTGATCAATCTGGTCCTAATCATCTTTGTCAAATTTTGGAAGATTTAAGTGATAACCAAAAGGACGTAATAGAAATTGGTTTTGGTGGATTGCTTCATATTAATTTGAAGGAAAATATTAGCCATCAGTGGTACAGTTATGTAGTAACTCATTATAATCCCAAGGCTAGAAATTTTATTGTTAGTAAAAAGGAACATGCCATTCATATTGTTAGTTCTGATATTGCTGATGTGTTGGATATTCCTTATACCGATCTATCTGTGAAAGAGATTTCTAAAAGAAAGGATTTAATCCTGATGAGGGTTTAAAGTTAGAGTGGAGGAAGTTTTTGTGTTTGGATAAAGAAGATGAAATAGAAAAAGAAGATGAATCTGAAACAAATAAGAAAAAGAAGAGGAAAACTAGAGATGAATCTGAAAAAGATGTTCAAAGTAAGAAGAAGAAAACATATGGAAATTTTGGTACTTATGAAACGTTGTTTGAGAAATATAGAGAGGGGGGTTATGAATTTTAGAGACTTTTTTGTTATGTTTGTTGTATCTAATTTTTTTGGCTCCAATGGGTGATATGTCCCCCAATTTTAACATCATCAAGTCTTTGGAAGATGTACGTTTCATAAAGACATACAACTGGGCTGGTTATGTGATGGATTGGTTATGTGATTCAATAGTAGACTTTCAGGCATTTGTTTTGAAGAGGAAGGCAGGAGGGGAAGGGAAACTAAAACTAAATCAAAACAAGTAAATGGCTGTCTGGTTGCATTTGTTATTGCTTTTTTGCAAAAGTTTGAGTTTTGGACCACTTTAGATAGGAAGCCTTTTATAATGAATTGGACTTGTGAAAGTTTGAATGAGAGGTTTAAGTATGTTGCTGAAAATATGGATTATGGTACTCTAAAACAGTATCCTCAGACAGTGTGCTGGCAAAAGTGAACATGCTCTTTTAAAAGCTTTTCAGTTGGAGAGCATTGAGTTTAAGCTTGAAGATACTGATGATGAAGATTTTGATGAATTGAAGGAAGGCCATGGTGTACAATCCGCTAGCATTAATTTGAAAGTTGAAGATGAGAAAGCTAGATATGTAATGTACAGGATTCCTCAAGATTATCCCACTGATGAGGAGATTGACAAGATGGATATTGATGTAAGTTTAAAATCTCATCTTTTTATTAATTTTGTAAATTTTATTATTCAAGTTTTGATACTGTATAACCTGCTTTTATGTAATTAAATTTTTGTCAGGAATTAAGTGATTTTTTTCAGGAGTTAAATAATATGAGTGAGGATTAAAATTGTGCCGTCAGAAATTAGTTTAGTTTTATCAAGAGTAAGAAATTTTAAGTCAGGAAATAAATTATCTCAATCAGGATTAATATTGTCAATCAGAAATTAGATTACTTTTCTCAAGAATAAGAAAATGTTAGTCAAGAATTAGATAATTTTGGTCAGGAATGAAATTATTTTAGTCAGGAACTAAGTTATCTCAATCAGGAATAACATTGTTTCAGTCAGAAATTAGATTACTTTTATCAGGAATAAGAAAATGTTAGTTAGGAATTAGATTATTTTAGACAGGAAAGAAATTGTATTAGTCAGGAATTAAATTATTACAATAAGCAATAACATTTTTTCAGTAAGAAATTATATTACTTCTGTCAGGAATAAGAATGTTATAATTCACTTTTTGTTCATAGTCTGGAATTAGGATATTTTATTATATTTTACGTATTCACTCTTTATTCTATTTTTTATTAGCCTGTGAAGAAGAAAATGATAAAATTTGGTCGTGACTTGAAGATCGTATCAGAGAACTAAATTCACTTTGCTATTGATTTGAAGGATGAAGCAAAAACATATTCACAAGAGTCACAATCTCAAGGAGAAGATGATATATATTCTAGTCCTCAATTCTTAGCAAAATTTGATGAAATAGTGATACCTGCTATGCAGAGCCAAAAGTTAGCCTCTGATTTGGATCAGTTTGATATTAAGCTTAAGCCTGATGAAATTGTAAGTTTAATTATCTTTATTATTATTTTTATATATTAAATTCATTTAAGATTTTTATTTGATATTAATCTTGATTTTATATTGGTGAATAATGTTATTGCTGATCTTGATTTGGAAAAAGACCAAACTCAAGATAATGAAGGTAATTTAGAGGATGCAAATCAAGGAAACAAAACTAATGTAGAGGATGAAACTGATATGCCTAAAACTAGTATGCCTGAAGAGATACCAGAGGATAATAAAGATGAAGGCAATGTCTTGACTGTTGACCAAGGAACTAATGTTGATCAAAATTTGAATAGAGAACTAGAATTAGTTGTTGTTTCACTTGGTGCAGAAGCTGCTATATATTTTGAACCTGGCAAAGGACCATCAGAAAATGTGGTTAATCTAGTTGGTGGGGAAGTTGTTCTTGGTTCTAAAATTTTTGTTGGTTCTGAACTTGTCACAGGAACATTAAAAACTTCAACATCACCTCCAAGAACACCAAAGAAAGCAAAGGGACTCAATGAATTTTATTCTGCTAGTTTGAATGAGAATCAGGCTAGGGTTGTGCAAGAAGGGAGGAGTTTTTCCAAGGGAGTTGATCCTATGCCTCAGTTTCTATTAATTATTCCTACTCCTCAACCATCTCCTCAGCCATCTCAAGAAAAAAATGCAGAAGTTATTGAAGAAGAAATTCCAGTAAGTACTGAAAAAGTAAAAATGACAAGGATGATGACAGCACATCTAAGGTCTATTATTTGTATTTTATTTGAATAATTTATTAAAATAATTTTTGAATTTAACTATGATATTTTATATAAATTTGTATATATTTTTTATTTGCATTATACATATGATTTCAGGTTTTTACTAAATCTGATGATTTAATTCAGTCTAAAGTTACAGAAGAACATCATTTACCTATTGATCATGCGCATTAGGTAATTTTTTATGTTATTTTTTTTTCATGAATTAAAGTATTTAGTCAGAATTTAGATTTATTTTGTCATGAATTAAATTAATTTTATCAGAAACTTGTTTGTTCATTATTGTTAGGAATTAGATTATTTTTGTCATTTATTAGATTAGTTTTGTCAGTAATTAAAATATGTTTGTCAAGAGTTAACTAAAAAAGTAAGCAATAAGATTGTTTTAGTCAGAAATTAGATTAAATATATCAGGAATAAGAATATTTTAATCAGGTATTAGATTATTTTGGGCAGGAATTAAATTATTTTTGTCAGGAAGTAAATTATCTCAATCAGGAATAAAATTATTCCAGTCAGAAATTAGATTAATTTTATCAGGAATAAGAATCTTTTAGTCAGGAATTACAACATTTTGGTCAGAAATTAACTTATTTTTGTAAGTAAATACATTTTTAATCAGGAATAAGATTGTTTTATTAAGGTATTAGATTACTTTTGTTAGGAATAAGAATTTTGCAATCTGAAATTAGAATATTTAATTCAGGATTCATATTATATCAGTATTGATTATTATTGTCAGGATTTAGATTACTTTTGTTTGATATTAATATTTTTTTTTTCTTGTAGCAAGTAGAAGCTCAGCCTAGAGATACAAGTGCAGTTTTAGATTTATTGAGGAATAAAGATGTTCCAAAGGAATCTGTTGCAAATGAATCTCCTACTGCTCCTAATGCTGACATAATTTTAATAGATAAAACTCATATTGCTGCTATTGTTGCGATTCGTCTCAAGATGAGCTTATAGTATCAGGAACTCAGCCTCCTAAACACACATTGAGTTAATTGATATAGATAAAAGTTCTACTGCTCCAAATGTTCCTGCTGAAACTACTTTTATTGCTACTGATATATATTCTGAAAAAAGGGTCGAGAGATTTTAATATTTAAAACAAAAACAGCAGTTGACATTGCAGGCTAATTTGGAAGCAGCTGGTGATCCAGATTGGGTAGAACCCCCTATTAATAAGGTTCCAATTCGAATTCGAGGAATTCTTGTCTCTGGGAATTTGCAGGAAAATAAGCCCTTGTATCTGAAAAATTAGACTGAACAGGAAAGATATATGTGTGACTTCCATCCTGTTTTATATGCAATATGAGGAGGAGAAGGAGTTAGATCCTACGTCAGAAGATGAGGGAGTTAAGGCGCGTAACAACAGTCTGTACGTACGAGATACTGGTTTGTTATATGCCAGTTTCCTACCGAAGATATTTCACAAAGTGATATTATTTTGGTTAGAGGAGTTTTGTTCGCTGCGCCCCTCTGTCTGGATTAATAGTGCTATTTACGATGCTTGGGCTTCTGTGCTGAATATTGAAGAGAGCAAAATAACCGACAGAGGTGTTTTTCAGTACAAAAGATTTGTTTTTCATACTGGAGTTGTAAGTTTTTTATTTTTCTTTACTTATTATTTTTGGAATTTTTATTTATATAACATAATTTATTTTTTATATTTTTGTTTTGTAGGAAGTTATAGAGAGATACTTAAGAAAGAGCTATAAAGAAAAAGTTAAATTCATTAAAGAACAGGATGAAATTTTGAAGACTTTGGAAGATAATCCAGAAGAATATGAAAAGTTTAAGGATCAGTTGAAAAAAGGGAGCTTGTATTGAAATTGAAAAAACATGATCCTCAAGATGTTTATAATTCCATTGATAAGTGGGTTAATCGTTTTCCATTGCTCAACATAGCTGAAGCAAAGTTAGTAAGTTTTTAACTTTATTTCTTCTTTTAGTCACGTATTAGCTTTTATAGTCAGGTAATATTTTATTCTAGTCAGATAATAGGTTGTTGTTATAGTGAGGTATTAGCCTAATATAGTAAGATATTAGCTTCTTACAGAGGTATTAAATTCTTATTGTCTTGTAATAATTCATTCTAGTCAGATAATAGATTGTTTTAGTCAAGTAATATATTTTTATACTCAGGTATTAGGTTCTTTTAGTAAGGTATTAGATTTATATTTAGCCAGGTATCAACTTGTTATATTCAGGTATTAGCCTAATATAGTCAGATATTAGACACTTTTAGTTCGGTATTAGCTTCTTATAGTCAGCTAATAATTCATTCTATTCAGATAATAGTTTAACTTATTATGTTTTTTATTTTGCAGATAATCTTTCCCATTTGGTACAAAAATCATTATAATCTGATAGTCTTCAATTTCATTCCTAAAAAAACTCCAAGTATAGATTGGATAAATAACAAAACTGATATTACTCGAAAAGATTTGATCAAAATTGATAAATATTTGGTAAGATTTTTTAAACTAATTATCTAAGTCTCTTTATTGAAAATTATACTTTTAGATGCTTATATATATATATATATATATATATATATATATATATATATATATATATATATATATATATATATATATATATATATATTTACAAGTTAAAGCTGCTTATGTTTATTTACTCAAGCAAGATCATCCAAAAGCTAATATTATTACAGCTTTGGATTGGCATATTCCTTCTTTTTCATGGAAGACAAGCACAGAAAGTTATGATTAGATGGAGGACTTGTTGCCTTGAAACTTGTAAGTGTTTTTTCTCTTTTGTTTTTGGACTTATACTAATTATTTTTTAGTGTTCTTATTTTTGTAAATTTGTATAAATTTGTAGAAGCAAAATCGAAAGTTGTATAGATGCAGAAATGCTTTTGAATTGATGAATAGAGAAGAAAATTTTTTCGCAAGCAACTGTGGAATGAATGCATTGTATTTTCTATTAAGAAGCATAAAATTTTCATTGCTCAGCCTGCAAGGAAAAAGCTTAAGAGTAAATATAGGCAGGAAAAGGCTGCCATACAGTAAGAAAAAGAGAGGAGATTCTTTTTAGAGGAACAGAAAAAAAAAAAAAAAATAAATTGAAGAATACATCCAGCAAAACAGAGGCAAAAGTTAGATAATTTTATTTTTACAATTATTCATATGTATATATATTTTCTTTTTGTAGTCAGATATTAGATTTGTTTTGTTTGATAAAATTTAAGTATAGTTACACATAAATTTTGTTTTTGTTAGTTATTATTACGATTATTTATATGTATATATTTTCTTTTCTTTTTTGTATATATTTTTTTTTATAGTCAGATATTAAGTTTCTTTTCTTTGATAATATCAATCAGGTATATGATTGTTTATGTCATAAATTAGATTACTTTTATCAGGAATAAGAAAATGACAGTTAGGAATTAGATTATTTTGTTCAGGACATTGGTTATTTTTATCAGGAAATAAATTATATCAGTCAGGAATAAGATTGTTTTATTCATAAATTAGATTACTTCTGTCAGGAATAATAAAAAAATATCAAAACTTAATTTATATTAAATTAAAATATCAAAATCAAAATATCAGAACAAAGTATTTTTTACAATTATTTTGAATAAAAAAAAATTATTTGATGAATGACCCTATATTAAATGAGTTGTGGATTTGGAGTTTTTGTACCAAACTCATTTGGATCTCTAGTTGCTGTTCTTCTTCTTTCAAAATGTCCTTTAATTCTTTTGTTCTTCTTTGGCCTTCCTTTTGTTTTTGGTCGTTTTGGATCTTTTACTGTATTCCTTCTCTCTTCTTCTTCATCAAGTTCACGAATTTTTTATTCATTTGTTTGGAACACTTTTCTTACAGATTTGTACATTTGTTCCAAAGCATCATCACATATTTTTGATGCTTCTTCGTTCCCTTGACATATTGTTACAAGGTTGTAGAAATTCTTTGTTATTGACTGCCTCCAAGGAGTGTTTATTAATGAATGATCAGTAGTTGGATTTCCTAACAAAAACCAAAAAAAAAAAAAAGATTACTATATTTTTGTCATGAATAAGATAATATTACTCAGGAATTAAAATATATATATCAGGATTAATATTATAATTGTCAGTAATAACAATATAAATATCAGGAATAAGATTATGTTTGTCAGGAATAAGATAAGCTTAGTCAGGAATATATTTTTTTATCAGGAATAAGTTTTTATCAAGTTAGGAATAAGTTTTTAAATTTAACAGGAATTAAATGATATTTTTCAGAATAAGATAACGTTAGTCAGGAATCAGTTTATTATCAGGAATAACAATACTTATATTGTTTTCTGCATGAGGCATAAGTTTTCCAACAGGAATAAGATTTTTTTTGTTAGGAATAAAAATATTTCTAACAGGAATAAGATTTTGTTTATCAGGAAAAACAATATTTTTTTTCTACATGAGCCATAAGTTTTCTTGCATCATGAAAAGTCATACAAATTTGAAAAAAATTAATTTATTGCATCATGTAAAAGTCATACAAATCTGACTAAAGTCATGAAAAAGTCATACAAAACTAAAAAAGTAATTTATTGCATCATCAAAAAGTCATACAAATCTGAAAAAGTAATTTATTGCATCATCAAAAACTCATACAAATCTAATTAAAGTCATAATTTCTTCTGTTAAATTTTACATGTTAATTATTGTTGTTCATACATAACTGTTCTCTATTTAAAGGCTGTTTTAAATTAAGTTTTTTTCTATAAAAAGACTTTCTTTAATAACCTCTATTGTTTCTATATAAGGTTGAGTCATATATCATTAACTTATATTTTTTTTCTTCTATACAATCTTGAAGACAATGGCTGATTTCTATGCAAATATGGCAAAATGTTCTGTTAATTTCAGACTAATTTATGGGCTTAATTTGGTAAATACATTTAGTTTTATGCTTATACATTTGTTTGTGTTTTAGTAAATATTTAATGTTTTCATTCTTTTTTGGGTGTTTTTTTTTTTTTTTTATTTCAGCCGCTTCCTGCTGAATGAAAAAGTTTTCTTTTAAAATTCACAGGTCCAGTTAGAGTCTATCGTGGGAATAATGGTAGATTTTTGGAGGTAAGAGTGATAAGCGTATCACAAAATACAAGAAGTTGTGGTGGTTATTTTATTGATGATGCATGTACAAGCTTTGTAGCATCCAATAATATTGTTGCTGGAGAAAGACTAGATATTTATCACGATAATGATTCAAATTTTTACATTAGAGTTTTTAATGTTGATGGTAATGAGAGGCTTCTTACTGAAGTAGAAAATGGTATTAATGTATAAGTTTTTTTTTTTTTTTTTTTTTTTTTTTTTTTTTTTTAATTTTTTTTTTTTGATTAAGATTATGTTTGTAAGAAATAATTTTTTTTATCAGAAATAATAATATTTGTATTAGGTACAAGATTATGTTTGTCAGAAATAAATTGTTTTTTCAGAAATAACAATATTTTTATCAGGAAAAAGACTATATTTTTCAAGAATAGGAGTATATTTGCCAGGAATAAGTTCTAATAATCAGGAATAATAATAATTTTATTTTATAGTTAATTAACAAATAATAAATATTAAAATAAAAAAAATTATGTACATACCTGATTTATTTTCATCCCATATCATTGATTTTGCAAGCTTTGTCCAACGTTTCAGAACATATCTCTCTGGTATAGCATTTATGTTGTACATTTGCATTATCTTGAGGATGTGAAAGCACAACAATCCGGTCTCTGTGAAAGCACATACAAGAACACACAAACTCATGGTTTTAACTGTGATATATGACTTGATAGGTGTGCTTATAATCTTCATCAAGAGAAACATCAAAGAATTTGACATATTGAATTGAAGTGGCCTTTTCTCTTGCATATGCTCCTAGACTTGTATCAAATTCTAACTTAAAATCCTTGTATAAGTTTAGAGTATAAACTTCAGTTACATGTTTTAATATTTTTGTTGTTGTTTTTGGTTTCTCAGTAGTACATCTGAAGTTGTCACTCTTTTCAGTGCTTCTCCATCTTCTCACAGTAGCTTCAAATATGTGAAAGAACTCCAAAAGCTTAGCTTCAAATTGCTCTATTTGTTACTTCTACTCTTTGAGATGATAGAATTCCAGTTGAGAAAATGTCCTTGATCAATGCTGTGCACCATTTTTCTCGTAGCCCGAATAACCTATCAAACCATTCTTTTTTTTCTAATCCATGTTTTTGAACTATCTTGTTCCAGCAATCTTCAAATTCTGATTGTGAATCACAACCACTTAAGCATTTGTGAAACATATTCTTGAATTCAGGATTGTTTTATAGAGTTCCAAAGTGTGACACAAAATTCTTTTGTAAATGCCATTGACACAGTCTATGTCTTGAATTTGGATAAACCTGCAACAATGATAAGAAGAATTAGATTATTTTACCCATGATATAACATTTTTAAGTCAGAAATTTGATTATTATAATTAGGAATTAGATTATATTAGTCAGGAATTAGCATGTTTTAATCATGAATTTGATAATTTATGTCAGGTATTGTTGTATTTTTGTCAGGCATTACAATATTTAAGTTAGGAATTAGCATGTTTAGTCAGGAATTAGATAATTTATGTCAGGTATTGGTCTATTTTTGTCAAGCATAACAACATTTTAGTCAGGAATTAAATAGTTTTTAGGTTTAGGGTTTTAGAATAAAGATATTTATCCAGAGTTTTGGATAAAGACAACAAAAATGTAATAATAAGAAATAGAAAAATATTTAAAATAGTCTTTTTGTGAATATTTTTAATTTGCCTATAAAACCATTATTTTCTCACACATTTAGCATGTTTGTTGTCTTGTATATTCTCTCTCCTAAAATAAACTTTTTTTTCTTTATTTCTCAAATATGGAAAACAATTCTCAGTCTTCTACTTCATCAAACGATCTAAAAGAAAATGTTATTGACAACTTTGAAAAAAGATTAAATGATCTATTCAAAAGAAGATATAGAGTGAAGGATGGACTGATGAAACTCTATGAAAAAGTGGAAAACAATGAAATCGAAGAACTAAGGAAGAAAAAGAGGGCACAGGAGAAATTCCAGGAAGCACAAAACAAAAAACAGAAAGAAGAAGATCAACAAAAGAAGGAACCAAAAGAAGAAAAAGAAGATCAAAAGAAAAAACAAGTTTAAAATCTCAAGAAGAACAAGAAGAAGATTAAGATTCTAGGGTTTTTTTTTTATTTTTTATGTTAACTTCTAAGCTTAATCAATATCATTAAAATATATGAAAATAATGATATATAAAAATTTTCGAATATATTTTATTTCTTGATATATTTCTTCATTTTGCTGATGTGTTTATCAAATATATGAAATCTGTAGCCTATATATTATTTATTTAGTATCGTACTATAATTCTATTGGCTGATATGATTTTTTATTTTGTTTTGTTGGTTTACATATTTTTAAACTAGCTTATAAGATAATATTAGTCAGGAATTAGATAATATTAATAAGCAATTGGTATATCTTTTTAGTCAGGTATTGGTTTATTTTTTTCAGGAATTAGATTATGATAGTCAGGCTTAAGTAGTTTTTAGTCAGGAATTAATATATTTTAGTTAGGAATTAGATTATATTTGTCAGGTATTGGTTTATTTTTGTCAGAAATTAGATTATATTAAATTACTTATACTAGATTATTTTAGATTAGGGGTAAGTTTAACACGTGGATAAATTAAAAGCCAGGAAATGATGAATTGATTGAGAATAAAATTACTTGGGGAAGCGCACAAAAATGACTGATTTAAGTTAAATGAGTATTAAAAAAATCATTTTTCCCAAAAAATCTATGCGCCCTTTCATTTCTTCTCCCCTATACTTTAAGAAAACCATCCATTTCCAGAGCTTCAACAAAGGTGATTCAGTAGTTCCTTATTCGTTTTTCAACTCGAATTCAACTAATTTTCTTTTGTTTTCTCCTTAAAAGTAACAATGGCAAAAACTTCTTCCTCTAATGACAAAGAAACTTGCGGAGATAATCGTAGGCTAAGGGAGATGGTCAATTTTTTTGCTTATTTAATTCAAGTTGTCTATTGGTGGCTTCGATCAGAAGATGGGTATCGAAACATGGTGGAGAATTGCATAGACATTAAGAAGAGGATACAAGAAAGCAAGGATGATAAGGAAGCAAAGAAGAAATTGTTGGCGGAGCGTGAATGGTATGTACTATCTTCAGCAAATTCGGTATGGGATGCAGGACATGTAAGTGATATTTTAAGCAAGAAGGATAAGCTTGATCAAGTATTCAAAGAAGAAGACTTAAAGGAGAAGATGGCAGAAAGAGTGAAACAAAGGGAGGAGGAGGAAAGAAATAGAAAGAAGAGGGCAAAGCAGAAAGAAATTTCACAGAGGAGGAAGGAAAAAGCTAGGAGAATCGAGCAATGGTATGAGCCCGACTCTACAGTTCAATTATTTGAAGAGTCGGATTATGATTCTGATAATGATAAACATTCTATTGATCATTTGGAGAGGATCTATGATGCAAATATATAAGTTTAACTATTTTTAATTTTGTATGTGATGGATGTTTGTTTTTGAATATGAATTTTAATTTAAATCCTTCTTTAGAATATATAAGTTTTTGAACACTTTTGCACTGCAATGTTTGTGATTTCAGATGACAATGTGAGTGGAAGTTGTAACACATTGTCATATCAATCACAATACTTTTGTAAGGAATGAAACTGATTTTATATATGAATTTTCAATATTATATATCCTTATTCTCTTTTATTATCTATGTTGTTCTCTGTAATTTGTGTTGTTTTTTAATTGTGTACATTAATGTTATTAATCTCAGATTGACTATGTTACTGAATGCTTGTTTGGTTATACAATAAATAAGAAATTTTTATGTTAGTGAGGATTAAACAGTTTTAACTCAGGAACTAATACATTTTAGTCCGGAATTAGACAATATTTGTTAGGAGTTACTTTGTTTTTCTTAGGAATTAGATTATTTTAGTCAGTTATTGGTTTATATTTCTCAGGAATAAGATTTTGTTAGTCAGGATTAAATAGTTTTAAGTCAGGAATTAATATATTTTAGTCAGGCATTAATATATTTTAGTCAGGTATAAGATAATAATAGTCAGGAATTAGATAATATTAGCCAGGAATTAGTATGTTTTATTCATGAATTAGATTATTTTAGTCAATTATTGGTTTATATTTCTCAAGAATTAGATTATGTTATTCAGGATTAAAAAGTTTTAAGTCAGTTATTAATATAATTTAGTCAGGTATAAGATAATATTAGTCAGGAATTAGATATTATTATTTAGGAATTGGTATGTTTTAGTTAAGAATTAGATTATTTTAGTCTGGTATTGCATTATTTTTCTCAGGAATTAAATTATTTTTGGCGGGAATTAGACTATATTAAATTACTTATACTGATCAGATATTAAATTATAGAATATATGTATTGTGAAGCCAAAACTGCTTACCTTTGTTATGGCGTTGCTCATTGCAAGATCATGATCAGTGAAGATTGATTTTGGTTCAATTCCACACATTGACTTTTTGAAAATTGAAAGCAGCTAAACAAATGTTTTAGTCTTTTCATAAGTTATGAAGGCACATCCAAACAGTGTTGTTCTCTAGTGATTGTTTATACCAACAAATGGTGCACATATCAACCCATATTTGTTTGTTCTGTATGTTGTATCGAAGATTAAAACATCACCATAAGCTTTGAAATCTTCAAGCATTTGATAGTCACGCCAAAAATAGCTCACCACATTGTTTTCTTCTCCAAATTTCAGTCTATAAAAGAATGAAGGATCTTTATTCGCTCTTTCTTGAAGGGTGTCTAATACATTTTGCATGTCTCCACTTTCAACCATATTCATTGTCACCCTCGATATATAGTTAAGGTGGTCTCTCTTAGTATGACCAACACATTCTTCTCCTCCAGCTTCATTGCTTATATAATTGTAAGCATCCATTGGTTTAGTACCACTCTCAAGCATGCTCTCAATTAGCTCACCCATTAGAGCTGATATTTGCCTTTCTGATCTTAGATGATGTCGTTGAACTGTTATTACCAATTCATGATTATGTTCCAACTCATGTGTAAGAACAACAAATTTACCTTCTGCATTTTTCTTGAAACGAATATGAGCTTTGTATCCAGTTCTTGTGTCATTTACTTCCCTTTCTTTTCTCTTTTTTTCATCAGTTTTACCCAATATAGGTATTTCACTGAATTTTGTTCACTTGCAATCTTAATTTTACCCTTTGTCTGTCCTTCCTTAGAGCATCTAAAATAAAACTCATACAAGATATCATTGTTATCTCTTCTCTTTGTTGATTTTCTGACGCTGAAACCAACAGATCTTGAATGAGCTTTGTATAAAAAAATATCCATCATTATAGTCTGATACTGTATAACCTGCTAGACATCTACTTATTTTTTCATCCTTGTCATATTTGTAATAATCTGCAACAAAAGTAAATATAAATCATACTGTCAAAATTATTTAAGTCAGGAATTAAATCATTTTTAGAGTAATAAATTAAATTATTTTAGTCAGCTTTTAGAATATTTAAGTCAAGTAATATATCAATTCAGACAGGAATTAGATTATTTTAGCCTGTCAGGAATTAGATAAATACATTTAGAAATTTAATTATTTAAATCAGGAATTAGATTATTTTAGCCTGTCAGGAATAAGATAAATACAGTCAGAAATTAGATAATTTATGTCAAGTTTATGTCTATTTTTGTCAGGAATTACAATATTTTAGTCAGTAATTAAACTTCTTTTGAAACTTATAGGTCTCAGGAATTAGCATGTTTTAATCAGGAATTAGATAATTTATGTTAGGTATTGAACTATTTTCGTCAGACATTACAATATTTAGTCAGGAATTTAATAGTTTTTTTTAATCAGGTTTAAGATAATATAAGTCAGGAATAAGATAATATTAGTTCCTTTGTTCAATAGATTATTACATACAGGAATTAGATTATTTTAGCTAGTGACGTGTAGTGAACCTAGGTCATTGGAAACTAGATTTTCGGTCAAAACTAAATTTATGAATCTAAACCCAGCCCAAGGTATAGGGTAAGTCTAGGTCGAACCCAAGGGAAGGTGGTTTCACTAAAGTCTAGGCTACGCTATTCCGAAGGTAAATTGAGGGCTGGTCTAACAAGTCTAACAACGCAATTAAACAATTACTAGAAAGGTATAAAGAATGCTAGGGAGTCGGGATTCACATGCACTCATGATACACACGTTAATTGGGGAAGAAATCGATCAAACATACAAAGCGAGGGAAAGAAAGAAATGCAATCAAAATCACTCAATAGGCTATTTCCTAGGGTCAAGCTAGATGTCTCTACAAATGACTTCAAAGGAAAATTGCAAGTTAAGATCAATCGATAATAATAGCTTCCAAATCAATTGTTAGTGTTATTGAAACCTATTATGCAATCTAGCAGGATAGTTGAGGTTGATCACTCTCAAGATATCAAACATATGCACAAATTTCACTAACAAATTTAATCACAATGATGATCAATCAAATTCCCCTAATTAAACATGAATTATCACTCATACTTGCTTCACCCTATCCCTAACAAGTACACTACTCACTAATCATTGCAAATTCAAACAACAAGCTAATCTAATCACAAATTTCATCATCATCATAGAATCAAATATGCTCAAACTTATCAAAAATTAAATTAACCAAACAACAAGTAATTCAACCAAATTCAAGAATCAAACATTAAATTGCATTAAAAGTAAAGAATTCTTACAAAACTTTGATCAAAATCAAAGAGGTAGAAGATTGGAAGTAGCATTCATCAACATCACCAAGTTTCTCTCTCTAAAATCTAAGAACAACCATCAAAATCTAGAGCTTCTCTCTCTAAAACTTCATCAAAAACTAATTCTAATTTTTATTTTCTAATTAATTCTCTCTCTAAAAATGAAGGAAATCTATATATAGTAAAACTAACTAAGGGGAAGTTAGTTAGACGTCCAAAACAAACCTCAAAAGGCGCGACCTCTCACTCCTATGCGCGACTGCAACAAAATGGGTACGAAAGCAGGGAAGAGAGAGAGAGAGAGCGCGACCGCTCCTGGCTCGCGCGCAGCTGCTCCTCCTGCGCGTGCGCCTGCGCAATGGGAGCAGGGGAAGCCCTCTAGTGCGACCGAAGTTGACCCCGTGAGCTCCAGGTGATCCATGATGATATAGGCAGTCTCTAGGAGCCCTCTTGGTGGGTTCGACACCACCTTTTCATGCCCACACGGTATGAGGGTGTATCCTAGAAGACTATGCTCTTGGATTCCTTTGCTTTTGGGCTTCAAAAGGAGAAACCGGGACATCTCTTTGGCTTGAAAACCCTGAGAGGAATGCTATTGAGCCTCTTGAACATCGTCAACTTCCTAAAATCAAAGAAAAACAAGCAAGTAAAGAAGAAAATGCAAAATAAACTAGAAAAGCAAGAAAATAAGAAAACATCTAAAGAAAATGCAAAATAAAGAAAACGTAAGCAAAACTAGAGAAAAGGAAGTAAAAGAGATGCAAAAGTCATGTAAAATCATCCTAAAAGAGGCTAAATGAGTGCCATAAATGACACTCATCAACTAGTCAGGAATTAGATTAAAATAGTCCGAAATTTGATTATTTCAATCATAAATTAGATTTATACAGTCAAGAATTGAATTAGAAATTTATTTTTATCAGCAATTAACATATTACTTAGGAATTATATATTTTTCTCAGGTATAAGTCAATTTTTGTCAGGAATTACAATATTTTAGTAAGTAATTAAACTTTTTTTGAAATCTATAAGTAGTAAGAATTAGTATGTTTTAGTCAAGAATTAAATAATTTATGTCAGGTATTGGTCTTTTTTTGCTAGCCATTACAATATATTAGTCAGGAATTTAATAGTTTTTAGTGAGGTTTAAGATAATATTAGTCAGGAATTGGTATGTTTTAGTCACGAATTAGATTATTTTAGTCAGGTATTGCATTATTTTTCTCAAATATTAGGTTAATTTAGTCAGGAATTAAATTATTTTTGTCAGAAATTAGACTATATTAAATTAATTTTTAGCAATTACATCATTATAATTACAGAGCATTTAATTATCAGTGTGTTATACTTCTAATTGTTATAATTTTCAGACAAACATACCTATTATATTTGTAGCATCTTCATCTCTTTCTTGATTGGTGTTCTCTTCAATAATTACATTATCTGCTGCATTCATTATTAATATTAGTATATTTGAATTTCACAGCTTAAAATTATCAATACACAATAAATTGAAATCAAATTTAAATTAATTTACTGCGACACTGACGTGGGGAAAACTAGGTCGTTGGGCTAATTCTCCCTAAGCCAAACAAAATTTATAAACACTCAACAAACCTAAATACAAGTATAGAGGTAAGTCAAGGGTCGAACCCAAAGGAACGGTAATGCCTAAGTGCTTCCAATTATATGCCTAAGCTAGGTCGAAGACAAGAGATAAAAGGTGACTCTAACAACTACTAAAACGAGGAAACCAAACAAATATAAGAGCTAGGGATTAGGATCCGCAAATAATGGCAATGAACGATGCAAATTGGAATGGAAAGTCGACTAAGTCAAACAATGAGAGGGAAAATCAATCATGCAACCAAAAGAGCATGTCAAGCTATTCTCCTAGAGGTCTAACTAGCGTCAACTACGATAAACTCTAGCTAGGAAACATCACAAGACACCTCAATCGTGTAAATGCAAGCCACAAATCAATGGTCCGTATCAATGTGAACTTACAATGCAATCTAGTGCAATAATCAAAGTTAGCTACTCTCTAATTAATCACACACATGCACATGATCAATCAACCAAGTTTAATCACATCATCAACTCCATCAATTATCCCCAATTTACATCAATTCATTACATCATAAGCTTCACCAAATCCCTAACCAAACAACTACTCAAACATTATCATCAATTCTACCAATACAAACATGAATATCCAAAATCAATCATCAAATCATAAAATTCCAATCAAATCAATCAATCAAAACAATGAATATTAAACAAAGCAATAAATGAGATAGAGTTTAGAAATGCTCATTGATAATAGAGTAGATTTCCAATACAATTGTCACATTTGAATCTTCAATCTCTCAATCACCATTGAAATTCCTCACTTTCTCTCTCTAAAATCTACTCCTAAAATTAACCCTAAACTAGAGAGAGAAGCTCTCAACTAAGCTAGGAAAATGATCTAATTGTCTAATTCTAATTCTCTAATTCTACTCCTTTCTCTCTCTACCCAAAAGTGGGTATTTATAGAATACAAGAGTAAAAGAAAATAAAAAATAGAAAAGAAAATAAAATGGAAAAGAAAATAAAAGGAAAAGGAAAAGGAAAAGAAAAGAAAAGAAAGAAAAATAAAACAAAAGAAAAAAAAGGAAAAAAAAAATAAAAGAAATCCAAAAACAAAAAGAAAATAAAAATAAAAGAAATCCAAATTTAAACAGCAATTTCGCTGCTTCATCAAATGGGAATTAATCCCATGATTCTCACGCTTCTCATCATCATCATCAGCACACACCTATCAAGCCGCACATCATCATCAAATCACACACCATCACACCCACTCATCAACATCAATCAACGGCTCAAGTAGAACCCAGCTGGGTGCGGCCGCACTCGTTGAATGTGCGCCCGCACCTGCTGAGGTTCGAGGCTGCTCAGCTGGAGGTTCGATTGGAGATGCTTCTGAGGTTAATTGAGGAGGTCCGTGGCGCAATTGATGGTGTAACTGGTGGCGGAGAAGCGCGATTGAAAGTGGAGATGTTGCTGGTGGAAATTGCGGCAGCAGGGGCTGCTTTGTGCGGCGGCTGCGGTGGTTGTCTGGTGGTGGTTCAGTGGCGGTGATTGGAGGTGTTGGGTGGTGTCGATTTGCTGCTATTGTTGTTGGTGTTGTGGGTGAATCAAAGGAGCAGGGGAGGTTGGTGGCTGGTGGTTTGCGTGAGCAGGGAGTTGCGTGGGCTGGTGCTGTTGTGGTGTGCGTGAAGGGCAGGGGAGGTTGGTGGTGTTGGGCTGGAGGTACGTGGCTGGGCAGCAGGGGAAGCCGTGTGGAACAGGGGAAGCTATGTGTGGAACAGGGGAAGAGAAGGAGAAATTGCTGTAGAGTTTCTGGTTGTTGCCAACACCATCACCATCACCATCATCACCATGATGGTGATGAAGACCAAACTAAGCAGTTTCCAACACCAAAACACACTTGGAACAAATACCTACAAAACACACAAAAAAAACCGAGAAATAAAATAAAGTGAAATAAAACTAAAACCGACAAATAAAAGTAAAAGAAATAAAATAAAAATGAAAATAATAAAAGAAAGAAAAATAATAAAATGAAAATAAAATAAAGAAAAGAAAATGAAATAAAAATAAAATCAAATAAACTAAAATAAAATAAAACTAAATCTATAAAATCTTAAAGTAAAGAGAAAACAACTAAAATAACGAAAATAAAAGAAATAAAGGAGAAAATACTAGAAAACCATAGAAAGGTAGAAAAGCCGTAAAATAAGAGAACAAAGGTAGAATAGAGAGAGAAAGCATAAAACCGAGCATTTATTGAGCAAGAAAGCAATGAAAAGAGGACAAAAAGGACCTAAATGCTCATCAAATGTGTGCCATTTATGACACACATCAGACACCTTATATATGCAATCTGAAATTAAAAGACCTTTGCATGCAAATTATAAGTCAAAATTAACCCGAAATTAAATACGATCTGAAATTAAATTAGCCTTCCATTCAAATTTAAGTCGAAATTAATAGAAATTGATTGCATGCAAATTTAAATCGCATGCAAAGTTGAATTTATGCTTTTGCGAAAATAAACTCGAAATTGATTGTACAAATTCAAATTATAAGTCAAAATTTAGTTGAAATTAGATACGATCTGAAATTTAATTAGCCTTCCATTCAAATTAAAAGTAGATATTAAGTCGAAATTGATTGCATGCAAATTTAAATTGCATACAAAATTGAATTAATGCTTTTGCGAAAACTTATAAACTCAAAATTGATTGTACAAATTCAATACGATCTGTAATTAAATATGATCTAAAATTAAATACGATCTAAAATTATTAAACAAATTATACCTTTTTCAGCAATAATTGAACTCGAAATTGATTCTATAGGTGTATCAAATTCTCCTTCAATTAACATCGTGTTGTTTGATTTCTCCATTTTTATGATTTGAATGCTGTGAAATTTGAAGATTTGAATGTTGTGAAATTTGTGGAAATGAAAGCGTTCGAAATTTGAGGAAATGAAGGCATTCAAAATTTTAGGAAATGACGGCACTCGAAATTTGTGGAAAATGATGAAAATGAAAAAATTCAGGCATTTTATAAAATGGCGCGCGGGTTTTGGTCGGATTTATTAGGCCCGCGCCTTTTTTATTATGAACCCGGTCTCACGTGAGTTCAGTCTCACACAAAACATTTTTTTTATATTAACTTTAAGAAAATTAATACTATGTTTAATTTTTGTAAGGAGATCTATCCTATTTTCCCTGTATATAAGGAGAATCCTAACTATATTTATTAAACAATTCATTCACTATTCGAATGCATTATTAATATGATAAAGTAATTAATATTAAAATTACACAATAGATTTTTATTTGACACTTCCCACTAATCTTGTAGTATAAAGTTATACATGTTTATTATGTAATATAACTATTTATCATCATATCATATAATTGTTGGTGCTCATGTGTTATATTGTTTTGAACTGTAATATAGGTTTTAAATATTGTTGGTACTCATGTGTAATATCGTTTTGATCTATTACAGATCGATACTATACACCACCATTTATTTGCAAACTATAATATAGGCTACAATTGTTTTAATCTGTTTTATTATTAATATACTTGATTTTCTCCCTCTGTTTAACGTAAATTATAATTATCATATAATGGACTTACAAAAAAAAGTAACTAAATTTTTTTTATATGTAATAAGTGCTGAAATAAAAGTTGCATAAAAACTAAATTAGTAACATCGAATCCCTTACAAAACGTACTTTAAACTAAAAATTTGCGTTCATCCATATTGCATATAATTGTCAAGTAGTAACCACTAGTCCACTACTCATGTGATCAGTTATTACTGAGTGCTACATAACCAATACGGATTTCCAATACTGGATTATATGTAGGAGCAGAACAACTTGGATTATATGTAAAATCTGACTGTTCCCTGCTAGTGCTTCGCCGATAGAAGGATGAAATGGTATTCTGGTTACTAGCTTGTCCCTAATCTTCAACCGCTTGCACACTATTGCTACTAGCAATCCCTGGTGGTTGGTGATTTGATCTTGTAATGGCCACCTTCCCTTCATTGAGCCAAAAGTGTTCTTTATAATTTCATTCACATACAAAAATAAAACATGAATATAAAACAGTACAAATTATGTTAATAGCAAATGTAGCAATGTCTAAACATAAATTGTAGTAGTAACGGCAAAAATTTGTATTATGGTATGTAAAGTGCAAGATTGATGATGCTTATGTACTTCAAAATCATCTTTTATTAAAAGTATTTATCTCATTTGAAGAAAAGAGCTAAAAATTACACAGATTCATGTTGTGAGTTGCTCACAAAAATATTCAGTACTTTCTACTTTATTTCATTATAATAAAATTATGAAAATTACGGTATATATTTCCTTATTATGTTATTAAAACCTAGGTTATAGTTGCTAAATTAATTCAGAACACAATAGAAGTTGGATTAAAAATTGGAAAATAAAAACCACCAGGTTACCTCTCTCTTTCCAGTTTCTTTAGGGGTATATTTATGTCTTTTCTTTGAGCGTGCACCTTTCTCTGATGGGTTAGGAATTCTTGTTTTGTTTGCCCTTCCAGTATGTCTCTTGTCAATCAGATCCTTTATACCATTTTCAACGAGCTCCGGTACACGTTTTTTGAGGTGTCTCTCATTGTTTACTTTAGGACGAATCCTACTACGCCCGAACACTTTGCGTGTAGATTGATCCCACCAGCCATTTTCTTGTAGGGAGAAAAACCATTGTTGACAAACGGTTTCAAGAGATAGTGAGAATACTTAAGGGAAGACCTTCGTGTCAATTGCCTTAATGCTCATTATAATCTCGAAAGCTCTTAAATAAAAGTAAGGATTGTCGGTAGGCTTGAATTTAGGGATGTCATTGGCGTTAAAATTCTGCGGATCGAAAGAAGTTCCTTGTCCACTAAGACCCCTTGGGAGCTAATTCCCTGAAACTTGTAGTCGTTGCAGATTTTACTGAGACTTCCCTCCATACGCTCAAGTTGTTTTTGCTTGACAAGGTCGTTAACTTGAAAAGCAATAGTCTTCAACATCTCAGTCAAGTTATTCATGTTTTGCCTTAGCTCATCGACATCCTGTTGAGTAGCCATTAGTACAAACTTTTTCCGGTGTCTGATGGGTTTATCAAATAGCAGTACTTGAATGAAGGTGTTGTCCTTGATTAATCGTCTTTCTCTTCTTGACCAAACGCTGTAATATCAAACCATTAATTTTTAATGACTCGCTCAAATTAAATTTGACTTTTATTGGTTTTAAAAAAAGCAAAAAATGGGGTGCATTTTTGGGAATTAAGATTAATGGTTTAAACAACATGGTTATGTTGGGAGGATTAATATCCTACTTACCCCCTTGAAAAAACGACAAAAAACACACGCACACAAGACTCTCTATACATGGTCATAGTGAAACTTACGTGAAGTGTGTGCTTTTGAATAGTGAGTGTAAGTGGCATGCTTGACACTTGTGTAAGACCATGAGACTATGTGTCTAGACTTAATTAAGTACTGAATACGACTTCGGTTATTAATAAATTGATTAATCAGACACAACGTGAGGACTCGAGCAGATGCTAGACCATCGCGCAAACACTGGCAATTCAATGTTGCATCGCGCTAGAGCCATCGCGACACGATATTGCTATCGCGTCGCAATGGACACTTGCGTGTCGCGCCACATGCCAAACCTTTGCGTCATTACTGAAACGTTAGTCTGAACCTGTTTCCAGTGTTCTACTTTGAAAGGAAAAAAGCCTATGGTCGTGTTAAGTCATGTTTAGTCAATTTTATTAAACTTTGATTAATCATTAGTTAATTAATTAATTAAGAAAAGTCCTACATAGTCATTAATCAGTTTATTTAGACTTAAACACAATTCAAACAAACGGTTAGTGTAAATACATACAATATGCACAAGCAAGAGCTGCACAAGTAGTAAAATAAGCACAATATGATGTAATGAGTTTGCAACCTAACCATGGCTCTAGTTCTCTAAAGTTCGAGGATTATGGTAGTCAAAGAGGGTCCATCGTTATAAGTCCGAATGCATCGCGCGGAAGGCTTACCTTTGGAAGGGTTGGCGCGTATGGATGGGACCCCACAAGTTAAACTTGTTTCCATGCTTTGGTGGATTCACAAACTTGGATGTACCTTCGTTGCGATGAGTGTTCTATTGGGTAGATGAAGCGTGAATTCCCAAAGGGTTATAGCCATATGTAGAACACATATGGGTTTTAGAAAAGAGGAAAAAAACTCAATCAGGAAGTAAAATCGGCCAAACAGTACTAAAACCGGTCAAAGCAAGACGGCAAATGTCTGGCTCGGTATTGGAAGAACATGGCGCGAGAAAATAGGGACCATTGCGAGGAGATGGGATCTATTTTCTCAGCGACGCTTCCTACATGCCTCAGCAGTTTTCTGTGTTCTTAGAATTTTCCGATTTTTGCAGCGTTTTTTCGATTTTAGTTGTGAAAGATATTTCCCAAATTTCCTATGTGTAAAAAGCCTATGTTTTTTGATGCATTACGGATGGTCTTTCCAATGCAAAACTTTTTTATGCTTATGCCAATAATGTCAATCAAAATTACGCACATGAATACTTAGAACTTTTCGAGTCTCATCCACTCATTCTAAAGTATTGCCAAAATAAATTTTAGGAAATAAAATAGAAATCCTCCCCAGTTGAGTCGCCAAAAACCGTAGGGAATTTTTCAAGCATCCCACACTTAAGCCCCACTGTGATCACACACTTAAGCATGGTGGCGTCCAAAGGGAAGGAAGGTAGAGCAAAAGAGTCGCCAACAAGTTTTAGGAACTTGTAAACCATTCACAGGGTGAAGGTTACACCTCTTCAAGATCCATGAGATCGCTAACTCCATATTGGTCCTGAACCATGACTGGATATTCGGGGATGAAGGTACAAATCCAACCTAAAAGAGATTGAACCTGCCCTAAATAGGCCTCTACTTTATTCTTCTCGTATTCATGTGCGCTTTCTGACTAACATACAATCAATAGGTTAACCCTAACCCTGTTTAATCTATGTTGGTTGAATATTAATGCACAAATAAATCTATTATTGGCGATCACTTGAATTAAAATCATATTAGTCTAAATAAATTTATTAATTATCTTATTAAGCGTGATTTCAAGTACAAATTCCCTTTAAACCTGCAACAGAGGGCATGATCAAGCAATAATAAGAATATCAAGCAACATATAAATATTGATACAATAAATCATCATCATAATATCAATCTCAATCTGATCAAAGCATAATAATATTATTAGCAAGATCCTAGGCATGATACTAACATGATTAATAACAAATCCTAGCATGTCACTAAACAATAAAGATCAAAGCTTTATTCCTAACATGATACTAACATGATAGAAGAAATAGGAAGCAACCTAATTATGATACTAGAATGCAATAAATAACACCCTAAACATGATACTGTGAATTAATATAATCTAAGCATACTTTCTAAAGATATATAACAATGAAATTATTCACTTTGTTGCCTCGTATCTCTTTCTACCCAAGCAATACACACGTTAGTAACTTCAATAAAAAAATATTAAATTAAACAATTAACTTAAATATTCAAAATAGGGATTTGGGACCAAACCCTCAGAAATTAACAACCTTTCACTTCTAGGGCGTAGGCAACTTCGAGCTTGGCTAGGTGTGTCTAAGTCTTGTGATGGAGAAATATTGTATTTGAAATGGAAAGGCTTAGAAAAATGGAGAAAGAACAAGCTTCTAGCTTTGAGAGAGAGAGAATAGAAAGATGATTATTGATTGAAAACGGGGAAATACGACCCTATTTATAGAGAAAAAAAATACCCGAAAACGATCAGAAAAGATTGAATTCCAATCGAAGTAAAACTGCTCCCATCGCGGCGCAACAAGGCTATCGCGACGTGATGGCTCTGTCGCGGCGCGATGGACCTGTCGCAGCGCGATGGTACTACGTGATAAAATTTGCTATACAGAGTCCTTTTTCCAATATAATTGGGTAATTGGAGTTCGTACTTTATCATTAAAATCAGATTAAAATTCTTTAAAACACTTGTTTTATTTCAACTAAAATTCTTTATCTTTTCTAAAATATAAAAATATAATTATTAATCCTAATCTCTTTAGAACTGAAAATAACCTTCTAGACTATTCTAGAAAATTAAAGTAATTCCTAATGACTTTAGGAATGATAATTAATGGACCCTCCACTTGATCATTGGTTCGCCCATAAAACCATTTTAATATCCAATTTAGTATTTGGGCATAACTTTCTCATTATTCATCATAATCGGGCTTATAATATATCGTTGGAAAGCTCTTTTCGAGCCCCATCCAACTACACAATTGTTGGACCCATATTATGGACGAAATTAAATTGTATTGGACATTTTTCATAATAGAGTACGAAAAGAAGGATTTTCGAAAATAGAAAGAAAGATTTTTATTAAAAACAGGGAATCAAGAGACTTTTTCACATTTCACTTCGTTCGATAATTAAATGACGTGAAAAGTACTCATCACTAGGTTTGGTTTTTGGGGAGACGCATCTTGGTGTCTACACTAAGCGTGCAGACGATAACTTCGTGCTCATCCAAACCCCTCTAAGCTCATCACTCCAGCGGTAGAACTAGTTTAAGGATGGCGCAAGACCATAAAAGTGACTACACCAAGTGGAAGGAAGATCTCCATAAATACAGGATAAGGACCTATGTTTGATGAGTCTGGGTCGTCTATAGTTAATGTCAGAGTCCCTCATAGTTGCACCTTCCTCTATCTCACCTAGTTTAGCACCTACTCATAGAATAGTTAGTACTCAAGTCCCAACGAACGTTTCCCTTTTTTATGTAATTATTTTAGAATTCAATAATATGTCCTCTTCTGCTTACTCCTCGTGTTACTCTCTTACCCAAGATGACGAGAATTGCTTTACTAACAATGAAAATGACAAAGAAATAATTAAAGCAATGGAAGCACTTAAGATTAAAACAACAATAATTGAAGAAACTGAAACTGTTAACATCTCAAAGGATCCCACTATTAAAAGAGAAGTTAAAATTGGTTTATCTTTTAAACAAGAATAAAGAACTGATTTAATAAATCTACTAAAAGAATTTATCGTTGTTTTCTCTTGGTCATATGAAGAGATGCCAAGATCAAATAGAGAAATTGCTCAACATACTATACCATTAATTCCAGGAATGAAACCTGTAAAACAAAGTTGCACTGAATGAAACCCGACGTAACTCTTAAGATAAAAGAAGAAGTTCAAAAACAAATAAATGCAGGTTTTATCAAGGTATCCAAGTATCCAGAATGAGTTGCCAACGTGGTACCAACTCCTAAGTAAGATGGTAGAGTAAGAATGTGTGTCGACTATAGAGATCTCAATAAGGCAAGTCTAAAGGACGACTTCCCTTTACCACACATCGATATTTTAGTAGATAATACAACCAATCATGCACTTCTCTCATTTATGGATGGGTACGTGGGTTACAACAAAATTCTCATGGCGGAAGAAGACATGGAGAAAACAACCTACATAACACATGGGGCACTTACTATTACACGGTGATGCCATTCGGGTAGAAAAATGCGAGTGCCACTTACCAAAGAGCAGCGACTGCCTTACTACGTGACATGATACATAAAGTAATTGAAGTATATGTGGACGATATGATTGTGAAATCTAAAGATCGCCCTTAACATCAACTAGCCTTGAGAAAACTTTTAGAAAGGTTGAGAAAATACAACATGAGGATAAGCCCAGCTAAATGCGCGTTTGAAGTCACCTCTAGAAAACTCTTAAGTTATGTCATTAGCTCTAAAGGAATAGAGATAGATCCTACAAAAATCAAGGCAATCATGTAAATGCCACTGCCCAAGACCGAGAAACAAATTCGAGGATTAATTGGCCGGTTGTAATACATAAGTAGGTTCTTATCAAAGCTTACAACAATATGTGAACCAATATTCAATAAACACAAAAAGTTATACCCATGATTTAATTGAGTATCATACTCAAGAAGAGCTACGTTTGCCCTGATTCCTTAGCAAGAATATATAGGCAACCCTTTACGGGGTGCGACCACTTTAATTTTTTAAAATCTCACATTTTTACGATAATACGTCAACTCGGCATCACTAAAATCGAACATCGCACCAGACCAAGGTTCATCGCGCCGCATCAGACACATTGCGCCGCGATGGAGTCGGGTTTTCGCCGCTGCAAAATTTTCATCATCTGTGTAAGTTTCGGTTTGCTTTGGGAATTTTTCGGCTTCCATACTTGAATTATTTTTTAATTTACACAAGTTTTTTTCATTGCTTATAATTCTTTTTAATTTAATAAATTGAAGACAAAAGTTAATTTCATTCAAAGATAAAATTGTATTAATGATTAAAATACAATTGAATTATTGATGGAATTTTAAAAAGCTTAAAAATAAAAAGGACTTGAAATTAAATTTTGTCTAATAAATTAAAATTAAAGTGATGTTCTAATTTCTCTTCTCTTTCCTAGCCCTTTTCTAATTCTTGTTTGCGTCTTCTTTATCGTTGTAGGCGTCATTCGAAGCGTGCCTACCTAAGCATGTTGTAAATATGTTTGGCACTCATACAAAGTGAGAATTGACATACGATTAGGGACAAAGCAAAGTAGGGACCTGTAAATCGTTCACGGATCATTTTAAGGCAACCACGAATAAGGGACAACGATAGACAATAACGATTGACCCATGAAGGTTACACTCCATTCATAATAATCCATGAGATTACTAACTCCATATGGTTCGGAACCACGAAAGGAGGATCGGGGATGATGGTACGAAATGATTCATGGAGTCACATTCACCCATATTGGCCTCTACTCGATTCTTATTGTGAAAAGTATTCCCGCGATCTCAAAGGCATGCAAACGAACATTCAATTTGCTCCAAAATATAATTATACTTTGGTTGAATAGTAATGCAACATATAATTCTATAATATTTGTGATCACTTAATTAAACAATACGATTAAAATGGATCCTAAACCGGTCGCCCAAATTATTTTATTAAGTGTGATTTTCAATTACATATTCCCTATAAACATGCAATACAATGATCATTAAATATAATAGAGTAAACATCAACATTGGAAGCAATTTAACAATAATATCTTTAGCCAAATCAAAGCATAATAACCCTAATCATGATACTAACAATAAAGAATAAAAATAAGAGTAATTAAGTGAATAAATTACTCACGTTCTATGGTCTTTAAATCACTACATCATAAATAAATGGTTAGTAACTTCAATAAATAATAAATCAAATGGAAATTACATTAAACGAAAAGTAGAGTTGATTTGGTCCAAACCCTCATTTAACTCTATCTTTCACGCCTTGGTTTATGTAGAGAGCTTCGGGTTAACTAAGGACTCCTTAGAGTGCTTAGGGGAAGTATTATGAAATAATAGGAAGGCTAGTGTTTAGGCTAAAGAGAGAGAAGAGAATGATTGTTGGTGCCCTTGAAACTGAGGAACTCAACCTCGTATTTATAGAGAAGATGTGAGGGGTGAAGCACGGAACCCCATAAGTGAAAAGGCGCCGTCGATAATCCCTAGAAAAATGTCGTGTCATGGCGTGTGCACCGTGAGCCAGCGTAGAAAACCGTGACACGTCACAAAATACCAGCTACACTGCATGGAATACCGTGACATGGCATAAAATACCGTCAGCATATCTGCCATGACATGGTTTTTCCTTAGAAGAAATAGTTTTTCCTTTAGCAAATACACCAACTTTCTTTTCAACCCAAGTCTTTCTTAGGGTCAGATTTTCTTTTTTCCACAACGCTAGTTTTCTTAGGCATAATAGAGCTCTTGAATTTAACTCTTGAACCCTGACGATCTTTAGGAGGAAATTTCTTGTCACCTAAGTGGTCTTTGACATTTGTCTTCTCTGAACTTATGTTTTAAACTTTGTTCTTGTTCTTTTGAGTTCTACCAAGTAACCATTGCTTAAATTCCTTAGACAAGGGAGGAGGGACTCTATTGGAGACAACTTCCCACAAGGGTCTAACACGCCAATAGTCATCAAATCTTTCCACAATCTACAATACAGGGTATTCATATGGTTGACAAAGATCTCCAGAAGGAATAGTTTGAGCAAGACCGTATTGTCTCCTTACCCTAGAAGGGTAATAAAAGATCAGCTTTGATAAGCTTGGAATACGGCAAGAAGGTTGAGTATTGACTCCAACCATCTTCTCAATTTTCCACCAAGGAACGACCCACTTAATAGAAAAGTCGCGAGTTTCAAAGATTCTACTCCACTTTCAGCGTCCCATCTTCAAAGAAGAGCGTTTATTCCTCCTTACAAGGCAATTTGGAGTATACTTTTCGATATTGTCAAGAGGACTTATTAGCTCAAGCATTTCCATTAGCCAAACCTGCATGAACAAAAATAGATTGTTATTACTCTACAGAATTAAATATTTTTTTATTTCTGTAATTAAAAGTATTAATTTCTACCTGTAATAAAATTGGAGATCCTCGAAGTGGTGCTTTGGGATCCTTCTTTTATTCATCTAAGCTTAACATTATTTTCCCAACAATTAATGGCATGGGGTTTCTCCCTGCATCAATTTGTTCCATGACAGATGCTAAAATAGCTTGACCAACATGCATACTACCACTAGTAAGTAAATATTAGCTAAACATGTAAAGAGGAAGGCTCTTCTCTTGTAAACATGGTAAGATTCCGATTTTGGTCTATTGAAATAAAAAGATGCAAATTTTCTTAGATCAACCTCACTACTATAAACTATGGTTTTTAAATCATTTTCCCTAAGGTTAAAATATCGCTCAAAATCTTTGTAGTAATATTCACATATTGTGGGAATTACCGCAAGGTCTAGAGAGGGAAAACCAAGAATAGCACCAAATTCTTCCGGCAAAGGGCTAATCTCATCATAACCTAACCAAAAGCAGTGTGAATTGGAATCCCAATATTCTAGGGCAATATGAATACAGTCAATGTTAAGTTCTACCCTTTTGATGCCAAAGAGACCCCCCATGTGGAAAAAGTCAAGCTCTTTTCTCTCCTTAGCGGTCAAAGACCGGCACCACTCACGAGTTGTGTCACAAAAATTCCTAGCCATGACTATTCATTGAGAAAAGAAGATTTAGAGAGCTAATAGTTAAAAGTATGTTGAAAATGGGGGTATTTGGGGGCTTTTTATAAGGAAAAATCGACGCAGGAATCTCCAAAATCATTGCGCCGCGATAGGAATATGGCGCCGCAATGGGTGCATCGCGCCGCGATATGTTTATCGCGCCGAGATGAATTCCTACGCTGGCGATGCAATGCAACACGTAAATTTGATTTTGACTCGGATTTGTAATTTGATATTTTTACCGAATTTTTGTCCTAACCTTATCCAATTTTACTTTTCCTTACAAAACTTCAAATACTTATCCTACTTGATTTAGGAATTGCTTTTTTCTAACATTTTTAAGTTTAATTAATTTTAAACTTATTTTCTCCCTCATTTTATTTTTTCATTTTTCTTTTTAGGGAGAAAGTCGGATACCCTCCAGTGATAATAAAAATGATGGAAATTTTGCGCAAATTTTTCACAAATTCACACACTCACATGCACATAAAATAAAAATAAAATGCAAAGAATATAATGTACATAATAAATTCTAAGTGTATATGCATTGGTCTAATAATAGTAGAGCCGATAAAATCCACAATAAATATAGTAAAGTCCTACACACTAAGAGAAAATGTAATGTAGATACAAAGCTATGGTGTCGGAGGGCGAGGAATGCAGAAGGTGTCATAGAACTGCAAGGTCCACGGGTCAATCCCTGACAAACATCTGCACTGCCAGTCGGATCGAAAGACTAGGACCAGCCCATGGAATATCACCCTGCTACGGCTGCCACGACGATGAGTCAACCTCATACGTCCCCTCAGCTCTATGAAAACCCGGAGTCTCATAGGGATAGAGCACCAAACTATCATGACCTAATTGCCTCACCACCTCTCCAGACAAAGAGTCGTCATCCTCCACAACCACAGTAGGAATAAATGCCTCATGTACTCGGATCCACTTACCAAACTATCAGGCATGTACTCGACTTTCGACGCTCAGTTTCGACGCTCCAAGCTCGAAGTTCTGACGTCTAAATATTAATTACTCGGGCGACTCATTAATTCCTTCCGAATTAATTCGTCGCTTCGGTTCGCTAGTTGCTTGGGTGTGACCCGAAGGGTTTAGTCAAGAATAAGCTGTAATATTAATTATTCATTAATATTACTGATTAGAAGCGGCCTCCACCCAGGCATTCCGATCACTTGACCTCACTGAATAATTAGATTTCTAATAATTCTGAACCCTCTATCGAAATAATACACTTGTTCGAAGGACACCATTCCTTTCAATCTCCTACTTGTCCTTCCGGACAAGTGCGCATTTAGTGTATAGCCTTTTTCCTATGTCACTTAATGTCTCTTCATGAACTATAAGGTAAGATTTATTCGTCATCCTTATTTTTCCTAGAAGTGTTTCTCGATTTCGAGTCCGACTGTTAATAAACAGATGATTTCTAAAATCCATCCGAGCACGGCCATGCATTTTACAGTCTCGCTCTTCGAGAGGCCTTGTAAACAACAAAGACATCTTCCCTATTTTTAGTAGAGGGACATTCCCATTCTTGTAATGTAGCTTCTCTTACTGAGAGGATCTAGCCGCCCGAGTTTTGCCGTTATAATCCCTTATTACGACAGACGTTTGACAACATCAAAGCAGACTAGTACTCAAACAAGAGAACTCACAATACTCATGGTTGAGGAAATAGGTTCCGATAGCCATAAGAGAAGTATACTTATGATGATTTTTAATCTCTTAAATTATTCTCATAGGTCGATCTAGTGTGGTTCTAAACCAATACCTGTGCAAATGATTTATGATGATCATGTCCTTGTAGCACAAGAAATGATGCTATAAATCAAACTACACACTAATCTCAAATGGTCATTAATCGTCCATCGTTTAAATGACCTCGATTAGGGATAATTTTCGATTATAATATTCAATGTTCACTTAATAGGTGTGTCCTTACCAAGACTGGTCTTGATACCCTATTTTGAATATTCTCAAAATCGAACGGACTCATTATTTAATCCTAAACCACAATTAAATAGCAAACGAAGTGATAAATATTGCATGAAATTTATATTACTCCAAAACTTGAATGGTTTTTCTTAGTGTCTTACATTAAAATGTTCAAATTTAACTAAAACACTAAGCAGGGAAATCAAAGCCAATCTCCAACGTGCCTGATTCCCATTGCCTCAACGTGCTTGTTGTGCTTCACTTGAGGAAAAGGTTTAGTAAGTGGATCGGCTACATTGTCATCTGTTCCAACTTTGCAAATTCTGATTTCACCTTCTGATTTCCATTCTCGAATCATGTGAAACCGCCGCTTGACATATTTGAACTTTTGGTGTTCCCTTGGATCTCTGGCCTGAGCAATAACTCCATTGTTGTCACAATAAAGGGCTATTAGACCCTTGATTGAGGGTACAACATCATGTTCACCAACGAACTTACGAATCCAAACAACCTCCTTAGCTGCTTCAGCAGCTGCTAAGTATTCGGTTTCAGTTGTAGAATCTGCAATTGTGCTCTGCTTGGCACTCTTCCAACTAAACGCTCCTCCATTTAGACAGAAACACATATCCAGATTGAGATTTGAAATCGTCTCTGTCTGTCTTGAAGCTCGCGTCGGTATAACCTTCAACAACTAATTCCTCCGAACAACCATACACCAGGAATTTATCCTTGTTCCTTTTTAGGTACTTTAGGATATTCTTGGCCGCAGTCTAATGGGCCTCTCCTGGGTCTGATTCGTAACGGCTCGTAGCACTCAAGGCATACGATACATCCAGCCTAGTACATACCATGGCATATATGATCGATCCAATAAGCGAAGCATATGGAATCTGATTCATTCTTATCCGCTCATCAGGTGTCTGCGGACACTGCTTCTTTCTTAGGGTTATGCCATGTGACATTGGCAGGTGACCTCTCTTGGCCTCCTCCATGCCAAATCGAGCAAGTACCTTATCAATATAAGTACTTTGACTCAATCCAATCATCCTTTTCGATCTATCCCTATAGAACTTGATGCCTAGTATGTACTGAGCCTCTCCCAAGTCTTTCATTGAGAAACACTTTCCAATCCAGGCCTTTACAGACTCTAACAACGGAATGCTGTTTCCAATGAGCAATATGTCATCGACATACATATAAGACTAGGAAAGCGATGTCACTCCCACTGACCTTCTTCTAAACACAAGATTCAGCTGGATTCTTGATAAAACCAAACTTACTAATGGCTTCATCGAATCGCAGATTCCAACTCCTGCTTGCTTGCTTTAGCCCATAAATGAACTTCTTAAGCTTACAAACCTCCCAGCATTGTTTTGGTCGACAAAACCTTCAGGCTGTGTCATATACACAGTTTCTTCCAAAATACCATTTAGGAAGGCGGTTTTGACGTCCATCTGCCACATTTCATAATTGTAATGTGTCGCAATCGCTAGGAGGATCCGAACGGATTTAAGCATTGAGACTGGAGAAAAGGTTTCATCGTAGTCAATACCATGAACTTGCCTGTAACCTTTTGCTACCAATCTAGCTTTGCAAATAAATAAATTTCCATCTTTGTCAGTTTTCAACTTGAAAATCCACTTACATCTGATAGGTGTGTAACCTTCGGGTAAGTCAACCAAGTCCTAAACTTGATTTTCAAACATGGAATCCATTTCAGATCTCATGGCCTCTTGCCATTTAGCAGAGTCGGTGCTTGCCATCGCTTGCTTGTAGGTTGCCGGTTCATCTCCATCCATGATCAGGATGTCTTAATTCTCGGTTGATACTAAACCAAGATATCTATCAAGTTGAGATCTTGGCCTCTGAGACCTACCTAGGGTAATGGACTGAGCATTTGCATTGTCGGTTTGAATTTGCACATTTTGATCATTTTAACCTGCGTTAACAGATGTTGTTTGAGCACTTTGACTGTCATTCTGATTTTGTTGCTCATCCTCACGAACTTCGTCGAGTTCGATTTTCCTCCCACTTGTCATTTTGGAAAGGTGCTCTTTCTCCAAAAGGACATCATCGCGAGCAACAAACACTTTGTTCTCCGATTTGTTGTAGAATTAATACCCTTTGGTTTCTTTTGGGTAGCCCACAAAGTAAACCTTGTCAGATTTGGGATGAAGTTTGTCAGAAATCAATTTCTTGACATATGCTTTGCATCCCCATATCTTTAGAAAAGACAACCTAGGAGGTTTCTTCGTCCATAATTCGTATGGAGTCTTTTCTACATCTTTTGATGGAGCACGATTCAGTGTTAGTGCCGCAGTTAGAAGTGCGTGTCCCAAGAAAGAGATAGGAAGATCACTAAGACCCATTGTTGATCGTACCATGTCTAACAAGGTTTGATTTCTCCTTTCGGATACTCCTTTCCATTGTGGATCTCCTGGAGGTGTCAATTCTAAAAGTATACCCTTTTCTTTCAGATGGTCATCGAATTCTTGGCTCAAGTATTCACCACCTCGATCCGATCAAAGGGCTTTGATTTTCTTGCCAAGCTGATTCTCAACTTCACTCTGAAATTCTTTGAACTTTTCAAAAGATTCAGATTTTATGCGACATGAGGTAGACATAGCCATATCTACTATAGTCGTCTGTAAAGGTGATGAAATATCGATGTCCGTTTCTTGTGGTGGAGCTCATTGGTCCATATACATCGGTATGTATTAGACTCAATAAGTCTCCTGCCCTTTCTCCCAGCTTAAAGAATGGCTGCTTAATCATCTTGCCTAATAAACATCCTTCGCAATTCTTGATGCATTTGATGTTAATGTTGCCAAGACGACAATGCCACAAGTACGTTTGATTTGACTCCATGGTCTTAGCCCTTTTGGCGGTATTATTCACATTATAAACTTGTTTGTCTAAAGAAAGCACATATAGACCATTTTCAGAATGTGCAATACAATATAAAACATTATCGAGATAAAACGAACATTCATTGTTCTTTACTCGAAATTCAAAATCTTTGGCGTCCAACGCCGAAATTGAAATAATGTTTTTGGTAATGTTGGGAGCATAAAAACAATTTTCAAGTTCCAAAACAAGCCTAGAGGGCAAAGATAAACTGAAAGTTCCTATGGATACGGCTGAAATTCTGGCTCCATTGCCGACCCGGAGTTCAACCTCTCCCTTCGCCGGCTTCCTAATGTTCCTTAGACCCTGAGAATTGGAACAAAGGTGTGAGCCACATCCGGTATCTAATACCCATGATGTTGAGCTAGTGAAGTTTAAGTCTATAACGAATATACCTGATTCAGAAGCAACGGTTCCGTTCTTCTTATCTTCCTTGAACTTGAGGCATTCTTTCTTCCAATGTCCCTTCTTCAGTAGAAGCATTCGGAATCAGATTTAGAAGATGCTACCTTCTCCTCCTTGGTAGCTTTAGACTTAGGCGGAAATGTCTTTTTCTTACCCTTCCCCTTAAATCCTTTCTTCTTCTTGCCTGAGAATTTGAACGGCTTGCCCTTTTTAATCATGAGCATGTCATGCTTTTCCTCATCCTTAAGCGTTTACTCAACTTGCTTCAACATACTATGAAGCTCAGTGAGGGTTTTCTCCATGCTGTGCATGTTATAGTTCATCTTGAACTGGTCATAACCTTTGTACAGTGAGTGGAGAATGATGTCAATTTCCATCTCGGTTGAATACCCCGCATCAAGCCTTTCCATGTGCTCAAACAATCCTATCATTTTGAGTACATGTGGGCTGACTGGCTGTCCTTTCTTGAGGTAACTCTCAAGGATCTACCTGTGGGTTTCAAACCTTTTAGTTCGGGCCTGCTCTTGGAACATGTTCTGCGGCTCAGAAATGATCTCAAAAGTTGTCTCCTTCTCAAAGAAAGTCTTTTGAAGCTCGGGAGACATTGTGGCCAACATGATACATTTGACATCATGATAAACACTTTGCCATCAGTTTAGGGCAGCCTGAGTCACCTCCTCATTGGGAGTCTTGGGCATTTCCTCATCAAGGACATATTCCTTTTGCTCTTACATGAGAACTATACGCAAGTTCCTTTGCCAATCAAGAAAATTTGGCCCACTCAACTTCTCCTTGTCGAGAATTGAGCATAACGAGAATTGGTTGTTTGAGTTATTTGAAGACATGATTCTACAATTGAATGATTTTTAAAATGAAAAACCATTCATAATACTTAAATAAGATTGAAATCATGCATTTTAATCAAAGTTATTTAAACGTCTTATTCACACATTAAAATTGTCTCCATTTTGGTGAGAATAAGTCGATTCCAAGATCCAAAGAAACAAAGAGTGGTTAAGCATGCTTTAGCTTGTTTTAACACTCAATCTCCTAAGGTAAGCAACAGTTTGCTAATGGCTCCAAGCCACTCTTGGTTGAATAAATCGTCGCATCTAATGCTCTCTCAATAATTTATTCACTTTGCCACGACATATTAGGACTCCATCACTCATATCGTTGAGTACAACCAAAACCAACTGGCATACCCTGTATGCCTTACGTATCCTAGGGAGTAATAGTGATGCCTCGCTTTGGCGTAGCCCATCACTACTCTCAATAGGTTGATAAGTGTTGTTTTGGAATGGCAATTTCACTCAATATTTTAGGGACCTAGGGTTTCTATGCTAGTTGATTTAAGTGAACTTAATTAATCATCACAACATTCGAAATCCTAAACATGCATCTAACATATAATTCATATATAAATACTCATAAATATATATCGAAAACATAACTAAAGATGCATTTGGCAACTAGCATGACCCCTTGAATCTTCAAGTCTTCAAGGGACGGCTTTTGCAACTTCAAGGCTTCGTCTTCCAAGAACCTCCGTCTTCAAGACATGACCATAATTATGCAAATACTAGTATCTTTGATTAGGACTAATCTAAATATTAAGGTACAAAAATACTCAACGGTTAGCATACCGTATTTAGATTTACAAAAATACATCACGGATCGCAGTCCGTATTTTCTATCCTAATCGGGCCCCACTAGTTGCCATTTTATAAAACCTGTGAGAGAATATACATTCCATTCATCCATTCACTATTTGTGAATGGCCCATGCATTTTACAATGATAAAACAAGTAACAATGCATAAAACGCGCGTAAACTAGTAACTAATTAACATGCCTAATTAAAACTAGTCAAAGTTGTTTAATTGATTAGTAATTTAACGCAATTAATTATTGAAGCTCCCACTAAATTCAGCATCCATCTTAATTAACCAATTAATTAAGTCGGTAAACCCAATTATTTGCCAAAATTAAATTTTTCAAATGCCGCTCAAAAACCGAGGCCTAGCCTCCAACTTTTATTAAAATAATTAAAACCAAATTAAATTAATAAAATAATTAAGACGGCAAAATTAACATAGCCTTAAAACGAGGGACAAGCGTTAAGTGAGGGGTTATGCACACAACCGTGACTCATGCCAAGCGTCACATCCATAGCATAGAATACCGCGTACGCGTCAACTTTTCTACGGAGCATGCTTGCGACACAAGCCATGAAGGCCACGCAAGCTTGCTGCTGTGCGCATCGTGCCACAAGCACGTAGCACTCCCGCACACACACACTCAAGCCGCACCAAGCATCAAGCAACCCACGCATCACACCAGTCCACACGCACGCACGGCCACAACAAGCTTCTGCTCGGCCTGTGCTGTTGTGCGGCTGTTGTGGCTAGGCACACACACAGCCACGCTGCCATGTGTGGCGCGCACCAAGCAGCCCACCTCGGCAGCCACATGCGGGCTGCTCAACAGCCCGGCTAGCCGAGTGGTTTTGCTTGGTTTTCCGTGCCATACTCTCGGGATTAAACTCCGAGTTTTTACGTGACTAATTTATTAATTCTAAATTAATTTTAGAACTAATTTAGTGAGCAAAACTGAAAAATTAAATAAGTCCAACTTTAATTAAAAATTCATAAAAAGTGCACACAACCAAAATTATTTCCAAGAACCATTCTTTAATAAAATTGGTTTAACTTGGTGCAATAAAATAATAAGGGCAATACTCACTATTAATTTAATTAATTTAAATTAATCATGAGATTTTGACAAATTAAAAGGGAGTTGGAAACATGAACACAAATTCAATAAAAATTCCAACTTTAACACTTGTGAATCCTTGAAAAATTATATCTTCCAATATGAAGATAAATGAAATTTCTATCACAAGATTCAAATTTATGATTCCAATCAACTTAATACATGATTAAATCAAAAGTTCAACAAAAAATTCATGGTATTTAGTAAATCAAAGTTTCAATCACTTAAAGCAATTAAAGATTGAATCTTTAGTACTTGGAAGCAACAAAGAACAAACTTTTCACACTTAATGCAATTAATTTGCAATTATGTGAAAAATAAAATCAAACTTTTAAGCACCAATTACTACCAAGTAATCATGCTTAAAGAGGTTTAAAATTGCATATAAATTAAGGAATGAACCAAGTACATAACCACCATAAATGTGCAATGAATTTTCAAGGTTAGAAGGACTTAAAATTTTTCGTCAAAACGAAAAATCCCTCGAAAAATGCGTTTATGGTCGTTTTTTGGCTAAAAACACAGGCCTAAAGGGTAAAACCATTTCCAGAACGCCTTTTCCACCCAAAATTAACTATCTTTGGGCGAAAATCTGGGTTTAGGAGCTGAAGTCAGCTCTAATACGGGATTAAAATTAATAAAGCGAGCTACTAATCTAATTAGCAATTAAAAACCAGAAAAATTAAGCCATAAAAATACCTTGAAAAATATGATTATAAAAATAAATGAGCAAGGCTTTGATACCGCTGTTGGGTTTCGGTGAGTCCGACCCACCGCAGAAGGAAACCCGACCCCAAAACCAAACTCACAATAATTATAACCATAATGCATAATTAAAATAAACACAAGACTAAGTAAGAGATTATTACCTTTGTAGCGTGCTTCGATCACTTAATTGAGCTCTTACTTTGAAAGCCCTTTAGCTCCGCTCACACGGAGACCTCCTTCGAAGTCTACCCACAACGCGAGCACCAAACTCGGTCTATTGCCTTGGAGTTAGCAAGGCCCGACCTCAAAACCAGAGTAATTAGTGTTCAAAGATTTTCACACTGTGATGCCTTTTTCACACTTACTCAAGTGAAGAATCCTAACACCCAAGGTTGGTATTTATAGGCAAAGGCTCTCAAAATTCCCATCATCTTTCCATATGGGAGATTTTAATTTTATTCATTTTATTTTAAATCTAAAATAAAATAAATAAGTAAGCTACTAATAAATCAACAAGTGTCAAGCTCACATGGAGGTTAGGTGAGGACCATTTGGAGGGGGGGGGGGGGACCAAACTTGCTCCCCACTCCTCTCCTAAAAACCGCCACCTCACACCATTCACTCTCCCTTGCTAGCCGCCACATGGCAGCCCCACTTGGGCACCAATGCACCCAAGTGGGCTGCATGCCCTTGCTACCATACACTCGGCCAGCAGGCCAAGCACTTGCGTGCGGCTTGGCCGAGGCCCAGCTGCTAGCAAGCACGCAAGGCCAGCAGCCATGCTGTTGTAGGCTGGCACGCCTAGCGTGCTGGCCCTTGCGGCTAGCTGCTGCGGCATGGTTTGTTAGCCAATGAACGCACATGGCTGTTCCTAACCATTCTAGCTCAGATGCGCTAGCACGCACCAGCCAGCCATAGGCTCGGCTTGGTGCGCTTACTAGCCACCATGCCCCTAGCGTTCGGTTTGCTTGGGGCATTCCGATGCTAGGGATTTTGTTGATTTATTAGTTTTTCTCGTCTCGTCTTTTATTATTATCGACTCAACTTTCGACGCTCGGTTTTGACGCTCCAAGCTCGAATTTCCGACGTCTAAATATTAATTACTTGGGCGACTCATTAATTCCTTCCGAATTAATTCGTCGTTTAGGTTCGCTAGTTGCTTGGGTGTGACCCGAAGGGTTCAGTCAAGATGAAGCTGTTATATTAATTATTCATTAATATTACTGATTGGAAGTAGGCTCCACCCGAGCATTCCGATCACTTGACCTTACTGAATAATTAGCTTTCTAATAATTCCGAACCCTCTATCGGAATAATACACTTGTTCGAAGGACACCATTCCTTTCACCATTAATTATTATTTCTAAAGTCATTAGGATTGGTTTTAATCTTCTAGAATAATCTAGAAGGTTCTTTTAAATTCTAGTGGGATTAGGATTAATAATTATATCTTTTAGAAAATAAAGAGTTTTATTTGGAATAAAACTAGTGTTTTGAAAGATTAAATCTGATTTTAAAAGATAAGCATGGACGTCAATTAGTCTAAGTTAATTAGATGAAGCCATCGTGCCACGATGGGCACTGTCACGCCGCGATGGAAGTAGTTTTACTCCGAATCGAAGTCGATCTTTTTCTGATCGTTTCGGGACTATTTTCTTTATAAATAAGGTCTTTATTCCCCGTTTTTAATAATCAACAATCATCTAATTGTATTCTATTCTCTCTCTTAAGCAATAGCTTGTTCTTTCTCCCTTTTTCTAAGCCTAGCCTTTTTACAAACATCATTCCTCATTCACGAGGTTTAGACAAACCTAGCCAAGTTTGAAGTTGCCTTCGCCCTAGACGTGAAAGGTTGATACTTTCTGAGGGTTTGGTCTCAAATCCCTATTTCAATTATTTAAATTAATTGTTTGATTTAATATTTTCCTTGAAGTTACTAACGTGTATATTGTTTTGATAGAAAGAGATACGACGCAACAAAGTAAGTAGCTTCATTGTTATATTTTATAGGAATCATGCTGAGATTATTTTTATTCCTAGTATCATGTTAGGATGTCTTTATGATTCCTAGTATCATGTTTAGGGTAATAATTAATATTTTTAATATCATGTATGTTTCTAGTATCATGTTTAGGTTGCTTCCTATTTCTTCTATCATGTTAGTATCATATTAGGGTTAAAGTTTTGATCTTTATTGTTTAGTGACATGCTAGGATTTGTTATTAATCATGTTAGTATCATGCCTAGGATCTTGCTAATATTATTATGCTTAGATGGGATTGATATTATTATGATGATGATGTTTCTTGATATATTACTGTTATTACTTGATCACACCCTCTCTTGCAGGTTTAAAGAGAATTTGTACTTGAAATCACGTTTAATAAAATAATTAATAATTTTATTTAAGCTAATGTGATTTTAATTCAAGCGATCGCCAATAATAGATTTGTTTGTGCATCAATATTCAAGCAACATAGATGAAACAGGTTTAGGGTTAATAAATTGATTGTATGTTAGTCAGAAAGCTCACATGAATATGGGAATAATAATGTAGAGGCCTATTTAGGGCAGGTTCAATCTCTTTTAGGTTGGATTTGTACCTTTATCCCCGAATATCCGTTCATGGTTTAGGACCACTATGGAGTTAGCGATCTCATGGATCGTGAAGGGGTGTAACCTTCACCCTGTGAATGGTTTACTGGTTCCGAAAACTTGTTGGCGACTCTTTTGCTCTAGCTTCCTTCCCTTTGGACGTCGCCATACTTAAATGTATGATCACAGTGGGGCTCAAGTGTGGGATGCTTGAAATATTCCCTACATTTTTGGCGACTCCACTGGGGAGGATTTCTATTTTAATTCCCAAAATTTATTTTGGCAATAATTTAGAATGAGTGGATGAGACTCGAAAAGTTCTAAGTATTCATGTGCGTAATTTTGATTGACATTATTGGCATAAGCATAAAAAAGGTCCGCATTGGATAAACCATCCGTAATGCGTAAAAAACATAGGATTTTTACACGTAGGAAATTTGGGAAATATCTTTCACAACTAGAATCGAAAAAACGCTGTGAAAACTGGAAAATTCTAACACAGAGAGCTCTTAAGGCATGTAGGAACTGGCGCTGAAAAAACAGTGCCCATCGCAGTACGATGGCTTTGTCGCGGCGCGACAAGGCTATCGTCTCGCGATGGTCCCTGTTGTCTCGCGCCAAGTTCTTCCAATACCGAGCCAGATATCTACCTTCTTGCTTTGACCGGTTCTAGTACTGTTTCCTCGGTTTTGCTTCCTAATTAAGTTTTTCTCATTTTTTGAACCATATGTGTTCTACATATAGCCATAACCCTTTGGGAATTTACGCTCCATCTACCCAATCGAACACTCATTACAACAAAGCGTACATCCGAGTTTGTGAATTCACCAAACCATAGAAACAAGTTTAACTTGTGGGGTCCCATACATACGCGCCAACCCTTCCAAAGGTAAGGCTTCTGTGCGATACATCTGGACTCATAACCATGGACCCTCTTTGACTAACCTTTATCCTCGAACTTTAGAGAATTAGAGCCATGGTTAAGTTGCAAACTCATTGCATCATATTGTGCTTACTTGACTACTTGTACATCTTTGCTTGTGCATATTTCCACTAACCGTTTATTTGACTTGTTTAAGAGTTTAAATAAACTAATTAATGACTATATAGGACTTTGCTCAATTATTTAATTATTTAATTATTAATTAAAGCCTAATAAATTGACTAAAACTAACTTAGTACGACTTTAGGCTTGTCCTTTTAAGGTAGAACACTGGAAACAGGCCCAGACCGACACTTTAGTAATGACGCGAAGGTTTGACCAGTGGCACGACATAAAAGTGTCCATCACGACGCGATAAAACAGTTCCTTTGCTTCGGCGATGGTCCAGTTTTCTGCTTGAGTCTTCACGCTGAGTCTAATTAACCAATTTATTAATGGAAAAAGCTGTATTAAGTCCTTGTTTGAGTCTAGGCACATAGTCCTATGTTCTTACACAAATGTCAAAGCATGCACTTTCACTCACTTTTTAACCCCACAATTGATTCCTAAAAATATACACCCTATTTTTGCCTTTTGCCTTTAAAACCAATAAAGTCAAAGTCACTTTGAGTCAAGTCATTAAGTCAAATATGGTTTAATTTACAGCTCTTGGGCAAGAAAGGAAGGGCGACTAATCAAAGACAATGCTTTTGTCCAAGTTTTACTCTTTGATAAACCAATTCGACAAAAGAGAAAAGCTAAGAAGAAAATGGCAACTCAGGAAGAAGTCAATGAGCTTAGGCAAAACCTTGCTAGTTTAACTGAGATGATGAAGACTATTGCTCTTCAAGTCAATGACCCTTCGAAACAACAACAGATGGACCGAACGGAAGAAAGCTTGAACAAGTTCTCCAATGACTATAAGTTCCAGGGGATTAGCTCACAAGGGGTCTCGGTGGACAAGGAATTTCTTCCACAGAAATTCAATGCCAATGACATCCCAAGATTCAAGCCAACAAACAACCCCTACTTCCACTTAAGATCTTTTGAAACAATAATGAACATTAAAGGGATTGATAGGAAGGCTTTCCATTAATTGTTTTCTCTATCTTTAGAAACCGTTTGTCAACAATGGTTATTTTCCCTTGATAAAGAGAAGATCTCTTCTTGGGATTCAATAACAAACACTTTCATAGATAGATACAAATGCAACATTCAAGTTGAAACTAACCATAGGAAACTTGCGATGTTGAAACAAAAAGAGAATGAAGGATTCACTTCCTTCTTTAACAAGTGGAGGGAAACTTCTACCAAAATGGTTAAGGTTCCCACTGAAAAAGAATCTGTAAGGATGTTCATCAAGAGCCTCCAAGAAAAGTACTCCAAGCGTCTAAAGTACCAAAGCAATTTGAGTACTTTCAAGGCCGTCTACGACATAGGAATCAACATTGAAGACGACCTTGCAAAACAAAAAGCTGCTAACACTTCCAACAGTGGCTGGAAAGGAAAGAAGAATGACAATCCTTCTTCTTCCAAAACTACCCACTCAAACAAGGTTAGCACCTTTAATCTGAATGAGGTCCTAGCTATGAATAATCAAGGACAAAAGAAGCCATTTAGGAGAAACTTCACACCTATTGGCATGATTTATGACACAACATTTGATTGCCTTCATGCAAAAGGTCTTATAACTCCTATTGGACCATTTGGAGATCCACCAGTCGAAAGGAGGACGGCTAATTAGAATCCCAATGCACATTGCAAATACCATCATGGAAGAGGTCATCCTACTCATGCCAGTGAAGAAAAGGACGACATTTTCTTCGATGCCATGAGTGATTTTCCTCCAAATAAAGAATCAGCCTCTAAAGAAGATACATGGGTGCTCATAAAGATATTGAGGGCAACGATGACCCAACTTCACTATGCCCTCCAAGAAGCAAAGGAGATGGAGAAAAGACGCATGGCTGAAAAGGTGACACCCATAAAGACTACTGAAAGAAAACCCTTTTCTCTCAAAGTAGTCAAAACACCTAAAAGGAGTAACAAGTCATGTACACCTATTGGGACCTCTTATGCGAACATGTTTCAAACGCTCTTCGAGAATGGGAAGATCAAACCACTCGAGCCAAGACCATTTGAATCGTTGAAAAGAATAGATAGATTCTATTGTCCCTATCATCAATCAGGAGGACATACCATAGAGAACTGTTTTAAATTCAAGGACCTAGTCTAAGGATTAATTGACAGTAAGAAATTGGTTTAAATTCGACCAGACAAAGAGATATTTTCAGAATTGGTTAATGGAGTGTGGGACAGTGATGATGAGGATGTTTACCTCAAAGATATAGAAGACACTCCACTTTCCTCAATCTACCCAGTAGATGACATTTGGGATGAAGAAGATTCTCCTATCGACATCCTAACAAGATCAGGGAGAATGCAACCTCCCATTACGACACAACCTATTCCTACCACTCAACAAGTTCCCATACCAATCATAGAAGACAACGATGTTGTCAATCAACTAAAAAAGACTAAGGTCGAGAGTAGGAATGGGAACTTGTTAAGTAATGGATGCTCTAGTTAAAGTAGGAATAGACTCAAAAGCCACTCTTGAGGGGTTGGCTAATTTCCTCACGAGTGATCTCCCTACTCCCATTAAACTAATCACCTTTTCTGACAAGGACTTACCTCTAGAAGGTGATAAGCACAATAAAGCCTTAAACCTCACATTGATCTGCAAGAGAATGAATGTCCCAATGTCTCTTGTAGACAATGGGTCAGCAATCAATGTTTGCCCACTTCGAGCTGCGAGGATGCTAGGAATAAGAGATGAAGATTTGTCTCCATCTACGCAAGGCATAAGAGCTTATAACAATACTCGTCGCCAAGCTCTTAGAACTATTACTATGAATATCACAACAGGGGTTATTGAGCATGCTACTACTTTTCAAGTGGTAGACATCAAAGCCTCCTTCAATGTATTATTGGGACGCCCTTGGCTTCACGACCTTAAGCCCGTCCCTTCATCCCTTCATCAATAAGTAAAGGCTATAGTTGTAGTGATTCCCGTCGCAATCGATGATTTCCCAATGAGGATCAAGGCAATTGACAAACCCCTCATAAATGTGGAGCATGATGAGAATGATGAAGATTTATGGGGCTTCAATGCTGAAGAGGTCTCTTTCATTGAGGAAGATGAGAAGACCCCTTTCACTATGACCTCCATTCAATTATGATAGTTAATGGCATCCTCCGAAAGCAAGGACACTTTCCTAGAATGACTCTAGGAATGAAGAAGGGAGTAGCAACATAAATGGGATCGCCTGGCCTTCCTAAATTAGATACTTTTGGACTTGGTTTCGAACCAACTCCGAAAGACTATAAGCAAGCTCGGGAAAAGTTTAATGCTCGGAGGAATGCTCGTACTCAAAAGAAAGCAATCCCAATGAACCAATATCCTCTCACTCTAAATGGGTAATCCATAAAAGAGGGTGAGGATTATCCATGTTACGAATTTCTTGAGCCCTTTGTCAAAGATGGGGTAAGACAACTAGGATTCGAAATCTTTTTGGATTGCAATTTCCTAGATGAGATTCCAACCCCTATTCACAAAGAGAAAGCACCCCAATGCTTTGACTTTAATGTCATGGGACTACTCTTTAGCTACGAGAAAAATGAGCCTAAGCGCATCGACGATAATTCTGCGCTTATCCATACGGCCTTGCAAAGCGAAGACTTTGATCCCAGAAAGCTCATTACTCCGAAAGAAGGATTAGTTCAAGGATGGCGAAATACTGTGAAGGTGATTACGCCAAGTGGGAGAAAGATCTCTATAACAACAGGACAAGGACCAATGTTCGATGAGTCTGAATCATCTAAGTCCAAGTCTAAATTCAAGTCTTTTGTAGTCGAGTCCTCTAAACCCTCTATAGTAGCATCTCCTTCTCACCCTTCTATTTCAAAATCTACTCCTAGGATAGTTAGTAGTCAAGTCCCAACGGACATCCCTTTATTCGATGTAATGGTTTCTGAATTCAATAACATGTCTTCATTCGCTTACTCCTCGTGTCATTCTCTTACTCAGGATGACGAGCATTGCTTAACTAACAATGAAAGTGACAAAGAAATAATTGAGGCAATGGAAACGCTTGAAAACAAAACACCTGTAATTGAAGACATCGAAACGGTTTATATCTCAAAAGATCCAACCATTAAAAGAGAAGTTAAAATTGGTCTAACTCTTAGTAAGGAAGAAAGAACCGATTTAATTAATCTACTAAAAGAATTTATTAATGTGTTCGCTTGGTCATATAAAGATATGCTAGGAATGAATAGAGATATAACTTAACACACAATACCACTAATTCAAGGAATGAAACCTGTAAAGCAAAAGTTACGTCGAATGAAACCCGACGTAGCTCTTAAAATAAAAGAAGAAGTTCAAAAACAAATAATCGCAGGTTTTATCAGGGTATCCAAATACCCTGAATGGGTCGCAAATGTGGTGCCAGTTCCAAAGAAAGATGGAAGGGTAAGAATGTGTGTCGACTATAGAGATCTAAATAAGGCAAGTCCAAAGGAGGACTTCCCTTTACCACTCATCGACATTTTAGTAGATAACACAGCAAATCACGCACTTCTCTCGTTTATGGATGGGCATGCAGGGTAAAACCAGATTCTCATGACTGAAGAAGACATGGAAAAAACTACATTCATAACACCTTGGGGAACTTAATGTTACACGATAATGTCATTCGGGTTGAAAAACGCGGGTGCCACTTACCAAAGAGCAGCGACTGCCTTACTCCATAATACGATGCATAAAGAAGTTATGGTCTATGTGGATGATATGATTGTGAAATCAAACGATCGTCTAGGACACCAAGTAGCCATAAGAAAATTCTTCGAAAGGTTAAGGAAATACAACATGAGGCTAAACCCTCTTCGATTGCGATACATAAGTAGGTTCATATCAAAGCTAACCACAATATGTGAACCAATATTTAAGAAACTTAAAAAGAATGTGCCAGTAATGTGGGACGATGAGTGTCAAAAAGCTTTTGAAAAGATCAAAGCCTATCTCGCTAATCCTCCTGTATTAGCACCAGCGCTTCCAGAAATCCCTCTTCGATTGTACCTAACAGTCACTAAAGAGACAATGGGAGCTATGCTTGCGCAAGAAGTAGAAGGTAAAGAGAACGCCATCTACTACTTAAGTAAAAAGATGCTCGAGTATGAAGTACACTACACACCACTTGAGAAATTGTGCCTCGCACTAGTGTGGGCCACAATCAAGTTAAGACATTACATGCTCGTTCATACAGCCTATGTAGTATCTCAGATGGACCCACTTAAGTATCTCTTCGAGAAATCTACACTTAACGGGAGAATATCAAGATGGATAGTAAACTTAGCACAATTTGATGTAAGGTTCATGCCTCAAAAAGCTATTAAAGGATCAGTGGTCTCGGACTTCTTAGCAGATTTCCCAATAGAAGATTCAACACCAATGCATGAGAATGATTTTCCAGACGAGGATTTGATGGTTACAAAAGATGATACTTGGACGTTATACTTCGACGGAGCCTCAAACCAAAAAGGATGTGGCGTAGGAGTATTATTAGTATCGCCTAAAGAAGAACATGTCCCAATCTCCATAAAGTTAGATTTCGACGTTACCAATAATGCTGCAGAATATGAAGCATGTATGGTAGGCCTCGAAACAACTTTGGCACTGGGAGTAAAGAAAATTTGAATATTCAGAGATTCTTCCTTAATCATCAATCAGATTTCCAAAAGATGGAAAGTAAGGAGTGAAAGCTTAGCTCTTTATCAAACATGCCTGGAAACACTTACTGATCAACTCGAAAAGGTAAAATGCACATATCTTCCTAGGGAAGAAAATCAATTTGCCGATGCCTTGGCAAGACTAGCCTCAATGATTAGAATTCCTAAGGAAATTGAGAAAATGCCTCTAATAATAAAGAAAAGGCATAAACCAGCTTATATCCAAGCCATAGAAGATGATGAAGTAGTTCAAGGAGAAGAAGAAGATGAGGAAGAACCTTGGTACACCGACATCCTCAACTTTGTCACAAAAGGGGAATATCCACTTCACGCTGAGAAGAGAGCGAAACGAGCACTAAGACTTTTGGCTTCCCAATATGTACTCATAAATAGCGAGCTACATAAAAGGGTACCTAAAGGTAGAGCTCTCCTATGTGTAGGCAAAAAGGAAGCTCAAAGTGCGATGAGAATAATTCACGAAGGAGTATGTGGAACTCACATGAATGGCAAAATGCTAGCCCAAAAAGTAATGCGCCAAGGATACTATTGGACTACCATAAATAGGGATTGGCATCAATATGTAAAAAGATGCCCTAAATGCCAAATATATGCTAACCTACAACACGTTCCTCCATCTCTCCTTTACACCTATACATCACCATGGCCATTCTCAACATGGGGAGTAGACATTATTGGAAAAATCACTCCTCTTGGGACAGGAGGCCATGAATACATCCTAGTATCAATTGATTATTTCACAAAATGGGTTGAAGCAGTATCAAATGCTAAACTCACCTCAAAACATGTAGCACTCTTTATCGAAAGGAACATCATATGTCGATATGGAGTCCCACATGAAACTATAAGTGACAATGGAACTCACTTTCAAGTGGAATGTAAAGAATTGCTTCAAAAATACGGCATTCAACATCATCACTTTTCCCCATACAAGCCTCAAGAAAATGGCGCAGTAGAGGCAGCCAATAAGAATTTAAAGACTATCATCGAAAAAATGACAGAAAACTACAAGGATTGGCCTAACAAACTCCATTTCGCTCTTTGGGGTTATCACACATCAATTCGTTCATCCACTGGAAATACGCCATTTTCCTTAGTCTATGGAATGGATGTCGTACAACCAGTAGAATTAGAAGTACCTTCCCTACGCATCGCATTGGAAAGTAAACTCGATGAGGTCGAATGGACTAGAGCAAGATATGAAGAGCTAATTCTACACGATGAAAAACGACTAGAAGCTCTACATCATAAACAACACTACCAAACTCGCATGGCTAGATACTTCAATAAAAAGGTCAAGACTAGAAACATCAAAGTAGGAAACTTGGTGTCAAAAGCATTAAGGAAAAATGTTCTAGACCCAAGAGGCAAATTTAGGCCTAATTGGTCCGGACCATACATTGTTAAAACTATCTTATCAGGAGGTGTCGCAAAACTAACTGATATGGATGGTAACAAATTCTCAAATATGACGAATCTTGACCAACTTAAGAAATTCTACCCATGATAACTTGAGTAATATACTCAAGAGAGCTACGTTTGGCCTGATTCCTAAGGAAAGGATACGTAGGCAACCCTTTACGGGGCGCGACATCTTTAATTTTTACAAATCTCACGTTTCTACATTAGCACGCCAACGTAGAGTGAATGTCGCGCTGAATTCAAGTCCAGCAAGCCGCGACAAGATCTGTCGCACAACGACAGAGGTATCGCGTCACGATGAATTCAAATTTCCAGCACCAGTTCGTTTTCGTCAATCTGGGCAAATTTCGGTGTATTTCGGGAAATTTTCGACTTCCGAACTCGAACAATTTTTCGAAATTAATTCAAGTTTTTTTCATTGCTTGAATAAAATATTCAATGTAAAAAAGTTGATTTAATTTAAAAAGCTGAAAATTGCATTAATAAAAGTAAAATGACATTATTGATGGAATTAAAATAAATCTTAAAAATAGAATTGACTTGAAAATAAAAATTGACTAATAAATTGAAAGTAAAAGCATTGCTCTAATCTGTCTTCTCTTTTCTAGCTCTTTTCCAATTCTTGTCCGCCTCTTTTTCATCGTCCATCTCTTTCACCAATAAGGATCCCTTAGAAGATCTGCAAACAATCTTAGTACAATAGTTTCTCCTTTAGCCATCACATCATGTTTTTTTTCAACCCATACTTTCTTTTCTATGGAGTCAGCTTTTCTTTTCTCTTTGCCCTTAGTTAACTCTTGCACCTAGACAATCTTATCTAGGCGATCAATAACATTGGTCTTATGCATGTTTTGGACTTTGTTCTTGTCCTTTTGAGATCTACCAAGTAACCACTGCTTCACATCTTTGTTCAAAGAAGGAGGAACCTTTTGGGTAACAACTTCCGATAAAGGTCTAGCACACCAATAGTCATCAAATCTTTCTACATCTTCTGAAACGGGAAATTCATAAGGATGACGAAGATCCCCGGAAGGAATAGTTTCAGCATGGCCATATTGTGTCTTTACTCTAGAAGGGTAGTAAAAGGTTAACTTGGAAAAACTTGGAAGACGGCAAAAAGGTTATTTATTGACACCAACCATCTTCTTCATCTTCCACCAAGGAACAACCCATTTGATGGCAAAGTCGCAAGTTTCAAAGATTCTACTCTACACCCGACGACCCATCTTTATGGAGAAACGTTTCTTCCTTCTCACAAGAAAATTTGGTGTATACTTTTCAACATTGTCATGAGGGCTAATTAATTCAAGCCTTTCCATTAGCCAAATATACAAAAATTCAATGCAAATAATTAGTGTAACTATACAAGATTAAATATTTTTTATTTCTGTAATTAAAAGTACTGCTTTTCTACCTGTTATAAAATTGGAGAGCCTTTAAGAGGTGCTTTCGGATCTCTTGTTAGTTCATCTAAACTAAGCGTAGTTTCTCCAATAATTAATGGCATTGGATTTCTCCCTAATTCAATTTGCTCCATGACAGATGTTAAAATTGCTTGACCCTCATGAATGTTTCCACTAGTGAGAAGATATTGGCTAAACATGTAAAAGAGGAAAGCCCTCCTCCTATAAACATGAAAAGACTCAGAGCGTGGTCTATCAAAATAAAAACGTGCAAATTCTTTCAAGATTACTACATTCCCATGCACTATGTCTTTTAGGTCCTTATCTCTAAGGTTAAGGAAACGCTCAAAATCCTTATAATACTATTCAATCACCTTAGGAATTACCGCGAGATCTAAAGAGGGGAAGCTAAGAATGGCACAAAATTCTTCCGGTAAAGGGCAAATTTCATCATAACCAAATTTAAAGCAATGGGTATTTGAATCCCAATATTCTAACGCGGTATGAATAAAATCTATGTCAAAATCTACCCCCTTAATACCATATAAACCCCCTAAGTGGAAAAAGTCAAGCTCTTTCCTCTCTTTGGCAGTTAAAGACCGGCACCACACACGAGTAAAATCACTAAAAGTCTTAGACATGGCTATTTGAGTGAAAACTAATAAGCTAAATACTTTTATTCTGCTCAAATTATGCTGTAATCGACGATTTTGGGGGCTTTTTATAAACAGAAACCGACGCAAGCCGAATCCTAAAAGAATTCGGAGAAACAAGACCATCGCACCGCGACAGAAGCGTTGCGCCGCGATGGCTCGATTTTTACCACGTTAGAATAACGTGCTAAGCTGATCGTGTTTTATCCAACTTTGACTCGGATTTGTACTTTGACTTTACGGTTTTGATTCTTTTCAAACCCTATCCAACTTTATTTTTTGGCAACATTCTTTCAAACACTTATCCCCTATTGATAAATTTAAGTTTAATTAATTTTAAGCTTATTTTTAATCAACCTCAATTTTATTTTTCATTTTTCTTTTTGGGGGAGGAAGTCGGATACCCTCCATTAGTAATAAAAATGATGGAATTTTTTACGCAAAACTTAATCATAATTTTGCACACACTTACATGCACATAAAATGAAAAATAAACATGTAAAAAGATAAATAAAGACATAGTAATCATGGGATGTATATACAACATATCTAACATAAGTGTCAAATAATATAAAGCAAAGTCCTACAAAGTCAAATAAAAAAAGAACAGGTACAACTACGGCGCCAGAGGGCACAAATGCGGAGGAACCTCAAATTTATCCAAGAACTGCTAGTCAATCCCTCACTAGCCTCAGGATCACTAGTGGTCGGGAGCAAAAGAGTAGGGCCAGCCCATCCTGGCTCACCCTGCTGAGGTCCCGGCTGCTAAGGCTGCTGCGGTTGCTGCAACGACGAGCCAACCTCGTAGGTCCCACCACCCGCGAAAAGAGCCAACGTCATGCCTCCATGGCCAGTAGGCCTCCTCGATGCACCCTCGAAAGAAGAACCGAAACCCTCCACTACCACAGTCTGATCCGACTCCGCTCGACCACCCTGATTCCTAATCGAAGTACGACGACGCCTCGAGCCAGATCCGGATCTCTCCCTCCTATCCTCGGGTCTCGTATGAGTACGTGACGAAGGAACAGGCTAAAATAGCAAAACAAACCGAGTAAAATACAAGTAAAATAAGTGAAGCAAAAAATAAAGTAAAAGTCAAAGAGAAATACCTCCATGCCATCACTCGCGCGACGACAGGTAGCTCGATGACTCAACCTCACGAGCTGATAATGAAAGGCGTCCATGCCTCTCGTCATCACCTCGCGGGAAAACTACCAAACAATAAAGTTAGAAACAATTAAAGAACATGCATGCAACAAAATAATGACAGATGACTCACCCAGGTGATGAGGTATCGACCTCTCCACAAAGCACCACTCCTTAGGGGTGATATGTCCATTTTATATAGTGATTTACCCCCGTCCCTTGGTCATAATTAGTAGTGTTTTTGGCTCTTTCGAGCCACTTTTACTACTTATTGGTGTTTTCGTAGTTTTGGTTGAGTTTTGTAGGAAATTGCACTTTTGGAGCATTTTCCCAGATTTTCGAGTAGCGACTACGAGCATTGGAGGTGCACGGCCACTGATTGAAGCCCAAGGCCGGTTAGAAGAAGCAAATCGGTGATTAAGGGCTCGGTATTGGAAATCCCAAGGCGTTTGGACCGAGTTCAAAGACCCAAGGAGGAAATCCGATTAGGCTTAGGAGTAAAGGCCCAATCAAAGTCCATTATTGGTGCCCAAGAGCTCCGCCCGGGGCCCTAAGGCCTCGCCCGAAGGCACGCCCGGCCGGGCGGGGCGAGCAAAGAAGAGAAGAGCGTCGCGCCCGGAGCACGCGCCCGACCGGGCGCAAGAGGGGATTTTAGCAACAAAAAGGCGGGCCCGGCCGGGCTGTACGGCGCCCGACCAGGCGCGAGTTTTAGAGGGTTTGTTTAAACTCCGATTAGTTTCGTTTAGCGTAGAATTTCCTTGCTTAGTATTTGGATGCAATTTATTTAGGTAAGTTGAGGACTTCTTTTAGACTCTCTTACTACTTTTCTCTCTCTACTTAGATTTTCTCTCTCTAAAGCTTTACTCTTTCTCTTGTTCTAAAACTCTGTTTGTAATTCCGTCGATTCGGTACAATTTCTATTTTATTAATTTGAGTATTTTTATTCCTTCAATTCCTTATGACTTGTTTAATTGCTTTGTTTAGTTTATTTCTAATCATGTCTGAGTAGTTTACTTTCTAGGGTTTATGGGGATCTAATAAATAATATGAAGGGGTAAATTATGGTTGCTGATTGTTAATGCTTAATTTATTTCTTATTGATTGATTTTATGCTCTATGACTAGATTAGGCCTGATCTTTTATGCATGAGTTTGACAATATTGATTCGAGATTCGACAAATGAGAATTAATGTTTAGGTCTAGTTTCAATAGGCAGGTTAATTTATAAATGGTTGAGATTTAATGCCGGTAAATTAATTGTGTGATTATAATACGTAGCGAAAGCCCTTTATGATCTGATTAATTATGCATTGATGAATGATTATTATATTCAACCCTGGAATATTATTTATTGGTGAACCTATGCCCTAGATCCTTTTATATATTATTTTCTCCTTATTCTTGATCTCCATAGTTTAGTTTATTATTCAAATATATATATTGGTTACCTCATAATCTAGATTATATTAGTTAATTAGGAATAGAAAGACTCGTTTCTCTGTGGATTCGACCCTATTTCCCTATCTACATTAGTTAGAGAATTTAGGAATTACTTTTGATTTGGGGATACGACTTTACCCTGTCAAGGGGCCAGAGGAATCATCTCCTCTACCGGGCTAAAAGACCCTTGATAGGTGATGGACACTGGTGGAGGTACAAACTCCGCAGCCGCCGCCACAGCCTGCACGAATAAAGCCAAAGCGATTAGAGTTTTCTGGGGGCTATCAAAGAGTAAATCAAATGATGCAAAATATACCTCCGCATCCTCTGACGAGCAAGGTGGTGGAGCCAACTATGGAAAAAGCCTCTCACCATAACTCTGGTTCAGATGGCTATGAAGCTGCCACTCCGTACCAGCTGGCGACCAACCCATATAAACTCTCAGGTCTTCCTGGTCCATCATATGCCGTGGAGGACGAGTAGGAACAACAAAAGACTCCGAAGAGTGCTGAATCGCAACTCTCTCGCCCAAGTACACCACAACATCAAACGTCCCCTGGAAGTAACGCCGCTGAGCTTTGTATTGGATAGCCCGTGCAGGAGCGTCAAATCAGTCCATGGACGGAATAGGACCTCAGGTCCTTACAAAACGAACACTCATGAGTTGGAATCTCTACACAGAAGAATGAATAAAAGTGACGAGCAATGCATATCGAGAGAAGCAGTTCTCGAATAAGAGCAGTAGCAGTCTGGTAAGTATAATAGCCTCCCCAACTAGCAGCAATAGGGAGCCCTCGAGGCGAAAGCTTGGCTGGTGTCAGGGTTGGAATATACTCGTAGAACCACACCTGTAACAACATGGAAACGTCGGCAAAGCTAAACGTCAAAAGTAAAATTTGGTCGAAAAGAATATAATATACCTCTACGATCCTCCAAAAGCTAGAAACTGTGACCTCCTCATCAAAGTTGCGGTGGCGACACACGAGTCGCAATCCCAGCAAGAAGTCAGCATAGGCCAAGCTGGCCCAGTCAAAAGTCCTGACCACTCGAAGGTTGCGAAGAGCAGGCAAATAGTAGAGCAGCACTCGGCTACCCTTGTTAGGAGAGAAGGACCCTGACAGAAGAATCAAAACGAAGATGTGCACCTGCTGCTCCGAGGTGGTAGCATCATCTCGAAAAGCCTCCACTAGCAAAGTCCGACGAATGGAGCGGCTGCTCATCTGTAGTGGCCGACACTCGCCGCGAGCCTGAATAACGATAGGACCTAGTAGCTACCGAAGGGGACTGCAGCTGACCAAAACTCCAATCATGTGACGATAGAGAATTCGAGGGGAGTGACATTCATCTCACCCCAAGGAAAATGGAACATGTTGGTGGTATCCTAAAAGAATTCCACCAAAGAACGAACCAAGAAACGTCTCGACTTCAAAGAATAGAGAGCCCGAGTAGTCTATAGCAAAGAAGTCAAACCACAAGACTCCCACAGCGCAAGCAACTCCTCGTTCTAGCGAAAGTAAGAATCGTATAGCTGTCCGATAATGTCGTTTCCTGAACCGTGGCAACGAACTCGCTCGTCAATTATCCTGAGCGGAACGCGGTCTGAGATATGAAATTGGGGCGTGAAGTACAAGGTACGCCCATCCCACTTAGGGAACTCCTCTAGGCTAGTGGAAGTCCCCTCGCCGGCGTCAACAGGCTCGTCCTCTCGGTGAGCCCCACGAGAGCGTGAGCCAGAACCGTGTCGTCGAGACATGTTAATTATACAAGAAAATAGTAAATAAAAAGCTTCTATGGTATCTAAGGTTCGCCTAATCGCATGATACTATGTTTTTAAAAAACAGAGTACGTAGTACTAAAATAGAGCATGTTTTTGGTTCAAGCAAAAATAGCATTCTCAAGCAATCAAACAATTTCTTGCAATACTATAACAAATATTGTGACAAATTAAGCATGAATAGCTAGCAAAAACATGAAGAACAAGTCACATTGTTCTCACGAACTCAAAGTGCCCAACAATAGCAAATCGATCGTTTCTTCACCAAATTAAGTCAAACAAGTCTCAAAACACTCCTAAGGTGATATACAAGCATAAACAAGCAATTTCATGGCAAGAAATTTGATAAAAAAAAAAAAGGAAAATAAGCAAGATAAGTTTTGGTTTTTTCGAAAATTCGCAAATAAAACACATGAAATTCTTCCAAATTGAGAGGGGTTTGAGCAAAACTTACATAGATCGGCAAACTAGAGATCAAGAGCTTTGATTTTCAAGAAATTTGAGCAAATTTGGTTGAGAAACGATCAAAAACGACCAAGGCGATGTTTCGGACGATTTTCGTTCGAAAATGAGCAGCAACCGAAATGAGGAAGAAGAAGGGGTTTTTATTCCGGAAAGCCCGACGCCATCGCGCCGCGACAGAGTTGTCGCGCCGCGATGACACGTAGCAGCGTGCGCTAGCTCTCCTTTCTTTAACAATGCAATTCCAAGACCCCATAATAGTTTATGTGGACCTTATTCAGCAAATTGGGTTCCTTGGTACGCCAGTTACCCCTATAAGCAAATGACATGATTAGCAGTCGACTCGATTACAATCGCAACAAGTGATCGTCCTGACGACGATCATCTCACTTTACTTAAGCACCTAAATACTGGCTCATCACAAGCACCAAGGTATTGGTTCAGGCAAGCACAAGCGCCAAAGTACTGGCTCCATACAAAATGCGCCGAGCAACTAGCACAGCGAGCAATCACAGCAACATATCAGCAAATATTCAAGCGAAGCACTAGCAAACGGAGGATCAACAAGTGATGGTCTTCGATAATCTTCCCTAAGAATATTGTCACAACAAAACTGAAGATGGCTACAAGCAGCGGTCTTCGACGATGTCCCAAAGTAGAGAGGAGATTGTCCATAACGGCGAGGTACTGCCACAACACTAGAGATGACGAGGCACAATAACCTTCGACGATGTTCCCGAGGCATTACAGAGGATTGTTACAAACAAATGAAGATAGCGAGGCACAGTTACCTTCAGATGGCGTTCACGAGGCACTATAGAGGTCGTCACAACAAATACAACAACAAAATTCGGTTACTCCTGAGACGTGTACTCGACGGTGCAAGATACGCGTTTCTTAACTCTTTTATCTATTTAACTAACACTAGTTTGCAGGTATCGGCGTTACAAGAATGATTTAGGATCGTTGCTTTGACTTTTGTTTTTGAAACTTGTGTTTCTCCAAACTCAGTCAAAGTGGGGGCTTCTGTAGACACCTGATTGTGTCTCCCCAAAAAACCAAACCCACTGATGAATACCTTTCACGTTATTTGATTATCAAATGAGGTGAAAACGTGATAAGTCTTATGATGCGGTCGTTTTAATAAAAATACTTCTCTCTGTTTTCGAAAACATTTCTTTTCTTGCCCTATTTATGGAAAATGTCCAGTCCAGTTTAGTTTAGTCCATGATAAGGGTCCAATAATAGTGTAGTTGGATTGGGCCCGAAAAGAGCTTTTCAACGATATATTATAAGCCCAATTCCGATGAATAATGAGGAAGTTATGGCCAAAATACTAAATTGGACCCAAAATGGTTTTATACGGCCTAATGATCAAGTGAAAGGCCTATTAATTATTATTTCTAAAGTCATTAGGATTGATTTTAATCTTCTAGAATAATCTAGAAGGTTCTTTTAAATTCTAGTGGGATTAGGATTAATAATTATATCTTTTAGAAAATAAAGAGTTTTATTTGGAATAAAACAAGTGTTTTAAAATATTAAATCTGATTTTAAAAGATAAGTACCAACGTTAGTTAGTCTAATTTAATTAGATTAAGGACTCCGTACGGTTTTGAATTAACGTGTTCACCATCGCCAAACGACAGCTCTATCGCGCCGTAGTGGAACCATCGCGCCGCAATGGGCACTGTCGCACCGCAATGGAAGTCGTTTTACTCCGAGTCGAATTCAATCTTTTTCTGATCGTTTCGGGACTATTTTCTTTATAAATAGGGTCTTTATTCCCCATTTTTACTCATCAACAATCATCTAATTCTACTCTCTTCTCTCTTTTAAGCAATAGTTTATTCTTTCCCCCTCTTTCTAAGCCTAGCCTTTTTACAAACATCATTCCTCATTCACGAGGTCTACACACACCTAGCCAAGTTCAAAGTTGCCTTCGCCCTAGACGTGAAAGGTTGATACTTTCTAAGGGTTTGGTCCCAAATCCCTATTTCAATTATTTAAATTAATTGTTTGATTTAATATTTTCCTTGAAGTTACTAACATGTGTATTGTTTTGATAGAAAAAGATACGAGGCAACAAAGTAAGTAGTTTCATTGTTATATTTTATAGAAATCATGCTTAGATTATTTTAATTCCTAGTATTATGTTAGGATGTCTTTGTGATTCCTAGTATCATGTTTAGGGTAATAATTAATATTTCTAATATCATGTATGTTTCTAGTATCATGTTTAGGTTTCTTCCTATTTCTTCTATCATGATAGTATCATGTTGGGTTAAAGCTTTGATCTTTATTGTTTAGTGACATGCTAGGTTTTGTTATTAATCATATTAGTATCATGCCTAGGATCTTGCTAATATTATTATGCTTTGATGAGATTGATATTATTATGATGATGATGTTGCTTGATATATTATTGTTATTGCTTGATCACGCCATCTCTTGCAAGTTTAATGGGAATTTGTACTTGAAATCACGTTTAATTAGATAATTAATAATTTTTTTTAGGCTAATGTGATTTTAATTCAAGTGATCGCCAATAATAGATTTGTTTGTGCATTAATATTCAACCAACATAGATTAAACAGGTTTAGGGTTAATATATTGATTGTATGTTAGTAAGAAAGCGCACATGAATATGAGAAGAATAAAGTAGAGGCCTATTTAGGGCAGGTTCATTCTCTTTTAGGTTGGATTTGTACCTTCATCCCCGAATATCCAGTCATGGTTCAAAACCACTATGGAGTTAGCGATCTCATGGATCGTGAAGGGAAGTAACCTTCACCCTGTGAACGGTTTACAAGTTCCTAAAACTTGTTGGCGACTCTTTTTCTCTAGCTTCCTTCCCTTTGGACGCCACCATACTTAAGTGTATGATCACAGTGGGGCTCAAGTGTGGGATGCATGAAATATTCCCTACAGATATTAAATGACTTTTATGAGTGACCCAATGATCAAGTGGAGGGTCCATTAATTATCATTTCTAAAGTCATTTGGAATTACTTTAATTTTCTAGGATAATCTAGAAGGTTATTTTAAATTCTAAAGAGATAAAGATTAATAATTATATTTTTATTTGATTTAGAAAAGACAAAGAATTTCATTTGAAATAAAACAAGTGTTTTAAAGGATTTAATCTGTTTTTAATGATAAAGTACGTACTCTAATTATTCAATTATATTGGAATAAGGACTCTTTACAGCAAATGTTATCCCACAGCACCATCGTGCTGCGATGGGTCCATCGCGCCGTGATAGGCATGTCGCGCCACGACAGCTCCATCGCGTCGTGATGGCCTTGTCGCGTCGCGATGGGAGCAGTTTTTACTTCGATTAGAATTCGATCTTCTCTAATCGTTTTCAGATGTTTTTCTCTATAAATAATGTCATATTTCCACGTTTTCCAATCATCAACAATCGTCATCTATTCTCTTCTTTCAAAACTAGAAGCATATTCTTTACCCTTCTTTCTAAGCCTTGCCTTTTCAAAACACCGTACGTCCATCATGAGGCTTAGACACACCTAGCCAAGCTCGATGTTGCCTTCGCCCTAGACGTAAAAGGTTGATAGTTCTGAAAGTTTGGTCCCAAATCCCTATTTCAATTATTTAAATTAATCGTTTGATTTAATATTTTCATTGAATTTAGTATTGTTTTGTTAGAAAGAGATACGAGGCAACAAAGTGAGTAATTTCATTGCTCTACTTCTTTAGAAAGCATGCTTAGATTATTTTAATTCCTAGTATCATGTTAGGATGTTATTGCTTCCTAGTATCATGTTAGGATGCTTTTATTGCTTTCTAGTATCATGATTAGGTTGCTTCCTATTTCTTCTATCATGTTAGGGCTAAAGCTTTGATATTTTTTGTTTAGTAACATGCTAGGATTTGTTATTAATCTTGTTGGTATCATCCCTAGGATCTTGCTAATATTATTATGCTTTGATGAGATTGATATTATTATGATGATGATGTTGCTTGATATATTATTGTTATTGCTTGATCACGCCATCTCTTGCAGGTTTAAAGGAAATTTGTACTAGAAATCACGCTTAATAAGATAATTAATAATTTAATTTTAGGCTAATATGATTTTAATTCAAGTGATCTCCAATAATAGATTTGTTTATGAATTAATATTCAACCAACATAGATTAAACAGGTTTAGGATTAATATATTGATTGTCTGTTAGTCGAAAAGCGCACATGAATATGAGAAGAACAAAGTAGAGGCCTATTTTTAGGGCAGGTTCAATCTCTTTTAGGTTGGATTTGTACCTTTATCCCCAAATATCCAGTCATGGTTCCGGACCACTATGGAGTAAGCGATCTCATGGATCGTGAAGAGGTGTAACGTTCACCCTGTGAACGGTTTAAAAGTTCCTTAAACTTGTTGGCGACTCTTTTGCTCTAGCTTCCTTCCCTTTGGACGCCACCATACTTAAGTGTATGATCACAGTGGGGCTCAAGTGTGGGATGCTTGAAATAATTCACTACAACAATAGTGCACCTCGGGATACTATAACAAAGAAAAAGATAAGTCAAAGATCCATGATAAACTTAAAACAAACGCACGATAAAGAAGCAATGTTCACCTCAAGAATCGTATCCCTAATAGAAGCAGCGGCTGCTAAGAAGGATATCGACCTCCCCAGATGGCAGCAACGGGGAGCCATCTAGGCTAAGGCCTTGCCAGCGCCAAAGAAGCGAATTACTCGTAGAAGCATACACGTGGTAAAGGAAAAATGTCTAAGACTAGATGAAAATCGATGAAAGGGACTAAATCTCACTGCGTGAGAGTATATACTTGTACAATCTTCCAGAAGCTGGAGAGAGTAATCTCTCCCTCACACGTCGGCTGGTGAAAAGCTAGCCGCAGTGCTAGAAGGAAGTCAGCATAGGCCAGACCTGCTTAGTCATAAGTCTCGATTCGCTGGAGATCATGGACAGTAGAGAGGTAATGCAACAGCACACGGCTTCCCCTGTCAAGCGAAAAGGTCCTCGATAAAAGAATCAGAACAAAGATGCGCACCCGCTGCTCCAGAGTGGTCGCATCGTCACTAAAGGCCTCCTCCGGTAGTGACCTACGAAAAGACTTCATGCTGTTGTTTAACGCCTGAGCCTCAGCACAGGCTCGGTAGACAGTAGGACCCAGGAGCTCAGCGCCCTCAGGAGAGGTAAGGGAATGGTTTCCACTGGGTGGAAGTGCTGTAGACCGAAACTCTAATCCGGTGATGATAGAGAAGTCAAGAGGAGTGATAGTCATATTATCCCCTCATGGAAAGTGGAAGGTGTTAGTGGTGTCGTAGTAGAACTCCACTAAACATGATGCGTCAGTTGAACTACCAAGGGTGAGCAACCAAAGAGAGTTGAAAGAGGGGATTCAAGCCACAAGAATCCAAAGGCTCTCATCACCGCGTTCCCCTCGATATAACAGTCGTAAAGATCTCCGATGTCATCGTTGCCCGAGCCATATGCAACGAACATGCTCGTCAGCAATTCCTAGCTGAACACGTTGGGAAATGTGATGAATGGGCTTGAAGAATAGGGTGTTCCCGTCCCACTCAGGAAGCCTTCCACTACGGCTAGTGGAAGCACCCTTGATGTCACCAATGGGCTCGTCTTCTCGGTGAGCCGAGTGAGAGCGTGACCCCGAACCTCGACGTTGAGCCATACTATTTATTGTTGACATGGAGAATAGTAAATTAAAGGTTCTATAGTATCTAAGTTCGCCTAGCCTCATGATACTATGTTCGTAAAAAAAAAAAACAGAGTACGAAGTACAAAAACTGAGCATGATTTTGATTCATATAATAACAAGATTTTTTAGCAACAAAACAATTTCTTGCAAGTTTATGACAAATACTGCAACAAATTACATACAAATAGCAAGAAAAATCACGAAAAACAAGCCACATTGAACTTACCAACCTAGAGTGTTCAACAATGGTAAATTGCTCGTTTTTCACCAAATTGAGTAATTCTAGTCTCAAAATACTCACGAAGCAACATACAAACATATACAAGCAATTTCATAGCAAGAAATTCAATGAAACATGACAAATTAGGCAAGTTCAAGTTTAGATTTTCCGGAAATTCGCAAAGAACATGCACAAAATTCATCCAAATTGAGAAGAGTTTGAGCAAAACTTACATAGATCGGCAAACTAGGATGAAAGAGCGTCGATTTGCAACAAATTTGAGCAAATTTGGTTGAGAAACGAAGAAGAACAAGCAATTTGAAGTTTTGAGCGAAACCGAGCAAAATGTGAACAGCCCCGACGAAATGAGGAAGAAGGGGTTTAAATCCGGAAAAACGCAAAATTGTCACGCCGCGATGAAGCCTTGCGGTGCGCGATGAGCGTTTTTCCTCCAGCGATGGATTTCGTGGGTCCTATAGATGGACTATATTATGTGGACTCCACTTAATATTTGGGTTCCTTGGTACGTTATTTAGCCCCTAAAGCGATTTATATGATTAGAAGTCGGCCTGATTATGATCTTGATTGAAGATCGACCAGACGACGATCATCACATTGACTTAAGCGCCTAAACATTGGCTCATTACAAAGTACAAGAACCTAAACATTGGTTCACAACCAAAGAACGAATGCCAAAGCACCGGTTCGTTACACCTAAAAAACGCACAGAGGAATTTGCGAAGCAAATTGCACCTAAATATTAGTTAAGTCCACCGAAGCACCAGAGGAGCACATATTCAGCATACTGAAGCATTGGCAAAATTTGGGGGATCACTAAGCGCTGACGTCTCCGACGACTTTCGCTAGGGTGTGGAAGTTGTCAGTATTAATTAGTCCCGTCAAAGCAAAGGCGAGACTTTCGAGATAGCGATATGTTGTAGTCTTCAATGATGTCCCGAAGTATGGAGAAGATTGTCAACAGCGGCGAAGCACTGCCGTGGCGAGGCACTGCCATAACCAAACTCAAAATGGCGAAGCACAGTCACCTTCGACGATGTTCCCTAAGTTATAGAAGATTGTCACAGCAAATGAAGATAGCGAAGCACTGTTACCTTCGGTGGCGTTCACGAAGCATTGTGGAAGTTGTTAAACAAAGCAAAGCAAAAGATGTTACCCAAAAGCGTGTACTCGACGGTGCAAGATACTCGTTTCCAACTCCCTTATTTATGGAACTAACGCTACTTTGCAGGTATCGGTGTTGCAAAGAATGATTTAGGATCGCAGAACATTCTGAATTATTCTCCTTCCCTATCGAATACTTTGACTTTTGTTTTCAAAACTTAGGTTTCTCCAAACTCACTCAAAGTGGGGGCTTCTTTAGACACCTGATTGTGTCTCCCTAAAAACTAAACCTAGTGATGAGTATCTTTCATGTCATTGATTATCGAGTTAGGTGAAATGTTGAAGAGTTTCGTGAATTTCTCCTTTCCTAAGATATTTTTATATAATTCATTTTCTTATTTCTAAAATTATTCATTTCGCATTCTATTTCTGAAAAAGTCCAAACAGTTTATTTTGGTCCAAAATCTGGTTCCAATAATGGTGTAGTTAGATGGGGCTTGAAAATAGCTTTCCAACGTATATTTTAAGCCAAAATCCGAGTTATAACGAGGAAGTTATGGCAAAAATACTAAACTAGGCCCAAATCGAGTTTTATATGCAGACCCAATGATCATGTGGAGGGTCTATTAATATTAATTATGTTTCTAAAACCATTAGGATTTATCTTAAGCTTCTAGAATTATCTAGAAGGTTGTTTTAAGTTCTAAAGGCATTAGGATTGATTATTGGCTACTAGAATCTTCTAAAAGGTTCTAATTTATCCTATTTTTGAAAAGATAATGATTAAGAATTTTGTTTTGGATAAAACAAGTGTTTTTAATAGATTTAATTATAATTTAATAATGATAAGCACGGATATTCGACTAACCCAATTTGATTGGAAGTCAGATTCCATAAGAATCTTATCTTCTAGATAGCATCGCGCAGCGATGGATCCATCGCACAACGATGAAAATATCGCGTAACGATATCCCCATCGCGACACGATGAATCCATCGCCATGCGATGAAACCTGTTTTATTCAGGACAGGATTCAGATCGTTTTCTTGTCTTTGGGGTTGTTTTTCCCTATAAATAGGGTCTTTTTTCCTCCATTTTCATTCACCAACAATCATCATCTCTTTCTCTATAAGCTAAAGCTTATTCTTCTCCCTCTCCCTCTCTCTCTTGATTTTCTAAACCTTTGCCTAAACACACACCATACGTCCTTTGTGAGACTTTAACACACCTAGCCAAGCTCCAAGTTTCCTTAGCCCTCGACGTGAAAGGTTGATAGTTTTGAGGGTTGGGTCCCAATTCCATATTTTAATTATTCTTTAAATTATTTTTTGATTTAATCTTTTATTGAAGTTTACTAATGTGTGTATTCTTTAGATAGAAAGAGGTACGAGGTATCAAAGAAAAGTAAGTATTTCAATTACTTAACTATTCTTTTGATATAGAAATCTTGTTTATAATATTATTTAAATTTCTAGTATCATGTTAGGATGTCTTTATGATTTCTAGTATCATGTTTAAGGAATTAACTAATATTTTTAATATCATGTCATATTTCTAGTATCACGTTAGGGATAAAGCTTTGATTTTTTTATTTAGTGACATGTTAGGATTTGTTATTAATCATGTTATTGTCTTGCCTAGGATCTTGATAATATTATTCTTTGAGAATATTATGATGATGATGACTTGTTGTGTCAATTATTACATTGCTTGATTATTCATGATATTATTGTTATTGCTTGATCACGCCTTTTTCTGTAGGTTAAAAGGGAATTTTTACTTGAAATCACGCCTAATAAGATAATAATAATTTGATTTAGGCTTAATATGATTTTAATTCAAGTGATCGTCAATAATAGATTTATTTATACATTAATAATCAACTAACGTAGATTAAATATGCTTAGGATTAATTTATTGATTTTATGTTGATCGAAAAGCGCAGATGAATATGATAAGAATAAAGCAGAGGCTTATTTAGGGCAAGTTCAATCTCTTTTAGGTTGGATTTGTACCATCATCCCCCAATATCCAGTCATGGTTCAAGACCACTATGGAGTTAGCGATCTCTGTGATCGTGAATGGGGTGTAAGCTTCACACCCGTGAGCGGTTTACAAGTTCCTAAAACTTGTTGGCGACACTTTTACTCTAGCTCCTTTCACTTTGGACGCCACCATGCTTAAATGCATTATCACAGTTTGGCTCAAAGTTGGTGTTTGAAATATTCCTTACAATGACTTAAATTCTTCAACTAAAGATTCACAATACCCCATCTAATTCATGTCATCAACATAGAGACAAACAACAAGAAAATCAATACCTTGCTTCTTCATATACAAGGAGGGTTCATTTTGACTTATTTCAAATCCACTCTCCCGAAAATAAGAGTTGATTTTGCTATACCAAGCACTCGGTGCTAGCTGAGGGCGTACAAAGCCTTTTTCAATTTGTAGGTTTTCCCTTCCTCATCTTTAAAAAAACCTTTGAGGCTAAGCAATATAGACTTGCTCTTGTAATTCACGATTTAAATATTCCAATTTGACATTAACTTGATAAACTGGCCAACCAAGTTGAGATGCTAATGCCAAGAAAATTCTCACTGTTTCAAAGCAAACAACAGATGAGAACATCTCGTCATAGTCAATTCCTTGCTCTTGTGCATACCCTTTTGCAGCAACACGAGCTTTGTGCTTTTGCACACTACCATCAGCATTATACTTTATTATGAACTCCCATTTTATCCCTATTACGTTCTTCCCTTCAAGTAGGTCAACCAACTCCCATGTTTCATTCTTCAAAATGGTTGACATCTTAGAATGTATAACATCTATCCGTACTTGACTTTATGTAGCTTCATTGTAGTAAGTAGGAGAAGATGCATAAAGAGCAAAGTCACAGATAGCATATACTACATTTAAAGATCTCATCTTCCTTAGAGGTCAGTGATTCGCTTGAAGAGCTCGAGGGAGAACTTGTTGTAGAGCTTATCTGACTGTTGTTTATAGTTGGTGGAGAACTTGGAGATGGTGATGACATACTGCCACTTGAATGCAGGCTTGAACTTTCTAGAACAAAGTTTTAAGATTCAGTGGCTCCTGGTTTAGGCGGAAACACATTCGTTGCAAGTACGTGTGTTTGAGTCGTTTTTGTAAAGTCATGATTCCAAGTGTAGAATTCTTCATCATTAAACTTAACATCCTTGCTTATTATCACTTTTCCACTCAAAAGATTATAGAGTCTACATGCCTAAGATTTTGGAATATATCCAATAAAGATATACAACCAAATATTTTTAAGTGGCTTACCCTTGGCTTCATTCCTTCCTTTCCATGCTTCATAGAGAGTTTGATTCATGACCGCTTTGTTGGTGATGTGTTTAAGAGATAAACTGCAGTGGCTACAAATTCAGCCCATAACTTCTTTGGAAAATTGTTTGTTGTAATCATGCTTTCGGCCATCTCAAATACAGTTCGACTCTTTCTCTCAGCCACCCCATTTTGCTATGGAGTGCATGAAGCTATCAACTTCTTCCGAATTCCATATTCTTCACAAAAGTTGTTAAACTCATCAGATGTGAACCACCACCTCTATTTGTATGCAACACCTTGATACATCTTCCGCCCTCTTTCTCAAGCAAAGCCCTAAATTTTTTGAAGCAATCAAAACTTTTTTATTTCATCTTTAAAAAATACACCCAACTCATACAAATATAACACTAGTGGAAAAACGTTATTAGCAACTGACAAAAAGTGACTTTTAGCAACAGGCATGTGGTTGCTATAACGAGGCTACAATTGTAAATATCATTAGCAACAGGCAATTGTCAGTTGCTAATAGTACTTATTTGCAACTGGAGTAGTACTAATAGTGTTTATTCGCAAATGGCATAGTACTATGTCAATTGCTAATAGTGTCTATTCGCAACTGGCATAGTATTTTGCCAGTTGCCAATAGTAGTTATTTGCAGCTGGTGTAGTATACTAGTATTGCAGTATTCTTACTTTCATTTTCTTTTTAGTATCTAGCTTAGGTCCTTTCTACTCAGATTTTTGTTTTGTTTTTTTAGATGAATCTCTAATCTATTATTGTTTATTATAGTTATAGCGGAGGAAAATGGACGGTTGATTAAGTCGATTTAAGTCATTCGTGTTGCTGCTCATAAATTTCATTGTTCTTGGACACTTTGGTGCTGTGTTTCATTGGAAGCTATAGACACCTAAAAATGTCTCCTCGAAACAAAACTTGGTGATGAACAACCTTTCAACGCCATTATTGGTCAGGCTGAGTATTTAATCTTGGAGTGATTAAATCCATATTCAATCCCAATACATTTCATAAACCAACCCAATTCCTAGCCCATTTCCCTGAACCATAACTTACTCTCCACTTTTCGTGTCCACATCACAAAACCAAGAGAAACTGATTTTGTGTCCCTATAATTTTGATCCAATTATTATATTTTTGTATAGGCCTTTCAATGATCTTTCCAACGATATATCATAAGCCCAATTCCGATTTAAACGAAAAAGATATGAGCCAAATACTAAACTCGGCCCAAAACCGACACCCTTTCACTAAAACGGCCATATCTTAAAATATAAAAATGATTTTGACCTGATTCTGATTGGATTGGAAAGTAGACTTGATAATCTTTCCAATGATATATTATATGCCTTATGGAACAAAATTTATCATAGTTTTAAAAACGCGTAAAGAACTGGAATTACCGCGCAACAGCTAAAATGCCACGTCACGGTGCATGCTAATGTTTAATTAACTGAGGGTTTGGACCAAATCAACTCTACATTAAATTTAATTTAATTTAAATTTGATTTATATTTTTATTAAAGTTACTAATAATTTATGCATGATGTAGCAATTTAAAGGAGCGCGCGAAATGTGAGTAATTAATTAATTTAATTACTTATTTTATTTTAATATTTCTAGTATCATGATTAGGTTTATTATTATTTGATTTTACTAATAATATTATGGTTAAATCGATTCCAATATTATTGTTTATTATATTATATTTTTATGATCACCATATTGCATGTTTAAAGGGAATATGTAATTGGAAATCACGACTAATAAGATAATTTGGACAACCGGTTTAGGTTCCTTTTTAATCTTGTTATTTAATCGAAGTGATCACAATATTTTAGAATTATATTTTGCATTAATATTCAACCAATTTAGCATAATAATAGTTTGGAGCGAATAGAATATTAGTTTGTATGCCTTTGAGATTGCAGAAATCACTTTTCACTATAAGAATCGAGGAGAGGCCAATACGGGCGAATGTGACTCAATGACTCACTTCGTACCATCATCCCCGATCCTCCTTTCATGGTTACGAACCATATGGAGTTAGTAATCTCATGGATTATAAATGTGGTGTAACCTTCACGGGTCAATCGTTGTTGCCTTTCGTTGACCCTTTATCGTGGTTGCCTCTTATGATCCGTGAACAGTTTGCAAGTTCCTTAAAAACTTGTTAGCTGCTCCCTACTTTCCTTTTCCCTAATATTTGTCCCTAATCATATATGTCAATTCCCACTTGCTAAGAGTGTCAAGCATATTCACACATGCGTAACATAGGCGCACTTCAAACGACGCCTACAGAAGCCTTGTAATTTTATTTTATTTTAAATTTGTAATTAATGTATACATCATAATTAACATAAATTTTATTACAATAGTACATAATATAGTTTGTTTATCAATTTGGCAAAATTGTAATTTTTTTTAATTTGAAGAAATAACTATTTCAAATGTGCATAAAGATGGCCATTTCAAACATACACTTAATGGATGATTTATTATTACATGCTCTTAAAAGGCTTAAATGATAAGATACATGATTTAATAATACTATTATGTGGTTTACTTCACTGTCATCTTCAATTGTCTAGTATGGTTTATCATTTAATTTGACTTAGAACTAATTTCTTTTGATGATTTTCCAACATTTACGTATCAAATATTTATTTAGTTAGGCCTTTAACGAGTTAATATTTTTTCCTGCAATCATATACTACAAAATTGGTTTTCTAAACTAATTTCTCAAGGTCCTACAAAAAGACACATAGTTGGTTCCTTGTTATGGAGGCAAAGATGATACCTATAACCAAAGATGATATTTGTTTGTGAAAATTATGTGAGTTATGAAAAGCACAAGTGAAACAATGGTCATTCTACATAGAATCGAACTTAGAGGCAATTAAGCAGCACACGAGATAAATGAATTATGAGAATAGAAGTAGGCCTTGAGACACAGACTTTGTAATGTTTAGCTGGATATGGTGTACATATACAGGAGCTGGTGAGGGTGGTGCAGACAATTAAACAATCGATGGACTAAAGTAGGTGGGATTGAGATTCTACAAGACAGTTGTAATACAAAATGAGTAGTATAAAAGGCATAGACTATACTACATACAAAAGGAGTCATAGAGTGGGAGATACTAGGAGAGTAATCCCGTGCTTTGAAAGTGGCATTTGTGAACCACAAAAAGAAGGCAGTGGATGGGAAAGTGAAAGTGGCTATAACATCTTTCCATCTTTTTTTTTTTTTTAGAGAATCTGCAAGCATCTAAAAAATACACTGTATTTAAATGGGTTTGAATCTAAATAATTAAGAAAGCATGGAAAAATTAAATGGGCAAATTCCTACCCTATATTTCCCTGCTCCTTAAGGTATGTAAAAGACTCAAAGTGAATGCAAATTGTGCTTCCTAAATTTTATGCAGTGAAGTTGTTTGAATCAGTCGGACTAACTCCCTGAATTTTGTGCCTCCTATCTAATATTTAAGGCTAAAACCCAAAAGAAAAATGCAATTCCATAATTTAAAACATGTACTTACATTAAATTATACCATTTATCTTAAAAAGTTCTATTTTCATAGAAAACACCAACATGTCCTTGGCAAAACAAAGCCTTGACATTATCCTCCCCACTACGCATAGCGAATTTAGTGCCCATCAAAGCAGCCTTCAAATCTCCTATCTTCAACTTACAAGCCTAGAATATCAAGAAAAATAAACAGGTTCAGAATAGATTAGTACTACTAAATCAAATGTGAAGACATGCCATTAAGAAAAATCATTTTTCTAATGTATAGAAAGAAAAGATGCAACAAAAGTTTTAATGCACTCTCATTGATCATCGTTAAGAGGGTGTATGTTTCTCTTCAATCCCATCACAGTAAAGATACTTACAGCTTATTCACTAATAATTAAAGGTGATTTGATATAGTTCAGAAACTTCTCATATTTCTCGAACTGATAATAACGGTTCTATCTTGAACTTGAAAATTTATATGCCTCGCAAACTTTATATGTTGTTGCCTAGTAGCAACCAAGGAGTGGCATCCAGGTAGCTAGCACCTACTAGGCAGAAACACCCAGCCAACAGTAGCCAACCAGCCAGGCAACAGTAGGCAACAATAGCAAGCAAGCAACCAGGTAGCAGCAGCCATCCAAGCACACACAAACTCACACATCCATGTAAGCTGCGGTAAGTTAACAATCAGCAGGCAGGAAGCAACATCATATCAGCAACTAGACAGCATAATCACTTTATATTATATATTCAAAAAAGCAAACAACTAGAAAGACTTAACTGAAATTTAGTGAATGGGTTTATGATAAAATAACCAAACTATATTGTTTTATATAGAGTTATCATGTTGTGGTTACATGTATTCTAGTACATATTTCAATTTGTATTAGATTTCAAAGTAATAATTCAAAGATCATTATGCCTACAAATCTTTCAAGTTTGTGCAAAGATTTATGTTCAAATATATTTGATTTACCTCTTTAATCCTTCTTCTTCCTCCCCCCATCCCCCGTGCCACAGTTGCACTCCTAAAAGTTTCCCCAAGATATCTCCCTGTTGGCTGCCTTCGGACATGGTCACTATTACCACCTATGTTAGTTTGAAGGTCACACATGATTAATGGGCCCTGCATTTGATGATTATCAGTGTTAGACAAGTAGAAAAGTTGGACATAATTAAGCACAGTTTTAACATCAAAAATAGGTGTTCAAAAAACTTAATGGCTCAGCTCTTAAATAACATATATAGATCATAAGTATGTGTCAATAATATGTGTAAAGAACACTAGGAAGGAAGAACCTACTGTGCCATGAAGAGGTAAGTCAAATGATACTTGGTCAGCATCAAGAATTGATCATAGTAAATTATAAGGATATAAACTTTATATATTTTTACGCTTGAAATATTAAGACCTTAAATAAACAGCAGCAACTATCTATCATCCTCATTGTAAGTAGTAAAGTAGCAACAACATCCCCAAACAAACAGCAATAGTAGCTACAAGATACAATTCTTTCATTTATTACATGATTCTATCTAGTAAAAATTCAGTTCCAAAAAATCAGCAAGAAAATACTTAGGAGAGAGGAGCTATTGGTTATGTTCATCTAGCTCGTGGTCAATTTGAAAATTTCATGCTAAGAAATTTGCATGCAAATCAAATTATTTTCCTTTAATAAAATAGTAAATACTAGTTATGTTCTAAGATTAATAGTAGCTCTTTTGTGGAACTACTGCACTCACAAGAGAAGAAATTCGATCATTACATACTTTAATTTACCGAAAATTAAACCTGAAGTTTTTTGTTCTTTCCAGTAATCAATATTTAATTAGTAGTCTACAAATCAGATGTCTTGTACATAGAAAGATGTATATAGGGAGTGTGTTTGATAAAAAAATCTTTAGAGCATATGATATAAGTTCTGTAGACTAATACAGAACCAATACTTGTCTAAACACATCCCATATGATATCAAAATTTAAATATTATCATAAAAAATAATAACCAAAACCCAAAGAAATCATACCATCATAACAACCTTTTCCTTACCAGTTTGGATATTAACCTCTAAATATCAATCAAACCAACATGCCAAAATTTAGACAAACACCAAATTTATGAAACAAATTATTAAAAAATATTTAAAGCAATCAAATTTTGAACACCCAGTTACTAAGATATACCGGAAGACAATGGGTTTCAACAATGGACCACCAAAAACCAACACTTTCACAATCTTAACCCAACTCAAGCAAACACCTAACATAACCATGAAAAAAAATCACAAGAACATCAGTCTACTTCCCTATTAACAAACAATTAAAATATTAATTCATGATAAAGAAAAACTCTCAGACAAAAAGATATGAACTTTAGCAAAATCCATGAAAAAGAAAATTAGGTTTTCATAACATATTCATCCAATTCACACAAAAAGAATACAACAACAAAAAATTCAAACACCAGATTAAAGTACCTAATTTGAAAAACAAAATTAAACAATTATTCATCAAAAGGCTAGTAATTTTATAACAAATTTGAACTCAAAACAACAAAATTAAATCAAACAAAAAAGAGGAACTCAATCGACAAATATAGATCAAAATTCAAATCTAATTACCATAAACTGACAAATACAAAAGATAAATTGCGCAATAGGAGAAGAGAAATGTAAACCTTCAGTGTGAGTTCACAATAAACCCTAATTGGCTAGAGAGTCGCACACAGAAACTACAGAGAATGTACACGAAAAACCCTAGCAATAACGATAGAAAAGAAGCCGATGAGAAGATGCTTCAATGGAGGCAATGAGAAAGCTGATGAGAAGTTAGTCAAGTTACTTCAATTCAATGGAGGCGGAGAGAAAGTTGTGCGAAAATAGAGTAAAACACGAATTTAAATGATAGTAGATGTTTATTCTGAAGAAAAAAAAAACAAAATTAGAAAATAAAAGCCTTTATTAGTAGCGGACACTTAAACTCCAGTTACACTTGTGTTAGTCAATTTTTATTTAACCTAACATTATTTGCAGCTGACCTTAAATAGGCCGGTTGTAAATAAAAAATACTAATTTTAAATTAATTATTATTAGCAGCGGACAATTCTATGATTGTTGCGAATGTCATAATATTTGCAACTGACTTTAAATATGCCAGTTGCTAATGTAAGTTTTGATTTTTACACATCAATTATTAGCAACACGCATATATACGCTAGTTGCTAATGATGTAGTATTTGTAACCGACATCATTGTAGTCATTTGCAATTAGTATTTTAGTAACTAACGCATATAACGAACGCCAGTTGCTAATAGCATTTTTTCCACTAGTGTAATCATCAGTAAGACTTTGAGGCTCTCCAAGATTTGTCTACAGGAAATGAAGTTCTACTTTATTTGTTTCCATATAAAAACATATCCCTCACAAAAACTAAGACCATCAACCATCGACAATCCGACCACCATATTTTTCTATGCTAGCAATTTTAATCCCTTTATCATGTAAATGTCTATAACGTAAATGCCAAAAATTTTCACCAGAAACTTAAGCAATCAATGCACACTTTTCTACATTCAATAAAATCAAAGGAAACATTTTATTTTGTGCCATTTTAAAGAGAATATGTTCATATTTTTATCGCTAATATAACAACATTCATCATAAAAAAAAACAACATATCCTCCTTTTAATTATTGACCAATACTAAGAAAATTGCGAGCTAAGTTAGAAACATATTGCACATGATGGAGTAGCTTTACATTACATTTGTTGGTTTTGATTGAAACTATCTTGATTCCATCAACCTAGATTGGTTTGTTGTCTCTAAGTTGAACTTCACCTTTCTATGACTCATCAAGCTCCTTGAATAGAGACCTTGAACCGCACATATATATGTTTTGAGCATCCACTATCAACATACCATACTCCACTAGCAACATACACTACAAGAAAACGCGTTTTTAGCGACCAATATTACCGACCGACGTTCAATTAGTCGGTAAAAAGACAAATTAGCGACTGATTTTTAAAATGGTCGGAAATTTCCGACCGTTATGTAAATCAGTCGCTAGTTACCAACTGTTTGAAAAATCAGTCACTATTTACTGACCATTTTAAAGATCAGTTTCTAAATACCAACTATATAAAAATCAGTCGTTAATTTACCGACTGTATTAAAAATCAGTCACTATTTAGCGACCGATTTTCAAAACAGTCGGTAATTAGCAACCGTTTAGTGGTCACTACTTTGTATTTTACTTTCCCAAATTCGCGATATGTAAGACAAAGAAACCCTAAGCCCCTTATTTTCTTATTCTTGCTCCAGCCGCCCCCTCTCGATATACTTTATCTCTCTTCACATTCCTGTCTTTCTCATTCCCCACTTTCTTTCTCTTAACATTCCCCTCTTTCTCTCTGTAGGGAATATTTCAAGCATCACCCCAAACATGAACCCCACTGTGATCATACACTTAAGTATGGTGGCATCCAAAGGGAAGGAAGCTAGAGCAAAAGAGTCGCCAACAAGTTTTAGGAACTTGTAAACCGTTCACAGGGTGAAGGTTACACCCCTTAACGATCCATGAGACCGTCAACTCCAATAGGTCTGGAACCATGACTGGTGTTCGGGGATGAAGGTACAAATCCAACCTAAAAGAGATTGAACCTGCCCTAAAAATAGGCCTCTACTTATTCATGTGCGCTTTCTGACTAACATGCAATCAATAAATTAACCCTAAACCTGTTTAATCTAAGTTGGTTAAATTTAATGCACAAGAAAAACTATTATCGGTGATCACTTGAATTATAATCATATAAACCCAAAAAAGATTATTAATTATCTTATTAAGCATGATTACAAGTACAAATTCCCTTTTAACATACATAAAAAGCGTGATCAAGCAATAACAATAATAAAATATATCAAGCAACATAATAATAATAATAATCATCATTATAATCATAATCTCAATCTCAAAGCATAATAATATTAGCAAGATCCTAGGCATGATACTAACAAGATTAATAACAAACCCTAGCATGTCACTAAACAATAAAGATCAAAGTTTTAGCCCTAATATGACACTAACATGATATTGATATGATATTAGAAAGCATAGGAAGCACCCTAAACATGATACTAGAAATCAATAATAACATCCTAAGCATGATGCTAGGCATTAATAAATAATAAACATGCTTTCTACAAGAATAGAGAAATAAGACTACATACTTTGATGCCTCGTGCCTCTTTCTAATAACAAAATACACGCGTTAGTAACTTCAAGGAAAAGTATTAAAACAAACAATCAAATTAAATAATTGAAATAGAGATTAGGGACCAAACCCTCAGAAATTATAAAACCTTTCACGTCTAGGGCGAAGGCAACTTCGAACTTGGCTAGGTGTATCTAGATCTTGTGAATGCGGAATTTTGTTTGTGAAAAGTTGGTTTAGAAAGAGAGAGAGAGTATTAAGAAATTCTTAATGAGAGTTGGTTGTAGATGATTGAAAACGGAGGTCTAAGGACCTTATTTATAATAAAATAGTCCGGAATTGATAATACAAATCAGAGTTCGAAAAGGAATAAAACACGCCTCTGTCGCCATCAACAGGATCTGTCGCCAGGCGAGAAACATGTCGTCCGACGCTGCAAGATAGTTTTTGCGGATTTTGTTTTTATCATATCTTTTGATCCAGAAGTCCAAATAAGTCATATAATATGTCGTTGGAAAGCTCTTAAAGTCTACTTTCCAACCCAATTAGAATCTGATTAAAATCTTTTGTAGATAAAAAGATATGGCCGAAATAGTGGGACGGTGTCAGTTTTGGATAGAGTTTCGTATTCCATTCATATATTTTTCGTTATAGCTCGGAATTAATATTATAATATATAATTGGAAAGATAATTTTAAGATCTATCCAACCATATAATTTGGATAAAAATTATGAGGCACGAAAATAATATGTGACTGTCTTTGAACATCTTTAAATTCGAATAGAATTAGGACTTAAAAAAGGAAAGTTTTAAAAAAGGAAAGTTTTATTCAATTTCAAACTCTATGATCTTATCTTTTCAAAAAGGATAATTAAGATCTTTTAGAAACTCATAGAAGTTTATAATTAATCCTAATTAGTCTTTGGATCCTCTACATGATCATTGGGCCGTAGGTAAAATCCGGTTTGAGCCCAGTTTAGTATTTTGGCCATAACTTCCTCATTATTCATCGGAATTGGGCTTATAATATATCGTTGGAAAGGCCTTTTCAACCCCATCCAACTACACTATTATTGGACCCATATCATGGACCAAACTAAACTGGACTGCATGTTTTTCACAAATAGGGTGAGAAAAGAAATATTTTCAAAAACAGAAAGAAGAGATATTTTAATAAAAACACATCCTCATCACTAGACTTTTCACACCTTCACCTCGTTCGATAATCAAATGACGTGAAAGGTATTCATCACTGGGTTTGGTTTTGGGGAGACACATTTGGGTGTCTACACTCTCTCCTCCCCTTTTTTTTGTTCTTCTCTTCTCCACCATTAATGAAAGGCTTTTGAGCTTTCTCTACACTTCATTGAAGCGACATTTAACAAGATCTATAAATTAAGGGAAAGGTAAATGTTCTCATTATTGTTGTTTTATACTCGTTTTTTTTTTTCAATTCCATTTTTCATTTGGGTTTTTGTTTTTCATTTGGGTTTTCGTTCTCAAGTGATTTTAGTATTCATTTGGGTTATCGTTTGATTTTACTGTTATTTGTAATATATCTTAACTTTGATCTGTTTTCATTTTCAATTTTTATGTGTTTAATTTCGTATGTTAGTAATAAAAAAAATTGAGTTTGTTTTTGGATTTTTTAGATATCATTATTAATGGTTTTTTTATATAGATCTGTATATGTTTAGTTATTTAGATCTGAGTTTTGTAAATTATGATTTTTTTTTTGATCCATTTTGTTTTTATTTTTTATTTAACTTTCACTATTCAATTTTTAAAACTATGTTTAAATTCTTTTCATCTTTTCATTTTCCGATCTATTACTTTTTTGTTTTTTTTTCCTATCGTTTTTTTTTTTAGTTTTTATATTTTGTTTTTTCTTTTTCAGTCTGCCCAAATTACAAATTAAATTTCTTTTTGATTCATTTCTATTTTCTATTATTTCCTGTTTTCATTTTTTTTTCTTCATATTTTTTGATAATTTATTTGTTGAATTTGTGTTGGTGTAGGTTAAACTCAATGTTCAATATTAACAAAGTTGGATTATGCTTCAAGAAAATTTTTCATTTTTTTTAGATATTGCTAAAATAGATAAATTTAGGTGTAAGAATATACAAATTATTGAGAACTATTTTTAAAAAAATACAAATTATTGAGAACTATTTATATAAAGTAGTACAAATTATTAGAAGTATTCATTATATGAAGTACAAAATGTATAAAATGAGACTATAAAAAAGCTTGCATACTTGACAGGTTTGCAGTCTTTAATATTTTTATTATTCGTATCAATGTTACCGACTGAATATCGGTTGCTAAATACCGATTGAAGACAAATAAGTCGCTAAATAGCAACTGAAATACGGTCGTTAAATACTAAGTGCTACACAGTCATTTGCTACTAAATTTATTTCAATCGTTATTTAGCAACAGATTTAAAATTAGTCAGTAACTTCTAAAAATCGGTCGCTAAATATTTACCGACTGAATTTCAGTCGGTAAATTTGTATTTACCGACCATACTTTACTTACCGATGAATACCGACTAATTTCAGTCGGTAACAATTTTAGCGACCGATTTGATGTTTTATCGACGGATTTTTTTGGTCGGAAAAACGTTATTTTCTTGTTGTGATAAACAATTAGAAAATAAGCTAGGCCATGAACAACTACTCTCTTCATCCAAATTTTCTACAAAATGTGCTCCCTTTTGATCATCCTTTTGCTTGCCCCAACATTCGAATTCCTTTATGACCGAATTTCTTGCAACAGTGACATTGAATATTACTTTTGGATTGTTGTTGATCATTAAATTGACCACGACTTCGACCAAGGAAGTCGCCTCTATTCTAACTTCTACCACCATATGCTCTACCTTCCCACTATAGGAAGACTCTCCCTTTACCTAAAAAGCTTTCTCATCCGATCCAAATTCTCACGATGTCTAATAATCCTATCTTCGTAGTCTAACAGAGAACCTATAAGCTCATCAAAGGTATAGGTAGACATTGTTTTTGACTCCTCAATAGCAGCAATAGTATGAATGTAATCTCTAGTAAGACTTCTTAATACCTTACAAACAATAGTTTTATTAGAAATATTTTCACCATATGACTTCATTTGATTGACAGTGGCAGAATTCTTAAACAAGTAACTTTGCACGGATTCATTTTTTTACACACGCATTGGTTCAATCCCCATTCAAAGTTTGCAATTTAATAGAGATTACCTTACTATTACCACGATACTCATTCTTTAAGATCTCCCATGCCTATCTAGAAGTGGTTGTGGAAGTTATTTTGGAAAAAATTGAGTCATCCAATGCTCCTTGGATGAACATCAAAGCCTTTACCTTTCTCTTTCTATTCTCTAGCAATTATAATTTCTAATCGGGCTCCTCTGATTCTTTAATCGACTCAGTATACCCGCTTACTATCATATCCTACAACTCTTGGGATCTTAATAGAGTTTACATCTTCAAACTCCATAAATGGTATTTTTTCCCCCTTAAAATTGGAATTAAGGGTGTGGAAGAAGGATTGTCTATGTTTTGGGTCATAATTCGTACTCAATTTTTTTGATTTTTTATTGGCACCCTCCCTCACCATGTGTCTCTTGTCGACAAGTGAAGGTTTGGGGTTTTTGGTTTTGCTGAAGAAGATAAAGACTTTTTTGTGTATTTTCTTACACGTGTAGCACTAAGTAATCACATGTGCTTACTCTTTTTCCACTTTGAGGACCACACTTGATTTAGAGAATAAAAGTAGATGTGTATTTTCTTTTTTACTCTATGCTCTAATACCAAAATTGTTGGATTGTAGTGGAAAAGCAAAGATAGGAAATATAATAATGAGAATAATTAACGGTGTTTTCACCATATGCCCCTGAGTTTTTTGTTTATTCACCATATACCCTTGAAATTTTTTAAATTCATCATATACCCCCAAGTTTTCATAAAAATCCAACATATACCCTTGTTGACTAATGATTGTTAACTTCGTTAGTCTTTAGGTTTAATTATGACCTGAAACCACCCTAAATACATTCCCCTACCCCCAAAACCACCAACATTAACCCCAAAACCACCACAAATTTCCTTTTCTCATCCTAAAAATCAATCATATGAATGTGGTTATGGAGATTTAAAGTGGTTTCGGGAGTTAGAGAAAGGAGAGGAGTGGTTTCGGGGATGGAAGGAGAGATCTAAGGTGGTTTCGATGAATTATTAACCAAATTCCGCTCATCCTGTTCACATTAAGGGCATAGTTATCAGAATCGGGATTCTACCTTGAATCGGTGAGTGGGGTGGAATCGAATCGGTAAGATCGAATCGTATTCTACGATTCTACAAAATTGTTAAATTGGGCTTTAAAATGTAACTAATGACTACATACATAATTTTATAGCAATGAGAATGATGATAATATATATTGTTGATAACATAATATCTGCAATAAAAACATAAAATAGTTTTAGAAGTAATTTTGCACTTGCATAACTTAAACAATACACTATAAACTATAAAGTCAGATTATTGGTACACATTCTTATCCACGAGAGTATGCGACAATTGTTGTTAAATTATGAAAAAAAAAATAACGTTGTTGACTCGTAAAGTTGTTTCTCCTAGACCCCTAATAAAAAATCCAAGATCATAGAAAACTAAGTGTCAAGTTAAATCATTTAACGAGATAGATAAAGAATTGCAACTACAACAAACTCATGTTATAAAAGTGTTTTTCATATGTCCAAAGTTGAGTGCATAAGACTCATGAATACATTCTTAAAAATATTTAGATGGTTGGATAGAATCTTAAAAATATTTAAATTGATGTTTCACAAGCTTTATTATGATTTAGATTGAATAATATATAAGTCATTGACTAAAGTTAGGCTTAACTATGACACCCTTATACTCTTTAGTCTACAACATAAAATATAAAAATTGTCTTGGGTAAAAATACCCATACCAAGTGTCCCAATTAGAAGGTGACACCGGAGAGGTCTAAAACAGACCAATCATCTTTCGACACGTGTCCCTCCTAGAATGTTGGGAAAAAGACTGCCTTTACGACCCAAATTCCGAGAAAGCCGTAATGCGGCGCAGCCCATCAATCCTAGGTTTCCTGTAACCTAGGCAGGGGCACTATTTCCGATGACCTAAATAGGGAGATTCCCCCCTTTTTAGGGGCATGTTCATTTATTACATCTGACCTGTAAGAGAATTCACCTGATCTCAAAATCTAAGAAGATCTCACTTCTACATTACCTTTCCGCACGTTTTACTCCCTTCGAACAATACTAACTTGATCATCGGAGCTGGAGCTCCTATCGACCGGAGTCTCCGTGTTTTGTAGGTACAGACCGCGTGGAATCAATCTTGGTGACGTAACTCTCCCGAGGGACCAAAAATCACCCAAAACATTTGGCGCCGTCTGTGGGGAGAGTACCTCTAAGATGGTTCAAGAGTCTATACCGCCACCTGAACCCAGTCGGCCTATAGTCGATGGATAGGTCTATTCAGACCAAGATATAGACAACGACTGTGAAGTCGAAACCCATGTGGCCCCTGATGGGTCATTCATCTCTAAGCGCATCCATCCCAGGGATAAGCTGGAACGGGGCAACAATGAAGCTGCACCTAGTAAATCTATTGGACCACCGACTTGGGAAACCCAGACGGCAAGGGGCCAGGCTCTAGTCACCCGAGACGAACTCATGAAATTCATAACAAGTTTCAAGGGTGAAATCAAAGACTTGATCAACAAAAGGATGGCTGGCTCCAGTAAGGGTCAATCGTCCAAGAAGACTCCTCAAGCTAAAAGGAGGAAGCCAGTTTGGGACAGGTAGCCTACTCCACATCAAAAGGAGAAGGTCACGCCTGCAATTGACTCGTCAAAAGTTCTACTGCCCAAGAAGGGCACAAGAAAGGTCATCCGGAAAGTTCAACCGGATGGCAGCAAAAAATCATTCTCTGACACTCGACACATCATTGAGAACAAGAGAAACCAGCAATGAGTCGGCTTCTATGTTGAGCTTCCCAAACAACTTCAAAAACACTTACACAAGGAATTCTCAATCCTTGCATGAGAGCCATACAGGCGGCAAGACCATCCACTCTCGCCCTCAAATGATCGGGTCAGTCCCGTATGTGCCTCAGATGCCATACGGGCAATATGTCCTACCATTCATATAGTCGGTCCTCTTTGGAGGACAGGCGGCATACAATGTCCAGCCCCTAGATTGGCAGCTCCGTTTGCTCAGACTTGGTGAACAAACCTCTGCGTTCACAAGGGAAATAACCGAGGCGACACAGCCGGCCAAGGTTAAGAATGTTTTGGTTGGTGCCTAAGATAGTACCACCAACCTTGAGGATCACCTCATGGCCTACACCAACCTTATGCACATGCAGGGGTTGGACGATGTCATGGTGCAGATGCTTCTAGGCTACCTTGAAGGGCATAGCCCAACAATGGTTTAGCAACTTGCCAGCCGGATGTATTGATAGCTTCAAGAGGCTTGCCTTCTTGTTTGCTTCGAACTTCTCGATGAACATCCATGCCAAGAAAACCAGTCTCGATTTGAGCACCATCCGGTAGGGGAAGAGAAAGGGTCTTCGCTCCTACATCAAGCAGTTCAATCTGGTGAGAATCCGGATTCAAGGACTGTCTGACAAGGTAGCCTACACAGACTTCTTTAAGGGTTTGAAGGACGGGTCAACCTTTAAGTTTGACCTTGTCAGGATGAGGGTTTTCATCCTCCAAGAGGCGCTGATGGAGGTAGAAAGCTTTATACAGGCCACCGACCTTTGCTCGTCAAACAATCAATTAGACTCTAAAAAGTCTGACAAACAAAAGGAGAGCCGGTCTGCTCAATAGGCTTAGAAAGCTGAAGAAAGAAAAAAGAGAAAAGAAGTGTGGGTGGTTGATGAATCTGATCAGCCGACCTAGAAGAAAAAGAAGGAATTTAAACTATACGTCCCAAGGTACGAGTTTAATAAGGATTGCTACTCCATCCTCATGGAGATAAAGGACCGGCTGACCATTTATAAGCCGAATCCAATGAAGAGTTTTGTCCAGTCACGGAACAAAAATAAATATTGTCACTTCCATGAGGATGTTGCCCATGACACCAACGACTGTTATAGCCTCAAGCGGATGTTGGGCCGTTTGGCTGACAAAGGGGTGCTAAAATCTTACATCTTGAAGTCTAAAGTGACTCTCAAGACGAATCCTGGACAGTCGTCCAAGACAGCCCAACCTACTAGTAGCTCGAACACTGACAAAGAGCTAGTCTACACCATAGCAAGCAGGTTCGCTGGAGGTGGCCAGGCCATTCGGAGCACCAAGGATCATCTAAAAAGATGTTCAATGTTGTTGATGAGGGGCAGGCATCTACCAGCAGCACCTTCCTAGAGGTCGTCATTACTGAACGAGACCTGGGCAAAGTCCATCAGTCGCATGCTGACCCGGTTGTCATTGAATGTGAGGTTGACAAATAACTGGTTGGTCGGATCCTTATAGACACGGGTAGCTCCTCTAACATCATCAGCTACAAGTGTCTGTCCAAGCTGAGGTACAAGCTGGACAGCCTGCGCATCGTCTCCCACCCAGTTGTTGGTTTTGGGGGAGGAGTCTTGCACCCAGTCGGACAAATTGCCTTACCCATCCGGCTGGGAGAAAAGGGAAAAAGGCGGCATATGATCGTCCGATTTTCGGTGGTTGAAGAGATGACTGCCTATAACCTTATTCTGGGCCGTCCTACTCTGAACGAGTGCAAGGCCGTCATCATCCCAGCTCTCATGCTGATAAAGTATGAAAAGGATGATGGCTCTGTTGGCTCCCTGAACGGAGATCAAAAGACGGCCAGGGAGTGTTATCTCTCAGACGTCAAACCCACGGTTGTAGTAGCCGGGTAGGGGAAGGAGCTAATAGACCTTGATGATGTCAGGGACCCTAATCTAGCCCCACCAGCCGCCAAGAAAAGAAACCTAATCAGCTGGTGGAGGTTAAGAAGGAAAAGAAATAGCAATCACTGACCAAAGAATGGTCAGATAAACTTCGTCCCAAGCCAGCTGGTGATCACATTGATATTCCTCTAGATGACAGTCGTCCGAGCGAATTGTTGAGGTGGGGACGGTTGCTTTTGCAAATTTGGGTGCATATTTGCACTTTCTGCTGAAGGAATTCAAAGACATTTTAATTTTTCCTTTGAAGTGGAAGAGATGCCAGGCATCAGCCCGAATCTCGCTGTCTAGAAACTCGCCGTTGATCCTAAAAAGAAGCCCATCCGGCAAAATAAAAGAAATCACGACGAGGAGAGAAGTCAGGTGGTAGCTGCCGAGGTCAAAAAGCTGTTAGACGCAGGGTTCATTCGGCCATGTAACTTCCCTGATTAGGTTGCAAACGTTATGCTTGTAAAGAAGCCGAATGGTACCTGGCGCATGTGTTTAGATTACACTAACTTGAACAAGGCATGTCCAAAGGAATTACAGTTACCTGCTTCCAAAGATAGACAGTCTAGTCAACTCTATAGCCGGGTATGCTTTGATGAGTTTTATGGATGCCTACTCAGGCTTCCATCAGATTCCCCTGTGGAATAAAGATCAAGAGAAGACGGCCTTCTCACTGATCCGGGGTTATTCTGTTATACGGTGATGCCATTTGGCTTGAAGAATGCACCTGCTACTTTCCAACGGATGATTAATACATGCTTCATTAATCAGATTAGGAGGAATGTAGAGGCGTACATCGATGACATGATAGTAAAATTCAAGCAAGAAACAGATCACCTTGCTGACCTCCGAGAAACCTTCACAACACTCAGGTGGCACAAGGTCATGCTCAATCCCAAGAAGTGTGTATTTGGTGTTGAGTCAGGGAAGTTTCTCAGATTTTTAATTGATCAAAGGGGGATAGAAACCAACCCAGAAAAGATACAAGCAGTGATTGACATGAAGTCACCCCGCACTGTAAAGAAAGTTCAAAAGCTTACCGGTTCTTTAGCGGCATTGGGGCGATTCTTCAGCCGGTCAGGTGATAAGGCCTCTATTTTTTCCAAGCGATCAAAAAGAAGACAAGGTTTGAATGGGGGGATGATGCTGAGGCGGCCTTTCAGATGTTGAAAGAACATCTAAACTCTTTGCCAAGGCTTGTTAGTCCTCTTCCCAAAGAGACAATTTACATGTACTTAGCCGTCTCAGATCATGCCCTTAGTGCCGTTCTCCTTGCTGAGAGAGACGACATTCAGCTCTCGGTCTATTTCATTATCCATGTACTCAGAAATGCCGAACTACGATACCCCATGGTTGAAAAATTTGGTCTTGCTCTTTACATGGCTGTCAAGAAGTTGAAACCTTACTTCTTGGCACATCCGGTCGTGGTCTACACAAACCAACCTCTCAAACGGCCAATGACAACCTTGGAGTCATCCGGTAGGATGCTCAAATGGGCTATTGAAATGCAAAGTCTTGAAATCACTTTCGAACCAAAAAAGGCAGTGAAGGGTCAGGCCTTCACCGACTTCATTGTCGAAATGACAAGGTCAGTTGCACCGGATAATCCTGATTAGGTTTGGAAAGTGTATGTAGACCGGAGCTCTACCATGAACGGATGTGGTGCAGGCGTTATCTGTCAGTCTCCTGAGGGGGACAAGTACGAGTATGCACTACAGTTCAAATTCCAACCCTCAAATAACGAGGCAGAGTATGAAGCCCTACTAGCCAGTATCCGCATGTGTAAGGCGGCAAGGGCAACCAAAATTGACGCCTGCTCTAATTCACAGTTAGTCATTCGCCAATACTATGGTGACTATTGTAACACCCTAGAAATTCCTTTCCTTTAAAATACTTGTTTTGCTCTTTTTAAAACTCAAAATAGAAAAATCTAAGACATTACCGCCACCGTGAAAATGGCTAAGGCAATTATCAAAGACACACAGCGGAAGACTATCTTTAAGAACATTCAAAACAATTCAACTTAAAAGTCAACCAAACGAAAGTAAAGTCAAACCAAAGTAAAACGAAGTCAACCTACAACTTGGAACCATTGTAGGCCCTTAACAAAACCGAACCAACTCAAGATCTTTGTGTTAGTCTCACATGCATAATATAATAAAATAATTAAAGTAATAAACACATCATAAACTTATGGAAACTATCATGATTCGCTCTTCACTCATGCCTATCATGAATATGCTTCATCACCTGAAAAGTTTCTCTCTACTTGTTTCAACTAATCTCCATTAAAAATAGGTCATCATAGAGCCATGATAAAGACAAGGCCAAACAAACATACAAACACACAATCAGCAAAGCTGAGTACATAAGCGCAACTAAACACACTAATATGCTATCACCTATCAACACACAACTTACCTCGTTGCACCTGTTTACAAGCATACAACATCCAACATGACTCTTAATTAAGTAACTAAATAATTTATTTAGTATTGATTACGCATCGAACAGGTTTCCCCCTAACCTGCCCCAACAAAGGGGTACTAACACGGGAGCTAACCGTGCCAGTATAAAAGAACCACTCGTAAGTGGCGGAATTCCTGCGCATAATAAAAAGGAATATACAGCGTCCGGTACTCTGTAGACACCCAAATATGTCTCCCCAAAAACCAAAACCAGTGATTAATATCTTTCACATCATTTGATTATCGAACAAGGTGAAATGTGAAAAGTCTTGTGATGCGGTTGTTTTAATAAAAATACTTCTTTCTATTTTTGAAAACATTTCTTTTCTTACTCTATTTATGAAAGTAGCCAGTCCAATTTAGTTTGGTCCATGATGAAGGTCCAATAATAGTGTAGTTGGATTGGGCTCGAAAAGAGCTTTCCAACGATATATTATAAGCCCAATTTCGATGAATAATGAGGAAGTTATGGCCTAAATACTAAATTGGGCCCGAAATGAATTTTATATGCGGCCCAATGATCTAGAGGAGGGCCTATTAATTATTATTCCTAAAGTTATTAGGATTGATTTTAATCTTCTAGAATAATCTAGAAGGTTCTTTTAAATTCTAATAGTATTAGGATTGATAATTATTATTTTAAAGAGAGTTTTATTTGGAATAAAATAAATGTTTTATGATAAACCCAATTTTAATTTGATAAACGCGGAATTTGCTGCTTAATCATATTAAGAAGAGGATTCCGCGTGCAAAGCTCGTCTTGTTTTTGACTCAGCGCAAGACGACAAGACAGTCGCCTGGCGCTAATATCTGTCGCCTGGCGCTAGTTCCTGTCGTCCGGCGCTAACTCCTGTCATTCAACGACGAGAGGTATTTTATTCTGAATGGGATTTGATTTATCTTTTTTCGATTTTCGAACTTTTTTCTTATAAATAGGGTCCTAGATCCCCGTTTTCATTCACCAACAATCACCAATCATCTATTCTCTTCTCTCTTTAAAAGCTAGAAGCTCTCTCTCTATTCTTTTTCTAAACCCTCCCTCATACAAAATTCCACATTCACAAGTTCTAGACACACCTAGCCAAGTTCGAAGTTGCCTTCGCCCTAGACGTGAAAGGTTGATGATTTCTAAAGATTTGGTCCTAAATCCCTATTTCAATTATTATTTGATTCCTAGTATCACGTTTAGGGTAATAACTAATAATTCTAATATCATGCATGTTTCTATGATGCTTCCTTTTCTTTCTAATATCATGTTAGTATCGTGTTAGGGCTAAAGATTTGATCTTTAATGCTTAATGACATGCTAGGGTTTGTTATTAATCTTGTTAGTATCATGCCTAGGATCTTGCTAATATTATTATGCTTTGAGAATATTATTATGATGATGATGGTGATTGTTGTTGTGTTGCTTGATATATATTATTGTTGTTGCTTGATCACGCCCTCTCTTGCCGGATAAAAGGGAATTTGTACTTGTAATCATGCTTAATAAGATAATTAATAATCTTGTTTAGGTTAATATGGTTATAATTCAAGTGATCGCCAATAATAGTTTTGTTTGTGCATTAATATTCAACCAACATAGATTAAACAGGTTTAGGGTTAATCTATTGATTGTGTGTTAGTCAGAAAGCGCACATGAATATGAGAAGAATAAAGTAGAGGCCTATTTTTATGGCAGGTTCAATCTCTTTTAGGTTGGATTTGTACCTTCATCCCGGAATATCCAGTCATGGTTCCAGACCACTATGGAGTTAGCGATCTCATGGATCGTGAAGGGGTGTAACCTTCACCCTGTGAACGGTTTACAAGTTCCTAAAAACTTGTTGGCGACTCTTTTACTCTAGCTTCCTTCCCTTTGGACGCCACCATGCTTAACTGTATGATCATAGTGGGGCTCAAGTGTGGGATGCTTGAAATATTCCCTACATTTTTTTGGCGACTCCACTAGGGAGGATTTCTATTTTAATTCCTAAAATTTATTTTGGCAATAATTTAGAATGAGTAGATGAGACTCGAAAAGTTCTAAGTATTTCATGTGCGTAATTTTGATTAACATTATAGGCATATGCATAAAAAGGTCCGCATTGGAAAGACCATCCGTAATGCGTCAAAAACATAAGATCTTACACGTAGGAAATTAGGGAAATTTCTTTCACAACTAAAATCGAAATAACGCTGTGAAAAACTGGAAAATTCAAGAACAGAAAGCAGCTGAGGCATGTAGGAACTAGCGCTGAGAAAACAGCGCCATCGCCAAGTGATGGCTCTGTCTCCTGGCTACAGTAATTGTCGTCTGGCGACAGTGCCATAGTCTGGCGACAAGCACTATTGTCTCGTGCCGAGTTCTTCCAATACCGAGCCAGAAATGTACCATCTTGTTTCGACTAGTTCTAGTACTGTTTGCTCGGTTTTACTTCCTGATTGAGTTTTTTCCCTTTTTTCTGAAACCCATATGTGTTCTACATATGGCCATAACCCTCTGGGAATTCATGCTCCATCTACCCAATCGAACGCTCCTGGAAACGAAGGGTACATCCGAGTTTGTTGACTTCACCAAACCGTGGAGGCGCATTTAACTCGCGGGGTCCCATCCACTCGCGCCAACCCTTCCAAAGGTAAGGCTTCCGCGTGGTGCATCTGGACTCATAACCATGGACCCTCTTTGACTAACCCATATCCTTGAACTTTAGAGAACTAGAGTCATGGTTAGGTTGCAAACTCATTGCTTCATATTGTGACTATTTGACTACTTGTGCATTATTTGCTTGTGCATAACCTATGTGTGTTTACACTAACCGTTTGTTTGACTTGTGAATGAGTCTAAATGAACTAATTAATGACTAAGGGACTTTGCTAAATTAATTAATTAATATAAATGATTAAAGTCTAAATAAATTGATCGAACTTGACTTAGTACGACTTTAGGCTTGTCCCTTTAGAGTAAAATACTGAAAACAGTCCCAGACCAATGTTCCAGAAATGACGCAAAAGTTTAGGTTATAGTGCCACGCGCTAGTGATTAGCACCAGACGACAATGTTGTCGTCTGGGGCTGGTCTTTAGCGTTTGGCGACAGTCCTGTTGCTCCGGCGACAGTCCAGTTTTCTGCTCGAGTCTTCACGAAGAGTCTAATTAATCAATTTGCTTAATCGGTTTAACCAGTTTATTAATGACAGTAGTCATGTTTTAAATTGAGTCTAAGCGCATAGTCCCATGGTCTCACACAAGAGTCAAAGCATGTCACTCACACTCACTAGTCTTAGCACACACTTTGTGTATATGTCACCATGACCATGTTTTAGGTTCATGCATGAGTCGTTTTTCCGTCATTTGAGTTAGGGGCCTATCTATTCCTAATTCTCCCATATTTCTCTATCAACATCACTTTTTTCACACATATCATTCTTCTTTTTCTTCCATGATCTCTTCTCATTTACTGTATGTTCAGTAGAGCTTAAAGTCAAAAATAAAATTTACCCCCAATTTCCCTTTCCACAGCACTGGGTCAAGGAGAGAAGGGTGTTTAATAAAGGATAACACTTTTGTCCAAGTACTATTTTTTGATAAATCGATCCGACAAAAGAGAAAAGCTAAGAAGATAATGGCGTCTCAGGAAGAAGTCATCGAACTTAGGAAGGACGTGGCTAACATAACTGAAATGATGAAGGCTATGGAACTTCAAATCAATGACCCTGTGAAGCAACAACAAATGGAGCTCATGCAAGAAAGCTTGAGCAAACTCTCCAATGACTATAGGTTCCAGGGCATTAGCTCACAAGGGGTCTTAGTGGACAAGGAGCTTCTTCCGCAGAAGTTCAATGCTAATGACATCCCTAATTTAAGCCAACTGACAATCCTTATTTTCACTTAAGGGCTTTTGAAACTATAATGAACATTAAGGGAATTGATAGGAATATTTTTCACTCTTTGTTCTCACTATCTCTAGAAACTGTTTGTCAACATTAGTTCTTTTCTCTTGATAAAGAGAAGACCTCTATTTGGGATGGAATAATAAACGCTTTTATTAATAGATATAAGTGCAACATTCAAGTTGAAACGGACCATAGACAACTTGAGATGCTAAAGCATAAAGAAAATGAAGGGTTCACCTCTTTCTTTAACAAGTGGAGGGAAACTTCCGCTAATATGGTCGAGGTCCCTACTGAAAAGGAGTCTGTAACGATGTTCATCAAGAACCTTCAAGACAAGTATTCAAAGCATTTGAAATATCAACATAATTTGAATACTTTCAAGGCTGTCTATGACATAGGTATTGAAATCGAAGATGACCTTGCAAAGCAAAAATCTACTAACAATAGCAACAATAGTGGCTAGAAAGGAAAGAAGAACGACAATCCTTCTTCTTCTAAAAACACCCACTCTAGTAACAATGTTAGTACCGTTGACCTAAATGATGTCTTATGTATGGATAATCAAGGATCTAAAAAGAAACCAAAAAGAGAGTTCACGCCCATTGGAATGACTTATGATGTTGCTTTCGTTCGTCTACATGATCGAGGATTAATCAAACCAATTGGCCCTACTGAAGATCCAACACCAGAAAGGCGATCTTCAATATGGAATCCCAACTCTTATTGCAAGTACCGTCAAGGAAATGGTCATACCACGGATGAATGTTACAGATTTCAAAATCTCATTCAAGATCTCATAGAAGCAAACAAGATCCCATTGCCTCTAGCTAGCAAGAAGACCGGGTGATGATCAAGCAAACGACATAAGGCGAGCTTCAACGACAAGATCTCATGACCTCTTTTTCTTTTTTTATTTTTTCTATCCCCATTAAGTCTAGCATAGGCACCTTTTATTTTCCATTAGATTTATTTTGTAGGATCTTTCTTTTCCCTTTAATAAAATGAGCATTTATTTTCTTGCATATGATTATCGCATTGCATTGCAATAAAAAAAAAAAAAAAAATCCATGTCGAACTAAGCACAAGGTATACTTATGATTAGAGGCACCCCTTGTAGCCATATCATATTATCTTTCACCCTTCAAATATACAATCCTTTCTTGATAAACCACTTTGAGCCTCGTCTAACGATAGACCTTTCTTTCTTTGACCCACATCTACCTAACCTAGGGATGGGATGGTGTGCAACTTATGAAATTTTCAAAGAACAAAAGCTTGAGTAATTTCAAAAAATTAAAATTAGCAAAAATAATAAAAGTTTGCAAAAGGACAAGTGTTCCAATGCCTTTGATATGAATATATCTTTGATAAGAACACGTCTCAGATTGCGTCTCTTATCGAGTGCTAGGTACCGTGCCTGAGAAACATGAATGCCAAGTGAGTGATAGGCCGCATGATCGGGATTGCCCACACTTATCAAAAAAAAATGCAAAAGCAAAAAAAGAGAGAGAGTAAAATATAAACAAAAGAGAGTTCAAAAGTGAGGAAATCTCAAGCATACGAATATAAAGATTTCAAATGCAAGATTGCGCACCTTGGGGGCTTATCTAGGGTCTTGAGCCTTTATCACCTTTCTTCTCTAACCTTTAGCCTAATCACGTTAAAACCCTTCAAAGACCTCTTTGAGGTATACACACACTTGTGCGAGGTTCGGCTAGAGCTACGTTCGGCCTGATTCCTAACGGATACATAGGCAACCTCACATTGAGGTACGACCGTAATAAAAATGCATTCATTCACATTCATATTTACATTCATACATGATCATATCAAGGGATCTCCAATGCTCATCCTATCCATTTAGAGATAGACTTGGGGGCTTGATCCCTACATTATTAAATAACCTAGCCTAAGAGTCACCACTATTTGACTCTTTTCAAAAAAAAAAATTCATACACTTAGCCTTTGCAACCTAGCTTTAGTGTCACTTTCACACACATCACAGATACATAGACAAATAATCCTCCTCATAGAAACCCTTTGTCATGAAATCTTAACACAACGATGAAGCACGCCTTGTCATATCAAGATCACTCATTATCATAATTCTTATTGCATCACAAAGTATGAAGTACTTAGCCTCCGTGCCTAAGTTACCCAAATACTTTTATCATCGAGTCAACAATTGAGATAGCCTAGGATGAACTAATCTTTGCACTATGAGATACAACATCGACATATACATTTAACTAAGCTCATTCAAAATGCACCTCAAACACCCACTTCGATTCTTTTTTGTGTCTTTCTTTTTCAAGAGAAAGTCGGTACCCTCCACAAAAATGACAGAAAATTTTTGCTTTTCTACATTTTGAGTCAAACACATCACAATACAATGCAAACGCGAGTCATGCACATTGAGTCATGTCGTGTTCAAACACATTGAGTCAACCTCAAGTCAGTCAATCACGATGAGTCATGTATAACAAACCTTAGGTCAACCCTAAGAAAAACATGAGCAAAGTCCTATAGTCCAAAATATAAATGCAAGCACACTAAGTCCCAAACGAACAAGTGGTCTTTACAAATATTTTAAAGCAAAAGGACGCAAACAACTTAGAAAATCAACTAGAGTCAGATGGTCATATTGATTGATTGGGTTCCTTGGTACGCCAGTTAGCCCCTATAAGAAAATTGACATGATTAATAGTCGGCTCGATTATAATCGCAATCAGTGATCGGCCAGACGACAATCATCTCACTTAGCTTAAGCGCCTAATCATTGGCTCATTACAAGCACCAAGGCATTGGTTCAAAAGCAAGCACATCACCAAAACGACAATATTTCCAAGAGTGAATTGTGGAGCATCATTCTTCGGCGACAAATTTTCCAAGATTGGATTGTCCCCTTTGGCAATGTTTGCAAGCGTGGATTGTTGTACTCCTTCTCTATTTGGAAAGTTTTTCCAAGTTCGGATTGTCATACATTCATCAAATCTTCGACAATTTGTCCAAGATTGGATTGTCATCTCAAACTGGCAATGTTTCCAAGCATGGATTGTCGTGCTCCTTCTCTATTTGGCAAGTTTTTCCAAGTTCGGATCGTCATACATTCATCAAATCCTTGACAATATTTCTGAGATTGGACTGTCATGCATCAAGTTCCCTATGGAAAAATTCCCAAAGGATTGTCGTAGGTCGCTATTCATCTTAATATTTCGGCAAAGGTTCCCCAACATGGATTGTTATTGATTTCAGTAGTGGTAAATTTTCCCGAGACGCATTGTTAGTAGACTCTTTTTTGCAAATGTTCCAAGACGCGGATTGTCAATTGTGGCAATATTTTCCCAAAAGGATTGTTGCATAATATTGGCAAATTTCCAAGGTGGATTGCTTTCAAGAGTTATATTCCAAGACGTGAATTGTCAACCGTAGCAAGGTTCTTATGACAGATTGTTACGAAGCATTGGCAACTTTTCCTAAAATTGGATTTTGGCAAAATTTCTGAGATACGGATTGTCGCTTCATCGTGGCAACATTTCCTAGGATGGTTTGTTGCATGGCATTGACAACTTTCCCTAAATCGGATTGTCGTACATCATTTAAGAGTTGTGTTGGCAACTATTCCTAAAGAAGAGAGGATTGTCATCACCCCCAAAGGATTGTCATCACGCGTTTCTTAACTCTTTTATCTGTTTAACTAATGCTAGTTTGCAGGTATCGGTGTTACAAGAATGATTTAGGATTGCAGAACGTTCTGAATCATTCTCCGTCCCTATTGCTACTTTGACTTTTGTTTTCGAAACTTGCATTTCTCCAAACTCAGTCAAAGTGAGGGCTTCTGTAGACACCCAAATGTTTCTCCCCAAAAACCAAACCCAGTGATGAATATCTTTCACGTCAATTGATTATCGAACAAGGTGAAATGTGAAAAGTCTTGTGATGCGGTTGTTTTAATAAAAATACTTCTTTCTGTTTTTGAAAACATTTCTTTTCTTACTTTATTTATGAAAGTAGCCAGTCCAATTTAGTTTGGTCCATGATGAGGGTCCAATAATAGTGTAGTTGGATTGGGCTCAAAAAGATCTTTCCAACAATATATTATAAGCCCAATTTCGATGAATAATGAGGAAGTTATGGCCTAAATACTAAATTGGGCCCGAAATGAATTTTATATGCGGCCCAATGATCTAGAGGAGGGCATATTAATTATTATTCCTAAAGTTATTAGGATTGATTTTAATCTTCTAGAATAATCTAGAAGGTTCTTTTAAATTCAAACAATCATTATAATTATTCAAACAATTAAACATACCAATTTAATTCTTAATTAATTAGTGACCACATAATATTTAATGTTGAATCCTTTTTAATCTATCTCGGTGTCAAAGACACCTTAAACGCATAATGTGCCACAATTCCTATCCCTCGGTGTTGAAAACACCTTAAGTGCACTAAGGCACAAACATAAAATTTATTCCTCGTGTACATAGCACTTACATAGCTCCTTTCTCATGCTTATAGCATCAATAAAAATTGTATGAACCATAATAAAATTTCCTTTTAATATTCTAAACCAAATTAAACATCTTGTTTTATTAAACATGCTTTCTATCATGCCAATAATAAAAGTGTGGTTCATACATAACATGCTAAAATAATTATTTCCATCCAATAATCCATCACAAATAATCCATACTTCATAATTCAATCTCCAACATCAACCAAATAATAAATTCCAATCACATCGTATCATGATACTAGTTGGAATCACTTATTCAAAGCCTAGCATGTTCCTATATTACCAAATAAATACCAAGTACGCGAACGTACCTCAATTCGTCTTTCCAACTAGCCAAAATGCTAGAAATACTCAACTTAAAGTCTCCTACAATACCAAATATATAACTCAATTAATCCCTTGATTACACAAATTTCCAGCAACTTTTAAACACTTTAAAACCTCTCTAACAAGCTGAAAATTTGTTTTAAAACCCTTAAAACTCTTTCTTTAACTGGGTAATTAAAACCACAAAGTAAAAACATAATTATAGTGCTTATATTAAAATTCCAGCACACTTTTTAAGGTCTAAACCCCTCAAATAAATCTGAAAATTATATTAAAACCAAATAAAACCTTCTCCGCCTATGGTTAATCAAGCCCTTTTAATTAAAACACAAAAGTAGCACTGTATAATAAAATTCCAGCTATTTATTTTAAATAAAAACTCATTAAAAGTCCATAAAGATACAATCTTTAAGCTTTATTAACACTTCCAATCAATGGGTATATAAAACCCCCAAATTAATTGCAAGTTAGAACCATAAAAATTAGTTCTTTAATAATTAAAACCCTAACTTTTAATACTCTATAAAATCTGAAAATAAAACACTTTATAATATAAAATTAACAATCTTTAATTATAAAACATACTAATCATGTTTTGAAAATTAAAATCAATATCCAAAATATAAAGTATAGGAATAATAATAAAACAAGATAAAAGAGGAGAGAGAGAGAACCACTGAGGGGTGATGGCCGGCCGGCGGTGTTTGCCGGCAGGGATGACGTGGCAGGTGGTGGCACAAGGGTGGCGTCAAGTTGGGGTCATGGCATGACCTAACTTGGTGATGTTTCACGTATGAAACATGAAAGGGAGAATGAAAGAAAAAGTAAGGGAAAAAGAAAAAATAAGAAAAAGAAAAATAAGAATAACATTGTACAAATATGATTTTTAGCCTCTTGTGTGGGAAAATGAAATGGGTTATTCCAATAAGAGTATGTAGGACTAGCTTACATACGATATTTTAAATGAGCCCAAATAATTAATAAACAGTTGGCCTAAAATATAATTTACTTTTATAAAACTTTATAATTAAAATACTTTAGCCTTTTAAAATATTTAATTAAATTACTTAAACCCTTAAATATATATTTTATAAATACTTAAGTACTTTATAAAAATACATAAAAATACGGAGTAATACAACTATGAGGCCACCCATTCGGCTATGATCAAATACCTTCAGGCGGTGAAAGCTAAAGCTGGCACATTTGCAAAATTCCATCTGAGTCAAGTGCCCAGGTCTGAAAACAATCAGGCGGATGCATTGTCAAAAATGGCATCATCTGCCTCCTATGATACGCCTCGGTCAGTCTTCTAGGAAGTAATGGAGAAAAAAAGTATTATTGAAGAAGATCCCATTGGAGTACTTGACCGAAGCTCTACTTTGATGGATGGCATCCGGGCATACTTACAAGACGACACGCTGCCTGATTCAGTGGCTGTCATGAAAAAATGAGCTGCAAATTCGAAATGAGAAACAGAGAACTCTTTAAAATCGGTTTCTTGAAGCCGCTATTGGAGTGTGTTACCCCAGAAAAGGGGCAAGAAGTCCTCGAAGAGTTGCATGTGGGATACTGCACCTCCCATATAGGCGACAGATCCCTAGCTGTCAGGGCCTAGCGACAGGGTTATTTCTGACCAACTCTTGAGTCAGATGCCATGGAGATGGTTAAAAAATGTGACAAGTGCCACTGACCTGACGACAATCCATAGCCCTGTCCCGTTTGCTAAATGGGGCATGGACATCCTGGGTTTGTATACGCTTGCACCAGGCAGAAAACGGTACATCCTCGTGGCTGTGGATTACTTCACAAAGTGAGTGGAGGTGAAGGCGGTAAAAAACATTAAGACAAAGGATGTCGTCTCTTTCATTTAGAAGAACATCATCACCTGGTTCGGGGTACCTATGTCTAAGGTTTTTGACAATGACCCTCAGTTTGAGATGCCTCATCTTAAGAATTGGTTGGGAGATCAAGGGATCTCACATTATTTTGCATCAGTCGGTTGACCCCAAGCAAACAGCAAAGTTAAAGCCTTCAACAAACTCATCTCAGACGGTATTAAAAAGAAAATTGAAAGGGTCGGTGGTTTATGGGCAGAATAATTAATTCATGTCCTATAGGCCATCCGGACAACTGAAAAGGGGGCAACCGGTGAAACCCCGTTTCTCATGGTCTACGGTGCTGAAGCCGACTTGCACATTGAGCATTATGAGTCAACTCTACGAGTCATGCTATACGACGAAGAGGCAAACTAGGAGACCATGCGGTTAGCATTGGACTCACTCCCAGAACGCAGGGACAATGTTGCCTTGCGCCATGAGATTTACCTTCTGAGAATGACCCGTGCCTACAACAAGAGAGTACACAATGGCCCCTGAAAGTGGGTGACTTTGTGTTGCAAAAAATGGAGGCAACCGGTAGGGCAAATGAGCAAGGAAAGTTAACCCCTAATTGGAAAGGTCCCTACCAGGTCTATGAAGAAGAAAGAGAGGGCACCTATCACCTGGAATCTCCAGACGGTAGGCGGCTGTCCAGAACTTGGAATGTACACAATCTAAAAAACTACTACTTCTTAGAGTTGTAAATTTTTTGTAAATGAAAAGCCTATTAATTAATGAAGAGTTGCCTTTTGTTTTCAATTCTTTTGTTTATTGCTTTATATACATGCGGAATGTCTTAAGTGCCGCCTGTGCAATGTGCAGACAACCCACTTTTACGTACTAAATATAAGCTAAGTTTAAAAATTTAGTGGCTAAACAAATGTCTTGCAAAGACACGAGGCCAATGGCCGAGTAATATTCAAATTTATAAATCCGTCTGCTCGAACATGAGTATGGCGTCCGGGGACGCCCATCCGGGTGAATTTGTTGCAGAGAGAATCTCCTATTTGGGTGACACATTGCTCTATAAACGCATACAAACGGCCGAAGTTGAACGGCCTAATTGGCCAACTCATAGCCGTCTGACAAAAATAATCTAAAGAACAATCAAGTTTACGAGAACCAGATGTCTAAAGACATCAGCTAGTGACCAAGCGTAGTTCTAACTTAGATTATTTACTGAAATTATACAAGTCCACCCAATGGGGCAAACGGACATAGATTATAATTGGATTGAAACACCCTAGACGGTGGAAAAATAGTTATCCAAATCGCCTGGGCCAACAGCTTATCCGCCTGTGCGATTGGACGACTGTGTACTTGGTTTGGGGCAATCACTACTATGATTGATTGACTTATGAACATCTCATACTCTTTAAAGTATCAAAAGTTCCCAAGCTAATCAATCAAGTTTTGAAACCAACAACACAGCCGCTCAGGGGCAAAGTACAGCCGGCTTTCCGGTTGCCGCATGCTATTAACGAGTTAGGCAAAAATTCAAGTATATACGCAAAAACTAAAAATGCAAAAATTGAATCAAATTGAACAAAACCAATTCAGTCGGCACTTTCATAGAATAAACCCGATAAAACAGCTGGAGGAGAAATTGTTGCACCGGATCTACATCCGGCAAAGGAAATTAAAATTGCTGAGGTACCCGACTCCACAGTCGATAAAAACATAGATACACGGCACACAAGCCGGAGAAAAGTAATTGGCATACTGCCGTAGAGAAATCTAAAGTTGGAATTATTGAGGTGCAGACGGGTGACCCTGAGCGTCCTCCTCAGGCAAGGGAACAACGGAGTCTTGGAGAATGTTTTCTTCTGGCTCTTGCTCCTCTCCTCCTCCGCCGCATGAGCATATTGGTAAGCCATGGCCCAGATGTCGTATTCTTTCCCCGGATGTAACGCATCCCAAGCCGTCTTCACCCGGTTTTTGTAGTCGGTTTCGTTCTCTTTGATGAGGCAGTTTTGCTCCGCCCTCAAAGTAATCTTGAAGTTAGCCTGGCCTGGGCCATCTCATTTTTTAGGCGGTTGACGTCTGCCCGGAGATCAATGTTCTCCTTGTTAACCCACTCAAGAGTCATGAGGTCCGCCTAAGCATTTTTTAGTGCAGCCTCGAAGTCCGAGGCTTTCTTCTTAGCGGTCTCCAGCTCAGCCGTTAGACGCTTGATGTTGTCTGCCTGCGTCATATCCAAGGCTTTAGATTCAAGTTCATTTATTATATTTTGATATTGGGCAATGTCTGTGGAATCTTTAGCCGCTTTATTAGCCCGCTTTACCTCTTTTCTCTTCCAGGTGTACGGCCTCTTGAGCCCATCTACCCTCAGCATAGCTTGTGAAGTACAAACGGGGCGTTAAAAAGGCAAGCGGGAAAGTACTTGGAAATTATGGGAAAATTTCATACCTCAGACAGGAGGGCCAAAATGCGTTCCAAGTTGAACGTCTCGATGCCAGGGATGGCGTCCTTGTCCTTCTTGGGAATGGCTCCAAGCATGGACTTGGCATGTTGATGTACATCCGGCCACCTGGGGGAGCGATCTGCACCATAATTAAGATTGGGTGAGTGAGCTGTATAGGCAGCACCTATCTGGTGCTGGCTGCTCGACGATCCTTCACACGTCTGCTGAGAGTGTGATTTCACTCGCAGGGCCCAGCCAAGCTCAGGCGGAGTTTCGAAAGGGTTAGCCATAACTTCAAGGATCTGTAGGCTATCATCGCCTATAGTGGCTGCAGAACCCGTTGCAGTCTTAGGTAGATCACCACCCTTCGGTACCGAATGGGCACCCGGCTTAATCCCCAGATCAATGCCTAGGCCGAAGCCTTTTAGGCTGATACTTTACCCTCCGATGCTCATGCGGCCTTTTCCAGACGGAGCATCTGGAGCCGTCTGAGTAGACGACGCTCTTTGAGATTTGTTTGGGTTGGGGTTCTCATCGTCTCGGGTCTGTTTGATCAGCTTTTGGAAGGACCTAGGAGGCTTCCCTTCTTGCAAATGAAATTGCTCATTAGACATACAGCCGATAGAAACCGTTTGCATAGATAACTCAATTCAAATGTTTACAAAAGGGTGTCAAACGGTTCATACCTTGGCCTTTATGTGGGCCCATTTGGCTTCCGCATTATCCTTGAGGATTTGGGCGGGCAGACCGCTTGGGTGTCTTGTCTTCCGAAAGCATCCTCGAAGTAGTGGCTGCAAAATAAAGGAAAGACGGTCAGTTCAAGAGTTGTGCAATACAACTGAATTTAGCAATATAAACGGCTAATTGTCGGATGCATGGTAAACCTACGCTTATCAAGCATCGTACTTAGGCCACAGATGGACAAGAATGCCTTGTCTCTCAACCATTCATGTTTCGGTATCTAGTTCTTTGGAACACTTATTACTTCCCCGGTTGAGAGGGTGTCAGTTGTGAGCTTAAAAAATCCCGGCTCTATGATATTTTCATAGTCCTCATCTGGGATAGCAGGGAACTTGCAATTCTGACCCAGAAGGTCAAGCTTCTTTTTAAACCTGCAAAGCTCGTGGTTCTCACGTCGTGTGGGGGCAGAAACTAGATAGAACTTGTTCTTCCAGTTTTCCCACTTGGACGGTTTGTCCAGGGTCATTTAATACTTGGGGTAGGTGGTCAAAGTGTACCACGCCCTCCAGCCACTTGGGTTGTGGCTGAGATAGTGCATGTGGGCAAAAGCCTCCCAGTCAGGGTGCAGACCCTGCATCTTGCAGGCGGCCATATAGCCTAGAATGTTGACCCAGGAGTTTGGGGACAACTACCAGACGCCAAGGTCATAACCCCGTAAGATTTCCTTTACTACATCATGCAGGGGGAACCAGAGACCAGCTAAAAACGCCGCCTCATAGCAACCGAAGTATTTATTGCAATTAGGCTGGTCATCCTTCCAAGCAATGGTGCCTAGCTCAGGCGGCACTCGGATCTTATACGCCCCACCTAGGGGCCTTTTGAGTTAAAGGCCTCAAGGCCCTTCTCCATGTTCGCCCTATCTTTGGCTGAAATGTGAATTCTAAGGGGATCTCTGTCCTTTTCCCATTTTTTCCTCTCCTCCACTTCACTGTCCTCGAGCGGGGAAAGGGGGTCATTTCTACTATCTTCAAAGCTTGAACCAGAGGCGGTGCTTCCCCCGTCTCTCTCTTGAGAGACCTCATCACCATCAGACCTAGAGGTAGAAGCGACCTTTTCCCCGTCTCCATCTTCGGGCCAAATCTCTTAAAAACCAGCATTGGAGACGGCCTCTTTACCGTCTCTATCCTCAGACCCATATAGGATCCCATCCCTTGGGGTGCTAGGGATCCCAGAAGGGAAGTCAACTTCTTGGTCCACCGACATGTCATCCCCTTCAATCGGTGCAACCTCATCAGATGATACCTCCAACGTACCGTCTCTCCTTCGCCGTCTGGTGGCCGTTTGTTTAGTTTGAGCCATTGTGTCCTACACAGAGACAAAGACGATCGGTTTTGGGGATGTACAACGCTACTCCATACACCTAGAGCCGACACCCCCAATCCTAAACTCAACCGTACCAAGAGACTGGCTGACTACTGACCTAGGTTGTGCCGTGTGTGTTGGTGATGAATCCATTTATTGAATATAAATATACAAACGGAAAAAACAAGAGTGATCTAAAAGGGGTAGAGATAGTACCTTAAGATTTGACTCTGAAAGGGGGTCAAGTGTTGTCTGGATGTAATAGGCGGGATGGAAGCGTTTTGCTTTTATATAGCACAAGCGAACATCAACTGGCTGGGCAGGCGGACAAAGAGGGATCTGTTTGTGAATAACACAGACGGTTGTCAGACACTCTCTCTCTAAAAAACTTTGACTCTCTCTCTCTAGAATTTTTTGGAAACATTCAAAATAAGGGGTTGGTAAAAGTCATGTTTATAGAGGGGTAAATTCAGGGGCATCCCTGTAATTTCCCCAGAATGTGAAAGGTTAAACCTAAATTTACTGTTGAAATTAACCTATCAGTAACAGAGTGACAAATGTCACAGATGCCACATGGCAAGCCACGTCACATCTGTGAGGGGAAAATATTTTTGGTAAAAATACCCATACCAAGTGGCCCAATTAGAAGGTGACACATGTCACCTTTAGAGAGTTCCAAAATGGACCAATCATCTTTCGACATGTGTCCCTCCTAGAATGTTGGGAAAAAGACTGCCTTTACGGCCCAAATCCCGAGAAAGCCGCAATGCGACGTAGCCCATCAATCCTAGGTTTTCTGTAACCTAGGCAGGGGCACAATTCCCGATGACCCTATAACTAGGGAGATTTCCCCATTTTTAGGGGCACGTTCCTTTATTACTCTGACCTACATCTCTTACATCAGAGAATTCACCTGATCTCGGAATCCGAGCGGATCTCACTTTTACCTTTCCGCACTTTTTACTCCCTTCGAACAATGCTAACTTGATCGTTGGAGGCGGAGCTCCTACCAACCGGAGTCTCCGTGTTTTGCAGGTATAGACCGCGTGGAATCAGTCTTGGTGACGTAACTCTCCCGAGGGACCAAAAAACACCCAAAACACAAATGATATGGGTACAAAACCAATTATATTAGAAAGTAGATTTTAAGAGCTTTCCAATGATATATTATAAGCCCAATTCCGACTTCCGAATCAAAAGTTATGGGTTTCGGAAAATCAGATTTTTTGTAGGAGTGAAATCGGTAGAGTCGTATAGAATCGTAGAATCGGTACCGAGTCTAACTGATTATACCGATTCTATGAGTGACCCTACATCACAGCAATTCTACCGACGATTACATCGTTTAAGCAGATTGGGATCGTAGAATCGTACGATTCTATAATCAAAGTCGCGATTTTAATAACATTGATTAGGGGTATATGGTGAATTTTTGTAACAACACGGGGTATATGGTGAATTCAAAAAATTTCAGGGGCATATGGTGAATAAACAAAAAAGTCAAGGGTATATGGTGAATAACCAGAATAATTAATTGCTTGAATTGCATTTAACGAAGTGCATGAGGGACCCTTAAATAAGCTTAGGAAAATAACAAACTGAATAAAAAATTAGGAGCACTACAAGAACTAGGTTACACCACTATTCCTTAACAAATATATCTATATGATAATATGTTAGTTTATTCATTAGATTAAGTAAACAACTACTTAGCTACTGCTACAAAGAAATAGAAATTAACTATAACTACTTTGACTTACTACTTACTACTTTAAATTAAAGGACTATATTAGTTTTGACTTTAATTAGTTGGTGTGATGTATGTGAGATTGCTTTTATGTTGAGGAACGTTAATTGACCAGTCCTATACCACCAACACTACAACAAACCCCAACCCTAACACCACCTTATTTATTTAATAGAAAACCTTAAGAAAAATATATAAAATAAGGGCATGGTTTACCCTAAATGGTAGGTCTTCGTCTTCTTCCATTGATTTTGACCTCCAAATTCAAGCTCCATTGCTTGAGAATTCATGCTTCATTATTAAGGAGAGAGATAACGACAGATCAATATCTTCCAAGCCCAAAATAAGTAAAAGACGTTGTATCCCTAGCAGAATACACAAAAGGACTAAAATAATTCCTTGAGAAACATATTTTGTTTCTCATGTTGAGTAAGTTGGATTTTCTCTTAAAAGTCAAATCAATGCCTTTTAAACTTAGTAACATTCAAAATTTTCTATTTTTTAAATTTTATAATTTATAAATTTTAAATTTGGGTACCATGCTTGACATGAAATAACCGTGAACTCGAGTCAGGACATGAGGCTGCTTTTCAACTACTCGAACAATCGAGCATCAACATTTTTGAGTACTTGAAAAATCAAGTACTCGAATCGGAACACCCCTAATAGCAAGGTGAATACGGAAATGTTGAAATCTAGGGATGAAGGAAAGCATAGAAGAACCAATTTTCAAGATGAAGAGCCGATTGGGTTACTAAATGAGAGCTAAACAAAAAATTTTATTAAGAACTATATTTTTTGTAATTGTATGAAGCATTGCTACCTAAGAATAAAGTGGTGTTCTAGGGCTCTTGACCCAACCCTACTAGAATTGCCAACTTGTGACAAACATAAAATAGTCACTAAAATTTAACAATAAGCGAAACAAATTTAAAGCTCCAAACTAACTAAGCATATTAGAAAGCAAGGGATCGTCCATTAGGAAAGGTATGATGAATGCTAGAGAGATATTGCAATTAAGCTAATTTGAAGTCACGCATGTATATATATTTGTGGTTTGATCTAAAGTCTAATAACAAATCACACTAAGGTGTTGAGGAAAATTCAAGGAATTAAAACCACTAGGGGATGAGAACCCACTTAATTTATAGGAATCAAGCAATTAAGAAATCATTCGACAAATGTCAACAAGGACTACCTCTAAAGAGCAGTTGATGACAATCAGGAGCTGTTCTTAAACAATCTAAACCTTGAAGATGTATAAGAACTAGTCATTGGAGTTGTGCTTGATTTATTACATTGAATCATGCAGCGTAATTAGCAATTTGCAATACTAAACCAAATTGATCACTAGACTTGAGAAAGATGATACAACTTGCCTCCAAAATATTCTTGTCAGAAGCAAGATAAAAAAACACATAAGAAACCAAATGATCCTAAGAGTGACGCGACTATATACTTGGCAGGCATATTCAAGCTGCAAAACATAAATTAGTCACTTCATTACACATAATAATGATGCACATCCATTATATTCCATTAGAAAAATAACACATGTTTGTTTTACACAATTTTTATTGATTGAAAATGAAAGTCATTATATTGACCCACCCAGTCCCCGCTACTAACAGGACCCATTGATCAAGTACAAGTTTATGGGACCAAAATAGACCTGATCAAGGTGAGCCCAACTCGACCCAGCCCGATTTTGATCGGGTTTTAGACAGTTTTTCCCGGTCCAACCCAATTCTTTAAAAATTTTAGGCAAGCTTGGAAAATCAAATTTATGCAATTTTAGTTAATGTTTTTGGCTCGGCCCAAATTTGGCCCATAAATCCCACATGGCCTGCTAGTTTGGATAGGTTTGTGCACATATATTTAAGCTCGAAGTTTGATCCCCCTGACCTCAGGAATGGGCTTATTTTCTTATTTCGGTTTAACCCGCCTATTGATCACCTTTAGACCAAAGTTATAAATAACCTTGAAGTAGTACCCAGAGTGTTTATGCATTATGACGGAAGTTAACTTTTGATCCAAAATTTGACTAAGAATAATTTCAAGTTAAAATCAATGCACGTGTAGTGTTTGTTTATTTGTCTGAACCAACTGGGGGACAAGAAAACCCTTTAATAACAATGAACAACTAATAAAAATTCAACTTCCATTGATCCCATCGCAAGTCCCAACTAGCATTTTCCAGAAAATTTAATGCACAGTATCAATTTCACTATAATTAAGATAATATTAATTTTTTCTAGGTTTAACATTCAAAGATATTAAAAAAAAAAAAAAACTAATAAAACCCAGTTCTTTCCGTATTTTCTGGATCTTATTTCACAATACAAGTATACCCACAAATTTCTAGACATAATTTTGAAGTTCTATGAATTGAATTTGTGCAATAGATTGCTGTAAAAAATGTTAAGAGAAGGAAAATCTCTTGCAGAAACTCCAACATGGTCTGTTGCAACAGTTACTTCAATTATGATTTTTGTTTGTTTTCTTGTAGAAAGGTGCATTTACTGGTTTGGCAAGGTGAGAACTTTGAATACATTATCCTCACTTTAATTGATGAAAAATGTAACTGGTTTTTTTTTTTTTTTTCTTTTTCTTTTTTTTTTTTTTAAAGTTTTTCTTTTGAAGTGAAATTTTGAGGTTTTATATTTTTAATTTTAAATTTGCAGTGGTTGAAGAAAACTAGGAGGAAGGCTTTGTATGCTTCATTAGAGAAGATTAAAGAAGGTAATTTGACTTCAAAGCCTGTAATTAACTAACATTTGTTGTAAATTTTAGTTAAGAATGTATAATAGTAAGATTAGTTGCTTCAATTGTTTAGTTTTAATATTTTTTTTGGGTATTATCTTGTGTATTTGCTACCTTATGTGATCTGTTATCTGGCTTTGTTATTTTGCTTATTGGTAGTCGAGTTGGTATCATAAGCATGCTTCAATTCTTAGGTTATACACTGGAGAACATGATGTACCGGCGATCAAGCTTGTAACTTTTATAATTTGCTTTGTTTTCTGTTAGTGTGGTTTGGAGATGTGATAACTCAGTATATTTGACAATGATCTTTGGATTTTGATGCTCATTTTTGTTCTTTGGTCTGCTTTTATTATAGCAACGATTAATGTGTAATGATATACAAGCCATTCATGAAGCTAGCAAATTCTTAGAAGTCGAAATATCATGGTTCTTGACAGTGAGTAGTTGCCCATTATGAGGTGTAACTTGTTTTCTCTTGCTTGTGCAGAGCTTATGCTGTTGGGCCTTATTTCTTTGTTGTTAGGACAATTTGCTAGATGGATTTCTGAGATATGTGTAGATTCGTCTCTTTTCAACAGTCGATTTTATGCTTGTTCCGAGGAAGATTACACTTCCCATGAGAAATTTTTTATTAGAGAATCATTTCCCTCTTCAAATGAGACTGATATACCTCCAAAGGGACTGTTCAATTCCGTTTCTCATCGATGTCCTGAAGTACGTTGGTTCCCTTACACTCAAGTTCTTGTTACTTGTTAGGCATGCAGTTACCTTTTTCAAAGTTATAAATTTCTGATTGCTGCAGGGTCGCGAACCTTTTGTGTCTTATGAAGGTCTTGAGCAGCTTCACCGGTTCTTATTTGTGCTCGGTATTACCCATGTTCTATATAGTTGTGTTGCTGTTGGTTTGGCTATGATACTAATAATTCTTATTAATTCATGAATGGGACATGCTGGAAGCAAGTTATGCTAATGCCAATATAATTATTTGAGATGCGAGGTTTTCATATGTATGTGTAATATACACTATGTTACATGGATTCAGGAACGGGTGCCGGACACGGACACGTGTCCAAGTGTCCGATCCTGCAAGTTCCAATTTTAGGATACGGGGACTCTCTCTGATATTTGGACACGGGTACAGGGACACGTCAATACGTCACTTTAATTCTGCTGATAAATGGGAATCTTCTTATCTACATCTTCTTTATATTAATGGTGGTTTTCGAACAAGATATATTTTTCTTTCATGTTTCTTCTCTTTTTTCCTCTCCTCTATTAATGGAAGTGTCCGAGTGCATAGTGAAGGATCGGATGTGTCCGTGTCCGTGAAGTGTCGTGTGGACACAGATGTCCGATTAACATAGAATATACATCTATCTATAAATAAACTAAAATAACACTGCTGACATCATCACTTTTTAAATTGTACACATGTCAAGTTGTGGTTGAAATTTTTCCCGCCTAAATTAATTGCTGACATCATATTTTTGTTTTTTACCTTAAATTATTACAATAGTGTGTTTTTTTTTTTTTTTTTTTTTTTTTTTTTTTTTTTTTTTTTTTTTTTTGAAAACAACTATTATATTATATTATATTCCATATATTATATTAGGATGAATTTGAGTTACTATTTGGCTTCAAAATATAATTACTCTCGGTTAAAGAGCACTTCGTATTGCATAATTTACTTAAATTTATACTCTTTTTCAAAATTAGTTAGATCTAAATAGCATTGCAATTAATGGTTAGGTTTTTATAATTTATCTCATACGAGGGACATATGTAAAATAAATATTTATTCAAAGAAATTTTTTATGTCTTGCATCGCACGAGGCTTATCTAGTATATATTAGCTAAGCAACCATTAAAGAATTAGACAAGAAAAACCAAGGATAAGATGGTGGTAATGACCCAACACCGGCTATTGGTAATGACTATTCGTCTGAAAGAGAAGGCGAAGAAAAAAGTTAGACAAGAAGAACCAAGGATAAGATGGTGGACCCTAAGGGATGCAAAAGCTAAGGTCTTTACAGAAAAGGTAATTGAAGAAGCGGATTGGGATGGAGAGGTGGATCCGGACATGACCTGGTTACGAATGAAGAACTGTTTCCTAAGAGTGGCCAAAGAGGTCTTAGGGGAAGTAAGGGGAAGAACTTCGGTACAGAGAGATACTTCGTGGTGGAATGAAGAGGTGAAAGCAGTAATTAAGCAAAAAAGGGAATGCTATCAAGCCTTAGGAAAATGTAGGAGTGATGAAACCTTTGCAGCGTATAAGGAGGCTAAGAGTAAGGCAAAGGCAGCTGTTCGCCAAGCAAAAGAAAAGGCATATCAGGAGGTTTATGAAAAGCTTGATTCCAAGGAGGGAGAAAGGATCATTTATAAGATGGCAAAGAGAAGACAAGAGGCAAGGAAGGATATTGGCATGGTGAAGTGTGTCAAAGATAAGAACCAAATGGTCCTAGTGCAAGAGGAGGGCATCAAGGACAGGTGGAAGGGGTACTTCGATGAATTATTTAATGGAAGTAATGGAGTTGTGATAGGAGATACCTCTATGAGTGATGAAGAAATCAACATGGAGTATGTGCGAAGGATTAGGAGAGTAGAGGTGGAGATTGCACTGAGGAAGATGAAACCTAAGAAGGCGGTTGGCCCTGATGGGGTACCGATAGAGGTGTGGAGGTGTTTGGGTAAGATTGGTATTGATTGGTTAACAAACCTTTTCAACAAGATATGGACGGCTACAAGGATCCCACAAGATTGGAGGAAGAGCACCTTGGTCCCGGTTTATAAAAACAAAGGAGACGCTCAAGATTGTTCTAACTATCGAGGAATTAAGCTTATGAGCCATACTATGAAGTTGTGGGAAAGGGTGATTGAACAAAGGTTGAGGGCATGCACAAGCATTTCAGATAACCAATTTGGTTTTATGCCTGGGAGATCTACTATGGAGGCAATCCATTTGATAAGACAAATGATGGAGTTTTATAGGGTAAAGAAGAAAGATCTTCATATGGTCTTTATTGATTTAGAGAAGGCATATGACAAGGTGCCAAGAGAGATACTTTGGTGGGCAATGTTGAAGAAAGGTATCCCACGAAGGTATGTAGACCTAGTTAAGGATATGTATCGGGATGTGTCAACAAATGTGAGGACATGCGGAGGGTTGACAAAAGATTTCCCTATTACAATCGGATTGCATCAAGGGTCTGCATTAAGCCCTTTTCTTTTTGCAACGGTTCTAGACGAATTAACTAGACCAATTCAAGATGAGGTTCCATGGTGTATGCTGTTCGCAGATGATATCGTTTTGGTGGATGAGACTAAGGATGGGGTTAATGTCAAGTTGGAGCAATGGAGGCAAAGGTTGGAATCTAGAGGGTTTAAGCTAAGTCGGAGTAAGACTGAATATTTGGTATGTCGTTTTGGCACTCAGAGGGGGACAAGCAATGAAGTGGTGAGTTTGGATGGAAAGGATTTGACCATGAGTGAATGTTTTAAGTACCTAGGGTCGATCATCCAGAAGAATGGTGACATTGATCAAGACGTGACCCACAGGATTAAGTCAGGGTGGCTTAAATGGAGAGCGGCCACGGGAGTGCTATGCGACCGCAGCATTCCCTTAAAGTTGAAGGGAAAATTCTACAGGACTGCCATAAGACCAGTGTTGCTCTATGGTACAGAATGTTGGGCTTCTAAGAAAGAGCATATTAAAAAGATGGAGGTTACGGAAATGCGCATGTTAAGGTGGATGTGTGGAAACACTTTAAGAGATAGAATCAGAAATGAGGTTATTCGCAAGAAAGTAGGTGTGGCGGGCATTGTAGATAAATTAAGGGAAAATCGTCTGCGTTGGTTTGGACATGTAAGACGGAGACCCGAGGGTGCACCGGTGCGAAGAGTGGAAGAGTGGGACCATGGAGGGATTAAACGAGGAAGAGGGAGACCAAAGATGACTTGGTTGGAAGGAGTGAGGAAGGATATGAAGTGCATGGATTTACGTGAGGATGAAGTTTTGGATCGTAAGGGATGGAGGAGAAAGATTTATGTTGATGACTACACGGAATAATCAAATTTGGTTCATGTTAGCCGACCCCACTTTTGGGATTAAGGCTTTGATTGATTGATTGATTGATTGAACCATTAAAGAATTACAAAAATTAAACATGAGACTGGGTCTTTGATGCATGGGTTTTGTTGAGTGGCTGCGTAACAAATATACAAGCTAGAATATATGAAAGTTTTTGACTGCAAATTATAAGCAAGATTAAAAGCTAATTGAAAATCTTGAAAGTGGTGAAAATAGCGTGAAGGATTACCTTGGAATCCCATATGAAGAGAAGTGCATACATCTGATCAGATTATAGGTTTTTTTTTTTTTTTTTTTTTTTTTTTTTTTTTTTTTTTAATTTTTTTATTTATTTACTTTTTTTACTAGTAAAGCATGCATCATTCATCTTCTTTTGATTGTATCTTGTAGATATACAGTTGGAGAAAATGGGAAGCCCAGGCAATTTTGCAAGGTAAATGAAGGAATGAATTGTTATGAAACAACTATTAAAATTGTTTTGATGTTCATTGTATGGTGTGGGTACTTACACTACTGAATGCATCGCAATTTTGCCTATTTCTATTTTCATTTTCATTATCTATCATTGGAGTAATTATCTGACATCTTTCCCATCCAGTTATTTATATTCTAGCAGCAAGAGCATTTTTGTCCATTATATGATATTTAATTCAAGTAATATATTGGATCGTTTGGTTGACAAGGGAAATAACTCCCCACAAGAATTGACAAATAATGGGAATTAATTTCCCACATTAGAAATCCCATGAATTGTTGCTTGTTATTCATGGAGGAATTTGCAAATCATGGGAATTTCAAGTTACCAAGGGGGTACTTGGTAATTTAATTCCCATGTTTTGTGGGAATTGGAAATTCCCATGAATTTGAAATTCCCACATTTTTATGTTTTGTGGTCAACCAAACAAAACCTCAATATCTAAATTCCCATGAATTGGAAATGTTAGAGCTGTATGTTTCAAGTGCCTTTTTTCACTTAATATTGCTACTGTGCAGCAAAGAGGAACAAGGTGATGAGGCGACAAACCACCTTTGCTTTCCATCATGCATCACATCCTTGGAGCAGAAACCGGGTTCTAATTTGGATGGTAATTTGATGGTTTCTTTGTGTGACACGTTGTTTATTTAATGTTACCTTGCTCTTTGAATGACCTTGTTTGCTTCTTAAAATTGTGAGATTTGAAAATCCAGTCTTGATCCATTTCGTGTAGAGCTTGAACATTTCTATATAATTTGTAACACAAGCAATCAAGATTATCTTCCATTTATTCTCGTTGCACCAGTGCACCTTTAAGTAATCTTAGCCTATTGTGCAAAGGCCATTCCTTGAAAATTCTTAGAAGATTGAAAAACAGAAAGAAAAACATACTGTAATATGTCTCTATTATATGAGAACTCATCAGTTAGGCTTCTTAGATCTTTATCACTTGATTAATTTCTGGCAAGATTGAATGTACGACAGAGGGAGAATTTGTTTGGGCGGTGGTGGCTTGATGTGGGAAGATTATGGATAGAGATAAAATATGGAGGATAGGAGGAAAGAGAAACATGCTTTCTTTTTCTTTTTTTTTTTTTTTGAGCTGAATACACATTAACTAATTTACCTAACTTTTTCTTATAGCTCTTTTGATTTGATTTTCCTTTTAAATAGTTGTACAGAAGTAACTAACATTCATTTCAAGTACCCAAACTGCAACTGAATCCAAAATTGAGTACCCAAATAATTACTTAACTCGTAAACTAACTTAGATTACTAGGCCTTAGATTATGTTAAGAGTATTATTTATATATTGATTTATTTATTTATTCAACACAAAACTGGGGATGTATTACTTAATTAGAATAACAGTATATGTTACGAACATGCTCCTTTTGAACAAATGAAAATCTGGATCATTGCAAAAAATAATCCACCATTACCACTAATACATATAAAGTTTATACAAACAAAAGAACAGTTCTAGGCTGTACTACTTAGATTATAAACAGCAGCAGAAGGATAGCCACAGCAGCCTGCACTAAGCTGCACCAAAGCTCCTTTTGTCTTGATCATAGATGATCTTGACTCTATTGATCATAGATGGTCTTGAATCCATCATAGTGACACAAGGTAACAGAATAAAAACAAACTTTATGAGGAACATAAAGAAAAATAAGACTTTATTATTATGGTTCTTTCCCTTTTATTTCTTGTCATTTACTTCTATGAGAGAGGTTGTGGAGAAGAGTGTACACCAAAAATTGGCAAGATCAGGATAAAATTGCAGTAACAGAAATACTGAAGCAAAAAAGAGCGATGCCTTTAGACATTATAGCTTTTTGTGGTCAACTGTCAAGTCCTATAAGGCTATAACAGCTCAAATCACATTTCCTTTTTTTTTTTTGGTTGAAGTCATTTTGGCTCTGTTGGTTGGAGTACTTGTTGGAACTTCATTTCGTGTCAGTAGTGATAGTCTTAAATTATGTTTAGTAACTTTCAGACATATGTTGTTTATAGTGATAAATAAGTCTTGTATAAGGTGAACTTACGTTAATTTTATTGTAAGACGGTCAATTTCAAGGTAACTTTAATCACTTTAAGGGTAACTTTTAATTTATGATGAATTTGATTGTATATATGTGTACTTTGTAATGGATACATGTTATGAAGGCTAATATGATTAATCTATTATGTTATAAGTGTTTTTTAAAGGTAAAAATTTTGTAGGAAAACAATAACTTTTGTAGTATATAAGGGTAACTTTAAATACTTTTTGGGTAACCTTAGACTGTCATACAATAACTTAAAGTCTACCTTAATCAAGAATTTGTGATACTGACAACCTTTTCTTTTCTGTAATAATTATTTTATATAGGTTATTTTAATCTGCTTGATAACCCTTTTTCATCAGAGGGCATTTTCTATTTATTAATTATCGATCTATGTGTAGTGATTTATTAAAGATTGAAGGTAGCAAAGCTAACATCTTACGTTCTTTTTTAATCTCAAAGTATTTCTCTTTGGGAAGTTGCAAATTAATTGCAACATTACTTATTTGGCTAATGTTCTCTATCTTTTATCACATGGCTCTTTCTTTTTATCTCTCTCTATCTTTCTCCTCTCATGAAATACCATGCATCACCTCCACGTTGCAATTAAAAGGAACGGAGGAAGTATAAAAAGATGGACATATCTTGCTGTACATTATTATGGCTACATAATTATCATTAGCTTATGTGGATTCCTTCTTAAGATCATACCTTGTGTTGTCGTGTCATAGAGATTAAGCACTGTATGACTTTTTCAATGTTACTTTTGTTCTCAAGCTGATCTATCCTTTATTCATGCAGCTATGCTTTCTTCGACAATTCAAGAGTTCTATACGGAAGTCAGATTATATGGCACTGCGTTTGGGTTTTATAACCGTAAGTGTCACTTTGACATCCCTGTCCTTGAAATAGTTCATATGTGTTTGTGTTTTGCTTATTTCTTTGAAGGTGAGTCAGCTTATCCTGGTATCATAGCTGGATGGGCCTGAATGCTTGATGTTGTGAATTTTTTATATCTATGTGTAACAGTAAATTTTTGTCCTATGTATGATGTTAACTCTGGAAGAAGCACTTTGCACTGTATTTGTTATTCTTGTGCTTGGAAGTCTTAGTATGGATGACTCTTTCTCATATAGTCGTATGTAATGCTGAGAAACAACTGCTGAAATTCTAATATATTAACTCAGATTTCAGTATATATCTGTTTGAATGCAGTGCACCTCTGCTACACTCTTTCTTCTACATTTTCCAACTCTTTCTTCATCTTTTCCTAGATTTCCTTTCTTTTATAAGAAGTGAAATACCCAGCCTTGATTACTATGACATCAGAGAATAACAGTAAAATTTCTGCGTTGAAAACATGTCCACGTCATCCAGAAAATTGAATTATTATGATCCATAACAATCTTATAGCCGGCTTTCTATTCTAGTTGGGTTGATGCAATTTCAAATTACCTTGCATGATTGATACAGCCATCTTATAACAGCTGATTCTATAATATGTGATTTATAGCTGCTTTCTCTGTGTGGTTGAGGTTCAGATGAGATGTGTCAGGACAGCAACTGTTAACATATCTATGTGTTGCAAAATTACTCACATTGTATGATTAACGGTTCCACTTTAAGTAGTTGACTTGATGATGTTTCGTTAAAACTTGTTTGCAGAATCACAGACTACCCCAACTCTATGACTTTCACAAATACATGGTTAGGAGCATGGAAGATGAATTTCACACAATAGTGGGAATCAGGTATACAGTTCTTTGTTGACTAGAGATAATTTTTTATTCGTTTATTTTAACTCTATGTCCCATATTGCAGAAATTTTATAATTTACAGTCCCTTGTTATGGTGCTAATGTCAAATTTGATTTTAATACCTCACAAATACTTGTGCCTTTTGAGTCGATTACCTTGGAAAGACATTACATATCTTTTTAGGCATTTAGAACACAGAAAATGTACAAATTGTGTTAAGAAATATTTCTTGGGCTAGCACTTCTTGACTTCTATTTATTGGGTCCAGCATACCTCTCACAAAAAAGTTTCTGTTGTATAACGATATTTACCTTTACGGGCTCATATTTGGTGGAAGTATGAAGTAGAATTTTGAAAAGTTTTATGGCCTTGTCCTCTGATTTTAGGAGGAATGTCCGGTAATTTATTTTAGTTGGCCTCTAAATGATCTAATTGTCAGAGATCAGACATCTTGTGTTCGTACTCTAATTTGGTAGGTATTATTTTTTTTTTTAACTATCTTACTCTGTGTGACCTAAATGTATTAATATCTTATTAATTCATGTGGTCATGATTCGTGTTTAAATCTGCTTACAGTTTCTCACTGTCTGTTCTCTACTACTAGATATTTGGAACTGATTTGATGATATAAGTCATGTTTGAGTCAGGTTTAGCCGTTTAGCTTGACTTGAACTCACAAGTTGCATGCTCAAGCTTGATTTAGGTAAAAAAATCAAGCTCTAATTCCAGGTCCGACTTGAAAAAAAATATCCTGCTGCTGCATTGTTTTATTTTCCAGTATTGGGGTGCATCATTGCATGTAATATGCTAGCATCAAGAGTTGGAAAACTAGTCATGTCAGGTCTAGCTTGTTTTCGTGTTGATAACAAATGAGTTCAAAGTTCCTGTTATGGTTCCTAAATTTTATTTTGAATAAATTGGTGATTGAGTGAGTCAAATGAATTAAGGTTGGTTATTTTTGGATTGGAATTTTCATTTCTCACCTAATCCATCTATTAGATAGGTCATTCATGCCAATCTGTTTGAATCAATCTGTTAATAAACCAAACCCAATCCAACTTTTACAAGGTCAGGTTCTGGTTGTGTTGTGTCATGCTTGCTTTTGTCAACTCCAGCTATAGCAGTTTTGGACCCTAAATTACAGGATTATGTAGATTACATGTCACAAATTGTTTGCTCCATATGTAAATGAGGAGAACAATAAGTTAGAGATATCTCATATCTGTAATCAACTTAATGGTGATTATGTCAAATCGCATTCTTCTTCAACCGGGAAAGAAAGCTGGATGTAATTTTTTTTTTAGTTTCTTCAATTGTTATGGAAGAAACATAGTATATGGTATACCAGCTTTGAATTTGTAAATTTGATACGACTCATACGAGGTATGGAGTATCTCTAACTTGAACTTGATAGGACAAGTGGAAACTAAGAAATCTGAATCTTAATATATCTTGAGTCAAGATGATTTGATCTTCAAGGAGAACATGCTAAATCTGATGCCCTGGTGGAAGGAAAATCCAGTGTATTTCCCATTTCTTTTTTTAAACTTGGCAGAAAAATTGATTGTTCCAATTGTAGCGTATAAGGAAACCTTTAGTACTGGCGGTCGTTATAGTGGATCGTTATAGATGCTTATCTGGCTCAAAAGAATGTACAAATGTCGATATATGCATAGATGGAGGTGAATGGTGTAAATCCTTCCATGGAGTAAAAAGAAATAAGGTAAGGATACTTCATTATTTTTTATTACATCCTTTTTTAAAAAACAATTTATTTTTTATTTTTTGTCTTCAACACTCTTTATACATTAGGTACTATATGTTATTTTCTTTAATAGAAATGTAACTACTTACATCCTGATACTTTGCCGGAAAAGGAAAAAAAAAAAAAGAAGATGAAAATCAACCTCAGGAATAGATTATTACAATATTTCCAAAGAATCGACAGAGTGACAGCTCAATTGGATTTAATCATGAAATAATTAAAGTTGAGTCGTAATATTGGTGGTTTACAATTAGTAAAAAAAAAGCTGTTTCATTTATTTATTTATTTTACAAGGAGTGACATTTGGAAATTAATCCATAGTGTTCATTATCAAGACTTATTTTGGGTAAATTGGTAGTTTCCTTAAAACTATTGTGAATTTGTGTCACATTAATGTAATCTTGTATCCTGTTTGTTTATGAGGAGATTTTTTAAAATTTTAATAATTTCTTGTAAAAGGTGGATGATTGTTTTGTAATCCTTTTCAACAACTTTTTTGTTTTTGTTTTTGTTTTTTTTTTTTTTTTTTTTTTTTTTTTTTGGTTTTTTAATAAAATAATGAGCAACATTTCATTTCACCTTGTGAGCCTAGATTGAGCCAAACTTATGCTGCCTCAGTGGATCAGGCTAAACTCCCAAGCTTGAGTCAAACTTCAAGTTTTTGAGCTTATAAGTTGAGTTGACCTTGGATATGAGCTTTGAGCATTCAAATCTAGCTGATCAAAATTGAGCTTGATTTGTAACATAAGCATGTCTATGAGAGGAATAGGAATACAGTTATAACGAGTTTAAGCAGTAAAACTTCTCTTAAGTTGTCTTCCTTGGAACATTAATGGTTAGCTAAGGTTAAATGCATATCAATGCTTTATGGTTATGTCCAAGAGGAACGTTTAATATAATGAAGCTTAATAATTTCCCTTTTCTTGGAATGTTATTTTAAGATCTTATGCTAGATATCTTCAATTTTGCAGTTGGCCATTATGGGGTTATGCAATACTATGCATCCTGCTCAATGTTCACGGTACTTTTTCTAATTGAAGAAGATAAGACTTTAACCCAATTTCTTACATATTGTTATATTATGATTCTCTTTGAACTTCAATCTATGATGTAATATGCAGGGCTGAACATTTATTTTTGGCTTTCATTCATCCCTGTAATTGTAAGTTTTTTTTGTCTCTATCTGCTTATTTTCCTAAGAAAATTACGAGCACCTTTTTGATGTTATTTAAATTGTGGATAATGGATATATGTATACTTTCATTCTTCCCTATAGCTTGTCATGCTGGTTGGTACAAAACTTGAGCATGTCGTCTCCCTTTTGGCACTAGAAATTGCAGCACCATCGTGTCCATCTACCAGGACTCAGGTGAAGCCACGTGATGAGCTCTTTTGGTTTGGGAAACCAGAAATGATATTATGGTTAATTCAGTTCATTTCATTCCAGGTAACTTGATCTCAGTATTATTCTCTAGCTCTTTATATAATGTATTACTACATCCTTACGGCTTGTTTTCTTTGGTACATGCAGAATGCTTTTGAAATGGCAACTTTTCTCTGGTCCTTGGTGAGTTTTCTCCCCAACTCCCCACTTCTTGTCACACACCCAATATATGTTTGTACACGTATGCTTTTATTATAATTTGTTTTAGTGTTTGGGGTGATTCAGAGGAATAAGAGGGAAATTGCGATTAAACAAATATTGAGGCATGTGAGAACACCTTCACAGATACTAGATCTGCCTCTAACCAGTGCAAAGAGAACGTCATATATGTTTCCGGGATAAAATTTATCTTATGGTGTTGCTCTTGCAATGCTCAACGAATAGACACTAAAAGATCAAGTACGAGATAGAACAAAAATGAAGGATTCTTCTCTAATCGTGGAAGACTATCACAATACCCTAGACTTTGATTCATGCTACTTTATAAATTCACGATCAATGATACGACATGTGTCCATCATGTCTTTTCAAACAAATTTTCTTACAATACTTCTGTGATATAAGAAGTTTAGAAGTGAGTGTTACTCTATGAATAACTATTATACATTGAGATAATCTATCTCACATGCAATTTTGGGAACAACACAATCACCCCTCTGCAATCTTTTGAGTGATAATCTGGTAATCTTTTTCTCCCTTTGCAGTGGGGATTTGAGCAGCGGTCTTGTTTTATGAAGAACCATGCTATGGTAATCATCCGTTTGGTTTCTGGGTATGTAAATTATAAATGTCATTCCTTTTGCTTCTTGTCACATTTCATTTATAGAAAGAATGGAAACATATTGTTCTGTAATTTCATATGGTTGTACTTTCAATAAAGTTGTAAATATTCAGCTCTCATGGTTTGGATTATACAAATTACTAAAAAATCATAAGTTATTTTACTCACTCTAACTTCTGAATTTTACTTTCGTAAACTAGCTACTTGATTACTGTTAGAAGTAGAGTGATGCTAAGACAGCTAGAATTATAAAAAAAAATTAGACATGCACTCCACAATTATTGGGCAGTTGCGTTGTCTTTTCAATTCATAGAAGCTGTCTAAATACATTTGGCCAGTGAACAAAATCATATAAGGACATAAGGTAGTTAATCATATCAAACTATTGCGATTTAGGTACTCGGACTGTGACACTTTGCGTGTCTTATAGCCAGATCTTATGTTCTCTTGATGCATGTAAGAATTTACACTTGTAAAAATTAAAGTGAACGTTTGGTTTATTCTGAAAAATTCATTGTTGCTGTTACTAAATACTATGAGTAGTATATTCTTATTATCTGCCTTTACAATCTTAACTGCAGAGTTCTCATTCAAATCTGGTGCAGCTACAGTACTGTCCCTCTTAGTGTTATTATAACACAGGTGAGCACGTTGCAATTTGTTGTAGGATTTTCATTTCCCCTAAGTTGATGACATTTTACATCTTTTATATTAAATTCATCTGTAAAAGGAACTAATAACAATTCAAAATTAAAAAATTGAAATAAGAAAAATGAGGATGAGGAAGATTGTATGGGTGGAGATTGAGCGCGTGCGACTTTGGCAGCCATGGCAGTGGGTACTCGTACTCAATCTTCCTCGGAAATTGGACACAACAAACAGAAATACTCACATAAACTTAAAAAAGGTAAGAATAAAGAAAAGCATGGAACTAAAGAGATTGAAGATGGTGGAATCGGAAACCCAGAACTTGAGAAGTTCATGGAAGACATTCTTTCACCGACCTCGAGCTTCAATGGAGGATCTGGAGAAGGGAAAGGGTGATACAAACATTTTCAGACTTGGTTAGTGCAGTAAAGGGGAGTACAAAGATCTCGTTGCAATTGCAAGGTAACCCAGATACTCGAACCCCTGTTTTGCATGCGATTTCCGCTTCTAAAAATCTACTGCAAAAATTCGATGATGAATTGGGCATTGTTGATTATAATGAAATTGGAGTTAATTCTGATGATTCTAGTTGCATTAAAATTGATTTGGATGATATTCAAGAAGAAATTGATTTATGGAATTCCTGTGTTCTTTGCTATGTTTGTGGTGCTAACCCACCTTTAGCTGTAATGGAGGGTTTCATGGAGGGAGCTGTAATGGAGGGTTTCTGTAGGAGGGTTTGGAGGAATATGGGGGTAGATAAGGTGTCTTTGAAAGATAAGGGAATTTTCTTGGTTCGATTCACTACCATGGAAAACAGAGACAAGGTATTAAATGGACATAAATTGTTCTTCGATAATAAACCAGAAATTCTGAAACCTTGGTCTGCTGATTTGGTTATAACTCAGGAAGAATTTAAGGTGATTCCTATCTGGGTTCAACTCAGTTGGATCTGAGTATTGGGGTGAAAAATTGATGAAAAAATTAGTTGGAAAACTAGGGAATTGGGTGAAAATTGATAATGCAACTGCACGAAGGGAGAAGTTGCAATATGCTAGAGTCATGATTGAGGTGGGGTTTGATCAGAAGCTGCCTGATACTATCTCCTTCATCAATGAGAATGGAGTTAGAACTGAGGTCCAAGTGAAGTATGAATGGAGACTAGTTGTGTGTTTCACTTGCAAGAAGGTTGGGCATACAGTTGAGAAGTGTAGGGGGAAGAAGAAGCAAAATTGGATCCCAAAAACTGTCCATCATGAGAAGGTGACAGTGGCTAGTACTGCAATAGTTCCTGTTAAGGCTGGAGCTCAGGATCACAAAGAAGTTAATGAGGTTGAACCAAACTAGATTGAGGTCTTCCAGAACCTGTTAGCTAGGAAGAGCCCACATAAGGTGGAAAAGGTGGAAACTAAGAATGCTTTTGCTATCTTGGATGGCATAGGTCAAAAAGAAGTTGAACATGTTCACGCTGCACAGGGACACAGTCATGGATAGTGTCCTTTCTTGGAATGTTAGGGGAGCCAACTTAGCCAGCAAACAAAAATAGATAAACCAATTCATTGTTGCTAATAAATGTGGCTTAGTTGGGCTCCTAGAAACTACGGTAAAGTCTCACAATATAGGGAAGCTTTATCTTGGTGTGTTTGAAGGGTGGAGTTTTACTTGCAACAATAGTAAGCATCCTAGGGGAAGAATTGTTGTTGCATGGAAATCTCAGTTGTTTGATGTAAATATCTTGCTATGCACTAGTCAATTGGTTCATTGCTATGTTAATGTTAGAAGCAGGAATGAGAGTTTTCATTGCACTTTCATTTATGCTTTTAACACTAATTCTGAACGGATGGCTCTTTGGAATGATCTTAGGACTCTTCAGTATTTCAATTGGTACTCCCTGGATTGTCTTTGGGGATTTCAATTGTGTTTTGGAAGCAGAAGAAAGAATAGGAGGCTGTCTCTTGGAATGAAATGGCTGATTTTAGAGCTTGTATTGATGACTGTGACTTGGCTGACATGAAGTATAGTGGTAACTTTTACACTTGGAATATTAAGCAGGGGAAGCCAGAGTGTTCTCTAAGTTAGATAGGGGCTTAGTGAACTATAAATGTGCAATTTGTTCCTCTGGGATGTTTTTCAGTAATGAAGGGGATTTTAATCATGTGTATCTTGAGCAACAAATGGGGAAGAAACCTTTCACGTATTTCAATATGTGGAGTAAAAGACCTGAGTTCAGCAATCTGGTGCTTGAAGCTTGGCAAAATGAAGTGGAAGGGACCCATGTATAGAGTTGTGAGAAAACAGTGAGAAAACTGAAGATTGTGAAGAAAAGCTTGATTGAGCTAAATAAATTTGGATGTAAAATGTTGAAATCCAATACAATCTAGCTAAGCAAAAGCTGGATTCTTGCCAGAGTGCTCTTCATAGTATCATAGTAACCCTGGAGATTTAGGAAGTAGAGAAGCTGTACAAAATGCTAGAAAATTATTCTCTGAAGCTCAGGAAGTGTATTGTTCCTTTATGAGACAAAAGGCAAAGTCTAATCGGATTGCTGATGGTGATCAAAATACAGCTTTATTTCATAGAGCTCTATAAATAAAGAACCTTAATGGGGACAGGGTTGATATGAGTGAAGTCCCTATAATATCTTGTTGGGAACAAGTGTTGATAATAGGATCCCTGCAAATGTTGCTGTTATTCAGAGGAGCTGGGTTCCCTTCTGACTGCTCCTTTTACTCGGGATGAAGTTAAAAGGGCAATGTTTGCAATAAATGAAAATAAAGCTCCTGGTCCAGATGGATTTGTAAGCAATTTCTATAAGGTCAGCTCGGATATAATTGGCAATGAAGTATGTAGAGCAGTCCTTAATTTTCTTTAGACTGGGAAAATGCCGAAGAAATTAACAACACTGCCATTACTTTGGTTCCAAAGGTGAATTGTCCTGTAAATGTGACAGAGTTCAGGCCAATAGCATGCTGTAATGTTATTTACAAATGTACATTTTAAAGGTTCTGTGTGATAGATTGAAGATGGTGCTCACTGAGATTATTGCAGAGAACCAGAGTGCCTTTGTACACAGCAGACACATTGTGCATAACATCATGGTCTGTCAAGACTCAGTAAGACAGTATGGGAGAGATTCTGCAGCACCTAGTTGTCTTATCAAGCTGGATTTGAATAAAGCATACGACACAGTTGAATTGAAGAAATGATGAATGCTTCGAGCTTCCCTAAGCATTTTATTCTGCTGGTCATGACCCGTGTGAGAACTCCTAAATTTTCACTGAAAATTAATGGACCTATGCATGGTTTTTTCAATGCAAAAAGAGGGCTTAGGCAAGGAGATCCCCTTTCTCCTTTGTTGTTTGTTCTATACATTGAATACTTGTCTAGGATTCTGAAAGTGATGAGCACTAAGTCCAATTTCAAGTTTCACCCAAGGTGTAAGGCTGCTGGTCTTACTCACCTTTGTTTTGCTGATGATCTGATTCTATGCTGTAGAGGTGAGCTAAAATCAGTGAAGTTAATGATGATAGGGTTTAATGCTTTCTCAAGAGCTACTGATTTAACCTGAGAAAACACTGTTTATCGTGCTGGAATGACTGAGAATGTCTTGCAAGAAGTCCTGAGCATGACATGGTTTAGTAAAGGTAGCCTTCCTTTTGGATACTTGGGTGTTCCCATTTGTTCTAAAAGGTTACTGCTGTTGAGTGTGAGCACCTGGTAGATAAAATGTGTGCCAGAATTAGAATTTGGGGTTCTAAACATATTTCTTTTGCTGCTAGAGCAATTTAGGGTTTAATGAGTATTCAGGTTGGGCTCAAATCATTATATTGCCTAAAGTTGTGTTTGAGAACATCAATGGAGTTTGTAGAAACTTTCTCTGGCATGGGAGTTTGTAGAAACTTTCTCTGGCATGGGAGCTTGCATCATAAACCTGGCTATGTTGCTTTGGATAAAGTCTGTAGAAAGAAAGCATTGGGAGGTTTAGGTCTGTAGGATGCCGAGACCTGGAATATCAGTCTTGGGGAAGCATGTCTGGGCAAGGAAAAGAGAACCTTTGGGTAAAATGGATAAGTGTGGTGTATTTAAAAGGGCAGAACTGGTATAATTATCAGCCTGGTATGGGTTCTAGTTGGTATTGGAGGAAGATTTGTAGTGTGAAAGATAAACTCGAGTGTATATTCTGTCAAATCCTTTGGCAAGGCAGATTTCAGACAGCAGGGTATATAAGGAACTGATGTAGGATGCTGAAAGATGCAGATGGGATAAGCTAATTTGGGAAAGATTGGCTATCCCAAAGCATCAGTTCATAGCATGGCTGGCTATTCAGGCAGATTATTAACTAGGGACAGGTTGCAGCAGTTTGGTGTAACTGCCTCTACTGAGTGTTTACTATGTGTGGCTCAAAATGAGTCTTATGCTCATTTATTCTTTGAATGCCTGTATAGTAGAAGGATCTGGGATGAGATTAGTAGCTGGATTAGTGTTTCGAGTAGAGGATATAGTTTGCAGAATGCTGTGAGAAGAACAAGATGCTGCAAGCCTGGGTTTAAGCAATGCCTGCTGAGAGTTTGTACTTTAGCAGCTGTCTATTGGATATGGAAGGCTAGGAATACTGCACATTGGGAGTCTAAGGTGTTGTGCATACATACAGTTGTAAAGTTTGTAAAAATAGAAATTAGAGATAGATTGTTAACTGTAAAGTCGAAAAGAATCATTAGTGTAGATAGGGATTGGTTACAGGAGCAATTTGTATAGGCTTGCTCCGAGTTTTTTCAAGGCAGTTTGTTCTGCCAGTGAGTTCTGCTCCCTTTTTAGGGACTGGTTTGTAAAATAGTTTTAGAGCAACAAAACTACTTACTTACCCAAAAATAAATAAAAAAAATTCAAAATTATTTGAATATAGAACTTTTGGAAAAGTTTTTCATTGGTGATGCAGTTATGCATCAGTGTGAGTTCGAGTTCTATAACAACCAAGACTATTGCTTTAATGTGATTGTAATTGCCTACATTTCATGTTATTCAACAATCGATTTAGCTGTACAACATGCAATTTGTTCCAAAATTTTCTGCTGCCACAGCACATTGAACAGACTCCGAACCCCATTATGATGGAACTAGCCATACTCTCTCGACTTCACTAACATGGTTTCTGAAACTGCGATATAACTTGTTCACTGCCACTTAACTAATATAAATGATAGAATAATAGTCTAATTCTTTTGTTGACCTTTGACGATGCTAGATGGGATCTAAGTGCAAGAAAGCCTTGGTTGCAGAAAGTGTGAGAGATTCCTTGCACAACTGGTGTAAGAGAGTTAAGGAGAAGTCAAGACGTTCACTTGCAGCAAGGTCAGTTTGCTCCCTTGACGACATAGACGAAGTAACGACAGTTGCATCCCTCACGCTATCACGAAGCTCTTCTGTTGCTTCTTTAAATGAGGTCAAAATTACAGAGGTAGAGCATCCAAATGAAGCAGGACCGCAAGATTCTGTTGTTGTCCCTGACGAGCTTTCATTCCGTATGTCAGAGTATATTTCTCAGTCAGCTGAAAATACGTTTCTAGATACACCTGATCACGAGCCCTTAAGTAATGATGATGAAGGAAAGGCTGAGACTCTTGCAGATTTGCTACAAAAAACCTGAATTTTAGAGGTTGTGGTTCTTCTAATGCTTGTTACATTTAGTTTTGTAATTCTTTTCATTGTTAGAGTAGCACATAATTTATACTACGTATAATCTAGCTCAAATGTATTAACCACCAGGTTGAAAATTTATAACTATTTTTTTTCTTCTCATTTTTTAAAATAATATTGATACAACTACCAACCAAGTTTAGTTGCATTCGGAGATTTGCAAAATAAGTTGTTGAATTAGTGATATGTTAAACTCTCATCTTTCATTAATTCTTATAATGTGTCCTATCTTTTAATTGAATTCTCTTATAACAAAGAAGGTAATACATTAATATATATTTTCGCCGTCAGTAGCAGATCCAGGATTTCTAACTAAGGGCAACATTGAGGCATTGAATAATAAGAGAAAAAAAAGGGTTAGAATGAGTTATTATATAGCCTTTATATTCTAAACATTTATTTTGGTATATAAATTTTTATTTTACAAATATAAAATAATTTAGGAAAATTCTCAATGGTATTCTTGAGGTTCCTTTTTTCTCAACGGTAAACACTAACTTTTTAAATTATTTATGGTAATCAATAATTAGCTAAACTAATTCAATGGTAACTTAATAACATTAATCCTTTAGTATTAGCCTAACTGTAGTTAACTTAAGTCAAAAAGACTAATTTACCCTTAAAAATCAGTTTTCCCTCCAAATCAAATTGCCCTTTTCCCTCCTAAACCAGAATCCCCAATTCTTCTCTTTATACACCCTAGAATCGGAAATCTGAATCCCCATTTCCTATTTCAATTATTTGCAAATAAGCTAATTTTCTCAATGAAATTCTCTAGATCTTCTCATGTTAGGGGTATCACCATTGATGAGAAGCTTGATTGGGTGAAGCATGTCCATTGCTACTGCAAGCCATCGCAGGTTGTTGCTGTCAAGGTTTCTGAAACGACAAAAAATCCAAGAAGGCTGTTTTACAAGTGCAGGGCTTGCGATTTTTTTGCTTGGCTGAAGGAGGAAGATGTAATTAGGTCGGGAGAAGAATTGGAGGTTGACCAGAGTCCCATTGTTGTTTTGAATGAAAAGGTGGATGGATTAGTGAAGTATATCAAAGGAATTGTTAAAATTGGTCTGATTATGTACTTTATTATGCTAATTGTTGTTGTAAATCGAAATTAGGAAGATGTAATTAGGGAGAATTGTAGTAGCCCAAGTTTTAGTCAAGTTCAAGTTTATGTATTCCCTTATTATGTACTACTTTCTAATTGAATAAAAGTTTATTAATTTCCCTAATTTTGCATTCTATTTTTTCTGTATCAACAAGATTAAAAGAAGAGATAATACATGCTTATAAGACATATATAAATGATGTGATTTGATTAAATTCAAAGTATCAGAGAGATACCAAAAGTAATTCATCATATTGAAGCTTACATCATTGCAGAATGTGTTACCAAAAACATCAAAATGTGATATAGCAATGAGACCATTAACTAAGTTTGTCCAAAAACACATCATTAACTAAGCTTGTCCAAAAAAAACCATCAACTAAAACATGATTGTAGCATATTACAACTAAGGATTAGGCTGGAACTAAGGAGCGGGTTGGGATGTAGACACACCAGTCTTATTCCTCTTTGCTCTTGGGGATCTTCTTAATGGTTGTGAAGAAGATGCAGTTGCAGGATCTGGTTGACTGTGAGATACTCCTTGTCTCTTAGGGGCTTGTTTTTTCTTTAGTTCTACTGTTGTTGCATCCAAACCAACCTTCTCTTTGCCTGTCATTCCACCTTGACATGTTTGTGCATTGTGGCCAAAGGTTTGGCATTTGCTGCACCTGACAGTTTTAAATCTTTTCCCCTTAGCTTGCTCACCCTCTTCCCTCCTTCTGTTTCTTGCAAGTCTACTTATTCCTCTCTTCATCTTCGGTGGGGCTATCTCAAGATACTGACTTTGTGGCCATTGCACCACATCAGGTATTGCCTTGATGGTGTTGCCATAAATTAGTTTGTACTTGCTGATTGAGTACCAGTCAGTGACATACTTATGAGGGTCATCATTTGAGTGTAAGATGGCCCTCATGGCATGCTTACATGGCAAGCCAGTCAACTTCCATGCATTACAAACACAAGTCCCTGCCCTCAGATTTACAGGTAGGACTGATCTCCCATCCAACACCTTATATTCACCTTCCCGACTTACCAAGCACTTGCATGATCTTGATTCTTGGCTAATGACTTGGAGTCTTTTGATTATGTTTGGACATATATCACCTCTCCATTTTTCACATGCCTCTCTTCTAATAGCCATCCTGACCATGGTGAGTGTAGACACCAAATTGTGTCTCCCCAAAACCAAACCCAGTGATGAATACCTTTCACGTCGAACCATAATCGAATGAGGTGAAAGTGTGAAAAGTCAAGTGTTGCGGTTAGTTTTTATTAAAATCCTTCTTTCTGTTTTCGAAAACCCACTCTATTTTATAAAAACGTCCATTTCAGTTTATTTTGGTCCATGATAAGGGTCCAATAATGGTGTAATTGGATGGGGCTTTAAAAGACCTTTCCAACGATATATTATAAGCCCAATTCCGATGAATAATGAGGAAGTTATGACCAAAATACTAAACTGGGCCCAAACCGGATTTTACCTACGACCCAATGATCATGAGGAGGGTCCAAAGGTTTAATCCTATTCCTAAACTAATTAGGATTGATTAGAATCTTCTATAAGTTTCTAAAATATCTTAATTATCCTTTTTTGAAAAGATAAGATCATGGAATTTGATTTGAATATAAACTTTCCTTCTTTAAAACTTTCCTAATTCTATTCGGATTTAAAGATGTTCAAAGATAGTCAGATATTATTTTCGTGTCTCATATTTTTTATCCAAATTTTATATGGTTGGATAGATCTTGAAATTATCTTTCCAATGATATATTATAATAATAAATCCGAGTTATAACGAAAAAGATATTAAAGATATACAAAACTCTATCCAAAACTGACACCCTTTCACTATTTCGTCCATATCTTTTTATCTATAAAAGATTTTAATCTGATTCGAATTGCATTAGAAATTAGATTTCAAGAGCTTTCCAACGACATATTATATGACTTATTTGAATTCTAGATCAAAAGATATGATAAAAACAAAATCCGCAAAAACTATCTCTGTCGCCAAACGACAGGCTTGTCGCCTCGCGACAGACTCTGTCGCCTGGCGACAAGGTCGGTTTGTTAGCGACAGAGTGGAGTTTTATTTCTTATCAAATTCTATGTTTTTCCGGACTTTTTCCTTATAAATAGGGTCCGAACCTCTGTTTTTAATCATCAATTCTCATCAACTTTTATCAATTATCATCAACTCTTAATCAACTTTCATGATCTCTCATCAACTCTCATCCTTAATTCTCTCTATTCTCTCTCTAAGCAATATATGCTTTCTTTCTCTCCCTATTTCTAAACCAACCTTTCTACATACAATATTCCGCATTCACAAGACTTAGAGTCTCTTAGCCAAGTTCGAAGTTGCCTTCTCCCTAGACGTGCAAGGTTGATAATTTCTGAGGGTTTGGTCCAAATCTAGTCTAAACTTTATTTAAATTGATTTTAATTTAATTCTTTAATTATTCTTTATTGATTTTCATTGAAGTTTACTAACTTGTGTATTTTGTTATTAGAAAGAGGTACGAGGCTTCAAAGTATGTAATCTTATTACTCTCTTTCAATGTAGAAAGCATGCTTATTATTGTTTTATGATTCCTAGTATCATGTTAGGATGTTATTTTATGCTTTCTAGTATCATGTTTAGGGTGCCTTTAATCTTTTCTAATATCATGTTATCATGTTAGTACCATGTTAGGTTTAAAGCTTTGATCTTTATTGTTTAGTGACATGCTAAGGTTTGTTATTAATCTTGTTAGTATCATGCCTAGGATCTTGCTATTATATTTAAGCTTTATTATGCCTTATCATGCTATTATCGTTATTGTTATTGATTTATTATTATGTTGCTTGATATTGATTATATTTATTGTTATTGCTTGATCACACCTTTTATGATTGTTAAAGGGAATTTGTACTTGAAATCACGCTTAATAAGATAATTATTAATTTGGTTTAGGCTAATGTGATTTTAATTCAAGTGATCGCCGATAATAGTCTTATTTGTGCATTAATATTCAACCAACATAGATTAAACAGGGTAGGTTTAATATAATGTTTGTATGTTATTCGAAAAGCGCGCATGAATACGAGCAGAACAAAGTAGAGGCCTATTTTATAGGGCGGGTCCTTTCTTTTGTAGATTGGATTCGTACCCTCATCCCCGGACCCTATTTGGTTCAATACCTTATGGAGTAGTTGATGGTCCTTTTGGATTGTCTTTTGGGTTTACAAGTTCCTAAAACTTGTTGGCGACTCTTTTTGCTCTTTTTCTTTCCCTTTGGAACGCCACCGTACTTTAGTGTATGATCACAGTGGGGTTCAAGTTTGGGGTTATCGTAATGCTTGAAATATTCCCTACAGTTTTGTTTTTTCTTTATTTGATGTAATGATTTCTGAATTTAATAATATGTCTTCTTCCCCGTATTCTTCTTGTTCTTCTTTATCTAAAGATGACGAGCATTGCTTAACTAATGATGAAAATGATAAAGAAATAATTAAAGCAATGGAAACACTTGAAAATAAGACTCCAACAACGCACCAACAACCAAACAACGCCGACTGTAAAAAAAAAATTCGCCGAATTAAGCACAAGGTATACCAATGATTTAAGGCACCCCTTGTAGCCATATCATATCTCTCACCCTTTAAATATATAATCCTTTTCTTGATAAACCACTTTGAGCCTCGTCTAACGATAGACCTTTCTTTTTCAACCCACATCTACTAACCTTGGGATGGGATGGTGTGTAACTTATGCAAGTTCCAAATATGAAAGCTTGAGTGATTTCAAAAGAGTAAAATAAAAATAAGCAAAAATGAATAAAAGTGTACAAAAGGGCAAGTGTTCCAATGTCTTGGATATAAAAATATCTTTGATAAGAACATGTCTCAGATTGCGTCTCTTATCGAGTGCTCGGTACCGTGCCTGAGAAACATGAATGCCAAGTGAGTGGTAGACCGCATGATCGAGATTGCCCACACTTATAAAAAAAAAAGAGAGAGAGCTCAAAAAAATGAGAAACCTCAAGCATAAAAATAAAAAAGATTCAAAAGCATGGTTGCACACCTTGGGGACTTATTCCCTTTCTTTCTTTAACCTTTAGCCTAACCACATTACAACCCTTAAAAGACCTTTTTGAGGTATACACACACTTGTGCGAGGTTCGGCTAGAGCTACGTTTGGCCTGATTCCTAACGGATACGTAGGCAACCCAGACAGGGTGCGGCCACTTTAATCTTTTCAAATTCTGTATCCCCGAAATAAAAACGCATGTCTGCAAAGTCTCAAAACTGGCGCCAGACGATAGCCTCTGTCGCCAGGCGACAGAGCCCAATCGTCAGCGACAGTAAATCAGATAGCAGCGCCAGCTTTCTGCGAGTGTCTAGACCAGTTTCGCATATTCTGGAAATTTATTCGACTTCCGTACTCGAATTCATTCTCCGAAAAATAAATGTTGTAATTGTTTTCATTGCTTTAATTGAAAGTTAATTAAAATAAAAGCTGGAATTTTATTAATTAATAAAGAAAGTACATTATTGATAAAATAAAAGCTGAAAAAATTAACTAAAACAAATTAACTTTGTCTAATAAATCAAAGGAAAAACAATGCTCTAATCTTTTTTCTCTTTCTTGATTCTTTTCCAATTTGTGTCTTCATTTTCTTCCTCTTGATCCATAACCTTTGCTAGGAGACAACCATTAGAAGACCTACACTCTATCTTAGTATAGATGGTTTCTCCCTCCGCTAGAACTCCATGTTTCTTTTCTACCCAAGCTTCCTTCTTTGTAGAGTCAACTTTTCTTTTTCCTTGATTTTTCTTAGAACTTTTCTTTCCTGGCATAATAGGAGTTTTGAATTCAATCCTTTCCCCTAGACGTTCTTTAGCAGGGACCTTTTTGTCACCTAGACGATCCTTCACATTGGTCTTCTCAATTTTGACTTGAGATTTTTGAAATCTTCCATCAAGCCATTGTTTCACCTTATTTGACAAACAAGGTGGCTCCTTATGGGTAATCACCTCCCATAAGGGCCTACCCCTCCAGTATCCATCAAAACGCTCAATCTCTTGTGACACAGGAAATTCATAAGGACGACGGAGATCTCCGGTAGGAATAGTTTGTGCAAGACCATATTGTCTCATAACTCTACAAGGAAAATAAAAGGTTAATCTAGACAAGCTCGGGAGACGACAATATGCTTGGTTACTACAACCAACCATTGCCTCAATCTTCCACCAAGGAACAATCCAGTTTATGGTAAAGTCACCGGCAGCAAACACCTTGCTCCACTCACGGCGACCTATTTTCAAAAATCGTTTCTTTCGCCGGACTATGCAATTTGGAACATATGTGTGTATATCGTCAGGAGGATTAATAAGCTTTAACCTCTCCATGAGCCATATCTGTAAAATATGTATTTAATTAGTATTACAGTGAAAAATAATATTCTTTAATTCTTGAAAAATTAAAAATAGCATTATTTTATACCTGTAATAAAATTGGAGAACCTCGAAAAGGTGCTCTTGGATTCTTTCTTAATTCATCCAACCATAGCATAGTCTCTCCAACAATTAGCGGCATTGGATTTCTCCCAGATTCAACTTGTTCTATAACAGATATAATCATTGATTGGCCTTCATTATCCTTACCACTAACTAAGAATAATTGGTTAAACAAGCAATAAAGAAAAGCCCTTCTCTTATAGACACGGAAATCGGGATTGGGATTATCATAAAAATAATGTGCAAATTCCGTCAAATCAACTATATTACCATGCACTATATGTTTTAAAGCCGTACCCCTCAAATCAAAAAAGCGTCCAAAATCTTTATAATAATATTCATTAATTCTAGGCATTACCGCAAGACCTGTGGAATAATAACCTATAATAGCTCCAAATTCTTCCGGTAAAGGACATATTTCATCATGGAAAAATCTAAAGCAGTGAGTATCAATATCCCAATAGTCTATGGCAGAATAAATAAAATCAATGTCAAGACTCATCCCCTTGATTCCAAACATACCCCCCATATGACAAATATCTAATGCTTTTTTATCTTTAGCAGTTAACTGACGACACCATTCATCCATGTATCCACAAAACGTTCTTTTAGCTAAAGGCATGATTTCTAGTTAATTAGCTAATTCATAAACTGGTTAAATTATGCAGTAAACGGATGATTCGGGGGCTATTTATAACTTTTTTTTCATAGCAGACTTCAAATCCTGTAGGAAACAGGAAAGCACGTCTGTCGCCAGGCGACGAAATTGTCGCGTGGCGACAAAGGCTGTCGCATGGCGACAAGATGAATTACGCGGCACCGGTTTATCTCTTTGCAGCGACACCTATTACGCGTAGGTAACCGTGTTTTTACGTACTTGGTTTCGACTTTGACTTGACTCACTGTTCTATTCCTATTCATACACCCTTATTATCATTATTATTATTATTATCACTATTATTATTATTATTATTATTATCATATATCATATTAAGCTTAATTAATTTTAGGCTTATCATATTTTCTTCCTTCATTTTTCTTTTTTTCATTTCTTTTTTGGGGGAGAGAGTCGGTACCCTCCACTAATATTAAAAATGACGGAAATTTTGCGCAAAAATTACACTTTCTCACACACTTACATGCACAACACATTTGTTATAAAATAATAAATCAGGCAAATAAATGTTAATAAATAATAAAGTGCATATATATACAAGTGCCTAGTACATGAGTCATATGAATAAGATAGACAAAGTCCTACAAAAGTCAAAAATAAATAAACACAGGTACAACTATGGCGCCGGAGGTCGCAAGTCGCGAGGGATGCCGAATGTATCGAAAAATGTCCTACTCTGCAGAGTGCGTGGCCTCTCCTTATGGTTTTGTGGGTCTAGTTTAGTAATTTGGGTTCCTTGGTACGCCAGTTAGCCCCTTTAAGCAAATTGACATGATTTAGTCAGCTTGATTGCAATGCACTGAGTGATCGACTTGATGAAAGATCGTCTCACTTAGCATAAAGCGCCTAAGTATTGGCTCATAATAAGGCACCGAAATATTGGTTCAACAGAGGCACCGAAATATTGGTTCAATAGATGCACCAAAGTAATGGTTTACAAAGACAAAAGCACCGAAGTACTAGCACAAATATACAAAAGCGATGATAACAATATATTAAGGGTCAATAGGTAAAATGATTCTTTGGCGATGTCCCAACATAGAGAGGAGTTGTCTAGTGGCGAAGCACGGCCGTGGCGAGGTAGTGTCACAAATAGTGGAGATGGCGAAGCAAGGTCAACTTCGACGGTCCCTCAAGGTAAAGAAGAGATTGTCTATAGCGGCGACGTACTGCCGTGGCGACGTACGGCCACAACCTAGAAGATGACGACATACAGTTATTTTCGACGATGTTCCCGAAATACTATGGAGGATTGTCACCAAGAATATTGAAGACGACGACATATGGTTATCTTCAACGATGGCGTTCACGAGGCACTGTGGGTGTTGTCACAAACAACAAATGAAGCAACAGCAAAACGGTTACGTTCAGAGACGTGTGCTCGACGGTGCAAGATACGCGTTTCTTACCTCTTTTATCTGTTTTAACTAATGATTGTTTTACAGGTATCGGCGTTATAAGAATGATTTGGGATCGCAGAACGTTTTGAATCATTCTCCGTCCCTATCGATACTTTGACTTTCGTTTTCGAAACTTAAGTTTCTCTAAACTCAGTGAAAGTGGGGGCTTCTGTAGACACCAAATTGTGTCTCCCCAAAACCAAACCCAGTGATGAATATCTTTCACGTCGAACCATAATCGAATGAGGTGAAAGTGTGAAAAGTCAAGTGTTGCGGTTAGTTTTTATTAAAATCCTTCTTTCTGTTTTCGAAAACCCACTCTATTTTATAAAAACGTCCATTTCAGTTTATTTTGGTCCATGATAAGGGTCCAATAATAGTTTAATTGGATGGGGCTTTAAAAGACCTTTCCAACGATATATTATAAGCCCAATTCCGATGAATAATGAGGAAGTTATGGCCAAAATACTAAACTGGGCCCAAACTGGATTTTACCTACGACCTAATGATCATGAGGAGGGTCCAAAGGTTTAATCCTATTCCTAAACTAATTAGGATTGATTAGAATCTTCTATAAGTTTCTAAAATATCTTAATTATCCTTTTTTGAAAAGATAAGATCATGGAATTTGATTTGAATATAAACTTTCCTTCTTTAAAACTTTCCTAATTCTATTCGGATTTAAAGATGTTCAAAGATAGTCAGATATTATTTTCGTGTCTCATATTTTTTATCCAAATTTTATATGGTTGGATAGATCTTGAAATTATCTTTCCAATGATATATTATAATAATAAATCTGAGTTATAACGAAAAAGATATTAAAGATATACGAAACTCTATCCAAAACTGACACCCTTTCACTATTTCGTCCATATCTTTTTATCTATAAAAGATTTTAATCTGATTCGAATTTCATTAGAAAGTAGATTTCAATAGATTTCCAACGACATATTATATGACTTATTTGGACTTCTAGATCAAAAGATATGATAAAAACAAAATCCGCAAAAACTGTCTCTGTCGCCAAACGACAGGCTTGTCGCCTCGCCGAAATAAGTACCTCCTTCCTACTTTAGGCCACAAGTCTTGAATTGCAGCCTCAATACCCTTCCAAGAACATACAGAAGTTATAAGTTAGTTTACAATAGTATATATGAAATAAATGGATAAAATGAACACTAATGCTAGAAAATCATTACCTTCTGCCTATCAGAGATTATACACCATTCATCCCCTCTTCCACTATCTTTTAAAGCATTCTTCAAATGCCATAAAAAGAACTTCCATGTCTCAGCATCCTCTCCTTCCACAATTTCCCAAGCAATTGGAAAGATTTCATTATTACCATCCATAGCCACTGCTGACAGTAGCACTCCACCATAATGACCTTTGAGATGAGCTCCATCCACCCCTATGAGACTTCTGCAGCTAGCTTTGAGCCCATCTAATGAAGCTTTGAAGGCAATGAATACACTACTAAATGCTAGAGGCCTTTCAGGATGGTTTGTATCATTCCATGCACAAAATGCCAAACTCCCTGGGTTTAACTCTTTGATCACATCACAATACATAGGCAGATCTTTGTATGACACATCATGCCTGCCATGGATCTCCTCCAATGCTTGTGTTCTGACTCAGTATGAGCCATATTGATCCCATATGTTTGGAATAGTAGATCATTTAGTGACTTTGCAGGGATGTCATTGTTTGCTCTAATGTCATCTAACAAGACTCTCTTTGCCCATTTGCAATTCACCATGGAATTTCTGAGCTCAACTCCCTAGCAAGTGTGTTCTGAATTCTCAATGAACTTAATAGCCCATGTTGTACCATCTGGTAGAAGAGAGGCATGTAATCTCCAATTGCAGCTCATATCTAAGCATGAAACTGAGTACCTGAAGTTGCTTACATAGTCAACAATGATAGCAAATCCACATTGTATGCAATAGTCCCTCACAACATCTCTCATATGTTTCTTATCTGTGAACAACTGCCATGGCTTCAAAACAATTTTACCAAAACCCTCATCCTTATACACTTCACCATTTTTGTATAATTTTGCAAAATAATTATCCTGCTCATTTTCACACTCAAATTGAGGTTCCTCAAATGTATCAAAACCATCCTCAATCAAAGGACCATACTCATCTCCTAACATCTTATATTCTGTATCCACACTCTCTTTAGTGTCTTCATTATCATACTCAGTTGGGCTGTACCCTTCATCATCAACATCATCATCTTCCACACTCAATGTATGGTCACCATCATCCCTAAGGCTAATGGACAAACTCCTTCTAGTACTACCTACCCTAGAAGATTGATTATGCTCACAGCCACTTACACTACTGCTAGTAACAACTCCATGTCTCTTAGCAGTAGTCCTAGGAATTCTCCTCTTATAAAAGAGTGATGCTCTATAAGACTCACCAGACTCTCTTTCATGTGAATTTTTACTACTCCTAGCAAACTCTCCTATGTTTTTAATAGGTTGTAACAGTGATTGGGTTGATGGGTGAGGGGGTTGTGTTTGTTGTGTATGTAGCTCAGAAGGTATTTGGCTGTCATTTTCTTCAGTAGGGTGATTAAGAGGCTGGTTTGGATCCCATGGAGTGGGAGAAATGTTACACCAATAGTCAAATGTATCACCCCTCCCTTTACTTCTTCCTCTCCCTCTCCCACTCCTATTCCCTCTACCTGTCTTATTTACAGCCCCTCTGCCTTTGCCTCTCCCCATCTCTGTACCTGTATATTGCCCTCTCCCTCTCCCTCTTCCTCTACCATTGCCCTAGCCTCTCCCTCTACCAGTTCCCCTACCCCTCCCTTTCCCTCTTCCAGTTGTAGTCTCTATTGGAGTATCAGGTTCCCTATCACTCTCACCTATCTCCGTCCCTCTATTAGGTGAATCCAGAATGTCAGCCCATGTCTCATCTATGCATTGATTAATAACATGGTCAGTCTGCTCCAAATCTTGTTCATCTATTGGAAGTTTACCTACTGCAATCATATGCCTCTCAAAGTCTTCTTTAGTAACAACCTCAGCTTCCACTGACTCAGGCACATTAGATTTTTTTTTTGCTAGGTGTGAGTTTAGATCTCCTGACAATCACTTTAGGTTCAACAGCAACAGACTTGTCCATACTAAGAGGTTCAATGATTGATGGCGTCATAGCAGTTGGTGTCTTCCCTAACATTAGCGACCTAGTACCTTGGACAACTTTACTATCCTTATCCACTGTTCCTACCCATATGTATATCTCCTTCTTCTCAGGCAAATTACCAAACATTTTCATTAAGTCAGTATCACTTTGAAGACTAACATGCTTCATTTTAAACACATAACAAAATGTAGGGTGTTCTGGAGCTTCCAAATTGTTCTTAGTTGCTTTCTCCCAATACTCTATAATAAGATCTATTAAATTTGTCTTATCAACGTCCTCAACAACAACAGACACATCTTTACCCCTATATTGAAACTGTAACACAACATTGTCACCCATTCTGCATCAAGTATAAGAAACATGTATAAGCTCATGACCTAGATCATCAAGTATAATATTCAAGTAATTTTAACAATACAACCCCAAAATTAACTCCATACACAACACAACATTAATTTTAAAAAATGAATCAACAAAAACAACAGCAGTAGTAGTAATTCACCAATACCCTATACATTTAACAAAACATAGCATACAACAAATTAAATCCAAATAAATACATACCTGGCTTTGAATCGCACCGCAAATGGTATAATTATCCCAAAGATCTGACCTTGCTGACAATCGCAACCTCTTCGAATCAAATTTGTCGGCAAATTCACCCAATTTACTCGTTAACAGTACAACCCAGATTTCCCTCAATATGACTCAAACCTCCCAATAAACCCTAAATTAATTGCGACTAAAAAATCCTTCATAATTACCTAAATTTTCCAGATTTTTGACCCAATAATTTTAAGTTGCTTCGATTTTGCAATGAAAGAGTGAAGAATTCAAATGAAGATGATGAAGTTCTAAGGTTTTAATCAGCCACTTTGACAAGACATAGTTGGTTGGCTAAAGTAAATAGGGTTATTTTAGTCAATTTATCTTTTCCCTCCCTTTTAAACATAAACCATGGTTTGTATTCCTTATAATGCTTGACTCAAGTTACCATTGAATTATTTTAGCTAATTATTGATTACCATAGATAATTTAAAAAGTTAGTGTTTACCGTTGAGAAAAAAAAGGAACCTCAAGAGTACCATTGAGAATTTCCCAATAATTTATATTATAGTTATCAATATAATGCAATGATCAAATTTTAAAGTACTCTGCATGTTTAAACAAATACCTTTCTATGTAATCTACATCTAACATTCAGAAGTTTAAAAACTAGTACTTTTTTTTTATAAGATAAAAAATAAAAAAATAAAATAAAAATTATAAAAACTAGTACTAGTACTTTGTATATGGTAATTTGTACTAGTATATATTATAAATTTTCTTTATTGCCTTACTCATATATATAAAACTAAATAGTAAATAAATTACTTAAATCCATGTACTGAAATGAACGTATGTGCAATAAAATGGGAAGAATTTCATCAGATAAAGGAGTTTTTAAGAATAATAAGTTACTCATTCAAAAAAATCTTTATAATTTATATCGTTAAATTATGAGTATATATTTATTTTACAATCTAAAAATTATAAAAAATTTCATAAATAAGTAAATGAGAGACTTTAAAAAAAAAGTTGAATATATGATTAATATAATTGTACACACATACAGTAGAAGCAAAAGGGAAGCAAAAAAAAAAAAAAAAAAAGACCCTAAGAGGCCTGCTGTATACACAACAGGTCTCTTTTAGTTAAAGTAGGAAAAAAAAAACAAGAGACTTGTTACATACACAACAGGTCTCTTTTAGTTGCAGTAGGAAAAAAAACAAGAGACCCCAAGTGACCTCTTACATACACAGCAGGCAGTGGCGGATCCAGGAATTTGAAGTAAGGGTGGCACTAGAAACTACCAAATAAAAAAATTCCTAATAACTTGAGCCTCAAACTATTTTTAAGCTAATGATAACACATGTAGTTAGCTAGCATAGATCAAATTAATTTTTTTTTAACACAATGTATTGTGTTATCATTCAAAAGTAACTATAAAATCTAAAAAACGATCAAATTCCAGGCCCATGACTCCATGAGGTTTTTACAAATAAATTATATACTCCATACTAGTTACAAAGTATCAAATACTCAATATGACAATCAAATCAATAAATAATAGTCAAAGTAATGTAGAGTAAATAGTAATATTTATCAAAATACTCATGTTAATTATGAAATATTTGAAGTCATTTTAATATATACGTAAATGTCAAGAATGGAAGGGAAAAAAGCACCGATAGTTAAAAAAAAGTAAAACAAAGATATATACGTAAATGTCAAGAAGCTAAGGCATGAAAGGGAAAAAAATCATTGATAATTTAAAAATGAAAACAAATACTAAAGGCACAAAAGGGAAAAAAGTCAAAAAGGGAAGAGAAAAAAAAGCATGGATAATTTTTTTTATTAAAAACATTGATAAAAAAGAAAAATAAATACTAAAGCTAAAGGGGAAAATGAATGTAAAACATTGATTAATTATTTTTTGGAAAAACAAAGACTGAAGGCAAAAAAAAGGGTAAATGAATGCAAAAAAAAAAAAAGGAAATGAACGGAGAGAGATTCGAACCTTAACCAACCAACACATAGCAATTTATTACACTCCTTTGTTACCATTGCAGCAACTTACCATTCATGACATAAAATGCAGTGTAAAATATATATACCTTATATTAAAACAGGTTATTTTATACAATTTTTTTTTTTTTTTTTTTTTGAGGGGGAGGCACATGCCCCCCAGGTTCCAACGTGGGTCCGCCAGTGACAGCAGGTCTCTTTTAGTTTGAAACTGAAAGCACTGGCAGTTGGTGTGGAGTACAAACAATTTGCTATGGCTGAATCAAAGAGACCCTTGTGCCTTCTTAAGGTTCACCTCTATCCGCCGTTTTTTTTTTTATATGTATCATTTTATGAATAAGAAATTTTCAAATTAGGTGCATTACTTTTCTTTTAATCCATACTACATGGGTCCTCTCTCTCTATCTCTCATATCTCTAAAAACTGTCTAAAATTCCATATTTTTACAAATGATACATCTAAAAAACGAAGGAACGATGAAGAGTAGAAAGTAATAAAATACTCCCTCCGTCCCATAATACATGAGACGTTGGACTTTTTTTCACTATTCATGCATTAGGTTTGACCATGATTTTTTTACTAACATAATAAAAATATATTTTAAAATAAAATATGTTGTTAGATGGTTTTAATATAAAGTTTCATAAAATAATTTTTAAAATAATTTTCATTAATATTTAATTATATAAAAGTAAAGTCCAACTAGTGCATTGACATGTGTGCAATGTTTGAATGTGTCATATGTATTATGAGACAGAGGAAGTATGATGGAAGTGGGGTTGGTTGAACAGTAAAAAAATCTAAAAAAGCAAAAGTGAGTATCAATGAGGTGGAGAGAAAAATATGAAAAATATTAAGATATGATATGAGGGACCACTGGTGAAGAGGAAAATAGTAAAATATTGTGAAAGGTTTTCAAAAAAGAAAATGGAGTAAGTAATAAAATACAGTCGCAAAAGGAAAGTGGAGCAAATAATAAAATACGAAAGGAGTAACAACTTTTACAACTTCACAATTCTCTATAACTATTGCTTTTTTCTTTTTTTACATCAGGATAAAGAACATCCCAAAATGAGAATGTCCAGTAAGACCTAAGACGGCAAAAATATATAACATCAATTCTATAACTATAACGAAAGAAAGTTCGTTATTGCTACATAATTGAAGGATGTGTGTAAACTTAGGAATAATATTCATACGTAAATTATTCATGGCATAATTTTTTTTCACTCATGTTCTAAGATAGTAAGATTAAATAGATACTTATATACTCAAGTTACAAAATAAATTAGTTGTGATTATACATTTTCCAAGCAAAGAGGCATTATATAAACATTTTTACCGACCAAATATTTTACCCTATTTGTTCATGGATTATTAATTCGAATTATTTGATTATTTTTCCGTTCGCCATATCTAAATTTAGCTGGGCACCACAAGATTAGAAATAAGAGAAGGAGTGCAAGATTAAAAATTGTTGGCATAACTTTGAGTATAACCAGAAAGTAAGAATAAATAAGAAAAACGTAAATAAATACTTAGATCGTGGATACCCAAATTTCTCACGGTAAGAAATAAGGACGTTTGTCTCAGTGACAATGTCGTAAATATTTATTCAATACGCTCCACCATATGAATATTTAAGAATTTAAAATAGGAAAATAAAGGGAAATAGATTCTAGAATGTTTTGTCCATAAATTAACGTGGTAAAAGCACACATATGTATAAGACGGTAATCATTGAAGGAGCTCAAACCACCTACACCAAAATCACTATTTTCACCATCATCTCACAACTGTCAGCTTTTTTTCCTCTTCATTCTTACGTCGACATCATCATCTTGTTCCTTGCCATCACCTTCTTCCTCCGCAACCATTTCCGCTGCCAAGCTAAAAGAAAATCCTAAGAACAAATGGAGAATAGAATGACATGGTTAATCCAAAATGATAGGGGTGTCGTCTTCCTCCATTTAATTCCCCATGTAAGTCTGGTCGTGAGCTCCATTAAAGCGTAATAGTCTTTTTCTTTTAATTAGTTTGAATACTATTGTATGATCAAAGGGGTCTATTAAAAGAGGCAAAGCGCTAGTGTTTGGGTATATTAATACCATATGAGATGTGAAGAGGGTACTTATCGAACGAAGGTTAATTTATGGGATAACATTGAAGCATTGTACAACAAAGTACGGGAACAAATTCCCAACTAGGAAATCAGTAAGAGAACCAAGAAACCTTTGCAAGTTAGGTGGAATCATATAAATGTATTGTTTGGAAAATAGGTTGAGTGTTACTCATTTTTCAAAGGTAAAGAACCATAAAGTGGAGAAACGCAACAAGATAAGGAGATGCATGCTCATGAAAGCTTTCACAATCAAGCAATATGGTAAACATTTTGTGTTGACACGTTGTTGACACACTATGAAGAAAAAAAGAAGAAACGGGGTGATGGAACCATGTTACTACCTTCTAATCGAGAAAGTAAAAGAGTAGGGTCCAATTATTGATTGGGTGATAGTGAAGAAAATCGTAAGTTAAAAAGAGAAAGAGTAAAGCTAAGGAGTAGACTACTTCTGCCATCAACATTGATAGTTTGTTTGACCTGTACTATTGATGAGGTTAGTCTTAAGAGGCATGAGTAAGGAAGAAGGATGGGTATTCCTTAATCAAAGTGCAAGGTGAATGTAAACCGAAAAGAAAGAGGCATAAATTACGATTTTAAAAATAATATTGACAAATTTTAATCGTGGCAACGATGGTGAAGAATTGTATAAGAAATTGAAAATTGATTTCTAGGTTAGGTGTGCTTAGTAGTACGTTGTAATAGCCTATTATCTTAGCTAATCATGAATTATTGATACTAAATTTTTTTTTGAGGGAAATTTTTTTTTGAGGGAAAATATTGATACTAATTTAAACATACCATAATGATAAATTTTAATTAAATCTTTAACTATAGTTAGTTTTATTTTTAACATTTAAATTATTTTAGAAATAATTAAAAAGTTACTTCCCTCCCTTCACCAGCAAGCCACCCCTCTCCTGTCTTCACCCCCCGCTAGAGCCCAACCCAGCCCCCTTTCCTGGTAAGCCCACCACCCATCCCCCACCCTTTTCGTTGTCCCTCCCCCTTAACCACCATCCCCCTCGTGAATTTAGGGGTGACATGAGCCTCAAGGCAAACAAAACTAACCGATTTCAATCTCTCTCCATAAAAACACCTCCTTTTCTCTCCAAGCTTTTGCTCTGTTTTTCTCGAATTTCACAACAATGTTATCCCTTCCAATGGAGTTAATCACCTCCATTCTTACCCGGTTACCTACAAAATCACAACTTTGCTTCAAATGCGTTTCCAAGCTAGAATTCCTTAATCAACAACACCCGTTTATTTGTCTTCTGAATTTGAACTATGGAAGTCACCTGGAATTGACTTCATTGACGTGGGGTTCTAAAATTGATGCTAATAACAATTTGACGAGATTCCTAGTGGCTATGTTTTTCTAGGGTGGGGGGAGGGTCGATTTGGAGTTTCGGGAGTAGGAGAGGGGTTTCTAGGTTTGGAGGCAAAGGAGGGAGGTGGGGGGTTGCACCAGCCCGGGGGGAGGGGAGGGGTTCTAGGTGCCGACAATAGGGGGAGGGGCCTAGGTTGCTAGTGGGGGAGGGGCGGTGAGCTTTTTTTATTAAATTATTTTAATAATAATTAATAAAGCAACCATAGTTAGATTTTAATAAAAATAGTGTTAATAAATTTGGTAATCAATAATTCATGATTATCAAAGTTTTTGCAATTTACTAAAGAGCAAAATTAAGAATAAAGGGTTACCAAAGAAAATTTTCCTAGATTAAATGGTATTTATTATATTAATTTTATTAGATTTCAATGTTATAGAAATACTTTTAGTTAATCTAAATGTTATAGAGTTAAGTCTAGTGCTTCAACTTTAATGGAAGTATAATAGTTCAAATTTATATAATATCTTAATATCTATAATTATAAAAATGAATTACAATATCTTATGTATGCTTTATATTTACAAATGGTCCTATCATATATTTTCTAACATACCATTGACGTGCTATTTGTATTATTATGAATATCTCATGATTCTTATCAACATACTTTTACATGATATCTTCAATTTTATTTTCAGAAGATATTCAATAAATCTCATCGATCCCGTCAGTTTTTACTTTCTTATCTTATATATCCAATAAATCTTATCTGCAAATTCTTTCCACTTTATAAACTTAATGTTCACTTCACATGTTATATTACACATTTACTTTCCTTCCTCACAAATCTCCTATTTCTTACAAAAACTATAAGAGTTTTCATTATCGAAATGTTTTTTAACTTCAGTTTGGGTTCTTCAAGTTCTAGCAATGAAAGATATCACTAAATGTTGATATTTTACATTTTGGAGAGTGAACAATTGCAAGGATTAGAGGATACAATAAGAGTTGTTACTTCATCGATTGAATGGCCCAAAGGGAAAGTATTATAAGCCAAGAGATCATGAAGGGGCTCACAAACATTTGGTAGTAGATTACTTTAGTAGCACGCTACTCTACGATGATGAAAGTTTTCAGCAAAGGTTTCGCTTGCGAAAGAATGTTTTTATGTGTATTGTCAATACTCTAACTAAAGTTGGTGATTTCCTTAAGCAAAAAACAGATGTCAATGAAAAACTAGGTGGTGCTTCAAACTTGCAAAAGTGCACTACGACTATAATAGAAAATTGTTAGAGGCTAGTTTAACTTGCTTCCATTTACATTCAAACAAATCAAATAAATACAACTATTTTTTATTATACTAAGAATTCAACTAATTGTCTAAAATTAAGGAAATATAGTCCCATAAACATGGCCACTAACATCACCCATGCTAACAACTCTTAAAAAAAAAAAAAAACTCCAACAAAAACTATATATTATCATTATAATTAATTACCTACATAATAATTAACGATTTTGAATCATCAACTCAACAATCAGTTGATTATGTTGATGAGTACCTCAAATTGGGTACAAGTACGACAAGATAATGTCTTATTTTGTTGAGGGAATTATTAAGTAAAAATTGACATTTACTACTAATAAAAGCACCATGTATCACATTTACTACCCATTTAAAAAAATATTTTATATTACTACCACCATAATTCCCTAACTGTAGAAATAACTACCAGTGACTAACCCCGTTACTGTTTCTGTCTGTGGGGTCCACACCAACGGCTAGTTTATGCATCCCCCTTTTTAATTTCTCTTCCTCAACCTTTTGCTCTTAATCTGTTCGTTGCTCAATCTTCAGTAGAATAATTGCCCCCTAAAAAACACAAATTGATTGAAACAATCTTAAAGGGATTTCATTGAGCAAGGTAATTGGAATTTGGTGAGTGAATTTGCGAAGAAATATCAAGGGAGAAAAAGGTATGGTCGCTGTTCAATTTGAAGAATTTTGCAAATTAATCTTATAATCTTAAATTAACGCTATGATTAGATTAGATGTAGTGTTTAATAATGTTGTGTTTGGTAAATCGAATTGAAATTGGGCTAATTTGTTGTTAATTGAAGCATTGAAAATTTAGGGTTTGTTGGTGAAATTGTAATTGGGGTTTTTTGCTTGGGTGTGTTAATTGTGAAATTGACACTTTAGGGTGTGAATTAATGTGTTTGGTAATGTAATTGTTCATTAATTTGGTTGATTTGCAGGAAAGTATGTCTTTAATTAGGAGTTCACCCTCCAAATATAAGAAATGTAATTGTGGCATTCCCATGGCAAGGCTGACCTCATGGACTAGGGTGAACCCTGGAAGAAAGTTCTTGGTCTGCAAGTTTTATGATCCTAACACATAAACAAGGGGTTGCAAGTGCTTTGAGTGGGTGGATGAAGATGGGAGTGATTGGCAAAAGGAAGTGATAAATCAACTACTCTTGGACAAAAAACTGATGAAGGGTGAGATGAACTCAATGTAAAGATAAATAGAAGACCTTACTAGCCAGAGAAGGTGCTTGTTGAGTGAGAATGACAATCTCAAAGTGAAGTGCAAAGATTTGAATGCCGAGAGGAAGAAATACTCAAGGGAAGGGCAACAAAATAGTACTGGGTGTGGGTCTATTGTTGTGGGTGTTGTGTTATGTTTTCTGTTGATGATTGTAGGAGCTGTAGTTTTGCTTAAAAAAGTGTAGAGTAGTAGTTGTAAGTGTTATGTATGTTTGCTCAAATGAAGTGGGCATTTTGAACTTATAACAACTTAAATTATGAATGAAAAAGCTTGGATTCTGAGACAACAAACATTCTTTCCAAGTTTCACAACATACTGTCATACCATTGCAAAGTTAAGTCTTGCATTGTTTACAAAAACAAGATAATATGTAGTAGTTAATGATTATAGACAGAGGTTCAAACTTATAGTTCAGAATTCACTAAAGCAAAAGCTAATTGTTCTACATAATCAGTACAATAAACAAGTTAGACTGCTTTCTTTTTGCCCTTTGCTTGGTTCTTGGAGGGGACTGTTGTAGTTATTGTAGAGGCTTGGGATTGTCGTGTGCATGCAGTATGCTGGGAGCTGATAGGTTGGTGTTGTTGCTGGTTTTCTTGTGGGAAGGACTTGTTGGCAATGCTCCATGGCCCATCACCTTCTACAGTCTGTGTTGTTCGGTCAGTAGATTCAAAGCAATAGACATAGAGTACTTACATTTCTTGCAGCCCTTTCTGCCTTTTTTCTCCTCTTCTCTTGCAACTAAGGGGTATTAAGGACAGGCTTGCCACCCTTTTTAGGCTTAGATGTTGATGTTGCTGTTGGTGGTGGTGGTGGTTCAGTGCTAGGTGCATTACCACAAGTCTTGGCATAATGGCCAAGTTGGCCACAGTTCTTGCATCTTTTCTGGATCTTAGGGGCCTTAGGTTGAGTATCTTTGCTTTGTCCTGCTCCCTCTCCCTTTTCTAGCTTCCTCTTCTTAGATTTAGGCCTCCTAACATAACCCTAACTGGAGGAGGGAGTGGTTGTCTCATGTCAATTTTCTCCCAGGCCTGACATAGGCTTTATAGCATCTTGATAGGCAAGAATGTAGGTTGCCCTGCTATAATATGCATCAACATAGTCATCTGGATCTGTCCTTTTGTCTAGAATACATGCAAAAGCATGTACACAAGGAATTCTAGTCAACTGCCAATGATAACAAGAGCATGTTCTTTGCTGTAGGAACCACCACTTTATCCCCATTCAACTCAACCTCATAGTTGTCCCCTCTAGATAGTTGGACTATGCAATACCTAGCAACCTTTTCTATTCTCTCAAACACCTTAGCCACATAAGGAGTATTTTTCCCTTCCATTTTCTGAATTCTCTCCCATTTCTCACTATTCCTCTTCATCATATATTTCCTCATCCACTCCATTTGAGTGAGAATGAGTTTATTCCTAGCATCCTTGATCACAGAATTAAATGTTTCATAAACATTGTTCAATATCATGTTTGACTTGCAAAAATCAGAAAAATGCATGCCTACTCCAATGTTGTGCTAGTATATTTGCTAAGTATTCATAGGCATCTTCTGACAGACATCTTATGGACTCCATGGCTACCTCAAAATCAAAATACCATGACAAAAAGGAAAAATAAAACACAAACTTAGAACATGTGTATATAAACCAAACCAGCAGACAACAAACCACCAACACAAAGCACCAATTATAGAACCAAAACACAACACTTACCAGAGTAGTGGCCCTAGCTGCATTCCAGAAGAGCTCCTTGAAGGTTGAAGCAGTAAACTGGAGCTTGAAATTAGCCCATATGTGTCTCACACAATATCTCTTCTCAGCCATTGGTAGAAGCTATTCAAAAGCTTCCAGCAGACCTTAAAAAAAAGACCAACATTCAAGGTTATATTCAAATGTGAAAGCATGACAAAAAAAAAAAAAAAAAAGAGAGAAAAAAAAAAGAAAATTACCTTCTATCTATCTGACATGAAAGTCAGACCCAAACCCTCAGCCACATCACCAACATCATTCTTCAAACACTCCAAAAACCATCCCCAGGTTTCTTTGTTTTCCACCTCAACTGTTGCCCATGCAAATGGAAATATTTGATTATTTTCATCCTTCCCTACAGCTACCAGTATTTAACCTTGATATGAGCCCTTTAGATGACATCCATCAAGACCAATCAGAGGCCTACAGACTCTGTTAAAACCAAATCTCAAAGCTGACAAGCAGCAGTACATCCTTAAAAAGAGTGGTGGTTCTAGTTTATCAACTTCCTGTAAGATATACACCTTACTCTCAAGATTGTACTTAATCATTGCTTTGCCATAATCCCATACCCTAGCATACTGCTCTGAAGCAGACCCATATATCATCAACTTAGCCCTAGCTCTTGCTAACCATGCTTTGCCATACCCAACTTCTATTCCCAAATCAGTCAACACCCTAGCCCTAAAACTCTTCATTTTCCAAGTTGGATTAACTCTCCACTCTTCAACATACTTTTCAGCCAAGAATTCAGCTGTCACACATGTATTCATCTTTGTCCTCATACACCTGTGCTTAAGTCTCAACTCTTTAATTTCCCAAGCACAACTACCATAGATCTTCCTTGCAGCCACCTTAAACTCACACCTTCTCACTTCATCATTGCATGTGCATAGTGGCAAGTTACTCCTCTTAGAATTCCACTCACAATTACACCTCCTTCTGTAGAAAGTATTAATCCTTTCCCCTACATTGTGCAGGTAGTAGAACTCATACCTGTTTTCTATAGCATGTGTCCTCAAGGCCTTCCTTAACATACCAACATTGCTGAACTTGAGCGTCTCAACTAAGACCACTGGCTTCTTGAAGTCCGTGTCTTCCCTGAACCAGGGACTAGTATCTTCTTCTTCATCTGAACCATTCAGACTCCTCAGCTCATCTAAGTCACTCCCCTCTACTTGTAGCTCAAGATCCTTGCATCCAATGTCTTGCCTTAGTTGTTTAAGCTTCTTCTCTGAGTGGTCAACAACCTGCAAAGTCCTTTCAACCTCTCCCACTAAACCCTGTCTTGTTTGTATATGCCAATCTTCTTGATCCTCTTCACTGCCAGCTAGATCCTCTTCACCAGCCTTCCACTCTATATCCAGATCACTAACATCTGATGAAGATGAGGATCCTGTTTCTGATCCAGTTTCATCACCCTTAAAAAGTGTCCTTTTACAGACTTTCAATGCTTTCCTTTTTTCTTTGCCCTTCCCCTTTTCACTCACACCACTTACACCCTGCCCCTTTGTACAATCTTTGGTAAATCTAGGGCTTCTCCTCACCACGGCCTGAATTGGCTTCCTAGGTTTTAGTTTAGGTTTAGGCAAAGAAGCTGTTTTTGGCTCACTCTCAGAAAAGCTTTCTAAACCTTGGGCTCCTCCTGCAAACAGGTACAATGCTCAAATCTGGGCTCTTTTTGGTTTCTGATGGGCCTTTTATATTTGAGCAGTGTTGTGTGTGAGATGGATTGTTGTGGGATGGGTTTGAACTAGAAGGTTGAGATCCATTACCATTTTGTTTTTGGTCATTTGGATTAGAATTGGATGGCTGTGATCCAGATGCAGATGGGTTGGATGTGGTTGGATTATCCAAAATTACATCAGGAGGGTGATACCTATCCTAGTCTTCCAACCCCACAGTTTGAAATAGCTCCACATGCCCCTCACTATGTTTGGACTCTAAGAAGCCCCTAATATCATCATCATTGTCAATCCTTCTCTTCCCAGTAACCCAAGTCTTCCCTTTCTCCTTATACCACAAGCTATAAATCTCAGGAACTTCCCACCCCAAAGCTATAAATCCTTCACTACAAAGATACCTTAAGTGACTCACACTCCTCATAAATGACACAGGGACAACATACATCCAATAAACAACCCTAGCTTCATAAACCAAATACTACTTCCCCCTACGATGCTTTTCCACAAACCCTCCAAATAATCTAAGCTTAATGTCAATAGTATCATCCTCACCATCCATATTATTCTACAATTAAAGCAAGTCAAACATACAACAAATCAATTTATAATTCACATATCAAATTCCACAAATTAACACCAATTAACAATTATAAACAACAACACAGCATAACACATGACTGTACACCCACACAAGATTAATTAATTATTAATTAAGGGATCAAATTAATCAAAGCGCGCAACTCTAGGGTTTACTATCAACTTTTCTGCCTAAATTGCCCAAATTCAACATAATATATTGCAATTAAACCACCATTGATGCTTTTCTGGACCACAACAAGTACGAAAAAGGGTTCTTACCTGTCAAATGTTGTCAGAGAATCTTCAAGCTTCCACTTCAGCAATGGAGATGACAGTGTTCCCAGTTGGACCTTCTCTTCCACTTAGAATCTTACACGCACACAAACCCTAGATTTGAGGATAAGTTAGAGAGAGAGAGAGATCGAGGAACTTGTGTAAGAGAGAGAAAGAGATTCGTAGTCAAAAGGAGGTAAAAAAATTCAATGAAGTGAATAATGGAGGTTGAGAGTATTGAATGGGAAGAGATAGAGAGAGACAGAGATAATTAGAGGGAAAGAGAAGGATGGTAGTTAATAAGGTGGGCCCTACTAATGACATATTGACAGAATCCGTCAACTGGTAGTTATTTCTACAGTTAGGGAATTATGGTGGTAGCAATATAAAATATTTTTTTAAATGGGTAGTAAATGTGATACATGGTGCTTTTGCTGGTAGTAAATGTTAATTTTTTCAATTATTAATAATTTCTTTGAAATTTACTTGAGGAAGCCAACTCCGGAGGACCTATACAATCTCTTATGTGAGGGACAAAGTTGTGGCTTTCCTATCATGATTGGGAGCATCGCTTACATGCATTCGCATTGGACACTAGGAACTCTACCTTACTTCCTTATCTATTTTACTTAGTGCACTCTAGGAATTACTTTTGATTAGGTGATGCGAATTTAGCCTATCAAAATTTGGTGTTGTTGTCAGGGAAACTGTTTTTTTTTTTTTTTTTTCTAATTTTTTTTCGAGTTTAGATTTTTTTTTTTTTTTTTTATTCCTTATGAGTTGAAAATATACATGCATGTGTTTCTAGATGATACTTCCTCCGTTTCTTTTTAGTTGACACGTTTCTTAAGTCATGTTTTCCAATGCACACATTCAATTGTTAATATCTTTAATTATTGAAAAGCATAAATTATAAAAAATTGATATTTTGAAAATATATATGGTGACGAATCTAACAAGACCCCACATGTCTATATTTTTCATTATGTATGAATTACAAAACACGATCAAAGAAAAGTGTGTGAATAGTGCTAAAGTCAAAATGTGTCAACTAAAAAAAAAACGGAGGTAGTATATATTGTTTTTTTACACAACTTGATTACTATTATTGTCAACGTCTTTATCATGAAAATCCTGATTATCCTTTTAGTGAGTTTTTTGTGCGTGCTCCTAATGATTTTAGAGTCTTTCCATATATATATATATGATGATTTTCGAAAATGATTGGTTGTAAATGAAAGCTATTGGATGGAAAGTTTTATAATACGAATGCTATTGAGGATGTAGAACCATCCATTAAAATAAATTGCTTTCAGAATCGGTGGTTGAAAAATCATTAGTTGTAGAAATGGTGGTTGAAGACTCCTTTGTCAATGAACTTATTCGTGAGGGTAAAATAGTCAAGTCATTATTGGGTGATGATAAAGATGAAGACTACCTCCATGCTCAATATATTAATTCTACACTTTTGTTTTTACAAGAATTCTACACTTTTAACGGAGGAAGTAGAAGGTTGTAATATATTTTCATCTCTTTCTTTCGAATTTTACTTTTACCGTGAGTTTTCAGTGTCTACTCTTAATCTTTTCTTTGTGAAGATAAGTATGCTTGCAGTTAAGTCATATCTAGTGCTTCATAAAATATTTTCGGGAGCGTTTGATAAATTACTTAAGGCATTGAATTCTTCCTATTAAAAGGGAGTATGGTCGTGCGGGACCTTGATAAACTAGCGCTTTGGGGGAGCCAACCCATATTTTATTGCTTTTTAGTTTCGTCTTTTCTTATATTTGTGTGTTTTTATTTGTTTCGCTTCTAGAGACGTATGGATGGACAACGTATCTTATGTTTTTGGAATTTTCTAAATAAGCAGATTTTGATCTAGTAGGTTTAATTACAAGGAGAAGAAAACTAAATTGCATTCGGGTTTGATCAGGAAGAGATCAGGCGCACGTATGGATCAACAAAACTGCTCAACTTCAAAACACTATGCCATAACTTTCTTGTTTCTTAACAAATTTTGCATGTGACCTATCGTTGGAAAGTTGTTCAAGTCTACTTTCCAATTCAACTAGAATAACTAGACTATAACATATATATATATATACATACATATATATATATATATATATATATATATATATATATATATATATATATATATATATATATATATATATATATATATATATATATATATATATATCAAAAGTTAGGAAATTTTTACTTTTTCCACCAAAAAAATCGCGAAAATATTTTTTACCACCAAAACTTCTTAAGGATTTACTTTACCATCTAAAAAAAATCTGGAAATTGTTTTTCACCACATGTCATAAAAAAACCCTTAAATCTAACGTAATTTTAAAAATTCTTTGATTTTTTGTTCCAAAGATATGCTCTTAAATGGTTTGGGTTGTTTTGGCTCTTTGGATTCGATTTGAGGTCATAAATGCCTTGTTTTGCCTACTAAAAAATACCTCATTTTGCATGAAACACACAAAATGAGGCATTTACGATAATTTTTTGTAAATTCTTACCTCAAATCGGAACGAGAGGTACAAAATGACTCCCAAAATCACTAAAGAATATGTTTTTGGCCGAATATCAAATAATTTTTTTTAAACCGTTAGATTTAATAGTTTTCTTGATGGCATGTGGTGAAAAATAATTTTTAGAATTTTTTTGGTGGAAAAATAAAATTTTGAGAAGTTTTGGTGGTAAAAAACAATTTCGTGATTTTTTTTTTTTTTTTTTTTTTGTGGTAAAAGTTAAAATATTCCAAAAATTATGATCGAAAGAGTGCACCTGACTCAATTTTGATCTTTTTCCCACTGATATTTTGTTTCATTCTTGCCCAAATTTGTTCAAAAGAGATGCATTTCGATCTCAAGACTTTGGTGACATTGATGTGGTGATGATAATGAGGACTAGTCACCTTGATTACTAGCTTCCCTTTAAGACAATGAGGACATTGTTTGATTTAGGTTGGGATCGGGAAGTTCTCTTGATGAAGATATGGTACATCTTTCACACTCTCTCTTTATATTTTCATTTTTTTTTCTCTTTCTATTGTAATTTTTTTGGTCTGCTTAGTTTAGGTTTTATTGCTTATTATATTAGATTTTATTCTAGATTAGATTTTATTGGTTTTTAAAAAAATAAAAGAAACCAAAAATATGTTCCAATGATTATGATCATGCTTCTATGGGCCTGAAATTTTTTTGATTCTTGGTATATGATTATAAATATTGTGGATTAGTTGATCATGATTTGATATTTGATCGCTTCCTAACATGCGTCAATTTTTCCTAACTACATGTGCATATAGTGCTTGACTATTTGATTTGGTCTAAGCTTATGCTAAAACAAATTCACATTTTACACGGTCTCCAATGCATTATTCAATCATTTATTTCTTTGATTGTGCATTAGTAAACATTATACAAAGTTGATATATTGAAAATTTATAACAATATGAATCTAATAAGATCCAACTTGATAATGTTTTATCCTATATATTCACAATTAGACATTGAATAAATGGGTAGAATCAGGAAAATAGAGGTAGTACAAGCGTACAACTTTTATGTATTTTGGGAACTTCAATTCATATATTTTAGGGTTTTTAATAATTTTTAGACAACTTATTACCATAAATATTTGTACAAATAGTTACTATAAACCCTATCTTTTTAAAAGTTTATCGAAAAATTAGTGTAGACATTGAAAAACCATCCACTAGATTCATATTCATAGTTAAGTTTCAAAAAAAAAAAAGAAAAAAAAAAGGAAAAAAAAAGATTCTTAACAACCATACATTGTTGATGCTATATTGATATATTAATTAAGCTCCTAGTTTTATTTATAAGGTGTTATATTAAAGGTTCTTGAGTTGCATTGTTAAAAAATTGATAAACTAGCTTATCTTTTCTCCATCATATAAAAGGTGTTATGGTCAGTTATACATTAAGTACGAGTAATTTTAGATATATGGTGGATTTGTTGATTACGCAGAATATAAAAGTAAAACTCTTCTAAAAAACACCTCAAGAAAAAAAAAATCTATATGAAATAACTAACCCCTGTATTATATGGGCTAAAAGGCTAATCAAGTACTTCCTCCGTTCTTTTTTTATTGCACCATAAGGGATTTCACGCTTGCCAATGCATTACTTTAGCTATCAATATCTTCAATTATACTTTTGTAAAAATTATAAAAATTTGATATTTGAAAAGTAGAGTTCGATACGAATCTAACTAGATCCCACATGACTATATTTTTCCTAATGTATAAATTACAAATGATGGTCAAAGAAGATTAAGTGAATAGTTTAAAAGTCCTAATGGTGCAATAAAATAAAAATGGAGGAAGTATAACATAACACACTCTAAATTTAGAAGTTTGATAAAGAATATAAACATTCCATGCTAACAAGTATTGGCCCTATAAAAGATACTTTTATTTAGCCCCAATGGACCGGCATTTCTCTCTCTAGAAGAGAGCTTCTTACTCTAGAAATAGATTTTATCAAAAAATTTTACTTTAGTGGTGGTGGCCACCCAATTATTTTCGTCTAATTAGCTTCAGCTCATCATTTCTATTTTGCGGTAAGTTGTGCCTACGGTTTTTCTTTTTCTAGCTACCCTTAACCCTAGGCTGCCACCTAGCCTCTCCCATTGGTGCCTTCCCTAAAGACCAATAGCTTTTCTAAGTGTAATCATTTATTAAACTAACAATGTTAATAGCTCTTTTCTCTGTTAAGCACCGTTATTCCCCCCCTCCTTATTCCCTTTGTTCCTCTTCATGGCGTTATCTAGTTAACAGAACTTGGTTCTTTAGCCGTTTCGTTTTATGGAGTAGCAATTAAATTACGGCTATAATTTTGTTTTATCCAACGCTAATCTGCATGGTTTTGTCACCTCCTCCGAGACAAGATTTGAATCGCCTCCTTGGCATGGTGGCTAATATAAATAGAACCACTTACACAAAACCTCTCCACAGCTTCTTCTTCAATTGCTTCCCCATTTTTCTTCCTTCAAAACTCTTTTGTCTTTATTTTAATCTCCACAATCATGAATAACCAAAACAACAATAGTAGCAACATCAACAGAGCTTCTCCCTTGGCCGAAATTGAGTCTTACAGAGTGCAAGGGAGCAGGGATTTTTGGCAACAATGTGTGTATGGCTACCTTATGGATTACCGTAGCCTAAGTGTACGCTTCATCAGCAACTTTATCAATACTAGATGGAGGAAGAGAGGCCACATTGAGGTGTTCAAAATGAACGACCTCTATGTTTTCAAATGTTCATATGATGATGACAAGAGGGAGATGCTCGCTATAACTAAGGCTTGCTTCGAAATAGCCCTGATGGTTTTCTCCCCATGGTGGCCTAACCAAGTGCCATAGACTGTGAGATTTAGGAGGGCTAAATTCTGGATTAGAATCTGTGGCCTGCCATGTAAGTATCTTAACTCACATATGGCTGAAACTGTAGGGGAAATGCTAGGCATGCCCTTTGAAATTGATCTCGAACCAAATTTCATGCCTCGAAATGATTACCTAAGGATCAATGTTATGCTCAACTTAGGAGAACCGCTTATTCCGGGGTTTTTTCTGAAGCTAGATGATGGCGCTATCATCTAGATTCAGTTGCGGTATGAAAACTTATTTAAGTACTGTACAAGGTGTGGTAGAATCGGTCACAAGTATACGAGATGCACGAGAAGCGAGGATCTTATTAAGTTAGACATCGATCACAAGATGATGGAGTATCATTCCAGGGAAATTCCAACCATGGAGACAGAGGAAGGGTTCTCAATGTTTAGCTTGGATTTGAGGGCCACTCCTTCGTCGGAAAACACCATCACCACCAGGGTACGGTTGATGGAGGAACCAGACAGACCTCCGTCGTCTAATTTCAGAGCCTCTGATATATTGGTGGATTTCGATCTGGGTATTCAGAACGGGGGGAGGACAGTCCAACCAGGGCAACAATTTAACAGAATGGGAGCGCTGTTTAGAAGGCCGGTGGTGGGAGATGCAAGGGAATCGCTGCAATTGAACCCTCAAAACGCACCGACAGCTATGGAGGTAGAAGAAGGAGGTGGTGTTGCAGGCGCGGATACGAGTGTCCAGGGTGTGCAAGGAGAAGTAGCTGCTCCCGTCAAAAACCCTCAGATAAATTTTATGGGTGGCGACCCTTACCAGAATGCGGCGGCGGCAGATCAAGAGCAAGGTGAAGCTGAACCATTAGCACCGGCTGCTGATATGGTTGCTGCAACTGCACAATATGGTCCTGAGATAGAAGGAATTTGTTTCGACGTGCTAATGAGCTCGGCGATACAATCAAGGGTGGAATTGATCGATGAAATTGCTGGCAGACGATTGGACAATTCAGGCTACAATCAAAGATTTTTCGTTGAATTCGATGCGCAAAACAACCCAAGAGCGATGGAGATCAGGAAGCCTGACTCACTGGTGTTTGAGCCGACGGATTTTCAGGGTGAAGACGAGGACGATGCGTTCACCAACGGGCAGATTCTGGAAGATCCCTCGAACCCATGGGAAGGGGAGTTCTAGATTGATTTTGATGAAGACAACCAGCTATAGGAAAATAGCATAGAAGCACAAGCAGATCTACCGCGTCAAGCTCGCCCTCAAATTGAACTACTTGAGGTTGTTATTGCTGGAAACAGGGAGATTGGCTCACTCTCACCATCTGAGACTATGTCCGATAGTGCAATCCTCTTTACCAAGTGGGGTGAAAAGGATAGAAGGGGGAGGAGGGTGAGGAACAGACGTTTCAAGAAGGGGAAAGAAAAGAGGCGATTTAAACCTGGAAATTGCCCTCTTAAAAGGAAAGCAATTTCAGATCTTGACCTTGTCTCTCTTCAATTTATAGATGAGATTGAAGATGATGCTCACTCCCTTATGACCAGGAAAAAGAAAAAGGGAAAAGGCCTTGCTGATGGTGGATCGTCTGTTGGTCTGTCAACTTCCAAGCCTGGTTTTGGGCCAGGTCCTTCTTTCACTTTTGATGCTTGCCTTACAATTTCTTATGCAGGTGATGGGCTTGCGGTGGTTGACCCAATCCAACCGCCTTTAGCTCAGTGATTGGACTTTTGTGGAATTATTAGGGGTATTAAAAGCCCAAAAACACCGATAATTCCAAAACTTAGAAGGCTTGTTGGGTTTTTTGGTCCGGATTTTATTTTTCTAGCGGAAACTAAAAGTAGTTCGGATTTAGTTTTTAATCGCATAAGAAGCTTAGGTTTTATTTACTTTAAAGGTGTCTATCCTAGGGGTTTAAGTGGAGGTCTTTGGTTAGGTTGGAAAAACAAGTTCCTTTTTGAAGTAGTCTGTACTTGTGTCAATTTCCTCGTTGTAAACATCAATGATGTCATTAATGGAAAATGGAGACTGATTTTGGTGTACGATGAACCTTTTACTTCACAACGAGGTGGAGTTTGGGATTGTCTTAATCAATGGACTGATCCCTCTCTTGATTTACCAATTGCAATAGTAGGGGACTTCAATCAAGTGGACTCCTAACTAGATAAACAGGTCAACACTCTTCTTATATTAGGGGAGTAAACATTTCCAATGAATGGAAGAATCTCAAATATTTTCATGATCTGACTTTTCAAGGGCCTAGATATACTTGGTTAAATGGAAGGAAGGGAGATGACTTGGTTCTTGAAAGACTTGACAAAGGTTACGCAAACACTGGGTGGCTAAACCTTTTCCCTCACTCCACCATTAATAATCAACCAATCCAAATCTCTGATCATGCCCCGATTGTCTTCCAAACTCATCTTTTGACTTCTAAAAAGAAGAGTGGTTACAAGCTGGAAAGATGGAGCCTCAATTATGCAGACTGCATCGAGGTGGCGCGTGAAAATTGGAATAAGGCACAAAGTGGCTCTCCAATGTACAAATTAGCTAGGAAAACTCAACAAGCTAAGTTGGGAATTAAAAGGTGGAGCCTCGATAAAAGATGCGAATGGAATGGGGAATAGGATAATTTCGAAAAAGATCTCCTTGAAGCTCAATTACTCCTTGAAAATGAAGGAGAGGCAAGGGACTGTAGGAGTTTATAGGTAGTTTGTATCTCTTGGTGGTTAGTTTGTATCTCTTTTATCCGTTGAAGGTTGATTAAAGGGTTCAATCACAACTAACTAGCATTAGTGGAGGTTTAATCTGTGCCCGTGGACCAAGTAGAGGAATCACGCTTGGGGTTCTTTATCTCCCATTGTTCTTGCTCGATCGCACGTGGAATCACGCTTCAAAGGTACAATTATATGTTCTTTATATGTTGTGCATTAAATCTTGGGATTAGGTGCTTCATGAATATGATTCATGTTTTCCGCAATCGTATCTATAAACTCCTACAGTGGCTTCGGCTGGCCACACCACGGTGGCTGGCGCAGCTATTTCAAAAAAAAAATTTTATTTATTTTGGATAAAAATCAGATTTCAAAATTAAAATTAAAAGATAAGTTTTGATTTTGAAAAGATAATTATCAAAATGAAAGTTGTTATTTTTGTTAAGTTTGGATAATTATGGTGCAAAAGATTCTATTTGGATAATGATTAATTTAATGAGATTATCCTATAATTATTTTTGGATATAATTGATTTAAAATTATGTGATTGGCTAGCAATTAGGATAGAATCTCCTAAATTAGTTAGGATAACCATGGAAAATAAATATGATTTATCTTCCATAATTAAAAAATGATTTGATTCTATCTCTTACCTCAAATAAAATATATGATATTTCATGGTTGGTTAGAAATAATATATGATATTATCTAATTGCAGTAATTAATTAATTAAAAATATGAGATATTGTGTGCCATGTTTCCTTAATTATAATCATTCGATGTTGTAGTTTAGGAAAGCATGATGAGTGATTTATTATGTGGCACTTTATAATATATGATATTATTTATTGTTGTATATAATGACTAGTATGACCTAGTAGATTACTAAATACGATCTGCGCATCGTGATGTATTTTTGTAATCTTAGTACGGTCTACGAACCGATAAAGTATTTTTGTAATTTTATTTCATTTTATTTAAGTAGTAGATAGAATAGAGTAAAATTACAGGTTGCAGTTAATCCAAGAAGCCCATGAAGTGAAGGCCCAAAGGAGCAAGGTGGATGAGATCCATGATGATTCAAGTGGGAGCATTTACTTTATTAGTTTTCTTAGGATTAGGGGCCATGCTATGTCTTGTTTATGCATTCAGTTTTTTATGCATGTTAGATTTTATTGATGTTTTGTGATGATGCACTAGAGTTCACTAAATAATCACAACATAATAAATCTAGGTCCCGGTAATATTGAGGTTGTTTTTCCAATTGAAAACCCGATGAAACCTTTGATATTTATGATGGGTCATGCCAAAGCTGGGTGTCATATTATATCTTGGGAAAGTTGGGGTAAATCAAGTTTTACAATTTTAATTGGTTATACTCAACAAGGTTACCTAAAGAGTTTAGAACCTTGAAGCTAAGGGTAATAATTAAACATGTGATGATTAATTATTAAACCAAGAGTTACAAGTGTTGTAATCAGTAAAGAGTTTACTCACCTTGAAAATGTAATGGTTGATGGTAGGGCCAAAGTCCGGTCAATTATTGCACGAATAAAGGGTCTTGGAATCACTTAATTTAAGTTGGGATCACTTAAATTGAATAGAGTGTTTTAAAGTTACCAATTTAATTCGCTTATGGCACTTTAAATTTATATTAAACATAATCGAATTTTGTGTTTACTTATAAGTAACATGTCGTTCTAATTTTATTATTATATAATCTCCTCGATTGAAAATAAAGTTGAGAAACGTTCTCAAAATTTTAAAAGATAATCCATAAACCTATTTCCAATTTTGCTAAAATGGTTCTAAAAGGCAAGTTTTAGAAACCCATGTCACATGTCTAAGGTTGGTTTTGTTCAAAATGTTTGAGAAAATTGCCAACACATCTTCATTTTGAAAAGTGTTTCAAGGGATATAATGAGATGGGAGGTACAAATCCTCTAAAAGACAAGTATAGAAATCCAATAAAATCTCTTATCTTCAATATGATTGAATATAAGAAAGTGATTGGAAATCTCTATGATCAAAAGTTGATCAAGTGACGTCATTTTTCATCCATTTTATATAAGAGTTAAATAGTTGATTAAACTCTAATATGAATAATGGTTGAATAGACTTAGCAAAATCATGAAATGTGCTTAAAGTAGTTAAGCAAAGCATCATTTTGAACCTAAGAGAAATGTTCTAAGTGGCTCAAATGGGAAAGGTTTAAGAATATATGAGGATTGCATTAAGAAGTTATAGACCAAGAAATGCAAACAAGTTGCTACTTCTCAAACCTAGACCGCTTACATGCTAAAAGTTGTTATGAACAACAAATTTTCTAAATTAAATGGACCAATTCCAATTGATTAGAAACTACCTCATATACTTGGAAAATAAAAGAATGGAAACGTTCCAATTTAAGAAGTATATTATAGAAATTGATTTAACATATTGCTACTTCTTGGACATACGATGTCTTGTTTAGTTCACTCATTGAATAATGTGGTTGAACTAAAGGAAGAAGCTATGGCTAAAGGGGAAATAAATCTACAAGTTTAGAAGCAAATGTTGTTACTTCACAAGTAGAATCTACGAGTCTGGAAGTAAAAGTTGCAACTTTACAAGTAGAACCTATATTTCACCTTACCTTGTTATTGTCTAGAATTAAATAAATGTTATTCATTCTTGCCATTATCAAAACTCCATTCAATGTTAGTAATGACTAAGCATCGAAGATTAAAAAACGTGGACTAAATGTTATTCTATGCTTCATTGAGTCATAATGTGTTTTGAATTGCTAAATAGGTTTAAAGTTTTATATGATAGAAATAATTAAACCATTTCTATATATATAAATTGTCTCTAATATGTCAATTGATTCGAATGAAAAATGAACATTTCATGCCAAAGATCCAAAGGGATGGACTTTCAATATCATTAGATTATGAATCTATTGATATATGTAAACATCATTCTAATTTGAAATTTTTTTGACAAAGTCACCATTTAGAGAAATGATGATGCAAACTCGAGGTCGAATACATATCGATGTAAGAAAACCAAAGGTTCAAAGACTAGAGACGGACTATGAAACTTCATTTGTGATACGATCACTACTTGTGCTTAGTTGAAGCATAAGTATGAAAATTTTGAAAAGTTCAAAATGTTCGGTATGAAGTTCAGTATCAACTTGACAAGATAATGATTACATTACAATATGATTGTAATTGTGAAAATTTGAGTCAAGACATTTACTTGGCAATATATTCAAAGTATTGCGATATGATTGTAATCATGAAAATTTAAGCCAAGACCTTGATAAACATCCAAGAGTTGTGAAATCGTTTTACAACAAACTCCGAAAAAAAACCTTATGAAGTGTTTATGAAAGGAGCTATCAATCTATATAAGATATATTTTGATAATGGATGAAAATTACCTATCTTCCAACCATTGTTCAAGGGATATACTTTTAAGATAAGCTACAAAACTAAACAAAGATACATAGGTCAAATCAAAATGTAGTAAAGGTTTCATATGTGATATGGATAAGAAAAGTTCTTATAAAGTCTTTCTACAAAGCAAGGAATAAAAGTTGTATTAAATCGTTTAATGCACGATCAATTCCTATACGGAGCACAGGGTACTACTACAAAAACCATACTTAGCACAAAATGTTTGTTGCTCAAGTAGGTGCCCTTATGGAAATTGTTCCAAAAGGTCAAGTGGGAGTAGTATAAATCTCAAAAGAGTTCGAGAAAAGCAACAAACAAACATGGTTCAAACCATGGTTGGTTCACCCAATGCTGAATATTCCTCTTCAAAAGGCAAGTGGGAGTATAAGGATCTCGAAAAGTTCGAGATCCTTGAAAGAGTTCAAGAAAAGCTAATTCGAAAATCTTGAAGAAATTCGAGAAGTATTTGAATAAAAGCAACAATATGAGCATGATTCACCTCATATTACAAATTACAACGCGTGGTCTCATTAAGTGTAATGGGAATAATAACCATGTGTCGAAGGTAGTACATTCCAAGTGCACATCCTCAAATTGTCATTTCTCATTGAAAGCTAAACAAAGTTGTTGTATGAGTTTCAATTGTTGCATAAAAACCCACAATGATGACTAGCGTATGTAAAAATTAGTCAAAGAAATATGATTTCATATTGATTAAGAGTTCTAAAATATTATGCAAGTAACAAAGATGATTTGACAAGTTATAACTCCAAGTGGTTTAAAAACCAGGAAATCTGAAATGGATTCTAAGTCTGTAAGCAAGTGTATGACACTTGAATAATTTGATTAATTAGGTGAAACCCATTATAAGCAAAACAGACAAGATAGAAAAATGTTTTCTAACTAAAGCAAAAACTTGTTAAAGGATTCAACTAATTCATAGTATGACTATGACTACGATGAAACCTTTACATTAGTCATTTTGCAAAGATCTATTAAAGATATTTTAGTGATTTCTACCTTATAAGATTTGGTAGATGGATTTCAAAACATTTTCTTGAAATTGTTCATGAAAGAAGATTTGTATATGATACAATCAAAAGTTTGAAGATCCAATAATCCTAGGGATGCATAGCATCATGGAGTTAATGTTCTTAATTTTCTAAGTTTATCAAATTGTTTGATGTTCTCGTAAAATGAAGAAAAAGTCTTGTGTGTACAAGATGTTTAGTGGGAGCTATGAAGTCTTCTTGGTCTAGTACAAAGAGCAATTATTCATTGCTTGAAGAGTCAAGTGAGGGTTATTGCATTTTGTATGAAAAACCTTGAAGAAGAAAATGAGTGCATTTGGGATTCAAGATCTATAGAGATAGGTCTCAAAAGATGTTTTAGCTTAGTCAAGAAGATTATATTGATAAGGTTCTTATGAGGTTCAACATAAAATTGAAAGGAGTTTCAATCCCATTTAACATGGCACATTGCTTAATGATTCAATACTTTGAGAAAGGTTGATGAAATTAAGGTTTTGAGTGATGCTACTTATGCATTTTGCAAAGGATATGATGCATCATGCATTTCATGGACTATACTCGTCTATTTGATTCACATGTTTTAAGAACAAGTGATGATATATTTCAATCATAATCCAATGTAACGTTGGAATACAAACTAGAAATTCCTAAGTTCCTTGCGAAAGGGGCGAAGGAAAATTCTTAGTGGATGGAGGTGAATATTATTATAAAATTTAGAAATTGAAAAATTCATGTTTATGAGAATGTCTCATGAACACTACTTACTAAACCCCTTCCATGACCAAGGTATGAGAGTCATACTAAGATTCTTGGATTGAAGCAAGTTATGTAATTTAAGTTGTGTATATTTTGAGAAAACATGTCACATAAGTAATACATTAACTTGCAGAATTATGTTTATCAATTGAAACAAAAGTTTCAATCTTATTTAATTATGGTTTTTAATATTAAATAAAATGTCCAAAATAATTATGGATTGATGGGCTCATCAGGTTAATTTGTTAATAACCTAGTGAATGAAACCCCACAGGTGAACTAAATTCATATATTATTTAAGTTCCTAGTTCAAAATCATTAAACTGGACATAAATGATTTTAATTAATGGATTAGCATGTAAGATTGATTGGATAGCGCTGTTTCTTGGGCTATAGGAGCGTAGTGAAGCTCGGTCAATCACATGGATATGCATGAATGATGATCGAACTATAGACCTACTTTGAAGCTCAAGTATAGAGCTTCCGGATATATTAGTGGATTCCTTTGACATGAGTGGAACATTGATTTCATTCAATGATTGATGTAACTGTGTACATTCAAACGTCTTCCCGTAACTGGAGATTATAAAGGGTGTTTCCTGGTTACCTCATGATTTGAGTGGGAGCCTTGGTTGCCATAAGATTGGATTGAGTCTACCTATTTAATTAGGAATGTGTCTTGGCCCCTTGAAGAGGGAAAATTCAGAAAGTGCATGGCCGTGCTCAAATGGATTACATAGTAATCATTTGTTTTGTAATTCTAACTCAGATTTCAAGAAAAGATTTGTAGATTAATATGATCTCGACATGAGATGCAATCATATTATCAAATCGACACACATTGACTTAAGGAATTTGAATATTGCGCACTTGTCTCAGACAAGTGGGAGATTGAAGGAGTTTTGTCTTCGATAAGTGCATTTACTAGATATATCAAGGATCACTATTATGGAGATAATAAGTTCGTTCTTTTGGGTCGTCATTGTTTAATACTGGATATGACAAATGATCTTTGGGCTAGTTAAATAGTCCAAAGCCCAATAGAATGGATCCTGTAAGGTCACACAACAAGGGTATTAGGTTAAACAAGTAAGAGACCCATTAATGGGCCTCATGAGATTATGACATACCACATGGAGTGTTGGGCTAGAGGTTTTTGACTAGGCTTAGGAGTTTGGGCTTGACATGGGCTCTTATTTAGAGATATGATCTATAAATAAGATCCATGCCTAGGGTTGACATAAGTCACAATTAACAGTCAGTCAATTGTGAAACAAGGCAACCAGTATTCCAAACACTAATCCATCTCTCTCTCCTCAGATACACGGCTCTCTCTCCTCCCCTTCACATCTGTACGGCCGGCCACCTTGGTGGCGCGTGTGGTGCTTGTTCGTGGTGGTTTGTGGTTAGTTTGTATCTCTTTTCTCCGTTGAAGGTTGATTGAAGGGTTCAATCACAACTAACTAGCATTAGTGGAATTTTAATCTGTGCCCGTGGACCAAGTAGAGGAATCACGCTTGGGGTTCTTTATCTCCCATTGTTCTTACTCGATCGCACGTGGAATCACGCTTCAAAGGTACAATTATATGTGTCTTTATGTGTTATGCATTAGATCTTGGGATTAGGTGCTTCATGACTATGATTCATGTTTTCTGCAATCTTACCTATAAAATCCTATAGGGACTTCATGAAAATTAGCAAGCAAATGGAGGAATACTCCAAAAACATGGCAATTTACTGGAGGCAAAGGGCAAAATTAAATTAGAATTATGCTGGCGACACTTGCTCAAGGTACTTTTTTAATTTTGTAAAAGGGAGGAAGGAGAGAAATAAGCTTGAAGCTATCAAAGATGAGAATGAGGATTGGATGACAGAGGAAGGACAAATTGCAGACATTGCTGTGACTTACTTCCAAAACCTTTATGGGAGTAATTTTCACTCTCATTCACCGAATAGGGAGGAAGAAATTTCTCAAGGCGCAAAGGGGATTACAGCTTCGCTTTCGGAGGATCAAAAGGACATGCTCTCGAAACCATACACAAGAAGAGAAATTAAGAATGCTCTTTTCGCAATGAAACCATGGAAGGCTCCAGGTCCGGATGGGATACCAGCTGGCTTCTTCTAGAAAAATTGGGCTTGGATTCAAGGTGACGTTATAAAAGTTGTTCAATCGGCCTTAACTTTAGGTAACCTCTTGAGAGAGTTTAATTTTACTAACATTGCCCTAATTCCTAAGTGTAATAATCCGGAATCAATGGATAAACTAAGGCCTATAGGTTTATGTAACGTCTATAAAATCATATCCAAATGTATCACAAATAGGCTAAGAACGGTGATTAATGATTTGGTTAGCCACTTCCAAAATGCTTTTATCCGTGGAAGAGCTATCTCGGACAACATACTACTTGCACATGAATTGCTAGAAAACATCAGGAAAACTAAGAAAGGAATCAGGGGCAAAATTGCTATTAAAACGGATATGAGTAAAACGTATGATAGAATTAATTGGGATTTCTTAGGAAGAGTTTTGTGCAAATTTGGGTTGCCTAGTTTGATGGTGAAAACTATTATGAATTGTGTTAGCTCTGTCTCTTTCTCGGTGATCATCAATGACTGCACCCAAAAGCCTTTCATTCCAAGGTGATCCCTTATCACCTTATTTATTTATCTTGTGTATGGAAGCTTTGTGAGGTTTTAATTAGGAGTGAGGAAAGCCATGGGAACATTGTAGGCTTAAGTGTGGCCCAAAGAGCACCAATGAATAGCCACCTATTTTTTGCTGATGATTCGGCTTTCTTCCTACATGGGAAAGAAAGTAATGTGGTAGCTCTAAAAAATGTTCTTGACACTTACTGCAAGGCTTATGGTCAGATTATTAGCCAATCAAAGTCAGTGCTTCTAGCTAGTCCAAATTCAAAGGAACAGGACATCAACAACTTTAGTAATATTTTGGGCATAAGTAGGAGCAACAAGTTTGGTGTTTACTTGGGTATTCCGGCTGATTTTGGTACTACCAAAAAAGAGATTTTTGGGTTCATGGTGGACAAAGTGAAAGAACGACTGAATGCTTGGAATTCTCTCTTCCTGTCTTATGATGGGAGACTCACCCTTATCAAATCTGTTCTCTCTAGTCTAGGGACTTATGTCCTTTCTGTCTTTATGTGCCCCATGGGGATTCTCAAGAAAATAAATAGTATCATTGCCAAGTTTTGGTGGCTGGGAAACAAGGACTGTAAGAGGGTATATTGGAAGAACTGGAAGCATTTAACTGCTCCTAAGAGGGAAGGGGTTCTTGGTATCCTAGACGATCAATATTTTAACCAAGCCTTACTTGCAAAGCAGGGTTGGCGTATAATTATGAACACTGAAACGCTGGTTAGTAAGGTTTTTCGTGCCATGTATGGTGTTGAAAAGGCTTATATCTTTGAAAACAAATGGAGTGATAGGAACTTGGGCTCGTGGGGCAGGATGGGGATAAAGTGGGGCTTGCAAATTTTGAAGCAGGGCTGCTCGTGGTCTGTAGGGGATAGGTGCACGGCAAAAATTCACCATCCTTGGATTCATGGAAAGGTGCCTAGTTGGAATGGTCACACTGTTCCTTCAAATGCTAATGTTTCTTCACTTCTCAATACTCGTGGTGAGTGGAACCTGGCTGACTGTAATATGCTTTTTAATGAAGCCACTGTCGAGGAAATCATCACCAACTGTCCTATGGAATCTGGTGTTGAAGACTTGATAATCTGAAATGGGGACAAGAAAGGTAATTACTCTGTTAAGAGGTTACAATTTCTTGTTTAATGGGAACCATCAACATGGTCGACAACATGAAGCTAATAAGATTAACTGAAAGAATTTCTAGGGATTCCCTGGTAACCCTAGGCAGAAGATTTTGCTTTGGAAAATTCTTAAAGGAGCTTTTCCTCTAGGGAGTGAGAGAAAGAGAAGAGGGTTGGGCTCTGATCACCATTGTCTTCTATGCTATAATGAGGTAGAGAGTGATCACTTCAGTTTGGAAACTTTGGAGCACCTCTTCCGGGATTGTTCCTTTGCTAGTCATGTTTGGAGAGGTTGCACCTTGGGGCTTAATGTCAATCATCAAGCAAACATTCCAATTGCAGATTGGATTCATAATTGGCAAAGAGTCTTATGTGACAATAAGAGGGGACTGGAGGAGAGTTACTCCTTATTTATAGCTGGGTTACAGAGCATTTGGGAGGCAAGGAACAACCTGATTTTCAAGAAAACCAAGCAGAATGCTTAGGCAACCATTAAAAGGATGGAACACAAGATGATTGCTTACAAGAACACTAACAATTCCGGTGAGTGTGCAGATGTTACAGACTTAGACAATGACTGTCCTCTAGGTTTTGAAGACAAAGATACTAGGAGCAAGAAGCTTTGCCAAAAAAAATTTATGAAGCTTATTGCAGGGAGTAGCGATTGCAGGACAGCTACACTTGGGTTAAGAAAAGCAAGATGCAGGAAGAACAATCACTGGCGTTGGGAGCTGACCAGCACTGATGGCAGTACACACCAAGGGGAGGACTCACTACAAGCAACAACTAATGTGAGCTGTATAATTGATTCGATGCTAAAGGGTATTAGCTTGGCGCTAGAGAAGCAACAGTGGCATTTAGAGGTCATCACTGCGGATATCACACTAATCAGGGTGATCTTGCAGGACCACTACATGCTAGGGGAATGCTAAGCAAAATACAAAATCTTGTATCCCTTCTTTTCACTGTTTTAGTATTAGTTTCCTAAAGGTTTCTGGGGATTAACCTCCCTTTTTCCCAACTGTCAAAAAAAAAAAAAAAAGTATTGGCCCTATAAATGGTTAATGATCATCATAAATCCATAATATTCTAATTGATGAAAAGAAAGAAATCACGTAAGTATTCTACATAGGGAAAACAATCAAGGTGTTCCATGAGTAGAAATAATATAAGTTAGTGATAAGATTTATCACATTGATTGATAAGGATTCAAATAAAGGTTATTTTATGTAATAAGTGATGAATAATGCTAATGCCCAATTTAAAAATGCCTCTGATCTCAACACTAGGGTGGCCTATGCGCGCATCAAGAACTAGCTCTTACATAAAAGTTTTACTGGCGTGTGTTTACACCTTTGGTTTGGTGGTAGTTTTAATACTACCTATTTGGTTTATGTGCTTATGTGGTGGCTTTGTAGAAGGGATTGAAAGCACACCTAAATCTTGTATGACGATTATTGTTTAAAGCCCTCTAAAGTTTGACAGTATTTTTCCAAAATTATTATTAAATAATATTTAATTGATTTGCATCCCTTCATATCATATTAATATCCCTTAATATCTTAAGGGCAATTGTTAATTTAAAACTCCTAACTGATTTGCATGTTTCAATAATACTTAGTATAATATTTCTAGGGGGTGTTCTTTCGATAATTTTTTTTTGTGAATTTAGGTCACATGGATTATTAATATGTGAAATGTTGTAGCTCAAAACTTATAAATTTAAGTTCTTTAATGCTCTACAACCATCTAATATCTATATCTAATACCAAAACAATTACTTAGTTATGTTTTTCCTCTTAAATTCCTTCATTTTCTCTCTCATAACTAATACCACTTTTTTTTCTTTCTATCATCGATTTACCTTGATTTTAGGATCTTTAAATTCTTTATACCTCTTGATAACATCTGTTCAAATATCACTATTTAATATGAATTCCATTCACAATTCCATAACGTTGTTTATGAGCCATCAAATAAAAAACGTAAATTTCCAAAGCTTATAAACCTTAACAGTAGTTGCAGTTAAAGAACGACAAGATTGTAAATAAGAAGAATAGCCACAAAGGAGTAAAAGTAAACAATCTCTTGGTAATATATAGTCTCTTTGTACATAAAGTTTTTTTCTTTCTTTTAGAATAATAATTATAATAATAAAATATGACTTACAAAGCATTAGAACTTCTTTTAATAATAAAAAAAAAAGCATTAAACGTTTTTTGTTAAGAAAAAAAAAACTTTGAATTAATTGATGATATGTTTGATGAAAAAAAAACATTAAATATATTAATGAGGGTAAACTTATTAATGAGGGTAACAATGTAAATACACAATTTTGTACATATTTTAGTACAAATTTTTTAGGGTATAGTTGGTAGCACACTATTCCTAAGAGTTATCTTATACTTCCTCCGTTCTTTATTAGTTGACACGTTTCATTGTGCTGGGTATATTAAAATAGGAAGCAGGGTTTATGAAAAATACTAATTACCTCCATTTTACCTTGACATTATCATTACCCCCACTAGGGCCACCTTTCTTTCTACTCCTAGACCAAATTTACAGAGGAGAGAATTTTTTTTGAAAGAAGCTTAAGACCCAATAAAACTCAACAATGTCAAACACTACTTCTCGCAAGTCTTTCGATTTTATTTCTCAAAATTTTCCATAATTTTCCAATTGTTAATACTTGTATGGAGATTAGAACCTTTTTTTGTGATTGTTTTTTGACTTCTTTAGACTTCAAGACAAGTGGCTTCATATAATTAGCGGCGAAGGTGGAGATTGAGATTTGAATGTTGAAGAAGTGAGATTATAAATATGCAAATAATTAAGGTGGAGATCAAGATTAATAGTAAGATCGAATTATACCAAAATGAGGTGGAAATCAAGATTATACCAAATTGTTTTGGAGAGAAAAAATACAAATGAGCGTGGGTATGGAGGAGAGAGATGAGTCAGGAGGAGAGTGGGTTTGGAGGAGAGAGATGAGTCAAGAGGAGAGAGGAGAGAGAAAAGAGAGGTCTGCTATGAGTGTGGTTGTGAAGAGAAAGAAAGGGGTATCATTGTCATCTAACATTACAAAACTAACCTAAAAAGAAAACATGTCAACTAAAAATAACATCCCAAAAAGGAATACATGTCAACTAACAAAAACGGAGGTAGTACTTTTTATAAGGTAGGGAAATATGTCAATAGTTCACCTTATAGGAGAATTTCATTTAAATAATTCTAAATTTGTCCAATTTACTAGACCTGATCAAAGTTAGTCTGGTCCGACTCTATTTGGGCAGATTTTCCCAGTGTGAAATTGGTTCGTGCTAGCCCCGACCCGATTTTTTTGGCGGGTTTAGGAATGCGGTTTTACGCATTTTTAGTTGATTTTTTTTTGGCTCGGGCCAAAAAGCCCATTTAGCCCGGCCATTTTGGGCACCAAAATTCCAGCTTGGCCCGACCCGACCTGCCTGAGAAGTAGGCTGTTATTTTGGTCTCAGTCCCGCTCGCCCAATGACACCTCTACAATTTTGTTTGAATAATCTCAACTTTAGATTATTATAACTTTCATCTCTACTTTTTTTTCTATAGTCCCAAAGACTAGCTTGCTAAGAAGGTTTTTTTTTTTTTTTTTTTTTTTTTTTTTTTAATATGTCACGCGTCGCATATTTATTGGTCTAAAAAACGGAAAAAAAAACAAAATTTTAACACCCCTTACCCTCCCTTCTTCTTCTAAGATTAAAGAAACATTTAACTCATATACAAATTAAACATTCAAACATAATTATACATATCTCATATTTTTTACAAAATTACAAAAGTTTTTAATTTTATCATATCTTACTTTCAAATTGTAAACTTCCATCCCCTTTAAATATAATTGGTCAACTCGGTAACACTTGCTAGCTCAATTTCATAGGTGTACATAACATCATTCAAGTAAATTAAATAACAACTTTTAGTATCAATTATTTTTGTAAAAAATCAAACATAAAAAAAATACTCAAAATAATTAATGTAAATTTACGTAAATTGGTTAGTTTGATATTAGATGCTCGGAAGGAGGGTTAGTTAAAAACATGCTCCCAGCAATACATAAGAACTACCGAAGGAATTTTTCCCTTCGATCAACACAATAAAAATACATCCAATTGACCACATGTTAATGGCTATATTATAACTCGGTGAGCCGTACAAAATCTCTAGTGCCCTAAATTCAGGGGTTGCTTCCTGAACAAAAAAGTATTACATAGAATCAAGGAAATCCAACAACTACCAACATTATTGCACTTTGAGCTGTTTTCATGTGTTAAGCACAAACACAACCCCTAAAGTTTAGTATAAATTTGTTTTGTCACTTATGTTTAAAGTGTTTAATTTTGGTATAATGTTAGACAAAGTTTAGGAACTAAAAAATTGACATGGTAGATATTTGTCAATTTAAATTGAAAGTTTTAGCCGAGCTAACAATTTATATAAATTAATAGTTAGTTATTTGAGAATTTGATATATATTGATGTTAAACTCGGGAGTATATGGTGAATTTGAAAAGTCTCGTGCGTATATAGTGAATTAACAAATTACTCAGGGATATTTGGTGAAAAATTTGTTTTAAAAATATTTATTAAGACAAAGCTATCAAACCTTACATGAATATATTACGGTTCAAAAAATTTGTAATTAACAAATAACCCAATAAAACATAAATCTTAACATAAGGTCGATGTTGTTTAATGTCGCAATACCATAAATATAGCAATACATTGGCACGCATATATTAACGTTTTTCCATTGATATGATTTTTAATTTGTTTTTATAGTCGTCCCATCATAAGTAAAATAATAAAACTCATTATTTTCTACATATAATGTAAGGCATGTAATATAATAATAATAATAATACATTGTAGTTTATAAAAACAAAATATGATTAAGAAATCTGTATCAATGGCTTTACTTAATTATGCTCCATGATAAAGATTGCATCGAGATAGCCCAAAGTCGGCTAAGTCTAACCGTTCTGGGTTAAGACAGACGGAGGCATCCGCAACCCAGCGAGATCCTATCTATCAGTCGTTAAGGACGTTAATGTCTATTAGAACATTACTTGGTTTATTTTAAATCATGATGAACAATGTTTCGTTCATGGAGATAAAAAAAAAAAACCACTGAAGTTATAAGGTACATCTACTTCTGAATTCAAAAATAAATAAATAAGGAAAGTACTATAAAAATTCAATTTTGTACGGTATTTTCAATATATACTCCATATTTAAGCATAGATGTTCACCTTGCACAAACACAGTTATCAACCTAAAATATAACAAAATATCAATATTAAAAACATATTCTGATTCTAATAACTATGCCCTAATAATTAAACATATATATGGTTTAAATGAATCCAGCCGATCATTAAACTACTCGGTTTTGAGCTCGATTGAAGCTCGTTCATGTATGTTTATTTAATAAATGAGCCGAACTTGAGCAAATTTTGAAACTCGTTTAATAAATGAGCTTGAACACGAACATAGATATGCTCGTTTAGATAAGTTTATGAACAACTCGTTTATTTATGTTCATAATTATTGATTTATTCACAATTGTTAATTTAATTATTAATTTATAATTATGATTTAATTAATTGGTTACTTTTGGGACTTTCAAATGTCAAAAGTACAAGCTCGTTTATTATAAAAGCTTGTTTTGAAACACTCATTTATCAACTCGTTTAATAAACGAGTTGATCATGAACCGTTCGTGAACCTATATTTTACTAAATGAGCTAAGCGTGAACAAATTTTTGTGTTGGCTTGAAAGCTTAGGATTGGCTCAGTCTCGCCTAAGTTAAATGAACTTGAACATGAACAAGGTAATACTCGACTCAGCTCGGCTCGGCTAATTTACACTCCTAAACATATAGTGTACCAAAAAAAAAAACAAAAAATATGAATTATATCACATGAAGCTTTTTTTTTTATCTAATTATAAAATATGTGACTCATTTTGCGTGACCAAAAATACATCGATTTGCATGCAATTATTATTTTTACCGTGAAAACTGCTCGGTTAAGGTTTTCGAGGTGATTTAGGTCTTAAGGGGTCCAACTTGAATTCAAAACCGCCTAAAAATTATATATATGTCTCGTTTTGTATGTCTAATTATATCTATTACGAGCTTAATAAAGCCGCTTTAAACACGCAAAACGAGACATTTACGTAAGTTTTTGTGTCAATTCCGAACTCAATTTGGACCATTAAAGACTAAAACGACCCCTGAAATCTTACTGGAATAATTTTGCCAAAAAAAAATAATTACACGCAAATCAATACATTTTTTAACACGCAAAATGAGGCATTTACGTTATTTTTTTGGCAATTCTGAGCTTAATTTGGATTCTTAAGGGATAAAATATCTTATATCTTAACGAAATATTTTTTGACATGCAAAATGAAGAAAAAAATTTTAATACCTGACCCATAACTAAAACTGTTAAGTGGTAGCAGAATCCTTTTTTTTTTTTTTTTTTTTTTTTTTTTTTTTTGTTTTTTGTGGTAGTAAAATAAAATAAAATTTTAGATAGGTAGTAAAAGTCAAAATTTCTTGAGAAAAGTGGGGTGGTATTATTTTTTAGGAAATTATCTTTGGTAACACTCAATTTTTAATTTTTTTCTTTGGTAAATTGCAAAAACACTTATTATCGTTGGTAATCATGAATATTTTTATGCTAAGTTAAACAAAACATTATTGATAAATTTAAATAAATAAATATTCAACTATAGTTATTTTTTATGTTTTTGTTTTTTACATTTAAAGTATTTTAGAAATAATATTTTCTTTGGACAAAAATCACCCTCTTTCCCGCCAACCAGCCATCACTCCCCCGTCGGCAACCCAATCCCCCTCTCTGCCAGTGCGCCGCCCCTGCCCCCTTCCCCCGAACCACCTCCCTCCCCCACCTTCAAATCCATTAGCCGCCTATCCCTTACCCTCAAAACCCCCCAAAGCTCCATACCTCGAACCACCACTACTCCCACCACCTCTCCCATTATCCACCATTGAAATGGGTTTTTACCTAAGCCCAATTATCAACCTCATTAGCCATAGAAAGAGGAGGAGGCATCGTATCAATTTCCCTTCTATTTAGCCTCCAATTATCAACCTTATCAACCATAAAAAAAAAGGATAATTTGTTTTAAAAAAACCTTTTAAATGCTCTATTTTGTGAAAAATAACCTTTTAAATACTTTATCACAAAAAAAACGAAAAAAAACCCCGAAGTTCTTATTTTTTTTTATGAAAACAGCCTAGTACCACTAATGCACTTAATAAACCTCTAATTTCTTCTAATTACCCTCAAACTCTTACTTAACAGTTTAATACTTAAATTAATTAATAAATTAAAAAATCTACCAGCCACCCTCCTCCCTTTCCTCCCCTCTAGGCAGCAAACCTAGCCCCTTTTCCAACGTAGCTGCCACTACAACCCCCCTCCCTAAACCCTAACCTCGACCATTCACTTAATTTGTTGAGGTGGTAGGTGGTATTTTTGCGAGTGGACCGCGTGTTTTAGCGGGTGGGGTAGGTGTTTCTGGTCAGGGTGTTTATGGATGGGGGTTGGTGGTATTTTGGAAATTAGAGGTTGAGTGGGTATGGTTCGGGTGGTTTTAATGGCTAAGGTGGTGGGTAGGTAGGTTGTCGAGGTTAAGGTTTAGGGAGGGGGGAGGGTTACAACGAGGGTAAGGGAGAATGGGAGGTGGGTCACCAGGGGTAAAGGGTTCGGAGTGGCAGCTCCGTTAGGGGACGGGGCTGCTACAGGGGGGAAGGGAAAGGGAAAGGGAGGGGTGTCGATCGACAATGGGGGGGGTCGCCGGGGTAGGGGATTCATGGCGACGGGTTAGCTGGGGGTGGGGGAAAGGAGGGTGGTGGTTGGTGATGGGGTGATTGTTTTTTTTTCTTTTAATTTATAAATTAATACTACCTCTGTTAACTATTATGTGCAACAATTGCCAAAAACGGAAGCTCCCTATTATGTGCAGCAAATGTTTTTTTTTTCCAATTTTAGTAATATTTTTTTTTTTGACCAACATGCACTCACTTAAATAACTTAACCCCTAAATTATTTCACTAACCATACTATATTATAACTCTAACTAAATTGATTAAAATTAATGATTCCCACCAAAATCAATCCCTATTAATCAAATTCACTCACCTCCCCAACTACTACATTGATTGAGCATTCAATTCAATTCAATTCATAAAAATGCTTCCCTTCTTCAATTCTTGACACTTCTCCAGATTAAATACCCTAGAAACTTTTCTGCTTCTCCATTCTCTCTCCTCTTGCAATCTAGGTTTTCCTTGCAATTCTTCAAGAAAAAAACTCAACCCTAATTCTTTATCCAAAATCATGAGTTCCTCCAACAATGGAGACGACGATCTGTTCTGTTATGAGTCCCTGGACTCCGGTTCTAATATTCGGAAGGTAATTCAGCCTAAGACGTATATATATATATATATATATATATATATATATATATATATATATATATATATATATATATATATATATATATATATATATATATATATAATCGAGATCATGTGAGAACCAAGGTGAATAATAGGAACTAGGAACTCATCTGGACCGTTGATCGCGCTTAATCTAACAGCTCACATTCCACCTGCCTCATTAAGGGCATGTTTGTAATTTACGCGTTGAATGACCTTCGTCCTAAATCATGCGCTGCTTCATTTTCTTTCTATCTCTTATTCCGTACTTTCTCTCTCTTCAATTTGCTTTCTCTCTCTGCCTGCAAACTCTTCCTTCTCCTGCAATTTCTCTAATCTTTACGCACAACATTAATTTTCTTCTTCTCATCTTCATGCATTGTTTAAGCAACTTTATGGGCTGGTAAGTTGATTCAATTGTAATTAACATTGCTTTATTTGATTTAATTCGATTTTGAATCAATTTTTTGCATTTTTGATTACAAAATTAGGGTTTTTCCATTCATTTGTTTGAGTATGTGATTTTAGTTGATATATTAAGGCTTTTATAATTATATGTTTCATCATTTGCAATTTTGTTATTGAATTTCGCTTTCCTATCCATCATTTACTCGAGCGAATCTGAAGTAATGCCTGAAATTTGATACAAATCATCGATTTTGCTATGTAATTTACCAAATTTATGCTGAGAACTCTTAAAATTACAGGTACTTTGTGAATTTTGTTCAATATTATAATATCTAAGTTTTTGCTTTAATTGCAAAATGCAAATTCATTTTTAGCTTTACAGCATTGAAAAATGTTTGAATACAATGGGTTTGTCTTCTATGTTATTCTTATATGTTAATCTATTAGATCAAATTTCTTATCAAATTCCAGCTTGAATTTGTAGCTCACATTTTGAAGTTGGTAAGAAATTAAAGTAAACTACATTAGCTTGTAAAGTAAATAAATTTTTAGATAGTTGAGGCTATTGTTAAATTAAAAGCTTTGAGAAGGAATAACGTATTAGCAAGAATCTCTTTATGACAATACAATCTTCCATGGCCCAAATCCTTTGCTAGAGATAAAAATTAACCCCTGCATTTTGCACCACTACTTGATCAAAGATCCCCAATACAACCTTCTAATAGCTGGATTTGATAGTATAAACCCCATTTTTATTCATTCTCCAACTTAATTTGTGTTGTTGTTTTGTTGTTGGGTTGCCGTGGATGAAAGAGTATGGGGTTTAAAGGGTAGGGAGTGTGCCATGTGCAAGGTAGGTTGTAATGAGGTGAAGGTGACTTTCATGGTGAATATCCTTTGAGTTATGTGTAGGCGTCGTTCGAAGTACGCCTACCTTAAGCATGTTGTGAATATGCTTGGCACTCATAGGAAGTGGGAATTGACATAAAAAGATTAGGGACAAGGAAAGTAGGGAGCCGCCAACAAGTTTTTAAGGAACTTGTAAACCGTTCACGGATCATAAAAGGCAACCACGAATAAAGGGACTACGATAGGCAACAACGATTGACCCGTGAAGGTTACACCCCATTCATAATCCATGAGATTACTTATTCCATATGGTTCGGAACCACGAAAGGAGGATTGAGGAAGATGGTACGAAGTGATTCATGGAGTCACATTCGCCCGTATTGGCCTCTAGTCGATTCTTATAGTGAAAAGTGATTCCTACAATCTCAAAGGCATGCAAAAAAAGATTCAATTTGCTCCAAACTATTATTATGCTAAATTGGTTGAATATTAATGAAACATATAATTCTAAAATATTGCGATCACTTGATTTAAAACAAGATTAAAAAGGAACCTAAACCGGTTGTCCAAATTATCTTATTAGGCGTGATTTTTAATTACATATTCCCTTTAAACATGCAATATGGTGATCAATAAATATATAAACATTAATATTGAAAGCAATTTACAATAATCCAACAATATAAAATCGTTAGAAAAATAATAGAAATAAAAGGAACATGATTCCTTACTTTGATTTTGCTTGCTTGCAATTATAAAACAATAAACGAGTTAGTAACTTCAAGGAGATAAAGAAAACAATAATTAAAATTAAATTAAATAGAGTTAATTTGAGGCCAAACCCTCAAACAGTTCTACCTTTCACGCCTTGGTTTAAGGATGGAACCTCGGGTAAAGTACGGACTCCTTGGAGTGCTTAAAGAAAGTATTTTTGAACAATAGGGTAGGCTAGTGTTTAGGCTAGAGCATAGAAGAGAGAAGAGAGAACTAATTCATTCCTCGAGCTGTAGAAATGAGGGTTATATTCATAGGGAAAATGAGTAGAGGGAACACACGAACCCTATAAAGATAAAACCCTGAATTTGGGTGCCGCGACACGACAATATCTGGCGTGACACGGGATAATTTAGCGTGATGCGGGGAAGTAGCAGCCCTAAAATGATGAAACGGGTTCAGGTTTTACGCGGAGAAAACACGAAACAATCTCGTGTCACGGCATGTACACCATGACACGGCAAAATATGCCGCGACGCGACACATTCCATCGTGGCGCAGCACATGATGTTGTGACACGGTGGACATTTTTTCACTTTTGCGTCCAAATTCATTTCAAACCTAATTACGCTCAACATTTTTAAGTGCCGTTTTATAATTTCGGGCTATTTAGGTTTATTATTCATTAATTTGGCTAAATTAATAAATAATATGAAATGGATTAAAAAGGTTCGGGCAAAAATATAAATTGGACTATGCTTTGACTAAACATTAGGATTGATCCGTTGACTATTTTGCGAACTGATGATTGAACATGAATTTTAAGGATTCCCAGGATTAAATACTCAACCCGGCCAATAACGGCGGTGAAAGATTGTTCATCATCGTTTTTGGTTTCGGGGAGACATTTTTAGGTGTCTACAGAGGCCCCCACTTTTACTGAGTTTGTAGAAACGTCAGTTTCGAAAACGATAGTCAAAGTAGTCGATAGGGACGGAGAATGATTTAAGACGTTCTGCGATCCTAAATCACTCTGTATACGCTAATACCTGCAGAAAAATGTTTGTTCCACAGATGAAAGAGTAAAGGGAAAGAATGCGTATCTGACACCAGTGTATCGATGGCAAACGAGCTGGTAGTTTTCTATGCTTGAAGAAATCCACCGGATGATGTTTGTTGAGATACTTTCCATGCTTGTGGAAAGTCGACAAATGAATTTGGCAGTTTTCGATGCTTGAAGAAATCCACCGGATGATGTTTGTTGAGATACTTTCCATGCTTGAGGAAAGTCGATAAATGATATAATAGCTGACTTCTTCGCCTTGAGAGGCGGCAACGACCAACAATTTTCCATGCTTGAGGAAAAACTTGTCTGATTATGAGATTACAAGTCTCTGTGTATCGAAAACCTTGCGCCGTGCATCGTCTTCACTTGGGAGATGATCACTAAAATGATGATGGTTCGATTGTCCCCGAACATGGGCTATAAATGGTTTGATTGTCCCCGAACGTGGGCCGTAAATAGTTCTCTTGTCCACGAACGTGGGCTGTAAATGGTTCGATTGTCCCCGAACGTGGGCCATAAATAGTTCGCTTGTCCCCGAACGTGGGCTGTAGATGATTAGACCTTCTAGTCGACTATCCGACCATATTAGGTGTTTGAAATATGACTTCGATACTTGGTAGGGGTAAAATGGTAATTTTGGTACCATTTATATATCAGTTATAATTTCCCGCAAGTTTTTCGGTGGAAAAAATAACTGTTAAAAAGTTGCGGCAAGTAATTCAAACTAGTCAAAGATGCTTGGAATATTCTAGGAAAAGTTCTTAAGCTGCGCAGGACACTCACATACGTTGTCACACGTGTAAATCTGCCGTGACACGGCGTAATATTGCCGTTACGCGACAATAATTCTTTGTGATGTGGGCTTGTTTTCTGCAGTTAAATTGGTCAAAAGGTTGTAGGAATATTCGTTGGTGGATCCGCGTGTGCACCGTGCCACGTTTCTAGACCCCGTGACACGGCGGATTTTGCCGTCACACGGTATATCCGTTCGTGACGCAGTGTTTGTTAATCTGCTGCTTCCATCACGTCTGCTCAAAATTCGCGTCGTTTGACCAGCTTTGTTGCCATGCCACGTCAGCCATACCGTCACGCGGCAACGGATACTGTGGCACGGGGCATAATGCCGTGTCACGGCTATTGTTTTGCCTTTAAATTTCAAAATTTCGGCCTCTTTCTTCATTTCATGTTGCTGCTGCTACTGTTCGTGTTCTCTGTCGGCATTTTCGAGCTTTCCTCACTCAATTCTCCATCAAATTCACTCAAATATCTTACTAGCTTCCTCATTTTCGAATCTCTACAAGAATCTATGTAAGTTTCTTTGCTTTTTGTCTCGTTGTAAATGAGCAATTTTTATGTAAAAACCCTTGAAAAATCAAATTGGGGATTTTTGATTTTAAGGTTTTATGTCAAAATTCTTGTCATGAATTAGCTTGTTTATGAATGTATGTTTGTTTGCGAGCAATTTGAACCAAGTTTGCATGATTTGGTGAAGAAATGAGCAAATCACCATTTTTGGTACTACTTTGTGCGTGAATGGTGTTCTTGTTGTTCTTGTTGTTTCTTTGCACTTGAAATGATGATTGAATTGTTGTAGATCTTGTACAACATGCTATGATGTGCCGATCTATTGTTTTCGTGCAATTTCGAACATGCTCTGTTTTTGTGTATGTACTACATTGTCATGGAGAACATAGTATCATGTGATTAGGAAAACTATGGTATTAGTTTGTCATGGAGAAACTAACTACTAGAAATAATTCTATTATTTTGCCAATTTTTAGCCTTGAGGTAAAAATTTAGCGTATAATAGAAAAAGCAAGTTAAAGTAGCTATTAAGCTGCTTTTGAATAAATAACTAAATAACTTAGGAAATGATGCTAAGTATTTAGATTTTTATCTTTTGTTTAAACATAATAGCATACCTAGACAACGAGATCGAGATATTTCTACTCGTGGCCGGCGTCAGGCTTTCTGACAGGACATTCCCACGGTTCCTGCGGATATGGATGATGCCTTGGATACCGAGCCTCGCCCCTCTACGAGTAGGGGTAGGTGGACTCCACCTTCGTGGACACCAGACGAGTTGGTTTTCTGTCGTGAGAACCATATTTCTCACCGCCCGCTTACCGGAATAGTTGATGGTGTACTTCGCCATTATGGCTCAGGAGCTGGACACTTGATTCCTCGTCTATACAAGATCATCCCAGGGGATCCCATCACCAACGCCTTATGGGAGTCTGCTTGTTTAGGAGATTTTTATTCAGCAGTTGTGGGATTTCGCAGCCCCCGAGGCTGTGGTTCGATAGTTGTTCGAGCGCTGTTGGAGTATTTTTGGGATACCACCAACACTTTCCATCTCGCTTGGGGGGAGATGATAGTGACTCCTCTTGGTTTCGGTATGATCAGCGGCTTGCGTTTCACCGATCGGCCTGTCCAGCAGATTCTTAACCTCACTTGGGGGGCGAATGAGGCAGTGGAGTTGTTAGCTCCTGTCGTTCACCATATCAAGACTCGATCGGTTCCTCGGGGTGGTCCTAGGAGTGGGCGATTAGAGTCGGCTTCTGTTCTCGCCCATGGTTTTGATATAGCTGAGACGATGCCTGAGCAGCGAGTACGGATCTTCATCTTGATCCTTGTTTCCGGGACTCTTTCTCAAGGTAGGAGTTCTAGCGCACTCGTTTGTTACCTGCCATCTTTGACCAGGATCGCTGAGATAGGATCCTTCAGTTGGGCTAGTGTAGGGTACGCTGATTTACTCTCGTTGCTGCGTCACAGCTGCAGGCAGCTGAACGATTAGTCCCATGTCGCTGTCTATGGTCTTTGGAGAGTTGTAGAGGTGACGATCTTTTCTTCTTTGTGTTTTGTTTTTACCGGTTTGGCTCATGTGCTTAGAGATTATTCTTGTTGCAGTTGTGGTTCTATGAGTACTTTTCGAGATTAGCCCCTCAATGGTGTCGCGGAGCGGTCCACGATTTTCCTATCGGTGCCAGCTGGCGTGACCGAGGCGAGTCACAAGTGGAGTCAGTACCGAGTCTACGAGGGTTGCTGCGTCGGGGTACCTCTACTGTTGGCGTAAGGATCGACTTCACAATGTATTTCTTTTACTTTAATGTTATTTTTCGGCATTCACTGCATTCTCTTATGGTTTTCAGGTCCCTGTCGAGATCCAGTATCGGCCTTGGGCTGGCTTAACCGACCTTCCCGAGGCTTTGGAGCGCTCGGTGTGTCGTACTGTCTTCTTTGGTACATCATGTTTTGTTTGGTACCTTGGAGAGCGTGTTGTCCGTCAGCACAACATTGATCGTTTTGTGGTATGCCTCCACCTGAGTCGATGTTAGAGGAGCTGTTTAACAAGAGAGAGCGCTATCAGTTTCCTTGGCATGAACTTGTGCGCATGGACGGCGATTATTTTCAGGACTTGCTTCCTTACTTGGCTCCTCCGCCCCGTCTTCCGTAGGTTTGATTTTCTTTGAGAATTTTGTTGCTGGTTCTGTTTAAATCGTCAAATAACCCGATTATTCGATCATGTTTTAAACGACTGTTCGTCGTTGGGGGAAGGTCAAGATTCCACCTCAGTTTGTCCGTTACCCGGGGACGATTGGTATAGTTGAGGAGCATATTGCTGATGCACTAGAGGGTTTTAGACAGGCGCAGGAGTCCCTACTCGATGAGTTCGAGCCAGTAAGCTTTCTGACATATCTTTCATCCTTCTTAATATTGCTTGTTACTGATTCTTTGCTTTCAAGTCACGCACTCGGATATGATGGGCTTTATGAAGTTGATTGATGCTCTAAAGCATTGTGTCATCAAGCTACGACACGGTGCGTGTTGTCAGAGTGGTTCAGGCGATGTTCACGAGGTATATTCACCCGTTTTCCCATGTTTACCTTTTGTTTTATCTTACATCACTGATATTTTTTCATTTTGTGTCTTTTAGGAGCGAAAGAGGCGACGGAGGTCTCACTTGCGCTCGAGGCATAGAGGCTTGGACGAGGGGGAGCCCAGTCGCCGCAGACGATCCCCTGAGGTTCGTCGGCATTCTCAGACCCAATGGCAGCAGCCTCAGACTTCTTAGCCATTTCAGGGGTTTTAGACTCAGTGGCAGCATCCTCAGTCTTCTCAGCCGTTTTAAGAGACTCAGTGGCAGCAGCCTCAGTCTTCTCAGCCGTTCCAACACTCTCAAACCCAGCAGCCTTGGTCTTCTCAGCTATTCCAGCACTTTCAGGCTCAGTGGCAGCGCCCCCCATCTTCCTAGCCATTCCAGGCTTCACAACTTGAGTTTCGGCCGGTCATCACTCCTATGGATCAAGGCTTATTTTCGGTTCCATTGTCTGGTACGATGCCTCCACCGACACTTCCTACATCTTGGAGTTAGTCTACGCAGTTTATCAGCTAGACAGGTCTTGCTTTGAGTATGTCTTCTGCTGGAGTTGTGGGGATTAGTAGGGACACTACTCCTCGTACTCGGATGATGGAGGGTAGTTTTGGTCCGCCATTCCTTTACTCACGGTCTTGGGATGACACTTATCCTACTTCTTCTTGATCTGGAGAGTTTTGATCTAGGGTTTTATTATGTACATTGACACCACTTGTACCATGACTCATTCTTGTACATTTTATTCACGCTTTATGCATTTGACACTTATTTACTCATTTAGTGTTTATGTTAGTGTGTGCTTGTGACTATTTGTGTGTGATCGTGTATTTATTAATGACGCGAAAAACTGTTGTTGTTTTTTTCATAAGTTGAGGGTACTGACTTTCTCCCTAAAAAAAACGACAAAAATGAACAGGAAAAATTTACAACTTCCCAAGATAAAAATAATAAGAAAATGGGATATGTTTTACAATTTCCCAAAAATAAATAGAAACTGGGACAAGTTTTACAACTTCCTCGAAAAATAAAAAGAAATAAAAATGGGACAAGTTTTACAACTTCCCAAAAAATATAAAGAAATAAAATAAAAAAAATGGGACAAGTTTTACAACTTTCCCGAAAATAAAAAGAATTAAAAATAAAATAAAATAAAAACATAAATAAATAAAAAAGGAGAATTCTATTAGGTATAAAACTCTCGAAACAAGAGTTCGAAGGATAAACGGTAGGAGAAATAGGTCAAGGATAAAAATTGATAACGCGTGACCACCGTGACATGTGAGCCATTGCCGTGTCACAGTATAAGTTGCCACGTTACGGCAATTAGTCCCGTGACACGGTGTACGTTGCCGTGTCGAGGCGTGCGAATAGTGCAGCGGTGTGTTTGCGCGTGGGACAGGATAAATTTTTTGCGTTTCTACGCTCTTTTGGCTATAAATTATGACTAGTTAATTCGTGATATGCATAATTACGAAACATAAAATAGCTAGAATTTAATATTTCAATAATAATGTTTTAGAATTTTGATAATACATTGGGTGACTGGTTATATTCTTTGACCAATGCAGAGAAAAAAGAGGTAGAATTGTTTCATATCAGAGGTATATTGGCATTAAGGCATGTGGCAATTGAACAAGATTTTCTGAGAGCAGCTCTAGATTATTGGAGTCCGGAAACCCATTGTTTCAAGTTCGATTATGATGAAATATGTCCTTTGCTGGAGGAATTTGGTGCTATCTTTGGCTTCCCTACTAGAACTCTCGTTGCAATGCCTACTCTGCGTGAATATTATTACCAGGATTTTGAACGTCATTTCAATCTGACAGATCCAAATTTAAATAAAATTGTGTGTGTTAACGAAGTAGATCTAGAAAAGTTTGCAAATTTATATTTCAATCGTCCTGTCTCTGAGTCATATTATGTATACCGTAGGAAAGCTTATATTTTTTGTATGTTTAGTAAGCTTTTATTTGCAAACGGTAGAGTAGGACATGCTAGTTGAACATCTATGCTTGAACATGTTGAATCTGGAAGATCCCCTATGCCTACTTGCCTTGGAGAAACTTTGCATGGTCTCGACGAAGCAAAATCTGACCGGAAAGCCGTCAGGAAGGGCTCTCTAGTATTGTTGGAGGTAAAAACGGCCTCTGTTTTGTAACCGTGACACGGTGGCTGGCGTGCGCCTCGATACTTTTTGCTGTGACACGGTGCTCTTTTTTTTTTTTTTTTGTGCAGATTTGGTTGATGGAGCGTTTTGAACTCTTTGAAGCCCCCGACGATATTGAAAAATACGATCCCAATGGTCTAGTTCGTAGGAAGAAAAATTACTCTGCAAACATGTCATATGATGATTGGAAATTGTTCTTTGCGAAGAGAGAATTTTCCATTCGATGGGTGGTGCCTTGGTGGAGGCTTACTAGGATGGTTGGGACGAATGACACACCGTATTGTCATGTTCCTAGTATGTCAAAGTTGACTTTTTATTGCCCTTCCTGATTGATTCGACAATATGGACTTGAACAAGTAGTTCCACGCTATAATGATAGTCCTCGTGAAGTATCATTGCATGAAAGTAATGTTCACAAGTATGAGACTTAGTGGATTGGAAGGCCTATGTGGACTGTTTCTGCAAGTAGTCAACCTCCTCCACCTTTGACTAGTGCATACAAATCATGGTTAAATCCCCAGAGTAGGAGAGAGCGAGTTGGATCACGTAAGTTTGACGGTGATGTGAAGGAACGATTTGGAAGTAAGAAGGCGCCTCCTAAGGATCGTTTTGGTCTGAGAAAACAAGGAATTGAGTTTAAGACTCTTATCATGCCTAAGAAGAAGAGTTGGGTGAAAGGAAAGGGTAAGCAAAAGATGGTTTATAGGGAAAAACAACCTAAGAACTACAAAAGGGGTGAAAGGGGTGAAAGTTCAACTACAGGTGTGACGATTCGAGTTACAAAAGATACTCTAATGGTGAAGGCCGACCTAGTTGAAAAGAAGAAAGAAATTCCTAAGGTTAAGAAGGATTAGACCAATACTGCTTTGCTTTTGTGATTTGAGTTTTAATTTTGAATAAGGCGCATGACGCCAATAATTGTAGTAACATTTATTTTTTTAATAATAGCATATTTTTTCTGCCTTAATTTTAACTTACAATGACTTTTATTATTATTAATTTTTTAATTTTATTTAATTTTATTTTATTTTTATCCGAGTCAAGAAGTCGGATGCAATGGAAGAATCAAACAAAACAATTAACAATAATCCTAGAAAGTCTACCGCGACACGGTAAACGTCGCCGTGTCACGATAAATTTCGCCGTGTCGCGGTACGTTTAAACATGACATGGTGCTGATGTGTTGTATTTTTATGCCAAAATTCCGCCGTGTCGCGTTAATTTTTGCCGCTGCGCTGTGAACTTTGCCGTGCCAAGGTGGATTTGCCGTGTCGCAGCGTATGCTGCCGTGGCACGGTGCTTTTCTACTGCATATTTTCGCCAAAATTCCGCTGTGTCGCATTAATTTCTACCATGTCGCGGCGTTTTCTTAACGTGACACAGTGGCTGTTGCTTTGCGATTTTCTTCAATATATAATGTAGTTATGTTGACAAATAAAGGATTTTTATTTTTAAAGTGGCCAGGCCTCCTTGAGGTGTTACCTACATATCCTTAAAAGGAATCAGGCCAAACTTAGCTCTATCGGGTCTTGAACCCATGCAACTAGGCATAAAATTTTTTGAGTTGATCCCAATTGGTCAAGTTGTAGAAACCATTGCCATCCATATCCACTAATTGTGTCGCTCCAGCAGAAAAAATGGACTTGACAATGTATGGACTTGACCAATTTGGTCTAAATTTTCCTCTTAGATCTAGCACATTTTTGCGCTTTGCCTTAAGCACTAAATGATCTTCTTTGATATTCCTAGTCTTGACTTTTTTATTGAAATGACATGCCATACGCTGTTGGTAGGTTTGGACATGATGCAAAGCTGCCAAGCGTTTCTCGTCAAGTAAGACTAGTTCATCATATCTTGCTCTAATCCAATCGACTTCATCTAGTTGGCGTTCCAACGTGATTCGTAGAGAAGGAATTTCTAGCTTTATTGGTTTTATGGCTTCAACTCCATAGACTAAAGAGAAAGGGGTAGCCCCTGTTGATGTACGAACGGAAGTTCGATAACCCCAAAGAGCGAAATGTAGCTTGCTCAGCCAATCTTTTTAATTTTCTATCATTTTTTCAATGATAGTTTTCACATTCTTATTGGCCGATTCAACCGCACCATTCGTTTGTGGTCTATAGGGTGATGATCTGTGATGCTTGATATGATATTTCTATAATAGTTCTGCGCACTTAGCTTGGAAATGCGTTCCATTATCACTGATCATTTCGTGCGGTACACCATAGCGGTATATGATGTTTTTCTCGATGAATTGAGCTACATGTTTTGCTGTGAGTTTAGCATATGAAGCAGCTTCGACCCATTTGGTGAAGTAGTCAATTGCTACAAGGATGAACTCATGTCCCCCTTATCCTGGTGGTGTTATCTTGCCAATGATGTCGATTCCCCTAGTAGAGAAAGGCCATGGAGAAGTGTATGTATAGAGAAGTGAAGGTGGAACGTGCTGTAAATTTGCGTAAACTTGACACTTCATACATTTCTTGATATATTCATGACAGTCTCTCTCCATGGTAGTCCAATAATAACCTTGTCGTTGAATTTTTTGGACTAACATCTTAGCATTCATATGCGTTCCACATATTCCGGCATGAAGATTGTCCATGGTTCTATATGCTTCTTTCTTAGCTATGCATAAGAGATTTCTCCCTTGTGCGGTCCTTTTGTGGAGTTCTCCCCTAAGGAGCACATACTGTGAGGCCAGGAGCCTCAAAGCACGGCGTGCCCTTTTATCAGTGTTAGGAGGGTATTCTCCCTTTGTTACATAGTTAAGGATATCTGTATACCACGGTTCTTCATCTTCTTCTTGTGATTCTTGTTCATCATCAAGTGCATGAACATAAGCCGACTCATATCTTCTTTCTACGGTCAATGGCATTCGGATTGTGTCTCTTGGAATTCGCACCATTGATGCCAACTTAGCTAGTGCGTCAGCAAAATGATTCTCTTCTCTAGGCAAATATGTGTATTCCACTTCATCTAGTTGCTCCGTGAGAGTTTCTAGATGAGCTTGATACGTAGCGAGACTTTCACTTCTCACTTTCCATCTCTTGGAGATTTGGTTGGTAATTAGTGATGAATCGCCGTGGATTCTGAGCTTCTTAATTCCCAAGGCCATAACTATTTTAATCCCAAGATGCATGCTTCATATTCTGCAGCATTGTTGGTGACATCAAAATCGAGCTTCATGGAAATTGGGATGTGTTCTTCGTTGGGTGATACGAGCAAGACTCCTACACCACAACCCTTTTGGTTCGAAGCTCCATCGAAATAGAGCGTCCAGCTATCATCCTGGGTCATTAGTAGATCCTCATCAGGGAAATCATACTCTTCTCCTTCTTTCTCAACTTCTTCCAGTGGAAAATCTGCTAAGAAGTCAGAAACTGCAGAACCTTTGATGGCCTTTTGTGGTACGAATTTCAAGTCAAATTGAGCAAGGTTGACTATCCACCTTGATAATCTGTCGTTGAGTGTTGCCTTTTCGAACAAATACTTGAGAGGATCCATCTTTGACATAACATGAACTGTATGAGTAAGCATGTAATGTCTTAATTTTTGTACGGCCCATACGAGTGCGAAACATAACTTTTCAAGTGGAGTGTACCTGGTCTCATAACCTTGAAGCTTCTTACTCAGGTAATAGATTGCATTTTCTTTGCTTTTAATCTCTTGTGCTAGCATTGCTCCCATCGTTTCTCTTGTGACCGTAAGGTAGAGTCAAAGAGGAAAGTCATGTATTGCTGGCGCTAGCATAGGTGGGTTTTCCAAATACTCTTTGATCTTGTCGAAAGCTTTTTGGCAGTCGTCATCCCATGTAACTGGAACATTCTTCTTTAGCTTCTTGAATATAGGTTCACATATAGCAGTGAGTTTTGATATGAACCTACTTATATATTGCAACCTTCCGATAAAACCTCGAATCTCCTTCTCAGTCTTGGGCGGTGGCATGGCCATGATTGCCTTTACTTTTGTGGGATCTATTTCAATCCCTTGAGAACTGATCACGTAGCCAAGGAGTTTGCCTGATGTAACTCCGAATGCACACTTTGCTGGATTCAATCTCATGTTGTATTTGCAGAGTCGTTCAAAGAACTTGCAAAGTGCAATGATGTGGCCTGGCCGATCTTTTGACTTGACGATCATATCGTCAACATAGACCTCTACCTCTTTATGCATCATATCATGTAACAATGTTGTGGCTTCTCTTTGGTAGGTGGCACCCACGTTTTTCAACCCGAATGGCATTACTGTATAGCAATATGTACCCCATTGTGTGATAAATGTGGTTTTCTCCATGTCTTCCTCGGCCATCAATACTTGACTATATCTAGCATAGTAGTTCATGAAGGATAAGAGTGCATGGTTTTCTATGTTGTCGACCAGAATGTCAATGTGAAGTAGAGGGAACCCATCCTTTGGGCTTGCCTTGTTGAGATCCCTGTAATCAACACACATTCTGACCCTTCCATCTTTCTTTGGAACTGGAACTACATTAGCTATCCACTCTAGATACTTAGATACTTTGATGAAACCTGTAGCCATTTGTTTTCTGATTTCTTCCTTGATTTTGAAAGCCACATCCGGCTTCATACGGCGTAGCTTTTGTTTGACAGGCTTCATACCTAGAATCAGTGGTATTGTGTGCTGAGTTATATCCCTCTCAATCCCTGGCATATCTTGGTATGACCAAGCAAATACATCAACAAATTCACTAAGCAAGTTAATTAGCTCTTTGTGTTCTTCCTGACTTAGTGTTAATCCAATTTTAACTTCTTTGATAGTCGTATCATTGGAAACATTAACTGTTTCTGTATCTTCAATAATGGAAATTTTATTTTCATGTTCTTCCATTGCTTTTATTATTTCTTTATCATCTTTATCCATAGCAAAGCAATATTGATCAGGGCTAGTGGAATGACTCGCATCGTAAGCAACGGTACTCATCTTATTGAATTCATTAAACATTACATTAGAGAGGGCGAGGTCAGCTGCGACGTCACCAGAATTATTTGGGATAGAAGGAGGAGACTCGACAAGAGGCTCAACACTAGGAGGAACTACAGAAAAAGACTTAACAACAAAAAGGGGGTCGGCCTTAGATCCTAAAGACTTATCAACAGACTCAAACTCGGACTCGTACCCAAACGATTCAGATTCATCAAACATAGGGCCTTCACTAGTGTTCACTTCCATCTTTTCTCCACTCGGTGTAGTGATCTTCACCGTCTTGCACCATCCCTTTAGAACACCATCAGCTGGTTAATTAACTCAGAGGGGTCGAAATCTTTGCTCGACATGACAGCTTGAATGAGCTCAAAATTGTCATTGTCAATAGGCTTGGGTTCATTCTTTTCCAACCCGAAAAGAAGATTAACATTCATATCATTAGAGCTCGGACTAATTGGTTTCTCAGATGTTGAGAACTCATCGCCTTCGTCGATGAAATCACAATCCAAGAACATCTCAAAACCTGGCTCACGTTTCCCATTGTGGATAAAAGGCACGGGAAATTCATAGCATGGGAAATCTTCCCCTTCTTTGATGTACTGGGCATTGAGAGTGAAAGGATAAGGATCCATGGCCATTTCTGTTTTCATGGTTCGAGCATTGTTACGAGCTTTCATCTTCAAGAGAGCTTGTTTCACATCTTCCTTTGTTGGCTTGAATCCTAAGCCAAAGGTGTCTTTCTTAGGTGCACCAAGGTGGTCCTAAAGTTCAGCCATCTTTTTCTTAAGTCGAAGGGTCATTCTAGGGAAATGCCCTTGCTTCTACATAATTGCATTTATGTTGGTATTCGAATAGGGATCGAATTCGAGATGATACTACTCTTCTTCCTCGATCATGAGAACGTCTTCTAGAGAGAAACCCCAGAGATCTTCATCTTCCTCATCGTGTTCGTCATGTACACTAGGAGTATCAATGACTTGAATACGCATAGGAGAGCCATCAATGGTGATTGGAACCCCTCCAACTATGGCTTTGACTTTCTGGTGCAGCGATGATGGGATCGCCTTTAGCTCATGAAGCCAAGGACGACCTAACACCAGATTGAAAGAAGCCTTAATGTCCACCACCTGAAACTTGGTGCGACGTTCAATGGCTCCAGTAGTTATGTTTAACATGATAGTACCCACGGCCTGACGGCGGGTATCATCATAAGCACGAATCCCTTGAGTAGAGGGAATCAATTCTTCATCTTTTATGCCAAGCTTCTTCGTAGTGCGCAGTGGGCATACGTTGATTGCTGAGCCATTAACAACTAGGCTCATAGGAACATTCATCTGCCTACACACCACAGTAAGGTGTAAGGCCTTGTTATGTTGATCCCCTTCCGGGGGCAAATCCTTATCAGAAAAGGAAATCAAATTGTTGGTACTTGGCAATTCAGTAATGAGAAAGTTGACTAGCCCTTGAGGAGTCATGTCACTATCAACCCCTGCTATCTTCACAAGAGCATTCATTACAGCCTTTCGATGCTCATGGGAGGTAGCCAAAAGCTTCCAAACATTCATTTCCACCTTAGTCTTTTGCAGTTGCTTAATCACATCATTGCTTACAAGGTCGACGAGATTAGCTATTGGTTGTGATTGCGGTGGAGGTGGAGGTGGACTGGGTTTCTGTAACCTTCCATTCCTGATGAGAACCTTGACCTCAAGGTCCCCCCAAACATTTTCGCTATCTTCATGGTTGACAGCGCCAAGAGATGAACCAACCATATCTTTGAGATAGACGTCTTCGTCATCACTATCCCAAATTCCATTAACTTCCTCATAGCTTGAAACAAAAACAACTTCTGGTAGAGGTTCATCCACAGATTAGATGAGTAGTGACGAATCAAAGGAAATTTCATCTCCCATGATAGCCAAAGTATCAGAAAGAGGACTTGTTTGAATATTAGGCTTCTTGCCCCCTAGAGGAACAGGAAGCTGATTAGCATCAATCAAGTCCTGAATCGCATCTTTTAACTTCAAACATTTCTCAGTAGTATGACCTTTGCCTTGGTGAAACTTGCAATGAGCATTGGGGTCATAGCTAGCAGTTTTGTTATCTAGTCATTGTTCTGGAAATGGCCCAATAGGCATGATCAATCCTTGACTGTGTGACGTGGGGAAAACTAGGTCGTTGGACTAATCCTCCTAAGCCAAACAAAATTTATAAACACTCAACAAACCTAAATACAAGTATAGAGGTAAGTCAAGGGTCGAACCCAAAGGAACGGTAATGTCTAAGTGCTTTCAATTATGTGCCTAAGCTAGGTCGAAAACGAAGGGTAAAAGAAGATACTAACAACTACTAAGACAAAGAAATCAAGTAAATAAAATGCTAGGGATTAGGATTCACTTATAATAGCAATGAACAATGCAAATTGGTTTAGGAAGTTGACTAAGTCAAGCAATGTGAGGGAAGATCAATTATGCAACCAAAAGAGCATATCAAGCTATTCTCCTAGAGGTCTAACTAGCGTCAACTACGATAAACTCTAGCTAGGAAACATCACAAGACACCTCAATCGTGTAAATGCAAGCCACAAATCAATGGTCCGTATCAATGTGAACTTGCAATGCAATCTAGTGTGAATAACAAGGGTGATCAAGCCTAAATCAAACACACACATGCACATAATCAATTAACCAATTTAATCACATCATCAAATCCATCAAAATCCCCAATCTACATCAATTCATTACATTATACAAGCTTCACCAAATCCCTAACCAAACAACTACTCTAGCAACATCATCAATTCAACAATCAACTAAAGTAATCAACAATCAACAATCAAAGAATCTACAATTAAAGAAGAACAATTACTCTAATCAAACATCAATCATCAAATCATCAAATTCTAATCAAAATCAAACAATCTAAACATGAATACTAAACAAAACAATAAATGAGATAGAGTTTAGAAATGCTCATTGATAATAGAGTAGATCTCCAATACAATTGTCACCATTGGATCTTCAATCTCTCAATCACCATTGAAATTCTTCACTTTCTCTATCTAAAATCTACTCCTAAAACTAACCCCTAAATCTAGAGAGAGAAGCTCTCAACTAAGCTAAGAATATGATCTAATTCTATTGTGAAAACATCTTACAAAAATTGGGTTCAAATAGGTATAAGAAGAGAGAGAAAATCGTCAAAATCCGATCGGAAAAGACCCACGTTGGTGCGGCCACACAACAGGGGATGTGCGCCCGCACAACCATGTTGTGCGCCCACACAACCATGGTGTGCGGCCGCACATCCCTCGTGTGCGCCCGCACATTCTGCGCGTGCGGCCGCACTCAGCTGGGTTTCTTCGAATCTTCAACTCTTCAAGCTCAAGGGGTGCACACATGATTTATGATGGTGATGGAGGACAAGGAAGGCAGTAGCTAAGGCTTAATATTGAGGGCACACACTTCCTTTGAAAGGAGCACAATAGAAGAACCAAGACTTGGAACTTCCACTTCTTTGCATCTTGAGCTTCCCAAACTCCATGAACTTGATCCTAAAGCTTCTTCCACCATAGTGGATCACCAAAATCACGACCCGAACCTCTTCCAATACCTACAACCACGAAAATAGAGCAAATAAAGAAGAAAAGACTAGAAAACCAACGAAAAGCACAAAAGCTACAAAATAAGAGAAGAAAGGTAAAACTAAGCAACAAAGCATAAAACTAAGCACTTATTAAGCATGAAAGCTATGAAAAGAGAATAGAAATGACCTAAATGCTCATCAAATGTGTGCCATTTATGACACACATCAAATACCCCCAAGCTTACCTTTTGCTCGTCCTCGAGCAAAACAAAACCAAGGGAGTGAAAATGACGAGCTTATTAAAACAAACTAGAGAAGAGCCGAGATGAGAATATACACTAACTCACTTTCGTAGGAATCACGGTTGTTTTTAGCTACAACAAGCCCTTTAAACCCCAAAGTCGCCTATGAGGACGAGTGAGGTCTCGTAAGGGTATCCTAAGAGTTTGACCCATAACTCTCACAATAATACAAACAAGGCAAAGCATGAAGAAGAAAACAAAATACAAGAAAAGCAAACAAATGTTCATGAAAGGACTTTTTGCAAATGTACATGCACAAGTGGATGCAAATCTTTCTAAACAAGTAAGGGAGTGCACGTTCCAAGATACCCAAGGTTGATTGAAACATAAATATGCTAAGCATAGGAACTAGCTTTCACAATCCACTTTCATCCCAAACGATCTTACCGCGTTCTTCCTAATAGCTTCAAATCGACCTCTAATGAGCATCCCATTGATTCCACGAAGGAACCGGAAAAAGAGAATTTTTAGGCTACTCGACATCTTGACTTTTGCATCCCCTCTCTCTATTCCTAAAACTCACATTCCTCTCCACCGATGAATGACTCAACGATTTAGGTCAAAAGGTCTTTCCCCAAGGTTGTAACGTTAAGGCAAAAGGGTGAAGGTAGGCTAAAATTTAAAATTTGGTGGTTTTCCTAAAAGTGAAGCAAAGAACGGCCAATTCTTAGAATCACAATCAAGTAGTCACCAAACAAAAACAAACTAACACCCCCAAGCTTATTCAAAGCTATAAATCACAAACATATACACAAAAAGCGTGAGAACGCTTCCCCCCAAGCTTAAATGGAGCATTGTCCTCAATTCTCAAAAAGGGAGAAAACTCACATCAAAATATTTTTGAATTTTTCATTTTTCTCTTTTTTTTTCATTTATTTTTTAATAGTGCTTTGTCCTCGCCTCTTTTAACTTTGGACGGCTTTTTCGATTTTGCACTTATTTGTCCATGCCTTTTATAATGTAGGACGGCTTTTACTCATACTCATTTGCCATTATTCACAAGGAAGAAATCACACAATCTTGCTATCATTAGAACCAAACATTTCAACTTCTCCACCACAAACTCCATCAAATATGATCAATTGCTTCACAAAAACCAAGAAAAGAAAGAAAATGAAACAAAAGGCCAAATATCTAAAGATGTGGCTTGAAAAGAAGGTATAAGGCTCAAATGGTTGCAAGAAGGCAAATGTAAACCCAAAAATAAAGAAAATGAATAAAACTATCCTAAAAATGAAAAAAATACCACCCCGAAAAAGGTGCCTTTGTCCTCCCTAAATTGTTCGGTCTCGGATTCAAGATCTATGAGTCAAGTTTCAAGATTAGGTTTGCAAGAAGTCAAGGATCCATGCCGCTCATACAAGTAAGGTAGAAGGCTTGAAAAACATAGAACTCACATGGTTGTAGCAAAAACTCACTATTGGTGTCAAATCGACTATAGGAAGCAACTACCAAACGGGCCACAAACAAGTAGAATCCGGCTTCATGTTCCCACTAGTTCTAACCAACTACCTTAGCATGCTTTATCCTAGAATCAACCAAGCGTAATCTCAAACCGTGCACACCATTACCATTTAGGAAGAAATGCATTCAATTATACAAGTCCAAATGTTATTATGTCCAAAGCAAGAACAAAACAAAACACATTGCAAATTTGCCTTGATAGAAAGGAAAATCTTTTTGGAGTTTTTCAAAATAAGAGAAACATGGAAAAGCATATACAAAGGTGCAAAGCATATATGAATCAAAATCCCACCAAACATGATAGAATACCCTCCCCCAAGCTTGAATGAGACAATACACTCAAACATAAATCATATAATCCATGGGAGGGGAAAACAAGGAGATCAATCCAACAATCCAACATATGTCCAACATGGCATCATCCACTAGAGAAAGAGCAAGGAAGGATATTACCGGATATTAGGTGGGTGTAAATACCCGCAAATGACCCAATTAAACCTTTCATAGCTAATTTCTCAAGAATTGAACCTTGTTTCCATGTGCTAGTAAAAATAGGAGTCAACCTTCCTTGATTCTTGATCCAAATCGAAGCACCAAAGTATATCAAGTCATGTACCTAGCAAAAGGCACACAAACATTTCCATGAGAGAAAATCTATTCTAAAAAGAAAAGGAAAATCTAATCTAAAACATGGGTTACTTCCCAAGAAAGGCTTGCTTAAGGTCCAAGCTTGACCGCTCTAGTAAAATAATATTGCAACGATCGCAAGAGCTTGTCAAATGCACTACTACACATTTCATAAGAAAGTAAGTGTGCACATGACAAAAATAAGGCATGCAACAAGCAAAGTGCACACCTATGAGGAGAGAGATGCCAAGGGAAGGAAGAAGAATCAAAAGAAAACTCAACAAAATAAGAAGAAAAAGAAAAATAAAAAGAAAAGGAAAAAGAAGGCAAACTCTCCTCAAAATATTTTTGGGCGGCATCGTCACCCTTTTCCCAAATTGGAGACAAATGAGCCACATTCAAATCTTCATAGACATAAGGACCCCCAATAGGCTTACCAATAAAGGAAGGGAGAAAAATAGGGCAATAGGGGATGTGATTGAACTTTTGAGAGAAAGGGGGATGAGAAAAAGGCAAAGAGTTAGCTACTCCCTCAACACAAGGTCTCACATCACCAATGAGGGCATGAAAATCAATCATAGAATCCTCAAAAGAAGAACGCTCATGATTACCATCTCCCTCAAACATCAAACTCCCAAGAGGAACCACATAATCTCCTCCATTACCTTCATGAACAATAGCTCCCTCAACTTCCTTAAAGCCTAGAGTCTCAAAACCATGCATGAATGGAGGCAAATTAATTTCAAAATCATCTCTCTCCCATGAAGCATCATCAATGAACTTTCTTAAAAGGCTATGGCTATTCCCTATGCACTCAACAAACATAATTGTCATAACCTCAAACGAGTCCAAATACTCATGGATAGAAGAGTCACATTCATACATTTGAAACTCATCACAATCAACAAAGGAAGAGATGTCTAGACTTAAAATTTTATCAAACTCATCATCACTCTCGACTCTCTCTCCTTCACTCCTATGCTCAACAATAAGATCCTTACACACTCTTGGTTGCTCGAAATTACCATCATCACCCTCAACACACACATTAGATTTGTAACTTTCACATATAAGCATCAAGGATGACAATTGGCTTCCTAGCTCTTCATTTCTCCTTCTTCCCTCCTCAAGACGCTCCTCATTCTTTTTCATCATCTCCAATTGACTTCTTAAACAATTAAGAGTCGACTCTTTTGTAGGCCCAAGATCTTCACGAAGCTCAACATGCCTAATTTGAGTTTCCAAGGTAGCAATAAGAGACTCAAAAGGGGTAGGAGATTGAGGGTCAACAAGAGAAGAAGAAGTACAACCAAAGGTGGGATCATCATCATTACAAACATGAGCATTTTCATCAAATAGGGGGTTGGGAGCATTTTCAAATGTATGAGATTTGCTAGCTTGAACATGCAACACATTATCATGAACAAAAGAGGAAATAGAATTGGAAGCATTTGTTCAAGGTTTAACTATGGGGTCATGTGACACATCATGGTAAATCATGCTAGCATTGAAAGAATTAACACATAGCACATCAAAAATGGAAGCACGTTTACCCTTGTTATAGACTTCCCAAGCAAACCAAACATAAAATTTCCAAGCATCTTCAATAGAAAATGCTCTAAAATCACCATTATGCATTCCTTCACCTATATCCCTAGTTTGCTCATTCAAACCATGATAGCAAATCTCACAAGCTTCCCAAAGACTACAACAATTATAGTCAAGAAATTCCTTAAGTCTATTGAAATATTCACAAAAAGGCTCATCATCATGTTGAGAAAAGGATAGACATGCCATTTTTACAAAGGAAACAAAAACAAAATAAAAGAAAAGTATACACAAAGACCTAGACTCAAGCAATCAAAAACACTCAAACATAGACACCGTTCCCCGGCAACGGCGCCATTTTGACGTGGGGAAAACTAGGTCGTTGGACTAATCCTCCTAAGCCAAACAAAATTTATAAACACTCAACAAACCTAAATACAAGTATAGAGGTAAGTCAAGGGTCGAACCCAAAGGAACGGTAATGTCTAAGTGCTTTCAATTATGTGCCTAAGCTAGGTCGAAAACGAAGGGTAAAAGAAGATACTAACAACTACCAAGACAAAGAAATCAAGCAAATAAAATGCTAGGGATTAGGATTCACTTATAATAGCAATGAACAATGCAAATTGGTTTAGGAAGTTGACTAAGTCAAGCAATGTGAGGGAAGATCAATTATGCAACCAAAAGAGCATATCAAGCTATTCTCCTAGAGGTCTAACTAGCGTCAACTACGATAAACTCTAGCTAGGAAACATCACAAGACACCTCAATCGTGTAAATGCAAGCCACAAATCAATGGTCCGTATCAATGTGAACTTGCAATGCAATCTAGTGTGAATAACAAGGGTGATCAAGCCTAAATCAAACACACACATGCACATAATCAATTAACCAATTTAATCACATCATCAACTCCATCAAAATCCCCAATCTACATCAATTCATTACATTATACAAGCTTCACCAAATCCCTAACCAAACAACTACTCTAGCAACATCATCAATTTAACAATCAACTAAAGTAATCAACAATCAAAGAATCTACAATTAAAGAAGAACAATTACTCTAATCAAACATCAATCATCAAATCATCAAATTCTAATCAAAATCAAACAATCTAAACATGAATACTAAACAAAACAATAAATGAGATAGAGTTTAGAAATGCTCATTGATAATAGAGTAGATCTCCAATACAATTGTCACCATTGGATCTTCAATCTCTCAATCACCATTGAAATTCTTCACTTTCTCTCTCTAAAATCTACTCCTAAAACTAACCCCTAAATCTAGAGAGAGAAGCTCTCAACTAAGCTAAGAATATGATCTAATTCTATTGTGAAAACATCTTACAAAAATTGGGTTCAAATAGGTATAAGAAGAGAGAGAAAATCGTCAAAATCCGATCGGAAAAGACCCACGTTGGTGCGGCCACACAACAGGGGATGTGCGCCCGCACAACCATGTTGTGCGCCCGCACAACCATGGTGTGCGGCCGCACATCCCTCGTGTGCGCCCGCACATTCTGCGCGTGCGGCCGCACTCAGCTGGGTTTCTTCGAATCTTCAACTCTTCAAGCTCAAGGGGTGCACACATGATTTATGATGGTGATGGAGGACAAGGAAGGCAGTAGCTAAGGCTTAATATTGAGGGCACACACTTCCTTTGAAAGGAGCACAATAGAAGAACCAAGACTTGGAACTTCCACTTCTTTGCATCTTGAGCTTCCCAAACTCCATGAACTTGATCCTAAAGCTTCTTCCACCATAGTGGATCACCAAAATCACGACCCGAACCTCTTCCAATACCTACAACCACGAAAATAGAGCAAATAAAGAAGAAAAGACTAGAAAACCAACGAAAAGCACAAAAGCTACAAAATAAGAGAAGAAAGGTAAAACTAAGCAACAAAGCATAAAACTAAGCACTTATTAAGCATGAAAGCTATGAAAAGAGAATAGAAATGACCTAAATGCTCATCAAACGTGTGCCATTTATGACACACATCAAATACCCCCAAGCTTACCTTTTGCTCGTCCTCGAGCAAAACAAAACCAAGGGAGTGAAAATGACGAGCTTATTAAAACAAACTAGAGAAGAGCCGAGATGAGAATATACACTAACTCACTTTCGTAGGAATCACGGTTGTTTTTAGCTACAACAAGCCCTTTAAACCCCAAAGTCGCCTATGAGGACGAGTGAGGTCTCGTAAGGGTATCCTAAGAGTTTGACCCATAACTCTCACAATAATACAAACAAGGCAAAGCATGAAGAAGAAAACAAAATACAAGAAAAGCAAACAAATGTTCATGAAAAGACTTTTTGCAAATGTACATGCACAAGTGGATGCAAATCTTTCTAAACAAGTAAGGGAGTGCACGTTCCAAGATACCCAAGGTTGATTGAAACATAAATATGCTAAGCATAGGAACTAGCTTTCACAATCCACTTTCATCCCAAACGATCTTACCGCGTTCTTCCTAATAGCTTCAAATCGACCTCTAATGAGCATCCCATTGATTCCACGAAGGAACCGGAAAAAGAGAATTTTTAGGCTACTCGACATCTTGACTTTTGCATCCCCTCTCTCTATTCCTAAAACTCACATTCCTCTCCACCGATGAATGACTCAACGATTTAGGTCAAAAGGTCTTTCCCCAAGGTTGTAACGTTAAGGCAAAAGGGTGAAGGTAGGCTAAAATTTAAAATTTGGTGGTTTTCCTAAAAGTGAAGCAAAGAACGGCCAATTCTTAGAATCACTTGTGCTCATCAAATGTGTGCTCATCAAATTGTGCCACAAAACCAGGAAAGGTTGTGAGACTTACATTAATGAGGTAACAATCATCACTCTTCACCTTTGTTTTTATAAAGGTTTGGTTAATCTTGTCTTTAGAGAGTCACTCAACTATTAGTTTCTTTCTCATGGATAATTGTTTTTAGTTGATTTCTTGTATGATCTACATTTGGATATCTGTGACGGTGTGACCGATGCTTTTTGAGAAATATATAATGTGGTAATCTTGCAATGTGGATCCATAAGGTTGTTTCTCTAGGATTGCATATTGTTGATTAATAAATTGGTAAACCCCCAGTAAATTTACTTTATAGTTATTTTCATTTACTTTTGAGATTGTTTGGTGTACTTTTGAGTAATTTTTCTTTATTACGAATGTTTTATATAAACTAGCCTACTACCTTGCTTTGAATGCATGACTGATTTCTTATGTACAAGTGGTACTATTAAATAGATTGATAAGAATAATAACATTGCGCAAATGTGCAAAGGATGTGGGTTCGAATCCCACGTAGGTGTATTATCTATTATTGTTTAATCAAATTTCTACCAAAAAAGATATGATTATTTACTTTTTGCACTGTTTTGTTTACTTTTAATTAAAAAACCTTTACTCTAACCTTAACTCATATATTTAGTTTTGTCTTAGTTGAGTAGTATTCATTTTTAGAGCGATATAAAAGTAAATGACTCTATTTCTATGGTCATTTATCAATTTTAACTATTATAAAAAAAATATCAATATACATATGCACTTGAAGTTTTTTCTACCTTCTTTTCCATTTACTTTTGGTAATTTTATATTTACTTTTGAGTTATTTTTGTTTACTTTGATTTTTTTTTTATTATTATTTTTTTTTTTAATATACACTAGATAGCCTACTACCTCAATAGGTAGATCATTGTTCGATTCCCACCTAGATTTATTATTTAGATAAAATTATTTACTCTACTTTTGAGGTATATATATATATATATATATATATATATATATATATATATATATATTTTAGAGTATTTCGATTTACTTTTTAGTATTTTGTATCTACTTTTGAGAATATTAGAGGATGACTTCAAAGTATGATCTGAGATGGCATGTGTAACAAGTTTATCTCTCTCTTTCTCTTTCTTACTACAAAATTATACATAATGGTATTTGGGAACACTCTTCCTGCTACTACACAACTTGTTTTTAAATTCTGATTTTTTTAAAGCTAATTTAATTTGCTTTATTGCTATTTTTATTTACTTTTGCGAAAATTTGAGTTACTTTAGCGTGTATTATATATTTTAGAGATAACTTATGTAGGAATCGAATCTACACCTCTATGCATCCGCATAGTGCTCTACCACTTGAGCTAATAGGTTTAGCTTAAAGTCTTTTTTTATTTACTTTATATTCTTTTTTATTTACTTTAGAGATCACTATTTACTAATTAGGATTATGACTATTCTATGAAATATGACAATTGCTAGTAGTGAGAACAAAAGGTTTAATGAAAACCTATGATATAAATTCACAACGGATGACTCGAACTCCATACATTGACAGGTTGACAGCCTATTCTTCCAAGAAGCACCATTCTCATTCTTGCAGCCAAGGATTCTCCTATGACAACCACCAACTCTGCATTTATTTTTGGAACCATAACAGCCATAATATTCCCTCGTTCATCACTAATTGCGGCACCTAAGCTAACCCCCTACCTTCGAAAATCGCTGCATCTGATTTGACACAAACTCTACTAGCTACAGGTTGTACCCAAGAGCTCCCAGTAGCTGCCCATTAAAACTACTCTCTAGCTATCCCAAAAATGTAGCTACAATAATTCCCAACCATGCAAACAATCATTATAGAGGGTGAAAATTTGAAAAGTCCCTGCAACCTTCATGTTTTTAGCATTAACCACATTAATTGCATTGCATTATAGCACTACTTTTCTCCACCCACATGAGCAAAAAAACGAGGAGGCTCAGCCATCGCTCCTCCCCACTTTTCTAGCCCTCACATGACTCTTGATGGAAGAACCTTCCCATGCCATTCTCATTCTACGTCTACCCATTCTCTGCATGATAAACATTAGCATAACATAGTCTTCCATGATGATAAACCAAATTTGTTATAATTTCAATGGCCAATAAATAATCACTACTACACCTATGTATTAGAGATAATACTCCCATTAATCCAAGCCTAAACATTATCAAAACACAACACATTGAACATACATACTAGCTCCAAAAGCAATTATAACATACTTTAAGCACCCATATACAACAACAAGGTTAACTAACAACAAAGTAGAAATTAAGACCAGACAAATCCAACAAATATAAGTTCCTAATAACAAAGTAACAACATAGACCCATGACATAGAAATGAGGAAGAAAATGATGTGATATCATAATTTCAGTCTTTCGATTTACTTTAATATATAATTAATTTACTTTTACTTTGTTTCTATCTACATTTAAAAGTGATAAAATAAAAGGATTCAGTGGCGCATTTGTCGAACAATTAGTGTGCATTCACTTGAATTTGCTTAAAATTTGATGACATTAAGCACAAATTAGTGAAAAACAAATACCAACATTCGGGAAATGAATAGAAATGAATTTGCCAAAATTTCGAGCAAAAATTATCAGAGTCGAGCCTTTAATTTCTTCAAAAAAAAAATCGAGCCTTAAATTGAAAAAAAAAAAATCAAAGAGAAGGAATTCAAAACGTTAAATTGAAATCATACCTAAATTTGGACTGAAAATTCGGGTTGTAATTATAGATCTTAGAAGCTAGATTTGGAGAGAAATTGCAGTACTCCATAGGTTCTTGAGGGAGAGAGAAACTGGCTTATGTTTATGGAATAGGGAAGAACGAGTTTATCAATAGTTTCACGGAAAACACGCGCGACTAAATCTTAGTCGTTGATCTCGTTTAGATCTAACGGTATACATTAGTTCCTAGTTCCTATTATACAAGAGGTTCTAATTATAACTCGGTCCATATATATATATATATATATATATATATATATATATATATATATATATATATATATATATATATATATATATCAGGCGATGAGGAGGAAGAAAAGCCTGAAGTGGAGATCCAGTGAAGGAGGAGCCTGTTGAGTTACATCAGGCGAAGGAGGAGGCTGTGCCGGTAGATCTTACTCCGGTGGGTGCTTTGGTTGTTGTTCTTGAGGTTTAATTTTATCTACAGATCTAGGCAAAAAATCGAAGTCCCTTGAGGTTGCTTACCCGGAGCCACCTATTGCGATGGTTGTTGAACCACCTCCTGCTTTGGTGGGACCTGTGGTTGCTCCAGGTGAACCAGTTGATGTTCCTTCTGCTGATGTTCCTTCAGGGGGTGGGGAGCGCGTGCGTGTTGGACCTCCTGTTGAAGTAAGTGACTTTGATGATGGTTACTTGCTTACTTTTAGGCGAACTATCCTGAATTTTACCCCCTTAAGACATGATTTTGCGACGTAACTATTCTCAAACCCTAATTTTAATTCCAAATCTGTTCTTTTTTAAAGAATTATTTGGATTTTGTTGTGTTGTTGGTTGTGACATTCTTCAAAACATTTTTTTACCCATGTTATGACCATGGAGTCCCTATCATATGATGTAAGTTGTTGTTGATGGTTCTAGTTTGTCAACATTATTGTGCTAGTTGATGTTGTTGTTGGTTGCATTGTCTGATTGTTGTTGTTGGTTTTGCATAGTTAATGTGTTTTTTATGCAGTGGCTGCTAACAACACAATATTGTTTCTTAGTAGGGGAATGAGTGATGGATGAATGATGAAGTTATTTGATGATTTGATTGAATAAGTACACTTGTGTTAGTCTATTTGAGTTCCTTTTATTTTATTTCTAGACTAGAGTGCCTTTGTTGTGCTTCACCTCCAAAGTTGACTTATTGACAATGGTGACTTAAACAATTTTAAATGAAGTCCCTGTGTTCATTGACTCATGTGTATGTGGTGTGACTGTTGTGTTAGCTTATGGTGTTGAGTCCCTACCATTTTCTATGTGTGTTAATGAAAAAAAAACCAAAATGAAGAAGGTATTCATATAAAATATGAAGCTTAAGTTTTTTTGCTCCCACATATTTGGTTCAAAGATGTGTGATTGAGGTAACACTTTTGCTATCTGTTTGACATAAACACATAACCCTTTCTGATGAATTTTTGCATTCGTAATGTTCGAAGTCATAAGTCAATTATAACCCTGTCCATGCAAAAGATTGCATTCAAAAGATTACATATTGAGTCCCAATTAAACTATGGCCTACTACATGACTGCCTTAAATAATTTTAAGTTGTGTACAAAAAAAAATAAATAACCAACACTTAACTATGTAGAACTTTGAAAGTACAATATTTACCAAAAGTGTGTTTCTTCTGATTGGGTTATTTATTGTAGTCTATGGCTTGTTCCTTGCCTTGGTTTATGTCCTCCTAATTTGCATCGACCTCCATGTGAGCCTCTTCTACTTCGCCTTCTCATGCTGGAATGAACATTGTGTTCAAATAGTTCATTACTTCATTGACAAGTCCCCTTTCCACTAGTATCTGCTCTAACAATAGCCTTAATTTTTTTGGCTTTGCCCTACCTATGTGAGGTATCTTGTAGTTGTTTCTTCCTTTCTTCTTTAGTATCTCCTTCATACATGTCTGCAGTGTAATCCATGTATATTTGTTGATAAGAGGATCAAAACTATCAAATGTTTCTTGCACGTTTTGGATAAGCTCATCCAATGTCTTAGGAAAAAGAATGATACTACAATGACCAATTGTATAACTCTGAACAAACCTAGGTCTAGCACATTTAGATTAGGTTATTGTGCTGGTTGAAATATCATTTGGATGTTGAACCCATTAGACTTGCATGTATCAATGAATTCCTTCCTAATCTCTGGGAATTTGATATGGCCTAGAATTATTCCATTGAATGAATACATCCTTGGGCAAACTAGGAGGACACGATGAATGTATTGCAAGAGTAATGTGTTCCATCATCATTGTTCTGATAACATCTTTGTTAACACTTTGAATTGCTTTTGCTTCTCAAGTGCATGCATCTTTGTTTTTTCTCTTCTTCTTAGCATGTTACTTGACAAAAAATGGGAAAATATCATATTGTCCACTATGTAGAAAGTTGTCATTCTAATCATACAATGGTTTACCCACCATTCCCATGCACATGGCTTTCACCTTGAACCTTTTTTATTCTTGCATTCTTTAAGGATCCTCTTTCTTAGGTATAAGGTAAAACCTTCTAGTTTCAAGATTAAGATAGAACCACTTCTCATCAATGCGGATAATTTGTTACATAATATTATGGAAACTAGGGTTTCTCTCATATTGAAAAGGGTTGATATGTTCCAAAACCCACTTCAATCTAGCAATCTTGTGGTTAGAAGTTAATGCTGGATGATTGCTGCTAGTGTGTGTTCTTAACCTGCCATTTTTCTTCAGCTTGTGTAGTAACACATGAGTAATTTTGAGAGCTATAGCATAGCTTTTCTCTGTGATCCTTTAATATAAAGTAACTGATTGTAACCATTCATCAGTGTACTCTTTTGCTTTGGGACCAGTTTTACCAAGATTTTTGCTCCTAACATCTATGACATTCCCCTCTGCCATTTGATTCTTAATGTGTTGAAATAATCTGCCAGTGGTTGACCTATGTATGCCATATTTTCTTGCTAACTTTGCCAGAAATCCCCAAGGCAGATAATCATCTTGCATCTTGACTAGAATTTCATTCACAATTTATCTTTTTTGTTGCATGTTGAGTTGTTTTTTACCCCTCCCTCCATTGTTAGCATCTTGTTGTTGATTGTCATTGCTTGTTGCATTATCTGCTTGCTAGTCTTCTTTCATGCTGTCATCATTAGATTCTGAGTCCATGCTTCCATCATTAGTATTTGGCATCATTATCTCTTTTATTAAGAGCTGCTCTATTCTAATGAAATCTTCATCAAAGAAATCATCCATTTTCTTTTTTTATGGGTCCCTATTTTGCAGATTTTAAGGAAGATGATGAAGTTTTTTGGCTGTTGGTTTTTTGAAGTGGTGAAGCTAAACCTGATCCTGCAAATAATCAACCACTGACTACTAATTAGGGAGATAGTTTAGGCTTAAACTTGAAATTTGTGGTAGAAATAAGCCTCACTTTTGGTAAAAAAAAAATAAAAAAATTATGTAATTAAAGATAATTTTGGTTTATAATTTGGCTAAGTGCTTTCATGTGGTCTTTTGAAACAATGAATGCTTTGTCTACCCTTTTTAAAGATGTTAGTGGGGCGGGTCAAGTAGGAGACCCGCCCCATCCCTGCCCTAGTGAGGCGGGGATGGGTCTTGGCTTGGCAGGTGGTGGGGTGGGGATGGGGATAAAAACCATACCCGCTATGGGTGATGGGGCGGGAGTGGATTTTATGTTGTACCCGTCCCACCCCACTTCGTACCCGCCCCATCCCCACCTCATACCCACATCTATATATCTTTAAAAACAAAATTATATACTTTTATACTATTTTATAATATAATTACGTGAAATAAAATATTAATTATAATACTTTGTACTACACTTATATTCTAACACAAAAACGTGTGTAATATTAAGAATGATTTTTTTTTAATCCGTATTAATTATGTAGGATTGTGTATTTGAGAGGAGGAGATTAGGTGGGTCTTGAGTAGGGAGTATGCGGGTCTTTGGCAGGGATTAGGTGGGAGTGGATATCCAAGTGGGGGGTGGGGCGGGGATGGTTTGGAGTTGTACTCATCAGAGCAGAGATGGGAATGAGGATGAAAATGTTAGGTGGGGATGGGGTTGGGAAGGCCAACATTTGTCCCGCCCCATTGACTTCCCTAACCCTTTTATAGGGTGCAAAACTGTTTGAATTAATAAAAAGTGGATAAAAATGTGATAGAGGGAAAAAAAAAATTAGGTGAAAAGACCAAAAAATTGTATTATCATGAAAATTTGGCTGGGAAAAGTACTCCCACTAAAATTTCTTCCTTTGGCAAATTTATAAACCCCACGTGGGTCCTTACTCTATCCATCCTTTTATTACTCAATTGCATCTCAAATTTTTTGATTAAGTCTCCTTAAAAGTTTTGACTAGGAATCCGTGTGCAATCCAATTTTTGCACATAATAGTTAATGGAGGTAGTATAGTTATTAAATAGTTAAGTGATAGTTAGAGAATAATTAAAAGAAATTAGAGGTTAATTAAGTGAATTAGTGGTTCTAGCTAGGTTGTTTTCAACCAAAAAATTTTAACTTCTGGTTTTTTTTTCCTACAATAAAGCTTTTAAAGTCTTTTTTTTCCGCAAAATGGTGCATTTAAAAGGTAAAATTCTTCCTCTTAATTATATTTTTACCAACGTATTTTTTGTGTGGTTTGGCTAACACATATGAAAATTTGTGGATTTCTACGAGGAAATTTTGTCAACATCTACCATTTAGATGATCAATTTTGAAAATAACTACCTTTAAATTTTTTTAAAAAAAATCTACCACAAAAATACAAAAATTTTGAGTAGCACTACCACATTTATTTTTCTGCCAATAATCTTCGATTTTGGGGCCTATTCTGGAGAATTTTCCTCCAAAAAACTCGTATTAAATGACAACATTGCTCTACATTAACTCTAAATCATGTAATAGCTTTCAATTGCTCCAAATCCCCCAATTTTGTAGAACCGTACATTCCTTTTTTTGACCAAAAATCCTAATTTTGAGATTCAATTGAGAAATTAAATCAAATACAACGCAAATTAAAGACAATTCCCTTATTATCTCTATCATAATTGATTGGAATTTTATAAACTAGGCTCTTTCAACCAGAGATTCTTACCGAAAAATTAAATGTGATAGTGCTACTCAAAGTTTTTGCGTTTCTGTGGTTTTTTTTTCTTTTTAAAAAAAAAATATAATTTAAAGGTAGTTGTTTTCAAAATTGGTCATTTATATGGTAGTTATTGACAAAATTTCCTTTTTACGGGTATTTTTTATATGTGGATTTCTACCGAGTAACCCTAATCGACCGAGTAGCCTATATTGACAGAGTAACCCCTAACCGAATAACCACGTTAACACGGTGTAGCCAACCACATATGAAATTTTGTGGATTTCTACGGGTATTTTTTTAGGAAAAATTGATATTAATAATCTCAACTTTGCTCCATTTTCTTTTATTAATCCCTACTTTGAATTATTCTAGAATAATCCCAACTTTATGGTTAGTTTATTTTCTTCAATCCCATTGACTGGTGACTTGTTCAATAGGTTTTTTTTTTTTTTTTTTTTAAATTTTTTTTTTTAAAGATGACACTTGTTACAAGATAATTGGTAAAAAAAATTAGGAAAATTTGTAAATTACCATAGCAGACCTATTTTGAAATTACCACCCTTTAAATGTTTTTTTATTTATTTTACCACCTCTTAAATTAAAAATGCATTTAATTTCCCACCTTTTTGAAAAATCCGTTGCTTTTCCGTTAGTGGGCCCCACCAAACGGCTATATTGAGCCTTTTTATTGCGTTTTTCCCCTGATATATTTCTTATAAACGGCTCCCAAAATCAATTCGTCTTGCCTTCACCAATTTCCATCAAATTCTCATAGATTTTGCTACTTAGTATTTGAAGACAAATCCCCCACAATTGAAGACGCTCAATTTACAGTAACGTATGATTCCTTTTTTTCTTAAACTAGTTTTAGACCCCTCGAACACGATGCGCGTCGTCCAATTGGCCAAACGGGATAGTGTTTGATAGTAATTAAGGTAAATGTGTAATTAATTTGTTTATTCTTTAGATAACATTCATTGTAACTACGAATATAATATTATTGTTATATATAGATTAGTAGTGTGGTTGTTGCTTATGTTGTAAGAAATGATAATGTGAATTTTGTGGAAGTCATCTTTTTTAATTAAGTTCCATAATTGTATCTATTAATTAATGTACATAGATCGGTCTTGTACTTGGATCAAATTGAGAAAAGATGATTTCTTATGGGCCACTCTTTCTTATGTAAATGGATTGGCTCTTGTACTTGTATCAAATTAACAAAAGATGATTTCTTATGGGCCACCATTAAGCTTGTTATTTGTAATTTGAAGTGGACTTGGCCTACCAATTATGAAAGTTCTATACATATTCGAATTGACAAATTTATTACTTGGCATTGAATTGTGATATCGTTATGGCTCTTGCAAATATTTATAGGGTAATTAGTTTGTCGGATAATTGTCTTTCGATACTATATTTAGAGTAGTACATAAAATTTCTTTCTATTTTGAGAATTTTGCTATGTAGTATATTTAACCAGCTTTTAACTATTGGACAATCAAAATAGAAGTGTTTCTTGGTTTATGTGAGTTGTGTGAACCGATGCAAATCTTGTTCTTCTACAAAGAGGGGGTGTCTGAGGATATGAAGAGACATAGAACTGAAAAGTTGTAATTGATGGTTATATATTCCAAGGTCTCATCATTTTCTGTCTGTCCACAATCTCGTTTCTTTACCGAGTCTTATCATTCTGTCAAAAAGAAAGTTTCTTTTTTAATTATTTGTTATAAGCTTTGAAATTGGCCGAAAACAATGGAATTTCTTTATTTTCCAAAGCATATCGTCGGTTTCTCGAACAGAGGAAGTCGAACGTTGAAGGGCAATTATCTGCAATTCTTGAATTTAGGGTGGAGTCTATCCGTATGGTGGATGTGTTGCTGAAGGAGCTTGATCAGATAAACAAGCAGTTAGGAAATTGTGACAAGGCTGATAAAGATAAAGAGGTGGTAAACAACTCAGAATTGAGAGCAAGTGTTAGGGTGTTATCGAAATAGATAGTGACAGCGATGATGACTGTGCTCCGGCAAGGAAAGATAATTTGATGTAAGAGAATCATCCTAAATGCAGGGTGAGGCTGGTAATTGAAGCGGCGTTGCGGCTGGCGGTGTTGAGGGTTGTGAATGTGACATGGAGATAAGCGAGGAGGAGGGAGTGGTTAAAGAAGTTTTATTTGAGGAGCCTGATGTCCTGGTGAATCAAGTGGAGCAGCCTCCTGTTTTTATGAATCAAGTGGAGGAGCCTCTTGCTCTAGCTGATCAAGGTAAAGAAAAAGAAGAAGAAGAAGAAGAAGAAGAAGAAGAAGAAGAAGAAGAAGAAGAATAAGAAGAGGAGGAGGAGATGGAATCAAAAAAAGAAGAAGAGGGTGATGAGGATGAGGAAGGGGGTGAAGCTGATGAAAATGGTTTTAAGGAGGAGGTTGAAGATGATGCTAAAGATGATGATAGAGGGCACTGGTCTTCTGGCTCTGATACTGGAGATGAGTTTGAGGGTGATGATGAGAATTACGGTTCAGAGTCTTCAATTTATTCAGATGCCTACCGGCGCACTCCTAGGAACTTTGATGGTATTTTTTAGATGAGTTCGTTATGCATCGAGCTTTGTTTTGGGATTAGGGTTTTTTGAGTTTCTAATTAGGGATTTCAGCTATTTGGGGATGATTTTGTTAATGGTTGGAAAAATATTAGTAAAATTTAGGAAGTATATAAAATTAGGGTTTTAGTTGATGGATTTGCTGGTGTAATAATGTTTTGCTTATTGAACAGTTTGTTCACTTTTTTAAAAAATGGTTATTTGGTTCTTACTTTATATTTCTGCAATTTGTTCCTTTTATTTTGGTTTTAGTTATAGCTTAATTAGTTATAGTTGAACTGCAAATACTCTAAAATAAAGATGCAAAAAGCGATGCATTGTAACATTTATCCCGATTCCCATGATCCCATCTCATAAACTTGTATCCAACAAAACCATACTACTTGTAACATTTACTACATAGCTATTAATGAATTCCATGCCCACCCACCATACTCACTTATTTTCTCCCTTTAGTTACTCACAATGTTTTATTTTTTGACTTTATCAGAATATCAAATGTTATGATAATTTGCTAGTTTTTGTGAACTAAATGAAGTTTGTTCTATGGTTTTAGTAACTGTATGTGTTTTTTTTTAAAGTGAAATGCATGGAGTTTGATTCATGGTATGGTTTTTTAAGTGAGATGAATAAATAAATTTGATTCATGGTTGTTTAAGTGAAATGAAGGAAGTTTAATTTATGTACGCTATAATTCATCTAATTAGAGGTGTAATCTAATCTTGATTGATGGTTTATGTTTAAGTGAAAAATTAAGGAAAGTAGATCATTATTATGTTGTTAAACTTTGAATTTCGATTTTGTAGTTGTTTAGAGAATAGGATATATTGTACTTGATCACACTCAACTCTAAATTACTTTAAAAAGACTTCTTAATTGAAAATCCTCTAAAATTCCAAAAATATAATGACTTTGCCACTTCATCAGAGTTTTGTAATCTTAGAAGTAATGACAAGAGCAAGATAAAACATTGAATCAATAACAATGTATGAAACTTAAGAAAGCAGAATTAATATTCATGGGAATACACTTTAATAGATAGGTTTATGTTTAAGTGAAAAAATTAAGGAAAGTGATCATTATTTGGTGTAGAACACTGACAAAAGATAGCTCTTTAGAAAGCAGAATTAATATTCATGGGAGTACACTTCAATAGATAAGTGCCATAAACTAAGCCTGGATCATAAGTCATTAAAATTAATTACGTCAAAGGCGCACATTGCCACAACAAATTAAGTTTATCAAAAGTTACAGAAATAATTACGAGCACTTGGCATAAATTATAGTGTGCATAAAGTGAAAACCAGGTAAAGGATCCTAAATGGGCTAAATAATCTTGCGTTGTGTAGAAGGTGTCGGAAAGGAACACAGTCAAAAGGATAAGCATGGCTTATCTTAGGGTGTGTGTTCTTATTAGAAGCCCAATTGACTGTTCTTGATGTTCTCAGTTGTGTGAAACATCTTTGACGTACCACTTGAGCACACCGGACCTCTTGATGGTGCCTGTAAGTCCAATCTGAACAACTGATGCCTTAGATTGCAGTGCAGCAGCCAGAGCATCAAATTCAGGCCAATTTTCCTACACAATGTACAGATATAGTTAATATGTTACATAAAGTTGATGTAGTCAACTTTTAAATTGTTGACTACCTGTTTCTTCTTTTCTAGAAGTTCAACAGTTGTGGAGTGTAGTAACTTTGCACATTCATTTCCAAAAGCAGCCAGACGGATGCTACTAATTCCATATGTTGCAACAAAAGAGAAGTTGTTCCTGCATTAACTGAATGTATATCAGTTGTTGTATATATGGTTATATATAGTGTAATGAGTTTGAAGTTTGCTTTAATTTAGCGAATTTTTCTTCATAATAGTGTATGCACTTAAACTTAGCTCCCTGAAAATAGTCACATCGTTTGCCACATGTTATACATCTAATGTATGCAACAACATCTTCTTCCTGAGGGCTAGGGATTGTTATCTTGACCTAGAAGTGTGTATCATGAGGAGTAATGGTTGTGGTATGGAAAATTAAGTATATTAGAAAATAAGAGAAGCTTATTGGATTATGCTGTAAGTGTAATTTGCAAATATAAGTATACCAGTTTTTCATTGATATTAGCAATTGGTGTGATGTTCTTGCTGCTCAGTGCTTCTATTTGCTTAAGTTGGTGAGCAACACAGTCATTTAGCCTATCACCATTTGCTTGTACCCTGTAAGTGTGTAGATTATCACTATAACTAAACCAAAGCTGCTCAAATAGCTACATCATATGAAGAATGCTAAATTGGCAATGTGCACATTTAATGTACCAGTCTCTAAGCGCAACAGCCTCAGGACAAGTTGGATTTGGATCAATGGTTGTTGAAATAGAATATGCTAGGGAAAAACCTAGCAATATTTGTTTACTGTCACTTAACATCGAAGAAAAATTTTAGATTTTAACACCAGGAAAAATCCTGAAAATGATTTTTAACACTCCCATAAAAAAATAATTAATTTTAACACCATAAAATTTTTCGAATATTTGATTTTACCAGCACTTAACAGATTCTATCTAAGAATCCGTTTAGTGGGGTCCACACTGCCACGGGTTTTAATACTATTGGTTGTTTTTTTAAAAAACAAAAAAGATAAAACCTACAGAACCCAAACACCACCACTACCACCAACACCGCATCCCCACCCCACACGCACGGCTTCAACCCGTCGACACCGTAACCCACCCTCTCTCCAGCCCAGACCACCGGAAACCACTCTCCTCCCCAACCCCCGACTATTGGAACCCATTCCCCTCCTATCCCACACCCGTAAACCCATCCAAAATGAAACCCTAAATTCTAAAAACGGCCATGATTTGGCCACTATTGGCCAAAATCGGCCGATTTTGGGGATGATTGGCCTAAACGGGCCGATTTAGGCCATTAGTGGCCGGAATCATGGTCGTTTTTGGGGAAAAGGGGGTTGCGTTCTTGTGCGGCGGTTTTTGGCTGCATGAAAGGGAGGGTGTTGATACCTGATTGTGTCTCCCCAAAAACCAAACCTAGTGATGATTATCTTTCACGTCACTAAATATTGAGCAAGGTAAAATATTAAATAGTCTCGTGAATTTCCGAGTTAGAACGAGGAAGTTATGGCCAAAATACTAAACTGGGCCTAATACGAGCTTTATATGTGGATCAAATGATCATGTGAAGGGTCTATTAATCTTAATTATATTCCTAAACCAATTAGGATTAATTAGAAGCTTCTATAAGTTTCTAAAAGATCTTGATTATCTTTTTTGAAAAGATAACATTAAATAACTTGAAATTGAATAAAACTTCTCTTTTTGAAGTCCTAATTCTATTCGAATTGAAATACGTTCAAAGATATTCAGATATGATACTCGTACCTCATAATTTTTATTTAAATATAATATGGTGGGATAGCCCTTAAAATTACCCTTCCAATGATATATTATAATATTAATTCCAACCTATAACGGAAAAGATATGAAAGAAATACAAAAACCTATCCAAAACTGACACTGTCCCACTATTTAGGCTGTATCTTCTATTCTACAAAATACTTTAATCTAGTTCTAATTGAATTGGAAAGTAGACTTTAAGATATTTCCAACGACATTATTTGCCTTATTTCGATTTTTGGATCAAAAGTTATGTTAAAAACAAAATCCGAAAAAAATCTGTTTTTATTGCTACTCGATATTTCTATTTCTATCGCGCCACATCAAAAGGAGTTTTATTCTGATTCGAATTCTGACTCTTTTCTGATAGTTTACGGTCGTTTTTCTCTATAAATAGGGACGATTTTCCTCCGTTTTCAATCACCAACAATCGTAATCTCTTCTCCCTCTCTAAGCCAAAGCTTACTCTTTCTCTCTCTCTTGACTTTCTAAGCCTTTTCTACACCTTTTCATAAAAACACATCATACGTCTTCACGAGACTTAGAAGCACTTAACCAAGCTCGAAGTTACCTTAGACCTCGACGTGAAAGGTTGATAGTTCTGAGGGTTTGGTCCCAAATCTATATTTCAATTCATTGATTAGACTTATTGTTTAATATTTTCCTTGAAGTTAATAACGTGTGTCTTATTTTGATAGAAAGAGGTACGAGGCATCAAAGTAAGTAATTTTATTACTTAATTATTCTTTTGATATAGGAATCATGCTTAGATTATTTTATTAATTCCTAGTATCATGTTAGGATGCTTTATTGATTTCTAGTATCATGTTTAGGATAAAGTGTTGATTTTTAATATTTAGTGACATGCTAGAATTTGTTATTAACCATGACAAGGATCTTGCTAATATTATTATCCTTTGATGAGAATAATATGATGATGATTTGTGGAGTTAATATTGTCAATATTATTATGTTGCTTATTATTATTGTTATTGCTTTATCACGCCATCTCTTGCAGGTTTAAAGGGAAATTGTACTTGAAATCACGCTTAATAAGATAATTAATAATTGAATTTAGGCTAATATGATTTTAATTCAAGTGATTGCCAATAAAAGATTTATTAGTGCATTAATAATCAACCAACATAGATTAAGTAGGTTTTGGATTAATTTAATTATTGTATGTTGATCGAAAAGTGCACATAGATATGAGAAGAACAAAGTAGAGGCCTATTTAGGGCACATTCAATCTCTTTTAGGTTGTATTTGTACCATCATCCCCGAACATCCAGTCATGGTTATGGACCACTATGGAGTTAGCGATGTCTGTGATCGTGAAGGGGTGTAACCTTCACCTCGTGAACTGTTTACAAGTTCCTAAAACTTGTTGTCGACTCTTTTACTCTTACTTCATTCCCTTTAGACGCCACCATGGTTAAGTGCATGATCACAGTGGGGCTCAAAGTTAGGTGACTTAATATATTTCCTACAGTTTTTGGCGACTCCGCTAGGGAGGATTTCTATTTTAATTCCTAAAATTTATTTTGGCAATAATTTATAATGGGTGGATGAACTTGAAATGTTCTGAATATTCATGTGTGTAATTTTGATTAACATTGTGGCATAAGCATAAAAAGGTCTGCATTTGAAAGACCATCCGTAATGCGTAAAAAACATAGGATTTTTACACGTAGGAAAATTGGGAATTATATTTCACAACTAGAATAAAAAAAATACTACGAAATTCGAAAAATCCGAAAAACACAGAAAGCTGTCGAGGAGTGTACGAACTGTCACGAGACAACAGTATCCATCGCAGTGCGATGGCTTTATCGCGACGCGATACTCTTATCGAGGCGCGATAAGGCCATCTCCTCGCGATGGATCCTATTTTCTCGCACCGTGTTCTTCCAACACCGAGCCAGAAGTCTGCATTCTTGTTTTGATCGATTCTAGTACTATTTGGCTAATTTTACTTCCTGATTGAGTTTTTCCTTCTTTTCTGAAACCCATATATGTTCTACATATGGCTTTAGCCCTTGGGAATTCACTCTCCATCTACCCAATCGAACGCTCAATGTAACAACGGGTACATCCAAGTTTGTGAATTCACCAAAACATGGAAGTAAGTTTAACTTGCGGGGTCCTATCCATATGCACCAACCCTTCCAAAGGTAAGGCTTCCGCACGATGTATTCGGACTCATAACCATGGACCCTCTTTGATTACCATAATCCTCTAACATTAGAAAACTAGAGCCATGGTTAGGTTGCAAACTCATTGCATCATGTTATGACTACTTGACTACTTGTGCATCTCTTACTTGTGCATACTCATATGTGATTAAACTAACCGTTTGTTTTGACTTGTGTTTTTAATTAAAGTCTTAACCAAGTAAGCAATGACTAAAAGGACTTTTCTCATTTAATTAATTGATTTGAACTAATAAATATGTCTAAACTCGAGTCATAATTCCTTTGAGCCAACCCGGATTTTTATTCCCGTATTCTGCACAAACGTCAACTTGTTTTGGTCATAGCCGGAGTTCTAGGAAGATTTACGTGTTGTGCAACCTATGGATCTGTAGCCCAGAGTTCTATCTTTCATTTAGCATTAGGTTAGTATAATTCAAAGTCATAGATCAAAAGTTATGACTGAAATACTACAGCCTGTCCAGTTTAGTGTATATAGATGAAGTCTTAACTTAGTCTTTGTACAAGTCAAATCACATGTCTAGTCACATGGTCATTACACGAGTCTTGAAAATATCACTTTCACTCACAAGTCTTAGCATACACCTTGTACATGTCTTTTTTCACACCATGACCATGTCTTAGGTCAATGCATGAGTCACCTTTCCATCATTTGAGTTGAGAATCCATTCTATTTCCATATTCTTCCGTCTACATCACTTTTCCATACATTACATATCTCACACTTTCCTTCTTTCACACTTTCCACATTCATACATCACATTCATCCTACATGCCTTCTCCATACATACCATTCTCCTCATACTCCATAATATTTTCCCAACTATGCATGTTGAATTGAGTTTGAGTCAAATAATTAACAATAAGTATCCATGACTTCCTTTTCCATAGCACTTGGTCAAGGAGAGAACGGCGCCTAATCAAGGACAACACTTTTGTTCAAGTACTACTTTTTGACAAACCCATTCGACACAGGAAAAAGTTCGTGATAATGGCTACCCAACCAGGAAGTTGATGAAATCAAGCAAAATATCAATAGACTCACTGAGATGCTCAAGAATCTCACTACCCAAGTCAACAACCCTAGCAGACAACTACAAGTTGATATCATCAAGCGCATAGAAGATAGCTTGAGTTAAATGTCTAATGACTACAAGTTCCATGGGATTAGCTCTCAAGGGGTCTTAGTGGCATGGACAAGGAACTTCTTCCACAAAAGTTCAAGCTAACTGACAATCCCTACTTTCACTTAAGAACTTTTGAAACAATCATAGACATTAAGAGAATTGATAGGAGAGTTTTCCCTTCACTCTTCTCACTTTCCCTTGAAACAGTATGTCAATAGTGGTTCTTCTCTATAGCCAAAGAGAAGATCGCTACTTGGGAATATATTACACACACTTTCGTCGATAGATACAAGTATAATATTCAAGTAGAAACCGATCGTAGAGAACTTGAAATGCTTAAAGAAAAGAAGAATGAAGGTTTCACAGCATTCTACAATAGATGGAAGGACACTTCTACTAGGTTGATTGAGATTTCAAATGAGAAAGAATTCGTAAGGATATTCATAAAAAATCTCCAAGATAAATACCAGAAGCACATGAAATATCAACTTTTAAGCACTCTCAAAGTTTTCTACGATATAGGCATTGAAATTGAAGAAGACCTTATGAAGTTGGCTGTTGCTAACCATGATAATGCGAAAGGAGAGAAGAACGACCATCCTTTTTCTTCCTCTCCCATTAATGAAGTACATGTTACAAACACTTCTAAGCAAAGAATCCAAAGATCGAAAAGAGTGTTTACTCCACTTGGTATGAGTTATGAGACAACCTTCGATAAGTTACACCACAAAGGACTGGTCATGCCTATAGGACCTATCAAAGACCCGATTCCGAAGGCCGGCCCACCTAAATGGGATCCTAATAAACACTTCAAATACAACCAGGGAAGGGGTTACGACACTGAGGAATGTTGGAAACTCAAAGAAGTTATCCAAGACTTGATTGATGACGATAAATCTTTTGAGATTCTAGCCATTGCAGAAGATTAAATATTCTTTTATCCTTCTCTCCTCATTACAACTGTTGGTGAACCCATGATGGAGGTAGTCTATGAAACCTCTATTAACGAAGTGACCATGATTGAGGAGGATTAAGAAGTTTTCTTAGAGATTACAAAGTAACACTCGTCAAGTCTAAAAGAAGATGTTCATAAACTTTAAAACGTCGTTGCCATGCTCTTGAATATGGTGGAAGGCCTAGCATATTGGATGTCGGTCATCGAACAACACTATCATTGCCAGGACCGTAAAAATGAAAAGAACGGCTACCCTCCTTCTTCTTCTTCCCGTCAATAACATAAGGGAAAATTCAATGCTCCTAAGCCACGGGAAAAACTGACCATTAAAGAATACACACCAATAGGAATGAATTATAATGAAGCTTTCGACTATTTCCATGGTCGAGGTCTCATTCATCCCTCGGTCCTATCCCGGATCAAGTACCTGAGAAACGACATTCTAATTGGGATCCAAACTCCTATTGCAAATATTATAGAGGCCATGGTCACACCACCGAAAAGTGATTCACTCTTAAAGATCGCATTCAAGACCTCATTGATTCAAATTGCTTTCATGTTCCTACGAGCAACAAGAAGGTCAGGATTAATAACAACGGCGACAATGGCAAGATCAAGAAGAACGACAATCCTTCTTCTGCTTCTTCCCATCAAAATGGAAGTGACATCGATGAAATTTGGGTTCTTGACAAATGTATTTTAAAGACCAAAGAACAAGAAAAAAAGTTCACCCCAATTGGGATGAGCTACAATGTTTCCTTTGATCGAATCCATGCTAAGGGACTCATCACTCCAATTGGGCCTATGCAAGATCCTCCTCTTGAAAGGAGAACACCCGAATGGAACCACGACTCCGATTGCAAGTACCATCGAGGAAACGGTCATACTACAAATGAATGTCACAAGTTTAAAAACCTCATTCAAGATCTCATCGATGCAAATAAGCTTCCTTTGCCTCTAGCTGGTGAGAAGACCGAGTGATGATAAAGCACAAAGCACGAGGCGGACTTCAATGACGAGATTTCATGATTTCTTTTCTTATTTTTGATACCCCTTCCCCATTAAGTCTAGCATAGGCACCCTTAATTTTCATTAGATTTATTATTTTGATTTTATCCTTTTTCATTTTAATAAAGTGAGCATTTCTTTCCTTGCATATGACAATTGCTTTACATCTCATTAAAAAAAAAAAAAAAAAAAAAAAAAAAAAAAAAAAAAAAAAAAAAAAAAAATTGTCGGATTAAGCACAAGGTATACCAATGATTTGAGGCATCTCTTGTAGCCACATCATATCATCTTTACCTTTTCAAATATATAGTTCCTTTCTTCATAAACCACTTTGAGCCTCGTCTAACGATTGACCTTTCTCTTTCAACCTATATCTACCTAACCTTGGGATGGGATGGTGTGCAACTTATGCAATTTTCAAATACAAATGCTTGAGTGATTTTACAAAAATTTTAAAAGTTCGAAAATACAATAAAAGTGTGCAAAATGGCAAGCGTTCCAATGTCTTTGATATGAACATATCTGTGATATGAACACGTCTCATATTGCGTCTCTTATCGAGTGCTCGGTATCGTGCCTGAGAAACATGAATGCCAAGTGAGTGATAGGCCGCATGATCGGCATTGCCCACATTTATAAAAAAGGGTTTGAATATCAAAAAATACAAAAAAGAAAGAAAAAAGAGAGCAAAAATAAAGAAAGTGATCAAAAGTGAGAAAACTCAAGCATAAAAGTTACAAGATTCAAAAGTTAGGTTGCACACCTTGGGGGCTTATTTTTGCTCTTGAGATTTTATTCTTTCTTCTTCAACCTTTAGCCTAACCCCCATTACAACCCTTCAAAAGACCTCTTTGAGATATACACACACTTGTGCGAGGTTTGGTTAGAGTTACGTTCAGCCTGATTCCTAACGGATACGTAGGCAACCTCACATTGGGGTGCGACGGTAATAAAAATGCATTCATTCACATTCACATTCATACATGATCATATCAAAGGATCTTCAATGCTCATCCCTATCCATTTAGAGCTGGACTTGGGGGCTTGATCCCTACTTTATTAGCCTGCCTAGCCTAAGAGTCATCATCATTTGACTTTTCTAAAAATATTTTCCACACCCTTAGCCTTTGCGACCTAACCGTAGTGTCACTTTCACACACGTCACAAATACATAGCCAAATAATCCTTCCTTTAGGAACCCTTTGTCATGAAATCTTGATACAACTTTGAAGCATGCCTTGTCATCTTAGAATAATTCATTGCTCGTAATCATCATTGTACCACAAAGTATGAAGTACTTAGCCTCCGCGCCTAAGTTACCCTAATACTTTCATCATCGAGTCATAAACTAAGATAGTCTAGGATGCTACAATCCTTGCACCATGAGACACAACATCAACACATACATTTGATTAAGCTCATTCAACATGCACCATCGCTCGATTCATTCTTTTTCTTTCCTTTTGAGGAAGTTCAAAAACTTCATCTTTTTTTCATATCTTTCTTTCTCGGGAGAAAGTCGGTACCCTCCACAAAAATGATAGAAAAATTTTTCTTTGCCTTTTCTGCATTTTCGAGTTGCACAACATAATTCACATGCAAATCATGCACATTGAGTCATGTCGCGTCACCACATTGAGTTGAGTCTGCACACACATGCCAGACGCGTGGACATTTTATCAAATCTCTTTTTTTCAGAGACACGTGGACATTTTATCAAAGCTCTTTTGTTCATAGACGCGTGGACATCCCTTCAAAGCTCTTTGGCTCAGAGACACGTGAGCATCCTATTAAAGCTCTTTTGTTCAAAGACGCGTAGACATTCAAAGCTCTTTTGTTCAGAGACGCGTGGACCTCCCATTCAAAGCTATTTTGTTCAGAGACGAGTGAATATCCCATTCAATAACAGTGGCGAATCACGGCCACGACATCAACAGAGGCGAAGCACTGTCACCTTCGACGATGTTCCCTAAGGTGTGGAATATTGTCACTACAAATGAAAATAACGAGGTACTATTACCTTCAAATGGCGTTCACGAGGTGCGGAGGTTGTTACAACAAAATGCAACAATAAGTGTTACCCAGAGGCGTGTACTCGACGGTTCAAGATACATTTTTCTAACTCATTTATTTGTATAACTAACGCTGGTTTGCAGGTATTGGCGTTGCAAAGAATGATTTATGAACGCAGAACGTTCTGAATCATTCTCTGTCCCTATCGACTACTTTGACTTTTGTTTTCGAAACTTATGTTTCTCTAAACTCAGTCAGAGTAGGGGCTTCTATAAACACCTGATTATGTCTCCCCAAAAACCAAACCAATTGATGAGTATCTTTCACGTCATTGAATATTGAGCAAGGTGAAATTTTGAAGAGTATCGTGAATTTCCCCTTTTCTAAAATGTTTTTAATCAAAATAATTCACTTCGTATTTCAAAAATCATTCATTTCGTGTCCTATTTATGAAAAAAGTCCAATCCAGCTTAGTATAGACCATAATCTGGGTCCAATAATTATATAGTTGGATGGGCCTTGAAAATATATTTCCAACGACATATTATAAGCCCAATTCCGAGTTATATCGAGGAAGTTATGGCCAAAATACTAAACTGGGCCTAAAACGAGCTTTATGTGCGGACCCAATGATCATGTGAACGGTCCATTAATCTTAATTATATTCTTAAACCAATTAGGATTAATTAGAAGCTTCTATAAGTTTCTAAAAGATCTTGATTATCCGTTTTGAAATGATAAGATTAAATAACTTGAAATTGAATAAAACTTCTCTTTTTGAAGTCCTAATTCTATTCAAATTGAAAGACGTTCAAAGATATTCAAATATGATTCTCGTACCTCATAATTTTTATTTAAATCTAATATGGTGGGATAGCCCTTGAAATTATCCTTCCAATGATATATTATAATATTAATTCCAACCTATAACGGAAAAGATATGAAAGAAATACAAAACTCTATCCAAAACTGACACCGTCCCACTATTTTGGCCATATCTTTTACCCTACAAAATATTTTTATTTGATTTTCATTTCATTGAAAATTAGACTTCAGAGCTTTCCAATTACATATTATTTGCCTTATTTAGATATTTGGATCAAAAGTTATGATAAAAACAAAATCTGCAAAAACATTATTTTTATCGCTTCGTGATATTTCTATTTCTATCGCGCCGTGATTTTCTATTGCGTCGTGATACTCCTATTGCGCCGCGATACTGTTATCACGCCGCGTCAAAAGGAGTTTTATATCGATTCGAATTCTGACTCTTTTCTGATCATTTACGGTCGTTTTTCTCTATAAAGATGGACGATTTTCCTCCGTTTTCAATCACCAATAATCATCATCGATCTCTTCTCCCTCTTTAAGATAAAGCTTACTCTTTCTCTCACTCTTGAATTTCTAAGCCTTTTCTACACCTTTCCATAAAAACACATCATACATCCTTCACGAGACTTAGAAGCACCTAACCAAGCTCGAAGTTGCCTTAGACGTCGACATGAAAGGTTGATAGTTCTAAGGGTTTGGTCATTTGACTTATTTTCACTATTTGGCAATAATAAATGGCTAGTTGTTCATTTTCTTGGAAAGATAACCTTTGTGATGACTCATGTTTTACATGGATATATAGTAATTGTATTTGTATCAAGACATACATGGCAGCCTAAGGAAAAGCATGTATAAGTTTATATGTTATTTGTTTGGATAATTATGATTATTTTGAACTTATTTGACTTGTCATTATGACTGTCATTAAATATTGGGATGGATTATCTAAGCTGATTTCTGTTTTAATTTCTGAAAACGGAATCTTATTCAAGTTTTTTCTTGTCAAAGCTATATTTAAATGCATTTAATGTGATACCAATTTATGTGCTTCTCTTTCTTCTATATACAGCATTGTTTGTTATCAAATACTAATTATCCACTAAGCTGTGATTATAAGCTAAGTATAGGTATATATTTTAGTAATCTATTTAGGTACTTGTATGGCTGAGTTTGCGACTACATTTACTGTCCATTTTGAGGCTCATCAGGAAGAGAAGCTGGTATGAAATATATGTTTATTGATTTATTATTGTTGCTATGCTTGTGACAAATATAGTTGTATTTATGTTGTTTCCTAAAATCAGTTCCTGCTTTGCTTCTATTTGTTTGTTGCTGACTTAATATTTTTGGCTGATATTTTGGTAATGCATATTCATCTATAGCGCATTCCTGATGAATTCAAAGACACATTATATGATGGTTTCCAAGGTGTTGACTTGCTAGTGCATGGTAATTCTAGAATTTGGGAAGCTATTATGGCACATGAAGAGGAAGGAGATGGATGGAAGATTGTTTTAGAAGGTAGTTGGATTGATTTTTTGAATAATAATGGTACAAGTAATGGTGATGGTTTAAAGTTTACATATATATAGGGCATAATTCATTCACTATTCAGATTTTAAGGCCAACAGGTAGTAAGAAAACAAAAGGATCTAGACTTGGCAAGGGTAATGGAAGTTCATGGAAGAGGTGTGGGCGTAAACCTGCTTATCATGGCTGTTCAGAGAACATGATTGAGACAGATGCCTAGATTGATGAACTTGCACATAGCTGTCGTGAGTCGAATTCTAAATTTATTTTTACTGTAGCTTATCTTAAAAAAGGACAATTGTATGTACTGATAATAAGTACTTATTCTATTAATGTATTTTTGTGTCTAAAGCCTTTTTATTTTATGAAATAATATTGTTACATTGGTGTTGTTGTTTGTAGAATGTCCCATCTGATTTTGCCAACAATTGGTTAGCTGAATTTGGTGATTCAGCTAATGTATTACTCTAGAATTTTGACACATAATTTCATGTTCAGCTGAAAGTTGTGGAGAAGGATAATCTCATCACTAAGTGTGAGTTAAATAATGGTGTTAAGGAATTCATTGCTCGGTATAATGTTCAAGAGGATGAAGGGGCATTAATTAAGTATAGAAAAGGATATCCTGTAGTATTTGATATAGATCTAGTGCTTGTATAAGTCATTGAGGGTATTCCTTTGTTTAACCTTGATGTAAAAGGTCCTAATAATGCACTTAAGAAGGACATAATAAGAGTAGTGTAATATGTTGATCTTAATCTATGTACTTTGTATTGGCAACTTTTGAATGGTTGTTTGGTTTACTATGGCTGTTTATAATAACATGTCTTTTCAGATTTCAAATTTTCAGTGTTGCTCAGTTTTTAATCATAATTGCTATCTTAACAGATATCTTTGTAGTGTTGTTTATGTATATGATGGCCTTGTGTATAAAAAGTTGCTAAGCTTTTTTCTAAAAGAGCTCATTCAATTCATATTAGGAGCTCACCAAATGTTGTTAATAAGGCATGCACGTATTAAATTATAAGCACAACATTGATGATGCAATAAACCTGATTCATAAGGTTATATGTAGCAAGGAAAAGTTTGGTGGCCTAGATAAGCATATCTTTAAACACTAACCTAAATAGCTTATTTTACTAAGGAGAAAGCATTGGGTGTTATATAGGAATTTGCTGAACTTATGCATACAATGTTAATTAACTTTTAATAGAAGATTATTGTGAATAAGGTGTTCAAATTAGAGTCCTTAGATTTAACAGAGGCATTTAGCCACAGGCAACACCTCTGCTCAACCAGCTAAGTATCTCTATCATGTGTAGTGCTTCATGTGGAGTAAAATTGATGTACATTGATTATTTGCATTTTTAGCTATGATTCAAAGTTCAATAACATTTAATCCTATATAGTATGCTCTTTTGTGTTCCTTCGGTTCTTCTCAAGGCTTCGTGCGTTCACTAAGGGAATTCGAGCGAGCGCACTAAGGATGGCAGATCCAATGGAGCTTGACGGTGGGTTAAACACCACTCCTTCATGAGAGCGCGACTTGAGAGCGCAAGAGCTGGAACTTGGAGAATCCACTTCCTTGCATCTTGAGCTTTCCTATTTCCATGACCTTACTCCAAAAGCATCTTCCACCTTAGTAATCCATCCATATCAAGACCCGAACCTCGTACAATACCTACAACCACGAAAAGAGAGCAAATAAAGGAGAAAAGACTAGAAAAACCATAGAAATGCACAAAACCACAAAATAAGAGAGAAAAGGTAAAGCAAAGAGCAAAAGCATGAAACTAAGCATTTATTAAGAAGAAAAAGCTATGAAAAGAAGGTAAAAACAACCTAAATACTCATCAAATGGGTGCCATTTTTGACACCTACCAAATACCCCTAAGCTTATCTTTTGCTCGTCCTCGAGCAAAACAAAATCAAGGGGTGCAAAATGATGAGCTTATTTAAACAAACCAAAAGAAGAGAGGAGACAAGAATATACACTAACTGACTTTCGTAGGAATCACGGTCAATTATAGCAACTAAAAACAAGCCATTTAAACCCCTAGATCGCCCTAGAGGACGAGTAATGCTCTCGTAAGGGTTTCCTAATAGATTAACCCATAACTCTCACAAACCAAACAAACAAGGCAAAGCATGAAAAAGAAGAAAAAAGAAAAGGAAAGAAAACAAATGTTCATGAGTGGACTTTTTGCAAATGTACAAGCATAAATGAATGCGAATCTTACTAAACAAGTAAGGGAGTGCACATTTCAAGATATCTATGGTTGATTGAAACATAGGACATGCTAAGAATAGAGAACTTATATATCAAGACACAAGTCACTTTCATCTCAAAATTTTTTTAGCACATTCTCCCAATTAGCTTCAAATCTACTTTTAGCAAGCATCTGAATGGTTCCTCGAAGGAATCGGAAAAAGAAAGAGATTTGAGGCTACTCGACGTCTCAACTATTGCATCCCGCTCTATAAGCTTGACCTACATCTCCCTCCACCGTCTAGTGACTCAACCACAAAGGTCAAAAGGTCTTGTAAAGGGTTGTAATGTAAAGGCGAGAAGGGTGAGGGTAGGCTAAAATTTGAAATTTTGTGGTATACCTAAATGGTGAAGCAAAGATTGGCCAAATCTCAACACCAAAACCAAGTAATCTCCAAACAAAAACACAACACCCCCAAGCTTATTCAAAGGCAAGAATCACAAACATATGTACAAAAACCGTAAGAACGCATCCCCCCAAGCTTGAACAAAGCATTGTCCTCAATGCTTAAAATAGGGCGAAAGACACTTACATCAAAATATTTTTTGAATTTTCATTCTTCACTTTTTTCAATTTTTTGCCAAAGCTTTTGAATGTGCTTTGCTTTTTCTCATTTTTTCATTTTTTTCATTTTTCTCACTTTATTCAATGTCCTCACCTCTTTTAACTATGGACGGCTTTTTCAACTTTTGTATTTTCTTTTTATTCACAAAATATTTACAACACAAACTTGCTTTCATTATAAGAACCAAACAATCCATTTTATACACCAAAACTCCAACATAAGAGACCAAATGCTTCACAAAAACCAAAGATAGGAAAAAGAATGAAGCAAAAAGCTCAAGATCTAAAGATGTGTCTTGAAAATAAGGGTATATGGCTCAAATGTTAACAATTAGGCAAATGAAATATAAAACCTAAAACAAAGAAATATAAAACTATCCTAGAAAAGTAAAAATTATCACCTCAAAAAGATTCCTTTGTCCTTCCTAAATGGCTCGGTCGCGATCTCGGGAGATGAAAGTCAATTCTAGATAAAGCATACAATAGTCAAGGATCCATGTGCCTCTCATGCAAGATATGTAGAAATCTTGAAAAGAATTAATCCTCACATGGTTGTAGCAAAAACTCACTATTAGTTTCAAATTCACCAAAAGGGAGCAATTGCAAATTTTCAAAACAATAGAACCCGGCTTCAAGGTCCCAAAAGTTCTAAATGACTGCCTTAGCATACTCTATCCTAGAGTCAACCAAAGATACTCTTAAACCGTGCACACCGTTACCATTTAAGAAGAAAAGCATTTAACTATACAAGTCCAAACGTATTATGTCCAAAGCAAGAACAAAACAAAACACATTGCAAATTTGCCTTGAAAGAAAAAAAAAATCTTTTTGGAGTTTTTCAAAATAAAGAGCATGAAAATGCATATACAAATGTGCATGGCATATATGAATCAAAATCCCACCAAACATGATAGAATACCCTCCCCCAAGCTTGAATGAGACAATACACTCAAATCATAAATCAAATAATCCATGGAAGGGGAAAAGAAAGAAATCAAACCAACAATACCAACACATGTCCAACAAATCATCAACCATTAGAGAAAGAACAAGGAAATATATTACCGGATTTAGGTGGGTGTAAATACCCGCAAATTACCCAATTTGACCTTTCAAAGCTAAGTTCATCTAGAGTTGAATCTTGTTTTGCATATGCTAGCAAAATAGGAGTCAATATTCCTTGATTCTTGATTCAAACCAATGCACCAAAGTATATCGAGTCATGTACCTAGCAAAAGGCACACAAACATATCCATGAGAGAAAATCTATTCTAAAAAGAAAAGAAAATGGAAACAATAAAACACGGGTTACTTCCTGAGAAAGGCTTGCTTAAGGTCCAAGCTTGAGCGCTCTAGAAAATAATAATTCAACGCACGCAAGAGCTTGTCAAATGCACTACTACACATTTCATAAGAAAGTAAGCGTGCACATGACAAAAAGAAGGCATGCAACAAGCTTAGTGCACACCTATGAGGAGAGAGATGCCAAGAGAAAGAAGAAGAATCAAAAGAAAATTCAACAAAATAAGAAAAGGAAAAAGAAGAAGGCAAATTCTCCTCATAATATTTTTGGGTAGCAACATCACCCTTTTCCTCAATAAGGGACAAATGAGGCACATATAAATCATCATAGATAATGGGGTCCCTAATAGGCTCATTGACAAAGGAAGGGAGGGATATAGGAGTGTAAGGGATATGGTTAAATCTTCTTGAAAAAGGGGTATGAGAGAAGGGGGAACTCCCTCACCACAAGGTCTCACATCGCCAATGAAGGCATAAAAATCAATCATAAAATCCTCAAAAGAAGAACACTCATGATCTCCATCTCCCTCAAGCATCCAATTTCCAAGAGGAACTTCATAATCCCCTCCATCACAACTATGAACAACAACTTCCTCAATATCCTCAAAGCCTAAAGTCTCAAAACCATGCATGAAAGGATGCAAATTCATTTCAAACTCATCTCTCTCCCATGAAGCATCCTCAATGAACTCATTAAAAAGGCTATGGGTTTTCTTTTGACTCTCAAAGAACTTATGGGACATAACCTCAAAAGAGTCCAAGTACTCATGGATAGAAGAATCACAATCATGTATAAGAGACTCATCAAGATGGTAAGGAGGGTTGGGGATTTCGAAATTAACACTCTCTTCATTCTCAACTCCTTCACCATCACTCAAATTCTCACCAAAGGGATCCTCACCCTCTCTTGGTTGCTCAAAATCATCATCATCATCCTCAACACACACATTGGATTTGAAATTTTCATACACAAGCATCAAAGATGAGAATTGGCTATCTAGCTCTCCACGTCTCCTTCTTTTCTCCTCAAGACACTCCTTACTCTTTTTCATCATCTCCAATTGACTTCTCATAGAATTAAGAATGGACTCCTTACTAGGCCCAAGCTCATTACTAAGCTCAATATGCCTAATTTGAGATTCAAAAATATCAATAAGAAATTCAAAAGGTGTAGAAGATTGAGGTTCAACAAAAGAAGAAGATGTACAACCAAGATTGGAAGAATCAACATGAAAATCATGAGCATATTCATCACATTGGGGAGTGGGGGCACAATCAAGAATATGAGATTCATTATTAAGGGAACGAAGCACATCACAAGAAGGCATGGTAAATAATGAAGAAAATTGAAACACACCATTAGCATCAACTTGAGCATGTACCTCATTATCATGAACAAAAGAGAAAATAGAGTTGAAAGCATTTGTTCTAGGTTCACTAATGGGATCATGTGACAAACCATGGGAATTCATGCTAATATTAGAAGAATCAAGACATTGCACATCATCATTAGAAACATGATTATCCCTATTATAGGCATCCCTAGAAAACCAAACATAAAAATCCCAAGCATCATCAATTGACAATGCTCTAAATTCACCATTATGCATGCTTTCAACTATGTCCCTAGTTTGCACATTCAAAGCAAAATAACAAATCTCACAAGTCTTCCAAAAACTAAAACAATTAAAGTTCAAAAACCCTATAAGTCTATGGAAGTAGATATTAAAAGACTCACCATCATATTGAGGAAAAAAAACATGCCATTTTTTTTAAATACACAAAATAAACAAAAATCAAATAAAAGAAAGGTATATACAAAGACTTAGACTCAAGCAATAAAAAACACTCAAACATAGACACCGCACCCCGGCAACAACGCCATTTTGACGGAGGGAAAATGTAGGTCGTTATCTAATCTTCCCTAGAGCCAAAGAAATTTATAAAAACATAACAAACCCAAATATGAGTATAGAGGTAAGTTAAGGGTCAAACCCAAAGGAACAGTATTGTTCAAGCACTCTCATTTATGTGTCTAAGCTAGGTTGAAGTCTAAGGGTAAAGAAGTAATACTAACAACTAACCAAACAAAGAACCAAACAAATAAAACACTAGGGAATGGGGATCAACAAGTAATCATGACAATTGTAGCAACTCGGGAACAACATGCAGATCAAAGGTTGCGAAGACGAATTGTAAAAGCAATCAAAAGAGCTCAACAAACTATCTCCTAGTGGTTTAACTAGCGCCAACTACGAGAGACTCTAACTAGGAACGTTGCTAACCGAACTCAATCGACAATTGTGAGCTACAAATCAATGGTCCGTACCAATGTAGACTCACAATGCAATCTAGCATAATTCTCAAGGCCTAATCGAATTACACATATGCACAATTTCCATTAATCACTTTAATATTAACAATTAATCAACACAAATCCCAAATTAAGCACAATCAATCAATCATCCATGTTTCACCCAATCCCTAGCCAAACAACTACTCTAACATCATCATCTAATCAACTAACAACTAAGGAAATTAAGAATCAACAAAATATCAAGAACAACTACACTAATCAAGCATCAAACATCAAAATCAATCCAAACAAACATGAATATTAAACAAAGCAATAAAATAAGATAGAGTTAGAAATGCTCATTGATAATAGAGAAGATCTTCAACACAATTGTCACCATTGAATCTTCAATCTCTCAATCACCATTGAAATTCCTCACTCTCTCTCTCTAAATCTACTCCTAAACTAACCCTAAAACTAAAGAGAGAAGCTCTTAACTAAGCTAAAATTATGATCAAAGATTATCTCTAATTTCTTCTAATTACTCTCTAAAATCGACTTAAAAGTAGATATATATAGGAGGCGCGAAGCGAAACCGAGCAAAAACAGGGACCCGGAGCGGCGCGCCTGCGCCCCTGGAATGCGCGCCCGCGCTCCTCTGGGTTCCTTCGGTTCTTCTCGAGGCTTCGTGCGTTCACTAAGGGACTTCGAGCGAGCGCACCAAGGATGGAAGATCCAAAGGAGCTTGACGGTGGGTTCAACACCACTCCTTCATGAGAGCGCGGCTTGAGAGCGCAAGAGCTAGAACTTGGAGAATCCACTTCCTTGCATCTTGAGCTTTCCTATTGCCATGATCTTACTCCAAAAGCATCTTCCACCTTAGTAATCCATCCATATCAAGACCCGATCCTCGTACAATACCTACAACCACGAAAAGAGAGCAAATAAAGGAGAACATACTAGAAAAACCATATAATTGCATAAAACCACAATATAAGAGAGAAAAGGTAAAACAAAGAGCAAAAGCATGAAACTAAGCATTTATTAAGAAGAAAAAGCTATGAAAAGAAGGTAAAAACAACCTAAATACTCATCAAATGGGTGCAATTTATGACACACATCAGGTGCGTATCCTCTTACACTTTACATGAGTTACCAATTTAACATGTTAAGACTCCAACCAATCAATCAAGAATAAACATAATAATAATCAACACATACTTCCAATTAATTCTTGAATTAATTAGTGAGCATATACTATTTATTTTAATTAAGGTTCCTTGTCTAGTTTTGTGTACAAAATTACACAATTAATACCTTGGTGTATAGAATGCACTATTAAAATTTCTTGACTCGATCTCAACTTACTTGAGTGAGTAAATAAATAAACTAACTTCATTGACTCAACACAAATAAATAATGGGTGAGAATAAAATTCATGAATCATGTTCAATAATTCTAAATATAGCTCTTTTAAACGTACATAAGCCTTGCTTATTAATTTCCTACTTCTTTGATACTCAAAAATAAAACATACTTCCATGATTCACATATATTCAACTTGTATCATGCTTCAAATTTCATATTCACATGCTTGCATAATAATTCATGTTCAACCAACATCAATTCCAAGCATATAATCAACAAAACATGCTACTAATTCATCACTTCAAACACAATTCACAATCCTTGCATGATACTACGCATACACAAATATTCTTGTGCACATACATACCTTGAATAACGCCTAAATTCGGCCACACTTGCTAGAAATCACCTAGCTCGAAACTTCCTACAATTAAAAATATAAAATTATAATTAATCCACTATTCTCACAACTTTCCGGCAACTATAATACTATGTAAACCATACTAATTAACCCCTTTTAATGACATAAAAGCCATAAAACCTTTTCTTTAAGTGGGTACTTCAAATCCTTTCAAAAAGACTTAATTTATATGACTTAAATAAAATTCCAACATACTTATTTAATATAAAACATCACTTTTAGACTAGGAAATCATATATAAATCATTAAAACCTTTCCCTTTTTTGGTAATCAAACCCTAACTCAATAACTAAAAAGTAGTGCGTGTAAATAATTTCCAGCATTAAATTGAAGGCTTTAGACACATCAAAAACATGATTAGACCATGAATTAATTAAGAACAACAACCTAGCCTCAATCCCTAACCAATTATAAAAAATCCCCAATTTATATGGTTTATAAATTGGGGTTTTTAATTAAATAAAAATATGAAATTTATAACAATAAATTAGCAACATCAAAATCCCAAAATCAGCACCAAAACATAATAAAATCATGCCTTTAAAACAATAAATCAATAGAATAAATTTTAGGATTAAAGAAGTTTATATATATATATATATATATGTACAAACCGAAACAAAAAAGAGAAAGAGAAGGGGTGGCGCCGACCGGCTTGGCTGTCAGCGTCGCTGCCGCTGCCGGTGACCACCGGTGGTGAAGGTGTCGGTGGCCGGCCATGAAAAAAGGAGGGAGAAGGAGAGAGGAGATGCGTGGGTTTTAGGGGAAAAAGAAGAGGAAAAAGAAAGAAAAATAAAGGAAAAAGGAGAGAGAGAAAATAAAGAGAAAACCTTTGAATTTTTTTGTGAAATATGACAATTATGAACTTATGTGGAAAAATCTTGAGGTTTTAAGGTATTTATACTCTCCTTTTAAAATTAAAACTCATATTTACAACTTTGTCATTACTAATTCCTAATCCCTTACAAATTCTCCCTTTGGGCCAACTTGTTGGGCCCTTAAATTCCCAATAAGTTGGTCCACCCTTTTAAGTAGGATTAACCCAATTAAAAATACTTTTGTTGTCTCAATTCATGATCCATTTTATTTACACACACTTATAATTTATTTAAGTAATATATATATATATATATACAAAGTATTACAGCTGTAAATACTTAGGACCTTCTTCTTTCGGTAAGAGATCGGGTAGAAAATGGTATATTTGACCATGCATTTTAAACACATAGATTCCTTTATGGGTCTTAGCATCATGCTCACCTCTAAATGAGTTGAAAGCAAATAAGTTATTTTAAACACATAGATTCCTTTATGGGTCTTCATCATCAGAAGTAAATAATTGTTCCAATTCAGGAGGGTATTCATTTGAAGCAATTTTGATAGGAAAAATTGAAAAGAATAATCCCACCTTTGTCACTTTTTCTCAAAATTATCCCACCTTTGAATAATCTAGAAATAATCCCACCTTTTCCCCCCATCTGCTTAAAATAGTCCTTTAACCGGTTTGTTAATTTGATAACCGTTAAAACAAGGTGACTTGCCATGTGTCATCATCTTATTGATTTAATTTTATTTTTTGGTATAATAATTAAAAAATAATTAAAACGAAATAAAAAAACAAAAAAGCGCAGACCCCTCCCTTCCTGTTCCCTTTCCGGCCTTTCCTCTTCCCAATCCCCTACTAGAACGGAGCCAGCCCACCCATGACTACCCCTGCCGGAGGAGCCTTACCCCCCCTTTTACCACCGCGCGAACAAATAGATTTATTACCCTTTCATTCTCAAGCCTTTTTCTTTCATTATCAATCTTCAATTTTTCCAATTCTCTTTCCTTTTTGCTGTTGAATTTTATCCATTTGTTTTCTAATTCCAATGCTAGAACGTGAAATTTCAATTCTTGTTCTTCCAATTTAACCAAATGGGTTTTCATTTATGCTTCTTCCCATGAATTTTTACTCCCATCTTGCAACATACCCATCATTTCTCCATTTAATTGTTGCAATATGCCTGTGAGATATTATGGGGAGAAGTTTTGGGGTTTAGAGAATGATTTAATGTTATTGTTGTTGTAGATAAGGGTGGTGGCCGGCTGTGGAGAGGTGGATTGGCGAAAGGGGAGGTGTAGTGAGTGATATGGCTTATGTTGAATTGGTGTGGTGCGTGAGTAAAGGGGTCTCGAGGCTGGGATTGAGTTGGGAGGGAGGTCTGCCGGTCCGGGTAGAGTGGGGTCAGGTGGTGGTGTGGTGGTTGTGATGAGGTGGTGGTTATGGTTTGGTGGTGGTTATAGAGAGGTGGTGGTCATAGTAGGCTGCCATGGAAGGTGGGAGAAGAGAGATGTAAAGAAAAATTATTAAAAAAAATTAACCTGATAAACAAGTTGTAGGTAAATGGGATTGTTTTGAGCAGATGGGGGGGAAAGGTAGGATTATTTCTAGATTATTCAAAAGTGGGATTATTTTGAGCAGAAGTGACAAAGGTGGGATTATTATTTTCAATTTTTCCATTTTGATATCCCCATCTCCACAACAAAAGTGCAATGTTTCATGTTTAAATTTCTTAGGATCACACTTCAGACATGATTGTGAACCCTTTAATTTTAAAGGGCCAGCTAACAGTGGCTGGCCAATAATAGCAGCTGGCTGGACTATTGTGCAATAATAAGCAATCAGTTCATAAGCCAAGCTAATAAGATAACATTAAGGAATGGAAAGATGCTCACTCTTTGGCTTAGGCTTAGGCTTAGGCGTGGGCTTATTCTTTGGTTTTTTAGCTACATGTTGCCGTGCACCCTGAAAGGTTTTTTCACCAGGTTCACTACAAATGCAAAACTATATCAAGCAAGATACCATTATGCACTACACTGCCAAGAAACTGCTAACAACGATATCACAAGTACAATGTATATCGTATTGATACTGGCTAGACCATAGCATCTATGGCTCGCGTGCGCTTGCTCGCACGAGCATTAGCAGGTGTTTATATGAGGCACCGATCTACGATGAAAATTAAAAGACAATAAACTTAAACAAATGATCAACCACAACTTTCTAAAGGGATTGGAAGGGCACTTCTTACTCTTCCTGATATTCCTGGTTTGCTTTTTCTGTTTTTCCCTTTCATCCTCTAATTTTACTTTTTCCTTTTTCATTCATGTTTATTTGATCTAAAATTATTTCAGATAAGTACTCTTTCTTTCTCTCCTCCATTGAAGTGTTACCTAAGCTTTCTCAAATATTCTTGAGTTATATCAATCATTTAACATCTCCTCTCCTTCTGATTCACACTCCCTCTCTCCGCTGAAATTGAATTTGTATCTAAAATTAAGCTTCACTTTAAACATCGCGTCTTCTTCAATTGAATGGTTACATGTGTTTTTGTCCAATTTAGAAGCCTTAGGATTTGATTGAACGATTAAATTTTAAATTATATGTTTTCCCTTATTTTGTAATTGTTTTCAATAATCTTCAGTTTATTTTTATTTTTATTTTTTTTCAAATTTTTTTATTATTATTTTTGTTCTATTTTAGTTATATGTGATCTTAAAGTGTTTGACGAATTGCTTGAATGAGCCTAGATTGTGGGTATTTTCTCATTTAATTCTAGGGGTTTTAGTGTTTTCATATGAGCCTTAATTATGAATTGCAGGTGATTGATGATTAGGATTCATCGCCAATATACTTGGTGTTTGAGTTTTCCATCAAAGCAACTTCTGCCCTTTCTCCTCCATTGAAGGGAAGATTTGAGATAATAAATAGCTTTTTAATCTTATTATTGATGAGTATTTAGGTTGTTTTTATCTTCTTTTCATGGCTTTCTTTCTTAATAAATGCTTAGTTTTATGCATTTTCTCTTTATTTCCCTTTTCTCTCTTGTTTTTTGTTTTTATGGTTTTTCTTGTGTTTTCATCTTTATTTCTCCTGTTTTTGTGGTTGTAGGGATTTTACGAGGTTTGGGTCTCGATACTGGTGCTTTTCTAAGTTAGAAGATGCTTTTGGAGTAAGCTCATAGCATTGGGAAGCACAAAATGCAAAGAAGTGGATGCTCCAAGTTCTAGCTCTTGCGCGCTCTCATGAAAGGTGGTGTTGAAACCACCGTGGAGTCCATTTGAATCTTCCATGGTTAGTATCTATCATCATCATATGTGTCCACTCGAAGACCCCAATTGCAAATGCACGAAGTGGAGAGAAAGTAGGAAGAAACCCATAAGAGCGCGGGCGCGCAACCCACACGCAAGGGCGCGCAACCCTTGTGTGTGGGCACGTAGCCCTTATGCGCAGGCACGCGTGGCTCGTGCGTGGGCGCGCGCCTCTGCCCGTGCGAGCGCTCTTCCCTGTTTTTCGGCTTTGCTCGATTTCGTTTTCGCACCTCTTAAAAATACCCTTTTTCAGCCGATTTTGAAAAGAATATTTTAGACATAATTTTGATTATAATTTTAGCTTAGTTGAGAGCTTCTCTCTCTAGATCTAGGGTTAGTTTTAGGAGTATATTTAGAGAGAGAGAAAGTGAGGAATTTCATTGGGGATTTGAGAGATTGAAGATTCAAGGTGACAATTGTATTGAAGATCTCCACAATCAATCAATGAGGATTTCTAACTCTATCTCATTTTATTGCTTTGTTTAATTTCATGTTTATTTGGTTTGATTTTGATGTTTGATCTTCATTAGTGTAATTGTTCTTCATGTTTTGTTGATTCTTGATTCTTCAGTTGTTTGTTGATAGATGATGATTCTTGAGTAGTGTGGGATCCATTTTTTTGACTAATTAAAATTAGAAGTCATAATCCCATATATGTCGATAATTTGACTAAAAAAGAAATTAGAGTCGCCACTCTATTTTTGCCCGAATAGAGACGGTCTTTTTGTTTATGATCGTTTTCAAATAGAAAACGACATTGACTCCATTAGGTGAGGCACTATATAAATATGGTCTTAGGAAAATTAGAGATCTAGGTACGGGGTATAAGTTAGGAAGATCGAACGTTTGGAACTCGTCTCTTCCTCTGTTCTAACGAACATGCTCTTACTAGTACGTTGTTAATTGGTTATGGTTATTCACATACTTTTCCTTAAACTAATGCATAAAAACACGAAAGTTTCCACATTGTCAATCACACTCAAATTTAAAATAAAAGTGAAATAAACCTTACGATATATGGTGGGTTTGAGCATTAAAGTTGCCCTACGTACAGTTCATTGTGGGATTTGAATCCACTCCAAATCAAAACCCTACGTAGTTCTTACGAACATCCATTTATACATGGTCAAAAATTTCATACGAGGTTTCGAGAAGGTTTATTATTTTTTTGGGAGGGGTGGTCGATCCGTGAAGGGTCATTTGAATGAGGCTGAGCAATCTTGCTTTCAAGATGGAGGTCAATTTATCAAGGTTGAGGAAGTCACTAGAATCAGTGACACCATAGGAGTTTCTTTGAGGACAATGATTTTTGTTTGTAAAATGCGTTTCAATTAACGACTTTATTTTGGATTGACCAAATTCCAAAAAGAGATTGTATGGGCTTATTTGAGTGTGCTAAAAAGGGCATTTTATTTGGTATGAATTGAGAAGAATACGAAGGAAATGTATTTTGATTGTATGAAATTGACTTATGCAAAATGGACATTTCATATGGCTTAAATCTAAATGATAGATAATGAATTGAAAACCTTAATCATGTTGAATTACGTAAGCGATCTATCAGAAATAATAAAACTTTAAAAGTATAATTCACTGTGGCAAATAGATCAAATTGTAACCTGTCATTATTGAATATTTAATTTTACCCTCTTATTTAAATACAAGCCATAAACCATAACTCGAAAGATTTATTTTATTAATAAAATGATACAAGCATGCAAAGCCATATTTTACTTAATTAAAAGTTAGTTGTCTCTTTGTTAAGAAATGCATAAGGAAATTTTGCTCTTTCGAACGGTGATGGAATTAAAACTTAAAAAAAAAGTTCTTTAGGAAGTAAGACATTCTATTCCAAAATAAATTATTTATAATGCTCTTTTCATATAGCCATAGGATATGAAGAAGACTTAAAAAAAAAAGTGTTAGTCTTAAAGTGATACATATGTGTCTCTTTAGTATATGATATTAATATTAATTTGAGGCATGAGTAAATCATAGCTTTCTCAAATGACTTAATTTAGAATATTTTTTAGTCGTTAAATTACCAGAGGTATATATAATAGGGTGACACAAATTATATAATAATGTTCGTTCTTTTCATCCTTAAAGTTCTTAAGGGTTTAAAATTTCCCTAATCTTTCAGACACATCATAACTTATATTATAAAGGTCGGATTTGAGCATATTATAGGTCTTTTGAAAGGTCTACAAGTCTTCTATAAGATATCAAAAATTGGGATTAATCCAACAATTGAATTAAAAATTAATGAATTTTCTTTAAAATCACTCCAGTTTGAAACGTTCATGGGGAATTGGGTGATAATGGTCAAAATACTTCTAAATTGGCATGATATTTTTAATGGTATGTTAAGGAAAAACATGTAGATGCTCTGTAAAAAATTACCCCTTTTTAGAAGTCATTTGATATGCCAAATAAAAAAGTATTTTTTGTTGGGAAAAACAGCCTCAAATCAGTTTAACATTTTAATACCTTGTTTGTAAAAACCATAAAAAATAGAGTATTCATCCTATGAGAACGTGTGACCCCAATTTACAAAGTTTAAGGAATCTACTTTCCAGGTATTCAATTCAAATTTTATTATTAAAAAAGAATGTTGGTCGAAATTGGAAAATGGACAGACCTGTAGTAAGAAATTTGTGGTATTACTAAGCCTTAATGTCTGATTTTTTTGTGGGTTGGTTAAAATTTATTTTTATAAAATTCCAAGTCTCATACACTCCTAAATACATAAGCTTACTGTGAAAATTTTATTTCTTAATTTTATTCAGAAAAACAATTTTTTACATAATAAAAAAAAAGTGGTCGACTGTGGTATTTTGCTAGAATTCCATCATTCATTCTTTGGAGCTTCCTTATGCATTTTGTACAATTATCAATGCTTCCATATTATATTCTACGTAATGATGATACATACAAGAAAAAAAAAATGAAACGAACCATGTGTTCTCACGCTCAAACTCGCTCGCGGTCGGTCAAATTCTACTTGGTTTCCAAATTAGGAAACTGGCACGTATAGTGCCCTAGGGGGTTATGGAACACACAAAAGTAGAAAAGTTAGTAAATGTATGTAAAAAATAATATGAAATCACAAATAAAAAGAAATAAGATATTACCTTTGACTTTGAGTAGCTATCTTGAGGAATTAGTAAAGGTAGTTTTAAAATGATCGATTTAATTTGAGGCCAAGTCTTTCTACAATATATATATATATATATATATATATATATATATATATATATATATATATATTTACTAAAAATAAAAATTTTTGATTACTTTTATATATATATATATATATATCTAATTAGAGTGCCGAAATAATTTAAACTTATTTTATGAGTTTTTTTTTACTTGTTCTCTTCAATCTCTTTTTTCGCTCCCTTTCTCGTGAAGAGTGGGTGGGAATACAAGAATATACAAAATACAAAGAATATACTGTTATACGAAATAAATACGTACAAATACAAGAGTTAGGTAGAAATTGTAACCAAAATTCATCTTAATGAGGTAGAGGACGAATAGAATTAGCCTACTACTTCATGCAAAACTTAATTACTAATTTGACTGAACAAATGACAATATTATTAATGACTAAAAATAATTAAAATTACTAATATAATTTTAATATAATTGTTAATTGGTACTACTTTCCTTTGAAGAGTGTACTTACTCTTCGTATATCAAACTTACCATAGCAAAATAAGACTATAACAAAACCCACTTATCAGAAAATAACAAGGAGAAAAATGTTGTTTGCCATTGATTGTGGATAGTCATATCACCTTACCGTTTGGGAAGAAACACAGCTCAGTGATACAACGTATTTTCATATCACACCATTTTCTGATTCTCGTTGCTAAATTACAACCATGGCTTACCATTTTCTTTTTTCTGTAGGGATTTGACATATCAAATGAGTGGTAATAGCAGAGGTATCTTTTCTTAGAGCCACTCTTTCACTATCAAATATTGTCGTCATTGCAATAGCCCGAAAGAGAAATAACATGCATACTTACACTTGTTATTTCTGAGTGTATGAAACAGAGAAAAGAGGTGAGTCATGAAGGTATAGCTTTAATGGTGTTTTGGTGAGGAAGGAAGAAGATGAAAAATGGAATAGTAGTACGTTATTAACAAAGCAAAATGGTTGGATTAAAACATGTTAAAATTAAATAAGTTAAACAAAAACAAAACAAAAAAAAAAAAAACAAAAAATTTAAAAATAATACAAGTTGGGGGGAAGCCGTGACGTTAGTACATTGGTAATTGATTTTGTATGCATGCATTACATGCATGCTTTGCATACTTTTGCATTATCAAAATATGCTAATTTGTCTTTTATGATTTGTGTTTTTTCCTTTTTTTTTTAAAAAAAAAAAGATGATTGAAAATATTAGAATAATAATAATAACAATAGGATACATAAAATCAGTAGTACTAAACTTTTATCCGGGGTTAGAAAGTGATACTATAGAAACGGTCACGATCTTTTTTTAGTACAGATTAAAGGGTCAATATTTGATACTCTCGATTAGGATATGGAATAATTGTTACATACGTCAGTGGTAATAGCATTGTTTTTATTTCATTTTATTTTTAAAAGATACACTTACTACTATTATTAGACTAAACGATTACATGATTGGGATATAATAAAAATTTGGATAAGATTTATACCCTATAAAAGGGTGATTTTCCTTATCTGAAATCACCCTTTACCCTAAAAAACACACCCCTTGCCTTTTCCTCTTCGATTTCCATGGCTCCCGGCAACCAAAACCGTCAAGCTCCATCTCCGTTCGACGAGCATTTTCGAGTGCTAAATTTATATTTAGCTTTGATTATGGCGTTAGTGGTGCTACTAGTGGCGTTAATGATTTTCTTAATCATGAATAAATGATGACTTGAAGTTGCCAGCAAGGAGCGTACAAGGTTTGAGTTGTGCTTCAAATTAACCTCGTGTTTTGTTCGTAAATTAGGAGTACAAATTGTAAGGGTTTTGTATACTCTAAAATTATAAATAAACATTTCTTGGATTTGTCTCTTATGTCCAATTATTGCGGTTGTTGTTTAGTAAAATTAAACCTGTTATTATAATTATGAAATTACGCAAAATTTATTTCTTAATTGAAAGTAAAAAGAAAAGTATGGAAAATAGGGGATCAAAATTTGGTGTCTACAGAATGCCCCTCATTGATCGATTTTGGAACAAACAATGACCAATGATTAGAAAAAGATAGTAAATTTTGATCCTTAAATAGAACTTATAAAGAAACTAGAGTAAATTAAAACAAAATGCTAATAATTATCAAGCATTTGCTTAAATGTGGCGTGAGAATATTTGCGGTCAAATACGACGTATTGATTATGGTTAAAACTTAATCGTCAATTAATTACAGTTGACAAACCGGCTTAAAAATTTTGATTAATTGACTAATGATCAGTTGTGGTCGAAAAACCAGTTTGATAAATCTCGATTGCAATTGAAAAACCGGCTTAAAAAAGTCTTGGTCGATTAACCAAGGATCAATCATTGTTGAAAAACCAACTTTGGGAATCTTGATTGCGGTTGAAAAACCGGCTTGAAAACTTTGATCTATTGATCTATCGTGGTTGAAAAACCAGCTTTGGAAACTTGATTGCAGTTGAAAAACCGGCTTGAAAATTCCATATAGCATGGAGATAATAAGCAGCTTGAGACATATCAAAGTACAACCGTAAAATTGGCTAAAAAGACATTCTAAGGATTAATTTGATTATGTTTGACTATCCTATTCATGTGACAAAAAGCAAGTCTCACTGGTACTTTAATCATGAGAATATGGAGTAAAAGAAAACAATTGATTGTTGTCATAACACATGCATGTAAGTAAAGTTTGCATGAAGAAAAATGGCATGTTGTGGTGGGACTAAATGCATGAAAGCTTATTGGTGTTTCAATGTATGGTGGGGTTTTTCTTTGCCTATATAAGACTTGAGTTTGGGTGATCACAATCATCCACTTCTATTCTCCTTTGAAACAAGAATACTTAGTTTTTCTTGTTTTTCTTTCCTCCTTTTCCTCAAATTTTCTTTCAAAATTATGGATATGAAAGGAAAAGAACACACTACTTGAATGAAATCAATGAAATAGATTACAAAAACACTTTATTTTCCATGCGGATAGAGGTTGCTTTAGGAGAGAAAAGTTATGCAAAAATTTTCTTTGATTCCCTTCTTCCTCTTCTCAAACTTCCACTTTGCTATGACCTTATTTATGCTTCTACTAAATATTAGGATGAGAAAAGGCATGTTTTTAAGTTTAAAGGTGGGGAGATGGTGCCAATGGTAGAAGAAATTGAAGGCCTCTTGGGTTTTGCTATGAGTGGACCATTGGTTACCACAAAAAAGTATACTTCTACTAGTGGTTACTTACATGAGGCTTTAGGCACATCTTATCGTGATGGTATGACTTTCCATCATGAATATTCCATCCTTATCAATTGTGTCCTCGAACCTTTTAAAGAAAAAGGTACCAATCTTAAACTTGATATTTCATATGACTCGGCACGAAGTCGAGCATGCTTGATTGCCCTCATGGGTCTTTTGTTGTTCAAGGAAGATTTTGGGTTGTGTCATAACAATGTAGCTAGCTATGCACTACAAATGTTTTATGGGGGCCGATTAGGGCCAATGATCTTGGGAGAATTTGTCCTTAGTCTTGATCATCAAAAGGAACATCCATACACCTTTATGAAGGGGAGCCCACTGGTGTTTCACTTGTGGCTGATGGAGAAGTTTAAGTTGGTGAAACCTTCGAACGAAATCAAGTACCATCCTAAGATTATCCTTAGTAGGGGTTATTCACCCTTATATCATAAGGTAAAGAAAAGTAATGCTTGGAGCTTTACTCTTGAAGGTGAAATCCAATGGGTAACCTCTCATTTGGGGATCAAAGAAGTCATATATAGTAATGCTAACAAAAGGGGGGTAGTGCTTCCAAGTATCAACAAGATCACTTTTTATTATCCGTGGAGGTGTCTTCGACAGCTCGGGCAGCGACAAACCTTCCTAAAGGATCTTCCCACTAATGAATGTACTACTCATTGGATAGATACCAACATGTTGAAGGATCTGTTCAATGTTTGGGAACGGGTTAAGAAAATTCCATTTCTCCCGGTTTTAAGAGATCTGACTATTGATATTTATTATGAAGGATGGCTTTTCAAAGATGTGGGTTCTTTTAAAAGGCCAAAAATAGAGGATGAACTTCGATCAGCAATTCAAAGAGGATTAAGGAAGAGAAGTGATAAAGTCAAGAACGAAAAGATTCAAATGCCCCTTTTACTTCTTTTTTTTTTATATTTTTTTTTTGCACTTGAACTTTTCACGTAATAAGTCTAGGGTTTCCTTAGCACTATGGGTATTTGAAGCACCGAATTAGGATCGAATGTCATCTTATGTAACAATGTGTTTTTAAGGATGGAATTTCTCATTGGAATTAAGTTTTTCTTTAAAAGTCCACTCAATTGTTGCTCTAAACTTTGACATTGTTACTTGAAATTTAAAGTTTATGATCATGAGATCATGATTTAGAATATTTCATTTTATGAGCCCAATCATGTATTATAACCGTAAATGGAGGTCCAAAGTATAGACAATGACATTAAAGCCTAAATATACAATCGATAAATATTACGGAGACGGGATTGTAAAAATTGTAATTCGTATGCTACCCTTAGAGTTGATCGAATGTCCTACATTGAAGAGTAATTTCCCCGTTTTATTGACCAAAGTACGTACGAAGATTTTTTATTTTTTTTTTACCCTTATTTACTTGGGTATGGATACTAATCGTAATACTTTTTGAGCTGATCAAGATTGGTGAAATGGAGGAAACTATCACCATTCATATCGACTAATTTTACTGCCCCGACAGGAGTGATATGTTTGATCAAGAATGGTCCTGACTAATTTGGTTTAAATTTGCCCCGAGGATCATGAAGAGGAGCGCGGTTTTCTTTTAGCACCAAATCACCTTCCTGGATGTCTCTATCTCGAACTTTTTTATTGAAGGCTCGAGCAATGCGTCATTGGTAAAGTTGGGTATTGTGAAGAGCCTGTAACCTTCGTTCATTTGCTAAGGCAAGTTCATCATTCCGAACTTTGAACCATTGATCTTCAGAGATTTCACTTTCATTCATGACCCGTAAGGATTGAATTTCGATTTCTATGGGAAGGATGGGTTCCATTCCATACACCAAGGAGTAAGGAGTAGTTCCTATTGGGGTTCGAATGGAAATTCTATACCCCCAAAGAGCATATGGCAACTTGTCAGGCCATTCCCTTGTCCTTTCAGTCATTTTTGCGATTATTATCCGAATGGTTTTATTGGCTGCTTCAACTGCTCCATTGGTTTGAGGGCGATAAGGAGAAGATTGATGATGTCTAACTTTATACTTTTCAAGAGTTTCTTTCAATTGCCCCTCGAATTACGACCCATTGTCCGAAATCATTTCAAAAGGTACTCCATAGAGACAAATAATGTTGTTTATCACGAATTTCGAGAACTGTTTTGCACCTAATTTGGAAAATGATGCTGCTTTAATCCATTTTGAAAAATAATCAATCGCTACTAAAATGTATTGATGCCCATTTGAAGCTTTCGGATGAATTTGTCCAATGATGTCGATGCCCCAACTTGAGAATGGCCACGGTGAAGTGAGATTATGTAGTGAGACGGGTGACATATGGTTGAGATTCGCAAAGATTTGACACTTCTTACAAGTCCTTACAAAATGTATGCAATCTGTCTCCAAGGTGGTCCAATAATACCCGGCTCGCAAAATCTTACGAGCCAACATTCGTCCGTTCATATGTGGTCCGTATTCTCCTCCATGGATTTCTCCCATGACCTTTCGGACTTGTTCACCATGAATATCACAAAGTGAGCGGCTAGCCTTCGGATTGCAAGTTGATCTTTTTATGACTCCCTTCGGGATATTCCCGAGTGGCCAAGAAATTTTTTATGTCGCTATACCAAGCGTCCTCTTCGTCTCATATAGTTAATGATGCGATCATTGCTTCATCCATGATCACTGGGGAACTTTTTTCTTCTACAGTTACAAACCAAACTTTAACGTTATCATCCCAGGTTAAATGTACTGCCAAATTTGCTAGCGCATCAGTGAAACTATTTTGTTCTCAAGGGAGATGTTTGAAATCGATTTCCTCAAAGCAGAGGATAAATTGTTGGAGATGGTCAGTATACATTTGCAACCTTTCATCTTGAACCCTCCACACTCCAATTGTCTGAGATATAATGACGTTTGAATCACCGTACACTATAAGGTTTCTTGCCCCTGCTGCTAAGGCTGCCTTTACACCGTAGATGCAAGCTTCATACTCAGCGGTGTTATTGGTTGTTGGAAAACTAAGTTTTATTGAAAAGGGAATATGAACTCCATGAGGATCAATAAGTAACACACATGCACCATTCCCCCTTCCATTAGATGCTCCATCAAAGTACATCTTCCATTGTGATGTATTGATAGGGGTATTTTCAGCATCCTCGGCGTTAGTTACCCTGGGTTGAATTTTCTTTAAAGCGCCTTCTCCTTCTCTCCTGGAATCTTGCTCTCAAATTCCTTTCGAAGCTTGTTCAGAGCGGCTTTCAGGGAACCAGCAGTCACCGGGGGATCCTCGGCCTCGTGAAATGAAGTAATCAGAGAAACACTAGTGTTGATTGTAGCAATGAGATTCTCCACATGCCCGTCTTGACCAGGACTAGGACCAGTATCGGGTGTCTGACCATCTTTTGCCATTACGGACGAGTATCCCCACAGACGGCTGTAGACACTTGATTGTGTCTCCCCAAAAGCCAAACCCAGTGATGTATATCTTTCACGTCATTTTATTATCGAAAAAGTGAAAATGTGAAAAGTCTTGTGATGTGGTTGTTTTAATAATAAATAACTCTTCTTGTTTTCGAAAATAAATTCTATTTATTGAAAGTGTCCAGTCCAATTTAGTTTGGTCCATGATAAGGGTCTAATAATAGTGTAGTTGGATTGGGCTCGAAAAGAGCTTTCCAACGATATATTATAAGCCCAATTCCGATGAATAATGAGGAAATTATGATCAAAATACTAAATTGGGCTTGAAATGGTTTTGTGGCCCAATGATCTAGTGGAGGACCCATTAATTAATATTCCTAAAGTTATTAGGATTGGTTTTAATCATCTAGAATAATCTAGAGGGTTATTTTGAGTTCTAATGGGATTAGGATTAATAATTATATCCTTTATGAAAATAAAGAATTCTATTTGGATTAAAATAAGTGTTTTTAAAGAATTAAATATGGTTTTAAAACATATTTACGGACGTTAAATAATCGAATTTAATTAGATTAAGGATTCCGTACGGATTTTAGAAAACGCATTCTCCATCGTGAAACGACAGGACACTGTCGTGCGGCGACGGACAATGTTGCGCGACGAAGGAGTTGTCACGCAGCCATGGACCCTGTCGCGCCGCGCTGTTTTCTGTCGCGTCGCGACAGAACCAATTTTATTCCAATTCGAATTCTGACTCTTTTCTATCGTTTTCGGACTATTTTCTCTATAAATAGGGTCGATATTCTCCGTTTTTAAATCATCAACAATCATCTAATTCTATTCTCTTCTCTCTCTTAAGCTAGAAGCTTATTCTTTCTCCCTCTTTCTAAGCCTTCCCTGTTCAAACACAACCGCATTCACGAGTCTTAGACACACCTAGCCAAGTTCGAAGTTGCCTTCGCCCTAGACATGAAAGGTTGATCATTTCTGAGGGTTTGTGTAGGGAATATTTCAAGCATTAACCCCAAGCTTGAACCCCACTGTGATCATACACTTAAATATGGTGGCGTCCAAAAGGAAGGAAGCTAGAGCAAAAGAGTCGCCAACAAGTTTTAAGAACTTGTAAACCGTTCACAAGGTGAAGATTACACCCCTTAACGATCAAGGAGATCGTCAACTCCAAGAGGTCTTGAACCAAATAGGGATCGGGGATAGAGGTACAAATCCAACCTAAAAGAGATTGAACCTGCCCTAATAATAGGCCTCTACTTCATTCTTCTCGTATTCATGTGTGCTTTCTGACTAACATGCAAACAACAGATTAACCCTAAACCTGTTTATCTATGTTGGTTGAATTTAATGCACAAATAAAACTATTATTGGCGATCACTTGAATTATAATCATATTAGCCCTAAACAAGATTATTAATTATCTTATTAAGCGTGATTACAAGTACAAATTCCCTTTAAACATGCATAAAAGGCGTGATCAAGCAATAACAATGAATATATATCAAGCAACATAATAATCATCATAATCATCATTATAATCAATTAAAATAATCATAAAAATTACAATCATGTTAATAATAAAGCACAATAATAGCGAGATCCTAGCCATGATACTAACAAGATTAATAACAAACCTTAGCATGTCACAAAACAATAAAAATCAAAGCTTTATCCCTAACATGGTACTAACATGATATTGATATGATATTAGAAAGCATAGGAAGCACCCTAAACATGATACTAGAAAGCAATAAAGACATCCTAACATGATACTAGGAATTAAACAAATTTAAACATGCTTTCCACAAGAATAGAGCAATAAGATTACATACTTTGATGCCTCGTATCTCTTTCTAATAACAAAATACACGTGTTAGTAACTTCCAGGAAAATATAAAATCAAACAATTAAATTAAGTAATTGAAATAGAGATTTGGGACCAAACCCTCAGAAATTATAACCTTTCACGTCTAGGGCGAACGCAACTTCGAACTTGGCTAGGTGTGTCTAGATCTAATGAATGCGGAATTTTGTAAGAGAGAAGGTTTAGAGAAATAGGTGATTGATTATTGTAGATGATGATGAGAGTTGATTGATTATGGATGATTGTAGATGATGAGAATTGGTGAATAAAAACGGAGGTTTAGGACCCCATTTATAAGAAAACAGTCCGGAAATAGGTAGAATTTGATAAGGAATAAAATTCAACTCTGTCGCTGCAAAACAGACCTTGTCGCCAGGCGCCAGGCGACAGGGTCTGTCGCGTGGCGATAGGCCTGTCGTATGGCGACAACCTGGATTTCTACGCGCTTTCAACACGGAGTCCACATATGAATCAAAATTGATTTGTAAAGTCCGTATGAAATCTGAAATCGTATTTTTCATAAAATAATATTTTATTCCAAATAAAACTTTATCAAAGTATAATTATTAATTCTAATTCTACTAGGATTAAAGAGAACCCTCTAGAGAATTCTAGAAGACTATAATTAATCATAATAACTTTAGGAATAATAATTAATATTGGGCCCTCCCCTAGATCATTGGGCCGCATGTAAAGATCAAACCGGGCCCAGTTTAGTATTTTGGCCATAACTTCCTCATTATTCATCGGAATTGGGCTTATAATATATCGTTGGAAAGCTCTTTGCAAGTCCCATCCAACTACACTATTATTGGACTCTTGTCGTGGACCCAACTAAACTGGCTTGGCTGTTTTCATAAATAGAGTTGTTTTCGAAAACAGAAAGAAAGAATTTTAATAAAAACTAACCGCAACACTTGACCTTTCACACTTTCACCTCATTCGATAATCATTCGACGCAAAAGGTATTCATCACTGGGTTTGGTTTTGGGGAGACACATTTGGGTGTCTACAGAAGCCCGCACTTTGACTGAGTTTGGAGAAACGCAAGTTTCGAAAACGAAATTCAAAGTAGCGATATGGACGGAGAATGATTCAGAACGTTCTGCGATCCTAAATCATTCTTGTAACACCGATACCTGCAAACTAGCGTTAGTTAAAACAGATAAAAGAGTTAAGAAACGCGTATCTTTCACCGTCGAGCACACGTCTCTGATGTTATTATTTGTTGAAGACGACTCTGCATGTAATCATTCTCCGCCGCTTGTGACCATCTTCCACATCCTAGGGAACACGATCGAAGATAACTCTGCTCGTAGCCATCTTCAGTTTTTTGTGACCATCTTCCACATCCTAGGGAACTTCGTCTATCATTTCTGCTACATCTCGAGCTTTTTTCTTGAATCATAGTGACAACCTTCCCAATCATAGCAAAAGCCGTCGAAGACCGCCTCATCACGAACCGCTCTTCTCAAATCTTGGTAACAACCTCCACAATCTTAGCGAATGCTGTTGAAGACCGCCCATCTCGTGATATCTTCTCAAATCTTGGTGACAACCTCCACAATCTTAGCGAACGCTGTTGAAGACCTCCCATCTCATGCTATCTTCTCAAATCTTGGTGACAACCTCCACAATCTTAGCGAACGCTGTTGAAGACCGCCCATCTCGTGCTATCTTCTCAAATCTTGGTGACAACCTCCACAATCTTAGCGAACGCTGTCGAAGACCGCCCATCTCGTGCTATCTTCTCAAATCTTGGTGACAACCTCCACAATCTTAGCGAATGCTGTTGAAGACCGCCCATCTCGTGCTATCTTCTCAAATCTTTTGTAAATTAAAGCTCCTCATCTCTAATTTACTGATCTATGTAACTCCTCTCATCTTGGAAGAATCTCATGTGTCAAATTCGCGGTTTTTCGAAAAAATCCGGGAATGTTCTTGCTTGCTGGGATGCTCCTGCATTTATATTTGACTGTAGGACTTTGCTTATCTTTCTTTAGGGTTGACCTAAGACTTGGTGTTGTTTGACTCATTGACTTGACACGACTCAAGGTATAAACTTGACTCGCTGTGATTGACTCGAGGTTGACTCGACTCGAAGTGAAATGACATGTGTGACTCATGACCCGTGTGTGCATTGTATTGTGAAAAGCAAAAATTTTCCATCACTTTTGTGGAGGGTACCGACTTTCTCCCGAAAAAGAAAGACGCGAAAAAGAATCGAAGTGAAGTTTTTGAAGGTGCATGTTGAATGAGCTTAATCCGTTAATGTTGTCTCTCACAATACAAGGATTGTAACATCTTAGACTATCCCAGTTGACTTGATAATGAAAGTATTTAGGTAGCTTAGGCGCGGAGGCTAAGTACTTCATACTTTGTGATGCAATGATGATTGATCTTGATTTTGACATGACAAGGCATGCTTCAGCGTTGTGTTAAGATTTCATGACAAAGGATTTCTAAGGGAAAGACTATTTGGTCATGTATCTGTGTAGTGTGTGAAAGTGACACTAAAGTTAGGCCGCAAGGGCTAAGTGTGTGGAAAAATATATTGAAAAGAGTCAAATGGTGGTGACCCTTAGGCTGGGTAGGCTAATAATGTAAGGATCAAGCCCCCAAGTCTAGCTCTAAATGGAAAAGGATGAGCATTGGAGATCCTTTGATATGATCAATGTAAATATGAATGCATGTTTATTACGGCCGCACCCCAATGTGAGGTTGCCTACGTATCCGTTAGGAATCAGGCCAAACGTAGCTCTAGCCAAACCTCGCACAAGTGTGTATACCTCAAAAAGGTCTTTTAAGGGTTGTAACGTGGTTAGGCTAAAGGAAGAAAGGGATAAAGGCTCAAGACCCTAGATAAGCCCCCAAGGTGTGCAACCTTGCTTTTGAATCTTTGTACTATTATGCTTGAGGTTTCTCACTTTTGAACTCTTTATATTTTGCTCTCTCTTTTTTGCTTTATCATTTTTTCAAATTCAAATCTTTTTTTTTATAAGCATGGGCAATCCCAATCATGCGGTCTATCACTCACTTGGCGTTCATGTTTCTCAGGCACGGTACCGAGCACTCGATAAGAAACGCAATCTGAGACGTGTTCATATCAAAGACATTTTCATATCAAAGACATTGGAACACTTGCCCTTTTGTACACTTGTATTGTTTTTGCTATTTTAATTTTTTGAAATTACTCAAGCTTTTATCCTTTTAAAAATTGCATAAGTTGCACACCATCCCATCCCAAGGTTAGGTAGATGTGGATTGAAAAATGAAAGGTCTATCGTTAAACGAGGCTCAAAGTGGCTTTTCAAGAAAGGATTATATATTTGAGGGGTGAAAGGTGATATGATGTGGCTACAAGGGGTACCTCAAATCATTGGTATACCTTATGCTTAGTTCGAAATGGTTTTTTTTTTTTTTTTTTTTTTTTTTTTTAATGAATGCAATGCAATGTAATGATCACATGAAAGAAATAAAATGCTCACTTTATTGAGAGGGAGATAGAAAAAATCTACAAAGTAAATCTAAAGAAAAAAAAGTAAAAAAGTGTCTGTGCTAGACTTATTGGGGAAAGGAAAAAACGAAAAAAGAAAACAAGGCCATGAAATCTTGTCGTTGAAGCTCGCCTCTTATCTTGTGTCGTCTGCTTTATCATCACTCGCTCTTCTTGCTAGCTGGAGGTATGGGAAGCTTGTTATTATCGATCAAGTATTAGATGGCCTCTTTTAGCTTCCAACAGCTCTCAGTAGTATGACCCCTACCTTGATGGTACTTGCAATGTGAATCGGGGTTCCAACTAGGCAATCTTTTTTTGGGCGCGGGATCTTGAATAGGTCCAATGGGAGTAAGGAGTCCCTTGGCATGGAGTCGATCAAAGGCAGTATCATAGCTCATTCCAACGGGGGTGAAGTCTTTCCTTAGTTGCTTCTTAGATCCTTGGTTATCCATGGCTAAGACTTCACTAAGATCAAAGGTACTAACATTGTTACTAGAGTGGGCGTTTTCGGAAGAAGAAAGATTGTCGTTCTTCTTTCCTTTCCAGCCACTGTGGTTACTATTGTTAGCAGCTTTTTGTTTTGCGAGGTCATCTTCGATCTCGCTGCCTATGTCATAGACGGCCTTGAAAGTATTCAAGTTGTGTTGATATTTTAAGTGCTTTGAATACTTTTCTTGTAAATTTTTGATGAACATCCTCACGTACTCTTTCTCATTAGGCACCTCAACCATCTTTGCAGAAGTTTCCCTCCACTTATTAAGGAAAGAAGTAAAGCCTTCATTCTCTTCTTGTCTCAGCATCTCAAGTTGTCTATAATCAGTTTCGACTTGAATATTACATTTATATCTATCAATGAAAGCGTTTACAATAGCATCCCAAGTAGAGGTTTTCTCCTTATCAAGAGAAAAGTACCATTGCTGACAAACGGTTTCTAAAGATAGGGAAAACACAGAATGAAAAGCTTTCTTGTCTATTCCCTTAATATTCATTACAGTTTCAAAGGCTCTTAAATGAAAATAAGGGTTATCCATTGCTTTGAATTTCGGGATGTCGTTAGCATTGAACATCTGCGGAAGAAGATCCTTGTCCATCGAGACCCCTTGTGAGCTAATGTCTTGCAATCTATAGTCATTGGACAATTTGCTTAAATTTTCCTGGATGAGCTCCATTTGCTGCTGTTTCACAGGGTCATTGATTTGGAGAGTCAAATTCTTCAACATTTCAGCAGTGTTAGCCACTTGTCCCTTGAGTTCGTTGACTTCTTCCTGACTTACCATTATCTTCTTAGCTTTCCTTTTTTGACCGATTGGCTTATCAAAAAGTTGAATTTGAATAAAGGTGTTGTCTTTGATTAATCGTCCTTCTCTCCTTGACCAAGTACTGTGGAAAGGGAAATTAAGGGATATTCGTTGTTAATTATTCGACTCAACTCTATTCAACATGCAATAGATGGAAGAAGGTAGGAAGAATTAATATTGTGACATGGGGAAAGCATGTAGAGAATAGAGAGATGATGTAGATGGAGAGATATGAAAAAAATTAGGAATAGAATGTACCCCCGACTCAAATGACGGAAAAAACCGACTCATGCATGAACCTAAGACATGGTCATGGTGACATATACAAAGTGTGTGCTAAGACTAGTGAGTGTAGGTGATATGTTAAGACTCGTGTCATGACCATGTGGCTAGACTATGTGACTAGACTCAAGCAAAGACTAAGTTAAGACCTCACATATGTGCACTAAACTGGACAGGCTGTAGTATTTTAGTCATAACTTTTGATCTGTGACTCTGATTGGGACAAAACCAACTCCAAATTAAAGATAAAACTCGGGGCTACATATCCATAGGTTGTACGACTCGTAGGTCTTCCTAGAACTCCGGCTATGACCAAAACAAGTTGACGCTTGTGCAGTATACGGGAATAAAAATCCGGGTTGACTCAAAGGAACTATGACTCGATTTTAGACATATTTATTAGCCAAATTAATTATCTAATTAATTAAGCAAATTCATGACCATGTGGCTAGACTATGTGACTAGACTCAAGCAAAGACTAAGTTAAGACCTCACATATGTGCACTAAACTGGACAGGCTGTAGTATTTTAGTCATAACTTTTGATTTGTGACTCTGATTGGGACAAAACCAACTCCAAATTAAAGATAAAACTCGGGGCTACATATCCATAGGTTGTACGACTCGTAGGTCTTCCTAGAACTCCGGATATGACCAAAACAAGTTGACGCTTGTGCAGTATACGGGAATAAAAATCCGGGTTGACTCAAAGGAACTATGACTCGATTTTAGACATATTTATTAGCCAAATTAATTATCTAATTAATTAAGCAAAGTCCTTTAGTCTTTGGTTAGTTTATTTAGACTTAAACACAAGTCAAACAAACGGTTAGCACATATAAGGTATGCACAAGCAAAGAATGCACAAATAGTTCAAATAGTCACAATATGATGCAATGAGTTTGCAACCTAACCATGGCTCTAGTTCTCTAAAGTTCAAGGATATGGGTTAGTCAAAGAGGGTCCATGGTTATGATTCTGGATGCATCGCGCGGAAGCCTTACCTTTGGAAGGGTTGGCGCGTATGGATGGGACCCTGCAAGTTAAAAACTTGCTTCCACGGTTTGGTGGATTCACAAACTCGGATGTACCCGTCGTTGCCAGGAGCGTTCGATTGGGTAGATGGAGCGTGAACCCCCAGAGGGTTATGTCCATATGTAGAACACATATGGGTTTTAGAAAAGTGAGAAAAACTCAATCAGGAAGTAGAATCGAGCCAACAGTGCTAGAAATGGTCAAAACAAGAAGGCAGAGTTCTGGCTCGGTATTGGAAGAACTTGGCGCCAGACTACAGGGACTGTCGCCGCAAAAGTACCCCTGTCGCCAAGCCACAAAACTGTCGCCTGGCGACAGAAGCACTTTACAAGCGACAAGCCCTATTTTCTAGACGCTAGTTCCTACACGCCTCAGCAGGTATCTACGTGCTTAGAATTTTCCAGATTTCGCAATATTATTTCAACTCTAGTTGTGAAAGATATTTCTCAAGTTTCCTATGTGTAAAAATCCTATATTTTTGACTCATTTCGGATGGTCTATCCAATGAGGACCTTTCTTATGCATATGACAATAATGCTAATCAAAATTACGCACATGAAATACTTAGAACTTTTCGAGTCTCATCCACTCATTCTAAATCATTGCCGAAATAAATTTCAGGAATTAAAATAGAAATCCTCCCCAGTGGAGTCGCCAAAAACTGTACGGAATATTTCAAGAATTAACCCCAAGCTTGAACCCCACTGTGATCATACACTTAAGTATGGTGGCGTCCAAAGGGAAGGAAGCTAGAGCAAAAGAGTCGCCAACAAGTTTTAGGAATTTGTAAACCGTTCACAAGGTCTTGAACCAAATAGGGTTCGGGGATGAAGGTACAAATCCAACCTAAAAGAGATTGAACCTGCCCTAATAATAGGCCTCTACTTCATTCTTCTCGTATTCATGTGCGCTTTCTGACTAACATGCAAACAACAGATTAACCCTAAACCTGTTTATCTATGTTGGTTGAATTTAATGCATAAATAAAACTATTATTGGCGATCACTTGAATTATAATCATATTAGCCCTAAACAAGATTATTAATTATCTTATTAAGCGTGATTACAAGTAGAAATTCCCTTTAAACATGCATAAAAGGCGTGATCAAGCAATAACAATGAATATATATCAAGCAACATAATAATCATCATAATCATCATTATAATCAATTAAAATAATCATAACAATTACAATTATGTTAATAATAAAGCACAATAATATCAAGATCCTAGGCATGATACTAACAAGATTAATAACAAACCCTAGCATGTCACAAAACAATAAAAATCAAAGCTTTATCCCTAACATGGTACTAACATGATATTGATATGATATTAGAAAGCATAGGAAGCACCCTAAACATGATACTAGAAAGCAATAAAGACATCCTAACATGATACTAGGAATTAAACAAATTTAAACATGCTTTCCACAAGAATAGAGCAATAAGATTACATACTTTGATGCCTCGTATCTCTTTCTAATAACAAAATACACGTGTTAGTAAATTCCAGGAAAATATAAAATCAAACAATTAAATTAAATAATTGAAATAGAGATTTGGGACCAAACCCTCAGAAATTATAACCTTTCACGTCTAGGGCGAAGGCAACTTCGAACTTGGCTAGGTGTGTCTAGATCTAATGAATGCGGAATTTTGTAAGAGAGAAGGTTTAGAGAAATAGGTGATTGATTATTGTAGATGATGATGAGAGTTGATTGATTATGGATGATTGTAGATGATGAGAATTGGTGAATAAAAACGGAGGTTTAGGACCCTATTTATAAGAAAACGGTCTGAAAATAGGTAGAATTTGATAAGGAATAAAATTCCACTCTGTCGCTGCAAAACCGACCTTGTCGCCAGGCGACAGGGTCTGTCGCGTGGCGACAGCCTGGATTTCTACGCGCTTTCAACACGGAGTCCACATATGAATCAAAATTGATTTGTAAAGTCCGTATGAAAACTGAAATCGTATTTTTCAAAAAATAATTTTTTATTCCAAATAAAACTTTATCAAAATATAATTATTAATTCTAATTCTACTAGGATTAAAGAGAACCCTCTAGAGAATTCTAGAAGACTATAATTAATTATAATAACTTTAGGAATAATAATTAATATGGGGCCCTCCCCTAGATCATTAAGCCGCATGTAAAGATCAAACCGGGCCCAGTTTAATATTTTGGCCATAACTTCCTCATTATTCATCGGAATTGGGCTTATAATATATCGTTGGAAAGCTCTTTGCAAGCCCCATCCAACTACACTATTATTGGACCCTTGTCGTGGACCCAACTAAACTAGATTGGCTGTTTTCATAAAATAGAGTTGTTTTCGAAAACAGAAAGAAATAATTTTAATAAAAACTAACCGCAACACTTGACCTTTCACACTTTCACCTCATTCGATAATCATTCGACGCAAAAAGTATTCATCACTGGGTTTGGTTTTGGGGAGACACATTTGGGTGTCTACAGTGACACATTTGGTTTTGCGGCGACAGCGTGGAGTTTTATTCCTTATCAAATTCTACCTATTTTCGGACTGTTTTTTTATAAATAGGGTCCTGAACCTCCGTTTTTAATCATTTACGATCTACAATCGACAATCTATAGTCTATAATCAACAATCAATCTATTCTCTAAATTCTTTCTAAGCTCTCATCTCTCTAGCTTTTCACAAACACAATTCCGCATACACGAGATCTAGAAACACCTAATCAAGTTCGAAGTTGCCTTCGCCCTAGATGCATAAGGTTTGATATTTCTGAGGGTTTGGTCTCAAATCCATTCTAAACTTTTTAACTCTTTATTTCGATTTATTTAATTTGATTGTTTGATTTTATACTTTTCCTTGAAGTTACTAACGCGTGTATTTTGTTATTAGAAAGAGGTACGAGGCATCAAAGTATGTAATCTTATTGCTCTATTCTTGTAGAAAGCATGTTTAAATTTGTTTCATTCCTGGTATCATGTTAGGATGTTTCTATTGCTTTCTAGTATCATGTTTAGGGTGCCTTTTACTCTTTTCTAATATAATGTTAGTACCATGTTAGGTTTAAAGCTTTGATCTTTAATGCTTAGTGACATGCTAGGATTTGTTATTAATCTTGTTAGTATCATGCCTAAGATCTTGCTATTATATTTAAGCTTTATTATTAACATGGTCATAATTGTTAAGATTATTATGATAATTATTATGTTGCTTGATGTTATATATTATTGTTATTGCTTGATCACACCTTTTATGCATGTTTAAAGGGAATTTGTACTTGTAATCACGCTTAATAAGATAATTAATAATCTTGTTTAGGGCTAATATGATTATAATTCAAGTGATCACCAATAATAGTTTTGCTTGTGCATTATATTCAACCAACATAGATAAACAGGTTTAGGGTTAACCTATTGATTGCATGTTAGTCAGAAAGCGCACATGAATACGAGAAGAATGAAGTAGAGGCCTATTATTAGGGTAGGTTCAATTTCTTTTAGGTTGGATTTGTACCTTCATCCCCGAACCCTATTTGGTTCAAGACCTTTTGGAGTTGACGATCTCATGGATCGTTAAGGGGTGTAACCTTCACCCTGTGAATGGTTTACAAGTTCCTAAAACTTGTTGGCGACTCTTTTGCTCTAGCTTCCTTCCCTTTGGACGCCACCGTGCTTAAGTATATGATCACAGTGGGGTTCAAGTTTGGGGTAATGCTTGAAATATTCCCTACAGTCACAAACCAAGCTCGATCAATAAATGTGAGCTACAAATCAATAGTCCGTATCAATGTAGGCACACAATGCAATCTAGTATAACAATTAAAGTTAGCTACTCTTTAACTAATCACATACATGCACAAAATCAATCAACCAATTTAATCACAATGCTAAATCAATCAAAAACTCCTAATTAGCTATGATCCATCACTCAAACATGCTTCACCACATCCCTAGTAAGTAAACTACTCACAATCCATGGAAGAATCAAAATCAAAACTAAGCTAATCAACAAACTCATCATCATCATTTCAATCAAACAAATTCAATCAACTAATCAACAAACTTGAACAATCAACAAACAATTGAATTCAAAAGCTAATGATTGCATTAAAGTAAAAGAAATCCTTACAAACTTTGGTGAAATCAAAGGAAAATGTGCTTAGAATCATCAATCGTCTATCATCAACCATGAATTTCTCTCTCTAAAAATCTAAGAATAAGTGTTTCTCTCTCAAAACTTCTCTCTAAACTTCTACCCATTGATTCTCTAAAACTACTTCTAAAAATGACTTCTCTCTAAAAATAGAAGAAAAGTCTATATATAGTAAAACTAACAAAGAGAAGTTAGTTAGATCGTCCAAAATAGACCCGTACAGGCACGACCTTCTTCAAGAGGATGCGCGGCCGCGCAAAAATGGGTACGGAGCAGGGGGAGCAACAGGCGCGGCCGCGCCAAGGCCACGCGCGCCCGCGCCTGGGAGCAGGACAGCTCTCTTCCCCTTCGTCTTGACGCTCCTCGTGCGCTCCACTTGGTGTGCTTGATGAACATGGAGCATGGCAGATTCTAAGCGCCCTGATAGTGGGTTCAAAACTAGAATTGGTGCCCCCACGGCATGAATGCACGGCCTAAGGAAGTTGGAACTTGCACATCTCCAATCTTGGGCTTCAAATGGAAGACACTAAGCATCCCAATCAATGCAAAACCCGGGAAAAGACCTCGGGAGCGATCTTCTCCTGAAAATAAAAGAAAACAAACAAATAAAGGGGAAAAAGGCGAAATAAACCAAGAAATACATGAAAATGCAAAATCTACTAAGGAAAATGCAAACTAAAGAAATAAAGAGTAAAATTAAGGAAAAGGGAAAGAAAAGAGCTATAAAAGCAATCTAAAATCACCCTAAAAGAGAACAAATGAGTGCCATAAATGACACTCATCAAATTCCCCCAAGCTTAACTTTTGCTCGTCCTCGAGCAAAACAAAGCAAGCAAGAAAAAGGATGAAAGACTTATTCAAAAATGAAAAAGAAAGACATGAGATGAGAATATACACTAAGACTCACTTTCGTAGAAATCACGGTCAATTTTAGCAACCAAAGATAAGCCATTTAAACCTCTAAATCGCTCTAGAGGACGAGTGATGCTCTCGTAAGGGTTTCCTAAGAGATTAACTCATAACTCTCAACAAACAAACATGAGGTAAATCACAAAAGTAAAAGAAATCAAAAGAAAAGTAAAATCAAAACCTTTACGAATTGGACTTTACAAAATGACTACACTTCAAATGAATAAACAACTTTCTTAAGCAAATAGGGGTATGCACGTTCCAAGATATCCGAGGTTGATTGAAACATAGAATATGCTAAGTGTAGAGAACTATTAATCACAATCCACCTTCATCCCATGCGATCTTAGCATGTTCTCCCTATAGTCTCAAATCTCCCTCTAGTGAGCATCTCAATAGCTCCTCGAAGGAGCCGGAAAAGAACATATTTTAGGCTACTCGACGTCTTGACTTTGCATCCCCTCTCCTTAGGCTTTAACTCATAAGTCCCTCCCCCGATATGTGACTCAACCTCTAGGTCAAGACGACTTTCCCAAAGGTTGTAACGTAAGGGAAAAAGGGTGAGGGTAGGCTTAAAATTTAGAATTTGGTGGTATTCTTAATTAGTGAAGCAAAAGGGTGATCAAACCTTCTCCTCATAACCAAGTAATCACCAAACAAAAACAAACTAACAACCCCAAGCTTATTCAAAGCTATATTCACAATCATATATACAAAAAGCGTAAACTCTTCTCCCCCAAGCTTAAAGGAAGCATTGTCCTTAATGCTTGAAAGGAGAGAAAATATTAACATCAAAATATTGTTGCATTTTCTCAATTTTTCAATTTTTTCAATTTTGCCAAAGCGGTTGAATGTGCTTTGCTTTTTCTCTTTTTTTTTCATGTTTTCACTTTATTCATTCACTATTACAAAAACTGGAAAACAGACCACAAATTAAAGACCCTTTATTTAACTAACGGGTTTGTTTGGTATAAGAGATCCAATATTAATTTTAACGGGTTTCTTACATGTTTTAGGGACCCACAATGGTGGTGAAAGAAAAAATGAAGTGAGAAAATAGATCCGTTTTAAAACTTAACGTGTCTGTTAAGTATTTTAGGGCCCACAACTTTGATGAAAAAAAAAAGTTAGAGAGATAAGAGAGCCGTTGGCAAATTGAACTGGTCTCTCACCTTTGTTCCAAATTGCAAGTAGAGTAGAAGTGTAGTACATACAGAGTACCCTTATTCTCGTTTTCATGTCATTCTCTCTCCTAAAAACCCTAACCTCAACCCCTTATTTGATCTTAATTGTCAATTTTCTGTTCATATTATATAACTGATTCATGATTCCGTTGATGATAGATTATTGCTTTTATATTATGATTATACTTTTTAAGTTGATTTTTGACATGAAGTTAGGTGTTCTGTGTTGGTGATTTTTTTTACTTTTTTTAGAATTTTTTTCCTTCGTTTTTTTATTTTGATGAGTACCCATCTCCGAAATGAATCTATTCAGGTCAGTATTTATCTATTGTTCCTTATGTTTTTGGTTCAATTTCTTCTATAATTTTGAAAGTTTGTGTGATTAAAATTTTGATTTAGTTTTAGCTTTATTGTTTAGATTCCGATCTTGTTTTTGTACTCCAAATTATTGTTGTGTTAATTTTACTTTTAATTTATTCTGAATTTTTGTATTTGGTTTGTTCAATTCTTATGGTGTATATTTTAAACTGATTTTACGTATTTGGTTTGTTATTGACTATTGCAGTTATGAAATTGGATGGAGATGGTGAATAAAAGTTCAATGGTAGATTGTGAGAAGAAAGATATAGATAATTAATATGTGGTCTTCTCAAGCTAGTTTTCCGTAACAAAGAATTGCAGTATCAATTGCATTTCTGTGTTTTTTTTTTTTCGTTTTTTTGGAACCATATTAGTTGCAATTCTTTGGAATTCTTGAATGCTTAATATAAATTAAAATTGGTTGGAATAACTTGTAGTATATTTTTTTGGGAAAGAAATAAATTTTAGTCCATAGTATATAAAGTTGTACAATACATTTTTGTCAGCGTCATATGTATATATATATGTTATTTTATTTAATTTTGTATTGTACTTCTGTAATTAAATTTTATAATTTCAGCATTCTTAGCGTAAAATGAAAAGTTTCAAATTGAAAATCGAAAATTCAAACAAATATTGAAAAAAACAAAATTTATTATTTTTTTTAAAAAAAAAATCAAACAGACCCGTCGTTTAGTATAACAGGTCAATTTGACCCCCATTTAAGAGACCCCTTAATACAAAACACAGGTCTGTTTCCCTTCTCATATATCTATCATACATCACACCTAATAGACCCCATATCTCTAATAACGGGTCTATTTTTTTTTTAAAACAGACCCCCCCAATGAGGGGGTCTCTTTATCAAACAGACCCCTTAGCTAGAGACCCGTCCAAGACAGGTCTCTAAGGCCAATTTAAACGGGTCTGTTAGCCTATTTTTGTAGTAGTGATTGTCCTCGCCTCTTTTAACTATGCACGGCTTTTACAACTTTGCATTTGAATGTCCTTGTCTTTTTTAACTTTGGACGGCTTTTTCATTTATTTACTTGCCATTATTCACAAGATATACAAAACACAAGCTTGCGTACAAATAAGAACCAATATCCAAACTCATATACCACAATCTCCAAAAAAACATGATCATTTGCTTCACAAAAACCAAAAATGGAACAAAACTGAAACACAAGGCTCAAAGTTCTAAGGATGTGGCTTGAAAAGAAGGGAAAAAGCTCAAATGGTTTAACAAGTAGGCAAATGTAGACCCAAGGACTAAAAATAATTAAAACTATCCTAGAAAAGAAAAATTACCACCCTGAAAAGATGCCTTTGTCCTCCCTAGATGGTTCGATCTCGTGTTTGAGAATTATGAGTCAAGATTCTAGATTAGGTCCGCAATAGTCAAGGATCCATGTCGCTCATGCAAGTAAGTGTAGAAGGCTTGAAAAATTATATACCTCACATGGATGTAGCAAAAACTCACTATTGGTGTCAAATCGACTATAGGAAGCAACTACCAAGCATGTCACAAATAAGTAGAATTGGGTTTCATGATCCCCCTAGTTCTTAGACATGCTACCTTAGCATACGCCATCCTAGAATCAACCAAGCATATTCTCAAACCATGCATACCACTACCAATTAGAACGATGTTCATTCAAAAGCAAAAGTCCGTTGGTATATAGTCCAATTCACAAGAAAGACAACAAAAAGAAAAATAAGGCCTTAAAAACTTTATACAAACCAAAAACAAAAAGAAAAGAGAAGAAAAGAAAATAAAGGAAAAGTAAAGAAAAAATAAAGAAAATAGGAAAACAAAGATAAAGGAATAGTAGGAAGATAAAGAAAGGAACAAAGATGCAAGTATAACACGTAATCCCCTATCGTCAAACAAGTGGTCATTCGACAACGTCAATGACCCCAAACACTCTAAGGTGATGTTACAATCATACATCCTCGAACCGTTCAACTTCTCCTAAATCTAATCCTAATCTATGCATCCAAGAAAAGTAAAGAAATAAAAGAAAGAAAATAAGAAGAATCTCACCGGGTTTCCAAGCAATGCTAATAAATAAGGCGAAAGAACATCCACCTTCATTAAGCTCCAAAAATCAATAGCATCATCATCGAATCCAAGTGAGAAGAAAAATAGAAAATAGAGCTATAAATAAAGAAAACGGTTAGTAACTTCAAAACAAAATAAAAGAAAGAAAAACTAAACAAAAAGAAACTACAAAGAAAAAATCAAGTTAAACTACTAAAAAGAAAGGAAGAATAAGCAAAAAAAACTAAAGGAACTATACACTAAATTAGCAACTAATCACCTAAACTACAAGATTTGGATTGAAGGGATTTGGATATTAGGGCTTTGGATTCACGGGAGCAAACAACATGCATCATCATCATAGAAATCAACACAACAACAACATCATCAAGAGAGAAAGAATAGACATGGAAAGCTCATAGAAACAACAATCAAATACCATCAAGAAGAGACCAAGGCATGTAATTATCAATCATCGAGGAAAAAAGTAGACAAGACAATTCCCAACAACAATATTGGCCACCGAGACGAACCCCTAAGAAAATAAAGTTCTCCCAAGCTAAACATGAATACATCTCAACATCCCATCAATACAAAGCAAACAGCACATAAAATAAGGGATGGAGGAAAAATGCACAAAATAGGGAAACTAACTACCACTCGGCCCGGCACTATTATGGTCATCCCCGTCATAGGAAAACCCGGATGGGGGACCATAAGGATCCCATCCACCGGTGTAACCGGGTGGCCAACCATAGTGCCCCCTGAAGTTGTCTTGTTGCCAAGGGGCAAGGGGAGAATATTGCTCGGGCAAAGCGAGCGGTAGTGGATGATCGGGGTGGACATAAAGTTGGATGAAATGCGAGGAAGGGCACACTTTTTACCGAGCAAAGCCGGATCTTTATTGTACCGGCGTAAGAACCGGTTGTGACCCAAAGTTGGCGAGGAGATTAAGTAAAACTTCTCCTTCCAGCCGGACCACTTGGACGGCTTGTCCAACGTCATCATATATTGCGGATGCGTTATTAAAGTATACCATGTCCCCCATTCGCCTGGAACCCGGTTCATGTAATGCATGTGAGCAAAAGCCTTAAAAATCTGCTCAATGTTTTGGAACTCACAGACGCCCTAACTCATACCCCTTCAAAATCCTTTTTATCCCCCTTTGTAGAGGGAAACGGAGACCGGCTCTAATCACAGCCTCATAACAACTGAAATAATTGTCGGCGTCCTCAGTATCGTTGTCCGAGTCAACCGTCGCCTCCTTAGGTGGTACCTCTACATGCCAGTCGTCCCCTATAGGGTATTTGTCTTGGAAAGATTCGAAGCTACCCTTCAAAGTAGCAATGTCCTTAGGGGACATGCCCGCCTGAGTGGGGTTTGACAGGATAAAGTCGTATCACCTAGTCAAAAATAAATCCTAAGTTCCTCTAACTATGAAAACAGGGAAGAAGTGTCGAACCACAGGGAAACAAGTCTTCATATTCCTAATTAATAAAAATAATCTAAATTATTAAGTAACTAAATTATAGATATGATGAAATAAACTAAGTGAGATAAAAATAGGGAGAAATCAATTAATAAAAGCCTAGGGTATAGGTTCACCAATAAATAATATTTCAAGGTAAAACATAATAATCAATCATCAATGCATCAATTAATCAGATCATAAAGGGTTTTCGCTACGTATTACAATCATTGAGTTAAACTACCGGTATTAAATCTCATCTCTCGAATCTCGACTTAACCATTTATAAATTAATCTGCCTATTGAAACTAAGCCTAAACATCAATTATCATCTCTCGAATCTCGAATCAATATTGCAAAACTCATACAATTAAACCAGACCTAATTTAATTGCATAGCATTAAATCAATCAATAGGAAATTAATCAAGCATTAACAATCAACAACAATAAATTACCCCTTCTTATAATTTATGGATCCCCACAAACCCTAGAAAGGAAACTACTCACACATAATTAAATCTAAACTAATCAAAGCAAACAAACAAGACATGACGAATTAAAGGAATTAAATTACTGAAAATAATAGAAAAGAAATCGTTACGAAAGTTAACGGAAATAATGAGTTGAATTAAGGAACAAAGTTGTAGAGAGAGAAACAAGAGAGAAGTTTAAGCTTAAGAGAGGATTAAACTAATGAAAGAGAGGTAATTGTATCAAAAGCAACTAAAACATATTTATAAAAAACTCCTAAAAATCCTAATTAAAACTAAGAAAAAATCTTCGGAAACGATCCTCCAAGACACGCGCCCAGTCAAGTGAAGCACCGCCCGGCCGGGCCCGCCTTTTTCATCATCGAAGCTTCTCTTGCGCCCGATCAGGCGCGAGCTCGGGCGAAGGACTGCTCGTTCCTTCTTCCGCCCCGCCCGGTCAGACGCGCCTTCGGGCGAGGCCCTATCCGGATGGGCGAATCCCTTGGGCCTCTTGGACTAATGATTGGGCTTTAAAACTCGGTCCAATGCCTCGGCTTCTCCTATATCGAGCCCTTAATCACTTGTTTGATAACTCTAACCGACCTTGGGCTATGAAAGATGGTCGTGCTCTTCCAATGCTCGTAGTTGCTCCAAATAATCTCGGGAAAATGCTCCAAGTGTGCAATTTCCTACAAAACTCAATCAAAACTACGAAAACACTAGAAAACACAAATTAGTAATAAAAGTGGCTCTAAAGAGCTAAAAGCACTACTAATTATGATCAAGGGATGGGGGTAAATCACAATATAAAATAGACATATCAAACTCCCCTAAGCCAAACCTTTGCTTGTCCCTAATCAAAGAGCTCATTAATGAATAAATAAAACATGCCTCACCCCAAGTAATCCAAATCAAGAACAACCAATTCAAGGCAAATCTAACAAACATGCTTCAACATCAACCAATCTCATCCATCCAATCACTCATCCTCCCTAACAATTTTCAAGTAGAGCAAACCACAAGAGCATATAGAATTCAAGACTAGTGCTCACTCACTCAACTCTCATTTATGTGGCAAGTAAAAGATGTACTCGATCGCTCTCCACCCCAACCCCTTTATATGTGAACGATTCCCTCCCAACTCACACTCTCGTGTGTTTAAAAAGACATACACTCAACCTAATAGTCGACTAGAAACACGTCAAATCATTCTTTGGATTGATAAACAACTAATTTCACATTCACACAACTCTATGCACAAAGGTCGAAAGGTCTTTAAAGCTTGTAATGTAAGGCTAGGGTAGAGGGTAGGATAAATTTGGGAAAATGTGAGAGTAAAGCCATGCTTAAGGAAGCCATAATCCTAGTAAAACCAAGGTCAAAAATAAATAATGACCAAACAACTCCAACATACTCAACTCCACCAAAAATTCACCAAATACAACTCCAATCATAACAATAATTCCCAACTCTTACAATTTTACTCATAAAAATATAACAATGTAGAACCTGAGTGAATAAACAAACTTTAACTTTCAAACTCAATTTTTTCATTGAAACTCATTTTTTTTTCTTTTGATCAACCTTCTCTTAGAAAATTTGAACATTCAACAATTTTTCTCTTTTTGCTCTTTTTTGTTATTTTCTTTTTTTCTTTTGAAATTCACTTATTCGCTTTTTTTTTTCTTGAACTTCTTTTTATTTTCACTATCATGCTTTATTTTTTTTCTCAAGAATTTCAACTTCCAAAACCATTAAAAACAAAACACAATCAAGAACAAAACAACTTCTCAACACCCACCTACATTGTGAAAACAATAAGCACACCACAAACTCCCTCACCTCACTCACTAATAGCTCCCCCAAGCCAAGCTTGGGACTAGTAACCAATGGGGAAAAATCGGCTTGTAATGTGGCTAATAAACAACAAATAGTCAAGGCAACAACATGGGTAGCAAGAAGGGAACAAATGTATCTAAAATTCATCTAAAGGCTACCTAAAAGAACAATTCCTTCGTCCTCCTCAATGTGCATAATAATGAGTCATACAAACATTACTCAAAGTTGCAAACCAATACTCAAATTCATTGACATACTAGGAACTAACACACAATTCCTAACCAAATCAACTAGTCAAGCACTATATTCACAAGTAGTTGGGCAAAATTGACGCATGTTAGGGCATCCAAGCAATCAAATATCAAATCATGGCTACCCTATCCACAATGTTCATCATCAGATACCAAGAATTAAAACAATTTTTTAGTATGGGGCACAGGGAAGCATGATTTACAATTCATTGGAACGTATTTTTGTATTGTTTGATTTTTCAATTTTTTTTGTATTTTTTCTTTTTTTTCAAAGCAATAAAAACTATACTAGAAAGCAATAAATCTCCAAAAAAAAAAAAAGAAAGAGAAGAAGAAAGATACCAACATCCAAAAATCTCCCCTAAGCCTAGATCAGACAATGTCCTCATTGGCTCAGGAACTAGCCCAGCATGGCTAATCCGCAGTATCTTCATCCATGGAGCCAAATCCTCCGCCGCTACCACCAGAAGAACTACCACCAAAATAGTTAGGGTTATAAGTCCCCCCCCCCCCGGAGGCCCCCCAAAATGAATGTCTTGGCCATATCCATGAAAGGATGAATAGTCCGTGTAAATGCCATAGGACGTGGGATCGACGTATCCCTGAGGTGGTGCCTGAAACCAGTCGGGGTAAAGAGCATCGTCAGGAATAGCACCCTGACGAGCATAGTCATCAAACATGGGGTATAAAGCCCTACCCTGGTTTCTCTCAATGTACCCTAACCGTTGGTCTATAGAACCAACCATCTATCTAATCTCCCCATAAGACCCCTCAATACGGCTTATGGCCTGTCCTTTACTCTGTAAATCCCAAACGGTCTCGGGATCTTACCTAGGGGGAGGTGTAGGAATATGGGGTGGTGATGGCACCACTACGGGCTCATGCTGGGGTAGTGGTGGTGGTGGTGCTCGCCCCTGGGCATGGGCAACTAAGGCATCATAGGTATAAGACTCTTGCCTAGGGGGAAAGGCGGTTAACTCGGGGTTAGGGAGGGGAAAGACACGCAAAGGAGGTTGCGTTCCAACCCTAACACACTAATGGGGGATTTGTTGGCAATCCAATTATACCCAATCCAAACTCTGAAGGTGCCTATTGGTAAAATAGGTGTCCCCCCCACAGTTTGTGAAACCCTGAGACCTAGCCTCACTAAACCCGGCTTTCTTAACCGCTATTCTAATTATAAGGCCTCCTTAATGGATAGGGGTTCTAGTGGTGGTACTAGCAGTGGCATGTCTACTCAAGTGGTGGATAATATATCCACCTATGTTCAATTTATCGTACCCAAACACATAGTGTCCTATGATTGCTAGTTCGTTGGTTTGGGCATTGTGAGGCTCATACCTACCTAAAAAACATGCGCCCAAAAATCTTTTCCAGATTTTAGAGACGGAATGGTGAATAGGTCGGGAACTAGCATGTTGGGAGTTTGGGGCCGGCAAACCAGTTAAAAAGTAAATATCTTCCATTTTATATTGTTCATGCCAATGGTGGGGGTGTTCAGATTCCAAATCAAACAATTTACAAAATTCGATATAAGTTAAACTAATATTTCTATTGTTCAATCTAAAATAAAAATTAGAACCATTTTTACTAGTAACAACATTCAAAGAGAACAGAAATTCACATGTTAATTCACGAAAAGTAGGGTAATGCATGTCAACAAATTTTCTCATTCCTATGCCATTCATGAATCTTCTAACATGATCATACAATCCCAAAGACTCAAGAGTAGGGCGGTGTAACCACCGAGAAGGGATTACCTCACCCTCATAGAGCTTGATGAGTCGTTCCTGTTGGGTTTTCATTGTGATTCAAATGCTCGGCCATTGAGGGAGTTGCAAATCCGGGTCATAACCTTGGCTTGAGCTTGAACCACGCCCCCCTTGTGTTCTTGACCTCTTTGACGCCATTTTTGAATATGGGTTTGGAAAAAGTTTGTTTGAAATTAAATAAAATTGGTGTAGAAATGTAGAGGATGAAGAGAGGAGAAAGAATATGTAAAAATCTTTGGATTTGGGTGAGAATTGGAGAGGAGATCTTATAGAGAAGGTAGAGGTTTTTAAGGTTTTAGAGAGAGAAAGAATGGTGGAAAAAGAAATAAGGAGGAAAGAAAGAAGAAGGAGAAAAGGGGACGGTAGGTCGCGCCCGGTCGGGCGGGTGGTCGTCTGGTCGGGCGATCTAAATGTTCGAATTTTTACTGTTCTCGCGCCCGGTCGAGCGAGCCAACCCTTAAAAAATTCCACTTCTCGCGCCCGGTCGGGTGAATTTCTTCGATTTTTCAACCTTCTTCTCATGCTCGGTCGGGCGAATTTCTTCTTTTTGGGACTCTCTTCTCGCACCCGGTCGGGCGGAGCATCGCCCGATCAGGCGCGCTACAGCACTAGGAGTTCGATTTTTTTTTTCTTTACATTTCTCCAAATTTGGATAACTCTTTTCCTCCAAACCTATACAAAAACTCATTAAATTCACTCCTCTCTCCTCTCATAAGAAAAAAAAAGAAATAAAACTAAACTAAAAAGCAAGAAAATACGGGTTGTCTCCCGCAAAGCGCTGGTTTATCTAGGTCCCGCACGACCCTCTTACCACATGTCACTCAAGATGAACTGGAATCGATTTGGTGAAGAAATTCAACCGCACCAATTGTAGCCCCTTCATGGTATATCTTAAGTCTTTGGCCATTTACCTTGAACTCACTACCATGTTCATCGATTAAATCCACAGAACTAAACTTATTTGCCCTTTTAACAGTGAAAGGACCCGACCACCTTGACTTTAACTCTCCCGGAAAAATTTTAAATCTAGAGTTGAACAACAAAACTTTGTCACCCTCTTTGAATTCTCTCAGAAGGATCATCTTGTCGTGCCATCTCTTGGTCTTCTCCTTGTAGACACGTGCACTATCATAGGCCGTCAACCTAAACTCATCTAGTTGATTAAGTTGAAGTAGCCTCTTTTCTCCTGCTAGCTTAGCATCCAAATTGAGCTCCTTAATAGCCCAATATGCCTTGTACTCCAATTCCACCGGGAGGTGACATGCTTTACCATACAAAAGTCTATAGGGAGTAGTACCAATCGGAGTTTAAATGCAGTTCTATACGCCCAAAGGGTGTCATCCAACTTATCACTCCAATATTTCCTTTATTTTGCCACCACCTTCTCTAGAATGGCCTTGATCTCACGGTTAGAAACTTCGACTTGGCCACTCGTTTAGGGATGATAGGCTAAACCTGTCCTATGGTATACACCGTACTTTTTGAGGAGGGTGTCTAACTTCTGCTCATGAAAGTGAGATCCTCCATCACTGATTATAGCTCTAGGCACTCCAAACCTTGGAAAGATGGTTTTCTTAAAAAGCCTATGGACCAATTTGGCATCATTGGTAGGAGTGGCAATGGCTTCAACCCACTTAGATACATAATCAACGGCGACTAGTATATAACGATTCCCTCTTGAAGAAGGGAACGGTCCCATGTAATCAACACCCCAAACATCAAAATTTTCAACTTCTAATATTCCAGTTTGAGGCATCTCATGCCGCCGCGAGATGTTGCCAGTCCTCTGGCAAGAGTCACAAGCCTGCAACATCTCATTAATCTTGGCCACCGTTTTGGTGGGACCATGATGTCCTCCATAAGGTGAGTTGTGGCAACTAGTGAGAATGCCATGAACTTCCCATTCGGGAACACACCTACGAAATAATCCATCTGCACACTCACGAAACAAAAAAGGATCATCCCAATCATAAAGGAACTTCTTTTTCTATTGGTAGGACAAGTCAGGAGGTAGAGTACCACCCACCAAATAATTAGCATAATCAGCATACTAAGGGTGTTGCTCTACAACTGCAAACAAGTGGTCATCAGGGAAAGAATCATCTATAGGTAGAGAATCCTTACCCTCATCATACCTGATACGTGACAAGTGGTCTGCCACAACGTTCTCTACACCTTTCTTATCCTTAATCTCCACATCAAAGTCTTGGAGCAAGAGAACCCAACGGAGGAGCCTAGGCTTTGATTCCACCTTGGCTATTAAGTACTTCAAAGCTGCATGGTCAGTAAAAATAATAACTTTAGAACCAACTAGATATGATATAGATTTTTCTAAAGCATAAATCACAGTAAGAAACTCCTTCTTCGTAGTGGCATAGTTGACTTGGGCTTCATCCAAAGTTTTACTTGCATAATAAATAGCATGCAAAACTTTGTTCTTTCTTTGTCCTAGCACGGCTCCTAATGCAAAATCACTTGCATCACACATAATCTCGAACGAAAGATTTCAATTGGGTGCACATATGATGGGTGCCGATATCAAGGCCTGCTTAATCCTGTTAAAAGCCTCAAGACACTCGTCAGTAAAATCGAATGGGGCATCCTTGAGTAAAATCTGAGTTAGTGGTTTAGCAATTTTAGAAAAATCTTTGATAAAGCGACGATAAAACCCTGCATGACCTAAGAAACTCCTAACCCCCTTAACATTAACTGGAGGAGGCAATTGCTCAATCACAGAAATCTTAGCCTTATCTACCTGTATATCCTTATCAGATACAATATGACCAAGAACTACTCCCTCTGTCACCATAAAGTGACACTTCTCCCAATTTAAAACCAAGTTGCATTCTTCACATCTTTTCAAGATTTTAGCGATATTTATAAGGCATGCATCAAATGAAGACTCATATACACTAAAATCATCCATCCATAAAGACTTCCATGATAGACTCTATGAAATCAGAAAAAATACTCATCATGCAACGTTGAAAGGTAGCGGGGCATTACATAAACCAAAAGGCATTCTACGATATGCAAAAGTACCATAAGGACATGTAAATGTAGTCTTTTCTTGATCTTCAGGGTGAATTAGAATTTGGAAAAATCCCAAATACCCATCCAAATAGCAAAAGAACTTATGATTAGCTAACCTCTCAAGCATTTGATCAATAAAGGGGATAGGGAAATGATCTTTTTTAGTGGCGATATTTAATCTACGATAATCTATGCACATACGCCACCCTGTAACAATTCTAGTGGGAATCAATTCATTTTTATCATTTTTAATCACAGTCATCCCACCCTTTTTGGGAACCACCTAAACAGGACTCATTCACTTTGAGTCAGAAATTTCATCAAGTAATTTCATAACCTCTTTCATAACCTCTTTCTTAACTATTCCTGCATATTAGGATTCAACCTCCTCTAGGGTTGAATACATGGCTTGTAGTTGTCCTCTAGATGTATCCTGTGCATACAAAAATCAGAGCTAATACCCTTGAGATCATCAATACTGTACCCTATTGCCCTTTTGTGGGTTCGAAGAACCTCTAGAAGTTGGGAAGTTTGTGGGTCATCAAGTGCAGTACTAATGATCACAGGGTATAGTTCATGCTCATCAAGAAAAACATATTTTAAATGAGAAGGGAGAGGTTTTAGTTCAGGTTTCTTAACCTCTGCAGGTTTTGATTCCTGAACTAATTTCACTACCTTCTTGCTCTCTATAGGATCAAGTTCTTCGATTACGGGATCTTTTTCTATGGCGTCCACCTCTGTACTCCAAATACTCGCATTACCTGTATTTAATTCGCCACAAAGAATTTCCTCCAAGGGATCTCTTGCAAGTACCTGTGGTAAGTTTTCTTCACAAATATCATCCATTATATCAATCACATTAATTAAACAACAGTTTTCCACTAGCATAGGTCCTTTCAAAACCTTCCCTAAATTAAAAGTGATATTATCATCTCCAACGGAAAGGGTTAGTTTTCCATTTTTTACATCAATTATGGCTCCTGCAGTGTGAAGAAAAGGTCTACCTAATATAATGGGAATTTGTGTATCCTCAGCCATATCTAAAACAACAAAATCTACAGGGATAAAAAATTTACCAACTCTAACAGGAACATCCTCTAAAATACCTAAGGGGTATTTAACAGAACGGTCTGCCATCTGTAAAGTAATGTTAGTAACTTTCAAATCACCCATATTAAGTTTAGACACACAAACGATGGCATAACACTAACGCTAGCATCCAAATCACATAATGCTTTATCTATGAAGACATTACCAATATGACAAGGGATAGAAAAACTATCGGGATCCTTTAATTTAGGAGGGGATTTATTTTGCAATAAAGCACTACATTCCTCTGTAAAAGCTGCAGTTTCTACCTCATCAAAGGCCCTTTTCCTAGTCAAGATATCTTTCATAAATTTAGCATATGCAGGAACCTGAGTGATTAAATCAGTGAAAGGAACTGTTACCTGCAAATTTTTCACAACCTCCAAGAACTTACCAAATTGCTTATCAAACTTACTCTTCAAATGTCTATTTGGGAATGGAAGTTTGATACTGGGCTCTGCACATATCTACCCTTTTCTTGATATTTACCCTACAAAGAAACATTAGAAGGATTAGTTTTATCTTGTAGCCCTGCAGGGTTAGTAACATTAGCACTTGATACAAGGGAATCAGGATTAGCAATTGGTTCATCATCCTTGGGTATAGGAGGCCCATCATAGTGTGAACCACTCCTTAGAGTAATTGCATTAGCATGATTCATAGGGTGGATTGGTTGCGATGGTAGGGCTCCCTACTGCCGGTTTGTAGGGTAGATGAAATCTGCGCAATTTGATTGTCCATAATTTTATTATGAGCTATAATCGAATCAATTTGTGCTTCCCTACTCTCCATGTGCTTTTGCATACTTGATAGCATCGCTCTAATTTCTGACAAAGCAGGGTAAGAGGATGAGGAGGGTTGTGATTGGGTTTTCTGGCCAGAGTTAGGATGGTAATATTTTTGTTGTGGTGGTGGTTGTTGTTGTGTTTGTTGTGGAGGTGGAGGATTTTGTACATTGGTACTCCGGTAGGAAAGATATGGATGGTTCTGGAGGCCAGGATTATATGGAGTATGGGTTATTTTTCCTATTGGTTTGGAAGGCATTAACTTGCTCCATGGAACTCCTACAATCTTGCTCCCAATGTCCTACAATTCCACAATTTTCACAAAAAGCTTAATTAGTATTATTGACAGTAGAAACATTAGCTACAGAATTAGGAATAGCAGTAAGATTATCTAGTTTTTGGAAAATAGATGATAACCGAGCCTGCAAAAAGGATACGGAATCAACATTACGTTTTCCTTTGTTAGCAAATCCTCTAGGATTCCCATATTGGGAATTATGAATTGTCATATCTTCGATAACTTGACCTGCATTATCAACATTAAGATTCATAAACCTCCCACTAGCTGCAGAATCTAGAATTATTCTAGATGTGTTTCCAAGCCCATTGTAAAAAGCTTGAATCAACTGCCATTGTGCTAAATTATGGTGGGGGCATTCTCTCTGCAGATCCTTGAACCTTTCCCAAGCCTCATATAAAGTTTCATCTGGCTCTTGGGCGAAGTTTTGAATTGCACTCCTCAGTAAAGCTTTTCTTTCTGCAGGGTAATATCTATTATAAAAATTTAAAGCAAGAGTTTCCCAGTCAGTAATACCAAGTGCAGTTCTATTCAAACCATTAAACCACAGTTTAGCTTTTCCACATAAAGAAAAGCGAAAAAGAATCTCCCTGATTTGGTCTTGCGTGACCCCAGCTTGCCTAATGGTATTGCAATACTAACAGAAATCTGCAATGTGAAGATTAGAATCTTCACCCTCAGCTCCACTGAATTGCTTCCTTTCTATCATCGTGATAAATTGGGGCTTGAACTCGAATTGCACTCCATCAAGAGCCGGAGTAGGAGTGAGATGTGGAAAATCCATCAGTGACGGCTGCGAATAATCGCTGAGCTTGCGAGCTGGAGGAGATGGTGGTGTCGTCATCTCTGATTCAGGTTCTAAAGAAACTTCCGAATCACTAATTAGATGGGGGTTCCAAAGGTGGATAACCTTCAGAAGTGTCTCATATCTGTATGTAAAGGTTCCTTTGTCTATGAAAAGATCGTTCGATTTCAGGATCGAATAGAATGTAGCCTGATCTAGAACTCCTGGGCATAAACACATAACTGAACAAATAGATATGAGAAATTTGTCTCAAAGAACTTGCGTTCTCTGAGACGGGAGAAAATAATTTAGACTACAAAAACAATCAAAAATAAAAATAAAACCGTTTCCCCGGCAACGACGCCAAATTTTGACAGGATAAAGTCGTATCACCTAGTCAAAAATAATTCCTAAGTTCCTCTAACTATGCAGATAGGGAATAAGGGTCCAACCACAGGGAAACAATTCTTCCTATTGATAATTAATTAAAATAATCTAAATTATTAAGTAACTAAATTATAGATATGATGAAATAAACTAAGGGAGATAAAAATAAGGAGAAATCAATTAATAAAAGCCTAGGGTATAGGTTCACCAATAAATAATATTCAAGGGTAAAACATAATAATCAATCATCAATGCATCAATTAACCAGATCATAAAGGGCTTTCACTACATATTATAATCACAGAGTTAATCTACCGGTATTAAATCTCATCTCTCGAATCTCGACTTAACCATTTATAAATTAATCTGCCTATTAAAACTAAGCCTAAACATCAATTCTCATCTCTCGATCTCGAATCAATATTGCAAAAATCATACAATTAAACCAGGCCTAATTTAATTGCATAGCATTAAATCAATCAATAAGAAATTAATCAAGCATTGACAATCAACAACAATAAATTACCCCTTCATATTATTTATGGATCCCCACAAACCCTAGAAAGGAAACTACTCACACATAATTAAATCTAAACTAATCAAAGAAAATAAACAAGACATGATGAATTAAAGGAATTAAATTATTGAAAATAATAGAAAAGAAATCATTACCAAAGTTGACGGAAATAATGAGTTGAATTAAGGAACAAAGTTGTAGAGAGAGAAACAAGAGAATAGTTTAAGCTTAAGAGAGGATTAAACTAATGAAAGAGAGGTAATTGTATCAAAAGCAACTAAAATGTATTTATACAAAACTCCTAAAAATCCTAATTAAAACTAAGTAAAAATCGTCGGAAACGATCCTCCAAGACACGCACCCGGTCGGGCGAAGGACCGCCCGTCCAGGCCCGCCTTTTTCATTATCGAAGCTTCTCTTGCACCTGGTCGGGCGCGAGCTCGGGCGAAGGACTGCTCGTTCCTTCTTCCACCCCGCCCGGTCAGACGCGCCTTCGGGCGAAGCCCTATCCGGACGGGCGATTGCCTTGGGCCTCTTGGACTAATGATTGGGCTTTAAAACTCGGTCCAATGCCTCGGCTTCTCCTATATTGAGCCCTTAATCACCGGTTTGATAACTCTTCCAATGCTCGTAGTTGCTCCAAATAATCCCGGAAAAATGCTCCAAGTGTGCAATTTCCTACAAAACTCAACCAAAACTACGAAAACACTAGAAAAACACAAATTAGTAATAAAAGTGGCTCTAAAGAACCAAAAACTCTACTAATTATGACCAAGGGACGGGGGTAAATCACTATATAAAATAGACATATCAGGGTTCGTTTTAGATGGCCCTTTGGCCGCCTGCTGATACTCAAAGGCAATATCTTCCTAATCAGAGCTGGAAGCCTCTGAGCCGGATCTATCAGCGGCCTCTTCGCCGTCTGACTCATTATTGGGACTATGAGTAGAGGCGGATCCTTCATCGTCTGACTCCCTCAAGATCCCATCGCTAGGGGTGGTCGGGGTGCCACCCGCAGAAGATCCTGCTTGCTCATCTGACCCTTCATTGTCCCCATCCGGAGTAACTTTATCGGCGAGCACTTCTTGAGCTCGCCGTCTTCTTGGCTTGATAGCCATTTGCTTTACTCTAGTCATTGTGTCCTGCATAGACACAAAGACGGAGGGATTCGGGGATGAGCGAAGCAGGTCTAAATGTCTAGAAAAGGCACCCCCGTATCTAGACTCAGCCGTGCCAGGAGATCGGCTGATTGACCTAGGCAGTGCCGTGTGTGTCGATGGAGAATCCATTTTATTTGAAACCGTATGTATACAAATGGAAAAACTGTGAAGAAACTTGAGAAGAGGAGAGGCAATTACCTTTGTTTAACTCTAAAAAACTCTAAAAACTGCCTCAAACGGTGACCGGTTGTGTCCCCTGAAAAGGCAGATGGAAGTTTGAGAAATCAGCTACAGGCGGGGGCAGAGTCTCTCTCTAGAAAATTCTCTGTTTTTCTCTATCTAGACTTGTAAAATGAGTCAACAATGAGGATGAAAGGAGGGGGGTAAAACCCTATTTATAGAAGGGTAGAAACAGGGGCATCCCCGTTACTCTACCGGAAGGTGAACAGTCTTTTTACTGTTCACCACTCACGGGGGGATGCGTGTCATAGGCGTCCCGTGGCCTGCCACGTCACCTCTATGAGGGGCAAATGTTTAGGGTAAAAATACCCTAGACACGTGGCCCAATGACCACTCACCAGCTGACACGTGTCAGCCTCATATGCCAAATGGAATTGCGGCCTTCAAGGCCCAATTCTCGAGAAAGCCGAAAAACGGCGTAGCTCATTAGGTGAGAATGACCTAATGGAGCACGTATTCCAATGACCCTATAAATAGGGAGATTCCCCCCATTTTTGGGGCACGTTAATTTATTACAACTTACCTACATTCTCTCACATTAGAGAAAACACCTGATCTCGGAATCCGAGAAGATCTCACTTTTACATTTTCCGCACTGTTTCATCTTCTACGACCAATACTAACTTGATCGTCGAAGGCGGAGCTCCTACCAACCGGAGTCTCCGTTATCTTGTAGGTACGGGTCGCGCTGGACCAGTCTTCCAGCTGTAACTCTCCCGAAGGAATAAAAACACCCAAAACAATAATAATTTATATGTTGACAAATATTAGGTGACCAGAAGCTCACCACGCACAAGTTATATGTGGAAATTTTAAGTAACTAGTATCATATTATCAATGAATCTAGTGATCCCGAAGATCAGCACCTAGTGAAATTACAAGAAAGTTTATATTTGTATAGCAGTTCTCTTGATTGGGGCTATTGTATGTCAGCACATAAGAAATAGAATAAGAAATTAGCAACTGCACAATTTATTACCCCCTACTAATATTGATCTCTAGAAGAGAACAAAATTTCATTATTCTCCAGAAGAGATAGAAATTTGTTGAATATATATGATTATCCTACGAGATGAAATTTGATGCACATGAAATTATATTCTAAGTTGGTGAAGAATTGCCCCTATATTTGAGATATTTTACCAACTTAGGGGGAAAATTTGAAGTAAGTTGGCAAAATTATAAAATTATAATCAGTTGATCCCTCTAATATATAACTTTGTAAAGTTACATGCCAACTTATTATAGTGATAATGATATTACGTGCATACATTAAGATAGATCTTGCCAAGTCTACTTTAAATCACTACACCTAATGTGTAGATTATATGATCGGTTCCAATATAAATATGTGATATATGGCAAGATAGTGCAGTTGATACTTTTAAAGTACAATTGTAGTATATTAATACCATGATGTGAGAAATACCCTTGATAGGCGGTATAGATATCTGAATTATTATAATAGATGGCCTATTATGTAAGAAAAGTTATAATGGTACCAATGAAAAATGTATTCAGATATCATTGTCAAAATAGCATATAAATTAAAATTGTATCTTGAGAAATTACATGATATCGATATATGATGGAACCGATATATAATATGCATATGCAGAAGGAATGGACTTGTGAATAAGGGATCAAAAATATATGTCCATTTTAATGTCAACATGAAAATAAATCAAAAGGCTTATCATGGACAAGAAGTCCAATGAAATATGAATGCTAATGATCAAAAGTTTATCATGGACTAATAGTCCAATTAGAAAATGAATTTCTAAAATCCACATTGTAGTGTTTGCATTTTTTAGTCTTTAATTTATGTACATGTTTGAGTTTTAGATTTATGCATTACTCATTGTATGTATAGGATGTAGTTTGATGCACTACTCTTCACATATATATTTTGTTTAATATTTTATCATGAATTCTACATCTCATATTGCATGCATTAGTACTAGTTCTATACAACAACAATTGTGTTATATGTGAATGTTTGTGGTTTGACGATATTATAATTATGATGAAGACTTACAAGAAGAACTTATAATCCGATGGGCTTATAATTGTGATGAAAGTTTATATGATGATGATCCAATTGCATGTTATGTATCATGCATGAAAAGTTCCCGAAGAACTTACATATAATGTACTCAATATCTAGCCCTTCAAATTCTATATTCTGAAAAATGACAATGTTGATGATATTGTTATCAAACTCATGAAGAGTATTGGTGACTAAGTTATTGAGATATCAACCTGAAGTTTAACCATGTGAGAGTTAATCAATTTTGTACACATTGGAGAACTCTCTTATAAAATGCAAAATGTCTAAACAAGAATAGTAATTAGATATATAATAGTAAGAATAATCTTCTTATGGTCCAAAAGAACCATGAGTAAAGTACATAGTAATTACTTATGTTATTACTAATTCATATAAGCTTAGATAATGATATCAAGATATCACGAGTTGCCATAAATTATTATCAATATTTGATTGTCAATAGTTATTTTTATGACCTCCATAATTTTGATGGTAAGGCAACTTGAAACAAAAATGTCATATAAGGTAGTGGTAAGCGCAACATAGGTATTATTCTCACAAGTGTGGAAAAATGAAGATGCCTCACAATGAAAATTAGAAGATTCAAGTTTGATTATATCAGGGAGGATCAACTATGAAGGAATGTTATTCAGCTACAAATGTGAAGTTACTAAGGATTTGGATCATTACATTGGAAGATCTCAAGTTATGCATTCATCAGGGGGAGAAAATACGCGCTACACTCTTTTTCCTTTAACCAATTGTTTTGTCCCATATTGGGTTTTCCTGGTAAGGTTTTGTAACGAGGCAGCATGTCAAGGCGTATTACGAAAGTGTTGTACTCTTTTTCCTTCACTAGGTTTTATCCCATCGGGTTTTTCCTAGTAAGGTTTTAACAAGGCACGCTATTCGATAATAGTCATCCAAGGGGGAGTGTTATATAATATATGTATTTAGTGGATGCCCTTTATACCCTTATGATAATTCTAGAATACGTTAGATATACTAAGTTTATTATTCTACAAGGAAACCCTAATTGTATCATATGTATATATATATATGTACTCATACATCATTCAGGAATAAGAATAAAAGATCTACTTTCTCCTCTACTTTCTCCTCTTTCTTTTAATTTCATAACAATTTTCATTTTTTTATTTTTTATTTTTTTATTTTTTTTTGTTTTTCCTTTTGGGAAATTTTTACTTTTACGCTACTCTTCTTTCTTTCTCTTGGTCCATTGAAGCGTATTCTTAAGAACTCCATTGAAGCAATTTCTGAGCTTAATCACCACCATCAAAGTTGATTCATTAGTAATCTTTCTCTGATACTTTCTCTCTCTACAAAACCCTTAACATCCTCTTACATTGTACTTATCTTAAACCCTAAACCCTCTTCGTGATGATTGGTGCTTGAAAGCTTCTGATTTTAGTTTGATTTGATTAGAATATTGGTTTATTTTTAATCTTGATTTTTGAGGATGGCTTTATATTTATGAATTAGGGGTTCTTAATTTTAATGGGAACATTGCAATTGGTGAACTACTTACTTAAATGTTCAAATTTGTTTCTGGGTTTCTCGAATTCGTTAATTTTTATGAATATATTGAGATAATGGGATCTTCCCATTTGTTGAATCTTGTTGATTATCAAGTCTGTTGCTCAATTTGGTTAAAGGGTTTTGCAACCTGGCCCATTTAAACGTTTCTGTATTGCGTGTGTTTTGTAATTGTAGTTAGATTGTGGTGAGGATGATGCTATATTTATGTTCTGTATCGCGTGTGTTTTGTAATTTTAATTAGATTGTGGTGAGGATGATGCTAGCAAAGGGTTTATCCCTATTAAAAAACCGATTAGGAAATTCAAGAAAAGTTCGGATTTTGATCTGGGTTTAGTGATGGAGCAAGTAGAGAAGATGATGACAATAGCTAATTTCAGGGTAACTGTAAACTCAAGTTTTTCAGGCCTTCTTTTAAGAGAAGTCTTCTTGAAGATTGTAAACTATGTAAATACTTCCTCCGTTTTTTTATAGTTACAACAGTTTGACTTTTTACACTATTTATGTGTTTCACTTTGACTAGCTTTGACAATTTATACATAAATAAAAATATAGTCATGTGGGATCTTTTTATATTCTTCTCAATTTATACAATTTTAATATCTAAAATTTATAAATTTTACATATTAGTAATCAAAGATATTAACAATTCAAAACATACATCAGCAAGCGTGAAAAGAGCAAGCGTGAAAAGAGAAGTGTTGTAACTGTAAAAAAAAAACAGAGGAAGTAGGACTTTGTGTGCCAAATTGGCTTACAAGTATTTTGTATGGTCTAGTGAGCAGGAATACTACAGGCATCTGCTGAATGCATACCATCTGCTAATGAAATTTTTTGCAGCTTCTGAAGAGTTTAAAGCAATGTGGTGATTAGTTGATGAAATGACTGAGAAGGGTTACCAGATTACTGCTAGAACATTTGATATTTTGATTGGTAGTTGTCGTGAATTAGGATTGCGAAGAATAGTCGTTGAAAGATCATTAGGTCATAGGCATTCAACTACTGCCCATTCGAGCATTCCTACAATGCAGTTTTGGTTTACCTTCTTTAAATAAACCAATAAAGGTTAATTGATTGGGTTTATCAAGAAATTGTGGCAGATAATCATTTACCGGACACCCTAATCATTTACCTGATAAGCCATATGTTGCGCTTAATCTTTTGAATCATATGAGGGAAGTTGGAATAAATCCATCTTCTCTCCACTACTCTTCCTTGATGGATGGTTTGAGCCAGGCCGGAAATATGGATGCTTGCTAGTACTTCTTTGATGAAATGAGCAAGAATGGGTTTCAACATCAATCAAATTTAATTGTCAGTATACTCATCTTAGGTTTTTTCTGAGTTAGATTATTGAACTATTGATTATTATTACCAAATTAATGAAAGCTTATAACAACGTTCATATTTTAAAATGTTATATACTTGTCAATCATTGGGTTTTTCCAATTTAATATTCCATGTAAATAATTGATTATTCTAATATTCTTCAATGAATTCTGTTCATAAATTGGTTCTCTGTTAAATGTCTAGCTTGTACAAGTATGAAGTATCCCATCTATAATTTGGAGCATAATGCGCAATTTCTACTTGTAAAATGTTGGACTTTTACTGGGTTGTGTTAATTTTAGGAGATAACAGTTTTGAATATTTGTATCCTTTTAGAGTATAGTCTGATGGTCTAAATTAGTATGGTCGTTTATTGTGAACTGATAATGTATACAACATGTGATTAGGTACTTCTTACTACTTTTACATGTTGTATTGGATGAATATAAGAGCTAATTTCAAACTAAATGATATGGTAGCTTACAGGTTAAATGGCAGCCACTACTACAAGCTCGATTTCAGTCTCTTCTTCCTCATCATTGTACTCAAGATCTCGACATTGCCTGTCCACTTTGGTTCAGTCCCGACATTGTTATTTTTTAAGAAATGATTTGACTTTGAATAAATCTTGTAAAGGACATCGTAGTTTTCAAGTTGTGGCTATGTCAATTGCCCCTCAAACTCAGGAGAGAGCCTCCTTTTTAGACCGGAAAGAGAGTGGATTTCTTCATTTTTTCAAGTACCATGGACTTGGCAATGACTTTATTTTGGTAAGCAATGTCCCTAGATTTTGATTGAATTGAAGTATTTGTCATATGATTTCTCTTGTGGAATTTTCTTGTTTAACTTTTTGGCCATTTACCTAGTTTGTTTGTGCTGAGTAGGTTTATAATAGAGACTCAACTGAGCCCAAGGTAACCCCTGAACAAGCAGTGAAGCTATCTGATCGGAATTTTGGAGTGGGTGCTGATGGTGTGATATTTGCAATGCCTGGAACTAATGGCACTGATTATACTATGAGGATTTTCAATTCTGATGGAAGTGAGCCTGAGGTGTGTATATCTTTGTGAACAGTATACTTCTTGTACCAGTTTGATGAGGATGAAATGTGAGTTTTCATTTTGAAGTTTGGATCTTATTTATGTGATTGTATTCGACCATTTTTATGCACTTCAAGTCTACTTTCTTTTTTGTTGAAACTCCTGTTACAAATTACAACGACAATGCGTTTGTTTAAGTATAATTTTTGCAGTAGAGTTCATCTATAAAAATTATCATTTCACTTGTTGATGAAAACATGAGCGGCATTTCTTAATTGACGGGATATATTATTATGATTACCTGTCGTAGTAGCTCCAATCAAGTGTAGTTTTTTTTTAAAGTAATTTTTTTTAAAAGTAAATGTTTTTTTGTACTTCTCAACCGGTCTTTTATGGAATTGGTCTTTTATGGAATTATTATTTTTTTTCAAAATTTTGTTTATAGATGTGCGGTAATGGAGTGAGATGCTTTGCTGGATTCATTGCTGAGCTCGAGAACTTACAAGAAAAACACAGGTAAATGCCTTTCGACTCAATCATTATCTTTCAACTCCATTAAATGATTAATGGCTTTTATTTTTCGCCTTATAACTTTACCTATTTGTAATGACTAGCTGTTATTGTTGAAAAATGCTTGACCTATCAAAGCATTGTTAGAGAACTATAGCTAGGTTTTTATATTGCCACTTAATCTGAGCTTGGTACTGCAATGACACTTGACTGAAGATAGACACTTTACGTTTTACACCATCAAGCCCTCCCCACCCTGTGCATGTAGATCTTTATTTCATGTATATGTATAGTTGTAAATATTTCTTTAATAATAATGCATTTTAGTTGTTGAACTTTTCATTGTCTGTAACATATCCTATCTAAAATCATGTATATTTCCTATTGGCTTCGTGAGATTTTAGAAATGGTTTGCTCCTAAAGTAATATTCAACTCGTTGATTAATTTTCGCAGTATAACCATCACATAAGCTCCCTTTTTTTTTTAAAAAAAAAAAAAAAAAAAAAGTAACCAGTTGAAATACTGAAAAATTTACCAGACTATGAGTCTGTTCTCTTTAGCTTAAGTTCAGCTCAATTCAACTCAGCTCCAATCAGTTCAATTCAATTCAGCTCTAGTAAGTTCAATTCAGTTTAGTTTATCTTTATGTCTAATGATATTGCTAATGATAATTTAAGCCAAATTTCATACTTTTTAGCATTTATTACAAAAACGATAATAATAATAATAATAATAATTATTATTATTATTATTATTATTATTATTATTATTATTATTATTCATAAAAAAATTAATATGTATTTTTGTATATACACTTATATATATAATAATAAATAATCAAAGATCATTAATTCGTAGTTAAAAATCACTAATCAATAGTCAAATAGTTCAGTTCAGCTTTAATAAGTTCAGTTCAGCTCAACTCAGTTCAGCAAATCAGAACAGGCCCTATATCTTATATGCCTAAAGCAACTGTTAGGGATGATGCTTTGTACTTTTAGATAAGCAGGGACTGATGTGCATTGTTAGTGTAAATGTTGTTCCTCTTGTCTAATTTATGAAATGCACTTGTACAATTTGGAAACATAGCTTACACTGTTATCTAAATCTTTATTGGTGTTTTTTTGTTGTTGTTGATTTTTTTTGGGTGTTTTCTAAGACTCAACTGGGTGTTTTCCAGTTTTTGCTATGTTTAGCATGAAATGGCATCTCCATCACTTTTTTAACAAACAGTTTTACCATGACGAGTTATCAATTGATTATCTTTGAAAAAGAAAAAGTCCATAAAGAAATGGTGCTTAGACTCTTTCTTCATTATGCAAGGAGGATCTAGAACAATTTGGGTTCATAATTCATGGACTTTCTTCTGCAGAATTTGAATTGACATCTTTCCTTTTTTCTTTTCCCAAGTAAGGGGAAAGAGAAGGGGGGATACAGAAGCCATTTATTTATGGACAGCTCATTATGTTCTCTTTTATGGTTGCCGAAACTCGTCTATCAAAAATTAGTTTGATCTTTATTCTGCCTCCCCAACTAAGTATGTGTCATGTTCTATGCTATGCTGTTCAGTTTCACCATCCATACTGGTGCTGGTTTGATTGAACCTGAAATTCAAGATGATGGAAAGGTACATATTTTAGACTCTAGCCCCTTTTGTTGTTTTATAAGGTATCTGCATCATTGTCATACTATAATTGCCCCATACCCCATAATTCTCTCATAAGAGTTGGTTCATTTCTAAGCATGCGGGATGCTTTTTATGCCTTTATGTAGTTGCACATGGGTTGTTAAAGGAGGTAATTATATCATTAAGGTAACAAGGCAATCTCAATGGGACAAGCCAGACAACCATGAATTTGGGACAATCTTAGTGGGATGGAATCATGAAAGGAGTACCAAGTATTACTCCCTCCGTCGCATAATTAAGTGCCCGTTTCCAATCAATCAAAGCCTTAATCCCATAAGTCGGGAAGTGTATGTTTCCAATATTTCACAAAAATTAAGAAAAGTGATGATAGTATAAAATCATGTGTGTAAGTACATTGGGAATAATTACAAAGAGTATTATATTTGTTTTTTAGTGAATAAAATAATAAAAGTATATCTAATTTATTTGTTGGTTTATGCAAGTAGTGCATGTGGGCACCAAATTTAAAGTGTATTTAAGGAAGTTTAGTAGATTAAAAGGTATAAAGTGGGGGTATGTAGGTAATTATACAAAAACTAAAAATAGAAACAGTCACTTAATTTTGGGACACCTAATAAGGAATACATGCACTTAATTATGGGACGGAGGGAGTATGATTTTTGGATAACATTTTAAAGACAAAAGTCTGTGTTTCTACTTGGCTGGTACCTTATCCATTTTACGACATTGTATTGTGCGTGTCAGGTTAAAGTTGATATGGGTGAACCAGTGCTTAGAGCAGCTGATGTACCTACAAAACTACCTGCAAACAAGGAATCTTCTTTTGTTAAATCAGATCTAGTGGTTGATGGAGAAACCTGGAGTGTCACCTATGTAAGCATGGGGAATCCACACTGTGTTACGTTTGGTAAAAAAAGGAGAGTAGGTATAATTCCGTCCGCCTTGTTTAATAAGACCCTTTGATTAGGGCTTCTGTAGGCTGATACTGCTAGATTCTACTCTGTAAAAGAGGTTCAACGAATAGAATATGTTTTTTCATGATTAGCTGAAAGTTCAGAGTCTGAAATTTTGCTGATTTCTTGACCAAACAGAATCTGGTGGTGTGATCAAATACAATTGGCTGACATTGGACCGAAATTTGAGCACCATGATGTGTTTCCAGCGCGAACTAACACTGGTCAATTTTTAATTTTGATAAATGATGACGTGATGTAAAAAAATAAATGTACATTTTGTGTGTTAATCGATCTTTCCAAACAACAAGCTGTAAGGACATTTATTCTCCATGTTTCCCTGATAATTAGAGTACTCTTTCTTCTCATGAATATGTTGACATTAGAGGTAATTTTTGTGTGCCGAAAGAGTGTATGATATCATCCATTGTTTATCCAATCTGAACTGGAACAAGTAGTTAATGATTCTGAAAGCTTGTGCCTTACTTGTTTTTTTAAAAAAAATATTCTTCAACAACCACCCCCCTCTCCCCCCAAAATATTTCTATATTTAGCCAATCATTAATTTTATCCATATGATGTCATTATACTTCTTATCTTCTGTTAATTTTTCCTTGAGATTATTTACAAGCATGGATGGCTAGCAGAAATTATTGTACTCCAGGCTGGAAAAGTCTAACTCCTCTCCACCCCCCCTCCCCCAAAAAAAAGAAAGAAGAAAATAATTTTGCATATTACCCTAATGGGATCAGTCAGTGACTCTTTGAACAATCTGGTGAATGATTGTCTTTCTCTTGTATGGATGTATTTGTATGTATGTATGTTCCTAAACTCAATGAACGTAAAACATATCACACCAATTTGGGAATCTATATTTTTGGCTGTCTGAAGTCCAAGATGTTAAAATTACGAAGTAATATCTAATTGTCTAATAAATTAAGCAAAAATAGTGGAATCTTGCATGCGGATATATCTACTTTAACATGATGTTGCTTTTGCCTTTCTAATTAATACACTATTACACTTTCCTCCGGAACATATAGAATTATAGATACACCAGACTTTCTCATCATTCATTGGCAATTTGATACCTTTGAATTTTTTGGTTTATCTCAAAAAAGGCTCTATTATGAAGTGCAGTCTGTGTTCTTTGTTGACTTATTCTTTCATTAGGTAAGATAAACTTGTGCGAAATGCAAACTATTATTATATTTATTTATTTATTTATTCTGGAAGGGGGGTGGAGGGGTATAACTACTACATATTTATTATACCAGTTTCTGAATTATGATGTACTGGTCATGAATTGTGGTATTATGGATCTCTGAACTAATGATATCTTTTTAATTTTGGAATCATTTCAGTAAATCATACACTGATTCTTATTGAAAGCCTCTTTCATTGACAGCTTAAGGATCATGAATTTTCTCGAAAACTGTATTGATCTTGTAGAGTTTGTTCAAGTTTTCTCTCGGTCACACCTGAAGATGTGTGTATGGGAACGTGGTGCAGGTTGGATTTTATTTGGAAGTCTTTTTTAATAATAAATATTTTCAAGAGTATAAAATTATAGAATGTTTTTTTTCTTTCCTTTTTCTAAATTACTTCGTATTTTTCTGTAAAAAAAAAATTTAAAATTACTTCGTATATTTATTTACATATACTTATATTAGTTAGGCTGTTCCTCATCCTTGTTGACTCCAATTACTTGGTTGTGCACTTGTGCAAGAGCTACTTTAGCGTGTGGAACAGGAGCTTGTGCAGTTGTTGTTGCTGCAGTGCTCGAGGGTCGATTTGAGAGGGTGAGTACTGCTTAGTATTTCATGTTTTTTGTGATGCTCCCTGATGGCCAAACAAGCAATGTTCATATTCCTCTCTGAATTGCTTTTCGTTTCTTCATTGCCTATACTGTTTTATATTGCGACTGTCATTTAACATTTATTTATTTATTTTGGGGGGTTAGAATTGCACTGTTGACCTTCCTGGAGGGCCATTGGAGATTGAATGGAGGGAGGAAGATAACCATATATACATGACAGGCCCAGCTGAAGTAGTTTTCAAAGGATCAGTACCACTATAGTTTCTTTTGAAGCATCCTTCAGCTTTTACTGTGCCAATTTTCTGCTCTTTTATCAAGTATTTGAAAGGCGGGATCGATTGTTATTCAATTACTTTGGTATGAACTAACCGTAGTTGATGCAAGTGCATCAGCTTGTAGAGTGTAGACTCATTTTTGTATTGCTTTGTAGCAACCATGGTTTTTCATCTTAGGAAAAGTTGATTCAAGGCATCGGGATTGTTACTTGGTAGGTTAGATTATTTGTAATCCTCTTTGGTGTAAGTAATGACTCTAATCTAATCTAATACATATATATTTAAATAAAGTAGGCTTTTTTGGAGAGCATTCAGCGCGCCACATAAGCAAAGGTATATTTTTGACCAATTAAAAATTAGATTTCTATTTTATTTTAGAATTAAAAAATTCACTTGCCACCTAAATAAAAGCGACGAATAAGATTTAAGAAATTTGCCACATATTCAAAAACAACGAATAATGATTTAATAGGATTTAAATTTTTTAAAAAACTAAAAATTATCTTTTGAAAAAAATCATCTTTAGATATAGGATTTATATATCTAAGATATTCTTGATAGTGTTTATGATAAGAAATAAAAATTATTCCTTAATTATAATTAAATTAAAATTTATGATGCCTACCACAATAAATTGACACATCCTACAACACCAATAAAATTTCATATCAATACAAAACCAAATGAAGCAAATTTTGTGTCAGTTATGTCAGTTTTAGGTCATCAATGGCAGCATAATTCTTAGTTTAATTTTAAAAATCCATGTTTAAATGTATATTTGTTATTATTGCTTACATTGTGTTTATTTGGAATACTTAATGATTATATATTTATGTTTTGTTTACTGAATTTTGTTTTTACGTGTAGATCTAATTTAATCAGAGAATTAAATTCGAGCAAAAATAATTGGAAAATCAAAGTACGAAGAGGTATTATATCTTTATAAATCCTTTACATTTATTAATTTTTTTTATAAACCTTTTTAGTTTTTATTAATTAATTTTATGATTAAAACAAATTTTTGTGATTTAGGTAGCTTAATTTTCAAGTCATCAAATTAACTTAATTTTTATTTTTAATTATAGGATGATTGTGTTCATGCCTCAATTAAAGCCAACTTTGTACAATTTCGTCCAAAATTAATTATAAGAAAAGTTTACTCCATTAGATACTTTTCAATCGTTACAAATAAGAAGCAATATCACACGCATTGTCAGTGACAACAATATAATGATTTAATTTTTCAAAATACTATTGTTCGGGCGATTTGAGACGATGAAAAAATTCAAATGCATAGATTTAATTTTGTACAATTAAATTTTGAGATTAATTTCACAACAATTTTTCACTTCCTGGTAAATATGTTGATTTATTGTATAAGACTATAAAGATTAATTTTATACAAATTTTATTTTTTCTAACATGTTTTATTTATCCATTTTGATTAGATGGAAGAGATATGGCTGTGAACAAAGTTAGTGATTCTATTGAAATAGAAGATAAATAGTATACATGTTTTTATTATATTTTTAATATTTTTACTTTTTTAAAAACAACGAATAATGATTTAGGATTTAAATTATTTAAAAAATAATAAAAAATTTCACATTAAAGATTTTATCCTAATATGTAACCGATAAAATATCATATTTACAATTTTTTTTTTTTATAAAAGATATCATATTTACAACGTATTCATATTTTTAAATTTAGTTGTCATATAATTAACAACCATGAATAAAATACAAAACAACAATAAATAAAGCCACATTATAAATTACATTAAAAATAATACTTTTGTAATAGGCAATAACACTTTTATTAAATTATTATGTATTTTTTTGTCTGAAATTATTGAATAGTAAAATAAATCAAATAATTTAAAAAAAAAAAAAAAAAAAAAAAACCCTTAGAATCTATACGAAAATATATTTTCTTGACATTTATATATGAAAAAACCGTGCATCACACGGGCTTTAATTTTTTACTGCGCCATGTAAAATTATAAATTTTAGCTGTACCAATTAAATAAGAGAGTATTAATTTCTTTTAGAATTAGTTAATTCAAATGCCACACAAGAAAAATTGACGAATGATATTTTTAAGTTTAAATTAGTTAAATATTAAATATTATCTTTTGATATTAGGAATTTTATCTAAATATGTAACAAATTTTAGCACATAAGTACAAAAAAAAAAATAAAAAATAAAAAAAAAAAAAAAAAAAAAATTTAAAAAATTCAAACAAACCTAACAGTTAATACATCCCTCGATCGTTTCTTATGAATGGAGGGGTATTTATTTGGTAATTAGAAAGTTACAAGTATGATTTATAAACAAATTATCCATTACCATTATAAACCTAACAATTCTCGCTATTAACCAAATTTAAAACTACCGACCTAATATCAGTAAAAGGTTAACACTCCTAAGTCAATACTTCCTCTGTAGTAATAATATTGTAACAATGAGACTTTTGCACTATTTACTACTATTGTTTGACCATATAATACTGATTTATATGTTAAGCAAATTATAGTTTTGTGAAATTTTAGATTCGTCTCATAAAATACTTTCATATTATTAACTTTTTATAATTTTTACTCTTATACAATTATAGATACTTAATATATATAATGTGATTTTAGATGCGTAATTTTATGTTGCGATATTATTTGAACGGAGGAAGTATAAAATCTCACTTCCACTTCCTACCTTTTGACAGTGTTGAATTTCCTTAACAAGTCGTCCTAATAAATTTCATGATCATCAAAATTTGCCAAATACCAAAATTAAAATATACATGGATATATTCTCAACTATAAAAGACTACAAATAATATTAGTGTCACCAAAAAAGTAACATTATTAATTTAATCATCTCATAGTTACAAACTTACAATCGATCATCTCATGGTTGCAATTTCCATCTAACAGACAAAACAATTAATGGCACCAAAAATTATACAGTTTTTATTTCCATCATCTCATGTGGTTGTAATTTCCAATTGTCAAATAAAATAATTTTACAACGTCTAAACTAAAAATGGTATCTATTAACCTACACGAATATAAGAACACCATAAGAATAATTCTTTAATAAAAACATGATATAACATGAAACATTAATATAATTGAGAATACTTAACATAGTACGAGTAATGGGATACCATACAACTTCATTAGTACGTAGTACAACACACTAAGACAATTAAGATGTCTCAAACCAAACCAAGTAAGTAGTATCTTTAATCGCTTTTACAATTTCATCTTTGATTGTCGCGGAAGTACCTGAAATAAACCTAACCTGGAACTCAGTATTGTTGCATCCGGTTTTAAAAATCCCAACATATTGGCAAATTACTAATAGCAAACTTTCTAGTAGAGTTCCAATTCGGGTACCCAGGTCGGCTTTGGTTAAGACGGGTCACGTCAAGTTTATTTCAAAGTTGAATCATCCTAAATTATTGTGTTCATATGAGTCAAAATATAAATTGAGCTTTTTCGGATCAGATCGAATGAATCTGCCAGGTCAATTCTTAACACCTCTACTCTCTTGCAACACATGTTATACTTTAGTTTGTCTTCACACGAGGAAGTAGAAATGGAGCAATGTTATGTATTTGTAAATACATAACATTGATTAAAATATTTTAAAAACACATGGTAGAGAGAGAAAAGAGGAGAGAGATAGGAAGAGAGAGGTATGTAGGTTATATAGTACCATTGAATCCTCAGTGGTACTATTTATGCATAAATTTAGTATAACTGAATGCATATAAAACACCATTATGTACATACATAGTATCACTGAATATTGAGTGGTACCATTTGATCATTTAATGATATCAGAATATGCATTCGTTTGTACATATGTATAATTACATAAATGCCTTGTTATGCATTTCTACATGCATAACATTTCTCCCTTTAAAATCCCTCGTCTTCACACCACATATATTATACTACATAATAAATTAAGTTTAGTAAGTACTAACTCGGGGTTAAGTAATGTAAGAGTATACACATTTTACAGACTTCTAACATAGGCGATCATCATAACGAGCATATGGCATAATACTAGATGATCTTAGTACTTCACATATCATATTATAGCCGTATATTGACTAGAAAACTTCACAACACTTTAATTTCACATACAAAATCCTAGAATTTCCAAGCAATACCTTACATGATATTGTCATTTCTTGAAAAATGTGGAATAACTTACATCGACAAACATGGGGAGCATTAAATGACAGAAGTGTTAACATTTTACTAGCATGTCACTCTTCAACATATATGTGAGATGTTGGCAAAATCTCAACTCTCAAGTGATCCACCTGAAGATCCTCCAATGTTCTTCAAGTCTCTGTTCCTCAAGTACACTCCTTCAAGTGTTCCTTCCACACAAAATAATATGGCTTAGAGAGAAATACATACATTGTTGAATTGAGTTATTCTACATAGATATACATAGTACAACAAGCACATGTAAAGTCAGATTAGAAAAACTAGTGGTGCAAAACCATTGGGTTATAATTCATCATGCACTCCAATGATGCATAAAGATTTTGATTATTTTTTTATTTTTTTTGAAAAAAATCTATGCCTTTGTGACTAGCAATTGAATTGGTTGTGGATTACACACGCACACTAGTATTGTACTTGGAATGCAGAGGAGAGAAATAATAGTCTCCTATAAAGCCATATAGGGTACTTTTCACCCTTACTCGTAGAATTGACATTCGCCAAAAAAAAAAAAAAAAGAGATTGATCAAACCTGCGTCAATTACGACTCAGCATTTCTTGAATAGAACCAGCAACTCCACGACGCCGTCCCTAAAACCGCAAGTAATAGGATATCAACATCAGTGTGCTTAATTTACACGATAATTACATCAAGAGATTAAATAACTCACCCGTTCATTTTTGAACAAGTCCTCTGCCATTGCTTCCATCTGTTTCCTCTTTTTCTCATCCTTCACATATTCAACTACTTCCTTATCATAGTCAGAATCACTGGCATAGAGTTGCATAGCAGATATCAGATATTAAAGAACCTAGTCTTTACACTAAAAATTATAGCAAATATTCAACAATAGTCAGTAAATATATCAAATAATATGAGAAAGATCTGATGCACGTACGTATATGGATATTTTGAATATGGAACAAGGTTGCTATAGCTATTCCCAGACTGAATGTTAGTCTGCAGTCCTAACAAATAGCTAACAGTTAATAACAAATAACAAACTACCCATGACGAGAAAATATAATTGACTAATGCATAGAAATTTTTTTTAATATTGGAGTTCAGCAGCCTATCACAAATAATAAGAATTTTTTATTTATGTATGTTGTGCAAGCAAACCAAATATCGAGATCAAAACAAGAATATGAACCAGAAAAAGAAGGCACAGAATTGGTTCCTAGAAATGGTTCTTAACCACTTAATTAAAATCACTCCAATGCACTGTTCTGTTGTCCAAAGACTAAAAGTAATTCTAAAATGAACTGTTAGAAGAACAATTGACAATCATTTCAGAAAACAGAGCACAAGCATAGCCCAATATGATAATAGGGATACATGAACATCTTTTATAAGACTAAATGAGCTAAACCAAATATAGCTGACCAATCAAAGCTTCTGAAAGATCTCCCTTGTACGCATTTCTCCCTAGCCACAGCACTTAATCTTCTGAACGGCTGGGCAAAAAACTCTCCAGCTGATAACTAAAGCAAAACTTTCTTTTGCAAAATTCTAGATGCTAGCTCCTCAACAAAGAATATTTAAGTACCCAGCCAAGTTGCCTTAGCTGATTGTAAGTACATGTGTAACCACAGGGAATGGGATGTTAACCATGCATCCGCATCAAATCTCATGATTTGCTTAATTAAGAAAAATTTCACAAAACCTGCTTATGATGAATTTTGAAGCTTCAACAGCCATATCTAGGGATAATTTTCCTTCAAATTTCAAACACCACCCTTAAATTTTCATCTTTGTGGACGAGACATAGATTTAAACAAAATTCATGAGTTATCCTTCAATTTTGGGCCCGGGAATGGACCAAGTACCACAAAATTTCCCACTTTCTCTTACGACAGTGAGCATACAGCCACAGTAAAAATACTTGAATTCTTAAAGGAAGAAAGAGTGGATGGATAATCATATACTCCTAACCCCTGATCTCTCGCCTCTCCAAACCCGGAGACAGAGGACCTGTACTGTACTTACATCAGAACTGTCGTATACACCCATGGCCCCACTCTTCAATGCCTCCACCCCCTCCACACCCCTCCCACTAATCAGAAAAGGGAATAAAAAAACAAAAACAAATACAAACTTGTGTAATCATTAGTATATGAGAGAAAAGTAATAACAAGAGCATGCAGAATGCACAGGAATATGATGGATTCAGGAACTAGCCAGTATTGATATTCCATGGGTTGATCTGCCCATGTTAGAGGTAGTATACTAATATGTATGTTTAATTGATTGGAATGAAGCTTTTCAGGGGGGAGGTGGAGTGACTCACTTAGACATGCTTAAGCAAAAAAGATATAAAGCATCAACACTAATAACTTACCTTTCTAAAACGCTTGAAATTAATAACTTCACCGTCTGATACAGATTCAGAACTCACTGAGACATTTGTATTAGTATTTCTAACAATTAAATTTTGGCTATAAAGAATATCTAGGTTCCAACTTTCCAAATCATCGTTCCTGGCATTGGCTACTTCCCTCTTTGGCTCAAAAAAACTCAGAACTTTACCAACTTCTGGTGATGAAGCATCTTTATTTGCAGATTTCTTGTCAATATTCATGCAGTCAGTAGCCTCTGTTCCACTGAAATTTTTTGTATTATTCGGCATCATCAATTCTTCACATATAGCACCTATACACAGAGAACCAGTATGTTTTTTTAAATATCTGCCTCACTTTCATAACTTGCATGTCAAACAACTACATTGGCCATACTTGGATGATCTGAAGTGGCTGTTTCTGCTTCTGCATCGGAGTCTGCAACCACTGTCTCGTCGGTTGAACACGAAGAAGAGACTAATACTGCAGAAATAGTACATATCTTGGTCAAAAGCAGGCAGATTATTCTCCAAAAGGAACTTCCTTCCTTATCATTAAGGGGGAAGAAGGAATACAAATACAAACTAGTAGGCTGGTTATATTAATAAAACCATCTGTCACTTAACATGTTGCAGAAAGATTTATTAGTGGTGTGGGTAAGTACATGGTATTGAGAGTAGCATATAATTTAATATTGACGAGAGAGAAGAGAAAAGTGCATAGGGTATCTTTTTATGTTGTGGAAAGAAAAGGCAGAGGTGACCAGAGATAGTAAGCCATGCCAAAATAAGAAGTTTACAAACAAAATGAAATAATCCATACAGGAAATAGTGCAATCCTTCTAGGATGGAGAGATTAATAATCTATCTCAGTAGAATAAAGGAAATTAGCATGCAGACCATGATAATCTCGAACAGCTCAACATCATCAAAACTGTGGCCAAATAAAAATAAATAAAACCCTTCAACATCATCAAATATAGAAGGGACAACTCTTGTTGTCTGATATAGTTCATTAATTAATTCAATACATATGAAGAAATAAGGCTTTGATTGATTGATTGATTGATTGATATGAAGAAATAAACAGACATGCATACATGGTTCATCAACTGATTATATTAATACACACACCATTGTGTTCATTCAAGATAAAAATTGAAGGCAAAGATGGAAGTCGAAAGAAGTTGATTTGAGAGTTTCATGAAATGCCGATTATGGATCTTTTAAGAGAAACTGATCACATACTTCATATTTAAATCAATCTTGTTAAAATTAGGGACTCACAAATTGGCAATAACATCTTCCAAAACCCTTATCCTCCCCCCCCCCCCCCCCCCCCCCCCCCCCCCACCTTCACAAATTTATTTGGAATTCTAGATTACCTTTTAGGGTGAGATCAAACGTTTGGACCTTGACATTGGGTAGAACTAACACTTATGATATACTAATAAGGAGAAGACCAGAGATGGCTATTTTAACAAATAAGTGCATGTTGTATCATGCAAATAACGAGATTTCCTCACGCCAACTTTTTCAATGGGAAGATGGCAAGTATTTTTTGAGAAGGCAACTTTCTGTGGAAGGGACATACCAGGTTTTCCTTTGTATGGAACTGTTACAAGTTCAATTGGTGCGCTTTGGAAGGGCCAAGGAGACATGGAGTAATGCTTTTATGGAAATTCTGTGATGCCAATGGTTAGAATGGAATGGACAAATTTTCTCAAGAACAATTTTAAGTGGTGAATTGTAATAAATTAAATAACTTATTTATTTTCTTTGAGGGCAAAAACAGCGAGGGCTTTTAATAGTTACACAGCAGTAGAAGGAAACACAAAGAAATTGAGATATAGTATGTAATCCCTGTCTTAGACTGGATAGGACAACTATCCTCTGTGCTTGTTCTTATTGCAGTTGCTCATATACAAATATTTTAATCAAAAGTTTTTTTTTAAAAAAAAAAAATAAAAAATAAAAAACCCTTGAGATGAAGTTAAAACAACAAAAAGATCAAAGAAAATGAATATTCTAATTTGTATTCCTGCTAGTCAAACCCTTTGACTTCAAAAAGAACATTAACAAACTATAAAGAAAAACAAATAAGCAGAAAGGTAAAGGAATATTCAAATGAAAAATTTTACCTACTGGTTCAGATATATACACAGTAATACTTCAGTAAAGATTTCAGACAGATAATCTACAGTCAACAACTTACTAGATGAGGACATGATGATTGACGGATCAAGATACCCTGATAATACTGCAGAAATCAATTTGATCTCATTTACTTTAGACAGTGAGCTATCATTGCAGAATTTTTCAGCTGAATCAGCAGGGACTACAAGCACCAAACACTTATCGGTTTCCACTTGGTCCTGCAACACAGTATTTTTGCACAAGTTATGGGTGGGTATGGGATCCTTCATTGGTGATAAAATAAATTTTCAAAGTGCTAAACACCTCAACATACCTGGATATTATTATCAAAATCGTTTATTGAAAGAACTTTTGCACCAGCAACCTCCAACAGTGATTGCACCCTATCTTTAAATCTATACTGCAGAAAAAAAAATGAAATGGAAATTGAAAAACAAGAGGCACTTATAAATTACTTGAAATGTAATAAATTAGCACTGAGTTACCCATCTAAAGTACCCGCAAGTCAAGAACATTTCAGAAGCTCCCAGCTAAAGTACCCACAAGTCAGGAAGGTCTGAAAAGCGCCACTAGTGGGGTTCCATGAAGAATTCTTGGCTCTAAACTCTTAGGCTTGACAATCCTAAAGATCAAGAAGTTTCCTTACTACTTAAAATGAAGCCCGGTTCTTTGGAGGGTCTGATATAGTAGGTGAGGCATAAATAGTATTATGGTTGAGGTCTATGGAACATTATAGTTGAGGCCTAAGGAGTAGTATGAGAAGATTATTACTTCCTTTGCCCGGGCTCGGGCTACTATAGCTCTTCTAGCAAAGTCATACGTGAAGGAGTTTTGCCTCCTCCATCCACCCTGCCTAGCAATGTCATTTTTTTCTTTTGAAGATTTTAGATATCTTGGTCCAATACTATAAGGGACAACAACTCATTTATGAATTTCTAACTTTACTTTGTATTAGATGAATTTGATTTTTTTTTTTTTTTTTTTTTTTTTTTTTGAGGGATATTAGATGAATTTGTTCAGGACCATTCAGTTGTGTTCCAAAGGTTGTTAGGAGAAGCTAATTAGGGTTATGTTAGCACCTATAAAGGAGTAAGACAAACTTACAAATCACAAAATTTTTCCTATTATCATTCAATGAGAATTTCCATCTCTTATTGCATCTTTGTGACTGTGAGCTTCCTAATCTAAATGATTTTCTCAATCTTAAGATTGAAACTCTTGATGTCAATAAAATTAGTGATCAATAAGCTTTCCAAAGGAAAAAATCTCAAATCCCCTAATAACAAAGAGCATTCATGAAAAGTAAGTACATTTATAATATACTGATTATTTGTTGACGATGACACGTCACTACCTAATGCCAAATTTTTTTTTCTCCTATTACTGATGACTTGCATTATATATGATTTTTACCCCCGTTCCCTATCATTTTGTAAGTGGTTTAAAGTTCTTCGGAGCTATACTAACATTTCCTCTTTTTAGTGTTGCTTGTGTTTTAGTTGATTTATATACGAATTGGAGGCTTTTCTCCGGATTTCTACTACTTTGAACAATTCTTAATGAATTTGTGGGATTTGCTAGGCTAAGAATGGAGTACTTGCTGTTCAGAGTTTGATTTGAGCTACCAGATGCTATCAACAAAGTTCTATTGTTTGGACGCTCGTGAACGAGGTGCAAAATCTGACTGTTGTGAACTCTTTTGGTCACAACTTTTGAGTCGCAATTGTTAATGAGATAATTCCATTCGGGTTAGAAACTAAACTTGAAGAATTTTCCAACGATAGGTTACACATTAAATTCTGAAGAGAAATGACAAAGTCATGGCATGTTGAAGTTTGATGGAAGCCACCTGATCTGGGCAAGGTTGCTAGAGGGGGTCAAGCAAGACGTCGTACTAGCCATGTGAAGCTAGGAGAGTACTACTTTATGCTCCCAACCACCTGATTGGGTGAGCGCCCAGGGCCATTGTCCCAAGTCTTGGCAGCTCGATACTTTGACTTCTTTAAAGCAGTGTTCGAAAGCAATGCACGCCCGATTTAGCGCGAATGTTCGGGGCCCTAAGGCCTCTTGTTTTAGATCAAGTTTTATTTCTCATTTTAGCTCTCCTATAAATAGGGTAGGGAAAATTTATGTAATTAAGCTTTGATTGGGTACTTTAGTTTATTCTTAAGCTCTTTCACTTAATAGAATTTTCTCTCAAGCATTCAATTAGAACTTTAGATTCAAGTTTATATAATCATGATTTTAGAGGCATTTTTCAGATTCTTTGTTCTTTCATTGTTTGTTTTCAATTTCCAATCATTATTGGTGGTAATCATGATTTCCTTAGTTCCTAATGTATTGTTTGCTCTAATTACGTGTGAGTAGTTTCATACTAAGGCTAAGGGGATTTATGAATTTTGGAAAGAGTTAATTTCTTGTTGAATTGAATTTGAATTAGTTTATGATATCTCCCTACTATTTGCTATTATTGATTAATTAGTTGAGCAATGACCATATCTGATTGATTATGCTTGTAAATACTAAGTTAAGCGACGAGAGGTAGAAACATTGTGTTAGACTTGCGATAATAGGTGGAATGAATTTAGTAAATTGCGAGATCCTACTAGACAATGATGTTATATAGGAAATAATTGATTCGAGAGAACTTATTGACCTATATAGTTTAATATTATATCACTCTTTGAAATATTACACATGCCTTAATTGGCCTTTTTTTTTTTTTTGGTTATAGCATTTCCTTTACTACAGTTTAATATTATACCTTTCTCATCTCATGGTCTCCACCCACTCATAATTTTTTTTATATTACTTCCTCTGTTTTTTATTAGATGCATCATTTTCTGAATATGGAAGTTTCAATTTAGATGCATCACTTTCTCTTTTAGTTAATAAATTCACTCTATCTCTCTCCCTATCACATGAGCCCTCTTTATTTTCTATCTAACTCTCTCTACTCTAAAAATTGCTTAAAAAAAACAAAAAAAAAAAAAAAAAAAAAAAAAAAAAAAATCGGAGGAAATATTATTCATCCTCTCAAATCCCTTATTTCTCAATAAACTATTAACAACACTATCATCTCTGACAACTGTTTTATGCTCCAACCACCCCACTTACAATTATATTAATCAATTAAACTACCTAATATAATGTGCTGCTCACAATGTAATACTTGTAAGAAAAACGGAGGGAGTATAGGTGGGTGAAGTAGTGAAACCGTATCATAGAATTGGTTCCTTGAATTCTTGCATTTAATTACACATCAATTTTCAATCAAAATTCTAAAATGCAGTGTTCATAAGGTAATCACCTTATTTGCAGAACCCAACACAAAAGTGTATCCTTTTAAGCAATTATCACGAGTCCTAGTATCTGCTATCGATACTGATTCACCATCCAAAGTCATTGTTGGAATGTATCTGTCACCATCGGGTCAATGTACAACAATCAATTTGATATAATTGGACCTAAAGTCCTAAATCACATAAAAGTCACCATATATATAAACACAATCAGGTAGACAATTCGACACTTACTGACTGTAACTTGGGATTTCACTGTGTATCCTAGTTCCTGCAATAATCTGCAAAAAAAAGTACCAACAAAAACAAATACGAGTACAGATTTAAGTTACATCATAATCTATAATCTTCTTTTTTGGCAGAACTTCATGCACTAATCAAATCACAAAAATAAACTTGGTAATGGTAATGTCTTCGAATGTACTAGTCTCTCGTAATGTCAAGTAATCCATTTGACTCAAAAATTACAGATTTAACTGGATTTTAAAACAACAATATCCTGTGAGGATACTACACTCAGAGCTGAGTTATACGCTACAAGGATAAAAGTTTATATACTGGGATGCAATGGCTAAGGGTAATAAACATAATGTAGCTACTAAGAGATAGGATGATGGTTATAACTCCAGCTATTCTCTGATAGAAAATTTGGCATGCTTCAATTGGACCTATTAGAAGGGGGATGCAGACAGCTCCAGTGCTGGGGAAGAGAGGAGTCAAAAGTTAAAATTTCTAAGTTGATTTTATAGGATGCAATCAGCAAATCACAAGGTATAACTTCCTCTGCCCTACAATGTTTGTCATAAATTTCAAACTAGGATGTCTTAAAATAATATCAAGTTCCTACTGGTAACAAAAACATGTTAGATTTTGTGAGCAAACTACCTTTTACTTGTCCACTTTTGTGAAAGCTAATTCCTCTGTTTCTTTTAGTTAACCCTATTTTGAATCATTATAGATTCTAATGCAAATGGAATCTAACACTCTCAATAAATAAATATGAAAAAAGAAACACAAGCATGTGAGACCTTGTTTCATTCGTCTTGATGTGTAGTTTCCACAATACCAACTTATAGGTAACTGCCAAAAAAAAAAGAAAAAAAAAGAGAGAGAAAGAGAAAGCGAGCATACCTCCAGCCAAGTACTTAGTATAACAGGTTTCTTAGACAGAACGATATCAATTGCTTCCTCGGTGACAGGCATGAATGGATCCACAAGTACATGTGTGCATTCCTTAGTCCACTCATGTGAAACACAAGCACCTAAAAGAGAAGCAAATAAGTCAATCATAACGCATATGGCCCAAGAACACCTGTCAATTGACCATGCCTAGCCACAGATCATATGAACCAATATATATAACTAGGCTGATTAAAATACTTATAGTATGCAAGCAAACAATCTATCCATATAAAAAGGAGCTTTTTAGGAGCATGAAAAGCGCCACATAAGTGTGCTATGTAACAAAGCATTATTTACAAAAAGAAATTAATAACACAAACTTAGAGTTTGATGTTTAAAAATAGACTTTATGATAAATAAAAGCAAGTGTTTGATTTTTTTAATAAACCATTTTAGATAAGGAAAATTTGTCTAAGACAACCTTTTAAAAAACATTTTTTGTAAGACAACCCTTATAAATTTTTTTTTGGCAAAGTCTGACGCAAATAAAAAAAAAATGTTAAGGGCGACCAACCTCCACTTTCAGGCATTGACCCACCGGATTCCGACGTTGACTCCCACGTGGGCTGCACGGGACCCTTATTTCTCCTATTTGCACCCCTATTCCCTCCATTTTTTCACATAAAACCCCAATTCTTCAATTACACTTGTTTTCTTTCTCTCTCTCCCCTGCTCTTTAATAAATTGCTCCCAGGAGATTTCAATTCTTGCTCCCCCATTAATGCAAGGGAGTTGAAAACCTTATTGAATCGTCAACCACCTAACTGTAAGAGTTCATTTTGTTCTTTGTTTGAAAGAGGAAAGCTTTCCTTTTTTAGGTACGTTTTGCTCCATTTTTTAATTGCTTGTTCTGCCATGGCTAAACACAAAAAAACGAGTTGCATCGGGAAGAAGGAAGAAAAGGGGGACTAATTACGTCATTTTCGACAAGCCCAAGTACCAATACAGTTCTATTTTGTGATTTTTTAATCAATTTAGGGTCAAATCGAGCCATATTGGGACGTAATTTCTATGAAATGAAACCCAAATCAAAACCCTAATATTAGAAATTGACAAAATTGGAACAATTATTATGAAATTACTCACCTTAAAGCGAAGAAGATCAATCTCACCAGCTCTGAATTGTAGAATACCGCTTTTGATTTTCTAATTTGGGGAAAAAATTTCGTTGTGGATTCAACAGAATAAGAATAGGGGTTTTATGTGAAAAAAATGGAGGGAAAAGGGGTGTAATTAGGAGAAATAAGGGTCACGTGCAACCCACGTGGAAGTCAATGGAATCCCGTGGGTCAATGCCTTAAAGTGGAGGTTGGTCGCCCTTAACAAAAAAAAAATTATTCATCAGGAAAATTCGTTAAGAATAAGGCAATCTTTGCTTGGTTAGTTTAAAATAAGTCAACTTTTCAATTAACTCAGAATAAGTCAACTTTTATAATATATATTCTCTAAATGAGTCAAAACCTATTAGCTTAGAAATAACCGGTTGTTAAGGTTATGAATGACACGTGTCATTATGTGGTTGGTTCTTTTAAAAAAAATTAATTAAGAATTATTTTTTGATTAATTATTAAAAATAAAACTTTTTTCAATTAACAATAAAATAATAAAATAAATAAATAAAATAAACAAAAAATATAAAAAAATCCCAGCCACCGATTGCTAGTGCTAGCCCACCCCTTGCCAGAGGCCGGCAGCCGGCGACTACCTTTCCCCCGGTGCTGGAGACCCCACCCCCTCCCTTTCTCCATTCCCACTTCCCCATCCACTCCCCCTTCTCGTTCATCCCCCTCCCTGGGTCCCTCATCAGCCCCTCCTCCCCAATTCGACAACCCTAGTAGTCCCCATTCCCGTCATACCCCTTCCTCTTCCCGCTGTTTTGCAACCCTATATGTCCGGTTTCAGTCAAATTTGCCGGGTTTGTGGGTAGTAGGGTAGGGATAAGGGTTTCAACGGTTGTGCGGAGCTCACCATCCACCGTGAGGGTTTTCAACACCGTGAGGGAAACGAGAATGGTGAAAAGGGAGAGATGGGGTCGCCGGGCCGAGAGAGGGAGGGGGTTGGCTAGCCGCCGGCCGCTGGCAAGGTGGGGCTGGCAATGTGATTCATGAAGGGGTGGCTTAGGATATTATTTTTAAAATTTTTTAAAAACTTTTTATTTAGTAATTATAAGTATAATGTTTAATTATAGTTATACATTTAATTAAAATCAATAATTATTGTTTATTAAAAAAATGAAAAGGCATATCAGGAGAAATGAAAAGGGAATGCTATCAAGCCTTAGGAAAATGTAGGAGTGATGAAACCTTTGCAGCGTATAAGGAGGCTAAGAGTAAGGCAAAGGCAGCTGTTCGCCAAGCAAAAGAAAAGGCATATCAGGAGGTTTATGAAAAGCTTGATTCCAAGGAGGGAGAAAGGATCATTTATAAGATGGCAAAGAGAAGACAAGAGGCAAGGAAGGATATTGGCATGGTGAAGTGTGTCAAAGATAAGAACCAAATGGTCCTAGTGCAAGAGGAGGGCATCAAGGACAGGTGGAAGGGGTACTTCGATGAATTATTTAATGGAAGTAATGGAGTTGTGATAGGAGATACCTCTATGAGTGATGAAGAAATCAACATGGAGTATGTGCGAAGGATTAGGAGAGTAGAGGTGGAGATTGCACTGAGGAAGATGAAACCTAAGAAGGCGGTTGGCCCTGATGGGGTACCGATAGAGGTGTGGAGGTGTTTGGGTAAGATTGGTATTGATTGGTTAACAAACCTTTTCAACAAGATATGGACGGCTACAAGGATCCCACAAGATTGGAGGAAGAGCACCTTGGTCCCGGTTTATAAAAACAAAGGAGACGCTCAAGATTGTTCTAACTATCGAGGAATTAAGCTTATGAGCCATACTATGAAGTTGTGGGAAAGGGTGATTGAACAAAGGTTGAGGGCATGCACAAGCATTTCAGATAACCAATTTGGTTTTATGCCTGGGAGCAGTGATACAGGGAACGCGGGACGTTGAGGCGAATCGCGATCTGAGTCGTTCGTACCGAATCGCGGAACGAACGCGACCCAAATCGCTAGGGTTCGCGACTCAGTTCGTAGTCGTGGCGTTCCCTTTTTCTTCTTCAGAATTTCTGAGTCAATAGCGGCAAAAATTGAAGGTTTACAGTGTTTGATAATGGCGAGTTCGCGAGGTTGAAGATGATACAGCTGTTGAAGATGATAAAGTGAAAAAGAAAAAGTTTTCTTTCAAAAAAAAAAAAAAAAAAAAACTGAAAAAGAAAAAGTTGAGGGGGCATTACGCATGAGACAAAACTCCTTTTTGAACTTCTTACTATATTGGGGCCCTCAATATAGGAAATAGCAATATATATTCATATAAAGTTATTATTTACACCTTTTTTTAATTTACTGAGTATTTACTATGTCATTTTTTTATGCTAAACTTTACTAATGTCATTAGTCTCTAAGTCTCTAACTACTACCTACTCATTACACTAGCTTATTGGGAACTTGAAAACTGAAAAGGACAACTTGCAAGTGATTAATGTTTTAACTATTTCAAATTAATTTTTAGTTTTTCTTTATCAGATTATTATATATATATATATTAAACTACACTAAACGTTCCCGATTCACTCAATGTAGCGTTTCCCGTTTCCGTTTCCGTCCCGCGTTTCGTATCGAATTTCGTTCCTTGTATCATTGCCTGGGAGATCTACTATGGAGGCAATCCATTTGATAAGACAAATGATGGAGTTTTATAGGGTAAAGAAGAAAGATCTTCATATGGTCTTTATTGATTTAGAGAAGGCATATGACAAGGTGCCAAGAGAGATACTTTGGTGGGCAATGTTGAAGAAAGGTATCCCACGAAGGTATGTAGACCTAGTTAAGGATATGTATCGGGATGTGTCAACAAATGTGAGGACATGCGGAGGGTTGACAAAAGATTTCCCTATTACAATCGGATTGCATCAAGGGTCTGCATTAAGCCCTTTTCTTTTTGCAACGGTTCTAGACGAATTAACTAGACCAATTCAAGATGAGGTTCCATGGTGTATGCTGTTCGCAGATGATATCGTTTTGGTGGATGAGACTAAGGATGGGGTTAATGTCAAGTTGGAGCAATGGAGGCAAAGGTTGGAATCTAGAGGGTTTAAGCTAAGTCGGAGTAAGACTGAATATTTGGTATGTCGTTTTGGCACTCAGAGGGGGACAAGCAATGAAGTGGTGAGTTTGGATGGAAAGGATTTGACCATGAGTGAATGTTTTAAGTACCTAGGGTCGATCATCCAGAAGAATGGTGACATTGATCAAGACGTGACCCACGGGATTAAGTCAGGGTGGCTTAAATGGAGAGCGGCCACGGGAGTGCTATGCGACCGCAGCATTCCCTTAAAGTTGAAGGGAAAATTCTACAGGACTGCCATAAGACCAGTGTTGCTCTATGGTACAGAATGTTGGGCTTCTAAGAAAGAGCATATTAAAAAGATGGAGGTTACGGAAATGCGCATGTTAAGGTGGATGTGTGGAAACACTTTAAGAGATAGAATCAGAAATGAGGTTATTCGCAAGAAAGTAGGTGTGGCGGGCATTGTAGATAAATTAAGGGAAAATCGTCTGCGTTGGTTTGGACATGTAAGACGGAGACCCGAGGGTGCACCGGTGCGAAGAGTGGAAGAGTGGGACCATGGAGGGATTAAACGAGGAAGAGGGAGACCAAAGATGACTTGGTTGGAAGGAGTGAGGAAGGATATGAAGTGCATGGATTTACGTGAGGATGAAGTTTTGGATCGTAAGGGATGGAGGAGAAAGATTTATGTTGATGACTACACGGAATAATCAAATTTGGTTCATGTTAGCCGACCCCACTTTTGGGATTAAGGCTTTGATTGATTGATTGATTGATTGATTAAAAAAATGACTTGTTTGGTAGGTTGTAGGTCATTTGACCTATTAAATAAAATACGTCTTAAAAGTCGACTTATTATGAGTTAATCGAAAAGTGGACTTATATTGAGCTAACCACGCAAAGGTTGGCTTATTTTTGACAAATTTTCCAATTGAATATAACTTTAAAATATTATATTTTACATACAATAAAAAAAAATAAAAATAAAAATATAAAAAAAAAAAAAACCTTGAAAAAAAAAAAATTGAGCAAGCATTACAAGAGATCGAAGTATAGCGAAGAGGAGATGAAATTGGCTCTTGGCCAGATGCATCCTATCAAGTCATGTGGTAGGTACTCTAAGTGAAATTTCATAAATCGCACTCATACGCACCTAAACATGATCGAGATCACGTTTGATGTGCTACATTTCATCTTTGTGCCACACCAGTTGCTGACAAAGTGGAAAAGAGGATAATAATTTAGAATTAACCTTTGATGTGTGGATTCCTCTTTGCAAATTTGCCTCTATAGGAGATCTAGAGCCGCAAATGATGCTCCTCTACGATTAGTCTACCGGCTTGAATAAATCCTCCACTAATGCTAGTTGGACGAGAAATCTCTTCCTCTTTCTTAGAGTATATTAGGCCAGGTAGAGAGAGAAAGTTGAGAGGGGATAGATTACGTTATATCTTTAGGAGAGACGTACTATATACTATATTTTCCAAGGCCCTAAATGAGATTAATCAATATTATATTAATTAGGTCAAGCTCTCCCTTCTTGCCTTCTCTTTGGCAAGCCACCCTAAGTCCCTTAATTGGCTTCGAGTTTCTTTATTTGATCCAAACATTATGTGTGAACTTATAAGATCCATTTAGGTGGGCTACAGGTTTGTTTTATTTTAGCCCAAATGTCAATATTACACTCTAAAAAGATATATTGACAACCCAACTTGACGAACTATTATCCCCATAATAGGATCCATATAATATTAGTACATAATTGCCCGAGAACACAATTCCTTCTATCTCCCATTAATTCGAGACAAGTGTATAATCTTCAAATATCTTAAGTCTCTTAGTGTCTAATTTGATAGAATGATTTTATGTCATCCATACTAGTGCTCAAATTATTTCTTGAAATCCGAGTTCAAAATGCTAGATCAAATAATTAGCTCATAATTCATTAGAGCACAATCATGCACTTTTAGATCTAACTCTCTTCAAGAGGCCAAGACACTCATCCTATTGAATAAAAGAGTACCTATCCATTCTCGTCGTAATCAAAACTCCCACTCAAACTTTCAGCAAAACCTGATTACTGCCTTTATGGTCCCCTTTTACAGCAAGACGTTAGACTGCAACAAAGTTATACCAATCATTAAGCTAAGATAGTGTTCCACTCATGCCTTTAGAATCCACTAATATAATTACAAAGTTTCTATAGAAGTTCTAAGTAGGTCACTTCGATCATGTATCATTGTATCAACCATACATATCCATATGATTGACTGAACATCTCTATGTTCCCATAGCCCATGAAACTGCCCTATTATTCAATCTTATATGCTAATCCTTTTGAATAGGACATTTATGTCCATTTTAAAATGGATATGCAAGAACACTCTAAGAGATAGAATCAATTCGCAAGAAAGTGGATGTAAAACAGAGAACCTAAGGAACTGGTGGAAGAGTGGGATCATGAAGAGCTTAAACGAGGTAAAGGAAGACTAGAAATGACTTGGTTGGAAGGAGTTAGGAAGGATATGAAGCAAAAGGATTTGCATGAGAATGAGGTATTTAATCGTAAGGGATGGAGGAGGAAGATTTTTTTGGATGACTATATGGAATAATCACTTTTAATTCATGTTATGGATTAAGAATTTGATTGATTGACTAATATAAATACTAGGATTAAGAACTGAAATATTCCTTGAATTCAGTTCACTGATGGTGTTTCTTTCATAATATCACATATTTGACAAACCCATTGGATTTCATAAAATATTTTTGAAATTTTATTTAATACTAAACCATGATTAAATAAGAGGAATTTATTTCATATAAACATAAATAACAAAACCATGTCTTTACATCGTAAATTAGTTTGAATTCAGTTCCCTTATAGGGTTTCATTTATCAAATCACGTATTTGACAAACCAAACCCATTGAATTTCATAAAATATTTTGGACATTTTATTTATGTACTAAACCAAAATTAAATAAGAGGAATTTCATTTCATATAAACATAAATCAACAAAGTATGTCTTTACATTGTAAATTAGTTTCTCTAAACAGAATACAACTAGATGAAGCTCATGCGATGCACGATTTATTTGTATTTTTTAAAATAATTTTTTTTTGTATTTATTTGATAAAATTTATTATTTTATTTGTTATACGTAGTAATTATTTATTATTTTTATTTTAAAATAAATTGTGAATTTCCTCGCATTTATTATATATTTAGATAAAAATTTTAATCTCCAAAGATAATATTTTATATTTAATTAATTTAAACTCTAAAAAATCATTTGTTAATTTTGCTTATGTGGCATTTGAATTATTTAATTCTAAAAGAAATTACAAAGCTCTTATTTAATTAGCTATAACTAAAATTTATAATCTAGCGCGTTAAGAAATTTTAATCCTACGTGACTCTCTAAAAACTCGGGAAAAAACTCCCCTTGGGAAAATAACAAAATCACCTTTTACTAGAAAAGGGCGAAAGGGCCAATGACCTCTTGGCACTTATACATACAAATGTTTGTTGGCATATGAGTTCAAATGCAAGAGGTGGATTTAGTTAATTCATCACAGTTAATGATGATTTAAGTCAATATGGCTATATCTACTTAATGAAACATAAATCGGAATCCCTTAAAAAGTTTAAAGAGTTCCAAAATGAAGTACATAATCAACTTGGTAAGGCAATAAAAGCATTACGATCTAATCATAGTGGAGAATATTTGATCCAAGAATTCGATAATAATCTAAAGAATAATTTAACACTTTCATAATTGACTCTACTAGAACACCACAAATTAATTGGTGTGCCTAAAACCTTTTTTGACAAGTTTATTTTGGTAAATCAGAGCACTTTCACCCCAAGGCGTTTAACTATGGTCAATATTCTTATGGATTTTGAGTTATGTCATTATATGAAAATCTCACGAAATAAAGGGTTGTATGGCTATGAAGCTAGGCATGTCGAAGGCATATGTTAGGATTGAATGAAAAATTTGGAGGCGGTGTTTAATAAATTTAGGGACTTAGGGTTTAATCTAGAATGGTGTAGAAGGGTTATGGACTCCGTAAACTCAATGACATTTTAGGTCTTAAGGCTGGAGACTTCTCTAGTATAGGGAGGAGGAACCCCATCTCACTGTATTTGTTCTTTTTATGATCTGAGGTTCTTTTAAGCTTGTTAAAAGCGGAGGAATGCAACTGTCTTCATAGTATTAAAATTGCATCTCAAGCGATATTGATTAAGTAGTAGGCTCCCTAAAGATACACTATCCTGGGATTTGGAGAAATATGGCATTTATTTTGTAACGTCAGCATACAGGGCTCTCTTGGATGACAATTAAAGGTGGGCACGTCATGAAAATGGGAGTCTGCAATTGATGATCTTAAGGAGAAATTACCAAATGGTTTGCCTACCTGACATTTCTAACAATAATATCCAAATTAGGCATGGCAACTTGGCAAGCAAGATGGTACGGAAGATATCACTACATACCTAGTCCACAGAAGCAGATATGAGTAAGACAATGATAGTAGTGGAGCAGGTAGATTTTAGAAGTTATAACCAACATAGGCAGTAGAGCAATTACAGGTTTGAAAATGTACCCATCCCTTACCCACCCTATAAGGCTTATCATTACACCCATGATTTCAAAAAATAAAAAAAATAAAAAAAAAAACCACCGCATGACAATTTATTTTTGTAAAAAAGGGGGAAAAATAAATACAAAAGCATCTGAAAATGCGGTTGCACTTGATCAATCATTTCAAGTATTAAGGGAAATTAGAATGAACATATATGCAAAACACTGCAGAGGTGCAGAGGATGTAGCTAAATGTTATTTCTGCAAATTTTAAAATCATGAAAAAGGGAAGCCAACACGGAGAAAATAATGACAATAAGGATAACACTAACCTATAGATGATATTTTATCTTGTGTAAAAGGAGTTCCTTGGGAGCTTGTGAAATTGCAAAGGTAGAAATTTAGTGGGACATAAGAAAATCTGCAAAAATATTAGCAAGAGAGCAAGAGCAGTCAGTGCATCAAGAAAGATTGATTTCATGGGACCACCAATGGAATCACAAAACAAGTAAAGGAAGAGCATTAACAGGATTTTAATACAACAGAAAGATTTTCAGGTTCAATCAGAGAGCAAGTACACATAAATCAACTAAAACTAAATAAAAAAAAAAAAAAAAAACAGAAAGCTCAACTTCCTGTGAGGCTTTAAGTGTCTGCACAGCAGTGACTTTAACAATGAAAAACAGCCAAATTACCACAGCATAGCCAAAAAGTTTATGGTGGTAAAAGGTTATTCTGGACACCAGGTTGCCTTAGTTCATAACTTCATATGCAGCAGAGATCAAAGTGTGCATCAGAGAGCCTATGACTTTTTAGAGATTACTACAAACAACAAGAGGAAAAAGAAAAACAGGGGGAAAAAAAAAAAAAAAAGAATGACCATATTACTGACCAGCACCTGTATGTTAGATCTCCAGAGCCAAATTTGACCAAATCCCCATCTTTCAAATATATTTCTTTGCCTGGACAATCATGAACTTTTTCTTTCCTGCCAGAATCTTTCACAATAAATGTTCCATACTTGGAGCAATCTCTTATCCTAACTTTGGAGGAGATGCTAGATGATCTCTTCTCAGCAGGTTTCAAAGATTCCATTACATCTACAATGATCTCAGCATGTATACGTGAAACACCCCTATCATTTGTTATATTCACATCACAACCTAAAAGGGTCAAATAAACAGATATTAAGATGATGAGGCCAAAGAGCAAAGTCATTGATTGGACTTCTAAAAAAATGCATCTGACAAATTCAGAAGAAAAACACATTTTCTACCTACCATGCACAAACCAAAAACACAGATCTGAACTGTAATGCAACTGAACTTGTAAGTGTTAGGTCCAAGCAGAAAATGGAGATATCATGTTAACAACTACCCAGGAAAGAAGATGACGATCTAAGTTGCACGGAAACGGATACGGGGACAAAAACGGGTACGGATACGGGGACGGGATACGGCAAAATCAAAATTTTAAAAAAACGGGTACGGCTTGGATACGGCAAAAAATGAGCAAAATATAAATCCATGAAATATATAAAAAAAAAAAATTAAAAATAATCTATACAAACACAAATTATAGTATGGAGTACCATTTAAAACGGAAAAAGGTAAAAAAAAAAAGAAAAATACAAGTAATTGATTTCTACACCACTGACATCTATAGTGACTTCAAATAAAAAATAAAAAGAATCACATGTTGTTGTACTGTTTGTAAGATATTCCGTACTAGACTACTAACCAATATTAATCACATTATTCACGTAAATAAATAAAAAATAAAAAAAGAAATAAGAAAAAAAGAAAACAGAAGGTGCGAAGAAAGAGAAAAAAGAGAGCTAGAAGCAGAAGTGCATAACAGAGAGAGAAGAAAGAGGAACAGTAACAAGTCGAAGCCTCGTTCGCCGTTGTCGGAGTAGTCGCCACTCGCCAGTTGCCTCCGGTCACCGTAGAGGATTGAATTAAGTCGCACCTCTAAGGGAATCGTTGTTCGCAATTGTTAGGGTTTTTGAGATTTGGGGGAAATCGAAAATTAGGTTAGTAATTCACTAATTTGGGGTTTTTTTTCTGAAAATTTGGGCTGAAATCCTAAGGAAACGTCAGAAAATGAGTCACGCCGTCCCCGATACGTATCCGAGCAAGAGGCTAGCCGTCCCCAAATTGGCTTGCCGTACCACTTTCGAAGGGGACGCCTTGGGGACGTTTCCAAGCCGTACCCGTACCGTACCCGTCCCCGAAACGTTTCCGATACGGGAGACGGCTACCATCTGACGAATCCGTGCATCATTGATGACGATAGATACCTCATATCCGCATACCTAAAATCCCATGTAAATATAATTTATCAAGGTCCTTAAAAAAGCATCACCTAGTCACCACACTAAACATAAAGAGGCCAGGTGTAGGCAGACAATATACAGATTAACAGACCATACTTGCACAGGACAGAAAATACAGAGAGGACAACTTAACGCTTGTGTACGAACTTTAATCATCAGATAAAACGTAGATCTTCTACTGTGAGAAATGCAGTTAAAAAAATGTTGGGCCAGCAAACAGGCAGAATATATGAATAATTATAGCTAAAATTCAGGTTTTTAGATAACAGCCTCCAGCACTACTAACTTCAGAAACCTATTCACCAGAAATACATAAATAAAAAAGTAAAAAAGAGCATCATTTTAATGGCATATTTGCAGCTTGCCAGGAACATAAACCCAGCTCAGACTGTTTACGACCCAGAATCACCTAATTTACTTCCTCTACAAACCAGTGTTATACAAGGGTTTGAAATAATTTCGTGGAACGTCATACATGATACAGTGGTAAACTTTTGGACTGGTCTAAGTCTAACAAATCAGGTAACATATAATGTTCCCATACCCCTTATGCATACCAAAGAAAAAGGGAGCAATATATACTACTCCAATTGAACTTCTGCTGCCACATCGTGTCTGGACAGAACAAGGACAAGAGCAAAGATGACTGACCACACGGGGAGGAAAACTAGTGCAATCTACTTACATAGATTAAATTTGCTATCCCAGGAGCAATGTACAAGTATTGGGATAATAGTATATAAATCATATACATGGATCTAAAAAGTCATTACATAAAATAAGATTGACACCAAATAAGTTATTTTATTGGTCTGGTTCACAATCTTCCAATAGCATTCATTTAATTCATATAACCAGATGATTCTTGGTAAAATTACATTCAGGATATTGAAATGTTGTATCCTTTGAACCCATGTCCAAATCTTGGACAGTGTCTTTGTGTTGCAATTTGAGCCTTGATAAATTTAACATTCCAGCATTTACCATAATAACACACAAACCTAAGTCTAAATAACACAAGATGCAATGAATATTTCCAGATATACCTTTTCTTCCCACTTTGTATGTTCCCTTTGTGAATATATAGTACTTCTCCTCCCCTATAACATAAATTTGGCAAGAACAATTTGTTAGAAAAACATTATCATATATTCAAATGAAGATAATATCTTTTGGTCTCTGCCTTTTTTGTCACATGCCAGCTAAAAACATGAGATGAGTAATGACTTATACTTAGGGAATTCAATGTACTATTTTAAAATGATTTCTAAATAAACAGTATTCCTTCAAATATCTATTGCTATGTGAGAGAGCCAACAAAAGCTTAATCAAGGTAACAATGCACTATTATTCCAAAGGAACATTTTCTTTTCTCAAATTTATGTTCAATGATTGTGTCTTAATAATTAAGTATATGCAACAAGGGTGAGATCTATTCATCTAAGATTTATTTCACTTATCTGAATTTTAGAACTTAACTGTCCTTATCTAAACTTACCTGAATTTATTAGAACTTTATTTCAAAAAAAAAATAAAAAAAGAAAAAAAAAATAATTATTAGAACTTATTTTAGTCGTAAGCTGAACTTGAGTAACCCTTATTTTAAGCAATATCAAAACTTATCTAACTAATTTTTCCTACACTTATTAACCCTTATATAAACCTATTATCCTTAGTTAAAAAACAAATATGAACTTACTATCCTGAAATAAGTGAAACAAAGGTGAACAAACCAAGGCCTAAAAATTCTATTTTCTATTTCATCAAAGTGTAGCAATAATTGAAGCACTCCTAGTGCCATCAAATCATATAAAAAGCAATATAATTAAGGCCTCGTTTTAATTAAACCATGCTTACTTTCTCATATGAACTTAATAATCTCTCTTTTTCACAACAAGAAAATGAATATAAAGATTAACAGCAAAGCAATGAGAGTGTAATAGCACAGGCGGTACATATTCCAAAACATCTATCACAAATCAATTAAAATCCTCCTATTCTCCAAACCCAAACAACTCTTGAAAGCCCCAGCCAGAACTAGACCATATTGATTCCACTTACATCCTTTGCTTCACAGAATGTCCCTCCGCTGGTCAGCCAAGTGCCATAAACCATTAAAAACCCTTTAAAGTGAGTATATGAATCAACAGATGCAAATACAATGTTATCAGAAGAAATGCTAATCGTCTTATCCTTGATAAATGTCAAGCAAATAGTTGTTTATTGTTGTTCTTGGATCATAGAAAACAAGAACAAGATTGGACATGTTTGAACTTGCTTAAGCAAATAATCTTACCTCATTTTGACAGCTTTTTCATGTTTCACACAAAATAATTCAATCAATCAATCAATCAATCAAAGCCTTAATCCCAAAAGTGGGGTCGGCTAACATGAACCAAATTTGATTATTCCGTGTAGTCATCAACATAAATCTTTCTCCTCCATCCCTTACGATCCAAAACTTCATCCTCACGTAAATCCATGCACTTCATATCCTTCCTCACTCCTTCCAACCAAGTCATCTTTGGTCTCCCTTTTCCTCGTTTAATCCCTCCATGGTCCCACTCTTCCACTCTTCGCACCGGTGCACCCTCGGGTCTCCGTCTTACATGTCCAAACCAACGCAGACGATTTTCCCTTAATTTATCTACAATGCCCGCCACACCTACTTTCTTGCGAATAACCTCATTTCTGATTCTATCTCTTAAAGTGTTTCCACACATCCACCTTAACATGCGCATTTCCGTAACCTCCATCTTTTTAATATGCTCTTTCTTAGAAGCCCAACATTCTGTACCATAGAGCAACACTGGTCTTATGGCAGTCCTGTAGAATTTTCCCTTCAACTTTAAGGGAATGCTGCGGTCGCATAGCACTCCCGTGGCCGCTCTCCATTTAAGCCACCCTGACTTAATCCTGTGGGTCACGTCTTGATCAATGTCACCATTCTTCTGGATGATCGACCCTAGGTACTTAAAACATTCACTCATGGTCAAATCCTTTCCATCCAAACTCACCACTTCATTGCTTGTCCCCCTCTGAGTGCCAAAACGACATACCAAATATTCAGTCTTACTCCGACTTAGCTTAAACCCTCTAGATTCCAACCTTTGCCTCCATTGCTCCAACTTGACATTAACCCCATCCTTAGTCTCATCCACCAAAACGATATCATCTGCGAACAGCATACACCATGGAACCTCATCTTGAATTGGTCTAGTTAATTCGTCTAGAACCGTTGCAAAAAGAAAAGGGCTTAATTAAGCAGCTAAAAACTTCTAATTAGTAATTAATTGAAAATTAAACATCTTAAACAAAATTAAAAATCCAGAATCAGAATATAGTCAAAGAAAATCAATAAAACAAGTCTCTGAGCCCTTTAATTACTTAAAAATGACAACTTTCGAACAAACAATTAATGTAATCAATAAAATAAACCCTATTTAACAAAAAGCGATAAAATTAACAGCATATAGATGAACTTAAGGGCAGAATTATAAACCTGAAACTGGGTTAACAGGAAAGAACCCCCAAACCATTTGTTCCGATGAATTTCTTCAAATTTGGAGAAAAATTGCCGCGAATTTCCTCAACAATGTTAAGTTCTAAGTACTATTTCGCCAAATCATAAACTGTTTATTTCAAATTTTACTACACTACTCTCGCTTCATAGTGTCTCCCTCTTGGTTTAAAAAAAAAATAAAATAAAATAAAAAAGTACTTGTAGCCTACTAGCCTTATAGGTTACTCCGTGCATTTTGTGTTGAGCGGAATATATTTTTTGCAAATTAATTGAGTTGAGTATAAAATTAGAAAAATTTACAACAATAATCTCACCTTATTTCTCAAAATAGTCTAATCTTTTAAAAATCTGAGAATAATCCCACCTTTTAATGCTACCTTTTCAAAATGGTCTTTAACTTATTTGTAGATATATATTAGGTCAATTTAACATGTGTCTTATTTTAATTGGTCTAATGTTGTTTTACTTAAAAAATATGAAATAAAATAATTAAAACTAATCAACAAATAATTAAAAATTAATAAAGAAATAATCAAAATTAAATAAAAAAAACCCAACCTCCCCCCTCCCACACAACCTAGCCTCCCTGTCACGGTCCGGGAGTTTGGACCCCGAAACGTGCGGCGCGCTCTAGCCTTTTGGCGGCAAGAACGCGAGCCTTGAGCGGAAGAGGGGCTTGTGACGGCAAGAACGCGAGCCTTGAGCGAAAGAGGGGCTTGTGAGCACAAAGCAACACAAGCGGGCAATTAAATCAAAGGAGCACTCACGTCTATTTGGCGACGGAGTGCGGGTGGTCGGGGCTTGTGACGGCCGATAGTCCCTACGCCGGCTCCGGCAAACGTTTACCTATCCCCATTCGGCGCCCAGACTACCTCTTCCACCGGCGAGCCCCCTTTCTTTCTACCCGGACCACCCACGGCTGCCTTTAAACCACCACGAAACAACCACCCTAACCAGCAACCAATACAAACCTAACCGATACCTACCAAATATCGCAAGCATAGATCTGTAATCACATAAGGAGTAAATATGGATCATGAATTGTTGTACTCTTTTCAGATGATGCACTCTGGCATTTGGTTCACTATAGATTAAATCTAGTAACAAGTTATGTGTCTTGCAAGAAGTAAATACTTCTTGAGTTCGAGCAATGACACTACAAACTTCCGATAAAGGTTTCGCAGCGGGGATAAAGGGAAAGGGAAGGGGTCGTCAGATGGTGGGGCTTGGTCGCTCGAAATGCGCGATTCTAGGCGGCGGGTTAGATGGAGGAGGGCGGCTGCAGATAGGGGGGGAGGAGGTGGTTGGCTGGTGGTGAGGTGGTTTTTGTTTTTTGTTTTTATAAAAAAATGCTTAATCAATCAATCAATAACATAATATTAAAACAGACACCAGGAATGACACATGTCATTTTCTGGTGTCGTTTTTTCCCTCCAAAACTATTTTCCAAAAATAAAAATATTCTAACTTGCTTTTTCTTTTTATATCTTTTTTATTGACAACTTATTTAAGACAATAAAATTATATATATTTAATTTATATATTATAATAGAAACAAAAAATTCTTATTACTAAATATTATTTGATTAAAATGATTTTTTTTCTATATATTACAATCTGGAAATATTTTATTTTTTTTATTTTATACTATGCAATAATATTTTCCTACATATAACTTTGTGACGTAATTTATAATTATTTTTATTAGTCGTGTATGTAATATTCCACTATTTCTTTTAGTATGATATAATTTAATTCTTATATTAGTAATTACAAATTTTTCATCTTAATTTGCAATTTCATAATTTTGTATAATTAAATATAGTGTTACTAAAATTATCGTGCATGGCATGGGACCTAATCTAGTTTAATATAATTACTAATACTATTTTTGATAATATAGTGTTAAAAAAAATTTACTTGTTCTGTAGGTTGTAGGTCACTTGGACCATTTTGAGCAGTACTCCTAAAAGGTGGGATTATTCCCAGTTTTTTAAAAGATGGGACTATTTTAAGAAAACTTGAAAAAGGTGGGATTATTGTTGTAAATTTTTCCTATAAAAAATTGTACTAGCTAAATTGCTATAGTTAGTACTCCCTCCATCTCTTAATACAAAGTATGTATTCCTTTTCGGTAAACCAAAATACAAAGTCTATTTCAGAATCTTTCTATTTTAGACTACTAGAATGTACCCGTTTTAATGCACAGGATATATGTGTATATTTAGGGAAAAAAAAACATAGTCATATAAGAGGAATTTATAGAATTTCTTTTTTATTTGGGAAAGGAAGTTATGGATTTTTTCATGTTAATTTGAACTAGTTTTTCTCCCGTGCAATATACGGCTGAAGTGAATTTTTAGTTATGTAAGTATATACTATATTATTAATATATAAAATATTTATTCTCAAATTTAAATAACTTAAATTCATATATTATGTTTTGTTCATTTAAAAAGAAAAGTGATGTAAATCATATATAATGATTTGGAAGGTATAGGAAAATCGAGAAATTAAACGAATAATAAAACTTAAAAAGGGTTAATGACACCCTTCGGGGAAAAAAAAAGGGTAGATGCAATTTTTAAAAACTACAAAAAAAATTATAATATGACATGTGAAGCTTATATTTATCGGTCATGGTTATCAATGATGTAAAATAAAATTTTGAAACAATATAAATTTTGTTAAAATTGAGATGTGAAGCTAAAGTTAAAATGAAAAGGCATGACAGTTTAAAAATAAAAGGAAATGGCTTAATTTTCCTATATAAATGATTGGAAAGGGGAAGTTGAAGATGATTAAGGGAATAAAATGACATGATGAAGGTAAGAAGCAAATAAATTATTTTTTCAAAGCCCAAAAGAAAAGAAAAATAAAAAAGGAATATTTTATATGGTGACACGTGGCAGTTTGTATGACTTGAAAATTTTCATGTTATTTAATATTAGTATAGAATTGTAGTAGTCATTTGAAATTTATTTTTAAAAGGGGGGGGGGGGGGGGAGAATGCATGAGAATTGAGAGTTGGGGGTTTGGACTGCTGTGGTGAATTGACTCTTAAATTATACTTTACGTATAAAAGATAATTTTGGACCAAAATAACTTAATCCCCCCCACATATAATCTCTTAAATGTCCTTAAAAACGGTGAGGTGTCTAGTTAATTTTTTAGGAAGAATGAGCTTTTACTTTGAGGGGTGTTAAATACCGCCGTCCAAATTTATCGCCACCGCCATCATTTCAAGCAAACCGACAAATCTGCCCTTACTAACTTTTTTCTCATTTTCTTTCTCTAACATTAGTCCATCAACCACAACCACCACCTTCTACATCGGACATCCACAACAAAGGTGAAAGTCGACGATAAATGGATAGTGATCGAGGTGGCTCGACGGAGAATGAACCGGTGATGCCACCCTCGCTTTTTGAACAGGTATGACTTTTTTCCAGTTGTTGTGATTCGAAATATTGATTGGAGAAACCAACTGACGACATCGACCGGAATCAAAAACCGGTTAACCGCTACGGTAACCGTTTTTTGTCTTTGATTATTGTCCATTCCAGTTACCGTGCCCTAACCGTAGATGGAAACCGGTTACAATCCATGGTAACCGGTTTTGATCTCCGGTTATTGTAGACGGTAACCGGTTTTGCCCTTCGATTGATCATGGTAACCGGATGTGAAATCCGGTTACGGTCCACGGTAACCGAAGGTCAAAACCGGTTACCATGGATTCCGGTTGACCAATAAATTTTTTTTAATTATTGTTATTAATATTATAATAATTAATTTTATTATTAATAAAAAAAAATTATTTGTATCAGGCGTCATTACCGGACTACGGCGGTGATGGTGTTGATTATAGCCCGCATTTTCAGACTATAGAAGTATTCCCAACCTACGAAGCAGCTCTTGATTGGGCGAGAGAGGTTTCCACTCCATTAGGATTTTTTTTAACAAATTCATCATATAAGAAACAGATAAACGGGCTTCCAATTAATTACATAAAATGTGATCGAGGGGAGAGGAACAGGGGGGAAAATCGGGATAGAGAGAATGCTATATGCAAGAACACGAAGAGTAAGGGTTGTAAATGTACGTTTCAAATCTCAGCTCGATGTTTGAGGGACATGGAAGGATGGGTCATTATATCAAAAAAGGGTTTGAAAGGCATGCATAACCATCCACTCATGGTATATCAAGAGGGTCATCGACAAGTTAGTGGTCTTAGTCTAGCTGCGAAAGCGCTTGTTATCGACATGACTTCTGCTGCAGCCAAGCCCCGTCACATTATGGCAGCCGTGAAAGAGAAGTTCTCGAACGAGAACCCTAACAAAAGACATAACTATAACGTGAGAAGTCGTGTTCGGCTAGTTGCTTGTGAAGGTCGAGATGTTGCCCACTAGTTTGTTCACTTGGTAAATGAGCACAAGTATGTCACTTGGATAAATGTCGACCCAGATACTCGTGCTATCACCGATGCTTTTTTGGCCCACCCAAAGATAGCCAATATGCTACGTATGTATCCACATATCATTGGGATGGATTCTACGTACAAAACAAACAGATATAACATGCCATTCTTCGAGCTCATTGGTGTCACGCCTACAAACCAAAACTTTCTGATCGGATATGCTATATTGAAGAGTGAAACTTATGAAAGCTAAAAGTGGGTTTTGGAGAGATTAAAGTTGTACATTGGATATGAGGTGGCTCCAAAAGTTTTTGTAACTGATTGTGAGTTGGGGTTAATGAAGGCATTGAAAGAGGTCTTTCCAAACTGCGCGCATTTACTATGCGGGTGGCACATTAACAAGGATGTGTTAGCAAGGGTGTACCTATTGTGTGGGAAGGATATGTTACGGCCGAGAGATTTCGGAATGGTAGATGGAGAAAAGTAATGTGTTCAACCACTATTGCCGAATATGAGTTATAGCTGCAAACTATGAGACACACATGGGGAGCATCGAACCCACCACTTGTGAAATACATTGAGGAGCAATGGTTGGTCCACAAGGAGAAATTTGTACGTTGTTGGACGAATCTGGTTGCATCTTGGCAACGTGAACACATGTAGATTAGAGAGCCAACATTCCGTGCTTAAACAATGGTTCGACAGTTCTACAGGATCGTTAGACACTATCTTTCGCCGTGTGCATAGCAATATTGAGGGTATGCTGATTGAGGTTCATCACCAATTATAGGACTCGAGACGGCGAATGGGATCGCAGCACAACGTCATGCCTTTACTTCACCTTAACGACTTTTTGTCATTTCAAGGTCTTGATATTTTACAAGGAGAGTTAAGGAGGATGAGAGACTTATCTAATGACGTGTTTGATAAGTGTGGGTGTGCGTTGCTGACGACGCACGGTCTCCCATGTGCGTGCACCATGTGGACAGCAATTTGTGTTGGGACTAGGTTGTATTTGGATCAAGTCCATCCATTTTGGAAGACCTTAGTGATTGGTGATGGCGTTGACATTGCTACTTTTGCTGAGGAGTCAGGGCAGGATGCATCCTTGTTTAGGTCTTTGGTGGATGAGGTCTTAGATCGTGATCCGTCCGAGGTTTGTGCGGGGTGTCAGCCGGGTCCTATTTGAGGAGCTACACCGAGATCAGACAGATTTTACGGATCCAGAGATCAACGAGACTACAAGGGGTCGGCTACCGACAAGTCAATGGTCTACGTCTACTAAGCGTAATCGTAGCGGATTTGAGCATATTTTGGGTTCTCGTGGCTGTTGAGGTGGTCGTAGGGGTGGTTGTTGTGGTGGTCGTAGGCCACCCATTTTTACACCTTCAGGTTCATTATTACTATTTTTGTTATTGTTGTTGTTGTAGTTGTTAGTGTTGTTATTTTTTTTCTAAATTTGTCCTAACTTGTAGGGAATGACTTGAACTTGGAGGAATTTGCATATTTGGACAAAATTCCAGCCTTCATGCTTCCGTTCTTACAAGGGTGGAGTGATCCACTTGGTGAAGGGAACTGCGGATTTCAATGTGTTGCCGATTTCTTCATAGGTGACCAGCATGAATGGATGTTAGCTCGACGTTCGATTGCAAATGAGGTTGCTGCTCATTGCGACATTTATTCTCAAGTGTACACTGCTGGAAAGTTAGATGGAGCAATAAACCATATCACATGGACAGGAGGGAGATGCGGCATGGATCATTGGATGATTGTTATTGATGACTTGTTTCCGGTTGCCAACTTTTATGATGCCCCTATGTGTTTTGGTATTGGTAGGGACGGTCGTAGTGTCTACTCATGCATCACTGTACTACCTTGGACTGCTCCATCAACTCCCACTGGTCCGTATAGGGAGTTTTGCATACTATCATTAGGGTGGCATTTCGTGCGATTGGAGTTCGAAGATAATTTCCTAGTTCCTCCTATTACTACTACTTGGTTCTGTATACATGATGATACCGTTATAGGTTGGGAGGACCGATATCAAGATAGACGTGCTACATGGCAAAATCTATCTAGTAGTGAATGATGTTAATAGGATATGTATTGTATTGCTACTACTTAGTTCGAAATACTATTATAATATCATTTAAAACATTAAATTGAATATAATAATTGTTACCACCAAATCTAATAACACTTAGAATATTAAAACTCTTAAAATTACATCAAACCACCAAATCTAATAACACTTAGAATACTAAAACCAAATCTAATAATCTAATAAAACATATCAATCTTCTAACATTGCATTCCACTCCATGATTGCTTCCTGCGCCTCGATCACTGTGGGGGTGATGTTGCCTCCCTGCTCAGCTATGAACTTGCGTAATGGAGACATGAACTTTTGCACCCACTACACAAATGAAATTAAATTGAGTCAAATTAAATTAAGATAATTGAATAAATGAAGGTAATGAAATTAAATAAGATACATTAAATAAATGAAATTAAATACTTAAATAAACTTACGTAATCCACGTTTGTCCTATCGGGTCGAGGTGGTGGGCGAAGCACTTCATCAGTACTCATAAGACATGGATGTGAGTATGTATAGAACCATTCCAAGTAATCATCAGAACAAGTAGGCTCCTCGTCTAGCAATGACAAATAATCCGATAAGGGTACACAATAAGTCCTAGAGTGAAATCTGTCCCAGAACTGAGGTGTACTTGCAGAGCTAACCACGTAACTCCGCGTCTCATACCCTGGTCGGTTAGCATAATCAGGTCTAAGAATGGGATGAGGAATCTGCTGAGCATATCCAAGTTGTCGCACAACTTTGTCAGGGTGGTATGGCTTAACAATGTCTCGATACTACTGTATCCAGCCCAAGTACGTAGTCCTCGGGACCAAATGAGCCGGAGTCAGAGTATAGGGCCTCCAATTAATCTACAACCAATTACAACAAAACAATGAAAACGCGTTAATAAGTAAGTGCGAATACAATAATTTTCAATAAATACATTGCGCTAAATATCCTCACGATATGTCATCTAATCAAGACGTCTACGAAAAGAAATTACACGATGGTAGTCCCAATCCAGTGCCTGTGTGTCCCATAAGGCGGCCCGACCATCAGTCGATGCTATGGCTAAACAACCCTAAATAGGTCAAAATGCAGGAAAATACTCGTAAATCCAAGACTGTAGTAACATCAAACACCCGACAATTTGTTTGCAATCTATCCTTGAGGCAATGCCTAGCTGCCGATACAGATAAGCAAGGGTAGCTGAACCCCATGAATAATGAGAAAGCTGAACATCCTCCTTCTTCACCTCTAAGATGCAAGAAGGAATAACACAACTACCACTCTTATCGACAAAGAGAGTATTGCCAAGAACTAACATCAAGAAACCCTGCACCTAGATATCAACGTCTCCCCTCTCTGTAATACCCCGTATTTTCATATGTATTTTCTAACTAATTAATTAAGAATTATTTTATAAAAAGGGTATTTTAGTAAATTTATTATTTGGAGCCAAAATAATATTTGATTTTTGGCGCCAAAAGTATTTTGAAAACTAATCATTATTTTGGATAAGATTTATTATCCATTTATCCTATTTTAAAAACAGGATTATTTACATATTTCGGATATTTTAATTAAAGCAAAATAATATTTTATTAATTATTTTATTATGGCCGAAATTTTCCAATAATTAGCTAGGATTTTCGGATTTTCCGTGAATGGAAAATCTGATTTTTCTTGATTATTTATTGGCAAATAATTGGTATTTAATTAATTAATTATTTAATTATTTATTTTATACAATTATTTATTCCTTAAAAATCGAGCAAAATCTTCTTAAATATATTTATAGGAGTCCGAAAATTTGAGCTATGGTAAGCTCAATATTTTCGACCCTATTGAATTATTTTGGGGGAATTTAATTGGTAAAATTATATTTTTAATTATCTCCCAAAATCTCTTATTTTTCTTAATTCGAATTCTCCATATTTTTAATATCTAATCATCATATTTTCTTGCCATTCATTCTTCTTAATTATTCCCCAATTAATTATTATTTTTCATGACATACATACCTTCCATATTCAAGTATACACAATCACCTTAATATCCAAACTTTCCTTAATTCTTTTACTCACTTCTCCAAGTAATCCCTTAAACCCTACTTACCATAATTTTTCCTACATTTTCTTACAATAATTCATGCTTACACTAGCCTATAAACACCCCTTCAATTCATGATCAAACCTCACACAAATTCTCATAATTCTCTCTCAAATTTTCTAATTAATTTCTTACTCTTTTCTTTTTTCTCCTTGTGCACCACCACCTCCACCGTGCACCACCACCTTTCGGCCACCCACCTGCCGCAGCCCTCCACCTTCCGGCACCACTTGCTGTCGCCGGCAGCCCTTGCCGCCACCTTCTCCCTTCTCTTCTCCTTGGTTTCTTATCTTTTCTTCTTTTTTTCTCTTATTCAATTAATTATAATTATTATGGGGAAATTTATAAAAAAAAATTATTTATGACATGTTTTAATTATATAAAATCATATTTTTAATGGTGTTTATGAAAATTAATTTAAAAGGTTCATGTACATATAGTTGGGAGGTTTTTAGTTTAATTATTGTAATTATTTGTTAACCTTATATTAATTAAGGTTATATTTATTTGTAGGGTCTGTTCGAGCAAGAATCTTGAGGTTTCGTTTGTGTGTTTTAATAAGCAAGGATCAAGGTACATTAGGTGGTTAGATACCTTGAAAAAGATTGATTTGAATGAGCATGTTTGAATGATTTCTCTTGATGATTGAATTAAATTGAATTGAATTATGATTATGAAATAAAGTATGTTTAAATAAATTGGTTTTAATAAATAAATTGGAGTATTGATTTTATCATGTTTTAAATGAATTAATTATTACTCATGGTTAAAAGGGATTTATTTTGAAAGCAAGTTGAAATTAATAAAAAGGAGTTTTGGAATTATTATTAAAAGTTGGAAGTATTGGATTTAAAGAGGATTTATTGAATTATTATTATTAAAGCTTTATAAGCATGTTACTAATCCCTCTATGCGGATTTGGTTTATTTGATAAGACTTTGGACTTTGTATGACCGAGTCTTTCCTCAAGAATAGCCTTGTAACATAAGGAGACTAGCTTGGGGGGTGTGCACACTTTGGAGAGGAATTGGAATTGGTTTTGAATGATTGGAATTGGTTTTTGAATAATTGGAATTGATTTTAAAATAAGTGGAATTGGATTTATTGGATATTAATATTGGTTATTGAAATTGGTTTTGGAATCTTGAGTTGGAATTATTGATTTAATTATTTGAATGGATGGAATTGATTTCAAAAGCATGTTTATGAATAAATTGAGTTTAATTATCTTACGCTTATCGTACTTGGCATCTTTTACTAATCCGTATTTCTTATTTTGTTTTGGTTCCGCATGTTTACCTTAATGGTAAGCAGTGTTGACTAATTTCAGGTGAAGTTATAAATGAGCATTTGAAGTCCCGGGAACGGTTCACCTAGATTAGGATATGTTGGTTCTTGTATTTATTTTTGAGCACTCATGAAAATGGTTACTATTTTTGGTCTATTATTAAATAAAGAAGAGTTTTGAAGTTTTTGCTGCAAAGTATTGGTTTATTTAGTAAGTTTGAGTAGCCTTGCGTAATCACGCGCGGTAATACGCCTAAGTCTATCTCTACGGTATAATTATACGTATTATACTGGTATTTCCGTAGAGGGAGATTTGGGGGTGTTACACTCTCTGCTAGGCACCTCTCATGTATGGCTTGACTTGACACCGACCTATTATCCCAAACGGCTCCCGGCTTGGCAACAAGAGCTGCTGCTCCTACCCCTAAAAAATTCGGAAAGTCAACCCTCAAAAACGCAACATCGCTACGCTCCACAATAGGAGCACCCTCCACAGGTAACCCAAGTATGTACTGGACATCATGGAGCATAATAGTAATCTCGCCGAAAGGAAAGTGAAAAGTGTTTGTATCCGGCTGCCAGCGCTCTACAAATGCTAAAATCAGGGCCCAATCAATGTGATGCATGATGTGAGCTAGTCTACTCAAACCAGTACTATCTACTTGGCTACGCACATCGTCTGTCATATTTTTGTACATCTCCTACAAATCTAGGCACCACTGAGTCCTAGGATGACACCTCAAAATCTAACGATCTCTGGCACCACTCCCCATCCAAATCTGTGTGGCGATGTGACCTGCGTAACTGGGAATGACACTACCATCCTTGGGACCACCAGGCATTTCACCCTAAACAAGCCACATATTATCAGTCGACGCTCGGGCACCACGAGGTCTACGAGTCTGGGAAGCAGCAGCTCCCGTACTCTGAAATCTACCATCAGCACCTCTCCTCAAAGTAACCCTAGATGACGCATGTCCTTGCTCTCTACCTCGGCGACGTCGAACATGTCTGGGAATCCCATAATCACCCATCAAAGCCGTAATTTGGTCCTTGTGCCACTCCGCCCCCTCCTCCATGTCCTCCCCCTCTACTCCCTCCTCAAAATCATCTTCAACACATGCTTCCTCGGCTATAGGAACAGATGACCTATGTCTTCTAGCCGAAGCAGTCACTACACGAGAATTAGTATGTCGCTCACCCGACCCATCAATACGATCAAATGTCATTTTGAGTCTAGCCAACTGTCATAACCAAATTAACTTAATATTATAATAATAATAATTAACAATAATAATAACAACAACAACAATAATAATAAAAACAACAACAACAACAACAACAACAACACCAACAATTTTTTTTGAAAGAATTATTATGATAAAACCATAAATCCAACAACATTAACATTACTAATAATAATTAGTTATACTTATTATATAATAAAAATATAAGCATAATTAAAAAAATAATAATAAGGTTTCAAAAAAAATAAATTGTTAAAAAAAAAATTCAAAAAAATCCAAATTTAAATATCGACGCTGGCAACCGTAATCGGAAGCCAAATCCGGTCACTATCCTGATAATCGGTGGCCAAATCCGGTTACCAGCGGTTACCGGAGGCTACATCCGATTACTAGCAGCGGTAACCGGCAACTTAATCCGGTTACATACGATTACCACAACTGGTAACCTGCGGTGAAATCTGATTACCGTCGCTGGTAACTGGATTTCGCCGCCGGTCACATGCAATTAATCAAATAAAAAAAATGAAAAATAGAAAAAAAAAAAAAAAACAAAAATTCAGAAAAACGCATCACTTACCTCTTTGCCACCCATTCTGCCGCCGACAGTAGCTGACTCCGCACCGCCTCCACCGCCTAAAGTCATGCTGCAACCGCTGCCTAAGGTGGCGCCGTTGCCGCTTCTCGATAGATGGTTGTTTGTGGAGGTTGTGTGGTAAAGGTGGATGGTTGGTGTTTGAGGAGGAAAGATAAAAATAAAAATGAAAAAAAAAAGTTAAGGGTAAAAATATAAGGGTGAAAATTGGGTTAGGGTTTACTAAGGGTAAAATTGTCAGTTTGCTTGAAATGATGGCGGTGGCGATAAATTTGGACGGCGGTATTTAGCATTCCACATTACTTTTGGCTTCAAAATGCCACAACCGTCATCTCTCTCTCTCTCCCTCTCTCTCTCTCTCTCTCCCCTATCACATTTCCTTATCTTTCTGATTCTTCATTGCTCTATCTACACTCCTCTTCAACATTTTGAAATCCTCGATGATTCTGATTCAATTTTTGCCAAAAAAATTCAACCTTTATGCACAAAATAGTCCCTCTACTAAACCCCTCTATTATTTAAGAGTTTTTTATTTATTTATTTATTTTTTTTTTTTTGCTGAATTTGGATAGTTATGGGAATATCTCAAACATGGTTTATTTTCTCTCTCTTTTGAAAAATCAAACTCTAGGTTTTATTTGTTGAAATATTATTTGTCACGTTGATTTAGCACCATTGCGAGTTTAATATACTTGATTTTATGTTTGAATAATTTTTTTCCTATAATGTCGAGCTTGTTACATCAGCAAAGGGGTTGGTCATGAAGATGTATTCATGCGGACATGCGGTTATATGAAATATGGAAAAAAAAGTATGATTTTGTATTGAAATCTAAAAATTTGTGATCTTGGAATGATTACTTTTGAAAGAATAAAAAAAATATTTCTTTTCAAAAAATATTTAAGTTTGAAAAGAAAATAGAAACTGAATTGGGGGAGAAAAAAAGTTGTGTGATTCAATTATGGATAAGAGAAAATTGTGTAAATATTTTGGACTACTGAAGAAAATACCAAATGAAGTTTGCATGTGATATTTACTAAGCACAATTATATGCATAAGAGTACAATACGAGTATAATCATGTATATATTTTATTGTAAAATTTTAGCTATATAATGGGAGCTTGACATAGTAACACACTACTACATTTTCACCCCATCTCCTTTCACTTCTTCATTTACTAATTAAAACTTTCTATCAGTAAAAGAAAAATTTAACATGTTATCAACACCAATTCTAGTTAGGTATATTTATACCTACTTCACAAAATTTATAAAAAATTATACTATCTACTTTTAACTGTTTTGAGAATTATGCTCTATAGTTGCCCATATTTGAGATCCTCTATATATACATGTAGAAACCTAATTTTGTCTCCCCAAAAACCAAACCCAGTGATAAATACCTTTCACGTCATTTGATTATCGAACGAAGTGAAAGTGTGAAAAGTCTTGTGATGCGTTGTTTTAATAAAATAACTCTTCTTTCTGTTTTCAAAAATGTACTTTATTTATGAAAATGTCTAATCCAATTTATTTTGGTCCATGATAAGGGTCCAATAATGGTGGTAGTTGGATTGGACTCGAAAAGAGCTTTCCAACGATATATTATGAGCCAAATTCCGATTAATAATGAGGAAGTTATGACCAAAATACTAAATTGGGCCTGAAATGGTTTTATGGTCCAATGATCCAGTGGAGGGCCCATTAATTAATATTTCTAAAGTTATTAGGATTGATTTTAATCATCTAGAATAAACTAGAAGGTTATTTTGAGTTCTAATGGAGTAAGGAATAATAATTATATCTTTTATGAAAATAAAGAATTCTATTTGGATTAAAACAAGTGTTTTAAGGAGATTAAATCTGATTTTCAAAGATAAGTACGAACGTCATTAGTCGAATTTAATTAGATTAAGGATTCCGTACGTGTAGGGAATATTTCAAGCATCCCACACTTGAGCCCCACTGTGATCATACACTTAAGTATGGTGGCGTCCAAAGGGAAGGAAGCTAGAGTAAAAAAGTCGCCAACAAGTTTTAGGAACTTGTAAACCGTTCACAGGGTGAAGGTTACACCCCTTCACGATCCATGAGATCGCTAACTCCATAGTGGTCTGGAACCATGACTGGATATTCGGGGATGAAGGTACAAATCCAATCTAAAAGAGATTGAACCTGCCCTAAAAATAGGCCTCTACTTTATTCTTCTCATATTCATGTGCGCTTTCTGACTAATATACAATCAATAGATTAACCTTAAACCTGTTTAATCTATATTGGTTGAATATTAATGCACAAACAAATCTATTATTGGCGATCACTTGAATTATAATCATATTAGCTTAAACAAGATTATTAATTATCTTTTAAGCGTGATTACAAGTTCAAATTCCTTTTAATCCTGCAAGAGAGGGCGTGATCAAGCAATGACCATAATAATATATATCAAGCAACATAATAATGACAATCATCATCATCATAATAAACTCAATAAAGCATAATAATATTAGTAAGATCCTAGGCATGATACTAACATGATTAATAACAAATCCTAGCATTTCACTAAACATTAAAAATCAAAGCTTTAGCCCTAACACGATACTAACATGATATAAGAAAGAATAGGAAGCAACTTAAACATGATACTAGAAAGCAATAAAAGCATCCTAACATGATATTAAGAATTAATATAATATAAGCATGCTTTCTATATCAAAAGAATAACAAAGTAATTAAATTACTTACTTGGATGCCTCATATCTCTTTCTAGTAACAAATACACGCGTTAATAACTTCAAGGAAAATATTAAATTAAACAATTAATTCAAATAATTGAAATAGAGATTTGGAACCAAACCCTCAGAAATTATCAACCTTTCATGCCTAGGGCGAAGGCAACTTTGAACTTGGCTAGCTGTGTATGTGGAATTTTGTAAAAAGGGGAAGGTTTAGAAAAATAATAGAGAGAAAATAAGCTTCTAGCTTTTTTAGAGAGAGAAAGAACAAAATTATGAATTAATCAAAACGGGGAATGTAGACGTCGTTTGAAGTGCGCCTACGTAAAAGCATGTTGTGAATATGCTTGCCACTCATAGGAAGTGGGAATTGACATATACGATTAGGGACAAGGAAAGTAGGGAGCCGCCAACAAGTTTTTAAGGAACTTGTAAACCGTTCACGGATCATTTAAGACAACCACGAATAAGGGACAACGAAGACAACAACGATTGACCCGTGAAGGTTACACCCCATTCATAATCCATGAGATTACTAACTCCATATGGTTCGGAACCACGAAAGGAGGATCGGGGATGATGGTACGAAGTGAGTCATGGAGTCACATTCGCCCGTATTGGCCTCTACTCGATTCTTATAGTGAAAAGTGATTCCTGCGATCTCAAAGGCATGCAAACAAAGATTCAATTTGCTCCAAACTAATATTAGGCTAAATTGGTTTAATATTAATGCAACATATAATTCTAAAATATTGTGATCACTTGATTTAATAACAAGATTAAGAAGGAACCTAAGCTGGTTGTCCAAATTATCTTATCGGGCATGATTTTCAATTACATATTCCCTTTAAACATGCAATATGGTGATCAACAAATATATAAACATTAATATTGGAAGCAATTCAACAATAATAGCGTTAGTCAAATCAAATATAAATAAACCTAATCATGATACTAGCAATATAAAAAATAAATAAGTAATTAAATTAATTAATTACTCACATTCCGCGCGTTCCTTAAAATTGCTACATCATGAATAAATTGTTAGTAACTTCAATAAAAATATAAATCAAATAGAAATAATTAAATTAAAAAGTAGAGTTGATTTGGTCCAAACCCTCAGTTATTTGTACCTTTCACGCCTTGGTTTAAGGACGGAACTTCGGGTCAAGTATGGACTCCTTGGAGTGCTTAAGGAAGAATGGTGTAATTAGAAATATAGGTTTAAGGCTTAGAATATGAGAGAGAGAGAGAGAGAGAAGAGAATGATTTTTAGTGTAAAAGAGAGGAAGAGAGAATGATTTCATGTCCCGAACTGTAGATAGGAGGGGGGTATTTATAGGGAAAATGAGCAGAGGTTGTCGCGACACGGCAGAGGACGCCGTGACACGACAAAATATGCCGTGACACGGGGAAAATTAGTGTGACGCGGGACAACTTGGTGTGACGCGGGACAGAAAACAGGCTACGGAAGATAAAACGCATTAAGGATTACGCGGAGAAAACACGGAGTAATCCCGTGCCACGGGATGGGCACCGTGACACGGTGCTGTCCACCGTGGCATGACACACAACGCCGTGTCGTGGTGTAAAGTATGCCCAAATCGCGTCCAGATTCATTAGCGCGTGAGAAAACGCGGAAAATACACGGGAAAAGCACCGTGACACGGTGAGAAATACCGTGTCACGGCAATAGGTACCGTGTCACGGCAAAAGGTACCATGCCACGGTGGATTTTCATGCGGAAAAACATGAAAAAAGCACTGTGACACGTTGTAAATTACCATGTCACGGCACCGGGCACCGTGCCACGTCATCAGGCGCTGTGACACGGTGCTTTTACACTGTGCGGTAATTCCAGTTTTTTACGCGTTTTTAAAATCATCATAACTTTTGATCCGTAATCAGAATAAATCATATAATATATCATTGGAAAGCTTATCAAGTCTAATTTCCAACCCAATTAGAATCAGGTCAAAATCATTTGTTGATTTTAAGATATGGCAGTTTAAGTAGAAGGGTGTCGGTTTTGGATCGAGTTTAGTGTTTGGCTCATATCTTCTTCGTTTTTAATCGGAATTGGGCTTATGATATATTTTTTGGAAAGATTATTTCAAGTCCTATCCAACCAAATAATAATTGGATCAAAATTATAAGGCAACAAAATTAGTTTCTCTCGGTTTTGCGATGTGGACACGAAAAGAGGAAAACAAGTTATGGTTTAGGGAAATGAACTAGGAAATGGATTGGTTTATGAAATGTATTGAATGGAAACATGGATTTAAGCACTCCAAAGATTAAATACTCAAACCGACCAATAATGGCGGTGAAAGGTTGTTCATCATCGGCTTTGGTTTTGGGGAGACATTTTTAGGTGTCTACAGGGAAATACGACCCCTATTTATAAGAAAATAGTCCGAAATCGATAGAAACAAATCAGAATTTGAATTGGATTAAAACTGCTCCCTGTTGCGAGCGAAAATGTCTGTCGCCATGCAACAGGAATCACGCATGGCGACAGGCTTGTCGTTTTACGACAATTAAAAGATAAAACGCGCTTTGTACGGAATCCTTTTCTTAATATAATTAAGCAATTAAACCTCTGTTTTAATCAATTTTAAATCAGATTTTAACAAAACAAAACACTTGTTTTATTTCAAACCAAATTCATCAATTTTCTAAAAATATTAATTGTCAATCCTAATGCTATTAAAACTCAAAGTAACCTTCTAGACTATTCTTAGAAGACTACAATTAATTCTAATGACTTTAGGAATAATAATTAATGGGCCCTCCACTAGATCATTGGGCCATAAAACCATTTCAGACCCAAATTAGCATTTGAACCATAACTTCCTCATTATTCATCGGAATCGGGCTTATAATATATCGTTGGAAAGCTCTTTACGAGCCCGACCCAACTACATTATTATTGGACCCTTATTACATACCCTTATTACGGACCAAACTAAATTGGACTAGCTATCTTCATAAAATAGAGAAGTTTTCAAAAACAAAAAGAAAGATTTTTATTAAAAACTAACACATCACAAGGCTTTTCACACTTCACCTTTGTTCGATAATCAAATGACGTGAAAAGTATTCATCACTGGATTTAGTTTTTGGGGAGACACATTTGGGTGTCTACAGTACGGATTTTTAGAAAACGAGTAAACTAACGCGAAACGACAAAGCTGGCCCGCTACAACAAGTCTGTCGCACAACGACAGGGCTGTCGTGTCACGCTGGACCCTGTCCTGTTGCGACAGGGGCAGTTTTACTCCTGATAGGATTCGGTCTTTTTCTAATCGTTTTCGAGCTATTTTTTCTATAAATAGGGTTGTATTTCCCTATTTTTATCATCAACAATCATTCACAATAATCAGCAATCATCTTTCTCTCTCTCTCTTAAGCAGTAGCTTTTCTTTCTCCTTCTTTTCTAAGCTTTCCCTTTTCATAAAAATACCGCATTCACAAGTTCTAGACACATCTAGCCAAGTTCGAAGTTGCCTTCGCCCTAGACGTGAAAGGTTGATAATTTCTAAGGGTTTGGTCCCAAATCCCTATTTCAATTATTTGAAATAATTGTTTGATTTAATATTTTCCTTGAAGTTACTAACGTGTGTATTGTTTTGATAGAAAGAGATACGAGGCAACAAAGTAAGTTATTCAATTGTTCTATTTCTTTAGGAATCATGCTTAGATTATTTTAATTCCTAGTATCATGTTAGGATGTCTTTATGATTCCTAGTATCATGTTTAGGGTATTAACTAATATTCTTAATATCATGCATTTTTCTAGTGTCATGCTTAGGTTGCTTCCTATTTCTTCTATCATGTTGTGGATAAAACTTTGATCTTTAATGTTTAGTGACATGCTAGGATTTGTTATTAATCATGTTAGTATCATGCCTAAGATCTTGCTATTATTATTATGCTTTGATGAGATTGGGATTATTATTATGATGATGATGATTGTTATTATGTTGCTTGATATATTATTGTTATTGCTTGATCACGCGCTCTCATGCAGGTTTAAAGGGAATTTGTACTTGTAATCACGCTTAATAAGATAATTAATAATCTTGTTTAGGCTAATGTGATTTTAATTCAAGTGATCGCCAGTAATAGATTTATTTGTGCATTAATATTCAACCAACATAGATTAAATATGCTTAGGGTTAATATATTGATTGTATGTCAGTCAGAAAGCGCACATGAATATGAGAAGAATAAGTAGAGGCCTATTATTAGAGCAGGTTCAATCTCTTTTAGGTTAGATTTATACCTTCATCCCCGAATATCTAGTCATGGTTCCAGACCACTATGGAGTTAGCGATCTCATGGATCGTGAAGGGGTGTAACCTTCACCCTGTGAACGGTTTACAAGTTCCTAAAACTTGTTGGCGACTCTTTTGCTCTAATTTCCTTTCCTTTGGACGCCACCATACTTAAGTGTATGATCACAGTGGGGCTCAAGTGTGGGATGCTTGAAATATTCCCTACTATACCAGAAACTTTAACATTTATTTATCATATATTATGCAAATTCCATCTAAAAAACAATGGTGTTGAATTCCTTTACTTACGGAATAGTTATTCTTATTCTTATTCTTGTTCAATTCATGTTAAAATCATGCACAAGTCAATTACGTAAAATTCGGTTTTAGTTACAATGATTGCATAGTAATAACCTGTTATGGGTCACTTTGTACGACAATTGACTGACAACCAAAACTAAGATACACAAGACCAAATTAAGATGGTTATGGGTGCTCCTTAAAGTCATGGAGAGAATATCTACCACTAAGAACAAGTCAATTGAAGCCATTACACGTATGTGTACTCAAAGTTGTCTACATTCATTAGAAGACCAAGCAAAGGAATCAACCAATGGTACTCTAAGTATCCTCATTTCATACTATTAGAATCATGTATTCAGTCTACTCGTATCTATCTACATCATTCTTTTACACATGTCAAATATACAATGTAATTGTAATTATTAGCTTTATGCCCGTATTATAGTGGATTGATGGACTCATATCCACCCGTGGTTTTTACCCATCTTCATTGGGATTTTCCGTGTCACCATATCATGTCTTCTCTCTCTCTCTATATATTCCTATTATTTAATTTCCGCATTTAACGCTCTTTATTTTAATCGAGTTGATCCGTAGCCCGTATTCCCACATCAAATCCTAAGTTTGAAATTTAGCATTAACAATTTGGCGTCGTCTGTGGGGATGAAGCTAGATTAAAATCTCAAACTCACAAAGAATCCCTCCAAACACACTCAAATCCATTTCTATCATCAAGCTACATCCACATCCATTTTTAGTGATTTCGACCATTTAAGAATTATTTGCCATCCCGACATCATGGTAGCGATCGTCGACCAAGTGATAGCTTCAACAATTCAATATCGACATCCATATTGGCGTCATCGTTAATTCGACGCCCCACTGTCAATTAGTAATGTCCTCGTTGATGGAGATAAGTGATGTCATAACAATATACAAGTAAGCTTTTACCTAATCTTTAGGCAATTTACTTTAGAATATTTTACTTTATGATTATCTTATCTTTTATCTTTGACGTTAATTATATATCATGACAACATTAACTTGTGTAGTGTAATTATGATGACTAACTTGTATGTACATCAAGTGTATTATTAGATAAACTCAGCATACAGGTGAAGATCAAAATGTCATGTGATTGTAACATCAAAACATTACCATCATGAAGAACAAGTTAATGCTAACACTAAAATTTGTGGCTATCTTCATTTCTTGATATATGCATTTTTCATAAAGTTGCCACAAGGGGGAAAAAATTATATATATATATATATATATATATATATATATATATATATATATATATATATATTAACATCAAAACATTACCATCATGAATGTTTGGCACGCACTTTAGTATTACAGGTTATTAGAATTTTTAATGCTTTAAATTTTGATCTTATAATGGATATGCAGCTTGAACAATTTGATCGTTCCTATGATAGATGCTTTAATTTTTAATTTTTATTGTAATATCTTATAATTTCAATGCTTTAATAATTAAGGCTTTTCTTAATATTATAGTTTCTATTTCCTACACTTTAATGTCTAATATGTTATTTGTTAAGACTTTTTGATGCAATTACAGATATTTAATGCTACTTTGTATATGTTGATATATGCTATATAGTGTGATTTTATGCTTAATTAACAATAAATTTGAGAAAGAGATTATAGATTTGATTTTAACCTAAAGCATGGCGCTGGGGGCTCGAGACCCAATCGTGGATAATAAAACGGTAATAGGGGCTAGACTCGAATGAAAAATTCTCAAGCAGCACAGCACAACACTAACGATTAGATTTAAATGTTGACACTTTTCCCAATGTAAGTTTTCTATTATTATCTAAAGTATTTGTTACTATTATCAAGCGTGCTATGAAACCTTATTGACACCACCGCTACGACATATTATTGACATAATAATGACTCTTTCTATCTAGATAAATGTTTTAATTTTAATTTTAATTTGCGGTTTTGTAAGGAGGGTGTGCCCATCATAGGGGATCCTTCTCCTTTATGCCATCGCCTAGGACTTTACAATTGTTAGGGTGTATTATGATTTGAATTCCTGACTGTTTGGGGGACCTTGAATTAAAGTTGATCCTATCATTATGATTTTTTGTAAGAAACTAGTAAGGAGTCGCTAATAAGTTTTAGGAAATCTCATAAACCTCAACATGCCTTTCTCCCAAGTAGGGTTCAAGGGATATTTAGCATGAATCATAACTTTACCCATACCCAAATTGGTCTACGTGTACCAAAGATGCGTTCGGGAGCGAGGGTACTAAAATAACGTTCCTTTTATGGAGGAATCGCTATTCTAGCCCTAGTGTGGCTTCTACTAGCTCTTCCTTTTTCACATTTCATCACCAAACAATATATGCAACGTGATACCTAAAATTATGTTAGTTGTTTTTATTTACAATCATTAATCACATAAGGATTACATTGCAACGAATGTCGTTATTCTTTTTTAATCAAATTCGTGAAAGAACAAAACTAAACAAGATTCGCCTTGACTTAGGTAATAAAACAATCAATTAATAATTCAATTCTATTCTTTATTTAACGCAAGAATACTATGTGAAATTAATTAATTAATTTTTTTTAAAGTGATCAAACAACACTAAATAATCAATTAAAGTTATTTAAACAATAAAAGAAAAGTGATTTATCTAAGTGCTCAGGAAACTAACCGTTCTTCTTTTATGCTAAATCTCCGTCTTATGCGTTTATGGATTTTCTTTCTTCTTCATACCTCCAAGGACTTCAATGGATTCAATTAGGGTTGGAAAGTAAGAAGAAAAGTAGTATGAAAGTAAGAGGGTTTGAGAGATTAAGAATTTCAGAATTTAGGGTTTAGAATTCTGATTTTTCTGTTGTGATTAGGGCTAAACGAGGACCCCTATTTATAGGATTAGGAATCTAGGTTTAGAGTTTTTAGAGCCGCGTCGTCAGGTGGCGCGCGCAACTCTCGGAGTCGCGCTGGAGTGCCGCGCACATCTCTTTGACTTCCGCGCGGTGCAGTTTGCCTTATATAAAAAGATGTTTTTTTAAACTTCCATAACTTTTAATTGCAAAGTTGGATTAAGGCAAATGAAATATCATTGGAAATATCTGAATATCTACTTTTCAATGCGGCTAGAATTAGGTTAAAATCTTGTATGGATCAAAAGATATGGCCGTTAGAGTGCAAGGGTGTTGGTTTTAAGGCCCGATTTAGTATTTTGATGATAACTTCTTCGTTTTAGCTCGGAATTGGGCTTACAATATACCGTTGGAAAGCTCTTTGAAAGGGCTATCCATATGTATAGTCTTTGCATGGAATTTGGATGGTTGGTTTATCTGTTTGGCTCGATTTTTGAACAATGTTAGATCCATTGGGTCCAATCATTGCTTTTGACGCATTTGGGTCCGTTATTAGTCAAGTTTAAACATGTATGAGAACATTTTAGGACTAGTTAGTAATCGGACAAGACTCTAAGATAAATTGGTCTCAATTATGGGTTTTAATTTACTTCATAATGCATTTCGTAGTCCATAAACACTTTAACTTTGATCTAGCATGAAGAACGAATTTTTGTAACATCATCGCACTTCCTGTCGTGACAAGAGGCCAAAAGTAGTTGTAACACCCCATAAATTCCTTTCCTTTAAAATACCTATTTTGCCCTTTTTAAACCACGAAATAGGAAAATCTAAGACATTACCGCCACCGTGAAAACGACTAAGGCAATTATTAAAGACACACAGCAGAAGACTAATGTAGACACCTACTTTTGGCCTCCTATCCCGACAGGAAGTGCGATGCTGTTACAAAAACCCATTCTTCATGCTAGATCAAAGTTGAAGTGTTTATGGACTAACGAAATACATTATGAAGTAGGTTAAAAACCATATTCGAGACCAAGTTATCTTAGAGCCTTGTACAATTACTAATAAGGCCTAAAACTTGCTCATACATGTTTAAACTTGATTAATAACAGACCTAAATGCGTCAAATGCAATGATTGGATCCAATGGATCCTACAATGTTGAAAATTCGAGCCAACCAGATAAACCAACCATCAAATTTCCATAAAAAGCCTATACAGATGGATAGCCCTTTCAAAGAGCTTTCCAAAAATATACTATAAGCCCGATTCCGAGCTAAAACGAAGAAGTTATGATCAAAACACTAAACCGGGCCCTAAAACCGACACCCTTGCACTCCAACGGCCATATCTTTTGATCCATTATAGATTTTAACCTAATTTTAATGGAATTGTAAAGTAGACATTCATATCGTTCCATTGATGTCCCACACGCCTTAATCGAACTTCTGAATCAAAAGTTATGGAAGTTTTAAAAACGCGTTTCCGTATAAGGCAAATTGCACCGAGCGCAACTCAGTGAGTTGCGCGTGCCTGGCGCGCGCAAGTCATTGAGATGCGTGCGGCACCTAGCACGACCCTGAGAGTTGCGTGCGCCACCTGACGCTGCGGCTCTAAAACCCTAAACCTAGATTCTTACGCCTATAAATAAGGGCCTTCATTCAACCCTAAAGAGAACAGAAAAATCAAAATTCTAAACCCTAGCATTTTTAAAACCCTAATCTCTCAAGTTTTTTTACTATCATACTACTTTTCTCCTTTCTTCCTAAATACTCTTCAATCTTAATCCATCCATTGAAGCCCTTGGAGGTACTAAGAAGAAAGAAGGTCCATAAACATCTTAGACGGAGATCTAAACATACAAAGAAGAACGGTTAGTTTCCTGAGCACTTAGATAAATCACTTTTCTTTTATTTTTTAAAAACTTTAATTGATTAATTAGTGTTATTTGATTACTTTCAACAAAATTTTAATTAATTAATTTCACATAGTTTTCTCTCGTTAATCAAGACTAGAATTGAATAATTAATTGTTGTTTTATCACTTAAGTCAAGGCAAATCTTGTTTACTTTTGTTCTTTCACGAATTTGATTAAAAAAAGAATAATGACATTCGTTGCAATGTAATTCTTACGTGATTAATGCTTGTAAATAAAATCAACTAACTTTGTTTTAGGTATCACGTTGCATATATTGTTTGGTGATGAAATTGTGAAAAAGGAAGATCTAGTAGAGGCCGCAGTAGGGCTAGAATAGCGATTCCCCCCTAAAGGGATTGTTATTTTAGTACCCTCGCTCCCGAACTCATTTCTGGCACAAGTAGACCAATTTGGGCATGGGTAAACTTATGATTCATGCTAAACATCCCTTGAACCCTACTTTGGAGAAGGGTATGAACGAGGTTTATGAGTTTTCCTAAAACTCATTGGCGACTCCTTACTAGTTTCTTACAAAAAAGCATAATGATAGGATCAACTCTAATTCAAGGTCCCCCAAACAGTCAGGAATTCAAATTCTAATACACCCTAACATGTGTAAAGTCGTAGACTTTTAGAGGGCCATTGGCATAAAGGAAAAGGATCCCTTACGATGGGCACACCCTCCTTATAGTGGCGACTCTAATGAGGACTTAGAGGTTACAAGATTAGTTTTTAGTTATGGTCCAAGGTTTCTAACACCAGGTTACCTATGGGTTGTAACAATGGCTAACTTGGATAATCTCTAGTTAGAGAGCGAGACTTGAATATATAATATCTTCCTTTTTCACAAATGTAAAAGTCAAGCAAACAACATTGCATCATGCATAATCATAGCACACTTTAACCATTGGGGAGTGGCTCATTGACTAGGGGTTGCCAACACCAGGCTTCAATCTCGAAATCAATAGCAATCATCCCACCCATATCACCAACAAAATACTGGGAGGGCTATGTCATGGGTCAACACGTTAAGTGATTGATTCGTGGATCGTCTCTTAAGATATGGTACCTTTGGACACCCAAGCCTTGACCATATATAGAATGGCATTGTATGCTTTGACGGTTCCTTTTATGTGCTTATATGACTACATGAATATGTGCTTATTATGTGCTTCGTGTCTAATCTAATTAATTCCAACTTGTTACCTAGAGATATTAAAAAAAATCGCAAAAATTGTAGTTCGACAAAAAAAAAAAAAATCTGCACTTCGATTTTCGCAAAGAAAACAGAAAAACTGTCAAACCTACCAGGTGGGACGCGTAACTGTCATAGTTGCGCGCGCCCTCCCAACGCAAGTCCAGAAGTTGCGCGTGTCCCTTCCGCGCAACTATGTGTCTTGCGCGCGCCCACTGTTCAACGTTGACTTTAACTCATTACAAGCAATGTTATATGGAGAAAACGATATTACCGCTTCAAGGTTAATCGTTAAGTAGGTGCTAAAAATATCTCTTTGGCTAACAACGTTGTCTAACTTAGTTACTTTTACTTTGATCGTCTTTTTTTCTTTCTTCAAAAAATCTAAAAACATGTCTTTATTTTATGTTTGCGTTTTCGCTAAAAAAAAATACCCGCATATGATTGACGCTACTCTCGAAGTTGCACTGTCCACCTTAGCGCAAGACGGAAAATTGCGCGCGATACTGTTTTTGATAATAATGATTCAGTTACGTACTTTATAATCAAACTAATGACATTACTTCTTATAAAGTTTCGTCATTAGAAGTTCGCATCCCTTAATAGGACGTCATCAATATTCTCATTCTTAAACATGCCTATTTTCGTGCGTGGTTGTCATCTTTTAGTTGTAATTAATCAACCTTGATTTAAGAGTATAATTTATTTACCTCTTCTATGGTTTAAAAAGAAAATACTGAGAACCTTACTTGGGATGATTGCTCACACGAAAAAAACGAGAAACAGAATGAAAAGAAAAATCAAAAAATCGTTCTTAAAAAAAAGAGTACGATACAAAAAGATTATTATCCTCAAAAAAAAAAAAAAAAAAAGAGAGAAAAAATAATTAATGATAAAATCGAGAAAATGATTTAATTATTTCTTGGATTTTACATTCGGAGGCCATCATTCTTTTTAAGCAAATAGTAATATATTATCCTTTAAAGATGAGCAATATGAGAATCATAATTAAAAAAAAAAAAAAACGATATAGATCTCTATTGTAATCTAAATGATCAACAAATACCATAGTATATTGATCATTGTAAGGAGTATGTTCGGGTCGATCAATATTTCTAAAAATGTGATGAGCATTTTCAATCCAAATTTCTTTTCTTTCTCTTCTACCTTTTTAAAAAACAATTCATTTAAAGTAAAATCCTTAGATGATTACTTTGTTGAAATCAACACAAATCATGACATTCCATTAATGATTGTCCGTGAATTTTTTGACATTCTTCATCAACAAACCTGCTGAAAGTGAATTCGTATTACAAGGATTAAAAAAAACACAATCATTTTGACTTTGATTCATTGTTTGAATGCTTGACTGAAATGGTTTAAGTGAACGCGCTCAAATTCTCGTGATACACATTACTAGGCATATTCCACATTCGCATAATAGTCCAATCATGGGTGACAAAGCAGCATTGGAGAAACTTAGACAGGAACTCCAAAACCTAAAGGCCCTACGAGAAGAAGAAGCCCAATTAAAGGCTCATAAAAAAGCAGAAAAGGCTAAAATGAAAGCTGATTAAGAAAAAGAAAACATTTTGCAAGAAAAAGCAAGAGCCGAAAGACTAGAGGCCTTGGAGAAACTTGTCCTGCGAGCTTGCTCAGGGACTAAGTACTTCAATTATGAGCTTGCACCACAACCTAGTGGAAAGACTCTCCCAGAAAAGTTCTTTACTATGGATTTACCAACCTTTAAGATTACAATCCTAGGACTCACTTAATGAGCTTTATTGGAATTATGGCATTGAAAGGGGTTGAGCAAAGTCTATATGCATTTACTTTTCCTCTTTCATTAGACCCAACTGCTAGATCATGGTTTTATAACCTCGATGCAAAACAAACTTCCACTTGGAGTGACGTTGTAAAAGCGTTTTTAACCCAATATGGAGATAACATCGAGCTCACAACTACCTTACGTGTTCTTGAATTTCTTAAGCAAGGGGATGAAGAAGGCTTCATTGACTTCTTTTCTAGGTGGCGATCAAAGGTTGCTCTTATTTCACAAAGACCTCCGGATCATGAACTTGTCCCAAAATTCATAAATAATATGTTTCCACCATACAAGTGCCATTTACAATACCTTGGTTTAAACACATTTTAAAAAGTCTATATTGTGGGAACATTAATTGAAAGGGACTTGATAAATGAAACCATGAATCATATAGATGGACTAAATTTTAGAGAGGATTTCACCTACGTTGGAAACAAACAAAGCTCGAAGATGCAATCTCAAGAAGTTGTTTATAATTCAAGATGTAGCACCCTATGTCTTGTTTTGTTTATTTCCTTTTGTTTTTTTTCATGATAGACTAAGAGATTTATGCTATCGAAACATAAAGGGGGACACAAAGTTAGTCTAAACCTAAAAAGGAAAAATCCAATGCAAAAAAAAAAAAAAAAAATCGTTCTAAACCCAAAACAAAACTTTTCAAAAAAGAAAGGAAAAGAAAAATAGAGGGAGGATAAGGAAAAGGCACCTCATATAGGAATTGTCTCACAAAGTAGAAAGGTTTTAATTGGAGAATCACCAAAAGTAAGGGATTATGGGAGTATACTTGAGCATATCCATTCTTCATAACCCCAATCAAGCCTAGCCATGCACGTTACAACCTTGGAAAGGCCCTCCTTGAGGTAGAACATAACCATGTACCATAAAAATCATCATTCCCCGAAAATATGGCCAATCTTAGGCCTTTGCACGTATGGAGCTACTATTGAGTAGTTATGCCCATACATAAAATGCATGAAGTGTTGAGTAATGATTAAAAAATCATATAAAAAAAATCAAGTGATTTGGATGATTTGATAGCCATTGGCTTGATGACACCATTTGAGTAAAGCAATCGAATCAAACTAAATTCGATGTTTTCCATATCTTTTGCCAAGAAAAATGAGATGACTACTAATTTAAAAACACTCATCTTATTTTCTTCTAATAATAGGGCTATTTATTACCAAGATTATTCAAGTTCTATATACATTGCCTAGAAAGAAAACGAGTTAATACAGTAAATTGATATATCGACAGCCTCGACGTCAACTTTAGATGTCTTTTACAATTCTTAAGCATTGGTCTTCTCACTTATTATGAGCAGCTAATATGTCCACCCGCATGGGATATCTCTATCCTCTCTAAGCGAGGACCATTGATTGAACATGATCGCTACATGAAAAAATGATTGTTATCACTATGTAGGGAATATTTCAAGCATCCCACACTTGAACCCCACTATGATCATACACTTAAGTATGGTGGTGTCCAAAAGGAAGGAAGCTGGAGCAAAAGAGTCGCCAACAAGTTTTAGAAACTTGTAAACCATTCACAGGGTGAAGTTTACACCCCTTCACGATCCATGAGATCGCTAAGTCCATAGTGGTCTGGAACCATGACTGGATATTCGAGGATGAAGGTACATATCCAACCTAAAAGAGATTGAACTTGCCCTAAAAATAGGCCTTTACTTTATTCTTCTCATATTCATGTGCACTTTCAGACTAACATACAATCAATATATTATCCCTAAACCTGTTTAATCTATGTTGGTTAAATATTAATGCACAAACAAACCTATTATTGGCGATCACTTGAATTAAAATCATATTAGCCTAAATTAAATTATTAATTATCTTATTAAGCGTGATTACAAGTACAAATTCTCTTTAATCCTGCAAGAGAGGGCGTGATCAAGCAATAACAATAATATATCAAGCAACATAATAACATTGATACAACAAATCATCATCATAATAATATTCTCAACCTCATGAAAGCATAATAATATTAGCAAGATCCTAGGAATGATACTAACATGATTAATAACAAATCCTAGCATGTCACTAAACAATAAAGATCAAAACTTTAACCCTAACAAGATACTAACATGATAAAAGAAATAGGAAGCAACCTAAGCATGATACTAGAAAGCAATAAAAGCATCCTAACATGATACTAGGAATTTAAATAATATAAGCATGCTTTCGAAAGAATATAGTAATAAATTAACTTACTTTGTTGCCTCGTATCTCTTTCTATCAAAACAATACACACGTTAGTAACTTCAAGGAAAATATTAAAACAGTAATTCTAATCAAAGAATTGAAATAAGATTTGGGACCAAACCCTCAGAAATTATCAACCTTTCATGTCTAGGGCGAAGGCAACTTCGAGCTTAGCTAGGTGTGTCTAGAACTCGTGAATGCGGTATTGTGTTTATAAAAAGGGAAGGCTTAGAAAGAGGGAGAAAGAACAAACTATTGCTTAAGAGAGAGAAGAGAATTAGAATTAGATGATTGTTGATTATTGAAAACGGGGAATAAAGACCCTATTTATAGAGAAAGTGCTCCATCGCGACGCGATGGGTCCTTTCGTTTCGCGATGGAGAACACGTTATCTAAAATCCGTACGGAATCCTTAATCTAACTAAATTATATTAATTAAAGTCCGTACTTATCTTTTAAAATCAGATTTAATCATTTTAAAACACTTGTTTTATTCCGAATAAAACTCTTTATTTCTCTAAAAGATATAATTATTAATCTTAATCCCACTAGAACTTAAAAGAACCTTCTAGATTATTCTAGAAGATTAAAATCAATCCTAATGACTTTAGGAATAACAATTAATGGGCCCTCCTCTTGATCATTGGGCCGTATATAAAACTCATTTCAGGTCCAATTTAGTATTTTGGCCATAACTTCCTCATTATTCATCGGAATTGGGCTTATAATATATCGTTGGAAAGCTCTTTTCGAGCCCAATCCAGCTACACTATTATTGGACCCTTATCATGGACCAAACTAAATTGGACTGGACATTTTCCATAAATAAAGTACAAAAAGGAATATTTTCGAAAATAGAAAGAAGTATTTTTATTAAAATGACCGCATCACAAGACTTTTCACATTTCACCTTGTTCGATAATCAAATGACGTGAAAGATATTCATCACTGGGTTTGGTTTTTAGGGAGACACAATCAGGTGTCTACACACTATTACATGTATACCTCACTGCCAAGTCATCATAATGATTCAAGTATTAAGTCAATAATCCTTGCTTTTCGAAAACATGTCTAATACTCTTTCTTTATTCTTCTACGGAAAAGTTGGATTTCCCTTCCTTTTTATGCAAATCTGTCTTTTTTAATCATTTCTTTTTTGGGGGGTAAGTCGGGATGATCCCTCCCATTAGCAAACTAAAACTCCAAAAATAGTAACAAATTTTTGCTCTTTGGGGGCTCAAAAAAGCCAGGACATCCCTACTTCCCTCTATTTACAGATTTTAACTCGCTAATTATGTTACAAAATAAATGTCATGCAAAGCTTATTATGAATCATCTTAATAACTTTAAATGACAAAAGGAAGAACATTACTTCCTACTTGATCAAACAATTCATGACAAATATGTGCAAAATCCCACAAGTTGGAAACACAAATCCTGGGGCTTCAAATATGAGAAAAATCCCCTAGCATATGTATACATGAATTTCGAAAGACACCTAAGTCTACACTTGGGGGATACAAATATATAGGTCTATTCTAACTTTTATTAACACCATATTTTGGAAAGTGATTCGAATGATTTTATACATTATTCTAACACTCCATCAAACCTAAGTTTGATAAATATTCATTTCAAACTACAACACCTGTTAAATTGGAAGAACTTCACTTTCAATTAATAAAATATGACAATGATGACAAACACTAGAAAAGGGAGAGATAACAAGATTAGATATACAAAAGTTTGCTAAAATTTTCATATCTTTGTTGAAATAAGTTGCAAATTACAACTTACCTTCATCATTTTTGGACAGAAAAATCATACTCAATTACGAACTGAGCTAGACTTTTCTTTCCATTTTGGGTCCAGATTTGAAAATAATATGATTATGTATTTTGCCTACTAGAAAAGTTGCTTCATTTTATTTTCAAAACAAACTTTCATTAATTTATTGGACCCTCTCCAAATTTTGAACTTTAGTTCAAAATAACGTGTTTCAAATACAAAAAAAATAGTCTTCAAAATTTCCTTTCTGAATTTTTGTTTCATTTTCTCAAATAAATAAATTTTCAAATTCTTAATAACCGTTTGGATAATACATGTATATACATAAATATTTCCAAAAGAAATGAACTAAGATTCGACTTCTTCTTGACTTGAACTTGTTCTTGCCTAGTCATCTTGCGAATATTGGCTTAGGGATGGTAAACGAACCACCTACAAGACCAAAATCAAAGATTGATAAGAATAAAGAAAATATTTGATGTTATAAATCAACTTTGAGAATAAAATCACCGCAATGATCTTTACAAACGTTTTAGACATTAGGTAAAGATTACTAAACCTTAACTACAATTGTTTTTGGTTTATAAAACTAGCAAGGAACTAACTTGCTTCCTTAAACATGGCTTTAGCTAAAAGGCGTTAGCCATGTCAATGTCCTAAAATGTTCTCAAAAACACAAAAACATGGGATATATAGGCTCATTCCAACATCATGATGATATGAATGGCCTAAAAACAAGTCATTAGAACTACCCCAAATTAGGGGCTCCAAGACTTGTGAAATAGCAAGAATGTGCATAACCCGACACATGGGGGCTTCAATATCCACAATTAACAAAATGAGATATTCATGCCATTCGAACTACTTTCAAGAATCGCCTAAACTACAAATGGTTTACGTAGTTCTCGAGCCTTACAATTTTCAAATGCATCACAATGATTTAATAATCATTTTGTTCCTTTGAAAACTAAGTCCGCAACTAAACTTGGCCATAGAAACAAACTACAAACATATAACATATTCGAGCCATTTTCAAGTTCAACTTAAAAAACTAATCTTAGTGCATAATCGTTGTTTCAATACTTCAATTTACTCTAAAGATTAGAGAGTATGACTAATATAGAGCAAAAGAAACAAAATCATGAGTTTCAAAATAGAATTCAAATGCATACAACATACTTGCTCATACGAAAGTTTAGTAATCAATCATTCATCATGAAATTGGTATCAAAACACTTCATTAACATAAGATAAACAATTTCATGAGTTAGAATAAGAGACTCCTAAATTCTAACTTAAGAGGTTTTCATTTTTCTCTATTGTTGCACACAAGGAGGATAACATCTACTTTCTCGAGCTTCAAATCAATAACAAAATTTGAACTCAAAAGAAAGAATTCGAAAGTAACGAGAATAGAGAAAAAAATTGAACAACATTTCATTTTTCCTCTTATTTGTTCTGATGAACGACCAATATTACTAGACTTAGCAAATTTCATTTATTAAAAGTATGAATGGTCGAAAACGATTTTTAACACACTCGTTTAAACGTTTCAAAGATCCTAGTTGTTGTAACAATAAGACAAAATACGGGATTTCCAGACCAATTTCAAGCAACTAACATGAAAGGGTCTAATTATTAAAAACAAGCAAGTCATCGAAGTCACCCAACACTGGGGACTACAACATTCGAAAATATAAAATGAGGGCTTACAAGCCCGAAATATAACCAAGCTACACTAGTTTGAAGATGTCTTCAAGAATTTCCTAAACTAACTAGTTTGGTGCAAATCTTGAAATCACAGTTTTATAAGTGAATAATAATAACTATCGGTTATTTTTATAATTGTTAAAACCAATTTTGCAACTTAGGCATGACAAAAATGAACATGAGTCGCAAGAACAATTTCATGCCATTATCAAAGTTCAAAATTTCGATAATAATTTTAGTGCATAATTGTCGTTCTAATAACACTTCAATTTACATTAAAATTTACAAGTATAGTCCATGTGAGCAAAAAAGAAAAAAGTTCAAGCACAAATTAAAAAAAAAACACGTATATGCTTGTATATGCTCATACATGATCAATACTTTACCGTTTCACATGAAATTTGTTGCAGCATATACCTTAAACATGTCACAACAACATAGAACAAACAAATTCATGAAAACAAGCTGAATTGAAAGCCCCTAACTTCTAAAATTTAGGGTTCTTCACTTGGCTTTCTCCATTTTACTAACCAAATTCAAAGGCTGGTACAATAAATGGAGCAAGATTTACTTTCCTTAGCTTCAAACGACAACAAAAAATGAAAAGAGATCGAAAATGGCGAAAGAGGAGAAGAAGAGAGTGAGCTGCAGATCGCGCTTCTCCAACTCTTTTTACTAATTCAAATGTTGCATGCAACTCATCAAGTTGCGCGTAGCATCCCAACGTAACCCAAATTCTTGCGCATGCCTGGCCAGCGCGACCCACTGAGTTACGCGTGGATACTGGTCACTTAAAAGACTAGTACTCAGATTTTGATCCGTTTTGAAATTTTTCCAACGGTTTGTGCGTTTTTAGACGTAATAACGCACGAATAATCGAAATTTTTTTAATTTCTTTGCATTTTGTAGTTATTTTCTGATTTGATAGTTTTTTGCATCATCCTGCATGCACAGCTGCCCTAAGTATACGTTTTTGGATGTTTTTCGTGAGCGTGTCTTAAAACGTTCCGTAGTGGTGCTTTACGTAAAAGCTCCCATAGACAGGTTTGTCGTTTTACTTTAGAAATGTCACGTTTTTTCGTTTTGTTTTGGCGTCCATAGCAAAAAGAATGGCATATCGTACAACGTAAAATTGTATGGTGTAGGTGCTGCGTAAAATTGCACCCTCATCCTAGCAACATGATCTACCTCCCGTAACGAAAACGGTAGAACTTCTTTACAAACTTTAGGCGTTAGCTTTACGAGTCGACTGGCGCGCCGAACCATCGAGAATAGAGACATTCCTGATTTGAAGCAAATACGGTAGTTAGTGAGCTTACTGGCTTGCCGGACAGTTAGGGTGTCTGTCCACCCCCTGTATAAAGAGCGACGTGATGAAGTCACACCTATTTAGACACGTGCCCCAGTCTTGAGACGCGTGTTTTCATCTTGTGGACAAAACTGCTGAGAGAGTTGCTGATTTTCTCATCTCTCACTGGATTTGGATATGTGCCTCCAGTCCCGAGACATGCATTTGTATCTTGTGGACCCCGAATATTTTGTTTTGGCAAGCGAGTGTCAAAACCTCTATTCACGTGTTAGGCTCCGAACGCCAAAACACCTCTTTTTTTATCATATTATAATTTGTTAAAATGATGGACTAAACTTTCAATGACATATCAAGGGAGTTAGATCAACGATGCCATATTGAGAGGATATCATCCTCTTTACTTTTTTTTTAAATCGATATATTTTCTTGACATGACATCACCTAGGACAGCCTTTACTTGAAAAAGCGTTCTACACATGCAAAGATCAATCTAGATTCTTTATCGCACTAAAACTAGAAAATACCTTTTCTAGCCTTAGCAGCTAATTGTCTTGAACATTTAGCGAATCGAGGATAGTTTCGACATTCTCAACACTATTGAAAGATTTCTTATCTTTAAGGAACTTCGCAGAATGAGTCTCGGATTTATTTCCTTGACTAATTTGATCATCGTCTGTTCTAGAATTGATCAAAGTGGGGGCTAACTGTAGACACCTACTTAAGGCCTCCTATCCCGACAGGAAGTGCGATGATGTTACAAAAACTCGTTCTTCATGCTAGATAAAGTTGAAGTGTTTATGGACTAACGAAATGCATTATGAAGTAGGTTAAAACCCATATTTGAGACCAAGTTATCTTAGAGCCTTGTAAGATTACTAATTAGGCCTTAAACGTGCTCATACATGTTTAAACTTGATTAATAACAGACCTAAATGCGTCAAATGCAATGAAATGGATCCTACATTGTTGAAAAACCGAGCCAACCAGATAAAGAAAAAATCAAATTTACATGAAAGGCCTATAAAGATGAATAGCCCTTTGAAAGAGATTTCCAACAGTATATTATAAGCCTGATTCCGAGCTAAAACGAAGAAGTTATGATCAAAACACTAAAACGGGCCCTAAAACCAACACCCTTGCACTCCAACGGCCATATCTTTTGATCCATAATAGATTTTAACCTAATTCAAACGGCACTGGAAAGTAGACATTCATAGATTTCCAATTTTATTGTACACGCCTTAATCCAACTTTGCAATCAAAAGTTATGGAAGTTTTAAAAACGCGTTTTCGTATAAGGCAAACCGCACTAAACGCAACTCAGCGTGCAAGTCATTAAATGCACGCGACACCTAGCGCGACTCTGGGATTCCTACGCCTATAAATAGGGGTCTTTGTTCAACCCTAAAGAGAACAGAAAAATAAGAATTCTAAACCCTAGCATTCTTAAAACCCTAATCTCTCAAGTTCTTTTACTATCATAATACTTTTCTCCTTTCTTCCTAAATACTCTTCAACCCTAATCCATCCATTTAAGCCCTTGGAGGTACGAAGAAGAAAGAAGGTCCATAAAAATCTAAGACAGAGATCTAAACATACAAAGAAGCGCGGTTAGTTTCCTGAGCACTTAGATAAATCACTTTTCATTTATTTTTTAAATAACTTTAATTGATTAATCAGTGTTGTTTAATTACTTTTAAAAAAACTTTTAATTAATTAATTTCACATAGTTTTATATCATTATCAAGACTAGAATTGAATAATTAATTGCTGCTTTATCACTTAAGTCTAGGCGAATCTTGTTTACTTTTGTTCTTTCATGAATTTAATTAATAAAAGAATATTGACATTCGTTGCAATGTAATTCTTATGTGATTAACGCTTGTAAATAAAATCAACTAACTTAGTTTTAGGTATCACGTTGCATATATTGTTTGGCGATGAAATTGTGAAAATGGAAGATCTAGTAGAGGCCGCACTTGGGCTAGAACAGCGATTCCCCCCTAAAGGGAACAATATTTTTGTACCCTCGCTCCCGAACTCATTTCTGGTACAAGTAAACCAATTTGGGCATGGGTAAACTTATGTTTCATGCTAAATATCCCTTGAACCCTACTTGGGAGAAAGGCATGAATGAGGTTTATGAGTTTTCCTAAAACTCATTGGCGACTCCTTACTAGTTTCTTACAAAAAATCATAATGATAGGATCAACTCTAATTCAAGGTCCCCCAAAAAGTTAGGAATTCAAATCCTAATACACCCTAACAAGTGTAAAGTCCTAGGCTTTTAAAGGGCCATGGGCATAAAGGAGAAGGATCCCCTACGATGGGCACACCCTCCTTACAACTATCTTTAAAACCACGAATCAAGTCAACTTAAAAAGTCACCCAAACGAAAGTAAAGTCAAACGTCAAACAAAGTCAACCTATAACTTGGAACCATTGTAGGCCCTTATTAAAACCGAACAATACTTATAAACCATTGTGTTAGTCTCACAAGCATAATATAATATAATAAATAAATCATTAAATCGCATTATAGTCTTATGAAAACTAAGCATGATTTGCTCTTCACTCAAGCCCATCATGAATATGTTTCATCACCTGAAAAGCTTCTCTTTACTACTCGCCATTAGAAATGGGTTGTCGTAGGGCCAAGATAAAGACAAGGCCATCAAAACACACAAACACACAATCAGCAATGCTGAGTACATAAGCGTAAATAAAACACACTAACATGCTTTCACCCTATCATCACACAACTTACCTTGTTGCACCTATTTACAAGCATCATACTTAATGACCAACTAATACATAACTAATTTGTTTATTTAGCTTGATTACACATTGAACAGGTTTCCCCCTAACCTGCCCCAATAAAGGGGTACTAACATGGGAGCTAATCGTGCTAGAATAAAAGAACCCCTCGTGAGTGGCGGAATTCTTGCGCATTATAAAAAAGAATATATAGCGTCCTATACTCCTAGTAGAAGTTATGGTTAAATATAAAACCCCATAACTCCCCCCATGTGTTCATACTCAAGGTATATATGTTCCAAGAGTTTTGGTGCGTAATCTCTTTCACTTTACGTTGTCTTACATATTTTTAGACTTGGTGATAACCCTCAGGCCTTAATACAATCAATCATTATAATTATTCAAGCAATCTAACATATCAATTTAATTCTTGAATAATTAGTGACCACATAGTATTTAAGGTTGAACCCTTTTTAAGCTATATTGGTGTCAAGGACACCTTAAACGCATAATGCACCACAATTCCTATCCCTCGGTGTTAGAAACACCTTAAGTTCACTAAGGCACCAAAATATAATTTAATCCTCTTGTACATAGACACTTAAATAGCTCCTTTCTCATGCTTATAACATCAATAAAAATTATATGATCCATAATAAAATTCCTTTTCAATATTCCAAACCAAATTAAACATTTAGTTTAATTAAACATGCTCATTATCATGCCAATAATAAAAGTGTGGTTCATATACAACATGCCAAATTTAATTATTTCCAATCACTAATCCACCATAAATAATCCATGCTTCATAATTTTATCACCAACATCAACTAAATAACAAATTTCAATCAAAATCTATCATGATACTATTTGGAATTAATTATTCAAAGCCTAGCATGTTCGTACATCATCAAATAAATACCAAGTACGTGAACGTACCTCAATTAAGCCCTTAAAGTGGCCGAATACACTACAACACTTCTCGAACCAAGTCTCCTACATAAAGGGAAAATATCTATATTAATTATCCTAGTATACACAATTTCCAGCAACTTAAACTCACTTTAAACAACTTATAATAATCTGAAAATTATTTAAAAACTCCTAATTAACCTCTCTTTAATGGGTAATTAAACCCTTTTCATAAAACACCAAAAATAATACTTTAGGGAAAATTTCAGCACTTTAGATTAATTAAAAACCTTTCAAAACTTCATCAAACATCACTTTTATGCTTAATTAATCCATAGAATCATTGAGTATGTAAAAGCCCCAAATTAATTTATACAAGAACCCTAAAAATCAAGTCTTGAATAAATTAAAAACCCTAACTTTTAATACTTTATAAATTCTGAAATTAAAACCCTTTATAATATGAAATTTATACTCTCTAATCATTAAACCACAATTATAAAACATACTAATAATATTTCAAAAATTAAAATCAAAACTCAAAATACATACTACATAAAATAAAAAGAGGAGAGAGAGGGAACCACCGTGGGTGGTAGCCGGAGGCGGGTGCCGTCAGTGATGACGTGGCAACGGCGGTGTGAGGTGGCAGCAGGTGGCCATGTCATGCATGGTTCACGCATGAACCAAAGAGCACCAACGAAAGAAAGGAAAAAAATAAGAAAAGAAAGGAGGAAAAAGAAAAGGAAAGGAAAAGAAGAAAAGAAAAAGAAAAAATAAAATAAAACTTACCCCTTTGATTCTTGTGTGGCAAAATTTTGGGAATTAAAGGGACATTTATAGTGTTAAGTAGGTTAGAATTATTTGGGCTCATAATAGATGATATGAGAGAGGAATAATTAGCCCAAATAAATAAAAAGGATGATTGGGCTTGTTGTAGACATAAATTGTTATTTATCCATCAATTAAAAACCCATACTTAAAATAATTTGACCCAAAAGATATATATTTTATAAATAAATAAATAATTTATAAAATATATTAAAAGTACGGGGTATTAAAATCTACCCCCCTTAAAAGAAGTTTCGTTCCCGAAACTTAGGTATGAAAACAAGAAAAAGCTCGCTTGTAATTTCTGAAAATTTCCTTGATATTTTTAGTTGTTGTACTCTTGTGATACTTAATTTCTACCTCATCGATTCACTCACACACAAACTAGTGTGCAAAGTAACCAACTTACACAAACTAGTGTGTAAGATAACAATTCATTCCCAAATTTACACAAACAACTGTGTTGTTTAAACCCTTAAACAAAATCTTACACAAACTAGTGTATAAGTTTTCCAAACAAATCAACAAAGTCAATGCAAAATTGACTGAAAAAGCACTAAAAGTACTGAATTAAGGGAAAAAGCGCGAAGTTTTACCGCAGTCTACCCCCTTTGAAAGAAACGAGTTATGTCCCCATAACTCCACTCAAAGCAACTCAGACAACTTAAGTCATTCCTTTCTCATTCAATCCATGGTTAGACCATATTACTTTCAACTTATTGACACCCTTGTTGCGTGTACTTGCCGTATAACCAATCCTTACTCAATTTATACTAAGAAGTCATGAGTGAGCGATAATTAGTACTCGTGGAATAATCAATACATCAATCTTACTTAAATCATTCCATAACATTCGTTTAATAAACAAATGTTATGCATTCTTTGTGTCAAGAATCCTTACAAGTTTTCTTGTAAGTTCAACATTGGTCTAACTCAATAAATTCGAGATTATAATCGCACCACTTTTCTTAACTTGGGACATATGACAACGCTTGTACTTTACAAAGGCCGTTGTATGGCTAGTCTATTAGCCACCCTTACCAATCCTTTCCCAAATCTCGTATAAGCATGAACACTTTGGTCTCTAATTCTCTTCTTTACAAATTTCATGGCTCGTATCTGGGTGAAATTTTTCCTTGTCCACAACTTTAAATATTTTCTCTATAACGTTTAAATCCGTGTAACTCATATGATTGTTATGCACAATCCTGAGCTTCACTTTAATATCACTCGTCATATTGTAACTTTACGTAATTGGGGTTTTGAAACCTTTATCCTACTTACGTTACTCAACAATTTGACTTCTTCTAATGAAAAATTTCAAATTGTGTCATGTCTATGCTTCTAGCACAAAGACCGTTATTATAATAATTCAATGAAGTCCAAAATGCCTCTCCAATCTCCTTAAAAATCCATTATAAAGGCCCTTAATATATCTTTTATCACGATATTTATTTCCAAACGTTCACCCAAGGTTCTTGGCAGACTTCTTTAAAATTTCAAAAGAGCTATGTCGTTTATGACAACATTTGTATGTGCTCTAAGGAGCTGTAGGACTTTATTAGGTACTATATGCAGAAAACATGAATCATATTCATAAGCACCTAAACCAAGATTGCATGCATAACACACAAGACATATAATCATACCTTTGAAGCGTAAATTCCACGTAGCTATTCAATCGGCAAATCAGGGAGAGAATAGAGCCCCAAGCGTTGCTCCTCTACTTAGTCCACGGGATTAGAACGAGCCGTCCACCAATACTAGATTGGTCGAGTGAAAGGGAAAACTGCGATCACCACCTTTAACGGAAAACTGACCACCGCACGAACCACCACCACCACGAACCACCAACACCGGCGCCGAGGGGAGGAGAGAGTTGTGAGAGAGAGAGAGAGAGAGTATGAGAGGGGTTTGGTCTCGTGTTCGGTAATTAGGGTTTGATCTTACTGATCACTGAATTGTTATCTTCAAACGCTAGGCACCTAGTCTATATATAATCCCTATTACAATTAGACTAGGTTACGAAGCCCAAACTCCTCCATACTACTCCATATGGCCGGCCATACTAGGGGATGAGGCCCATCATGGGTCTCGTCCTCTCGTGCTCGATCTAGGCCCTTTGTGTAACCTTATAGGATCCGTCCAATTGGGCTTTGGCCTATTTTACTAGCCCAAAGATCGTTAGTACCTCTAGCTATGATATAACGACGACCCAAATGAAGGAACTTAATTATCTCCATAATTTGATCCATTTATATATCTAGTAATTGCACATGACGAAGACATAAATCCTTCAATCTTCCAGTTGTCCGAGACAACTCTACAATATTCAAATTCCATAAATCAATATGTGTCGATTTGATAATATGATTGCATCACATGTCGAGATCATATTAATCTATAAATTGTTTCTTGAAATCTGAGTTAGAATTACAAAACCAAATGATAACTGAGTAATGCATTTGAACACGGCCACGTATTTTCAGAATTCTCCCTCTTCAAGCGGCCATGACGTATTTCCTAATTTAATAGGTAGACTCAACCCAATCTTGTGGCAACCAAGGCTCCCACTCAACTTTTAAAGTAACCAGGATACATCCTTTATAGTCTCCAGTTACGGGAAGACATTTGAATGCACCACAGTCAAACCTATCATTGAATGAAATCAATGTTCCACTCATGTCAAAGGAATCCATTAATATATTTGAAAGTTCTATACTTGAACTTCAAAGTAGATCAATAGTTCAATCATGCATCATTCATGCATATTCATGTGATTGACCGAGCATCACTATACCCCTATAGCCCATGAAACTGAGCTATCCAATCAATCTTACACGCTATTCCATTTATTGAAATCATTTATGTCCGTTTTAATGATTTTAAACTAGGAACTTAAATAATGTATGAATTTTGTTCACCTGTGGGGTTTCATTCACCAGGTCATCAACTTGATGAGCCCATCAATTCATAATTATTTTGGACATTTTATTTAATTGTAAAAACCATAATTAAATAAGAGAAATAATAATTTCTGTTTTAAACATAATTCTGCAAATTGATGCATCACTTATGTAATATGTATTCTCAAAACATACACAACTTAAATTACATAACTTGCTTCAATACAAGACTTTAATATAACTCTCATACCTTAGTCTATGGAAGGGGTTTAGTGATTTCTCACTCATAATAAAACTTTGCAGATCAAGACCTCTCGCTGGCCAATTATCTCATAAACGATGTGATATCTCATATCTATTTGTATTCCTCTTTAACTACTATTTCTGTAGCTAAATACACATATACTAACATTGAGTATGCCACAGTGCTCTGCTTCAAACACTTCAAGCTCACTGTCCTTCCCCATTCAGACACAAATATGCATCTAGATCAACATCTAAAATCATCTTGTCTGTTTGGAAAACTTGCATCCGTATAACCTTTTGACAACTAATTTTCTTTTGCCACTATTAAACTAGAAACATTCCTTTAGTCCTTCTTAAGTACTCAAGGATTTGCTCTTAGTAGCTTTTGGTATGCTTATCCCGAATTTGCTCAGAACCTGCTACATATGCATAAAACATATGCAACATCTTGCTTATACATATCATGGCATACATAATGGACCATTTTGAAAAAGCATAAGGTACACTATCCATACGACTCAACTCTATTAGCTTTTTGAAGGCACTGAGTTTTACTGAGCGTAATACCATGAGACATGGGAAGAGATCCTCTCTTAGAGTCTTGCATCTTGAACTTGTCAAGCATCTTATCAACATAAATCTCTTTATTAAGTCCAATCATTCTTCAAGATTTACTTCGTGAATTTTGATTCCCAATATGTATTCAACATCTCCTAAGTCTTTCATATAGAAACAACTTCTTAACCATCACTTGATTGAGTCAAGCATTGAATGTCATTTTACAAGAATCGTATGTCAACTACATACAAGACTGAGAAGACCAATTGCTCCCACTAAACTTTGTGTCTCTACAAGATTCCTTTTCATTCTTTTAAGGAAATCAAACTGTTTGATTGCCTAATCAGAAGAAATGTTCCAACTCCCTGATGCTTACTTCAATCCATAACTGAATTTCTGAAGTTTGCAAAACTTTCTAGGAATTTATGGGTTTCAAAACTCTTAGGTTGTATCATATACATACCCTCCATCAAGAACATTTCATGAAGGCGATTTTGATACCAACTGCTAAATTTCGTTATCGAAAAATTAGTAATCACTAGAAGAATCCGAATAGGCTTACGCATCTAATAGGTTTGACCCCATTTGTAAGACTATCATGGACTAACACACCTTTAAAGACATGGAGTCCATTCTGGATTTCATGGCCTTAAGCCATTTCCTGAGTTGGCACTTATCCAAAGCTAGCTTGTAAGGCATGGGTTCCAACCATTCCAATAGGAAAATTTTAGAATCCACATTTTACCAGAATTTCAACAAACTGTTTGTTTTGATCCTAAGTAACCTACGATAGGTATGAGCAATAATAGACTTATTCTCTTCAACTCTTTGAAGCCTTTCATTCAAGTGGGACGATAGAAGCTTCGTTAGTTGAATTAGCTTGCTTCGACACATGATTCGTCAAATTAGCTGATTCATGCGCCTTCGTCTCTGATGTAGTATTATCCACATCCATTGGTTGCTCGTCTCGAATCTCTTCGAGATCTTACTTTACTCCCACTTGGCTTTGTAGAAAAAGATTTCTTTCTATAAAGAAACTATCGCGAGCAACATACACTTTGTTATCTACGCAATTGTAGGAATAATAACTTTTAGTTTCCATGGGAAAAACCCACGAAGAACTATTCATGTGATTTAGGGTCTATTATGTCATCTTTGTAAACATTTTACATAGATTTCATAACCCTTAATCCTGTTTAGAAAAGATAACTTTGGAACATTTCTAGTCCATAACTCTTATGACATCTTTTCTACTGCTTTGGTTAAGTTTTCTGTTTAGTATATTCGCAATTCGTTGTTCTAATACATATCCTCAAAATGATATTTTGTAAATCATTAAATTTTGGATCGAACCATGGCAAGCAAAGTTTGATTCCCGCTTTCAACATACATTTTAATTGTAGTGTTCCTAGATTGTAAATTAATTCAACAATTCCTTTAGATGATCATTAATTTTGAGTTAAATATTTGTCACAAAAATCATATTGTAGTGTTAATTATTCATCTTAAACTGATTTTACATTTCATTTTGGAATTTTGAACATTTCAATGATTCCAACTTTTACTTCATTAAGTAATTATCGACATATTTACTTAAATCGTTAATAAAAGCAATGAAATAGTTAAATCTCTTTGCTAATTCTTTAACTTATTGGTCCACACACATCATATGTATGAGTTCCAAAAGGTCATTTTAGCTCTTTCACCCTTTCAACTAAAAGGCAACTTGGTCATATTACTTTATCAAGCATGACTATTAATTCTCAAGTGATTCATAATCAAATAAGAACAAGAGTCCATCCAATTGTAACTTTGGATGCGCAAATGGTTTATGTGACTTATCCTTACTTTGTTATAAGTAAGTTTATTTTGAATCATCTAATTTTACTTTTGTGATCTACTTATATCAATGTTATAAAATAAAATAACTCATATCTAGCAAAAATGAAAACAATTTATTATCTTGGTCATGGATCAACAATTGTCCAAGCCAAGTAAACCAAATCAGTATTTAAAAAACAAAACCGAAATATTGTCTCATCAAAACTGGAAATTGTCTAAAATCATGATAAAACTAATCAGAAATTAAAACTATGAAGCTATTTCTAGCCACTCTAATACTTCTAGTACACCTTCAAGCTCCATCTCCACTCTAGCCTCACTTCTTTGCAGTTTCTGTACAACATGAATAATGTTAGGCATTGCAACTTGATATCACATACCTAAGTGAAAGCTAAAAATGTTTATAACATAATACCCGAGGTTGATGCTCCATTCTTCTTGAGGAATTCAAGGTATTTCTAGCAATCGCGCTTCCAATGCCCTTTCTTCTTGCAGTAAAATCATTCACTTTCACTTGCAGCCTTGGACTTTGGAGTCGCCTTGGGCTTTTCAAGAGCCTGGCAACTGACTTGCCCTTGCTCTTAGCACTAGCCTTTTGCCCCTTCTTTTTGAACCCCTTTCCCTTTTGAATCATAAGAACTTCTTTCTTAGGTTCCTTAGAGATTTGCTTTTCAGCATTAAACAGCATTGCATGCAACTCATTCATAGTCTTTGCAGCAATCAGACATATTAAAGTTCATGATAAACTGGTTGAAAGTTTCTAGAAATGAGTGGAGAATGATGTCTGTTGCCATCTAATCATTGTATGGGTGCCCTAATTTCTCCATATTTTGAATAAGGCCGATCATTTTGAAAACATGATCATGAACTGTGGTACCCTTCTCCATCTTACAATCCAGAATCTCACGATGGAGCTCGTACCTTTCAACTCTCGCTTGTTTCTTAAACAAAGCCTTGAGTTCTTGCATTATGTTGTATGTATCCTGATCCTCAAAACGCTTTTGAAGACTAGGCTCCATGGTAGCAATCATCAAACAAGTGATAGGCATAGCTCTCTCATGAGTTTCCTTGTGCTTTTTGATCTCTGCCGCAGTAGGATTTTCTGGCAAAGGTCCTGGCAATGGGGTGTCAATGACATACTCTCTACCTTCAGATTTCAGAACAAGTCTCAGCATTCTTTCCCAGTTGGAAAAGTTATCCCCTGTCATCCTATCCTTCTCAAGGAATGGTCGAAGATTGTAAATGTTGTTGTCATTGTGATTATGGCTACCCATCTATGTCAAAATAAGGCAAAGTTTAACAATTATGTTTAATTAAAATTTAAAGTACCATAAACGAATTATGTAGGTAACTTTAAAGCACTTTATTCAACATTAATTTATCCCAATTGAATTTTAAGTGATTCCAAGATCCTTTATTCGTGTAATAGTTGACAACACTGAAGCCCTACCATCAAGAATTACATTTTCAAGGTGAGTAAACTCTTTACTGATTACAACTCTTGTAATTCTTGGCTGAATAATTAACCATCACATGTTTAATTATTACTCTTTGTTTCAAGGTTCTAAACTCTTTAGGTAAACTTGTTGAGCATAACCAATTAAATATGTAGAATGTGATCTACCCCAAATTACCCAAGATAACAAGTGACACTCTGCTGAGGCCAACCCATCACTTATGATCTAAGGATTGTTGGGTATCTAATTGGAAAAGCAATCTCAATGTTACTGGGACTTAGATTTATTATGTTGTGATTATTTAGTGAACTCTAGCGCATCATCAATCAACATAAGTAAGATCTAACATGCATAAAATAAAGCATGACATAGTATGGCCCCTTAATCCTAAGAAAACTAGAATTGAAAAGCTCCTACTTGAATCTTCATGGATCTCCATCCACCTTGCTCCTTGGGCCTTTACTTCATGGGCTTCTTTAGAATAACATTATTTAAATAACTAATCTATTTACTTTAAATAAAAGCTACAAAAATACTCAACGGCACGCAGATCGTATTTAGATTACAAAAATACATCACGATGCGCAGATCAAATTTAGAATCTATGGGCCATACTAGTCTATATATAGCAACATAATATCATATATTATATAAAAGTGCCATATTATAAATCACTCAACATTCTTGTCTAAACTACAACATCGAATGTTCATAATTAAGTCAATGCATTTCCTAAAATATCTTATATTTTAATCGTACTTAGATAATATCATATATTATTCATGACCAATTATAAAATATCATATATTTTAATTTAGGCATGACATAGAATCAAATCATTTTTTAATATAGAAAGATAAATTATATTTAATATTCCATGATTATCTTAACAAATTTAGGAGATTCTATCCTAATTACTAGCCAATCAAATAATTTTAAAATCAATCATATCTGTAGACATCTAAAAATGTCTTCCCAAAACAAAACCCGATGTTGAACAACCTTTCACCGCCAATATTGGTCGGGCTGAGTATTTAATATTTGGAGTGCTTAAATCCATGTTCAATCCAATACATTTGATAAACCAACTCAATCCTAAGCCCATTTCCCCAAACCATAACTTATTTTCCTCTTTTCGTATCCACATCAAAAAACCAAGAGAACCTTATTTTGTAGCCCTATAATTTTGATCCAACTATTATTTGGTTGAATAGGCCTTTCAATAAAATTTCCAACGGTATATCATAAGCCCAATTCCAACTTAAAACGAAGAGGATATGAGCAAAACACTAAACTCGGCCCAAAACCGACACCTTTTCACTAAAACGACCATATCTAAAAATCTATAAATGATTTTGACCTGATTCTAATTGGGTTAGAAAGTAGACTTGATAAAATTTCCAACGATATATTATATGCCTTATTCTGATTACGGATCAAAAGTTATCATAGTTTTAAAAACGCATAAAAAATTGAAATTACCGCGCAACAGTTTAAAACACTGCTCCACGATATTAGCTGACTTGGCACGGTACTTTGTACCATGACACGGTATTCTTCACCGTGTCACGGTTCTTTTTCCATGTCTTTTTTTTGTTTTCTCACACGCTTATGAATTTGGACGCAATCTAGGAAAACTGTGCACTGTGACACGGTATGCAATACCGTGCCACGGTGGACTGGGCCGCGTCGCGGTATCCTGTGCCAGGTCACGGCACACATACTGTGACATGGGAAATTCTTGTGTGCTTTCTGCGTACAAAACCTCACGCGTTTTCTGAACTTAGCCACATTTTTGGTAAAATTGTCTGCCGGGACACGGTTCTTTTTAACGTGTCACGGCAGACAGTACTGTGACACAGTGTTCGGTGCCGCATCACGGTACACATATCGTGTCACGGTGCTTAGTTAGGGTTTTCTCCGCGGCTTTATCTCTTCTAGGATTTTGTGGAGTCCCCCCTGTTCATTTCCTCTATAAATACCCCCTCATTTCTACAGTTCGGGGCACAAAATCATTCTCTCTTCCTCTCTTATACACCAACAAACCTTCTCTCTTTTCTCTCTGTAATACCCCGTATTATTGAAACGTAATTTCTAATAAGTGTTCTGTTAAAAAGGGTATTTTAGTAATTTAATTTACTATTTGAATTTTGGAGCCAAAATGATATTTGAATTTTGGCGCCAAAATTATTTTAAAACTCAGTAAATATTTCGGATTTTGGATAAGATTTATTATCCATTTATTTTATTTTAAAAACCGGATTATTTATGTATATTTCGGATATTTTAATTAAACAAAATTATATTTTCTTATTTAATTTAAAAGGGCCGAATTTCCCTAATTAATTAGCTAAGATATTCGGATTTTCTAAGTAGAAATTCTGATTTTTCTTAGTTAAATTAATTAGTGAATAATTGGTATTTTCCTAATTAATTATTTTATACAAAATATATTATTTACACAATTATTTAAAGCCTAAAATCTAGCAAAATAATTTCCTAAACACTACTAATATGGTCCGAAAATTTGGAGCTATGGAAGCTCAAAAAATTTCGGCCACTTTGTTTGGATTTTGGGTGATTTATTTTGTTAAATTGTATTTTTAATTATCTCTTTAAAATCTCTTATTTTCCTTAATTTTATTTTTCCATCTCACAAAGATTTGATCGTCTAATTTTCCTACCTTATTTCATCTTTGATTATTTCCCAAGTAATCTTCCTTGCCATATCATTTTTCATGACAAATATACCTTCCATATTTTATTATACATAATCACCTTAATATCAAAACTTTCCATATTTCTTTCATTCACTTCTCCAAGTAATTTCTTTAATTCATTTTACCATAATTCTTCCCACATTCTCTTGCCATAATTCTTGCATGAGCTAGCCTATAAATACCCCTTCATACCTCTCATATTCTTCACACCAAAAACCCAATTCTCTTCTTCTCTCTTATTCTTCTTTTCCCTAAACCTTTTCATACTTTTCTTCTCCTCTTTTCATACAAATATCATCCCGTTTATATTTGAAGCCAGTTTTCGAGCACTTCTGGTCAGTTTTTGGGGGTATTGACGTTTCACAGAAGATTGTTCCTCTCGAAAAATCCTTGAGTTTAGGCTCAAGAATTACCCAATTCGGAGTTATATTGAAGGAGCTATGACCTCTGCAAGTTCTACCTATTCTTTCCAACGAAAATTCAATTCTCTTTAATCCTATTCCTTTATCTTCTTCATGGTTAGTTTTCTAAAATACAAATACTTATTTCAAAGCTATAATTTTATATTAAAGTATTATTTTAAAAGAGTTTTATAGTCCATGCACATTAAATTTGAGTTTATGTTGTGATAACCTTATGGTTATGTTATTTGCAAGGTGTATTCGTGATTGAACTTTGAAAGTGCGAAGTGTTGATTGATATTCGGAATCAAGGTTCTTGAAGTTCTTTTTGTCTGGTTTTTCTAGCAAGGATCAAGGTACGTTTAGGTGACTAGATACCTTTGAAGTGATTAGTTTGAATAACATGTTTTATATGATTTTATTGGTGATTGAATTAAATTGATTGAATTATGTTTGGAGGTATTGATTTTAATATTTAATTTATTTTAATAAAAGTATTTTGAATGATTGATTTTTAAATCATGTTTTGAATGGTTTGAATTACTTATCGTGTTTAAATAAAGGAATTGATTTTAAAAGGTTTGTTGAATTAAATAAAATGTTTTTCAAGGAAGAGTTATTGATTTTGAAAAGTTATTAATATGAGATTTTATTCTCAAGTATCTATTTAAAAGGTTTTGATTTTGAAAGTATGTGGAATTATTAAAAAGGAGTTTGAATTATATTAGAATTTATTGGATATTAAAAGGATTTATTGAACCATTGAATTATTATTATTAATGCTTTATAAGCATGTTGGTAATCCCACTATGCGGATTTGGTTTATTGATAAGGCCTTGGACTTTGTATGACCGGGTCTTTCCTCAAGAATAGCCTTGTAATATAAGGAGACTAGCTTGGGGGATGTGCACACTTGGGTGAGGAATTGGATTAAAAGAAATTGGTTCTTAATAAAGGAATTGGTTTATCAACTATTATTTTGAATATTGAATCATTGGAATCGGTTTTAGTATAATGAGTTTGGAATTTATTGGATTAATTATTGGAATTGATTTTTAAAGCATGTTTGCAAATAAATTGAGTTTACATTATCTTGCACTTATCGTACTTAGCATAATTTGCTAATCCGTATTTCCTATTTCTTTTGGTTCGCTCTGTTTACCTTAATGGTAAGCAGTGTTGACTAATTTCAGGTGGAGTCAATGATTGAGCATGTTGAGTCGCGGGAATGGTTTCACCTAGATTAGGAATGTTGGTCTTTATGTTTTATTTTGAGTACTCATGACAATGGTTATTTTTATGGTTTAATTAATAAAAGAGTATTGAAGTTTCCGCTGCAAAGTATTGGTTTTATTTAGTAAGTTTGGTAGCCTTGCGTAATCACGCGGTGGTAATACGCCTAAATCTATCTCCACGGTATAATTATATGTATTTTTCTAGTAATACCGTAGAGGGAGATTTGGGGGTGTTATACTCTCCCTTGCTTAAACCTAGTTTCTAGCCTTCCCTATTCTTCCACCATACATCCCTTAAGCACTCCAAGGAGTCCATACAACACTAGAAGTTTTATACTTAAACCAAGGCGTGAAAGGTAGAATTAACTGAGGGTTTGGACCAAATCAACTCTACTTTTTATTTAATTTAATTTCCATTTGATTTATTATTTATTGAAGTTACTAACAATTTATTCATGATTTAGCAATTCAAGGAAACGCGAAAAGTGAGTAATTAATCACTGAATTACTCTTATTTTTATTGCTAGTATCATGACAGGGTTATTATTCTGATTTGATTTGACTAACAATTTATTGTTAAATTGCTTCCAATATTAATGTTTATTCTATTGTTATTATGATCACCATATTGCATGTTTAATGGGAATATGTAATTGAATATCATGCCTAATAAGATAATTTGGACGACCGGTTTAGGTTCCTTTTTAATCTTGTTGTTAATTGAAGTGATCACTAATAATTAGAATTATGTGTGCATTAATATTCAACCAATTCAGCATGATAATAGTTTGGAGCGAATTGAATATCTTGTTTGTATGCCTTTGAGATCGCAGAAATTACTTTTCACTATAAGAATCGAGTAGAGGCTAATACGGGCGAATGTGACTCCATGACTCACTTCGTACCATCATCCTCGATCCTCCTTTCGTGGTTCCGAACCATATGGAGTGAGTAATTTCATGGATTATGAATGGGGTGTAACCTTCATGGGTCAATCGTTGTTTCCTATCGTTGTTTCTTAATCGTGGTTTCCTTTTATGATCCGTGAACGATTTACAAGTTCCTTAAAAACTTGTTGGCGGCTCCCTACTTTCCTTGTCCCTAATCGTTGTCCCTAATCGTAATGTCAATTCCCACTTCATAGGAGTGCCAAGAATATTCACACATGCTTAACGTAGGCACACTTCGAACGACGCCTACAATTTGGCGACTCCACTAGGGAGGATTCTTGGTTATTTATCGATTTGAGTGATCGGTATTTAATTAAGAAGAGTGGATGAGACTTGAAATATTCTTGAATCGTATTCCTGTGATTAAATTGGGATTTTTGCATAAGCACAGACGTTTTAACGTCGCTTTTAGGTCTGTCCCATAGGAAAAGTTGAATAACCTGATCTCGAACGAAGAAAACAGAGGCACCAGTCAGATTTCCTGCCGTGTCGCGGAATACTGACACGGTATATACTGCCGTGTCGCGGCAGTCCTGAAATTTTTCCAGTGGTATTTTCTTTTTCACAGTCAGCTTCCTTTGATTTTTCTGAAAAAACGTATGTGTTTTACATACGTCTTAGCCCTGGGGGATTTAAGCTCTATCAACCCAAAAATGCTCATGGCAATAAGGGTTCATCCGAGTTATTAAATCCACCCAAACCATGGAGTCGAGTTTGATTTAACCTTAAACTTGCGGAGCCGCCCGTTGGCATACATCCTCAAGGGAGGCTGCCTTGCTAACGAGTCCAAACTCTTAACCATGGTACCCTTTTGACACCAAATAGACCTGACCATAGTGGAACATAGAACTTGACCTTAGGTTGCGAACTCTTCTTTGCATCATTGTGCCACGTGTCTTATGTGTGTATATTTGATCGTTTTGATCCTAACCTTAACGATCTTTCTTTGTCTATGGTGGTTTATTTTATGATTAACGAATGCCAATGGACCGTACTCACTTAGTAATTAGCGCAAACTCTAAAATTAACAAAAACTAAAAAAAAACACACAAAAACACCTGGAACTGATCACCGTGCCACGGTAAAAATGTCGCATCACGACAATCAGTGCCGTGTCACGGCAGCTTGTACCGCAACACGGTAGAGTTTGCCCTGTCACGATAGTATCACCGTGCCACGGAGCCAAGGTTTTAGTCCAGTCAGCTCATATTTTAGTCTTCTGTGCTATTTTGGGTCCTTGCATCAGTCATTTTGGATACCGTTCACATGTCTAGCCATACGATCATACCACGAATCTTATAACATCACTTGATCACTCACGAGTCAACTATTAGTCCACACACTTCCTTTATTTTTCGACTCGAGTCGCACCATGTCGTTTATGATCGTATAATAGGTTCATACACCTCCTTTTTTCCGTCATAAAAAAAATGAGTGGAGTTTGTCTCACGTGTTTTCAAATGTTTATATTTCACTCTTCATTTCCCGATTTGATCAGTGCGTCAAACCATTAAGTGAATTGATTTTATTTCATAGTACTTGGTCAAGGAGCAAGGGTAGATTGGTACGGTTCGAGTCATTACCGCATCAACCTCTTAGACCTAAGAGGCGTTCAAAGAAAACTTCGCCATCTCCAAATCACTCATCACCTTCAAACTACTTTCAGTTCGTCCTAATGGCCACTAAGGATGATATTGAGAACATCAACAAATCCATCAAGGTACTATCTGCGATGATGCAAACCCTTACCACTAGGGTCACTACCATGGAACAAAACAAGGTCGCTGTTGCTACTCTTGATAAATTGAAAAAGCAGGTGAGCAAGATTTCTGAGGATTTCACTGGAACAAGCTCCTACTCCTTTGGATATGAAGGATAGACTGCCTGAGAAGTTTTCCACTGCTGATATCCCCAAGTTCAAGCCAACTGACAACCCAATGTTCCATCTGAAGGCGTTCTCTAAAACCATGGCCCTCAAGGGATTGGATGTAACACTTTTCCCTACGGTGTTCCCTCTCTCCTTAGAGCATGCTTGCCAACAATGGTTTTATTCTCTAGATGCCAAGAACATCGCAACTTGGCAAGATGTCACTGAAAGCTTCATGAATCGTTATCTAGAACAGGTGGAGGGAAACAACTACACTCTTGGTAAGTCCCCCCAAAGAAAGAGAGATGGTTCGCCTCTTCATCTAGAACCTAACTTACAAGTACAAGCAACACATTAGGTTCTTGCCTTTGACCACTTTTGAAGCTGTGTATGACATTAGCATCAATATTGAGGACGAGCTAATAAAGACTGCTAGTAGTAACAATAACAACACTTGGAAAAATAAGAAGAACGACCTTCCTTCTTCTTCGTCTTCTAAGCACGAAAATACTACCAACAATATAAGCCAAGTTGATCTCAATGAAGTGTTAGCTCTTGATGCTCCATTGCCCAAGAAAAGGAGAACTTACACTCCTTTAGGAATGACTTATGATGCGGCCTTTGATCGCCTTTACGGCCAAGGTTTGATTACACCTATTGGGCCATTTCCAGAGCCAAAACCTGAAGAAAGGAGCGCCAAATGAAATCCCAATGCCCACTGCAAGTTCCATCAAGGAAGGGGCCACACTACTGAGCAATGTTGGAGTTTGAAGGACGTTATTCAAGGTCTAGTTAATGCCAACAAACTTCTTGTCCCTCCAGGAGCAAGAGAAGATAAACAACAACGAAAACAGGCGCGCGGCGAGCCCTTCGTGTAGGATTTCATGATCTTTTTTATTTATTCATTCCCTTTTACCCATTTAATTTTAGCATAGATTTCCCTTTCTGTTATTTGATCATCGTGTTTGTTTATTCACCATCAATATATGAGCAAATTTCCTTTACATCTCTACCATAGCATTTCTAAAAAAAAAAGAAAAAAAATTGCCGAAATGAACACTTTTGGGGACAAGCGAACCATCTACAGCCTACGTTCGGGGAGAAGCGAACCATCTATAGCCCATGTTCGGGGACAAGCAAACCATCTACAGCCCACATTCGGGGACAAGCGAACCATCTACAACCCACGTTCGGGGACAAGCAAACCATTATCATTTTAGTGATCATCTCCCAAGCGAAGACGATTGACAGCACAAGATTCTCGATATACAGAGACTTGCAATCTCATCATCAGACAAGTTTTTCCTCAAGCATGGAAAATTGTCGGTCGTTGCCACCTCTCAAGGAGAAGAAGTCAGCAATTTTATCATCTATTAACATTCCTCCATCATGGAAAATATCACAGCAATCTTCATCCGATGGATATCTTCAAGCTTAGAAAACTACCTAATTTATTTACCACCGATACACTGGCGTTAGATACCTATTCTATCCCTTTATTCTTTTATCTGTGGAACTAACATTAGTCTGCAAGTATCGGCATATACAGAGTGATTTAGGATCACAGAACGTCTAAAATCATTCTTCGTCCCAATCGACTACTTTGACTATCATTTTCAAAACTGTCGTTTCAACAAACTCAATCAAAGTAGGGGCTTCTGTAGACACCTAAAAATGTCTCTCCAAAACAAAACCCGATGATGAACAACCTTTCACCGCCATTATTGGTCGGGTTGAGTATATAATCTTTGGAGTGCTTAAATCCATGTTCAATCCAATACATTTGATAAAACAACTCAATCCTAAGCCCATTTCCCCAAATCTTAACTTATTTTCCTCTTTTCGTATCCACATCAAAAAACCAAGAGAAACTGATTTTGTTGCCCTATAATTTTGATTCAATTATTATTTGGTTGGATATGCCTTTCAATAAGCCTTTCAACGGTATATCATAAGCCCAATTCCGATTTAAAACGAAGAAGATATGAGCAAAACACTAAACTCGGCCCAAAATCGACACCCTTTCCCTAAAACGGCCATATCTTACAATCTAAAAATGATTTTAACCTGATTCTAATTGGGTTGGAAAATAGACTTGATAATCTTTCCAACCATATATTATATTCCATATTCCAAGTTACGGATGAAAATTTATCATGGTTTTAAAAACGCGTAAAAAACTGGAATTACCGATCAACAGTTTAAAACACCGCACCACGTTATAAGCTAACGTCGCACGGTGCTTTGTACCGTGACACGGTATTCTTCACCGTGTCACGATGATTTTTCGTGTCTTTTCTGTGTTTTCTCACACGCTTATGAATTTGGATGCAATCTAGGAAAACTGTGCACCGCAACACGGTATGCAATACCGTGCCACGGTGGACTACGCCGCATCGCGGTATCATGTGCCATGTCACGGCACACATACCATAACACGGGAAATTATTGTGTGCTTTCCGCGTACAAAACCTCACGCGTTTTCTGAACTTAGCCGCATTTTGGGTGAAATTGTCAACCGCGACACGGTTCTTTTTAACGTGTCACGGCAGACAGTACTGTGACACAGTGTTCAGTGCCGCGTCATGATACACACACCGTGTCATGGCGCTTAGTTAGGGTTTTCTCCATGGCTTTATCTCTTCTAGGGTTTCGTGGAGTCCCCCCTGTTCATTTCCTCTATAAATACCCTAATTTCTGTAGTTCGGGGCACAAAGTCATTCTCTCTTCCTCTCTTATACACCAACAAACCTTCTCTCTTCTCTCTCCCTTGCTTAAACCTAATTTCTAGCCTTCCCTATTCTTCCACTATACATCCCTTAAGCACTCTAAGGAGTCCATACAACACCCGAAGTTCTATGCTTAAACCAAGGCGTGAAAGGTAGAATTAACTGAGGGTTTGGACCAAATCAACTCTATTTTTTATTTAATTTAATTTCCATTTGATTTAATATATAGGAAAAATTGACATTTGCTATAAGCGAAAGCACCCTGTGTCACATTTGCTACCCATTTAAATTTTATTTTACTTTGCTACCACCTAAAATCACATAATTAAAATTTCACTACCACTAACGGAATCTTAACGGATTCCGTTAAGTTTATTAAAAAAAAAATTAAAATTTTAAAAAAAATAAAACAAGTAACCCAACCACCCCTCCACCTCACTGCTACCCCCTCCCCTTCCCCCCTGCCGGCGACCAGCGCCCAGTGCTTCGGTCGGCGCCGGCGCGAACCCACCCCCCTCTTTTCCCCCACCCTACGTAGCCAACCTCCCTTCCCTTTCCCCTTTCTTGTTGCCCCGACCCCCACCCTAAATCGGAAACAACCTTTTTTCCCCTCCCCCCACCAGATCGGTTCTCCTCCCCATTCTCTCCATCGAAATCGACCCCCTCCCCTTCCCTTACCCTTTTCGGCCATCCCTAACCCTAAACCACCACCCCAAAACCACCACAAGAGAAACCCTAAAATTTGTTTAGGGTTGTTTGGGGCTGGTGGTTTAGGATTAGGGATGGCCGAAAGGGTAAGGGAAGGGGAAGGGGGTCGATTTCGGTGGGGGGAATAGGGAGGGGGGGCGATTTCCGGTGGGGGGAAGGGAAAGGGGGTTGTTTCCGGTTTAGGGTGGGGGTCGGGGCAGCAAGAAAGGGAAAAGGGAGGAGGGTTGGCTGCGTAGGTGGGGGAAAAGGAGGGGGTGAGGTCTCGTCGGCGTTGGCAGGGGGGAGGGGGTGGCAGTTGAGGGGATGGGTGGCAGTGAGGTGGAGGGGTGGTTGCAAGGTGGTTGAACAGTGGCTAAACCCAACTAACGGAAACAGTAACGACATAAGTCATTTGGTAGTGAAATATATATTTTAGGGATTTGTGTGGTAGAAAAATAAAATAAAATTTTAAACGGGTAGCAAATGTGACACAGGGTGCTTTCGCTGGTAGCAAATGTCAATTTTTCCTATTATTTATTGAAGATACTAACAATTTATTCATGATGTAGCAATTCAAGGAAATGCGGAAAGTGAGTAATTAATCACTTAATTACTCTTATTTTTATTGCTAGTATCATGATAGGGTTATTATTCTGATTTGATTTGACTAACGATTTATTGTTAAATTGCTCCCAATATTAATGTTTATTCTATTGTTATTATGATCACCATATATATTGCATGTTTAAAGGGAATATGTAATTGAATATCACGTCTAATAAGATAATTTGGATGACCGGTTTAGGTTCCTTTTTAATCTTGTTGTTAATTGAAGTGATCATTAATAATTAGAATTATGTGTGCATTAATATTCAACCAATTTAGCATGATAATAGTTTGGAGCGAATTGAATATTTTGTTTGTTTGCCTTTGAGGTCGCAGGAATTACTTTTCACTATAAGAATCGAGTAGAGGCTAATACGGGCGAATGTGACTCCATGACTCACTTCGTACCATCATCCCCGATCCTCCTTTCGTGGTTCCAAACCATACGGAGTTAGTAATCTCATGGATTATGAATGGGGTGTAACATTCATGGGTCAATCGTTGTTGCCTATCGTTGTCCCTTAATCGTGGTTGCCTTTTATGATCCGTTAACGGTTTACAAATTCCTTAAAAACTTGTTGGCGGCTCCCTACTTTCTTTGTCCCTAATCGTAATGTCAATTCCCACTTCCTAAGAGTGCCAAGCATATTCACACATGCTTAACGTAGGCGCAATTCGAACGGCACCTACAATATCCTAATCTAATTATGGGATAATCACATTATTTAACTCAATTATTATCCTTTTGGAATATGCTTAGAATATCCTAACAAATCTTATCCAAAATTAACCACTTTAATTATGGATAATTACCAAAATTATCAACTTAAAATTGGATAATATCAAATTAGTAAACTTTTAAAAATTTGATTTTATCCTAAATAAAAGATTTTCATATAAAATAAAACTGAATTTATCCCAAAATAAATCTGAATTTATCTTGAAATATTTTCAAATTAGAATTTTTTTTTTGAAAAACGTGCACCAATCACACCGGCCACCGTAGTTGGCTAGCCGAGGCTAGCCACGGTTGCTGGTTGCCTTTTAAGCAGCCACTGCTGCAAGAGCAGCAGTGTGGTAGTAGCACCTGTAGTCTTTGTAGGCTACCGTGCGCGGCCATCCTGGGCTAGCCACGGTGGCTGGTTGCCTTACCGTAGCCACTGCCAGAAGAAGCAGCAACAGTGTGGCTGCGGCAGCACCTGTGCAATTCTTGCACGCTGCTGTCCATCCACCCCCGGACCACCTGCCCTCCCTTCCCCTCCCTCTCGTACCGTCACCTGACAGTCACTACACCACCCATCCATGACTTCCGGCCATCTTTAATAATTTTATTAAAATTTAAATTAACTTTTATTAAAATTAAATTAAATCAGTCCAAAATTAAAATTAAATCCCATTCAATCTTAAAATTAGGGTTCATCATAAAATTAATCCCAAATTAATTCTAACTCTTAAAATTAAATTGTTGATCATACATAAAACCTTTTTATGCATAAATCAATCCAATTAAAATTATGAAGCATAAAACAAATCTGATTAATTCAAAAATGAAGCAAAAAATCATATTTTTGGGCTATGAATTTTCAAAAAATTCGAAATTAGGGTTAGGGTGTTCGAAATTTTTAAATACTTTAGGGCTTATTTCGGTCCTTTTCATGGCTATTTTGAGCATAATTAAATCGCATTTAATCAATTCCAAAAGTTTAATCACATTGAATATAACAATTGAACCATAACTAAACTAATTTCTCCCTCTTAATTGATTATAAAATTATGAACGTGGACTTCAAATAATCGTATTATTATAATCAAGCGTGTTGATGCAAGAGGCTAACTGATACCACTGTAGGACGTTATTAGGTACTATGTGGAAAACATGAATCATATTCATAAGCACCTAAACCACGATCGCATGCATAACACACAAGACATATAATCATACTTTTGAAGCGTGAATTCCACGTAGCTATTCAATCGACAAATCAGGGAGAGAATAGAGCCTCAAGCGTTTCTCCTCTACTTAGTCCACGGGATTCGAACGAGCCGTCCACCAATACTAGATTGGTTGAGTGAAGGGAAAAGCCGCGATCTCCACCTTTAACGGACAACCGACCACCGCACGAACCACCACCACCACGAACCACCAACACTGGCGCTGAGGAGAGAATAGAGCCGTGAGAGAGAGAGAGTATGAGAGGGGTTTGGTCTCTATAGACACCTGATTGTGTCTCCCAAAAAAACCAAACCCAGTGATGAATACTTTTCATATCAATGATTATCGAACGAAGTGAAATGTGAAAGAGTCTCATGAATGCTCCTGTTTTAATAAAATGCTTCTTTCTGTTTTTGAAAATATTTCTTTTCGTACCCTATATATGAAAATGTCCAGTCAAGTTAATTTTGGTCCATGATAAGGGTCCAATAATAGTGTAGTTGGATGGGTGATATGTCCATTTTATATAGTATTTTACCCCCGTCCCTTGGTCATAATTAGTAGTGTTTTTGGCTCTTTAGAGCCACTTTCGTTACTAATATGTGTTTTCTAGTGTTTTCGTAGTTTTGGTTGAGTTTTGTAGGGAATTGCACCTTTGGAGCATTTTCCCGGGATTTTATGAAGCAACTACGAGCATTGGAGGAGCACGACCGTCGTTGAAGCCCAAGGCCGGCTAGATCCATCGAGCCGGTGATTAAGGGCTCGGTATCTGGAATACCGAGGTTTGGACCGAGTACTCAAGACCCGAAGAGGAGATCCGGATTGGGCCGAGGAGTCGAGCCCAATCGGAAGTCCAAGGCCTCGAGGAGCCACAAGGGCCCGATCGGGCAAGCATAGCCCCGATCGGGCAAGGCAACGCAGCACCAAGCCTCGAGTGCTAGGCGCGCCCGATCGTGCGAGGCCTTAGCCCGATCGGGCGCGTGTTTCTGGGGAGTTGAGTTGTTGAGGCACTTAGTTTCTAATTAGGATCGTTATTTATTTTCGTTTAAATACGTTTTAGGATGGTAATTTTTCACTTTTTCCTTTTACTTTCTCTCTCTACTTAATATTTTCTCTCTCTAGACTTTTCTCTCTACCTTACTCTTGTTCTTGATTACTTTGTAATTCCGCCGTCTTTGGTACGATTTCATTTTCAATTAATTTCAGTAATTTCTTCCTTTCAATTCCTTATGACTTGTTTTATTACTTTGCTTGTTTTAGATTTAATTATGTCCGAGTAATTTAATTCTAGGGTTTATGGGGATCCATAATTAATATGAAGGGATAATTTGTTATTGTTGATTATTGATATTTCATGATAATTTCTTATTGAATTGTTTTAATTCTTTGCAATTGGATTATGAATCGAGCAGATGTAATTTGATTGTGAATGTTTAGCAATATTGAATTGATGAATCGAGCAGATGTTAATTTAATGTTAAAGGCTATTTTCAATAGGAACTTAGATCTAGTAAATTGCGAGAGCCTGTTAGATCTATGTTGGTTAATAAATTGCGAGAGCCTGTTAATCATGTTATCCGTGCAATGTTAATTAATTGATTGTTATGTTTTATCCCGGAATATTAATTATTGGTGAACCTATGACCCTAGGCCTTCTTATTATCGAATTTCTCTCTAAACTTAATCTCCGTAGTATAATTTCATATTAAACACAATAAATTGGTTACCTTAATAATTTAGATTATATTAATTAATTAGGAGTAGAAAGACCAGTTTTCCTGTGGATTCGACCCTACTTCCCTATCTACTTTAGTTAGAGGACTTAGGTATTACTTTTGATTAGGGGATACGACTTTACCCTGTCAAAATTTGGCGCCGTTGCCGGGAAAACGGTTTTATTTTTATTTCTAATTGTTTTTATAGTCTAGATTATTTTCTTTTTGCCTCAAAGGACATTAGTTCTTTGAGGTAGTTCTAATACCTGTCTTTTTAGTTCTTTGTTTATGCCCAGGTGTTCCAGATCAGGTTACATTCCATTCGATCCTGAGATCGAGCGCTCTTTTCATAGACAGAAGAATTTTTATAGGCAGATTCTGGCAGGTTCTGGGAGTAACGATATTCCTAGAAATCCATTACCTAATTCTAGTGATTCGAAGCACTCTTTTGATTCAGAACTAGAGATGGGTACACCACCTCCACCTCGCAAGCTCAGTGATTATTCGCAGCCGTCCCTGACGGATTTTCCACATCTTTCTCCTACACCTGATCTCGAGGGAGTCCAGTTTGAGATAAAGCCCCAGTTTATAACGGTGATAGAAAGAAAGCAGTTCTGTGGAGCTAAGGGTGAAGATCCTAATCTTCACATTGCGGATTTCTGTCAATACTGCAACACTATTAGGCAGAATGGGGTGACACAGGACCAAATCAGGGAGATTCTTTTTCCCTTTTCTTTATGTGGAAAAGCTAAATTGTGGTTTAATGGTTTGAATAGAGTTGCACTTGGTATTGCTAACTGGGAGACACTTGCTTTGAATTTTTATAATAAATATTACCCTACAGAGAAAACAGCTTTACTGAGAAGCGCCATTCAAAACTTTGCCCAGGAGCCAGATGAAGCATTATATGAGGCTTGGGAAAGATTCAAGGATCTGCAGAGGGAGTGTCCCCACCATAACTTGGCAAAGTGGCAGTTAATTCAAGTTTTCTACAATGGATTAGGGAATGCATCAAGGACAATTTTAGACTCCGCAGCTAGCGGTAGATTTATGAATCTTAATGTTGATGATGCAGGTCAGGTTATCGAAGATATGGCAATACACAATTCCCAATATGGGAATACTAGAGGTTATGCAAATAAGGGCAAGCACCATGTTGATTCAGTAACCCTTATGCAAGCCCAGCTTACATCTATTTTCCAGAAATTAGATAATCTTAGTACTACTATTCCTATCTGTTGCTAATGTTTCTGCTGTTACTAACAATGCTAACGATGCTTTCTGTGAGAATTGTGGAAGTGTAGGTCATTATGAACAAGATTGCAGGAGTTCAATGGAGCAAGTTAATGCTTTCCAAACTTACAAGCAAAATAACCCATACTCCAACACCTACAATCCTGGCTACTGGAACCATCCCTACCTATCTTACCGTAGCACCAATGTTCAAAATCCTCCACCTCCACAACAACCACAACAAGCACCCCCTCCACAGCAGAAATATTACCACCCTCATGCTAACCAGAAAGCCCCAGCACAAACCCCTACTACATCTTCTGACCCTGCTTTGTTAGAAATTAGAGTAATGCTGACCAGTATGCAAAAGCATATGGAGAGTAGAGACCAACAAATTGACTCTATTATAGCCCATAATAAAGTCATGGACACCCAAATTGCCCAATTGTCCTCTACCCTTCAATCTTGCCAGCATGGAGCCCTACCAGCATAGGGAATTCTACCTACGGAACATGCGAATGCAATTACCCTAAGGAGTGGTTCACACTATGATGGGCCCCAAATGCCCAAAGAGGATGAACCTGATTTAATTAATATTGCTAATTTTGATTCCGTTGTACCAAATGCCCCTGCAGAGCTCCAGGGTAAAATTGTTAATACTAATATTTCTGATGATTCATTGCAGGGTACAACCTCAGGGAAGGATGCACCCCAGGAGAAGAGTAGGGAAGCACCACCAGTTATCAAGCTACCATTCCTCAACCGTCACTTGAAGACTAAGTTGGATAAGCAGTTTGGTAAGTTTTTGGAGGTAGTAAAAAATTTGCAGGTAACAGTTCCCTTCACATAACTTATTACTCAGGTTCCTGCTTATGCTAAATTCATGAAAGATATTTTGACTAGGAAAAGGGCCTTTAATGAAGTAGAAACTGTAGCATTCACTGAGGAATGTAGTGCACTTTTACAAAATAAATCCCCTCCTAAATTAAAGGATCCCGGTAGTTTTTCTATCCCTTGTCATATTGGAAATGTCTTCATTGATAAAGCATTATGTGATCTAGGTGCTTCTGTTAGTGTGATGCCATCGTCTGTATGTTCTAAATTGAATATGGGTGATTTAAAAGTTACTAATATAACTTTGCAAATGGCAGATCGTTCTGTTAAATACCCCTTTGGTATTTTAGAGGATGTACCTGTTAGAGTTGGTAAATTTTTTATCCCTGTTGATTTTGTTGTTTTGGACATGGCTGAGGATACGCAAATTCCCATTATTAGGTAGGCCTTTTCTCCATACTGCAGGAGCAATTATTGATGTCAAAAATGGTAAACTAACCCTTTCTGTTGGCGATGATAATATCACTTTCAACTTAGGGAAAGTTTTAAAAGGTCCTATGCTTGAAGAAAATTGTTATTTAATTGATGTGCTTGATGTAATGGATGATATTTGCGAGGAAAGCTTACCACAGGTTCTTGCAAGGGACCCCTTGGAGGAAATTCTTTGTGGAAATTTGTCTGCAGGTGACATGAGCATATGGAGAAAGGAGGTGGATGACATAGAAAGAGCTCTTGCCACCAAGGAATTTGATGCTAATGATTGTGTGGAGGTAGTAAATTTGGTTTAGGAATCAAAACCTGCAGAGGTGAAGAAACCTGAACTAAAACCTCTCCCTTCTCATTTAAAATATGTTTTTCTTGATGAGCAGGAATTGTACCCTGTGATCCTTAGTACTGCACTTGATGACCCACAAACTTCCCAACTTCTAGAGGTTCTCAGAACCCACAAAAGGGCAATAGGGTACAATATTGATGATCTCAAGGGTATAAGCCCAGATTTTTGTATGCACAGGATACACTTAGAGGACAACTACAAGCCCTGCATTCAACCCCAGAGGAGGTTGAATCCCAATATGCAAGAGGTTGTCAAGAAAGAGGTTATGAAATTACTTGATGCAGGTATTATCTATCCTATTTCTGACTCTAAATGGGTAAGTCCTGTTCAGGTGGTTCCTAAGAAGGGTGGGATGACTGTTATAAAAAATGATAAAAATGAATTAATTCCCACTAGAACTGTTACAGGGTGGCGTATGTGTATTGATTATCGTAGATTAAATATCGCCACTAAAAAGGACCACTTCCCTCTCCCCTTTATTGATCAAATGCTTGAGAGGTTAGCGAATCATAAGTTCTTTTGCTATTTGGATGGGTGTTCGGGATTTTTCCAAATCCCGATCCACCCTGACGATCAGGAAAAGACTACATTTACATGCCCTTATGGCACTTTTGCATATCGTAGAATGCCTTTTGGTTTATGTAATGCACCTGCTACTTTTCAACGTTGCATGATGAGCATATTTTCTGAGTTCATAAAGTCTATCATGGAAGTCTTTATGGATGATTTTAGTGTTTATGGTTCTTCATTTGATGCATGCTTAATTAACCTTGCTAAAATCTTGAAAAGATGTGCAGAATGCAACTTGGTTTTAAATTGGGAGAAGTGTCACTTTATGGTGACAGAGGGAGTAGTCCTTGGTCACATTGTATCTGATAAGGGAATCCAGGTAGACAAAGCTAAGATTTCAGTGATTGAGCAATTACCTCCCCCAGTTAGTGTTAAGGGAGTTAGGAGTTTCTTGGGTCATGCGGGGTTTTATCGCCGTTTTATCAAAGATTTTTCTAAAATTGCTAAACCACTAACTCAGCTTTTGCTTAAGGATGCCCGTTTTGTTTTTACTGACGAGTGTCTTGCGGCTTTTGACAGGATTAAGCAGGCTTTGATATCGGCACCCATCATATGTGCACCCGATTGGAATCTTCCATTCGAAATCATGTGTGATGCAAGTGACTTCGCTCTAGGAGCCGTCCTTGGACAAAGGAAGGACAAGGTTTTGCATGCTATTTATTATGCAAGCAAAACTTTGGATGCGGCCCAAGTCAATTATGCCACCACGGAAAAGGAGTTTCTTGATGTTATATATGCTTTAGAAAAATTTAGATCATATCTTGTTGGTTCTAAAGTCATTGTTTTTACTGACCATGCAGCTTTGAAATACCTAATAGCTAAGGCGGAATCCAAGCCAAGGCTACTCCGATGGGTTCTTTTGCTCCAAGATTTCAATATTGAGATAAAGGATAAAAAGGGAGCAGAGAACGTAGTGGCAGACCACTTGTCACGAATCAGGTATGATGAGGGTAAGGATTCTCTTCCTATAGATGATTCATTCCCTGATGACAACCTGTATGCAGTAGTAGAGCATCACCCTTGGTATGCGGACTTTGCTAATTATTTAGTGGGTGGTACTCTACCTCCTGACTTGTCCTACCAACAGAAAAAGAAATTCCTTTCTGATGTTAAACATTATTTTTGAGATGATCCTTTTTTGTTTCGTGAGTGTGCAGATGGATTATTTCGCGGGTGTGTTCCCGAATGGGAGGTTCACGGCGTTCTTACAAGTTGTCACACTTCACCCTATGGTGGACATCACGGCCCCACTAAAACGGTGGCTAAGATTAATGAGTCAGGCTTCTTTTGGCCTACCATGTTTAAAGATGCTAACACTTTTGTGCAGGCTTATGACTCTTGCCAGAGGACTGGCAACATTTCGCGGAGGCATGAGATGCCCCAAACTGGGATTCTTGAAGTGGAAATATTTGATGTTTGGGGTATCGATTATATGGGGTCGTTCCCATCTTCCAATGGGAATTGTTACATACTTATAGCCGTAGATTATGTGTCCAAGTGGGTAGAAGCCATACCCTCACCAACAAACGATTCTAAGGTAGTCATCAAGCTATTTAAAAAGATCATATTTCCCAGGTTTGGTGTTCCACGGGCTATTATTAGTGATGGGGGTACCCACTTCCATGAAAGACAATTGGATAACCTACTTAGGAAGTATGGTGTGTATCATAGAACCGGGCTTAGTTACCATCCCCAAACTAGTGGTCAAGTTGAGGTCTCTAATAGGGAAATCAAGGCGATCTTAGAAAAGGTTGTAGCCAAGTCTAGGAAGGATTGGAGTTTGAAGCTTGATGACACACTTTGGGCATACCGAACAGCATTTAAGACACCGATTGGTACTTCACCTTATAGATTAGTTTATGGTAAGGCATGTCATCTTCCCGTAGAGTTGGAGTACAAAGCTTTTTGGGCAATCAAAGAGCTTAATATGGATTCTAAGGCCGCGGGTAAGAAGAGACTTCTCCAACTCAATGAGTTGGATGAGTTTAGATTGGCAGCATATGATAGTGCACGGATCTACAAGGAGAAGACCCAGAAGTGGCATGATAAGAGGATCCTACCAAAAGAGTTTGCACCGGGTGATAAGGTTCTTCTCTTTAACTCTCTATTAAAGATTTTTCCAGGAAAGTTGAAGTCTAGATGGTCTGGTCCCTTCACTGTCACAAAGGTGAACAAGTTTGGTTCGGTGGAGTTGGTGAATGATAAAGGCGAAGAGTTCAAGGTTAACGGCCAAAGGTTGAAGGTGTATCACGAAGGTGCTACCATTAGAGATGTGGAGGAGACTCTCCTAACTCCACTTCCAAAATGAGCTCAAAGGTGGTAAGAGGGTCGTGCGGGACCTAGATAAACCAGCGCTTTGCGGGAGGCAACCCGTATTTCTTGCTTTCTAGACTAGTTTCCTTTTCTCTTATTTTTATTTTTATTAGAGAGCTGAGGAGAGTGATATTTTACCATTTATAAGTGTTGTTGTACAGGTATGAATTTGACAGGTAAAAAGACTTAGAAAAATTTGAAGAAGAAAAGAAATCGGAGAAAGCATGAACTCCAGGGCTTGGTACGGGCCCGATCGGGCAAACTTCGCCCGATCGGGCGCGCAAGTGAAGCTGAGAAATCGAGCAAAATTCGCCCGATCGGGCGAATCTGCCCGATCGGGCGCGCAAGCATATTTGTTTTCGGGGATAATTTCGCCCAATCGGGCGCATTTTTGTGGATAATCGAGTGAAGGAAAAGAAATGTCGGGTGAAGCTCGCCCGATCGAGCGAGAAATTTGGCGAAAATTAAGTTCGTGTTCGCGCCCGATCGGGCGGAGCTTGCCCGATCGGGCGCGCAACTGCAGTTTGGGATTTCTGGAAATTCGCCCGATCGGGTGAAGCTTGCCCGATCGGGCGCGCCCTCAGTCACGGCTCCCTTTATTTTCTTTCCTCTTCTTTCTTTCCTCACTTTCTCCTTATTTCATCTTCTTCATCTCACTTTCTCTCTCTAAAACCTCCATTTTCAAACCTTCAACTCATACTTCAATCCTACATCTTCTCCAATTCTTCCATCCAAACTCAAAAATTCTTACATTTTCCAACTGCTCTCATCTCCCTCTACAATCTACACTAAGTTTTCATCACTTTCTCTCAATTCCCACTCAAACCCTAAGAGAGAGAAAGCTTCAATTCCTACCAATTTACAAAGAAAATGGCATCAAAAAGGTCTAGAATGCAAAGGGGTGAAGGATCGAGGCAACAAGCACCTAGTATTGACCCGGAGTTGCAAATTCCGGGGTGGGAGAAGGTGGTCATCACCACCCAAGAGCAAAAGCAAAGGATGCTCAACCTCATCTCACGGCAGGTAATTCCTACCCGCTTTATTCATCACCCAACACTCTCTAGATTAGGAATTGATACACATATTGAAAAATTATTCAAGGGAGTTGGCATGAGTGGTTTGTTCAAATTAAACTATGATACTTATGATTATTTGACTTTAGAATTCATTTCTAGTTTTAATGTCATAAAATCAAATGCTTTAATCTCTCATGTTCAATTTCGATTGTTTAATAATGATCTTAGATTGTCTTTGAAAGATTTTGGAAAATTGTTTGATTTGAAAGCCGATAGACCAATTGAACCACCCCAAGACAACATTACCTTTGTCTACCATGCTTTAACAGGGAATCCTAACTTGAACCTCCAACATGCCAAGGGCACTTGAATTCAACATCCCGTGCCAAAACTTTGGCAACGGTTTGTTGGCCTCACCATCTTTGGGAGGCATGAACCCGCAAATGTGAGGAGGGATGAACTAGAACTATTAGGGTCTTACATGATCCCTAGGAGTGACAAGCTAAACATAGTTCATAGGATGACCCAACACTTCCAAAGGGTGGCCAACGCGGCCGAATCGGGTAGGTCTAGGGTCCCAATTTATTTTGGTGGGTTAGTAACCCACATAGCGGTCAAACACCTTGGTTGGACCCCTAGCAGTGATGGTAAGGTAGCCGGCTCAACCTTAATGGACGCACCCTACTTAGGAGGCCTTAATTGGATAAATGTGATAGGGGCTGAGACTTGGTGGGTGATTCATAGGGAGCCGGGTAGAAGGGACAATGCTTTCACCTTGCCTAACCCGGCCATGACCAAATTTGAGAAGGGTCTTCCCTCCTATACCTTTGAATTAGGAGACCAAGGAGAGGCCCAACCACACCACCAAGCACCTCCCTCACCACCACAACATTTCCGCCAACCATCACCCCAACACTACACACATAACATTCCCACTTCCTCAACCAACTACAACATCGACCCTAACGCCCCATATGACTTTTCAGCTTTTAGAAGCCAATTGGACCGGATAGAGAGTGGGCAAGGGAGGATGGAGGGTATGGTTAGGAACTTGGACTCTAGGGTAGGAGCCCTAGATGCTAGGGTTGGGGTGGTGGAGAGGAACCTAGGGCGGGGTTTATAGCCCATGTACGATGATTATGCCCGTCGGGGGGGCTATTCCCCCCGAATCACTTGTTCCCGATTGGTTCCAATATCCCCAAGGGGGATACACGGACCCAAGTGCCTACGGTACCTATGTGGACTATTCATCGGTCCATGGATATGGGACCGATGCTCCTTTTGGTGGGCTTGGGGGGAATGTAGACCCTGACTATTTTGCAGGTGGTTCGGGTTATGGAGGTGGTGGTTCGAGCCATGGAGGGGCCGGTCCTAGTCATGGTGGTAGCGGCTATTCGAGGATGGATGAGGATGAGGAGTAGGTTACACTTCTAAGTCAATGAGTGCATTGCTTGATTTGGCTTGGGGGGGTATCTTTCGCTTGGTAACTCTCTTTCCTTTCTCTCTATTTACTTGCTTTCTAGTGTAGTCTTTATTTGCTTTCTAGTTTAGTTTTATTGCTTTCCTTATATGAAAAACACAAAAAAATTAAAAAAATCAAAAATCAAAAAAAATACGAACCAATGAATTGTAAATCATGCTTCCCTGTGCCCCATACTTGAGAAAAAATTGTTTTAATTCTTGGTATTTGATTTTGAACATTGTGGATTTGTTGATCATGATTTGAAGTTTAATTACTTGGATTCCTAAACTTGCGTCAATTTTGTCCAACTACTTGTGAATATAGTGTTTGACTAGTTGATTTGGTTAGGAATGTGTGATTAGTTCCTGGTATGTCAATGAATTTGAGTATTGGTTTGCAACTATGAGTAGTGTTTCATGACTCAATATTATGCACATGTGGAGGACGAAGGCATTTGTTCTTTTAGGTAGCCTTCAGATTTATTTAGATACATTTGTTCCCTTCTTGCTACCCATGTTGTTGCCTTGACTTTTTGTTGTTTATAGCCACATTACAAGCCATGTTTGCCCCATTGGTTACTAGTCCCAAGCTTGGCTTGGGGGAGCTATTAGTGAGTGAGGTGAGGGAGTTTGTAGTGTGCACATTATTTGCATAATTTGGGTAGGTTTGAGAAGTTATTTGTTCTTGATCATATTTTTGTTTTGATGAGTTTAATAGTGTATATATTTGAAAAAAAAAAGTGTGATGAAAAAGAAAGAAAAAAAAAAGAGAAGTTCAAAGAAAAAAAGTGAGAAAATAGAAAAAAAAGAAAGTGAACTTCTAGAAAAAAAGAAAAAAAGTGTTTGATGTTCAAATGGTCTAAGTGAAGGTTTATCAAAAGAAAAGAAAAAGAAAAGTTGAGTTTCATTGTAAATATTTGAGTTTGAGTTCAAAGTTTGTTGGTTCACCCAAGTTCTTTATTATCATATTTTTAGGGGTGAAATTTTGTAAGTATTAGGTTTGATTTTTATGATTGGAGTATATTTGGTGGAGTTGTGTTGGAGTTAGTTATGTTGGAGATGTGTATGATCATTATTTTTTATCATGGGTTTATTAGGATATGGCTCCCTTTTAGCATAGCTTTTCTCTCACATTTTCCCAAATTTATCCTACCCTTTTACCCTAGCCTTACATTACAAGCTTTAAAAGACCTTTTGACCTTGTGCATAGTGTTGTGTAAATGTGAAAGTGTTGTTTATCAATGCAAGATATGACTTGACATATTCCGAGTCGACTATTAGGTTGAGTGTATGTCTTTTTAGACACACGAGTGTGTGAGTTTGGGAGGGCATTGTTCACATAAAGGGGTTGGGACGGAGAGCGATCGAGTACATCTTTTACTCGCCACATAAATGAGAGTTGAGTGTGTGAGCAATAGTCTTGAATTCTATATGCTCCTGTGGTTTGCTCTACTTGACAATTGTTGGGGAGGAAGGGTGATTAGATGAATAAGATCGGTTGATTTTGAAGCATGTTCAATTGATTTGCCTTGAATCGTTTGTGCTTGATTTTTATATTGGGGTGAGGCATGTTTTATTGTTCATTGAGGAGCTCTTTGCTTAGGGACAAGCAAAGGTTTGGCTTGGGGGAGTTTGATATGTCCATTTTATATAGTATTTTACCCCCGTCCCTTGGTCATAATTAGTAGTGTTTTTGGCTCTTTAGAGCCACTTTCGTTACTAATATGTGTTTTCTAGTGTTTTCGTAGTTTTGGTTGAGTTTTGTAGGGAATTGCACCTTTGGAGCATTTTCCCGGGATTTTATGAAGCAACTACGAGCATTGGAGGAACACGACCGTCGTTGAAGCCCAAGGCCGGCTAGATCCATCGAGCCGGTGATTAAGGGCTCGGTATCTGGAATACCGAGGTTTGGACCGAGTACTCAAGACCCGAAGAGGAGATCCGGATTGGGCCGAGGAGTCGAGCCCAATCGGAAGTCCAAGGCCTCGAGGAGCCACAAGGGCCCGATCGGGCAAGCATAGCCCCGATCGAGCAAGGCAACGCAGCACCAAGCCTCGAGTGCTAGGCGCGCCCGATCGTGCGAGGCCTTAGCCCGATCGGGCGCGTGTTTCTGGGGAGCTGAGTTGTTGAGGCACTTAGTTTCTAATTAGGATCGTTATTTATTTTCGTTTAAATACGTTTTAGGATGGTAATTTTTCACTTTTTCCTTTTACTTTCTCTCTCTACTTAATATTTTCTCTCTCTAGACTTTTCTCTCTACCTTACTCTTGTTCTTGATTACTTTGTAATTCCGCCGTCTTTGGTACGATTTCATTTTCAATTAATTTCAGTAATTTCTTCCTTTCAATTCCTTATGACTTGTTTTATTACTTTGCTTGTTTTAGATTTAATTATGTCCGAGTAATTTAATTCTAGGGTTTATGGGGTTCCATAATTAATATGAAGGGATAATTTGTTATTGTTGATTATTGATATTTCATGATAATTTCTTATTGAATTGTTTTAATTCTTTGCAATTGGATTATGAATCGAGCAGATGTAATTTGATTGTGAATGTTTAGCAATATTGAATTGATGAATCGAGCAGATGTTAATTTAATGTTAAAGGCTATTTTCAATAGGAACTTAGATCTAGTAAATTGCGAGAGCCTGTTAGATCTATGTTGGTTAATAAATTACGAGAGCCTGTTAATCATGTTATCCGTGCAATGTTAATTAATTGATTGTTATGTTTTATCCCGGAATATTAATTATTGGTGAACCTATGACCCTAGGCCTTCTTATTATCGAATTTATCTCTAAACTTAATCTCCGTAGTATAATTTCATATTAAACACAATAAATTGGTTACCTTAATAATTTAGATTATATTAATTAATTAGGAGTAGAAAGACCAGTTTCCCTGTGGATTCGACCCTACTTCCCTATCTACTTTAGTTAGAGGACTTAGGTATTACTTTTGATTAGGGGATACGACTTTACCCTGTCAATGGGGCTCGTAAAGAGCTTTCTAATGATATACTATAAGCCCAATTTCGACGAATAATGAAGAAGTTATGGCCAAAATACTAAACTAGGCCCAAAATGAATTTTATATACGGCCCAATGATCATGTGGAGGGCCCATCAATTATTATTCCTAAAGTTATTAGGATTGACTTTAATCTTCTAGATAAATCTAGAAGGTTCTTTTAAGTTCTAGTGGAATTAGGATTAATAATTATATTTTTAGAAAATAAAGAATTTTATTTGGAATAAAACAAGTGTTTATATTGATAAATCTTGTTTTAATTAATGATAGTTACGGACTCTAATTACCCAATTTTATTGGAAAAAGGACTCCGTACAACGTTTTATCTTTTTAGTGCCATCGTGAGGCGACAGACACCATCGCGTCGCGGTAGGCCCATCGCATCGCGAAGATTAAAGTCAATTTGATCATCGTGAGGCGACAGACACCATCGCGTCGCGATAAGCCCATCCCATCATGAGAACAGTTTTACTTCGACTCGAATTTGATCTTTTCTGATAATTTCCAGACAATTTTCTCAATAAATAGGGGCGTTATTCCCCGTTTTCAATTCACCAACAATTTCCAACAACTTTCATCTCTATCTCTCTCTTAAGTGAAGCTTATTCTTTCTCTCTCATGCTTTCTAGCTAACCTTTTTCAAAACACCATACCGCATTCACAAGTCTTAGACACACCTAGCCAAATTTGAAGTTTCATTTGCTCTCGACGTGAAAGGTTGCTAATTTCTGAGGGTTTGGTCCCAAATCCCTATTTCAATTATTTAAATTAATTGTTTGATTTAATATTTTATTGAAATTTACTAACGTGTGTATTGTTTTGATAGAATGAGGTACGAGGCATCAAAGTAAGTAGTTTAATTGCTCTTTTGATATAGAAGGGATGCTTAGATTTAATTAATATTCCTAATATCATGTTAGGATGTCTTTAATGCTTTCTAGTATCATGTTTAGGGTGTTTCCTATTTCTTCTATCATGTTAGTATCATGTTAGGGATAAAGCTTTAATCTTTATTTAGGAACATGTTAGGATTTGTTATTAATCATGTTAGTATCATGCCTAGGATCTTGCTAATATTATTATGCTATGAGATTATTATGATGATGATTTGTTGTGTCAATAATATTATGTTGCTTGATATATATTATTGTTACTGCTTGATCACGCCTTTTATGCAGGTTTAAAGGGAATTTGTACTTTAAATTACGCCTAATAAGATAATTAATAATTTGGTTTAGGTTAATATGATTTTAATTCAAGAGATCGCTAATAATAGATCTGTTCGTTTGTGCATTAATAATCAACCAACATAGATTAAACAGGTTTATGGCTAACCTAATGATTGTATGTTAGTCAGAAAGCGCACATGAATATGAGAAGAATAAAGTAGAGGCCTATTTTAGGGCGGGTTCAATCTCTTTTAGGTTGGATTCGTACCTTCATCCTCGAATATCCAGTCATGGTTCGAGACCACTATGGAGTTAGCGATCTAGGATCGTGAAGGGGTGTAACCTTCACCCTGTGAACGGTTTACAAGTTCCTAAAACTTGTTGGCGACTCTTTTGCTCTAGCTTCCTTCCCTTTGGACGCCACAATGCTTAAGTGCATGATCACAGTGGGGCTCAAGTGTGGGATGCTTGAAATATTCCCTACAGTTTTTGGCGACTCTACTGGGGAGGATTTCTATTTTAACTCCTCAAATTTATTTTGGCAATAATTTAGAATGATTGGATGAGACTCGAAAAGTTCTAAGTATTCATGTGCGTAATTTTGATCAACATTGTGGCATAAGCATAAAAAGGTCTGCATTGAATAGACCATCCGTAATGCGTAAAAAACATAGGATTTTTACACATAGGAAATCTGGGAAATATCTTTCACAACTAGAATCGAAAAAACGTTGCGAAAACTGGAAAATTCTAAGAACACAGAAAGTTGCTGAGGCATGTAGGAACTAGCGCTGAGAAAATAGTGCCCATCGCAGTGCGATGGCTCTTTCGCGATGCGATGGCAACATCGCGGCGCGACAAGGCCATCTCCTCGCGATGGTCCCTGTTATCTCGCGCTAAGTTCTTCCAATACCGAGCCAGAAATCTGCCTTCTTGCTTTGAACGGTTCTAGTACTGTTTGCTCGATTTTACTTCTTGATTGAGTTTTTCCCTCTTTTCTGAACCCATATGTGTTCTACATATGGCTATAACCCTCTGGGAATTCACGCTCCATCTATCCAATCGAACGCTCATTGCAACGATGGGTACATTCGAGTTTGTGAACTCACCAAACCATGGAAGCAAGTCTAACTTGCGGGGTCCCATCCATATATACGCACCAACCCTTCCAAAGGTAAGGCTTCCGCGCGATGCATCTGGACTCATAACCATGGACCCTCTTTGACGAACCCTTATCCTTGAACTTTAGAGAACTAGAGCCTTGGTTAGGTTGCAAACTCATTGCATCATATTGTGCTTACTTGACTATTTGTGCATCCTTTGCTTTTGCATATTTACACTAACCGTTTGTTTGACTTGTGTTTAAGTCTAAATAAACTAATTAATGACTAAATGACTTTTCTTAATTAATTAATATGAGTAATTAAAGTCTAATGAATTGACTAAACCTGACTTAGCACGACTATAAGCTAGTCCTTTTAAAGTAGAACACTAGAAACGGGCCCAGACTTACATTTCAGTAATGACGCGAAAGTTTGACCTGTGGCGCGACACGCAAGTGTTCATCGCGAAGCGATAGTAATATCGCGTCGCGATGGTTCTGGCGTGTCGCGACAGTCCCGTTGCTTGCGCGATGGTCCAATGAGCTGCTTGAGTCCTCACGCCGAGTCTAATTAATCATTTCATTAATAGCAGAAGCTGTATTTAGTCCTTAATTGAGCCTAAGCACATAGTCCCATGGTCTTACACAAGTGTCAAAGCATGCCACTTTCACTCATTTTTAAAGAACACACTATATTTCACCATGACCATGTATAGAGTCTCTTGTGTGCTTGTGTTTTCCATCATTTTTTAAGGGGGTAAATCGGATATTAATCCTCCCAACATAACCATGTTATTTGAACCCTATACTTGCTTCCCAAAAATATGCACCCTATTTTTGCTTTTTGCTTTTAAAACCATAAAGTCAAAGTCAATTTGAGTCAAGTTATTAAGTCAAAGTGGTTTAATTTACAGCACTTGTTCAAGAAAAGAAGGGAGACTAATCAAAGATAACATTTTCATCCAAGTCTTACTTTTTGACAAACCGATTCGACAAAGAAGAAAAGCTAAGAAGAAAATGGCATCTCAGGAAGAAGTTAATGAACTAAGGCAAAATATGGCTAGCTTGATCGAGATATTCAAAACTCTCGCTCTCCAAGTCAATGATCCTGCCAAACAACAACAGTTTGAGCGAATGGAAGAAAGCTTGAGCAAAATCTCCAATGACTATAAGTTTCAGGGGATTATCTCACAAGGGGTCTCGGTAGACAAGGAATTTCTTCCACAAAAATTCAATGCCAATGACATCCCTAGATTCAAGCCAACTGACAACCCTTATTTCCATTGAAGAGCTTTTGAAACCATAATGAATATTAAGGGAATTGATAGGAAATCTTTCCATTCGCTATTTTCACTATCTCTAGAAACTGTATGTCAACAATGGTTCTTCTCCCTTGACAAAGAGAAAATCTCTTCTTGGGACTCTTTAACAAACGCTTTCATTGATAGATATAAGTGCAACAATCAAGTTGAAACTGACTATAGGGAACTTGAGATGTTGAAACAAAAAGAAAATGAAGGATTTACTTCTTTCTTTAACAAGTGGAGGGAAACTTCCGCTATAATGGTTGAAGTTTCTACCGAAAAGGAATCTATGAGGATGTTCATTAAGAACCTCCAAGAAAAGTAATCAAAACATCTCAAATACCAAAGCAACTTGAGTACTTTCAAGGCCATTTATGACATAGGAGTCAATATCGAAGACGACCTTGCTAAACAAAAAGCTGCTAACAACTCCAACAGTGGCTAGAAAGGAGAGAAGAACGACAATCCTTCTTCTTTTAAAGCTACCCACTCAAATAACGTTAGCACCTTTAATTTGAATGAAGTCCTTACTATGAACAATCAAGGGTAAAAGAAGCCATTAGGAGAAACTTCACACCTATTGGCATGAGCTATGACACAGCATTCGATCGTCTCCATGCTAAAGGTCTTATAACTCCTATTAGACCATTTGGAGATCCACCATCGAAAAGAGGACAGCTAGTTGGAACCCCAATGCACATTGCAAGTACCACCAAGGCAGGGGCCATCTCACTGAGAATTGTTGGAAGTTGAAAGAAGCTATTCAAGATCTAATTTATAGCAATAAACTTCCATTTCCTCCCGCAAGCAAGAAGCCAAGTATCAACAGTGCTCCACTTTCAGACTCCTTGGCAATTTCTGATGAGGAAGGTCACGTTGACCCGTCACTCCTTATCAAACCAATTGAAGAAGCTCATGCTAGCGAAGAAGAGGAGGAAGCCTTCTTCGATGCCATGAGTGATTTTCCTCCAAATGAAGAACCAGCCTCTAAAGAAGATGTGTGGGTTCTCATAAATATGATGAGGGTCGCAATGACCCTACTGTAATATTCCCTCCAAGAAGCAAAGGAGATGGGAAAAAGACGCATGGCTAAAAAGATGACATCTACTAAGACTACTGAAAGAAAACCCTTTTCTCTCAAAGTAGTTAAAACTCCCAAAAGGAGTAACAGGGTATACACACCTATTGGGACTTCTTATGCAAACATGTTTAAAATGCTCTTAGAGAATAGGAAGATCAAACCTCTCGAGCCAAGACCATTTGAATCGCTGAAAAGGACATATTGGTTTTACTGTCCATACCATCAATCACGAGGACATACCATAGAACAATGTTTCAAATTTAAGGATCTAGTCCAAGGATTGATCGACAGTAAAAAGTTGGTTCAAATTCAACCAGAAAAAGATGTTAGCATCAATGGAGTCTGGGAAAGTGATGATGAGGATGTCTACCTCAAAGATGTGGAAGAAACTCCACTTTCATCAATCTATCTAGTACATGACATTTGGGATGAAGAAGATTCACCCATAGATGTGCTCACAAGATCAAGGAGAATGCAACCTCCCATCACAACACAACCTATTCCTACCACTCAACAAGTTCCCATACCAATTATAGAAGACAACGATGTTGTCAAACAACTTAAGAAGACTAAGGTCAAGATGAATGTATGGAAACTACTAGCCACATCCCATGAGCATAGAGTCGCAGTAATAGATGCTTTGGCTAAAGTAAGAATAGACTTGGAAACCACTCTTGAGGGGTTGGCCAATTTCCTCACGAGTGATCTTCCTAACCCTATCAATCTAATCACCTTTTCTGACAAAGACTTACCTCCAGAAGGTGATAAGCATAACAAGGCCTTAAACCTCATAGTAATCTGCAAGAGAACGAATGTCTTAATGACTCTTGTAGATAATGGGTCAGCAATTAATGTTTGCCCACTTCGAACTGCGAGGATGTTAGGAATAAGAGAGGAAGACTTGTCTTCATCTACACAAGGCATAAGGGCCTATGACAATACTTGTCGCCAAGCTCTTGGAACCATCACAATGAATGTTACGGCAGGAGCTATTGAACATACTACTACTTTTCAAGCGGTAGACATTAAAGCTTCTTTCAACTTATTATTAGGACGCCCTTGGCTTCATGACCTTAAGTTCGTCCCTTCATCCCTTCATCAACAAGTGAAGGCAATAGTTAGAGGAATTCCTGTCACAATCGATGCTTCTCCTATGAGAATCAAAGCAATTGATAAACCAATTATAAATGTGGAGCACGATGAAAATGATGAAGACTTATGGGGCTTTAATGCCGAAGAGGTCACCTTAATCGAAGAATATGAAAGGCCCCCTCTTTGCTACGATCCCCATTCAAACCTCATATTAAACGCTATCCTTAGAAAACAAGGACACTTTCCTAGAATGACTCTAGGAAAGAAGAAAGAGATAGCAAAACAGATGGGACAACCTGGCCTCCCTAAGTTAGGTACTTTTGGACTTGGTTTCGAACCAACTCTAGAAGATCTCCAGCGAGCCCGGGAAAAGACCAATGCACGAAGAAACGCTCGTGCCCAAAAGAAAGCAATCCCAATGGGTCAATATCCTCTCACTCTAAATGGTCAATTCAAAAAAGAGGGTGAGGATTATCCATGTTATGAATTTCCTGAACCCTTTGTCAAAGATGGAATAAGACAACCTGGGTTCGAAATATTTCTAGATTGCAACTTCTTAGATGAGATCCCAACTCCTATTCACAAGGAGGAAGCACCTCCATGCTTTGACTTTAATGTCATGGGACTCCATCCTCTTTGGCTACGAGAAGAATGAGCCCACACGTGTCGATGACAACTTTGCTCTCATCCAAACAGTACTATAAAGCGAAAGCTTTGACCCATCAAAGCTCATCACTCCACCAGAGGGATTAGCCCAAGGGTGGCGAAAGACTGTGAAGATTACTAGACCAAGTGGAAGAAAGATCTCCATAAAAATAGGACAAGGACCTATGTTCGAAGAGTCATCTGAGTCTGAGTTTTCCCTCATCGAGTCCTCTAAGTCTCTTGTTGTTGCACCTCCCTCTAGTTCTCCTAGTTTAGCACCTACTCCTAGAATAGTTAGCAGTCAAGTCCCAACGGACACTTCTTTATTTGATGTAATGATTTCCGAGTTCAATAATAAGTCTTCATTTGCTTACTCCTCGTGTCATTCTCTCACCCAAGATGACGAGCATTGCTTAAATAACAATGAAAATGACAAAGAAATCATTAAAGCAATGGAAACACTTGAAAACAAGACACTAGTAATTGAAGACACTAAAACGGTTGATATCTCAAAAGAAAGAGAAGTTAAAATTAGTCTAACTCTTAATAAAGAAGAAAGAACCGATTTAATTAATCTACTAAAAGAATTCATTGATGTGTTTGCTTGGTCATACGAAGATATGCCAGGAATAAATAGAGAAATAGCTCAACACACTGTACCACTTATTCCAGGAATGAAACCTGTAAAATAAAAGCTACGTCGAATGAAACCCGACGTAGCTCTTAAGATAAAAGAAGAAGTTCAAAAACAAATAACTGCAGGTTTTATCAAGGTATCCAAATACTCCGAATGGGTTGCAAATGTGGTGCCAATTACTAAGAAAAATGGTAGGGTAAGAATGTGTGTCGACTATAGAGATCTAAATAAGGAAAGTCCAAAGGATGACTTCCCTTTACCACACATCGACATTTTTGTAGATAACACAGTAAATCACGCGCTTCTCTCATTTATGGATGGGTATGCAGGGTATAACCAAATTCTCATGGAAAAGACTACATTCATAACACCTTTGGGGCATTTACTGTTACACGGTGACGCCATTCGGGTTGAAAAACGCGAGTGCCTCTTACCAACGAGCAGCGACTGCCTTACTTCATGACATGATGCATAAAGAGGTTGAAGTGTATGTGGATGATATGATTGTAAAATCAAAGGATCGACCAGGACACCAAAAACCCTTAAGAAAATTTTTTGAAAGGCTAAGGAAATATAATATGAGGCTAAATCCAGCCAAGTGTGCTTTTGGAGTCACCTTAGGAAAACTCTTAAGCTATGTCATTAGCTCTAGATGAATAAAGATAGATCCAACCAAGATCGAAGCAATCATGTCAATGCCACCGCCCAAAACTGAGAAACAAATTCGAGGATTTATTGGCCGGTTCAATACATAAGTAAGTTCATATCTAAGCTAACTACGATATGTGAACCAATATTCAAGAAGCTTAAAAAGAATGTGCCAGTGATATGGAACGATGAGTGTTAAAAATCCTTTGATAAGATCAAAGCCTATTTAGCTAATCCTCTTGTATTGGAACCTACGCTTCCTAGAATCCCACTTCGATTGTACCTAACAGTCACCAAAGAGACAATGGGAGCTATGCTCGCACAAGTAGAAGGCAAGGAAAATGTCATCTACTACTTAAGTAAAAAGATGCTCGAGTATGAAGTACGCTACACACCACTTGAGAAATTGTGCCTCGCATTAGTGTGGGCCACAACCAAGCTAAGACACTACATGCTAGTCCATACGGTCTACGTAGTATCTCGAATGGACCCACTTATATATCTTTTCGAGAAATCTACACTCACGGGCGAATATCTAGATGGATAGTCAACTTAGCCCAATTTGATGTAAGGTTTATGCGTCAAAAAGTAATCAAAGGATCAGTGGTCTCGGACTTCTTAGCGGATTTTCCAACAGAAGATTCAACACCGATGCATGAGAATGACTTTCCAGATGAAGACTTGATGGTCACGAAAGATGACACTTGGACATTATACTTCGACGAAGCCTCAAGCCAAAAAGGATGTGGTGTAGAGGTATTATTAGTATCACCTAAAGAAGAACACGTCTCAATCTCAATAAATTTAGATTTTGACGTTACCAATAATGCTGCGGAATATGAAGCATGTGTGGTAGGCCTTGAAACGGCTTTGCCATTGGGAATAAAGAAACTTCGAATATTTTGAGATTCTTCCTTTACCATCAACCAGATTTCAAAAAGATGGAAAGTAAGGAGTGAAAGCCTGACTCCTTACCAAACATATCTAGAAACTCTTACCAATCAACTTGAAAAGGTAGAGTACACAAATCTACCAAGAGATGAAAACTAATTTGCTGATTCTTTGGCAATATTAGCCTCAATGGTTAGAATTCCTAAGGAAATTAAGCAAATGCCCTTAACAATTGAAAAAAGGCATAAACCAGCTTACATCTAAGCTTTAGAAGATGATGAAGTAGTTCAACAAGAAGAAGAGGAAGAATAACCTTGGTACACTGACATCCTCAACTATGTCACCAAAGGAGAATATCCACTTCACGCCGACAAAAGAGCAAAACGAGCTCTAAGGCTTTTAGCTTCCCAATATGTGCTTATAAATGATGAGCTACACAAAAGGGTACCTAAAGCTAGAGCTCTCCTATGCGTAGACAAAAAGGAAGCTCAAAGGGCAATGAGGATAATCCATGAAGGAGCATGTGGAACTCATATTAATGGCAAAATGCTAGTCCAAAAGGTAATGCGCCAAGGATATTATTGGACTACTATGAATAGGAATTGCGATCAATATGTAAAAAGATGCCCTAAATGCCAAGTATATGCTAATTTACAACATGTTCCTCCATCTCTTCACTACACTTACACATCACCATGGCCATTCTCAACTTGGGGAATAGACATTATTGGAAATCAGCCCTCCTGGGACAGGAGGCCATGAATACATTCTTATAGCAATTGATTACTTCACAAAATGGGTTGAAGCAGCATCATATGCAAACTCACCACAAAACACGTAGCACTCTTTATCGAAAGGAACATTATATGTCGATATAGAGTCCCACATAAAATGATAAGTGACAATGAAACTCACTTTCAAGCGGAATGTGAAGAATTACTTCAAAAATATGGCATTCAACATCATCACTCTTCTCCATATAAGCCTCAAGAAAATAGCGCAGTAGAAGCAGCCAATAAGAACTTAAAAACTATCATCGAAAAGATGACTGAAAACTACAAGGATTGGTCTGACAAACTCCATTTCGCTCTTTGGGGTTATCGCACATCAATTCGTTCATCAACAGGAAATACGCCATTCTCCTTAGTCTATGGAATGGATGCCGTACAACCTATAGAATTGGAAATACCTTACGCATCGCGTTGGAAAGTAAACTCGACGAAGTCGAATGGACTAGAGGAAGATATGAAGAGCTAATTCTACTCGATGAAAAACGACTAGAAGCTCTACATCATACTCAATGCTACCAAACTCGCATGGCTAGACACTTTAATAAGAAAGTCAAGACAAGAAACATCAAAGTAGGAGACTTGGTATTTTAAGCATCAAGGAAAAATGTTCTAGATCCAAGAGGCAAATTTAGGCCTAATTGGTCTGGACCATACATCGTCAAAACTGTCCTATTAGGAGGTGCCGCGAAACTAACTGATATGGATCGTAATGAGTTCTCGAATTTGACGAATCTTGACCAACTTAAGAAATTCTACCTATGATAACTTGAGTAGTATACTCAAAAGAGCTACGTTTGGCCTGATTCCTTAGGAATGGATACATAGGAAACCCTTTACGGGGTGCGGCCACGACAACACAGAGCGAGCATCGCACAGAAAACCAGACTTGGGCGCCGCGACAAGGTCTGTCACGCCACGACAGGCTGGTCGAGCCGCAATGGTTTCAAATTTCCAGCGCCAATGTATCTTCGACGATCTGGGCAAGTTTCGGTGTATTTCGAAAATTTTCGACTTCCGAACTCGAACTATTTTCGAAATTAATTCAAGTTGTTTTCATTGCTAAAATAAAAATTTTTATTGTAAAAAGTTGAGTTAATTGCATTAATAATAATAAAAATTACATTATTGGTGAAATTAAAAGAAAGCTTAAAAATAAAATTGACTTGAAAATAAAAACTGTCTAATAAATTTAAAGTAAAGCAATGCTCTAATCTAGCCCTCTTCCAATTCTTGTCTGCTTCTTCTTCATCATTGACGTGGGGAAAACTATGTCGTTGAACTAATCCTCCCTACGGTCAAACAAATTTATAATCACTCAACTACCTAAATACAAGTATAGAGGTAAGTCAAGGGTCGAACCACTAGGAACGGTTATGTTCAAGTATTTCTAATTAACGCCTAAGCTAGGTCGAAGTCTAAGGTGAAAGGTGACACTATTCTACTTCCTAAATCAAGAAGCAAACAAATGAAACACTAGGGAGTGGGGATCAACATGCATTCATGATAACCAAGCTAATTAGGGAGTCAAGCAATCCAAGCAATGCAAAGACAAATAGTAGGAGCAATTAGGGGCATTCAACTAATCATCCTCACACTCTCTAACATAGATTTCTCTAGTGCTAAACAATATGAAGAAACATAATCAAATACTCAACTAATTATGATCAAATCGATATCAAGTGGTCATGTCAATCAATTCAATCATGCAATCAATGCTAGCAATCATGGTTAGCTACTCCAATCAAACTTATGCAACATGCAAACCTCTATGAATCAATTTAATCACAACACAAGAACTACTCAAATTCCCAAATCAATCTCAATCCATCAATCACACATGTTTACCCAAACCCTAGCAAGTAAACTACTCAAGAAACATCATCATCAAATCTACTATCAACTATAGAGAACAAGAATCAACAAAATATCAAAAACAATTACTCTAATCAAAATCAAACCAAACAAACATCTAATTAAACAAAACAATTGAATGAGATAGAGTTTAGAAATGCTCATTGATAATTAGGAAGATCTCCAACACAATTGTCACACTTGCATCTTCAATCTCTCAATCACCATTGAAATTCCTCACTTTCTCTCTCTAAAACTACTCCTAATCTAGAGAGAGAAGCTCTCAACCTAAGAGAGAGAAAACTATTCTAAAACTAATGAATTACATGAATGAAGAATAAAGGAAACCAAAAACTATATAAACAAAAGGAGAAAAGAAGCTTAAAATCGTAAAAGACCCAGAAACCCGCGCCCGCGGAGAAATCGGCCGCGCCCGCGGAGGGGAACGGACACCCCGATATCCGCGCCCGCGGCCCAAGCCCGCGCCCGCGGGTCCAAGGCCCGCGCCCTCGGGGAGCCCTCGGGACAACCGCGGGTGCTTACTGCCCAAAAACGGCAGTTTTGGAGCTGCAGCAACCCCGCGCCCGCGGGTACTGTAGCCCGCGCCCGCGGCAGAATTTCAGGGCTAACTTCAGAAGGTTGTAACTCTCAATCTATGAATCTTATGAGGGCGTGCGACCTATCATTGGAAATCTCTTTAAGTCTAGTTTCCAACCCAACTTGAATCACATCAATCCGATCTGTAGAACTTGAGATATGGCTGAAACAATGCACAAAGGTCCTATTTGATACTTTGCAATCATTCGTTTTCCTTTGTTTCAAACTCAAATTCAATTCCGAAAAGTGCATATTGATTCTAGTGGGTGCTATTTTCAATTTCCATGCATATAGCCCGCGACGTACCTACAAAACATAACAAAGAAACGGAGAAGCGAGAGAAATAGCCGAGAAATGAATAAAATGATAAGAAAACCATTAAAAGCATGCATTTCTCTAAACTAACACAAAATAACACAAATCGAGCATTATTCTCTATAAACACGACACAAACGACTAAAAACGAGAATAGAAATATAAAGAAAACATAGCCTAAAGGTGCCATAAATGGCACGGATCAAATTCCCCTAAGCTAAACTTTTGCTTGTCCTCGAGCAAAACAAAATCCAACCCAAGGGAAAAATGATGACATTATTCAAGCAAATAAAGAAGCAAGAGAACTAGAGAAGATGGGAATATACACTAACTCACTTTCGTAGGAATCACGGTCAATTTTAGCAACTAAAGACAAGCCATTTAAACCCCTAGATCGCCCTAGAGGACGAGTGATGCTCTCGTAAGGGTATCCCAAGAGTTTACCCATAACTCTCATAATAATACAAACAAGGCAAAGAATGAAAAAGAAAACAAAATACAAGAAAAGCAAACAAATGTTCATGAAAGGACTTTTGCAAATGTACAAGCACAAGTGGATGCAAATCTTTCTAAACAAGTAAGGGACTGCACGCTATAAGATACCTAAGGTTGATTGAAACATAAATATGCTAAGCATAGGAACTAGTTATCACACTCCACTTTCATCCCAAATAGTCTTACCGCGTTCCCCCTACTAATCTCATATCTCCCCTTAGTGAGCATCTCATAGATTCCGCGAAGGAACCGGAAAAAAAAAATCAAATTTTTGGCTACTCGACATCTTGACTTCGCATCCCCTTTCCTTAGGCAATGACCCATGATTCCCTCCCCTGAATAGTGACTCAACTTTCTAGGTCGAAAGGTCTTTCCCGAAGGTTGTAACGTAAGGCATAAAGGGTGAAGGTAGGCTAAAATTTTTAAAATTTGGCGGTTTTCCTAAAAAGTGAAGCAAAAGTGTGATCAATCCTTAACAACACGATCAAGAAATCACCAAACAAATTAAAAGCAACACCCCCAAGCTTATTTGAAGCTATACTCACAAGAAATATATACAAAAAGCATAAACGCTTCTCCCCCAAGCTTAAATGAAGCATTGTCCTCAATGCTTAGAAGGAGAAAAGAATACATCAAAATATTTTTGAATATTCACTTTTTCAATCAATTTTTTTTTCTTTTTTTCTTTTTACTTAAACTTGCAATGTCCTCGCCTTTTGCTAAATTCGGACGGCTTTTTCTATAATGCAATTTATTAGTCCATGCCTTTTATGATTAAGGACGGCTTTTACTCAAACACTTGCCATTATTCACAAAGAAGATTTAATCACAAACTAGCACTCATAAAAACCAAATTTCCAACTTATCCACCACAAACTCCATCATACATGATCAATTTGCTTCACAAAAAACCAAGAATAGAAAGAAAATGAAACAAAAGGCCAAAGAACTAAAGATGTGGCTTGAAAAGAAGGAAATAGGCTCAAATGGTTGCAAGAAGGCAAATGGAAACCCAAAAACAAATATGAAATAAACTAACCTAAAAATGAAAAATACCACCCCGAAAAAGGTGCCTTTGTCCTCCCTAGATAGCTCGGTCTCGGGTTTAAGAATCATACATCAAGCTTTATAGATTAGGCTTGCAAAGTCAAGGATCCATGCCGCTCATGCAAGAATATGATGAAAGCTTGAACAAATATAAATCTCACATGGTTGTAGCAAAAACTCACTAAGGTTGTCAAATCGAATAAAGGGAGCAACTACCAAACATGCCACAAACAAGTAGAATCCGGCTTCATGATCCCCCTAGTTCTAGACAACTACCTTAGCATGCTTTATCCTAGAATCAACCAAACGTAATCTCAAACCGTGCACACCACTACCATTTAGGAAGAAAAGAATTCAATTATACAAGTCCAAATGTTATTATGTCCAAAGCAAGAACAAAACAAAACACATTGCAAAATTGCCTTGATAGAAACAAAAATCTTTTTGGAGTTTTCAAAATATAAGAACATGGAAAAGCATATACAAAGGTGCATAGCATATATGGATCAACATCCCACCAAACATGATAGAATACCCTCCCCCAAGCTTGAATGAGACATTACACTCAAACATAAATCAAACAATTCAAGGGAGGGGAAAACAAGGAGATCAATCCAAACAAACCAACATATGTCGAACAAGTCATCATCCACTAGAGAAAGAGCAAGGAAGGATATTACCGGATATAAGGTGGGTGTAAATACCCGCAAATGACCCAATTTTACCCTTTCAAGGCTAACAACCTCTAGTGTTGAATTTGCCTTCCTTATGCTAGCAAAAATAGGAGTCAACCTTCCTTGATTCTTGATCCATATTGAAGCACCAAAGTATATCAAGTCATGTACCTAGCAAAAGGCACACAAACATTTCCATGAGATAAAATCTAATCTAAAAAGAAAATAAAATGAAAGCAATAAAACACGGGTTACTTCCCGAGAAAGGCTTGCTTAAGGTCCAAGCTTGACCGCTCTAGAAAATAATAATTCAACGCACGCAAGAGCTTGTCAAATGCACTACTACACATTTCGTATGATAAAAGGTAGGCAAATGACGGGATAAGGACGTGCAACAAGATCGTTGCACGCAAGTGAGAAGGGAGATGCCAAAAGAAAGAAGAAGAGGGATCAAAAGGAAAAACAAGAAAATAAGAAGAAGAAGAAGAAGAAGAAGAAGAAGAAGAAGAAGGGGGAATAAAAGAATGGAAAGAAAAAGAAAAAGGCAAATCCTCCTCACTAGAATATTTTTGGGTGACAATATCACCCCTTTCCTCAATCAGGGACAAATGAGCCACATAAAAACCATCATAGACAAGAGGGTCCCCAATAGGCTCATTAACAAAGGAAAGGAGGGACATAGGAGTGTAGGGGATATGGTGGAAATTTCTTGAAAAAGGGACATGTGAGGAGGGAATAGGAGCTATGGTCTCGCAAATGAACTCTTCCTCATCACCATGCCTCAAATCACCAATTAGAGCATGAAAATCAATCATAGAATCCTCAAAAGAAGAACACTCATGATCACTATCTCCCTCAAACATCCAACTCTCAAGAGGAACAACATAATCTCCTCCACTATATTCATGGACAACAACTCCCTCAACTTCCTTAAAGCCCAAAGTCTCAAAACCATGCATGAATGGATGTAAATTTATTTCAAAATCATCTCTCTCCCATGAAGCATTCTCAATGAACTCACTTAGAAGGCTATGGGTTTTCCTTTGACTCTCAATAAACACATTGGACATAACCTCAAACAAGTGCAAACACTCATGGATAGAAGAGTCACATTCATACACTTGAGACTCATCACAATCAACTAAGGAAGAGGAGTTTAGATTCACAAAATCTTCATAATCATCATCACTCTCAACTCCCTTTCCTTCACTCCTATGCTCAACAATAGGATCCTCACACACTCTTGGTTGTTCAAAATGATCTTCATCATCCTCAACACACACACTAAATTGGGATTTTTCACAAATAAGCATCAAGGATGACAATTGGCTTTCTAACTCATCTTTTCTTCTCTTTCCCTCCTCAAGACGCTCCTCATTCTTTTTCATTATCTCTAATTGACCTCTCATAGATTGAAGAATCATCTCGTTACTAGTCCCAAGATCATCATCAAGCTCAATGTGCCTAATTTGAGACTCAAATATATCAACAAGAGATTCAAAAGATGTAGAAGGTTGAGGCTCAACAAGGGAAGAAGAAGTACAACCAAGATTGGAAGAATCAACATTAAGATCATGAGCATATACATCACATTGGGGAGCGGGGGCACAATTAAGGACATGAGATTCATCATCAAGGGAACGAAGCACATCACAAGAAGGCATGGTAAATAATGAAGAATATTGAAACACACCATTAGCAACAACTTGAGCATGCACCTCATCATCTTGAACAAAAGGGGAAATAGAGTTGAAATCATGCGTTCTAGGTTCACTAATGGGATCATGTGACAAATCATGGGAAATCATGCTAACATTAAAAGAATCAAGACATTGCACATCAATATTAGGAACATGATTATCCCTATTATAGACATCCCTAGCAAACCAAACATAAAAATCCCAAGCATCATCAATTGACAATGCTCTAAATTCACCATTATACATGCATTCAACTTCATCCCTAGTTTGCTCATTCAAACCAAAATAACAAATCTCACAAGCCTCCCAAATATTACAACAATTACAATCAAGAAATCCCTCTAGTCTATTAAAATATTCACAAAAAGGCTCATTGTCAAATTGAGGAAATGAGAGACATGCCATTTTTCTAAAGCAAACAAAAATAAATAAAAGAAAAGTATACACAAAGACCTAGACTCAAGCAATTAAAAACACTCAAACATAGACACCGTTCCCCGGCAACGGCGCCATTTTGACGTGGGGAAAACTATGTCGTTGAACTAATCCTCCCTACGGTCAAACAAATTTATAATCACTCAACTACCTAAATACAAGTATATTGGTAAGTCAAGGGTCGAACCACTAGGAACGGTTATGTTCAAGTATTTCTAATTAACGCCTAAGCTAGGTCGAAGTCTAAGGTGAAAGGTGACACTATTCTACTTCCTAAATCAAGAAGCAAACAAATGAAACACTAGGGAGTGGGGATCAACATGCATTCATGATAACCAAGCTAATTAGGGAGTCAAGCAATCCAAGCAATGCAAAGACAAATAGTAGGAGCAATTAGGGGCATTCAACTAATCATCCTCACACTCTCTAACATAGATTTCTCTAGTGCTAAACAATATGAAGAAACATAATCAAATACTCAACTAATTATGATCAAATCGATATCAAGTGGTCATGTCAATCAATTCAATCATGCAATCAATGCTAGCAATCATGGTTAGCTACTCCAATCAAACTTATGCAACATGCAAACCTCTATGAATCAATTTAATCACAACACAAGAACTACTCAAATTCCCAAATCAATCTCAATCCATCAATCACACATGTTTACCCAAACCCTAGCAAGTAAACTACTCAAGAAACATCATCATCAAATCTACTATCAACTATAGAGAACAAGAATCAACAAAATATCAAAAACAATTACTCTAATCAAAATCAAACCAAACAAACATCTAATTAAACAAAACAATTGAATGAGATAGAGTTTAGAAATGCTCATTGATAATTAGGAAGATCTCCAACACAATTGTCACACTTGCATCTTCAATCTCTCAATCACCAATGAAATTCCTCACTTTCTCTCTCTAAAACTACTCCTAATCTAGAGAGAGAAGCTCTCAACCTAAGAGAGAGAAAACTATTCTAAAACTAATGAATTACATGAATGAAGAATAAAGGAAACCAAAAACTATATAAACAAAAGGAGAAAAGAAGCTTAAAATCGTAAAAGACCCAGAAACCCGCGCCCGCGGAGAAATTAGTCGCGCCCGCGGAGGGGAACGGACACCCCGATATCCGCGCCCGCGGCCCAAGCCCGCATCAAACATCAAATAACAAAATCAAACCAAACAAACATCAAATTAAACAAAGCAATTAAATGAGATAGAGTTTAGAAATGCTCATTGATAATAGAGAAAATCTCCAACACAATTGTCACACTTGCATCTTCAATCTCTCAATCACCATTGAAATTCCTCACTATCTCTCTCTAAAACTACTCCTAAAATAGCCTAATCTATAGAGAGAAGCTCTCAACCTAAGAGAGAGAAAACTAAGCTAATTACTAATGAATTACATGAATGAAGAATAAAGGAAACCAAAAACTATATAAACAAAAGGAGAAAAGAAGCTTAAAATCGTAAAAGACCCAGAAACCCGCGCCCGCGGAGAAATCGGCCGCGCCCGCGGAGGGGAACGGACACCCCAATATCCGCGCCCGCGGCCCAAGCCCGCGCCCGCGGGTCCAAGGCCCGCGCCCTCGGGGAGCCCTCGGGACAACCGCGGGTGCTTACTGCCCAAAAACGGCAGTTTTGGAGCTGCAGCAACCCCGCGCCCGCGGGTACTGTAGCCCGCGCCCGCGGCAGAATTTCAGGGCTAACTTCAGAAGGTTGTAACTCTCAATCTATGAATCGTATGAGGGCGTGCGACCTATCATTGGAAATCTCTTTAAGTCTAGTTTCCAACCCAACTTGAATCACATCAATCCGATCTGTAGAACTTGAGATATGGCTGAAACAATGCACAAAGGTCCTATTTGATACTTTGCAATCATTCGTTTTCCTTTGTTTCAAACTCAAATTCAATTCCGAAAAGTGCATATTGATTCTAGTGGGTGCTATTTTCAATTTCCATGCATATAGCCCGCGACGTACCTACAAAACAACACAAAGAAACGGAGAAGCGAGAGAAATAGCCGAGAAATGAATAAAATGATAAGAAAACCATTAAAAGCATGCATTTCTCTAAACTAACACAAAATAACACAAATCGAGCATTATTCTCTATAAACACGACACAAACGACTAAAAACGAGCATAGAAATATAAAGAAAACATAGCCTAAAGGTGCCATAAATGGCACGGATCAATCGTCCATCTCTTTCACCAATAGGGATCCCTTAGAAGATTTACACACTATCTTGGTAGAAATAGTTTCTCCTTTAGCTAGCACCCCAATCTTCTTCTCAACCCACACCTTCTTTTCTGTAGAGTCATCTTTTCTTTTCTCTTTGCCTTTAGTAGCACTCTTTTTCTTAGGCATCATAGGAGTCTTGAATTCAACTCTAGCGCCTAGACGATCTTTAGGAGGAATTTTCTTATCCCCTAGGCACTACAAAAATTTGGCCTTTTAGCAACAGGTGAAATCCGTTGCTAATTGCTAAAAATCCGTCGCTGGACATAGCTAGCTACGGATATATCGACGGAATCACTCCGTTGGCAAAAACCTTGTCGCTAAATGAATTTAGAGACGGAAAAAAAAAATCCGTCGCTGGACTTAGCAACGGAAAAAAAATCCGTTGCTGGATTTAGCAACGGAAAAAATAAATCCGTCGCTGGATTAAGCAACGGAAAAATAAATCTGTCGCTAGCTTTAGCAACGGATTTAAAAAATCCGTTGCTAGATTCAGCAACGGAAAAAAAATCCGTTGCTAGATTCAGCAACGGAAAAACACTTTTTGAATCTAAAAAAGAGCTGCTATTTGGGTCGACCTCACTCGGGTCAAGGTCGACCCAACTCGGCTTTCCATGTAACACTCCTTGAATCTCTAATCGCAAGATTGTTGTTGGTAGGAGTCGAACCCGTGACCTCAATGTCAAATAGTGAAACTCTTACCAACTATACCAAATATTATTTGTTTACTTTTACGCACATAATTGATAATAAATAAAAGAAATATTAGAGACGGAATTTAAAATCCGTCTCTAGTTTAGAAACAGAATTTAAAATCCGTCTCTAATTTAGAAACGGATTTTCAAATCCGTCTCTAATTTAGAAACGGATTTTCAAATCCGTCTCTAATTTAGAGACGGATTAAAAAAACTGTTTATAGTTTAGAGACGGATAGAAAATCCGTTTCTAGTTTAGAAATAAATTTAACTTACATAATTCGCCTCTAATGTAATATTTTACATAATTAGTTTTAAAAATTATCTAGAGACGGAATCAAAAATCTGTCGCTCATATTCGCAACGGAAAAAAAAATCCGTTGCTAACTTAGCAACGGAAAAAAAAATCCGTTGCTAATTTAGCAACGGAAAAAAAATCCGTCTCTAAATTTAGCAACGGAAAATAAATCCGTTGCTAGATTCAGCAACGGAAAAAATCCGTTGCTAATTTAGCGACGGAATTAAAAATTCCGTCTCTAATTTAGAAACGAATTTTTAAATTCCATCTCTAAATTAATTTAGAGACGGATTTTTGGATTCTGTGTCTAATTTAGAAACGGATAAAATTCCGTTGCTAGAATTCCGTTTCTATATGGACATTTTTTTGTAGTGAGGTGGTCCTTAATACTTGATTTATCCTTGCTTGTGTTTCGGGCTTTGTTCTTGTCCTTTTGAGATCTACCAAGTATCCAATGCTTCACAACTCTAGACGAAGGAGGAGGGACTTTGTGGGAAACGACTTCCCATAAAGGTCCAGCACACCAATAATTATCAAATCTCTCCACATCTTGAGAAACGGGAAATTCATAAGGGCGACGAAGATCCCTTGGAGGAATGGTTTGAGCAAGGCCATATTGTCTTTTTACTCTAGAAGGGTAATTAAAAGTTAACTTTGATAAGCTTGGAAGACGGCAAAAAGGTTGGGATTTAACACCAACCATCTTCTCAATTTTCCACCAAGGGATGACCTATTTAATGGCAAAGTCGCGAGTTTCAAAAATTCTACTCGGCTCCCAGCGGCCCATCTTTATGGAGAAACGTTTCTTCCTTCTTACAAGACAATTCGAAGTATATTTTTCAACATTGTCAGGAGGGCTAATTAATTCAAGTCTTTCCATTAGCCAAATCTGCAAAAATTCAATGTAATAAATTAGTATTACTATACAAAATTAAATGTTTTTAATTTCTGTAATTAAAAAAATTCATTTTCTACCTGTAATAAAATTGGAGAACCTCGAAAGGGTGCCTTTTGATCCCTTTTTTGTTTATCTAAGCTAAGCATAGTTTCTCCAACAATTATTGGCATTGGGTTTCTCCCTAAATCAATTTGCTCCATGACAGATGCTAAAATTGCTTAACCCGCATGAATATTACCACTAGTAAGGAGATATTGGCTAAACATGCAAAAGAGGAAAGCCCTCCTCTTATAAACATGAAAAGACTCAGATCGTGGTTTATCAAAATAAAAACGTGCAAATTCTTTTAAGTTGACCACATTACCATGCACTATATCTTTCAAATCCCTATCCCTAAGGTTAGAAAAGGCTCAAAATCCTTATAGTAATATTCGCTCAGAATTAACGCAAGGTCTAAAGAGGGAAAGCCAAGAATGGCATCAAATTCTTCCGGTAAAGGGCAAATTTCATCATCACCTAGTCTAAAGCAATGGGTATTTGAATCCTAATATTCTAAGGCGGTATGAATAAATTCTATGTCAAGATCTACCCCCTTAATACCATATAAACCCCCCAAGTGGAAAAAGTCAAGCTCTTTTCTCTCCTTAGCGGTCAAAGAACGACACCACTCACGAGTAATATCACTAAAATTCCTAGACATGACTTCTTGATTGGAATTAAAAGCTAAGTATTTTTTTTATCTACTCGAATTATGCTGTAATCGTTTGGAGGCTATTTATAAACAGAAACCGACGCAAACTGAATTCTAAACGAATCCGGAAAATCAAAACCATCGCGCCGCGATAAGGCTATCGCGCCGTGACAAGAGCATCGTGCCACGATAACGCCATCGCGACGCAATGGCCTGGTTTCTACTGCGTCGGGACAACGCGCTATGCTGACCGCGTTTTTCAAACTTTGACTCGGTTTTATACTTTAACTTTACGGTTTTTGATCCTTTTCAAAGCCTTATCCAATCTTATTTTTGGCAATTCCTTCCACAAAGCTTATCCTATTTTGATTATTTTAAGTTTAATTAATTTTAAGCTTATTTTTAGTCAAACTTCATTTTATTTTTTCATTTTTTCTTTTTAGGGGAGAAAGTCGGATACCCTCCATTAGCAATAAAAAAGGATGACTGAAATTTTTGCGCGAAAATTTGTCACAATTTTTGCACACACTCACATGCACATAAAATGAAAAAAAATAAAAAGCAGACGTAATAATGCTAGTAGGTATACATACATTCATGTCTAAACGAAGCATAAGCGTCAATAATACAACACAAATAGCAAAGTCCTACATAGTAAAAAATAAATAAATACAGGTGCAACTATGGCGTTAGTGGACAAATACCCAAGGCCCCATGAAACTGCAAAGTCCGAGGAGTCACTCCCTCTCCTACATCATCATCGCCAGTAGTCGAAAAAGAAAGAGTAGGGTCAGTCCATCTAGGCTCATCCTACTGCGGCTCCTGACAAGGCGGTTGCTGCGACAACAAGCCAACCTCGTACGTCCCACCAGCTGTGAAAGGAATCAGTACCGAAGTACCCTGACCAGGGGGTTACCTTACCTCCTCCTCAGTAGAAGAACTCGAGCCCTCTATAACAACAGTACGATCCGACCCCTCTCGACGGTCCTAAGTCTCAACCGAGGTACGGCGACGCCTCGATCCAGATCCAGATCCAGATCTCTCTCTCCTTCCCGCAGGTCTCGTGCAAATACGCGTCGGAGGAATAAGCTGAAATAGAAAAGCAAGCTAAATCAAATACAGAGAAATAAATAAAGAAAACGCAATATAAATCAAGAGACATACCTATGTAACACCGCCATCACGACGGCATGATGCCTGGTGACTCAACCTCACAAGCTGGTAATAAAAGACGTCTATGGCTCTCGCCGCCCTTGTCATCACCTCGCAAGTAAACTACAAAAATAAAAAAGAGTTGGAAATAATCAAATATACATGAAACAAAAGACAAGAGTTAGCTTACCCAATTCTGACGTCGAGGAATCGACCCCTCCACTAGACGCTACTCCTCGGGAACTAGAGGTATCATCTCCTCTACAGGCCTAAGGCTCCCTGGTAGGTAATGGACAAGGCTGGAGGTACAAACTCCGCAGCAGCTGCTGCCACAGCCTGAAAAATAAGTTTAACAATTAAAGTCGTTGGGTGCTACTAAATGAAAAATAAATCAAGAGATGCAAAACACACCTCTGCCTCCTCCGATATGCAGGTGATGGAGCCAACCGCGATAAAAAGTCTCTCAGCATAGTACTGGTTCGGATGGCTATGTCTCTGCCACTCCAACCCAACCGGTGATGAATCCACGTAAGCCCTGAGGTCCCCCTGATTCATCATGTGCCGCGGAGCACGCCTCGGAACAACAAAAAACTCCGTAGAGTGTTAAATCGCGACTCTCTCACCTAAATACAACACAGCGTCGTACGTCCCCTGAAAGTAACGACGCTGAGCTGTATATGTGACAGCTCGCACAAGCACGTCCAATCCAGCCCATGGACGGAAAAGTGGCTCAGGCTCCTGTAAAAAGGGACGTCCACGAGTTAGAGTCCTACTACGGAAAATAAACGGAAAAAGTGACAGTAATGCATACCGAGAGAAGCGACTCTCGAACAAGCGCAGTAGTAGTCAGGCCAGGATAGCAGCCTCCCCAACTAGCAGCAATGGGGAGCCCACGAGGCGAAGGCCTAGCTGGAGCCAAAGATGGCAGGGACTCGTAGAACCACACTTGTAACGACGAGGAAAGGTCAGCAAAAGCCAAAAAAAAGTGTACCAAAGGCAACTCTTTTTAATAAGATAGAGTATACCTCTACGATCCTCAGAAAGTGTGACCTCCTCCTCATAGTTGCGATGACGGCAAGCGAGTCGCAATCCCAGCAAGAAGTCAGCATAGGCCAAGCTGGCTCAGTCAAAAGTCCCGACCGCTCGAAGGTCGCGAAGAGCAGGCAAATAGTAAAGCAGCACTCGACTACCCTTGTCAGGGGAGAAGGTCCCTGACAGAAGAATCAAAGCAAAGATGTGCACCCATTGATCTGGGGTGGTCGCATCGTCCTGGAAGACCTCCACTAGCAAAGTGCGACGGATAGATTGGTCGCTCATCTGTAATGGCCTAGACTCAGCACGGACCTGGACAGCAATAGGACCTAGTAGCTCATCCACCTCCGGTGATGAAATAGTAAGGTCCCTACCAAAAGGAACCGCAGTCGACCGGAACACTAATCCGGTGATGATAGAGAAGTCAAGGGGAGTGATAGTCATCTCACCCCCAAGGAAAATGGAACGTTTTGGTGGTGTCCCAGACGAACTCAAGCAAAGCTCGAACCAAGAAACGGCTCGATCGCAAAGAATAGTGAGCCCGAGTGGTCTACAACAAAGTAGTCAAGCCGCATAACTCCCACAGCGCGAGCAGCTCCACATTGTTGCGGAAATACGAAACGTACAACTTCCCAATGGTGTCGTTGCCTGAACCATGGCAACGAACCCGCTCATCAATCATACCGCGCCGAACGCGCTCCGAAATATGGAACCTGGGCTCAAAGTACAGAGTATGCCCATCTCACTCAGGGAACTCCCCGAGACTAGTGGAAGTCCCCTCGCCTGCGTCGACAGGCTCGTCCTCTTGGAGAGCCCCGCGAGAACGAGAACCAGAACCACGACGTCGAGCCATACTAATTATGTTTCCAAACATAAAAAACTATAAATTAATGTTTCAAAAGTGTCTAAGGTTCGCCTAGTCGCATGATACTATGTTCATCAAAAACAGAGTACGTAGTACTAAAACAGAGCATGTTTTTGGTTCAATCAATCAAACAATTTCTTACAATATTATGACAAGTATTGTGACAAATTAAGCATGAATAGCAAGAAAAAACATGAAGAACAAGCCACGTTCACGAACTGAAAGTGTTCAATAATGGCAAAATGCTCATTTCTTAACCAAATTGAGTCAAACAAGTCTCAAAACAATCCTAAGGTGATATACAAGCATTGACAAGTGATTTCGTAGCAAGAAATTCAACAAACAAAGCAAATTAGGCAAAATTGTTTTTGAAATTTTTTGAAAATCCGTGAGCAAATGCACAAAATTCGCACAAAATAGAGTGAGTTTGAGCAAAACTTACATAGATCGGAAAATTAGAGATGATAAGCTTCGATTTGCAACAAGGTTGAGCAAATTCCGTTGAGAAACGATCAAGAATGTGTGGTTTGGAGTTTCGAGCGAAACCAAGAACGAAAATGAGGCAAACAGCGAAAATGAGGAAGAAAGGGTTTAAATCCAGAAAACCCACTTCCATCGCGCCGCGATGAAATGATCGCACCGCGATAACTCCATCGCAACGCGATGAGCCTGGCGCGTCGCGATAACACGCGGCAGCGTGCGCTGACTCTTGTTTCTTCAGCGATGCAATCCTTAGGCCCTATATTGGTTTATGTGGACCTTGTGCAGCAAATTTGGTTCCTTGGTACGCCAGTTAGCCCCTATAAGCAAATTGACATGATTAGTAGTCGGCGCGATTACAATCATAGTAAGTGATCGACCTGACAATGATCGTCTCACTTAGCTTAAGCGCCTAAACATTGGCTTATCACAATCCCCAAGATATTGGTTCACAAGCAAGCACAAGCACCAACGCACCGGCTCATTACATCAAATGCACCGAAGTACTGGCACAGTAAGCAATCACAACAAAACATCAACACAGCAAGCATTCAAGCAGAGCATCAGCAAACTAAGGATCAACAAGCAGTGATCTTCGACAATATTCCCTAGCTTGTGGGAGATTGTCACAACAACTGAGGATCGTTACAAGCAGAATGGTCTTCGACGACGTTCCCTAAGATATGGAGGGTTGTCACAAACAACTGAAGATGACTACAAGCAGAGTCACCTTCGACGATGTTCCCTAAGATGTGGAGGATTATCACAAAAAACGGAAGATGGCTACAAGCAGAGTTATCTTCGACGATGTTCCCGAGCTTGCGGAAGATGGTCACAAAACTGCAGAAGATCGCTACAAGCAGAGCAATCTTCTATGGTGTTCCCTAGGATGTGGAAGACTGTCACGGCATAAATAGAAGACAGCTACAAGCGGAGTGGTCTTCGGCGATATCTTCTAGCTTAAGGAAGGTCGTCATAAATGTAGCAACAAAATCAGTTACCCTAGAGACGTTTACTCGACGGTGCAAGATACGCGTTCCTTTACTCTTTTATCTGTTTAACTGACGCTAGTTTACAAGTATCGACAGTACAAGAATGATTTAGGTTCGCAGAACGTTCTGAATTATTTACCGTCCCTATCGCTACTTTGACTTTTGTTTTCGAAACTTACGTTTCTCTAAACTCAGTCAAAGTGGGGGCTTCTGTAGACACCTGATTGTGTCTCCCCAAAAAAACCATACCCAGTGATGAATACATTTCACGTCAATGATTATCGAACGAAGTGAAATGTGAAAAAGTCTCATGAATGCTCCTGTTTTAATAAAATGCTTCATTCTGTTTTCGAAAATATTTCTTTTCGTACCCTATTTATGAAAATGTCAAGTCCAGTTTAGTTTGGTCAATGATAAGGGTCCAATAATAGTGTAGTTGGATGGGGCTCAAAAAGAGCTTTCCAACGATATATTATAAGCCCAATTCCGATGAATAATGAGGATGTTATGGCCAAAATACTAAACTAGGCCCAAAATGAATTTTATATACGGCCCAATGATCATGTGGAGGGCCCATTAATTATTATTCCTAAAGTCATTAGGATTGACTTTAATCTTCTAGAATAATCTAGAAGTTTCTTTTAAGTTCTAGTGGAATTAGGATTAATAATTATATTTTTTTGAAAATAAAGAATTTTATTTGGAATAAAACAAGTGTTTTTAATGATAAATCTAGTTTTAATTAATGATAGTTACAGACTCTAATTACCCAATTTTATTGGTAAAAGGACTTCGTACAACGTTTTATCTTTTTAGCGTCATCGCGAGGCGACAGACACCATCGTGTCGCTCGTATCTCGATGGAGCCATCGCGTCGCGATGGACCCCGTCGCGCCGCGATGAGAACAGTTTTACTCCGACTCGAATTCGAACTTTTCTGATTGTTTTCGGACAATTCTCTAAAAATAGGGGCGTTATTCCTCGTTTTCAATTCACCAACAATCACCAACTCTCATCTCTCTCTCTCTCTTAAGTGAAGCTTATTCTTTCTCGCTCATGCTTTCTAGCTAACCTTTTTCAAAACACCATACCGCATTCACAAGTCTTAGACACACCTGGCCAAGTTCGAAGTTTTTTTCACCCTCGACGTGAAAGGTTGCTAATTTCTGAGGATTTGGTCCCAAATTCCTATTTCAATTATTTTAAATTAATTGTTTGATTTAATATTATATTGAAGTTTACTAACATGTGTATTGTTTTGATAGAATGAGGTATGAAGCATCAAAGTAAGTAGTTTAACTGCTCTTTTGATATAGAAGGCATGCTTAGATTTAATTAATATTCCTAGTATCATGTTAGGATATTTTTAATGCTTTCCGGTATCATGTTTAGGGTGTTTCCTATTTCTTCTATCATGTTAGTATCATGTTAGGGATAAAGCTTTAATCTTTATTTAGTGACATGCTAGGATTTGTTATTAATCATGTTAGTATCATGCCTAGGATCTTGCTAATATTATTATGCTTTGAGATTATTATAATGATGATTTGTTGTGTCAATAATATTATGTTGCATGATATATATTATTGTTATTGTTTGATCACGCCTTTTATGTAGGTTTAAAGGGAATTTGTACTTGAAATTACGCCTAATAAGATAATTAATAAGGCTAATATGATTTTAATTCAAGTGATCTCCAATAATAGATTTGTTTGTGAATTAATTATCAACCAATATAGATTAAACAGGTTTAGGGCTAACCTAATGATTGTTTGTTAGTCAGAAAACGCACATGAATATGAGAAGAATAAAGTAGAGGCCTATTTTAGGGCGGGTTCAATCTCTTTTAGGTTGGATTCGTACTTTCATCCCCGAATATCCAGTCATGGTTCCAGACTACTATGGAGTTAGCGATCTCTAGGATCGTGAAGGGGTGTAACCTTCACCCTGTGAACGGTTTACAAGTTCCTAAAACTTGTTGGCGACTCTTTTGCTCTAGCTTCCTTCCCTTTGGACACCACCATACTTAAGTGCATGATCACAGTGGGGCTCAAGTGTGGGATGCTTGAAATATTCCCTACAGTCTCGTATTTGCTAATTAGGGTTTGATCTTAGTGATCACTGAATTGTTATCTTCAAACCCTAGGCACCTAGTCTATATATAATCCCTATTACAATTAGACTAGGTTACATAGCCCAAACTCCTTCATACTACTCCATATGGTCGACCATACTAGGGGATGAGGCCCATCATGGGCCTCGTCCTCTCGGGCTCGATCTAGGCCCTTTCTGTGACCTTATAGGATCCGTCCAATTAGGCTTTGGCCTATTTTACTAGCCTAAAGAACAATAGTACCTCTAGCTATGGTATAACGACGACCCAAATGAACGAACTTAATTATCTTCATAATCTGATCCATTTATATGTCTAGTAATTGCACATGACGAAGACATAAATCCTTCAGGAGCTTCATCACCTTTTTGACATAACTTTCTACAAGTTCATCCACTGCAATTCAACTACATCATTCCTTTTTCTTAACTTCAATCAATTTTCATTCAAATTCATTGAGATGCAAATATTATCCTTTACCCATATCTCGAGTGGATGTACAATCCTCTTGGTTCTCCTATGCTCAACCTTTACTTCTTGCCAAATCCAATGTTTGATCATATTATTGTTAGTTCATTCATCATTCAAGGCTATGAATTCGCTTTCTCAATTCTTCATACACTTCTAGCTTCTCCTTGTGGGTGCACCCAAATATGGTGAGTTGTGTCCATCCTCCATGAGTTTTCTCTTTAAATTCATCACATTTACCACCTGCTCCTTATAGCAAGGTCCCATCTTTTTATATCAGTGTAGTCATTTTTCTTCCATTATCCCCTCAAATTATGCGAAGTTCTGTTCTTTAACCAAATTTTGTAATGATTCTCTAATGATCTCTTCCTCCACGATTTAAGCTTCAACCTTTTCATTTCTTAAACAAATTCAAAGTAACAATCATTGTATTCAGACTCAACTTCGACTGCGATAGTCCCAACTGTGCAGGCCTTCCCTTCGTGATATTGAATGTCCAACTAGTATGCCTTTATGGCTCTAACCATCTCAATTTATAATGTCCACATCCTTCATTCTTTCACAAAAGTACACTTTTCATTCTTGTGATCCTTGTGTGATTTTAAATCTCACACCATAACCCCTTCGTTATGTAATCCCTCTCTACTTCCAATCATGTCATACTAAACCAAGAACTTTGAATCCCAAACACCCGGCCCATAAGGTGTAGGTAAATCCTCAACAACTTTCATCTTTCCTTGGTCCAAATCCGTGCCTTTGAAATTTCGCTTTCTCCATCCAAAACCCACATAAATGTTTACATTCTCTCGCATTATCTTCCATATCCCCAAAATGTACAAAATGTCCTTAATGAACTACTATGAATTTATTCCAAGAATGAAGATACTCAACTCCTTAAATCATAACGATGCAAACGCAGTCACTAGTTTAAATTCACGATATTAAACTTAACCCATTGTGCTATTAATGTTCAACCTCGTTTATTCTTAAAACTATCATCGTTCCTTCCCGTTGACGAAACAAGTGATCATCCTTTGTAAAAATTACGTACTCATGCAATTATATCACCTTACGTCTCTCCTTAAAACTCCCACACAACTTATTTTCACCATTGCACTTCAATTAAGCACACCTATACAACGCTTCCCAAGGCGATGCAACTTCTTTTTAACAATTCTTGACAATTTCACTTCCCAACTCCTTCATTTTCCCATTAGTTGATAAACTTTTACCCTTTTCTCTATACATTGCCAAGACTCATTCACAACCTTTAAATTCCAGGATTAAGATGCTTTTCGTAATTTAGTACCTTAACATTATAAAGGTCTTAACAAGTTACAAGCTTTCCCTTAATACTCCTTTTATATAAACCTATTTGTGACTCACCAAGAATCTCATTGCATAATCACCATGTCAAGATTTCCTCCATCGAATTTGACATTAAACTTCCTCCTAATGAAATCCCAAATTCATGATTAAGCCATCTTCATCTGTTGAAATTTACCATTTTATATCAATTCAAGAAATTCCCAAAGATCAAGAATCGTTCACGCCAACTCTGCCATATTTTCGCCCTGAAAATACAATGCTCATATATTTATTCTTAAAAATTCATTTGACCATCTTCTTGGTTGTTACCATTTGATTTTTAAACGCCTTATTTCTTATATATTCCATACTTAAACTTAACACTTGTACTTCCAAGAGTATATAAACAAGATGTTTCTTCATATAAATCATTCTAGTCTCAAAGACTTACTCTTAACAACTTTATCAATTGAAATCCATATTCAATCCTCTTCCAAGTTTGTTCACTTGTTCATCCTAGCCTCCTTAATAGACACCACCTCCTCAAGTGTACCCTATGCGCGCAACTCAATGAAATCCAACTGTTATTGGTTTCAAATAAAATCCTTTACTTCTAAATCCATTATAACTTATATACCTTTTCTTATAACAACCATGGACAAGCAACCATTTTCTGAGTTATGCCTTAAAGCTTGCCAATAATAATTGGGTGTGTCCATCACTGCACCGTTCTTTCATTCCCTTGTGTTAGCTCTCAAGGGGTCTTTATTAATTATGGTCATGGTTAGCTCTTAAGTTAGACACGCATCTAACTTATACCTTTCACATACACACACATTTAATTTAAGCTAACAAATTAAGGTTGCATAATTACAACTCCCAAATTTTACAGCCTGATCAATCAAATTTTTGATTGCTAACCAAACATACATTTAATAAAGCATCACATAAATAAATAAAAATAATTCCCATGGTTTCCCAAAGTTTAGAAATGAATTATTGGAATATTTGAGTAAGATATGACTCATTGGAGCGGTAATATGAAATGAATTTGGAAATGAAATGAATTATTTGGCAGTAAAATGAATCAATCGGCAAGGAAATGAATAAAATTTTGTTGCTGAGAAAGAAATTGATTGGAAAATGAACTGAAATAAGTTCGAATAACCTACGCAACTCAATAGATTTATTGACTCACTATGGCCATGCCACTTATGACTTTAATGAAAAAAGGAATAATTAAATTGCTGAAATGAAACTAAAAATACTAGGAGAAAAGAAACTACAAAAATATAGTCCTTTCGAACATTGTCTTTCTTGTCCTTCGATTGTTTGTAGCTTCCAGGATCGAATTCAGGGTCATCTTCCCCCTCTTTTGGTTCAGATGTCTCTAAATTTTACTTGAATAAACTCTTCATCTTTTTCATCGTCAGATGAAACGCCAGTTATAATTGGAAATGGGGGTGGATTTGGATTTGTGATCTCCATAATGGAACTATTAACAGTATGGTTACTCTTATCTATTAGCTCTCCTTTCTTTTTCCCTCTATATATTCCTGCTTAATTAGCCTGTGGTGGAGAAGAATTTCCTGATTGATGACTAATGGAAGGGGAATCATTCCTGGCTGGGTTATCATAGTAATAATTGGGATATGGAATGTGTAAGCATTCACAAAGATATTTCTCAAATCGAACGAGATAAGAAATCAAGTATCTATAATCAGGGTACCACTGTCCATAATAATCTTTGTATTTGGAGTAATTTGGGATGTCCCTAGTTAAGTAAAAATAGAAAACTTTACTTTGACAACAAGATATGGGGGTTCATCTCGAAGACAGTGAATGATCATAGCTGAAACACAATTATGAAGGTCATAATGCTTGTCTCCTAAGACATCTCTCATGTGTGAATAATAGAAACGAATTTTCTTGACATAGTCAAAGGGATTTTAATAAATCATAATGCACGGATTTTAATAAATCATATAGTGAATTACAATATTAAATAATTTAACAATTATATATTAAAAAAAAAAAGAATTACTATAAAATATATACATATAAAAATATTTTGTTTTAGTGTGTATGGTAAAAATATAATCGCCCAAATGGAAAGTAAATATTATAGGCTATAAATATATTTCATGAAGGATTGATAAAAAAAAAATAAATAAAAAAAAAAAAAGGAAAGGTAAAGAGTGGAGGGAAAAATTTTAACCAGTGAATGACATGTGTCATCACTAGTTTCGCTTTTAGTATTGAGTTATTACTAGCTTAAGGCCCATGCCATACACGGTAAGTCTAATTTTTTCTAAGAAAAATAATTATATCCAACAAATAAAATTTGATAAAACATACAAATCAAATATATAGAAATTATAATGTCATTAATATATATTAATAGGCAAAGCAACAAATTATCTAAAAAATGAATTTTTTAGGCTGCCCAAACTCGAGAATTTTTCAGGCGGGGCTTAGTATGTTAGGTCTAGTGGCCATATTAGTGAATAATGATTTTAAAATGTATTTTTAATAAACATCAAAAATCAATCAAACAACAAACTAAAATCTCCACAAAAACTATTAGTAAAAGTGCAAACATACACAAAATTACAAATAATATATCACCTTTTTATCTAAAAATTCATTTGTCAAACACAACATTTATTTTATAGTTTTATAGCTATACTATACCCTTTAAATCCTTAATTTGTGATAATATGAATGTATAATAGTAAAATTTCATAAACAAAATTGTAATTGACTTGAATATATAGTTATATAAATTGAAATTGAAATAAAATATTAGCTGGAACTATTTTAAAAAAAATTAAGTGATGTTTTAAAGTAAATTCTTTAACATCTATTATATGAATCATTTTATTACAAATTTTTTGGCAAAGTCTAATAATACTCCATTTAAAAGATAGTTAAAAAGAAGTTGAAATAATTATTTATGTAATTGTATAAAGGATAATTATGAACATAAAATAAAAAAGAATATATATTGGAATGATATTATTATAGAATCAAATATTAACAAAAAAAAATGGTTAAAAAGGGAAGGGAAGTTTTGGTCTTTTGGAGGGAAAAACAGCACCAAGATGTGACACGTGTAACTTCCAATGTCTATTTTAGTATTAAGTTAATTGATTGTAGATAAGCTACCATTTAGGTTTGTTAAAGAGCAAGGATTTAAATACTTTTGCTCACAGTTGTCGAACAAATTTCATGTGCCTTCAAGATTTACTGTTGCTAGGGATTGCTATGAGTTGTTTATGGATTGGATGAAAGATTGAAATTGAAGACTTTTTTAAAGACTAATTGTAGAAGAGTATGTCTTTCAACTGGCACATGGAATTCCTTGCAAAAAAATCAATTATATGTGTCTAACTGTCCACTTTATTGATAATGACTGGAAACTAAACAAAAGAATATTGAATTTTTGTCAAATATCAAGTCATAAAGGGGAAGCAATTGGTAAGGCAATTGAGAAATGCTTGCTTGCATGGGGTATGGAAAATGTCATGACTATTGCTGTTGATAATGCAATCTCTAACGATACAGCTATTCTTTATTAAAAAAAATGATTAAACAATTGGGGGACAAGTGTTTTGAGAGGAGAATTTTTGCATGTACGATGTATTGCTCACATAATGAATTTGGTTGTGAATGATGGTTTAAAAATGGTGAATGATTCTGTACATCGTGTTCGAAATGCAGTATGGTTTGTTAGGTCATCTTGCAATAGAGTTGAAAGGTTTAAGAAATGTGTCGTGGAAGAGAAAATTTCAAGTCAAAGTATGTTGTGTCTTGATGTTCCAACTCAATGGAATTCGACTTATTTGATGTTAGACACTGCTGTGAAATATGTAAATGCTTTTGATAGATATGATGAAGAAGACCCACATTATAATTGATGATTTATGGGATGTGGATGGTTATGGGAAGGGGTTAGGGAAACCTATGTCAGATAATTGGGATCATATTCAGAACCTGATAAAATTGTTGAAAGTTTTTTATAATTTGACTGTTTGTGTTTTTGGCTCATTATATGTGACTTCCAACGCTTATTTTCATGAAGTTTCTGATGTGGATTGTCTTTTAAAGGAATGGTGTGCTAGTTCAGATGATACTTTTAAGAGCATGGCTATGAAAATGAAAGAAAAGTGTGAGAAATGTTGGGGTGATCCTAAAAATCTGAATGTAATGTTGTTTATCTCTGCTATATTTGATCCTCGTTACAAATGGGATTGTGTGGAGTATGAGATTTGTCAAATGTATGAGAGTGATGTAGCTTTAACTATATGCAAGAGAGTCAAGAAAGCCTTTAAGGATATGTATGATGAGTACAAGGGCTCACAAGTGACAACTAATTCAACTAGTACTCAAAGTGGGGCTTCAACTTCTAGTGGAGTAGATGGTGAGCCTAGTATAGGAAATAAGGGAATAATAAGGGCTAGATATAAGAAACTTAAAGCGACAAAAGATGATGTGGATGCGAATTAGAGGTGGGCATGGGCCGTGCTGGCATGTGCCTGACATGAAAGTGGCAAGGTCCGGCACGAGCCCGCCAGCGGCATGGCCCGGCATGGTGGCCCAGATGTGGGTCGTGGGCCCTGCCATGAATAAAGTTTTAAAAAATGGGCACGGCACGAACCCGGCGGGCGACACGGTCACAAAGCCCGTGGCACGGCCCGCCGGCATGGCACGTGGCACGGCCAGGCACGACCCAGCACGGCACGTAGCCCGCCATGCACGGCCCATGCAAAGTAGCCTTTTTCCCAACAGCCATAAACAGCTAGTTTAGAATAGCCATAAATGGCTAGTTTTTGGCTTTCTACTTCACTAAATTCCCTATAAATACTTCACTTATTCATCCATTTTTTTTCCACAATTCATCAACTCATCTCTCTTATTCTCTAATTCCTACTCTTTTTTGTAAAAAAAATATCCTACTCTCTTATAATCTTTACTTCTTAGAAGAGAAAAAAAAAAAAAAAAAAAAAAAAAAAAAAAACTCATATAATCTTGAATTTTCTAATTCTCTCAATTACAAAAATTATTTACAAAAAAATTATAAGTTTGCGAAATTTATTAGTGGAAAGCAATCGAAGCGTCGTTGTAAGATCTAACTCAACTTTATTTTAATTAATTATTATTATTATTAGGAAAATTTCACACCAATAATCCAACCTTTCACTCATTCTCCCAAAATAATCCAACCTTTCGATTAACCTTGAATAATCCTAAGTTTACCTATTATTCTCTCCCAGCAACCCTAGCAGGTCACCTTACCCTTTATAATCGGTTACCATCCACGTGGCACATCTTAATTGGTCATTTTTTTTTTTTTACTTAAAAAAAAATTTATTTTTTGACACAAAAAAAAAATAATTGAAAATAAAAAAAAAAAAAATCTTTCTCCTTTCTTCTTCCTGCCCGTTTCTCTCTCCTCTCCCTTCCTCCATTATCGCCACCTTAACCACTCACCACCATCTATGGACTATTGTACCACCACCTACAACCACCTCAACACCACCAACATCACCACTCAACACCACCAACATAACCACTCAACACAACATCCATCCACCACCAAGTACCAACCCACAATTCAACCGCAACCCACAATTCAACCGCAAACAACGCCACCCACAACATCATCGACCACCCATGACATCAACAATGTACGACCACCCACAACCCAATTCAGCCCCAAATTAAATTGAGAAAGAGAGAGAAGAGAGGCCAATGGTGTGGGTTGGGGTTTCGGTTTCTAGGTAGGTGGGGTTGGGGTTTCGGGTTTTGGGTGGGACAAGGTTTAATGGTTTTGGGTTGGGGTTTCGGGTTTTGGGTGGGACAGGGTTGGTGGTTCAGCGGCGACAAACCAGGGAAGGTGAGGGAGTGGCTGGGGGGAGGTTGTTGGGTGGTGGTGGTGTTTAAAGGATGGTGGGTTAGGCTCTCAAGATGGCTCAAACCATCCTCCATTGATGTCTTGGAACTAAGGAGGAAGGAGGAAAGAATAGGAGGAAGGAGGAAAGAATAGGAGGAAAAAAAAAGGGAAAAAAATAAAAAATAAAAAAAAAACTAATGTTGACTTATTCAGCCGGTTGCAGGTAAAGTAGGTTTGTTAGGAGAGAATAATAGGCAAACTTAGGATTATTCAAGGTTAATCTAAAGGTTGGATTATTTTGGGGGAACCAGCAAAAGGTTGGATTATTCTTGTGAAATTTTCCTTATTATTATTATTATTATTGTTGTTGTTGTTGTTGTTGTTGTTGTTGTTGTTGTTGTTGTTGTTATTGTTGTTGTTATTGTTATTATTGTTGTTGTTGTTGTATATTAATTTATTATTATTGTTATAATTACTGTTATTGTCACTATTATTATTGTTATTATTATTATTATTGTTGTTGTTGTTGTTGTTATTATTATTGTTGTTAACTTTTTTTATTATTGTTGTTGTTGTTATTATTATTATTGTTATTATTAATCATGGAATCAAACCTGAACCCTTCCTCCTCTTCTAGGAAAACCGAATCAAAACGTACGAGTACTAGTAGGGAATCACCAAATCCAAACACTTCAATGCCCTCCCTTAACATGCCGTTTCCAAACACTTCAATGTCCTCCCCTAACATGCCCTTTCCAAACACTTACACCCCCTTTTTTCTTCCCCAACCCATGGAAGGATTCGAACAAATGGACAATATGTCTCCTTGGACTATGTCTAGTTCGAGATTTCAACAAAACCAATTCTCACCTCATTTATACAGATCACAACATGAATTTTCTATTCCTACTAACCAAGGTAGCCAACACATGCCGCTGGGTAGAGTAAACAATCCACCCAAATGCCAAACACCCGAATTCCAAACACATTAGACGAATGGTGTATCGAAGAGGAATTTGCCGCTACCAACCAAAAAGAGTAATGTTTGGGCACATTTTCAATTAAGTAGAGATGGAACTAAAGTGACAGGATAAAGTCGTATCATCTAGTCAAAAATAATTCCTAAGTCCACTAACTATGCAGATAGGGAAGAAGGGTCGAACCACAAGGAAACGAATTAATTTATTCCTAATTAAATTAAATTATTAAGTAACTAAATTATAGATATGATAAATTAAACTAAGGGAGATGAAAGTAGGGAGAAATCAATTAATAAAAGTCTAGGGTATAGGTTCACCAATAAATAATATTGCAGGGTAAAACACAATAATCAGTCATCAATGCATCAACTAATCAGATCATAAAGGGCTTTCGCTACGTATTACAATCACAGAATTAATCTACCGGTATTAAATCGCATCTGTCGAATCTTGACTTAACTATTTATAAATTAACCTGCCTATTGAAACTAAGCCTAAATATCAATTCTCATCTGTCGAATCTCAAATCAATATTGCTAAAACCATACAATTAAACCAGGCCTAATCTAATTGCATAGCATTAAATCAATCAATAGGAAATTAATCAAGCATTGACAATTAACAATAATAAATTACCCTTTCATATTATTATGGATCCCCACAACCCTAGAAAATAATCTACTCACTCATAATTAAATCTAAACTAATCAAAGCAATTAAGTAAAACATGATGAACAAAAACAAATAAATTACTGAAATAAAAAGGGAAGAAATTGTTACCAAAGTTAACGGAAATAATGAATTGAATTAGTTAACGGAAATAATGAATTGAATTAATTTAAACAAAGAGTTGTAGAGAGAGAAACAAGAGAGAAGTTTTAGCTTAAGAGAAGATTAAACTAATGAAAGAGAGGTAATTGTATCAAAAGCAACTAAAACGTATTTATACAAAAACATAAAAATCCAAATTAAAATCTAAGTAAGAAAATTGCCGAAAATACGCTCCAAGACACGCGCCCAGTCGGGCGAAAGCTCGCCCGACCGGGCCTACCTTTTCCATCAAGTGTGCATCTCTCGCGTCCGACCGGGCGCGAGACAAGGCGAAGGGCTGCTGCTTTAACTCTTCCGCCCCGCCCGGCGGGCGCGCCTTCGGTTGAGGGCCCCATCCAGACGGGCGAAGCCTTGGGCTCTTCCTTGGAATGGTTGGCAATTTGATTGGGCTTTTAATCCTAAGCCCAATCCAAATTTCCACTTCGGGACTTGAATACTCGGTCCAAAGCCTCGGCTTCTCACATGTCAAGCCCTTAATCATCGGTTTGATGACTCCAACTGGCCTTGGGCTACAAGAGATGGTCGTACTCCTCCAAAACTCGTAGTTGCTCCAAATAATCCTTGGAAAATGCCCCAAAAGTGCAATTTCCTACAAAATGCTACCAAAACTACGAAAACACTAGAAAGCACACATTCGCAATAAAAGTGGCTCTAAAGAGCCAAAAATACTCCTAAATATGACCAAGGGACGAGGGTAAATCACTATATAAAATAGACATATCACAAGCCAAGTGTAAGAAATGTAAGAAAATTTACTCGGCCGAAACCAAGGGAAGGACGGGACACCTTAGTAGACATGTAAAAAAATGTGGTGAACCATCTAGTGATCCAACCCAACCCAAAATTTCTCAATTCCATCCACAAGGCTTCATTTACAATTATGAGAAAGATAGGGATGAACTTGGGAGAATGATAGTACATGTCGAACAACCTTTTTCTTTTTGCCGAAAATGATGCCTTTAACAGTTACATTAACCGAGCACTACAACCCCAACACAAAACAATCTCCCGAAAAACTGTATGTTTGACTGCCATGAAAACTTTTCAAGAGTACAAATTGAAGTTATTTAATGAATTGAGTAATCTTACTTGTAGAGTTTCTTTGACTACTGATGCATGGGATAGTGGTTACGGATATCACTATTTGTGTGTGACTTGTCATTGGTTGGATACTGATTGGTTGTTACAAAAACACATTATTCATTTTAAATTGCTTGAATACCCTCACACCGGTCTTAACATTTCTCATAGTTTAATGCAAGCTATTGAAGCATATAGTCTTAAGTCTAAAATCATGTCTATAACTTTTAATAATGCAACTTCTATGACATTTAGTGCAAATTTAGTTAAAGCACAATTGACCGATATAATATTAGATGGAGATGCACTTCATATTAGATGCATTTGTCATGTTCTTAACTTGCGTGTGAAGGATGGAACACAAGCAATTGGTCCATTTTATGACAAAATTAAAAATGCTATTATGTCTATTAGCAGCTCTTACTTGAGATTTCAGGAATGGAAAGGTTTTTGCAGGCCAGCAACAAAATATGAAAGCTATTAAAATATCAACAGATTGTGCAACTAGGTGAAACTCCACCTATGAAATGTTGAGTAGGGCAATCGAGTACAAGGTTTCCATTAACAATTTTCTATAATAAAAAATTTCCACAACTTGCTTTACTAGAAGATGATTGGTCTAATTGTGAAAAATATATGCAGTTTTTACAATTACTATATAGTATGACACATTATTTTTCTTCTGTTTATAATCCTTGTGCTCATTCTTTTCTTAGCAATGCATGTTTACTTGCACAACTTTTCGGTGAACACCGATTACAACAGGATTATGATGGATACCTTCCATCTATGGAGGAAAAATGGCGTAAATATTACACTACTATTCCTATGATTTTTATTTTTGCTTCTATATTAGATCCAAGACAAAAGTATGATGACACATTTTTATTAATTGATATTTATTTTACAAACATGAATTTTGAAGATGATGTTGAATCTTATAAAACTAATGTGAGTAATGAATTTTTCGCCTTATAAAGAGTTTATGAATCTAAATATGGAACCGTGTCTCGATTTGCTCCTTCTCAATCATCCAAAAACGTAATTAAAAGGGCCAAAGGTTTATTTGCACAAGCTGCTAACATGATGTCTAAGTTTTCAGGTAGTGATTCAACATCTAGAGAACACAAAGCGATGTTTCGGAGTTGCAAATATACTTAAGTTATGACTTCATGAAAGGAATAGACGATGAAGAGAAATACAGCCTCGACATCCTTGATTGGTGGAAAACACAAAGCACGAAACATCTAATTTCGGCGACAATGGCTCATGATATTTTTGCTATCGAAGTCTCCTCCGTTGCCTCCGAAAGAGCTTTTCGTGCGTCGAAAGGGTTTTAGACGATAGAAGAACAAGGCTAAAACCCGAAACACTTAAAATGTGTGTTTGTTTCAAGGATTGGTTGGATGTCGAAACTTGTTGCCAATATCGTACTTATGCAGATAACGACGACGATGAAGGAATGTCGGGTTCTACTAGTTCTCAATCAATTCAATTGGCCGATGAACTTGAACAAGAAGAAGACGAAGATGAAGACGAAGAAGAATAATTAGAGTACATACTATTGTACAATTTTTGTATTATCGAACCCCGTATTCCGTATAATATAAGCTATAAAATTAAGTTATTCACCAATTATTGTATGATTTTTAATTATCATTATAAATTATTGAATTATCAATTTATCGGCATATAATAAAATAAGTTATTCATCAACTTTTGTATTATCGCACTCGTAAATTTTTTAATTATATGCATTGTTGCATTTTGCTAAATAATACGGAGTAATATAATAATACAAATTAAAAACATAAACATAAATTAATAAAATTATTTAATTTACTCATTTTTAAAAGTTTTTCAAAAAAATATATATCGATTTTTTTTAATTTAAAAAAAAATAAAAACTGAAAAAACCGGGGCGGCCCGCTGCCCGGCCTGGCACGGCACAGCCCGCGGTGGCCCAGCACGGCACGATGCCCACTTTTAATGTCAATGAAAATCAAAGCTTGATAAGTAGTTAGATGATGATACGGAGGAGGATGTGGATGATTTTGATATTTTAAAGTGGTGGAAAACTCACGGTGCACGATATCCTACTCTTTCTTTTATAGCTCGTGATATATTAGCTATACATGTTTTTACAGTTGCATCTGAAAGTGCTTTTAGCACCTGAGGTCGAATACTTGATTCATTTAGGAGTTCATTAACTCCTAAAATAGTAGAAGCTCTTGTTTGTGGTCAAGATTGGCTTTGTGCATCACCCCTTAATGTTGAAGAGCCATCGGAGGATATTGAAAAATTGGAAAGTGGTATGTAGTTATGTCCCTTTTATAGCTATATAATTCAATTGCTTAAGCTTATCATTTATCTTTCACATTAAATAACACATGCATTTCTTTTGTTGTAGATCTCTCCAAGATTAGTTTATCTCCACCCATCATTGATATAGCATGAGGTTTAAAGCTCTTATGTTATTTGATTATTAGAGGTGGTAATTTGATTATCTATATAAAAAAGTATATATGTATGATTTACAAAATAAATAATTATTATATAACTAATATGCAAATTTTTTATGCTTATGTAGGTTGGTGTATGCTATATGGTGGCTTAAGAGAAGAGAATCAATGTTTGGTCATCTTGGATTAGTGAAAATAATTATATTGTAATTCAAGACATCAAATATTAAGTTGATGTAGGATGTAAGTGTTATATGTTGTGTGTTATATATTAAACAATATTAGTTTATTTTGATGTTGGATTAGGTAGGACTTTTGACTTTACTAGAACTTTTAATCTCTTTTGAAGGTGGACAGATGTGTTGCTTCTTAGAGACTTAGAGTCAATATGACATCATATTTGAGTATAAGTTAATTAAGAATTAAAAAAAAAATGAGTTTTAATATTTGCATTATAATTTCATAATCACAAATAAAACTGCTACTATTTTTTAATCATTATTTGTGAGGTAAAAAAATTGTGGAAAAACCGCAAACCGCACCGCACCAAACCGTATTTTGCGGTGCAGTTTGGTGTGGTTTGAAAAAATCACAAACCGCACCGTGCACAGCCCTATTCGCAAGTACAAACAAAGTCAACTATTTATCTTCAATATGACAAATTATCTACATGTATGTTCATCCTATTTTATCAGAATCGGGATTCTAGGGTAGAATCAAATTGGTAAAATCAAATCGTAGAATCGTACGATTCTACATAATTGAAAATTTGGGCTTCAAATGTAAATAATGACTACATACATAATTTTCAAGCAACGAGAATGATAATAAAATATATTGTTCATAACATAATATTGACAATACAAATATAAAATAATTTTAGAAGTAATTTTGTACGTGCATAACTCAAAAAGTACACTATAAACTATACAATATGATTATTGGTACACATTCTTAACCACGAGAGTACGAGACAATTGTTGTTAAATTATGAAAAAAAAACTTTGTTGACTCGTAAAATTGTTTTCCCTAATAAAAAATCCAATGATAATCGAAAACAAAGTGTCAAGTTAGTCCATTTTAACGTGATAATTAAAGATTGACAAGTACAACAAACTAATAATGTTATAAAAGTATTTTTTATATGCCCATAGTTGAGTGCATAAGACTCATGAATACATTCTTATGCCCAAAAAATTTAATTGGTTGAATAGAATTTTAAAAGTTATTTAAATTGATGTTTCATAAGCTTTATTATGATTTATAATGAATAATATATTGGTCATTGACTTAAGTTAGGATCAACTATGACACCCTTACACTCTTTAGGCTATAACATAAAATATGTTAATGATATGAGTACAGGACCAATTCTATTAGAAAGTAGACCTCAAGGGATTTCCAAAGATATATTATAAGCCTAATTTCAACTTCACAATCAAAAGTTATGGGTTTCAAAAAATTAGACTTTTTGCAGGAGTGGAATCGTTAGAATCGGTATAGAATCGTAGAATCGATACCGATTCCACCGATTCTAACCGATTCTACCGATTTTATGAGTGATTCTACACCATAGCGATTCTACTTATGATTAACATCGTTTAGATGGATTGGGATCGTAGAATCGTACAATTCTACAATCCGAATCGCGATTTTAATAACATTGAGTAACGTATATTACCTGATTTTGTTGGTCGTCGTTGAGTTTAGTAGAACTTTTAACTAATATTAAATTTTAGTTGAGCATCGTTCTCTCGATTTTGTTTAATTTTTAGGACTTTCTCTCTCTTTCTTTTTTATCAAATTTGGCAAAGACATGATAGCATCACATTGATGGCGGTAAATTTTCCCCAAGAATACTACATTCCCGTTTTACAAACATAACACTTAGAAATTTGTTAAACGGTCTTGCTATATGCAGCCCTTAGGGTTATGCATAAAAACTAGCAAATTCTCATAATTAATGCGTATTTACTTATTTCAATGGAATCTAATTCAACATTGTATCAGATTAATAATAAAGCTATTAAATGTTGTTTGAATGCTTTAAATTGTGTTGTCCAACCATCTTTTTAATGAATACGTCCATCTAGCTTTGTAGTATATTGTTGTTAACGTAACTTAACTAAAATAATTTCTCTCTTTAAAAAAATAAAATACAAAAAAAAAATTATTTCAAAAAAAAGAAGAAAAAAACTAGATCAAAATCAACCTCCATTCAAATGATAAACATAAATAGTCTATGATATATTGATAATCACAAAAGTGCATCATCCATAAGTTACTGTACAACTTAAATAAACATAAACAACAATATTATTAATATCATCATGAAAGGAAATCTATCTCATAAAAATACGAAATGATAGTTATAAGGAAAAGTTAAGAAAAATAATCTTAGATCCTAAATATATGTCGCACTAATATTATCTTCCATATGACAGTACACCACAAAAAAAAAAAAAAAAAAAAAAAAAAAAAAAAAAAAAATGATTTTCTTATATAATCAAATCTTTCTTTATCAATCTTCAACCTCCACATTATATAGATTATGTTAAAAAAAAAAAAATAAAAAAAACATCTTTTATAAGAAATTTTTTGCAAGAAACCACCTTATAAATTTTGTTTTGCAATGACATGTCTTAATCAAAATTTTTTTGCAATGACACACCTTAATCAAAATTTTTTTTGCAATGACACACCTTAATCAATTTTTTTTGCAATGACACACCTTTGGCCGGAAAAGAGGGTTTGACCCTGTTTTCTGGCGTTGACCTGAACACGTGCGAGGCACGTGACCTCTTAAAACCACTCTCCAACTACGCCAACTACCAGAACGCCATCGAAATTGCCTTTACCACACCACTGAAACCGCCTTATCCACCCGACTGCCACGGAAACCACTCTCTCTGGTGACGTTTGGGTGGGAAACCACGGAAACCATCGAAATTTTTACAACTACACATTGCTGTATTTTTTCCATCCCAAAAGACTCTATGAGAGATTTTATTGTCACCTTCATAATATCTCAGCATGAACACATAATCTTCTACATGAATTATAAAATATAGAGTTTCCCTTGTAAGTTCTTGAAACTTTTTTAAAGCAAATGGCGTAAACACTCCAAAAACTTGTTCTTCCAAAGGTGACTTTGTTTTCAAAAAAGTTAGTTTAATTAAGGCAGTCAAGCTCAAATGTGCATGTCCTTGAATAATTTCTTCAACACCAATATTATCAATAACTATATACTAAAGACGAAACCTGGAATGACACTTGTCATTTCCTGGTGAAAAAATTTCCTGCCTTTTTTTTCTTTCCTTTTTTTTTTGGTCATAGTTTAATGACATTCATTTCATAACCTATAATAAAAATAATAATAATAACTATATACTAAAGACGAAACCTGGAATGACACTTGTCATTTCCTGGTTAAAAATTTTTCCGCCTTTTTTTTCTTTCCTTTTTTTTTTTGGTCATAGTTTAATGACATTCATTTCATAACCTATAATAATAATAATAATAATAATAATAATAATAATAATAATAATAGTTATTTCTATTTTGACAACATATTCAATCCAATTATACTCATTTTTTTTAAACATATATTTTACATACTAGAAAACTTTTAGTTACAAAAATACTAACATAGATTGAAAACAAGGTATTGGAATATATTATTTTCCAATATTATTATAATATTATCAATATCATTTTTTTTCTCCAACTTTTATCATTTGACAATAAAATTTATTTTAATTACAAAAGAAAATTCATTATAGCAGCATACTTTGTATAAATCTTAAAATTACACAACATTTATAAGAACAAAATCATTTTGCTCTAGTATACGTACATAACATGTGTTAGAAAAATTTAATCTAATTACTCTAAATATTTATGTGATTATTTAAAAAATAAAAACCCCTACTACTCACTAAAAATATATTTAAAAAATTGATTACAGAATACTAATTATTCTAAAGTAAAGTAAAATCTACTAAATTTTCATACTATACCGGTCAAAATGTGTCAACAATTTAAGGATAAATATATATGAGTTCGTACATGGGTACTAACCTAAGCTAATATTTTTAATTTGGGAAATTCTTATTGGTAACACTATAGTTTTTATTTTTCTCAGTGGTAAATTGTAAAAATTCTTATTATCCTTGGTAAACTTTAATTAGTTATAATTTTTCAATGGTATACTTAATGAAACAATTTAGTTAATTCTTATACATGGTTAGTATTTTTTTTAAATAAAAAAATAAAAGTTGCTAAAATATCCCCACTTAATACACTTAATACACTCAAATTCCTAAAATACCCTCAATCATCTTCATCCTCCCCTCTTTCTTTCTCCTCATCTTCCTCACCTTTCTCAATCGCCACCCAATTTCCACCTTCGCTCGTCGACAGCCAGCACCTCTCGAAGAACTTGCATATTTTAACGCCGCCACTTTGATACATCGGACAAGGTTAGGTACGTTTTGATTTTAGTCTGGCAACCACAAGGCTAGCAATTACTCGTTGCTACTTCCTACACTGGCTGGAACGTTGCGGTAGCTTCTCCATCGCCCCCACCCACGCCAGCACCCGCGCCCAGCCCCTCCCTCACCGTGTGTCGGCCTCCCCCACCCCTGCCGCACCTCTCCCTCCCCTTGAACCACCGTCGTGCCCCCTCCTCAAACAATCCCTCAAATCCTTGATCGATATCTCCTCCTCAAATGAAATCCGCTGAATTTGGCTTGAAATATCCCCAATTTGACCCTCCAAAAGCCTGATTTGTTCTACAATTTTGAATGATTTGTTGGTTAATTTTTGCACTCCTTCAAATTGTGATAATGGTGAAAATGGCGTTAAGTTCTAATCCTAATTAGAGGAGAAGGGAAATTGAGGGACAAAGAGAGAGGAGGGAGGGTAGGCCGCCGAGTAAGAAGACGAAAATAGACGGTCGAGGTGGGAGTTTGTTGCTATGGTGGTGTTCTCCGTCTTCATCATCGGATTGTTCTTCATTTTCATGAAAATGCCTGCTACGAGGAAGGGGGGTCGTGGTTCTTCATAAGTGCTTGTTTCTTATTTTTTGCCTCAAATTACGTTCCAGCCATTCGAACTCCATTTGTTTTTTCTATGTTGGAATTTCGCCATTGTTAGTTGAAGCTTCAAAGTCAAGAAGATGATGGTGATGATGAAGGCCACGGTGGTGGAAATGTGTCAGCTTGGGTTATCAAAAGGGAGGTGTTAGTTAGGGTGGTTTGGGAATTTTTTTGAGGGCATTTGTGTAACTCCATTTGTTGTTAACCATGATTAAGAGTTGTTAGTTTAATAATTGGGTTTTAATGTCATTAATGCTATAATTAATATAATAGCTATAATACAAGATTACCACTAATAATAACTTTTTATCTAATTTACCAAAGAGAAAAAGTGAAAATTGAGTGTTACCAAAGAGAATTTCCCTTTTAATTTTCTTATATTAAACCTTATACCTTCTAAATTTCTATTATTATATTATTTTTTTATACAATCTAAATCAATAACCTTTACGTATTTGGTATTGGTATAAAGTAAAATTCAAGGTATTTTGTTATAAAAAAAAATTTTAGATAAATTATTGTTGAACTAACACCATTATTTATAATTTATTTGTTGTAAAATTTAATTATGACCGTGCGTGGCTCGGGAATTAATCTAGTTTAGCCATAAACAAGCAAAAAACACCACCCATAAATTTTGATAAGTAATTTTTTTTATGTGCAAAAATTTAGAATTTTCAAAATATTAAATAGTAGCAAAAAATAGACTAATATGATATAAAAAAAAATAGACACATTTATACTAATTAGTTTGTTGAGATTGAAAAATTTTGACAAAAGTATCACCCATAAATATTATAAGAACATAATTAGTTGTTGAGATTAAAAAATAAATAAATAAATAAATACAGTCTGCTTAACTAAATCAGTCAGATTTATATGAGATGAAACAAATCGTTTGATAAAAACGTTTATACTCTCCGATCTTCCAATAGTTATCAGCCCTCCAAAATATTATCATGGAGATAAGTAGGTGCCCAAAAACTTCTTATTTTGTATAAACCTTGAATGTGTTTATTTTTTTCCATGTTATTCTTTGCTACCATTAGAGGCTAATGTTGTTCAAACTCTTTAGGATTAGTCATTTTGTATATATAACTTGTAAAACTAACCACACTAAGTTTGGTAGTCATCACGTAGAAAGGTTGCAAACCAACAATTAAATTTTGAAGTAATATGCCAAATACAAAAACTATGCTTTGTGCTTGGCATCTCAGTTGCAATAGCTTCTGACATCCATAGATCTTAGTCGGTTAAGATAGTTTTTGTTGCTTTCTTCATAATAGTAACAAATGTTTGATTTAAAAAAAAAAGTTAAAAAAGTTAATAAGGAATCACTGTACAATGTGAATACATACACTCTACTTGATAATTATTATATTTTGTGTAAAAAAAATGAAAAATAATATTAAAAGATATACCTTCATTAACCACTGAAAAATTGATTTTATCTTGTTACGAAGGAGAGCACACCCAAATAAAATTGTCTTTCGATGATTATCAATACCAATAAATATTCTACAAGGCATGTCATACGAATTAAATTTGTAGGTAGTATAAAAAAAACCACCACTAGGGGTGGCAATCGGATCAGGTCGGGTCGGGTTCGTGTTCGGGTCAGCTGATTTCGGGTCATCTACCCTCCGACCTTAACCTGATCCATTTAACATTTCGGGTTGAAAACCTCAACCTGAACCTGATTATTTCGGGTTCAGATCAACCTGAAAATGACCTTATTTGACCTGAATTTTTGTTTGGGTTTAAATAAGGTTATTTCAACCTGAAATTAACCGGAAAATAACTTGAATATGATCTGAAAATGACCTGAAGCTGACCTAAACAAGTGATCAACTTAAAATTTCATAGTTTTTAAACCACCTATAATTTTCAAACCCTCAGATTTTCAAACAAACAAGAGCAAAGGTTCAAACATTCAGTGCTTCAAACCTAACAAATAGTCCAAAATAAAACAGCATAGTTTAAGTACGATACCTAATTATCAATTACAAACCAAGAGTGTACTAACAAATTACAAACCAAACAAGTTCAAATATTCAAGTTCTCAAATAATATTAGAGGATGCAATAGGGCTTTCAAGTTTTTCAAAGTCGGGTGATGTATGTGGCGTATCATTCTTGTTCTCCACCTCAAGCTTCTTAATTAATCCACAAAGCATTTCCAATTGAGGATCCATAGAGTCTACAAAACACACAAAAAAAACAAGTTACCATCAATAATACATAACATAATACATAAAATCAGATTACATTATATATAACATCATTCATTACCTTCCCCAAAGGCCCAATCCCTTAAGCAAATGATAGCCTTCACCGTTTCTGTCTTCAATGAACTTCTATAACAATCAAGTACCCGACTTCCGGTACTAAAAGTTGATTCAGAAGCCACAGTTGATACGGGGACATCAAGAACATCCTTAGCCATTTGAGCTAAAACAAGGTAACGAACCGAACAAGTTCTCCAATAAGTCAAAATATCAATGTTGTTGGATCGAGGCATAAGTGGCTCCTCATAATACATATCCATCTCTGATTTCATAGCCACACCTGATTGCTCAACAGAAAAATCATCAAAATCCTATAAAAATCAAATTATAAACATCAGATTATATAACCAGATTATATAAATCATATTATATAAATCGAATTATAAAAATCAGATTGTGTAGATCAAATTATATAAATTAACCACACTATGAAAATCAAATTATATATAAAAATCAGATTATAACTATAAAAATTCAAAATATTAATCTCACAATACACAAGTCAGATTATATTAAAATTAGATTTTAGATAATAATCTCATAATATACAAATCAGATTATAAGAAAATCAGAATATATAAAGTTAGATTTCATAATACACCAAAACAGATAAAGGAACAAATGTTTACCTTCATAAAATCATCACAAGGTTCCTTCACAACCTCGGAATTAGTAGGTTTGAGATTAGCATTGATTGATGAAGAATAAGATGCAGCATAAGAATTATACAATTCCCTTATAGAATCGCTAACTTTAGAGAACTCAAGCTCATATTCAACATCGACCCCATTGATCATCTTGTAACCCCATTTGACACATTGAATCTTAATTATATCATGGATCCAACTGTAACAGCCCCAAATCTCCCTCTATGGAAATACAAGTATAATACGTTTAATTATACCGTAGAGATAGACTTAGGCGTATTACCGCTGCGTGATTACGCAAGGCTACTCAAAACTTACTAAATAAAAACCAATATTTTGCAGCGGAAACATCAATACTCTTTCTTTTATTGATACTTATAAAAATAGTAACATTGTTATGAGTACTCAAAATAAAGACGAGACCAACATTCCTAAACTAGATGAAGCAAATCCCGGGACTCCCATATGTTCATTCATGACTCCACCTGAAAATAGATAACACTACTTACCATTATAGTAAACAGGGAGAACCAAAACAAATAGGTAATACGGATTAGCAAAATATGCTAAGTACGATAAGTGCAAGATAATGTAAACTCAATTCATTTGCAAACATGCTTTTAAAACCAATTCCAATGATTAATCCAATAATTCCAAAACTCATGATTCAAAACCAATCATCAATAATCTCAAACAATTCCAATAACTCAATAAGTAAATAAAAATGATTTATAAAACCAATTTCTCTTTTTAAAAACCAATGATCTCAAGATACACAAAAATAATACCAATAACTCAATAATTCAATAATAGTGATTATTAAAATCAATTCTTTTCAAAAACCCAATTTCCTCTCTAAGTGTGCACACCCCCCAAGCTAGTCTCCTACTAATTCAAGGCTATTCTTGGAGAAAGTCTAGGTCATACAAAGTCCATAGTCTTCAATGAATCCACATAGTGGGATTAATATAATAATCATGCTTGTAAAGCTTTTATAATAATAATTCAATACTTCTCATGAAATTCCTCTTTGAATAAAATTAACCTTTATCAAAACTCCTTTTGTATTTAATTCAATCAAGCTTTCAAAAACCCTTTTAAAAACTCTTTAAATCAATCCAACATACTCTTAAAAATCCAAATTCCTTTGAACATAATAAATAATTTCAAACCATTCAAAACATGATATTTAAAATAAATCCTTTTATTAAAAACAAATATTAAAATCAATTCCTACAACCATACTTTATTTCATAAATCATAACTCAAATCAATTCAATTCAATCACTGATAAAATCTTATGAAAGATGCTATTCAAACCAACCACTTTCAAAAGTATCTAGCCACCTAAACGTACCTTAATTCCATATATCAATCAATACTTCGCACTTTCAAAATTCAATCACGAATACACCTTGCAAATAACATAACCATAAGGTTATCACAACATAAACTCAAATCTAATGTGCGTGGACTATTGATATGTCCATTTTATATAGTGTTTTACCCCCATCCCTTGGTCATAATTGGTAGTGTTTTTGGCTCTTTAGAGCCACTTTTATTATTAATTGGTGTTTTCTAGTGTTTTCGTAGTTTTGGTTGATTTTTGTAGGGATTTGCACCTTTGGAGCATTTTCCCGGGATTTTTATGGAGCAACTACGAGCATTGGAGGAGCACGACCATCCTTTATATCCCAGGGCCGGTTAGAGTCATCGAACCGGTGATTAAGGGCTTAGCATTTGAGATCCCGAGGCATTTGGACCGAGTATTCAAGACCCGAAGAGGAAATCCGGATTGGGCCGAAGAATCGGAGCCCAATCGAAGTCCAAGCTTGCCCAAGTGTCCTTGCCCGGCCAAGGAAGCTCCCGCCCGAAGGCGCGCCCGACCGGGCGGGCTTAATGAAGAAAAAAGGCCTCGCGCCCGAGTTCGCGCCCGGCCGGGCGCGAGAGACACTTATGATGGAAGAAAGGCGGGCCCGATCGGGCACGAGATTATGAGGAGTTCTGTTCAGCGGAATTTCTTAGTTTTAATTAGGAGTAATTATTTTGTATAAATATGATTTAATGCTTTTGTTTTGGTACCTCTTCTCTTAGACTTTCTTTCTCTACTTAGTTTTAGATTATTTTCTCTCTCTACAACTTTGTCCTCTACTTTGTTCTTAATTCAACTCTTTAATTCCGATTACTTTGGTAATGATTTCTTCCACTTTAATCTCAGTTATTTACTATATTTCTTTCATCATGTCTTGTTTAATTGCTTTGATTAGTTTAGTTTTAATTATATCTGAGTAGTTTTCTTTCTAGGGTTTATGGGGATCCATAAATAATATGAAGGGGTAAATTATTGTTGTTGATTGTCAATGCTTGATTAATTTCCTATTGATTAATTTAATGCTCTGCAACTAGATTAGCTGGTCTTTTATGCATGAGTTTAGCAATATTAATTCGAGATTCGAGAGATGAGAATTGATATTTAGCTTAGTTTCAATAGGCAGGTTAATTTATAAATGGTTAAGTTGAGATTCGAGAGATGAGATTTAATATCGGTAGATTAATTCTGTGATTGTAATACGTAGCGAAAGCCCTTTATGATCTGATTAATTGATGCATTGATGATTGATTATTATGTTTTACCCTGGAATATTGTTTATTGGTGAACCTATACCCTAGGCTTTTATTAATTGATTTCTCCCTACTTTTATCTCCTTTAGTTTAATTTCATCATATCTATAATTTAGTTACTCTATAATCTAGATTATATTAAGTAATTAGGAATAGAAAGACTCGTTTCCCTGTGGATTCGACCCTACTTCCCTATCTATTTTAGTTAGTGGTTTTAGGAATTACTTTTGATTAGGTGATACGACTTTAGCCTGTCAACTATAAAACTCTTTTAAAATAATACTTTAATATAAAATTATAACTTTGAAATAGGTATTTGTATTTTAGAAAACTAACCATGAAGAAGATGAAAGAATTGAATTAAAGAGAATTGAATTTCGTTGGAAAGAATAGGCAGAACTTGCAGATCAGAGGCCATAACTCCTTCAATATAACTCTGAATTGGGTGATTCTTGAGCCTAACCTCAAGGATTTTTCAAGAAGAACAATCTTTTGTGAAACATCAATACCCCAAAAACTGACCAGAAGTGCCCAAAAACTGGTTTCAAAGGTATACGGGCTTATTTGTGTAAAAAGAGGAGAAGAAAGTATGAAAAGGTTTTAGGGAAAAGATGAAGAATAAGAGAGAAGATGAGAATTGTGTTTTGGTGTGAAGAATATGAGAGGTATGAGGGGGTATTTATAGGCTCACGAATGAAAGCATTATGGTAGGAGAATGTAGGAAGAATTATGGTAAAAAGTATTAAGGAAATTACTTGGAGAAGAAAGTTAAAGAATTATGGAAAGTCAAATATTAAGGTGATTAAGAATAATAGAATTAAGGAAAATGTGTTGTCATGAAAAATAATATGGCAAAAGAGATTACTTGGGGAATAATCAAGGATGAAATAAGGTAGGGAAATAAGATGATCAAATATTTGTGAGATGGAAAATAAAATTAAGGAAAATAAGAGATTTTAAGGAGATAATTAAAAATACAATTTACCAAAATAAATCACCCAAAATCTATCATGGTGGCCGAAAATTTGAGCTTTCCTAAGCTCATATTTTCGGACCTCCCTTTAGATATTTAGGGAATTAATTTAGTAGTTTTAAGGAAATAATTGTGTAAATAATATATATTGTATAAAATAATTAATTAAGAAAATATCAATTATTCACTAAATAAATTCACTAAGAAAATCAGATTTTCTACACTTAGAAAATCCAAAAATCATAGCTTATTATTAAGGAAATTCGGACCTCCTAATTAAATAATTAAAATATAATTTTCGCTTAGTTAAAAAATCCGAAATATATATAAATAATCCGGGTTTTAAAATAAAATAAATTGATAATAAATCTTATCCAAAATCCAAAAATAATAATTGAGTTTTAAAATACTTTTGGTGCCAAAATTTAAATATCATTTTGGCTCCAAAATTCAAATAGTAAAATAAATTACTAAAATACCCTTTTAAGAGAATACTAATTAATTAATTAATTAATTAATTAATTAATTAATTAGAAAATACATTTTAAAAATACGGAGTATTACACCAACACCACAGAAACAACCATAAATGTACTGAAATCAGCCCAATATATTTAAAATATTTCAAGCATCTTGTTAGCCATTTTTTGCATAAAAAGATCTAAACTTCTCTTTTCATCTTTTAACAACAATTTAACCTTCAAGACATTAGAAAAGTAAAGATTGGAAGTAGGATATTTGGTTCCAGAAAAGGCTAGTGTGACATCATGAAAAACTTTCAAAAACTTGCATATTTTCTCTACTCTACCCCATTCTTCCGTGGAAGGACAATGAACATAGTTGGCATCAACTTTTTGGAAGTGAATTAAGGCTTTTTTGAAATACAAAGCACTATCAAGCATCATGTAAGTGGAGTTCCATCTAGTGGGAACATCTTGTTGTAAAGATCGAGTTGATTGAAGTTCAACATGTGCTACACAACTTAAGAATCTTTGTTTTCTAGCTTGAGAACTCATACAATATTTAACACTCGCTCTAATCTCTTTTAAACTGGAATACCCCATATTTTTATACGTATTTTAATTTATATAAGTATTTTGTAAAGTATTTAAATAATTCGAAATGAATTATTTAAGGTATTTTACTTATTTATTTAATAATTTTGGAAATACTTTATTTTATAATTTTAAAATATATTTTGGGGCATGTGATTTTATAAAAGGAAGTTTTTAAAATTCAAAGTCAAAAACAAGTTTGAATAGGAAAGGGATTAGTAAGGATAGAAAGGGAATTAAAGAGTAGGAGGGTTTCTAAAGAAAAAGGGGTATAAATATTCAACATATGGGAAAATTAAACTTTGCCTAGAGTGGAGAACACCCAAGGTAATTTTCTCTCCCTTCTCTCTTATTTTTCTTTCTTTCTTATTTCCCCTTCCCCTTTATTTTTTTAGCACCACCGCCGACCACCACCGCACCACCAGCGGGCCGCCGCACCACAAGCAGGTGCCGGCGACAGCAGCAGCACCACCAGCATCGCGGCAGCAGCCGACTGTGGTGTCGGGGTTATTGCCCGGTGCACGCACATAAAAAAAAACTTTAAATTTTTTAATTTCTTTTGTTTAATTCTTAATCTAATTATGATTTATGGGTTTTGTGATGATTTTATGATGTTTGATTATAAGTATGATGTCAATAAATTTTCAGATTTGTTTTTGAATTAAAAAGCCCCAAATTGAAAACCCTAGGTTTCTAAATTATTGTATGATGATGTAATTTGATTATGGATGGTTTAAATCTTTGATTTGGGTGTTTTAAAACATATTTACAGCAAGTTTTAATGATCTAATAAAGCTGGAAATTTGGTTAGTAAGCCATAATTGAGTTTCTTGAAAGGATTTTTGATTACCCATTAATTGGGATTTTAGTAAGGGGTTTTAAATTAATTTTCACCTTGTTTTAATTAATTTATTAGTGATTTAATGAGTGTAAATATTGCTTGAAATTTGTGTGGAGTAGATATTAATACCCCTTTATGATTTTGTATTGTAAGAGATTTCCAAGTGAGTGATTTCGTATAGTCGTGGCGATTTTAAGATCGTATTCAAGGTACGTTCGCGTACTTGGCATATATTTGATGATGTAGGAACATGCTAGGCTTTGATTAATTAATTCCAAGTAATATCATGCTAGATTATGATTGAAATTTGTGATTTGGTTGATATTGGTGATTGATTATGAAGCATAGATTATTTGTGATTGATTGGTGATTGGAAATAATTAATTTGGCATGTTGGATATGAACCACACTTTTATTATTGGCATGATAGGGAGCATGTTTAATTAAACTAAATATTTAATTGAGTTTGGAATATTGAAAGAGAATTTTATTATGGTTCATATAATTTTTATTGATGCTATAAGCATGAGGAAAGAGCTATTTAAGTGTCTTTGTACACGAGGAGTAAATTATATTTTGGTAGTGCAATTAAGGTGTTTATAACACCGAGGGATAGGATTTGTGGCACATTATGCTTTTAAGGTGTCTTTGACACCGAGGTAGATTTTTAAAGGGTTCAACATTAAAAATAATGTGGTTACTAATTATTCAAGAATTAAATTGGTATGTTTGATTATTTGAATAATTATAATGATTGATTGTGCTGTGGTTTGAGAGTCATCACCAAGTCTAATAATATGTAAACAACGTAAAGTGAAAGAGATTACGCACCAAAACTTTTGGAACGTATATACTTTAAGTATGAACATATGGGGGGGGGGGGAGTTATGCGACTTTATATTTGACCATAACTTCTACTGGGAGTACAGGATGCTATATATCCCTTTTTATTATGCACAGGAAATCGCCACTTATGAGTGGTTCTTTTATACTGGCACAGTTAGCTCCCGTGTTAGTACCCCTTTATTGGGGCAGGTTAGGGGGAAACTGGTTCGATGCGTAATCAAGATGAATAAATAAATTAGTTATTTATTTGAGGGTCATGTTATATGTTATATGCTTGTAAACAGGTGCAACAAGGTAAGTTGTGTGATGATAGGGTGAAAGCATGTTAGTGTATTTTATTTACGCTTATGTACTCAATATTGCTGATTGTGTGTTTGTATGTTTGTTTGGCCTTGTCTTTACTTTGGCCCTATGATGACCCATTTTTAATGGAGAGTATTGGAGATGAGTAGAGAGAAGCTTTTCAGGTGATGAAGCATATTCATGATAGGCATGAGTGAAGAGCGAATCAGGCTTAGTTTCCATAAGTTTATAATGTGGTTTATTGCTTTGATTATTTTATTGTTATGTTTGTGTAACGCAAAGGTTTAAGTTGGTTTGGTTTTAATAAGGGCCTACAACGGTTCCAAGTTATAGGTTGACTTTGTTTGACTTTGGTTTGACTTTACTTTCGTTTGGTTGACTTTTTAAGTTGACTTCTTTTGAATGTTTTTAAAGATAGTCTTCCACTGTGTGTCTTTGGTAGTAGCCTTAGCCGTTTTCACGGTGGCGGTAATGCCTTGGATTTTTCTATTTAGAGTTTTAAAAAGAGCATTATAGGTATTTTAAAGGAAAGGATTTTCTAGAGTGTTACAAAGTGGTATGTGGGAGCTTTGGTTGAGATTTTTATTGCCACTATAGCTAAAAACGTGTTTTAAAGTGTTTTGTTTTAAACCTTGGTCAAGTGCTTATTTAATTAAGCGGTTTAAAGTGAGTTATTTTATTTTGTTTTTTTTTTAAAAAAAAAGAGGACCGTTTTTTTTTTCTTTTTTTTTTATTTTGAGGGAAGAGGTCCGAAATTTTTTTAAAAAAATTGGAACATTCGACTTTTTTTTTTTTTTTAGGGGGGTTGTTCGAATTTTTTTTTTTTTTATGATGACCTAGTATTCTTGGCTATTTTTCGATGGTTATTTTCGAAATTTTGTGTTTTAAAAGAGGAGTCAAAAATATTTTTAGTTTGTTCATTTTGCAGGAAAGCAAGGATTGAGATAAGAAATATGTGTTAAAAGATTTTATAAGCATATTGGTGAGCTTGGGTAGGAAAGAATTTGGGCATATAGTTTAAATAATCATGTTCTTGCGTGCATTAATATTTAGGTTGTGATGTTTAATCATGTGAATGGATTGCTTGTGAGCATGTAATTATGTGATTAGAAATAAACAAATTGTATGATTGAACATTGAACCTAATTCATGCAAGAACTATATTATTTATTTTCTTTGAGAAGGGAATTCTTTTCTAAGTCTTTTCCTTTGCAGGATGCCGATTCTTTCTAACAAATACTCTCAAATTGGTACTTTTATTAAGAAAGACAATGAACACCCCTATGATTACGTAGAGAAAATTCGTTACTACTGTTCTCACATGAGTAATGTCTTAAGAAACAAGCTTTATGATCTTCCTGACCGTATTTCTGCCATGATTATTCATTGTCTTCCGGATGAGGCTCCTTATTTCGCTGTTAAAGCAAGGTTCTCTGATTTCTACCTTCCAGGTGACATCCCAAACTACTACAAGTATAAAGATTATTATGGTTAGTGGTATCCAGATTACATATATCTAATTACTTACCTCATTAAGATTGAAAAAAACCATTGTGAGCGCTTGCATATCCCATATCCAGACTACTACTATGATAATCCAGCAGGAATTAATTCCCCTTCTACTAGTCACCAGTCAAGTAGTTCTTCTTCCACTCAGGGTAACCAAGCAGGGACGGATGGAGAACAAAAAGAGGGAAAAATGATGGAGTAGAGTAACCATACAGTTGATAGTTCACTTATGGAGATTTCTAACCCAAATCCACCTCTAACCCCAATTATAATCAATATTTCATCTGATGACGAGGAAGAAGGAGAATTTTTGCAAGTAGAACCCGAACCGGAGTCACCTGAACCAATGGAGGAAGCAGATGATTCTGAATTCAATCCTGGAAGCTACAAACAGTCCACAGACAAGTGGGATAACGTTCGAAAGGACTAAATTCTTGTAGTTTCAACCTTTTAGGATTTTATATTCGTTTTCGCGTTTTATTTGTTTCAGTTTTAGTAAAGTAATAAGTGGCATGTCCACAGGGAATCGATGAACTTATGTAGTTGCATAAGTTATTAGAACTCATTTATTTCAGTATTCTATTCATTTTCTTACTTATCAATAAAATTCCATTTATTTCCTTGTCAATTAATTCATTTCATTCACAATTAATCCATTTCATTTCCAAATTATTCATTTTATGTTGCTATTCCAATGAGCCAAACCGCACCAGACCGCAAAATTGTGATTTGGTTTGCGGTTTGTTGCAGTCTAAACCGCACTCTGAACAACCCTAGTCTTAATTATTGTTATATCTTGCGTGAGTGTTAATCTTTAATTATGTTTTCGAGAATAAGGAAACAAGATTCTGGTCATAACTAACGAAAGGGGAAAAAAATTGATCGTGATTTGTGAGTTTTATTTTTAAAGTTTAAACATGAGTGATTTATATTTTGAGGGCCTCAATTTTACGTTTTGCACAGGGCCTCTATTTTTATTGGGACAGCCTGAACTACATCTTGATGATCCCTTATTTCGTTGACTATAGAGGGGTTAATTAAATACCTTTAAACGTTGGTTACCTCCGGTCTCCGCGATGACATAAAAGATCTCGTCTAATAGTCCTTCCATGTTTAGTATCCGAACGATCTTTGTGGGTTACAAAACCTTGTCGTTTTGCATAATTGTTATAAAAGGCAAGTGCCTCTTATTGACTTGAAAAGGTTTGTCCAATAAAAGGTTCATCATAATCCCTCTACTCTTTCACATTTAAAGGTTCATTCAAATCAAAATCAAGCATCACTAAAATTTGTTAACAATTCAAGATATCTCTCTTAGAAAAAATTTAAAAGGAACACAAATACTAGGGTAAAAAAATTAGAAACACTATGGAAATTAGATTATGATAATACAAAGTATGTTTCATATTAGCAAACAATAAAGTAAAGACTTCAAAATTTTCAAGTGAAACAATAATAATATTCTAAGAGACAAATTATCGAACACATGGTGGGCATATTAATCAGCCATTTTTAAACGCAACAAAGATTAAAAATTCTTCATTTTATGCATGTATAATTAAACAAAAAAAAGGGGGAGAAAAAGAATTAATTTAGTCAAAAGCGATCAATCACATAAATACATACCGCCATACCGGTGGGTTCTTGATGTGGCCTTTTGCCCCAATTAACAACACCTTTTGATAGGATTTTTTTTGTTAGAATGAATTTTGATGGAATGATGGTTGATTACTATTAATGTAGAGGAAAATTTGTTTGGAAGGGACATATATGTTCACTATTTTGTCTGCAAGGATCTTATATGTTTAAAGTGGTCTAAAAGAAACTTATAAGGTTATTTTGTTGTTTGGGGGGGACCTTGAGGTCGGAATCTGACAATAATTGACTTTTTTCTCTGACGTTGACTTCTCATGTGACCTTAAAAAATAACCTCTTTTTCCTTTTTTTTTTTTCTCCCATGATTTCCCTCCAATTCCTCCTTCTCTCTCTTCTAATCCCCAAATGACACAAATCAAAATAAGGGAATTTGAGGGAAATCATGGAAAAAAGAAAACGACGTCATTTTTTAAGGTCATATGAGAGGTCAACGTCGGAGAAGAAAGTCAATTATTGTCGGATTCCGACCTTAAGGTCCCCCCAAACAACAAAATAAACTTATAAGGTCCTTTTATACCACTTTAAACATATAAGGTACTTCTAGACAAAATAGTGAACATAAATGTCTTTTCCAGACAAATTTTCCTAATGTATAGGTCATCAACAATGGTCCAGCCCGCTAGTCCGGCCCAATCCGGCTCGCTAGCCAGGCCCGAAAATAGGGCGGGTTTGGGCAAATCAAAATACACTTTTTAGTTAAAAACTCGAGCCGACCCGAAAAATGTCCAAAAAGCCCATTTAGACCCGACAAGCCCACCACATTTTGGCGGATTTGGGCATGACATTAGATGTTAAAGCCTAGTCCGGCCCGAATTTATGATCACCTCTACATTAGTGGAACTTTTTATTTTGTCGAGACCATATAATGGAACTGGAAGGGATGTGAAAATTTGATAGAATAAGTAGCCATTTTCCCTCTTTTTTGCCAAAACGTAATGTGGATAAATATTTTATTGGAATCATAAAATGAGTTGGTATTAAGAATTGTATTTATCTTATTGGGAATACAAGGGAATCTTGTATTAGTTAATGCTTTTACGCAGGTCTATTATAGCATTTGCCTTTATTAAAGTACCTTTTACTTTGGTTTTTTTTTTTCTCTTCGGGATGATATTTCCATGATATTATTATATTCGTGTGCTGGACAATTAGACCATACACCCTTTTTCCAAAATTCCTCTAAATGAAACGCTTTTTATTAATGTGCTTCTTATTTTTTCATTTGAATTGAACCAAACTGATTTGAGATGAAGCGAACTGATTTAGACCGGTGCCCGTACAACTAATCTAGGTATCACTAGAAACCCAACAAAACCAAAATAAACTCAAAAATCGAGGGAAAAAAACTGGGAAACAAAAAATGGGCGAAGAAAGAGCTTCATCTTCTTCATCATCATCATTAATGGCGGCCATGGAAGAGGAGATGACGCTTACAGTAAAGTGGAGTGGAAAGGAGTACACTGTTCGAGTATGCGGCGACGATACTGTCGGTGAACTCAAGCGTCGCATTTGTCAAGCTACCGAAGTTCTTCCCAAGCGTCAGAAACTTCTTTACCCTAAAATTGTCGGCCCCAAACTTGCCGATGATTCCACCCTTATCTCTCAACTCCCTTTCAAATCTTCTGTCAAAATGACCATGATCGGGTAATTCAGTTATATTTTTATCGAATTGAATTGTATTTATAGATGATTATTTGCATTTTTTGTGAATTTTATTTGAAGGGATTTTATGAAAAAGATGAATTTTGATTAAGCTTTGATGATTTAAACTACTTAATAATCAAGATAGCTTTATTAATCCATAGACTCAATGAAATTTGATGAAGCAATCATTTATTGATTAGCAAAATGTAGTGCAAATATGGGGCATGAAAGAAATAACTTTTGTTGCATTTCGAAGATATTATACTAGCGAGATTATATTATATCGCTATTTTTAAAGGGATGCTTGTATTAGAGGATATTAATTGGGCAGTGTTGCGGAGGCGTTGGTGCTTTAGGGAGAAGGAAGGGTTGGGCGAATCGAGTGTTATAGTTCCCCACCACCCTACAAATGAACGGAAAAAAATTGTTTACCCTCTTCTCTTCCTACCACCACCACCTTTTTTTAGACTATATTATCCCCTATTTAGTTCTCCCTCTTTCCAAATGTGCTTTAATAGTTTATAAATTTAACTTTTAGAAAATGTGTGGATGAGTTGCATTTGGCTTAGGGGATGTGTTTTATCATTATATGGGTATTCACCGATTATTAGAATAGCGAGTTATGTGAAATTGACCCAAGTGCTTGGACGTGCCAGAGTTTGCAGTTGATCCATATTTGCTTGGACTTCTTATCTGGGAAGTTATAAAAATGAAATATTATCTTTACAAGGTTTAATGTCTTGAATCTCCCTTCAGGGTTATCAGTTGATTGCGAAGGCCATTGATCTATGAGTTGATCATCACATTTGTCAATTGTAGGAGTAATTCATCTTGTCCTTTGATCTAGTGATACTTAATTATAAAGTTCAACTTGTTTGGAATATCCTAGTTCTACTAGATTGATTGATTGCAATTTTGTTGAGTCAAATTTATAAGTTAAATGGGGTTTATTCTAGTGTTTAGCTACTTTTTATGTTAAGGTCATCAATACACCTTGCAACTACTTTAACTAGTACTTTTATGCTCAAACACACTCTAATTCATATGGCAAGCTAAGATCAATTTCTTGACCACTTATACAGCTAGGGCATCTTGCTTGAAAATTTGTGATGAACATTATTTATGTCAATTATGTTGTGAGTTGTCGAGGAAGACTAAATGTGCTTTGGCATGCCTAGATTGGGTGATGCCATCTCCATCTTCAAGGCATAGAGGAAGTGGAAGAAAACATAATTACTTTAGGAAGTGAACGTAAAGAGTTAGAAAGTGTAACATGGTTTTCAATGGGGGATGTGACATGCAGGGTTCTAGTGTTGGATTATTTAAGGCGGGAATAACTTGAGTATTCAACTAAGCTGGTTGTATAATGGGCTGTATAATAGTTTCAATCATGGTGGTGACACAAATTTGACATCTTTTGAAATCACCTTGTGCTTAATTTGTTCAATTTTTCACACTTGATAGCTCTGCTTCTGAACCTTGTGAGATAGCAATAAAACCATGATGGTGATGGTGGAGAAAGGGTGAAGGCCAAATAAATTGGTATGTTGAAGAATAAAACCATGTTGGTGGAGAAAGGGTGAGAGATAACAATTAAACCATGATGGTGATGGTTATGGTGGAGAAATCAAAACAAGCATAAGTGGGTTAATGTGATGAGGCGAAATCATTTAATTATATTCAAGTGGAGAAATCATTAAATTATTATTTAATTATTATTATTCTTCATCCTATCTCTCACCCACTAATGCTTTTTTTTTCCCCTTTATTCTTCAAGATACCCCACTTGAATTAAAATTGAATGAATTCAAATCTCTCCTAAAACTCCATGAAAGTCACAGCGCAGCACTTATAACAAAACGTAAGGAGTAAGATTTTTTGATGAGGAATTGAATTACACCTTTTTATCTCTGAAAAAAAAATATGCTACATATATTGAAGGCCAACAACGGTTGCACCCCATAAAGCAAACCACTATACTATAATATGTTATCTAATAATTCATTGTGACTATTGACTATATCGTTCACACTCTGGGTTTTGTGTTCAAGTGGGGATCAATTGCGTTTAAGTAAGGCCAAAGATTACTTGGATGAAAGGCGTAGAGGACACAAAGAAGTTGAGTCTGTAGAAGGAATAACATTAGAAAGAAGGGAATGGAAGGACAAGATCATAGTGGCGATTATTAGAGATAAATCTTGGTTCATGTAGTTGACCCATCTTTGTTGATTTTGCCTCATAGTCATGTTGAAATTTTTTTTAAGCTAGTTCCTTTATGTTATGGGGCGTTTGGTTAGGGGTGTCCAAGAAGGAAAAGGCAATCAAGTGATTAACCATCTTGAATCCCTTTGATGATGTTTGTTAGACAAATTTAATCATTTCTTTTACCTCCACTATTACCCTACTTTTCTTTACTTTGATTCCCCATAAAGGGAATCACTCTTAATCCCAAACTCCTTTTTACCCAACTACTTTTACCTGCTTTATAACTGCCTTGACGACACCACCTGACCACCTTGAACAACCGCTAGCCCAAAGTATTAAAAGCTCAAGGCGCATTGAAGCGAGAGGGGTTCTGCAGCGCCTAGGCGCGGTATGGCCAGTAAAAAAAGTTGGCTTATGTTTGGTTCAGGTACGCCTCGGCTGCGCCTTAGGTGCGCGCCTCGGGCGCTTTTGGTGCGCCTAACCAAAATCGCTTCGCCTAAACCATATTAAGCGCATACCCCTCATTGCCTTGCACCTCAGCACCTTAGGCGGGCTTTTTAATACACTGCGCTAGCCACTGCCCATCCACCTGGCATCACCACTTACCCAAAATCAATATAAACCCATTGGAAAAACCCCCACCCTCACCCAAAACCGCCCACTCGCATCTAAAACTAGTCGGAAAAAACTCCCTCCACCTAGAACAACCCAACCCTCTCGGAAATAACCCCATACCCACCACGTACACCACCCATCACCCTCAAAAACTACCTCACTCACCACGAAAATCACCCAAAAAACCCTAAGCATCTCAATAAACAACCCTAACTACCCCATACACAATCCTTGAACACTCTAAGAACAACCCTTAACACCCTTAAAACAACTAACAACCAGATCTACAAAGGTTTACTAAAGAGGGCTTATGTGGTGGCAAGAAGGGAGGGGGTGGTAACGACAGGCATGCAGCCGAACAACGACGACAGGTGCTAAAGAGGGTAGTGGCAAAAGTGGTGTTGGTAGGGTGAAAGGTGGATTGAATTGGTGGTGGTTGTAAAGGTGATTCCCTTTCTTAATGGAAATAAGGGATTAGCTTTCCATTCTCCTTGTTTCCCTTTGAACTCTTTTCCTTTCACCTTCACCAACCAAACATCCCCTTAGTCTCTTACCCTTCCCTCCTTAGCAATATGCAATGCTAACTAACTCTTGAGTCCCGATGAACACTATCTCGTGTTGGCAAATATACCAATGAGCTTACATTATGCAGATGAGTAATAGTGCTATGGCTGTAAGCTTAATAGCTCTCTTGAAGTATTCAGATTGTAGAACTAGGAATTTCAATTATTTTTTCCTTTGTTGATCTAACACTTGATTTCCGATTATAAGAGTGTTGGGTGTTGTGTCCTGTGTCAAAACATGTCTGACCTATGACAAGGTATCCAAGTAACATGGACATTTTGGAGGCTCCATATTATTGTGTGCCTAGTTCCGTGGCTCTGGTTGGACCGCCTTATAGCCAGGTGTCCTGGACTTGCTGCATGTAATGGAATTGCAACATGCAAATCGCTTTGTTATCTCATTATTAACTATTACAATGACAATTATTATTATGTTTGTTACAAAAAGGTTTACATATGAACATTGATTGCGCTCCACTATTAGGAAGATACTTGACTCATCCTAGACACTATGTTTGGATAAAGAGAAATGGAGGGAAAGGAAGAGAATAGAAAGAAAGGATGCACCATACTTTGTTGGATACCTAATGCAAGGAGGGAAGGGGAGGGAATTGGGAGGGCCATTTTCCTTCCCCTTTTAATTAATCAAATCTCCCCATTGTTGGAGAGATTTTGAAAGAAAATGGAAGGTCACCTTGTCCCTCCCCTCACCTTCCTTTCCCTTCCCTCTTTTTTCCTTCCCCCCCACCCCTCTTATCCTTCATTATTGTCCAAACATAGTGAAAGTGTTCACACTATGTTTTCCAATATATGTATGAAATAATAAGGTAAATTAAGTTATACATCAGTGCGACTGAGACAGCTGTTTTAAATTTAAGAAGTAGTTTTATGATGTTGGAGTTGAAATTTTCATGCTGGTTAATTCTTGCTATGAGGGTCATTGTTACTGTTATAAACCCTGGAAGATGGTACTCCAAAACTTGCGGTCATTCCTGAATCACAATTTTGACTTCTGTTAGTTTTATGGTGATGTAAGTGATCAAATGTGCGTCTTTCCCACCAAAGTCTGCACTCTAGTTGCCTATCCCTGTCTTTGTTTCCAGCAACGTTTAGATATTTTGTAAGGACTAAAGAGAAATGCAGACGTGCTTTAGGGTCAAATTTTCATTGCCTCCATATATTTTATTTTCTTTTATTTTTATCTTTGTAAAACTTTGATGACCAAATTCAATCCTCATACCTGACTCATGAATGATTGTAGTTTAATGACCATTGGCCATTGCCATTATTATTATTTTTTTTATTTTTTTGTTTTTGAGAAAGGCCATTGCCATTATGAACACATTGATAGTATTATGTTTATTGTGCAGGACTGTTGAAGATGATATAATTATTGATCCAGTCGATTCTCCAGAGATTGTTGATGATTTTGAACTTGGGCAAGATGAAGCTGTAGACTTAAAGGATAAAGAGGTTAACAAGCAGAAACTGAGGAGACGCGTTGACCAATATAAGGTTGGTGGCTCTTGTGGAAAGCCTTTTTTCGTTGTCTCATTGGAGCTCCATTAATCCTTTGATGGAACTTTACAAAAATTGAATCATATCAAGAAAAAAGTTATTCATGGTAGACTGTTAAGGTATATAAAAATTATTGCAATAGAGTGATACGGAGTTTAGCTACCCACTAAGATACTAATCAAACAACTGTTGAATCTTGAAATATAATCACCAAGATACTAAGTCAAGCCCCTTGATTCACTAAGAGATACAGAGTGGTTTGACAAACTCATGAAGCTCATAAAGGGTGTGTTTTTGGCCTTACCAAGAAAATCTAAATTCGTCACAAAGACTGTAACTTTCCTGATCACATCATCATTAACCATTTGTATTACAAGGGCCTTTTATAGGTATAATCTATGACTAACATGAGGCCTGGTCAAGTTAAGCTTTAAAACTGATGAACTCCTAAAACCTTAAAGTGATTAATCCAAATAGGCAGACATATTTCATGCTGGAATATGCCAGTTACAAACCGGGTAAAAACATATTGAATTATTAAGCAAAGCAAAGCTCAAATCTTTCTAATTTGCATGCTAAACTGCACAAAATGAATATATAAATTGGTTCTGCTTGCCATACAACTAACCTCATAATATAAGCTGCTTCGCTTTGGTAAGTTTTGAGCTCTTGCTGTATCAATCACGAACTCACGTGCACTAGCCCCAAACCATCACAACATCATCATACTGTAGATAGTTTTGGACGAATATAAGATCAAGTCAACAATATCAAGATAATTAATTTATCCTTGCTTTAATTTAGTACTCCCTCCGTTCTTTTATGTTTTACTCAGCTACTATAGACACGCAATTTAAGAAAATATTGAAAAATTTGAGTGGGTATAAGATAAGTAGGATAAAGTAAGAAAGAGAGTGTTAAAAGGTGGGTTTATGTTAGATAATAGTGATAAAGTAAGAGAGTATGGAAAGGTATAATGTGTAAATGAAGGGGTAAGAAATTTAACAGGGCATGCCAAAAATTAAATAAAGCAAAGTATGTAGAGCATAAAAAAAGAAGGCCCAAAATGGAAAGTGAGTAGAATATAAAGAACGCAGGAAGTATTTGCCGCTACCATGTGTATGCTAGGAATTAGCATGGTTTCTTACAAGATTACAGCTCTAAATTTGGCAGAAATTAGGGTAGAACATAATGATGATTATATTGATAATATGTGAATTACACTAATAGAAGGATAATTCTACTTTTGAGAGGTGGATTCTCTCCTAATATGAGCTTTCGAGAGGCTCACTCTCTCCCAATAACATATCCTCAACAATATTCAACATGATCATTATGCCTCCTAATGAGGCCTATTTATAGATAACTCTCATAACAAACTCTAACTTATTCCCCAAGCTACTACTAATAGGCTATGACTAACATACCCTTCCCTGATTCCTTGCAGTGTATGACATGTTAGGGCTCAATTGACACTGTCCCAAAATTGGGCTTGAGTATGAGAAAACAACATTAATTATCCTTATTCTAGGAAATTTTTAGCATGTGCTTTCCAAATTTTATGTTGCTGATGCATATATATACATTTCAAGCTGACTCGCACTTTATTTTTTGGTTACATTATAATCTTACACACATAGATGAATATGCAATGCATGCTTCTCTCTTCCAACACTAATTCTTAATAATATTCGTGATATAAAATTAATGGGGTGTATATTGAAATGTTTTTCCATATTCTTGTTTGAGTCTTTGAGTGCCCTACATGGGTAAGGAAAAACGAAAGGTTGAGGTATCAAATGTTATGAGTGTGATATACATACTGAAGAGTGTTGTAGATTTGAGCAGCTTTGGTCAAGATTTCAAGTGACATTATTGTGAACTTATTAAATTTTGCTACTTATGGCTGGCTTTATTGTTAATAAAACTATGTTAATGTGCGAGGGTTTAGGGTGGCACTCTGGTAGAATTACATTAAAAGCTATTAGGCTTTATCCCAGTCCAATTAGGACATGTCATACTCCCTTAGTTTTAAGAGATGGGAGGTACAAAAGTTCCCTAGAGCCTAAGAGCAAGGTGAATGCGAAGGCGCACCTTTTATAGAATGGGCACAACTTTTCAAAATTTTTAGAAATAAATTATCATTTTTGGAATTGGCCCAAATGAGTTAACAAAAACAAATTAGAAGATTTATGTAAAATAAGTAATATAAAGGGGAGGGGTATCATGTGATTGTGAAGCAAAAGGTGTCAGTGTGATTATTGTAATTTGTTATCCAGGTAAAATAAATGGAGAGAAAAGAAGAACCAGGATAGAAATTCACCAACGAATTAGGGTTTCTATAATCAGTATGTGGGAGTTAAATTGAAGCAAATGCATGCACTTAATTGAAGGCATTTGCTAGAATTAAATATGTTCTTTTTATAATAATTTTGATTAAATTCTACTCTTATTCTCTCGTATTTGAACATGAGGCAGCTAGGTGCCTCACCATTGTGCCTTGGTTGGCGCATGCTTTTGTCGCCTTTTGGAATGCACGAATTTTGGTCCATGCCTTGACTCACTTTTTGCCCAGGCACCCTTTAACACTAAGCTTCCTTCATTTACTAATTTTGACTTGGCGCATTTTCTAATGTGTTATTTTGACTCTTAATATCTCTAATTGTCTCATTTTCTAAACTATAAAAACTATACTAGTATATTTTGAAAATATGTATCGAGACAAAATTTATGAGATATAACACAATTATGTTTTTCATTTTGTATAAGTAGCAAAATATGGTAAACATGAAGTGGATGAATAGTGTCCAAAGTGAAAATGGAACAACTTAAAAAAAACTGAGGATGGATCCTTCAATGTTTCAATAGGTTTCCCTTTGCGATTATATTTTACATGTATTATGAAGAGTCCTGATCAAATAAGGAGTTTTAATTTAGTGCAGTAGACTCTTTGTTAGATTATGTTAGAATTCCTATTGCCTCCACAAAGCCATAAAGGGCTTTAGTATTTTTTTTTTCCAAAGAACGTGTGAGATTGAGCATGAAGGTTTTTGACAAAACCTAATGTGAGTAGGTGAGATGCTTCTTCGCCCAATTTAGCGGTCCTAGCTTGGTTTTTGTGTTGCTTGTTTGAATAAATTTAGTTTAATCTAAATTAACATCCAAGACTCCTGTTTTGTGAAGTTGTTTGACCTAACAAAATCATCACTGTGAGAATGTGAATTTGTATTGTATTCTCATACCTTGGTATTTATATGTCATGTGATAGCTACATGTTTTTGTACATGTTTTTGATTGTCCCATTATTTCATTAGAATCCCCTTCTTAATAGCTGCTCTGTTTTCCTGTTCTCCTCTTCACTCAATTTGAATATGGCAATATTGGGAAGTCCAATTATAAACTATTACTTTTTTTTTTTTTTTGTTTTTTGAACAATATAAACTATTACTTTCTAGACTAGAAATGGACTTTCCTGGAGAATTTGTAGTACTTAAATTATCAGGTGTTGGTGGTTTGCCTTAAATTAGTCTCAACTCTCATGTGACCAATGGCTGCCTGGCTAGGCATGGCTTGATTTTGGTAGTTAGGGGGATGAAGGATGTATTTAATATATAAAAGTGATGCTTATTTGGGAAGGCAAACCACTAATGTTGGAATGTTCAAAGTTAATCAAAAGTTGAAATTTTTTCAAATGACCAGTGGAAGACTGAAAGCTGGAATACTCGTCAATTTTTTATTACTCAGAATTTTTTTTATTTTTTATTTTTTATGTTTTTATTTTTTTACTTTTTAATTTTTTTTTGTCTTGGATGATTTACGTTACATTGCGAGCTGACTGAACATTCCATTGTCACATCAAATAATTGATAAAATTCCTGTTCTGATAACTTGCATGTTATCTACAGGTTACAGTCTTATGTACCTCACATGGGGATCCTCCCAGATATATGCTTTTGGTCTCGTTTAGTATTAAATATTTTTCTTGCCTCTGATCTTTTCTCTTCAAACACCTGGGTTCATTACAGATTGAAGTACGGAATCCCTGCCGAAAAGGAAAGAAATTACTTGTTCTTGATATTGACTACACTCTATTTGACCATCGTTCAACAGCAGAGAACCCTCTACAACTTATGCGACCATGTAAGTGGCTGTTTTCTGGTGATTGGTTAAATATCTGTATTATGTAACCTGACATACTTTACTGCAGATCTCCATGAATTCCTCACTGCTGCTTATGCTGAGTATGATATAATGATATGGTCTGCAACCAGGCAAGATTTTCTCTTGCCTACAAAACTAAATCTACTACATTTATGAAAAACAGTATAGTATTTAAATGTACATTGAATCATGTTCAAATGGCCAAAAGTTTACATTTTTTTAATACATCATCCTCATACTTCCTCCATTCTAAATTAGTTGACACGTTTTAACTTTTAACACTATTCACCAACTCTACTTTGATTAGCTTTAATGATTTATAAATAAGAAAGATAGTCATGTGGGATCTTAATAGAATCCTGTCAATGTGTATTTTCAAATTAATACGGAGTAACTTTTTATAATTATTATTTACTAACTGGAGATATTTACACTTGAATTTCTGCATTGGTCAATGTGATAAAAGAAATGTGTCAATTAATTTGGAACAAAGGAATCATATCAATTAGGCCGTCCTTAATACCTAGGAAAATTTTGAAGGAATCAACCAATTATCGCTGGTCTTAGAATAGTTATGACTATATAGTACAGTATAAAGAAAATATTTCACCTGTAACTTTTTATGTGAGAGGTGGTCTGTCCAGATGAGTTGATTAGACAGAGGGAAGTGAAAGAAGGGTGCTTGGGCAAGAGATGGTATGCGAGGGAGGGATGAATGAGGGAAGTGGTTGTGGTTGCTGCAGTTGAAATGGTTAGGTGAATCGGTGTTCCTATTCGATAGGGAAGTGGTGGGGAGCTGGTCATCGGGGTTGGCCAGTTGGGTTCCAAGGTTTTTAAAGGTAAGGGTTGGGGAGGGCTGCATTGGTGGTAATGATTATGCTGGGGTGGGGAGAAGAGAATAAGAAAAGAATTCAACTGTTGAACCGGTTATAGGTCACAAGCTCACATCAAAGAATTTTGGTAAAACCTTCTGCATAGTTTTGATTAATATGAGATTGTTGCATAGCAGGTATTGTTCTGGGAAAAGACTGGCAATAATTGTGGATTTTCATATTATTTTTCTCTTTATTATTTGGGATATTTTGCAGTATGAAGTGGGTTGAATTAAAGATGGGCCAGCTTGGAGTGCTCAACAATCCCAACTACAAAATTACTGCTCTTTTGGACCATTTAGCTATGATCACAGTTCAGTCGGAATCACGTGGTGTGTTTGACTGCAAACCTCTGGGTTTGATTTGGGCTCATTTTCCCGAGGTTAGAAGCAATTTTTCTTACTTTCTAGTTTGTCGTGCTTCTCCGTATACTCTTAACTGTTCAGAGTTTCATTATTTGTTACACTGATGTTTAATTTGCTAAGAAGCACAACATATGCATTTTTTTATTTTTTAAATGTAAAAAAAATGCACATTTGGGTGAGCATGCCTGTGGATAGGTTACATAATTAAATTTCCAAAGTAAAAAAGCCAAGAGAGTAAAATCTGATTATGTATATATTGTTTTTTTTTTATTATTATTTTTTTTATTTTCCATAATTTTTGCCAGATTAATAAGAATTGTGGATTAATCTTGTGGATTAATTGTGTTCCGGATAAATTTCTGTACTATGTTATTTTTGTTGAGATACATGTTTATGTTGAAAATCTAATAGCCTTTTCATGTGACAGTATTATAATTCAACAAACACCATAATGTTCGATGATTTGAGAAGAAATTTCGTGATGAACCCGCAGAATGGACTGACAATCAGACCTTTCAGGAAAGCTCATGCTAACCGAGAGAATGATAAGGAACTTGTAAAGCTTACACAGTATTTGCTTTCCGTAGCAGAACTTGATGACCTCAGTGCTCTTGATCATCGTAGTTGGGAATCATTCGTTGAGGATAGTTCCAAGAGGCGTCGTCGTGTATGATGGACTCTTTATGTCATAACATAAAATAACTATGAAGTTCAATTTTTGCTGTCAAGCTAATAATTACATGCTTTTATCAATGATATAGTTCCTGCGGATGATTCCGTTATTGAATGTGTATACGACATTAGTTTTGATTTTATTCTTCCAGGATCGGCCATGCTAAATATATATAATGATTTCACATGATAGTACTTGATAAGTTGCTAGGATAATTAATTTTCCGAGTTAAAAGGTCACAAAGTTATAATACAAATTTTTATTTAAGACTGCCTTTTGTCATAAGTGCACTCCTGCTAAACAGATGTACTCTTTATCTTTAATTTTAGGAAAATTTGTTCAAAAAGACCACGTAAGTGGTTCTTTTTGTTCAGAAGGACCAATTAAGTCAAAGGTTGTTTAAAAGGGCCACAAAACACAACTTGGGTTGGTTAGTGGAACATGTCCTATTTTCAGACAAGTCAACGTCGGAGTCTAGTGTTGACCGTCACGTGTCAGACATTTGACTTATTAAGTTGGGTCTAAATTTTTTTTCCCCCTTTTTTCCCCTTCCTTTTCATGATTTCCCCCCAAAAATCCCATTTACCCCCAATTTTTCCAATTCTTCTTTCTCTCTCAGTGAAGCATAAACCTTAGATTCACTGGAATCTGCAATTGCACCCTCTTTCTCCTAACAAATTCATCCAGAGTGCAATTGAGGACAAGTTGCAGAAGGTAAGTATTGTGAATTTGTTTCGAATTTGTCAAATTTGGTTTGGTTGATGTTGTTCGTTTTTATGTTCTGTTCAAAATTGAATTCGGAGCAAAATGAATCTGGCAAAATGAAGAGAACTAAAGTGCAATTGTGGGATTCCATTGTCACAAAGAACTAAGTCTTTTTTCCCTTGCGCTTACTCGTTCCATTCGCCATTGATAAGGTCGAAAAACAAAAAAAATTCAAGAAAAATGGCGAGAAAACAACCCAAATGAGTTAAAGAAAGTGACAAGAGAGAGTAGAACATAAAGACTTTACCTTTAATAGCCTATTAAATTCCTGCTCTAATCTCACCAACAATGGCGGACACTAAATGCCCATGAATAGTCCTTCGAGGAGAGAGAAAGAAATGAAAAAAAAATTGAGGATAATTGGGAATTTTGGTGGGGAAATCGTGAAAAAAAAAAGTGAAAAAATAAGAAAAAAAATAATTTAGATTCAACTTAATGAGTCACGTGACTGACAAGTGATGATCAACGTCGGACTCCGGCGTTGACCTGTTTGAAAGTAACAAGTGGTCCCCCTCAACAACTCAAAGTGTGTTTTGTGGTCCTTTTAAACAATTTTTGACTTAATTGGTCCTTATGAACAAAAGAGACTACTTACGTGGTCCTTTTGTACAAATTTTCCTTAATTTTAACACTAGTTTAAGTCCCGTGCAATGTACGGTTTTTTTACTTAATCTAATTATGAATTACAATGTTAATTTAACAATAATTTCTATTAAAAAAATTAATATTTTAATTGAAACAAATACTTGAATTTCTTTTCAAAAAATATTAATTTGAATTTTATATTATATCTGTTATCAAAAGTTATTGATCATTAAACATTTTTAAAAGATAATAAAAAAAAAAACAGGAATTTAATGATTATAGGGTTTTATATAAGAATCAAATTTTATGTTAATTATAACCCGTGCAATGTACTTATATACCAAATATGTCCCTATTTTATTGGCATGCTTTGACCGGCCTATAGTGTTTTATAGCATACTTTGACCGGCATAATGTTTTATACAATATATAATAAAAACTAAAGTATCAATCCTGATTAGAGCAAAAAAATTTCAAAGAAAAAAAATATGATGTAGAATGGTACAAAATTGTAGTAGTACATTGTTCTAATATATTACCTTACACGTAGTACATAATTGTTTATTATAGAAAAATACATATTATAAAATTTATGAAAGATATATTAAAATATTTTCATTGAATGCATATAGAATGTACTTCGTATATATAATTGTCAAATCGAAAGTTAAATATTATAGGATATATAAATTAATAATATTCATGAAAATTTGTAATAAAGGGGGGGGGGGGGGGGGGGGAAGTAAAAGTGAGTGTCATATTAGTTCGCTTTTAGTATTATCTAAATGATTGATTCCTCTCTCCACTTTCCTAAACATTGTCTCTTCTCTTTCTAAATTTCTAGCCTCTTTACCAAAATTAAGTGCTTGTTTTCCTTTTGCTAGTGTACCAAGATTAAGAGTATGTTTATAAAAATAACTTTTCTTTTGGACACTTTTACCCTCATCTCTAATATCAAATTTATTGTACTTGACAATTTACTTTTGAGATTAACTTCCTCCAACTTCCTATCCTATTAGATTTTAAGGAATTAACAATCTTTCATTTCACTCCTCTCCTATTAGCTTTTATCCATTTGCATAGAAGGCCACAAAAAAAAAAAAAAAAAAAAAAAATGAGAAATGAAAACTTAATCAAAACAAAGGGAGTATCATCTTTCCTTTGTTTTTCTCTCCTCAAGAATTTTTTAACATTAGATTAGGTCTCGCGTTTCACGATAATTTTACTTTAGCCAATTAAAAAAAGAAATTTTGATTTCTAACGCAACAAAAAAGCTTGATTTTTTTTTTTTTTTAAACATTACAAATAACACAAAGTATTGGGTGCGGCAAGCCGCACCTAATGTTTCGTCAGTCGAGACTCAAAAAAGTAACAGATCACCGTCATCTTCTTGCGATGAAGAACAAGTTTCCACTCGATGACAAGTTGGTGATGGTTACGGCGAAGGAGAGCAGCGAGGTCATCCATGGCGGAAGAGAGAGAAAGCTTGAGATTCTCGGATTTTTTGAAAAATGCCCAAAAATCGAATTGGGGTTTTCTTATGTGATGTATAATTGTTGAAATTGATTCTCCCATATGATTGTATGTTGAATTGTGAGCATTTTGATAACATATGCATGTATTTTGGTTGAGAAATGAGCAAGTTATGTTATGCCCATGACCTTAGTACGAGCACTTCAATGGAGGTTCCACCATTGTTATACATATTATCAAACAAATTATACATATCTTCAAACAAGTTATACATATCATCCATTGGTTGGATGATATCCTCTATTGGCTATGTGATATCATAGTTGGATGATATCCTCTATTAGCTATATGATATGTTTATGATTGTGTCTATGATATCCTTTATTGGCTGGATGATATCCTCTATTAGCTATATGATATCATGGTTGGATGATATCCTCTATTAGCTATATGATATCGTTTATGATTATGTCTATGATATTTTTATTGGTTAGATGATATCCTCTATTGGTTATATGATATCATGGTTGAATGATATCCTCTATTGGCTATGATATATATATGATATCATCAAGCATTGATATCATATAGTCAATAGAAAATATCATTCAGCCAGTAGAGGATATCATCTAGCTAGTAGAAATACCATCCAACCAATAAAGGATATCATATAGCCAATAAAAGGATATCAACCAACCAATAGAGGATATCATCCAACCAGTAGAAGTATCATCCGGCCAATAAAGGATATCATATAGACAATAAAGGATATAATCCAGTTAGTAAAGCATATCATCCAGCCAATAGAGGATATCATTTAGCCAGTAGAAATATCATCCAACCCTTAACGGATATCATATAGCCAATAAAGGATATTATCCAACCAATAGAGAATATCATCCATCCAATAAAGGATATCATCCCACCAATTGAGGATATCAAAAATCTGCATTTTGTCAGTTCGGACTGACGAAATATCATCCAGCCCATAAAGGATATCATATAGCCAATAAAGGATATCATCCAATTAGTAGAGGATATCATCCAGTCAATAGAGGATACCATCCATCCCATAGAGGATATCATCCCACCAATTGAGGATATCAAAAATCTGTATTTTATCAGTCCGGACTGACGAAATATTTCGTCAGTCCGGATTGACACAATACCTTCTCTACAAATAAAAGCTTTTACTTTTTTTTGACAAGCATAAAAGCTTTTACTTTAACACCATAAAAAAGCTCAAAAAATGAATTTACTACTACTTAACCGACTCTTAGATGAAATTCGTTAGTAAGGCCTACAAAGTCCACATGTCGCTTTAGTATTGGTCCAAAAGTTAAAATTATTTTTTTTTTTAAAACTTTCCCAACCTATCTAATAGCCCCCTTTCCCTCCACCTCCTTTTTTGGTAGCCCCTTCCCCTCCGTTTGTGGCAGCCCCCACATTAAAAAAAATATGCTACATAAGTCATTTGATTTCAATTTACTCCATTTCAATTGACTATTGTTATTAATAAATCTTTTATTTTTATTTTTATTTTTATTTTTTATTTATTGTTATTAATAAATCTTATTATTTAAAACTAGTTCTAAATACAATACTTACATGACATAACAACCCCCCCCCCCCCCCCCCCCCCACACACACACACACACACACACCCCTCTCTTCTATTTTTTTCTGACCAAATTTCTTCTTATTTCAAATTGATCTGCTATGAAATTGGTCAGATAAATAGGCAACAAGTCTTGAAACAAGGTAAACTAAATATAGCCTAGGTAAAATCAAGTTGGTACATCTTTAGCTAAACTTTCAATGGAAACAAAAAAAGAGATAGATTAGATGATCAATACTCCGTATTAGCTATGAAGATGCGATCAAACACCTAAGTTTTCCAGAAGCCGACATTTTTACAGTTAACCATATAGAGCTGAGCAACACAGAAAGGTTGCAAAGTTGCATTAATTTGACAGTTAATCCTCATCTGTCTCCTCATCATCATCCTCGTTATTTTCCCGGTACCTCAATCCATCTTCACCATTATCACGATCTTCTTCTGTTTCTTCACTGTCTTCTTCCTCATACATGTCCCCTTTAATTGGCCAAGGTTTTTTAATCATACTCACGTTAGCAGGAGAAATACCAGAGCTTTTACGCTGTGTCATCTTTGATGGCGGTAATTTTATGTTTGGCTTAGGTCTACTCTGTTTCAAATTCTTTCCAGTTGAGCGTTTGTACGCATAAGCATCTTGGTCACTGGCTTCATCCATCTCATTATCAACATTATTAGGCTGTGGAGTCTTAGCATTTTCTTCTGCATAGTGGCCAGGATGTTCTCTCCTCAAATGGAGGTTCAACTTATACTCATGAATGTAGGCCTTATCACATCCTTCATAAGGGCAAGTAAAAGGCCTGTCTGAGGATGCACAATACGCTGCACTAGCAGGCTTGGGAGTTTTTACAGGTTTCTCCACGGGCGGGGTGTATTTTACGACTTCAGCTGAATTCTGAAATCACAACATGAAAAATGTAAATCAACAGGAGTAAAACATAGTATAAGTCCCATACTTCATACAATACATCTTAAATACACAAGGTTTAACTATCTAAAACCAGAAGGGCAAACAAAAAATTGGATCCAAAGAGAGTAGGAGTTGCAGTCTGTTTAGTTTGTCCAATGTCAGCAACTCAGGTAGGCAAAAACATATTGTATCCCAAAACACCAGATTCATTTCCAAGGTTTGCATAAGAATTCTTTGCAATATCAAATAACATTTTCAATCAAATAGTATGAAAAAGAGAAACCTTCAGATACTTTAGACTACATTGAACTAAACCCATCAACTGTTTATTAAGCTCCTTCAGTCCAGACTCATACAAAGGAAAATCAAAAATTACAATCCCATGTACTGCCTTACAATGAGAAAATTTTAATCTATCTAAATCACATATAAAAAAAACATTATTATACTCCCTGAATATTTAGAGTAATACTTTCTATAATTGGCCTTTGTTTTAGAAAATCTTCTATTGCTTTTTTATCATCTCTCTCCCCTATCATGGTTCCTAGTTCCCTACTCTTTACTATTTTATTTTTTTAATATTATGTCCTATCAGATCCATTTTTTTCCACCCACTTTATCCTTGATATACATTTTATTTCCGTGACAACCCCCCCCCCCCCCAACACAATAATTTACTCGTTAATTTACCCTCCTAGGACTTGATGACGATCAAACCAATGCACTTAGAAAAATGGAGAAAGTCATGACATTCAACATTGATGGAAGAGAACAAGCATTCTAATCGACCGCAGTGTTCTGGTACAGTCATATATGACTTATAATTATTATTTTATTGATATTAAAAACCAAAAAAAACATTAAAAAAAAAGGAAAAATTGGTTTTAATAATTCCAACTTTGACCCATTTACTATTAATAATCCCAACTTTAGATTATTATTTTAATCCGAACTTTATAGGGTGTTTGCTTTGATTGGTCCCAACCGGTCACCCAATCTATTATAACAGGTTGATAGACATGTGTCATCATGTGAGTGTTCAAACAAATTTAAAAAAAAAAAAATTATAAAAAAAAAAAAAAAGAAAACTAAAAAATTAAAAAATGAAAAAAAAAAACAGGTCTGCCCGCGCCACCCTCCTCCACACCATGCCACCCTCCGGCAGCCCCACTCCACACCACTCACCACCGCAGAACCCCCTCTCCCATCCACTGAAATCGGTCCCCTCCCAAGAATCACCCCGATTCCCACCCCAATTCAATGGCTGGTTTCTGCAATTTCACTAAAATCAATCGGCGATCAACACTAGCATTTCATTAAAGCCAATTTCGTAGACGCCGAATCATGTTTCCGCAATCCTTGAGTTTCGAGATCGGAACAATAAAGAATTCGGTGTTTTTGGTGGTTGAAGAGTTGCTGATGTTTCGAGATCGGAACGATGAAGAATTCGGAACGATGAGGTGCGTTGCGATGTCTAAACTTTTTACGGGAATGATGAGATCAATTTTGAGGATGTTATGGACTTGCCGGTGTATATTGCGGTGGGATTGTGGTGGCGGTTTCAATGGGTGGGAGAGGGGGTTCCGCAGTGGTGGGGGTTGTGGAGTGGGTCTGTCGGAAGGTTGAGTGAGGGTTGTGGGAAGGTGGGCTGCCGGAAGGTTGGGTAGTGGTGATGGTGACATGGTGTCGTGGGGGGTTGGGGTGGGCTGTTTTTTTTTTCTTTTTCATTTTTTTAGTTTTTCATTATTTTACTAATTAGAGAGTGACACATGTCCATCAAACCCCAAAAAAAAAAAAAAAACCTCTTTAACAGGTTACCGGTCACTAGGGACCAACAAAAGCAAACACCCTATAAAGTTCGGATTATTGAATAATAATCTCCAAAGTTTAATAACATAAAGGTTAATAGCCACTATCACTTTTTTCAAAAAAATAATAAAAAAAAAGCCACTATCACTACCCTCACCAGTCCACCACCCCCCAGAAAAAGAACTAAATAGAAAATTATATTTGGAAGGGGAAGATATTATTAATGCATATAAAAACTGCTTCAGAGGTTAAGTAGTACTTTAGAGAGAAAAGATCATTCTTGATGTTGCCGCCCAAGGCAGCTGATTAGTATTGGTACTTGTAAACTAGGATACACAAACACTTCACCCAACAGTTTTGTCCACGTAGGACACGGTGTTGGACACCAACACGTGTTGAACACAAGACAGTACGTCTCGGACACACCAAAAAACCACGTCTGAAATTTTATCATATATTTGGACACTTCGTCATTTATATGTTCGGACACTTCGACACGGATTGTGTCTTACTATGATACTGATATTTGGACCATCACCTAGTGAATCACGCCAAAAATTCCGGAGGTGTTTTTAAACAAGATCTAGCACCCAAGTAAACAATCTTTTCAAAATAAGAGAGTTTTTGTCAGCTAGAAGGCTTCTTTTCAGTGTTAAAACTTTTAAAGCATGGTTCTGAAGCTTAAAAGAGATAGTTTTGTTATCCTTTGATGGTTTTTGCCACCTCAAGTGTCTAATCTAGTTATTTATCACCCAGGAATTAGTATTTGAAAGATTAATCACAGTTCTTTAGATTTACATATTTTTGTACAAATTACTAGGTATATCAGTAGTAATTTCGTTTTTGTTTCCTAAATTGAGAACACAGGAAAAGTATCATGCATAGTATATTATACAGAGTTTAAAGCCATAAGCTAAAAGATGAATGATAAATTGATAATGGCTATTTCGTGGCGTGATTGATCAAAGTGAAATGGCTGAAGTTTAATGGTGTTGCTATCACATGATCCACTGAGGGATAAAGTAATTTTACTAGCTTCTTGCTAGAGATTAGTAAGAGATTCAGTGAGATAACAAGCTAGAATGATAGAAACAATGGCAGCCAAGGGAATGATAGAAGTATTATTGAACAGAGTATCCAACAATACAGCCTTCTTTCGAGAGGAAGGAGCTCTCCCAAAACAACTTTCTTAATTAATTTCTTGATACCTTCCCCTTTAACCAATCTCCTATTAATACCCCAAAAATTAAGCCAAAAACAAACTTAAGCACACCATAAGCATGCCATCCAAAAATAACAAACTCCTAACAAACTTTTCCTGAGATTACCAATCTACCCTTTTCCCCAAAACTGAATTTAACCACCTGACAACTCAGCAAACTTCTGGCTATTTCTTGATCCTTCTAGCATAAGTGAAACGGATGTCAGGCTTAGGCTGAGTCCTTGCACTTCTTTATGGGCTAAGGCAGCTGAAGCTACTCTATAGGAGCCATACAAGGAATTGGGTAAACTTATATGTTGCGGAGTATTGTTTGTGCAGTATAAATAAAACATATTTTGAGTAATAATGTTTCTCATATTTAAAATTTGAAACTTTGAATTCTTAAAATGAGCTTTCGTTCTTAGCTTATCCCACTGACTTCCTACCTTATCAATCAAGGTCTTAGACCAAATGCAGTATATAGGGAAATAAAATAAAGATACTAAAAGAATACATTCATATTTTAAATTGAGAGTAGAGGAAAGATGCCTGATGCAATGGTGAAACTTAAACATGGTAACAAAGCCTCACTACTCCAAGTTGTTGATTTAGTATTGAAAATATATAAACAACAGAAAAATATGCATCTAAGATGTATTGGCCCAATACTAAAGCTTTGAGTTACAACTATTATGTCAAGAGTTCAAAACCCTTGGTTCCTGTAATATTTATTTTGGACTCGGCAGCAATGAAACTTATCGAGGAATTGGACCATAAAAATAGGAGCCAAATATTCAAAAAGCGTAGATTGACATAAAGCTACAGAAAAATAATAATAATGATAAAAGAAAGATATAATGCACAAAGCACGGACCTTTTCATGGTGAGATGCAATATGATTTTTAAGTTTATATTCATGCGCATATCGCTTCCCACAGTCAGAATATGGACAGATGTGATAATTTTCTTGGGAATGCGTTTTCATATGGGATCTCAAATTGAAATCCAAGGAAAAAGCCTGCACATGTATACCATAGATGAGTAAGAAATTGAGTATAAAAAAGATTCAAGCAAAATAAACAGAATTACAAGAAAAACACAGAAGCATGCTTTGAGTACAATAACACAAAGAAAACATGTTTGATGCAGGACATGAAACCCAGGTTGATTCAATTACATGCGACCCAGGAGACCAAACACTGTGAACAGTTTATCCACAAGGAAATGAAATTGTGAAGCACACTATAGCACAAACTGCTCAGGTGTTTGCTTTAACTGGTTTATACTTCAAACAAATCAGGTTTAAGAATGAATCAATGTTTGAGGGTTCAACGGTTTGATAGCTCAGGGTGGAGATAATCAACTTATTTGAAATTCATAATTCAAACTTTCTGTTATTGTAAGAAAACTGTTGGTAGAATAAATTTCGATTTGAATCAACTCACAAGGCAGCCTGCTAAGCCTAAAGGAAAAAATTTTGAGTTTCTGGTAGTAATAAGAGAAAACATACAAATAACAATAGTTTATTAAGACTGTTTTATACAACTACATTCACAGTGTAGTCTCACTTGCATAAATTTTTTTTCAAAGAAAAATGCTCCCAAATTTTGATATTTATAATACATTAAAAATAAAAAAAAAAAAAAAAAAAAAAACCCATTTTGTAGAGTAAGCGTATCTCATTTTAACTCAGAGAATATTAACATTACAATATACATGTAAAAATTGTTTAAGGAAAGTCATAATGGTGGAATCAGCCTGTTTTCTTATTACTGAGAAGTCGAACACTATCTCTTTAACAGCAGATAGAACACCTTAGGAAACCCTCAGAAAGGGTGGTTATCCATAGCTTAATTTGAAAAGCATATTAGCTCTTAGCATGGAAAGTCGGTATTTCACATCAAGAAAGAAAAAAAGAAAAAGAAGTTGGTGCTTCAGTACTGTTCTTCTAAATTCATATCCGGAGATGCTTGTGCTAGTGTATGTCTTGTCTAAACACTATTAAAAGAGCAAAAGGATAAAGCAAGAAAATCAGAGAAAGAAAGAGCCACAATGATGAAGAGGAAGATAAATAATCTTACTAGAGTTAGTTAAAAGACAGATGGTTTACCTTACCACATCCCTCATGGGGACATACAAAATCTCTTTCACCGGTATGAATAAGAAAGTGTCTCTTTAACTTTGAACTATCCAAAAATTTCTGCAGTATAAAAGCAGACAGTTGTTTATATTACTATACATAGATGTGAAATAAGCTATGAGAATAAATAAATGGAAACATTTAGACCAAAACTACAGCACAATTTAGAATATATGACTAGATTTGCAGCACATCAGAATATCGAGTGCAACTCAGCACATAGCTGCTATGCATTTACAAAGCACATAGGAGGGTAGAAATGTAAATTTGGCAAGCTTCTGGAAAAAAGTTGACTCTTTAGTGGTACATTGTAATGTACCATTATATACCATTATGCATGTATATTGTATAATGTACCATTAAAGTATAAGTTGTCTTAATAGTATTTTTTGTGTACTATTATGCATGCAGTGATACTTTTTACCATCCTATAAATTAAATATTTTGTCCAAAAATACTTACCACCTCTCACCTATTATGCATGTAGTGGTACATTTTTCTATCCTATATGTTTGCTAACAAATAGCAGCTATGCGCTAAGGGTTATCCCAGAATATCAACACTAGTCACATAGGTTTAGCCAATTAATGGCATGTCTAAGTTGGGATACAATTGACAACCATTAGCAAGTACCTCCTCTGTTCTATTATACTATAAAACTATACTATGAAAACTTATTTCTTCTTAATGGCGGTAAAATTATATTTTTAGTAATTTGTCCATTTACCTTGTCCAATTTATTTCTTAAATTGCGTGCCAAAGAGGTGTGTTGCAAGTAAATAAAACGAAAGAAGAATTATTTTTCCTCGTTGTTTTAACACCTGACAATGCCTAAGATTCTATATTCATGTCGCTTTATGATATTAGCTCTTAACATATTTCACAAACATTTTGTAAAGGTGCAAGTACAAAGATGAGAAACAAGGTGTATAAGCAAAACATAAGTATGATGGTATCTTTAAAAAAAAAAAAAAAAAATCCCCATCACTACACAATACCCACAAGCACATGTGAGAGCTTCTATAGATTACTTTTTTAAAGATTTTTTTCCCTCAAATTGGTAAAATAAAAAAGGCCGCCAAATAATCAAAAACCAATGCACAAATTATGCTTCATAGCTACACAAGTGTTTTCAAGTTTTTTTTTTTCCAACAATAGTTTTGACAAGTTAGAACTTGAATCATCTATAGAGCAATAGGTGTTTGAAATTAAGTACCTATTTCTAGTCATTACAAATTTAGAATCTACCTTAGCAAGATTATTTCATGCTCAGGGCTTAATAAAATAATAACAAAAATGGACCCAAATTGAGACACAATGCCATACATAAAGGACTTCTTGTAAAACAAGGGCCAAAACAAAAGTATAACCTTTCCACAGCCCTCATAGTGACAAACATATTGCCTCTCTCCATGGATGTGAGAGTGTTTTCTCAAAGCCCCAGCATCAATAAAAGTCTTTCCACAACCTTCATAGCTACAAAGGAAAAGAACCTCTGTTGTTGGTTCAGGTTCTGGTTCTGGTGCCTCTGGTTCTTTTGCTTTCTCTTTCAAAGCCTTCAAGGCATCCTCTGAAAAAATATTAAAATGAACAGGTATGAAATTTAAGAAGTTGGATGAATATTTGATACACCTACAATAATACATAAGGATGATGTCAGGCATGAGGTGCTTAAAAGCCAGAGAGAAAAAATGGACCGAATCAAACCAAACCAAAGAGATCCAATACGGCCTCCAAATCAAGAAATTTAATTTTCCGGTCCCTAGTTCGGTCTTGTCCAAAACCCTTTAATAACCGGTCTTGGACCAATTTTTGTTTAAATTGCGCATAAAAACGTCTAGATTTTACTTTTATCTTCATTCTTCAAATATGTCAGGAATATTTACATATTACAAGTTATTTTGTACTACGCATTAGACTTTCAAAAAAGGCATTAAATAATCCATTTTCTTTTTCTTATTTTTCCACATTACTATAGAAATATTGTAAAATATAGACAAAAATTCTAAAAATTGGTCCGGTTAGGCTATTGGACCAGATTTATCAGTCTGGTCTACAAGTCTCAACTTTTAAATTATCAGCCGTCGGTTTGGCCCGGTCTTTGACCGATGAACAACCCTACTAGTAATCAAGTGAAGAAATGTAATATTCCAGTCAATCTGGCAGTAAATAAATATGTAGCAAATGAGAACGGACAAATCCTTTATAGCACTTTAATCAGCACAGTATTCCTGAAAGCAACACCTACAATCTGCTAACTTCAGATTGAAAGCATGAACAAAGGAATGAATAATATTTTAATACAACGGAATCCCAACTATTCTAACGTGATTATTTTTCTGGCGTTGAACACAACATCTTTAGTTCAATTGCATAAATTATAAGTATCTGTGTTGTTCCCCCAAACACCAACCCCTGCCTTATTTAAAGGGTGGAAAAAGGAAAAAGTCACCAACAAGAAACAGACATTTGGGGAGCCAGGATAGGACTTCTTTACCAAAGTAATGTTTGTCACTAGATATTCTTGTATTTTATACCATCCATCTGATTATTCTATTACTGTTATAATTATAAGACTACCTCAGACTCATACGTACAAGTGACTTCATTTTGATCAAAAAAATTTTAAGAGGCAATGGGAAAAGGTAAAGTGCTGCATATGCTAAAGTTGCGGAAAAGTGAGCAAGTTAACCTGTAATCCATTTTAGAAGATAGCATTTCCCTCCAGTAGCCACAACATCTTGAGGAACCCTACAAAAAGCCATCAGCTTATCAGAAACAATAGATAAATTAAGTAAATAAGGAAATTTGCAAAAAAATACAAAATATCTACAATATGTAAATGCATGCCAGTGTTCTCATGTTCTGAATTGTGTTAGGTTAAAAAACAAGCGAGGCACAACACCAGTGATATATGAGCAGAGAATATCAAAAGTGATATCTTAAGCTCTTGAGCATATTGGTGAGGACTATAAGAAGGCTGATTGTGGAGCACAAAACCCAATAAGGCCAAGCACAATCTCCTGGCACAAGTGTTCAAGTAAAAGGTACCATTGGCCAAATAACCACCTTTTCATGTTAACACCCTAGCCCTTGACAACATGCTTTTGACTCAAATCTGTTCTATATGAACTTGTGGCCAACAAACATATTTCACTTGGGTTTTGCCTCTGATAATACTACCTCCATTTCTATTTAGAAGACTAACATTCCTAAAAAGGAAATGTCACATTACTTGACCTATACTATAAATGGAAAGTTTTTATCTACAAACTCACATAATTACGCTTAATTGCTCCCACTTACCATATGCTTAATAACCCCCAAATCCCCTGCTCCTTCAACCCTTCTCCATTAAAGCCCCACCTTCCCCATTAAAACCACCACCCTCACCGGAATCACCACCCTTACCGGAAACCACTGAAAACCACCACCCGTCTCCAAATACCACCACCCTTTCCGCCACCCCTGACCCACTGAAATTTTCCACCACCTTGTGTAACAAACCACCGCAGAAAGCCACCACCTTCTCCACCGTACAACCACTACCCCCACCAAAAATCACCACCCATCACAATGTGCTACCCGCAACTCACTGGAAATCATCCATTCATTGCCCAACTACCCAAACCACCCTAACTCCACCAAAATATGCTACCTTTACATGAAATTGCACCCCCTTCGCACCGATTATCCATCTCTGTGATCCTAACTCATCGAAAATCACATACCCACTACTAAAAATCACCACCCCGGCACCACCACCACCAACGCCGTACCTTAGCTCTATATTCTCTCTCTTCAAACCCTCTAACTATTAGATCCATAACCCACCACCACTTCCACCCAACCACTCTTTATTTTTGGTTTGTAGAGAAAAAATGATGAAACAAGGAAATTGAAAAGAAGAATTGGGTAGATCTAATGAAAGAGGATGAAAGAGAAAGAGGGTAATGGGTGGAACCTTGGATGAAGGAGAGAGGAATTATGGTGGGGAGGTGGTCATGGAAGTGACGCAAGACGGCAAAAGGGAGGATGAAGTATTCTCTTGGTGGCTTCAAGTGTCGTGTCGGTGGTGTGGTGTGGGGTTATGGGATAGTGGGTTTAATTAATTATGCTTTATTACCTAACAAAGTTATTAAGCTACTCACAACACTTTCTCTCCCTTCTTTCTTAAAATGTGTGCCAAGAGCTAAGGGCCATCTATTTAGAAACGGAGGAAGTATAAGTTATGGAAGTGCCATAAGATTTGAGAAAAATGAAGCTTGAGGCTTGGAGGCTTGGAAAATGTTTTATCTCAAGGTCTTTTGTTACTAAATATGGTTCGATTGATTAACTTTATTCACCCTTTGGGATTATGAGCTTTTAAAATTTTATTGACTACATAAATTCTTGCTTTGTTCTTATTTCTTTTACTTGTGTCATAATCAGAACTAAAGCTCACCTTGACTTTACCCACTTTATGTTTACAACTTAAGAGGAATAAATCATATTCCTCTTATTTTCACAAAAAAATTCAAAACTATCATTAATATCATCTTTACGTTAAAGCAATATTAACAGCAACCCCTGAAGGAATCCTTCAAGACCAACTTCACACATCACACACAAGTAGCTGCACTTTCACACAAATTTTCAATACTATCCCACATACATCATCTTTATGTTAAAGCAACATTTAAGCAACTTCTGGAGGAATCCTTCAAGATCCACCTCACACATTTCTCACAAGTAGCAATGATTTTCTGGTGCAGATTAAAGGAACTTATGTCTAATATGTTTAGTTTTTATTTTAGAAGAGAGGACGAGAAGGGGAAAAATGACCATTGACCACTAAGATAAATAAATATCGACAAACAAATAGCAAAAATATTGCCCTTATCTATTTAATGAAGGTGAGGCAAATCCTAGAATTCACAGAGATGCTGATTATATAGGAAGGGAAGAAAGAGGTACAGAGTTGCCAAATAGAAAGAAATGGTGATTGTCAAAGAGTATGGAAGATCCAGTTGACAAGAGATCATTGTGATATCGAGGAACAGTGCAGGAGAGGTCAAGAGACAATCAAGTTTTCATTAAGGATGATACTGATAGCTACCATGGATTTAATTTATCAGTTACACATGCTTAATTGGAAATAACACCTAATAAAGTCAAATATCCACAAAGCTACTCCAAATTTCAGAAGGCAGAAGCTACGTGCATTATTTGATGTCTCACAAAATTTCCTGTTACCTTCCATACAGCAGCAATGACCTCATTTATGATAACATGCCCATTCATGATAATATATACTCCTATACAAAGTATTTCTCAATTTATCCACCTTGAACTCCCTCATTTCTAAACATAACAACTGTCTTACAACATTTACAATTGAAGAACTATAGGTTAGAGAATGTTATTACACAGTCAATTTGTTATTCTTCAGCTACATACCTTAGAATCAGGAACCTACATAAATCCCTATTTCTTTGAGTATTACTATATCTCCCCAAAAAGTAGCACAACGTAATACTATATTTTGTTCTCAACTGATACTTCACAAGTACCAAAGTCTATCTAACCATCTAATACCACCGTAATTGCTGTGATAAAGCACATCGAGTAGATGATAATCTAGTCGATAAAGAGTGCAAATAGAGCATTAAGCATCTATCATGGTTAGATTAATTTTCTCTATGCACACCATTAATTCATTATGTTTGTATCAAGCATAACATGCTGTCAAATGTCGTATATTATATATTCCTCGAACCTCATACTCGCACGGCATCTTGTACCATAATTACTTCAAGTTTGACGCCCTTAGATAATTTTCGACTTCCACTATAGACACCCAAACATAACAGTTATCAAATATCACAATAACCAATGATCATAATAATGATTAACCAAGTGGAATTCCATCAATGAAAGGTAACTTGCGGAAATTCCAAACTCATTTCTCCCAGAAAATAGCATATATTACCAAAATCAGCAGTATCAAACCAATGAACACCCGTCGACAGACTATTTTAAATCATAATCACAAGTAATAAAAACCACGATTTTTCAGTTAATCATTAACACATTGTAACAATCAACTGAACCCATATCACATTCCACCAAAACAGAAAAAAAAAAAAAAAAAAAAAAAAAAAAAAAAAAAAAAAAGATTTCTTTACAAATTAATTAGATAAAAATTGCAAACAGCAGAAATTAAAAGGGTAAAAATCAATTGGGAAAAAAAAAAATTGCAAAGTGGAAAAGAAAGAGAAATACCATTCTTTAACCCATTTCAAAGCTGGTGTTTTGGATTTTACAATTGGTCGTATTTCGAACAAACTATACGACATCTGAGTCTCCATCAATTAATCTGTATCACTCCGAATTTGAATTTGATGATCTTCAGAAAATTGGGGTTTGCAATTGAAGAATTAAAGAGTAAAATTAGATTTAGGGTTTGAAGGAGAGAGAAAATCAAGAACAACGGCGGGTTTGTGCCATACCAAAAAGGCAAAAACCATAACAATTACTAGAAAAATTGACCACAGTGGGAGTCGAACCCACGACCTTCTGATCCGAAGTCAGACGCGCTAATCCACTGCGCTATGCGGTCTTTTTTATTGAAGTGTCGTATATTATTATTGAGGTCTTCGTATTCTTACATTCCATAGTAAAATTAATCTCGAGTCTTTGTCAAAAAAAATAAAAAATAAAAAATAATCTGGAGTTTCTTTTACTTTTTAATATTTTGCACTAGAACTAGTTGTTAGCCCGCGGCGCGCGATCCCCTGATTTGGTGATCTATACTCGGTGATTAATGTGTAATTAGTCGTTGATATATGTGTAAATTATTTCTAATGTTTTATTGATAAAATAGATTGTTTTGCTAATGTATTAATTTAATATATATGTGTTAATTAGTAAAATAATTTCAACAAATTTCTCACGATTTCAAAAGCGATAGAAGTCATTATTAAATTGTTGATTCGAAATTTAATAGGTTGTTAAACGTTTAGGTGCAAAAAATAGTTATTATGAATTTGAATTTAACAACTATGTAACTGTGTTAAATCGAATTTAAATAGTTATTATGAATTTGAATTTCGATAGTATATTGATTTAGTCGCAGTTTAATCAAATTTAAGTATATTCCAGTTGTGGTTTATTGTTGTAGAATTTTATATATTGGAAATAGTATTATATATTGGAATTTTATATATTTCAGGGATGTCTTCTTCAACAACTTGGTCGCACTTGCTCCCCACTCACTTAATCATTTCTTTATTAGCCCAAACTCTTTCTTTCCCTTTCTTTCCCGGCCTATTCCTTCTTGTCCCTAGCCTGTTTCATCCTCTAAAAGCTTTGAAAATAATAGGTTGTACTTGGTCCTTATTCCTCTGGCCCCTCTCCCTCTCCCCCAGTCCTTCCATCTCACCCGACATTTCTCCATATTTCTTTCCACCTCCCTTTCTCGTTTCCTTCTCTACCGGCCTTTATCTCTCCCTCTCTCCCTCTTTATCACACTATCTCTCTCTCTCTCTCTCAGCCCCTTCTCTTTTTATAGCTCTATCTTTTCCTTTCGACCCCCTTCTCTTTCTCTCCCTTTCTCTATCTTACACCCCCTCTCTCTCTATCTATCCTGTCTCTTAGCTCCTTCCTAGCCCTTCTTTTACTCTCACTTGCTCTCCCCCCCCCCCTCAATCTCTCTTTTCCTATCTCATTCCGAGCCCCTCTTTTTCCATCACTTTCTCCCCCCTCTCTCTTTATTCTCCTAGCTCCTTCCTAGTCCTCTCTCACACTATTTCTCTATCTCTCTTTTTTTCCCCTCTCTCTCCCGACCCATTTTGTTTCCTAGCATGCCCTCTCTCTTTTTTGGCCTGCCATCTTTATCTTTCATGGCTCCTCTTTCTTTTTCTTCTGGGCATTTTCTTTCCTGATTTCCTCTCTATCTCTCTCCCCTGGCCCCTCTTTCTATCCCATCTTCTTTCTTTCTCTATCTATCTTTCTTTTTCCCTCTTTGCTCTATTTTCCTCCTTTTCTCTTTCTCTCTTCTTACCCCCTCTCTTGCTCTTTCCTACTCCTTCTACTTCCCTCTCTTTCCTTTGTCTCTCTCTATCTCAAAAGCTTTATATTACTACAGTTTTACAAATATTAAAAAAGACATTTTCTCATGAATTTCACATGATTCAATCATTATTGTGTGAAATTTTTATTCTAAAGGTGTTACTAATCAGTTGACTTTCTCATAATTGTTACATAACCACGTTGGTTAATTAATAACATTTATTGATTATTAAAATAAGCTTGTCTAAAACTAATTGTCGAAATCCCCCTTCTTGCTTATTTTGTTTCTCCTTCTCTTAGCTTTCTCTTTTTTTTTTATTTGTCTTTTATGATTTTGAACACTTTAGAAAGCTTCTAAAAAGTATTTTCGCCTCCTTACTCAATTACATTCTAAAAAGCATTTTGCCGCTTTTTATTTCTCAAACTAAAACTCTCTCTTTCAACTTTGTCTCTTTTCCTTGATCTTTTTTCAAAATTTGAAATTACCTTAGTAGTCTCAACAATACCAACACTATCAAAAAGGCGAGCCAATTTTTAGTATCAACAACTTAACTTTTTCATGAAACCTTTCACCACCTTCAACCACACCTCCATTCCCAATTTGGCCAAATTAATTTCGAGGAATTTTAATTACGGTTGTCTTTCGTAATTGCTATATACAATAACAATATTGCATTTCTTGAGCAAGTAATTGAATCGTTATTCTAAAAGAGGTTGGTTATAAAAGATTGATTTAGAATACAACCTTAAATAGATTGGAGTTAAAGAGATGAGAATGATTATTTATGTGTTTATAAAAAATTATCAAGATTCGATGTTACTACTGCCTTACGATCTTCCTTTTTCAAATAGTACTTGTAAAAGGTGTATATAGGCAAAGGAATCCCCCTCCTTCCTTAATTTTCCTAAGAGAGCGTATTATGTGCGGCTTGACTGACGAAACAACTCGTACGTCAAAGCACAAAGACAAACAATAAAAAAAAGGCGCGGGTTTAAAGCTCGGTACAATCGGGCTTCGTCAGCCCGATTAAAAAAGGCGCGGGTTTAAAGCTCGGTACAATCGGGCTTCGTCAGCCCGATTAAAAAAGGCGCGGATTTAAACACCCATGTACAGGCTGATATCCTCAAAAGATTTGATGATATCATTTAAACTGCAGGATATCCTACAACGACTGGATCATATCCTGTAAAGACTAAATACTAAAATTTATCTTCCAACTATTAATAACATAAATTCAAACACTGGAAGATATCCTACAATAACTGAATGATATCCTCTAAACACTAAATACTACAATTTACTAATAAGAAGACATCGAAACACTAGACGATATCCTACAATGACTGGATGATATCCTCTAAAAACGAATACTAGCTAATATCCTCTTATTGAAATATCATTTCTTCAAATGACTAGACTTTATTCTATGAACACAAATATTAGCTGATATCCTTCTAAATAAATATCGTTTCGTTAAAATACTAGATTTTAAAAACAAAATTGTTACTAATATAATACAAAGAGTGAATGATATCCTCCAACAATAACATACTAAAATCATATGACTGAATGATATCTTCTAAAGACAAAATAATAATTGTTATAAATCAACCAGTTACTAATTGAATGATATCCTACAAATACTATACAACATTTTCTAAATAATAAATGTTATCCTATAAAGACTAAATACTAGTTGATACCATCCTAACTTAAGTTGATATCCTCTAAATACTAAATTTTATCATGCAACTGCTAATAACTTAAGTTAATATCCCAGAACGACTGGTTGTTTAAACACTAAATTTTAGCTGATATCCTTCTAATGAAAGATCATTTCCTTAAATGGCCAATATCCTACAACGACTGGTTGATATCCTCTAAAGACTAAATACTAGCTGATATCCTTCTAACGAAAGAACATTTCCTTAAATAGCTAGATTTTATCAACCAATTTGTTAGAAATATAATACAAAAATAGGATGATATCCTCCAACGACTGGATGATATCCTATGAAGTTAAAATATTAGCTGATATCCTGCAACAACTAAATAATATCCTGCAAAGAATAAAATATATCCTCTGAACACAAAATGCTAGTTGATGTCCTCCTAAATAAATATGATATCGTCTAAAGTTTAAATATAACCTGATATCCTTCTAATTGAAAGTCACTTTCTAAATGACTTGACTTAAACTACTAATATAATAGAAAGACAGAAAGATATCCTGCAAAGATTAGAGTTAAGCTCTTATGACTGCATGATATGAAACAAATATAACATTTTCTATATACAAAATGAGTAATAAGTCAAATAAAATATATCTTTAAAACACTAATAAATATCATAAAAAGAATTTAAATTAAATTTCATGTTAATCCTCATCTTCTTAAACAAATTTCCGATTTTTTTTGCCTTGACTTCACAATAACATAGTTTTAAGAATTTTCAAGTCAAAACATTTATGTAAAGGCTTTAAGAATATTAAATGTATCTTTGACTTAGGTTTTATGACTATTATATATATAATCAACAATTCTGTGAATGTTCTACTCGCTTGTTAAAAGACAAAAAAAAAAAAAAAAAAAAAAAAGGAATACTGTGAGTGACTTTTTAAAGAGATATATCATAAAAATGGCGAATAACAGTAGCAATACCAAAAAAAAGAACGTGGAAGAAAGCCTTTAATACAAGGTTCTTCATCCAATATGAAAGAGGCAAAAGCTTGGACGGATAATAGCTAGCTGTGAAGGGGATTGTTTTAAGTTCATTTTTTCTGACTCTTATTATTCAGTAGGAATTATAGTAAGGGTTGTTTGTATGTTAAATTATAATTTATTTATTTTTCTGTGAATTATATTGTAAAATTTTGTTTTATTGATGCAGAATGTTCCCTTAGATTTCGCTAAAAAACATTTTAACAGGCTTGGGAAATCAACTGAAGTCAGGTTGCAACTTTATGATACCGAATTCAAAGCGGAAATGAAGATAAAAACTTCTGAGAATAAGATCATTCAATGTTTTATCAAGAATGGTGTTGATACATTGATTGATGATTATCAAGTTCAACCTGATGAAGCGGCTGTACTAGAGCTTCTGGACTAAAATTCTATTGTTTTTATGTTTATTTATAATTAAATTGTGATGATTAAGAAGGATGGAATTTTTTTTTTAGTTGATGTTTTTTTTTTGTGTAAATAATGCAATTAAATTAATAAATTTGAAATATTAGTAATCTAAAACATTTGTTGAATTTTTATTAAATTTATAGTTAGATATTCGTGGTTTTAATGAAAATGATATGCTAATAAAACTACTTAATCAATAATCAAGATAATATCCTGATAAAGTTACATCTAATGAAACTCAATGATATCCTCTAAACATTGAATGATATCATCTAAAGATGTGATGCTATCTTATAAAAACTGGATAATATTTTCTAAATAGTGAATGTTATCATCTAAAGTTTGAATCATATCTTATTCAAACCACTTTATTCAAAGCACTGAAATTTTTATTTTTTGGAAACTATAAACACTACAAAATTTGTATTTTATTCAACCCACTTTATTAAAGAAACTGAAATTTTAACAATTTCTAGTCATTTTAACCATTTTGCAGTGTTTAGTCTTTCGTACAATCTATATTTTATCAATGATATCATCTAATTACCTTCATGATATCCTACAAGACTATATTATATCTTACAATCTATCCTATAAATTCTAACTAATATCCTAAAAAGACTATATTTTATCTTCCAACCTATCCTACAAAGATTGGACGAAATCCTCCAATCTCTGCAAGATATCCTCTTAAAGAATGAACAATGTCCTCCAATGACTACACAATATCCTCTTATGACGAAATGATATCATTTAAATAACAACAAATACTAGTTCATATCCTATGAATGCCTATATTTTATGTTTCAATCTATCCTTCGAAGACTAGATGATATCCTTCTAAGTTTTAAAGGAGTATATGATATAAATTAAAATGCGAATTATATCATACAGTCATCATATCTTATAATGACTGCATGATATCATCAAAAACACTACTTTGACGTACCTGCAATGACTACAAGATATCCTTCAAAAACTCAATGATATCATATAAATAACAAACACTAATTTATATCCTTAAAAGACAATATTATATTTTTCAACCTATTTTACAAACACTAGATAATATCATGCAATGATTGTATGATATCCTCCAAATAGATAATGTCTTCGTTATACTATATAATATTTTCTAAATAGTGAAGGATATCATCTAAATTTTGAATCCTATCTTATTCAAACCATCCATTTAAAACTTTGACAGTGTTTAGTCTTTTCTAGTATTATTTTTTTATTTTTTGAAAACTATAAAGACTGCAAATTTTTATCCACCTTTATTCAAACCACTTTATGAAAAAGAACAGAAATTTTGAACAATGTCCAGTCTTTTTAACCATTTTCCTGTGTTTAGTATTTGTTTTGCAGCATAGTATTTAACTTTTTTAGGAAATTACAAATTTATTCTATTTCCTATATGTATAGGAAGTAATGAACTAACATACTAATGAATGCAGCTCTTCCGATACCACGGACATGTTGCTACCTGCCGGATCTGCTTGACTTGAGTGAGAGCTCTCTATAAAAGAGCTCGGACGATTAAGACCTACTTCGACTGAAAGAGTATACTTGATTGTAGCTCGAGGCTGGAGTACTCCCCTGGTACCTCCGAACCTCACAAGTCGTAGCTTCGCTCCTCCGCTGTGTCTGTGCTCCCCCCGTGGGTTGGGGGGTCGCGTCCTTCGAAAATCCGAATTCGAGGTTTGGGCGAATTCGGTTTTCTCAGTTGCCTTGTCGCGTGAGAAACTTGTTTCGAACTGTCCCTTTTTTCCTGTTTTTTAAGGGAAATAAGGGATTTAGTTAAATAAAATATTATATTTTCAGATGTAACGGCTAAAAATCATGTTACTTTGCATGAAAAAGTCAAGATTCATTTGCCTATATATAGGCTAACTCTATGTAAACCTTAACTTACTTTCTTTATTATTCATCTTCTTCATCTTTTTTTTCAAATAAAAACTTTCCTTTTAGAAATAGAATTGGAGAGAGAAAACTTTTATCAAAACATGGAACAATGCACTGTGAAATACAGACCATCTTGCAGAATTTCACTTGTAAGATTATATTCCATTTTATGTTTTATAATTTTGTTTATGTTTTAATTAAAAATTTAATTTGTTGTTAATGTATGTTTTCAGCCTCTTCCTCTTAGATGGAAGTTATTATTACTTTCAATTAAAGATACAGCAAGAGTGTATCGAGGAAACAATGGACGTGTTTGGAATGTTAAGGTGCTGTCTGTGGAAGAAGATACAGGGAAGTGTGGAGGATTTTTCATTGATGAACAGTGGCAGGACTTTGTGGATACAAATAATTTAGCTGTTGGCGAACATCTTCATGTGTATTATAAAAATAAAACTTTCTATATTAGAGTTTTTGATAATAACGGTAATGAAAGGCTTCCTACTGAAGCCAAAAATGGTGTTTAAGATGTTGTACTGTTATTTTGTTTTAGTTTAAAAAATTATGTATTATGTTTTAATATTTTAATAAAATAAATAAAATGTCCTGTGTGTTTGTTTGTTATAATCTGCTATATTTGATAATTTATATCCTCAATTATACATATTACATCAGCAAATGAATATAACATTTCCTCATTTGAGAAAAAATAATCTTAAGTGATTTCGTTTATAAGCTCAATATATAATATCAACACAAATGATATCATTAAATACTTATACAATATCCGCAATATAACATATCATATCCTCAATTGAAATAAATTCTATAATATTATATACTCAGAAGTATATATTATATACTCATAAACATATCTTATATCCTCATATAATATTATATCCTCAGAAACATATCTTATATCCTCAGAAATATATCTTATATCCTCTATAATCAATATTAATTTCTTTTTTTTTTATTATTTTTTTGGATAAAATTCCTCACACATTTCGCATGTTAATTATATAAAAAAAAATATATAATAAAAAATAAATGATTAAAGCTCTATAAAACAATATGATACCTCACACATTTTGCATGTTTCCTCTTTACATATTCTCTCTCCTAAAGATGGAAAACAATTCTCAGTCTTCTACTTCTTCGAATGATCTAGAAGAAAATGTAATCGATAACTGGGAAAGAAAGCTAAATGATCTATTCAAAAGAAGAGATAGAGTGCAGGACCAACTGATAGAGCTCTATGAGAAAGTGGAAAAGAATAGAATCAAAGAACTGAAGAAGAGAAAGAGAGAAATGGAAAACTTCCAGATAGCACAAAATAAGAGGAAGAAAGAAGGAGAAGAAGAAAAACAAAAGAAGAAAGAGAAAGAGAAAGAAGAAATCCAGAAGAAAATATACAAAAAAATCTGAAGATGAAGAAGAAGAAGAAGAAGAAATGCAGGAAAATCTGAAGAAGAAAGAAGAAGAAGAAGAAGAAGAAGAACGAGATCAAAAGAAATAAAGAAATGAAGATGAAAAAGATTAAGATTTAGAGGTTTTTATTTTTTTTGTTATAAGTTCTAGATTTAAAGTTCTAATTTCGTAATCTATGAAAATACCTTGGAATATATGAAAATTAAAATTTTTGGATATATGAAATGAGAATTTATTTTGGTTGAGAAATAAGCATGTTATATAATACCCATGAGCTTAGTACGAGACCTTCAATGGTGATTCCTCCATTGTTGACCTTTTGATTTATTTTATAAAATTAAATAAATTATATTGTTTATATTACATCATCCATAATAAGTTGTATGATATCATCTATAAAATGGACAATATCCTCTAAAAGTTGGAAGATATAATGTATTGTACAAACGATATCTTATGTTATGTGGGTTTCATTAAATTATCTATATGCTTATTGATATCTTTTATTTCTTCTATGATATTATTTTTTAACTAAAGTGATATATATATGATATAATTTAAGGCTAGAAGATATCATTTTTAGACTAACTGATATTATTTATAAGATAAATGATATCATTTATAGGCTTGATGATATCATTTATACTATAAATTATATCATTTATAGGATTAATGATATCATTTATACTTTGAATGATATCCTTTATGGTTAATATCTTAATATTCTTAAACCGTATCCTATTATGAAAAAACCATATCATTAAATTTCTAAATATATTGTATCCTCAATACGTACATATTATATCCTCAAAACAGAAAAGCATATCCTTAATATTATTTATAATATTTTAAATTGATAAAGGAAAAATAATAAACAAAAAATCATCAAGATAATAGAGTACATCGTTTATGTAATAAAGGATATCATTAAGAGAAACAAAAAATCATATTAGGATAAAACTAATGATATCCTAACATAAATATACCATATTATTTAATAATTATATGATATCCAAAAAATATTATATCACATTCTCAAAAAATATAAATACTGAAAATTCATATTTTCAAAAACATTAAACAGACATATAACAAATTGAATCAAATTAAATGCACTTACCAGAATCAAGGTTAATTAGAAACGAAAAGACGGATTTGAACGTCATGTCTTTCCCTCTTCCAAAACATTGCACCATTTCACGTTGTAAACCTTATATATTAAAGCACAGTGAAGAAGAAACAATACTCAGAAAAAAAAAATTGCTTCATTTGGAATTTAAATTCGTTTTATAAGCGTATAACTACTGCTACTATAAAAGGTATAATTTTTAATTGTTTTATGATTATACATTTCTTAGTTTATTTTAATTCATTTTGTAATGTTTTATGTGTTTTTTTCGATGTTTATATATATATTTTTATATTATGAACTAAATTTGTATTTTTGGTGGTGATTTTGTTTAATTAGATGGCTAACCAAAACGCACACCCAATTGATGCTTTATGATAGGCCGTCGTCGAGCCTACCAAAGATAAAAACCTAACTTGGTCTCTCTAATGGGTAGAAAGGGCAAGTAAGGGTCGATCCCACAAGGACTAAGGGGAGCACTAACAAATATTGATTTGTGATAAGCTAAGACAAGTCTTTTTGGGTTTTGAGTTATAAAGAAAAACTACAAACAAGAATATAAAAAGGATCTTGGGAAGGTATCCACCAATTAAGTCATTCACAAACTACAATTTAACAAACAAAACATAGCATTTGGGAATAAATTAGGGGAAGTCATCTAAGGCACCCAACTACTCTCTCAAGCTAGAGGGATTACTTGAATCATGAATACAACCTACTCTCGTGGTTACAAAGCATAAAGCAAGTGTTAAAACATAATCACAATGACATAAACATTCCCTTGACTAGAAATTCCTATTCTCATGGCATTTCAAGGCAATTAAGCATAATGGAGCTAACTCAAGTTCATCTCTCGATCCTTCGTTGAGAAAGCTTAGATAAATAGTTCTAGCAATGGCCACTTACAAGAACTAACAATGAAACCACTTAAGCTCAACTAATTAACATCCCACATTGGCTAAATCAACACATGCAAATAAGTATTTTGTGAATTCATTAATGGTTTCAACCATCCCAAGGAAAGGAATAACTCACAAATCATAATAAATTGCAATACTAAGGAATTAACAACGAACTAAGAACATGAATTCAAACACTAAATTAACATAAACAAGTAATAAAACTAGAAAAGATACAAAAAAATAAACAATTAAAGCAATAAAATAAGAGAGAGAGTAAGAAATTCTCATGGATTTTGCAAGAAATAATCAAATCTTCAAGTCTCCTTCCTTCAATTCTTCATATTCCAAGCTTTCAACAAGTTAATCCCACTTTCTCTCTCTAGAAAATGAGAGTTTCTCTCTCTAAAAACCCTAACCTAAGCTAAAATTACACTAAGAAGCTCTCCACGTACAATCGGAGCTAAGAAGGTATATATATTACCCCAAATAGAAAGGACGGAGAAAACAAGAAAAACGACCCGTCTACAGGTCGGCACGGACGTGCCAAAGGTTGCACGGACGTGCAGACCTGTTAAAATACGAGCACTAGCTACTGCCTGAACTTGCACGGACGTGCTTCATTTGTCACGGACGTGCAGGGACCTGCACGGACGTGTCACTTATTGGCACGGACGTGCAGCCTTTTTTCTAGCGAAACAGCTTATTTTCGGAAGGTCATAACTTCTTCGTTGTGAGATCTCATACTAACTACGGTCACGGAGTCGCGCCCGTGGTCGTTGGATGTTTATTGATGTTTCCGAAAGGAGGCATGGAGTTTTTCTTTTTTGATGTTCCAAATGGGACATGGGTTAGACAACCTTGTCTATTGCTAAATCCAATGAATAAATTGAAATGAGTTAGCTACTATTATCTAGTGGAGTCTTAATAAATTAAACAATCGAGTCGTGTGTTGAGTTTGTTATTTAATGATGCGTATGATTGATTATTAGTAGCATGTTAAGTTCTTCCTTATTTTACTTTGCAGCTTGTATGTACTCAGCTTTGCTGATTGCGTGCTTTTGTGTGTGTGTCCTTCTTTGGTCATGGCCTTCGCCTTTCAATGACCCTGTGACGATCCAATTTTTACACTTGTAATATTGGGGAGCAGAATAACCGCAGGTTCTCTCACATGCAGCATTCATTAGGGTTGTGGGATCTTGAGTAGAGAGTTGGTTGCTTACATTTCTTTTGCCTTGCAAGTTTGACTTTATTTTTTTTAACTCGATTTTATTTGACACTATTTCTCTTGGTTTAAGTTTGTTTAAACACTGAATTTAATCACTTAGTATTTCTTTGGGGTTCTGAATAAGGGCCTTAATGGTTCCAACTTGTAATACTTATTTTGATTTAAATACTTTGCTTTGAGGTTTATTTAAAAATGTTTTGGTTTTCCGCTGCTAATTTCTGAGATAGCCTTAACGTTTGAACACGTGGCGGTAGCACACCAGTAATTCTCTTGAATTTGTTCAGGTTATTTACAGGTTTCTCACAGGTTTTTAAGAGAGAATTATTGGGGTGTTACAGAAGAATATGAAACAAATGGTCCAGAAATTCAATCAAATGTTCAACAAGCACAGAATGATGGTGAAAAAGCATCAACAAGTTCTCCTAATGAATCTACTGTAACATCTGAAAAAATAGGTATTGTAATCTAAATTTATTGCTTAAAATTATGTTAATGAATATATTGTAATGTTTATATACATTTCAATTTATATAAAAGTAAAAAATCTGGGTAAAAATAGATCATTATAATCTGAGAAAAAAATTTGAGTAAAAAATAGATCATTATAGATGAACATTATAGCACAAATAATACATGATAACCTAAATTATGATAATGATATCATAAATACTAATGACTATGTAATTAAATAAAATAAAGGATGTCAACACTAGAAATATATTACATTGAATAGAGGATATAATATATAAAATAGAGGATTTTATTTACACAATAGAGGATATCATATATTGAATAAAGGATATTGTTCACATTAAATGAGGATATGCTGCGTTAAATAGAGGATATTATTCACAATGAGGATATGCTGTGTAAAATAGAAGATATCATTAATAGCATAGACGATATGATTAATCAGATAGAGGATATAATTAATATTAATGTTTTCAAATTGCAGATTTGGATTATTATAAATATGATAATGATGAAAATATCGAGTTATCTTTGATGGGAAGACTTGTTGATAATCGTGAAGATGCATTGCGTATGTATAAAGCTTATTCAAGTGCTATTGGATTTAGTGTAAGAAAAAATACTCTTAGGCGAAATAAAACAGATGGGATAGTATCTAATTTTTATTTTTGCTGCTCAAAAGAAGGTCATACAAGAGAGAGAAAGAAAAAAGAAAAGGAGATAGAAAATTCAGAATTTATAACTGAGGAAAAAGAGTCATCAAAGAAAAGAAAAGTAAGGAGTGTTAATGAGACTAGAACTGGTTGTAGAGCTAATATTAGATTCAAGAAGACAGACTTTGGAGAATATTGTGTTATTCAACACAATATAAAACACAATCATGAATTGGTTAATCCTTCAGAAAGACATCACTTGAAATCTGAAAGAAGTGTTAAAGAAGAGATTGGATTGGTGATTGAAAAGATGGTAAATAGTGGAATTAAACCAATGGACTGCTATGAATACCTTAAAAGAGAAGTAGGATCAGAGGAAGCTTTAGGACACACAAAGAGAGATCTATTAAACTATGTAACTAGGTACAAATCTAGCATAATTGAAGGAGGAGATATGCGAAGTGTACTGTACACACTACAACAAAGAGCAGAATCAGATTCTTCTTTCTTTTACAGATTAAAGTTTGGTAAAATTGATCATATAGTGAGCTATTTTTGGCGTGATTCAATGATGTTGGAAGATTTTATAGTATTTGGAGATGTATTAATATTTGATACCACATATAGAACCAACAAATATGGTTTAATATGTGCACCATCTGTTGGAGTAAACAATCATTGGAGAACAACAATGTTTGGGTGTGCTTTTATAACTAATGAAACTACAGAAACTTTTGAATGGGTACTTGAAACTTTCAAAAAGTCAATGGCAGGAGCAGATGCAAAGACAATTTTCGCTGATCAAGATCAAGCAATGAGCAATGCAATTGGAAAGGTAAGATCTTCTCAAAAGATGATATATATAATCTTTTTGTTGAATGAAACATATCAATTTCTGTTGAATGAATTATATCATCAAAGGAGTAGATGATATCCTCCAAATACTAGATGATATCCTCTTAACAGTAAGTTATATCATCAAAAGACTGAATGTATCCTCTTAAGGATTTATAATATCTTATAAACTAAGTGTTATATTCTAACACCATATAATTTATGGTTATAATTTTATAAAAATTTCAGGTTTTTCCAAAGACAAGACATATGTTATGTTTGTGGCATCTCCAAAAAAACTTTGTATCAAGATTTGGCTAGCTGAAAAGCAATGAAAATTTTAAAAACATGTTTGACAAATGCTTATATGGCTGTGATGATGAGAAAGAATTTCATAACTGTTGGAATGATATGATTCAAAAGTATGGATTAGAAGAGAAGGAATGGTTTGACAGACTGTGTAACTTAAAAGAGAAATGGTGTCCTGTGTTTTAGCAAAGACATTTTTTCAGCTGGAATTTTGTCTTCCCAAAGATCTGAAATTACAAATAGAGCAATATCTTTCAAGGCTAACAAAACAACTTCATTATATGAATTCTTTCATATATTTAAAGCTACAGTTGAAAGGTGGAGAAGCAATGAAAAGGCAGATGATTTCAGATGTAGAACAGAAAAGCCAAAGACAAAATGCAAACTCTTAAAATAGGTTGCTGAAATATACACTCTCAACATTTTTAAGGACTTTGAAGACGAATATAACACAAGTATAAGATCATATTTTAGAGATGTGTCAAATCAAATGACAGCTGGTCTAAAGATGTTTCAAGTTTCTTTAAATGATGATTTCAAACATAATAGCAGTGTGTTTTACAGTGATAGTCTGAAGGAATTTGCATGTTCCTACTTATGTTTTAATGAAACATGTATATTTTAATTCCAGAATTATCATTATGTCCTCTATTGTCTAGATAATATCCTGTATCTAATAATTGATTTCTTATATTCTGATGATGATGTCTTCTATTTAATGAATGGTGTCCTCTATAGAGTTTGTGAAATTTTGTGATGCTTTTACTGATTTCTTCTATTGTCTTCATAATATCCTCTATTTTATGACTGATGTCCTCTATTCTTCTTATGATATCTTACATTTAATTCTTTATATACTGTACTCCTATTTAATTTTACAATTATTATGCTACAGATTCTTATGTTGTTTCTAGTTTATATTCTGTTGATGATGTTCTATATTCTATGTCACTTATGTTTCAATGCAACAGGTATAATTTGTTATCATATACTTAGGGTAATGCATATGCATAATGTATTCACCATACCTCCATAATACATTATGAAAAGACGGACAAAAAATGTAAAAGCTTCAATTTGGGAAGACAAAGAAGGTATGTTTAATATAGTATAATGTATCAATAACAAAAAATTTAATATCATTACTCAAATGTTATTTAAAAATTTTCAGGAAATGTTGAAGAAGTTGCTACAATTCTAGATACTCCATGGAGACACACTATTGCAAGAAATTTCTACAATTTAGTATGCATCTGTCAAACAAACGATGATGCTAAAAAAGTGTGTGATGAATCTCTTGACAAGATGTATAAGGCAGTTAACAAAGCATTTCAATCTGATGAGGAAAAGATCAAGGAAATCAATGAAGAAGAAGAAAGAAGAAAAACAGTACCTTATCCTTTACGACTAAAAACAAAAGGTTGGTCACTTGAAAGAAACAAGAGAATCAGAGGTCACTTTGAGAAGCGAAAGACAACTACTAGACATGTTAATGAATTTGGAACAAAAACTCCAAATCCACTAATTTAAATATTTTGGAAAAATATTTTATTATATTTTAATATATTTGAATTTGTGACTATTTATCCTTTATACTATTATTTATATGATATATACTACAATATATGTAAGCAATAATGAATTACATATCCTCTATATTAAAATTGATATCATACATATTATATATCGTATTTATCATATCATAAAGCAAGATAATATATATCCTTCTAATTATCTGACACATTCTTTAACATAAAATCCATATCCTCCAAGAAATATATCATATCTTCTTACACACGTCACATATCCTCAAACGTATAACTAATATACTCAAAGAGATATATGGTATACTAAATTAATAAAACATATCCTATATTGGTTTACTAATATCCTGTAAAAAAATACATTTATTAAATTTTATATTAAGATTCAAATTAGTGTAATAAGAATATGAACATATGTAACAAAACAATCATATGATATTTAAACAAATGATATCCTCAAAGAATTAAAACATGTCATCCATATGTAAAAATGTAATATAATTACAATTGAAAATATATGTTCATGTATATTTATAAAAAAAACTATTACAGAATAATATATATATATTAAAAACTATTACAGAATTATATATATAAAATATATATATATATATCTATAAAATTTTTAAAAACTATTACAGAATTACAAAAAAAAAAAAAAAAAAAAAAAAAACTGTATTTTCTCCTTTTCCATAATCATCAAATGAAGAGCAAAAACTAACCATAGATTAGTTGGGTGTACGGTACACCCAGGTGTATGTAATAAATTCTAAGATTTCCAAGAGCGTAGTTAATTGCTGTACACAACAACAACTTATATTAATGTCACAACTCACAAGAACATATGACACCATTATTTGTACAATTCCTAAAAAGTTATATACTATGGTTAATTGGTTATGTTTGCTTCAAATTTATGTTATTATTGCCACTGAGTAAATTTACAAGTTCAACAAAATATACCTACTATTCTTCTAAGATATTCATATATAGCATGAAATCCTTGCATAAAGGAATGGTTATTTTCTACAAAATTAATTATTAGTTGCTCTGGTCCTCTTTTGTGAAACTTTGATTCATCATTCATGTCACGCATGCCGGCATGCGACATGCGCTAGATATATTTTATCTCCCAAATTGTTTACCTTCAACTTGTTGACTGTTATGCAACTCACATCCCGTACTTCCATGTTTCCAATCTCCATATGACCATATTCAATATGTTAAAGATGTTGTTAAACGAGCACTTTACCTCAATATATACTTCCTCCGTTTTTTTTTAGTTGACACGTTTTTTTAAAAACATTTGCCAATGCACCAATTCAACCATTAATATCTTTAATTACCGAGAAACAAAAATTATAAAAAGTTAGATATTTTGAAAATACATATCATGAGGAATCTAACAAGAACCCACATGACTATATTTTTCATTACACATAACGCACAAAATACGGTCAAAGGGGAGTGTGTGAATAGTGCTAAAGTCAAAATGTATCAACTAAAAAAAACGGAGGTAGTATATTCGTATGAACATGAAAACAAAATACTACTCCGTAGTGTAAGAGTACATGCCTACAAGGGCACAAACAAATTAGAGCTGATCAAATTAGGCCTGGCCCAATTTTGGTCAGGCCATGGGCATAACTTTTTGGCCCAAAGTCAACCCGAATATAATTTTTTTAGGTAGGCAATGGAAAAGTAGTTGTTGAAGGCCAGTCTCGAGACCAAATACATATTTGTTGTCCCTCGTTCAAAAATGAATATTTACAATAACTAAAATTAACATTTTCTAACTGAACATATTTTACAATAATTTTGTATTTCTCAATAATTAAATGTTCATTTTCATGCAATATAATGTTTATTCGTATAAAATAAACATTAACTTTGTTAGGAGAAGGATTAGCCAAGAAATCTTCAGTGACACCAAGAATAAAGTCTTTAGGTGCCGGATCCACATTAGTACATGACCCCATCACGTCGATGGCGACGACCACTGAGCTCCACCCATCAATGGCGGAGTTTTGGAGGTGACTGCTCGTGATATGGCGGAGGATGTGGCTTGTAGTGCTGCCACCATTTTAGGATGATTTTGAAGGTTTGGAGAGAGAAAATGGTGATGGATTTGGAGGAAGACGATGAAAAAAAATTGTGAACATTGAGGTGATGCGAAAGATGTGGCTCGTAGTGCTGCCGCCATTTTAGGATGAATTTGAAGGTTTGGAGAGAGAAAATGGTGGTGGATTTGGAGGAACTGGCAGACGATGACAAAAAAGTGTAAACATATTATAAGAATGAACATTTGATAGTATGAAAATGTACATTTAATTTTGTAAAAATAAATATCCTATAGAAAAAAAAATTGTTCACTTTTGTTATATTAAATGTTCATTTTCAAAATGAGGGACCAACCAAAAGTGACTGGACTTGGAACCAGGTAAAAATTTGCGATGGAAAAGCACTTTTAACATTTTTAGTTATTTTTTTAGGCCCGACCGATTATGGCTCAAAAACGAGGTTAAGTATGAACTAGGGAGTAATTTAGTTTGAAATCCCCCTTTTTGGCCCTATTTCTATACTCCCTTACAAATAAAGCTAATCATGGGTAGGGATGTCAATGGGGCGGGTTGGGGCGGATGTTGGTCTTCCCATCCTCATCCCCACCTAACATTTTCATCCCCATCCCCATCCCCACGGCGTGTCCAATATTCATCCCCATCCCCGCCCCGGCGGGTACAACTCTAAAACCATCCCCGCCCCACCCCTACTTGGATATCCATCCCCACCTAATCCCCACCAAAGACCCGCCTAATCCCCACCCAAGAGCCACCTAATCTCCGTCTCTCAAATACACAATCCTTCATGATTAATACGGATTAAAAAAAAACATTCTTAATATTACACACATTTTTGTTTATAATATAAGTGTAGTACAAAGTATTATAATCAATATTTTATTTCACGTAATTATTTTATAAAATAGTATAAAAGTATATAATTTTGTTTTTAAAAATATATAGATGTGGGTATGAGGTGGGGATAGGGCGAGTACGAAGTGGGGCAGGGAGAGGATGGGGCGGGTACAACTTAAAATCCATCCCTTCCCTACCATCCATGGCGGGTATGGTTTTTATCCCCATCCCCGCCCCACCACCTGCCAAACCGAGACCCATCCCCGCCCCACTGACATCCCTAATCATGGGTAAGGTTGGGCCTAGTCCAATTCAAGGCAAAAAAAAGTTGCTCAAGCCAACCATTTGAGGTTAGGCTACATAATACACAAGATCAGGGTCTACTCACAAATTATAATCGTTTTTAGCTCTAAAAAAAAGTTAAGAAGCACAACAATCGCTGGCGACCGCAGCTGTTACGGCGGACTCCATCACCACCACCACTGTCTTCTTCCATACATTTTCTCGCAGTAAGATTTTCATACCATGTAATTTATCTCGCCCAAGGTAATTTTCGAGTCCAAAAATGGCGATTTCTTCAATTTCTCGCCTTTTTACATCTGCATATAGACTAAAAAACCCACCATTTTCACTCATTACACGAATCAATTTTTCAACAGCAAAAGAATTTTGTACCCACCTCTTAAATTGCCCCCAAAACCCTGAAAAAACCCTTGTTAATGTTAATGCTGAATTGGATGTTCAATGTCTTACTGAGGTGTTGCGTAGTTTTTCCTCAAATCAGCCCCAATCAGGTCTTCGTTTTTTCATATGGGCTGGTTTACAGCCTAACTATAGGCATACTCAATATATGTATAACTTAGCTTGTAAGTTGCTCGAAATTCGTCGAAACCCGGGTAGGATTAGAGAGATTGTTGAGTGTTATGGGGTTGAAGGGTGTCAAACTAATGTAAAATTGTTTAAAGTTGTTCTTAATTTGTGTAGAGAAGCTAGGAGTGCTAATGAGGGTTTGTGGGTATTGAGAAAGATGGGTGATTTTGGTTGTCGGCCGGATTCAACAATGTATAATGTGGTTACTGGGTTGTTTTGTGAAAGGGGGGATCTTGATAGGGCAATGGGGTTGATGAGAGAGATGGAATCATGTGATTTGTGTCTTGATATGATTACTTATATGTCAATGCTAAAGGGGTTTTGTTTTGCTGGGAGATTGGAGGATGCTTGTCAGTTGTTTAAGACTATGAAAAATCATGGATATGCTCCGAATTTGGTGGCATACTCTGCACTCCTTGATGGGCTTCGTAGAGTTGGTAGTTTCGAGAGAGCGTTGGAGTTGTTGGGTGAGATGGAGAAAGAAGGCGGGGAGTCTACACCAAACGTCATTACTTATACATCAATTATCCGAACTTTGTGTGAAACTGGCAAGTCAGTTAAGGTGTTGTCGATATTGGAGCGTATGGAGAGTTTTAAGTGCCAACCTAACAGGATTACTATGAGTGTGCTTATCCAAGGTCTTTGTCGCGAAGGGTATATTGACAAGGCATTTAAACTTATTAATGATGTAGTTGTTGGAGGTCAAGTCTCGAAAGATGAGTGCTATAGTTCTCTTGTGATCTCCTTGTTGTGGATCCAAAGATTTGAGGAGGCAGAGAAGCTTTTTAGGTGGATGTTAGGAAGTGCTGTGAGGCCTGATGGGTTTGCATGTACTGTCTTGATGAAGGATTTGTGTTTAAAAGGAAGATTTTTTGATGCATTTTATCTATATGAGGATGTTGTGAAGAAGGGCTTTGTACTAACAATTGATTATGATATATACTCAACCCTACTTGTTGGTCTTTTTCAGGAAAACCGTGTGGAAGAGGTAGGAAAACTGGCCAATTATATGGTTGAGAAAGGGGTATCAATCAATGCCTCTTATATTGATAACATTCACAATCACCTTAAAGGATCAATTGAGATGGAGTCACTTGCACATTTGTGCAAGATGAGAAAATGATACTAAATTACACTATCCTTTTAACATTGTATTGGTTATTAATATCTCCAGAGGATTTTTGCAAGTGGTAAGATCTAACTACTTCTTTAGTGCCTGAAAACATGCTGGCTGCACAATCCTGGTTCAAGTTCTTTGTGAGATGTATCTATGCCAAAGCAGAGTTTCGTGTTGCTAGTTGTACAGTATACATGGTAAGCATCTTATTCAATCAATCCCTCTTCACTTTTTAATGTACTATTGTTTTATTTTAGTGTAAACATTGATTTACAGTAATATGTTTTATTTTGGAATGATGTGAAGAAGTGTGGGTTGATGAGAAAGAAATGAGTTAGTAACTAGAATGTTATTTGACTCCTGGTCAGATGTGAGTTTTATAAAAATAAAATCATGAAACCAAAACACTTGCTTTTGTCCCCCAAAATTTTGTTATGAAATTGACAGTGGGATTTTGTACGTCATACTATGCCTTTTCCTTGGTGATTTCCACCGCGATCTGGTAGATAAATTCTCCCTTGTCTAGCATATTGATCTCTGAACTAGCTTGGAAAGTCTACTGCTGTTTTCTTTCTTAACTGCTGATGGTTGGAGTTTTCTAATTTTTTTCTTTGCACTGTTATCATGCTAGAAGTGTTCTTGCACAATTATTGACTGAATATCACTTCATGGTGACTCATGCAGGGAGCTTGTTCAGAATTGTGTTGCATCATCCCTACTATTTGCTTGTCTTACTAATAATGATTTCATGATGTTATTTTCTGTACCTTTATGGAAATGGTGCAACTATTTACACATCCTCTTATTGAAATTCAGAGAGTGCTAATTAGATGAACATATTAGATGAACAGGCAAAGCAGAATGTTGTGTTTGTTTCTATTTGAATGTGCTCTTTTCAACTTTGCTTATCATGGAACAGGACACTTTTTACATAAACTTGTGAACAAAGAATTTAACTTAAATTTGTATTCATCCTGTCTTTGGTCATGATGATGTTATTATAGCTAAGCCCAAGGGCTTGCAGTTATTAAACTAGATAGACAAAGTGATGCTGAAGAGCTGAATTAAATAAAAATCAAGTTGGCACATCCAAACTTTGTATTTGGTGAGATTGAAACATGGTATGTAGAGAGTTGGAAGTCCTCTATTTCTGTTAGGTATGGCTACTTTTTTGTGTATATCTCATCATGTGGATCTTGGATTGTGAAATCTTTGTAGTTGTTGATTAGGAGATCAAAGAGTAATGTAATTTTGTTCCTCCTTGATTATCTTCCTTGCCTTTCAGTTATATAGTTGCTTTTGAGCCTCAGCATTATCTGGTAACATATTTGTGCTATTTCTATATATAATTTTTTAAAAAGAAATTTTAGTATGAAGTCAAATGATAGAAATAGATTTATAGATGCATCCAGAAACTTGATACTTACTAGAAGGTTGTGTGACAAAATGAAGTTTCTTTCTTCTGGTTTCTCCTTAATCAAGACCAATCACATACAGTGACCAATCATATTAACCTAGAAGTTGAATCTTATCTCGAGGTAAGCAAAGCTGACTTCTAATGTGGAGTTCGAGAAGGCTAAGTGTAGACACCCAAATGTGTCTCCCCAAAACCAAACCCAGTGATGAATACCTTTTGCGTCGAATGATAATCGAACGAGGTGAAAGTATGAAAAGTCAAGTGTTGCGGTTGGTTTTTATTAAAAATTCTTTCTTTCTGTTTTCGAAAAACAACTTTATTTTATGAAAACAGCCAATCCAGTTTAGTTTGGTCAACGACTAGGGTCCAAAAATAGTGTAGTTGGATGGGGCTTGCAAAGAGCTTTCCAACGATATATTATAAGCCCAATTCCGATGAATAATGAGGAAGTTATGGCCAAAATACTAAACTGGGCCCGGTTTGATCTTTACGTGCGGTCCAATGATCTAGGGGAGGGCCCGATACTAATTATTATTCCTAAAGTTATTAGAATTAATGATAGTTTTCTAGAATTCTCTAGAGGGTTCTTTTTAGTCCTAATAAGATTAGAATTAATAATTATATTTTGATAAGTTTTATTTGGAATAAAATATTATTTTATGAAAAATACGATTTTAATTTTCATACGGACTTTACAAATCAATTTTGATTGATAAGTGGACTCCGTGTTTGAAAGCGCGTAGGAATCCAGGCAAACGACAGGCCTGTCGCCACGCGACAAGCCTTGTCGCCACGCGACAGAGCTTGTCGCCAAGCGACAAGGTCGGTTTTGCAGCGACAGAATGGAGTTTTATTCCTTATCAAATTCTACTTATTTCCGGACTTTTTTCTTATAAATAGGGTCCTGGACCTCCGTTTTTATTCATTCACAATCTACAATCAATTCTCATCATCAATATTCTCTCTATGCTCTCATCTCTCTCTAGCTTTTCATAAACAAAATTCCGTATACACGAGATCTAGACACACCTAGCCAAGTTCGAAGTTGCCTTCGCCCTAGATGTGAAAGGTTATAATTTCTGAGGGTTTGGTCCCTAATATCTCTTTTAATTATTTAATTTAATTGTTTGATTTTGTATTTTCCTTGAAGTTATTAACGCGTGTATTTTGTTATCAGAAAGAGATACGAGGCATCAAAGTATGTAATCTTATTGCTCTATTCTTGTAGAAAGCATGTTTAAATTTGTTTAATTCCTAGCATCATGTTAGGATGTTATTATTGCTTTCTAGTATCATGTTTAGGATGTCTTTTACTCTTTTCTAATATCATGTTAGTATCATGTTAGGTCTAAAGCTTTGATATTTATTGCTTAGTGACATGCTAGGGTTTGTTATTAATCTTGTTAGTATCATGTCTAGGATCTTGCTATTATTATGCTTTAGCGTTAACATGATTATAATTGTTATGATTATTGTGATTATTATGTTGCTTGATGCTTATTTATTGTTATTGCTTGATCACGTCTTTTATGCATGTTTAAAGGGAATTTGTACTTGTAATCACGCTTAATAAGATAATTAATAATCTTGTTTAGGCTAATATGATTATAATTCAAGTGATCTCCAATAATAGTTTTGCTTGTGCATTAATATTCAACCAACATAGATAAACAGGTTTAGGGTTAACCTATTGATTGCATGCTAGTCAGAAAGCGCACATGAATACGAGAAGAATAAAGTAGAGGCCTATTATTAGGGCAAGTTCAATCTCTTTTAGGTTGAATTTGTACCTTCATCCCCGAACCTTATTTGGTTCAAGACCTTTTGGAGTTGACGATCTCATGGATCGTTAAGGGGTGTAATCTTCACCTTGTGAACGGTTTACAGGTTCCTAAAACTTGTTGGCGACTCTTTTGCTCTAGCTTCCTTTCCTTTGGACGCCACCATGCTTAAGTGTATGATCACAGTGGGGTTCAAGCTTGGGGTTAATGCTTGAAATATTCCCTACACTAAGAAAAAATTATAATTAATATTTCAATTTTGCCTTTAACAAATCAATGATAATAGGCGGGCAAACTAACCACCCAAAGTTCTATCAGATTGTCAGCTTGGTGATGTAGCCGTTACTAATATCAGTCATGTCACAGTAAATTGAAATGAATGACTTCATCGTTTTGGTGCTCTCTCTTGATTCTAGACATCCAAGGGTGCCAATGGATCTTGGTATCAGGCTTTCTCATTATCTTGTTGTGTGCAGGTAACAAGTGATGTTTAAAAATCTACAAAACCACTTATTTTCAAAGAAGAACAATGTTATAAGTTTTTAGTAAGGTCTGTCTTATTCTTGTTCCCTTCTCATTGTTTCATTCTTTGTCAAGTTGTGGTATTTGCATGAACTTCTGGTGATAAATTTATTTCTTTTAGGTAAGTGGTTTGTTTCCACCTATGGGCTTCAACTTTGCGGGTGGTGCTTCCGTGGTGTTGAGACCAAAAGACTACCTTGTACATATGGGCTTTGTCGTAAGTCATTTAGCCTTCACCGTGTGAAAAATTGAATTTATTTTATATGTGAACCTGTTACTATTGTGATACTAAAAAAAATATACCATTTGGCGAAACAGGATGGCGCCGTACTTTGGTGTATAGGATTTCAGAAGGTTCAACATGGTCAAGGAATTTCAATATTAGCAGGTTAGTCACATCATGTTACTATTTTTCATATAGATCCACTGGAATGTAGACTTGAAAGTGTATTCCAAATTGCCCATCATTTTCTCTTGCTTTAGTTTCGTCTTTTTTTGTTTTTTTTTTGTTTTTTTTTTAACGTGTGGCTTGTCCCACTGTTTCACTCTTCTTCCCTGCTTCTTCCTCTGATCTCAGTTCTTCTTTCTCTCCTCAGCTATCTCCAATTCTCTATGCTTCAATAAGGGTTCGTCTTATTTATATTTAAATTTTATTGATTAAAATCATCAATTTCATGTATTTTTGTTTATTTTGACGGGAATAGAAATGGTTTGTTGTAATTTTGCTGAAAATTTGCAGAAAGAAATGCTGGAAAATCACGGATCTCATCTCATCTCTCTCCTCCATTGAAGCGACTTTCGAGCATTCTCTAATCCTCCATTGAAGCAACTTGCTAGGTAATTATTTTATATCATCAAATTTCCATTTCAAAATCTAGGGTTTATTAGTAAGACATTGAATGGTTTGATTTATGGTTGATATTATTTGTATAATTATTCTGTCTAAAATCAGTTGTATTGAACTATTAACGTGATTATTAATTTTGAATGGATGGGTTTATGTATACTTTAGTGCTTTGATTTTTTTTATTTTATTTTATTTTTACTTTTATTTTAATATTTTTTTATTGTTGAACAGCAGGGGAAAATCCCCTGTACTTTGAATATTATTAGTGTTTACTTAATACTGTGATTTTGTTATGAAAGTAAGTTCTTGTATTGGTTCTCTCATTAGGAAATAAATAAGTTTGTGTTTGGATACAAGTAATTAATTTCAAATGATTCATTTCAAATCTAGAATTACAAATCATAGAATTCAATTCTAAATATATGGTTGGGAAACATTAGAATTTCAATTCTATGATTTCAAATTCTAAATGGTGTTTGGAGGTGAGTAGAAATTGTGAAGTAAATCTGGAAATTTATGAATGATATATCTACATTAATCAATGGTTAACTAATTGAATGACAACAACACCTACAAGCATCAATTTCTTTGGTAATCAATTAATCATCAAATCATACAATGATGTCATCGGAAACTACAACCAGGTGCTAAAAAAAAATTTAAGAAAAGAAACCGACAATAATTCCAATTCTAAATTAAAACCATTTAAATTTTCCTTAAAATTTTGTAAAATAAATTCAAAGTTTGAAAGCTCTTTTGTAAACAAATTCAGACTTTTTTTAAAAAATTTATATTCTTAACCTAATTTTTGCCTATTTGAATTGAAAAAAAAAAAAAAAATCGGATGTAAAATTACCAAAGTAGCTTAATTTAGATGACATCAATGCTTTGATACTTGTAGTTTGCTTCAAATCTACCAAAAACAACTTGTAATTTCAAGATTTTTTGTCAAAATTGTTCAAAGATTGAGATATTCTGTGTGCAGAGCAGAGGTTGGTGACAAGGTGCATGTATAACAATCGTCGAACAAAAGTTGGAGACAAGGAAAATTCACGGTAGTGAGTGGTTGTAGTAATGGAGGATAGAGAGAGAAAGTTGTGGTTGTTGGAGCTTTGGAGGAGAGAGAAGGGAAAATAGCAAAAGAAATTGAAATGACAAATATTAAGTTGGAATTTGAAATTCATCAAACTTTACTGATTTTGTAATTGACTTGGAATTGGGCCAAATACAAATCCAACTGTTTGCATTACCCAAACAAGACACTTGACCCAATTCCTAGAATTGAAATGAAAACCTTAAAACCAAACAAGCCATAAGGGGTGTTGAATTTATTGAAATTTGAAGTGAGTATGAATGTGGTGCAGGCATGTGAACAATCAATTGGAGGATGAGGATTCTACAAAGGATATGGAATTAATTGGATTGTGCTCCTTGACTTTTGAGTTCACCTCCTTTTTATCTTCCTTATTTCTCCTTATGAAATTATCAGGCCCCCTCTATTGATATCCCTTTACTTATCTTCCTAGAAGCCTATTGAACTGAAGTTGACGAGATAATTTGGGACTACAATAGGCTGCACAATTCTTAGATTGATTGCTTCTTATATTCAGATTTGTTTTACAATTTAGTGGTTAAGATTGGTTCCAATGTTCTGAATAATTAGTCCCATATTGGTTCTCTGCCTGATTTGTGATGATAATATAGTAGTTTTACGATTTCTTTTGCTTTCCTAATTGAGGTATTTGGTGATTTATTTAGGAAGAATTTGTGTAAGATTCATTTAGGTTTACTGGGTGTAGGATCAATGGTTTTGGGGAAGAATTTGAGGTACATTTGCGGCAAAAAATTGTCTTTAGTTTGTTATTTAAGGAGAATGGGAGTGTTTTGCAGCATGATTTTTTTCTGTCCATTATTATCCTTGATTTATTAATTGTTGGTTTTTGTCCTATTAGCTTCAATCTTTTTTAGATACTCTTATTATCGTAACCTTTTTTCTAATGTTTCTTCAAAAATAAAATTAAATTAATGACAGTGGTTAAATATTATGTCAGGCCGGTAATTCTGCACATCAATGTATTTTTATGTGTTTCTGTTGATTTAATGAGGATTTATATGAAAAAATTAGGTGTTATTGAAACTTAAGTAGGACCTCTCTTTACTCTCTCTACGTATATGCACCCTGACAAATATCTTGGAGGGAAGGGTGGTTTTTGGTTTAAACAGAGAAAGGGTTTGTGACCAGTACACTCACTACATGAATCTTTGTTAGATCACACGCTGATTTTAATATTGTGTTCTATAGAAACTATGTTATCCAGTACATCATCTAGCTAAAACTTCCATTTGCAGCAGTACAGTTTGTCTCTCAGGTTTGAAGGGATCTATGATGTGCAGTCCATGCAGAAATCAGCAGTGAAACTTCAAGCATTTTTTAACCAATGTATACTAGTCACCAATTCAAGGTCTGCTGCTTATAAAATCAAAGCATTTATGAGGATAGTCACCAAGGTCTGCTTCTTATAAATGCTTCTTAACTATTTGTTTTCATGACATGTTATGGTCATTTAATGAAGTAAAATAATTATCATGCTTGGTAGGTGAATGGAAATATCAGGTTATTAGAACCAAAATAGTAATATGATTATACGTTGATAAGAATATCAATGAATTTTAGATGGTGAACTGTGAAGTATTATATCTAACTAAGAATTTGCAATAAAAAAAATTATGAAATAGAGATGAGAAGGGGTGATAATTTTTATTTGTTTTAGTTTGCTAACTTTTTTGTCCTTGAAAATATTCTTTACAATTCTTTATTCTCCTTCACTGAAATGATGAAAATGCAGCATTCTCATTCACCTTAGTGTGGGCGTGCAGGGCTAGGGATTGCCCTTCGAGTGGTGGTGGCAGGCATCCTTCATAATCTGAATTTGGTAGCTTTGGTCTTCAGACACCCTAATGATGCTCTGGGAGAAGCAGACGGAGTTGATATCACTGTTGGTTTTGCTCCTCTAATGTTGTGCAAGCTGTTGTTTAGCTGAACTACTTAGTTTAGAGCATTGTTTTCTAAGTAGCTGCAAAAATGTTGGATATCATCTTCTTGGCTTAGCTTGATTCTGTTTCGTTCATATTCTACCCAGATAAGAGCCCAGATAAAAGTTAGTATGGAAATTTGTAGAGACCTTATTAGTTGACATGTAGGAGTATTTACTGGGAGGAAATTACTTGAATATAGACTCTCACTTGTATATTTTAGTAGAATGTAAGAATGGACAAGTTACGCATAGATCAATTTGATTTCTTTTGACAGGAATTGATGCATTGATAGAGCTTCTGGAGGAAGCACATAGCTTAGGATTATCTTCCACCCCCCCCCCCCCCCCCCCTTTTCTGTTTAAGCAATTAAAATGATCTTGTAATCGCAATGATTTTAAAGTCAAGCATATCCATAATACCCAAAAAATTATCTTCTTTAATCAACCAATTTTTAAAAGCGCCCCAAAAAAATAAGGTCATTTAGTTTTCCCCGATTTCATCTCCATAATATAAAAATGCATTTACACTTTTTGAAAGAATAAAAAAAAAAAAATACCATTTACAGAAACAAAATATATGACAAATCTATTTATCTTAACAAAAATGTGTACTACAAAATATTGACTTTTTATAAAGAAGACAAAATTATAAAGAAAACTCAAGTTTCACACCTAATAGTAATGTAACATCATATAATATAATATGCCTAAAGACTAAAAAATCCTTTAGTAGTACACCATCAAAATTAGGTTGTATGTACTCATTAATGTGCCTTATAAACAATTACAAGTTCAATTGGTTTTATTTTAACTTAACTAATCTAAACTATAATCAACAATTGAATTTGTTTTGTCCAATCTTATTTAATTTGAACTCTATTGATTTGAAATTATACTTTGTAATGTACTTCTTTAAAATTGAGTATTTATAAAATGTGAAATTATGTTAACCAATTTTAGGGCCTGTTCTGATTGACTGAAATGAGCTGAGCTGAGCTGAACTGAACTGAATATTTTATGTGAGAAGGAAATTAAGAACTGAATTGAATTGAAAATAATCTGAAGAGAACATGCTCTTAATCAATATGAACTTTCAAAAATTGAAATAAAGTCAAAATGAGTTTAGCTAAATTGAGTAAGATCAAATGGCCATTTTTGTCGCAATAAAATTTTGAAAAAATAAAATAAATAAATAAAAATTATCTATTAGTTGGAGTCCAAAAATGATGGCCACCGTTGTATTGTTATGGACAGTAATGTAATTTTTAAATTAGGTAGGATGTTTTGTTGTTAGATTGATAGCGTATGGAAAATATATGCGTAATGATGAAAATCGATAATAAGAGTGTTAATAATAATTAGAACAATTAAAACTAATAGTAACAGTAATAAAAGACCAATAACACATAAGCAAACCTTTGCAAGCTCATCATATGGAGAGGCCACATTCTAAAGCCCATATAATTTGATTAACATTGCTTGCACGAAACACTCGCAAATTTTTCCATGGTCTCGAGACCAGCCATAGGAAGCTGGTCCCGCACTATAAAAATGAACATTTGCCAGAAACAAAATGAACATTTATTAAAAATGAACATTTACTAGAAAAAAAATGAACATTTAGTAATTGAACATTGCAATATATAAAAGTGAACATTCATAATATGAAACCCACTCTTATAAAAAAAAAAAAAAAAAAAAAAAAAAAAAAAAAAAAAAAAAAAACGTTGTTGCCTTCTTTTTCGGCTAATATCTCCAATTTTATTTTCTAGCTATATTTGTTTCCTTTGTTGAGTATATAAAGTATTTGTTTTCATTTAATTCAAACTGTCTCTTGCTTCTGGATTTTACAATATTTTCTCTCTCATTGTTCATATTCAATTTTTTTTTTTTTTTTGTTTTTTGGATTTCTGATGTTGAATTGTTCTACATATTCAAGGTATTCAAGATTTTCGATTTTTTTGTTTATGAATAACAATGGAGCTTGCTACTGATTGTTCATCTGCAATACTTCCTTCATTATTGGATGAATGTAAGTTTATTTATTGTTTTTTTATTCAATGTAGTTTTTTGTTTTGTTTTTTTTATTGAATAATTTTGTGTGTTTTTTTTATCCTTTCTTTACGGTTGATTATGAGTATATTCCTTGTTTTAAGTTTATTTACTAGAAAACAAATGAACATTTACTAGAAAAAGAATAAACATTTATTAGAAAAAAAAAATGAACATTTAGTAATTGAACTTTGCAATATATAAAAATGAACATTTATAATATAAGAATAAAATAAACAGACTATGAAACTGAAAAAAAGATTGTACATCTAATGTTATATAATTGAACATTTCAGTTGTAAAAAATAAACATATCATTTCATAGTCTCTCTAATGTTATTGTTTAACATCTATGCAATAAAAGTGCACGTGTTCTTTTGTACACTTTCGTGTAAGTAAATGTTCATTTAGTGATTGAACATTGCAACATATAAAAATAAACATTTATAATATAAGATAAAATAAAGAGACTATGACACTGAAAAAAAAATATACATCTAATATTATATAAATAAACATTTATTTATTAAGAATGAACATCATATTGCATGAAAATTAACATTTAATTATTGAGAAATACAAATTTATTGTAAAATATGTTCAGTTAGAAAATGTTCATTTTTGTTATAATAAATGTTCATTTCTGAACGAGGGACCATAAATATTTACCTGGTCTTGAGACCAGCCTTCAACTGCTGCTAAACACCAATGTTAAATCATCGGACCTATGGCCTATAATCCTTTGTATGCTACATAGTACTCTTAATTGTTTGATCAACTAAATTATTCCTTGCTTGAATAAACTTAATTTTCCTGTCAAAAAAAAAAAACTTAATTTTATTTTCGTTAAATAATCTCATTTCAATTTCTTTGGTATCATATACACATATTTAACAAACACCCCCGACAAGTATTTCTTTTCAAAATCATTACCTCCTTGAAAAACAAAACTAAAAAAACCCCACACTGTGACAACTTGAGAATACAATTACACCCTAAAATTCCAACTAGCATCACGCGTGTTGTGTAATACCTCGTATTTTTATACGTATTTTAATTAAAATAAGTATTTTGAGAAGTATTTAATTAAATTGAAATGTTTTATTTAAAGTATTTTAATTATTTATTTTAATAAGTTTGGAAATATTTTATAAAAGAAAATTTTATTTAATTAATTATTTTAATTAAGTTGGGGTTTAATTTAGAAAATTTTATTTTAAGTAAAGTTTTATTAGGGAAGGGATTAGGAAAATTAAAAGAGGAAAGTTTTGGGAGAAGGGCTTCTAGAGAAGGGGTATAAATATCCCACATATGAGGCAAATTAACTTTGCCCAGAGTGGAGAAAACCCAAGGTAAACTTCTCTCCCTTTTCTCTTTATTTTTCTTTTCTTTTTCTTTCTCTTTTCCCCCTTCCCCTTTTTCGGCTCCCCCTTACCATCGGCCACCACCACCACCGGTGGGCCGTCGGCGCCAGCCACCGGCAGCAGCAGCCGGCGGCTGGCGGTTTTTGGTGGCTGGCGGCAGCCGATAGTGGTGGCCGGACAGCTAGCCCTTTCCGAAAAAAAAAATTAAAACTTTGTTTTAAAAACCAATTTATTTCTAAATCTAATTGTTAATTAAGAGTTTTGGGATTTGATTTTGATGTTTGATTATGAGTATTATGTTAATTAATTTTCAGATTATGTTTTTAATTAAAAAGCCCCAATTTTTGAAACCCTAGGTTCTTGATTTATAAATTATTGAAGGATTATGATATATAATGGTATAGACCTTTGATTAAAGTGTTTTAAGGCTTAATTACAGCAAGTTTTAATTAAAATGTAGTGCTGGAATTTTTGGTAGAGTATTAAAAATCAAGCTTCTTCAAGGAATTTTAATTACCCATTAATTGGGATTAAAGTATGATGTTTTAAATATAATTTCAGCTTATTTTAAATAAATTATGAGGGGTTTTATAATAGTATATATTGCTGGAAATTTGTGTAGAGTGGATTTTAATACTCTTCTATGATTTTAAATTGTAGGAGACTTTGAAGTGAGTGATTTCTATTAATTGTGGCGATATTAAGATCGTATTCAAGGTACGTTCGTGTACTTAGCATAATTATGTTATTGTAATAGCATGCTAAATGTGTTTGATTGATTACAAGTAGTATCATGCTAGGTTTGGATTGGAAATTATGATTTGGATGTTATTGGTGATTGGATTATGAAGCATGATTTATTTGTGATGAATTATTGGATGGAAAATAATAGTTGGAATATTATTTATGAACCACATACACTACTACAAAACCCGTATATTTTGGACGCTTTTGCCTCGACGCCGTGGTTGTGGCGTCAGTGTACAATTTTGGGTTCCGTATTTTCTCGACACTTTTCCAAGTCGAAGATATTCTCGACACTGAAAAGCGTCGAGAATATCACATGACATACACGTGATTAAGCTGAGCCCGCAATTTTAAAATTTAGGGGAAAAAAAATAGCGGGTTGTATTAAAATAATACCCCCAATTATTTCAAAAAAAATATAAAAAAAAAAATTCAACTGCTATTTGTCGCTCCCATTTTACCAGGTAACGCTCCCTTTTTGACTTGAATGGACCACTATGCCCTTTATGCAATTTGGCTTATAAAAAGGACCTTGTTCCCCATTTGGACACAATGCATGAAACGGTCCCCTTACTTGACGACATTGTTGTCCCGAGCTTCCCAAAATCGGTCCCCACGACCTTGCAACCAAATCGGTCCCCACGACCACCTAAATTTTCTATTTTCAAAAAACGTTAAATTTGCCGACGGGTCTTGGGTCATGGACGGCGAGTGGAACATACGTACGCCGGAGAATGCGTCGGATCATTCTGTAAGTTTTTTTTTTTTTTATTTTCGGTAATTAGGACATCCGCCTAAAATTTCCGGATGTACCTAGGGACATCCGGAAATTTTTAGGCGGATGTCCCTATAATATTTTTTTTTTTTTTTTTTTTTTTTTTTTTTTAAGTATGTTTATTAAGTTTTTTTTTTATGTATTTTTTTTTCGTGGTCTTGTGATTATTTTTGTGATTTAGTATTTGATAATTAATGTAATTTTGTTGTATTAATATGATTATTAGTAATATGTTTATTTTTTGTTTCATTATTATTATTATTATTATTATTATTATTATTAGTAGTAGTAGTAATATGTTGATATTATTGTTGTTGTTGTAGTTGATATTATTATTGTTGTTGTTGCTGTTATTTTTATTGTTGTTGTTGTTATTGTTGATATTGTTATTATTAATTAGTAGAAATATAATTTTAATATTAATATTAATATTATTAATATTGTTATTATCAATTAGTAGAAATATAATTTTAATATTAATATTAATATTATTAATATTATTATTATTATTGTTGTTATTGTTATTATTATTATTATTTATTTATTAATTAACGCTATGGTCTTATAAATTGTTTTGTAGTTGTTGTTATAATTTTTTATTATCATTAATATTGTTATTGTTTTGTATTTGTTGTTATTATTATTAGTATTGTTATTAGTATTGTTATTATTATTATTATTATTATTAGTATTGTTTTTATTATTTTAATTATAATTATTATTATTATTATTATTGTTTTTATTATTATTATTTTGACATAAAGCATGTTTTGTTTAATTTGTATAGGATATGGAATCTGAGGAAGACGGTGACGGTGTGAATTATAGTGGGAATTTTGTCACCGATACGTTTTTTCCTACATTTGACGATGCTGTTACATGGGCTGAAGGTGTTTCCATAAAATTGAGATTTATATTGGTGAAATCGTCTTATAACAAAACCAGATATGGTCGGCCGTATCGGTATTTGCGATGTGATCGGTCACGAAGGAGCAAGCCGAGAGATTTGGAGAACGCGATACGGAAGGACACCAAAACCAAAGCTAATGGTTGTCCATTCTACATCAAGATATATTATGATGTCAGCACCGAAAGTTGGAAGATCATTGCGAAAAATGATCACACCGGGACACATAACCACCCAATGATTGTGTACCCAGAGGGTCACCGTAAAGTGAGCGGATTGAGTCCGGGTGCAAAACGGGTTGTGCGGGACATGACAAAGGCCAAGGTTGCTCCCCGTAACATCATGTCCACTATTGCCGAGCAATTTCCTGATGATCATCCAAACATCCGACACATTTACAATTGCCGAAATGACTTCAGGATGGAGATGTCCGAAGGAAGAGGAGTTGTTCAGCAATTTCTTCATCTGGCGAGAGAGAGTAAATACATTTACTGGTTCACGAATGACGATCAAGCTGCTCACTAAAATCCCGGTCGACCGCCAACGTCGACTCAAAAATCTTATCAGTCAACACCCCACTACCCTGCCAAATGGTCTTTGTGCCGCAAACCTCAGACAGATCATCTAGAGTCATATCCATGGTGACCGAGCACTCGTCCCGTAACACGTCCGTGCTAGGAGTAGTGGACACCATATTGCCTGCAACCCGTAACCCAAGTATGTTGTACACGTCGTGCAGCAAGATCGTAATCTCCCCAAATGGCATGTGAAAGGTGTTCGTATCTGGCTGCCACCTCTCAACAAAAGCAGAAATCAACGGCCAATCAAGTCTCTTAAACATCAGGTCGGGCAAGTGAGACAACCAACTAGCATCAATCTCCGCAATGGCCTCCACAGATTGACGGCCTCGCCAAGTACACAAGTCAGAACATAACTTTGTCCTACTCAAACAGCGCAAAACACTACGCTCCTGCTCCATCCAGATATACCGTGCCACGTGACCGCCAAAACTAGGGATAACTGACCCATCCTCAGGCCCACCCGGCATCGGTTCCTGCACTAACCATGCCTCTGCAGAGCTGGAAGTAGGCTGACTCGACCCACTACCAACAAATCTCCCAAACTGACCCCTATATACCATATGGAAATCCTGAGGGTCCTGTTCTTCATCCCGGTCACCAGCATGACTACCCGAACATTCGTCTTCCTCGTCAGATATGGGTGCTCCACTTGCAGAGTACAAGGGCCGACTACTACCAGACTGTTGGTCTCTCGACCAACCACTAGTAGACCCGTATTGCTGCTGCTCGAGCTGAACCGGTGAAGATCGAGATGTCTGTCTCCTAACAGACGCATTCAGACGTCGTGATATTGCATGTCGAGCACCAGAACCCTCGATCTACATAAAATTAAAAAATAATCCGATTTTAGTAATAATAATAACCATAATAACCACAATAATAATAACAACAACAATAATAACAACAACAAAAACAACAACAAATACAAATTAACAACAACAAATATAACCTTAACAACAACAATAACTAACAACAACAACAACAACAAATACAAATTAACAACAACAATAACCATAATAACAATAATAATAACACTAATATCAACAACTATAATACTAATCATAATTAAAAATATTAATAATAGTACTACTAATAACACTAATAATAATATTATTATAACAACAACAACAACAAAAAAAAAAAAAAATTAAACAACAACAATAACCATGAAAACCCTAATATCAAATTAGTTTAATAATAATACTAATCATATTTTTAAAAATAATAACACTAATAATAATTATAATAATAATAATAATGATAATAATAATAATAACAATAATAACAATAATAACAACAACAATAATAATAATAATAATAATAATAATAATAATAATAATAATAATATCAACAATAATAATAACAACAATAATAATAATACTAACCATAACACTTCAAAATAACAAAATCCAAAAAAAAAAAAAAAACAAATTAACAACAACAACAATAACCTTAACATTAATAATAAAAACCTAATATCAACAAAATAATAAAAATTATCATATTTTTTAAAATATAATAAGCACAATAATAACAACAACAATAATAATAATATCAACCAAAAACAAAAAAAAAACCAAAATCCGAAAAAAAAAAATCAACAATTTTATTAACGGGCCAAAAAAAAAAAAAAAAAAAAATAGGAACTTCCGCCCAAAAATTCCGGAAGTTCCATGGAGGATCCGCCTGGAATTTCCGGATCCTCCATGGAACATCCGGAAATTCTGGGCGGATGTCACACTTCCGCCCAGAATTTCCGGATGTTCCATGGAGGATCCGGAAATTCCAGGCGGATCCTCCATGGAACTTCCGGAATTTTTGGGCGGAAGTTCCTGGATCCGAAAATAAAAAAAAAAACAAATACCTCGTCTCCACCATCGCCGCCGCCGCCTACGCCCCTGCCACCAGCGCCGCCGAAGGTCCTCCCTCCGAATCTCAGCCTAATCCGCCTCGAATCACCCATTTTCTTTTGTGTTTATGATGATTGTTGTTTTTTTAAAAATTGAAGAACAATTTAGGAATTTTTTTTTTTTAAAAAAATTGTTTTAGAGAGTTAGAGAGTAAGAGAGTTTGAGAGTAAGAGAGTTAGAGAGAGAAGTAAAGAAGTGAGAAATATTGGTCGGAAAGGAAAAACCGTATTTATATATTAGGGGTAAAATTGGAATTTCAAGAAAAAAGGGGAACATTACCCGGTAAAATGGGAGCGACAAATAACAACCCTCAAAAACCCCAATTAATTAAACTGGTGCCCTATTCAACAATTGCAACAATTCTCTGCTCTAGCTCCTCACACTCAACTGCCCATAATCATCAGCGTTTCAGGGTGTTTCTCGCTCAACTTCAACGAATTTCGGGGGATTTGCTTGTCACTTTCATAAATTTCAGGCAATTGGTCTTCAATTTGCTTTACAATTTGTTGATATTTATACATCGATCGTTTTTGGCTTACCTTAATTCTCACAAGTCCTAAAATTTCGTTAAAATTGTGTATCTTTCTTTGCATGTCTTCGATTTTGAATTGGAGTAGAACAAGAATCAGTCTCTTGTTGCAAGGTAATTTTTTGCCCTTAATTAGATTAATTAATTTGTTTTTATGTCTTTTTTTCGTGAATTCTGCTTTAAAAATTAAGGTTCTCCTGTTTTTTTTTTTTTTGTAGTTTTTTTTATGGGTGTTTGTTATGAATTTTATGGCGTTTTCTAGGGTTTTAGTTTGAGAATTTTCTGTACTAATGTTACTATAGCTTTGAATTTTATGGCTTTGCTTGTGAATGACACATTCTTGTTTTGATGATTGTTTTGAGTTGTTTGGAAAAGCTGACTGTTAGCTAGCTTGAAGGGGTGTTAGCGTGGTGGTGGATCAACTACTAATTTAACTGCCCTTCTCTCTCTCAGAATATGTTATATGAATTTATGATGGTTTTATTTATGTGGGTGATTCTTTGGTTCAGTACTTGGTTTTTTTTTTTTTGTTTTTTACTGTTTCAAAGTTATATCTTATCTCTTTTTTTGCCTTAAAATTTGATCTTATTATGGGTTGGGAGTTTGGAGATAAGCAGCCTCCTTCATTTTGGTTTTGCTTCAGTATATGGAAACTTCTATACTTGCTATCTATGTTACTCGGGTTTGAGTACTTCCGTAGAACATGGTGACATGATGAAGTATTGGATTTAGGCTTTTTGCCTCAAATGTAATTTCTATGCATTTACCAGTATCATATTTCTATGAATTTTCAGAATGTTGAGGATTCAACTTAGTTGCTTAATTTTTTTTTTTTTTTTTTTTTTTTGACACAGGCTAAAACATAAGAAATAAACAACTACTCTAAGAAATTAAACAGCATGGGTAAATTTGGTCTTGAGACTATAGCATTTGTTGTAGCCATCTTCGCCAATTTGTGTGCTTCCTCAACCTTTGATCTTTGCTCCTTTCGAACTATACACCATGTCAAATTCTTACCAATCTTACCTATTTCATCAATGGTCCAGAGTATTGATTTTTCTTGTAAATCCTTTCCTTGTAATATGTCTACCAACTTACTAGCATCGGTTTTGATGATAAGGCTCTGAATACCTGCTTCCCAGCACCATTGCAGAGCTTCTAAACAAGCAATTGCCTCTGCCTGTAAAGCTGAGTTTGCTACTCCATAGGAGCAACCTTGCAGTTCTGTTACCTTCCCATCATACTCTATGACCCAACCAGCACCCCTTCTTCTAGTGTTCTTGTTCCAAGCCCCATCTACTTGAACCGTAAATCTTCTTGTGCCCATTTCAAGTCTACCTAGGCTTGCAATCTTGTAGCCAGGGGGAGCACTCACCTCACCCTCACGTGGGTGAAGGAATTCCAGCTCCTGAGAGTCTTTATTTTCAAAGTCAGACTGATCTTGCACACTTTTCTCTACCCTCTCAAGGATTACATTTATATGGGTTCTATTTCCCTGGAAGCTAAAATCATTCCTAGACTTCCAGATTTCCCATATTGTAGCTATGAAGGTAGTGATACGTTTACTACCTTTTCCATCCAGAGTTAGAAACTGTTGTATATACCACTGTATCCACTCGTTGATTGAGATGCTAGGACTGATAGTAGGGATGATGCCAAGACTACCACATTGCCACACTCGGTTTGCCACTACACAGAATCTGAGAGCATGGTTAATACTCTCTTCCTCACCACATATCTCACAAGCTTCATTCTCACAAATGTTGCGGATCTTGAGATTACTCTTTACAGCTAGCCCATTATAGAAAATTTTCCATATAAAAACTTTACACTTGGGTAACAAATTTTGCTTCCACAGGAATTTTAAAAAGGAAATCTCTGATTCCCCAATTCTGTCATTTTTTTCCATATGTTTCATGAGAAACGCATAACCCGACTTAGTTGTAAATTTTCCCGAGCTTGTGTGATCCCAGTGCAGCAAGTCATCAATTTCTCTCCCTGGAAGCTCAATGGCTCCTATTTCAATAGCATCTCTTGCACTAAAGGCCTTCCTTAAATCAGCTCCCTTCCAAGACCAAGAAGATTTATCAATAAACCTATTCACCTTCCAAATCATAGCTTGTCTCAGAGTAACATCTGAGTTTGCTTCCGGAGTCCTACCATTAACCCATCTATCCTTAAACACACCTATATTCTCACCATTTCCCACCTTCCACGCATGACCCTTAATGAATTTAGACTCACTTTTCCTAATTCCTCTCATACCCCATGACATATTAGTAATGCAGCCTTGTTGTACCTTCCCATTCCTTAACATCGACCCCCCTTTAGTAGAAAAAACTTTTGCCACTAATAGCTGAGGGTTGTTATGCATTCTCCAGGATTGCTTCATTAGTAGAGTTGCTTAATTTGAAAAATTCAATGTTTGTTAGCTGTGCTAGCAATTGTGTTGTCTATCTTCTTAGCGAGGCATGGTTTACCTTAAATTTACTCACTTAACATGATCATTTTTTAGAAGAGAGTAGTGTATATATTATCTAGGAATATATGTACCTAGGGTAAAAGATTTTTGAAGAAGAATTATTTGCTTATTGGATTTCTGTAATTTTAGTACCGTCTGAATGATGTCTGATGGAGTCCATTAAAAAAATTATTAGGAAAGGGCGATACAAGTCTGATGGTGAAATTTGTGTGTGGCTGCAGCATAGGTGATTGCATAGGCTGTCCAGTTTGCTTTTAGAATATAATAAGCTGATTTGGAATTCTGGACATAGAATTTTTTAGTACATTGGGGACAGCCGGACCAATGTTTCATAATTGCATCATGGTGATGGATATGGGAAGGCCTAGGGATGTGATTTATTGGCTCATGCTCTTTGTTTTGACTTTTGATGTCTGTATGGCCATTGCTGCAATTAGGGGTGTCCATTATTCGGATAAAAACCGAAATCCAATCCAATCCAAACCGAATTATCAATTCGGACCGGATCCAAACTTTAAATCGGATCGGATCGGATTGAATTTTTTTGAAAATTCGGATTTTCCGATCGGATCGGATTGACCTTGTTCGGATCCAAAATACCGAAATAACCGAATTATGAAAGTGTTATTTTACAAAAAAATATTGTTAATATTAATCATGTTAAACTATGTTCATGATTATAATAATATTAACAATGTAAACCTATGTTTTTAATACTTGTATAAATCATGTACTACTATACTTTCAAGAATTGAATTTTATTATTGCAATTTTATTTTTGTAATCGCATTAGACCCAAAAAATTTAGCAATGTATTTTAATTCGGATTTTCGGATTGGATCCAAATAACTGAATTATAATTCGGATTGGATCGGATCGGATTTGGTAAGTAATTCGGATCGGATTGGATTTGAAAACTAAAAACCGAAATTCATTTCGGATCGGATTGGATTTGGGCTAAATCCAAACCGAAAACCGAATGGACACCCCTAGCTGCAATTCCGGATTAATGATTCTTTAATGGTTTATCATCTACTGATTAAATCAGGCATTTAGTCATTAAGGTATATTGATAACATTTTAATATGATAAAATGACTAAATGGAATTTTAGGGTTTTATTTTGGAATTCTTTACTGGATATGACATTAGTGACATTATTGAAGGCTCCATAAAGTTTTCGATAAAAAAAATTGGTCCAAAGAAAAGCAACACAGGAGCTAACACAAAGTATTTAGAATTAGTTGAGAATCTATGTCCAAGTAGAAGTAAATATGATAAAATTAGAATCAGTTGCATCTTTGTGAAGTCAAATTTGGAATAACCTATAAATTCTAGGACCTGCTTTTAAGGGCATTCATAGGACCTGCTTTTAAGGTTGAAGGTGAACCAGATTTTGAATCTGGGCCACCAGGAGATGGATTAGAATACCTGAGACGTGTCAGGTATACTTCATGCTCTTTTAAGTTTCCTTGCTTCATATTATTAAAAAAAAAAAATATTTTGATGAGAATCTATTCATCAATTTTAATATTATTGAGCATTCTTTATTGGGCAGACCCCTGCTATTTCGATATAGAGCATTTAATTTGATGAACTTGCAATTAAATCCCATTAGCATCTTAGTAGAAAGCTCTGTTGTATTCCATGTAAATAAAAATATTAATGTCTTTTGTCAATAGTGTCATTTCCAAAGCAAATGAGTGCAAAAGCTCTATTTCATATCTATTGTTTGCTGTTATGACTTATTCTGAACTATGGAGTATACAAGAATAGGAAAAGAGGTTCAGTTCAGGTACAAAAAACCTATATTATTAACTATAAAATGAGTGTTGGAACAACTTATTGATGATGTCATGATTGCTACCCGTTCATAGGATTGCCTTTGCGTAATAAACCTTTTTTTCTTTGTTCTTCTCTTGAAACAAGCAACAATCTAATCTAAAAAGTAGACACATTGGGTTACATTCTAATAACTTGTGGGTTATGTACTCCTACTTTCAGTTATCAGAGGCCAAAGAACCTGTCTCATTATGTCTTAGAGCATTTGATTTCCAGAAATAACATTGGCTTTTTATTTATTTATTTTATTTTATTTTTCCCATTTGAGATATGATCTGTTTAGGAAATAAGCCAATGTATTTATCTTAGAAGTCGAAAGCAAGTAGCAGTCACCAACATTCATCAAATGAGTGGGGATCAACTACTAATTTGACTGCCCTCCTCTCTCTTAGAATATGTTATATGAATTTATGATGGTTTTATTTATGTGGGTGATTCTTTGGTTCAGTACTTGGTTTTTTTTTTCCTCTATTGAATGAAGTGTATTTTAAAGGTTTTGTTTGTATGGCCATTGCTGCAATTCCAGATTAATGATTCTTTACTGGTTAAGGCCTTAATTATATTGATCACTTAATTGTACTCTTTTCATTAAGGCCTTTTGTGTGCTAAATTGCTCTGATGTTGCTATGTCATCTGTTGGACTCAGTTTTAACTCAGACTTTGCTTCCTTTAAACTGTCAAAGTTTACTAACACTACATTTTCTGTTTTTCCAGCGTTGTTCAGGAGCTGGATTTGCACGATTTTCTGCTCATACTGTACTTTTGTAGCAAAAGAAGGTACACTCTACCTTAGATATTAGCTCACTAATATTGTATAATGCACTTTTAAAAGCTTTACATATGACATACATATGTGTAAGTGCATTCATACTTAAAGACTTTGCATCCTTTAAAATTTTAAAGTTTACTAACACAACCTTATCTATTTTTCCAGCCTTGTTCAGTAGCTTGATTCCCACGGGCTGTCTGCTCTTAGTGTATTTTTGCGGCAAAAGAAGGTACTTTATCTTAGATACTCTTTAAAAATCCCTTTTGACATACTATATTACTTAGATATCCTATTCATGAATTGTTGAGCAAAGCAAATGACTTGCATAATGGATGATCTTACTGTGTTTCTAAATTTATTTTCTTTGTTTAAGTCCTTATTATATGCCATGATAAAAAGGAATGTTATATAGACTAGCTAGATGCATTAATCTGATTTTTGTAGTTTTTTATTTTATTTTTTTATTTTTTTTATTTTTTTATGGATGCTTGTAAAATGATTTTTTATAATGTCATTGTTTATAATAAACTATATATTTCTTTGTAGACATGGATACTAGTTGGATTGATTTACCAATAGGTGATCCTGGTTATTATAAAGGTTGCATGAAATTCTTGAAACTTGCTAAAGAGACTCTTTTACCAAATTCATTGGAAACTAAATGCCCATGTAATAAGTGCAAGTTAAATAAAGCGAATTCTGTAGAAGAAGTAGGAGGGCATATTTTACTTTATGGTTTTTATAAAAACTATAGAAATTGGATATTTCATTGTAAAGATGAAGGGAGTAAGACCCATGATCTAAGTAACGATCTAGCAAAGGAAGTAGGTCGAGATGATATGGACGGGTTACTAAAAGCAGCTGAAGATCCATCATTAAGATGACAATTAATGAAGATCCTCAAGATCCATCATTAAGTGAACCAATTAATGAAGATGACAATTCATATGACATGGATGAGGGGTTTACCATAAATCGCGAGGTAGATGATGAGTATCAATTAATTTTCTCAAATGAAGAACAGGCAAAGTATAAACATCTCATGGAAGCTTCTGAGAAAAAGGCTTGTACGAGGGGTGTACTACTTTTTCAAAACTATCATTTCTATTGCACTTGTTTCACCTAAATTGTATGTTCCATTGGTATGCTGAGTCATTTAATAAATTGCTTGAACTTCTAATTGACACATTTCCCATTATTAAGGATTTTCCATCGTCTTATTATGAAGGCATGAAGATAATAAATGATTTGGGTTTAGGATATGAGAAAATCCATGCATGTCCAAATGACTGCATGTTATATTGGGGCGAATTCACGGATAAAAGTGAGTGTCATGTATGCCATACATCAAGGTGGAAAAGTGTGAAAGGAAAGGAGGGTGATGTAAATGAGAAAGGAAAAGAAGCATGTAAGAAAGGCGAGGCAGCTAAAGTAATGCGGTACTTTCCCCTTATCCCTAGATTAAAGAGGCTTTACATGTCATCTAAAATTGCGGAGGACATAAGATGGCACTTTAATCGTAAGGATGATAAGATTCTACGACACCCTTCTGATGGTGAGGCTTGGAAAAAATTTGATGAAAAATATACAGAGTTTGCCGCTGATCCTCGCAGTGTTAGATTGGGCCTAGCGAGTGACGATTTTAATCCATATCGTCTTATGAATACAAATTATAGCACATGGCCGGTGGTCCTTATTCCCTATAATTTACCACCATGGCTTTGCATGAAATCATCATCCTTTATTCTTTCTATAATTATTCCCGGTATGGATATTGATGTGTACTTGCAACCACTAATACATGAATTGAAATTGTTGTGGGAAGGTGTTGATGCTTTTGATTCTTATAGTGGAAGCAACTTCAAAATGCGAGCAGCCCTACACTCTACTATTAACGATTTTCCGGCATATGCCATGCTCTCAGGTTGGAGTACAAAAGGCTACAAAGCTTGTCCTTCTTGCATGCATTCTACGTATTCAGATAGATTTGGTGGCAAAATTATCTACCCTAGGCATTGAAAATGGCTGCCTATCGATCACCCATATCGTTCACAAGCTAATTTGTTTAATGGGAAAGAAGAATATGGTATTGCTCCAATTCGTACCATACCAGCGGGGCCGAAGTTTTGAAGCAACAAGAAGGGGTAAAGTATGTATATGGGAAGTCAAAAAAAGTTCCAAAAAAAAGAGGGAGAAAAGCTGCCAATGAACTTGATGATGATTGCGATCCCGATGGTGATGATGTTCTGTGGAAAAAGAAAAGTACATTTTTAAATTAGAGTATTGGGAGCATAATCCTCTTAGACATAATTTAGATGTTATGCACATCGAAAAGAATGTGTCCGATATTTTATTAGGAACTCTTTTAGATATGGATAATAGTAGAGATGATGAGAGTGGCAGAGAAGCCTTAGAGAAGTTGAATATAAAGCCTCATCTATGGATCAACCCTGAAGGTTACATCCCGCTGTCTGATGAGGAAAAAGAACGATTTTTGAAAGTCATGAAAATATGAAAGTTCCTGATGGATATGGGTCTAATTTCCAAAGATGTGTGAATCTAAAGCAGCGGAAACTTATTAATATGAAAAGTCACGACCATCATATTCTCATGCAAGATATCCTCCCGGTTGCTTTAAGGGCGTCGAATGCCACAAAAGTTATTGATTTGCTTGAGGAGTTGTCAGACTTTTTAAAAAAAATATGTTCAGCAACTATAGATACAAGAGAATTAGATACCATTCAATCAAAGCTCGTGTTGACTCTTTGCAAGTTAGAGAAAGAATTTTTACCAACATTTTTTACAATCATGGTTCATCTACTAATTCATTTAGTGGATGAGGTCAGACTTGGCGGACCAGTTCATTACAGATGGATGTATCCTATTGAAAAGTGATTTTTTAAATAATAAAAATAATAATAATTGTTATTATTATTATTATTATATCTTATTTTTTAAGTAATAATTTTCCCAAAATTTCTTAATTCTTTCACATTCACATACATAATCATTATTATAATTCAAGGTACTTGGCCTTTTTAAAATCTCATGTAAGCAATAAAGCTCAACCGAAAGGATCTATAGCGGAAGGTTACCTTTTGTGGGAGACAATTGCATTCTGTTCGAGATATTTAGAAAGTGTTGAGACTATATTCAATAGACCTAGAAGGAATGAAGATGGTGTATCAAACATTGACAACTATCTGTATAATTCTGGTGGTCGTGTCGTTGGAAAGAAAGAAAATGTCCGTTTAGATGATAGAAGTTTAAAGCAAGCACATCGCTATGTTTTACTTCATTCTGATGAACTGACACCGGTGCTTGAGTAAGTAGCATTATGTGTTTCTTTAAAGCTCACTAATATTTACTGGTTATTAACATAACATTTTCAATCTCAATAGTGAGTTTATAAAACAAAAACGGCAAGAGAATGATGTTGGAGGATCTCAAGATAATGATTCTATTGAAAATCAGTGGATAATTAATGAATTCGCAGATTGGTTGTAAAGCCAGGTTATATGCTTTTACATTTAGGGTTGTTTTTTTTTTTTTTTTTTTTTTTTTTTTTTTTTTTTTTAATTTCATTTTATACAAATATGTTAGTCTAACTTTATTATACTTGAATTATAGGTTCATAATTTAGATGATAGCACAGTAGAAGGAAAGTTAAGAAAAGCCTTAGCTGGTGGCTTGAGTAACCGCGGGAAAAAGATGAAAAGTGTTATTATCAATGGTTACAAATTTGATATTGCGGATCGTGAGCGATTTCGAACAACTCAAAATTCAGGAGTCATGGTGGAAGCCGAGGGTCAAGAATACTATGGAAAACTCAAAGAAATTTTTGAATTAGATTATTATGGTTCTTTTAAGGTTGTATTGTTTCGTTGTGATTGGGTCGATATTCGTAAGGGTGTCAAAACAAATTCAAATGGAGGTGTTCGTGTCAATTTCTCAAAATTGATGCACACTGGTCGATTTTCGCATGATGATCCATTTGTTTTCTCATCTCAAGCAAAACAAGTTTTTTATGTTGAGGATGAGATACAAAAAGGATGGTGTCATGTCGTGAAGACTAAGCCTAGGGACTTGTTTGATGTACCTGAATAATTTGTTTATAATTTGTTTATAACTATTAGTATTGGATTTTCCTAATATTTCATCTTGCAATAGTTCACAATATTGTCAATGTCTTGATAATCCTGAGAATAAGTGTTGTTGTTCTTGTTTCTGAAAGTTGCTTTTATGTATTGAACTCACTGTGCGACTTCTTATTTCATCAGTTTTAATCAACTGTGCTTACTATATTCAATACTTGTTTCTTATTTCAACTCTAATATATTTCTCATTTATTTTTCTTATTTCATACTTCAGTTTATATATACTAATACTTTTGTTTTCTTGGTTTAATATTTTTGTTGTCTTGCATGGTTTCTTAATTCGTAACTAATGTATTAATCTTATTGTCACGCTTATATGATTTTTGATTTATGATGTTTTTAATAACTTATCTTGCGAATTTATCAGGTAAAATATGACGTATCGAAGCAAGAGAGCAAGGGACATACTTGCTACCACAGCCAAGTCACGTGATCCAATATCATCACAGTCACCAATTATCACTATTGCACATACTTCTTCTGCTGCTGAAGGTCCACAACCCGCCAAAAAAAAGCTAGAAAGTCACCACAAACTGAGGTTCTTAGGGATGACAAATGGGGACCTTTTTCTCCACCCATTACCACTACAAAATGTGACCAACCACCACCTAAAAATTTAGGATCCATTTGGAAAAACCCTCCTGGTTCAACATTGAGTTTAGTTAAGGAAGCAGTTTCAGGTCAGCAGAAAAAATACCCACCAAAAGTTTCATCATTAGTCGTCCCACCTAATATTCCACAATCAATTGCACCAGACTCATTGAACTCCCCTTCTACTTCTCACAAACCTCCTAAGCGCCCAAACCCTCGACACGAGGAATCCAGAACCGTGAAACAGGTGCTGTGAAAACTTCAGCAACAGCTCCACAGGATAATCAAGAAAGACATAAAAGTGGAAACGAATAAGAAGAGATCCCGAAACAATCTAAGACTTTACGACCAAAAGCACTTCCGGATTGGCCTGTAGACATAGATTTCGACGACAAGGAGGAGGTTCTAACCATAGGTAAATATTTTCTATTTAAGTTGTCTACTGCTGCTTGTTGCTGTCTTAGTCTTTCTTTCTTTTTATTTTCTTGAGTATTTGTGCTGATTGCTGTTTTGGTCTACTGGGATTACTTTACAATTCTTGCCATGTATTTGTCTATCATTTCATATTTAAACCAGGAAGCATTTAGTCAGAATTGTTCAATTGATTTCCTTAATAGTCTGTTGTCATCTCTTATGCCAGAGAACATATTTCTTTTTCCTCTGAGTTTGTAACAACTTTGTTAGTTCAATTTTGTTGGCTCATTGCATTTGTTATTCTTCTATAAAAGGATGGTTTCAAGTTTTGTTATTGTCTATGATTAAATAGGCTTATGTGCTTGAGACTTTGGATCAGTTGAGTTTTTGTGCCATTCATTTTCCCGTCTGCTGCCTAACTTAAAACCTTAGTATCTGACTTGACATATTCTGAATAACATTGAAGGAAATGCTTGTTCATAATATGTTTTTAAAGCTGAAGCTACTGCTTTGTTTAGGCATACTTAATGAGTTTTGTTAGAGCAGAAATTATTCATTTGTTGAGGACTTGAGGGAATTATGTGCACGAACACCTTGGAGTCAATTTTCACTAATGTTGGAATCAAGAACTTCGTGGAACTTGTAGTGCTTATCCCTGTCCTTACGCCTAAAGCTAAGCACTTTGTACAAGTAGGTAATTATGGACTTGCAGTAGCATTGTTTCTTCGTTTGTTCTTGACATTTGGTTGATGTACAAACCATATAATATTGATGTTGATGTACAAGCCAACAGTCCATCAGTAAATTGTGGCTGATATTGATGTTGCTTTTATTTGATGAGAGCACAACTAATATAATAAGATGATGATATGATGAGATAATTTTACTGGCTAAAGGCGCTAAAGGCATCAAAGGAGAGGAATTGAAATCGAGCATAAATGTAACCAATGTATTGACACACTGGCACTTATAATGTAACCCATAGTACCTTGTTGGTGCTTAGTTGCTGTTGTGCCCTTGCTGCCCTTGCTGTTTAGTCTGACTATACCTTTATTTAGCACCTGCACATACCTTCAGATTGCCATTGATTTTGCTTGCTAATCCTCACTGTTTCATACATTTTTTAAACTGATTATTTTTTTTAACTTAATTTAGATGCCAAGGGTAATACTACATTAGTAAGTGGTATTATTCTGCCAATTGACGTATGGAGTAATAACGGCGTACAGTACTATGTCGAATTCAATGATTTATGCCAGCCAATTAGGAAAGGTGGTCATATTTTGGTTAAATTCATTAGTATGATTGCGAAGATGGAGTCACATTGTCCAGTTGGGGAAAAAGATTGGCATGCAATCAACAAGCATTTCAAAGGGAAGATAATTACAGACATAGGAGTAAGTATATTCGTCCCTAAGACATCCCCTTTCATTGCCTAAACACACATACTTAGCCGGTCTCTTACTTCTAATAGATTACTTACTGATTTATATTTTTAACTAATTATTTTACTTTATAGAAGGACCGCTTTGTGATTCCTCCTGGTGCGGAATATGACAACCAAGCTCTCAAGCGTGCCAATAAATGTTGGAGACAGTTCAAATACTCTCTGAAACAGATTTATTACAAGTCATTAGAGAAGAAATTGGATGAGATGTGTAATAATGTGCCACATGGAATTACCAGTAGTAACTGGGTTAAGTTGGTGAAATATTGGGATTCGGATTACGGGAAAGTAAGGACAATATTTAGCTTACTGTTTACTCTATTAATATTAATTAATCTCTAAAAAAAAAATTTGAAAATGTGAGTGCAGACTATGTCAGCATGCGGTAAAAAAGCACGAGCTTCTCAAAATCAGTTTCATAGATCTGGCTCTAAAAGTTTTGCAAACTAACAAGCTGATTATGTATGTAATATATGTGTCATTTTATATTTACTTAGGATGTTAGTAAGAGCAAAGCCAGGTTTTATGCAGTATATATTGTTGTACATATCTTTAATGCTTGTTTTGCTTTATTATTTATAGGAAGATGAACATGGACAGAAAATGAGCTTGTTAGCGTTGTGGATTAAAACCCATATGGGTAAAGACGAAGCTTTCTTTCTAACACAGTCACTCAAGATTTTGTGGTATGGTTTTGTGACAGATTTCTGGTATGATTTTGTGCAGATTTTGTTGTATAATTTTGTGCAGATTTTGTTGTATAATTTTGTGCAGATTTTGTGGTCTTACATTACTCCTAAATGTTGGTGTAGGATGATGTTAAAGCTAAGGTTGAAGAACTGAGGATGATACACCCCAAGATGTCTGAACAAGAGCTCGAAGATGAAGCGTTTCAGCAAACTATGTACCGCGATGAGATTCCCGATCGTCTGGTGGGTTACGGACTAGGGGTTAAAAAGGGGGACATTTTCGGAGTGCGTGGTGTGTTAAGGAAGGAAGGGTATGGAAAAGTTCAAAAGAGGACTATTGTGATGGATAGTGTTAAAGAAGAAGTGAATGCTTTGCACAAAAAAAATGATACACTATCTCAAGAAAATGAAAAGCTGAAAGACCAGGTCGGACACAACAATCTTCTTCTTAAAGCACTTGTTGGACAGTTTTCTGAGATTGTAGGTGTAGTTCGTCAAGGGAATAGATCTCTAATTCTTCTAAAGAAAACATCCGAATTCTTAGAAATGGCAAACCACCAGGTAACAAAGTCGCATTTCTCTTTATATCATGTGTTGTGTTTAGATGCTAGAGTCTCTATTTCTGTGGAACAAAAGTCTTATAATGCATGGCTCATATTGATGGTTAAAAATTGTATGAACCGATGAACTGCCCCCTTTCCTTTTATCTAATGAACTGCCTTACTTCTCTGTTTTCTCATCACTTTACAACTTCTGTATTTTGAATTTCTTGTTGGACTTGTTCTGTTTGCTTGCTTAGACAGTTGTTGGTTTTTAGGAATCAAATAAGAACTGCCTTATTTGTAGTTCTTGCCAATCCCCAATCTGCCTTATTTGTATTAAACAGGATTGTGAACTGTTTATTCTTCTGCTTTTGTGTGGGTAAATATTTGGCCTCCCGTTAGGTGATGGTTTTGATATTTGGTCTCAAGTTGGTATGCCCTTATTTAGCATGCCAAATTTAACAGATTGTCCCATCCATCTTGTTGCCATAGCTTAGGCCGAGTGCAGTGCCTTTAGTTTCTAAGCTTTGGACTGAGGTAAGCAGAGCAACCCATGCTTGCCTTGGCTCATTATCTACCCTTAAACTGAATACTAAGCTGAAATCCAGAACTGAATCCAACTCTGAATTTCAGAACTGAATTCAGAGCTGAATTTCAGAATTGAAAATCAGATTTGATACATTTATACTTTAGTTTAATTGATCTGTATCGCTGTGATAATGCATGCTCAGAATTAATACCATGAAAACGTTATTGCAAAAGGACCTCTCAGATTATCAGATCTTAACTGAAAATCAGAACTGAATTTGATATAGTATTTGATTTTAAGATAGTATTTGCTAGTATCCTAATCAAATAGTTTCATGTGTTGGTTGTGTCTTTTCTTATGTCTCTGTTCACTTATGCTAATGGATAATAAATGATTGTAATGAGCTTGGTTGTTTTAATTAGTATATATGAGCAGAGCCATTGTGCCAGGTTTCAAGTTTTGTTATTCTTGAAAATTGATTTAAGAGAAAGATAGAAAGGATTCGGTTGGTGAGTTCATTGCTGATTTGCATAAATCTTATATTTACAAGATAAGTTGTCCTTTAATTAAACCTAACTAATGGGCATAGAAATAACTAGTAAGCTAAGTGACAAGAGTAAGATTGCAGGATATGTCCTTAAGTTGTTGCTTAGCAGACTAATCTGATTTCAATATATGTTTGGTCTTTCATGCAATCAAGTTCACTCTTGAGTTCTTGTATGCTTAAAGCTTATTTACAATTGGTGAATGAAATGGCTATTTTAAGTTGTTAATAATCTGATAGGGGTTATTGTGCTTCAAATGCATCTGAATGCACACAAATATATCTTTTATGAGAAAGCTGTAAAAAATTATGTATGCTAAAGTTTTTTTTTTTTTTTTTTTTTTTAGTAATGCAAAAGAAATTTAACGAGGTAGTGTCCAATTATAAGCTACTCTTGTGCTATTATAATCTAGAAATCAGAAGTAAACAAATAGTTCAGAATAATCTGACAGAATAAAATGCATAATGTCTTGGTCTACCAAGTCAGATTCGGATAATTTCTTTGCTTGCCTGATGCTACTAAATTCAGCAAACTTACTGTCCTACTTGTAATTAAACATGTCTTGCTTAATCTGAATAATTGATCTTAGCTCTATATTTTGCCTATATTTTAGTTCTGATCAGAAATTTATTTTCAACCTACAATTTATGCACTAATATTGCAAGCTCATTTCTCAGTAATTTCATATATAGAGAAATGCAGAGTATTAGTTTTTGTTCATTTCTTTTTTGTTGATATAGCAGAAACAGTTCCTGCTTTTACATTCCATGTGGAAAATTGTTGATACCCAATATAATTCTTTATTTATTAGCAACTGGGATAGTTTTGGACTGAGAAAGTGATGTGTGTGTGTATAAGCCAATATAATTCAGAGCTTGTATGTTTGTGTGTGTATATAAGGCTATATTGTGTAATATACTAATTTATACTTTGTATTTTTTTTTTTTGAAGATTGGAAAAGGCAATGTAGGAGCAACAAGAGAGTAGGCCGGGACACTTGAGCATCAAAACAAGCGACTATATCGTCTATAACGCCATCATCTATCTATTTTGGTTTTTAGTCTTATTTATATTAGTGATGTATTTATTTAGGGACAAGCTACTATAATATGCGACTTTTATTTTTATTAATTGTGTTGATGTTTTCTTTTATTTATAAATTTGGTAATTTAATTAATATGTATTCTTATTATTGTTGATTAATTATTGTTTTTTTTTTAATCTGATCTAGTTATATAGAATATTTGTTTACTTTAATTTTAATGTTATTAATTTAATTTATGATAAATTTAAATAACTATAATGTATGTATGATGGTAATAATTTAATAAAAGGAAAAAAAAAAGAAAAAAAAAAGCTTAAAAAAAAAATTTTAGACGCTTTTTAATGTCTACATATTTTGCATATTTTCACATTTCAAGAGTTTCCAGCCATACCATAGGCTGACACGAATAAACGCAAGACAACAAAAAGCATCGCTAAATTTGAGTATGTGGACGCGTAAAAGCGTCGCTAAAAAACTACACAAATTTGGGATAATGCGCGAAATTAGTATTTTTCGACACTTTTTCAGCAGCGTCGAGAAATATTTTTTCGACGCTTTTTAGCGTCGAAAAAAGACCTAAAAAGCGTCTAAAAAACACGCTTTTTGTAGTAGTGATATTTATTTATGGCATGTTAGAGAGCATGTTTAATTAAACTGAATGTTTAATTTGGTTTGGAATATTGAAAAGGAATTTTATTATGGTTCATATAATTTTTATTGATGCTTTAAGCATGAATAAGGAGCTATATAAGTGTTTATGTACACGAGGAATAAATTGTATGTTGGTGCCTTAGTGCACTTAAGGTGTTTTTAACACCGAGGGATAGGATTTGTGGCGCTTTATGCGTTTAAGGTGTCATTGGCACCGAGGTAGAATTAAAAAGAGTTCAACATTAATTATTATATGGTCATTAATTATTCAAGAATTAAATTGGTATATTGAATTGTTTGATTAATTATTGTTGATTGAATGATTATGGTTTGAGAGTCATCACCGAGTTTAATAATCTGTAAATAACGTAAAGTGAAAGAGATTACGCTCCAAAACTTTTGGAACGTATATACCTTGAGTATGAACTTATGGGGGGAGGTATGGGGTTTCATATTTAACCATGACTTCTACTGGAGTACAGAACGCTGTACATTCCTTTTTATTATTATGCGCATGAATTCCGCCACTTACAAGTGGTCTTTGATGCTGGCACGGTTAGCTCCTGTGTCAGTAACCTCAATTTATTTGGGGGAGGTTAGTGGGAAACCCGTTCGATGGGTAATCAACGCTAAATAAATTATTTAGTGTCTAGTGAGAACTTTTATTGAATGTGGTATGCTTGAAAAACGGGTGCAATAAGGTAAGTCATGTGTTGATAGGGAATTGTATGCTAGTGTGTTAATTACGCTTATGTACTCAGCTTTGCTGATTGTGTGTTTTGTGTATTTGTTGGCCTTGTCTTTATCATGGCCATATGATGACCCATTTTTAATGGAGAGTAGTGGAAATAGGTAGAGATAAGCTTTTCAGGTGATGAAGCATATTCATGAATGAGCAGGAATGAAGAGCGAATCATGCTAGTTTCTATAAGTATATGATTGTGTTATTGCTTTATTTGTTTATGACTTGATTATTATGCGTGACTAACGAAAAGAGTTTTGAGTTCAGTTTTGGTTTTAATAAGGGCCTAAAATGGTTCCAAGTTGTAGGTTGATTTTATTTTACTTCGTTTGACTTTGGTTTGACTTTACTTTCGATGATTGTCTTTTCAAGTTGACTTGTTTTGAAATTAGTCTTCTGCTGTGTGTCTTTGATAGTCGCCTTACCCGTTTTCACGGTGGCGGTAATGTCTTAGATATTCCTATTTAAGGTTTTAAATAGGGCAAAACAGGTATTTTAAAAGAAAGGAATTTTAGGGTGTTACATGTTGTGCGCGTCAAACTCCCTAGTTACATATAGGAGAGTACTAAAAAATTTAAAATGTCAATCAACAGCCTAGAAATTGAAGCCTTCAAAAAGAAAGATGCATCCTCATCCATATTGTTCTCCACTCTTATATCTTTCCACCAAAAGTCACAACTGAGACATATTGTACTTGTACTTCAAATCCAGAAACATCGCTGAAGCTCCTCAGTTCACCATGAGGACATCCATGTCTTTAATGAAACTGAAAAAGTTATAATTTTCCAGGATCCATGCCTTGAAATCCCAGATCCATACCCTTAAAGGCCTCAGATCCAAAGCATTCAGTAGCATTCTGAATGGTGGCATCCCATGACGCCTTGAACGATTTGATGACACTGCTTTTCTTGACATATATATGTCAACCTCCCAAAGCACTTCATGATGCCGACAATGCAGCAGTATGACGGAATGACAGATACTACTGGTCATGTGGCTCTATTTGAGGTACGCAGCATGATGACAGTTCCAATCCCGGAAAATAAGTGGAAACTGGGAAGCTTGTATGTGTAAAGGATTTGGTGCAACATAGTTCAATTTCTTCATTTGTTCAACTTGTCAACTTGTTCATCCTGCACTTTTCCACTTAGTTCTCGAGGAGGCTGAAAGTAAGTTGATGATATCATTATCGAGGATTATGATTAGTAATGGAAAGGATAGGTGTTGCTTGCAATTTCTTAATGCTTGTTTTAATAAGCAAGAGCTTGGTTCAGGCGCTTTCTGAAGGCGAAATGCATCAGTTCTCATCAGCTTTTATGTTGTGGTTTTATTACCTAACTCATGTTCTGTCTGCTTTTATAAATTGATTTATCAGTTCATAGTGTTTATGTCTGTTCTTTAGCTTTCCTGCTTGTGGTGCTTTTTAATGTTTTATTTAGTTCGATTGTATCATCTATACTCCAATGCTACATCATCGGTAGACGGTAGGGTGGCAATTCGGGTCAGCGGGTCAGGTTTGGGTCAGATTTCGGGTCAATTTCGGGTTATGCTTAGAAACTATCAAAAATAGTGTAAAACTTAATATTATTATAAAATATGAAACTTAGGTAAAATCGGGTCGAATTCGGGTTTTTCGGGTCGGGTCGGGTTTAGGTTTCTCTCAGTAACTTCGGGTCGGGTCAGGGATTGCCAGCCCTAATCATCGAAGTATGGAAGATCAAACAACCATATATGTATGGAGTTGCAACACTGAAATAAATGAGTCTTGTGGTGGCACATAATTAACACCTATATAAAGATCACACAGAAATACAGAATGATACATAATCTTTAAGCTATATGTCACACATATATAAACTCCCCTGAGTGGGCTATATGGTCCCTGTTATCTTTAGTGCGTAACAATTTGTTTATGCTTGTTTTACTCGTGCATGATAGCAAATTCTTGATATTAGGTAGCTGACCACAATATTAAAGCCTCACTGAGTCGCTACTCACTGGTACCTGCTGTGAACCATCCAAATATCAATTTGAAATTCTGTTTCAGCAGCTATCTACTCCGTAAGAAGATGAAAGAACAGTTGTGAAGGGCATATAGGTCCGTGCACTATTTATAAGCGCAATCTTTCTTATAAGGTAGGGAAATAAAACCGCTATTGACATTAGCAATTTTGCCCATTTTTACTCTAGAATATGTCAATTTTACCCTTCCTCCAGATTCGATAATCAGATAAACAAGTTGCTCCGTAAATACACGGATGCAACAAGTTTGAACACATTACCAAGTAAAGAAGCACGGAAACTGCGGCTGTTGCGGCGGACTAGCCATCACCACCACCATCGCTGTCTTCTTCCATACATTTCCTCGCAGTAAGATTTTCATACCATTAAAACTGATTTTTATCTGTTCCCTTGATCTCGCAGAATCATACCCAAGGTTATTTTCGAGTCCATTTTCATTGAATCAGCTCATTAAATTATCTTCTTCTTCCAAAAATGGCGATTTCATCAATTTCTAGCTTTCTCACCTCCGCATATAGGTTAAAAAACCCACCATGTTTACTCATTACAAGAATCAATTTTTCAACAGCAGAAGAATTTTGTACCCACCTCTTAAATTGCCCCCAAAACCCTGAAAAAACCCTTGTTAATGTTAATGCTAAATTGGATGTTCAATGTGTTACTGAGGTGTTGCGTAGATTTTCCTCAAATCAGCCCCAATCAGGTCTTCGTTTTTTCATATGGGCTGGTTTACAGCCTAACTATAGGCATACTCAATATATGTATAACTTAGCTTGTAAGTTGCTCAAAATTCGTCAAAACCCGGGTAGGATTAGAGAGATTGTTGAGTGTTATGGGGTTGAAGGGTGTCAAACTAATGTAAAATTGTTTAAAGTTGTTCTTAATTTGTGTAGAGAAGCTAGGAGTGCTAACGAGGGTTTGTGGGTATTGAGAAAGATGGGTGATTTTGGTTGTCGGCCGGATTCGACAATGTATAATGTGGTTATTGGGTTGTTTTGTGAAAGGGGGGGTCTTGATAGGGCAATGGGGTTGATGAGAGAGATGGAATCATGTGATTTGTGTCCTAATATGATTACCTATATGTCAATGCTAAAGGGGTTTTGTTTTGCTGGGAGATTGGAGGATGCTTGTCAGTTGTTTAAGACTATGAAAAGTCATGGTTGTGCTCCGAATTTGGTGGCATACTCTGCACTCCTTGATGGGCTTTGTAGAGCTGGTAGTTTCGAGAGAGCGTTGGAGTTGTTGGGTGAGATGGAGAAAGAAGGCGGGGAGTGTACACCAAACGTCATTACTTATACATCAATTATCCAAACTTTGTGTGAAAATGGCAAGTCAGTTGAGGCGTTGTCGATATTGGAGCGTATGGAGAGTTTTAAGTGCCAACCTAACAGGATTACTATGAGTGTGCTTATCCAAGGTCTTTGTCGCGAAGAGTATATTGACAAGGCATTTAAACTTGTTAATGATGTAGTTGTTGGAGGTCAAGTCTCGAAAGATGAGTGCTATAGTTCTCTTGTGATCTCCTTGTTGTGGATCCAAAGATTTGAGGAGGCAGAGAAGCTTTTTAGGTGGATGTTAGGAAGTGCTGTGAGGCCTGATGGGTTTGCATGTACTGTCTTGATGAAGGGTTTGTGTTTAAAAGGAAGATTTTTTGATGCATTTTATCTATATGAGGATGTTGTGAAGAAGGGCTTTGTACTAACAATTGATTCTGATATATACTCAGCCTTGCTTGTTGGTCTTTGTCAGGAAAACCGTGTGGAAGAGGTAGGAAAACTGGCCAATTATATGGTTGAGAAAGGGGTATCAATCAATGCCTCTTATATTGATAACATTCACAATCACCTTAAAGGATCAATTGAGATGGAGTCACTTGCACATTTGTGTAAGATGGGAAGATGATATTAAATTACACTTTCCTTTTAACATTGTATTGGTTATTAGTATCTCCAGAGGATAGTTGTAAGATCTAACTACTTCCTTAGCGCCTGAAAACATGTTGGCTGCACAATCCTGGTTCAAGTTCTTTGTGAGATGTATCTATGCCAAAGCAGAGTTTCGTGTTGCTAGTTGTACAGTATACATGGTAAGCATCTTATTCAACCAATCCCTCTTCACTTTTTAATGTACTATTGTCTCATTTCAGTGTAAACATTGATTTAAAGTATTAGGTTTTATTTTGTAGTGATGTGAAGAAGTGTGGGTTGATCAGAAAGAAATGAGTTAGTCACTAGAATGTTATTTGACTCCTGGTCACATGTGAGTTTTGTAAAAATAAAATCATGAAACCAAAACACTTGCTTTTGTCCCCCAAAATTTTGTTATGAAATTGACAGTGGGATTTTGTACTTCATACTATACCTTTTCTTGGTAATTTTCACCGCGATTCTTGTAGTTAAATTCTCCCTTGTCTAGCAATTGATCTCTGAACTAGCTTGGAAAGTCTACTGATGTTTTCTTTCTTAACTGCCGATGGTTGGAGTTTTCTAATTTTTTTCTTTGCACTGTTATCATGCTAGAAGTGTTCTTGCACAATTATTGACTGAATATCACTTTATGGTGACTCATTGTTCAGAGTTGTCTTGCATCATCCCTACTCTTTGCTTGTGGAAACTGTAGCAAAACTATATGCTTGCACCTGTAGCTCTATCTTTTCCTAGGATATATACTTTTGCTGCTTGAGTTTCTTTCCCTAACCTATAAAAGCACCGAGAGATAAATAAGAAGTCCCTCAAAATTTCTAAAATCCTTATGAACAGTGTTATGCCTAAATTTCCCTTTAAATTTGCCTTTGCTTTGCTTATCTACAGTGGCCGGACTACTTTGCCCTCCAACTCAATTAATTTACATGTGCGCATTGTTCCTCTCTCTCCACTTACCTCAATTCTGTCTTCTTCCATGCTCACCTAATTCTCTCTCCTCTTTTGATGAAGAACGGAATTGCCCAACAAGTTATCGATTTATTTATGCTCCTCGAATCAAGGTAATTCCTCTTCTCCACATTTCAGCTGTTAATTTTGTTGCTTGAACATTGATGAAGTTGATCGGTTTATTTTGGTTACATTGGATTTCTAAATTAGTTTGTTTCAGCTTTGGAACTTAAAGAACTTTACTGTATTGATTCTTGTTAATGCAGATGTATTTGGGTTTTCCATGGGGTTTAATAGTCTTTGCTGGCCATGATTCTCCATTGAAGCGACTTTTATTCTTTATCCTCCGTTGAAGCCAATTCAGCGCTAATCACGGCTTTAGTCTCATACTCTGTTCCTTTTAATCGCGGTTTTGGGCTTTCTATCCTCCATTGAAACAACTTTTGAGGTAGAATTTTCTTTTAATTAATCATCAAATATCAATTTTAAAATCTAGAGCTTGTTGAAAGTAGATTGACTTCTGAATCTAGATGGTTGTTGGGGTTTTCAATTCTGAAACCAATCTGGTTATGTCAGCTCGCCGGCGGCTGACTCAAGTGCCCCCTAAACCGCACGAAAAACCTTCTACTCAGAATGGATGAGCGGATTATTGGATTGAAAGTAGGTTTGTTTTTTCTGTTAGATTTTGGCTTGAAAATTTGGTGAAACTATCTTTTAATTTCATCTGTTAATTATTTACATGAGGTTATTCGCAAGAAAGTAGGCGCGGCAGGCATTGCAGATAAACTAAGGGAAAATCGCCTGCGTTGGTTTGGACATGTAAGACGGAGACCCGAGGGTGCACTGGTGCGAAGAGTAGAAGAGTGGGACCATGGAGGGATTAAACGAGGGAGAGGGAGACCAAAAATGACTTGGTTGGAAGGAGTTAGGAAGGATATGAAGTGCATGGATTTACATGAGGATGAAGCCTTGGATCGTAAGGGATAGAGGAGAAAGATTTATGTTGATGACTACACGGAATATTCAAATTTGGTTCATGTTAGCCGACCCCACTTTTGGGATTAAGGCTTTAATTGATTGATTGAATTATTTTAGCTTGAAACTGTCAGAGGGTTTATTTGATATTAATTTGAGCTTCAATAATTTGATAAAGATGTCTTCTCCGTGTTGCCTCTTTTAAAATTAGCTTCTGTCTTTGGTCCCTTGCATTATTTGTGTCCTGAAATCAATCATGAATATCATTATATCATGGTTTTAAAATTGGTGTGTATTCAAGTTAAACGGTTTGTCATTTTTTGTAGAGTTCGTTATTATAATCTCAAGATATCTACACAGATACGAAGTATTTTTTGCCATCTGTTTTAGTCATAGAATGGTGTAACTTGGTCTATTCTCTGCTTGTGCAATATACAATAGGAAGACAGTGTTATCTATCTTCTGTGGGGTGATACATCATTACATCCTGCAATGGTTGCATATGAACTTATTACTTCCAAGATGACAGATTTTCAGTGAATACTCAGTTGCGAATCGCTTAAGGGCTTAAAGACTGTTTAAAAAGGAAGTTGGTTCAACAATAAATTAAGAAGGAAGAATGAAGTAGAGGAGAATCAATTGGGAAGTTTTGAAGTTATTTAAATTAATGTCTCTGCCTTGGCAGTAGTTTCCTCATGAGTTATGACAGCTCCTCTTGCAATTTTCTTTGCAAGATACTCTTTTACCCTTTTTTAAAAGCTGTACATGGTAGTATGCAATGAACTCTTTAGTCTTAATACTGAATTATAATGTCAGACTTCTTGTAATTTAATATTTTGCTTCTTACTTAGAATTTGACAACTCTTGATACAAAACTTTAAGGCCTCGTTACAATTTGGACCTGCAGAGTATCACAGTGAATGAGAGCTTATTGCCAATTGATCAATCAGTATTTGCAACATCTAACAACTGAGTAACAATTATCGACTCTGGAACAAATTTGGCATATCTAATTGAAGAAGCTTATGAAGTAAATACCTCTGTCCTTTGAAGTTTTTAATTAGAAGTTGGCTGGACTATCTTTATCGTTTAAGTTTATTTTTGTTGGGAAAGGGTCCTCTTGAAAGTGGGTTGATTATTATTTCAGCTCGTATGTTGTTTCATAAGGTTGATAAACTTTGGCATCTCTTTTCTATATAAAAGATGGCCTCAGGACATTGCCTCACCCCTCAAGGGCAGTGTTGGAAGAAGTTGAATCTTATCTTGAGGTAAGCAAAGCTGACTTCTAATGTGGAGTTCAAGAGGGCTAAGAATAAAATTATAATTAATATTTCAATTTTGCCTTTAACAAATCAATGCTAATAGGCGGGCGAACTGACCACGCAAAGTTCTGTCAGATTGTCAGCTTGGTGATGTAGCCGTTACTAATATCAGTCATGTCACAGTAAATTGAAATGAATTACTTCATCGTTTTGGTGCTCTCTCTTGATTCTAGACATCCAAGGGTGCCAATGGATCTTGGTATCAGGCTTTCTCATTATCTTGTTGTGTGCAGGTAACAAGTGTTGTTTTAAAATCTACAAAACCACTTATTTTCAAAGGAGAACAATGTTACAAGTTTTAGTAAGGTCTGTCTTATTCCTGTTCCCTTCTCATTGTTTCATTCTTTGTAAAGTTGTGGTGTTTGCATGAACTTCTGGTGATAAATTTATTTCTTTTAGGTAAGTGGTTTGTTTCCACCTATGGGCTTCAACTTTGCGGGTGGTGCTTCCGTGGTGTTGAGACCAAAAGACTACCTTGTACATATGGGCTTTGTCGTAAGTCATTCCGCCTTCACCGTATGAAAAATTGAATTTATATTTATATGTGAACCTGCTGCTGTTGTGATACTAAAAAAAATTATGCCATTTGGCGAAACATGATGGTGCCGCACTTTGGTGTAAAGGATTTTAGAAGGTTCAACATGGTCAAGGAATTTCAATTTTAGCAGGTTAGTCACATCATGTATTCATGTTACTATTTTTCATATAGATCCACTGAAATGTAGACTTGAAAGTGTATACCAAATTGCCCATTCATTTTCTCTTGCTTTAGTTTCGTTTTTTTTTTTTTTTTTTTAAACGTGTGGCTTGTCCCACTGTTTCACTCTTCTTCCCTGTTTCTTCCTCTGATCTCATCTCTTCTCTCTCTCCTCAGCTATCTCCAATTCTCTATGCTTAAGTAAGGGTTCGTCTTATTTACATTTAAATTTTATTGATTAAAATCTTCAATTTCATGTATTTTTGTTTATTTTGACGGGAATAGAAATGGTGGTTGTAATTTTGCTGAAAATTTGCAGAAAGAAATGCTGGAAAATCGCGGATCTCATCTCATCTCTCTCCTCCATTGAAGCGACTTTCGAGCATTCTCTAATCCTCCATTGAAGCAGCTTGCTAGGTAATAATTTTATATCATCAATTTTCCATTTCAAAATCTAGGGTTTATCAGTAAGAAATTGAATGGTTTGATTTATGGTTGATTTTATTTGTATAATTATTCTGTCTAAAGTTAGTTGTATGGTTAGTTTTATACTATTAACGTGATTACTAATTTTGAATGGATGGGGTTATGTATACTTTAGTGCTTTGATTTTTTTATTTTATTTTATTTTTATTTTTATTTTTTTATATTTTTTTTGCTGGACAACAGGGGCAAATTCCCTGTACTTCGAATATTATTAGTGTATATTTATACTGTGATTTTGTTATGAAAGTAAGTTCTTGCATTGGTTCTCTCATTTGGAAATAAATAAGGGGTGTTGAATTTATTGAATTTTGAAGTGAGTATGAATGTGGGGCAGGCATGTGAACAATCAATTGGAGGATGAGGATTTTACAAAGGATATGGAATTAATTGGATTGTGCTCCTTGACTTTGGAGTTCACCTCCTTTTTATCTTCCTTATTTCTCCTTATGAAATTATCAGGCCCCCTCTATTGATATCCCTTTACTTATCTTTCTAGAAGCCTATTGAACTGAAGTTGACGAGATAATTTGGGACTACAATAGGCTGCACAATTCTTAGAATGATTGCTTCTTATATTCAGATTTGTTTTACAATTTAGTGGTTAAGATATTGGTTCCAATGTTCTGAATAATTAGTCCCATATTGGTTTCTCCGCCTGATTTGTGATGATATATAGTAGTTTTACAGTTTCTTTTGCTTTCCTGATTGAGGTTTTTGGTGATTTATTTTGGAAGAATTTGTGTAAGATTCATTTAGGTTTACTGGGTGTAGGATCAATGGTTTTGGGGAAGAATTTGAGGTACATTTGCGGCAAAAAATTGTCTTTAGTGTGTTATTTAAGGAGAATGGGAGTGTTTTGCAGCATGATTTTTTTTCTGTCCATTATTGTCCTTGATTTATTAATTGTTGGTTTTTGTCCTATTAGCTTCAATCTTTTTTAGATACTCTTATTATCGTAACCTTTTTTCTAATGTTTCTTCAAAAATAAAATTAAATTAATGACAGTGGTTAAATATTATGTCAGGCCGGTAATTCTGCACATCAATGTATTTTTATGTGTTTTTGTTGATTTGATAGGATTTATATGAAAAAATCAGGTGTTATTGAAACTTAAGTAGGACCTCTCTTACTCTCTTTACATATATGCACCCTAACAAATATCTTGGAGGGAGGGGTGGTTTTTGGTTTAAACAGAGAAAGGGTTTGTGACCACTACACTCACTACATGAATCTTTGTTGGATAACACGCTGATTTTAATATTGTGTTCTATAGAAACTATGTTATCCAGTACATCATCGAGCTAAAACTTCCATTTGCAGCAGTACAGTTTGTCTCTCAGTTTGAAGGGATCTATGATGTGCAGTCCATGCAGAAATCAGCAGTGAAACTTCAAACTTTTTCAAACCAATGTATGATAATCACCAATTCAAGGTCTGCTGCTTATAAAATCAAAGCGTTGGTGAGGATAGTCACCAAGGTCTGCTTCTTATAAATGCTTCTTAACTATTTGTTTTCATGACATGTTAGGGTCATTTAGTGAAGTAAAATAATTATCATGCTTGGTAGTTGAATGGAAATATCAGGTTTTTAGAACCAAAATAGTAATATGTGATTATACGTTGATAAGAATATCAATGAATTTTAGATGATGAACTGTGAAGTATCATATTTATTTAACTGAGAATTTGCAATAAAAAAATTATGAAATAGAGATGAGAAGGGGTGATAATTTTTATATGTTTTAGTTTGCTAACTTTTTTGTCCTTGAAAATATTCTTTACAATCCCTTATTCTCCTTCCCTGAAATCTATAACTATTAAAAGTGAGAACTTGGCAAAGTTGGAAATCCCTTAGTAATAGTGTGGTGACTTTTTTGCCCCTCAAAATATTCAATTACAGTTTTGCCCCTTCCCTTCTTTTTCACCTTTTGCTTTGCCCCATTATTCACTTTTCCTCTCAGCCATATGTTTTCTGACCTTCATTATTCACCTCTCAGTTTTCCTCTTCTCTCCTCTCTTTTCACATTCACAAGTTTTTTCCCATTTGGGGAAATCCAAAGCTAGGGTTTCGACACCTTCAGCAACGATGGCGGTGAGTTCACTTTTGATTGTTTCAATTCGGTATTATTTCTTAATTCCTTCAAAACATTCATCGAATTCACTTTTGATTGTTTCGATTGAGGTTTCTGATTTTGATTTTGAAATTTCTGGGTGAAATTAGGTCACTGTAAATCAATCAAACGACAAACAAATCAAGGAAAACAACAATGGCGGTTCTCCATCTCCACTACCATCACCACAACAGCAACAATCATCGACTTCAGAGATCTCGACTGTGAGATTTTCATCACCAGGACCTCCGATCGATCCATTAACGACGTCGTTTAGTCATCTACCTCCTCCTGCTCCTACACCTCAAGTAACTGATCATTAGATGAAGGTTGTTGTGTCAACGAACAGCAGCAGTAGCAGCAAATCAATGGTGGATTTCGATCTGAACCAGAACGATTCATCATCATTATCACTGTCACTTTCTCTCTCCGTGACTTCATCGAATCTCGCGAATTCGAGGTACCCTGCGTTTCAAGTTATGCAAGGGTTCAAAAATGGCGATCGTAGTATAAGGGTGGCTTAAATGGGGATTATTGGATTTGATTATCATTAATTATAATCAATGTTGTTGATGTTTGTGTTTTGTGGAATTGATGGAATTTCACTTTGATTTATTGAGAAACAAGATCAGTTGAAGTCATGCATTTTTTTGTGAAATTCGAACAGATTTGTAGGTGGTTTGGCGATTTTTTTTTGGGTTTGCAGAAAGATGACGAGACTTCTTTAATGGAAGCAAGAGGGTTTTAATTCTCCTCCCTTTTCTATGATCTGGGATTTTTTTTTGGGGTATAAGGCTTTAAAATTCTTTTGGTTTTCTGGTGTTTTATTTTTGTTTTATAAAATAGTTAGGATTTGGGTGTTTTATTTTCAGTTTGATTTAGGAATTCTGATGATTTTTATAGATTACCTAATTGATTAATTTTGTTTTTAGTTTCTCGAATTTAATTGATTTAGGGTTTCTGATGAGTTTTGCTTTTGGTTTGCAGCTTATCAAGACCAGTTTGGCCTAATTCATGTGATGAAACTCGGAATAGGCATGCGAGCAAATAGATGGAGGTTGGTTGAATCCGGAATATGGCACCAAAATGGTGCTGCCTCATTTCTTCTACCTATGTTTTTCGTTTTAGATTAATTTATTCTTCCAATGTTATTAGTTTTGTCTGTTTTTGTTGGATTTGATTTGTTTAACTTAGACTTTCATTTCTAGATGCACGATTGTTCGATTAGTGAATATTGTTTTGGCCTTTTAAATGTTGATGAGAAAATGGGTTCATTTGAGGTTGTGTTTGACAAATATGGATTTGAGGAATGCAGCTTTGGATTTTTTTTTCTTTTTATGTTGTTTGATCGGAATTATTACATTGCTTTTTATGGATGCAAGTAGATTAGTAGATTTAGGTTTTAAAAAAACTGTTTCACTATATTGGTTAGTTTTTGGTTTCAAGTGTATGAATTATCTCAAAGTTTGTGAAGGCTGCCTGGGTTTCCTGCTGAAACCTTTATTGAAATTCAAAGGGGAAGCCCAGTTCAACATACACGTGGACAATGTTTGGTTTTTTGATCAGTTCATACCCTATTGCATATTATTTCTCTGATTTTAATTTGTTTGGTTTACCTAGATTTGGTTGTTGTGTAATGCTTTGTAGATGGTGGTCAGCAATCTTTAATTTTTTTGCTGAATTTAATGAGAGAGGGCTAAACAATTCAGTGGGGGCAAGGACAAAAGAAGCTCTAAATTTGCATTTTGAGATGTATATTTAAGTTTGAAGAATACAGGAGAGCTCCTTCTGAGACAAATATAATTTAAAATAGAGGATTACATCTTTGAGCACTATTTTCTGTTTTCTTTCTTCACTATAGAGCAATTGACTTCAAAGCATAATAAATTTTTACTTCATACTATATGATGCTATTGTTTGTTGCTGTTCTAAATGAAATATGATGAGCTTGTATATATGTGCTCTTAAGGTGTAATTAATTTCTTGAATGAACTTAGTTTGTGGGCATTTTCTCATTAAATTAAGGGTCTTTTTTTTTTTTTTTTTTTTTTTTTTTTTTTTTTTTTTTTTTTTTTGCGTTTCATCCTCTGGAAGTTGAATCATGTTGTCTCACCCTTGGACTCAGATTGTTTTATTTCTAAATTTTATCAATTATAATTCACCTATATTTCTGATTTAGCTTTAAACAGATGCATACCCTGATCAATCAGAGGTACAATATTGAAGCAAATTGATTTTTTCCTGAAAATTGGTCGTTTTGAATACTTGTGATGAATTTAAGCCCTGCAATAACATTAGGTGCAAAATGTAATTCGAAGTTTTATTTAGAGGTTATTCAGATGTAGATTAAGTGGAGTTCATTTGATTATGTTTTTTTTTGTATTTGTTCTTTGCCAATTATCAAATACCAAATATTCTCACACAATTTTTTTTACTTTGTTGAATATGATGGTTTGAAAGTGAGAATACGAGGAGCAAATTGTTCATGGGATTATATTTGAGTAATAATATTTTATTTGGTCAAATTATGTCTTGTAGTAGCTTGTAATTATAATGGCATTTGTTTCCTTTAGTTAAGGTGTTGACTTCATTGTTCTTTAATTTTGCAGAAAATCTGCTGTTGGGGAATCTCAGCCATTTCCCGTTTGTTTCCCCCTAATTTTTCTTCTCACTTTGGCTTCCATTTTCTGCTGCCATTGTTGCCAACACCTCTATCGTCTACTGCCACAACCTCTCAGGTTTCATTTTCCCCTAACGGCTTGCTGAGGTAATTTGGTTCAGTTCTCATCCCCTTTTCTTTCCTAATTCTAGAATAGTGATGCTGAATGAATAGGGGGTTCTATGAATTGGTTTTGGGGTGTCTTTATTGTGGGAGAGGGTCTGATGCTCAATGATGGGGTCTGATGCTCAATGATGAGAATCATTAGATAATAGTTGCCTAAGATACAACAGTTCTTAAGTGATTTTGATATTGTCTCTCAGGAATTTGTCTTGAATTGTCATCCTTCTAAAGCTGAAGCAGGTATTGACATTCAGGTTCCACCTACAACTGATCATAAATCACTTGAAAGGAATATTGCCGAGGATTGGGCTCCTGCTTCATGCAACATGACATTTGAGGTAACTGTTGCTTGATTAACAAGATTATTTTCTTGCTGAATCAAACAATGAAATAATAACCATTGTTGCCTTGCATTGGGAAAGCATGTATCAACAAATTCAATTTCATTGTAACCTGGTATAAGCTTATATCTTTGCATGCTTATGCTATTTTTTGATACGATGGTAGTATCTGTTTCAATTGTGATTGTTCTCTATAGCTCTTTACTTATTTAGAACTTGCCTCAGAAAGGGAATCAAGCATAGACTGCATCAGGATTTAGGAATGATGTGCAATGCCAACTCTCATTGCATGGTTTGATCCTTAAAAATTCCATATGATGTGTTATAATGGCCCTTCTGAAAACTCATGAAGTTTGTATTTTTCTGTTGCTTGGTATTGTAGGTATGCTAGGTACCCATTTGTGGCTTCAGAGGTTGGACATTAGTGGAAGAGGAGGAGGTATGGCTTCTGTTTGTTCATCATGGTCTTACCTTTCTAGCTTTCCCAAAAAAGAATCATGTTGAAAATTTATGCGGCATCCATACATATTATTGGGTTGTGAGAGAAAGCAAAAGAGAGAGGGGGGATAAAATTTCATTTCCAAACAATTTGTGCCCGGTGTAGAAGGTTTTAAGTTCCTTTCCCTGTTGAAAAAAAATGTGGCATTCACACATTATTTCTCAGATTTTGTTAAATATTATGTGATGGGCTATCAACTCTGGAAGTGTATGAATTATTTCCAAGTTTGTGAAATTCACACATTATTTCTAGCAATGTGGTTAATTTACATGAAGTTGTCAAGTTTGGTTCTTTATCAATTTTGTAGGTCGTGAAGTAGTGTAGAACTGTCTTAAAAAAAAAAAAGTAGTTAAGAATTATTTTCTAAACATGTAGATTACATAATTGATTTGTTTAATTTTGTTTTTAGTTTCTCAAATTTACTCGGATTAGGGTCTCTGATGAGTTTTGTTTTTGGTTTGCAGCTTATGAGGATCAGTTCGGCTTTTTGTCTCTATATGAGAGTGAGAGAGGGTGGGGTGAAGGATTGTGTAGTTATAATCAGAATCGAACAAGTACAAGAGGAGGAGAAAGCTTATAATCGATTGTTTTAAGCTATTTAATGGTAAATCCTCAATTTTTTAAATTTTTTTCTTCTTATCCTCTATATTCCATTATCATTATTGCTTGAATTGAGGCTTTCTCTGCCTTTCAATTCGATCAGTTTAAAGTTTCGTGAACTCAATTTTAGGGTTTCTTTTGTGTTATATCATTAATTGGTACTTGATTTATTGTTTGAAGAATTATTTGGTTAATTATGGGTTATTGATTAAGGAATTATTTGAGGCTGGTTTTCAATACCCTTTTGTTCAAACCCTAATTGAGTTCAGTATCCACCGTAAAATCAAGTAAAATATGTATGGTTTTCAGTGCCGGGTCTGAGATATTTGACCCAATTCGAGACCTTTTTGTGGGTGAAGGAGTTGGGTTACCTTGTACCGTTATGGAGTGTGGAGACATTATTTAGAGAAGCACTTTACCAAGGTCTAAACCCATCACAGCTTGAAATCCATAATTCTCCATACAATGCGCATGTCAAATGAAAATTGCACATTTGTTTCTGAATATTTTGAAATGAATCAGTATTTTTTTGATACAATGAATGTTCTTGTGACGGTTCTGAGTAATTTCAGTATGGATTGTTTTCAATTATATCGACGAATAATAATTTTATTAATTATAGCCAATTCTGAATATCAATGTATATCATTGCAGATGAATTTTCAAGTCGTGTTGGGTTTCTTGGTCTGGGAATCATGGGTTCTCCAATGGCCCAAAATCTCATTAAGGCTAGGTGAGAATTGTATGAACTATTCCTGTATAAATTTGTCAGGGTAGAATGAAGTATTTTGTCCCAGAGCTTGAGTTTTGAGATCAAAATGATGGATTTTATTCTTAAGTATGTTGAAAATCATCTGTTTTTTTGTTGGTTGGCCTCCTTTAGATTATTCCAAAAAAACACGTTGGCCTCCACTTCGAAGAACACTGATCCGCTTTTTGTCAAGGCTAGCATGGATGGTGCTCCCTAATTAAGGAAGGTTGATCTCAGAACTCATACCACTTATCAAGAACTTTCCTTTGGCCTTGAGAAGATGTTTATGTGCTTCACACTAGGTTATTTTCTGTTACTTGTAACAATGATCCTTATAGCTTTGCTGCTGCGATTTAAAATTGCCTATGAATTAGTTTCTTTAGAACATTCATTGTCTCTAAAGCCTCGTGGCATTATAAAGAAGATTGATCGGATTTCAAATGCTTTCAGGTCAATGTGGATCAAACATGACAGAAACGAAATTGACAGATCTCCTGCATGGATTAAAAAATGTTCTCACCTACGAGGACAAGGATGGTGACTGGATGCTTGTTGGAGATGTCCCATGTGAGTAAGTTTCTTTATTGAATTGTTCTTATACACTAATCATGATAGCATCCCATCCCGGATGAGAAGAATGTAACTTGATGATTGTACTAGGGACTGAAGTATTTGTTGAATGGATTACATAATTACGATTTCACACTGCTTATATAATTATTAATTAAGACTAAGCATTAGAATATCTGATGTTTGGTTGTAGATCTTTCATATGTTACACTTGAGTCTTGAATTTATGTTGTTATCCCCGTGATTGATGTGTATTGGTTACTGTAAATGGATTTTTTGATGTAGATATGTGGACATGGTATAAGATACAATGCAAATCTGTAAAAATCTTTAGAGGTAAGTGTTTGATTATTAGATTGTTGATTGATACAACTTTGTAAATCTCCTGGTATTTTGTTCTCCTTATTGTTGAGTATGGAAAGGAATAATTGCTTTGAATGAAAGCTGCTTATAGTTCTCTTTTTATAACTGATTAAGGGTTAATTAGAGGGGTTTATGCACTAATGAATACTAATTTGTAAAACAGAATGGCTATAATTGATTTTTACTTTTTAGCATACATAACAAATAACCTATTTTCCCTCTTTTTTAGGATTTCTCGGGTTATAATTGATGAATATTAATCAATGCTCCCCATCTTCAATTTCTCTGTCTTCCACATTTCCCGATGAACCCAAGTTTCGTGGTGATATAGGATTCTGGTTTTAAATTTATGTAATTGAAATCTGGGTTTTAATTTTTGTAGGGGAATATAGAAAGGAGACATTCTCGACATTATTAAGCCACTTCTGGGTTTCCACTCTTTCACGAGGTAAGATTTTCTTTCTTATTAATCATCCCGTATCAATTTCACAATCTAGGTTTTGTCGAAATTTATACTCTTTTTCTTGAATGATTTAGCAAATTATGGCTCTGGGGTTTGTAAATTTTGCGTTATTTTGTTTATTTGCAGAAACGAACAGATTACGAGATGCCTCACTCTCGATCTCACCCAAATCGATGAGGACTCTGTTCGTATGTCTCCTGCTAATGATTCGGCACAGTAAGGTTAATTTATACCTTTAATTTCAATAATTTAAATTGATTTTCCATAATTTTGGATGAAAATTGAATAGTTGTTTGGGTTTTGTGAAATTTCTGTCATTTTCCCCTCTAATTTATCTTCAGAGATCTCCCGTTGACCATGAGAAATTTTGTTTTTCATTTATTAACTTTTATTGGTAAAATTGCTTTACACTTCTTTATTTTTATTTTTTAATTTTATTTATTTATTTTTTATTAATTTGGGGATAATTTGATGTATGAATGTATGATTTTAAAGGGTTTTTTGGGGTAATTGATTTTCAGAGCGCGGGAATTGTTCTATTACTTGACAGGGGATCAGGTTGATTATGGTGAAGAAGACAGCAAATCATGTGGACATTCGCAATTTGGAAGAATTTATGAACAATGTTTCTGGGATTATTAAAAACAACTGCAATTTTGCTGTCAGCACTGATCCTTCCTTTCGTCTTGGGTTCAGATAGTTGATTTCACCTAATCAAGATGTTTCTATCCAGGTAAAATCAAACTCTGTCTTCAAATCTATTTTTGGATCAATTGGATGGCTAGAAATTATGACTATATGCCTTCAACAATTTCTATGATAAGACTTATGCTGACACTTTTCTGTTGCATGCTTTAAATTAAGGACTGAGTATGACAGAGGAGTCAATGCATTCTCACGAGAAGGTCGTTTGTTTCAGGTTGAGTATGCTATTGAGGCTATCAAGGTATACTATTCCTTTTTACAGCTTTCGTGCTATGTGTGATATTTTATTTTACTTACTTTTTGTGTGTGTGTGTTGGGGTGGGGTGGGGGGTTTAGAGGATATTTATAGCTAACTTGGAAACTCCATTGTCTTCCAAAATGCAGCTGGGTTCTACTGCGGTTGGGATAAAGACCAAGGAAGGTGTTGTGCTTCTTGTGGAAAAACGTATCACATCTCCATTGCTGGTATCTATTCCTTCTAAAATTAGCACCTCTTCCTTTTCTAGCTGTCAGAATTTATACAAAAATTGGTCAACTTAAGTTTTATCACTCTCTTCCTCCATTTTACATTTTTCTAGGCATAGCTCACATCGCAAGAATAGAGCAGCAGCAGTGAAACGCAAGGGAGGCGGCTCAACAATCAGAAGAAATGCAACTTGAACCTTCTCCTGTCGAACAATTACACCCTAAAACCCCACATTGCCACACCTCAAGACAACAATGTAGCTTAAAGATAGGAGTTTACAAATAGCTGATTTTGATTTGATTGGTTCATCAATGTGAGAAACACTACATCTCATTTAGAGGAATCAGGTGCAACAGCAACGACATCACTGGCTCAAATTAAACCTCAGAAGCAAGTTTATGACTTCCCTTCTCTCCCTCTTACTGCAATGTTTAAGGATGTGGCTAAAATGGTTGAGAGCCATCCTAAGTATTATGAAGGCAACCCTGACTGCGAAGATGATTTGAAGATCTATGCTGGACTAGCTTCATGATTTCGATTAGATGAAACTCTCTTTTTGATAATTTGATTCAGGAGGTTCTTTCAGATTTTATGCCATAGTATAGTACTACATCCTACATGTTTCTTTCCTTTTTTTTTTTTTTATTTATTAATTTTGCAGCATTTATGAAATTCAATAGAAGGTATATGCTAGAATTTTGTAAATTAGCATCATATTGTTGATACAACAGGTGGTAGGCCAAACACAGGTGACTTCATTAAGGTTACCCCACCTAAATAATTAGTAAATGATTTTCTATACTTCATTACTTTGTTTAATGTTCTTGTTTCAAGAGAAAAATAGTAAACATTTCTTGTTATGAAGTTGTTGAATTTGAACATTAAATGGTTTGATATGTAATGCATGTTTGTTCTTTGTCAATTGGAGAAATTTGACATTAATAATAATGTATGCTTCCTATGCTTGCAATGTAAATCGTCTACGTATCAGATATCACGCATTAAGCTTAGTGAATACGCTGCTACACATGGAAACAGCTCTGAAAACTATTGCAGCACAGAGTAGCAACAGCAGCAGCGCGGCAGCACCACAGCACCAACAGCTGCGTTGCGGCAGCCCCACAGCAGCAACAGCTATGTTGTAGAAGCACTGCAGCAACAGTAGCGTTGCAGCAGCATTGCTGCAGCAAAATCTGCGTTGTTGCAGCACTGTAGCAACAGCAGCATTGTGGCAGCACCACTGCAGCAACAACATCGTTGCGGCAGCACCATATAGCAGCAACATCTGTGTTGTAGCAGCTTTAAAGCAGCAAAGGTTCGATTTCATTTTTTGTTCATCTTAACAGATGAATGACATTGTGGGGAGAAGATTACTCTTGTGATCACGCTCTATTCTCTGATGAAGTGTGGACTTGGAAAAAGAAAAAAGTAAAGGAATTAATAAATAACAACATTGTTAAGTAGTAAGACTTACATGGTGAGGTGATATTATAGGTGACAATTAATTAAAAAAATCATTTTTGAAAATAAGGTCAATTGGCTTTGGAGAGGTGCGAGATCAATTAATAAAGATCATACGCAAAAATCGAGGCAATTAGCTTATAAGAGAGAGAGAGAGAGAAAGAGTCATCTGAAAAAAGATCACTTAAGAAAATTGAGGCAATTAGCTTAGAAAAAGGGTTACTTAAATGAGAGAGAGAGAGAGAGAGAGAGCACGCTAGCAAGAAAGACCACTAAGGAAAAACCACTTAATAAATTAAAATCACTGCAATTAGCTTAGGAAGCGACCTACTAGAGAGAGAGATCAATTACGAAAAATCCTCACTTGAGAGAGAGAAAGGGAGAGAGAGAGCATTTGCGAAAAATCATTTGAGAGAGACCATTTTAAAAAGATCACTTAATAAAAAGAGGGAAGTATCTTGAAAGATTACTTATAAAAATAAGAAAAATTAGCTTAGGAAAAAGAGTTACTAAAATGCTAGAAAGAAAGAGAGACCAAGAAATATCAATTAAGAAGAAAAATCACTCAAGAAGAAAGATCACTAAAGAAAAGACGGATAACTTAGAAATCAAGGCAATTAATTTAGGTGAGAAACTTAGGGCAATTAGCTTAGGAGAGGAAAAGAAAGAAACCATTAGTGAGAGAGACCACTTAAGAAAGAAAAATCACTGAAGAAAAGAAAGATCACTCAAGAAAAAAGATCACTAAAGAAAGAAAGATAAATTAAGAAACTAGGGCAATTATAAACAATTAGTTGAGGAGAAAAACATAGGGCAATTAGCTTAGGAGAGTAAGAGAAATAGGAGAGTAAGAGAAATAAACCATAGTGAGAGAGACAACTTAAGAAAGGTCCATCACTTAAGAAAGTTAGGGCGATTAGCTTATGAAAACACAAAAACACACTAGCAAGAGAGACCATTAAGGAAAAACCACTTAATTAAGAAATAAAAATAAGTGTAATTAGCTTAAGAAGTGACCTACTAGAGATAGAGATCAATTACGAAGAATCATTTGAGAAAGACCATTTTAGAAAGATCACTTAACAAAAAGAGGGAAGCCTCTTGAAAGATTACTTATGAAAATAAGAAAAATTAACTTAGAAAAAAGAGTTATTAAAATGCTAGAAATTAAAGAAAGAGAGACCACTTAAGAAATATCAGTTATGAGGAAAAATCACTCAAGAAGAAAGATCACTAAAGTAAAGAAAGATAGCTTAGAACTCAGAGCAATTAGTTTAGGTGAGAAACTTAGGGCAATTAGATAGCTTAGGAAAGGAAAAGAAAGAAACCCTTAGTAAAATTAAAATAAAAGTAATAAAAGTAATACAGGAAATCATGAATCAGAATACATAATATCATATAAGCAATAGAGGAAATCATACATCTATAAGCAGGATATCATCAAAGAAACAAAACAAAACATCTATCCAATGCAAGATATCATTGAATAACTAAAACATATCAAAAATTCGGTAAAGGATATAATTAAAACATTGAAGGAAATTATTAAAAGAATCGAAAAATACCAAATCCAATTTGTTGAACTTAATTCCTGGAAATCTATCACACCACCTCTGTATATCTTCTACAACCTCTTTATCAAAAATATCTATTGGTTCAAATGAAGATTTTAGTTTATCCAAATTCTGCCTTTGCATCCAAATAAGCAGCATATTCAGAACCATTACGCAAAGCCTCCATCACATCCTCTGCTTCTTTCACCTGTGCACATCTCTTATTAAAGCGCTTAATCTTTTTGTGCTGTCTATCAACTTCATGCTGTTAAAACAAAATTTCAAATAATGAGAATATATAAAATGCATTATTAAAAATGAATTTAAAAACAATATAGTTTTACTTACAAAAAACACTGAGTGTAAACCAGAATCTCGGATATGCTTTTGCCCATCTGGAAATTTACCACCATATTGACTCTCAAGTTCCATTTCTTTTAAGTTGAAGAGATAAGAAAAACAGTTAACAATATTACCAGCCACCTAAGTACTAGGGCTAAAGATAATATATCATGCTTGGTAATGGTAATTTCAGTGTTAAAGCCAGCAAACTCTACAATAGTATCTGAATCAAGTTCAAAGAATCTATCTCCTTTCTTTTGTCTCCCTTCTGTAATTTCAACTATCTCCAAAGGTTCTTCTTCTAGAGAAGGATCAAAAAACAATAAATCAAGCATCTGCTTCTCTTCTGAAGTAAATGATTTATAATCGTGCTTTCTTTCCTGCAATTTCCTAGCCACAAAGAAATCACTATTTGCAAAGAAGGAACTTTAGCATTCTTCTTTTCAATCTTTCTTTGTCTCAATTCCTTCAACCTTGCCTTTCTCATTTCAGAATTAGCAGCAATATTCTTTGCAACTTCTTGACACTCTGATTCATTCAGAGGAGTTTCAACACTAACAATAACAGGTTGATTAACAGGTATTGAAACAAGAGTCTGAACAATAACATGAGAAGAAGATGTACAAATAGAAGCAGGTAGCATAGAAGCATGAACAGATTTAGATATTTTAGAAGCAGAAACAACAATAGAAGTTATTGTTGTATGAACAGAAGGAGGTACTGTAGAATTAGCAGGAATAGAAGCCTTTGAAGCAAGAACAGAACCAGGTAGAATAAAACCTTGTGCTGAACTTATTGCTGTATGAACAGAAACAGGTATTGCAGAAACATGAACTTCACCACTAGCAGAAACAGAAGCATTTGAGGCAAGAACAGAATCAGAAGAAACAGGTAGAACAAAACCTTGTGCTGAAGTAGAAGATAATCTTCTTTGCTTTTGCATTAACACTTGCAATATCTGACTAGTGCGCCTTACCTTCCTTTCCTGTAAAAGATATAATCAAGTAAAATAGAACAAATGGATGAAATCAAATAATAAATGAAAGATTAAATCCAGTAAATAGAGGATATCATACATAAAAAGAATTTAAAATATCAAGAATAAATGTAATAAATAACTAATAATAACTGAAATATATTAAAAATATATTAATATTCTGAAATAAATATAAATTACATAATCCATTCAAAAACACTGGTATATTTTACAATACTGTTTAACATAAACACATTACAAGATGTTTTGTGTTGAAGATACCTTATTAGGATTTTGCTGCCCAGAAGAAGAAATAGGATTAGAAGTAGTAGAAAGAATAGACTTAACAGGAAGACCAATAGTGGTAACAGGAACAGAAGTAGCAACAACAATAGAAGTATCAGGAGGAATAGAGACAGCAACAACAAATGAGGTTGCAACAAGTGAATTAGTTTGAGGAGGAGAAGATGTTTCTTAACTGTCTAACAGGTTAAAATTAGGAGATGCAAAACCAACAACTATCTGTTTAATTATAGAATTAACATCTACTTCTGGAGTAACATTGTCCTCTGATTCCAAATTTTGAGCTGGACTTAATTCCAAACATGCAGAGGTAGCTAAATCAATTCTCTTTTCCAAACCTTGAGAAGTAATCTCTGAAGAAACTATATGTTTTGTTGAAGAATCAGCACCAACTTCTGTTATAATATTCTCATTTGACTTCAGATCTACAGCTATACTTAATTCCAAACTTCAAGAAATAGAATCATCGATTCTCTTTTCCAAACCTTGACAAGTATTCTCTGAAGAAGGTAATGTGGTTGAAATATCTTCCTGCAAATTATCTTTAATAAAAATTATTTTTATCCAAATCATTTGAACTCTTGTTCTTTTCAACTATCACAGGATATCCCTTGTTGTTCTCAGCAATCTCTTTTTGTTTCACAAAATTCTCTTCTACAACATCAAGCATTTGAAAGAACTCTTCATTCATATCAAAATCTGACTTTGGCTGAGAAGCTTCTTCTTTTCTCCATCTTTCCTAAGATCCTTAATCAACTCAATATTGACAGCAGAACCAATTTGAATATTCCGCTGTATAATCAACAATTTCTTATCAAGATCCTAAAAAAGAAAACAAAACATAATCTTAGAATAGAAGTCAGAGAATTAATGATATCATTTAACTAATAAAGGATATCGAAATGAGTATACCAAACATAATAAATAAAACACAAGATGTCTATAAATATAAAAAGGATATCAAAATATCAATACAGGATATTAATCAAGAAATAAAGAAATTATTTTAAAATTTAAGGAAATGAAACAAAAGTTGTAGGATATAATTCATAAAATTGAGGATATCATTCTACATACAGAGGATATCAAAATAAGTAAATAGGATATAATGTAGTAACAGAGGATATAATAAACACCATAGAGGATGTCATTAAATCATAACAAGATATGATAATAGGAATAATAAAAATGCTGAAGAAGGCATAGGATATCAATAACAACACCAAGGATAAAGTATATATAATACATGATATAAAAATATTATAAAAACATATAAGGAAATGAAACAAGAGGTGTAGGATACAATTAATAAAATTGAGGATATCATTTTAAAAGCATAACATATTAAATTAAGTATACAGGATATAATGTATTAACACATGATATAATAGACACCATAAAGGATATTATTAAATCATAAAGGATATCATTAAATCATAATAGGATATCATTAACAACATCAAGGATAGAGTATATATGATACAGAATACAATTCATAAAAATTGAGGATATCATTTATATTGCATAGGATATTGTAGGCGTCGTTCGAAGTGCGCCTACGTTAAAGCATGTGTGAATATGCTTGGCACTCATAGGAAGTGGGAATTGACATAATACGATTAGCGACAAGGAAAGTAGGGAGCCGTCAACAAGTTTTTAAGGAACTCGTAAACCGTTCACGGATCATAAAAGGCAACCACAAATAAAGGGACAACGATAGGCAACAACGATTAACCCGTGAAGGTTACACCCCATTCATAATCCATGAGATTACTAACTCCATATGGTTCGGAACAACGAAAGGAGGATCGGGGATGATGGTACAAAGTGAGTCATGGAGTCACATTCGCCTGTATTGGCCTCTAATCGATTCTTATAGTGAAAAGTGATTCCTGCGAAAGGCATACAAACAAAAATTCAATTTGCTCCAAACTATTATTAGGCTAAATTGGTTGAATATTAATGCAACATATAATTCTAAAATATTAGTGATCACTTGATTTAATAACAAGATTAAAAAGGAACCTAAACCGGTCGTCCAAATTATCTTATTAGGCGTAATTTTCAATTACATATTCCCTTTAAACATGCAATATGGTGATCATAAAAAATAATAAAAATCAACACTTATATTGGAAGCAATTCAATAATAATAGCGTTAGTCAAATCAAATTAATAATAATAATCATGATACTAGCAATATAATAAAAATAAGAGTAACTAAATTAATTAATTACTCACATTACGCGCGTTCCTTTAAGTTTCTACATCATGAATAAATTGTTAGTAACTTCAATGAAAATAAATCAAACAGAAATAATTAAATTAAATAAAAGTAGAGTTGATTTTGTCCAAACCCTCAGTTATTTGTACCTTTCACGCCTTGGTTTAAGGACGGAACCTCGGGTTAAATATGGACTCCTTGGAGTGCTTAAGGGAAGAATGGTGTAATTAGAAATATAGGTTTCAGGCTTAGAATATGAGAGAGAGAGAAGAGAATGATTTTTGGTGTAGGGAGAGAGAGAATGATTGTTGGTGCCCCGAACTGTAGATAGGAGGGGGGTATTTATAGGGAAAATGAGCAGAGGGAACACACGGAACCCTAAAATGGATAAAAACCCTAAACAGGCTACCGCGACACGGCAGATTCTATCGTGACACGGGTGTAATTAGTGTGACGCGGGGAAAACTGGAGTGACGCGGGACAGAAAATAGGCTACAAAAGATAAAACGCGTGGAGGGTTTACGCGGAGAAAACACGAGAAAATTCCGTGACACGGCACACGTACCATGACACAGCAGTGTTCACCGTGGCATGGTACAGTCCACCGTGTCACAGTAAAAAAGTGCGTGGGAAAACGCGGAAATTACACGGAAAAAGCACCGTGACACGACAACAGGTATCGTGTCACGGAAAATAGGTACCGTGCCACGGTGGAAATTCACGTGAAAAAACATTGAAAATAGCACCGTGACACGTTGTAATGTACCGTGTCACGACACCAGGCACCGTGCCACGTCATTAGGCGCCGTGACACGGTGCTTTTACATTGTGCGCAGTAATTCCAGTTTTTTACACGTTTTTAAAATCATCATAACTTTTGATCCGTAACTCGAAATAAAACATATAATATATCATTGGAAATATTATCAAGTCTACTTTCCAACCCAATTTGAATCATGTCAAAATCATTTGTATATTTTACGATATGGCCGTTTTAGTAGAAGGGTGTCGGTTTTGGGTCGAGTTTAGTGTTTGGCTCATATCTTCTTCGTTTTAAATCGGAATTTGGCTTATGATATATGGTTGGAAATCTTATTAAAATTCCTATCTAACCAATTAATAATTGGATAAAAATTATAAGTCAACAAAATCAGTTTCTCTCGGTTTTGCGATGTGGACATGAAAAGTGGAAAACAAGTTATGGTTTAGGGAAATGAGCTAGGAAATGGATTGGTTTATGAAATGTATTGGATAGAACATGGATTTAAGCACTCCAAAGATTAAATACTCAACCCTACCAATAATGGCGGTGAAAGGTGTTCATCATCGGGTTTGGTTTTTGGGAGACATTTTTAGGTGTCTACAAATATCAAGATAAGTATACAGGATAAAATAAACACCATAGAGGATATCATTTAAATCATAACAGGATATGATAATAAGAATAATATAAACGGTAAAGAAGGCATAGAATATCAATAACAAAATCAAGGATAAAGTATATATGATACAGGATATAAAAATATTATAAAAACATATAACACATAAGAAAATGAAACAAGAGGTGTAGGATACAATTCATAAATTGAGGATGTAGTTTTAAATGCATAGGATATCAAAATAGGTATACAGGATATAATGTATATACCGGAGGATATAAAAATATTATAAACATATAACTCATAAGAAGATTAAAAACTTACTGATATATCCATTGATTGAATTTCTTTGTCAGAAGGAAAACCTTTAGGAATCTTATATTTTACAAACAAATCAAAATCATCATCACTAACAACTTTAACATCAGTTTCATATTCAAGACTTAAAGGCACATCTTTCTGAAGTTGTTCAGGTTCCTTTGAAGATTGACCAACATTGGAAGATTCAGCAATCACTATGCTAGAAACAACAATATCCGATAAGACTATACCACTACTAAATTGAGATGGGCTTTTACTTTGTGCTTTCACACAAGCATTCAATGAATCTGAATCCCAATTTCTTATAAAAGGAAATTTAACTTCTACATGTTCTCCAAAATGCACTTTTTGAACAAAACCAATCAATAATGCTGGCAAACACCCACCAATTTTCTTCAAATGCTTACTACCAGTTGTGGGCTGTTTTTTCTTTTGAAGCAAATTTTTTTGAAAATCCTCTATAGAACTACACATTTCCCTTATAATATAACCACACCAGTCAAAATCTTTGATTTTACTAACATCTCTCAAAGATTTAACACAACTAATGTTAAGAGACTTGTCACCATAAGGTGCTAGAAAATTAGTCAATGCATAAACCACAAAGAGTCTCTTAAAATCATCTCCACCATCCTTTAAAGACTCAAATTTTGCCTTAAAAACATCCACAGTAACATATCTCTTTTTGGCAACAGATTTAGCTGCACCACCCTCCTTTTCAGATATATCTTCAGAAGACTTCTTCTCTGTCTCAGAAGATATAGGAGCTAGAGATACAAAAAATAATTACATTAGTATACATAAAAAAGATATCATTAAAACAATAGAGAATATGAATAACACAATAAAGGATATCAGTAAAGCAATAAAAGATGTAATATCACACAATAAAGGAAATCAATACCTTTGTCACCAACTTTTTCACCTTTTAAAGGAGCTGTTCTAGATACAAAATTAAATTTCTTCTTCTAGGGCTTCACAACTCCAACATCCTCCTCATTGTCTAAACCAAAATAGTCTCTCCATTCCTTGATTATATCCTTATCTAGATTTTCACCTACCTTCTTTTTTGACAACTCAATAAGTGCAGTAGAAGTGTGAGGAATGCCAAGAACATTGTGTAAATCAGCACTGTTAAAAGAAATCTTCTGATCACCAACCAACAAAATTTTTGCAGTAGGATTATAATTCAAAACAAGTGGCTGATACAAATATCTATTTAGATCTCTAGAAAAGCATATACAAAAGTCCACCAAACCCAATCTCTTCAACATCAGACTTTTGTTCCTTAGATAAAAGAATTATAAAATATGTCATTGAATGTGCACTAGATTGACTGGATATTGTAATATCTCTCATATCATCTGCAGTTATATCACTAGAACAAAAAAAAAAAAAACAAGAAAATGATTAGATAAGGAAAAAAGATAAAAAAAATACACATAATAATGTTTTAACAATCTAATACCTCAAATCAAAATAATGTTTTTCCAACTTCTTTCTTTTTTGGGGCTTTAGAACATCAAGTTAACTTTTTTCACATAAGATTGTTTGACTTGTTTTCTGAAATATAAAATACAGTGTTAGAGATAATAATACAATACAATATATAAAATAAACTATAAGAAATAATTAATACAAACAAAGAAATCATATATAAAATAGAGCATATAAATAGCAGAATATAGGACATCATCAATTAGATAAAGAAATACAGGACATTATCAAAATAATAGAAGACATCATCAATAGAATTCAAGAAATCATCAATAGAATAGAGGATTTCATCAACAGAATAGAGGTTATCATTTATGCGATAAAGGAAATCATCAAGAGAATACAAAACAGCAGTCAAAGTATTACAATATATCAACTTCACCAATAAAAGATATAATGTCCAACAATAGAGGAAATCATCAAAACAATATAGGATATCATCAATAAAAACTCAAAATAAACTCATAACAAATTGAGACAAAAGTAAAAGAAAAGAACATATTATATACATAATATAGGATAAACTGAATTAGATAACAAACATCAACAACACAATAGAGGAAATCGTCTGAGGATTTACAGGACATCATGAAAATAATAAAGGACATTATCAAAAGAATATAACACATCATCAACAGAACACAGGAAATCATCAATAGAATAAAAGACATAATAAATAAAATAGAGGGCAACATTTATGCAATAAAGGACATCACCAAGAGAATGCAAAACATCAATAAAAGTTTTAAAAGATATAAAATGTGAAGCAATAAAGAATACAATGTCCAACAATAGAGGAAATCTTCAAAACAATGTACGATATCATCAACAAACACAAAATATACTCATTACAAAGCGAGACAACAGTAAACCAACATAACAAGGTATACACATAATATAAAATATAGTGAATAAGATAACATATATCAACAAGACAATAGAGGAAATTATGTAAACATTTACAGAACATCAACAAAGTAAAAGAGGACATCATAACAAAAAAATAAAACAGCAATAGAATAGAGGAAATCATCAACAGAATAAAGGACATCATTTACTGCAATAAAGGACATCATCAAGAGAATGCAAAACATCAATCAAAGTATCAGAAGATATATCTACACCAATAAAGGATATAATGTCCAACAATAGAGAAAATCATAAAACAATTTAGGATATCAACAACAAACACAAAATGAACTCATTAAAAACAATAGAGGATATCATTGAACAATTAGAGGATATAGTTAAAAACGAAACATATATTACAACAACGACAAAACAAACCTAGTTTCAACAGTTAACTTTCTCTTCAACGATTTCTTCGGAGATTTTCTGCAAATCAACAATGAAATTTTAAACACAAAATTATAGAAGAAGTTGTAATTGAACTAAAAACCTAAAAAAATTAAAAACAAACACAAAAAAGAAATTCAACAACAATAACAAACAATTGAAGAAGTAAATTCTAGTAAAACAAAAAATAAAATCATCAAAATTAATATAATCATCAATGATAAGCAAATATAACAACATCAACAGTAAATATCATCAAAAGCAGAATTCGACTGCAAAACCTAAATCAAAATGAAAACAATCAACAAAAAAAAGTTCAAATGTATATCTAGAAGCAGAATTCGACTTAGAAGAACCAATATCATCGGAAGTTAACGGAGGTTTATTAGCATTCTTCGACCTCATCGTTGATTTACGACGGTAATAAGTACGACTAAAGTTTTTTTCATACGACGAAGAAGATAAATGCAGAAAAAAAAAATCAAAGAAGATGAACAAATGAAGAACAATGATGAAAAAATGCATAGAAAATAAATCGAAAACAACTGAAGAGAAAAAGAAGAAGAAGGAAAATAGAGAAACTTCAAATTAATGGCGGTTTATTTTGGAAAAAGAGAAGAAAGAGGAAATATAAATGTTGAGAGATATTGGACTAGACAAATAAAACATTGAAAGAAATTGGGCTGAACATCATTAATAAGGTTGCTGGGCTGAACAAAAGAAAGCCGGGCCAACAAGCCCGCGCGACTCACACAATTATTGGTCAGGCAGGACTGACCCAATAGTTTGTGTTTTCCTAAATACTCTTTCTATTTCTTGGTCTTGATCTCTTTCTCCCTCTTCAGCTCTTCTCCTTGTTTCTTACTTTTTAATAGCTTTCATAACTCATAGGTCTCTCTCTGTCACACACACACACACACACACACACACACACACACACACACACACACACACACACACACATACATACACACACACACACACACACTCTTCCGTCATTAAACATGTGGTCAAATATAGTGGAATTAGAGTTGAAAATCATAATACAGAGTACTATTTATAAAACTCACTCTTTCCCTCCCAAGCCTCAAAATTTATAGCTAAATAAATACCTGAAGCACTTAATTATAATCTCGGTAACCATTTGGTAACATCAAATTCAGAAGTCCATTTTGTAATGCCTAACGTATTCAAATGTCAAGATAGTCTATTTCAGAATACCATACTCAAGATCAAATTTTTTTAGCATCCATCACATGATTAGCCGGCAATGTACGACATGCATAGGAAGATAACAGGAGCCTGCATGGGGACTGAAGAAATAGCAGGGCATCTTGAACAGATTTTGGCTTCAGAGGCCTGAATCTGTCCCTAGAATCTTGAATTGCAGCACTCACGTTCCTCCATTGTCCTGCATTAGCAACACAACAAATTAAAAGTTTCAGTTTATCACACCTAATGGATATTGATATTTAGAGAAAAATCCTATGAAACACAGAGTACACATGAGACGCAGCAAGTAAAGGATTTAAGGACTAAATACATATTTTGAGTAATTTCGATTACCAAGTATAAGTTAGGTGCAGCAAGAAATTTTTACTTAATACTACTTATTATGCTCCAGAATTGGATTTTATTTCAAAATTTCAAGGTAAATCAACTACCATTTTTAAAATATCATCTCTAGTATAAGCTTTGTCAAAAATAAAAATCAAGTCTTCAACAACTGGTACAGAAACTTCTTCATATTTGCATGCTAAAAGCATTCAATTAAACCCAATAAATGGAGCTTCTTTCTCACCGTAGTATGTTTAGCTAGGAATCTGTGTAATAGAGTAATAGATGTACTGTTAGAATTTAGAAATAGAGTCTCATCTCTAAGTTCAAATTTGTAATGACCTTGTGTATTAATTCAAGAATTTGATTAGAAAACTATACAATAGTGAATGCAAAATGATTTAATGTTACTTTATATTATATACATTGTCATAGGAAGTCAAATTTTTACGATTAGTTTTTACCTCAACATGCCAATCAATCAGTATAACCCTGATCTTCTCATTAATGTCAAATTAATGTGACATGCTTTCAGGTGAGACACGGCTACATACCTGCAAGGTTAAGAACAAGATTAGCATTCATTCATTTCGATATGAGGACGTGTTCAAATGTTTAATGTCAAGTGCTTGTCTGCTTATTTACATACCCAAACATTTTTCCAAGAAAAAGCTATATTCTGACCAGCAGCTAACGACAACTTCATAGTCATTCAGTGTATTCTTTTCTGTTTGTAAGAATTCATAAAGAAAAGGGGTAGTTGTAATTGTGTTTGGATACTTGACCATTTAACTTGCAAAAAAGATAGTAAACGGATATTGGAGAGCATCACTAATAAGATTTAATCAAAAAGAGGGAACATGTTATCATCATTGCTAAGACCTACATACAGTTTAACAAGGACAACATCGCAAATTTTAGATTATAACAAAAAATTATACCTATTGTTTACCACTTTTTCTAAGAATACCACCATCACCAAGAGAACCTAGTAGCAAAGAAGAAGTCATTAGATCATAACCATAATTATCCTACTCATCCTTATTATTCGAATTCAAGGTGAGAAAGAAAGCTATCTTCTAAAAAAATAAAATTGCAGATAAACCACAAAATTTTCATTTACGGGTCAGTAAAAATTAATAAAAGTTCATTTAGAATGATATAAAAAAGAATAAAAATAACAACAAACATTTAGCATGAGAAGAATCAAGGAAATTTTCTTCTCCCCAACCAAAGGGAAACTGCAAGGTGCTGGCTATAAACCATTTGATTTCTACTGCAAGATCAAGACGATTCCAAGTTCTTTCCCTATAAATTTTTAGCTGTAATACCCGAGATTTTAAAACTTGATTTATTATACTCTAATTTCATTTTATTAGCCTAATTAAAGTTTAATTTATATTTTACCCAGTATGACTATTTTATTCTTAATCTTATTTTATGATTATATTATTTCAGAACCTAATTATACGAAGCAAAGTAATTATTTTAAAATGTATTTCGGGTCAATAAGTCATATTTTTATGTTTTGTCAAATATTGAAAAATTTGCATCAGGATCTTTATTTTTACCCGAGATAGTGAAATGACCATTATGTCCTTGCTCGCAAAAGACAAAGCTTGCCTCTTCATTCTACTTCCATTCTTCACGGCTAAACAATGAACTAGCTTAGTCTAGTTTTGCTTTCTTGCTATTTGTTGCTTAAAAACTTATGATTATCTTTAGCAAACTTGGTCATTATCCTTTCTTTCTTCCTAGCAGCAAGTATAAGAATAGCCAAAAAGTTCGACGGCTAAATTAAGAAATATCACTAATAGCTTTATCACAACCACCGCCACCCCTTACGTACTTGTTCAAGGCGGTGCCACCCCTCCCTTGCCGTTGACAAGTCACCCCGACGCGGCCTCTGATTGTAGCCCACTCTTCTTCTTTCTCCATGTTCGTGATATATATGTTCTGTTCTTACCGAGACACAAGTGGTCTTTTAAAACCAAGTTTTTGAATTGAACCTACTTTTTTTCAATATCACCAAAGTAAGTTTACTTTGTTACTTTTAATTTTAGTTATGACTCTTATGAGAATGATTTCATACTTTGGATTTCACTATTATTTTTCCTTGATAATAATAACAGGAGTAGTACCTATGTTATGCTATTTTATACTTGTTTATTATCTAAAATAATCACTTGACATAAGAAATGATTTTACTGTATTTCGTATGATTAATTCTCTAAAATGAGTCTTGTTATTGCTTTCATACTTAAATTATTAAAGAGATTTGAGTTTTGAATCCTTTTACTCTACTAATATGAATAGTAGTAGTATATATGATTTTAATCTATTTCTCTACTAGTAATATGAATAGTAGTAGACTAGTAGTACCTATTTTCATAGTAGTGTTTGTTTTACTCTAGTAATGTAATACTTGTTTTATTCTATAAAGATAAGTTTATATTGGTTCTGTCAAAGGTTTTGAATTGAGAGGTTACTAATGAATATTTATTATTACTGGGCATGATCGAATGAGTCATAGCAATGAGAAACTAATGATGGAGGTTATAGAGCTCGGATGATAATTATGCGGCTAAGTGAGATGATTAAAGATGATAGAATGAGGTAATCATTATGTCTAGCAATTATGTCTAGCCCTGTGTGTGTAACCATTATGTTTTGCAATTGTGTTCAGTTCCGTATCTGTAATTATTATGTTTAGCTACTGCATGTGTTTAGACTTGTATGTGTGACAATTATATCTAGTTATTATGAGTGCACGTGTGTAATTTTAATGACATGTTATTGTATCATACGTATGCATGTATGGTATGTTTGGCATGTTATGATTTAAAAGCGTGGTATGTGCAAATGACATGACATGATCTTTTATATTCTGGTATAAAATGACTTGCGAGATGATCAACATGTTCCTTGATGTATTTCAGTCTTATGATTTATATGAATGATTTTACATGTATACAATGTTTTCTCAATTTGTGGAACTCTCGAAAGCATGTTAATAAACTACGAATAACTTATTAAAAGATACATAACTTAATAAATGAAAGTGAAAGACCTAGTCCGTCTGGCAGTATATGTTATGTTTCGGTCATGCAATGCATGTACCCATGGGGCACCTGCCCAATTATGTCGAGCACCAGTTCTATGTTATGGGCACCGGCCCATCGCGGAAGACGTTCCGCCATGTCATACTGTCCAGCGACTAGCATGTCCACCAAAAAGATTACGAATATCTGAATTTTGTTAAAGGACTTATGAGAACTCACAAGGATACTCTATTAATGAGTTTTACGATATACTGATATGTACGATCGTTCATAAAGATGTTTTACCATCGTACAAGGTGATAAGAATGCTATGAATAACAGGTTTTTCTAGTTATTTTATTAATCTATAAGATATGTGGATGTGATCTGTTATGTTATGCCCCTGTTAAATGTTTAACGCTAATGATTATTTTATTCAATTAAGTGTTACGAATGAATGATTATGAATTGTGCCAACATGCTATGAATTTATATGAGGTATAAAGTTGTTCAGAAATGATTTAATATGATACGAGGTTACATTTGTCGACAATGGAAAATGAACTGAACATAGGAAATAAGTGAGTTATAGGTGGAGGAAAGTATGTTAATGAAATGGGGAATTAATCCCACACGAATGAAAGTTATGTTATGTCCAAAACCTGTACTTACCTATGATCTTATGTAAAGGAAATGATCCTTGTTGGCACAACTCTTAAAAATAATGATATTAGATTATTTCTGAACAAGTATGTATGTATGTATGTATGTATGTATGTATGTATGTATGTTATATGCTCAAATGATTTTGAAAGAAAAACTGTTTTTACGAGCTAGAGTAATGTTATTGAGTTTTCCACTCATTTTTGGATTTTTTCCTCTGTTTTCTATTTTTATGGATATTTACAGGAATGATAATGATGGAGCTTGAGTTAGTCAAAAGCAAAGTCATTAAAGGAATTTACAGTGTTGAGGAATTACGGAATCAAGGCTCATGCATTATGATTTTACGATTTATTGGGATAAAGTTTTATCGAGAGATAAATAATTTTTATTACAGTAAGGAAGATTGGAGTTGTATTAATTATAGTATTCTAATTAAGGAGTATGCATATTTGTGGGCCCATAACCCACAGGTGATTATGAGATTATCTATATGATTGATTCCGCTGCGTATGCTGAGTAAAGAATGGTTTATCTATGGTTAATTAATGTTAAGTACGGTCCGGTAACGCTAGTTAAAAGTCGGGGCGTTACATTAGCACTATTGAATGTAACTCAGATATAATAGTAATAATACACTCTGATGCACTTCATATTTTCAAAACAAATTTCTCCTATTTAAGACCCAATAAATTTTCAACTAATTTATGTTTTCTTCTCACGATTATTAACTTAGTAAGACATCATTGTGGATCCAGAGTAACCCAAAACAAAATCATAAACACTCTCACTCCCTTAAGCACCTTGCATATACCTCCAAAGACTCAAATCTGACCTTAATACAATGGTAGCCTAGACGAGCACATTTTAGTTCAAAGTTGATAGTTTGCAAAGCCAATGTCATCAACCATTGATTAATAATATGCTAATGTGTCATTTGATGTAAAGTTTCAGGGAAATTAGTTATATTAACTGCAAGGATAATATGTCTTACTTTGAAATTGGTGAAGCTACATACATTAGTGAATATCCTTTTGGCAAAAGCTTTTGTTTTTAATCTAAGTTCCAAGTTCTTAGCTACCATCACCTCACCTCTAGTCTTTCTAGCCTATTACATTCCTTTCTTGAATTTATTATAGGATATTAATCAACAAAAGCACTCCGTATCAAAAATTACAAAAAACAAAATCAAGGAAACATTAATTGTATTTACTTAAAATAAGTTAATATCAATGCATAACATATAAAACTAAAATCATGAACAAATCCAACAATTTAGTGGGTGATTTGAAAGGAATGGTGTCCTTCGAACAAGTGTATTATTTCGATAGAGGGTTCGGAATTATTAGAAAGCTAATTATTCAGTGAGATCAAGTGATCGGAATGCTTGGGTGGAGGCCGCTTTCGATCAGTAATAATAATGTATAATTAATATTACAGCTTAATCTTGACTGAACCCTTCGGGTCACACCCAAGCAACTAACGAACCGATGCAATGAATTAATTCGGAAGGAATTAATGAGTCTCCCGAGTATAGTGAACAAAGACATCGGATTCTGAGCTTAGAGCGTCAGAACCGAATCTTAAAAGTCGAGCCAAAATTTCGGAATTGGCGAGACGGGAAAATGCTTCAAGTAACAAGTAAAAACCCTAGCCGTGCGAAAGGCTAGGGAAGCGCGCCAAATAGAAGTGCGCCACGTAGCAGCACACGTGGCAGCCACCAAGTGGCAGTGCATCACACGGCTTGCCACGTGGCGACGCGCCACGTTGGCAGCGTTCCACGTTGGCAATGCCATGTGGCAGCGGGCCGCGAACCCGGGTAGCGGGTCATGGACGCGAGCTTAAAGGTGGCGGCCCAACCGAACCCAACTTGGGGCTCAAGGTTGGGTGCCATATGGTTAGCTCACAATGCATGTAAGTTGCCTTGGGGAGCAAGTGAGGAAGTGGTCATCACCTAACCATGTGACACTTGTTACTTTGTTATTCCTTGGTTTATTTAACTAAGGATTGAATTCAACATTCTTTCTATGTGGGATCTTTTTGTGAAAAAGTCCCACATTGAATGATGAATGAATTCACAAGGAAGCACTCCTTATAAATAACCAAGGCATACCTTGGGATTGTTCACTTGAGTATTGTGTTGAAAAAGGCATCTCCATTGAGCAAACCTTTAAACACATATAATTACTCGAGTTTAGGTCGGGCTTAGCTAACTCCTAAGCAATAGACCATTTTCGGTGCTCGGGTTGCGGGTGGACTTCGTTGGAGGTCCTCGTGTGAGCAGGGCTAAGAGCTTTCGAAGTAAGAGCTCTTTTAGTGAGCGAAGCATGCGCCAAAGGTATTAATCTCTTTCTTAATCTTGTTTTTTAAGTTAATTATGCTTTATGATTATATTTATTGTGAGTGTGGTCTTGGCTCGAGTTTTCTTCCGCGGTGAGTCGGACTCATCGAAACCTAACAGCGGTATCGGAGCCTTGCTCATTTATTTTTGTAATCATATTTTTCAAGGTGTTTTTATGGCTTAATTTTTCTGGTTTTAAGTTGCTAATTAGATTAGTAGCTCGGTTTTATTAATTTTAAGCTCGTATTAAAGCTGTCTTCAGCCTAGAACCTAGATTTTCGCCTAAAAATAGTGAATTTTGGGTGGAAAAGGTGTTCTGGAAATGGTTTTACCCTTCTAGAATTGTGTTTTTAGCCAAAAAGCGACCAAAAATGCCTTTTTCGAGGGATTTTTCGTTTTGACGAAAATTTTTAAGTCTTTCTAACCTTGAATCTTAATTGCATATTTATGGTGGTTATGTATTTGGTTCTTTCCTTAATGTTTCTGCATTTTAAATCTCTTTAAGCATGGTTACTTGGTAGTAATTGGTTCTTGAAAGATTGGTTTATATTTTCACATAATTGCAAATTCATTGCATTAAGTGTGAAAAATTTGTTCTTTGAGGCTTTTAAGTACTAAAGATCCAATCTTTAATTGTTTTAAGTGGTTGGAACTTTGAGTTGCTAAATTCCATGAATTTTTGGTTGAACTTTTGATTTAATCATGTATTAAGTTGATTGGAATCATAAAGTTTGAATCTTGTGATAGAAATTTGATTTATCTTCATGTTGGAAGATATAATTTTTCAAGGATTCACAAGTTAAAGTTGGAATCTTTATTTGAATATTTGTGTTCATAATTCCAACCCCCCTTTATTTTGTCAAAATTTCATGATTAATTTAAATTAATTAAATTAATAGTGAGTTATTAACTTTTTCATTTTGTTGCACCAGGTTAAACCAATTTTATTAAAGAATGGTTCTTGGAAATAATTTTGGTTATGTGCACCTTGATGAATTTTTATTTAAGTTGGACTTGTAATAATTTTTCATTTTTGGCTCATTTTATTAATTCTAAAATTAATTTGAAATTAATTATTTAGTCACGCAAAATTTGGGTTAAAAACCCGGGGATATTGCACGGAAATCGAGGGCAAAGCATCCCTTGGCGAGCCGGGCTACATAGCAGCTCGCATGTGGCCGCCAAGGGGCTGCCTCGAGGAGGTGCGGCCCTGTGCGTGGCTTGGCTATTGTGGTGCTGGGCATGCTATATATGTATGCATGTAGGTGCTTGATAGGGGTTAGTGTGCTAGGCACTTAGACATTTTGGACTACGCATTTGTTGTGTTCTTTTTCCGTTTTAATTATTTTAATTAATTATTTTGGTTTTAATTATTTTAATTTTGAGGCTAGGCCTTGGTTTTGAGCGGCATTGGCAAAATTTAATTTTGACAAAATTTTGGGTCTACCGACTTAATTAATTGGATTAATTAAGATGGATGCGGAATTTAGTGGGATCTTCAATTTTAATTGCGCTAAATTACATAATTGGTTAAACAACTTTGACTAGTTTTAATTAGGTATGTTAATTGGATTAACGACCTAAATTAGTTACTAGTTTACGCGTGTTTTATGCATTGTTACTTGTTTTATCGTTGTAAAATGCATGGGCCATTCACAAATAGTGAATGGATGAATGGAATGTATATTCTCTCACAGGTTTTATAAAATGGCAACTAGTGGGGCCCGATTAGGATAGAAAATACGGGACTGCGATCCGTGATTTTTTTTGTAAATCTAAATACGGTCTGCGAATCGTTGAGTATTTTTATACCTTAATATTTAGATTAGTCCTAATTGTAGATACTATTATTTGCATAATTATGGTCATGTCTTGAAGATGGAGTTTCTTGGAAGACGAAGCCATGAAGTTGCAAAAGCCGTCCCTTGAAGACTTGAAGACTCAAGGGGTCATGCTAGTTGCCAAATGCATCTTTATTTATATTTTTGATATATATATATATATATATTTATGATTATATATATGTGTGATTTATATGTTAGATGCATGTTTAGGATTTCGAATGTTGGGATGATTAATTAAGTTCACTTAAATCAACCAACATAGAAACCCTAGGTCCCTAAAATATTGAGTAAAACTTGCCATTCCAAAACAACACTTATCGACCTATTGAGAGTAGTGATGGGCTACACCAAAGCGAGGCATCACTATTATTCCCTAGGATACGTAAGGTATGATGATGGGTTTGCCAAAGCAAGACATCGCGTACATGTTGGTTTTGGTTATACTCAACGATATGAGTGATGGAGTCCTAGCATGTCGTGGCAAAGTGGATAAGTTGTTGAGAGAGCATTAGATGCGACGATTTATCCAACCAAGAGTGGCTTGGAGCCATTAGCAAAGAGTTGCTTACCTTAGAAGATTGAGTGTTAAGACAAGCCAAAGCATGCTTAACCACTCTTTGTTTCTTTGGATCTTGGAATCGCGTTATTCTCGCCAAATGGGGACAAATTTAATGCGTGGATAAGACGCTTAATAAGATTGAAAATTTTCATGAATGCTTTTAAATTTCAAACTTATTATATTATTTTCTTGATAAATGGTTATACTTTGCACTTATATTTGTAGAATTCCAAATCAAACTATATTGTTTTCCATGATTGGTAAAGGAAATTTTTGAGAATAATTCTCAAATAAAGGAAAGGCATTTCTAAAATACAATTCTCATAAATGACTTTTATAAGTCCGAAAGGACGGTTGGACATCATGTATTCAAAATACTAGGTAGTTTTGATAAACATGAAGTATTGAGTTGGAAACTCAAAATTGTCAATACTTGACAACCAACATATCTTTTCGCTTTATACGCTAGTGAGTACAACTCATTGATGTATTAATTCAAGTAAAAATTAAAGGAAAAGATGGAACTTTGTTATACGGCGCATTAGATGCTTAATTATGCCTAACAAAGTATAAAAGTCAAAGACTTTTAAATAAATGATTATGAAAGATTATGAGACAAAGTATGATAAGAATTATAGGACATGAGGAACAAAGAAAAGTATGATAAGAATTTCTGCTAAAGACTTCATGTTATTCTAATTAACTTAGCAAGTTATTATCTTCACAAGTATCAGATACTGCTTGAGTATTACACTTTGAAAGTGACCTCAAACTATTGAAGATAAGCTAAGTTATTGACTTACAAGCTTAGAATGAAGCATGAAGAGCTACATCAGTTGTAAGGTTGTATGCTTTGTTTAAAGACCTTTTAAGCTAAGGCTAGAACAAATAAATAGTTATTGTGTTCCATAATCAGCAAACAATCCGTTAACACACGGAAAGACTCACATTCAAAGTAAAGAGCAATAGTTGCGAATTTATTTGAATGGCATGGTTGTCTAAACCATGAGTCAAGATTGCTTGATTATAAACAAACATTTCCTAACATGAAAACTCACAAAGTTTAAATCACAGGCATGATTTGTGTTCCGGACGTCTTTAGCAATGTCACATTAACAAGAACGTACTCAAGGTTATATAGGCTCTTGACAGTTCATCGATTCGGAATCGTTCTAAGACAAGAAAGTCTTACTTGTTAAAAACCAACAAAGTAAAGAGCTATTGTTCTTGGTATAGACAATTAACTCCGAAAGCTAAAGAGGATTCAATTATTTCAACGTTTCACGAAGAATTTGAAAGAATATGGCTATATTCATCAAATGTGAACAAACTTGGCCTTGAATAGTTCAAGAGTTCAATGAAGTACAGAATCGACTTGGCAAGATATCAAAACGTCTAGATTAGATCAAGCGATGAGCCAAGCGTGACCATCACAAAATATGAAATTGAAATTTTCATAAATAACTCCACAAAGAACATAGTGTGTCTTCATGGAGACCTCGATGCCATTTAAAAATGACTCGAACAATGATGGATCACATCCCTTCCTATAAAGTTCTTAAATATTTGCACAAATGACTAATGTTACATTAAACAAAATGTCGAACCTAAGAAAGGACACCATATTCAGTTATGGATAGAATTAACTTCTAAACGTCTTTTCAAGTATATGTCTAAAACTCTTAGCCACAGTGGGAGCTCACTGGCTCAGTGGGAGCTAAGTGACTCAGTGGGAGCTCATCGACTTAGCAAGAGCTAGGTGGTTCAGTGGGAGCTTAATGGCTAAGATAGCTCAAGTGGGAGCTAACTATTTGTTTCATAACGAACTTTTACCCAAAGACAATATATATGTCTCTTTGTAAGCATTCAAGTGAGACTACGGGCATTACCTCCACAACCTAAATGAGAACATAATGTTTGTTGCTCTAAGTGGTGTCTTTCTGGAAAGTAACACATTTCCAAAACAACAAGTGGGAGGAAAATAAACTCGATGACCATCGAGATTAGCAACAAACTAGAACTGAGAATCTCATAAGACCTTAAAAGGGCTTCGTAAGAATACTTGATCAAGAATACTCAAAAGGACTTTACAAGTGCCTTAAAAGAGAATTCATTACTCGTAAAACTTCTGAAAAGTTGGAGTAAGATCAAGATAATCAAAGGGCTTTGGAAGCGCCTTGAAACTCAGTGTTTGATGCAATAACCCCGTATAGGTATAGAATTCACCAAAGTTTTGGATTGAATCATATAAATTTTCTATTAAGTTAGAAATAAACCTAAGCCTTACAAGCATACTATTTACTATTAGATAGTAGGGGAATAATGCCTTGTAAGATAGCTATGACAAATCCAAATTCCAAATAATGGTTAGAGGCCATAAGATCCAAAATAGACTCCATGTTTGAAAATCATGTTTAAAACTTGATTAATTTGCATGAAGGGTGAAAGACCCATCGATCGCAGATAAGTTTTCAAGGAGAAAACTAACAAATGTGGAAATGTATATGCATACATAGCTAGATTGGTTGATAGGACATAATTAAATTCACGGAGTTGACTTTAATAAAAACCTATTCACCAATCGGAATGCTCAAGTCTTTTCGTAGTTATTCTAGCAAAATTGCACATATGAAATATGGCAAAAATAGATACCAAAACCGCCTTCCTAAAATAGGATTTTGGAAGTGAATATGAAGATAGTCTAAGGGTTTTGAAAATCTAAATAATGCTAGATTTGAAAACAAGCTCAAGAAATCCATTATGGGATTGAAGGAAGCATTGCATAAAGGAATTGGAACGTGTTTTCTCATAAAGTTAATAAATGGATTGACTTATGAAGAAACATAGAAATTCTTATGAATAAGAAGTTTAGTGGGAGCAAGAGTCAATCTTGTAGGGTCCAACAAGAAGTTTACAAACTCTGTCGTAAATTAACTATCAAATGCTAAATGCTTAGATTTGAAAGTATTTTTCGACAATGGACCAAGAAAAAGACGATACTTAGTACATATTGGGTATTAAGATCTATTGTATAGACTTAATAAAATGTTTGAACGTGTAAAGGAATTTACCATGTTAAACATGAATTGAAGGACTTTGAAAGACTTTCAACCTGTATGTATAAAGCTAAGTAAATGTTTGAACTAAGTATGAGCTAGGCTAAATACTAAGTCAAACAAGAAAGACTCTAGTAAAGACTTTCAACCATATCACATAGCAAACAGTTTAGCAAGACTTAGTGAAACTGGATGAGCTAAAATATAACGTGGGTGGAAAAAGATTGAGAATCATTCTACAATTAAATCCATCATGTACGCTACAATATGGTATCGTCACACGACTTACTTGCTTAGAGCATGTGAAGTATGTATATAGTACCAATCAACCTGAATCTATGTGATAGATCGTTAGATTATGGCCAAGAACATCCAAAATACTTGGATAAGAAATAGGATGAGTTCTTGACTTGTGGAAACAAATACAATTTGAGAATTGATGTTGCAAGCACAAACCTTAACAAGGAAGCCGTTTATAAGCACGAGCTAACAATAAGTCATGGCTTGAGAATGGTAACATGGACATGCATCCATGTGTAATGTGTGGGAATTTAAGGTAAATTTCCATGACCACAAGTAATTAGGGTATCCCAAATTATTGTGAGTCGTTTGGAGTGAAACCCAAGCAAAGCATCATCAGGAAGTCTACTGAAATATATGTTGAGAATATTGCTGCGTTAAAGGCAATAATAAAGAAGATGTTCTATGGAAAGTTCGTTGTTGAACGTAAATGATTGTAGGTTGTCAAGTTGAAGATCTCAATCATGAAAATGAGTGGGAGCCATCACTTGGACAATAAATCCTTAATCACATATAATCCATGACACTTAAATTTTATCATCTTATTATGAAAATGATCAGTAATGAAGATGCTAAGATTAGCAAAGTAATTATAACTAAACCTATGCAATAAGTGAACGACAACATTCACAATTACACGAAAGAAATCAAGCATATTAGATATGGGTGTGATTTCTATAAATGTTTTATAAAGAGTGTTACTCTTAAAAAATTTAGAAAAACCATTTATCATAAGATGAACCATTCAGATTTTGGAGTAATTTAAAATTTCATGCAATTTTACCACTCCGTTTCCTATTTAATTATGGTTTAGGATTAAATAATGAGTCCATTTGATTATGAGAATATTCAAAATAGGGTATCAAGACCAGTCTTGATAAAGAAAAACCTATTAAGTGAACATTGAATATTATAATCGAGAATTATCCCTAATCAAGGTCATTTAAACGATGGACGATTAATGACCACTTGAGATTAGTGTAGTTTGATTTATAGCACCGTTTCTTGTGCTACAAGGACATGATTGTCATAAATCATTTGCACAGGTATTGGTTTAGAACCATACTGGATCGACCTATGAGAATACTTTAAGAGATTAAAAATCGTCATAAGTATACTTCTCATTTTGGCTATCAGAACCTATATCCTCGACCATGAGTATTGTGAGTTCTCTTATTTGAGTACTAGTCCGCTTTGATGTTGTCAAACGTCTGCCGTAAAAGGGGATTATAACGGCAACACTCGGGCGACTAGGTCCTCTCAGTAAAAGAAGCTACATTACAAGACTGGGAATATCCCCCTACTAAAATAGGGAAGATGTCTTTGTTGTTTACAAGGCCTCTCGAAGAGCGAGACTGTAAAATGCACGGCCGTGCTCGGATGGATTTTAGAAATCATCTGTTTATTTTTAGTCGAACATGGAATCGAGAAACACTTCTGGACATAATAAGGATGACGAATAAATCTTACCTTATAGTTCATGAAGAGACATTAAGTGACATAGGAAAAAGTCTATACACTAAAAGCGCACTTGTTCGGAATGACAAGTGGGAGATTGAAAGGAATGGTGTCCTTTGAACAAGTGTATTATTTCAATAGAGGGTTCAGAATTATTAGAAAGCTAATTATTCAGTGAGGTCAAGTGATCGGAATGCCTGGGTGGAGGCCGCTTCCGATCAGTAATATTTATGTATAATTAATATTACAGCTTAATCTTCACTGAACCCTTCGGGTCACACCCAAGCAACTAACGAACCGATGCGATGAATTAATTTGGAAGGAATTAATGAGTCGCCCAAGTATTGTGAACAAAGACATCGGGTTCCGAGCTTAGAGCGTCGGAATCAAATCTTAAAAGTCGAGCCAAAATTTAGGAATTGGCAAGACGGGAAAATGCTTCAAATAACAAGTAAAAACCCTAGCCGCGCGAAAGGCTAGGGAAGCGCGCCAAATACAAGTGCGCCACGCGGCTTGCCACGTGGCGGCGCGCTAAGGTGTCGGCGTGCCACGTGGCAGCGTGCCAAGGTGGCGGCGTACCACGTTGGCAGCCACCATGGTGGTGGCGTGCCACGTTGCAGCACGCCAAGGTGGCGGCGTTGCCACGTTGGCAACCACCAAATGGCAACGCGCCACGTGGCAGCGTGGCACATTGGCAATGCCATGTGGCAGCGGACCGCGGACCCGGGTGGCGGGTCATGGACGCGGGCCAAAAGGTGGCGGCCCAATCGAACCCAACTTGGGGCTCAAGTTTGGGTGCGACATGGTTAGTTCACAATGCATGTAAGTTGCCTTGGGGAACAAGTGAGGAAGTGGTCATCACCTAACCATGTGACACTTGTTACTTTGTTATTCCTTGGTTTATTTAACTAAGGATTGAATTCAACATTCTTTCTATGTGGGATCTTTTGGTGAAAAACTCCCACATTGAAAGATGAGTGGAATTCACAAGGAAGCACTCCTTATAAATAGCCAAGGCATACCTTGGGATTGTTCACTTGAGTAAGGTGTTGAAAAAGGCATTTCCATTAAGAAAACCTTTGAACACATATAATTACTCGGGTTTAGGTCGGGCTTAGCTAACTCCTAAGCAATAGACCATTTTCGGTGCTCGGGTTGCTGGTGGACTTCGTTGGAGGTCCTCGTGTGAGCGGGGCTAAGAGCTTTCGAAGTAAGAGGTCTTTTAGTGAGCGAAGCACGTGCCAAAGGTATTAATCTCTTTCTTAATCTTGTTGTTTAAGTTAATTATGCTTTATGATTATATTTGTTGTGAGTGTGGTCTTGGCTCGGGTTTTCTTCCGCGGTGAGTCGAACTCATCGAAACCCAACATGATTAAAATAGAAAAGATTAAAGCTTTACATAACAAAAAAATTATACAAAGAAAATGCACTCACGCACACACACAATATAGTGTTAAAATGTACACCAAGCAGATAGAAGGAAAAGGAAAATAGAGAGTTAAAATTATTCTAAAATAAGAGTTCATCAAAAACTCACTTTCCTCTCAGAAATACTGCAAGAATTTGTGGCAGGGGTATTCTAGTCTTTTTCGATGTAATTTCTAGTTATCAAAACCTCATATCTGTTTTCTACTGCCTTGAAACCAGGCTGGAAAGAGCAAACAAGAACAGATGTACAAGTGAAATTATGGGAAAAGAAAAGATAAGAAAAACCTTTTTTTAGTTTTTCCAATAAAACCAACATATACAAATATATTGCAGAAAATAAACGATAATCTCAATAAAAAAAATTAGTAATCTCTATTCATCATATCATAGCACAAATAAGAACATAATATTTTTTGAAAATAAGTAAGACCCGTAAAACAAAAGCAAAAGATTGGCAAACCCAAACGAACAAAAACTCATTATTCATGTAAAAACATGAAAAATAAGTAAGTAAATATACATAGCTAAGAAAACCCTTTGTTATACAGTGGAATAGAACTGATTTCACTTCTGATTAACCATACTGGCAAGCAAGTTTCCCCTCCAAAGTCATGAGTCTTTTCGGTGTCAAATTCTTACCCGATAAATTGTAATAGGATGCAAAAGTGCAAAGAACATTTAAATTTAGTCAAACTAATTGCTGTATAATCTAAGTATATTTCCATTTGCATCGGACTAAAAATAATGTCACATCAAAAAACATAAGTCCATCAGAAAAGCTAATACAATGGATATAATGTCACATCAAAACATGTCAAACCCAAAGGATAGATTGAGACACTAAAAAGAGCTTTTATACTCTTTTCTATCAGGATAAATAAAAAAACCTGTTACGAGGCATTTGTAGTTGCCAAATTATCTATATCAAAAGCAAATAGCTTTAACATTTCAAATAATATAGTTTTAATGGTAACCCTCAATCATCTCTTCTTTCATTAGAGATATATATTGAATTTGAATTTCAAATCAAAACTTTTTATATCATATATACAAAGTATTTATTACTTTCCTAATTTCTTTCATCCTTTCAAACTCTTGCTTCATGGTCCAATATTAGAGGAAATGAAGAAAATTGAGCATTTGAGTCAATGGTAGAAAGAGAGTCCAACCATACAATTACATACAGATATAGGAGTAGTATCGAATTCATTGGAAAATCCATAATAGTATTATTGTATACCTTTGTTCTAGGAGTGAGGATTCATATAAAGTGTTTTTCCGTCTTTCTCAATGTGAATATATAGACCCAACTCTTCTGCCTCCCCATAGGCTATGGATGAACATCCGGGCCCTACATGAAACAACCATTAACTCAAATCCCTCAATCTATACTTGCTAAATAAAACACCATATCAAAAGTAAAATGCAATATAAAACACATCTAATATAGTAAATGCTACTCATTTTAATCAAAACACAAACAAATATATGAACATATCTAAATTCCAAGTATATTTAAAAAAAAAAAAGGTCCAAAGATCCACTAATTTCCAATCTATATCAGCAAGAACAAACAACCATCAACTCAATCCTTGAATAATCACACTTCAAGAGTAAAATGAAATCCAAAGGACAACCACTCATACTAAATTAAATAACTATTTCAAACCTTAAGTCGTTAACACCATCATCATTTTCCAAAGTAATCTTTTTGCAGCACTCTCCACCAAATCATGACTCCTCCTCCACACCACAAGGCTCAACACTACAATTTGAACCTGTTTAGGATAAAAATACCCTAGACACATGGACCAATGAGAGAGCTCCACATGTCAAGAGCTGGCAGGTCTTCAAAGACCACTCACCAACTAACACGTGGAAATCTCAGGTCTTCATCAGAATTGCGGCTTTCAAGGGCCTAATTCCCAAGAATCCGCACTTTGCGGCGCAGCCCACCAGTCCTAGGTCAGAGTGACCAGGGAGGGGCACATTTCCCAATGACCCTATAAATAGGGAGATATTCCCCCATTTTGGGGACATCTACAATCATTTATTACACACCTATTCTCTCTCATCAGAGAACACCTGAGCTTGGAATCCAAGCACATACCCACCTAAATTTCCGCACTCTTTATTCCTTTTCAAGTTACTAACTTAACCGTCGGAGGCTGAGCTCCAACAACCGGAGTCTCCGTGTTTTTGCAGGTGCAGCTCGAGCCGGACCAGACTTTGTGACGTAACTCTCCCAAGGGACAAAAACCACCCAAAACATTTGGCGCCGTCTGTGGGGAGAGTACCTCAAAGATGGTTTAAGAGTCTGTACCACTTCCTGATCCCAACAATCTACAGCCGGAAAACACAAGTATTCCTCAACCGGTGGTCTATACCGACCAGGAGGATGATGATGATGAAGTGGAGACGCATATGGCCGAGGATGGGTCATTCATCTCCAAGTATGTCCGTTCCAGAGATCGACTGGAACGACACACTAACCAGGCGGGTCCAAGCAGGCTCTCTGCGAGGCCGGAAGGGGAAACCTAGATGGCCAGAGGATCAGCCCCAGTCACCCGGGACAAACTCATGAAATTCATGAACTCCTTCAAGGGTGAAATCAAAGATATGATCAACAAAAACAAGGCTGACTCTAGCAAGGGTCAGCCGGCTAAAAAGACTCCTCCAGCTGAGAGGAAGAAGCCGGTAAAGGAAAGGCGGCCAACTCCTCATCCCAAGGAGAAGGAGAGGGCAGCCGCAAGACTTGACTGGTCTAAGATCCTTTCATCAAAGGGTCCTCTGCGGCACACCCGGCATAATCAGCCGGAAGCCAGCAAGAAATATGTCTCCGACGCTCGGCACATCATTGAGCGGAGGAGACACCAGCAGTTGTCTGAGTCAGCCTCGACCTCGAGCTTTCTAGACAGTTTCAAAGGAACTTCTGTAAGGAACTCACAGTCCTTACATGAGAGTCGGACAGGCGGCAAGTCCGTCTACACCGACCCTCAGATGATGATTGGGTCTACCCTGTGTGCACCCCAAGCGCAATACGGGCTGTATGGCATTCAATTTATGCAGCCGCCTCCCTTTGGAGGTCAGGCGGCATATAACAGCGTCCAGCCATTGTACTGGCAGCTCCGTCTGCTTAAACTTGGTGAACAACCTTCTGCGTTCACCAAGAATATAATCGAGGCGGCTCAGCCGGCCAAGGTTAAGAATGTGTTGGTGGGTACCTATGATGGTACCTCCAACCTAGAAGACCACCTAATGGCATACACCAACCTCATGTGTTTACAGGGTTGGGACGATGCCACTTGGTATTGATGTTTCCCGGCTACATTGAAGGGCATCGCCCAACAGTGGTTTGGCAACTTGCCAGCCGGCTCTATTGATTGCTTCAAGAAGCTAGCCTTCTTGTTTGCCACCAAATTCTCAATGAACATCCCTGCTAAGAAAACAAGTCTTGACTTGAGCACCATTAAGCAGGGTGAGAGAGAAGGGCTACGCTCTTATGTCAGGAGGTTCAACCTGGTCAGAATCCAGATCCAGGGACTGTTTGATGAGGTAGCATTCACAGTCTTCTTTAAGGGTCTGAGAGACGGGTCAAACTTTAAGTTTGATCTCATCAGAAAAGGGGAATTTACGCTGCAGGCGGCCTTGAGGGAGGCGGAAAGCTATATTCAAGCAACCGACCTCTGTACGCCTGCTAGCCAGTCGGACTCCAAGAAGTCTGACAAACAAAAAGAAAGTAGGTCTGCTCAGCCGGCAAAGAAGAAAGAAGAGAGCAAGAAGAGAAAAGAAGTCTGGGCGGTTAGTGATTCTGACCAGCCGTCCCAAAAGGAAAAGAAAGAATTTAAACCGTACGTCCCCAAGTACGAGTTTAACAAGGACTGCAACTCCATCCTCATGGAGATAAAGGACCGGCTGTCTCTTGAGAAGCCAAACCCAATGAATAGTTCCGTCCAGTCACGGAACAAGAACAGATTCTGCCAATACCATGAGGAAGTTGGCCACGACACCAACGACTACTTCAGCCTTCAACGGGCGTTGGACCGTCTGGCTGACAAAGGGATGTTAAAGTCCTACATTTCAAAGTCCCCAAGAGGGACTAAAAAGAAGAACAAAGAGCAGTCTTCCAAGACTCCCCAGCCTACTAGTAGTTCGGACACCGATAAGGAGCCGGTCTACACTATAGCAGGCGGGTTCTCATGTGGTGGCCCTACCATCCGGGGCACCAAAAGCCATCTTCAAAAGATGGACAAGGATGATGATGAGCAGGCGTATGCTAGTTCCACCTTCCCAGACGTCCTGATCACTGAGAAGGACAGGGGCAGCGTCCGCCGTCCGCATGACGACCCGGTCGTCATTGAATGTAAGGTTGCCAATCAGCTGGTTGGGCGGATCCTTATAGACACCGGCAGTTCGTCGGACATCATCAGCCTCCGGTGCTTGCAAAAGTTGAAATACAAGCCCAGTAGCATGCATCCCGTAACCCACCCCTTGGTAGGTTTTGGGGGTAGGATGGTTTACCCAGTCGGTAGGATTGACTTACCCATCCGGCTGGGAGAGAAAGGAGAAGGACGACATCTAGTCGTCAAATTCTTGGTCGTTGAGGAACTGACCGCCTATAACATCATCTTAGGCCGTCCCACCCTCAACGAAGCCAAGGCTGTAATCATCCCTTCCCTCATGCTCATCAATTATGAGAGGGATGATGGCTCTGTTGGTTCCTTGAACGGGGATCAGAAGACGGCCCGGGAGTGTTACCTCTTAGATGTCAAAGATACTGTGGCCCCAGACGGCCAAGGGCAGGAACCAATAGACCTTGACAATGTCAAGGATGCCAACCCAGCCCCACTAGCATCCGAAAAGAAAAGAAAAGCTGCTTAGCTGGTGGAGGTGAAGAAAGAGAAAAAATAGCAATCACTGACCGGAGAGCGGTCAGAGCTCCACCCCCAACCAGCTGGTGAAAACATTGACCTCGCTTTGGATGACAGCCGTCCAGAGCTTACTGTAAAGGTTGGGACGGTTGCTTATGCTACCTTAGGTGCAGATTTGCACCTTCTGCTGAAGGAATTCAAAGACATTTTTGCCTTTGAAGTGGAAGAGATGCCAGGCGTCAGCCCGGATCTCGCTGTCCACAAACTCGCCGTGGATCCAAAAAAGAAGCCCATCCGGCAAAAGAAGAGAAATCACGGCGAGGAAAGAAGTCAGGCGGCAGCTGCCGAATTCAAAAAGCTGTTGGATGCTGGGGTCATTCGGCCATGTAATTTCCCCGACTAGGTGGCGAATGTTGTGTTTGTAAAGAAGTTGAATGGTACCTGGCGTATGTGTGTTGATTACACAGAACTCAACAAGGCATGTCCAAAGGACAGTTATCCGCTTCTAAAGATCGACAGCTTAGTCGATTCTACGGCTGTTCATGCCCTGATGAGTTTCATGGATGCCTATTCCGGCTTTCATTAGATACCCCTGTGGATAAAAGATCAAAAGAAGATGGCCTTCGTCACTGATCAGGGGCTATTCTGTATACTATGATGCCGTTTGGCTTGAAGAATGCGCCGGCTACGTTCTAACGGATGATTAATACAGTCTTCATTAATCAAATTGGGAGGAACGTAGAGGCGTACATTGATGACATGATAGTCAAATCCAAGCAGCAGGCGGATCACCTTGCTGACCTCCGAGAAACTTTCACCACACTCAGGCGGCATAAGGTTATGTTAAATCCCAAGAAATGCGTCTTTGGTGTTGAGTCTGGGAAGTTTCTCGGATTCCTGATTGATCAAAGGGGGATAGAGGCTAACCCTGAGAAGATACAGGCGGTGATAGATATGAAGTCACCCCGCACTGTCAAGGAAGTACAGAGACTAACTGGTTGCCTGGCGGCATTGGGGAGGTTCCTTAGCCGGTCAGGTGACAAATGCTTTTACTTCTTCCAAGCAATCAGGAAGAAAACTAGATTTGAATGGGGGGATGATGCTGAGACGGCCTTTCAGAAACTAAAAGAACATCTGCAATCTTTGCCAAGGCTTGTTAGCCCCTTGCCCAAGGAGACGTTATACATGTACCTAGCCGTCTCAAACCATGCCCTCAGTGCTGTTCTCCTTGCTAAGAGAGACGACATCCAGCTCCCAGTCTATTTCATTAGCCATGTGCTAAAAATGCTGAACTCCGGTACCCCATGGTTGAAAAATTTGGCCTTGCTCTGTATATGGCATTCAAGAAGCTGAAGCCTTATTTTCTGGCACATCCGGTTGTAATCTACACTGATCAGCCCCTCAAGCGGCCAATGTCTACCTTAGAGCCATCCGGCAGAATGTTGAAATGGGCTATTGAAATGCAAAGTCTTGAAATCTCCTACGAACCAAGAAAGGCAGTGAAAGGTCAGGCGTTTGCCGACTTCATTGTTGAGATGACTCGTCCGGTTTCTCCGGATAATCTTGATCAGGTTTGGAAGGTGCAGGCATTATCTATGAGTCCCCTGAAGGAGACAAATTTGAATTGCACTACGGTTCAAGTTTCAGGCCTCAAATAATGAGGCAGAGTATGAAGCCCTGCTGGCCGGAATCCGCATGTGTAAGGCAGCAGGGGCAACAAAGATTGACGCCTTTTCTGATTCACAGTTGGTCATTAGTCAGTATAAGGGTAGATATAAAGCAACTCATCCGGCTATGATCAAATATCTTCAGGCAGTCAAAGAAGAGGTTGGGGCACTTGAAGAATTCCGTCTTAGTCAGGTGCCCAGGTCAGACAACAACTAGGCGGATGCATTGTCCAAATTGGCATCTTCCGCCTGTTGTGATACGCCTCGGTCAGTCTTTTAGGAAGTTCTGGAAAAAAGAATTATATATGAAGAACCCATTGGAATTTTGGACCGAAGCTCTACCTGGATGGATGGCATCTGAGCATATTTTACAGACGGCACACTCTCTGATTTACCACAGGAAGCAGCCGTCATGAAGAAACGAGCAGCAAACTTCGAGATGAGAAACGGGGAGCTCTTCAAGGCCAGTTTCCTTAAACCTTTATTGAAGTGTGTTACTCTAGAAAAAGGGAAGGAAGTTCTCGAAGAGTTGCATGCGGTATACTGCGCCTCCCATATAGGCGGCAGATCCCTAGCCGTCAAAACCAGGCGGCATTATTTTTGGCCTACTCTTGAGGCAGATGCCAAAGAGCTGGTGAAGAAATGTGACAAATGTCATAAGTTTGGCAAGCTTATTCACTGCCCGGCTACTGATCTGACGTCAATCCACAGCCCAGTCCCATTTTCTAAGTAGGGCATTGACATTTTAAGTCCTTATACGCCTGCACCAGGCGGAAAACGTTATATTCTGGTGGCTGTGGATTATTTCACCAAGTGAGTGGAGGCAGAGGCGGTCAAGAACATCAAGATAAAGGATGTCATCTCTTTCATTTGGAAGAACATCATCACCCGGTTTGGGGTACCTATGTCTATGGTGTTTGATAATGGCCCTTAGTTTGAAACGCCTCAGCTCAAGACTTGGTTGGGAGATCAAGGGATCTTAAACTGTTTTGCATCAGTCGGCCGACCGCAAGCAAACGGCCAAGTTGAAGCCTTCAACAAACTCATCTCAGACGGCATCAAAAAGAAAATTGAAAGAGCCGGTGGATTATGGGCAGAAAAATTAATTCATGTCCTACGGGCTATCCAGACAACTGCCAAATGGGCAACCGGTGAAACCCCATTTCTCATGGTATACGGTGCTGAAGCCGTCTTGCCCATTGAACATTACGAGCCAACTCTCAGAGTCATGCTTTATGATGAAGAGGCAAATTGGGAGGCCATGCGGTTGGCACTAGAATCCCTCCCGGAACGCAGGGGCAATGCTGCCCTGCGTCATGAGATATACCGTCTGAGAATGGCGAGAGCCTACAACAAGAAAGTGCACAAGCGCCCTTTGAAAGTTGGCGACTTCGTGTTACGAAAAATGGAGGCAACCGGTAGAGCCAATGAGCTTGGAAAGCTAACTCCCAATTGGGAAGGCCCCTACCGGATCTATGAAGAAGTAAGGGATGACACCTACAACTTGGAAACCCCAGACGGCAGACGCCTGCCTAGAACTTGGAATGTAGACAACTTAAAAAAGTACTACTTCTGAGAGTTGTAAATTTTTTGAAAACAAAAAGTCCATTAATGAAAAGTTTCTTTTTGTTTTCAATTGTGTTATTGTTTTTATAATTTACATTTTGTCTGGGCAATGCACAGACGGGTCAGTTGCTAAACCAACTAAGTTTGAAACTTAGTAGCCAATTTATTGTCCAAGTGACATGCGGCCAATGGCCAGATAACTAAACTAGGCACAAAAACGCTTAGTGGCTATACAGCCGATCTCAACCTAGACTAGAGGCCAGTGGCCAGATGGTTGCTTTTTTTTATAAAATCGCCTGTCCCAGCATGGATAACGGCGTCCGGCGACACCCCTCCGGGTGCAATCGTTGTAGAGAGCACTATCTATTTTCTCTACGTACCTATGCAGACGACAAAGGTTAAACGACCAAACTGGTCAACTCATAGTCGTCTGACCAGAACAATCTATAGAACGATTAAGTTTTCGAAATACCGGATGTCCTAAGACATCAGCCGGTTTCCGACCAAAGTTCTTACTTAGGCTTTTCATTCCAAAATTGCACAGACTCTCCCATTGGGGCAAAAAGAGTTGTGTAATGGCCATGCAACCTTCTAAGACAGTCATTTACCGTCTGGGTAGATGACTGAAACGCCTGTTGTTTGGACGGCTGTGCACTTGGATTGGGGCAATCACTACTATGATTGATTGGCTTACAAATATATAATGCTCTTTAAAGCATCATACATTTCTAAGCCAATCAATTAATTCAAGTTAAAACCAACCACACAGCCGCCCAGGGGCAAGAACAGCCGGGTTTACCATTTGTCGTATGCTTTCAATAAGCTAGGTAAAAACAACAAGTATACACGCAAAACTGAAAATTCAAAAATCAAACGCAAATATAAAAAACCGACTGAATCGGAATACTTCATAAAATTAAAACTGGCACAAAGGCCAAAAAGATTGTTAGCCGGAATTACATCCGGTGCAGAAACAAAAACTAATGTTACCCGACTCCGTAGTCAGTAAAGGTACAACAATACTCGGCCTACAAGCCGGAAAGGAAAATAAATGGCCTACTGCCGTAGAAGTTGGAGTGGCTGACTCAGGGATGCTGAGGTTGCTGCTGCTCCGGCTGGTCATGGCCGGCAGGGAGGGTTCCTGACTGATCTCCAGCCGCTTGGGGCTGGCTGTCTTGGTTACCCTGGCCCTCCGCCGGCTCCTCCTCATCATCATCGGAGACTTCGTACCCCAGCTCAGCAGCCCAGGCCTTGAAACGAGGCGGAGCTGCCTCCCCCAGAACTTGGGCATCATACACCGTAGTGGCGTAATCATACCGAAGTTTGTAGACATCATAGTCTATTTTCGGGTAGAGGAGCCCCCAGGCTATCTTCAGACGGGCCTCATTATCCCGCTCATTCTCCTCCACCTGCCGGTACTGCTCCTTAGCAATGGCATCGCTTTGCTGGTTCCTCAGTGTGACCAGCTCGATCCCCAACCGGGTGACATCTGCTCGGAGCTTGGCGTTCTCCTGGTCAGCCCCCTCCAATTCCTTGAGGTCAGATTGAGCATTCTTTAGTTGTTGCTCAAGGTCATTGGCCCGGTTGGTAGCAGCATCGTTGGCAGCCGTCAAATTCCAGATCAACTCCTCCTGTTGCAACTCTACTGCTTTAATCTTTAATTCAGACATATAATTAGCATATTCAGCAGAGTTGAGGTTTTGAGTGGCCCTCCATTTGGAGTCATTTACGTCGTCTTGTTTCCGCCAGAAGGGGCCTTGGAGCCCGTCCACTCTCAGCATAACCTAGAATGGATCAGCCGGAAAGTTTATACTTAATAAAATAAAAAAAAAACACAAGTGTTGAGTTGGAGAACAACTTACCTTCGCCAGCTGGCCCATTATCCGGTCAAAGTCCACCACCTGCAGATCAGGTACAGAATTCTTCTAAGACCGGGTGAGAGTCCTCACCATTCTCTTGGCAAATGCCAGGAGGTCTGGTGGCCCGGAAGAAGCATCTGCACCATAAGAAGTACTTGGTGAGAGAGATGCAGCATAGCTGGTATTCATCCGTTGCCGGCTGCTTACCGATCCTCCGGAAGGGTCGACCAAAGTCTTGACTCTCATGTAGTCAAGCGGCCAAGGAATTTCAATATGGTTCTTACCTTGGGCTTGGTGCAGTGGGGTTTCTCCCTCCCTAGTCGCTGCAGCACCGCCTGCAGCATTGAGTGGCTCGTCACTCTTCGATGCCTCAGAGGCACCCGACGCTTTCTTCTTCGAGTGCCTTGAGCTCTCACTCAAAGCCTCAGAGAAGAGGGTGATTTGCCGCCGGTCGTAGGAAGATCCGGCTTGGCCGAGGAGGTTGATTGAGAAGGGTTCTTTTTTGCAGCTTTAGCAGCCGGAGATTTGTTTAGCTCGTCTCCAGGTCTTTTGATAAACTTGGAGATGGAGCGAGGAATGCTTTTGACGGTGCCCTGCAAAAGAAAGATTAAAAAGTTAACATCCGGCAAAAACCCCTAAAAAGGATATTGAAAGAAAGGTCAGGCGGCCTTACCCCGCCTTTCTTGGCCTCTTTAGCCTCAACGACTGCTTTTTTAGCAAGCAGCTTCTCCTTGCACAGTTGCGTAGCAGATTTCGCCGGGGTCTTCTCCGGGTCTACAATTCTCAAGGCGTCGGCTGCAAGGGGAAAACGAAAAGTTAGTCAAAGTAATAAAAGTTGTAGTACAAAAACAAAGATGGCAAAATTGCCGGATGTAAAGTGGATCTACCCTTGGAAAACATGGTGCTTAACCCGCAGGCGGACAAAAAGGCTTCGTCCTAAAAGAAGTCCGGATGGGGGATCCAGTTCTTTGGCACAATAATCTGAGTCCCATCCCCCAAGGGCTCAGTTGTGGTTTCGAAGAAACCCGGGTCCATTATCTACTCCCGGGCTCTAGAGGAGAGTACCGGGAGGGCGCATTTTCTACCCAGGAGAGCCGGTTCTTTATTATACCGGCGCAAGGTCCGGTTGTGTCTTAGTGTGGGGGAGGAGATCAAGTAAAACTTCTCCTTCCACCCGGACCATTTGGACACCTTTTCCAAAGTTATTTGGTATTGGGGCAAGGTAGTAAGAGTATACCATGCCCCATGACCGCCTGGGGCCTTGCTCAGGTAGTGCATATGAGCGAAGGCGGAGAAGTTGGGGTCTATATCTTGGAATTCGCAGGCGGCAATATAACTCAGTATATTCATCCACGAGTTGGGAGTGAGTTGCCAGACGCCCAGATCATATCCTTTAAGGATTTTCCTTATCCACATATGGAGGGGGAACCGGAGGCCGACTTCTATCACCGCCTCGAAGCAGACGAAGTAGTAGTCTGCATTTTCGATGTCGTCCCCCCAGGCCATAACTGCGTCCCCAGGCGGAACAATTATATCCCACCCCTTTCCAAAGGGGTACTTCTCTTTGAAGGCTTTGAAGCCACTCTCCAACAGGGCTATATCACCCAGAAGCATCCTTGTCTTCTTCGGGTTAGGGTTAACAGAGGTCTTGGCCGGCTGCTGGTAGTCAGCCGCGAAATTATCTTGCTCAGAGCCAGAAGCCTCTGACCCTGATCACTCAACGGCGTCCTCGCCGCCTGTCTCCTCTTCTGCCTCTTGAGAGGAGACGGCTTCCTCACCGTCTGCCTCCCTCACGTTACTTTGGGAAGAGGGGGCACCATCTGATGAACTTTCTTCCTCATCCGGACCATCATAGTCCTCGTCACGAATTACCTCATCTGCGGGCACTTCCCTAGCGCGCCGCCATTTGGGCTTAACAACCGTTTGTTTAACTCTGGCCATTGTGTCCTACACAAACACAGAGAGGGAGGAATTCAGGGATGAGCAAAGCAGTTCCGACTTATCAGAAAAGGCACCCCCGGTTCTAGATTCAGCCGTACCAGGAGACCGGCTGAATGTCCTAGGCAGTGTCGAGTGTGTGGATGGAGAGTCCATTTTTATTTTCAAAGAGCGTATACAGACGGAAAAAAGAATGTATACAGGCGGAAAAGAAGAAAAGCTGAAACAGGGTACAAGTAGTTACCTTACTTTAGCTCTGAAAACTGCTACAGACGGGTGACCGGGTGTTGTCAAAGAACGCACACGAAAATCTTGAAAAACTAACGCAGACGGAATTAAAGTATCTTTCCTTAAAAATCTCTCTTTCTCTCTCTAGAAAGTCAATGAAATGGAAATATTGAGGGGAGGAGGGGGGGTAAAATCCTATTTATAGAGGGGTGAAACGGGGGCATCCCCGTCACACCCCGAATTTATTACTAGTCGTTTTTACTGTTCACCTCTTATGAGGGGAACACGTGTCACAGGCGCCACGTGGCCTGCCACGTCACCCCTGTGAGGGGCAAATGTTTAGGGTAAAAATACCCTAGACACATGGACCAATGAGAGAGCTCCACGTGTCAAAGGCTGACAGGTCATCAAAGACCACTCACCAGCTGACACGTGGAAATCTCAGCTCTTCATCAGAATTGCGGCTTTCAAGGGCCCAATTCCCAAGAATCCGCACTTTGTGGCGCAGCACACCAGTCCTAGGTTAGAGTGACCTAGGGAAGGGCACATTTCCCAACGATCCTATAAATAGGGAGATATTCCCCCATTTTGGGGACATCTACAATCATTTATTACACACCTATTCTCTCTCATCAGAGAACACCTGAGCTTGGAATCCAAGCAGATACCCAGCTAAATTTCCGCACTCTTTATTCCTTTTCAAGTTACTAACTTGACCGTCGGAGGCGGAGCTCCAACAACCGGAGTCTCCGTGTTTTTGCAGGTGCAGCTTGAGCCGGACCAGACTTTGTGACGTAACTCTCCCAAGGGACAAAAAATACCCAAAACAGAACCTAACAGACTATATGTCACATTCTGAAAAGGTTTTTTACGACGAATAATAGTTTCCTGAGACAGCTTTCTTCTGCCAGCACACATGTAGCAGAGTCCAGACACATTTTCAATCCACTCTTTCCTTGTGATGTCAGCAATAAAATTAAAATACTCTAATAACTTAATTCAAGGAGAGTAAGTCTTAGTCCAATTGATCATATTAACATAAATCATCAAATCAGCAGTCATTTCATCAATAAATTATGGGAAAAAAAATTTAGTAAGTAGCCAAGTAATCTCCAAAATTCCAGACTACCTAAACTACATATAACACTCACAAGTATATCTTCAAAAACCCACCAAAACAACCAAATTTCAGGATATAAACATATTATTGAGGAGGATGTTGTGGAAAAACAAAGCATTTGGGAGAGTGAGAAAAAGAAGAAGAAGCTGAAACTAAAGTAGGTTCTACAGGAGCAGCTTTATTATTCTTCAAGAAATTAAGATGAGGGAGAGTGTGAGAGATAAAATGAATGATATCATTACTTTTCTTTAAATTATCTAATTCTAGTGTTTGATTTTCAGCATATCTGTTGGTGGGAAATAAGAAAGATTAGTTTGTCATCTTTTCTTTTTTAATCAGGACATCCCAAACTTTTCTACAGTATTATAAACAGATCATATAGAAGTACTTATTAATGCCTATGTGATGGAATTTTGCACTTTTGACTTTCAAAGGGGGGGGGGGGGAAGAGAGAGAGAGAGAGACCACTCTGACCACTTTAAAAAGATAATTCGAGAGTCACTTAACAAAAAAAAAGAGACCGCTAAAGAATTTAGCTTAAGAAAACTTTTAAAATATTTTGTTTGATCTTAATGATAATAATACCAATAACCACCAACTCTATATAATCAAGTACACATTCATACATACTCGTTTCAAGCACAAAACTTCCAAAAATGATAATAGTACCAATGCTCCTCTTGCATGATGCAGTGTAAATTCTATTAATGTAAGCTAAAGCATTGTTAAAGATATCAAAGTGAAAAAACCTTCAGTCTAGATGTCAATTCGTTATAAAAGTACTTTATTCTGTCTTGATCCAACTCATTGATTGTTTTCAAAGTATAATTTTATGACTTGTACCACATTCTATACATTATCTATGCCTAAGATAAGTGCAGCATATACTTAATAATCTTAGAAAACCAGATAATGATAACAAGAAGTTAACCTGAAGTGTGACACTGTTTATATGTTCAGTTCTGCCTGCCTCGGCATTTAGATTGTAGTTTGAAAAGAAAAAAAAAATCAAAGCTGCCACCAATGAAAGCCACACGCAAATAATCATGATCGCCACTAAGATCATAGAAGACGCTCTTGTCAACTCTTCTCGACTATTTCTACCATCACATCTCGGTATTCCACCCACTCTTGCTCATTTTGTTTTGTGGTTAAGAGACCTTTGCTCTTCCCATCTATGCAATGAATTATTTGCTGAAAAATTAAGGAAATTGAACACGGAAAAACAAAACAATTGAAATTACTACATTACTATTGTTTTTTATTCACACAAAAGATTTTACTCAAAAACTAACCCCCCCCCCCCAACCAAAAAAAAACATTAACTATTAGATAACCGAATAATAGTCAGGATCAAACCAAATAGCAATTTACTCAAAATTAAACACTTATTACTCGCTAAACAACAACTCACATAATACAAAACACCAATTTTAAAACAAGATCTGATCCAGAGTAACAAACTAACCATGTACATTTACTAAAATCAATTTCTGCTCATAACTTATAGAATAAAGCTCATAAACCAACTCATTGAAAGGAATCACATGAATCAAAGTTTAGAATGCATAATTGGAATGAAACAGCATAATAACATATTAAAGTAGTCACCGATTCTTTATAAAACAGTCGTACACACACATAATACATAGCAGCAATCTAAAGCAAGATAGATATGATCCACAATCACTAACAAACCACTTAGATTTTCTTAAAATAGTAACTCTAAGTCTAAAGGATATATAACGTCTACCATTGCCTTGACCAAAATAAGCTTATGGTTTACAGAATCAAGCAGCATGTTAAAAGCATCTGATAGTCAGATTTTATTCTCTAAGAATTTCTGTAAAAGTATCTCTGGCAATTAGAATGACAATCTAAGTTAAGATTTATGTCTTTTTTTCTAGTCCAATATCTTTCAAAAGTGACCTTTTATTTTTCATTGACCTTTTCTTAATTTATCCATTTCACCATTATATGTGCAGCAAAGTTGAAGCACAAATTAGCCAGACTACAACATACAATCATAGTAGTGAAAGCTTTGTACCGACTAATATAAAATTTCAGTTCACCAAACATAGAAAGTTTAAGTAATGATCAAGAAAAAGCCAAGCTAACAGTCCAACAAAAATTGAGGGAAAAACACTATAATTTCCACATTCAAAACATACTTAGAAAATTAGAAGAACAATTAATTAAGTATTTTCCATAAAAATTCAATTAAAGCCTAGAAAAATCTAAACAAAACCTCATACAAATTAAATAAGAACCTAGAAAAATTAAACAAAACCCAAAGATATTAAGCATTATAGAAACATAGAAGGTTTATTATACCTTTGCTTTCAAATGTCGAAGATATTCAATATCAGTTGCAGCGGTATACAAATTGCTTTACGACACCAGTACTCCTTGAGATCGTTCAACCAAAGTATCCAGAATTGCTACGGCTTCTTAGCAAACGAACCTTGTGTCTGTGATGGATAAAATTTATCGCATATGAAAGGCACAAGATTGTCAGTGTCAAAACCATTAAAATAATTGCCTCACTCAACATCATCATAACAACCTCGTTTATATTACAAATTCAGCAAGTCTAGGGCATTCATACAATTATGTCAACTAATTGACAATTATAATCATCAATCAACCGAAAAAATTCCCAAATTCGACAAAATCAACTAAAATTCATGTCAGAAATAAGAACATAACTTCAACACACACCAATTTAGTTCGTATACCTCTCTAAGGCGAGTCAAAACCGCTTCCCTCCTCGCCGCCTCGTCATCGCTTTCATACAAACCAGAATCAACCAAAAAATGAAATTCCAAAACGAGCGATCAACAACAATCAATTACGATAAACAAGAATCCCTAATTAAAACTAAAAATTCAAGAATTAAATCAACAAACCTTCTCCAATTCCCAAGTCTTCCGCAAATCAACAGTAGAAGGTCTTGCCACAGAAATCGGCTTCGTCACTCCAAGTTGCTTCACCAATCCTTCTGTACTCCCCATCTTTCTTCACTCAACAAAATTCTCTCAAATTTTCACCCAAATTCCCAAGAAAAAACCCTAATTCACAATGATCTATCCTCACAACCAAGAAATAAACTCGAATTTCATAATTAAATGAAACCCTAATGATCAAAACTCAATCACGATCAAACAAATAAGGATTCAATTGAGGAGAGATAAAGTGAATGAAGAGAGAGTAGACAAATGTACACCAAGCAATGAAGGAAATTAAAAAGACAATCCTACCCCTATAAAGTTGGTGATTCAGTAAAGGAGGCAAAGGGCAGGGGTTGTATCTCCCTGTTCCTTAGGAACAATAAATTTGGAGCAAAACTTGTGCTACAATAAGGTTCTTGGGGACTTTTTTAAGGGTTGAAGATGTACCCATGCTAATGCATGGGTTATATGTATGTTTAGGAAAAAAAATTAGTATAAGTGGAAGTTAAGATTTTTTTTTTCTAAAAGGAAGTTATTTTTTTTTTTTAAAAGCTAATTATTTTGTGGTAGTTATTTGGAAGTTATTTTCTTAAAAATTACTCCCTCCGTGTTTTTTTAAGTGTTATAGTTTGACCGGCACATAGTTTTAGGCAATTTAATTGACTTAAATAAAATAAGAGATAAGTGGGGTAGTTGGAGTATTAAAAAATTGTAAAAGAAAGATAGTGGGGTTAATAGTTTATTGAAAAGTAATGAATGTGAGAGGAAATATATAATAAAAAAAGCAGTAGTGGGTTTGAGTGGGGACCATGAGAGGAGAGAGATATAATATTTTAATGTAGCTTTTTGTCAAAAAAGGAAGTGTAACACTTATTAAAACACGACCGGATTTGGTAAGTGTAACACTTATTAAAACACGGAGGGAGAAAAAAAATAAAAAAGAGGAGAATGCATGAGAATTGAGAGTTGGGGGTTTTTAATTTAGAGTGTTGTGATGAAGTGTTGCAAAAACAACTCTTAAATTATATAAATTTAGAGCGTACTCGTGCTAAATCACGGAATATTTTAATCGTATATATCAATGTTTTTTTTTATTACTACTCCATACAATATTATTAATTTATTTGTGTAAATACGATAGTGGAAGTTATTGAATTTGTTTAGTAGTAGTTATGGAATAGGAATTTCTAATGGAAATTAATAGGTTTAAATAATAATAATAATAATAATAATAATAATAATAATAAAGTAAAAAGTAAAGTTAACAAAAATGGAGGATTTAGAGTTTGGAGTGTTGTGGTAAAAGTTGAAAAATGACTCTACAATTATATTATAGATTAAACTAGAAACACACGATTTAAATAATTTTGTTATAATGCATATGAAATAATTGTGTTATCATGCATAAAAAATTAATTTTATCATTTGTGTAAAAATGAGTGACAAAATTTTTTTATTCAAAAATGTAAGTGTAGATTAAAATAATAATTGTTTAAAAAAAATTAAAATAATAATAATAATAATAATTAATGACATTATCAATAGAAATGGAGGGAAACTTTTTAAAGTGAGAATGACACATAAGATAATTTTGTTTTAGTAATAGTTAACTAGTATAGTACCCGTGCAAATTGCACGGTTTTGAAAGTTGATATATTATATATGCTGAAATTTGAAACTAAAATTAGCTTAATGTTAGTTATGGTTTTTATCATGTTAGTATCCGTGCAAATTCACATTGATATGTACCCATTTTATCATGGTATTATGTATCATAATTTTAATTAAATGTTGCATTAAAAAAAATTTAAATTTGGAGATATAAAAAGGATGACATTTACATATTTTACCTTTTAAATACGGATGACTCATGCTCATTTATATATATATATATACATATATATATATATATATATATATATATATATATATATATATATTACTTTTCAGCAACTTTTGTAAGTGACCAGCTAACACACAATGACACAAGTAACCCCTGACCACGACCGAGTAACCCCTAACCATGTAAACCATGACCGACCGTGTAAGACCCTAGAAATTCCTTTATTTTAAAATACCTGTTTTACCCTGTTTAAAATTTAAATAGGAAATTCTAAGACATTACCGTCACCGTGAAAACGGCTAAGGCAACTATCAAAGACACACAGCGGAAGACTCTCCTTTAAAATATTTAAAACGACTCAACATAAAAAGTCAACCAACCAAAAGTAAAGTAAAGCAAAGTCAAACCTACAACTTGGAACCTGTAGACACCCAAATGTGTCTCCCCAAAACCAAACCCAGTGATGAATACCTTTTGCGTCGAATGATTATCGAACGAGGTGAAAGTGTGAAAAGTCAAGTGTTGCGGTTGGTTTTTATTGAAATTCTTTCTTTCTGTTTTCGAAAACAACTCTATTTTATGAAAACAGCCAATCCAGTTTAGTTTGGTCCATGACAAGGGTCCAATAATAGTGTAGTTGGATGGGGCTTGCAAAGATCTTTCCAACGATATTTTTTAAGCCCAATTCCGATGAATAAGGAGGAAGTTATGGCCAAAACACTAAACTGGGCCCGGTTTGATCTTTACATGCGGCCCAATGATCTAGAGGAGGGCCCAATGTTAATTATTATTCCTAAAGTTACTAGAATTAATTATAGTCTTCTAGATTTCGCTAGAGGGTTCTCTTTAATCCTAATAGAATTAGAATTAATAATTATATTTTGATAAAGTTTTATTTGGAATAAAATATTATTTTATGAAAGATAAGATTTCAGTTTTCATACGGACTTTACAAATCAATTTTTGATTCATATGTGGACTCCGTGTTGAAAGCGCGTAGAAATCCAGGCTGTCGCCACGCGACAGACCTTGTCGCTACGCGACAGACCCTGTCGCCTAGCGACAAGGTCGGTTTTGCAGCGACAGCGTGGAGTTTTATTCCTTATCAAATTCTACTTATTTCCGGACTGTTTTCTTATAAATAGGGTCCTAAACCTCCGTTTTTATTCATCAATCATCTACAACAATCATCATCTCTCTAAAGCTAGAGGCTTTCTCTATTCTTTTTCTAAACCTTCCCTCTTACAAAATTCCGCATTCACGAGATCTAGAAACACCTAGCCGAGTTCGAAGTTGCCTTCGCCCTAGACGTGAAAGGTTATAATTTCTGAGGGTTTGGTCCCTAATCTCTATTTCAATTATTTAATTTAATTGTTTTATTTTATATTTTCCTTGAAGTTACTAACGCGTGTATTTTGTTATTAGAAAGAGATACGAGGCATCAAAGTATGTAATCTCATTGCTCTATTCTTGTAGAAAGCATGTTTAAATTTGTTTAATTCCTAGTATCATGTTAGCATGTTTCTATTGCTTTCTAGTATCATGTTTAGGGTGCCTTTTACTCTTTTCTAGTATCATGTTAGTATCATGTTAGGGATAAAGCTTTGATCTTTATTGTTTAGTGACATGCTAGGGTTTGTTATTAATCTTGTTAGTATCATGTCTAGGATCTTGCTATTATATTTAAGATTTATTATTAACATGATCATGATTGTAATTGTTATGGTTATTATTATGATGATTATTATGTTGCTTGATATATATTCATTGTTATTGCTTGATCACGCCCTCTCTTGCAGGTTTAAAGGGAATTTGTACTTGTAATCACGCTTAATAAGATAATAAATAATCTTGTTTAGGTTAATTTGATTATAATTCAAGTGATCGCCAATAATAGTTTTGTCTGTGCATTAAATTCAACCAACATAGATAAACAGGTTTAGCGTTAACCTATTGTTTGCATGTTAGTCAGAAAGCGCACATGAATACGAGAAGAATGAAGTAAAGGCCTATTTAGGGCAGGTTCAATCTCTTTTAGGTTGGATTTGTACCTTCATCCCCGAACCCTATTTGGTTCAAGACCTTTTGGAGTTGACGATCTCGTGGATCATTAAGGGGTGTAATCTTCACCTTGTGAACGGTTTACAAGTTCCTAAAACTTGTTGGCGACTCTTTTGCTCTAGCTTCCTTCCCTTTGGACGCCACCGTGCTTAAGTGTATGATCACAGTGGGGTTCAAATTTGGGGTTAATGCTTGAAATATTCCCTACAGTTTTTGGCGACTCCACTGGAGAGGATTTCTATTTTAATTTCTGAAATTTATTTCGGCAATGATTTAGAATGAGTGGATGAGACTCGAAAAGTTCTAAGTATTTCATGTGCGTAATTTTGATTAGCATTATTGTCATATGCATAAAAAAGGTCCTCATTGGATAGACCATCCGAAATGAGTAAAAAACATAGGATTTTTACACGTAGGGAATTTGAGAAATATCTTTCACAACTAGAATTGAAATAACGCTGCGAAATCTGGAAAATTCTAAGAACGTAGATACCTGCTGAGGCATGTAGGAACTAGCGCCTAGAAAACAGGGCTTGTCGCCTGTAAAGTGCTTCTGTCGCCTGGCGACAGTTCTGTCGCTTGGTAACAGAGGTGCTTTTGCGGCGACAGTCCCTGTAGTCTGGCGCCAAGTTCTTCCAATACCGAGCCAGAACTCTGCCTTCTTGTTTTGACCATTTCTAGCACTGTTGGCTCGATTCTACTTCCTGATTGAGTTTTTCTCACTTTTCTGAAACCCATATGTGTTCTACATATGGACATAACCCTCTGGGGGTTCACGCTCCATCTACCCAATCGAACGCTCCTGGCAACGACGGGTACATCCGAGTTTGTGAATCCACCAAACCGTGGAAGCAAGTTTTTTAACTTGCGGGGTCCCATCCACTCACGCCAACCCTTCCAAAGGTAAGGCTTCCGCGCGGTGCATCCGGACTCATAACCATGGACCCTCTTTGACTAACCCATATCCCGAACTTTAGAGAACTAGAGCCATGGTTAGGTTGCAAACTCATTGCATCATGTTGTGACTACTTGACTATTTGTGCATTCTTTGCTTGTGCATACCTTATATGTGCTAACCGTTTGTTTGACTTGTGTTTAAGTCTAAATAAACCAAGTAATGACTAAAAAGGACTTTGTCTAATTAATTAATTAATTAATTTGGCTAATTAAAGACTAATAAAGTAATTAATCTGACTTAGTACGACATTAGGCATGTCCCCTTAAAGTAAGCTTACTGGAAACAGTCCCAGATTAATGTTCCAGCAATGGCGCAAGAGTTTGGGCTGTGGCGCCACAGTTTACTGCCTGTCGCCTGGCGATAGATTTGTCGTCTGGCGACAAGCTTTAAACTATGGTGACAGTTCTGTTGTTTCGACGATAGTCCAGATTCTTATTCGAGTCATCACGACGAGTCTAATTAAACAGTCTGCTAATCGGTTTAATTAATTTGTTAATGGCTTTAGCCTTGTTTAAGTCCTTAATTGAGTCTAGGCACTTAGTCCCATGGTCATACACACGAGTTTTAACATGTCACCTACACTCACTAGTCGTAGCACACACTTTACATATGTCACCATGGCCATGTCTTAGGTTCATGCATGAGTCGGTTTTTTCCATCATTTGAGTTGGGGGTACATTCTATTCCAAATTTTTTCATATCTCTCCATCTACATCATCTTTCCACTCTCTACATGCTTTCCCCATGTCACAATATTCATTCTTCCTACCTCCTTCCATCTAATAGAGTTGAGTCAAATAATTAACAATGAATATCCCTTAATTTCCCTTTCCACAGTACTTGGTCAAGGAGAGAAGGATGATTAATCAAAGACAACACCTTTATTCAAATTCAACTTTTTGATAAGCCAATCGGTCGAAAAAAGAAAGCTGAGAAGATAATGGCAAGTTAGGAAGAAGTCAACGAACTCAAGGGACAAGTGGCTAACATTGCTGAAATGTTGAAGAATCTGACTCTCCAAATCAATGACCCTGTGAGACAACAGCAAATGGAGCTCATCCATGAAAATTTGAGCAAATTGTCCAATGACTATAGATTGCAGGGCATTAGCTCACAAGGGGTCTCGGTGGACAAGGATCTTCTTCCGCAGAAGTTCAATGCCAACGACATCCCGAAATTCAAGGCAATGGATAACCCTTATTTTCATTTAAGAGCTTTTGAAACTGTAATGAATATTAAGGGAATAGACAAGAAAGCTTTTCATTCTGTGTTTTCTCTATCTTTAGAAACCGTTTGTCAACAATGGTACTTTTCTCTTGATAAAGAGAAAACCTCTAGTTGGGAGTCAATTTTAAACGCTTTCATTGATAGATATAAATGCAATATTCAAGTCGAAACTGATCATAGGGAACTTGAAATACTTAAGCAGAAAGAGAATGAAGTCTTACTTCCTTCTTTAATAAATGGAGGGAAACTTCTGCAAAGATGGTTGAGGTGCCTAGTGAGAAAGAGTCCGTGAGGATGTTCATCAAAAATTTACAAGAAAAGTATTCAAAGCACTTAAAATATCAACATAACTTGAATACTTTCAAGGCCGTCTATGACATAGGCATCGAGATCGAAGATGACCTTGCAAAACAAAAAGATGCTAACAATAGTAACCACAGTGGCTGGAAAGGAAAGAAGAACGACAATCTTTCTTCTTCCGAAAACGCCCACTCTAGTAACAATGTTAGTACCTTTGATCTCAGTGAAGTCTTAGCCATGGATAACCAAGGATCTAAGAAACAACTAAGGAAAGACTTCACCCCCATTGGGATGAGCTATGATGCTGCTTTCGAACGACTCCATGCCAAGGGACTCATTACTCCCATTGGACCTATTCAAGATCCCGCACCTGAGAAGAGATTGCCTAGTTGGAACCCAGATTCACATTGCAAGTACCATCAAGGTAGGGGTCATACTACTGAGAGTTGTTGGAAGCTAAAAGAGGCTATCCAACATTTGATCGATAATAACAAGCTTCCCATACCTCCAGCTAGCAAGAAGAGCGAGTGATGATAAAGCAAACGACATAAGACAAGAGGCAAGCTTCAACAACAAGATTTCATGACCTCTTTTTCTTTTTTCCTTTTTTCCTTTCCCCAATAAGTCTAGCATAGGCACTTTTTTTCACTTTTTTTCTTTAGATTTACTTTGTAGATTTTTTCTATCTCCCTCTCAATAAAGTGAGAATTTTATTTCTTTCATGTGATCATTACATTGCATTGCATTCATTAAATAAAAAAAATTAAAAAAAATTAAAAAAAAAAACGTCGAACTAAGTACAAGGTATACCAATGATTTGAGGCACCCCTTATAGCCACATCATATCACCTTTCACCTTTTAAAAAAATATGCAATCCTTTTTTGATAAACCACTTTGAGCCTCGTCTAACGATAGACCTGTCATTTTTCAACCCATATCTACCTAACCTTGGGATGGGATGGTGTGCCACTTATGCAATTTTTTCAAAGAATAAAAGCTTGAGTAATTTCAAAAAATTCAATAAGCAAAAATGATAAAAGTGTACAAAAGGGAAAGTGTTCCAATGTCTTTGACTTGAAAATGTCTTTGATATGAACACGTCTCAAGATTGCGTTTCTTATCGAGTGCTAGGTACCGTGCCTGAGAAACATGAATGCCAAGTGAGTGATAGACCGCATGATCGGGATTGCCCATGCTTATAAAAAAGAGATTTGAATTTGAAAAAATAATAAAGCAAAAAGAGAGAGCATACAAAGATTCAAAAGCAAGGTTGCACACCTTGGGGGCTTATCTAGGGTGTTGAGCCTTTATCCCTTTCTTCTTCAAACCTTTAGCCTAACCACGTTACAACCCTTAAAAGACCTTTTTGAGGTATACACACTTGTGCGAGGTTCGGCTAGAGCTACGTTCGGCCTGATTCCTAACGCATACGTAGGCAACCTCACATTGGGGTGCGGCCGTAATAAACATGCATTCATATTTACATTGATCATATCAAAGGATCTCCAATGCTCATCCCTATTCATTTAGAGCTAGACTTGGGGGCTTGATCCTTGCATTATTAGCTTGCCCAGCCTAAGAGTCACCACCATTGGACTCTTTTCAATATTTTTCCACGCACTTAGCCCTTGCGGCCTAACTTTAGTGTCACTTTCACACACTACACAGATACATGACCAAATAGTCTTTCCCTTGAGGAACCCTTTGTCATGAAATCTTAACACAAGCTGAAGCATACTTTGTCATAACAAAATCACTCATCACTCATCATTGCATCACAAAGTATGAAGTACTTAGCCTTCGCGCCTAAGTTACCTAAATACTTTCATTATCGAGTCAACCAGGATAGTCTAAGATGTTACAATCCTTGTACTGTGAGAGACAACGTTAACGGAATAAGCTCATTCAACATGCACCTTCAAAAACTTCGCTTCTTTCTTTTTTCGCGTCTTTCTTTTTCGGGAGAAAGTCGGTACCCTCCACAAAAATGACGGAAATTTTTATTTTTCTGCATTTTGAGTCATGTACATATCAAGCTTCACGAGTCAACACTATGCACACACGGGTCATGAGTCACACGTGTCATTTCACTTCGAGTCGAGTCAACCTCGAGTCAATTACAGCGAGTCAAGTTTATACCTTGAGTCGTGTCAAGTCAATGAGTCAAACAACACTAAGTCTTAGGTCAACCCTAAAGAAAGATAAGCAAAGTCCTATAGTCAAATATAAATGCAGGAGCATCCCAGCAAGCAAGAACATTCCCGAATTTTTTCGAAAAACCGCGAATATGACACATGAGATTCTTCCAAGATGAGAGGAGTTACATAGATCAGTAAATTAGAGATGAGGAGCTTTAATTTACAAAATATTTGAGAAGATAGCACGAGATGGGCGGTCTTCGACAGCGTTCGCTAAGATTGTGGAGGTTGTCACCAAGATTTGAGAAGATAGCACGAGATGGGCGGTCTTCGACAGCGTTCGCTAAGATTGTGGAGGTTGTCACCAAGATTTGAGAAGATAGCACGAGATGGGCGGTCTTTGACAACGTTCGCTAAGATTGTGGAGGTTGTCACCAAGATTTGAGAAGATAGCACGAGATGGGCGGTCTTTGACAACGTTCGCTAAGATTGTGGAGGTTGTCACCAAAATTTGAGAAGATAGCACGAGATGGGCGGTCTTCGACAACGTTCGCTAAGATTGTGGAGGTTGTCACCAAGATTTGAAAAGGCAGCTACAACCAGAGCGGTCTTCAACCAAATGCAGCAAACTGGTTACTTTGGAGACGTGTGCTCGACGGTGCAAGATACGCGTTTCTTAACTCTCTTATCTGTTTAACTAACGCTAGTTTGCAGGTATCGGCGTTATAAGAATGATTTAGGATCGCAGAACGTTCTGAATCATTCTCCGTCCCTATCGTTACTTTGACTTTCGTTTTCGAAACTTGCGTTTCTCCAAACTCAGTCAAAGTGGGGACTTCTGTAGACACCCAAATGTGTCTCCCCAAAACCAAACCCAGTGATGAATACCTTTTGCGTCGAATGATTATCGAACGAGGTGAAAGTGTGAAAAGTCAAGTGTTGCGGTTGGTTTTTATTAAAATTCTTTCTTTCTATTTTCGAAAACAACTCTATTTTATGAAAACAGCCAATCTAGTTTAGTTTGGTCCACTACAAGAGTCCAATAATAGTGTAGTTGGATGGGGCTTGAAAAGAGCTTTCCGACGATATATTATAAGCCCAATTCCGATAAATAAGGAGGAAGTTATGGCCAAAACACTAAACTGGGCCCGGTTTGATCTTTACATGCGGCCCAATGATCTAGGGGAGGGCCCAATGTTAATTATTATTCCTAAAGTTATTAGAATTAATTATAGTCTTCTAGATTTCGCTAGAGGGTTCTCTTTAATCCTAATAGAATTAGAATTAATAATTATATTTTGATAAAGTTTTATTTGGAATAAAATATTATTTTATGAAAGATACGATTTCAGTTTTCATACGGACTTTACAAATCAATTTTTGATTCATATGTGGACTCCGTGTTGAAAGCGCGTAGAAATCCAGGCTGTCGCCACGCGACAGACCTTGTCGCTACGCGACAGACCCTGTCGCCTAGCGACAAGGTCGGTTTTGCAGCGACAGCGTGGAGTTTTATTCCTTATCAAATTCTACTTATTTCCAGACTGTTTTCTTATAAATAGGGTCCTAAACCTCTGTTTTTATTCATCAATCATCTACAACAATCATCATCTCTCTAAAGCTAGAAGCTTTCTCTATTCTTTTTCTAAACCTTCCCTCTTACAAAATTCCGCATTCACGAGATCTAAAAACACCTAGCCGAGTTCGAAGTTGCCTTCGCCCTAGACGTGAAAGGTTATAATTTCTAAGGGTTTGGTCCCTAATCTCTATTTCAATTATTTAATTTAATTGTTTTATTTTATATTTTCCTTGAAGTTACTAACGCGTGTATTTTGTTATTAGAAAGAGATACGAGGCATCAAAGTATGTAATCTCATTGCTCTATTCTTGTAGAAAGCATGTTTAAATTTGTTTAATTCCTAGTATTATGTTAGCATGTTTCTATTGCTTTCTAGTATCATGTTTAGGGTGCCTTTTACTCTTTTCTAGTATCATGTTAGTATCATGTTAGGGATAAAGCTTTGATCTTTATTGTTTAGTGACATGCTAGGGTTTGTTATTAATCTTGTTAGTATCATGTCTAGGATCTTGCTATTATATTTAAGCTTTATTATTAACATGATCATGATTATAATTGTTATGGTTATTATTATGATGATTATTATGTTGCTTGATATATATTCATTGTTATTTCTTGATCACGCCCTCTCTTGCAGGTTTAAAGGGAATTTGTACTTGTAATCACGCTTAATAAGATAATTAATAATCTTGTTTAGGTTAATTTGATTATAATTCAAGTGATCGCCAATAATAGTTTTGTCTGTGCATTAAATTCAACCAACATAGATAAACAGGTTTAGGGTTAACCTATTGTTTTCATGTTACTCAGAAAGCGCACATGAATACGAGAAGAATGAAGTAAAGGCCTATTTAGGGCAGGTTCAATCTCTTTTAGGTTGGATTTGTACCTTCATCCCCGAACCCTATTTGGTTCAAGACCTTTTGGAGTTGACGATCTCGTGGATCGTTAAGGGGTGTAATCTTCACCTTGTGAACGGTTTACAAGTTCCTAAAACTTGTTGGCGACTCTTTTGCTCTAGCTTCCTTCCCTTTAGACGCCACCGTGCTTAAGTGTATGATCACAGTGGGGTTCAAACTTGGGGTTAATGCTTGAAATATTCCCTACAGAACCATTGTAGGCTCTTAACAAAACCAAATAAATTTAAAAACATTTACGCTAGTCTCGCAACAATAATATCATAATGTAATTAAAGCAATAATGCATCATAAACTTATGGAAACTAGCATGATTCGCTCTTCACTCATGCCCATCATGATATGCTTCATCACCTGAAAACCTTCTCTCTATTTGTTTCCACTACTCTCCGTTAAAAATGGGTCATCATAGGACCAAGGTAAAGACAAGGCCAACAAACACACAAATACACAATCAGCAAAGCTGAGTACATAAGCGTAATTAAACACACTAACATGCTTTTACCTATCAACACACAACTTACCTTGTTGCACCTATTTTCAAGCACACAACATACAACAAAACTTCTCAACTAAGTAACTAAATAAATTATTTAGTTTTGATTACGCATCGAACGGGTTTCCCCCCTAACCTGCCCCAATAAAGGGGTACTAACACGGGAGCTAACCGTACCAGTATAAAAGAACCACTCTTAAGTGGCAAAATTCTTGCGCATGATAATAAAAGGAAAATACAGCGTCCTGTACTCCCAGTAGAAGTTATGGTCAAATATAAAGTCGCATAACTCCCCCCATATGTTCAAACTCAAGGTATATACGTTCCAAGAGTTTTGGTGCGTAATCTCTTTCACTTTACGTTATTTACATATTATTAAACTTGGTGATGACTCTCAAATCATAATAACATCAAACATTATAATTATTCAAACAATTAAACACTCCAATTTAATTCTTGAATAATTAGTGATCACAAAATATTCAATATTGAACCCTTTTTAAATCTACCCCGGCTTCAAAGACACCTTAAATGCTTAATGTGCCAAAAATCCTATCCCTCGGTGTTAAAAACACCTTAAGTGCACTAAGGCACCGACATACAATTTATTCTTGTGTACATAGACACTTATATAGCTCCTTTCCCATGCTTATAGCATCAATAAAAAGTATATGAACCAATAAAATTCCCTTTTAATATTCCAAACCAAATTTAACATTTAGTTTAATTAAACATGCTTTCTATCATGCCATAAATAAAAGTGTGGTTCATATTCAACTTGCCAAACTATTATTTCCAAATCAATAATCCATCACCAATAAATCATGCTTCATAATTCAATCACCAACAACAACCAATTCACAATTTCTAATCATAATCTAGCATGATACTATTTGGAATTAATTAATCACATCTAGCATGCCACTATATCATCAAAAATATTCTAAGTACACGAACGTACCTTGAATACGATCTTAATATCACCACGACTAATAGAAATCACTTACTTCAAAGTCTCCTACAAATTAAAATCATAATAGAGCATTAAAATCCACTCTACACAAATTTCCAGCAATATATACTCTTATTAAACCACTCATAATTTAATTAAAACAAGCTAAAAATTTTATTTAAAACCTCATACTTTAATCCCAATTAATGAGTAATTAAAATTCTTTAAAGAAACTTGATTTTTAGCATACTACCAAAAATTCCAGCAATATATATTAATAAAAACTTGCTGTAATTATTCTTTAAAACCCTTAAATTAAATGTTTAAACCACCCTAAATCATAATCCTTCAATAATCAATTATTTGTAAATCTAGGGATTCAAAATTGGGGCTTTTTAATTAGAATTAAAATCTGAAAATTAAATTACACCACACCTAATATCAATCATCATAAAATTAACACAAAACCTTTAATTTATAATTAGATCTAAGGTTTAAACAAAAATAAAAACAAAAGATTAATTTTTTTTTTTCCGAATAGGAGGGATGGCCGTACAGCAGGCCGGCGCCACTGTCGGCTGCTGCCAACCAGCTGGTGGTCACCGTCGCTGCCGGCTGGTGTTGGGTGGTGGCCGGCGGCCCATCGGTGGTGGTGGTGGCCGGCGGTGGTGAACCGAAAAGGGGAAGGGGAAAAAGAAAGAAAAAGAGAAAAAATAAAGGAGAAGGGAGAGCAAGTTTACCTTGGGTTTTCTCCACTCTGGGCAAAGTTTAATTTGCCCAAGTGTTGAATATTTATACCCCTTTCTCTAGAAACCCTTCTTACCTAAACTTTCCCTTTTTATCTTTCCTAATCCCTTTCAAAATTAAACTTTACTAAAATAAAACTTTCCTAAATTAAATTCCAACTTAATAAAATAATTAATTAAATAAAACTTTCCTTTATAAAATATTTCCAAACTTGTTTAAAATAAATAATTAAAATATCATAAATAATTCATTTCAAATTATTTAAATACCCCACAAAATACTTATTTTAAATAAAATACGTATAAAAATACGGGGTATTACAGACCGAGTAACCCCTGAATGAGAAATCCATGACTAACCGATGAGTAACCCCTGATCTACCGAGTAACCCCTAACTGAGTAATCCATGACTAACCGATGAGTAACCCTTGATCTACCAAGTAATCCCTAACTGACCGAGTAACCCGTAACCAAGTAACCCCTAACTGACCGAGTAACCCCTGGCCGAGTGAGTAACCCCCGACCAATTTATTTTTAAAAAATGTGGCTTAACTGTTTTTGTAGCACCTAACATATGAAAGTTTATTATTACCTTTAAAATGTGTACTTTAGGTTCAATCAACATAATGACATTTTCTCGCTATCCCATGCCACAATGTGGTCACAAAATTATATACGATCAATTATCTCATCATTTCTAATATATCTAATAAAATTTTCACTGTTTTAGAAAAACAAATTGCACTGTTTTAAAACTTCTTATACTGTATATAGTTTAAAAATACATCATCAATAATGATAAAGTGCAAACCCACGACCCATTGTTAACAAATATATACATGCCCGTAGTGCAATTAAGAATTTTCACGGCTTAAGATCATGAATCTTAAGATCAAATATTTCTATTAAAAAAAAAAAAATCTTAAGATCAAATATTAAGATCAAGATAATAAAAAATACTTAGATGTATAATATTATAAGGAAGTATAATCAGAGATTGTATCCTAATTTTACGCATTATCATAAGAAGGAAGTATGTATATTATGGTAATAGGTAAATGAGTATAAAATATTTATATTATTTTATAAAATATAATCTTTGATTTAGTTGTTATATTTAGGAGTGAAAAATGAAGCGGGAAAATTTTTAACAATAGCTCGACACATGTCTAAGTATAGTTAGAGTGGAGGTTCGAGTGCCCTCCGTTTTAGTATATATATAGATAGATTGATAGGAAAAACGAAAAAAATGGAGAGAATAAAGAAGAAAGTAATTTAGGGAATTCAAGAGACAATTTTAAGGCTTTTGAAATCAAATGGGTGCAAATATATAAATGAACAATTTCGAAATGTAAATCTTCATGCACTAATTATAAAATTTTTGTTAAGCATTTTATAAGAAAAAAATATAGGGATAAACAAAGAATCATATTCATTAAAAATTGAGATAATCAATGCACAAATCATATAAGAAAAACTAAATGAGCAAATATAAGTACAGTTAGTATGTTAATTCATGAAAAAACTAAGTTAATTAATTAAGCAAATAGAAACCATATGAGCAAACCTAATATAGGAGCAAATATAAGTACGGTAACTATTCTAATGAAGAATTCAAAGATGAAATTCCACTGCACAAAATAAACACAATGAAATAAAAAACAAATATTATGTAAAAAAATAATTAACATAGAAAATGCAAATAATAATAGAAAAAATCACGTTAAATAATTAACACAACAAATTAACTACTAAATGAGTACTATTGAGTAGAATAACTACAATTAACGGATTTTTCACCAAATACCCCTGAATTATTACTTTATTCACTATATCTCCACAAACATTTCAACGTTAGTCAATAAGGGCATCTGGTGGAATTGAATTTTTTGAGACTCGAGGGTATATGGTGAATTTGAAAATGTTTGTGGATGCATAGTGAATAAAAATGATAACCCAGTATAGTCACAGATGTAGTTGTAGACCCAATAGTAGTAGTTAGTCAATTTAATCATAAAATCTTTTAGAGAATGTAAGATTAGTCACACAGGTTTTTTGTAATTTTGTTGCATGGCAAATTATTTTGTTAAAAAAAAAAAACTTTATTAGAAAGCTAGGTCTCTCTCATCATTCAATCAATTTATGTTGATTGATGGAGTTCTCATAATCATGTGGTTTCTTGAAAGACCATATGTCCATATCTTATAATTGTTTACATTTTTTTTTTTTTTTTTGGACAAAGGTTTAAACAAATTACATATTAATAGAAAAGCAAATTAAATGTTGTCCTGCTTCAGCCACAATCTTGCGAGCTTGGTGAACCCGCTTTTTGTCTTCCTTATGAATAATGTTGTAGTGTTGAAAACAAGCCCCTAGCAACTTAATTTTCTTAATGACCCAAAGGTAATTAATGTCACTTTGACCATCATCCCTGAGGAGAGTAACAAGGTTATAAGAATCAGTAAAAACGGTTATGAACTGAATATCTGAATAAGAAGCTCAACGGAGGGCATAAAGACAAAATAAAGCCTCCAAACGTAACGCTGAAGTACATAATGACATTAGCATAAGCAATATTCAGGAGTTGCTTCAATATGGAAATACTACTATAAGCTTTACAGCGCTCACAAAGGTCAAGAAAGGCTAATACGATGCACTATTGCACTATGCATATCATTGTGTCACTGTATATTGTTGGATACGGAAGGTTCAAAGTATGTTCGCTCTAGTAACACATTACCATTACATAAGAGTAGCTTAGCTGTCTTAAAAAAAAAAAAAAAAAAAAAAAAAAAAAAAAAAAAAAAAAAAAGTAACTTAACTAATTCTTAGTGAGCTTGTACATACAATATATAAGAGTAGCTTGGACATATGAAATGAATGAAACAGTTTTATTAGATAAGCATCCTATCAAACATTTCAAACTTGTTATGCTTGTGATTCAGTTAATGTGACCAGCGTTTGATCGGTTGTTCAAATATTCCATAATTGATATGCTGGTATGTCTAGTGTCTACAACTCTTTTAAAAGTGCTTTTTTTTTTTTTTTATTAGTGCGAAAGCTATGTGCATTTTGATTGTGATTCAAAAACATGTGACTTTTTCTACGTAATAGACTAAGCTGTTGAATCAATTGATCATCTATTTTTTCGGTGCGAGTATTCTGCGAGGATATGGACAGACAGAGATTAAGGGATTCTAATAGAGGATATAATAAACACATACTAACAGTGCAACAGCAAGTTCTAAAATTATAGTCAAAACTTTGGTAATGTTGTTTTCTTGATTCTATATAGGATCAAAGGATCAACAAAATCATACATTCAATGCAAATTTAATTGGCTTGTACTTTTGGAAAATACGCGGTTCTATTTCCCTTCACCCTTTCTAGAAGGAAGAAGGAAAATCTTGTCCTTGACTTTTGACTCATTTCGGCATTGTTGACATTGTGCTTTAATTTTGTGGTCTTGGGGATGTGATGTAAACTCCATATGTATTATTATGCTTTATAATAATAATAATTATGTCGAAAGCCAAGTACATGATTTTTAATTATTGAACTTGAGTTATTGAATAGAAAATATTCTTGTACTTTTTTGTAATCAATCAACTTCTAACATGTTATTACCAACTCACAAATTCAAATTTCAACTTAGTAGGGATTAGCAATAAGGCTTTGCATGGTGTGCTTGCTGCACATAAAGCTTTGTACATGCATCAACACCACGGAGATGCTTTACTTAGCCACTATTAATGGGAGTTTCCGTCAGCAAAAAGGTAAATGTTGTTGGATTCCCACCAATTCAAATTATATTAGCTAGGCAAACTCATAACTGAATAGGCTCAATTACTGAAATAGTTGGAGCTTGGTACTTTGAAGTCTGAACCTAATGAACGTTGTTGGAAGGAGTTAGGAAGGATATGAAATATATGGATTTGCATGAGCATGAAGCATTTGATCGTTGTTGAAAATACAAACTTTAAAATAGCATTTTTATTATTAGATTGTTTTTAATAGCATTGGCTTAAATAAGTCGTGGTTCAAGATGAGAATAATTCTCGTCCTTTGTTTGTTAAGTAATTCATAAGTGTTATATATAGAGTTGTTCTTTTTCATTGTAATGAGAGGAAGGAGAGTTAAACGAAGGTAGATGATAAGAGAGAAATTAAAGGGGAGATATAAGGAGATGTAATTTAATTCACAGAAGTATATTTTGTTATTTCGGGTTGTAACCCATATGAATTCTTTCTTATAATCCTTATTAATATTTGAGTTAGCAATTCGTAAATTGTTATAACTCCAACACTTGGTATCAGAGCCACGGTATTTTAATTAAAATCTCAAAATGTCTACCAACTTTGTTCAGCCACAAGTACCGCAATTATCTAAAGACCAATATGAAGATTGGTGTATTAAAATGAAAGCACTATTTGGTTCCCAAGATTTGTGGGACATTGTTAATGATGGATTTGAAAAACCATCGGATGATGCAAAAGCGGCTTTGGCTCAAGAGAAGAAAGATGAGTTAAAAGTAAATCTGAAAAAAGATCAAAGAGCATTATTTTTGATTTATGCAGGATTAGACCGTGAAACATTTGTAAAAATATCAAATGCAACCACAAGCAAGGAAGCTTGGGATAATCTTGCAACTATATTTAAAGGAGTCGAGAGAGTTCGGAAAATTTGCTTACAAGCACTACGAGGTGAATTTGAGGAAATCAAAATGACTAGTAATGAGTCAATCTCTGAATATTTTTCTCGACTACTTACAAATGTTGACCAACAGAAATTAAATGGAGAAAAGATTGAAGATAAAAAGATCGTTGAAAAAGTACTTCGATCATGCAATAAAAAATTTAATCATGTATTGCCTGCAATAGAAGAATCAAAAGATATTGATTCATTATCAATAGAAGAACTTATGGGGTCTCTTCAAGTACATGAACAAAGAATTCAGAAGAATGATGAACCTGGTATTATAGAGCAAGCACTTGAATCAAAGTTGTCATTAAATGAACAAAAAGGTGGAAATTGACGAGGCGTATTTTGTGGACGAGGAAGAGGTCGTAATAACTACCAACCTCGAAACCAAAGTAATGAGAGAAGTTTTTGCCAAGGGAGAGGGTCAAACAGAGGAGGAAAGAGTTTCAACGAACGCGGTAAATCAAAAGACATTCAATGCTATAATTGTCAAAAATATGGACATTATGCATCTGAGTGTTGGAGCAAACAAAAGGATCAAGGCAATCAATTAAATTTTGCTAAATCATCAAGAAAAAATGAAGAAAGTCCTACATTGTTACTAGCACATGAAGAAGCTGGTAATCAGCAAGACATGTGGTTTTTCGATTTTGGAGCTAGCAACCACATGTGTGGCAGAAAAGAATATTTTATTGACCTTGATGAGAAGGTACAAGGTAATGTAAGTTTGGGAGATTCATCCAAACTACAAGTTAAAGGTAAAGAAAAAATATGAATATTTCAGAAGAATGGAAATGAAGAATTTATTTCAAATGTTTATTACGTGCCTAATATGAGAAGTAATATCCTTAGTATAGGGCAACTGCTTGAAAAAGGATATATTGTTCATATGGAGGGTGATAATCTTCAACTTAGAGATAAAAGTGGAAGACTTATTGCTCAATAAAAAATGGCGAAGAATCGCATGTTTCCACTGCAACTTAACACTGAGGTGCAAAAGTGTTATTATGGTGTTATTGAGAATGAGTCATGGAAATGGCATAAATGGTGGGCATTTGCATTTCAATGGCCTAAAACTTTTGCAATCAAAGAATATGGTGCATGGATTACCTACCATTGACGATCCGAAACAGATTTGCGATATATGCACTATCGGGAAGCAAGCTAGACTTCCATTTCAGAAGGGATTATCATGGAGAGCAAAAGAACCATTAAAATTGGTACACACAGATATTTGTGGACCACTAGAACCAATATCTTTGGGAGGTAATCATTATTTTATTACCTTCATCGATGATTATAACAGGAAATTGTAGGTGTATATGTTGAAGGAGAAATCAGCTGCATTCGATACGTTTATGCAATTCAAAGCTCGGGTGGAGCTCGAAAGTGGATATAAGTTGAAAACCCTAAGATCAGATCGAGGGGGTGAATATAAATTGAATGTATTAAAAAATTATTGCAAAGCTAGTGGAATACGGCAACGATTCACAACCTCCTATACACCACAACAAAATGAAATTGCCGAAATGAAGAATCGAACAATTCTAGATATGACGCGCAGCATATTGAAGAAAGAGGACTGCTGAAACAATTTTAGGCAGAAGTTGTTGCTTGGACAACTTATATTTTGAATCTTTGTCCTACAAAAAGTGTGAAGAATATGACTCCACAAGAAGCATGGAGTGGGGAGAAGCCAAATGTTGAACATTTTCGAGTGTTTAGGTGCATAGCATATGCTCAAATACCCGAGGCAAAGAGAAAAAAGTTAGATGATCTGATCGTGGTGAGAAATGTATCTTCATTAGATACAACTCACAATCCAAAGCATATAAATTATACAATCCAATCATGGGAAAGTTGATAGAGAGTAGAGATGTTATATTCAACGAAGGAGAATCTTTGAAATGGGATGATCAAGAAGAAGAGAAAGAGAAAGAGAGAATTGTATTTGAAGACTATCATGATATTACAGAAAAGAGTTCTGAAAGAAATCAACCAAGGACTCTAACAAATACTAATGATTCACAATCATCATCGCCATCAACTGAAGGATCATCATCGCCATCAACTGAAGGATCATCATCGCCATCGAAAACACCTGTTAAAATGAGAAGTCTCAGAGACATATATGAAGAGACAAATGAAGTAAATGAAGTTGATTTATTCTGCTTATTGTACGGAATATTTCAAGCATCCCACACTTGAGCCCCACTGTGATCATACACTTAAGCATGGTGACGTCCAAAGGGAAGGAAGCTAGAGTAAAAGAGTCGCCAACAAGTTTTAGGAACTTGTAAACCGTTCACAGGGTGAAGGCTACACCCCTTACCGATCCAGGAGATCGTTAACTCCAATAGGTCTTGAACCATGACTGGAAGTTCGGGGATTGATGATCCTAGGCATGATACTAACAAGATTAATAACAAATCCTAGCATGTCACTAAACAATAAAAATCAAAGCTTTATCCCTAAAATGATACTAACATGATATTAGGAAAGAAATAAGAAGCATCATAATATCAGATATATTAGTTAATCCTAAACATGATACTAGGAAGCATCATAAATTAGCAAGATCCTAGGCATGATACTAACAAGATTAATAACAAATCCTAGCATGTCACTAAACAATAAAAATCAAAGCTTTATCCCTAAAATGATACTAACATGATATTAGGAAAGAAATAGGAAGCATCATAATATCAGAAATATTAGTTAATCCTAAACATGATACTAGGAAGCAATAAAACATCCTAACATGATCTGTATATTGAAAGATCAATAAAGAAATTAAAGTACTTACTTCGATGCCTCGTATCTCTTTCTAATAACAAAATACACACGTTAGTAACTTCAAGGAAAATAATAAATCAAAACAATTAAATTAAATAATTGAAATAGGGATTCGGGACCAAACCCTCAGAAATATTCAAACTTTCACGCCTAGGGCGAAGACAACTTCGAACTTGGTTAGGTGTGTCTAGAACTTGTGAATGAGGAATTTTGTAAGAGGGAAGGTTTAGAAGGAGAAGAGAGAGAGAAAGCTTCTAGCTTTTAGAGAGAGAAAGAATAGAGATTGATGATTGTGAATATTGTTGATTGTGGATGATTCCAAACGGAGGAGATACGACCTCTATTTATGGAAAAAATAGCACGGGATCAAAGAAAATCATATTCGGAATAAAATACCTCCTGTCGCAAATGACAGGAGTCGGTGCCGGACGACAAGCTCGTCGCCAGGCGGCGAAATTCAGCGCCTGGCGACGACGCTGTCGTCTTGCACTGGTTTAAAAGTCAACACGCTTTTACACGCGTAATTACCTTTAAAACCGGTTACAAGTAATTACGCGTCCAAGCAGATTTAAAATCAGATTTAATATATTTTATTCAAAATAAAACATCTTTTAAAAATATAATTATCAATCCTAATCTTATTAGAATTAAAGAGAACCTTCTAAATATTGCTAGAAGATCAAAATCAATCCTAATTACTTTAGGAATAATAATTAATAGGCCCTCCTCTAGATCATTGGGCCACATTTAAAATCATTGGGCCTAATTTAATTTAATCCATAACTTTCTCATAATTCATCGGAATCGGGCTTATAATATATCATTGGAAAGCTCTTTTCAAGCCCAATCCAACTACACTATTATTGGACCCTTATCATGGACCAAACCAAATTGGATTGGCTATATTTATATAAATAGAGTAAGAAAAGAAATATTTTCAAAAACAGAAAGAAGAGATATTTTAATAAAAACCTCCTCATCACTAGACTTTCCACAGTTTCACCTCGTTCGATAATCAAATGACGTGAAAGGTATTCATCACTGGGTTTGGTTTTGGGGAGACACATTTGGGTGTCTAAACTTATATGTAGACCACGAACCCATTAATTTTGAAGAAGCTTTAGGAGAAGAGGAATGGAGATCTGCTTTGAAAGAAGAGATCCGGTCAATAGAGAAAAATGATACATTGGGAGTTGGCTACATTGCCAAAGGGCCATAAGTCCATAAGTGTAAAATGGGATTATAAGATAAAAAGAGGTGCAGATGGAAGCATTGAAAGATACAAGGCAAGACTTGTAGCAAAAGGATACAAGCAAAAGTATGGTGTTGATTATGATGAAGTATTTGCTCCTGTAGCTTGTTTAGACACTGTAAGAATGATATCTCACTTGCCACACATCACAAATGGAAGATATATCAACTTGATGTTAAGTCAGCATTTTTTAATGGAATTTTATATTTAGAAGAAGAAGTTTATGCGGAACAACAAGAAGGTTTTTGTCATCAAGGGAAAAGAAGATAAAGTGCTTCGTTTGAAAAAGACACTTTATGGTCTAAAGCAAGCCCCACGAGCTTGGAATACACGTATAGACGGATACTTGATTCGGAATGGTTTTATCAAATGTCCGTATGAACATGCAGTCTATGTGAAGATGAATGGTGATAATATACTCATAATAAGCTTATATATTGATGATCTACTATTCACTCGCAACAATCAAAGTATGTTTGATGAATTCAAAGCGGTAATGTTCAAAGAATTTGAAATGACAGATTGCGGGCTAATGAAATTCTTTCTAGGAATTGAGGTGAAACAATGTGAAGATGGAATATTTATTTCACAAAAGAAATATGCAAAAGAAATACTTGAGAAATTTAAAATGGGTTCATGCAAACCCATGAGCACTCCCGTCGCAAACAGGGTTGAAGTTGACAAAAGTTGGAGAAGGAAAATTGATTAATCCAACTTTATATAAGAGTCTAGTTGGAAGTTTGAGATACTTGACTATCACCAAGCTGATATTGTATATGGAGTCGGGCTTGTTAGTAGATACATGGAGACACCAAAAGAGTCACATTGGTGCAATAAAAAGAGAATAGTAAGGTATATTAAAGGTACCTTAGATTATGGAATGTTCTATTCTTATGGAGATGAAGCAAAATTATTTGGTTATTCTGATAGCGATTGGGCTGGAGATCTAGATGAGAGAAAAAGTACAACAAGATATGCATTTTATCTAGGATCAACTGCTTTTACTTGGAGTTCTAAAAAACAACCAGTAGTTGCATTATCAAGTTGTGAAGCAGAATATATAGCATCTTCATCTGCGGTGTGTGAAGCATTATGGTTAAGAAATCTCCTAAAAGAACTTTGTCATGCTCAAGAGGAGTCTACGATAGTGTATGTTGACAATGTGTCAGCAATAAAACTTGCTAAGAATCAAGTACAGCATGGGAGAAGCAAGCATATTGATACTCGATTTCATTTTCTTCGAGAACAAGTTAAAGAAGGAACAATCACACTGAAGTATTGTTATACAGATGAGCAAGTTGCAGACATATTTATGAAGCCTCTATCTCTAGAGACATTCAACAGATTGAGAGAAATGCTCGGGATGAAATTTAAAGTTTGAGGGGGTGTGTTGAAAATACAAACTTTAAAATAGCATTTTTATTATTAGATTGTTTTTAATAGCATTGGCTTAAATAAGTTGTGGTTCAAGATGAGAATAATTCTCGTCCTTTGTTTGTTTAGTAATTCATAAGTTATATATATAGAGTTGTTCTTTTTCATTGTAATGAGAGGAAGGAGAGATAAAAGAAGGTAGATGATAAAAGAGAAATTAAAGGGGAGATATAAGAAGATGTAATTTAATTCAAAGAAGTATATTTTGTTATTTCGGATTGTAACCCATATGAATTCTCTCTTATAATTCTTATTAATATTTGAGTTAGCAATTCGTAAATTGTTATAACTCCAACAATCGTAAGAGATTGAGGAGGAAGATTTGTGTGGATGACTATACGAATTAATCATTTTTTGTTCATGTAGCCGATCCCACTTATGGGATTAAGGCTTTAATTGATTGATTGATTAATCAGCAAATGGAGTAATAGGCGTTTGATTTTTGAGGCTGGGTTTAGCTGATAAACACTGTCCTCATGAGCTTACACACTTGTAGGGCTATAAGTTTATCATATGCTAAGTTATTGCTTGATTTTGGCAAGTGTGATCGATTAATTTGGACGAATTAACTTCCCTGATTATGATATTATCATGCCGTGGCTCAATAGATCAGTCAAACATTATTAATTATTTCCTAAACCTGGTGCTGCTTTCTATTGGTATAAACTTTTCTTCAGGGGAATGCCTTTTCATCCTACTCATCCTTTGCCTGCTACTGCCATTGTATTTCTGTGTAGTCGTGTTGTTCGTTCTCAAACCTGGTGTCACAATTGGTTTTCATTGTTGGTGTGTTACCTTTTTTTATTTTTTTGTTGTTGTGCTATATGCTTGTTCTTGAATTCCATATTTGTGTAATGCACTGAAAGAATGATGCTGGCCGAGTTGAGGATGCTGCTCACTGCTCAGTACTATCATGTATGTGCTAATTATGTGTCTTGTATCTACGACCTTATGTTTTTCTATCCCGTTAACATAGAACTAATGCATTGTTTAATATATGCAACAGTGTCTCTTACTGCAACCTAACCATCCACAAGTGTCGACTAATCTTGGCAACATCTATATGGAGTGGTAAGTTGCTTAAGCTTCCATCTTAGCTACTTGCCTCTCGTGATGCATTATAGGGCTGCTGCTTTAGTTTCAATGAAGTTAATTTCACTAGTTAATATCTAGTGCTTACTGCTTAGTACTTAAATATCTAGTTCTTAGTACGTCGTATAATATAACATAGTTTCTTGAAGGTTTTTCTTTAATTTATAATACATGGTGACATTAAACTATTAATTCATATCTGCCCATTTTTGCACCAGGGTAATTATGCGGATGCTCTGACTTGCTACACAGAAGTTCTTCGAATTGATCCGATGGCGCTGATGCGCGACTCAATAGGATAAATAATACATATAAGGAGATTGGAAGGGTTAATGAAGCTATCTAGGATTATATAAGTGCAATTTAGTATTAAATTTAAAATAGTAAGTTCAGATAAGTTCAATTAAGTTTAAATAAGTTCAATTCAAGAAATTTAATTTTGATAAGGGTTACCCAATTACAAATTACAACTAAAATAAGTTTTAATAAGTTCAAATATGATTTGATAAGTTCAAATAAATGAAAATCAGGTGAATAGGACACACCTTCTAAAGTTTTTTGTGTCACGTATGAGAAATAGTTACTATTTTAATCGAGAATTCAAACATGAAATTCCACAAAGTAAACACAATGAAATAAATAAAAAATACTCCATTTTAAAAAAACATACACATTGATTACATAAAAAAAGAAAAAAAAAAAAAAAAAAAAAAAAAAAAACCCTCTTTCCACACCAAAATTAACAATGCAAATCTATTAACTATTACTAAAACAAAACATGCTGACATCATTAGAGGACACATGTCAATTTCTTATTAAAAATGTTCCCGCCTAAACTATTTTTGACAACATTTTTTTTTTCTCTCATCTATTCCAAAACTTGATAAATACAATACTATACTTCTTTTAAAATTAATTAATGAGATTATAATTACACTTTTTTCGAATATAAAATTAAACTATTTAAACAAATAATAGCTACTTTATCCGGGCAGCGCACGGGGACTAAACTAGTTAACTATTAAATGAGTAGTATAAAATTAATAACATTTGCCTCAAAAAAAAAAAAAAATTACAATTAATAACACAATAATGAGCAAATTAACACAACAAATTTCATAAAAAAAAATATATCAAATGATTTATTAAATAGCAATTTAAAGCAAAATTTAACAAATTAACCTAGATTTCAGTAGAATTAGTACCAATTTACCAAAAATCTATTAACTATTACTAAAACAAAATATTGCTGACATCATTAACCCTTAAATTATCCTACGTGTCAATCTAACATTAAAAATTTTTCCACCATTTTCTATGTGTGATATCATCATTTATTTTATTTTTTATAACCGACACTATACATTTTTCTACGAGCAAGATTAGCCCTGTCTGGTCTTAAGATTTTAATTAATTGCCACATCAGATTTTATATTAAATTTAATTATTTTTTTTTAATTTTAATTATGTTAAGACTCCTGAAGACTCAATTAGATTTAACTCTTCAATCCTAAGACTTATTTTAGATTTCTTTAAAGTATTTATTAATTTTTTTTTTTGTCTTTTAACATATATATTTCAATATATTTTTTTTTTGAAATATATATATAATTTTAATATGATATGAATATTCACATTGGGGTAACAAATTTCTAACCCAATTTAAATGTCATAGTTGAAAAATAATACCGAGTAGCAAAATAGATCAAGCAAAAAAAATCAATTATAATGGAACTACATGAATTTAATTGATTTTAAAATGCATGAAATTTTAAAATTACACATATTGCATTAAATAGTTGTAAATGTAAAATAAAAATGACTAATGTAAAATTGATCTGAATTCAAATATCACTTCCCCCAAAACGACTCCACAAATGTTAGCCAAATCATGTTGCAATTGATGATGTCTTCTTTGATTTCGAAGTCTTCGATGGTTCTCAAAGTATTGTTCATGATTGACATAATAATTCGGAAGGAGACCAGCCTGCACTTGGGGTCCATCTCATTGACTCCTAGCTCTATCATATGATACTTCTACATCCAATGTTATATGACTAGGTACATACATGATAAATATTAAAAACCAACAAACAATAACAAAAAAATAGGATAATTAAAATACAAGATAATTTAAATTGATAATCTTTGTTAAATCATGATTGGTATGTATTTTTATTTATTTTTTTTGCAACAAGGTAGGTACATAATTAAGATAAAATAAAACAAACAATATGATTTTTGTATATAAAAAAATTAAAAACAACGTACATATCTATAAAAAAAAATTTTGAAACAACGTACATACATTTTTTTTTTTTTTAAAACAACGTACATAGAATATTTTTTTTGAAGAAATATACATAGATTTTAATGTATTTAAGAAATAAAAAAAGGCTTTTTTGTTTTATCAAAATACTGTGTTTTGATGTATATATAGGGAAAACACTGTGTATAGTGTATAGAGTTGAGTCTTGAGTTTTCAAGACTCCACTCCACATTTTGTTAAGACTTAGCTTCTTAAATATATTAAAAAAAAAACAAAGTCTTGTCTTCAGGCCAAAAACTTTAAAAATGATGATATCATCCTAAGTCTTAAGACTTAGGGCTAATATTTCTCTAACAAAAAAATTACCACTCTTTTTTACACAAATGACAAAACTTTATTTCATGCATAATAATAAAAATTAATTAAATCGTGCAACGCACGAGTCTAATCTAGTAAGAATTATAAAGCATAAACTTACGAAAGAGAGAGAAAGAGGGAGAGAATTTACCTAGATTTCACCATAGTTACATTTTGATTAAAATAACTATGGTCTCATTCCATTTTTAATACACTGTAATGTCTAATATTTAATTTTTTTTTCTTTTTAATCTTTCTAACAAACGCCCAAGGATGTTAGAAAACCCTTTAAAATATTTCCTAAAATGGTACTATGCGTCGATCGCTGTAATTAATGTTTATTTCAAATAAATATTTCTACTTTTAGTTTTCTAATCCAACTCCCCCGAGACATTTGTTAGCTTTTGGCATTTTGGATTTTTTTATAATAAAAAATAATTCATAGTTAATATTGAAAATAATATATATAAAATATAATTATGTCAACTTTAATTTCTTCATCCACTACATCTCAATAATTAAACACGTTTAAATGTAATTTATAAAAAAATTATATATTTCTCATTATTATTATTTTTAGAAAATACATTGTATTATATTATACGAAGGATTTCCTTAGCTGGATATATCACTTGTATTGATTCCAATTTATTTAACCATGTACTCTGATTTTCGTATAAACTAAAAATCCGAGCATAGATCATACATTAATTAGTTGAGAAAGAAAAATAGTTCCTCCACAGCTCGTTACAATTTATATGAATGATTGTTCTGTTTACATATACAGTTTTACAGACTGTAAGGAGGGTGTTCCCACCGTAGGGGGTCTTTCTCCTTAAATGCCCATGGCCCTTTAAAAGCCTAGAACTTTACACTTGTTAGGGTGTATTAGGATTTGGATTCCTAACTGTTTGGGGGACCTTGAATTAGAATTAATTCTATCATCACGCTTTTTTGTAAGAAACAAGTAGGAGTCGCTAATGCATTTTAGGAAAACTCATAAACCTCGTTTATGCCTTTCTCCCAAGTAGATTTCAAGGGATATTTAGCACGAATCGTAAGTTTACCCATGCCCAAATTGGTCTACATGAACTAGAAATGAGTTCGGGAGCGAGGATACCAAGATAACGTTCCCTTTAGAGGGGAATCGCTATCCTAGCCCTAGTACGACCTCTACTAGCTCTTCCTTTTTCACAATTTCATCACCAAACAATATATGCAACGTGATTCCTAAAAACTGAGTTAGTTGATTTTATTTACACGCATCAATCATGTAGGAATTACATTGCAAAAGTCGTTGTTCTTATTTAATCAATATTCGTGAAAAGAACAAAAATAAATAAGATTCGCCTTGGCTTAAGTGATCAATCAACAAATAATTATTCAATTCTATTATTTATTTAATGCAAGATACTATGTGGAATTCATTAATTAAAAAGTTCGTTTAAAGTGATCAAACAACACTAATTAATTAATTAAAGTTATTTTAAACAAGAAAATAATGGTGATTGATCTAAGTGCTCGGGAATTTACCACTTCTCTTTGCTAGATATTCGTTTAGAACACTTATGGACTCCTTCTTGTTCGGGAACCTCCACCGTAGTAACAAGTATTGAGGGGGTGAGTGCTTAGGACAAGAGGGTTTGATAGTTCATAAGTTCACAAAGTTTTTGCCAGAGTTTTAGGTTAATTTCTGTCTCTTTGAGCCTCGTATTAAGCCTCTATTTATATGAAATGGGTGCATTTAGGGTTTTGAAAATTCTGCCGCAGCAGGTGTCGCATGCATCTGAATGGGTTGCGCGTGACAGCCCAGCGCAAGTGATTAAGATGCGCTGCTACGGGCAGCGCAAATGATGATCTCGCGCGCGGTATTATGGTAAGATTCGATTTTATATTTTTATGAAATTCTAAATCTTCCGCAAGCGCATCACTAGAAGTGGTGTTGGGTGTTGCGCGTAACTGAATAAGTTGCGCGCGCCAGTCCAGCGCGACTCATTGAGATGCGCACGGATTTTTCTGCGGCAACATTGATTTTTAACTTAGGCGCCTCTAAATCCGTCATAATTAGGTTTTAACCTCGGGTTTAAGCCTAATTATGATCGGGTTTAGTTAATTGGACCTTATTTCATTTGTTTTTGGATTAGGCTATTCATATTTGTGTTCTTGTGATTTAATCAATTATCCATAAGTGTTCTTCACGTTGATCCAACACAAAGATGGTTTTATTTATCGTCATATCACTTCTTGTCGGGACAGGAGGTCAAAAGTAGATGTTTACAGTTATCCCCCACTTTGATTAAGTCTAGAATAGACGAGGATCAAAGTAGTCAAGGAAACAAATACGAGACTCATTCTACGAAGTTCCTTAAGAATAAAGAATCTTTCAGGGATGTTAAGGATTTCAAAACGATCCTTGATTCGCTAAGTGTTTGAGACAAGTAGCTATTAAGGCTAGAAAAAGCATTTTCCAGTTTTAACACGCTAAAGAATCTAAATTGATCCTTTTCAAATGTAGAACGCTTTTACAAGTAAAGGCGGTCCAGGGTGATGTCAAGTCATGAGAAGAAATCGGTAAAAAAGGATTAAAGGGGATGATATCCTCTCAATTATGGCATCGTTGGTCTAAAGTCCCTCGATATGTCATTGAAACTTTAGCCTGATTTTAAGAAGTTAAAAAGATGATAAAGGGGAGGTGTTTCGGCATTTGTAGCCTAACACGTGAATAAAGTCCTTGACACTCGCTTGTCAAAACACAGTATTCAGTGTCCACAAGATAGAAATACATATCTTAGGACTAGAGGCATATATCCAAATCCAATGAGAGAGAGGAAAATTGGCAACTCTCTCAGCAATTTTGTCCAAAAGATGAAAACACGTGTCTTAAGAGTAGGGGCACGTGCCTAAATAGATGCGACATCGCACGTCGCTCTTTATATGGTGGTGGACGGACACCCTAATTGTCCGGTAAGCCAGTAAGTTCACTAACTATCGTATTTTCTTCGACATCGCACGTCGCTCTTTATACAGGGGGTGAACGGACACCCTAACTGTTCGGTAAGCCAGTAAGCTCACTAACTACCGTATTCGCTTCCAATCAAGAAGTGTATGTTCTCGAATGGTTCGGCACACCAGTCGACTCGTTTTAGCTAACGCCTAAGGAAAGAAAGTAAGTAAAGAAATTCTACCGTTTTAGTTACGAGAGGTAGATCACGTTGGCTGGGAAGAGGTGAAATTTTACGCAACACCTATGCCATACATTTTTATGCTGTATGATAACGACTTACAATTTTACGCTATATGATAACGCCACCCTTTTTGCTGTGACCGCCAAAAAGAAAGAAAAGAACGTGACATTTCTAAAATCAGTACAGTAAAATGACAAACCTGTCTGTGGGAGCTTTTAAGTAAAGCACCATTACAGAACGTCTTAAGACACGCTCACAAAAAACGTCCAAAACGTATGCTTATGGCAGACACAAAGCACATTGTGCATGCAGGATGATGCAAAAAGCTAACAAAGAAGAAAAGAAACTACTGATGCAAAGCAATTTTAAAAGATTTCAATAAGTCGCGCGTTATTACGTCTAACAACGTACAAAACCGATGGGAAAAAAGTTCAGAACGGATCGAAATCTGGTACTGGGCTTTTAAGTGACCAGTGTTCGTGCGCAACTCAGTGGGTCGTGCTAGCCAGGCGCACGCAAGAAACTGGGTTGCGCTGGGATGTCACACGCAACTTGATGAGTTGCGGGCAACATTTTAATTAGTATAAAGAATTGGAGAAGCGCGATCTGCAGCTCACTTTCTTCTTCTCCTCTTTCTCTAATTTTGATCTCTTTCCTTTTTTTTGTTGTCGTTTGAAGCTAAGGAAAGTAAATCTTGCTCCTTTCATTTTACCAGTCTTTGAACTTGGTCAATAAAATAGAGAAAGCCGAATGAAGATTCCTAACTAGAAGTTGGGGTTTTTGATTCGACTTGTTTTCATAAATTTGTTTGTTTTGTTGTGACATGTTTAGTATATTGCAACAAATTTCATGTGAAGTGGTAAAGCATTGATCTTGTATGAGCATGTACAAGCATATATGTGTTTTTCTTTTGTTCATTTTAATTTTGAATTTGTGTTTGAACTTTATTTCTCTTTTTGCTCACATAGACTATACTTGTTAATTTTATTGTAAATTGAATTGTTTAGAATAGCAATTATGCATTAAAATTATAAATGAAATTTTGAAATTTGATAATAGCATGAATTTTTTCATGTTTATTTTTCTCATGCGTAAGTTGCAAAATTGGTTTTATCAATGATAAAAATAACCGATAGTTATTATTATTCATTTATAAAACTGTGATTTCAAGATTTGCACGAAACTAGTTAGTTTAAGAAATTCTTAAAGACATCATCGAGCTAGAGTAGTTTGGCTATTTTATGTTTTCGAATATTGTAGCCCCCAATGTTGGGTTAATTCAATGACTTGTTTGTTTTTAATAATTAGACCCTTTCATGTTGCTTGAAATGGGTCTAGAAATCCTCTGTTTCGTCTTCTTATGATAAGAAACAGGATCTTGAAAACGATAGATTAAACTAGTGTGTTGAAATCGTTTTTTGACCATTCATAGTTTTAACAAATGAAATTTGCTAAGTCTAGTAATATTGGTTGTTCGTCGGAACAAGTAAGAGGGAAAATGAAATGTTGTTTAATTTTTTCCTCTATTCTCGCTACTTTCGAATTCTTTTTTTTGAGTTCAAATTTTGCTACTGATTTGAAGCTCGAGAAAGTAGATGTTATCCTCCTTGTGTGAACCAATGGAGAAAAATGAAGAGCTCTTATTTAGAATTTAGGAGTCTCTTGTTCTAACTCATGAAATTGTTTGTCTTATGTTAATGAAGTGTTTTGATACAATTTTCATGATGAATGATTGATTACTAAACTTTCGTATGAGCAAGTATGTTGTATGCATTTGAATTCTATTTTGAAACTCATGATTTTGTTTCTTTTGCTCTATACTAGTCATACTCTCTAACCTTTAGATTAAATTGAAGTATCGAAACAACAATTATGCACTAAGATTAGTTTTTGAAGTTGAACTTGAAAATGGCGCGAATATGTTTTATGTTTGTAGTTTGTTTCTATGGCCAAGTTTAGTTGCAAACTTAGTTTTCAAAGGAACAAAATGATTATTAAATCATTGTGATACATTTGAAAATTATAAGCCTCGAGATCTACTTAAACCATTTGTAGTTTAGGCGATTCTTGAAAATAGCTCGAATGACATGAATATCTCATTTTGTTTTTTGTGGATATTGGAACCCCCAAGTGTCGAGTTATGTGCATTCTTGCTATTTCACAAGTCTTGGAGCCCCCAATTTGGGATAGTATAATGACTTGCTATTGTTTAGGTTATTCATGTAATCATGATATTGAGATGGACCTATGTATATATCCTATTCTTGTTTTGAGATATTTAGGACAATGACATGGCTTTCACATTTGAGTTAAAGTCATGTTCAATAAAGCAAGTTAGTTCTTTGCTTGTTTACAAACCAAAAACAATTGTATTTAAGGTTTAGTAATCTTACGTAATGTCTAAACGTTTGTAAAGATCATTGCGGTGATTTTATTCTCAAAGTTGATTTAGAACATCAAACATTTCATCGTTCTTATCAATCTTTGATTTTGGTCTTATAGGTGGTCGTTTACCATCCCTAAACCAATATTCGCAGGATGAATAGGCGAGTACAAGTTCGAGTCAAGAAGAAGTCGAATCTTACTTCGTTCCTTTTGGAAATATTTATGTATATACATGTATTATCCAAACGGTTATTGATAATCTGAAATTTATTTATCTGAGAAAATGAAACAAAAATTCAGAAAGGAAATTTTGAAGACTATTTTTTAGAAACATGTTATTTCGGACTAGAATTCAAAATTTTGAGGGGGTCCATTAAATTTATGAAAGTTTGTTTTGACAATAAAATGAAGCAACTCTTCTAGTAGGCAAAATACATAATTATATTATTTTTAAAACTGGACCCAAAATGGAAAGAAAAGTCTAACTCGTAATTGAGTGTGACTTTTTTGTCCAAAATTGATGAAGGTAAGTTGTAATTTGCAACTTATTTCAACAAAGATATGAAAATGTGAGCAAACTTTCGTATATCTAATTTTGTTTGTTTTTCTTTTTAGTATTTGTCATCACTATCATATTTTGCTTATTGAAAGTGAAGTTCTTTCAATTAAATAAACACTGTAATTTGAAAATAAATGTTTATCAAACTTAGGTTTGGTGGAGTGTTAGAATAATTTATAAAATCGTTCTAATCACTTTTCAAAATATAGTCTTATTTCAAAACGAAAGTTGAGGTGAGACCTATATTTTTGTAGCCCCCAAGTGTAACCTTAGGTGGCTTTTGCAATTCATGTATACACATGCTAAGGGATATTTTCATGTTATTTGAAGCCCCAAGATTTGTATTTTTAATTTGTGGAATATTGCGTATGTTTATCATGAATTGTTTGATCAAATAATATAATTAATTATCTTGGTCAAATAATAGGAAGTGGTATTCTTCCCTTTATCATTTAAAGTTATTAAGATGGTTTGTAATAAGCTTTGCATGACATTGATTTCGTAACATAAATAGCGTGTTCAAATCTGTAAATAGAGAGAACTGGGGATGTCCAGGCTTTTTTAGTCCCCGGTTTGAAAAAATTATACTATTTTTCAAGTATTTTAGTTGCCAAATGGGAGGGATTATCCCAACTTACCCCCCAAAAATGAAATGAACAAAAAAGACGGATTTGCATAAAAAGGAAGGGGAATCCAAATTTCTCGTAGAAGAATAAAGAAAGAGAATTAGACATGTTTTCAAAAGCAAGGATTATTGACTTAATAGTTGAATTATTGTGATGACTTGGCAGTGAGGCATACGTGTAATAGCGATAACGATCATTTTTTCATGTAGCGATCATGTTTAATCAATGTTCCTCGCTTAGAGAGGATGAAGAAATCCTGCGCAGGCGGACATATTAGTTGCTCATGATAAGTGAGAAGACCAATGCTCAAGAGTTGTAAAAGGCATCTAAAGTTCACGTCGAGGCTATCAATATATCAAATCAATTTACTGTATTAACTCATTTTTCTTTCTAAGCAATGTATATAGAACTTGAATCACTTTGGTAATAAATAGCCCTATTATGAAAAGAAAATAAGATGATTGTTTTTTAAAGTGATAGTCATCTCATTTTTCTCGGCAAAGGATATGGAAAACATCGAATTTAGTTTGATTCGATTGCATTACTAACATGATGTATCAAGCCGATGGCTGTCAAATCATCAAAATTACTAACACTTTATGCATTTTATATATGGGCATGGCTACTCAATAATAGGTCCATATGTGCAAAGGCCTAAGGTTGGCCATATTTTCATGGAATGATGATTTTGGTACATGGTTAAGGTCTACCTCAAGGAGGGTCGTTTCAAGGTTGTAACGTGGCTAGGCTTGGGGTTATGAAGAATGGACAGGCTCAAGTATACTCCCAAAATCCCTTACTTGTTGCTTCTCAAATTAAAACCTTTCTGCTTTGTGTGGCAAATCCTACATTAGGTGCCTTTTCCTTGCCCTCTCTCTTTTTTTTCTTTTCTTTCTTTTTTTTTGACAAGTTTTGTTTTGGGTTTATAACGATTTTTCCTTTCTTTTGCATTGGGTCTTTGGGTTTAAACTAACTTTGTGTTCCCCTCTTATGTTTCGTTCCCCCAATTTCCTACTTGTATCTCTTTGCACCGTTCCCATCCCAAGGTATGGAATAATGTAGGTTGAATAACTAAGGCTTAACTGACGAGGCTCAAAAGGGCTGCCAAAAACATGGATTTTCTCTAAGGTTAAGAACATGGGATTATCTTTGTGGAGTTTCAAGTTGCCTCCTGTGTTGGTGAAATCATCATATCCTTTCTTTGTGGGCCAAAGATGGGCCTCTTTTCATTCGATAAATCTAGTAAGCCAAAGCTCATCAAGATTCTTAAAGTGTTGAGTATGTATGCCTTTTTGATATTGCCTGTTTATATGTATATGTTTACTTTGAGCAAATAAAGAGATTGAAAAGAGAACAAGATAGATGTTTGAAAATATATTTTTTATTCATTAATTAATAAGAGTACAAAATAAGTAGATTCGACAGCATGAATCTCTTAGTCTATTATAAAAAATACAAAGGAAAGAAACAAAACAAGACCTAGGGTGCTACATCTTTACTTGTTGACAACTTCTTAAGATTGCGTCTTTGAGCTTTGTCCGTTTCCGACGTAGGTGAAATCCTCTCTAAAAATCTAGTCCATTTATATGATTTATGGTTTCATTTATCAAGTCCCTTTTAATTATTATTCCCACAGTATAGACCTTTTGAAATGTGTCTAAACCAAGGTATTGTAAATGGCACCTGTATGGTGAAGACATATTGTATATGAACTTTGGGACAAGTTCATGATCCGGAGGTCTTTGTGAAAGAACAGCAACCTTTGATCGCCACCTGGAAAAGAAGTCAATGAAGCCTTCTTCTTCCCCTTGCTTAAGCAATTCAAGATCGCGCAAGGTAGTTGTGAGCTCGATATTATCTCCATATTGGGTTAAAAACGCTTTTACAACGTCACTTCAAGTGGAAGTTTGTTTTGCATTGATGTCATAAAACCATGATCTAGCAGTTGGGTCCAATGAAAGAGGAAAAGTACATGCATATAAGCTATGCTCAACCCCTTTCAATGCCATAATTCTAATAAAGCTCATTAAGTGAATCCTAGGATTGTCTGTAACCTTAAAAGTTGATAAATCCGTAGTCAAGAACTTTTATGAGAGAGTCTTGCCACTAGGTTATGGTGCAAGCTTATAATTGAAGTACTTATTCCCTGAGCTAGCTTGAATGACAAGTTTCTCCAAGGCCTCTACTCTTTCGGCTCTTGCTTTTTCTTGCATAATGTTTTCTTTTTCTTTCTCTACTTTTATTTTAGCCTTTTCTGCTTTTTTATGAGCCTTCATTTGGGCTTCTTCTTCTCTTAGGGCATTTAGGTTTTGGAGTTTCTCTTTAAGTTTCTCCAATGCTGCTTTGTCACCCATGATTAGACTAGTACGCGATTGTGGAAGATGATCTAGTAATGTGTATCACGAGAAATTGAGCGCGTTCACTTAAACCTTTTATGCCAAGCATTCAAACAACGATCAAAAGTCAAAATGATTGTTTTTTTTAATTTAAATCCCTGTAATACGAATTCACTTTAAGCAAGTTTGTTGATGAAAAAATGTCAAAAAATTCACGAACAATGGAATGTCATGATTTGCGTTGACTTCAACAAGGTAATCATCTAAGGATTTTATTTTAAATGAATTGTTTTCGAAAAAAGGTAGAAGTGAAAGAAAGGGAAAGTTGGATTGACATGCTCATCAAATTTTTATAAATATTAGTCAACTTTAGTACATTCCTTAAAATGGTCAATGTACTAGAAATATGATATTTGTTGATCATTTAGATTACAATAGAGATCTATATCGTTTTTTTTTAATTATGATTCTCATATTGCTCATTTTTAAAGGATAATATATTACTATTTACTTAAAAAGAATGATGGCCTCCGAATGTAAACCCCAAGAAATCATTTTCTCGGTTTTATCATTCATTATCTTTTTTTTTTTTAAAAACGATTTTTCTTTTTTTTCTTTCGTTCTATTTCTCTCTTTTTTTTTTCATGTGAGGCAATCATCCCAAGTAAGGTTCTTGGGATTTTCTTTCTAAACCATATAAGAGGTAAATAAATTATACTCTTAAATCAAGGTTGATCAATTACAACTAAAAAATAATGAACGCGAAAATAGGCATGTTTAAGAATAAACATATTGATGACGTCTTATTAAGGGACGCGAACTTCTAATAACGAACCTCATAAGAAGTAATGTCATTAGTTCAATTATAAAGTACGTAAATGAATCATCATAATCAAAAATAGTATCGCGTGCAATTTTCCGTTTTGCGCTAAGGTGGAAAGCGCAACTTCAAGAGTAGCATCTGCCAAATGCGTTTTTTTTTTTGTTTTTTGTTTTTTTTTTTTAATTTATTTTATGAAAGAGACGCATAAAGAACGATAAAAGACCCCTTTTTTGTACTTTTTTTATTTATTTTTATTTTTTTTGGGGGAAAAGACGATTAAAAGACATTTTTTGATTTTTTTTTTTTTAACAAAGAAAGATTAAAGATTTTTTTTAAGAAGAACAATTTAAAAAAAAAACAACTAAGTTAGACAACATTGTTAGCCAAAAAGATATTGTTAGCACCTACTTAACGATTAACCTTGAAACGGTAATATCGTTTTCTTCGTATAACATTGCTCGTAATGAGTCAAAGTTAACATTGAACAGTGGGCGCGCGCAAGACACAGAGTTGCGCAGAAGAGCCGCGCGCAACTTCTGGACTTGCGCTTGGAGGGTGCGCGCAACTTTGATAGTTGCGCGAGCCACCTGGTAGGTTCAATTTATTTATTTATTTTTTAACGAAAACGCAAAAAGAACGATAATTTTTTATTTATTTATATATTTTTTTTGTTTCGAACCACAATGTTTTTACAATTTTTTTAATATCTCTAGGTAACAAGTTAGAATTAATTAGATTAGACATGAAGCATATAATAAGCACATATTCATGTAGTCAAATAAGCACATAAAAGGGACCGTCAAAGCATACAATGCTATTCTAAGGTCAAGGTTTGGGTGTCCAAAGGTACCACATCTTAAGGGACGATGCACAAATCAATCACTGAACTTGTTGACCCATGACATATCCCTCCCAACATTTTGTTGGCAATATGGGTGGGATGATTGTTATTGATTTAGGGATAGAAGCCTAGTGTTGGCAACCCCTAGTCACTGAGCCAATCCTCAAGGGTTATAGTGTGCTATGATTATGTATGATGCAATGTTGCTTGTTTAGTTTTTACTTTTGTGAAAAAGGAAGATATTATGCGTTCAAGTCTCGCTCTCTAACTAGAGATTATCCAAGTTAGTTTTCGTTATAACCCATAGGTAACCTAGTGTTGGAAACCTTGAACCATAACTAAGAACTAATCTTGTAACCTCTAAGTCCCCAGTGAAGTCGCCACTGTAGGGAGGGTGTTCCCATCGTAGGGGATCTTTCCCTTTCAATGCCCATAGCCCTTTAAAAGCCTAGGACTTTACACTTGTTAGGGTGTTTAGGATTTGAATTCCTGACTGTTTGGGAGACCTTGAATTATAATTGATCCTATCATCACGCTTTTTTGTAAGAAACAAGTAGGAGTCGCCAATGAGTTTTAGGAAAACTCATAAACCTCGTTCATGCCTTTCTCCCAAGTAGATTTAAGGGATATTTAGCACGAATCGTAAGTTTACCCATGCCCAAATTGGTCTACATGGACCAGAAATGAGTTCGGGAACGAGGGTACCAAGATAACGTTTTCTTTAGAGGGGAATCGCTATCCTAGCCCTAGTACGGCCTCTACTAGCTCTTCCTTTTTCACTATTTCATCACCAAACAATATATACAACGTAATACCTAAAAACTAAGTTAGTTGATTTTATTTACACGCGTCAATCATGTAGGAATTACATTGCAAAAGTCGTTCTTATTTAATCAATATTCGTGAAAAGAACAAAAATAAACAAGATTCGCCTTGGGTTAAGTGATCAATCAACAATTAATTATTCAATTCTTTATTTAATGCAAGATACTATGTGGAATTGATTAATTAAAAAGTTCGTTTAAAGTGATGACAACACTAATTAATTAATTAAAGTTATTTTAAACAAGAAAATAATGGTGATTAATCTAAGTGCTCGGGAATTTACCACTTCTCTTTGCTAGATCTTCGTTTAGAACACTTATGGATTCCTTCTTGTTCGGGAACCTCCATCGTAGTAACAAGTATTGAGGGGGTGAGTGTTTAGGACAAGAGGGTTTGATAGTTCATAAATTCACAAAGTTTCTGCCAGAGTTTTAGGTTAATTTATGTCTCTTTGAGCCTCGTATTACGCCTCAATTTATAGGGAATGGGTGCGTTTAGGGTTTTGAACATTCTGCCGCAGCAGGTGTCGCGCGCATCTGAATGGGTTGCGCGCGACAGCCTAGCGCAAGTGATTAAGATGTGCTGCTACGGGCAGCGCAAATGATGATCTTGCGCGCGGTATTATGATAAGATTCGATTTTATATTTTTATGAAATTCTGAATCTTCCGCAAGCGCATCACTATAAGTGGCTCTGGGTGTTGCGCGCAACTGAATAAGTTGCGCGCGCCAAACAAGAGCGACTCATTGAGATGCGCGCGGATTTTTCTGCGGCAGCATTGATTTTTAACCTAGGCGCCTCTAAATCCGTCATAATTAGATTTTAACCTCGGGCAAAAGCCTAATTATGATCGGGTTTAGTTAATTGGACCTTATTTCATTTGTTTTTGGGTTAGGCTATTCATTTTTGTGTTCTTCTGATTTAATCATTTACCATAAGTGTTCTTCACGTTGATCCAACACAAAAATGGTATTATTTATCGTCATAGCACTTCTTGTCAGGAGGCCAAAAGTAGATGTCTATACAGGCCTAGAGCAAAGAAACAAGAAAAAGATTACATAGAAAGGATGAATATAAGAGACATCACCAATTAGCCTTATTCGCTATAGAATTAAGCAGTATATGTTGACCGTTTGCATTTATGTTGATACTCAACCAATAAAGAACAAATCCGGCATCATTCTTGATTTGAAACCACATGGTATTCAGAACTCTGTACTTTGATCTTGTCTTTACTTACTTTAGTCCATGAACTTCTCCATACCACGAACAAACTCACCCTACATTGTAAAATTATAACAAAATCACATGACAAAGCAGATGCTACTGAAACAACCAGGTAGTAGAATTATCAATGTAGACAGATAAAAACTCTCCTGATAAGAGTGAAGTTTCAATTTTACACAGCTTCTTCACAGATGGCTTAAAAGACACTAATTAGTGGAGATAGGGGACAAATGTTGCTCAACCGCAATTTCAGGAAAAATGCCTCAATCAACAATCTCTACACAACAACAACCTAAAAGGCTTCCGTGTTGCAAAACTGCAGTGCCACATCTCAAGAATGTTGGAGAATGAGGGGTAGGGAGACGGGCAAAGGGGAGTTGTATGAAAGCATGTGATGGGCAGTCATGAGTATCAGAACAAGAGGATCTATCAAAGAACCCATGAGCTAACCTGTTCACAGGCAACTGATTTGCCATTAAAAAATGTCTCATATCTACACCTTATATGTTTCAATGTTTTTTTATTTTTATTTTTTTTGAAGCATTAAATGTTACAATGGTTAAGATAAGCAGATTATTAAAATTAAAAAAAAAAAATTTAAAAAATAAATAAATAAAAACCTTGCTGTCATCTTCTCTGACTCACTAAAAATCCATAGTGTTGACATGTACGAGAAGAGCACTAGAACACAAGCATGGAAGTGAACGGCCTTGGAACTCCAACTACTCACAATCTTGTAATAGGTAATCTGACTTGGGGGGAAAAAAAAAAAAATGTTCATGTAGTTTGCATCCTTGATTAGTTTGTTCATTGCTTTTCTCATTCAAGAATATTTATAAGCTCTTTGTTTTGCAAATTATATGGTTACAACAGTAGTGCCAGAAATGAACCAGCAGGAAGTATAATCCGCATTGGAAACTATTCTAGGAGAAGTTCGAATCCGTTTCATTCGGATATTGATCGGTCTTGGTTTGACACAGCTGATGCTTGTAAAGTTTTCCCATGGTTGTTAAATATATATGTATATATTTTTTTTTATTTTTTATTTTTTATTTTTATTTTTTTATTATTATTTTTTTAAAAATGGTAGTATAGATTGTGCACCTTTTCCTGATTATCAAATCAGGGATTAGAGTTTATGGCTTAAATTGACTTTCATTATACTAAAAGTTAAGGCAAGAGAACATTTGGCTAAGGAACCTAGAGAGTGCATTAATGGACAACTATGGTGAGGTCCAAGGCTATCTCAATTCATCCATATCAGGTTATAATCCAATTTAATTTTCTGTTTTCTAACTTTTCAAGGGAAGGGAATGGATTAACATTATGTATCTAAATATCATAGCTAAAATGGATGGGAAGAAAAATAAATTAATAAAGCTTACAATAAAAACTTAATGTACTCACTAATTTATACTCCAGGAACAGAGCTTAGTCACACAAGTAGTTGTAGACCTAGTAGTAGTAGTAAGTTGCATGTGTTCAGCAACATGTCTAAACTCTACTTAATCCAAATAATAATGCTTAGCAATATCTAATAGCTACTAGTTTATTGCTGACATCTACCCTCAAAGCTAACATTAACTCATAACTACTACAACTAATATTGTTGAACATGCCCAGTAAAGGAAATTTTCACAGCTTAAAGCTAGCATTCACACATTTATCATTCAACATTTCAACAGCTAAAAAATCTATCTGAAAACTAATCGTTAATTTAACAGCTACCGGCTACTAAAACTGCTAGTATACCAAGAAGGAGACCAAACTCCTTGTATTGCATTTCCTTCCTCCATAGACTTGTAAAGTTTTAAAGGTGTATTCAAAAGCATATAGCATGTATAAATTGATAAATTGAACTTGCCAAAACTGGTTTGTCCCCCTTCATATAATGATACAGAAAAGGATAATAGTGGATAGCTGCTTGTAGCGGCTGAAAGAAAGCAAAATTACCTCTCTGTTTCAATGGTTCTTTTTGCAAGCATGAGTGTCAGGAACAGTGGAACAACAGCAGCAGATAAATGCTTCAGAGTGTGTCCACTGACAACATGACGAGTCAACTCATAAACAGGTTTATCTTCAGCTTCTAATATCTTTGCAAGTAGATAGAAAGCTGCACATAGAAAAGAAAAGCAAATATAAAGCAGGACATAGATCTTGATATAATTTCAACAAAATTAAAAGCATCATGATCAATACCACAAACCTGCAGCCCAAAGCCAGTAAGTGGAATGTGTGTACATGGGAGGCAATAGAATGGCCATCAAGGGCAAGGCTATGCAAGGCACGAACTGCACAACTGCATAAGGACGAAGATCATCAAAAAACCTGTACAGATGTGTGAGTAAAGTAGGATTAGAAATTTGCAAACTTCTACACAATTAACTGAAGCCACATCTAAAGCAGATGAAAATACTATGTCTTTTCATCAAAAAAATGAAGGAATGACAGATCAGTTAGCTCTATCCAACATTTAAGGCTTAAAAAGAATCATTAGAAAACTCTATGATACTAAATAACGTAACCATTTTCTCCTAGGGCGAAGCTAGGAATTTTTTTTTAGTAAGGTGCAGTTACAATTATAAATGAAGATGGAAAATGTGGGGGAAAAAAAAAAAAATCCCTCCATCTTTTTTGCCAGAGTTATTGCCTAGTCTACACTTGCCTACATAAACCATTAATGTGTCTCTTAACCTTCATTTCAACATTGATGTTGAAACACTTAAAACACAACAACAGAATCAATTAATTTGGAAAACAGAAGAAAAATACTAGTAATATAAATAAAAGAGGTCTCACCGCCAATACAGTATGCTGATAATGCCTGCTAGAAGCAAAGGTATAATAGATGCAGTCCCCTTCTGCTCATCAATCCTCTCCATAATAAAAATTGCAACAAGTGATGTGAATGCAATAGTCATCTGTATGCAAATATGAAAGATATTTCACAGAATATGTAAGCATCCTCTAATTGCATCAGAATATAAAAAGTTGTAAGATTCAGGTAATGAATAAGTCAGAGAAAGGATAAATGGAGCACAATGTATAATCTATAATCTATAAGTCTTAAAAAGCCACAACCTTGCCCCTAAATTCCTTACCTACAGTGTTCGGATGAAAACACCCTTAAAAAAGTCCAAATACATTTTTGCCCCTTCCATCTATCATCTACTCTTGTTTGCTGAGTACTCACCACAACCACAACTTCTTCTCCTCCTCTTACCCCTCTCTTTTCAGTGAGATAGCTGCTTTCCCCTCCCTCTTTCTTCTCTTTCCTCCTCTTTCATCACCACCATTGAAAATTTGAGTTCTCCATGTTTTGCTCTTTCTCCTCCATTGAAGCTTGCTGTTGAGGTTGGAGGTTTAATTTTTTTATTTTTATTTTTATTTTGTTTGGTTTAATCGTCGAATATAAATCTCATTTGGGAGTTCAATTTCACACTTTTGTTAAATTAGTTGTTGGACAATTTAGGGTTCTAATATGGTGGATTATTCAGCTATTGGTGGTAGTTACTCAATTTATAAAAATTTGTAGCGGAGCGATTATCTGGGGTTTTTGAATTTCAGATTCACAATTGTCGCCGTAGAATCAAACATAACGCAATGAAAGGCAGGAACCAGAGCTTCTGAGTCAAACCGGAAGGAGAGAGAGATAGTGGAATCACCAAATCGAGTGAAATGGGAATACAGAGGACAGAGATCAAGCATACTGAAAACGAGAACATAAATAAAAATATCGAAAGGTATAATCTTTCTATTGATATCCCTTTTCAATAATCATTGGTTAGTAAGTCATCTTTAAATTTTTTGAATAGTGTGAAATTTGTCACATTTGAGCTTCAAATCAGTTCAAATTTATTTCTATGAATATCATTCTACTGATGGGAAGATTACAGAAAATTACTGGACGTCATTCTACTGGACAAAGTGCGGGGAGGGAGTGTTATCCCAATTGACATTCTCACCGATTATTTCTCCTTAATTAGGCTATAGGGTCATGCTTCTGTGGTGAATTAAAATGGTTGTCGTCCCAACCATGTTTACACAAGTGGAAACAACCTGTGGATTTCTTATATATGAACTATATGTATAATATGTGATAAATCTGGTGCAATGTTAACTGTTGTAGTGTTGTTGATTCATATATGGGTGATTGAAGTTGTTTGTTATTCTATTCAGATTATTTGGGGCAATGTTGGCGAATCTAAGACCGCCCATGATGTGTTACTTGAGCAGTTGAGCAGGACCAAGAGTGTCTTGAAGAATATAAGATAAAGCTGATCACTATGATCAGACTAACTGCTTCAGAGCTCAACTATTATAGGCTATTGCTGATTGAGGCAGAGCCAGCCACCATTTGTTCTGCAATGGGTGATCAGTGACCAGTCTATATTTGGCAAGAAATGAATATTAAAACTTGTCTATGTGAATAATTTGAATTGATGCCTTTGATGTATACTTTTATTAGTCATCAGCTCATCACTATATTCTCTCTCTCTCTCTCTCTCTCTCTATATATATATATATATATATATATATACATATATGTATATATATATATATATATATATATATCGGATTCTTCGACCTATGAATTTCTTAAATTTTTACATATGCAGAACATCTATATCTACGTCGTTTATGCCATTTCCACTGCTCTAATTCAGGTAATTCTTTTGTTGATCTGCTCTGTTTAATGTGTTGTTTAATTTCAGTTGAAGTAGTGTAGTTACCACGAGTAACTAAATGATTGTAATCTTTTGATGCCTTTGCATTCTCCCTAATGCGGCGATAATGAACACTGTGGGGACCTTGACCAACCATCTCAAGCTCCTAGTTTTATGGGCGGCCCCTCCTCTACCTCTTCTTCCCCCTTCGATCTTGAATCGGCCTTTCGCCATCTAAATCTAACCAACCAAAGAATTTTGCAAGAGAGTGAATACCAAAGCTATGTTTCTCAAATGTCCTATCAAAGCTAAGTTGAGAGGGGAGACTTTCTCCCCTATGTCAACTATCCTAACCGCCCCGTTCAAGAGGGGCCGGTTGCGGGTTGGAACAACAACCAACCCACCAGCTCATATTGGCAAGGACCTTGTAACTCCATTTCGGAATTACAATCCTTCCCTCCCTACGATTATACACAACACGGGGGTTGTGATTTTAGGGAGAACCCTTCTTATTACCACGTCCCCGAGACATGTGGTAATGTGGCTCCCGAGGAGATCGATAACCACCCATTAAGGGGATACTTCGGGTTTCCACCCGGGTATGATGGTGGTTGGGGCACAAGTAGTGCACCGGATTTCGGTCACTACCGAAGTAGCCCCAACTATGATCTTCCTCCATACGTGCATCAACCCTCCTATTCCAGCGATATAGATCCAAACTACAATTACATGCCATCGCCGCCAAGAGGGGATGATTGGGAGTAGCTATTAGACATTTGTATTAACCGTTCCCTTCTCTTCCTTCCCGTCATTTGTAACACCGAGGCCGGTGTCGAGTTTTAGCTTGGGGGGTGAGAGATGTTTCTCATTGTGTCTACTTTATTTTGGGAACGGTAATCAAATGTCTAACTTGGGGGAGGTCTAAGGGTCTTTGTGTCTAGGGTAATTTTCGGTTTTGATAGGTTATGTGCTTTCATGTGATGCTATTTTCTGCAATGTATGGAGAAGTTTGAGTTTGTATGTGGAATGTTTGGCATGAAAGGCTTAGCTTAGCCTTTGAACTTGTGGTAGGATTCATGTTGTATTATGTTCTAGATTGCGTGCCTATTTTAGGTTGGTTGTTGTTCTATTCATGATGATATGGTACGCCTAGGCTAGAACGATTGCATATTGATGTCTTTGTCTCACTTCTCCACTATATGTGTGCATTAGAGCATTTTTCTTATATGATTAGCTTTGGTCCTTTTGTTGGTAGGTTATTGTGATGGTTGAATGCATGGTATGGTTGGTTTGCTTGTGGTCTATTTGATGATGATTGATGATGTTGGTTTTTCCCCTAATATCCAAATTTCTTCCATTCTTCTGATCCCTAACATCCAAATCTCTAATATCCAAATTCTTTAATTAGTTTTCTTATCCCCCATTTTCAGCTTTTTCTAAAAAATTAAAAAAAAAAAAAAAAAATGAGCTTTGAAAAACAAAAAAAATAGTTTAGCCTTTAATCGGTTTGCAATGATGATATTGGATTCTATGTGGTAGATACTTGCTTTCTTTTTGTAATAAAATTTCGAGCATGGTTTAGATGCCCTTGGTTGAACATAGAATTGGCTAGTTTAGGGTAGTGTGAGAATAACCTTACCGAATGTACGAAACTTAAAGTCTAGGTTTGTGATAAGATGGTGTCGCCTATCTCAAAGGAATTTGAACCCCGAAAGGTAGTATTTGATCCCACATTTGTCATAATAAGTGAGGTTTATTATTTTTCAAGCCGTCGACATTTTGAATGAGTGGCAAGAATCCTCCTTGAATTAGTACCTAGATCGAGAACCTGAGCTCCAACTCTTAAGATCGCAGCTTAAACTACTCTTGTCATTAATGAAGGTTGTTTTATAAGGTGTATATGCACAGTGCAAGTTAAGGCATCCGGTTTTAGTTTTATTAAGTGTATTCAATCAATCAATCAATCAATCAAAGCCTTAATCCCAAAAGTGGGGTCGGCTAACATGAACCAAATTTGATTATTCCGTGTAGTCATCAACATAAATCTTTCTCCTCCATCCCTTACGATCCAAAACTTCATCCTCACGTAAATCCATGCACTTCATATCCTTCCTCACTCCTTCCAACCAAGTCATCTTTGGTCTCCCTCTTCCTCGTTTAATCCCTCCATGGTCCCACTCTTCCACTCTTCGCACCGGTGCACCCTCGGGTCTCCGTCTTACATGTCCAAACCAACGCAGACGATTTTCCCTTAATTTATCTACAATGCCCGCCACACCTACTTTCTTGCGAATAACCTCATTTCTGATTCTATCTCTTAAAGTGTTTCCACACATCCACCTTAACATGCGCATTTCCGTAACCTCCATCTTTTTAATATGCTCTTTCTTAGAAGCCCAACATTCTGTACCATAGAGCAACACTGGTCTTATGGCAGTCCTGTAGAATTTTCCCTTCAACTTTAAGGGAATGCTGCGGTCGCATAACACTCCCGTGGCCGCTCTCCATTTAAGCCACCCTGACTTAATCCTGTGGGTCACGTCTTGATCAATGTCACCATTCTTCTGGATGATCGACCCTAGGTACTTAAAACATTCACTCATGGTCAAATCCTTTCCATCCAAACTCACCACTTCATTGCTTGTCCCCCTCTGAGTGCCAAAACGACATACCAAATATTCAGTCTTACTCCGACTTAGCTTAAACCCTCTAGATTCCAACCTTTGCCTCCATTGCTCCAACTTGACATTAACCCCATCCTTAGTCTCATCCACCAAAACGATATCATCTGCGAACAACATACACCGTAAGAGACCCCACATTCCAAGAACCAATCCGCAAACTAAATTCTTTTCTCCCACGCTCCCTCCTGATCCCAACTCCAAGCCCTTGATTATTTGACACCACAATTGGGCAATATGGCGCGTCGCTTCTGGGCGACGACCTAGCAACCCTTACATACTTATCACTGCACCCGGGTCTGGGAAGTGCAGCGCGTCGCTCAGTAGGGAACGCCCCAATGGCACGCCCTTGCTCATTTGACACCACACTCGGGCAATGTGGCGCGTCGCTTCTGGGCGACGACCTAGCAACCCTTGCATACTTATCACTACACCCGGGTCTAGGAAGTGCAGCGCGTCGCTGAGTAGGGAACGCCCCCACGAAAATATCTGTTTGGCTCATGTCATGGGATGTGACGAAGTTTTATACTGGCTGTCACTGGCCTACCGTAACCCTCCTCCTTTATCCAGGCTTGGGACTGGCAGCGGGAAACCCACTGGCGGAGTTAGTTTTATTAAGTGTATTGTCCTTGTTTATTGTAAATAGTAGTTAAGTTTTGTATATGTAGTATTCAAATAAAGGAAAAAAAAAATTAAAAAAAAAATAATAAAAAACGAGAAAAACAAAAAGTTATGATGAATAGTCACCACCCTAGCAAATAAACAAGCTTTGGTGTGCATTTTCACTTATAGTATGGTCATAGTTTGTATTTGAAAATCAAAGTTAAGAGTTGTTCCTAATGGGCTACAATTTAGTTTGGAGTCAATTACGAGCTCTTTAGTTTTTCCTCTATGCCTTAACTTGGTGTCAAGATCCTCATATTTTTGTGTATTGTCAGATTGAGTAGTTAAAGCCATTGTCGGTGGAGGGAGTTGGTTCACAAGCATATGGAGAGAATACTTTTTCATTGAGATGTCGAGTGTTTTAAATCCCGCTTTATTTATGTTTTTCAGGTTCCTTCGAGGGGTCATGAGACACTACCATCAGGGAAGATTTAAATTTTGTGATGGAGACGCGGTAAGATGTGTTGAATAGGCCTAAGTTGAATATTTTCGGGAAGGTTAGCTAGGCCTTAGCTAGTCATGACCGTGGTTGATCTTAGGCATATACCTCATGCTCGAGTTTTATTGCTTAAGGATTCTTTTATCTATGCATGTGCTTTTGTTTGAGCAAATTGATATTTTGGTTTTTTTTGGGCAATATGAATTGCTTGAGGACAACAATTGGCTAGCTTGTGGTGATTTTAACCCGGTTTTACAATTATTTCCCCTTTTTCTAACCCGTTTTGAATAAAAATGTTGTATCTCGGCTTCGCCTGCAGGTATTATTATTCACTTTGACAAGCAATCAAAGCTCGGAATGGAGTTCAAGGTGAAGCGGGGAGGAGCGGGCGTGCACCTCTCTAGGAGCGGGCGCTCCTTCCAAACCCCCAACATTATGCCCCTTTTATGAAGCAGTGAGGAGCGGGCGTGAAGAACTATTGGAGCGGGCGCTCTTTGCTGCTTGGCTACAATCTGCCTTAAGGTCAAGCTGGCGCTCCTCTCCTTGAAGTTGAATCTGCCCTTATTCGAAGAACAGGGGAGCGGGCGTGCAAAACACCCGGAGCAGGCGCTCCTTCCCGATGTTTTGTATTTTGATTTCTTTTGGTGATATGAGGAGCGGGTGCTCCTATCTGTGGAGTGGGCGCTCCTCACCCAGGAACGGGCGCTCGTCGCTGGAAATCCGTCTTATTTTGACGGATTAACCTATGTAATTCGGGGAGTATAAATACGACCCCTTTAGTTCATTTTTAGGTAGACAGCAGTAGTATAGTTTTCAACACCTCCTCTTAGTTTGAAACAATCCACTTTGGTAATTTAGTTTAGTTTTCCTCAAATTAATCATTGTAATAGTTAGTTTCAAGGATTATTCTCAAGATTCAACACTTGTACTCAGCATTTGAAGCTTCAGTTAGTAATTTCTTCCACCATCATCTATTTAATTTCTGATTTCATTTTGTATTTGCATGTCATTTGAATCTCTTTAGTTCTTGATAATTTGTTGTTGGATGCTAGTTTTATCTTTAGTTAATCACTTTTCCCAAATTGTTGAACTAGTTAGAATCCTAATCTTTGTTTGCATGTCACCTAGAATGAATTGTGAGTAGTCCTCCTTTGGTATTCACTCTCTTGCAAAACTCTTTGGTTGGTTAGATTTAGATGGCGAAAGGCCAATTCAAGATCGAAGGGGGAAGAAGAGGTAGAGGAGGGGCCGCCCATAAAAATAGAAACAGTAGAAATGCTATGGCGGTGAGGTTGAGATAGTTAGTCAAGGGAACATTCGCGGGGAGTGGCTCAATTGGCACTTGCCAAGTGTTCCCCACGGTGTTCATTACCGCCGCATTAGGGAGAATGCAACGGTGTTTACCCTTGACAAACCAAGAGTAATGTGGTCACATTGCCACGGAGCTCCACAAGCGCATATGCATTGAGGTATGCATTGAGGTAGGAATGTCAAGGACATTGGACCCGTTCACCGGGGTCAATTGCTCAATTAGATTGGTAAAGCCCAATGCCTTAGCAATTATCGTGATCATCCCACCACATTTTATCTATCCTCTCAACTCCATACTCCTCTTAATTTCAAGGCACCTATTGATAAACAAGTATCCCATATTCACATTACCCTCAAATCGGGAAGCTATAAAGAGGCATTTGATCTCATCTTTAGTTAGCTTCCCGAGGTCTTGCTTCGAGAAGCAAGAGTACCCCATAATTCTCATGAATATACGGAGTACGGGGTAGACAATGTGGCTAGCATGGCTAGACCGGGTGGTGAAATTAGGATACCCCGCAATAGTATTCCACCAATTTTGCTCCTCGTAGCTAGAAAGGTGGAAACTATCGGGGTTGTCTATTTGATTATATACGGGCCACTCAAATATTTCATTGAGGCGAGTTAAGATTAAAGTCCTTTCTTGATTGAAAAGTTTAAACTTAATTTCGCACTCAAGAGGTTCTCCCTCACCATAAATTTGGCGCATGGTTAGGGTTGAAAGACACTCGAGAGTGATCGATTCGTAGGTTAGCTCCCTCTTCTTGAGGAAGATTAACCATCCGAAATTATTGGCCACTCGCCGAATTCCATCATCTACACCTAAAAGTTAGCAAACTTCTTAGTCATAAAATCTTGTGGGTAGGATTTTTCGTTTTGAAAGCTCGTTATAATAATTTTTTAATTTCTTGGGAATTTTTACGGAAGGAGGATCATTGCCTTAGTTTTGTGTTTGGCTTTAGTTTTGATTTTCGGTGGATTAGTTTTCGGTTATTTAGATGCAAGAAGTCTTTCTTTTCTTCCTTCCCGCACCTCCAAATAATCTTAGAACCATTTTGACAAATGTGAGAAAAAGGTTTAAAAGGGTCACTCAACGCACCTCACACAAACACCAAAATTCACCACACAACAACCTCCTTAACTTCAAACCCCCGATTAAAACCAAGTACCTACTTTAACAATTCCAAATATATATATTCAAACACAATCCACAAAGATTTCCAACACAAAATTCACAATCAACAATGATTCCAATCAACACACAATAATTCTAATCCACAACAATCACAATTTTCAATCACCAATACCTAGCAAATCATATTCAAATTTCCACAAGCTTCAATCAAGTTTCACTTTAAATGCAGAAATCCTCAAATTCTCAACAAATCATGAAGTAAACCACACAATTCATCAAAAATAACTAAGAATAATGAAATTTGAAGAAAAACCACTAGGGTTTAAGAGGGAAAGTGAAGTAAGGAAGAGAATTATACCAACTAGAGTATGAAAATACTCTAAAGCTTCCAAGCTTTGCTCAATTCTTGATTCCTTTGCTCCAATTTCTTGAAAAATCCAAGCTTTCCTTTGATTTTCAAGTGTGGTCTTCTAGGGTTTGCAAATTTCGTGATTTAATTTGGGTAAATTTGGTGTTGATAGAGAGAGAATTTAGTGGAGAAGAGGAATTTGTGAATTTTTAGTGAGAAAATTGATGAGAAGATGAAGATTTTTAAGAGAGAAGTTGGAGAAAAATGGGGTTTTTAGAGAGAGGAGAGAGAGTAAGAAAAGATGAGTGAATGGTGAGAAATTGGGGGTAAGAGGATAAAAAGTGAAAAGAGAATCTCTTTTTTTTTTTTCCCGGACACGCAGGAACGGACGTGCATCCTGGGAGGAGTGGGCGCACTCCTCCTCAACACTTTCGAATCTGCCTTCTTCTGAAACTAGCATGAGCGGGCGCGCATCTTTAAGGAGCGGGTGCTCCTTCCTGAGGAGCGGGCGTGAAGAACTATTAAAGTGGGCGCTCTTGGCTGCTTGGCTACAATCTGCCTCAAAGTAGCAGGGAGGAGTGAGCTGGTGCTCCTCCACTTGAAGTTGAATATGCCCATATTCGAAGAACAGGGGAGCGAACCTGGAGCGGGTGCTCCTCCCCTATGTTTTGTATTCTGATTTCTTCACGTGATATGAGTAGCGGGCGTGCAACAACCAGCGGACGCTCCTATCTCTGGAGCGGGTGCTCCTCCCCTATGTTTTGTATTCTGATTTCTTCACGTGATATGAGTAGCGAGCGTGCAACAACCAGCGGACGCTCCTATCTCTGGAGCGGGCGCTCTTCACCCAGGAGGGCGCTCCTCGCTGGAAATCCATCTTATTTTGACGGATTAACCTATGTAATTCGGGGAGTATAAATACAACCCTTTTAGTTCATTTTTAGGTAGACAGCAGTAGTACAGTTTTTAGCATCTCCTATTAGTTTGAAACAATCCACTTTGATAATTTAGCTTAGTTTTCCTCAAATTAATCATTGTAATAGCTAGTTTCAAGGATTATTCTCAAGATTCAACGCTTGTACTCAACATTTTGAAGCTTCAATTAATAATTTTCTTCTACTTTTCTCTACTTAATTTCTGATTTTATTTTGTCATTGCATGTTAGTTAAGTCTCTCTAGTTCTTGATATATTTGTTGTTTGATGATAGTTTTATCATTAATTAATCACTTTTCTCTAATTATTGAACTAGTTAGAACCCTAACCTTTGTTTGCATGTCACTTAAAATGAGTTGTGAGTAGTCCTCTTTGCTAGGGGTTGGGTGAAGCTCAACCTAATGGTTAGTTATGTAAACTTGGGAGAAGTATTGATGCTTGATTTGCGATTAAATTGATTGTATGAGATTGCTTGTTAGTTCTTCATGATAGGATTAGCTACCCTTAATTAGGAGCTTGATAGCATGTTTATGCTTAGTTTGACATGGAAATGTAAATTGAGTATGTCAGTACTTATTGCAATTTGATTATTTATCTTCTATTGCTAAACTAATGAGGGATCTAAGTTTAGTAGTGTGAGTTGTTTCCTAATTGCGTGAGGTTGATCTTCCATATAGTCTTTGCTATCTCTTGTCTATTTTACTCCCAATTTGCCTAATTGCCATGGTTGAGTGGATCCCATTCCCTAGTGTGTTTAATCACTTGAATTAGACCTATAGTTTATTTGTCAAAAGACTTCAAATTAGCTTGAGTGTTAAGATCTTTAGCAATTATATCCCGTTCCTTGTGGACCGAACTCTTACTTATCATTGTGCTTGGTTTGTGAGATGTTCGTTTATTAATGTGTTTGATTGAGTGTGGAATGTGCGACCGTTCTAACGCCCATCAGGCCACGGGAGTGTTACGTGATCGAAGCATTCCCTAACAGTTGAAGGAAAAATTGTATAGGACTACCATAAGACCAGTGTTGCTCTATGGTACAAAATGTTGGGCTTCTAAGAAGGAGCACATTAAAAAGATGTAGGTTACGGAAATGTGCATGTTACGGTGGATGTGTGGGAACACTCTAAGAGATAGAATCAGAAATGAGGTTATTCTCAAGAAAGTAGTTGTGGCAGGCATTGCAGATAAAATAAGAGAAAATTGTCTGTGTTGGTTTGGGCATGTAAAACGGAGACTCGAGGGTGCACCGGTTCGAAGAATGGAAGAGTGGGACCATGGAGGGCTTAAACGAGGGAGAGGGAAACCGAAAATGACTTGGTTGGAAAGAGTTAGAAAGGATATGAGATATATGGATTTGCATGAGGATGAAGCATTGGACCGTAAGAGATGGAGGAGGAAGATTTATGTCAATGACAACACGGAATAATCAAATTTGGTTCATATTAGCCGACCCCACTTATGGGATTAAGGCTTTGATTGATTGATTGACAATATTGTTTTTGTAGATGTAAATTAGACTTAAATAGCCCTTTGGACCATAACATTACTTATTGGCTGGCTTACTTTTATCCCGGTTTTAATTCCAGTTTCAATAATTTTCCAAAATTCACATTACGAATTGCAAAATACACTTCGACATAAAAATGTACAAATTACAACTACAATTTCATAACGAACAATCAACAAATACGCATCCAGAGGTCGAAGTGCTATGTGCGTGGCTGAGCATACTAGTAATCTCAAAAGTGCCTTATAGATAGATAATAGCATGCTAGATTATTAAACAGAAAAACTCACCGGTAAGCGATCCCACACCAGCCGAGCATCATTTGGTTGGAGATGATAGTAAGATGAACCAAAACCAACGGCTGCAACACCAATGTAGAAAAAGGTCCAACCCCAAACTTCACCTTGCAAGCTTTTAAAAAAAAAAAAAAAGACTTCATTCATATATGATAGCAATACAGCTTTAAAGCACGAGATTAAAGAAAATAAAAGTACATGATAGAAGCCACAAACAAGTACCTCAGTTTAAAATAATTTCCATAGTGACAAAGTATCAGCCCTATAATGCCAATAACAAGAAAAGGGACATTGGAAATGACATTGAGCATATTGGGGATTCCTGAAAGTACTCCGAAACAGATTAATTTCATAATAATGTAATAATAGAAGCCCTGAATCTGTAATGAAAAACATAAAACATCATCACAAAATGTAAAAAAGTAAAAACGACGACAAGCAAAGGAGGAAAGGTGATCCTTATAATCATTTAACCAAAATTGCATTTTTTAACAACATTAAAGCAAACTTGGCTTGTATATAAATCCTAATAATAAGACCATGAATTAAATTAATGCCAAGAAGGGTTCTATTACACTTGATTCTTTTATTGCAAGGTTGTGCCTAATATACAACAGATTAATATGTTTTAGCTTGACTTTAGTTAAACCTGGTAACAGATAAAAGAAGTCAGTGTCATGTAATTTCATGGAAGTTGTAATGATCCGAGTACAGGTATCTTTTGGGTCTCAAGAACACATATTAACAAGCACCCACACACAAGCATGTTAAGGTTGAGAGAAGCAAGGATAGAGATTACATCATTAATAACATACCAACAACAATAACCCAATTACCACGTACCAAACCCAGCTATTGATTAGAAAGAAGGAATGCATCAACTAGCAAATCCTTACATCTTAATAACTTTCTATTTAATCTAATACTCCTAAATCTGTATTTAACTCAAGTCCACAAGGATGTATTTCCAAGGGCTTGAGAAGTTTAAGATAAACAATAATTTTAACAGGAAAACTTGGCTTATACGCTCATCTGTGTAATACAAAAAGGGTTTCTAAGATTGTACGAGCAATTCTCCAGCTAACGCAACTTGCACATTTTGTATTTCTTCTATCGAAAATCAATGATCATGTTAATAGTGCAATACGTAAATGTGACTACTAAAATCAGAGAAATTGAAATCTTATCATCTTCAATTCCTCATAAGTTGGCTTGTCTCTCTCTACCATAACTAAAAATTCAAAGCAAGGAACACATACATACACATTCTAATCTAATTTTCGCCGACATAACATCAAAACACATTCTTAAACTTCTAAACATATACCCCAAAAACACAAAATCAAATCTATTCAGCTTAAATTCCTCTGCCTTCATCTGTTCATGTCCCCAATATCTTTACACTACCCATTTCACTATACTATTATTATCAACATCGGTCATTGAACCTCGCTCCAACGGTCCAACCCCCCTGACTGACTAAATCGAGATATTCATCAGTATTCATTCGAGTACAAAAACTATAATATTACATTATAAAATCATTATAATGACCAAATTGACAATTAAATAGATGCAATTATTGGAAATATCATGCAAATTAAAATCAACTGACCCACTAAAATGTTCATTACCCACTTCTTGATTCCAACAGCTCTACACAACCCATTTAACTAAATTGAAATAACAGATGTCAGTTATTAGATTTCGCTCTAATTTGCCCAATTGATTAAACCAAGAAATTTAATAGTTCTTATTCAAGGACAATAATCACAATTTAACACTACATAATCACAATAATGGACAAATTAAATTCTTAAATAGACATAATAAGAGCATATATTATGCAATTTTAAGTTAAACCCTAAAATAAATTCAAATTGATTGGATAATTAAAATTAAAATTCATAGAAAATCAAAGTAATTAAGACTGACCCAAAAATTGACGCTGATCAGCAAAGTTGTGGTACTCTTGAGATTGAGGAATCGTAGGAGTAACGATCATCAACACAACGAAGGTTAGAACTGCAATTATCCAAAGGTATATTGTTCGTTTCTCCATTTTTTTTCTTCTTCGCAAGAAATTGGAAGAACAGAGTCTCGTCTTCTGCTTCGTTTACTTTAATCTTTGAAGATGTATGATTTTTTTTTATTTTTTTTAATTTTTGGGTGGGTAATTAAAAGAATTTACAAAAATACAATTTCCTCGACTTGAGAAAAACGTTGTATGTTTATCAAGGGGGTATTTTAGTCTTTTCGTTATAAAAATAAGGTTATTTGTGTCGGTTTAGCAATTTATTAAGAGCCCCAGCAATGTTAACCTAGTGTTCGTCCATTTATCGATAATAGAGCTTGAAATATCCTCAATTATGCAACAATGGGAGCTTGTCCTAATGAAGTTTTGTTATGCATGAAGAAGTCTAGACAAGTGGTAAGGGCGTAATTTCGCTGGGTGTTTGATCAGTTCAGTGGAATTCTTTTGTCAGCCCGTTGGAGATGTATTAGTGTATTTTCTCTTGTATGTTGTAGTTGGGTTGTGTATTGTACTCACGTATTTTGTATTCTACCAAAGTTGCCTTTTGATTCCCACACTTTACTCTTTCTCTCTCGACTAATCTTTGTTTCTCTCACTTACTCTATCTCTCTCTCTCTCTCACTTACTCTGTTGCTTTCTCTTCGCTCGTTCCTTCCAAGATCCACACCATTATCGCGCTACTCAATTCCGCTGGTTTTTTGGTGAAGAATTATGCATTTGTTGCACATAAAGGGGCGAGAAGTAAGTACTTAAATTGTTTGTTACGAAATTTATGTGTTTAATGGTTTTATTTTATGCGAGGATTAGGGTTCTGGGTTGAAATGTAGTTTGTTTACACTGGGTTTCCAAGATATGCGCTTTTTGTTGATGGTTTGTTTACACTCGTGATTTCTGTTAGGGTTCGTAGGTTGCGGGAGTTAGGGTTTCTGTAATTGGCACTAATTGAATTGGAGTTTTTGTAAATGGCACTAACTAAATTGGAGTTTTTGTGAAGCGGATAAATTTAGTGAGGTTAGAAGTTGATTTGATTGCAGTTGGGGTTTTGGGATGTGGGTAAGTTGTTGATTTGATTGTTATGTATGTATATGGCGAAGTGAGTTAGGGTTTTTGTAGTCGGTGTTCCTACTGTAAATGGGATGAATTGAGTTAAGGTTTTTGTAAAGCGGATGAATTTAGTTAGGGATGTTTTAATGGGATGAAATCCATTGAGTTCGGGTTTGTGTTGACAAAATTAATTGGCTTTTGGTTCGTGTAAAAGGGGATAAATTTAGTGAGGGTTGGATGTATTAAGCTTGGGTTCGATCAAAGGGGATGATTTAGGCTACTTCAAATTGAAGTTGTGGGGTTTTTGCTTTACTTGTTGACTGTTATCACTTGTGTGGATTTCTTATGGTCTTGCTCTTTAAATTGGTGCTGCTCTGTAACTTGGGTGGATTTATTATGGTGTTGTTGTGTAAACTGGAACACCCTAATTTGATGAAGCTGTGGATTTTGTTGATGGTTTATCTCATGTGGGGTTTCTGGATTATTTGATGTTTGAGTTTGATGTTATTGCTTTATGTTGTGAGTTTAGTTGATGCCTTATTTAACTTTTAAATGAAACCTTATGGTGAATTTAGGATTCTTTTATTCAGTTTTAGTGTGAAAATTGTTTCTTGGATTTAATTTCTTCCTGTTGAGCATTAAAAAGTAAAGCCAGAGGAACTAGGGTAGTAGGGGTAGCCATTTATCATTCACCACCAGTTATGGTGATATGGTGAGGGTTTTTGGTCCTTTTTGAACATTTTTTCTTTAAGATGCATTATCTTTGTTGTGTTCATGACATGCATCAAGATGGTTGATCCTTTTGAATTAATCACATGTATGGTGTTTCTCTTAAAATTTTCTTATTACTAGTTGATAGCTCTATTTATAATTTGGGAGATGATTATGTGACTTTGGCTGTTTGTCATACATGATTGTTGTTGCTCATAAGTGTTTTAGTGCTAGTGTTCTATTTAAATTGAAAAGTAATGTTTCTTTGCTACAACAGTTGTGACCATAAATGATGAAGAAGAAGTCGTTTGTGTGGGATTTCTCTTGGAAAAAGATGAGGGTGAGTGTTAGTATGTAGGTGGATTCTTATTTATAACTTTTGGTTAACCACCCGAGCATATAAGCTTAAATTAGAGTTTGCTTTTTGGTAGGGTTCTTCGAAGACTGCCGGAAGTTCAAAAGTTGTGAAAGCTGAGTCAAAAGCCCCTGCCGCCCCTACAGCTAAGGCAAAGAGCAATCATAGATTACCTAAACAGAAAATAATTGTTGAGTATAGTGGTGATTATGAATCTGGTTCTGGTTCGACACAATCGGAGTACGAAGATCAAGTTGAATCTAGCTTAGGGACATTAGAGAATATGCTGAAGCAGTATTTTATGAGTCAGAGTAAGAGAAGGAAGATGGGTGCAGGTCAGGCAGGAGAATCCAAGAGGAGGAAGTTGCCAAAATATGAGGGATAGAAAGTCTATCAGAGGGGTGAAGTGCTGAAGACCCATTTTGACAATGTTGGGAAGGTATGAATTCTTTCTTGTTGTTATGATTTTTTCTGTTATGCAATCATCGATCATGTCCTTGTTTAGAGTTAGTTGTGTGTATGATATGTCATGCATGGGATGTTTGAGTAAGCTGACTTCTTTTTTCCTCTGTTTTTGTTACAGCCGCCAAACATTGTTTGTAGAGTAGAATCCTTTTGCGATGATATTAATAACATTAGACCTAATGATCGTCGGATGAACTTGGTGAAAAGAATGGGGTTTGGAAGTCTACTGAGTTTGGATATGAAGAACATTCCTCGCTAGTTTTGTTACTGACTGATGACTAGAGTAAGGAGTGATGGGACCCTAACGTTTGGTGATGGTGGAGTTTTGCCGTTGGGTCCAAACCAAGTGTATTCAATCCTTGGAATACCAATGGGGAAAAGGTCGGTTCCTAGAGGGGTGGACATGGATTATGTTGAAGAGACAGAGAAGGTGAATAGGGTTATTAATAGGTATGGTGTTGGGTCAAACAAAGAGACTATATCTTTGGCCGAAGCTTCAAAAGCCCTTTGTCCAGTTGATAGTTCAAGTAAGCTCATGAAGCTTCAGTCGGAGGAGGACAAGGAGGAATTTATGATGGCGTTCTTGCTAGTGGACTTGGGAAGATCCTTTGTACCACTATAAATTCATCTAACCTCGCGGTGGCATTAGTTCCTACTCTGACAGTCGCGGCTCAAGCTAATGAGTATGACTAGTGTAGTTTTACATTTGATTGGTTGAAGGATACAGCTTTACGTTTTCAAAGGAGGTTTGAGAAATATGGTTTTAGGTCTAGATGTGGTGGTAGTATTATTTTCATTCTTGTAGGTTTGCTTAACTTGAGTATTTTATTATATACACAAATAGTGATTGTCAAATAAGTTACCGCTGAATTTAATGTATTTCTTTTGGTTTTCATATTTCTGATCTTCTACCTAGATCACTTGGACCGCATTCCTCTGAAGTGGGATATGTTCCTTAGGCTCAAGGTGTGGAGCACGGATGAGGTGAAGGCTGTAGTTTTAGAGGACAAGTTGTCCAAAGGTGCAGATGAGTATGGCAAGCATTTGGTAATTACATTGTGGTGGTATTGTATTATAAACTAGTATTTTTGAATAATAATTTGCACTACTTGAATGTGTATGGCAAGCTTCAATCTCTGTCACATTGGAATTGTTGAGTAATTAGGTTTTGATGATTATAAACTAATGATGATTATCTATCTAACATGCTTGTTTAGTTGTGCATAGAAAGAACAAGTTATGCTTGGAACAGGGTACAAGGAACCTGAGTAATGACAGGTATATATCAGGAACTTAAGCAATATAGGATAAGCAATAAAGGAATAAGAACAATGATGAGTGTTATGGTTGATAAGTATGATGATGGCTAAAGAACCATGAAGGTAACTATGTAAATAGGTGTTTGCATATGTTAGCTTCATGAGGTAAGTACACTATGCATACATGAGTCGTATATGTGTAGGAGTATTTACATAAGCTTTAAGTTTAATCAGTTCTCTCACTTAAAGTTTGTTAATGACAAACAAACTTCAATTTAATAATTCTCTTAAGTGTTTATGTGAAGACAGGAACTGACTTAGTGAAGTCAATGGGTTGGAACATAGAAGACTTTGGGAGGAACAAGAAAGAATGAATGAACCTAAAGCAGGTTCTCACACGAGAACCAAACCACGAAGGAACCTGAAGGTATTCTCTAACAAGATCCAGAAGGAACTTTCGGCAGGCTTTCCCACGAGAGCCGGAGCATGTTCCCTAACAGGCACACACAAAGAGCTTCTTAACAGAAGCATGATAGCAAGCTAAAGAGTGAAGCTTAGACTGCGAAGATGACATCAAGTTCTAGAGGAGCTTGGACTGCAAAGATGACAACAAGTTCCAGTTATGAACTTCGCCTGCGGTTCTAGAAGTGGAACGTTGCCCCAAGATCTAGAATACATCAAGATTACAAGATTCTTGAACAAGAGTTTCAAAGAAACAGCATGAAGACAGAGAAATTGAAGTATATCGCTCTAGGATTCATGTAAGTATGTTGGACATAAAAGTCAGTCTGGAACAAGTCTATAAAACCAAGGTGAACTCCAAACAGTTAGTGAAATTAGAGTTACTGACTTGTTAGGAACTCCGAGACTGCGAGAGTTTCAGAACCGAATAGGATTTTAAGTCTGCACGTCGTTAAAGGTCGGTTTTAATTATATAAATATTAACCTAATACGTGCATATCTTTTAGGAATTTGGTTTTATAGAATAAAGATATTTATTTTCTAATAAATCCCTCTTGGAAAAAGATAAGTTATTTTTGGAAAGTATTTTCAGCAAAATAAGTTTTAAATAAAATCTGATTTTATGGTAAGTATATCTTTTAGAAAAAGATAAGCTAATATTTGGAAAATATAAGTTTGAAATAAAATATGATTTTATGGTAAATATATCTTATTATTATTGACAGGATATATTCTTAACAAAAGATATATTTTTGGAAAACTTATTTTTGGAAAATATCTTTTAAACATATCTTTTGAGAAAACTTATCTTTTACGAAAAGAATAATTTGGGTGTACTATAAATATGCTCATATGTATTCATTCAAAGTTGAGGCTGACGAAGTGGAGTGGTCGTGCTTAATGGTTTCATCCTTCACCACGAAGCTAAGTCAGTCCTCCAGGTCAAAGTTCCGGTCAGGTTTGGTTTTAATTTTTCCAGTCAGTTACAGACATATCTCGAGTGTCCGGCATATTAGTTTTATCTCTTAATTCATTGATATGTATTTAGAGTTATTCTTTGGGATCTTGTAATTGGGAAAAAGGGTTTTGAGTGTTTTATGTATTGGGGTGTGAGAGTTCGTGTGGATTCTCGTTATTATAATTGAGATATTGCTAAGTGCGTAGACTTCAAGTGTGAAGCTGAGAGTGTAGTACTTAGAGTACGAGTGAATCTAAGTGTGGGACTTAGGTTGGGTAGGATAGGGTCCTATCAGGTAGCAAGTGTCCTTGGTGGAACTTGTGAGAAAGGTCCGTGTATAATAGGATGTAACTAGGTGTTTAACCCTATTATAGTGAAATGGTTGTGTTGAAAATCCCTTGGTGGGTCGAGGTTTTACTTCCAGTTGGGTCTTGGAAGGTTTCCTCGTAAAATCTGCTTTGCACTCTTTAAGTTCCTAACTATAACTGTTTTATATTTCGCGAAAATTAGGCACTAGGAACTTACTACAATTCACCCCCCCTCTTGTAGTATATTATCTGAAATAACAATTGGTATCAGAGCCAGTGCTCTAGATAAACCAGGCAACCCCGAGGAGCAAGTTCCAGGCTAGGATGGATATCTACAAGGAATGCAGCGAATGGAACTCAAACCTAGAACGTTTCCAATACCACGTAAAGATCAAAGTCTGCTTGTGAAGCCGAAGTGATTTTAAGATGAACATTTTTGAGGTAAGTGTCTCGTATTTGAATTCTTGGTTATATGCATGTTATTATGTGTACAAGTTCCTTGCAGTATTTCTAGTTAAATTTTGGATTATGTTTTGAAAGATCTTAAATCAATTTTGTGTAATCTCAAATCTGATTTTTAGTGTGAAAAGTATTTTTCAGATTTACAAATTGATTTATTTTTAAAGAATCAGTTTACTAGAAATAGTTCAAGGAACGTATTGTGTAAAATTATGCATATTTGGTCTCTTGGAACCTGGATTACACCCGAATGGAAATTTAATTCTTTGGGCAAGGTAATGAATGTATATTTTTAATATTTGCCAAAGAATGACCTTATCATGTGTCCGTATTATTCTGAATATTTATTATGTAGACACATGATGTTTATTGTTAGTAAAAGTAGTTGGTTTAACCGTAGTTGTTTTTATTATGGATTATTGATAACTATTACTAACAAGAAGGTACCCAATATATATTGGGTAACCAAAGCCAAAAGGTGACTGATTTTGCAGGCTATGTGAGTGGAGACAACCTATTAATAATGATGATACTTTGGTTGTTTGTATATAAGGAATTATGTGCAAGTTCCTCTCACTAGAGCCTTTATAAGAGGTTTGTAGTAGGTAAAGTGATAATATGGATAAGTGTGTAAGTTGCCTATACATCTCTCTGTAAATATTGGTCATTTGCTTTTGGTATGTATTAATCCTTCACAAATTCCTATTGAACTTCAATTTCATATTTCCAAGGTGGTATTTGTGAATGGAAGAGAAGTTGTTTTGAAGCTTATAACGTATATCATGACAAACTAACTCTCTTCTAGTTTTATGCTGGTTATTAATGATTGTTTTGTAGGTTTGTTCATTGAGATAAATCGGTGCATAAAAGTTTGTTCCATTAGGAACTCGGTGCTCAAATTAGTTGGAACTTGGTGAACTAGGAATGATAAAACGACTTAGGGAAACAAGAATAACAAAGCTTCTATATCAAGGTGCTATAGGAGTTAACGTGCAAGTTCCTGTTCAGCTTCTTGTTCAAGTTCCAGTCAAGTTCCTATTGTTCAAAGTTTCTTGGAACAAAGCATAAATTCCTGTAGCAGACCCTTATAAAGGATGATGAAATAAGATGATTATGTTTGACTACATGTTAGAGATTAATAATTTTGTATATGGAACAACATCCAAAAGGGAGTATTTCTTACGGGAACTCTATGCTCAAATACTTTTTATGCTTAGGTTGTATCTATCTCTTTTGACTAACCTACTAACCTATTGAAAGCACAAAAGAATTCTCTTGGGTTTTGATTTTTCAGGTTATATCTTTTGAATGATAATATGAGGGACATTGACAACGTGTTGAAGAATTTGAGATTAAATCAACACGTTCCTCTACCCAAGAAACAATGGTCTAAAGGAACAGAAGGACATGTTCCAACCTTATGTCAAAATGAACATGGAGAATTGAAGGTTTACAGTAGGAGGGAACTTGTAGTATCTCGACAGCGAGGTTCTAAAGAGATGATGATAGCCAAATCAAGATATCTCCTGTTATAAACCTACAATGTAAGAACTTTGACTTATAAGACTAACACAAAAGGTAAAATTGCTACATAACAGAAAGTTAGTAAGTCAAGTTCCTATCTCATTGTGAATATTTTCTTGTCAATTTTTTAATGCACATTTTGGTTTTTAAACGTTTGTTATGGATTTAAGTCAGCATCATCAATAAAAAGTGGAAATGTCAAAAACAAAGGGAACCAAATAAGGAACACAATATTTGTGGATCTCAAGTTGGTTCCTAACAACAACATAACATTTCTAGGTTTTGTTGAAGATGAAATTCTTCTATGCTTCAAACTTGAAACATGTTAATCTTTTCGTGCTTGATAAACCTAGTAGGAACTCGATAACAGGTATATGTATATGTAAGTTCCAAACAGGTTAAGATCAAGAATCATGAAAATCAAAACATGTTATATTCTCTTTCAACATCAGGGAGATGGTAAGCAACACTAATCCATTAGATCTTAGTGATATATGTGGATCTGTTTACCATGTGATATTTAGAGATTAATTGAAAGAGATATCTTGTTTATAAGTGTTGAATGAAAATGGGCACTTGATTACTTTTCTTAATAGAAGAGATGATGAATTATTTGTTGAAAGTCTTTTCTATAACAGGATATGTGGCTAAGTGTTCAACAATTATGAAAGTAAAGATTTAACAATGGAACCTAGTTCCAGTCATGTTTGATGATTCTTGCAGGAACACAAGATTGACAACAAGTTTCAAACCTTGAATCTAGGAAGACACGAGGAAAACAAAGTTATATTCTAATGGTCTTTACAGGTTCTTTGGAATGGTTTTCAATGCCTCTTGCTACATCATCAACATGGAAACATGATTAACAAGACACCCTATGTTCTACTTAGGGATGTTTGATGATAGAAGTGCCAAGGCAATTTACCCATAAACGCCTAGAAAAGTAAAACATAAAGAGTTTACTCTCTACCTTGTTTAATGTGCAATAAGTGAACATATTTTAAGACTAACATGTTTGTACCCAGTAAACAGGTTGAAGATAAAAGGTGAACTCGCAAGTTCTTGTAGAACTATTTGAGTTTCAAATGAAGAAATATGTCACGAAGAGAAACAGCAAGAGCTAGCTACATATGTTGAGGAACTTTTAGATGTTAAGTTCCAACTCATGCAGCAAAGTTCAAAGAAATCAATACAAGAAAGCAAGTTCCGACGAAGTTTCAGAGCTGAGATAATATTCGTTCCGACCAGCAATATCTCAACAAAAGGAACTACAGTGTCTTTCACGCACATGTAACCAAGGCGGAGCCTCATGACATTGAAGCATTTGAGGATGTAGCTTGAAGGTTAGATGTGCAGCAGGAACTTAATAAGCTTAAAAGGAAGAAGGTGTATGTTACATCCTAAACATATTCTAGAACACCTAAAAGGGTCGGAGATTAAAAAGGGTGTTCTGGAAAAAGCTTGTTGAGTAAGGCACGTGAATGGAACAAGGTCAGGTTGGTTCTAAAAAGAAAGAACCAATACAAAGGTATGTATTGATTTTAAGGAACTTGTTGCGTGTGTAGCTAGACTTGAAACAAATTGAATAATATTTGTTATTGCTGTTTATATGGGATTAGAGTTATACCACATGGATTTCTTGTGTGTCTTGATATAAATTTTTATATAGATGTCTATGTGGAACATACTCTAGGATAGAATGCTATCCAAGTTCCTTCTTGAAAATTGAGCTTTGAAATTGTCAATTTTTGTTTTCAAGATGGAATAGTTATTAGTTGTACTTATTTACATTGCTTATATTTCTGGTACAACTAACGAGCCATTGTGCACTGGTTTTTGCTAATTCTTTGATGAGAAAATGTATTTTTAAGCATTAACCACTGACAATGGAACTTGAGTTAGAAGTGAAAGTTCATATTAGATTCGAGATCGTCAAGGAACAAAACAATCACTTCAAGAACTCTCATATAAGCCATCATAATCAACCTATGCTTTAAAGTTATATTCTTTCTGGTAAAAGACTACATAAGGTACAAGTTCCTTTTCACATTATGTCATTATATGAATTAAATTGATAAAATTTTTGTAGGAATAATGAATTATGTGAATTTGTGAATTGACTCTCTTATGGTTCTGTCTTGACTTGTCACATTCTTGTATATTGCTTAATGGAACAAGACTTGATGAAACATAACATGAGTATAAAGTATTTTTCCCTTAAGTTATGTCAAGTTGGGGTTCCTATGCATGTTAAACTTAAAGTAAAGAATGTGCGCTTATTGTTTATGTGTCACACTTAGTTCTTGTGTTGTAAAAGACATACTCACTTGCCTAAGAGTATTAGAGGTCTCATAATAGAACTATGGGTGCTGTCAAACACGAAGTTCCTAAGTTGCCAAAGGAACTATGGAAGAAACTTTTATGGAACAAGATAGGTAAGTTCCCAGACCGTTTGTAACTCACTTGTTTAAATTTCAGAGGGAACTAACCTATCTTTTTGCCAACTTTCAAGCATCCACACCATATATCTTCGAAAGCAATATTATCCTACAACTCTAAGTTGTGTGTCCATGTTGCTTATACTTTAAGTGTCTCATATTAAGAAATTCGAAGATTCTTATTCACCCAATTCAATTTCCTTTTTCCGTTCATACAATTTTACTTCTTATTCTTAATTTTCATGTGCTCTAAGTTCAATCATCATATATTTATGGCTCGTTGAAACGTGAAGAATGGTGATCACATGTTGAGGGGGAAGTTGAAGAAAAAGTAGAAGTAAGCACTTAAAAAGGAAGAAGAATGGTAAGGGACCCAGGGGGAATAAGTTAGGAACCAAGAAATCAAAATGGTTCACATCTGGTTGTGGAACTTAAGTGTATGAGTAAGTATTATCTTCATTGATTTCAAATGTATTATTCTAGGAAAGCATGCAAAATTTGTGTAATGACACCCTTTGAAAAATAAATAAATAAATAATAAATGATAAAAAGAAGAAAAAGAAAAAGAAAAAGGGTGATCAAATATTTAATTTCCCGGATATCTAAATATGAAGAATATTGACTATGTTGATGTCGTGTACTCGTATACTTGGTGAGCTGGTGAAGGAACAATAATAAACAATGAAGGAACTTGATCATGAAGCTGAATTCTAATTAAGTTCCAATAAGCAGAATTTTCATCAAATAAGTTGGTGGTTGTAGTAAGGGAACTCGGTTATCAATTAGCAAGATGAATATGTGTTGTGTTTAGCAGGAGGTTCAAGAGTTTGAGGTGAAGAACAATGTGGCGAACCTCATCTCAAAAGGTCTAAACGAAGAGCACAAATTCCACTTCATGTTCCCTCTACTTATTCTGTTCCATATGCTTCTTTATATATCCTTTGAGCTTGCGCTTTCATTTGCCTATTCATGAAATCCATTTTTAACTTTTTAACTCTGATCTTTACTTGATTTTTAACTTCTTATTTGTCAAGTTCAATTAAGGGTTTTGAAGTTGGGCCTTTGGATTGTGAGTTGGAAATTAGTGTGAAAATGGTATCCGTGTTTGAAAAGTGAGTACCTTGAGGCTTTTAGGAGCAACAAGTGTTTAACCATTATATATTTACTTATTATATGGTGGTAGGTGTGACATATGATTTTACGCGTGTGTAATTTACGAAAAACAAACATGTGGAACAATATCCTTTTTGATAATGATAAAAGGGGGAAGAATATGTATGATGCTTATGGTATGCAATAGTTAAGTCTAAACTTCTTACATCATGATCGTTGAAAGTATATATATATTGATAAATGATGTGTATTGCTAAGTTCCTAACTATATGAAGTTCTTGTGTATGTTCCTAACTTGTTCTAATGATATTGCCTTGAAAAGCTAAGGGGGAATAGATGTACAACAATTGATCTTATAATGTGTGATAAGCATCATTAGTTTGTCATCATCAAAAAGGAGGAAATTATTGAGTAATTAGGTTTTGATGATTATAAACTAATGATGATTATCTATCTAACATGCTTGTTTAGTTGTGCATAGAAAGAACAAGTTATGCTTGGAACAGGGTACAAGGAACCTGAGTAATGACAGGTATATATCAGGAACTTAAGCAATATAGGATAAGCAATAAAGGAATAAGAACAATGATGAGTGTTATGGTTGATAAGTATGATGATGGCTAAAGAACCATGAAGGTAACTATGTAAATAGGTGTTTGCATATGTTAGCTTCATGAGGTAAGTACACTATGCATACATGAGTCGTATATGTGTAGGAGTATTTACATAAGCTTTAAGTTTAATCAGTTCTCTCACTTAAAGTTTGTTAATGACAAACAAACTTCAATTTAATAATTCTCTTAAGTGTTTATGTGAAGACAGGAACTGACTTAGGTGAAGTCAATGGGTTGGAACATAGAAGACTTTGGGAGGAACAAGAAAGAAAGAATGAACCTAAAGCAGGTTCTCACACGAGAACCAAACCACGAAGGAACCTGAAGGTATTCTCTAACAAGATCCAGAAGGAACTTTCGGCAGGCTTTCCCACGAGAGCCGGAGCATGTTCCCTAACAGGCACACACAAAGAGCTTCTTAACAGAAGCATGATAGCAAGCTAAAGAGTGAAGCTTAGACTGCGAAGATGACATCAAGTTCTAGAGGAGCTTGGACTGCAAAGATGACAACAAGTTCCAGTTATGAACTTCGCCTGAGGTTCTAGAAGTGGAACGTTGCCCCAAGATCTAGAATACATCAAGATTACAAGATTCTTGAACAAGAGTTTCAGAGAAACAGCATGAAGACAGAGAAATTGAAGTATATCTCTCTAGGATTCATGTAAGTATGTTGGACATAAAAGTCAGTCTGGAACAAGTCTATAAAACCAAGGTGAACTCCAAACAGTCAGTGAAATTAGAGTTACTGACTTGTCAGGAACTCCGAGACTATGAGAGTTTCAGAACCGAATAGGAACTTAAGTCTGCACGTCGTTAAAGGTCGGTTTTAATGATATAAATATTAAACTAATACGTGCATATCTTTTAGTGATTTGGTTTTACAGAATAAAGATATTTATTTTCTAATAAATCCCTTTTGGAAAAAGATAAGTTATTTTTGGAAAGTATTTTCAGCAAAATAAGTTTTAAATAAAATCTGATTTTATGGTAAGTATATCTTTTGGAATAAGATAAGCTAATATTTGGAAAATATAAGTTTGAAATAAAATCTGATTTTATGGTAAATATATCTTATTATTATTGACAGAATATATTCTTAACAAAAGATATATTTTTGGAAAACTTATTTTTGGAAAAAATCTTTTAAACATATCTTTTGAGAAAACTTATCTTTTACGAAAAGAATAATTTGGGTGTACAATAAATATGCTCATATGTATTCATTCAAAGTTGAGGCTGACGCAGTGGAGTGGTCGTGCTTAATGGTTTCATCCTTCACCACGAAGCTAAGTCAGTCCTCTAGGTTAAAGTTCCAGTCAGGTTTGGTTTCAGTTGTCCAGTCAGTTCCAGACAAATCTCGAGTGTTTGGCATATTAGTTTTATCTCTTAATTCATTGATATGTATTTAGAGTTATTCTTTGGGATCTTGTAATTGGGAAAAAGGGTTTTGAGTGTTTTATGTATTGGGGTGTGAGAGTTCGTGAGGATTCTCGTTATTATAATTGAGATATTGCAAAGTGTGTAGGCTTCAAGTGTGAAGCTGAGAGTGTAGTACTTAGAGTACGAGTGAATCTAAGTGTGGGACTTAGGTTGGGTAGGATAAGGTCCTATTAGGTAGCAAGTGTCCTTGGTGGAACTTGTGAGAAAGGTCCGTGTATAATAGGATGTAACTAGGTGTTTAACCCTATTATAGTGAAATGGTTGTGTTGAAAATCCCTTGGTGGGTCGAGGTTTTACTTCCAGTTGGGTCCTGGAAGGTTTCCTTGTAAAATCTGCTTTGCACTCTTTAAGTTCCTAACTATAACTGTTTTATTTTCTGTGAAAATTAGGCACTAGGAATTTACTACAATTCACCCCCCTCTTGTAGTATATCATATGAAATAACAGGAATCAAATCGTAAAGCGTAATATTTTTTTTAAATTATTCTTGCAGCCCATAGATGTGGCGTACGATGAGCCACATCCCCTCGTTCCTAGGGATGGAAGAAAAGTTGAAAGTGCAAGTGGGGTGTTAGACACTTCCTGGATGAGTAACAACTCTACTGTCAATACTTTTACAGACCAGGTGATCTTTAATTCTTGTTGTTTGCATTTTTAGATTCATTGGGTGTATTTAATATTAATGAATTTATAATGTTGTTGGAATGGTACTAGGTGATGGCACAGCTTACCCCTAGGATCGTCTCCCTTGTTGAGGGGATTGTGGTGAAGGCTGTAGCAGGTTGTACCTTAAAGGCAGCAAAGGTCGTAGGAGAAGGGAGAGGTAACAAATGAGATCCAAAGACCACTGATTCACCTTCTGTAAAGAGCCCTGGGAAAGCTCCAAAGGAGGTTATCAGACTAGGAACAGTAGGTCAAGGAAGTCCTATTGCCATAGATATTGAAGACGCTAAGGGCAATGCCATGATTTTGGAGCTTAAGACGGGAGAAGATAAAGAGGAAGATGGAAGTCAAGTGGATTTAGATATGAGTGATGGGAACAATGGGTTCATTGGGGAGGCTGAGGGCTAGGGCTTGAATACTGCTAATTCGAATTATGCCATTGTGCAAACACCGAGTAACAAGCGTCTTGTTACTTTTGTTCGGGGTTGGAAGGACCACAAGAATGACCTTTAGTAAGTAACCAAACGTTTAGTTCTGTATTTTTCCTATTAAAATAATTGCCCTTATTCTCGTAGCACTGAATTTGTTGTTGTGTTTTGCTGTGTTGTTGTAGTCTCAGACCTTCAATTATTGAATATAACGGCATGGATGCTACTCAACAGGACTGCTACATACCGCGTAGTCTATGGCATAGCTAGGGTTGGTGATCAGTACGTTTGAATGGCTTCTGCTTTGACACTAAAACATGGATGCACAAATACGGTGAAAATGACAATCGCATTCTTCTTGACCCTGCCTATGCTGTAAATGTCTTGAGTTTTTGAGTTTTTTTAATCATCAAAGGTTTAGTTTGTTATTGTTAACTGATAAAATGAGTTTTTTTTTTTTTTTGCTTTTTGGTTGGATGTTTGTGATGAAGAAAAAGGGTGACATTAAACATTTGGCTAGGAAGCACGGGAAGCCATTCCTTGCCTTTAGTTTGGACCAGATTCGAACGATGAGTGACTGTTGGGGAGTCCAGTCTTTCCCTTTAATCTAAGTTAGCAAATTGTCTGATGAAAGTATATTGTCAGGTTTTCTTGCTTGTGCGAGAGGTGGATGAGAAGGAAGGAGAGCATTGGTGGTGCCTTGCTGTTGATTTGAAGGGCAGACATGTTTAGGTTATTGATTCCTTGTATGACCAACCCTTCGATACACATTCACAAGCTGTGGATGACCTGGTATGATGCTTGTGTTTTATCAAGGTGAGATTGTTATTATGTTGGATCACCTTCTTATGGTAGGATCTTTTTGGATGCAGATTATGACACGGGATGTCCTTATGCAGATAAGTGATCCATTGTGGGAGAAGGGTAATATGTGCAACTGACCTAGGAGAGTTTTTGATGTTCGCCAGAGAAACACGTATGTTTTTAGATATTTGTTGTGAATGTTATTCTAATTTGATTGAAGTGGGTTTATGTGTGTGATCCTCCCTGAAAAATAATTATTATGCTCAAACCTATTATGATTCTTGTTTTGTTTGAATTGTCATATGCCTAATTTATCCTGTTAATATGAATAGTAATAATTTTTTGCATTTTCATAGCAACTCCTACGATGTCCTAATGCTTGCATGCATCAAACATTGTGCCCGTAGTTTTGAAACTGCATTTACAATGGTATGAACTTCAATTCCAACCAGATGATGAATGTTTGCTTTATAACTTTACTCCGTAACGAATGACAATGTTCCTTGTATTTTGTGACCTCAGGAAAATGTGTGTCAACTTGTTCCTGCACGATGCGTACAGTCCCCACAATGACCTCCATTAGCAGCTAGAGGACATTGTTCCAAAAGATCGAAGGGGTGGGAGGAGGAACAATTCTCAAACTACAATGTAATGGAAAAATTTCAACTGCTGTGTTAACTTTGATTACTTCTGGAGGAGGATGCCAGTATTTTGTGTGTATGTTTTAATTCTTTTGCGAGGTCTTTGGGATCTCTAGAGATGTTTAGACTATTTAATTTCTTTGTGATGGTTGAATATTAAAATTTGGATTTGGTTGTGTGTTTTTACTAAAATGGTATTGTATGTATTGCATGAATTAGTAGATAAATGGTTGTTAGAAAATGCAGTTTTCTTTAGATAAAAACACCTTAATAGCATTGCATACACAAGACATAATATGAATTACATAAAGATGCAAATAGTAGTGCATTACATAAAAGTATCGCATAAAGATGCAAATAGTAGTCCATTACACTGCAAATGCTACATAGTTTCTTAGCAACACAAACCATACTTAGCAATAGTAATAGTGATTTCTATTAGCAATAGTGATTTCCTCTAGCAAGCTACCAAAAGTCACTATCATTAGTGTCCCACCCATCTGCCGACTCGTCCCCCGATTTCATTGCGAACAACTGCTTCGCGTACTCTAACTTCTGAACATACTCAACTGGGTAATCACTGTAGTTGAATGGCGCAGTAGTAGGTAGATCAGGCTGAGCCATCTCGTCAACGCCATTTTCAGCTAGCATGTTCCTTCTGAAGTACCTGCTTTGGTCTGCATCATTCGCTATCATCTCAATCAGGTCTTCATGAGAAAACTCCAGCCACTCGAATGTCAACTCGTACCTTTTTTCCCCCGAGTACATGCACTTCCTTCCCAATAGAAGAAGTCCATATTTCTCTCTGTCGGTGCAATTGAATATTAGGGCATGATCGGCCATTGAATACCAACACCCAAAGCAGTCAAACAATTCAAAGAAGCGTTTCAAATTGACACAATAATTGGGAAAGTGTTGACACTTGTTCAACCTTTTTTTCAATTGTCTCAAATCAAAACTTAAACAAATTTTAGATACTTGGAGCAAATACCACATAAAGAAATAAGCTTCTTTTGTGAAAGTGTCTTGGCTTCCCAATACTAAATATTGTAAAGAAAGGGTAGTTCGGGTGAAAGTCAATACCTTTGATGGCCAGACATAGTTGTTAGTACTCCTCCCCTTGCAATAGTTGCTAGTTGATGGCCAGACATCAAACGTTTGTAATGTATAGGCATGTGGATGTTCGGATGACATTATTGAGATCGTTGAGACCATTATTCTTCAACTTCCCTACCATTCGCAAAAGCCTCCTCCTCTTCTTCTCAGCTTGGCTATTAGCTGCAGCCCATGCATAAAATACATGTTAGTATAAGCTGTGCAAGATTAAAGAAAAAGAAGTAGGAAAAAACAATTTACCTTTGTTCCCTATTTGCTCCTTAACGACACAACTAAACTCAAGTAATGTCATTGAATATTTGAGTCCTACCACTACATTATAGAATTCTACCACTGCAATGGTTGTAGCTAGGGATTTGCTTGCAATTTCAATAATTCCCTAGCTACTAGCTTAACCATTGGAGCTAGAAAACTCAATTAGCTTGGCTAAGCAAATTAGCTTTGTCAAGCTAATTTGCAGCTAATTTTTGCTTGGGAATTAAACTTTCCAAAATAAAATGCTCATTGCATCAATTAAGCTATTTCCATGTATTTTCTATCCAACAACTACTACTAAGCTAATAGCTAGCCATTGGAGCAAAAAGTAGCTAAAATGATAATTAGCTTAAAAGCTTATGTGGCATGGCAAGCTAATTGTCAAATTAGCCTGTCATTGGAGTTACTCTAAGATGGATGGGGAAGTAAATGTGATAAATGCTGTTTTACCTACCCTATCTCTGTATAATATTTCATAATGATATTTGGAGTATAATTGATAATAGCTTTGTTTTATATTTCTGTCCTTTTCATTCACCCAAGTTTAATGGAGCTTGCCTAGAGCCAAACGCTGCAGACCTTCTTTGTGCCAGTTCATATGTCTTTTCATCAAACTAGAAACACCAGTTAAACTATAAATGCTTCCAACTGTATTCTTTTACACACTAGTGTGTCTTTTTAAAAATGAAGATATCCATAATTTTTGGAATTTAAGGGATATTTTCCTAAGTAAAACAATAACAATAAGTCTCTTTGCCACTGTCCTTTAAATTTTAAATTGGTTGATCTTAAACACATTGGGCTTCTTATAAGTACTTGTGGCATTAAGGCTATATACTGAATATTATTGCATTTTTTATTGAAATGACAAATGAATGATCTTAAACACATTACTGTGTTAAAACCCATCTAATTCTTATACAACCATGACAATGGGCAAAGATAAATTCTAAGGTATAATCTGTTGTCTTTAGATAGGTATACTCTATAACATTTGTGTCAGCAGTAGGATTTAAGTGTTCAATATAGTAAAAAAAAATCTTGTCAGTGGTATCAAGTGTAAGTCAGGTTTCCAAATTTTATGGGATTCTTGACAATTGTTTGTTTGTGTTTGAAATTTGCTTTAACCCATTGACTATCAATAGCAACTATCTAAAGCAAACACTTAAATAATTTGTACCCTTACATGCTTGGGTGAAATAATATTGCTGGCCACCTTTCCTAAAAAATAAACTTCCTCAAACAAATTTAATGTTTACTCAACTACTTTTATGAATATACTTAATAAAAGGTCCTAAAAATTTCAAATCTTTTTCTTTGTCTTTAGTATGTTACATTTGTACTAAGGTTTCTCCAAAATCCTTTATATTTGTCTTTGTCTTTAGTGTAATTGAAGTACAACATTAATTTTCATTGTATTCCATTTTTTTTTTAAAAATGTCCCTTCCTAAGTAAAGAGTGTCAGTTGTAGGTTTTCTTGTTCAGCCACACTAGACAGTATGTTAGTAGGGTTACTTGTTGCCAACAGATTTTATCAAATTTGCTGGGTTGTTTTCCTCATTACCGATGACATCTTTAATTTTTTTTGAATTGTGGTAGTTTAAGGGTCCATAGCTTAATTACTACCACCTCCAATTCAAAGCAAAGCTCATTGCCTTTTTCATTTCACTTCTCCAAAACAACATCTTACAAAAAAACATCAAACTCTAACTAGGGAAATTATTATCTACAATCTTCTTCAAAATGTCAAACAGAGTCGCCCTATCTCCACAACCCCAGCAACCCATGTACAGTGTCAGGGGAGTAAGTGAGTAACCATGCAGTCACATCTAATTGCACCTATCTTCTACTTTAGTCCCTTTATTGCTACCTTCGAGCCTGAGGTCAATTTCAATGACACTCCATATTATGCCAACCATATGGACTTCTATCAGATGCGAGACCCTATCCCGATGAAAGAGCTTGGGGACCATTTGATTGAATCCCTTGATTACCGCACCACTACTTTTATTCGAAAAAGTGTGATGGAGGTAGAAGACAATGATGCTCGGCCAGCTTACTACCCAATCCTCTTTAATCTCGAAGGGTAGATGAAGAAAGGTGTGGGTGCCTACGTGAAGTGGGTGTGTGCAAAACAAAGAGGTGAGGATGAAACCTTTGTTCCTCCAGAACTCGTTCCAATATTTGATTTGAAGCCGAAGGTGAGAATTGAGTCGCTTCCCCTGTATACCCTCCCCCTTCAAGAAAGACACCTATTCTTTTCCCACAAAAGTGCAGATATACATGTGATGGAGGTACATGATGAGATGAAGATGGTGAATGTTAATGTCTTTGCTTGCAAATCTGAAAAGAACAAGGTGAGGTACCACCGTGTGTCCATCTATGGTACCAAGACCAACGCTTTGCCTCAAACTCCAAATTTCCTCATTGGGTCTATTGTGGTTGTTTGGAATTCTCGTTATGTTCATAGACCATCTTTCAAGGAGACATTCATAAAGCTGTTCAACGCCTACACACCAGGCGTTGTCATAGTCACTGAGGCTTGGTTTGATAGTTCAATGTTATACTACATAACAGAGCAGCTTAATGGCGTTTATGAAGTGGATGCATTTGGAACCTACAATGGCTACAGTGGTGTTCTTCTCATTTGGGCCAAGCAGGATGTGTACTCGTGGGTGAATCATAAGGGCACGCATGGTTTTGGTCACCAGCTCGGGGTTGCAATTGAGGTAAATTTATCGTTTTGTTTAATTAAATTGCTATGTTTATTTAATTATTTAATTTAATTGTTAAAATTATTTAGATGATTAATTACATTTCTAAGTTTATTAATTTGGTCTATTAGATCTTCTAGTACTATATAAGTAAACTCGTTTTAAGCATTAGGAGGTATATCGATAAGTTTAATATATGTTAAAGTGATAAGTTTTTTTTTTTTATTTGAAATTATGATAAGGTTGTATTTTGTTTACCATAAATCTAATTGCAATCTAACCAAATACCATACCCAGTTTTTGCCATCTTCTTCCGCTTATTATTCAGACCAGGACAATTTTGAGGGCGCATCGGAGGAGTTTTAAGCTGTTTGCAGTGGGTTTGAAGATAGCAGTGGGCGTCTTTATTATTTTGTCTTCGGTGTGGCTTATTTTCAGCTTATTATTGCTTAATTTCAAGGATTTCCAAGTAATATGTAATGAATTTATTCGGCTACGTGTGGCTTATTTGTGATGAACTATGTTAATGGCATGTATGAACTATGTCATGTGTTTGGTAGTTAATTTGATTGTTATGGTGTTTGGGTATATTGTTAATGTTCTATTGTGGTGTGGTATAATTGTTGTTTTAGAACGATTTTTCAAATTGGAATTTTAAGCAACACTGCAATTAAAATAAGGAGGATCAATTAATTGTGCAGACCCCTAAGGTGATTAAATTTTAATCCATTACCTTTGGCACTGAAGTCACAAACATTACACTTTATTTATAATTATATCAGCATTCAAACAGATTTCTACCGTAACACCTTAAGACCTCCACATACAACATACAGAGAGTTCAACCCTTAACATAGAAAACAAATAATATTAAAGCAACAATCAAGGCTATCTTCATTATCTTTGTAACAGTTTCTTGAATTGCATCTAGCCATTGCAAAATAAATGCAAATCCTTGGTTCCCGGACGGTGCTCTGATGAGATCTTCTTCTCTAGCCCACTGCCAAAAGGTACAGATTCTGCACTTGTAGTATGGCCTTCTAGGATTTGTTTTCGAAAGGGAAATCCGAAACTCCACTATAGTGTTGCCGCCATAGCTGCAACTTTTCCTAGCAACCCATACAATGTCTGAGTCCGAGTTATGAAAATGACTCCCCCTAGCATTTGATCCTCTTCCTATCGAGGTTGAAGACATGATTGAGCATTTGATTTGTAATGGAGGTGTGTGTTGGTGTGGAAAGGTAGCCCTTGCGTTGCTTCTTATAAATAGAATGGAATAGTTTCTATTTTTTAGAGGGAAAAAAACCCTACAGTTCGCGCCTTGAAATTACTATGAAATGGTGTATAGGTCAGTTTGGGTCTAGGCCCATTGAAAACAAATTTCTCGTAACCTGAATTTGATATTTTAATAGTCTAGTGGTTTCCAAATTGTCATCAGTGGAAGTCCATTATATGGTGCTCTGATTCAACTAAGACGCATCAATCGCTAAATTCATTGTCCCAACATCATGTTTTTTGGAATTAACTATTCACAAACAAAATTCAACTGATAAGCATCAGTGGAATGCCCTATTCACACGCTCAAGTTCAATGGTCTACCATGATTTTTTTTGGAACGGTGCGCTGTTCACACAGTAAATTCAACTAGTTTACTATTTACATTTACAATTCCAAAATAGAACAATTGTTGTTTGGATAACTATTTGCGCTTTTTTCACAACTAAATTCAACTCATTGGTCGCTATAAATACCCACATTTGAGTTTGTTATTTCATCACAACATCCTTTTTCTTTTCTTTATTTCACCACCAACATTGTTTTTCTTTTCTTCAATTCAACATTACTTGTGTTTACAAAAAATGGAGTATGAAGGTCTTCTATGTACTACCATAGCATCCAAGAACTACATGAACAACCGTCTGGTAAGTTATAATATGAACATTCATTCCTATAATGACATAACGTTTAAGAGTAAAAAAACATTAATTGCAAATGATTATGTTAGGGTTGGCATTATAATATTAAGGTGTCATTGTATAGGCACTTCCTGCATAGTGGAGACCGTTACTTCGTCGAGCTACAGATTCCGTAAGAGTTATGCGTAATAATCGCGGGCGTGTGTGAGATGTAACTCTTCTTGGGACTGAAGTTACATCTAGTCGACCAGTGATTTTTCACGAAGGATGGGATACATTTGTTACGGATAAAGCCATTGTTGCCGGTGAGATTTTGAAGGTCTATTATGCTGCAAGCGGGTTATTTTACGTACACATTTATACAGCAGAGAATGAGGAAAGGCTTCCAAATGCAGTTGCCCCATAAACATACAACCCGCTCACATTATATTGATCTTGTAATCTCGAATAATGTTTGTTGAGGAGACCAGGTTTTATTATTTTGTTTGTATTTCACATTATAATAATGTTGTTTGATGTTTACCTCGAAATATAGTTCTTGTATGTTTCCCTAAAATATCTCTAACATTCCAATGGTACCCTACATGGTTCCAGTGGTACCCTATTATATCGTTCCAATGGTACCCTATATCGTTCCAAAAGAACCCAAAGGTACCCCGGGGTCAATGATACCCTTAAAGATTCCAATGGTACTCTACATGGTTCCAGTGGTAACTTACGTGGTTCCAATGGTCTAACCCTTGTAAGTAGTACCTTTCATGCTCTTGGTAGTACCTTTTTACTTGATAATGGTACCCTAGACTGCTTAAGTCTAAATGTATCCTACATATTTAGTGGTACCCTTGAAGTTTTTAGCAAAACCCTTCATGTTGTTAATGGTACCCCACAGTAACTACTATATTCTTTTCAAATTTTATTACGTGTCTTAGTGGTACCCTTTATGTTCTTAGTTGTACCCTACAATTTGTTACTGGTACCCTTGAATTTTAAAGTGGTTATTCCCATCCTTTTCCTATCCTTGTATGTCCATATTCATCATGAAATGACCTTAAATTGTAGTATTTAACTTGGAGTAGTAATCTTCCTTCATTTTCGTTTAGTTTGATCCTTCATTTTGAGTACAATGCATTAATGTGAAACTTTCCTTCATTTTCTTTTAATGGGAACCTTCATTTTGATTTCAATGCATTAGAAACATTTGTATAATCCACCCATCCTATTGTTAATGCACGAACCACCAACCTTGTTGGTCAATAGTGTTAATATCTAGTGCCATTAGTTAGAGTAAGATTATAAATAGTCATGGACGTAAGTTGTTTGAATAATAGAGTAATGCGATCAAACTCAGAAGTTAATGTTGTTAGAGTAATAAGTTTTAATCAAACTCATAAGTTTTAATCAAAAGTGTCCATGACTAAACTACATTTTAAATACGAATATAGTAAGAATCATGGGAATTAATTAATATGGCTTTTGTCACATCCTATTAGCCTTTGTCGGCTTCGATTTTAAATTTGGATGTATTAACAACAATGGACCCTTTATGGTGGTGTACAATTTTGTTCCAATGGTACCCTACATGGTTCTGGTGGTAACCTTCGTGGTTCCAAAGGTCAAACCCTAACCCTTGTGAATTACAGTACCCTTTAACTTGATAATGGTACCCTACACCGCTTAAGTCTGAACGTATCCTTCAGTCTTTTTAGTGGAACAAATCAGTAGTTCAGTGGAATAGTTAATTACTTCAGTGACGTGGAACCTTAGGATGGTCAAACCCTAACTCTTGTGAGTAGTACCCTTTAACTTGATAATGGTACCCTACACCTAGAGTTGTCAAAAGCTGACCCGACCCGAAATACCGACCTATAGACACCCAAATGTGTCTCCGCAAAACCAAACCCAGTGATGAATACCTTTCACGTCATTTGATTATCGAACAAGGTCAAAGTGTGAAAGGTCTAGTGATGAGGATGTTTTTATTAAAATATTTCTCTTTCTGTATTTAAAAATATTTCTTCTTTTACTCTATTTATGAAAATAGCCAGTCCAATTTGGTTTGGTCCATGATAAGGGTCCAATAATAGTGTAGTTGGATTGGGCTTCAAAAGAGCTTTCCAATGATATATTATTAGCCCAATTCCGATGAATTATGAGGAAGTTATGGATTAAATTAAATTAGGCCCAATGATTTTAAATGTGGCCCAATGATCTAGAGGAGGGCCTATTAATTATTATTCCTAAAGTAATTAGGGTTGATTTTGATCTTCTAGGAATATCTAGAAGGTTCTCTTTAATTCTAATAAGATTAGGATTGATAATTATATTTTTAAAAAGATGTTTTTATTTCGAATAAAATATATTAAATTTGATTTTAAATCTGCTTGGACGCAGAATTACCTGTAACCGGTTTAAAAAGTTATCCCGTGTGTAAAAGCGAGTTGTAATTTTGAACCAGCGCGAGACGACAGAGTCGTCGCCTAGCGCTGACCTTCGTCGCCTAGTGACGATCTTGTCGTCTGGCGCTGACTCCTGTCGTTGGCGACATGAGGTATTTTATTCCGGATATGATTTTCTTTGATCCTGTGCTATTTTTCTTATAAATAGGAGTCGAATTTCCCTGTTTTCAATCATCTACAATCTACAATCTACAATTCACAATCATCTCTTTTTCTCTCTCTAAAAGCTAGAAGCTTTCCTTCTCTCTCTATTCTTTTTCTAAACCTTCCCTCTTACAAAATTCCACATACATTAGCTCTAGACACATCTAGCCAAGTTCGAAGTTGCTTTTACCCTAGACGTGAAAGGTTTGATATTTCTGAGGGTTTGGTCCCAAATCCCTTTTTTAATTATTTAATTTAATTGTTTTGATTTATTATTTTTCCTTGAAGTTACTAACGCGTGTATTTTGTTATTAGAAAGAGATACGAGGCATCCAAGTAAGTACTTTAATTGTTTTATTGATCTTTTGATATAGAAATCATGCTTAGATTATTTTATTGCTTCCTAGTATCATGTTAGGATGTTTTATTGTTTCCTAGTATCATGTTTAGGGTTAATTAAAATTTCTAATATCATGTATATTATTATGATGCTTCCTATTTCTTTCCTAATATCATGTTAGTATCATGCTAGGAATAAAGATTTGATTTTTAATGCTTAGTGACATGCTAGGATTTGTTATTAATCTTGTTAGTATCATTCCTAGGATCTTGCTAATATTATTATGATTTATTGAGAAAATTATGATGATTGTGATTATTATGTTGCTTGATATTATATTTTTTTTTATTGTTATTGCTTGATCACGCCTTTTATGCATATTTAAAGGGAATTTGTACTTGTAATCACGCTTAATAAGATAATTAATAATCTTGTTTAGGCTAATATGATTATAATTCAAGTGATCGCCAATAATAGTTTTGTTTGTGCATTAATATTCAACCAACAAAGATTAAACAGGTTTAGGGTTAACCTATTGGTTGTATGTTAGTCAGAAAGCGCACATGAATACGAGAAGAATAAAGTAGAGGCCTATTTAGGGCAAGTTTAATCTCTTTTAGGTTGGATTTGTACCTTCATCCCCGAACTTCTAGTCATGGTTCCAGACCTATTGGAGTTGTCGATCTCCTGGATCGTTAAGGGGTGTAACCTTCACCCTGTGAACGGTTTACAAGTTCTTAAAACTTGTTGGCGACTCTTTTACTTTAGCTTCCTTCCCTTTGGACGCCACCATGCTTTAGTGTATGATCACAGTGGGGCTCAAGTGTGGGATGCTTGAAATATTTCCCACAGTTTTTTGGCGACTCCGCTGGGGAGGATTTCTATTTTAATTCCTAAAATTTATTTTGGCAATGATTTAGAATGAGTGGATGAGACTCGAAAAGTTCTAAGTATTTCATGTGCGTAATTTTAATTAACATTGTGGCATATGCGTAAAAAGGTCTGCATTGGAAAGACCATCCGAAATGCGTCAAAAACATAGGATTTTTAAACGTAGGAAATTAGGGAAATATCTTTCACAACTAAAGTCGAAATAACACTACGGAAAAAACTGGAAAATTCAAGAACAGAAAGATGCTTAGGCATGTAGGAATTAGCGCTGAGAAAACAGTGTCAGCACCAAACGATGGCGCTGTCACCTGGCGACAGGCGCTATTTTCTCGCGCCGAATTCTTCCAATACCGAGCCAGAAATCTACCTTCTTGTTTCGACTAGTTTCTAGTACCGTTTGCTCGGTTTTACTTACTGATTAAGGTTTTCCCTTTTTTCTGAAACCTATATGTGTTCTACATATGGCCATAACCCTCTGGGGATTCACGCTCTATCTACCCAATCAAACACTCCTGGCAACGAAGGGTACATCCGAGTTTGTTGAATCCACCAAACCGTGGAAGCGAGTTTAACTCGCAGGGTCCCATCCACTCGCGCTAACCCTTCCAAAGGTAAGGCTTCCGTACGGTGCATCAGGACTCATAACCATGGCCCCTCTTTGACTAACCCATATCCCGAACTTTAGAGAACTAGAGCCATGGTTAGGTTGCAAACTCATTGCATCATATCATGACTATATGACTACTTGTGCATTATTTGTTGTGCATATCTTATATGTGTTTTCCCCTAACCGTTTGTTTGACATGTGAATGAGTTAAATAAATTAATGACTAAAGGACTTTGCTAATTTAATTAATTAATTAACAAATGATTAAAGTCTAATTAAATTGATCAAACTTGACTTAGTACGGCTTTTAAGCTTGTCCCTTTAGAGTAAAATACCGAAAACAGTCCTAGATCGATGTTCCAATAATTGCGCAGTGATCTGGAATGTGGCATCATGCGCTAGTGATGAGCGCCAGGTGACAATATTGTCGTTTGACGCTGACCTTTAGCTTTTGGCGACAGTTCTGTCGTCTGACGACAGCCCGTATTTTTGCTCGAGTCTTCGCGACGAGTCTGACTAATCAATTTGCTAAAACGATTTAATCGGTTTATTAATGACAGTAATCATGTTCAGTCCTTAATTGAGTCTAGGCACATAGTCTCATGGTCTTACACAAGAGTCAAAGTTTGTCACTCACATTCACCAATAAAGCACACACCTTGTGTATATGTCATCATGACCATGTCTTAGGTTCATGCATGAGTCGGTTTTTCCCGTCATTCGAGTTGGGGGTACATTCTATTCCTAATTATTTCATATCTCTCCATTCTCTACATGCTTTCTCCACATCACAACCTTCATTCTTCCTACCTCCTTCCATCTGCTGCATGTTGAATAGAGCTTGAGTCAAATAATTAACAAAAAAGTATCCATAACTTTCCTTTTCACAGCACTTGTTCAAGAAAGGAAGGGCGGTTAATCAAAGACAATACATTTGTTCAAGTACTACTTTTTTACAAAGCCATCAGTCGGAAAATAAAAGCCAAGAAGATAATGGCATCTCAAGAAGAAGTTAATGAACTCAAGAAGGACGTGGCCAACCTAACTGAATTGATGAAGAGTGTAGCTCTTCAAGTCAATGACCCTGTGAGGCAACAACAAATGGAGCTCATGCAAGAAAGCTTGAGCAAAATATCCAATGACTATAGATTCCAGGGCATTAGCTCACAAGGGGTCTCAATGGACAAGGAACTTCTTCCGCAAAAGTTCAACGCCAATGACATCCCTAGATTCAAGGCAACAGATAATCCTTACTTCCACTTAAGAGCGTTCGAGACAATAATGAACATTAAGGGGATAGATAAGAAAATTTTTCATACACTGTTTTCTTTATCACTCGAAACCGTTTGTCAACAATGGTTCTTTTCCCTTGACAAAGAGAAAACCTCTACTTGGGATGCCATTGTAAACGCTTTCATTGATAGATAAAAGTGTAACATTCAAGTTGAAACTGACCATAGACAACTGGAGATGCTAAAGCAAAAAGAAAACGAAGGGTTCACTTCTTTCTTCAACAAGTGGAGGGAGACTTCCGCTAATATGATTGAAGTTCCTACTGAAAAGGAGTCCGTAAGGATGTTCATCAAGAACCTTCAAGACAAGTATTTGAAGCATCTGAAATATCAACATAATTTGAATACTTTCAAGGCCGTCTACGACATAGGTATTGAAATTGAACATGACCTTGCGAAATGAAAAGTTACTAACAACAATAACAACAGTGGCTGGAAAGGAAAGAAGAACGACAATCCTTCTTCCTCCGAAAACACCCACTCTAGTAACAATGTTAATACCTTTGACTTAAATTGTGTCTTAGCCATGGATAATCAAGGATCTAAAAAGAAACCAAAAAGAGAGTTCACGCCCATTGGAATGACTTATGATGCTGCTTTCAATCGTCTCCATGATCGGGAATTAATCAAACCTATTGGCCCCACTGAAGATCCAACGCCAGAAAGGCGATCTTCAAGATGGAATCCCAACTCTTATTGCAAGTACCATCAAGGAAATGGTCATACCACGGATGAATGTTACAGATTTCAAAATCCCATTCAAGATCTCATAGAAGCAAACAAGATCCCATTGCCTCTAGCTAGCAAGAAGACCGGGTGATGATCAAGCAAACGACACAAGGCGAGCTTCAACGACAAGATCTCATGACCTCTGTTTCTTTTTTATGTTTTTTCTATCCTCATTAAGTCTAGCATAGGCACCTTTTATTTTCCATTAGATTTATTTTGTAGGATCTTTCTTTTCCCTTTAATAAAATGAGCATTTATTTTCTTGCATATGATTATCGCATTGCATTGCACAAAAAAAAAATGTCGAACTAAGCACAAGGTATACTAATGATTTGAGGCACCCCTTGTAGCCATATCATATTACCTTTCACCCTTCAAATATACAATCTTTTCTTGATAAACCACTTTGAGCCTCGTCTAAACGATAGACCTTTCTTCCTTCAACCCATATCTATCTAACCTCGGGATGGGATGGTGTGCAACTTATGCAATTTTCAAAGAATAAAAGCTTGAGTGATTTCAAAAGATTCAAATAGCAAAAAGCAAAAAATAATAAAAGTATACAAAAGGGCAAGTGTTCCGATGTCATTGACATGAACATGTCTTTGATATGACCACGTCTCAGATTGCGTCTCTTATCGAGTGCTCAGTACCGTGCCTGAGAAACATGAATGCCAAGTGAGTGATAGACCGCATGATCGGGATTGCCCACACTTATCAAAAAATTTCAAAATAAAAAATGCAAAAGCAAAAAAAGAGAGAGCAAAATATAAACAAAAGAAAGAGCTCAAAAGTGAAAAACCTCAAGCATAATAATACAAAGATTCAAAAGCAAGGTTTCATACCTTGGGGGCTTATCTAGGGTCTTGAGCCTTTATCCCTTTCTTCTTCCACCTTTAGCCTAACCACGTTACAACCCTTAAAAGACTTCTTTGAGGTATACACATACTTGTGCGAGGTTCGGCTAGAGCTACGTTCGGCCTGATTCCTAACGGATACGTAGGCAACCTCACATTGGGGTGCGGCCGTAATAAAAATGCATTCATATTTACGTTCATAATTGATCATATTAAGGGATATCCTATGCTCATCCCTATCCATTTAGAAGCTAGACTTGGGGGCTTGATCCTTACATCATTAGCGTACTTAGCCTAAGAGTCACCATCATTTGACTCTTCTTAAAATAATATCTTTTCATACGTTTAGCCTTTGCAGCCTATCTTTAGTATCACTTTCACACACATCACAGATACATGACCAAATAATCCTACCTTTAGGAACCCTTTGTCATGAAATCTTAACACAACGTTGAAGCATGCATGCCTTGTCATATCGAAATCACTCATCGCTATAATCATCATTGCATCACAAAGTATGAAGTGCTTAGCCTCCGCGCCTAAGTTACCCAAATACTTTCATCATCGAGTCAACAATTGAGATAGCCTAGGATGTTATAACCCTTGCACTATGAGATACAAAGTCGACGCATGCATTTGACTAAACTCATTCAACATGCACTTTACTCCTTCCCTTTTGCGTCTTTCTTTTTTGGGAGAAAATCGGTACCCTCCACAAAAAATGAGGGAAATTTTTGCTTTTCTGCATTTTGAGTCAAAAACATCACAACACAACGCACACACGAATCATGTACACATTGAGTAATGTCGTGTTATCACATTGAGTTAAGTCTACGCACACGAGTCGATTTGAGTACATCGAGTTACACGTCGAGTCAGACAATAGCATTAAGTCACACAAAGTCAACCTTAAAGACATGAGCAAAGTCCTATGGTCCAAAATATAAATGCAGGCAAACTAGGTCCTAGACGGACAAGTGATCTTTACAAAAATTTTAAAGCAAAAGGACGCAAACGACTTAGCAAATCAACTAGAGTCAAATGGTCATATTGATTTATTGGGTTCCTTGGTACGCCAGTTAGCCCCTATAAGCAAATTGACATGATTAGTAGTCGGCTCGATTATAATCGCAGTAAGTGATCGACCTGACAAATGATCGTCTCACTTAGCTTAAGGCGTCTAATCATTGGCTCATTACAAGCACCAAGGCATTAGTTTAAAAGCAAGCACATCACCAAAACGACAATATTTCCAAGAGTGAATTGTCGAGCATCATTCTTCAAACGACAAATTTTCCAAGATTGGATTGTCATCTCTAACTGGCAATGTTTCCAAGCATGGATTGTCGTGCTTATTCTCTAATTGGCAAGTTTTTCAAAGTTCGAATTGTCATACAAATCTTAGACAATTTTTCCAAGATTGGATTGTCATCTCAAATTGGCAACATTTCCAAAGCATGGATTGTTGTACTCCTTCTCTATTTGGCAAGTTTTTCAAGTTCGGATTGTCATACAGGCATCAAGTTCCCTATGGCAAAATTTCCCAAAGGATTGTCATGGGTCTCTATTCATCTTAACGTTTCGGCAAAGGTTCCCCAACGTGGATTGTCATTCATTTCAGTAGTGGCAAATTTTCCAAAAGGGATTGCCGATCGACTCTTTTTTGCAAATGTTCCGAAACGCGGATTGTCAATTGTGGCAATATTTTCCCAAAAGGATTGTCGCATAACATTGGCAAATTTCCAAGGTGGATTGCTTTCAAGAGTTATATTCCAAGACATGGATTGTCGACCATAGCAAGGTTCTTGTGACAGATTGTTACGAAGCATTGGCAACTTTTCCCAAAATTGGATTTTAACAAAATTTCCGAGATACGGATTGTCGCTTCATCATGGCAACATTTCCTAGGACGGATTGTTACGTGGCATTGACAACTTTCCCTAAATTGGATTGTCGTACATCATTCAAAGAGTTATGTTGGCAACTATTACTAAAGAAGAGAGGATTGTCATCACCCCCAAGGCATCAACAGCAGCAAAATGCGCCGATGTACCAACACCACGGTAATTTCAGCAAATATCACAACAGCAAAGTTCAAGCAAGCTTTAAGGATCGACAAGCGTTGGTCTACGGTAATTTTCTTCGGAATATTATTGCAATAACTGAGGATGACTTCAAGCGAAGTTATCTTCGACAGCGTTCCCTAGGAAGTGGAAAGTTGTCAGACTATTGAGGATGGCTTCAAGCGAAGTTATCTTCGATCATATTCCCTAGAATGTGGAAGATGGTCATAAAACAACGGAAATTGAAGGCAGTTGCAAGCGTGGTAGTCTTCAGGCGGTATCCCCTAGCTTGAGGAAGATCGTCAAACAAAATTGGTTACTCCAGAGACGTGTGCTCGACGGTGTAAGATACGCGTTTCTTAACTCTTTTATCTGTTTTAACTAACGCTAGTTCGCAGGTATCGGTGTTACAAGAATGATTTAGGATCGTATAACGTTCTGGATCATTCTCCTTCACTATCGCTACTTTGACTTTCGTTTTTGAAACTTGCGTTTCTCCAAACTCAGTCAAAGTGGGGGCTTCTGTAGACACCCAAATGTGTCTCCCCGAAAAGTAAACCCAGTGATGAATACCTTTCAAGTCATTTGATTATTGAACAAGGTGAAAGTGTGAAAGGTCTAGTGATGAGGATGTTTTTATTAAAATATTTCTCTTTCTGTTTTCAAAAATATTTCTTCTTTTACTTTATTTATGAAAATAGCCAGTCCAATTTGGTTTGGTGCATGATAAGGGTCCAATAATAGTGTAGTTGGATTGGGCTTCAAAAGAGCTTTCCAATGATATATTATAGGCCTAATTCCGATGAATTATGAGGAAGTTATGGATTAAATTAAATCAGGCCCAATGATTTTAAATGTGGCCCAATGATCTAGAGGAGGGCCTATTAATTATTATTCCTAAAGTAATTAGGGTTGATTTTGATCTTCTAGGAATATCTAGAAGGTTCTCTTTAATTCTTATAAGGTTAGGATTGATAATTATATTTTTAAAAAGATGTTTTACTTCGAATAAAATATATTAAATCTAATTTCAAATCTGCATGGACGCAGAATTACCTGTAACCGGTTTAAAAAGTTATCCCGCGTGTAAAAGCGCGTTGTACTTTTGAACCAGCGAGAGACGACAGAGTCGTCGCCTGGCGCTGACCTTCGTCGCCTGGCGACGATCTTATCATCTGGCGCTGACTCCTGTCGTTGGCGACAGGAGGTATTTTATTCCGAATATGATTTTCTTTGATCCCGTGCTATTTTTCCAATAAATAGGGGTTGAATTTCCCTGTTTTCAATCATTTACAATCTACAATTCACAATCATCTCTTTTTCTCTCTCTAAAAGCTAGAAGCTTTCCTTCTCTCTCTATTCTTTTTCTAAACCTTCCCTCTTAGAAAATTCCACATACATTAGCTCTAGACACACCTAGCCAAGTTCTAAGTTGCCTTCGCCCTAGACGTGAAAGGTTTGATATTTTCGAGGGTTTGGTCCCAAATCCTTATTTCAATTATTTAATTTAATTTTTTTGATTTATTATTTTTCCTTGAAGTTACTAACGCATGTATTTTGCTATTAGAAATAGATACGAGGCATCCAAGTAAGTACTTTAATTGTTTTATTGATCTTTTGATATAGAAATCATGCTTAGATTATTTTATTGCTTCCTAGTATCATGTTAGGATGTTTTATTGCTTCCTAGTATCATGTTTAGGGTTAATTAAAATTTCTAATATCATGTATATTATTAAGATGCTTCCTATTTCTTTCCTAATATCATGTTAGTATCATGCTAGGAATAAAGATTTGATCTTTAATGCTTAGTGACATGCTAGGATTTGTTATTAATCTTGTTAGTATCATGCCTAGGATCTTGCTAATATTATTATGCTTTATTGAGAAAATTATGATGATTGTGATTATTATGTTGCTTGATATTATATTTTTTTTATTGTTATTGCTTGATCACGCCTTTTATGCATATTTAAAGGGAATTTGTACTTGTAATCACGCTTAATAAGATAATTAATAATCTTGTTTAGGCTTATATGATTATAATTCAAGTGGTCGCCAATAATAGTTTTTTTGTGCATTAATATTCAACCAACATAGATGAAACAGGTTTAGGGTTAACCTATTGATTGTATGTTAGTCAGAAAGCGCACATGAATATGAGAAGAATAAAGTAGAGGCCTATTTAGGGCAAGTTCAATCTATTTTAGGTTGGATTTGTACCTTCATCCCTGAACTTCCAGTTATGGTTCCAGACCTATTGGAGTTGACGATCTCCTGGATCGTTAAGGTGTGTAACCTTCACCCTGTGAACAGTTTACAAGTTCCTAAAACTTGTTGGCGACTCTTTTACTCTAGCTTCTTTCCCTTTGGACGTCACCATGCTTAAGTGTATGATCATAGTGGGGCTCAAGTGTGGGATGCTTGAAATATTCCCCACATGACCCGAACTCGATTAATAATCGACCCATCTGAACCCCAAAAATTGGTGACCCAAACCTAACCTGACCCGACCTAAAACCAACCCTAGTCCCGAGTTGACCCGAGTATGTGAGACCCGAACCCGAACATGAACCACCTTGGAGATGACTCGACCCGAATGTAACCCGTAAATTATTGACCTAAACCGAACCTGACTTGAACTGAAATTGACCCAAACCCGTTTTAACCCGTCAAAACCTGAATTTAACTCGACTTGTTAATAACCCGACCTGAATTCAACCCAACTCGTTCCTAACCCGACCCGAATTTAACCCAACCTGTTATAAACCCGACTCGAAATCAACCCGACTTGTTATTCACCCGACCCAAATTCAAACCGACTTGTTATCGACCCGACCCTAATTTTATCCGACCTATTACTAACCCGACCCAAAAATTCAATTCGATTTGTTACTAACCCGACTCAAAATCAACACGACTTGTTATTGACCCGACCTAAATTCAACCCAAATTGTTCCTGATCCGATTTCAAATCACCTTAAATTCAATTTAACCACCTTATTATTGTTGATCAAAGCATTTTGTCTAGGGAGACCAAGTCAGTCCATGCCAGCAAAAGAAAGGAGCATCATCCCCAAATTTAAGAGTTAAATATAGTATACATTTATTGTATGGTCATAGGAGATAATTATCTTCCTTAATTATAGACTATAGTTCCCTAGTAGTTTCCATATATATTATAGTCAAAGGAAATAATTAGCTTGATAAAAATGATAATTATCTATCTATAGTTAGTTGAACCCAAATATGACCCGACTTGGAAATGACCCGACCTAATTGTAACCCGCAAATTATTGACTTAAACATAATCCGACTTGAACCCGAGAATGACCGTACTTGGAAATGACCCAACCTGATTATAACCCGCAAATTATTGACTTGAACCGAACACGACTTGAACCCGAGAATGACCCGACTTGAAAATGACCCGACTTGATTATAACCCGCAGATTGTTGACTTGAACCGAACTCGACTCAAACCCGAGAATGACCCGACCTGATTCTAACCCGCAGATTATTGACTTGAACCGAACCCGACTCGAACCCGAGAATTACCCTAACCCGTATTAACCCGTGAAAACCCGAATTAAACCCGACGTATTGTTCACCCGACCCAAATGTAACCCGCCTATTATTAACCCGACCTAAACCCGACCCAAACCCGATAAGATGTATGACCCGACGTGACCCGACTCAAGCATGACCCAACCCAGACTAGACCCGCATAGGTTACAGCATTGCTGCCCCATCAGACCCCCGTATCACAGCACCAGCAGAAGACCCCAACCCCTCCATCACACCACCATCCACATTCACCTTCAGGACCCGAGCAACTGGTGGCTTCCACCTCTTTTGTACTCCTTTTCCCATAACCTTCACCTCTATTTCCTCCTTCGCTAGCTCTCCCATGATCTTCTTGACATACTCCATTGATTTCTTTGGCTTGCACCTTTCACCTTCAAAAATCTAGGGATTTCTCGTGTTCCAAATAGCCCAACGGGTTGTAATAAATTTTTTTCCTCGATTTGCGTTAAAAAAATGTCATGTTAAAAGTTTAAAAGGTCATTTTGGCACTTAAGAGTCCAATTTAAGCTAAAAACAATCGTAAATGATTCATGTAGCGTTTCATGAAAGGTCTAGATTTGGGAGTCTTTTTTTTCTAAGCCAGGAAATTGCTCAGGTAAGGTTTTGGGGGTCATTTTAGTTCTTAGAGATCCAAATTAAACTTGAAATCGGATACAAACAACGTAACTACTAGGTTACAGTGTGTAACTTTCAAAAAGATGGGGCACAACTTGGAAAAGTGTTTATAGTAAAGGGTTACTGGATAAATTTTCCCTTATATTTGCGTACTCTTTCGCGTACTATGACTAATGTATGATCTGTTTTGTTTTGTGTTGTTTAATTTGTAATTTTTACTTATTTTTCTTTTTTATTTACAAATTTTGATTGAGTTAATTTTTTATTTTAGACTAATTACTTCCTCCGTTATCCTTATGATGCTACAAAGGGGAAAGACACGACGTAATTTAAGATGAGGAAAAGGATAGAGAGAAATAAAGATAGGGACTTATGTAATAAGCAGAAAAAAATAGAGAAAAACATGTGCTTGTATGGTAATGTTGCAATATTTGTGAATCTTCCAATTAAAATTGCTTATTGTTGCAATATTAGGGAAAAGAAGAAAATGTTAAATAAATTATAAAAATACATAGTAAATAGTTAAATTAAATTAATAATATATTACATGTGAAGATCAAATTAAATTTAATAAAGCTTGTGAATTAGTAGATGAGAGGTGCAAGTTTCTTAGAGTTAACCCAACAAACTAAACTCATTTTCCTAGGAATTTTACAAGGGAAGTGAATCGATCTCATCAAGTGAAATTTTCTATAGGAATTAAATTTCTATGACAACCAAATGAGCACCTATATTATTATATTACAATAACTAAAATAGGCTACACTAGCTCCAAGGCTGACACGTGTCCCTTTTTTAGTTTGGAAAGACTACTAAGAAATATCTATGTCAGCTAATAACACGAAATCTAAGTAATCATTGTATCAATTTTAATAATTTTTTGTAATTCTGTACATTAAAATGGATATTGCTAACGAGCTCCCTGTGGCCTTGGATAACATTATAAAATATTTTCTAAAATGGTATTAATTTGGATAGCTTACCAAAGTCACGCATTGATCTATGTAATTAATGTTTGATCCAATTAATTACTTCTACTTTTAGTTATGTTATCCAACACCCAATGAACTTTCACTAGCTTTTGTGAAATATATCTCTCTATAAATATGAGGAAATACATAATATAAATGTATCATGAAAATAAGTTAAAATTACCAAAAACACTCAAATTTAGAGACAAACAACGAAAATAAGAAAGTAGTAAAAATAAAAGCTATGAGTAAAATAATTGGAAATTAAAATAGAAAATGCATAAAATTTATCTTTCAGGATGACATAAATGTCACTCATCAATACCCTATCTTTACACTGAGTTTCATTTAATAAATGTATCCTATTTTCTTTTGGTATTTAGGTTTTTTTTAATATATATATATATAAATGTATATATATATATATATATATATATATATATATATATATATATATATATATATATATATATATATATATATATATATATATATATATATATATATATATATATATATATATATATATATATATATATATATATATATATATATATATATATATATATATATATATGTATAAAGAGTTAGATGGGAATATAATTAGGCTGACTTTGTATGATTGAAGTTAAGCCCATTCTTGCATTTGCGCTATATTTTAGATCTATATTTTGGCCAGAATTGGTTTGGTTAGTTGAACAACTTAGCCGAATTAAGTATGAAGAGTAAAGTGTTTGGAATTGATTAGTGAATCATGTAGAGTATAAATGTATGTACTCCGCAATTAACTATAGAGTTGTTAATGGGTGAATTATTTTTGTATGTGTTTAAATAATTTAGTTAGTTAAGCATGTTAGGTTCAGAATACTGGTAGAATGTATGTACAAAACTTTGTTAATTGCTTCTTCATGTGTGTATATTTTTTATTTGGTCATGCATGACCTTCGCTTTCAATAACCAAATGATGATCTAATTATTACCCTTGAATTATTAGAGAGCAGTATTGCACATGTTTACTTCATGATATGTAGTTCAAGGATTTGACATATACATTATCAAGAGTTTGGTGTAATTGATAGTATTTGACTCTTGTGATGCGCTAATTAATATTTTCTTGTGTATTTATGTTTGGATTTTGAATATTGAATTTGGTTTTTACTAAGGGCCTTAAATGGTTCTAATTGTAAATGTTTACTTATTGATTTATTATTTTCAGACTTAAAGCTTGAAGTTAATATATTTTTAAGTCTTAAAGTTTGATCATGAAGTTTGCACTTCTAAATTCCAATAAAACCTTAACTTTTGAACATGTAACGTAGTAGTGACATGTAAATAGTTTTCCTATGTTTTATTAAAGGTATTTGGTTTGAAAAATGTAGAATTTAAGATGTTACATATTGAATGTATATGTAATCATGTCATTGATATTATTGACGTGAAAATGTTAAACACATATATAATGATCTCAACAAAAAATTTCATATTGTACTATACACTGTTGGGTATTTAGATGAAGTAAAGAGTAAATATAATAACTAAGACAACAAAGGACCCCTAAGCTAGATAATCCTTCCTCTCTCTCAAATACTTTAGGCCAGTCAATTTGTGTAACACTATCTACAAATTAATCACCAAAGCTATTACAAATCGAATTAGGCCTTTTCCTTGCTTCCGTGGTTAGCCCAATCCAATCTAGCTTTGTGAAGAAAACATCATTGTCATTAAAGAAATGGCTCACTATTTCAAAAAAGCTAAAAAAGGTCCAAATATCATAGCTTTAAAAATTGATCTCACTAAGCCTAAACGTTACATGGTTTTAATTACCGTGATAATTTATGTAACCGCATGCATTCTCTCTAGCATTACTGATTCTGCTATTTTTACGTTGTGGAATAGTGAGATCATTGAGCCTCTTTCTCTTTCTAGGGGAATTAGGCAAGGTGATCCCCTATCATGGATATCTTTGCATTGCTTTATGTCTTGAGCGTCTTTCCCAAATGATTAAATTAGTGGTGGGAGAGAAAATTTGGGATCCTATCTAAGTAACCAAGTACATTAGTATTTAGCGTCTTTTTACGCAAATGATGTTTTTCTTTTTGGAAGGGCTAGTTGTGCTAAAAATAATGACACTATTAAATAGAGTCCTCTCTAGTTTTGGTGCGCTTTCTGGTTTACACATTAATCTTTCTAAGTTCACTATTTCCCTACCAAAATGTCTCATTGTATTCGTAATGAGATTTCCTCCCTTATGAGTATCAATCACTCTATTTTGTTTGGAAGGTATCTTAGGGTCAAAATCAGTTTTAACAAGCTTTTGAAAAGTGATAATTTGATCTTTTAGACAAAACAAAAGAGAGAATTCGAGGGTGTGGCAAGCAAAACTTCTAAACATGGCTAGAAGAGCCGTACATCAATAGTAAAATTTGTTCTTAACTCCTATCTAGTTTATATGATGCAAATTAATCTTCTCCCTACTGATGTCATGGATGAGATTCAAAGAAATCATAAGCGACTTCATTGGAATAGATTTGATAGATCTAAGTATATTCCTATAACTAAATGGGATGTGGTTTGTAAACCTATGAAACTTGGTGGATTGAGAGTTATATCTTTGAACAGGTGGAATGAAGCTTTCATGGCTAAGCTTGTATGGAAGTTTAAATCAACCTAGGAAGCTTTGGATTAGACTTCTCACAAGCAACTCAAACTTCATGGACACTATGCCCTCTCCTAGCCATTCTACCATATGGAAAGAAATTTTAAAAGGGAAAGAGTTTTTAAATTAGGGTCTTATTGTAACTATTGGGGATGTGAAAACCACCTCACCCTAGGTGACTCTTCCATCTGAAACCATGTTACTGCTGAAATTCATCCTTTTATTGCTCACTGGTGTATTTCAAATATCATTGTTGATGGAGCTTGGAATCTTGATAGAATAACATACCTTACTCTTCCCACATTAAACTCTAAATCCTAGTCACTCCTCTTTCTTCAATTGTCAACCATCCTGTTGAATAAGATGAAAATACCTTGCTAATGTCACCTTCTCTATTAAATCATGTTACATTATTTCTGCTACAAGCACCCTCTTTACCTCTTCCCTAAATTACAACTAGAAAAGCATATGGGACATTTGAGTATCCTTTAACTATAAAATGCTATTCTAGAATGTTGTGCACACTATTTTACATGTGAAAACTAGATTTCAATTAAAAATCCCAAATTTATTTGATTTCTTGTGCTCTATATGTGAAGGAGCGTATGAGGATCATTTGCACCTTTTTAGAGATCGCCCCTCCTCATCTGGATTTAGGAGTGTTATTTTTGACAAAAAATAATTGATTCACATTTAGATTTGGCTCAATTCCAGAATTGTCATTGGTGGGATTGGATTACTTTTAATATTAATCAAGATAAAAAGTGAATGTTTTCAATTGCTGTTTGGCATCTTTGGAGTTATGGAAATAAACCTGTCTTTGAGAGATTGATAGCCTGTTATTTGTTACGATTTTAGGGTGCTATATATTGAACCTTGTTTACTTGATAAATCGGTGTTTTGGTTCACTTTTACTCTATTATTATTCAATTTTGTATATCCTATGCTTCACGGGTTGTTAGTGTTTTTGTTGAGATTTTAGGTCTAAAAACGACCAATTGAAGCCTATGGATGGTAAACCAAAGTTGGAAGCAAGAAGATGATGGAAAGAAGCCAAGGTAAAGGAGCCCAAATCAAGAAGAAAGAGAAAACTACAATGGAGCACCCTCTCCAAAGAGTGGCGCGACCTCTCCTCAAGCGCGGTCTCTTCACCTTGTTGTTATAGCTATTGCTTACCTTAGGCAAATTCAAGAATTTTGTGAGGAGAGGCATCTCCAGCATAGGTGCGCGGCCTCTCCACCTGACACACCCTCTCCACCTATTTGGAGAGCCCTCTCCACCTCAGCTCGATGCTGAAGTTCCTGCCTCCCTTTGGCATATTTGAAGGAAGAATGCGGAGAGGCCTCTCCATTATAGGTGCACAGCCTCTCCACCTGGCGTGCCCTTTCCACATATTTGGAGAGCCCTCTCAACCTTGCTACTGAAGTTCCTGCCCTGATTTCACTCAGTTTGGAGCGGTCTCTCCAAGCCATGGCGTGGCCTCTCCAGTCTTTTGGAGCGGCCTCTCCACGCTTGGCGCGGCGGCGCCCGATAGTTTTTACGACTTTTCTTGAGTTTACTATGTAATTGGGGTGTTATAAATAGTTTTGAGGGTTCTTTTGTACGGATATCCAAGTTTTCATAGTTTTTCCTCTTAGTTAGCAATTTAAGTTCATCAAAACTCTCAAATTATTGCTTAGATCTTATTTCTTAATCTTGGAAATTGCAAATCAAATCATTGTAGAAGACAAGTTCCACCATTATTGTTATTCAAATTTAAAGCTTTTAGTAACTATTTCTCACTCTTTTCTTCTATCTTCTCTTCTTTAATTGCTAACTGTTTTCTTAATTCTTGTATGCTTAGATTGTTAATTAGTTTAATTTTTGGTTTGAATTTATTCATGAATTGCTTGAAATAATCATTGATTGCTTTAAATTCCATGGATTGTGAGTAGTCTAATTTCTAGGGTTTGGGTAAAACCCTCAATGTAATCACTAATAACTTGTTGTATGTAATAATTTCGTGATTTTGGGTGTTTATTAGTAGTTGAGCTTAAGTGGTTTCCTTGTTAGTTCTTGCATTTGGCCAATGTTAGGACTCTACATCCAAGCTTTCTCAACGAATGATCAAGAGATGAACTTGAGTTAGCTCCCTTATGCTTAATTAAATTGAAATTTCCAGTTAAGGGAACATTTATGTCATTGTGATGATGCTTTAACACTTGTTTTATGCTTTGAAACCACGAGAGTACGTAGGTTGTATTCATGATTCAAGTAATCCCTATAGCTTGAGAGATTAGTTAGGTGCTTTAAATGACTTCCCCTATATAATCCCCTTAATTTACCTTTATTGTTGCATGCTAATTGTGATTTGTGATGAAGTTCAGTGGTATAACCTGACCAATAGATTTTTTCTTAATATTGTTAATCTCCTCTTAGCCTTTAATTGAATTGAACTAGTAGAAGCTACTTAACCTAGTCGAATTCGATTTCATTTAGCTTATTTAGACGGTAGTATCTTTGTGGTTGATTCAACGCCTTTCTTGGGTTCGACCCTTTCTTACCCTTTCTATTAGTTAGTGAGACCAAGATAGGATTATCTTTGCTGGTAAGCTCGATGACGGCCAATCAGAGATCTATGACTCAAATAATGCATCTTTTTGCAAAGTTCACTTAAGATCTTTATCTCAATAATCAAATTTTGCAAACAGAGAATGGTGATGCTATTTCAAATAACATATTTGTAACTGAATGAAAATTATCTGAAATGGGCTGCAAAAAATTGAACACGGATGGTAGTTGGAAATGATCTAGTAGAACTGGTGGTGTGGGAGTAATCAGAAACAACAGTGGATCCTGGTTGGTGGGTTTCTCCATGAAAGTCTACCCGGTATCCCCTGAAGCAGCAAGGTTTGGTGACTGCAAAGAAGTTTAATAATATCCATCATCTCGAGCTTGAAACAAATGAAAATGCCTTGAAAAAGATGATACAAAATGTAGAGGAAAATTTAAAACATGAGCTAGGGATGATTATTCAAGACATTTTCAATTATTGAAGGAAGATTTGATGGTGATAATTCTTCATGCCAAAAGAGATTCTAATGATGTGGCTGTAGGGAATATTCAACCCTCAACTTTGAGCCCCACTATGATCATACACTTAGCATGGTGGCATCCAAAGGAAAATAAGCTAGAACAAAAGAGTCGCCAACAAGTTTTAGGAACTTGTAAGCCGTCCATGAGTGTGAAGGTTACACCCCATTCCTGATTCCTTCACCAGCCACAAGCCACCCACCACCGGCGTCCCCAAACCCTCCCAGCCTCCCAGCACTGGCCGCTTTCAGATCCCCCTCCCCATGCCGGCACTGAACCCCTCCCCTGCGTGTCACCGTACCCTCTTCCTTCTTCCCCGTCAACAAACTAATATCCTTCCCCAAAACCCTCCCTCCCCCGCAAAACCACCAAAAACCTATCTCGCAACCCCGAAAAACCCTAATTAAACCCCTAACGGTGGCTGGGGAGGTCTGATTAGGGTATTTCGAGGGTGGGAGATGGGTTTTTGGTGGTTTTGCGGGGGAGGGAGGGTTTTGGGAAATGGGGTTCGCTAGTGCCGAGGAAGATGGAAAGGAATGACGCGCGGGGGAGGGGGTCGTTGCCACCGCCGGGGGAGAGGGATCAGGGCGCTACCGGCGCCGAGGGCTGAGAGGGAGGTTGCGCCGGTGGTGCTGGTGGAGAAGATAGTGGAGTTTTTTTTTAAATAAAATAATAATAATCTTTAAAAATAAAAACAAAAAAAATTAAATGGTTAAACCTATAAGGTAATGACACGTGTCCCACATAACCTGTTAATTAGGTTATGAATAGGTCATAACTTGTTTAAAGCGGATACTCTTTAAGGTTTGTATTATTTAGAAATAATAAAAGTTTGACTTATTTTTGGCGGACTGTTCAAAGTCTGTATTATTTTTGACAATTTTTCCTAATAAATATCATCATTAAAGCATAATAATATTAGCAAGATCCTATGCATGATACTAACATGATTAATAACAAATCCTAGCATGTCACTAAATAAAAATCAAAGCTTTAACCCTAACATGATACTAGAAAGCAATAAAAGCATCCTAACATGATACTAGGAATCATAATAATATAAGCCTGATTTCTTAAGGAATAGAGTAATTGAATTACTCACTTTGAAGCCTCATACCTCTTTCTATTAAAACAATACACACATTAGTAAATTTCAAGAAAGAGTAAAACAAACAAATCAAATAATAATTTAAATATAGATTTGGGACCAAACCCTCAGAATTATCAACCTTTCACATCGTGGGCGAAGGCAACTACGAGTTTGGCTAGGAGTATTAGAGTCTCGCAAAGGACGTATGGTGTTTGTGTATTTTAGTTAGGCTAAGAAAGAGAGAGAGAAAGAGAAGAAACTTTTAGCTTGTAGAGAATTAGATGACTGCTAGTGAATGAAAATGGAGGACATCGTCCCCTATTTATAGAGAAAAAGCGACCGAAATCAGAAAACGATCCGAAGTCCATACGTCCTTTGCGAGACATTTTCATCGTTGTGCGATGGTTCCATCGTTGCGCAATGCTTTTCAGAAGATAAGATTTGTACGGAATCTGACTTCCAATCAAATTGGGTTAGTCGAATATCCGTACTTATCCTTATTTTATCAGAATTAAATCTATTAAAAAACACATCATGTTTTATCTGATATAAAGTACTTAATCATTATCTTTTTCAAAACGAGGATAATTAAAACCTTCTAGAAGATTCTTGAAGCTAGTAATTAATCCTAATGCCTTTAGGACTTAAAACAACCTTCTAGATAATTCTAGAAGCTTAAGATAAATACTAATGATTTTAGAAATATAATTAAGATTAATGGACCCTCCACATGATCATTGGGTCCGCATATGAAGCTCGGGTTGGGCCTAGTTTAGTATTTTAACCATAACTTCCTCGTTATAACTCGGATTTGGGCTTATAATATATCGTTGGAAAGGTCTTTTTGAGCCCCATCCAAATACATAATAATTGGACCCAGATTATGGATAAAACTAAATTGGATTGGACGTTTTTTATGAATAGGACACAAAAAGAATAATTTTTGAATTAAAACATTTTTAGAAAAGGGAAATTCACAAGACTCTTCAAAATTTCACCTTACTCGATAATCAAAGATATGAAAGGTACTCATCACAGGGTTTGGTTTTGGGGAGACAAAATAAGGTGTCTATCGTGGCGCACAACCTTGCAAGGTGTGTTCTCACATGAATAATAAATTCCACTACTTCCCTTCTGATTGTGCTGTCGATGTATTCATGAAAGATAAAAAGAGGAAATGAATTGTTGTATGCTCTGGGGATTTCAAGCAAGCTTCTGGTTTGACGCCTTGCTTTACATATTAATTGTGGTAGTTGTGTTAGTTTATATATTGTTTTATTGCTGCTATGAAAGCTTGTTATTATGTCCTTTTTAATTAACTCAAGTTGCCTTTTTCTTGTTTGAAAAAGGAAACCGTTAGACTTGGCCTCTTCAAACTGATTATTAGTAACTTGTTATGTGGACATTAGGCCATTAATATAAATTGTTTTCCTCTTTATGTTAAAATAAAGACAACAACGGATTATATGAAGCATATTCATGCTCTAATGAAATACTAATCCTCGAGCCAATTTAGGGTAGCATGATGACACTTAATAAGATGGAAAAAATCAATCCATATAACATTTGTGCCTCCTAATATATAGTTTGCAAATATATATATTTACTTTCAAATTCCTTTTAATGACATATCACTTTCCTACATTCATATAATTATAATTTATATATGTAGATGTTTAAAGATGATTTACAGTTATTTAAAAGTTGTGATCTTAATGAAAGGGTAAAGTTGGTTACAATGTTTAAAGTTGCATTGGTACAAAGTATATGACATTGAATTTCCTTTTATTATTCTAATACAAAATAATAGTACAAAAATTGAATCATAGATGAATTCAGAATTAATGTTGATGTTGATCTAATCTAAAAGGTTTATGTTTACTTTTCATGGGTTTTCAAGGTAAAATGAATTAATTTGGTGTGGTATGATCGATTTAATGTAGAAAGATATATTAACTTTATGATGAAGGCATTTAATAAAAGTGACACTAAAATATGTTAATGCACAAAATTTCATATTAAAAACAAGTTTCTAAGATGTTACAAATTTTTATACATTTATCATCACTTAATTTATTCGGAAAATTGACAATAAATTTTAGTCGTAGATCGCCTCGCTTTCCACATTCATTAGACATGGGCATTCCTTGATCTTGAATAACTTTTTCGTACCCTGGATATATTACGTCGTCGACTCTTAAAAACATTTTTTTACCCCCTAGTAATGGCAGGGTTATGCTACAACCAACAAGAGCTTTGAGTAGAGAGATTTCAACACCCAACTCTAAGTCATCGCCTACTCTTTTAAATAAAGCATGTCTTTTTTCATCTATCAAGAATATGATATCTGCAGGTAAATATCCTGGTTTTTCATCACCTTTTCCTTCAAATGTTATCGTTGTTCCTTTTCTCCAACCCGGCTTGACATTAATATGTAAAGTTTCCTCTTCTTGAACAATTATTCTACAATAAATAATTGATCATTAATAACATTGACACTTCAATTCTGACATGATTTAACAAAAAATAAGGGTGGCAAAATATTCAAACTAATTTGCAAGTGAAAAAAAAGGAAGTTGAGTGTGGGACCCAACTTAAATTAAAAGGTAGGAAGAATTTTTTATTTTTATTTTTATTTTTATTTTACATAGGAGATGGAATAGGTATATTTACCCACTCCAAATATAGTAGGACAGGAGAGTAATTAATTACTTAAACACTAAGGATGCTTTTGGACATCATATTGAACTAAAAACATGATACAATATTATATGGATGAGATATAATCATATTAAAATATACATTTGTGTGATATATTTTCCATATTGATATCAGAAGATTAATACATTTTAGTTATCTATGTTAAGATATAATTAACGTGCACTTATATTTGCATAAATACCCCCAATTATACATTTACACAACCAAAATATTCCTAACCTCTAAACCCTCCCCATCATTCATTCGCATTTCATACTCAATTCCACCCATTGATCAACTTATATCTTATCGCAATTTGGGAATTATGCCATTATTGAAGCAAAAAAAAAAAAAAAAAAAAAAAAAAAAAAAAAAAAAAAAAAAACCACTCCCTTGTCAAAGGAACAAACTACTTACTGTTGATGAAGCAAAGGTCGTTTGAGTCACCATTCTTATTGCTATTAGCTGTAGCTCTTCCACCATCGTTGTCCTCTTGGACACCATTGACAATACCACTTTCCACTACCCTCCAATTCAATAAAAACCCTTAATGTTCGAATCTTCATTCTATCATCTCAATAAAAGGGAATTTAATTGAACTCAATAATCCTTACATTATAGTTCAAGGGTTATGGTGCAAGTGGAAGATAATTGATATGTTACATGGAAACTTGATACAAGTTGTGATGGATATGAACCATGAGATTAGTTAGTAAATATAAGCTAAGCATGTTTAAAAGTCTATTGAATTATTTATCAAGGAAGGAAGGTATTAATATTTTAGTATGGTTAATAATTTATCAATCATGGTTTAATTTGGTTCAGTCAAGGAAAGATTACTTTTATGAGTGTTTTTATGCATAAGTTAGTAAAGAAAGAAAGCATTATTTTTTTGTGTTTTTATGAACCACATGCTTTAATTTTATACATCAAGGTAGTAATAGTGTTATTTTGTGCACATCCAAGGCAAGGATGATTAAATTAAGTAATAAATATGTTGATACTCACTAAATAATCAAGAAATAAAATTGGAGGTAATTGGATGGTTATTTATTGATGGTTTTTTTTTTTTTTTTTGTGTTTTCATCAATAATAATATAAGAGGGTACGCACTAAAACTCTTGGAACATATATACCAGAAAAGGCGAATATTTGGGGGGGGGGGGTGGGTTTATGGAGTTTTATATTTAACCATGACTTCTACAAGGGGTACAAAACGCCATGCTTTCTTTATTTACTCATGAGCTGGAATTCCATCATTTAATGAGTGATACAAGCTATATTTGATATTAGCTCAATTAGCTCCTACACTAAGGTCCTTTATTAAAGGCAAGGTAAGGCAAGAAAACTTATTTGATGTGTTATACAATTAAAACTAATATAGATGAGCAGCTAAAATTGAGTGAAGTAAGTGATGATTGAAGTATCATTTTTTGGAGAAGCAAGATTTTTTTCTCTTTTTATTATATATATTGATCAGGAGGAAGCATGTTAATTTTGTACATTGCCCATTAGTGTGTATGCACTCTATTTTGCTGATTTATACATTACTTTGTGTTTGTGACCTTATTTTTATCTTGCTCATGCAACAACTGAGTTTTATGGTGAGTAACAAAACAATATAAAGAGAAGTTACAGGTAGTGGAAGCATGGGAAGCATGATAGGATTGAGGATTGAGATCTAACTATAATTTCATTATTTCTCTTCCATATTTGTCTTAATTTATATGATTTTATTTATTGCTTTAACATTTATTGGTTTTAGGGGTGAACGTAATTCAAATAAAAACCGCAAACCGAACTGGTTTATTAGTTCAGATTGTATTTATTTTTATTCGATTTAGATTGGATTGGAAAAATTACAAATTCAGTTTTCCGGTTTGGATTTGGGTTTAGGCTTCTCAAAACCAAATATGCCCAATTTGTAAACTAAGCCCTTTCTTTCTCATCTTGTCTTCTGGCTAAAATTTTCAATATCTTGCTCTCATCAATTTAGTTTTCATACTACATATACAAGCTACACATGAATGAGAACAGAGAACGTCGCAAATGATTTCATCTATCTACATAAGGGTATAAATATTTCTATTATTTCATGCTAATTTCTTGGTTTTATTTACAGCAAATACAAGTTTATCTGTCAGATAAACGAATTTTTTGTTAATCTGGTGGCATTTCTGTAAATATATTGAAAAAGCGTGGTTATTTATTTAGTACTTTTGGTGAGATGTTCAATTACTGTTTCCAACTTGCATTTACTATTTGGTGAGGAAATTACACATGTACCCCTCAACTAGTACACGAAAAGACGCATGTACCCCTCCAGTGGTACTTGAAAAGACGATTATACCCCCAGATAAACAACTGGATACAACTCTTTTATTTGTTTTCATTCACTTTAAAGTGTAATATGATGAATATCGATTTTTATATTTTTTGGGATGATGATGAAGATGGATATGAAGGCTTAATTTCACCAGAGTTATATACGACGAAGCACAAGAGTGTCGTGCAAATTTGATATATATTTTTTATGTATTATGTACGACAATAGCTCTTGTGATTATTAGTAGAAAAATTAAGCCTATAAGAGTTTAATTTATAAAAATATTTTGAGTATTTATTGATTAGATCTTGTTACTTTGCCATTAAAATTATAAATTTTGCTTAGAAATATCAAAGACCTAAACAAAAAAAATGTAAGAAATTTCGGTTTATGCATTAGATTCAATTTTAGAATAAGAAATTCGGTTAGGATTAATTGAACCGAATACTAATTTGGTTTATGGATTGGCTTTGTTTTAAAATTAGAAACTCGGTTCAGTTTTGATTGGACCGTATTTTAATTCGGTGTGGATTTAGGTTAAAAAACTTAAAACCAAATTATTTTGATTTGATTTCGGCTTCGAACATAATCCAAACCAAACATCGAACTTTCACTCCCTTATTAGTTTGGTTTATGTTGATTTTGGGTTTTGGATCGTTAATGATTCTAAATTTTAGTAGTTGATTTTGGATTTTGTATATTAGTTTATTTTGTTTTGGAGTTCAGTAATTATTGTTGGATTTTCACATTAATTTTGGAAAGTAGTCTTCCGTTGTGTTGTGTTTGATAATACTATAAAAGCCTCTTCCTTAGATATTTTATGGGGAAGGAATTCTAAACTAAAGGAATTATTAGGGTATTGTAGATAAATAAGAGGTAAACTTGACATATTCAATTAAAGTAAAATTATATTCGTCACATTTTGAACAAATTAAAAATATGAATTTTATTTGATAAGTTTTTTCAGAATACTGTAAATCGAGACAAAACTAATATAGCTTTTTAACACCATGATCTTATTTATTAAATTTCAAGTACACTTAGGCCTCGTTCCTTTCACCTAAATTAAAATAAAATAATGTATTGAGCCTGTTCACTTCACCTTACAAAAATAATATTCAATACAAATAATTTTAGTTTAATAAAAATAATTTTAGTTCAGTAAAAATTCTTTTAGTTCAATAAAAATAAGGATATTTTGACTTTTATCAATAAAAAAAATTTAAAAATTATATTTTACCACATGCCGTCAAAAATATCTGGTAAACCTAACAGAATTTTTAAAATTCTTCGGTTTTTGTGCGAAATACATGGTCTTCAAGGGTTGTAGGGTGCACTTTGGTCCTTTGGATCCAATTTGAGGTCAGAATTGACAAAAAAAGATAGAAAATGTCTCGTTTCTCCTACTAAAAAATACCTGGATTTGTGTATATATGGTCACCTTGGACATACCATTATTAGGAGGTATATATTTCGTAATTTTTATCAAGAGCTTCATTGCTTCAAGTGTTCTCTTTTTGTATTTTTGCTTTGTTTTTCTTTAAGAAATATATATATATATATATATATATATATATATATATATATATATATATATATATATATATACACATATATACTAAACAACATTTTACAAATCAACTTTATATACTAAATTACTAGGCGCCATTGACTTGGTTATTTGCGTATGGAATATGGTTAGGGTTATTTTTCTTCATATATTATTTCTCTCTTCATGGATTGAATTTACAAAGATTGTCCTACAATTTAATTGTGATTTAAGCATGATTTAATAATTACACTTTAATCTTAATTCAATTGACAATGAATTCATTAGGATTACTTAGAATAACTCAAAACTAGTTTTAAGTTTACTGTTAATGTTCAAAATTATGATACTAGGTTGTATCAGGTTTCAGTTTTGGGGGAAAGAATGAGTTAGGGCTTGTTTGGCAAAAAGTAGTGGTTGAGATAGTTGTTAGCTCGGATAGTAAATGTTGGACGTATGTGTAGTTGTTATCTGTCAACTAGCTGTTAGATGTGAAAATAAAAAATTAATTATAAGTATTTGGTAAAATAGTTATTGACTATCTATTAGCTGTAAAATTCTAAAAATATAGAAGAAAAATTTCCAAGAACTAGCTAACTTTTCACAAAAACTAATAATATTAACTTTTCACAAAAGCTTATTCACCACTAAACTCTATTTCCACCACTACATTCCCAAACACTCATGTTTTTTTACTAAGTGATGGTTTGAATAAGTCAAACCACTAAAAGCTACTCTAAAGATATTGTCGAACACGCCCTTAATCAAGACAAATTAAATCACAAGTTTTTTTTTAGAATTACATAACAATCAAGCACAACATAGAAAATACCAATATTAATAAAAAAAAGGGGGGGGGGTTTCCATTTTCTTTATCAAGAATATAGTTTTTAAAGAGTAGCACCGACATTGTGAAATTAGTTAATTTTATCAAAAATAGATGCAATATAACATAATATTGTGTTGAAGGTAAAAATGGAAATAACTTATGTATTATATTTTAGAACAATTTAAATTAGAAATTAGATTGAATTACTATAATTATTATTTGCGAAAATACAATAGATATATTAGAAATTATTTACTATTTATACATTACCTTAATTTCTATTTAAATATAATAAATAATAAGATAAGGAAAATGGTTAATAATTTTACTTATACTACTCACTTTGTGTTTTTTAAATGCATCACCTGAGTTTTCATATCTATTGAGACACAACTTTGACCTTCAATATCCTTAATTAGATATTAGCAAAAATTATATAAACAATTATATTATAAAAGTAGACATTTTAAGAAAACCAACAACATATTATAGATCATAATTATAAATTATATATTAGTTAAAATGTTACGGCAAAGGTAAAAATATGAATAGTAGAAAATCCCAAGTGATGCTTAAAAAAAAAAAAAAAAAAAAAAAAAAACAGAAGAAGTACTACCATAGTGTACCAATGGGGAGGTACGCCATAAAGAGTGTATTAGTAAAATACACTAGCAACAACATTGTCAAATCTAAATACACGTTTCTATAATGTAGGCATCATGTTACAATATAAGTTTGTACTACACACACAAAATTAAGAATGATTTATAAATAAAAATGTTAACAAAATTGTAAGATTCATATGATAGATAATGAAAATTCAATAACATAAGAAGGGATAGAAGACATACCCAGCATCTGAAATAACATCTCTTTTTATCTTTATTTTCTTAGTAGCGCCAAAGCATAATTCTTCTAATGAGCATTCGAGCCTCTTCTCAACTTGATGTGGTTTCTTCCGTGTTTTGGATTGAGAAAATATAATTGGAGTTGTGCTCCTACGAATTGTATTTCTTGATAAGTCACCTGAAAATTTAGTTATATTTGTATGATTATGACTCATCAGTTTACTTAAAGTGATATTTTGAGTTTCCACAGGTGATGAGCTTGTTGCACCCTTTCTACGTATACTTCTTTTTAAGGAATCTATCATGTCGGCTGATCGACTATAACTTCTATTTAAGTGAGGTGATGGAGTGTGACTTCTTTTACTATTAGTCCTTAAGAGTAATGAAGGAGATCGTATAAAGAAACTATCGTCCATACTGCGTTTATGATGAAAACTTCCTTTTTTTGCAGAAGTTGTTGGAGTATTCCAACTCCCTTCTTGGTTTTTGTCATTAGAATTCTATAAAATCAAAATGTATCAATTGTTAGAATAAATTGTATGTAGCTATATAATCGTATAAAAACTAAGTATGCTTGAAGATTTTACCTTATAACTTTGAGTGTTATCTTGAAATTTGGAGGAAACTTCATGCTTGTTGAAATTATTTTTATCATGATTCCATTTAATAACAAGGTTTTTGTAAGCCTTGCCAATATCTTTTATGGATGCCGTTTTGTTTTGGTGAAGGTGGTAAAGAAATTTGAAGAAAAATAAGGATTAATTTAAACAAGATAGTTTTGATGAATATGATTAAGATTGTTGGGTAAAGAAAAATGAGGAGAGCATATGTTCAATATCAAGAAAAGTTATTTGATTAAAAAAAATTGAGAGGTAACCAAAACTAAGAATAATATTACAAGCTTTAATTAGATGTTCTCACTTCAAAGACACAAATATCAACCCTCTTTTTAGGAATTGGTTATAAGTTATTTTTGGAAAATAATGCCTCCTTCGAAATTAATGGTTTTTCTAGTGTAAATGAAAAAACAATAAAGGATCCATACATCAATACAACTAAAAATAAACCCCCTTTATTTAGAATCACTACAACAAAAAGTGGAATAAGAAACGCAAGATAGAGAATAGTCAAATTAGATAAGCGTTGTATAAAATAATAGAGAACGATTTTCTCTTGGAGTCGTTTTATATACAAAGGAATATAGAACGGTTAACTTGACAAACGATCTTTATTATTTTTAGACAATAAAAAATAAATTAAGTTAAATTTTTTTTATAAAGATACAAAACGTTTTCATTCATAACCATTGTGTATTCTTTACACGTAGTATACAAAAACCTAACTCCACCTCCGTATCCTTGGCCAGTCGCCGTATAACTCCCTTTGCACCAAATACCATTACTTTTCATCTTCTTTTCTTTAATTCACAAACCAAAAAAAAAAAAAAAAAAAAAAAAGTTATACTCTGAAATTTTATCTTGAGAAGTAAAAGAGATCAAATTTCTACTCTTGATTTTTTGTTTTTTTTTTTTTTTTTTTTTTTTTGTGTTTTTTACCAGATTGTCTGTACAATCACCATGTTTCAACTTCTCTTAAATCAGATCTTCGTTTTTCCATTATTATTGAATCATTTTGGTTGAAGATCTAATTTTTGATGCAAAGTTTTTGCCTACTCCAACCCATATAATGATCGGCGATCGAGCAACCAGTCAAATTTAAGGAAGCTTTCAACTTTTTTGACTAAGGTGGAAGTAATTTGTTGTTCTTCTCTTTTTCGACATTCAATTTATTTTGGGTTTTTATTTTCGTCTATATTCAATTGATCAGATGTGAATTTTTATCCTTTTAAATTGATTTAATTTTGTATTTGTTTACTCGTAAAATTTATTTAAAAATGATTTTGATGAAGATTTACAGTTCCATGTGTTCAATTGTTCCGATTTGTTACAGGTTAATTTGTTCAATTTGCAGTCATAAAATGCTATTGATTACAGAATAATTCGATTTGCAATTTGATTAAAATTCCTTGATTATATTTAGTTTTTAGTTGGAAGCTTCACCAAGGGTTGATATTAGCTTAATTACTCCGTACTACTTATTACTCTAAATATGATTATATGAACATAAACTTAAGGTTATTTTGACTTTTACCACCAAAAAATTTGGACAAATTATTTTTTACCACCTACTCTTTTAAAAGTTGTATTTTACCACCAAATAAAGTTCTAAATATTGTTTTCACCACCTACAGTTAAGAAACCGTTAAATCTAACGGAATTTTTTTAAATTCTTCGATTTTCGTGCCTAAAATATGTTAATCATAGGTTTAGGGGGGCATTATGGCCTTATGGGTCCAATTTGAGGTCAAAATTGATAAAAAATGATCGGAAATACCTCGTTTTGCGTGTTTAAAAATACATCGAATTGCGTGAACACACAAAACGAGGGATTTCGGATCATTTTTTATCAATTTTGATCTCAAATTGGACCCAAAGGGCCAAAATGCCCCCTAAACCTATAAAAAACATATTTCGGGCACGAAAATCGAAGAATTTTTTTTAACACCGTTAGATTTAACGGTTTTCTTAACTGTAGGTGGTGAAAACAATATTTAGAACTTTATTTGGTGGTAAAATACAACTTTTAAAAGAGTAGGTGGTAAAAAACAATTTGTCCAAATTTTTTGGTGGTAAAAGTCAAAATTTCCTAAACTTAAATGAATATTTTGCTGTTAAAGATGTTCTAGTTTAGTAATCACCATGTCTTACGTATTTGTTTTTTTTATTTTTGTTTGTTTTCTTCAACAGGTTAATCAAAATACAAAGGAGGAGAACTGATTAAAGATCTTGGAATCATTTTTTTTAGTATCACGTTCATCATTTTTTGCATTTCCATTGTATTAAAAATGTACTTGGGTTTCGATTAATTGAATACAGAGGAGAATAAATTTGTTTTGACATTTGAGTTTGGCTTTTTAGTTTCAATTAGATTGGCATCAATTGATAATTTAGAAATGAAATCTCCGTGATTATTGCAATTGCAAAAGGATATAAATATTATTTTTTTTAAAAAAAATATAGCAAAGAGAACGGTTATCTTAGTCAACCGTTCTCTTGTCCTCGATAATTTTACAAGATTCAGTGAAGGAAAAGAGAACGGTTGTCTCACATAACCGCTTTCTTTTCTTTTGCTATAGAACGCCTCCTCCACCCAATCTATAAACTTTATACATCGCTTAGCAGAAGATCGCTCCTGAGGCGTTCTATAAAGTATGTTTCAACCGTTCTCTATTCCATTTTTTGTAGTAGTGAATGTTAAACTACATTGTGCATATATTTGGTTTTTGTTAAAATTAATCTTAATTATTTTTCTTTCCTCTATTACTCTTTCCCTCTCCCTTAAACTTCTTTTTTTTTTCTTTCTCTCTCTTACTAAAATAACCTTTTTGCTTGTATAGTCATGTAACAATTCAAAATGGGGGATTTTTTGTTGGTAACATAATTACTATATATATACTTTCACTGGTATTTAGCCTGTACGATGCACAAATTAAACTTTTTGGTTAAATTTAAATTTATTGAAGGATTGTTCTCTTGTATTTTTGGGTTGCTGTGAAATTGGGTTAAGCCAATATTTGTGTATGTATTAAATAAAATAAAATGTATTGCCTCAATCATATGTCGCATTTCAAAATACAAATTACATCATAATAGTAAACTACAACATGCTACAAACCTTGTTTAACCTTCCTAGACCATATTTTCCAATTCTATGTTTCTTAAATCTAAAATTCTAAAAATAGAGGAAGCGATTTTAGTGCTTACATTATACAATGAGCAATTAAACTATATATAGCTTTTAAAAAACTTTATAATTATAGACTATGTAACTAACCAACATTTTTCATATCAAGAAAGTAGTACTAGAATTAAGTTAACCAACTTTATAGTTATAGACTACGTACATTTTTTTAAAAAAAAATTTATAATTATTAAATATGTAATATGTAATTTAAAAATTTTGATGAAACTAATTAGATAGAAAGGAAAACAAAAAACATTGAAAATTAAAGAGATACGAAGTATTTGGTAAATATATATCCTTTTATTCTCCTACAATTTTTATTTTTTAAAAAAACATTGAAAATCCGTTGTTTTTTTTTTTTTTTTTTTTTTTTTTTTTTTTTTTTTTTAAATGACTATATATTGCTTTCAAAAAAACTTTATTAATTTAGACTATGTAACACTGACCAATTTTTATTATAGAAGTTGTTGTTCATCATCGCATATTAACAACAAATCTATTAAAGAAATTGTTCTGTATATAATGGTGATTCATGAAATAATTTGTTTATAATTATAAGGAAATTTTTATTTCTAACACCAGATTAAGGCTGAAATTGGTTTTTTACACCTCCAAAAAAAAATTTATTTTAACACCACCAAAATTTACAATAGAAATATATTTTACCACCACTTAAATGTTCTGTCTATAATCTGTTAAGTAGTTAGGGTCATAGTGCCACATCATGTAGCTTTGTTATTGACCAAAAAAATAATTAAAAAACAAAAAAAAAAAAGAATTTTTTTTTGGGAAGGAGGGCTACGGCAGTTTGGCGATGTTGGGGCGGTGTAGGGTTGGGGGTAGAACTGGTTATTAGGTAGGGTAGCCCAATGATAATAGGGTCAGGGCCAATCTTAATGGGCTTTTAATGGACAGGACCTTTATTGGACAGGGCCCGTATTGGGTACGGTCAGTATAGGGCTAAAATATTTTTTCAATAATATTGATAAAGAAAGTAGATAATGTAAAAAATTACATAGATAAATTTGTATTCATATATACGTTATAATGGCTTTGTCTAATATTTATTTTAATTGATATTTTGTAGGCTCACCCATTATTGACCCGCGACTCGCATTGACCCGACCTAATATTGACCCTATAAAATATGACCCTCTTTAACTCGACCCGCACCAACCCTGACCCAACCTATCCAATAACCAGGTCTAGTTGGGAAAAAGGGAGGGGAGGATGCCGATAGGGCGGTTCGTTTTAGGCTTGGGGAGGGGGTAGGGCAGGGGCAGCGGCAGCGCTGGATGGGGGCAGAGAAGAGGATGGAGGTGGTGGGGCTAGAGTTGCTAGGTAGTTTTAGGAATTTGAATTTTTTTTCAAAATTTTATTTTCTTTTTCTTTTAAACCAATAATAATATGGAAACACGTGTCACTATGGACCTCACTTAATGGATTTTTAGACGAAAATTGTTAACTGCTGGTAATATCCAATTTCCTAAACTTTTTGTGGTATTAAAGTAAATTATTTTTTTCGTAGTGTTAAAAACCAATTTTGTGGTGTTAAAAATCCAAATTTCCAACAATTTTGATGTTGAACTTGAAATACCCAATCCCTACATACACTTACTTTCACTGCTATTTCATCCTAAGTTTCTAATTTAATAATTATTGCATCACTATACTTTGAAGTTTGTAATTTGCATAAATAATATTAAACCTATAATGCAAATTTATCATGCATTGAGTATTTGAGCTATTTAGTAAAATATTATTTCTATGCTTTTTTTTTTAACTTTTTATGTTGCATGTAGAATCATAGACAACTAAATTGAAGTATTTTATTATGATTTGTATATTAATCAAATACATATGAATGCATAGTTCCATAATCTTGAGCTATGTATCGATCTAAAACTAAACCGGACCAAGACCAAAATGGACCAGGACTTGGATCTAAAAGATTCACAAATTGGGGACAACACCGATATTAACCGGTGTGGGTTCTAATTTGGACTTGATTTTTCCAGTCTGATTCGGGTTTCAACCGGTTACATCTATGCTTCACATTATTTTAAATTTAAATCTACAATAATTCCAATGTCAGCAATTAACTTAAGCAACAAGTTCAAAAAATCAAAGAAACAATTCAAATGCAAATTACACCAAACAGATAATATTTTCAAATTGCAAAACACTCATCGAATTTTACAAGAGGCTACCCGGTTTATCTTTATTATAATCAAAGATGATTAATCTAATAATGGAAATATGGTAAATTGCAGGAGGTAGGATTCATGATGTATGTGTATTGAAATAATAGTTTCTTCTGCTTATTCTAGCTAGTTATAAAGGTTTTCAACTTAAAAGAGTAACTTACTTGATGTCGTTAACATGACCTTGTTAACTAAATGTAAGTCAACCTAAATGATTTTACTTTGCTTTAATTTGTAATTTGAGACAACTAGGGAAAATTATTTTGCATAATTACCTGTGTCATTAACATTAGTTGTGTTAATTGAGGTTTTAAGTGTATTAAAAATTTAGCGTATTACTAAAATTAAATATTAGTGAGTGTCATGGGTTTATGCCTCGAATAACTTTTTATAATCTATGTCTATTAAGAAACGTTTTACGTCATGCATTACAAATAACTGTTTGATAATTTCAGCAAATTAAACACCCTAAAAAACACATGATGAAGGAAATTCACGTCGTTGTATGAAACGTCCAACAATCAACAATATTTATAACACTCAACTACCCCAATACGAGTATAAAAGGTAAGTTAAGAGATCGAACCATGGGGACGGCATAATCACTATCAAACACGACCAACAATTAAACTAAATTGAAACAATGAACGAGAAAACTAACATTAAAGGAGGAGACTAATAAGAAAGATCAATAATTAAACAAATTTAACTGAGGAGATTGGATCAAATTAATTATGTAAATCAAACAACAATCAAGAATTAGTAATGAAGGAGACATAGTGAACTTAGTTAACACCCTTATTGATTTAAGATACTATCCTCTAAAAGCTATCGGTAGTGATTGATTACTCTCACATAGGATTCACGATATCGCCATAAATCCATATATTTAGAGGTAATAAACAAGATCGAATCGATTAAATAAGATGCACTAGGTACACTATTTTCAATAAATTACATATAATTTGCAACTTATAATCAAAATGTAGTAAAACAAGAACAACAAAGCATTTAATCACAATAAATCTCAAATCCTTACTCCTGAATATGTTTAAATCACAAGAACACTACGCATTAAACATGATTAACAAACTAAAACTAGCATTAATATACTAGTTGACGTAAGGAAAGTGTAGGTTGTTTTCTACCCTCCCCTAGAGCCAAACAAAATTTATAAACACTCGAACAACCTAATACGAGTATATGGTAAGTCAAGGGTCGAACCCAAAGGAATGAGTAGGTGCAAGCTATAGCCTAGGTCAAGCTACTTCGAAGATTGTAGAAAGATATGGTTTGTAACTAAGGTATCGAGAAAGCTAGATAAATCGAGAAATTCAATATACTAAACACTAGGGATATAGGTTCCACATGGATGCTCAATGATTATGCTAATTGATGGATCACTCAATCAATTCAAATATTACAAAGGACAAACAATAATTGCAACCAAAGGAATCCAAAAGCTATCTTCTATAAGCCAAGCTAGGGTTCACTATGAATGGCTAACTAGGAAAATCACAATCAAATTCAATTAATTAAAGCAATTCTCAAATCAAGGGTTCATGTCATTGAAATTTGCAATGCAATCTAGATTAATCTTATAGGTTGATCACTCCTAGGCTAATTAATCACATGCACAACTATGCACAACTAATCTACTCACTAATCATGGTGAAATTGAAAAACAAACATATTCATTTCAAGCTTAATCAAGAAGAAAATCAATCATTCAACAATTTCTCAAATAAAGATTGAAATTCAAATCAAACATTCAAGAATAAAAGGAAATTGCAATAAAAGTAAATTTAAAGGAAAGAAATCTCACAAACTTTCATTGATTTGAAGAAGAAATCCAAGATCAAGTTGAAATCAAAGATCAAATTCAAGTACAATCAAGTAATCCTAAGCTTCTCTCTCTACTTTCTCTCTCTTCTAATTCTGGAAAATAAGTGTCTAGTACAAAATAAGTCGTCCCCCCTCAAAAAGGAAAAGTCTAAAGCTATAAATAGAAAATCGAGCGAAGGGGATCGGGGCTCCTGGTGCGTGCGCACCACCTAGGCCGCGCGCGCACAGCAGGCTCTGCGCGCATGCACAGTGAGGACCGCGCTCGCACACCCCTGCTGTGGTGCTCGTGGCCTGCCTCCTTCGCTTGCTCGATCGATCTCCGCGCTCCCGAGCATCCCTATCATTGGTGCACTCGAGGCGATGCCCGCGAGAAGGGCAACTCTTTTATCTTCCAAGCACTTGAACACTTCGAGCCAAAGCATTGCTTCCAAGGTCCTTGTGCTTGCGGAGCTAGCTTGAATTGCATGTTTGGATTCCCGAACTTAGCTCCATCAACCTTCTTGAATGCGCTCGAGCTTCCTCCTTGGTAATCAAACCTCGGGAAACTCAACACACCTACAAAACAAGTCAAAGAAACGAAGAAGCGAGAGAAATAGTCGAGAAATGAATAAAATAACAAGAAAACCATCAAAAGCATGCATTTCTCTAAACTTACACACAAACACGCAAAACAAGCATTATTATGCAAAACCACGACATAAAAGACTAAAAACGAGCATGAAACTGCAAAGAAAACCTAGCCTAAGAGTGCCATAAATGACATTCATCACTAGTTAACCAAATAAAAGAGATTAACTAATCAAAATCAATTAATAAATCCCAAATAAAGATTGAGATAGAGTAGGAAATGCTCATTGATTTAATAAAGAGATCTCCAAAACAATTGTCACAAGTTAATTATTCTTCAAGCTCTAAATTCCACCATTAAAATTCTTCACTTGAAAACCCTAATTATGGAATCTAATCCTTCCTAAACCCTAACCTAAGCTAAGAGAGAGAGAGAGAGAGGGGGGGGGGAGAGAACTAATTTTAATTAAAATGTGAAATAATAGTTGATTTTCTAATCAGCCCAAAATTGGTATTTATACTAGGCTAGACAATAAAAAGGATAAAATGGATTAAAAAAAAAAAGAAAGAAATAAATAAGAAAATGGAAAATGAAAATAAAAATAAAAATAAAAAGGAAAAAAGAAAGGGAAATTCTCTTTGGTAAGGAAAAAAGAAAAGTAAAAATAATTTCAGTTCAACAAAAATAAGTTTAGTTCAGTAAAAATAAGTCCAGTTCAGTAAAAATCAGTAACTTTAAAGAAGAAATATAAAAGAAAATCAGTGAAAATAATTTTAGTTCAGCAAAAATAATTTCAGTTCAATAAAATTAATTTTAGTTCAGTAAAAATAATTTAAGTTCAGCAAAAATAATTTCAGTTCAGTAAAAATACTTTCAGTTCAGCAAAAATAAGGTGAAGTGAACGGGGCCTAACACTTAGGTTTTTTTCCTTATCTCATTAGTAAATTGGATAAAAATTTATTATTTGTGGTAATCTTGTATTATTGTCATTAAATTAATTATAACATTAATGATAATTTTTATTAATTCCTTAACTATGGTAAAGCTACTAATGACAAAATAAAAGGTAAAATGACATAATTTCCCAAATATTCATACATCCCCTCTACTAACGTTTTCAATTAAATGATCATTCTTTCGTTTCTCTTTTACTTGAGTTACAATTCACCATTCACCAATAACTTCCATTAGTACTCCGTCACCAAGATCACCCTCTAATATCATCTCCTTGCCTCCACGTTCCTTCTCCGCCTTCGTTGCTGTTGTTGTACTAATTGGTGTGTCATGAGTGAAGAGGTTTTGGTGGGTTTCGAGGTTGGGGACTTGGGGTTGGGGTGGGATTGAGGTTTGTTGGTAAGAATAGGGTGGGGTCAGGTGAGGTTGTATTTTGGGTTAGGTCAGGTGGTGGTGTGGTGGTTATTATGAGGTGGTGGTAATGGTGGATTGGTGAGTGTATATCCATATAATAGTGAGAAAAAGGTGGGATGAGAGAAATTGAAGAAAAAATCAAAAATAATAAAATCTAACCATATTTATAGACTTAATAAAAAAAAAATTATCATTAATGTCATGCATGGCTTAATCTCAATAATTCGTGATTACCATAAATAATAACTTATTTTCCAATTTATTAAATAGAAAATTATAAAATACAGTGTTACCAAAGAGAATTTCCCAAAATGAAAAGAAAACTAAAACAAATCCCACTAAACATTTAGCCCCCATTCCTTCGAATTTGGCAGTTCTAATGTTAGGGATTTTATTTGATGCTTCTCACATCATCAATCGCAAATCTTCATCATCAATAAATCAAAGCCGTTAATTTAATCAACCATCAAATCGAGACCGCTCGATCTTCATTTCTCATGCAAGCACAAAATGTGGGTATTGCGCGTGCAGCTTCGGCCTTTGAAATCTATGGAGTTCTTGCCTCGATTTCTACGTGCGAGCTGCGAGTGTGATGGAGTACTCGAGTTTGCTGCGCGCGTAGGAGTTGTGAGTCAGCTAGAGCTTCGATTTGTCCTGTTTAATAAATTGCCGGTGCTACTACTAGGCATTAATGGCTAGGCGTGAGGTGCGAGGTGGGCTGATGTAGTGTCGGTGATGGTGGTTGTAAGGTAGGCAGGTAGCTATTGGAGGTTGGATATGGAAGATGGGGTGGTGATGTTTAAGTGGCTAAGGAGGCAGCATCAGCAACAAGGTGGAGCTTGTGCTTTCAACCTTGAAATGATTAGTTTCTCGTCTCGAACAACCCCCTATACATACAACCAAAGACAAGGCATAGAACAAGACAAATAAAAAAAATAATAAAATGAAAATAAATAAAGTAAATTAAAATAAAGAGACAACACAAAAACTAAACTAAAAATTAATTAAAACTATACATGCAAATAAAATCAAACAAAATAAGAAGTAAACTAACAAAAATTACTACTTAAACTAAAAACACATGAAAATTACTAAATAAAAAAGAAAATTTATTAACGAGTGTTGACACCTAAAAATAACTCCCCGGCCGAAACATGATGATCAGGGAAACCTTTTATTACCATTAGGTTCGGGTTTAGTGTTGAAATAAAGGAGTACTTGATATCATTTCTAAACCAGTTTCTAGCCCGTATTTATTTTAATTTTAATCCCAATCCATTTATTTTAATTCTTATTTTTATTCTCCAACTAATTTCTAAAAATTATCTGATTCATAAAGAAATTTGAGTTTGAAAAGAACTTCTAAAAGTCTAAATGCATTCAAAAACCATTAACAGATAAAATTACATAATCAGAACGTGTTAAGAATAATTTTAATAAAACTTGAAATTTGAATTCTAGCGTGTGGCGACATTTTCGTCATGTGGCGCCTCAAGAACCCGTGCGAGATGACATTTCAGTTGCTACACAACGTGTGCTGACATGGTGCGATAAATTTTCAGAGTTGGAAGATGCATTTTTTATCTTTTCCCATTATTTTCCTATAAATAATGTAGCCTTTCGCGGGTTACGGGCACTGTATTCTAATTATGTTCTCTTATTATACTCTTATTTTCTCAATCTCTCATACTTTCAATCTTTCAAAATTCCTCCTTCAAGTGCTCCTAGACAGCTATACTTCACCCGAAGCTCAGCGTGAAAGGTTGATTATAAACTAACCCTAAGGGTTTCAATCAAAACTTGATCAGTTTAATTTGTTTTCTTTAATTTAATTTAATTCTTTTAATTTAGTTACTTTACTTAAATTTACTAACCTTTTATTCATGATGTAGCTGCAAGGTTTCGCAATCGAAGTAAGTAGATTTAATTATTCCCTTTATTAAATTAATTCTACAATATTTATTCTTGCTAGCATCATGTTTAGGGATTGTTATTTTTAATTATTAGTATCATGTTTAGGCATTATATTTAATCTTGTTAGTATCATGCCTAGATTTTTATTAATAATTATTTAGTATCATGTTTAGGATGGTTTTAAATTCGTTTCTTTAATTACTATCGAGTTGCTTCTAATATTTTTACGCATGTTTATTTAGTGGATTTATTGTTTTGATCACCTATATTGCATGTTTAATTGGGAATATATAATTGAATATCACACTTAATAAGATAATTTGGACAACCTATTTAAGTTCCCAATAATCTTGTTGCTTAATTCAAGTGATCACAATAATTAGATTTATGTGTGCATTAAATATTCAACCAACCTAGATTAGTTAGTTTAGAGTGAATAGAATCTTGTTTGTATGTCTTTTCGGTTGTAAATAATACATGTCTCTATAAGAATCGAGTAGAGGCCAATAAGGGCAGTATTGGGTTCATGATTCAATCCGACCATGCATCATCCTCGAATATCCCGTTATGGTTTAGGATCACTATGGAGATAGTAATATCATGGATTATGAATGGGGTGACCCCTTCATAGATCAAGTTATTGTTGCCTTTGGTTTTGTCCCTTTTTGTGGTTGCTTTTAAAAATCCATGAACGTTTTACAAGTTCCTTAAAACCTTGTTGGCGGCTCCCTTTTTTTGTCCCTATTGTGATATGTCAAATTAGACTTCCTATGATTGCCAAGTATATTCACGTATGCACCACGTAGGCACATTTCGAGCGACGCCTGCAACGAGAAAATAAGATAATAAAAGAGAAAAATAAAAAATAAAAAAAACTAAGCACCAAAATTAGCTAACACTACCCCTTAAAGTGACATAAATGTCACTCATCAATACAGGATCAAAAATTAGCTTATATTAATATAGTTTTTTACAAAAATTTAGGATAACAAAAGATATATAAATAATGCTTGTTTGTTATCCCTACCTTGTAAAAGGTTTGAGATAATTCTTATAAATAGTGTTTAGACAATTTTAATCGGCCCTATATATTGTTTATTTACTTATTTACTCTCATTAATATTAATTGTCTCTTTTTTGAGCTCTTAAGAATAGTGTGCGGACATTTATAACCCTAAAATATTAGTTAGTTTGAGATAACTCTTATAAATAGTGTTTGGACAATTATACCCTCTAAAATATTTATACACTTATATACCCTCATTAATGTAAATTACCTCTTTTTTGTACTCTTAAAATAGGGTGTGGACATGTATTCCCTTAAAAAAATATTGGTTTATATACTTTCCTTCATTAATGATGCCAACAACTAAAACTTTGTAATATAAGACCAAACCGAAAGAGCTCCCCGAACATGGTTAATTATGGCACACACATTGCATGCATTAGCCGACCTAGTTATTATAAATGTGTTAAAATTCTAACTACTTATAATTTCATACAGAAATATTTACATGACTTTATTTACTTTTACATTAAAACATTAAACATTGATGTTGTATTGCAATGATACTTAAAATTTTTCTTTTATGATTTGAAAGATTCACACAAATTAAAATCTTTATCCAAGAGAAGGGTTTCACGTGGCACATAAATGTTACTAGAATTTTTTTTTAATATATTAGTATAGAAAGAATTTATTTATAGTTAGTGGTTAAAAATACTTGAGCCCACCTTCAAAAAAAATGGTACAATATGAATAAATTTTTAAAAATTATTTAGTGGTTATAAGATTTGAGACCACCTTCAACAAATGCTATGACCAAATGGGGTAAAATTCAAGTATACTTTGTATGGGCAACATTGTATATTCAGTTTACCAGTTTTAAACGAGTTTTGTTAGGTTGTAGTAGGTTTGTTTTATATCAATTCGAGATCTTTGGAACCTTTAATTCTTTAGTAAAATATTTTCTTAGGGAAATAAAACATTTAAACTTCACTTTAGTTTTAACTAAATTGAGTGAAATTTTAATTATTTGTAAATGAGTAACGAACATGTTGTAAATGGTTCGGTTTAAATGGTTTACAGTTTCCTAACAATTCGGTTTAAATGATTTGCGGTTTGTAAATAGTCCGGATTAAACAATCTGCGCTTTGTAAACTGTCCAGTTTAAACTTGCCGTTTTGTTAGATTAAACTATTTTTATCAAGTTCAAATGGTTTCGAGTTGGAAATAGTTTGGTTTAACAACAATTGAAGTTGTGTTTGGTCAAGATTGAATTTGAACAATTCAATTTGTTATCCGATTATAATTCTTTTATGGTGTAACATTCTTCAAGTCAGTTCAATTTCAGGTTGACTAAGAACGGATCAGGTTGATTATCGATTTCAGATAATCGGTTTAGTTCTCATTGGGGTCGGTTGATATTGGACAATTAAACGATTTCAATTTAAAACTTGACCCTTCTTTTATGTAGATAATAAACCAATTAATATAAGTAATAATTTAGCAACACTTATGCTATAGCTATATAATGAAGATGAAAGCTAATTATTATAAACTTATAAAGTTGCATTTAAATATTGTCGAAGTAAATGACATTAAAATAACAATGAATATATAAGTTACTGACGTTAACCAAGAGATTCTGTTATAACAACATTAGCGAAGTTGTCCACTTTCAAACTCCCATTAACCTTAAATTACATATTGGCCCTCTTACTCACATGCACAAAATGACATTTATACCCCTAGATAATTAGTCTTTATTACTTACATTCTAGAGCAGTTATTGCGTGCGGATGCCCGCACGCCGATTTTCGTGCGTCCGATTTGGCTGATATGTTTTACTTATTGGCTTATATATTTCATGTGTTAGCTGATATGTTTCATTCGTTGGCTGATATGATTTTGTGTTGGCTAATGTATTCTTTTTGTTGGCCGATATATATATTTTTTGGCTCATATGTTTATTTTGTTGGATGATATGTATATTTTAATTGTTGGCTTATATGTTTTATTTTGTTGGCTAATATTTTTATTTTGTTGGCTTACCTGTTGCTTTTCTTTGCTGATTTCATCCTTTTGTTGGCTAATACGCTCTATTTGTCGGCTGATATGTTCTTTTTGTTGGCTGATAAGTAGCATTTGTTGGCTGATATGCATCTTTTGTTGGCTGACATATTCCTTTTGTAGGCTGATACGTTTTTATAAATGTCTTTAATGTTGACTAATATGAAATATAATTGGTTGATATATTGCTTGTATTAGCTGATGTACAAAATATATACAAGTTTAAATTTTTTTTAATTCTTTCTCCTCTTTCCCACTCTTCCACTCTTTCTTTCTCTCTCCTCTTAGAGATTCACTATATCAGCCAAGACTCAAGAGCCCAAGATTTCTTTCTCTCTCTTCTAATCCTATCACCACCGACACAACCACCACGACACCACCATTCTCCTTCCTGCCGCAACTCCCACCCACCATCACCATAACTAACCATTCCCTCTTCTTCCTGTCGCAACCCCTACCGACCACCACGCTATCCCTTCTTCCTGCCACGGCCAAGCCGGAGCCCAGCCACAACCACGTTGAAGCCCAGTCGCAGCCACGGCCAGACGCACAACCACCACCTCCAAACTCAAACCACCCGCAAATCGCAGTTCAACAAATTTCGATCGCACATTAGCGAATCGCAAACTAGAAATTCTATCCTCCTCCGCTTTCAAATAGAGAAAATCATCAATTTTGATTAATTTATGATTGTTTTATGCAATATAATTAATGTGAATTTCTGATTTTGATTTTAATTTTGATCTGGAAAAAGGAGGAGCATAGGAGAGAAAGAGAAGGGAAGAGAAGAAGGGAAGAGAAAGAGAAAGGAGGAGAGTTATGTAGTAGCTGCACGAACTGTTGGGTGCAGGTCCCCGCACCCAATAGTTTGTGTACATCCTATCATGATAAATCAAACAATCATAATATAGAATTACGCAATAAATTAGTATAAAACCGAAAAGTGATGAGAAATTGCAACTCTTATCTATAAACAAAAATCACAAAAAGCAATCAAATACAAATGGAAACAAGATCAACAATTGTATGAATTGAAAAGGAGACAAATATGATAATCGGATATGAAGAAAGAAAAATGGTTAGAAACTTGCAATGAGGAAAGAGAAACGAAAAGGACGAGGAGGAGGATCTATGATGCGGCATGTAGCGACACTGAGGTTGATGACTAGAGAATTTGAAAATGAGTAGGAGAACTAGAGAAGAAGAAGACGAGAAGTCGGAGATAGGCTAGACGATCCTAACATGAATTGGTCGCTGGTCAACAGTGAGTGATGGCAATTGTTCGCAGATTCGATGGTCGACGATAACTATTGACTTGAGGAGGTAAGTAAGAGTGTCACTTGCCAAAGTTTTGACGATCAACGATGACTTTTGACTTGAGTAGGGCTATACATCGGTCCAAAATCAGACCGTACCAAACCGAACCTTAACTAGTTAGGTTAGGAACCGAAATTGAGATTTTTAGAGGATCGAAGACCGGACTTCAATTATCCGGTCTGATTCCGGTCCAAACCTGAAAAATCAACGATTTTGGACCTGATTAAACCCGTTATCTTGCTCTTTTTTTTAACGCATATTTAGATACATTGTACTACTTGAGTAAATAGAGAAAAACCATAAAAATCCAACTATAGTAACCTACTTCATATAAATTATGTAAACCAACATTTACATTAAAATTATTCAAGTATGAAAATAAAATAAAACTAAGATGGTTTGTTGCAGTCAAACAACTCCAAAAAAGGGGAACAAAGCACTCCAAACTAACTGCAAACAAACACAAGTATCAAAAAATAAATTAACAAGCAAACAAAAAAATACAAAATCTACATCCTAAATTAATGTCAAATAGCAGGAGGGAAACATGGAAGACCTTCGACCCCTCTGTCAAAATTAAGAAATACACTCACGAACACGGTCTAATACAACTATGAATTCACAAAACCAGTTTGGCCCGTTTCACTCCTTTTTCGCCGCTCTTCAGGGTGGCTAGCCATTGGCCTGGTAAGTCAGGTGGTCAGACTTTCTCTTATCATTGGTGATGGTGAGGAATTTAGTGAGTGAGTAGTATGTTTGGCCATAAATGAAACTGAGAATGAGAGTAGGAGAGATGAGCGAGAAAGAGATTTCAAAAGCTTAAGTCAGTTATGTGCAAGAAATTATGGTTGAGACTAAAAGTTGTCTATTTTTTGTTTTTTTTTTTTGAAAAAAATTATATGATCGAGTCAGGTCTGGACCAAAAAAAACCTGTTTTTACCCAGACCGGACCGAAAAACCCAAAATCCTTGATTTTCAAGGACCGGGACTGAACTTGAATCCGTCTATCCGGTCCAAACAGGTTCGATTCCAGTTGTGTTTCGAGTCTAGTCTATTTTATGCACACCCCTAGACATAAGGGTAGGGAGTAATAGTTAGAGTTAAGTGAGTTAAAGAGAGAGAGGGGAAGTAAAAAGTGAAATGGATGACTAGTTTTTTTTTTATTTTTTTATGAGCATATTAGGCTTAGAAAAACAACAAGGTTGAATTTTAAAAAAATATAAATATATATAAACTAGGTTAGAACCCATGCGATGCACGATTCATATAAAACCTATTTTTAATTTGTACATTTAAAAAATAAATCCCTATTATACATGAATATAAATAAGAATTACAAACATTTTGTAATTTAAAATCTTTTATTTTCATCAAAATTATGATATAGTATCTGTTCAACGTCGTCTAATTCATAGTTCAATGTAGGAGGTCATTTATTAGTGTGCTATTTAAAACTTTTTCAATTTCCTATGATAAATTGATAAGTTTTAGTTGTAAGGTAGAATGAGTAATATTTAAATATGATAGCTCTACCAAAAAAAAATGTTAAATATGATAGCTCTACCAAAAAAAAAAAATGACATCATCATTGCTTTTAGGTGGGAAATTTTTTATTAAGAGAGCGACATGTGGGCAATGGTGATGTCAGCATCTTCTGTTTTAGTAATAGTTAATAGATTAGGGTCTGAAGGAGTTGTGTCCTTTACTAATGTGTAATTACAAAATTAAAAATGGATCAATTATAGGATAATTAGTTTGTTTAATAAGGTTGACATTATGTCTTTTCTAGAGTGTACTTATAAACTTTGGTTTAAAAGGTAATCCAATGCTCAATTGAATGGCCTGGATCCGATAAAGTCACATAAATAAGGTACGGATTGATCAAAGGGATAAAGGCCCAATGTGGGCCCAAGTCATGTGGTCGGCTATGTAGGGAAAGGAAGAGATGAGAGTTTGTGGGCTAAGCCTTAATTTATAAATATAAGTTTGTAATTGTAGGGTCTTGGGAATTAAATACACAACCAATTGTTACAAACCTTAATTAGCAAACACAAACCAAACTTCCTCTCTCTTCCTCACGTGAGGCGACAATTTCTCTTAGAATTAGGAGTGTTTCATTTATTTGTTCTTCTCCCTTCCAACTAGCTTCGGTGAAAGATTGATTTGTGACTATGGACCGAGTAAAGGAATAACATGTGGGGCTATAACTCTCCCTAGATTCATATAAGAGCTTTCGTAGAAATCACGCTTCAAAGGTGTCGTCATTTTAACTATAATATGATTCTTTAACTGTCATGCATGTGATGCTAATTAAATACGAATGGATGTTATTCATGAAATTGCTCAGTATAGTACAGATTCTCTATCGTGGTATTAGTTAGCCTCTTGTATATACTTTTATTGGTTATAATAATAATTAGACTATTTTGATGTTCATGATGATAAATTTTAATTCAATTAAGAGGGAGAAAATGAAATATGGATCAATTATTATGATTAAATAGAGAATTCATATTTGGAATTTGATTAAATGATGATTTAATTCTTAATTATCTTAGAGGGAACAAATTTTACCCTAATTATTTTTAAAATTTTCAAAAATTTGAACCTTAGGTCTGAAAATAAAATATCAAATAATGCTAGCCTTAGTTTTTTTTCTTAGAAATTTTTTCCTTTGATTTGATGATTTTAATTGGATAATTGCTTCATTAATCTAATTTTATTAAATTGATACTTAAAAATTATTTTTGTACGATTAAAGATTCATGTTAAGAAGTTAATATATGAAAAATCTAGATTTTAAATAAAATTGGGGAATCTTTTTTCTTTGAATTGGGCATTATTGTTGTGCTTAATTCAACTTGAACCAAATTTAGTTTTACAATCTTTATAATTCAATAAAAAATAATTGGTTTTTGGGTGGAGCAGCCACGTTAAGTGGCGTAACCTGTTGGCTGGCGTGGCCATGGTTGCTCGGTGGAGGTTCAAGAAGAAAGGTGGAAGTTGAGCGATTTTGGTAGGAGAGGAGGTTTCACCGTGCTGTTATTACACGACTGGAGCCAAACAACGATTCGGACGAAAGCTTACAACCAATGTGACTGGCTTCGGGTGGCCGCTGATGGTGATTGTTGTTGTTGCCTTAGTCTTAGCGCAAATTAAGAAAGTTATTAGTGTTATTTTAGAATAATTGAGAAAATTCTAATAGGATTATTGACTTGGTAATTGCATTATTCCATAATTAGTTTAGATTAATAAATTCTAAATTTGATTGGCTAGTTATTTGGATAAACTCTCCCAATTTTATTAATATAATCGTAGTGAATAAATGTGATTTCTGATTAAATAAAATTTGGTTCTATCTCATTCCTTAAAGTATATGATATTATAATTATGGTAGTATTAAATAATATTGAGATGTTATCTAATTACAAATTTAAATTATGGGGATATTTGAGATGTGTTGCCTTATTTAAGAATATTCTATATTATATTTTAAGCAAGCATGTTTTGTGAATTATTTTATGGAAATTTTATCATATATAATATTATATAACTATAAATGAATATGATGGCTTAATTAAGTTAAAAAATTCGATTTGCGCATTGTGATATATTTTTGTAATTTAAATACGGTTGTGTATAGTTAAGTATTTATGTAATTTTATTTAAGTTGTAAATAAAATGTGTGGATCCCAAAAGATGAGAAGACCTATGATGGATCAATACAAGTACGAAGATCCATGAAAAAGTCCAAGGAGGATCCTGTCAAGATTAGTTTATGAGGATTACGGGATTGTGCTAGATCATCTTCAAGTGCAATGAATCCAATATAGTTAGTATCTTCTTACAAGTATAAAAATATCATTCCTTGACGATCTTCGATCCTCCTAATTGAAATTGAATCTTCAAATTTTCGTGTGAACAAGTGGAGTGTCTTCATTTCACCATATTTATGATAATAATATATGTGTTTATTCTATCATTTGAAATCTTTTTTTTTTTTAAGTTGTTTTAAACATTAATCTAATGCCTTCTTCCAGAGGCCATATCAAGTATAGTAAAAACTAATGATCAAAATTTTCATTAATAATAATTTGATGGCAACATGTGATATTGTCAATGTCATTGTCCAATCTTATATGAATTAGGAATATAAAACATGTAATTATATACTTTGCTTATGGATCTTATCTAGACCATAACTAAACATTCTCACACGTAAATATCCCGTGTTATTCTTTAGACGTTTCATAGTTTACACGATATATCTCTTGCGGATACAAATAGTAAATCTCACTAACTGCCACAAGCTCAATCTTTAGGTTGACTGTCAATGATGTAGTCACATAGACTTTTTTAGGAGTTTGATCATAATTGCAACATTCGAAATATTAAATTTGTAGAGCTATGTAATTAAATACGTCATATATAAATTCTTCCGCAACTCTTCTTATGTGATCTATAACATGCTATTAGATCGACGTAGTATATAATTATTTCATCAAAACTATAAGCCCATTTAAATATATTTCTAATTTTCCATCAAAATTGTAAATACGCCTTACTATACTCTGGACAAATATTCACATATACTACAATTATTGTAAAGAAACTAGTGCATGCAATATGAGATATCGAAATCATGATAAGATATTCAACAAATTATATAATGAGTAATGCATCTAATAACTTTCTACACATGCAATAAGTAATTAATAACCTGTGACTCACACATGCATGCATATGAACATCAGACTCAAAACAATGCAAGACACTGTACAATGTGGAATTAAAAATTCATATTTCATTGGACTTCTGGTCCATGATAAACTTTTGATGATTATCATCATGTCGACATCAAGATGGATATATATATTTCAGATCCCTGATTCACTAGTCCATTCTATCATGCATATGCATATTATTCATCAATTCCATTATGTACCGATATCATAAAATTTCTTTAATGTACATTCCACGTGTTATTTTACTATGATATCTGAATACAATTTCAAAAGAATAGTACCATTATGACTTTCTCATATCATAGGCCATCTATTATAGTTCAGATATCTATATCATTTCTATTTAGGGTATTTCTCGCAATATGGTAATTACACTTAAAAAGTATCAGCTGCACTATCTTACCATATATTACATTTTATGTTGGAACCAATCACACGATCTATTCTACACTAACTTTAAGTGTAGTAATTCAAAGAAAAATTAGCAAGATCTTATGTCTATGTATACACATAATCACTATGACCAAAATGTATCTCTCTATGCCTCTAAAATGGGTCATAACGGTATACAAATCAATGCACGAGCATACCCTCTCGTCAACTCAATACACTAGTACATTACTTTTGCATGAAAATAGGATTATATGAGTATTGACTGATGGATAAATATATGTAAACTTAAAAACAAAACTCACATCAACTTTCTCCATGTGGCCGGCTGACATAAAATATACTCCTACCGAGTTACCCCTAGTGAAAAACAAAACTCACATCAACTTTTTGCATGTGGTTGGCTAACATACATTAAAATTTTACCGAGTTACACCTTATCATTGAGTAACCTGTGACCGACCGAGTACCCTTGACCAAGCAATTTTGGTCACATAATTTTTATGCTAAAATATAGTCCTATCTATATTTACAAATATAATTGTTTGAAGCATTAATTTACACCGAAATTAAGTGTTATTGTTGCAAATTCAGTTTTTCTTAATCAAGCTTTATAATTTTATTTTTTTCATTTAACTTTAAAATAAATTGTGTACAATAAACTTTTTCATTGTATCAAGTTTATCACTACGTGTGATTAGCTTATTACTTGGATATATTAGAGATAATATTAAAAGATATAATATACTTCGTATCTTTTAATATCTTGAATATTGTGATATCATATTAATTACACAAATTTTTTATTAAATTATTATATAACGGGTTAAATTAACCCTAAGAGTATATATATATATATATACTAACTCTGTTTCTTATTATGTGCAATAAAGGGGTATTATTTGTGAGATATAAAATATTACTTTGTTACACATAATAAGAAACGGAGGTAGTGTGTGTGTGTGTTTGACCAAGTTATAATGAGAACCAATCCTATAATAGAAACTAGGAACTAATGCCGACCGCTCGATTAAATAGAAATGGACGGATGTGATTAAATCTGGCATATTAATTGTTTCACGAATTAAAAAAATTAAGAGGTCGTTTTCTCTCTCCTCCATAAAAAACGTTCAATCACCTCTTTACGCTCGATGAAGATCAAATTCTTCTTACTTGAACATGAAATCTTGAAATTCATGTTGCTAAAGACCATATACATCTTGAAATCTACATTTTGAATCCAATTTTGTGTCAATTTTCGACTCAAATTGAATTAGGTTTAACTTGTGTGAATTCGAAAAATTTATGCAAATTCGAAGTTTCTCGGTGCGATGCTGAAATTTCTTCACAAGAATCTGCAAAATTGATGTCTAATTAAGGTACTGATTACACTTTCTTATGTCTATAAATAATTTTTAGCAAAATTTAGGTCTAAAATCAACGATTTTTCCAGATTTATTTAGTGATTATATTTTTTTGTTTTAGTGAATTTTGTAGCTCGAAGTTGTGTAAAATTGTAGAGATGTCTTAAATTATAATGTCTGGACTATTTTTTATGCAATTACTAACTTATTTTAGTGTTTTCAGGTTAAATTTTGCTGAAATTCGAAGTTGTTCAAAATGAGGTTGCGAGAGATTGAGGTTGCGCGTAATTGAAGGTGTTTGAAGTTGAAATTATATGCGAAATCAAGTAATATTTCTGAATTTTTCTATTACTTTGTTGATCTTTTTTTTTTTTTTTTTTGGTGTTTCAGTGATTTGTTTTGTTAAATAATTTTATTAGTATAAAAGAAGTTCTTATTTTGTAACTTTGCATGTCAACTGTTCGATGAAATTCCTGTGAGAGGTCACATATATATGTTGTGTGTTAATGGTGATTAAAAGTCTCAAACACAATTGATGTTCCATCTGAGGTCCATTTCATTTAGATAATTTATTTAATTATGTATAAATTTCATAAAAGTAAACTAAATCTCTCTTAAAGTATACTAATCATCTCTTAAAGTAAACTAATGAGGACTTTTTTATATTTGTGTCTTCGGTGTGGGGTGCATGGTCTAATTGTAGGAACTCTGTTATGTTTAATGAGTAATGTCAGAATTGAGATATTATAGTCATGAGGTCTGTTTGACTTGTTGGAGATTATTAAAACTACATTGATAGGTATCTGGGACAGCTAGGGAGGAGTTTGAATGGGCAGCTGCTGGGAGCTCTTGGGTGCCACGTGTATCTAGCAGAGTTCGAAGGTGGGGGGCTGGCTTGGGTGTTGTAATTAGTGATGAACGAGGGAAGATTATAGCTATAGGGAAATAATTATATGCAGAGTTGGTTGTTGTCATGGCAGAATCCTTGGCTACAAGAATGAGAATGGTGCTTCCTAGAAGTATGCATGGGCTGTCAATGTATGGAGTTCAAGTGTGATGATGCATCTGTTGTGAATTTGAATCATAGGTTTTCATACCTTTTGTCTTGACGACTAGCAATTGTCAAATTTCATAGAATGATCATAATCTTAAGTGATCTCTAAAGTAAATAAAAAAAGAAATTAAAGTGAATAAAAAAGACTATAAAGTAAACCTATTCGCTCAAGCGGTAGAGCACTATGTGGATGCATAGAGGTGTAGGTTCGATTCCTACATAGGTTATGTTAAAATTAATTATAAAACATTCTAAAGTTATTCTGAATACCTCAAAAGTAAATCAAAATCTTTCAAAAGTAAGTAAGAAAACTAGAAAAATTAATATATATCTCTATCAATCAATCAAAGCCTTAATCCCATAAGTGGGGTCAGCTAAATTAATATATCTCTAGTATAAATAAATAAAAAAAACTCCAAAAAACAATCAAAAGTAGAGAAAAATGTGTCAAAAGTAAATCATAATTACTTTAAAGTAAATAAATAATGCTAAAACGTAAATCAAAATATTATTAAACTAAATCAAATTAGGTCCAAAGTATACGAATAATAAATTATCTAGCTTGAAATGCTAAATGACTAAGGATACTTCATTATAGCACAAAAACTTCGAGTCATTGACTTACATATCCTTAAGAGTTGAATCAAATTATAAGAAACAAATATATTGAGTTCGACGTACGAGGACAGTAAAGAACCTACGTGGGATTCGAACCCACATTTATTTGTGCATTTGCACAATGCTCTACCTATTGAGCTAGTAGGCTTGTATAAGTAAATGAAAATAACTCAAAAGTTACAAAAAAATGTCGAAAGTAAAGAAAAAATTAGATAACTTCTTGAACTTGCTATCAAATTTTACTCTCAGAAATTGGCTTGTTTACATACTTTCTCCTTCTATACAATGTTGGCTAAGAAGAACAAAGTTATCTGAAATAATCAGTTTCAAGATTAAAATAGTAGTGCAAGCAATACATATTGAATTTTGGGTTGTTTGTCATATGTGTATGTGTGTGTGTCTACTGTCACTGTAAGAGGCATCAAACACCAAACCAAGGTCTGCTGCATTTCTGGGTTCTGGGTCGGAACTCAGAAGTCACTTGCTCCATATTGAAAAGTGGTTGCTTAGTTGCCCATAAAATCAGTTATGAGATATTGCCTGTACTCCAGACAAACGACATTCAATACGCAAAGAATTAGTAGCAACAACTCAACATCATAAATTCGTCTGATTTTCACTAGGTAGTGCTAAGAGGGAAAACTCACTTTAATTTAACAAAGCGTATCAAAGTAAAGAAAAATTACTCAAAAGTAAAGAAAAAATTCTCAAAAGTAAATCAAAATTTTTTATAGACGTCGGATATTAGGCAAAATGGCCTTCATGATCACCATACATGTTACTATGACAGAGGATGAAGCTTATATATCTATTCCCAAGCTTGTAAATCAGTTTACATTGACAATAAAGGTAACTGCAAGTTTAACATGCAAGATATATATATTTAGTTGCATATATTACACTTCATAGCCACCTATAATATGTTGATTCATTAGGGGCATGAAATCTGTTTAGAAATACTGATGATTATATTATCATTAATAGTTTAGTGATTTGACTATACATAACATTGTTACACCTCTTAAGGTTGCACACAGATGTAAGCTTTATTTGATATTACATACTGTGCACAAATGTGATCTTATTGAGCTACAAATTTTCTATTACTTACTTCTGCATTCATCCAAAGCTTAATATATAGAAGTGGTGCAAGAATGTGAGGGTTGAAAACCCCAACTTTGCTCAGTAGCACTATTTGATGATTAATATAAGAGCATGATCACTATAACACAAAGGCCAAAACATATCGAGATATGTACTTGAGATCCTAAACATCAACACAACACGCTTGGACATCACTACTTGCCTCAACTCAATCTTTTGTTGCCCCTCCTCAACAACACCAAGAAATCCAACAACAGCTAAAAAAAAAAAAAAAAAAACAAAAAAAAAAAACTGCAACCATAGCCACTGAAACACATACCTATTACTGAGACTATAAGAGCAACCTCTTTATACGCTCTACACTGTTATAGAGGTAAGAATCAACCCCATCCAAATGCACCCACCCAAATAAATACACCTACCTATACAGAAATGAATAGTCTATTATAGACCCTCGTATATATACACAATACAGAACTCTAAGTTCACTCCTCTCCAAACACCTTTAACCACTTGCAAATATATGCTACCAATACATACATACGAAAATACAACACCAGCAAATCAAACCATCAAAATAAAGAAAGGCGTAAGATAAAAGTAAAGGTTCTAATGTTTAAAGTAAATAGATAAAAAAATTACCAAAAAAAAAAAAAAAATCAGATTGATTTCAACTGAAATCCTAGTCAAAGAAAATTGACAATAAAATTAAAATAAAACTCTATACCTTAAAAAATCGCAAGAAAGATTAACAAGAATCGCAAAAAAGTCTCAGCAAAATTAACCAAATTAGCAAATTGCTAGAACTAAAAATAACAAAAACCCTAATTTCAGACTCGAAAGCATAAAAAATCAAACAATTGTATAAAAAATCAATTAAACACAAGAAAACCACAATCAAATAACTTACTTGTCCAGTATACTTATCTAGCCTAAAACCATAGCAAGTCAATCGAATTTTCCCAATCAAAAACCGCATAATCAGATTTTCGCAATCAAAATCGCAAAAACATATATCAAAATCGAGAAAATTAAAAATTAAACTGACATTTACGTACCTTAACAGAATATCGCGAGAAATTGAAGAGCGAAGAAATGGAAGAGCGAGAAAAAATATCGCCTCTTAGAGAACTTGGAGGAAGAGAGAGAAAATCTAAAGAAGAGAGAAAAAAAATGAAGCGTGTGTGTGAATTAGAACGGAGGTCATTTAACTTTCGAAATTACGAAATGCCCTTAAGGAGGCGGGTGAAATTTCAGCTGTTAGATAGAGCGCGATCAACAGTCCAGATGAGTTCCTAGTTCCTATTATAGACCTAGGTTCTCACATATCTTGATTCTACATATATATATATATATATATATATATATATATATATATATATATATGTATATATAGTTACCCTAATATACTATAAACATTACTATATCCTAACATAAATTTAATCTTGGAAAAATACTTATAATAATAATGTAATCATACTAGCTTATTGCATATAAAATGTATTCATTAAAAATACAAAATAAAATAAATTAAACTCATTACAAATTAATTGTTACTCTTAACAGAGTTAAAGTTATCATAAAAATTGTTAAAGTTACTTTCATATTAATCGTCTTTCAATAAAATTAACGTAAGTGCGTTTGATACAACATTTAATGATATTTATACATTGTGAAATCTTTATTCTTTGTAATCGTTTTCTGTATATTCTAGTGATTATACTCTCTCTGTATTTATTACTTGATCCACTTTTCTTTTGAGACCGTGTATTATTAATTTGGAAACTTTTAAAAATATTTACTAATTTTCTCCCCATTAATTACTCCACTAGTGGGGTTTTATATATTTGGAAAAGAGGCACTTAAATAAATGGCCAATTTTTTTTTTTTTGGAAAAGTGGACACTTAAAAAAACAGAAGGAGTACTACTTTTTACTATTCCCACTAAAATTACATGTCTTGAGAAATGAAACAAGTAAGAAAATACGGATGGAGGCTTATATTACAATTATTACTGTATTGTAACACTTTTAATAGTTGTGTTATTTCATTAATACCTTTAGGGGGCGTTTTGTTAGTGTATTTTTTGAATTGGAAACAGATTAATTGAACCAATACCGTTACCATGTGTTTGGTTTGAAGGCATGGTAACAATATTTACCATTACCTTAGGGTAATGGCTACCCTTTATTTGTTACCTCTCAAAAACTTAGGGTAACAAATATCCTTACCTTTCTCTTAACAAATAACCTTTCCATGATTAAACCAAAAAAATGAAAAGCTAATAGTTAAGGGTTCGTTTGACATCACTGTGTTTTCTGTTTTTGGTATTTTGTTTTTTAAAATAATATGATATCTGTCATATAATGAATAAAAAATTAGTCAAACTTATTAAAATCTTGATAATTCTGAAAGCTGACAACAGAAAAGTGGAAACACCTTTTTCTTGTTTCTTGTTTTTGGTTTTTGATTTTCAAAATAACTGAAAACTGAAAACCAAAAACAATGCCAATCAAGCCCTAAATGATTCCTTTCTCCCCTCTTGTTTGTTTTCTTTCTACTCCGTTTTCATTATTCGAACCAAACGCCCTCTTAAACTTTCTCATAACTCTATATCAATATTAGTACTAGTAAGAGAAATGTTTGAACACTCTTATTAAAAACTCTACATAAGGATACGAAGAACAGGATGATGAGACTCATGAAAGAGAAACAAAGAATGAATGTAGTATGCTTGTAAATGGGTTGAGAATCTTGAGATAGGAGAGAGTTTTGTATGGGCGTTAAGGGAAAGTAGAAGAAAGGAGGACGAAGGGTAGCATAAATTAGGAAATATTAATTTATCAAATTAAAAAAATTATTGTAAAAACTATCTAATTAAAAGATAAAATGATGTAAAAATGCCAAAAAAAAAAAAAAAAATCTTGTCATCGGTGGAAATCTGGCCAGAGGTAGTACTGTATACGAAGTAACATTTTACCTCTTATTAGGTAGTTTCTCACAAAAATGAATTTTATCAAAAAAGTTCTGACAAAATATCATTCACAAATCATAATTTACAAACTTACTCATATCATTATTTTAAAAAAAAAATACTTATGATTCAGCAATAGCTAGGGATTGATAGTTTTTGAGTAATTAAAACAACACAGATAACTACTTGAAAAGAAAGATCATTGTTACTAATACTACTATTAACTTTTTTTTTTTTTTTCGAAAAAAACTACTATCTACCTTTAATAACTTTTACCTTATGTCATCGTCAATGATCAAACTAACCTAGCATCACAACTTTAAAGGATAAAGACAAACAGATAAACAAGCCAATTTTATGAATTCAATGGAGTACAAACTTATACGAAATATATAAAGTCATGATTAAGGTAGAGAAGTTTAGTTTTTCTAAGCTTTGGATGGTCTTTGATTTAAATCGGACGACTTAAATGGAACACTATTCTCCATTCTACCTTGGGTCTCAAGATCGACTTGGAGATTTCATTACTCCGACTTGTCTTAAAAGTGATAATTATGTTGATTACACAATTCACACCCAAGTACCTCAACCATTTATATCGATCCCTAAGTTCCTAATCATATAAAATATTGATCATTCTCTATAAAATCTACGGAGTACCTTTTTCCATAAAATAATTGTGGCATATCTGACTAATATTTTAAATCTACAATACTTACTTTGTATATTCTTATTTAATGCATGATACGTACAATAATATGTACTCCATATTGTATATAAAATCACGAATTTTATATAGAACAATTTTGTAATGACTACAATAATAATATTGTAGCCATTATAATTATTAAATCTTAGCCGTACATTATTTGTGAGTATAAATTCCATGTCATTCCTTAAGTTGACTTAAAACATTTTTTTTTAAAAAATTACGTAATAAATCTATTGTGTTTCTTTTGCATGCAAAACCATCAATTGCTATATTTCTTCCTCTCTAAAGAGACTCTAATCCTCATGATAGTCCAAAATTAAAACTTTATTTGCCAAAATTCTATCAATCGTCATCTCCTCTGCTTCCTTTTTTTGCGATTTAATGCTACAATGAATTTATCATATGCTATTTGATTATAATTGATTTAATCGAACTCCTAACGACCTAGTGTTATATACAAAGTATTATGTGTATGGAAATTAAATTCCAACAAAACCACCTATGAGGTTGTAAATATTGGTATTATTATTCGTCAATGGAGAACAAAACAGTTATACTGTACATTACCAATGGAGAAGTATTTTTTTTTTTTAAATGTTAAAAAAGTAGTTTATATTAACATTAGGTTAAAAAAAAAAATCATGGTCAAATGAATGAATGGATAAGATCTTCTCCTTAAAATGAAGGGTCTAAATCACTATTTTTATGTATTGAATAGTCTTCCTATAATAAGAGAAACATAAAACATAAACTGAATATATATGATAGTTAGAGAAAATAGTAATTAAATATTGATAATACTTATAAACTAAATATGATAATTAGTATACTTCTTATATAGTATTCATAGTAAGTACTCCGTATTATTGCTAGGTTAAATAAAGTGCTCGTCATTAAATAATTGAATTGAATTGGATATGGTAGAAAAATAACTCATGGAGTCCTAGATTCAGGCATTTGCTAACCAATTTGTAGAAAATACATCACTCATATATTACCTATTAAGTTAAAAAAAAAAATTGTTTTCTTAGAATAGATTAGAAAATGATTAGACACTAAAGATTATGTACTATTTTATCTGTCTGATAAAAATTTGTGTATTTCAATTATTTTTGTTTGTCTATTGTATGGGTTACTATTATTTTTTTTTTTGAAGAATTTTGCATGCCTTATTAATAAGGCTTAGTGACTGATATAATAATAAGTTCTAAACTTCCAATCACATCCTATTTTCCTTCTTTCCATGCACCTTGCGAGAATTTTAGACTTGTTAGTTTCCTCACTAAGCTTAGTTAAACTAACTCTACTCTTACATACCATCCAAATATCAAATGGAAAAAACCCGTCGTTGCGATATATATATATATATATATATATATATATATATATATATATATATATATATATATATATATATATATATATATATATATATATATATATATATATATATATATATATATCGTGTGGATTGCCCTTTTGTTAAGGATGAAAATTCTAATCAAACCATACGATGAACATAATGATTTTTAGGAAGTAGATTTGAAGCTTCAAATATCAATGATATTGTTTCTAAAAATCTCCTCCTATTTCAATGCATAAGATCATCATCTAACCTTGAAGGAAATGTTAGTGGAGAAGATTACGTCATAGGATTTGGAAGATCTATACAAACTCTTCCAGAGTGACTGCGAGCTCAACCATTAAATAAATTTTGGTTTTTTTCGCCTCTATGAATAACTTAGAGTCATTAAGGGGGTGAATAAGCATGGAGATGTATAAAAAACATGTCCAACAACAATACTTATGCAACTTTCTCGAAGTAGCCTTTCTGAAAGAAGATAGTCATCTTCAGGAATGTGTCCGCGTTCTTATAGTATGAAGGTAGTTCTTTGCATTTTTAATGTAGGAGTTGAGATATAAACGAATCATACTAGTATATTTAGCTTATTATAATGTTGTGCATTTTCTTAATTAAGGTGTTCTATTCAATACTTCGATTATACTTAGTATATCAGATTTTATTTAATAATAAAATATTTCTCCCTTCGTTTTTAAATACTTGCTCCATTTTTCCATGCGCGAAGTTTTAGGAGAAATTAGAAAAAGTAATTAAATATAGAGATAGTTGTAATACCCCGTATTATTATACATATTCTATTTAAAATAAGTGTTTTGAGAAGTATTTAAATAAATTGAAATGTTTTATTTATAGTATTTTAATTATTCATTTTAATAAGTTTAGAAATATTTTATAAAAGGAAAGTTTATTTAATTAATTATTTTATTTAAATTGGGAATTTATTTAAGAAAGTTTTATTTTACTAAAGTTTTATTAGGAAAGGGATTAGGAAAGATTAAAAAGGGAAAGTTTAGGAAGAAGGGTTTTTAGAGAAAGGGTATAAATATTTAACACTTGAGGCATATCAAACTTTGCCCAAAGTGGAGAAAACCCAAGGTAAACTTTCTCTCCCTTCTCCTTATTTTTCTTTTCTTTTTCTTTCTTTTTCCCCTTCCCCTTTTTCGGACTTCACCACCACCGTCCTCTACTATGCCGCCGGTGGGCCGCCGGCCACCACCAGCAGCAGCAGCGGGGCCACCAGCAGCACGGCGGCAGCCGGCTGTGGTGCCGTGGCTGCTGCCCGGATCTTCGAACCAAAAAAAAAATTATTCTTTTGTTTTAAAAATAAATTTAATCCTAGATCTAATTATTAATTATTAGTTTTGTGATTAGATTATGATGTTTGATTATAAGTAGCATGTAATTTCATTTTCAGATTTTAATTTTAATTAAAAAAAACCCCAATTTTGAAACCCTAGATTCACAAATTGTTAATTATTGAAGGATTATGATATAGGATGGTTTAAACCTTTGATTTAAGTGTTTTAAAGCCTAATTACAGCAAGTTTTCATAAAAATATAATGCTGGGATTTTTGGTAGTATATTAAAAATCAAGTTTCTTTAAGAAATTTTAATTACCCATTAATTGGGATTAAAGTATGATGTTTTACATATAATTTCAGCTTATTTTAATTAAATTATGAGGGGTTTAATAATAGTATATATTACTGGAAATTTGTGTAGAGAGGATTTTAATACTCCTCTATTATTTAAAATTGTAGGAGATTTCGAAGTGAGTGATTTTTATTAGTCGTGGCAATATTAAGATCGTATTCAAGGTACGTTCGCGTACTTAGCATAATTTTATTGATGTAGTAGCATGCTAAATGTGTTTAATTGATTACAAGTAGTATCATGCTAGATTTGGAATGGAAATTATGATTTGGTTGTTATTGTTGATTGAATATCGAAACATGAATTATTTGTGTTGGATTAATGGTTGGAAAATAATAGTTTGGAATAGTGTATATGAACCACACTTTTATTTATGGCATGATCGAGAGCATGTTTAATTAAACTAAATGTTTAATTTGGCTTGGAATATTAAAAGAAAATTTTATTATGGTTCATATAATTTTTATGGATGCTTTAAGCATGGGAAAAGATCTATGTAAGTGTCTATGTACACGAGGAATAAATTGTATGTTGGTGCCTTAGTGCACTTAAGGTGTTTTTAACACCGAGGGATAGGATTTGTGGCGCTTTATGCGTTTAAAGTGTCATTGACACCGAGGTAGATTTAAAAAGGGTTCAACAATTATGTGGTCACTAATTATTCAAGAATTAAGTTGGTATGTTTGATTGTTTGAATAATTATTGTTGATTGAATGATTATGGTTTGAGTCATCACCAAGTTTAGTAATATGTAAATAACGTAAAGTGAAAGAGATTACGCACCAAAACTCTTGGAACGTATATACCTTGAGTATGAACATATGGGGGGAGTTATGGGGTTTTATATTTAACCATAACTTCTACTGGAGTACAGGACGCTGTACATTCTTTTATTATTATTATGTGCAGGAATTCCGCCACTTACGAGTGGTTATTGATGCTGACACAATTAGCTCCCGTGTCGGTAACCTCATTTATTGGGGGAGGTTAGTTGGGAAACCCGTTCGATGCGTAATCAATGCTAAAAAAATTATGTAGTTGTCGAGTTGAAAGGTTTGTTGAATGTTGTATGCTTGAAAAACAGGTGCAACAAGGTAAGTTATGTGTTGATAGGTAATTGCATGTTAGTGTGTTAAATATGCTTATGTACTCAGCTTTGTTGATTGTGTGTTTTGTGTGTTTGTTGGCCTTGTCTTTATCTTGGCCCTATGATGACCCATTTTTAATGGAGAGTAGTGGAAACAAGTAGAGAGAAGCTTTTCAGGTGATGAAGCACATTTATGGTGGGCATGAGTGAAGAGCGAATCATGCTAGTTTCCATAAATATATGATGTGTTATTGCTTTATTTATATTATGACATTTCTATTGCGAGACTAACGTAAAATTTTTAAGTTGAATTGATTTGGTTAAGGGCCTACAATGGTTCCAAGTTGTAGGTTTGACTTTGTTTTACTTTGGTTTGACATTACTTTCGTGAGTTGACTTTTTAAGTTGAGTCGTTTTAAATTATTTTAAAGGTGAGTCTTCCGCTGTGTGTCTTTGATAGTTGCCTTAACCGTTTTCTTGGTGGCGATAATATCTTAAATGTTCCTATTTAAATTTTTAAAAGGGCAAAATAGGTATTTTAAAAGAAAGGAGTTTCTAGGGTGTTACAAAGTGGTATTTGGGAGCTTTGGTTGAGATTTTATTACCACTGAAGCCAAAAACATGTTTTAAAGTGTTTTAATTTTAAACTTGGCCAAGTACTTATTTATTGGTGAAAATTTTTTAGGAGAATTATTTTATTTTATTTTATTTTGAGAAGATCAAATATTTAAATGATTAAACTTAAACCCAAATTTTTTTTTCTTTTTATTTTGAAAAGGGTCCGAATTTTTTTTAAGAGGTCCGAATTTTTTTTTTATTTTTGTGAATGTCTGAAATTTTTTTTAGGGGGGGGGGGGGGGAGGGCCGAATTTTCCTTGGTATTTTTCCCTATTATTTTCGAAAATTTAAATTAAAAAGGAGTCAAAAATATTTTTTTAGTTTGTTTATTTTGCAGGAAAGCAAGGATTAAGGTAAGTATTATGTGTTTACAGTTTTTTTTTTAAAGAATGTTGGTGAGAATGGGTAGGAAACAATTTGGGCATATAAGTTAGAAATAATCATGTTCTTGTATGCATTAATATTAGGTTGTGGATGTTTAATCATGTGAATATATTGCTTGAGGATATGTATTTATGTGTTTAGAAATAAGAAAAAAATTGTTTGATTGAACATTGAACCTAATTCATGCAAGCACTGTATTATTTTGTTTTCTTTGGGAAAGGGAATTCTTTTCTAAGCCTTTTATTTACAGGATGCCGAATCTTCCTAGCAGATACACCAAACTAGGCACTCTCACTAAGAAAGCTAATGAACATCCCTATGATTATGTCCAAAAGATTCGCTTTTACTGTTTCTACAGGAGCAATGTTTTAAGGGACAGGGTTTTTGATATGCCCTGATCGTATATCAACTATGATTGTCCGTTGCTTGCCTGATAAGCCTCCTTATTATGCTGTCAAATACAAAATTTCTGATTTCTATTTACCAGGGACATCCCGAACTACTACAAATATAGGGACTATTATGGACAATGGTACCCGGATTACAGATTTTTGATTTCTTATCTTGTTAGGGTCGAGAAAGCCCATTGTCGACAACTCCACCTTCCATACCATGACTATTATTTCAAAAATCCAGTGGGGCAAAATCCCCCTTCTCCTAGTCATCAGTTAGGGAGTTCTTCTTCTTCTTCTTCACAGGATGGTCAAGCAGAGAGCGGAGAGCAAGGGGAGGAAGATAGTTCACTCATGGAAATTTCTAATCCAAATCCACCTCCCACTCCAATCATTATAGAAATTTCTTCTGATGAGGAGGAAGAGGGAGAGTTCGTGCAGGTAGAACCTGAACCCGAGTCACCTGAACCAATGGAGGAGGCAGATGATCCTGAGTTCCACCCTGGTAGCTACAAGCAGTCGGCAGACAAGAGAGACAACATCCGAAAGGATTAGATTTTATAACTTTCCTTGTTATGGATACTCAGTTTTAATTACAGTTTATTACTATTATTATTTCAGTTTTAAATTAATAAGTGGCATGACCACGGTGAGTCAGTGAGCTTATGTAGTACATAAGTTTCTAGAACTCAATTTTATTTCAGTAATTCTAGTTTATTTTAATTAATTAAAATCCCATTTATTTCCTTGTTAAATTATTTATGTTATTGATAAATAATTCATTTTATTTTTCAAAATCTTCCATTTCACATCACTATTCCAATAGCCAAATTTCTAGCAAATTAATTCCAATAATTTATTTCTAAGCTATGGGGATCCACGGGAATGATTTTATTTATTTATGTGATGCTTTATTAAATGTATGGTTAGTTAGCAATCAATAATTGATTGACAAAGCTACAAATTTAGGAAATTTTTAGCTTTTTCTATCCCAATTTGTTAGCTTCAAATTTTACTGTGAATGTTTCAAGGGTCTTAAGTAATAGATGAGTGTATGTCTTGAGAGCTAACCAAAGCCATCTCTAATATAAACCCTTGTTCTTAATTCAGGAGAAGCAAAATGGCAAGGGGAAGTAATTCTGGTAATAATGGGGGTAATTTGAGTGAGGTTGTGAGGCAATTAGTAGTTGTGGCCCAACAGTTGGCCAGGAATTCAACCAACAATGGGGATGCTCAGGGAGAACTTTTCAACAAGGTGGCCCAAAGCAAACCACCAACCTATCAAGGAGAACTTGACCCTACCATACTGGAAAATTGGTTAAGGGAGTTTGAGAAACTGTTTGGGGCAGTAGGTTGCCTAGAAAATTCTAAGGTGGGCGTGCTACTTATTACTTGAGAGGTGAAGCTGATCTTTGGTGGCAGCAAAATGAGACAACTATTAGAGCGCTACCTGGATTCAATTGGACTAAGTTCCAAGAGAAAGTGAGAGATAAGTTTTACTCTAGCTTCTTACAGAAGCAAAAGGCTGAGGAGTTCTCAAACCTCAAGATGGAGGGGATGTCAGTGACTGAATACTATACAAAGTTTATTGAGCTGTCTCGTTTTGCCGAATAGTCCGTTTCTACGGAGAAGGCGAAGGCTAGGAAGTTGGAGAGTGGTTTGACTACTGATTTACAGCTAAAGCTATGTGGACAAGTGTTTGAAACCTTGGATGAGGTGTATGGCAGAGCTGCACACTGCTGCACACTTGTATGCTTTGGAGTTGAAGAAAAAGAAGGAACTGGCTGAAGTGGAAGTGAAAGAGAAGAGGAAGGAGGTAGGACAAAATTTTGGGAACCAACAGGGTAACCAGAACAACTTCAAGAAGCAAAAATACCACCATAACAACAATAACTTCCACAACAACAACAATTCCCAAGGTAACAATCGTCAAGGAAGACGTAACTTCAATGGAGGGGCTAGAAACAATAACCAAGGGAATAACAAGAATGAGAGCCATTATTTTTGCAAGAGGTGCAAATTCAACCACCCTGGAAAGGAATGTGAGGGCAACTTGGTTACTTGTCGTGCTTGTAACAAGCTGGGGCATTGAGAGTATGAGTGTTTCTCTAAAGGTTCTAATGAGAATAAGAAGAATAATAATTCAGGAGGGACCTAAAGGAACTTTCAGGGAAGCAACAATAATTTCACTAGGAATAAAGGAGCGCAGCAGAATGGAGCGAAGAACAACAATAACAGCTACAATGGGAACAATCAGCAGAAAAGTGGAGCCGCATGAAAACTGAATGTGTTGAGTAGGCATGAGGCTGATTCCACGAAAGATGTCATCACTGGTACTTTTTCTATTCACTATATTCCTGTTAAAGTTTTGTTTGATTCTGGTGCAACTTCTTCTTTCATTTCGAAAAGAATTGTTTTGAAACTTGAAGGCTGTTTGAAAACAGTAGAAGTAGTGGACTTAGCAATAACCATTCCGACGGGTGGGGTAGTGAATTGTACCAAAACCCTTAGAGAAGTGCCTTTAGAGATCGAGGGGAAAGTGTTTCAGTCTGACCTCATCGAGTTTGGGTTAAAATATTTTGATGTCATCCTGGGAATGGATTGGTTGAGCAAGTACAATACAGAAATCAGTTGTCATTCGCAAAAAGTGAAAATGAACACAAGTGAGAATAAGTCAATGACTTATTGGATGCATGGTGAAACCAAATGCCCTAGGTTGATATCCGTGTTAAAGTTGGCAAAGTACATGAAAAGGGGCATCCAGTGTACTTTTGCAGCGTGAGAAACATGGATCATGATGAAGTAACAAAGCTAGAAGATATAGAAGTGGTAAATGAATTTCTGGATGTATTTCCAGACAAGATCCCTGGAATACCACCCAAGAGAGCAATTGATTTCACCATAGACTTAGTCCTAGGGACATCACTAATATCAAAAGCACCATATCGTATGGCACCTGCAGAGATGAGTGAATTAAAGGAGCAACTACAGGATTTGTTAGACAACGGATACATCAGACCGAGTGCATCTCCTTGGGGAGCACCAGTTTTGTTTGTTAAGAAGAAAGATGGGAGCATGAGGTTCTGTATTGATTACAGGGAATTAAATAAGGTGACAATAAACCGATGGACAAACCGAGAGAACCATTCAAAACTTGGAGGACATGTTTAGAGCTTGTGTTATAGATTTCCAAGGAGGATGGGAGGATAGCTTAGATTGATTGAATTTTCCTATAATAATAGTTATCATGCGAGCATAGGAATGGCTCTATTTGAGGCGTTATATGGGGGAAAGTGTCGTAGTCCAATCTGTTGGAACGACATAAGTGAAACAATGATTCTAGGGCCTCAAATGATTGAGGATACAGTGAAGCAAGTAAGGGAAATTCAAGCTAAGATTCAAGCAGCTCAAGATCGCCAAAAGAGCTACGCAGATTTGAAGCGTAGAGAAGAAGAGTTTGAAGTTGATGACAAGGTGTTATTAAAGGTATCACCAATTAGAGGAGTGATGAGATTTGGGAAGAAAGGAAAACTTAGCCCAAAGTACATTAGTCCATATGAAATACTACAAAGGATAGGCAAAGTAGCTTATAGGTTAGCCTTACCTATGGATTTAAGCAAAGTGTATGATGTATTTCATGTGTCTCAATTAAGAAGGTATATACCTGATAAATCCCATGTGCTACAACCTGAAACCATTGAGCTAAATCAAAGTTTAACCTATGAAGAGAGACCTGTCAAAATTCTTGACAGTAAAGTGCGTAGTACACGCAATAAGAATGTTAGGATTGTGAAAGTGCTATGGTCTAACCAAGAATATAAAGAAGCCACTTGGGAGGCGGAAGAGGAAATGAAAAAGAAATACCCAGAGTTGTTTCAGGTATGTTGAGTTATGGGGACGTAACTCGTTTTCTTTAAGGGGGGTAGAATGCGGTAGAATTTCGCGTTTTTTCCCTATATTTTCAGTTATTTTTGTGCTTATTGCACAATTTTAACAAGTATTTTGAGTTATTGTGTTCTCAAAGAGACACAAAAAGGTAAAGGTATGACAAAAACACATCAATATTATACTAAGTGAGGAAAAAGTTTGAATTTTGTTTCCCAAGTTTCGAGACGAAACTTCTTTCAAAGAGGGTAGACTGTAATATCCCGTATTTTTATACGTATTCTATTTAAAATAAGTATTTTGAGAAGTATTTAAATAAATTGAAATATTTTATTTATAGTATTTTAATTATTCATTTTAATGAGTTTAGAAATATTTTATAAAAGGAAAGTTTATTTAATTAATTATTTCATTTAAATTGGGAATTTATTTAAGAAAGTTTTATTTTAGTAAAGTTTTATTAGGAAAGGGATTAGTAAAGATTAAAAAGGAAAATTTTAGGAAGGGTTTCTAGAGAAAGAGTCTAAATATTCAACACTTGAGACAAATCAAACTTTGCTTAGAGTGGAGAAAACCTAAGGTAAACTTTCTCTCCCTTCTCCTTATTTTTCTTTTCTTTTTCTTTCTTTTTCCCCTTCCCCTTTTTCGGCCTTCACCACCACCGGCCACCACCATGCCGTCAGTGGGCCGCCGGCCACCACTAGTAGCACCGGCAGCAGCAGCAGCGCCACCAGCAGCACAGCGGCAGCCGACTGTGGTGCCGTGGCTGCTGCTCGGATCTTCGAACAAAAAAAAAGTTTTATTCTTTTGTTTAAAAAATCAATTTAATCCTAGATCTAATTATTAATTATTAGTTTTGTGATTAGATTATGATGTTTGATTATAAGTAGCATGTAATTTAATTTTCAGATTTTAATTTTAATTAAAAAGCCCCAATTTTGAAACCCTAGATTCATAAATTATTAATTATTGAAGGATTATGATATAGGATGGTTTAAACCTTTGATTTAAGTGTTTTAAAACCTAATTACATCAAGTTTTCATAAAAAATATAATGCCGGAATTGTTAGTAGTACATTAAAAATCAAGTTTCTTTAAGGAATTTTAATTACCCATTAATTGGGATTAAAGTATGATGTTTTTTTTTTATATAATTTCAGCTTATTTTAATTAAATTATGAGGGGTTTAATAGTATATATTGCTGGAAATTTGTGTAGAGAGGATTTTAATACTCTTCTATTATTTAAAATTGTAGGAGATTTCGAAGTGAGTGATTTCTATTAGTCGTGGCGATATTAAGATCGTATTCAAGGTACGTTCGCATACTTAGCATAATTTTATTGATGTAGTAGCATGCTAAATGTGTTTAATTGATTACAAGTAGTATCATGCTAAGCTTGTTTGGTTTGTGCGGCACAGGAAAGAGGCCGCACCGAAAGGTACGTACGGTAGAGGTTGGTTGAAGGCAGCTTCCGCCTTGACAGGGCGGTGCTCTGACCGATTGAACTAGGCGATAGAGCCTTTCCCGCCAATTCCCTTGCATAGATTCTTAGCTAGGACATGCAGCTTGCCAGGGAGTAGATGCAAGGAGTCTCTCCTGCGGAATAAGAGTCTATTACCTGTATAGACGGCTATCTCGGCTGAGTCAGTAGCTTATGTCCGTGGACACCTTCTTACCCCCGTAGTGGCGAAGCTTCTTTGTGGCCCATACGAGTGCGAGACAAGTGTGACTTCTGTCAAGAGTCGCAAATTATGGACTCCCCTAGACGAAGAGCATTATGGTCAAAGCTATCCTCAAAGCAACTAGCAAGACTAGAAGAAAGAGATTGTGTTATAAAGGAGTAGACTGATTATCAAAGCTCGCACGGGAATCGAGTACTTCTTAAGCGGGAAGTCTTGTTTAGTACAAGAGTAGGATCCCAAACAGTAAGCTCTCTGCTCTATTTGCTTGCAATGTTATGTCTTGAGATCTCAATCCTGCAGTTGGCGAAACAGAAGTCCCATAAGCACCCACGTCTGAAGAAGCAAATGCTCTCGCCTTAGGCTAGAGGGGTGGATTGAGGGACTCGACCTCTTGATTTGGAATGGAAATTATGATTTAGTTGTTATTGGTGATTAATATCGAAGCATGAATTATTTGTGATGGATTAATGGTTGAAAAATAATAGTTTAAAATATTGTATATGAACCACACTTTTATTTATGGCATGATAGAAAGCATGTTTAATTAAACTAAATGTTTAATTTGGCTTGGAATATTAAAAGAAAATTTCATAATGGTTCACATAATTTTTATTGATGCTTTAAGCCTGGGAAAAGAGATATGTAAGTGTCTATGTACATGAGGAATAAATTGTATATTGGTGCCTTAGTGCACTTAAGGTGTTTTTAACATCGAGGGATAGGATTTGTGGCGCGTTGTGCGTTTAAGGTGTCATTGAAGGTAGATTTAAAAAGGGTTCAACATTAAATATTATGTGGTCACTAATTATTCAAGAATTAAGTTGGTATGTTTGATTGTTTGAATAATTATTGTTGATTGAATGATTATGGTTTGAGTCATCACCAAGTTTAGTAATATGTAAATAACGTAAAGTGAAAGAGATTACGCACCAAAACTCTTGGAATGTATATACCTTGAGTATGAACATATGGGGGGAGTTATGGGGTTTTATATTTAACCATAACTTCTACTGGAGTACAGGACGCTGTACATTCCTTTTATTATTATTATGTGCAGGAATTGCGCCACTTACGAGTGGTTATTGATGCTGGCACGGTTAGCTCCCGTGTTAGTAATCTCATTTATTGGGGGAGGTTAGTTGGGAAACCCGTTCGATGAATAATCAACGCTAAACAAATTATGTAATTGTCGAGTTGAAAGGTTTGTTGAATGTTGTATGCTTGAAAAACAGGTGCAACAAGGTAAGTTTTGTGTTGATAGGTAAATGTATGTTAGTGTGTTAAATACGCTTATGTACTCAGCTTTGCTAATTGTGTGTTTTGTGTGTTTGTTGGCCTTGTCTTTATCTTGGCCCTATGATGACCCATTTTTAATGGAGAGTAGTGGAAACAAGTAGAGAGAAGCTTTTTAGGTGATGAAGCACATTCATGGTAGGCATGAGTGAAGAGCGAATCATGCTAGTTTCCATAATTATATGCTTTGTTATTGCTTTACTTATATTATGATATTTCTATTGCGAGACTAACGTAAAAGTTTTAAGTTGAATTGATTTGTTTAAGGGCCTACAATGGTTCCAAGTTTTAGGTTTAACTTTGTTTTACTTTGGTTTGACTTTACTTTCGTGAGTTGACTTTTTAAATTGAGTCGTTTTAAATTATTTAAAGGGGAGTCTTCCGCTGTGTGTCTTTGATAGTTGCCCTAGCCGTTTTCACGGTGGCGATAATATATTAGATGTTCCTATTTAAAGTTTTAAACAGGGCAAAACAGGTATTTTAAAAGAAAGGAATTTCTAGGGTGTTACAATAGTAAACTTAGTAGAAGGTAAATTGGAGGAGAGAGAATATAAAAGTAATAAAATTGTGCCACTAGTTGAAAGAAATGAATTAAATATTATAAAAGCTTTCAAAATAAGGAAGTGAAACAAGTATTTAAAAATGGCCGCAAAAGAAAAGTGGGGCAAATATTTAAAAATGGAGGGAGTACATTATAATAATTGAAGATAAAGAGGTGAAAACAAGGGGGCCCATTTATCTTGATGATAAACAAAACTTGTATATATAATGGCAAGATTGTAATGGGTTTGGAATTTGTGCCACTAATTTATTTATTTATTTTTTTTTTTGTGCTTTCTAGTTGGGATAACGGAGGTTATCTTGTTCTTCCTCTTTGCTTTCATATATGCTAGCTACTACTCCTTTCTAATTGCAGTAAGTCATGTCCACCACTTCACCACCATATACTAGAAGCTTCATCTTCTTCTTCTTCTTCTTCCTTCCCGTTCCCCAGGCCACATGCCTTACGCCGACAACATTGCTTTCGACATCCCCACCACCATTTCCAGTGGCTTTCCGTCGAATTAAACAAAAACCCTAAGAAAAAAAGGGAGAAATGAAGGGCATGGAAAACCCCAAAGGGTAGGGGTGACGGTTTCCTCCATTGATGCAACCCTTGAGCTTGAATTCTCCATTAAAGTTTCTAAAATCTCCACTGAAGCTCTTTGAATACACCGACACCTCCATTAACGATGTTAGTCTATGCTAAATTCTATTAACTTGTTTTATACATGTAATTACAAAATTGCCCATACTTAAATGAGTAAACTGACTATTTTACCTCATGATAAACAAATCTTGTTTATCATGAAGATGAACTTGTTTTTTTTTTCCTGAAAACAAGGTTTTTGTTGCTTGTGATAGAAAAACTAATTTAGGAAGATAGAAGATTTTGGGAACAAAATGGAAAATTATGAAATCTAAGGAAAAATTTGGAAAATTGAGAAATTGGAGGGAGGAAAAAGATAAACAGTTAAACTAAGATTTTTTTGCTTTCGAGTAATACAGTGTTACCAAAGAGATTTTCCCAATAAGAAAAGAAAACTAAAACAAATCCCACTAAACAGTCATCCCCCTCTCCTTCGAATTTGGTTGTTCAAATGTTGGGATTTTATTCGATACTTTTCACATCATCAATAAATCAAAGTCGTTAATTTAATCAACCATCACATCAGGACCGCTCGTACTATATTTCTCATGTAGGCACAAAATGTGGGTATTGCGCGCGTAGTCTCGGCCTTTGGAATCCATGGAGTTCCTGCCTCGATTTCTGCGCACGAGCTGCGAGTGTGGTAGAGTACTTGAGTTTGCTACGAGCGAAGGAGTTAGCTAGAGCTTCGATTTTGTCCTGTTTTTGGGAATAAATTGCCGGTGCTACTACTTGGCATTAACGGCTAGGCGTGAGGTGCGAGGTGGGCTGTTGTAGTGTCGGTGATGGTGGTTGTAAGGTGGGCGAGTGGCTGTTGGAGGATGGATATGGAAGATGGGGTGGTGATGTATAAGTGGCTAAGGGGGCAGCATCAACAGAAACAAGGTGGAGCTTGTGCTTTCAACCTTAGCTTAAAATGATTAGTTTCTCGTCTCGAACAACCACCTACACATACAACCAAAGATGAGGGATTGACCGAGACAAATAAAATAATATAATAAAATGAAAATATATAAAGTAAATTAAATACGGTTTTTTTCATGAAATACCCCTGAGTTTTAACATAATTCACCAAATACTACCAACATTTTTCAAATTCACCATATACCATTCAGTTTTTACACAATACCACACAATGTCTTTTTTGTTAATGGACGTTGCACCGCCGTTTATGGGATTTTAAAAATTCACCATATACCCACTATGTGAAAACTTATTTCATTATATACCTAAAAATCATACCGCCTTTTTTTGATTGGGCTTTTTTTTGTTGAGGCTGGACTCACCGTGAGTCCTTTCTCACGCAAAATGTTTCCTTAAGGAATTTAAATTCCCTTCAATTATTGTGCTGACTTGATCACACAAAACATCCTCAATAAATCACTTAACGCAAAGGTCTATCAAATTTAATTTCTAGCTTTCAACGTATAGAGTTTTGGTGCTGATAACGTGTTGAGAAATAGAGAGAAATAATGAGATTGAGAGAGAATAAAAATGTGTATTCTATATTTCATATGATAGAGGTATACAAATATATATATATACTACCTCCGATTTTTATTATTTGCAACTTTGGGGTATTATTTGTGAGATATAAAATATTCCAAAGTTGCAAATAATAAAAATCGGAGATAGTATTACAATTGATAGGGTTTGTTTGGAGAATAATAAATCCTAAAGTCTAGAAAGTTCCGAAATAATACAAGGATATAATGGGCATCCAAAAATATATTTCATAACAAATATTAAATTTTTTATTTAATTATATTTAAAAGAAAAGGTTGCCAAAAAAAAAAAAAAATTACGACCTCCGATTTTTATTAGTTGCAACTCTAGAATATTTTATATCTCACAAATAATATACAAATTCTTAAATAAACTTGGTCCACAATAAACTTATTGTGGACCAACTACCTCTCACGTGTGTGTAGAGGAGGCAACAAAATTTCAGACAACTTAATTCCATTTATTACTCCTCCTTCGTCCTTTTTCACCCCTCTTTTTATTTATTCCCCTCTTTTTTTTAGCACCAGTCAATTTCTCTCTCTTTAAAACTCCTCTTCAACCACTTTCTCTCTCTTCATAGCTCAAATTCTCTCTCTTCAATTCACAACTGTAACTTCAATATTGCTCAATTTCTTCTTCAATGGCAAAAACAGAAGTGGTGGAACATGTATGAGTAGAAGAGGCTCGGTTATCAGACGCAAATCGCAATAATCAACCAATTCCTGGTACAATTTTTGTTTTCGAGTTGATTTTTGTACTTTTATGCTGATTAATTGTTGTTTTTTTCAATTGAAGCTATTTGCATGATTTTTTGTTTGAATTTTCTTTCGTATTGAAGATTTTGTGAGGATCTAGGGTTTAATTTTGTTCGATTCATGTGTTTATTTGTATTTATGTTGAATTTTGTTATTAATTAGTTATATCATTCTAATTTGATGTTGATTTCATAAATCAGTAGTTGCTTCCTCGTATTTTGATTTCCAGATCTTCTATATGTGTGTACATTTTACTCAATTATTGCTTAATTTCTTTTTAAGTTGATTTTTCGGCTTTTTTGAAGGTATTTTTTTTGGCTTTTTACCTTCAATTTCATCTAGTATATACAAATTAGGGTTTCAATTTTTTTTTTCAATTCGTGATTAATTGTAATTAATTTCAATTTCAGTGTTTATGAGAATTAGTTATATAATTAATTTATTTAAGATTTTGATTTCGTATTTCAGTGCATGCACTCTCATATTTGGTTGAGGCAGAAAAAGGTGAAGAGAGGAAGAAGAAGGAGGTTGAAGAGAAGAAAAAGAAGGCTATAAAGGCACCTCAAGACAAGGCTACGTATTAGCATAAATGCTACATTCCAGAACATAAAATAGTAGTAAAAAGAGCTAAAGTTTTTTTTTTTTTTTTTTTTTTTTTTTTTTTTTTTTTTTTTTTTTTAAAAAAAAAGAATTAATAAGGTATCTATGTTATAATAAAGTTAACTATGTTAATATTAGAGTATCTATATGTACATGTCATTATAATATCAAAAAGGACATTACGTTACAATTAAGGTCATTATGTTAAAATTTTATATTTCATTAGAGATGAATAGCTGACAATAAGGAATTATTAAATACATATTGTAGTTTGCATTTAAGATTTTAAGATCGACATCATTATAAAAAAGATCAATAAATATTAAGAAAAAGATATAGAGTAAATAAAAGTTACTATGTGATTATAAAGATAACTATATCAAATTAATTAGTTCTACTGTCTAAAAAGGTAACCATGTACCATCTAAATTTTTGTTGAGAGAAGAGAGAAAAAATTTCGAAATTGTGAATATGATAATGCATTGTTCGTGATGTGTATAAAATTGGAAAAGATGAAGACCCTAATTTCGTCAAGCAATATCAGGGCAGAGGAGAAAGAAAATTCAGTAGTTGGTTTTTTATTTGAATATTTTTTTTTTTTTTTTTTTTTTTTTTTTTTTTTTGAGAAAATGCAGTAAGTGGGTTTGGGGTTTAGAAGGGGTTTATTTGCATGTGGGCTGTTTGTATGGCCTTTGGACTGGGAATGGTTTTGTGCCATGTGAGACAAATGGGTTCACAATAAATAGTATTTTACCCCCATCCTTGGTCATAATTAGTAGTGTTTTTGGCTCTTTAGAGCCACTTATATTACTAATATGTGCTTTCTAGTGTTTTCGTAGTTTTGGTTGAGTTTTATAGGGAATTGCACTCTTGGAGAATTTTCCCGAGATTTTATGGAGCGACTACGAGCATTGGAGGAGCACGACCATCTTTCGTAGCCTAAGATCGGTTAGAGTCATCGAACTGGTGATTAAGGGCTCAACTTATGAGAAGATGAGGCATTGGACCGAATGATTAAAGCCCCAAGGAGGATATTTGGTTTGGGCCGAGTTACAAGCCTAAACAAGAAGTCCAAGTAGCCCGAAGGGTCTCCGCCCGATGGCGCGCCCGATCGAGCGGTGCCGCGCCCGATCGGGCGCGAGAAGAAAAGCTCACGAAGGAAAAAAAGGCGGGCTCCATCGGGCGGTGCCTCGCCCGATCGGGCGCGTGTTTCTTAGGAGAATTTTAAGATTCGTTTAAGTTGTTTTAATTTAGGATTTTCGAGCTTAGTTTTTTGGATACGCTTTTGTTAAACGAGTTTAGTATTCTTTTTTCTCCCTTCCCTTACTCACTCTCTCTTTCTCTCTCTAACTTTTCTCTCTCTCTCCTCTTAAACTCTAGTATTATTTTCTCTCTCTACAACTCTTTGTTTAATTCCATCTCTTGTTTCCTTCAACTTTGGTAACGATTTCTTCTCCTTTAATCTCAGCTATTTATTTTATTTCTTCCATCATGACTTGTTTAATTGCTTTGTTTAGTTTATGTTCGATTATGTCTGAGTAGTTTTCTTTCTAGGATTTATGGGGATCCATAAATAATATGAAGGGGTAATTTATTGTTGTTGATTGTCAAAACTTGATTAATTTCCTATTGATTGATTTAATGCTATGTGACTAGATTAGGCCTGATCTTTTATGCATGAGTTTGACAATATTGATTCGAGATTTGAGAGATGATAATTAATGTTTAGGTCTAGTTTCAATAGGCAGGTTAATTTATAAATGGTTAAGTCGAGATTCGAGAGATGAGATTTAATACCGGTAGATTAATTTTGTGATTGTAATACGTAGCGAAAGCCATTTATGATCTGATTAATTGATGCATTGATGATTGAATATTATGTTTTACCCTGGAATATTATTTATTGGTGAACCTATTCCCTAGGTCTTTTATTCCTTGATTTTCCTCCTACTTTTATTCCTTTCCACTTTTACTCCTAGTAGTTTAGTTCTCCTTTATAATAACAAATTGGTTACTTGATAATCTAGATTATATAGATTTATTAGGAATAAATTGACTTGTTTCCCTGTGGTTTGACCCTTCTTCCCTTTCTACATAGTTAGTGGATTTAGGTATTATTTTTGATTAGGTAATTACGACTTTAGCCTATCAAAATTTGGCGCCGTTGCTGGGGAAACGGTTTTATTTTTATTTCTGATTGTTTTTATAGTCTAGATTATTTTCTTTCGTCCCAGAGAGCATAAGTTCTCTAGGACAGTTCTCATTTTTGTCGTCTAGTTCTTTGTGTATGCCCAGGTGTTCCAGATCAGGTTATATCCCATTCGACCCTGAGATCGAACGCTCTTTTCATTGGCAAAAGAATCTTTACAGGCAAATCCTGGCGGGTTCTGGGGATTCAGATTCAAGTGATTCAGAAGATCCTTCAGACTCAGAATCAGAGATGAAGGCACCTAAGAAGCTCAGTGATTATTCGCAGCCGACGCTGACAGATTTTCCACACCTTACTCCCACTCCGGCTCTTGATGGGGTGCAATTCGAGATTAAACCCTAATTTATCACGATGATAGAAAGGAAGCAATTCAGTGGAGTTAAGGGTGAAGACCCAAATCTTCATATTGCAAACTACTGTCAATATTGCAATACCATCAGGCAAGCTGGAGTCACACAAGACCAAATCAGGGAGATTCTCTTTCCTTTTTATTTATGTGGAAAAGCCAAATTATGGTATAATGGATTAAATAGAACTGCACTTGGTATAACTAACTGGGAGACTCTTGTTTTAAATTTCTATAATAAATATTATCCTGCAGAGAGGACAGCTTTGCTAAGAAGAGAAATTCAAAACTTTGCCCAAGAGCCAGATGAGACTTTGTATGAGGCTTGGGAAAGATCCAAGGATCCGCAGAGGGAGTGTCCCCACCATAATTTAGCACAATGGCAGTTAATCCAAGCCTTTTAAAATGGGATTGGAAATTTATCTAGAACAATATTGGATTCTGCAGCTAGTGGGAGGTTTATGAACCTTAATGTTGATGATGCAGGTCAAGTTATCGAAGATATGGCAATCCACAATTCCCAATATGGGAATCCTAGAGGGTTTTCTAACAAAGGGAAACATAGTGTCGACTCTGTGTCCTTTTTACAAGCTCAATTAACCTCTATTTGTCAAAAATTAGATAATCTTAGTACTGCAAATATAGCTAATGTTTCTGCAATTAATAATAATTCTAATGAGGCTTTCTATGAAAATTGTGGAATTGTAGGTCATAGGGAGCAAGATTGCAGGAGTTCCGTGGAGCAAGTCAATGCCTTTAAAGCTTATAGGCAGAATGACCCATACTCCAACACCTACAATCCCGGGTTCCGGAATCATCCATATTTTTCCTACCGGAGCACCAATGTTCAAAATCCGCCACCTCCACAACAATCACAGGCGCCACAACAACCACAACAGAAATACTACCATCCCAATGCTGGCCAGAAGAACCAACCACAACAAACCTCCTCATCTTCCGACCCCGCTTTGGTAGAAATTAGAGCGATGCTGGCTAGTATGCAAAAGCACATGGAGAGTAGAGATGCCCAAATTGACTCGATCATAGCACATAATAAAATTGTAGATAATCAAATTGCGCAGATTTCTTCTACTCTACAAGCCCGTTAACAGGGAGCCCTGCCAGCACAGCCAACCCCCAAGCCTTCCCAATTACTCTAAGGAGTGGTTTACACTATGATGGGCCCCCTATGCCCAGAAATGATGAACTTGTTTTAATGAACAATGCTAAACTTGATTCCATTAAACCTAACAATGTTGCTAATAGCCCTACCGGGCTAAAGAGTAGTACTAATATTTCTGATAATACATTGCAGGGTACAACTCCAGGGAAAGTAGCAGCTCCAGATAAGAGCAGTAATACTCCAAAGCCGGTTATCAAACTTCCATTCCCCAATCGTCACTTAAAAACAAATTTGGATAAGCAGTTTGGTAAGTTTCTGGAGATGGTTAAATATTTGCAGGTAATAGTCCCCTTCACAGAACTAATTACACAAATTCCTGCATATGCAAAATTCATGAAGGAAATATTGACTAGGAAGAGATCTATTATTGAGGTAGAGACAGTCGTTTTTACTGTAGAATGTAGTGTCGTACTACAAAATAAATCTCCCCCTAAACTGAAAGATCCGGGTAGTTTTTCTATCCCTTGTCATATTGGCAATCTAATGATTGATAATGCATTATGTGATTTGGGTACTAGCGTTAGTGTCATGCCATTGTCGGTGTGTTCCAAGCTAAATATGGGTAAATTAAAAGCTACTAATATTACTCTACAAATGGCCGACCGTTCTTTTAAATATCCCTTAGGTGTTTTAGAGGATGTTCCTGTTAGAGTAGGTAAATTTTATATACCTGTTGATTTTGTTGTTCTTGATATGGCTGAGGATATGCAAACCCCTATTATTTTGGGCAGACCATTCCTTAACACTGCAGGAGCAATTGTAGACGTGAAATGTGGCAAATTGACACTATCAGTAGGGATGATAAAATTACTTTCAATTTGAATAATACCCCTAAAAGCCCCATGACAGAGGAGAAGTGTTTTAGTGTTAATGTGGTTCATAATTGTTCTAATAAACCCCAAGCTCTTGTAAAAGATCCCTTGGAGGCGGTATCTTGTGTTACATCTTCTACAGATGAAATAGACAAATGGCAAAAGGAAGTTGATGTAATAGAAAGAGCCCTCTACACTGTCGGTCTTGGCTTTGAAGATGAGAAGGTAGAAATAAACAAGCAAGTTGTGGAAACTGAGCCTATAGTAAGTGTTCCACCAGATCGAGTTGCAATTGATCAATCCAGTGATAATTTGAAGCAACCATTGGTCAAGAAGAGGTCTCTTATGAGTAGTAGTAAAGAACCCCCAGTTCACGACAAGGAGGATCCACCAGATAAGGTGAATTGGCGACCCACAGGGCATGTTAGGAAGCCGCGTCGTGGTCTAAATACCGCTCGAACGGGTGAGAAACCACCCGATCAAGCAGTAGGCCAAGGGTCCTAACTTTTGGTCTTGTGGTAAGAGGGTCGTGCGGGACCTAGATAAACCAGCGCTTTGCGGGAGGCAACTCGTATTTCTTGCTTTCTAGACTAGTTTTTCCTTCTTTTTATTTTTATTGTTCTAGAGAGGTGAGGAGAGTGAAATTTTACCTTTCCAAGGTGTTTTTGTACGGGTATTAGATCAATAAGTAAGGAGTTTTAAAGAGAAAAAGTTATAAGAATAATCATTCCGATTTGGGTATGGGCCCGATCGGGCGCGCACCTAAGGGTCGAAATCGAGCGAAAATGTGCCCGGTCGGGCAAGGAGTCCCGATCGGGCGCGCAAATGAAGATTTGTCGGAGCTTTATTTCGCCCGATCGGGCGAGGCTCGCCCAATCGGGCGCGCAAGTGAGGAAGAAAATCAAGGGAAATTCGCCCGATCTGGCGGATTTTTGGAGAAATCGAGTGAAGAAAAAAAAGATTTTTCGGGTGAGGCTCACCCGATCGGGAGAACAAAGGGCGAATTTTTGTTCGAGTTCGCGCCCGATCGGGCGCGGGTACGCGGCAGCAGAATTTTCAATTTCGACAGGCCATAACTTTTGCGTTTCTTATTGGATTTTGGCATGTGACCTATCATTGGAAAGTTCTTCAAGTCTAATTTCCAATGCAATTAGAATCACTGCATTATCACTTATACATCAAAAGTTATTATCAGAATAGTACACCTGACTCAATTTTTATATTTTTCCCACTAACACTCTTTTTCTTTCTTGCCCAAATTTGTTCTACAGAGATGCATTGCAATCCTCGAGGCTTTGGTGAAATTATTGTGGTGATGTTGAGGAGTAGTCACCTTGACTACTAGCTTCCCTCTAAGACAATGAGGACATTGTCTGATTTAGCTTGGGGGGAGGTTCTCGTGTTCGTATGCGTGTTCGTATGGTATATCTTTCACTCCCTTTTTATTTTATTTATTTATTTATTTCCTTTTGGTGTGCTTAGTATAGTTTTTATTTCTTTCTTAGGTTAGATTTATTGCTTACAAAAAATACAAAAAAATGGAAAAAAAAATCCAAAAATACGTTCCAATGAATTGTAAATCATGCTTCCCTGTGTCCCATATTTGGAAAATATTGTTTTGATTCTTGGTATATGATAATGAGCTTTGTGAATTTGTTGATCATGATTTGAAGTTTAATTGTTTGGATGCCTAAACATGCGTCAATTTTGCCAACCGCTTGTGAATATAGTGCTTGACTAGTTGATTTGGTTAGGAATGTGTGATAGTTCCTGGTATGTCAATGAATCTGAGTATTGACTTGTGACTATGAGTAATGTTTATATGGCTCACCATTATGCACATTGTGGAGGACGAAGGCGTTCATTCTTTTAGGTAGCCTTCAGACGATATTAGATACATTTGTTCCCTTCTTGCTACCCATGTTGTTGCTTGTGCCCTTTTGTTGTTTATTAGCCACATTACAAGCCTATTTAGCCCCATTGGTTACTAGTCCCAAGCTTGGCTTGGGAGAGCTACTAGTTGGTGAGGTGAGGGAGTTGTGGTGTGTATATTATTAGCACAATGTGGGAATAAAAGAAGAGTGCTTGTTCTTTTGATTTTGTGATTGAAAAAATAAGAATTTGTGTTTCAAAGTTAAATTCCAATGTGAGATAAAAAGAAAAAAAAAAGAGCAAAAGAAAAAAATGTTTCAATGATCAAGTGTTCTATGTGAGGGTTACTCAAAAGAAAAGAAAGAAAAAAAAAGTATCAAAATTGAGTTCAAAGTTTGTTTATTCACTCTAGTTCTATATCATCATATCTTTATGAGTGAAATTTGTAAGTGTTGGGATTGTGTGATATGTTGGGAGTTATATTCGGTGAACTTTTGTTGGAGTTGAGTATGTTGGAGATGATTTGGTCATTATTTATTTTTGACCTTGGTTTTATTAGGATTTGCTCCCTTAAGCATGGCTTTACTCTCGCATTTTCCCAAATGTTTCCTACCCTTTTACCCTAGCCTTACATTACAAGCATTAAAGACATTTCGACCTTTGTGCGTAGAGTTGTGTGAATGTGAAAGTAGTTGTTTATCAATGCAAGTTATGATTTGACATATTCCGAGTTGAATATTAGGTTGAGTGCTTGTCTTTTTAAACACACGAGAGTGTGAGTTTGGGAGGGAATTGTTCACATAAAGGGGTTGGGATGGAGAGCGATCGAGTACATCTTTTACTCGCCACATAAATGAGAGTTGAGTGTGTGAGCACTAGTCTTGAATTCTATATGCTCTTGTGGTTTGCTCTATTTGAAAATTGTTGGGGAGGAAGAATGATTAGATGAATGAAATTGATTAACATTGAAGTATGTTCATTAGATTTGCCTTGAATCGTTTGTGCTTGATTTTGTTTACTTGGGATGAAGCGTGTTTTATATATTCATTGATGAGCTCTTTGCTTAGGGACAAGCAAAGGTTTGGCTTGGGGGAGTTTGATGTGTCCAATTTATATAGTATTTTACCCCCGTCCCTTGGTCATAATTAGTAGTGTTTTTGGCTCTTTAGAGCCACTTTTATTACTAATATGTGTTTTCGTAGTTTTGGTTGAGTTTTATAGGGAATTGCACTCTTGGAGCATTTTCCCGGGATTTTATGGAGCGACTACGAGCATTGGAGGAGCACGAACATCTTTCGTAGCCCAAGATCGGTTAGAGTCATCGAACCGGTGATTAAGGGCTCGACTTATGAGAAGATGAGGCATTGGACCGAATAATTAAAGCCCCAAGGAGGATATTTGGTTTGGGCCGAGTTACAAGCCTAAACAAGGAGTCCAAGTAGCCCGAAGGGTCTCCGCCCGATGGCGCGCCCGATCGGGCGCGAGAAGAGAAGTTCACGAAGGAAAAAAAGGCGGGCCCGATCGGGCGCGTGTTTCTGAGGAGAAGTTTAAGCGTCGTTTAAGTTGTTTTAATTTAGGATTTTCGAGCTTAGTTTTTTGGATACGCTTTTGTTAAACGAGTTTAGTATTCTTTTTTCTCCCTTCCCTTACTCTTTCTCTCTCTAACTTTTCTCTCTCTCTCTCCTCTTAAACTCTAGTATTATTTTCTCTCTCTGCAACTCTTTGTTTAATTCCATCTCTTGTTTCCTTCAATTTTGGTAACGATTTCTTCTCCTTTAATCTCAGCTATTTATTTTATTTCTTCCATCATGACTTGTTTAATTGCTTTGTTTAGTTTATGTTCGATTATGTCTGAGTAGTTTTCTTTTTAGGGTTTATGGGGATCCATAAATAATATGAAGGGGTTTATTGTTGTTGATTGTCAAAACTTGATTAATTTCCTATTGATTGATTTAATGCTCTGTGACTAGATTAGGCCTGATCTTTTATGCATGAGTTAGACAATATTGATTCGAGATTCGAGAGATGATAATTGATGTTTAGGTCTAGTTTCAATAGGCAGGTTAATTTATAATTGGTTAAGTCGGGATTCGAGAGATGAGATTTAATGCCGGTAGATTAATTCTGTGATTGTAATACGTAGCGAAAGCCCTTTATGATTTGATTAATTGATGCATTGATGATTGATTATTATGTTTTACCTTGGAATATTATTTATTGGTGAACCTATTTCCTAGGTATTTTATTCCTTGATTTTCCTCCTACTTTTATTCCTTTCCACTTTTACTCCTAGTAGTTTAGTTCTCCTTTATAATAACAAATTGGTACTTGATAATCTAGATTATATAGATTTATTAGGAATAAATTGACTTGTTTCCCTGTGGTTCGGCCCTTCTTCCCTTTCTACATAGTTAGTGGATTTAGGTATTATTTTTGATTAGGTGATTACGACTTTAGCCTATTATGGAACAGGTTCACCCAAGATTTTCTACAAATAATATCCCAAAATTGCAACTAATAAAAATAGGAGGGAGTATATTGCCGCTTAATATACATTAGAATTTGTTAAATACACTCAGGTGTATCGTACAATCATCAAAATGGAGGCATAATGGGCCGCTACTAGGTATGGTCCATACCAAGGGACAAAAACAGTATAAAATACAACAATAACAGTATAATATTAATAATAACTTTATAATAAAAAAATACGCATTTTTCTCTTTCCCTCTTACTTCATCAAAAATCTCGCTGGAATAATAACAATATAGAATATAAAATAACATTATAAAAATAATAATAACAATATATTTATCAATAATAACAGTATTAACAAAAACAAAAAAGGAACTTGGCATGGACCATACCAGGTATGGGCCTATACTTACTCATCAAAATGAGAGCAAATATTTATGGGTGTACGATACACCCGGGTGTATATAACAAGCTCTCATCACGGTAATAAATGGGGGTGGCCTCTTAGGCCCCGTTCTTTAGAGCTGCTCTGCTCTGCTCTACTGAGCCCTGCTCTGCTTAGATCAAATCTGCTCTGCTCAAAAGAAATCTGCTCTGCTCTGCTCTATTCTATTTTCAAATAATAATTAATAATAACAATAATAATAATAATTAATATTGAATAATAATAATTAATATTGTATTGTTGATAATAATTTATTATTTTAAATAATTATAATAATTAATAATAATTAATAATATTAAAATAGTTATAATAATTAATAATATTAATAATAATTATATAATTATAAATAATAATTATAATAATTATTAATATTAATAATAATTAATATTTATTATTCATAATAATAATTAATAATAATAATTATCAATAATAATAATAAATAATTCAAAATATTAAGAATTAATATTTAATAGTATTATTAATTAATAATTTCTAATAGTTATAAGAATTCTTTCAAAGAGTTAAATAATACTTAATATATTTTGTTTGAAAAGCAATACTTAATATTTAATAATAATACTAAATACATAATTTTATTTAATAATTATTACCAATGATATAAAAAGAATAAAAAAGCTGCAAAAAATTGTGTGCTTTAAAATATGTTCTTCCCAACAACCCTATTTACTCAAAAGCGACAATAAAGGTGATAACAATGAAGATCAAAGCGACAATGAAGATGATGAAAATGTCTATCATATGGAAGTGAATGGTTAATTCACCATGATGTTAAACTCTAATTAATTATATTCCTATTTTGATATGCGGTTGTAATAATATGAAGATGTTAAACCGTTGTCTTTTATCTTTCTACTATTAACATATGTTAAATATGGTACACATATGTTAATATTTTCACTGACCTAAATCAATGGTATATGCACTTAATAATAATAATAATAATAATGATAATGATAACTACAATAACAATAACAATAACAATAACAATAGTAATAGTAATAGTAATAGTAATGCTAATGATAATAGTAATAGTAATATTAATAGTAATAGTAATAGTAATAGTAATAATAATAATGATAATAATAATAATAATAATAATAATAATAATAATAATAATAATAATAATAATAATAATAATAATGATGTCGAAATCTGCTCTACTCTGCTCTGCTATTCTGAAATCTACTCTGCTGAAATTTAATTTATTCTGCTCTGCTCTGCTGTGCCTAGAAGCTCAAAAGAATTGGGCATTAGTCTCCCACATCGCGATACATTAGAAAGTCAATAAGTTAACAGGCGGCTCCTACTCCATATGATTAATTACATCTTACTTGTTGAAACCTTGCATCCAACGGTAATAATAAGCTAAGCAACTGTTGCACATTTTTCTTTACGCCAACAACAATCAGCAGTTGCAAGAATATTAATTAATTAATTAATAACACAAAAACGTCAGCTCAACCCACTTCTGAAAAATTTGGGAAAGTTTTGAAACATTTTAGAAATTAACAACTTTGTTACGACTCCTTAGCTCAATGCTTTAACTGCCATTCTTGACTTTACCTTCTCCACAAATTAGCTTACAAATTCTGCAATCCAATGGAGCCTTTTAAAGGTAAATCATCTTAATTTTGACCAATTTTTATTTTTTTTGATGATTTAAAACTGCCTGATTATGAGCTTTTTGTGCTGTTAATTATTGTTGCATTAGCTTATGCTCAGAATCAGTAAAGATGGTTTTTTTTTTTTTTTTTTTTTTTTTTTTTTTTTTTTTTTTGGTTATGATTTTCTTGTTGTTTCCTAATTAGAATTGAGGATATCGGGTGTTAATTATAGTAATGAATTTTTTTTTCTGGGTTATGCTTATTTTGGTATTTTGTTAACAAAAATTAGGTATTGAAGCTGAAATTGGAAGACATATGAAAGAGAAATGAAGTGGATTTTGGGAATTTTTATTGGACTTTTGTAGTGGGCAATTGGGATTTTGATTATCTGGAGAAATGAAGTGGGTATTAGTGATTTTGATTTTAGTTGGTTGTTCATATTTCTGCACAATTTTGGGTTCAAAAAATGTAACAAAGTGTCCTGTAGATCTAGACTATGTTGTAAAACTCCCTTGGAATACTTCGGCGTGCCATGGAAATAGTTCAGGAAGTAATCCAAGAACTGGTTGTTGTCAAGCCCTTTTGAGCTTAATGGGAATAGCTCTTTCCCATAATCTTAATCAGACTTCCCTCTTTGGATTTCGAGATTATCAGACTTCGGTATCTTGTCTCTCGGATTTCCAATCCAAGCTTGATTCTATGTCTCTAGCCCCAAATTTGACCTTTAAGTGTTTTGATCCTGAGCAATTTGTGATCACTCCTGATGTTTGTGCTGGCATTGTTACCATCCGAAATTGGACTGATGTGCTTAAAAATGATAATTCTTTAGATCAAGTTTGTGGATCTGACCTCTCTGATCTCACTGCCTGTGAAACCTGCTATGCTGCTGGTACGAGAATCCAAAATCAGTTGATTGCCATTGATGGGAACAGTTCACATGCTCGAGATTGCTTTTACTTCACTATTCTTTATGTTGCTGGGATAATCAATAAACTAGGCCCTGAAAATGCTGGAACAACTTCATGTGTTTTTCAACTTCAATTACTTCCGTCAGCTGGGTCTCATGGTGTGAGACATTTGAAGCTGCATCTGGGATTAATCGGTGCTGCTACTGCAGTGTTTTTAGTAATTTGCCTCTTAGGTTTGTACTTGTGGTATTACAAGAAACAGCAGAAGAAGAAACATAAGATGGAAGTTGACGCAAATCAAGAAAGTAGACCTAGAATGCGGCCTAACACTGGTGCAATATGGTTTAAAATTGAAGACCTTGAGAGGGCGACTAACAACTTCTCGCAGAAGAATTTTATTGGGCGTGGTGGTTTTGGGATGGTTTACAAGGGAACCTTACCAGATGGGACAATAGTTGCGGTCAAAAGGCTTACTGAACCTAATTTTGAAAGGGATTCTGATTTTCAAAATGAGGTTGAGATTATAAGCAACCTGAGGCATCGAAATTTGGTACCACTTAAAGGGTGTTGCATGGTTGATGAAACTGTGAATGCCGATGATTATGGTGGAAAACAGAGATATCTTGTTTACGAATACATGCTGAATGGCAATCTTGATGACCATCTCTTTCAGAATCCAACAAACCAAAGTGGGCTACTCAGAAACTCCTTAACATGGCCCCAAAGAAAATGCATTATATTGGATGTGGCAAGGGGGTTAGCCTATCTCCATCATGGAATAAAACCTGCAATATATCATCGGGACATCAAGGCTACAAACATTCTTTTAGATTCAGATATGCGAGCAAGGGTGGCTGATTTTGGATTGGCAAAAGAAATAAAAGAAGGGCATTCTCATCTCACTACCAGAGTAGCAGGCACACATGGCTATTTGGCCCCGGAATATGCACTTTATGGGCAGCTAACTGAAAAGAGTGATGTCTACAGTTTCGGGGTGGTTGTTTTGGAGATAATGTGTGGGAGAAGGGCCCTTGATCTGTCAGTTTTAGGGTCCTCTGCCACTGTTTTAATAACAGATTGGGCTTGGTCTTTGGTTAAAGAAGGAAAATCAGAAGAGGTTCTTGACTCATTCTTGTTGAGAGAAGGGGATAACTCAGAGCTGAATCCAAGGGGAATTATGGAACGATTTGTACGTGTTGGTATTCTGTGTGCTCATGTCATGGTCGCACTAAGACCTACAATCTCAGATGCACTGAAAATGCTGGAAGGGGATATTGAAGTTCCTCAAATTCCAGATCGGCCCATGCCTTTTGGGCATCCATCTTTCCACAGGGATGGAAACCCGTACAGCATATCGCCAGTCTTGAGTGGGCTGCATTTAAATTCTGGTGAGATGCTTAGGTAATTAAGATATAGTAGGTAAGTATGAGCTCCATTTATCACTTTGCTGCAGAGTCAAAAACTGCGGGAAGTAATGCTGCCCGTTCTCATAGTCGATGAACCTCGTACAGAAGAAAAACAAAGACCCAAGTTTTTTTTTCGAAAACTCGACACACGTCTTGATTCTGTAAAGAAAACAGAAACTTACTTGCGTTTTAACACATTATGGATGAAGCTTCATCAATGGTATGTATTACAGAGGAAATAGGAAAAATAAGATTGGTCTGGGGGACAGTTTATTCACATTATTAGCTACCAGTTTCTTGTGATATCTGTCAAACACAGGAAGAATATTTGGGAATCTTAGACTAGTTATCAACTTATTAGTATTTTTTGACATCCTGTACATATGTTGCCTTATTTCTTTGCTTTTTTTTTTTTAAAAAAAAAAGGATTTTTGTTCTTTTAAAACGGTATTCAGGGCTTCTATATATGTTATCAGCATGTATTACTCATGATCTGTCAGGAATACATTAACCTCTTACTGTAATCATATGTGTGAACTTAGACTGGTTTCTTCAACTTTATAAAGCAACTCTCCTCTATCGAGAGTTGATTTTTGCACTTCCAAATCTATTTTGTGAGGAGTACCAAAAACCTTGCTTATGTAGACATCTACTTTTGGCTCTTAACCGACCAGATAATGATGATGAGATTGAAAAAGAGATCAAAACCAAGCTCCTATGGACTTCGGAATGCGATAAAAGGTGATCAAATTCCATTAAAACCCAAATATACCCATTACAAATGAACGGAACCAACTCAAACACTAATTAGGGCTTGAAAATATGCTAATCCAATTTAATACGAACCTTACGAGTTAAAAAGCAGATGCCTAGGCAAAAATAACATTATGTTGTGTTCTCTAAGTGTGACCACGCATGATATTCATGGTTGCGCTAGCCGCCACAATCTCTAGACATCTGACAATAGCTTGTGGCGGCGGGCGTAACGCATTAATATTGTCAAGGATGTGTTTAAAGACTAAAAGGTGTGTGTGACTCTCAAGAATGCGCACAAAAGGTGTGCGTGACACCCAAGGTTGCACTTGAAAATCCTATAAAACACTTTTACTCATTTAGCATATGAAATTGGATATAATTTCCAACACGATTCCCAAGATTGTGTGCAACACCTCGACACTATAATCCACAACACCAAGTGCATCAATCTTCATCCTTACACGCAGTTTGTTAAGTACAAGTTGAGCAAACCTTAGCCTTAGTTCCTTGCCTATAAAAAGATCCCTCATGCACCCCGAGTCAGATGCTCAAAAATTCCAAGAACTAAGAATTCAGAAAACATAATTTTTCTCTTTTTTTTCCCTACTTAACTTAACAAAAAAACTTTCTAGCAATCCCTTCCTCTCCCCTTTCTATATTTTTTCTCTACCTTTCAATCACTTCTGCAGCCTATATTTCTCTCTCTTCACACCCACATGGATTTGATTTATTTTTAGAAAAATTACAACATGTCATGGTAATTACACATATCCGATAGTGATTCATGTTTTTACAACCCTGATCCACCCAAACGATTTGAATCATAATTGTTTCGGGTGTTTTTGTGTCTCTTGGGAGAGTTACAACTCGAAGACTGGATCCAACAAAGCCGCTTGTACCTGCAAAACAATGGAGCTCTGGATGTTCGGAGGTCCGCCTCCGAAGATTAAGTTAGTATGGGTTCGGAGTAAAAACGTGCAGAAAGTAAATATTTTCTCGGATTCCGAGATCAGGTGTTCTTTGTTTTCGAGAGTAATAAGTGATGTAATGATTAAGACGTGCCCCAATAAATGGGGGAGTCTCCCTATTTATAGGGTCCTAGAAAGGTGTGCCCTGTCCTAGGGTTTGATGACCTAGGATTTGGGGCTGCGCCGTTTTTCGGTTGCATCGGGATTTGGGCCTTGAAGGCCGCCAATTCCAAAAGCCATATCTGCTTGACACGTGTCGGCCCCTGAGAGGTCCATCTGGAGGCTCTCTTAGGTGACACGTGGCGAGTTCTCATGGTGCCATGTGGCGGGGTAGAAATACCCAAATCACTTGCCCCTCACAGGGGTGACGTGGCATGCCACGTGGCGCTTGTGACAGGTGTTAGCAAGGCACTGGTCTGACATATTACCGTTTACCATGGGTAAAATTCTTAGGGTTTTTACACTAAACTTGTCACCCTTTTTATAAATAGGGGTTGACCTCTCCTCATTTTTGCACACTTACAAAAATCTTTGAGAGAGAGAATCTTGAATCTTGACTTATTAAGAATCTTAAACTAGTCCTTTTCTGGGAAAACATCTGCCACTTAGAGACCTATCCGCTTGTTCAGCAGACGTCCAGGACTTCCAAGCGGCTCTTCATACCTTCACTCGTAAGGTAACCGTCTGTTTTCCTTGCTTTTTGTTTTATTTTTGTTTCTTTTTCTTTTGAAAATGGTTTCCCAAACGCGCGCGGCACGACCTAGGTTAGTGATCAGCCGGTCACCGGGGACGGCTGAATCTAGAACTAGGAGTGCCGACTGCTCTTACTTGGACTCCCCTTTGCTAACTTCTCCGAATCCGACCGCGTCCGTGTCTGTGCAAGACACCATGACCAGAACGAAGCAAACCAGTAGAACGTATAGGACGGATGGTTCTTGGTACCATTTGGAAAGTTCGACTGTATATTCAGAGGGCTCCATTAGGGCGCATGTTACTGAAGTTTATGATCATCCGCCCAGTGCTACTAGCACCCTGGCCTCTTCGATTTTGGAGGAGTCTGAAGATGGGCCTCAACAAAGGGCTTTTGAGCCGACGGATCCGGCCTCGGATGAGTAAATGGGGGAGGACACTGCTGGCACAAGCCATCAGGTCCCCAATTCAGATTCGGAGTCCGAAAGTTCTGACGGTGCTGACGAACCGTCGTCTTTTACCCAAGCCTTCGACGATTCTGAGGAGAGGCACTTGAAAGGAATGGTGTCCTTCGAACAAGTGTATTATTCTGATAGAGGGTTCGGAGCTATTGGAAAGCTATTTATTCAGTAAGTTCAAGTGATTGGAATGCCTAGGTGGAGGCCGCTTCCGATTAGTAATATTAATGCATAATTAATATTACAGCATAATCTTGACTGATCCCTTTGGGTCATACCCAAGAAACTAACGATCTGACACGACGAATTAATCCGGAAGGAATTAATAAGTCGCTCTAGTATTATGAACATAGACGTCGAAAATCGAGCTAGGAGCGTCGAGACCGAGCGTCGCAAGTCGAGTCAAATTAATAAAAGACGAGACGGTAAAAATCAAATAATCAACAATTACCAAAATACCCCTAGCATCGGAATGCCCCGAGCAAACCGAGTGCTAGGGGCAAGTGGTGCTAGCATGCGCATCGCACCAAGCTAAGGGTGTTGGGTGCGCATGGCTAGTCAGCTGGCACATCGCTAGCAATGCTAGCAGCACCAGCCGCACACAAGCGCACTAACAACCCACATTGCATGCGTGGCTTGCTGCGCATGTGCGGGCTGGTGCACTGGCCAGCAAGCTGAGGCACGCATGTACCCGCACAGCAGCACCTAGCAGCCTGCATCATTGGGTGGCTTGTTGGGGCAGGCTGGCAAGGCTTGCGGCACAGCAACAGCAGCAACAAGCAGCCCGCGTGTGCGTGGCTTGCTGTTGCGGGCTGGTGTGGGAAAGCCCAGCTGGCAGCCTAGCCGTGAGCTCAAGGGATGTCCACATGGCACCCTTGTTACCCATGACAAAGGAATGCCATGTGGCATATGCTTAGAGGGGAGAGTTTTTGCTTGGGGATCAAGGAGACCAAGTGGTCCTCCTTGTGGTCCTCACCTACTCACTCACATGTGTGTGCCAAGTGTTGTTTGATTATTTACCTTGTAATTTAATTTAATTTGGAATTAAATTAATTGCTTATTTTTCTCACACTATGATTTTCTCCCACATGGAAAGATGATGGGAATTTTGGAGAGCTTTTGCCTATAAATACCAACCTTAGGAGTTGGGTTGTTCACTTGAGTAAGAGCTCAATTTGGCATTTCCACTTGAGAGAAAACCTATAAGCTCGTTAATTACTCGGGTAGTCTTTTTGGTCGGATTTGGCTAACCTCCAAGTAGTAGACCGGTCGGGTCGCGTTGTGGGTGGACTTCGTCGGAGGTCCTCGCCATTTGTGAGGCTCGGCTTTCTCAAGTGACAGCTCCATCCGGTTGAGCGAAGCATGGTACAAGGGTAATTTAGTATTTTCTCTATTCTTGTTATTTATGCATTTTGTTATATTAATTGCAAGTTTGTTCTTGGGCTCGGGTTTTATTTCCGTGGTGAGTCGGACTCATCAAAACCCAACAGCGGTATCAGAGCCTTGCTCATTTATTTTAATAACAAATATTTTCAAGGTGTTTTTTAATGATTTATTTTTTTCTGGTTTTTGTTACTAATTAGATTAGTAGCTCAGTTTTATTAATTTTAAATCCGTTTTAAATCTAATTTTTGGCCCCAAACCCAGATTTTCACCCAAAAATAGTGAATTTTGGGTGGAAACAGCGTTCTGGAAACATTTCATATTATTTGAAAAAAAATTTTAAATCTTTTAAGGGCTGTGAAAAAGCCAAAATCCGACTAGAAAGGCCTTTTTTTTCGAGAGTTTTTCGTTTTTTACGAAATTTTTTAAATCTTTTAACCTTGAATCTTAATGACATATTTATGGTGATTATGTGCTTGGTTCTTTCCTTAATGTTTCTGCATTTTTGGACCTCTTTAAGCATGGTTACATTGTAGTAATTAGTGCTTGAAGATTGGTTAAATTTTCACATAATTGCAAATCCATTACATTAAGTGTGAAAAATTTATTATTTGAGGATTCTAAGTACTAAAGATCCAATCTTTAATTGTTTTAAGTGGTTGGAACTTTGAGTTACTAAATTCCATGAATTTTTGTTGAACTTTTGATTTAATCATTTATTAAGTTGATTGGAATCATAAATTTTTAATTTTGTGATAGAATTTTAATTTATCTTCATATTGGAAGATATAATTTTCAAGGATTCACAAGTTAAAGTTGGAATCTTTATTTGAATATTTGTGTTCATAATTCCAACTCCTTTTTTTTTTTTTTTTTTTTTTTTTTTTTTTGTCAAATCTCATGATTAATTTAAGTTAATTAAATTAATATTGAGAATAACCCTATTCATTTTATTGGATCAAGTTGAACCAATTTTATTAAAGAATAGTTCTTGGAAATAATTTTGGTTTTGTGCACTTGGATGAATTTATTTAAGTTGGACTTGTTATTTTTCATTTTGCTCACTAAATTAATTCTAAAACTAATTTGGAATTAATTAATTAAGTCACGCAAAATTCGGTTTTAAATCCCGAGGTTTTGGCACGAAAACCAAGGCAAAACCATCCTTGGCTAGCCGGGCTGCACAGCAGCCCGCATGTGGCTGGTTGGTGCGTGCAATCGTGCGTGGTTGCTGCCTGCTGACCAGCAGCATGGCAAGCCACGGCCAGCAAGCAAGCAGCAACAGCAGCTAGCTATGCGCGCCATGCACGTTGTTGTGCACGTGTGTGGTGTGCGTGGCGTGTGCCGCTGGTGCAAGCGTGAGCTTGTGCATGTGATGCTTGGTGCATAAGGGAGGTTAGTGCTTGACTAGCCGAAGCTTGGTAGCAAACCAAGCATTGTTGCTTGGTGCTAGGCACACGAAAGTGTTGGGATATATTTTGCTTTTTGGCCATTTTAATTATTTTAATTAAGTTTATTAATTTTAATTAAAATTTTGGAGGCTAAGCCTCGGTTTTGAGCGCAATTGCAAAATTTTATTTTGGCAAAATTTTGGGTTTACCGGCTTAATTAATTAGATTAATTAAGATGGATGTGGAATTTAGTGGGAGTTTCAATTTTATGCTTATTGCACTTAATTAAATAATCGGTTAAACAATTTTGACTAATTTTAATTAGGCGCGTTAATTGGATTAACCACCTAAGTTAGTTACTAGTTTACGCGTGTTTATGCATTGTTACTTGTTTATCGTTGTAAAATGCATGGGCCATTCACAAATAATGAATGGATGAATGGAATGTATTTTCTCTCATATGTTTTATAAAATGGCAACTAGTGGGGCCCAATTAGGATAGAAAATACGGACTGCGTTCCGTCATGTGGTTTTGTAAATCTAAATACGGTTTGCGAACCGTTGAGTATTTTTGTACCTTAATATTTAGATTAGTCCTAATCGTAGATAGTAGTATTTGCATTATTTTGGTTATGCCTTGAAGACGGAGGTTCTTGGAAGACGAAGCCATGAAGTTGCAAATGACGATCCTTGAAGACTCAAGGGGTCATGCTAGTTGCCGAATGCATCATTTACTTATGTTTTCGATATATATTTATGCCTATATATATGAATAATATGTTAGATGCATGTCTAGGATTTTGAATGTTGTGATGATTAATTAAGTCCACTTAAATCAACCAACATAGAAACCCTAGGTCCCTAAAATATTGAGTGAAATTTGCCATTCCAAAACAAGACTTACCGACCTATTGAGAATAGTGATGGGCTACGCCAAAGCGAGGCATCACTATTTTTCCCTAGGATACGTAAGGCATACCGGGTATGCATGTTGGTTCTGGTTATACTCAACGATATGAGTGATGGAGTCCTAACATGTCGTGGCAAAGGGGATAAATTGTTGAGAGAGCATTAGATGCGACGATTTATCTAACCAAGAGTGGCTTGGAGCCATTAGCAAAGAGTTGCTTACCTTAGAATATTGAGTGTTAAGACAAGCCAAAGCATGCTTAATCACTCATTGATTCTTTGGATCTTGGAATCGTCATATTCTCGCCAAATGGGGACAAATTTAATGCGTGGATATTACGCTTAATAAGATTGAAATTTTGCATGAATGCCTTTAAATTTCAAACTTATTATGTTATTTTCTTGATAAATGGTTATACTTTGCACTTATATTTGTAGAATTCCAAATCAAACTACATTGTTTTCAATGATTGGTAAAGGACATCTTGGAGAATAGTTCTCAAAGAAAGGCATTTCTAAAATACAATTCTCATAAATTTAAATGACTTTTATAACTAAGTCCGAAATGACGGTTGGACATCATGTATTCAAAATACTAGGTAGTTTTGATAAACATGAAGTATTGAGTTGAAAACTCAAATTGTCATTGCTTGACAACCAACATATCTTTTCGCTTTATACACTAGTGAGTACAACTCATTGATATATTAATTCAAGTAAGAATTAAAGGACAAGATGGGACTTTGTTATACGGCGCACTAGTTGCTTAATTATGCATAACAAAGTACAAAAGTCAAAACTCTTAAAGAAATGAATATGAAAGATTATGAGATAATGTATAAATAAAAAATATAGGAAACAAGAAACAAAGAAAAGGAATAAGATTCCATTTCTACTGAAGAGTTCATGTTATTAGAGTTAACTTAGCGACTTATTGTCTTCACAAGTATCAAATACTCCTTGAGTGTTCCACTTTGAAAGTGACCTCGAACTATTGAAGTTAAGCTAAATTATTGACTTACAAGCTTAAAATGAAGCAAGAAGAGTTACATCAGTTGTAAGGTCGTATGCTTTGTTTAAAGACCTTTTAAAGACTAAGGCTGGAATAAATAATGGTTATTATTATGTTCCATAATCAGCAAATAATCTGTTTACACACGGAAAGACTCACATTCATAGTAAAGAGCAATAGTTGCGAATTTATTTGAATGGCATGGTGTAGGGAATATTTTAAGAATCCCACACTTGAGCCCCACTGTGATCATACACTTAAGTATGGTGGCGTCCAAAGGGAAGGAAGCTAGAGCAAAAGAGTCGCCAACAAGTTTTAGGAACTTGTAAACCGTTCACAGGGTGAAGGTTACACCCCTTCACGATCCATGAGATCGCTAACTCCATAGTGGTCTGGAACCATGACTGGATATTCGGGGATGAAGGTACAAATCAACCTAAAAGAGATTGAACCTGCCCTAAAAATAGGTCTCTACTTTATTCTTCTCATATTCATGTGCGCTTTCTAACTAACATACAATCAATATATTAACCCTAAGCATATTTAATCTATGTTGGTTGAATATTAATGCACAAACAAAACTATTATTGGTGATCACTTGAAATAAAATTACATTATCCTAAAATTAAATTATTAATTATCTTATTAAGCGTGATTACAAGTACAAATTCCCTTTAATCCCGCAAGATAGGGACGTGATCAAGCAATAACAATAATAATATGTAATATTAAGCAACATAATAATATATTGACACAACAAATCATCATTATCATCATCATAATTTCAATAAAGTATAATAATATTGGCAAGATCCTAGGAATGATACTAACAACATTAATAACAAATCCTAGCATGTCACTAAGCGATAAAGGTCAAAGCTTTAGCCCCAACATGATACTAACATGATAGAAGAAATAGGAAACAACCTAAGCATGATACTAGAAAGCAATAAATAACATCCTAACATGATACTAGGAATTAAAATAATATAAACATGCTTTCGAAAGAAATAAAGCAATGAAACTATTAACTTTGTTTCCTCGTATCTCTTTCTATTAAAACAATACACACGATAGTAACTTTAAGGAAAATATTAAATCAAACAATTAATTTAAATAATTGAAATAGGGATTTGGGACCAAACCCTCGGAAATTATCAACCTTTCACGTCTAGGGCGAAGGCAAATTTGAACTTGGCTAGTTGTGTCTAGAACTCGTGAATGCGGAATATTGTATTTTGAAAAGGCTAGGCTAGAAAGAGGGAGAACGAATAAACTATTTCTTAAGAGAGGAAAGAGAATTGGATGATTGTTGATGATTGTGAATGAATAAAAATGGGGAAATACGACCCTATTTATAAAGAAAAAGATCCCAAAACGATCAGAAAAAAGCAAATTCGATTCGAAGTAAAAATGCTCCCATTGCGGCGCAACAGGGTCCATAGCGACGCGATGGTGCCATCGCGGCGCGATAGTGCCATCGCGGCGCGATAGCTCCATCGCGACGCGATGGCTCTGTCGTTTCGCGATGGTTCTCGCGCTAACTCAAAGCCGCACAGAGTCCTTAATATAATTAAATTAGACTAATTAACGTCCGTACTTATCTTTCAAAATCAGATTTAATTCTTTCAAAACACTTGTTTTATTCCAAATAGAATACTTATATTTTTAAAAGATATAATTACTAATCCTAATCCCACTAGAATTTAAGATAACCTTCTAGATTGAAAATTTAAATCAATCCTAATGATTTTAGGAATATTAATTAATGGGCCCTCCGCTTGATCATTGGGCCATATATAAAATTCATTTCAGGCCCAATTTAGTATTTTGGCCATAACTTCCTCGTTATTCATCGGAATCGGGCTTATAATATATCGTTGGAAAGCTCTTTTTGAGCCCAATCCAAATACACTATTATTGGACCCTCATCATAACCCAAACTAAACTGGACTGGAAATTTTCCATAAATAGAGTACAAAAAGAAATATTTTCGAAAACAAAAAGAAGTATTTTTACTAAAACGACCGCACCACAAGACTTTTCACGTTTCACCTTGTCAATAATCAAATGATGTGAAAGATATTCATCACTGGGTTTGAGTTTTTGGGGAGACACAATCAGGTGTCTACAGAAGCCCCCACTTTGACTGCGTTTGGAGAAACACAAGTTTCGAAAACAAAAGTCAAAGTAGCGATAGGGACGGAGAATGATTTAGAACGTTCTGCGATCCTAAATCATTCTTGTAACGCCGATACCAGCAAACTAGCATTTGTTAAACAGATAAAAGAGTTAAGAAACGCGTATCTTGCAACGTCGAGTACATGTCTTTGGATCGGAGTAACTGATTTTTGTTTTTGTATTTGTTGTTACGACCTCCACAGTGCCTCGTGAACGCCATTTGAAGGTAACAGTGCCTCGCTATCTTCATTTATTTGTGACAATCCTCCATAGTACCTCGGGAACATCGTCGAAGGTGATTGTACCTCATCATTTCTAGGGTTGTGGCAGTACCTTGCCACTATAGACAATCTCCTCTCTACTTCGGGACATCATCGAAGACCATCGCTTGTTGATCCTCAGTTTGCTAGTGTATCGCTGATATATTTTGCTGTGATTGCTTACTGTGCTAGTACCTCGGCGCATTTGTGATGAGCCGGTACTTTGGCGCTCGAGCTTGCTTGTGAACCAATACCTCGGTGCTTGTGATGAGCCAGTACCTAGGCGCTTTAAGTAAAGTGAGATGATCGTCGTCAGGCCGATCACTTACCGCGATTGTAATCGAGTCGACTACTAATCATGTCAATTTGCTTATAGGGGCTAACTGGCGTACCAAGGAACCCTTTTGCTGAAAAAGGTTTACATTACCATTTATGGGGCCTATGAGTTGCATCGCTGAGGAAAGGAGATCCAGCACACGCTGCCACGTGTCATCGCGGCACGCCAGGTTTGTTGCGGCGCGATAGCTTTGTTGCGACGCGATGGAGTCGGGTTTAAGAATAAAACCCCTTCTTCCTCATTTCGCCGTTTGTTGCTCGTATTTCTCGGTTTTCGCTCAAACCTTCACCTTGGTCGTTCCTGCTCATTTCTCAACCAAATTCGCTCAAATTTCTTGCAAATATAAGCTCTCGATCTCTAGTTTGCCGATCTATGTAAGTTTTGCTCACATTCCTCCTAGTTTGGAAGAATTTTGTGCATGTTTATTTGCGGATTTTCGAAAAATCCAAAAATGTTCTTGCTTGTTCTGCTTTGTTTATCGTATTTATTGCCATGAAATTGCTTGTTTATGTTTGTATATCACCTTAGGAGTGTTTTGAGACTTATTTGACTACATTTGGTGAAGAAACGAATGTTTTGCCATTGTTGAGCACCTTGAGTTCATGAGAACAATGCGGCTTGTTCTTCGAGTTTTCGCTAGTTTGGAAGAATTTCATGTGTTTTATTTGCGAATTTTCGAAAAATTCGAAACCTCTTTTGCTTATTTTGCTTTGTTTGTCAAATTTCTTGCCATGAAATTGCTTGTTTACGCTTGTATATCACCTTAGGAGTGTTTTGAGACTTGTTTGACCCAATTTGGTGAAGAAATGAACATTTTGCCATTGTTGGGCTCTTTGAGTTCGTGAGAACAATGTGACTTGTTCTTCGCTTTTTTGCTAGCTATTCATACTCAATTCGTCACAATATTTGTCATAATATTGCAAGAAATTGTTTGATTGCTTGAGAATGTTATTTTTGCTCGAATAAAAAACATGCTCTGTTTTAGTACTACGTACTCTGTTTTTTTTCTTACATAGTATCATGCGGCTAGGCCAACCTTAGATACTATAGACCCTTTATTTACTATTTGCTTGCATAATTAGCATGTCTCGACGACGCGGTTCTGCCTTACGCTCTCGTGGGGCTCACCGAGAGGACGAGCCTGTTGACATCGGCGAGGGGACTTCCACTAGCCTTGGGGAGTTCCCTGAGTGGGATGGGCACACCTTGTACTTTGCGCCCTAGTTTCACATTTCAGAGCGCGTTCGGTCAAGATGACTGACGAGCGAGTTTGTTGCCACGGTTCAGGCAACGACACCATAGAACAGTTGTACGATTCTTATTTTCCCAACAACGAGGAGTTGCGTGCGCTGTGGGAGTCTTGTGGTTTGACTTTGCTCCTGTAGACTACTCGGGCTCTCTATTCTTTGAAGTCGAGTCGTTTCTTGGTTCGCGCTTTGGTGGAGTTCTTTTGGGACACCACCAACACGTTCCACTTTCCTTGGGGTGAGATGACTGTCACTCCCCTTGACTTCTCCGTCATTACCGGATTGGAGTTCCGGTGAGCTGCAGTTCCTTTTGGTAGTTATACTACCCTCTTCTCTCCTGAGGTAGAGGAGCTACTGGGCCCCATTGTTATTCGGGCCCGCGGTGAGTCTCGACCGCTACAGATGAGTAGCCGATCTATTCGGCGATCTGTGCTAGTAGAGGCTTTTCGGGATGATGCGACCACATCGGAGCAGCGGGTGCGCATTTTTGTTTTGATTCTTTTGTATGGGTCCTTCTCTCCTGAAAAGGGTAGCCGAGTGCTACTCTACTATTTGCCTACTCTCCGCGACCTTCGAGCGATCGGGAGTTTTGATTGGGCCAGCTTGGCCTATGCTGACTTCTTACTGGGGTTGCAACTCACTTGTCGTCAGCGTACCTTTAGCGAGGAGGTCACACTCTCTAACTTCTGGAGGGTTGTAGAGGTATACTCCATTCCTCTTGGAAATAGGTTTCTTTTGACTTTAGTTTTTGCCGATATTTTCGTATGGTTACAGGTGTGGTTCTACGAGTATATGCCATCTTTGGCACCAGCCAGGCCTTCACCTTGAGGGCTTCCGGTTGCTGCTAGATGGGGTGGTTGTTATACCGACCAAACTGCTGCTGCCCTTGTTCGAGAGTCGCTTCTCTCGGTATGCATTACTTGCTATTTTTATTTACTTTCTTGAATAGGATTCCTACTCATGAGTGTTTTTCTTATAGGGACCTGAGATTAACTTCCGTTCATGGGCTGATTTCGACGTCCCCACGCTAGCTATTTAGTACACAGCTCTGCGGCACTACTTCCAGGGAACATATGATGCTATGGTGTACCTGGGTGAGAGAGTTGCGATTCAGCACTCTTCAGAGTCTTTTGTCGTTCCTTCCCGTCCTCCACCGCATATAATGGATCAGACGGACTTGAGAGTTTATATGGGTAGGTCGCCAGCTAGTACGGAATGGCAACGTCATAGCCATCCGTATCGGAGCTATGGTGAGAGGCTTGTGCCACGGTTGGCCCCACCGCCTTGCCCGTCAGAGGAGGCGGAGGTATATTTCGTATCTTTTGATTGTTCTTTTGGTAGCCCCTAGGAAATTCTAATCACTTAGATTTTATTCTTGTAGGCTGCGACGACGATTGCGGATTTTGTACCTCCACTAGTGTCTATTATTTATCCGGGGTCTTTTGGCCCGGTTGAGGAGATGATTCATCTGGCCCCTGAGGAGTGGCGCTTTGTGGAGAGGTCGATACCTCGCCACTAGACCTGGATGAGTTGTATATCATCATTTTGTTTGTATGCATGTTCTTTGACAATTTCTGACTTTTATTGCTTGATAGTTTTCCTGCAAGGTGATGACGAGGATGGCGAGAGGCATGGACGCCTTTCGTTATCAGCTCGTGAGATTGAGTCACCGAGCTAGCTGTCGTCGTGCGAGTGATGGCACGGAGGTATTTCTCTTTTATTTTTACTTTATTTTTTGCTTCAATTATTTTTCGGCTTATTTTTCTATTTCAGCCTGTTCCTTCATCGTGTACTCGTACGAGACCCGAGGATCGGAGAGAGAGATTATGGTCTGGCTCGAGGCATTCGTCGTACTTCGGCTGGGAACCAGGGCGATCGAGCGGAGTCGGATCGGACTGTGGTAGTGGAGGGTTCCGGGTCTTCTTCCGAGGGTGCATCGAGGAGGCCGACTGGCTAGGGAGAGGCGACATTAGCTCCTTTCATGGGTGGTGGGACGTACGAGGTTGGCTTGTCGTCGCAGCAGCCACAGCAGCCGGGACCTCAGCAGGGTGAGCTAGGATTGGTTGGCCCTACTCTTTCGCTTCCGACTACTAGTGATCCTGAGGTTGGTGAGGGATTGACTCCGCGGACTAAGCAGTTCTTGGATGTATTTGGTGTTCCTCCGCAGTTGCGTCCTCCGGCGCCGTAGTTGTACCTATGCTTTTTTTATTTTGACTTTGTAGGACTTTGCTTTATTTGACACTTATGTTAGATATATTGTACATACATCCTATGGTTACTATGTTATTTATCTTTTTGTAATTTTATTTTTCATTTTATGTGCATATGAGTGTGTGAAAAATTGTGATTAACTTTTGTGCAAAAAATTCCGTCATTTTTATTACTAATGGAGGGTATCCGACTTCCTCCCCTAAAAAGAAAAAAATGAAAAAGAAAATTGAATTCAACCAAAAATAAGCTTAAAATTAATTAAACTTAAAATAATCAAAAGGGGATTAGTGTTTGAAAGAAAATTGCCAATAATAAGTTTGGATAAGGCTTTGAAAAGAATCAAAACTGTAAAGTCAAAGTACAAATTCGAGGCAAAGTCGGATAACACACGGTCATCTTAGCGCGTTATTTTGACGCGGCGAAAATCAAACCATCGCGGCGCGACACTCCTGTCACGGCACGACTCTCCTGTCGCGGCGCGATGGTCTTATTTCTCTGAATTCTTCTGGAATACGGCTTTCGCCAGGTTTTGTTTATAAAAAGCCCTCAAATCCGTCGATTACAACATAATTCGAGCAAATTAAAATATTTAGCTTATTAATTTTCGCTCAAAATAGCCATGTCTAAGACTTTTAGTGATTTTACTCGTGAGTGGTGCCGGTCTTTGACTGCCAAAGAGAGGAAAGAGCTTGACTTTTTCCACTTGGGGGGTTTGTATGGTATTAAGGGGGTAGATCTTGACATAGATTTTATTCATACCGCCTTAGAATATTGGGATTAAAATATCCATTGCTTCAAATTTGATTATGATGAAATATGCCCTTTACCGGAAGAATTTGGTGCCATTCTTGGCTTCCCCTCTTTAGATCTTGCAGTAATTCCCACGGTGAGCGAATATTGCTATAAAGATTTTGAGCGTTTCCTTAACCTTAGGGATAGGGACTTAAAAGACATAGTGCATGGGAATGTAGTGAACTTGAAAGAATTTGCACGTTTTTATTTTGATAGACCACGCTCCGAGTCTTTTCATGTTTATAGGAGGAGGGCTTTCCTCTTTTTCATATTTAGCCAATGTCTTCTTACTAGTGGAAACATTCATGAGGGTCAAGCAATTTTAGCATCTATCATAGAGCAAATTGAATCTGGGAGAAATCCAATGCCATTAATTATTGGAGAAACTATGCTTAGTTTAGATGAACTAAAAAGAGATCCGAATGCACCTCTTAGAAGTTCTCCAATTTTATAACAGGTAGAAAATCAATACTTTTACAGAAATCACAAATTTTTAATTTTGTATAGTAATATGAATTTTTGCATTGAATTTTTGTAGATTTGGTTAATGGAAAGGCTTGAATTAATTAGCCATCCTGACAATGTTGAAAAGTATACACCCAATTGTCTTGTGAGAAGGAAGAAGCGCTTCTCCATAAAGATGGGCCGCAGGGAGTGGAGTAGAATCTTTGAAACTCGCGACTTTGCCATTAAATGGGTTGTTCTATGGTGGAAAATTGAGAAGATGGTTGGTGTCAATAAATAACCTTTTTGTCGTCTTCCAAGTTTGTCCAAATTAACTTTTTACTACCCTTCTAGAGTAAAAAGACAATATGGCCTTGCTCAAACCATTCCTTCCGGGGATTTTCGTTGCCCTTATGAATTTCCGATTTCACAAGATATAGAAAGATTTGGTGACTATTGGTGTGCCAGACCTTTGTGGGATGTTGTTACCCAAATGGTTCCTCCCTCTTTGTCTGGAGATGTGAATCAGTGGTTACTTGATAGATCTCAAAAGGACAAGAACAAAGTCCGAAACACGCACAAGAGTAGTGTTCAAAATCGTCTAGGAGATAAGAAAATTCCTCCTGAAGATCTTTTAGGTGCAAGAATTGAATTCAAGACCCCTATTATGCCTAAGAAGAAAAATACTAACTCCACAGAAAAGAAAGTATGGGTTGAAAAGAAACATGGGGTAATGGCTATTGGAGAAACTATTGATACTAAGATTGTGTACAGATCTTCTAAGGGATCCCTATTGGTGAAAGAGATTGATGATGAAGAAGAGGCGGAGAAGAATTGGAAAAGGGCCAAAAAAGAGAAAACAGATTAGAGCATTGCTTTTACTATCAATTTATTGGTCAATTTTTATTTTCAAGTTAATTTTTTTTTTAAGCCTTTATTTTAATTCCAATAAATAATGTAATTTTACATTTATTAATGCAATTTTTAGCTTTTTAAATTAAATTGACTTTTTTACATTGAATTAATTAAAACAATGAAAACAACTTGAACTAATTTCGCAAATTGTTCGAGTACGGAAATCGAAAATTTCCCGAAATTCATCGAAATTTGCCCAGATTGACGAAAACGAACTGGCACCAGAATTTTGGATTCATCACAGCTCGGCAAACCTGTCGCGGCGCGATGGCATTGTTGTCGCGCGACAGATCCTGTCGCGACGCGCTGGACTAGAATTCTTTGTGTGGTTGACATGTCGATGAAGGAGTGCGAGGTTTGTAAAATTTAAAGTAGCCTCACCCTGTAAAGGGTTGCCTACGTATCATTTCCTTAGGAATCAGGCCAAACGTAGCTCTCTTGAGTATGTTACTCAAGTCATCATTGGTAGAATTTCTTAAGTTGGTCAAGATTCGTCATATTTGAGAATTCATTACCATCCATATCAGTTAATTTCGCGACACCTTCTGATAGGATAGTTTTGACGATATATGGTCTGGACCAGTTAGGGCTAAATTTGCCTCTTGGGTCTAGAACATTTTTCCTTAATGCTTTTAACACCAAGTCTCCTACTTTGATGTTTCTTGTCTTGACCTTTTATTAAAGTATCTAGCCATGCAAGTTTGATAGCATTGAGTATGATGTAGAGCTTCTAGTCGTTTTTCATCGAGTAGAATTAGCTCTTCATATCTTTCTCTTAGTCCAACTTCATCGAGTTTACTCTCCAACGCGATGCATAGGGAAGGTATTATCGGTTGTATGTCTCAGCTTGATTGTGGCCCACACTAGTGCAAGGCACAATTTCTCAAGTGGTGTGTAGCGTACTTCATATTCGAGCATTTTTTTACTTAAGTAGTAGATGGCGTTCTCTTTGCCTTCTACTTCTTACGCAAGCATAGCTCCCATTGTCTCTTTAGTGACTGTTAGGTACAATTGAAGAAGGATACCTAGAAGCGGTGGTGCTAATACAGGAGGATTAACGAGATAGGATTTGATCTTTTCAAAGGCTTTTTGACATTCATCGTCCCATATTACTCGCACATTCTTTTTAAGTTTCTTGAAAATTGGTTCACATATTGTGGTTAACTTGGATATGAACCTACTTATGTATTGCAACCGGGCAATTTGCTTTTCAATCTTGGGCGGCGACATTGACATGATTGCCTTGATCTTAGTTGGGTCTATTTCTATCCCTCTAAAGCTAATGACATAGCCTAAGAGTTTGCCTGAGGTGACTCCAAAAGCAGACTTGGCTGGGTTTGGCCTCATGTTGTATTTTCTTAGCCTTTCGAAGAATTTTCTTAGGGCTACTTGGTGTCTTGGACGGTCTTTTGATTTCACAATCATATCATCCACATAGAGTTCAACTTCTTTATGCATCATATCATGGATTAAGGCAGTCGCTGCTCTTTGGTAAGTGGCACCCACGTTTTTCAACCCGAATGGCATTACCGTGTAACATTAAGTGCCCTAAGGTGTTATGAATGTAGTCTTTTCCATGTCTTCTTCAGCCATGAGAATTTGGTTGTACCCTGCGTATCCATCCATAAACGAGAGAAGTGCATGATTTCCCGTGTTATCTACTAAAATGTCGATGTGTGGTAAAGGGAAGTCGTCCTTTGGACTTGCCTTATTTAAATCTCTGTAGTAGACACACATTCTTACCCTTCCATCTTTCTTAGGAACTGGCACCACATTTGTGACCCATTCAGGGTATTTGGATACCCTAATAAAACATGCAGTTATTTGTTTTTGAACTTCTTCTTTTTTTTTTAAAAGCTACGTCGGGTTTCATTCGACGTAACTTTTGTTTTACAGGTTTCATTCCTGGAATTCGTGGTATTGTGTGTTGAGCTATTTCTCTATTTATTCCTGGCATATCTTCGTATGACCAAGCAAATACATCGATAAATTCTTTTAGTAGATTAATTAAATCGGTCCTTTCTTCTTTACTGAGGGTTAGACCAATTTTAACTTCTCTCTTAATGGTTGGATCTTTTGAGATATCAACCGTTTCGGTGTCTTCAATTGCTGGTGTCTTGTTTTCAAGTGTTTCCATTGCCTTAATTATTTCTTTATCACTTTCATTGTTAGTTAAGTAATGCTCGTCATCTTGAGTAAGGGAATGATACGAGGAGTAAGCGAAAGAAGATTTGTTATTGAATTCAGAAATCATTACATCAAATAAGGAAATGTCCGTTGGGACTTGACTACTAACTATCCTAGGAGTAGATTTTGAAGTAGAAAGGAGAGAAAGGTATGCTACTATAGGAGGTTTAGAGGACTTGACTACAGAAGCCTTGAATTTAGACTCGGACTCAGACTCAGACTCAGATGATTCAGACTCGTCGAACATTGGTCCTTGTCTTGTTGTTATGGAGATCTTTCTTCCACTTGGTATAGTCACCTTCACAGTCTTTCTCCATCCTCGAACTAATCTTTCTGCCAGAGTAATGAGATTTGTGGGATCAAAATCTTCGCTTTGCAAGGCCGTTTGGATAAGCGCAGAATTATCATCGATACGCTTACGCTTATTTTTCTCATAGCCAAAGAGTAATCCCATGATATTAAAGTCAAAACATGGGGGCATTTTCTGTTTGTGAATAGGGGTTGGAACCTCGTCTACGAAATTGTAATCCAAGAAGATTTCAAATCATGTTTGTCTTATCCCATCTGTGACGAAGGGCTCAGGAAATTCGTAACATGGATAGTCCTCACCCTTTCTTATGAATTGACCATTTAGAGTAAGAGGGTATTGGCCCATTGTGATTTCTTTCTTTTAAGTACGAGCACTCCTCCGTGCATTAATCTTTTCCCGGGCTTGCTTATAGTCTTTCGGAGTTGGTTCGAAACCAAGTCCAAAAGTATCTAATTTCGGAAGGCCAAGCAATCCCATTTGTGTTGCTACTCCCTTCTTCTTTTCTAAAGTCATTCCAGGAAAGTGTCCTTGCTTTCGAAGTATACCATTAACTATCATTTTTTAATGGAGGTCGTAGTGAAGAGGGGTCTTCTCATCTTCGTCGATAAAAGAGACCTCTTCAGCATTGAACCCCCATAAATCTTCATCATTCTTGTCATGTTCCACATTTATGAAGGGTTTGTTAATTATTTTGATCTTCATTAGGGAAGCTTCGATTGTGACGGGAATTCCTCCAATTATAGCCTTTACTTGTTGATGAAGGGACAAAGGGACGACCTTAAGGTCATGGAGCCAAGGGCGTCCCAATAACAAGTTAAAAGAAGCTTTTATGTCTACTACTTGGAAGGTAGTAACATGTTCAATGACTCCTGCCGTGACATTCATCGTTATAGTTCCAAGAGCTTGGCGACGAGTGTTGTCATAAGCTCTTATGCCTTGCGTAGATGGAGATAAGTCTTCATCTCTTATTCCTAGCATCCTCGCAGTTCGAAGTGGGCAGGCATTGATTGCTGACCCATTATCTTCAAGAGTCATTAGGACATTCATCCTCTTGCAGATTACTGTGAGGTTTAAGGCTTTATTGTGTTTATCACCTTCAGGAGGTAAATCCTTATCAAAAAAGGTGATTAAATTAATGGGACTAGGGAGATCACTCGTGAGGAAGTTAGCCAACCCCTCAAGAGTGGTTTCCGAATCTATTTCTACTTTCGCCAAGGCATCCATTACCGCGACTCTATGCTCACGGGATGTGGCTAGTAATTTCCATGCGTTCATCTCGACTTTAGTCTTGTTAAGTTGTTTGACAACATCATTGTCTTCTATGATTGGTATGGGAACTTGCTAAGTAGTAGGAATAGGTTGCGTTGTGACAGGAGGTTGCATTCTCCTTGATCTTGTGAGAACGTCGATAGAAGAATCCTCTTCATCCCAAATGTCATCAACCGGATAGATCGAGGAAAGTGGAGTGTCTTCTATATCTTTGAGGTAAACATCCTCATCATCACTGTCCCACACTCCATTAACCAATTCTAAGAATACCTCATTGTCTGGTCGAATTTGAACCAATTTCTTACTGTCAATTAATCCTTGGACTAAGTCCTTGAATTTAAAACAGTGTTCTATGGTATGTCCTCTTGATTGATGATAGGGACAGTAGAACCTATCTGTCCTTTTGAGTGATTCAAAAGGTCTTGGCTCAAGAGGTTTGATCTTCCCATTCTCGAAGAGCCTTTGAAACATATTTGCATAAGTGGTCCCAATAGGTGTATATGACTTGTTACTCCTTTTGGGTGTTTTGACTAATTTGAGAGAGAAGGGTTTTCTTTCGGTAGTCTTAATGGGTGTCATCTTTTCGTCCATTCGTCTTTTCCCCATCTCTTTTACTTCTTGGAGAGCATGGTGAAGTTGGGCCATTGCCGCCCTTTGTTGGGTCATTGCTGCCCTCATTGTGTTTATGAGAACCCATGTATCTTCCTTAGAAGCTGGTTCCTTATTTGGAGGAAAATCACTCATGGCATCGAAGAAAATGTCCTCCTCTTCCTCACTGGCATGAGTTTCTTTAAGTGGTTTGATGAGAAGTAATGGGTCAGCGTGACCTTCCTCATCAAAAATGCCCAAGGAATCTGAAAGTGGAGCATTATTGAAGCTTGGCTTCTTGCTTACTAGAGGTAATGGAAGTTTATTGCTGTCTATTAGATCCAATTGCCTCCTTTAACTTCCAACAGTTTTCGGTAGGATGTCCCCTGCCTTGATGATATTTGCAATGTGCATTGGGATTCCAGTTAGCCGTCCTCCTTTTGACTAGTGGATCTCCAAATGGTCTAATAGGAGTTATGAGACCTTTTGCATGAAGACGATCAAATGCTGTGTCATAACTCATGCCAATAGGTGTGTAATTTTTCCTAAATGGCTTCTTTTGTCCTTGATATTCATAGCTAGGACCTCATTCAGATTAAAGGTGCTAACATTATTTGAGTGGGTAGTTTTGGAAGAAGAAGGATTGTCATTCTTCTTTCTTTTCCAGCCACTGTTGGAAGTGTTAGCAGCTTTTTGTTTTGCAAGGTCGTCCTCGATGTTGATTCCTATGTCATAGACGGCCTTAAAAGTACTCAAACTACTTTGGTATTTAAGATACTTAGAGCACTTTTCTTGGAGGTTCTTGATGAACATCCTTACAGATTCTTTTTTAGTGGGAACCTCAACCATTTTGGCAGAAGTTTCCTCCACTTATTAAAGAAGGAGGTGAATCCCTCATTCTCTTTCTGCTTCAACATCTCAAGTTCTCTATGGTCAGTTTCAACTTGAATGTTGCATTTGTATCTATCTATGAAAGCGTTTGTTATTGAATCTGAAGAAGAGATTTTCTCTTTATCAAGGGAAAAGAACCATTGTTGACAAAACGGTTTCTAAAGACAGTGAAAATAGTGAATGAAAAACCTTCTTATCAATCCCCTTGATATTCATTATTGTTTCAAAAGCTCTTAAGTGGAAGTATGGATTGTCAGTTGGCTTGAATCTAGGGATGTCATTGGCATTGAACTTCTGCGGAAGAAGTTCCTTGTCCACCAAGACCCCTTGTGAGCTAATCCCCTGAAACTTATAGTCATTAGAGTGCTTGCTCAAGCTTTCTTCCATTCGTTCCATCTGATGTTGTTTCGCAGGGTCATTGACTTGAAGAGCAATGGTCTTCATCATCTCAGTTAAACTAGCAAGATTCTGCTTAAGTTCATTGACTTCTTCCTGAGTTGCCATTTTCTTCTTAGCTTTTCTCCTTTATCGAATCGGTTTATCAAAGAGTAATACTTGGACGAAAGTGTTGTCCTTGATTAATCGTCCTTCCTTTCTAGCCCAAGAGCTGTAAATTAAACCATATTTGACTTAATGACTTGACTCAAATTGGCTTTGACTTTATTGGTTTTAAAGGCAAAAAAGCAAAAATAGGGTGTATATTTTTGGGAATCAAGTATAGGGTTTAAGCAACATGGTTTTGTTTAATTTGGAGGATTAATATCTGACTTACCCCTCTAAAAATGACGGAAAATACGCCACAAGACTCTCTAGACATGGTCATGGTGAACATATTTACAAAGTGTGTGTTTAAGGAAGTGAGTGAAAGTGACATGCTTTGACACTTGTGTAAGACCATGGGACTATGTGCCTAGACTCAAACAAAGAATAAATACAGTTTCCGTCGTTAATAAAAAAGGTTAATTAAACTCAGCGTGAAGACTCGAGCAGAAAAATGAACCGTCACCGAAGCAACGGCACTGTCGCGAAACGCTAAAGGCCATGGCGGCGCGATAGGATATCGCGTCGCGATGGACACCATCGTGTCGCGCCACAGGTTTGACCTTCGCGTCATTATTTATGCGTAGGTCTAGGCCTATTTCCAGTATTCTGCTTTAAAAGGACAAGCCTAAAGTCGTACTAAGTCGGTTTAATCAATTTATTAAACTTTAATTATTCACATTAATTAATTAAGCAAAGTCTTACATAGTCATTAATTAGTTTATTTAAACTGTTAACAAGGCAAACAAACGGTTAGTGTAAATGTGCACAAGCAAAGATGCACAAGTAGTCAAGTAAGCACAATATGATGCAATGAGTTTGCAACCTAACCGTGGCTCTAGTTCTCTAAAGTTCAAGGATAAGGGTTATTCAAAGAGGGTCCATGGTCATGAGTCCAGATGTATCGCGCGAAAGCCTTATCTTTGGAAGGGTTGGCGGAGCGTTTGATTAGGTAGATGGAGCGTGAATTCCCAGAGGGTTATGGCCATATGTAGAACACATATAGGTTCAGAAAAGTGAAAAAAACACAATCAGGAAGTAAAATCGAGCAAACAGTACTAGAACTAGTCGAAACAAGAACGCAGATTTCTGGCTCGATATAGGAAGAACTTGGTGCGAGACAACAGGGACCATCGCGAGACGATAGCCCTGTCGCGCCGCGATACTGCTATCGCGCCGCGACAGAGCCATCGCACTACGATGGGCACTGTTTATCCAGCGCCAGTTCCTACATGCCTCAGCAGCTATCTTTACTCTTAGAATTTTCCAGTTTTTCATTTCAATTCTAGTTGTGAAAGATATTTCCCAAATTTCCTACGTATAAAAATCCTATGTTTTTGATGCATTAAGGATAGTTTATCCAATGCAGACCTTTTTTATGCTTATGCCAATAATGTCAATCAAAATTCCGCACATGAATACTTTGAACGTTTCGAGTCTCATCCACTCATTCTAAATTATTGCCAAAATATTTTTTAGAAACTAAAAAATAAATCCTGTAGGGAATATTTCAAGCATCCCACACTTGAGCCCAACTGTGATCATACACTTAAGTATGGTGGCGTCCAAAGGGAAGGAAGCTAGAGAAAAAGAGTCGCCAACAAGTTTTAGGAATCACAGGGTGAAGGTTACACCCCTTCACGATCCATAAGATCGCTAACTCCATAGTAGTCTGGAACCATGACTGGATACTCGGGAATAAAGGTATAAATCCAACCTAAAAGAGATTGAACCTGCCCTAAAAATAGGCCTCTACTTTATTCTTCTCATATTCATGTGCGCTTTCTGACTAACATACAATCAATATATTAACCCCTAAACATATTTAATCTACGTTGGTTGAATATTAATGCACAAATAAAACTATTATTGGTGATCACTTGAATTAAAATCACATTATCCAAAAATCAAATTATTAATTATCTTATTAAGCATGATTACAAGTACAAATTCCCTTTAACCCTGTAAGAGAGGGGCATGATCAAGAAATAACAATAATAATATGTAATATCAAGCAACATAATAATATATTGACACAACAAATCATCATCATCATCATAATCTCAATAAAGCATAATAATATTGGCAAGATTCTAGACATGATACTAACAAGATTAATAACAAATCCTAGCATGTCACTAAGCGATAAAGGTTAGAGCTTTAGCCCCAACATGATACTAACATGATAGAAGAAATCGAAAGCAACCTAAGCATGATACTAGAAAGCAATAAATAACATCCTAACATGATACTAGGAATTAAAATAATATAAACATGCTTTCGAAAGAAATAAAGCAATGAAACTACTTACTTTGTTGCCTCGTATCTCTTTCTATTAAAACAATACACACGTTAGTAACTTCAAGGAAAATATTAAATCAAACAATTAATTTAAATAATTGAAATAGGGATTTGGGACCAAACCCTCAGAAATTATCAACCTTTCACGTCTAGGGCGAAGGCAACTTCAAACTTGGCTAGGTGTGTCTAGAACTCGTGAATGCGGAATATTGTATTTTGAGAAGGGTAGGCTAGAAAGAGGGAGAACGAATAAACTATTTCTTAAGAGAGAGAAGAGAATTGGATGATTTTTGATGATTGTGAATGAATAAAAACGGGGAAATACAACCCTATTTATAAGGAAAAATATCCCGAAACGATCAGAAAAATATCGCATTCGATTCGGAGTAAAAGTGCTCCCATCGCGGCGCGATAGGGTCCATCGCGACGCGATGGCTCTGTCATTTCGCGATGGTTCATGCGCTAACACAAAGCCGTACAGAGTCCTTAATCTAATTAAATTAGACTAATTAACGTCCGTACTTATCTTTAAAAATCAAATTTAATTCTTTCAAAACACTTGTTTTATTCCAAATAGAATTCTTATATTTTTAAAAGATATAATTACTAATCCTAATCCCACTTGAATTTAAGATAACCTTCTAGATTATTCTAGAAAATTATAATCAATCCTAATGATTATAGGAAAATTAATTAATGGGCCCTTCCCTTGATCATTAGGCCATATATAAAATTCATTTCAGGTCCAATTTAGTATTTTGGCCATAACTTCCTCATTATTCATCGAAATCGGGCTTATAATATATTGTTGGAAAGCTCTTTTTGAGCCCAATCCAACTAAATTATTATTGGACCCTCATCATGGACCAACTAAACTGGACTGGACATTTTCCATAAATAGAGTACAAAAAGAAATATTATCGAAAACAGAAAGAAGTATTTTTACTAAAACGACCGCACCACAAGACTTTCAATGTTTCACCTTGTTCGATAATCAATGACGTGAAATATATTCATCACTGGGTTTGGTTTTTGGGGAGACACAATCAGGTGTCTACACATGGTTGTCTAAACCATGAGTCAAGAATGCTTGATTATAAACAAACATTTCTCTAACATGAATAACTCACAAAGTTCAAATCATAGGCATAATTTGTGTTCCGAACATCTTTAGCAATGTCACATTAATAAGAACGTAATCAAGGCTATATAGGCTCTTGACAGTTGATCGATTCGGAATCGTTCTAAGACAAGCAAGTCTTAGTTTTTAAAAACCGACAAAGAAAAGAGCTATTGTTCTTGACATAGACAATTGATTCCGAAAGCTAAAGAGGATTCAATTACCTCAATGTTTCACGAAGAATTTGTAAGAATATGGTTATATTCATCAAATGTGAACAAAGTTGACCTTGAGTAGATCAAAGGTTCAATGAAGTATAGAATCGACTTGGCAAGATATCAAACAACGTCTAGATTAGATCGAGCGATGTTTGCTTGAGCCAAGCGTGACCATCTCAAAGTTATGAAATTGAAATTTTCAGAAATAACTCCACAAAGAACATAGCGTGTCTTCACGGAGACCTCGATGCCATTTGAAAATGACTTGAACAATGATGGATCACATCCCTTCCTATAAAACTCTTAAATATTTGCACAAATGACTAATGTTACACTAAACAAAATGTCGAAGCTAAGAAAGGAAACCATATTCAGTTATGGATAGAAATAACTACTAAACGTCTTTTCAAGTATATGTCTATAACTCTTAGCCTCGGTGGGAGCTAAATGACTTAGTGGGAGCTCACCGGCTTAGCAAGAGCTAGGTGGCTCAGTAGGAGCTTAATGGCTCATTAAAGGCTAAGATAGCTCAAGTGTGAGCTAACTGTTTGTTTCACAACAAACTTTTACCCAAAGACAATATACATGTCTCTTTGTAAGTATTCAAGTGAGACTACGGGCATTACCTCCACAACCTAATTGAGAACATAATGTTTGTTGCTCTAAGTAGTGTCTTTCTGGAAAGTAACACATTTCCTAACGACAAGTGGGAGGAAAATGAACTCGATGACTATCGAGCTTAGCAATAAACTAGAACTGGGAATCTCGGAAGACTTAAAAGGTCTTCATGAGAATGATTGATCAAGAATACTAAAAAGGACTTTACAAGTGCCTTAAAAGAGAATTCATTACTCATAAAACTTCTGAAAAGTTGGAGTACGATCAACATAATGAAAGGGCTTTGAAAGCGCCTTGAAACTCAGTGTTTGATGCAATTACCCCGTATAGGTATAGAATTTACCAAAGGTTTGGGTTGAATCTTATAAAAATTTTCTATTAAGTTAGAAATAAACCTAAGACTTACAAGCATACTATTTACTATTAGATAGTAAGGGAATAATTCCTTGTAAGAAAGCTACGACAAATCCAAATTCCGAATAATGGTTAGAGGCCATAAAATCATAAATAGACTCCATGTTTGAAAATCAAGTTTAAAACTTGATTAATTTGCATGAAGAGTAAAAGACCCATTGATCGCAAATAAGTTTTCAAGGAGAAAACTAACAAATATAGAAATGTATATGCATACATAGCTAGATTGTTTGAAAAGGATATAATTAAATTCACAGAGTTGATTTTAATAAAAACCTATTTGCTAATGGGAATGCTAAAATTTTTTCATGATTATCCTAGCAAAATTGCTCATATGAAATATGGAAAAATAGATACCACAACCGCCTTCCTAAAATAGGTTTTTGGAAGTGACTATGCAATTAGTCTAAGGGTTTCGAAAATCTAAATAATGCTAGATTTGAAAGCAAGCTCAAAAATCCATTATGGGATTAAATGTAGCATTGCATAAAGGAATTGGAACGTGTTTTCTCTGATAGGAATGGTGTACTTCGAACAAGTATATTATTTTGGTAGAGGGTTCGGAGCTATTGAAAAATCTATTTATTCAGTAAGTTCAAGTGATCGGAATGACTAGGTGGAGGCCGCTTCCGATCAGTGATATGATGCATAATTAATATTATAGCTTAATCTTGACTGAGCCCTTCGGGTCACACCCAAGCAACTAACGATCTGTCACGATGAATTAATTCGTAAGGAATTAATGAGTCGCTCGAGTAATTAATATTTAGACGTCGGAAATTGAGCTAGGAGCGTCGAAAACCGAGCGTCGCAAGTCAAGTCGGATTAATTCGAGACGAGACGGTAAAATTACTAATTATTAAACAATTTACCGAAATACCCCTAACATCCGAATGCCCCGAGCAAATCAAGTGCTAGGGGAATTTGGTATAGCCAAGGTGCCTAGCAAGCTCACCAAGCCGACCCTAGGCTAGCTGGTGCATGCTAGCCCACCATGGCTAGCAAGGATGCCAACACATGGCTAGCAAGCCATGCTAGCATGTGCATGGCAGCCCGCAGCCACCCAGCAGCATTGCGCGCATGGCGTGCTAGCATAGTATCCATGCCGTAACAGCTAGTAGTAGGGCCAGCACGCATGGTGCGCCAGCCTGCAGCAGCATGATGCGCATGGTGTTGCGCCAGCCACGCTAGCAGCAGCCAGCCGCACACCAAGAGCCAGCTAGGGACTGCTTGGGTGCTTGGCTTGGCCTGCTACGTTGCAGCTGCTGGTTGGGGCAAGTGGAGCATGAGGGCCGGTTTTCTCAACCCTTGGGGATCAAGTTTGGTCCCCCCCCTTCCCTTGTGGTCCTTACCTAACCCCTCCACTAAGTGTGCCACTTGTTGATTAATTAGTTGTTGGCTATTTTCTTTTATTTTTGATTTAAGAATAAAAGGAGAAAATTGATTTTACCAAATCTCCCACATTGATGGGAGAGTGGATTTCTTACTTGAGTTTTCCTAAAAATACCCAACTTGGGATATGGGAAAACTCACTTGAGTAAGAGCTCAATTAGGCATCTCCACTTGAGAGAAAACCTATAAGATCATTAATTACTCGGGTAGTCTTTTTGGTCGGACTAGGCTAACCTCCAAGTATTGGACCGGTCGGGTCGAGTTGTGGGTGGACTTTTGTTGGAGGTCCTTGCCATTTGTGAGGCTCGGCTTTTCTCAAGTAAGAGCTATGTCCGGTGAGCGAAGCACGCTACAAGGGTAATTTAGTCTTTTCTCTATTCTTATTATTTATGCATTTTGTTATATTAATTGTGAGTTTGTTCTTGGGCTCGGGTTTTATTTCCGCGGTGAGTCGGACTCATCGAAACCCAGCAGTGGTATCAGAGTCTTGCTCATTTATTTTTATAACGAATAATTTTTTAGGTGTTTTTAATGATTTATTTTTCTGGTTTATGTTGCTAATTAGATTAGTAGCTCGGTTTTATTAATTTTAAACCTGTTTTAAAGCTGATTATGGCCCCCGAACCCAGATTTTCGCTCAAAAATAGTGAATTTTGGTTGAAAACAGCGTTCTGGAAATGTTTTTATCCTTCGGGACTGTTAAAAAAGCCAAAATATTACCAGATACGCCTTTTTCGAGGGTTTTTCGTTTTGACGAAATTTTTTAAATCTTTTAACCTTGAATCTTAATGGCATATTTTTGGTGATTATGTATATGGTTCTTTTCTTTATGTTTCTGCATTTTTTGACCTCTTTAAGCATGATTACTTTGTAGTAATTAGTGCTTGAAAGATTGGTTAAATTTTCACATAATTGCAAATCCATTGCATTAAGTGTAAAAAATTTATTCTTTGAGGCTTCTAAGTACTAAAGATCCAATATTTAATTGTTTTAAGTGGTTGGAACTTTGAGTTACTAAATTCCATGAATTTTTTGTTGAACTTTTGATTTAATCATGTATTAAGTTGATTGGAATCATAAAGTTTGAATCTTGTGATAGAAATTTCATTTATCTTCATATTGGAAGATATAATTTTTGAAGGATTCACAAGTTAAAGTTGGAATCTTTATTTGAATTTTATGTTCATAATTCCAACTCCCCTTTATTTTATGTTCATACCTGGGTGCGTGCTGTTGTTGTGTTACGGGGAGTGAGGGCTATGTGTGTGTGCGTTTTTTGGTGCGTTGCGAAGGGGGCAAGCAGCCTTGTGCGTGCTACCTTGCACCTTGCAACCCACAACAAACGTTTCTAGGCTTGGCCTAGCAAGTGCTGCGTGGGGTGGTGCGGGAGCACGCACCAAGCCGCATTGCTCAAACGGTTGCTATGCATCCTTGGCTAGCAATGGTGCACACCTAGCTAGTCTAGGTGCGCAAACCACTTGCGTGCGGTTGGCTACGTGTTTGCTAATTTTTCCGTTTTAATTATTCTAATTAATTTAATTATATTTGGTTTTAATTATTTTAATTAAAATTTTGAGGCTAGGCCTCAGTTTTGAGCGGCGTTGGCAAAATTTTATTTTGGCAAAATTTTAGGTTTACCGGGTTAATTAATTGGATTAATTAAGATGGATGCGGAATTTAGTGGGAGCTTCAATTTTAATTACGCTAAATTACATAATCGGTTAAACAATTTTGACTAGTTTTAATTAGGCGCGTTGATCGGATTAACAACCTAAATTAGTTACTAGTTTACATGTGTTTGTGCATTGTTACTTGTTTATTGTTGCAAAATGCATGGGCCATTCACATATAGTGAATGGATGAATGGAATGTATATTCTCCCGTAGGTTTTATAAAAATGGCAACTAGTGAGGCGCGATTACGATAGAAAATACGGACTGCGTTCCATCTCGTATTTTTTGTAAATCTAATTACAGTCTGCGAACCGTTGAGTATTTTTGTACCTTAATATTTAGATTATTCCTAGTCGTAGATACTAGTGTTTGCATATTTTTGGTTATGTCTTGAAGACGGAGGTTCTTGGAAGACAAAGCCATGAAGTTGCAAAAGACGACCCTTGAAGACTTGAAGACTCAAGGGGTCATGCTAGTTGCCAAATGCATCATTATTTATGTTTTCGATATATATTTAAGATTATATATATGAATTATATGTTAGATGCATGTTTAGGATTTCAAATGTTGCGATGATTAATTAAGTTCACTTAAATCAACCAACATAGAAACCCTAGGTCCCTAAAATATTGAGTAAAATTGCCATTCCAAAACAACACTTATCGACCTATTGAGAGTAGTGATGGGCTACGCCAAAGAGAGGCATCACTATTACTCCCTAGGATACGTAAGGCATACTGGGTATGCCAGTTGGTTTTGGTTATACTCAACAATATGAGTGATGGAGTCCTAACATGTCGTGGCAAAGTGGATAAGTTGTTGAGAGAGCATTAGATGCAACGATTTAGCTAACCAAGAGTGGCTTAGAGCCATTAGCAAAGAGTTGATTACCTTAGAATATTGAGTGTTAGGACAAGCCAAAGCATGCTTAACTACTCGTTGTTTCTTTGGATCTTGGAATCGACTTATTCTCACCAAATGGGGACAATTTAATGTGTGAATAAGACGTTTAAATAAGTTTGATTAATATGCATGATTTCAATATTATTTAAATATTATGAATGGTTTTTCATTTCAAATTCTTTCAATTGTAGAACAATGTCTGCAAATAACTCAAACAACCAATTCTTGTTGCGCTCAATTCTCGACAAGGAGAAGTTGAGTGGGCTAAATTTTCTTGATTGGCAAAGGAACTTGCGTATAGTTCTCATGCAAGAGCAAAGGGAATATGTCCTTGATGAGGAAATGCCAGAGACTCCAAATGAGGAGCTGACTCAGGCTTCCCTAAACCGATGGCAAATTGCCAATCGAGAGGTCAAATGCATCATGTTGGCCACAATATCTCCCGATTTTCAAAAGACTTTTCTTTGAGAAGGAGACAACTTTTGAGATCATTTCTGAGCTACAGAACATGTTCAAAGAGCAGGCCCGAACTAAAAGGTTTGAAACCCACAGGCAGATCCTTGAGAGCAAGCTCAAGAAAGGAGAGCCAGTCAGCCCACATGTACTCAAAATTATAGGATTATTTGAGAACATGGGAAGGCTTGATGCGGGGTATTCAACCGATATGACAATTGACATCATTCTCCACTCGTTACATAAAGGTTATGATCAGTTCAAGATGAACTATAACATGCACAACATGGAGAAAATCCTCACCGAGCTTGGCAAGAGGAAAATGTAGGTCGTTATCTACTTCTCCCTAAAGCCAAACCTAATTTGTAAACACTCGACCAACCTAATACAAGTATATGGTAAGTCAAGGGTCGAACCCAAAGGAATGAGTAGGAACGATGCTATAGCATATGTCAATCTAATTTGAAGAATGTAAATGGTTGTGGTTGGTAACTAAGATGTCAAAAAGCTAGACAAATCGAAGAATTCAATATGCTAAACACTAGGGATATAGGTTCCACATGCAAGCTCAATGATTATGCTAATTTATAGATCACTCAATCGATTCAACATCACAAGGGACAAACAATAGTTGCAATCAAAGGAATCCAAAAGCTATCTCCTATAAGCCAAGCTAGGGTTCACTATGAATGGCTAACAAGGAAAATCACAATCAAATTCAATCAATTAAAGAAATTCTCAAATCAAAGGTTCATGTCATTGAAATTTGCAATGCAATCTAGATTAATCTTATAGGTTACAACTATGTCAACCAATTTAATTGCAACAATCCAATCAATTTAGTATCATCAACTAGCAAAAATCATCAATCAACATGCTTCCCCTTCTCCCTAGCAACTAATCTACTCACTAATCATGGTGAAATTAAGGAACAAAACAAATTCAATCAAATTCATATTCATTTAAAGCTTAATCAAAAGAAAATCAATCAATCAACAAATTCTAGAGCAAGGAATGTAATCTCAATCAAAATTCAAGAAACTAGAAAGAATTGCATTAAAAATAAATCAAGGGAAAGAAATCTTACAAACTTTCATTGAATTGAAGAAGGAATTTCAAGATCAAATTGAAATCTAAGATCAAATTCAAGTGCAAACAAGTAAATCTTAAGCTTCTCTCTCTACTTTCTCTCTCTACTATTTCTGGAAAATTATATCTAAAGTACAAAAGTTCAGTCGTCATAAAAAAAGAAAGTCAAAAGCTATAAATAGAAAAATCGAGCGAAGGGGCTGCACTAGGCCGTGCGCACGCACCCACCAGCCGCGTGCGCGCACAGCCGGGTCTGCGCGCACGCACCCCTGTGTGATGCACGAGGCCTTGGCTCCTTCGCTTTGCTTGATCAAACTCCGCGCTCCCGAGCATCCCCATCATCAATGCACTCGAGATGATGCCCGCGAGCAAGGCAGTCCCAAAATGAGCAAATTGACTTGATTATTCACCTACAAAACACAAATAAAACAAAGAGAGAAAGCATAACAAAATAAAACTAAAACTAAAACTATGAATTATCAACTAAAAACATGAAAAACTCATAAAAAATAATCGAGAACCAAAGTGAATTATAAAAATGGAAAATCAAATAAAACTAAGAAAATTATATGAAAATGATGAAAGAAAATAAAGAAAATAAACCTAAATCTTATTCTTTTGAGCGCCATAAATGACGCTCATCAGAGCTTCATGGTATGTTGAAGCAAGCCGAGCAAATGCTCAAGGATGAGGGGAAGCATGATATGCTCATGATAAAAAAAGGGCAAGCCGTTTAAACTCTTAGGCAAGAAGAAGAAAGGCTTTAAGGGGAAGGGTAAGAAGAAGACCTTTCCGCCTAAGTCAAGGCTACCAAGGATAACAAGGAGAAGAAGGTAGCATCTTCTAAATATGATTCTGAATGCTTCTATTGCAAGATGAAGGGACATTGGAAGAGATATTGCCTCAAATTCAAGGAAGATAAAGAGAACGGATCCATTGCTTCTGGATCAGGTATATTTGTTATAGACTTAAACTTCACTAGCTAAACATCATGGGTATTAGATACCGGATGTGGCTCACACCTTTGTTCCAATTCTCAGGGACTAAGGAACACTAGGAAGCTAGCGAAGGAAGAGGTTGAACTCCGGGTCGGCATTGGAGCCAGAATTGCAGCCGTATCCGTAGGAACTCTCAGTTTGTCTTTGCCCTCGGGGCTAGTTTTAAAACTTGAAAACTGTTTTTTATGTTCCCAACATTACCAAAAACATTATTTCAATTTCGGCGTTGGACGCTAAAGGTTTTGAATTTCGAGTAAAAGACAATGAATGTTCGTTTTATCTCGATAATGTTTTATATGGTATTACACATTCTGAAAATGGTCTTTATGTGCTTTCTTTAGACAAACAAGTTTATAATGTAAATAATACCGCTAAAAAAGCTAAGACCATGGATTCAAATCAAACATACTTGTGGCATTGTCGTCTTGGCCACATTAATATCAAACACATCAAGAAACTAGTTCAGGAAGGTGTTCTTGACTCATTCAATTTGCAATTGTTTGAGAATTGCGAAGGATGTTTATTAGGCAAGATGATTAAACAGCCATTCTCCAAATTGGGAAAAGGGCAGGTGACTTGTTGGGCCTAATACACACCGATGCATGTGGACCAATGAGCTCCACCACAAGAAATGGGCATCGATATTTTATCACCTTCACAGACGACTATAGTAGATATGGCTATGTCTACCTTATGTCGCATAAATCTGAGTCGTTTGAAAAGTTTAAAGAATTTTAGAGTGAAGTTGAAAATCAGCTTGGCAAGAAAATCAAAGCCCTTCGATCAAATTGAGGTGGTGAATACTTGAGCCAAGAATTCGATGACCATCTGAAAGAAAAAGGTATGCTTTTAGAATTGACACCTCCAGGAACTCCACAATGGAGCGGAGTATCCGAAAGGAGAAATCGAACCTTGTTGGACATGGTACGATCAACAATGGGTCTTGGTGATCTTCCTATCTCTTTTTGGGGACACGCACTTCTAACTGTGGCACTAACACTGAACCGTGCTCCATCAAAAGCTGTAAAAAAGACTTCATACGAGCTATGGACGAAGAAACCTCCTAGGTTGTCTTTTCTAAAGATATGGGGATGCGAAGCATATGTCAAGAAATTAATTTCTGACAAACTTCACCCCAAATCTGACAAGGTTTACTTTGTGGGCTACCCTAAAGAAACCAAAGGGTATTACTTCTACAATAAATCCGAGAACAAAGTGTTTGTTTCTCGCGATGGTGTCGTTTTGGAGAATGAACACCTTTCCAAAATGGTGGGAGGAAAATCGAACTCGATGAAGTTCGAGAGGACGAGCAACAAAATCAGATTGACAGTCAAAGTGCTCAAACAGCATCTGTTGACACTGGTCAAAATGTGCAAAGTCAAACCGACAATGCAAATGCTCAGTCCGTTACCCTACGTAGGTCGCAGAGGCCGAGGTCTCAACCTGATAGGTATCTTGGTATTGTATTAACCGAGAATCGGGTTATCCTGGTAATGGATGGAGACAAACCGGCAACCTACAAGAAAGCGATGGCGAGCACCGACTCTGCTAAATGGCAAGAGGCCATGAGATCTGAAATGAATTACATGTTAGAAAATCAAGTCTGGAACTTGGTTGACTTACCCGAGGGTTACACACCTATATGTAAGTGGATTTTCAAATTAAAAACCGACAAAGATGGAAATGTATTCATTTACAAAGCTAGATTGGTAGCAAAAGGGTACAGGCACATTCATGGTATTGATTACGATGAAACCTTTTCTACGGTCGCAATGCTTAAATCCGTTCGGATCCTCCTAGAGATTGTTGCATATTACAACTATGAAATATGGCAGATGGACGTCAAAACTGCCTTCCTCAATGGGATTTTGGAAGAAACTGTGTACATGACACAGCTTGAAGGTTTTGTCGACCAAAATAATGCTGGGAAAGTATGTAAGCTTAAAAAGTCCATCTACGAGCTAAAGCAAGCTAGCAAAAGTTAGAATCTGCAATTCGATGAAGCCATCAGTAAGTTTGGTTTTATCAAGAATCCAGATGAATCTTGTGTTTACAAGAAGGTTAGTGGGAGTGACATCGCCTTCCTATTCTTATATGTCGATGACATATTGCTCACTGGAAACAGCATTCCGATGTTAGAGTTTGTAAAAGCTTGGCTTGGAAAATGTTTTTCAATGAAAGAACTAGGAGAGGCTCAGTACATATTGGGCATCAACATCTATAGGGATAGATCAAAAAGGATGATTGGATTGAGCCAGAGTACTTATATTGATAAGGTACTGGCACGATTCAGGATGAAAGAGGCCAAGAGAGGTCACTTGCCCATGTCACATGGCATAACCTTGAGCAAGAAGGAGTGTCCAAAGACACCTGATGAGCGAGAAAGGATGAATGGGATTCCATATGATTCGCTAATTGGATCGATCATGTATGCCATGATATGTACTAGGCCAGATGTATCGTATGCCTTGAGTTCTATGAGCCGATACCAATCAAACCCAGGAGAAGGGCATTAGACTACGGCCAAGAATATCCTAAAGTACCTGAAAAGGAACAAGGACAAATTCCTGGTATATGGTGGCTCAGAAGAATTTGTTGTTGAAGGTTATACTGACACAAGCTTCCAAACAGACAGAGAAGATTTCAAATCACAGTCTGAATATGTATTCTATCTAAATAGAGGAGCGTTTAGTTGGAACAGTGCCAAGCAGAGCACAACTGCAGATTCTACAACTGAAGCCGAATACTTGGCAGCTGCTGAAGCGGCTAAGGAAGCTGTTTGGATTCGTAAGTTCGCTAGTGAACTTGATGTTGTACCCTCTATCAAGGGTCCAATAGCCCTCTATTGTGACAACAATGGAGCTATTGCTCAGGCTAGAGAGCCAAGGGAACATAAAAAGGTAAAACATGTCAAGCGGCGATTTCACATGATAAGATTATGGAAATCAGAGGGTGAAATCAGAATTTGTAAAGTTGGAACGGATGACAATGTAGCTGATCCACTTACTAAACCTCTGCCTCAAGTGAAGCACAACAAGCACGTTGAGGCAATAAAAATCAAGCACGTTGGAGATTGGCTTTGATTTCCCTATTTAGTGTTTTAATTAATTTTGAACATTTTAATGTAAGACACTAAGATGAACAATTCAGGATTTGGAGTAATTTAATTTCATGCAATTTTATCACTCTGTTTTCTATTTAATTGTGGTTTAGGATTAAATAATGAGTCCATTCGATTCTGAGATTATTCAAAATAGGGTATCAAGACCAGTCTTGGATAAAGAAACACCTATTAAGTGAACATTGAATATTATAATCGAAAATTATCCCTAATCGAGGTCATTTAAATTATGGACGATTAATGACCGCTTGAGATTAGTGTGTAGTTTGATTTATAGCACCATTTCTTGTGCTACAGGGACATGATTGTCATAAATCATTTACACAGGTATTGGTTTAGAACCATACTAGATCGACCTATGAGAATACTTTAAGAGATTTAAAAATCGTCATAAGTATACTTCTCATTATGACTATCGGAACCTCTTTCCTCGACCATGAGTATTGTGAGTTCTCTTGTTTGAGTACTAGTCCGTTGTGATGTTAGTCAAACGTCTGTTGTACATGGAGATTATAACGGCAACACTCAGGGGGCTAGGTCCTCTTAGTAAGAAAAGCTTACAATACAAGAATGGGAATGTCCCCTTACTAATAATAGGGAACATGTCTTTGTTGTTTACAAGACCTCTCGAAGAGTGAGACTGTAAAAATGCATGGCCATGCTCGGATGGATTTTATAAATCATCTATATATTGATAATCAAACTCGGATTTCGAGAAACACTTCTAGACGTAATAAGGATGACGAAAAATCTTACCTTATAGTTCATGAAGAGACATTAAGCGATATAGGAAAAAGGCTATACACTAAAAGCGCACTTGTCCTTCGGACAAGTGGGAGATTGATAGGAGTGGTGTCCTTCGAACAAGTGTATTATTCCGGTAGAGGGTTCGAAGCTATTGAAAATCTATTTATTTAGTAAGTTCAAGTGATCGGAATGCCTAGCTGGAGGCCGCTTCCGATCAGTAATATTAATGCATAATTAATATTACAACTTAATCTTGACTGAACCCTTTGGGTGACACCCAAGCAACTAACGATCCGACACGACGAATTAATTCAGAAGGAATTAATGAGTCGCTCGAGTGATTAATATTTAGATGTCGGAAATCGAGCTAGGAGCGTCGAAAACCGAGCGTCGCAAGTCGAGTTGAATTAAATCGAGACGAGACGGTAAAATCACTAATTAATCAACAATTACCGAAATACCCCTAGCATCGGAATCAGCAAAGCTGAGTACGTAAGCGTATTTAACACACAAAACATGCATTTACCTATCAAACGGGAGCTAACCGTGCCATCATCAATAACCACTCGTAAGTGGCGGAATTCCTGCGCATAATAATAATAAAAGAAATGTACAGCGTCTTGTACTCCAGTAGAAGTTATGGTTAAATATAAAACCCCATAACTCCCCCATATGTTCATACTCAAGGTATATACGTTCAAAGAGTTTTGGTGCGTAATCTCTTTCACTTTACGTTATTTACATATTATTAAACTTGGTGATGACTCTCAAACCATAATCATTCAATCAACAATAATTATTCAAACAATCAAACATACCAATTTAATTCTTGAATAATTAGTGACCACAAAATATTTAATGTTGAACCCTTTTTAACTCTACCTCGGTGTCAATGACACCTTAAACGCATAAAGCGCCACAAATCCTATCCCTCGGTGTTAAAAACACCTTAAGTGCACTAAGGCACCAACATACAATTTATTCCTCGTGTACATAGACACTTACATAGCTCTTTTCCTATGCTTAAAGCATCAATAAAAATTATATGAACCATAATAAAATTTTCTTTTAATATTCCAAGCCAAATTAAACATTTAGTTTAATTAAACATGCTCTCTATCATGCCATAAATAAAAGTGTGGTTCATATACAATATTCCAAACTATTATTTTCCAACCATTAACCCATCACAAATAATTCATGCTTCGATATTCAATCACCAATAACAACCAAATCAATTAAACACATTTAGCATGCTACTACATCAATAAAATTATGCTAAGTACGCGAACGTACCTTGAATACGATCTTAATATCGCCAAGACTAATAGAAATCACTCACTTCGAAATCTCCTACAATTTAAAATAATAGAAGAGTATTAAAATCCTCTCTACACAAATTTCCAGCAATATATACTATTATTAAACCCCTCATTATTTAATTAAAATAAGTTGAAATTATAATTAAAACATCATACTTAAATCCCAATTAATGGGTAACTAAAATTCCTTAAAGAAACTTGATTTTTAATGTACTACCAAAAATTCTAGCATTATATTTTAATGAAAACTTGCTGTAATTAGGCTTTAAAACACTTAAATCAAAGGTTTAAACCATCCTATATCATAATCCTTCAATAATTAATAATTTATGAATCTAGGGTTTCAAAATTGGGGCTTTTTAATTAAAATTAAAATCTAAAAATTAAATTACATGCTACTTATAATCAAACATCATAATCTAATCACAAAACTAATAATTAATAATTAGATCTAGGATTAAATTGATTTTTTAAACAAAAGAATAACTTCTTTTTTTTTTGTTTGAAGATCCGGGCAGCAGCCACAGCACCACAGCCGGCTGCCGACGTGCTGTTGGTGGCGCCGCTGCTGCTGGTGGCTGACGGCCCACCGACGGCATGGTGGTGGCTGGTGGTGGTGAAGGCTGAAAAAGGGGAAGGGGAAAAAGAAAGAAAAAGAAAAGAAAAATAAGGAGAAGGGAGAAAAAGTTTACCTTGGGTTTTCTCCATTCTGGGCAAACTTTGATTTGCCACAAGTGTTGAATATTTATACCCTTCCTCTAGAAACCCTTCTTCCTAAACTTTCCCTTTTTAATCTTTCCTAATCCCTTTCCTAATAAAACTTTACTAAAATAAAACTTTCTTAAATAAATTCCCAATTTAAATCAAATAATTAATTAAATAAACTTTCCTTTTATAAAATATTTCTAAACTTATTAAAATGAATAACTAGAATACTATAAATAAAACATTTTAATTTATTTAAATACTTCTCAAAATACTTATTTTTAATAGAATATGTATAAAAATACGAGGTATTACAGCCAGCACACATGGCGCGCCAACCCACAGCAGCTAGCAGTAGCATGTCACGCATGGTGTTGTGCTAGCCACGCTAGCAGCAGCAGCTGCACACCAAGCGCCAGCTAGGGGCTGCTTGGGTGCTTGGCTTGGCCTCCCACATGGCAGCTGCTGGTTGGGGCAAGTAGAGCACGAGGGCCGGTTTTTTCAAGCCTTGGGGATCAAGTTTGGTCCCCCCCCCCCCCCCTTTCCCTTGTGGTCCTTACCTAACCCCTCCTCTAAGTGTGCCACTTGTTGATTAATTAGTTGTTGGCTATTTTCTTTTGTTTTTGATTTAAAAATAAAAGGAGAAAATTGGTTTTACCAACTCTCCCACATTGATGGGAGAGTGGATTTCTCACTTGAGTTTTCCTATAAATACCCAACTTGGGATATGGGAAAACTCACTTGAGTAAGAGCTCAATTAGGCATCTCCACTTGAGAGAAAACCTATAAGCTTATTAATTACTCGGGTAGTCTTTTTGGTTGGACTTGGCTAACCTCCAAGTATTGGACCGGTCGGGTCGAGTTGTGGGTGGACTTTCGTTGGAGGTCCTTGCCATTTGTGAGGGTCGGCTTTTCTCAAGTAAGAGCTCCGTCCGGGTGAGCGAAGCACGCTACAAGGGTAATTTAGTCTTTTCTCTATTCTTGTTATTTATGTATTTTGTTATATTAATTGTGAGTTTGTTCTTGGGCTCGGGTTTTATTTTCGCGGTGAGTCGGAGTCATTAAAACCCAACATTCTCATAAAGTTAATAAAAAGGGTTGACTTATGGAGAAACATAGAAATTCTTATGGATAAGAAGTTTAGTGGGAGCAAGAGTCAATCTTGTAAGGTCCAACAAGAAGTTTACGAACTCTGCTGTAAATTAACTATCGAATTCTAAATGCTTATATTTAAAAGTATTTTTGACAATGGACCAAGCAAAAGACGATACTTAGTACATATTGGGAATTAAGATCTATTGTATAGACTTAATAAAATGTTTGAACGTGTGAAGCGGATGATGGAAGACAACGACTCTATCATACGGATGGCCTAGGAGTCTCTCTTCCCTTGCAAAGACTTTGAAGGATGGAGGAAATCATTCGAGTCGGCCTCTTCTGAGTTCAACGCCAAGCTTATGCAAGAAGCTGAGGAGACGGCAACGAGGGAGGAAGAGGAGGAGGAGGATGAGTTGGACTCAACCGAGGGTTCGTCTTCCAGGGGGTCTGATCAGGAGGAGGAGCAGGAAGAAAGAAATCAGGAGCAGCCATCCAAGGGAACCAATGATGGGACGGCTGCTAATACTGAAGTGCTTTCCCCTTATACTTAAGCTTTTGTTTTTTCTGCTGTCGTATGGCCATTTGTTATTTCTGCCGGCTCATGTGCCAAGTAATATTGTCTTTTTACCGACCAAGGGGTTGATTAACTTAACAATTTCTACCAGTAATACCGGTCAACTTTTACAGTCGTCCATAGGGGCGGCTGGTTAATTTAATGAAGCAACCGGTCAACTGACCGGTTTTTATGTTGATCGGTTTTTATCATATTTGTCTTTAAAATTTTTTAAAGCTTTCAGTTTTATTTGCCATGCATAGATTTAGGTTGAGTGTTTAGCTTTACTGTATACTATGCGATTGTTTGCGATACCGGATGTCTTTGCCCCTAGCTGGATGTTCGCTTGGTTTCAAAAGGTGGGTTGATTGACTTAGAATTTGTTGATACTTAAAAGAGTACGATCAGTTTCTAAGTCAATCAATCACTATGGTGATTGCCCCAAACCAAGCGGACAGTCGGCCTTTTTGAGCAGACGGGTATATGCTTGAAATATTCGGCCATAGGCCTTAAGGAATTGTTAAGTCTTTGGACTTAACTTATAATTGGTAAATGGAATCTAGCCGCTTGCCTTGCCTTAGGGCAATAACAAGCGGTGCCGTATGAATATTAAAGCCTCTAAAATGAAATAGTAGTCGCTTCTCGCTTGTATTAAAACAGTTGGGAAATTTAGACTTTTTAGGTTTCAATTTAGATTAAGTCAAACAGCTGCGAGCGTTATCTTGATCCAGATAGTCGGTAGGGCCGTTTAATTTTATTTTTATAGAGCAATGTACCACCCAAATGGGAGATGCTCTCTTCGACGAATTCGCCCGAATGGACTTCGCCGGTTGTCGTACTCATGTTGGAGCAGACGGTTGAATATTTATAAAAAACATCCGGCCGGCCTCGTGAAAAAGAAAGGTTAGCCACTAAGTTTTTGCAACTTAGCATATGAACGGTGAGATCAGGCCGTCTGCACATTGTGCAGGCGATTCCTTCAAATGTAAAAATTTAGGTCGTCTGCACATCGTGCAGGCGGTTCCTTTTAATGTATTAAAATATTGATTGAGTTCAGGTCGTCTGCACATTGTGCAGGCGGTTCCTTCAAATGTAAAAATTAAGGTCGTCTGTACATCGTGCAGGCGGTTCCTGAGTTCAGGCCTTCTGCACATTGTGTAGGCGGTTTCCTCATATTAAAGCAAATAAACTTAATTGGAAATAAAGCAGATTTCTTATTAATGAGTAAATTCAAAAGTTTACAGAATTTCAGAATAGTACTTTTTCAAGTTATCTACATTCCAAGTTCTGGGTAGCTGCCTGTCGTCTAGTATTTCCAAACGGCAGGTGCCGCCTCTTACTTCTTCATGGATTCGGTAGGGGCCTCCATTTTCCGTAACACAAACTCCCCAACCTTTAAGGGCCGCTTGTGCACTCTCTTGTTATAAGCTCTAGTCATTCTTAGACGGTAGATCTCATGACGCAAGGCGGCGTTACCTCTACGCTCTAGAAGTGAGTCCAATGCTAGCCGCATGGCCTCCCAATTTGTCTCTTCGTCATATAGCATGATTCGAAGAGTCGCTCATAGTGCTCGATGGGCAAGACGGTCTCTGCGCCATACACCATGAGATATGGGGTAACTCTAGTTGCCCCTTTTGTTGTTGTTCTGATGGCCCATAGGACGTGTGGTAATTCATCCGCCCATAGGCCGCCAGCTCCTTCAATCTTCTTTTTTATGTCGTCTTAACTTGTTGAAGGCTTTAACCTGACCATTTGTTTGGGGTCGGCCGTTTAATGCAAAACAATAGAGATCCCTTGATCTCCCAACCAAATCTTTAGATGAGGCATCTCAAACTGAGGACCATAGTCAAAAACCATAGACATAGGCACCCCAAACCGGGTGATGATGTTCTTCCAAATGAAGGAGATGACGTCCTTTGTCTTGATGTTTTTGACCGCCTGTCTCCACCCATTTGGTGAAGTAATCCATGGCAACAAAGATATACCGCCGTCCGCCTGATGTAGGAGTATATGGCCCAAGGATGTCCATGCCCCATTTGGCGAATGGTACTGGGCTATGTATAGCCGTCAAGTCCGTGGCCGGACGGCGATAAGTTTGCCGAATTTTAGGCATTTATCACATCTTTTCACCAATGTCATGGCGTCCTTCTCAAGGGTAAGCTAGAAGTAGCCCTGCCGTCTGGTCCTTTTTGCTAGAGACTTGCCGCCTATATATGAGGCGCAAAAGCCCGCATGCAAATCTTCCAGAATTTCCTGCCCCTTTTCGGGGGTGATGCATTTCAAGAGGGGTTGTAGGAACCCTTTCTTAAAAAGCTCTCCTCTGCGAATTTCAAAGTTGGCCGCACGCTTTTTCAATACGGCTGCTTCTGGAGCTGAATCCGGCAGCGTGTCGTCTAGCAAATACGCCCGGATGTTATCCATCCAGGTAGAGGTTTGGTCAAGTACTCCAATGGGATCCTCTTTAATGCTTCGTTTTTCCATTACTTTCTAGAATAATGATCGAGGTGTATCACATGAGGCGGATGATGCTAGCTTAGACAAAGCATCCGCCTGATTGTTTTCGAACCGAGGCACTTGACTTAGATTGAATTCTTCAAGTGTCCCGACCTCAGCTTTGACCGCCTGCAAATACTTGATCATAGCCGGATGGGTGGCCTCATAGTCACCATGGTATTGGCTAACGACCAACTGAGAGTCGGAGCAGGCGTCAATTTTAGTTGCCCCTGCCGCCTTGCACATGCGGATGTCGGCTAACAGGGCTTCGTATTCTACCTCATTATTCGAGGCCTGAAACTTGAATCGTAGTGCATTCTCGTACTTATCTCCCTCAGGAGACTGATATATAACCCCTGCACCACAGCCATTCATAGTGGAGCTCTCGTCCACATACACTTTCTAAACCTGATCAGTGTTATCCAGAGCAGCCGGCCTTGTCATTTCGATAATAAAGTCGGCGAATGCCTACCCCTTTATTAGCTTCCTTGGTTCGTAAGTGATTTCCAGACCTTGCAATTCAATAGCCTATTTGAGCATTCGGGCCGATGATTCCAGGGTTGTCATTAGCCGCTTGATCGGTTCATCAGTGTAGATCACTACAGGATGTGCCAAGAAATAGGGTTTCCACTTCTTGACAGCCATATAAAGGGTAAGGCCAAATTTTTCAACCATGGGATACCGAAGCTCTGCGTTTCTGAGAACATGGCTAATGAAATAGACCGGGAGCTGGGTGTCGTCTCTTTCAGCAAGGAGAACAGCACTGAGAGCATGATCTAAGACAACCAAGTACATGTAGAGCGTCTCTTTGGGCAGAGGGCTGACCAGCCTTGGCAAAGAGTTCAAATGTTGCTTTAACTTTTAGAAGGTCGCCTCATCATTATCCCCCCATTCAAACAAAGCCTTCTTCCTGATACCTGGAAGAAGTAAAGGCACTTGTCACCTGATCGGCTGAGGAATCTCTCCAAGGCCGCCAGGCAATCTGTTAATTTCTGAACTTCCTTGATAGTGCGGGGTGACTTCATGTCAATGACCGCCTGTATTTTTTCAAGGTTGGCCTCTATTCCCCTCTGGTCAATCAGGAATCCAAGAAACTTCCCAGACTCAACACCAAAGACACATTTCTTTGGATTGAGCATGACCTTGTGCCGCCTGAATGTGGTGAATGTTTCTCGGAGGTCGGCAAGGTGATCCGCCTGCTGCTTGGATTTGACTATCATGTCATCAATGTACTCCTCTACATTCCTCCCTATCTGATTAATGAAGACTGTATTAATCATTCGTTGGAAAGTAGCAGGCGTATTCTTCAAGCCAAAACGGCATCACAGTGTAGTAGAATAACCCCTGATCAGTGACGAATGCCGTCTTTTCTCGATCCTTTTTCCACAGGGGAATTTGATGAAAGCCTGAGTAGGCGTCCATGAGACTCATCAGGGCATGTCCGGCTGTAGAGTCGACCAGACTGTCGATCTTTGGGAGTGGATAACTATCCTTCGGACATGCTCTGTTTAAGTTAGTGTAATTAACACACATGCGCCAGGTACCATTCGGCTTCTTTACAAGCATAACATTCGCAACCCAATCAAGGAAGTTACATGACCGAATGAACCCAGCGTCTAACAAATTTTTAACTTCGGCAGCTGCCGCCTGAATTCTTTCCTCGCCGTGATTTCTTTTCTTTTGTCGGATGGGCTTCTTTTTTAGATCCACGGCGAGTTTGTGGACGACAAGATCTGAGCTGATGCCTAGCATCTCTTCCACTTCAAAGGAAACAAATGTCTTTGAATTCTTTTAGCAGATGGTGCAAGTCAACAGCTAACTTCACAAAAGCAACCGTCCCCACCTTAACAGTTCACTCTGGAAGGCTGTTGCCCAGAGGAATATCAATGTGATCACCAGCCGGCTGGGGACGGAGGTCGTCTGACCGTTCCCCGGTCAGTGATTGTTATTGCTTTTCTTTTTTAACCACCACCAGCTGATCAGTCTTTTATCTTTGCTGTTGGTGGGGCCGGATCATTATCCTTGATATCATCAAGGTCTATTGGCCCCTTTCCCTGTTCGGCTGCTACGGCCGCGGTTTGACGTCTGTGAGATAACATTCTCTAGCCATTTTCTGATCTCCGTTCAGGGAGCCAACAAAGCCATCATCCCTTTCATACTTTAGCAGCATGAGAGATGGGATGATGACGGCCTTACACTCTTTCAGAATGGGTCGGCCCAGAATGAGGTTATAGGCGGTCAACTCTTCGACCATAAGAAACCGGACAGTCATGTGCCGCCCTTTCCCTTTTTCTCCCATCCGGACAAGGAGATCTATCCGTCCGACTGGGTGTACCACTCCTCCCCCAAACCCAACAAGAAGGTGGGAGACATCATGCATGTTGTCCAGCTTGTACTTGAGCTTAGACAGGCACTTGTAGCTAATGATGTCAGAGGAGCTACCTGTGTCAATTAAAATGCAACCAACTAGTTGGTTTGCCACTTTACATTCGATGACCACAGGGTCATCATGCGGCCGGCAGACCTTGCCCCGGTCCTTCTCAGTGATGACAACTTCTAGGTTGGCGCTGGGGGTAGACGCTTGCCCCTCATCAATAGAATTGACCATCTTCCTCAGATAGTCCTTGGTGCCCCGCATGGTCGGGCCACCTCCAGCGAATCCGCCTGCTATAGTGTAGACCGGCTCCACATCGGGGTCCGAACTACCAGCAGGCTAGGGAGTCTTTTTGGAGGACTGCCCCGGATTTATCTTGGAAGTCACTTTGGTCTTCACATAGGACTTCAGCATCCCTTTGTCGGCCAGACGGTCAAGCGTCCGCTTGAGGCTGTAATAGTCGTTAGTGTCATGGCCGACATCCTCATGGTAGTGGCAGCGTTTGTTTTTGTTCCGATTTTCAGCGGAACCTTTCATTGGATTCGGCTTCTCTAAAGTCAACCGGTCCTTTATCTCTATGAGGATGGAGTAGTTGTACTTGTTAAACTCGTACCTTGGAACGTACGATTTAAATTCTTTCTTCTTTTTCTGGGACGGTTGTTCAGGGTCATCAACCGCCCAGACCTCTTTTTTCCTTTTGCTCTCTTCAGGTTCATGAGCCGGATTAGCAGGCCGACTCTCGTTCTACTTATCAAACTTTTTAGAGTCTGACTGCTTATTGGAGGAGTAGAGTTCGGTTGCCTGTGTATAGGCTTACGCCTCCATCAGGGCTCCTTAGAGGGTAAATATTTTCTTGCGGACGAGGTCGAACTTGAAGATCGACCCATCCTTCAGACCCTTGAAGAAGTCTGTATAGGCTACCTCGTCAAATAGCCCTTGAATCTGGATTTTCACCAGATTGAACCGCCTAACGTAGGAGCGCAAGTCTTCTCTATCTCTCTGCTGCACATTGCTCAGATCGAGGCTTGTTTTTCTTTACATAGAGAAGTTCGAAGCAAAGAAAAACGCAAGCATCTTGACGCTATTTTTACATCCAGCCGGTAGGTTGCCGAACCACTGTTGGGCTATGCCCTTCAGGGTAGCTGGGAAGCAGCGACACTAGGCGGCATCATCCAACCCCTGCAAGTACATGAGGTGGGTGTATGCCAGAAGGTGATCTTCTGGGTTGGAGGTACCATCATAGGTGCCCACCAACACATTCTTAACCTTGGCTGGCTGTTCGGCCTCGGCTATTTCCCTGGAGAACGTAGAGGGTTGTTCTCCAAGGTTTTGCAGCCGAAGCTGCCAGTCCATAGGCTGGAAATTGTATGTCGCCTGTCCTTCGAAGAAGGCAGGATGTATGTAGGGCAGAGCAGGCGGCCTGTATAATGGCTGGGCCTCATACTATGCCGAATTAATTACATGGGGACCCGTGTGGACGGAAGGACCGCCTGACGGAGTTCCATGTACAGATTGTGAATTCCTCAGTGAGGTATTCTTGAAGCTATCTGTGAAAGTCGACGTGGAAGCCGACTCAGACAGCTGCTGATTCTTCTTTTGCTCAATGTAAAGTCGAGCATCAGAAAAGGTCTTTTTGCTGTCGTTCGGCTGCACATGCCGGGTGGCCTTTCTCTTTATCATTTCTGGGAAACGGATTTTAGAAAGATCAATCAGGGGCCGAGCCTTCTCCTTCATGGCAGGGTGAGGGGTAGGATGTCGGTCCTTGACTGACTTTGCTTTCTCAACTTGAGCTGGTTTTTAGGCCGACTGCTCCTTTCTAGAAGCAGTCGTCCTTTTGGTGATCAAGTCCTTGATTTCACCCTTGAAACTTTTCATGAATTTCATGAGCTCGTCTCGGGTGACTGGGCTGATCTTGCCGCCTGCGTCTGATCAGACGGCTGCCCAGGGGGCTTGCTTGTACCCGCCTAGTCATTGTTCCGCTCCCGTCTGTCTTTGGGACAGATGCGTTTAGAGATGAGTGACCCATCATGGGCCACATAGGTTTCGACTTCACAGTCGTCGTCAGAGTCATGGTCCGTATGGTCCTCACCATCAACCAGAGGTCGGTTGGTTTCTGGAGGAAGTATAGGTTCTTGTGAAACCATCTATGAGGTACTCTCCCTAATAGACGGCGCCAAATGTTTTGGGTTTTTTTGTGTCCCTTGGGAGAGTTACAACTCGAAGACTGGATCCAACAAAGCCGCATGTACCTGCAAAACAACGAAGCTCCGAATGTTCGAAGGTCCGCCTCCGAAGGTTAAGTTAGTACGGGTTCAGAGTAAAAACATGCGGAAACTAAATATCTTCTCGGATTCCGAGATCAGGCGTTCTCTGTTTTCGAGAGTAATAAGTGATGTAATGATTAGGATGTGCCCCAATAAATGGGGGAATCTCCCTATTTATAGGGTCCTAGAAAGGTGTGCCCTATCCTAGGGTTTGATGACCTAGGATTTAGGGCTGCGCCGTTTTTCGGTAGCCTCGGGATTTGGGCCTTGAAGGCCGCCAATTCCAGAAGCCATATCTGCTTGACACGTGTCGGCCCCTGAGAGGTCTATTTAGAGGCTCTCTTAGGTGACACGTGGAGAGCTCTCATGGTGCCATGTGGCGGGGTAAAAATACCCAAATCAATAATTAAATCATTTCTTGGTAGAATCGGACTGATTCTACACTGATTCTATTGATTCTACTCCTACAAAAAAAGTTTGATTTTTCAAAGCCCTTAACTTTGGTTCCGAAGTTGAAATTGGGCTTATTACATATCGTTGGAAACCTCTTGAAGTCTTCTTTTAAACCCAATTAGAAGCAGGTTATTATCTTAGTAAAAATTGGAATAAATAATCCCACCTTTACTCGATATTTCAAAAATAATACAACATTTGATTTATTTCAAAACAAGTCCACCTTTGACATAGATTCTTATGACATGCTTAAGCAGTTAAATTATTTTTTACTTTTGACCTATGACATGCTTAAGCGGTTTAATTATTTTTTTTTTCCTAGTTTTCCTCTTACCATGGCTACCAGTACACCACCAACACCTCAAATCTACTTGCCTCCTGAAGTGCAACCTTGCCATGGCCACCCTACCACCTTATCCCCTGAACAACCCCTTCCTCATAAACTCGCTTTTTCCTCCCCAAAAAACACCACATTACCACTGTAATCCCCCGTATTTTTAAATATTTTATCAATGAAATTTTATTTTATTTATATTATTTATTTGTATTTTTTTTTTCCGGAATTCAATTTCAAAAGTTTCAAATTATTAATTTTGGTCAGAAATTATTTTAGTACAACTTATTTTATGATCCTTCATTTTATAATTTATACCCATACAAACAAAGCTTAGTCCATTTCATTTATTTAACTAGCCATTGTTTTCATGAGGCGCAATATTCCTACTTACCCTACAACTCTTTTTCCTATAAATACCCCAAAAATCCCAAAATTTCCCAAAGTTATTCCCACACAAAAAGATTAGTCTTATTTTAATTCTCCTTTAATTTTCTTTTCTCTTTATTTTATTTCTTTTTAATTTTCCTTTATATTTCCTTTTCTTTTTCCTTTTCTGTCTTTTTCTTCCTTCTTACGTGAGTTCCTGCTCACCTTGATACCCACGGCCACCAACTATCGAATGTCGCCCACACCAGCCTCGGTCGCCGGCCACCGCCCAGACCACCGGCGACCCACCAGCGGTCCATGTGCCTGCTTCTTCATCTGTCCCCCTTTGTTTATCTTTTTATTATTTTGTTCAATGTTTATTAAATTGTTTTATGTTTGATTTTATTGCTTTAAATTAATTTAATTAGTATGAAAAACTATATTTTGGTGATTTAAAGTTATAATTTCATATTATAATTATTCTAATAATTTTCATATTTTATGAATTATAAACCTAGGGTTTTAATTTATTTAAATTGGGGTTTTAGGGTTCTAATAAGTAATTAAATTGAGGGTTTTGTACCTAATGTATTTCTAATGATTAACTAAGCATAAAACCATGTTTTTAAGGAAGTTTTAATGAGTTTTAAATCAAGTTATATAGCTGAAAATTTGTTTGGGCATTAATTTTTTATTATTGGTTGTTTTCTAGCTAGGAAGTGATTATTCCCTAGGAGACTATTAATTGATTAGTGGCACAAAGGATTGTTTATACGAGGTACGTATATGTCTACTTTGTTGTAAGTAGTATCACATTTAGGTATCAAAAGGAAAGAACTTAGTTCATGTTTAAGGAACTCTTGGATGGAAATTGTTTGGTTAAACATTGAATTAATTCATGTGCTTATGTTATGAGACATGTTTTGGTGAATGGATTATGTTTGTATAGAACTATGGATGCAAGCATATTGAATTATATTGGATTAATTGTTTGTATGGAATGTTGATACAAGCATATTTTTATTAGATTGGTTTGTTAACCATATTTGGATTATTGAAGGATTAGAATTGAATCATTTAAGTGGAATGAATTTATTAATTATTCCACGATATTATTATTATTTTATTTATTACTCAAGCATGACTTGTTAGTATGTTGAGTAAAGGTGGATTAAGCCGAAACGGTTAGGTGGGTTGACTATGTCAACAATTTTTGGATATTTTAGAATTTAATGGAGTTAAAGGTCAATATGTGATGTGATCATCATTGTCCTAAATAAGATTAAAAGTGAATTGTATGTATGATTGTTATGTATGGTCTACTTGAATGAGTCGGCTATTAATTAAACTTGTAATCATGTAAAGTGAAACATGGATGAGCAATAAAACTCTGGAAAGCGTGCACTTCTAGAGTATTGACAATTATGGGTTGGGGTACACGGTTGTAGCCCGTGGCTTTCCAAGGCTTGTTTGATCAACATGTCCTCTTTTATTATGGTATTTACATTTTTATTTTATAATGAAAGTTAGATGGGATCCTTGACTAACTTTGTAAGAATGGAGTCACGCCCATTCTTGCATCGCGCTAAACTTTTATTTTAAATGGTCATTTGGGACCAAAATGATTTGGTGGGTAGGACAACCTCGTCTATTGCTTACTCCAAATAAATTAATTAAATTAAATATAAAGATTCAAGTGTATGGAATTGGTTAGTGATTATGTTTAGTTGATAGAGCTATTTTAGTGTGGAGTCTTGTTCAATGAATTCATGTGGAATGCTTAGTTACTTTAATTAGTTGAGCATGTTAGGTTTGGTGCATTGTAGCTTGTATGTACTCAGCTTTGCTATGCTGATTGCGTGCTTTTGTGTGTTTTCTTTAGGTCATGGCCTTCGTCTTTCAATGACCTTGTGATGATCCAATTATTACATTTGTATTATTGGGGAGCAGTATTGCACAGGCTAGCTTGATGATGTAAAGTTCAGGGATTTGGCATACACATTGTCAAGGGATTGGTGTGATTGAGAGTATTCGTTCTTTGTGTTGAACTTATTATGTTTTGTTATTTGTTCATGATTTAGATTTTGAATATTGGTTTGGTTTTTAATAAGGGCCTTATATGGTTCCAATTTGTAAGCTTTGACTTATTGGTTTTTGAAACTATATTATTTCAAAGACTTTAGTTTGGTTTTTCAGCTGCGATACTTTGATAAAGTCTTAACGTTTTAATACGTGGCGGTAACATGCCAATGGTTATCCTCTATTTTATTTAGATTAAGTGGTTTGGAAAAGGGAGAATTATTAGGATGTTACAACCACAAAAATCCCCTCTACACCACCATAACCATCTCCCCAAAAACCCATACCACACCTCGAAAATCCCTACCCGGAATCACTTTAACCCGAATTACCTCATCCCACCCTAGATAACCATAAAACCCCCACTCCTACCCAATAAACCCCTACACTTGAGCACCACACAACTCAAGCCACTGTATTCGTGGGAGAATTGCGTTCGCAAGGGGGCTAGGTTCGTGAGGGGGTGTGGGTGGTTTGTTTGTTTATATATATATATATATATATATATATATATATATATATATATATATATATATATATTAATATACATAATTGAAAAAATTAAACCAATGACTTATCAACATGTTGCAAGTAACCTTAGAAAATCGGTAAAGGTCTGTTAAAAGAAGATCCTTATCAAAGATAAGATTGTTTTGGAATATGATCCGTGCCATTTATGGCACCTTTAGGCTATGTTTTCTTTATATTTCTATGCTCGTTTTTAGTCGTTTGTGTCGTGTTTATAGAGAATAATGCTCGATTTGTGCTATTTTGTGTTAGTTTAGAGAAATGCATGCTTTTAATGGTTTTCTTATCATTTTATTCATTTCTCGGCTATTTCTCTCGCTTCTCCGTTTCTTTGTGTTGTTTTGTAGGTACGTCGCGGGCTATATGCATGGAAATTGAAAATAGCACCCACTAGCATCAATATGCACTTTTCGGAATTGAATTTGAGTTTGAAACAAAGGAAAACGAAGGATTGCAAAGTTTCAAATAGGACCTTTGTTCATTGTTTCAGCCATATCTCAAGTTCTACAACTCGGATTTATGTGATTCAAGTTGGGTTGGAAACTAGACTTAAAGAGTTTTCCAATGATAGGTCGCACGCCCTCATACGATTCATAGATTGAGAGTTACAGCCTTCCGAAGTTAGCCCTGAAATTCTGCCACGGGCGCGGGCTACAGTACCCGCGGGCGCGGGGTTGCTGCAGCTCCAAAACTGCCGTTTTTGGGCAGTAAGCACCCGCGGTTGTCCCGAGGGCTCCCCGAGGGCGCGGGCCTTGGCCCCGCGGGCGCGGGCTTGGGCCGCGGGCGCGGCTATCGGGGTTTCCGTCTTCCTCCGCGGGCGCGGCCGAATTCTCCGCGGGCGCGGGTTTCCGGGTCTTTTACGATTTTTAAGCTTCTTTTCTCCTTTTGTTTATATAGTTTTTGGTTTCCTTTTTTCTTGATTCATGTAATTCTTTAGTTTTAGAATAGTTTTCTCTCTCTTAGGTTGAGAGCTTCTCTCTCTAGATTATGAGTAGTTTTAGAGAGAGAAAGTGAGGAATTTCAATGGTGATTGAGAGATTGAAGATGCAAGTGTGACAATTGTGTTGGAGATCTTCCTAATTATCAATGAGCATTTCTAAACTCTATCTCATTCAATTGCTTTGTTTAATTTGATGTTTGTTTGGTTTGATTTTGATATTTGATGTTTGATTAGAGTATTTGTTCTTGATATTTTGTTGATTCTTGTTCTCTATAGTTGATAGTAGATTTAATCATGTTTCTTGAGTAGTTTACTTGCTAGGGTTTGGGTAAACATGTGTGATTGATGGATTGAGATTGATTTGGGAATTTGAGTAGTTCTTGTATTGTGATTAAATTGATTCTTAGAGGTTTGCATGTTGCATAAGTTTGATTGGAGTAGCTAACCATGATTGCTAGCATTTATTGCATGATTGAATTGATTGACATGACCACTTGATATCGATTTGATCATAATTAGTTGAGTATTTGATTATGTTTCTTCATATTGTTTAGCACTAGAGAAATCTATGTTAGAGAGTGTGAGGATGATTAGTTGAATGCCCCTAATTGCTCCTACTATTTGTCTTTGCATTGCTTGGATTGCTTGACTCCCTAATTAGTTTGGTTATCATGAATGCATGTTGATCCCCATTCCCTAGTATTTCATTTGTTTGGTTTTTGATTTAGGAAGTAGAATAGCGTTACCTTTCACATTAGACTTCGACCTAGCATAGGCGCAAATTAGAAATACTTGAACATAACCGTTCCTAGTGGTTCGACCCTTGACTTACCTCTATACTTGTATTTAGGTAGTTGAGTGATTATAAATTTGTTTGACCGTAGGGAGGATTAGTTCAACGACATAGTTTTCCCAACGTCAGAATAACTTGAAGGTGGGATTGTGTTCGCAATACTAAGCAAAGGTGGAATAATTAAGAGATCAAGATCGAGTAGTGAGAAAGAAAGAGAATTTATAACTTTAAATTAGACCAGGCAATACTAACTCATACTAAATAACCCAACCTGTGACTTGAACTGAACCCGAAACAACGACTTGAACTTGACCAAATAGCCAAAGTGACCCAACCCTAAGATGACTCAATACCCAGCCCGATGAAACCCGACCAGACTTTTACCCGAATTAGACTCGACCCGAACAAAAAAAAAAAAAAAACCTAATTTACACTACATCGATCTTAATTGAAAATAGCCTAAACCAATTCGGCTTGATTTTGTATATCATTTATTTTGTAACGTGTAAGTGTGTAATTTGCATATTTTGTAATATGTAACTGTTACAACAATGGGTGAAAAGATTGAAAATAAACCAACAAACATACTATGTATAAGATTTTTTTTTAAATTATTATTCAAAAAAAGTTCCACTCGATTAGGAACATATTTTTTATAATTATTACTCCACATTATAATTATTATAAGAACAACAAATAAAATAACAATTTTATTCTATTAATGATGGCAACAATAACAATTATATTGACACTAACAATTATATTTCCTCAAAAAAAAAAAAAAAAAAAAAAAAAAAAAAAAAACATTTATGTTTATTAATTTACTAATCCGATCTTGACCAATGTCTGAACCCTAAAAGGAACGACCCAAACTTATCCCAATCCAAACATGGCTAGATCCAAAACTTGACCTAAAGTCTCGACCTGAAACCTGACTTGACCTGGTTATCTATTGACTCGAAAACAAAATTTGATGGACTCGACCCAAATAAATTATCTGTTGACCCGAACTTGAACTGACCCAAAATGACTTAACCCATACACAACATAAGACCCGATTGCCAAGTTTATCTATAAAGGTCAAGTTTAACCACTCTATAAAAAATGTTGCTTTGGAGTTGTGATGGTTAAATTCAAAGGCAAAATAATAAGAAAATTAAGAGTAGAGTCTTTCTATCTTCTTCTTCTTCTTCTTCTCCGCTAAAGATAGAGAAATAAGGGGAAGAGGAGAGAAAATGACAGAAAAAGAAGAAAATGAAGGGAAGATAAAAAAAATATGGAGCTGAACTTGGAATTACCAGTTACTGGTTCCAAGTTCTCTTACCCTTGCCTAGCCCGAGTAAAAGTGCATTTTCTTACAAAAATTTATTACTTTTTCAGGAATATGTAAAATACCTTTTAAGATGTCATAAGTATTTATTTAGTATATCATTTTATGAGTTAAACATCAGATATTAGGGGTGAGCAAATCGGGTAACCAATCAAAATTTTAGAAACTGGACAATGAATTGGTTGGGACTGGTTTCTAAAATTCGAAATCAACATTGTACCAGTTCAAACTAAAATTTTGGAGTCGAACTTGGAATTACCAGTTACTGGTTCCGGGTAAGGTTAACATGTTATATGTATAGTTGTTGAAAAATATTACAATGCTAATATTTATTTTGGTCCATTAAATTTTTAAATTGATCTTTATACTTATATTTTTATATGCATTGAACTATTTATTTCTAGGTTTTATTAATGCCTTTTCGATTTTACGAACTTGATACATTCAACATATTTTTTTTTAAAGACAGATATATTAATGTATGCAAGTAATTGGGTCCAAAAAAATTGAGAACCAAATAACTCCCATAAAAAAATTTCCTTTTGGAAGAAACAATTGCAATTAGTTCTCAATTTTATTACCTGGAATTAGAACCATCAAGTTCTAATTCAGATTTAGTTTTGGACTAGGCGGATTCTATTATTTTAGCTCCAATTTCGGGTGCCTGAAATTTTTGCTCACCGCTATTAGATACACTAAGATATGGAGGGACCCTTAAGATGATTGTTTTGTTGTTTTAGCTCATGTCATGGCCAAACAAATCCCACCAAAGAAAAATAAAAATAAAAATAGAGAACACATATAACCTCCTGAATTTATTTTTGTTAAGGAATTTTCTCAAGATTACAATTTGAGTATTTAGAAGATTTAATAAAAAAAATAGTTCCTTATGAGTTTAGATTATAGATTGGATATCTTAACGTTTGAGTTATAGATAAACAAATTCTAATGAAAACTAACGCTAAAGGAGAACTAGGAAACAATTTCATGCCTTGAAAGTAACGACACAATTAAAATAAATGATAAATTAAAAAGTGAATACTCAATTATGCAATTATTTATACACGATTAATTTGACTTTAAATGAAAAAATGAGAAATTGTCATTATTAGTCTTGTAATATTAACTTTTTGTCATTGTTAGCAATCATTGGTAGCTCTCTACTTATAACAATTCTCAACTGTGACTATTGATAAAAACATTAATTTAACCGTTAATTTGACTATAAATAATCTAACTTTAAGTTCGCTCGATCGGTTAACCGCTGAGAAGGATAGAATTGAACCGGTAAAATCGAATCGTATGATTCTACGAAATTGAAAATTTGGGTTTCAAAATATTACTAAATGACTAAATATATAATTTTCAAGCAATGAGAATGATTAAACATAGGAAAATTTGTAAATTACTACCAAAATAAGAGACCTATTTTGAAATTCCCACTAGTTAATTTTTTTTTTCTCTTACCACCCCTTAAATAAAAAAATTGTTCAGATTACCACTTTTTTTGAAAATCCGGTGGATTTTCCGTTTGAGGGCCCCACGTAACGGCTAATAATGGCTACTTTTACCCATTTTAAAGTCCCCCCCCCCAATTTTTCTCTTTAAAACATCCGGGAACTTCAATTCACAAATTCTTCCCCATATTCCACGAAAATTTCTCAGATTTCGCTACTTATTGTTTGTAGAATATATCCTCACAACTGCAAACACTTAATTTGCAACAAAGGTATGATTCCAATTGTTTGTAATTTAGGGTTCTTCACAAACAAATTGGGGTAAATGGGTATATATAACAATTAGGGTTGTTGGGAAAATTGAATTGGGCGCTTTTAACAATTAGGGTTCCTGTTGTAATTGAATTGGGGTTTTGTTATGAAATTTATGTTAATTCAAGTTAATGTTGTTAAATTTTGATGATTAATTGTTTATGTATGTATTGTGTTGTAATGATTGATAGTTGTTATGCATGAGTTTAGACCTTTAGGTAGTTTTGTTCTTGGTAATGAATGTTTTGAATGGGTGATTGTTGGATCAAGTTGTAAGTTAGCTCCATTTTTTTTTTTTTTTTGGAATTTATCTTGCAAAAATGGAGGAGAATAAGTTGATTTTCAGATTTTAAGTATTTGATTTTTGTTGTAGACCTTGAATATGAATTAGGTAAAAGTAACTTGTTGGATATAGCAATAGAATTTGAAGATCAACTTCGTGAACCGGAAGATCCTGTAGAAGGATCTATAGATCTTCTGCACCCCACATTTCAGTATATTTATAAGGGGAAGTATAGGACTTTAGAAGATGATGGTGATGTGTTTAAGATGATGGTGATGTGTTTAAGATGATTAGAAGGTTACCTAATAAGGACATGTATACCATACATGTTGGGAGCACAAATGACCCTGGTTTCTTGGCTGATTGTATCTTGGAGTACAAGATGAAATAGAATAGGACATGTCCACCCCTTGGTTATCCTCATTTTGGTGGGAACCACCACAGTGACTGTAGGTGTGATTGAGTTAACTGTGTACCATACCTTTTTCAATGGAAGTGGTTGGTTGAATTGACATGTTTTATGTTAATTACAGGTTAGAAGATGTCCTGGAATAATTCCTTTCCCACAAACCAAAAGAAATGCAACTGTTGATTGCCTCTTACAAGGTTGAATTCTTGGACCAAGGATAACCCAACGAGAAAATTTGGAGCTTGTAAATTCTATGACCCTAACACTGAAACTAGGGGCTCTAAGTGTTTTGAGTGGGTTGACAAAGATGATGGAAGTGAGTGGCAGAGAGATGTGATCAACCAACTTATTCTTGACAAGAAGTTGATGAAAGCTGAAGTGAACTCATTGAAAAGGGAGGTGGATGACTTGACTGGCCAAAGAAGATGTCTTATAAATGAGGTTGACACATTGAAACTGAAATGCAAGGCTCTTACTGGTGACAAGAAGAAGATGATCAGCAGCCACAACAATTCTGACAGCAAGCTTATTGTTGTTATAGCTGTTTTGTGTTCTGTTTTCTTAGTTTTAGGTTGTCTTTTATTGAATAAACTAGTTTAAGGGTGGATTGATTTAAGGGCTTAATCATGTTCATTGTAATGATGTACTTAGTATTTTGAACTACAATAAACAAATAGTTTTGGTAGTAATTTTCATGTGTCTTTATTGTGATAATTCATTCATCATATAAGAACAAGGGTAATAATTTTACAAAAATTTGCAATGCAATATTTGATTGGAAGCAATACCACTTTCAATTTCATATCAATGACAAGTCAAAATACTGTCAAGTGCTATTTAGTTACATCCAGACAAACTGAATTCCAAAACAAAAGTAGTGTCAGCTTGTAACACTTAGTTTGCCACATAATATACCCTTGACAAAATATAGCTAATGTCTATGCATCTAAGCTAAGAATTCTTCCTAATAGCTTGCAGCTTAGCTCTTATTGCTCAGGTTTGAGGTGCATTGTGTGTAGCAGCAGTTGTGGTTGACGCTTGGCTTGGTTGGGTGAGTGTCTCCTGCTGCTGCTGTTGATGTTGATGCTCCTGCTGCTTTAGATGTTCCTGGTTCTTCTTGTGTTGTTCCTATGGGAACTTCTTGTTTGCAATGCTATGAGGTCCAAGAGTACCACCAAGTGCACTCTGTAATTTAAAAAAAAAAAAAAAACCAATAGTTAGGTCCAGATCAGACTTCAACTATGCATAAACCCTATCTTTATATTCAGCAAATTACCTTCTTCACTACTCTTTCTTCTCTCTTCCTTCTCTGATCTTTCACCCAGTCAGTGTCCAAATGGGGTCTCCCTCCTTCTTTCTTTGGTGAAGATACAACAACTGGAGTTACAGTTGGGTTCTTGGATGTTTTGGCATAGTGTCCAAGCTGGCCATAATTCCTACATGTGCTTCTTCTTTTGACAGGTTGTTCCACTTCCTGGCTCTGGGAACCCTCTTCTCCCTGCTCCAGTTTTCTTTTCTTAGATTTAGGCCTTCTAGGCTGGATTTTAATGGCTGGTGGCAGAGGTGCTCTTAGCTTAACCTTCTCCCAATGGTGTGGGCCAGGCATTGGTTGTATTTCATACCTATATGCCAACATATAGGTGTCCACAAAGTATACACTGTCCATATAATCTTCAGGGTCTACCCTTTTGTCCATGATGCATGCATAGGCATGGACACAAGGGATACCTGTAAGCTCCCAATGATAGCAAGTGCATGTACCTTTGCTAAGGTCAAATGTAACTAGGTCAGAGTTTAGCTCAACCTCATATGCATCATCCCTAGACACTTGCACAACACAATGCCTTGCAGCTGTTTTACTCTTTGAAATGTTTTCTTCACATAAGGAACTACTTTCCCTTCCATTTTCTGATAACACTCCCACTTGTCATGGTTTCTTTTCATCATATACCTCCTAAGTCACTCCATTTATGTAAAAATAGGCTTTATCCCTAGCTTCTTTCACTACAAGAAAAAGGGGTATTAGCAACTGATATTTGTGACTATCCTAATATTTAGTTGCAAAAATATGTTTTGCGACTGAAAAAGACGGTCAGTTTTGCAAATATTGCAACTAATTTTTCCATAGTTTCTACGCAGTCGCTAATTTGCGACAAATATTTGCGACTACCATATTATTCAGTCGCAAAAAATATTTTTCCGACTGAAAGATACAGGTTGTCGCAAATTTTGCAACTAAGTTTACAATAGTTGCTATGCGGTCGCTAATTTGCAACGCTCTTGTAATTTTTGCAACTAAACTGTAATTGTTGGGATTTATAATTTTGAAACTTTTTTTTAATTAAAAAGTTGTGACTAATCTTACGACTAAATTGATAGTCATTACCCTTTTTATATAATTATTAAAAAAAGAAATGAATAAAACCCTTAGCATAATAAGAAGTTGCCGCCCAAAAAAAAAAAGGAAAATTTGTCAGAAACAACCTTTTAAAGTGTCCACTTTACTAAAAACAACCTTTTAAATTTTTTTTTGCAACTTCAGACCACATTATAAAATTTTTTTATCAAAGACAACCAAATGCTACTTTCCGGCGTTGACTCTATTTTTCCCGATGTTGACCATTAGTGTGCAACGCACATGACCTCGTATATTGCTTAATACACCAATTTTCCTCCAATTCACTCGTACAAAAAGAGGGATGAAAGAGAAGCAGGGATTTTAATAGGAGTTAATTGGAGGGGAAAAGGGGTGTATTAAGCAATATAGGAGGTCACGTGACTCGCACACTCGTGGTCAACATCGGGAAAAATAGAGTCAACGCCGAAAAGTAACATTTGGTTGTTTTTGATAAAAAAAATTTATAATGTGGTCTGAAATTGCAAAAAAAATTTTAAAAGGTTGTTTTAAATAAAGTGGACACTTTAAAAGGTTGTTTCTGACAAATTTTCAAAAAAAAAATACTTTACATCAAACCATCAGTTAAGAACACTCATATTCATTCTTCCCGTATTCAGTAGCCTCTTCTTCTTCGTAAAAAAAAAAAAAAAAAAAAAAAAAAACGCAGAGGCTAAGTTCAGACTTCAGAGAACCTCAACTGTCGGTTTTGCAATTCGTCTAACACCGCTGCGCCAGGCCACCACATCTCCTCTCAGGTGCATATTTTTGCCTTTCCCTACAATCAATTCAATATCCTCCTTGCTGTTATATTCCAATTGCGAATTTTAGGGTTTATCATTGAATTTTTTGTTCAATTTATTGATTTTAATTTCGTTTCCTTGGTTCGATTAATGAAAAATCATTCAAAATTGTTTGATTATCCAAAAAGCCCTAATTATTTTTAATGTAAAAGTACCTAGTATGATTTTTCTGACCCCTTTTTTCCTCTTAGTTGTTAGATACAAGTATATTTTTTGTGTTCATATATAATGTTAGTATTTCAGACTGTTCAATAAATTAATAATTATTTTGAAAGACTGGGATACTAGATTATAGTACTAGATTTAATTAATGACCATGAAAAAGTGTTATGAAAGATTGGTATACTAGATTATAGATGATACTAGATTTAATTAATCATCATTCTGACCTGAAAACTAGATTATTTCTCATTGCTCTGGATGATGTATCTATCCTGATTATGCTCGAACAAATAGTTAGGCACGCTGAATTCTGATTCAAGATTATAAATTGCAGTTGAGCCTGTCCATTTTGTTCAGTAACACGCTATATGCTTATAGCCTTAGTCACTTAGTGTCTTACACTATGTATTTCAGATTGTTCAATAATTATACAAGATTGTTCTGCTCCTTGCTTTGGTATTTTAGTGCAGAGTGATTACCAACAATGTATCTTACCTTCCAGCCACTTGTTTGAGAAAGTAGTCAATCTACTAGTCAATCTAATATAGCCTTCCAAACCCCGTTTGATTCTTCCTGGGTTCTGAATCAGATTTTCAAGCTTGAGATATATAATATTTTGGATGCAACAAAGCCACTTTGAAATCAAGAGAACTTTGTTTTCCTACAGCCTTCACCCCTTAATTCGTTCCATGGCTTCCATCTCACCCCAATTTTTTTCTACTTCTCCCCCTAGGACGGTAATTGGACCCAATCACTAGTGTCAAATTCTAGTCCAATCTTGTTGAAAAGTAGTTTATTACTTCTTTAGTTCTGTTTAGGATGAGTTAAGTTCAACCTCGTTTATTAAAAGCTATTCTTGTGGTGTGGTGCTTTTTAGACTTTCATGTTGAGAGAATCAAAGAAATAATCATACAAAGTAGAATGTTAGCTAGTACTTTGTATTAAGTTTGATTGATCAATGGTTTATCCTTTTTTATTATGTTATATCGTCCATAATGCTGATGGTATACCTCTTTACTCTTTCATTTGCACTTGACTGTGTGAGTTTCAGTTCTGAATAAAAATTTAATTGAGATTAATCTCTATATGTCTAGTATTGTATATTAAATACGGAGTAAAAAATTTTGAACGCGATTCTAATATATAATCTCTATCTATTTAACATAAGTTGTTGTGAAGATTCAAACCCTTACATTATTAGTGATTTTAGGTTCATTTTAAATCAGTTATATTGGTATTGCATTTGTGATTTATAATCGGATTATAGTATTGTTATTAGGTAGAAATTAGTTTATCCTTATACATATATGTGCTATGATTTCTATGGTATTAGCTAAAATGCGTTGCTCATAAGAGCAACATGCCCTCCACCCCCCTTCCCTTCTCCTAGTAGCTTCTTCCTATTAGTCATGTGAATAAGGTGAGTTGCAGCTAAATGTTCTATGTGGGTCCAAGCTTGCTCAATTTTGGTTTATATCAATCTATTATTCCAAGTGTAAATTATGATATACTTCGTATATTCATAATTTTGGACGAGCAAGTTTAATTTTGTTCTCCTTTATGGTAATTAAATAATAGAAATATATAATGTTACTTTATTTATTAAGTCTAAAAAAGATGTGCAACTTACTAAGTTAACCATGGGAAATTTATATGATATTGATGTCCTAAAGAGGTCAAAATTACAGATTCATATTAACATAGCAATAAATAAAATAACTAAATATCATTTTGATATGTAAAGGTAGTGTCTCTACTTCTCAAGTGGTTAAAAAATTGGTAAGTGAGTGATTTTAGTAGCAAAGTTATGATTACACAGGAGATGTATTTCGTCGAAATTTTTATTAATAGTTGTTTACATTAATTATATTATTTTAAGTGTTGCTTTTTTTTTTAATTGTTTTTGTAAGTGTTTTAAGTTTTAACAAATGAGACCATAGTTACTAATACATATCTTAATGCAGGGAGACTATATGGAAAAACTTGAGGAATATAAGAACAAAGGAATTGAGATAAGCCCCAACAAAGTCTACTTAGAGGTTATAGGTTGGAAAAAGTAAGGAAAAGTTTACGGTTTAGGGAATGCTTCACAAATGTACTAAAAGAGTGATCCTACTTCTCACCGTACTACATCATCTTGTACTCCTTCCATGATTTCTCAACTAAGCTCTCAAGTTGAAGAATTAAAGAAGATGGCGGAAGAAAACCATAACAAGGCAAAAGAAAACAAAAAAATGGCGGCAGGAAGCTTAATATATGCTAAGGAAATTGCTGAAAATCATGAGATGGAAAAAGCTACATGGAAGTAGGAAAAAATGGCAATGCACTTAACATTGAAAGAGATGACATCACTTGTTCAACATTACTGTCCTTCTTAGCCTCCTACGTCTACAGTCACCTACTCTCGTGGTGCAACTAAGTGATTTTTATTTTCTTGGTGGTACTTTTGTGAACAACTTATCTTTAATAATTTTTGGAGCTATATATATATATATATATATATATATATATATAGAACTGAGATCATGTGAGAACCAAGCTCAATAATGAGAACTAGGAACTCATCACAACCGTTTGTCGCTCATCATCAGAAGGTCGTAATCTTACCCGCTTCATTAAGGGTGAAATAGTCATTTCGGCATGTTGAATGACTACCCAGAAATGTGGTTGTTTCTTTTTTCTCTTTCTCTCTCTCTTCTTCACATTTTCTCTCTCTTCCTTAGAAATCTCTCTCCTGCGAATTTTTTTCCTGCGAAATCTCTTCGCATACGAATATCAAATTCAATCAATTTGTTCACGGATCTTCAATGCCTTGTTAATTCTGATCAAGTAAGTTTTTTTTTTATTTTTTTTTCTTTGTTCTTTTTGCTTAATTAGGGCTTGTGTTTTCGAGTTATCATTACTTCAAGTTCGAAATTAGGGTTTTCGATATATTTTGTTTGATAAGCGTGCGATTTCGCTTAATTTGATTGTAATTTTGTAGCGATTTTTGCTGAGTTTTGTCAGGAATTGCTATCTAGATTTGATTTTGATTGTGAATTTGTGATTTGGTTGTATATTCTCACGATTTTCTATACAATTTAGAGAACATACTTTAATTCAATTTATTTATGATTTTCTTTGATTACAATTATTGTATTTTGATTTTACTATGTACATAGTTCTCTTTATTAAGATTTCAAATTCATCCTGGTTCTAAGTTACTTTTGAGAATTTTTTATTTACTTTTGAGATTTTTTTATTCACTTTGAATGTTTAATAATATTATGATATACCTTAGATAAAATAGTTGTTCAGAGGCAGATTTTTCCCTTATCATGTTTAATAATATTATCATATACCTTAGATAATATGCCATTTAATTGCTTATAGATTTTTGTTTTACTTTTGAGCTTTTTTTATTTACTTTTGAGTAATTTTTGTACTTCTAGTGTTTAATATATATTGATCTTTGTGACAGGCCAGAAGGATATAGAGAAGTTGGTGCAGAAGTTGGAGGATCAAGTTAAGAGCTTAGTGGAAGGTTAGTTTTATAATGGATGTTGTGATTTATGTATTCCATGGGTCGTTGCCCCTGGAGTTACAGGTTTGTTTTTTTAGTTTCTTGGTTGATTTTTGTGGTTAGATTACTCCATATATATTCATCACTATTGGTGTTAACTTTGGTTGAAATTTGTTGATGTATGGGATTGATTGTAATTTTTGGTTCTACAATGTGTCATGCACTCATGCTGCTAGTTGTATAAAATCATCTTACTAGCTCAATGTATGTGTATGTGTGCACTTGTGTGTGTGTGTGTGTGTGTGTGTGTGTGTGTGTGTGTGTGTAATATGTTGGTAAAAAGTGGTTACATAGCTGTAATATGTTGGTTTATAACTCTAATGTGCTTATTATAGGGCTAGCTTGTTTCTGATATGATTTGTTATTTTCAGAAATTTGGTATATGACCAGCTTTTCTTGTATGATTTTGGCCATTGTTGTCTCTTTTTAGATAATTATATTCAAACATTTGCTATATGACAAGCTCTTAGTGTTGTGGGAATACGGTGGAGCATTTTGTTGTGTTGTATTGATATATGTTGTATCTATATTGCACACAAGTTTGGTTTGTATATGGATTACAACACTTCAGTCTATCCTTAATTTCTCAAAGTCAATGCAGTTAATTTTGTTGCTCTATTGTAGTTTCCTAGTTTATATGGTCCTGGTTTTAATGGGTTTAGATTTGTTAATCAGTTAGCCAACTCTTGTACATTCCAATTCTTGCTCATCGTTCACGAGTCCCTCCTTCACTTTTATGTCTTAAAGAGAGGCATGGCAAAGTCAAGTGTTGGCAAGGAGGCCAAGGACAACTAATTTATGTACCTTGAGCGGCTTTGATATATTTTTCATAGTTGTTTGGGGTATGTTTTCTTATATATTCTTCAATTTGAGTTTTTATAAACGACTTATTTTTTGCATTGTATATATGTGTTATATGTGCAATAAGGATATTAAAATGATGGAAAGTTGCTCGTTGTCCTCTTTTAAAGTACTTCATATCAGTTCTGTTTCCAATAATTGCATATATACTATAGAACTTTTTTAATTTACTTTTAAATTTTTTTTATTTACTTCTAAGTAATTTTTCTTTACTTTGATGATACAGTAGCCTACTAGCTCAATGGGTAGAGTATTGTGCAATTGCACAAAATATGTGGGTTCGAATCCCACCTAGGTTATCTTATAATATGAATTATTTCTTATTTCATGAGTTTTCTACTAAAAAATCTTTTATTTACTTTTTATATTATTCTATTCACTTTATATTTAAAAACATTTACTCTAATCTTGTATGCTAATTTCCTATACAATTATTTTTCATATTTGTAAACACAGGTTATAATTGGCTCATCTTATAATGATGTGAAATTCAACGACTCATTTTCTATGTTTATATAGTACTTTTAATGATTTAATTATGCATATACTCTAGATTTTTTTTTATTGCTTTTGATATAGTTTTATTTACTTTTAATTTCAAAACCTTTACTTTGAATTCAACATACTTCCTTTGTATAACCTGACTCGTCTTGTAAGGATATGAATGTAAATGACTTGTAATTAAAGTTCCATAATTATTGTTTGGGTGGATGATTTATGATTATGTTTAGTTTTCTTTGTTATTCGAGTATGTCAACGTTGGCTAATCTACATTGTACATTATTCTTGGCATGTTAAATTAGTTTTGTTGATTTTAATTGATTGATCAAAGGTATGGTCCTATGTTGCTAGCTATTGTAGCATGGGTGAGGAGGGGGTTGGCCAAGTAGTGTGTTGTAGGGTGGTCGAGGCAGTCAGAAGGTAATTTTTTTTACTTACTTTTTGAGAATTTTTATTTACTTTTGACATTGCCACATGAATTTCAAGTTTAGCTCTGAAAAAAATACTCTGTAGTATGAATATCATTTGACCCTAGCCCTGCAATGTTCAGATCAATCTACTTTGTTTAGGAATATTTGGAATGGTAGTTGCTCACTTTGACTGGGATTTGAGCATATGCTCTGTATATTTTTTTTACATATTACTTTTGATATACTTCAGTTTACTTTTGAATAATATTTATTTACTTTTAATTAATTTTTCCTTATATCGAATGCTTTAATGTACACTAGCCTACTAGCTCCATAGGTAGAGCATTGTGCAATTGCACAAAAGATGTGGGTTCGAATCCCACGTAGTTTCTACTTGCACTTCGAACAATTGGATTATATATATTATTTTTTATATTTAATTTTGAGTAAATATTATTTACTTTTGAGTAAATGTTATTTACTTTAATGTCGATATTATTCACTTGTATTTACTTTTTTGATATTTTGATTTACTTTTTAGCATTTTGTATTTACTTCAGATTAATTATGATTTACTTTTTACATATGTTGCTCTACTTTTGATTTCCTTTCATAGTTATTTTAATTTACTTTAGAGATATATTAATGTACTTTTTCAAATTTTCTATTTACTTTTGAGATTTTTTTTTAACTTTATCATATTGATCTATCAAACTGGGTGACAAGAATGAGAGCAGGTGTGTCCAATATAGGATCGAGTTAACCTCAAGTTACAAAGATAATAAAAAACCTCTTTTGTTTGTATACATTAGAGCTAATTTGATTTACTTTTGAGATGTTTTGAATTACTTTAGAGTGTGTAATATTTACTTTTAGAGATAACCTATGTAGGAATCGAACCTACACCTCTATGTATCCACATAGCGCTCTACCACTTGAGCTAATAGGTTTTGGGGCAAAAGATCCATAGCTTTTTAGAAAAGCCTCCGCATTTTTGCAGTTCCTTTAGTCTACAGAGTGGTAAATCTTTTTGTTCGCTGCCTTGTTTTTGTATAAATGACAATAAAAGCAATCAACACCACAACCCCTAATGATGAACCAAACACACAACTGTAGAAAAACTACAAGTTATATTTCTAGTAAGCAATAATATAAAATCTAAATTAACCACAATAAGAAAAAGATCATTTTCTTTCAACCCAACATCTAACATTTGCATCAGAGCACACTAAACAAATAATGATATCTTTTACTCTTTAAGGAAAATGGAAGTCATGATAAGTATTACATTGTATAAGCTGTTGTATCAACTATCATGTAATTTGAAGAATATAGAAGCAACCTTAGTAAAGGTATTTTACTGTAAACGCAATCGGAAGAAAATAAATAACCTATGAGCCGAAGCCTCTTTTTTTGCAAGAAAAATACCATATCTTAGTGATTCAGTGTTTGCAAGAAAAGAAAACAAGTTGGTGAGTGCAACAAAGGAGTTTTTACAAAGGTACTTCATGGCCACATTATTAACAAATTCCTACACATAGATTGAAGTACTTACTATGAACAAGCAGAGCACTTTGGGTAGATTGTATAGGCTGAACACATTAAAGAGGTTCAGTTTTATTAGGATAGAAACAATTGAACTGATAATTAGGCTCATCATACCCACACTGCCCACCAGATTCTAAGCAGGCAGTACAAATATAAGCTTTCCAGTGCAACAAAACTCCCCTTTGAAGCATATCCACAACTTTGCCTTTAGTCAGACCCTCATCAGTATAAGGCACTTTAATAACAACTCCATTACACTTTTCCTCCAAATCCTGCAATTTTGAGTCATTCTTATACACTGCCAAACTCCCATATTTCACTCTTTTATCTACGTATTCTTTCAAAACCTTCTCAGGACATATCCATAACGATAATTCATCGATAACTTCAACAGATCGCTTTGTATCGACATATTTTGAAGCGAATGGAAACAACCCCGGCTACTCGGAGCATCTTTAACAAGAGCTGAGTTTATGACTTGAAACTTTTGATTGCTCATATGTATAGATAGTTTTAAATTTTTAATTTACTTTAAAAAAGAATTAGTATACTTCTATTTGGATTTTATCTACTATTGAAATAAATAGTAGGAAACATTAATCGTTCAATTTAAAATTTAAGCACAATATGTAAGCAAGCAATACTAGCTTAGGTTCAACTTCAATTCTAATAACTAAATTATACAGAGCAATTATGGCTAACAAGCAGTAACAAGCAACTAACTATTTAAAATAATCGCAATTTTTACAGTAAACAGTTAAACAACACATAATTCACAATCGTATATCGCAATTATATCTATTTTGAACTCAATTTGCATCTCAAGTGAATAATTGAGAGTCGTTGCAGAAGTTATAACGAACAAAATTCATCAACTTAAACGAGCATACTTCAAATTTTAGCAAGACCTTGATGAATTTACAACAAATTGTTCTAATTTTGCTATATAATTTTCAAAATGTGAAGAACCCTATATCGACTATACTGGATGTAAAAGTAATGAAATTAAAATCGGTGTTCTACAAAATAAATATCTTGCCTCAAAAACTACTTCAATTGAATATAGAAAGCTAAGAAGCCGCTTCAATGGAGTAGTAAAAGCACGAAACTCCCTTCAATGGAGTAGAGAAAGCTCAAAGGCCGTTGTAATGGAGGAGAGAGAAAATGCTAGAGGAGAGAAAGTACTCTTATTTTGGGGAATTGAATTGAATATGTCTGAACAAATTTGGGCCGTTAGATCACGCGTCTTTTGTGTTAGATCTGACGGTTCAGATTAGTTCTTAGTTCCTATTATAGGATTGGTTCTCATTATAACCTGGTCCTATATATATATATATATACATCGTCATTAGTTCTTATTTGAAGGTTCTTCCTTTATGTGGGAGGTGATTTTTGAAACAATAAATCACATGGTTTAGAATATTGTTTTTTAATACATTGATTGATACAAAATTGATGATATTTTGGATATTTGAATAAAGTTATTATGTGGTTATTTAAATTTATGTGTGGGTACCTTTTTTTTGTGATTGATATTAGTTGTCACTGGTCTCCAAATATAGAAAGACAGTCGCAAAACTTGGCGACTCCGGGGCTAATCCGTAAAAAAAAAAAAAAAAAAAAAAAAAAAAAAAAAAAAAAAAAAAAAAAATTGCAGTCGCTAAAGTTTGGTCTCGTAGTCGCAGAAGTTTGGTCTTGTAGTCGCTAAATTGTCGCAAAAGTAGTCTTGAAACATTGGTCTCTGTAGTCACTAATCTGTCGCAAATATTTTACGACGGACATGGTTTAGTTGTTAAAATTTGAAAGTTAGTTGCTAAATGAAAATTGCAAAGTTGCAAATTTGTCTCTAAATTTGCGACTGTTCAAAAAATAGTCACAAAAATGGATTTGCGACAAGGTCTTTGGCAACTAACCAAAGTAGTTGAAAATCCGTACAAATCCATTTTTGCGACGAATCTGCGACTACTTTGGCCGTCGCTAATTCCCCTTTTTCTTGTAGCGTTTTATAACAACATCAAAGGTCTCACAAACATTGTTTAGAAGCATATTTGACTTTGGGAATGAGCCGAAGGCATGTCTAGACCAATGCTTTGGTGGGATGTTAGCAAGATACTCATAGACCTCTTCAGATAAAAATTTAATTGATTCCATGGCAACTTCAAAGTCAAACTTAAAAAAAAAAAATAACTAAATAAATACCATATAACCTAGTCATTGAATATTAACACACAACATACCAAATGTCACCAGTACAAGCAAATAAAAACATGATATCACGCATTTAACCAAACAAAGCTGAAAGGCTTTGGAAAGAGAGCCTTACCAAAGTTGTTTCTCTAGCTACTGACCAGAATAGCTCTTTGAATGTAGAGCCACTAAACTGCAACTTAAAGTTAGCCCATATATGCCTGACACAGTACCTAGTGTTTGCATATGGTACTACTTCCTGCAAAGCTTCTAGCAGGCCCTATAGACAAACCAAATATGAGCAACAGCAATCAGTTAGGTGAACCAGGTGCAGAACACAATTGAAACAACCTTATACACAATAAAGTATGATTGCCTTTTGTCTATCAGACATAAAAGTATACCCAAGTCCTCCATTTTCATCTTTTAGGGTATGCATCAGCTGCTCAAAGAAGAAAATCCAGGTCTCTTTGTTCTCAATTTCAACTATAGCCTAGGCAATGGGGTAAATGTTATTATTACCATTCTTACCAACTGCTACTAGGATCTGTCCTGGATATGGACCCTTCAAATGTGTGCCATCAAGCCCAATCAATGGTCTACAACCAGATAAGGACCCTTTGGCCAAAGGTACAAGGTACATGTACATTCTCAAAAATAATAGAGGTTCAGGCTTCTCTACTCCATCAACTACTATGCAGCAACCAAATCTAGGGCTATGCTTAATAATAGTCTTCCCATAGTCTCAAACTCTAGCATATTGTTCTGATGCTGAGCCATAAATCATGAGTTTATCCCTTGCCCTTGCCATCCAAGCTTTATTATAGGTTATTTGAATCCCAAAGGTCACCTAAAACTCTCTTTCTGAAATTTTTTATTTTCCACCCTGGTTCTGTTCTAAAATCCTCAATATACTTCTCAGCTAAGTATTCAGCACTTAAGTTATGATTTCTTCTAACCCTTAGGCACTTATGCTTCAAATTTAAGTTCTTAATCTGCCAAAAATCTTGATTTATAGACCTCCTAGCAACCACCCTAAAGTGACATCTCCTACACCCAACATAAGTACAAAGAGGCAGTCTACATTTTTTGGCATTCCATTTACACTAACACCTCTTCCTACATTGAATGGTAATCTTGGTACTATTATTGTGCAAATACCAATATTCATACCTGTTTTTAATTGAATGAACACTGAGAGCTTTCCTAAGAACTTTGTTGTTGAGGAACTTCTGGTATTTCACCAATTGAATTGGTCTGTTGAAGTCAGTTGAAGCATGGAACCAAGGACTGTTATAATGCTCATCATCAGAACCTATAGGACTGTCCAACTCCTCAGAATCAGAAGTGTACTCTCTCTGCAGAGTTACCTCTTTCACTAGCAGTTCACTTTGCAACACCACTTGATCTTCATTCTTATCTTGCACATCCTTCAAACTTGCATTCACCTCTTCTAAAATGTGGCTGACAGTGTTGTCTAAATGTCTGGCATCTTCTTCTCCCTCATCTTCCCCCTCCTTTTCCCTATTTCCAATCTATATTAGTATGAGTAGAATCAGAGCTTGAAGAATCAGATCCAGATTCTGATACTAGCTTAAGCTTTCTTTTAGTCTTCTTCTTACAATCCCCCTTTGTTCTCCTCTTTCCCTTTCTCTTTCCCTTTAATTTGTTACCCTAGATGTACCTTCCTACTCACCTTGCTTCCCCTTCCCTTTCACACTCTCTGTGGGAAATTGTTAAGTATGTTCTTCAACCTTATTTGCAACTTCAACACCCTCTGCCTCCCCTTTGTCTTTTTGCTGTTTAAACCTAGGGCTTCTTCTAACTTCAGTGGGCTTGACAACAGTGCTTTGAGTATTTTGGGTAGGCTGCACAACAGTAATGGGTTCTTCACTAACACCCCTAAAGTTTTCTTGGCTAGTATAGTAAAGTGCAACAAAGCCATCCTTACTCTTTGTCTCCAAAAAGCCCTTGGCTTCCTCATCATTCAAAATTTTCCTTTTGCCATTTGACCAAAGCTTCCCTTTTTTTATACCAAATATTCCACACACAAGGGACCTATAAATCCAACTTCACTAACCCCCAAATGCAAGCTTCTCTAAGAAAGTTGATTAACATGTCACTTACTTTGCAATTATGCCTCCAAAACTCCCACCCTCCCTCATACACAACAAAATTCTTACCCTTCAATTTTTTTTTCACAAACCAACCACCTAATCTAACCTTAACATCCACATATTCCACATTATCAGGGATCTGTTCATATAATAATGCAATAATGAGTACATTTAGTTAAAAGCCATTAGTTTACTAAACCCTAGAAATTGGTTCTTCAATGTCACACATGTAGCATAATTAAACAATTCCCCCCAATTAAACAATAATAGTAGTAAAAATTGACACAATCAAGTTAGGAAATGGAAAATAACTCCACTACACAATCAACCCTAACTTTACATGAAGTTGCAATTATACCATTAACAACAAACGACTTCCAAAATTCAATTGAAAATAACACAAATGCTTACCTCTGCCATCGCCATTAACATCACCAACTGTCAGAACCTTCACCTAAACGCTGTTGGTCCCCAGAGAACAACCAAAGATGGCGAATTTTCGCAATTTTTCACCCAATTCGTACATGCAAGTACAGTCAAGCATTCAATTTGCAGAAAAAACAAAATTTAGGGTTTCACTTTAATACTTTTAGAGGTAGCTGCAAAGTTGACAGAAAATTAAAGAAGAATAAGAGAGAAGATTGATGATGCCTGAACAATTTATTGAAGGAATTGATGAGGGAAGTGATAGGTAGAGTATAAAACAACAGTGAGAGGGTTATTTCGAGAGAAAAAAAAAAAAAAAAGGAGGGAACTCATTTAGGTGGGGCCCTCAAACGGAAAATCCACCGAATTTTCAAAAAGGTGGTTATCTGAAGAAAAAAAAAATTAATTTAAGGAGTGGTAAAATAAAAAAAAAATTAAAAAAAAAAAAATTAACGAGTGGTAATTTCAAAACAGGTCTCTTATTTGGGTGGTAATTTACAAAGTTTCCTAAAACTTGTGATGTTTCTAACATATTATTGAGAATACAAACTTAAAATAGTTTTTGAAGTATTTTCACATGCACATAGCTCAAATAATACACTATAAAGTCATAGAATATTGGTGCATATAACCTAATAGTTCTATCACTAGCGTTCAAGACAATTAATGGTGAATTATGAAAAATTTATGTCTTTGACACTTAGATTTGTTTCCTTTAATATAAAATCCAATGATAATGAAAAACTGGGTATCAAATTAGTTCAGTTTAAAGACATAACTAAAGAATGACAACCACAACAAACTTATGTTACAAAGTATTTTATTATATGCCCAAATCTAAGCTCATAAAACTTATGAATCAATTATTCTGTATATCCATGAAATTCAATTCAAATGGTAGGATAGAATTTCAAAAGAGCTTTAAATTGGTATGTGTAAGCTTATTTTCAATTAATATTAAATACAATATGAGCAAAATACTAAATCCAAACTGATATCCTTGCACATTTTGGCTACATAATAAAATCTATATAAGAAAATAACCAGCTTCTAATTGGGTTAAAAGAAAACTTCAAGAGGTTTCCAACTATATATTATAAGCCAAATTTCAACTTTGAAATCAAAGTTATGGGCTTTGAAAAATCAAACTTTTTTGTAGGGATAGAATCGGTCCAATTCTACCAAGAAACGATTTAATTATGATTCAAATCGTTTGGGTTGATCAGGATTGTAAACACATGAATCACTATCAGGTATGTATAATTACCGTGACATGTAATTTTTCAAAAAATAAATCAAATTCATGTGGGTGTGAAGATAGATATTATATATGAAATTATATATCAAAACAAATCCTACATGATAATGATTCATTTTACATAATTCAAAGACAAGATCAAAGATATTTAACTTTAACTACAGAAATTGTAAATGGGTAGAATTCAAGAAAACGAAGGTAGTACAAAGATTAAATGCATGTACATAGGAACTAAATATTTACAACATGATTGGCCTTGCATCCAATCCAATGTCAATATGTGTGGTGAGTGAGGACAAGCTCAATTCCCTGGCGCAGTCATTTGCAACTTCATGTTTGACATTACTTGTGCAGTAGAGCTTGTGTACAAATTTAGCTACATGTAAACAAATATTGAATATATCAGATACAAAGTAGTACATTGCAACCATTCTGTATAAAACAATCTTTCCATTTTAAACATGTTTCATTTGTTTTCAGTAGCAAGTTTTTTAATGTGTGGCCTATATTAAGCCATGTCATATGGCCTAAGGTGATCAAAGTTTCTTTGATCACCTTAGAATTTTCAAGCAAGAATAAAGATACGAAGAGTATTGTAAAGAAACTTCAATAAAAGTAACACAAGAATAGCAGAAAATTCATACAGGTCAATGACAAATAGTTATTGAGGCAACTCTGCAGAAAGTTCCACAAAATGACAAAAGTTAGATCATGAATAGCCTAAAGCCTGCAACAAAATATTGACTCCATTGATATATGATGGGATGATACTAACATGGGATTGCTTTTCCCACCTGTATTGATATGCACCGGATTTTTCGTTTACTCTTATGGTACAATCTAAGGCGACTTGTTTAGCAAAATAGTCAAACTAACCATCATTGAGGCTAAAGTTTCATCCTCGTAAGGAGGGAAAGTCACCCATGGTAACCTCGAGACATAGTGATATGTGAAGATATCGGTGATATTTTAGAAACCCCTATGGTCCTGTTGCAAGTCCTTTAGTAGAAGCAATATCATATTATCATAAGTTGTATGTCCCAATCTCTTATGCTATGCATCTACTATACATTTATATCTAATTTACAATTTTTATAAGATTACGGAATAATCACTTTTGGTTCATGTAACTGACCTACTTATGGGATTAAGGTTTTAACTAATTAATTAGGTTCAAAGGCAATAGCCAAGTTTCATCTATTGTATTCCAACCCCACATTAGTTTATCTCTCACATAGATTAAACGCTCCCAACCTTTATTTTTGGCTAAAAGAAGCCCCCCCCCCCCCCCCCAAACAGTCACTAAGTAACTTCGCTTTTAAAACATAGCAGTCACTGCCGATGAGTGTCACTTTGATGTCAGTCTCAAGCCTGAATAAAGGAAGAGGATTGCGGTAGGTCTGTGGCAATCAACGAACTTAGCCACATCTTATGGACATTAATCAAAATTTGGATACCGTGGAGGCTTTCCCTACTCAACGACGCACTACATTTCACGCCAGTGGTGTCAAGTATGCAAGGGTGTCCACATGACGAACGAACACAAGTAAAGAAGCTAGCCTAAGGAATGCAGGGTGTTTTTTGTGCTTGGAATATCGGCTCTTTGATCGGGAGGTTAGTTAAATTAGTAGGGGTGGAGAATTAACATAATGTGCCTACAAGAAACTAAGTGGGTTAGACATAAGGCAAATTAGCTCCATAGGGTTATAAGTGACAAGAAATCTTAGGAGAATCCAAAGGAAGCATGCCACCTAGTAAGGACACATCTTGGTGACAAGAAGTGCGTCTAGCGATTAAGAGCCAACATGAACGCCATAAAATATTGGGAAAATGCAGAGGTGATGAGAATTATGAGTTGTACGAAATGCGAGAGCGGAGGTGAATTGAGAACTTTATGCAAGCTTGGATATGAAGCAAAGGGAAAGAGGCATCTATAGACCAGAAGACACAACACACAAGATATGGGGAAGGTCAAATGTGGGAAGGTCAAATGTGGGAAGGATATTGACCAAAAGGTTCTTGTGAAGACAAGGAAACAAAGCATAGATGGAGGTCTTACTTTGATACCCTATTTATTGAAGATTGAACCCAAGGTAATACAAGTGTCCATCATGATATGGTTAATCGGAAGTTTATGCGAATGACTCAAATGGAAGAAGTCAGAATGTCACTAAAATAGATGGGAATGAAGAAAGATAGCATTCCTATCAAGGTTTGTTGATGTTTGGGAGAACGAAGAATTGAATGGTTAACAATTATTTTCAACAAGATTTGGGGATGTAATAAGATGTATTTGGAGTGGAGGAAAACTACTTTAATACCTTTGGATAAAAACAAAGGTGATGTCCAAGATTGTGCAAACTTTAAACTTATGAGTCATACTATGAAATTTTAGGAGCAAGTGATAGAAAAAAGGTTAAGGAGAAGTGTGAATAATCTTGAAAATCACTTTGGATTTGAGCATGGAAGATTAGCTATGGAGGCAATCCATCTTATAAGATAGCTAATGGAAATCTATCGAGAAAAAAAAAAGAAGGATTAACATATGCTTTTATTGATTTGGAGAAGGCCAACGATAAGCCTTATCATTAGCCTTCTCCAAATCAATAAAAGCATATGTTAATCCTCCTTTTTTTTCTCAATAGATCTCTATTAGCTGTCTTATAAGATGGATTATGAGGTACCATTCGAATTTATTCCGATAAAACTTCCATCCTATTACTCTGGAAATTCCTCTCCTCTCAGATACAAGGAAATGATTATGGAGCATCTTCGGGGTTAGGTATTGAAAGGGAGATTCTTTGGTGTACGAACCACTGTTAAGACCGATCAAAAAGCTTACTATTACTATTGGAGTTCATTAAGATTCTACATTTAACCCTTTTCTTTTTGCTATTGTCAATAACTCATTGTCAATTCAAGATGATATACAATGGTGCATGATTTTTGTTGACAATACAATGTTTATTGATGAGGACAAAAAAAAGGCATGGAAGGTACGAAAACATTGTGAAGACGGATTTTGGAATCTCGTGGCTTGAAAGTTAGACGGACTATTTGGAATGTAAGTTTAGCGGCGTGAGAAATAGGGAGACAAGGTTGATCACCTTGGATGAAAAGATTGTCCAAGGTTCATAGTTGGGATATGTTATTCAAACGGATGAACAATTGGATGTTGATACAGCTCATAGGATCTAAGTGGGTTGGTTGAAGTGGAAGAGTGCGATAGGTTTTATGTGATCCCAGCATGACTCGTAGATTAAAAGGTTGATTCTACCAAATGGCAATAAGGCCTGCCTTGTTATATGCTACATAATGTTGGCTGTAAAGCATTGCCACGTGCATAAGATGAATGTGGCAGTGATACATATGTTGTGATGGATGTGTGGCCATACAAGAAAGGATCGATTAAGGAATGAGATAATTAGGAAGAAAGTAGGGGTTACATCGATTAAGTACAAGATAAGAGAGATTCGCTTAAAGTGGTTTAGCCATGTAAGAAGAAGACCAAGTGAGGCTTCAATGAGGAGACTTGAAGAGTTGTAAATGTTGGGATCGCAAGGGGTACGGAAAGACCTAAGAAAACTTGGACGATGGTGATATGAGTGCTTTGGAAATTGAGGAAAATATGGTGTTGGATAGGGCGGTGTGGAGGTAGAAAATTCACATCAAGGGCATATCATGGTTATGTATATACATTTGTTTATTTTATCTTAGCATTTATTTTTATTATTTTACTCAATTCGTGTTTTATAAACTTTATTGTTTTCCTTTGCTAAAGTTTTCTTAAACCGTTATGTTTTTTAATCACACATTAATACCACTCCTTTAAAACTTTCTTAAATTTTATTCTTGGCACTCGTTTAATACTCTCTTAAATATATTTGGATGCTCTTTCTTTTTCTCACTTTACACACCTTTTTCAAACTTTTACAACTGTTTATCTTATTATGTCCTCTTTTCATGGTCAAACGGTTCCTTATAACGATTCACGATAATCAACCCCGATCATTTTGGGACTATGGCTCTATTATTGTTGTTGTTGGAACAGTCACTAAGTAGGATGGTCATTTTCAGAAATCCAAGCTATTATAGCTATTTCACTAACCTTGTGGTTACATTGAAATTTAATTGAATGAATGAATGCAAAAGGCTAAATACTCATAAGTTAAATGATGTTTGATATTAGAGATGATAAGATAGTATGATAATGCATAATATTTTCATTTTTCACCTCAAAAAGTGATAGTTAATCAATTCTCCCTCTAGTGATGCAAGGATTGGATGAGGAGAAAGTAACCGAATTTTATTCAAAAACTAGTAATTATGAGGCAATAATCAACAATAGAATTATGGTTCCAAGCAAAATTCAAACCACCAACATTAAATCCCAAAGGGCAAATGGTGTCTTCTCAAATATGGTAACAGAGATTTCATCACAGAACAATTAGTGGTAACAGGTAGCAGATATAAAAGTTACAAGTTACAACTGAGGCCCCACCAGAAATGGGGTGTAAAAGTTAAAGGGTACATAATTATGGACTTGTATTCTTTGCCTAGATTGAATATAATCTTTTAGGCCCGTAAAAACTTCCCCTCAAATAAATGAATGAGGGTAATATATTACCCAACCCACCCCCCCTACAGTAACAATTATCCGGTTACAGTCCAACTTGGCATTTCCATTAGCCTAAATTTTCTCTCGTCACAACCTTACCTAGGCTTTCTTTTCATCCTAAATCCTCTATCTTCTTCCTTCCATGCCCATGATTGCAATTTGAATTCCAATTTGTTTTGAGATCTGGTATGCATGATTAATTTTTTTTCTTCAGTAATTTGTTAATTTCGATTTTTATTTATTATATATTTACTTCAATTTTTATGTTGATTTACGGTTATTAAAAAAAAAATTATTCACTTGATTTTCAATTTTTAGATTTTTTAAAAATAAAAAATTACTACAATTTTTACCTTGATTTTCTTTTTCTTCTTCTTTTTCTTCAATTTTGAATTGCAATTGAATATTACTTTACCATAACTTTTTTTAAAACATTTTTTGTTTAATTTTTCCAAAGGACAAGGATCTTGAATTACTTCTTCATGCTTTTTTTTTCTTTTTATATTTCTTTTGACAAATATATTACTATGGTTTTTCAGATTACCATGTAGACAATGTAGTATTACCATAAATTCAATCATCTAAGTTTCTAAAAAGTATTTTCATGTGATTTTTGTTGATTAAATGGGTGAAAATAAAAATGTGGGATTTTACTAGGCTTAATAATATTGGGATAAATTTCAGGTTTCTTAATCAGATTTAGCTTTCATGATTTTATTGGGATTAATCAGATTTTAATAATTTTAAGGAAAAAAGAAAAAGAAAAAAAATGGTTGTGAAATGAAAGAATCGAAGTACATATTTTCCCTAGTAACACCAAACACAAGAATAAATTTCCCTAGTAATAAAATACTGTGTGCCAAACCCTATTGTAAATTAGTCCCCTTAATAGTTTCCCCTCTAAAATTACCACCCCCTAACAAATCCCCCCCTAATCATTAACCTCCTAACCATTCCCTTAAATCCAAGCAAGCCCTAATAAAAAAAAATAGAATCAAAGTATCAACAAGGAAGCAATTCACATTAACAGTTTGTTCGGATAGCAAAGCGGAGGATAAAGGGAAGGGAGGGAAGAAGAAGGAAGGGAGAGGAATGGAAGGAGAGGGAGAAGGTAAGGTTACAGTTTCCCTCCAAATCTTTCCAACATTGGAAGGATTTGGTTTATTTAAGGAGGGAAAATGAATCCTTCCATTTCCCTTCCCTTCCCTTCCCTCCTATCAAAAGGTATTTAAACAAGGGACCTTCTCTTCTCTTCCTTTCCCTCCAATTCTCTCAATCCAAATAATGCGTAAAAGAAAAAAAATGTTACATAAAAAATAAAAATAAAAATAAGTATTTTAAATGAAGGAAAAGATAAATCTTGCACATTATATGGAAAATCCATAAAACAATAAATCAGACTAGGACAAACAACAGACTACTCTATAATATAAAAAATTACCTCATTTACAATCGCTTCACCTTTTTTCAGCAACTCTTCTTGTGTCACTGCTGCATGATCCTTTGTTGACTTGATCTTTTCTTTTATGGAATCAACCTAGAAATTAATAAAAACAGAAGACAACTTAAATGTCTTGAAATGTAAGACACCTATTACACCAGCAATATACCCCACCTAACATTAAAACTTTTTAACTGTAGAATAGATTACCTCAGCTACCACAGTTTCAATCTTCCTTCCCCGTGTTTCCAGATCATGTTTCCGTGATTCTGCCTCCAACTTTGCATTATTCAATAACCTTGTGTCCTCCTCATGTCTCAGCTTTGCCTCCTTTTCAATGAGAAGTTTTTGTTCATCCGACTGTCTAGCTGTGAAAAGCAAAGAATAAGTTGCAGGCAAAGCAATGTCTGAAAAGAAACGAAGCAGCCACTCAGGAATCTCAAAACATAAAAACCTTTGGACTGGGATTCAACTACTTTGGCTTCAAGTGATTTCTCCAGCATTTGATCATCACTCAACTTAGACTTCAGTTGCTTAACATCCTTTTCAGCAGATTTGTAAGAATTCACCTGTAAGAGTACCCAACTTTTGTCAACCAATAATTACATAACTAAGCATATATATATTTCTCTTGTATCGTTGGTGTTCGACACAAATGCTACCACACAGTGCCCAAACCCAGTGGCAGATTACTGGGATGCCAATTTAAAACTATGGTACAATTGACACTAATGGATGAAAGACGGCCAAAAGATGGAAATCTGGATATTTGGCATTTACTACAATTCTTTCCAAATCATAATTTCTTATCCTTTCTTAACAGTGTTTATTAGGAAACTTAGCTAATGAGCTATTATGATAATAAAGGGAACCAGAGTTGAAACTTTGGCAGACCTTATTTGAGGCTCAGAAGTTGTTTGCTAAACACTTCCAACGAGGCATGCACTAATTGAAATTTATGTTCTTTTACAAATTTTCATTACTAAATTTTAAAATTTAATTATATAAATAAAGAATCCTAATGTTCAATTTCAATAACATGCTATCATGAAACATGCTATAAGATGCACAAAAGATAAAGATTTGAGTAATTTTCATAACTCTTATATAGCGTGAATCTCTTCACTCTTTCCCATACAAACTTCCTTTCCATAGTAATAATGATGCACTAATTCAGAATAATTCATTGATTTTTAGGACCCCTAAAAAATGTGAATCTCCTCACTCCTTCCGGCCATCATATGAATGTTCCTTTCCAATTTAAGTTATCGTGTGCGTTGTACCTAAGCATTTAAGGGATCATTTGGTAAAAGGGATGCAGGTACATTATTTCCCAAGGATTATATATGGTTGGGTTTTGTGCGCATCTCTACCCCTTTAACTATATTAGGTTTCATCAAAACAATTTTCAATTTCACTCCGCTCTCTTGGGGTTTTAATTTCCTCATTCCATTCAACAACCCTCATATATACATAAACACGGCTACATTCCAGCCCCAAGACCACCTAATTCTTTGCAGTTTACCTTTATACCATTGACGGCATAGTTTGTTATACACTTGTACACTCATTTCGCCCACTAAAACCTACCGGCTTATAGTAATATATTACAGGAGGCCACCACAGCTTACCCACTTGTATGTTGGGTCACTTGTTCTCCTACCTTTACACACGCTTTCTTAGGGGCTTAATTCTCGTGCAAACATAAGTGTAATTTAAGAAAATGAAAATAGTATGATTTATTAAAGGGGCTTTTGTTACTTTGTTTTCCTTACCTTTTCTTGATTTTACTCCTTTCTTTAAAATTGAACCCAGCAATTTGACATTTGCCACTACTCACATTTTTTTTTTTTCACATCTTTAGTAATTGATATGTAAGGCAATAGTCAAGTATGATATTGCTAAATTCATGAAGTAATTTTTAAATTATTTAAAGATTTTAATAGTTGAATAATGCATCAGCAAAGGTAAAAGTCAAACTATTGTAAGTAAAATGGAACGGATACCATATTATATTTAATTATTATAAAGATAAGGGAAATTCTAAATGGTAACCCTCTTACAACTTTCCCTTTTTAATTTCATAAAATGGCCCAAATAAAAAAATTATTCCTCCTTATAACCTAAATGAATGTTTTACTTAAAACTTTTGGTTAAAAAACTAAATATGGTAAGATTTAAAAAACAATTCAATTAAATTTAGAAAAATAAATAAATAAATAAATAAAAACCACCCTTCTCTCTACTCTCCCCCCCACCTTACTCTCGGATTTTTAAAGGGGGTAAACGGTGTGGGTTGAATTTTCGAAGGGGTGAGCAGTTTTAGGCTAGCGTGGTTGGATTTGGGTGGAAAGGTGGTAGATTTTATCAATTGAGCAGTGGGTGGGGTTGTTATTGGTTGGGTAAGGTTGTTTACGGTTGGAGGGGGTGGTTTTGTGATGGGTGATGGGTTTTCAGCGGTGGGGTGGGCAATTTCCAGCTAAGAAAAGTGGATTTGCAAGTGATTGGGGTAGATTTCACGGGCCATGGTTAGTTTACGGTGATGGATGTACGGTTGCAATTTTGATGTGGTGGTGGTGGTCCTTGTGGATTTTGTGAAGTGTTGTAGGTCAGGGCATATAGGTAATTTTAATCATTAAGGTTAAAATTAACCCAATAAGGCTATAAGATGGAATACAATTTTAATTAGGGTCATTTTGTGAAATAGAAATAAAAGTGGGTTACCAAATCTAGGTAGCAAAAATTGAGGATTATCCTGTAGAATTTCCTTAGAAGATAATTACCTTGAAATTACTTCAATGCAATGTCAAACATCCATGTATTTTAATCAATTATCTGAACTTATTGTTTTTTTTTTTTCCATTCCTTTGTATAAATAATTAGGATATTGTTATTTGGATGGAGGAGCAAAATTTTTCCTCACAACGACAATATATATACATATATGTGTGTGTGTGTGTGTGTGTGTTCTTTATATTTTGGGATGATGATATTGTTACTTTTTTAATGGTTGAAGTTCTTTACAGTTTCTATTTTAATGTGTTCCTTGACTTCCTGATAGTTCTATACACATTTACATTATTCTATATTTGGCAAACCTCATTTAATACCTTACCCACATTACCCCTATATATTTACCCCTTTCATTTTTATTTTTTTTTTTGAAAACTTCCCCCATTTTATCACTTTCTTTTACTTATCTTTTCCTATATCCACCTACCTTTTTCCACCCTCTTACTTTGTCCACCTTTTTTTCCACATACTCACCACATCAACATACTATCTCCAATTCTCTTAATTTGTGTGCAAACTGTAGCTGCAAAAATCTTATGGGAATAAAAAAATATTACTTCAGCTGGCGGATATATGCCTAGGATCTATATCTCTTACATTCTGAAACAGATTAAAATACAACATTGATTACAAGAGACAAACCTGTTCTTGTATTGCTTGCATCTGAGCCAACTGCTTTGTCATTTTCTGCGAAGCCTGAGATAAGCAGCACATAGAGTGACATGTGAATTGCCTTCCTTAAAATTCTCTACTTCACAAATTCATAGCAGTCCAACTTCATTATGCACAATGCATGGAGGGAAACAGAAACTATTGATACTTGTGGCAAATTTTTAAGTTAACATGAGCAATGTGTTAATTGTGTAGCATATAAACATAATCAGAGTTTCAATGGCTTAGTATACAGCCAAATTCTAAATTAACAAAAAGTATAACTGTCTAATCTTGAAAATTAGAAAACCAAAAGCATAAAAACCACATCCTTACCTCTTGATGTAAATAACGTAGAATTTCAATCTTCAATTTGTAGAAAAATAAATCATGCTAGAACTTATACTTCCTTTAACAGTTAAAAGTACAATAAGTTTCATCTCTCCAATCAACAATCGACAAGGCTACCAATCAAATCATTTCATGTCACCAAATCAAAGTATTTCACACAGCCAACTGACAATAAATCAATCATCTCTAAGACAAGAAATGAAATCAATACGCAAGCCATGTGGAATGAACAGAGATGATTATATAAAATTAAAAAAATAAAAAAAATAAAAAATAAAAAAAAAAAAAAAAAAAAGGTATGGGATGGAAGGTTGCAAACTAATATGGAAAGCGAAGACAAATCTTACAAATAAATCTTGAAAATTAGATTTGCAAGCAAACTGGCAACTACAGAGCTACACAATGCATAGGAAATGATCATATACCACAGACAAAAAAAGACTATCACATATTACCTTCGTATAAACCTCCAAAACTGTAGTCTTTTCTTGAAAACTTTGGAAAGCTAGCCTTTCAGAATCCTTTGCCTCCATTTGAACTACTTTCTTTTCCTCTAACGTCCTCTACCAGTTGTAAGAAGTGATGTGATTAGTTCCCAAACTTTCAGAATATCAGATGAATACAGAACATAACAAAATCAATTAAGATAATATTCCGTTGCACATCTGCTTCTCCACCCCCCCCCCCCCCAACCCTCCCCACAGCCTTTAAAATTAATTATACTTGTATGATAAAATACCCAAGGAAAGGAGAGAAAGAAATGATAACATGTTTGGATGAAATCTATTCAAGGCACAAATGCCTCAAGCGAGCATCTAAAATATTATCATACAAAGAGACCTTATAAACCAAAGCTTCAAAAGCAAGTACTATATAGTTTAAAATATCTCAATCAGAGAAATCATGTTGATCATTTTTAGCACAAATGAAAAGTATTGCAACTTTGCAAGGAAACCAATATAGTTAGAAACTTCAAGGGAAAACATATCTATTAATCCAGAGTCATATTAGATGGGAAGAAATAATATTTCTGATATCCTCATGGATAAATGTGCAGTACTTTAAATTGTGCTAGTCTCGGTGTATCATATTAAAACAGCAAGTTACGTGCATGATTTTCCTCATTATGTGCTTCGTCAACACACTTGCGCACTCTATATAATACTTCTTTATATTTTGTCAACAAAGAAAATATATTAGACGGAGGAAGAAGCTGAAAAGACAGAGCCCAATTAATCCTATATTCTTAATAATTAACAAATCTTGATGTGCTGGTCAAGATGTCAAATTTCATGAAAACTTTTTAGAGCCAAAAAAGAGTACCAGACTATGCCTTTAGACCATAGCATTATAGAGATACTTTCTTAAGCTAAAAAACAATCATGAGTTGCAGAAATAACAATTTGTAGTTCTATCAACAATGAATAAACAGCTAAAATACAGTTGAACTATATAACTGAGTACAGTTTACAGCTGGCAGTTATACCTGAAGTTTGTCTGGTGATTGCACGATTTTAGAACGTAAAGTAGCATTCTCTTGTGTAGCTTGGATGAGTTCATACTCTGAACTTTTAACCTTAATGAAAGAAAAAAGAAAAAAAAATGAGCAGTTACATAAAACAACGAAGAGATGTTCACTACATCAAGAAAATATGAAACTACTTTTGACAATGTGATTAAGGGTACAATTTAGACACTACTGCACTAGATCTTGTAATAGATATTGAATAAACAAACCACGTTCGTACTAGCAAATTTATTTGGTCTATCACTTCAGCATTATATGCTGCACAGTTGACTCAAGATTTGTGCTAGAGAGCATAACTGCTCATTGGTTGCAAATTTTTTATAATCACCTGGCAACCCTTGGTTGCAAATTCACTTACAAAGCCATTTTTGCTCACTAGTAACAAAATAATAAGTTAAAAGTGTGAAAAAACAACCAACTTGAGCTAGTAATAACAATGCAAGGGTATTACATGAGCACCAAAGTAAACAATGTCAATGTATAAGAAACAATTATCCCTAACTGAAAAAAATTAATTGAGAAAACGCGATGACTTGAAGGAAGAAGGAAACTAACAAAGTTCTTACAGTGTTTTCCAATTCTTCGGCCTTCTCCTTCATTGCTTGACGCTCCTTCCTCAAAATCAACTGATAGCTGTTGAGATTATCAAGGTTTTGCTGCAATTCCTTTACCTTAGCCTCAGCGTCTTGGACCAACGGCTTTTCCCTTTCTCTTGCTTCATTGAATGCTGCAATTTCTTCTCCTAACTGCATTAAATATTATGATTAATCAAAGCATATTTCCACCCATGTTTTCAACTTTTCCGGAGATATATATAATAAAGCATGTCACCAGTGAAATTTTATCCTCACGTTGCTTGCACTCCTCTTCTAGTACATTGAGTTCCTCAGCAAATGGCTTTAGCATACCCAATTTTGAATCTCTGTCCCATTGGCAACACATATATAACAGATATCAGAATAACAAAGATAGCTACAATATACGAATGATCCATTATTAAGAAAACACAAAGCATACAAGACAATAAAGTCACAAGTAATTACACGACCGAAACACTATAAACATAATTCAAACTATAGTGTAATCCACTTTTTTGATGAACATGGTAACTGTCACTACTTCCAATAAAATCACGATTCGAGTTTGCGCTGAAGGCTCACCAACTTTGACCATCAATTTGTCAAGATATGCAAGGACATACAATATCAAAAACATTGCAGCAAGATTTGTCTGATTATGGACTTTCAAAGGTCATTTTGTTTTAAGTATTTATAGTTTACACGATGTAAGGTCAAAAACCAAATCAAGTTATTCTTCAGCGGAAATACCTTTATTGTGAAATTTTCAATAAAAACCTAACTTGGCCTTATTTGGACCTTCATCAGGCAGCTCTCAAATATGTTATGGACAATAGCCATGATATCAAAATGAGTAAAAGGCTAGAAAAAGTATGTATAAGAGAGAGCAAAGGGTTATTAAATGTATGTTACTCCTTCCGTTCCCATATAATTGACACATTCAAAAGGGCACGGAGTTTAAGAAATGTTTGAGTGAGTTGGTTTATTGAATTGTTTATTGTAAAGTGAAGTTAGTGGAATGTTATTTTATTCATAGATATAGTGCATGGGCCATAGTAAAGAGAAGTTAGTGACATGTTTGAGTGGGGGTGAGGATTATTTTAATATAGACCTTAAAAGTGATAGGTTATTGTGTAAGATAGAAAAACAATTAAATATTAGTGGGTCCTAGCCATTTTCAATAATGTGTCAATTATTCGGGAACGGACGAAAAAGAGAAGTGTGTCAATTATTTAAAATGGGGGAAATAATCAAATTTTAAAGATCCTTAATTAAGTGATTAGTAACAAAACAAAATGTAGTGAATGTAGTTTATGATAATATCAATGATTTAAGATAGAAATAACAGTCAAATTCAACAACATTACACCACAAAAATTGAAGAAGCAACTTGCCAATTTCATACTAGCTAAAAAAATAGATACTTCCACTGTTCCTCTAATATTGCAACATAGGTGGGGGGATACGGATTTTAAGAAGAGAAGAGAGATAGAGAGGAATAAAGATATGGACCCACGTGATAAGGAGAGACAAGGAGGAAAACACGTTCAAATTTGTTGAAATATTTGTGAAACTTACTAAAATGGTAATTGTTGCAATATTTGTAGATTGGGGGAAGTATAATCTTTAGGTAAATTTGGTTTTGACTTCCTTTCTTTTATCTCTTTACTAAAATAAACCACCTTTATTAATTTTGGAAATTCTCTTTAATAACACCATATTTTTAGTTTTTCTCAGTGGTAAACAATGAAAATTCTAATTATCGTTGGTAACACTATATTATTGAATTAAGTTATTTATAACATTAATGATTAATATTTATTAAATTTTAACTATGGTTAGAGGTTTTTGATTAATTATTCAATTGTTTAATAATTAAATTATCTCAAAAAAAACCCCAACCCCTCCCCACCAACCCAGCCCCAGCCCCTCCCCTTGGCAGCGCCCATGCCCAGGTTCCCCCATTCCCGCCGGCAACCCCTGTCCTCACCCCGACTCCCCACCTTACACCCCAAATCGAAAAACCAAACCCATTTCTCTCCTCCAATCCGCCGCTAGAAAAACACCCAATCTGATGCAAATTGCTCGTAAGTCAGCCCCGCGAAGTTTCTGGATTAAATCATCCACCATTTTTACAGAAATTCAAGGTCGCCATAACCTAATTGTAAAGCTTCAATCGACGATATTTCGACACTTTAAAATGCAGAAATTAGGGTTTTTCGGCATGAAAGACTTTCGACCAATTCAAATCCTTAAAAAGATCTCTACAGGAATTGGTAAAACCTTATCATTTTCACGTTCAACTTCCGGCCGATTTAATTACTTCAAGAGGTTTCACGAGCTTTATATGAATCGGGGTGAGGGGGTGTTTGATTCTTGTTCACTTGATTGTGAATATGGGAGGAGCTGAGACTTGAGAGTCGAGGTGGGGAAAGGAGGGAGAGAGATCGCTTCTGGGCTGCTGACGCATGGTTTGGACGATGGTTGGCCGGTACGGGGCTGCCACTGGCTGGGAAGAGCGAGGGGCCTGCCGCCGGTCTGGTTGGTGTGCTTTTATTTTTTTTTGAAAAAAACTATTTTTAAAATAATTTAATAATTATAAAATAAAAAATTAATCATGGTTAAAGAACTTAACTAGAGTTAGACTCATAATTACATATAATTATCATTAATGTCACCATTGGATTAGTATAACAAACTAGAGTTTACCCCATATTAAAAGAATTTTTACAATTTATCACTGAGAAATTTTTAAAATATGGTATTACCAAAGAGAATTCCCCTATTAATTTTTATGTTTTTTTATTATATTTAACTAATTCTTGTTTGGTTTTGCTACCAATAGACAAATTCCATCCAAAAAAATGTTGAACAAGACTCAAAATATGTATTTTTCCCCCTTGTATGCATATTTACACTTAATTTTTGTCATAAACAATGCCTCTTCAACATCCCCATTTTCATAAGAAGAGTTATTGCAAATTGGTTAACAATTCAGATTTATTGTAAATAGCAATAAATGGGCGAGAAATATACAAAAAAAAAAAGGGAGAAATACATAATTTGAGTAGTAATTAACGCTTTTTTAGAAGGAATGCGTATACTGGAAAGCAAAACCAACAATTGAGAAAAATAAAAGGTAGTAAAATTAATAAAATTTTGGAAGGCATATAATTCAATAAAGTGAATGATAAAAGAAAAATAGTTAAAACCAACTTCTCTCATCTTTATTATCTCGCAAAAATTTTTTAAAATGAAGGAATAATCGACTCAGCATAGAGCATGAACTCCGTTTCTGCGCAATAGGGTATACCATTTATGTTTGTAAGAGATTAAGGGCACATTTCGCGTAATTCCCTGCAGTTCGTGAAGGTAAGCATAGCTCTATCACATTTCGCGTAATTCCCTACAGTTTATGAAGGTAAGCATTACTCTATCACATTTCGCGTAATTCACTATAGTTCATGAAGCATACAGAATTTAGACACACAAACTTGTTTCAAAAAAAAAAGAATTTAGACACACAAACCAACACAATCTACTACCATTAAAATTTATAAAACTAATTTGAAATATGAAATATGAAATTGAACAAAATTAGTAAACAACAAACAGGCAACTCACTTATGAAGGAAGAAATTGATGATAGCCGAGGCAAACTTGACAGTACGATTGGAGTCGGGGCGGATCAAATCAGGTAAGGTGAAACTAATTGGGCACTCAATCGCAGCTAGAACATCCTTAATTTTCCTATACAAATTGATTGCTCTAATGGCATCAACATGCATATCAGGATTCTCGAACCGCTCCAACGCCTCGAAATCGACCTGACTTGGATCTTCCCTGGAGAAATTCAAATTGAAAATGTCATTCGAAACAGCTAAAAATGAAATTAACAGAAAGACAAATTAGGGTCAGGGTTAAAATTAACTGGAGAGAATCGAGGTGAAGTAACAGGGAACTGTATAGATTGAAGACGAAATTAGAAGTAGGGTTAGTGAGATCGGAATCGGAGATATTGATAATCTGGTATTCGGCTAAAATTCCGATGATTTCGGGGCGAGCTAGAACTGGAAGCGAGTACATTGATTGCGTTGTTGCCATTGAAATCCCAAACTCAAAAATCCACCACTGCTCTCAAGAACCCTAACTCTTGATTTATGAGTCTGATTGATTGGTTTGTTTTCCCCTTTTTGAAAAGATAAGTGGAATTTCTGTTTCTTAGGGTTTGTGTAATGCCAGAAATTTGAAACTTAAATTCCCGGGTTTTTTTTTTTTACATACACTCTTGTTTTTTTAAGTGCCTCAATTGCAAATTAGGCATTATTCATGGGAGCGACTTTGATCAAATTTTGTGATTTATATAAACTAGGTTAAGTATCGTGTCATGCACGATCATAATTAAATTTACAACAAATAAACAATAAATAATGGTGTTAATTCAACGATAATTTATCCAAAAAAAATTATTTGTAACAAAATAACTTGAATTTTAATTAGTTTATACCAATACTAAATACGTAAAGGTTATTGAATTGGATTGTCTAAATAAATAAATATAGTAAAAGAAACTTAGAAGCTATAAGGTTTTATATAAGAAAATTAAAATATTAGCTTAGGTTAGTACCCATATACGTACTCATATACATTTGTCCTTAAATTGTTGACACACTTTGATCGACATAATATGAAAATTTAGTTGAGTTCATTTTAATTTAGGATAATTAGTATTCAATAATCAACTTTTTAAATATATCTTTAGTGAGTAGTAGGGGTTTTTATTTTTTTAAATAATCACATAAATGTTTAGAATAATTAAATAATTTTCCAATATATGTTGTATACAAAGTATACTATAACAACTTATTTTGTTCTTATAAATGTTATGTATAATTTTAAGATTAATACAAAGTATGCTACCAAAATGACTTTTTTTTTAAATTAAAATAAATTTTATTATCAAATGATAAAAGTTGGAGAAAAAAAATTGATATTGATAATATTATAACAATTTGGAAAAGAATATATTCCAATACATTATTTTTAATCAATGTTAGTATTTTTGTAACTAAAAGTTTCCTAGTATATAGAATATATGTAAAAAAAATTAATTGAATATAATTAGATTAAATTAAATATGTTGTCAAAAAACTAAAAAGGAAAGGAAAAAAAAGGCGGGAAAATTTTTAACTATGAAATGACAAGTGTCATTCCTGGTTTTGCCTTTAGTATAGGTTTATTGATTGATATAATCTTGTAGATACTTGTTAGAATCGTCTTAATGAGTAGATTATTATAATATTCAATTGTTATAATTTATACTTATTGGAAATTAAAAGATATTATTGATCAAAGTTTTGCAAAGGCATGTGTGTCATGTCACTATGGGGCACTTAATAAAAAAAATGGAGGAGGTATAATGTTAGGTTTATGTTTGTTTGATGCACTGTTCATCGGATGAATGGATATAAATTAACGGGGAATGCTTAATTTTTTTTGTTATATGATTCTCGTTTTAGTTGATTTGGGTATGTTTTGAGCAATCATTTATCCAGAAATGTATGTTATGGACTTCGAAATGTTGAATGATGCTTGATGATCACATATCGTTTGGTGTACTTGTGTGTAATACTGTGATTTTGTGAAATTTAAAATTATAATTTAACATATTTATGTGAATATTTGATTATGATTATTCATTTACATAATTTATTATACTATGTACTATGGTTTAAGCAAATAAATTTAATGTTCATATAGCTATTGGGAATTTGTTATTTGTAACACCCTAGAAATTTCTTCCCTTTAAATTACCTGTTTTGCTCTTTTAAAAATACGAATTAGGAAAATCTAAGACATTACCGCTACCGTGAAAACGGCTAAGGCAAATATCAAAGACACATAGAGAAAGACTCTTTTCAAAACCATTCTAAACAAGTCAACTTAAAAGTCAAAGCAAACGAAAGTAAAGTTAAACGTAATCAACCTACAACTTGGAACCATTGTAGGCCCTTATTAAAACCAAACAAATACTTAAAAACCTTCATGTTAGTCTCACAAGCATAACATATAATAATAATAATAATTAAGGCAATAAACCACATCATAATCTTATGGAAACTAAGCATGATTCGCTTTTCACTCATGCCCATCATGAATATGCTTCATTACCTGAAAAGCTTCTCTCTACTTGTCCCCACTACTAGGGGTGGGAAAAAAAACCGTAACCGTTTATCGTAACCGTTAACCGGTATAACCGGCTTGTTTTAACGGCTAATTTACCGAACCATTTAAATTAAACGGTTACAGTTAGCAGTACCGCTAAATGTAGCGGTTAACGGTTACGGTTACGGTTACAATTTTAAGCAAACGGTTAACCGATGGTTAACCATTAAAATAAATATATATTTTTTTTGTTTATATTTTTTAGGGAAAATATATAATGATGCAATTTGGTCTTCTAGGTTGTTGGTCTACCAATATGCTATGGTCTTAATTTGAATATTACAATTTAATATAATATGAGTAATATCTTTAATTCTTTAGATTGTATGCCTTTTACGCTTTTAAAAAAAATTAGTAATTAAAACTTTTTAATGTATTTGGTTTATCGATTGGTATATACTCTTAATTGGAATATGATTTTTTATTTTTTAAGTTTGTATTAAAATACAATGTTGATATAAAATTTATTAACGGGTAACGGTTAACCTGTAACCATACCGTTAAGGAACGGTTAACTGCTAGCGGTTAACCGTTCCTTAACGGTACAGTTACGGTTCGCATTTTTAAGTAACCGACATAACGGTTAACGGTATCGTTAACGCTAAACAGTACGGTTAACCTATTGTGCCCAGCCCTGCCCACTACTCGCCATTAGAAATGGGTCATCGTAGGGTCAAGGTAAAGACAAGGCCAAACAAACATATAAACATACAATCAGCAAAGCTGAGTACATAAGCGTAAGAAACACATTATCATTCTTTAATCCTATCAATCACACAACTTACCTTGTTGCACCTGTTTACAAGCATACAACACACAATGTGAACATTCGCTACATGACTAAATTATTTATTTTAGATTTATTACACATCGAACGGGTTTCCCCCTAACCTTCCCCAACAAAGGGGTATTGACACGGGAGCTAACCGTGCCAATATAAAATAACCACTCGTAAGTGGCGGAATTCCTGCGCATAATAATAAAAAGGAATATACAACGTCCTGTACTCCTAGTAGAAGTTATGGTAAAATATAAAGTCGCATAACTCCCCCCATATGTTCATATTCAAGGTATATACGTTCCAAGAGTTTTGGTGCGTAATCTCTTTCACTTTACGTTATTTACATATTATTCAACTTGGTGATGACTCTCAAACCATAACATATTCAAACATTATAATTACACAAGCAATCAATCATACCAAATTAATTCTTGAGTAATTAGTGACCACATATATAACTTTTAGTGTTGAATCCTTTTTAATCTACCTCGGTGTTAAAGACACTTTAAACGCATGATGCACCACAAATCCTGTCCCTAGGTGTTGGAAACACCTTAAATGCACATAGGCATCACAATGTAATTTAATCCTCGTGTCCTTAGACACTTAATAGTTCAATCCCCATGCTTAAAGCTCAATACAAATTATATGAACCATAATAAAATTCCTTTTTTATATTCCAAATCAAGTTAAACATGTAGTTTAATTAAACATGCTTCCAATCATGCCAATAATAAAAGTGTGGTTCATATTCAACATGTCAATATAATTATTTCCAATCACTAATCCATCACAAATAATCCGTGCTTCATAATTCAATAACCAACATCAACCAAATAACAAATTCCCATCAAAACCTATCATGATACTACTTGGAATTAATTATTTGAAGCCTAACATGTTCCTACATCATCAAATAAATACCAAGTACGCGAACGTACCTTGAATACGATTTCAAAATCGCCACGACTACACAAAATCACTTACTTGGAAATCTCCTACAATCCAAAATTACAAAGAGACATTAATATCTACTCCACACAAATTTCCAGCAATATATACACTCCTTACTTCACTCATAAATTATTTAAAACAAGCTAAAATTTAATTTAAAACCCCTTATTTTAATTCCAATTAATGGATAGTCAAAAATCCCTTCAAGAAACTTAATTATAGCTTACTAACAAAATTTCCAGCTTTATTAAATCATCAAAACTTGCTGTAAATATGTTTTAAAACACCTATTTCAATAATTTAAACCACCCATAATCAATTTCCATCAATATGCAATAATTTAGAAACATAGTGTTTTCAATTTGGGGCTTTTTAATTCAAAACCAAATCTGAAAATTTATTTGCACTATACTTATAATCAAACATCATAAAAATCATCACAACACCCAAAATTAATAATTAGATTAAGGATTAAAATAAAAAGAAAGAATTTTTTTTTATACAAACACACGCACGCACAAGGGGAAGGTAGGGTGGCTGGTGCCACCTCCCACGGCTGCTGCTGTTGCCGGCGACAGCAGCCGACTGTGGTGTTGGTGGCAGCTGGCCACCGTGGCGTGTGTGGTGGTGGTGTGTGAATTAAGACCAAAAATAAATAAACAAAGGGGAAGGGGAAAAATAAGAGAGAGAAAGAGAAAATAAGAGGAGAGAAAGAGAGAGAGTTACCTTTGGGTATTCTCCACCTTGGGCAAAGTTTATTTTTCTCATATGGTGGTTATTTATACTCTCTCTCAAAACCCTCATTCCTAAAATCTCCTTCTTACCCTTAATGATCCCTTTCCTATTCCAACTACAATTTGACTTTCCTTTAAATGCTATTGACTTTAAAAATTACCCTTTTATAAAATCATATGCCCCAATATTTTTAAATTATAAAATAAAGTATTTAAAGTTATTAAATAAATAAATTGGACTTTTAATAAAGCTCTTTAAATTAATAAAACCTCATAAATAATTAATTTCAACTTATTTAAATACTTTGAGAAATACTTTTTAAATTAGAAATATGTATAAAAATACGGGGTATTACAGTCTACCCTCCTTAAAAGAAGTTTCGTCCCGACACTAGAGTAACGAATTTCAAACTTTTTCCTCACTTTGTATAATATTGTTGTACTCTTTTGTCATACTTTTACCTTTTTATGTCTCTTTGAATTCAAAAATTACTCAAAATACTCGATAAAGTTGTGCAAAAAGCACAAAAATAACTAAAAATATAGGGAAAAAGCGCAAAATTCTATCGCATTCTACCCCCCTTAAAGAAAACAAGTTACGTCCCCGTAACTCAACATACCTCAAGTAACTCGGGATATTTCTTTTTCATTTCATCCTCGGCTTCCCAAGTGGCTTCCTCATACTCTTGGTTAGACAATAGCACTTTAACAATCTTAACATCCTTATTGCGTGTACTACACACTTTACTGTCAAGGATCTTAACAGGTCTTTCCTCATAGGTTAAGCTTTGATCTAACTCCATGGTTTCAGGTTGTAGCACATGAGACTTATCAGGGATATACCTTCTTAATTGAGATACATGAAATACATTATGTACTTTACTTAACTACATAGGTAAGGCCAACCTATAAGCTACTTTGCCTATCCTTTGTAGTATTTCATATGGACCAATATACTTTTTTTTTGACGGCATGGACCAATATACTTTGGACTAAGCTTTCCTTTCTTTCCAAACCTCATCACTCCTTTCATTGGTGAAACTTTCAACAACACTTTGTCCCCAACCTCAAATTCTTCTTCTCTACGCTTCAAATTTGCGTAGCTCTTTTGACGATCTTGAGTTGCTTGAATTTTAGCTTGAATCTCCCTTACTTGTTTAACTGTATCCTCAATCATTTGAGGTCCTAAGATCACTATTTCACTTATGTCGTTCCAATAGATTAGACTCGACACTTTCTTCCATATAATGCCACAAATGGAGCATGCCAATGCTTGCATGGTAATTGTTATTATAGGAAAATTCAATTAAGTCCAAACTATCTTCCCATCCTCCTTGGAAATCTATAACACAAGCTCTCAACATGTCTTCCAAGGTTTGTATGGTTCTTTCAGTTTGACCATCTGTGTCTGGGTGAAATGTTGTACTCATCTTTAGTGTTGTACCAAAGTTTTCCTACACACTCTTCCAAAATTTTGAAAGAAACCTAGAATCTCTATTAGACACAATATCTTTTGGAACTCCATGTAATCTCACAACATTCTTGATGTAAGCTTTTGCAAGTTGCTCCATCTTCCAGGTCTCCTTCATTGGTATGAACACTGTAGATTTTGTAAGTCTATCCACCACTACCTAAATGGTGTCATTTCCACTTTTTGACTCTGGAAGGCAAGTCATAGAGTCCATTGAAATACAATCCCACTTCCATCTAGGAATTTCCAACGACTGTATAGTCCCTTGCGGTCTTTTATGTTCTATTTTAACTTTTTGACAAGTCAAACACTTTGCTACAAATTCCACAACCTCATTCTTCATTCTAGGCCACCAATACACCTTTTTCAAATCCTTGTATAGCTTGTCCCCTCCTGGGTGTATTGAGTATGGTGTATTGTAACTTTCTTCTATTAATTTTCTTTTAACCTCCTCACATTGGTATGGTACACACCAACGGCCACCTTAAGCTCCCATCATCATGAATTTTGAAATCTGTAGCTTTGCCTTGTTTTATCTTGTCGCAATTCCTATCCAACTTCACATCTCCTACTTGATTTTCCCTTATCTCACCTGAAAGGAATAGTGTCCTTCGAACAAGTGTATTATTCCGATAGGGGGTTCGGAATTATTAGAAAGCTAATTTTTCAGTGAGGTCAAGTGATCGGAATGCCTGGGTAGAGGCCGCTTCCGATCAGTAATATTAAAGCATAATTAATATTACAACTTAATCTTGACTGAACCCTTCGGGTCACACCCAAGCAACTAACGAGCCGAAGCGACGAATTAATTAGGAATTAATTAATAAGTCGACCGAGTAATTAATATTTAGACGTCGAAAATTCGAGCTTTGAGCGTCGAAACCGAGCGTCGGAAGTCGAGTCGAAAATAGTAAAAAGACGAGACGTGAAAATAATAATAAATCAACAATGACCAAAATACCCCTAGCATCGGAAAACCGAGTACTAGGGGTGCGGCAAATGCTAGCAGCACGCACCAAGTGCGGGGCTAAGATAGAATACCGCAGCTAGCAGCCCGCACATTTGGTGTGTGGCTTACTAGGCCGTGGCAGCTAGTAGCCCGCACCAATGTGTGAGGCATGCTAGCAAGCCGCAGCTAGTAGCCCGCACCAATGTGCGAGGCATGCTAACAGGCAGCATGCTAACAGGCAGCAGCTAGCAGCCCGCACATTGTGCGCGGCGTTCTGGCAGCTAGCCTCGGCCAAGTAGCCTACACTTGGTGCGTGGCCTGCTGGGTCGTAGCACATGGCAGCCCACCTTGGGTGCCTTGGTGCCCAAGTGTGGGTGCCACGTGGCGCAATTTAATTGGGGGCTATGGGGTTGAGGTGGCCGGTTATGAAAGTGAGAATGGGGGGCAAGTTTGGTCCCCCCTCCTCCAAATGGTCCTCACCTACTCCTCCTTGTATGCTTGCCACTTGTTGATTTATTACTAGTTTGATTATTAATTTTATTTTAGCTTTAAAATAAAATGGGAAAATCAAATTCTCCCACATTGATGGGAGAGCTTTTCACACTCTTGCATTTCCCTATAAATACCCAACTTCGGGTATTGGGAAAATCACTTGAGTAAGAGTTGGAAAAGGCATCACTAGTAGTGAAAACCTTTGAACTCAAGAGTTGAAAAAGACAACACCTTTGTGAAAACCTTTGAACTCAATTACTCGAGTTTTCGGTCGGGCCTTGCTAACTCTAAGGCATTGGACCTAGTCGGTGTTCGAGTTGTGGGTGGACTTCCGTTGGAGGTCGTCGTATTTTCGAGGCTTGCTTTCGAAGTAAAAGCCCCTCGAGGTCGGGCGAAGCATGCGTCAAAGGTATAATTATTATCTTAATGTTGTCATTAAGTTAATTATGTTTATGGTTTTATTTATTGCGAGTGCGGTCTTGGTTTTGGGTTTGTTTCCGCGGTGAGTCGGACTCACCAAACCCCAACATCATCAAATATTGCTGGTTGGATGCTTAGGTTCGCAAGTATGCCTGCTGGCACTCCCCATTCTACAACTTCGAGGTTCATTTTCCTCATCTCTCTACATAACTCATCGGCCATTATCAAAGTATTCAGTCAGTCCATGACTGGTTTTATGACTTAGAGCATTCACAACTACATTTGCTTTCCCTTCATGATATTGTATGTCTAAGTCATAATCCGTCTTATATTCCAACCATCTCCTTTGGCGTGAGTTTAAATCCCTCCGAGTGAAAATATATTTTAAACTCTTATGGTCTGTATAAATCCTACATTTCACTCCATAAAAGTAATGTCGCTAAATATTTAGTGCGAAGATGATTGCAGCTAATTCTAAGTCATGAGTTGGGTAATTTACTTCATGAGTCTTTGACTGCCTTGATGCATACGCAATCACCTTTCCATTTTGCATAAGTACACATCCTAAGCCATTCTTGGATGCGTCACTATATACATCATAGATCCCACTAACGTCTAGTAGTGTAAGCACTGGTGCTGTAATTAACTTCTGTTTCAAGAGTTGGAATGCTTCCTCACACTTGTCATCCCACTCAAACTTTTTGTCCTTCTTCATTAGAGTGGTCATAGGTTTAGCAATCTTTGAAAAATCTTTCACAAAACGCCTATAATAGCCTAATAAACCTAAGAAACTCCTAACATTAGACACTATTTTTGGCGTAGGCCAACCTTTCACTGCCTTGATCTTTGCTGGATCTACTTCCACTCCATCCTTGGACACAAAATGAACTAGGAATGCTACTTTCTCCAACCAAAACTCACACTTAGAGAACTTTGCATAAAGCTTGTTTTCCCTTAGTGTTTGCAGAATTGCCCTTAGGTGTTCTACATGTTCCTCCTTGCTCTTCGAATACACCAGTATATCATCTATGAATACTACCACAAACTTGTCCATAAATTGATGAAACACCCTGTTCATCAAATCCATAAAGATTGCTGGAGCATTCGTTAAACCAAAAGGCATTACTGTGAACTCGTAATGTCCATATCTTATTCTAAATGCGGTCTTGGGAATACCCTCATCTGCAATCCTCAATTGATGGTAACTAGACCTCAAATCAATCTTGGAAAACACAGTTATGCCCCTCAACTATTCAAATAGGTCATCAATTCTTGGTAATGGGTACTTGTTCTTTATGGTTACCTTATTCAACTCCCTATAATTAATACATAGCCTCATACTTCTATCCTTCTTCTTAACAAATAACACTAGTGCTCCCCAAGGCGATGCACTTGGTCTGATGTACCCTTTTTTTAGCAAATCCTGCAATTGCTCCTTCAATTCACTCATTTCTACAGGTGCCATTCTATATGGTGCCTTGGAAATAGGTGCCGTTCTTGGAACTAGTTCTATTGTGAAATCAATTGCCCTTTTTGGTGGCATTCTAGGAATCTCCTCTGGAAACACTTCCAGAAACTCATTCACTACTTCTATATCCTCAGGCTTAGCTGTCTCCTCATGTTCTATGCTTATCATAGTACAAAAGTACACTAGATGCCCCTTCTTAATGTACTTTGCCAATTTTAACACAGATATAATTCTTAGGCACTTAGTCTCACCATGCGTCCAATATGTCACCGATTCACCTGCAGTGGTATTCATTTTTACCTTCTGTGATCGACAACTAATCTCTGCACTTTACTTGCTCAACCAATCTATTCCCAAGATGACGTCGAAATCACTCAATCCAAACTCAATGAGGTCAGATAGAAACACTTTTCCCTCAATCTCTAAAGGCACATCCTTAAAGGTCCTTTTGCAATTTACTACCCCACCCGTAGGAATAAATATGGGCAAATATACCACATCTACTATTTTTAAACAGTTTGATAATTTTGATACAATGGTCTTTGAAATGAAAGAAAAAGGTGCACCAGAATCAAACAAAACTTTAACAGGAATAGAGTTAATAGAAAAGGTACCAGTGATGACATCATTCATGAAATCAGCCTCATGCCTACTTATCACATTTAACTTTCTTGTAGCTCCACCTATCTGTTGGTTTTCCTTTCCTGTCTTACCTCTTCCTACTTCTGGGCATACGGCCTTTTCAGCCCATCAACTCTCAGCATCGCCTTTATTACACAAACGGTGTGTTAGAAACTCAGCCGGAATCATACTTGAGAAATTAAGTGAAGTTACCATACCTCAGACAGCAGGGAGAGGATGCGTTCAACAGTGAACGACTGAATGCCGGGGATGGCGTCCTTCTCCTTCTTGGGGATAGCCCCAATCATGGTCTTGGAGTACTGTTGCACATCCGGCCATCGGGGGGATTGATCTGTACCATAAGGAAGCTTGGGTGAGTGAGCTATATAGTCGACACCAATCTGTTGATGGCTGCCTGATGACCCTTCAGATGTCTGTTGGGAGTGTGACTTTACCCACATGGGCCTTCCAAGCTTAAACGGGGATTTGAAAGGGTTAGCCATAACTTCGAGGATTTGCAGGTTATCATCACCCGCAGTTGCTGCAGCACCGCTTGAAGCTTTAGGTAGCTCGCTACCCTTCGGTTCCGCATTGGCACCCGACTTGTTTCCAAGGTCTATCCCTAGACCAAAGCCCTTCAGGCTGATTCTCTTCCCCCTGATGCTTAAGCGGCCCTTCCCAAGCGGAAGTTCAGGAGTCGTCTGAGCAGACGACACTTTTTGAGATTTAGCGGAGCTGGAGACATCATCATCCTACTTCCGCTTGAACAACTTGGTGAAGGACTTGGGAGCCCTCTTGTCTCCACTCTGAAAAGCAAGTTAGACATTAAGCATAAAGCCGATAACATCTGTCTATATGAATAGTTAAATTTATAAATACAAAAAGTTGGGGTAGGCGGTTTATACCTTAACCTCCAGCTGGGCTCTCTTCGCTACTGCATTATCCTTGCGGATTTGAGCCGCGGACCACGTGGGTGTCTTGTTGTCTAGAAGCATCCCTCTACATGTTTCTTTAAAAGGAATGCCTGTGAGTTCAACAAGCAACAATATAATTGAAGTGTTAAAACAATAGAGACGACATAATAATTGTTGGATACATGTTAAACATACATCTATCAAACATTGTGCTCAGACCGCAGGCGGACAAGAACGCCTCGTCTCTCAACCACTCATGCTTGGGCATCAAATTTTTGGGTACACTAATTAGTTCGCCGGTTGAGAGAGAAGCGGTTGTTAGCTCAAAGAACCTCGACTCTATTATTTTCTCGTAATCGTCATCCAGGATTCGAGGAAGCTTACATTTTTAGCCCAGAAGGTCTGGCTTCTTATTGTATCGGCGATACTCATAGTTATCTTACCGTTTGGGGGTAGAAACCAAATAGAACCGGTTCTTCCTGTCAGACCACTTAGACAATTTGTCTAGGGTCATTTGATACTTAGGGTACGTGGTTTATGTATACCACGCCCGCCAACCCCCTAGGTTACTGCTAAGATAGTGCATGTGGGCAAAGGCCTCCCAATCGGGGTAAAGACCCTACATCTCATAGGATTTTGGGGACAACTGCCACACGCTTAGGTCGTATCCTTTAAAGATAGCCTTTACTGCATCGTGCAGTAGGAAACAGAGCCCAACCAAAAACGCTGCCTCGTAGTAGCCGAAATACTCGTTGGCATTTTGTTGATCATCTTTCCAGGCAATGGTGCTTAGTTCAGGCGGCACCTGGATGTGAAAGCCCTCCCCAAGGGGCCATTTTAGTTTAAATTCTTCAAGACCCTTGATGACGCTCTCTCGATCTCTGGATGAGACATGGATCCTGAGCGGATCCCCCTCCTTATTCCACTTCTTCCTCTCCTCTGCCTCGCTATCCTTAAGCAGTGTAAGGGAGCCATCACTGCTCTCTTCAAAGCTAGACCCAGAGGTAGTCCTCCCCCCGTCTCTCCCATGGGAGGCCTCGTCCTCATTTTCAGAGCCAGAGATAGAGGCGGTCTCTTCCCCGCCTTTATTTTTGGACTCTCCCTCTTGGGAGCCAGAAGCAGAGACGGTTTCCCTCCTCAAACTTTGCGACAATACCATCATTAGGCGTGTTGGGCGTACCTAGAGGGAAATCCTCTCCCTGGTTAACCGGCATATCCTTCCTCTCAACCGGTGTGACCTCTTCAAACGACACTTCTAAAGTATTATCTCTCCGTATCCGTCTTCCAGCCATCTGCTTTACTCGAGCCATTTTGTCCTGAACAGAAATAGAGACGGTCGAATTTGGGGATGAACAAGGCTGCTCCAAACACCCAAAGCCAGTATCCCTAGTCCTAGACTCAGCCGTACCAGAAGACCGGCTGACTATTGACCTAGGCTTTGCCATGTGTGCTGATGGTGAATCTATTTAATGGATGGAAAAATGCACAAATGGAAAAAAAATATGAAAGAGCTGAGAAAGGGAGAGACGGTACCTTAAGATTTGTTCTTATAAAGGTGTCAAGTGCTGACCGACTGTAACAGGCAAGCAGGAAAAATAGGCAGCCGTTTGTAAAATATACAGGCGGTTGACAGACTTTCTCTCTAGAACTATTGGATTTTCTCTATCTTAAGACTTTTTGGAAACGGCCAAAATAGGGGGGGGGGGTAAAAACCATATTTATAGAGGGGTAAATTCAGGGGCAACCTTGTAATTTCCCTAGAAGATGAATAGTTAAAACTGATTCACCAATAGCCGAGTGACAAGTGTCACAGATGCCACGTGGCACGCCACGTCACATCTGTGAGGGGAGAATGTTTTGGGTAAAATTACCTAGGTTACGTGGCCCTATCAGAAGGTGACACATGTCACCCTAGGAGAGGTTCAAAGTGGACCAATCTCCAATCGACACGTGTCCCTCCCAGTCATTGGGAAAAAGGCGGCCTTCATGGCCCAAATCCCGAGAAAGCCGCAAAACGGCGCAGCCCATCAGTCTTAGGTTTCCGTAACCTAGGCAAGGGCATAAATCCCGATGACCCTATAAATAGGGAGATTACCCCCTTTTTTCAGGGGCACGTTCAATCATTACAACACTTGATTCTCTCACATCAGAGAAAACACCTGATCTCGGAATCCGAGAAGATCTTACTTTTACCTTTTTCGCACCTTTTTACATTCTTCGATCGGTTCTAACTTGACTGTCGGAGGAAGAACTCCAACCAACTGGAGTCTTCGTTGTTTTGCAGGTACAAGCGTTCAGATTCCAGTCTTGATGACGTAACTATCTCGAGGGACCAGAAAAACCCCAAAACAAGTTCCATCATGACTATATTTTTTCTAACCTATAAATCACTAAAGCTAATCAAAGTGAGAAATGCGAATAGTGTAAAAGTCAAACTATTGTAATAAAAAAACGAAGGAAGTATTTTTTGTACTTCATTCATCCCATATTACTCATTTTGACTATTTTTTTTTTTTTATTTTTGTTCACATATTTCACCTTGTAACAAAAAAATGCACTAACTCAAAATAACAAGAAAGTGAAAGAATATCTTCAAGGATACTATTGAGTTCTGATAAATAAATTGACGCATTTGTGAGACATGCGATCAATGAAGCATTGTCAGACTCAAAGATAACTCTCTTGTACTCAAACCTGCGAGCTAGCCTCATAGCCATTGTTAGTGTCTTCCTTTCAGCAACAATAGGGTATGGTCCCAAGAGATGTATTAATGGGTTCTTTTTTTTTTTTTTGAAGAATGTAATAATGGGTTCTTAAAAGAGTTTTTAACCATTTGTTAAAGACTTGTCTTTCAAATGTTTTTTTTCCTTATATTTGTATTGTACAAGTTGTGGACCCGCGTGCATCTCACCAAGTTATGAATGTATATTCTCGACTGATTTTGTTATCGGTGTTATTTTTCGAGTGATTTTTTTGACTTTTTATCATCCATCAAGATTTGTGGTTCCCCAAGTTATCAATGTATTTTCTCGACTGAATTTGTTATCGGTGTTGTTTCTCAAGTGGTTTTTTTGACGTTTTTATGAAATATTATATTAAAAGAAAGATAAAATGGGAATGAGGTTCGCAGAAAAGTTTTGTCAAAGTAACCTAACCCGAGCGCACATCTCACCAAGTTATCAGTGTACATTCTCGACTGATTTTGTTATTGGTGTTGTTTTTCGAGTAATTTTTTGACTTTTTATCATCCATCAAGATTTGTCTTCCCCAAGTTATCAATATATTTTCTAAACTGCATTTGTTATCGGTGTTGTTTCTCAAGTGATTTTTTTGACGTGTTTATGAAATATGGTACTAAAAGAAAAATAAAATGGGAATGAGGTTCACGGATAAGTTTTTTCAAAGTAACCTAACCAATGTCGAGCATAATTCTTTACCTCCAGATAATCAACCAACCAAAAAGTTGAATAATTAGATAAATAACCACAAAACATGGAGATGTCAAATATTATCTACTGATGAGTGTCATTTATGGAACTCATTTAGCCTCTTTTAGGATGATTTTTAGTTAATTTTATAGCTCTTTTATCTCTTTTTCTTTAGTTTTATCTTCTATTTCTTTAGTTTGTGCATTATTTAGTTGTTTTCCCGTTTTCTTGGATTTCTTAGTTTATTTCGCCTTTTGTCTTTTATTTGTTTGCTTTTCTTTACTTTATAGGAGAACGGTGATGTCCAAGGATCTTCATGGCTCTTTCTCGGGATTTATAAAGCTCAAGATGCAAGCTGATCTCTCCCTTTAAAGCTCAAGAGTTGAGGTGTGCAAGCTCCAAGTCTTCAAGGCCGCGCTCTTATGCTACGCTGGCATAAAAAATGCTGTTGAAACCACCGTGGAAGCATTTAGAAACTGCCACCCCTAATGTTCATCAACTGGAGCGCACAGAAGCATCAATGGTCGCACGAGGAGAGTTGCCCTACTTCTAGGCACGGGTGCGCAACCATATGGCGCGGGCGCGCATGGCAGGGGCGTGGGCGCGCACTAGCGAGGTGCGGGCACGCAGCCCCTGCTCCCCCGTTCCGTACCCACTTCTTCGCGGCGCCTGTACGGGTTCTTTTTGGACATCTAACTAACTTCTCTTTTGTTAGTTTTACTATATATAGATTTTTCTTCCTTTTTAGAGAGAGAGTTGTATTAGAAATTGAATAGAATTAGATTTTAAAGAGAGGAGTTCAATTTGGGGAAACTTTAGCTCTTAGATTCTAGAGAGAGAAACTTGAACATTTGATGATTACTACACTTGATCTCAAATTACTTTGATATTGATCAAAGTTTTGTAAGAATGTCTTTCTCTTTAATCCAATTTTAGTGTTTGATTTTTGATATTTGGTTGAATTTCTAGTTAATAGTTTGATTTTATTTTTTATAATTTGATTACAATGTTGATGATGAATTTGATAATTTGTTGTAACACCCTAGAAATTCCTTTCCTTTAAAATACCTGTTTTACCCTTTCTAAAACACGACATAGGAAATTCTAAGGGATTACCGCCACAGTGATAACGGCTAAGGCATTTATCAAAGACACACAGCGAAAGACTTTCTTTAGAACCATTCAAAACAAGTCAACTTAAAAGTTAAATAAAACGAAAGTAAAGTCAAACCAAAGTCAAACGAAATAAACCTACAACTTAGAACCATTGTAGGCTCTTCTTAAAACAGTACAAATACTTAAGAACCTTTGTGTTAGTCTCACAAGCATAATATAATATAATAATTAAAGCAATAAACCACATCATAATCTTATGGAAACTAGGCATGATTCACTCTTCACTCATGCCCATCATGAATATGCTTCATCACCTGAAAAACTCTTCTTTACTTGTCCCCACTACTCGTCATTAAAAATGGGTCGTCGTAGGGCCAAGATAAAGACAAGGTCATGTTGGGTTTCGATGAGTCCAACTCACCGCGGAAGAAAACCCGAGCCAAGACCACACTCACTATTAATATAATCACAAGACATAATTAACTTAATTAATAAGAATTAAGGAAATATTAATACCTTTGACGAGTGCTTCGCTCGTAACCCGAGCTCTTACTTGGGAAAGCTTTTAGTCTCGCTCGCGCGAAGACCTCCTACGAAAATCCACCCGTAACTCGACCCTAACAAGGTCCAATGCTTAGAGGTTAGCTAAGCTCGACCTAATACTCGAGTAATTATATGTGTTTAAAGGTTTTCTCAATGGAGATGCCTTTTCTAACACCTTACTTAAGTGAACAATCCCAAGGTATGCCTTGGCTATTTATAAGGAGTGCTTCCATGTGAATTCCACTCATCTTTCAATGTGGGACTTTTTCACAAAAAGATCCCACATGGAAAGAATGTTGAATTCAGTCCTTAGTTAAATAAATTAAGGAATAACAAAGTAACAAGTGTCACATGGTTAGGTGAGGACCACTTCCTCACTTGCTCCCCAGGGCAACTCAAATGCATTGTGAACTAACCATGTGCCACCCAACCTTGAGCCCCAAGTTGGGTTTGGTTGGGCCGCCACTTTTGGCCCGCGTCCATGACCCGTCACTCGGGTTCGCGGCCCGTTGCCACATGGCATTGCCACCGTGGCATGCTGACACGTGGCGCGTTGCCACTTGGTGGCTGCCAACGTGGCACGCCGCCACTATGGCACGCTGCCACCATGGCACGCTGCCATGTGGCACGCGACCACCATGGTGGCTGCCACGTGTGCTGCCACGTGGCGCACTTCTATTTGGCGTGTTTCCCTAGCGTTTCGCGCGGCTAGGGTTTTTACTTGTTACTTGAAGCATTTTTCCGTCTCGCCAATTCCTAAATATTGGCTCGACTTTTAAGATTCGGTTCCGACACTCTAAGCTCGGAATCCGACGTCTTTGTTCACAATACTCGAGCGAGTCATTAATTCCTTCTAAATTAATTTATCGTGTTGGTTCGTTAGTTGCTTGGCTGTGACCCGAAGGGTTCAGTCAAGATTAAGTTGTAATATGAATTACTCACTAATATTACTGATCGGAAGCGGCCTCCACCTAGGCATTCCGATCACTTGACCTCACTGAATAATTAGCTTTCTAATAATTTCGGGCCCTCTATCGGAATAATACACTCGTTCAAAGGACACCATTCCTATCAATCTCCCACTTGGCCTTCCGGACAAGTGCGCTTTTAGTGTATAGCCTTTTTCCTATGTCGCTTAATGTCTCTTCATGAACTATAAGGTAAGATTTATTCGTCATCCTTATTACGTCCAAAAGTGTTTCTCGATATCCGAGTCCGACTGTCAATAAATAGATGAATTCTAAAATCCATCCGAGCACAGCCATGCATTTTCACAGTCTCGCTCTTCGAGAGGCCTTGTAAACAACAAAGACATCTTCCCTATTTTTAGTAAGGGGACATTCCCAGTCTTGTAATGTAGCTTCTCTATTGAGAGGACCTAGCCACCCGAGTGTTGCTGTTATAATCCCCTTTTACAACAGACGTTTGACTAACATCAAAGCGGACTAGTACTCAAACAAGAGAACTCACAATACTCATGGTCGAGGAAATAGGTTCCGATAGCCATAATGAGAAGTATACTCATGACGATTTTTAAATCTCTTAAAGTATTCTCATAGGTCGTTCCAGTATGGTTCCAAACCAATAACTGTGTAAATGATTTATGACAATCATGTCCTTGTAGCACAAGAAGCGGTGCTATAAATCAAACTACACACTAACCTTAAGTGGTCATTAATCATCCATTGTTTAAATAACCTCGATTAGGGATAATTTTCGATTATAATATTCAATGTTCACTTAATAGGTGTTTCCTTATCAAGACTGGTCTTGATACCCTATTTAAATATTCTCAGAATCGAATGGACTCATTATTTAATCCTAAACCACAATTAAATAGCAAACGGAGTGATAAAATTGCATGAAATTTAAATTACTCCAAAACCTGAATGGTTCATCTTATGATAAATGGTTTTTCCAAATGTTTTAAGAGTAACACTCTTTATAAAACATTTATTGAAATCACACCCATATCTAATATGTTTGATTTCTTTCGTGCAATTTTGAATGTTGTCGTTCACTTATTGCATAGGTTTAGTTATAATTACTTTGCTAATCTTAGCATCTTCATTATTGATCACTTTCATAATAAGATGATAAAATTTGAGAGTGTCATGGATTATATGTGATTTAGGATTTATTGTCCAAGTGATGGCTCCCACTCATTTTCATGATTGAGATCTTCAACTTGACAACCTACAATCATTAACTTTCAACAACGAACTTTCCATAGAACATCTTCTTTATTATTGCCTTTAAGGCAACAATATTCTCACTATATATTTTAGTACACTTCCTGATGATGCTTTGCTTGGGTTTCACTCCAAACGGCTCACAATGATTTGGGATACCCTAATCACTTGTGATAATGGAAATTTACCTTAAATTCCCGCACATTACACATGGATGCATGTCCATGTTACCATTCTCAAGCCACGACTCATTGTTAGCTCATTCTTATAAACGGCTTCCTTGTTAAGGATCTAATCCTTGTTAAGATTTGTGATTCTCAAATTGTATTTGTTTCCACAAGTCAAGAAATCATCCTGTTACTTATCCAAGTACTTTGGATGTTCTTGGCCATAATCTAACGATTTATTACATAGATTCAGGTTGATTGGTACTATTTACATACTTCACATGCTCTAAGCAAGTAAGTCATGTGACGATTCCATATCGTAGCGTACATGATGGATTTAATTGTAGAATGATTCTTAATCTTTTTCCATCCACGTTACATTTTAGCTTATCCAGTTTCACTGAGTCTTGCTAAACTGTTTGCTATGTGATACGTTTGAAAGTCTCTACTAGAGTCTTTCTTGTTTAACTTAGTATTTAGCCTAGCTCATACTTAGTTCAAACAATTACTTAGTTTTATACATACGGGTCGAATTCCTTTCAAAGTCCTTCAATTCATGTTTAACACGATAAATTCCTTTACTTGTTTAAACATTTTATTAAGTCTATACAATAGATCTTAATTCCCAATATGTACTAAGTATCGTCATTAGCTTGGTCCATTGTCGAAAATACTTTCAAATCTAACCATTTAGCATTTGATAGTTAATTTACAACAGAGTTCGTAAACTTCTTGTTGGACCTTATAAGATTGACTTTTGCTTCCACTAAACTTCTTATCCACAAGAATTTCTATGTTTCTCCATAAGTCAATCGTTATATTAACTTTATGAGAAAACACGTTCCAATTCCTTTATGCAATGCTTCCTTCAATCCCACAATGGATTTCTTGAGCTTGCTTTCAAATCTAGCATTATTTACATTTTCAAAACCCTTAGACTATTTTCATAGTCACTTCCAAAATTCTATTTTAGGAAGGCGGTTTTGGTATCTATTTTGCCATATTTTATATGTGCAATTTTGCTAGCTCGAAAAGACTTGAGCATTCCGATTGGTGAATAGGTTTTTATTAAAATCAATTCCGTGAATTTAATTATATCCTTTTCAACCAATCTAGCTATGTATGCATATATATTTCCACATTTGTTAGTTTTCTCCTTGAAAACTTATTTGCGATCGATGGGTCTTTCACCTCTCATGCAAATTTATCAAGTTTTAAACATGATTTTCAAACATGGAGCCTGTTTCGGATTTTATGGCCTCTAACCATTACTTGGAATTTGGATTTGTCGTAGCTATCTTACAAGGCATTATTCCCTTATTATCTAATAGTAAATAGTATGCTTGTAAGTCTTAGGTTTATTTCTAACTAAATAGAAAATTTATAGGATTCAATTCCAAAACTTTGGTGAATTCTATACCAATACGGGGTTATTGCATCAAACACTGAGTTTCAAGGCGCTTCCAAAGCCCTTTGATTATCTTGATCTTACTCTAACTTTTCAGAAGTTTTGCGAGTAATGAATTCTCTTTTAAGGCACTTGTAAAGTCCTTTTGAGTATTCTTGATCAAGTATTCTTACAAAGCCCTTTTAAGGTCTTTCGAGATTCTCAGTTCTAGTTTGTTACTAATCTCGATGGTCATCGAGTTCATTTTCCTCCCATTTGTCGTTTTGGAAATGTGGTACTTTCTAGAAAGACACCACTTAGAGCAACAAACATTATGTTCTCAATTAGATTGTGGAGGTAATGCCCGTAGTCTCACTTGAATGCTTATAAAGATACATGTATATTGTCTTTGGGTAAAAGTTCATTATGAAACAAACAGTTAGCTCCCACTTGAGCTATCTTAGCCTTTAATGAGCCATTAAGCTCCCACTGAATCGCTTAGCTCTTACTGAGCCAATGAGCTTCCACTGTGGCTAAGAGTTTTAGATATATACTTGAAAAGACGTTTAGAAGTCATTTCTATCCATAACTGAATATGGTGTCCTTTCTTAGTTTCGACATTTTGTTTAGTGTAACATTAGTCATTTGTGCAAATCTTTAAGAGTTTTATAGGAAGGGATGTGATCCATCATTGTTCGAGTCATTTTTAAATGGCATCGAGGTCTCCGTGAAGACACACTATGTTCTTTGTGGAGTTATTTATGAAAATTTCAATTTCATAACTTTATGATGGTCACACTTGGCTCAAGCAAACATCGCTCGATCTAATCTAGACATTTTGATATCTTGCCAAGTCGATTTTGTACTTCATTGAACTCTTGATCTACTCGAGGTCAAGTTTTGTTCACATTTGATGAATATATCCATATTCTTTCAAATTATTCGTGAAACTTTGAAGTAACTGAATATTCTTTAGTGTTTGAAGTCAATTGTCTATGCCAAGAACAATAGCTCTTTACTTTGTCGGTTTTTAACAAGTAAGACTTGCTTGTCTTAGAACTATTCCTAATCGATCAACTATCAAGAGCCTATATAGCGTTAAGTATGTTCTTGTTAATGTGACATTGCTAAAGATGTCCAGAACACAAATCATGTCTGTGATTTGAACTTTGTGAGTTTTCATGTTAGGGAAATGTTTGTTTATCATAAAGCATTCTTGACTCATGGTTTAGACAACCATGCCATTCAAATAAATTCGCAACTATTGCTCTTTACTTTAAATGTGAGTCTTTCCGTGTGTTAACGGATTGTTTGCTGATTATGGAACACAATAACCATTTATTTGTTCCAGCCTTAGCTTAAAAGGTCTTTAAGCAAAGCATACTACCTTACAACTGATGTAGCACCACTTGCTTCATTCTAAGCTTGTAAGTCAATAACTTAGCTTATCTTCAATAGTTTGAGGTCACTTTCCAAGTGTAATACTCAAGTAGTATCTGATACTTGTGAAGATAATAACTTGCTAAGTTAATTAGAATAACACGAACTCTTTAGCAGAAATGGAATCTTATTCCTCGTTTCCTATAATTCTTATCATACTTTATCTCATAATCTTTCAGAATCATTTCTTTAAGAGTTTTGACTTTTATACTTTGTTAGGCATAATTAAGCATCTAATGCGCCATATAACAAAGTTCCATCTTTTCCTTTAATTCGTACTTGAATTAATACATCAATGAGTTGTACTCACCAGCGTATAAAGCGAAAAGATATGTTGGTTGTCAAGTATTGAAAATTTTGAGTTTCCAACTTAATACTTCATGTTCATCAAAACCACCTAGTATTTTGAATACGTGATGTCCAACCGTCCTTTCGGACTTATAAAAGTCATTTATGAGAATTGTATTTTAGAAATGCCTTTCCTTTCTTTGAGAACCATTCTCAAAGATTTCCTTTACTAAACATGAAAACAATATAGTTTGATTTGGAATTCAACAAATATAAGTGCAAAGTATAACCATTTATCAAGAAAATAACATAATAAGTTTGAAATTTAAAAGCATTCATTCAAATTTTCAATCTTATTAAGTGTCTTATCCACGCATTAAATTTGTCCCCATTTGGTGAGAATAAGGCGATTCCAAGATCCAAAGAAACAAAGAATGGTTAAGCATTTTTTTGCTTGTCTTAACACTCAATCTTCTAAGGTAAGAAACTCTTTGCTAATGGCTCCAAGCCACTCTTGGTTGGATAAATCGTCGCATCTAATGCTTTCTCAACAACTTATTCACTTTGGCACGACATGTTAGGACTCAATCACTCATATCATTGAGTATAACCAAAACTAACATGTATGCGATGTCTTGCTTTGGTAAACCCATCATCATACCTTACGTATCGTAGGGAATAATAGTGATGCCTCGCTTTGGCGTAGCCCATCACTACTCTCAACAGGTCGATAAATGTTGTTTTGGAATGACAAGTTTTACTCAATATTTTAGGGACCTAGGGTTTCTATGTTGGTTGATTTAAGTGAACTTAATTAATCATCCCAACATTCGAAATCCTAAACATGCATCTAACATATAAATCACACATATATTTAATCATAAATATATATATCGAAAACATAAATAAAGATGCATATGGCAACTAGCATGACCCCTTGAGTCTTCAAGTCTTCAAGGGACGGCTTTTGCAACTTCATGGCTTCGTCTTCCAAGAACCTCTGTCTTCAAGACATGACCATAATTATGAAAATACTAGTATTTATGATTAGGACTAATCTAAATATCAAGGTACAAAAATACTCAACGGTTTGCAAACCGTATTTAGATTTTACAAAAATACATCACGGATCGCAGTTCGTATTTTCTATCCTAATCGGGCCCCACTAGTTGCCATTTTATAAAACATGCGGGAGAATATATATTCCATTCATCCATTCACTATTTGTGAATGGCCCATGCATTTTACGACGATAAACAAGTAACAATGCACAAACACGCGAAAACTAGTAACTAATTTAGGTCGTTAATCCAATTAACGCGCCTAATTAAAACTAGTCAAAGTTGTTTAATCGATTATGTAATTTAGCGCAATTAAAAATTGAAGCTCCCACTAAATTCCGCATCCAGCTTAATTAATCCAATTAATTAAGCTAGTAAACCCAAAATTTTGCCAAAATTAATTTTGCAAATGCCACTCAAAATCCGAGGCCTAGCCTTAAAAATTTTAATTAAAATAATTAAATCAAATATAATTAAATTAATTAGAATCAATAAAATGGCGTAATCGCAAAATTAGCATAGCCTTAAAACCTGGGGCTAAAATGCCAAGTGTGGGGTTGTGCGCATCGTGCCGCAAGCACGCATCACACCCCACACGCACTCTACCACGCATCAATGCACTACACTTGCTCGAATTACACACATGCGCACCAATCCTCGCACACACCAAGCGCGCAGCCTTTATCCCTCGGCAGCCACGTGCGGGCTGCGCGAGCAGCCCAGCTGAACAAGGGAAATTCGAGGCTATTGTACAAATACTTAAGAACCTTTGCGCTAGTCTCAAAAGCATAATATAATATAATAATTAAAGCAATAAACCACATCATAATCTTATGGAAACTAGGCATGATTCGCTCTTCACTCATGCCCATCATGAATATGCTTCATCACTTGAAAAACTGCTCTCTACTTGTCCCCACTACTCGCCATTAAAAATAGGTTGTCGTAGGGCCAAGATAAAGACAAGGCCATGTTGGGTTTCAATGAGTCCAACTCACCGCGGAAGAAAACCCGAGCCAAGACCACACTCACAATTAATATAATCACAAGACATAATTAACTTAATTAACAAGAATTAAGGAAAGATTAATACCTTTGACGTGTGCTTCGCTCGTAACCCGAGCTCTTACTTGGGAAAGCTTTTACTCTCTCTTGCGAGAAGACCTCCTATGGAAATCCACCCTCAACTCGACCCTGACAAGGTCCAATGCTTAGAGGTTAGCTAAGCCCGACCTAATACTCGAGTAATTATATGTGTTTAAAGGTTTTCTCAATGGAGATGTCTTTTCTAACACCTTACTCAAGTGAACAATCCTAAGGTATGCCTTGGCTATTTATAAGGAGTGCTTCCTTGTGAATTCCACTCATCTTTCAATGTAGGATTTTTTCACAAAAAGATCCCACATAGAAAGAATGTTGAATTCAATCCTTAGTTAAATAAACCAAGGAATAACAAAGTAACAAGTGTCACATGGTTAGGTGAGGACCACTTCCTCACTTGCTCCCCAAGGCAACTCACATGCATTGTGAGCTAACCATGTGCCACCCAACCTTGAGCCCTAAGTTGGGTTCGGTTGGGCCGTCACTTTTGGCACGCGTCCATGACCCGTCACCCAGGTCCGCGGCCCGTTGCCACATGGCATTGCCACCGTGGCACGCTGCCAGATGGCGCGTTGCCACTTGGTGGCTGCCAACGTGGCACGCCGCCACCATAGTGGCTGCCACGTGTGCTGCCATGTGGCGCACTTCTATTTGGGGCGCTTCCCTAGCCTTTCGCGCGGCTAGGGTTTTTACTTGTTACTTGAAGCATTTTCCTGTCTCGCTAATTCCTAAATATTGGCTTGACTTTTAAGATTCGATTCCGACGCTTTAAGCTCGAAATCCGACGTCTTTGTTCACAATACTCGAGTGAATCATTAATTCCTTCCGAATTAATTCGTCGTGTTGGTTTGTTAGTTGCTTGGGTGTGACCCGAAGGGTTTAGTCAAGATTAAGCTGTAATATTAATTACTCATTAATATTACTGATCAGAAGCGGCCTCCACCTAGGCATTTCGATTACTTGACCTCACTGAATAATTAACTTTGTAATAATTCCGAACCCTCTATCGGAATAATACACTTGTTCGAAGGACACCATTCCTATCAGGCCAACAAAACACACAAATACACAATCAACAATGCTGAGTACATAAGCGTAAATAAAACACACTAACATGCTTTCACCCTATCATCACACAACTTACCTTGTTGCACCTACTTACAAGTATACAATATTCAACATGACCCACAATAAATAACTAATTTATTTTATTTAGCTTGATTACACATCGAACGAGTTTTCCTTTTAACCTGCCCCAATAAAGGGGTACTAACAAGGGAGCTAACCGTGCTAGTATAAAAGAACCACTCGTAAGTGGCGGAATTCCTGCGCATGATAATAAAAGGAATATACAGCGTCATGTACTCCCAGTAGAAGTTATGGTTAAATATAAAAACCCCATAACTCCCCCCATGTGTTCATACTCGAGGTATATACGTTCCAAGAGTTTTGGTGCGTAATCTCTTTCACTTTACGTTGTTTTACATATTTTTAGACTTGGTGATGACTCTCAAACCATAACACAATTCAATCATTATAATTATTCAAACAATTCAACATACCAATTTAATTCTTGAATAATTAGTGACCACACAATATTTAATGTTGAACCCTTTTTAATCTACCTCGGTGTCAAAGACACCTTAAATGCATAATGCGCCACAATTCCTATCCCTTGGTGTTAGAAACACTTTAAGTGCACTAAAGCACCAAAATATAATTTAACCCTCGTGTGCATTGACATTTAAATAGCTCTTTCCTCTGTCAGAATCTTGAATTGCAAATCTCTTAATCTTCTCTCTGTTTTTTTCAAATCACCAATTGAAATTTATCTGTTTTTTCACTCTTCTATTCTCATCTTCTTTCAGCATATCTTTCAAATCATTGCATTAATTCTTACAAGTTAACCCATTCAAACTCCAATTTTGCCACTTGGCTTGCATGTAAATCTTCTCAATTAGCCAAGCCAATTATAAATAGCTCCCAAAATTTTGCTATTCTTCATCAATCTTTTCATCTCCCTTTCTTCTCTGTCTCCAATTATGACTAATTCCCCTCCTTACAGACATCCAAATCACCAGGATGATCTGAATTCCAAAAAATGTCTTCGAATGGGTGGTGTAGCTGAACCCCCAGAAAACTTCTCTTTCACAGGACCTATAACTACAATCAGTGTGCTATTGGGAAGTTTGTTGGGGCGCACCCCCCTTGCTGCGTACATTTAACATATTGTCAACAAAAAATGGAGGAGGAAGGGCTTCATTAAGATGCATAATTCTGGTAATTATTTCCTTTTTGAGTGCTACAACATTTCAGATCTTGCGGGGTTTATCCGAATCCAATCTGCTATCTTCTATGGCCGAATAATTAATCTCCAAAGGTACCATCGTTCTTTTAGCCCTCAACTCATTAATTTCAATTCTACTACTCTTTGGGTAAGAATTCATGGCCTCCCTTTTCTTTATTTAACCCATGAATAGGCTACTCAAATTCTGTCTCATGTTGGCTATATCCTGGAATTTGAATTTAATGGTCAAGGTTTACCCCTTACTGCTGATTTGCGTGTTAAAATGGTGGTTGATCTCATACAACCACTTATTCCTGGCTGTTTTGTTCCTCTAGAAGGTGACCAGCTTATTTGGGTTCACTTTCTCTGTGAGGGTGTTTTCCATTTTTGCAAAAATTGTGGTTTTGCAGGACATTCAGAGAAGAAGTGACGCGTTAAAAAGGAAATGGCAACGCGAAGGCTGAAAATCCGAGTTGCTGCTCTTGAACGCTAGGGGATGAGGGTCTTATATGGGCCTCGTGAATATGATTACTATTCAAATCTCATACGAGGACTCCCTAATAAGGATAGGTACAAGAATCCAGAAGCTAATCTAGTTCGTCCTGAGGAACCTAAAGATATTCCAATGGAAGATCGCAATCTCGACGGCGATGGCAATTCTAATTCTGAGGACTCGAGTGACACTTCTGGTGGAAGTGGGGGCTCTGATGGCTATTATACGGGATTTGATAATCTCTCTAACTCCTTTGAGTGTGGTGGAGGGGCTGCTTCTAGGGCGGTTTCACCACTAGGAACTTGTCTGGGCTTGGGCAGGGACCCTTATGCCCAATTCTGTCCTTCTGCTCGTTTAAGCTAAAGGCTTTCTCCTCGGTTTTCTAATGAACTTTCTTAAGTAGTACAACCTAACTCTACTCCTGTCTCTTCTATTAATGTATTACCTGCTGCTATGATTGTTTCTTCAGCTGAGTCTCCTTGTGTGGTGGGTCAAATTCTTAATCAATCAACGACTCTGACTCGGAATTCTCCAAGGAGCCCACCACCGCTTCTTTCTTCTGCTAGATTGGTGGATAATTTGCCTCTATTATCTTCTAAAACCTCAAATTTTGAAGTTGGGGAACCTTCATCAAGGCCCACATTATTTTACAGAAGGCGAGGGACCTCAGAGAGGGACGTTCTGCCTAACCTTTCAATTGCAGCGCCTCCTCCTACCAGGTTACCTCAACCTTCCCTTCAACTTTTGAATTTGATGTCGGAACCTACTGTTACTCTTAATTCTCCTACTGATAATGAAATTACAAATGTTTTATTCAAACAGGAAAACAACTAGCTCGGACTTTACGGCTTTCGGGCTCGCGTGTTCATCTATGGCAAAGAGCTTCTCATCCTCCGTTTCTACCTCTCTCTCCTTCCATTTTTGGAGGAGGGCTGCCAAATTTAACTTTGACCGAGTTTGACCCCCCAAACTCTCTGGCCTCCCCGATGGCTCCTATTAATGTTGATGAGCTATTCAACTCTCTAAGCCACTCAATTCATGTTATTAGCTCTAATTTAGAGAAAAAAAATTGAAATTCACCAGCAAACTCAATCGGAAGGTGGTTGTAACATCAGGGGCAGCTTCACAGATTTCAGGTGGGGTGAAAAAAATCGCCTCAAAACTCTTAACAGGTGGTTTAATAAAGGCGCATTTTCCTTATGGAAAAAGGATGCAGCTGAGCGTCGATTTTTCCGCTCAAAAGCCATTTCTGACGAAGATATGGTACGACAATGGGGCTTACAGGTGGATGATGATATTCTAGACCGAGAAAAAAAGCGCAAGTCACCATCTCCTTGCTCCTCTTTGGATTCGACAGGTTCAAGCTCTTTGAAAAAATTGAGACTTGCCCCTTATGCTGCTAATCGGATTAATGCTGCTGTCGGAATGAATTGGGAAGCTTCCCATCAATTAGTTTGCTTTGATTTGATCCTTTAAGATGAGGTTGATGCATTGGTTCAGCACCCGATTGATATATGAAGTGCATCTCTTGGAATTGTAGGGGTCTTAATGACCCACACGCCCCTACACGTCCTTATCTTGTGTGGCTTGTTTCGTCTAAAAAACCTATGTTTTTATTTTTATCGGAAACTAAAATAGTTGTTGATGTGGCTAGGCCTTTATTTGATATGTTTACCCCTACTACCTCTTTTGGAGTCGATGCTATAGGTACTAGGGGGGTCTTATGGTTTTTGCTTGGACTAGTTCTTAGGTGACTTGTATTTTCTCCTCTACAAATGTCATCCTTTGTAAGATTGTTGAACCTAATGATGATATCAAATATGTAGCTTTTGTTTACAGTGCCCCGTGTCTTGATGATAGGCTTTTTGGTTTGGCATTAACTTTCTTATATTGTTCAAAATTACCCCAAATGTCTTTTACTTGGTGAATTCAACCAATTAGAATTTTTAGAGGATAAATTATGTGGGAGCTCTATCATAAGGGGAGTAGATGATTTTATTGATTGGAGATTATGTAATGAAGTCATTGATGTTCCTTTCTCGGGTCCAAGGTTTCCGAGGCAACTATAACCACCAAGGTTATGCTAGTCAAAACCAAGGCCAAGGATATGGGAACCATAATCAAAATTATGGTAATCATAACCAAAATGGCCAAAATCAAGGTCGGGGCTATTGGAGTGACCAAAATCGGGGCAATTTTCAAAATAACAATCAAAGGAGTCCCCCATCCGATTTCACTCCAAAGGCTCAAGGCCAAAGTGATAGCTCCTATGCTCAACCGTCTTCTGCTAGAGGTAGTTTAGAGGATGTCATTAAAAATCAAATCAAGGTGTTAAATACTTACATGTCATCTAGTGACAAGAAGTTTAATGACATGATGGCTCATGGTAAAATGTCGGAGAATCAAATTTCTCAATTGGCCAATGTTTTGAAAAAGAATGCAAGCCCTTCTTCTCTACCATCTCAAGGTTTAGATCCTAAGAGACCAATAAATGCCATTGTGACAAGGAGTGGTAGGATTCTTAAGGATAAAGCGCCTATGAAGAGTGAGGCTAAGGAGAGTCCTAAGGAAGTTTTGGTTGAGGATGAGGAAGGAAAAAACCCTTTGAGAGAGGATGTAGGTGAGAAACCAATTAAAAAAGAACAAGAGAAAGCAAGAAAAGTTGTCAAACCCAAGCTTCCATATCCCCAAAAGTTCATGAGGCACAAATTAGATGAACAATTTGGTAAATTCATAAAGATGCTTAGGCAACTTCATCTTACCCTTACATTTACCAATGTCATTGACCAAATGTCGAATTATGCGAAATTCCTTAAGGACATCTTGAGTGGAAAATAAAAGAACTTATGATGTGGCAGAAACGGTTAGCTTGACCGAGAATTGTAGTGCAATCATTATGAACAAGATGCCGCCCAAGTTGAAAGACCTCGGAAACTTTTCTATCCCTTGTGCTATCTATAAGATGCAAATTGATAATGCCTTGTGTGACTTAGGAGCTACTGTTAGCCTTATTCCATATTCAGTTTACCAAAGACTTGAGTTAGGGGAACTTTTGCCTACCAACATTACCTTGCAATTAGCAGATAGATCAATTAAGTTTCCAAAAGGTAAGCTAGAGGATGTTCCTTTGAGGGTAGGGAAGTTTGTGATTCTTGAAATGGATGAGGATGTCAACATTCTTATCATACTTGGTAGACATTTTCTTGCCACCTCGGATGCCATGATTGATGTTAAAAGTGCTAGATTTCCCTCAAAGTTGGAGAAGAGGTTATTAAATTTGATTTGAATGAAAGCATGAAATATCCTTCTTCTTCACTAGAAAATTACATGAGAGTTGAAACCTAGATAATATTGTGAATTCCATGCATGAGCACTTGCTCACACACAACAAGAAAACAACGTAATTGCGACGGAAAAATTTCGTCGGAAACTATGAAAAATCCGTCGGAAATCAAGTTTTCGACAAAATTCCGCCGGAAGCGTTCGTTGGAATACCTTTTGTAGGAAATTGACCATATTCCGACGGAATTTCCGTCGGAAACTTTATTTCCGACGGAGATAATTTTGTCGGAATGTAGTTTGACCTTAATCAAAATTCCGTCGCAATATTCCAATGGAAAAATCTCCGTCGGAAAAAACAATTTTCGACGGAATTATTTCGTCGGAAAATAGATTTTCCGACGAAAAAATTCCGTCGGAAATTTAATTTTTCGACGGAAATATTCCGTCGGAAATTGGTTTTTCCGACGCAAAGTTTCCGTCACAAATTTGCAAGGGACTTCTCCCTTGTTATCTTTCGACGGATATTGTTTCCATCGTTCACCAATGCAGTTTGCGACGGAATTAATCCGTCGGAAGGACCTTCAAAACCGTCGGTAATATTTGACAAAAAAATACAGTTCCAAATCTGAATTTTTGTTTTTAATAAACTAACACCAACACCTGAACACCTGCAGAAGTTGCTGTTTAAAAAAAAATTAATTAACGACCTAAGAAATTATATTTATTTACATATTTATTTACAAAAGATAGTCCAAACTAATTTGGTATCCATACCAAACAAAAGCTATGCTAGAGTGAAGCTACGCTAAAGTGAAGCTAAGCTAAACAATCACCGGGGTACCCTGGCCTTCTCCACCACTACTCGGGTCGTCCCTAGGGTCTCGCTGCTGAGGATGAATGGTGGAACATGTGTCATTGTTGGTGAAACGACTCATCATCTCATCCATACTCTCCTTGTATCTCCTCTCCATTTCAGCCATTTTGGAGTCAATTCGGCTTTGCATCGCAAATTCCATTTAAGTTTGGAGAGCTTGCACCCTATGTTCCATCTGATCTTGCATCTGAGAAATGATAGACGGCGTGTATTGCTGTGAAGAACTAGAAACTCGACCCATCCGGTTGCCATAGTAGAGCTCTGCACTTTGGCCAAGTCCCTTCACACGACCCTTCTTATTGCGCCCACCCACCGTCTCCAAGTACAACTCATTTGGACTCTTCCGAATCCCCTGACTCCTTGCTTATTCGAGCTTCTTCTGGTAGGTCTCCTACAAAATATACATGATATTAAAAAAAATTGTTAAAAAAACAACCAACAATATAAGGTAACGGTTCTTATTCTTGAACATTCAAGCAAATTTAGCCAACAATGTTTTCTACCTTGCCTATTTTCTATGTTTATAATCAAATGAGCTCATTCTTTCTTCTAACATGCTAATATCAAATAATTTTAGGTGTCTATGGCTAAAATCAAGAGAAATGAGCACATAAGTAAATTTACGACCCTTATTCACCCAAATTCAATCAATTTTGGCCTATATTGCTTCTACCTTGCCCATTTTCTATGTTTCTTATCAAATGAGGTCATTATTTCTTCTAACATGCCAATATCCAATAATTTTAGGTGTCTATGGCTAACAATCAAGAGAAATGAGAACATAAGTCACTTTACGACCCTTATTCATCCAAATTCAATCAATTTTGGCCTATATCGCTTCTACCTTGCCCATTTTCTATGTTTTCAATAAAATGAACTCATTATTTCTTCTAACATGTCAATATCAAATACTTTTAGGTGTCTATGGCTAGAAATCAAGAGAAATGAGCACATAAGTCACTTTACGACCCTTATTCATCCAAATTCAATCAATTTTGGCCTATATGGCTTTTACCTTGCCTATTTTCTATGTTTTCAATCAAATGAACTCATTCTTTCTTATAACAGGCCAAAATCAAATAATTTTAGGTGTATATGGATATAAATAAAGAGAAATGAGCACATAAGTCACTTTACGACCCTTATTCATCCAAATTCAATCAATTTTGGCCTATATGGCTTTTACCTTGTCTATTTTCTATGTTTTCAATCAAATTAACTCATTCTTTCTTAAAAAATGCCAATATCCAATAGTTTTAGGTGTCTATGGCTAGAAATAAAGAGAAATGAGCACATAAGTCATTTTACGACCCTCATACATCCAAATTCAATCAATTTTGGCCTATATTGCTTCTACCTTGCCCATTTTCTATGTTTCTTATCAAATGAGGTCATTCTTTCTTCTAAAATGCCAATATCCAATAATTTTAGGTGTCTATGGCTAACAATCAAGAGAAATGAGAACATAAGTCACTCTACGACCCATATTCATCCAAATTCAATCAATTTTGGCCTATATCGCTTGTACCTTGCCCATTTTCTACGTTTTCAATCAAATGAACTCATTCTTTCTTCTAAAATGTAAAAATAGAATACTTTTAGGTGTCTATGTCTAGAAATCAAGAGAAATGAGCACATAAGTCACTTTACGACCCTTATTCATCCAAATTTAATTAATTTTGGCCTATATGGCTTTTACCTTGCCTTTTTTCTATGTTTTCAATCAAATGAACTCATTATTTCTACTAAAATGCCAATATCAAATAATTAAGGTGTCCATGGCTTGAAATCAAGAGAAATGAACTCATTTTCAATCAATTTTGGCCTATATCGCTTGTACCTTGCCCATTTTCTATGTTTTCAATCAAATGAACTCATTCTTTCTTCTAAAATGTAAAAATAGAATACTTTTAGGTGTCTATGTCTAGAAATCAAGAGAAATGAGCACATAAGTCACTTTACGACCCTTATTCATCCAAATTTAATCAATTTTGGCCTATATGGCTTTTACCTTGCCTTTTTTCTATGTTTTCAATCAAATGAACTCATTATTTCTTCTAAAATGCCAATATTAAATAATTAAGGTGTCCATGGCTTGAAATCAAGAGAAATGGGCACACAAGTCACTTTACGACCCTTATTCATCCAAATTCAATCAATTTTAGCCTATATCGCTTGTACCTTGCCCATTTTCTATGTTTTTTTTTTATCAAATGAGGTCATTATTTCTTCTAACTTGTAAATATCAAATAATTTTAGGTGTCTATGGCTAACAATCAAGAGAAATGAGAACATAAGCCACTCTACGACCCATATTCATCCAAATTCAATCAATTTTGGTCTATATCGCTTGTACCTTGCCCATTTTCTATGTTTTCAATCAAATGAACTCATTCTTTCTTCTAAAATGTAAAAATAAAATACTTTTAGGTTTCTATGTCTAGAAATCAAGAGAAATGAGCACATAAGTCACTTTACGACCCTTATTCATCCAAATTTAATCAATTTTGGCCTATATGGCTTTTACCTTGCCTTTTTTCTATGTTTTCAATCAAATGTACTCATTCTTTCTTCTAAAATGCCAATATCAAATAATTTAAGGTGTACATGGCTTGAAATCAAGAGAAATAAGCACACAATTCACTTTACGACCATTATTCATCCAAATTCAATCAATTTAGGCCTATATCGCTTCTACCTTGCCCATTTTCTTTGTTTTCAATCAAATGAAGTCATTATTTCTTCTAAAAAGCCAATATCCAATAATTTTAGGTGTCTATGGCTAGAAATAAAGAGAAATGAGCACATAAGTCACTTTACGACCCTCATTCATCCAAATTCAATCAATTTTGGCCTATATCGCTTGTACCTTGCCCATTTTCTATGTTTTCAATCAAATGAACTCATTCTTTCTTCTAACATGTCAATATCAAACACGTTTAGGTTTCTATGGCTAGAAATCAAGAGAAATGAGAACATATGTCACTTTACGACCCTTATTCATCCAAATTCAATCAATTTTGGCCTATATAGCTTCTACCTTACCCATTTTCTATGTTTTTTATCAAATAAGGTCATTCTTTCTTCTAACATGACAATATCCAATAATTTTAGGTGTCTGTCGCTAGAAATCCAAAGAAATGAGAACATAAGTCTCTTTACGACCCTTATTCATCCATATTCAATCAATTTTGGCCTATATCGCTTCTACCTTGCCCATTTTCTATGTTTTCAATCAAATGAACTCATTCTTTCTTCTAACATGCCAATATCAAGTAATTTTAGGTGTCTATGGCTAGAAATAAAGAGAAATGAGCACATAAAACACTTTACGACCCTCATTCATCCAAAGTCAATCAATTGTAGCCTATATCGCTTCTACCTTGCCCATTTTCTATGTTTTCAATCAAATGAACTCATTCTTTCTTCTAAAATGCAAATATCCAATAATTTTAGGTGTCAATTGCTAACAATCAAGAGAAATGAGAACATAAGTCACTTTACGACCCATATTCATCCAAATTCAATCAATTTTAGCCTATATCGCTTGTACCTTGCCCATTTTCTATGTTTTCAATCAAATGAACTCATTCTTTCTTTTAACATGTCAATATCAAATAATTTTAGGTGTCTATGGCTAGAAATCAAGAGAAATGAGCACACAATTCACTTTACGACACTTATTCATCCAAATTCAATCAATTTTGGCCTATATCGCTTCTACCTTGCCCATTTTCTATGTTTTTTTTATCAAATGAGGTCATTCTTTATTATAAAATGCCAATATCCAATAATTTTAGGTGTCTATGGCTAGAAATCAAGATAAATGAGCACATAAGTCACTTTACGACCCTTATTCATCCAAATTAAATCAATTTTGGCCTATATCGCTTCTACCTTGCCCATTTTCTATGTTTTTTAATCAAACGAGGTCATTCTTTCTTCTAACATGCAAATATCCAATAATTTTAGGTGTCTATGGCTAGAAATCAAGAGAAATGAGCACATAAGTCACTTTACGACCCTTATTCATCCAAATTCAATCAATTTAAGCCTATATCGCTTCTACCTTGCCCATTTTCTATGTTTTCAATCAAATGAACTCATTCTTTCTTCTAACATGTCAATATCAAATAATTTTAGGTGTCTATGGCTAGAAATCAAGAGAAATGAGCACATAAGTCACTTTACGACTGTAGACACCCATTTGTGTCTCCCCAATACCAAACCCAGCGATGAATACCTTTTGCGTCGAATGATAATCGAACGAAGTGAAGGTGTGAAAGGTCAGGTGTTGCGGTTAGTTTTTATTAAAAGTTCTTTTATGTTTTCGAAAAACAACTCTATTTTATGAAAACAGCCAATCTAGTTTATTTTGGTCCACGACAAGGGTCCAATAATAGTGTAGTTGGATGGGCCTTGCAAAGAGCTTTCCAACGATATATTATAAGCCCAATTCCGATGAATAATGAGGAAGTTATGACCAAAATACTAAAATGGGCCCGGTTTGATCTTTACATGCGGCCCGATGATCTAGTGGAGGGCCCAATAATTATTATTCCTAAAATTATTAGAATTAATTAGGATTCTCTAGAGGGTTATCTTAAGTCCTAATTAAATTAGAATTAATAGTTATATTTTGATAAGTTTTACTTGGAATAAAATATTATTTTATGGAAAATACGATTTCAGTTTTCATACGGACTTTACGAGTCAATTTTAATTGATAAGTGGACTCCGTGTTTGAAAGCGCGTAGGAATCCAGAATGTCGCCAAACGACAGGCCTGTCGCTACGCGACAAGCCTTATCGCCACGCGACAGATCCTGTCGCCAGGCGACAAAGTCGGTTTTGCGGCGACAACGTGGAGTTTTATTCCTTATCAAATTCTACCTATTTCTGGACTGTTTTCTTATAAATAGGGTTCGGAACCTCCGTTTTTTATCATCAACAATCTACAATCAACAATTAGGAATTCTCATCTACAATAATTTTCTTTAAGCTCTCATCTCTCTAGCTTTTCACAAACACAATTCCGCATACACGAGATCTAGAAACACCTAGCCAAATTCGAAGTTGCCTTCGCCCTAGACGTGAAAGGTTATAATTTCTGAGGGTTTGGTCCCTAATCTCTATTTCATCCAAGTTCAATCTGAGGATCATTTTCCTTGTGGACAAGAACCTGCGACTAAACAAGAAGTGTGTATCCTTATTCAGGTTGTGTTGGAAGCAAGAGAATTATTACGTGAGGCCATGGAGGTTATAAAAGAACGAAATGAACTACTCAAAAGTAGACCTCTACCTAAGGAGAAGAAATCGTTCTCCCTCCAAGTAATTGACACACCCAAAAGGAGCAATAGGCCATACACTCCTATTGGGACTTCTTACGCAAATATGTTCAAAATGCTCTCCGAGAATGGTAAAATCCAACCTCTGGAACCGAGACCATTTGAATCACTAAAAAGGACAGATTGATTGATAACAAGAAACTAGTTCAAATCCCACAAGAACGAGATGCTACCATTAATGGGGTTTGGGATAGTGATGATGAGGATGTCTACCTCAAGGACGTCGAAGAAACTCCACTTTCAACTATAAATCCAGTAGGTGACATTTGGGATGAAGAGGATTCACCTATAGATGTCCTCACAAGATCCGGGAGAATGCAACCTCCCATTACTACACAACCTATTCCCGCTACTCAACAAGTTCCCATACCAATCATAGAAGACAACGATATTGTCAAACAATTAAAAAAGACTAAGGTCAAAATGAAAGTATGGAAACTTCTAGCTACATCCCGAGAACATAGAGTTGCGGTCATGGATGCCTTAGCTAAAGTAGGGATAGAATCGGACATCACTCCTGAGGGGTTGGCTAACTTCCTCACGAGTAATCTCCCAAGTCCTATTAATTTGATCACTTTTTCCGACAAAGATCTACCGCCGGAAGGTGACAAGCACAACAAAGCTCTCAACCTCACAGTAATTTGCAAGAGAATGAACGTCCCTATGACTCTTGTAGATAATGGATCGGCAATTAACGTTTGCCCACTTAGAACTGCGAGGATGTTAGGGGTAAGAGATGAATATTTATCTCCATCAACACAAGGAATAAGAGCCTACGATAACTCACGTCGCCAAGCATTAGGCACAATTACTATGAACATAACGGCGGGAGTAATTGAACATGCCACCACATTCCAAGTGGTAGATATTAAGGCCTCGTTCAATTCACTGTTGGGACGCCCTTGGCTTCATGACCTAAAGGCCATCCCTTCATCTCTTCACCAACGAGTGAAAGCCATAGTTGGAGGAGTGCCAATTACAATCGATGCTTCACCCATGAGGATCAAAACAGTAGAAAATCCACTAATCAATGTGGAGCACGATGAGAATGACGAAGATCTGTGGGGCTTTAATGAAGAGGTCTCCTTAATCGAGGAAGATGAAAGGACCCCACTTCGCTATGACCTCCACTCCAACATGATAACCAATGCTATCCTGAGAAAACAAGGACACTTCCCTGGAATGACTCTAGGAAAGAAGAAAGGGATAGCAAAATAGATGGGACTACCTGGCCTCCCTAAATTAGATACTTTCGGACTTGGTTTCGAACCGACTCTCGAAGATCTAAAGCGAGCCCGGGAAAGATCAAAAGCACATAGAAATGCTTGCACACAAAAGAAAGTAATCCCAATGGATCAATACTCTCTTACTTTAAATGGACAGTTCATAAGAGAGGGAGAAGATTATCCATGTTACGAATTTCCAGAACCCTTTGTTGTAAACGGCATAAGACAACCTGGGTTCGAAATATTTCTGGATTGTTGCTTTCTAGATGAAATCCCAACTCCTATCCATAAAGAAAAAGCACCCCCATGCTTTGACTTTAATGTCATGGGACTTCTCTTTGGGCGAGAAAAGAATGAGCCAAGATATATAGAGGATAACTCCTCACTCATTCAAACAGTCCTACAAAGCGAGAACTTTGATCCTTCCAAGCTCATCGCTCCAGCAGAGGATTTAGTGCGAGAATGGCGCAAGACAGTAAAGGTGACTATTGCAAGCAGAAAGAAGATCTCAATAACTACAGGACAAGGGCTAATGTTCGAAGAATCACCTGAGTCAGAGTCTGAGTCAGAGTCTTCCCCTATTAAGTCCTCTAAGTCTCTAGTTGTAGCACCTCCCTCTAGCTCTTCTATTTCAGCATCTACTCCTAGGATAGTTAGCAATCAAGTCCCAACGGACATTTCTTTATTCGATGTTATGATTTCTGAGTTTAATAATATGTCATCTTCCCCTTATTCCTCGTGTTTTTCTTTAACTCAAGATGACGAGTATTGCTTAACTAACGATGAAAATGACAAAGAAATTATTAAAGCAATGGAAATACTTGAAAATAAGACACCAATAATTGAGGACACTGAAACGGTTGATATCTCAAAAGATCCAACCATTAAAAGAGAAGTTAAAATCGGACCCACGCTAAACAAAGATGAAAGAATCGATTTAATTAATCTATTAAAGAATTCATCGATGTATTCGCCTGGTCATATGAAGATATGCTAGGAACTAATAGAGAAATAGCTCAGCACACTATACCACTAATCCCAGGAATGAAACCTGTAAAACAAAAGTTGCGTTGAATGAAACCCGACGTAGCTCTTAAAATAAAAGAAGTACAAAAACAAATAACTGCAGGTTTTATCAGGGTATCCAAATACCCCGAATGGGTTGCAAATGTAGTCCCAGTTCCAAAAAAGGATGGTAGGGTTCGAATGTGTGTCGACTATCGAGATCTAAATAAGGCAAGTCCAAAGGACGACTTCCCTTTACCACACATCGATGTTTTGGTAGATAATACAGCGAATCACGCACTTCTCTCATTTATGGATGGATACGTAGGGTACAACCAGATTCTCATGGTCGAAGAAGACATGGAGAAAACAACATTCATAACACCTTGGGGTACTTACTGTTACACGGTAAAGCCATTCGGGTTGAAAAACGCGGGTGCCACTTACCAACGAGTAGCAACTGCCCTACTCCATGATATGATGCACAATGAAGTCGAAGTATATGTGGACGACATGATTGTGAAATCTAAAGACCGTCCAGGACATCAAGTGGCCTTAAGAAAATTCTTCGAGAGGCTAAGAAAATACAACATGAGGTTGAATCCATCCAAGTGTGCTTTTGGAGTAACCTCAGGCAAACTCTTGGGATATGTCATAAGCTCTAGAGGAATAGAGATAGACCCAACCAAGATCAAAGCAATCATGTCAATGCCACCCCCCAAAACCGAGAAGCAAATTCGAGGATTTATTGGCCGGTTGCAATATATAAGTAGGTTCATATCTAAGCTAACAATATTATGTGAACCGATATTCAAGAAGCTTAAGAAAAACGTGCCAGTAATATGGGATGACGAGTGTCAAAAAGCCTTTGAGAAGATCAAAGCTTATCTCGCCAATCCTCCCGTATTAGCCCCAACGCTTCTAGGAATCCCTCTAAGGTTGTACTTAACAGTCACCAAAGAAACAATGGGAGCTATGCTTGCACAAGAGGTAGAAGGAAAAGAAAACACTATCTACTACCTAAGAAAAAAGATGCTCGAATATGAAGCACGCTATACACCACTTGAGAAATTGTGCCTCGCATTGGTGTGGGCCACAACCAAGTTAAGACACTACATGCTTGTTCACACAGTTTTTGTAGTGTCATGAATGGATCCTCTCAAGTACTTATTTGAGAAATCCACGCTTAACGGACGCATCTCAAGGTGGATAGTCAACCTAGCCCAGTTCGATGTAAGATTCATGCCTCAAAAGGCTATTAAAGGATTTGTAGTCTCGGTCTTCTTAGCGGACTTTCCAATAGAAGATTCGACACCAATACACGATAATGAATTTCCAGATGAAGACTTGATGGTCACGGAAGATGATACTTGGACTTTATACTTTGATGGAGCCTCGAACCAAAAGGGATGTGGCGTAGGAGTCCTATTAGTATCACCTAAAGAAGAGCATGTTCCAATTTCAATAAAATTAGATTTCGACGTTACCAACAACGCTGCAGAATATGAAGCATGCGTGGTAGGCCTCGAAACAGCTTTAGCACTGGGTGTAAAGAAACTTTGAATATTCGGAGATTCTTCCTTGATCATCAACCAAATCTCCAAAAGATGGAAAGTAAGAAGCGAAAGCTTAGCCCCTTACCAAACCTATCTGGAAACTCTCACCGATCAACTGGAAAAGGTAGAATACACATCTACCTAGAGAAGAAAACCAATTTGCCGATGCCTTGGCAAGATGGAAATTGATCAAATGCCTCTAACTATAGAGAAAAGACACAAACCAGCATACATTCAAGCTATAGAGGATGATGAAACAATCCAAGAAGAAGAAGAAGAAGAAGAAGAAGAAGAAGAAGAAGAACCATGGTATACTGATATACTCAATTATGTCACCAAAGGAGAATACCCTCCTCATGCTGACAAAAGAGCAAGACGAGCTTTAAGACTTTTGGCTTCCCAATACGTACTCATAAATGATGAGTTACATAAAAGGGTACCTAAAGGTCGAGCCCTATTATGTGTAGGCAAGAAGGACGCTCAAAGAACTATGAGAATAGTCCACGAAGGAGTATGTGGAACACATGTTAATGGCAAAATGCTAGTCCAAAAGATAATGCGAGAAGGATATTATTGGACTACTATGAATAGGGATTGTCATCAATATGTAAAAAGATGCCCTAAGTGCCAAATTTATGCAAATTTGCAACATATTCCTCCATCTCTTCTCTACAACTACACCTCACCATGGCCATTCTCAACATGGGGAGTCGATATAATCGGAAAAATCACACCTCCTGGAACAGGAGGTCACGAGTACATCTTGGTAGCAATCGATTACTTCACAAAGTGGGTTGAAGCACAATCATATGCTAAACTCACTGCAAAACATGTAGCACTTTTTATCGAAAGGAACATAATTTGTCGATACGGAGTCCCACATGAGATGTAACTGACAATGGAACTCACTTTCAAGCCGAATGTGAAGAATTGTTACAAAAGTATGGTATTCAACATCACCATTATTCCCCTTATAGACCTCAAGCAAATGGATCAGTTGAGGCAGCTAATAAAAATTTAAAGACTATCATCGAGAAAATGACAGAAAATTACAAGGATTGGCCTGACAAACTCCATTTTGCACTTTGGGGTTATCGCACGTTAATTCGGACATCAACAGGAAACACGCCATTCGCCATAATCTATGGAATGGATGCCTTACACCCTGTAGAACTAGAAATACCTTCTCTACACATTGCGTTAGAAAGTAAACTCGATGAAGTTGAATGGACTAGAGCACGGTATGAAGAGTTAATTCTACTTGACGAAAAACGACTAGAAGCTCTACATCATATCCAATGCTACCAAACTCGTATGGCTAGACACTTCAAGAGAGACTTGGTACTAAAAGCACTAAGGAAAAATGTTTTGGATCCAAGAGGCAAATTCAGGCCCAATTGGTCCGGACCATACATTGTCAAAACAATCTTGTCAGGAGGTGCAGCTCAATTAACTGACATGGACGGCAATGAATTCTCAAACATGAACAATCTTGACCAACTTAAGAAGTACTACCCATGATTACTTGAGTAGGACACTCAAGAGAGCTACGTTTGGCCTGATTCTTTAAGAAAGGATACGTAGGCAACCCTTTAAAGGGTGCGGCCACTTTAATTATTAAGAATTTCGCGTCCCAGCATCGACAAAAGCATAAACATACAAAAAAAATAAAAAAAAAGACCTTTTCGCCAGACGACAAGTGTGTCGCCAGGCGACAGACTCGTACGCCAACGCCAATTTTCTGCGGACATCTGGACAACTTGGGTGCATTCTGGAATTTTTTTCGACTTCCGTACTTGAAGAAATTTTTTCGGAAAAAATATTTTAAGTTGTTTTCATTGCTTTAAATAATCAAATGTAAAGTTAATTTAATTGAAAAGCTGAAATTGCATTAATAAAAAAAAAATTACATTATTGATGGAATTTAAATAAAGCTTAAAAAATTAAAATTAACTTAAATTGTCTAATAAATTGAAGGAAAAGCAATGCTCTAAGCTTTCTTTACTTTCTTAATCCTTTTCCAATTCTTGTCAGAATCTTCCTCTTTACCCATCACCCTTGCTAAGAGACATCCATTAGAGGATCTACATTCGATTTTAGTATGGATAGTCTCTCCCACAGCTAAAACTCCATGCTTTTTCTCTACCTAAACCTTCTTTTCTGTAGAGTCCACCTTTCTTTTCCCTTTGTCTTTATTAACACTCTTCTTCTTAGGCGTCACAGGAGTCTTAAACTCAACTCTTTCCCCTAGGCGTTCCTTAGCAGGAATTTTCTTGTCACCAAGGCGAGTCTTCACGTTGGTCTTCTCTGCTTTGGTTCGGTCCTTTTGAGATCTACCAATCAACCATTGCTTCACATCATTAGACAAAGAAGGTGGAACCTCTTGGGTAATCACTTCCCATAAAGGCCTAGCACACCAATACTTGTCAAATCTTTCAACTTCTTGTGAAACGGGGAATTCATAAGGGCGACGAAGATCTCCCGTAGGAATGGTTTGCGCAATCCCATATTGCCTCTTTACTCTACAGGGATAATAAAAGGTCAATTTTGACAAACTAGGAAGACGACAAAAGGGTTGGGTATTACAACCAATCATCTTTTCAAGCTTCCACCAGGGAACGACCCATTTAATGGAGAAGTCACAACAGGCAAAAACTTTGCCCTACTCACGGCGACCCATCTTCAAGGAAAAACGCTTCTTTCGCCGAACAAAACAATTGGGGGTATATTTGTCAATATTATCAGGAGGACTAATCAATTCTAGCCTCTCCATGAGCCACATCTGTAAAAATCAATGCACATAATCAGTATTGCTATACAAAAATATGTTTTTAATTTCTGTAATTAAGAAAATTATTTTTCTACCTGTAATAAAATTGGAGAGCCTCAAGAGGTGCTGCTGGATTCTTTTTCAATTCATCAAGACTAAGCATAGTCTCTCCAACGATTAATGGCATTGGATTTCTCCCAGATTCAATTTGTTCTAGCATAGATATTATAATTGCTTGACCATCATTATTTTTACCACTAGTAAGAAGATATTGGCTAAGCATGCAAAAGAGGAAAGCTCTTCTCCTATAAACATGAAAAGATTCAGAGCGTGGTCTATTAAAATAAAAACGTGCAAATTCTCTTAAATATACATTATTACCATGCACTATGTTTTTTAGATCTTTACCCCTAAGGTCAAGGAAACGCTCATAATCTTTGTAATAATACTCATTCACCGTAGGCATTACCGCAATATTTAATGAAGGAAAGCCTAGAATGGCACCAAACTCTTCCGGTAAAGGGCAAATTTCATCATAGCCTAATCTAAAGCAATGAATATTAAGATCCCAATATTCTAAGGCGGTATGAATAAAGTCTATATCAAGATCTACCCCCTTTATGCCATAAATACCCCCCATATGGAAAAAGTCAAGTTCTTTTCTCTCCTTAGCAGTTAAAGAACGACACCACTCACGAGTGAAATCACAAAAGCTTTTCTTAATTAAAGCCATGATTAATTTTTGAATCCAATTAATCTGTTCAAATTATACAGAAATCGTCAGATTTGGGGGCTATTTATAAACAATTTTTTGGCAGATTTGGAATTCTGAAAGGATTTGGAAAAATAAGTCTGTCGCCAAACGACAGGTTTGTCGCATGGCGACAACGTCTGTCGCGTGGCGACAAAGGAAACGCATGGCGACAACGCGCCTAAGCTAGCGACAATTACGCGTTATACAAACTGCGTTTTTCTGACTTCGATTCGACTTTGATTTTGCACATTACACCCCATTATTCAATACCCTATATACAAATCCATTCCATATTGCCTTTTTCTTTTGATTAAATTGAGCTTAGGCTTATTTTTAGTCGAACATATTTTATTTTTCATTTTTTCTTTTGGGGGAGAAAGTCGGATACCCTCCATTGATAATAAAAATGACGGAAATTTTTGCGCAAAAATTAAGTCACAATTGCACACACTCACATGCACATAAAATGAAAAATAAAATGCAAAGATAAAACAGGCTTAATATAAAAAGTTTGTATATACAATATGTCTAATATGTGAGTCATATAACACATCGGACAAAGTCCTATGAAGTCAAAAAATAAGCACAGGTACAAACTATGGTGCCGGAGGCCGTAGATGATCATGTACGCCCATCATATCAAAGAACGTTGTAGTCTGGGGTGTATGCCCCTCACCATCTCCTGACCCGCCAGTCGGCGGAAACCTCAGCTCAGGGGCAGTCCACCCAGGCTCACCCAGATAATCAATCGACAATGGCTGAAGCTGCAAGGGCTGCCGCGATGACGAGCCAACCTCGTACGTCCCACCACCCATCGAAGGAGCCGATGTCACGCCTCCTTGGCCCGTCGGCCCAGCAAAGACATCCTCAGGCGAAGAAACCGAGTCCTCGGTTGGAGCAGCCTCAGACCGACCACCTCTGCCGCCAACAGAAGTGCGGCGACGCCTTGAGCTAGATCTAGCCGGCTCTCTCCTAGCCTCGGGTCTCGACCGAGTGCGGGGTGAAGGAATAGGCTGTCCCTGCAAAGGTAAATCAAGTCAGATACCAAGTAAAGAATATAATAAAAGGTGACACAAAAGAAAGACAAGAGAGATACCTCCTCAACTTCGTTCCCCCGACAGGTAGCTCGGTTCCGTAACCTCACGAGCTGGCTGTGAAAGACGTCTATACACCTCGCCATAGCTGTCACCACCTCGCGAGAAAACTGTCAAAGGAACAAAGTCAGTAATAATACAGAACAAATACAAAAGCAAGAAAATAGATAAGCTCACCCGAGTCTGGTCACGCGGAATGGAGCGCTCCACAAAACGTTGATCCTCGGGGGCAGGAGGAATCATCTCCTCAATCGGTCCGAACATACCCTGGTAACGGATAGACATCCTTGGAGGGACGAACTCCCTAGGCCCAGCCTGATGAAATAAAATTCAAATGATTAGAACTCACTTGGGGGCTACCTAATGAAAAATAAAAAGTAAATCATACCGCTGCCTCCTCAGACAAAACAGGGGACGGCGTTAGCAAGGGCAACAAATCATCCTCGTAACTCTGCTCTAAATGGACATGAGACCGCCAGGGAGTGCCAGCTGACGACCGACTCGCGGAGTCACGCATCAACGCCTCATGAAACATATGTTGAGGCGGGCAAGTAGGGAGGACAAAAACATCCGAGGAGTGCTGGATAGCTACTCTCTCGCCAAGATACATTGTAGCGTCATACGTCCCCTGAAAATAACCACGCTCGGTAGTATACCGCGCGACCAGCGCAGGTATAACCAAATCAGCCCATGGTCGGTATACCACGCCAGGCTCCTACAAAACAGTTATGTAAGATAAATGCCCTCAAAAGAGTAATATCAAAGAAAACAAGTGTTCACGAGAATCTACCGAGAGGATCAGATCTCGAATACGTGCAGTCTCAACCTGGCCGGTGCGACCTCCCCAACTCTCGCCAACGGGGAGCTCGCGAGGTGAAGGTCTCGTCGGCAAAAGCGAGGGGAAGTACTCGTAGAACCAAATCTAAATAGATAAGAGAAAGTCAGCAAATGCTTGCGCAAGTCTAGAGCTAATTTTAAAAGGATAGAAATATACCTCTACAACCCTCCAGAAACTGGAAAGTGCGATCTCCCCAGACAAGGCCTTGTGACGGCAGGAACGTCGTAGGCCTAGAAGAAAGTCAGCATAGGCCAAGCTGGCCCAGTCATACGTCCCGATCAGGGGAAGGTCGCGAACAGCTCTCAGGTAGTAGAGGAGCACTCGACTACCCTTGTCTGGGGAAAAGGTCCTTGACAACAAAATAAGAACAAAGATGCGCACTCGCTGCTCGCAAGTGGTCGCATCATCCTCAAAAGCCGCTACCAAGGTGGAACGGCAGATGCACCGGGAACTAAGCTGTCCCAGCTGAGCCTCAGCACGGGCCCGAATAGCAATCGGACCCAATAAATCCAAAACCATCGGTGAGTAGATAGTAATATCACCGTCAAATGGCAGTGGAGAAGAACGAAACTCCAAACCCGTGATGAGACTCAAGTCGGCAGGAGTGACCGCCATCTCACCCCAGGGAAAGTGAAAGGTGTTGGTGGTGTCCCAAAAGAACTCCACCAAAGCTCGGACGACGAGGTTACTCCCATCATAGGAGTACATGGCCTGAGTAGCCCGAAAGAGGGGAGTCAACCCACAGGACTCCCAGAGCTGCCGCAACGCCTCGTCTCTGCTGAAGGACGCTTTGTATAGCGTACCGATGACGTTGTTGCCAGAACCATGATTGCGAGTCCTCTCGCTGATGAGCCCGCGTCGCACCCGCTCAGAAATATGGTGCTTAGGAGAAAGGAAAAGAGTATGCTCATCCCACTCTGGGAGAGGTCCAAGTCTAGTAAAGGGGTCCTCACCCTCGCCGACAGGCTCGTCCTCCTGGCGTGTGTCCCTCGACTGAGAACCAGAGTCGCGTTGCCTAACCATGCTATATTATGCAAATAATAAAAATTAAGGTTCTATAGTATCTAAGGTTCGCCTAGCCGCATGATACTATGTTCGCAAAAAAATGGAGTATGTAGTACTAAAACAGAGCACAAATTCAATATAAGCATAATTAGCATTTTCAAGCAACCAAAAAATTTCTTGCAATACTATGATAAATATTGTGACAAATTTTACAAGAAGAACTAGTATAAACACAAAGAACGGATCCATCCATGATTACACAGTCGATCAAGCCTCTGAAACACATTGTTCTTCACGACCTCAAGAGGTCCAACAATGGTGAATCGCTTATTTCTTCACCAAATTGAGTCAAACAAGTATCAAAACACTCCCAAGGCAATGTATAAGCATAATCAAGCAAGTTCAAGGCATAAAATTCAACAAACGAAGCAAATTAACCAAGAACATGTTCGAATTTTTGAAAAAGTCGCGAACAAAGAATGTATAATTCAGCAAAAACCGAGTTTAGTTTGAGTAAAACTTACATGGATCGGGAAAATAGATGAAATAAACTTTGATTTGCAGCAAGTTTGAGCGAATTCGGTTGAGAATTGAGCGAGAACGAGAAAGTTGAAGTTTTGAGCAAATGCGAAAAAACAGAACATCAGCAGCGGAAAATGAAGAAGAAAGGGCGGGTATTTAAAAAAACAAACCGACCCTATCGCCAAACGACAAGTTTGTCGCGTGGCGACAAAGCCTGTCGCTTGGCGACAAGAAGAAATAGCGGCGACAAGCAGTTCCGGCTAGTGCTGGATCGGCGACAGAGTATAGGGCTCCATAATATGGTTATGTGAACCTCGTGCAGCAATTTCGGGTTCCTTGGTACGCCAATTAGCCCCTCTAAGCAACTTGACATGATTTAATGATCGGCTCGATTACGATTAAATCAAGTGATCGACCTGGTAAAAAGATCGTCTCACTTCGCTTAAAGCGCCTGAACATTGGCTCATTACAAAGGCACCGACATAATGGTTCATAAACAGCAAAAGCACCGACGTAATGGTTCACAAGCAGCAAAAGCGCCGACGTACTGGCATAGCGGAAGCAAAGTTCAAGCGAACTTTAAAAGACTGACAAGCGTTGGTCTTCGATAATTTTCTTCGGAATATTATCACGACAACTGAAGGTGATTTCAAGCGGAGTTATCTTCGATCGTGTTCCCTAGCTTGTGGAAGATGGTCACAAAGCGGCAGAAGATCGTTTCAAGCGAAGCAGTCTTCGATAGTGTTCTCTAGCTTGTAGAATACTATTACAACAGAAATTGGAGGCAGTTACAGGCGTAGCAGTCATCAGGCGGTATCCTCTAGCTTGAGGAAGATCGTCAAAAGCAGCAGGATGGCGTTCCTTAGCTTGTGGAAGGTCGTCAAAACAAAATGCAACAAATCGGTTATCTCTAGAGACGTGTGCTCGACGGTGCAAGATACGCGTTTCTTAACTCTTTTATCTGTTTAACTAACGCTAGTTTGCAGGTATCGGCGTTACAAGAATGATTTGGGATCGCAGAATGTTCCGAATCATTCTCCGTCCCTATCGCTACTTTGACTTTCGTTTTCGAAACTTGCGTTTCTCCAAACTCAGTCAAAGTGGGGGCTTCTGTAGACACCCATTTGTGTCTCCCCAAAACCAAACCCAGCGATGAATACCTTTTGCGTCGAATGATAATCGAACGAAGTGAAGGTGTGAAAGGTCAGGTGTTGCGGTTAGTTTTTATTAAAAATTCTTCCTTTCTGTTTTCGAAAAACAACTCTATTTTATGAAAACAGCCAATCCAGTTTAGTTCGGTTCACGAAAAGGGTCCAATAATAGTGTAGTTGGATGGGGCTTGGAAAGAGGTTTCCAACGATATATTATAAGCCCAATTCCGATGAATAATGAGGAAGTTATGGCCAAAATACTAAAATGTGCCCGGTTTGATCTTTACATGCGCCCCAATGATCTAGGGGAGGGCCCAATAATTATTATTCCTAAAGTTATTAGAATTAATTATAGTCTTCTAGGATTCTCTAGAGGGTTATCTTAAGTCCTAATAAAATTAGAATTAATAGTTATATTTTGATAAGTTTTACTTGGAATAAAATATTATTTTATGGAAAATATGATTTCAGTTTTCATACGGACTTTACGAGTCAATTTTAATTGATAAGTGGACTCCGTGTTTGATATCGCGTAGGAATCTAGGATGTCGCCAAACGACAGGCCTGTCGCCAGGCGACAAAGTCGGTTTTGCGGCGACAGCGTGGAGTTTTATTCCTTATCAAATTCTACCTATTTCCGGACTGTTTTCTTATAAATAGGGTCCTGAACCTCCGTTTTTTATCATCAACAATCTACAATCAACAATCAGGAATTCTCATCTACAATAATTTTCTCTAAGCTCTCATCTCTCTAGCTTTTCACAAACACAATTCCGCATACACGAGATCTAGAAACACCTAGCCAAATTCGAAGTTGCCTTCGCCCTAGATGTGAAAGGTTATAATTTCTGAGGGTTTGGTCCCTAATCCTCTATTTGCATTATTAATTTGATTGTTTGATTTCATTATTTTCCTTGTTGTTACTAACGCGTGTATTTTGTTATTAGAAAGAGGCACGAGGCATCAAAGTATGTGATCTTGTTGCTCTATTCTTGTAGAAAGCATGTTTAAATTTATTAATTCTTAGTATCATGTTAGGATGTTATTATTGCTTTCTAGTATCATGTTTAGGGTGCCTTTTACTCTTTTCTAATATCATGTTAGTACCATGCTAGGGCTAAAGTTTTGATTTTTAATGTTTAGTGACATGCTAGGGTTTGTTATTAATCTTGTTAGTATCATGCCTAAGATCTTGCTATTATATTTAAGCTTTATTATTAACATGATTATAATTGTTATTATGATTATTATGATTGTTATTATGTTGCTTGATGCTTATTTATTGTTATTGCTTGATCACGCCCTCTCTTGCAGGTTTAAAGGGAATTTGTACTTGTAATCACGCTTAATAAGATAATTAATAATCTTGTTTAGGGTTAATATGATTATAATTCAAGTGATCGCCAATAATAGTTTTATTTGGGCATTAATGTTCAACCAACATAGATAAACAAGTTTAGGGTTAACCTATTGATTGCATGTTAGTCAGAAAGCACACATGAACACGAGAAGAATAAAGTAGAGGCCTTTTTAGGGCAGGTTCAATCTCTTTTAGCTTAGATTTGTACCTTCATCCCCAAACCCTATTTGGTTCAAGACCTTTTGGAGTTGACGATCTCATGGATCGTTAAGGGGTGTAATCTTCACCTTATGAACGGTTTACAAGTTCCTAAAACTTGTTGGCGACTCTTTTGATCTAGCTTCCTTCCCTTTGGACGCCACCATGCTTAAGTGCATGATCACAGTGGGGTTCAAGTTTGGGGTAATGCTTGAAATATTCCCAACAACGACCCTTATTCATCCAAATTCAATCAATTTTGGCCTATATGGCTTTTACCTTGCCTATTTTCTATATTTTCAATCAAATGAACTCATTCTTTCTTATAACATGCCAATAACAAATAATTTTAGGTGTCTATGGCTAAAAATCAAGAGAAATGAGCACATAAGTCACTTTACGACCCTTATTCATCCAAATTCAATCAATTTTGGCCTATATCGCTTCTACCTTGCCCATTTTCTATGTTTTCAATCAAATGAACTCATTCGTTCTTCTAACATGCCAATATCCAATAATTTAAGGTGACTATGGCTAGAAATCAAGAGAAATGAGCACATAAGTCACTTTACGACCCTCATTCAACCAAATTCAATCAATTTTGGCCTATATCGCTTCTACCTTGCCCATTTTCTAAGTTTTCAATCAAATAAACTCATTCTTTCTTCTAACATGCCAATATCCAATAATTTAAGGTGTCTATGGCTAGAAATCAAGAGAAATGAGCACATAAGTCACTTTACGACCCTCATTCAACCAAATTCAATCAATTTTGGCCTATATCGCTTCTACCTTGCCCATTTTCTATGTTTTTTTATCAAATGAGGTCATTATTTCATCTCACATGAAAATATCAAATAATTTTAGGTGTTTATTGCTGACAATCAAGAGAAATGAGAACATAAGTCACTTTACGAACTTCATTCATCCAAATTCAATCAATTTTGGCCTATATCGCTTGTACCTTGCCCATTTTCTATGTTTTCAATCAAATTAACTCATTCTTTCTTCTAACATGTCAATATCAAATACTTTTAGGTTTCTATGGCTAGAAATCAATAGAAATGAGCACATAAGTCACGTTACAACCCTTATTCATCCAAATTCAATCAATTTTGACCTATATATCTTCTACCTGGCCCATTTTCTATGTTTTTTATCAAATGGGGTCATTCTTTCTTCCAACTTGCCAATATCCAATAATTTTATGTTCCTATGGCTAGAAATCAAGAGAAATGAGCACATAAGTCACTTTACGACCCTTATTCATCCAAATTCTATCAATTTTGGCCTATATCGCTTCTACCTTGCCCATTTTCTATGTTTTTTTATCAAATGAGGTCATTATTTCGTCTAACATTCAAATATCCAATAATTTTAGGTGTCAATTGCTCACAATCAATAGAAATGAGAATGTAAGTCACTTTACAACCCATATTCATCCAAATTCAATCAATTTTGGCCTATATCGCTTCTACCCTGCCCATTTTCTATGTTTTCAATCAAATGAACTCATTGTTTCTTCTAACATGTCAATATAAAATACGTTTAGGTGTCTATGGCTAGAAATTAAGAGAAATGAGCACTTAAGTCACTTTACGACCCTTATTTCTCCAAATTCAATCAATTTTGGCCTATATGGCTTTTACCTTGCCAATTTTCTATGTTTTCAATCAAATTAACTCATTCTTTCTTCTAACATGCCAATATCAAATAACTTTAGGTGTCTATGGCTAGAAATCAAGAGAAATGTGCACATAAGTCACTTCACAAAACTTATTCATCCAAATTCAATTAATTTTGGCCTATATCGCTTCTACCTGGCCCATTTTCTATGTTTTTAATCAAATGAACTCATTCTTTCTTCTAACATGCCAATATCCAATACTTTAAGGTGTCTATGTCTAGAAATCAACAGAAATGAGCACATAAGTCACTTTACGACCATCAATCATCCAAATTCAATCAATTTTGGCCTATATCTCTTCTACCTTGCCTTTTTTCTATGTTTTTTTATCAAATGAGGTCACTCTTTCTTCTAACATGAAAATATCAAATAAATTTAGGTTTCTATTGCTGACAATCAATAGAAATGAGAACATATGTGACTTTACGACCCATATTCATCCAAATTCAATCAATTTTGGCCTATATCGCTTGTACCTTGCCCATTTTCTATGTTTTCAATAAAATTAACTCATTTTTTCTTCTAAAATGTCAATATCAAATACTTTTAGGTTTCTATGGCTAGAAATCAAGAGAAATGAGCACATAAGTCACTTAACGACCCTTATTCATCCAAATTCAATTAATTTTGGCCTATATCTCTTCTACCTAGCCCATTTTCTATGTTTTTTTATCAAATGTGGTCATTCTTTCTTCTAACATGCCAATATCCAATAATATTAGGTGCCTATGGCTAGAAATCAAGAGAAATGAGCACATAAGGCACTTTACGACCCTCATTCATCCAAATTCAATCAATTTTGGCCTATATCGCTTCTACCTTGCCCATTTTCTATGTTTTTTTTTATCAAATGCGGTCATTCTTTCTCCTAAAATGCAAATACCCAATAATTTTAGGTGTTTATGGATAAAAATCAAGAGAAATGAGAACGTAAGTCACTTTACGACCCATATACATCAAAATTCAATCAATTTTGGCCTTTATCGCTTGTAGCTTGCCCATTTTCTATGTTTTCAATCAAATGAACTCATTCTTTCTTCTAAAATGTCAATATAAAATACTTTTAGGTGTCTATGGCTGGAAATCAATTGAAATGTGCACATAATTTACTTTACAACCCTTATTCATCCAAATTCAATCAATTTTGGCCTATATCGCTTCTACCTTGCCCTTTTTCTATGTTTTTTATCAAATGAGGTCATTCTTTCTTCTAACATGCAAATATCCAATATTTTTAGGTGTCTATGGCTAAAAATCAAGAGAAATGAGAACGTAAGTCACTTTACGACCCATATTCATCCAAATTCAATCAATTTTGGCCTTTATCGCTTGTACCTTTTCCATTTTCTATGTTTTCAATCAAATGAACTCATTCTTTCTTCTAACATGTCAATATAAAATACCTTTAGGTTTCTATGGCTAGAAATCAAGAGAAATGAGCACATAAGTCACTTTACGACCCTTATTCATCCAAATTCAATTAATTTTGGCCTATATCTTTTCTACGTAGCCCATTTTCTATGTTTTTTATCAAATGAGGTCATTCTTTCTTCTAACATGCAAATATGAAATAATTTTAGGTTTCTATTGCTGACAATCAATAGAAATGAGAACATATGTCACTGTACGACCCATATTCATCCAAATTCAATCAATTTTGGCCTATATCGCTTGTACCTTGCCCATTTTCTATGTTTTCAATCAAATTAACTCATTCGTTCTTCTAAAATGTCAATATCAAATACATTTAGATTTTTATGCCTAGAAATCAAGAGAAATGAGCACATAAGTTACGTTACGACCCTTATTCATCCAAATTCAATTAATTTTGGCCTATATCTCTTCTACCTAGCCCACTTTCTATGTTTTTTATCAAATGAGGTCATTCTTTCTTCTAACATGCCAATATCCAATAATCTAAGGTGCCTATTGCCAGAAATCAAGAGAAATGAGCACATAAGTCACTTTACGACCCTCATTAAACCAAATTCAATCAATTTTGGCCTATATCGCTTCTTCCTTGCCCATTTTCTATGTTCTCAATCAAATGAACTCATTATTTCTTATAAAATTCCAATATCAAGTACTTTTAGGTGTCTATGGCTAGAAATCAAGAGAAATGAGCACATAAGTCACTTTACGACCGTTATTCATCAAAATCCAATCAATTTTGGCCTATATCGCTTCTATCTTGCCCATTTTCTATGTTTTTTTATCAAATGAGTTCATTCTTTCTTCTAACATGCAACTATCCAATAATTTTAGGTGTCTATGGCTAAAAATCAAGAGAAATGAGAACTTAAGTCACTTTACAACCCATATTCATCCAAATTCAATCAATTTTGGCCTATATCGCTTGTACCTTGCCCATTTTCTATGTTTTCAATCAAATGAACTCATTCTTTCTTCTAACATGTCAATATCAAATACTTTTAGGTGTCTAAGGCTAGAAATCAAGTGAAATGAGCACATAATTTACTTTACGACCCTTATTCATCCAAATTCAATCAATTTTGGCCTATATCGCTTCTACCTTGCCCATTTTCTATGTTTTTTTAATAAATGAGGTCATTCTTTATTCTAACATGCCAGTATCCAATACTTTTAGGTGTATATGGCGCACAATCAAGAGAAATGAGAACATACGTCACTTTACGACCCTTATTCATCCAAATTCAATTAATTTTGGCCTATATCGCTTCTATCTTGCCCATTTTCTATGGTTTCAATCAAATGAACTCATTCTTTCTTCTAACATGCCAATATACAATATTTTAAGGTGTATATGGCTAGAAATCATGAGAAATGAGCACTTAAGTCACTTTACGACCCTCATTCATCGAAATCCAATAAATTTTGGCCTATATCGCTTCTACCTTGCCCATTTTCTATGTTTTTTATCAAATGAGGTCATTATTTGTTCTAACATGCAAATATCCAACAATTTTAGGTGTCTATTGCTGACAATCAAGAGAAATGTGAGCATAAGTCACTATATGACCCATATTCATCCAAATTCAATCAATTTTGGCCTATATCGCTTATACCTTGCCCATTTTCTATGTTTTCAATCAAATTAACTCATTCTTTCTTCTAAAATGTCAATATCAAATAATTTTAGGTGTCTATGGCTAGAAATCAAGAGAAATGAGCACATAAGTCATGTTTCGACCCTTATTCATCCAAATTCAATCAATTTTGGCCTATATCTCATCTACCTGGCCCATTTTCTACGTTTTATTTATGAAATGAGGTCATTCTTTCTTCTAAAATGCCAATATCCAATATTTGTAGGTGCCTATGGCTAGAAATCAAGAGAAATGAGCACATAAGTCACTTTACGACCCTCATTCATCCAAATCCAATTGATTTTTGCCTATATCGCTTCTACCTTGCCCATTTTCTATTGTTTCAATCAAATCAACTCATTCTTTCTTCTAGAATGTCAATATCAAATAATTTTAGGTCTCTATGGCTAGAAATCAAGAGAAATGAGCACATAAGTCACTTTACGACCCTTATTCATCCAAATTCAACCAATTTTGGCCTATATGGCTTTTACCTTGCCTAGATTCTATTTTTCAATCAAATGAACTCATTATTTCTTCTAAAATGCCAATATCAAATAAGTTTAGGTGTCTATGGCTAGAAATCAAGAGAAATGAGCACATAAGTCACTTTACGACCCTTATTCATCCAAATTCAATCAATTTTGGCCTATATCGCTTTTACCTTCCCTATTTTCTATGTTTTCAATCGAATGAACTCATTGTTTCTTCTAAAATTCCAATATACAATAATTTTAGGTGTCTCTGGCTAGAAATCAAGAGAAATGAGCACATAAGTCACTTTACGACCCTCATTCATCCAAATTCAATCAATTTTGGCCTATATCGCTTCTACCCTGCCCATTTTCTATGTTTTCAATCAAATGAACTCATTCTTTCTTCTAACGTGCCAATATCCAATAATTTAAGGTGTCTATGGCTAGAAATCAAGAGAAATGAGCACATAAGTCAATTTACGAACCTCATTCATCCAAATCCAATCGATTTTTGCCTATATCGCTTCTACCTTGCCCGTTTTCTATGTTTTTTTTATCAAATGAGGTCATTATTTATTCTAACATGCAAATATCCAATAATTTAAGGTGTCTATTGCTGACAATCAAGAGAAATGAGAACATAAGTCACTTTACGACCCTTATTCATCCAAATTCAATCAATTTTGGCCTATATCGCTTCTACCTTGCCCATTTTCTATTTTTTCAATCAAATGAACTCATTCTTTCTTCTAATATGTCAATATCAAATAATTTTAGGTGTCTATGGCTAGAAATCAAGAGAAATGAGCACATAAGTCACTTTACGACCCTTATTCATCCAAATTCAACCAATTTTGGCCTATATGGCTTTTACCTTGCCTATTTTCTATGTTTTCAATCAAATGAACTCATTATTTTTTCTAACATGCCAATATCATATAATTTTAGGTGTCTATGGATAGAAATCCAGAGAAATGAGCACATAAGTCACTTTACGATCCTTATTCATCCAAATTCAATCAATTTTGGCCTATATCGCTTCTACCTTCCCTATTTTCTATGTTTTCAATCGAATGAACTCATTCTTTCTTCTAAAATTCCAATATACAATAATTTTAGGTTTCTCTGGTTAGAAATCAAGAGAAATGAGCACATAAGTCACTTTATGACCCTCATTCATCCAAATTCAATCAATTTTGGCCTATATTGCTTCTATCTTGCCCATTTTCTATTTTTTTTTTATCAAATGAGGTCATTCTTTCTTCTAACATGCAAATATCCAATAATTTAAGGTGTCTATGGCTAAAAATTAAGAAAAATGAGAACGTAAGTCACTTTACAACCCATATTCATCCAAATTCAATCAATTTTGGCCTATATCGCTTCTACCTTGCCCATTTTCTATGTTTTCAATCAAATGAACTCATTCTTTCTTCTAACATGTAAATATCAAATACTTTTCGGTGCCTATGGCTATAAATCAAGTGAAATGAGCACATAATTTACTTTACGACCCTTATTCATCCAAATTCAATCCATTTTGGCCTATATCGCTTCTACCTTGCCCGTTTTCTATGTTTTTTGATCAAATGAGGTAATTCTTTCTTCTAAGATGCCAGTATCCAATAATTTTAGGTGTCTATGGCTAATAATTAAGAGAAATGAGAACATAAGTCACTTTACGACCCTTATTCATCCAAATTCAATCAATTTTGGCCTATATCGCTTCTACCTTGCCCATTTTCTATGTTCTCAATCAAATGAACTCATTCTTTCTTCTAACATTCCAATATCAAATACTTTTAGGTGTCGATGGCTAGAAATAAAGAGAAATGATCACTTAACTCATTTTATGACCCATATTCATCCAAATTCTGTGAAATATACATATAATGAGTTCTACTTTTCTAATTTTTCCATATATCAAGTCAATTAATTAAGTGTTAGGAACTAAGATATAATGAAGTATTTACCGCAATCCTTTTGGCTTTGGTGTTGGCAGGCACTTGGCCTTTCCCAGGCACTTCGTTGAAGTGTGTCTTCAATAAAAGATCATGGGCATTTGGTATTTGGCCTTGGTTTTTTGCTGCCTTTAAATGTACATGCAGAAAATCAATGAAAACATGTCAGACCACAAAAGTTCATTAATACACAAATGAATTCATTGTTACTAGACACATTTTAGGAACCTTACCATCCTTTTAGCATGTTGTACAGCTGACATGGAACCTTGAAAGTGGGTCGGTTCAACGACATTTTCCATGGATTCGCCTCTTCTGTTGTTCTTGTTTTGTTCCGACCGCTTCTTATATATCGGATCATTGGCAACAATTTCCATCATCTTCTTGTGGACATCTTCATTCAGCCATTTTGGTTTGGCACCATTCATCTTCTTTGTGATGTTGTAGAACATGTCACGTAGGCGATTTGCAAACTTGAATTCAAAAGTTTGCTTCACATGCTCGTTCAACTGAGGTGCCCATTTGAATTTTTTCTGCAATACATAGAAAATGTCGTTATTACAAATTAAACTCCATCAATATACTTTATAAAACATGTATTATGTTAGGTTAATGTTATCATACGCAGAACAAGTTCCAAAAGTGTTCTTTCGTTTTTGCATTAACCTCTCCGTAATTCCTCCAAGGCTCTCGATAGTAGTCGGTTAGCGTGTCGGAGAGCATATTCTTCACCTCCTTATCATCAAACCTATAATAAAGGAGAGACATTCATGTAAGTAGATAATCAACAAAAAGTGAACAAAACATGTTAGAAGTAATACAAAGTTAATTTATCAAAATAAATACGAATCTAAGGATATTTCATTACAACTACATACGCACCAAAGTGTGGTAGGGTCTAACTCCGGCAAGTCATTAGGTTGTGGGTCCTGTTGCTCCTGAAGCTGTTGCTGTTGCTCCTGATGCTGTTTCCCCTGTATATGTGTTTGAATCTGTCTCCGAGTGATGATTTCTTGAGACGCCCCCAAATCGTGTGCCTCCTCTTCCTCCATTGATTCGTCCTCATCATCATGTACAACTTGAGTTTTCCCCTTGGCCTTTCTCCTCTTGGACGTTTCTCCTTTATTTCCTCCCGCCATGACCACTTGAAAAAATTGTTAGTACCATGACATGACATTGTAATTTCATAAATTAGAAGCATATTACAAAAAAAATTAAATGAGACAGAAAATGTAATGAAATATTACAAGTCCGAGTAGTCATTAAAAAATAAAAATTACAAGAAAATAGTTAAAGGAGTAACTACATATTCTCCCCTTCATTACTCTTATCACTACTATCACTATCATTATCACTATCATTATCACTATCACTATTGTCATCTAAAAATACATCGATGTCCTCTTCTTTGTTACTATCACTAGAGTCAATGCTATCCTCTTCATCTTCATCGCTTGAGATAACAAAGCCATCGTCATCATCATCATCAATATCAAGTTCATAGTCTGGAATGTCATTTGGTGGACAAAGCGTTGCATGTACTTGTGGTGAAGGAGCCTGCAAAACTCTTAGTCCACTGGAGCATCAACCACCGACCTTGCTTGTGTTTTAAATACAACCCACCATTGAACTCGATCACCTTTAAGGCTAGGGTATGATGCATAGTACACTTGAGACACTTGGTAAGATAAGACAATGGATCATACTTGGGATATTTCTTAGTATGATTTACTTTGACAAGCTTGTATTGTTCATGTATGTTCATTCCTCTACCATAATCCATCCAATTACACTTAAACAAAATAGTCTTGTACTCTCTTTCGGGACCGGTGTAGACAAGTTCAATTATATCGTTTAAAATGCCAAAGTACTCTCCACCGTCCTCACTTGACACACACACCCCGTAATTCATCGTAGATTTGTGTTTTCCATAGGACTGTGTGTGGAAATTAAAGCCACCGACAAATAGTTGGTTCCAAGTTCGAACACGCTTGAAAGGCCGCATAGACAATGCTCGCAACACATCGGAACTTGGTTTCTGTTCCACCACCTAAAATCGTTTCGAATACAAATGTCACACTTCTTGAAATGAAATTTAGTGTATTATCACAAGTTAATCGATATGTAATGTTAGAAAATTATTATCACCTTGTGATGAAACCAATCAGGGAATTCACTTTCGTATTTCTCCATGACATCTTCTCTATGCAAATAAGTTCTAGTACTAAGAATGTAGTCCTCAAACTCCCTAGTAGATTAATGACACAAGGTTAATCATTGCAGCAATTATTTTAATTATAAGGCTTGTTGAAAACTTTCTCCTAAATATATATACCTTTCATATTCACCAAGAATGCTGGTATTTCTTAAAACAAACAAATGAGCACATTCGAGTTCCTTGTAATCTAAAAATCGAGTTTTACCCAAATTTGACACACGACCCTTATCCACCGTGAACAGCTGTGGGATTTCATCGTTGTCAGCCGTGGATTCCACACCAGCATTCACATTTCGACCTAGATCTTGTGTTTTTGTGTCAAATGAGGACTAAAAGTAATTGGAGCAGAAGTTTGCTATCTCTTCAATGAGATAAGCGTTGCATATGGAACCTTCAACTCGAGCCTTATTACCAATCTTTCGTTTCAAGTGATTGAGGAACCTGTAATTATTTTTATATAAATATAGATGTATAAGTAGCCCTTAACAATGAATTAGATGAAAGAAAGAGTTGAGAAAAGGCCTTTGATTTACCTTTCGAAAGGATACATCCACCGATATTGAACAAGTCCACATAACTTGCCCTCATATGGCAAATGAATTGGTAAATGCTCCATGGAGTTGAAGAATGAAGGAGGGAAAACCTTCTCAAGCTTGCACAGGATCTCAGCTATGTTTTTTTCCAATCGCTCCATGTCGCTAACTGTAATTTTGTAGCAACACAAATCGCGAAAGAATTAGCTTATCTCTGTAATTGCATTCCATATATGGCTAGGGAGCAATTCTCTTAAAGCAGTGGGCAACAACCTCTCCATGAACACGTGACAATCATGGCTTTTCATTCCGTGTAACTTACATGCTTGCAAATCAACGCATCTGCTCAAATTGGAAGAGTAACCATCAGGAAACCGCAGCTATTTGACCCACTCACACAAAACCTTTCTCTGAGCCTTGTCAAGAGCGAACGGAGCCTTTGGCATGAATTCTTTTCCTCTATCATCCTCTTGAAGATGAAGCTAGGGCCGTTTACAATATTTGGCAATGTCATTCCGAGCTGATGGCGTGTCACAAGATAGCTTTTTCACGTCCATTATAGTGTGAATCAACTGATCAAAGAAGTTCTTTTCAACGTGCATGACATCTAAGTTATGACGAACGAGCATATGTTTCCAATATGGAAGCTCCCAGAGAGTGCTTTGCTTGAACCACCCTTTTTTGTCTTTTTTGAGACATTGCAGTTCCTCGGGGCCATTTGTTGCCTTCGGAAGGTTTTTCACACATTCCCATAGTTCCTCTCCTGACATGATGTGAGGTGGTGAACCTTTTTTGACTTTGTTTTTACAAAATGCAGTTTTACTATTTCGAAAAGGATGATTTGTCGGAAGGAATTGGCGATGGCAATCAAACCAAGAAACCTTACCACCGTGTTCGAGCCAAAATGCTTTGCTTTTCTCCATGCAATATGGACAAGCCTTCTTATCGGCTGTGGTCCAACCAGATAACATACCATAAGCCGGGAAGTCACTAACGGTCCATAGGATGGCTGCTCGAAGATTGAAATTCTGTTTTCTCGAAATATCGTAAGTATTTGCCCCAAACTTCCCACAGCTGTTTCAACTCGTCTATGAGCGGTTGCATGTAAACACCCAAGTTGCCCTTAGGGTTTTTAGGACCAGGAACGAGTAACGAAAGGAACATGAACTGTCTTTTCATACACATTGACGGGGGCTAGTTATAAGGGGTCAAAATGACAGGCCAACAAGAATATTGTCCCCCAAACTGACCATGTGTAGCAAATCCATCCGTACATAGGCTAAGTCGAACATTACGAGGTTCGGAGGCAAACTCAGGAAAGCAACTATCAAGGTGTTTCCATGCTTCACTATCGCTAGGGTGTGCCATTGTGCCTTGAACTCGAGGATTTTTAGCATGCCATGTCATTTCCTCGGAAATGTTTTTAGTTGTAAAAAGCCTTTGCAACCAAGGTGTGATAGGGAAATAAAATAACACATTCAAAGGCACTAAGCTACCTTTAGAAGTCTTCTTGTATCGGTCGCTGCCACACACCCTACATGTAGATAATTGAGCATCATCTTTCCAAAACAACATACATCCTTTCGGGCATGCATGAATCTTTTCATGTGGCAGCTCTAACCCCTTAACAATTTTCTTGACCTCATAGAATGTCTCGGCCATGTGGTTGTTGTTAGGAATCACTTCATTAACCAAAGAAGCAAACCCATCAACACATCTATGCGGCAAATTATACTCGCACTTTAAGCTAGTAATTCTAGAAGCCATCTCTAACACAGACAATGAACTCCCTTCGTATAACGATTGTTCAGAAGCCCTTAACAAATCAAAAAAATGCTTAGCTTGTGCATTAGGCTTCTCCTCTAATGAAACACTAGCCTCTTCAGAATGCCCTTGATCTTGAGACTGACCAAATGCATCCAAAACCATTTCACGATATTCATTTGACTGCCTTTCAAGAGTTCCTGGAAACCCTTGCGATACAAATGAAGTTTAACCGTTTCCGCATCCCAAAGTCGTTTGTTTTTGCATTTAAAACATGGACACCTAACTTCATTCGGGTTGCTACTCTCGGGATGATCTTCGACATATTTAAGGAATTCATCTAACCCCTTCACGAACTCTGGATTAATAGAATTCCCAACCTTCCTTTCATACATCCAGCTACGTTCTCTTCGTTTCATGATTACAAGTTCTACACAACTCACGCATATGCCATTAATCACATTAGTCACAAACCACAATATATATTCATTATCGATCAAAGTGTTACGGAAATGCAAATGAGATTTGAAATGATTTCCAAGGGTCCTTATCACTACAACCTAACCTATCCTTGGACGTTCAATCTCACTAGTGAATGTATGCCAGGATTTCAATTCTATGGAAAATCCGGCAGCATTTCCCTACAGTTCTCCAAGTACATGATGTAGGCGATTAAAAACACATATATATGTACCCAGAGAACATTGTAGAGAAATGACAAGCAAGGATCTTCCTTAGATTAAAAAAAAAGGATTACATTCACCACCTAAGTGAGAATAAACGTATAAGGATAGTCCCAACCGGGGACTATTCAACACATACTCCTAATGTGTATGCCTTGAACGGGTATCTAGGCATATGATTATGCAAATGATTTATTTAAAAATATTTAAACTAAACTAACATAAAAAATATTATACAAATATATCATAATTAAACTTAACATAAAACTAACATATCATAAAACCATAACATTAATATAAACAAATCAAACCAAACGAAACCAAACTAAACTAACATATCATAATATTATATCTAGTAACATGCATTATATAAAATTAAACTAAAGTAAGAAACATTATATTAAACTAAACAAAACTAAACTAGATTATACTAAACTAAAGTAATCTAACATACATCATATTAAACAAAACGAACCAAACCAAACTAAAGTTTCATAATATTAAACTAATCTAATATAATTTTGTAAAACTAAACTAAATTAAACCACATTATATTAAAATAAACTAAACTAAACTACATTATATTAAACTAAACAAAACTAAACTACATTATATTAAATAAAGTTATGTAACATACATCATATTATACTAAACTAAAACAAACCAAACTAACATTTCATTGTATTAAACTAAACTAACATACATAAAAAAAAACTAAACTAAATTAAAGTACATTATATTGAAATAAATTAAACTAAACCACATTATATTATAATAAACTAAACTAAACTACACTATGTTAAACATAACCAAACTAATGTAACATTCATACATTATATATTAAGATTAGTAATGTGACTAACCTTTAGATTTGCACTTGTTTTTGACAATTAATCAACTAAATTGTACAAATCCTATAAAAAATTTAAAAATAATAAAATAAATAATGGTTTATTTTTTAACAAAATTAAATTTAAAAATTTAAAAATAGAAAAAAGGGGGGAAGTAGGAAACATACTGGTTGTTTCAGCCGACGGAGGTGCTTTAGTCACAGAACGAAGGGAGGAGGCCGAAGGCTGCTTGTGGTGGTCCGGGTGGAGGCTGCTTGTGGTGGTTAGAGAGGAGGCCGGTCAGATTTCAATTTAAAATAAAATAAAATAAATAAAAAAAAACCAAACACTGACCTTGATGATGTGAGGGGCGTCGCCGGCAACTACCAACGCGGCGTGGAGGCTAGACGGCGCGTGAAAGCTCGCCAGGGAAGGCTGGACTATGACGGCTGCGTGGAAGACGTCTCCTTCTCTTTCTGTTTCAGCCTCCCCCTTTCTGTCGCCCTTGGGGAACGCCGGTGATTCCGGCACCGTTGGGAAACGCCGGCGAGTGTCTCGCCTTCTCCCCTCTCTATCTCTCTCTCTCCTTCTCTTTCTCTCTCTTTCTGTTTCAGCCCTCCCTTTCTGTCGCCCTTGGGGAACGCCGGCGACGCTCTCTCCTTCTCGTTCTCTCTCTTACTGTCGGCTTCCCCCTTTTTTTTTAAGGTCAACTCGATTCAATGCCCTTATTTTTCAAACCCTTATTTTTCTGACGGAAAATTAATCCGTCACAATTTATATCTTCCGACGGAAAAATTTTCCGTCGCAAACTTTCCGACGGAAAATTCATCGGAATACATAAATTCCGTCGAAATATTGCGAAGAAAAAAATTCCGTTGGAAATTTTGAAATTTGCGACGGAATTATTCGTCCGTCGCAAGATATCCGTCGCTATTTTGCCTATTTCTAGTAGTGACATCTAATGATCCGCTTAAGTGTGTTTTGTTGAATAAAGAAAAGATAAGTGAGCATGGTAAGGAAATGTCGTTCTTTGAGAGAATCATTGATGACAGCATGGAAGAGGGTCGGTAATGATCATATTTGCATGGGAATCTCAAGCCAAGATGCATTGCAAGCGACCTCAACTAAAGGTGTCCCCATGGTAGAGCTCAAACCTCTACCATCACACCTTAAGTTTGAATTCTTGGGCCCCAATTCTACTTTTCCCATTATCATTAGCTTCTCCTTGAGTGAGAGTCAAGCTCAAGAGTTATATGGTGTTTTGAGAAGGCACCAAGGTGCTTTGGGTTATACAATTGATGACCTCAAAGGTATAAGCCCGGCTTTATGTACACACCATATCACTCTTGAGGAGGGCGCCTCACCTAGTATTGAAAGGCAACGGAAGCTACACCTTTAAATGGGGGAGGTAATCAAGAAGGAAATCACTAAGCTATTGGATGCGGGAATCATATTCCGCATCTTTAGCTCTAGATGGGTTTCCCCGCTTCACGTTGTTCCAAAGAAAGGAGGCATGACTGTTGTAGAGAATGAGAGAGGTGAGCTCATTCCTACAAGAACGGTCACCGGATGGCGAATGTGTATAGACTATCAACGTCTAAACACATCCACCAAAAAGGATCATTTCCCTTTCCCTTCATTGACCAAATGCTTGATAGACTAACAAGACACAAGTATTATTGTTTGCTTGATGGCTATTCTGGGTTTTTCCAAATTTCTATTCACCCGGATGACCAAGAGAAAACAACTTTAACTTGTCCATATGAAACTTTTGCCTAAAAGAGACTGTCATTTTGGCTTTACAACGCCCCCGCCACTTTCCAACGATGTATGATGAGCATATTCGGAGATATGTTGGAAGAAGAAATGGAGGTGTTTATGGATGATTTTTCGGTAGGTGGTGTTTCATTTGAAGCTTGTCTTGAGAATCTTGAGAATTGTTTGGCTCGATGTGAGAAATAAATTTGGCTTTGAATTGGGAGAAATGTCATTTCATGGTTGAGGAAGGCATTGTCCTTGGTCACAAGATTTCTCACAAAGGTATAGAGGTGAACAAAGCGAAGATTGAAGTGATTGAAAAGCTTCCACCTCCGGTTAATGTGAAAGGTGTGAGATCTTTCTTAGGGCATGCCGGATTCTATAGAAGATTTATCAAGGATTTATCTCTTATTGCAAAACCTCGCAATGATCTTATCCAAAAAGATGTTGAATTCGTATTCGATGATAGATGCTTGGAAGCTTTCAACAAGTTGAAAAAAGCCTTGATCTCTACTCCCATTGTCCAAGCCCTGAGATGGGATTTACCTTTCGAGTTGATGTGCGATGCTAGCGACACAACCATTGGGGGAGTGCTAGGTCAATGGGTGGATAAGAAGCTTTATGTCATCTACTACATTTTGAAGACCCTCAGTGATGCTCAATGGAATTACACGACAACCGAGAAGGAATTTTTTGCAATTGTCCATGATTTTGAGAAGTTTCGTTGTTATTTGTTGGGTTCTAAAACCATTTTTTTCACAAATCATGCAGCTCTTAAGTATCTCTTAGGAAAAAAGTAATCAAATCCTAGGCTGATCCGTTAGGTGCTTGAACTTCAAACTTTTGATCTTGAAATTAAAGATAAGAAAGGAGCGGAAAATGTTGTAGCGGATCATCTATCTCGTCTTGAGGATTTCCAAGACCAAGATGATGGGTCTCCTATTGAAGATAGAATGCTAGATGATTGCTTGTATGCTATTGATGTGAAAGAACTCCCATGGTTTGCCGATTTAGTCAACTATCTTGCATGTGGGGAGTTTCCACCTTCATTCTCTAAGAATCATAAGAAGAAGCTCAAGATTGAGGCTAGGCATTACTTGTGGGATGATCCCATATTGTACAAATGAGGCATTGATGGTTTGCTTCGTCGTTGTGTGCCAAATGAAGAGGTTCTAAGTGTGTTGAAGATGTGTCACTCAGATCCTTCAATGTGGTTTATGGTGGCCACATCTTTTCAAGGATACATGGGTATTTGTCAAGACATGTGATCGATGTCAAAGAACTGGGAACATCTCAAAGAGGAATGAGATGCCTCAACAACCCATTCTTGAACTAGAAGTCTTAGATGTATGGGGAATTGACTTCATGGGTTCTTTTCCTTTATCTTATGGGAACCAATATATCCTTGTTGTGGTTGATTGTGTGTCAAAGTGGGTTAAACCTATTGTCTCCCCAACAAATTATCAAAAGGTGGTAATGAATATGTTCAAGAAGATTATTTTCCCAAGATTTGGTGTCCCAAAGGCGATGATAAGTGATAATGGTTCACATTTCGTGCAGAATTCCTTTCAAAGAATGTTGAGGAAGCATGGACTTAATCAAGGTTTTGGCCTCCCATATCATCCTCAAACTAGTGGACAAGTTGAGGTGTCTAATCATCAAATTAAGGTAATTCTTAAGAAGACGGTTGCAAGAAATAGGAAGGATTGTTCGAATAAGCTTGACGATGCCTTATGGGCATATAGAACGGCCTTCAAAACTCCTATTGGCACTACTCCTTACCACTTAGTTTATGGGAAGTCTTGTCATCTCCCGGTTGAGCTTGAGCACCACACTCATTGGGCTATTAAGAGGATTAATTTTGATTTGGCTAGTGCGGGAGAACAACGTTGGCTTGATCTCCATGAGTTGGAAGAACTTCGTTTGGATGCTTATGATTGTGCTAGTATATACAAATCCCGTTATAAGGAAGAGCATGACAAGCTTATTGAGAAGAAGGAGTTTAATGTTGATGATAAAGTGCTCCTGTATAATTCAAGGATGAGGTTATTTCCCGAAAAGCTTATGTCTCATTGGAGCGATCCTTTCATAGTGCAAGAAGTTTTCTCAAATGGTGTTGTTAAAATCGCTCCTTCGAATTCCTCAAGATCTTTCAAGGTCAATGGCCATACACTCAAGCGCTATTATGATGGTGTTTTTGTCGGCCTCATTCATAAGATGACTCTCTATGATCCACCTTGAAAGGGGTGGAGAACGTCAAGCTAATGACATTAAACAAGCTCTTTTCGGAAGGCAACCTGACTTTCTAACCTTCCTTTGATTTTATTTTTCTTTTTTTGATGCTTATGGTCTAATCAATTTCTTTATTTTGTTATGATTTTAGGTAGATTTGATATGATGGAAGTTCGATCGCCAACAATCTTGGTACTAATTTTGAGGATGGAGTGTTTATGTACTTATTTGGAGACATGAGTAAGAATTAAGTTTTGGTGGGTTCATTATGGTGGGTTCATGAAATTTGGGTGTTGAACCCACTGTCAAGGGGTCTAGAAACTGCCACCCCTAGAGTTCATCATGAGCATAGTTCGTTGCGCCCACCGTCGAGTGCACGAAGAAGTCCGGAGCTAAGCGCAACCCTCGTTTGTGCGGGCGCGCACGAGCTCTGCGAGGGCGCGCAGGTGCCCTGCATGGGCATGCAACCCCTATGCACGGGCGCACATGTGCTCTTGCATGCACTCTTAAGCGCACCCCTCTCATTTCTCTCTCATTCTTCATCTATTTTATCTTATCCTATATTGTCGCGCTCATGCAATCTCATTAATTTTGCTACCATTTTCCATCATAGAATCATCATTGTTCACTTTAATTAGTTGATAATTACTCTAAATCCCCAATTTTATGCTTTTCATTTGATTTTCTCTCTCCAAAAGTTGGGATTTTGAAAATAATTGATTGGGGTTTTGAAACTTGCAATTTTGGATTGAAAGCTTGTAGTTGTGCACTTTGCTCCATTTCATTTAAATTTTCCACTCATCCAAGGTATGATTTCTTTATTTCTCTTTATTTTCATGTTAAATTTCTCACCTTGAATTTTCATGTTAAATTTGAATGTCTTGGTTCATGCTCTAATGGTGTCTCCATTTTGCTTATTTCATGACTCTAAATTTTGCGTTAATGAGGATTATTGATGCTTATATGAACTTATGTTGCCATGATTTTGCTTGAGGAACTACAAATTTGATACCACCATTGTTGGTCATCTTCCTTGAATATGGTCATGGATGCTTGTTTGGAATGTTGTTGCTCTTTGTTAATACTTGATGGTTCATGAATTCTTGCCAATGTTGTTGATTGAATGTGCTACTATACTTGTGTGTTTCAACTTACTCATTCCATTTCTAATGTTGGTTTTTGGATTCATTTACTCTTGTTATACAACATCTTTGAGCACCATTCCTTCATGATTTTGAACCTAGCTCTTGTTCACTTGTGTTGTAGATGGCACCGCTTCGCCGGCCCAAGAGAGCACGAAGCTCTATTTCTGGGAGGTTGTGCCACCTCCTTCCAATGTAAGCGAGACTTATAATATAGAGTTCACAAAATAAGAGCATTGGGAGAACTTCATTCGTCTTTCTTCTCGAAAAATCCTTTCAACAAGATTCTACGATGTCTCAACAACCACAAAGCTCGGGATTGATGAAGATGTACGGAGGCTGGCTTGCAATTTGGGTTTGGAAGACTTCATTGGTCTTAAAGCACCAACCTATGCCCGTATTACTTTTGAGTTCCTTTCTTCTCTTGAGGTGCATGAGGAACAAGAATGTGATGTAACCACCCGCACTCTCACTTTCCAAATGTTCAATAATGATCATTCGGTTCAACCATCTTTCCTCAACAAAATCTTCAAGTTCCCCGCACCATTGGACGAAACTGACTACATCTACCTGGCCTTTGAAGACTTGCAACGAGATCATAATTACAAGGAGGGTAGGTGGTGGAGGCATATATCAACCTCAATATTCGAAAGCGGCTTCAATCATTCATCCCGCTTTAAGGTATTTCAATAGATTTCTCACCTATGCTTTCTTCTCCAAGGAATCCCTTGGCGTCATCTCTAAAGAAGAGTTGAGTTGGCTTTGGTTGGCGGATCAACCATTTGGGGATGTCGAGGTCATCGACTTTGGAATTCATTTGCTCGATCGTTTTATAGACATTTGTGATGGTGTCTTTCTCTCCGGGAGCATTCAATTGGGAGGATTGATCACCATCATCGCTCTTTATCTAAGCAAGAAGTACGAGATGATGCTCTTATCCCTTGAGCCTATCCAAGACCGCCAGAGAAGTCTCCGTCCTATCTCCTCAACGTTTATGCTTTGGTTAATAAAAAATTCTTGGAGCGGACTTCTAAAGAGGATGTGTATATTTGGAAAGTATCAAGAACAACCGATTGGTGCCCTATCCCACATGCGGAGGCTACCGCCCGATGTTTGAACACCTCACTTCCTTGGCAGCCTAACAAGTGGCCTATCGACCCATCTCTCAAGAGGACTCCTCCACCCAACCTTCGCCTTAATCCGCATGCTCTCGTTCATATTCTCTCTCATGATTTGCCCTCAATGTCTCGGGGAGGTACTCTTATTATCTCTTCCTCTTCTTCTTCTACTTATCAACTTTATTTGCCTATCTTGCATGCTAAAATTGATTCCATAGCTAATGTGTTGAATTCTTCTTCTTTGGGAAATGATTTTGTGCTTGGCTATAACTATCATGCTAGGAAAATTTATGAATTTCATGTGAGGAGAGGAGATATTGAGCCATATTTGAATTATCCTTACCTCTCGGTCTAACAAGGACCTATACCTCAATGGGTTCCTTATGATCAAGACCATGGACCATCTTTGCGCTATCCATATTGGGAGGGGCCTCATGTGCCCCCCTAATGCTATTCGTGGGACCACCCCGGCCACTTATGACTACAAGAGCCGCGGGATGTGATTTCGCTTATGACCCGGCTAACCTTAACCTTTTCCCTAATCTCGAGACTTTTGGTAGATAGGGACTTTCGGGTGAGCCTACTCTAGATGATTGGTCCCAATACTTTGTTATGGATAAGGCAAGGAGAGAGAGTAGGTCGCGGGTTAAGGGGCCCATGGAGGTGGATGATGCTGTCAGCCGAGTTTTTTCCGAGGTTGGTGAGGGGAGTACCTATTCTACCCCTTACCATAGCGCTGAGTGATACCATGTTAGCTACCCCCTTATTTGCTTTTTTTGCATTGATATTATTTCTTATGCCTACTTGATGTTAGGATTTTAGGTTGGGGGGGGGGGGGTGGTAGCTCATTATAAGCTTGGGGGAGTATTCTTATGTTTGGGTGTGCTTCTTTGGTTTCCCCTTTGCTTTTTTGGTTCACTACAGCTATGATTTTGAGTTTTTATCTATTGATGATGTTGTGATACTGGATTGTTGTTGATGGATGTTTTACCGATGTTCACTGATTTTCTGGATTAATGAGTATCTTCTTTTCCTTTTATTATGTATCTCTTGTTCCATGATCATTTTTGTTTCAGCTTAGTTGTCTTTTGATTTTGCGTGAAGTTACTAACAATTTTCTTTGTATATAGTTTAATTTATTTTATTTTATTTTTTTATTTCTCACATGGCGTTTAATTCGTGGTTTTTCTTCTTGGAGCATCGTGAAGGTTTATGCTTCTCCTTATTTCTTTATATTAGCATTGATTGGACTAGCCGGTGAGATCTTTCTATTTCTTTCCTTTACCCTTTTCTTTCTTGATTGCTTATATTAGGATTAGTCTAGGATGAGGTGAATGGTACGAGGATGTTTGCTTTTTAACACCATATGGGGGGTCATTGACGATGTTGTCGAATGACCACTTGTTTGTCGATTGGGTTTTAAATGTCTAGCATGCATCTTTTCGCCTTTATTTCTCTATTCCTTTTCTTTTCCCTCTCTTATCTTTCCTTTTGCTTTCAAATTTCTCTTTCTTTTTTTTTAAAAAAAAAACAACAAAAACAAAAATGATTTTGAGGCTTCTTTTCGGTTTCTTTTGATGATTTGCCTTTTATTTGGACATAATACCATCTGAACTTTTACTTTTGAATGAATAATTTCCTATGTGGTATTGATGTGCGCGTTTTGAGAGTATGCTTGGTTGATTCTAGGACAGGGTATGCTAAGGTAGTGGTTTAGACCTTTTAGGACCTTAAAGCCGGAACCTACTTGCTTGTGGTAAGAAGGAGTTGCTCCCTATAGTGGATTTGAAACTAATAGTGAGTTTTTTCCACAATCGTGTGAGGTTTCTATTCCTCTTGCTTTCAACAAGTCTTGAATGAGTGGCACATGGATCCTTGACTATTGCGTACCTTATCTAGAATTTTGCTTTTATCTCTCGAGATCGCGACAAAATTGAACCATTTAGCAAGGACAAAGGCATCTTTTCGGGGTGGTAATTTTTATTTTTCTAGGGTAGTTTTCATTTCTTTGTTTTGGGTTTACATTTGCCTTCTTGCTAACCATTTGAGCATTCAGAAAATACATGGCCGTGTTCAAATGCACTAATCAATAATCATTTGGTTTTGTAAATCGAACTCAGATTTCAAGAAACGGTTTGTTGATTAATATGATCGCGACATGTGATGCAATCATATTATCAAATTCTAGGGATATTTCAAGCATCCCACACTTGAGCCCCATTGTGATCATACACTTAAGCATGGTGGCGTCCAAAGGGAAGGAAGCTAGAGAAAAATAATCGCCAACAAGTTTTAGGAACTTGTAAACCGTTCACAGGGTGAAGGTTACACCCCTTCACGATCCATGAGATCGCTAACTCCATAGTGGTCCGGAACCATGACTAGATATTCGGGGATGAAGGTACAAATCCAACCTAAAAGAGATTGAACCTGCCCGAAATAGGCCTCTACTTTGTTCTTCTCATATTCATGTGCGCTTTTTGACTAACATACAATCAATATATTAACCCTAAACCTGTTTAATCTATGTTGGTTGATTATTAATGCACAAACAAATCTATTATTGGCGATCACTTGAATTAAAATCATATTAGCCTAATTCAAATTATTAATTATCTTATTAAGCGTGATTTCAAGTACAAATTCTCTTTAAACCTGCAAGAGAGGGCGTGATCAAGCAACAACAATGATATCAAGCAACATAATAATATTGATACAACAAATCATCATCATCATAATAACCTCATCAAAGCATAATGATATTAGCAAGATCCTAGGCATTGATACTAACAAGATTAATAAAAAATCCTAGCATGTCACTAAACAATAAAGATCAATGCTTTATCCCTAACATAGCACTAACTTGATAGAAGAAATAGGAAGCAACCTAAACATGATACTAGAAAGCAATAAAAGCATCCTAACATGATACTAGGAAGCAATAAAAGCATCCTAACATGATACTAGGAATTTAAAATAATCTAAGCATACTATCTAAAGATATATAGCAATGAAATTACTCACTTTGTTGCCTTGTATCTCTTTCTATCAAAACGATACACACGTTAGTAACTTCAATACTAATATTAAATCAAACAAGTAATTTAAATAATTGAAATAGGGATTTGGGACCAAACCCTCAGAGATTATCAACCTTTCACGTCTAGGGCGAAGGAAACTTCGAGCTTGGCTAGGTGTGTCTAAGTCTCGTGAATGAGGTATGGTTTTTGAAAAGGTAAGGCTTAGAAAGAGGGAGAAAGAATAAGCTTCTAGCTTTGAGAGAGAGAATAGAATGGATTAGATGATTATTGATGATTGAAAACAGGAAAATACGACCCTATTTATAGAGAAAAACATCCGGATACGATCAGAAAAGATCGAATTCTAATCGGAGTAAAACTGCTCCCAACGCAATGCGACAGGGCTATCACGACGCGATGGCTCTGTCTCGATGTGCTAGGCCTATCGTGACGCGATGGACCTATCGCAGCGCGATGGTGCTACGTGATAAAAATTGCTGTACGGAGTCCTTTTTCCAATATAATTGGGTAATTAGAGTCCTTACTCTATCATTAAAATCAGATTAAATCTTTTTAAAACACTTGTTTTATTTCAACTAAAAATCCTTTATCTTTTCTAAATCAAATAAAAATCTAATTATTACTCCTAATCTCTTTAGAACTTAAAATAACCTTCTAGATTATTCTAGAAAATTAAAGTAATTCCTAATGACTTTAGGAGTAATAATTAATGGACCCTCCACTTGATCATCGGGTCGCCCATAAACTCATTTAAGATCCAATTTAGTATTTTGGCCATAACTTTCTCATTATTCATCGGAATTGGGCTTGGAATATATCATTAGAAAGCTCTTTTCGAGCCCCATTCAACTATACCATTATTGGACCTATATCATGGACCAAACAAAAATGGAATGGATATTTTTCATAAATAAGGTACGAAAAGAAAGATTTTTGAAGAAAAAGTATTTTTATTAAAAACATAGAAATCACGAGACTCTTCCACATTTCACTTCGTTTGATAATTAATGACGTGAAAAGTACTCATCATTGGGTTTGGTTTTTGGGGAGACACAATCAGGTGTCTAGAGAAGCCCCCACTTTGATTGAGTTTGGAAAAACGTAAGTTTCGAAAACAAAAGTCAAAGTAGCGATAGGGACGGAGAATGATTCAGAACGTTCTGCGATCCTAAATCATTCTTGTAACATCGATAACTAAAAACTAGTGTTAGTTAAACAGATAAAAGAATTAGAAACGCGTATCTTGAACCATGAGTACATGTCTCTAGAGTAACCGGTTTTTTTGTTGTATTCATTGTGACGATCTTCCACAAGCTAGGGAACATCCTCGAACATCGTTGCTTGTAGCTATCTTCAGTTTTTTTGTTGTGACAATCTTCCGCATCCTAAGGAACATCATCGAAGATCGCTGCTTGTATCTATCTTCCGTTTTTTGTGGTAGCACCTCGCCATGGCAGTGCCTCGCTGTTGTAGACAATCTCCTCTTTGCTTCGGGACATCGTCGAAGACCACTGCTCGTAGCTTTCTCCAAAATCTCGTCTATACCTTGACTCGATCATTTGATTGACAACTTTACACCTTAGTGAAAGTCATCGAAGACCTCTTTGCCTTATGATCCTTAGTTTGCTGATGCTTTACTTGAATGCTTGCTGTGTTGATGCTTTGCTGTGATTTTGCTGTGCCAGTACCTTGGCGCATTTGTAGATGTAATGATCAGCCGGTACTTTAACTCTTGTGCTTGCTTGTGAACCAATACCTCGGTGCTTGTAGTGAGCCAATGCTTAGGCGCTTAAGTCAAGCGATATGATCGTCGTCAGGCCAATCACTCATTGCAATTGTAATCGAGCCGACTAATAATCATGTCAATTTTCTTGTAGGGGCTAACTAGCATACCAAGGAACCCAAAATGCTAAATAAAGTCCATATAAGCTATTCACGGGGCCTAAGGATGCATTGTTGAGGAAAGAAAATCCAACGCGTGTCGCCACGTGCCAACGTGACGTGCCAATCATGTCGCGGCGCGATAAGTCTGTCGCGTCGCGATAGAATCGCGATTTCAGAATAAAACCCCTTCTTCTTCCTCATTTCGCCGTTGCTCATTTTTTGCTCGGTTTTCACTCAAACCTCAAGTCGTTAGTACTTGCACATTTCTCTACGAAATTCACTCAAATTTATTGCAAATCAAAGCTCTCGATCTCTAGTTTTCCGATGTATGTAAGTTTTGTTCAAACTCACCTTAATTTTAACGAATTTAATGCGTTTTTATTCGCGGATTTTTAAAAAATCCAAAACTTGTTTTACTTAATTTGCTTTATTTGTCGAATTTCTTGCCATGAAATTGTTTGTATATGCTTGTATATCACTTTGGGACTCAAGTTGGTGAAGAAATGAACAATTTTCCATTGTTGAGCACCTTGAGTTCGTGAACAGAATGTGGCTAGTTCTTCACGTTTTTGCTTGCTCTTTGTGCTTAATTTGTCATAATAGTTGCTATAATATTGTAAGAAAATGTTTGATTGCACAGAAATGTTGTATTGCTTGAACCAAAAACATGCTCTGTTTTAGTAGTACGTAATCTGTTTTTGACGAATATAGTATCATGCGGCTAGGCGAATCTTAGATATTATAGCCGTTTAATTTACTATTTTTATGTTTGGGACATAATTAGTATGGCTCGACGCCGTGGTTCCGGTTCGCGCTCTCGCGGGGCTCATCGAGAGGACGAGCCTATCGACACATGCGAGAGGACGTCTACCAGTCTTGGGGATTCCCCTGAGTGGGACGAGCGTACTCTATACTTCGTGCCCTTTTTCACATTTCGAAGCGCGTACGGCGTGGCATTTCCGACGATTGAGTTCGTTGCCATGGTTCAGGCAACAGCGACATCGGGCACATGTAAGATACTTACTTTCGCACCAACGTGGAGCAGTCCATGCTTTGGGAGTCATGCGGCTTGACTCCTTTGTTCCAGACTACACAGGCTCTTTACTCTTTGCAGTCGAACCGTTTCTTAGTTCGGGCTCTGGTGGTGTTCTTTTGGGACACCACCAATATGTTCCACTTTCCTTGGGGTGAGATGACTATCACTCCCTTTGACTTCTGTGTTATCACCAGATTGGAGTTTCGGTCGACTGTAGTTCCTCTCGGTAGGTACCCCACTCTTTCTTCACCAGAGGTGTACGAGCTGCTGGGTCCTATCGTTGTTCGAGCTCGTGTTGAGTCTAGGTCGGTACAGATGAGCGGATTATCCATCCGTCGGTCTCTGCTAGTGGAGGCCTTCCGAGACGATGCGGCCACCCTGGAGCAGCGGGTGCGCATTTTTGTTCTGATTCTTTTGTCAGGGACTTTCTCCCCTAACAAGGGTAGCCGAGCATTGCTTTACTACCTCCTTGCTTTTCGCGACCTTAGACAGGTCGGGACTTTTGGCTGGGCCAGCTTGGCCTATGCTGACTTCCTGCTTGGATTTCAACTCGCATGTCGTCACCGGAACTATGATGAAGAGGTCACACTTTCCAGTTTCTGGAGGATCGTAGAGGTATACTCTTATTTGGCTCAATAGAGTTGGCTATTTCGTGCATGATAGCTTTTGCTGATCCTTACCTGTTATTAGATTACAGGTTTGGTTCTACGAGTACTTTTCGACCTTGGCTCAAGCCAGGTATTTGCCTCGGGTGCTCCCCATTGCTGCTAGTTAGGGAGGCCGTTATCCTGGCATTGTTGCTACCAGACTCGTGCGAGAGTCGCTTCTTGCGGTACGAATCATCATCGTTGTTTCTGTTTATTCTTCCTTGTAGGTCTATGACTTATGGATGTCTTTTTACAGGAGCTTGAGCCCCTTTTTCGTCCATTGGTTGGATTGGACGTTCCTGTGCGGGCTGTCCAGCATACAACTCAACAGCGCTATTTCCAGGAGATGTACGACGCTGTGGTGTATTTGGGCGAGAGCATTGCGATTTAGCACTCCTTGGAGTTTTTTATCGTTTCGACTCGCCACCACCGCATATGATGGACCAGGTGAGTCTTAGGACTCATATGGATTCATCGCCAGCAGGCATGGAGTGGCAAAGGTTTAGCCATCCGAACCAGCATTATGTTGAGAGACTTTTTCCGCGATTGGCTCCACCACCTTGCATATCGGAGGAGGCGGAGGTGTGTTTTACATCTTCTGATTTGTCTTTTGGTAGCCCCCAACAATTTTTAATTGTTGGAGCTTATTTTTGCAAGTTGTAGCAGCGGCTGCGGAGTTTGTACCTCCGATCATGTCCATCACCTATCAGGGGTCTTTTGGGCCGGTCGAGGAGATGATACCCCTAGCTCCTGAGGAATGGCGTCTAGTGGATAGATCGATCCCTCGATGTCAGAACTGGGTGGGTTTATCTCCTGTTTCTATATGTATGTATATTTTGATCACTTCTAACCTTTTTGTTTTTACAGTTTTCTCGCGAGGTGATGACGAGTATGGCGAGAGCTTTGGACACCTTTCGTTATCAGCTGGTGAGGTTGAGCCATCAGGCATCATGCCGTCATGATGGTGGTGGGACAGAGGTATGTCTCTTGTCTTGTATTGTGTTTGTCTTTTTTTTGTTTCTTTTATTTAACTTGGCTTACTATTCCATTTTAGCTTGTTCCTCCGACTTGTACTCGCTTGAGGCTAAAGGGTAGGAGGGAGAGATCCGGATCAAGGCGCCGTCATACCTCGGTTGAGACCCAGGACGGGCGAGAGAGGTCGGATCATACCATTGTTTTAGACGATTCGAGCTCTTCTTTCGAGGGTGTGGCGACGAGACCGTTTGGTCAGGGTACGCCGATACTTGCTCCTTTCACAATCGGTGGGATGTACGAAGTTGGCTCGTCGTCACAGCAGCCGCAGCGGCAGGAGGCTCAGCAGGGTAAGTTAAGATGGGCTGGCCCTACTCTTTCGATTCCTATGACTAGAGAGGCCGACGCTGGTCAAGGAGTGACTCCACGGACTTTGCAGTTTTACGATGCCTTGGGTATTCGTCCTCCGGCGCCATAGTTGTACCTGTGTTTATTTATTTTTGACTATGTAGGACTTTGCTTTTTTATGTTTATCATTGACTCTTATGCTTTGGTTAGATGCAATGTATATACATACTAGTATTACTATGTACATTTTATCCCTTACATTTTATTTTTTCATTATTTCATTTTATGTGCATGTGAGTGTATGAAAAAATTGTGACAAAATTGTGCAAAAATTTCCGTCATTTTTATTATCTTTGGAGGGTATTCGACTTTCTCCCCCAAAAAGAAAAAATGGAATAAATAAATAAAATGGAGTTTGACTAAAATGAGCTTAAATTAAAATAATCAATAAGTGATAAGTGTTTATGCCAAAAATAAGATTGAATAAAACCGTAAAGCTAAAGTACAAATCCGTGTCAAAGTCGAAAAAACCCTGTCAGCATAGCGTGCTTCTCTGTCGCGCCCGCAGCGAATATAGGCTGTCGCGGCGCGATGATTCTGAATTTTCCGAATTTAATTAGAAGTTAGTCTGCGTCGGTTTCTGTTTATAAATAGCCCCCAAATATGTTGATTTCAGCACAATTCGAACTAATAGGAATTTTGGTTTTTAATTCCCAATCAAGTAGTTATGGCTAGGAATTTTTGTGATACAACCCATGAGTGGTGTCATTCTCTAACCGCAAAAGAGAGGAAAGAACTTGATTTTTTCCAATTGGGCGGTTTATATGGTATTAAGGGGGTAGATCTTGACATAGATTTTATTCATACTGCCTTGGCATATTGGGATCCCGATACCCATTGCTTTAGACTGGGAGATGATGAGATTTCCCCTTTGCCGGAAGAATTTGGTGCCATTCTTTGTTTTCCTTCTCTAGATCTTGCGGTAATTCCTAGGTTGAATGAGTATTACTACAAAGATTTTGAGCTATTTCTTAATCTCAAGGGTATTGATTTGAAAGTCATAGTTGATGGCACCGAAGTTGATCTTATAAAATTTGCATCTTTTCATTTAAATAGGCCAAAGTTAGAGTCTTTTCATGTTTACAAGAGAAGAGCCTTCCTGTGTTGCATGTTTGGCCAATATTTGCTCATTAATGGTAGTATGCATAAAGGTCAAGCTATTTTAGCTTGTGTCATGGAGCAAGTGGATGTCGGGAGAAATCCCATGCCACTAATCTTTGGAGAAACAATAATTAGCTTAGATGAGCTAAAAAGAGATCCAAAAGCACCTCTTTGAGGCTCTCTAATTTTATTACAGGTAGAAAATCAATATTTTTAATTACAAAAATAAAAAATATATAACTTTATATAGTAATAATAATTTATTGCATTGAATTTTTGCAGATTTGGCTAATGGAAAGGCTAGAGCTAATTAGCCCTCCTGACAATATTGAAAATTATAATCCTAATTGTCTTGTAAGAAGGAAGAAACGCTTCTCCATAAAGATGGAGCATCGGGAGTGGAGTAGGATCTTTGAAACTCGCGACTTTTCCATCAAGTGGATCGTTCCTTGGTGGAGAATTGAGAAGATTATCGGTGTCAATGCTCAACCCTTTTGTCAAATTCCAAGTTTATCAAGGCTAAATTTTTATTGCCCTTTTAGGGTAAAGAGACAATATGGTCTTGCTCAAACCATTCCTTTGGGAGATCTTCGTCGCCCCTATGAATTTCCTGTTTCTCAAGATACGGAAATATTTGATGAGTATTGGTGAGCTAGGTCTTTATGGGAAGTTGTGTCCCACAGAGCTCCTTCTCCTTTGTCTAGAGATATGAAGCAGTGGTTACTTGGTATGTTGGGTTTTGATGAGTCCAACTAACCGTGAAAGAAAACTCGAGCCAAAACTACACTCACAATTAATATAATCACAAGACATAATTAACTTAAACAACAAGAATTAAGGAAAGATTAATACCTTTGACGCGTGCTTCGCTCTAAACAAGAGCTCTTGCTTCGGAAAGCTTTTAGTCTCACTCGCACGAAGACCTCCAACGAAAGTCCACCCGCAAATCGACCCCGACAAAGGTCCAATGCTTAGAGGTTAGCTAAGCCCGACCTAAACTCGAGTAATTATATGTGTTTAAAGGTTTTCTCAATGGAGATGCCTTTTCTAACACCTTACTCAAGTGATTTTCCCAATACCCCAACTTGGGTATTTATAGGGAAAAGCATGAGTGAGATTTGCTCTTCCATCAATGTCGGAGAATTGATTATTCCTTTTATTTTTAAATCAAAAATAAAATTAATTATTTAGCAACTAATAAATCAACAAGTGGCACATTTAGGAGAAGAGTTAGGTGAGGACCACAAGGAGGGGAGGGGACCAAACTTGATCCCCAAGGAGCTCTATATGGTCGGCCACCTACACACTTGAAGGACCAATACCCGGCTGCCACGTGGCACCCCAAAAGGAGCACCAAGGTAGCTGGTTGAGCTGCGGCCAAGGCGCGGCTTGCGGCTGTAGCCTCGGCCCAACTTGGTTGCGGCTGCTACCGTGGCTATCACCATGCTAGCCGTGGTGTGCTAGCATGCACCAGCCAGCCAAGGCTCGTCTTGGTGCATTTGCTAGCCAACTCGGCTTTTACAAAATGCCCCTAAGCATCGGTTTGCTCGGGGCATTCCGATCCTAGGGGTATTTCGGTAAATTGTTGATTTATTAGTAATTTTATCATCTCGTCCTTTATTATTTCGACTCGACTTCCGACGCTCGGATTCGACGCTCCAAGCTCGAATTTTCGACGTCTAAATATTAATTACTCGAGTGACTCATTAATTCCTTCCGAATTAATTCGTTGTGTCGGTCCGTTAGTTGCTTGGGTGTGGCCCGAAGTTTTCAGTCAAGATTAAGTTGTAATATTAATTATACATTAATATCACTGATCGAAAGCAGCCTCCACCTAGGCATTTCGATCACTTGACCTCACTGAATAATTAGCTTTCTAATATTTCCGAATCCTTTATCGGAATAATACACTTGTTGGAAGGACACCATTCCTATCATGGTAGATCTCACAAGGACAAGAACAAGGTTCGGAACATGAACAAGGACAAAGAGATCATTAAAGACCGCCTAGGGGATAAGAAAATTCCTCCTAAGGATCGCCTAGGTTCAAGAGTTGAATATAAGACTCCTATGATGTCTAAAAAGAAAAGTATTGCAAAAGGCAAAGAAAAAAGAAAAGTTGACTCTATAGAGAAGAAATCATGGGTTGAGAAAAAGATTAGTGTAATGGCCAAGGGGAAAACTATCTCTACTAAAATTGTATGCAGATCATCTAAGGGATCCCTATTGGTGAAAGAGATGGATGATGAAGAGGAAGCATACAAGAATTGAAAAAGGGCTAGAAAAGAGAAGGCCTATTAGAGCATTGCTTTACCTCCAATTTTCTTTTTTTAGAAAATTTTTATTCAAGTCAATTTTATTTTAAGCTTTCTTTGATTCCATCAATAATGTAATAATTTAACTTTATTTATTAATGCAATTTTTAGCTTTAAAAATAAATTAACTTTTATATAAAAAATTTATTTTATTTTAAGCAATGGAAAACAACTTGAAATAATTTCGAAAAAATAATTCGAGTACGGAAGTCGAAATTTTCCGAAATTGACCGAAACTTGCCTAGATTGACAAAAATATTGCGACGCTGGAAATAAAAATTCATCACGGCGTGACACCTCTGTCGCGACGCGACAATCTTTGTCGTGGCGCGATGGCTTGGATTCTTATACGATGCTAACTCTGATTCAGCGTGCTGATGTAAACATGCAATATTTGTAAAATTTAAAGTGGCCGCGCCCCGTAAAGGGTTGCTTATGTATCCTTTTCTTAGGAATCAGGCCAAACGTAGTTCTTTTGAGTATAAGAATCAAGCAATCATGGGTAGAATTTCTTAAGTTGGTCAAGATTTGTCATGTTCGAGAACTCATTACCATCCATATCAGTTAGTTTTGCAGCGCCTCCTAATAGAATGGTTTTGACTATTATGGTCCAGACCAATTAGGCCTAAATTTGCCTCTTGGGTCTAGAACATTTTTCCTTAATGCTTTTAACACCAAGTCTCCTACTTTGATGTTTCTTGTCTTGACCTTCTTGTTAAAGTGTCTAGCCATGCAAGTTTGATAGCATTGAGTATGATGTAGAGCTTCTAGTCGTTTTTCATCAAGTAGAATTAGGTCCTCATATCTTGCTCTTGTCCATTCAACCTCATCGAGTTTACTTTCTAATGCAATGCGTAAGGAAGGTATTTCCAATTCTACAGGTTGTACGACATCCATTCCATAAACTAAGGAAAATGGCGTATTTCCTGTGGATGAGCGAATTGACGTGCGATAACCCCAAAGAGCAAAATGAGTTTGTCAGGCCAATCCTTGTAGTTTTTCGTCATCTTTTCAATGATAGTCTTTAAGTTTTTATTGGCTGCTTCCATTGCGCCATTTGCTTGAGGCCTGTATGGAGAAGAGTGATGATGTTGAATGCCGTATTTTTGCAGTATTTCTTCACATTCTGCTTGAAAGTACGTTCCATTGTCACTTATCATTTCACGTGGGACTCCGTATTGACATATAATGTTTCTTTCGATGAAGAGTGCTACATGCTTTGCAGTGAGTTTCGCATATGATGCTGCTTCAACCCATTTTGTGAAGTAATCAATTGCAACTAGGATGTATTCGTGGCTTCCTGTCCCAAGAGTGGTGATTTTTCCTATGATATATATTCCCCACGTTAAGAATGGCCATGGAGATGTAAGAGGTGTAAAGTACTAATGGTGGAATATGTTGTAAGTTTGCGTATATTTGGCATATAGGGTATCTCTTTACGTATTGATGGCAATCCCTATTCATGATAGTCCAATAGTACCCTTGGCGTATTATCTTTTGGACCAGCATTTTGCCATTCATATGAGTTCCGCATACTCTTTCGTGGATTATTCTCATCACTCTTTGAGCTTCCTTTTTGCCTACACATAAGAGAGCTCTTCCTTTAGGTACCATTTTGTGTAGCTCATCGTTTATGAGCACAAATTGGGAAGCCAAAAGTCTTAGAGCGCGTTTTTCTCTCTTGTCAGTATGAAATGGATATTCCCCTTTTGCGACATAATTAAGGATGTCGGTGTACCAAGGTTCCTCTTCCTCTTCTTTTTCTTCTTGAATGGTTTCATCATCTTCTATGGCTTGAATATAAGCTAACTTATGCCTTTTTTCTATTGTTAAAGGCATTTGCTCAACTTCCTTAGGAATTCTAACCATCGAGGCTAGTCTTGCCTACGCGTCAGCAAATTGATTTTCTTCTCTTGGTAAATATGTATATTCTACTTTCTCGAGTTGGTCGGTAAGGGTTTCTAAGTACATTTGGTAAGGGGCCAAACTTTCACTCCTTACTTTCCATCTTTTGGAGATCTGTTTGATGATGAGAGAAGAGTCTCTGAATATGCGTAGCTTTTTTACTCCCAATGCCAAAGCGGTTTCAAGGCCTACCACACATGCTTCGTATTCCACAGCATTATTGGTAACGTCGAAATCCAACTTTATTGAGATTGGGACGTGTTCTTCTTTTGGTGATACTAAAAATACTCCTACGCCTCATCCTTTCTGGTTTGAGGCTCCATCGAAGTATAATGTCCAAGTATCATCTTCTGTCACCATTAAGTCTTCGTCTGGAAAATTATTTTCATGCATTGGTGTCAAATCTTCAATCGGGAAATCTGCCAAGAAGTCTGAAACCACTTATCCTTTGATAGCTTTTTAAGGCATGAATCTTACATCAAATTAGGCTAAGTTGACTATCCATCTAGATATTTGCCCATGAAGTGTAGACTTTTCAAAGAGGTATTTAAGAGGATCCATTCAAGATACTACGTACACTCTGTGGACAAGCATGTAGTGTCTTAACTTGGTTGTGACCCACACTAATGCGAGGCACAATTTTTTAAGTGGTGTGTAGCGAACTTCATACTCGAGCATCTTTATGCTTAAGCAGTAGATGGCATTTTCTTTATTCTAACTTCTTGTGCTAGCATAGCTCCCATTGTTTCTTTGGTAACCGTTAGGTACAATAAAAAAAGGGATTCCTGGAAGCGCAAGTGCTAATACAGGAGGATTAGTGAGATAGGCTTTGATTTTATCAAAGGCTTTTTGACACTCGTCATCCCATATTACTGGTACATTATTTTTGAGCTTCTTGAATATTGGTTCACATATCGTATCTAGTTTAGATATGAACCTACTTATGTATTGCAACCGGCCAATAAATCCTCGAATTTGTTTCTCGATTTTGGGCGGCGGCATTGACATGATTGCTTTGATCTTAGTTGGATCTATCTCTATACCTCTAGAGCTAATGAAATAGCCTAAAAGTTTTCCTGAAGTAACTCCAAATGCACACTTAGCTGGGTTTAGCCTCAAGTTATATTTTCTTAATCTTTCAAAGAATTTCCTTAAGGCTATTTGGTGTCCTAGACAGTCCTTTGATTTTACAATCATATCGTCCACATATACCTCAACCTCTTTATGCATCATGTCGTGGAGTAAAGCAGTCCCTGCTCTTTGGTAAGTGGCACCCGCGTTTTTCAACCCGAATAGCATCACCGTGTAACAGTAAGTGCCCCAAGGTGTTATGATGGTGGTCTTTTCCATGTCTTCTCCAGCCATGAGAATCTGGTTATATCCTGCGTATCCATCCATAAACGAGAGGAGCGTGTGATTCGCTGTATTACCTACTAGAATGTCGATGTGTGGTAAAGGGAAGTCGTCCTTTAGACTTTCCTTATTTAGATATCTAGACACACATTCTTACCCTGCCATCCTTCTTAGAAACTGGTACCACATTTGTGACCCATTCGAGGTATTTGGATACCTTGATAAAACCTGTAGTTATTTGCTTTTGCACTTTTTCTTTTATTTTAAGAGCTACGTCGGGTTTTATTCGACGTAACTTTTGTTTTACAGGTTTCATTCCGGGGATTAGTGGTATAGTGTGTAGAGCAATTTCTCTCTTTATTCCTGGCATATCTTCATATGACCAAGAGAAAACATTGATAAATTCTTTTAGTAGACTTTTTAAATCAGTTCTTTCCTCTTCATTAAGGGTTAAACCAATTCTAACTTCTCTTTTAATAGTTGGATCTTTTAAAATATTAACCGTTTCAGTGTCTTCAATTATCGGTGCTTTATTTTCAAGTGTTTCCACTGCTTTAATTATTTCTTTATCGTTTTCATTGTTAGCAAATCAATGCTCATCATCTTGAGTAAGATAATGATATGAGAAGTAAGCGGAAGAAGACATGATATTAAACTCTGAAATCATTACATCGAAAAGAGATACGTTCGTTGGGACTTGACTATTGACTATCCTAGGAGTGGGTTTTAAACTAGAAGGGCTAGAAGGAGACACAACTATAGAAGGTTTAGAAGACTCGACTACAGAAGACTTAAATTCAGACTCAGACTCAGACTTAGACGACTCAGGCTCGTCGAACATTGGTCCTTGTCCTGTGGTGATGGAGCTGAGATTGTTCTTCCACTCAGCGTAGTTACCTTTACAGTCGTTCTTCATCCCTGAACTAATCCTTCTGCCAGAGTAATGAGCTTCGTGGGATCAAAGTTTTCATTTTGTAATACCATTTGGATAAGCGCAGAATCATCGTCGATAAGCTTAGGCTCATTTTTCTCGTACCCAAAGAGGAGACCCATAACATTGAAGTCGAAGCATGGGGGTGCTTGCTCCTTGTAGATGGGAGTTGGGATCTCATCTAAGAAATTACAGTCCAAGAATATCTCAAACCCTGGTTATCTTATCCCATTTTTGACAAACGATTCGAGGAATTCGTCGCATGGATAATCTTCACCCTCTTTTATGAATTGTCCATTTAGAGTGAGAGGATAATGATCCATTGGAATAGCCTTTTTCTGGGTAAGATCATTTCTTCGTGCATTGAACTTTTCCCGGGCTTGATTATAGTCTTCCGGAGTTGGTTCGAAACCATGTCCAAAAGTATCTAATTTAGGAAGGCCAGGCAGTCCCATGGGCTTCGCTATTCCTTTCTTTTTTCTTAGAGTCATTCTAGGAAAGTGTCCTTGTTTTCTGAGAATAGAATTGACTATCATGTTTGAATGGAGGTCGTAGCGAAGATGGGTCTTTTCATCTTCCTCAATGAAAGAGACCTCTTCGACATTAAAGCCCCATAAGTCTTTATCATTCTCATCGTGCTCCACATTTATGAGTGGCTTATCAATTGCTTTGATCCTCATAGGGGAAGCATCAATTGTGATAGAAACTCCTCCAACTATAGCCTTGACTTGTTGGTGAAGTGATGAAGGGACGGCTTTAAGGTCGTGAAGCCAAGGGCATCCCAACAATAGGTTGAAAGAGGCCTTAATATCTACTATGTGAAAAGTAGTAGCATGCTCAATAACTCCTGTCGTGGCATTCGTGGTAATAGTCCCAAGAGCTTGACGAAGAGTGTTATCATAAGCTCTTCTGCCTTGTGTTGATGGGGACAAATCCTCATCTCATATTCCTAACATTCTCGCGGTTCGAAGTGGGCAAACATTAATTGGCGATCCATTATCCACGAGGGTCATTGGAGCGTTCATCCTTTTGCAAACCACTGTGAGGTTCAAGGCTTTATTATGCTTATCACCTTCAGGAGGTAAATCCTTGTTAGAAAAGGTGATTAAGTTAATGGGACTATGAAGATCACTGGTAAGGAAGTTAGCTAAACCTTCAGGTGAGGTTTCTGAATCTATCCCTACTTTAGCCAAGGCATCCATTACTGCGAGCCTATGCTCGTGGGATGTAGCTAGGAGTTTCCATACATTCATTTCTACCTTAGTGTTTTTCAATTGTTTGACAACATCGTTGTCTTCTATAATTGGAATAGGGACTTGTTGAGTGGTAGGAATGGGTTGATTCGTGATGGGAGGTTGCATTCTCCCTGATCTTATGAGGACGTCGATAGAGGTATCTTCTTCATCCCAAATATCATCGATTGGATAGATCGTGGAAAGTGGAGTTTCTTCTATATCTTTGAGGTAAATATCCTCATCATCCCTTTCCCAAACTCCATTGACGCTAAAATCCTTTTCTAGACGAATCTGAACTAACTTTTTACTGTCAAATCAATCCTTGGACTAGGTCCTTGAATTTAAAACAGCGTTCTATGGTATGTCCTCCTGATTGATGGTATTGGTAGTAGAACCTATCTGTCCTTTTCAATGATTCAAATGGTCTTGGCTCGAGAGATTTGATCTTCCATTCTCAAAGAGCATTTTGAACATGTTTGCATATGAAGTCCCAATAGGTGTGTATGCCTTATTATTCTTTTAGGGTGGTTCGACTACATTGAAAGAAAATAGCTTTCGTTTAGTACTCTTTGTGGGCATCATTTCTTCAATGACACGCTTGTTCTGAACCATCTTTGCATGGTTAAGGGCCTCGCGACATATGTCTATTGCCTCCCTCATTGTGTTTATGAGGAGTCATACCTCCTCTTTAGTGGCAGGGTTGTTCTCATGTGAGGCAATCACTCATGGCATCGAAAAAGGTTTCCTCCTCTTCTTCGATAGCATGAGTTTCTTCAATTGGTTTAATGAGGGATGATGGATCAACATGGTTTTACTCATAAAAAATGGCCAAGGAATTTGAAAGTGGAGCATTATTAATATTTGGCTTCTTGCTTGCAGGAGGCAATGGAAGTTTGTTGCTATCAATTAAGTCTTGAATAGCTTCCTTCAACTTCCAACAATTCTTAGTGAGATGGCCCCTTCCTTGGTGATATTTACAGTGTGCATTGGGGTTCTATCTAGCCGTCCTCCTTTCGACTGGTGGATCTCTAAAAGGTCCAATAGGAGTTATGAGACCCTTAGTATGAAGTCGATCAAACGCCGTGTCATAACTTATGCCAACAGGTGTGAAGTTCCTCCTAAATGGGTTCTTTTTCCCTTGATTGTTCATGGCAAGGACCTCATTCAAGTTAAAGGTGCCAACATTGTTTAAGTGGGTAGTTTTGGAAGAAGAAGGATTGTTGTTCTTCTTTCCTTTCCAGCCACTTTTGGAGTTGCTAGCAGCTTTTTGTTTTGCAAGGTCGTCTTCAATATCGATTCATATGTCATAGACGGCCTTGAAAGTACTCAAGTTGCTTTGGAATTTGAGATGTTTCGAGTACTTTTCTTGGAGGTTCTTGATGAACAACCTCACAGATTCTTTTTCAGTAGGAACCTCGACCATCTTAGAAAAAGTTTCCCTCTATTTGTTGAAGAAGTATGTAAATCCTTCGTTCTCCATTTGTTTCAACATCTTCAGTTCTCTATGGTCGGTTTCAACTTGAATGTTGCACTTGTATCTATCAATGAAAGCGTTGTTATAGAGTCCCAAGAAGAGATCTTCTCTTTGTCTAGAGAAAAGAACCATTGTTGACAAACGGTTTCTAGAGATAGCAAAAACAGCGAATGGAAAACTTTCCTATCAATCCCCTTGATATTCATTATAGTTTTGAAAGCTCTTAAATGAAAATAGGGATTGTCAGTTGGTTTGAATCTAGGGATGTCATTGGAATTGAACTTCTATGGAAGAAATTCCTTGTCCACCGAGACCCCTTGTGAGCTAATTCCCTGAAACTTGTAGTCATTGGAAATTTTGCTCAAGCTTTCTTCCATACGCTCAAGCTGTTGCTGTCTAGTAGGGTCGTTGACTTGAAGAGCGAGAGTTTTGAACATCTCGGTCAAGTTAGTCATGTTTTTCTTAGTTCATCGACTTCCTATTAGGTAGCCATTAGTACGAACTTTTTCCTGTGTCTGATGGGTTTGTCGAAGAGTAGAACTTGAACGAAAGTGTTGTCCTTGATTAATTGTCCTTCTTTTCTTAACCAAGCGCTTTAATATTAAACCATTGATTTTTAATGACTTGATTCAAATTGACTTTGACTTTTATTGGTTTTAAAAGGCAAAAAAGCAAAAAATGGGGCCATTTTTGGGAATCAAGTTTAATGGTTTAAGTAACATGGTTATGTTAGGAGGATTAATATCTGACTTACCCCCTAAAATAATGACGGAAATCACGCGCGCACAAGACTCTCTATACATGGTCACAGTGAAACATAAATAAAGTGTGTGCTTTAAAATAATGAGTGGAAGTGGCATGCTTTGATACTTGTGTAAGACCATGGGACTATGTGTCAAGACTCGATTAAGGACTGAATGAGACTTCGATTATTAATAAGTTAATTAAACATACTTGGCGCGAAGACAAAACCAAAAATCTGGAGCATCGCGTAAACAATGGCACTGTTGCGTCGCGACAGAGCCATAGCAGCGCGATATTGCTATCGTGTCGCGATGGACACCTGCATGTCGCGCCACAGGCCAAACTTCCGCGTCATTACTGAAACGTCAGCCTGCACCTGTTTCCAGCGTTCTTCTTTAAAAAGGGCGAGCCTATAGTCGTGCTAAGTCATGTTTATTCAATTTTATTAAACTTTAATCATTCATTAATCAATTAATTAATTAATCAAAGTCCTATATAGTCATTAATCAGTTTTTTCAGACTCATACATAAGTCAAACAAACGATTAGCGTAAACACATACAAGCTATGCACAAACAAGAGATGCATAAGTAGTCAAGTAGGCACAATATGATGCAATGAGTATGCAACCTAACCATGGCTCTAGTTCTCTAAAGTTCAAGGATTTTGGTTAGTCAAAATAGGGTCTATGGTTATGAGTCCGGATGCATCGCACGGAAGCCTTAACTTTGTAAGGGTTGGCGCGTATGGATGGGACCACACAAGTTAAACTTGTTTCCATGGTTTGGTGAATTCACAAACTCGGATGTGCCCTTCGTTGCAATGAGCGTTCGATTGGGTAGATGGAGCGTGAATTCCCAAAGGGTTATGGCCATATGTAGAACACATATGGGTTTTAGAAAAGAGAGAAAAACTCTATTAAGAAGAAAAATCGGCCATACAGTGCTAGAACCGGTTAAAGCAAGAAGGCAGACGTCTGGCTCGGGATTGGAAGAACCTGACACGAGAAAACAGGGACCATCGCGAGGAGATGGCCCTGTCACGCCGCGATGTTGCCATCACGTCGCGACAGAGCCATTGCACTGTGATGGGCTCTGTTCTCTCAGTGACGGTTCCTACATGCCTCTGTAGTTTTCTGTGTTCTTAGAATTTTCCGATTTTCATAGCGTTTTTTCGTTTCCAGTTGTGAAAGATATTTTCCAAATTTCCTACATGTAAAATCCTATGTTTTTTATGCATTACGAATGGTCTTTCCAATGCGGACCTTTTTATTCTTACGCCAATAATGTCAATCAAAATTACGCACATGAATAGTTAGAACTTTTCGAGTCTCATCCACTCATTCTAAATTATTGCAAAAATAAATTTCAGGAATTAAAATAGAAATCCACCCTATTGGAGTCGCCAAAAACTGTAAGGAATAATTTCAAACATCCCACACTTGAGCACCACTGTGATCATACACTTAAGCATGGTAGCGTCCAAAGGAAGGAAGCTAATTCAAAAGAGTTGCCAACAAGTTTTAGGAACTTGTAAACCGTTCACGGGGTGAAGGTTACACCCCTTCACTATCCATAAGATCGCTAAATCCATAGTGGTCCGGAACCATGACTGGAACTTTAGGGATGAAGGTACAAATCCTACCTAAAAGAGATTGAACCTGCCCTAACAATAGGCCTCTACTTTATTCTTCTCATATTAATGTGCACTTTCTGACTAACATACAATCATTAGGTTAACCCTAAACCTGTTTCATTTATGTTGGTTAAATATTAATGCATAAACAAATCTATTATTGGCGATCACTTGAACTATAATCATATTAGCCTAAATAAAATTATTAATTATCTTATTAAGCGTGATTTGAAATACAAATTCCCTTTAAACCTGCAAGAGAGGGCGTGATCAAGCAATAATAATAATATAATAATATTGATATAACAAATCATCATAGTCATAATCTCAATCTCATCAAAGCATAATAATATTAGCAAGATCCTAGGCATGATACTAACAAGATTAATAACAAATCCTAGCATGTCACTAAACAATAAAGATAAAAGCTTTAACCCTAACATGATACTAACATGATAGAAGAAAATAGAAAGCAACCTAAACATGATACTAGAAAGCAATAAATAACATCCTAATATGATACTAGGAATTAAAACAATCTAAACATGATTTCTAAGGAAATATAACAATGAAATTACTCACTTTGTTTCCTCGCATCTCTTTCTATCAAAACAATACACACGTTAGTAACTTCAATAAAAATATTAAATCAAACAATTAATTTAAATATGCAAAAATTCAATGCAATAAATTATTATTACTATACAAAGTCTTATATTTCTGATTTCTGTAATTAAAAATATTGATTTTCTACTTGTAGTAAAATTGGAGAGCCTCGAAGGACTGCGTTTGGATCTCTTTTTAGCTCATCTAATCTAAGCATTGTTTCTCCAACGATTAGTGGCATGGGATTTCTCCCAGCATCTACTTGCTCCATGACACAAGCTAAAATAGCTTGATCTTTATGCATACTACCATTATTGAGAAAATATTGGCTAAACATACAAAAAAGGAAAGCTCTTCTCTTGTAAACATGAAAAGATTCCGACTTTGGTCTATTAAAATAAAAAAATGCAAACTTTTTAAGATCAACTTCAGTGCCATCAAATATAATTTTCAAATCATTACCCTTGAGGTTAAGAAATCGCTCAAAATCTGCATCTTTGTAGTAATATTCATCTAACCTAGGAATTACTGCGAGATCTAAAGAATAGAAGCCAAGAATGGCACCAAATTCTTACGGCATAGGGGAAATTTCATCATCTCCTAGTCTAAAGCAATGGGTATCGGGATCCCAATATTCTAAGGTGGTATGAATAAAATCTATGTCAAGATCTACCCCCGTGATACCATATAAACCCCCCAAATGGAAAAAGTCAAGCTATTTTCTCTCTTTAGCGGTTAGAGAACGACCCACTCACGGGTTGTATCACAAAAATTCCTAGCCATAACAACTTGATTGGGAATTAATAAGCTAATATTTTTATTATTTTGAATTATTGGAATCGGCAGATTTGGGGGCTATTTATAAACAGAAATCGATGCAAACCGAATTCCAGTCGAATTCGAAAACATCAAAATTATCGCGCCGCGACAAGGCTGTCATGCCGCGGCAGCCTTTATCCTCTGCAATAGATAAACGTGCTCTACCGAATGCATTTTTTCGACTTTGGCTCGATTTGTACTTTAACACTACGGTTTCTTAACCCCTCAAGCCTTACTCAATTTTATATTTTGGCATTCTTTTTCAAAAACTTTTTACATATTGATTATTTTAAGTTTAATATTAAGCTTATTTTAGTGAAACTTCATTTTTTTTTTCCTTTTTTCTTTTTGGGGGAGAATTTCGGATACCCTCCAAGATAATAAAAATAATGACGGAATTTTTGCGCAAAATTTATTACAATATTTTCACACACACACACACATACATAAAATAACATAAAATGAAAAATAAAAATGTAAAGGATAAAAACTACATAGTAATACTAGTACGTATATACATCACATAAAAGTCAATAATATATATACAAAGTCCTATACAGTCAAAATAAATAAGCACAAGTACAACTACGGCGCCGGAGGACGAATGCCGAAGGTATCTTAAAACCGCAAAGTCCGCGGAGTCACTTCCTGCTTAACACCAGTCTCTCTAGCCGTAGGAATTGAAAGAGTAGGGCCAGCTCATCCCGGCTCACCCTGTTGAGGATCTTGTCGCTGCTGCTGCTGCGACGATGAACCAACCTCGTACATCCCACCAGCTATGAAAGGGGCAAGTGTGGGTGTACCCTGACCAGGTGGCCTCATCGCCACCCTCAGAACAAGAGTTGGAGTCGTCCAAGATTACAGTGTGATCCTACCCCTTTCGCCCGTCCCGGTTCTCAACCGAGGTACGACGACGCTGCAATCCGGATCTCTCCCTCCTACCCTCTAGCCTTGAGCGAGTACGAGTCGGAGGAACAAGCTGAAACGAAACAGTAAGCCAAGTCAATAAAAGAAATAAAACGCAAACATAATACAAGATAAGAGGCATACCTCTGTCGCACCACCATCCCGACGGCATGATGCCTGGTGGCTCAACCTCACCAGTTGATAACGAAAGACGTCCAAGGCTGTCGCCATCCTCGTCATCACCTCGCGAGTAAACTACAAAAGGAAAGGATTAGAAACAATCAAAATATATATACAGACGGAAACAAGAGATAAACCTACCCAAGTCTGACGTCGAGGGATTGATCTCTCCACTAGACGCCACTCCTCAAGAGCCGGGGGTATCATCTCCTCGACCGGCCCAGAAGACCCCTGATAGGTCATGGACATGGTCGGAGGTACAAACTCCGCAGCCTGCGAAAATAAAAAATTAAACATCGTTGGGGGCTACCAAAGGATAAATCAAAAGATGCAAAACACACCTCCGCTTCCTCTGATATGGAAGGTGGTGAAGCCAAACGTGGTAAAAGCCTCTCAGCATAATACTGGTTTGGGTGGCTGAACCTCTGCTAATCAACGCCAGCTGGCGATGTATCCATATGAGTCCTAAGACTCGTCTACTCCATCATATGCGCCGAAGGACGAGTCGGAATGATGAAAAACGCGAACGAGTGCTTAATTGCAACTCTCGCCCAAATACACCACAGTGTCATACATCCCCTGGAAGTAGCGCCGCTGAGCTGTATATTGCACAGCATGCACGAGAACGTCCAATCCGACCCATGGACAGGAAATAGGCTAAGGATCCTGTAAAAAGAGATATCCATAAGACAAAGTTTTACGAAGAAGGATAAATGAAAATGACGATAATAATTCGTAGTGCCAGAAGCGACTCTCGCACGAGTCCGGTAGAAACCATGCCAGGATAACGGCCTCCCCAACTCGCAGCAATAGGGAGCCCTAGAGGCAAAGACCTAGCCGGAAACAAGGTCGGAAAGTACTCTAGAACCAAACCTGTAATAACAGAGAAGGATCAGCAAAAGCTAGCTAGCATGGATTAGTCAATTCTATTTGAGGAAAACAAGAGTATACCTCTACGATCCTCTAGAAACTAGAGAGGGTGACCTCCTCATCATAGCTCCAATGGCGACAGGCGAGTCGCAATCTAAGCAAGAAGTCGGCATAGGCCAAGCTGCCCAGTCAAAAGTCCCGACCCGTCTAAGGTCGCGAAGAGCACGGAGGTAGTGGAGCAACGCTCGGCTACCCTTGTTAGGGGAGAAACTCCCTGACAGAAGAATCAGAACAAAGATGCGCACCCGCTGCTCCAGGGTGGTCGCATCATCTCGGAAGACCTCCACTAGAAGAGACCAGCGGATAGATTGACCGCTCATCTGTACTGACCTAGACTCAGCACAAGCTCGGATAACGAGAGGACCTAGCAGCTCGTCCACCTCTGGTGAGGAAATAGTAAGGTCCTTACCAAGAGGAACAACAGTCGACCGGAACTCCAATCCAATGATGACAGAAAATTCGAGGGGAATAATAGTCATCTCGCCCCAAGGAAAATGGAACGTGTTGGTGGTGTCCAAAAAGAACTCCACCAGAGCCCGAACTAGGAAACAGTTTGACTGCAAAGAGAAAAGTTCTTGTGTAGTCTGGAGTAGAGGAGTCAAGCCGCATGACTCCCAAAGCGTGAGCAGCTCCATGTTGTTGCGAAAGTAGGTGTTGTATAAATGCCTAATGTCACTACTGCCTGAGCCATGGCAACGAACTCGATCATCGATAATGCCACGCCGAACGCACTCCGAAATGTGAAAGGTTTGCGTAAAGTATAGAGTACATCCGTCCCACTCAAGGAACTGCCCAATACTAGTGGTCGTACCCTCGCGCGCCTACGTCAACAGGCTCGTCCTTTCAGTGAGCCCCATAAGAGCGTAAGCTGGAACCACGACGTTGATCCATGCTAATTATGTTCCAAACACAAAAATAATAAATTAAAGGTCTATGTAATATCTAAAGTTCGCCTAGCTGCATGATACTATGTTTGTAAAAAAAACAGAGTATGTAGTACTCAAACAAAGCATGTTTTTGGTTCAAGCAATGCCCACAATTCTGAGCAATCAAACAATTATAATATTATAGCAAGTATTGTGACAAATTAAATACAAAGAGCAAGAAAAGACATGAAGAACAAGCCACATTTTGTTCACCAACTCAAGGTGCCCAACAATGGCAAATTGTTCGTTTCTTCACCAAATTGAGTCAAACAAGTCTTAAAACACTCCCAAGGTGATATACAAGCATATACAAACAATTTCATGGCAAGATATTCGACAAACAAAGAAAAACAAGCAAGTTCATTTTTGGATTTTCCGAAAATTCGCAAAGAACATGCAAGAAAGTCTTCCAAATTAAGAGGAGTTTGAGCAAAACTTACATTGATCGGCAAACTAGAGATGAAGAGCTTCGATTTGCAACAAATTTGAGCAAATTTGGTTGAGAAACGAGCAAGAACGAGCAAGATGAAGTTTTGAGCGAAACTTAGTGCGAAATGAGGCAAATAGCGAAAAGGGAAGAAGAAGGGGTTTTATTCCGGAAAACATGACTCTATCGTGCCGCGACAAAAGTGGCGCGTCGCGCTGGCATGTGGCAGCACGCGTCGACTCTCCTTTCTTCAGCGATGCAATTCGTGGCCCCCATATGTAATTTATGTGGACTTTAATCAGCATTTTGGGTTCCTTGGTATGCCAGTTAGCCCCTATCAGCAAATTGTCATGATTAGTAGTCGGCTCGATTAAAATTGCAAATAAGTGATCGCCCTGATGACGGTCATCTCACTTTACTTAAGCGCCTAAGCATTGGCTCATCCCAGGCACCGAGGTAGTGGGTCATAAGCAAGCACAAGCGCCAAACTACCGGCTCATTATGTCTACAAATGCGCCGAGGTACTGGCACAGCAAAAGCACGAGCAAAGAAAAATCACATCAAGCATTCAAGCAAAGCATCAGCAAGATGAGGATCATAAGGATCCTGTATGAGCATATATAAGCATATATGTGTTTTTTCTTTAATTAATTTCGGATTTGTGCTTGAGCCCCCCTTTTTTTCGCTCACATGGACTATACTTATAAATTTTAATGTAAATTGAAGTGTTCGAATGACAATTATACACTAAAATCATGATCAAAATTTTGAATTTTGATAATGGCATGAAATTGTTCTTGTGACTCATGTATATTTTTGTCATGCCTAAGTTGCAAAATTGGTTTTAAGAATGATAACAATAACCGAAATTTATTATTATTCACTTATAAACTATGATTTCAAGATCTGCATAAACTAGTAAATATAGGAAATCCTTGAAGACATCACCGAACTGGTGTAATTTGGTATATCTCGGGCTTTTAAGCCCCCATTTTATGTTTTCGAATGTCGTAGCCCCCAATATTAGGTAGCTTCGATGACTTGTTTGTTTTTAAGAATTGGACCCTTTCATGTTGCTCGAAATGGGTATAGAAATCCCATGTTTTGTCTTATTGTTACAACAACTAGTATCTTTAAAACGTTTAAACGAGTGTGTTAAAATCGTTTTCGACCATTCATAGTTTTAACAAATGAAATTTTCTAAGTCTAATAATCTTGGTCGTTCGTTGGAACAAGTAAGAGGAAAAAAATGAAATGTTGCTCAACTTTTTCCTCTATTCTTGCTACTCTCGAATTCTTTCTCTTGAGTTCAAATTTTGTTACTGATTGAAGCTCAAGAAAGTAGATATTACCCTCTTTGTTAAATTCCAATGTGCAACAATAAAAATCTAAAAATATAAAGACCCCTTAATTTTTAACTTAGGAGTCCTTTATTGGCGTTTTAACTCATAAAATTGTTTGTCGTAATTTTCATGATGAACGACTGATTATTAAAATTTCGTATGAGCAAGTATGTTGTATACGTTTGAGTTCTATTTTTATACTCATGATTTTGTTTCTTTTTCTCTATACTAGTTGTACTCTCTAATGTTTAGAGTAAATTGAAGTATTGAAACAACAATTATGCATTAAGATTAATTATTGAAGTTGATCTTGAAAATGGCTCGAATATGTAGCTTGTTCTATGGCCAAGTTCAATTGCAAACTTAATTTTCAAAGGAACAAAATGATCTACTAAATCATTATGATGCTTTTGAAAATTGTAAGGCTCGAGATCTACACAAACTATTTATAGTTTAGGTGATTCTCGATAATAGCTTAAATGGCATGAATATCTCATTTTGTTTATTGTGGATATTGGAGCCCCCATGAGTCGGGTTATGTGCATTTTTCTATTTCACAAGTCTTGGAGCCCCAATTTAGGGTAGTTCTAATGACTTTCTATTGTTTATTGGGCCATTCATATGATCATGATATGAGAATGACCTATGTATATAACCCATTTTTTGTTTTGAGATATTAAGGACAATGACATGGCTTTCGCATTTTAGTTGAAGTCATGTTCAAGAAAGCAAGTTAGTCTTTTTCTTGTTTACAAACCAAAAACAATTGTGTTTAAGGTTTAGTAATCTTTACCTAATGTCAAAATGTTCGTAGAGATCATTGCGGTGATATTATTCTCAAATTTGATTTAACATCAAATGATTTCATTGTTCTTATCAATCTTTGATTTTGGTCTTGTAGGTGGTTCGTTTACCACCCCTAAGCCAATATTCGCAGGATGACTAGGCGAGAACAAGTTCGAGTCAATAAGAAGTCAAATCTTAGTTCATTCCTTTTGGAAATATACATGTATTATCCAAACGGTTATTAAGAATATGATAATTTATTTATTTGAGAAAATGAAACAAAAATTCAAAAAGGAAATTTTAATGACTAATTTTTTTTTAGAGAATAAGAAACATGTTATTCGGAACTAGAATTCAAAATTTGGAGAGGATCCAATAAATTTAATGAAAGTTTGTTTTGAAAATAAAATGAAGCAACTTTTTCTAGTACGCAAAATATATAATCATGTTATTTTCGAGATTGGATTCAAAATGGAAAGAAAAGTCTAGCTCGTAATTGAGTGTGACTTTTTTGTCCAAGATTAATGAAGGTAAGTTGTAAGTTGCAACTTATTTCAATAAAGCTATGAAAATGTGAGCAAACTTTTGTATAACTAATTTTTCTTATGTTTTTCTTTATAATGTTTGTCATCTTAGTCATATTTTGCTAATTGAAAGTGAAGTTCTTCCAATTAAATAAGCACCGTGTTTTGAGAATGAATATTATCAAACTTAGGTTTGATGGGGTGTTAGAATAGTTTATAAAATCATTCGAATCACTCTCCAAAATATGGTCTCATTTCAAAACGAAAGTTAAGGTGAGACTTATAGTTTCATAGCCCCCAAGTGTAGACGTAGGTGACTTTCAGAATTCATGTATACATATGCTAGGGGATGTTTCTCATGTCTATTTGAAGCCCCAGGATTTGTATTTTCAATTTGTGGAATATTGCATATGTTTATCACGAACTGTTTGATCAAGTAACATAATTAATTATCTTGGTCAAATAATAGGAAGTGGTATTCTTCGCTTTGTCATTTAAAGTTATTAAGATGATTCGTAATAAGCTTTGCATGACATTGATTTTGTAGCATAAATAGCGTGTTCAAATCTGTAAATAGAGAGAAGTGAAGATGTCTTGGCTTTTTTAGCCCCTAGTTTGAGGCAAAGAGCGAAAAAATTATACTATTTTTCAAGTATTTTAGTTTCAAAATGGGAGGGATCATCCCGACTTATCCTCTAAAAAATAAACGAACAAAAAAGACAAATTTGCATAAAAAGAAAGGGGATCCAGCTTTCCCGTAAAAGAAAAGAGAAATACACATATTTTCAAAAAGCAAGGATTATTGACTTAACATTTGAATCATCGTGATGATTTGGCAATGAGGTATACGTGTGATAGTGATAACGATCATTTTTTCATGTAAAGATCATGTTCAATCAATGTTCCTCGCTTAGAGAGGATGAAGGTATCCCACGCATGCGGACATATTAGTTGCTCATGATAAGTGAGAAGACCAATGCTCAAGAGTTGTAAAAGACATCTAAAGTTAACGTCGAGATTGTTGATATATTAAATCAATGTATTGCATTAACTTGTTTTCTTTCTAGGAAATGTATATAGAACTTGAATCACCTTGGTAATATATATCCCAATTAATAAAAGAAAATAAGATGATTATCTTAAAAAGTGATAGACATCTTATTTTTCTTGGCAAAAGATACGGAAAACATCGAATTTAGTTTGATTCAATTGCTTTACTAAAATGATGTAATCAAGCCAATGGCTATCTGTGGGGAATATTTCAAGCATCCCACACTTGAGCGCCACTGTGATCATACACTTAAGCATGGTGGCGTCAAAAGGGAAGGAAGCTAGAGCAAAAGAGTCGCCAACAAGTTTTAGGAACTTCTAAACCGTTCATAGGGTGAAGGTTACACCCCTTCACGATCCATGAGATCGCTAACTCCATAGTGGTCTTGAACCATGACTGGATATTCGGGGATGAAGGTACAAATCCAACCTAAAAGAGATTAAACCTGCCCTAAAAATAGGCCTCTACTTTATTCTTCTCATATTCATGTGCGCTTTCTGACTAACATACAATCAATAGATTAACCCTAAACCTGTTTAATCTATGTTGGTTGAACATTAATTCACAAATAAATTGGGCCAGCTTGGCCTATGCTGACTTCTTGTTGGGATTGCGACTCGCCTGTCGTCATTGTAACTTTGACGAGGAGGTCACACTTTCTAGCTTCTGGAGGATCGTAGAGGTATATTCTATTCTTTCTAGCAAAAGTTTACTTTTGATGTTAGCTTTTGCCAATCCTTCCCTGTTGTTACAATTGTGGTTCTACGAGTATATGCCATCTTTGGTGCCAGCCAGGCCTTCGCCTCGAGGGTTCCCTACTGCTGCTAGTTGGGGTGGTTGTTATACCGACCATACTGCTACTGCCCGTGTTCGAGAGTTGCTTCTCTCGGTATGCATTTCTCGTCATTTTCTTTTACTCTTAGTAGGAATTCCAACTCATGAGTGTTCATTTTGCAGGGACTTGAGGTCAACTTCCATCCATGGGCTAATTTTGATGTGCCTGCGTTGGCAGTCAAGTACACAGCTCAGCGGCGCTACTTCCAAGGGATGTATGATGCTGTGGCGTACCTGGGGCGAGAGAGTTGTGATTCAGCACTCTTCAGAGTCTTTCGTTGTTCCTACTCGTCCTCCATGGCATATGATGGTCCAAGTAGACCTAAGAGTTATATGGGCAAGTCGCTAGCTGGTACGAAGTAGCAGCGTCATAGCCATCCGAACCGGAGTTATGGTGAGAGACTTTTGCCACGGTTGGCTCCACCACCTTGCCCGTCAGAGGAGGCGGAGGTATATTTTGCATCTTTTAATTTGTTCTTTTGGTAGCCCCTAGCAAATTTTAATCGCTTTGATTTTATTCTTGCAGGCTGAGGCGGCGGCTGCGAAGTTTGTACCTCCAATAGTGTCCATTACTTATCAGGGGTCTTTTGGACTAATCGAGGAGATAATTCCTCTGGCCTCTGAGGAGTGGCGCTTTGTGGAGAGGTCGATACCTCGTCACTAGACCTGGGTGAGCAATCTATCATTATTTTGTTTGCATGCATAAGCTTTGATTCTTTCCGACTCTTTTTGTTTGGCAATTTTCCCGCGAGTGGATGACGAGGATGGCGAGAGGCATGGACGCCTTTCGTTATCAGCTCGTGAGGTTCAGTCATTGAGCTTCCTATCGTCATGGGAGTGATGGCATGGAGGTATTTGACCTTACTTTGTGTTTGCTTTATTTATTTTTCTCGTATTTGACTCTGCTTGTTTTTCTATTTCAACCCATTCTTCCGTCGCGTACTCGTACGAGACCCGAGGATAGGAGGGAGAGATCCGGATCTGGCTCGAGGCGTCGTAGTACTTCGGACGAGAACCAGGGTGGTCGAGCGGAGTCGGATCAGACTGTGGTAGTGGAGGGTTTCGGGTCTTCTTCCGAGGGTGCATCGAGGAAGCCGACTGGCCATGGAGGCGTGACATCGGCTCCTTTTGCGGGTGATGAAACGTACGAGGTAGGATCGTCGTCGCAGCAGCTGGGACCTCAACAGGGTGAGCCAGGATGGGCTAGCGTTGCTCTTTCACTTCCGACTACTAGTGATCTTGAGGTTGGTGAGGGATTGACTCCACGGACTGTGCAGTTCTTGGATACATTTGGGGTTCCTACTCATTTGCGTCCTCCAACGCCGTAGTTGTACCTGTGCTTTTTATTTGACTCTGTAGGGCTTTGCTTTATATTATTTGACACTTATGTTAGATATGTTTTATATACATATGACTACTATGTTATTTATCTTTTTTCATTTTTATTTTTCATTTTATGTGCATGTAAGTGTGTGCAAAATTGTGATTAATTTTTGTGCGAAAATTCCATCATTCTTATTACTAAATGGAGGGTATCCGACTTCGTCCCCCAAAAGAAAAAATAAAAAATAAAATTGAGTTTGACTAAAAATAAGCTTAAAACTAATTAAACTTAAAATGATCAAAAGGGGATAAGTGTTTGAAAGAAAATTTGCCAAAAATAAGGTTGGATAAGGCTTGAAAAGAATTAACCGTAAAGTCAAAGTACCAATCCGAGTCGAAGTTGGATAAAATACGGTCAACTTAGCGCGTTATTTTGACGAGGTAAAAACCAAGCTGTCGCGATGCGACGCTTCTGTCGCAGCGCGATGGTCTTATTTCTCCGAATTATTTTAGGATTCGGTTCACGAAAGTTTTTGTTTATAAAAAGCCCCCAAATCCGTCGATTTGAGCAGATTAAAATATTTAGCTTATTAATTTTCACTCAAATAGCCATGTCTAAGACTTTTAGTGATTTTACTCGTGAGTGATGCCGGTCTTTGACTGCCAAAGAGAGGAAAGAGCTTGCCTTTTTCACTTGGGGGGTTTATATGGTATTAAGGGGGTAGATCTTGACATAGATTTTATTCATATTGCCTTAGAATATTGGGATTCAAATACCCATTGCTTTAAACTAGGTTATGATGAAATTTGTCCTTTACCGGAAAAATTTGGTGCCATTCTTGGCTTTCCTTCTTTCAATCTTGCGGTAATTCCTAAGGTGAGCGAATATTATTATAAAGATTTTGAGCGTTTCCTTAACCTTAGGCATAGGGAATTAAAAGACATAGTGCATGGGATTGTAGTAAATTTGAAAGAATTTGCACGTTTTTATTTTGATAGACCACGCTCTGAGTCTTTTCATGTTTATAGGAGGAGGGCTTTCCTCTTTTGTATGTTTAGTCAATATCTTCTCACTAGTGGAAACATTCATGAGGGTCAAGCAATTTTAGCATCTGTCATGAAGCAACTTGAATCAAGGAGAAATCTAATGCCATTAATTGTTGGAGAAACTATGCTTAGTTTAGATGAACTAAAAAGAGATCCAAAAGAACCTCTTAGAGGTTCTCCAATTTTATTACAGGTAGAAAATCAATACTTTTAATTATAGAAATCAAAAATATTTAATTTTGTATAGTAATACTAATTTTTTTTCATTGAATTTTTTTGCAGATTTGGCTAATGGAAAGGCTTGAAATAATTAGCCCTCCTGACAATATTGAAAAGTATACGCCAAATTGCCTTGTACGGAGGAAGAAACGTTTCTCCATAAAGATGGGTCATCGGGAGAGGAGTAGAATCTTTGAAACTCACGACTTTTCCATTACATGGGTTGTTCCGTGGTGGAAAATTGAGAAGATGGTTGGTGTCAATAATTAACCTTTTTACCGTCTTCCAAGTTTGTCCAAAATAACCTTTTACTACCCTTCTAAAGTAAAAAGACAATATGGCCTTGCTCAAACTGTTCCTTCCGGGGATCTTCGTCGCCTTTATGAATTTTCCGTTTCACAAGATGTAGAAAGATTTGATGACTATTGGTGTGCTAGACCTTTGTGGGAAGTTGTTACCCAAAAAGTTCCTCCGTCTTTGTCAAGAGATGTGAAGCAGTGGTTACTTGGTAAATCTCAAAAGGACAAGAACAAAGTCTGAACATGTACAAGCCTAATGTTAAAGATCGCCTAGGAGATAAGAAAATTCCTCCTAAAGATCGTCTAGGTGCAAGAGTTGAATTCAAGACTCCTATCATGCCCAAGAAGAAAAGTACTACTAAGGGCAAGGAGAAAAGAAAAGCTGAATCCACAGAAAAGAAAGTATGGGTTGAAAAGAAACATGGTGTAATGGCTAAAGGAGAAAATATTGATACTAAGATTATGTGCAGATCTTCTAAGGATCCCTGTTGGTGAAAGAGATGGATGATGAAGAAGAGGCAGACAAGAATTGGAAAAGGGCCAGAATGGGGAAGACAGATTAGAGCATTGCTTTTACTTTCAATTTTTTTATTTTCAAGTCAATTTTATTTCTAAGAATTTATTTTAATTCCATCAATAATGTAATTTTACTTTTATTTATGTAACTTTCAGCTTTTTAAATTAAATCAACTTTTTACATTGAATATATATTTTTTTTAAAGCAATGAAAACAACCTGAATTAATTTCTAAAATTGTTCGAGTACGAAAGTCGAAAATTTCCCGAAATACACCGAAATTTGCCCAGATTGACAAAAACACACTGGCACTGGAAATTTGAATTCATCGCGAGCAACAAACCTGCTGCGACGCGATATCTTTGTCACTGTGCGACAGATCTTGTCGCGGCGCGCTGGACTTTAATTTTGTGCGTCGTTCGCTCTGTGTTGACGTGTCGACGCAGGAGTGCGAGTTTTGTAAAATTTAAAGTGGCCGCACCTTGTAAAGGTTTGCCTACGTATCCTTTCCTTAGGATTCAGGCCAAACGTAGTTCTTTTGAGTACGTTACTCAAGTCATCATGGGTAGAATTTCTTAAGATGGGTCAAGATTCGTCATATTTGAGAATTCTTTACCATCCATATCAGTTAGTTTTGCGGCACCTTCTGATAGGATAGTTTTGATGATATATGGTCCGGACCAGTTAGGCCTAAATTTTCCACTTGGGTCTAGAACATTTTTCCTTAATGCTTTTAACACCAAGTCTCCTACTTTGATGTTTCTTGTCTTGACCTTTTTATTAAAGTGTCTAGCCAAGCGAGTTTGGTAGCATTGAGTATGATGTAGAGCTTGTAGTCGTTTTTCATCGAGTAGAATTAGCTCTTCATATCTTGCTCTAGTCCATTCCACCTCATCGAGTTTACTTTCCAACGCGATGCGTAGGGAAGGTATTTTCAATTCTACAAGTTGTACGGCATCCATTCCATAGACTAAGGAAAATGGCATATTTCCAGTGGATAAACGAATTAACGTGCGATAACCCCAAAGAGCGAAATGGAGTTTGTCAGGCCAATCCTTGCAATTTTCTGTCATTTTTTCGATGATAGTCTTTAAATTCTTATTGGCTATCTCTGCTGCGCCATTTTCTTGAGGCATGTATGGGGAAAAGTGATGATGTTGAATGCCATATTTTTGATGCAATTCTTCACATTCCGCTTGAAAGTGAGTTCCATTGTCACTTATCATTTCATGTGGGACTCCAAATCGACATATGATGTTCCTTTCGATAAAGAGTGCTACTTGTTTCGTGGTGAGGTTTTCATATGATGTTGCTTCAACCCATTTTGTGAAGTAGTCAATTGCTACTACGATGTATTCATGGCCTCCTGTCCCAAGAGGATTGATTTTTCCAATAATGTCTATACCCCATGTTGAGAATGGCAATGGTGATGTATAGGTGTAAAGGAGAGATGGGGGAACATTTTGCAAGTTAGCGTATATTTGGCATTTAGGCATCTTTTTACATATTAATGGCAATCCCTATTCATAGTAGTCCAATAGTATCCTTGGCGCATTACTTTTTGGGCTAGCATTTTACCATTCATGTGAGTTCCACATACTCCTTCGTGGATTATTCTCATTTCTCTTTGAGCTTCCTTTTTGCCTACACATAGGAGAGCTCTACCTTTAGGTACCCTTTTATGTTGCTCATAATTTATGTATACATATTGGGAAGCTAAAAGTCTTAGTGCTCGCTTTGCTCTCTTGTCAGCGTGAAGTGGATATTCTCCGTTGGTGACATAGTTGAGGATGTTAGTGTACCAAGGTTCTTCCTCCTCTTCTTCTTCTCCTTGAACTTCTTCATCATCTTCTATGGCTTGGATATAAGCTGGTTTATGCCTTTTCTCTATTGTTAGAGGCATTTGCTCAATTTCCTTAGAATTCTAACCATTGAGGCTAGTCTTGCGAAGGCATTGGCAAATTGATTTTCTTCCCTAGGTAGATATGTGTATTCTACCTTTTCGAGTTGATCAGTAAGAGTTTCCAGGTATGTTAGATAAGGAGCTAAGCTTCACTCCTTACTTTCCATCTTTTGGAAATCTGATTAATGATTAAGGAAGAATCTCGGAATATTCGAAGTTTCTTCACTCCGAATGCTAAAGCTGTTTCAAGGCCTACCACACATGCTTCATATTCCGCAGCATTATTACTAGTAACGTCGAAATCTAAATTTATGGAGATTGGGACGTGTTCCTCTTTAGGTGATACTAATAATACTCCTAGGCCACATCCTTTTTGGTTTGAGGCTCTGTCAAAATATAATGTCCAAGTATCATGTTCCGTAACCATCAAGTCTTCGTCTGGAAAATCATTCTCATGTATCGGTGTCGAATCTTCTATTGGAAAATCTGCTAAGAAGTCCGAGATAACTGATCCTTTAATAGCCTTTTGAGGCATGAACCTTACATCGAATTGTGCTAAGTTTACTATCCATCTTGATATTCGCCCGTTAAGTGTAGATTTCTCGAAGAGATACTTAAGTGGGTCTATTCGAGATACTACATAGACTGTGTGAACGAGCATGTAATGTCTTATCTTGGTTGTGACCCACACTAGTGCGAGGCACAATTTCTCAAGTGGTGTGTAGCGTACTTCATACTCGAGCATCTTTTTACTTAAGTAGTAGATGGCGTTCTCTTTACCTTCTACTTCTTGCCCAAGCATAACTCCCATTGTCTCCTTAATAACTGTTAGGTACAATCGAAGAGGGATTCCTGGAAGCGTCGGTGCTAATACAAGAGGGTTAGCGAGATAGGCTTTGATCTTTTCAAAGGCTTTTTGACACTCATCGTCCCATATTACTGGCTCATTCTTTTTAAGATTTCAAATATTAGTTCACATATAGTAGTTAGCTTGGATATGAACCTACTTATGTATTGCAACCGGCCAATAAATCCTCGAATTTGCTTCTCCGTCTTGGGCGGCGGCATTGACATAATTGCTTTGATCTTAGTTGGGTCTATCTCTATTCCTCTAGAGCTAATGACAAAGCATAAAAGTTTTCCTAAGGTGACTCCAAAAGCACACTTGGCTAGGCTTAGCCTCATGTTGTATTTCCTTAGCCTTTCGAAGAATTTTCTTAAGTCTACTTGGTGTCATGGACGGTCTTTTGATTTCACGATCATATCATCCACATAGACCTCAACTTCTTTATGCATCATATCATGGGTTAGGCAGTCGCTGCTCTTTGGTAAGTGGCACCTGCGTTTTTCAACCCGAATGGCATTACCGTGTAACAATAAGTGCCCCAAGGTGTTATGAATGTAGTTTTTTCCATGTCTTCTTCAGACATGAGAATCTGGTTGTACCCTGTGTACCCATCCATAAATGAGAGAAGTGCGTGATTTGCTGTGTTATCTACTAAAATGTCGCTGTGTGGTAAAGGGAAGTCATCCTTTGGACTTGCCTTATTTAGATCACTATAGTCGACACACATTTTTACCCTTCCATCTTTCTTCGGAACCAACACCAAATTTGCGACCCATTCGGGGTATTTGGATACCCTGATAAAACCTGCAGTTATTTGTTTTTGAACTTCTTCTTTTATTTTAAGAGCTACGTTGGGTTTCATTCGACGTAGCTTTTGTTTTACAGGTTTCAATCCTAGAATTAGTGGTATTGTTGTTGAGCTTTATTTCTCTATTTATTCCTAGCATATCTTCGTATGACCAAGCAAATACATCAATGAACTCTTTTAGTAGATCAATTAAATCGGTTCTTTCTTCTTTCCTAAGAGTTAGACATATTTTAACTTCTCTTTTAATGGTTGGATCTTTTGAAATATCAACCGCTTCGGTGTCTTCAATTATTTGTGTCTTGTTTTCAAGTGTTTCCATTGCCTTAATTATCTCTTTGTCACTTTCATTGTTAGTTAAGCAATGCTCGTCATCTTGAGTAAGGGAATGAAACGAGGAGTAAGCGAATGAAGACATAATATTGAATTCGGAAATCATTACATTAAATAAAGAAATGTCCGTTTGGACTTGACTACTAACTATCTTAGGAGTAGATTTTGATGTAGAAGGGAGAGAAGGAGATGCTACTATAGAGGGTTTAGAGGACTCGATTACAGAAGACTTGAATTTAGACTCGGACTGAGACTCAGACTCAGTTGATTAAGACTCATCGAACATTGGTCCTTGTCCTATTATTATGGAGATCTTTTTTCCACTTGGTGTAGTCACCTTCACAGTCTTTCGCCATCCTCGAACTAATCCTTCTGCCGGAGTTATGAGCTTTATGGGATCAAAACTTCGCTTTGCAAGGCTGTTTGGATAAGCACAGAATTATCGTCGATGCGCTTAGGCTCATTTTTCTCGTAGCCAAAGAGTAGTCCCATGACATTAAAGTCAAAACATGGGGGTGCTTTCTCTTTGTGAATAGGGGTTAGAATCTCACCTAAGAAATTGCAATCCAAGAAGATTTTGAATCCTGGTTATCTTACCCCATCTTTGACGAAGGGCTCAGAAAATTCGTAACATGGATAATCCTCACCCTTTTTTGATGAATTGACCGTTTAGAGTGAGAGGATATTGGTCCATTGGGATTGCTTTCTTTTGAGTACGAGCATTCCTTCGTGCATTAATCTTTTCCCAGGCTTGCTTATAGTCTTTCAGAGTCGGTTCGAAATCAAGTTTAAAAGTATCTAATTTAGGAAGGCCAGGCGATCCCATTTGTGTTTCTACTCCCTTCTTCTTTCCTAGAGTCATTCTAGGAAAGTGTCATTGCTTTCGGAGAATGCCATTGACTATCATGTTGGAATGGAGGTCGTAGTGAAGAGGGGTCTTCTCATCTTCGTCGATGAGAGAGACCTCTCCAGCATTGAAGCCCCATAAATCTTCATCATTCTCGTCATGCTCACCAATTATGAGGGGTTTGTCAATTGCCTTGATCCTCATCGGGGAAGCATCGATTGTGACGGGAATTCCTCTAACTATAGCTTTTACTTGTTGATGAAGGGACGAAGGGACGACCTTAAGGTCTTGAAGGCAAGGGCGTCCCAATAACAAGTTGAAAGAGGATTTTATATCAACCACTTCGAAGGTGGTAGCATGTTCAATGATTCCTGCCGTGACATTCATTGTTATGGTTCCAAGAGCTTGGTGACGAGTGTTGCCATAAGCTCTTATGCCTTGCGTAGATGGAGACAAGTCTTCGTCTCTTATTCATAGCATCCTCGTAGTTCGAAGTGGGCAAACATTAATCGCTGACCCATTATCTACAAGAGTCGTTGGGACATTAATTCTTTTGCAGATTACTGTGAGGTTAAGGCTTTATTGTGCTTATCACCTTCTAGTGGTAAGTCCTTGTTAGAAAAGATCGTGAGGAAGTTGGCCAACCCCTCAGGAGTGGTTTCTGAGTCTATTCCTACCTTAGCCAAGGCATCCATTACCGCGACTCTATGCTCACGGGATGTGGCTAGTTGTTTCCATACATTCGTCTCGACCTTAGTCTTCTTAAGTTGTTTGACAACATCATTGCTTCTATGATTGGTATGGGAACTTGTTGAGTAGTAGGAATGGGTTGCTTTGTGATAGGAGGTTACATTCTCCCTGATCTTGGGAGGACATCGATAGGAGAATCCTCAACATCCCAAATGTCAATGATCGGATATATTGAGGAAAGAGGAGTGTCTTCTATATCTTTGAGGTAAACATCCTCATCTTCACTGTCCCACACTCCATTAACCAATTCTAAAAATACCTTTTTGTCTGGTCGAATTTGAACCAATTTCTTACTGTCAATTAATCCTTGGACTAGGTCCTTGAATTTAAAACAGTGCTCTATGGTATGTGCTCCTGATTGATGATAGGGACAGTAGAACCTATCTGTCCTTTTGAGTGATTCAAATGGTCTTGGTTCGAGAGGTTTGATCTTCCCATTCTCGAAGAGCTTTTGAAACATGTTCGCATAAGAGGTCCAAATAGGAGTATATGACTTGTTACTCCTTTTGGGTGTTTCGACTACTTTGAGAGAAAAAGGTTTTCTTTTAGTAGTCTTAGTGGGTGTCATCTTTTCAGCCATGCGCCTTTTCTCCATCTCCTTTGCTTCTTGGAGGGCATAGTGAAGTTGAGTCATCGCTGCCCTCATTATGTTTATGAGCACCCATGTATCCTCCTTAGAAGCTGGTTCTTTATTAGGAGGAAAATCACTCGTGGCATCGAAGAAAATGTCCTCCTCTTCTTCACTGGCATGAGTTTCTTTAACTGGTTTGATGAGGAGTGATGGGTTAGCGTGACCTTCCTCATCAGAAATGGCCAAGGAATCCGAAAGTGGAGCACTATTGATACTTGGGTTCTTATTTGCAGGAAGCAAGGAAAGTTTATTGCTATCAATTAGATCCTGAATTTCTTCCTTTAACTTCCAGCAGTTTTCAGTAGGGTGACCCCTGCCTTGATGGTATTTGCAATGTGCATTGGGTTTCCAGTTAGCCGTCCTCCTTTCGACTGGTGGATCTCCAAATGGTCCAATAGGAGTTATGAGACCTTTTGCATGAAGATGATCAAATGCTGTGTCATAACTCATGCCAATAGGTGTGAAGTTTTTCATAAATGGCAGGACTTCATTCAGATTAAAGGTGCTAACATTATTTGAGTGGTAGTTTTGGAAGAAGAAGGATTGTCGTTCCTCTTTCCTTTCCAGCCACTGTTTGAAATGTTAGCAGCTTTTTGTTTTTCAAGGTCGTCTTCAATGTTGATTCCTATGTCATAGACGGCCTTGAAAGTACTCAAATTACTTTGGTATTTGAGATGCTTGTAGTACTTTTCTTGGAGGTTCTTGACGAACATCCTTACAGATTCTTTTTCAGTAGGAACCTTAACCATTTTGGCAGAAGTTTCCCTCCACTTGTTAAAGAAAGAAGTGAACCCTTCATTCTCCTTTTGCTTCAATATCTCAAGTTCTCTATGGTGAGTTTTGACTTGAATGTTGCATTTGTATCTATCTACCAAACCGTTTGTTATTTAATCCTAAGAGGAGATCTTCTCTTTATCAAGGGAAAAGAACCATTGTTGACAAACGGTTTCTAAAGATGGTTAAAACAATGAATGGAAAGCCTTCCTATCAATCCCCTTAATGTTCATTATTGTTTCAAAAGCTCTTAAGTGGAAATATGGATTGTCAGTTGGCTTTAATCTTGGGATGTCATTGTCAATGAATTTTTGTGGAAGAAATTCCTTGTCCACCGAGACCCCTTGTGAGCTAATCCCCTAGAACTTATAGTCATTGGAGAGCTTGCTCAAGATTTCTTCCATTCGCTCCATTTGTTGTTGTTTCGCAGGGTTATTGACTTGAAGAGCAATAGTCTTCATCATCTCAGTTAAACTAGCAAGGTTTTGCCTAAGCTCATTGACTTCTTCCTGAGTTTCCATTTTCTTCTTAGCTTTTCTCTTTTGTCGAATCGGTTTATCAAAGAGTAACTAGGACGGAAGCGTTGTCCTTGATTAGTCGACCTTCCTTTCTTGCCAAAGAGCTGTAAATTAAACCATATTTGACCTAATGACTTGACTCATATTGACTTTGACTTTATTGGTTTTAAAGGCCAAAAGAAAAAATATGGTGTATATTTTTGGGAATCAAGTATATGGGTTCAAACAACATGGTTATGTTTGGAGGATTAATCTCCGACTTACCCCCCTAAAAAAATGACGGAAAACACGCACACACAAGACCCTCTAGACATGATCATGGTGAACGTATTTACAAAGTGCGTGATTAAGAAAGTGAGTGAAAGTGGCATGTTTTAACACTTGTGTAAGACCATGGGACTATGTGCTTAGACTCAAGCAAGGACTAAATACAGCTTCCGCCGTTAATAAATTGGTTTATTAGACTCAACATGAAGACTCAAGCAGAAAAATGGACCGTCGCCGAAGCGAAGGAATTATCACAAAACGCCAGGGGCCATCGCAGCGCGATGGACACTTTCGTGTCGTGCAATATGTCAAACCTTTGCGTCATTGCTGAAACATCGGTCTGGGCTTGTTTCATTGTTCTACTGTAAAAGGACAAGCCTAAAGACGTACTAAGTCAGTTTAGTAAATTTATTAGACTTTAATTATTCATATTAAATAATTAGTAAATTAATTAAGCAAAGTCTTATATAATCATTAATTAGTTTATTTAAACTTTTAAACAAGTCAAACAAACGGTTAGTGTAAATATGCACAAGCAAAGATGCACAAGCAAAGATGCACAAGTAGTCAAGTGAGCACAATATGATGCAATGAGTTCGCTAAAGTTCAAGGATAAGGGTAGTCAAAAGAGGGTCCATGGTAATGAGTCCGGATGCATCGCGCGGAAGCCTTACCTTTGGAAGGGTTGGCGCGTATGGATGGGACCCCACAAGTTAAACTTGTTTCCATGGTTTGGTGAATTCACAAACTCGGTTGTACCTTTCGTTGCAATGAGCGTTCGATTGGGTAGATGGAGTGTGAATTTCCAGATGGTTATGGCCATATGTAGAACACATATGGGTTTAGAAAAGTGTGAAAAACTCAATCAAGAAGTAAAACCGAGCAAACAGTACTAGAACTGGTCAAAACAAGAACGCAGATTTTTGGCTCGATATTGAAAGAACTCGGCGCGAGACAACAGGGACCATCGCAAGATGATAGCCCTGTCGCGCCGCGATATTGCTATCGCGTCGCGACAGAGCCATCGCATTGCGATGGGCACTGTTTTCTAAGCGCCAGTTCCTACATGCCTCAGCAGCTCTCTTTGTTCTTAGAATTTTCCCGTTTTCACAGCGTTTTTTCGATTCTAGTTGTGAAAGATAATTCCTAAATTTCCTAGGTGTAAAAATCCTATGTTTTTGACGCATTACGGATGGTCTATCCAATGCGGACCTTTTTATGCTTATGCCAAAAATGTCATTCAAAATTACGCACATGAATACTTAGAACTTTTCGAGTCTCATCCACTCATTCTAAATAATTGCCAAAATAAATTTTAGGAATTAAAATAGAAATCCTCCCCAGTGGAGTCACCAAAAACTGTAGGGAATATTTCAAGCATCCCACACTTGAGCCCCACTATGATCAAACACTTATGCATGGTGGCACCCAAAAGGAAGGAAGCTAGAGCAAAAGAGTCGCCAACAAGTTTTAGGAACTTGTAAACCGTTCACAGGGTGAAGTTTACACCCCTTCACGAACCACGACTGGATATAACGGGATGAAAGTACAAATCCAACCTAAAAGAGATTGAACCTGCCCTAAAAATAGGCCTCTACTTTGTTCTTCTCATATTCATGTGCTCTTTCTGACTAACATACAATTAATAGATAAAACCTAACCCTGTTTAATCTATATTGGTTGAACATTAATGCACAAACAAATTTTTTATTGGCGATCACTTGAATTAAAATCATATTAGCCTAAATAAAATTATTAATTATCTGATTAAGCGTGATTTCAAGTACAAATTCCCTTTAATCCTACAAGAGAGGGCGTAATCAAGTAATAACAACAATATCAAGCAACATAATATATTAATAACAACAAATCATCATCATCATCTCAATCTCATCAAAGCATAATAATATTAGCAAGATCCTAGGCATGATACTAACAAGATTAATAACAAATCCTAGCATGTCACTTAATAATAAAAATCAAAGCTTTAACCCTAACATGATACTAACATGATAGAAGGAATAGGAAGCAATCTAAGCATGATACTAGAAAACATACATGATATTAGAAATATTAGTTATTACCCTAAACATGATACTAGGAATCATAAAGATATCCTAACATAATACTAGTAATTAATATAATATAAGCATGATTTCTATAGAAATAAAACAATAAAACAACTTAATTTGTTGCCTCGTATCTCTTTCTATCAAAACAATACACACGTTAGTAACTTCAAGGAAAATATTAAATCAAACATTTAATTTAAATAATTGAAATAGGATTTGGGACCAGATCCTCAGAAATTATCAACCATTCACGTCTAGGGCGAAGGCAACTTCGAGCTTGGCTATGTGTGTCTAGGACTTGTGAATGCGGTCTTGTGCTTGTGAAAAGGCTAGGCTTAGAAATAGGGAGAAAGAACAAGTTATTAGCTTAAGAGAGAGAAGAGAATTATAAAGATGATTGTTGATGATTGTAAACGAGGAAACACGACCCTATTTATAAGGAAAATAGTCCCGAAACGATCAGAAAAAGATCGAATTCGATTCAGAGTAAATCTGCTTCCATCGTGGCGCGACAGTGTCCATCGCGGCGCGATGGAGCTGTCATTTCGGGATGGTGAACGCGTTAATTCAAAATTGTACGGAGTCCTTAATCTAATTAAATTAGACTAATTAACATCCGTACTTTTCTTTCTAAAATCTGATTTAGTCTTTTAAAACACTTGTTTTATTCCAAAATAAAATTCTTTTTTTTCTAAAAGATATAATTATTAATCCTAATTTAACTAGAATTTAAAAGAACCTTCTAGATTATTCTAGAAAATTTAAATCAATCCTAATGACTTTAGGAATAATAATGAATCACTACTACAAAAATTATCAAAGAGACCTTAAGTAAGAGACCATTTAAATAAATATGTGGTCTCTTGGATTCAAGAGACCAAATATTTCAAATAAATGGTCTCTTATGTATAATCCTAGGAGATGAAAATGTACCAAAAACCATCTCTTTTAAATAAGTGGTCTCTCCTTCTTTTTAATTAAATAAATTAAAAAAGAGAGACCATTTATTTAGGAGAAGTTATCTCTCCTTTTTTTAATTAAATACATAAATAAAAGAGATAGATCATCTATTTACAAAAAGTGGTCTCTTTTTTTTTTAATTAAATAAATAAAAAAAAGAGAGATTATTTATTTAATCTGATCTACTAGCATTGCACGAATTGCCATGTGTAAAAAGATCAAACCTTAGATTTCCCTTAACTCTCTTTTCCCTCAAACACTAAAATTTCTCACGCGGTCACGCCTCCTCAGCTCCCTAATTTCTCACGCCCTTTATTTCTCACTTTGTCTTCTCACTTTCACCACAGTCAATTCCTCACTCCTCCTCTTCTTCTATCTCTCAAACTCATCCCTTGCTCTTGTACTTTCTCTCTCCTCTTATTTATTTATTTTATTATTATGATAAATAAGTATAATATATGGAGTAATAAATGATTTTGTTTGTGTTGTTGGATTATTAGCAAACGGGGATGGAGGGGCATGGAGAGGTAACAGAAAGAGTAAAAGGAGATTAAAATTATGATGGAAGTGGTAACATAATGGTGCTGGAGTTAGTAGTATTGGAGTAAGGCGAAGTCGAGAAGACGAACACGAGAGTAGATATGGAAGAGTAACAGGAGATCAAAATTATGACGGAAAAATTCCTTTTTTTTTATTTTATTTTTAAATGAAATTGATAAAAACCGAAACAAACCGCCCACGACGCCACCAAGCATCGCCGGACGCTGGTCTTGTTCAGGTTCGTCTTCTTTTCTATTTTTTTCCCCTCTTTTTTCTCACTCCTCTAATACAGAAGAACTGTAGTAACCCAGAAATATCCCTTTTTCACATTTGTCCAGCTTACGTTTTCGGATCGTCTTCTATGGCGGATATAGGATCTATTGCTCCTGGAATTCGTCTTGGTGTGAACTCATTTTTTTATCATTCTTTTTTATTTTCTTTGTTTTTTCTTAATTTTTTTTGGGGGTTTTCGTGTTTTTTTTTTAGTTTAATTTGAGGTTTATTGTAGCTTGTAATTTTCATGTGTTTAATTGATGAATTTTTTTTTTAATTTTTATTTTTCAGTTAATTGTTGTGAATTGTTGGTGATGAATTTGATTTTGTGGTTGTTGTGATGATTTATGAGTTCATTCTTCATTGTGTTATCTTGCATGTCGTTTTTTAGGTTCAATGATTGTGTGATTGACAGTGTTCAAAGAAAATTACATTCGTCTTTTTTAGTTTTTTGATTTGATTTCGAATTAAGTTTTTAATTTTCACTTTTTTATATCTGCAATTTTAAATGTAATTGCTAATTCAAATGTTTGTTCGTTTATCATTATAATTATTTGTTAATTTTGGATGTTTTGAAAAAAAAATTCATGGCACAAAGTGTAATTGAAGAAGATTGCTTGTTGAATAGTTCGGCTGGCGAGATTGCTGCACAAAGTACTAAGAAGGCTTTTTTTTAACGAATTTGGATTATAGCATTAACTAGGTGAAACCCCGTGCAATGCACAGATATTTACTAATTATAATGAAAATATAATTAGATATTAAAAAACTAAATCGATTGATCAGTATTAAACCGTATGAAATACAGTTCGTATTAAAAATAAAATACAGTTCGTATTAAAACAATAAAAACATGAGAGAGAAAATATTTAAATATGTGATAGTTATAATGTGCAAGTCGATATTTTAGAAAGTTTACTTTAGATTTTATATAAAATAAAAGTCATAATCTAAATGCAATCTTTTTTTTAATGTAATAATATTTTTTTTAGAAAGTAATTTTGGCGGGAAATTTTTTAATAATGCATTGACAAGTGTTCTCTTAAATTCGCTTTTAGTAGTATGTAATTGATTATTTGTTAATTTTGGATGTTTTGAAAAAAAAATTCATGGCACAAAGTGTAATTGAAGAAGATTGCTTGTTGAATAGTTCGGCTGGCGAGATTGCTGCACAAAGTACTAAGAAGGCTTTTTTTTAACGAATTTGGATTATAGCATTAACTAGGTGAAACCCCGTGCAATGCACAGATATTTACTAATTATAATGAAAATATAATTAGATATTAAAAAACTAAATCGATTGATCAGTATTAAACCGTATGAAATACAGTTCGTATTAAAAATAAAATACAGTTCGTATTAAAACAATAAAAACATGAGAGAGAAAATATTTAAATATGTGATAGTTATAATGTGCAAGTCGATATTTTAGAAAGTTTACTTTAGATTTTATATAAAATAAAAGTCATAATCTAAATGCAATCTTTTTTTTAATGTAATAATATTTTTTTTAGAAAGTAATTTTGGCGGGAAATTTTTTAATAATGCATTGACAATTGTTCTCTTAAATTCGCTTTTAGTAGTATGTAATTGATTTGTATTTTTTTAGTATGGGGTTTGTATAATTTTTTGCAAGAATACTGATTGTAGTATTATTAATGAGTATGTTGTATGAGTATCGAGTAATGTATAAAATTTTGCAAATATGAATTACATGTATGTATTTTGCTATAAATGATATAGGAATTGTAAATAGTATTTGTTTAATTGAAATTATATATATTAAAAACGAATATTTTTTTTTTCAAGAAAGAAAAAAGAAAGAGACCATCTATTAGATGGTCTTAGTTTTGAAAAGCTGAGACCATCCAATGGCGGACCTTAATAGGGGCGAAACGGGGCCTGGCCCTGATAACTTTTGAAGAAAAATTTTTAAAGCCCATTTAAAAATTAAAAAAAAAAAGAAAAAAAAAAAAAACCAAAACTAATGCTTTCTATCTTCTAGGCGGCAGTTAAATCAAAGAAAAGGAAAGATTCCTTCCCAATTCCCAATTCCCTAAAAAAGCACTCTAACAATTGACAAACCTATAAACCCTTGGTCTTTCCCCTTTCTTTACTACTCCGTATTACAGAGTACATATTCCATTAAACAATTCACTTTTTCTTTCCAATTCAATTACAACTTCCAAGAACAAATTATAAATTTACAATATCACTATATCAGGTATATACTCGACTACTTTCTCAATTTTTTGTTTTTAAGTTTTTGTTTCCAATTATTTTTTTTTTTTACTTTTTGCTATTAATTTTATTTTATTTTATTTTATTTTTTTTTTATGTTATTATACTATGTACTAATGATTAATTTGAGCATTAATAAACAAATTGGTAATTTTAGGTGACAAGACGTTATCAAAGTTAATTAATTACTTAGTTCAAAGTATAGAGCACGTTTTGCCTTCGGTACGTCGTTATTTATTTCTCTATTAATATTTATCGATTGATAAGTTATTTTTAACTTTTGATTTATACTTGTGATTTGTGAATTGTAATGCATTGATGATTAACAAATTAGTCGCTTATGAATGTATGCTTGATTGCTTAAAGTTAGTTTCTTGTTTTCTTTCATATTATTTTCTTTTATTGGTTGCTACTTGTTAGAATTAAATAATTAATTAAAACGTAATTGTTGACATTTCTAAAATAAATTTAACATATAATTAATTTCAGGTAAACAAATATGAACAAACAAAAATCTATTACCTCCTTTTTCAAACGAAAAGAGCTAGAAAATGACACAACACCTGACGACAATAATCCAGTTAATGAAGATACCCCTACCTGAACACATAATCATGAAGAAGGTCCATCGATTATTGATATCGACAATGTGGATATTAATTTTTTAGAACGTGATCCAGGGTTACGTCCTCCAATATGGGCTTATCCAATTGGAAAACGAAATGAAATAAGACATGCTTATGTTAAATTGGGGCCTTATCAACCTCAATTGGCAGAATATCCATTTTCAGGGCCTACAAAGCATCGTCACCGATTTCAATCTACTTGGTTTGCTAAGTTCCCAGATTGGTTGGAATATTCACCTTCTAAAGATGCTGCACTTTGTCTACCTTGTTATCTGTTTACTGAAACACCAAATTCTCGGGTAAAATCGTTTACTTTGACCGGAGTCAAAAATTGGAAAAAAGTCAATGACGGGAAACGTTGTGGGTTCCTTGCTCATATTGGAGAAGGTCCATGTACAACTCATCGAAATGCGGTTCAATTATACAGGACTCTTCCTAAGCAAAAAGCAAAGATTCGTAATGTTTTTTACAAACAAAGGGAAATGCAAATCAAGCAAAATCGATTGCGTTTAAAGGCCTCTATCGATGTCCTCCGCTTGTTGACTACACAATCTTGTCCTTTAAGAGGTTACAATGAAACAAATAATTATGAGAATCAAGGAAACTATCTTGAATTCAGAAAGGTGTTGGCTGCATATAATAAAGATGTTTCCAAAGCTATACGACAAGCTCCTTATAATGCCAAATATACAGCTCCCTCGATTCAAAAAGAGATTCTCCATATTATAAATAAGGTTCGCAACTATATTAGAGAAGAAATTGGTAACTCTAAATTTTGTATTATAGTTGATGAGGCTCGAGATGAATCTAAAAGAGAGCAAATGGGTCTTGTTTTAAGGTTTGTTGACAAATATGGAACAATTAGGGAGCGATTTTTTGACCTTATACGAGTTTCCGATACCACGGCAGCAACACTTAAAAGAGAATTGTGTTCAGTTCTTGCTCGACATAATTTATCTGTTGAAAATATTCGAGGGCAAGGATATGATGGTGCTAGTAACATGAGAGGTGAGTGGAATGGTTTGCAATCATTATTTCTTTCTGATTGTCCCTATGCTTATTATGTCCATTGTTTTGCTCATCGTTTACAATTAGCATTGGTTTCCGCATCTAGAGATGTTAGAGTAATACATCAGTTTTTTTTTCAAATTTAACTTTCATTATCAATATCATTGTTTCATCTCCTAAACGTGTTGACCAATTGCAATCCATCAAATCTGATGAAATAAAAAGGCTATTATCTATTGGTGAAATAGACAGTGGTAGAGGAGCTAATCAGACGAGTACTTTAAAAAGAGCTGGAGATACACGTTGGGGTTCACATCTTTACTCTATTCGTAGCTTGATGAAAATGTTTGATGCAACAGTGTTAGTACTTGAACACATCTCGAATGATAAGTCTTGTAATTCTTCTCAACGTGGGGATGCTGATGCTGCTTTAGATCTAATGATTTCCTTTGATTTTGTGTTCATTGCCCGCTTAATGGAAGAAATTTTGGGAATTGCTAATGTTCTATGTCAAGCCTTATAGCAAAAGTCCCAAGATATTGTCAGTGCTGTGAAATTAGTGTCTACAAATCATGCACTAATTCAGGAAATGAGAGAAAATGGATGGGAAAGTTTTTTAGAGTTGGTGGTATTGTTTTGTCACCAACATGATATTTTAATACCCGATATGAATTCTCCTTATATAGCTCGTAGGGTTCGAGCTCGTCATCAACAAGATCGAGTTACAATGAATCATTTTTATCGAGTTGAAATATTTTTAGGTGCAATTGACAAACAATTACAAGAGCTAAATCGGAGATTTAATGATGACGCTTTAGAGCTCTTAACTTTATAATCTTTGTTAGAGCCCAAAGACGGATTTAAAAATTTTGATCTTGAGAAGGTTTGCTTGATTGCAGAAAATTTTTACCCCATGGATTTTACGGAGCAAGAAAGGTACAATTTGAGGTATCAATTGCAACACTTTTTTGTGAAGCAAAAAATGAGCCTAGTTTGACTCATCATTCTACCTTGGAGGAATTTTGCGAACACTTGGCACAAACAGGAAAATCAAATGTATACTTTTTGTTTGATAGACTAATACGTCTAGTTTTGACCCTTCCTGTCTCCACAGCTACCACTGAAAGAGCATTTTCAACAATGAAGATCATGAAAACAAGACTACGTAACAAGATGGATGATGAGTTTTTGGCCGATAGTTTAGTTATTTCCATTGAAAGGAAGATTTCTAAGTCATTTAGTACTAAATCAATAATTGATGATTTCAAATTATTAAAAGAAAGACGAGCCTTACTTTAATAGTGTGTTGAAGAAATAGATTGTGACATTTGTATTAGAAATAATTAAATTGTGACACTTGCATTTTTTTTTAATTGTTTGGTAATATTTATTATATTTAGTATTCTTATACACCTTATTATTATTGTTTTAGACGTACACTTATGCTAGATATTATTGGCCCCCGAAAGAAAAGATTTCAAAATCCGCCACTAAGACCATCTATCTGAAATAGGTGGTCTTAGTTTTCGAAAACTGGAGACCATTTATTTGATATAGGTGGTCTTAGTTTTTGAAAAACTGAGACCATTTATTTGAAATAAGTGGTCTCTCTTTTTAAAACAAGAGACCACATTTGATGAAATGGTCTCTTAGGGCAAAGAGACCTGTGAGCTAGAGACCACCCTTAAGGTAGTCTCTTTGGCCATTTTGATATGGGCTCTTTGGCCAATTTTGTAGTTGTAAATGGGTCGTCTACTTGATCATTGGGCCGTATATAAAACTACTTTCGGGCCCAATTAGTATTTTAGCCATAACTTTCTCATTATTCGTCGAAATTGGGCTTATAATATATTGGTCGAAAGCTCTTTTTGAGCCCAATCTAACTACACTATTATTGGATCCTTATCATGGACCAAACTAAATTGGACTGTACATTTTCCATATATAGAGTACGAAAAGAAATATTTTTTATTAAAACAACCGCATCACAAAACTTTTCACATTTTCACCTTGTTCGATAATCAAATGACGTGAAAGATATTCATCACTGGGTTTGGTTTTTGGGGAGACACAATCAGGTCTCTACAGAAGCCCCCACTTTGACTAAGTTTGGAGAAACGTAAGTTTCAAAAAGAAAAGTCAAAGTAGCGATAGGGACGGAGAATGATTCAGAACATTCTACGATCCTAAATCATCCTTGCACGCCGATACCTCCAAAATAGCGTTAGTTAAACAGATAAAAGAGTTAGAAACGCGTATCTGTAGACACCAAATTGTGTCTCCCCAAAAACCAAACCCAGTGATGAATATCTTTCACGTCATCGATTATCAAACAAGGTGAAATGTGAAAGAGACTTGTGAATGCTTCCGTTTTAACAAAAATATTTCTTTCTGTTTTTGAAAATATTCCTTTTTGTACCCTATTTATTGAAATTCCAGTCCAGTTTAGTTTGGTCCATGATAAGGGTCCAATAAAGCTATAGTTGGATGGGGCTTGAAAAAACCTTTCCAACAATATATTATAAGCCCAATACCGATGAATAATGACGAAGTTATGACCAAAATACTAAATTGGGCTCAAACCGGACTTTACCTACGGCCCAATGATCATGTGGAGGGTCCAAAGGTTTAATCCCATTCCTAAACTAATTAAGATTAATTAGAAGCTTCCATAAGTTCTTAAAAGACCTTAATTATCCTTTTTGAAACGATAAGATCAAAGAGTTTGAAATTGGATAAAAACTTTCCTTTTTAATTCTAATTCTATTCGAAATGAAAGATGTTCAAAGATGACCAGATATTATTTTCGTGCCTCACAATTTTTATCCAAATCTTATGTGGTTGGATAGATCTTGAAATTATCTTTCCAATGATATATTATAATATTAATTTCGAGTTATAACGAAAAAGATATGAAAAAAATACGAAACTTTATCCAAAACTGTCACCCTTCCATTATTTCGGCCATATCGTTTATTCTACAAAATATTTTAATCTTATTCTAATTGATTTGGAATGTAGACTTCGAGAGCTTTCCAACGACATATTATATGACTTATTTCGACTTCTAGATCAAAAGATATGATAAAAACAAAATCCGCAAAAAACTGTCCCGTCGCGCCGCGACAGAACCAATTTTATTCCGATTTGACTTCTAACTCTTTTCTATTGTTTCTGGACTATTTTCTATATAAATAGGGTCGATATTCTCCGTTTTTAAATCATCAAGAAGCTTGATCATCAACAATCATATAATGTTCTATTCTCCTCTCTCTCAAGCTAATAACTTTTCTTTCTCCTCTTTCTAGCCTTCCCTTTTACAAATAAAATACCCCATTCATAAGTTCTAGACACACCTAGCAAAGTTCGAAGTTGCCTTCGCCCTAGACGTGTAAGGTTGATAATTTCTGAGGGTTTGGTCCCAAATCTTATTTCAATTCTTTGATTAGATTTATTATTTAATATTTCCTTGAAGTTACTAACGTGTGTATTGTTTTGATAGAAAGAGATAAGAGGCAACAAAGTAAGTAGTTTTATTGCTATATTCTATAGAAAGCATGATTAAATTTTATTAATTCCTAGTATCATATTAGGATGTTATTTATTGTTTTCTAGTATCATGTTAAGATGTTATTTATTGCTTTCTAGTATCATGATCAGGTTGCTTTCTATTTTCTTCTATCATTCTAGTATATCATGTTAGGGTTAAAGATTTGATCTTTAATGTTTAGTGACATGCTAGGATATGTTATAAATCTTGTTAGTATCATGCCTAGGATCTTGCTAATAACATTATTATGCTTTGAAATTGAGATTATGATGATGATGATTGTTTTTATTGTTATGTTGCTTGATATTATATTATTATTATCGTTGCTTGATCACGCCTTCTTTTGCAGGATTAAAGGGAATTTATACTTGTAATCACGCTTAATAAGATAATTAATAATCTTGTTTAGACTAATGTGATTTTAATTCAAGTGATCGCCAATAATAATTTTGTTTGTGCATTAATATTTAACCAACATAGATAAATAGGTTTAGGATTAATCTATAGATTTTATGTTAGTCAGAAAGCGCACATGAAATGAGAAGAATAAAGTAGAGCCCTATTTTTAGGGCAGGTTCAATCTCTTTTAGGTTTGATTTGTACCTTCATTCCCGTATATCCAGTCATGGTTCCAAACCACTATGGAGTTAGCGATCTCATGGATCGTGAAAGGGTGTAACCTTCACCTTGTGGACGGTTTACAAGTTCCTAAAACTTGTTGGCGACTCTTTTGCTCTAGCTTGCTTCCCTTTGGACGCCACCATGCTTAAGTGTATGATCATAGTGGAGATCAAGTGTGGGATGCTTGAAATACTCCCTACAGTTTTTGGCGACTCTACTGGGGTGGATTTCTATTTTAATTCCTAAAATTTATTTTGGCAATAATTTAGAATGAGTGGATGAGACTCGAAACGTTCTAAAGTCAGCATGGTCCAAGCTGGCCCAGTCATATGACCAGACCATACGAAGGTCGCGAAGAGCAGGCAGGTAGTAGAGTAGTACTCAGTTACCCTTATTAGGAGAGAAAGTCCCTGACAAAAGAATCAGAACAAAGATGCGCATCCGCTGCTCCGGGGTGGTCGCACCATCTCGAAAGGCCTCCACGAGCATAGACCTCCGAATACATCGGCTTCTAATCTGCATCGGCCGAGCCTCGCCGCGAGCTCGAATAGCGATAAGACCGAGTAGCTCCTCTACCTCGAGAGAGAAAACGGTAATATCGCTGCCAAATGGAACCGCAGCAGTCCGGAACTCAAGTCCGGCGATTAGAGAGAAGTCGACAGGAGTGACAGTTATCTCACCCCACGGAAAGTGGAAAATGTTGGTGGTGTCCCAAATGAACTCCACCAAAGCTCGAATCAGAAAATGACTCGAGGACAAAGAATAGAGCGCCTGAGTGGCCTGCAAGAGTGGAGTCAGACCACAAGACTCCCATAGCCCACACAACTCCTCGTTGTTAAGGAAGTAGGACTCGTACAACTGTCCGATAGTATCGTTGCCCGAGCCATGGCAATGAACTCGCTCGTCAGTCATCCCGCGACGAACTCGCTCTAAGATGTGAAACAAAGGCGCAAAGTATAAGTACGCCCGTCCCACTCAGGGAACTCCCCCAGACTGGTTGAAGTACCCTCGTCGGCATCGACGAGCTCATCCTCTCGGTGAGCCCCACGAGAGCGTGAGCTAGAACCGCGTTGTCGAGACATGATAGTTATGCAAGCAAACAGTAAATCAAAGGTTCTATAGTATCTAAGGTTCGCCTAGCCACATGATACTATGTTCGTCAAAAAAAAAAAAATAGAGTACGTAGTAATAAAATAGAGCATGATTTCAATTCAGGCATAATTAGCATTTTCAAGCAATCATACAATTTATTGCAATACTAGAGCAAATATTATGACAAATTGAGCATGAATAGCTAGTAAAATCATGAAGAACAAGTCACATTGTTCTCACGAACTTAAGGAGTCCAACAATGGCAAATCGCTCATTTCTTCACCAAGTTGAGTCAAACATATCTCAAAACACTCCTAAGGTGATATACAAACATAATGAGCAAATTCATGGCATAAAATTTGATAAACAAAGATAATTGAGCAAGAACATTCTCGGTTTTTTCGAAAAACCACGAGTAAACATGCACCAAATTCGCATAAAATAGAGTGAGTTTGAGAAAAACTTACATAGATCGGAAAACTAGAGATCACAAGCTTTGATTTACAAGAAACTTGAGCGAATTTCGTTGAGAAACGAAGGAGAACGAGTCAAGAGAATTTTCGAGCGAAAACGAAACAAAAGAGGCACGAATAGCGAAATGAAGGAGAAGGGGTTTAAATCCGAAAAACCCGACTCCAGCGTGAAACGACAATCATGTTGAACTGCGACAAGTCTGTCACGCCGCGACAGAGCGTAAGGCCCGCGCTGGATCCCTTTCCTCAACGACACAATTTATGGCCCCCATATTGATTTATGCGGACCTCATGCAACAATTTTAGGTTCCTTGGTACGCCAGTTAGCCCCTATAAGCAAATTGACATGATTAGTAGTCGGCTCGATTACAATCACAGTAAGTGATCGGCTTGACGACAATCATCTCACTTAGCTTAAGCGCCTAAACATTGGCTCATTATAAGGACCAAGGCATTGGTTCAAAAGCAAGTACATCACCTATACAACAATTTTCCAAGATTGGATTGTCATCTCAAACCGACAATATTTTCAAGAGTGGATTGTCGCGCAACTTCTTCAACGATAATTTTTCCAAGATTGGATTGTCACCTCTAGCAAAGTTCCCAAAGGATTGCTGTACTCCTTCTCTGTTTGGCAAATTTTTCCAAGTTTGGATTGTCATATTTTCATAGAAACCTCGGTAATTTTTGCGAGATTGGATTGTCATACACCCAGTTCCCTAGGGCAAAATTTCCCAAAGGATTGTCGTAGGTCTTTATTCATCTTAAGATTTCGGCAAAGGTTCCCCAACGTGGATTGTCATTCATTTTAGTAAGTGGCAAATTTTCCCGGAGGGGATTGTCGATTGACTCTTTTTTGCAAATGTTCTAAGACGTGGATTGTCAATTGTGGCAATATTTTCCCAAAAGGATTGTCACATAACATTGGCAAATTTCCAAGGTGGATTGCTTTCAAGAGTTATATTCCAAGACGTGGATTGTCGATCGTAGCAAGGTTCTTGTGATAGATTATTACGAAGCATTGGCAACTTTTCCCAAAATTGGATTTTGGCAAAATTTCCGAGATATGGATTGTCGCTTCATCGTGGCAACATTTCCTAGGATGGATTGTTATGTGGCATTGACAAATTTCCTTAAATCGGATTGTCGTACATCATTCAAGAGTTGTGTTGGCAACTATTCCTAAAGAAGAGAGGATTGTCATCACCCCCAAAGCAACAGCACCGCAAGCATTCTAGCAAAGCACCAGCAAACTAAGGATCAACAAGTAGTGATCTTCGATAACTTTCCTAAGAAAGTTATCATGCAAAACTGAGGATCGTTACAAGCAGAATGGTCTTCGACGACGTTCCCTAGCATGTGGAGGGTTGTCACAAACAACTGAAGATGACTACAGGAAGAGTCACCTTCAACGACGGAAGTTGTCATAAATGCAGAAGATGGCTATAAGCAAAGTTATCTTCGACTATGTTCCCTAGCTTGCGGAAGATGGTCAGAAAGCAGTAGAAGATCACTACAAGCAGAGAAATCTTCGATGGTGTTCCCTAGCTTGCGGAGGATCATAACAACAAAAATACAAATACAGCAACGAAACCGGTTACTCTAGAGACGTGTGCTCGACGGTGCAAGATACACGTTTCTTAACTCTTTTATCTGTTTAACTAAGGCTAGTTTGCAGGTATCGGTGTTACAAGAATGATTTAGAATTGCAGAACGTTCTGGATCATTCTCCGTCCCTATTGCTACTTTGACTTTCATTTTCGAAATATGCGTTTCTCCAAACTAAGTCAAAGTGGGGGCTTCTGTAGACACCAATTGTCTCCCCAAAAACCAAACCCAGTGATGAATATCATTCACGTCATTGATTATCGAACAAGGTGAAATGTGAAAGAGACTTGTGAATGCTTCTGTTTTAACAAAAATATTTCTTTCTGTTTTTAAAAATATTCCTTTTTGTACCCTATTTATTGAAAACATCCAATCCAGTTTAGTTTGGTCAATGATAAGGGTCCAATAATGGTGTGGTTGGATGGGTTTGAAAAGACCTTTCCAACGATATATTATAAGCCCAATTCCGATGAATAACGAGGATGTTATGGCCAAAATACTAAATTGGGCTGAAATTGGATTTTACCTATGGCCCAATGATCATGTAGAGGATTCAAAGGTTTAATCCCATTCTTAAAATAATTAGGATTAATTAGAAGCTTCTCTAAGTTTCTAAAAGATCTTAATTATCCTTTTTGAAAAGATAAGATCAAAGAGTTTGAAATTGGATAAAAACTTGGGTAATTTGTAAAAAATAACACCACCTTTCACCGATCTTCCAAGAATAGAACGACATTTGGATTATTCCAAAATAAAACGACCTTTGATACATATTTGCCAAAAATGAAACGTAACCGGTTGGTAACCTGCTAAATAGGTTACTAGTGACACGTGTCACAATGTCATTCGTCAATTTTTTTTAACAATTTTTTTAAAAAAAAAAACCTTAAAGTTAAAAAAAAAAATACTTAAAATTAAAAAAAAAAACTAAAATAAAATAAAAACCTCCCATCCTCTCCTCTCCGTTCACCGGGCCACCTTAACCCACCACCCTCACCGCCCAGTCTCTCCCTTGTTGGCCCACCGTCCCACCCCCACCTCTAGCGTCGCCCCTCCACCCAGCCCTAATAGCCAACCCTTGCGTTGCAAAACACCTCGACTCCCTCCCCCACTCACGAAAACCACCAAATGCCCCTTCCCCACCATGTTGTTAGGGTTTTCGATGGTTTTCGTGAGTGATGGAGGGAGATTGGTGGTTTTCGTGAGTGGGGGAGGGAGATCGACGGTTTTCGTGAGTGAGGGAGGGAAATCAGTGGTTTTCGTGAGTGGATGAGGGAGATCGGGGTGAAGGGTAGAGATGCGTCTAGGAGGAGTTGAAGTGCTTAGGGGTTGTTTTTGGTGACGAGGGGTGAAAATGGTGGCTTGGGGGTTGTTGTCGGCGATGGGGGGTGGGCTGCTAGTGGTTTTGGGGGAAGGGAGTGAGGTTGCGGTGGTTTTCAATGGGGTTGGGGAAGGAGATGGTGGTTTCCAGTGGTGTTAGGGAAAGAGGTGGTGGGGCTGTGGTGGGATGAAGGTGGGTGGAGGACCTGACGGTAGAGCCCCGTGGAGGTCAGTGACGGCAGGGGAGGGTGTTTTTCTTTTTTTAATTTCAGTTTTCTCTTTGATTTTAATTTCTTTAAAAGTTTTTTTTAAAAAAAATCATTATCTAAAGAAAAAGTTAAAATAAAATTAAACAATTTTAACCAATCACACATGTGACATGTGGCAAATGTAACCTGTAAAACAGGTTACAAGTTTTTCGTTCTATTTTTAGCATATGTTTATCAAAGGTCGTTCTATTCTTGAAAGACCGGTGAAAGGTGGTGTTATTTTTGACAAATTTTCCTAAAAACATTCCTTTTTTTAAGTCCTAATTCTATTCGAAATGAAAGACGTTCAAAGATGATCAGATATTATTTTCTTGCCGCATATTTTTATCCAAATATTTTATGGTTGGATAGATCATGAAATTATCTTTCCAATGATATATTATAATATTTATTTCGAGCTATAACGAAAAAGATATGAAAGAAATACGAAACTTTATCCAAAACTGACAACCTTCCACTATTGCGACTATATCTTTTAATTTACAAAAGATTTTAATCTGATTCTAAATCGGTTGGAAATTAGACTTCAAGAGCTATCCAACAACATATTATAAAACTTATTTCAACTTCTGGATCAAAAGATATGATAAAAACATGATCCGTAAAAATCTGTCTCGTCGCGCCGCAATAGAACCAATTTTATTCCAATTCGAATTCTAACTCTTTTCTATCATTTCCAGACTATTTTCTCTATAAATAGGGTCGATATTCTCCATTTTTAAATCATCAACAAGCTTGATCATCAACAATCATCTAATATTCTATTCTCCTCTCTCTCAAGCTAATAGCTTTTCTTTCTCCTCTTTCTAGCCTTCCCTTTTACAAATAAAATACCGCATTCACGAGTTCTAGACACACCTAGCCAAGCTCGAAGTTGACTTCGCCTTAGACGTGTAAGGTTGATAATTTCTGAGGGTTTGGTCCCAAATCTTATTTCAATTCTTTGATTAGATTTATTATTTAATATTTTCCTTGAATTTACTAACGTTTGTATTGTTTTGATAGAAAGAGATGCAAGGCAACAAAGTAAGTAGTTTTATTGCTATATTCTATAGAAAGCATGTTTATGTTTTATTAATTCCTAGTATCATGTTAGGATGTTATTTATTGGTTTCTAGTATCATGTTAGGATGTTATTTATTGCTTTCTAGTATCATGATTAGGTTGCTTTCTATTTTCTTTTATCATGCTAGTATCATATTAGGGTTAAAGATTTGATCTTTAATGTTTAGTGACATGCTAGGATTTGTTATTAATCTTGTTAGTATCATACCTAGGATCTTGCTAATAACATTATTATGCTTTAAGATTGAGATTATGATGATGATGATTGTTGTTATGGTTATGTTGCTTGATATTATATTATTATTATCGTTGCTTGATCACGCCTTATCTTGCAGGATTAAAGGGAATTTGTACTTGTAATCACGCTTAATAAGATAATAATAATCTTTTTTAGGCTAATGTGATTTTAATTCAAGTGATCGCCAATAATAGTTTTGTTTGTGCATTAATATTCAACCAACATAGATAAACAGGTTTAGGATTAATCTATTGATTGTATGTTATTCAGAAAGCGCACATGAATATGAGAAGAATAAAGTAGAGGCCTATTTTTAGGGCAGGTTCAATCTCTTTTAGGTTGGATTTGTACCTTCATCTCCAAATATCCAGTCATGGTTCCAGACCACTATGGACTTAGTGATCACATGGATCGTGAAGGGGTGTAACCTTCACCCTGTGAACGGTTTACAAGTTCCTAAAACTTGTTGGCGAATCTTTTGCTCTAGGTTCCTTCCCTTTTGGACACCACCATACTTAAGTGTATGATCATAGTGGGGCTCAAGTGTGGGATTCTTGAAATATTCCCTACAGTATCTTTGCACCGTCAAGCACACGTCTCTAGAGTAACCCCGTATTTTGCTGTTGTAATTGTTGTGAGGACTTTCACAGTGCCTCGTGAACGCCCTCTGAAGGTAACAGTGCCTCGCTATCTTCGTTTGTTTGTGACAATCCTGCACAGTGCCTCGGGAACATCATCGAAGGTGACTGTGCCTCGTAGTCTCCAGAGTTGTGGCAGTACCTCGCCATGGATGTACCTCGCCGCTATAGATAATCTCCTCTCTACTTAGGGACATCGTCGAAGACCACTGCTTGTAGCTATCTTCAATTTTGTTGTGACAATCTTCCTAGGGAAGATTATCGAAGAGCATCGCTTGTTGATCCTAAGTTTGCTAGTTTTTGCTTGAATATTTGCTGATATTTTGCTGTGGTTGCTTGCTATGCCAGTACCTTGGCGCATTCTGTAATGAACCGGTACTTTGGCGCTTGTGCTTGCTTGTGAACCAATACCTCGGTTCTTGTGATGAGCCAATACATAGGCGCTTAATCTAAGTGAGATGATCGTCGTCAAGCCGATCACTTATTGCAATTGTAATCGAGCCGACTATTAATCATGTCAATTTGCTTATAGGGGCTAACTAGCATACCAAGGAACCCAATGTGTTGAATAAGGTTCACATAAACTATTATGGGGCCTATGATTGCATCGCTGAAGAAAAAAGAGCCAGTGCTAGCTACCACGTATCATCGCGGCACGCCAGGCTTGTCACGGCGCGACGGTTTCATCGCAGAGCGATGGAGTTGCGTTTTCCGAAATACAACCCCTTCTTCTTCCTCATTTCGGCTACTGCTCATTTTCGAACGAAAATCGTCCGAAACTTCGCCTTGGTCGTTCTTGCTCGTTTCTAAACCAAATTCGCTCAAATTTCTTGCAAATCGAAGCTCTCGATCTCTAGTTTGTCGATCTATGTAAGTTTTACTCACATTCCTCCTAGTTTGGAAGAATTTTATGCATATTTATTTGCGGATTTTCGAAAAATCAGAAAATGTTCTTGCTTGTTCTGCTTTGTTTATCATATTTCTTGCCATGAAATTGCTTGTTTATGTTTGTATATAACCTTAGGAGTGTTTTGAGACTTATTTGACTACATTTGGTGAAGAAACGAACGTTTTGCCATTGTTGAGCACCTTGAGTTCATGAGAACAATGCGGCTTGTTTTTCGAATTTTCGCTAGTTATTCTTGCTCAATTTGTCACAATATTTGTCATAGTATTGCAAGAAATTGTTTGGTTGCTTGAGAATGCTATTTTTGCTTGAATCAAATCATGCTCTATTTTGGTACTATGTACTCTGTTTTGATGAACATAATATCATGTGGCTGGGCGAACCTTAGATAATGTAGAACCTTTCATTTACTGTTTGCTTGCATAATTAGCATGTCTCGACAACGCGGTTCTGGCTCACGCTCTCGTGGGGCTCACCGAGAAGACGAGCCCGTAGATGCCGACGAGGGGACTTCCACTAGCCTTGGGGAGTTCCCTCAGTGGGATGGGCGTACTTTGTACTTCGCGCCCCGATTTCATATCTTAGAGCGTGTTCGGCTCATGATGACTGACGAGCGAGTTTGTTGCCACAGTTCGGGCAACGACACTATTGGACAGCTGTATGATTCTCACTTTCGCTACAAGGAGGAGTTGCTTGCGCTGTGGGAATCTTGTGGTTTGCCTTCTTTTCTGCAGACTACTTGAGCTCTCTATTCTTTGAAGTCGAGTCATTTCTTGGTTCGTGCTTTTGGTGGAGTTCTTTTGTGACAGTACTAACACGTTCCACTTTCCTTGGGGTGAGATGACTGTCACTCCCCTTGACTTCTCTATCATTACCGAATTGGAGTTCCGGTCAGTTGTTGTCCCCTTGGGTAGCGATATTACCCTTTTCTCTCATGAGGTAGAAGAGCTATCAGGTCCTATCGTTATTTGGGCCCGTGGCGAGTCTCGGCTACTACCGATGAGCAGCCGATCCACTCGCCGGTCTTTGCTAGTGGAGGATTTTCGAGACGATGCAATCACCTCGGAGAAACGGGTTTGCATCTTCGTTTTGATTCTCTTGTCAGGGTGCTTCTCTCCCGACAAGGATAGCCGAGTGCTACTCTACTATTTTCCTACTCTTCGCGACCTTCGAGTGGTCGGGACTTTTGATTGGGCCAACTTGGCCTATGCCGACTTCTTGTTGGGATTGCGACTCGCCTGTCATCATCGCAACATTGACGAGGAGGTCACACTTACTAGCTTCTGGAGGATCATAGAGGTATATTCTACTCTTTCCATCAAAAGTTTACTTTTGATGTTAGCTTTTGCCAACCCTTCCCTGTTGTTACAAGTGTGGTTCTATGAGTATATGCCATCTTTGGCGCTAGCTAAGCCATTGCCTCGAGGGCTCTGTGTTGTTACTAGTTGGGGTGGCTGTTATACTGACCAGACTGATACTGCCTGTGTTCGAGAGTTGCTTCTCTCGGTATGCATTACTCGTTATTTTCTCTTACTCTTAGTAGGAATTCCAACTCATGAGTGTTCATTTTGCAGGGACATGAGGTTAACTTCCATCCATGGGCTGATTTTGACGTGCATGCGCTGGCTGTCCAGTACACAGCTCAGCGGCGCTGCTTCTAGGGGACGTATGATGCTGTGGCGTACCTGGGCGAGAGAGTTGCGATTCAGCACTCTTCAAAGTCTTTCGTTGTTCCTACCCGTCCTCCATGGCATATGATGGTCTAGGCAGACCTGAGAGTTTATATGGGCAGGTCGCCAGCTGGTACGGAGTGGCAGCGTCATAGCCATTCGAACTGGAGTTATGGTGAGAGACTTTTGCCATGGTTGGCTCCACCACCTTTCCCGTCAGAGGAGGCGGAGGTATATTTTGCATCTTTTGATTTGTTCTTTTGATAACCCCCAGCAAATTTTAATCGCTTTGATTTTATTCTTGCAGGCTGAGGCGGTGGCTGCGGAGTTTGTACCTCCACAAGTGTCCATTACTTATCAGGGGTCTTTTGGCCCAGTCGAGGAGATGATTTCTCTAGCTCCTTAGGAGTGGCGCTTTGTAGAGAGGTCGATACCTCGTCACCAGACCTGGGTGAGCCATCTATCATTATTTTGTTTGCATGCATGTTCTTTGATTATTTCTGACTCTTTTTGTTTGGCAGTTTTCCCGAGATGTGATGACGAGGATGGCGAGAGGCATAGATGCCTTTCGTTATCAGCTAGCGAGGTTGAGTCACCGAGCTTCCTATCGTCATGGGAGTGATGGCATAGAGGTATTTGACCTTACTTTGTGTTTGCTTTATTTATTTTTCTTTTACTTGACTCGACTTGTTTTTCTATTTCAGCCTGTTCCTCCGTCGCGTAATCGTACGAGACCCGAGGATAGGAAGGAGAGATCCGGATCTGGCTGGAGGCGTCGTCGTACTTCGGCCGGGAACTTGGGTGGTCGAGCGGAGTCAGATCAAACTGTGGTAGGGGAGGATTCCGGGTCTTCTTCCGAGGGTGCATCGAGGAGGCCAACTGGCCAAGGATTTTTCATTTTATGTGCATGTAAGTGTGCAAAATTATGATTTTTGCGCAAAAATTCCGTCATTTTTATTACTTAATGGACGGTATCCGACTTCCTCCCCCAAAAGAAAAAATGAAAAATAAAATTGAGTTTGATCAAAAATAAGTTTAAAATTAATTAAACGTAAAATGATCAAAAGGGGATAAGTGTTGGAAAGAAAATTTGCCAAAAATAAGGTTGGATAAGGCTTGAAAAGAATTAACTGTAAAGTCAAAGTACCAATCCGAGTCAAAGTTGGATAAGATACGGTCAACTTAGCGCGTTATTTTGACTCGGTAAAAACCAAACCGTCGCAGCGCGATGGTCTTATTTTTCCGAATTCTTTTAGGATCCGGTTTGCATCAGTTTCTGTTTATAAAAAGCCTCCAAATCCGTCGATTCGAGCAGATTAAAATATTTAGCTTATTAATTTTCACTCAAATAGCCATGTTTAAGACTTTTAGTGATTTTACTCGTGAGTGGTGTTGGTCTTTGACTGCTAAAGAGAGGAAAGAGCTTGACTTTTTTCACTTGGGGGGTTTATATGGTATTTAGGGGGTAGATCTTGACATAGATTTTATTCATATCGCCTTAGAATATTGGGATTTAAATACCCATTGCTTTAAACTAGGTTATGATTAAATTTGCGCTTTACCGGAAGAATTTGGTGCCATTCTTGGCTTTCCCTCTTTAAATCTTGCGGTAATTCCTAAGGTGAGCGAATATTATTATAAAGATTTTGAGCATTTCCATAACCTTAGGGATAGGGACTTAAAAGACATAGTGCATGGGAATGTAGTAAATTTGAAAGAATTTGCACGTTGTTATTTTGATAGACCACGGTCTGAGTTTTTTCATATTTATAGGAGGAGGGCTTTCCTCTTTTGTATGTTTAGCTAACATCTTCTCACTAGTGGAAACATTCATGAGGGTCAAGCAATTTTAGCATCTGTCATGAAGCAACTTGAATTAAGGAGAAATCTAATGCCATTAATTGTTGGAGAAACTATGCTTAGTTTAGATGAACTAAAAAGAGATCCAAAAGCACCTCTTAGAGGTTCTCCAATTTTATTACAGGTAGAAAATCAGTACTTTTAATTATAGAAATAAAAAATATTTAATTTTGTATAGTAATACTAATTTTTTTCATTAATTTTTTTTGCAGATTTGGCTAATGGAAAGGCTTGAAATAATTAGCCCTCTTGACAATATTGAAAAGTATACACCAAATTGCCTTGTACGGAGGAAGAAACGTTTCTCCATAAAGATGGGTCGTCGGGAGAGGAGTAGAATCTTTGAAACTCACGACTTTTCCATTACATGGGTTGTTCCGTGGTGGAAAATTGAGAAGATGGTTGGTGTCAATAATTAACCTTTTTACCGTCTTCCAAGTTTGTCCAAAATAACCTTTTACTACCCTTATAGAGTAAAAAGACAATATGGCCTTGCTCAAACCGTTCCTTCCGGGGAGCTTCATCGCCCTTATGAATTTCCCGTTTCACAAGATGTAGAAAGATTTGATGACTATTGGTGTGCTAGAGCTTTGTGGAAAGTTATTACCCAAAAAGTTCCTCCGTCTTGGTCTAGAGATGTGAAGCAGTGGTTACTTGGTAGATCTCAAAAGGACAAGAACAAAGTCCAAAACATGTACAAGACTAATGTTAAAGATCGCCTAGGAGATAAGAAAATTCCTCCTAAAGATCGTCTAGGTGCAAGAGTTGAATTCAAGACTCCTATCATGCCTAAGAAGAAAAGTACTACTAAGGGCAAGGAGAAAAGAAAAGCTGAATCCACAGAAAAGAAAGTATGGGTTGAAAAGAAACATGGTGTAATGGCTAAAGGAGAAAATATTGATACTAAGATTGTGTGCAGATCTTCTAAGGGATCCCTATTGGTGAAAGAGATGGATGATGAAGAAGAGGCGGACAAGAATTGGAAAAGGGCTAGAAAGGAGAAGACATATTAGAGCATTGCTTTTACTTTCAATTTTTTTATTTTCAAGTCAATTTTATTTCTAAGCATTTATTTTAATTCCATCAATAATGTTATTTTACTTTTATTAATACAACTTTCAGCTTTTTAAATTAAGTCAACTTTTTATATTGAATATATATATTTTTTTTAAAGCAATGAAAACGACTTGAATTAATTTCAAAAATTATTCGAGTACGAAAGTCGAAAAGTTCCCGAAATACACCGAAATTTTCCCAGATTGACGAAAATGAACTGGCATTGGAAATGAAATCATCGCGGCGTGACAAACCTGCCGCGGCGCGATGTCTTTGTCGTGGCACGCTGGACTTGAATTTTGTGTGTCGTTCGCTCTATGTTGATGTGTCGACGCAGGAGTTCGAGTTATGTAAAATTTAAAGTGGCCGCACCCTGCAAAGGGTTTCCTACGTATCCTTTCCTTAGGAATCAGACCAAACGTAGCTCTTTTGAGTATGTTATTCAAGTCATCATGGGTAGAATTTCTTTAGATGGTCAAGATTCGTCATATTTGAGAATTCATTACCATCCATATCAGTTAGTTTTGTGGCACCTCCTGATTGGATAGTTTTGATGATATATGGTCCGGACCAGTAAGGCCTAAATTTGCCTCTTGGGTCAAGAACATTTTTCCTTAATGCTTTTAACACCAAGTCTCCTACTTTGATGTTTCTTATCTTGACCTTTTTATTAAAGTGTCTAGCCATGCGAGTTTGGTAGCATTGAGTATGATGTAGAGCTTCTAGTCGTTTTTCATCGAGTAGAATTAGCTCTTAATATCTTGCTCTAGTCCATTCGACCTCATTGAGTTTGCTCTCCAACGCGATGCGTAGGGAAGGTATTTCCAATTCTACAGGTTGTACGACATCCATTCCATAGACTAAGGAAAATGACGCATTTTCAGTGGATGAACGAATTGACGTGCAATAACCCCAAAGAGCGAAATGGAGTTTGTCATTTTTTCGATGATAGTCTTTAAATTGTTATTGGCTGCCTCTACTGAGCCATTTCCTTGAGGCTTGTATGGGGAAGAGTGATGATGTTGAATGCCATATTTTTGAAGCAATTCTTCATATTCCACATGAAAGTGAGTTTCATTATCACTTATCATTTCATGTGGGACTCCATATCGACATATGATGTTTTTTTCGATAAATAGTGCTACATGTTTTGCGGTGACTTTTGCATATGATGCTGCTTCAACCCATTTTGTGAAGTAGTCAATTGCTACTAGGATGTATTCATGGCCTCCTGTCCCAAGATGAGTGATTTTTCCAATAATGTATATACCCCATGTTGATAATAGCCATGGTGATGTATAGGTGTAAAGGAGAGAAGGGGGAACATGTCGCAAGTTAGCGTATATTTGGCATTTAGGGCATCTTTTTACATATTGATGGAAATCCCTATTCATAGTAGTCCAATAGTATCCTTGGCGCATTACTTTTTAGGCTAGCATTTTACCATTCATGTGAGTTCCACATACTTCTTCTTGGATTATTCTCATTGCTCTTTAAGCTTCCTTTTTTCCTACACATAGGAGAGCTCTACCTCTAGGTACCCTTTTATGTAGCTCATCATTTATGAGTACATATTGGGATGCTAAAAGTCTTAGTGCTCACTTTACTTTCTTGTTAGCGTGAAGTGGATATTCTCCTTTGGTGACATAGTTGAGGATGTCAGTATACCAAGGTTCTTCCTCCTCTTCTTCTTCTCCTTGAACTGCTTCATCATCTTTTATGGCTTGGATATACGTTGGTTTATGCCTTTTCTCTATTGTTAGAGGCATTTGCTCAATTTCTTTAGTAATTCTAACCATCGAGGCTAGTCTTGCCAAGGCATCGGCAAATTGATTTTCTTCCCTAGGTAGATATGTGTATTCTACCTTTTCGAGTTGATCAGTAAGAGTTTCCAGGTATGTTAGATAAGGAGCTAAGCTTCACTCCTTACTTTCCATCTTTTGGAAATCTGATTAATGATTAAGGAAGAATCTCGGAATATTCGAAGTTTCTTCACTCCGAATGCTAAAGCTGTTTCAAGGCCTACCACACATGCTTCATATTCCGCAGCATTATTATTAGTAACGTCAAAATCTAAATTTATGGAGATTGGGACTTGTTCCTCTTTAGGTGATACTAATAATACTCCTAGGCCACATCCTTTTTGGTTTGAGGCTCTGTCAAAATATAATGTCCAAGTATCATGTTCCGTAACCATCAAGTCTTCGTCTGGAAAATCATTCTCATGTATCAGTGTTGAATCTTCTATTGGGAAATCTGCTAAGAAGTCCGAGACAACTGATCCTTTAATAGCCTTTTGAGGCATGAACCTTACATCGAATTGTGCTAAGTTTACTATCCATCTTGATATTCGCCCGTTAAATGTAGATTTCTCGAATAGATACTTAAGTGGATCCATTCGAGATACTACATAGACTGTATGAACGAGCATGTAATGTTTTAGCTTGGTTGTGGCCCACACTAGGCGAGGCACAATTTCTCAAGTGGTGTGTAGCGTACTTCATACTCGAGCATCTTTTTACTTAATTAGTAGATAGTGTTCTCTTTACCTTCTACTTCTTGCGTAAGCATAGCTCCCATTGTCTCCTTAGTGACTTTTAGGTACAATCTAAGAGGGATTCCTGGAAGCGCTGGTGCTAATTTAGGAGGGTTAGTGAGATAGGCTTTGATCTTTTCAAAGGCTTTTTGACACTCATCATCCCATATTACTGGCACATTCTTTTTAAGCTTTTTGAATATTGGTTCACATATTGTAGTTAGCTTGGATATGAACCTACTTATGTATTGAAACTGGCCAATAAATCCTCGAATTTGCTTCTTGGTCTTGGGCGGCGACATTGACATAATTGCTTTGATCTTAGTTGGGTCTATCTCTATTCATCTAGAGCTAATGACATAGCCTAAAAGTTTTCCCGAGATGACTCCAAAAGCACACTTGGTAGGGTTTAGCCTCATGTTGTATTTCCTTAGCCTTTCAAAGAATTTTCTTAAGGCTACTTGGTGTCCTAGACGGTCTTTTGATTTCACGATCATATCATCCACATAGACCTCATCTTCTTCATGCATTATATCATGGAGTAAGGCAGTTGCTGCTCTTTGGTAAGTGGCACCCGCATTTTTCAACCCGAATGGCATTACCGTGTAACAATAAGTGCCCCAAGGTGTTATGAATGTAGTTTTTTCCATGTCTTCTTTAGCCATGAGAATCTGGTTGTACCCTGCGTACCCATCCATAAACGAGAGAAGTGCGTGATTTTCTGTGTTATCTACTAAAATGTCGATGTGTGGTAAAGGGAAGTCGTCCTTTGGATTTGCCTTATTTAGAACTCTATAGTCGACACACATTCTTACCCTTCCATCTTTCTTTGGAACCAGCACCACATTTGCGACCCATTCGGGTATTTGAATACCTTGATAAAACCTGCAGTTATTTGTTTTATAACTTCTTCTTTTATTTTAAGAGCTACGTCGGGTTTCATTCGACGTAGCTTTTGTTTTACAGGTTTCATTCATGGAATTAGTTGTATTGTGTGTTGAGCTATTTCTCTATTTATTCCTAGCATATCTTCGTATGACTAAGAAAATACATCGATGAATTCTTTTAGTAGATCAATTAAATCAGTTCTTTTTTCTTTACTAAGAGTTAGACTAATTTTAACTTCTCTTTTAATGGTTAGATCTTTTGAAATAAAAACCGTTTCGGTGTCTTCAATTACTGGTGTCTTGTTTTCAAGTGTTTGCATTGCCTTAATTATCTCTTTGTCACTTTCATTGTTAGTTAAGAAATGCTCGTCATCTTGAGTAAGGGAATAACACGAGAAGTAAGCGAATGAAGACATATTATTGAATTCGGAAATCATTACATCAAATAAAGAAATGTCCGTTGGGACTTGACTACTAACTATCCTAGGAGTAGATTTTGAATTAGAAGGGAGAGAAGGAGATGCTACTGTAGAGGGTTTAGAGGACTCGACTACAGAAGACATGAATTCAAACTCGAACTCAGACTCAGACTCAGACGATTAAGACTCATCGAAAATTGGTCCTTGTCCTGTTGTTATGGAGATCTTTCTTCCACTTAGTGTAGTCACCTTCACAGTCTTTCGCCATCCTCGAACTAATCCTTCTACCAGAGTAATGAGCTTTGTGGGATCAAAGTTTTCGCTTTGCAAGGCCGTTTAGATAAGCGCATAATTATCGTCGATGCGCTTAGGCTCATTTTTCTCGTAGCAAAAGAGTAGTCCCATGACATTAAAGTAAAAACATGGGGGTGCTTTCTCTTTGTGAATAGGGGTTGGAATCTCATCTAAGAAATTGCAATCCAAGAAGATTTTGAATCCTGGTTGTCTTACCCCATCTTTGATGAAGGGCTCAGGAAATTCGTAACATGGATAATCCTCACCCTCTTTTATGAATTGACCGTTTAGAGTGAGAGGATATTGGTCCATTGGGATTGCTTTCTTTTGAGTACGATCATTCCTTTGTGCATTAATCTTTTCCCGGGCTTGCTTATAGTATTTCGGAGTCGGTTCAAAACCAAGTCTAAAAGTATCTATTTAGGAAGGTCAGATGATCCTATTTGTGTTACACCTCCCTTCTTCTTTCCTAGAGTCATTCCAAGAAAGTGTCATTGCTTTCGGAGAATGCCATTGACTATCATGTTGGAATGGAGGTCGTAGTGAAGAGGGGTATTCTCATCTTCGTCGATGAAAGAGACCTCTTCAGCATAGAAGCCCCATAAATCTTCATCATTCTCGTCATGCTCCACATTTATGAGGGGTTTGTTAATTGCCTTGATCCTCATTGGGAAAGCATCGATTGTGACGGGAATTCCTCCAACTATAGCTTTTACTTGTTGATGAAGGGACGAAAGGACGACCTTAAGGTCATGAAGCCAAGGGCATCCCAATAACAAGTTGAAAGAGGCTTTTATATCTACCACTTGGAAGGTGGTAGCATATTCAATGACTCCTGCCGTGACATTCATCGTTATGGTTCCAAGAGCTTAGCGACGAGTGTTGCTATAAGCTCTTATGCCTTGCGTAGATGGAGACAAGTTTTCGTCTCTTATTCCTACTACCCTCGCAGTTCGAAGTGGGTAAACATTAATCGCTGACCCATTATCTACAAGAGTCGTTTGGACATTCATTATTTTGCAAATTATTGTGAGGTTTAAGGCTTTATTGTGCTTATCACCTTCTGGAGGTAAGTCCTTGTCAGAAAAGGTGATTAAATTAATGGGGCTAGGGAGATCACTCGTGAGGAAGTTAGCTAACCCCTCAGGAGTGGTTTCTGAGTCTATTCCTACCTTAGCCAAGGTATCCATTACCGCAACTCTATGCTCACGGGATGTGGCTAGTAGTTTCCATACGTTCATCTTGACCTTAGTCTTCTTAAGTTGTTTGACAACATCATTGTCTTCTATGATTGGTATGGGAACTTCTTGAGTAGTAGGAATGGGTTGCGTTGTGATAGAAGGTTGCATTCTCCCTGATCTTGTGAGGAGATCGATAGGAGAATCCTCTTCATCCCAAATGTCATCAACCGGATATATTGAGGAAAGTGGAGTGTCTTCTATATCTTTGAGGTAAACATCCTCATTATCACTGTCCCACACTGCATTAATTAATTCTGAAAATACCTTTTTGTCTGCTCGAATTTGAACCAATTTCTTACTGTCAATTAATCCTTGGACTAGGTCCTTGAATTTAAAACAGTGCTCTATGGTAAGTCCTCCTGATTGATGATAGAGGAAGTAGAACCTATTTGTCCTTTTGAGTGATTCAAATGGTCTTGGCTCGAGAGGTTTTATCTTCCCATTCTCGAAGAGCTTTTGAAATATTTTCACATAAGCGGTCCCAATAGGTATATATGACTTGTTACTCCTTTTGGGTGTTTCGACTACTTTGAGAGAAAAAGGTTATCTTTCGATAGTTTTAGTGGGTGTCATCTTTTAAGCCGTGCGTCTTTTCTCCATCTCCTTTACTTCTTGGAGGGCATAGTGAAGTTGGGTCATCGCTGCCCTCATTATGTTTATGAGCACCCATGTATCCCCCTTAGAAGTTGGTTCTTTATTTGGAGGAAAATCACTCATGGCATCGAAGAAAATGTCATGCTCTTCTTCATTGGCATGAGTTTCTTTAATTGGATTGATGAGGAGTGATGGGTCAGCGTGACCTTCCTCATCAGAAGTGGCCAAGGAATCCGAAAGTGGAGCAATATTAATACTTGGCTTCTTGCTTACAAGAGGCAATGGAAGTTTATTGCTATCAATTAGATCCTGAATTGCTTCCTTTAACTTCCAGCAGTTTTCAGTAGGGTGACCCCTTCCTTGGTGGTATTTGCAATGTGCATTGGGATTCTAATTAGCTGTCCTCCTTTCGACTGGTGGATCTCCAAATGGTCCAATAGGAGTTATGAGACCTTTTGCATGAAGACGATCAAATTGATAGCATGAACACATATGGGTTCAGAAAAGTGAGAAAAACTCAATCAGGAAGTAAAACTGAGCAAACAGTACTAGAACCGGTCAAAGCAAGAACGCATATGGGTTCAGAAAAGTGAGAAAAACTCAATCAGAAAGTAAAACCGAGCAAACAGTACTAGAACTGGACAAAGCAAGAACACAGATTTCTGGCTTGGTATTGGAAGAACGCGGCGCGAGAAAACAGGGACCATCGCGAGACGATAGCCCTGTCGCACTGCAATATTGCTATCGTGTCGCAACAGAGCCATCGCACTGCGATGGGCACTGTTTTCCCTACGCCAGTTCCTACATGCCTCAGCAGCTCTTTTTGTTCTTAGAATTTTTCCGTTTTCACAGCGTTTTTTCGATTCTAGTTGTGAAAGATATTTCCCAAATTCCCTATGTGTAAAGTCCCTATGTTTTTGACGCATTACGAATGCTCTATCCAATGCGGACCTTTTTATGCTTATGCCAATAATGTAAATCAAAATTACGCACATGAATATTTAGAACTTTTCGAGTGTCATCCACTCATTATAAATAATTGCCAAAATAAATTTTAGGAAATAGAAATCCTCCCCAGTGGAGTCGCCAAAAACTGTAGGGAATATTTCAAGCATCCCACACTTGAGCCCCACTGTGATCATACACTTAAGCATGGTGGCGTCCAAAGGGAAAGAAGCTAGAGCAAAAGAGTTGCCAACCAGTTTTAGGAACTTGTAAACCGTTCACAGGGTGAAGGTTACACCCCTTCACGATCCATGAGATCGCTAACTCCATAGTGGTCCTGAACCATGACTGGATATTTGAGGATGAAGGTACAAATCCAACCTAAAAGAGATTGAACTTGCCCTAAAAATAGGCCTCTACTTTGTTCTTCTCATATTCATGTGCGCTTTCGGACTAACATACAATCAATAGATTAACCATAAACCTGTTTAATCTATGTTGGTTGAGCATTAATGCACAAACAAATCTGTTATTGGCGATCACTTGAATTAAAATCATATTAGCCTAAATAAAATTAATAATTATCTGATTAAGCATAATTTCAAGTACAAATTCCCTTTAATCCTACAAGAGAGGGTGTGATCAAGCAATAACAACATTATCAAGCAACATAATATATTAATAACAACAAATCATCATCATCATCATCATCTAGATCTCATCAAAGCATAATAATATTAGCAAGATCCTAGACATGATACTAACAAGATTAATAACAAATCGTAGCATGTCACTAAATAATAAAGGTGAGCCATAGTTTCATAGAATGATGATTTTTGTGGTACATGATTATGGTCTACCTCAAGGAGGGCCTTTCCAAAGTTGTAACGTGGCTAGGCTTGGAGTTATAAAGAATGGACAGGCTCAAGTATACTTTCATAATCCCTTTTCTTTTGGTGCTTCTCAAATTAAAACCTTTTACTTTGTGTGACAACTCCTACATTAGGTGCCTTTTCCTTATCTTCTCTCTCTCTCTTTCTTTTTTCTTTTTTTTTTTCTTTTCTCTTTGACAAGTTTGGTTTTGGGTTTAGAATGATTTTGCATTCGATCTTTCCTTTTTTTGGTTTAGACTAACTTTGTGTCCCCCTCTTATGTTTCGTTCCCCCAATTTTTCATTTGTATCTCTTTACACCATTCCTATCCCAAGGTTTGGAATAATGTACGTTGAATAAGTAAGGCTCAATTGACGAAGCTCAAAAGAGCTAACAAAAGATGGATTGTTCTAAGGTTATTAACATGGAATTATCTACGTGGAGTTTCAAGTTGCCTCCTGTGTTGGTGTAATCATCATATCTCTTTTTAGTGGGCCAAAAGATGGGCCTCTTTTCATTCGATACATCTTGTAAGCCAAAGCTCATGAAGATTCTTAACGTGTTCAGTATGTATTCCTTTTTTTATATTGCCTGTTTGCATGTATATGTTTTACTTAATTCGATCTAATTACAACAAAGAGATTAAAAAGAGAACAAGATAGACGTACTTGAAAATATAATTTTTATTCATTAATTAATGAGAGTACATAATAAGTAGATTCGACAACATGAATCTCTTAGTCCATCATAAAGAAAATAAAAGAAAAAGAAACAAAACAAGACCTTAAATCAAGTCCATCTATATGATTCATGATTTCATTTATCAAGTCCCTTTTAATTAATGTTCCCATAGTATAGACTTTTTGGAATGCGTCTAAACTAAGGTATTGTAAATGACATTTTTATGGTAAAGACATATTGTCTATGAACTTTGGGACAAGTTCATGATCCGGAGGTCTTTGTGAAAGAAGAGCAACCTTTGATCGCCACCTGGAAAAGAAGTCAAGAAAGCCTTTTTCTTCCCTTTGCTTAAGCAATTCAAGATCGTGCAAGGTAGTTGTGAGCTCGATATTGTCTCCATATTAGGATAAAAATGCTTTTACAACGTCACCCCAAATGGAAGTTTTCTTTGCATCGAAGTTATAAAACCATGATCTAGCAGTTGGGTCCAACGAAAGAGGAAAAGTACATGCATATAAGCTATGCTCAACCCTTTTCAATGCCATAATTCCAAAAAAGCTCATTAAGTGAGTCCTAGGATTGTCTATAACCTTAAAGGTTGGTAAATCCGTAGTTAAGAACTTTTCTAGGAGAGTCTTGCCACTACGTTGTGGTGCAAGCTCATAATTGAAGTACTTATTCCCTGAGCTAGCTCAAAGGACAAGTTTCTCCAAGGCCTCTACTCTTTCGGCTCTTGCTTTTTCTTGCAAAATCTTTTCTTTTTCTTTCTTTGCTTTTATTTTAGCCTTTTCTGCATTTTTATGAGCCTTCATTTGGGTTTCTTCTTCTCGTAGGGCCTTTAGGTTTTGGAGTTCCTCTCTAAGTTTCTCCAATGCTGCTTTGTCACCCATGATTGGACTAGTATGTGAATGTGGAAGATGATCTAGTAATGTGTATCACAAGAAATTGAGCGCATTCACTTAAACCTTTTCTGCCAAGCATTTAAACAACGATCAAAAGTCAAAATGATTGTTTTATTTAGTCCTTGTAATACGAATTCACTATAAGCAATTTTATTGATAAAAATGTCAAAAAATTCATAAACAATCATTAATGGAATGTCATGATTTGTGTTGAGTTCAACAACGTAATCATCTAAGGATTTTGCTTGAAGTGAATTGTTTTCGAAAAAAGGGAGAAGAAAAAGCAAAGGAAAGTTGGATTTACATGCTCATCAAACTTTTAGAAATATTAGTCAACCTTAGTACACTCCTTAAAATGATCAATATACTATGGTATTTGTTGATCATTTAGATTACAATAGAGATCTTTATCGTTTCTTTTTATTATGATTCTCATATTATTCATCTATAAAGGATATTTACTATTTGTTTAAAAAGAATGATCGCCTCGAACGTAAAATCCAAGAAATGAGTAAATCATTTTCTCGGTTTTATCATTCATTATTCTCTTTTATTTTTTTGGTTTAAAATAAAATCTTTTGTATCATACTCTTTTTTTAGAATGGTTTCTTGATTTTTTTTCTCCCTATTCCTTATTCCCTCTTTTTCTTTTTCTTTTTTCTTTTGGTGAGGCAATCATCCCAAGTAAGGTTCTCAAGATTCTCTTTTTAAACCATAGAAGAGGTGAATAAATCATGCTCTTAAGTCAAGGTAGACTAATTACAACTAAAAGATGACGACTATGAAAATAGGCACGTTTAAGAATGGGAATATTGATGACGTCCTATCAAGGGATGCGAACCTCAAATAACGAACCTTATGAGAAATAATGTCATTAGTTTCGATTATAAAGTACGTAAACAAATCATCATAATCGAAAACAGTATCGCGCGCAATTTTAGTCTTGCGCTAAGGTGGAAAGTGCAACTTCGAGAGTGGCGCCTGCCACACGAGGGTTTTTTTTTTCCTTTTTTTTTTATGAAAACGCAAAAAGAACGATAAAAGATTTTTTTTTTTTGAAAAAATAAAAAGAAAGAAAGAAAGAAAAGAACGATTAAAAGACATGTTTCTGGATTTTTTTTTTTTTCAAAAAACAAAGAACAATTAGAGATTTTTTTTTTAAAAAAAAAACAAGAAAAGAAGAATAATAATTAAAAAAAACAACTAAGTTAGACAACATTGTTAGCCAAAGTGATCTTATTAGCACCTACTTAACGATTAACCTTGAAACGGTAATATCGTTTTCTTCGTATAACATTGCTCGTAATGAGTTATAGTCAACGTTGAATAGTGGTCGCGCTCAAGACACGGAGTTGCGTGGAAGAGCTGCCCGCAACTTTTGGACTTTCGCTCGGAAGGTGCGCGCTACTTTGATAGTTGCGCGCGCCACCTGCTAGGTTCGACATTTTTTTTTTCTTTTTTTTTGGTCGAACCACAATGATTTTACGATTTTGTTTTTCTTTAATATCTCTAGGTAACAAGTTGGAATTAATTAGATTAGACACAAAGCATATAATTAAACACATATTCATGTAGTCACATAAGCACATTAAAGGAACCGTCAAAGCATACAATGCCATTCTAAGGTCAAGGCTTGGGTGTCCTAAGGTACCATATCTTAAGAGACGATGCAGGAATCAATCACTCAACGTGTTGACCTATGACATAGCCCTCCCAACATTTTGTTGCCAATATGGGTGGGATGATTGTTATTGATTTCAGGGTTGAAGCCTGCTGTTGACAACCCCTAGTCAATAAGCCAATCCCCAGTGGTTAAAGTGTGCTATGATTATGCATCATGCAATGTTGCTTGCTTGGCTTTTACTTTTGATAAAAAGGAAGATATTATGTGTTCAAGTCTCGCTCTCTAACTAGAGATTATCCAAGTTAGCCATCGTTACAACCCATAAGTAACCCGGTGTTGGAATCCTTGGACTATAACTAAGAACTAATCTTGTAACCTATAAGTCCTCAGTGGAGTCACCACTGTAAGGAGGGTGTGTCCATCATAGGGGATCCTTCTCCTTTATTCCCATGACCCTTTAAAAGCCTAGGAATTTACACTTTTTAGGGTGTTTTAGGATTTGAATTCCTGACTGTTTGGGAGACCTTTGAATTAGAGTTGATCCTATCATCATGTTTTTTTGTAAGAAACTAGTAAGGAGTCGCCAATAAGTTTTAGGAAAACTCATAAACCTCGTTCATGCCTTTCTCCCAAGTAGGGTTCAAGGGATATTTAGCATGAATCACAAGTTTACCTATGCCTAAATTGGTCTACTTATACCAGAAATGAGTTTAGGAGCGAGGGTACTAAAAAATGTTCCTTTTAGGAAGGAATCGCTATTCTAGCCCTGGTGCGGCTTCTACTAGCTCTTCCTTTTTCACAATTTCATCACCAAACAATATATGCAATGTGACTCTTAAAAACTAAGTTAGTTGATTTTATTTACAAGCATTAATCATGTAGGAATTACATTGTGAAAAACGTTATTCTTTTGTTGTTCAAATTCGTGAAAAGAATTATAAATAAACAATATTCGCCTTGACTTAATTAGGTGATAAAACAACAATTAATTATTCAATTCTAATCTTTGATTAACGAAAGAATACTATGTAAAATAAATTAATTAAAAGTTTGTTTAAAGTGATCAAACAACACTAATTAATCAATTAAATTTATTTAAACAATAAAAGAAAAGTGATTTATCTAAGTGCTCAGGAAACTAACCGTTCTTCTTTTAAGCTAAATCTCCATTTAATGCGTTTATGGACTTTCTTTCTTCTTCGTACCTTTAAGAACTTCAATGGATTCAATTAGGGTTGGAAAGTATTTGGGAAGTGAGAAAAAAATTAGTATGATAATAAGAGAAATTGAGAGATTAGGGATTCAAGAATACTAGGGTATAAAATTCTGATTTTTCTGTTTTGTTTGGGGTTGAACGAAGACCCCTATTTATAGACGTATGAATCTAGGTTTAGGGTTTTAGAGCCGCGGTGTCAGGTTGCGCGTGCAACTCTCACAGTGGCGCTTGGTGCCGCGCGCATCTCAATGACTTGTGCGCGCCAGGCCCGCGTTACTCACCGAGTTGCGCTCGGTGCGATTTTCCATATACGAAAATGCGTTTTTAAAACTTTCATAACTTTTGCTTAGAAAGTCAAATTTAGGCGTGTGAGATATCATTGGAAAGATCTGAATGTGTACTTTCCAATGGCATTAGAGTTAGGTTAAAATAATTTATGGATCAAAAGATATGGCCGTTGGAGTGCAAGGGTGTCGGTTTTAGGGCCCGATTTAGTGTTTTAATCATAACTTCTTCGTTGTAACTCCGAATTGGGGTTATAAGATACCGTTGGAATGCTCTTTGAAAGGTGTATCCATTTTTATAGGACTTGCATTTAAATTTATGGTTTGTTTATCTATTTGGCTCGGTTTCCAACAATGTAAGATCAATTGGATCAAATCATTTCATTTGATGCATTTAGGTCCGTTATTAATTAAGTTTAAACATGTATGAGCATGTTTTAGGCCTAATTAGTAATTGGATAGGGCTCTAAGATAACTTGGTCTCAAATATAGGTTTTAACTTACTTCATAGTGCATTTCATAGTCCATAAACACTTCAACTTTAATCTAGCATGAAGAACGAGTTTTTGTAACATCATCGCACTTCCTGTCGGGACAGGAGGCCAAAAGTAGGTGTCTATAAAGAGGGATCCCAAAGCTCCACTTTGAGGATCTCCAATTTTATTATAGGTAGAAATTTAATACTTTTAATTACAGAAATTAAAAATACATAATTTTGTAGAGTAATAATAATTTTATTTTATTCATGCAGGTTTGGCTAATGGAAAGACTTGAATTAATAAGTCCTCTTGACAATATTGAAAAATACACTCCAAATTGTCTTGTAAGAATAAAGAAGCTCTTTTCTTTGAAGATTGGCCGCCGGGAGTGGAGCAAAATCTTTGAAACTCGCGACTTCTCCATTAAATGGGTCGTGCCTTGGTAGAAGATTGAGAAGATATTTGGAGTCAACACTCAACCTTCTTGTTGTATTCCAAGCTTATCAAAGTTAACCTTTTATTACCCTTCTAGGGTGAAGAGGCAATATGGTCTTGCTCAAACCATTCCTTCTAGAGATCTTCGTCGACCTTATGAATATGCTGTCTCGCAAAATATTGAACGCTTTGATGGCTATTGGTGCGCTAGACCCCTATGGGAAGTTGTCTCCAACAAGGATATTCCTCCTTTGTCCAGATAAGTGAAGCAATGGTTTCTTGGTAGATCCCAAAAAGATAAAAATTAACAAAGCTCGAAGCACAAGTGCAGAAAAGATAAATATTAAAGACCGCTTAGGCTAAAAGAAAATTCCTGCTAAAGATCATCTGGGCTCAAAAGTTGAATTCAAGACTCCTATTATGCCTAAGAAAAAAAAAGCATTGCAAAAAGCAAAGAAAAGAGAAAAGCTGACTCTATAGAGAAAAAAGTGTGAGTTAAAAAGAAAGTTGGTGTATTTGCCAAATGGGAAACTATTTCTTCTAAAGTAGTGGTTAGATCATCTAAGGGGTCCCTACTAGTGAAAGAATTATATTATGAAGAGAAAGCAGACAAGAATTGAAAAAGAGCTAGAAAGGAGAAGACAGATTAGGGCATTGCTTTACTTTAAATTTATTAGACAATTTTAATTTCAAGTTAATTTTATTTTTAAGCCTTTTTTAAAATTCCATTAATAATGCAATTTTTAAGCTTTAAATTAAGAAAAATCAGATTTTTACCACCTCCAAAAAACGACTTATTTGTTTTTACCACCTACAGAATAAAAAACGTTTTATTTTACCACCACATAAAAAAATAAAAGTTGGCTTTTACCACCAATCACCTCCAACTAACAGATTCCGTCCATAAATCCGTTAGTGGGGCCTACCATATACACGTATCACCATATTATCTGGTAAATTTTTTTAAAAAAAATAATAAAAATAAATTTTTTTAAAAAAAAAAACAGCCATCAACCGACGCTAACTGCCACCGCCAGACCAGCTACCAGCCACCGTCGAACCTACTACTAGCCCCATCGTCGGACCTGCTATCATCCCCACTGCAAGACCACTACCGACCCACCACTAATTCGCCAGCAGCAACCACACCAGCCACCACTAATTTGCCACCAGCCACCACTAATTCGCGCCAGTAGCCACCACAACGCAGCCACTGCACGCACAACGCTCCAGCCACCACCATCGAATTTCGACCCCCTTACCTCCAATTTCCCACCTCAAAACCCTGGCCACCATGACCACCCATTAAGCCCCCTCCTAATTCTACTACTCTTAAAACCCTAGCCACCACCAAATTTTGCAATCCTAAAACCCTAGCCACCACCTAATTCCGACCACCTTCCAAGCCCACACCAAATTCCGACCCCACCTTAGCCCCACACGAATTCCAACCTTCCGAGGTTAAGTTGATTCCGTTCTCGGTTGGTTGACATGGAAGATCGGGGAAGATTAAGAGGAAACGTCAAAATGTTGGGCCCTACTAATGGATTCATGGACGGAAGCCGTTAGTTGGTGGTAAAATCCAATTTTTAGAAATTTTGTTGGTGGTAAAATAAAACTTTTTTTTATGTAGGTGGTAAAAGCAAATAAGTCGTTTTTTGGAGGTGGTAAAAATCAAATTTTCCTTAAATTAAATCAACTTTTATTTTAATCTTTTATTTATTAAAAGCAATGAAAACAATTTGAGTAATTTCAAAAATAATTCGAATACGGAAGTCGAAAATCTTCAAAATGAACTGAAATTTGTGTAGTTCGATGAAATCGTTGTAACGCTAAAGATTCAGGTCCAACGTGGCGTGATTATCCTATCGCGGCGCGATGGTCATATTGTGGTGCGATGGTGGTATCGCAACACGTTGAAGCTATTTTTGACGCAATGCTGATGCCGAGTCGACGTGTTGTCGTGAAAATGTGAGATTTGCAAAAATAAAGTGGTCGCACCCCGTGAAGGGTTGCCTATGTATCCTTGCTAAGGAATCAAGCCAAACGTAGCTCTCTTGAGTATAAAACTCACCTAAATCATGGGTAGAACATTTTGAGTTAGTCAAGATTCGTCATGTTTGAGAATTCGTTTCCGTCCATATTAGTTAGTTTTGCAGCACCTCCTGATAGGATGGTTTTGGCGATGTATGGTCCGGACCAATTAGGCTTGAATTTGCCTCTTGGGTCTAGAAAATTTTTCCTTAATGCTTGCAACACTTAGTCTCCTACTTTGATGTTTCTTGTCTTGACTTTCGTATTAAAGTGTCTAGCCATGCGAGTTTGATAACATTGAGAGTAATGTAAAGCTTATAGTTGTTTATCATTAAGTAGAATTAGCTCCTCATATCTTCCCCATATCCATTCAACCTCGTCGAGTTTACTTTCCAATGCAATGCGCAAGGAAGGTATTTCCAATTTTACAAGTTGTACGGCGTCCATTATGTAGACTAGGGAGAACGGCGTATTTCACGTGGATGAGCGAATAGATGTGTGATAACCCCAAAGAGCGAAATAGAGTTTGTCAAGCCAATCCTTGTAGTTTTACGTCATCTTTTCGATGATGGTTTTTAAGTTCTTATTGGCTTCCTCTACTGCACCATTTGCTTGAGGTCTATAAGGGGAAGAATGGTGATGCTGAATTTCATACTTTTGAAGTAGCTCTTCACATTCTACTTGAAAGTGAGTTCCATTGTCATTTATCATCTTATGTGGGACTCCATATCAATATATGATGTTTCTTTTGATAAAGAGTGCTACATGTTTTGAAGTGAGGTTCGCATATGAGGCTGCTTTGACCCATTTGGTGAAGTAATCTATTGCAACAAGGATGTATTTATGGCCTCCTGTCCTAGGAGGAGTGATTTTTCCAATGATATCTATTCCCAGGTTGAGAACGGCCATGGAGATGTGTAGGTGTAAAGAAGAGATGGCGGAACATGTTGGTTGGCATATGTTTGGCATTTGGGACATCTTTTCACATATTGATGGCAATCTCTGTTTATGGTAGTCCAATTATACCCTTGGCGCATTACCTTTTGGATTAACATTTTTCCATTCATGTGTGTTCTACATGCTCCTTTGTGAATTATTCTCATTGCTCTTTGAGCCTCCTTTTTGCTTACGCATAGGAGAGCTCTACCCTTGGGTACTCTTTTGTGTAATTGATTGTCTACGAGCACAAACTGTGATGCAAGAAGTCTCAAGGCACGTTTCGCCCTTTGTCAGCGTTAGGTGGATATTCCCCTTTGGTGACATAATTGAGGATGTCTGTATACCAAGGTTCCTCTTCTTCTTCTTCTTTCTTCTTCTTGGACTACTTCTTCATCCTCAATGGCTTGGATATAAGCCGGTTTATGCCTTTTCTCTATTGTTAGAGGCATTTGCTCAAGTTCCTTAGGACTTCTAATCATCGAGGCTAGTCTTGCCAAGGCGTCGGCAAACTGATTTTCTTCTCTTGGTAGGTATGTATATTCTACTTTTTCGAGTTGATCAGTAAGAGTTTTCAGTTAGGTTTTATAGGGAGCCAAACTTTCACTTCTTAGAGAGACGAGAACTTACAACGATAATGGAGGAATGACGTACGTCTCTGAAGAAGATGAAGAGCGAGAAATTTGAAAAGAGAAAGGGGAAGATGAAAAAATGAAAAGGGTAAAAAGAAAAAAAAGGGGGAACAGTGAATTAAATAGGAGTAAATAGGCGGTTGAGTGAGCAATAAAGTCGAACCGCCATGTCACCTCAGTAAAAATAAACTAACCACTCAGATGGCCGACACGTGTCCCACTCATGCAAAACATCGTTCCCTCCAAAAAAAAGAAAAAAAAAAAAAAAAAAACTTCAGCTGGAGTAATCGAAATTCCTCCCTGCAAGCTCGTCATTTCTCAGACTTCAGCGGGAGTAATCGAAATTTCTCCCTGCAAGCTTGTCATTTCTCAAATTTAAGACAGAACAATTCAAGTCTAATAAAAAATTGTTCCTCTAGCATCAGCAGAAATAAATGAAACATCCCAACGCAACGCATCTCCACCGACTTGCAGCATGACCACTCAAGTCTCAGAGAGAGACTTGGGGGGCTAGTGGTATACGAGGTAGTTTAGCCAGACGACCCGTTGAGCAACGGCCGATAAGACCATACGCTCAGAATAGCTGGCATGAGTAACCTCATACTACCTCTTGAGGGGCTAGTTGTAGGGGATAGCTCCTGCTGAGCTATTTCCTCCAGCTGGAACCATTAAAAAAAGGGATTCTCCGCACAAGCAAGAGCTGGGATGAGTGATCTCATACCACCTCTTGGGGGGCTAGTTGTATAGGATAGCAACTGTTGAGTTATCATCACCAGACTCTCAGACTGGCCCCCGAATTGCGCACTCATTGCTGGAAGGATAGCCGAAGGGGCACCTTAGCCCGATAGAGTCAGCTCGCAAGCTAACCAAGTATGACTCTCCACAAAGGAGATCGTACGCCTATAAATAGAAGGCAAAGTACAACGGAAAAGAGATTAGACACACAAGTTATTACACTCTCTCTATATCTCTAAGTACACTTTCTCCCTCTAAACACATTCTAACTTAAGCATCGAAGGGGGATTCCTCGAGCCACCCCCGAAGGCAGTTCACGTGTGCTGCCTTGTGCAGGTCGTTGACGGGACCCAGCTCGTGCCAGCAGAACCCTTGGATCCATACCTGAAACACCAATAATGCCCTAAAAAAACAATTTTTTTTTTCTTTTGCATTTTTTTCACTTAAAATGTAGCATACACACATATATATACATAATATACATAAAACACATATATATTCATCAATAATTAGTAATTGTACACTTTTTAAGAATGAAAAACTGCAGTATCAATATTTTCTTCTAGGGTACTTCTAGTAACATTATAGGAGGTAGTAGCAAGAAGCAGCAGTAGCAGCAACATGGAAGCAGCAGTAGTAGACCATAGAAGCAGGAGCAGGAGCAGCAGCAGCATAGAAGCAGCAACAACAGTAACTTGAAAGTAGGAGCAGTAGTAACATGGAAGCAGCAGCAGCAGCATAGAAGCAGCAACAACAGTAACTTGAAAGTAGGAGCAGTAGTAACATGGAAGCAGCAGCAGCAGCAATTTCCGTCTCATATATTCGACACAAATGGCCTTAATAAGCTCCCATACACATAAGAAGTTTCCTACATCATATATAACACATTTCTATCACTTACATTCAAATAACATAAACATACAACCACAGCAGCACATAAACGAACAATGCATCCACTCTATATAATTCAAATTAATTTCACCCACTCCAAAAATTTAGAGTGCCCAAAAAACCAAAAACCAATCAATTACATTTTTCTACATATCCATGTCCATAACTAAAACCCAATGGATATGCAAGACTTAGCAAAATAACTAAAATCTACAAGGACTAATACAGAATACGGATCCATGTGAGTAACAGCAACCTTTTTGATACCATAAAAATGGATCCTGATAATAATCATCATAGAAGTGAAATTTAAACAAAAAGAAGAAAAACACATCCTTAATCATATACGGAGTATAATCATATAAATATAGCTAGTTATGTGTTAAGAGTTTGACAATCAAATGCTTTGTTCTTGGCTATCATCTCCAACCCTTCTGTTATAAAGGAATCATGTGGTTCTGCAGTCCATGGGAAACCTCTATTGGGAGCTTAGCCAGCTAGGTTGGCAATAGAGGACTAGCAACTATTAGCTTAGCTAGCTTGGTTGGCAATAAAGGACTAGAAATTATCACGATGCTGGATTCCTCTTCCAGCTCTGAAGGTATTATAAACTAGGTAGTCAGGCAGTCAAAACAGATTTCTGCAGATGTCATTCATAGTTGGGATGTACTGCCTAGTTGCCTATCCACCCTTAGGCCTCAAATAGTGAATGTGAGTTATGTGACATCCTTGATCTATGGATAACACCTCAAATTTTCAGGAGGGGTTTGTATGGTCAGTGAGGATATCATGAGCGCACATAAACATTAGCAGCATATGAACATATGAATATGCTAATAACAACAAGATACAGTCAAGCACAAGTATAACATAATCAACCTAATAAGTTACAATCACACACTGTATGATTGCAAGTACAGAAAGTATACATTACAAAAGCTATATCATGAAAATCAGAAAATGTGTCTTGATAATCTATGAAACTGGTAATAGGAAAAAAAAAAAAAAAAAACTCACATTGCCCACAAACACTGATCGAGAATCAACTTCCTCTCTGTTTGCTTGGTCAGCAGCCGCAACAGCAGGATCTGCAAGACACAAAATCCTTAAAGAACTAAAACCATTGGGTCATGAAATCAACAGTAGCAGATTAGCAGCATGATTGCTTCCAAAATAATTAAAAGAAAAAATTAAATCAAATTGAAATTACACTTCAGGTATTTTATAATAAAGAAATTCATAAAATATAGGAATCATTCCATGCTTAACTATTCCAAAACTTATAAAGTAAGTTATTAAATAAATTCCCATTTATGTTCACAATTCTCATCAAATCCAACCACTTAAAGAATCATTCCATGCTTTATCTATCATCACTTAAACTATCTAACAATTAACTTCCATGTCCAGGCCAACTGCAGAGTATTCAACCAGTATCTAAGTGCTAATAGTCATATTCAACTGAGTTCATGACATATTTATTGTGTAACATCCCTGAATATAAACACCAACTAGCTAAACCTGACAACTGCACATTTTAACGCCTTTACGGCTTGTGTCACTGAATAAAAGATTATGGTAATGATCTCAATTACCAAATTGAGAGTTTTATCCCCCCATTAATTTTCATTAATTTGAGGTTAAAGTTGATTAAGAATAAACATTCAAATTATCTAATAAAGAAGATGCATTAGCATTACCTTGACAATTCTGTGAGCCATTCCACAACAAAACACACTTCTCATCATAATTCCGGATCCTGCAACACAAATTGGTCATCAGCAAACAAATAACATGACAATTATAGGCGTCGTTCGAAGTGGTGAATATGCTTGACACTCGTAGGAAGTGGGAATTAACATATATGATTAGGGACACAATTAGGGACAAAGCAAATTAGGAAGCCGCCAACAAGTTTTTAAGGAACTTGTAAACTGTTCACGGATCATAAAAGACAACCACGAATAAAGGGACAATGATAGGCAAGAACGATTGACCCGTGAAGGTTACACCCCATTCATAATCCATGAGATTACTAACTCCATATGGTTCGGAACCACGAAAGGAGGATCGGGGATGATGGTACGAAGTGAGTCATGGAGTCACATTCGCCCATATTGGCCTCTACTTGATTCTTATAGCGAAAAGTGATTCCTGCAATCTCGAAGGCATGAAAACAAAGATTTAATTCGCTCCAAACTATTATTATGCTAAATTAGTTGAATATTAATGCAACACATAATTCTAAAATATTAGTGATCACTTTAATTAAATAACAAGATTAAAAAGGAACTTAAACCGGTTGTCCAAATCATCTTATTAGGCGTTATTTTCAATTACATATTCCCTTTAAACATGCAATATGGCGATCAATAACAATAGAATAAACATTAATATTGGAAGCAATTCAATAATAATAACGTTAGTCAAATCAAATATAAATTAACCTAACCATGATACTAGCAATATAAAAATAAAATAAGTAATTAAATTAATTAACTACTCACATTACGCGCGTTCCTTAAAATTGTTTCATCATGAATAAATTGTTAGTAACTTCAATAAAAAAATATAAATCAAATTGAAATTGAAATTAAATTAAATTAAAAGTAGAGTTGATTTGATCCAAACCCTCAGTTAATTATACCTTTCACGCCTTGGTATAAGCACGGAACCTCGGGTTAAGTATGGACTCATTGGAGTGCTTAAGGAAGGAATGATGTAGATAGGAATAAAATTTTAAGGCTTAGAGTATGAAAGAGAGAGAAGAGAATGATTTTTGGTGTAGAAGAGAGGAAGAGAGAATGATTTGGTACCCCAAAACTGCATTAATCAGGTGTATATTTATAAAGGAAATGAGCAGAGGGAACACATGGAACCCTAAAAAGATAAAACCCTAATTTGGGGCACCGTGACACGGCATGTGTCTGCCACGACACGGCAAAAAGTGCCGTGACACGGTATAAATTACCACGTCACGGTGCAATAGCTGCCCTAAAATGATAAAACGCGTGCAGGTTTTGCGCGGATAAAACACAGAAAATTCCTGTGTCGCGGCATGGGTACCGTGCACGGCAGAAGCTTCCGTGGCGCGGCAACTTCCACCGTGGCGTGGCACGTGGCGTCGTGTAACGGTGCACTACTTTTCTCGAAATGCGTCCAAATTCATAAACGTGTGAGAAAACGCGGAAAATACATGAAAAAAGCATCGTGATACGGTGTAGAGTACCGTGTCACAGAAATATGCACCGTGCCACATCATCTTTTGCCGCGATGCGGCAATTTAGCTGATGCGCGGTAATTCTAGTTTTTTACGCGTTTTTAAAACTACGATAAATTTTGATTCGTAACTCGGCATAAGGCATGTAATATATCATTGGAAAGCTTATCAAGTCTACTTTCCAACCCAATTAGAATCGGGTCAAAATCATTTGTAGATTTTATGATATGGCCGTTTTAGTGAAAGGGTGTCGGTTTTGGGCCGAGTTTAGTACTTTGCTCATATCTTCTTCGTTTTAAATCGGAATTGGACTTATGATATATTGTTGGAAAGCTTATTTCAAGACCTACCCAACCAAATAATAGTTGGATCAAAGTTATAGGGCCACAAAATCAGTTTCTCTCAGTTTTGTGATATGGACACGTAAAGTGGAAAGTATGTTATGGTTTAGGAAAATGAGCTAGGAATTAGATTAGTTTATGAAATGTATTGAATGGAAATATGGATTAAGAACTCCAAAAGTTAAATACTCAACCTGACCAATAATGGCGGTGAAAGGTTGTTCATCATCGGGTTTAGTTTTGGGAAGACATTTTTAGGTGTCTAGAACAATGATAATAATTTCAGCATACAAGATTAAGAAAAGTCAACCCATTCAGTATTCAGTGAGATTTTCATGTCATGAAAGAGTAGCATATGCATTAAATACTTGATTTACCACCTAACTTACACTTTCCTCAAAAATAAAAATGAAAAAAGATGAGAAAAAAGGGACCTTCATATCAGCTATTGTCGAGAAAACAACAAACTTCCTCTCAAGGCAAGTGTCATCCTCACAAAGAAAATGAGCTTCACGGAAGTAGTTCTGGGAAAGATGTAGTATTTCGGCTGTTATTTTTTTTTTTTTATAAAAAAAAAAAAATAGAAGTGGAATGAAACTGACAAGTGATATAACAAGCTAACCTCCAAGTCATTATAATCCTTGTAGTATTCAAGCGGAGTAGACTCAGTAGAGTGTAGCCTAGCCTGCAAGGGATGGATTTTGGATTAAGTTACACCTGCAACTTATAAAAATTGGCAAATGTTTTCCAGCTTGGATATTTTAATAATTAGAGGAAATTTACAAAACCCTTTTGTATTATCAAAGCATTTAATTCACAAGCATCTAAGCGGTAAAGTGGACCCATAAAAAAACCAAGACTCCCATAAATAAGAATCAGTATTCAAAATTGTTGAGCAATATGAAATTATGAAGAAACATAGTACAGTTAGCAACAACTTATATAAAGAGCATAGTGTGGATCAAAACAGATTCTGATGAAACTAACATCAACATCAATAATCTTAACTGTAATCTTCAACTTTTACTCTGTATTTATAATTCTTAACTCAGCAAAAAAAACTAGACATTCTAAAGGATAGAGCGACCGGTTTGAGCATCAAAGTTGTAAAACAACTTCTATATCATTGAAAAGATTATATCCAAGGATGTTGATGCTAACAACTCCCTAGCGGGCTAATGGTGAAGCATTATTTTCAAGACATAGCTTATTGGTTAGAAGAAATTATCCTTGTAAAGTTGTCATAGCTCAAATCAGTTAGATAGCGGGGAAGGATACAATCTACAGATCAAGTACTTGAACAAGATAAAGGGAGTTTATGCTAATCCTCTTTTCTGGTCTAGTCTTATCTAGTCTAGTACCTAAAATTAGGAAAGAATGAAATAGAGCAGAAGATGAAAAGCTAAAATAATAAGGGTAATAAACAAATGAAGATCTTCAAAAGAAATAATGATACCAATCATTCTACTAATTCTCAAACTATAGCCATGTTTATGAAATAACTAGGAAGTGACAATTCACTGATATAGTCACAATACAACAACCAATTTCATCCATAGAAGACAAACCAAAGAAGAAATTAGTTATAAATATGCTATTAAAGCTAACACAACAAAAACTAATTAAAATTAGGAAGAAATTAAACTATTAAATGCAAAAAATCAGCAAAGTAAACATAAGGGAAGCTCATTAACTCGATATTTTATACCCAAGCATATAATTATTCAGCCCAACACACTAGAACCTCATTTCAATTGAGCCTCGATGATTCGTATTAAGGAGTACCTCACCCTTTAATCCTAATCCTCTACAAAAGTAGCACAAAAATTATAAAAAAAAAAGGCAAAAAATTTCTTAAAACCCTAGCCATCGATGGCGTTGCTTGCGGCGCAATTATGGAGAAGGAGATCGAAAGAGAGAGAAAAGGAAACTCACCAACACATGCATGTAAATAATGTCGAACATCTTGCTTAATTAACACGCTGTAGGATTCAATTTTGTATTTAAAGGCGAAAATAGACACTTAAATTGATAAAAATCATAAACCCCTGATTTCAAATCGATGAACAACATACCACCGTGAAGAAATCCACCATATCTGCAAAGATCTAGCACCGGTAAATAAATAGACCATCAATTACGATGGTCGTGACACCATTCACCATCGCCGTCACCCTTAATTCCCCACTGCTGCGAAGAGAGAGAGTGAAAGAAAGAAAATCTGGGAATAAGGAGAGAGAAGAATGAAAGAGAGAGTGGGGTGGCGGTGGATGAGGCGGCGGTGGATGGGGTGGTGGTGGAGTAGAGAATTAGAGAGAGATTTGTGAAAAGAAAGAGACAAGAGAGAGGAGGGGAGGAGGGGATTTGAGGAGAGAGAAAGAGGACGCAAGTTATGCAAGAGTGAAAATAAAGGGCGGTTTTTTTTTCTTTAAGAATTCCCACCGGTTCAAACCGGTGGCATTTCACTGATTTAGCACCGGTTTGGTTTGAACCGGTGCCATTTCTATTTTATTAAATCCTGCCTAATTTTTTTCCCGTCGGTTTTTAAGAACCGGTGCTAATAACTTAGTGCCAAAATGTGTTTTTCTACTAGTGCATGGTGGAAGTCCTGGAAGAAAGCAGCATTGCAGAAAGCAAGCAGGTGAATAGCACCAGGTAGCAGCGAGCATGGTTCTCAGACATACTGACCTATAAGATACATGGCTCGCTGCCGGATGACTAGGCACAAGCCAAAAAAAGTCAAAAAGGATGCCAATTGGTACGTGGTGATGAACGGGGAGCTCAACAAAAAGGGCTTCTCCAAGCCACTGCTGAGGTGTATTTTAGAGTGGGAGCAGGAAAAAATTATGGAAGAAGCACACTCAGGAATCTGTGCCAACCATATTGATGAAAAAGCCTTGGGGGACCCTGACACAGGATGCTTTAGATTATGTCAGGAAATGTGAAAAGTGCAAAAAGTATGCTCCAGTTATAAATCAGCCAACAAACGATCTGACCCCAATTCTCAGCCCGATCCCGTTTGCTCAGTGGGGAATGAACATATTAGGACCTCTCACCACTGGGTCAGCGGGTAGGAAGTATCTCATAGTGGCAGTGGACTACTTCACCAAGTGGATTGAAGCTAAGCCCACCAAGTACATAAAAGCCTCCCAAGTAAGAACATTCATATGGAAGAACATCATTACAAGATTCGGAGTGCCACAATGCATAGTCTTTGACCATGGATGTCAGTTCGACTGTGACACCATCAAGGATTACTTGGAAGAGATGAGTATCAAGTATGCAAGCGCCTCAGTCTTCCACCAGAAGAGCAACGGCCAAGCAGAAGCAGCAAACAAGTTGATCTTAACAGCCCTACAAAGAAAGCTGGAAGAGCATTAAGGCCTCTGGGCTGACCTAGTCCCAGTGGTATTATGGGCAAACAAGGCAACAGAGAAGGAGTCCACCAGGAAAAGCCCATTCTCCCTGGCTTATGGGGTAGATGCAGTAGTTCCACTGGAGGTCTAAATCCCCAGCCTGAGAATCTAGCACTATGAGCAGTAAGGGAATGAGAAGCGCCTGCTGGAAGAGCTGGATTTTCTCCCAGAAATGCGGTTAAAAGCAGTTCTCAAGCTAGTAGCCCAAAAAAGCAGAATCTCAAAGGCCTTCAACAAAAGAGTCAAGCATTGAGAAATACTACCTGGAGACTTGGTTCTCAGAAGGACTGCAATAGTACGAAGAGGAAATCAACATGGAAAGTTGTCAGCCAATTGTGAAGGTCCTTGCATCATCCATGAGCAAGTAGGGCCGGGTGCTTTCCTCCTCGCAGATCAAGAAGGTCAAGTCTTAAGAAATAGTTTCAATGCAGATGTGTTAAAGAAATATTTCGTTTAAAAGGCATGTAGCTAAGTAGAAACTAAAAAACTTTGTTTAAATTATGCAAGAACTTTGTTTAAAATTATGCTATGTTAATCAAGGCAATTTAAGCCATTTGAATTCAATGAAATACTAGCCTCTATGTGAGGAGTATACTATGTGAGCTTGCCTATACGTGTTTATTCATTAAGTTATGCTTTAGCATCGCACACTAACATGAAGAAAATACCATACAAACATTAAAGTCAAAGCAGAAAGCATCAAAATAAGGTGCAGCAAGACATCATTAAGCAAGTGATGATCACACTTCCCTAAGTTTAACCTACCTGCTCAAAGTAAAACAGGGCACCACCTCGGGGACACCTGAGGAGGAGGCCTAGCACGTTCAACTTGAGTAGGGGAAAGGTGAACGAAAGGCAAAGGAGCAGGCTGAGTGGGCATCACCAAGGTTCTCTTGCACCCACCCAGCTCCCTGGATCAGTAATAAGCCCTTACAAAAGATAAGTAAGGAGCATAAATAATAAGTCGCAGCCAAACAAGCTGAATGAAATACGAATAAGTCACAGCCAAACAAGCTGAATGACATACGAATAAGTCACAGCCAAACAAGCTGAATGACATACGAATAAGTCACAGCCAAAAAAGCTGAATGACATACGAGGCTTCACCTAGCACATCAAAGGGGTTGTTGAGTTAAGGTTTAGGTACCACTATACCATGACTCAACAGCAGGCTTGAGCAAGCATACTAGCAACAAGATAAGCAATAAACGAAATAACAAAGGAGTTATTAAACGCATATACTAACAAGCTGAACCTCTGCCCACCAGGGCAGAGTAAACATTCAGCAGAAAGTTACAACATTCAGCAAAATAGTTAGAAAAACAAAGAATTCAAGTTGAGCTGGTCAAACCCAGCAGACGGAAAGTAAAGTGTTATGAGAAAGCACACAGAAAATACAATCTTTGGTGGCTATACACCCCAAAGACAATAACAAAAGCTACCTAGTAACTACAGACTTAGGTGAGGGAAACTCCGATGAGCCGCTGGAGGAAGGGGGAGACAGCCGCCAAAACCTTTATTGCTTGTTAGCCAGAGTCTCTATTCCAATGGCAGCAGCAATATGAGCGCATAAAGGCACCTCTAGATTCTGCACAGCATGGTTGGGAACTTTGCAATTAGCAACACGAGAGTGGTTAGCAGGCAGATTGTAAAAGCCAGCTTCCCTACCAGCGTAAACCTTATCCCAAAAGGCGTTGAAATGAGCCTACTGCTCCTCACTCCCACCATAAAGACCACTCATGCAGCGAGCTGCAGCCTCCCAACCCCCATCATGGCGATCAACGAGCAATTTAGCAAAAGCTGGAGAAAGCACAAAAGATTTAAGTGCCTCTTTCTTAGCAGCTTGAAGCTCATTCTCCTTTCCAGCTCGCAAATCAGCCATCTCAGCTTCCAATGCTTGCACCTTGGCTTGAGAAGTTCCTAATTGTCCCTAACAGTCTGCCAGTTTGGTCTTGGTGAGCTAAAATTCTCCTAGATGAAGTTGTAGGGCATTCGCGCTCTCTGTCAAGGGAACCACCTCACCAGCCATCGCATCCCTCTTAGAGCGAGCCTGTTGAACTTCCTTATCCTTCTGAGCAAGGGTTGAGTTCTGATTTTGATACTCCTTCTCCACTGCAAGTAAGGCATTAGCCAAGTCGCCAACAGACTTGGTAAGCTACAAATAAACAAAAAGACAAAAATAAGCTAAGGCAAAAGCAAAGCAAAGCAAACTGAGGCAAACAAGCAAAGCAAAGCAAGCAAGCTGAGACAGATAAACAAAGCAATAAAAACATGCTAAGGCAAAAGTAAGAAAATAAGCAGGAGGAAGCTAGAGAAAAAAAAGAAAAGCTAGAAATATGCTAACCTTTTGCAAATCATGACACGCAATGGTAGCAAGGAGACTGACTGAGCTACTAGTAAAGTCAGCGGGAAGTCGAATGCCCTGAGTAAGTTGATAACCCAAGATGCCACCATTCTGCGGGTTATCCACAAACAAGGATTCGTCAGCCCAAACATTCATCACGGGGCGGAATGGAGCGTTCTCAGCCCCAGCCGGGCGCAGTAGAGGATGAAGAGTAGCATCAATGGGAACTTCCCCAAACTCTATAGGTCCAGTAGGACGAAAAGTACATCCAGTAGAAATTGAGGTCGCAGAGAGAGGGTTCTCAAATGCATCAACCAAGAACTGGTGAACACAACAATTAAACTCGCTAAAGTTTTAAGTACCAGTCTCCTTAGTAGCATTCTTACCAAGAAGCCCAGTGTTGGCAGAGTGAGAAGCAAAAGGGTCAAGAGTAGAAGAAGTACGAGCCTTTTTAGCAGCGGGTTGATCGGCGTCACTTGAGGGAGAGTTCACAGGATCATCCTCCATATTAATAACTAGATGATCCTGCTTGTGTGAACTCCCAGGTTGAGAGTGCCCTCCCCTGCTAGCACTTCGCAGATGGCCACACAGCCCAAAAAGGCGAGGTGGGATTTTTGGAAGCTCTATAACAACCTCATCAGGTAATTGGAAGGCAAGAGCCTCAGTAGAAGGACCAATAGCGTCCTTAGCAGCAACGGTAGTACCAATGCTGGGAGAATAGAGTAGAACATGCTCAGCGGAAGTTGTGGGTTTCTCACCCACCGCATCGTTAACCTCAGCCTCCTCAAGGGGAAACTAAAAATTGCTATCAGCAAAGTTATCAGCATTATAATTCTTGGAATCATCAAAAGCTTGATTCAGTGGTTCATTAACATTGAGTTCTGAGGTGCCACTTGGCCGAAATCCGCAGCAAGACGCTTCTCTGGAGAAGCACCCTGCGCCACTAACACCTCAGGGTAACCCTGAGGTAGTTTCCTTAGGCGAAGGGCGAGTTTCCCATCAACCTCCAACAGTAGAAGATGAAGGCTCAGCCTCAAGACGACTAGACCCTGCACGATAAACAGCTGTCACAGTGTCAAAAACAGCTCTTAGCTCAGTTGGAGCCAAGCGGACCTCACCCTTCAAAGAGCCAACATAGACCTCTAAAGTCTCAAAAAGTTCTGGAGGATTATCTGGAGTAGCAGTGAGAGGATCCTTCCAATTGTCTTTCAGCCCAAGAATGCACCTATCCAGCTTGTCATAACCTGAAAATCAGGCAGCAAAGGAGAAAAAGCAAAAGGCATAAGAGCGCAGCATAGACAAAAGCAAAGGAAGAAAAACACTTAAAAAAATATAAAATAAAAAGGAGACAAGGCTTACCAGGCTCATGGGTAGAACACAAGCGCATAGCAGAAAGCTGCGCATTGCCCACAATGTACAAGGAGTTGGGCAGCCAGAACTTGGGAAACTTCGCATCACCTGTGCATGCTCCCTACAGCATATCAAAAGCATATGTTTCGCGAGTAGATTTAGTGGGAGAAACAGTAACCCTAGCCATATTAGTACGAATCTCCCGAAAATTGCGTGGCACAGCAAAAGAGGAAGACACTGCAACCTAGAAGAACTTGTCATCCCTAAAGAAACCAAGCTTAAGGTAAGACAAGAATCTTCCCTCAGAGACTTGAATAGATGCAGCGATTCTGGATACCTCTGAAATCAAAGAAACCACAGTAAACATATTAAAGTGTGCAGAGAAGCAGGGTGTAGTAAAGCAATACAAAGATTAAAGGCACGAAAGACATTATCCAAAGTAGGGTCAAGGGGGAACCTCAAGCCCAAGTCTAGCTGAGAAGCAAAGACAGCAATATGACCAGTAGGAGGAGCATATAGCTTGGAACCCTTAGCTGGCAAAACTAGCTTGTAGCCTTGACCAAACCCATAGAACTTCTGTCCCACAGCAGCAAGATCTAACTTCCTTGCGTCCGTACGCCAGTTGGAGTCCAGCACGCAATTTTTGGGGCCATAACACCTTTCGTCCAGACAGAAGTCAGATTTACCCTATTCAACAGGCTCCTCCACGTAAATATGCTGACAGTCGTAAAAAGCACGCTCACCAGGAGATTTAGCCACCCCACTCGTATTCGCAACAAGAGAAGGAGATGGTGAAGAAGTTGCAGTGCTGCCACCCCGCACTATGTAATGGTCAAATTGATTCACATCAGCCATGTCATCAAGCCAAGCAAAACTGTTTAAAGGCTTAACATGGGGAATGAATAGATTTAGGCATATTACCGCTGCGTGATTACGCAAGGCTACTCAAAATACTTAACTCAATAACAAAACTTGCAGCGGAAACTCAACTTTCTTTTATTAATACTTAAAAATAGTAACATTGTTATGAGTACTCAAAATAAAGACGAGACCAACATTCCTAAACTAGGTGAAGCAAATCCCGAGACTCCCATATGCTCATTCATGACTCCACCTGAAAATAGTCAACACTGCTTACTATTACGGTAAACAGGGCGAACCAAAACAAATATGCTAAGTACGATAAGTGCAAGATAATGTAAACTCAATTTATTTGTAAACATGCTTTTAAAATCAATTCCAATAATTAATCCAATAATTTCAAACTCATTATTCCAAAACTGATTCCAATGATTCAATATTCAAAATAATAGTTAATAGAACCAATACCTTTATGAAGAACCAATTTCTTTTAATCCAATTCCTCACCCAAGTGTGCACACCCCCTAAGCTAGTCTTCTTATATTACAAGGCTATTCTTGAGGAAAGACCCGGTCATACAAAGTCCAAGGCCTTATCAATAAACCAAATCCGCATAGTGGGATTACCAACATGCTTATAAAGCATTAATAATAATAATTCAATGGTTCAATAAATCCTTTTAACATCCAATAAATTCCAATATAATTCAAACTCCATTTTAATAATTCGACATACTTTCAAAATCAAAACCTTTTAAATAGATACTTGAGAATAAAATCTCATATTAATAACTTTTCAAAATCAATAACTCTTCCTTGAAAAACCTTTATTTAATTCAACAAACCTTTTAAAATCAATTTCTTTATTTAAACACGATAAGTAATTCAAACCATTCAAAACATGATTTAAAAATCAATCATTCAAAATACTTTTATTAAAATCAATATCTTCAAACATAATTTATTTCAAAATCATAATTCAAATCAATTTAATTCAATCACCAATCAAATCATGTAAAACATGTTATTCAAACTAATCACTTTCAAAGGTATCTAGCCACCTAAACGTACCTTGATCCTTGCAAGAAAAACCACACAAAAAGAACCTCAAGAACCTTCATTCCGAATGTCAATCAACACTTCGCACTTTCAAATTTCAATTACGAATACACCTTACAAATAACATAACCATAAGGTTATCATAACATAAACTCAAATCTAATGTGCATGGATTATAAAACTCTTTTAAAATAACACTTTAATATAAAATTATAGCTTTGAAATAGGTATTTGTATTTTAGAAAACTAACCATGAAGAAGATAAAGGAATAAGATTAAAGAGAATTGAATTTTCGTTGGAAAGAATAGGCAGAACTTGCAGAGGTCATAACTCCTACAACATAACTCCGAATAGGGTGATTCATGAGCCTAACCTCAAGGATTTTTCGAGAGGAACAATCTTCTATGAAACATCAATACCCCAAAAACTGACCAAAAGTGCCCGAAAACTGGTTTCAAAGATAAACGGGATGATATTTGTATGAAAAGAGGAGAAGAAAAGTATGAAAAGGTTTAGGGAAATGAAGAATAAGAGAGAAGAAGAGAATTGAGTTATGGTGTGAAGGCTATGAGAGGTATGAAGGGGTATTTATAGGCTCATGAATGAGGGAATTATGGTAGGAGAATGTAGAAAGAATTATGGTAAAAAGTATTAAGGAAATTACTTGGAGAAGTGAATAAAGAAATATGGAAACTTTTGATATTAAGGTGATTAAGAATAATAGAATTTAGGAAAGTGGGTTTGTCGTGAAAATAATATGGCAAAAGAGATTACTTGGGGAATAATCAAAGATGAAATAAGGTAGGAAAATAGATGATTAAATCTTTGTGAGATGGAAAATAGGAATTAAGGAAATAAGGAATTTGAGGAAGATAATTAAAATACAAAACTAACAAAATAATTAACCCAAATTTAGCATATGGTGGCCGAAAATATTGAGCATATCTATACTCATATTTTCGGACCTCCACTTATAGTTTTAGGGAAATATTTGCTAGATTTTAAGGATTAAAAATTATTGCATAAATAATATATTTTGTATAAAATAATTAATTAGGAAAATACCAATTCTTTACTAAATAAAATAACTAAGAAAATCAGATTATCTACACTTAGAAAATCCAAAAATCATAGCTTATTATTTAGGAAATTCAAACCTCCTGATTAAATAATTAAAATATAATTTTTGATTAGTTAAAATAACCGAAATATATATAAATAATCCGGTTTTTAAAATAAAATAAATGGATAATAAATCTTATCCAAAATCCAAAAATAATAATTGAGTTTTAAAATACTTTTGGCGCCAAAGTTCAAATATCATTTTGTCTCCAAAATTCAAATAGTAAAATAAATTACTAAAATACCCTTTTTAAGAGAATACTAATTAATTAATTAATTAGAAATACCTTTTAAAAATACGGGGTATTACAATACGGAAATAATAATTTAAAGCAAATGGTAATAAAATAAAATTCAGTAAATGTATTAGCCTCAAGAATACATTCTAAGACAGAGTACGAAGTAGCCTCAGACTCTTCTTATATCATACTAATACTCTAATATAAATATAATCATCCAAATCACTCCACTAGATTAATATTCATGATAACCTATTCAATTCCAATAAACTCACAACTAATTGTACTAAATTCAAATAGCATTCTAAGTGTCTTATCTCCAAAACATGGTAAGTCCAGCAACAATAATCTACACGTCAATCGATTTACATCATTAAATAAAAAAACAAATAACACAGTGTAGGAGCAAATGACTCTTCAGCCTTTATGTTTCCAGCACAAGGCATGCAAAACTTATTAAAAATCAATTTAGAAAAGCCCTAAATTGTAAAAACAATGAGCCCCAAATTAATAACCAGAACAATAACAATAAGATAAGACTGTATATATAAATAAAGGCAACAAAAAGTTGCTAAAATAAAGTTAACATAACTAGATTCAACGGTTTAAGATTCATCATCAACCATGGTTCCTTCCACACCCCTCCTAAGCCAAATATGATTTCCATCTGCATTCAGTTAGAATATGTTTCAAAAATGAAACATGATATGGTGCATCTTCGTTGTCTTCCCTTATGTCATCGTCTCCTAAATCATATACATCTTTCGGCTTCATCTTCATAGCAACCAACCAATGAGGATCATTATGGTCTATTACGTAGAAAACTTGTTCAGCTTGTGATGCAAAAATATATGGCTCGTGCTCTATGCTTTCCCCTATGTGCGTAAGACGAGAGGTATTAACTAATGTATAGCCTAATTCATCTTTCCTTACACCTCTTCCACTAGTATAATCAAACCATTCACATTTGAACAACACAACTGAATATCCTTCCAAGTATTTCAATTTTATGATTTCGACCACTCAACCATAGTAAGCAATATCTCCTAACACTGGATTACTATCACTAGAACTAGTGTAGCTTGATGTCTTTGCGATTACAACTACACCACAATTCTGAGTACACTTGTCATATTGCTTTGATCTGAACTAAAACCATTGACATTGTACCCTCGATATTTTGTGACAACATCAAGTGGACCTCGTGCTAGCATTCGAATTTCTTCCTTCAAAGAATTTATACCATTTGCTTCCTCCAACTTGATGACCTCTTAAGGGTGTTTTACATTAAACAATAATATATTCAATAGAGAAAAAATAGAAATAAAGAAAAAGATTCTTACGTGTTGTCTAAACCAATCATGAAATGTTTCATGCTGAATGCGTTCAATGGCATTCAATGTCAAGCTCCTAGGACGACTACGTCTCCTAAGCTCAGCAGCTTGTACTCTTAAAAGAAGAGATGTTTATTAAATTACAAGTAAAACCTCAATTAAAATTAATTTAATAAAATACTTTTTGTAAGTATACTTCAGAGTTATAAGATAAAATACTTACTGTAAGAATTTAGTGACATCCAGATAATTGAATAGCACAGAACGATGTGCTTGTATTTTACTCATTTTGCTAATGGTGCGTGTAATAAGCTTCCTTGAAGGTTTTCCCACTTATGAAAAAACTGGAAATTCCTCCTCAATATTGTTAGAAGTATCCACCAAAGAAGCATCATTGGTATCCCTTAATACCAGATTAAATATGAGGTCGAATCCTTCAAGGTACAAAGAACAAAAATTAATGCATTCTAGAGCTCTAATAGCTTCAACAATGGACGCCTCGGGGTGAGCTTTATTACGTACATGTGATTTCAAAGAGCTAAGGTATCTCTCTATAAAATACATCCATCTAAATAACATTGGACCTACAATCTTTGCTTGGGTAGCTAAATGCAAGACCAAATGTGCCATTATTGTAAAAAAAACTAGGTGAAAATATCATCTCCAAGTGACACATAATTATAGGTATATGAGCCTCGAGTCGTTTAATCTCTTCCACATCAAGATTTTTGCTACTAATATCTCTAAAATAGCCACAGAAATCAAACAAAACTGTCAGCACATCCTTTGAAAGAAGCCCCCGTAATGCAACAGGAAGAATTTTCTGCATTAAAATATGACAATCATGGCTTTTAAACCCAAGTAATTTTGCTTGTTGCAAATTCACACATATTTTGAAATATTTGAAGCATAACCATTTGGAAATTTAATGTCACTAAGAGTTTTACAAAATGTTCTCTTTTCATCTTTAGACATTGTGTAAGGGGCAGGTGGCAACTCATACCTTTTTATTCCACTCCTTGAAATTTTCTCTATTGGATGAAGTTCCTCCCTAATACCCCATTTTTTTAAATTCCAACGGGCTTTCAAATTATCTTTAGACTTCCCCTCCAAATTCAACAATGTGCCAACCACATTATCACACACATTTTTTTCGATGTGCATGACATCTAGGTTGTGTCGAATGAAATGAGACTCCCAATAAGGTAATGACTAGAAAAAGCTCTCTTTCTTTTTTGTGTTTGAGTAATTAAAGTCTTCCATCTCTTTTATTTGTTGTAACTCTTGAGCACCAGTTAGCATCGTGGGTGCTTCCCTAAATTCTTCTTTTCCATTGAAAGCATCTTTATTCCAACGAAATGGATGGTTTTCATCTAAGAAACGACGATCACTCAAAAAACAATATATTTGTGCCCATTATCTAGCCATTTAGAATCTGTTTTAATATTGCAACAAGGACATGCTTTATCACTGTATACATTCCAACTAGAGAGCATTCCATATCCTGGAAAGTCACTAATTGTCCATAAAAACCCAGCACACATATTAAAAGTTTCATTCTTAGAGGCATCATACGTCTCCGTTCCGTCATTCCAAAGCTCAAGCAATTCTTCAATTAAAGGTTGTAAATAAACATCAATTTTATTCCTTGGGCTGGTCGGTCTAGGAATAAATGTTGATAGAATAAGAGACGATTATTTTAAACACATCCAAGGTGGCAAATTATATGGTACCAAAACAACTGGCCAACAACTATACGTGGAGCTCAACATTCCAAATGGATTAAATCCATCACTAGCAAGCCCAAGCCTAACATTACGACACTCTCCACCAAACACTGGATATCTAGTGTCAAAGCTTTTCCATGCTTCAGAATCAGCTGGATGACTTAACACCTTATCGTCCTTAGAACGTTCTTCATCATGCCACCTCATCAAGGCAGCAGTTGTCTTAGACATATACAACCTCTTAAGTCTTGGTTTTAACGGAAAATAGCGTAGTACTTTTGCAAGGGACCCTTTTTTCTTCTTTTTTCCCGTCGAATTTGTTTGCTCCTCCCTTTTCCACCTAGAAGCACCACATACGGAGCATGTATCATCATTAATCTTGTCCTTCCAAAACAATTGACAATGATTCGGGCAAGCATGAATTCGGACGTAACCAAGTCCTAACTTGTTAATGACCTTTTTTGCCTCTTTAAAAGAATTAGGCAAGTTTGCAGGGATTGCAAGTAGTAATATTTGTAATAAATTATTGAAGGACTTATTAGTCCATTTACTAGTGCTCTTTACATGAAATAAAAGCACTAACAAGGATAACTTCGTCAATTTGCACCCTAGCCACAATTCTTCCTCGGCATCTTTAAGCAAATCATAGAAACTTTGTGCTTCTTTGTTAGGACCTAGCATACCTTCATTCATGTTCTCACTAATATTTGGCCCACCACCTTTATGATCATATATGTCATGTACCAACTGACTCACATCCATATGCGTAACAATCTCATCATTTTCTACCATAGATTATGTAGAAGCTGAAGTGAAAACTTGATCTAAACTTTCACCATGAAACAACCAAGTTGAATAATTACGCATTATTCCATTTATGGAGCATGTGGTAATTTACATCATCAGGTTTCAAAAGCTTGTTATTAAAACACCTCACACAAGGGCATCTAAGTTTACCATCAAGTGTTAAAGAATTGTTAGCATAACTCATAAAGCCATCAACCCCTTTTTTGTGTTCTGGTGCTTTTATTGGAAAAGCTAAGTTTTCCTTAATTGTTCTCAAATCCATTATCAACAACACTGGAAAATGAAAAGTTTATGAGTTTAATTTATTACGTAAAAAGGAAAAAGGCAATCACGATATAACATATAGTAGATATAATTTTCAGATAATCTAATAACTTTGAAGTTGCTTAAATGAATTAAATTAAGAAGATATTTTAGCCTAATGTAGACTTCTTTCATTGGTTTGGTTATGTTCTTTGGGGTGTAGGAAGTCTTATACACTACCCTTTTTTTTCTTTTTTTTTTTTTTTTTTTTTTGTTAATTAGTTAGAGAAAGATGTGTTCAATCTTCAATAGGTGGGACAACATATAGAGAGCAACCAAAACAAAAATTTAATAGGACTTCTCAGGTCTTACATTTAATATATCAAAATATACTACATCTTATATTTTGAGGAGTAGTAGTGTATAGCCACCCAACTAGCTATATTATAGTAACATCAAATATTATTATCAATTATGCCTTCATAACAATTCATTCACACAAACATAATTACTACCAAAAAAAAAAAAAAATGAAGGAACCAAATAAAACTTTCTGCAAAAAAAAAACCACCAATAAAAAAGAACTTGAATTATAAATTGTAGTCCCCTATTGAAAAGACCAACAAATACAAAAGATCTCTAATGCAACTGATTAGCTTACACCATCAGAAACCCAAAGGTTTCAGAAACATTGATCAGTTCTAAAAACTAATATATATTCCTTACATGATTAGGTCAGTTACCTATATCTTATCTTCCTAAAAGGCTCCGTGATAGCTAATACACAAAAGATAAGTTCAAAGGGAAACAAGGCAGTATATTGGTCAATACAATAACAAAACCTCAAAACTCTTCAGAGCATCAAGTACCCTCTTTTCCAATTTTTGTCCTGTACTCCAGCCAATTTGAGGAAACAACATTAGAAAATTGTATGCCTTTCCTACTCATGGCTCTTTTATCATGGGGATCATGGCCCCGGATAGTAATTTTGTAATTTATAAATACATATTCCTTGCAATAAATTGAAGGGTTGACATGCATTTGAAGTCTTCCTTAAGGTATTAAGTTGACAATGATAGTACCTGTCTCTATGGAGAGGTTAGACGTGAAATTTTTTCACTGGAACATGTCAAAGGCATTCTAAACTCAAACTAAGCACATCATTTAATACCTAAACTAGCACAATAATAACAAGAATTCGAAACCTTTTAGTATACTGGCAGCACAGAAATTAGCACTTTAACAATCTCACCCCAATGCCACATTGAGAATATAATAAGCAGCAATCACATGGAATATTTAACTAGCATCCTGACTCCGAATCAGGGACCAATTTTCATATAGTTGCAAATATTTCAATACAGAGCATTCATAATTAAAAAGCTAAAAGTTATATTTGAGACTAAAGGACAGCTATATACAAGAGAGCTAGAAAGTGCCTTCAGTTAAAACTTCCACTCAACCTCAGCTATCTCCATTACAGTTATAAAGATGTTAGTTAAGCTTCAGCTATAGTGAAAGTGCAGAAGAAAGGGAAAAGGGTTATTCGCCAACTCATTATCATACATCATATTTAAATAAATATAGTGAAAAAGTTGTAATTGATACATGCTCCTTGAAGGGATAGAAGGCAGATATTATAACATATGCAGCTTAATATCATAATGAGAAAATTGCAATGATATAATCTAGACAAAAACTCGCAGCACAATGCACCAATTTATAAAGAGTTGTTTGGAAAGATAATTGATAACCTGTTTATTGTGCATCTATATGGACTACAATTTGATAACCTTATTAATTTTATTACTTATACAAAATTATGAAACATGAGTAAGCACGGGATATACTAAAGATTGAATCAAAATACATAATTACAAAATAGATATCCAAATAAATTAAACACTGCACATGATAAGAAACATGAAACATTAAACACTTCGATTGATGAAAAATTGCTGAAAAAATATACATTATATAGACGAAATTACATCTAATAAACATGCAATAAACGTACCTGAAATTAGCCTCTTTTATGGGTCTCTTTCTTTTTGACAAGAGTTTTTTCGAGAAAAATGATACTAGATCTGCAATTATAGACGAAATTGAGGGGAAAACTGAGCTTAATTCAGCAAATTGGAATTGGAATTTGCAAAATAAACGTATAAAGATTAGAAATTGACAAAACTCGGAAAAAATTTAGCAAATTGTGTGAATTTATAGCGAAACAGAGAATTTAGGAAAAATTAAAAGGGGAAATTCAATAAAAACAAAAATTTATAAGAAAAACTTTACCTTAGAATGAGAAATTCAAATTTGTATGGGTCCAGTATAATTCTCAAATCGAACTGACAAATTGGGAAAATTAAAAGGGAAAATTCATTAAAAAGAAAACGAATTCAATGTTTAAGGTTCTTCAAGTAAAAATTTGAGAATGATATTCAGAGAGATTAATGAGCGCACAATTGGGGCAATTTCATATTTTCAGTAGTGATAGGTTAGGGATTTGCAGAAGTGTAGTGGGAGTCATGGTAATTTTAAAATATTTTACAGAATAAAAAAATTAAGTGGCGCGGTTTTTTTTTAATTTTTTATTTTATTTTTTTTATTTTTATAACAACGCTATATTGTAGTGCTTTTTAATAAGCGCTCGAATTTTACACGGAAAGTGCATATTTCAGCACTATTAACATGTTGAGCGGCTACCAATGCGCCTTAATAGACTGTTTTTGTAGTAGTGTGGTTTAATATTACAACACTTGGTCAAGGAGAGAAGGCGTCTAATCAAGGACAACACATTCATTCTAGTACTACTTTTTGATAAACCTGTGCGACACAGAAAAATGTTCGTGATAATGGCTAGCCAATAGGAAGTTGATGAAATTAAGCAAACTGTCAATGGACTCGCTGAAATACTCAAAGGCCTCACTACCCAAGTCAATGACCTTAGCAGGCAAGTGCTGGTTGATACCATCAAGCGCATTGAAGATAGCCTCAATCAAATATCCAATGACTATAAGTTTCATGGGATTAGCTCTAAGGGGGTTTTAGTGGACAAAGAACTTCTTCCGCAGAAGTTCAACGCCAATGACATCCCTAAGTTCAAGCCAACTGATAACCCTTACTTTCATTTAAGAGCCTTCAAAACAATTATGAATATTAAGGCAATTGATAAGAGGGTCTTCCCCTCGCTTTTCCCACTTTCCCTTGAAACTGTATGTCAACAATGGTTCTTCTCTTTAGACAAAGAGAAGGTTGCTGCTTGGGAATCTATTACGAATGCCTTTATTGATAGATATAAGTGTTATATTTAAGTTGAAACTGACCATAGGGAACTTGAAATGCTAAAGCAGAAAGAAAACGTAGGATTTATCGCCTTTTATAACAAGTGGAAGGAAACTTCCGCTAGAATGGTTAGAGTCCCTACTGAAAGGGAGTCTGTGAGTATGTTCATCAAGAACCTCCAAGAAAAGTATTCAATGCATTTAAAATATCAAAACAAGTTGAATACTTTCAAAGCTGTCTACAATATAGGCATTGACATCGAGGATGACCTTGCAAAGTAGAAAGTTGCTAACAATAACACAGTGGCTGGAAAGGAAAGAAGAACGACAATCCTTCTTCATCCAAAACCACCCACTTAAATCACGTTAGCACCTTTAATTTGAATGAAGTTCTTGCCGTGAACAATCAAGGGCAAAAGAAATTGTTTAGGAGAAACTTTACTCCTATCGGCATGAGCTATGACACAGCCTTTGATCCCTTCATGCTAAAGAACTCATCACTCCTATTGGACCAATGGGAGATCCACCAATCGAAAGAAGGATAGCTAATTTAAACCCGAACGCACACTGCAGGTATCATCAAGGTAGGGGCTATGCTACTGAAAACTGTTGGAGGTTGAAGGAAGCTTTCAAGACTTAATCGATAATAATAAACTTCTATTGCCCCCTGCTAGTAAGAAGCCGAGCATCAACAATGCTCCACTTTTGGATTCCTTAGCAATTTTTGATGAAGAGGATCACATTGATCCATCACTCCTCATCAAACCAATAGAAGAGCCTCAAGCCATTGAAGAAGAGGAGGAAACCTTTTTTGATACCATGAGTGATTTTCCACCAACCAAAAAGGGTCCCTCTAGACTGGAAATATGTATCTCATAAATATTATAGATGAGCTAGTAACGCTGATCAAAAATTACAATAAGCAAATAGATGAGGCCGAAAAGAAACACGCTATCGAAAAGTTGATGAGTGTTTCTCAATCAAAGCCCTCCGAAAGGAAGCCATTTACTTTCAATGTGGTCACACCACCAAGAAAGAATGACAAAGCTTATTCACCTATTGGGGTCCCTTATGAAACAATGTTCAAAATGATAGGAATGGTATCCTTCGAACAAGAGTATTATTCCGATAGAGGGTTCGGAATTATTAGAAAGCTAATTATTCAGTGTGGTCAAGTGATAGGAATGCCTAGATGGAGGCCGCTTCCGATCAGTAATATTAATGTATAATTAATATTACAACTTAATCTTGACTGAACCCTTCGGGTCACACCCAAGTAAAGAAATGATCCATAATGACGAATTAATTCGAAAGGAATTAATGAGTCACTCGAGTATTATGAGCACAGACGTCGGAAATCGAGCTAGAAGCGTCACGAGTCGAGTCGGATTAATAAGACAATGAGTCAGTAAAATCAAGTAATCAACAAGTCAGTTTTCGGGAAAATCCGAGCATCGTATTGGCCAAGCCAATCGATGCATAGGATGACTTGCATGAATAGCCAAAGCCATTGCCGCAAGGCAAGGCTCGACCGCAAGAACAGCATGCCTAGCATGGGTGAGCTAGCTGGCCGAGCTAACATTGCATGCAAGGCTAGGCTATCGCAGCCAAGCACACATGCTAGGCGCAGCTAGCAGCCAGCCCGCATCGTCGTAGGCAAGGCTAGCCGTATTGCGTGCTGAGCCTTTTGCGCATTGATGCGGGGTGCTTGGCCAAGCCTAGCACGAGCACAGCAGCAGTACCGCAAGCACGCATTGCGTGTGGGCTGCGTGCTATGCGGGCTAGCGCATGGCTGTTGGGCCATTCCCGCACACGCACACGCTGGCAGGCCCAGCCAAGCACCAGGCCTCCAGCATGGCGAGCCTTGGTGCCCAAGGCTGGGTGTCGCATAACAGCACGTGGTTATGGCCGGTTTCTTGAGGGAAGCTTGGGGAACAAGGAGGGTTTATGGTCCTCCTTATGGTCCTCACCTACCCCTTCACTTTTGTTATGCCACTTGTTGATTCTTGATTGCATTGCCTTTTTCTTTTGATTTTGATTTAAATTAAAATGGAAAAAGGGGATTTTACCAACTCTCCCACATTGATGGGATAGAGGAATGCTCATGGGATTTCTCTATAAATACCAAGCTTTGGTATTTGAGAAATCTCACTTGAGTTGAGCTTGAAAGGATCATCCACAAGGTTGAACACTTTTGCTCACATACTCGATTAGTCTTATTTTGGCCAAGCCTGGCTAAGCTCCGGGTAAAGGCCGGACGGGTCGTGTTTGCGGATGGACTCCGTTGGAGGTTGTCACACTTGCGAGACTCAAGTAGCTTTCGAAGAAACAACTCTCTATGGACTGAAGCACGCTACAAGGGTAAAATAGTCTTTCTCTCTCTTTGTTATTTGTGTTGTTAATTATGCATGTATTAGTTATATTAATTGTGAGCAGGTCTTGAGGTTGGGTTTTGTATTCCGCGAGAAGTCGAACTTTTTGAAAGCCAACAGTGGTATCAGAGCCTTGCTCATTTATTTTTGAAACTAATATTTTCAAGGTTTTAATTTCTGGTTGTGGTTGCTAATTAGATTAGTAGCTCGATTTTAATAATTTTAATCTCATTTTAATTAGAATTTTGGCTTCCGAACCAAGATTTTCACCCAAGACTAGTGAATTTTTGGTTGAATCGATGTTTTGGAAACGTTTTGACCCTTTTAGACTTGTGAAAAAGCCAAATTCTGCCCAGAAATGCTTGTTTTGAGGGATTTTTCGTTTTGACGAATAATTTTAAATCTTTTAAACCTTGAATCTTAATGGCATATTAATTATGATTATGTGTATGGTTCTTTCCTTTATGCTTCTGCAATTATAAACCTTTTAAAGCATGATTATTGTGTTATAATTGGTGCTTGATTTGGTTGGCTCAGTTTTCATATAAACTTGAAAGTTCACATTTTTCAAATTAATTGCTTCAAGTATGAATGTTTATAGTGATTTTGTGATTTTGAAGTCCCAAAGGTGTTAAAGATCCAATCTTTAATTGTTTATTTGGTCGGATCTTGACTTACTAGGTTCCATGATTTAACTACTTTTTGGGTTTAATCATTTTTAAGTTGATTAAAGTCATTAAAGGTTCAAACTTGTGGTTGAAATTTAATTAATCTTCATATTGGAAAATGTAATTTTTTCAAAGATTCACAAGTTGATATTGGAATTTTTCATTGAATATTTATGTTCATTATTCCAACTCTTTTTAATTTTGTCAAGTCTCATGATTAATTTATATTGGTTAAATTAATAGTGATAATAGCCCTTCATTTTTGTAGCATCAAGTTAATCCAAATTTTATTCAAAGAATAGTTCTTGGATTAATTTGGTTTGTGCACTTAAATGAATTTATTTAGTTGGACTTGTATTAAATTTCATTTTTGCTCAAAATATTAATTCTAAAATTAATTTAGAATTGATTAAAAACGTCACACAAGATCGGGAAATAATCCTGCACAAGCACGCAAACCGAGGCAAAATAGCCACGAGCTTCCCTTGGCCAGCTGGGTTGCTCGCGCAGCCCACATGTGGCTGCCGAGGGATATTGGCTGGTGCGCTTGGTGCGTGCCGTGATGGGTGTGTGCGTGTGTTGTTGTGCGCTTAGTGCGTGGCGAGGGGCTAGCAGCCAAGTGCATGCTGCCTCGCATCTTCCAGCCCGCAGCAAACGCTGCTAGGATACCCACGGAGCACCTAGCAGTGCTGCGTTGGTGTGGTGTGAGCACACACACTATGCCTCTTTGCCACGCCGTGGCTAGCAATGGCACAAGCTTAGCTAGTCTAGGTGCGCATGCCACTTGTGTGCTGTCGGTTTTGCGATTATTTGCCGGTTTAATTATTTTAATCGCGTTTATTTATTTTAATTAATTTTTGGAGGCTAGGCCTTGGGTTTGAGCGGCACTTGCAAAAATTTTAATTTAGCAAAATTTTGGGTTTACCGGCATAATTAATCGGATTAATTAAGTTGGATATGGAATTTAGTGGGAGCTTCATTATTTATTTGAGCTATTTTAATTACACTTAATCACATAATCGGTTTTATTCAATAAAAAAAAAATCACATAATCGGTTAACAACTTTGACTAGTTTTAATTAGGCGCGTTAATCGGATTAACCACCTAAGTTAGTTACTAGTTTACGCGTGTTGATGCATTGATACTTGTTTTTCGTTGTAAAATGCATGGGCCATTCACATATAGTGAATGGATGAATGGAGTGTATATTCTCTCACAGGTTTTATGAAATGGCAACTAGTGGGGCCCGATTAGGATAGAAAATACGTACTGCGTTCCGTCATGTATTTTTGTAAATCTAAATACGGTCTGTGAACCGTTGCGTATATTCGTGCCTTAATATTTACATTAGTTCTAATCATAGATACTAGCAGTTTCATAAATTTTGGTTATGTCTTGAAGACGGAGTAAGACGAAGCCATGAAGTTGCGAGAATAGAGCCTTGAAGACTTGAAGACTCAAGAGGTCATGCTAGTTGCCAAATGCATCATTCACTTATGTTTTCGATATATATTTATGCTTATATATATGAATGATATGTTAGATTCATGTTTAGGATTTCAAAATGTTGCGATGATTAATTAAGTTCACTAACATCAACCAACATAGAAACCTTAGGTCCCTTAAATATGGAGTAAAAATTGTCATTCCAAAATAACACTTACCTAACTAATGTGCATAGTGGTGGGCTATGCCAAAGCTAGGAATCACTATCTCCCTAAGGTATGTTGATGGGTTTGTTAAAGCAAGACATCACACACACGTTGATTTTGGTTAGACTCAACGATATCAGTAAGGAGTCCTTAGATATCGTGGCAAAAGATTAAAATTGTCACGAGAGCATTAGATGCGACGATTTATCCAACCAAGAATGGCTTTGAGCCATTAGAAAAGAGTTTCTTACCTTCGAATAATAAGTGTTAAGACAAGCCAAAGCATGCTTAATCACTCATTGATTCTTTGGATCTTGGAATCGCCTTATTCTCACCAAAAGGGGACAATTTAATGTGTGAATAAGACGTTTAAATAAGTTTGAAATTTGCATGAATGCTTTAAAATTCAATCTTATTTAGTATTATGAACGGTTTTTTATTTTAAATTCTTTCAATTGTAGAATCATGTCTTCAAACAACTTAAACAACCAATTTTCGTTACGCTCAATCTCGACAAGGAGAAATTGAATGGGCCAAATTTTCTTGATTGGCAAAGAAATTTGCGCATTGTTCTCATGAAAGAGCAAAAGGAATACATCCTTGATGAGGAAATTTCCGAGGCTCCCAATGAGGAAGTGACTTAAGCTGCCCTAAACTGATGGCAAATTGCTAATCGAGATGGCAAGTGCATCATGTTGGCCACTATGTCATATTCATTGTATGTTGAAGCAAGCCGAGAAAACGTCTTATTCACACATTTCTGAACTTCTTTGAGTATGTTGAAGCAAACGTCTTATTGTTAAAGCATTTGGTATGTTAAAATTCAACCAATATTTAAACATTTAGTATGTTGCAGTAATCTCAAATGTCAAGTAACCTCAAATGCTTTAAAATTCATGGTATGTTGAAGCAAGCCGAGCAAACGCTCAAGGATGAGGGAAAGCATGACATGCTTATGGTTAAGAAAGGCAAGCCAGCGCTCAGGCAAGAAGAAGAAAGGCTTTAAGGGGAAATGTAATGTAGGCGACATTCGAAGCGCGCCTACATTAAAGCATAGGGTGAATATGCTTAGCACTCATAGGAAGTGGGAATTGACATATACGATTAGGGACAACGTTTAGGGACAAGGAAAGTAGGGAGCCGCCAACAAGTTTTTAAGGAACTTTTAAAACGTTCATGGATCATAAAAGGCAACCACGATAAAGGGACAACGATAGGCAACAACGATTGACCCATGAAGGTTACACCCCATTCATAATCCGTGAGATTACTAACGACATAAGGTTCGGAACAACGAAAGGAGGATCGGGGATGATGGTACGAAGTGAGTCATGGAGTCACATTCGCCCGTATTGGCCTCTACTTGATTCTTATAGTGAAAAGTGATTCCTGCAATCTCAAAGGCATGCAAACAAAGATTCAATTTGCTCCAAACTATTATTAGGCTAAGTTGGTTGAATATTAATGCAACATATAATTCTAATTATTAGTGATCACTTTGATTAAATAACAAGATTAAAAAAGAACCTAAGCCAGTTGTCCAAATTATCTTATTAGTCGTGATTTTCAATTACAAATTCCCTTTAAACATGCAATATGGTGACCAATAATAACAATAGAATAAACAATAATATTGGAAGCAAACTAACCATAATATCGTTAGTCAAATCAAATAATAATAAACCTAATCATGATACTAGCAATACAAAATAAAATAAGTAATTAAATTAATTAATTACTCACATTTCGCGTGCTCCTTTATACATCATGAATAAAATGTTAGTAATTTCAATAGAAATATAAATCAAATTGGAATAATTAAATAAATAATAGAGTGGATTTGGTCCAAATCCTCAGTTAATTGTACCTTTCACGCCTTGGTTTAAGGACGGAACCTCGGGTCAAGTATGGACTCCTTGGAGTGCTTAAGGGAAGTATTATGGAAGAATATGGTGGCTAGGGTTTAGGCTAGAGCAAGAGAGAGAAGAGAGAATGATTTTTGGTGTATAAGAGAGGAAAAGAGAATGATTTGGTGCTCCGAACTGCAGAAATGAGGTTTGTATTTATAGAGGAGACGAACAGGGGGACTGCACGGAACCCTAGAAGAGATAAAGACGCTGAAAAAACCCTAATTAAGCGCCGTGACACGGTGGGTGTACCGTGATGCGACACTTAACACCGCGTCACGGTACCGTCTGCCATGACACGGTCAAAAGAACCGTGTCGTGGCAGACAATTTTACCCAAAATGCGGCTAAGTTTAGAAAACGCATGAATTTTTATATGTGGAAAGAACACAGGAATTTCCAGAGTCACGGTATGTGTATCGTGACACGGCACAGGATACTGCGACGCGGTGCAGTCCATCGTGGCACGGTATTGTATACCGTGTCGTGGTGCACAGTTTTCCTAAATTGAGTCCAAATTCATAAGCGCGTGATAAAACGTGAAAAAGACACGGAAAAAGCACCGTGACACGGTGAAGAATAGCATGTCACGGTACAAAGCATCGTGCCACGTCAGCTTATACCATGGCGCGGTGTTTTAAACTGTTGCGCGGTAATTCTAGTTTTTATAAGTTTTTAAAACTACAATAATTTTTTATTCTTAAATCGAAATAAGGCGTATAATATATCGTTGGAAAGCTTATCAAGTATTCGTTCCAATCCAATTAGAATCAGGTAAAAATATCTTGTAGATTTTAATATATGGCCATTTTAGTGAAAGGGTGTCGGTTTTGGGCCGAGTTTAGTATCGGCGAAAAACCCGTGTATTTTGGACGCTTTTGCCTCGACGCCGTGGTTGTGGCATCAGTGTACGATTTTGGGTTTCGTATTTTCTCGACACTTTTCCAAGTCGAAGAATTTCTCGACTTTGAAAAGCGTCGATAAAATCACATTTTAGTGTCGAGAAAATCACATGCCATACACATGATTTAAGCTGAGCCCGCAATTTTAAAATTTAGGGGAAAAAAATAGCGGGTTGTATTAAAATAATACCCCCAATTATTTTAAAAAAAAACATAAAAAAACCCCAATTACTGATATGCAGTGATGCCCTATTCATCAAATCATCAATCGCAAGTATTCTCTGCTCTAGCTCCTCGCACTCAACTGCCCTTAATCATCAGCGTTTCAGGGTGTTTCTTGCTCAACTTCAACGAATTTGGGGGGATTTGCTTGTCACTTTCATAAATTTCAGGTAATTGATCTTCAATTTGCTTTACAATTTTGTTGTTATTTATATATCGATCGTTTTTGGCTTACCCTAACATCTCACAATTCCTAAAATTTCGTTAAAATTGTGTATCATTCTTTGCATGTCTTCGATTTTTAATTGGAGTAGAACAAGAATCAGTCTCTTGTTGTAAGGTAATTTTTTGCGCTTAATTAGATAAATTAATTTGTTTTTATGTCTTTTTTTCGTGAGTTCTGCTTTAAAAATTAAGGTTCTCATATTTTTTTGTAGTTTTTTTATGGGTGTTTGTTATTAATTTTATGGCGTTTTCTAGGGTCTTATATAATGGCAATGTAGCCTTATTTACTGAAACTCGACTTCCGGGAGGTGGGATTACTGAATATGGGGTAATTGTTGTAGGTTCAGTCTTTAATTATGATTATGACATTGAGGTTCAAATTCTTTTGTATGGTCCTCATGTGTTCTTGGTACATACTGCTAGAGATATTGAGGGGTTGGTGGATCAATTGAAGGGAATGCTTCCATGTGCCTTGCTTATTGGTTTTTAGCAGGGGAGAAAAGGATAATTGATCATTAGCCATTAGCCGTTAAGAGTTAGGTCTGTATGTGTTGGTCAAGGTTATGTCTATGATAGTTATGCTACTCACTCATTCTCGTATTGATATGTCACATTTGAATAATGTGGTCAAGGTTTGATCATTAATATCCTTTCACATGCTACTTGAAAATCTTGTAAAAAAAATATGATTGATATTGCCATTTGATGATTTAGCTTGTTCTTGTTGCTTGGTTATCTTCCTTGATAGCTTAAAGTAGATGACTGGTAATTCATATTATTATCATATACATAGTACTATAGTTTTAACACTTATTTATGTAGTTAACATAATTTTATTTGCTAGAGCACTTTTGTTTGAAAAAAAATAATAAGAGTATGTAGATAATGTATTTGTGGCCCCTTATAATGCTAAGATATTCCTTTGCAGTGATCAAAGGCAGTTTTCAGTAGTATTTGCTACTTTTCTTTGTGATAAAGTAACAAAATACTCAATTTTTGTTCAGCCTTTCTCATAGAATTTTGGTAATAAGACCTTTTCCTCTGTCCTTCTTAGTGCTTCTATCTCATTTTTTCTGCTGACCCACCATTATACTTAACTTGCCAAGAAGAAATCTACATCTGCTGGCATAGTGATATACGTGGCATTATACAACAACTATATTGACAGTTTTTATGCTGTAATTATGTCCCAAAAGGCTTGATTATATATAATGCAAATTTTAACTTACAAAACTAATTGACTTTTCAAAAGTTTATGATGTGTTGTGTGACTCCTAACCTACCACGATTCCAATTTGGTATCCTTGAGTTTGATTACTCTATCAGGAACCACTTATTCTGGGTTACTGATCACCTTCATGGCTTATGTTTCATGTATGTATGTGTCAAGGATCGGAATTAAGCAATGTATTATGACTGTAATTAGAGACAATTTAGGGGGAAGCTTGATTGATTAATAATACTTAATGAGAATTACAAGGATAGGAATAGCTTGAGGATATGACTCTCAATGTAACTTTAGGTTACCAGCCTCACAAGTGCTTAACTCAAATAATATCTGGGTACCTTCCACATACTATCTTCTTCTACTTATAATCAGTTTCTAAGACACCAGGAGGTTTAATAGTTACATGTGACTACTAATCACTAAAATAGAAAAACCATACTTGACATAATTGAAACTATGCTGAGTGCTTTCCCTAATTCTTATTTAATTAGATTTGTCTCTTCTTTCTTGTTGTGTTGACTTCCCTTAACCATCCCTTTAAAGGACCCTTTGGTTGACCCTTGCCTTGCTGACTGTTGTTCTCCTATTGACCATGGGCTGCTTGTTTGTGTTTGGACCTTCTAGTGTAAACCTTGATGGGTTGGGCTGAGCTGCTAACTGGGTCCATGACATTATGCCTTTTTTTCCCGTTTGTCTCTCTGATCAGATAGAGGAAGTTTTCTTTTACTCATTTTCACTTGTCCCTTTTCCCCAAAATCATTTGTATATTGCAGTGCTCTAATTATTCATATTAGTCTTTCAGTGGCAAAAATATAGTCTGATAACAGAGTAATAGAAAGATATCCAAATCATGAAACATAAACCCGGAATAAAAGTATATAATGAAACGTTGATATTTACTAACGCTACATTTTCTTTTTTTCCAGCGGGAGCTCGATTTGCACGATTTTCTGCTCATACTATACTTTTGTAGCAAAATAAGGTACACTCTACCTTAGATATTAGCTCACTAATATTGTATAATGCACTTTTAAAAGCTTTTCATATGACATACATATGTGTATGTGCATTCATACTTAAAGACTTTGCATCCTTTAAAATTTTAAAGTTTACTAACACAACCTTATCTGTTTTTCCAGCCTTGTTCAGTAGCTTGATTCCCATGGGTTGTATGCTCTTAGTGTATTTTTGCGGCAAAAGAAGGTACTTTATCTTAGATCCTCTTTAAAAATCCTTTTTGACATACTACAATACTTAGATATCATGTTCATGAATTGTTGAGCAAAGCAAATGACTTGCATAATGGATGATCTTACTGTGTTTTTTAAATTTATTTGCTTCGTTTAAGGCCTTATTAAATGCCATGATAAAAAGAAATTTTATATATACTAGCTAGATACATTAATTTGATTTTTGTAGTTTTTATTTTTTTATGGATGCTTGTAAAATGATTTTTTATAATGTCATTGTTTATAATAAACTATTTACTTCTTTGTAGACATGGATACTAGTTGGATTGATTTACCAAGAGGTGATCCTGGTTATTATAAAGGTTGCATGAAATTCTTGAAACTTGCTAAAGAGACTCTTTTACCAAATTCATGGGAAACTAAATGCCCATGTAATAAGTGCAAGTTAAATAAAGCGAATTCTGTAGAAGAAGTAGGAGGGCATATTTTATTTTATGGTTTTTATAAAAACTATAGAAATTGGATATTTCATTGTAAAGATGAAGGGAGTAAGACCCATGATCTAAGTAACGATCTAGCAAAGGAAGTAGGTCGAGATGATATGGACGGGTTACTAAAAGTAGCTTTTAAAGTTAATACACAACCAACCGACAAACCTCAAGATCCATCATTAAGTGAACCAATTAATGAAGATGACAATTCATATGACATGGATGAGGGGTTTACCATAAATCGCGAGGTAGATGATGAGTATCAATCAACTTTCTCAAATGAAGAACAGGCAAAGTATAAACATCTCATGGAAGCTTTTGAAAAAGGCCTGTACGATGGGTGTACTACTTTTTCAAAACTATCATTTTTATTGCACTTGTTTCACCTAAAGTGTATGTTCCATTGGTCTGCTGAGTCATTTAATAAATTGCTTGAACTTCTAATTGACGCATTTCCCATTATTAAGGATTTTCCATCGTCTTATTATGAAGGTATGAAGATAATAAATGATTTGGGTTTAGGATATGAGAAAATCCATGCATGTCCAAATGACTGCATGTTATATTGGGGCGAATTCGCGGATAAAAGTGAGTATCATGTATGCCATACACCAAGGTGGAAAAGTGTGAAAGGAAAGGAGGGTGATGTAAATGAGAAAGGAAAAGAAGCATGTAAGAAAGGCGAGGCCGCTAAAGTAATGCGGTACTTTCCCCTTATCCCCAGATTAAAGAGGCGTTACATGTCATATAAAACGGCAGAGGACATGAGATGGCACTTTAATCATAAGGATGATAAGATTCTAAGATACCCTTCTGCTGGCGAGGCTTGGAAAAAATTTGATGAAAAATATACAGAGTTTGCTGCTGATCCTCGAAGTATTAGATTGGGCCTAGCGAGTGACGGTTTTAATCCATATTGTCTTATGAATACAAATTATAGCACATGGCCGGTGGTCCTTATTCCCTATAATTTACCACCATGGCTTTGCATGAAATCATCATCCTTTATTCTTTATATAATTATTCCCGGTAAATTTGGTCCCGGTATAAATATTGATGTGTACTTGCAACCATTAATCCAGGAATTGAAATTGTTGTAGGAAGGTGTTGACGCTTTTGATTCTTATAGTGGAAGCAACTTCAAAATGCGAGCCAACCCTACACTCTACTATTAATGACTTTCCGCCGTATGCCATGCTCTCAGGTTGGAGTACAAAAGGCTACAAAGCTTGTCCTTCTTGCACGCATTCTACGTATTCAGATAGATTTGGTGGCAAAATTATCTACCCTGGGTATCGAAAATGGTTGCCTATCGATCACCCATATCGTTCACAAGCTAATTTGTCTGATGGGAAAGAAGAATATGGTATTGCTCCGATTTGTACCAACGGGCCTGAAGTTTTGAAGCAACGAGAAGGGGTAAAGTATGTATATGGGAAGACAAAAAAAGTTCCTAAAAAAAGAGGGAGAAAAGCTGCCAATGAACTTGATGATGATTGCGATCCCGATGGTGATGATGTTCTGTGGAAAAAGAAAAGTACATTTTTTGAATTAGAGTATTGGGAGCATAATCCTCTTAGACATAATTTAGATGTTATGCACATCGAAAAGAATGTGTCCGATATTTTATTAGGAACTCTTTTAGATATGGATAATAGTAGAGATGATGAGAGTGGCAGAGAAGCCTTAAAGAAGTTTAATATAAAGCCCCATCTATGGATCGACCCTCAAGGTTACATCCCGCCGGCTGCATACACCATGTCTAATGAGGAGAAAGAACGATTTTTGAAAGTCTTGAAAAATATGAAAGTTCATGAGGGATATGGATCTAATTTGCAAAGATGTGTGAATCTAAAGCAACGGAAACTTATTAATGTGAAAAGTCACGACCATCATATTCTCATGCAAGATATTCTCCTAGTTGCTTTAAGGGCGTCAAATGCCACAAGAGTTATTGTCTTGCTTGAGGAGTTGTCAGACTTTTTTAAAAAGATATGTTCAACTGCTATAGATACAAGAGAATTAGATACCATTCAATCAAAGCTCGTGTTGAATCTTTGCAAGTTAGAAAAAGAATTTTTACCAACATTTTTTACAATTATGGTTCATCTACTAATTCATTTAGTGGATGAGGTCAGACTTGGCGGACCGGTTCATTACAGATGGATGTATCCTATAGAAAGGTGATTTTTTATATAATTATTATTATTATTATTATTATTATTATTATTATTATTATTATTATTATTATTACTATTACTAAATTTCTTTAGTCTTTCACATTCACATACATAATCGTTATTATAATTCAAGGTACTTGGCCTTTTTAAAATCTCATGTAAGCAATAAAGCGCAACCGGAAGGATCTATAGCGGAAGGTTACCTTTTGTGGGAGACAACTGCATTCTGTTCGAGATATTTAGAAAGTGTTGAGACTATATTCAATAGACCTTGAAGGAATGAAGATGGCGTATCAAACATTGACAACTATCTGTATAATACTGGTTGTCGTGTCGTTGGAAAGAAAGAAAATGTCCGTTTAGATGATAGAAGTTTAAAGCAAGCACATCGCTATGTTTTACTTCATTCTGATGAACTGACACCGGTGCTTGAGTAAGTAGCATTATGTGTTTCTTGCGTTGAATATGTAATGGTTATTAACATAACATTTTCAATCTCAATAGTGAGTTTATAAAACAAAAACGGCAAGAGAAGGATGTTGGAGGATCTCAAGATGATGATTCTATTGAAAATCAGTGGATAATTAATGAATTCGTAGATTGGTTGCAAAGCCAGGTTATATGCTTTTAGATTTAGGGTTTATTTTAATTTCATTTTATACAACTATGTTAGTCTAACTTTATTTTACTCGAATTATAGGTTCATAATTTAGATGATAGCACAGTAGAAGGAAAGTTAAGAAAAGCCTTAGCTGGTGGCTTGAGTAACCGCGGGAAAAAGATGAAAAGTGTTATTATCAATGGTTACAAATTTGATATTGCGGAGCGTGAGCAATTTCGAGCAACTCAAAATTCAGGAGTCATGGTGGAAGCCGAGGGTCAAGAATACTATGGAAAACTCAAAGAAATTTTTGAATTAGATTATTATGGTTCTTTTAAGGTTGTATTGTTTCGTTGTGAATGGGTCGATATTCGTAAGGGTGTCAAAACAAATTCGATTGGAGGTGTTCGTGTCAATTTCTCAAAATTGATGCACACTGGTCGATTTTTGCATGATGATCCATTTGTTTTCTCATCTCAAGCAAAACAAGTTTTTTATGTTGAGGATGTGATACAAAAAGGATGGTGTCATGTCGTGAAGACTAAGCCTAGGGACTTGTTTGATGTACCTGAATAATTTGTTTATAACTTTTAGTGTTGGATTTTCCTAATATTTCAACTCTAGTATATTGCTCATTTATTTTTCTTAATTCATACTTCAGTTTATATATACTAATACTTTCGTTTTCTTGGCTTAATATTTTTGTTGTCTTGCATGGTTTCTTAATTCGGTTATAATGTATTAATCTAATTGACATGCTTATATGATTTTTGATTTCTGTTCTTTTTAATAACTTATCTCGCGAATTTATCAGGTAAAAAATGACGTATCGAAGCAAGAGAGCAAGGGACATACTTGCTGCCACAGCAAAGTCACATGATCCAGTCTCATCATAGTCACCAATAACCACTACTGCACATACTTCTTCTGCTGCTGAAGCTTCACAACCCACCAAAAAACAAGCTGCATATACTTCTTCTGCTGTTGAAGCTTCACAACCCACCAAAAAACAAGCTAGAAAGTCACCACAAACTGAGGTTCTTAGGGATGACAAATGGGGACTTTTTTCTCCACCCATTACTACTACAAAATGTGACCAACCACCACCTAATAATTTAGGATCCATTTGGAAAAACCCTCCTGGTTCAACATTGAGTTCAGTTAAGGAAGCAGTTACGCAAGGTCAGCAGAAAAAATACCC